>NC_090439.1:111653197-116458228 GCF_031143425.1 Pleurodeles waltl | reverse complement strand
GTGCTGGTGGCCTGTTGGTCCTGTGGCGGGAACTCCTATCCACTAGCGCTGGTGGACATGGAAGGCAGTTCATCTTTCGGGCTGGTGTCAGGGGCCTGGTGGTATGGCACTGTCTGCCTCATGGTGTTGGCCATGTCTGCCAGTACCCCTCCAATGGTGACCAGGGTGGTGTTAATGGACTTCAAGTCCTCCCTGATCCCCAGGTACTGTTCCTCCTGCAGCCGCTGGGTCTCCTGATCTTGGCCAGTACCATGCCCATAGTCTCCTGGGAATGGTGGTATGCTCCCATTATGTTGGAGAGTGCCTTGTGGAGAGTGGGTTCCCTGGGCCTTTCCTCCCCCGTCGCACAGCAGTCCTCCCAGTTTCCCTGTTATCCTGTGCCTCTGTCCCCTGAACCGTGTGCCCACTGCCACTGACCCAGGTCCCTGATCGTCCTGGGTTTGTGGGGTTGCCTGGGGTCCCTGTAGTGGTGGACACACTGCTAATTGAAGTGTCCTGGGGACAGTGGCATGGGCCAGCTGGGTGGGTGCTGTGGTGGTGTTTCCTGAGGGGGAGGTTCAGTGGTGGTTTGTGACTGTGGCAGGGGAACCGACTGTCCAGAGGTCCCTGATGGGCCGGGCTGGTCATCTTGATCTAGGCGTGCAGAGCTGCTGTCGTCACTGTGGGCCTCTTCTGTGGGGGGAATGGATATGGCTGGCACCTCCTGTCCGGTGACGTTGGGTAGGGGTCCTGTTGGGGTGTAAATGATTGTTATTGTATCTGTGTGTGCCATCTTGTGCAATGGGTTTGTTTCCCTCTACTACTGTGCTTGCATTATGGCCTTGGCCCTTGTGTGAGTGGTGATTGTGTGCCCTGGGTGAGTCTCTCTCTTGGACGTGCAGTGGTGATGGGTGTCCATGCAGGTCTGTGATGGGTGTCCATGCATTGGTGTTGCATGCAGGGCTTGGTATTGGGATGTGTGGGTTGTGATAGTGGGGTATATGTGAGGTGGTGGAGTGATGGGGGTGAGGGAAGGAGTAGGACTTTGGGATGGCATGCAGGGAGGGTGGGGGATATAGTAGTAAAGCTTTGACTTACCAGAGTCCAGTCCTCCTGTCACTCCTGCGAGGCCCTCAGGATGCATGATCGCCAAGACTTGCCCCTCCCATGTTATTAGTTGTGGGGGAGCAGATGGGGGTCCACACAAACGTACCTTCCCCCGTAGGTCGTTCCACCTCTTCCTGATGTCATTCCGTGTTCTTGGATGCTGTCCCACTGCGTTGACCCTGTCAACAATTCTCCGCCATAGCTCCCTCTTCCTTGCAATGGAGGTCTGCTGCACCCGTGATCCGAATAGCTGTGGCTCTACCCAGATGATTTCCTCCACCATGACCCTGAGCTCCTCCTCAGAAAACCTGGGGTGTCTTTGAGGTGCCATGATGTGGTGTGGGTGATGTGTGAGGTGATGGTTGATGTGATGTGTGGAGTGATGTGTTGGGGTGTGTGGTGTGATGTGCATGGATGGTGTATGAGTGATGGTGTTGCGTGCCTCTGGATGCTGGTGTTGTCGTAGCTTTTCTGTCTTGCTGCTTCTTCCAAAAATGTTGTTATAAGGGGTTGTGGGTAATGTGGGTGTTTGTTGTATAGTGGTGTGGGTGTGTTGGTGTGGTGTGTGTATGTGTGTCAGGTGTGTGTATTTTGAATTGTCCAATGTGGTGGTGTCTTGTAAGTGTGTGTGTATTTTGAGCGCGGCGGTGTGTACCGCCAATGGTTTACCGCGGTTGAAAGACCGCTGCGTTGATTCGTGGGTCGTGATAGTGTGGGCGTATTCCTGTTGGCGTAACGGTGTGGGTTTTGCTATCGCCAGTTTATCACTGACCTTTGGTGTGGCGGACTTGTGTGGGTGTCTGTATAGTGGAGGATTTCTAACTGTGGGTCAGTTAGCGGATTTCCGCCATGGACACGGTATATGGGCGGCCGTCGGCAAGGCGGTCAGTGAGATTTACCGCCAGGGTAGTAATGAGGGCCTTAATCTCTTTAGGAAACTCCTTGTGCGCCGAAAATCAATGCACAGCCTGCTGGAAATGATGCACAGCTGTCGTGCGACTGAGAAATCACCGCACAGCCAAATCAGAACGACGCAGCCCGACTTCCCGAGTGAAGATTTGAAGCAGCGCCTGCCTTGCAACAGAAAATTCAACACACAGGGGGTCATTCTGACCTTGGCGGTCCATGACCGCCATGGAGGAGTGCGGCGGAAGCACCGCCAACAGGCTGGCAGTGCTTCCTGGGCGATTCTGACCGCGGCGGTAAAGCCGCGGTCGGAAAAGGGGAGCCGGCGGTTTCCCGCCGGTTTCCCGCTGGCCCAGGGAACCCGCCATGGCGGCGCTGCTTGCAGCACCGCCATGGGGATTCCGACCCCCTTCCCGCCAGCCTGTTTCTGGCGATGTCCACCGCCAGAACCAGGATGGCGGGAACAGGTGCCGTGGGGCCCCTGGGGGCCCCTGCACTGCCCACGCCACTGGCATGGGCAGTGCAGGGGCCCCCGAACAGGGCCCCACAAAGATTTTCACTGTCTGCTGTGCAGACAGTGAAAATCGCGACGGGTGCCACTGCACCCATCGCACCCCTTCAACTCCGTCGGCTCCATTCCGAGCCGGCTTCATTGTTGAAGGGGCTGTCCCGCTGGGCCGGCCGGCGGTCTTCTGGCGGTCGCCCGCCGGCCCAGCGGGAAAGCCGGAATGTCCGCCGCGGTCTTTTGGCAGGAACCGCTTGGCGGGCGGCGACCGCCGACCGCCGCGGTCAGAATGACCACCACAGTCCTACTGAATTGACGCACAGCCGAACCGGAACTACGCTGCCGTTTCCTAGAGTGGAAACCGACACAGCTCCTGCCGTGAAACTGAAAATTCGACACATCGCCCTACCAGATCAATACAATGCCTGTGACGTCTTCCATCGAGCTCAGGATTTCCCAGCATCATCCCTGGGTGTCGAAAAGATCCCCACATCGCAGTGAGGAACCAAGACAGTGGGACAAAAAACAAAGCAAGCCCTTGCAGAGTGGAAAGAAATGACGCATTGTCTGTGACGCACACCATATTTTTCCACGCATCCCTCCTGTGTGGTCTCCATGTGTGTTGTTTTTGGCGCAAGCTAGGTACTTTGTGTAGTCAGGAGACAACTGTTGATTTCAAAGATTTAAGACTCTTTTTAATCTTGCAAAAGTGATATCTCAACTTGTACTTATTGATTCTTTAACGTTTTGACCTTATTTTATTCAAATAAATATCAGCTATTTTTCTAAACCTGTGTGGTGTATTTTTGTGGTGTCTTCACTGTGTTACTGTATGATTTATTGCACAAATGCTTTACACATTCCCTTCTAAGTTAAGCTTGACTGCTCAGTGCCAAGCTACCAGAGGGTGGGCACAGGATAATTTGGATTGGGTGTGACTTATCCTGTAGGATTGTGGTCCCTACTTGGACAAGGGTGTATACCTCTGCCAACTAGAGACACCATTTCTAACAACTAGGGACTTATTATTGGGACTGCCAATTGGAGTTATCTAATTCAACACACACTCTGTAAGCGGTTGGAACAATGGCAATGAGATCTGGTTAAAAGACCCCAGTGCACTCTCAGAGCTGAAAAAACAGAAGCATCAGTCCAAAAATTTGATTCTGATATTCATTCCAAAATTTCACTGTAACCAATACAACATTAATTTAATTAATGAGTCATTTGAATGTAACAGTTTGGTGTCTGTGAACAATAGAGTCCTGTCCAATTCACACAATGTTGCTTTCTAGTTGATATTGGTGCAAAACAGCTGGCTGTTAAAGAGCTACTCTGCAGGCAACCGCGCATATTGAAACATTAGTGTAACTCCACCGTGGAAGGCCTGCATACACTGGCATCGAATGAAATGGAATTCCATGATTACAAATTAGCTTTAATATTATCTGATGGAATGTCTTCTAATTTGGTGGCATTTGAACAATTTAATTTCATTTTTCTGTGGATTATTTTTGTTAATTCTGTAAATAACAAGATTAGGATTTACTATAGGAATTCAATTTCGATATGATTTACTAAGACACTGTAGCCTTCTTTCCTGTTGGACTGTTTTCAATTTCAGTGGAATATGACATTTTTATCACTGCTACTGAGGATGTGCTTTGTAATAATTTTCACTCCATGATTACTAATGTCGTAGTTGGACTCTTGCTCTAGGCAAGACTGCTGGTTTTGGGATAACAGCACTTTTGTTTGTAGGCAACTAAGTCAATCCTACAACAAATCGCAACTGTCGGCCCAACCTTCCTAACTCACAAGCAGTACCTCACCAAAAAGCCAAACAGTAGAAGGTGATTTCTGGCAGCCTTTACTACTGGACTCAAGAGTGCATCATCTCAGGGAAGTTGTGGTTAAATGGTGATTACTCTTTTCTCACATGAGCAACAACTCTCGGTCACACACAGGCAATGATGGACATTTAGTGGAGTTTTCAATAGGTTTTATTAGCAAGACTGCAATCTACTGTAAAATGCATGAGCCACAAAGATTAGGATAATGAACAATGCAAGAAGCAGAACTGTAAAAACGAGAGTTGTGAGTACAAAGACCCCCACCATCTAGCAATAACATGAAATGTAAAATATCCTTAAAACCCTAGCATGGAGAACCTAATCTCTAACCTAAAGAGAGCTAGGTGTGATAAACCTAATCTGCCAGAACCAGGGCCATGGGAAGAGCCCCCAACCCTTGTTACCTTGGAATGAGGTCTCTAGAGCAGACTCCATGGGGACACAAAAGCTGGGTTTGCATCAAGGCGACGTGTAGCATAGATAGTGCTGATGGCATCTGGTAGGGATCCCTCTGATAACCTTGAGATATATTTATACAAATCATGTAGGTTTCCTGAGGCATGGATGTTCCCAAACAATAGATAAGGAGGCATGCTTGGGGTGGCAATTATATAAACAATCCCCTCCAAAAGTACATTATGGCCCTCATTACGACCTTGGTGGTCGGTGATAAAGTGGCGGTAATACTGCCAACAGCCTGGTGGTAAGTACTGCCAAATGATGACCATGGCGGTTGGATCTCCGAAAGACAGCCAATGTACCATACCAACTGCCAGGGTGGAAACAACAGTCAACACGGCGGTAGCTGTCTACAGCCAGGAGGAAGACAAAGTTCCACCGCCATGGAACAAGAACGGCAAGTCTTCCAGATGATATTCTACGTTTTGCTCCACCACGAACACCAACGCCGGCGAAGGTGACGACGGTGAGTACAGCCGCCTAGCACACAAGGTAGGGGGGGAGGAAAACGAGAGTGACACACACATGCACCGCACACACACCATACACACAATCAGTTGCACTACAAATGTCGTAAATCGGCTGAATAATGTCAGGACAACAGGAATTGACTAAAGTGATTGTAATAAGATCAACACAAAATTAATAATTCAATTTGGCAATGCAACAGATATGTACAAATGTACAAAAAAGGGACACTGTCCAGTCCCCAGTTCACAGGGCCACATGGCAATGTTCAAGGCTCCAATCATTCCCTGCACCAATATGAAGAGAACACTGAAAGGGCATCAGTTGTCAAATAGGTAGGCACCTCAGGAGGCGGGTGGGCACCTCAGCCGGATGCGGAAATAAGACAACTGGTTCTGGAGGGGTCAACATGCCCTGTGCTTGGTCCTGGGGAGTGCAAGGCCACAGTCTCTCAAGTGGGTGACTTGACCACTAGTTCTGGAGGGGGCAACATGCCCTGTGCTTGGTCCTGGGGAGTGCAAGGCCATAGTCTCTCAAGTGGGTGACTTGCCCACTGGTTCTGGAGTTGACAGGCTTCACAGCAGACCATGGAGGCTGGATCAGATGGCGTCTGCTGGCGGTGACGACTGCACTGTGGTGGAGGCGGTAGTGGGAGGCACCTGCTCAGACTCTGCACCCTCCAATGGCTGCACTGTGGTGGTGGTGCTAGTGGTAGGCTCCTGCTCAGCCCCTCCACCCTCCAATGGCTGCACTGTGATAGTGGTGGTAGTAGGAGGCTCCTGCTCAGCCCCTGCACCATCCAATGGCTGCACTGTGATGGTGGTGGTAGTGGGGTGCTCCTGCTCAGCCCATGCACCCTCCAATGGCTGCACTGTGGTGGCAGTAGGAGGCTCCTGCTCATCCCCTGCACTCACTGATGGCTTCACAACCACGGCTGGTGGTGGGGGCTCTGTGACAGCTGCTGGTGCAGGCTCCTTGCCCTTGTTCGTGGCTGGTGAAGGCTCTTCCCTTTTCTGCTGGCTGGTGCAGGCTCCTTCTGCTTTCTGCTGGGTGGTGCAGGCTCCTTCCCCTTTCTGCTGGCTGGTGCAGGTTCCTTCCCATTTCTGCTGGCTGGTGCAAGCTCCTTCCCCTTCAGTATTTGTGGCCTGGAATCCTTTCCATCACAAGGACTGTTTGGTTTAGGTGCTTAGCTGGGTTCTATAACCCTGGCCAAACGTGCAGGTCAGGGGGTAGGGAAGAGGTCAATGGTAGAAAGGAAAAGCTTTTTAGGGACACTGGGATGGGAAGAGGGAGAAGAAATGGGAGGGGAGGATGAGGGAGTGGTTGTTGGAGGTGTTTGTCTGCTGGATTTGGGTGCAGATGCATGGGTTGTATGCTGTTGTTAGGTGGATGGCTGTTGGGTGTCTGAGTGCTTGCATTTGTGTACTTTAGGAGGGGGGGGCAGACACAGTGGGAGAGGACACAGGGGATGTGTGCATGGATGTTGTGGAGGTGTCTCCCAGTGAGGTGTATGTTCTGGTTGGTGTGGTGATGATGCAGGTAGTGGATGATGATGTGGTGCATGCAGGTGTGAGTGTGGACGTAACTGGGTGGGAGGCGGAGGAGGAGGAGAGGGGAGGAGGCGGGGGAGACAATGGGAATAGTGGATGTCGTTATGTCTGCAACTGAATGGTGTTTGTGTGAGTGCCTGTGGGATGACGTGTAGTGCTTGTGTTTGCCACTTTTGGGTGGTGTCCTGTGTGCATGCTCGTCTGGCTGTGTGCTTGGGATGGGAAGCGGAAGTTGGAGGGGGGGTGATTAAAACAGGGGCAATGGCTGCAATTAGAGAGGAGGCCAGAGCCTGGCTCGGTCTCTGTTGGGCCACCAATCCACTGTGAATGCCCTTCAGGAATGCATTAGATTGCTGCATCGGGGCTGCCAGCCCCTGCATGGCATTCACAATGGTTGATTGCCCTACAGAGATGGATCTCAAGAGGTCAATAGCCTCCTCACTCAGGGCAGCGGGGCTCACTGGGCCAGGGCCTGAGGTGCCTGGGGCAAAGGAGATGCCCACCCTCCTGGGTGAGCAGGCACGGGCAACTCGCTGAGGGGCTGCTGAGAGGGCAGTGCTGGTATGGGGGTGGTAGCTGTACCTGTAGCTGGGGTGGTCGCAGAGGTGTCCGCCACCACCAGGGAGCTCCCATCAGAGGAGGTATCTGAGTCTGTATTGTCCCCTCCAGTCTCCGCCGTGGTGCTCCCCTCGCCCTCCATCCCACTGGTGCCCTCAGCATCGGTGGACTCTGCCTCCTTGGTCCTGTGGGATGCAGCTCCCTCCGTCACTGGTGCCTCTGCTCCTCCGCTAAATGATGCTAATGCACATAAGGACAGAATGACAAAACATTCAAACAGGGGGAGAGAGACAAAGGATACATTGGGTTAATGACTGCACCAACACTAATGTTGGAGTACACAGCACCCTCACACACAGGGTACAGGCCTAAGCACTATGCATTGCACTACCAGTGATACTGCTAGCCACCAAGGCATGAGGAGGAGCACACACCGTCAACTGCAACACACCTGGGACCCCCCACGCAGCCCTGACCAGTAGTGATGCTAACAAGCTAGGTAGGCAGTATTTTCCCTTCAGGCCACCAGAGGACCTACGTTGCTATGTCTGGCCGGGCCTAGGGGCACCCACTGACATCCACCCACCACCCAGATACCACCCCTCCTGCTGTTTCCTTTAATGATAGCCACTGTTCTCACCCCCTTGTGGCTGCTGTGTTGCCCTCAAGCGCCCATCCAGTTCTGGATAGGCCAACGCAAGTATGCAGGCCATCAGGGGGGTCAGGGTTCGACAGGCATCCCTTCCTCATTGGGAGGCCATCCCCAGCTGGGCCTCAGCGGTATTCCGTGCCCAGCGTCTCAGATCCTCCAACCATTGGCCACTGTACCCCATAGGGCCCAATGTGAACCAATGAGAATTGCACAGCGGTTCTGGACCGCCTCCCACCACGGCGCACAACGTCAGCGGCATTACCTCGCTTCCACCTGTCCCTCCACACAGGAGAGGCGGACGCCATTTCAGGGGGAGCAGGCCTATGGAATAATGCTGCGGCACAGGAGAAATAGGTACATACTGGACAAATCACACCGACCCATTACATGTTTACAGATTGCAAACTACTGTTGTGGCTCCATTGTTCAGTTTGTGACAGCCTCCTCACTCTTTTGTCTCTTAGATTCCTACCGCTGTAGATGAATAGGAGATGGAGACATACCCCCGTGTACAGAACCCTGGTGGACTTGGCTACACTGGAAGACAGGCACATAATACTCACCTATAGACTGGACAGAGCCACAATCACAGAGCTGTGTGCCCAATTGGAGCCTGACCTGATATCTGCTATCCGTCATCCCACTGGGATCCCCCCTCTTGTCCAAGTTCTATCAGTGCTCCTTTCCTTGCAATTGGTTCTTTCCAAGTGACAGTGGGCTTGGCAGAAGGAGTGTCACAGCCAGTGTTCTCAATAGTGCTGACAAAAGTATTGTCTGCCCTGATAAAACACATTTGCAGTTACCTTACATTCCCCAAGTTGAGGATTTGGCCACTGTGAAGGCCGAGTTTTATGCAATGGGACATATCCCCAATATAATTGGGGCCATTGACCAAACACATATTGCATTTTCCCTCCCCCCGCCAGAATGAACAGGTGTTCAGGAATCGTAAGAGTTTCCACTCTATGAATGTGCAGATGGTGTGCTTGGTGGACCAGTACATCTCCCACATCAATGCTAAGTACCCTGGGTCAGTGCATGATGCCTTTGTCCTGAGGAATAGCAGCATCCCAAATGTGATGGGCCAACTACAGAGGCACAGGGTGTGGCTAATAGGTGAGCCCTGGTTCCCACCCGGTATATGTTGGTGTATGGGTATGGTGTTGGCCATACAGGATAGTGTGTGGCTAAATGTTGTCCCTCAATATTTGCAGGTGACTCTGGTTACCCAAACCTATCATGGCTGCTGACCCCTGTGAGGAATGCCAGGACAAGGGCAGAAGAACGTTATAATGAGGCACATGGGTGAACCAGAAGGATAATTGAGAGAAGCTTTGGCCTCCTGAAGGCAAGGTTCTGGTGCCTCCATCTAACAGGTAGATCCCTGTGCTACTCACCCAAAAAGGGCTGCCAGATAGTAGTGGCATTCTGCATGTTGCACAACCTGGACCTCAGATGCCATGTCCCTGTTCTGCAGGAGGAGGAGACTGGAGATGCCCATTTGGCAGCAGTTGACCCTGTGGACAGTGAGAATGAGGAGGCAGAGGATGAGGATGAGGACAACAGAACATCTGTAATTCGTCAGTACTTCCAATGACACACAGGTGAGACAGTGTAACTTTACATTTCACCGACTTTGGTTGTATTCTGTGTGGCATTGGCATGCTGGTATCTCCCACTTTTATACCCACTTACTGTTGCCTCTGGCTATTCATTTTACAGATGTTGGTGATTTGACAAATGTTTCTGGTGTGATCACAACAGCGAGCTACAGGTCATTAATACTATGCTCATTCTATGTACAGTTCTTTTGCACTGGTTGTACCTGTTTCAGTCAATACGTATTTGAAATACATGACATACTCGTAATCGATTTTGATCAAAGGGTGTTTATTGAAGTGCTAACATATAGTGGGAAAGTGCAAAGGGATGGGGTAATGATGGATGAACGTCCAGGGTATTGTTCCAGTCTGTTTGTAGCACAGGTGCATTGTCCAAGGGGACATAGGAAGGGGAACAATGGCAGTTCAAGGCGGACAGGGGGACTGTGTGGGACACAAGGGGGATGATCAGGAGAGTCTCATTTCCTGGCAAGGGTCCTGCAAGTGTCTCTGGCTTCTGTCTGGATCGCGGGGAACGTTTGCGGGGTGGTTCACCTTCTGCAGGGGGAGGGGTGCTGGTGGCCTGTGAGTCCTGTGGCGGGCCTCTGGGCCACTAGCGGCAACGGAAGTGGAAGGCTGTTCAGATGACTGACTAGTGGCAGGGTCCCTGGTGTGAGACTGGCCCCCTCATAATGTTGGGCATGTCTGCCAGCACCCCTGCTATGGAGATCAGGGTGTTGTTGATGGCCTGCAAGTCCTCCCTGATCCCCTGGTACTGTCCCTCCTGCAGCAGCCTGTTCTGCATGTTGTCCAGGATGTGGCCCATTGTGTCCTGGGAATGTTGATAGGCTCCCAGGATCTCGGAGAGTGTCTCCTGGAGAGTCGGTTCCCTGGGACTGTCCTCCCCCTGGCACACTGCAGTCCTCCCAGTGTCCATGGTGGCCTGTGCCTTTGTCCCCTGAACCTTGTGCCAACTGCCACTGACCACAGGTCCCTGATTGTCTTGGGTGGGAGGTGTAGCCTGGGGTCCCTGTATAGGTGGGCACACTGATGATTGACGTGTCCCGGGGACAGAGTTTTGGGGATGCTGGGTGAGTGTTGTGGTGCTGGATACTGATGGAGGAGGCTCTGTGGTGGTCTGTGACTGGGCTTGGGTAACTGGCTGTCCAGTGGTCCCTGATGGGCCAGGAAGATCGTCCATATCCTGAAGTCCAGAGTAACTGTCATCAATGTGGGCCTCTTCCGCTGGGGGACTGTATAGTGCTGGCACCACCTCTCTGGTGACATTGGCAAGGGTACCTGTGGGGATGTAAATGATGTGTTAGGGTTAATGTGTATGACATATTGTACATCCCTGGCTGCCCCTCTATGGTTGGTGTTGCCCTGCCAGCTTTTACTTGTGTACGTTGGTGTATGGTGGGATTGTTAGTTCTCTATGCTATGCATGCTTTAGTAATGAGTGTCCATGCAGGGCTGTGAGGGATGTCCATGCATTGGTACAGCATGCAGGGCTTGGCATTGGGATTAGTGAGATGTGATGGTGGGGTGTATGGCTATTACTTTACTGAGCGTCTAGGGATGTGCTTTACTTTAATGCTTAAAGACTTTGCGTTTTCTGAACTTCGATGCTGAATCCTGATGCCTTGCTGGCCAAACTGATGTCCTGGTAACGAAGACTATTCTTAGCTTGCCAATCCAATTGAGGAGAGGTATACTGTTACACATTTGTTTTGTTATGCATATTTGCTTTTTCTTTCTAGATACCAACTGCACTATTTTGATAGAACCATAATTAGATGTTTTCTAAATTTGTGTTGACTAAATTGTTTTGCATGAAGCCCAACATGCTAATGCTAATATGGTATTAGATAAGGATCCTCACTAATGAAAATTTGCTATACGGAGTAACAGTCAATGTCTTTCCTTTGCTGAATATAAAGGTATGTAATCTATGTATGTATCTTTCTTCGGAACTAACTCGAGAAAAAACACACCTTTACTATTGTAAACAGTCTATATGGAGGTCTTTCCTTTGATATTCTGCATGCTTCTTTCTTACAGCAGATTGGTGGGTGTAGCCAGACCCCTTCTATTTATCAGTCTAAGGGGGTCGCGGATGCACCGCCAACAGGCTGGCGGTGCATCCAGGCCAATTCTGACCGCAGCGGTAAAGCCGCGGTCAGAAAAGGGAAACCGGCGGTTTCCCGCCGGTTTTCCCCTGGCCTGAAGAATCCTCCATGGCGGCGCTGCAGGCAGCGCCGCCATGGGGATTCCGACCCCCTTCCCGCCAGCCTGGTTCTGGCGGTTGTGACTGCCAGAACCTGGCTGGCGGGAACGGGTGTCGTGGGGCCCCTGGGGGCCCCTGCAGTGCCCATGCCAATGGCATGGGCACTGCAGGGGCCCCCTAACAGGGCCCCACAAACATTTTCAGTGTCTGCACAGCAGACACTGAAAATCGCGACGGGTGCAACTGCACCCGTCGCACCCTTTCCACTCCGCCGGCTCCATTCGGAGCCGGCATCCCCGTGGAAGGGGGTTTCCCGCTGGGCGGGCGGGCGGCCTTCTGGCGGTCGGCCACCAGCCCAGTGGGAAACTCAGAATGACTGCCACGGTCTTTTGACCGCGGTACGGTCTTCTGGCGGTTCCCGCTTGGCGGGCAGCTCCCGCCGCCCGCCAAGATTAGAATGACCCCCTAAGATGGCTGCCAATTCATTTCAGGCTGTACTTTGTGACCAATTCAAGATGTCTCCTAAACATCTCCTCTGACATCAGCTCTGGTGCTTCTAATATATAAAGAATCCAATGTAGGTTGCGTTGCAGTGACATCAAAGTGTATGTTTCTATTCCATCGACCACTTGCTATTATTTTTGTCCCTACTTTTGCCCTATTTTCTGCACCAAGGCCCCTGTTGGACTCTTATATTCCACTTTCCTTTGCTGGCTCTTTTCTATGCCCATATTTAGGCTTAGTCGCATGACGCATGCAGCTCTTCTCACGTTTCTGCGACAATACGGAGGAGTTACATTCTGAATAATTTAGATGTAGGTTTGATGGCATTGATTGCATATCTAACAAATGCTAAAATAATTCACACTCTGCGACTAACATTGTTGGGATCTAGTGACCTTTTTGGACACTCATTATTTCTTTATCTGACAAGGGACTACATAATTGTAAAATTCAATATCTTGATGCCATTAATATATTGTATTTGATATGTATACATGCAGAAGTATGCTTCAAATCTGATAAATTCTATTATGATTTGCTATTTATTGCACGTAACATGGTTTGCAGATAGTGCTATTCTGTAAGCAAAATATTATACAGAAATCTTCTTCGCTGGATTTTTTTGTCTATTTATGTTCACACCCAGTCTCCCGGAAGGGGTAGGGCTGGTTACTGAGTTGCCCTAGTGTGTTGCGTTGAAACATTTTTTGCACAGTCTCATGCCTTGTGCCTTCTCTTTTGAATACCTTCTCATCTAACAAGAGCGACAAGATTGTCAAGGAGTTTTTTTTTTTCTCTACATTGTACCTTTTTCCGTCTTTGAAACCAATTCTAAAAGGCCCTGGTCTACTTCAGTACCTGGACTGTGCAGGGAGGCACCGTGAATTAAACAGAAAGGAGTGAGTACTTCCTCAGCTCTTCGTAGATACACACACAGTGACACACAGCACAGATGAAGAGGGCAGAGCTCAGGGTGTAGGCTCTGTTTATGCATTCCCCATAAGTCGGGCTGCGTTTTCCTGTCAGCCTTTCATGGAATTAACTCTACCACACAAGGCCTGTAGTCCTTAATGGAGCAGCTGCTCTACCACAATGTGTACTCTAGTTAACGCTGGATCTTGTTAAAACCAATGGCTAGTAGACGGTGTCACCATGGTGTGATAGGTCTGCCATCTACAGTATTCCTAATGGGGGCATTACATTGGCTCCGGTGCAACTGAGGAATAGGAAGATCTTCAGCAGATTGTTTATTAATGCCCTCCTCAGAATCAAGCTATCAATTCTTTAGTTAGGAAAGACAATTCTGATTTAGTAGCACTTAATTATTAATCCTATTAATATGTTTCCCTCCTTGAATTCTTCCTACCTTGAATTCTTCCTTCTTCTTTCTGTGGCTTTTAAATTTTGCTATACTTCCTGTTTGGAACAAATAAGTATCAGACGTGAACTGTGTTTTTAACACCCCCTGTACATTCTCTTTCTTGTCACTTTCTCCTTTTCATGAATTATCATTTGTGTAATACCACAAATGGACTCACCAGTGACCTATTATACTTCATCAGTCGATATTCTATGTAAACCGGCATCACTGATCAGGTTCCAAACAAGGATAAACATTTTCAATGTTGGAATCTCAAACGATTACTTGATTGTTTTGTCTATGTTTGCCATGTCAGCATAACACTTAAATTGCTGCTCATTGTTTCTAGTTTGTTTAGTGATACATTTGGTTGCATTTTATTGAAGGTTTTAACTCAGATAAAGGTAAAATCTATATGCCTATCAGCACATTTGTATAACATATTGTAAATAAAAAAAGTCCCAATAGATCTTACGTCCGTACTTAATTAGTTCTTTAGCTCTTTTACCTAAACTCATTCAGAAAAGACAGTTTTAATGGAGTCTTGCAAATGAGCAAATTACGTGACTGCTGCTAACTCCTGCTATTTTCAATAAGTATTGATCATCATAGCTGTGTCATTAAGGATCTCATTAAACATTTCAAGAGTGTGGTGGTAAATTATTGATTAGAATAGTACATCATGTCTGATGAAGCCCCCCCAAAAATCTTTGGAAGGCTGAAACTGTGACTACCCATGTATTGACTCATTTTAAATATCTGCGATACAACTTACTATAAATATGTGTCCCATGTAAAGCCACAGTTGAAGTATAATTCAAGCAAACCACTGAATATGGTTAATAGCAATCAGTGTTCACTACCTGTGATATAACTGTGGTTCTAAGTTTGAGACCACACTTATTTTGGTCTGAAGCAGATGAACCTCACATGTTTATGGAAATGGACAGATCAATGAATCAGAATGACATTCCGATACATTTTCATTAGAAAAAGGTGCCTAGGTTCACCAAGTCTGTCTCCAATTAAATGATTCTAAAATATCATACTCTTTGGTAGTAACAAGGAAACTGATAAAACTAGCCTCCAAGTGCTAGTCCCATATCTTTGAGCAAAAAGTGAATCTAGCCAATAAGGTAAAAAATCTGGAGACTAGTTAGACCAACACCTAACAGACTAACAACAAGATAGAAAGGTTCCACAGCTATTAAAAGCATCAATTTCCTTCTATTCAAATTGCTAAGCAATGCATACACGTTTTTCACCTGCAAGAGCTGTTTAATAGCAGCAATTGGACCTTTGCACCTTGTCTATACAATACAATGTGGGGATCACTGGGTAGGTGCTGGCTAGTATACATATGATACAGAACTTGGGGATCAGCCTGTCATGATATAAAGGAAATGGAACCATGTCTCTGAATCTTATATCAAAGTTCAGTGGCAGAAAATTAAGCACATAATTATCTTCAAATGCATGTGCCGTGTGCAAGATGCTTGTCATCGACTGCCCCAGTATCTATATCTACAAAACACCTCCTGACTAAACAACCTGTCCGCTAAAATTATCAGGAACAGGACTCATTCAGCATGTTACACCAAATAACTGATGGGTTTTAAGAGGCCCTCCTCCTTAGCTCTCAAAGTGTGGAACAACTTGTCAGTTGGGTTTAGGACAGAATTCTTCAACCAGAGGATTTGCAGCTTGAGTACTATACATGTTGTTCATTGATCTTCCACAATTGGCACCCCAGAAGCTAGAGTTGCTTCTCTGTTATATAGATGTACTAATTACACTGAACCTTTCTCTCAGCACCTATTTTAATGAATATTTCTTCATACTCATTATGAATTAGAATGTTCATGTGAAGTTGATTTAATGAATGATCTACGATTATTGAGCTTGAATAAATAATTTACAACACTCAGTACAGAAACAATAGATATCTTCCAAGAATTACATTTGAAGCATCACATGGTAGGAAATGTCGCATGCAATCATGCTACGTAAACATGATTTTCACCTATTGTGTCCTGTATGGTTTCAAAGTATGTGTCCTATTCAATTTTCTGTTGCCATATTATTTTGAAGTGTCAATGAAGAGCCGCAAATCTTACGCTGTACGTGGTATTTCACACCACCTCCAAGACCTGTTTTCACAGGATTTCTGGTTCCATCCTTTTCACATTGCAACCTCATTGTTTAATTCTCACTGTAAGAAAGAGGGGCTTCTTTTTCTTGCCTGTTGTGATGTAGATATGAAGTGGCTTGCAATTAGGCCCTAGACAAGCAAAGTTCCTAGAACCACTAGCTGCCTGCTATGCTGGTTGGAGGCGAAAAGGTCACAAATAGCTAAAATGTCTTCCCCTGGAGCACAGCAGATTCCCTACTCCACACTGGATTCCGTAACCATTTCAAGACAACTTAAGTCACAGTCCACATCAGATGAAAGTTATATTCTAATCTCGTCCTATTAGCATCAGGGGTAACCATTTATTCCTATTTTCTTCATATACACCAACCCTGTTTACTACTCACAAGAACTAATATGCTTCTGCATACCACCTGCAAGTCTCATAAGCCCCAAAGGATGGATGGTGCTTCTGTCTCTCTTCTCTTTTATTCCGGTCTAGTATTGTGCAATGTTGTGAGACCATGCCCTGAAGCCTGACTGTGACTCAATTGCTTCTCCCTTGAGTAACAGACTCAGTTCATTACATTTCCTGACTAAAGGACCTGAACCGATCCTTGGATCAAAGTTAAAAGAAATATTATCCTGGCCGCCCCCAAAATAATCCAAGGATATCAACATTTGACTCGAAAGTTACAACAAACTCTTTGCGCAAATAAGGAGGCTCCTGAGCCTGGCCCCTTTCCCATTCTTGCCCATGAACCTCATCTCTAGAAGTATCACGTGCTTCCTCCAGAAAGTGGAGGAGAACAGACGTCTAATGTCTGGTGGGACTAAACTAAACAAACGACCATGTTGAATGCCTCCAACAATGTAGAGGAGAAATCCACTTTAAGGAAACACTGGCTTTCTCTTCAGAGGTACCATCCCTTAAAGTCATCCAAATGGCAACCAAGTCAACTTCAGAACAATTGCTAATGTCTCCTTGGTAATGTGCGTTTTTAACAATGAGGGCTAATCCTGGAAAAGTATAATAAAACACTCCCCTTTCCATACTTATGCCGATCCGTGGCATCAATGCCTAAATCAGATTACAGAGATGACTCTACCAAGTCTCAACCCTACCACACATCATTTGAATGCACATCACTAAACTCTTCCTCCCCGTCATCCACCTCTTCTTCCATTACTGACTATATCTAACATGCGGATCATAAGTTTACAAGCACATGCGTATATCGGTCACCAATAACACAGGCACTTAGAAGGACCACACATGCATTATAACACACTCATTTAGTGGATGGAGAGTCTTCCCATTCAGGAACAGCAGAGAAAGCGACCAGCATGCTTTGAATGACTTGTTTCTTATCTTCATACTTTATGTTCTATTCCCCGTTCTTTATCACATCTCAGTAAAAGCAGCGAGATGATACCCCTGAAGCACAGGAGGACACATGATCCTACAATATAATTCCTAGACTCACTACGTTTACAGTCCGTCCGGAATGGCGGCCTAGCGTTGTAATCTAAGAAAATCGAGTTGCTAGTATCGAGTTACGTGAATGTTGTTGCCAAAATATCAAGAACCAAAATATCTAGCAGAAAAGTATGGATAGATAAGTATAGTTTTAGTAATATTAACTCCACATATACATATGTAGAGTTACGAACAGTAAACCTATACATACCTGTGCATATTTTGGTCCTCGATAATTTGGCTACGACATTCTGGTAACTCGATACTCTCTGGTGGATATTCCCCATTGGCACTGTATCCCTTGTCCCCACATGAACGATGGGAATTGCTCCACAAGATTGTCTAGATATCGCACACTCCAAAAAAAATAACAACGAGCTAAACAATTGTTCTACTCACTGAGTCAGCTAAATCTATCCCCTCTCCTTCTCAGTCAGAAGACAATTGAGCTGGACCTATTGATCTGAAATGCATTCTTTTGAGAAACACCCTCACTTAGACGAGGAAGTGCAAATGTGTGTGCTTATGTTTGAGTTGTATGTGTGTTGTATTTGTGGTGTTGTGTATATGTATTTTTGGTGTGTGTGTGTGTGTGCATCAAGTGTGCGTGTGTATCTGTGTAATTATATTAGTAGTAATTGATTGGGGACCCAAGGATGCTTAAATGACCCTAAATAAATCTTCTGAGCAGGGGTGTGTATTGCTTGAACAACATAAAGGCAGATACAAGTGAAAGTACATGTGCTTTTGTATGTAGATCAAAGTATTCACCGGTGGCATGATATGTTTACTCCTGTAATTCATTTAGAAGATGGAAGTAACAATCAGTATCGACAAAGCTACAATTGAACAACAAAGCTATTAATGTTTTCCCAGAGCTCCAGCAGAATTGCGTTAATAGAAAATGGCATCTGAACTTTCACTGTTTATAACTACATTAATCGTAATGGGAAATGGAAAAATCATTACACGACCTTTAACATAAAGGGAGTCATTACGACACTGGCGGTCATGGACCGCCAGGGCCGGGGACCGCGGATGCACCGCCAACAGGCTGGCGGTGCATCCAGGCCTATTCTGACCGCGGCGGTAAAGCCGCGGTCAGAAAAGGGAAACCGGCGGTTTCCCGCCGGTTTTCCCCTGGCCTGAGGAATCCTCCATGGCGGCGCTGCAGGCAGCGCCGCCATGGGGATTCCGACCCCCTGCCCGCCAGCCTGGTTCTGGCGGTTTTGACCGCCAGAACCTGGTTGGCGGTAACGGGTGTCGTGGGGCCCCCTAACAGGGCCCCACCAAGATTTTCAGTGTCTGCATAGCAGACACTGAAAATCGCGACGGGTGCAACTGCACCCATCGCACCCTTTCCACTCCGCCGGCTCCATTCGGAGCCGGCGTCTTCGTGGAAGGGGGTTTCCCGCTGGGCTGGTGGGCGGCCTTCTGGCGGTCGCCCGCCAGCCCAGCGGGAAACTCAGAATTACCGTGGCGGTCTTTTGACCGCGCAGCGGTATTCTGATGGCGGTACTTTGGCGGGCGGCCTCCGCCGCCCGCCAAAGTCGTAATGACCCCCAAAATCTCTGAGGATTGTTCTGGTGTGTGTGTGTGTGTGCATCAAGTGTGCGTGTGTATCTGTGTAATTATATTAGTAGTAATTGATTGGGGACCCAAGGATGCTTAAATGACCCTAAATAAATCTTCTGAGCAGGGGTGTGTATTGCTTGAACAACATAAAGGCAGATACAAGTGAAAGTACATGTGCTTTTGTATGTAGATCAAAGTATTCACCGGTGGCATGATATGTTTACTCCTGTAATTCATTTAGAAGATGGAAGTAACAATCAGTATCGACAAAGCTACAATTGAACAACAAAGCTATTAATGTTTTCCCAGAGCTCCAGCAGAATTGCGTTAATAGAAAATGGCATCTGAACTTTCACTGTTTATAACTACATTAATCGTAATGGGAAATGGAAAAATCATTACACGACCTTTAACATAAAGGGAGTCATTACGACACTGGCGGTCATGGACCGCCAGGGCCGGGGACCGCGGATGCACCGCCAACAGGCTGGCGGTGCATCCAGGCCTATTCTGACCGCGGCGGTAAAGCCGCGGTCAGAAAAGGGAAACCGGCGGTTTCCCGCCGGTTTTCCCCTGGCCTGAGGAATCCTCCATGGCGGCGCTGCAGGCAGCGCCGCCATGGGGATTCCGACCCCCTGCCCGCCAGCCTGGTTCTGGCGGTTTTGACCGCCAGAACCTGGTTGGCGGTAACGGGTGTCGTGGGGCCCCCTAACAGGGCCCCACCAAGATTTTCAGTGTCTGCATAGCAGACACTGAAAATCGCGACGGGTGCAACTGCACCCATCGCACCCTTTCCACTCCGCCGGCTCCATTCGGAGCCGGCGTCTTCGTGGAAGGGGGTTTCCCGCTGGGCTGGTGGGCGGCCTTCTGGCGGTCGCCCGCCAGCCCAGCGGGAAACTCAGAATTACCGTGGCGGTCTTTTGACCGCGCAGCGGTATTCTGATGGCGGTACTTTGGCGGGCGGCCTCCGCCGCCCGCCAAAGTCGTAATGACCCCCAAAATCTCTGAGGATTGTTCTTTTAGTTGCAAAATAGGAAAAAATAGCCTTGCAACCTTTGTACAATAAAGCATTTAAAATAAGATGTTCCATCATGGGGGAAGCTTCTATTCACTTAGTGTTACCATGTTATAGCATGGAATTGCTGGGCATTATTGAGAAATCATACGGAGGCAAACTTATGGGTCATTTTACATCTAGCTTGCAATGTCTTACTCCTCTTTACTTGTAATGAAATCTTCCCAGCTCGTAGTCCTTCTTTTTCAAACAGCAGTTTTTCCCACCACCCAGTTTTTTTGTTGTACGAGGTTGTGCGCTTTGTGTTTTCTTGTTTATGTTCTTCAGTCCTTATGTATTTGGGGCCTTATTTATACTTTTTGGTGCAAAACTGCACTAACGCAGTTTTGCACCAAAACGTTTTGCACCGGCTTGCACCATTTTTTAGCACCAGCTGGGCACCATATTTATGAAATGGTGCAAGCCGGTGCAAAGGGTAGGCTAGCGTAAAAAAAATGTCATTAGGTAGGTTTAGAGTCAAAATAAATGACTCTAACCAGATTAGCGTCATTTTTTGACGCTAAGGGGCATATTTATACTCTGTTTGCACTGAATAAGCGTCATTTTTTTTAACTGTAATTCGGTGCAAAACTAACTCCATATTTATACTTTGTTTCTAGACCCGTCTAGCGCCAAATATTTGGAGTTAAAGTCTATTTTTTGGAAGTGGAAACCTACCTTGCATTAATGAGATGCAAGGAAGGCGTTCCTGTGCATAATGTGTTTTATTCACATGGAAGTGTACGTAGGAGTAAATGCTAAAGACCAGTCCTTTACAGTTCCTTCAGATTTACTGTCCTAACAACACTGGAATAAACTTAATAAACTTGAACTGACATCAGAGGTCCCACAATCTATCAACTAGTTATGTTTTTTTGCTCTTTCGTACAATAAACAGTAGACTGTGTAATGCTACTTATTCTTTAAAGACTTACAGTTCAGTGTGGTGAAGTGCAGTGCACTGCAGTGAAGTCTGCAACTGGATGATGTCTAACATTGCTGGAATGTTGTGCATCCAGAACTACCAGCCACTCTCTCTTATCACAGTTCGCTACCTCAAGATCAAGCTCATAGTGTGAGGATCGAACCATAATACTGCAAGGCCTAGTAACAAAGGCAGATTAGAGTATGCAAAGTAGCACTCTTTTACATACCCTTCGGTGCCTTTGTGATATAGCCCTAAAACATGTACAACGAGAATAAAATGAGTATGTTTAGGGGATATTTATATACAATTAGTTCAAATAGAAAGTATTGCCCTTTTTTTGATAATAATGAGTTGAACATTTCAGGTCTTCTTCACAATGGAAAATATATAAAAGAGTACTCCTTTAGCACTACTTCCTGCACTCATAAATTATTTTGTGAATCAGTCCCATTGTAATCAGTGGTGACGGGGCAACAAGAACACGTTTATAGTGAGCTTAGGGTCTAAGCCACATTGGTTCTACCAATAACTAGGCCAGGTATTGAAGACTGACCTGAAAGCGAGTATTGGTTTCCAGTCACAAATTGATTGTGCTACCACCCTGGAGCAGCTGTAGGACATTTCTGTAAGAACATCAGGAAAGGAGAAGGCGCTACTGTTCAAGAAGGTGATAACGCGTCTCTTCTTAGGTAATTTAATTTGTCTGGGACTCGTTTTAGGCCAATGAATCTTTTGACCCTGATTGAAGACACCTTAGGACAAGACAACTAATCAGCGTATAAATCACTAGGTCAATCATTTTCTCAATATCCACTATGTCAAAGTAAACCAATCTAGATAAATGCATCAATAAAGTTTGATCACACCATGATCTTTCAACCATGAATGACCACACAAAGATCAGTAAGACTTTCATTATTTTATTCCCTATTGATTACACTCTACTAGCAAGTTTATTAATCTCAAAACCAGAAAACACATCAGCAATGTCACAATATGGCAACTAGAATAAGATTTCATCAAAGCAAAGATCATAAACATCAGAACAAAGCACGGCGCCAACATGGATTAACTTTAGCAGAGTATCATTAGCGCATTATTCAACAAAGCATAGATTCAGTCGTTTGTCTATTTGCGTTTATTTTAGTGAACTCCTTAACTAACCTCGAATTAGCATTAGCATGTTGGGCTTCATAAAAAACAATTTATCAACATAAATTTAGAAAACATCTATCTATGGTCTCTATCAAAAGAAGCAGTTGGTAGCTAGAAAGGAAAGGCAAACAGACAATTACAATTTCGTTATCAGATAGTTACCCTCCGTAATGGGTCAGCATACAGAGTCAGTCTTCATCCTCAGGACGATTCGCCATCGGCCAGGAAACACAGCAAAGTTCAGCAAGACGGGTAATAAGAAATACCTCCCTCATAAGGAGGTAAAGTATGAATCGGGCAGGACAGAGATAAGGATGGTTTGAAGAATTAAACAGCAAAGTCAGAGTGACAAAGTGGCTAAGTGATAGCAAAAAGGCACGTAATGGCTGATTTCTCCTCGTGTCATACGATTATATCAAACTTGTTGTACAGTCCCCTAATTTCCAATTGGCCAAAATTTGGTGCATCATTATCTCCATCCAATGATCAGGTAATCACCTCATTAGAATTGCCACTTTAGAACAGTTCTCACGTAGTCTATTGGCTCCTGTAATTGACGTCTCCAACGGGTAGAATGTCAGGTACAAATTTTAGTCTCTCAGGCTCAGTCAGTAGTTCCGTTGTCTCTACCAGTTCAGACGACCTTGTACCTTTTGCAAGTTTACACTGTTGCATTCAGTAAGAATGTCTCCTTGAGCAAGTCGAGTCTCATGAGAAAGAATTTACTACGGTTACACACATCTTCTAGCTTCTGGAAAAGTACAGCTACATGTCCTTCAGCAAGTCAGCACATTGCACGTTAGAAAAACACATTTAATATGAGACCGGCAGCTAAGCCCCGACTCATGCTAACTAAGGCCTAGAAATTAATTCAGCAAAAACCTTAACATGTAATTCTTAATGCTAACATAAATCATACATTAGTACATTAATATTTAATCATTAGTCAATTTCATTAATCATCGTATACATTGGTGGACACTCCCCGTGGGCACATTTCAAACACACGTTTAGTAAAACACAGCAATACAATTTCTATGCTGCATCATTAGGCATTGATTTGCAAACATTTCATGTTAATTTTGATTATAATAACTACACTCCAACAAAGGAGAGAAGGAATGTTAGGAGGAGGAGAGATTTGAGTTTGTGTTAGGCGACAGTGTGTGACAGTGAGAATCACTCTGTACTTACATGTCCTTGAATGCATGAGAAAGATCTCCAGTTTTGCCAGTGGTCCTGGGGTCATGAATAAATATGTTTTGCTACGAGTGAAAAGGGGCATTGTTTATATTAACTTCCTGAGTAAGGCACCCTATGTGAGAATGTGTGATTGCTCTGTCAGTGTGTGTTTTCTTCTGTTGTTATGATGCTTGGACCCTCGGAGAATTTGTAACGTCTACTTTTTTTCTGGGAGCAGCTGGCAAGGCACTTCAAACGTAGCAGGACTCCAATTGCAAGACATAATATGCTGTTTCATGCTTTGTGCTAGGCATTATTTTGATTTCAGTACAAACAAAATTACATCTTGAAAAGAAAGGAAAAAAGCAGATCAAATGTCAGATGAAGCGGAAAGTCTGACTGGCGTCAGTTCAGTACAAAGAAATCTGCTGTATGTCAGATGGTGATGGTGTCTGTAACTTCTGTGTGCCGTGTAGTGCACATTAACTAGCTAAGCCTTTTTCCACGCTTGCTTAATCCACCATGTCCCATTGCCAGGGCTTAATTTGTAACAGAATAAGGGGGTTATTCTAACTTTGGAGGAGTTGTTAATCCGTCCCAAAAGTGACGGTAAAGTGACGGATATACCACCAGCCGTATTACGAGTTCCATAGGATATAATGGACTCGTAATACGGCTGGTGGTAAATCCGTCACTTTTCCGTCACTTTTGGGACGGATTAACACCTCCTCTAAAGTTAGAATAACCCCCTAAGTGTCTGGGCACACAGTTGTGATCAGAAGCCAGCGACTGCGCTATTAAAGACCAGGGTGCCGAGCACCAAGACGGTGTGTTCTTGATTCCACCTCATGTCTTTTGAATCCACCACCAGACACTTTCAGGTCCTTTTTATGGTCTGGCTTGACAGCACACCTCCAGTAGCACACTCTTTGATGGGCAGACGTTATGTGCTTTCTAATAAAAGTGTGTGCCCACAACTATAAACATTTTGTTTATTTACCCAGCTTCCTGAGCTTGAGCTTTCAGGACCACACACATGACATTGTAAGGCTTTTAAAATGCCTTAGATAATAAGATAATTTATGATACTTTTCTATGCTTCACTCTATTATACAACCTTCCATTAAAGCCAGATCTTTTGGCATTGTGATTGCTTTTTAAACCCTGCTTTCTGTCGTTGCTACTGTTTTTCAGTCCTTCCCCTCCTTCTTCTTTGCCCCTTTTGTGTTTTTCTTGCTCTTGCTCTGGATCATAGTTTTTTTTAGGAAAAGTATGCACTGCCCATCACTCCCTCTGTTACTTGGAACACAGAAATACTTTGGTTGTACTGCTTTCAGAAGACAGGGCATCAAGTGGGCTAGAGAAAATAGCCTCATGTTTTTACACCAGCCTGAACTGTGCTGCTTTGAAGACGCATTTAAACAAGCACTCCCAAAGCTAATAGATGTGGTTTAATGGCGTTAACACACTAAGGCCAGACACATCTAAATTTGATACCAAGGGAAAACAGTTGTTGGACCTGGCCCTTTTTGCAGGTATATCCCCAAACGTTTTGCCTTCTTCCTCCTGTTTTTCTGACCTGTTTTTGTGGGCTTTAGGACACTGGGCACTTTACCACTGCTAACCAGTGCTAAAGTGCATATGCACTCTGTGTGAATTGTATTGGTGATTGGTTTATCCATGATTGGCGTATCTGATTTACTAGTAAGTACCTAGTAAAGTGCACTGTGTGTGCCCATGGCCTGTAATTCAAATGCTACAGGTAGGCCTGTAGCACAGAGTGTGCCACCCACAATAGTAGCCCTGCAAATGTCTCAGACCTACCAATGCCATTAGATGAGTGCAGTTTTAAACTGCCATTTTGAACTGGCAAGTGCACCCACTTGCCAGGCCCAAACCTTCCCTTTTATTACCTGTAAATCACCTTTGAACTAGCCCCAAGGCAGCCCCATGGGCATAGCACAGTGTGTTTAAAAGGCAGGACATGCACTGGTGGATATGTTTTGCATGTCCTGATAGTGAAATTCTGCTAAATGTTGTTTTTCACTATTGCAAGGCCTTTCTCTTCCATAGGAATGCATGGGGATTGTCTTGAAATATCTTTTAAGTGTAATTTCCCATTGGGAACAGATTGAGAAATAGAGTTTAGGGTCTCTGAACTCACAACTTAAAAATATACCTTTTGGTGAAGTTGGTTTTTGAATTGTAAGTTTGAAAATGCCACTTTTAGAAAGGGGGCATGTTCTTGCTTACCTATAAAGTGCCTCTGTCTGTCTGCTGAAGATACCTCTTGGTCAGGATGACAGTTGGGCTCTTTGTGTTGTTTACTCTGGACAGTCACACAAAGGGAGCTGAGGTGTGCCCTGCATATTCTAGTGGCCCATCACCAGGATGAAGGGTCTTTCTGAGCTAGAGTGATGGGAGGAACTGACACTTGCACCTTGCTGTGCCTGTCCTCACACAAAACAGTGTTCAAACCCCTAGAGTGTGTTTGTGGCCAAGGTAGGGGAAGGCAGGGTCTTGTGCACTACAAAGACTTCTTGTTGGAAAATGGGTTATTGGTAGGGCAGGTAGGTACCTACACCTAGCAACAAGCCACAAACCTCCACAAAAGTACAGTTAGGTCTCAGTAAATTAATCCCAGCTCTACCCTTGGTAGCTTGGCATCGAGCGTCAAGGCTTAACTTAGGAGACAAAGTGTAAAGCATTCAGATATCACAAAACAGTAATTAAATAAAACACAGGAAACAGTTTAAAAATCCAAAACCAATTTATAAAAATAGCTTATATTTTTATCTTTAAAATGACACAAAAACGATTAAAATCGGTTCAGGGGAACCGGAGATATGAATTTTTAAAGTATTATTATTTTCTAGCGCTTAGAAACAAAAAGCGCCAATCGGGTCATCTGGTTGCACCAGGACCGGGGCAAAGTCAAACTTTCAGGCCGACCGCGATGGAGCCCTGCTCGGCTACAGGTCGCGGGAGGCCTCGGTTAAAAAGTTACCTTCTGACTTAGTCTTTATTTTGAAGTTTTTCTTCACCGGGACGAACCTGCCAGTTGGATCCGACCTCCTGGAGCCCTTGTCCGGATACGCGAAGTCGGTTTCCTCGGTGGTGATTTTTACCTTCGGACTTAGTCGTTTTTTCGAGATGAAAATCCTTCGACCGGGGTAAACCTGGATCTTGATCCGACGTCCGTGGAGCCCTTCTCGGATACGATGGCTGGAAGGTCCCGGTCAACTTTTTACGTTCGGACTTAGTCTCTTTTTTGGATGTTTTTCTTTACCGGGACGAACCACGAAGTCAGGCCGGGTCGCGGTTGAGGCAAGCCGGCTAGAATTTCCGCGTCGGGTCGGTCACTTTATGGAGCTTTTTTCCAAAAATTCTCCAATCTTTTCCAAACTTCTGGGGCTTCACCCAGATGTTCTTTTAAGGTTCTTTTGGGGTCCACAGCTCACCCCAAGGGTCCAGAAGTTCTGTGATGGTCCTTGGGAAGTGCGGACTTCAACTCCCAGAGTGCACCTGGCGCAAACTTCTTTTTGGCCACTGGACAGTGGTCAGCTGGTCACTTTTTCAGGAGTTGGTGCAGGGGACTCTGGTTAGCAATTTTTCACCTGTAGCAAACAGGGAGTCCCTCCTTGAACCAGTGGAAGCCAGGCAAAGTCCTTCTTGTGGTGAAGCCCAAGTGTGCAGCTGGTGCAGTCTTTTTGAGTGCAGGGTCCAGGTGCAGGCCAGGGGTCCAGCAGGGCAGTCCTTCTTCTCCTTGTAGTTCCTTTCTTGTTGAATTCTGGAGGGGATCTGAGGCGTGGGTGCAGGTCTGCCAGTTTTATCCTTGCTCCTGGGTGAAAAGCAGGGGGGCCCTGGTTCTCCAATCAGGGACAGGGTCGTCCCCCTGTGATGACCACTTCCTGGGAAGTGTGGCAAAAATCCATCCCAGAAGGCAACAGTCTCTAAAAATCCAAAATGGATGAATCTGATTTTTGGAGGAGAGATCTGGCTGAGCCCACCCACTGGTGTGGCTAAAAATCATAAACACACCCCTCTCCTGCCCTCTCCTAATCTAATCAAGGGGGCACCTAGCTGTCTGGGGTTGCAGGATGTGGGGGTGTTGCTGGGTGCTCCAGATGTCCTTCTCTGCCTTTGAAGACCAGTTTGGCAGCCCTCCCCCTTCCTGCCTCACCATCTGCTGAGGGGAGATTCTCTCCCCCAAGCACATTCCTTTGTGTGAAGTCTGGCCACTTCACACCTCATCAAGGCAGCCTGGCAGAAGCTGCTGCAGGCTGGCCAATCAGAGCACAGCAGCAAAAACAATGCAGAGCTGAATTTGGCAACTTTTTAGGTAAAGTCTAAACTTTTTACCTGCACTAGTTATATTAAATCCAACAACTGGAAGTTGTGGGATTTATTATAACAATCAATTTGATACCAAATTCTTGGTATGTAACATTTAAGGAGACTTTAAAATTTAAAATAAAGTCTGCCCATTCTAGCCTATGAAGGCCATTTACTTCAATGAGGGAAAAACGAATTTGGCTGTTTTTACCTCACCAGGGCTTATAAATCTATTTTTATAAAGTCCCTGCTTATAGTTACATGGCACCCAGCCCTAGGGGCACATAGGGCACACCTTAGGGGTGACTTATATGTAAAAATAAGGTAGTTTAAGACTTTGGAAGTACTTTTAATTCCAAAGTCGAATTTGCATATAACATTAATTTAAAAGCAGCCAGCAAGGCAGGCTTGCTTTTAAAATGACACTGGCCACCTCAGCAATGCACCTAGGTGTGCACCACCTATGCTGTGGTCCCTAAACCTACATGCCCTACCATATACTAGGGACTTATAGGTAGGTTAACTTAGCCAATTATAATTAGCCTAATTTGCATATCCATTTTACACAGAGCACAGGCCCTGGGACTGGTTAGCAGTACCCAGGGCACCATCAGAGTCAGGAAAACACCAGCATAAAGTGGAAAATGGGGGCAAAAAGTTATGGGGCCTCTGCAATCAGCCCTAGTTTCTCACACAACCCCCCCCCAGCCCACACGCCCAGGAGACTCAGCCCAACCCTGGGAGAGTCTTCCTGGCTTGTTAGGCGAGGAAGACAGTGAAGAAAACTGGCTGTACCTTTGCAGGGCCTACTCTGCCTTATATCCTCCTGTCAGGGTCACTCCCTCTGGGTAGTGAAGCCATCCCAACAGTAAAAGGACCCAACCCAAACTGAAACTTCCCTCTAGGGGGGTCTTCCTCCTCTCTCTCTGCCAACTTGGGTAGTGAGGTGCCCACCTCCCCTACTCCTAACTTTGCTAGGGCAACACCTAGCTTACCCAAAGAGGTCACCCAACACTTGAGCAACCCCACCATGACCAACAGGGTCAGGGGGCCTACTTTGCTATTGGCCCTGGGGTCTGCCTCCCAGGCCAAGTACAGTGCTGCCAGGAAGGCTAGCACCCAGCAGAGGCTACTGACAGCTGTCAGTACCCAGAACCACACCCTAAGCTCTCCACTGACAGGTGGCTGAGCTGCTTTAGGGGCATCTTTGGGGTCCTGGCACCCCTCTTGCTGTCTAGAGTGGGGGGCTACCACCTCCTGTGGCAGACACCCTCCTTCCACTCTCCCTTCTGTCAGTGCAGGGGCAACACCTTGCATCTGGACAGCTGCCTGACTACTCAGGACTTCCTTGGGGTCAGGTGAGGCCTCACCAGTGCCAACTCTGGGCTCCCCCCCTACTGGGGCAGAAGGCCTTTGGCTCCCTGGGACTCTCTTTAAGAGTGGCCTACCCTTCCTTTTCTTCTTTCCTTTTCTTGGGGACCCCTGTCTCCTAACTGTAGGGACTGACTCCCCAGGACTTTGGGTTGGGGGGGCGCCCTGGGCGACCACCCCATCTGTGACCAGACTCACCTCTGGGAGGTCATTGCCCAGGATACAATCTAGGGGAAGGTCAGCACTGACTACCACCCTAATCCAGTCAAGGATACCCTCCCTCTCTAGGGGCACTATGGCTACAGGTTTGGAGGTGACCTCCCCTGTGGCTATCCTGACTTTCTTTGTCTTTCCTGGGACATACATGTCTGGGGTCACTAACCGGTCACTCACTACAGTGTGACTGGCACAGGTGTCACTCAGGCCAGTGGTAGGGATCCCATTCACTTGAATGTGGTGGAAGTGCCTACTCCCACCCTCAGGGATCACCAGCTTACCATCTGGTCCTGTCTCCCAGCACAATGCTAGGAGGACTTCATCATCTGAGGAATCCTCCTCTATGGCTACACTGGACAGCCCAGTGCTAACCACCTTCTTTGGACAGGCTGCATCTCCTCTGAAGTGACCTGTCTGCTGACAGTCAAAGCAAGCCCTACTGTCCAAGAGCTTTTTTAACCCTGGGTCTCCCTGTCTCTGCATGTCAGAGTGGGAGTGGGATTTACTCTCCTCCTTCTTAGGGTTCTGGGGTACAGAGGGAGTCTCTGTGGTGGGCTTACCACCTCCCTCCTTAGGTTTTTGGGGACCTGTCCCCCCCTTCTTGGAGTCTCCCCCCTGGGACTTGACAACCACCCTGGTTCTCAACCACTCATCAGCTGCCTCCCCTAGCTCTCTAGGGTTGGTCAGCTTAGAGTCCACTAGATGCTGGTGTAACCTTTCTTGAATACAATTGGTCAAGATGTGCTCTCTCATGATCAGATTGTATAACCCCTCATAAGTATTAACTTTGTTGCCAATAATCCAGCCCTCTAGTGCCTTTAGTGAAATGTCCACAAAGTCAACCCAAGACTGGGTACTGACCTTCTGGGTGTCCCTGAACTTCATTCTATATTGCTCTGGGGTCAGACCAAACTTCTTGGCTAAGCACCTCTTCATACTAGGGTATGAATCTGCCTCCTCCCCCCTTAAGGTCAGAAGCCTATCCCTCCCTGAGTTGGGGACCAACTCCCACAAAAGGGAACCCCAGTATTGAGGCCTAACCCTTCTCATTTGGAGTGCCCTCTCAAAGGCCCCCAGCCACTTATCTATGTCACCCCCCTCTACATAAGCAGGAACTACCCCCTTGGGTAATCTGGGGCAAACTCCCCCACCCATGGACACCTCAGCTTCTTTATCGCTGCTTCCATCTCTTTTTTCTTGGTATGCCCACTTTTTCTTTTCTAGGGCCAGCTTCTCTGCTTCCAAAGCTATGTAGGCTAGCTGGGCTTCCAGCTCTCTCTCCCTGATGGATGGGTTCTCTCCTCCTGAAAGGACCCTCTTCCTACCACTAGCTTTGGGTCTGCCCCTAGTGACTGTGTCCAGTGAGGACCGTTCCTCCTCTTCCTCACTTGGGGTCTGATGCCTTCCCTCCCCTGAGTGGTTAGAGTTAGCATCTTCCTCTTTTTCTCCCTCCTCTGGTGCTTCTTCTGACTCTACCTCTTGGGCCTCAGCCCATGCTGTCAGGGATGTGATCAGGATTTGCTTCCTGAGATCAGTGGTTGCAGGCAACCCTCTTTCAATACACAACCCCCTAAGCTGGACTACTGTCAGTGTGGGTAGGCTAGCCAGATCAAGCTCCATGGTTCCCTAGTTTTGTGTCAACAAAAACCTTTTGCAAAAATTGGTAACAAGAATTTAGAAAAATTACAAAAATTCAATAATTGAAATTAATCCAAATTAATTAAGAAAAATTAAAATTAAAAATTAAAAACAATTTTTGCACTAGGACAATTTAAAGGATTTTTAATTTGTTTTATCTAAAACTGTAACGTGATATTGAACACAAGTACAGGATCCCGTCGCTGCTTCCAATTATGTTGGAAAATGGGTTATTGGTAGGGCAGGTAGGTACCTACACCTAGCAACAAGCCACAAACCTCCACAAAAGTACAGTTAGGTCTCAGTAAATTAATCCCAGCTCTACCCTTGGTAGCTTGGCATCGAGCGTCAAGGCTTAACTTAGGAGACAAAGTGTAAAGCATTCAGATATCACAAAACAGTAATTAAATAAAACACAGGAAACAGTTTAAAAATCCAAAACCAATTTATAAAAATAGCTTATATTTTTATCTTTAAAATGACACAAAAACGATTAAAATCGGTTCAGGGGAACCGGAGATATGAATTTTTAAAGTATTATTATTTTCTAGCGCTTAGAAACAACAAGCGCCAATCGGGTCATCTGGTTGCACCAGGACCGGGGCAAAGTCAAACTTTCAGGCCGACCGCGATGGAGCCCTGCTCGGCTACAGGTCGCGGGAGGCCTCGGTTAAAAAGTTACCTTCTGACTTAGTCTTTATTTTGAAGTTTTTCTTCACCGGGACGAACCTGCCAGTTGGATCCGACCTCCTGGAGCCCTTGTCCGGATACGCGAAGTCGGTTTCCTCGGTGGTGATTTTTACCTTCGGACTTAGTCGTTTTTTCGAGATGAAAATCCTTCGACCGGGGTAAACCTGGATCTTGATCCGACGTCCGTGGAGCCCTTCTCGGATACGATGGCTGGAAGGTCCCGGTCAACTTTTTACGTTCGGACTTAGTCTCTTTTTTGGATGTTTTTCTTTACCGGGACGAACCACGAAGTCAGGCCGGGTCGCGGTTGAGGCAAGCCGGCTAGAATTTCCGCGTCGGGTCGGTCACTTTATGGAGCTTTTTTCCAAAAATTCTCCAATCTTTTCCAAACTTCTGGGGCTTCACCCAGATGTTCTTTTAAGGTTCTTTTGGGGTCCACAGCTCACCCCAAGGGTCCAGAAGTTCTGTGATGGTCCTTGGGAAGTGCGGACTTCAACTCCCAGAGTGCACCTGGCGCAAACTTCTTTTTGGCCACTGGACAGTGGTCAGCTGGTCACTTTTTCAGGAGTTGGTGCAGGGGACTCTGGTTAGCAATTTTTCACCTGTAGCAAACAGGGAGTCCCTCCTTGAACCAGTGGAAGCCAGGCAAAGTCCTTCTTGTGGTGAAGCCCAAGTGTGCAGCTGGTGCAGTCTTTTTGAGTGCAGGGTCCAGGTGCAGGCCAGGGGTCCAGCAGGGCAGTCCTTCTTCTCCTTGTAGTTCCTTTCTTGTTGAATTCTGGAGGGGATCTGAGGCGTGGGTGCAGGTCTGCCAGTTTTATCCTTGCTCCTGGGTGAAAAGCAGGGGGGCCCTGGTTCTCCAATCAGGGACAGGGTCGTCCCCCTGTGATGACCACTTCCTGGGAAGTGTGGCAAAAATCCATCCCAGAAGGCAACAGTCTCTAAAAATCCAAAATGGATGAATCTGATTTTTGGAGGAGAGATCTGGCTGAGCCCACCCACTGGTGTGGCTAAAAATCATAAACACACCCCTCTCCTGCCCTCTCCTAATCTAATCAAGGGGGCACCTAGCTGTCTGGGGTTGCAGGATGTGGGGGTGTTGCTGGGTGCTCCAGATGTCCTTCTCTGCCTTTGAAGACCAGTTTGGCAGCCCTCCCCCTTCCTGCCTCACCATCTGCTGAGGGGAGATTCTCTCCCCCAAGCACATTCCTTTGTGTGAAGTCTGGCCACTTCACACCTCATCAAGGCAGCCTGGCAGAAGCTGCTGCAGGCTGGCCAATCAGAGCACAGCAGCAAAAACAATGCAGAGCTGAATTTGGCAACTTTTTAGGTAAAGTCTAAACTTTTTACCTGCACTAGTTATATTAAATCCAACAACTGGAAGTTGTGGGATTTATTATAACAATCAATTTGATACCAAATTCTTGGTATGTAACATTTAAGGAGACTTTAAAATTTAAAATAAAGTCTGCCCATTCTAGCCTATGAAGGCCATTTACTTCAATGAGGGAAAAACGAATTTGGCTGTTTTTACCTCACCAGGGCTTATAAATCTATTTTTATAAAGTCCCTGCTTATAGTTACATGGCACCCAGCCCTAGGGGCACATAGGGCACACCTTAGGGGTGACTTATATGTAAAAATAAGGTAGTTTAAGACTTTGGAAGTACTTTTAATTCCAAAGTCGAATTTGCATATAACATTAATTTAAAAGCAGCCAGCAAGGCAGGCTTGCTTTTAAAATGACACTGGCCACCTCAGCAATGCACCTAGGTGTGCACCACCTATGCTGTGGTCCCTAAACCTACATGCCCTACCATATACTAGGGACTTATAGGTAGGTTAACTTAGCCAATTATAATTAGCCTAATTTGCATATCCATTTTACACAGAGCACAGGCCCTGGGACTGGTTAGCAGTACCCAGGGCACCATCAGAGTCAGGAAAACACCAGCATAAAGTGGAAAATGGGGGCAAAAAGTTATGGGGCCTCTGCAATCAGCCCTAGTTTCTCACACTTCTCTTTGAAGTTTGCCTACTTAAAAGACAGAAATGGGTATAAGTACTGGACCTCTGACACCACAGAGTTAGAACACTTCTGGACTGAGGACATTCTGCCAGGAAGAAGAACTGGATGCTGTAGGAGGGACTGCCATGCTACCAGTTGCTTTGTTGTGCTGGCTTGCTGTATACTGCTTCTATCTTGGGAGTGCCTCAGAAGTTCTGCCACAGCATGAATCCCGAGTGTTGTGGCCCTGATGTCTGGGACCACCCAACTCCGACTCCGCTGCAGACCAAAATAAGGCGTAGTGGAGCAGTGCAACTCGCTTAGTGCTCATCGCCATGCCACATGTGCATACGGTATGACCTCGACACTTGATGTCACTGTGCAGTACTAAGCTGCACCTCCCAATGGAGAGTGCTTGCGAGCCATGCAGATCACACACTGCATCATCCACGGAAGGCTCCGGCCCCCATCGTGCCACACATGCTCCTGTTTGGCACCTCAAATCCATAGGCAGAGCCACCTCGTGGGCACATTTCAAGTGCACATGGGAGGAGATGGGGGTCACTTTCTCCCTCTGTGTAACTATCTCTATGTCAGCATATGTACAGCTAGACCACATCCTCTTCTCTTTTTTATCTTCTACATGCTGTCAGTAAATGGGCTGTGTACATGCAACACAGTGCAGTGCTTGAATCAGTCAGAACTGCAGAGTCCCACTTCCCGCTGCTCTGTACTGACATAGCTGTGATTTAGCACCAAAGCACAGATTGTCAATGGCAGATTATCCCAAACAGCAAAATTAGGCGATGATTCTGAAATTCATAATGACAGCCACTGGAGTGTAATTTATTGAGGAACATTATTCCTCAGCAAATTGGGGCAAATGTATAAAATCTGGCAGGTTTCTTTGAAAATAAGCACCGACTTCCCAAAGCTGCCTTCTTTTGTGGAGGGATTTATATTTCAGCATTCAAGCGTGATTCTGTGTGGCATGCAGCAGACACCCCAACAGGTCATTTCATACACCCCCAGATGTTAGGCGAAGCACCCCGAATGAAATCTCTGAAATCCTCATCACCCATCAGAAGCTCTTAATACCGCACACAGTGCCCTCATCATTAGCCCATCTTTACACATGAGATGGCAGAACGGGAAACACCCGGAAGAACAAGTCCGGAACCACGAAGTTGTGAAAAACGAAAGCGAAACAACGCTTTCATTTTCCACGACTTCCTGGTTTTGGTACATTAACCACGCATGTCGGAACAACGTACATGTGTTTTTAAGGTACAGAAGAAGGGAGTCGGAGTGGACACGGTGAAGGAGGAGGTAAGTTGGGCTGGGACTGGGGCTGTTTTTTTGGGGATGTGGGGGCTGGGGGCTCGGGTGATTATGGTTTGGGGTGCAGGGTTTAGGTTTAAGGGGTGGGTTGGGGGGTTGGGGTGTTTAGGTTTTAGGGGTGGGGTGGGGACTCATGATATTTTTAGTTTTTGGGGTGGGGGCTGGGGGTGATTAGGGTTTAGGGCGAGGGGGGTCAGGGTTTAGGTTTAAGGGGTGGGTTGGGTTGGGGGTTGGGATGTTTAGGTTTTAGGGATAGGGTAGGGACTTGGGTATTTTTAGTTTTTGGGGTGGGGTGATTAGGGTTTATGGGGGTCAGGGTTTAGATTTAAGGGGTTGGGTGGGGGGCTGTGGTGGTTTAGGTTTAGGGGAGGAGGTTTCGGTTCTAGTAATTTGGCGGGTAGGGGGTGGGGGCTTGGGGTTGTTTTGGGGATGGGGGGGGCGCTGTAATTTGTGGAGGTGGAGGCTAGGGGGGAAGCATGCTGGAACATGCATGCTGATTGCTAATTCCTTTATCAGGAATGTGTTTACAACGGTAAAATCGTTGTAAACGCATTCGTGGTAAAGGCATTAGTGGTTAGAACAAGGTTGTTGTTCCGACCTCGTTGTTGAGCCACGGGTGGTTGAGGCACCCGTGGATCCGACATATAACTGGCACAACATTACCAGGGGTAAAGTGATGCCCCACCTTCTTATCACTGCACCCTCTTTTTCAGATCACCCAACAACCCCTAGAAGGCAATCATTTCAAACACCTCCTGCAGCAGGGGAAGCGCTTCTCTGACCCTGTCCCCCCAGCACTGAGCCAGCAGTAGCTTATGGAAGGCTGGGGCAGAGCTGGAACACAACCCACCGAAGCTCCTGGGGTCTCTGCTCATGGGACTGTGCAGCAGGAGATGGGTGGTGTGACGGTCGTGGCTGACTCTTCCCATTGCCGCTCTGCATGGAGAGCACATATGAGGCCCAAGGCTTGCAACAGCCTTGGACTGAGGCCCAGGGTAACATCACGTCACCAGGACAAGTGTGGCACTGGATTGGCTGAGTGAGGAGCCAGCTACAACCATGCTCCATACACCAGCTGCACTGGAGTGGCTGAGAAGGCAGCTAAACCACACATCGGTTGCACTGGATGGGCTGAAAAGGCAGCTGCTAAAAACCACACACCGGCTGCACTGGATTGGCAGAGGAGCTAGCTACAACCATGCACCAGCTGCAGTATATTGGCTGAGAAGACAGCTAAACAAGCACAGCCTGCTCCAGATTGGCTTAGCTGAGCAACTGTCAGACTGTCACACCTCCTGGGATACAGCAGCCTGGGGTGAGCTGAGTGTGCTGGTAAACTCTGTTCTGCCAGCGATGGAAGGAGTTTTTGCTGAACTCCGCACTCCAGACGCAGCAGAGTGGAGTTTGCCGCTCTCACCTAGTTTCATTCAGATAAATATTGTTCATTCTTCTAAACTGGTGTGGAGTCCTTTTATGGTGTTTTGATTGTGTTACTGTGTGTGTGTGTGTGTGTACGAATACTTTACACAGTGCCTCTGATGAAAGCCTGACTGCTTGTGGCTGTATTCCATTGCAGGTGGAAAAATACACTGAAACAGCAAACAGCATTGGGTAAGAAAAAAATGCTGAGCTTAACAGAACCATGACATGAATGACAAAGTTCCAAGCCAATGACTAAAACAGGGTGGTGTAAAAATAACAATGATTCCTAGAGTTGGCCCAAATATGTGTTCATGTAAGTAATTGTGATTCAAAGACAAAGAGTATTCATGTTCTAACAGACGTCAAACTCGTTCCAGGCCTTCTGAGTCTTCTAAAAGAGATTAAGAGTTACAAATACATGATACAAAGCAAGAAATATGACAGTACACAGAACAAGTAATGCTGCCATTAGGATGTAATCATCTCACAACTTCAGAAATTGTTTGGCCATTTCATTGAAACTGACAGAGTGACTCTAACACTTGCCACTTAAAAAATTGAGTGAGCCAAAAGTCAAGAGTTTGATAACTGACCTTCCGAGAGCAGCAAATTGGGTATCATTAAATAACTGCTATAAGTAGCGTTTACAAATGGCAAAAATGTGATATGAAAAAAATATTATAATGTGGAGTTTGTACTACAATACTTGTCATCTGTGTGTGCTCGCACACTTATATCGTGACTGATTGTCTTCTAGTCTCTTAACATGTTTACCCTGGGTCCAGAAATACAACTGATACACACCAAATTTCCTATCCCATACTGAAGACTCACACAGTTTGCAGGCTGTCATAATCTGGTCTGGTATTCTCACAGTAGTGCAGGGCCCTCACGCTGCATAGTGTCGTAAGACTATGTGTGCTAGGACACTTGTGGTTCTGGGAGACTAACCAGAGGAATTACGTAACTTGCTAGGAAGTGTTAAGGTGTAGTTATTAACAATTATGATGTAATCAAAGTGCAGTGTGTGATCGTATGCTGAGGAACAAAGACATCTCCCACAGAGCTACTTGTGTGGTGTGTTCATTTGCATGCTCATGGGCTGGGGAGGACGCTACAACTAACGACAAGTAGGGGATACATGCTTGAAGACATGAGACTGCTCGCCCTGAGAGTTTGCAATGATACAGCAAACTGCTTGTGCATGCCACATGTGCCTAAATCGATTCAAAGCAGTTCAAATTTGGAGTTTGTGGAGTCAAAGCCCTGCTCGCACCCACATACGTCCCTCAAAGAAAAGAAGTTGAAGGCCCTGTGGTGGAGCGCATTTGAAAAGCCCACTAGAGTCCATTGGTAAGCCTGAAATACTAAATACTGCGTCATGCCATAGCACAGAGACATCATCCACGCAAAGGAAATGCGAAAGGCAGTAATAACAAGGTACAAAAGTACAAAAGTATATACCAGCACGAGCAAGGGAATGATAACAAGGTACAAAAGTACCAAAGTATATACCAGCACGAGCAAGGGAAATGCCAAATGACCTTGACTCGGTGTGACAACCCAGGCCCAGTTGAGAGGCTGACACATGCACAGCAGCGAGTAGCAGCCAGTGCAATGAAAACCATCGGAATAGTCATTATTTTCAATGGCTCCAGAAAAGAGTTTGAAGTACAATCCAGTTATGTTTCTGAAACTATCACCACCATTTAACATTGCCAAGAAGCAAAATATTGGCACCAGGTGGACCAAGTGGGTCAAGGCGTTCAATTACTTCATAGATGCCCTATGATAAGAAAATTATTATGTATTTAAAGAATCAGCCGGAGATGGAGTAAAAGAAGTGCTGAAGAAAATCTTGAAGGCTTCTGCAATATCGTACTGTCAGATCAAAGAAGTATTGGGTACCAAGTTCAATCCAATACCGAATATCAACCATGAAAGGTGCATTTTCAATCATGCGAGTCAGCAAGCTGCTGAAACAATGGATGAATTTGTTCAAAGACTTGATGTGCTTATCAAACACTGTAAATTTAGTGAATTGAATAGTGAAGAAGCCAGACACCTCAGAGACATTGGTGGCTGTCTTTTAGACTCTTTCAGAAAATGTATGTTGAGATAGACACTCAATTTAGAGAAAATACTAATGGCTGCAAGAGCCGATGAAAGAGCAGATTGACAATCTACTGATATGGAAGATGGAACAATGAAAAATGAATCTGTGCTGGTCATGAAAAGCAACCACAAGTTTAAGGTAGATGCAAGTTGAAGTCTTCAAAGAAGAAAATGTTGTGTTTCCGATGTGGGTTTTCATTTTCCAATGAGCCATAGGACAAATGTGCAAAGATTGCAGGAAATAAAACTACTCCATAACTGCTTACAAAGCAAAAGAGAAACCAAATATGTCACAGTGACAAGAGAAGAGAAAATGGATGCCAGAAGGTTCCAGAAGCATTCTCGCTGCACTCACAAGGCCAAAATGCAACATCAATTTCACCAAGTATAAACCATACAAAGTCGAGTGTCATCAAGCTCATCCTACAATGTCATTATCAAGCGCCAGTAAAGAAGATGGATGTGCAATGATGGTATCGACAAAGGAACAACAGAGGCATATTGGTTTGGCTGCTATCAAAGATGAACAAAAGATAAAGGCAAATCATCAAACAAAACATATATTAGATGCATATATTTGCACAGTGCCCCAAGATTACAATAAAGGTCAAGGGTTGCCCCATAACCTTTTTTATAGACAGTGGTGCATCAATTAAGGTCATGCTAGTCGGGAAGATCAATAGACTGTCTCCTGTGCCACGCCTCAACCCGTCAAACAAGAAGGTGTACACATGGGCTGCTTCTAAACCATTGCAGATTCAATGGTCATTAACAGTGACAATGCGACATAAAGCAGTATCAGTACAAGCACAAATTCATGTTGTTTTAGGTACCTCATCCATTGCATGCCTACTCAGTTTTGCCACTACAGCTGACATGGAACTGATATCTCTCAAGTACAACCTCCACCCTCAATCTGAAATCATGAGCCAGGTTCTGTCATCGTTCATAGTCTAATAAGACTCAAGACAATGAAAGTGGGACTTCACATTAATGAGGACATTCACCCTGTTGCCCATTGGCACAGCAGAGTTGCTTTTCACTAGCAAGAAGCCCCTGAGAAAGAACTAGAAATGCTGTTGAAGCATGGCATCATTGAGCGCTCCACCGGTCCTATGCCAAGGGTTTCACCCATAGTGGTGGTGCCAAAACGGACAGTGGAGGTGTATTCAAGTCTTTGTTGATATGCACCAGGTCATCAAAGCAACCAAGAGAGAACGACATCCTGGTCCACATATAGCAGACATAAGCATGCTACTGAACAGTCTCAAAGTCTTCTATTGTCTTGACCTGAACAATGGATACCATCAACACGAGCTGGAAGAGAAGTGTAGGTACAGCACTACTTTTTCTTTGTTTTAAAAAAAATATTTTTATTTGATTTTCAACAGGTCCATACCATATCCAAAGAAAGTGTACACAAGAATACCTCACAGCAGCACCAATGTTAATGAAAAAGAACAACAATCTCCCCAATCAACCCGAACCCGTCTACAGACACATAAGCATATATTCAAGCATAGCAGTAATTTGTCTCTTCCCCAAATCATAGGCATCCCAGTCCCTCCATCACTACTTTTTCAATTCATGTTGGTTTGTTCAGATACAAAAGGTTGAGTTTTGGAGCGCCATCAGCTGCAGAAATATTTCAGGATGTTATATATTGAACAATGCAACTTGTCACTCATGCTTTTAATTACAGAGATGACATACTGATATTTGGAGCAACACCAAAGGAGCGTAACAAGGCTCATACACAAATGTGCCAGGTACTGGTTGTGCGGGTCTCACTCTGAATGAAGCAAAGTGTGAATTTCACACGACCAAAGTTAAATTCTTTGGCACATATTCTATGATGGAGAAAGGATACCTGACCCAGATAAAGTGCAAGCACTATCAGCTACTTGACCCCCACAAGATGTTACCATGTTGTGTGAGCCTTCCTATGCATGGCCAGTTATTGCTCAAGGTACATTTGTGACTTTGCTACCGTGAGTGGCTCATTGAGAGACTTGACAAAATGAAATGTCTCCTTCCAGTGGTCTTTTGAACGTGATCAAAGGTTCAAAAGAATAAAACGTGCAATTGCGAATGCATCAGAAATTACCTATTTTGACTCCAAGTTACATACTGAGATCACAGTAGATGCAAGCTGGTAGGGCGGGGCAAATCCTTGCTGAACATAATAGTCTTCCTATTACTCAGAGACACATTGTGGCCTGTGCCAGTCAAAGCCTGTCTGACACGGAACGTGCCTAATCTCAGCGAGAGAAGGAGAGTCTGGTTGCAGTGTGGGACTTGGGAACATGTGTTTCTATATGGAAAATGTTTCACTCTCATTACAGACCATCAAATGCTGCTCACTTTTTTTGGTAAGCAGAAAGCCAAGATGCCCCCTCACATTGAGAGGTGGGGGTTGCGACCAAAGAGTACAACTATGTGTTGGAAAGTACCATCTTGCCTGGCATGTTACCCCCATATTTCACTGTATATATGTTGTTTTAGTTGTATGTGTCACTGGGACCCTGCCAGCCAGGGCCCCAGTGCTCATAAGTGTGCCCTGTATGTGTTCCCTGTGTGATGACTAACTGTCTCACTGAGGCTCTGCTAACCAGAACCTCCGTGGTTATGCTCTCTCATTTCTTTCCAAATTGTCACTAACAGGCTAGTGACCAATTTCACCAATTCACATTGCAAGGGAACACCCTTATAATTCCCTAGTATATGGTACTGAGGTACCCAGGGTATTGGGGTTCCAGGAGATCCCTATGGGCTGCAGCATTTCTTTTGCCACCCATAGGGAGCTCTGACAATTCTTACACAGGCCTGCCACTGCAGCCTGAGTGAAATAACGTCCACGTTATTTCACAGCCATTTACCACTGCACTTAAGTAACTTGTAAGTCACCTATATGTCTAACCTTTACTCGGTAAAAGTTGGGTTCTAAGTTACTTAGTGTGTGGGCACCCTTGCACTAGCCAAGGTGCCCCCACATTGTTCAGGGCAAATTCCCCGGACTTTGTGAGTGCGGGGACACCATTACACGTGTGCACTGTACATAGGTCACTACCTATGTACAGCGTCACAATGGTAACTCCGAACATGGCCATATAACATGTCTAAGATCATGGAATTGTCACCCCAATGCCATTCTGGCATTGGGGAGACAATTCCATGATCCCCCGAGTCTCTAGCACAGACCCGGGTACTGCCAAACTACCTTTCCCGGGGTTTCACTGCAGCTGCTGCTGCTGCCAACCCCTCAGACAGGTTTCTGCCCTCCTGGGGTCCAGCCAGGCTTGGCCCAGGAAGGCAGAACAAAGGACTTCCTCAAAGAGAGGGTGTTACACCCTCTCCCTTTGGAAAAAGGTGTCAGGGCTGGGGAGGAGTAGCCTCCCCCAGCCTCTGGAAATGCTTTGATGGGCACAGATGGTGCCCATCTCTGCATAAGCCAGTCTACACCGGTTCAGGGATCCCCCAGCACTGCTCTGGCGCGAAACTGGACAAAGGAAAGGGGAGTGACCACTCCCCTGACCTGTACCTCCCCTGGGAGGTGCCCAGAGCTCCTCCAGTGTGCTCCAGACCTCTGCCATCTTGGAAACAGAGGTGCTGCTGGCACACTGGACTGCTCTGAGTGGCCAGAGCCAGCAGGTGACGTCAGAGACTCCTTCTGATAGGCTCTTACCTGTGTTGCTAGCCTATCCTCCTTCCTAAGTAGCCAAACCTCCTTTTCTGGCTCTTTAGGGTCTCTGCTTTGGGGAATTCTTCAGATAACGAATGCAAGAACTCATTAGAGTTCCTCTGCATCTCTCTCTTCACCTTCTGCCAAGGAATCGACCGCTGACTGCTCTGGACGCCTGTAAAACCGCAACAAAGTAGCAAAGACGACTACTGCAACCTTGTATCGCTGATCCAGCCGCCTTCTCGTCTGCTTTCCTGGTGGTGCATGCTGTGGGGGTAGTCTGCCTCCTCTCTGCACTAGAAGCTCCGAAGAAATCTCCCGTGGGTCGATGGAATCTTCCCCCTGCAACCGCAGGCACCAAAAGACTGCATCACCGGTCCTCTGGGTCCCCTCTCAGCATGACGAGCGTGGTCCCTGAAACTCAGCAACTCTGTCCAAGTGACTCCCACAGTCCAGTGACTCTTCAGTCCAAGTTTGGTGGAGGTAAGTCCTTGCCTCCCCACGCTAGACTGCATTGCTGGATATGGCGTGATTTGCAGCTGCTCCGGCTCCTGTGCACTCTTCCAGGATTTCCTTTGTGCACAGCCAAGCCTGGGTCCCCGACACTCTAACCTGCAGTGCACGACCTCCTGAGTTGTCCTCCAGCGTCGTGGGACCTTCTTTTGTGACTTCGGGTGAGCTCCAGTTCAGTCCTCTTCATAGTGCCTATTCTGGCACTTCTGCGGGTGCTGCCTGCTTCTGAGAGGGCTCCTTGTCTTACTGGGCGCCTCCTCTGTCTCCTCACGTAATTGGCAACATCCTGGTCCCTCCTGGGCCACAGCAGCATCCAAAAACCCTAACCGCAACCCTTGCAGCTAGCAAGGCTTGTTTGCAGTCTTTCTGCGTGGGAACACCTCTGCAAGCTTCTTCACGACGTGGGACGTCCATCATCCAAAGGGGAAGTTCCTAGTCCTCTTCGTTCTTGCAGTATCTACAGCTTCTACCTTCCAGTAGCAGCTTCTTTGCACCCTCAGCTGGCATTTCTTGGGCATCTGCCCACTCACAACTTGAGTGTGACTCTTGGACTTGGTCTCCTTGTTCCACAGGTACTCTCGTCTGGAAATCCATCGTTGTTGCATTGCTGGTGTTGGTCTTCCTTGCAGAATTCCCCTATCACGACTCCTGTGCTCTCTGGGGAACTTAGGTGCACTTTACACCTACTTTTCAGGGTCTTGGGGTGGGCTATGTTTCTAACCCTCACTGTTTTATTACAGTTCCAGCGACCCTCTACAAGCTCACATAGGTTTGGGGTCCATTCGTGTTTCGCATTCCACTTTTGGAGTATATGGTTTGTGTTGCCCCTATACCTATGTGCTCTCATTGCAATCTATTGTGACTGTACATTGCTTTCTATTGCTATTACTGCATATTTTTGGTATTGTGTACATATATCTTGTGTATATTTGCTATCCTCATACTGAGGGTACTCACTGAGATACTTTTGGCATATTGTCATAAAAATAAAGTACCTTTATTTTTAGTATATCTGTGTATTGTGTTTTCTTATGATATTGTGCATATGACACCAGTGGTATAGTAGGAGCTTTGCATGTCTCCTAGTTCAGCCTAATCTGCTCTGCTAAGCTACCTTTTCTATCAGCCTAAGCTGCTAGACACCTCGTCTACACTAATAAGGGATACCTGGACCTGGTGCAGAGTGTAAGTACCCCTTGGTACCCACTACAAACCAGGCCAGCCTCCTACATTGGTTGTGCAGCGGTAGGATAAGTACTTGCAACTACTTACCACTTTGTCATTTTGTACTTTTCATAAGAGAAAAATATACAAAACAAGTTCAGTGTATGTACACCTAACTAAAACGTTTTGCTTTTCTTCTCTTACTCTTTTGCTAAGTGCTTAAAAGTACCTCTAAAACTTTCAAAAAGTTTCTTAAAAGTTGAAAAAGTTTTTTTTTCCTGTTCTTTAAAAAGTTCTGAAACTTTTTCTTTCTTTTTCTGTCCCTTAAACCCTTTTCTATCATGTCTGGTACAGGTCAAACTCCGGATCTGGCCAGCACAGCTTATGACCACCTTAACTGGAAAGGTGTAAGGAGTCTCTGCATTGAAAGAGGTTTAGGGGTAGGGAAGAATCCCTCTAGAGAATTGTTAGTTAATATGCTCATAGAAAATAATAAGGCCTTAGCTGGCACATCAGGTGACAGATTAGCTGATGGTTCACACTCTGATTCTGGGGTAGCCCCAGCAAAAGTGTTATATGAGAATCTTCCCAACCTGCCCCTTAGCAGGCCACCTAGCATGGCTGGTACTAATGTGAGCTCTCATCACAGTAGGGATGTCATTCCTTTAGGCCAGGTTGTTAGAGTGCCATCTGTTAGGGACAGGTCTCCCTCTGTCCATTCACACCATTCTTCTGTGTCTAAGCATGCCCAACCCACCCACCCCGATGACAGAATCTTAGAAAGGGAACTCAGTAGATTGAGAGTGGAAGAGTCCAGACTGAAGCTTAAACAGCAACAGCTGGCTCTAGACAGGGAAACTTTTGACTTAGAAAAAGAAAGGCAGAGGTTGGGGTTTGGACCCCATGGTGGCAGCAGCAGTATTACAGATAGTAATCCTGTAAAAGAGCATGATTCTAGGAATCTGCACAAGATAGTTCCCCCTTACAAGGAGGGGGATGACATTAACAAGTGGTTTGCTGCACTTGAGAGGGCCTGTGTTGTACAGGGGGTCCCTCAAAGGCAGTGGGCTGCTATCCTATGGCTATCTTTCAGTGGAAAGGGTAGGGATAGGCTCCTTACTGTGAAGGAAAGTGATGCCAATAATTTTACAGTTTTAAAGAATGCACTCCTAGATGGTTATGGCTTAACCACTGAACAGTACAGGATCAAATTCAGAGAAACCAAAAAGGAGTCTTCACAAGACTGGGTAGACTTTGTTGACCATTCAGTGAAGGCCTTGGAGGGGTGGTTACATGGCAGTAAAGTTTCTGACTATGAAAGCCTGTATAACTTAATCCTGAGAGAGCATATTCTTAATAACTGTGTGTCTGATTTGTTACACCAATATCTAGTGGACTCAGATCTGTCCTCTCCATAAGAATTGGGAAAGAAGGCAGACAAATGGGTCAGAACAAGAGTGAACAGAAAAGTTCATACAGTGGGTGACAAGGATGGCAAGAAGAAGGATGGTAAGTCTTCTGACAAGGGTGGGGACAAATCTAAAAATGAGTCTTCATTAGGCCCACAAAAACACTCTGGTGGGGGTGGTGGGCCCAAATCCTCTTCAAATCAAGTAAAGAAACCATGGTGCTATTTATGTAAAGTAAAAGGCCATTGGACAACTGATGCCAGTTGTCCAAAGAAAAGCACCAAGCCTCCCACTACTACAACCCCTGCTGCTACACCTAGTGCCCCTAGTAATAGCAGTGGTGGTGGGAGCAAACCTACTAATAGCCAATCGAAGGGAGTAGCTGGGCTCACTTTTGGTAATTTAGTTGGGGTTGGTCTTGTTAGGGAGACCACAGAGGCTGTGTTAGTCTCTGAAGGTGCCATTGATCTGGCCACCTTGGTTGCTTGTCCCCTTAATATGGATAAGTACAAGCAACTTCCCCTAATAAATGGTGTTGAGGTTCAGGCCTACAGGGACACAGGTGCCAGTGTTACCATGGTAATAGAGAAACTGGTCCACCCTGAACAACACCTACTTGGTCACCAGTACCAAGTGACTGATGCTCATAACAACACTCTTAGCCACCCCATGGCTGTTGTGAATCTCAACTGGGGGGGGGGGTTACTGGTCCAAAAAAAGTTGTGGTTGCCTCAGATTTACCTGTAGACTGTCTACTTGGGAACGATTTAGAGACATCAGCTTGGGCAGAAGTGGAGTTGGAGGCTCATGCAGCAATGCTGGGCATTCCTGGGCATATTTTTGCTTTGACAAGGGCTCAGGCCAAAAAGCAAAAAGGACAGGGTGACTTGGATCCTGGAACAATGGACCAAGTGCTCCCTAAAGCTAGGGTTAGTAAAGGTAAATCACTACCTACTATCCCTTCCTCTACAGTGGATTCAACGTCTGAGGAAGAAGAATTTCCCCCCTGTGCAGAACCTTCACCAGAGGAGCTGGAAGCAGACACTGCTGAGCTTTTGGGTGGAGGGGGGCCTGCCAGGGAGGAGCTGAGTGTGGCACAGCAGACCTGTACCACACTAGAGGGTCTAAGACAGCAAGCTGTCAAACAGCAAAATGGGGATGTCAGTGACTCTCACAGAGTTTACTGGGAGGACAACTTCTTGTATACAGAGGCAAGGGACCCAAAACCTGGAGCTGCCAGGAGATTGGTTATTCCCCTGCAATACAGAGAGTTCCTCCTAACTCTAGCCCACGACATTCCCTTGGCTGGACATTTAGGGCAGATGAAAACATGGGATAGGCTTGTCCCCCTGTTTCATTGGCCTAGAATGTCAGAGGACACAAAGGAATTTTGTAAGTCCTGTGAAACATGTCAAGCCAGTGGCAAAACAGGTGGCACTCCAAAGGCTCCCCTTATTCCACTACCTGTGGTTGGGGTCCCCTTTGAAAGGGTAAGGGTTGACATAGTTGGCCCCCTTGACCCTCCTACTGCTTCAGGCAATAGGTTTATTTTGGTGGTAGTGGACCATGCCACCAGATATCCTGAAGCAATTCCTCTAAGGACCACTACAGCTCCTGCAGTGGCAAAGGCCCTCCTGGGAATCTTTTCCAGGGTGGGCTTCCCAAAAGAGGTGTATCAGACAGAGGTAGCAACTTTATGTCTGCTTGCTTAAAGGCCATGTGGAAGGAATGTGGTGTAACATACAAATTCACCACACCCTATCATCCACAAACAAATGGACTGGTTGAGAGATTTAACAAAAATCTCAAAGGAATGATAATGGGACTCCCTGAAAAACTCAGGAGGAGATGGGATGTCCTGTTACCTTGCCTCCTTTTTGCTTACAGGGAGGTACCCCAGAAAGGAGTGGGCTTCAGCCCCTTTGAACTCCTATTTGGGCACCCTGTAAGAGGTCCTCTAACACTTTTAAAGGAGGGTTGGGAACAACCTTTAAAAGCTTCTAAGCAAGACATAGTGGACTATGTACTTGGCCTAAGATCCGGAATGGCTGAGTATATAAAAAAGGCCAGCAAAAACCTTCAGGCCAGCCAAGAGCTCCAAAAGCAATGGCATGACCAGAAGGCTGTTCTGATTCAGTACCAACCAGGACAGAAGGTGTGGGTCTTGGAGCCTGTGGACCCAAGAGCACTCCAAGACAAATGGAGTGGTCCCCACATTATTGTTGAGAAAAAGGGAGAAGTCACCTACTTAGTTGACTTAGGCACTGCCAGTAGTCCCCTTAGGGTGCTCCATGTCAATCGCCTGAAACCCTACTATGACAGGGCTGATCTCACCCTGCTCATGGCAACAGATGAAGGACAGGAGGAAGAGAGTGACCCTCTCCCTGATCTCTTCTCTTCCACAGAACAAGATGCTCTAGTGGAAGGTGTAGTTTTGGCAGATTGTCTTACTGCTGAGCAGAAGGATCACTGCATTAATCTCCTGGGTCAGTTTTCTGCACTCTTTTCTACTGTGCCAGGCACCACTTCTTGGTGTGAGCACACTATAGATACTGGAGACAGCTTGCCTGTCAAAAGTAAGATCTATAGGCAGCCTGACCATGTCAGGGACTGCATAAAACAAGAGGTTCAGAAAATGCTTGAACTGGGAGTGGTTGAGCACTCTGAAAGTCCATTGGCCTCACCTGTGGTACTTGTACCAAAACCTCATTCCAAAGATGGAAAGAAGGAAATTAGATTTTGTGTGGATTACAGAGGTCTCAACCAGGTAACTAAAACTGATGCTCACCCTATACCCAGGGCAGATGAGCTAATAGATACACTGGCATCTGCCAAGTATCTAAGCACCTTTGATTTGACTTCAGGGTATTGGCAGATCAATTTATCAGAGGATGCTAAAGCAAAAACTGCATTTTCGACTATTGGAGGGCACTACCAATTCACAGTAATGCCCTTTGGTTTGAAAAATGCACCTGCCACTTTTCAGAGGTTGGTGAATACAGTACTGCAAGGGTTGGAGGCTTTTAGTGCAGCATATCTAGATGATATAGCTGTCTTTAGCTCCACCTGGGATGATCACCTGGTCCACCTGTGGAAAGTTTTGGAGGCCCTGCAGAAGGCAGGCCTCACTATCAAGGCTTCAAAGTGCCAGATAGGGCAGGGAAAAGTGGTTTATCTGGGACACCTGGTAGGTGGAGAACAGATTGCACCACTTCAGGGGAAAATCCAAACTATTATAGATTGGGTTCCCCCTACAACTCAGACACAGGTGAGAGCCTTCTTAGGCCTCACTGGGTATTACAGGAGGTTCATAAAGAACTATGGCTCCATAGCAGCCCCTCTTAATGATATCACATCTAAGAAAATGCCTAAAAAGGTATTGTGGACAGCTAGCTGTCAGAAAGCTTTTGAGGAGCTGAAACAGGCCATGTGCTCTGCACCTGTCCTAAAAAGCCCTTGTTACTCCAAGAAATTCATTGTTCAAACTGATGCATCTGAATTAGGGGTAGGGGCAGACTTATCACAACTAAATTCTGAGGGCCAGGATCAACCTGTTGCTTTTATCAGCAGGAGGTTGACCCCTGGAGAAAAGCGTTGGTCTGCCATAGACAGGGAGGCCTTTGCTGTGGTCTGGGCACTGAAGAAGTTGAGGCCATACCTGTTTGGCACTCACTTCATTGTTCAGACAGACCACAAACCTCTACTTTGGCTAAAACAAATGAAAGGTGAAAACCCTAAATTGTTGAGGTGGTCCATATCTCTACAGGGAATGGACTATACAGTGGAACATAGACCTGGGAGTACCCACTCCAATGCAGATGGACTCTCCAGATATGTCCACTTAGACAATGAAGACTCATCAGGTCATGGCTAGTCTTATTGTCCTTCGTTTGGGGGGGGGGTTGTGTAGGAAAGTACCATCTTGCCTGGCATGTTACCCCCATATTTCACTGTATATATGTTGTTTTAGTTGTATGTGTCACTGGGACCCTGCCAGCCAGGGCCCCAGTGCTCATAAGTGTGCTCTGTATGTGTTCCCTGTGTGATGACTAACTGTCTCACTGAGGCTCTGCTAACAAGAACCTCAGTGGTTATGCTCTCTCATTTCTTTCCAAATTGTCACTAACAGGCTAGTGACCAATTTCACCAATTCACATTGGCATACTGGAACACCCTTATAATTCCCTAGTATATGGTACTGAGGTATCCAGGGTATTGGGGTTCCAGGAGATCCCTATGGGCTGCAGCATTTTTTTTGCCACCCATAGGGAGCTCTGACAATTCTTACACAGGCCTGCCACTGCAGCCTGAGTGAAATAACGTCCACGTTATTTCACAGCCATTTACCACTGCACTTAAGTAACTTATAATTCACCTATATGTCTAACCTTTACTTGGTAAAAGTTGGGTGCTAAGTTACTTAGTGTGTGGGCACCCTGGCACTAGCCAAGGTGCCCCCACATTGTTCAGGGCAAATTCCCCGGACTTTGTGAGTGCGGGGACACCATTACACGCGTGCAGTGTACATAGGTCACTACCTATGTACAGCATCACAATGGTAACTCCGAACATGGCCATGTAACATGTCTAAGGTCATGGAATTGTCACCCCAATGCCATTCTGGCATTGGGGTGACAATTCCATGATCCCCCGAGTCTCTAGCACAGACCCGGGTACTGCCAAACTACCTTTCCCGGGGTTTCACTGCAGCTGCTGCTGCTGCCAACCCCTCAGACAGGTTTCTGCCCTCCTGGGGTCCAGCCAGGCTTGGCCCAGGAAGGCAGAACAAAGGACTTCCTCAGAGAGAGGGTGTTACATCCTCTCCATGTGGAAAAGGTGTCAGGGCTGGGGAGGAGTAGCCTCCCCCAGCCTCTGGAAATGCTTTGATGGGCACTGATGGTGCCCATCTCTGCATAAGCCAGTCTAAACCGGTTCAGGGATCCCCCAGCCCTGCTCTGGCGCGAAACTGGACAAAGGAAAGGGGAGTGACCACTCCCCTGACCTGCACCTCCCCTGGGAGGTGCCCAGAGCTCCTCCAGTGTGCTCCAGACCTCTGCCATCTTGGTAACAGAGGTGCTGCTGGCACACTGGACTGCTCTGAGTGGCCAGTGCCAGCAGGTGACGTCATAGACTCCTTCTGATAGGCTCTTGCCTGTGTTGCTAGCCTATCCTCCTTCCTAAGTAGCCAAACCTCCTTTTCTGGCTATTTAGGGTCTCTGCTTTGGGGAATTCTTCAGATAACGAATGCAAGAGCTCATCAGAGTTCCTCTGCATCTCTCTCTTCACCTTCTGCCAAGGAATCGACCGCTGACTGCTCTGGACGCCTGCAAAACCGCAACAAAGTAGCCAAGACCACTTCTGCAACCTTGTATCGCTGATCCAGCCGCCTTCTCGTCTGCTTTCCTGGTGGTGCATGCTGTGGGGGTAGTCTGCCTCCTCTCTGCACTAGAAGCTCCGAAGAAATCTCCCGTGGGTCGACGGAATCTTCCCCCTGCAACCGCAGGCACCAAAAGACTGCATCACTGGTCCTCTGGGTCCCCTCTCAGCACAACGAGCGTGGTCCCTGGAACTCAGCAACTCTGTCCAAGTGACTCCCACAGTCCAGTGACTCTTCAGTCCAAGTTTGGTGGAGGTAAGTCCTTGCCTCCCCACGCTAGACTGCATTGCTGGGTACGGCGTGATTTGCAGCTGCTCCGGCTACTGTGCACTCTTCCAGGATTTCCTTTGTGCACAGCCAAGCGTGGGACCTTCTTTTGTGATTTCAGGTGAGCTCTGGTTCACTCCTCTTTGTAGTGCCTGTTCTGGCACTTCTGCGGGTGCTGCCTGCTTTTGAGAGGGCTCCTTGTCTTGCTGGGCGCCCCCTTTGTCTCCTCATGCAATTGGCGACATCCTGGTCCCTCCTGGGCCACAGCAGCATCCAAAAACCCTAACCGCAACCCTTGCAGCTAGCAAGGCTTGTTTGCGGTCTTTCTGCGTGGGAACACCTCTGCCAGCTTCTTCACGACGTGGGACATCCATCCTCCAAAGGGGAAGTTCCTAGTCCTCTTCGTTCTTGCAGAATCCACAGCTTCTACCATCCAGTGGCAGCTTCTTTGCACCCTCAGCTGGCATTTCTTGGGCATCTGCCCACTCACGACTTGAGTGTGACTCTTGGACTTGTTCCCCTTGTTCCACAGGTACTCTCATCTGGAAATCCATAGTTGTTGCCTTGCTGGTGTTGATCTTCCTTGCAGAATTCCCCTATCACGACTCCTGTGCTCTCTGGGGAACTTAGGTGCACTTTAGACCTACTTTTCAGGGTCTTGGGGTGGGCTATTTTTCTAACCCTCACTGTTATCTTACAGTCCCAGCGACCCTCTACAAGCTCACATAGGTTTGGGGTCCATTCGTGATTCGCATTCTACTTTTGGAGTATATGGTTTGTGTTGCCCCTATACCTATGTGTTCTCATTGCAATCTATTGTGACTGTACATTGCTTGAATTGCTTTCTATTGCTATTACTGCATATTTTTGGTATTGTGTACATATATCTTGTGTATATTTGCTATCCTCATACTGAGGGTACTCACTGAGATACTTTTGGCATATTGTCATAAAAATAAAGTACCTTTATTTTTAGTATATCTGTGTATTGTGTTTTCTTATGATATTGTGCATATGACACCAGTGGTATAGTAGGAGCTTTGTATGTCTTTGCTGCTCTGCTAAGCCACCTTTTCTATCAACCTAAGCTGCTAGACACCTCTTCTACACTAATAAGGGATACCTGGACCTAGTGCAGAGTGTAAGTACCCCTTGGTACCCACTACAAACCAGGCCAGCCTCCTACACTATGCAATTGCGCACAAGCTGGGTAAAGATCAGAACCCTCATGATTACTTCTCAAGACTACCACTACATCGTCACAGTGTGACATCCAAAATGGCGGATGAGTTAATTAATTTCATTGTGAGGTCCGGCAGGCCAGCAGCCCTATCAATGGAACATAGTATTGCGGCCACTAATGCCAATAAAATGTGTTTATTCCCAAAGACGTAATTTCAACTCAATCATTGAAGACCAGCACTCAACCATTTGCAGACAATATTGAAGTTCAAAATTCAAAAATGGACAGGATAAACTGTCCGTGGCCAGGGAAAGTGTTGTATTGAGAGGCTCAAGAATTGTCATACCCCTGGGCGAAAGACAGCAAGTCATTGAACTAGACAATGAAGGATATCATGGCATTGTAACCACCCAAAGAGCCCTAAGAGATCGAGTGTGGTTCCCGCTCTTAGACGAGCAAGTTGAGGGGGAACTGAAAGAATGCCATCTTTGCAACTTCCTTTACCTCAAAGTGACCCAACATCCATTGACGGTGTCTGACCTTCCTGCACAGGGTTGGGAAAAAGCTGCAGTTAATTTATTTGGGCTCTCAGGGAATGGACATAACCTCATGATCTCGTGATCAGTATTCACACTTTCTTTTAGTAGAGGAGTTATCATCAACAACCCTTGACAAGGTCATTGAGTGGCTGGATGAAATCTTTGCAGCATGGGGTATCCCCACTATTCTCAAATCTGACAGTGGTCTGCAGCTCAATGCTAAAGAACTCAAGCAGTTTCTAGTCAGACTAAATGTCAAGCATCAAAACACCTCTGTGGCCCCCAGCCAAAGGTGCTGTCAAACGATTCATGGGTACCCTCAAAAGGGTAATTCAGCAAGTATCAATAGAAGGGGTCGAGTCAAACCAGGCCCTGTGTCAAGTGTTGTGTGCTTATTGTTCAACCCCTCACTCCACAACTTGTGAGAGCCTGCCACCTTGCTATTTGGGAGCCCCATTATACCCAAGCTGCTTCAGTGGACATCAGACTAATCACTGATTGCCGATAAGGTTCATGTCACACTTCTCGAAAGTGCAAAATGAAAACATACGCTGATTAGCAGCAACGAGCTCAGGAAACAGTCTTCAATTACGGTAACTCGGTCCTGGCCAAGCAGAAACAAAAGAGGAAACCAGACACTCCATCCGCTGTCGATACTCTGAGGGTTGTGATGTGCAAAGTACACATGGTGACAAAGCATCATCCCGGAAAGTCCATCACACAGGACCCGTCACACTTCAAGCACCTACCTCGACATTCGTCAGCTCCTGCATTTATGAATGTGGCAATCTAGCCTAAGAGTCCAGATAAAGCATCAGAACCTGTCCATCAGTGCAGAACCAGAGTGCTTCTCAACCACCTCATACCACTTGATCTGGCTGACTAGTGCAAACACCTCAAAGACTTATTGAAGAAATATAATGGGAAGATAAGATCGATCATATCTAAGGCCCTAGCTGTCGCAGCTGAGAGTTGTGAGAAAGTAGCCTCTTTCTAGCATGGTTACCCCAACTTGTGGCCTATTTGTGAGTGTGTGTCAGTGTGTTTTTACTGTGTCACTGGGATCCTGCCAGCCAGGACCCCAGTGCTCATAGATAAAAACCTATATGTCAGTGTGTTTTGCCTGTCTCACTGGGAGGCTAGGACTTCCTTTACCAATTTCAATTAGAACACTGGACCCCCCCTTATAAGTCCCTAGTATATGGGACCTAGGTACCCAGGGCATTGGGGTTCCAGGAGATCCTTAAGGGATGCAGCCTTTCTTTTGCCCATAAGGGGCTCAGACAAACCCTTCCACAGGCCTGTATTGCAGCCTGCGTGAAATAGCGCACACACTATTTCACAGCCATTTTTCACTGCACTTCAGTAACTTATAAGTCACCTATATGTCTAACCTTCACTTGCTGTAGGGTAGGTGCAAAGTTACTAAGTGTGAGGGCACCCTTGCACTAGCAAAGGTGTCCCCACATAGTTCAGGGCCACTTCCCGGGACTTTGTGAGTACGGGGCCGCCATTACACGCGTGCACTACATATAGGTCAATACCTATATGTAGCTCCACAATGGTAACTCCAAATATGGCCATGTAAGGTATCTAAGATCATGGAATTGTCCCCCCATTCCAAATCTGGGATTGGGGAGCCAATTCCATGCATCCTGGGGGCTCCACTATGGACCCCCAGTACTGCCCAACCAGCTCTCTGAGGCTTGCCCTGTAGCTACAGCTGCTGCCACCTCACAGACAGGGTTCTGCCCTCCTGGGGTATGAGCAGCTCAGTCCCAGGAAGGCAGAACAAAGCATTTCCTTTGGGAGCAGGGTGTTACACCCTCTCCCTTTGGAAATAGGTGTTATCAGCTGGGGAGGGGTAGCCTCCCCCAGACTCTGGAAATGCTCTGAAGGGCACAGATGGCGCCCTCCTTGCATAAGCCAGTCTACACCGGTTCAGGGACCCCTTGTCCCTGCTCTGAGGTGAAACTGGATAAAGGAAAGGGGAGTGACCACTTCCCTGTCCATCACCAGCCTAGGGGTGGTGCCCAGAGCTCCTTCAGTGTGTCCCAGATTTCAGCCATCTAGCTTTGAAAGGTGTGGGGGCACTCTGGAGGCCACTGAGTGGCCAGTGCCAGCAGATGACGTCAGAGATCCCTCCTGATAGGTCCATACCTGATAAGGTAGCCAATCCCCCTCTCAGGACTATCTAGGGTCTCTCCTGTGGGTTCTCTTCAGATTCTACTTGCAAGTTTCCAGCAGGAATCCTCTGCAACTACTACTTCATCCTCTGACCTCGGATCAACCGCAGACTGCTCCAGGAACCACTGTAACAGGAACAAAGTATCTAGAAGGGCTACTTTCCTCTGCAACTTCAGCTCCAGCCAGCAACTGCCACACTTTCCACGGTGTGCACGCTCTGGGGACTCCCTGTCTTCACCCTGCACCAGAAGGACCGAATAAATCTCCCATGAAGTGATGGAGTCACTTCCCTGCTCACACAGGCACTTTCTAAGTTGACGACTGCTTCACTTGGAGTCCTCTCCTGGTGACGAGCATACTTCCTGGAGCACAGAGGGTGGACCCCAATCGACACAGACTGTCCTGAAGTCCTGCTGTCTCAATTTGGAGGAGGTAAGACCTTGCCTTCCCTCAGAACGACAGTACCCCTGTGCAATGCGTCTTCTTCACCTCCTGAGGCCTCTGTGCATTATTTGCAAAATTCCTTCGTGCAGAGCCTGGCACAGTTCCCCAGCACTCTATCCTGTGACGCTCAACTTGCTGAGTTGTTCTCCGGCGGCGTGGGACCTTCCTTTGTAGTGCTGCACCAACTGCATTTTGCACCTCCTTTGTCCCCGTGTTCTGGGACTCCCGTGGGTGCTTTCTGGTGTCCTGAGGGCTCGCTGAAGTGCTGAGAGCCCCCTCTTCCTCCTAACACAGAGTTGAGGCCCCCAGGTCCCTCCTGGGTGCAGATAGTGCCAACTTAATGCAAAACACAACTTTGCCGGAACCAAAGCTTGTTGGAGGAATCCAGCACTAAAACTCACCTGCATCCAACTTCACTCCATGGGACATCCAGTGCATCATGCAGGAATCCGCTGACATCTTCCTAGGGTGCATTTCTGAAGTCTTCGTCCAACCGGGGACTCTTCTTTTCCACCCTCTTCTAGGTTGGCAGGGGCTCCTTGTAGGAGGCTGGACTGGCTTGTAGTGAGTACCAAGGGGTACTTACACCTTGCACCAGGCCCAGTTATCCCTTATTAGTGTATAGGGTGTCTAGCAGCATAGGCTGATAGATAATGGTAGCTTAGCAGAGCAGCTTAGGCTGAACTAGGAGACGAGTGAAGCTCCTACAGTACCACTTAGTGTCATATGCACAATATCATAAGAAAACACAATACACAGATATACTAAAAATAAAGGTACTTTATTTTTATGACAATATGCCAAAAGTATCTCAGTGAGTACCCTCAGTATGAGGATAGCAAATATACACAAGATATATGTACACAATACCAAAATATGCAGTAATAGTATTAGAAAACAGTGCAAACAATGTATAGTTACAATAGGATGCAATGGAGACACATAGAGATAGGGGCAACACAAACCATATACTCCAAAAGTGGAATGCGAACCACGAATCGACCCCAAACCTATGTGACCTTGTAGAGGGTCGCTGGGACTATTAGAAAATAGTAAGGGTTAGAAAAATAGCCCACCCCAAGACCCTGAAAAGTGAGTGCAAAGTGCACTAAAGTTCCCCAAAGGATATAGGAGTCGTGATAGGGTAATTCTGCAGGAAAGACACAAACCAATAATGCAACAATGATGGATTTCCAGTCGAGGGTACCTGTGGAACAAGGGGACCAAGTCCAAAAGTCACAAGCAAGTCGGAGATGGGCAGATGCCCAGGAAATGCCAGCTGTGGGTGCAAAGATGCTGCTACTGGACAGTAGAAGCGTAGGTTTCTGCAAGAATGACAAGGGCTAGAGACTTCCCCTTTGGAGGACGGATCCCTCACGCCGTTGAGAGTCGTGCAGAAGTGTTTTCCCGCCGAAAGACCGCCAACAAGCCTTGCTAGCTGCAAATCGTGCGGTTAGTGTTTTTGGATGCTGCTGTGGCCCAGGAGGGACCAGGATGTTGCAAATTGCGTCAGGGGACAGAGGAGGCGTCGAGCAAGACAAGAAGCCCTCTCAGCAGCAAGCAGCACCCGTATAAGTGCCAAGAACAGGCACTACGAGGATGCGTGAAACGGTGCTCACCTGAAGTCGCACAAAGGAGTCCCACGTCGCCGGAGAACAACTTAGGAGGTCATGCAATGCAGGTTAGAGTGCCGTGGACCCAGGCTGGACTGTGCACAAAGGATTTCTGCCGGAAGTGCACAGAGGCCGGAGTAGCTGCAAAAGTCGCGGTTCCCAGCAATGCAGTCTGGCGTGGGGAGGCAAGGACTTACCTCCACCAAACTTGGACTGAAGAGTCACTGGACTCCGGGAGTTACTTGGACAGAATTGCTGGATTCAAGGGACCTTGCTCGTCGTGCTGAGAGGAGACCCAAGGTACCGTTGATGCAGTTCTTTGGTGCCTGCGATTGCAGGGGGACGATTCCGTCGACCCACGGGAGATTTCTTCGGAGCTTCTAGTGCAGAGAGGAGGCAGACTATCCCCACAGCATGCACCACCAGGAAAGCAGTCGAGAAGGCGGCTGGATCAGAGTTACAGAGTTGCAGTAGTCGTCTTTGCTACTATGTTGCAGTTTTGCAGGCTTCCAGCGCGGTCAGCAGTCGATTCCTTGGCAGAAGGTGAAGAGAGAGATGCAGAGGAACTCAGATGAGCTCTTGCATTCGTTATCTAAGGAATCCCAAGAGACAGAGACCCTAAATAGCCAGAAAAGAGGGTTTGGCTACCTAGGAGAGAGGATAGGCTAGCAACACCTGAAGGAGCCTATCAGAAGGAGTCTCTGACGTCACCTGATGGCACTGGCCACTCAGAGCAGTCCAGTGTGCCAGCAGCACCTCTGTTTCCAAGATGGCAGAGGTCTGGAGCACACTGGAGGAGCTCTGGGCACCTCCCAGGGGAGGTGCAGGTCAGGGGAGTGGTCACTCCCCTTTCCTTTGTCCAGTTTCGCGCCAGAGCAGGGCTGAGGGGTCCCTGAACCGGTGTAGACTGGCTTATGCAGAAATGGGCACCATGTGTGCCCATGAAAGCATTTCCAGAGGCTGGGGGAGGCTACTCCTCCCCTGCCTTCACACCATTTTCCAAAGGGAGAGGGTGTAACACCCTCTCTCAGAGGAAGTCCTTTGTTCTGCCATCCTGGGCCAAGCCTGGCTGGACCCCAGGAGGGCAGAAACCTGTCTGTGGGGTTGGCAGCAGCAGCAGCTGCAGTGAAACCCCGGGAAAGGCAGTTTGGCAGTACCCAGGTCTGAGCTACAGACCTGTGGGATCATGGGATTGTGCCAACTATGCCAGGATGGCATAGAGGGGGCAATTCCATGATCATAGACATGTTACATGGCCATATTCGGAGTTACCATTGTGAAGCTACATATAGGTAGTGACCTATATGTAGTGCACGCGTGTAATGGTGTCCCTGCACTCACAAAGTCAGGGGAATTGGCCCTGAACAATGTGGGGGCACCTTGGCTAGTGCCAGGGTGCCCACACACTAAGTAACTTAACACCCAACCTTTACCAGGTAAAGGTTAGACATATAGGTGACTTATAAGTTACTTAAGTGCAGTGTAAAATGGCTGTGAAATAACGTGGACGTTATTTCACTCAGGCTGCAGTGGCAGGCCTGTGTAAGAATTGTCAGAGCTCCCTATGGGTGGCAAAAGAAATGCTGCAGCCCATAGGGATCTCCTGGAACCCCAATACCCTGGGTACCTCAGTACCATATACTAGGGAATTATAAGGGTGTTCCAGTAAGCCAATGTAAATTGGTAAAATTGGTCACTAGCCTGTTAGTGACAATTTGAACAGAGAGAGCATAACCACTGAGGTTCTGGTTAGCAGAGCCTCAGTGAGACAGTTAGGCACCACACAGGGAACACATACATATAGGCCACAAACTTCACTTCTACTGTGGTGAGAATGAATACTCTTGCTATGATGTGAGACAGCACTATCTTTATGGTGTGACTCAACCTCAGTACCAACTATGCTAGGCTGTCTAGTATTGGGCAGGCTAGGAAGTTTCTTTCCTGAATCTTTTCCTAGGGGAGTCCCTGGATCAGATTGGGAACCATTAGCTACTTTTTCAACAGATGGGGCCCTTGTGGCTTTATCTTGTTCTCTAAGCATGTTAAGCAATAATTCCAAGGAAGGATTCTTCCCTACACTCAAACCTCTTTCTACACAGAGACTCCTTGCTCCTTACCAGCTAAGGTGGTCATATGCAAGTTTGGACAGATCAACATTTTGGCCTGTGCCAGACATTTTTAGAAAGAGTTTAAGTGATAGAAAAAGAGAAAAAAGTTTTCAGAACTTTTAGAAAGACAGAAAAAAAACTTTTTAAACTTTTAAGAACTTTTAAGAAAGTTTAGAGGTACTTTTCAGCACTTTAGAAAAGAGGTGAGAAAAGAAATGCAAAACTTTTTGGTTAGGTGTACATACACTGAAATTGTTTTGTATATTTTTCTCTTATGAAAAGTACAATGAGAAGAGTGGTAAGTAGTCTCAAAGCACTTATCCGACCGCTGCACAACCAATGTAGGAGGCTGGATTGGCTTGTAGTGAGTACCAAGGGGTACTTACACCTTGCACCAGGCCCAGTTATCCCTTATTAGTGTATAGGGTGTCTAGCAGCATAGGCTGATAGATAATGGTAGCTTAGCAGAGCAGCTTAGGCTGAACTAGGAGACGAGTGAAAGTCCTACAGTACCACTTAGTGTCATATGCACAATATCATAAGAAAACACAATACACAGATATACTAAAAATAAAGGTACTTTATTTTTATGACAATATGCCAAAAGTATCTCAGTGAGTACCCTCAGTATGAGGATAGCAAATATACACAAGATATATGTACACAATACCAAAATATGCAGTAATAGTATTAGAAAACAGTGCAAACAATGTATAGTTACAATAGGATGCAATGGAGACACATAGGGATAGGGGCAACACAAACCATATACTCCAAAAGTGGAATGCGAACCACGAATGGACCCCAAACCTATGTGACCTTGTAGAGGGTCGCTGGGACTATTAGAAAATAGTAAGGGTTAGAAAAATAGCCCACCCCAAGACCCTGAAAAGTGAGTGCAAAGTGCACTAAAGTTCCCCAAAGGACATAGGAGTCGTGATAGGGGAATTCTGCAGGAAAGACACAAACCAATAATACAACAACGATGGATTTCCATTCGAGGGTACCTGTGGAACAAGGGGACCAAGTTCAAAAGTCACAAGCAAGTTGGAGATGGGCAGGTGCCCAGGAAATGCCAGCTGTGGGTGCAAAGATGCTGCTACTGGACAGTAGAAGCATAGGTTTCTGCAAGAACGACAAAGGCTAGAGACTTCCCCTTTGGAGGACAGATCCCTCATGCTATGGAGAGTTGTGCAAAAGTGTTTTCTCGCCAAAAGACCGCCAACAAGCCTTGCTAGTTGCAAATCGTGCGGTTAGTGTTTTTGGATGCTGCTGTGGCCCAGGAGGGACCAGGATGTCGCAAATTGCGTCAGGGGACAGAGGGGGCGTCGAGCAAGAAAAGGAGCCCTCTCAGCAGCAGGCAGCACCCGTAGAAGTACCAGAAACAGGCACTACGAGGATGCGTGAAACAGTGCTCACCTGAAGTCGCACAAAGGAGTCCCACGTCGCCGGAGAACAACTTAGGAGGTCGTGCAATGCAGGTTAGAGTGCCGTGGACCCAGGCTGGACTGTGCACAAAGGATTTCCACCGGAAGTGCACGGAGGCCGGAGTAACTGCAAAAGTTGCGGTTCCCAGCAATGCAGTCTGGCGTGGGGAGGCAAGGACTTACCTCCACCAAACTTGGACTGAAGAGTCACTGGACTGTGGGAGTCACTTGGACAGAGTTTCTGGATTCAAGGGACCTCGCTCGTCGTGCTGAGAGGAGACCCAAGGTACCGGTGATGCAGTTCTTTGGTGCCTGCGGTTGCAGGGGGACGATTCCGTCGACCCACGGGAGATTTCTTCGGAGCTTCTAGTGCAGAGAGGAGGCAGACTACCCCCACAGCATGCACCACCAGGAAAGCAGTCGAGAAGGCGGCTGGATCAGCGTTACAGAGTTGCAGTAGTCGTCTTTGCTACTATGTTGCAGTTTTGCAGGCTTCCAGCGCGGTCAGCAGTCGATTCCTTGGCAGAAGGTGAAGAGAGAGATGCAGAGGAACTCGGATGAGCTCTTGCATTCGTTATCTAAGGAATCCCAAGAGACAGAGACCCTAAATAGCCAGAAAAGAGGGTTTGGCTACCTAGGAGAGAGGATAGGCTAGCAACACCTGAAGGAGCCTATCAGAAGGAGTCTCTGACGTCACCTGATGGCTCTGGCCACTCAGAGCAGTCCAGTGTGCCAGCAGCACCTCTGTTTCCAAGATGGCAGAGGTCTGGAGCACACTGGAGGAGCTCTGGGCACCTCCCAGGGGAGGTGCAGGTCAGGGGAGTGGTCACTCCCCTTTCCTTTGTCCAGTTTCGCGCCAGAGCAGGGCTGAGGGGTCCCTGAACCGGTGTAGACTGGCTTATGCAGAAATGGGCACCATGTGTGCCCATGAAAGCATTTCCAGAGGCTGGGGGAGGCTACTCCTCCCCTGCCTTCACACCATTTTCCAAAGGGAGAGGGTGTAACACCCTCTCTCAGAGGAAGTCCTTTGTTCTGCCATCCTGGGCCAAGCCTGGCTGGACCCCAGGAGGGCAGAAACCTGTCTGAGGGGTTGGCAGCAGCAGCAGCTGCAGTGAAACCCCGGGAAAGGCAGTTTGGCAGTACCCAGGTCTGAGCTACAGACCTGTGGGATCATGGGATTGTGCCAACTATGCCAGGATGGCATAGAGGGGGCAATTCCATGATCATAGACATGTTACATGGCCATATTCGGAGTTACCATTGTGAAGCTACATATAGGTGGTGACCTATATGTAGTGCACGCGTGTAATGGTGTCCCTGCACTCACAAAGTCCGGGGAATTGGCCCTGAACAATGTGGGGGCACCTTGGCTAGTGCCAGGGTGCCCACACACTAAGTAACTTAGCACCCAACCTTTACCAGGTAAAGGTTAGACATATAGGTGACTTATAAGTTATTTAAGTGCAGTGTAAAATGGCTGTGAAATAACGTGGACGTTATTTCACTCAGGCTGCAGTGGCAGGCCTGTGTAAGAATTGTCAGAGCTCCCTATGGGTGGCAAAAGAAATGCTGCAGCCCATAGGGATCTCCTGGAACCCCAATACCCTGGGTACCTCAGTACCATATACTAGGGAATTATAAGGGTGTTCCAGTAAGCCAATGTAAATTGGTAAAATTGGTCACTAGCCTATTAGTGACAATTTGAACAGAGAGAGCATAACCACTGAGGTTCTGGTTAGCAGAGCCTCAGTGAGACAGTTAGGCACCACACAGGGAACACATACATATAGGCCACAAACTTATGAGCACTGGGGTCCTGACTAGCAGGGTCCCAGTGACACATAACAAACATACTGAAAATATAGGGTTTTCACTATGAGCACTGGGCCCTGGCTAGCAGGATCCCAGTGAGACAGTGAAAACACCCTGACATACACTCACAAACAGGCCAAAAGTGGGGGTAACAAGGCTAGAAAGAGGCTACTTTCTCACACTCCTGTCCTTCCTAGAACTTCTTTCGACTTCTGGACGTGGTCTCCTTCCTTTGCAGGTCTTCAGGTCCAGGAATCCACCATTTGTTGTTTGCAGTCTTGGTTGGTTCTTGCAATAACTCTAATCATGACTTGTAGTGTGTCCTAAGGATACTTGCAGTACTTTACTCCTTACTTACTTTTCTGGGCACTGGGGTGGGGTAATTTACTTACCTTTACTGTATTCTTACTCTCCCAGCGATTCTGCACACACTACACTTGTCTAGGGGGGAATCCGTGATTTGCATTCCACTTTCTTAGTATATGGTTTGTGTTGTCCCAGACCTACTTGCTCCCATTGCATTCTATAGCATTTCCTATTGTTTGCACTATCCTCTGTCTAATTACTTACCTTATTTTGGTGTCTAGTGTACATATTGTGTATAATACTTACCTCCAGAAGGAGTATTGCCTCTAAGATATTTTTGGCCTTGTGTCACCCAAATAAACTACCTTTATTTTTGGTAACACTGAGTATTGTCTTTACTTGTATATACGTACTGTGTAACTACAAGTGATATTGCAGGAGCTTTGCATGTCTCATAGTTCAGCCTAAGCTGCTTTGCTACTGCTACCTATATCAGACTAAGCTGCTAGAACACTACTACATTTCACTAATAAGAGATAAGTGGAACTGGTGTAAGGTGTAAATATCCAAGGTACCCACTACAAACCAGGCCAGCCTCCTACAAGAGTCTTTTTAGGCATCAGGAGGTTTAAATGGTAACTTGTGGCCAACTGTGGGACTATAGTCACCCCCTCTGACTACCATGACATTCAAGATACAGCCCAACAAGGTATTTGGACACCTGAAAATCACACAGTACTTGAGGCCCTGACGCAGGCGTTGTTCGGTGAAACATAGGCCCAAACCTATGTTCAGCTCACGACGGTGCTGGTGGGCGATTAAGCCATTACAGGTGAAATCCATGAGAAGTGAAAAGAGTGTTTAGTGACCTCTATCACCTACAGGACAAAACTGCCCCCGCTATTTATTCCATACCCTGGTTGAGAGAATTCGTACAACTTCATGATGTATTGCTGGCAATCAATCCCTAACAAATACAGTTTTTTTCATTATTGCACCCATAACAGGCAATCAGCTACATTTAATCAAGAACGTTCTACACTGATTTGAGTCTTCTGTTAAATAAGAGAGTCTCGCTAAGTGGACCTTTAAAGGCATAACTTCTTCATTCTTGTCGAAATATATTGAATTATAAAGTCTTTATAAATGCAGATGTAAGTTAATCATAAAACATAACATATGTAGAATTTAATAAATGAATAAGTAACATTGCAAATGTAATTCAATGCCTAGGACAGCATTTGGATTAAACATAGAATGCATTGTTCTTCCTAGTAATGCACGTGCTTAATTTACATGAGAGCAGAGACATTGAGGGGCATATTTATACTCCGTTTGCGCCGAATTTGCATCGTTTTTTTTTACGCAAATTCGGCGCACAACTAACGCCATATTTATACTTTGGCGTTAGACGCGTCTAGCGCCAAAGTATGAGGAATGAGCGTCATTTTTTTGCGTGAACGCCTTCCTTGCGTTAATGAGATGCAAGGTAGGCGTTCCCGTCTAGAAAAATGACTGCGACGCAAATGTGTGGTATTTATACTCCCGGGCAAAAATCACGCCCGGGAGTGGGCGAGGCAAAAAACCCCACATTTGCGCCTCTTTTTAACGCCTGGGTCAGGGCAGGCGTTAAGGGACCTGTGGGCTCAAAATGAGCCCACAGCTGCCCTCCCATGCCCCCAGGGACCCCCCCTGCCACCCTTGCCCACCCCAGGAGGACACCCAAGGATGGAGGGACCCATCCCAGGGACATTCAGGTAAGTTCAGGTAAGTATATATATCTTTTTTTTATAATTTTTTTTGGCATAGGGGGGCCTGATTTGTGCCCCCCTACATGCCACAATGCCCAATGACCATGCCCAGGGGACAGAAGTCCCCTGGGCATGGCCATTGGGCAAGGGGGCATGACTCCTGTCTTTACTAAGACAGGAGTCATGTTAATGGGGGATGGGCGTCGTAAAAAAATAGCGCAAATCAGGTTAAGTCGATTTTTTTGACTCAACCTGACTTGCCCCATTTTAAGACGCCCATACGCCATTTTCCCCAACGCCGGCGCTGCCTGGTGTACGTGTTTTTTTTCCACGCACACCAGGCAGCGCCGGTCGGCTAACACCGGCTAACGTCATTCTATAAATACGGCGCCCGCATGGCGCTTCAGAATGGCGTTAGCCGGCGCTAATTTTTTTGACGCAAAACTGCGTTGGCGCAGTTTTGCGTCAAAAAGTATAAATATGGGCCTGAATCTATGGTTCTGTATAAATAGATACTTGTGTTTCATTATCATAAAATAATTTAAATTGACAGAATATATGACCATTATAATGTAAGCCAAATAAATCTGTCAAATGTCTCTACTATTCATTTGAATTACATCATGCATTTTGGATTAGTACTTTCACACCCTCACTAAACAATTGGTTCTGTTTGTTTTCCAGCTAAACATAATTACTCTCACAATAACGTTGTCTGTTTTTTAAATACTTTTTACTGAAATACTTCTCAATTCTTATAGACAGACTCGTGTATGCAGTAATATTGTGTTTTAATCTCATCAATTCCTGATACTTTCACACAACAGAGATACGATCCTATTCATTTTACCAAAAACCAAATCAGACTGTGGTCTCTAAAGGAAATGTCAACCCCGATTTTCAAAAAGTGCAGCAAGCATACTGGTGGACTGTTCCCTGCAATACAAATGCCACTGAACAACAGTTTTCACAGCATATTTTATATGACCGGAACTATTGATCTACTTTTAAGGATTATCCCTTTATGCTACCGCCCATATGTTGTGGGTCTGACTGTCAGATCTCAAAGGTAAGACTGGCGTAAAAAAACAATTGTGTGCCAACTTTTAGAGAACTAAACTTTAATGTACGGAAATACTCGAGCCAATTAATTGTATCAGTTAATTCGGTATTGGTTGTCATGATTAATTATTGGTCATTTCACACTTGTATGTTCTGTGGCTATTTCCACATTTGAGACCATACTAGGAAAGCATTTATGCTGTTGTAAATGGCCCAATTAACAGAATCGGGCAGTTACCTATCACAAAAATGCTTTTCCATACCTGCAGAGCACAAATTGCGAGTCGGTAGCATGCTACAAAATCACAATTTTCTGTTCAGCGATTCAGTATTTCGAAGGAGCATGTTCAATGTGTCCTTCCATAATACTGCATCTTAGTGGTATGTATGAATGTTTTGCCACCAAATGATTGTCTATGACATCTGTCTAGTCTTAAAAAATCAAAATTAAATTTTCATTTTTTTCTATTTAAACTCAACTCAGTTTCCTTCAAGGAAAACAGACATCATTAAAAATAAAAATTACTTTATTGAAAAGAAATCACAGACATTGTGGTCTGTTGACCCCAGCAGGCCACCGTCCCCATGATAGCTGCAATTCCTAATGAATTGCAAAATTATGATCTACCTAATTAATATACATGAGGTAGGCCGATTGTGACCCCATTAGGAATCGCTAAATGAAACTCAAAGCGTTTTATACTTTAGGAATTCCAATTTCCCAATTGTGATTCACAAAGAATCAGAATTGGGGAAATTGCAATCCCTACAATTTGTACATATGGCCCTTTGTGTTTTCCTACTAATTAATGTTTGCACTCAACTTTGGCACCTCCTTTTACTGACCTTAACTTTATTCTTCTTTGCATCAGTAGGATTCCTTGTTTCTCAGCGACCACCTTTCTCTGGGAGCCCCTACATGCCAGGCAAGATTGATAGTCACACGCTTGGTGAGGTCATAGATAGCCTACAACCAGAGATTCAGAACCTCCCATCTATGCAAACTACTGTTTACTTAGGTAGAGGTAAGCAGTACCGATCATCAAGTTAAAAAATGTGATTTCCACAATATTAATAGCCACCACACCACTTAGGCCCAGATTTAAGTGGGCCTAGTGCCCTTCTAACGCCACATTAGTGCCATTTTTCTTATGCTAATGTAGCATTGGAAGGCCAAAAACACCACGCCATTTTACAAAGTGGCTCAATGCTTGGATTGCGCCACTTTGTAACCCCTTGCAACACATTGTGCCAGGCATAATGTATGCAAGGGGGGCGTTCCGGAGCTAGATGGGGCCAAAAAATGGCACAAATAAATCAAAGAGTTTTCTTTGCATCATTTTATCAGCATTTGTAATGCCTGCTAAGAGCAGGCGTTAAAGGGAGGCCCATATTGTTTTCTAATGGCCTCTGTGTGCTTTGCAGGATTAGCGTCAACATTTTTTACACTAATCCTGCAAAGCGCTGGAGTAGTGTAAAACATTATGACGCTAGTAACCTTGAGTACCGTTGTGGTGCTCCGTATTTTAAATACAGCACACACATGGTGGTCTTAGGGGGGCGCTAAGGGGTGCAAGAAAAGTGGCACTGCACTATGTGCAGCACCACTTTTCATAGATCTGCCCTTTAGTGTGTTAAATATGCCTGTATGAAGCATAACTTAAAAGTCCCTCTACTACAGTAATTTACACTAAACCCCTTAGGTGGCTTTCTGGAAGTATTTGTGTAAAAAGTGAGGTAGGCTACTGACCCTCTTATCCACACCCTTTGTATGGAAATCCTTCCCACTATGGACCCACCCACATGTCAATGTGCAGGAAGGGATGTCGGAGTAAGTGACAGCAGAGGAAGTGACATAGGCAACTTACCTCAAAGCCCAATGTTGCATGAGTACCAATCCCAATTGTTCTAGCTCATAATGAGGACCTAGGTTTAGTTTCAAGTTGAAAGAATGCTTATCAAAAGAATAGCTGTGCCCAACAATGATCCTTCATAACCACCAGAGTGTTTCAGCAGGTTTCTTAGAAATCAGGTGCTTGTGTTAATAAGCCTTCAATAAGTGGATGCTTCTTCGTCAACAGTTGTATCTTATGAACTGAAATGGGTATTGCTTTTTCAGTATTTAGAGCAACTACATACATTGCAGCTCCTAGATCATCTGAACCTGAGCCTAGGATAATCTTTCTTTGTTATGGAGAGACAAAGACAAACTTTAAGGAGGTTACATTTCCTTGTGGCCTTTTAGCAAAACGTTTTGGTTGGAAATGATTAAATATATTTTTGAGTGTTTCTTTTATGTAACTATGAATTATTCTGTAGGAAGGCACTCCTCTAACGGTTTCTTGTAGTTGTCCTCTGGAAGTCTTAAACAGCATTAGACAGAAGACACTGAGAGTTGGGCCGACTGCTTTTGTCTCAACCTCATGTTCTGTACAGTGTAATGGATGCATAAAAGCCTGTGATGTGAATATTGTATGAAGGCTTTTTCTATCTCTAAACTGTAACCTGCTTAACCCATCAAGTCAGTTTAAGGTAATCAGCAATGAACACTTTCACATAGTTTGCAGTCATGTGAGAACTAAAGGGCTAGCTTTATGCAACTGTTTTGCCAATTGGAATAATGCCACACAGTGGCAGTAGGTGTCAAAACACTTGGCAAATGTTATAAAAGCTTTTTGTTTATGAAACAGAGTTTACTGCATTTGGAAGGGTTTAGTAAAAAAAGATAAACACGGGTACTCCAATCTACATCCTTCATTTGTGCTCAGATAAGTATAGGCCTGATTTAGATCCTGGTGGTAATGGTCCCACTGCTGGTTTTCCACCAAAAAACTAGTCTGCCAACTTGGCAGTCCACCCGCCCAATTTAGACGATGGTGGGACCATAGGAGAGAGACCACCCGAGTTCTGCCATCTCTGCCAAGAAACTCCATCAGCCTCGACGGTGGCCTTCAGAACTGGGGCTGATGGTGGGACTCCAGCCACCTTTACCGTCAGGCAGATTTGGCTGCGCGTTACCGCCAAGCCAACTGTGGCGGTTCAACCTCCACACCTGAAACAAACAAATAGTAGAGCACACCATAACTCAATTATTTCGCATTAAGCTGTTGTAATGGTATTTGTTATAGTCACATGAATAATTACATTAGGTACGCAGATTAAATAAGGGGATGAGTGAAAGAAAAAAATCAATATATAGATATGTGGGTGTATATCGTTTTGGTTCTAATTATCTTTACTGATTCCATTTACAAAAGTGCATATAAATATTCGCATTCATAATTTAAATAATCTCATACATCTACATAATTTATACAATTTGGAAAACAAATAGTTCACATAGGATTTCATTCAACAGTAGTTGCAGATCTCAGATATTTAATCTTTGTAAATTCTCAGCCAATGAATGTAGACTTCGGCCAACATGTGTTTTGTCCCATTCCAGGACTTTCTCAAGGCTTATTCCCGTTCCTATGTACATCTTAATTCCAAAGAACACAACACTCATATTTTCCTCAAAATTTGTTTTGTAAAGTCTCAATTTGGCACAACATTTAATTCTGTATTTCCAAAATGAAGTCTCCAAGTTTCAGTAGCAATATACACTGTAAGTGCTTTACTTGAGCGTATCTGTATTTCCGTAACTCTACTTGAGACCCCACATAGCGTACAAAGTACGAGTGAGAAAACCCCCACACCTGAGTTGGCAGATTGGGGGAGAAATGAGGTACAAACCTACCTATTTCCCCATTCTGCATCCGTTTTCAACTTGACATGTTACGGACAATACCTTCCGTAACTGCTGCCACTGAACCACAGAGTAAACATGACCCCCCCACCGCTGGACTGACAGGTAGGAAACCTGCATTGGCAGTGTATGTTGTGTGGTCCCCGCAGTCATATAAATATCACAGTAATTTTTTAATAGATAGATAGATAGATAGATAGATAGATAGATAGATAGATAGATAGATAGATAGATAGATAGATAGATAGATAGATAGATAGATAGATACCGACACTCTTGTTAGCTAGCAAAAATCAGAGGAATTTCTATCTCTGGGAATCCTAATTATATCTATCTATATCTATATGTCTATGGCTATCTATATACAAATAAAGATAGATAGATAGATAGATAGATAGATATAGATCCACTTAAAAAACAAAGGATAAAGGGACGTTATAGTTAGGCTCACATCTTAAATGTACAAAACCATAGAAATCCACCTGCTATAGTTAGAGTTATCTCAAGTAACTATAACTGGTGCCCTAAGATAAGTATAACTCGTGCCATGAACAGCCTTCAGGGCTTTTCAGGACCCCCTCGATTATTTCACTTTAGCCCCGGGGAGGTGTTGGTCCCTGGGGCTGTGGCAAGCCCAGGAGAGGGACCCGTGCACTCCCCTCTTAACTTTTTTCTCATTCCCCCAAGACTTGGCCCACATGAGGGTTTCACGAAAAGGGTGGGAAGTGACCCATTATTTATTAAAATGTCAGGAAAATCAGCAGATCCGAATCCTTGTATTTTTCTGACATTTTAAGAAATGTGTTTAAGCCTGCACCAGAGCTAAGGGATCAAGGTGTCCCTACCCTGGCACCTTTTTAAAAAAAAACGTTTTTCCTCAGACTCAGCTGAAGCTGAGTCCCAAGATGGCAACCAACACTTTCTTGTTGAAGTGTTGGCAACCAATCAGACATTTGCACTGGGAAAGTCGGGTCCGCTGAGGATCTGCGTCCCTAGATATCTATATTGTTCACTTTAAATTGTCCTAAACTACTCAATGTATTTACACCAAATTACACAAATACCACAATCTGTGCAACATCTACTTTTGTGCCAAATTTGGTGTAATTCCGTTCAGCAGTTTGGGCTGTAGGCGTGTGTCAAAACCTATGGAAAAATAAAAGGGTGAAAACGTGTTTTGGAACCCCCCTTTTTCTCATCCCCCAATTAACGGATCACCCTAAAACATTTAAGACTGCAGCTGAACTGACCAACGTATATGTTTTGAAAATGTTCTGAAGATTTGTCAAGCTGCGCTAAAGTTATTGGCAAAACAAAACAATGCTCCATTTATTGAAACTAGGTCCTAACTATAACTACCTACTATTGACCGCCACTAGGAAAGAATAAAAAAAAAATATATATATATATATATATATATATATATATACACACACACACATATTTATTACCTACTGCTGGTCTCCAGTAGGTAGTTATAGATGAGACCTAGTTTCTATAGAAAAAGCATTTTTTACTTGGCTATATCTTTAGCACTGTTTCACGAATCTTCACGAAAATGTACAAAAAAATGCCATCTAAGGTCATGTTGTGCATGGAAAGTTTCGAGATGATGCGTCAAGCGGGGACAAAGAAAAAAGAGAGTGTTTCCCATGTTAATTTCCATTGTCTCTTTAGACATGCCTGCAGCCCAAAAGACTGGACGGAATTTACACCAAATTTGGCAGAAAGGTAGCTTTTAGTCTGCAGGTGAGTCTTTTTTTTTCTTTGTTGTAAATTTAATCAGTAGTTTAGGATAAATTAAAGGAAATCTTAATTTGTATATATAGGATCGCGACTCATTTACAAATACTGTCAGTCTCATGCAGAGATCTGATTTGCTGTCAATCCTTCAACCAGGAAGTGTTGGCAGCCATTTTGAAACTCAGCTTCAGCCTCCCCATGGCTAAAAAGTCTTATTTCATCAATTCACAGCAAAAATCATCAATATTCCCAAATTTTGCACTGGATTTTAAAAAAGCAAGCGTGGTCTCCTGTGCTTGTTTTTCATTTTGCCCCCCCGGTGGGCCAGGTTCCGGGGGCATTCACAAAATCTAGGAGGGGGTGCAGGGTGCCCCATCATAGTGCTTATCAAAGCCTTGGGGATTACCACCAACCCAGGCAATCGATTTTAATGTATACGGGGGACTGCGTGGCACCCCCTGCACCCTGGGGACTGCCACCTCCCCAGGGCAAAGTGAATTAGTATGTGTGGAGGGCTTGCACGCTCCCCCGCTGCCCTGGGGATCTCCACCTCCCCAGGGCAATGCCATTCTAATGTATGCAGGGGCTTGTGGCCCTGGAGACCACCACCTTCCAAGGGCAATGCTCTTTCAGTGTATGCGGGGGGAGCGTGCCCTCCCACGCCCCTGGGACTACCACCTCTACGGGGAAAACAATGGTAAATGAATGGGGTGCTCATTCATTGTAGCACTGGGTAGATGGTGGTCCCTATGGGGACCACCATCTACCCAGTCCTACAATTACATAATGTGTTTGAGACTGTGCGGACCTCCCCAAGCTCCGGAGACCACCACCCCCTGGGGCATGCAATGGTGAATGAATAAGAGGGGTCCTGTGCTCCCCCAGGCCCAGGGGACCACCACCTCCCTGGGGCAGCAATTATTTTATGTGTGGGGGAGCTACACGGATCCATCCCCACGCCCTGGGGACCACCGCATCCCCTGAGCCAAAAAAAGTGAAATACATGGGGGTGGGCGCTCAGACTCCCAAGCCCCAGAGACTTCCACCTCCTATGGGGTCCAATATGCAATGAGAAGGGGGTCTGTGATGAACCTCTGGCTCTGGGGACCACCACCTCCCCTGGGCCAAATTGACATGAAGGAGGGGGCGTGCAGTCCCCTCCTGGAGCCATTCATGGTCCTGGAGACTGCCACCTCCCAGGGGGAGCTCCTGCTACCTCCTGAGGTGCCCACCCTCGGGGGGTAGCTGTTTGCTTTTGCAACAAACCAGATATTACAGAAATCATGACATCTTTTATAACATCATTGATAACATCACTATAACATATATTGTAAAATTATTCATAAGAAACTATGCATGGCAGAGTGTGTGAGTTATAGTTACCTTAGGGCACGAATTATAGTTACTTTAAATAACTCTAACTATAACCGGTGAATTCCACGGTTTGGTACATTTAAAATATGAGCCTAACCTCCCTGTAACCTTTAATTTTTAAGAATTTCTATGCTTTTTAATGTATAGTAATTTATTTGTAATTTATAGTAATATATATATATATAAATATATATATATATATATATACACACACACTCACAGGAATTCTTGCTTGTTAACAGCTTTGCCACCATTTGATGAATCTCCACAAAACTTTGCAGACCTATTCCTTTTCTACATTGTCTTATGACATTCCTTTTTTCTACATAGGTTAATGATGCAAAGTTTTGTGGTGATTAGTTAAAGGGGTGCAAAGATAGAAGAGAAACACGTTTTCCATCAGTGTAAATTTCAATATAGTTTTTACTCAAACATAGCAACAAAATGGTTGAACGGGTTTAGATTAAATTTGACAGGAATATAGGCTAAGGATTATGGAGTGGAAAGGGTCCTTTTTGGTTTTTTATATGAATTGCTTCAGTAGATTTAAACTTATAAGAGAGAAAAAGCTAAAGAGATATATTGGACTGCGGTATACCACAGTCATTTTGTAGTATACCATGTTACATGGCGGTGGCAAAATACAATATTTTTGGCTGATGCCAGCTTTTACACAATAAAAAAGGCAGTCATATTATTTTCATCACACTATGGGGCATATTTACAAAGCCCTAGCGCCACCTTGAGCTGCCCGAGCATCATTTTTTTACGCTAAGGCAGCATTAAGGAGGCCATTTTCTCACAACGTAGTTACAAAGTGGAGCAGTGCTTGCATTGCACCACTTTGTAAACCCTTGTACCACATTATGCCTTCCCACGCAGGGAGGTCTGAAAAAATGGCACAGTGAAATTTAAAACATTTCACTGCTCCATTTTTTCTGTCATTTTTAACACCTTCTCAGAGCAGGGGTTAAAATGGCGCACCCATTTTAATCAATGGGCCTCCCTGTACTTTGCTGCACAAGCATCCAAATTTTTGACCCTAGACCAGCAAAGCACCACAATAGTATGTGGACGCTATTGTCCTAATGACAGCCATGGTACACTGTATTGTAAATACAGTGCAACCATGGTGTCATTAGGTGGGGCAGAGGCGACGCCAGAAAAGTGGTGCAAGTGGCAACTTTCTTGTAAGTATGTCCCTTAGTATTTGTTCTGAACTTCAAGGAGAGATCTAGGTTAATATTGTTTTGACAATGTATAGAAACACTTTACTAAAGTCAGCAGAGTTAGAGAAAAGTGTATTTAGTGTTTTTAAAAAAGTTTACGGACTACCACCAGTCCTAACCTCAAAACTATATGGGAAGTTCAACTGCACCTACGGAAATAACAAAATAAATAACTATAACAAATGACAGTCCACTCCACTCTATGACAAGCCACTCCAATGGATAACATGCCACTCCACTCTAGGACACACCCCTCTACAAGGCTCCACTTCACTCTATGAAATGCCACTCCACTCTGCGCCCATCCACTGTAAGAGCCAATATGACATGCCTCTCTATAATATGCCACTCCTCTCTACTGTACGATACACCACTTTACTCAATGCCACTCCAATCTACAACACTCTACTCCACTCTATGCCCCTCCATTCTAGGCCACTCTACTCCAGTCTAAAACACTTTCTGTTATGCCACTTCACTACACTGTATGACATGCCACTACAGTCTACAACATGCCACTCCATTGTATGACAAACCACTCCACTCTGTGATATGCCATTCCACTCTATGCCACTCCACTCTATGCCTCTTCCCTGTAAGACACTATCTGACACACCACTCAATGACATTACACTACACTGTACTCTATGACATGTCAATCTACTCAACGCCACTTCACTCTAGTCTATGGAATGCCACTCCACTCTAGGCCACAGCACTGTATGCCACTCCACTGTACGCCACAGCACTCTATGACACAATATTTTATGACACAACACTATATGATACACCACTCTACGCCATTCCACACAATGCCACTCAGCTGTTCAACACTCTACTCCTCTCCATGCCCCTCCACTCAATGTCGCTCTACTCCACTATAGGATACACTATGGCAAGCTACTCCATCCACTCTATGAGATGCCGGGCCACTTTATGGTACACTACTCCACAATATAATATGCCACTCCACTCTACAATACTCCACACCACTCTATGACACTTAATACCCCTCCCCTGTATATCACACCACTCCAATCCATATGCCACTCTACTCTATGCCACTCCACTATAAGAAACTCTACGACACACCACTATATGACAGGCCGCTCAACTCTATGACACTCCACGACACTCCACTCTACGGGCATGCCACTCCATTCTATGACACAGCACTCCACTATATGACATGAACTCTATAACATGCCACTCCACTCTAGTCTGTGACACGCCATACCACTGTACGCCACTCCACTCCACAACACTCTACTCCACTCTATGCCACTCTAATCCATTCTATGATACTCTAAAACACACGACTCCAGCCACTGTAGGAAACACCACTCCAGTCTACAACACTCCACGCCACCCTACAACACACAGCTCCACTCAACAACACTGCACTCCATGCAACTCCACTGTATGACACGCTACTCAACTCTACCCCACCCCAATCCACTGTACAACAAACCACTCCACTGCACACCACTTCACTCTATACCACTAGTCTACACCACTCTACTGTACTCCACTGTACCCCTCCACTCCATGCCACCCCAACATATGCTGCAAACCTGTACACCACAATACTCTGTGCCTTGACAGTCTACACCATGACACGTTATGACACTCCACTCTACAGCACACCACTCCACCATATGACACACCACTCATCTCAGTGACATGCCACTCCACGCTATGGCACTCCACTTCGCTCTACAAAAGTCCATGCCACTCCACTCTGCAACATGCCTCTCCACTGTACCACACACCACTCCACTAAATGTCATGCCACTGCACTCTACGACATGCCACTCCATTCTACGCCACTCCACTTTACACCACTCCACTCCAAGACACTCTACGAAATGCTATTCTATGACATGCCACTCCACTCTACTCTGTGACATACCACTACACTCTATGCCACTCCACTCTACTTAATATGTCACGCCACCCCACACTACGTCTCTCCAGTGTGCATCACAACATTACGACACTGTATGCCACTCTAACTAGACTGCACCGCTATATGCCTCTCCACGCTAAACTATGACACTCTATACCACAACACTATATGCCACAAGAGTCTGTGTCACAACACTCTATGCCATAGCACTAAACAACAACCTGTGACACTCCATTACTCTTCTGCACTCGCTTCTATGTCACTCCACTCTACTCCACTCTATGACACTCCGACGTATGACACTCCACTCTTGGATTTGAAGCACACTTTTATAAAAAATACATTGAAATTCTACAAAGAAAGTTTAAAGATTAATTATTGTTAGGAAAACTCGATTTATTAATTCCATGCAAAAACCTAAACTACACATATATTAGAAATTCTAAAGTTATAACTTATGCCCGGGACAAAACGTACTTTAACTCACAGACCTCCATACATGTTGTTGTGAACTTGCTAGGCAGACTACATTAACTATAACACGCCCCTCTACCATGCACAGCTTATACCCTTTCTTGGTACATTACTTACACCATGTTAAATCATAACATTTATAACAACACTCATAACATCTGAAATAACATCATTTATGAGAGCACTGTGAATGGTAGATGGGCAAGCAGGGCAAGCACATGCTGTCTGGTTGCAAACGATCTATTGTGGACTTACTAAGGGCCATATTTATACTTTTTGACGCACAACTGCGCCAACGCAGATGTGCGTCAAATATTTTAACGCCGGCTAACGCCATTCCAAAGCGCCATGCGGGTGCCTTATTTATGGAATGACGTTAGCCGGCGCAGCTGACTGGTGTGTGTCAAAAAAAAAGACCCACACCAGGCAGCGCCGGCTTAGGGGAAAATGGAGCTTGGGCGTAAAAAAATGGGGCAAGTCAGGGCTGAGGCAAAATATTGGCCTCAACCCGATTTGCGCCATTTTTTTTTACTCCCAACCCCCATTGAAATGACTCCTGTCTTAGAACAGACAGGAGTCATGCCCCCTTGCCCAAAGGCCATGCCCAGGGGACTTATGTCCCCTGGGCATGGTCATTGGGCATAGTGGCATGTAGGGGGGCACAAATCAGGCCCCCCTATGCCACAAAAAAAAGAAAATATATATACTTACCTGAACTTACCTTAAGTTCCCTGGGATGGGTCCCTCCATCCTTGGGCGTCCTCCTGGGGTGGGCAAGGGTGGCAGGGGGTGTCCCTGGGGGCATGGGAGGGCACCTCTGGGCTCCTTCCGAGCCCACAGGTCCCTTAACGCCTGCCCTGACCAGGCGTTAAAAAATGACGCAAAAGCGGCTGGACGTCATTTTTTTTTACCCGCCCACTCCCGTGCGTCATTTTTGCACGGGAGTTTAAATAAGGCACACATGCCTTGGAGTCATTTTTTAGACGGGAACGCCTACCTTGCATATCATTAACGCAAGGTAGGTGTCCACGCTAAAAAATGACGCAAACTCCAAGATCTTTGGCGCTAGACGGGTCTAACGCCAAAGTATAAATATGTAGTTAGCTTTGCGTTGGATTTGCGTAAAAAAAAACGCAATTCCGGCGCAAACAGAGTATAAATATGCCCCTAAGTACTTACAGAGGGCCTACAGCCACTCATTTGTTACCATTGGTTAGCTTTATTTTCACTCTTGCTTGCTTCTTAACCGATGGATTGCCTTATCCATTTTGCCTGTTCCTACCATGGAGCATATTCATTTTACAATCATTTTGATTTAGTGACTTGTATCCTTCCACTACTCACTTTTAGGCAAACTTGGCATACCAACTACGAGAGTGTGTGTGTTTTTCAACTCTCTCTCTTGAGTGCTTCTTTTGTTAGGCACCTCATGAGAGTGCTTGTGTTTTCTAGTCATCTCTTCCTCGTGTGTGTACTCCCACCACCTCCGCACAATGTTGCTGTATCCTTTAGGTGTTGCTTCCTCATTGAGTGGTTCTTTTCCCCTCCTACCTCTGGCTTTAATGGTATCTCCTGCTCTCATCACCACCCTCTCCTTTGCTGCCCCACCTCACATCGTGGGTATTTACATTTTTAACATTATTGTTTTTGGGAGGGCCCATTTGCTGTCAAGTCACTCCCCTTACCAAGAAATGCTTACGCGGTTAAAAAGAGTTATTTTTTATTTCCCGTTCCAAGTGGTGTCCACCATCTTGGATTAGCAAATAAAAAAAATAAAATGGTGGCAAAGTCATTCGCACAGGCGTGTGATGCATACATGTGCACATTTCCTCATGCGTGCATGCTTTATCAGAATGACACAGCCGCCAAAAGACACATTATTGTGCTGTTTTGTTCGATGCTTTACAACATCAACAAATGTTGTTACCACTGCTCTACAGTATAATCGGAAAGAAAGCATTGGCAAAGCAAATAGGTTAACATAAGAGGTAAATTGCATTTTTCAAGGCTAGTTCCTATAGAGGAGAGCAAAAACTGATATGCTGTTTAAAACAAGAATTTTTTTTCCTCACCGCAAAAACCTTTGTTCCTCCTTAGCAGATCAACATGAAATGTCAAATGTAGAACATGAGCTTCACGTGCCAAAAATCTTTTAAACTGTGAGCAGATTTGATAAACCATAATATTATTAGTTAAGCAAAAACTATTTCCTACGACAGTCTTAACCATAACCACAGAGTAGCTATCACAACTCTAAACATTATTGTAATTGGTGATTTTTGTTTCTCTGAGTACTATTGTTTAAAAACATATTAGAGTTTGTTATGTTGATATGTTATATAGTATATATGTGATATAGTTTATTAGCGCTAGTGTTGTATTAGCGCGTGGTTAGGTATTTAGAATTGTTTTCGTTCGTGTGTAGTTGCGTGTGGGGATTCGAATTCGAGGTGGTTGGAGATCGGGAGGGGAGAAGGCAGAGAGAGACCTGCGAGAGACACACGCTTTTTCCATGATCGCTTGTTAAGCCTTATTGTTTTTACAACTTGTAATAAAGAAGATTTTAACTTGAAGTCTCCGACTTAACAGAGTTCTTGCAGCAGATGTTGTGTGCCCTTCACCACAGGTACAGGGTCTTGTGAGGCTGGCCTGATTTTTTCTGTTGGATTACTGATAAAAGGTCACTTTGTTCTCTCAAAAAGATTGTATGGAATAGAATTGTTTAAAGCTTAAAATAAACTGTACTGCTATATATTGTGTATCTTTCAAATCAACAGTTAGCGAAATGCTATTAATCCTTCTAATGTAAAATACACCGTGATTATTATATGTAAAGCCAGAAGCCTCCTCTTTAAAGTTCCACATCTACTTTAAAGTTCCACATCTACTCTGATGGTCCATCGTGGTGTCTGCCCTCACAAAATGTTCGTTTTAAACTGTCGAACATCTCCCTGATGTCTGAGGACTAGGAGCGGTCGTGTCATTTTAAAATGGTATATTCTAAAACACATACATAAGAGGTAAAGTGACCTCATGGTGGTGTTAACGCGTCCTTCTATGTTAATTTATACACATCAGGACTCGTTTTAGGCCGATGAATCTTTGGACCCAGTGGTGAGACACCGTAAGACGAGATAACTGATCAATATATCAATCAATATATCAATAATATTGTCAACATATATCCCCACAATATATTTCACTTTAGACATTAGTTAAACCTTCGGCGCAACCATGACCTTTCAGTCATGAATAACCACACCTTATTGAAGTTTTGTGAATTTTATTCCCTATTGATTACAATCTAATAGCAAAATGTATTAATCTCTAAACCAAGAAGCAAAAGAGCATAGTCACAATGTGGTAATAATGCAAAGATCACAGACATAAGATGGTACTATGAAGATAAACAAATCTAGACGCATAAAACCTCATATATATTTAGTTCAGCATAGCACCACGTCAGTCACGTCAGTTACGTCAGTCAAGATGAAATGCCTCATCTAACCACAATTAGCATCAGCATGTTGGACTTCATGCAAAACAATTTAGAACATCAATTTGGAAAACATCTAACTAAGGTCTCTAATCAAAAATACACAGCAGTTGGTACCTAGAAAGAAAAGGCAAATAAGTGAATTTCAATAGCAACAACATAATTTACCCTCCTCGGAATAGGTCTGCCTACAGGATCACTCTTCGTCTTCAGGACATCAGTTATATCGCCGTCAGTCTATCTAGTCTATGGGCAGGGGACACTTCCCTCATAAAGAGGAAAGTGCAATGGGGTAACTAAGGATGAGGATGGTTTTATTAAGTCTCAAATCACCAAACAGAGTGACAGAGTTTCTGGATGCAATCGATATCATTCCCTACCTAGTGCTCTCGAATGTCTTGTGTCATGGGTTTTTATCCCTTTTTCGTAATACATTCCCCCACAATTCTATTGGAAAGTCACTACATCCCACTATCTGTAACCTATCAAATTATACATTAAGTAATGCATTTGTCATTCTACGATAATTTACATCCTTCTGATTGGTCTTCATAATTGACGTCTTTCATAGGTGGCATATCCGGGGTTACTTCATTTTCTGGCACATTCTTCGGGTCAAGAGTTCTCTTCTCCGTGGTTCAGTGTCCTTGAAAGTGTCCATATTTTGTTGCAAAGCGTACATCTTTATCCTAAAGCAACTAGCATGCGGATGAGAATATAATGGTCAATGATACAATAAGCGGAGAAAAAGAACAAATGCTGGGTCATGGCCTTTTGCAAGTCAGCACACTGGAGAAACAGAAAAATATGCTTTAATATGAGAGCTACACAGCTAGTTTTCGACTCACGCTAACTTAAGGCTTATGGATTCTAATAAAATGCAATTATCGTACGTATTAATATATTCAATTAGTCATAATTCAAGCAATTATTTCTTATAGTTGACATTAGTTTACGCATGTGAAAAATTCTCCAAGTTTTAAAATACGTTTAAATGAATAATATTAGCGTTGTTAATATAAGCATATCACTTCTAAAATAGGTAATGTTTAAACTACGCTCTCTCAGTGGCAACTTAAAATCCGAGAACCATTCAAACGTGAAGACTATGGTAGCTGCGGAACCTTAACTCCTACCCATGCTACGCGCGGCTAAAGGCCTCACACATGACATCACAGATGACATCGCAAGTGACTCATTCAATGACACAATGGTGGCAATAAACAAATGACCCAATTGAATCCAATTTTCTGCAAGATCGCTACTGTGCTCAGTGGCTTTCCACATTATTGTAGGCGGCTGATGGTCTAGGAGGCTCTGAAGGTGCAGAGGGAACTTCCAGTATTTACCTGCCCAAAGTAAATGATCTATACAATACATAGATAAATATAATCTTTGCTACTTTCCTACATTTTCCTCTTTTAGGTTAACTTCCCATTGTTCACTAATCAGTGCCATCCCTGTGACAGACAAGGTAAGTACCAGAATCTGTATTTCATCTCTGGATACAAACAAGGTCTCTGTACTCTTTCTATTCTTTGTCTGTCTCTATTTCCTTCATTTCAAGGCGAGAGTACCTAACAAGAGTGGTAACTTGCTTGAATTTATGATTCTGACTTGTGTCATTAGTAGTGATATGAGACTTGAGTATTACTATTTTAATTTGAAACTTCGTATTTGGGGTAACACTGTGACATTTGAAAGAAAAAACTTTATCAACTTGTTTGAAGAGGCATGTACTCCCTAGTCAGGTATGCAGATTGGACTTACTGATGTCCTGTAATTCACGCTTGTTCAGCAAACTGATTAAAGTAATTTTTCTCATTTCTGAGTTTTTTAGTTCCTAATTGCTCTAAACTGGTAGTTATTCCTGGCAGCAAATATTGTACATTTTGCTTTTGTTAATACATAGTCATGTTTTCTTCATTCATGTCATCGTCACAACATGTAATGTACTCACCAACTTTTTTGCAGAACCAAGGAAAACCATCTGTTGAGTAGAAACACTGGTTCTGAATTTTTTAGGATTACCTAACTGCCATGGATGCTCCAAATATGGCGCTGTAAGAAGGCCTTCTCTCTTCTTCATTCATTCGGGGCAAGAAAGGCAACATGTGTTTGATATTCTCCTTGAGACTGAAGCACTTGTGAACCTGTTTGGTTTATGAGCTGAATACTGGAAGCCAGCAGCTCGTCAGATGAACAAAGCATTCCACTTTTTTTTTAAAGAGAACAGAGGAATCAGAAAAGCATGGATGAGAGTGTGGCTATCCTACATTTCTTAGGAGCTTTGTGTGAATTTTAAAACAGTGTTGATGTATACATAAGAGGCCAGTTTATTTTCAATTACTTCTCAAAAAATATAAGAGTCCTCAGCTGTATAAATGCAACTCTCTTGGAGGTTATAAACTCAAAAATCATAGAGTGTTCTATGCTTTTATCCAATACTTTAGCATTAGAAGAAGACACATCGCAAATTAGCTGCAGCCAAGAGTCTGTGCCAGTCTATTCCATCAATTGAAAAGGCAAGATGAGTAGGAACTTGGATAGACATGTAATTTGTGTTGTTTCAAGTGTGGGCACAATACACATTTAGGAAGTAATGTTAATTGCCCGGCTCATGGTAAATGATGCAATGACGGTAGAAATATAGAGCATTTTGAATCTGTGTGTAAACGTTTGTGTAACGCTTTTAATCTAGCAAAGTTGATGTTGATAAGAGGATTTCAATAAAAAGTTGAACAAATGGGTTCTAACTTTTGATTTTTAAACTGTTTCTACACTCGCTCAACCTTTTAAAGGATGTTTATAAATGATACATGTGCGTAAAGTGTAGTTGGAAGTGATGGACGATTCCGGATCACCTGTCACCATTTTGGCCAAAGTGACCTGGATGAATAAGAAGGTTGATAGGTTTCATCTGGTCAGGTCTGACACCTATTTCAAAACTTTCAGAGAAAATTACATTGACATGCTGGGATACTCTGTGAGGTCTTTAGTACGACTGCGTAAAGAGGTCTCCATAAAAATGTATGTACAAAGGCAGGGATAAAATGGGATGGCTGTATCACGGTAGATTAGGCTTGATTTGCGACTCTGGTTCGGATAATGCTTTTGAGTTAAAAGATGTGCCCAGCTGCAATCCAGATTGTGATGCCAGTTAAAAAGGAAGAATTATTCCAGAATTCCCAGAGGAATGGGTACTGTGAAAATGTTTGAACAATGTATGAAACTTAAAGCTGAGGCTAAACCTGTTATTCATAAAAATGCACCCTGTACCGTCGAACGTGGGGAGTGAATTTAAGACTCTCCTTGATATTGTGTGCTCTGATAGTATTGGTCATCTTGCTGATGGGTATAGCAGTTGTGGCTGCCCATAAGAGATCTGGGAACACATTTGTGTGCAGACCTTCGCACTCCTAACAAGAGTATCCATGTGGACTGCCACCTTTACCCTGGATATGATACATTGACTAACTTCAGAATAGGTAAATATTTATCTATTATTATTATTAATCTATGCTTAGATACCACTGCCTGTTGATTACCAAGATTTAATAAAGTTCATGACACCATTCAGTTCATATATGCTTATGACTACCATTTGGTTTCATGTCTGCTATGAGTGTTCATTAGAAAATGAGGAATATCTTGTTTGGTGCCATCACCAGCAAGCAAACATTTCAGGATCTTGATGTATGCACAATGCCTCATAGATCACAATGTAATACTCATAAAGGGTTTTGATTATATTGAGGTATAGCGGTATGCAGTGGCGGCCCGTCCTTTAGGGTGGAGGGGCCACGCCCCACCACCCCATGAAGAGTGTCTGTCAGGCTGAACAAAGGTCAGCCTGACAGACACTCTTCATGTTCAGGTCAGGCAGCCAGGAGCAGACATGCGCGATTTGCGCAGACTCCTGGCTGCCTGAGCTGAACTTTGCTGGGCTGAGGAGATCACAGCTCCTATGGGCGTGACCTCCTCGGCCCAGCAAAGGTGCCTCGAGGCCCTCCCCTGGGTGACGAGGAAAGTGTCACCAATTGACACTCTCCCTGGGCGCTTCAGGTTTAAGCGTGTAAATCAGTGACACTTCGTCACAGAGTGGGGTGGGGTCAGCAGTCTCACTGACCCCATCCCACTCTGTGACAAGGCTGGGACTGCTGCCTTCCCTCATTGGCTGACCTCAGGTCAGCCAATGAGGGAAGGCAGCAGTCCCAACCCTCCTGGGACCTGGAGGCTAAAGGTAAGTGTGTGTGTGTGTGTATGTGTGTTATGTTTTACATTGAATGTTTGGTGCACGCGTGCATGTTTGAGTGTTATGAGTGTTGTTAATGGATGTGCGTGCGTGCGTGTGTGTGTGTGAAAGAATGAATGTGTGTGATCTTGTAAAATGAATGTTTGGTGCGTGCGTGCATGTTTGAATGGAATGAGTGTTGTTAATGGATGTGCGTGCGTGTGTGTGTGTAAGAAGGAATGTGTGTGATCTTGTAAAATCAATGTTTGGTGCGTGCGTGCATGTTTGAATGGAATGAGTGTTGTTAATGGATGTGCGTGCGTGCGTGTGTGAAAGAATAAATGTGTGTGATCTTGTAAAATGAATGTTTGGTGCGTGCGTGCATGTTTGAATGGAATGAGTGTTGTTAATGGATGAGCGTGCGTGCGTGCGTGTCTGTGTGTGAAAGAATGAGTCTGTGTGTGTGTGTGTGTGTGTGCCCCGCCCACCCCCCTCCCAAAGCTGCCGGCCGCCACTGGCGGTATGACTGAGTCATAGAAATACGTTTTTCACCCAACAGGTGGGTTATTTTGGTCATACCATCACTTGAACTGGTATAAACCCTAGGTTAAATTTGGTGGGGACAGCAAGGAACCTTGTTAGACAATTGATAAAGATGCTTTAGGTTCTTTCATCACTCTAAGCGAGTACGCTCACTTTCTGCAAGGACATCCGCTGGTGGTACTTTACAACCATTAGGAGGGCTTTTGAAAAAGGGATCAAAATGTGTATCAGCAGGTGCATCCCATGAGGTGCTTGATGAAGGGAATGATTTAGGGTCTGGTTTAGAGTTTAGCGGATGGGTTACTCTGTTACCAGCATTACAGATATCCTCTCCATCTTCTTACCTGAGTGGGTAAATACGACTCTCACATGAAAGTATGGTCTTGGTTCCTCTTTCTTGGATTGGGTTCTCATTTTATCACTGTTGGACAGGGCCCTCTCTACAGGGTCATCCCCAAACAGCTTGCCTAAACCCTCCTCTTTTCAGAACCCATTGTATTTAAGAAGCTAGACATGTTATCTTAGGTTTTTCATGTCCTAGTAGTGAAAACATCCTGAACTTGTTTTTCACTACTGAAAGGCCTACCTCTCCGATAGTATAACATTGGGTTACCTTATTATATGAATGGGTGGTAACTGTTGTGCGGGAGCACATAGGAATGTCATGTATGGTGTCCGAGGAATTGTAATTTAAAACTCTCTTAAATAGTGAAGTTGAATTTTAAGGCACAATTCTAAAAATTGCACTTTTAGAAAGTTAGCATTTTCATTTTTTTTTTTTTTGTCCTCGCCATTTGGTGCCTGCAGCCTGTTCCTGTGTCACTTGACTAGGTGTAGTTGGCAGTTGGCCATTGTGTATTCCACTCAGACAGTATCACAATGGAAGATGTGTGTGTTGGCAGGATGGGCAATTCTGGCTTGATGGGGGGCGGAGCTGTCATCTATCCCACTTGCACCTCAAAGGCACTGGCCCAGCTCACTTACAAAGGACTTCAAACTACCCTATTGTGCCCCTTGACACACTAGGACCAAGGCAGGGAGGTAGGAAGTTCCAGATACCTCTGTAGGGGAAAAACTCCAGAATCTCCTCAAAGTGGGCACCAGGTATAAAAAATGGATTGTCAGAACCACTCTACAGTACACTCCTGGACCTGCGAATACTACAGATGCCCTGTTACTTGAGACCTGCCCTGCTTGCTGAGAACGAAGACTGAATCTGCTCCCTTCATCACAGGCTCCAAGAATCAGCTGACTGTGATCCTGTTCTGAGCTACAGGGACATAACAAGCTTCAGATGCCTCTCTGCATCTGTCCAGCTGACCAGCTGACCTGCTGCCTGGACCTGCAACTGGAATGGCCTGAGGCCTGCTGGTCTCTGCAAGAGTGGGTCCCTGATCCCCAAGAGGTGCCTCCCCATGTCCTGGACCCTTGGCTGGTATCAGAGTGCACTCCCCTGACTCAAAAATGAGAACTCCTGAAGTTTTGGGCTCTTTGTGACTGCAAACCAGCCCGTTGGTGCCAAGGTCTGGTCACCTGTGCCAACCACCAAAGCAAATCTCCATTGAACCCAACAGCTGAACTTCGCGCCACAGTATCAACAGCCCGCAGTGCCTAATAATGTGAATCTCCAGCAGCAGCCGTCCACAACATCCAATGGGTTCTTCGTGCTATAGCAACAACCACCTGTGACTCCTGACCTGCTCTTCATGCTACAGCGACAACCATCCTGTCCGTGCATCCTGTCCGTGCTCTGTCGCGGTCGGCCTGAACTTGTAACTTTCACCTGGTCTTGCATGACCAGACAACCACGAGTGGCACTTTGTGCTTTTAGGCACTATACTTACCTGATAACTTTGTAAATGCATATCTCTGGTTCTGCTGATTGAATTTGCAATGTTTTGGTGTCAAATACGTTATTACATTGTTCTATATTTTCCTAAAATGGTGTGGGATTTTTCTTGTATTGTGCTTTCACTTTATTACTGTCTGAGTGCTCCACATATACTTTATTCATTTCCATTAAATTAAGCCTGACTGTTTTTTTTGTGCCAAGCTACAAGAGCGTTCAACACAGGTTGATTTAGTGAGTTTTTGTGGATCACCCCGACAAGGATTGTGGCTGTTGCTTGATTAGGGTTTCACCCCCCTCACCCAACTACCCAATTTCTCACAATCACCCATGTCTTTAAAATTGAAGCTTGCTAGAGGCTCTCACTTTTCCGTTTATTAGGCCAACTCCTTACAACTACCAGAACTTGCCAAAATGCAACCCTTCTCTTGGGCTGCGGCGCACGTTTCAGCGTGTGGCTGTCTAGTCGAATTGAGTTAGACCCCCTGTCTGTCCATCTCTCAAGGTACTAGTAGAAGTTCTTCCTCCTGTTTTTCCTTCACCTACCAGCTAGCTGTTGTGCCTCTCCCTTGTCTCCTGCTTAACCATACTACTAGTGTCCCCTGCTTCATCATCAACAGAGCCCCATTTGGGAGTCAGGTCAATTGACAGACCTCCTACCTTCTGTTCTTCCTGGCTGATAGTTCCTCTGAACATCCCCCTAAAGAGATTGGTCCAGTTCCCCACTGCTGTTATGGGGGGATGAGTCAAGGGCTTTCACATTGTTTCCTCTTGGGTTCCCTTCACCTCTGTTTATGTGTTCCTCACATAGGGGAACGGTGGTGGCCTTTTTGGCCAGAGAGGTCTCCCTCTTACATCCTACCCACTGCCATTCAGAAACTTCTTTTTCTAGGTCAAAAGTGACTTCTGGGCTGAGTCTCAGAGTCAACCTTACCTTTGGGTATGGATTTGTATCTACTTCAGGTTTGACCTGTTTATCTTGCTTCGGGCACATGGCATGCCTAATAGCAAGAAGCAGCAATTCTAGTGAGTCATTCACCACCAACCCCATCTCTCGCCCTGCCACTTACCTTGTCACAGAGGCTTACACCCAGCTTGTACCAGGACTGTTCCCTCAAATGTGGACTTGATCATTTGCTCTTTGAGAGCCAGTTGAAGGAATCGGATACTCTTTCATATTATAAAATGGTTGCTCGAAAAGGAAGTGACATAAGGTTTGGATAGGCACTTTTTTGTGATACAAAGAAAATATGACCTTGAGCATCATCCAAATACAATAATTAATCTAGCACTTCTCCCGCTTCTGAAGAAATCAAATATCTCCCTCTTTGTCGCTCAGCCTTCTCTCTCCTCCAGTTTCTCAATTCACTTTGTCTTATGCCTTTTATCAAAATCTGAGTCCTACCAATCTTTTAGCAGGCCTAAAACGTCTTTCCTTACTCTTGATTTAGCAATGTTTTTTCATTCTGGGCATAAATTCCCAAAGCACAGGTGCCATTCCTCACAGCTAACCCTTTTATCAATTCTAAACCTCCTTTTCAATTTGTACACAGCAAATACCATAGCTATGACATATTATTTCATTTTATTTGCAATTTCTAGTTCCTATGTCTTCATTCTGCAACAAGTATAAAATCATTCATTACATAATTAATCTTCACCCTCACTTGTCCGCTCATCTATATACCAAAAATATTTCAACAACAATAGGTGGGTATCTTCATACTCTGGTTGCAGGGTCAAGTGACAGTTATGCCTAAAACTACACAGAATGTGAGAAGTTAAAGGCAAAAGAGTCCCAACTCAGACTATGAAATATAACACCAACTCCTCACAGCCCACTAAATACCATACCAAGCCAGAGGTAATACATATGAATTAATGTATCCTCCAATTGCCATATTTAGATGAAGGTCACAGAGACTGATAGTTTATAATTGTAAAAAGATATATTTCAATCAGAAAAATTAATTTAAAATGCTATAATACTTTAATCCAACACAAACATTTCTGTAATTTAACAGATTTTTTTAAGTGAATGTTTACCCTCTGTATATGGTGAATGCATATACATGCTGATATACTTTGTGCTGTTGTGGCTTCACCTGGGGAATACACCAAGTCCTGTGGTTATCTTTATGGGTAGCTAGTTTGCAATACGGTACCCGTGTACGATGGTGGGTCTCTGGGGACCCCCTGGGGGTCCAAAAAGGCACCTCAAAGTGTTCATGAGTGCTTAGAAAATTAAATATTATAAACAGATTGATAGCATGTATATAAATGATGAGGCATATTTATACTCCGTTTGCGCCGAATTAGCGTCTTTTTTTTCGACGCAAATTCGGCGCAAAACTAACGCCATATTTATACTTTGGCGTTAGATGCGTCTAGCGCCAGAGTATGAGGAAAGAGCGTCATTTTTTTGCGTGAGCGCCTTCCTTGCGTTAATGAGATGCAATGTAGGCGTTCCCGTCTAAAAAAATGACTGCGCCGCAAATGCGTCGTATTTATACTCCCGGGCAAAAATGAAGCCCGGGAGTGGGCGGGGCAAAAAACCCCGCATTTGCGCCGGATTTTAGCACCTGGGTCAGGGCAGGCGTTAAGGGACCTGTGGGCTCAAAATGAGCCCACAGCTGCCCTCCCATGCCCCCAGGGACCCCCCCTGCCACCCTTGCCCACCCCAGGAGGACACCCAAGGATGGAGGGACCCACCCCAGGGACATTCAGGTAAGTTCAGGTAAGTATAATTTTTTTTTTTTTTATTTTTTTTTTTGGCATAGGGGGGCCTGATTTGTGCCCCCCTACATGCCTCAATGCCCAATGACCATGCCCAGGGGACATAAGTCCCCTGGGCATGGCCATTGGGCAAGGGGGCATGACTCCTGTCTTTACTAAGACAGGAGTCATGTAAATGGCGTCTGGGCGTCGTTAAAAATGGCGCAAATCGGGTGGAGGCGATTTTTTGCGTCAACCTGACTTGCACCATTTTTAAGACGCCCTAGCGCCATTTTTCCCAACGCCGGCGCTGCCTGGTGTACGTGGTTTTTTTCCACGCACACCAGGCAGCGCCGGTCTGCTTGCGCCGGCTAACGCCATTCAATAAATACGGCGCCCGCATGGTGCTTCAGAATGGCGTTAGCCGGCGCAAAACTTTTTGACGCTAAACTGCGATAGCGCAGTTTAGCGCCAAAAAGTATAAATAGGGGCCGAAGTGGCCAAATGTACAATTGAAAACTTTAAAATGTACTGAAACTGTCAAGGAACTTGAAATTGGATGCTAAAAATTACATTAGTATCCTCAGATTTGTGGGAGCAGTTCAGGTGCATCAAACAGAATATATTATGGACAGTGTGTGACTTGACATACATTTTTTAAAAGCTCCAACCTTTCTATTGAATTTACAAAAATATCTTTATTTAAATTTGTCCGCTAATTTTAAAAAATGTGTTAGCATTTGGATATGTGTTTGATGAATGCATGTTTCTGTATTTCTTTGTATACTGTTTAGCAGTCCAAAACATCAACAATGTTTCAGCCTGGGTCTCCGGCTTCCAGTAATGACTCAGTGAGGGGTCCCTGAATTACAATAATGACTCAGTGGGGGTCTCCAGCTTCCAGTGATGATAAAGTGGGGGCCCACAGAAGTCAAAAGTTTGAGAACCACTGGTTTAGGACGCTGGTATGAACCATTCCATGATATGGTGACCGAGCACATAGACATTTTTTGAGGAGTTTCTACTCTCTCATTAGTGTTGTAAATGGTGAGTGTATTTTTTGTGCTCCTACAATGATGAATAACTAACTGGCCTATTCAATGGCTGCACATAATGAAACATATACAGCAACTCTAAGCTGGTCATAGGGAGTTCCCTCATCAATATGATTTAATCTGTGGTGTATTCAGAATAGTGTTTTTTGAGTAACTTATGACTACTTTAATTGATGCAATTTTTTTATTGCTCGAAGAGTTAGCACATGTGCTTTTGTGCATGTGGTACAGAGGCATATATATTTAACAACATCCTAAGGATAGTGTTGAGTGAAGAATAAGAGTTCCACTTGGTAATTTTACCACATCTATGGTATTTTATTTTGCAGTTTGGTCTAAAAGTGTTCAACAAATTAATGATATTAACTTTTGAATAATCTGTATTCAGGTATGATCACTTTGAGTCATGTTTTTGGTGATACATTGGTATGTCATGTGCCGGAGTTGGGTAGTTAGAGTCAACTTTTCTTTTTCTTTTCTATCTTCCCTTGCCCCTTAGTACTTTATGGTTCATTGGTTTTTATTGGTCAAATTAGACTACTCTCATGTCACCTCTACTGACTTCTACTTCAATATTAAGGCACTTCAAATTTAGTATACACATGAGTGCTATCCTGTTTGCTATAAATATCCCTTCCAAATGTGTTTCTGCACACAGAGGTTGAATGTAATAGATACATTAATTATCTTAAATTTATCACCGTGGGAAAATTGGTGATGTTGAGACTCTATTGATATTTTAGAACAATTGGATTTATTAAATATATCACATATTATTCTAGCCCTTAAAATGTTTTAGGCAGATGGGCTTTAGAAACAAGTGTAGACTAGAGATGATTTTTTATTTTGAGAAAATAAAGAAAAAAATATGTGTACATTTTCTCAAGACTCAACGAGTATTTTTCTTTTGTGCCCATGGTGAATCAGCTTTAGCCTTTTGTTCCACTTTCTAGAAGAGCTGGAGATGGCCTCCCTTGTTTTTGCACCAACAAATTCTTCTCTGGCCACCAAAATGAAAATAAATATATCTGCGAATAAAAACAAATATAAACCTGAGAGCAGAGTTGCATGTTTTCAAGAAAGAATATATAACTACATCACTGGCACCTAGGAAACTGCAACCTGCTTTACAGCAGGCACAGCAATAAATAGTTGCCAACTAACAATGTATATTTACTACACGCACATGTTTCTATAGCATTCTATATTGAGCAACCATGCTTTACATATCCATTCATTGGACTAGAAGCAGGAGTAGGCTTGCCTTGTTACACAATTCATTTCTCCTCACAGAAGGGACTAAATCATAAGATACAACTGCTAGATTTTATTTTACCAAATGACACAGTCGCTCTTTTAACTCTTCGATCACTTAAAGTGTTATTACCGTCTTCTTTTTCCTTTGTGTGATTTTAGTGCTTCCAGATGTATTACTTTCTGGCCCACTAGGGTTTCCGCGTTCCTTAAAGAGTTGGTATTTATGGGCATATTTAAGAGTCCCTTGCGCAATCTAACGACACATTAGCATCATTTTTCTACCATAATGTGGCGTTAGATGGTCACAAGCCGCGCCAGAGTTACAAAGTGACGCAATGCATGCATTGCACCACTTTGTAATCCTTTGCGCTACATCATGCATGCGCCGAGCATAATGTAAGCAAAGCGGGCGGCGATCTCTTAGATTTCTTTGCATCATTTTTTTCGGCACTTTTAACGACTGCTTAGAGCAGGCATTAAAAGGAGGCACACCATTATTCATAATGGGCCTCAATGGGCTTTTCCTAATTAACGTCTACATTTTTTACACTAATTCTACAAAGCTCCAAACTAGCGTCAACGTTTTTGACACTAGTTCCCTAACTACCACCATGGTGTGCTGTTAGATAATGCATACACATGGTGTCACACGGAGGGCGCTAAGGGGCACAAGAAAAGTGGCGCTGCACTGAGTGCCGCACCACTTTTCTTAAATCTGACCTTTATTGTATTCCTTCATTATTTGTGTTTTAAAGTAGATATTACTTTTAACCTCCACTATCAATTGCTTCCTGCTTTTATTTAGCTGACAGACCACCATTTTGGAATTTCACACGCACACTTTTGGTCCAGGGAGGACCTGGCTTGGCAGTTCAGCCTGGACAAACAGTCACCCAGGCTCTTATTACAAGTAGATTTGACTATTAAAACACCCTCTTCTTCGGAATCCCAGACCATGTTCTACACTGACTCCAAACCAGAACACTGCCACCAAACGCATCCTGAACATCCAGCAAAATAAGTAGTTCTCTCAATAATTTCCACTGGTCCCAGTCCAGGAAAGATGTGAGTTCAAGCTACAAACCCACTTCTAAAAAGCACTCAACAACATTGGTCCAGCGTAACTCCTCCACCACCTCAACTTCTATCAACTCACCAGACACCTTTGAATTGCATCCCAGGTAAGAGCACACATTCTTCGTATCAAGAACACCATAAGCAGAGTTCGCACCTTCTCATACTTTGCAGCCAAGACCTGGAACAACCTTCCGTAACACTTCAGGACCTCCCCCTCCCTCATGGACTTCCAAACAAAGCTCAAGACATGTCTCCTCCCATATGAAACAGGCATGTTCTTCTCCTACCCCCTCAGGCCTCCCGTACTGAACACCTGGATACCATCACAGGTAATTAGCCACACTCTACAAATTCACATACCATAACAAGGGTCCTGTTTCTGGATCACTGTGGTCTGGTGCTGTACATCAGGACTGAGGCACATTGTTTGAGCTACCTATAAGGCTTCACTGTTGATTTGGCAGTGGGAGAGGCTACAGATCGTCATTTTGACACATTTGCAGAGGTGATTACAAGGGCCCTGTTTGGCAAACAGTGGGGTAATGGTGCTTCCAGTAAGGATTTAGGTGCATTAGTGGAGCTGCAGACCACGACCCCACCATCACCATAGGAGGTGGACAGTCTGGTGAAAGCTGAGGCCACATATTTCAGTCATAAGACTTTATATAATTCCTTAATGAATTCTGGGATTTGCGGCCTTGATCCACTTTAATTAGGTCAACCTAGCTCAAAAAGCAGTGATCTGTAAAAGTCCATGCTGGAGTATGGTGTCTCTAGAAGCAGTGAATGTGTTGCAATGCTATCAGGGCTGCACATTAGTAGAATTGCTTGTGAGGGCGAGAGATTATCATTAATTTTTTGGTGAGTTCATAGGCTGAGTGTGATCAAGTGCATATTGGGGCGTGTTGACTACACCTGTTCATGATGGGCCTACGCACTTCTAACTGTAACCAGAAATGTACCTGCTACCTTTCTTTACATTCTGCAGCACACAAAGTGATTTCTGGAAGGCTAATTCCCTCTGCAGGTGATGGACTCTCTGGGGCAAAGGTCGTGTGACATTATTTCTGGGGTTATCATCATTATGCTAAGTAGTAATTCTGAAACCTGATACATGATAAATACTGTTACTCTTTATGCCTTGCCCCTTTATATGTTTCCGAACTTCAAGTTTTTTATTTGGTACCTAGTGAACCAAAACTTATTTATGTTTATATTTTGTCTCTAGTGTGTCCTATGTATTCTCAGACATTTAAACATCTTTCAAATGGTTTTGTTTGTAATATGTTTAAGATATAGTTTGAAGTTAAAACAACCCCAAACAGTGCTGATCTAGGACACTGTTTCCCAAACTGGGGGTCATAACCCACTGGTTTGCCCCAAGTAGTTTTTTGGTGGTTTGGGAAAGCCTGAGCAATGAATAAAGATTCTTGAAAATCTGTATTTAACTTGCCACATTTTCCAGGTGCATCGAAGACAGAAGTCAAATATCACTCTGTGTGTTAGGTTCGGCCTTTCAGCAGGGTCATTCCCAAACGTTTTGCCTTCCTCCTACTATTTTTTGCTGAATTCTTTTTTGTTGGCCTTAGGACTTTGCGCACTTAACCACAGCTAACCAATGCTTAAGTGCTTGGGCTCTGTCCTTAAAATATATTGGATTGACTTCTACTGAATTGGCATATTTAATTTAATTTCTAAGTCCCTAGCTAAGTGGCATTGCATGTGCCCAGGACATGTAAATTAAATGCTACTAGTGGGCCTACAGCACTGGTTGTGGCACCCACTTAAGTAGCACTGTCAACATGCCTCAGGCCAACCATTGCAGAGCTGGCGTGTGTAGTTTTACACTTCCATTTTGACCTGGCAAAGTAAACATTTTGCCAGGCCCAAGCCTTCCTTTCTAATAAATATAAGTCAAATCTGGGGTAGGCCCTGGACAGCCCAGAGGGCAGAGTGCAATGTATTTAAAAAGTAGTACTTGTACTTTTAAATTTGACATGCCCTAGTAGTGAAAAACTCTTAAATTCATTTTTCACTGCTGCAAGGCCTATCTCTCCCAAAGGACAACATTGGAGTTGCCTTATTAATTTTTAATAGTGTAATTTCCAAATGGGGACAGAAAACCAGTTCAGGTTTGTTGTCTTTGGAATCACAATTTAACATTCTATCTTACAGTGAAGTTGGATTTTAATTTGCAAGTCTGAAAAATGTCACATTTAGAAAGTTGGCATTTTCTTGCCTTAGCCAGTTGGTGCCTGCAGCCTGTGTCTGGGTCACATGACTGAGCGTGGGTGACAGTTGGGCTTTGTGTATTCCTCCTAGACAGCTACCACAATGGGGTGCTTAGTTGTGACTAGATGGGCCATCACTGGCAGGATGGGAGGACGAGGTGGGCATAGCCCCACTTACATTGAAATTTGCTGTGTCCTGTCTCCACACAAAGGGATGAATACCCCCTGTAGTTAGTCTGGAGCCAGGGCCGGAGCCAGGGAGGCAGGGCATCTGTGCACTTCAAATGCATGACTCTAGAAGCTTCTCCCTACTTCAAAGGCACAACTGTGTATAAATACTGGACCCAAGACACCAACTCTTCAGTACACTTCTGAACCTTTGGCCACTCTGCCAGGAAGAAGGACTGCTGTACTGCTAAAATGATTGCCACTCTGCTGGACTGCTGCTCTAAAGAAACTGCTGCCCTGCTGTGCCGACTTACTGCTTGCTGCCCTCTTGGCTCAGGAAAAAGAACTGGATCTGCAGCTTCATAATCAACCCAGGACCCCGGAGTGACTCAAGGGCTAGTATGCTGGCTTCTTGATTTGAAACTCAGTAACATACAGAGCTCACCAACCAGCTCCTGGGTCCAGCTGCAGCGAGTTCCTGACCCATAAGTGGTGCTTCTCGGCTCCTGGACCCTTTGTGTGGCTCACGGGCCCTTAAAGCAAGCTTTTGGACTTGTTCGCACATAAACTGTGCTGCTGATACCATAATTCAGCGTTAGCTGCCACCAGCCCATTTCTTCGCATGGAGCATCGACAGCCTGCTGGGGACTGACAATGCAAAGCTCTAGCCTGCCCATCTGCAATGCATGGGGGGCTCTTCACACCACGCTGACAACTGCTTACGATGCTATCCTTGCTTTTCACAGCCCTTTCCAACGTGAACGGGACTTTTGGCACAAAACATGGGATGGTAAAACTACCAGGGGACTAATCTGGCACTGTATCCGATCTGCACTCCATCGTGGTAGGTCAGAATTTTTAACTTTGACCTGGCCCAGCGTGACTAGAAAGCTATGGTAAGGGCTTTATGCTTTTAGGTGCTATTTTATGCTTTATTCTTTAACAAAAAAATCAGAACCCTAGTTGTACTTTTATTTATAAAATGTTGCTCTATTTTTCTAACTTGGTGTGGGATCCTTTTTGTGTGTTTTTTACTCTTCTACTGTTTAAAGTTTTGTACAAATACTTTACACAGTGCCTCTAAGTGTAGCCTGACTGCTCTGTACCAAGCTACCAGGAGGCTGAGCTCAGGTTAATTTGGGGTGTACTTGTGTCATACCGTGAAAGGATTGTACTTGACCAGGGCTCACATCCCAGTCATTCAACAACCCAATTTCTCACATTGTATCTTCTGACAAATTGCTGCCCGATTGGTGTTTTTGTTTCTTTCTCTGACTGCAAAGTGAGAGGGGGTTTTGAAGTGACAATCATACTGAAGTACAGGGAATGTGAAAGGAAAGACTGTCGTTTTTTTGGAGCACACAACAAATTGTAAATAGCTGTAAATTAACTGTGTCAATTCAGCCATTATAAATGCAAGAAGAAACCAAATTTTCTTGTAATTTTGAAGTGTGCTGGAAACAGAGATTTAGATGTGTTTAAACAAATCAAGACACTTTACTTGGTGATACACTAACCATTTCTACGCTTCATAATTTGTGTGCTGTATAACATTATCAATAAAACTGTATGCCTGTCAACTTTAGTGACCATTTCAATGTCAAATGTGCTGTCTGTAAATGACAATAAGCTACCACACAATGCTTTAGTTAAATTAAAAAATCGCCCCTCCCCATCTCCATTAAAGGTAGGTGGATCGCAAAAGTTTGTCATTCTAAAAAATGGGTTGTGGTTCTAAAACGTTTGAGAACCACTGATCTAGGAGGTAAGACGTATCCGTAAGCACCTCATCTACTGCTCCCTCATTTCAAATGTCGCCAATGGAACCTTGAGGTTTATTTGCCTCTAAACACATAAAAAATTGAACAAAATTCTTCTACAGCAGAGGACAGTCACCAATCCTTGGGTTCAGAGGGTTTTGTTCACATCCCTGTAATAACCTATAAAGGGGGAGGGAGCTTTGGTGCTGTTATCAGTATCTCACAGGACTGTAATCTTGCATTTCACTAGAACTGGTGCATCCTACTGGCAATCATCCATGGGGAAAGGAAGGTGTACGAGGCCCTATGTTGCAAGGGCTCTCTGACTTCTCCTACTGATGCACCTGGAGTGAAAACCAAAACACAGTTGCTGCAACATCATTGAGACCTGGCGGGGCCTCGCCACATAAAGATCCGACATCCCTTGAGGCGGTGCTCCTACAAAGACAGGCCTCTTAGGTCACAGAATTTGTCAATGCGTCCACAATTCGTTGATATTCAACAATATTAACAGATTAATAAAGTTTATATAAATAAAGAAGCAAAGTGTAAAAAGTAAGTTTTTAAAACGTTCTGTTAATGTGAATGATTTTGAAACTGAAGCTAAAAAAATAAGTTGATGCCCTCAGATTGAGTCGTGGGAACAGTGCAAATGCATAAAACAGAATATAGTACGGATTGTGGGTGGCCTCCATTGAATTTAAAAAATCCCCAAACTTCCCATCAAAAGGAAAAGTTTTATTTATATTTATTTGATTAATTAAATAAAATATTTAATCTTTTGTGTATTTGTTTGATGATTGCTTGTTTCAGCATGTTTGTGTATTGTTTCAAGGTTCAAATAATCATAATTGCTTAAGTCAGGGTCCCTGGTTTCCAGTAATGAGGCAGTGAGGTCCCGGAATTCCAATAATGTTTCAGTGGAGGTCCCCAGATTCCAGTAATGATTAAGTAATGTAATGTTAAATGGGCGTTCACAGAAGTGAAAAGGTTAAGAACTACTGCTCTACTAGGGAGAGTCTTTTTGGGAACTCCAGCACACAGAAGTGTTGACACTGTTCATTTTTTGGATGGGCAAATAGATCTAGCCAGCGTTCTTCCCACTGCTGGAAGATGCCCTGTGCCATCTCAGGATGCAACTGCCATTCATGACCTGCTAGCCATCCCGGGCAGAGGTCGCCCAAACTGGCATTTAAAGCACCCGCAAGGTGGTTTACAACCAGGAAATACCCTGATATCTCAGGCAGGTCTACAGGTGCAGGGCCTCCAGCCACAGGACCTACCCTACGACCCCACTCCAACTTGCTTGTTGCGCTATGATATAGTGGTGATGTGTCTGTGAGGACCTGACCTACCTTCCTTGCATGGTTGGAAGGAAGACTTTTAATGCCAAGCAAAAGGCCCACTGCTTAAACAACTTGATGAGGAAGCACAATTCTGGCTGAGATCAAAGTACTCTTTTCACTACTTCTCCCAGATGGCCTGCCCAATCCAGCATTGATGAATCTATCACCACCATCAGTTCTCAGTGGGGTACAGAGAAATCCAACTGCATTTGAGCAGACACCACTTCAGGTCTTTTGCAGTCTCCTTCGAAACGTTGATGAAATTGGATAGGGTTCCCTGGTGCAGAGCCCACTGAGGCTTGAGATATTACTCTAGAACCTGAATGTGCCATCCAGCGTATTTGACAAGTGGAGTGCAGGAGGCCAAGAAACCAAGAGGTCTTTGAACCACTATCACTGAGATCCAAGACTGATGTTGAAACATTGGGATCATGGTCTGAATGTTCTGAACTTTTTCACCTGGAGGGCAGGATAAAAACTGATTTGTATATTTAATGGGTCAGATGAAGATTAATCTCTGTGAAGGAGTCAGGTGTGACTTCAGCACATTGATTGACAACTCCAAAGATGTTAGGGGGTTTGTCATCATCTCTAGGTGGCCTATGGCTGACTGGTGAGCCCACCTTCAAAAGCCAGTCGTCAAGGTAGGGTCAGACTAGTATGCGCAACATCTGAATATATGCTGCAACCACAACCATCACTTTCATGAACACCCAAAGAGCACTGGGGAGACTGAAAGGGAGATGGAAAACTAAAAATGCTGTTGTCCCACTTTGGACTGCAGATAACACCTTAGGGACCACATGACTGGTATATGAAAATAACTGCCCTGCAGGTCCATTGCTACTATACAGTCTACAGGATAGCGTGAGCATCTTGAATTTGTCTTTTTTCAGGAAGAAGTGGAGAGGGCAGGCAGTAAAATAGGAAGCAGTTCTCCATCCTTCTTCAGCATCAGGAAATAATGAGAATATCATCCGGTTCCCCAAAAGCTTCTCTGACGTAGGTGGGATATGGGGCGGGTCATGCAGAAACTGTAGGATGTAACGCTGTTGGATTATCTAGAGGACACTTTTGTTAGATGTAATGCTCTGTCAACCCTGGAGTTAATAACTTATCCTGCATCCTAGAGGGTGGCCATGTGTCACTAAGGGTAAACTACGGCATGGAAGCTAAAGCAGGAGGAGCAGGAGACTATGCAGCATATTGGCCCTGCTGGGTTGGATGTTGTTGGCTCAATTCTTGACCCTATATTTGAAAGGACTGAGGGGGCTTGGTGCTGTGGTGGTGTGATGTTGTCTGTAGTCCATACCCCTTCCGAAGACTCAAAGTGGTGGAATTGTTGGTGCAAATAGGCTGAGGGAGAGTGCACTGTGGCCTAGCTTTCTTTAAAGCTCTCCAGTGCAGAGTCTGCTTTGTATCCAAAGAGGTGAGTGCTTTCAATTGCATATCCTTTAATGATGCCTGGACTTCACCTGAAAACCTGTGGGTCTCATCCACATTTGGCACCAAAGCACCACACTGATACTAACCTCCCTGCTTAAGCAGTAGGTAGTGTCAGTCCTGAATGGTTGACATATTTTGCTGCCTCTTGGCCACCCTGAATGATTTGCGCTATTTTACAGCAGAATTCCTCTGGGACTACCTGCAAGATCTCACTGACTATGTCCTATAATGCATGTGAAATCTTCAAAGGTATCTCAGCATTGTACATGTATGGTACAGATCACCATAAAGGAACATTGACTAGGATTCTCTTTTGATCTTGGGTGTTTGTACTGAGTTTAAAAGAGAGTTTACAACAAACTGAAGGCTGTTGCTTATGCAACCGTAAACCTGTTTGGTTAGTGCCATATTAGGCAGCCTAACCACCAACGTCACTACACTGCAGTGGGGCACATCTGTCAATTTATTTGAAAAGGTTTTATGCATCCATTTGCACTTATTGAGATCCCATACATGGTGTTGCCCCTGTTCAACATTATGAGAACTTACACTGGCCCCTTCTATTGTGGGCTGAAAACTTGTGACATCATCTAGTTTGTGCCCCCACCACTGTGGCATTTGCGGTGAGGCAACATAGTCTTTTTTAAAGGCAAGGACAGCACTCTCCTTATTTTTAAAAATCGCCCATGGGGGCATAATGATCACAAATCTTTTTGTACAATGTCACTATTTGGCTCGGCCCTTTCGGCAGGGACATCCCCAGACTTCTTGCTGTTCCCCTCCGCTTTCTGCTCAATTCTTTTTTGTTGGCTTTAGGACTCTAGGCACCTTACCACTGCCAACCAGTGCTAAAGTGCATGTGCTGTGTGTCTAAAACATGGTAACATTGGCTTATCCTCACTACCTGTGCCCATGGTCTGTAAATTATATGGTAGTGGTGGGCCTGCAGCACTGATTGTGCCACCCAATTCAGTGGCCCTTTAAACATGACTCAGGAGGCCATTGTGTGCAGTCTTATACTGCAATGTTGACCTGGCAAGTTAAGCCTCTTGCCAGGCCCAAACCTGCCTTTTAATACATATAAGTTACCCCTAAAGTAGGCCCTGGACAGCCCCAAGGGCAGAGTGCAGTTTATTTAAAATGTAGGACATGTACATTTAACTATTACATGTCCACATAGTGAAATACTCTTTTATAGAGTGTAATTTCCAATTGGGAAGAGATGGGACCCTCATGTTTGGTGTCTCTGGAATCACAATTTAAAATCACAGCTGGTGAAATCAAATTCAAAATTGTAATTCTGAAAGTGCCGCTTTTAGAAAGTTGGTATTTTCGTACCTTAAATCATCTAGTGCCTCTGTTTCTCTCTGAATACACATCTGGGGTGGGTGACAGCTGGGCTTTGTGCATTCCCTCTAGAGAGCCGCACACAATGGGAGTTTATGTGTGCCTGATGGTCCATTAACATTCTGATGGCCATCCTGGGCAGGGTGGTAGGGAGGAACTGACACTCACACCTGAAGGTGCTGAGTCCTGAGCCCTCACAAAGGGCTGCATAGCCCCCTTTCATGTGTTTGAAGCCAGGACAGGAAGGGCAAGGACTCTATGCACTTCAAAGGCTTCACTTTGAAGTCTCCCCCATTTCAAAGGCACCACTGGGTATAAGAACTGGACTGTTGACCCCACCAAATCAGTACACTTCTGGACTTGAGGACATTCTGTAAGAATGGATGGCTGCTGTGCTGCTGAAGGGACTGTCACTCTGCTGCACCCTGCTGAACTTTGCTGGACTTCTGCATTGTTGTGCCTGCCCTGCTACCTGCTGCCCTTCTTGGATGGGAGTGAGAAGGACTGGATCTGCATCTCTAGATCCCAAGAACAAAGTGAATCCAAGGTCTTGCTGGCTTGCCTCCTGTTATGAAGTCTCAAGGTCATCAAAGATTTCACTCAACCCTGCTACAGCCTCTGTACTCTGCGATGTGTGAGTCCTATCCTGCCAAGTGGTGCCAATCCAGTCCTGTGCTCTTGAAAGTGGGTTCTACTAAAATCCATGCATCACCATTGTTGCACCAGTCTCAACCGATGCATTTTCCCTCAAAGCTGCTGGGGACAAAAACAACACAGTTCAATGACAACGCATCGCCTTCATCACAAAGGGTTCGACGACACACAACTGCTTGGGGACATTGCATCGACAATTGTGTGGCCCGACAGTGAAGTATCCCTGGCTGCCTGGAATGGAATTGGTGCATCATTTTCACATCGCCCATTCTGCTCTTCGCATCGGATATTCGATGGCGACACAACCATCCACACAAGGTCTTGTAGTATGCTCACACTCCATTGTGGTCGGCCTGAAATTTTGGATTTACCCTGGTCTACCGCGACCAGAGAGACATGATTGGTGCTTCAAGCTTCTAAGCACTTCATTTGCAGATATGCTTTAAAAATTAATATCTCGACTTCTGCTTATTGGATTTTTGTTGTTTGATCTTGTTTTACCCATAAAAATATAATCTATTTTTCTAACTGGATGTGGGGTCTGTTTCTTTGTGGTGTTTTCATTGTGTTGCCTGTTCTAAGTGTTGCGATTCAACGCAGGACGCGCCGGGATCTCTTGGCTGTATTCCTTTGTTCCCGTTTCGTTAGATCCATACCTATAATTGAGACAATTGATGTCAAAAGCTTTTCAATATGTACTGAACTAGCCTTGAGAAAGCCCTTGCTTATTCGCTAAAAGGGCGAAACACGTGTTGGCTGTTACTCCTCCGAACATTGCTACCTGATCTATCTCCAACTTTGGCATTACTCAATGGACTGTTTTCTTGCCGATCCTTGGAACTTAACATTTGCTTCAAGATTGTCATGAACTAACTGGGCTCTAAATCTGTGGAACCCCTGGTAACAGTGGAATTTGCGCAATGTTTTACCTTGCAGCTACTCACGTTTCCTTTTTCTAATTATAATAAACAACTGTTGAACATTCTTCAATATTAAGCACTGTGCTTATTAATTGAAATTCTTGATGTGGGCACTCACCTCCAACTAACCTAGTACTGTTATTATTGGGAGGTTAAGGGTCCAGGCCTTCCGGTTTGTAGTTCCTACAACCTTTTTCAAAAATGTGGCATTCTCAGGAAGTCACTTGGCTGGACTCTCTTCTCTTTTCCCACAAATACTTTATACATTGCCTCCTGAGTTAAGCCTGCCTGCTCTGTGCCAAACTACCAGAGGGTGAGCACAGGTTAATTTATGGTGTGTATCTGACGTACTCCGACAAGGACTGTGGTTCCTGCTTGGTCAGGGAGCATACCTCTGCCAACCAAAAACCACATTTCTAAGAGTCACATATTTAAAAGTACCACCAATATTTGCCCGTGTCTTCATATGTTATCCCCTATGATAAACAATAACATGATAAATAATAACTTTTAAGAAGAGGGCACAGTTTCCTAAAACAAAATCGTCATTCCACGATTTGAGTTCAGTTGCACAGCAGGTGTGCATGGTGTTCAGTAATTTACAATATGCAAATGGTTAAAGCAATGACACGTGTATTTTCGAATAAGCTACACTCCTTATGGACGGAATGTCACAGGATATCTCATGTGCCCTTTGCTTATGCCTGGCTCCATTTGACATTAGGATTTCACCAAAACCAGGTCATGCTAATTTAGTAGATGTATCTTTGAAAACATAGAGGTGTTTGTGCTGTCCTCATAGGGTGCAGATGATCCGTGGTGCAAAGCGATTCGATGCTGCAACGTTTGTTGCAAACGCCTTTTTGTACACGAACGTTGATGAGGGCCTGCCATTTGTGCCAAGATGCGCCGGCAGGAGTAATGCGCGTACGCGTGCAACGTATAGCAAATCTAGGCCTGTATTTGATTGCAAGGCACACTTTTCTCAAGCTTCCCACACCAACGTGGAGAATAGTGCACAATTTCACTTTGAGGTGCTATTGTTTCTGTTCAGTTTCTCCACAAAAGTGCCTGTGTTTCGGCGAGTTTAAGCTACTCCTTGGGCGGCACTCAGAGAATCCATTTTATCCCATAGCATGAATAAGCTAACAAAGCCCGCTATACTTCTTGTCGCCAAGAGACTATTTAAACTATGGCCCATATTTATACTTTTTGACGCAAAACTGCGCCAACGCAGTTTTGCGTCAAAAAAATTAGCGCCGGCTAACGCCATTCTGAAGCGCCATGCGGGCGCCGTATTTATTGAATGACGTTAGCCGGCGTTAGCCGGCGTTAGCCGCCGGCGCCGTCTGGTGTGCGTTAAAAAAAACGACGTACACCAGGCAGCGCCGGCGTAGGGGGATATGGGGCTTGGGCGTCAAGAAATGGGGCAAGTCAGGTTGAGGCAATTTTTTCGCCTCAACCCGATTTGCGCCATTTTTTTTCACTCCCAACCCCCATAGAAATGAATCCTGTCTTAGCAAAGACAGGAGTCATGCCCCCTTGCCCAATGGCCATGCCCAGGGGACTTCTGTCCCCTGGGCATGGTCATTGGGCATAGTGGCATGTAGGGGGGCACAAATCAGGGCCCCTATGCCACAAAAAAAAATATTTAAAAAAACTTACCTGAACTTACCTTAATGTCCCTGGGATGGGACCCTCCAGCCTTGGGTGTCCTCCTGGGGTGGGCAAGGGTGACAGGGGGTGTCCCTGGGGGCATGGGAGGGCACCTCTGGGCTCCTTCAGAGCCCACAGGTCCCTTAACGCCTGCCTTTTGCAGGCGCTAAAAAACTGCGCAAAAGCGGCCGTACGTCATTTTTTTGGACCCGCCCACTCCCGGGCGTGATTTTTGCCCGGGAGTATAAATCCGACGCACATGCCTCGGAGTCGATTTTTTAGACGGGAACGCCTACCTTGCATATAATTAACGCAAAGTAGGTGTCCACGCTATAAAATGACGCAAACTCCATGGACTTTGGCGCTAGACGCGTCTAACGCCAAAGTATAAATATGGAGTTAGTTTTGCGTCGAAATTGCGTCAAAAAAACTACGCAATTCCGGCGCAAACGGAGTATAAATATGCCCTATGTATATTTAAGTAATGCACACTACCACGCTTTCTGCTGTTCTGAATGCTGCAAGTATCAGGTATTAATGTTACCCAATGAAAATGCAATCAGTCTGTAAACATTTGAAGGTTTTAAAGGTGTGTTAAAGCTGCCAGAATACCAACTCATGACCTAACCCTACAGCAAATGTCAGCAGCAAGCGCTTAACTCGCGGAGTCATCTGGCTGGCACGCATCTTTATTTCAACAAGTAGCAGAAATAGTGGCTTCCGGTGAAAGGTAATAAAACAGCACCCACACCTAAGGTGGAGTCTGACTCAGATGTCACATCACATTTATTCAATTAAATTCAAGCTCGTTTCAGATAAGGAGGATCCATATAACATTCATGTATTCCATATCCATTCAAAACCAATTATCACATCAAAGACATGCGATGTTTAAGAAGAAACGATTCTCATTAAAATTCATAAAATTGCATGCTGCAGCTTTCGTGCCTCCAAATTCATCGAGTCCTTTAAGGCAACAATCTGCCGAGTTTATCAAGCTGCTTTTATCGGGGTTTTTTTTTCTATGGATCTCGCTATATGTGCTGCAAGATTTTGCAAAACACATCATTTGGTTATGGAAAACATAACTCTGTTCTGATCTCTCAGTAGTTATCAAAATAGTGTAATTAGCGTCAATATTTTCCCCTTCTTTAAAAAAAAAAAACACAAAGTGCTAGATAAAAAGAATTTAATAAATCCTAATCTTTGTGATTACTTCCTGTAGCATCTCATTCCAGTTTCTGGAAACTATATGCCAATCAATCTCAGCCCCTCTCCAAAAGGAAGTCTCACACGACCCGATAAACCACAACTCATTTGAATGGAACACTCCCTCTAGACGCCCCTCGGTCAATTGGGCTTCCTCTGTGCAGTTGGATCTCCTGTTGGACAGTGAAGCGCTTAAATGAAACTTTAAGAGTGATAATTACGCTTGCCGTATTCTGCTGTACTGCTTTGTTTGTCACTGTATTCCATACATGAAGCCACTATATGCCCCATCCCAAATGAAAAGTGCAGCTTGCGTGGCTATAAAACATCACAGTTGAAGTCCATAAAGTGATCTGACTCTATTTTTCAACACTTCAGACCTGATGACACTATTCTGATAAAACAGTTTTTTTGTCAAGACGATTCGGTTGGATCCTACTTATGGACACCAAGGGCCATATTTATACTTTTTGACGCAAACCAGCGCGGTGCTGGTTTGCGTCAAAAATTTTACCACCGCCTAACGCCATTTCTACACGGCATGCGGGCGCCTTATTTAAGAATTGACGTGAGCCAGCGCTGCGAGCTGGTCAGAGTAAAAAAAAAATGACTCTAACCAGGCAGCGCCGGCGTAGGGGAAAATGGGGGTTGTGTGCCAAAAAATGCAAAGGCAAACTTGCGCCATTTTTTGACGCGCAAACCCCATTGAAATGACTCCTGTCTTAGCAAAGACAGGAGTCATGCTCTCCTGCCCAATGGCCATGCCCAGGGGACTGCTGTCCCCTGGGCATAGTCACTGGGCACAGTGGCATGTAGGGGGGCCCAAATTAGGCCCCCCTATGCCACTTAAAAAAAAAATACCTCAACTTACCTGTACTTACCTGGGATGGGTCCCCCCATCCATGGGTGTCCTCCAGGGGTGGGCGGGGTGGCAGGGGGGTGTCCCTGGGGGCAGGGAAGGGCACCTCTGGACTCCTTCCATGGTCAGAGACCATGGAAGTGAGCTCACAGGTCCCTTAATGCCTGCCCTCACCCAGGCGTTAAAAAACGGCGCACATCAGGCTGGGGGCCGTTTTTTAAGACCCACCCCCTCCTGTGCATCAAAATGACGCGGGAGTATAAATAAGGCGCACAGGCCTTAAAATAATTTTTGGGACGGGTACGCCTACCTTGCATGTCATTGACGCAAGGTGGTTTCCTGCATCCAAAAAATGAAGCACACCGAGGATTTTTGACGTCCGCGGGGTCGGGGGTCAAAGTATAAATATGGGGCATGTAGGCCAGGGATCTGGTAGTCTAAGCAAGCAGATGTAGCGTAGGCAATCAGCAATCAGCATGCAATTGTGGTCATTTGGCTGGAATCTCCCTCTAACATGTATGGGACAGAAAAATGTTATTATAATAAATCAGCCAATGTCCTGAGAAAATATCCCCACATAAGGATTTCTGTGAAGGTTGGAGACACAGAGTACCACTTTGCCGACAACTCTATCTGGCTGCAGCCTTGAGGAAAGCACAAAGTTAAACAAATGTCTTGCTGGGAAGGTAATGCTGTCCTAGGCGAAAGAACAGCTAGGTAAATAAAATAAAACAGCACAAAAAATGTGGCCTATGCTAGAAAAATAAAACAAAGCTGAATAAAATGTAACTAGGCTAAAGTGCACAACAGCAGGCCTAGTAGCTGAAATAATGTGTCTAAAAACATGGCTAAAATATCTGTAAAACAACGGCAGCACAGAAAGAGGCAGATAAATTATTCCTTGCACTACGGTCCAAAACAGAATATTTGGAAGTGCTTCCGTAAGAACAATGTGAGAATTGTAGGTGGGGGCGGAGTCTACCCACATCGACAACATGGAGCAATTTGTGGAACAATTACTGGTTGACCTGTTGGGTAGAGACACTTTTTCAACTATATTTGTGGTGGAGCGAGCACATCGTTCCCTGGTGCTGTCCCTGGTTCCTTGGGCCCCGCCACATCCCATAGTTGCAAGATTGCTTAATTACAGGGACAGAGATATGGCTCTTCGGAGGGCACAAGAGCTAGGGACTTTGAGACATGAGGGAGCAGAGATCTTGCTATTCTCAGACTTTACTCAACAGGTACAGGAGGAGAGGTGCCAATTTCTGCAGGGTGAAAAACGACTTTGGGAGTTACATATGGAGTATATATGTAACCTGCTCACCTCAAGGTGCAGGTAGATGGTAAAGGCTTGATTTTTGTGGACCCGAAAAAACTACAGCAATTCCTCACAAAAGATGGGCAGCAACGGCTGAGGCAGCCGATGGGTGGAGATGAACAGGATACAGCCATAGATGGTGTAGAATAAGGCTACTGAGGCACATAGGAGGGGGCTCTGTCTTCTACACCCAGTTGTGGGAAAAAGTTGTTACATACATCATATCATTAATGGACTTTGGAGGAGGTGACTAATTCCCTAATACATGACTTAGCTATGTTTACACTCTGAGTTTTGGGGGGTCCGTGCGGCCCTTTAACGGACAACAGCAAGGGGCACTTATTGGATTTCCAGTGGCTCCGTCTCAGTGCACGACACATGGTTGTCCTGGGGTATCATATTGGCCTAGGAGGCATTCCATAATGTTGAGTTGTTTAGGATGTCTTATAAGTGTATATATGTTTTTAGGCCATTGTAACACCCTTGTACGGTATTGCTTGGCATCTCGGTCCCCACGTGTGTACCAATTGCATTGCATTTGAGGTTACCATGGGTATTCAGGGCAGGCTGGGGGGAGTGTTTGTTGAACTGCGCAAGTTGTGGGTGGGGGGAGGTTGGTTGGGCAACGGGATTTCAGCAGCATGTCCAATTACAATATTTGCATAGAGTGTATTGCCTACTGTTTGTTAAGCGATTCACATCACATGTCTCACATGGTAACCCGGGATAGGTAAACATGAATGTACTAGGTAAGGCTGCAATAATACGACTGCTTACATGATATGTCAGGGGGCTAAACGAAGGCCAGAAGTTAATAGGAGTGATGGCCTATTTGCTAAGACATATGGTAAATGTGGCCATAGTACAGGAGACCCACTTTGCCCTTGACCGCAAGGAATGGCTGCAGCGCAGAGTGCCGGGCCAAATATGTATGGCAGGGTTCACCTCGCATGCAAGGGGGGTTGCTTATCTGGGCCAGAAAGGGAGCAGGGATCCATTTGCAGGAGTTATGTGTGGATCCGAATGGGCACTATGTCGTTGCCGAGTGCTATATGAACAGGCAGGCGATGCTATTGGTCGGAATATATGGCCCTAATTATGAGGGTCCAAGTTTTTGCCCTAAATGCTAAACTTAGTCAATGGAACAATTTGCCCCAGTTATGGGAGGGGATCTTAATTTTATTCTTAATCCTGAACAGGATAGATCAAAAGGCCGTCAGAGATAGCCCTCAGCGGCAGCGCATGCTATTACTGACATCATGCAGCGCAAGGGTATGATAGATGTTAGGCCCTGTAGGTCTCCGGAGATATCAGGCTACCCACACTATTTGACCGTTCACGACGTGCATACCCGCATTAAATACTGGCTAATATCTCAAGGGTTGGACCCGCGCATCAGGGAATGTGAGGTGCTCCCCCATACAGACTCAGACCAATCCCCTATACTTATGGGACTGGAACGTACTGTTTCCCCTCCTCCTGCCTTCTCTTGGAGGTGATAGAGCGTTCCGTCCTAATAAATTACCTGTATTTGGACGCTCTTGGGTCGATGAATCTTTTGACCAAGTGGGGCTCTCTTCACCCGAGATTAGTCAATTTAATCAAATCAATAATCAATAACGAACATAAGCAATGCCCTGATCAACATAACACTTCACAATTAATCCAGAAAACATTTCGGCGAACCATGACCTTTCGGCCATGAATAACCACACCAGTTCATTCAAAGTTAATGAATTTATTTCCCTATATTAACAAAGCTAGCACGATATAAATGTGTCTCAACACCAAATGATATATGTAAATGAACATTAATAGCTGTCCATAACGGCGAAAAAGATGCAATCTATGCAGCATTTGAATAACAATGCATTCGATAATAGCAACGCAAACCACTAAAACTATAATCTGTAATGGGTTAATTGCATACATTAGTCAGCATAACAAGGTCTCAAATTGCATCGTGCAACAAATGAATCCTCATCTAACCTCAAATTAGCATCTGCATGTGGGACTTCATTCAAAAAAACAATTTAGCAACATTGATTTGGAAAACTCCTAACTAGGGCTCTTATAAAAAATCAGCAGTTGGTTACCTAAAAAGAAACATAATGCAATTGTACATTTTCCTTTCATATTTACCAAATTCAATCAGCATTCAAGGAAGTCTTCGTCTCACAGGTACCGGTTTCGATCAGCATGGGACGGGGCAAAGGGGGCAGGGTGGACGGGGCAATTGCCTCACAGCGGCAAGATAAAAGGACAAAACTACTACTTTATGCAAAGGGGCAGATCAAAGTTAAAGTCTCTAGAGCGAGAATTACTTAAAGTCTCTTTCTCTCGATTAGAGAAAGCATCAAAGTCTCATTCAAAATGGTGTCGAACATCAATTGGCATCGTAGAAGATGGAAAAATGACGAGGTCGGCAAGATGGGCCATAATGGCTGCAATGGGCAATAATGTCCTCAATGGGTGCAGTGGGTAATGGCCGCTTTCTTCTTGTGCACCAGGTTTAAATAATCAACAGTTCAAATCCAGTAGGGTCTTCCATTGGAGGGTTCATAGGTTGGCTTCAAATTGTCCAATCAAAAACAACAATTTACAAGCTTCTACCTAGGCCTACATTATCCTTGGAGTCGGGAACGTAAGTTGCAACATATTTTACCAATTAACTCACTTTCAGAGCTTCCATTGTCTGCACCTGCAGACTGACCTTGGAGCAAAGAAGAAGATGCCAGGCTGGCACGAAACCTTAAAGATAAGCATGTGAACCGATCTCACTGGAAAAGTACAGCTTCAAGCAAGAATACACGTTTTATTAGCACATTAGAAAAACACGAGCATCTAAACCGTGAGACAAGGCAACTAGGCCGAAGCCTCCACTAAAGTTATGCTAAGTTAAAACATTTCAAACAAGCAAATCATGGCACACGTTTACGGTTATGTCAGATTAGTACAATTCTAATACATCACGCTATATAAAGCACGCTTATAAATGTTGGCGAACTACTCTGAGGGCACATTTGCCCCCGTACAATCTTTATTAGTTCGGTTAAAGTCACACTTGATTATTGCAGCACTACGTTTTATGCACTAATAAATGTAAAACCTTCATTTCTGCGTCATCAATCCCTCCTCTGATGACTATTTGTCATCACACAAAACTATTCCCACAAATTTTATTCCATTAAAATTCTGTCAGTTCTCTTTGCCTTTTAGTTCCCCTTGTTCTTGCCTTGTATTCTTCTGCCATTCTTTTCATCATTTTCTCTTCCTTCCTTCTCTTAATTCTTGCCATGATCATTAGTATTCCCCTCTTTATTCCCCAAATCCCAAAGATGCAAATTAGTACTATTAGTATTCCCTGTATTATTTTTAGTAATATTCCATTCCAAATGCCACCAAGCCAATTTCCCACTGAAGCAACTCCCTTTCCAACCTCCTCCCAAACTCCTGGTTCTTTCAATTCCTTCAAGTCTGCACTCTCTTTTGTTAGATTTGCAAGCATTGTTTTAATCTTCACACTGTTGTCTGGTATATACGTGCAACAGTGACGCGCACCAAGCATTTTGCAAACGCCGCCATCCTTTGCAAAAAGAATGTCTAGGGCAAGCCTGTTTTGAAGAGTCATAGCTCTTTCTGCTGCAAGTTCAGCATCCATCAGGATTATAGCACCTGAAAACTTTGTCAACATGTTATCCACTATAGTAGACAACTTTCTTATTTTGATGGAATTCAACACAACTCCCAATGAAGGAATCATGGCTCCAAATATATCTCCTACCACAGCAGCTGCGGTCTCTCTTTTCTGGATACGATGAGATCCAGGCGTCTTTGGAATCACCGATAGGTCATCCAGTTGATAAACCTTTGGGAACACTATACCCAAATAACATCTCCCCCACCATCCCTTTGGAAGACGATAATAGGCATTATGCCCACAAATGTAATATACACCAGGTATGACAGGGTCAAGTCCGTTCAGCATGAATGTCCATTTGGCCTTAAAGATAAACGTATGTTTACATTCACTCGCTCCCACGAAAATGTTATCATAATAAGATTCACCACGATATATACAAAATTTCCCTACATGCCAAGCGTCTAAAGCTATTTTTCCTTGTGTTTTTATTGCGGCAAAAGCATAATTATCTACTGAAGTCCTCTTACTTAGCTCTTTTTCTAATTTCGCATTCATTTGTGCCCTTCTATAATCTGTGCGATCTAAAAAGCTTATTTCTACTGCAGAGAGCGAGCAGGTAAGGTTTTCCCTATGAGCGTGAGCTGTTTCAAAAGGTTGCATTGGCTCGAAAAATTCCCTCATTATTTTAGCATCCCAATCTTTAGCAATCTGGCTTAGTTGCGTTATTATAGGAACATATGCAAAGGTAACATCATAATTTGAATAAAAATACTGTATGTTAGTTTGACCATAAAATCTAGAAGTTACTAAACTACATGTAATCCCATATGTAAGAGGCATGTGGTGATAAGTCACCCCTTCCGTTACCGATGTCGGTATCTGTGTACACACATAACAATCTTTCGCATCCATAGTCTCAACATATTCTGTTAGTAGGCGATAGAAAACATTATACGAAAGTTTCTTCTTATCATGCAAGTGTCTCTCATCTAATTCTAGTCTTTTCAATGCGGTTAGTTCAGTGACAGTAACAGGAGCAGAAGTAGAAGCATCAATTTTGTCATTCTCACCCTTACCACGCGTTGCAAGCACTATTGCCATTATTATTAGTACACATGCAGTTATCAAGCCTATACACGCATATTTACAATATTTCACTCTACTGTTTTGTGTAGCGTACTTAGTCATGATCTGTATAGAATCAGAGAGCTAGAAGCACTTATAAAGAAACGATTTAGCAATTAGTTACAAAGCTGAACGAGCGCAATGTTCACACAGTTTTCTTCAGGAGCCCAGTCACTTATCGGTTAGCAGCATTTGTCTCAATTCGGCAATAACTCAGTCTTTTATCAGTTAGCAACGTTGTCTCAAATCGGGTTTAAGAGTCAATCAGGTTATCAAAGTCTTATCAAGTTAGCAAATGTCTCATCCGGTTTAGCAATGTCTCAGCTGGTTGTATCACGTTAGATTATAGCAAGCAATGTCATTTATCAGTTTTTCAGTCAATAGTGTCCATAAAACTTTTCTTTTCTATTGGTATCTCTTCTTCGTTCTCGAGGCTAAGAGATACAAATTCGTCGGTCCAATCGTCATTGACTACATATGCCCATTCTGGACCGGAATATCTCCTGTTTGGTATCCTTTTCTCTTTCAATTTTGCATCTCTCTTCGATTCTGCCTCACTGGTACTTTCCTCTTTGGCCAAGTCTTTTTCTTCACTTGATGTTGGTACCACGACAGACACTTCCTTTCTTTTCTCTTTCACTCTTGGCCCTTCACTGTCGTTCAACGTTTCTCTAGTTCTTAGTTTTACTGGTGATATACTTGGTCTTCTCTTTGCACTGTGTCCACTTGATGGACCTGCGATCTCTTCTGAGAAAGTTTGAACAGTTTCGTTCTGTTCTGCCTTGTCCCCTCCTTCTGGGGAGTCAATCAGGTTTTCCTTTTCTTTTTCTGTACTGTCTGCTTCTGGGAAAGCCCTCCTCTGATCAGGCTCTCCTGCTTCTTCACCTCTTTCGAGCCCTTTGTCACCGTTACTTTCTTCAGGCTCTTTGTCACTTTCAGCTGCTTCAGGCTCTTTGTTACCTTCAGCTGCTTCGTCGCTGTCTGAGGTTTCTCCTTGGTCTTCCCCAAGTGAATCGGTTGTTTCGTCCTCAGAGAATATTTCTCTCTCCTCTATTTCTGCCTGTTCGCTTCTAGTTCTGTTTTGCTCTGTCTCAGCGCTCGGCACTTTGTTATCAGGTACTGGCAGTTTCAGCGCTTCAACTTCCTCATCTGTGGGACACAACACCTTCTTTGTATGACTGGCGTGGATCCAGTTGGGAACTCCCGCACACTTCACAGCGGTAGTGGTCGTCAGGATCACTTGGAAAGGGCCTTTCCAACGGGGTTCCAGACACGACTTCCTCACGTGCTTCTTTATCACGACCCAGTCACCTGCTTTCAGTGTGTGTCCTGGACCTTGGATCGGTGACAAGGTGGTTGCTTCCACCTGGTGAGAGAAAGAGCGAACCACGTCAGCCAGACCTTTGCAGTAGTCTAACACCATATCATCTGTAATATTCAAAAGCGCGTTTGCGGGAACTGCAGGAAGTCTCATGGCCCTGCCCATGAGAATTTCGTGCGGGGACAATCCAGTCTTTCTGTCAGGGGTGTTTCTCATTGACATTAACACCAAAGGCAATGCGTCAGGCCATTTCAAATTTGTCGATGCACATATTTTCGCCATTCTTGATTTCAGTGTACCATTCATCTGTTCCACCACTCCTGAGGCTTCAGGGCGATAGCTACAATGCAGTTTTTGCTCAATGTTCAGCGCTGCGCAAAGTAACTTTATCACCTCGTTATTGAAGTGACTTCCTCTATCTGATTCTAAAGAGATCGGGAATCCGAAACGTGGTATCAACTCCCTCAACAATAGTTTTGCAACTGTAAGGCTGTCATTTCTACGTGTGGGGTATGCTTCAATCCAGTGACTAAAAATGCACACAATCACCAACACATACTTCAGACCTCCATGCACAGGCATCTCAATAAAGTCCATCTGCATTCTGCTGAACGGGCCACTCGCCCTGCCAATGTGGCTCATGTTCACAACCGTTCCCTTTCCTGGGTTCATCTGCTGACAAATGACACAACGATGGCAAACTGCTTCTGCAACTTGACGGAATCTGGGGTTAAACCAATCAGTTTTGAACAATCTTATCATGGCATCTCTCCCTAGGTGAGCCTGCCCATGATAGAACCGCGCTAGCTGCGATAAGAGACTATTTGGTAAAACAAATTTTCCTTCATTTGAAACCCATAACTCATCTGGTCTCCTTGTACATTGTGACTTAATCCAGGAAACTCTTTCATCCTCCCTGACGCTATTCTGTAATGCTTTTAGTTCATCCATTGTATCCACGACCTTCAAGGCAAATGCTTCAGCTGGTTCGAGTTCTGGTTCACTTATCAAATTCCATTCATCCCTGAGCAATATACAGTTCAAGGCACAAAATCTTGCGACTTGATCCGCATATGCATTTCCCAGGGAAACATAGGTGGTCATTCTGACCCTGGCGGTCTTTGACCGCCAGGGCGGAGGACCGCGGGAGCACCGCCGACAGGCCGGCGGTGCTCCAATGGGGATTCCGACCGCGGCGGTAAAGCCGCGGTCGGACCGGCACCACTGGCGGGGTCCCGCCAGTGTACCGCCGCCCCATTGAATCCTCCGCGGCGGCGCAGCTTGCTGCACCGCCGCGGGGATTCCGACCCCCCCTACCGCCATCCAGATCCCGGCGGTCGGACCGCGGGGATCCGGATGGCGGTAGGGGGGGTTGCGGGGCCCCTGGGGGCCCCTGCAGTGCCCATGCCACTGGCATGGGCATTGCAGGGGCCCCCGTAAGAGGGCCCCTACAAGTATTTCACTGTCTGCTGCGCAGACAGTGAAATACGCGACGGGTGCAACTGCACCCGTCGCACAGCTTCCACTCCGCCGGCTCGATTCCGAGCCGGCTTCATCGTGGAAGCCTCTTTCCCGCTGGGCTGGCGGGCGGTCTGAAGGCGACCGCCCGCCAGCCCAGCGGGAAAGTCAGAATTACTGCCGCGGTCTTTCGACCGCGGAACGGTAATCTGACGGCGGGACTTTGGCGGGCGGCCTCCGCCGCCCGCCAAGGTCAGAATGAGGGCCATAGTCCTGTCCTTTTGTATGAGCACTACACTTTACCACTGCAATTTCGGCTGGTATCTGAATGGCGTGTAACAATTCCCTTATTCTCTCCCCGTTTTTCACTGGGGACCCTGAAGAGGTCAGGAAACCTCTCTGTGACCATAGTTGCCCAAAGTCGTGCACAATTCCAAACCCGTACTGACTGTCAGTGTAAATGGTAACCTTCATCAATGTAGACAGTTGGCATTTTCTTGTAAGGGCTACAAGCTCTGCTACTTGTGCGGAATAGACTCCTTGAAGCCAGGATGCTTCCAAGACACCTGTTACAGTACATACAGCATATCCTGCTTTCAAAATTCCCAACCCATCTCTTAGACATGAACCATCAACAAAAATAATATGGTCATTTTCATCAAGCTTAGTATCCCTAATATCAGGTCGGGGTTTTGTGCAAAATTCAGTCACCTGAAGGCAGTCGTGCTCGACGTCTTCAGCGTTCTCAATTTCAGCATTTTCACCGGGAAGCAAGGTTGCTGGATTCAACGTAGTGCACCTTTTCAGCTGCACATTCGGTGAGCCCAGAATTATTGTTTCATACCTTGTGAGTCTTGCTCCAGTCATGTGTTGCGTTCGGGAGCGGGTCAAAAGTATCTCAACTGAGTGAGGGACCATGACTGTTAATGGGTGTCCCATCACTATTCCTTCACTCTGAGTGAGGCTGATACCAACTGCTGCTACGGCGCGCAAACACCCTGGCAGTGCTGCTGCGACCGGATCCAAAGTAGCTGAAAAATACGCTACTGGTCTGTTTATGCCACCATGGGCTTGGGTCAAGACAGACAAAGAACATGCATCACGTTCATGACAAAACAATGTGAAAGGCTTTGTGTAATCAGGCATACCTAAAGCTGGAGCCCTGCACATGCATTCTTTCAATTCAATAAAAGCATCCATCTCATCTCCTTTCAGCTCAATTTCATCCAAAGCATCCTTCTGGGTCAGTTTCAGTAAAGGCTTTGCTAGAGTTGAAAAGTTGGGAATCCACTAGCGACAGTAGCTCACCATCCCCAAAAACTTCCTCACCTCCCTCCTCGTCTTTGGTGGACTCATTTGAAGTACACTTGTTATTCTTTCCTTCATTATTCTCCGTGACCCTTTCTCTATTTGATGACCCAAGTATTTTACTTTCTTCTGATAGAACTGCAACTTTGAAGGAGACACCTTGTGTCCATTCCTTCCCAAATGGTTCAGTAGAGCAATGGTGTCGGCTGTGCAGCCACTTTCTGTCTTAGATGCAATCAGTAAGTCATCGATGTACTGTACTAGGGTTGACTCGAATGGCAATTCTAACGCTTCCAAGTCTTTCTTTAGAATCTGATTGAAAATTGACGGTGACTCCGAAAACCCTTGAGGAATTCGACACCAACTGTAAACTCTGTCTAAGAATTTGAAACAAAAGAGAAATTGGCTGTCCTCATGAAGAGGCACCGAAAAGAATGCTTGTGACAAGTCAATGACTGAGAACCACTCGGCATCGCAAGGGACTTGAAACATTATCACAGCTGGATTCGGTACTACAGGGCAGCATTTAATTATGATGTCATTTATTTTCCTCAAGTCCTGCACGATTCGGACCTTTCCACTCAGCTTTATTAGTCCCATGATTGGTGAATTACATGGACTGCTTAACACTTCTTTCAGTACTCCCTGTTTTACAAACTCGTCAATGAGTTGGGCGACTTTCATGAGGGTGTCTTGTGCCATGTGGTATTGTGGGGTCTGGGGAAAGGTTACATTGGGTTTTACGGTCACTTTCACTGGTTCCACTCCTTTCACCAATCCCACCTCTTTTCCTGTCATATCCCACACTTCCTTTCCGACTGTTTCCCGTAATTCAGCTGGAATATCTTCTTCAGTTATCATCGGAAAAAGGTTAATCAAAGGATATTCTTCATCGACAGTTTCCATCTCATCCCCTTCTACACTGTCCTCTTCTTCCCCATCACTGCTCGTCTGAATTCTAATTCCATCGTTCGAACACATAATCGAACATCCCAATTTGCACAATAGGTCTCTCCCTAACAGTGCTATCGGGCTTGAGGCACATACCACAAAATTATGTGACCCTTGATAGTTACCAATTCTGACTTGTACTGGATCTGTGATTGGGTTCGTCAGGTGCCTGTTTGCTACTCCCACTACTTGAACTGTTCTCCCTGAGAGTTGCAAATTTGGTACTTCAATGCTCCTAACAGTTGAACGTGTGGCCCCTGTGTCAACCAAGAATGAAACACGATGACCCATAACTCTTCCCTCCACATATGGACCCTTTTGATCAACTTCCAAGGATGCTGCAAGCACACAATTTCCCTCCTCATCTGAACTTTCACTCTCCCATACATTGTTTATTCCATTCTCACTGTGTAATGGGAACTGTTGTACGGTGCCATTTGTATTCATCACCTGACCCGAGACCTGTGGAGGAACCATCACTTGCTGCTGACTCACTGGTGCCAAAGGTATTTGCATTTGCTGATTAGGTACCATGGGAAACTGCTGTTGCATTGGCTGCATTTGCGTCATCTGCATACGGGGCATCTGCATCTGATGCGGCTGCATGGGCTGTAATCCCTGCAGCTGATTTATGGTCTAAAAATTTGGGTTTGGACCTCTCATTTTCGGTCCCCTCATTGTCTGGAATGCATTGACATCATTGTTTTGCTGACCAACACCTGCACCTTCCTGCATCACATTCGGGCACTCGCGTTTCCAATGCCCGACGATTCCGCACACGTGACACGGCATCACCCTTTTCATTGCCTGCACACCATTCGGAATTGCAACAGTGTTCAAATCCGGACCATTACTCCCAAAGCCTCCTCTGCCTCTGCCTCTCGCCTGTGGCTGAAACACCATATTTCCCTGCGGCTGCGGCTGCGGTATCTGCTGTTGGAACCCTTGCAACCCTTGCAAACCTGTCTGAGCTGCTTTAAGTTGCATCACCATCACTTTCTCTTTCAACCTTTTCTGTTTCACTTCAATTTCGTCGCTACAGTATTTCGCATAATTCAACACCTCATCAATAGGTTTCGACTGCCAACAAATCAAATGCGTCTTTATCATCTGACTTATCTCTGGTCTCAGCCCTTCCACAAATCTAAACACAAAATGAAGCATGTCCTTCGCCTCTATTGTTTCCGTGCCACTGTAGTTCTTGAACGCCTTCAACAACCTCTCATAGTAACCATGAATCGACTCTTTAGCCTCTTGGGCAGTTCGATCAATCTTCTGCCAATCCACATTTTTTGCGGCAACCTTCGTCTTCAAATGCTCAATCACCTTATAGTACAAGCTCATTACCATAGGTGATGGTGCACCCGTATCCCTGTCTCTCTCTGGTTCACTTGTCGGCCAACCTACAGCCCTTTTGCAGTCTTCCCACAAATCTGCCGGAACCACAATCTCAAAGAGGGTGTTCAGGTCTTCCCAAAGACATTTTGCAAGCTTCACAAACCTATCAGTCTGTTGATACCATTCAATCGGTTTCTCTCTCAGTTTGGGAAAATCATCCGTAAAAGACTGAATGTTGCTTCTGTGCCACGGTACATGTATTAATTTTCCCCCTGCTGTCTCCCTCATTGGTAACATGGTTATTGCATCACTACTCTGTGATCTTTTCTCGTTGTGCTCTGGGACACTGTCTTTCCTCTTTTCCTTTTTCTTTGCCCATCTGCTTTCCCATTTGTCTAAGCACCTCCACACTTGTGCACTCTGCAGCAATTCTCTAAGGTGCGTTTTCATGCCTGCTGACCTCATGTGTTCAAAGTCTGTGGTCCCGAAATCCAATCTATAGCTCCTGCTCAAGTATTTTGTCTTGTCTATCTCAACCCCGTTTTTGTCAGCTATTTCTTGCAACCTTCTATGTACCTTGTTCACTTCTCTCGTAATCCTAGGACATAGATACCTCAGCTCTTCTTCCGAGTAGGACTCTAACCTATTCAAACCCATAGTCCCTTCCACCAATTCTTCTGCTTCCATGTTCAACCTGACCTTATTCAGATAGTCTTCTCCCTTCCCACTGGCTGAGCTTTGTGTGGAATTCAGACTGTTGAACCACTGTGTCAGCTGTTGCGCATTCAACCCCATCAGTGTAGCATTCACATCGACTGCCATTGATGGTTGCGGCAACTTTTCAGTGTTCGATGATAGCGGTATCATCAGTGGGGGACTCGACCTCACCACTGTTGACTGAGCTCATATGGGACTAAACTCCATCAAGGACCCAGATCCAGTTGGCAGAGCCGCTATCGGAGTTGTCTCTGGAGTGTTTTCTATGCACCTCCTTTCCGTCCCACTCTGCACCATTGATCCTTGACCGCTCATACCTGAGTTAGGCTGAATGTACAAAGGTACCGGTGGACCTACAGTAATGGGTAGGGATATCGCATCTGGGTTCTGTCCATTCCCCAGGTTCTGAGGCATGTTCATTCCCACACTATGGGTCATCATTGCCGGCATGCCCGTCTGACTACCCGTCATCTGAGCATGTGCGGTTCCCCCCTGTATCTGCTTTTGAGGCATCAAAAACTGGGTTGATTTAGCTTGTGCCAATGTTGGGTTGCGACCATTCTGTACTCCCATTACGGTTGGATCTAGAATCATTCCCGTACTGTTGTCACTGCTGTAGTACCTTGGGACCTGCGGCTGATAATTTTCTGCTGTTTTCAATATAGGCACATCTGGATATATTCTCCTAACCTGCGGTATCTGCGGGGTGAACAGTAAACTCGGGTCCTTAGATCCCGATGGCGTTTCTGAACTCGGAGTTTCATTATTCTGTACCGGTGCCGGAGGGGCAAAACTGGTACTTGGACCTTGTTCACTCTCTGCATAAGGTGGTGGACGGTCGTTCAGCAATTGCATGATGAACTCCTCATCCTCTGACTCGTCTTCTCTCCTTAACTTTTCCTCGTCCTCTCTATCTTTGGAACACCTCCTGTTTGTCTTACAGGTAGCTTTCTTGCCTGTCGCCTCTTCTTCCTTAGCAATTGCGGGAAACAATTTTATCCCCTGCAATATATCTGACCTCCACACCTTCTGTGCATTATCCCACCTAGCGTCCGCTAGTGTCTTTTCTACCTTTCTTATCCTGGTCTCGAACTTCTTTTGCTGTTGCTGTCTAGCCATTAGTTCCCAAATCGCTAGAGCCTCAAACTGTGCTGGCCTTGGAGGTACCTTCATGTCGTACATCGCGAATCTCAAATTCTGTAGGATCCTTATATTGAATGTCCCATGGATCGGGAACGCTACGCTCCCATGTCTCTCTGTCAGCTTGTGCCATTGCTTTAGCCAAAGGCACGGAGCTACCCCCCTTTCCTCCATTACAATGTAAGCTGGTGTACCTTCGGGTGGCGTCTCCTCTCCTACGCTCGCTTTAATGTAAGACTCCCCCTTCATCGCACTCTTTAATGCTTTAAAAAATGTCATTTTCTCGTCTTTTAATTCACAAAGTTTGTAATCAATAAGTGACTTTAATTCCAGGAATACTCTTCGCTTGCCTTTCCCCTTCCAATCGAGCCCCACGGACTGCGTCCAATCCGTGCGCGGCCCTTCTCTGCAACCAACCTATCCCAGCGCGGCTCCTAGTGACGTCACACTCACACACACTGCGGCTGACAAAGCCTCGCGGGTTGTCCTCCTTCACTCCGCTCCTCTCGTAACAACTTCTGGCATGTATCGCGAGCAACCAAATAATAATAAAACAGATCTGTCGGTTTACTACAGGAAGGGTAACACAATCGCTTCAGGACCTTAGGGATTTTTCACTAGCCTCGGCAGTTATTCCATCTTTCTCGGTCCCCACTTTCGCAAGCAAATCCTGACCCGCAGACTCTGCTCTCAACTTGTCAATGATCTATTCTAGTGCACTTAGAATTTGTCAAAGCCCGAAGTCGAAGTTTTCTTTCACTCCCTTAACACACGTACCGACTCGTTGACCACGCCCGGTCAACCTATTAAACCGACCAGACCACAACATAAAACAAGTGTCTCATACACTTTTCAACATACTCCGGAGTCTCTTGACCTCGCAGGGCCCGTCTCAACAACAACAACCATGTGGACCTTTTTCTGCACAAAGCGCCACATGCACATGAAGTTCGACGACTTCCCTACTCTCACACTCGGAGTCGCACCTCCGCTATTCTCTAAAATCCTCGCAACGTTTTCAAACAATCTGTGGCAATAAGCTGTGCAAGCGCAAAACCCTGACTTCACTCATACCGTCACTAGTACCGCCAACGCCGATTTCACACCTCCATTCTCTCCATTCGCAAGCTCCGAGATCCCGGGAAAGTCGCGGGGGACTTAGGGCATCATCATTCTCTCAATCTGTTTTACCCAAGAAAAATCTAATTCAACACCATATACTTCTCGAGTGGGGTCCCAAAGGGCGCAACCCTTACCTCTCGAGTGGGGTCCAAAGGGCGAAACCGTTACCTCTCGAGTGGGGTCCCAAAGGGCGAAACCTTCAATTCAACACCATATACCTCTCGAGTGGGGTCCCAAAGGGTGAAACCGTCCTCTGCTACCATCTACTGATAGAGCGTTCCGTCCCAATAAATTACCTGTATTTGGACGCTCTTGGGTCGATGAATCTTTTGACCAAGTGGGGCTCTCTTCACCCGAGATTAGTCAATTTAATCAAATCAATAATCAATAACGAACATAAGCAATGCCCTGATCAACATAATACTTCACAATTAATCCAGAAAACATTTCGGCGAACCATGACCTTTCGGCCATGAATAACCACACCAGTTCATTCAAAGTTAATGAATTTATTTCCCTACATTAACAAAGCTAGCACGATATAAATGTGTCTCAACACCAAATGATATATGTAAATGAACATTAATAGCTGTCCATAACGGCGAAAAAGATGCAATCTATGCAGCATTTGAATAACAATGCATTCGATAATAGCAACGCAAACCACTAAAACTATAATCTGTAATGGGCTAATTGCATACATTAGTCAGCATAACAAGGTCTCAAATTGCATCGTGCAACAAATTAATCCTCATCTAACCTCAAATTAGCATCTGCATGTGGGACTTCATGCAAAAAAACAATTTAGCAACATTGATTTGGAAAACTCCTAACTAGGGCTCTTATCAAAAATCAGCAGTTGGTTACCTAAAAAGAAACATAATGCAATTGTACATTTTCCTTTCATATTTACCAAATTCAATCAGCATTCAAGGAAGTCTTCGTCTCACAGGTACCGGTTTCGATCAGCATGGGACGGGGCAAAGGGGACAGGGTGGACGGGGCAATTGCCTCACAGCGGCAAGATAAAAGGACAAAACTACTACTTTATGCAAAGAGGCAGATCAAAGTTAAAGTCTCTAGAGCGAGAATTACTTAAAGTCTCTTTCTCTCGATTAGAGAAAGCATCAAAGTCTCATTCAAAATGGCGTCGAACATCAATTGGCATCGTAGAAGATGGCAAAATGACGAGGTCGGCAAGATGGGCCATAATGGCTGCAATGGGCAATAATGTCCTCAATGGGTGCAGTGGGTAATGGCCGCTTTCTTCTTGTGCACCAGGTTTAAATAATCAACAGTTCAAATCCAGTAGGGTCTTCCATTGGAGGGTTCATAGGTTGGCTTCAAATTGTCCAATCAAAAACAACAATTTACAAGCTTCTACCTAGGCCTACATTATCCTTGGAGTCAGGAACGTAAGTTGCAACATATTTTACCAATTAACTCACTTTCAGAGCTTCCATTGTCTGCACCTGTAGACTGACCTTGGAGCAAAGAAGAAGATGCCAGGCTGGCACGAAACCTTAAAGATAAGCATGTGAACCGATCTCACTGGAAAAGTACAGCTTCAAGCAAGAATACACGTTTTATTAGCACATTAGAAAAACACGAGCATCTAAACCGTGAGACAAGGCAACTAGGCCGAAGCCTCCACTAAAGTTATGCTAAGTTAAAACATTTCAAACAAGCAAATCATGGCACACGTTTACGGTTATGTCAGATTAGTACAATTCTAATACATCACGCTATATAAAGCACGCTTATAAATGTTGGCGAACTACTCTGAGGGCACATTTGTCCCCGTACAATCTTTATTAGTTCGGTTAAAGTCACACTTGATTATTGCAGCACTACGTTTTATGCACTAATAAATGTAAAACCTTCATTTCTGCGTCATCAGAGGTTCCCCCCAAATTCACTTCTAGATGAGGCATTCCGAGCTGAGCTCGGCCGGGACATTGAGGAATTCTTCACACTGAATGTGGAAAGCCTTTAAAGTTTATATATGGGGTATCATAATGGCAAAACATGCTGGAGTGTTACGGTCACTGCCAAATGGAGGCCGAAATAGCAGATTTGGATTCTAGTTTGGAGGGAGGGACAGAAGACGCTGTACTAAGTTCTCTTCAAAGCAAGTGTTAGACCTGACAGCCTTAGGGTGGTCACCCCTAACTTTTTGTCTGCCTCCCTCCACTTTTTGGACACTGTTTTTGCTGGTTTTCAGACTCTGCACACTTTACCACTGCTACCCAGTGCTAAAGTGCATATGCTCTCTCCCTTCAAACATGGAAACATTGTTTCACACCCAATTGGCTTATTTAATCCACTCATAAGTCCCCAGTAAAGTGCACTATGTGTGCCAAGGCCTGTAGATTAAATGCTACTAGTGGGCCTGCAGCACTGATTGTGCCATCCACATAAGTAGTCCCTTAACCATGCCTCAGGCCTACCATTGCAAGACCTGTGTGTGCAGTTACACTGCCACTTCGACTTGGCATTTAAAAGTACTTGCCAAGCCTTAAACTCTCCCTTTTCTACATCTAAGACACCCCTAAGGTGTGCCCTAGGTAACCCTTAGAGCAGGGTGCTTTGTAGACCAAACGCAGGACATGTACCTGTGCAGTTTACATGTCCTGGTAGTGTAAAACCCCTAAATTCGCTTTTACACTGCTGTGAGGCCTGCTCCCTTCATAGGCTAACATTGGGGCTGCCTTCATATATTGTTTGGGAGGTAGCTGCTGATCTGAAAGGAGTAGGAAGGTCATATTTAGTATGGCCAGAATGGTGATACAAAAGCCTGCTGACTGGTGAAGTTGGATTTAATTTTACTATTTTAGAAATGGCACTTTTAGAAAGTGAGCATTTCTCTACACTTAAATCTTTCTGTGCCTTACAATCCATGTCTGGCTTGGGCTTAGTTGATAGCTCCCTTGTGCATTCACTCAGATGCACCCCAAACACAGGATACTCAGCTTCACTTGCATACATCTGCATATTTTATGCGTCTTCCTGGGCTGGGAGGGTGGAGGGCCTGACACTTGCATGTCAAAGGACAGTAGCCTGCCCTCATACAAAGCGCTGCCACACCCCCTACTGGGACCCTGGCAGACAGGATTGAACTGAAAGGGGACCTTGTGCACTTCTAAGCCACTCTTTGAAGTCTCCCCCATTTTAAAGGCATATTTAGGTATTTAAACAGGGCCTCTGCCCCTTCCAACTCAGACACTTCCTGGAGAAGAGAACCTGAACCTGGACCTGCATCCTGCCAAGAAGACCTGCCTGGCTGCTCAAATGGCTCACCTGTCTGCTTTCTGAGAAGGACTGCTGCCTTGCTGTTGCCCTGCTGCCTTGCTGCTCCTTGGCTGTGGTGAAGAAGTGCTCTCCAAGGGCTTGGATAGAGCTTGCCTCCTGTTCTCTGAAATCTCATGACCAAAAAGACTTCATCTCCACAAGGACTCCTTGTGCGGTGAAATTCAACGCACAGCCTGCCAGGTGGAACGACCTACGGGGGAAGGTGCGTTCCGTGGTCTCAAGACACCAGATTGCGGTTCAGAGGACTGGCGGCGGACCCCCACCTCCTTCCCCAGAACTTACAACATGGGAGGAGCAGGTCTTGGCTATACTGCATCCTGAGGGCCTCGCAGGAGTAGCTGGAGGAATGGACTCTGGTAAGTCAAACCTAAAACTACCATATCCCCCACCCTACCTGCATGCTATCACCCTCGCCCTCACCCCAATCACTCCAACTCCTCACACATGTCCCACTATCACAAACCACACATCCCAAACCCAAGCCCTGCATGCAACACCAAAGCATGGACACCCATCACCAAAGCATGTCCACTGCACATACCAATACACCCCCCTAAACCATTATCAAAGAAGGTCCCACACAAGAATGAAAGCACTGGGGTACGGGGTCACCCACCCATTGCACACTATCACAAACCACACATCCCAAACCCAAGCCCTGCATGCAACACCAAAGCATGGACACCCATCACCAAAGCATGTCCACTGCACATACCAATACACCCCCCTAAACCATTATCAAAGAAGGTCCCACACAAGAATGGAAGCACTGGGGTACGGGGTCACCCACCCATTGCACACCATGGCACATACAGATGCAATAATCATGCCTTTACACCCCTGCAGGACACCTACCCAACGTCACCGGACAGGAGGGTCCAGACATGTCCACTCCACCCACAGAAGAGGCCTGCAGTGATGACAGCAGCTCTGTCCAACTGGATCTAGATGACCATCCCGGCCCATCTGGGACCTCGGGACAGTCAGTTCCCCTCACACTGGCACAGGCCACTACAGGGCTTCCCAGCTGTGGAGCAGGGAGTGTCTTGTGCTAGACTGGCATGGCAAGGTGAGCCAGGAGTGCTAATAGATGATAAGAAATGGATGTACTTCTGTTCAGTGACCAGAATGATTTCTTTAAATAGCAGGCACAGATTGATTGATTTTAAGTATATCAATCTGGTGAATTACACCCCAGTCTGCTTGCACAGATTTGGACTTAGACAGAGTGCGGCATGTTGTAGATGCGCACAGGAAGTAGCAGAATTCCTGCATTTGGCTTGGGACTGTCGAGGTGTACAAAGCTTTTGGCAAAGAATATACACGGAGCTAAGCACCATTGTAGGTGAATCATTAGTGCCCGACCCACAGGTGGTGCTACTGGGCTATGATAGAGATGTACCAGTAGGGGTGCGCAGATTGACTGCCATATGACTTATGTTGGCGAAGCAAAGGGTAGCGATGTGATGGGGTAGGGGCCTCTTGTCAACGCTTAAGGATTGGGTAAGAGACATAACATACTGCAACATGCAATCCGATACATTTGGCAAACTCCTCCCCAGCTGCGGTCACCCCGTGATACCTAGGGACCATTCCAATCTTATCTCTTCGGACATGCAGGAGAATGAAGGTGAGATCCTGGAGACTAAGGGGGTAGCGAAGGATTAAAGTTTAGGGCAATTCCAGTAGGAATGCACCTTACAGAGACTGATGGCCCAGTCAAAATGAGGCCACCTGTATTTTTATAATTGATTATCTGTGGACTCTAGCATGGTTTTATTTTTGCTGTGAACGCTGTTCATCTGGCAACGATGTCTAAGTGACTGATTAATGTACATTGCTTATTGTGACATGCTATCTGAATAGGTTTGATTAACTCGTATTTTCTATGCTGAAAACCAAATAAATAAATAAAAAACACCAGATCCATGTGATTTAATTTGTAAGTTCATTATTTTTTTAAATATAGTTTGACTATTCCTCAACTTAATCACTCTTCAATATCAACATTAGTCTATGTGATTTTGAAATTCGTCAGTTTTGCAGTGTTCCAGACACCCTGTTTAGTTACTGCTAAGGTGTTAGAAATTGGGTCTCTAGTTGGCAGAGGCTTGTTCCTTGTCCACGTAGGGGCCATCACCTTAGTCAGGGTAAGTCAGATACACACCCTAAATTAACCTGTGTTCACCCTCTAGTAGCCTGGCACAGAGCAGTCAGGCTCAACTTAGGAGGCAATAGTTAAAGTACTTGTGCAACAGTTATAAAACAGTAACTAAAGGAAACACCACAATAAGCCTCCACATGACAAAATCAAACCAATAAGTACTTCCATGATATATGCATTTTACAAGTATCCAAGTAAACACAGTGCTAAGCAGCACTTCCGATCATCAGGTCACGTTTAAGGCTGGCAAGAATGTGACAAAGCAACGTAGGAACGATTCGTAGTTGTTTCTCTGCAGCAATGTGGCCAAAAACCATTGCCATTAGGACAGCACAGTACAGATCCCTCAGGACAGGGGGGCTGGGTGAATCTCAGTCACCTGTAAGTGTGCTGCTCAGTTTAGAAGACCTAACAGGTCTAGCTCTCAGTACCTTTTTTCGGGAACCATGGGGGTGATGGCCTCATGGATTGGGGCCCGTGTCTCTGGGGCTCCCAGGCGAGAAGGCAGTGCGACGACAGGCCATACAGACGGTCTCTAGTTGATCTATAAGGCACACAGCCGCGGCAATGTCTTTTGGGGCCCAGGCAAGCAGCTAGCTTGCAGCATTGTGCTGCTCACGTAGGCAGAGCTGACAAGTCATCACTGAAGTGGCTCCTGTTAGCACAGGAACACAGCAGGACTGCCCTGTAAGGACTTCCCTCAGCACTGCTGCATCTTGATAATAACAAACATGGGGATCTCAATCAGCGCTGAGCATTGATCAATGTTGTAGAGTGTTGCAGGTCTACAAACAAAGTGCCGGACCATTGTAGATTCCATGCTGCAGATCAGACAGCACTAGACTACCTTCAGTGAGGTTCACAGAATGTACAGTCCTGCAGCAACAGAAGGCGTGACATCCTTTATGGCCCTGGGACTTCTAGAAACAGTGAATCCCCACCAGTTAGCCAACTAGTCTTTCTTTCCTTTACTCCACTGACCAGTTATCCAAAGTCTCCGATTCCTGCCTGATGAAATTCATTGATATGCAAAGTGCAACCCAGACCGCTTCTTCACTTAGGTTGCCTGTTTCTTACCAATAATCCTGACCGTTACAATAATTTTTAATTCTTTTTTTTAAAAGACCATGGGTTGGATTTTTTTGCCTTTCTTATTATTTTTATCATTTCTGTTTTATCGTTCAGTTTTACAGGCTTATTTTTTGTAACACTTATTTTCTTAATTTTGAAGGACTTCCAAAGCTTTGATATGGAATACTTTTTTTTCGTTTTTTTGGAGGGGCTTTTTGTTTTGGAATTTCTACTTAAAAAGATGTGCTTTTTTCATTAAGGATTTTCTACGGTTACAGAAGTGTTAGTATGTAGGTATGTATGTGATGTAAGTATATTTATAAAGCGCATTCCGTCTCACAAAGAGTATCGAAGCGCTAACATAGGTAAAAACGTCACTACACTCATTAGGAAGCCCCAACCCACAGAAGGAAAAAAGAAAGGATTATTTAGGAAAGAGCCAAGTTTTAATCAGTTTCCTAAACCGTAGATAACATGTTTCAGCCCTGATATTTAGAGGGAGGGAATTCCAGCACTTAGCTGCAGCCACAGTAAAGGCTTTGTCACCCCACTTCGCTCTATAAGTATGGGAAACATGAATGTAGAAAGCTGACAATGATCTAAGATGCCTCTTAGGTTTATACCAGCCTAATTTAGCAGACAGATATTTAGAACCTTGGCCATGCACAGCTTTGAAGGACAAGCAGAGGGATTTAAAGATAATCTGCTGAGCCACTGAAAGCCAGTGCAGTTGTCCGAGACTACTTCTAACAGAGGACCAACGTGAAAGATTAAGAACTGCTCTGGCGGCAGAATTCTGAATCAGCTGCAGCCTATTAAGAAGGCCTTTATCTAAATTGAGAAACAAAGCATTGCAATAATCAATTTTAGATATTACCAAAGCTAAAGTGGCAGCAACACTCCATTTATGCTGAAGAAAAGGAAAAACTTTCCTTAACATTTTAATCAACCATAAACCAGTTTTGACCATGTGGTTTACCTGATATTTGAAGGACAGTTGATTATCAAACATAATGCCCAGATTTTTGCTAACATTAGAAGGGGTAGGAAGGGAACCATAATCTTATGGCCACCAGCGTGGATTCCAAAATTTAACACCAGATCCAAAACAGAGAATTTCAGTCTTCGAAGCATTCAATTTCAACCAGTTAGACCCCATCCAGTTGCTAACCTCCTTCATGCAAAGGTTAAAACGGTCCTCCACCTCCTCCCAGTTTTTATTAACTGGGATAATAAGCTGAGTGTCATCTGCATATGAAGAGGGAATAAAGCCAAAAGATCAAACCAAGTTGGCTAACGGGGCAACATAGATATTGAACAAGGTAGGGCTCAATGAGGAACCCTGTGGAGTCCCACAAGGAAGGAGGTAAGATGTGGAATCAAAATTACCACATCTTACCGTGGTCCATCTATTAGTTAAAAAGGATTCTAACAGTTTCAAGGCCTTACCTCTGACACCTACTTGATAGAGACGGGCTATCAAAATCTGGGAAGAAATAGTATCAAAGGCTGCAGATAAATCTAAGAGAACTAAAATGGCACCTTGTCCCTCATCCACAAGTCTTCGAATAGAGTCAGTGGAGGAGATAAGGGCCGTTTCCGTACTATGAGCTTTCCTGAAGCCATGCTGCAAGGGATCTAAAGCTTCCACTTCCCCAAGAAAATCTGCTAGGGCCTTATTCAGAATTTTCTCCAGGATCTTAGCAAAGAAAGGAAGGAGCGCAATTGGCCGTAAATTATCAAGGTCCTGCAAGTGGCCAAGTGGTTTCTTCTTTACAGGAACTACTATGGCCAACTAGAAGGATAACATCCAGAATTAAGAATTTCCTGAAAGATCGGAATTAAAGTCCGAGCTATATAATCAGGGACCATATGAATCACTGAAGGAGGACATGGATCTAGAGGAGAGCCGGACTTAATATTCAAGATTTGGTTGCTAAGATCGTCAAGAGACGGACAAAGAAAATCAGACAGGATTAATTCACTTGCTAACAAGTGTTAAAATTATTTATTTTATTTGGGCATAATGTTGATTGGGTTAAATAAAAAAGGGTTTTGTTTGTAATGCATTTAATGGTGTAGGTTTAATGTGGTACCTCAAACCTCCTTGGCTGGAACTGCTGGAACAATCCATTGATTGTTTGTTAAAGGTGGTATGTTTAATGGGTCAAGTCAATCCAGTAAAGTTGTCATGGAGAGATGAAAATAAATTCTAACGAATGATGGTAGAGTCTGTCGGAATAAGAAAGTGCAGAGAAATCACCCATAAAAGAAGCCTAGAATTAAGGCTGTAATTTTACTGCTCAAGGCTGTGCTGATAGCTTTAAAGCATAATAGGTTCCCTACACCAATGGGATTTCACAAATTTATAACAATGCATTCTCGAGGGAGTTTGTTGATGAGCTAATCCAGGCGACTGTTCTAACAGATAGAAGTTGATTATTGTTGTACTCTTTAAAACCCTTGAGTGCAGAGAGCCAGTGCCTGACCTTATTCACTAATTGGTCATGGCCCTTCGACTGCCCTTCTTTCATCAGCGGCACGTTAGCGAGAGTAAGGACAAAAGGACAGGCCTATTGTGGTAAGTTAAGAGAACCAGAGACATTACTTTTTTTTAGGGTCAGAGGGACCAGGAATTGTAGATACTCTTACAGCACCAGGGTCTGCTCTTTCGTTTGATGATTCTGCATTAACTATAGTAATCTTGCTATATTTAACAGCATTTGTAGGTTGGTTCAACTGATTAACAATAGGATTGTTCACAACCAAATTAGGCATTGATCACAATAATTCTAATAGTGGAACATTAGAAGTAGAACACTGTGGCCCTCTTTATGACATTGGCAGTAAATCCCGCTTACCACTACGGTGACAGCCGCCAACATACCATTGCAGTGGTGAACATGCGTTCCCCATATTATGACACACACACACCAATCCAACAGAATACAGCCACATACACAAATCCGCCAGCCCAAAGTTCAGTGCTAAAGTGGCGGTACCAACACCCATACGGTTACACCAACAAAAGAACGCCCACCACATCATGACCCACAAATCACCACAGCAGACATTCAATGGCGGTAAACCACTGGCTTTACATACCGACGTGCTCAGAATGGACAACCACATACAAAACAACACTACATTGGCCAATACTAAAAACACACACCTGACACTCAGGCACACACCACACCCGCCCACCCACCCACAGCACCATAAAACACACACCCACATTACCCACACCCCTTTACGAACAACAATTACTGCCAGGATATTGAAACAAACAGCACATCGACAACTAGACACGCACACCACATACACCCCACATCACACACCCCACCACATTACTAAACACATTCTTACCATCACACACCACACAACACCCATGTCCCCACTAAGGCACCCCCATTTCACTGATGAGGAGTTAAGGGTCACAATGGAAGAAATAGTCAGGGTAGAGCCACAGAAGTTTGGAGCACAAGTACAGCAAATCTCCATTGCCAGGAAAATGGAGCTATGGCGGAGAATCATGGGCAGGGTGAACGCCGTGGGACAGCACCAAAGAAAAAGAGACAACATCAGGAAGAGGCGGAACGACCTACTGGGGAAGGTACGTTCCGTGGCAGCAAGGCACCAGCTCGCCATAGAGAGGACTTGCGGTGAACCCCCACCTTCTCCCCCACAGCTTTGGAGGAGCAAAGCTTGGCATTACTGCATCCTGAGGGACTCGCTGGAGTAGCTGTAGGACTGGACACTGGTAAGTCAATATTTACTACTTATCACCCCCAATATCTGCATGCCATCACACCCCTCACCCTCACTGCCATCACTCCACTCCATCCCACACACTGCACCTACACATAGGACTAACCCCAATGCCAAATCCTGCATGCCATACCAATGCATGGACAGCCCTCCCAGCCCCGCATGGACACCAATCACTAAAGCATGCACAGCATAGGGAAATTAACAATCACACAATACATCACCATACACAAACAAAGGTGGCAGGGCAACAGGAACGATAGAGGGGAAGCCAGGGATGTACAATATGTCTCAGACATGAAGCATAATACATCACTGTTATCTTCACAGGTGCCCCAGCCAATCCCAGTGGAGAGGAGGTGCTACAACTAGCCAGTCCCCCAACAGAAGATGCCCTTAGTGATAACAGTAACTCTGGACTTCAGGATCTGGACCAACAACCTGGCCCATCAGGGACCACTGGACAGACGGTCACCCCAGCCCCCTCATAGTTCACCACAGAGCCTCCCCATCAGTATCCAACACTACAGCACCCAGCCAGCGTACCCAGAGGATCAGGGAGGACTTGCAGGCCATCAACACCACCTTAATCTCCATAGCAGGGGTGCTGGCAGACATGACCAACATCATGAGGAACGCAATAGCACACCAGCAGGCCCCTACCACTTGCCAGTCCATTGACTAGCCCTCCACTTCCGCTGCAGCTAGTGGGCAGGCGGCCCGTCACAGGACCCACAGGCCACCTGCACCCCTCCCCCTGCAGAAGGTGAACCACCCCACAAACCTTCCCTGCGACCCAGACAGAAGCCGGAGACACTTGCCAAGACCACCGCCAGGAAATGAGACTCTCCTGATTGTCCCCACTTGTGTCCCACACGGTCATCTTGTCCACTTTGAACTGCTGTTGCTCCACTTCCTACAGCCCCCTGGACACTGGACCTGTGCTACAAACAGACTGAAACAATAACCTGGACTTTCCTCCATCATCACCCCATTCCATTTTCCTTCAATTTCATAGCACTAAAATAACCACCCTTGAACACAACTTGAATACTAGTGTTTTATGTGTTGAAAATGTGCATTTATGGAAATAGTCACATCTAGTGCAAATGATCTGAACACTGTGAGAGCATAGAAATAATGACCTGTAGCTGTCTATAGTCATCACATCAGTACACAGTTGTTATCTCACCAACATCTGTAAAATGACAAGCCATAGGTGACAGTAAGTTGAAATGCTATGGAAGTTAATGCAATCATGCTACAGCCACACCGAAAACATCAATAATCAGAGGAATATTCAGTTCCACTGTCTCACCTGTGTGTCATTGGAAGTATTGATGTATAACTGATGTTCGGTTGTCCTCATCCTCATGCTATGCCTCCTCATCCTCACTGTCCTCGGGGTCCACTGCTGCCACAGGGACATCTCCAGTCTCCTCCTCCTGCAGAAAAGATACATGGCATCTGAGGGAAAGGTTGTGAAACATGCAGAATGCCACCCTTTCCGGGTGAGTAGCACAGTGATCCACCTGTCAGATGGAGGCACCTGAACCTGGCCTTCAGGAGGCCGAAGGTCCTCTCGATTATCCTTCTGGTTCGCCCATGTGCCTCATTATAATGTTCCCCCGCCCCTGTCCTGGCATTCCTCACAGGGGTCAGTAGCCACAGTAGGTTTGGACAGCCAGAGTCACCTGCAAGTATTGAGGTTCAACATTTAGCCTCACACAATGCTATGGGGATGACACCTGAAGGCATACACTAACATACAGTGGGAGGGGACCATGGCTCACCTATTAGCCACACCCTGTGCCTCTGTAGTTAGGCCATCACATTTGGGATGCTGCTATTCCTCAGGACAAAGGCATCATGCACAGACCCAGGATACTTAGCAGTGACGGGGGAGATGTACTGGTTCGCCAGGTACACCATTTGCACATTCAGTGAGTGGAAACTCTTCCAATTCCCGAACACCTGTTCATTCTGGTGGTGGGGGGACTAACTCAATATGTGTCCTGTCAATCACCCCAACTATATTGGGGATATGTCCCATTGCATAGAATCCGGCCTGCACAGTGGCCAAGTCTTCCACCTGGGGGAAAGCTATGTAGCTGCACGTGTGTTTCACCAGGGCAGACAAGATTGAGAACGTTGACTGTGACATTTCTGCTGCCGGAGCCCACTGTTACTTGGAAAGAACCAGTTGCCAGGAAATAGCGCACTGATAGCACTTGCACAAAAGGGGGGATCCCAGTCGTTATGACGGATAGCACATATCAGGTCAGCCTCCAATTGGGCACACAGCTCTGTGATTGTGTCCCAGACCAGTCTATAGGTGAGTATAATGTGCCTGTCCTCCAGTGTAGCCAAGTCCACAAGGGGTCTGCACACGGGGGTTTGTCTCCTCCTCCTATTCATCCGCAGTGGTAGGTATCTAAGGGACAGAAGATTGAGTAGGCTGTCACAATTTGAACAATGGAACCACAACCTCAGTGTACATATTGCATTTATGTGATGGACAGTGGAAAATGGCGAGGTATGTGCTAATCTAGGCTGTGACTCAGTTAAGGTTGATATGACTGTTGTCCACCACCATGAAATGGTGACCGCCTGTCCTGTATGTACGGACAGGTGGAAGTGAGGTAACTCTGCCGACGTTGGGCGTCGTGGCCGAAGGTGGTCTTGCACCGCTGTGCAATTCTTCATTGGCTAATATGGGGCTCTATGGAGTACAGTGGCCAATAGGGATCAGTGCCGGCAGTGACGGTGTACATTGCCGCGGACGTGACCGCCTTTTTCTATCTGATTCCTCACTTGTTTCCTGGCCTTCAACAGGAGAACACCTACACTGTGTGTGCTGCTTTGACCTGTGTCTGGAACCTACCATGGCCTGTGTGACCAGGGAAAGGGCCCCTGCCTTCACTGCAAAAGATTTGGAGCGATTAGTGGATGGGGTCCTACCCCAGTACGGACTGCTGTATGGGCCTCCAGACGAACAGGTGAGTACACCTTGGACACGATGCATATGGGAAGGATACATGGAGATGTGTGTGCAAGCATCGTGTCATCAGGGGAGATGTCTTGTGGCAGTGTACATGGTGTGCGCCGGACGATGTGTGCCAATGGAGTTGGAAACAGGACTGGTGGGCCATATGTGTGACAGGCTGGATTGTCTGTGTAATGGTGTCCTCCTGTCTGTATTACCTCTGCAGGTCAGCTCCCATCAAAAGAAGGGATTATGGCGTGCCATCGCCAAGGACTTGCGGACCCTGGGGTCTATGGCAGGCAGAGCACATACAGTCGGAAACGTGGGAGGACCTGAGACGCTGGGCACGGAAGACCGGGGAGGCCCAGCTGGGGATGTCCCCCCAACAAGGAAGGGGTGCCCATCGGAATCTGACCCCCCTGATGGCCCGCATACTGGCGGTGGCCTACCCAGAGCTGGATGGGCGCTTGAGGGCATCACAGCAGCCACAAGGGGGTGAGTACAGTGGGCATTACTACAATAATTGGCAGGTGGCATGGGATACAGGTGGTAGGTATGAGTTAGTTGGTGCCCCTTAATGCCAGGTTAGACATTGCAGCGTGATCCAGCTCATGGCTAATCGGTATATGGCGAATGCAGGTTACCTAGCTTGTTAGCATTCCATGTCAGTCAGGGCTTTGTGGGTACCAGGAGAGGTGCAGCTGGCGGTGTGTGGCCCTCATCTTGCCGTGGCATCTAGCCAAATCACTGACAGTGCAATGCATAGTGATCAATCCTGATCCCTGTGTGTGACGGTGCTGTGCATGCCAATTTTGGTGTTGGTGCAGTAATTGACTCAGTGTTTCCTTTCTCTCTCTCTCCTACTTTTTTCTTCTGTAATCCTGTCCATGTGTGCATTAGTATCATCTGGCAGAGGAGCAGGGGCACCGGCGACAGAGGGAGCTGCATCCCACAGGACCCTGGAGGCAGAATCCACTGACACAGAGGAAACCAGTGGGATAGAGGGTGAGGGACACAGCACGGAAGAGACAGGAGGTGACAACACAGACTCAGATACCTCCTCCGATGGAAGCTCCCTGGTGGTGGTGGACACCTCTGTGACCACCCCAGCTGCAGGTACAGCCGTCACCCCTGTACCAGCACCGCCCTCCCGGTAGGCCCTCAGCAAGTTTACCGTGCCCACTCACCCAGGAGGATGGGCATCTCCTTTGCCCCAGGCATCTCAGGCCCTGCCCCAGTGAGCCCTGCGGCCCTGAGTGAGGAGGCTATTGACCTCCTGAGATCCATCAACGCAGGGCAGTCAACCATTGTGAATGCCATCCAGGGGCTGGCATCCCAGATGGAGCAATGCAATGCATTCCTGGAGGGCATCCACTGTGGATTGGCAGCCCAACAGAGATCGATTCAGGCTCTGGCCTCCTCTCTGATGGCAGCCATTGTCCCTGTTCCTATTGTCCCCCCTCCAACTACCACTTCCCAGTCCCAGTCTCCTCAACCCCAACCCATCCCATGCACACACACAGACGAACATGCAAATAAGACAACACACAAGAGTGGCACTGTTGGACTTTTTTTTGCTTATGCAGGGTCATCCCCAATCTTTTTGCCTCCTGCCTCCTATTTTTTCTGACCTGTTTTTGTTGGCCTTAGAACTCTGAGCACTTTACCACTGCTAACCAGTGCTAAACTGCACACGCACTCTGTGTAAATTGTATTGTTGATTGGATTTCCTTGATTGGCATATTTGAATTACTGGTAAGTCCCTAGTACAGTGCACTAAAGGTGCCCAGGGCCTGTAAATCAAATGCTACTAGTGGGCCTGCAGCACTGGTTGTGCCACCCACATTGGTAACCCTGTAAACATGGCTCAGACCTGCCACTGCACTATCTGTGTGTGCAGTTTTAAACTGCCAATTCGACTTGGCAAGTGTACCCACTTGCCAGGCCTAAACCTCCCCTTTCCTTACATGTAAGACACACCTAAGGTAGGCCCTAGGTAGCCCCATAGGCAGGGTGCAGTGTATGTTTAAGATAGGACATATACTAATGTGTTTTATATGTCCTGACAGTGAAATACTGCCAAGTTTGGTTTTCACTGTTGCACGGCCTATCCCTCTCATAGGTTAACATGGGGGCTGCCTTTAAATATGATTAAAGTGTAGATTCTCTTTGGGAGCGAATAGACATGTGGAGTTTGGGGTCTCTAAACTCTCAATTTAAAAATACAATTTTTAGTGAAGTTGGTTTCAAGACTGTGGGCCTGATTCTAACTTTGGAGGACGGTGTTAAACCGTCCCAAAAGTGGCGGATATACCACCTACCGTATTACGAGTTCCATAGGATATAATGGACTCGTAATACGGTAGGTGGTATATCCGCCACTTTTGGGACGGTTTAACACCGTCCTCCAAAGTTAGAATCAGGCCCTGTGTGTTTGAAAATGCCACTTTTAGACAGTAGGCATTTTCCTGCTTAAACCATTCTGTTACTCTGCATGTTTGTGGATTCCCTGTCTGGGTCAATTTGACAGTTGGGCTGTTTGCACCTCTCTCTAGATAGGCGATGACGCAGACTAGATGACGCAAAGGGAGCTGGGGTGTAGCCTGCATATCCTGATGAGCCATCTGTGCAAGGATGGAGGGGAGGAGTGGTCACTTACCCCTGAAAGGGCTGTGCTTGCCCTCACACAATGCAGTCTCCAACCCCCTGGTGTGTGTCTGGGGCCTGGCCTGGGCAATGCAGGATTTCACAAACAAGAGAGACTTTCCTTTGAAGTAGGCCTACTTCAAAGGCCAACATGGGTATAAGAAGAGCACCCAAATCCCTGAAAATTAGATCACCTCTGGACATCAAGAGGAACCTCTGCCTGGAGAAGAGCTGAGGAGAAGTGCTGCCCTGCCTGTGACTGTGGTTTATGGAGCTATCTTGCAGTTGCTGCTTCTGCCTGGTGAAAGAGGACAAAAACTGGACTTTGTTGTGCATTCCTGCTTGTGAAGAAAACTCTAAGGGCTTGTCCTGAGCTTGCCTCCTGTTGTTGAAGTCTCAGAGCCATCAAAGACTTCCCTTGCCAGCACCTGGACTCTCAGCTGAGACTCCTGCCCTGCCAAGTGGTGCCCTAACCAGTTCCTTTGGCCTTGACAGATGAAGCTGGCAGACCAAGATTTCTGACGCAACCTCCGAGACATGGCTTAAGAAACAATGTGCTGCTGGCTTTGCAGCTGAAATCGGCACTCCGCCTACAGCACGGCTGGAAGATCGATGCACGTGGCTGGAGAAACGACACGCCTTACCGTTAACGGAGGTTGGTAACATCGCAACCCACACAGCGCAGTTTTGCTTATACCGTGCAACAGGATTTTCGATGCAAACCTTGCTGGGTGCGAAAAAACGACACAACGCCTGCTTGGACCCGAGTGCTTGCCCGGATCGATGCATTGCTCTCTTGCGGAGAGGAAAAACAATGCACGCTGACCGGACCAGAGAAGGAGAAACGAAGCACGGTGTCGCTTGCGGGTGAGAAATCAACGCATCGCTAACCTTTTTCGACGCACGCTCGCCCGTGCATGTTATTTTTACGCTAACCAGGTACTTTTCAATGCCAACAGTGTTTTTACTGTTTACAAAAGGATTTAGGACTCTTTTGCTTTTAAAATAATAGCTTGACTTGTGTATGTTGGATTTTTGTCGTTTTGGTCTTGTTTTGTTTAAATAAATATTTCCTATTTTTCTAAACCTGTGTTGTGTCATTTTGTAGTATTTCCACTGAGTTACTGTGTGTGTTGGTACAAATACTTGACACCTAGACTCTGAAGTTAAGCCTTCCTGCTCGTGCCAAGCTACCAAGGGGGTGAGCAGGGGTTAGCTGACAGTGATTCTCCTTTACCCTGACTAGAGTGAGGGAGCTTGCTTGGACAGGGGGTAACCTGACTGCCAACCAAAGACCCCATTTCTAACAGGCACAGTCAAATACAGGCACCACACGTCATCCCACAAGCACTCACGCAAACACCAGACAGTTGCAGAAATAACCACATCCACTGCCTCCACTGTCTCCCCTCCTCCTCCTCCACCTCCCTCACAGTCATTTCCACACTCACACCTGTATGCACTGCATCAACATCCACCACCAGCATCACCACACCAAGCAGCACACACAGCTCACTAGCAGACACCTCCACTACATCCATGTATGCGTCCCCTGTGTCCTCTCACACCCTGTCTGTCCCGCCCAAAGGACACAAACGCAAGCAATCACACACCTAAAAGCCATCCACCTCACATCAGCACACTGCCCATGCACCTGCACCAAGTCCAGCAGACATACACCTCCAACAACCACTCCCTCAACCTCCACTCCCATCCCTCCTCCCTCATCCCGCCCCACCGTCCCTAAGAAGCGTTTCCTTGCCCAACTTGATCTCTTATCACCCTCTCCCCCCTGTCCTGCTGGCAAAAGCAGGGTCTCAATGACCCAGCCCAGCACCTCAGCCAAACAGTCCACGTGGACAATGGTGGCACCACCTAGTCGTGGTGGCACGTCAGTGAAGGATTCCACGCTACCAGCCAGGAAGGTTAAGGATCCCACACCTTCTGCCATGAAGGGGCTGGAGCCCACACCTCCTTCCATGAAGGGGAAGAAGCCCTCGACTCCTGCCAGGAAGGCTAAGGAGCCCGCACATCTTGCCATGAAGGGGAAGAAGCCCCCGACTCCAGCGGAGGCTGTTACGGTGTCACCACCACCACCAGTGGTCACAGGGCCCTCACTGCCACCTGAGGAAGTGCAGCCTACTCCTCCTCCAGAGGCTGCCCAGGAGGCACCTTCACCTGCTGAGACAGTGCAGCCCTCGCCTCCAGCAGAGTGTGCCCATGAGGCACCTTCACCTAATAACACAGTGCAGGCCTCACCTCCAGCAGAGGCTGTCAGGGTGACACCACCACCACCAGTGGCCACAGGGCCCTCACTGCCAGCTGAGGAAGTGCAGCCTACTCCTGATGCAGAGGCTGCCCAGGAGGCACCTTCACAGTGCAGCCCTCACCTCCAGATGACACAGTGCAGCCCTCACCACCAGTGGAAGCCATGCAGGCCACACTCCAGGGACTGCTGTACAAGGGTGCGCTCCAGAAGCAGTGGGCAAGTCACCCACCTGAGAGACTGTGGCCTTGCACACCCAGCAGAGAGAAATGGGTATGGAGCCCCCTCCAGAACCAGTGGGAAAGTCACTCACCTGAGAGACTGTGGCCGTGCACTCCCCAGGAGAAAGAAATGGGCGTGGGGCCCCCTCCAGAATCAGTGGAAAAGTCACCCACCTGAGAGACTGTGGCCTTGCACTCCCAGCACAGAGATATGGGCATGGAGCCCCCTGCAGAACCAGTGGGAAAGTCACCCACTCCTGAGAATGTGGCCTTGCACTTCCCAGCACAGAGAAATGGGCATGGAGCCCCCTCCAGAACCAGTGGGAAAGTCACCCACTCCAGAGACTGTGGCCCTGCACTCCCCAGCACACGCCCCAGCACAGAGAAATGGGCATGGATACCCCTCCAGAACCAATGGGAAAGTCACCCACTCCAGAGACTGTGGCCTTGTACTCCCCAGCACAGAGAAATGGACATGGAGCCCCCTCCAGAACCAGTGGGCTTATCCCCGTACTCGGCTGAGGTGTCCCCCAACCCCCCAGCCCCCTGAGGTGCCTGCCCACTTGCAAGCTGATGCCCCTGCAGAGTTCTATCCAGATGAAGTCAGGATTCAAGTTGGGCCTTGGACTGTGCCCTGTGGCCATGTGGGCCCTTAGTACTTTGGACTGGGCATTGGCCCTTTAGGTACATTTGTACATATCTGTTTTTCATACAATTGGTTCTTTTGGTAGCTGTTCACAATCAATACATTCTCATTACTGCATTCTTGTTGTCCTTGCATCATTATGCCGTGTGTACTGTAGTGTGCCATTGTTTTTCGTCTGCAGCTGGTTGTGTGTATGGTGTGTGTGTCGGGTGTGTGTCATGCATGTGTGTGTGTCACTCTCCTTTTCCTCCCTCCCTCCCTGTGTAATAGGCGGCTGTACTCACCATTGTCGTCTTTGTCAGTGTTAGTGTTCCAGGTGAAGCATGGCATAGATGAGCATCGGGAAGACTTGCATTTCTGGTTCCATGGTGGCGTTGTTCTTCCCTGTGTCTCCGATGGTGAGTCTTTGGTCTTCTGTGTTCTGTTTCCGCCAGGCTTTTGATGGCGTTGGTACCGACCCCGAAATTGAGGTGGTTTCCTGGGTCATGATATGGTGGGTGGTACTTTGTCTTCCGCCTGGGCTGTTGATTGCTACTGCCATGGTGAGTGTTGATAACACCCTGGCGGTTGGTGTGGTACATTGGCTGTCTATGGGAGTTATCACCGCCACGGTCATAATTTGGTGGTAATTACCGTCAGCTTGTTTGCGGTACTGCCACTTTTTCACTCACCGCCAATGTCATAATGAGGGCCTGTGTGCCTAAATATGGTGATTGAAACATTATTATTAATAGACAACAATTTTTTTTAACTCACACTTAAGCACTCAAACGTATCATACATTGGGTATAACAAATCCTGCATAATCTCATTCATCTGGTACAATTTTTTTTTGCCCAGGCCACTAGAGCTGTCACATTCGAGAGTCACACAGCTCTGTGGCATTAAAACTGCTAGATGTTCTCTGTGTAGGCTCTTAGAATTCACATGGCTGTTTACCTGTAAAGAGGGAGTGGCACTTGCTTCAAAGATAGCCTCCTCTGCAAAAGTTCAATCTCTTTTGAGATAACTCCTAAAGCTCTCTGCAATAAGCTGTAAATTGTCATTCCTTTGTCAATAGAATGAACCCATATTATGGAGCAGAGGGTCTTTGGCAGCTTGGCAAGAGAGAAGTGGCCTGGGCCAACCCCTGTGGGACACAGATCAGAAAGCGCACTTTATGCATCTTGGACCTGCTTTGTCCGCCTCCCTGCAGACCTTCTTTCCAAACTCTAAGCTCCTCTGGGCATTTAAGTCCCCAAATGCAGCACCAACTGTAGTGTAGTTTCCCATCTTCCCAAGCCTTAATTAAACACTTTGTTGTGGCTGCACTATTTTTCATTCAGCCACCCACTGACTGATCTCAGTACCAACCTTCGTAGTACATAACCTGTGCGTATTTTTCCTGATTGATGTCAACTTTTCAACAATAGGCAGGCGAAAGCGGGTGCCAAGGTCTAAGGATTATAACTGTGACTTGTGACTGTGAAAAGAGTGGATTGCTGAACAAGATTGTTGATGTGCTGGTTTAACTCTGCTTGCTTCAGTTAGGATTCATTTCTGGAAAACTTTCAGTTTAACTTCTGTTACTTCTCTTAAAAAGTGCTTGAAATGTGAACCCAATGAGATCTTATTGAAAAGCTCAGTTTGTGCCATTTATGCAGAGGAACGGGTTGCAAAGAGTCACAAGTTGTTTGTTGTTAAGGATCAGCTCTGCTCAGCCTCTAACTCAGACCACAAGTCACAGTGGGGACACCAGCCAACTCTGCCCTGCCACCAGTGCACTCCCTCGCAGCACTTCACCTTGCCCACCTGGCCGGCCAACCACACTCCTCCAGGAACCACAAGTTGCCTTCACAGCTGTTTGGGACCCGGTTGATGGGAGGCATTTGGGCAGAAAAGGAAGGAAGGAGGCAGAGAATGCAGCAGCCTATGTGTCGAACTAAGGCTGCGACACAAGTCCCCCAGCTTCTTCCACGGTGACCATGCTGTAGTGTGGTAGAGCGGGAGTCATGGACCGGAGTGGGTGCAAACTCTCCAGCTCCTGCTGCCAACACCACCACGGTCCTGTTATATGACTGTTGATGATCAGGCAGTAATGTTTCTCTCGGGGTCCGCAACAATCAATCAATCAATCAGTACATTTATAGAGCGCGCTACTCACCCGAGAGGGTCTCAAGGCACTGGAGAGGGGGGGCGAGTTACTGCTGCTCGAAAAGCCATGTCTTGAGGAGTTTCCTGAAGGTGAGATGGTCCTGGGTAGTTCTTAGGTGTGCGGGGAGGGAGTTCCATGCTTTGGCTGCCAGGTAGGTGAATGATCTTCCTCCGGCGGTGGTTCTGCGGATCCGTGGGACGGTAGCGAGAGCGAGGCTGGCTGAGCGGAGCTGACGGGTGGGCGTGTAGAACGAGAGGCGGCTGTTGAGGTATTCGGGGCCCATGTCTTGGAGTGCTTTGTGTGCCTGGGTGAGGAGCCTGAAGGTGATCCTCTTGTTGACGGGGAGCCAGTGCAGGTGTTTCAGATGGGCGGATATGTGGCTGTGGCGAGGGATGTCGAGGATGAGGCGTGCAGAGGCGTTCTGTATGCGTTGTAGACGTTTCTGAAGATTTGCGGTGGTACCTGCATATAGGGTGTTTCCGTAGTCCAGTCGGCATGTGACGAGGGCATGGGTAACCGTCTTTCTGGTTTTGGTGGGGATCCATCGGAAGATTTTTCAGAGCATGCGTAGGGTGTTGAAGCATGATGACGAGACGCCGTTCACTTGCTTGGTCATCGTGAGGAGGGGGTCCAGGATGAATCTGAGGTTGCGTGCATGATCCGAGGGGGTTGGTGCGGTGCCTAGCACCGTGGGTCACCAGGAATCGTGCCAGGTGGATGGGGATTGTCCGAGGATGAGGACCTCCGTCTTGTCTGAGTTCAGTTTTAGGCGGCTGAGCTTCATCCATTCCGCGACATCTTTCATTCCTTCCTGTAGGTTGGTTTTGGCGGTGGTTGGGTCTTTGGTGAGGGAGAGTATCAACTGGGTGTCATTGGCGTAGGAGATGATGTTGATGTTGTGTTTGCGTGCAATGGCGGCGAGGGGTCGCATGTAGATATTGAAGAGGGTTGGGCTGAGCGAGGATCCTTGGGGTACGCTGCAGATGATCTCGGTGGGTTCTGAGCGGAAGGGGGGGAGGTGGACTCTCTGGGTTCTGTCAGAGAGGAACGAGATGATCCAGTCTAGGGCCTGTCCTAGGATTCCAGTGGTGCGGAGGCGGGTTATTAGGGTGCGATGGCACACGGTGTCGAAGGCAGCCGAGAGGTCCAGGAGGATGAGGGCGGTTGTGTCTCCATTGTCCATCAGAGTCCTGATGTCGTCGGTGACTGCGATGAGGGCGGTTTCTGTGCAGTGGTTGGCTTGAAATCCAGATTGGGAAGGGTCGAGCGAGTTGTTAGCCTCGAGAAAAGCGGTCAGCTGCTTATTGACGGTCTTCTCGATGACCTTGGCTGGGAAGGGAAGAAGAGAGATGGGGCGGAAGTTATTCAGGTCATTGGGGTCTGCCTTGGGGTTTTTCAGGAGGGCGTTGATTTCTGCGTGTTTCCAGCTCTCGGGGAAGGTGGCTGATGCGAACAAGCTGTTGATGATGTTCCGGAGATGGGGGGGTGATGACGGAGTCGGCTTTGTTGAAGATGTGATTGGGGCAAGGGTCCGAGGGGGAGCCGGAGTGGATGGTGTTCATGATGCTTCTGGTCTCTTCTGGTCCAGGAGCTGAGTGTAGTGGCGGGGACTGTTGGTTCGGTGGTAGGGGACGGGGTCTGTGGTCCAAAGCTGTTGTGTAGATCTGCAATCTTTCGGTGGAAGAATGTAGCGAGGGAATTGCAGAGTTCTTGTGAGGGTGTGATGTCGTTGGAGCTGGCGCTGGGGTTGGAGAGCTCTTTGACGATGTTGGAGTTCCTTGCTGTTGTGGGTGTTGTTGTCTAGTCTCTCTTTGAATTATGTCCTTTTGGTGGAGCAGATCAGCTGGTGGTGTTCACGGGTGGCGATCTTTAGGGCTGTCATATTTTCTGTGGTTCATTCCCTGCGCCAGGTTTTTTTGAGGGTTTGGCAGGATTTCTTAGATTCTTTGTGGGCGTCCGTGAACCATGGGGGTTTCCTGATGCTGGTCCCGCCTGGGGGGGGTATTTAAGTGGTGCAAGGTTTTCGGCACAGTTGGTGATCCACTGTGTGAGGCTGTGGGCTGCGTTGTTGGCATCAGTGATGTTGGCTGGTGGGTTTTTGTTCAGTGTTGAGAGGAGCTGTTCTGTGAAGATTTTGCTCCAGTGTCTGCGGGGGATTTGTTGTGTGCGATGGTGGTGAGTCTCCCATTTGAAGGTGAAGTGGACGCATCTGTGGTCGGTCCAGTGTAGTCCGGAGGAGTGGCTGAAGGAGACGAGGTTGCTGGCGGAGAAGATGGGGTCGAGTGTGTGGCCGGCGGTGTGGGTGGGGGTGCTCACCAGTTGCTTGAGTCCGAGGTTGGCGAGGTTGTCGAGCAGGGTGGTGGTGTTGTTGTCGTTGTTTTTCTCCAGGTGGAAGTTCAGGTCCCCAAGGAGGATGTATTCTGGTGAGGCTAGGGCGTAATGTCTGTATGGTTTCGCTGAATTGGGCGCGTGGGCCCGGGGGTCTGTAGACGAGTGTTCCTCTGAGGGTGGTTTTGGGGTCGGTGTGGATCTGGAAGTGTACGTGTTCGGCAGCGAGGGGTGTGTCTTCGGTGGTGGTTGTGATGTTGATGGTGTTTTTGTAGATGATGGCGATTCCTCCTCCGGTTTGGTTGATGCGCTCCTTCCGGGCGATCTTGTAGGCATCGGGGATGGCTATGGCGATGTCTGGGGCCGAGGAGACGTTCATCCACGTTTCTGTGATGAAGGCGACGTCTGGTGCTGTTGTGTCCAGGAGGTCCCATAGTTCGATGGCGTGCTTGTGGACGGAGCGTGTGTTGAGGAGGATGCACTTGAGGGGGTTGTTGTTGGGAGGGCCGGTGGGTGGTCTGCAGGTTCGGAGGAATGTGTATTTGCAGGCTTGACAGGTGAAGGGTCCATGGGTTAGTTTAGGGCTGGCTTGGTAGCAGGTGGCTGTTCGTCCGGTGTTGAGGGCGTTGAGGGAGGCGGCTTCATATCTTAGTCGGGTGCTTTGAGTGCTGGGGGCCAGGGGTTCTGGCGCCGGGCGCGGTCAAGGCGCGTACGGGTGCAGACGGGCTTGCCTTTGGTGCGCCAGCGGCTTGCCAGCGGCGCGCCCGCTGTGCGCAGACGTGCAGCGGCCGCCATAAGAAGAAAGGGGGGGGAGGAGGGGTCAGCTCGGAGGCGGGAGGGAGGTCAGCGAATGGGAGCGGGGGGTGCGGGGCCGCACGGGTGGCAGCGGCGGGAAAGAAGTGCAAGGGAAAAGAAATCCAAAAAGGAAAACGCCAAAGGAGGAGGAAAAAATGCTAGAACTACGTGGCAGAGGCCTGGGCAGGCAGAGGTGCAGCGGCGGGGAAGCAACCTACCCAAGGGTCAAGAGGATTGTCCCAAAAGATCAGAGGGAGAAGGCGGGTGGCTGTCCCTCAGCAACCTCCCAGTGGCTTCCCTTGACTCTGTGAGGAAGGTTGAGTGATGGCTCAGCTACAAATATAAAAAATATATTTCTGACCTAAACATAAAGGCTTAAATGTAGTGAAAATGTTAATAATGATGTTGTTTTAGAAATACTTTGATTGATCATTTCCGAAATGCTTATTAAATATTAATACATTTTACAAAATATAACAAAATGAGTAGATATTTCTTAAAAATAATAATCTTTACGCATGAACAATACAATGTAAAATAACAAATTAATATTTTCTACATTTGAACATGTGTTACAAATAATAAATATTACATTACAATTTAAAAACATAGGCGGTCATTCCAACCCTGGCGGTCGGTGATAAAGCGGCGGCCAACCCGCCAACAGGCTGGCAGTCAAAAAAATGGAATTCTGACCCTGGCGGGAACCGCCAACACAAGCCGCCACTTTAACACTCCGACCGCCACGGCGGGACAGACAAACAGCGCAGCGGTCACCGCCAACAGGCAGGCGGCAGACAATGTACCGCCCACAGTATCACAACTCACCAATTCGCCACCTTTTCCGGGGCGGGAGCCCCGCCGATAAAAACACGGCGGAAACAGACTACGAACGGGAAAACGCTCACCTCAATACACTCCACGAGGACGAAGGACAGCATGGAACCCAAATTAAACATCCTACCAGCTCTTGTCTACCTGCTCATCTACCACGAGTACGAACTCCGGCGCAGAAGACAACGGTGAGTACTGCACCTACGACACAGGGGAGGGGGGAGGACGAAAGGTTACGGGCACACACATACGCCCCCCCCCAACTATCAACATACCAATGCAGAGCAACAACTGAGTGACACCCCCCAAAACCCCCTGAAAAATGCAAAGACATAATAAAAATTTTAATAACATTTATGTATAAATTAGGTTCATTGAAGTCATGGAAAATTATCGTTATGAAATATCAAAGCAAAAATCATGAACAGTGCGAAAGCTATGTACAAAGTCAATAAGTCCTGCTCAGTGTGTCAAATATCCACAGTCCGTGGGCTAATGTCTACCAAACACATGGGCAAAGCCCACACAGGAGACCTGAGTCCGTTGGAGAGAACACTGCTGGGGCATCAGATGACAAAACTACAGGCACCTCAGGGGGAAGGGAAGGGGGGGCACCTCAGCCACAGGAGTCCACGAAGGGGCCACCATGCCCACTGTGCCATCCTGGGGAGTGCAAAGCCACAGTCCATCAGGTGGATTGGTCATGGAGGAGGCAGGGTGCCCAGAGTGCAGCGTGAACACTAGCTCGACACAGAACTGGCACTGTCAATGGGCCAGCGGAGCTTGACAGGAAGGGCCCAGCGGAGCGGTGCTTGACAGGAAGGGCTCAGCGGAGCGGTGCTTGACAGGAAGGGCCCAGCGGAGCAGTGCTTGACATGAAGGGCCCAGCGGAGCGGTACTTGACAGGAAGGGCCCAGCGGAGCGGTGCTTGAGACGGCGGGGCCCAGCGGAGCGGTGCTTGAGATGAAGGGCCCAGCGGAGCAGTGCTTGAGATAAAGGGCCCAGCGGAGCGGTGCTTGCGATGAAGGGCCCAGCGGAGCGGTGCGTGACAGGAATGGCCCAGCGGAGCGGTGCTTGACAGGAAAGGCCCAGCGGAGCGGTGCTTGACAGGAAGGGCCTAGCAGAGCGGTGCTTGAGACGGCAGGCCCTGTTCAGCGGTGCTTGACAGGAAAGGCCCAGCGGAGCGGTGCTTGAGATGGCGGGGCCCAGCGGAGCGGTGCTTGACAGGAAGGGCCCAGCGGAGCGGTGCTTGAGACAGCGGGGCCCTGTTCAGCGGTGCTTGACAGGAAAGGCCCAGCGGAGCGGTGCTTGAGATGGCGGGGCCCAGCGGAGCGGTGCTTGACAGGAAGGGCCCAGCGGAGCGGTGCTTGAGACGGCGGGGCCCTGTTCAGCGGTGCTTGACAGGAAGGGCCCAGCGGAGCGGTGCTTGAGACGGCGGGGCCCTGTTCAGCGGTGCTTGACAGGATGGGCCCAGCGGAGCGGTGCTTGAGACGGCGGGGCCCAGCGGAGCGGTGCTTGACAGGAAGGGCCCAGCGGAGCGGTGCTTGAGATGGCGGGGCCCAGCGGAGCGGTGCTTGACAGGAATGGCCCAGCGGAGCGGTGCTTGACAGGAAGGGCCCAGCGGAGCGGTGCTTGAGACGGCGGGGCCCTGTTCAGCAGTGCCTATCTTCTCGGCGGGGCCCTGTTCAGCGGTGCCTGTCTTCACGGCGGGCCCTGTTCAGCGGTGCCTATCTTCTCGGCGGGGCCCTGTTCAGCGGTGCCTGTCTTCACGGCAGGGCCCTGTTCAGCAGTGCCTGTCTTCACGGCGGGGCCCTGTTCAGCGGTGCCTTTCTTCTCGGCGGGGCCCTGTTCAGCAGTGCCTTTCTGCACGGTGGGGCCCTGTTCAGCTGTGCCTGTCTTCACGGCGGGGCCCTGTTCAGCAGTGCCTTTCTTCTCGGCGGGGCCCTGTTCAGCGGTGCCTATCTTCTCGGCGGGGCCCTGTTCAGCGGTGCCTTTCTGCACGGCGGGGCCCTGTTCAGCGGTGCCTGTCTTCACGGTGGGGCCCTGTTCAGCTGTGCCTTTCTTCTCGGCGGGGCCCTGTTCAGCTGTGCCTATCTTCTCGGCGGGGCCCTGTTCAGCGGTGCCTATCTTCTCGGCAGGGCCCTGTTCAGCGGTGCCTTTCTGCACGGCGGGCCCTGTTCAGCGGTGCCTTTCTTCTCGGCGTGGCCCTGTTCAGCGGTGCCTATCTTCTCGGCGGGGCCCTGTTCAGCGGTGCCTTTCTTCTCGGCGGGGCCCTTTTCAGCGGTGCCTTTCTTGTCTATCAAGGGAGCCAGACCTGGCTAGGACTCCCTGCTTATTCGCCTTCCGACCGTGCAGTTGCTGGACCCTCCTGTGATGGAGTCCTGGGCCCGTGGGTGTCCTCCGTCACACCCGGGATGGGGCTTGTGGGGCCCTCCTGGTCCGCTCCCCTGCTGGCTGACTTCTCCGCCCTGCTGCCCTTGCCCTCCTTCGATGAGGCTCTCTGGCCCTTGCCTGCCCTTGATGTTGTGGCAGGTGACGGGCCACGACTTTGCTCCTTGGGGGCAGCCGTGTCAGCCTTCTCACGGCGGGCCTTGGTTTTACGGGTTCTCTTTCCAGGGGGGAGGCTGGCTGTTCCCTTGCTGCTGGCCGATGTATCTGTGCTGGGAAAGGGTGGACTCCAAAACCCGTGCACAATGGTCAGACTTGATGCAGGGCTGGTGGTGGCTGAGGTGCTCTTAGGACTCTTACCAGATGGAGGGGGTGGGTCAGTGACTGGAACGAGCTCAAGGTTGGAAAGGAACTGCACTTGGGAAGGACAGGGACGGGTAGGTGTAGTGGGTATGGGAGTGGAGGAAGAGGATGTGGTTGTAGGAGAGTCAAGTGTGCTGTCTTTGGGTGCAGGTGCTTGTGACGGAGGCTGTGGTGAGGTGGATGGCTGTTGGGTGGGTGGCTGCCTGCGTTTGTGTGTTTTGGAAGAGGGGGTGACAGACACACTGGGAGAGGACACAGGGGACGTGCAAATGGCAGTGGGGGTGGTGACTGCACGTGTGCGGACTGTACTGGAGGGTGTGGTGGTGATGGAAGTACTGGCTGATGGTGGTGTGCATGCAGGTGTGAGTGGAGACGTCACAGGGAGGGGGGAGGGAGACGAGGAGGAGGGGGACACAGAGGTGGTAGTGACTGTTGCCATGGCTGCATCTGGATGTTGCTTGGGTGAATGCTTGTGGGATCTGTGGTGCTTATGTCTGGATGAGCTGCCCTTGGGTGTTGAGGTGTGTGCAGGCTGGTCTGATGGTGTGGATGGGATAGGCTGAGGAACAGGAGACTGGGAGACGGTGGAGGCAGTTAGAAGAGGGAGGCTGGAAACAGGGACAATGGCTGCCGTCAGTGCTGAGGCCAGAGCATTGAACGATCGTTGATGGGCAGCCTGACCCGAATGAATGCCCTCCAGGTATGCATTGCTCCGATGCACCTCCCTCTCTACCCCCTGGATGGCATTCAAAAGGGTAGACTGCCCAACAATGATGGTCTGTAGGAGGTCAATGACCTCCTCACTGAGGGCAGCAGGGGTAACTGGGGCAGGGCCTGAGGTGCCTGGGGCGAAGGAGATGCCCGCCTTCTTGGGCCAGCGGGCACGGAGCGAAGGCTGAGGGGCTGCTGGGAGGGCGGAGCTGGTGCGCTGGGTGGTGGCTGTACCTGTTGAGGCGGGGGGCACGGATGTTGCCGCCACCGCTAGGGAGCTCCCTTCCGAGGACGTGTCAGTGTCGCTGGTGTCACCATGGGTCCCCGTTGTGGAGTTCCCCTCGCCCTCCGTATCACTGGTGACCTCGGTGTCTGTAGCATGGCCCACCGGGCCCTTGTGAGTTGCAGCTCCCTCGTGCTCCGATGCCAATTCTCCTCCGCCTGATGATGCTAATACACACATGCACAAGAAGATGAAGAAAAAGGGTGGGGGGAGAAATAAAGACAGGTTGAGTGCATGCATAGTCAACACAGTTGTCGGAGAGGACAGACACAGGAGCCTCCAGCACTATGCTGCGCAATCGGGGTACACTACTCAGTACTTGTGACTAGGCCTACAGGTCTATGGACAACAAATGCACACATGGGTGATGCTGGACCATGGATTGCTGTACTTGGCACCCTACAGAGGTGGGGGGCGGGGCACAGGGCCATGCCTAAAGGAGGGGACTACACTACAGAAAGCGCCCTGGCCTAATGTCACCCACAGCCCTCCTCCCCCACCCAGGCACCTCCACTGCGCGTAAAGATAGCAGAATGTGCTGGTACTCACCCCCTTGTGTCTGCTGTGATGTCCTCACGCCCCCATCCAAATCGGGGTAGGCCACCGCCAGGATCCGAGACATCAGGAGGGTCAAGGTACGACTGGCACCCCTCCTACGTTGGGAGGCCATCCCCAGCAGTGACTCGGCGGTCTTCCTGGTCCCGCGGCGGATGTCCTCCCACCTCTTTTGGCAGTGGGTGCCCCGTCTGTTGTGGACCCCCAGGGCCCGGACTTCCTTGGCGATGGCACGCCAAATGTCGACTTTCTGATGGGGCGCTGACCTATTTGACATGTACAGGGTGGGAAAGGAATTTTCAACATTTTTCTGCATGTTAGATGTGATTGCCCCCCCTCTCCCCAACCCTGCCATGTGGCACATGCTCTCATCTGTCGTGGCTTGCACTCCTCATTCGCTCCCCACCCCACCCTCTTACATCCACCATACACAACCCAGCCATAGCCCATTCAACGTGCACCCAGTGTACTTACCTGTTGGTCTGGAGGACCGTAGAGTAGCGCATACTGGGGCAGGACCCCATCCACAAGTTTCTCCAACTCTTCTGAAGTGAAGGCAGGGGACCTTTCCCCAGTCGCAGCAGCCATTGTCTCTTCCAGACCGAGGTCACAGCAGCACTTGCAGTATAGGTCCTCTCCTGTGGATGGTCAGGTCTCGAGTGGTTAAGCAGATAGAAAATGGCGGTCACGCCCGCGGCGGTGCGTACCGCCGCGGTGCGTACCGCGACCGCCGGCGCACATCGTCATTGGCTCCTGAGACCCATATGGTGCAATGTTAACCAATGCGGCTTCGCACTGCGGTCTTCGACCGCCTACCGCCACGGTGTGCCACGCCAGCGCGTTGACCTCATATCCCACTGTCACACTTCTCAGGTCAGGCAGCCGCCATTACAAGGGCCCACATGGCTCAATTGCTACTGCGTCACACAGGCCTAGGCCTTGCATTGCCACTCATACAAGCCTTTCAATGCATAGCGATTCGTGTACTGTGCAAGCTGTGTGAACGTACCTGTGGGTTGCTTGACTCTGTGCTCCATGTTGTCTTTCCTAGGCACCGTCCGCTGGGACTTGCGAGGAGAAGGATGAATCCTCCCGTGTACCGACAGCTGGGGGACCTGTTGACAATGGAAGAACGACATATTATACTTCGATACCACTTGACCGAGCCACTATACATGAACTGTGTGCCCAGCTGGAGCCAGACCTGATGTCCCCCATCCGCCAACCCACAGGGATTCCCCCTCTGGTGCAGGTTCTGTCAGTACTCCATTTTTTGGCAAGTGGGTCTTTTCAGACAACAGTGGCCATGTCATCAGGGATGTCTCAGCTTATGTTTTCTAAGGTTTTGTCCAGAGTGTTGTCTGCCCTGATGAAATACATGCGAGATACATTGTTTTCCCTGCGAGGGTGATTTGGCCACTGTGAAGGGTGATTTCTATGCCCTTGGACATATCCCCAACATCATTGGTGCCATTGATGGGACCCATGTGGCTTTAGTACCCCCAAAAGACAATGAGCAGGTGTACAGAAATAGAAAAAATTACCATTCGATGAATGTCCAGGTGGTCTGTTTGGCTGACCAGTACATCTCCCATCTAAATGCCAAGTTCCCTGGGTCAGTGCATGAGGCGTATGTCATGCGAAATAGCAGCATCCCTTATGTGATGGAACAGCTACAGAGACACCGTGTGTGGCTAATAGGTGACTCTGGTTACCCCAACCTGCCTTGGCTATTGACCCCAGTGAGGAATCCCCGGACCAGGGCAGAGGAACGGTACAATGAGGCACATGGGCAAACTAGGAGGATTATAGAACGGACCTTCGGGGTCCTGAAGGCCAGGTTTAGGTGCCTGCATATGACAGGTGGATCCCTAATGTACTCACCAAAGAAGGTGTGTCATATCATCGTGGCCTGCTGTATGCTTCACAATCTTGCATTGCAACGCCAGGTGCCTTTCCTGCAGGAGGATGGTCCAGATGGTGGTGTTGTAGCAGCTGTGGAGCCTGTGGAGAGTGAAGAGGAGGAAGACGACGGGGACGACACGGACAACAGGGACACAGTTATACAACAGTATTTTCAGTAGTACACAGGTAAGAATCACCCACGCCATTTTACATTTACTTCTGCCCTCCTGCATCTCTACTTTCTGTGTTTCCCCCAGTTCCTTTTAACTGATTTTTGACTTTCCCTTCCCCTTTCAGAGCTGTACGACCCACAGCGTGACTGCTGCTTTGTTTGCCCATGGACTAATGCTTATTGACATTGGTATGTTGTCATCACAATGTGACTGAACATTATTGCACCGTTATGTGTAATACATTTGTAAAGAATACAAGCAGACTCCTGATTTTTTAAATGCAATTGGTGATTTATTTTAAGTGCTGCATATAGGTCCATGATAGTAAAACGGTGATGGGTGGGGGTGGAGTAATGTCCATGGCAGAGTCCAGTTCTCAGTCGCACAGGTGCATTGTCCATATGCCTGTGGAAGGATGGAGCAGGGGCAGTTCAAGGTTGGACAGGGTGACAGTGTGGGACAGTGGGATGACATCAGGGGGTATCTTATGCTGGCGGGGGTCTTGGCATCCTACTCTGTCTTCTTGTGTGATCTCAGGTTCCGCTTGCGGGGTGGTTGATCTTCAGCAGGAGGTGGGGTTCTGGTGGCCTGTCGTTGTGTGGGGGCCTCCTGTCCACTAGCGCCGGCGGAGGTGGTAGGCTGTTCGTGGTCCGGGCTAGTGACAGGGGCCATTTGAGGTGCCACATGGTCCCGCAATGTGGTGACTATCTGGTTGAGGGCCAGGACGATGGTCCCCATTGCGGAACCGATGTTCCTGAGTTCGTCTCTGAACCCCATGTACCGTTCCTCCTGCTGTGCCTGGATCTCCTGGAACCTGGCCAGTACTGTCGCCATCGTCTCTTGGGAGTGGTGGTATGCTCCCATGATGGTGGTGAGGGCCTCTTGGAGAGTGGGTTCCCTGGGCCGGTCCACCCCCTCTCGCACAGCAGCCCTCCCAGTTCCCCTGTTTCCCCGGGCCTCTGTCCCCTGGACGGTGTGCCCACTACCACTGCCCCCAGGTCCCTGTTGTTGTTGGGGTGGTGGGTCAGCCTGGGTGCCCTGTAGTGGCGGACACACCGCTGATTGACGCGTCCAGGAGACAGAGGCATGGGCCCGCTGGGTGGGAGCTGTGCTGGTATTCCCAGAGGGGGTTGGGTCTGCTGTGGCCTGTGTCTGTGTGTGGGGAACCGACTGTCCAGAGGTCCCCGATGGTCCGGGCTGGTCATCAGGTTCTAGGTCGACAGAGCTGCTGTCATCACTGGGGGCCTGTTCTGGGGGCGGGATAGACAAATCTGGACCCTCCTGGCCGGTGTGTTGGCGTTCGGGCCCTGCAGGGGTAAAAGAGTATGGTTATTGCTTCTGTGTGTGCCATGGCGTGCGATTTGTGGGTGCCCTTGTCCCCCAGTGCTGCCATTCCCTTGTGGGAGGAGTTGTGAGGGTGGTTTGTGGGGGGGATGGGTATGTGCAGTGGTCATGCTTAGGTGATGGGTGTCCATGGTTTGTGTTGGCATTCAGGGACTGGTGTTGTGTTGGGTGGGTTGTGCTGGTGAGACATTGGCAGGGAGGATGTGTGCTGGGGGGTTGGGGGTGAGGGTGGGGGTGTGGTTTGGCATGCTGGTGGTTGGGGGGGTAAGGTAGTTGAGATTAGACTTACCAGAGTCCATTCCTCCACCTACTCCAGCGAGGCCCTCAGGATGCAGGATGTTCAAGACCTCTTGCTCCCATGCTGTGAATTCGGGTGGAGTGGGTGGGGGTCCGCCACCAGTCTTCTGCACAGCGATGTTGTGTCTTGACACCTTCCCCCGTAGGTCGTTCCAGCGCTTTCGGATGTCTTCCCGGTTTCTGGGATGCTGTCCCACAGCGCTGACCCTGTCGACGATCCTTTGCCATAGCTCCGCCTTCCTGGCTATTGTGGTGTGCTGCACCTGTGTGCCGAATAGCTGGGGCTCTACCCTAATTATTTCCTCCACCATGACCCTGAGTTCTTGGTCCGAGAACCTGGGGTGTCTTTGGGGTGCCATGGGGTGGTGTGGGGTGGTGTTTGTGGTGATGAGTGTGGTGTGTGTGGTGGTGTGTGGTGTTTTGTGCGTGGATGTAGTGTGGGTGATGATGTTGTGTTCCTCTGTGTGTTGGGGTTTTCGATAGCTGTGCTCTCTCTCTCTCTCTCGCCTTCTCTCCGAATTTCTAGTAGTGGGGTTTTTTGGGTGATGTGGGTGTGTGTTTTATAGTTGATTGGATGTGTGGGAGTGGTGTTTGTATGTGTATCAGGTGTGTGTATTTCAAATTGTCCAATGTGGCTGTGTTTTGGAGCTGGGTGTGTATTTTGACTGCGGCGGTGTGTAACGCCAATGGAATACCGCGGTTAAATGACCGCCGCGTGGATTCGTGGGTCGTAATGGCATGGGCGTGTTTGTGTTGGCGTGACGGTGGAGGTTTGGTCATCTCCAGTTTATCGCTGACCGCTGATGAGGCGGCCTTCCGTGGATGTCGGGTTTTTGGCGGTTTGGCAGTTGTGGGTCAGAATGACCGTGGCGGTTTACCGCGGCCGCGGCGGTAAAATGGCAGTCTTCTGACCGGCGGTAAGAGCCTTTTACCGCCGAGGTCAGAATGACCCCCATAGTGTATATTTTAAATTGTATTCCTGATTAAAATATTATGGTTAATTAAAAAATGTTTATCTCGCAATATTTTTAAAAAAGTAAATAAACATCTGTCTCTTTGACATACACCATTTTTAAAGCACATTTTACAAATGTAACAATGCAATAGCCATGAAATAATATGAGCATTATTATTTTAAAAATAATTGACTATATATAAGCACATGAAAACTAATAAGTAATTAGCATTATTTTGTGCCGGCTTAAGAACTTAAAATAATGTAGAACAACAAGGTATATAAGTTAAGATTAAACAACAGCCCCAGAAGAGCTGTGCAGAGATGATGGATCCCAGCTGAAACATTTGTTCCTTAAAATGTGGCAGCGACAAAGGGAAGCAAGATAATTAATCAAGACCCAGAATAGAGATTACATGTTAATCCAGAACCACTCTTCAGCTTGGTACACTGACCGCCCACCTCTGCACACTACGCTCCCCACACAGGAAATGAAACCAGATCACTGAGGAACAGTTCACTAACACCCTCAGCAAGTCACTTCCTCCCCTTGCCACTGACGAAAACATATCAGCACAAAACTTCCACCAATGGATCTTCAAATGCGCCAACACCCTACCACCACTTCAAAAGACCTCAGCAAAACACAACCTCAAGAAAGCCAGCTGGTTCTCCCCCGCACTCCAGGCGCATGTGCAGACAGCTAGAAAAAAGATGGAGAAACAGCAAGCCCCTGGAAGACCTCATAGCCTTCAAATACTCCGTCAAATCCCACCACTACCTCATCAGATCCACCAGGAAAGTTGCCCTTCAGGACTGTATCAATGCCACCGCACACAACATCAAAGAGCTTATTGCTGTGGGTAAAGAGTTTGCTAAACCCCAATTGGAAGAGGCAAACATCCCTCCAATTCTAGACCGACTAGCCAGCTTCTTCCACTGAAAAATCAAAGACATCTACGATAGCTTCAGACACCAAGACCCTCCGAGACCACCAACAACCCTCCAGCTTGGACCCTCTAAACCTTCACAGATCCTGCACTGCTGGACTACCCTCATCACAGACGAGACCCACTCCATCATGAGGGGCATCCACTCTGGAGCGCCTACTGAACCCTGTCCTCACCACATTTTCAACAAACTAACATCTCCATCACACCCGAGCTCCGCCACGACTACCTTCCCCAAAGACTTGAAGCACGCCGAGATCCACCTGCTCCTGAAGAAACCCACTGCCGACCCCCTGGACCTCAAGAACTACTGCCCCATCTCTCTGCTGCCTTTCCTAGCCAAGGTAATCAAAAAGGCCATCAACGCACAGCTCTGCAAACACATTGAGAACAACAACATCCTGGACATCTTCCAATCAGCTTTCAGGAGCAACCATAGTAAAGAGACTTCCCTCCTCACCACCACAAATGACATCTGCTTGCTCCTCAACCATGGCCAAATAGCTGCCGTCATCTTACTGGAGCTATCCGCCGCCTTCCACATGGCATCACACTCTCTGCTCCAGACTTCACGCAGCTGACATCGGTGAAAAGGACTTACAATGGATACACTCCTTCCTGATCAGCAGAACAGAGAGAGTCAGACTCCCACCTTATCTCTCAGAACCTATGGAAATCAGCTGCGGAGTTCCACAGGGCTCCTCCCTGAGCCCCACACTCTTCAACATCTACATGGCCCCACTCGCATCCATCGTCAAGAACCATGGACTGAATATCATCTCCTCTGCCGATGACACCCAACTGATCATCTCACTGACCAAAAATCCCACAACTGCCAAGAACATGGAAGCCGTTGTACCCGGGATGAAGGAGAGCTGCCTCAAGCACAACTCTGACAAGACTGAGATCCACATACTGGGACCCCCCGCATCAGCCTGGGATGATTCCTGGTGGCCTGCTACTCTCAGCACCCCTGCCCCAACAAACCATGCACGCAAACGCGGCTTCATCCTGGACTCATCGCTTAACATGACCCGCCAAGTCAACTCAGTCACATCCTCCTGTTTTCACACACTTTGTCCACGCCGAAAGATCTTCAAATGGATTTCAAATGACTGATGCAAAACCTTAATCCACACCCTGGTCACCAGCAGACTCGACATTGGCAACACCCTCTACCCTTGCACCACCCAGAAAAACCTGAAGAAACTACAGCACATCCAAAATGCCTCTGCCAGACCATTCTGGACGTTCCCTGCTGTGAACACATCACCTGACACCTAAGAGACCTCCACTAGCTTCCCGTTTAAAAAAGGATCAACTTCAAACACCTTGTTCACACATACAAGGCTCTCCACGACCTAGGACCCACCTACCTCAACCACTGCATCACCATCTACTCCCCCGTCAGACCTCTCCGCTACACTCAACAGGCACTCGCCACTGTATCCCGCATGCGGAAGACATTGGCCGGATAAAGATCTTTCACCTACATCACAGCAAAGAGCTGGAACACCTTGACCCTTCACCTCAGCCAGTCAACATCATTGCTTCAATTCAGGAAGGACCTTAAGACCGAAGCACCGAAGCACAGAGGACTTACCCCTCAGTGCCTTGAGACCCTTACAGATGAGTAGTTGTGCTCAACAAACGTTGATTGATTTATTGAACCATATTTGGAGCTCATGTCTGCCTCTTGGGACGGGGTCCTCAATGAGATTTAGGTATGGGCATATTAGATGGCAGCTTTGTTTCCCCCTCGGGCAGTACAAATCCTCTTCCATCCCTGTTTGCAAATGTAAGAAACTTTCCCACAGAGTTTGCTGCTTTGTGTGTTTTTATTGTAGATTTTACTCCTGTTTTACAAGACACTAACTAATACCAGTTTTGAGGGGCTCAGGGATAACCAGATGTAGACCGGGCCTTCTGCACCTACAGTCACTGAGCCCACCACTGATTTGTTTTAGTGCCAGTTTATTTCCTAAAAGCACTCTCCGTGTAAGGAATCATATGATCTTTTGATTTTATAATGTCCCATTGCCAGGATTTTAGCTCACTGTTTTAATGGTTTTCAAGTCATGTGTGTTTTTATGTGTTTGCTTTTATGCTTATATGTAATGCTTGAATAAAGCAATCTGAGTGATTAATTTCTTAATTAAATACGTGTCTAAAATATAGCGTGGTATAAGCTAAAGAATAGACATATACAAATCAGTTCCTTATGACGCACTACTGTTCTAAATTATGCAAACATTGCCTTTTGTGTTTAAAAAAATCAAATCTAGCTAATACATAAAACTGACCCCTAAACCTTTTAGAAGCTCTGGAAGACCAGGACTAACCAGGTTTTTATATTCGACCTGCGCTCCATCGCACCTTGCCGGAATGTATGTCTAGGTCTTGGCACCATTCCCACCTTGTTAGTAGTTACAAAAACATATAGACATTTGGTTTTCAGGTGAATTGACTTACTCCTTTTCCACTATAGCGAGGTAGAGTGCACACTTTGTAGAAACAACAACCTGTTTGTAGAGTTGTAGAGGAATTAGTTGTGGTGTGTTTGGCTAGTTACACTTCAGGTGTTGAGGTGGCCCGTCCACAGTTACTTCAAGGGAAGGGAAAGGAAGCAAAATAATTGGCAGAGGTTTGACTGAGGTTCGTCCATCGAACCGCCAGACTCTAAACAGAGCAAACGAACCTCCATGGAGGAGGATGCAGTCATCGGTGAGTGTTAACAGGACTATAGCATCAGCCAGACACTGAATCAGCCCCTAATGTTCCAAGACACATGTTGTTAATGCAATCTACGGGTAAGGAGTCATACACATATGTTATTTGAGGGTCCCTTAACTTTAGCAGTGTGTAAATAAATGAGGGAAAGGGTTAGGAGAGCATCAGTTTAACTTAAGTAATGGAGCGACCCATCGTGAAGAAATAAATAACCTTTAGTTGGAACATAATTACGAAAAACGCTGTGTATTAATAAAATCAGAATGCAAATAAAGTATGAGTATAAAGCAGCACAGAGCAACCAGCTTCTACTTTGAATCTGTGTTTGAACACAAATTCAGAACGTCTTCCTGCCAAAGTGGCTGGCGGGAAATGCTGTCCATTTCGGTTACACTTCAACTGTTAGCTAACTGCCATTGCAATCATCACTTTCAAAATCGAATAAGGGAAATCGTGTGGCTTAGAGTGGCACAACATTTAGCAAGTCTAGCACAATAAATTAATGCATGTGACAGTAATAACAGAGAGTCTGCTAATTGACATTCTATCTTACATCCTGGAAGCACCATTTTAATCCTCTGTTGCCATTACGATTCCAACTCTACCTCTAGAAGAGAGACAGAGCTCGTCCCAGGCCCCTTATGACTTCTGCCTACGTGCCATTTTAATCTTGGCCAAAATGGAAAACCTCCATTTGCTTTCATAGATTGTAAATCCCAGAATGCTTTGCCAGGTATTCACAAAACCTGTCACTCACTGTGCAACGCTTTCAATAGCAGTAGTCCTGCTATTCGTAAGCATTGGGTTCTTTCTTCCATGACTTGTATGAGAATTGAATTCCTTACATCTGTAATTATTTTTTGATGCATTACCAAGTGACCCTGCCCTGGGCTTGCTTCTATCTACAACTGTGAATAAGCTGTCATTGCCAAAAAGCTCATTGTTTGTGCATTGATGTTTGAATCTTTTGTAACAGAACTCTTGTTGCCTGCTTCCTGACTGTATGAAATTGGGCTACTGGTTGGGGAAAGGGGTGGAAACCTTACTCAAACAACAAACACAATCCTTTTCAGGATGAAGTCACAAGCAAATCCCCAAATTAACCTGTGCTCAACAGAGCAGCCAGGCTAAACTTTGAGGCAATCAGTAAAGCATTTATGCAGCACTTCAAGCAGTAATAAAGTGAAAACACAAAAACGAAAAATCCCACAACACTTTGGAAAACTACAGTAATATTTAATAAATAAAACTAGACCAAAATTACAAATATCCAATCAGTAGAACCAGAGATATGCAATTTTGAAGATTTCTGAGAAAATGGGTCGAAAAAGCACAAAACGCCAACTGTGATTATCTGGCCGTGCTGGACCCGGACAAAGTCACAAGCTCAGGCCAACTGTGAGTGAGTGCAGGCTGGCTACAGGGACCCAGTTAGGCTCACTGAACAAGACTACCCTAATTCCTGGTTGCAAAGCAATGTGAAGTCCTTACATTGAGGATGCATCAGGAAAACGACGAAATGTGAGGTCTGGGTCGGAGATGCTGCAGGCAGCATTAGTTCTGGGGAGCTAGAAGGCTGCAATGCGAGGTTCTGTGTCATTGTTGAGGAGGCCTCCAATGAGGAAGGCTTTCAATATGAAGTCCTGCATCTAGGATGCATTGTTCACCGGCAGGTTCTGAAAAAGCTGCTGGGCTTGCAAAGCAGAGTCCTAAATCATCATCAAGGATGCCGTCGACAAGGGTCTCAAGATACGAGGGCCTGCATTGAGGATTCATCATGCAGCAACGGTTCCAATGAGGAGGCAGGCTGTAATGGCGATTCGAAGTCCTGGTTCTTGGAAAGTTCACGCAGCAGAGGCAATGCATTAATGGACACCTTCAGGCCTACTTCCAAGGGTCCAGGACTGTAAGGGCACCACTTGGCAGGATAGGACTCACAGTTGCAGAGGGGTTGCAAGAGACTAGCCCTTGGAGTCACTCGGTGGTCCTGGGTATTGGGATTAGGCCCAGTCTTCCTCACCCAGGCATCAGTCCTTCAGAGCAGCAGTCCAGCAGAGTGGCAGTCCTTTCACTAGCACAGCAGTCCTTCTTCTTGTCAGTCTTCCACAGTTCCAGATGTGTACTGAAGAGTTGGGTCTAAGGGTCCAATTTGTTTAGCTAGTGCCAACTTTGAAGTAGAGGAAGCGTCTGGATGTTTCCATGTCCCAGAGGTGTCAGGCATCCCCTTCTTCCTTGTCCTGGCCTGAACGTGTCTGGAGTAAAAAAAGACCAGTGTCAAACCCTTTGTGAGAGTGCTCAGATAGGGCCTTTGTGATGACAGGCTGGCGGTGCACCGCTGGGCATTCTGACCGCGGCGGTTCAGCCGCGACCAGAAACGGAAAGTCGGCGGTGTACCGCTGACTTTCCGCTGCCCTTGAGAATCCTCCATGGCGGCGGAGCGCGCTCCGCCGCTATGGGGATTCTGACACCCCCTACCGCCATCCTGTTCCTGGCGGGTCTCCCGCCAGGAACAGGATGGTGGTAGGGGGTGCCGCGGGGCCCCTGGGGGCCCCTGCAGTGCCCATGCCAATGGCATGGGCCCTGCAGGGGCCCCCGTAAGAGGGCCCCACTATGTATTTCAGTGTCTGCTATGCAGAAACTTAAATACGCAACGGGTGCCACTGCACCCGTCGCACCTTCCCACTCCGCCGGCTCCATTCGGAGCCGGCGTCCTCGTGGGAAGGCTGTTTCCCACTGGGCTGGCGGGCGGCCTTTTGGTGGTCGCCCGCCAGCCCAGTGGGAAACCCAGAATGACCGCCGCGGTCTTTCGACCGCGGTACGGTCTTCTGGCGGTTCCCGCTTGGCGGGTGGCTCCCGCCGCCCGCGAACATCAGAATCAGGCCCTAACTGCCAGCTATATCTAGCCATGTGACCCAGGATAACGGTGCAAGCAACAAACGGTTAAGACAAGAAAATTTAAACTTTCTGGACATTTTTTTCTTTCATAAATTGAATTAATAATTGTATTTATAAGATGTAGTCGTACATGTATTAAAAATGTCACCATAATAATACAGCAGTTAGAGTGATAGTGGTTGTTGTTATACCTGATGGTCACAAGTGTTTCAGTCCTGTTAGTGAAGTCGAGATAAAGTGCTAATAAATAATTTTTCAACGTACTTGAAGACTCATTAGGTTCAGATATTAAACACTTTGAAAGAGTAACTGGATTTTTTATTTCTCTTTCTCTTTTTCTTTTCACTTGCATTGAATATCCTATCATAACAAAAAAACATGAAGTTGATTGGCCCTTTTTTGCAATGTATGGCTACCGCGTTTAGTGTTATGTTGCACTACGTAAGGCAACGCTCAGTGGAGTAGAAATATTGTGTGAGCCCACAATTGACATTTTTAGTGCTTTTAGTTAACATAATGAATTAAGGTGATCATGCCCTTTTCTTCCTCAAAATGACTACTGCGATTTAGCATTGTACTGTACAAAATAAGGCACTGATTAGTGGAGTAAGAACAGTGGAAGTGCCCATATTAGTCGTTTTTGGTTCACAGCAGATGGTTTTAATGTAATTAACATAATTAACTACAATTAGAGGTACGGCTAAATAACAACTGCTAGGGTATGCTTACCCCCTTTCCAGAGCAGGATGGAAAAAGAAGGATATACTGGTGGAGCCCCCACCTATGTAAATAAGTGGGCAAACAGTGTTGAGGGCCGGATCGTCTTTTGGATTAGGGGCTTTTGGTTTGGTGAGTTAGTGCCTGCTATGTTAGTGATTTTGCCCCTTTTGCATTTCAGGGTGACTGACAAAGTAAATTAAATGCATCTATTGTAATTAATTCATAAACTTCAACGGGATTCATGACATTAGGGTAGTATGTCATTGGGGTGTATATTGTCATGTAAGGGAAGACACCAGGTTAGGTTCAAACCAACATTTTACGTAGGATGTATATATACTCACCGCAATAGTTACTTTGGTATAAAATTCATTTCAAGCGTTGGAGAAGAATAACAGGTAGCAACAATGCTTAATTTGTGCTTGTTGTTTCGGGAGAGGAGCCCCGGCACTTATTTTTGAGGGCCGGTTCTTATTTTTTAGTCACAAGCATTTACTGCGAGCAAAAGACACATATGGGAAAGATGGAGGGAGAGAAAAATGAAAAAGCGTCACAAAGTGAGAAAGCAAAAAGCTGCAAGAGTGAGCTGAAGGGGCAGGGACTGGGTTTAAATGGATTGAAGAGGCCCGAGATGGCTTCAGGATTACTCTGCCTCAGTATTCCCTGTTCACACAGTTAATTGCAGCAGTCGCGTGTTTAAGAGGAGGGCTTTGAGAGACCAACAAGTTTTTATTTACAAATTAAGCGCTGGGTAGCAACATAAAGAGTCATAACTTGTGAGTAGCTAGTTTTTTTCTAATTCTCTCCATCTGACTTGTTACTTTATACTCTGTTTAGAGAATGCTAAATAAATAGCTTTTTACTGTTCTTTTCCAACATGTTAGTGTGCCTATATAACCACATTGGTTTCATGTCTGGAATTGGGGCATTTAAAAAAAGCGCTGCATGGTTGAATCGACACTGGACTATCAAGATGAGTTCCACATTAGTAGTTGACACCGTTAATATTTCTAATAGTTCAGAAGAATTCTCTCATTAGGCAAATTAGAGGTAGCAGCGTAATCAATTGTCTTTCAGCTTAGTTTTTGTGCCAGCTTTTCTTTAACTTTGATCACTCTTTCTGATTAGTTGAATATTTAATTAGTGAACTATCCATAACACGGCTCTTCTATTAAATGTTCTACAATGAAATGGAGGGGCTGGTTCATCATAGTATATGTGATGAAAGTGGTGTATTACATTGTGTGAATGTGTGACCTTACCGTATAATACACTCACAATACTGGACTGGGTCCAGTCAGACTCATTTGTTAAACCTTAGCTCAACCCTGGGTAGCTGCTGCTTTGAATAGTCAGGGTTAAACAAAGGAACATGTATAAAGCATTTAGAAGAACCAAAACAACAAAATTGTTAAGTCACACAACAGGAAAGAAATCAAACACCAATTTATAAAAATAGATCTTATTTTTAGACACCAAAATGAACAAAAGCAACCAGAGGTTTTCAGAGAATTAGTTCTTTAAGTAAATTGAAATCATTGCAAAACTCCAACAAGTATTCATAACCACAGAGTTTGAGAACTTTGTAAACCTTTTAAAAAGTTGTGCTTGGCTACTCCAGTCTGCTTTCGGTGACCAACTCCAGCAGGAGGAAAGTCAAGGATTCCAGAAAGGAGCTGTAGGACAGTTACTTTGTCACCAAGGCAGTCTCAAGTTTAATTCCAGGCTCTAAGGCTGAACCTCAATTGAGTTTAACAGAGTGTTCCTGGTGCAAGGGATGCAGGATGCTGAAGATGCTGTAAGATGCTGAGGATGCTGTGCAGTCGATGGGGGGAGCTTCCTGGGGCGACTGTTCAGTCCACAGTCCAGGTGGGGGGAAATTGGTCACAGGGGTCAATGTCCCTCAAAGTTCTATTTTGGTGTAGCAAAAGTCCAGTTGCGACTAGACAACACTCCAGTAACAGCAAAATCAGCCGTTCCCTATGGTTAAGGATAATGTTCATCTTGCACAACAAAACTACACCCTAGTGACTTTCCCAGGTCTACTGTTAGAAATGGGGTCTCTGATTGGCAGTCAGTTTATACCCTGCTATGTGTTAAGTATTTGTACCCACATACAGTAACACAATGAAAACACTACGAATGGACACCAAACCAGATTATCCTTCTCGTTCACCCATGTGCCTCATTGTAATGTTCTTCTGCCCTTGTCCTGGCATTCCTCACAGGGGTCAGTAGCCATGATAGGTTGGGGTAACGTGAGTCACCTGCAAATATTGAGGGACAACATTTAGGCACCACTATCCTATATGGCCCACACCATACCCAAACACCAACATCTACTGGGTGGGAACCAGGGCTCACCTATTAGCCACACCCAGTGCCTCTGTAGTTGGGCCATCACATTTGGGATGCTGCTATTCCTCAGGATAAAGGCATCAGTGCACCGACACAGAATACTTAGCATTGACATGGGAGATGTACTGGTCCGCCAAGCACACCACCTGTACATTCATGGAGTGGAAACTCTTACGATTTCTGAACACCTGTTCATTTTGCTAGGGGGGGACAAATGCAATATGAGTTCCATCAATCACCCCAATTATGTTGGGGATATGTCCCATTGCATAGAAGTCAGCCTTCACTGTGGCCAAATCCTCCACCTGGGGGAAAATATTGTAGCTGCACATGTGTTTAATCAGCGCAGACAACACTCTTGTCAGCACTATTGAGAACATTGGCTGTGACATTCCTGCTGCCAAGCCTACTGTCACTTGTAAAGAACCAGTTGCCAAGAAATGGAGCACAAATAGGACTTGCAAAAGAGGGGGGATCCCAGTGGGGTGACGGATAGCAGATATCAGGTCAGGTTCCAGTTGGGCACATAGCTCTGTGATTGTAGCCCTGTCAAGTCTATAGATGAGGATAATGTGCCTGTCCTCCATTGTTGCCAAGTCCACCAGGGGTCTGTACACGGGGGTATGTCTCCATTTCCTATTCATCAGCAGCAGTTGCAGTCTAAGGGACAAAAGAGTGAGGAGCCGGTCACAAACTGAACATCGGAGCCACAACAGTACAATGCAAGATGTTAATTTGTGATGGTTAAGTAGTATTTTTCCTGTATGCCCTATTTTTAAATGTGATGCAGTTATTATCCAGGGCCTGTACCCCCTGAAATGGCATCCGCCTGTCCTGTGTGGAGGGACAGGTGGAAGTGAGGTAATTCCACTGACGTTGTGCGCCTTTGCGGTAGGCGGTCGGGAACCGCAGTGCAACTCCTCATTGGTTAACATTGGGCTCTGTGGGGTACAGTGGCCAATGATGATCTACACCGGCGGTGACGGTATGCACCGCTGCGGACATGACTGCCATTTTCTGATCACTCACTTGCTACCTGATCTTCAGCAGGAGAGGACCTATACTGCATGTGCTGCTGTGACCTGTGTCTGGAACCTACCATGTGTGTCAGTGGGTGCCCCTAGGCCAGGCCTGACATTGCAGAGTAGGTCCCATGTTGGCCAGGGTTCTGAAGTGATAATCCTGCTACCTAGCCCGTAGGCATCCACAACTGGTCAGGGCTTTGTGAGTCCCAGGTGTGCTGCATTTGGCGGTATGTGCCCCTCCCCATGCCTTGGTGGCTAGCATTATAACTGGTAGTGCCATGCATAGTGCATAGGGCTCTTCCCTGTGTGTGATGGTGGTGTGTACGCCAACTGTGGTGTTGGTGCAGCCATTGACCCAGTGTATCCTTTGTCTCTTCCCCCCCTTTTTGTTTTGTCAACCTGTCCTTATGTGCATTGGCATCATCTGGCGGAGGAGCAGAGGCACCGGCGACGGAGGAAGCTGCATCCCACAGGACCCAGGAGGCAGAGTCCACTGACGGTGAGGGCACCAGTGGGACAGAGAGAGAGGGGAGCACCACGGCAGAGACAGGAGGGGACAGTTCTGACACAGATACCTCCTCCGATGGAAGCTCCCTGGTGGTGGCGGACACTTCTGTGACCACACGAGCTACAGGTGCAGCCGCCCCCCACCGTACCAGCACCGCCTTCCCAGCAGCCCCTCATTGAGTTGCCCGTGCCCGCTCACCCAGGAGGGTGGGCATCTCCTTCGCCCCAGGCACCTCAGGCCCTGCCCCACTTAGCCCTGCTGCCCTGAGTGAGGAGGCTATTGACCTCCTGAGATCCATCTCTGTAGGGCAGTCAAACATTGTGAATTCCATCCAGGGGCTGGCAGCCCAGATGCAACAGACTAATGTATTCCTGGAGGGAGTTCACACTGGCTTGCAGGCCCAACAGAGATCAATTCAGACTCTGGCCTCTGGTGGCAGACATTGTCCCTGTTTCCACCCTCCCCCCTCTAACTTCCTCTTCCCAATCTCATTCCCCTCAACCCCAACCTATCCCAAGCACACAGGCAGACGAGCATGCACACAAGACAACACACGAGAGTGGCACAGGCAAACACAAGCACCACATATCATCCCACAGGCACTCGCACAAACGCCATCCGGATGCAGACATACCAACATCCACAATTTCCACTGTCTCCTCCTCCTCCTCCTCCTCCACCTCCCTCCCAGTTGCATCTACACTCACACCTGCATGCACTACATCCTCATCCACTACCAGCATCACCACCACACCTAGCAGAACACACACCTAACCGGCAGACACCTCCACAACAGCCATGCACACGTCCCCTGTGTCCTCTCCCACTGTGTCTGTCACCCCTCCTCCCAAGGTACACAAACGCAAACACTCAGACACCCAACAGCCATCCACCTCACAACAGCATCCAGCCCTTGCACCTGCACCCAAACACAGCATACAGACACCTCCTACAACCACTCCCTCTTCCTCCACTCCCAAACCTTCTCTCTCTTCCCGCCCCAATGTCCCTAAGAAGATTTTCCTCTCCACCATTGACCTCTTCCCTACCCCTACCCCCCGTCCTTCACGTCTGGCTAGGGTAGCAAAAACCCAGGCAAGCACCTCAGCCACCCAGTCACCGGGCCCAGTAGTCTCCACACCCACTCGTGGTGGGAAAGGATCCAGGGCACATGTCCAGAGGTTGAAGGAGCCTGCACCAGGCAGCCTCAAGGAAAGGCTGCCTGCCCCAGCTGCGGCCCGGAAGACCATGGAGCCTGCTCCAGCTGCCGCCAGGAAGGGCAAGGAGCTTGCCCCAGCTGCTGCCAGGAAAACCAAGGAGCCAGCCCCAGCTGCTGCCAGGAAGGGCAAGGAGCCAGCCCTAGCTGCTGCCAGGAAAGGCAAGGAGCCAGCCCCAGCAAGCAGGAAGAACAAGGGCCTGGTGCAGGGACTCAGACGGAGACCCCCCCACCACCAACCCATGGTTGTGCAGCCATCCGAGGCTGTAGGGGATGGGCTGGAGTTTCCCCCCACCACGACTAGCAGCACCGCCAGCACCAGTGGGCAGCATTCTGAGGCTGCAGGTGATTGGCTGGAGCCCCCCCTATCACCACCAGCAGCACCACCACCACCAGTGGGCAACCGCCCGAGGTTGCAGGGGATGGGCTGGAGACTCCCCCACCAGCAGCAGCAGTACCACCACCACCAGTGGGCAACCACCCGAGGCTGCAGGGGATGGGCTGGAGCCTCCCCCACCACCAGCAGCAGCACCACTACCACCACTGAGCAGCCGTCACTGCCGGCGGACGGTATGTGGTCCCGCCTTCGTGGGCTGCTGTGCGGCCTGGCCCCTGCAATTCCATAGGGTATGACACCCACCTGTGAGACTGTAACCTTGCACTCCCCAGGATCAAGAGCACAGGGCAAGATCCCTCTCCAGAGCATGTGGGCTAGTCACCCACTTGAGAGACTGTGGCCTTACACTCCCAAGGACAGAGCACAGGGCATGTTGCCCCCCCCCAGAGCCAGTGGACAAGTCACCCAATTGAGAGACTGTGGCTTTACACTCCCAAGCACAGGGCATGTTGCGCCCTCCAGAACCAGTGGGTAAGACACCCACCAACCCCAGCCTCCCCAGGATCAAGAGCACAGGGCAAGATCCCCCTCCAGAGCATGTGGGCTAGTCACCCACTTGAGAGACTGTGGCCTTACACTCCCAAGGACAGAGCACAGGGCATGTTGCCCCCCCCCAGAGCCAGTGGACAAGTCACCCAATTGAGAGACTGTGGCCTTACACTCCCAAGCACAGGGCATGTTGCGCCCTCCAGAACCAGTGGTGTTGTTCCATCTGTCGGCTGAGGTGCCCCCCGTTACCTGTCCCCCTGAGGTGCCTGCCTATTTTCCAACTGTTGCCCCTGCAGTGTTCTCTCCGTGTTGGTGCAGGTGACAAGTGGGGCCTTGGAATTTGGCCAGGGGCCCTGTGGCCCACACACAATGAGGACTGGGCAGTGTCCCTTGAACTGTACATATGTATATACCAATTACATTGCATTTTTGTATTTCTACTGTGTTGATATTATTACACTCACTTTAACACATTCCTGTGATCCTTGCATTATTCCTCAAGGGTACAGGGTAAATATGTTTTATTACTGCAGCTGATTGTGTGTATGGTGTTGGGGTTGGGGAGTGTGTGTTGCGTGTGTGTCACTCTCTTTTTGCCCCCCCCTCCTCTGTGTGCTAGGTGGCTGTACTCACTGTGCTCGTCTTCGCCATCATTGGAGTTTGTGGTGGAGCAGGACGTAGAAGAACATTGGAAATATTTGCAGTTCGGGCTCCATGGCGGCGTGGTTCTTCCCTGTGTCTCCAAAGGTGAGTCCTTTGATTTCTGTGCTCTGTTTCCACCAGGCTTTTGATGAATTGATATCGCCCCGGAAAAGGTGGCAGTTTCCAAGGTCTTAATATGGTGGGCGGAATATTGACTTCCGTCTGGCTGTAGGCTGCTACCGCCATGGTGGCTGTTGTTTCCACCCTGGCGGTCGATGTGGTAAAGTGGCTGTATGCCTGAGTTATCACCGCCATGGTCATAATTTGGTGGTAGTTACCACCAGCCTGTTGGTGGTATTACTGCCACTTTATCACCGACCTCCAGGGTTGTAATAAGGGCCTAATTCCTAATAAAAGCACTTAGAAACACAGTGCTCCAACTGGTGCTATCATGGAGTTGTGACCAGGTCATTCCAAACAGTCCAACGTCATTCAAGAGGAATTGTGGTGCCTGTCGCAGAGTTGCACGGACCCCAGATATAGTACCTTAGAAACGAGGCAGATTCAAAGACATGGCATGGATTTTGGGAGTTGAGGCGGCACTGGAGTCAGTGTGACGTTGTTTCCATAATGCTGTGCAGGAGGTGAGACATCGGTTCCTTACTACTATGGGGGGAAGAGAGGCGTTGGTTCCTTACGTAGACAGTGGAGGTAAGGTGGTGTTGGCGGCGAGGTGTAGTTTCTTTGCAATCCGGCGGGGTCGATGAGTCCAGTGGGTTAAAACGGGATGAGGCAACTTCTCAGTGTCACAGTCACACTACGGGACCACAGGTGCTGTGGTGGAGTCGGGTATCACGGACGTCGGTGACACGGCACTCAGGACTCAAGATGTTGGGGGACTTAAGAGGTGCTGCGGCGGCGTCAGACCTGCGCTGTTAGGCAAGGTCGTCAAAATTCAGCAGGGACCATGGCTTTGGGTGCAGGCAATGGGCACAGAAGCGGGCAGCGATGCTGGTTTTGGAGTTGTCCGGAGTCAGTGTGCCTGGTTCTTCTTGTTTTTCTGCCAGACTTCACTCACAGGGGCCCTGGACGTGGAGTGGGCACCTCTTGGCAAGTCAGTGTACTCAGTAAGAAAGCTCAGGAGCTGGCAGGTGAACTCTTGGATGTCCCTGAGACTTCTTAACAGGAGGCAAGCTCATTCCAAGCCCTTGGAGAAACTTCACACTCAGGATACACAGCAAAGTTCAGTCGTTCTCCTCTCCAAAGCAGAAGCAGCAACTGCAGGCCAACCCAGCAAAGCACACACATCAAAGAGGCAGTACTCCTCGCAGCTCCTCTGCTGTTCTCCTTGGCATAGTCTCCTCTTGATCCAGGAGTGTTCTAAAAGTCTAGGGTTTTGGGTCCAATACTTATACTCATTTCTGCCTTTGAAGTAGGCAAACTTCAAAGGAAAGTCTTTGTAGTGCAAAAGATCCTGCAATTTCTGCCCAAGCCCTGGACACACCCCAGGGAGTTGGACACTGCTTTGTGTAAGGACAGGCACAGCCCTATTCAGGTACAAGTGTCAGCTCCTCCCACCACTCTAGCCCTGGAGGACCTATCAGGATATGCAGGGCACAGAAAAGTTAATCATGAAAATGCCCACTTTCTAAAAGTGGCATTTTCAAACTTGCAATCTAAAAAACACCTTCATCAAAAGATCTATTTTTAAATTGTGAGTTCAGGGACCCCAAACTCCATATCTCATCTGCTCCCAATTGAAAACTCCACTTAAAAGAGATTTCAAGGCAATTCCCATGTTGACCTATGGGAGAGATAGGCCTTACAAAAGTGAAAAACAAATTTAGCAATATTTCACTATCAGGACAAGTAAAGCACAGTAATACCTTTCAAATGCACTGCACCTCCCCAAGGGGCTGCATTGGGCCTACCTTAGGGGTGACCTACATGTAGTAAAAGAGAAGGTTTGGGCCTTGCAAGCGTGTGCACTTGTCGGGTCTTACTGGCAGTTCCGTACTGCCCACACAGACGCTGCAGGGGCAGGTCTGAGACATGTTTACAGGGCTACTTATGTGGGTAGCACAATCAGTGCTGCAGGCCCACTAGTAGCATTTGATTTACAGGCCCGGGCACCTATAGTGCACTTTACTAGGGACTTACTAGTAAATTAAATAAGCCAATCATGGAGAAACCAAACACCAATATCATTTAGACAGAGAGCACTTGCACATTAGCACTGGTCAGCAGAGGTAAAGTGCCCAGAGTTCTAGAGCCAACAACAACAGGTAAAAAAAAATAAGAGGAAGGAGGCAAAAGGTTTGGGGATGACCCTGCAAAAGGGGCCAGGTCCTACAGCTACTGACTGGCCAAAACAGGACTCTTCACCTTTTGCGGCCCTGGTGCTGTAACAGGAAGTCAGACAACTGACTCCTGGAATTCACCTCTTCTGCCTGGGGCTCGGTAGCGACTTTTGTACTACAAGCACAGTGCTCCCTTTGCTAGCCCAAGTATCAGGAGGTGCACTCCAGCAGTTGGTGCACTCTCTCTTGCCAGGTTCACGAAACAGCAGGGCAGTCCTTCTTCAGTCCTCTCTCTAGTCCAGATGTGATCTGAAGTCTGGGTGCCATGAGTGCTATATTTATGCCCAGAACGTGCCCGCAGGGAATGCAGCGGTTAATAGCCAATGGGCTACTAGGCCCCTCCCTTGGTATTACATTTGTTAAACTATTTTATGTATTATGTTTATGTATTGTTAGTATGTTGGTTAGTTAATCATGTGCTGATTAAAAGTGTGCAACAAAAGCTGTTTTTGATGTCTTTGATAATCATGTTGTGTACATTCGTGTATCGTTAGTATATCATTCTGAATTGAACGTTTTCATTATATAACTTGGAACATGGGTTACACTTTTGTATATGTTACAATAAAAACTGATAATAGGGGAACATAATGATAGTAAAAATCTGTTTTCACCGGGAACTGTAATTAGCATACATATGGCACAGGTTATTTTTTTGTGTGATGCCCTGCAATTGAACATGGGCCATGTGGGCCTGGGTTTTGTTTGTTATTGTTTCAGTTGTGAGATGAAACCAACAAAATGTGTTATAAAAAATCTGTTCTCAGATCTGTTTTCAGCAGTGACATAAGAATTGTTTCCAGGCTAACAGGCAAGACGAAGGTCCTGTTAGTTCACTAAGGAGACTAAAATGTTGACTCTTTGCGTCACCAATTGGACTATATTTATCAAAGCGTTTACTGGATATGTTTCTACGAGGAATGTGTCAACAAGCCCAAGATGAAGGTTTGCATTATGTGTTCATAAGGTACATGTGTATTGCTTTCTCTGTCTTTATGTGTGTATACATTGTCACATCTTGCTAATTTTATTATGTGTGAGAATCGATACTTGAAATATTAAATTGTGATTTTTTAATAACATTTGATTATCCCCTTGTGATTGAATCATACACAAATTACATTATTGATAACGATTTACAGACTGCGATGATTGGTTTGATGGTATTTGTTTTGTCGACTATATGTTGGGTGATATCAGCATATTATTTTGCCTCATCTTCTTTTAAGGTGTGGGCAAACAGGCAAATATATTTACACATTGAAAAGGAGGGACCAGGAGGAGGTAGTCTGCCATGCTATGAATCATGTCACTGACACCCCTAGCTAGCACTTCATGCCCACTGACTTCTTCCTACTTCACTCTGCTGTTCCAGCCTGCCAATTCCAACTGTAGCTTCCCAATATTACTTCTGGTGCCTTCTTCCCTTAATTCAGACAATTAAAATCTGGCTACTCAAAACGGATTCTCACTCTTTGCGGTGCCCTAGTTGGGTTTTGAGAAAAACCACTCCATCCCCAGTCTCCTTTCTCATTCCTTCTTTCTTGTCCACTCTTTGCTTCGCTGACCCCTCTTTTTCATTGCTCCTGTCCTAACTCCCATCAGCATATTTAGGTGACGCCAGTCCCTACATGTGTGTATGGAGGTGTGTGTTCATGATAGAACACTACGGCAGATACCTTGATTTCTGAGACCAGGATAAGCCATGTGTTTAGAATCCAGGAAAGAATTCTACAATATATCTAATCAAGAAAGGGAAGTTAATGTGAGAATCAGTCGAATGATGGTCCTGCTTGCCTAGAATACATGCTGTCACAGTGCGTTAAAACATCCAAGGAGTTTATGTTCACTTAAGAGCTGATCTCTCAGAATAGCAGAACATGCTTGCTCCAGTGCCACGGAATCCTAGCTATTATTTACACTGAATAGTGGACTCTGCGCTAGAGGACCATGGATCGAAGCAACATAGGTTTGAGGGGATGTCATCAATGAGTAATGTATCAACAAAAATCAACGTAATCCATGATATTAAACCTCACTCAATAACCACACCAGTTTATTAAGAAGAATTATAAAATATATTTCCCTAGATTAACACTGCTAAGGTCACGAAAATAACTCTCAACACAAATGGTAAGCGTATAGGATCAATAACGGTTGATTAGAACGTCTTATATAACTCAATTTGATTAAAACAACCAAACAGATTATTTCCAAAGGAATCACACTTATTAATAATACCAAAACCGGCAATAATGGCAAAGTATACATTAGTTCAGCATTCAAATAAACTCAAGATATGTCATAAGCATTTCAAATTAGTTCCCTCACTAACCACTAATTAGTATCAACATGTTGGGCTAAATGTGATAAGAATTTAGTAACATAAATTTAGAAAAAAGTTATTTTAACTTGGTTAATAATAAAGAATATTAATAATATGTAGCAAATAAATCATAAGTTGCAGCTGGTACCTGAAAAGCAAAAGAGACACATATTTCATTACAATGACATACATTACCAATAATAAAAGAAGAAACAGTAAGTAGTTTGCTTCAGCCATTGGACACCATCAGTTATGTCATGAGAAGATTTGGGCCTAACGAGAGCTAAACCCACTCAGCCAATAACACTAGAACCATCTGCATCTATCTCTTAAGTCTCTAATATGGAATCGCTGGTCATCTTGGTCAATCTATGGGGTAGTAGTAAAACACAAGTTTATTAGTTAATTAAAACCATAAAACTTTCCTTCCACATAAACATTTAACAGAACAATTTTAGTGCAAAAAGGCAATTACAGTTCTTTAGCTTTAGGTGAAGTGGTTAGTGAGTTTTTCTTCTATATACAGATTTTAAGAAAGGAACATACTGGTGCTATGAGTATTAATAATGAGACAACAGAACAATCTTTTTTTTTTTTTTATGTAAAATGAATACAACGCCGGATAAAATCCTATGTTTAAAATGAAAAGCTATATGAGATATCGTTCCCCCGAGATATTTAACGAAAACAGTGGCAGCCAACTGAGACATTGGTAAAAATAAGACAAAGTGGGGGGAGGCCTTCCATCAATTTTATCTACCCCCACTTACGTCTGATTGTTGAAGCCGGACTTTATTATGACACGAGCTAAGCAACTCTGTGAACTACATAGGAGCCTTCCCTTCTTTAGGATATATAAAGCAGATTATATGAATTTCGCTATCGTTTCCGCCCTCCCTCTATCTGGACATTTCGAGAGGTCGTGGTTTTATGAGTGAAAATTTCCAGAAATTGGACCAGCCTAATGTTCAATATAGTATTTTGAGGGTTAAAGGCTGCAATTAGTGCTTGTCTGCAGGATCTAATTCTTAAGACGTTAAATTCTTTTTTCAGCAAGAGTCTCCTTTCGGCCGCCAGGGCTGGACAAATGCAGACCACATGCATCAGGTTTTCATCTGCTAGATGGCAGAGACGGCACTCCTGGGAGTCTGCTTGCCGCTCCTTCATCCATTTTGGCATGAGGTCTAAGGTAGGGACCTCACCCAGCCTAAGTCTGAGAAAGGATTGCTTGATTTTCTGTGAGTACGGGCCCGCCATAAGTGGTGATTCTTTAAATGTTTTGTAGGAGTTAAGGATCAACCAACTATGTCCCCTTTGGGACAATGAGGTCTTGTCTTCTAGCCGGCTCTGTAATTTACTCGCTTTATTCACTACTTTATTGAAAATGGGGATGGGTAAGGACCTGTTCCATACCTCATCTAATTTCAGAAGACTCTAACTCTCTTCTAGGAATTTTATGTAGTTGGAGTTCCCTCTTTCTAGGATAATTTCCTGCCAGACTAGATTGGCTAAAGACCCCTTTGAAGCGCGGCTCAATTTGTAGCAGCATTTAATGTATGCCGCCGGACGGGCTAGCGACTGTTTGACCAGCATGAATTCCAGTCTGACCTGGGCTGGCGATGCACGCCCAGGTAGCCGAAAAACACGTTTATAGGTTTTTATCAGAAGCTTTTCCAGAAGACCTACTTCCATCCCCCTCATTATTTCGGTCCCATAGGTGATAGTTGGAAGAAGCTTCGCTCTCATTACAGCTGTTAATGGGTTCAGAGCATGACCACAGATTGAGGGGCATATTTATACTCCGTTTGCGCCGAATTTGCGTCGTTTTTTTCGACGCAAATTCGACGCAAAACTAACTCCATATTTATACTTTGGCGTTAGACGCGTCTAGCGCCAAAGTTCATGGAGTTAGCGTAATTTTTTTGCGTGAACACCTTCCTTGCGTTAATGATATGCAAGGTAGGCGTTCCCGTCTTAAAAAATGACTCCGATGCTATTGCGTCGGATTTATACTCCCGGGCAAAAATGACGCCCGGGAGTGGGCGGGACTAAAAAACCCGCATTTGCGCCGGATTTTAGCGCCTGGGTCAGGGCAGGCGTTAAGGGACCTGTGGGCTCAGAATGAGCCCAGAGGTGCCCTCCAAAGCCCCCAGGGACACCCCCTGCCACCCTTGCCCACCCCAGGAGGACACCCAAGGCTGGAGGGACCCATCCCAGGGAAGAAAAGGTAAGTTTTGTTAAGTTTAAAAAAAAAAAAATGTTGTGGCTTAGGGGGGCCTGATTTGTGCCCCCCTACATGCCACAATGCCCAATGACCATGCCCAGGGGACATAAGTCCCCTGGGCATGGCCATTGGGCAAGGGGGCATGACTCCTGTCTTTGCTAAGACAGGAGTCATGTTAATGGCGTCTGGGCGCCAAAAATAAATGGCGCAAATCGGGTTAAGACGATTTTTTTGCCTCAGCCTGACTTGCCCCATTTTTGGATGCCCAAACGCCATTTTTCCCTACGCCGGCGCTGCCTGGTGTATGTGGTTTTTTTTCACGCACACCAGGCAGCGCCGGTCGACTAACGCCGGCTAACGCCATTCAATAAATACGGCGCCCGCATGGCGCTTCAGAATGGCGTTAGCCGGCGCTAATTTTTATTGGCGCAAAACTGCGTTAGCGCAGTTTTGCGTCAAAAAGTATAAATATGGCCCTGAATTTGCTAGCTTACAAAAGGCGTAAGTAAGGGCCTGCGTTTTGTTTTTTATTGCTTCTTTTTGTGCCGTGTAATTACCTCTAGCATCCACCACCAATCCTAGGTATCTGTATGATGTTACTTCCTCTAGGTTTTTCCCATTCATATGCCATTTACCTTAGGTGGATGGCCTGCGGTTTAAGGTAATCATTTTAGATTTTTTATGATTAATTTCTAAATCATTGGAGCCTGAGTATTCTTCTAATGCCTTTAACAATTTCTGCATTCCTATTCTGGTATTACTGATTAGTAATAGGTCATCTGCATATAGTAGGTTGGATACTTGTTGGCCGCCCAGTGAGGGAGAGTGAGATGAGTGACCATTTAACTTGGTGGGGAGGTCTGCTATGTACAGGTTAAAGAGTGTTGGGGCCAATACACAGCCTTGCTTCACCCCCACTGTTGTTTTGACTGCCCTGGATAGGTGAGAGCCATCCCCAAGTTTAACCTTCACCCAAGTATCAGAGTATATCATTATAATGGCATTAAAAATAGAATGTGGCAGCCCCCACTGAAGTAGTTTGGCCCACAATTTACCGCGGGAGACACAGTCAAAAGCAGCTTTAAAATCAACAAAACATAAATAGGTTGGAGTCCCCTTTGCTTTTGCTCTGTTTATAATCAAGCCTAGCCCCATAAGATTTGTTAATGTTCCTTGGTGCTTGGTGAACCCGGTTTGATTGAAGGGTAGAATATTGTTATCTGTGATCCAGGCTTCTAGATGTTTTAGCACACAGCAGGAAAAGTATTTTAGGTCAATGTCTAAAAGAGAGATTAGTCTGTAGTTGCTTGGGGAGAGCAGGCACCCACCCTTATATATGGGGTGGATTACTGAGCCTTTCCAGGATGCCGGGACGTTGCCTGTTGTGATCACGTCATTAAACATTGCTGCCAGGAAATTGGCCCATCTTTCTGTTTCTTGTTTAAATAGTGCTTGCGGTAGGCCATTGGGGCCGGGAGCGCAGTCCATTCGTGACTTCCCAATGATTTTTAGTAATTCTGGTGCCGTAAATTTCAAAGGTTCCGGGATGTTGGGATCCCAGCTAATCATGTGCGACTGAATTTGAGGGCCTTCTTCGATGATCCGTTCTTTTAGATGGGACTTGAAATGGGATACCCATACTTCCTCTGTTATGTTTGCGTTATTGCCTGCTTTTGCGCCATTGTCTATTATATTGATGATTTTCCAAAATCTTTTGGAATCAGATGTTTTAGTCGCAAAATGTAGTTTGGCCCACAAGACCTCTTTTTGGGCTTTTTTAAAGGTCCATAGATCCCTTTTGTACAATTTCCTTTGCTCTCTCAGGGCAGTTAGTATTGATACATTATCTGGGGATTTACGTAGAGACCTTAGTAGTTTCCCTACAGCTGCTTTCCTTTTGCGCACTGGCAGCGGTAGAAGTGAACTTTGGCGATGATTCAATTGCGCTCCCTTTCTTGTGTTACATAAGGAATCTTTTTTAGTGAGATCTAGGGCAAAGTTCTCCCAGACTGTTGTCAGCTTTGCCCCACTTGTGGTATTTGATTCTAGGTTTCGTAGGGCCTCTTCTGCCTGGGTTTTGATGGTGTCTGAGGACCATTTGAGTCGCTTTAGATTTTCGGTGCCTAGTGTCCCGTTTAGGGATGCCACTTTCTCCGTTTTTTGCGGTGATGCACAAATCCCCAATATCTGTGGCTTATGGTCGCTTTCCGTGCGGTCTATGATGGTGAAGGTGTTTACTAACTTATATAAAGCAGGGGACACTAAAGTGTAGTCTAGATAGGAGACTGATTTCCCGGAGAATCTTGTCCATGCCGGTGGGATATCGGGGCATTTCCGTCCGTTTAGCGCGAAGAGGCCTACTAATTCACAGATGCGTATAAAACTCTCCCTTATTTTGTCTTTCCTGAGTTTTTTGGGGAGGGTTTGGCTAGGCATTCTTGCCACTGTTTGGGTGTGATCCTCACTGGGGATGTGAAATAAGCCGAGATTGAAATCGCCCGATATTAACCAGAATGCTGATTTTACTGTACCTTTTATCCTTAATAGTTGCGTTAAAAATGTATTTGCTTCGATTTTTTTATTTTTAGGATTGATGTATGTGTTGACCAGAATCAATGGCTCCTGTGTGTTTTTCCCCCAATCGTCTAGCTGGAGAAATTGGAAAGGTTGGTTTTCCTCCTTACGCTCAGAGATTTTTACTAAAAGGCTGGTACTAATGTAGATGGCAAGGCCTCCCTTTGGCCTACCGGGACTATTTGTTTTCGTTGCTGGGTTACGATATTCCATAAATCCGATTATCGGTATTGATTCCATTGCCCAGGATTCCTGTATGAGTAAGATGTCAAAAGTGCTGAAAAAATGTATTACTGCGGGATCCTCCAGTTTTGACCGAAGGCCACCGATATTCCAGGAGCAGATGGATAAAATGCCGTGTGCGGGTTGATCCTTACCAATTCAATTGTTGCCCATCGGTCTTGGGGGTAAAACCGTCGCTACCCGTTCCCTTTCTGGGTACTTTTGTTGACCCAAAACCACTCTTTCCCTCCCTTCTTCTCTCCATACTTGGACTGTCAGCGGGTGTGTAGGTGGGTTCTCCTCACTGCACCTTTCTTCGATGGGTCTGCTGGCCTGATGTACTCCTTTCAGAACCGACCATGCGCCTTTGGGGGTTCCCAGGTATTGTGGGGCTAGTAACGGGGTTGGATATCGGTCTCCTTTGTAGATGGTTACCTCAATGCCCCAGTCTTTCAAAAGATCCTTTTTTTTCATGATCCGCTTTGGGATATCTGGAGCCGAGAAGATGGTAAGTGTTGGATCTGTGTGTTGGTTGCCTCTTGCTTGAATACATTTTATAGCTGTGAGGTCCTTCGAGTCCACAAACTGAAGATCCGGTAAGGCTTTAATGATTCTTAAGATAGAAGATCGATTAAGAACATCTGCGGAGGACCTGGAGGTGAATTCTGGAATCCAGAGTAACTGGAGGGTATTCGTGTCTGTTATAAGTGACTGATTTTGCTCTATGTGCCGGTCTTGAACCTTATAGTCATCTTCTCTCTGACTAATTGAAGTCTTGCTGTCCACCAGTGTTAATTGGGGGGACAGCGCAGGCGCAATTGGTTTTAATTTTTTGCTCTGCTGACCCCTTGTGGGGCTAGGTCTTATGTTTGTTGTAGTGCCAATTGTTTCGTGTCGTCTCGGGGGGGACTTTGTTAAGTGGGTAGTGTCTGCTGAGGCGGGGAATGTTATCCCATCTACTATTGTGTTAGAGTTTGTACTTATGTGGGTGATAATGTCTCTATTGTAACCACCATTTGACGTCGCCTGGTCTTTAGGTGGATCCTTTGACGAGTTGAGTTGATAAAGTTGGGCGGACTTCCTACCCTTCCTTGCCCGCTTTCGTTCTCTTTTTGAGAGGGTCCGGGTTGTGGTAGACTCAGGATTCCTGGGCTTATTGATGGGCTGTAGCGGTGGATGATTCACCATAGGTTCCATTCGAGCGCTTGCTAGTTGGCGGCTGTCAGACAAAGTTCTCTCCTCACTTAAAATTGATGGAGCGGGCGCCAGGGAGGGAAGGGGCTGCTGCTCTTTTTGTTTCGGCTCCCTCGGGGTGGGTTTCAGAATGGTGGCGAGCGGTTTAATACATGTATATTCATCCTTCCTGGTGGAGCGGATTTCTTGAAGTATTCCCTCTAAGATTTGCGGCAGTCGGGATATCTTTTCTACTACCTCTTTACAGGAGCAGATTGTAAAGTCATTGGAGTGATTGACTTGCGCCCTTTTTATAAGTGCGTTTAATTTTTCCAACTTACTGTCGATCCCGGAGACAAATACTGCCAGGGTGTTTAGCAGGTCAACTTGAATGTCCATTTTATTTGAATGAAATTGCAGCGCCATGACCGTTGCTTGCATTGAATTTAGGATTGCGGCCCACATTTCTTCTGATCTGACTGCCCCTGGGGCTCGGGATTTTGAGTCGGGCTCTTGATTATCACTTGGAAGTACTTTGTTTAATGTTGTTTTATGGGGGGCTTTCTGTGCGGCTGTCACTGTTTCTACTTTTGCTGGTCCGTTTATGGATACCTGTTCTATATCCCAGAGGTCCTGTTCTTCTTTTTCACCGTTGTACGTTGGGAATGAGTGAAGTTTTGGACTTTGACAGAATGGGCCATCTTCCTGAGATTCTTGTTCTAAATGTTCTGCGATTGCTACCAGTTCTGAGTCCAGGATGGGTAGTTTCGCTGGGCTAGATGTCCATTGGTACTTAGTGGTGTCTAGGGGGTTATTACATAGAGTTTTGTCTTGCCTAGGATTGAAGACGAATGCTGGTGTAGGAGTTGGTGGTACCACATTGTCCTGGACTATACATGGTGCGTATAGTTTCGTGGGGTGATTTTTCCTGATCACTACTGTTGGCGATAGGGGGAGGCGAGGGGGTGAATTCATTCTGAGTTTCTTTTCGCTGCTTCCTTGCTGTTGCCAGTCTTGGCATGGTGAGGTTATTTCCCCAAGACTTGTTTGGGATGGACCCAGGGAGTCGATCCTTTTTCTGGTGGTGTTGGTGCCAGTAGTAGTGAAATAGTCAGTTATCTTGTGATGTTTGTGAGAGACTACGGACTCTGGAGCCCCCTCCTGCGGGGTCGCTTCCTTCCAAAAGCCGTGTTCTCTCCAGATCGTTTCTTCCATGCTGGAATTTTGTTCGCCTCCCCCGAGTGTGCCCTTTGTTAGGTTTTGCCTCCTGCATGGGAGGGGGAGATCCTGTTCGCTGCTTGCTCTCCTTTTTGGGGTTGCTTCATCCGGAGCCAGGTCTCCTTTCCTTTTTCTCTTTCCTTGTTTTGCTAGACGGTTTGTAATACTGCCTCGTGCTTTGCCTGATCTCATGGTCGGTAGGTTTTGCTGCCTTTAGAGCGGGGTGATTTTGAGCAGGCTGTTGGGGTGAGGGAAAGGGCCTTGTTGAGTTTTTTTTTTTTTTTTTGTGCCCTTTTGTTGTTTAGAGGCAGTTAAGGGTGCCTTCCTTCAAAGAAACCTTAATGGACGTTTAAATTCTGAGTGTGTGATCACCACCGGGGGGGTTAGGAGCTTTTGAGGGCCTGGGTCCTGGGGAGGTGCAGAGAGTACAGAGTTGCTGGACCATGTCAGTCCTTGGTGGACCGTGGTGGTGGTGGTGGTGGTGGTCCCTTCCGCTCCGCTCCTGGGCCCTGCTACCCTGGGGAAGGTGCCGGGTGCGGGGGCGTGCGAGGGGAGCAGGGCAAAGGGGGGATGGGGTGAGGCAACGAGCTGCCTGGTGGGAGTACCGGGGGTGTGTCAGGGTGAGGAGTGCTGCACGCCCTGTCGGGGAACCGGTGCCAGACCCTGGTACGGCTACCCCCCCCCGTTGCCCCGTTGCCCTCCTGTTGCACTCCTTGACCCCCCTTAGCCCCTTTCTGGCCTCTGTTGCTCACCGCACACTTGCCTCCTTCTGGGATCACGTCGTGGGCAGCACCTGGAACTGGTGGCCCGAAGCCTGGCGTCGTCCTCGGAGGGGCCCTCCTCTCTTGCCACCAGAAATTTGTGGCCCCTAAGCCCCACCGCAAGCCGCATCCGCGGTCGGGCCGCTTCCGCGGGGGTCCGCAGAGGGGGGGGGTGGAAGGAGACCCCCGTGCTAGGGGGGGCAGGAGCGCTGGGATGCTCCACTCTGTGCTCTGTGCTCTGCGCTCTGCTCCGGCGCGCTGATCCGCTGTTGACCCGGAACCGGAAGTCGAGAAAGTGCCGCGATACCTCCGTGAAGCAGCCTCCTCGATCACAGGGTTTGGACAGAATTAAAATCTATGGGGTAGTTATGCTTCAGCTAATCAACAACTAAATTGATAACCTAAAATACAACAATTCTACACTAACTAGAACATTTTCTTCAATAATAGTGTTTCCTCTTCCATCTCGTCTGTAGCTCCATTGTTTCATCTCCTTTCAAACGCCTTGTCTCAGGAAGAAACTTGTACTGTTTCACTTTACTTCTATCCTCGATGAAAGACCAAGTATTGGTAACATTCTCAAACAATAGGACATTCAGCTTATGCAATGCTTGGTTACAACATGACCTTGTAAGACATAATGCAGCAACCTACTAGGGGTAGCTGTGGACACATCTACTCAAACTTCGAAAACACTTCTATGTAAGCTTTGAATTATGGAAAATAACCACAACATTTAGTTAGAGTGTTGCTTAGTTAGGAACAGAAAACAAACATTGGTAATCATTTTCAAAAGTCACTTGTTTTACATGTTAATTCATTACACATTTTAATTACACAAAATCATTAATAAATATATTAGAAGACTCACACTCTCACATTCCCTCCTCTGATGACTATTTATATCATCACACCAATCCATAATAAATTCATTTATTATCATCAATTTCAAAATTTTGTTTAGTTTATTTTCGCATTATTTCTCTTTCTTCTTTTATTCCCTTTGTAGAATTCATTCATTTGAATTTCTAAATTTCTTCTACAGTATTATTTTCCAATTTCCTTCTCTTAAAACATTTTATCATTTTATATGTTACCCAAATGCCAATTAAACAAAATACAATTAATGATACCCATTTTACTATTGTCAAAATAATATTTCTCCCCACATTGATAAACCAGTTCCCCACAGCTTTAATCTCTTTGCCAGCTTTTTCCCAAACTGTAGTTTCTGTTAGTTCTTTTAAATCTTCACTATTAGTATTTGTTATATTTTTAATCAGTTCTTTAACTTTACCTGAATTATCAGGTATAAAGGAACAACAGTGATTTGAACCAAATAATTTACAAACTTCGCCCTCTTTTGCCAAAAGAATGTCTAATGCAAGGTGATTCTGAAGTGCCATAGCTCTTGTGGCAGCCAATTCTGTAACTAGAAGAATGATAGCGCCAGAATATCTTGTTAACATGTTATCTACTATTGTAGACAACTTCTGTATTTTGATTGAATTCAGGACTACTCCCACTGAAGGAATTATAGCCCCAAAAATGTCTCCCACAAAGCTAGAAATTGATTCTCCCTTGTGTCTCGTTTGAAATGTCATTGTTTCAAGAATCTTACTCAAGCCTTCCAACTGATAGATTTTTGGAAAGACTATTCCCAAATAACATGTTCCATACCATCCTCTAGGAAGACGGTAATATGCATTTCTCCCACAAATATAATAAATGCCAGGTACTGGGGGATCCTGTCCATTCATCATTAAATCCCACTTACTCCTGAACATAAAAACATGTCTTTTTACTTCACAAAAATAGGGCCAAGGAGGTTAACTGGTCCAGTGTACAGCCTCATATGTCATGTCTATCAAATCAAAAAAGGTACACTGCCCTTGTGGCAATTGTAATGTTTGCCATCTCACTGAGCGAACAAAAATGGTCATGTTAGAACCTATTGGTCCATGGCATCTTAATAAACATGCAATTGCAGCACTTCTAACTGTATATATCTGATCCGTTGCCCATGTGGATTACGCTATGTAGGTATGATCAGTTAAGATCAGGATCAACTAACATAGAAGTAATATCAGATGTGGTCATTTAACAACAAAATTAAGTACACATTATCGTGATGCCAAGCATACTCCTGATGACATGCAGTGGATTGTTTTGGAAGTTGTCAAAACGGCGTCAAGAGGGCTTTTTGGAATTGAACAACGTTGGGTTTTTAGATTAGGTACCCATATCCGGGGCCTAAATGACGATATACCTTGGCTGAATATCACAGGAGGTGGAAGATGACTCTAGCTTTGTAGCCATCATTTTACTTCTCTACCCTTATTCTTATTTTGTCATTTGATTGGATGAGTTGAATGAATTCCCTTTTCTTTGGGTCAATGTTCCAGGATTCTGATTTGTTGGCTATAATGTATAACCAACCATTTGAAAATCTATCCTTTCACATTGTTTGGTAGACTCACAGATTTTGCTATCTATTTTGAGTCATTTGGAAAGATATATCCAGTCTTTTCAAAGAGGTGTTAATCACAATCTTTTTTTCATTTTTTCACGGCTCATGTGGCTTAGGACTTTGTTGGATTTACATCTGGGTCCTTTCTCTATGTTTATGAACTGACCCAGCAGTCCCAGCCCTTGATTGGTTTGATTGGACGATACACGTCCTAGTACGTATTTGTATCTAAACTTCTGCGTCCGGCTACTATCTGAAAGTTGGGCGGCGCACGGGACACAAGAGATCAGAATCTCCAGCTCCAGCAGGTATTTACTGATGTGTGCCGCGTCAGGCGTTCGTCCGCTTAGTAACTCTAATATTAGGAGTCTTGTCCTCGTTCGGCTTTTGTATGAGTTTGATACTGATTGCCGTTCGTCTTTTCCCTTGGGTATATCGCTGCAAGGATAACGAGACATGAGTTACCTAGCAACCATACAAACAGTACATTGTTGCGAGAGTGTTTCCTTTTTGGTCATAACTGACGATGATTTTGACATGTGGGGATTTTAACATTATTTCCTAGCGTGTAACTTCTTCTAGTCTGGTACAAAAGCAGCCATTTTTTCACACGGCCGTTTTGAAAAAAAAGTTTTGACAACAATTCCCGTTTACCCGAGCAATGGGTCTTTGAGTGGTTTATTGTGCCACAGTGTTTTTAAGGATTTAGATCTCTTTTCTCCTTTTCCCTTTTTTCTGGTAATACATATAATGGAGACTGAATTTATTTTTACATAAATGGCCCTTATATTGTTGTTTAGCGCCTGAGTTTAGGTGGCTAATGCACTAAGTTATAGTCAATTTCTTTTTGTACATAGAGTGACCATGTTTCAACTTCTATGGATACTGTTTGACAGTTTATTGAGAATATTATTTCTTTAGTATATATAAGAGGATTTATGAGACACAATTGTACTGAGGGTATTTACATCAGTTCCACTTCCGTTATTTTTTTCTTTGTCTGATTTACCCTATAGCAATTATGACTAATTGTCTACTCGCCTGACTGAATAAAAGACCAGGCTACAATATTGATTGGTAAGCAAGACTTTTTTTTATTATTAGTTCTCCATTAGAGTTCCAGATGGTGTTCATGTATAATTATAGTTGAGTACATTGCTCGGATTTATGGGGAGGCATATTTTCCTTTCTTTTTTTGATTTTGTTCTGTTACGTCTTTCTAGTTTGTTTTTTTATCTTTGTGACTCCAGGTTGATTCTTCTGAAAAATTACTCATTGGACAACTGAGTGAGTAGAGACTACGCCATCATTACCTTCATTATAGACCACTGTATCGGTTTTTTGTTGGAGAAGATTTGTTTCAGTCCTGAAGAAGCGCCATGAGATCTGTATGGACGAGGTAGGCATGAAACATGTTGACTATTACAGTGGCATAGAGAATAGAGTTTCTCAACCACTCGCATATGAGGAAAAGGGTCATTATTCCCCTAGACTTGCATTCTTGTTTTTAATCTTGACCAACTCCCTTTGATTTCAATTAAAGGAATTCACCTTAGGGAAGCTGAGTCAATTTTAACCTCACTTTTCTCTCCACTTCCCCGTGCTGTTGGTTTGCACAGTAGTCTGGTTCAGTGACCCCAATGTGGGTCCCGTCAGACATTGCAGCACCAGTCTGGCATGGAGCAAGCCCAATGATGAATCTTGAGGGCATTTGCTTCTAAAAGGAACCTCACTTATTGCTGGTGTCACTCTTTTTGGAACAGTGCACATTTTTGATTTGATAGACATAAAAACATGTCTACATTCACTCTTTCCAACAAACACTCTATCATTCTTACTCCAAGATCTATATATACAAAGTCTTCCTACATGCTCAGTATCTATCGTTAATTTTCCTTGTTTAGTAATAATGTCAGTATAAGCATAATCTATTCCAGGGTTTCTATTTATAATTCCCTTATCTATCTTTGCCTTTATCTCGCTTCTTCCATCTTCTGCGTTATCTAAGAACTTCTTTTCTACTTGTGTTAGTAAACAGGTCAAGTTATTCCTATGAGCAAAAGCTGTACCAAATGTTAAAGTAGGCTCAAAGAAATCTCTCATAATTACTATGTTATTTTCTTTGGCTATTATATTCAAATAACCTATGACAGGTACAAATGACAATACTGTGTCATAGTTTGACTAAAAACACTGAATATATTCTTGATTATAGAAATGCGTTAGCAAAAGACTACAACTTACAGCGTAAGTCACGGGTAGACTATGATAAGTAGTTCCTTCTTCCATTGAAGTCGGAATCTGTGTGCATACATAACAATCTTTCGCGTCCATCACCTCAACATACTCATGCAATAAGCGATAGAAAACATTAGGAGAATGCTCTTTCTCTTCAGTGTAAGTATTTGACATCTATTCTAAATTTACCTTTTGTTAGTGACTTGTCAGTCAAATTTAAACGACTATTTTCGTAGTCTGGTTGGCTCCATCCATCTCATAAACAGACCCTCCTATAAACAACAATAAACTTATTAACAAACTCACTAAAGCCAATCTAATACTAAACACTTTACAACAACTAATCCTACTGTTTTGGTTATGTGACTTACTCATATTTTCTATATTAAAAAATAAATTTTTTAAAAAACACTTAAAAAATCCCTCCTACATTTTTTTTTCTTTTCTTCTTCAATAATTCATTCACTCTTGGGCAGTCTCTTTGTCAATTTGAGATTAGCAGTTTGTCTGATCCAGTTATTTATTTGTCCAATCCAATAAGTATTATTATTTGTCTCTTCAGTATGAACGTTCAAGATAGATTTTTCATTATTCTTTTCCCACGTCTCTTTCTTGCAATCTTCACATTCCAAGGCAAACATTTTCTATGTCTCTGTCAAAACAATAGCTCAAAAATTCTTCCTGCCAGTCATTTGTGTTTAAATATGCCCATTCAGGACCAGCATATCTTTTGCTCGTAACTCTTTTCCTTTTTGGTCTCCTACCACTTTTACTTTCTTCTCCACTAGTAAGTTCCCCTTCTTTCAATTCTTTCTTCTTGAATTGGTGGAATTACATCAACTCTTCCAATCTCCGAACCTTTCTCTGGCCAATTATCTCCTTTCAATGTCTTTCGCGTCAACAACCTTCTCAATATTGAGTCTTCACTTACCTTTGGAGCTTTTTCTTCCGATGTTCCCGCAACTGGTTCAGGAAGAGTATAATCCACTTGGGTGGGATTATCCTCAATTCCTTTCCCAATGGGGTCTGTCCTTTCTTCAGTTTGGTATGTCAAACCACCTGCTTCTGAGGTCACCCTCCTCTGAGCAGATCTTTCTTCTGGTGATTCTTGTGTTTCACCCTCATTCGAGGACACCCTCCTCAGATCAAAATCAGTCTTATCTTTTTCTTCCTGGACTGATTTTTCTACTCCTTTTGCAGCTTGCTCTACTTCTTCACTACTCAGCTCTTTTTCGTCAGTTACAGGAGTAGGCACATCTCTGTCATTTTCGACATTTTGCTCACTTTCTTTCTCTTTGTTCCCAATGTTCTCAACTGTTGGTAATCTCAACAGTTCTTCTTCTCTTTCTGTTGGATCATGCACTTTTCTCGTAAGGCTCGCATGCACCCAATTCGGCAAACCAGCACACTTCACAGCTGTCGTCATAGTGAGCACAATCTGATAAGGTCCCTTCCGCCGTGGCTCTAGGCAAGACTTTCTTACGTGCTTCTGTATAAGCATCCAGTCTCCAGCTCTCAAACTGTGACCTTGACCTTGCATCTTCCACCTGATGAGAGAAAGACCGAACTACATCAGCCAGGCTTTTGCAGTAATCTAGCACCATATCATCTGTAATATACACAAGTGCATTTGAAGGTATTGCTTTAAATCTCCTTGCTTTCCCCATCAAAATCTCATGTGGAGACAACCTAATCTTCTTATCAGGAGTGGTTCTCATTGACATTAGCACTTATGGCAAAGCATCTGGCGATTTTAAATTTGTCGGTGCACACACTTTGGCCAATCGTGATTTTAATATTCCATTTATCTGCTCTACAAGACCTGAAGCTTCTGGGCGATAGCTACAATGTAGACTCTGCTGGATGTTTAATGCAGAAAAAAGTAACTTTATCACCTCATTATTGAAGTGTGTTCCCCTATCTGATTCAATTGAAACCGGAAAACCAAAATTTGGAATTAGTTCTCGCAAAAGCAATTTAGCTACTGTAAGACTATCATTTCTCCTTGTTGGGCATGCCTCAATCCAGTGACTGAAGATGCACACAATCACCAACACGTATTTCAAACCAGCAATGCAGGCATTTCAATGAAATCCATTTGCATTCTACTGAATGGACCTCCCGCCATACCTATGTGTCCCATGTTGACAATTGTTCCTTTGCCGACATTCATTTGTTGGCAAATTATACACCTATAGCAAATAGCTCTGGCACTTGTCTGAATTTTGGATTGTACCAGAACTGTTTAAAACTTCTGATCCTTGCATTTCTTCCTATGTGCATTTGACCATGGTAGTATCTAGCCATTTGCATCAACAAGCTGTTTGGCAAGACTACTTTTCCCTCTATTTTTACCTAAATTTCATCTTCTCTTTGTACACAACGATGTTTTATCCAATCCCTACGCTCCTCTTCTGGAACATTGTTCTGTATGGCTTTCCGCTCATCTAATGTTTCAACTATTTGCATAGTGAAATTTGCATATATCTCATCATTTTCAGACATCAATTCCCAATTTCCTTTGAATGAAATTCCATTCAGAGCACAAAATTTTGCAACCTGGTCTGCATAAGCATTTCCCGATGTTACATAATCTTGTCCTTTCTGATGTGCACTGCATTTGACCACTGCAATTTTCTCAGGTTTCTGTACAGCTTGTAACAAATCATGTATTCTTTCCCCATTTCCCACAGGTGAACCTGAAGAAGTCATGAATCCTCTTTGTGACCAGATTTGCCCAAAATCGTGTACAATACCAAATCCATATTGACTATCAGTATAGATCGTTACTTTCATCTGGTCCGATAGTAGACATGCTCCAGTAAGAGCCACCAATTCTGCGACTTGTGCAGAGATTACTCCTTTAAGCCATGAAGCTTCTAATATGCCAGTAACTGTACACACTGCATATCCCGCTCTTAAGGCACCCCTGTTGTCTCTTAAGCAAGAACCATCGACAAAGAGAATTTTATAATTATCTTCTAAACAAGTGTGTTTAATGTCATCTCTTGGTTTGGTGCATAGTTCTGTCACCTCCAAACAATCATGTTCAACATTATCTATCCTATTTAGATCTTCCCCTTCATTTGGTAATAATGTTGCCGGGTTAAGCACTGTACACCTTTTGATTGTTACATTTGGCGCTCCAAGAATCACTGTCTCATATCGTGTCAGTCTTGCATTTGTCAGGTATTGTGTCTTTGACCTAGTCAATAGAATTTCTATTGAATGAGGTACCATCACTGTCAGAGGATAACCCATCACAATGTTTTCACTTTGAGTTATACTCTGCTCAACGGCTGCAACCGCTCTTAAGCATCCGGGTAAGGCTGCTGCAACATTATCCAAAGTAGCTGAAAAATATGCTTCTGGATGATTGACACCACCATGTGTTTGTGACCAGAAAGACAAAGAACATCTATCTCTCTCATGACAAAACAATAAGAAAGGTTTGTGTAATCAGGCATACCTAAAGCAGGTGCTTGATACAAACACTCTCTCAGTTCAGTAAATGCTCTCATGCATTCCTCATCCATCACTATGTGATCTGAAATATCCTTATGTGTCAGTCTCTGCAGTGGCTTTGAAATGGCTGAAATATTTGGAATCCACTGGCAACAATATCCTACCATTCCCAAAAACATCCTCAACTCTTTTTGTGAACTTGGTAGTTTCATTTTCATTATTGCCGCTACTCTCTCTCTTGAAACTCTCCTTGACCCTTTCTCAATCTAATATCCCAAATATTTCACCTCTTGCTGACAATACTGCAACTTAGCAGGAGATACTTTATGACCATTGTCTCCCAGAAAATTCAAAAATGCAATTGTATCCTCTCTACAACCTTCCTTTGTCTTTGATGCAATCAACAAAACATCAATGTACTGTACTAAGATCGATTGGTAAGGCATTACCAATGACTCCAGGTTCTTTTTCAAAATGTGATAGAAAATCAAAGGTGATTCTAAAAACCCTTGAGGAGTTCTACACCAACAGTAGACTCTGGTCAGAAATTTGATACAAAAGAGATATCTGTTATCCTTATGTAGAGGTATTGAAAAGAAAGCTTGGCACAAATCAATGACTGTGAACCATTCAGCATCACATGGAAACTGAAACATTATCACTGCTGGATTTGGCACAACTGGGCAACACTTCACCACAATGTCATTTATTTTCCTTAAGTCCTAAACAAGACAAATTATTCCATTCAGCATTTTCAAACCCACTATTGGTGAATTGCACGGACTGCTCATCACTTCTTTCAAAACCTCCTGCTCCAGAAATTGTTCTATCAAAGGTCTTATCCCTTCAATTATTTCATTTGTCATTGGGTATTGTGCAGTTTGTGGAAACACTACATTCTCTTTCACCTCCACTTTGACCCCTTCAACTCCTTTTTATCAAACCAATATCCTTACCTGAAAGGTCCCAAACTTTTGATTTAACTCTTTCCTGCAAATCAATCGGCAAATTGATCATCCTCAACATTCAGCAAAGCTAATTCACAAGACATCCTCATTCTCCCAACATCAAATGATAAATCTTTCTCCTCCTCACTGTTTGTCTCAATTTTTATTTCCTCCGTTGAACACTAAATTGAGCAATTTATCTTGCACAGTAAGGCCCTCATTACGACCCTGGCGGTCGGTGGAGAAGTGGCGGTAATACCGCCAACAGGCCAGCGGAAAAAAAATTGAATTATGTCCATGGCGGTTACATTCCAACCGCCAGGGTGGTGACGACCGCTGGGCTGGAGACTTCAGTCTCCAGCCCGGCAGCCGTCACCAGACCGCCGGCAGTATCAGGACCCTGCATACCGCCATGGATTTCGTGGGGTTTGGAACCGCCACGAAATCCATGGCGGTAGACACTATCAGTGCCAGGGAATTCGTTCCCTGATAGGGGTCTCCCTCACCCCCTCCCAAGAGTCCTCCCCCACACCCACAACACCCCTACCACCCCCCAAAGGTGGCAGGACCCCCTCCCCACCCCCCCAACATCGACACACACCCTGTCACGCACACAGACACTACCACCACACATACCCGCACACATACTAACAAACATTCCAACAGACACACACAGTCATACACGCACACATACATACAGACATACACGCACACATACTCACAGACATACATACAGACACGCACACATTTCCAAACACACAACACCCGCCGCATGCATACATGCACTCACACACCCCCTCTACACACTCACACCCCCATGCACTCATATAACCCCCCACACCCCCTGACCCCCCTCACCTAACGGACGATCACCTTACCTGTTCCGGTGATCCTCCGGGAAGGAATGGGATCCATGGGGGCTGCTCCACCACCAGCACCCCATCACCAGAACACCGCCACGCCAAATCATGGGACGTGATTCAGTGGGGAGTGTTCTGATGACGTGGCGGTGGAGGTGGAGCAGCCTCAACTTCCCGCCGACCGCCCGTATGGCTGCTGGCGGCACTCCATCCAAAAAAGGACGGAGGGGTGCCAGCAGTCATAATACGCTGCACGGAAAACAGCCTGCACTTGCAGTCATCAGCATGGCAGTACCTAGGTGGTCTTTAAAAAAGACCACCGAAAGTCGAAATGAGGGCCTAAGTCTCTTCCCAATAATGTTACTGGAATCACAAACAAGAAAGCTATGGTAATCTCAAAAATTTCCAATTTTCACAAGAACTGGTTCTGTAAGGGTGTTGACCAAATGTTTATTTGCAACTCCTACTATCTGCACTGTCCTTTCTGAAACTGGCATGTCTGGAACTTCCATTGCCCTTACTTGAGCGTGTCACTCCTGTTTAACCAGAAAATTAACCTCATGACCATGTACTTCACTCCTCACATAAGGACCTCCCTGATCTACTTCTAATGATGCGGCCATCATATACTCCTCCTCGTCTGAACTATCCAACGGCCATTCAGCTTTTAGTTCATTCTTACTGTGTAAAGGAAATTGTTTGACTGTTTTTACACTTTTGTTTTTACTCTGATTTGTGACCACTTGCGAAAGCATCACTTGTTGCTGTTCCATTGGGCTCTGTATCATTTGAACCTGTCTCGGCATGTGCATTTGCTGTACAGGCACCATCTCCACCTGTGGCTGCATTTGTTGTATTTGTGGCATTTGTACCTGTTGTACCTGAGGTTGTGCATTCTGCATCTGCTGCATTGGCTGTAAAGGCTGAAAACTTTGCATAATATTCCCTTTGTTATGGAAATTTAGATTTTGACCTCCCATTCTAGGTCCTCTCATGCCCTGAAATGAATTGACACCATTTGTCTGCTGAACTATTCCTCCCTGATTTAACATTGGGCACTGTCTCTTCCAATGTCCAACTAATTCACAAATATGACAAGCTAACACCTTTTGCCTTTGCTGCTCATCCTGCATCACCACTGAACTCAAATCCACATTTTTATTGATTACCGGAATCATCATTCCACCTCGACCTCTGCCTCGACCTTGACTCGGAAACAAACCATTTCCCTGTGGCAGTTGTTGGAAATTTCCTTGTAATCCTGTCTGTGCAGCCTTAATCTGCACTACAATCACTTTCCCTTTCAGCTTTTTCTGCCTCAACTCAATTTCATCACTACAGTATTTAGCAAACTGCAACACTTCATCAATCGGCTTTGTTTCCCAACAAATTAAATGATTCTTAATCATTTGACTTACTTCTGGCTTCAACCCTTCAACATATCTGAACACCAAATGACTCATGCTCTCTTTCTCAATTGTTTCTACACCACTGAATTGTTTGAACGCCTTCAACAATCTTCCATAAAATGCATGAACTGATTCCTTTCCTTCCTGTGATGTTCTATCTATGCGCTGCCAATCAACATTTTTCGGCGAAATTCTCGTTTTCAGAAACTCAATGACTTTATAATAATGTTTCATTACTTAAGGAGATGGCGCACCTGTTGTTAAATCTCTTTGCGGTTCACTTGTCGGAAAATCAACACTCTTACATTCAATCCACAAGTCTGCTGGGAAAACAATATCAAAAAGTGTATTCAAATCTTCCCACAGACACTTTGAAAGTTTCACAAACCTATCTGTCTGCTGGTACCACTCCATCGGGTTCTCTCTCAGCCTTGGGTAATCATTCGTGAAACTTATAATATCACTCCTATTCCAAGGTACATGTATAAAATTCCCTCCTGGTGTTTCTATCATTGGCAGCATCTTCACTGCTTCTCCTGCCTGTGTCACATCATCTTTCTTTGGTCTTTTTCTTTTCCTGTCCCATCTGCTTTCCTCTTTGTCTAATGGCCTCCAAACCTGTACTTTCTCAAGTAATTCTCTAAGATGCAGTTTCATTCCTGCAGATCTCATGTGAATAAAATCTTCCTCCTCCAAGTTTAATCTGTAACTTCTTTTCAGAGTGTTCATTTTTGACAAGTCAATGTCACACTCGTCTGCTACTTCTTGTAACTGCTGATAAACTCTGTCTGCTCCCTTTGTAATTATTTTACATAGATATCTCAGCTGAGCTTCAGCATAGGACTCAAGTCTGTTCACCTCTACATTCCCTTCTAAGAGCTCACTCCCTTCCATGTTCAGTCTCATTCTGTTTATCGTTTCTTCCTCTTGTTGTTTGAATTGTTTATATCTTCCAACCACTTTGTTCTTTCTTGTGCAGACAAATCTTTCAATGAAACCCCATTAGCTTGTGCATCTGCATCTTGCTCTCATCCTGAAATCGCACATTGTTGCGGAACCTTTGTTCTCTGCCCCTGATTATTACAAAATATTGTTCCAGAATTCTCAACAGATGATTAATCTATCAAAGAATTTGTCTCATTCAAACTAGGTCCTTGACTATTCTGCACATTTATTAGTGAATTCACTCCACTATTATTTATGCGAGCATATAATGGAGTTACCGGACCCATTGTAATAGGTTCAGTAATTGCATCTGCATTAATCAAGGATCCAACCCTCTGCATCTGTCCTGCATCCATGCTTTGCATCTGCGGAATCTGCATTCGAACATGCTCTCTTAAATTCATCCCTTGCTGACCTTGGGACAACACTAAATTAGTAGTTGTCCTCACAATCTGAGCCTCTGGCTGTATTTCAGGAATGTTCATTTCAAACTGTTGTCTGTTACTCGATGAATCATTAAAACTACTCTGCATCTGAACCCTCTCATTGTCCAGGATACTCTTTGCCGAATCTGAAATTGATGGTGCAGTAGGAATTGTATTACTAATTCCACTCCCATTCGATCTATTATCATTCCACTGTCTCGCATTTGGTGGAGGATAGGTCTCTAAAATAAGAGAAATTATCTTGTCTTCCTCCATTTCATCCTCATCATTGAACATGACTAGTTTCGAGTCTTTCATGTTTTGTTCTTTAATGTCTGTTGAACACCTTTTCTTCTTCTTTCCATCTTTTGTTTCAATCTCATCCTCCTTTGTTCTTGCAGGAAACAATCTAACCCTGTGTCATGTTTCTACTCTCCACCTTTTCTGCTCTTCGTCCCATATAGCTTCAGCTAACGTCTTTTCTACTCTTCTCATTTTCTTTTCAAATTTTAAAGCCTGTTGCTGTTTTGCTACCAACTCCCATAATGCTAAATCTTCGTAATGAGCAGGCCTCGGTGAAGGTTTTCAACTGTACATCTTTGACCTTAGATTATCTAATATTCTCAAATTAAATGTACCATGTTCTGGGAAAGCAAGACAACCTTCTTTCTTTGTAATCTTGACCCAATGTTTCAACCAAAGGCATGCTCCTGCACTGCTCTCCTCAAACACAATATATGCCAGAGTATTTTCTGGAGGATAAACCTCCTTCGAGTCCCGGAATATACTCATCACCCCTCAGCGCACTTCTCAAACCTTTGAAAAACTTCATTTTCGACTGAATTTATTCAAACCTGATGTTCACCAAAAAATTATTAACAAACTCAATTAAACTAAGCAAATACAAAGTATAAACAAAAGTAAAAAAAGAACAACCAATCGTGAAAAGTGACTACAATCCCACAATTCTCTTCGACCCCCTCACGTTCCAATCGCGTAACTCTATTGTCGGACTGATAGACGAATCCGTGTGCGACTCCTTTCACCAATTAACCAATCTCAGCGTTGCATCAACTACGTCACACCAACACATTCACCTCTCCTCATCACACTCACTGAGACGCTGACAAAGTCTGTTGTACCAATTGTCACAACCCACACACAAAATCAACGCAATATTATTTCGCGAGCTAACTTAAACCAAAAAATAAGAAAACAAAATTCACTCATTTACTACAGGTAGGGTAATACGATTGCTTCAGAACCTTCCAAAGTAACCTTCAGCTTTCGCTTACTCTTTTTCACAGTTCCCACAATCGTGAGTAAAATTCGATCCGCGAACTTCACTTCTCCACTGCTCCTTGAATTATTGTCTAGTGCACTTAGTACTCACCAAGTCTTCAGTATGATTTCATTCACACCAATTTCTCACAAACTCGATTTACCAATCACAACAGGTCAGTATATTAAATGAACGAATTATAGCATATATCAAGTGTCTCACTACACTTATCAATACACTCCGGAGTCCTAGACCTCTCCTTAGGTCTGTCATCAACAACCACGTGGATAATTTTTTCCTCCATCAAGTGCCACACTCAAATGAAGAACGCCACTTCCCTACTCTCATTCCTACACCCACTCCATCCAATTAACTACCTCGAGTATCTCTACTTCTCTATACTTATATTCACCACAATCATCTGCAAATTAGCTAAAGCTGTGCAAGCGCAAAAAAGAATCACTTCACTCAATTCAGCCAAACACCGCTAAGAACATACCCTTCAACCTAAGGGGTCTCCAAGAACTGGGGAAAGTCACTTAAGACTAGCAACTCATCTTGCAAAATCCGTATAACATTTTAGAAAAGAAAACAACAAACCCAAACATTTTATTTTCACCCAAACCCCGCAGCCTCATTATGACATCGTCAAAACAATGATGTAACCGTAATCTGCTACCAAAAACTGCTTCAGCACCATGGAATCCTAGCTATTATTTACATTGAATAGTAGATTCTGCACTAGAGAACGATGGATCAAAGCAACATAGGTTTGAGGGGATGTCATCAATGAGTAATGTATCAACAAAAATCAACATAATCCATTATATTAAACCTCACTCAGTTATCACACCAGTTTATTAAGAAGAATTATAAAATGTATTTCCCTAGATTAACAATGCTAAGGTCACGAAAATAACTCTCAAACACAAATGGTAAGCGTATAGGATCAATAACGGTTGATTAGAACATCTTATAAGTCTCAATTTGATGAAGACAACCAAACTGATTATTTCCAAAAGAATGACTCTTATTAATAATACCAAAAGCAGCAATAATGGCAAAGTATACATTAGTTCAGCATTCAAATAATCTCACGATGTGTTATGAGCATTTCAAATTAGTTCCCTCACTAACCACGAATTAGCATCAACATGTTGGGCTACATGTGAAAAGAATTTAGTAACACAAATTTTGAAAAAAACTCTTTTAACTCGGTTAATAATAAAAAAATATTATTATTATGCAGCAATTAAATCATAAGTTGCAGCTGGTACCTGAAAAGCAAAAAAAAACACATATTTCATTACAATGACATACATTACCAATAATAGAAGAAGAAACAGCAAGTAGTTTGCTTCAGCCAGGAGACACCATCAGTTATGTCATCAGAAGATTTGGGCCTAATGACAGCTAAACCCACTCAGTCAAAAAGACTCAAACCATTGGCATCTACATCTCAAGTCTCTAATATAGAATCTCTGGTCATTTTCTGCCCACCAAGGAATCCTACCACAGTTGTTATACTAAATCCTAAAAGGTTTATGATTGGTCAATCTATGGGGTGGTTATGCTTCAGCCAATCAACAACTAAATTGATAACCTAAAATACAACAATTCTTCACTAACTAGAAATTTTTCTTCAATAATAGCGTTTCCTCTTCCGTCTCGTCTGTAGCTCCATTGTTTCATCACCTCTCAAACGCCTCATCTCAGCAAGAAACTTTTACTGTTTCACTTTACTTCCATTCTTGAGGAAAGACCAAGTATTAGTAACATTCTCAAACAATAGGACTTTCAGCTTATGCAATGCTCAGTTAAAGCATGACCTTGTAAGACATAATGCAGCAACCCACTAGGGGTAGCTGTGGACACATCTACTCAAACTTCGAAAACACCTTTTTTGTAAGCTTTGAATTATGGAAAATAACCACAACATTTAGTTAGAGTTTTGCTTAGTTAGGAACAGAAAAAGAACATTGGTAATCATTTTCAAAAGTCACTCATTTTACACGTTAATTCATTACACATTTTAATTACACAAAATCATTAATAAACATATTAGAAAATTCACCCATGCTCTTGGACATTTCCTGGAGACAGTCCGGCATAGGTGGCATTTATCTGTCATCACTGCTGAAAGCGAGATGACCATGTCGGTTCAGGGTTTCCTACCCAAAAGGGAGGACAGAAAGATGAGGAAAACCAAGAGTAGGACAGCCAAGCGCTTGGCTTCACTCCGCCACGGGTGGCAAATTCCCCTTAGAATCTCCATGTCTTGGAGACCTTCTTCATCTGGCACAGGTTCTCAATAGCTTAAAAAGGGAGTATTAGAGAAGGAGGCTGTGCAGGGAATCATCTACCACCAAACTGACTAAGGGACTAATTCCAACCCGCCGCCCGCCAGGCGGGAACCGGCATTTGGCCGCCATGCAGCCAAAATACCGCTTCCCTCATTACGACATTCCCGCTGGGCCGGCGGGCGCTAACCAAGTTAGCGCCCGCCGGCCCAGCGGGAATGGGGGCCGCAACACAGGAGCCGGCTCCGAATGGAGCCAGCGGTGTTGCGGCGGTGCGACGGGTGCAGTTGCACCCGTCGCGCTTTTCACTGTCTGCTAGGCAGACAGTGAAAAGCTTCATGGGGCCCTGTTAGGGGGCTCCTGCACTGCCCATGCCAGTGGCATGGGCAGTGTAGTGTGCCCCCAGGGGCCCCAGGACACCCCTTACCGCCAGCCTCTTCCTGGCGGTGAAAACCGCCAGAAACAGGCTGGCGGTAAGGGGGTCAGAATCCCCAGGGCAGTGCTGCTTGCAGCGCTGCCCTGGTGGATTTGCCCAGCCGGGGCAAAAACGGCGGGAAACCGCCGGCCCCGGTTTTCTGACCGCGGCTTTACCGCTGCGGTCAGAATGGGCTTGGAAGCACCGCCAGCCTGTTGGCGGTGCTTCCTTCATTCGTGGCCCTGGCGGTCTTGGACCGCCAGGGTCAGAATGACCCCCTAAGCTTGGTCGGCTGAATGGCCAGCAATTCTGCAGCAAATGATTTCATGTGCCTGGACGAATTTAGTGCAAGAAAGAATCTGGTCATATAAACTATGACACAGCCATAAACGCACTAGTGATGTTGTTATTGCCCTTTCCCGCCAAAGATGAGTCGTGTTTCATGCAGTTTATCTAGTGATGTCTTAGGTAGGCCACTGTAAATGCTGCTGCAGTAGTCAAGATGAGATGACACATTGACAAGGACCAGAACAATCTATGTTTGAGGGGGTTTGAAGTAAAGGGAAGATTCTACGAAGCAAGTAGATGTTGTGGAAGGCACAATTTGTGACTGTTTGCATGAGGAGAAAAGCTGAGTTTATTGTTGAAAATGACTTCCTGATTGTGGATTTTCCAGATTAGCACGGTGCCTCGCCAGATAAGAGAAAAAAGTTAAAGTCAACAGAATCTACAAACAAGATTCCTGACTAATTATTCAAAGCTACTTAAAGTGAATTCAAGTTTGGACTTGCTTCAAGACGTTTTCTTTGATGGTGAATCTCTGTTACTTTTTCTAGATTTAGCTAAATGTGATTATTATCTGCATACGTAGATATCCAACACTGTGAGCCAGGTAGACACTAAAGAAATAGTGAGAAAGGGCAAAGTCTTGAGGGAGTACGCGCCTGATGGGAGCAGCCATGGAGAGAAAAAGATCCAACTTGTCTTGGTGGGTATTTGCCAAGAAGGATGTGAACCATGTCACAGGAAGCGCACCTTCCTTCCTAATGTCTGCAAGCACAGCATTAAGTAGAGGAGGAATTTATATTCAGTGGTGTCATATGAAGGGGAATGATCTAGTTATATCTATGTACACAATTGGCCTTTGTCCCTAAAGATCATCAACTCTTCTCTGATTTTTAGAATGGAACATGCAAAGATGCTCCAGAAGTCAGAGTCTTGAGTGTATAGATGACTGTGCTAAGGCAGGGCAGTGCAAGGCAACCACCTAAGGCCCCAGCCATAGAAAGGACCCAGAATGTCTGTAGAAGCATCACATTTGGTGACAATGCAAGGAGCTAGGGGTTCAAATCACTTCTAATAAGGTACCAAATGATCCATGCCTAGTCCCTCTGTAAATAATTGTTTTATTGGAATCAAGCAGTGCACATTACCTTTGATCAAAAAGGAACATCAAAGACAAAAGAAAGAATATTTGCAGACTGTAGTTTGCATAGCTGTCCATGAAGGTGTGCTGAAGAAACGGGAAAGGCCTGAGGAGTAGTCCGCGAAATTCAGTTTAGCTCCTCATTGAAGATGCCATTTTATCAACCAGAAGCCTCCATGGACTGTCATTGACACGATGTATCATAAATACCACTGTTATCGTATTGACTCCAGAAGCAGAACATTTTATTCTGCGCAAATTATGGCCTGTCTCTGCCTCTCAATTAAATTCCGCAGTTGCTTTTAACACTGCCTTCTTACAAGATTGTATTTTCTTTGGGTCTCTGTACAGACTGCCCTTTTCTGTGCCTCGTATGTCTCTGGTCTGCTTTCTATTTCCTATTCCTGTGGACCTGACGTGGCCACAGACCATACACTTTAGAAATAAAAACACAACAGCGTAATTGCAAAACCATATTATGGTGCAACATTAACAGGAATGTGGAGACATTGTTAAATGGAAAAACACATGAACAAGCAAAAAAGCTTGGGGAACATGGCAGCCAGTTAGAAAGCTGGACCGCGAGCTCTCCGTCGGTGAGGAAGCAACGCGTCAGAGCGTAACACTGCGCCCAGAATGCGGAAGCAGAGCGTTGTTGCTCCCAAGCCGTACGCGTCTGTGGCTGTGTTTTTGGGGCTCTTAGTTGCTTTTTCTTCGTTGGAACGGCACGTTGTACCAGGATTAAGGAAGCAGTGTGGAGCGGAGCGTTTGGAGCTCTCATGCCGTTTTTTGGTTTTTTTTTTTTTTTCGCCGCATTGTGCTCGCTCGCAGCCCTGACGGGCTGGGGAGTATAACGGCAGACGGGGAGCTCCAAAATCACATGTTGTTTTGTGGCCACTTATTTATTTATTTATTTATTTCCCCTGCCACATTGTTTTTTCGGCCCTGGACGGGTCACTAAGAAAAATGGCAGATAGGAGAGGGGAGACACGCGCTCCGGCGAAAGGTGGTGAGGTGTTGAGCTGGAAGCGCGCATCGGACTCTAGCATTTGGGCAGAGGCGGTGAGGGGTGCGCGCCGCGGGGGACGCTACACCTCTCGCTGTTCTCTTCGTGGAGGACTACCAGAGACTCCAGGGTTTTCAATTAGGAGAAACCTAAGTGGAAGTTTGAGAAGAGGAGTAGGGGACGGCGTTGGAGCATCACAGTGTATGTCGCCAGCCAAGCGTCGCCCCAGGGGTGTCCGGGCAGAGGTCAGTGAGTTGGAGGGTGCGAAGAAAGGTAAGCCTGGCCCCCTGGGGGCGAGTATTAATCCCCATTTACCAGTGACCATAGCAATGGCTATTGTAAGAAATAGAGGTTTAGAGGCTTGCAGAAAAGGTCCAGTGAGGAGGGGGATTGAGCACACAGTATCACACTTGGAAGTGCCCCAACTCTCCCCAGAGGAAGGCCGGGCTGAGCCTGCGGGGAAAAGTGAGTCTTTGATTACAAGGTATTTTCGGAATACAACCCTTCCCCCGCAGAGTATGGTAAACGTTCAACCTCCTTTAGGTGGTTTGGGGTCATCAAAACAATCTGCGAGCTCGGATAATAATATGTCAGATCAGTTAGCAAAGGATCTAATAGGGCAAATGGAGGCCTCTCCCGTTACATTAACCTTGCTGGAAGTAGAGGGTACCTCCCCAGCCGTTTCAGCGACTCACAGCACAGAGGTGCAGGATTTGTTAATTTCTCTTACTAAAGAGATTAGGGAGAAATTTGAGATTTCAGAAAATAATCAAGCTAGAATCCGGGAAGCCTGTGAAGTTTTGGAGAGCAAAATTAATCTGTTATTGGATCGGTTGGGTAAGCTGGAGGCTGTGGTGGAGGCTCAGGAGGAGCGGCTGATGGTACATTCTAAGGATATTTCACAGCTAAAACTTGGAGAAAAGATGTTGAAGGATAAGCTGGAGTCGTTGGAAAACAATATGAGGAAAAACAATATTAGGCTGTTGGGAGTTCCTGAGGGATTGGAAGGGGAGGATATTAAAGGTTATGTGATCTCTTTAATCAAGGAGGCTATTCCGAGCTTAGCGTCGTTGAACTTAGAGGAGGATATCCAAAGAGTTCATCGGGATCCGTTCAGGTAGAACCCCGGAAGGAAAAATCCCAGGAGGATTTTGATAAACTTCGGTACATATACAATTAAGGAGAGAATTCTATCCGAAGCCCTTAAAGTTGGAGCTTTTTCTAAAGGAGATTGGTCTTTTCGTGTGAGATCGAATTGTGTCTAAAGCAACGTTAGATAGGCAGTGGGAATTGGGGAATTTTATGCAGGAGCTCCGCTCTCTTGGGGCCACTGTACAGTTAAGGTTTCCGGCTGCTCTACGTATTATGTGGAAAAATAAAATGTACAATATGAGAGATCCGGGAGAGGTTAGCGCTTTTATAGAACAGATTAAGGCGTCTTAGTAGAATTGGGAAAATCCTGTCCGACGGGAGTTCAAATAAAGGATAGCAGGATGGTTATCCTAAAAGAAACAGGGAGGGTTCCCATGGGGGGGGGTTTCGGTTGTGTGTTGGTGTTGGTTTGGTGGGTGGAGGGGTGGTTTGGCACTGGGTGTAGGGGTAGGCGGGTAGAAAAAGATAAAAATAGGAGAGTCCTCATAACTTGCTTAGATAGGAGGGGGGAAGATTGTGTCCAAGTCTTTTTTTCCTTTTTTGAAAATGACTAAGTATGGTAGTTTACGATTAAAGTTTCTTTCATGGAATGTTAATGGCCTAAGGGTGGTACATAGGAGGAGGAAGATTTTTGAGTACTTAAGATTGGTTGAGGAGGAGATCATTATACTGCAGGAAACTCATCTACAACGAGAAGAGTGGGAAAATTGGCTTAAACGAAAGAAATGGGTATTATTTAGTGCATGCTCTACTCAATCTGGTGCGATCAAAGGTGTGGCAATTTTGATTAAAAACCCTATAAGGTTTAAGGTGGGAGAGGTGCAAGTAGACTCCAGGGGTAGATGGGTCGTGGTAGAAGTGTGTGTATATGGCTACTGGGTTACAGTGGCAGGTTATTACGGTCCAAATTTAGATGACCCGACGCCAATCCAAGAATTATTTAATATTTTACGTCTAGCTAGGTATCCAGTGGTGTTAGGAGGGGACTTTAATATATTGTTGGATCCTGTTCTTGATAAATCGACCCCCCGGGGTACGGTTAATTCGCCTAAAACTAGGGCACAGGTGAAGCATGCCATGCAGGATTTAGGTCTGATAGATATTTGGCACTGGAAAGGGGGTAAAGGAGATAGATATACATTCCACAATAAAAAATATGGACATAAATCTAGAATAGATTTCTTTTTAATACATAAGAGTTTGTGTCCAGATGTGATAAAGGCAGCCCACAACCCAGCACACCTTTCGGATCACTCAGCTGTAAAACTACATTTGGGTATTAAGGTGGTGAGTCAGGGTACTAGGAGTACAATAAATCGCTCTTTACTTTTAGATGACTCAATAGTAGAGATGTTAAAGAAAGATACAAGTGATTATTTTGACTTGAATCGAGGAACAGCAAGTTTATGGTGTGTCTGGGATGCCTATAAGGCCTATATTAGAGGGAGGCTTGTGAGCCTGGCAATCTACAAGCGTCGCGAAGAAAAGGAGAAGTTGGGGGGCATGGAATCATCTTTAAATACCTTTCAGGTTTTAATGCATAATGCACGAAGAGAAGGGAAGGAAGAGCAACTAGAGGAGCTGGCACGTCAAGAGAAAAAGGTGCGGATGGACTTAGAATTCTTTTTGGAGAATCGTAATAGGTTAAAGCGGGAAAGCAGTCGATATGCGCATTACGAATACGGAGAAGGTTGTAGCAAACTGTTAGCTTGGAAGGTTAAGTCTGATTTTTCTAAAAGGCATATTTTATCGGTTAAATTAGACTCTACAAATCAGATTTGTGTTGAGCCATCTGAGATTGAGGGAGCATTTGTATCTTTTTTTCAAGAAATATATTCAGAGAACCTGGTAAATTCAGAGGAGTCGATTAGAGCATTTTTGAAAAAAGCACATCTCCCAGTTTTGGATGAATTAGCAAAGCAGTCACTGGGTTGTGAGATAAGTGGGGGAGAGCTTGCTGAAGTTATAAAAGCCTTGAAGAAAGGGAAGGCAGTTGGGCCAGATGGTCTACCAAATGAATTATATAAGGTACTGGGGGAGGAACTCACTCCGATTTTATTGGAATGATTCAATTCTATGCTTTTAGAAGGGGCACAGGTACCTAAATCATGGAATGAAGCTATAATTTGTTTATTGTTAAAACCAGGCAAGGATTCAGGGCCTGATTCTAACTTTGGAGGACGGTGTTAAACCGTCCCAAAAGTGGCGGATATACCACCTACCGTATTACGAGTTCCATAGGATATAATGGACTCGTAATACGGTAGGTGGTATATCCGCCACTTTTGGGACGGTTTAACACCGTCCTCCAAAGTTAGAATCAGGCCCTCAATGTCTTGTTCATCGTACAGACCTATTTCTTTGCTGAATTCGGATTATAAATTGTATACAGGGATTTTATCTAGGAGATTGGGGAAAGTTATAGGTAATTTGGTTCATTCAGCTCAGAAGGGCTTTATGAAGGGTAGACAACTTTATGAGTTAATTCATGAGTTATTTGCTGCAGTAGATTTAGCGGAACAAGAAAAGGCTCCATTAGCGGTTTTGACTTTCGACGCAGCCAAAGCTTTTGATCGCGTTAACTGGTCGTTTTTGGAGGTTGTGATGGAAATAGGTGGTTTGGGAATACCTTTTATTAGGGCTGTTAGGGAACTGTATAGATGCCCATCAGTGAGAATTTTGGTTAATGGTCTGCTATCTCAGGAATTTAGGATTAGTCGGGGTACTCGACAGGGTTGTCCTTTCTCTCCCTTGCTCTTTAATTTATATATCGAACCTTTGGCAATCTCATTACAGGCTTGCAGGGACATTCCCCCGTTTCGGAATGGGGGTTGGGAAAAGAAAGTAGCATTATACGCGGATGACCTTATGCTATATACTTGTGATGTGGCGACTACTTTACCCATTATCAATACATTGATGGAGCAATTTGGTGGATTTTCAGGTTACAGCATAAACACAGAAAAGAGGGAAATTATGTGTTGGAATATGGCCTATGTTTCTCCCTTAGTTAAACAGGAGATTAAATACCTGGGGATTCGGTTTACAACTGATCTTAATGATGCAGCTAAGGTAAATTTTGATAGAGCTTATATGGAAACTAAAAAGTTGTTAAAGGCGTGGGCTGCTCTTCCACTTTCCATAATTGGAAGATCCAATATATTAAAGATGTGTATTCTTCCAAAGTTTACTTTCTTATTTAATACTATTCCTTTAGAGTTTAAGGCGGGTTGGTTTCAAAAACTACAGGGTGAACTATCCTCATTTGTTTGGGCCTTCAAGGGAGTAAGGATATCATGGAAAAAGTTGAGTAGAAAGAAGGAGTGGGGGGCATAGCATCTCCAGATTTTTATAGGTACTATCTGGCCTTTCAACTAAAAAATATTAGAATGGTATTGAATAAGAAGTCAGAGTACTCATTGGTCTGGAGAGCTTTGACGGCGCATCTTGGGGAAGGAGCTGATAATTTTTTATATAAATTTGGACATCCAAAGTACTTTAAGAAGGTACGCTTGAAGATCCCCAGACATGCCTGTAAGGTTTGGATACATTTTCGGAAGGTGCTAGGGATAGCTTATTATTGTAGTTCTGCTCCCATCTGGGATTCACCTGGTATTCCTGATTGTCTTATGGATAAATTATCAACTCCTTTGAGAATCAGCAGGATGGTAAAATGGGGGCAGATTATGGAAGGTTCTGAATTAATATCTTGGTCTGCATTGCAGGAGTGCACAAGTGGGACAATTTCTAAGTTTAAGTATCTTCAGTTATCTAGTTGGGTTAAGTCTCGACAAGTAGGAGAAATAGGAAGGAGCTCATGGGAGGGGAAACTAAATCAGACATGTATTAAAAAAGAGATTGCCTTTCGCTATCATGTACAGTTGGAAGCAATAGAAGATGTTTCTTCCCTCCCTCTGTTGAAATGGGGGAGGATTTTTCCAACCCTAGAGGTCACATCTTTGTGGCAAAAGTCATGTTCAGAGTTGTGGTTTACTATTAAACCTGCGGGGTTGAAGAAAAATCATTTGTTTACACTACACAGGGTATATTGGTCACCAGCTAGATTAACGCCTATCGGGAAATTCAATAAAAGCTGTCCACGGTGTGGGGAAACCAATGCAGATGATGTTCATATGTTTTGGCAATGCTCAATTTTGAGTAAGTATCGGGAAGATATAGGAAGTATTCTTAGGGTAATTTTTGACGATAATTTAAGAATAAATCTTCTTATGGTGGTGTTTTGGGTTTGCAAACCGGATATAAAGTGTCAGAAAATGTCTGTGCAGCAAGAGCATTTGTTGTTTGTACTAATGCTTTTGGCTAGACGGGAAATATGTTGTAAATGGGTGGATCCATCTCCCCCCCTTGTTCAGGACTGGCAATTATCAGTCAATCGATTGTGTAAAATGGAACAATGTGGTCCTCATACTAGAAGGGACAATTTTTGGGTGGATTGGGAAAATGCTTACCAGTAGTTTATAAGTTTGGAGTATGTTTAGATGTGTAATTTTTGTTTTGCTGTTTTCTTTTCTGGTTTCCTCCTCCTGAAAGTTAAGTCCAATGATTAAAACTCGCCTCACCTAATCGGGTACCGCTTTGGTTATGATCATGTCTTGAAGAAAATAGTAAGACGTGGTCGATGGCAATCGGTGGGGAAAATTGCAGTATGTAGAACAGGTGGGGTGGCCCAGCAGTGCTATGGACCGCGCACTTGGAAACATACTTTAAGGGCCTTAGCCTTTGACTTTTTTCTTTTAGCCAAAGCGAGGGTGGCGGAATGAGGACAAAAAAAAAAGAACAAGCAAAAAAGCTCATTCAGGTGTAAGAACACATGTAGGTTCAAAACCACCATTGGTGCAACGCCAACAGGGGTGTGATAAAACATTTAGCAACAAAAATCACTTAGTAGAAAGAGAAAATGCAGTCGTAAGTTGTCACATTAGGTGTAAAAGGAGTGCATCATTATGATATCACGCTCGCTTGATAGCACACATAGGGGGTCATTCTGACCCCGGCGGGTGGCGGGAGCCGCCCGCCTGGAGGGAACCGCCGAATGACCGCACCACGGTCAAAAGACCGCGGCCAAAAGACCGCGGCGGCCATTCTGGCTTTCCCGCTGGGCCGGCGGGCGACCGCCAGAAGGCCGCCCGCCGGCCCAGCGGGAAACCCCCCTCAACAATGAAGCCGGCTCCGAATGGAGCCGGCGGAGTTGTAGGGGAGCGACGGGTGCAGTGGCACCCGTCGCGATTTTCAGTGTCTGCAAAGCAGACACTGAAAATCATTATGGGGCCCCCAGGGGCCCCACGACACCCGTTCCCGCCATCCTGTTCCTGGCGGTTAAAACCGCCAGGAACAGGATGGCGGGAAGGGGGTCGGAATCCCCATGGCGGCGCTGCAAGCAGCGCCGCCATGGAGGATTCCCTGGGCCAGGGGTAAACCGGCGGGAAACCGCCGGTTCCCCTTTTCTGACCGCAGCTTTACCGCCGCGGTCAGAATGGCCCAAGAAGCACCGCCAGCCTGTTGGCGGTGCTTCCTCTGCCGCCAGGGTCAGAATGAGGGCCATAATCTCAAAATCAGCATGAGTGTGGAAAATGTTTAGGACTAGAAATCACATTTATGTGCAAAATCTAATTTAGCAATGCAGACTTGTCCCTGATCCAAACAAAGCAGCATTGTGGTATCACATTTAGGAGCAATAACATTTAGGTGAACCATAACATGTAGGTGCAAAATCACAATTCATGCAGCATCAACACCAGTTTAGAAACACATGCAAGAGCACATATTGCTTATGCAACTCAGTTTCCTTCACGTCACTGGTGCAGCTGAAATTTGACATCATAATGTTGATCTATACATGACTATTGTTGGACCTTTTTGCAGGATCATCTCCAAACGTTTTGCCTTCTTCCTTCTATCTTTTCTGACCTGTTTTTGTTGGCTTTAGGACTCTGAGCAATTTACCACTGCTGACCAGAGCTAAAGTGCAAGTGCTCTCTGTCTAAATGGTATTACTGATTAGTTTATCCATAATTTGGCATGTATGATTTCCTAGAAAGCCCTTAGTACAGTGTACAGTGTGTGCCCAGGGTCTGTAAATCAAATGCTACTAGTGGGCCTGCAGCACAGATTGTGCCGCCAACATGAGTAGCCCTGTAAACATCTCGGACCTGCCACTGTAGTGTCTGTGTGTGCAATTTTAAACTGCTATTTTGACCTGGCAAGTGCACCCACTTGCCAGTCCCAAACCTTTCCTTTTACTACATGTAAGTCACCCCTAGGTTAGGTCCAAGGCATCCCATGGGCAGGGTGCAGTGTATTTAAAAGGTAGGACATGTACTGGTGTGTTTTACATGTCCTAATTGTGAAATATAGCAAAATTTGTTTTTCACTTTTGCAAGGCCTATCTCTCCTATAGGTTAACACGGGGATTGCCTTGAAATATCCTTTAAGTGTAATTTCCCATTGGGAACAGATAGAGATGTGGAATTTGTGATCTCTGAACTCACAATTTAGAAATACGTATTTTGTTGAAGTTGGTTTCTAAACTGTAAGTTTGAAAATTCCACTTTTAGAAAGTAGGCATTTTCTTGTGCAACCATTCTGTGCCTCAGCCTGGCTGTAGAATACACGTCTGGGTCAGGATGACAGTTGAGCTGCTTGTGTATTCATTCTAGGCAGTCACTCAAAGGGAGCTGATGGTTGCGCTGCATATCCTGATGGGTCTTCCAGAGATAGAGTGGTGGGAGGAGCTGACACTTGCACTTGAATAGGGCTGTGCCTGTCCTTACACAAAGCAGTGTCCAACCCCCTGGAATGTGTCTGGGGCTTGGGCAGAAATCACAGGGTCTTGTGCACTGAAAAGACTTTCTTTTGAAGTTTGCCTACTTCAAAGGCAGAAATTAGTAAAAGTACTGGACCTTAGAGACCACAGCATTAGAACAATTCCGGCCTGAGGACATTCTGCCAGGAAGAAGAGCTGGTTGCTGTAGAAGGAACAGGCACTTTGCCTGTTACTTTCTTGTGCTGGCCTGCTGTGTGCTGCTTCTGTCCTGGGAGTGAAAGGACTGGACTTTCCTTTCTACACCCTGCTTTGCAAGGTACTTCAAGGGATTGAACTGAGCTTGCCTCCTGTTAAGAAGTCTCAGGGACATCAAAGACTTCACCTGCCAGTGTCTAGACTCTTCTGCTGAAAGTCCTGACTTGCCAAGTGGTTCCAAATCCAGTCCCTGGGCCCTTGGAAGTGGAAACTAGTGTCAGAGGAAGACAATCCATGCTTCAGATTGCTGTGGCTGAAAATAGATGCATCACTGGGCTTGCAGCAGAAGAATCAATGCAGCACCTGCCTTGCAGCTGAAGAATCAATGCAGCGCCTGCCTTTGGTGGAGGAATTGACACAGGGCCTGTGGGACCGATGCTGCACCTTTTCCACTGCAGCTCTATGTTCATTATGCATCTGGATTTTCCCATGCATTACCCTGGGGTGTCATTTTTGCAACAACCCTGCAGTGCAGCAAGATACCAAGGGTGCATTTCCAGAAACCAACTCATCCTCTCTCCTGTGGGGAGAAAACCAAGGCATCACCTCCCCTGCCAGTAAGGAACGGATGCATGACCTCTCCTGCAGCTAAGGCCTAGCTGCATTATTGGATTGTGGTGTCCTAGCATCACTCATGGTGTTGCATGCGCAATGCAATACTTAAGTCAGATTTACAAAGGAATGCAAGGCCACCATGTGTGGCCCTGGGTTGATCCGGAAATCTGGAGAAACTCAAGGCAGCGCAATTTGCTTTTTTGCATTACTCTGCACCCCATAATTTATATTGCTGCTCAATATTGCATACAATCCATATGATACACTACTGTAGCCACTTCGCAATGGCCCTCATTATGACCCTAGCAGTGAGTGATAAAGTGGCGGTAATACCACCACCAGGCTTGCGGTAATTACCGTTAAATTATGACCATGGCAGAGAAAACTCCCATAGACAGCCAATGTACCACACCAACTGCCAGGGCGTAAACAATACTCACCACGGCGGTAGCCATCAACAGCTAGGCGGAAGACGAAGTACCGCCCAGCATATTTTGACCCTTCAATCTGACACGATTTCTGGGGCAGTACCAACACCATCAAAAGTCTGGGGGAAACAGAACACAGAAGAGCAAAGACTCACCATCATAGATATAGGGAAGGACAACGCCGCCATGGAACCGGAACTGCAAGTCTTCCCGATGGTCATCTACGTCATGCTCCACCTGGAACACTAATGCCGACGAAGATGACAACGGTGAGTACAGCTGCTTAGCACACAAGGGAGGGAGAAAAACGAGAGTGACACATACACACGCACGACACATAACATTCACACACATACCATACACACAACCAGCTGCAGACTAAAAACAATGGCACACGATATGCGGCAGAATTTTGCAAGGACAACAAGAATGCAGTAATGAGAATGTATTGATAGAAACAGCTACCAAATAAACCAATTGTACGAGAAACAAATGTACACAAAGGCCCAATGCCCAGTCCAGTGTACTAAGGGCCCACAAGGCCACAGAGCACAGTCCAAGGCCCAACTCGAATCCTGACTTCATCCGGATAGAACTCTGCAGGGGCATCAGTTTGCAAGTGGGCAGGCACCTCAGGGGGGTAGAGGGTGGAGGGCACCTCAGCCAAAGTCGGGAACAAACCCACTGATTCTGGAGGGGGCTCCATGCCCATTACTTTGTGCTGGGGAGTGCAAGGCCACAGTCTCTGGAGTGGGTGACTTTCCCACTGGTTCTGGAGGGGGCTCCATGCCCATTACTCTGTCCTTGGGAGTGCAAGGCCACAGTCTCTGTAGTGGGTGACTTTCCCACTGCTCCTGGAGGGGGCCCCTTGTACTGCAGTCCCTGGAGGGTGGCCTTCATGGCTTCTGCTGGTGGTGATAGCTGCACTGTGTCATCTGGAGGTGAGGGCTGCACAGTGTCAGCAGGTGGAAGTGCCCCCTGGGCAGCCTCTGTTGGAGGTGAGGGTTCAACTGTGGTGGCAAGTGGAGGTGCCTCCTGGGAAGTCTCTGCAAGAGGTGAGGGCTGAACTGTGGTGGCAGGTGGAGGTACCTCCTGGGCAGCCTCTGCAGGAGGTGAGGGCTTAACTGTGGTGGCAGGTGGAGGTGCCTCATGGGCAGCCGCTGCTGGTGGTGAGGGCTGAACTGCGGTGGCAGGTGGAGGTGCCTCCTTGGCAGCCTCTGCTGGATGTGAGGGCTGAACTGTGGTGGCAGGTGGAGGTGCCTCCTGGGCAGCCTCCGCTGGTGATGAGGGCTGAACTGTAGTGGCAGGTGAAGGTGCCTCCTGGACCCTGTGACCACTGTTGGAGGTGGAGGTGTCACCCTGACAGCCTCCACTGGAGTCGAGGGCTTCCTCCCCTTCATGGCAGGAAGCATAGGATCCTTACCCTTCCTGGCAGGGTTTGAGGGCTTCTTCCCCTTCATGGCAGGTTGTGCCTGTTCCTTAGCCTTCCGTGCAGGAGTCGAGGGCTTCTTCTCCTTCATGGCAGGAGTTGCAGGCTCCTTCCCCTTCATGGCAGCAGGTGTGGGATCTTTAATCTTCCTGGCTGGTGGAGTGGTATCCTTCACTGACTTGCCACCACGACTAGGTTGTGCCACCACTGTCCGTGTGGACTCTTTGGCTGAGGTGCTGGGCTGGGTCGTTGGGACCCTGCTCTTATGGGCAGGACGGGGGGAGGGGGAGGGAAGAGGTCCAGTTGGGCAAGGAAAAGCTTTGTAGGGACGGTGGGGCAGGATGAGGGAGGAGGGATGGGAGTGGAGGTTGAGGAAGTAGTTGTAGGAGTTGTATGTCTGCTGGGTTTTGGTACATGTGCATGGGAAGTGTGCTGATGTGAGGTGGATGACAATTGGGTGTGTGAGTGCTTGCGTTTGTGTCCTTTAGGTGGGGGGACAGACAGGGTGAGAGAGGACACAGGGGACGCATGCATGGATGTTGTGGAGGTGTCTGCTAGTGAGGTGTGTGTGCTGCTTGGTGTGGTGCAGTGCCTTCAGGTGTGAGTGTGGACGAGACTGTGAGGGAGGTGGAGGAGGAGGAGGAGGAGGAGGAGTCACTGGAGGCATTGGAGGCAGTGGATGTGGTTGTGTCTGCAACTGTCTGGTGTTTGCGTGAGTGCTTGTGGGATGAAGTGTGGTGCCTGTGTTTGACTGTGCCACTTTTGGGTGTTGTCTTGTGTGTATGCTCGTCTGTATGTGTGCATGGGATGGGTTGGGGTTAAGGAGACTGGGACTGGGAAGTGGTAGATGGAGGGGGGACGGTAGGAACAGGGACAATGAATGCCATCAGAGAGGAGGCCAGAGCCTGAATCGATCTCTGTTGGGCCGCCAATCCACTATGGATGCCCTCCAGGAATGCATTGCAGTGCTGCATCTGGGATGCCCGCCACTGAATGGCATTCACAATGGTTGACTGCTCTACGGAGATGGATCTCAGGAGTCAATAGCCTAGTCACTCAGGGCAGCAGGGCTCACTGGGGCACGGTCTGAGGTGCCTAGGGCAAAGGAGATGCCCACCCTCCTGGGTCAGCGGGCACGGGCAACTCACTGACGGGCTACTGGGAGGGCGGTGCTGGTACAGGGGTGACGGCTGTATTTGCAGCTGGGATGGTCACAGAGGTGTCCACCACCACCAGGAAGCTTCCATCGGAGGAGGTATCTGAGTTTGTGTCTCTGCTGTGGTGCTCCCCTTGCCCTCCGTCCCACTGGTTCCCTCGGCGTCAGTGGACTCTGCTTCCAGGGTCCTGTAGGATACATCTCCCTCTGTCGCCGGTGCCCCTGCTCCTCCACCAGATGATGCTAATGACCACATGAACAGGATGACAGAAAAAAATAGGGGGGGGAGAAAAGGAAACACTGAGTCAATTACTGCACCAACACCACAGTTGGCATACACAGCACCTTCACACACAGGGATCAGGCTTGAGCACTATACATTGCACTACCAGTGATTTGGCTAGACGCCACAGCAAGATGAGGGCCACACACCGCCAACTGCACCCCTCCTGGTACTCACAAATCCCTGACTGACATGGAATGCTAACAAGCTAGGTTACCTGCATTTGCTATACACACATTACCCTTGAGCTGAATCACACTACAATGTCTGGCCTCGCCTTAAGGGCACCCACTAACTCACATCCACCACCCGGATCCCATTCCACCTGCCAATTATTGTAATAATGCCCACTGTACTCACCCCCTTGTGGCTGCTGTGATTCCCTCAAGCGCCCATCCAGCTCTGGGTAGGCTACCGCCAGGATGCAGGCCATCAGGGGGGTCAAGTTCAGACGGGCACCCCTTCCTCAATGGGAGGCCATCCCCAGCTGGGTCTCCGCGGTCTTCCGTGCCCAGCGTCTCAGGTCCTCCCACCGTTTCCGACAGTGGGTGCTCCACCTGCCATAGACCCCCAGGGTCCGCACGTCCATGGTGAAGGCACGCCATTATCTGTTCTTTTGATGGGCGCTGACCTGCAGAGGTAATACAGACAGGAGAACACCATTAACCATACAATCTAGCTTGTCACACATATTATCAATCAATCAAGGATTTATGGTGCGCACTAATCACCCATTAGGGTCTCAAGGCGCTGGGGGGGAGCTACTGGTCGTAGAGCCATGTCTTTAGGCGTTTCCTGAATGTCAAGAGGTCTTGGGTCTGGCCCACCGATTCCATTTCCGTCACCATTGGCACACACATCAGTCAGCGCACACCATGTACACCACCACAAGACACTCCCTCCCGATGACAAGATGCTTGCTCACACATCTCCATGCATACTTCACACATGCATCGTGCCCAAGGTGTACTCACCTGTTGGTCCGGAGGCCCATACAGCAGTCCGTGCTGGAGTAGGACCTCATCCAACAATCGCTCCAACTCCTCCGAAGTGAAGGTAGGAGCCCTTTCCCCCGTCACACAGGCCATGGTTGGTTCCAGACACAGGTCACAGCAGCACACGCAGTGTAGGTGTTCTCCTGTTGAAGGTCAGGAAACAAGTGAGGAATCAGATAGAAAATGGCGGTCACATCCATGGACGTGTACACCGTCACCGCTGATGCAGATCCCCATTGGCCACTGTACACCATAGAGCCCCATATTATTCAATGAGGAATTGCACTGCGGTGCAAGACCGCCTTCCGCTGCGACGCCCAATGTCGGCAGAGTTACCTCACTTCCACCTGTCCCTACATACAGGACAGGCGGTCACCATTTCATGGTGGCGGACAACAGTCATATCAACCTTAACTGCGTCACAGCCTAGATTAGCACATACCTCGCCATTCCCACTGTCCCATCACATAATGCACTATGTACACCGAAGTTAGGGTTCCATTATTCAAATTGTGACAGCCTACTCACTCTTGTGCCCCTTAGATACCTACTGCTGCAGATAAATAGGAGGAGGAGACATACCACCGTGTACAGACCCCTTGTGGACTTGGCTACACTGGAGGACAGGCACATTATTCTCACCTTTAGACTGGACAGGGCCACAATAACTGAGCTGTGTGCCCAATTGGAGCCAGACCTGACCTCAGCTATCTGTCATCCGACTGGGATCCCCCCTCTTGTGCAAGTGCTATCAGTGCTCCATTTCCTGGCAAATGGTTCTTTCCAAGTGACAGTGGGCTTGGCAGCAGGAATGTCACAGCCAATGTTCTCAATCGTGCTGGCAAGAGTTTTTTCTGCCCTGGTGATACACGTGCAGCTACATAGCTTTCTCCCACGTGGAAGACTTGGCCACAGTGAAGGCTGGATTCTATGCAATGGGACATATACTCAATGTTATTGGGGCGATTGACGGAACACATACTGTGTTAATTCCCCCCGCCAGAATGAACAGGTGTTTAGGAATCATAAGCATTTCCACTGACTGAATGTGCAAATTGTGTCCCTGACTGACCAGTACATCTCCCACATCAATGCTAAGTATCCTGGGTCGGTGCATGAGGACTTTGTTCTGAGGATTACGACCTTACCATATGGGATGGCACAGGGTCTGTGTAACCGGGTGTCTATCGCCGCGGTTACTCTCTCTCCGCCAGGGCCCGTAACACGTACCCCAGGGGCACTCCTGAGAGTCCTGAACGGATGACGTCAGACGCGGAAGGCGTCTCTATTTGCACTGAAATAGATGACGGACAACAGAATCCGCGTTCAAGGAAGCAGGAAGGAACCCTGCGAATACGGACCGAAAGGAAGGATACGCCGCTGGAAGAACGACCCCAGGAAGCCCGCGGATCGAGAGAGAGGAAGCCGGAGGAAGGGGAAAGACTCGGAGCGCCTCCCGAAAACGCAGAGGAGAAACCAGTATCTCACGAAGGGGCCAGCCACATCCCAGGAGGGGCGTGGCATTCACAGGCACGATCGTACCTAGCCTTTGTTTTCTTGCCGGCTTGGCTACAGGGCGGGAAGACGAGTGAGGGAAATATGGGGAGTAGCAGGGAAAGGTGCTGCAGAGAAGGGGAAATCTGTTGATCCCTAGCCACTAATCCCACTGCGAGGAAAATCTCTCCCAGCTAAAGGAAGATACAAAAGGGGGAAAGAAAGAGAAAGGTTCACGGGAAGGTGAAACGTACCACTGAGTGAAGTTACCCAAACACAACCCTGCACAGTCCACTTCCCCCCCATTAACCCTATTAAAACCCCTACCGTACCTCTACACTTACCTGTTGTCCCGTTCTTCTTTTTGTTTTGGGGAAAAACCGGTCTGTCGCCACGGGAGGGAAAACGGTGACCTTCTTCCACCAGGGGGACGGGCTGGACGGGAACCTCGACCCGAACACCTACAAGAGGGAAAAGAACCCGGATGAATATAACAACTAGTCAACCAGAAACCTAAGAACAAAAGAGGAAACCCTTAAATACATCTCAATAAAGCAATTATCCCCTAAGTCCTGTGCCTATAGTGTTATTCCAATATCCCTCCCCTGGAGGCAAAGAACCCATTACAGTGGTGTCAGAAGTGGGATATTTGGATTAGGCGCCAGGACGGATTGAGACTATGGAAGGTACCCCGACAATAGAGGACATGATGCAGCAATTGGCTGAAGGGCAGAGGCACCTTCAGATCGTGTGGGAAGAACAACAGAAGGAAGCGAAGGTGGAAAGGGAAGCCCTACAAAGCGCTCTTAAAAGTCAGGCCACTATCATGGCCAATAATCAGTTGGTACATGAGAAGGCACTAAAATCCTTAACGGACACCATCGCGGCCACCCGTGTACATCCGAATGTACCAAGCTCAGTGCTACAAAGGTACCAGGAAGGCGAAGATCCGGACGCCTTTTTTACAAACTTTGAGCGAGTCGCCACTTCAGCCACCTGGCCTCAAGATAGGTGGGGCCAGTATATTGCCCCTTTGTTAACCGGAACCCTCCAAGCAGCCTATCAAGCGGTAAACCCGGGAGGTACGACGCCCTACCACGATATTAAAAAGAGCATCCTGGAGAGGGTAGGGTTTGACACCGAACATTATAGGGTGCGGTTCAGGAAACCCAAGTGGGGACCGGCCGAGAATCCAAGAGCATTGTATTTTCGGATAAAAGATTTGGGTCTCAAATGGCTAGGAACCATAGGGACTAATAGGGAAGGTATTATTGAGGCCAGTCTCTTGGAACAATATCTAGAGGATCTACCCGTCAATACCCGCAACTGGATCAAACAACATCCGAGTCCCGACACTAATACTACCATCGAGTTGGCCTGTGCTTTCCACCGCTCCCTCGAGTTTAAGACTCCCCTCCATCGTACAACCCCTACCCCAATTCAACAAAACCTAGGACAAAACTCCTCCCTGGGGAGAAGACAGGTCGAAGATCCAGTAAAACCCCGAGGGGTCGAGAGACCCTTTTTCAGCAACCCCAGTGTTATGGTTGTGGGGAGTGGGGTCACATAGCCCGGGTCTGTCCTCTTAAAACCGAGAAACCTGAGCCTATGGAAACAGGTATTACTAGAGGATGGGTCTTCTTTACAGGGGGTAAAGATACCCATTATAAGAAAGAGCTGTTTATCAATGAGAGACTAACTGTGGCACTTATCAATTCCGGATGTAGCCAGTCAGTAATCAGGGCTGACTTGATAGACTGCCACACCCTTACGCCGGGGATTACTGTTTCCATTTGTTGTATCCATGGGGAAACCAGAGAATACCCCATGACTTGGGCCACCCTTTCTTGGGAGAGAAAAGAAACCCCCATAAGAATGGGAGTAGTTGAACGGCTGGTTGAAGAAGCCATAATCGGAACAGACTTTAAGGACTTTGCTACACTTCTGGATAGTACAAGGAATAAAGAGGATACGAATTCCTGGTGGAAGAATGCCCCCTTTTCTAACATACAAATACAACCCAAGGCTATCCGGTATAAACCTACTAGGAAAGAGAAACGAGAAACAAGGAGACTCTATGGAAAAAAAGACACGGGCTATAATAGGGTAATTACATGAGTTCATAACCTCAATAGTCTTCACCCCTTCCGTGCTTGCCAAAGGGAAGATCCTAGTCTGCTTAATGCCTGGAAGACCGCCCAACCTCGAACCCCTGATGATAAGGGCCCTTCTTTTTCCATAATCAAAAACCTGTTGTAATGAATCACGAACAGTGACAGGCAGGAAAAGAAACAACTACTGGTTCCCGAGCCACGTAGACAACAGGTGTTACATCTGGCCCATAGTCAACCGGGGGGTGGTCAGTATGGGAGAGAGAAGACAGAAGAATATCTGTTAAGGAGGTTCTATTGGCCTGGTGTCTTTTCCCAGATCAGAAACTTCTGTCAACAATGTCCTAAATGCCAGTTTATTGATCCTGGACCCAAGAAAAAAGCCCCCTTATAGCACCTTCTCATTATTGAAATACCTTTTTCACGGATAGGGATGTACATCATAGGTCCTCTTATACCTTCCTCAAAAGGCTATCGATATATATTAGTATTAGTAGATTACGCCACTCGGTACCCCAAGGCCATCCCTCTCACCAGTATTAACACCAAAAGGGTTGCTAATGCAATGATAGGGTTCTTTTCCCGAATAGGCTTTCCCCGAGAAATTTTAACAGACCAAGGTACCCAGTTCATGTCCAATTTAATGGCTCAGATTTTTCAACTTCTGGGAATTAAACAAATAAGAACAGCGCTTTATCATCCTCAAACCGATGGTTTGGTGGAGAGGTACAACCGCACCCTGAAAACCCTCTTAAGAAAATCGGTTTCGGAGTCAGGCAAGGACTGGGATAGAAAGTTGCCATTAGTACTGTACTCCATCCGGACCCATGAGCAAGCCTCCACGGGACATAGTCCTTTTGAATTAGTGTTCGGACGGCGGCCTCGAACATTATTAGATATGGCCGCGGAGTTATGGGAGAAGGACGCCGGAGAGAAATCCCTTCTGGAATATACCAGCGATTTAAAATCCTGATTACAAACTGTTTGGGAAGATGTAAGGGAACATATGGAAAAAGCTCAGAATAAACCAAAACAGTATTATGATAGGAACACTCGAATGAGGACCTTAACAAAAGGGGAAAAGTGTTAGTACTTCTACCGAGTTCCGATAACAAACTATTGGCCAAATGGCAGGGCCCGTATGAGGTGCTAGGAGTAGTAACCCCGGTTACCTGTAACAGCCAACTGGCTGGTAATCCCAAACGAACCCAGATATTCCACATCAATCTGCTAAAGAAATGGGAAGAACCTACAGTAGCTCTGACAACTGGCTGTTTGGTCAATACTGTTAAGGAGCTAGAGATAGGGTGGTGTCCTACTGACCGACCTTCCAAAATCGAAGAACCACAAAGAAGTGCAGATCTCACGTCAAAGCAGAGTAGCCAGTTAACCCAACTACTCACTTCTCATAATCAAGTGTTTTCCACACAACCGGGTAAAACCACTTTAGTATGGCACCAGATTGTAACTCAACCTGGAAAAATTGTCCGGTTACGACCCTATCGTATCCCGAGGTCCGAAAAATCCTAGTGGAAAAAGAAATAGAGAAAATGTTAGACATGGGTATTATAGAGCCCTCAAAGAGTCCCTGGTGTTGCCCGGTGGTGTTAGTCCCCAAACCGGATGGGTCCATACGCTTCTGTATTGACTTCAGACAGGTCAATGCAGTGTCCCAATTTGACACCTACCCCCTTCCTAGGGTAGAGGAACTCATAGAAAGATTAGGAAAAGCCAAGTATATGTCCACCCTTGACTTGACAAACGGGTATTGGCAGATTCCCTTAGCAACAGAGGATAAGGAAAAAACCGCATTCTCTACCTCCTCGGGCCTATATCATTTTAATGTTCTCCCTTTTGGGTTACAAGGGGCTCCGGCCACCTTCCAGCGTCTTATCGATACCATATTACGACCTCATACCAGATACGCGGCTGCCTATCTAGATGATATCATTATTTATAGCCAAACCTGGGATGACCACTAGTCCCATTTACATAAGATATTTACAGTCCTACAGCGGGCGGGACTTACAGCCAATCCTTCCAAAAGCCGACTTGTATTTCATGAAATCTCCTACTTGGGGTATCACATCGGAGGAGGTATCATTAAACCACAGATGAACAAAGTAGAGGCCATTACTCGCATAAAAGCTCCTACCATGAAAAAAAAGGTACGTTCCTTTTTAGGCCTAGTGGGGTACTATCGGAGATTTATACCGCATTATTCCACCTTGGCAGCTCCCTTGACAGATCTCCTGAAGAAAGGTCAGCCCAAAAATATTATGAGTCTCAGCCCGGTCCAAACCCATAGCTACCAAACCTTACAAATGTGTCTTACTACTCAACCGGTATTGAGATGCCCGGATTTTAATCTCCCATTTCACCTGCAGACTGATGCCTCAGATGTAGGTCTGGGGGCAGTTCTTTTCCAAAAAGATAAAGAGAACGTAAGCCACCCTGTGGTATTTATTAGTCGCAAACTTTTCCCCCGGGAACAAAGATATCCTATTATAGAAAGGGAGTGCCTGGCCATCAAGTGGGCAATTGAAAGCCTGCAGTATTATCTCCTAGGACGGTCCTTCTTACTATATACTGACCACGCTCCTCTTACGTGGCTCTCAAGATACAAAGATACCAACGTCCGTATTCTGAGATGGTTTATGGAACTTCAACCTTTTTCATTCCAGGTCTGCCACCTTCCAGGAGAACTTATGGGTCAGGCAGATTATTTGTCCCGGTATCTGGCCTCTCTGGGTCTCGAACAGCCCCATTCTTGGGAGGGGATGTGTAACTGGGCGTCTATCGCCGCGGTTACTCTCTCTCCGCCAGGGCCCGTAACACCGTACCCCCGGGGCACTCTGAGAGTCCCAAACGGATGACGTCAGACAAGGAAGGCATCTCTATTTCCACTGAAATAGACGACGGACAACAGAATCCGCGTTCAAGGAAGCAGGAAGGAACCCTGCAAACACAGACCGAAAGTAAGGATATGCCGCTGGAAGAACGACCCCAGGAAGCCCGCGGATCGAGAGAGAGGAAGCCGGAGGAAGGGGAAAGACTCGGAGCGCCTTCCGAAAATGCAGAGGAGAAACCAGTATCTCACGAAGGGGCCAGCCACATCCTAGGAGGGGCGTGGCATTCAAAGGCACGATCGTACCTAGCCTTTGTTTTCTTGCCGGCTTGGCTACAGGGCGGGAAGACGAGTGAGGGAAATACGAGGAGTAGCGGGGAAAGGTGCTGCAGAGAAGGGGAAATCTGTTGATCCCTAGCCACTAATCCCACTGCGAGGAAAATCTCTCCCAGCTAAAGGAAGATACAAAAGGGGGCAAGAAAGAGAAAGGTTCACGGGAAGGTGAAACGTACCACTGAGTGAAGTTACCCAAACACAACCCTGCACAGTCCACTTCCCCCCCCCATTAACCCTATTAAAACCCCTACCTTACCTCTACACTTACCTGTTGTCCCGTTCTTCTTTTTGTTTTGGGTAAAAAACGGCCTGTCTCTACAGGAGAGAAAATGGTGACCTTCTTCCGCCAGGGGGACGGGCTGGACGGGAACCTCGACCCGAACACCTACAAGAGGGAAAAGAACCCGGATGAACATAACAACTAGTCAACCAGAAACTTAAGAACAAAAGAGGAAACCCTTAAATACATCTCAATAAAGCAATTATCCCCTAAGTCCTGTGCCTATAGTGTTATTCCAATATCCCTCCCCTGGAGGCAAAGAACCCATTACAGTGTGGCTAATAGGTGTGCCATGGTCCCCACCCACAGCATGTTAGTGTATGCCTTCAAGTGTCATCCCTAAATCATTGTATGAGGCTAAATATTGTCCCTCAATACTTGCAGGTATCTCTGGATACCCAAACCTATCGTGGCTGCTGACCCCTGTGAGGAATGCCAGGACAAGGGCTGAGGAACATTATAATGAGGCACATGAGTGAACCAGAAGGATCATCGAGAGGACCTTCGGGCTTCTGAAGGCCAGGTTCAGGTGCCTCCATCTGACAGGTGGATCCCTGTGCTACTCACCCAGGAAGGTCTGCCAGATAGTAGTGGCATGCTGCATGTTGCACAACCTGGCCCTCAGGGCGCATGTACCCTTTCTGCAGAAGGAGGAGACTGGAGATGCCCCTGTGGCAGCAGTGGACCCTGAGGACAGTGAGGATGAGGAGGCTGAGGATGAGGCTGAGGACAACAGAACATCAGTTATCCATCAATACTTCCAATTACACACAGGTGAGGCAGTGCAACTGACCATTCCTCTGACCATTGATGTATTCTGTATGGCTGTAGCATGATGGCATTAACTTCCTTTGCATCTCAACTTACTGTCACCTATGGCTTGTCATTTTACAGATGTTGGTGATATACCAACTGTGTACTCGTGATGAATACAGACAGCTACAGGTCCTTATTTCTGTTCTCTCACAGGGTTCAGATCATTTGCACTAGATGTGACTGTTTCCATAAATGCACATTTTCTAAACATAAAATACTAGTAGTCAAGTTGTGTTCAAGGGTGTTTATTGTAGTGCTATGAAACTGAGTGAAAAGTGCAATGGAATGGGGTGATGGAGGAAAGTCCAGGGTATTGTTCCAAGTTGTTTGTAGCACAGGTCCAGTGTCCAAGGGGCCATAGGAAGTGGAGCAAAGGCAGTTAAAGTGGGCACAATGACTGTATGGGACACAAGGGGGACAATCAAGAGAGTCTCATTTCCTGGTGGTGGTCTTGGCAAGTGTAGTGTCTCTGGCTTCTGTCTGGCTCACAGGGAACGTTTGTGGGTGGTTCACCTTCTGCAGGGGGGGTGCTGGTGGCCTGTGGGTCCTGTGGAGGGCCTTCTGCCCACTAGCTGCAGCGGAGGTGGAGGGCTGGTCAATGGACTGGCTAGTGGTAGGGACTCGCTGCTGTGCTGTTGCCTCCCTCATGATGTCCGGCATGTCTGCCAGCACCCCTGCTATGGAGATCAAGGTGGTGTTAATGGCCTGCAAGTCCTCCCTGATAACCTGATACTGTCCCTCCTGCACCCACCTGTTTTCCTGCATGTTGTCAAGGATCTGGCCCATTGTGTCCTTGGAATGCTGGTAGGCTCCCAGGATCATGTGAGTGCCTCCTGGAGAGTCGGTTTCCTGGGCCTGTCCTCCCCTTGGCACACAGCGGTCCTCCTAGTGTCCCTGTTGGCCTGTGTCTCTGTCCACTGAACGGTGAGCCCACTCCCACTGACCCCAGGTCCCCAATTGTCTTGGGTGTGAGGTGTGGACTGGGGTCCCTGTACAAGTGGGCACACTGCTCATTGATGTGTCCTCTGGACAGAGGTGTGGGTACGCTGGGCGGGTGCTGTGGTGTTGGATACTGATGGTGGAGGCCCTGTGGTGGACTGTGAGTGGGTTTGGGTGACCAACTCTCCAGTGGTCGCTGATGGGCCAGGTTGTTGGTCCAGATCTTGAAGTCCAGAGTTACTGTCATCACTGGGGGCATCTTCTGTTGGGGGACTGGATATTCGTGGCACCTCCTCTCCTCTGACATTGGCTTGGGCACCTGTGGGGATGTAAGTGATGTATTATGCTTCATGTCTGTGACATATTGTACATCCCTGGCTTCTCCTCTATCGCTGCTGTTGCCCTGCCACCTTTGTTTGTGTATGGTGATGTATTGTGGGATTGTTAGTTTCCCTATGCTGTGCATGCTTTGGTGGTCGGTGTCCATGCAGGGCTGGGAGGGGTGTTCATGCATTGGTATGGCATGCAGGATTTGGCATTGGGGTTAATCATATGTGTAGGTGCAGTGTGTGGGAAGGAGTGGAGTGATGGCAGTGAGGGTGAGGGGGTGTTATGGCATGCAGGTATCGGGGTGATAAGTGGTCAATTTTGACTTACCAGTGGGGGAGGGGTGGAGTTCCACCGCCAGTCCTCTGTATGGCGAGCTGGTGCCTTGCTGCTACGGAACGTACCTTCCCTCATAGGTCGTTCCACTTCTTCCTGATGTCATCCCTTCTTCTTGGGTGCTGTCCCACAGCGTTCACCCTGTCCATGATTCTCTGCAATAGCTCCATCTTCCTGGCAATGGATATCTGCTGTACCTGTTCTCCAAACATCTGTGACTCTACCCTGACAATTTCCTCCACCATGACCCTTAACTCCTCATCAGTGAAATGAGGGTGCCTTTGTGGGAACATTGGTGTTGTCTGGTGTGTGTTGGTGAGAGTGTGTTGAGTAATGTAGTGGGGTGTGGGTTGTGGGGTGAGTGAGGGATGTATGGGTGTATGTGATGTATGTGTCTAGTTGTCTCTGTGCTGTTCTTGTCTATCTACTGGCAGTTATTGTTGTTTGTAAAGGGTTGTGGGTAATGTGGTTGTGTGTTTTATAGTGCTGTGTATGTGTGGTTGTGGTGTGTGTATGAGTGTCAGGTGTGTGCTTTTAGTATTGGCCAATGTAGTGTTGTTTTGTATGTGGGGTGTCCATTCTGAGCGCGGCAGTATGTACCGCCAATGGTTTACCGCCATTGAATGTCTGCCGTGGTGATTCGTGGGTCATAATGTGGTAGGCATTGTTTTGTTGGCGTAACGGTATGGGTGTTGGTACTGCCACTTTAGCACTGACCTTTGGGCTGGCAGATTTCTGTATGTGGCAGTATTCTGTTGGATTGGTGTGTGCGTGTCATAATATGTTGGCGGCCATCACCGCAGCAGTAAGCAGGATTTACCACCATTGTCATAATGAGGGCCTATATGCTGTTCCACTCTACACCACTCCACTCTACACTATTACACTGTATGCAACGCCACTGTACAACACTCCAGTCTTTGTCACTCCACTGTATGCCACCACACTCAACGCTACTCCATTATACGCCATTCCGCTGTACCCAACTCCATTCTACTCTGTTCAACTATATGCCCTACCACTCTACAACACTCCATTGTATGCTGTTCCACTGTTTGCCAGCACACTGTAAGCTACTCCACTCTACGCCACTCAAGTGTATGGCACTCCACTCTACGCCACTTCATTCTACGTTATTCAATTGGACCCACTCCAATGTACACCACTCCACTGTATGCTACTACACACTACTCCACGTCACTGTATGCCACTCTAGTCTATACCACTCTATTATACACCACTCCACTGTACACTACTCTACTATTCACTATTACACTCTGCGCCACTGCACTGTATGTCACTCAACTCTATGCTATTCCACTATGTAGCACTCCACTGTATGCTACTTCACTCTAGGCCACTCCAGTGTATGAGACTCCACTCTGTGCCACTTAATTCTAAGCTATTCAATTCGATCCCACTCTAATGTACACTACTCCACTGTACCCTAGTACATCCCTGTGGCCAATCTCCCACATGCAACAAACCCCACGCTGCACATGACCTCTATCCTTGCGCAGTGGGAGGGTTTGCCACAGGCCTAGTGGCCAATCCCCCAAAGGCATCCAAACTCACACTCACCCCAGGGCCTTTTTTTTTTTAAGAGGAGAGGGGCTGGCTACTTCCTGAACCTATTATGGATCAGGGGACCCAAACTCCCAGGCCACTAATTAAAATTAAGAGGAGGGGGCACGCAGGTAGACGGGTGAGTTATAGTTAGTGATATCTGGTTAGCGAGCTGAAAAGAGTATGTAACAAGGTCTGCTACTTAAAATAATTTGAAAGTGGTGGATAAATAATTAAAGTTATAACTTCAGAATTTTTAACATATGTGTAGTTTAAACTTGGTTTCTGTTGGGAAAATAAGTTTTCCTAACTAGTAAGCTTTAACCTTTGTTTTTTTCCACTGAATTTCAATTTTTTAATTAATTTTTAATAAAAATGGGTTCAAATCTTAGAGTCCAGTGTCGCAAGTAGAGGGTTGTCATGCAGAGTGTCATACAGTGCAGTGGTGGAGAGTGCTTTAAAGTCTATTGTCATAGCCTGGAGGTTAGTAGATTGGAATCCAGTAGAGTAGAGTGTAGTAGCATATTGTACACTGTAGCAAAGTGTTATATAGTGTAGTGGCATGGTATCTCATATAGTGGAGTCAGCTATTGTAGACTGGAGCAGCAAGTTGTACAGTGGACTGGCATGCCGAACAGTAGAGCAGGGTTTTGCAGACTGTCATAGAATGGAGTAGAATGTTTTAGAGTGGAGTAGGAGGAAGTAGAGTGTCTTAGAATGGAGTCTCATCAAGTGGAGTGTCATAAAGTACAGTGGAGGAAAGTGTCTTAGAGTGGAATGCCGTTTCATATAGTGGAGTGGAGTTGAGTGAGAGAAGCTGAGTGGCATGTCATTGAGTGTCATACAGTATAGTATAGTGGTGCGGATGGATAGGCATAGAGTGGAGTAGAGTGTCATAGAGTAGTATACAGGATGAAGTGTAGTAGAGTGTAGTATAGTAGGAGGAGTACATTGGAGTAGGGTAGTGTAGAGTGGAGTATAGTGTCAGAGTGGGGTGTTGTGTCATGTAGACTATAGAAGCGTGGAGTTCACTAGCGTGGAGTGAGGTCGCACACAGTTAAGTGTCATAAGTTGGACTACTGTGTTGCACAGTAGAGTGTAGTGGGGTGTTGCACAATACTGGAAAGTGATGTAGACTACAGTAGAGTGGCATACAGCCTAGTTGATTTTTGCAGAACAGAGTTATTTATAGCACACTATAGTGCTGTATGGTGTGGCTCAGTGATTTGGCATCCAGTGTTATCGAGTACAATGGCACTGAGTGCTGTACAGTAGGGTTGTGTACAGTGGAGTAGTAGAGTAGAGTGAAGTCCCATTGGTTGCTGCTAGCGATGGACTGGCTAGGGGACTCCTGCCCCTGAGTTGGTGGAGATGCAGCACACGGCGAGCACTGGGGCGGACACCTGCGGTACCCGGCGGACCAGAGAAGAAGTGGCAAGCCAACTCCTGCAGAGGCTGCGCTCGAACAGTGCTGGAGCAGCATCCACTGTGTAAAGTGATCTTTAATGCCAACTCTGCCACTGGGGTACTGTGCCTGGGCCCGTGGCCTCCCCTGGATTGTGCCTGCAGGTCTACGTCACTTTGTTGGACCCCAATCCACCCATCCCAACAGCCTGAGGAAATGCTCCCGAGGTAAAGGGCAGATGTTGGGGATTGCTTACTGTGAAACAATACTGGGACACCCTGAAGTGAACCCCTCTCTGCACCCTGTGACAATCTGAGTGGATCCTTAGAGGAAGCCTAAATAACAGGGAATCGCCTGTGGCCCTGAACTCTAGGGGGTGAGGAGGAGACTGCTGGCGATGGGGGCCCCCTAGTAGGGTGAGGTGTACTTTGACATGCAAACCTCCTGATCCCCTTGTGACTATACAGCTCTGCATGGAGGTCACCAGCAACTGGCCTAATGGAGAAATGGGGCACATCTAAATTTACAAAGTGCAAGTCATACACCAAAACCTCCTGCTGCAGTGAGAGGTACTCTGTTGACTGCCAATCATTTGACTTACTGGAAGCGGAAGGGACATGGCTGACAACCTCTGACTTATGCTATATGCTGTGGCCTATTGGACCTTGCCTGTGGAATGCCCCTTACCAGTGAGTGTGTGGGGCAGCTCTCTCAGTGCTTCCTAGAGGGACCATTTTTTGTCTTTCTGACCGGTGGGTAGCCGGATCCCACAATGGTGAAGGATTACAGGAATGAGCCTGCTCAGGTGAATACAATAATGATTTATACTTACTCTGTTTCCCCGGAAGGACAACCCGTGAATAGGCATCGACTGGCCAGCAGAGCAAAATGACGGGACAGCAGGCTTGGCCCTGTCTTTGGCAGACCTACTAGTGGCAAAGCAAAATACTCAGGATGGGATGGTTCACAAATGTGACTCCATTACCATTGATATCAACCTGTGGCAGACTGATCTACAAAAAGTGCAGAGAAACATTTGGACTTGCAGCAGGAGATCCACTCCCTCCCTGACACAGCATAGTCATCAATTTACAGAAATTGGTGGTTCGCCTAGATGACTGGATGGAAGACTCTGAGGAGCGCTTCTAAAGAAACAACTTAAGATTTGTGGGATTCCCCGAGAAGGCAGAGGGACAGTCCACTGAACTGTTTCTGGAGGAGTGGATTACTACGGTCCTTCTCCCTAATAGACTCTTCAAGTTGTTTATAATCGAAAGGGCACACAGGGTCCTGGCCCCAAAGTCAAAGCCTGGGGTCCCGCCAAGGGCGATAATTGCCCATATGTTAAACTTTTGTGACCATGATTCCACCCTGCAGAAGCACTTGCACATGAGACCCATTGATGTTTGAGGGACATCCTATCCCCATTTTCCATGACTACACACCGAGGGTGCAGGAACAACGGAAAACCTTTCTATAGCCTAATGTATACAAAGCAAGCCAGGCAGTGGTGGCAAGTAAGCTGCACTTCCCAAATGTGGTGACAGTATGAATGTGGCGTATTAGATAGAAAACTGTAGGTGCAATGCGGTTACTACCCTAGAGCTCATTTTGGTGTTCAGAACAAACACTTCAACAAAGTTAATAACAGAAACCGCCGCACACAGAAAGTCCATATGTAAATCAGTCTTTCAGTTGAAAACAGTTGCAAATTGATCCTTTATTAAAAGGCATCAGCATAGGTCCATTGAGTGATCAACGTTCCTCAACCACAACCATCGTACTCAGTTGGATGAACATCTTTGCATAAGCAAACCAACATGTGTTTTGTCACAGCAAGTGACTTTCTCAAGGATGCAAGGTATATACAAACAGTTATGGTAATAAATACCCTATCAAAGAACGTTCGAAGATGATAACATGTTAAAACTGAGGGTGAGAGAACAAATGATGAATCATGCATCAACTGAAGAGAAAAAGTGGTAAGTTGCCTGTATGCCAATAAGAAAGGGAAGTAGTGAGAGAGATGATAGCAAAAACAAACCTATTATATAAGTAAGAAAGTCAAAGACCCAGCATACCCTGAGTGACATAACATAGTAGTTATGGTGTAGGAAAAGTGTTACAAATAAAATATTGTGTTAAAACCCCATCACCAATATCAGGGAGTTACCTAGAAATGGTGATGGTGTATCATAGCTGAGAAATGAAGAAAAGCATACCTCAAAGCAAAGGTGTGGTATGGAAAGTACCAAAAGTATATAGAAAGAAAATAGAATACGCTTCAGAAATATGGTTATGAGTTACTCTCTCATGGTAGTCACAAGGAAGAAAGGTGGCAGTTATGTGAGACCATGATAAGTCTCAAATCTGTGGGGGAACAAAATTCCAGGTAAGATTTGAGACCGTAAAATCTCTATAAAGTATACAAAGATTATAAAAGATATGCGGGAGTGGCGGGGACTAAATGTGAAATAATTAATATATATAGATGACAAGTGTTATATAACTAGTAAGCGCAAGTATCTTAAAGTGCAAAAAATAGGGTTAAATGTATATGGAAAATGTTTTAAATTTGATTAGCACAAGTATCTAGGAGTGCAGAAAATAATAGTGAACCTAGTAACTGATCGACCAACGAAGTGAGGGCTGTTGGTGCAATCCAATATTATAGAAAACAAAGCGAGGGCAAAAGTAGGCGCATTATGGAGTAAACAGACAAGTGACTTTCCATTAAAAATAACTGAAAGCACGAGCCAGAAAGCTGTGTCTCAAAACTGCTGTAATGCCTGTATGAAATACGAGTGTCAGTAATAAAGGTTAAACGGTGTGTTTTAGAATAAAAAAGTTCACGGAGAAACCAAACAGGAAATGTGTTTAAGTTAGCTAACCTCGGAGTACATGCCAAGGGAGATAAAACGGTCTGTCTTAAAGTGAAGGTCCAAGGAGAAAACACAAATAATATGTTAATAAGTTAGCTTACCTCGGAGTACATGCCGAGGAAAGTGCCTGCGTGGAGAAGAGTAAGAGAAAATCGGCCATCTTAATGAGCCATTTTAAAGGGCTCTGTGGGCATGGACATAGAAGGGGGGAAGCAGAATGAGGGAAGTCAGAAATGGCTGCCATTTTGGGGTGCAGTAGAACTAAATTGAAAAGAAACAAAAAAACTAAGAAAAGAAGGTAATTATTGATTTATGTCAAATAATTTGCATGCCCCTGTACTACATGTGGATGAGCGTGTTAGCGTTAAGATATATATTAAAATACTGGCCATATCAGTGAGTCATAAAGGAGCTCCATGAATAAAGAAAAAAGTTGGAAAATGATGAACAAATACCCCAATCATATATAAAGTATAGTTAAGCAAGTGTGTTAACTGGTGATAATATTGAGGTGTATAAAGAAGGGAAAGTCAAGGAGAAGATGGGAAGTAAAGTGAAACACAGTAGTAATACCAATAAGAAGAGAATTGCGTAGTGTGAATACCATAACAACCTAAGTCAACTACATTTTATATTGGGGGAGATATATCGATGACATTATCATAATCTGGACAGGTAGCATAGAACAATTTGAAACACTACATGAACACCTTATTAATAATGACTACAATCTGCCCTTTACACAACACATAAATAAGAATAGTATAGAGTTTCTTGATCTTACATTATATCAAGAAAACAATACAATTATGTCCAAACTGTTTAGGAAATCCACTGCTTGTAATTCAATACTTCATGCTCTTAGTACTCACCCATCTTCACAGGTAAATGCCATTCCACTAGGTGAAATGACCAGAATACGACGTAATTGTACTGATGAAAACGTCTTTATGGAGGAATTTGAATTGGTCGAATTATGGATCCTGCAGAGAGGCTACTCCAAAAAAATCACATTAAAAGCCAAACTATAATTCGTAATACCTCATGTGCATCCCTTTTGACACAGGGAGCAGGTCCAAAGCCTAAGGGTAGACACATCAATATGATTACTGCATTTAACCAACAAAGTCATGCAGTATATCATATTTTCAAATGCCATTGGCATCTTTTGCTACTATATAAGACACTACAGAAATACATTAATAACCCCAGATCAACTACAGCCGTGGTCAGACACGTAGGAATAAGTTATGCCCCAGTTCTATTGAGATGAACACATATAATCAATCTTCCAATTGGCTACCGCCCCAACCTTGCGTTTTTTTTAGAAGCTCGTGTTGCAATGTCTGTCAATTTGCCATGGACAAACTAGTTACTTTTTCATATAACTCTACACACATGTAAGAGATACAACAGTTTATTAATTGCAACAGTAAATTCACGGTCTACTGTATCATTTGCTTATGTGGACTAATCTATGTAGGAAGTACTATTCGTCCTCTTAAAGATTGAATACAAGAACACATTAGAGCCATTAGGGATAATCGCCCTAACTACCCTTTGGCTGTCCACCATAATTCAGCACATATTAAATCTGAGGTTCTAGGGATCAGATTCCATGGCATCACACGCATCACCAGTGAGGTTAGAGGGAGTAATCTGGTCGCCAAGCTTAGAAAATGTGAAGCCAAATGGATCACCAAATTTTGTGCGGTAGATCTGGGCCTTAACGTGGACAGGGAACTACATGTTTTCCTCTAGGACATATTTCAATTAAAGTTGGTTTGTGTTGATTTGTATTTATAAATGCTTTTCCGAACTTCTTTTTGAAATACTATCCAATTGTATCACAATTTTCTCATTCCTCCACTAACTCTTTATTAATCATATTGGAGGTTGTTACTATGTCATCATAGTCAAGCCATTTTGTTCTCTTTTGGTACTTGTATTTAGTTATGTTACTTATAGCTCTCTGTTGCATTTTATACAATATTTTAGGCCATATTTTTTGCTTATACTCAAGCATATATTGTGGCAATATACATGTCTGTCTCTACATGTTTATTTTTATACTTTTCCCCTTAACTTGTTAAGTCTGTGTCAACATTGCTGTTACAATATTTACCCTGTATAGTGCTTTAAGAATTTCAGATGACTTAGGTTGTGGTATTCACACTATGCAATTCTCTTCTTATTGGCATTACTATTGTCTTTCACTTCACTTCCCATCTTCGCCTTGACTTTCCCTTCTTTATAAACCTCAATATTATCACAAGTTAACACACTTGCAATACAAATTATAGTGTGTAGAGTATCGCAAAACAGCAAATTGCGATGCCTTGCATTTCTCCAGATTAACCACAAATGGTGGCCTTGCGTTCCTTTGTAAATCTGACTTAAGTATTGTATTGCCTATGTGACACCATGAGTGATGCAAGGGTACCACAATCCAATAATACAGCTAGGCCTTAGTTGTATTTTGGGCCATGGTATACCGTGATAGCAGTGCAATATAACGTGGTACATGGTGATGACAAGACAGTATATAACTGGGTAATGGCTGTTTTTGAGAATCAAAAGCCAGCCATACTGTTTTTACTACACTTTACCTGCGTTTAGTGTTAGGACCTGAAGCAGAGATAAGCTGCAGGCCTCTACCTATAACCACTTTTTGAAAGTGGTAGTGGGTTGTGACACATATTTATATATTTTTAAATACGTTTGTGACCATGTACTGGTGTAGTTTAACAAAATGTTTGTGACATGCAGTGACAGATGTCGCAGAGTTTAAGTGCCTTATAATTTAAACAATACTTAAATAATACTTACCCTCCTGAACTTCATTACACGAAATGTATCATCTTTGCATTTCTATATATAATCCTGCCAAATTTCATGTAAATCCATTCAGCTGTCTTCGTGCTACGTCAAATTCAATAGTCTATGAAAAATGCATTGGTTGAAAAACGCATTTGGAACATCCGTTTATCTTTCCACCCCCTTTACAATTCACCACAAACATTTACATCATCTCAGAATGTAAAAAATGCTATAGCTCTGGAAAGGTTTGTGACGACTCATCAAATGGGTGGAAAGTTAATAGGGAGTGGAACCCCTATCTTTGGGAATACTAACTATAACTACAGAATAGCAATCAGATTTAATGTGATTTCCTTCTTTTTTTATCTATTGCATACATCACAAAAGACCTGATTCAGGCAGAAAACTCACGATTTTTTATTACAAAAATGGTGTAATTTTGGCTGTCTCTCATTGCAATAGAAGTAAATGGGGGAAACACATTCTCCCGATAATTTGTTTTTAAACCTCCGACTTGCCAGTGGCCGACGCCCGCACTACTTCCCTGATGTAGGTCAGGCCGCTTCCTGATCCATTGGGGAAAACAGGCCCAATGGTCCTTCCTGACGTTCGTGAAGGCCTCGTTTGAAAGGGGAGATCCTCCCCTTTCAAACGAGGCCTTCCTGAACAGGTTTCTTGGCCCTCGATCGCAGCACACCTGCGGTCGAGAGCCAGGAAACCACACTAGACACCAGGGATTTCACTTGGGGGGTCGACCCCCTCGGAAAACAGGCTGGCCATCCCCCCCGGGAGCAAATGTTTTTTTGAAAGGTAGCTTTACCCCTGGAGGGGCCCGATCATGCATTTCAGGTGTGTAAAAAATGAAAAAATAAATAAATAAAAAACAAAAACAAAATGAAATTGACAGGCAGTCGCCCATGAGCAGGGTGGTGCCCTGTGGGGGCAATCATTTTTTTAACAGCTGTATGGTTTCCCTGGTGGCAACTATGGCCCCCAAAGAAACAATACAGCTGTTCAAAAAATATATAGATCTAGATATATAGATATGTCTATAGCTAGATCTATATATGTATATATATATATCTAACAGCAACGCGGTTCAATGAAAGGCGCCGCGCTCGAAGAATACCGGAGAATCCAACAATACCTACAATTTATTTCTTGCCGAAAATTCATAAATCTTTGACATTGCCACCTGGCCAGCCGATAGTATCGGCATGTGATTCATTGTTTGAAAGAGTCTCTAATTATGTAGATGTTTATCTAGCTCCAATTGTTAAGACACTTAGCTCATATATTAAGGACTCTGGAGATCTCTTAAAGATACTATTAGATTTGGACTGGCATGATAATTATCTCCTAGTGACAATTGATGTGATCTCACTTTATACTTCTATTAATCATACAATTGGTTTAAATGCTTGTGAATACTTTTTGAAACAGCGCAATATCTCAGAATTAGAACATTCAAAAATGTTTCTTGATATGATCGAGATGTGTTTGAAAAATAATGTCTTTATATTTAATCATGAGGTATATCATCAACTATGTGGTACAGCCATGGGCATCTCCTTTTCTCCAAATTATGCTAACCTAGTGATGGGTTGGTGGGAAAGGGAGATAGCATGGAATAAACGAAATGAGGAATTTGCTGAGAAAGCATTACTGTGGGTTCGTTTCATAGATGACCTTTTTATAATTTGGAATGGATCAAAAGATGAATTTCTACAATATTTTAATATTCTGAATGATAATGAAGTTGGTTTAAGATTTACTTGTGAAATCAGTAAAACATCTATAAATTTCTTAGATATTACTATCTACATTGAGAACAATAAAATTGAAACCTCAGTGTACCGTAAGGAGACTGCTTGTAACAGTGTAGTACATGGAAAAAGTTTTCATCCCAAACACTTGGTAAATAGTATCCCCTTGGGGGAATTTATCAGAATGAGGAGAAATTGTTCTCATGAAAGGGATTTACTAATGAAATTGGATTAAACATATGAGAGATTTAAAACTCGAGGATATAACGACAAGATCCTTAAAAGTAACATGAGTATTATTCAATCCAAAAAACGTGAGGAGTTTTTGTTTAAGAAAAGAGAAAGAGAATCTGAAGAAAGAGTGTGAATGATTATGCAATATACCAAAGAAAGCACATTAATTAAAAACATTCTGTGCAAACATTGGGGAATAATAGGCAAAGATCCGGATTTGGGACCCATAATAGGTTCAAAACTCTTGTTCTCATACAAAAAGGCACCCAGCATTAAGGATATATTGGTTAAAAGTCATCTTGTGTTAGAAAAAGATAGCAATTGGCTGGAGGCGGAGAACAAGGGTTTCGTCAAATGTAATTCCTGTAAAGCATGTAAAATAGGGCAATCAATGAAAAAAATCAATTTACCAAATGGTCAGGAATGGTTCATTAAACATAAAATAACATGTGAAGCAAAATATGTAATTTATATAATAGAATGTCACTGTGGTCTAAAGTACATTGGTAGTACAATCTGTGCGCTTAAGAAAAGAATCCTTGAACATATCAGAGCTATTACTCATAAGGACTGTACATATGCGACAGCCAGACATCTACAGACACATACATCGAATGATTGGAGAACACTGAGATATTATGGTATAGATCATATCCCAGATCATGAAAGAGGAGGAGATCGAGTAAGAAAGTTGAGGCAATTAGAATCAAAATTCATAATTCGAATGAAAACCAAGGCCCCTTTAGGGATGAACAATGATGAAGAACTTTATGTTCATCTATGAATGTATAACTCAAGCAGCACAGATGAACTGTTTGATTGGTTGAGTTCTTAATTAATAACCATCCTAATTATCATTGTGAGCATTGGATATATATTAAAAAATTATATTATTTATTTTTCTTTGTTTTCAGAGCAAGTCCTGATTTATATGAAATTAGCAAAATTTGTAATAATAATAAACAAAAAATGTCTGTAATAGTATTACTAGAAAAAGTGAGTTAAAAATACCAGTATAAAGTTAATTAAGTTAATGGAAAAACGGGATTTAAATTATATATAAATAACAAATGAAGTAACTTTGCTATATAATTATCTTTTTAGAATGCTGAAAATACTTTTTTATGGTTACACATTCATTGAGAATAGATTGATTGTAATATTATGTAACTCTGAGAATTTGTATTGAATATTTGTTTAACTACAGCTCCCAGCATGCATTATATGGGTATACTACTTTCCATTATAAAAGGAACTTGCTTTGTGAATTGTTTGTTGAACTTGACAAAGACCATCCGGTCGAAATGCGTTGTTTTGCTTTCTTTTGTTTGTTTCAAATAAATTCAAGAATTACTTTACCCTGGTGGAGTGCACTGCTAAATTTTGGATGAAATGTATATGTATATATATATATATATCTGCATCTCTCTCTCTCTCTCTATCTATATATATATATATATATATATAGTTATCCACCAAAGTTCTTGCTGGTTACTGACTGCTACCGCCATCGGGGTTGGTGCTCAGCAGCGGGCACAGGACCCGTTAATATCCAAAATATCCTTCAACATATTCACAAAAGGAAAAGCCAGCACTCCAGACTCATTTATCCAATTGATTTATTCTTGTTTCATCACTGGCTGTATTATTTTGGCTAATGCCTTTATCTATATATATGTGTGTATATATATATATATATATATATATATATATATATATATTTGGAAATGGCATTTCTGCGGGGTCCCCCCAAACTATTTGCCTTCCTCCTCTTTTTCTGACCTAATTTTTGCTGGTTTAAGGACTCAGCGCACTTTACCACTGCTAATCAGTGCTAAAGTGCATATGCTCTCTCCCTAACACATGGTGACATTGGCTCATACCCAATTGGCATATTTTATTTACTTGTAAGTCCCTAGCAAATTGCACTACATGTGCCCAGGGCCTGTAAGTTAAATACTACTAGTGGGTCTGCAGCACTGGCTGTGCCACCCACATAAGTAGCCCTTAAACATTTCTCAGGCCTGGCACTGCAAGGCTTGTGTGTGCAGTTTCACTGCCACTTTGACTTGGCATTTAAAAGTAATTGCCAAGCCTTAAACTTCCCTTTGTCTACATATACGTCACCCCTAAAGTAGGCCCTAGTTAGCCCATAGAGCAGGGTGCTATGTAGGTAAAAGGTAGGACATGAACATGTGTGTTCCTTATGTCCTGGTAGTGTAAAACTCCTAAATTTGCTATTTTCATAGGATAGCATTAGGGCTACCTTCATATACTGTTTGAGTGATAGATTCTGATCTGAAAGGAGTAACCAGGTCATATTTAGTATGGTAAAAGAAAATCCTGCTTATTGGTGCAGTTGGATTTAATATTACTAAATCCTTCTGGGCCTTGCAATCCACATCTGGCTGGGTTAGTTGACAGCTCCCTTGTGCATTTCACTCAGACAACACCAAACACAGGATGCTCAGTCACACCTGCACACATCTGCATACTGAATGGGTCTTCCTGGGCTGGGAGGGCGGAGGGCTGACACTTACATGTCAAAGGACAGTGGCCTGCCAAACCCCCTACTGTGGCCCTGGCAGACAGGATGGAACTGAAAGGGGACCTTGTGCACTTCTAAGCCACTCTTTGAAGTCTCCCCCACTTAAAAGGCACATTTGGGTATATAAACTGGGTGCCTGACCCTACCAACTACAACACTTCCAGACACTTCTTGACAAGATACCACCTAGGAAAGTAACTACGAACCAGAACCTGCAACCTGCTAAGAGAAGCTGCCTGGCTGCCCAAAGGACTCAACTGACTGCTTTGCTGTGTTTCGCAAATACTTTACACATTGCCGCTTTGCCCCATTTAGGCAATGTCTTTTGCAATCTGAGTTCCTCAGATTCCTTAGTCAGTGGGTCATATTGTGAATTTCATTTTCGCAGATGACAATTTTATTAGGACTTTCCCAATACTTGAGATACATCATTTGGTCAACCTGTACCACCTTTCTGCTGGAACTATCATTCCACAGCACCAAGTTCTGCTAAAACACATTCACTCACTCATGTAAGCATGCTCCACCGGATGTCTTAATACCCCCCTTACTGACAGCCAATCGGACTGTAGGGTTGACAAAGACCACCATGCCTGTGTGGAGGATCATTTGAGCTGCTTATCTTCCCCTCATTCATACTGAAGCTAACAAGTCCCTTGTAAATTGGTATTTTATGTTGCTGGACGCATTTATGTTGTCTAGAACTGGCACCAGTGGGCATTTTAAAGTGCGAAATAGTGCTTAAAGCCAAGACAACATGTATACAAAAAACACAGGAAAACATTTACAAATGTATAAGATGAGACATAAAGCAACCAAAAGTAGCCATTTACACACTGCCAAAAACCTTCCTAGACCAATATTCAGGGGTTGTAGTTGGTGTTAGGGGAAGCCCATCTGGTTTTTGAAGTTCTGAAGTCTGAGGATCAGTCTCAGATGATGGGTCAGATTGTTCCAAGGTTCTACGCATAGGAGACATGGCCTTGTCTTCTATTTTTTTCTTTCTTTGCATTAGAAATGTGCAATTTTATCAGGATTGTTTGAAGAGCAGTGCAGTCTGGATTGTCTGGGGTGAGTGGCTTGTGTAAGCGAAGCAGAGAATTTTAAACATGATGTGATGGAAATGGGGGCCTAAGAACGTTCTTTAGTGTTTGGCAGTGATATAGTTGTACTTGAGTTGGCCGCTGATTAGGCTTCCTGCTTGAGGGATGGTGGAGTTGGGTGGGCTAGCATGAATACAGGGAGTCGGTCAATGCGTGTGAGAGGCAGAGTGTTATCGTGCATTGTGAAATGGAAGCGTTTGATCTGGAAGAGGAGGCTGAGTGCACACCAAGGCGAGAGTCAGCGTGGAAACGTAGAGACGATACTTGTACATAGGTGGAAAGAACCCATCAAGTTGCATGTTTATACAGTCAGTCTTTGAATGGGTTTGAGTTTGACATTGTTTGTAAGCACACACTCGTTCTAGGTGACACATATGTTTGTAGTGACATTTATTGAGGTTTTAGTAATTCGAACACACATCAACTGACAATAAAAGGCACAATAGCACAGACACGTTCTCCCTATTATCAATGCTAAAGAAAATAAAACATACTGAAAAAGACAGGCATCTGAGTTCATAAATAACAGGCACAGACAACGCCAATAAGCTGGACTTTGGCAGGCTGGTGTGATTTTTTCTATTTCAAGCATATGCTGAAAAAAAGTAGAAAAGTCATGCCACTGCCTAAACACGTCAGCCTCATGTTTGCAATACAAAAAAATAAAAATGTACACATTGCATGTAATGTTAATAGATCAGTACAAGTGCTTCCCGCAGGCAGTTATGTTTAGGACATGTGTACAAATCCTTTCTAGCTTTAATGCACATCACAGTAAAAAATAATTTCTATCAATGCAAAAAAGATGCTATTGAGTTTGAATTACTGTAATCTAATTACATAGTTTAAGCATACAAACATGACTGAAAAAATAAAGGATAAATAATGTGAAAAGAAAAGCATGGCCCAAGTAAAGTATTAGCCCACCTGTCCTGGCTCTAGAGTGTAATTATTTCTAAGTACAGGTATACACAATGCAGGAGAGCCAACAACTGAACTGGGCTGATCTATTGCCCCATATGGCATTGTGTGGTCAGCAGAAGCACAATTTGAAAGACAGTGAAAAAGACCAGTGGATGAAGAGGGCTGTCCAAAAGTCACTCTGTTTTGATACATATGTATGTATTTTTTATTTTCAACGTATTTGATTACATGAGACTGGCAAAACGGTTAGAGCTGTTGCTAGCTGAAAATAAAAGGGAGAATACAAAGCATACATTAACAAACACTAGAATAAATTTTTAGGTACTGAGAGCCATTGCCTGATGGCTTTTAGAGCTATATTTGTCTCTATTTGTCTCAGTGTACTGATGCTGGGCGATACCTTCTTTTGCAAGTACAGACCTCAAGAGCACATAAATTAATAATTGTTGGAGCAAGAATGTACCATGGAAGATTCTACACTTTGCAGGAAATGGGAGATTTAGGTAATTTCATCACGACATCTTGTATTGTTATCATTTTTTTAAACACATTTTTATTGGTATTTTGTTATTTATGCAAACAACACACATAATAGACTCGGTCAGCTTCCCATGTTAACAGTTCGGTAAGAGCGTAATATTGAAATGTAAACCAGTTACAGTGGCCGTGGAATACAGCATCAGGCACTCTAGTAGAACACAATCAGTTCCTGGATTTCGCATAATAATTATTGGGTAGGTGTCGGTACCTATCTGCGATCTACCATTTACTGCATAATTAGGGTGGCCTAAGCCAGTTCTCAGCTCTCTCAGAAGTTATCCTGTGTCAGGGGTTCTAAATGATTCCAAGTCTATGACAAAGGACTGGGGTACCGGTGAAATCAAGAGAATTTAATACCCATAGCGGCGAAAACTATATGAAATATAAAAAGAAATGTGAAATTAAAGGCAGAACATAAAAGGAGAAAGACACGGAAAGAATACATGAGTAAGACTGCGTGTTGCCCGTACGGGTGAAGAGAGTGGGACATGATGATCAACTATGTTGAAGACTGCAGAACATTGCTTCATTTGTGCCGGTGACTACTGGGACTTGGCACCAGCACTTTTTTCTTAACATTGGCACCTTTTTAAAATGTTTCACTACATTGTCATGCCTTCTTTCTATTTTTAAACATTATGAATTGGTTTAAAGATTCAGTGTATAATACAAAAAAGCACAAATGCTAGCACACCCAGGGCATTATAATAGCTTTAGGAGACTTGGAATATTCCAAACTGTCACATCTGTTGGAGTGTGTTGGTTAGCAGCTAGCATTGGTGCTGGCATTTCCAGTACTTGGAGGCAGAGTAGATGCTGAAGCCCCGGCACTTACATTTTTTTTTTTTAAATAGGAAATGCTGCTGAGAGACGGAGTATATGAATGAAGAAGATGGCTTTGTCAGTGACACATAGGCATAATGACAACCACTAATGTAGCAGTTTTCTATGTGGCAATGGGGATGGAAATCTGATTGACAGGTCTTCAGAAGTCTTCAGTGACTGACAGTGTGATGAGGTGATACTATCCCCTCTTTTCACAGGAGCTCGACGAGGAAGGGAAGATATTTAAAAGAACAGTAACTGTATGGGTAGATCAGATTTAGAAGGATGTTATGTTAAGCTGTGGGATGTTTGGTCCACTATTCAGGCTTAAACATGTTAATCACATTAATGATCATGCCTTATGGCGGAAGGAAAAACTGCTTATTAAAATAGAAGCCAAAAACACAAGTAACTTACCTTCAGTAACGCTCCTTTTAATGGATACTCTGTCCAAGAGCAGATTCCTCACCTTTAGAATAGGCCCCAGTGCCAAACTGGGTCGGGATAAATTAACCATCATTGCTCCTGTATACCAGTAGTTGGCACTATGCAGTGTTGCATTGACTTAGTTCTGCCCCAAAAGTGAGGATGGAACTGCGTATTAGAGCTGATAGACCTGGCATTCTTGGCAAGGTTTTCCCTAACTTTTTGCCCTCTGACCTCCTGTTTTTCTGGCATACTTTTGCTGGCCTTAAGTAATCTGTGCACTTTACCACGGTTCTATAACACAACCAGGCATGCCAGACCTACGTATGCCTTAAGAACGCGGTCAGAACCACGGCCGCATCTTTACCATGCATGCTTTTACCACGCATGCCATTATAACAAATTGTGTTGTAAAAGCATGCTTAGTAAAGGAATATGAGCTAACAGCATGCGTGGCTGTGTTATACAACCTCCCTCTTAACAGAAAATACTACCCCAACTCCCCTCACCCACCCTGAGGCCTAAAACTAACCACTGCCCCTTGACCCACTCCCACAAAACCTGGCCCCTCCCCAGCCTGAGCCCTAAAACCCTGCCCCTGTAAAAAAAAAAAGACTACTGACCCCCTCCTAAAACCTTGGCCCCTGTTACAAAAAAAAAACTACTGCGATCCCCCACCCACCCTGAGCCCTAAACCCTTCCCCCACACCTAAAAACGAAACTACCTTGACACCCCCACCTACCCTTAGCCCTAAAACTTTCCACCACCCCTAAAAAAGTACCCTCCAAAACCTGGCCCCATGCCCTCCCCGCCCTGAGCCCTAAAACGCTGCCCCCCTGTAGAAAACAAACTACCCCTATCTCCCCAACCCACCTCAAGCCCTAAATTCACACATGCGTGGTTTAGGCATATGCATGGTTAAGGCAGACATGCAGCCAGTCATGATTAAAGCAAGTGTTGTTCCGCTTTCGTGCTAAATGTACGTGTGGCGTAGCCCGCGTTGTTTAGGTCATTGCTTCTTTACCACTGCTGACAGTACTAAAGTGCAGGTTCTTTGTCCTCTAAAACGTGGTAACATTAGCTTCTCCACAACTGGCACTTTTAATTTACTTGTAAGTCTCTAGTAAAGTGCACTATATGTGCCAAAGGGCTGTAAATTAAATACTAGTAGTGGGCTTGCGGCACTGATTGTGCCATCTACTACAGTAGCCTTTCAAACATGTCTCGGGCTTGCCACTGCAGAGTCTGTGTGTGCTGTTTTTCACTGCCATTTCGACCTGACAAGTGTACCCATTTGCCTGGCCCAAAGCTTTCTTTTAAGGTTGAGCATAGCAGCGCGCATGCGCTGCTTTTCCGACGTGTTGGTATGTAGCTGGGCTTTTAATAACACCCACCTCACGCCCATCCCTATCACTTGTTCGTGGGTTTGCCATTCAAAAATCCTTTGATGACATTGTGAATGGTTTACGTTTGTCCCTCCTTGGGGAGGTTTTGTTACCGCCTTGGCTATCGCCCCTATTACATGGTTAATTGCACTTTTGCCAATAAGTTTGACTGCAAGTGAACTTCTTTTTCCTTTTGTGTCTCCCCTTATCGCTGATGCTCATGGTGGCCATGGCGCTGTGAATTGGCTTGTTTATGTGAAACTGTTTATTTTTGGTTTTCAAGTTATGTGTCAAGAAAAGTCCGGTTAGGAGTTTATAACGCTAGTTGCTCTAACTCAGCAAATGCGATACCCATTGCATTGCAAATGTTTGTTTTTTTCTGAACTCACAGAGGCTCCCTGAAAGCATCACGCAGCGCTAAAGGTTCTTACCATATATTTCTGCGTCATTCACAGGGGTCTAAAGAGCAAGAAAGATAAACATAAAAATCAATACCACTATCGGGTACATTATGAGCTTTCTCGTTGGCACACATAATGTAAAGAGAAACAAAGGTGTTGCTTCAAAGTCAGCTTACTTTAAACAGAGTTTGAAATAAAACTGCCAAAGATCCGCTCCCCTTGCGTTGCACCCGCGACACTTAAGTCCAAAGAGTTTGTGGAGGAGGGAAAGACAGCACCACTACTACCCTTTGTGTGTGCAAAAGGCCGCTTTATTGGAAACAGGTGCACTCACAAACAATACCCTGGCTTCCAGCCTCACAAAACTAAAACACCTCACTATACATAAATTCACCTAACCAAAACGCTCCCCCTCCCCTACCCTACCCTCCACCATCCCTTCCCCTTAAACTTGCAGATCGTTAATCCAGTCATCCTTAGCCGTCAATTACCATAATAGTCATTTGCTGCCGTCTATCTCTCGAACCTGCAAGTCTCCAACCCCTATTGCCCAAATTGTTATCTTTGTTCCCCTGCTGCAGTCCACCCCCTTTTCAATCTGAAATTGTCTTGGCATATGTCCTGTCCATCCGTTATCGTTATCACGTGAACAGTCTCTGTATCTGTCCGCACCTGTTCCAAGCGACAACTTACAAAAAACGAATACCCCATGCACCCATGTCTTAATAAAACGGGCCCTCATGCCTCTCTTCCCCCAAAACATCACCCCTTTAACCAATAACCCATGTGGGAGGGAGGGCAGGGAAAAATCGGCAGTGCACCAGCCACCGTGTCACCACCTAAAATGGTGACCCACACAAAATGGCTCCCCCTTTTAACCACCCACCTCCTGCCTACCAAAGGAAGCTGGAAAAGCACCCAAACGGCACCCGTGGGCTGTACCACCCTCCACAATTTTCCCAGGGTGGAGACCTCTCTTCCTCAGCTCCCCCCAGGACCCCATTGTGGAGGAGGGAAAAACAGCACCACTACTACCCTTTGTGTGTGCAAAAGGCCGCTTTATTGGAAACAGGTGCACTCACAAACAATACCCTGGCTTCCAGCCTCACAAAACTAAAACACCTCACTATACATAAATTCACCTAACCAAGATGCTCCCCCCTCCCCTACCCTACTCTTCCCCTCTCCCTTCCCCTTAAACTGCAGATCGTTAATCCAGTCATCCTTAGCTGTCAATTACCTTAATAGTCATTTGCTGCTGTCTATCTCTCGAACCTGCAAGTCTCCAACCCCTATTTCCCAATTCGTTATCTTTGTTTCCCTGCTACAGTCCACCCCCTTTCCAATCTGAAATTGTCTTGACATATGTCCTGTCCATCCGTTATCGTTATCACGTGAACAGTCTCTGTTTCCGCCACCAGAAAAAGGAGAGGGGAAAAAACCCCTCCTTTTTCTGCCCCACCAGCCACCCAAGTCATCGTAGTACATCCCAACACAGTAATTAAGCTTCCTTAAACTAATCTCTTAAAACTTCCTTCAGCTGGAGCAGGTACAACTCCATGCCCATAAAGGACAGGTGTACGCCATCGCTCCAAAAAAAGTCCTGATCCTCAAAATGCAAGTCCTTATGTTCTAAATAGGTCATTCCTTTCTCCAGGCAATACAAACACATTTCCTTATTAATTTACCTACGCGCCTTCTTAATTGCACCAGGCTTCCTTGCCCCTCTTCACACCCTGCGAGGAATGAAGGCTGTCCAGAGCACGTGGCAGCCATGCCATTGCAGTTCGATTTCATACAGGTCCCTCTTCATATTCTTCATAATGTCCACACCTGTCCTCCATACCAAATCATTTTCTCCCAAGTGGATGAGCACCACATCAGGACAAAACCCTCGTCCCTGAACCCGCTGCACAGGGTGGGGCGCTCCCGAAAGGGCTGATACAAGATAGGCAAGCCACTCGCTGTGAAAATAGTCTTACCAAATTTGGAAGGTCCCATCGTGTGCTGCCACAAATCGTCTATTTCCCCCCATTGCAGCTTGGCGTCCGCTGCCATACGACCCCTAAATTCCTCATCATATTGAACCCAAGCGTATCGTCCATAATTGAGGTACGGCTTCCGAATCACGTCCATGTATTTGAAGAGCACCACTGCCCTGTCAGGAAAGCGCTCACAATATACACTCACAAAAATCAAAAATGCAGCAGTCCAGTTCTCAATGGTCACTGGAACCTTGGGGCATTTCGCTAATTCATATTCTTCTTCCTTCGAGCCATCTTTAGACCTGACTTTCCGATGCAACAATTTTAACATTTCGACATACTCCCCTTTCCACATTTTCTCCTTTGTGGCCAACATAAGCTGCGCCCCAAGTGGCTTCGCCGTGCCCATATAGGGCAGGCGTTTTGGCTTACCCGTCCCCTTCTCATCAGCTGCCTTCTTACCAGATTTAACAGTCTTTTTCCCAGTCCCTGCGCTCCCTGCTCCATCCTGCTCTGAACCCACCCCTGCATCCTGAACATATTTCCCTTTGTGCAGCCGCTCTCCTGTGCCCTCCGCATGCACCTCAATTGCCACCGACACCATCTTGGGGCACAATACCCCCAAACCTTTATCTTTTTGCAAGGACAGGGGCCGCTCCAGACCCTTCCGTCTTGCTCCTCCTGTTTCCAATCCACTGTCTGCTCCCTGCAAATATTGACAAACAGCATTAGACACCCCCCCTTTACCACCCTACCAGGCCGCTTCCTCCTTCTCTCGTAACTCCCCTTCCTCAACACTGTCCTCATCAAAATCCAAGTCTTCATTGCCGGCAGTCTCCATGCACTCGCTCAACCAATCACCTTCCCACCACCTGGCTTTCTGAACCTCCGTTACCGATCCTGGTAGTTGCATCATCGGCTGACGGGAAGCCGCTCAGGACTTCCCTGACAGCTCGGTTTGGCCAGGCCTCTGAATGCCAGGTGTCACACCACCGGAGGGCGCAAAACCCTTTCCGGCGCGCTGCCCAGTCATACCAACCTCGGCCTCCCTATTGTCCTGGACCTGCCTCCGCGTTGATGGGATCCAGCCAGCCATACTGGGCCCCGCCTTCACTTCCTCCCAGGGTCCCCGGGCCGCCTCAAGCCCGCCTGAGTCACTCCTTCCCTCACCAGGTTGATCCTGCCAAAAAAGATCCGATGTGCTGGTGAGCCATTTGGAAAAAACATGCCCGTCCTCCTGGCGCCAAAAATCTGTTCCGTCCGATCCTTAACCATCTGGACAACCCACCCCTCCCCATCTTCCAACTGCGGCAGCCCAAAAACCATCCGGGGCCATCCCTTGTGCCCCCATGGGATGGGCCGCCACCGCGCCATCCCCGACCATCCCCATCTGCCCCCCTTACTCAACCCCTCCCAGTCCTCCCCTTAGTGCGTTACCACTCCCTTCCTCCACCAATACCTTCCGCAGGGCCGTAACCCCCCTGTCCTGAAATTCTAAATGCCCCCCCCCCCCCACCTGCTGGTCTATGTAAAATTTTGGACCCCACCCCCCTCCAACCATCCGCGTCGCTATGGGTAAGCACCCCCCTCCCTCCGGCCAGCCTCCTGCCTCCCCTGCCGCTACCCAACACAGAAATCCTGCCGGTTATCCCCCTGTGGGCGCCGCACCTCACCCCACCCGCCTTATCACACTTATAGTGCGCAACCGGGCAGCCAAATCAGCACGCTGCCTCGGCGTGCCAGCACTCCTCCCCTGGGAGGCCCCAACGCCATTAACCCACCTCTCCCTCCCACTACCCCTCACCTGATGCTCCACCCTGCGAGTGCTGCGTGGGGGCGAGCAGGATGCTCCACCCTGCGAGTCCTGTGTGGGGGCGAGCAGGCCACGCAGCCACACCACTTGCCGCACGTCATGCTGGCCGGGTGCTTCCAACCAATTCTTCGGCCAGGAGGTCCAAGCGTCGGCCTCCCGCAGAAGCCGGAGAGCCTCCGACACACGGTCGTCCATCCTGCACCAGCCAGTAAGTACGTGCGCGAACAATGCCAAACCACCAGATAATCGCCCAGCGGGACTCCGCGCCACCTGTTAGCTCTTGGAACGGCACGCACCAACAACAGTCCATACAACAGGACTAAGGCACAGAGTCGGCTACCACACTCTGCCAAAAGCGCAAAAGGAAAAAATACCGGAGGAAAAATCTGCAGCGCACCTGACACTGTGTCACCACCTAAAATGGTGACCTACACAAAATGGCTATCCCTTTTAACCACCCACCTCCCGTCTACCAAAGGAAGCCCGAAAAGAGCCCAAACGGCGCTCGTGGGCTGTACCACCCTCCACAATTTTCCCGGGGAGGAGACCTCTCATCCTCCGCTACCCCCAGGACCCATTTCTGACCCACGAAAAGGACTAAGTTTTACTGGGAGTTATGGTTTCTAGGCACCTACATTAGCAAGCGGTCTGCTGACACAGGAATCCAACTCATGCAACCATCTCCTCCCCCCTTCAGGCATCCCCCTTACCGGTGGGGAGCTGCCCCACAGTGCTCTGCTGTATCTGGAGCACGCCCCCTGGCACCTCTATCGCTTATTGACATTAAAACAGGCCATGGAAAATTGCTGCAGTATAACGATGCATCGGCTCAACATCCTGTGATTCTGGGCAAATCACTTAGGGGGTCATTACGACCCTGGCGGATGGTTTAAAAGGTGCGGTAATACCGCAAACAGGCCGACGGACAAAAAAAGGGAATCATGACTCTGGCGGAAACCACCAACAAAGACAGCCACTTTAACACACCGACCGCCACGGGGGTACAGACAAGCAGCGCGGCGGTCACCGCCAACAGACAGGCGGGAGACAATGTACCGCCCACACTATTACAACCCGCCAATCCGCCACCTTTTGCGGGGCGGATTCACCGTGGATAAAAACACGGAGGAAACAGCTTTTGCTATGTGAAAACGCTCACCTGAACATATCCCACAAGGAACGACGACTCCATGGACCCCGAACTCCCAATACTACCTGCCCTTGTCTTTCTGCTCCTTTACGACCAACAGTGAAATAGGCGCAGAAGATACCGGTGAGTACTGCACCTACGACACGTGGGAGGGGGGAGGCAAAAGTTAGGGGGATACCCACCAAACACCCCCACCCCCACCCTCGCATATTACAACATACACACCAATGCATTCACAAAAATCACAAGAACAACCCACAATCCCCCCAGAAGAATGAATACACAAAGCGAAAATCGGTCAAACAATGTAATGTGCCAATATACATGTCATACAAATATATACAGATATATATTTGAAAATCTGTCATAATTATATACGAGAAGTAGTGCAGATATGTACACAACAATGTCCGTGCACCAACAGTCCAAAAATGCATGGGCGAGGCCCACAATAGATACCTGACCAAAATCGGAGAGAACACTGCCGGGGCATCAGATAGAAATAAAACAGGCACCTCAGGGGGAAGGGAAGGGGGGGCACCTCAGCCACATGAATGCGAAGCCAGATCCACGACGGGGCTCCATGCCCATTGATGTATCCTGGGGAGTGCAAAGCCACAGTCTCTCAAGTCTCTACAGTGGGTGGCTTGCCCACTGTGCCATCCTGGGGAGTGCAAAGCCACAGTCTCTCAAGTAGATGCAGGTCTCCACTTGTTCTGGAGGGGGACTGGTGCCCAGACTGGATGCGTCTCACTGTGAAAGTTGCATGGGATAAGGATGCCTGATGTGGCGGTCCATTCATTCCTACACGGTCCATGCCCTGTTCTGCGGTGCATTGACATGGCGGTCTTTGCCCTGTTCAGCGGTCTTCACCATGGCGGTCTTTGCCCTGTTCAGCGGTGCTTTGCCATTGAGGTTCATGACAGTTCAGCGGTGCTTTCACATGGCGGTTTTTGCCCTGTTCAGCGGTGCTTTGCCATTGAAGTTCATGACAGTTCAGCAGTGCTTTCACATGGCGGTCTTTGCCCTGTTCAGCGGTGCTTTGCCATTGAGGTTCATGACAGTTCAGCTGTGCTTTCACATGCCGGTCTTTGCCCTGTCCAGCGGTCTTCACCATGGCGGTCTTTGCCCTGTTCAGCGGTGCTTTGCCATTGAGGTTCATGACAGTTCAGCAGTGCTTTCACATGGCGGTCTTTGCCCTGTTCAGCGGTGCTTTGCCATTGAGGTTCATGACAGTTCAGCTGCGTTTTACCATGGCGGTCCTGATACTGACATTGCTGTGTGGCATGACGATCTCTACACTGGGCATTGGTGTGTGGCATGACGATCTACACACTGGACATTGGTGTGTGGCATGACGTTCCATCATTGGCCAGCGGGGCTGTGGCATCCTGTCCCCTCCTGGGCTGTGACTCTGGCGGTGGTCTCTGGACCAGTGACGATACTTGTGCCCTCCTGGGCTGTGACTCTGGCGGTGGTCTCTGGACCAGTATCGAGTGACGATACTTGGGCCCTCCTGGGCTGTGACTCTGGCGGTGGTCTCTGGACCAGTGACGATACTTGTGCCCTCCTGGGCTGTGACTCTGGCAGTGGTCTCTGGACCAGTGACGATACTTGGACCCTCTTGGGCTGTGACTCTGGCGTTGGTCTCTGGACCAGTGACGATACTTGTGCCCTCCTGGGCTGTGACTCTGGCGGTGGTCTCTGGACCAGTGACGATACTTGGGCCCTCCTGGGCTGTGACTCTGGCGGTGGTCTCTGGACCAGTGACGATATTTGTGCCCTTGTGGGCTGTGACTCTGGCGGTAGTCTCTGGACCAGTGACGACGGTGCTGGAGGTTGTGTCTGGACAGCTGGAAATGATGGCGCACTTCTCCGCCGTGACACTCACAACAGGCTGGGCATACTTCCTCTGGACCTTCCTCACATTTTTTGGAGTTACAGCAGACTCACCAATCGCCTTCGATCCCATTTCACTTGTTGTCCCACCAGGAGTCTTGACACGGTCCCTTCGTCCACTCTCCAATTTTGGAGCCTTTACAGGGGGTGGGCTGCCAGTGCCTTGGCTCCGGGTCCTACTGCCTGCCCTGGTGGACGGTGCACTCCAAAAACCTGGAACACGCACCACTGGTACTGGAGGCTTTTTGGCTGAGGCGCTATGACAAGACTGATGAATTGGAGGGGGGGGATGGGGGCAAAAAGGTCAATTTGACAGAGGGACAGTTTCTGACGGACACTGGGATGGGTAGCTGGAGGGGGTCTGGGAGTGGAGGAAGAGGAGGTGGTTGTAGGAGGTGTCACTTTAGCTGTTTTGGGTGCAGGTACTGGAGGCTGTCGTGAGGTGGATGGATGTTGGGTGAGTGATTGCCGGCGTTTCGGTACTTTGGGAGGGGGCTTCACAGACACAATGGGAGAGGACACAGGGGACGTGTAAATGGCAGTGGAGGTGGTGAGTGCAGGTGAGCGGCTTGTGGTGCTGGGTGTCCCGGTGCGAGTCCTAGTGCCTGTAGATGTGGTGCATGCAGGTGTGTGTGTAGACGAGACTGGGAGGGAGGAGGGAGAAGAGGAGGAGGTGGACACAGTGGAGACAGTGGATGTAGCTGTATCCGTATGTGTGTGATGCTTGTGTGAGTACCTGTGGTGTGTGTGGTGCCTATGTTTGCTTGAGCTACTTGTGTGTGTTGACTTGTGTGCATGCTGGTCTGTAGGTGTGCTTGGGATGGGCTGGGGTACAGGGGATTGGGTCTGGGTGGAGGAAGTTGGAGGTGGGAGGCTAGACACAGGGACAATGGCTGCCATCAGTGCTGAGGCCAGAGATTGCAGGGTTCGCTGAAGGACAGCCTGACCAGAATGAATGCCCTCCAGGAATGCATTACCGTGTTGCAACTCTCGTTCTACACCCTGGATGGCATTCACAATGGTAGACTGCCCAACAGTGAGTGACCTGAGGAGGTCAATGGCCTCCTCACTGAGGGCAGCAGTGGTGACTGGGGCAGGGGCTGATGTGCCTGGGGCGAAGGTGATGCCCACCCTCCTGGGTGAGCAGGCACGGGGCGAACGCTGAGGGGCTGCTGGGAGGGCGGTGCTGGTAGGGGAGGTGGCGGCTGTACCTGTAGAAGTGGGGGGCACAGATGGTGCCACCACCACAAGGGAGCTCCCATCGTCGGACGAGTCCGTGTCGCTGGTTGCTGATCCGGTGGCCGACGTGAAGCTCCCCTCGCCCTCCGTCCCACTGGTGCATTCAGAGTCTGTGGTGTGGCCCTCCATGGCCATGTGGGATGCAGCCCCCTCGTGCTCCGGTGCCACTGTACCTCCGCCTGATGATGCTGATGTACAAAAGGACAGGGAGAGCAGAAAAAGGGGGGGAGACAGAAGTAAGAGAGTTTTAGTGCATGGCATACCGCTACCGTTGGCGGACAAGACAGACGCAGCAGCCCCATGCATTGCGCCGTGCTCCTGGCCTCTGCACATGCAATTTCTGGGATATGGCCTACATGGCAATGGTGGACATCTGCGCACATGGATGCCACAGGGGCAATTATACCTCAACTTGGCACTCTTCTGAGGTGGGGTAGAGTGCCACATGGCCTACATTACGGAGGGGCCTTGCCTACCGAATTCGCCCTGGCCTAGGGACACCCACAGCCCACCTCCCCCACCCAGACCCCTCCACTGCACGCAAAGTCCACAGAATGAGGTTGTACTCACCCCCTTGTGTCTGCTGTGATGTCCTCAAGCGCCCATCCAACTCCGGGTAGGCCACCGCCAGGATCCGGAACATCAGGGGGGTCGTGGTGCGACGGGCACCCCTCCCACGTTGGGAGGCCATCCCCAGCTGAGCCTCCGCCGTCTTCTTGCTGCAGCAGCGAATGTCCTCCCATCTCTTCCGGCAGTGGGTGCCCCGTCTCTGGTGGGCCCCCAGGGTCCGGACCTCCTTGGCGATGGCACGCCAAATGTCTCTCTTCTGGTGGGCGCTGACCTACATGACATGCACAAGAGAAGAGGAACAGTCATTACCAACTGCACCATCAATGTGAGTGGCCACCTCCCTACTCTGACCATGTGGCTAATTTATTCCCATTCTTTACTGTAGTATGAACTCTGCCCCCTTCCCTCTTCCCCCCAGCCCTGTCCACCCTGACCTAGCCCATACAACGTGCTCCCTGTGTACTAACCTGTTGGTCTGGAGGACCGTAGAGTAGCATGTATTGGGGGAGGACCCCATCCACAAGTTTCTCCAACTCCTGTGCAGTGAAGGCAGGGACCCTTTCCCCAGACGCAGCAGCCATCGTCGCTTCCAGACCGAGGTCACAGCAGCACTAGCAGTGTAGGTCCTCTCCTGTCGAAGGTCAGGTATCTAGTGATTGAACAGATAGAAAATGGCAGTGACGTCCACGGCGGTGACGTCCGCGGCGGTGCGCATCATCACCGCCAGCGCACCTGTTCATTGGCTTCTGGGACCCATAGGGTCCTATGTTAACCAATGCAGCATTGCGCCACGGTCTACGACCGCCTACCGCGACGGTGTGTGACGCCAGCGCTGTTACCCCACAATCCCATTGTCCCACTTTAGAGGTCAGGCAGCCGCCATTTCATAGGCCCACATGACTCCATTTACTTCTGCATCACACATAGCTAGGTCTACACTCAACACACATACAGGAAGTGTTTTGTGAGTGGTGTAGTCTTGTGTGTGACTGTGGGTACATACCTGGAGGACTAATGACTGGTTCTTCGCTGTTGTCCTTCGTAGGCACCGTCAGCTGGGACATGTGAGAAGATGGCGGAATCCTCCGGTGTATCGACCGCTGGTGGACCTGTTGACAATGGAAGAGAGACATTTAATCGTCACCTACAGGTTTGACTGTGCCACAATCCAGGAACTATGTACCCAGTTGGAGCCAGACCTGATGTCACCAATCCGCCATCCGACTGGAATCCCCCCTGACGTGCAGGTGCTGTCAGTGTTCCATTTCCTTGCAAGTGGGTCTTTTCAGACAACAGTGGCCATGGCATCAGGGATGTCCCAGCCTATGTTTTCAAACGTGTTGTCCAGAGTGTTGTCTGCCCTGCTGAAACACTTAAGGAGATACATCATTTTTCCTGAGGTGGAGGATTTGCCTACAGTGAAAGGTGACTTCTATGCCCTTGGACATATCCCGAACGTCATAGGTGCCATTGATGGGACCCATGTAGCTCTGGTCCCCCCCCACAGGAGTGAACAGGTGTACAGGAACAGGAAGAGTTATCATTCAATGAATGTCCAGATGGTCTGTTTGGCAGACCAGTACATCTCGCAGGTAAATGCTATGTTCCCTGGCTCTGTGCATGACGCCTATATCCTGCGCAATAGCAGCAACCCTGATATGATGGGTCAACTCCAGAGGCATCGTGATTGGCTATTGGGGGACTCTGGTTAACCCAACCTTCCTGGCTATTGACCCCAGTGAGGAATCCCAGGACCAGGGCAGAGGAACGGTACAATGACGCCCATGGGCGGACTAGGAGGGTTATCGAACGCACCTTCGGCCTTCTTAAGGCCAGGTTCAGGTGCCTCCATATGACAGGTGGGTCCCTATTCTACTCACCGAAGAAGGTGTGCAACATCATCATCGCCTGCTCCATGGTCCATAATTTAGCATTGCGACGCCAGGTCCCTTTTCTGCAGGCGGATGATCCAGATGACGGTGTTGTGGCAGCTGTGGAGCCTGTGGAGCCAGTGGACAGTGATGAGGATGAAGCTGAGGAAGAAGAAAACGACAACAGGGAGTCAGTCATACAGCAATATTTCCAGTGAAACTCAGGTGAGTACATTTTCCGGTGTGACATTACATTGACTTTCACACGTCTACCTCTATCCTGTACCGACATTTCACTCACTATTTGTTAACTGAGTTATCCCCTTCCATTTCAGTTTCACAAATGTGGTAAACTACGTGTCAACTGCTTGCATCCTTGAAGGGCTTGTGATGTGTGACATTGGTATGTTAACCTTCCAATGAGTAACCCATTATGACACTGTCTTTGATAATAGAAAAATACAAATCATAGACTGACTCCAGTTTTTTTTAGTGTTTCAAGTGTGTTTATTTAAGTGCTAAAAATGAAGGGGGGTTGTAAAATGGTGAGGGGTGATGGTGGAGGAATGTCCATGGTAGAGTCCAGTCTATTAGTCTCACAGGTACATTTCATAATCTGCCCATTGGAAGTGGAGCTGGGGCAGTTCCGATTGGGACAGGGTAACAAAGTGGGACAGTGGGGGGACAATCAGGTGGTCTTATTTCCTGGCGGGAGCCTTGCCATCTTGCTCTGTCCTGTTCCTGGATCTCAGGGCCCGCTTGCGTGGTGGTTGTCCGTCTGCAGTGTATGGGGTGCTGGTGTGTTGGTCCTGTGGTGGGGCGTCCTGTCCACTAGCACCAGCGGAGGTGGTAGGCAGTTCATCGTGGTGGCTAGTGTCAGGTGCCCCTTGGAGTGCCACGGTGTCCCTCAAGGTCTTTTGAATGTCCATCAACACCCCTACGATGGTGCCTAGGGCGGGGCCGATGGTCCTGAGCTCCTCTCTGAACCCCAAATACTGCTCCTCCTGCAGACGCAGGGTCTCCTGCAACTTGTCCAGGACCGTGGCCATCGTCTCCTGGGAGTGGTGGTATGCTCCCATGATGGAGGAGAGGGCCTCGTGGAGAGTTGGTTCCCTTGGCGTGTCCGCCCTCTGTCGCACAGCAGCCCTGCCAGTTCCCCTGTGTTCCTGTGCCTCCGTCCCCTGGACCGTGTGCCCACTACCACTGCCCCCAGGTCCCTGTTGTTGTTGGGGTGGTGGGTTAGCCTGGGTGCCCTGTAGTGGTGGACACACCGCTGATTGACCTGTCCTGGGTTGGGAGGCTTGGGCCCGCTGGGTGGGTGCTGTGCTGGTGTTACCAGAGGGTGGAAGGTCAGTGTTGGGCTGTGCCTGTGCGAGGGGAATCGACTGTCCTGAGGCCCACGATGGTCCGGGCTGGTCATAAAGATCCAGTAGGGCAGAGCTGCTGTTGTCACTGTGGGCCTCTTCTGGGGGTGGAGTGGTGTTGTCTGGACCCTCTGGTGTGGTGACGTTCCTTCGGGTTCCTGCGGGGTATAAGTACATGATTATTGCATGTGTGTGTGTCATGGTGTGCAATGGGTGGGTGACCGTGTACCCCAGTGCTGGCATTCCTGTGTGGGACCTCGGGTGATGATGGTTTAGGGGGGTGTATGGGTATGTGCAGTGGGCATGCTTTAGTGATGAGTGTCCATGGTTAGTTGTGTCATGCAGGTCTGTGTGTTGGGATGGGTGGTTTGTGTTATTAGTACATTAGTGAGGAGTTGGAGTGATAGGGGAGGGGGTGAGGGTGGGGGTGTGTGATAGCATGCAGGTAGGGTGGGGGATGTGATAGTTAAGATTTGACTTACCAGTGTCCGTTCCTCCGACGACTCCTCCGAGGCCCTCAGGATGCAAGATGATCAAGACTTGCTCCTCCCATGTTGTTAGTTGAGGGGGAGGAGGTGGGGGTCCGCCGCCAGTCCGCTTTACCGCGATGTGGTGCCTGGATACCGTTGAACGCACCTTCCCCCGTAGGTCATTCCACCTCTTCCTGATGTCCTCCCTATTTCTTGGGTGCTGTCCCACAGCGTTGACCCTGTCCACTATTCTTTGCCATAGCTCCATCTTCCTTGCAATTGATGTATGCTGTACCTGTGAGCCAAATAGCTGTGGCTCTACCCTGATGATTTCCTCCACCATGACCCTGAGCTCCTCCTCGGAGAAGCGGGGTGTCTTTGGCGTGACATGGGGTGGTGTGTGTGATGTGTGGGGTAGTGTATGTGGTGATGAGTGTGGTGAGTGTAGTGGTATGTGGTGTTTTGTGCTTGGAAGTTGTGTGGGTGATGGTGTTATGTGCCTCTGTGTGATGGGGTTGTCTAATCTGTGCTCTCTCTCTCGCCTTCTCTCTAAATTTGTGGTTGTAGGGGCTTGTGGGTGATGTGGGTGTGTGTTTTATATTGTGTTGGGTGTGTGGGAGTGGTGTGTGTATGTGTATCAGGTGTGTGTATTTCGAAATGTCCAATGTGGCGGTGTTTTGTATATGTGTGTGTATTTTGAGCGCGGCGGTGTGTATCGCCAATGGAATACCGCGGTTGAAAGACCGCAGCGTGGATTCGTGGGTCGTAATGGCATGGGCGTGTTTCTGTTGGCGTGGAGGTGGAGGATGTGTTTCCGCATGTTTATCGCTGACCTTTGGTGCGGCAGTATTGTGTGGGTGTCTGAATTTCGCCAGATTCCGTGATGTGTGTCGTAATAGCTGTGGCGGTCTACCACTGCCGCGGCGGTGTATTGGCGGTCTTCTGCACGGCGGTAAGCGCCTTATACCGCCAGGGTCGTAATGACCCCCTTAATCTCCCCAAGCCTACCAAAAATCAATGTGTCCTTGTGTAATGTAACTGGTGCCCATGTATAGTGCTTCAATACTCTCGGTTGAGTTTGCGCTCTATGAAAACTGCAACAAAAACAACTAAAAGTTTATGAAGATAGTCAGGTATGCCCTCATTCAAGTTATGCTGAGGTACAGATAGATCAAGGTCATATCAATTCATCTCAGTTGGGCAACTCCAATCCAAAACTAGTGTCACAGAACTATAGAAATGTTTGCAGGGCCACAACAATAAAAAAAAGTCCTGAAAAATAAAAAGTCTAGCATTTTTGTGGCAATGAAGCTCATAAGATAAGGAAATGCGGGTACCTTCTTAGCCAAATTTGAACTTAAATGGGTTTTATGATGCAGCTTTAGCAGCTTTTTTACCATGGTCCTGATCTTAATCTTAAATCTTAAAAAGCTGGACGCTAAAATGAAAAAAAAAAACATTTCTTTGTTGTGGTCCTTCGAAACTTACTACATTTCTTTGGCTCCTTTTTAGGTTGAGCATGTAAGCTCTTTTACCTGTTGTAAGTATTGTGGTCTTTTAACCACACCCATGTCACGCCCATCACTTTCACTTGTTTGTGGGCTTGCCTTTCAAAAATCATGTGATATCATTGGTAAATGCTTTACATTTGTCCTGCCTTGAGGCTGTTTTTGTCACGCAATGCAGACTGCCCCGTTACATGGATTATTGCACGATTGCCGATATACTTCACCATGGGCAATTTATTTATTTTGTTTATCCCCTTCATGCTGCATGGGGGACATGGCGCTCACAGCGCAAACAGGCACAACAGCGTGGACTCGATCGGTGGTACTGGAGCACTGCTCACATTGTTCACAGTTACCAATTAAGTCGGGTGCACCAGTGCTTAGACCTGTTGCAAGTTTGTGGGCTTTTAATCCCACCCATGTCACGCCGATCACTTTCACTCATTCATGGGCTTGCCTTTCAAAAATAATTTGAAGTCACTGGTAAATGCTTTACGTTTGTTCCGCCTTGAGGCTGTTTTTGTCACGCCTTGCAACTGCCCCTGTTACATGGATTATTATACGATTGCCAATATACTACAGCATGGGGGAACGCTTTTATCTCTCCCCTTTGTACTGCATGGAGGCCATGGCATTCACAGCGTGAACAGGCATAACAGCGTGAACTCGATCGGCAGTATTGGAGCACTGGTCACATTGCTCACAGTTACCTAATCAGAGTAATTTCTTGTGGCTCTCCACTTAAAACACTTGAAATTGAGGACTGCTTAACATAAAACAGAAACCCTTAAAGCGAAACATTCTCTCTTGGCACAATGGGGGAGCCAATACTACAATATTCACTGCTCTCGGGAAAAATCGACCCATAATGCTTTGCAGGGCATTACTTTTACAAAACATGTTTTCTCATAACTCACCCTGTGGGGGTCCTAGAACAATGGGTTCACCACAAAACTGTGCATGATAACGTGCTCTTTCTGTCTACATCATCTTTGGGGCCCCACACTAGGTTAGTGGGGAACCCAAAATAATAACTCCGCCCACCATTCAGGTCTTGATTATGCTCTCTCATGGATGGAACTTTTGTTTTATAGCTGGGAGTAGTTTGTGTTTTAAGGGTTCTCTTTGTAATATTGTTATAGATCAGCTACTCTTGAATATATGTTATGTGCTATGTTTTTTATAGGTTAACTATATGATTCTACTAGGTTATTTATTGCTGTTTTCTTTTTGTGGGGATAGGGTCTCTAGGGGTTGACTATATAGTTACATGATCATGTTTCCCACAAATGCTCTTTTAATTGTGGTGTTCTCTAAAGGCTATTCAAGCATTGCAATCATATAAACATATTAAAATATTTGTGGCACATAAATGTGTTCTATAATGTTGTGCAGGACATTAGTTTTACAAAACAACTTTGCTCATAACTCAGACTGTGTCCTAGGACAATGGAACCACCTTCAAAACATTGACCCCAATGTGCTCTTTCTTTCTACATCATAATTGGGCCCGAGCTATGTTAGTGGGGACTCCAAAACAATAACCCCTACCACCATTCATTATGTTTTTACGCTTCCTCATGGCTGGAAGTTATATTTTATGGGCCTTGTTTGTAATATTATTGCAATAGTCTTGAAAATGTGTAATGCACTATGCTCTCCAGAGACTAAATAAATGGTTACACTGCATTACTTTCTCCCATTCTTTTTTTCATGTGGTTATGCTCTTTAAGGGCTGACTTTATGGTTACATGACCATGTTTCTTCCAAATGCTTTTTTTATTATGGTGTCTTTTGGGGCTGTTCTGAGCATTGCAGTCAACATACTATAATATTCGTGGCACAAAAACTCCCCCCATAATGCTTTGCAGGGCATTACTTTTACAAAACATTTTTGCTAACAACTCAGCCTGTGGTGGGTCTAGGACAATGGGACCACCTTCAAAAGGCTCTTTCTGTCTACATCATCTCTGGGTTATTGGGGACCCCAAAATAATAACATCTCCCACCACTCAGTGTTTTTTTTTTTATTTTTTTTTTATTAAAGCTTTCTCCTGGCTATAACTTTTGTTTTATAGCTGGGAAAAGTTGTGTTTTAAAGGCCTTGTTTGTAATGTCAGGCTTTCTAACTCTAAAACGTTCTCTAGGGGCTAAGTATGTGGTTTTACTGCATTATTTTCTCCTGTTTTTTTTCATTGGGGTTATTGCTTCTAGGGGTAAACAATATGTTTACATGACCATGTTTCTTACAAATGATAATTTTGTTATGGTGCTCTCTAGGGGATGTTTTGAGCATTACAGTCTAATGTCAAAAGTGTATTTCTGATAAAGGTTTATATGATAATTGTATATATTTTATTAGAACATTGGAATGTTGGCAGCTCCATTGAAAACAATGGAGTGCTCCGGGCTTTTACTGGCCGGTAAAAGCCCGCAGCACCAACATTCCAATCTTCTTTGTTCACAGCAGCTGTGAACAAAGCCTCACAGAGCCTGCGGGGGATTGTAATCCCCTCCGGTTACGTGAAGCCTTTGTTTTATTTAGGAGAACATTCTGCCCTTTAATGGCAGAATGTTCTAATAGCCTTAGAACCCGCCGTAGAGGGCTCTACCGGCTATTAAAGGACCTCTCCCTTTGTCTTGGGCCTTTAACGCAAGAGCAGGCCTTTAATAGCCGGTAGAGCCCGCTACGGCGGGTTCTAAGGCTATAATAATCTTTCCTTATAACATCCTTATTGCACTATGACTGTTTGAACACTCTTGATATGTTTGGTAGAGCCTTCTAGTTTATTTCTCTTCTGTGGCAATTCTGTGTCTTTTTTGGGGGGAATTGTGTTAGCCAGCCAGCAACTCTGATGGTGGGGTGGTGAAAGTGGTATTCTATTGGAATTAGCATGGCAGATTTAAATTAGGATTCTAAATGGCAACATTTTCATTTTTTGCTGCAGATAGAGGAAGGAGGTAAAAGGAAGTGCTTTAGTTATATGCAGGGCCACTGGAATTATATAGCAGGAAAAGACAAAATTATGAGGCAGTGTTGACCAATTAATGTGTCAGGAAAAGTCCAGTTTTGAATTTACAATGCCAATATCTCTAACTCAAGCAAAAGCGAGATCTATTGCATTGCAAATGCTTGTTATTATATGTAAGTCACCCCTTAGAAAAGCCCTAGTCATTCAAAAGGGCAGGGTGCAGTGTATTTAGCAAGTTGGACTTGTAACTTTAGGTTTAACATGTCCAGATTGTGAAAAAACATTTACATTTGTTTTCCACTATTTCAAGTACCAACTTCCCTCCATCGGGATTACCTTAAAACCTCTTTTAAGTGTAATTTCCAGTTGGGAAGATATAAAGGAATGCAGTTTGGTTTATCTGGACTCACAATTTAAACCCACAACCTATGGTGAAGTAGGATTTTAAATTGAAGGTCTGAAAATGCCCCTTTTAGAAAGTTGACATTTTCTTACCTTAAACCATTCTTTGCCTTAGCCGTTCTCTGAATACATGTCTGGGTTGGGCTGTGTGACATCTGCACGTTGTGAATTCCCTCTAGACAGCCACCAACACAGGACAATCAGCTGCATCTGCATTCATCTGCATACTGATGGGTCTTCCTTGGCAGAAGGAAGGTGAGGGCTAGACACTTACACTTCAATAGATAGTGTCCTGTCTCCACACAAAGGACTGATTGCCCCCCTCAGGTACCCTGGCAAACAAGGCTGGAATGACAGGGACCCTTGTGTACTTCAGAAGTTTCCCCCACATCAAAGGCCTTTTTGAATATAATTACTGGACCCCAAACCCCTGCAAATCAGATCTCTACTAGGCTAAGGACATTCTGGTAGGAAGAAGGACTGCTGGCAGGAAGAAGGACTGCTGTGCTGTCAGAAGGAACTGCCACTTTCCAACTGCATTGCTGTGGTGGCCTACTGCTGCTGCTCTTCTGTGCTGCCTTTCTGCTTGCTACTATGGTCCTGCAGTGAGAAGTGCTGGACACACTCTGTAGATCCTCAACCCCAAGAGTCTCCAAGGGCTTGTTGGCTTGTGCCCAGTTGTTCCCAGAGATCCCCAGGACATCAAGGACCTTGCGCTTCAATTGTGCACTCCCATCTCCTGGAGCATGGCTGGACTCTAACCACAAGACTTGAGTGCAGTGCTTCATTTGCCCTGCACTACGTATTGGGACTGTCTCTATGGTAGCCTCTGGTGCAAAGTGCTCCCGCTCCTTCTCCTTATCTCGGGGAAGGTCTGAGGACTGTTGGCCCAGCACCCCATCTGCAACTGTGCCAGAGCTGGATTCCCGCAACCCTTCCAAATAGATACCTCACCTCTCTTGTCCCTCAAATACACTGTGCCACATGTTGACTGGTAAATCTCAGATTAGCCTCAAAATGGCCAAAGATTGAGATGGGAACCTTTACATATCCAAGTGGATTGATGCGGATACACCGATCCTCTTAGTTTTCAGCTCTATTCTATAGCACACTTTAAAAAGTCACTTGAGATAAAGATGAGTTTGATGAACCAGAATCAACCCCATTACTACTCCATTGTACACATCTCCCAGCAGATTACACCAGAATAATGCATCCTCACTCTAACCACCAGGCTATGCCTGAGATTCAACCCTATATTCCAGTGGTTTCCAACGTTTTGACTCCTAAGAACCCCCACTGAATCATTACCGGAAGCCAGGGACCCCCAAGCAAATTGTACAATTTAAATTTTAATCATTAAAACAGTAATTCGCAGACAAATACACAAACAAGTAGACCCCAAACAAATACTCAAATTACTAAAGATATAATTATTTTATACTGAAAAAATATGCAAAAAACGAAAAATTGTTTTGGGAAGGTTGGAGCTGCATCTCAGCGAATAATTTGTCAATGTTTGGTTTTATTTAGGAAAGTTGAGTCTTCAGGTCAGATTCTAGATTTTCGAAGCGATTTCTGTTTTGTATTTTTTAGGTACATAAGATCTGGGAAAGCTTTTTCACATAAATATGTGGTGGGGAAAGGAAGTAAAATAATAAGGGCCACTCATCTCTCAAAAGCCTCTCTGTCACACGTAATTTATTTGTTTTATAGCACCTCTCATAGCAGTGTAGGATGTCGTAGCACTTTACACAGGACTGCAAGGTATAGGATTCACGCCACCCACACTGTTAGGCATTTTCTAAGAGTCAGAAGAAGCACAAATCCAGGAGTCAGAACACAACACAGTGGTTGGCGTTGACTTTAATAATAAAATGTCTTTCTACACAAGTATGCCTTTTTAGCAGTAAAAGGAAATTGAAAGGCCGGGAAAAAAACAACTTTCTAATTTGAGTCATGGATTTTGCATGCAGCTCTTTAATGGCAGTTCATAGCTCACTGTGCTACAGCACGATTGTAACTTAATAGCTGCACAGTAACAAAAGAACCTCCGTAGCAAAAGCAGTAACCCACTGTGCTATGCACATAAAATACTGTTCTTTGCATGATACACATTCTTTGCAGCAGGCATATTAACCATCTGCGCTACCTTTGAGTCAAAACTACCACTAGACAAACTCCCATCTCTCTCCAGCAGGTACAGTAATCACTAGAGTTATCTTGACACTTTTATTGTTGCCTGAAAGCCACCAATGTACAAATAACTTTGCAGTGCTTTTAAAACTGTTGCACAAAGGAAGTAATAAAAATAAAAACATGCGCATGTTTGTCAGAGGTCCCAGCTGGAAAAGTGCCTTCCTCTTGGCCCAGGCCTGCAGACTCCCTTGGAATGTGTCACGGATCCCTGGGGGTCTGCGGAATACAGGCTGGGAACTGCTGCTAAATTCTATATCAAGTGTTGAGCATAATTTCAAGTTGTCTTTGTCACTGCTTTGCTTCTTACACACTCTTGTGTGGCGCCCATGGAAAAAGGCTGGAGCCTTTAAAACAAGAGACAGAGACACGGAAACTATGTTGGTAGCTTTTTAAACTACTGACACTTTGGCATGATATTCTGTCAGAATATCAAGATTTTAATACTGACCTTCCAAAATATTGGGACAAAAATATAGACTACCACAATATTGTGAAACCGGGTGTATATAGATAACTATAGATGTACTAATCTTAACTCCAAATAAATATGTAACTTGACAATATATCTTCAAGTTATGTAGATGTTGAGTTAAGAACATTAAATCTATATTTACCTATATATACTTATCTTCACAGTGTAGTGTTAGGTGATATTTTGGCCAGAGTATTCAGGAAATTTGATATTTTTGTCCTCTATAGTCTGAACTACGAAACTCTGGTATCCATAGATTTCCCCCACGACCTTATCCTCAGTCAACCATCTCTCTTTCTGCTTGCTCTTATTTCATCTCTTTTCTGCATTAACGGCCCACTAAAGACCCTCATTACTCTGGCTCCTTTTTATTGGTCTTCACAGTAGGACAATCGTGAGCACAACCTACAACACAAGAGTGCAGTGATACTCAAAGTATGGCCCGGGGCAGCATGCAGCCCTCCTGATCTTTACATGTGGCCTCCTGGTCAACTGCAGCACTGGGCTGATGTTTACTCGTCTCAGCACTAGTATTAAAAATATGTTAAATAATGGGGCAAGCATTTATTAGGTGATAGTTTTTAAATTTAAATATTAACTTAGAAACATTCATGTTTCCACCTCCCCCCACGACAGCAATGCCAATATTGAACTAAGATGCAAGTCAGTTCTTATATGCACCCTATGGGTAGCTACGGTTGCTTTTATACATAAACAACATTATGGTTCATTAAATGAAACACAGAAGAAGTATTTGTAGAACACACTTCCTGAAGTCATGTATTTCGAGGTCCTCTTATATGTGATAATGAAGAAAAAGGAGGGCAAGTAAAATAAAACAGTTGCCTAGGATCACACAATTTGGTCAAGTGGGGAAGCTAGGATTGATGCCACGTTTTTTTGCTTCCACATTGTGCAGTTCAATTCAGCCAATAGAAGTGTGTGCTTTGCTTCCCCTTCACTCACATTATATCCTCCCCCAAACACCACCCTGCTGGCATCACTGTGGCCCTCGATCACACCACTGACCAAACTTTTTAGCCCCTGAGAAAATGTTTGTGAGTACCCATGCATTAGTGTACAGTTAGCGCTAATTGCCTGTCCTAAAGAGCTTAAACAGAATGTAACACTATTCCACAGCATGCGAGCACCATGTGAGAGGGAGCAAGTAATTATCACTAATTCAGGAATGGTCTGAACAAAATGGTAGGACTTGCTCCCACAACTTCTACCCACAAGTGTGTCTGCTTTTCCAGTGGGATAACAAAGCTATAATGTGCCCTAATAGAAGCAATATAATTGGGCCCCCTTCTATAGGTTTGAATGCAACAACTAGCTGCAAATTCGGGTGAAGTGGGCCTGCCGTTGCGCTCTTCCCCAAGGGGAAAATGCAAGAGAAAGCAGGAGGGCTTTACCTGTTGTGGATGCAAGGTATCTGCTAAGCAGATGTGCATCAGAATCCATTTAAACTTAGAATGCCAGACTCTTTACCCACCATGGCAATGTAACTCTTGCAAGAAGAAAATTCCCAAGGGCATAAGATTTGTGCAACACAATGCTGCACGAAAATTAGTTATGCAGCATAGCACAGACAAAAATTGTTCAGCGTCATATCAACAATCCATCGCACTCAATTATTTAATTGACCACGCAAAACCAAATGATTCTAGCTACTGTTATGTTAAATGCATACCCCTCATGACACCATCTTGTGTGACTTTTATCCTTGGAGGCATCTCCTGGTGGTTTCTCCATGACCAATATTTACTTGATGCGTACGACCGCCCAAAAGCAGATCTTGGAATTTTTACTCATATTACAGGTTGAAAGTTTGTGCAGTGTTTCTCAACCTATCTTTTCCTCATTGTTTCCTTCAGTTTTAATTTGAAGATAAAAATTCACATATGCTAGGTCTCACTACTTTGTATAACTTGCAGAGGTATTGGTTTGCATTGACTCCCATGGCTGTTGGACTGTTCCCCCATTCCTCCCCAATGCTCCCTCTCTATGTCAACATGTCATTCATTATGAGGAGTCTCATGTTTTGCCGCAATAGATCGTGTGCGCACTTAAGTTGACTAACACTATTTTTTAGTGTTGACTTGTCACACTTTAGACACATAAGCACCAGCACAACACTGTAGTAAACCTGAGTCCAGGTTTGCACGTTACATTAGAAATCAGGGTCATATTTATGAGTTTCTCACCTTGCAGAGCTGCACTGCATGACAGGGAAAGGGCAGGAATGTCAGTATTTAACTCAATACAGCACATTCCCACCTTTTCCTCTGGACTGCCACCCCTTTGGCTGCCTACCACCAATGAAAGCATCCAGTAGATATATGATTATTTTTGTGCAGTAAAGGGAACCTTCCTGCATAAAAACAATATCCTGAGGCATGTTCATCTCTGCAGCACGCATAGGAGGTAAAAACGAGGAGAAATAAATATATTCCTCCTCCTTACGTCTCACCTGGGGAGATGCATGTTTTTGGTGCAGTCTCAGGTCTACCACTTCTGGTAAATCTGGGAATGCATATAAATCCATGGATGTTGCATGGGACACCCATGCATTGCCCAGCGAACGCCTTCTAAGGACAGAGTAAGACAATGCGGAGATTTGTGCTGCATTGCCTTTCTCCAGATATGGATTATGGATTATGGAGCAAAGTGGCCTTGCGTGGCTTCATAAATCTCTATTTTAATTGCATCATGCTTGCATCACATTGCTTGGTGCAAGCGCCTTGTAACTGGGCTCATAAATATGCCTCCATGTGTTATAAATATCAAAATATAACAAATACCATTCGCCCCTAGACATTAGTCTCTGCCCTGTCTGCATTTGGAGGTTACACAATGCACCTCAAGTTAATTAAATGCTGCCTAAATCTAGGATCTTTAACAGGCTCTTCCAATTATCTGGACATTTAGGGGCATATTTATACTCCGTTTGCGCCGAATTTGCGTCATTTTTTTCGACGCAAATTCAACGCAAAACTAACTCCATATTTATACTTTGGCGTTAGACGCGTCTAGCGCCAAAGTTCATGGAGTTAGCGTAATTTTTTGGCGTGAACACCTTCCTTGCGTTAATGAGATGCAAGGTAGGCGTTCCCGTCTTAAAAAATTACTTTTAGTTTTGCGTCAAAAAGTATAAATATGGGCCTATATGTTGTACGTTTGCGCTGCTTTTGCGTCAAAAAGCGGTGCAAATGCAGCACTAAAAAGTATAAATACGGGCCTTACTACTTTTCCATACCCCGTCCCTGCTCCCGTCATAGCAGCAGCCTGCCTGAGCTGCGTAAGACCCTCGACCAGGAGCACTGCACACTGTAATCAGGAACCGCAGAAAAGAGCGCACCACACCCTGTAATAAGGAACCGCGGTAGAGAGTCGATGAAATACTCCCTTGGGAGCCTCTGCCTAGGATAAAAGGCGGACGAGAGAATGTTCAGTGAGGGTTGCGCGAACAGAAGCTCACACTGGTACAGTAACAATCCTCCTCAAAGAGCTCTGTGCAGCAGGTTATTCATGACTCTCAGGAGCCATTACAAGTGGCAAAATACACGTGGGGAGAGTGTGACTCAACCCGTTGCCCTATTTACATTATGGTGGTAAGACAAACTGTGAACCTTACACCTTCAGCAGAACATTGCAGGATGTGTGAGAACAAAAGGGACACACAGAGACTAACAATAACTATTTCTGGTTCTTTTTGCAAGAGTTTCTATGATAGATGTAATAGTATTTTATTTATACTTGTCTTTTATGTAAATATTTTCAAAAATCAATTTTTTTATCAGTCTTTTAAATTTGCACTTTGTTCCAGTAGGCATTTAAGGCTGAAGTCAAAACCGTTTTATAAACAAAATTGCAGAAATAGAAATTTGAGTGCCATAAACTTAGGAGCGTGTTTAAAGCACATGCTAAACACAAAATGAAAGGAAAATACATTAAAAAAAGAGTACTTTCCACTGCAGGCATATCAGATGTAAACCTAATTATAACAAAGTATGGTCGGTATGCAATAAAAGGATTTTGCACTTGAAGTCAATGCGCATATTCATATATTGGACAATGCATTTGAGGGGCTCAATCTTTCTTTGAAATATAGCAGAGTTGCTGGTTACCCTTTTCTATATAAGAACAATGGAATGATGGGAGCTCCTGTGAAAACAATGGAGTGTTCCAGGCTTCTAATGGACCATAGAAGCCCAGAGCTCCAACAGTCCAATGCTTTTGTTCACAGCTGTTGCCTCACAGAGTCTTACAGAGCCCAATAGGGGTTTCAATCCCCTCCGGCTTCCTGAGGCCTTTGTTTGTATTTATTAGAATATTCTGCCCTGTAGTGGCAGAATGGTCTAATAGCCTTACAGCCCTCCGTAGCTGGGTTATAGCGGCATTAAAGTCCCACAAAACGGCTGCATACCGGAAAAGATGACTTGTCCATCCATCCTTCCAGGGTTGGGATAGTTGAGTAGCCCTTAATTCGGTAATATTAGCCCCTGTCATTTACAGTGCTCAGAAATGGCAGAAGTGTGGTGAGAAGTGCTATATCAAAAACACGTTACCTCCTGGAGGACATACACCTGTTGAAATCAGAAGCTATGAGGAGTTTGGGCTTTGCCTTCTCCTCTCGCATTGGAGATCATGCTTACAGGTATTATTAACCCGAATAATACTTAGCATAAAATAGAAAGACAAAACGTCTGAAACAATAAGAGAGAAAAATAAACACAGGAATTCACTAATGTTATTCCTCTTATCCTAATAGCGTTTCATCTTCTGATCAAGGCTATAAACACTCTTAATACGCTTCTGCACTTTTTTTCTACTTGAGAACAATAAAACTTATACTGCCTAATAGCCAAAAACAAGCGTGCATGTCAACTATTTACATACATGTGGCAATAAATAACATTTTCTGTTAATATGACATGTTAGAAAACAAATTGATGGCAATATTTTAAGAAACGCCAGATGTTTTTCTGTATCTGGGGCATCACTGGAGGCTCACTAGAACATATGTTAATATTTTAACTCATTATGCCGGTTGCCCATAAATTCTTACATTTCTTCAGAGGGATGGCACTATCTGTCGCATCTTAAGAAAAATAAGATTCTTAAATATGGAAACAAATGTCTGATCTTTTTCTTTTAATTCTTCCACCGCATATTTTGTCTGAGTAAATCATGTATTAAAGATGACATATGCTTGACAATTCTTCCTTTCAGGGCCTGACTAGGAATCCAAAGCAGCCCTGGCAAAAATGCTGAAACAGGCGTCCTGGCCGTTCTTTCTCACTCCATTTCCATCTATCCACAGGCTTTCTCCTTTCTCTTGTCTCTAGTTCTTTCACTTTTTCCGAAGACCACACTGTGCCTGGAGTAAGTAATTCCCGATTGGATAAATGGCCAGTCCACCCTTTTGTAGGCTTAGATTTCAAGTAGAGTATGCATGAGCTTCTTCTACTAGTAAACATGCACATACTTTGAGCAATCTAGCACTCATATATTTCAGAATCAGTTAACCGTGCCCATGTTTTTCAATAGTAGTCAGAACCTGTTTCATTCTTGCTGCCATGAGCTTGCTTCATTCAATCTCGAACAGGGCTGAATATTAGATGAACAGCTCCCGAAAGGAATATATGGAAAATATGCCATGCCGTCCTGCAAACTTTTGGAGGCCGAACCAGCCATCCTGGCAGCAGAGAATATTTGTGCTGATGCATGTTTGCTACTCAGCAAAAAGTTTGACACAAAATCAGAGTCAAATGCTTTCATTCAGAATACTGTACATGCATGAGTAATAACCTAATGCGGAAATATACCTGAATTTGGGAGGTACTGAACAGTGCTTACATCAGCTTTTTGATGGTGGTAATTGGGCATGGGTTTGTGGCGGAATGTTCTAATAGCATTATAGCCTTCCGTAGCTGGGCTATACTGTCATTAAAGTCCTGCTCCCTTGTTAAAGGCCCTCGCCTTTGGCTCGGGCCTTTATCGCTGGAGCAGGCATTTAATGGCTGTATGGTCTGCTACAGCAGGCTATACGGCTGTAATAGAGCTAATAAGTTTTGCTACTTGAAAAAAGGGACTTTTACTTCCTGCTCTAAATATGTACATGCTTTCATGCTGGAAGTTCTACTACATTAGGTTACAGTATTGTTGATAACAAAGTAGGAGTCCCTGGGTAGTTCCCATACTTTAGGAAGAGAGCAGTTTCTTCATATAAAACAGATCCTTTATATAGATCTACAACAGAAGAATACTCTGTTTCTCTATCTGAATTTTTGGCATAGGAGTAGCCCAATGCCATACGCACTGACCTAGAAAAGTGAGAAAGCCTTCTGCCATTTTTCAGCAAAGTCTTTAAGCATAAGATTAGAGTGTGACACTGACACTGTGCTAACAAAAGTTATAGTTTTCATAGGATTTATTATTGGGCATGTGTCTCTTCTTGAATCACAATCAGAAAAATGGTGCTAATAAACCATACAAAAAATGCCGAACGTTTAAAATGTGTAAACCACCATGTCCTTAACTGATCTAGGTACTGTCAATGCTGCAATGTAAAATGTTTCTGTATGAAATACTGTTTGGCTAATAAACAAATAAATAAATAATGTGCTGCTATAACCGTCTTCTGGTAGATACCCTGCCTAACCTCAGATTCCTCACCTTGTACATCCCACCAGGCGTAAGTCAAAAGCAGTACTCCGGTGCGCCCACAGGCAGCTCTGCACCAACACTGTACAACTCCGAAAGTAAAGAGCGGTGTAGGAAAGTGCATTTGTTTGGATGATCACTGCCACACTTTCTGCTTTAGATGGTGTTGATGGTGTTGACTGTGACTTTGAAAGTGCACTGGAGCCTGCTAACCAGACCCCACTTCCAATGCTATCTCCTTAAATTGTTATATATGAATTGGCATCCACAATTGGCAAGTTCATTAACCCCTTTATAGGACCCTAGTATATGGTACCAGTGGTAACAGGTTATGGGTGTTAAAGGGGTCACCAGCCCTGAAGCACCGTTTGTGCCACCCTGAGTGACCCGAGTAAACTACTGAAAGTAGGCCTGCTATTGCAGAATGCAGAAGCAATGCAAACTGCTCAAACTCAACTGTGCCCACACCAGGTGTGGCACAGTCCAAGCACTATCTTTAGCATATGTTAGTCACCCATAAGGAAGGCCTCCTGAACCCAGAAGGCAGAGTGCATTATATTCAAGGTGTAGACATAAAAGTGCAAGCTTACATGTCCCTATAATGGCCTACACCAAGAAAGACTACTTTGAGCAAGAGACGGTTCTTAGGATAACATGAACTGACACCCGGCTAACCCTGAGGTTCCCAGCTCGATTATGATGCTGCAGAAATGGGTCATGTTTGGTATCAAACAACACGCCTTCTCACCCCTGACAGAATTTCGTCTTGAGAGTGATGTGGTGTGGATGCAGAGATCAACATTAGAAGTTGCCCACCAAGTTGCCCCAGTTTTCCTGTGCTCTGACTGCCAGTCCGCAGCTGCTGCTGCCAAGACAGGATTCTGACCCCCTGGGCAGGGGTGTGAACACTCCCAGGATTCGGGACAATGGCCTGGATGGGAAGGCTAGTGACACCTCAAGGTGGTGAAAGGGAACACCGCCTCTGACATGCAAGCATGCTGTCCCCGTGTGAAGGACAAAGCCTCCACTGGGTATCCCCCAGGCACATTTGCACCAGGGCAGGTGGTAAAATTAGTTAGTCAGGATGTGTACACAACCAGAAGTCTAGGTACACCTCTAGAGTGAGAAGCCTGGTCTGTACAGTTGAGGAAGACTTCTGGCATCTTGAAAAGTGGCAAAATAGAGGGTTCTAGGTAGAAAAGGTGTTACGACCCACCCAATGCATGCGCTTCAGGGGCAGAGTAGCGGCTGGAGCTAGTAGTAAATTGTCTACTTGCACCCACACCCCTAAGACACCTAAAGACACCTAAAGCTAGGATTAAGGGACACCCCTGGCACCAGACCCTCAGATCTGCAACAACTTGCAAAGATAGGAGATGAAGAAACCTGCATCAATGACAACAGGAAGCTGAAATAACCTAAGGGCTGATACCTTGAACCTGTGGCAACCATTCTGGAACTGCTCAACTGTGGCTAGTCCTGGACCAAAGACTGAATACACGAGGTAGAGGGAACCCTTTGTGACTAAGGGCAAGAACACTGTTAGAAATGGGGTTTCTGGGTGGCTAGGGTATGCACCTCAGCCAGGCAGAACCTACCCACTCTAGTCAGGGCAAGGGAGTTACACGTCCAGGATAACCCCTGCTCACCCCCTTGGTAGCTTGGCACGAGCAGTCAGGCCTATCCCAGAGGCAATGTGTAAAGCGTTTGCACAACACACACAACACACGTGACGCACTATCTCCACCACAAAGGAAACACAATACCAGATTATATGAAAATATACTGTATTGTACACAATGCAATTATTAGACCAAACATCACATATCAGTACTATCCTGCCACCTTAGCAGTTGTCAGAGCGTTACACATTAGTTACTCTGCAAACAAGCAGTAGTCACAAATAACACACAGGTTACTCAGTATTCTGCAACATAAGCAGTAGTCAGGAAACACGTTATTACACCAAGGCACTTGTCATAAGAATATCATGAACGGCCATAGTAGGAACATTAGAAAACATATGGCAAGTCATAAAAAATACATATCAGCAAATCATGTCCATAAAAGGAACATTTGCATACATACATAAACATCATCAAGCAGGTAGGCAATATATGTAACCCAGTCTGTAGAAAGAACTGAGAATATATTTTATTTCCCAGGAAATGCCTGGTCTGGATGATGAGGCACCTCCTGTGCCTAGAAGATGAGAAATCGGGCCCCTGTGCTCCTCTGCGCAAAACGGGGGCCTCCCTTATCCTTAGACCAGAGGAGGGCAGCAAGCACCTCCTCTCTTTTGTGTGTGGGCCCCTCCAGAGACCCGTGATCACTAGGGCCCCCCGGGCCTCAACCAGCCCTCACAAGGGGGGGGCCAATGTCCTTGAGACAAGGTGAGAAGGAGGGGGGCACCACGCACCCCCTCTGATTTTGTAACGGCCCCTCCAGGGGCCAGTGATCCTTTAGGGTCTCCACTGGGCCTGTCCTGGCCCTTCGCAGTGGGGGAGACCACAAATATCAATAGTGGCCCCACGGGGCCACACAAGGAAGCTGGCGGCGCGGGGGAACCTCCTGCGGGGTTCCCACCCCGCCCGCGGCCCCCTTTAGCAAACTCGGCTCCCCATCCGGCGGTTGGAAAGGAGGCAGGCACCAAAGTCAGTGCCTGCCAGTGCCTCGGGGGCACGCTACAGAGCACGCTTCACCCTGGGGGCACGACAGGCGCGCTCGTGCTCCAAGTTTGGCAGGAAATTGATCCTTCTGGTGCCCCGGGGGCACAAAGCAGTGCGCTCACTCGCGCTCGGTGCAACAACTTCCCCCGGGCTGCGGCGGTGATTTCTTTGGCCAAAAAGAAAAAGCGCTTCTCACAGCGCAGGACACCAGCAAGGGGGAGCGATTCCAAGCGCTAAGAAAATCCCCCAAAGGAGCGCTATCCCAAGCACTTAGCTCCTGAACAAAGTGAAGCACCCCTCGTGCTTCAGGGTAAAATGCAGGGGTCAGCGGCCACAGAACCCTGACCCTGGGGAGCCACGTTACAAGAAAAGGCCCACAGGTGGAGGGCCCAACAACAGGCCAGCTCAAGGAGTATGCAGCAAGTGGAAAGTCCTCTTCAGTGACCAAGCATGTCACAGGTCAGCACAGCAGCAGTAGCCCATGGCAGTTCCTGGTGAGTTCTTGCAACAGTTCTGTGTCCAGTTCAAAGCTGATTTTTATATTACTTGAGACATCAAAAAAAAGTAAATCACATATGTATAACCGGAGATATGGTTTTTCAAAGGATAAATAGTTAAATGTAGTTCAAGCTGTCAAACTTATACCATTGCGGTCAGTAGGGAAAATCACTAGTGACCCTTGGTCACTTGTGAGGTGAGAACAATCAATCAATCAATCAGTGTTTGTTAAGCGCAACTACTCACCCGTGAGTGTCTCAAGGCGCTGAGGCCCTCACGGGTGAGTAGTAGAACAGAGGAACCCATTCGTAGTGAGCCCATAAATCTTCCAATGGCTGCTTCTTAGCTAGTGTGCAGCAGATTTTAATGCAGAGTACTATCCACAGTGTCTGCCTGGAGATGGTTCTTTCTGGCTCTGTCTTGCCTTTCTTTGCTCCCAAGAAGCCCACAAAGATCCACCAGGTGGTCCTCAGTATGAACAATGTAAAACTCTTGGGGCCCAAACAATGGAGTCTCTCTCCTCCTCTTTCAAGGGCTAAGTCAGGACAAAGAATGCTGGAAGGGTGATAGCCTGCCCGACATGGAAAACCTTTACTGCTTTCGGCAGAAAGGCAGCTCGTATTTTCAACACTAGGTTGGAAAAATGCTCTGTAAGGTAGTTGGACCAAGAGTGCCTGCAGTTCACTTACGCAATGAGCCAATGTTCTCCTGACCAAAAAGACCATTTTCTGGGTCAAATGACATATTGGATAACTGTGCATTGGCTCAAATGGGAGCACATTACAAAAGTGAGAACCAAATTCAAGTCCTACCGTGGCGTCAGCAGAAACATGTGTTGCAAACCTTTAAAAATCTCATCACGATAGGATCCAGCACCCATGAAAAGGCAGGCAAAAAAAGCCTTCAAAAGTGTCCAACCCAAGTCCTTGCTGGGTCAGTCACAAAACAACTAAATTTCAGACAGTTAACCTTGTAGAGAGTCTATCTGACAGGTGCCAAATCAAGCCACAAACTTGTCCCACTGCCCGGCATACACCGATTTTGTAGTTGGGTGTCTGGAAACTAGCTGCTGCTGCTCAGTCTCCAGGCATGATGGTGCACATTGAGATGGTTTAAGAGCAGGATCCTTTGCTGTTGTTGCGACATCAGATGCCCACCCCCCAAAGTGGTAGCTTGGTCAGAGGCCAGATGCTTATGTCCACACCTTCGTGGTCGTTTTCTTGGTGATGGTGAAAAAATTGAGCCAGGGTTCCCCTTATTGCTGGTAAACACTCTGTGCCACCTCTTGGTGTACTGGGAATTCATGGTCTGCTAGACATCAGCAACCGAGTTTATCTGCCCTTGCATTTAGAGATGGTTTAGGACCACAGAAATGCCTGGTTAGTCCACTGTTTCCAAAGGTGCAGAGCCTCATAGCATAGGACGCAAGACACCACTCTACCCTTCTACATGGCACTCTACCACCCCTCTACATGGCAGTGGTGTTGTCTACAAGTATGTGTACTATCTTCCCTTTGTTGTATGGTTAGAGTATGTCCAAAGTCAAGATGATCATCTGTAACTCCAAAACATTGATGTGGAAGAAGATTTCAGCCAGAGAGCAGAGTGCTCTGGGAGTTCAGATCCCAGTGCAGAGCCCACATGTGCAATCTGTTATTGTTGACTGGCACGGTGCAGGAGGTCAATAGTGCCAGCAGTCTCAACATCATCCTAACTGAGATCCAGGACAAAGTCTGAAAAATCAAAACCATAGCCTGAAAGTATTTTACTCTGCACTCCAAGGGAAGGCATGAAAGTGCACCATAACCAGCATGGCTCCAATGATCAGGAGTGTCTGAAAAGGAGTCAGGTGTAACTTTGGCATGTCTACAGTGAACACCAATGATGTTAGAAGTTTCAACATCACCTATAGGTGGTCTACGATTGCCTAGCCTGCCTAGGGCAAGCTCACCATTAACGGCTAGTCATCAAGGTATGGGAAGACTGGCACACCGGACCTCTGAAGGTGTATTACAACCACCACCATCACTTTTGTGAACTCCAGCGGGGCACTGGTAAGGTGACAAGGGAGCACCACAAACTGAAAATGTTCCTGGCCCACTGTGAACCATAGGTAACATCTGTCAGCCTACAAGACGGGAATATGGAACTAAGTGTCCTACAGGTTTGATATTACTACCCAGTCTCCAGGATACAGGACAGACAAGCCTCAGACCAGTGTGAACTTCTTGAATTTGTCCTTCAGCAAGAAGGCGTTTAGATTGTGGAGGTCCAAAATAGGAACCAGGCCATAGTCCTTCTTTAGCACATAATCTAGTTCCTACCTCTGAGGCCAAAGCCCTCTTGATGGCTCCTTTTTGCCAAAAGGGCCTGCACTAGCTGCTGCCAAATGGACATGTGATCCTCTGTCAGTCATGAAGATGGGGGATGGAAGGTGTGGGGTAGAAAGATATGTGAGGGCACAGGCCCTTTGGCAAATCGGAAGACCTATGTGTCCGAAGTGATGTCTTCCCATCCTTGGATGTGACGCCTGATCCTGCCTCATAGACAGTGGTTGTGTGTTGAAAAGGACGCACTAAAATGGTTTTGCACTTGTGGTTGCCAGAGAGGTGGGAGGCTGAGCTGCAGGTTGCAGGGTCGGGTGCTGATGATACTGAAAATCCCTGGCATATTCCAAAAATGGTTGAGGAAAGTGCCTGCTAAAGGCAGACAACCTCAAGGATGTGCTGTTGGGCAACATTCTTTAAAGTGTTCCATGGCCAAGTGCAATTTCTCACTGAAGAGGGGAGACCCATTAAAATGGCATGTCCATCAAAAATGCCAAGACATATCCTAGACTCATATCTAATTCTCAGTCTAAGCAATCAGTTGTGTCCTGGCCAGACCAAATAACACATTTTGATCTAACCTGGCCATCTGGGGTAGTTTAAACTGAAGATGCTCGTAGTCCTTCTGGAATCGCTAGTAGGATCTGACCTACCATATCCCACAAAGCATGGGTGTGGCAAACCAGAAAGGAGCTGGCACTGACATATTGTAAGGCAAGGCTGTCAGAAAAGAACATCTGCTTACCAAAGGGTTCCATGCACTTGGATTTGCGATCAGGAGTGGTTGTAGAAAAGGAGTTAGGATTTACTCTGCTACTATACACCTGTACCACAATACTCTGGAGTTGAATGGTAAGTCATAAAGTCAGGATCACCGTCTACTGGTCTGTGGCAATGAGCTACCTGGCTATTGTCTGGGGGCCCACAACATGTTTTCGCCCAACTTCCCAAGATGGTACCTGTAGGTGCTTTGTTAAAGGGCAAGAGAGTTTCAGTAAGTGCTTGATCTCGCTAGACAACTTCCGTAAGGAAGCTGGTCTTTACTTCCATGATAGGAAGCTGTATGTCAAATACCTCCACAACCTTTCGCATGGTAGTGGTGGAAGAAGCATTCTCCTCTACGGCAGCACCAGGGGTAGGGACAAGCCCAGTATCTGGGGAGGCATCTTGACTGTAGGTAGGACAGACATGCCCCCTTCAACATAGTTGTCATTGTTGAATCAGCTGGTAATGTATGAGCTCTGCTTTGTGGTTAAGGCAATGTGTAATAGTCAGAAGGGTTGGCTATTGGCTGCACACCGTTGCAACTAGAATGCACCTCTGGCGAGATAAGGCCAATTTGGAGTCAGAAACCACTATGGGTGGTGGATCCTCTCGCATTGTTGGAGTCGGCACTGGCATTAATGTTAAAGGAACCGGTGTAGGAAGTGGCATGAAACAGAAGTCATCAACACAGCTGGTGCAGAAGCTGAAACAGGTTCGAGAGGTGCAGATGGTGAGAACTGTACTTGGGGCCCCTACTGGAGGGGAAACATCCTTTTTTAAGACTTTTTTTTTCCGAAAGTCGTGGTTAACGAAAGCGCAACAACGCTTTTTAACCACGACTCCGGTTTTTTGTGCCTTAACTACGTATGTTCTGAACAACGAACATGCGTGGTTAAGGTACAAAGAAGGGAGTTGGCGAAGGTAAGTGGTGGGTTTAGGTTTTGGGGAGGGGGTGGGGGGTCAGGGGGTTTTAGGTTTTGGGGTGGGGCGTTTTTGGTTTTGGGGCGTGGGGTCAGGGGGTTTTAGGTTTTGGGGTGGGGTTGGGGGTGGGGCGTTTTTGGTTTTGGGGAGTGGGAGGGGGGTCAGGGGGTTTTAGGTTTTAGGGTGGGGTTGGGGGGTGGGGCGTTTTTGATTTTGGGAAGTGGGTGGGGGGTCAGGGGGTTTTAGGGTGGGGTGGGGGGGTGGGGCGTTTTTGGGTTTGGGGAGTGGGTGGGGGGTCAGGGGGTTTTAGGTTTTGGGGTGGGGCGTTTTTGGTTTTGGGGAGTGGGTGGGGGGTTAGGGGGTTTTAGGTTTTGGGATGGGGTTGGGGGGGTGGGGTGATTTTGTTTTTGGGGAGTGGGTGGGGATCAGGGGGTTTTAGGTTTTGGGGTGGGGTTGGGGGGGGTGGGGTGAGGGATGTAGGGTGAATGGTGCCTATTGCTAATGATTTTATCAGGAATGCCTTTACAACGAAATATCGTTGTTAAGGCATTCGTGGTAAAATCATTAGTAGTAGCAACGAGGTCGGTGTTCCGACCTCATTGTTAAGGCAGTAGTTGTTTTTTAAGTCGTTGTTTCGTCGTATAATCCTACTGGAGGCTGTTGGAGATCCCTGGGGTCTGAAGGGCAGAATTGTGTTAAATATACGCAGTATAGCCTCCCTAAATGTCTTGATCTATTACAACATTGAGAGAGATCCATAAAGTCAAGTTGCATTGGGACCAGATTTGGAAACGGCTCTTCAGGAGCTAGGGAGGAAGGCTGAACCACGCTTTCATATCCTTACATTCTCTTTTGTGTTCAAAAGTGGCAGGAAAGGGTTCATTCCCATTTGGACTTTTTGTCCCTGTTCTTCAACTTATCTAAATACATTGACCATGTATAGGATCTGCCATGGGAATGAGTTTGGAAGTGGGAATGAAACCTTCATTTTGAATGTAACTAGTCACAGTGCAGAGTCTTCTGATGTTTGGCGACATACAGTTTTTGCCTTGTGGTCCAGTATGGCCTTCAGTATTGTATAAGCACAGTCATTGCAGGCTGTGGAGTCATGTTTCGAACCCAAGCACCACAAACACACCTTGTGGGAATCTGTTCACACAGATATTTGTTTCCGATAGTTACTACACTGGTAAAAAGAAAACAATATACTTCTGGGGGAAAAAACTCATCAGAGACTAGAGGAGTAGATCTCCAGATCCACATATGAAGCTCTGAAGGCACAGACAAAAATAAATTCACATCAGAGCACCTGGTTGGTGCTTACATACTGCCCTGCTCATCACATCTGGAGAAAAACAACATTGGTGCAGAGCCAAGTGACACCACCTATTGGTGCACAGGCTTGCTGCTTTTGAGTTTTTGGATCCAGCCTGAGGGATTATTTGCAAAGTGAGGAATCTGCAGGTGGAAGTATCCATCAGAAATCTGACTATTGCACATTTCTCCTGTTGATGGGCACCTAATTAAGGCAAACAAGTGAAGAGACAAGCTAAAGCAAGAGAACTGACACCTCTGACTAGCAATTCTACTCTCATATTCAAAGTGAACATGTCCCAGTCAGATCTTCAAATGCTTTTCTGTCCAGCACCTCCAACTGAGGCAGACAATGTATTTTTGGCAGCTGCCAAGTTTCATTCTGCACACTATGGGGGTCATTTTCACCCCAGCGGTCGGTGGTAATGTGACGGTGGTACTGCCAACAGTCTGGCAGTACATACCGCCACATTATCCCAATGTACCACTCTGACCGCCATGGCGGTAGCTGCCGCCGGGCTGAAGATAAGAATCTGCAGCCCGGCGGCCGCTATTTTACCACCTCAGGCATTTTGACCCTGCCTACCGACATGGTTTTCGTGGTTTTCATAAAACCACGAAAACCATGGCGGTAGGCCCTATCAGTGACAAGGAATTGCTTCCCTGTCACTGATAGGAGGCCCACTCCCCCCAAACACTCCCCAGATGCCCCGCACCCCCTCCATCCATGCTCCCCCCTTCCAATTCCCCACCCCCCTACACACACATGCAGACATGCACCACGCATACACACACTCACTCACACAGACATACACGCATTCATACATGCATGCATCCATTTATTCATGCACACATCCATACAACATTCACACTGACGTGCAGACACGCATTCACATATCCATTCATACACGCATTCTCACACATGCATATATGCACGCAAACAACACTACACATACATTTGCATTCACGCACACACTCACACATTCATGCACACACCCCTACCCACACACACAACACCCCCCACTCCCCTTCCCTGTTGGAAACCCAACTTACCTGGATCCAGGGGGTCTTCTGGCAGGGGACGGGATGGGGCATTGCTACAGCCTGCCAGCAGAACACCACCGGGCCGTATTATTTGGCATAATGCGGCTGGGGGCGGTCTACTGGCGTGGTACTGCTGGCAGTAGCAGTGCAACCTTAACCACAGCTGGATTTCTTCCCTTTTTGTGGCGGAAATCCGGCTGTGGTCAATATTTGATGGACGACTGTTAGCCGGGGCGATAGTCTTTTGGCGGCCGTTGCCGCCGCGGTAGGCGGCATTTACCGCCAATGTATTAATGAGGGCCTATATCTTCTAATGGACCTTGAAAATGTTCACCTGTGCCTGTCAATTCTGTATAGGTCAATGGCAGATATTCAAGATTTTACACTGTACAGAAATGTTGCAGGTATGAAGAAAACTTGTGACATCTACACAGTGTCATTTTTTCCAGCAGCTCTGGATTCTTCTGCACCATACTTGTTATATCTGTGGTCTTGCAATGTTTAATTTGAGGTAGCACTTTCATAGCTTTCTAACCACTAGAGTAGTGGTTCCCAACCTTTTGACTTCTGTGGACCCCCACTCTATCAATATTGGAGCCCAGGGACCCCCACTGATTCCTTATTGGAATACGGGGACCCCCCACTCAGTCATTACTGAAAGCTTGGGACCTAATCTGTTAATATTATATAATTTTCTAAGCAGTCACGGACCTATGAGGAGGCTTTATGGACACCCAGGGGTCCCCGGACCACAGGTTGGGAACCTCTGCACTACAGCATTACAGATACTCTTCGACCGCTCAGCTAAAACCACCCGAAAAGTCAATGACAACTCCTGAATGGTCTTCTACACATTTCTATCTATGACAACGATAGCCATTCCTCCCATCTTTTTGCTGACCTACAGGATCACCTGTTTCTCGCAGCCACTACATTATACCTTGACTACTGCAAAACCCTTTAAACCAAATTCTCATCCAGAACATTGGCAACATGCAAAAGGTATGGTTTGCATGTACTGCAGACGATGTTGTACTTATCACATCACAATGACTTCAAAAGACTTCTTTTATCTTTTGATGAAAAAAGAGGTCTTGTTTCAAGACACCGCCTCTGGGAAACAAGGTACTGCATGGAATACTGTCAGATTACTAAATAGAAACCTTTCAAACCTGCTGTCCTGTCAGACACCTAAGTTACACTTTCCTCGAACCAACTAGCCAGCCAGATAGCCAGACAGAAATGGTTTTGCAAGAGATCTCTCACACACACTTCCTACCCATTCATCTCACATCTGAAGAAGACTTCATGAGATTTCTTTGAGAACTGAAAAGCTCCTAATCACCCTGCTAAAGAACTAAGGGGCAGGTTTAAGAGCCCTTTGCACCACATTAGTGCCACCTTAGCATCTTTGTTTATGCTAAGGCAGCGCTAAGGTGGCCTTTTTCCCGCACCATATTTACAAAGTGGTGCAAAGCATGCATTGCGCCACTATGTAACTCATTGCACCACATTATGCCTGCACCCGGCATAATGTGTGCAAGGGGGGCATTCCCCCGTTGCGGGGGGGAGAAAAATGGCATAAAGAATTCTAAAATATTTCTTTGCACCATTTTTGTGGAATTTTTAACGCCTGCACACAGCAGGCGTTAAAAGGAGGCACATCATTGTATTCAATGGCCCTCAATGTTCTTTGCAGGATTAGCGTCAACATTTTTTAAGCTAATCTTGCAAAGCTCCGAAATAGTGTAAAACATTTTGACACTAGTTCCATATCTTAAATACGGCGCACACATGATGGCGTTAGGGGGAACGCTAAGGGATGCAAGAAAAGTGCCGCTGCATTGGATGCAGTGCCAATTTTTTTAAATCAAGCCCTAAATCCCTAAAAGAACTGACCTTTCGTTTGGCTTTCTCTGTACTTATAAAAGCACTGAAGAGGCTACAAAGTTCCCCTAATACAATAAAACAGAATGTTATATTTAGAACTCTGGAATGATGACCTCAAATGTGGGCCAAGGACTGCAGAACAAGAGTCAGTGCCATTAGGTTCTGCCAAAACGATTAGCCTTTGTCTCCCGATACAACCCTTCTACTGCACACTACACACTACTGCCAAGGCACTAAACTGTCACTAAGAGCTGACAAGAACGTAATAATTAGCCTCCCGTAAGGCAAAATTAATTATACACGAAAACCTGTAGTCAGCCATGGAAACTGAGGAGCAGTACTACCAACTGGCAAGCAGGGCTTGATCTCTGACAGCCGCACCACAAGAACCATGTCTCAGATAAAAACGGCTTTATTGTTAAAGTGACTTATCACATCACCAAGCCTCTGTTGCATCAAATGCAGACACCAAGATTGCAGTGTATGTGTACTGTTGCTGGAAAATATAAAATCAGCAACACAATTTGAGTCACCTAGTTTAGTTTTATTATTCATGGAACATTGGTTATGGCGCGGCTCAGCCACAGTAAGTGAGTTTATTAACTTTACATTTGTGACTGGAGAATTTCACACCGTTATATACACGTGCAAAGATTGTGCCCAAGCCATCTACCAGACTAAGCTGCAATGGGATCGTGCATAGGGCCCAGGGAGGAGTGGAGTGAGTTACCGGACAAGATTAACTATATCTTAAGTTATTTCGAAAGGACTCTGTACCCTGTGCTCTGTGGGGGTCCCAGGTTTGTGACAGCTGAAGGTGCTGCACTGCCACTCAAATGCACTAGTAGAGGATGGAGGCAGAGATTTATGGGAGAGATTTTGAGCCACAGGGCTGAATGTTACTGCTGCCAGGAAACTTCCTAGAACAGGAACCTTATCATAATGTGTCAAGATGGAAATGGGACGTGCGGGAACTTTTTAGAGTTCAGGTTAAGATAATTTACCAATGGCATTCTAGATCCCTTGCTGGGCCACATACAAACCAGCTAGAATCCAGAAGAAGTATGATTGCCTGCTTGCTGCAGAAAGACTTTGCTGAAAGCCGTAGACACATTGGCCCTGATTTATACATTTTTGCGCCGTATTAGCGTAATTTTGTGACGCAAAAGTGGCGCAAACTTACAGAATACAATTGTATTTTGTAAATTTGTACCGCTTTTGTGTCAAAAAATGACGCTTATGCGATGCAAAAAAAATATAAATCAGGGTCATTGTTCTTCTATTTGTCTTCCAGGATCGGATTGCTAACTTGGTCCACAGGGATATTTGTACTTACTTTCACTGTCAAAACCTCTCTACTGGGTCAAAGCACAAAAAGATCTAGAACTACAGGAAACCAGTGACCAGATGTAACGTGCACCAAAAGAATTAAAATCAGTAAAGCCAATACTGAGGCACTGCATCTGAGTGGGTTTTGGCAAACTGCCTTTACGTAGTCAGATCCACTAACATGCAACATCTTCCACTTTGAAATGCTGGTCAGAGAACCTGCGTCGAGCTGCAGCCTCAAAAAGCCTGTTTTCTGTGGCGGAGCTTCAAACATAGCAGAATTTTGCTTTCTGACACTTCAAGTCAAGCACATCCGAGTTTCAAGCCTTAAATCTAACTCCTTCAAAAGTAAAGGTCTACTCCTTCAAGCCAGAACTACTGACTGGCTGCTCAACCTACATCCAACTGCAGCACATAGAATCTCTGTTTTCCATTTACCTGTATGGCGCACCATCATATCTGCGCTGTTTCTGTCATAACATTTGAGTCCCTCAATTAATTATCTTTATATTTGTTTATTTTTTCGTATTGCATATTTTCTCTCTGCTATCAAATGTAAGCCACGACATTCATAGTGAAATCAGTATACTTCTGTGGAACCATGTCCCTCGGCCAAGAGGAAGTTCTCTTATAGCTGACATCCATACATGTGCCTCTCCCTCTCCCACCTCCAGTTGCTGGCAAGAGGATTGCCTTTGTTAACATTTGCTAGAGATAACAACAAAAAAAAAATCCATTTAATTAATAACCTGTCTGAGTGAACTGTAGGCCTAACTAAATGATACATTTTAAACTTGTATTTTCTTTTCTGAACTCTGCATGACCTGCACTTGCTTGACTTGGTCCATTTGCTAACATCAACAAATACTAAACTGCTTCAGCTCAGTTGAAATTTTCCCATCGTGACTTTTGCACACATGACCCAAACGTCCTATGCTAACAAATAAAGTTATATTTTTACATTCTTCTCAACAGCTTGACCTGCATTGGAATCTCAAAACTAATATTAAATTTGTTTCTTTGTGGATAGTCTTCTAGAATGAAGATGTGTGTTAAAAGAGATGACGATCTGATTATACATAAAACTTACACAGCGGTCCTTACTTGCAGAAACTCAAGTGTATGAGAAGATCTATAATTGTTGCAGAGTAGTTAAAGTTTCTACAAAATGTATACTGTGGTTTAGAACTCTCTTTGTCTAAACTTGCCTTGTCGTCGAAACCTTTCCTATCTCATGATGCTCTTCTTTCCTCACTGGTTGTTAGCACAAATTATCTGAAACATTTGGTATATTGTTGTATCATTGTATTTCACAGAAAACTGTCCCAGGGAAAGAACAGTGAGGAACCTCTAGAGGTTAATGCTTTGAGAAGCTTCAAATCATTTCTCTATCCACTGATGTATTTACTCTTCATGAGTTGATGGCTTTACTGGCAAGACTGACTCTCAGATGCTTGTTCCTCTTTGATATTTTATATTACATTGCTTAATACTCTCTGACTCAGATGATTTTCTATTGCAGAGCCTTGAATGCTCTTCTACAAGAAACTCTTCAGGAGCAACTCAACTTCAATGTACTTTCCCGACCTAGAATTTTTGGATAGGGATCAAATTAATGGGACACGCTTTATGCTATGGTCTGTAATTTATGTTTGACTAATAAAGAAAACGATCTAAGAATTAATGATGAATAAAACCTTAAATAATTTTAACTGCAAGTCTCATTATTGACTCTAGATAATTAATTAATTTGTGTTGATGTTTGAATTGCTATTTCTTATTTCCATCACTTATTTAAAGGTCCCCTACTGGGTATTCTATGAGTTGCAGAGAACAAAATACAATTTAGAACATATTGTGCTCCCATATTTCTTACTACCTTTGTTGAGTTAAGTGGTTATTTTAAAGAGTTTTCTCTATCTCCCCTTCATTGTTAGTTACTTCGACTGGAATAGGATGTTACCTCTTCCTACTCTTCCATTGCCACTGTTAAAGCAATGAGACTGGATGAAGCCAATGACTCTAAACCTCTCAGAAAGCACTAATGCTGGAAAATTTCAAATTTATTTTACCACAGACAACACTCTAAGAGACAGATTTAAGAGCCCCATCGCTTCTCTGTGCCACATTAGCGTCATTTCTTTATGCTAATGTGACTCAACGAGGCCAAAATCACCACTTTAGATTTTCAAAGTGGCACAATGCATGCATTGTTCCTCTTTCTAACCCTTTGCGCTATATTATGCCTGTGCCTGGCATAATGTATGCAAAAGTGGCATTCCCCTGTTAGGGGGGCCGAAAAAATGGCAACATTATTTAAGAGATTTCCTTGAGTAATTCTTTGGGCACTTTTAACGCCTGCTCGGAGCAGGCGTTAAAAGGAGGTACACCATTGTTTACAATGGGCCTCAATGGGCTTTGCAGGATTAGTGTCAACATTTTTTACACTAATCCTGCAAAGCTCCAAACTAGCATCAGAAATTCTGATGCTAGTTCCCTAACTACTGCAATGGTGCGCCGTATCTTCGATACGACGACACATGGTAGCATTGGGAGGGCACTAAGCGGCACAAGAAAAGTGGTGCAACACTGGGTGCAGCGCCTCTTTTCTTAAATCTAGCCTTAAGTTTTCTAGTATGCTTAATGTGTCTCACAAGCCTTAAACTGCAGCATGAGAATGGCAACATCTCTGCTATCCTAAGGAACTGGTTATGCCAAGGACTGATGTGAGAGCAAGTTCTTGTACACGGTTAATACCACATATTCTAGACCTTTTACCTACTTTAGGCACTCCACTGGAAATGGAACATGAGGAGAAGACTTAAATCAGTTGAGCAAGATCAAATCTCATTTTTAGAAACTACCTCAAAAACACCTCTGATGCAATGGATGTTAATAGACACATTTTCTAAAGTTCCAAAGCTTTCAAAGGTTCATCTTTCTTTTAGCTGTCTTCTTCTTTCCCTTCCCTCTGCTTTTTAATTCATGAGGGACCATACAGTGTTTTAAAATGTTGTCTTTTGCTCACAAGCCTTGCCATTCTATTGTACGTGGTAAATAGATGTCTTAAACTCCATGGAATTGGGAATTCTGTGAGGTTTTGCAACCGGAAAAATTGGTCCCATATGGTAGTTTTTCATTCTCAGGTGGTTTGCCTTGCAATTGCATAGTTCTGAGCATATGTACCAAAATCCCACACACTTTTATCGTCCAAATCTCAAAGGGTGTAAGGTAACTATCTCTAGAAGCTAAAGAGCAAAAAAGAGAAGTCTGCATTATGTACAAACAGTGCTAAGGTCCTCAATACAAAATGGTTGCAAACTGCATGGGAGGTATTTGGGCTGGAAATAATTGTTCCAGTCGGTACCTCTGAAGTAATTTCAAGCCATCATCAGTTGCAGATACATAAAAAGAATAACCTGCAGGACAAACACTTACCAGGCCAAATACTGCAGGTTTTTCCTGAGCCCGGGTTTTTTTCTGCAGACATGTTCTAACTGAGCTGAGTAGGTGGAAAATATCAGCCCAACCCTCTGTAGTTTTATTGGGTGCAATTTTCCATCCAGTGAATCGTGGCCTGGCATTTGGGCACCTAGTGCACTTGGGGTGTGAACACCAGGTCATTCAGAATCCACTGGCTCTGACCGACATAAACCTTTGGCTAGATTTGTAAAAATTGGGAAGGAAATATCCTAAGGACAATGAAGAGCAAGTCAGTCATGGGACCTCCTTCTTTAGATGGAGACTGTTAAATACAGAATGTCAGGACCCTAATATAAACTATGAGATCAACTCTGCTTTTCACTTACATTTGCATTGATTTAAAGTTGATCAGGCATGAGCGATCAGCAGCATAGAAGTTGGGCGGAATGTGGTCAGGCTAGAAGTGACTGTCCCTTCCCCTCGCTCCCTCACATATCAGACCTCGTTTGGGGAAACACAGGTAACAGGGGCTACTTGACCCCAACCATGGTGGTTGAAGTAATTTGCAATTGGTATCTTAAGTCTGTCCTACTACATCTCTGGAAACTCTGCCATGAACAACACTTTCCAGTTTCCGCATATGACTCAGAGTAGCGAGCGTGGGAAGTCACGGGCTTCACACAGAAGCTGCGACGGGGGCAAGAGCTCATAACTCAACAGTAAACAGACCCAGTAACAATGCCAAACCCAGTGCTTCTCTATGTCCATGCCCAGTGGCAGAGACTAGACTTTGGCACAGGTGCAGATTACTTCACATCACAGGTTTGGATGCTTAACTCAGTTCAATAGTTTTTCCCCAGATTATGATTTTGGCAGAAAGTCTCAGGTTCTCGAGCTTGATTCCTCAGCACACATTGTAGTTGCAATGTTCTGTCGACAGGCTGGGGCCTGCGTTACCTGCACAATGGTTCTGTAGATGAGATTCGGGGTCAACTCACATTGTCTGCTAGAGCAGAAGCCTCCTTTTATAGAAGGAACCCTTCGATGGGTTCAGCCTAGTGGTTTCTCACGTAGAGCTGAGGATTTGCAGATGTTTCACAGTGGGGCAAACACTGAAGCTCTCTATGTGCAGATGTTTGCCCATATTACTGTTTATTTATGAGGTGCTTTCCCCGTAAACCTGTTTCCTCTTCTCACCCTGCCAACAGGTATCTTGCCAACTGCACATGACACTGTTTATTTACGCAGTGCAGGCGTTGAAATGCCTGTTGCATGGAAAGACCCAGCACAAGGGCCACGTACCAGAGTTATGGCATATTCAGTAGTTGCAGCCCTCACCGGCCAACTTAGGTTGGGTTTTAAGGGAGGATAGTTGCAGCGCCCAAGCTTCTTTTCAGCAGCAATGTATTTTCTTCCTCTGTCGATGGAAGCAGCACCAGATCGAAGCCCACAGCTGACACAATGGTGGTTGTGTTTGAGAAGTGATTTGAGGCAGTTCCCAGCAGGAACCACGTAGAAAGAACACTTATGACACAGGTCGTCCTGGCTTTATTCAATGGCACATCTGCTTTCTGTGAGTGTTCCTCATGCAGGGAACACTATGGGCTTCTCGTGCTAGACAGTCTCCCGAAAGGTAAGGCACACTCCTTCCCTCTCACAGCACGATGGCCGGCATTCTTCTAGGCAGACCCCTAGCTCTTTGAGCACAAACTGCTAAGTGCAGGTGATTGCTCTCTCACCTCTGGACTGTCAGGCAAGTATCAGGTCTGGTTACACAGCAGTACCTTTAGTACTCTGTGTAGCACTTCCTCCCCTGGCCATGAAGGACCTGGAACTAGAACAAAGTGAGTTTGCTTTGAATCCACCTTTCATAGACATTTTTCAGACAGGTGGTGTGGATTCACTGTCTGAGGCTTCAGAACTGTTTTTTTTTCAAATGTCAAACTCAGGCTGCTCTCTAGACTTAGCCCTTGTGTAAAGCAATGCTTTTCATGTTAGATAGCAAAGGGGCTAGCTTCAACCAAGGAGTTCAGAAAACATGGGCACAATGAAGTGTGAGTTCTCTTCATCTGGCTTTCATCAGCCTTACTGAAGTAGTAATCAAAGACTGAACCAAAGGCAAGTCTAGCCTAGAAACTCCCTCGCCTTGGAAATAGAATTGCAGTCCTACCCCTCATCCTTACCATCAAATGGCAGTGTACAGTAGGAACTAATCAACAACCCTCTGTTAACAAAGTCTTCATGACATTTCTAAAGATAGCCCTGTTTCTATACTCTTCACTTCAAAGTCTGGATCTCCCCCTCCCCACGAGCCTAGGAATGCAAGCAATAGGCGTCCACTGTTTCGAAAAACTATACTCATTCTCCTTCTTAAGCTATGCTAAACCAGTGGCATCTATAATGGATTCCACTGGCTTCAGTACTCAGACTCAAACACACACTGAATCCTGCTACCACATATGAATCCTACACTCACTGTACACACACACATGCACTTGACATGAACATGGAACATCATCCCAAGTTCTGGGTCTCGCATAACAGTGGAACCTTATATAAAAGGGATCAGTAGATTACACTCTCGCTGACACAGAGAAAAAAGTCTAGTCATAAAATAAGTTACAAAATATGGTACACTGCGACCACTGCTTTATGTGTACTATGCCCAGGACAGAGACAGCAGTCCATTGTCTATCATGAAGACATGCTTACTGTGTTCCTCCAGGTCACAGGACATATCTTGAACCTCACATTCTCGTGGACAGCCATAGACCTCTGTGATCACACTAGATTAGTCCGACGACGGACAGAGGTACACGCGCTTTACCGTGCAGGGGATATTCCAGCCCCAACAATATCCATCCTGAGATGACTCCAAAAACGCTCTCCTTCTTATATTTTGTTATTGCTTTTTTTTACAGTAATACAGCTTCAGATGTTTGGTTCCATCACCATTTGTTAACCTTCTCCCTGCCACCATCCTCTTTGCTTCTACTTAGGGCCAGCAATTCATTAAGGCAAGGTAAGACAGCAGCCTTAGGGGTCACTATGGCTGCTGATGCAGTTACTACACAAAACATGGAAAAACACCTTTTTAAACTGTTCTGAAGTGGCCTATGGAGGACAAGCCATTTTTGCCTTGAGCTTGGCAAATCCTCACACCCTTACAGCTCCCATCCTTTTTCTGGTTCAGAGACAGGTTGACGAAAGACAGAAGATATGAAAAGAGTGTTTGCATGATTCTAAGCATGAAACTAAGCAGACTATATGGACTTGATGCTCTTCTCCTTACCTTATCCCATTCCTGGCTTACACCACATACTCTCTTCCTCACCATGGCTTTCTTTCCTCAACCTATTCCAATCCCAGTCAATACTAGTACCAAGTCTTTGCTACATTTATTGTGGAAGCAGAACTAAGTCTTCCTTACCAGTGAGAAAGACCACAAGATGTCTCTTCTCCTAGGGTGCCAAAAATCAATTCAGAAAATTCTTGATTACACTTTAGGTGCAAAATGTTGTTTGCACCTACAAGAGGATTCCAGTTTTGGCCATAATTGTTCATGCACTAATTGCAATAGTTTATTTACATTTGTACAAATTAGGTACACTTGTCCCACCAGTTTTTGGCAGGAAACACCTGGTAAGAATCTTGATGTCATATACTGCCAAACACTGATTTATGTACCTTGGAATGCAAATCTAGGGTTCACATATCAGAGTTCCATACTACTTGCCATCGAGATCCTCACCAGGGCTCACATTAACAAACAGTTTGCATAGGTTTGCATCACTTTTGTAATGCAAACCTGCACAAAATGTTTTTTAAAATGTATTTCCAGTGAAAAACTTGTTTTGTATTGGAAAGTTGCCTGAAAGTAACACAAAGTGCTGCTTAGCATTACTCTGCATCAAAGCGGCATTCCGTGAGCATTGGCATTCCAATAAAACCATCCATGGCTTTTGACACAACACTGTGGGCCATATTTATACTTTTTGACGCACAACTGCGCCAACGCAGTTGTGCGTCAAAAAATCTAACGCCGGCTAACGCCATTCTGAAGCGCCATGCGGGCGCCGTATTTATTCAATGACGTTAGCCGGCGTTAGCCGGCAGAGCTGCATGGTGTGCGTAAAAAAAAATGACGTACACCAGGCAGCGCCGGCGTAGGGGAATATGGAGCTTGGGCACCAAAAAATGGGGCAAGTCAGGCTGAGGCAAAATTTTCGCCTCAACCCGATTTGCGCCATTTTTTTTTACTCCCAACCCCCATTCAAATGACTCATGCCCCCTTGCCCAATGGCCATGCCCAGGGGACTTCTGTCCCCTGGGCATGGTCATTGGGCATAGTGGCATGTAGGGGGGCACAAATCAGGCCCCCCTATGCCACCCAAAAAAAAAAAAAAATTACTTACCTGAACTTACCTTATGTTCCCTGGGATGGGTCCCTCCAACCTTAGGCGTCCTCCTGGGGTGGGCAAGGGTGACAGGGGGTGTCCCTGGGGGCATGGGAGGGCACCTCTGGGCTCCTTCCGAGCCCACAGGTCCCTTAACGCCTGCCCTGACCAGGCGCTAAAAAACGACGCAAAAGCGGCTGGACGTCATTTTTTTTGACCCGCCCACTTCCGGGCGTCAGTTTTGCCCGGGAGTGTAAATACGGCGCACATGCCTCGGAGACACTTTTTTAGACGGGAACGCCTACCTTGCATATCATTAATGCAAAGTAGGTGTCCACGCTAAAAAATTACGCAAACTCCATGGACTTTGGCGCTAGACGCGTCTAACGCCAGAGTATAAATATGGAGTTCGTTTTGCGTCGAATTTGCGTAAAAAAAACGACGCAAATCCGGCGCAAACGGAGTATAAATATGGCCCTGTATCTATTAACAATAGTTGGCAGGATTTTGCACCAAAAAAGAACGTCACTTGAAACAGGTGTTAAAAACGAAAAGGTTTTATTTCTTCTAACGTTTCCCACTTTGCATGTGTGCTGCACTGTTCAGCAACATCAGAAATAGGAAAAGTTTTGAAGTTTGTCTAGGCATAGTATTGTGTATAGGAAGGGTACCCTTGCAGTGCAAAACCTATGACAGACATCAGACACACATCCTTGCACTATGGTGCAAAGGTGTGTGCGTGGCACCTGGCAGCCTGATTGTGTGCCAGCACTAGGAAGAGAGCAGGATACTGCCACAACTCTCTAGATATGGTGCTTTCTTGCTCTCTACCTCTCACACAAAGCAGCACAGCAGCTTTAGGTACTGCGCAATGTTGGGTGACAGTTTTGTTAATCTGGGCCCAGGTTTTACCTGTCATAAGATTGTTGTCAAATAGTGCAGGCTAACTAATTTGCACATGGGCAAATATTGCCCAAATCGGAATCCCATTTCACAAAATGTATTCCCCCAAATAAGAACACCTCCATATTATTAGACAAATACACATGCTCAAATAAAGAAATCATACTTTATATGTAGACATATCATTGATCTTAATCTTAACATAATAGGTTATGTCACTAGTAAGAATATTTGTGCCACTTGTGATGTCATCTGTCACGTGCAATCATGAGCATTGCAAATGGCATGTGGGTAATGGGCTACCGAGGTAACTGGCAATATTTACGGGCTTTTTTGGCTTAAGTCGTAACCGTACGTAGGGAAGTGGAATACTCTCACAATACCCCAAACCAGGTCCTTTCGATTCACACTAATAAATCCCTAGCTCAGTCCCGGCAGTGTGGCACAGAGCAGTCAGGCTTTACTAAAGCAGCATGCGTTAAACATTTCAGAGTACCAGTATGGGTGATAAGAAAAAGACACAACTCAAAAGAAACCCAACACCAATTTATAAAAATAGAGCAGATTTTTACACCAAAATGAACATAATTGGATCAGTATAACCGGAGTTATGGATTTTAGAAACATACATCAGTGCAGTTCTCTACTGTCAAACTTTAACATTGGAGTCAGTTGAAAAAACAGCTAGTGACAATTGGTCACTTGCAGGTCGAGTTCAGGGGAACCCACTGGAAGTTAAGACTGGTATGCGTTGCTGGACCACCATTCACCAGGCAGTACAACTCTACCTGGCTCTTACGGGGCTGGTGCAGAGTGTTCCTGGCTGTCCTTGGTGCTGAATGCAGGAGCTACGGGTACTGGATTTACCACCAAGATGGTGCTAGAGCGGAAATGGATGAAAAAGCTTGACAACAGAGCCACTAAGATGGAGCATCAAGCAACGATGGTGATAGCATGACTGGCCACCAACAAAACTTGGCAGCAGCAACCACAGCATATGGTTACTTCAAAATCCTGCAGTCCGGGGTAAAACAGTAGGAGTCTCAAACTTGCTGGAGGTCAGGACTATATTTCCAACAATGCACTAGACCATTTCTTTTGGGTGATCCCTCGGTAGGACCGATGCCAGTAACTGTTTGGTTCTGGAGCATGCCAGTTCCTGCAGGCTGCAAGGGACTAGTAATTCTAGTCCTAGGGAGTTCAGGAGTTGCCTTTCGTGCTCAGAGAAGTTCCTCTTCACTTTTGGACCAGTCTCTGGTCCAGAACAAGTCTCAGTCATACAGTTGCACGGCGGTTGCCACAGGTGCAGCGTTTTGGACCATTTCTTTGTGCAGGTCCTGAAGTTGCAGACTCCGGTTCCTTTTTTGTCCTTGGGTGCCAGTCAAATAAGATCTATGTTTCTGGTGTCAGGGGTGCCCCTTATATCCTAGATATGGGAGTATTAGTGGTGTGGGTGCAAGTGGCCAATGGGACACTAGCCCCAGCTGCTACTTCTACCCCTGAGATAACCACATCCGGGGGGGTGTTACCTTTTCTAACCAGAACCCACAATTTTGCCACTTCTCAAAATGTCAGAACCGCTTCCCCTGCTGTAAAGACCAGATAGTCCACCCTAGAGGAGTGGCTAGCCTTCTGGTGGTGTATGTCTCCTGACTACCTAATTTTCGCACATGCCCGGGTGCAAATGTGCCTGGGGGCAAGGGGGTGGCTTTGTCCTCCTTTGTGGGACAGCCTACCTGCATATCAGAGGCACTGTGCCCTTTGAAGCTCACACTTCCTCTGCAGGGGATCAGACGTCAGGGTCCTGTCTTGGCAGCAGCAGCTGCAGTCTGTCAGCTGGGGCACAGGAAATGCTGGGGCAACCAGGTGAGCATCTTCTAAGGTAGCCTCCTAGTTGTATGTCACATTAAATCTGACTTTGGATTCAAGTCAAGTTTGATGAGAAAAGTTGCTTGATAGGAAACATGACATTCTTCAGTGTGGCTGTAATGGGGTTGGCACCCTCGGGATGCCCAGGTTCCAGCCCATATTAACTATGGCCTGCTAAACACTTATTGTAGCCTTTAAAGGAAAAGGCCACTATAGGAACATATAAGCTTGCACTTCAATGTCCACACTTTTAATATATTGTATCCTGCCTCCTGGGCTGAGGAGGTCTACCTGTCATGACCACACAAACTTGCCAAGTCAAATCAAAGAAGTGCATGAGAAAAGCAAAGAGATATCCTCAGTGGAGACAGCAAAGCCCAAACTGGAAGAAGGTTTGCAGAGTAATCTTGCGCTTATTTCAAAGGAAGAATCAAGAAGAGAAGATCCAAGATGGCCGCTGTGAGTCCTGAAGGTTAGTTACAGTTCTAGTCTTGCAATCGGTTGGTTGCTAGGTTACGAGCTCTCCAGCTGGAAGCCTTGCACTTCAACTGAGATCTGACAGGAATCAGCTGTGTGGAGAGAGAGCGCGCTTCAGAACAGAAACTCCTGTGAGGTAAAATTACATTTGAAGATTATATTACAGAAAACGGATAAATATTGTCAAGGTTTATTTGAAGGGTTTGATAGTAGACCGTTCCCGTGGAAGTCGGCAAGGCTACAGAGTTAATGTATGAATTAACTTTATGTTTACAAGGTTCTTGTTTAAGATATTAAAGTCAAAGAAAAAACGAACTTTAAAAGAGCAAGTATCTACAAATGTCAAAGTTATAAACAAAGGCCAAGTTTAAAGGAGAAACGAACTGTTAACAAATAAGCATTTACAAATTCAATGGTAATAAACCAAAATAGAGTTTAAAAGAGAAACGAACTTAAATAAACAAGCATTTACAACTACAAGTTATCGACAGATGTCGAAGTAAGGAAGGGGAAACTAACTGTAATAAACAAGCATTTACAAATACAAGTTATCAACAAATGTCGAAGTAAGAAAGGAGAAACGAACTTTAATAAACAAGCATTTACAAATACAAGTATTGACAGAAGTCACAATAAGACAGGAGAAATTAAATAACATCAGCTGATTTGAAGAACGCATTATCACCAACTATATATATATATATATAGCAACATAAAACCAATCTCTAACAAAGGTTGATAAGTTCTTCCAGAATCAGTAATAAGCATTTTTTAAGAAGAGCTATCATTTATAGAGAGAAGCAAGGCTACAGAGAACTCAGGGTGAGTGAAGAAATAATAGAATTAAAGAGAATTAAGTGTTGAGAGTAGAAAGTGAAAAACTGATGTTGTATGTCCCTAGTAATTGCGACTGTGACTCTTGCAGGTGCTGTATCCAATCTTAGATGTGAAGAGGCAGACTGAGTACTGGCGTTCATCATCTCTGTGGCAGTCTCTCAACCATCCCATTCCCCTTTTCCCCTCCGGGGTACTCAGCACGAAGGATTAATATTCGTTGTGAGTAGCTCGGGTCGGGACTGAGGAATTATCTTCTGCTTCTGAGGAAATCGAATTGAAGTATCCTGACAGATTGAAGTGCCATCACCCTAATTTTAGGGAAAAAACAGATTTCCTCCTGAGCAGAATGGCAGAAGGAATTGATATAAAAGCATTAGCCACCGTTTTGGAAGGGTTACAGAAACAATTAAATAACACCATAGAAGAAACTGTCCAAATAAAACAGCGAATAAATGAGTTAGGGAACACCGCTAAATCAAATGAATCTGTGTTTTCACAAATCCCTAGCCCTTCACAGTCTGCAGGTATATCCACTCAAGTAATTCATGCGGTTTCCCCTATTATTCCTTCGGCTCAACCCGAGCGCTTCGGTGGGGATCCAAATAAGGCGCAGATTTTTCTGACCCAATTCTCATTGCATTTTTTATGTAGACCAGTCATTTTTTTCCGAAGACCAGTCCAAAGTGGCATTTATATTGTCTTATCTGACAGGAGATGCGGCCGCATGGTCCATGCCAATAATTTCCAGAAATGATCCTGTTTTATATAATTTCCAAAATTTCAAGGAAGAGTTCTTAAGAATATTTGATCGGCGAACTGCAGCTCAAGCCACTGACAATGAACTACTGGAAATCAGGCAAGGTAATAAAGATCTAGTAGCCTATCTGGCTCATTTCAATAAACTCATTGTAGAGACTGCCTGGCCGGAGTCAAAAAGAGCCGCCATATTTTATCGTGGACTGAGAGATGAATTGAAAGATGCCTTAGCACAAGTTCCAAATAGACCCACCGAAATTTCGGAGTTAATTGATCTTGTGTTACAGATTGACCACCGGTTAACTGAACGAAGAGCAGAAAAGAGAAGAGAGTATCGACCATTTCCCCTGAGAATTGATCGTGTAAGAAATGATCATACGAGAGCCGGAGAAGGGATAACGATAGAAGAACCAATGCAAATTGGTTCCATCCGAGGTCCTTTATCTAAGGAAGAAAAAGAGAAAAGAAGAGTGAATCAACTATGTTTATATTGCGGTGCATCTGGGCATTTTGTTAAAAACTGTCCCAAGAAACCCAAAGCTCTTCAGTCGGGAAAAGGCCAGCTTCATCAGTAGAGGGAGTTGCCCTGATGAAAGCAGAACCCAAGACAACTCCTTTAGATCAACGAGTGGCGAATACCTTACAAACCGCAGCGCCACATTTGGTACAAACAGTTTTAGTTAAGACCCTTGAGAAGGAAATTCAAGGGATCTCAGTTATGATAGACTCTGGAGCTACGGGCAACTTCTGTGATATCAAATACGCTCGTAAAATGGGTATTCGATTTATCAAGAAATCTACTTTGGAAGTAGTAAGAGCTGTGGATGGAACCAATCTTTCTTCAGGACCCATTTCCCATGAGACCGAACCAATTCAGATGCAAGGTTTTGGTGGACATCAGGAGCAGATAATCTTTAATTTGATAGATGCTCCACAATTTCAACTCATTTTGGGTCTGCCCTGGCTTACAGAACATAATCCATAAATTGACTGGAGCAAAAGAACGATCAAGATGAATTCCTCTTACTGCAAAGAGAATTGCTTTCATGATGGAGTGGAAGTGTCCACCAAGTCCCAAGCGGCCTGTTTATCATCACACTCTTCAATGATCTGTGCACTAAAGACAGCAGAAATCCCAAAAGAATATGAGGATTTAGTCGCCGTTTTTGATGAAAAGGAGGCTGAGAAATTGCCACCACATCGACCCTACGACTGCAAAATTGAACTGGAGCCAGGTGCGATATTGCCATGTAGCAGAATATACGCATTGACCGAAGCAGAGAATCAACATTTAAAGGAGTATTTGGATCAATATCTTGCTAATGGTTTTATTCGTCCTTCTGAATCTCCAGTGTCATCCCCACTATTTTTCATACCAAAGAAGGATGGGAGTCTTCGAACTTGCATTGATTATCGAGCCCTCAATCAGGTTACCATCAAGAATCGATACCCACTGCCTTTAGTGTCAGTTTTATTAGATCAAGTAAAGAATGCTAGAATCTACACCAAATTGGACCTGCGAGGAGCATATCATTTGATTCGAGTGGCTTCAGGGGATGAATGGAAAACCGCTTTTCGGACTCGATACGGATTATTTGAATATCAAGTGATGCCTTATGGGTTATGCAATGCTCCCGCTGCCTTCCAGCATTTCGTTAATGATATATTACGAGAATTCCTCGACCGGATTGCCGTGGTTTATATAGATGACATTTTTATCTTTTCCGACAATTTACAGGAGCACATTTCCCATGTTCGATCCATCCTCACAAGGTTGCAAGAAAACCATCTCTATGTAAAATTGGAGAAGTGTGCATTTCATGTGGAACGAGTTGAGTTCTTAGGATTCATTTTGTCACCAGAAGGAGTTAGGATGGATCCTGCCAAGATATAGACAGTGCAACATTGGCCTTCTCCTTGCAATGTCAAAGAGATCCAGAGTTTCTTGGGGTTCGCTAATTTTTATCGAAGATTCATATCCAATTTTTCTCAAATAGTTACACCCATTACTCGATTGTTGAAGAAAGGAGTGAAGTTTGAGTGGACAAAAGAAGCTGAAAATGCTTTTAATTTTTTGGAGAATTCCTTCGTCTCAGCTCCAATCTTGCTCCACCCCAATCTAGATGAGCCATATTACGTGGAGGCAGATGCTTCAGATTTTGCCATAGGAGGTATCCTTTCCCAGCGTCATAAAGATACAGGTCAATTACATCCAGTGGCCTATTTCTCTCGAAAATTAACACCACCAGAGATAAATTATTCAATTGTGGATAAGGAGCTATTGGCAGTCAAAGAAACTTTTCGTGAGTGGAGGCATTGCATTTTGGGAGCTAAGCATAAAGTGACCGTTTACACGGACCACCGAAATTAAAAAAATTTAAAATCAGCTCGAACTCTAACAGCTAGACAACTGCGTTGGTCCCTATATTTTGCAGACTTTGATTTTGTTATCACTTTCAGACCAGGAAAAGTAAATGGGAAGGCAGATGCTCTATCTCGAATTGATACCGGTGCAGTTAAAGAGCCTCCAGAAAAAGAATTGATTATTCCACAAGAGAAGTTCATATCTGCCATATTGTATGAAAATTTAACCAAAGAAGTTCAAGAAATTTTAATATTCGAAGGAATGCTGAAGTGCTCCAAAGAAGGCCAAGGAAGAGAAATCAAAAAAGGTTTGCCATACTTTAAAGGTGCACTGTATGTTCCGACTGTGGAGCTGCAAGAAAAAATTCTTCAGGCTTATCATGACGATCAATTGGCTGGACACAAAGGAATTCAAAAGACTCAAAATCTAATACAATGAGAATTTTGGTGGCCAAAAATGAAAACTCAGAAAAGACAATATGGGCCATATTTATACTTTTTGATGCAAAACTGCGCTAATGCAGTTTTGCTTCAAAAAAATTAGCGCCAGCTAACGCCATTCTGAAGCGCCATGCGGGCGCCGTATTTATTCAATGACGTTAGCCGGCGTTAGCCGCCGGCGCTGCCTGGTGTGCGTGATAAAAAATGACGTACACCAGGCAGCGCCGGCGTAGGGGAATATGGAGCTTGGGCGCCCAAAAATGGGGCAAGTCAGGCTGAGGCAAATTTTTCGCCTCAACCCGATTTGCGCCATTTTTTTCGACTCCCAACCCCCATTGAAATGACTCCTGTCTCAGCAAAGACAGGAGTCATGCCCCCTTGCCCAATGGCCATGCCCAGGGGACTTTTGTCCCCTGGGCATGGTCATTGGGCATAGTGGCATGTAGGGGGGCACAAATCAGGCCCCCCTATGCCACAATTTTTTTTTAAAAAAAATACTTACCTGAACTTACCTTATGTTCCCTGGGATGGGTCCCTCCATCCTTGGGTGTCCTCCTGGGGTGGGCAAGGGTGGCAGGGGCTGTCCCTAGGGGCATGGGAGGGCACCTCTGGGCTCCTTCCGAGCCCACAGGTCCCTTAACGCCTGCCTTGTCCAGGCGCAAAAAAAACGGCGCAAAAGCGGCTGGACGTCATTTTTTTTGACCCGCCCACTCCCGGGCGTGAATTTTGCCCGGGAGTGTAAATACGGCGCACATGCCTCGGAGTCACTTTTTTAGACGGGAACGCCTACCTTGCATATCATTAACGCAAAGTAGGTGTCCACGCTAAAAAATGACGCAAACTCCATGGACTTTGGCGCTAGACGCGTCTAACACCAAAGTATAAATATGGAGTTAGTTTTGCGTCGGAATTGCGTCAAAAAAAAGACGCAATTCCGGTGCAAACAGAGTATAAATATGCCCCTATGTGTCAACTTGTGACAAATGTCAAAGAGGGAAATCAAATAGAACAGCTTCACAAGGTCTGTTAAGACCTTTGCCCACTGCACCCCATGCCTGGCATACTGTTACTATGGGTCTTATAGTGGACTTCCCTAGTAGCCAAGGTTTTAACACTATCCTAGTTTTTGTAGACACTTTCACTAAAATGGCGCATTTCATTCCTTTGAAAGAAATCCCTCGAGCCCCACAGGTTGCACAGTTGTTTACACAACACATAGTAAGCGCCCATGGTATCCCAAAAATTCTAGTTTCAGACAGGGGGTCCCAATTTGTTTCTCGCTTTTGGAAGGCCTTTAGTAAAAGATTAGGAATTGATTCTCGTTACTCTACCAGTTACCATCCTGAAACCGATGGGCAAACAGAGAGAGTGAATCAAGAGTTAGAACAGTATTTAAGACTCAATTTATTCGATAAAGAGAAGGAATGGCCCTAGTTGATGTGGGCAGCTGAATTTGCTTACAATAATGCTGTTCATTCCACCACTGGGTTCACCCCCTTTTATCTGAATCATGGTAGACATCCTAATGTAATGTTGGGTAAAGAAGATGATTCAGTGCCTGCAGTAGAAGAGATGGTGAGGGATTTGCAGACCACGTTAGTTAGGGCTAGAAAAAACATCATTCAAGCAAAAGACTCATATAAGACTCAGGCTGATAGAAAAAGAAGAGAGAGACCCATTTATTCGAAAGGAGACAAAGTTTGGTTATCCACTCGTCATTTACGTCTCAAAGGAAATCGCAAATTTCAGCCACTATTTATAGGCCCATTCAAAGTTGACAAGATGATCAATCCAGTGGCAGTTAAATTGCAGTTGCCAGCTCATCTAAAGATACATCCTGTTTTCCATGTCTCCTTGTTAAAGAACAGTCCTCCAAATTTACGTCAAAACTCCCCTCCAATTCCTATCCAGATTAGCTCTGCAGAAGAGTATGAGGTCAAACAAATCTTAGATTCCAAAATCCGTAATGGCCAGCTTTATTATCTAATTGATTGGAAAGGTTATGGTCCAGAAGAACGATCCTGGGAGCCGCACGAGTATGTACATGCTTCAAGATTAGTGAGAAACTTTCATAGAACCTACCCAAGCAAACCTAAATTGGAGAACTGTTCCTTGAGGGGGAGTACTGTCATGACCACACAAACTTGCCAAGTCAAATCAAAGAAGTGCATGAGAAAAGCAAAGAGATATCCTCAGTGGAGACAGCAAAGCCCAAACTGGAAGAAGGTTTGCAGAGTAATCTTGCGCTTATTTCAAAGAAGAATCAAGAAGAGAAGATCCAAGATGGCCGCTGTGAGTCCTGAAGGTTAGTTACAGTTCTAGTCTTGCAATCGGTTGGTTGCTAGGTTACGAGCTCTCCAGTTGGAAGCCTTGCACTTCAACTGAGGTCTGACAGGAATCAGCTGTGTGGAGAGAGAGCACTCTTCAGAACAGAAACTCCTGTGAGGTAAAATTACGTTTGAAGATTATATTACAGAAAACGGATAAATATTGTCAAGGTTTATTTGAAGAGTTTGATAGTAGACCGTTCCCGTGGAAGTCGGCAAGGCTACAGAGTTAATGTATGAATTAACCTTATGTTTACAAGGTTCTTGTTTAAGATATTAAAGTCAAAGAAAAAACGAACTTTAAAAGAGCAAGTATCTACAAATGTCAAGGTTATAAACAAAGGCCAAGTTTAAAGGAGAAACAAACTGTTTACAAATAAGCATTTACAAATTCAATGGTAATAAACCAAAATAGAGTTTAAAAGAGAAACGAACTTAAATAAACAAGCATTTACAACTACAAGTTATCGACAGATGTCGAAGTAAGGAAGGAGAAACTAACTGTAATAAACAAGCATTTACAAATACAAGTTATCAACAAATGTCAAAGTAAGAAAGGAGAAACGAACTTTAATAAACAAGCATTTACAAATACAAGTATTGACAGAAGTCACAATAAGACAGGAGAAATGAAATAACATCAGCTGATTTGAAGAACGCATTATCACCAACTATATATATATATATATATATAGCAACATAAAACCAATCTCTAACAAAGGTTGAGAAGTTCTTCCAGAATCAGTAATAAGCATTTTTTAAGAAGAGCTATCATTAATAGAGAGATGCAAGGCTACAGAGAACTCAGGGTGAGTGAAGAAATAATAGAATTAAAGAGAATTAAGTGTTGAGAGTAGAAAGTGAAAAACTGATGTTGTATGTCCCTAGTAATTGCGATTGTGACTCTTGCAGGTGCTGTATCCAATCTTAGATGTGAAGAGGCAGACTGAGTACTGGCGTTCATCATCTCTGTGGCAGTCTCTCTACCATCCCATTCCCCTTTCCCCCTCCGGGGTACTCAGCACGAAGGATTAATATTCGTTGTGTGTAGCTCGGGTCGGGACTGAGGAGTTATCTTCTGCTTCTGAGGAAATCGAATTGAAGTATCCTGACACTACCTTAGGGATGACTGGCATATATTAAAAGTAATGCTTTGACCTTGCCACAAATGGTGAGGACAAAGTTGAGTTTGAGCAGTTTGCACGGTTCCTGCAGTCTGCAATGGCAGGCCTGCTGCCATAGGTTTACTTGGCTTACTCATAGTGGCACAACTAATGCTTCAGGCCCTGGTATGTAAACTCCCATGCTCTGGTACCACTTACTAGGGACTTATAAAGGAGTTAAAGTCCTTGCCTATTGTGGGACCAATTCACACACATAATTTTTAGGGAAAGAGGACTGGCACTGAGGCCAAGTTAGCAGGCTTCAGTGCACTATCAATAACCAGCAGCTAGTAGTACAAATGGGGGCAAAAAGTGGGAGAAACCTGCAAAATGCCTTTTTTGCTGCTCCGTAAGATTACTTAACTGTGTTCTAAAGTCTGCTGAACAGATTTACACCAAACCTGGTAAGAAAGTTAAACTTTACCTAATAAGAATACTTTGATGACTGGGTGAAAATCAGTTGAGTTGTTTTGAGGTCCCTCAGTGCATCAGCAAAGGCAATGTTCAACAGTAGTGAGTTGGCCACGGGGTGGGCTTTGGCTGTCTGTGGAGATTTTGGATTAGATTTCAGTTGAACCTGTGGCAACCCTGAATGTGCTTGGTGCATAGCATGGCCAAGTGCAGTGGGGTTTGAAATGAAGTGGTTGAGTCAAAAATGCACAACCACTGACCTTCACCGGTTATACTTACAACGCACAAAACAGATGCCATACCTGGGACCGCTGGCCAGGCTCAAAACACCTATTTGCCAATAATACATAAACAAAAAACAAGCTATGAAGGGAATAACATGGCATGTGGGGCAAGTTATGTCATGTGTTGTTTCTCTTCCTAGCTATAAATTGGTAAAAAGAAACCTTAAAAATTGAGAAAAGGAAGGGAGCTAAAACACTAAACAAAAGACTTACAGACGTCTTGCTGAAAAACAACACTAGCTGTTAACACAAAACCGACAATCTGCGATTTAATGAATGGCGTCCGTGGTGATGTGATAAGTGAAGCATCAATGGTGGTGAGAGTAACTGACATAATTATGTGGTCTGTCACATTTGAGCCAGAGCACAGCTGCTGCTCAAATATTTCCCAGCGCTCCCAATTACATTAGGGTGCTGTTCAATTATTCCACAGTGCTGTTATTAATATAAGACTTAGAGCTTGATTTGGATCTTGGCGGTGTTACTGCCAAGCTGCGTAGGAGGCAGACCTGAAAAGACCATCAAGTCGACAGTGTTTCACCTGCCATATTTAGATCTATTCCAGCTGAGCTGCACTCTGCCACAACGGAATGTACTCCGTTGCTCCAGTTGCATCTCACCAGTGTCAGTCCTATGACAGCAGGAGTCCATCACAGAAAAAATTCAGTATAGTCCCATGGCTGTGGCTATTGGTTGTGTTAACGCGTCCTTCTATGTTAATTTATTACACATTAGGACTCGTTTTAGGCCAATGAATCTTGTGACCCAGTGGAGAGACACCGTAGGACGAGATAACTGATCAATATGTCAAGCAATATATCAATAATGTCATCAATATTTACCACCACAATGCACTTTACTTTGGATGAAGACATTAATCAAATTGTCGGCGCAACCATGGCCTTTCAGCCATGAATAACCACACCTTTTAATAGAATTTTATGAATTTTATTCCCTATTGATTACAATCTACGAGCAGAAGAGTCAATCTCAAAACCAAGAAGCATAAGAGCATAGTCACAATATGGCAACTGTGATAAAACTTCATTAATGCAAGAATCACAAACATAAGAACATAGCACGGAGTGAACATAGATTAGAATACAGCAAAATATCATATACGTCTCAGTTCAGCATAGCGCAATGTCAGTCATTTGTCTATTTGCGTGAGTCAAAGTGAACTCCTATCCTAACCACAGATTAGCATCAGCATGTTGGGCTTCATGCAAAAACAATTTAGAACATCAATTTGGAAAACATCTAGCTATGGTCTCTAACAAAACGAGCAGTTGGTACCTAGAGAGGAAAAGCAAACAGACAAATTACAATTGCATTGTCATAATTACCCTTCAAGGATTAGGTTAGCATACAGGATCAGTCTTCGTCTTCAGGACATCAGTCGAATCGGCATCAGTCTAACCTCGTCTAAAGGACAGGGGACACATCCCTCATAAGGAGGAGAAGTGTATAGGGCAGCCTATGGGCAAAGATGGTTTTAATAAGTCTCAAAGTCACCAAACAGAGTGACAGAGTTTCTGGATAAAATCAATAGCATTCCCTGCCTAGTTCTAACGACCTTTCTGTGACATGGGTTTTTATCCCTTTTTCGTAATACCTTCCCCCAAAATTCTATTGGACATTTACTATACCCCATTATCTTTAACCTATCAAATTAAGCATTAGGTAATTCCAATTGTCACCCCATGATAATCCATAACATTTTGATTGGTCTTCGTAATTGACGCCTTCGGAGATGATACATCCGGAATTTGCTTCACCATTTGGCACGTCTTCTCGGGTCATGAGTTTCCTTTGTCCATGGTTAAACGTCCTTGTACATTTCATTAATCTATTTTTGTTTCAATTTTGTACATAATTCATACTAAAGCAGCAGGCATGCGGGTGAGAACAGAATCTAGGTTGATACATGAAATGAAGAATAGGAACAAATGCATGGTCATGGCCCTTTGCGAGTTAGCTCACTGGAAAACAGAGAAAATGCTTTAATATGTGAGCTAGGCAGCTAAATCTACAACTCACGCTAACTTAAGGCCTATGAGTTTTTAATACAAACGCAATATCGTACATGTTAATACAAATCATAGCATGAACAGTTTTACTCGTCATTCTTAGTTCACGTATATATTCGTGACCACACATATTATAGTCGTAATTCAGATGCGTGTTAAGCAAAACACTAATTATTGTCATTTTTATGCAACATCATTAAGCATTGATATAAGCATTTTGCGAAGAATGTGCCGACCCTGGGGGTCTTCAAGCAGCACAGCCTGCATTGCAGGACGAGGTGGGAGGACCTCTGACACTGTGTCAGAAGGTCAGCCTAAAGGCCAGCTGGGCCAGACCTCCCAACAAGGCAAGCACGTGCGTCGCAGCCTGACCCACCTAATGGCCTGCATTCTTGCAGTGGCTTACCCAGAGCTTAATGGGCAGTTGAGGGCCCAACAGCAGCATCAAGGGGGTGAGTTATTGTATGTAGCTATTCTTGTTGTTTAACCTTACTAATAAAGTTTGGCATCAGCATGATGGTTGACACATATCCAATGCAGATGAGGATTTCTGGATGTGTACGTTTTTCAGGCGGTGTTTGATGCCATGTTTGGAATGTATTTGTCACAAGATTCCTCATCACAAGTACTGCCTAGAGCCCCTTTTATCACATGGAAGGATGTGATAAAAGGGGTAGCTGCGTTTTCTCCATGTTATGAGGGACATTTGTACCAAACATTCCCATTTGAGGATTGGGTTAGGTGGGATGCTCCATCACGGATACGAGTAGGTAATGGTGGCGCTATTACTGGTGACATGGCAGAGTAAACACTTGTGAGACAGTTGCAGTTTCAGACTTTACATTGGTAAGTTGGTACAATGAAAATACGATCATGAGCAACTACACCAAAATGACTGGAAACACGTACAATGGCATCATTCCTTATCTGAAATCTGTTTAAGAAATGTTTTAATAGCAAAAATCACTTCATTTCATGTAGACAGTAGCAGGTTGTCATGAAGCCTCTGTCCTTCTCAAATGTGCATGTGAAACATTCTGGGTAAACCAACATGACTTTTCATGCCAGGATGTACAATTGAAACAGACATGAATGTGTCCACATTGGTGACAGAGTTACATGAAACCAAATGACATGTAAGTGTCCTTAGTGATGTCCAAATGGGAAAGCAATGATGCTGAGCAAAGTGATACTTGAAATAACAATAGCAGGTGGAAGGTTCCACCCACAGATGTTAGTGTATCCCATCTTGATAAGTCAATATCCGTCACAAAACACATCTCTTTTCGATATATTAAAAAGTTTGTGCTCTGTACTACAGTGGTTTAGGAATGTATTCATGCCTATGTATTTAATAATGCTGTCAAAGCCATTTTTCATGCAGAGCAATAAAATGTGGATAAGGAACAAAAGGCATATATGGTATGGGAGCTAGCATGGGAGATTTCTAGACTAAGCAGATGGTTTGTGGAATTCTTCCCACATGCCTTAGATACTGATCATAAAGAAGCTAAATATGAGTACCTTGAAGCGGGTGTAATCTATAGACTTAGTAAATGTTTTCTGAGCAAAGTTAATGTTAAACTCCATTCACACAGATACCTTCAAAGTGTTCTGTCTTTTTTATAGCATCATCTGGGCAAAGCGAAGGTGACAGTAGCCACGTCAGTGACAGCAGCCATGCCAGAAGGAGCTGGGCACTGTGGCCCTGGTGCAGACACCACAGACACTGAGGGACTTAGTATCACTGAGGGTGAGGGGTCTGACGTGGAGGCCAACAGTGGCTCATCATCTTCTTCAGAGGCCTCCAGAGATGACCAGTCCCTAGTGGTGGTGGACCCTAGTGTGACTACTCCAACTGCATCGTCGTCCCCTACCCACATACCAATCTCCACCATCCCCTCTGGTCCCCCCCATTTGGCCATAGCTGCTCCCCTAAAAGGGGTGACATCACCTTCACTGTAGGCACAACCCCCACCCCCAGTCTCCAGGCTGCACTCAATCAGGAGACTGTTGATCTTTTGAGGACTATGACTGTAGGCAAGACCACACTATTGGATGCCAACCAGGGGCTTGCGGGTCAGAATACCCAGATGCTGGCTTACCTGGATGGCATTCACTGTGCCCTGTCTGGCCTACTGTGGTCAGTCCAGGGTCTGGCCTGCTCATTAACCACATCCTACCACCCACCCCAGCCTCGTGCCCCAACTCCCACCCCCTCCCCATCCTAAATCCCTCTTCGTAGCCCTATCCAGAGCACATGCACACCTTTACATGCACCTACTCCAACACCCAGAAGCAGCACATCCTCAAACCGACACAACAAGAAACATAGACACACACACACATGCAGATACCACACACCCCACCACCACCACAACCACAAACATACACACAGGTACCAAACCCACCACAACACAAACACCCAGAGTCACCACCAGCACACATGCAGACACCACACCCACCACTACACAAACACCGACACACACCACCAACACACCCACAGTCACTACACCCATCAATACACAAACACCCACACACACCTCAGCCACACCAGCAGTCACCATACTCATCACAACACACACATGCACCAGTACACCCACAGACATCACCTTCACAACAGAGACATCCACACACACACGCACACACACACATACTGACCACAAACACCCACACTCACCCACACAACACGCACCCAGTAAAAAACACAAAGCAAAACATACACCACATACATCAGACCCCCAGGCACCCCCACCATCAACAGAGAGATACACAACAGCTACTGACACTCCCCTACCTCCCAACCCCAACTCCTTCCTGGTCAACCTACCTCTTTTTCCAAGAAGGACCTAATGCTTGCCTTATTCCTGGTCCCTTCCTCATCCCAGACCACCCTACCCACTTGTCTTCGTACTCCTTCAACATCCCAAACCACCCATTCCAAATCCTAAAACACCCCTTCCAAATCCCATCCCACCATTTCCAAATCCAAACTCACCCCTTCCAACTCCCAACTCAACCCACCCCTCCCAAACTGAAAACCAGGCCTCCCAAACCCAAGGACCCCCACCCAGTAAGATCAGTGAGGCGCCTGATCTTTGTCTCATAGATGCCCTTTCCAGAGAAGGTTTATTTTGGCAGTGACATTAGGAGGCAAGTTGTTGGCATTCAACCCATATCCAAGTAATTGCCTAGTCCCTTTGTTTTTTTCTTTGCCCTGATCTTTATTTATTTATGAGAGAATTATCTCATTTATATAAAGTATTTTAATTTTGAGTATACCTTTGTCCTGGGCTTATTTTTTGATGTTACTAATTGTTTGCTGATGATGTTATTTATGCTAACATTTGTGCCATTCACTTACTCTCATTTGTCACAGTGACCAGCACAGATTGTGTATTTTAGATTTTTTTTAAAAGCATACATTAGTGCTGTACATTTTTGATAGGCATGTTCATTTTGGTACAAGCATTCATCGTGTTACTGGACACTTAAACCAAAATGATATGTGTTTCTGTTTTTGTGACTGGATAATGCCTGTTTTTTCTTTTTTTTGACATGATGTGTCAATAACATGCATATATACATTACAAAGGGCACGTAAAACTTTACAGTTAAATGGCATAAATTGCATACACTCGGGGGGCATGTGACCTTCATACATCTCTGACGTGTTTGCAGTTTAGAGGTAAGATTGGTTGAACATTCTCTGTACACCGACTTGTTGCATTTTGTAGTGCAATTTCTACATTATCTGGGATTTGAGTAGTTCCTATTTGGTATACTGTTAATGCATATGATATGGTTATTTAGGGGACATTGTTGTACACACCTGTATAGACATTTTTTATTTGGGATTGCCGTGACTTTTGATAGAGGTATCCATTGCCATGAAGGCAGTTAAAACTGGATTGGTAGGTGATACTAATTTCTCTGGGTGTGTTTATAGACATTTTTCTAAGTACGACATTACAGACACATGTATTGCACATCATTGTAGTGTTGTTTACATACCTTAGTTAAACACACTCGAGCCCAGTGCTTCTGTACAGCGCCAATTCCGAGGACGACAGGTAAAACAGTGACTTATCTTCTGTTCCGGCAACAACAGGGTTGATTTTCCTCTTGGTCTAGGAGCAGCAGCAATGACAGGACTTTCATGACCGGGTTGTCCCAGTCTGACAACTCAGGTGTGTAGGTTTAGCCAACACAGTTGCGTCTGCGGGAATGCACATCATGATTGGCTCAGCAGCTTAAGGGGATGCAGTTATGCTGCCAGCCACTTTACCCAATGGCACCGTTGAAGCAGGTGGAGATTCTTGGCAGTGAGGGCAAACAAACAGTGGTCTTTCGTCTATGGTCCCGCTAACATCAAAATAGTGGAGGTGGACCGTCATGACGGGTTTTCAGATGGGAAAGCAGCTACGGAACCGTTACCACCAAAATCTAAATCAGCCCCTTAATATGGCACCCTACTGCAGTAGTAGCTCAAATATAACATTGTCTTTTCCAATATGCCAGCATTCTCCCAAAAAGCTAGATCTACTCAACGTGGATAGGGATGCTCACTAAACAGGGGGCTATATAAAGTGCCCAGGCTGTTGCTCAGAGATGTAAGAGGAATGCAATTTATGCATTACAAGCACAGTACTGATTTTCAGGAGTTTCACCACAAAGAGTAAAGTTATACTGTCAGGTTGTACCTTTTACATTGCACAACAGTGCATAAATGACTACAGCTGTGCCGGTAACTGCATTACAGTATCAACCACTCACCAGCATTACAGATTAGCTGTATCTCTTTCTTGGCTGAATTGACCCACCATTTTCTTGCTGCAGATGCCAACTTCATCCATGGTGGGTCAGGGTGAGATACTCTGAAGCCCACAGTGACAGTTCATTTTGCATCAACAACTACCAGTGTGCCACTGGCTGACTGTCTCATCAGACATCAGTGTAATGTTTTTCTTTGCAATCCTGCTGCTGACCACATAGGTTGATCTGCAGTGAATGTCTTAGCTTGTAGAGAAAATAATATTTTTTAAGCTATCATGTCTTTACCAAGCTATGTGTGAAAAGATGTTGCTCATACTTCGGTCCCTCTCTTCTGCCCAGAGCTCACTCAGTAAGACAAGAACAAGTTTCTTACCCTCATAGCACACTTTCTGTTGACAGCCTATCCAACCTCAGATTCCTCAGCTTTGGAATATTCCATAGGTGCCAGACTGAATCCAGATGATTTTCAAAGTAGTGCTTCCATGTGTTGCAAGTGGTGCGCCATGATGCTCACATTGGCTTCTATTGTCCCTGAAGTGACGCAGCGGAGCCTCATATAAGTGCCACTCTTGCGTGCCAATCTCAGTACAAAACAAATGAAGGTACCATTCTATAGATCACTCCACAGAAAAAGGAGGTGGGAGGGCAGCAAGGAATCCATGGTTAGATAGAGTATGCACCAGAAAGTAATACAGGAGTATTACAGAAGGTAAGTACCTTGTTCTTCTGATGGATACTTTAAACCACAGATTCCTCACCATTAGAATAGATACCAAAGAAGTACCTTCCAAGGTTGAGATTCTTTGAGTGAGCTCAGACCAAAACATCCCTCATGACCTAATAGGTGAAATGACCTTCCTGGAAGGCCTGGCTTTCAAGTAAGTGGTGCTTTGTGTGAGTGTGTACTGACACCCACATCAAGGACTGACATATGTCAAGGTCTGGCACTTTGTGTGCCAACACAGTGGGAGCAGCCTTGGCATTGGTAGAATTGGCCCTCAGTCCTGCCAGAGGCTGTTTTTTGGGCACTGCAAAACAGATCCTAATGCAAAGGACCATATTGACCTTTTCTGCACCACCTTTTCTTTCTTTGCCCAGAGAACACCACAAAAAGATGACTGTACATCTAGTCTTAGGTCTATTAATGCAAAAATAATATAACAACTTAAAGCTCTTTTGGGATCCAGCCGATGGAGTCTCTCCTGCTCTTTTGAGTGTGAGGCACAGCAAAGACCAAGGAGGCGGTGATGGATTGCCCAAATGAAAATGAGTCCCAACTTGGAAAGAATGCCGCCATAGTCCTCAGCACCAGATTGACCAGAACAAAGGTGCTGTGGAGTGGTTCCACCAAAGGATCCTGGATCACATACATGCAAACAGCTGAAGTGATCACGATGAGGAAGACACACTTTCGTGTCAGAAGACGCAAAGAGCAGCTGTGCATCACCTAAAAGGGAGTACACATGAAAAATGTCAAGACCAAATTAAGGCCCCACTGTGGCATCACATATGGTTTTGGATGGAACATTGTGTTAAACCTTTAATAAACCACATCACAACAGGTAATTTGAACAATGTCAGTCAATCTAGTAAATATCAAAAAAGTAGAGGGTCGGATAATAACCTTTAATAGTGCCTACCCCAAGGCCTTGCTAAAGAAAAAACAAATAAAATATCCAACAGCTTGACTTGCAGACAATCTGTCCAGCACACCCCAGATCTGACCAAAAATCTGCCCCAGCACCTGGTGTAAATAGACTTCGCAGAAGGGTACCTAGAAGTCAGGATGATAGCCACACCTTTGGCTGGCAAGTCAAATGGCATTAAGTGCTGCTGCTCAACTTCTACCCATGGAGGTGTAGATTGAGCAAGTTCGGGTAGAGAACCCTGTCCTGCTCCTGTGACAGAAGATCTTCTTGAAGTGGTAACCTGATTGGAGGGCAGACGCACATGCTCAAAAGGTCCAGGTACCACACTCTCCTCTTTTGAGGAGCATTCATAGGGTAAAGATATAAAATAGGATAAAGGCCTTCATTCTTCTTTGGCAAGAGAAAATAGCAAAGTAACAACTCAGTCCCTATTTCTTAGTCCAGAACCCTCCCATATGCTCCCTTTAGACAATACAGTTTGTAACCTTTGCAAAACGATGTGTAGGTCCTCCTCTAAAAGTCGGTCTGATGTGGAAGGTAGCTGTGGTGGGTCAAAAAAACAGAAGGACATACCCCTGTTGGACAATCTAGAGGACCCATCTGTTGGATTTGATGGATTGCCACCTTGGGAAAAAATGATGGATCCTGACTCCCACAGGGTGGCCTTGCACTGCTTAAGGTAAACTTAGGTGGCTTGCAAGCTGATGCCAGAGGGCAGGTTGACTGGAAAGATTGTGCCCCTGGTGACATGCACATTGCCTGACTGATTCCTGTCTCCAGCCTGGAAAGGACTTTGGTGACTCCAGTAGGTGCAGTGGGGCCTGGCATTGCCTATATGATAACCTTCTGGAGTAACCTCGGAACAGCTGAAACTGGGGAGCAAACTGTCAGGCAAGGGTTGAAAGGCCCAAAGAATGCACCACTGACTTACTTTCTTACAGTGGTCCAGGACAGAATCAGCTTTTTCACCAAATAAGCATGATCTATCATAATGCATATCCATAAGGCATGTCTGCACATCTCCAGAAGCAATCCATGCATGACAACGAAGTATCATTCTAGTGCTGACTTCTTGCCCCAAGAAATCGATAGTAGCCAGTCCAGCATGAATCACATATTTGGCTGCATTCTAACCAATTTGAATGGCTTAAGGCAAGGAGGCCCTAAACTCTTCTGGAACTGCCTCAGGATTTTGCTGGCCATGTCTAAAAGGACATGCGTGTAACACCCTAGGCTAGGCTGACTGACGAAAACATTAGCTTCCTGAATGCCTCAAAATGTTTTGACTTAATGACCGGAGGAGTGGGTTTGTGGGAAATGAATTAGGATTCACCTTGCTTGTGGAAGCTGGGACGAAAAAACTCTCAAGAATAGGATGCTGGGTAAGAAAATAGGGGGCTCTAGGTGCAAGTCAGTGGTGTTTGGCCACCTGCCTGTTCACTGGTGGGCAAAGGCAAGGATTATACTAAGGCCCTCATTACAACCCTGGCGGTCGGTGTTAAAGCGGCAGTAAAGACCGCCAACAGTCCGGCGGTTAAAAAAATGGAATCACGACTATGGCGGAAACCGCCAACATATACAGCCACTTTAACACTCCGACCAACACGGCGGTAGAAACAAACACTGAGGCGGTCACTGCCAACAGACAGACGGAAGACAATGTACCGCCCACACTATTATGAGAGGCCAATCCGCCACCTTTTCCGGGGAGGAACCAACGCGAACAAAAACACGGCGGAAACAGGACTTGGAAGGGAAAACACTCACCTCTACACATTCCACGAGGAACCAGGACGCCATGGAGCCAGAACTCCAAATACTCCCTGCGATGGTATTCCTGCTCCTCTACCAGGAGCACGAAAGACGTCGGTGACGACCACAGTGAGTACTGCACCTACAACACGGGGGAGGGTGGAGGGAAAAGAGAGTGACACACACACACAAAACACCCCCACCCCCACCCTCACCCACAACACCATACACACAAATACATGCTGCAACATTACATTTACACCCCCACACCCCCCTGGAAGAACGCAAGGACAAAAGGAAATGAGATGAATGATTGTAATAAATAAAAATCCATTAGTCAAAACTTGAAATACAGTATAAACAATTATGTACACCAACTACACAAGTCCGGATAGTGCACCATTCATAGTCCGTGGACCACTGGGCCCAAAATGCATGGGCGAGGCCCACACTCAATACCAGACTCCAAACGGAGAGAACAATGCAGGGGCATCAGATCGAAATGAAACAGGCACCTCAGGGGGAAGGGAAGGGGGAGCACCTCGCTAGCTAGGGTACACGACGCTAGCTCCACAAGGGGGCCCCATGCCCACTGCTGTATCCTGGGGAGTGCAAAGCCACAGTCCCTCAAGTCTCTCAAGTGGGTGGGTTGCCCACTGCTCTATCCTGGGGAGTGCAAAGCCACAGTCTCTCAAGTCTCACATGTGGGTGGGTTGCCCACTGCTTTATCCGAGTGCAAAGCCACAGTGTACTCAAGTCTCTCAAGTGGGTGGGTTGCCCACTGCTCTATCTTGGGGAGTGCAAAGCCACAGTCTCTCAAGTGGATAACAGTCTCCACTGGGTCTGGAGGGGGCTTGGTGCCCAGAGTGCTTCATTTTGCCAAGGACTGAGGTAGTGGATGCAGTTCTCCACTGGTTCTGGAGGGGGCTTTGTGCCCAGAGTGCTTCATCCTGCCAAGGACTGAGGTAGTGGAAGCCTTTCTCCACTGGTTCTGGAGGGGGCTGTGTGCCCAGAGTGTTTCATCCTGCCAAGGACTGAGGTAGTGGATGCCTTTCTCCACTGGTTCTGGAGGGGGCTTTGTGCCCAGAGTGGTTCATCCTGCCAAGGACTGAGGTAGTGAATGCCTTTCTCCACTGGTTCTGGAGGGGTCTTTGTGCCCAGAGTGCTTCATCCTGCCAAGGACTGAGGTAGTGTATGTGATACTCCACTGGTTCAGGAGGGGGCTTTGTGCCCAGAGTACTTCATCCTGCCAAGGACTGAGGAAATGGATGCGATTCTCCACTGGTTCTGGAGGGGGCTTTGTGCCCAGAGGGCTTCATCCTGCCCAGGACTGAGGTAGTGGATGTGATGCTCCACTGGTTCTGGAGGGGGCTTTGTGCCCAGAGTGCTTCATCCTGCCAAGGACTGAGGTAGTGGATGCCATTCTCCACTGGTTCTGGGGGGGCTTTGTGCCCAGAGTGCTTCATCCTGCCAAGGACTGAGGTAGTGGATGCCTTTCTCCACTGGTTCTGGAGGGGGCTTGGTGCCCAGAGTGCTTCATCCTGCCAAGGACTGAGGTAGTGGATGTGATACTCCACTGACGGTGGTGCAACATGCAAGCTGCCCAGGCTCTTGGAACTGACCACCAGCCTCGTACGACTGACCACTGGGGATGGCAGCCATGTCTGCGGTGGTGCCACTGGCTCAGGATGATGCGGGGCCGCTGGCGGTGCTGACGGCGGGGTCAGTGGCATCAGTGCTTGCGGCGGACTCTGTGGCATCGGTGCTGGCGGCGGACTCTGTGGCATCGGTGCTGGCGGCGGGCTCTGTGGCATCGGTGCTGGCGGCGCGCTCTGTGGCGGCAGTGCTGGCGGCGGTCTTTGTGGCTGCAGTGCTGGTGGCTGCCTTAATTACTGCGGTGCTGGTGGAGGCCTCAGTGACTGAGGTGCTGGTGGCGGTGCTGGTGGCGGTGCAGGTGGCGGTGCGGGTGGCGGTCTTGTCCGCCGTGCAGGTTGGCGTTGACCTGCCCTTAATTTTCTGGCCCTTCCCCACCTTGGATGGTTGCGCAGCTGTCTTGCCACTATCCACTTTTGTTTTGCTTGAGCCCATGGTGGCGGGTGTTTTCACCTTCTCCCTCTGGGATGTGGGCAACTTTTTTACTTTTGGAGGTGGCAGAATGTCCTTGCCCTCGCTCCGTGGAACACTGGCAGCCCTGTTGCTTGGCGCACTCCAAAAGCCCGCAGTTGCTGGCACCACTGTGCCCGGTGATGTGGTGGCTGAGTTGCTGCGATGGGACCTGGAAAGGCGGGCCCTAGGGGACAGACAGGAGGGGAGGTGTAGGGAAGAGGTCAATATTAGACAGGAAAAGCTTTACAGACACACTGGGACTGGGAGATGGAGGAGGTTTGGGAGTGGAGGAAGAGGTGGTGGTTGTAGGAGATGTACGTTTGCTGACTTTGGGTGAAGGTGCATGGGCTGGAGGCTGTTGTGAGGTGGATGGCTGTTGGGTGGGTGTGTGGCTGCGTTTGTGTAGTTTGGGAGGAGGGCTCACAGACACACTGGTAGAGGACACAGGGGATGTGTGAATGGTAGTGGGGGTGGTGAGTGCACGTGATCGGTGTGCTGGTGATGGAGGTAGTGGATGAAGATGTATTGTATGCATGTGTGAGTGGAGATGAGAATGGGAGGGAGGAGGGAGACGTGAAGGAGAGGGACACAGTGGAGGCAGTGGATGTTGGTATGTGTGTGTTGTGTGAGTGCCTGTGGGATGTGTGGTGCTTATGTTTGCCAGAGCCACCCTTGTGTGTTGAGGTGTGTGCATGCTGGTCTGATGGTGTGCTTGGAATAGGCTGAAGTACAGGGGATTGGGTCTGGGTGGAGGAAGTTGGAGGGGGGAGGCTGGACACAGGGACAATGGCTGCCATCAGTGCTGAGAACAGAGCCTGAAATGCTCTCTGTTGGGCTGCCTGGCCAGAATGAATGGCCTCCAGGTATGCATTTGTTTGTTGCAACTGCCTCTCTACACCCTGGATGGCATTCAGAATGGTAGAATGCCCATAAATGAGGGATCTCAGGAGGTCAATAGCCTCCTCACTGAGGACAGCAGGGCTGACTGGGGCAGGGCCTTAGGTGCCTGGGGCAAAGGAGATGTCCACCCTCCTGCGGCCAAGGGACACATGCTGAGGGGCTGCTGGGAGAGCGGTGCTGGTAGGGGGGGGTGGCGGCTGTACCTGTTGACACGGGGGCACAGAGGGGCCCGCCACCGCAAGAGAGCTCCCATCAGAGGAAGAGTCGCTGTCACTGATTTCACCTCCTGTCCCCGCCGTGGAGCTCCCCTCGCCATCCGTCCCACTGGTGGATTCAGACTCCGTTGTCTCGCCCTCCAGGGCCATGTGGGATGCAGCTCTCTCCTGCTCCGGTGCCACTGCTCCTCCACCTGATGATGCTAATGCACACAAGAACAGTGAGACCACAAAAAGGGGGGGAAGACAGAAGAATGACATGTTCAGTGCATGCAATACCACTACCGTTGGCGGACACTACAGACACAGCAGCCCTCTGCCTTACGCCATGCACTTAGAGTTCCCTAATTAATCACAGGGACATGGGGTACAAGGCCTATGCCCGATTGCTGCACACATGGAAGTCAAGGGAGCCTGACTAGGTGTAGTTGGCTCTTACCAATGGTGGGGTTGGGGTGCCACATAGCCTGCCTCACGAAGGGACCTTGCCTACAAAACCCTCCCTGGCCTAGGGGAACCCACAGCTCACCTCCCCCACCCAGACACCTCGTAATGCGTGCAGAGTCAGATGGATGTGACTGTACTCACCCCCTTCTGGCTTCTGTGATGCCCTCAAGGGCCCATCCAACTCCGGATAGGCCACCGCCAGGATCCGGAACATCAGGGGGGTCATCCCCGGCAGGGCCTCCGCCGTCTTCTTGCTCCAGCGGCGAATGTCCTCCCATCTTTTACGGCAGTGGGTGCTCCGTCTGTGGTGGACCCCCAGGGTCCGGACGTCCTTGGCGACGGCAAGCCAAATATCTTTCTTCTGGTTGGCGCTGACCTAGAGGAATGGTACAGGGGAAAAGGAACATCTTTTACCGTCCGGACCGTCACAGTAATTGACCCACATCCCCATCCTTGCCCTGACGCACATACACTCACCGTCCGCTCATGCAGGCCTCAGTCCCCCCCCTGTATCTTCCATCCACACCACTCCAAACAGGCATTGCCCATACAGCATGCTCACAGTGTAATCACCTGTTTGTCTGGAGGACCGTAGAGAAGCGTGTACTGGGGGAGGACCCCAGCCACTAACTTCTCCAACTCCTCCGAAGTGAAGGCAGGGGCCCTTTCTCCATACACATGAGCCATCGTCGCTTCCAGACTGAGGTCACAGCAGCACTTGCAGTGTAGGTCCTCTCCTGTCGAAGGTCAGGTATCAAGTGAGTGAATAGACAGAAAATGGCTGTCACGTCCGCGGCGGTGCATACTGTCACCGCCGGCGTACATCAGCATTGGCTCCTGGAACCCATAGGGTCCAATGTTAACCAATGCAGGATTGTGCCGCGGTCTTCGACCGCCAACCGCGACGGTGTACAACGCCAGCGCAGTTACCTCATATCCCCTTGTCCCACCTTACAGGTCAAGCAGCCACCATTTCAGAGGGCCACATGGCATTATTTTTAAATGCCTCACACCTATCCAGGCCTTGCATACACACAGTGACAGGCACATTGCGGATTGACAAATGTGTGCAATAATGAATTGTTTAATACATCAGTGTTGGCTGACTCTGTGCTCGCTGCTGTTGTCCATAGGGCATGTCCGCTGGGGCAGGTGAGGGAGATGGCGGCATCCTCTGGTGTACAGACCGCTGGTGGACCTGTCGACAATGGAAGAGAGACACGTAATAGTCACCTACAGACTTGATCGTGCAACAATCCATGAACTGTGTGCCCAGTTGGAGCCAGACCTGATGTCAGCTATCCGCCATCCCACAGGAATCCCCCCTCTAGTGCAGGTCCTGTCAGTACTCTATTTCCTGGCAAGTGGGTCTTTTCAAACTACAGTGGCCATTGCATCAGGGATGTCCCAGCCAATGTTCTCAAACGTGTTGTCCAGAGTGTTGTCTGCCCTGCTGAAACACATGCACAGCTACATAGTTTTCCCTCAGGTGGAGGATTTGCCCACAGTGAAAGGTGACTTTTATGCCCTGGGATATATCCCCAACATCTTAAGAGCCATTGATGGGACACATGTGGCATTGGTACCGCCCCGCCGAAGTGAACAGGTGTACAGAAACCGGAAGAGCTACCATTCAATTAATGTGCAGATGGTGTGTTTGGCCGACCAGTACATCTCCCATGTGAATGCCAAGTTTCCCGGCTCAGTGCATGACGCTTACATTGTGAGGAATAGCAGCATCCCTTATGGGATGGGGCAACTCCAGAGGCACAGTGTGTGGCTAATAGGTGAGGACAAGGACCCTATACCGTGTGAATAGTTGTCTGGGTCTGGGGTTGTCCCTAAGGGTTAGTGTGTGTCTAACAGTTGTCCCTCGACATTTGCAGGTGACTCTGGGTACCCCATCCTGTCATGGCTACTGACCCCAGTGAGAAATACCAGGACAAGGGCAGAGGAATGCTACAATGAGGCAAATGGGCGAACTAGGAGAGTGATCGAAAGGACCTTCGGCCTCCTGATGGCCAGGTTCTGGTGCCTCCATATGATAGGTGGTTCTCTCTACTACTCACCAAAGAAGGTGTGCCAGATCATCGTGGCCTGCTGTATGCTGCACAACCTGGCTTTGCGACGACAGGTGCCTTTTTTGCAGGAGGATGGTCCAGAAGGAGGTCTTGTGGCAGCCTGTGGACAGTGAAGAAGAGGAGGCAGGAGAAGAGGATATCGACAACAGAAACAACGTTATCCAGCAAAACTTCCAGTGTGACACAGGTAAGAAGATGTCACTGGCTCACACATTTCATACAATTGTTAGACCTATCATATGTCTGCCACTTTCACCCAGTGTATGGTCCCTAACTTGACACTTTGCCTTTCCTAGAGCTGTGTGATATAGGTATGTTGACAATACAATCGACATTGCTATTTTCCTTAGTTATTACAAATACACATTTGTGAAAGCACAGACTGACTCCAGATTGTTTTGTGATTCAAGGGTGTTTATTTCAGTGCAAAATAGTGGAGGGGGTTGTAAAATGGGCAGGAGTGATGGTGGAGGATTGTCCATGGCAGAGTCCAGTCTATTTGTTTCACAGGTGCCTTGTCCAAAGGGGAATAGGACGTTGAGCTAGGGCAGTTGATGGATGGACAGGGTGACCCTGTACTCCAGTGCTTGCATTCTTGTGTAGGACCTTGTGTGATAGTTGGTTTGGGGATCTGTTTGGGTATCTGTAGTGGACATGCTTTGGTGATGGGTGTCCATGCTTTGTTGTTGCATGGAGGGCTAGGTATTGGGATGTGTGGGTTATGATAGTGGGGCATATGTGAGGTGTTGGAGTGATGGGGGTGAGGGTGAGGGTGGGGTATGTGATAGCATGCAGGTAAGGTGGGGGATGCAATAGTTAAGATTTGACTTACCAGAGTCCATTCCTCCTGCTACTCCTGTGAGGCCCTCAGGATGCAGTATAGCCAAGACCTGCTCCTCCCATGTTGTTAGTTGTGGGGGAGGAGGTGGGGGTCCGCCGCCAGTCCTCTGAACTGCAATCTGGTGTCTTGAGACCACGGAACGCACCTTCCCCCGTAGGTCGTTCCACCTCTTCCTGATGTCATCCCGTATTCTTGGATGCTGTCCCACTGCATTGACCCTGTCTACGATTCTTCGCCATAGCTCCATCTTCCTAGCTATGGAGGTGTGCTGCACCAGTGACCCGAATAGCTGTCGCTCAACCCGGACGATTTCCTCCACCATGACCCTGAGCTCCTCCTCAGAGAACCTGGGGTGTCTTTGCGGTGAATGGTGTGGTGTGGGTGATGTGTGGGGTGGTGTGTGTTGTGATGTGTGAGGGGATGTGTGAGGGGATGTGTTTGTGTGTGTTGTCTGAGGTGCGTGGATGTTGTGTGAGTGATGGTGTTGTGTGCCTGTGGATGCTAGTATTGTTGATGGTGGTGTCTCTCCCTGTGCTTCTTTCTCAATTTTTGTCATAGGGGTTTGTGGGTGATGTGGGTTTGTGTTTTATATTGTATTGAGTGTGTGGGAGTGGTGTGTGTATGTGTATCAGGTGTGTGTATTCCGAATTGTCCAATGTGGTTGTGTTTTAGACCGCCGCGTGGATTTGTGAGTCGTGATAGTGTGGCCGTATTTCTGTTGGCGTGACGGTGGAGGTTTTGTTATCACCAGTTTATCACTGACCTTTGGTGTGGCGGACTTGTGTGGGTGTGTTGGCAGTCTTCTGCACAGCAGTAAGTGGGATTTACCGCCAATGTTGTAATGAGGGCCTATGTGTCCATAAAGGTGTCAGTTAGTGCTTTACTGAATAGTAGTAAGGGCTCAGAGGAAGCAAACCTAAGTTGTAGAACCTCTATAAGGTTGTTTTCTTCAACAGAAGGTAGTTGAATGTCTTGGACCTCAGCAGCACAACTAAGTACCACCACAACGTAAGCATTCTCTACCATTGGCAGCCCAAGGGGGGAAATCAACCCCGTTTCAGGGGAAGTGGCAAGTCCACTGTGTAGGAAAGTACCCCTTTTGGCATAGTTACTCCCCTACTTTTTGCCTGATATCTGATGCTAACTTGACTAAGTGTGTGCTGGGATTTTGCTAACCAGGCCCCAGCACTTGAGCTCTTTCCCTAAACTGTACCATTGATTCCACAATTGGTACACCCCTGGCACACAGCTAAATGCCTGGTAAAAAGTACCATTTGTACCAAGCGCCCTGTGGCCAGGGAGGGTCTCTAAGGGCTGCAGCATGTATTGTACCACCATAGGGGACCCCTCGCCAAGCACGTGCACACTGCCATTGCAGATTGTGTATTTTACTGGAGAGAAAAAGGTAGTCGACATGGCATCCCTCTCTGAGTGCCATTCCCACAAACCACTGCATATGGCATAGGTACATCACTCCTCTAGCAAGCCTTAAAGTCCTAAGGCAGGGTGCACTATACTACAGGAGAGGGCATAGCTCAATGAGCAATGTGCCCCTACAGTGTCTAAGTCCATGTTTAGACATTATAAATGCAGTGTGCCATATTGAGTACATGGGAGTTTGTCATTATGAACTCCACAGCTCCATGCTGGCTTCACTAAAGACTGGGAAGTTTGGAATCAAAATTCTCAGCTCAATAAACTGATGCCAGTGTTGGATTTATTGAAAAATGCACACAGAGGGCATCTTAGAGATGTTCCCTGTATTTCACCCAACCCTCTAGTGTAACACTGACTGGTCTGTGCCATCCCAGCTGGAACCACCCCAGGGTGCCCAGAGCTGAGGTGAACCCCTCCTGCCAGAATCCTCCATCTTGCTTTGGAGGATATTAGCCAATAGGAGCAGGAATGTGTCCCCATCCCCAATGGGAGCGGGTACAGGAAGGGTGTAGCCATCCTTAGGGACATTATCCATTGGCTACTGTCCTCTGACCCCTGAACCTTGCTCTTCAGATTCCTGGTGACCTGACAAGCAGAAGAATGACTGAAGAGGCACTCCAGACGACAAGTGACTTGGCCCAAGCCCTACCGGCCTGTCTGCAGCTTCAAGACTCCTCCTACAAGTAGATGACTCGTATAGTGACCTCTACAAAACCCCAGTGGACTGTCTGCCTACCCAAAGACCAAGATCTCCCGAGGACCGTGGCCCTGTTCACAAACAAACCTCCAAGAAAGATCCCAGAACCGCCCTGGATCCCTGAGTCATGCCCACTCTGCACCCGACGCCCACGGCCAGAGTCCAGGTGGCCCACTGGTCCAGAGCAGGTCCCCAGGTGATTCAACCTCTGAGTCCACCCTGGGTTGACCCCTCCTGATCAACATGACAACGCCTACAGCCCAAACCCAGAGCACCCCCCTGACCACGACCAGCTCCGGTGAAGATTTCCCGACACCTAAAGGTACCCCTGCACCCGCAGCCCCCTGGCCTTGAGGAACTCAGACGATGGTCCAGCAACATCCATTGGGCTCTCTACTTATCTGTCCAGCAGTTGGTTTTCTTCAGTCGACTCCCTGGACCAGCCCTGCAGCCTCTTTGTGACACCCAGCACCTTTGTTTCCCTCATTGAAAAGCATTGGGCACCCAGCGCTGTATTTACACCCTGCACTCTGCCACCCCTGTGCCGCTGAGGGTGTGTGTTTGGTGCTGCTCTGTGGCCTCCTGGGGCTGATCGAAACCCTCCAGGTCTGTGCCCGGAAGTCCCGGGTACTTGCCCCATTGTCTCCATAGGATTCCATTGGGCGTCTGACACCAAATTTGGCCTCTGCACTCGGCCGGCCCTGTGCTGCAGGTGGTGCACCCTTGGCATCTTCCTAAACTTTGCCCTGTGGAAACCTTAACCATCAAAGACTGGGATCGTAAGTCGAGTACTTACCTTCAAATTGTGTTCTTACTTTTCCTCCCCTAAGACTGCATTGCTTTACTGTGAGAAACCGTACTGTGTCCACTTTTGAAACTGAAAAGTATTACTTACCTGTAAACTGTTTTACCTGTGAATTCTAAACAAAGTGTATTTGGTACTTGAAAGTGATACATTCTTGAAACTGTACTTACCTGGCACAAGGATCCTTTTGTTTCTAGAAATAAAGTAACACAGTGTATTTTTTGATACATAGAATATTGGCCTGTAGTTAGTCATTGAGTGTGTGCCTCATTTCTTGACTGTGTGTGTGCAACAGATACTGAGCACTACCCTCTGATAAGCCTAACTGCTCAACCACACTACCACAAAAGAGAGCATTAGTATTATATACTCTAGCCTCTGTAAAGCCTATGGGGATCCACTGGACTCTGTGCACACTGTACGTTACTTTGGTATAGTACATACAGAGCCGGCTTCCTACAACCTGGCCTCCTGCTAATCCATGTATACACTGTTAACATCATATTTGGGGGATGAATTATCTCCATCAACACCATAATCATTTCCAGATGGTGGTAATCTGTGGTCAGAATCAGAAACAAAAAGATGATGTAGCCTCTGGAGAAGGATCTGTGGTAGTCGGAGTGTATTTGCTTAATCAGGCTGTATGGGACCTGGGTGTGAGTTGAGTTGGAATGCAATATTGGCCAGTGTCAAAACAAATTCAGCCAGGTTTAGACACCAGATCACCATCCATCACTAGCAAAGTCGATAAAAGAGAGAACGATGTAGGTTTCAGAGACAGAATAGAAGTTGGCATCGAAGTTGGAGCAAAACACTGATGACAGGCTTCTGGGTCAACTGTGGGATTGGATCCTCAATTTGAGATTTGGAACAAGGTGGAGAAGCACCTTGACACTCTCCTAGCTTCCCTGTAGGTAGACATTGGCAGGATGGGGTCAAGCCCAACTTCCCCTTCTTGTGTATCCTCTTTGATTTAGACTTAGACGTACTGGATGACTATGACTGTGAAGAAGACCTGTTTTGGGATCGGCCTCGAATCACTCTTGGGTTGGAGCAGGAGTGGGACTTACATGAAATCCATGTCCTCTTTCAATGTTCGCTGACATACAGCTTCGCTTCATGGTTTAGGATCCCCTTGGGTGCATGACAGCACATTCATCACACCCACTTGGAGTTTTGACCCTAACCCAATTACCAAAGGCACATTTCTAGTGGGTCCATCACTGACATCTGTTTTTAACAGTCAAGGCATTGTTTGAACCTTGTCATTTTAGGTGGATATATCATTCGCTAGCACACTAGAATTCAATTTGAAAAACTTGTCAACCCGATGAATAAAGGAGTGGAGCTACGTACCCTTGAGCAAATGAGCATAATGGAAGGAAGTGATCCCATGCACAAGGTGCCTATATGCAGCTCGGTTCTGTCACTTCTGGGGAGGACCAAAGCCAACATGAAGACACGTGATTGCCACCTGGGGGCGCGTAGCAGCAGTTCTATGAAATTCTTTCAGATCCAGTCTGGTGCCTGGGGAATATTCCAAGGGAGTTTGTGGTTAGACGGATCCATCAGAAGCAGACCATTTGGCAGCAGGTGAGCAGATAGGGCTATGGCTGGATTCCTGTGCATGAGCTTAGACACATTTCAGTATATTTACGAAGCGTGGCTTTCAAGCCAAGTATTGTGTCTATCTCATCTTTATATGGACAGATTCTAGTATGTAATATATTTACTCAAAGGGATTGTGGAGCGCAGACATTGATAAGCAAAAATTTCAGTGTTTGCTGAAGTAACATCATATAACCTTTGACCTCAATGACATCACAGGAAGTGACTTCACATGAGCTTTTGCCCAGAATCCCAGGAGTGAAGCTATGGCCTTGATCTTGATGACATCACAAAACGGATGCCTTGTCAATGTCCTAAAGAGAAAATATATTGATAAATCTAATGGAGATTCATAAACAGTTACTAAAAATAGTGGTTATGTCCAGCAGTAAAAAGTTATATGGGCCATATTATTGTATGTGAACTATGTTACTAGCTATAATTTATCCTTTTCATTGTTGAAAGGTTTTGATTTATGATCACTTGTAAGGACCTATCACACTTGCAAAGCACAGAGGTGACTTTTGTTTGAAAATACCATTAGGTGTGGACTATAGACAACTTTAATGGTTTTGAAACCATTGTGAAATGAAAAACCATCATAAATAAAAAAACAAATATATTTATTCACAGAGTAGCTTTGGGTCAGCTGTTTTCATCCACTGATCTGCTCATGGGTTTCTTCAACTGTTATTCACATCTTCTTTCCACCCACACAAGCGTGCAGCATGAAGCAATAGTTGGCCCACTTCATCCATAGACTGCCTTGTGCTGTGATTGGCAGTATTGTGCCTCAGCACATACGTACATCTGCCTAGAAAGAAGTGCTTTTCAGTGCACCAATATTTATTTTTCCAATGCTGTTTTCTCTCCATTCTTTATTATTTTGTATTCTTAGTCATCAGGTTACAGTTATTCAGAAGCAATATTTCTATTTTTGGTATTTCCTATTTCTATTCGGTCTTTATAAGGGGCTTGCTGCACCTGAGGGCGCTTTGGCACTGAGAAATTACTGACTAGATGAAGGATAAAAAGAAAGCTACTGTAAGTAGGGCTACAGAAAGGTTTTCAAAGCTTTATGAAATTCCAAAAGATTTTCCTTCCTTTGTAATTCAACAGAAAGACAATTTAATTGCAAGTCTGTTTTGACTAAAAGGGCTCAGACACCCTAATACCTTTTCTTTGGCCATTAAGAATCATATTTTCCTCTGATGCCTATTAAAACTAAAAAGAGGTGGGCGTGGTCAGCCAACATGGCCAAGTGGGGTTAATCCTCCTGCATTCCTGAAGCATTCCTGAATCTGCTACAACCCTGAAGCAAGTCAAGGTGGCAGGAGCTACTGAGTTTCTATGACACCAGCAAGAGGAGACGATTTGGCCGGAGAGATCCAGGGGCCTGAGGGAGGTGCCTAAGAAGTGAGTGTGATGCTCTTTTGCCGTCTGGACCAATGAAAGCCTTCAACGTGCAGGGTAAACGACCACGGCCATCATTGCACCTACTCCTCAGTTGCCAGTGAGTGGAGGTGCTGTGCACTGGCTGGGCTGAAGCAGTTGTCCTCTCCCCTTCCACTAAATGATGACGGCTAGAAGATACTTGCAAGGGAAACAGCGCTGATACTCTTCTTTTCGGCCCGTTAGAGGATTGGGACTGATCTGCCTGACCTTAACATGGCTGCCTTGAGGGAGCTTCAGTCGGGAAAGAGCTTGTGAGAGCCCTCAGTGCCCACAACGTGTAAGCCCCATGCTCTTTGGAACTCCACACAGGCTCCTCATGAGAATCTTCCTGGTCCACAACCCGTAGGCCCCAAGATCCTTGGGATTTTACACAGGCTCATTAAACCTTGGTCACATGTTTCTCCTGGATCCACCTTGCTGCCTGTCTCCTCGGGAGACAACACATGGACTATAGCCCCCCTGTGATCCAGGGTATCATGAAAATCACTTCTGTCCAGGCTGGGAAGATGCCCCCAATATGTGGGTGCTAACTTTGTAAGGGGGCCCTAGTGGGGTGAGCCCCCCAACTCCTAAACTAGATAAAATAAAGATAAAATGCTGCACATATCCACACTGACATGATTTTTCTTTGAGGCTAGCCGAAGTGTACTCGGGGTAAAGGGCGAACTGACATCAGCTTACCCAACAAGGGGATGAACATGCAACGAGGAAGCTTATGACCAGTGCACAAAGGGGCAATTAAACAGCACCCAAAAACGACATGCTCCTAAAATTCATGCACCTGAACATCTGTTGTCAACCTACATGCTGCCAAAAAAAACACAGGATAACAGGGTGTCTAGCTACTTTCAACCGGCAGAATCTCGACAGGCATGACCTCATGACACTGGGGACGATGACATGGTGCTGACAAAGGAAGAACTTCTGGCCTTGTTGCAGGACTTCAAAAGAGAGCTTTGGGAGGAATTGAAGTCTGACATGACCAACAGTTTGGACGCTCTCCGCTCCGACCTCACAACCAGACTCTCAACGCTGCGGCAAGATGTAGACTCAGTGGATACACGCACACTGGACCTGGAAACTAAATGCCTTTCCCTACAGCAGCCCCTGGAAAAACTGGAGGACTCTTCAGTCCAACTTTTGAAAGGCGAGGTCCTTGAAAACTGGTCTAGAAGAGACAATATGCATCTCAGGGATCTGGAAGAAGGTGCGGAAGGTCCAGACCTTGAAGCATTTGTGACTGGTTTGTTCTTGGAGCTCCTGGATGGTGATCAGTTTAAAATTAAACTGGAGCAGTTCCATCGTGTAAGCCCACAGACTATGAGCAAGGGGAGGGGGACCTTGACATGTCCTGGCAAAATTGCACTCCTTCAAGGTAAAAGAAGCGATCTTACAAGTGGCTGGAAGGTGGAAACAGTTTCCTTCCAGGGTCGACATGCTCCTCATACCAAGACATTGCACCCGCTACACTGGCAATAAGGCTCCAGTTCAGACCAGTTACGGATAAAGTTTGTAAGGAAAACATTAGGTACAGGTGGACCTTTCCATTTAGGCCTTTGCCTTTGTTTACCAAAGTAAATCACATTATTTTACAGAGGTAATGAAGGCAGTGACCTCCTGGGACTACTGCCCTTGGACTACAATACAGCGGAAGGCCCCCAAAAGACATCTGCTACTGGCCACTCCTCAGGGGCAGATAAAGGTTCTTGTCATGCCCAACAACACCTAGATGGCAAGGAAAGAGATGGTGCCAAGGGGATCTTGGCCTTCCTTCACAAACTCTGACTAACCTTTGCCACCTGTTTGTCTTGATGGTATCTTTGCATTGTTTTCCTCGTGTGGCCCACTGTTGACATGACTGGATCCAAAAGCTCTTATTGGGCCCAGGCGCTTCCACTGTATGCTTAGAATGCATGGTGCCTTTGTCTCTTCCTTTCCTGGGCATAGTCTTTTCATAGCATGATGTCATTTTGATGTAACAACTCCTCGACTCCGCTTGCATCAGTTGTGAATGCTTAGTGGGGCAATGACCTAAATGCCTGCAATATCACAATGTTATGTCAAAATCTGTACTTTCAAGGGATTTAGATTCCCAAAAGTTCAAATTTGTTGTTTATACTTCTTGTCCATGAGTGTCCCTTCATGGGAAATTTCGGGAGTGGGGATGGGAGGGTCAAAGTCAAATAATGCTTTCTCTACAAAGTGGGGAGCAGGCGAGCAAGGGAAAGAAAGAATGGAGACTATGCATGTCTATCCATTACATATTAATATGGTATTAATAGCATTAAAATAGAATGTGAGTGGCCTGAACTCTCCTGCCAAGCATAAATAATGGAAAATGTCTTGGATGCACAGCACAATATAGTGGCCTTACAAGAGACTCATCTCAAGCGCAGTGAATGTTCTATATTACACCATAAATCCTACCCCATTATCTATAAATCGTCTCACACCACCAAACATAATGGGATAGCCACTCTCTTTCACTCCTACCTTACCTTCCAACTCCAGTCATAGATCAGGTAGGAAGGGAGGATTCCTGATGGTGAAGGGGAGTATAGCAGGTTGCCCTTGCACAATAGCCACTGTCTATTTCCCAAATACAGCCCAAATGACCTTCATACAATCCTGCCTTATGCATGTGGGGGAATTTTCTGAGGGAGAAATGTTTCTAATGGGGGATTTGAGCCTAACCTGGAACCCGGATGCAGATAGATCTCACCCGACACATGCACCACCAGGAGTTTCTCTAGAACCTTGAAAAGAACAGTACAGGAGGCTGGACTCATAAATGCACAGAGACACATCAATCCAGATGCTAGGGACTACACATTTTTCCCATTCCCACAGCACTTACTATAGGCTCAACTAAGTATTCATTAGTCAATCTCTCACGCAGTCCATCTGAATTCAGAATTTCACCACATAGCTATTTCAGATCATGTCTGTATAGCACTGACATTGGAGTGGTCTCTCCCCACTTCTAAATATCGTAGGTGGTTCTTTAATAACCCTTTAATACAAGACCGCCTATTCAGGGATGAACTGCGTAAAACCGTTAGGGATTTTTTGGATTTAAATAACCCACAAGACACTGATTTGCCAACAACTGGGACACCTTTAAGTCAGTCATCAGAGGGAAATGCATTTCTCTTATGGCCACTTTGTTCAAGCAAAAAATCCAAGACTGATTGGCACTAGAGAGGGACTTGTTGTTGGCTGAAGAATCTATACTACTATGGCGGAGTTCACCTTACCATGCCTTAAACATGGGGGCATACACCAAAGTAAATAAGATAGGAACTCGGCTGGCACGACAATTGAGGGTTAAGCAGGATAAAGAATATATAAGTCACATCAATCTGGAAAATGGGGATGTGGCAAAGACAGATCTGGATAACTTGAATGCCTTCAAAGATCTTTACAAGCGACTCTATACGGCTGATACACCAGAGACAGCAGACCAACTATGCTATCTACAGGAAGTTGCTCTTCAACAGGTCACCGACGACCAAAATGAAGCTCTAATCTGCCTCACTGAGGAAGATGAGGTCTGGAAGGCCATAACCACCCTTAAACTTCACAAATCTCCCAAGCTGGACAGCTTCACAGCCCAATTCTATAAAACCTTCAGCTCAAATCTGGCACCACTCCTCACTAAACTGTTTAACCATATAGTCAAGGAATGAGGAGTTACGCACTCAATGAGTGAGGCCCTAATATCTGTCCTGCCCAAACTGGGGAAAGACCTGCACTATTGCACCTCACTTAGACCCACTGCTCTTCTGAATCTAGATATCTAACTGTGCACTAAAATATTCATGACTGAACTAGAGGAAGTTCTGCCAGACCTGATTCATCCAGTCTAGTCTGGGTTTATCAAAGGGAGGCAAACTCATGACAACTTGCGTCGGATAATTCATGTGGTGGAAAAGGCTGCTAAAAAATGCATCCCAGCAGTCTTAGTAGCGCTAGATGCCGAAAAGACATTCAACCGGGTAGATTTACTATTCCTCTTACAGACTACAAAACATTTCGGTATAAGTGATAAATTCATCGTAATGGTCCAAGCCAACTACACTAATTCCTTCTTGCATGTTTTGGTAAATGGGGTAGGCTCAGATACCATCCATTTAAAGAGAGGCACACGCCAGGATTGGCAACTTTCCTCTCTCCTTTTTGCTCTAACCATAGGACCACTGGTAGTGAGGGTGCCACAGAAGGGGGAACATGGGGCATCCCCTTTGGGTCCCTTCCCCATAAAATATCTTTATTTGCAGATGATGTTATATTGTCCTTGACATCCACAGCGACCTCACTAGTTGCTTTGCAGCGAGAGTTTGCTAGGTTTGAGGAGGTGGCAGGATACCGCATTAATCTTTCCAAATCATACATTCTCAATTTGACCTTCCCTTCAGCCAAGATTGAGGTAATAGCCCTTACTACTCCTTTCCACTGGGTCAAGAAGGACCTCACGTATCTGGGTATTAAAATTACTCAGATACTTTCTGACTCATATAATGTCAACTATTTCCTGTTGCTACAGCAACTTAATGCAACTTAAGACAGATCTTGACCAGTTGAAAGATACTTTTTCTCAAAGCTGTGTACTCTCTTAATTAAGTTTATTTGGCCGGACTGCAGAGCCAGGCTTCTTTGTATGCAGGTTGCCTAAGACTGCAGGAGGGCTTGCACTTCTGGTCTTTCTCTCCTATTATAAAGCAGCACAATTGGAAGTGGTCACAGAGTTTTTAGCTTTTTGTGCAGACCAGTGTCTCGAATTGAATGTTAACAAAACTAAATTGGTGGTATTCACACCTGGGCCAGCTAAGAGATGCATAATCTCAGTCGATGAAGTCCTCTTGGATAGGGTAGGCTCCATGGATTATCTTGGTGTAAGGACATCAAATAATTTTTTGGGGAAAGATCCAATAAGCAAGAGCTCCCTTCTCAGACAGCATAGGTCGGGTGCCATCATGCGCTTGTATAAGAGTACTAGCATGAGAACAGTATCTCCGGCCCTCAAGATTGATCAGGCAAAAGCCCAAAACACTGTTATTTATGGTGTAGAGGTGTTGGGGTACTGGAAAGCTAAATAATTGTCTGTGAAAAGGATAGTTTTGCTAGAGCATTACTTGCTTGTCCAGTTAGCACCCCTTTGGCTCCTATTTATTTTGACTTAGGTCTTAATCGAATCTCAGATATGATAGCATTAAGACCTTTGTTATGTTAGGTAAGGTTTTGGACAGCTCCGGAACTCATTGTTTACAGGGATTTGTTTTCTGATCTTCTAAAAAGGCCTAATGCAGTTTGCATCCCATGGCTCAAGCATGTGTCCAACTGGTTTTGCAAGTTAGATCTTTGGAGCTACTGGGAGAACACCCCTAGCCTAAGGAAAGCACACATACAGTCCTTGTAACATAGGGCTATTGGCCTTTTGTTAGCAAGAACTATTTTCTTGATCCAACTCATGGGCGTGTGGCTAATCAATTATTTGAATTAAAGTGGAATCCCGCTTTGAGTCTTTAAGGATAATAGCAATCAATCAGGAGTAGTAGAGGTGAAGGTAAGGAAAGTCCAGATAAGGGTGAAGGTACAGAAAGTCTCCATAATCTCAGAGGAGATATACAATAGTGGTTTTAAAAGATGGACATTAGAGGAAGAGGGTATGGTGGTCAAGCAATTAAGATGATTGGTTTCCTTCAAGCCACTATGGATGTTTGAGAGAAATTAATACTAGGAAAGGTTTATGTGTCAGTTGAAGAAGATAACATAATAAGGTGGCCTCACCAGAACGAATTAGCAACCCAATGCTGTACTGCAAGTACCTGAGTTAGAAGAGTCCTTATATCTTGAGGGATTATGTTCTAAGGTATTTTGCAAGCAGTTAGGATGCTTAAAATGATACATTCACACCTAATGTAGTGTTCTGTAAAGTAATGAGATTATCAGTAGGTGTATATAATGCATAGAAGCTAGAACTTAATACTTTGCACAGTGGGTCTCATCATACTCAGAGGAGCTACTGAGTAGTTGGAGCTAACAGTTGTGGCAAAATAAGTCTGTGTGTAGACTTGCATGCATACCACAAAGAAGTAGTGGAGGATAAATGTAATTTGTTCAATATAACCCACATGCTTTTGCAGCTTTCAGCAACTACGTTTTCACACCCTTAGATTAGCATTCGGATACCACCTGATTAGACTAAGTGATGAGTTCCAAGAGATAACAGCATTCATTATACTCATTGGTTCATTCAAGTTTGTGAGAGTGCTCTTTGGGTAAATTTGAGCAGCGTCAAACTTTAAGAACAACAATTTTAATGTTAAGTGACATTGAAGATGTTAGGTTTCATCAGAATGGTCTTCAATTTTGGCAAACCCCAAGAAGATCAAAAGATGAGGAAGTTTCTAAAATGGTTTGTGGAGTAATATTTTACCTCATCTGCTAAGAAATGTTGCTTTGGTAAAGAAGAGATCAACAGCTTAGGCCTTTGCATTAAGGTGACAGATATTAAACCAATAAGCAGTTGTAGAGATAAGTTGCAACTTGGCACACCACAAAACAAGGAAGAGTTGATGTAATTTTAGAAATGATGGAACTCTGTAGCACGTTTATGGAGAGATTACGATACACGAGTCAGTCAATGCAAAATTTGTTGAGGAGAAATGTTTCGTTTGTTTGAGATGGTAAATGGAACAAGGAATTTCATATGATGAAAGGGGTTTTAGGGCGAGTACCTGAGTTTAAGGCTTTTGTTCCAGGAAGACAGTGTGTGGTGGTCACAGATGCAAGTTCAAAATGCTTAGGGGCTTCTTTGACACTAGAAGAGGAAAGAAAGGAACAAACCTTGGTATTGCATCAATACCATTGAGGGGCATACAATTAAAGAACTAGTTACTTACTTTTGGGAATGCTTCTTTTGGTAGAAACACTATCTAAACACAGATTCCTTACACAGCTGTCACATCTCATTTGGAAAATCTTGAACAGTAACTCTTCTTCCTGGTGGGTGGCCTTGGTTGGCTCCATGTCAATGCTGCTTGCATAGAAAGTGACGTTGTGGTGCTGATGTAAACACCCTCCAGAGTGCTGACATCAGTTTATTTTGTGACTATTTCTATGTAAAAGAAGTGGAGCCACATATAAACCAATGTTTGACCAGTGTGCAGCATCTAATGGAACCTTTTAGGTGAAGAGCCCAGTTCACAGAACTTGTTTTTCTGATAGAGACTTCTAGCTACAGGTTCATCACTTTAGAATAGATATCAATACCTCCTGGGAGGTGGATCTGTAAACTGGCTTAAGGCAAGAAATCCTGGAGGACCAAGCAGGCAAAATGCCCGACTCCTCCACGGACCTGACTGTCCAAGCAGTACTGCTACGTGAAAGTGTTGAGTGACACCCATGTGGCAGCTTGGCAGCTATCCAGGACAGCTACCCCACACACTCATGCATTACTGGTGGCCTTGGCCCTTGTGGAATGAGCCCGCAAGCCCTCAGAAGCTGCTTTTTCGCCAATGAGCAGCAAATCCTAATGTAAAGTAAATCCATCAAGAGATGTTCACTTCTGCACAGCCTTGTCCTTGTTCGCCCCAGTATATCCAATGAAGAGCTGATCATCTACCCATTGGTCTTTGGTATGATTAATTTAGAGGGCTATCTTTGGGTTCAGACGATGGAGTCTGTCCTCCTCTTCAGAAGAATGAGGTGAGGTGGAAAAGGTGGGCAATGTGATGTTCTGGCCAATATGTAAAGGGGTGACTACCTTCAGAAGAAAGGAGGCACATGTCCAAAGTTTAGTAAAAGGTGGTGTACAGAGAGTGAACCGACAGTGCCTGAAGTTTGCTTTCCCTTCTGGCAGATGTAATGCCCACCAAGAAAACCATTTGATTGTCAAGAGCAGCAGAGCCCAGGTGTGCATGGGCTCAAAGGAAAAACACAGGAGGTATGAATGGGCAAGATTGAGGTTCTACTGGGGCATCATAAGAAGGGGCAGCAGGAAGCAAATGCTGTAAACCTTTCAAAATTTGAGTCACAAGTAGTAACTTGTAAAAGTAATGGTTGAACCATTAGCCATAGGAAAGCCAAAATAGCCCTCAGGTAACCAGTTTGCCCTTAACAGTGCCCAGAGTAAGGCCTTGCTGGGTTAACAATAAAACAAACAGCAACAGAAAGGGGGTCCCTATAGTGTGAGGAACACTATGCCACTAACCTATCCCAATGGTAGGTATATACGGTTTTAGTGCAGGGATGCCTGGCTGCCAAGGTGACATCATAGACCTCCAGAGGAAGTTAAAAACCCCTCAGTTGTCACCAATGAGTCTCCATGCATGATGTTGGAGAGTGCACAGGTTTGCATGTAGGACTGCAACAGAAGGTCCCCCCGAAGGGGCAACCTAACCATAGGACAGATGCTCATGCTCAAGTGTTTCGGATTCCAATGTTCTATGTGCCCAATCTGGACCTACTAGGGTGACTTTGGCCCAGTCTGTCTTGAACTTCTTGAGAATTTGGGGCACCAATTGTATCAGGGAAAAGGCATACAGAACAACCAAGCTACACCTGAGGCAGAACTCATCTCTGAGCAAGAGACGGTATGGAACTCCAGTGTGCAGCAGTGATGACATTGCTCATTCTTGGCGGTGCTGAAAGATCATGCCAAGGTTCTTTAAATTCTTAGAAAACACCTTGCACCACCTCCAGATGTAATCACCATTGGTGATCTTTGAGGCATCGACAGCTATGCTTGTCTGCCCTGCAGTTCAGGAATTACACCAGGTGCTGTAAGATCACGGAGATGTCCTGGTGCTCCAGCCAAGTCCAGAGATGCAGAGCCTCCTGGCACAGGGTCCCCAACCCTACCCCACCCTTCCCTATGTGTTGCAATACCAAATGGTGGTGGTATTGTCCATGAACATCTGAACAAGCTTTCCTTCGATGCAGGAGAGGAAGGCTTTCATTGGAAAGTGGATAGCCTTCAGCTCCAGAAGACTGATGTGGAGCTGAGCTTCCACCAAAGACCAGCGTCCTCTGATCTCTGCCTCTCCCAGATGCCCCCAACCCAAAAGTGATGAATCGGTCACCACTGTCAGTTCTGAGTAGTGAAGGGCATTAGCCACCACTTCAGATCTTTCACAATCTCCCATGAAATCTGGACCAGGTCGGAGAGATTCCCCTGATGCTGTGACCAATGGGACTTCAGATTCTACAGTAGAGCTCCCATGAGCCATTGAGCATGCTTCACCTGCATGATGCAGGAGACCATCGGACCTAGCCGTTTCAGAATCAATGTCACCGAAATCCTCGACTGAGGTTGAAACATCAGGATCATAGCCCAGATGTGCTGGACTCTCCACTCCAGAGGTTAGACACAGAACTGCACTGTATCCAGAATGGCTCTGAAAGGGAGCATCTGAGTAGTCAGGTATGGCTTTGGCATATTCATAGTGAACTCCAGCAAGTGCAGAAGGTATTGCTGTATTCTGGTGGTGAGCGAGTACTGCCTCGGGCAAGCCCACCTTCAGCAGCCACATGTGAAGGTAGGGAAAGACTGGAACTTCCAACCACTTTCAACCACTGCCATCACTTTTGTGAACCTCCAAGGAGCCTACCAAAAGGGAGATGACACAGATGACAGTGACACAGAGCCAACAGATGCACCTACCAGCTCACAGAGGGACTGCTTACATTTTCTAGATCCAGTCTGAAGTCTTGGGGTATACTATAAGGTGATGAATATGCTGTTACAAGTCTCTTATCAGAATTATTGTGTAACTGAGAAGGAAACATTGAGCGTGAACTGGGCAATCAATAAATGTCATATTTTCCTTTTAGGGGAATGTTCACTTTAAAAACTGATCAAAAACTGTTGCCGGAGATTTGTGTGGAAAATGGGTTGGATGTAGTTTCTGTGATATTAAGTAAATGGGTGATTTTTTGCAAGAATAAACATTTCTCATACAGTACATTCCTAGTAAAAAAAGGATGTATCTGACTGTCAGGTTTAGTATTGGCCAATGCAAGATAGAGTGTTAGTTGTTAGAATGTCATCCCAACAAACTACACAGAAAACTCCTTTTGAATTGTTTTGAGAAAGAAATCAGAACAACAAACGTATTGCAGGTTGGATGGACTGGTGGAAAGGCCTTGTAGTGATGTCTTTGAAGGATGATTGGAGGGAAAAAGATCAGGCTACGCAAACAAACAGAGGGAGTGGTATTATGTGAGCAAAGGAGAGGGTAGTAAAGGTTAGAAAATGGGTGAGACTCAGGGTACCCTTTGGGAAAGAAAGTTATTCAGAATATAAACGACTATTATATGTTCAGAATGCCTTTAAAAAGCGCGATTGTAGAATTTGGAACTTGGGGTAGGTGTCATTCTACCAAGGTGGGTCAAAGGTAGAACAAGATAAGGAGGAAGACAGATATCTATTATATTAATGTCTTTATACTGCAGAGCTAGCCTTTTTTTGGGTCCAGTCTAATAGGTTTTGTCCTAAAGTGTACCTCACGTTAGTATTTTATGTAGGACATTCATTCCTGTTCGCATATTTAGAAGGGAAGGTTTGTGGTGTCAACCCCATCTTTGCATAGGGGAATTATGAGATAAAATGTCAGATTCCTCAAGGGATGGATTTCTATTGGCAGCCTTGGAGCAATGGGAAAAACTGCAAGTACAGGTTTTGACTGTCCTTGTCTGTCAAAGGTAGGGGCAACCCCTTCTGGTAGCCACAATGCCACTGTCAATGGAATGTCTAAGCAGATAATGCCCTCCAGAAGGAGCCCCCAAGAGGAAAACCTCAAATAGAAAAGAACCTCTGATGGCCTCCGGAGACTCCCGGGAGGCTAATGAGGACTGGTTCTGATGGTAGAAGACCAGGACTGCAGCAAGACTCAAAAGGCGCAGACAAGGTTAGTGGAAATTCCAGAACCAGGAGAATAAATAGGTTCCAAAGGAAAGCAACAGGAGCAAGAACCACCAACAGGAGCGATGATACACCAACGGGAACAAGGAGACACCAGCAGTAGCGAGGATACACAGGCAGTAGTGAAGACACACCAGCAGCGAGGAGTTTTGCAACACAAAGAAAAAATGACAGTTCTGCTCCTTAAATACCCAGAAACAGGAAGTGACATAGGGGAACAAGTGAGGCATCCATAATGGATTGGGAAATGCTGGCAGGAATACATGATGGAGCCTTCATGATGGATTGGTTAAGGAAAACCATTCCTCAGGAATTCTGGAAAGAAGAAACTGCATAGAGGAAGAATATGGCCCCCAAGGAGAGGTATGCCTGCACCCAAGCGAGGTGAGGAATGTCCTTTCACAGCCGCTTAAAGGACTGACTAGGCTGCAGATAAGTGTTTAGGGTGCTCCGATGTATAACACAGGATGCCAGGGAGGCAGCGGAGTAACTGCAGGTCGTGCTGCAGCCCGTGACGTGACATAGAATGTCTTCACTCAAGGAGGTTTGGAAGTTCTGAGCATCACATATGGGCAGAGACTATAGTTGAGGTGTACTGAATCAACACCTCAGGACAAAACTATCCAGCATCAGTACCTGCCCCTTTTTCACACCCAACTTCCTTGAAGAACCATTCTGAAAGAACTACTTACTCTGTGATTAGGAGATGGGTTGTGATATCCTTAACATGCATGTATTTGGGTTACAAAATGTTTCTTTACTGTATACTTGAAGGCAATATTTGCTGTAAGAATAATGTTTTGCACATGTCAGTCGGTAGCTAATTTTGAAAAACGTAATTTAACATTGCATCTATGGCGTTTTCACACTCTGTTGGGTTGAGGTCCGCACTCAGTAAAACTTAAAAAAGATAAAGATTTGTATGATGTATTTTTTTAATGCTGGTTCTTGTGGATAGTTGTATTGGGTTTTATCATATCAAATTGCTATTATGTAAAGGCATGGCATACTCCCGAAGTGAGACATAGGCTAAGCGCCATTTATGCCCAATGTAAAAAATTGGGTTCTGAGTTGAGAGGGGTGAGAGCCCCACTCAAGTAATAAACACAATCTTTGTTAGGATGAACCACAAAAGTCACTAAATAACTCTGTGCTTAACCATCTGATAGCCTGACACAAAAGCACTCAGGCTTACGATAGAGCCAATGAGTAAAGTACTTTTGCAGCACTAAACAGTGATAAAGTGAAAACACAACAAGAGAAAAATGTAGAAAATATAGCCAATTTTCATAAATAAAATGAGTAGAACCGGAGGTATGAATTTGTAAAGTGTCAGGTAAAAATAGTACCAAGAATCAAAAGAGGCCAATCATGGTTATACTGGTCACACTGGACCAGGTCAAGGTCAAAAGTTCAGGCTGACTGCAGTGCAGTGCTTGCTCGATACAGGGACCAGGTTTGTCTCGGGGGAAAGTTTATCTTCCCATTCCATACAGTTCCACGTGATGCGCCTCACCCAGAGATCCACGTTGGTGGGTGCCACAAGGAGATTATTGGTGCAAAGAGGAGGTTGCTGCCAGAGCTTCATGTTGGCAGGAGATGTGGGCAGTCTTGCTGATGCAAAGAGCACAGAAACTCTGAAATATCACCTGGAGTCCAAGTCTTGCAGTTTGCAGGTTGAAAGAGACACCAGCCAAAGGTCCAACACCTGGGGAGGCACCACTGGGGGTCAGGACTGACTCCAGCAGAAGCCAGCAGCAGGGCTCTGGCAAGTTTAATAAGTGCTGGTCTGCTGGCCAGCAGCAGGGAATGCCTCTGAAAGCTTGTTGTGTTCCTGTGGATCAAAAAGGACGTTAGCAAACTGACCCTTTGAGTCAATTCTGGCATTCCTGGGTTCTAGGTAATCAGCTCTAGTTTTCCTTTTGAGACAGTCCTTCTTCTGAGTCTGAGCAGGTGCAGGACATTCTGATGGGAAGTTCTGAGGGTGCCATATTTATGCCTTTTGTCAACTGTGGGTGGTGAATACCCTGTTTGTTTAGCCTTCCCCTTTTCCTGGGATTGGCTCCAATTTGTCTAGGGTAACAAAGGACAGGAAGGCCCAGTTGTGAGCTGCATTTGCCAGGGCAGGCAGCTTCAGAAGTCAGGAAGAGGATGGGAGGCACAGCCCTCAGGTTACCCTGTGAGCTCAGAAAGGGCTGAAAACAAACCCCAGGACATTTTTGCTCAGGAAAGGAACTCCCTTCCCCACACGCAAGGTCCTTTTGTCCCATGTCTGTAAGGAAACACATCACAACATAGGACAGCCATAAATAACCATGTGACCCTGGTCACTGGCCAAAAAACACTTTTGCTTTAGGCAGGAAAATGCCAACTTTCTAAAAGTGGCATTATCGGAATAGTAACTTAAAATCAGATTTTACCAATAAAAATGACTTTAAATTACAATTCAGTTGAGTGGAAGCAGTAATTCTCTACCTCCTCCCAAACTCAGGGTATCACTTACTAAGTGTAATAAGGTAACCCAGTGTTAGTCTGTGGGAGAGGTAGCCTAACTACAGTAAAAGTCTGGACACATAAAACGTAAGCACACATATTCTACTTTTTAAATACCATGCAGTCTGCCGTATAAGGCTTTAGGGCCTAATTAGGTACGGCTTCAAAGTATTAAAAAGGAAAGTTTAGGCCTGGCAATAGGTTTATTTTGCCTGTCAAAATGGAAGTATAAAGCTGCACTACAAGCTGCAGTGGCAGGTCGTAGACATGATTTAAGCAGCTATTTTAATAGATGACAAAATGAATGCATAAGATCAGCAGCAGCATTTAATTTTTTTTTTTATTTTTTTTTATTGGATGCTTGAGAAACAATTCATTACATGGAAGAAAAAAACATAAGAAAAGAAAAACAAAGGGGAAAAAACTTCAATACAATACAATACAATATACTCAGAATAAATTGCTTTTTGTGCAAAAGTGCATACATATGAAGGAAAAAGTGCATATTATATCAACAGTGGAAGTAGCTATCCTGAGCAGATCCTAAGCAAAACAAACCCCCAGTTATATGTAGAACTCTATTTATGTATTTATTTATTTATCATTCATTCACCACCTCCACTTGTTCAGTAATTACCAACTGTCTAGAATTGACCCAGTCTCCAAGCAGCCCACATATCACCTGCCCCTTTCGTCTGGTCTTTCTCCCCTTACGTTGGTATAAGGCCATCTCTAAATGATCTTTAGAAAGGAGGTGTCCCAACCACTGATGAAAGGAGGGGGGTTTCGGGTCCAACCATGTAGTAGCTACACATAATCTGTAAACAGCCATTGACATAAAAATAAAAGACTTTTGTCCTACAGTTCCAGGCACCTCCGATTCTCCTAAAACCCTAATCTCCAGGGTAAGTCCAAATCATGTTTTACCACATCTTCTAAAAAAAAAAATAATCTCCACCTTCAGTGAATCTAATCTTATTCAAGTGGCAACCATGTATAAGATCTGCCCCGAACACATGACACCTCTGGCCTCCGTCCTCCCCCACTTAGCTATTTTAGATGGAGTGAAATATAAATCTTGTATTGTTTTGTAATGCTGTGTCTGCAGCGCTGATGACATCAATATAGTGCAGCCGAGTTCAAGAGATTCATAAAACATATGCCCATATTTATACTTTTTTAGCGCCGTGTTTGCACCATTGTTTAATGCAAAAACGGCGCATACTTACAATTATATTTTGTAAGTTTGCGCCGTTTTTGCGTCATAACGCGGAGCAAAACCCCAGCGCTAAAAAAGTATAAATATGGGCCTTAGTGTCTCTGATATTTAAGCAAGTTTGCCACTTCTCGCTATACTATACTGTCATTATCTCCAGGAGGGGGCTCTTTGAGAACCCTGCCAGCCCGCCAGTTTTCCTTCATAGAAAATCTCGGACTTGTAGGTATCTAAAGAAATCCCTTTGCTCAAGTCCATACCTCTCCCGGAGGTCCTCAAATGTTATCACCCCAATTCCCTCATAAAAATCTCCTAGCCTTTGAACCCCTGTAAACTTAACTTTGCTATGCATCTATCCCTAAATATTTCTGGGCGGGAGAGATGATTGTGAATTGGCGTATACTGGTTAAACCTACCAGTCGTACTTTATCTCGCAAAGGATTCCAGCATTTAAAAGCAGCCTCTAAAACCTTAAACCGCACTTTCTTATAGTAGCTGGGCTCTAACAATGCTAACAATCCACCTTTAGACATCGGGCCAATTAATAGTTCATAAATATTTGGCATGTATCTTGCCCCTGCCACACCTTCTCTACTTGTCACCAGCGGGTGCATATATTGAAAGGCAGCTGCCAGTTGATATAATCTTAAATTTGGGAGACCATCCACTTCTCTCCCTAGGTAATGTCAGATATTTGCTTGCTCTTCTGATTTTACCATAGACCCAGATACATCTTGTTATTAACTGATCCATTGCTTTGAACCATAACTTTTCGAATTCAAGTGGGATTGCTCAGAACAGATACAAGACCTTAGAAATAAATAGCATTTGAATCATATAGCAGCACCCCATTATAGACATGTGCAGATTGTTCCACCTACTGAAATCTTGTTTCGCTTTTCCTAAAATTGGTGTCAAGTTTAGATTAACTATCTGTTCCACAGTAGAACTCATTTCAATCCCTAAATACACTGCATGGTCCATCCTTTGGGTATTCTGTGTAGCGGTATACTCATTAATCATCAACTGGGTTTTATCTCTATTCAGTAAATACCCGGAAAACTCTTCAAAGCTACATGCCACCTTTTCAATTTCTCTTAAAGCCTCGTCTGGGTTAACTGTTAACACAGCTACGTCATCTGCATAAGCTAGAATTGTGGTGTCCCATCCATAGTGATTTGGTATAATAGCTGGATTATTATCTAGCTGCCAGAGCAGAGGGTCCATATACTATGCGAACAATAATGGGGAGCATGGACACCCCTTTCTAGTACCTTATCCAATTTGTATAATATTGGATTGACCTCCCATCAATTGTATCCAGGCGACCGGGTACCTATATGCAGCTTTTACTGCTGTGATAAAATTGCTCCGAGACCATAAACACCAAGAACTTTCCACAGATAATCTGAATTAACCCTGTCGAAAGTCTTTTCAGCATCCAACAAAGCCCACTGCCATGGGTTTTTTAGCAACGTTGATAGCATCAAACAGCGTAATGACTCTTCTGATATGGTCAGTGGTAACTCTCCCTGTGTCAAACCTTTGTTGGTTTTGTGTAACTAGTTTACTAATAAAAGTAGATAAATGAGATACAAAAATTTTAGAATAGATCTTAGCATTGCTATTTATTAATGTAATGGGCCTATAAGAGCTAAGATTTTGTGGAGTTTTCCCCTTTTTAAGAAATACCACCATGTTAGCAGTTGCCCAAGAAGTGGGAAATTTACTACCTTGCTATATCCGACTGAAAAGTTCTAGCATAACTGGCAGCAGTACTGTCCTAAAGGTCTTATAAAACGCCTGGGGGATTGCGTCAATTTCTAAAGCTTTTCCGGTGGGTAGCCCTTGAATCTCCGCCTCGAGCTCCTCCATTGTAATCTTATCCCTTAATCATTCCTGTTCATTCTGAGTGATTCTGCATGCCTCTGCGTTACCTAAAAACATATTCATAGATTGCTCATCCACTAAAAGAGTTGACCTATAAAGTTTTGCATAATACATGTGAAAAGCTTCCCTGATATCCTCGGGATCTGAAACCAACCTTCCCTGCAGGTCTCTTATTTCTTTAATAGTGCCAGCAGCTGCCTTTTGACGGGTTTGTACCGCCAGTAGATGCCCCACCTTTTCATTATATTCATAACAATATACGCTTTGAGGGGTACTTTTTGGCCACCTTTTTTGCAGAAATGTCATTAATTGTTGCTTTGCCGATTGCAATCTTCTGTCAGGCAATATTAACATCCACACCCCCCTAGATAGCTAGGGTAAGTTGATTTTCTGCTGCTCCTAGCTTTGAGTGCGTTTCTCTAATCAGATCTTGGGTATGTTTCTGTCTCCTTAGGCTGAAGCTTAAAGTTTCTCTGCGTATCCCCTCCTTTACAGTATCCCATACTACTTCCACTGGGACAGTACCCCTATTTATTTACAAAAACTCTTGTAGCCGTATATTCATATGATGCAGGTACCCAGGGTAATTAAAAAGTCCCCTCTCGAAGTTCCAACACTTCCAACAACTTTTAAGACCCTCCATAGTTATTTCTAGTTCTAGCAGATTGTGGTCTGACATAAACCGTGGGTATAACTCCATGTGTGCTCCTGTTAACAACTCGGTGAAATGAGAAAGTAATCTAGTCGGGCCAATTTCCTATGTGGAGCTGAATAATACATGTATCCAGGATCTGATACATTCAGTTTAGGCCAAACATCCACCAATCCTATTTCCTTTTGCAAACTGCAGAGGACTTTAAAACTCTAGGTTTTTGCCCGAGATAGCTATTAGGGTTAATATCTGTTAATTCCTTTAAACCATCCCAGGAGCCATTAAAGTTTAAATCTCCACATACTATGTAGGGGGCAGACCATTCCGCTAATTCAACCACCAGGAAATCCAGCACTTCTGGATCATCCAGCACTGAGCCATATAGAGAGCACAAAGTAAAACACCCTTTGCTATATCAATACTCCGCCAAAGCCCATCTACCATATTTGTCTGCAGTTTGTCGAGAAAACTTGCATCCCCCACTACAAGCTAGTATGGCAACCCTTCTAGTTTTTGCTTTCTGCTTGGTGCATATCACTACATTCATTCCAAGTGTTTCTAACATAGAGTTATTACAGTATTCTACATGTGTTTCCTGCAGGAAATATATGTCTGCCCTTAATATTTTCATATCCTCAGCTATTTTTCCACCTTTTCTGGGCATTATTTAAACCACAAATATTTATAGATGCAATCCGAAGTTTAGCCATTTTCCCATTGTCAACCAAATACTGCCCTGAAACAACCACATTTACAAACAATCCTATTTATTTTCCTGCAAGCATGCATTTTGCTATGTCTAACTGCCGACTTCCCGCACCAGACACCATCCTTAATTTTTTTTGTACCATATTGTTATTATTTTATTTTATCTCTCTTTTAGTTCCCATAGTGTCTGTCTCCTTCCTTCCACTGTGCAATAGCCAGATCTCAAGCATCCCTTTTATATATGCCTGCCCCACCCCCATTCTGTCCTATCTCCCAGTCCTCCTCCCCTTACCCGACCCTCCCCGTTTCCCTACCCCCAGTCCTTTCACCAATTCCCTCACAATTCCCACCCCCTCATCAGTTTTACAACAAATGATATTATCAGAACCATATAGTGAGAATGTCAAAAGAAAAAAAGGGAAAAAAACAAAGGGGGGAGAGGGGGAAAGACATCCCTAAATCCTTTGAAAAAACTACCAGGAGGAAACCTGCCAGCCTCAGATTACATATCCAGTCGGATCCCCCCCACACCTAAGACACATTCTCATCACTCCTCAGTCTCCTATTTGTCTCTATTCAGGCTTCTGTGGATTTTGCGGATTTAATTCATTCAAATATTCTTTTGCCAGAATCTCAGAAGTAAATACTCTGGTCCTTCCTTTGAGTACAGTTTTCAATTGTGCTGGGGCCAGCAAAAAGGCCTCTTCCCTGCATCCTGATAGGGCTTCATCAGTTGCCGTAGCCTCCATCTGCATTCTACTATAGCATGGCAGTAGTGTGGTTGTGTAAAACAAAAGTGAAATTGTCCACACATTGTGGAGAATTGGGACAGGCCTTTTAAAAAATGGCTTGTCTTAACAGAAAATTACCGAAATAAAACAAAATGGCTCTTGGATGTTTGGGCTCGGAGCTATGTTCTTTCCCTCGCCTGATTGGGGGAAACTGATGGACCCTCTGTACTTCCATGTCCCAGTCCCATTTCATAAGTTCCAGGAAGGCTTTCAGTAGAAGATTAATCATAAATATCCTGATATCATTGCCCTCCTCCCCCTTTTACATGCCTAAAAATCGCAGATTATTCCTCCTCTGCCGGTTTTCATAATCTTCTAACTTCCACATGATATCAGTTAGTTGCCCTCCTTGTGACTCTGCCTGCTCCTTTAATAGCTCAACATCTGCCTCTCTTACAGAAGTTCTGCTTTCTATTGTATTTAATTTTTCTTCTATTTCCCCACAAGACTTAGCTACCTTCTGCACAGTAACTTGCAGCTGTTGAGATGCCATCCGGGCCCTCTGACTCTCTGTCCGGGTTTCAGTTTGTAACTCCTTTATTGTACCACATATCAATTGCAGCATTGTTTTAGCTGTACTACCTGTGAGATCACTTTCTCTATTCCCCCCTCGAACATCACTGACAAATGAGAGAGTCTCGGGATCCTACTCCTGACTTCAGATTCTAATGCCTGAATAATTCCATTTAAGGTTGCTGCTCCCCGTCCTGAAGCATTTTTCCAGTTATTGAGCCAGATCTCGCTTTTGTGCATCTGTGCTGCTGCTGTTTAACTGTAGGGCCTAAAGCTGGTGACAGGCTGATCCCACTTTCTGAGGAGAGACTTTCTTCATCCTCACTTTGGTTACAGCCACTACTGATGGCCTCTGAGTCTTCGGTAAGTGAATAAAGCTTATCCCCTCCTTCCTTAGACCATTCCAAATTCTTCCTGTTTCATTCAGTCTTTCCTATCTCTTCATCATGTCCTTCCGCATTGAGGCCCCATCTATGATTGGCTCCCTACTGTTTCTGGTAATAGTTCCTTTGACATGAGACTCTGGCAGCTTATCATTGGTAGCTTGGATGCCCTCTTTGTGAATTTCCGGTTCATTATCTTTTTGTAGCTGAATCTCCACTAAGCTAACCACACTGGTGGTTGCTCCAGTCAAATCTACTAAGCTCCTTGCTTCGGCTGGCTGACTCTCCAGCCCAGGTTGTAACTCGCCCATCACAAGAGCACCCCCTAAAGACATTATTCCATACTGAGGTAATTCGTTCATTGGGTTTGTCCAATCCAAATTCTCTGTTGCATTCATTATTGTGTCCTCACACAGGGTGGAGGGCCCTGCTTTTCCATTACCTTGTGCCCCACTAGTAAAGAAATGGGTGATAGCAGGTTGAGGCCTATCCTTCTGTCTGCATTTAGTCTGATCCACACGAACCATACTAATCATATGGTTAGAATTCCCACCTCCAATTTTACCGCCTAATTTTGTCGGTCCTGTTACAGACCGCCCACCTGCAGGGGCCTCTCTGCACCAATCCTACTTCGCCATATGCTCGCTGCACCAATCCTGCTTCGTCATACGCTCGTTGTGCGACCACCAGTTATTGTAGTGTCAGCTTTCTCCACTTTTTCTCCTGTAGTCCATGCATTTTGTTGCATCATATCCACTTTATAGGAGCCGATTGACTCCTCTGGCCGTTCGTCAGCCGATGCGCCAATATACCTTGCCACCTTGATCCAGGATTCCATTTCAGGAACTCGAGGATGGTATAGAAGCCGCGCCTTGATAAAAGCCAGGTTAACCAAGATACTGCCTGGGAGACACAACCTCTGCCCGCCTGAGCGCATCCTTCTCACAGCGCGTAACCAGCCAAATCTGCTCCCAATATTACAAGCTCCGAGAGGCTTCCACAGAAACATCGAGCCTCCCGGAGGCTTGCTGACCTACTCCCAGACCGCGATACCACCGCTGCGCTGCACCACGTCCTCACTCACTGCACTGGACACCTGCTCACACGGTGCAGGGGCAGAGCCTGCAGCCGACAGCACTACGCGCTCACCATCTTACTTCCAGTAGCATTTAATTTTCATGCCCTGCATTCAAGCAGTGACATATACTGGGGATTTATAAGTAAATTTAATGTGCCAATCAGGTGGATGACAATGTTTAAAGGAGAGAACACACATTTTTTCTCTGGTTGACATGGGTAAAGTGCACAGTCATAAAGCCAAACAAACAAATTTAGCTACAGAAGTCAAAAATCTGGGGGAATAGCACACAGAGGATGGCAATTTCCAACACTCAACACATAAACACTTACTACAGAAGCCACAATACCCTCACACACTCTCTTTACTCCGTTTACCTCCCTTAATGCTTGTCTCATCTCAATGCTTATCATTTCAGTCTTATGCCTAAGTGGAGCAACAAATCACAATGAGGGCACGAATTTGGTCTTGCATGACATCAAGACACTACCCATTCAGGTCACATGACAGACACTCTTGTAGCCAGAGCACCCCCACAGCTATCACAGCGCAAGCATCATCAGGAGTATGAAGTACTAAATAAATTCATTTACAATATAATACAATGCTGGGAACGGAAAAGAGAAAGAGATCTTAACAGTGTGAGATGGAAAAGTAAGCCAAGATGGCAAAGAGGGTGAATTATATCCTGCCTGTCTTGAACGATGCAGGGAGTTTTTAGCTTCCCAACTTGAAGTGGACGTTTCCCAATTATAAATAGGGACCTACACGACTCTGCATCCTTAACTCTTTTACCTGACAATCTGGGACAGGATGAAAGACACCCTCATGAAATTCTGCTTGGTTACACTATGACTACCCCCCTCCTAGATCCTGTGATCCGTCTATACCGCTGAGGTAATCCCCCTGGCATGTGAGTTTGTGAGAACTTTGGCCTCATTAACAAGACACTGGTGCATCATGATCGATGTGCCAGTTTTCTTGTGCCATCCTGCGCCCCCTAACAATGCCATGGGAGCTTTGTATTTACAATACAGTGCTCCTTGGCGCACATTGTCCACAAATTGTCAGAAATTCTGACACAGTTGTGGCGCTAAACCTTATCGTTGCTAAACGGCCCCATTAAAAACAGCACAGCCTCACTTTAACGCCTGCCCTGAGCAGGCGTTAAAATAATGACGCTGTGACAGCACAGAATGGTGCAGTGAAATCTTATACATTTCACTGTGCCATTTCTGTGGGGCTTTTTGCGGGGAATGCCTACCTTGCATACATTATACCTGGTGCAGGTATAAAGTGGTGCAAGGCTTTACAAAATGGTTCAGTTTGCAAATGCGGTGCTCTGTGGGGACTGTTTGCGCCACCGTAACATAAAAAATGGCGCTACGGTGGCGAAAGGGGCTTGTAAATGAGGCCCTATGTAAGGTCAAAAAGGGTAGGACAGTGAGACATAGCGCGGCCCCTTCACAGAAGCTTTAGAAGCTTGGAGCCGCTTTCAGCTTGCCACAGTGTACAGTGCATATATCTGCTATCCCTGTCTGTGACTTCACCCCTACTTCTCTCTAGTTGCCTTCAGTGTACAAATCCGGAAATCTGCTTCCCACTGCCTGTGACGTCACCCCTACTTCCTCCTAGTCGCCGTCGTTAAACAGTCCAGAAATTTGCCACCTACTCACTGTTACGTCACCACATCTTCCCTCTAGTCGCCGTCAGTGTACTGTCCAGAAATTTGCCATCTACTGCCTATGACGTCACCCCATCTTCCCTCTAGTCGCCGTCAGTGTACTGTCCAGAAATCTGCCATCCACTGTCTGTGACGTCATCCCTGCTTCCCTCTACTCACCGTCCATCCATCCTGGGCACCCCTCCCTGCGTCTGTCTACTGCTGGAGGAGCTGAAAACCTAAATATATTGCTAAAGTGACACCTTAGAATAAAGTAATGCAATAAGGGAAGGATTCCTCAGGCACTGGAAGATTAGACAGGGTTAAAACCAGTCCGAGTGCTGGAACAAAGACAGTCAACTCCCCTGCACCTGTCTTCCGAGCACAGTTTCATTTTTGTAACTGTTCTTTCATTTTAGTTGTTCTGTGCTTTTAGCCTTTCAATTTCATTTATGTCCTCCCTGTACTGAGAGGTCCACAACTGAACACAATTCGTCAAGTGCAGTCTCGCTGGGCCTGGTGCAAGGAAATTATTGCAACCTTAAATCTAACAATGACACATCTTCAAATGCTGCCTAACATTTTACTAGCTTCCCTGACAGCTGCTGCGCACTGCTATTCTTTAGTACAGAGGAAGGTAAATCACGATGCCATCTCACAGCTTATGACATAAGGGAGCCCTTTTAGTATAAATGTCAAATGGATATGTCGAAATGGCTAATGCTCCACCTGTTAAACCTAGTTGGTTTCCAAATCTAACCTGCATTCCTAGTATGTCGTCCAATTTACAAAGAAATAGCAGTTAATTATCAATTCAGACAATCAACTTTAGCCATTTAGTTCGTGTAACTCACATGGCCTTTATTCATCCCCAGATCATTAGCTATGAGGGTAGGGATGCCACCACGCAGGTGCGGCTCCTCCTTAAGGGAAGAGGAGCGTTGCCCCCCTGCCAGCAGCGGCAGCTGCAAATCCTCTAAAAGAAAAGGATAATAAACTTTGTTTATTTTCCTTTTCTTTTAAAGGGGCGGGGGCCACAAGGCTGTGACGTGCACTGAGGGGGAGTGCTCAGCACTCCCCGTCAGAGCACATGTATGTTTGGCTGCCTGTCTTGGGCTGGTCATACGTGCATGCGCAGTGTGCTCTCTGCAGCCCAGCAACACAGTTGCTGGGCCGGCACCCAGTCTTCCTGGGAGCGCCCTTCCAGCCAATCCTAACGCTGCTTTGAGCAGCGTCAGGATTGGCCGCAGGGCAGGCTGGAAGCCTGTGCTTGCGTGCAGCCAGCCAGCAGGGAAGAGGTGCACAGCGGGGGATGGCGTGGACAAGGTAAATGGTGTTTTAAAAAAAATGTAATTTATTTTAAAGCTTATTACCCCCAAATCCTTCACCCCTCCCCTGCGCGCCGCCATGCCCATTCCACGACCCGCGAGCCAGATTCAGAGATTTTGCAACCCCTCACCCACTATAGCCCCCCTCCCCCAGCGGTATCCCTACACAAATAAGGGTCATGTGCTATTCAGTTTCATCTCAGATTTCATGACACTAGATGACATAGATGCATGACCGTGAATTGGGCGTAGACGTTGCCACCCTTGGCTGGCCCTTTGGCACCCCAGGCTATGTCCTTGCTTGTCCGGTTCTCAGGGGACTCGAAGACAGTGGCATGTCTGCTTTCTCTAGTTTCCACTCCTAGTATTTCTGCAGTAGGCAAAAGGCTGCAGTCAAGCTAAAGTGTGACACAGGGTCAATCCTGTGATGTCATTGGCAGTCAAAAAGTGTGTGATGTCACCTTCACTACCCCCGGAGTATTTAGTGAATTTGCTGGCCATGCACAGATGTTGAACTTCCCTCTGAGGCAGTGTTTCTGACGCAGAAAAATCCTTCCAGGTTGCTGCTACTTTCTGCCCCACATTTGTCAGTTGATTCCTTCTAAACCACTATGCTATTGACTGGGTTGCTGGTCATACACACTTTCGTTCCCAGAATTGATAAGTGTAAACCTTTCTGACTAAACAGGAAGGGCAACTTGCCTTCAGGTCTCCATGTTTTTTTTTATTGAGCAGAAATGGATGAGATTTACAATGTCAAAAAGAGAAAAATACTTTAGACAAAGAAGCAATAAGGCGCGTAGAAACCATTGAACTTTCCCACCTCCAATTGAGGCAAAAATTATGGTGAGCTCAAATTGTGCAAATTCACTTTAGCAAAGTCAAACTATATATCTTCAGTATAGAGATCTAGTAAAGTGAACATGTGCTAAAGTGCAAACAGAGAGCAGAAGCAGCAACACACACAAACAACATTAGACTTCCCCACCTTCCTAGAAAACTAGCCTCCTGATGGACTCAGATTGTGCAAATTATCTTTAACAAAATCCAGATGTGGTTATAGATAAAAAAATATTCAATACAATGACCTATGATACATATCCTCAGTCATATTAAGGTGAACATGTGGAAAAGTGCAATGACAATAAAGAGGCGATAAGTCGCACCCATTTGTCTCAGAAATGGACTGAGAATCTGAAATAATGCATAATGCACATCTACAAGTAGGTAAATCCCAAAAATCCGATCAACAACCAACCAACCAACAATGGGTCAAATTGAGTGACTGAAATGTAGCAAAAAAAGCTACGAATTGAAAGAAATAATAACTATAAACATTTCATCATAAATCATATAAGTAGTACGCAGATTTAGGGGGTCATTATGACTTCGGCCGGCTTTTCGCAAGACCGCCGAGGTACCGCCGTGCTGAAGACCGCCAGTGGTGGCAGTTTTCCGCGCCGCGCATTATGACCGCTGGCAGTCCACCGTCCTTTTTCGTACGGAAAGCTGCCAGCAGCCATACTGGCGGATGGTGGGAAAGTGGAGGTTGCTCAACCTCCACCGCCACATCAACAGAACACCGCCCACTGAATCACATCCCATGATTCGGTGTGGCGGTATTCTGGTAACGGTGTTCTGGTGGCGGAGCTGCCCCCATGGATCCCATCCCCTCCCGGAGGATCAACGGACAAGGTAAGTTGATCTTCCATTAGGGAAGGGGGTGGGGGTGTTGTGTGCGTGCATGGGGGTGTGCGTGTGAGAGTGTAGAGGGGAGTGAGTTAGTGTATGTGTGCAGGGGGGTGCTGTGTGTATGGGAAATGTGTGAGGGCCGAACGGTGTGCATGTCTGTTTGTATGTTGTGCGGGTATGTGTTGTCGGGGTGTATGTGTGCGTGTAGGGGTGTGTATATGTGCATGTTGGGGGGTGGTGCGTGTAGGGGTGTGTATATGTGCATGTTGGGGGTGTGTGCGTGTAGGGGTGTGTAGATGTGCATGTTGGGGGTGTGTGCATGTAGGGGTGTGTATATGTGCATGTTCGAGGTCGGGGTGGGGAGTGGGGTTCTGCCACCTTTGGGGGCTGGCAGGGGGGTGGGAGGTGTGGGGGGAGGATTAGTGGTGGGTAGCGGGGTGGGGGAGACTCCTATCAGTTCCAGGGAAGGAATACTCTGGCACTGATAGTGCCTACCGCCATGGATCTCTAATGGCGGTTCCCAACCACCCGAGATCCATGGCGGTACGCAGGGTCCTGATACCGTCGGCGGTCTAGTGACGAACGCCGGGCTGGAAACTGCACTCTCCAGCCCAGAGGTCTGCACCGCCATGGTGGTCGGAATGGTGAAGTGGCGGATGACCACGGCGGTAACCTCCGCGGTCATAATTCCATTTTTTTTTCGCCGGCCTGTTTGCGGTCTTATCGCCGCTTTACCACTGACCGCCAGGGTTGTAATGACCACCTTAGTGCTAGTAGTGCAATTGCTAATATGATATTGATTAAATATTGTTTCCCTACATATTCTATATACATTTCATTATAACTCATATAAGTAGTATGCAGACTCAGTGCTAATAGTGCAATCGCTAATATGATATTGATTAAATATTGTTTCCCTACATATTCTACTATTACCAGGGCCTGATCCAAAACCCAGATTTGCAACAAAAGCGTGGCATTCTTGCAATTATTTGGCTAATAAGACAACGACTCAACATGTTAAATGGAGTCCAGGTAATTCAATAAAGCATAGAATTTCTTTAAGCCCCCAACACTTTTGGCGTAGGCCTCCTCAAACCTCTTTTTTCTGGAAACTTTATTTAACAAGTCGTGCTAAGATGGAACCCTATCCCTATGCCAGAATTCTAAAATCAAGGAATGGGCAATAGAGTGCAATTGACAAGAATATTTGTGCCAGTTTGCTCATTATGGAACATTGAGCCTGCCTACTAAAACTGAAGAGGATTAATAACGGTTCCAAATCTATTCCAACTCCAAGAGCACGGCTCAAAGCTGAAGAAGGATGATCCTAAAAATGCACCAATCTCGAGCAAGAACAGATATTATGCAGCCAGGCCCCTGCACCCTGCTGCTTGCATGGAAAACACAGATCCTCTACACAGGGGAACATTTTATGAAGGGCAGCTGGTGTGTAATATTCCAACCATCATCATAAAAGCGCCATCCTTTTAAAATGTGCTGCCCTTAAGGCCTGGTGGCCCATAATTGATAAATGTTGCCAACCATGCTCTGAAAACCGACACTGTGTAGCTTCCCATATTTTTCCTAGGAAATTGGACAGACTGCTGCGCCCCTTGGTTGTGTAACAGCCTATACCTGTTCCCTATACCCAAGAGTTGAGACCTTTAAAACGCACACAGCAAAGGATGCATATCTTGGATAGGATCCTGGAAAAAAGACTACAAGAAATTAGCAATCTGTTGAAAACCGAGGAAAAAACGCTTTTAGGAGTCACCACACTTGCACAGCCCTCTAGCCATGTCATGCATTTACCCGATACCAGAACATGCCCCACTTCTCTGAAATCACGGAGATTCAAACCTGAGAGGGAGGAATTAACAAGCCCACATACCAGGCCTCTTGAAGTTTATGAAATGTATAACAGGATGAAATATCGTAAGAATGATATAATGCTATCAGTCGGACACTCAAATATTGTAATAGGTTATCTCAGTTTTTTCCGGAAATTTCAGGACCTTCATAAAAACTGGAAGCTGAGTTCTGGCTCCCTGCTTCATCCATCTAGAAAAAACAAATAGATCAACCCTTCATTATTAATTGTTCTCACCAATACATCTAAGAAAGCGGGCTCGTAAAAAGTCTAAATATGTGGAAGTGCCAGCCCACCCTGTGCAATAGCAAAGTGAAGTGCTGAATAGTTCAAACTAAGTGCTTTTCGATTCCAGACAAACTGTTGAAATATTGTATCAAGATCGCTAAAATAGTTTTACATTTTTATGGGAATATTCAAAAAGAGGAACAAGAGTAGTGGAAGAATGGACATTTTATTAGGGTGCCACCCTACCGATCAGTTTCAGGGGGAGAAGCGCCCATCTATCAAGAAGCCCCTTTATCTTATGAAGCATTGGAACAAAGTTTCATTTAAAAAGCTGGTGTTGCTAGTCACATATATCCCTAAATATCGAATTGGGATTTGGGAACAAGCTTGCATCTGGAGGGAAACAGGGATAATACTTACTGGAGTGTTAAAAAGAAGCAACTCTGTATTCTTTTGATTGATTTTATAACCCCCCTATATTTTTCGAACTTGTCAAACTTATCCAAAGCTCCCGGCACATTCTTCTTATTGGGCTTCAAATAAAGAATGACAACAACTGCAAACATTTTTAATATTGCCATTTTAGAAATAGGAGCCTCAATGGCTTGAATGGAATTCATCCTAATCGGAAGAGGCTCTAGAAAGAAAGTGAGTAAGATAGGGGAAACTGGGCACCCCTGCTGGGTCTCTGTACTGTTGGCAATTGATCCCGATCGCTGGGAATTCACAAATACCTTGGCTTGGGCCCCTTCATATAAATTCACAAACATTTTAATAAATTGCGGGAGAAATGCAAATTTCTTCAGAGAGGAAAAGAGTGCCTGCCAATTGACCAAACCAAAGGCTTTCTCAGCATCCACCATAATGACCGTTTCCCTTGTGTGGTTAGCTGAGAAATAGTCCAGCGCCTGTACTAAAATGCCCGTATTTGCATCCATTAACCGGCCTGGTGCAAATCCAGTCTGGTCCTTTTGGATTAAAGCCTGGGCAAGAGAGGTAGTACGTATAGCCCATATCTTCATTAACAACTTAAAGTCAGCGTTAAAGTAAGCTAAGTGTGGCAGTGTGAATTTATGTCCCTGGGATTCTTTCTTTGATAAAAAGCTGACTATAGTAGATTCCTTAAAAAGAGGAGCTACTACACCCTCGTTTTTGACAAAATTAAACAGATCACTCAGGAAAGGTATCAGATCCCTTGCAAATGTTTTATAAAATTCCACCGGAGAGCCATCATTGCCAGCAGCTTTTCCATTCGGCATAGTGGAGATAGCTTCCTGTACCTCATGCGCGGAGATATTAGAGATTAACTTTTTTAACCAGGGAGTACAACAAGTGCAGGAAACTAACTGATTGAAAATAATAAAATATGTTTGACTCTGAGGTTTCGTAGCTAGTTTCATACAAAGCTTTGTAATGCTGTAGAAACAGTTCGGAGATCTAGTTTTTTTCTGAAACTATTTCACCCTTGACCGAACTTTCTAGTTCACTAACAAATGAGGCTTCCTGCCTGACCAATGTGGACTAGGCCAGAAATTCGCCGATTTGCTGGTTCTCTTCATACAATCTCTGATGGTATGCACTCAAGCTCTCAACTTCCTCCAGTACAAAGTAATCCCTCAGCTTTTGCTTTGCTTTTTCAAAGTTGTGCTCTATAAGAAGGGGCGGTGGACCCCGATACCCAGTATTGGTTCGCCGGGTATGATCTACTGCAGATTACAGCAAAATTCTTATGTTGCCACATCTAGTAAGCAATTATGCGCCCACTTTCTGCAGCCTTGAAGGCCTCCCAGAAGGAAAAGAATCAAGTCCGTGCTCCTATTTGACAGAAAATAATTCCAAATAAATTGCTTCATGTTGACAAGCCATTACTGATCAGATAGCAGTGACCAGTGCAGCTGCCACCTAGGCCTTTCACTCCTTGATGTCTCGATCTCTTTTTTGATGGAGGCCACTAAATGATCGGAAAAGGAGTTGGTCCAGATATCAGAATCGATCCTCTTAATAAGACGAGAGACTATGAAAAAGTTGATACGAGAAGCGGTATGAAACCGCTGTGAAAAGTAGGTATACTGAGAGACATCTGGATGGTCATGCCTCCAGGGATCAACTAAATTAAATCATGTTTGAATGTATCTAAAATCTTTTTAGTATTAGGTTTAAGTAGTTTTTTCAATTTATTCGAGGTATCTAAAGCTAAAATCTGAATAAAGTTAAAGTTCTGTACCATAATCAGCACCAGTAGCAATCTGTAGCAGTGAGAGTGTCTCATCAAACACAGGGGCATAGTAATTTACCAAGTTTAACAGAGCACCATTGACTGGAAGCCGTAACCAGAGCCATCTGCCCTGTGGATCTCTAATTATGTCACTGACCTGCCAATCCAGCCCCCTTCATGACAAGATCGCCACCCCTCCCACCTTAGAGCAAGACCCATGGAAGCAAAATGAGCTTGCAAGTACTTCTTAGGAATATGGATTTCGGGCAATTGGTCTTCAGATGGGTTTCTTTTAAAAATATAACTTCCGACAGAGGGACCCCAACCATCTTGGCAATCCCCCATATTTCTGTCTATTTGACATACACTTTACATTAACAGATAAAAATCTAATTTCACATCCCATTGCAAACAACCTTTTGAGATTGAGAAATAACCCTATAGCTCTCTTCACCCATGAATGTTTCTTGTTTCTTAATGGATACCCTTGTATCACTTAACCCCACCAATTCCAAACCATATTCAGATCTGTTCATTTTAATTACACATGAAAACAACATCACCTTAATCCCACTTCAAAACCCCAAAAGTGCTCCAAAAACAACAACAAAAAAATCAGAAAAGAAAGACCCCACCCTAGCAGGAGGAGAACTGACCACAGTAACCCTCCTACAGTGTAACTAACAACACTGGGTGCCATGACATTGCAACCACAGCACCCGTGACCCCACCTACATGCCACATTAAATATAGAAATTACATTTCAAGCACATTTCCACTGACTATTGACTGGATTGAGCAGCCAGGCTAGACAACCAGATTAAGGCATGGCTACCAAGCACCCATTGATTCCAAAATCCCTTGGTTAACCAGACCGCTAAGGCCTGGAACGCTAAATAGTACCAAACCATCTAATTAACCCCTTTTGTTACACACTAGACAAATTGGACATATCATGCAGAAGCTCCTGAGCCTCATCCATCCCTAGGGTAGGTCCTGAGCCTCGTCCATCCCTAGGGTAGGTCGCTCCCCCCACCGCTGCAGCTCCAACTGCCCAGGCCCCTGCCACCTCCAGCAGACCGTAAGTGCTCCATTGCGCTCCCCCCTGTCCAGCCCCTCGTTTTTCTCTTCTGTCTTCTGTGCTCTCTCTCTCTGTCCAAACTCCTTCGTTTTTTTTTCTTCTGCTCAGCTCTCTGTGTCCAAACTCCTTCGTTTTTCTTCTGCTCTGCCCTGCTCTGCTCTCTGTGTCCAAACTCCTTCGTTTTTTTTCTGCTCTGCTCTCTGTGTCCAAACTCCTTCGTTTTTCTTCTGCTCTGCTCTCTGTGTCTAAACTCCTTCGTTTTTCTTCTGCTCTGCTCTCTGTGTCCAAACTCCTTCGTTTTTCTTCTGCTCTGCTCTGCTCTCTGTGTCCAAACTCCTTCGTTTTTGTTCTGCTCTGCTCTCTGTGTCCAAACTCTTTCATTTTTCTTTTGCTCTGCTCTCTGTGTCCAAACTCCCTCGTTTTTCCTCTGCTCTGCTCTGCTCTCTGTGTCCAAACTCCTTTGTTTTTCTTCTGCTCTGCTCTCTGTGTCCAAACTCCTTCGTTTTTCTTCTGCTCTGCTCTCTGTGTCCAAACTCCCTTGTTTTTCCTCTACTCTCTATCTTTGTCCTAGCTGCCCGTTTTTTCTCCTATCTCCTGTGAATTTCCCCTTTTTCTCCTACTACTCTTCTTTTTCGGCCTCCCGCCCCCGCCCTCTGCTTTCCCGCCGCTGACACCCGTGCGGCCCCGCCCCCCTGCTCCCATTCGTCGCCCTCCCTCCCGCCCCCAGCTGACCCCTCCTCCCCCCCACTTCCCTCTTATGGCTGCCGCTGGCGTGCCAAAGGCAAGCCCGTATGCGCCCGTCCGCGCCTGGACTGCGCCCAGCGCCAGAACCCCTGGCCCCAGCGCTCCCAAAACCCGCAGCACTGCTACAACGCCGCCTCCCTCCACACACTCAACCCGGGACGAAACACACCCTGCTACCAAGCCAGCCCGAAACGCACTCATGGACCCTTTGCATGTCAAACCTGCAAGTATACCTTCCACCGCGATTGCACCCCATCCACCAGCCCACGAGCCAACAACAACCACCTCAAGTGCATCCTCATCAACGCACGCTCCGTCCACAAACACGCCATTGAACTATGGGACCTCCTGGACTCCTCCGCACCGGACGTCGACTTCATCACTGAGACCTGGATGAACGCCTCATCGGCCCCCAATATCGCCATAGCCATCCCCGACGGCTACAAGATCGCCAGGAAAGACCGCACCAACCAAGTCAGATGAGGAATCGCAATCATATACAAGAGCTCCATCAACGTCACTACCTCCACCGAAGGCACTCCCCTTGCCGACGAACACATGCACTTCCAGATCCACACTGACCCCATGACCACCCTCAGAGGAACTCTCGTCTACAGGCCCCCTGGACCACGCACCCTTTTCAGCGAATCCATCACAGACTTCATCTCCCCGCACGCCCTAGCCTCGCCAGACTACATCCTCCTCGGAGACCTGAGCTTCCACCTGGAGCAGAACAACGACACCAACACCACCACCCTGCTCGACAACCTCTCCAACCTCGGCCTCAAGCAACTGGTGAACACCCCCACCCACATCGCTGGACACACGCTCGACCCCATCTTCTCCGCCAGCAACCACGTATCCTTCAGCCACTCCTCCGAAATACACTGGACCGACCACAGATGTGTCCACTTCACCTTCTGACGCAAGACTCTCCACCTTCACACACAACCTATCTCACGCAGACCTTGGAACAAAATCTCCACAGAACAGCTACTCTCCACTCTCAACCACAACCAACTTACCACCACCTCCGACGCCAACAGCGCAGCCCTCAACCTCACACAGTGGATCACCAACTGCGCTGACAACCTCGCCCCCCTCAGAAGCCTCCCAAGACAGACCAACACCAGAAAACCTCAATGGTTCACAGACGCCCTCAAAGAATCCAAGAAAACCTGCAGTACCCTCGAGAAAACCTGGCGCAAAGATCACACCACAGAAAACATGTCAGCCCTCAAAACTGCCACCCGCAAACACCACCATCTGATCCGCGCCACCAAAAGAGCATCCTTCAAAGAGAGACTGGACAAGAACACCCACAACAGCAAAGAACTCTTCAACATCGTCAAAGAGCTCTCCAATCCCAACGCCAGCTCCAACTCCATCACGCCCTCACAAGAACTCTGCAACTCCCTCGCTACCTTCTTCCATCGAAAGATCACCGACCTACACAACAGCTTCGGACCACAGATCCCGCCGACCACCACCGAACCCACAGCCCCAGCCGTCACCCTCAACACCTAGACACCCATCAGCGCCGAAGAGACCAAAACTACCATGAACACCATCCACTCCGGTGCCCCCTCGGACCCTTGCCCACATTACATCTTCAACAAAGCCGATGCCAGCATCGCCCCCTATCTCCAGACCATCATCAACAGCTCGTTTGCATCTGCCACCTTCCCCGGGAGCTGGAAACACGCGGAAGTCAACGCTCTCCTGAAGAAACCCACGGCGGACCCCAGCGACCTGAAGAACTTCCGCCCCATCTCGCTCCTCCCCTTCCCGGCCAAAGTCATCGAGAAGGCCTTCAACAAACAACTGACTAACTTCCTCAAAGACAACAACCTGCTCAACCCCTCCCAATCCGGATTTCGGGCCAACCACAGCACGGAAACCGCCCTCATCGCAGTCACTGACAACATCCGAACCCTGCTGGACAACAGAGAAACAGCCGCCCTCATCCTCCTCGACCTCACAGCTGCCTTCGACACCGTCTGCCACCGCACCCTAATAACCCGCCTCCGCTCCACCGGTATCCAAGGACAGGCCCTGGACTCGATCGCCTCTTTTCTCTCTGACTGCTCTCAAAGAGTCTACCTCCCGCCTTTCCGCTCGGATGCCACCGAGATCATCTGTGGCGTCCCTCAAGGCTCCTCGCTCAGCCCTTCTCTCTTCAATGTCTACATGAGCCCCCTCGCTGATATCGCACGCAAACACAACATCAACATAATCTCCTATGCCAAAGACACCCAGCTGACACTCTCCCTCACCAAAGACCCAGCCACTGCCAAAACCAACCTGCAGGATGGAATGAAAGACGTCTCAGAATGGATGAAACTCAGTCGCCTGAAGCTGAACTCAGACAAGATGGAAGTCCTCATCCTCGGAAACTCCCCGTCTGCCTGGGACGACTCCTGGTGTCCCACGGCCCTGGGCACCGCACCTACCCTCTCAGACCACGCACGCAACCTCGGATTCATCCTGGACCCTCTTCTCACCATGACCAAGCAAGTCAACGCCGTCTCGTCCTCTTGCTTCCTCACACTCCGCATGCTCCGAAAGATCTTCCGCTGGATCCCCGCAGACACCAGAAAAACTGTGACCCACGTCCTCGTCACAAGCCGCCTGGACTACGGAAACACCCTATACGCAGGAATCACTGCAAAACTTCAGAAACGTCTTCAGCGAATACAAAACGCCTCTGCACGCCTCATCCTCGACGTACCCTGCCACAGCCACATCTCCGCCCCCCTGAGACACCTACACTGGCTACCCGTCAACAAAAGGATCACCTTCAGGCTCCTCACCCACGCACACAAAGCCCTCCACAACAAGGGCCCCGAATACCTCAACCGTCGCCTCACCTTCTACAAGCCCACCCGTCAACTTCGATCCACCAGCCTCGCTCTCGCCGCCGTCCCTCGCATCCGCCGAACCACTGCAGGTGGAAAATCCTTCTCCTACCTGGCAGCCAAGAAGTGGAATTCCCTCTCCGCCCACCTCAGGACCACCTCGCCTTCCGGAGGCAGCTCAAGACCTAGCTCTTCGAGCAGCAGTGACCCCCCCTAGCGCCTTGAGACCCTCACAGGTGAGTAGCGCGCTGTATAAATATCATTGATTGATTGATTGAAAACGATGGAATTGTCCCCTGGCCAAAACCTTAAATTTAGATTATTGTACAACTGATGATTGAAAGCCCTGAGCTTTGAATAGGTGCATCATTTTCACAAAGTCCTTCCGACTACGAGCAACTGAAGCAGTCATATCGGAAAAAATACGACACTGGGGTATCTCTGGCATGGAAAATTGTTTTTGCTTGTTAGCCTCTGCTAGCACTTGGTAGGCAGAAATTTCGATCTGGGAGGACGTTGGGCCGGAACACTATGAGCCCTTGTTATGGTTAAGTCACTGGAGTATTCTGGAAGAACCTGAGTTATAATGAAATAATTAATCTATTGAAGAACTTGCTGACCTTCACATCCCTCTGGGACATCCACTATGCACAGATTATTGCATTGAGAGTGATTTTCAAGTTCCTCTACCTCTACCTTTTCCTCAAGAGTTGAATTATATTTATTGAGCTGGGCGACTTCCTTTTGGGTTGAGGAGACTTGATATTCCAGTTGCAATATTTTGGCCTCTGTCTCCTACAAATGTTCAGGAAACTGGGCCATCGACTCCTCAATTAAAACAGGCCTTGCATGCAGAGCTGCTGCTTCAATCACCTGTGAAGCCCTATGTTCTCTAATCTTGTTGGGTATCATATTAAGCATAATTTTGGCATCCATTTACATGGTAACTAACTTGTCAGAGAAGTCTTGCTGCTGCGCCTCCTGCTGGTCACTCCCCATGACGGCAGGCTCTAATACCTGAGAAGTTGCAACAAGAGGGCCAGAGAAAGACACTTATGAGGGTTCATGATGTGAAATCGATATGGAAGCTGATTTTGGTGCGGCTGCCCGTAGGGTAGCTGACAGCAAGGGTTCTGAGGGACGAGGACTTATTTTACCACTGGAAAACAAAAGATACTCCTTGGCTTTACCAAGCTTCATTTCCAGACCCGTACCAGCCCCACTGGAGGATGACCCAGAGGATGGCCCAGTGCCCTCTCTAAAAGTATTGAAAGATTCAGAAATTTTGACACCCATAGAAACCTGTGGTAGGCCCATTGAGTAGCCCACAATGGGGCCCACCCCCTGTTCCACAGCTCCAGACACCTCCCACACATCCAATTGGCCTGACATCTGGAGGGTATCTTCTAGACTCAAAGAGTTAGCTGCCATCCTGGTTTCCTTCCATGGGTGTGGGCTGCGATTAGCTCTAGCGAAAATGTGCTCTACACGTTTCTTAGCTCTTTGTGCAAGGGCAGAGGCACCCAGGCTTCCCCATGTATCCCTGGAATTTAAATGCTTTCTAATTCTTTTTTATATTTTCCCCCTTATGACCTTGCAGAGTTGACAGCTGATGTGAAAATCAAGTTGCAAATCAGCCATATATGTCTTAGCGAGCTAGTCTGAGTCCTCCAGGCAAGCTAGGCAACAGAGCCAAAAGAGGTAAACAACAGAGTACCAGAGTGGCAATAAGATTGGGACCAAACCAGAGACTCTCACTGGGAAGTGTCAGGAAGTGAAAGTTTCGGGCTCAGATTAAGAATACTTGCTCAGATGAGAAACCTGGTGTTCTACCCCCTTCTCATCCTCTAGCTGCCAAAAGCCTATACCTTCTTACTCGTTAGTCACAACGGGGATACATTCAGCCATCAACCTCCTTCACCTCACACAAATGCCCACAAATGTCCACTGGGGTAACAGGACACCTCCCCCACTAGCCCTGATAGACTGCTGGTGGGGAAATCAGCAATCAGCATTCAGTATGCTCAGACGCAGTAGTGCAGAATTCCTTGCCGCGTCTCTCCGCACCTCTCCTCCCGCGCCTCGCTGCTCCTGCACTCTTACCTAGAAGTAGATGTGGCATGTACCTTGAGAGGGGGCCCTGACCCAGTCAGGAGCTCCCATGTCAGGGGCCCGATGCCCGTGCAAAGTGAACTGCCCTGAGTGGGCCCCCTGTAGCATGAGGGCCCCCCGCACTGCAGGGGCTGCGGGCACCATTGTTACACCAGTGGACCCACCATGGCCCACCTTATGACTAGCTGTCCTAAAACGTCTTCAAATTTAATATTCTCCTTAATTCTACCCCCTAATCACTGCAGGCAGATTATTTGATCTATTCTGTACTTTCTAGGACATAAACTAGAACCATTTTAGTCACACACATCAGGCACCAGTTACTTTCTTTCAGATCTCTCATAATCCCCTTTATCAGTGACAGACCACCGTCTTGAACCTTCTCCCCAAGGTGGATGGCTAGCAAATCAGCAACCACACCTTGGACCATATTTAATAAAAGTGGTGCTGCACACAGTGCACCGCCACATTTCTTGAGCCCCTCAGCACTCCCCTAACGCCACCATGTGTGCGCCATATTTAAAATACGGCCCACCGTGGCGGTAGTTAGGGGACTAGCATCAACATTTTTTACGCTAGTCCAGCGGTTTGCAGGATTAGTGTCAATACTTTTGACGCTAATCCTGCAAGGCACCCAGAGGCCCATTGTAAACTATTGAAGCTTCCTTTTAACACCTGCTCTGAGCAGACATTAAAAGTGCCCAAAAAATGGTACAAGGAAATCTTTTAGATTTCCTTGCATCATTTTTTTGGCCCCCTAAATGGTGGAATGCCCCTTCGCATATATTATGCCTTGTGCAGGCATAATGGAGCGCAAAGGGTTACAAAGTGGCACAATGCATGCATTGCGTCACTTTGTAAATATGACACAGTGTTTTTGGCCTTCTAACACCACAATGACGCTAATGTGGCGTTGGAATGGTGCTAGGGGCTCTTAAATGTGTCTCCTTGTGTTCTAGTTCAATCAAGCATGCTAAACTGAGTTATTTACTTTACCCCAACCTCTCACACTACTGCTATGTGGACATAGCTCTGAAATCTTGCATTTCTGGCTTCCCACTTATATAATTTCTCCAGCACTCGTTCTTTCTTTGCACCATAGCTGGCTGTCTCAATCATACGTTGGTGGACCTTCTGCTCCCTGACAGCTCACGCCTTTCCTCAACATATTCAGAACTTGACATCTAGTAACATGACTTTCTAGTACACAAACACCCTCTGGCCTTCTCAATGCTAAACAACAGCGACAAAACTCTGCTGTCCAATGCACCAACCATGATCCAAGCATTAGCTCAGTTTTAGGCAGTCTTCGATTGTGCCTCATACTCTGTAGCTTTAAAAAAACATTAATAATTGGTATGCAATCTTTGGTGCGCACCCACACCTGACTGCATTTCCGTATGTTTCCCCTGTCTCCCTGTTTTCTCCAAACTCCTCTTTCATTTCCACGGCTGCCTAAGCTAATGATTGGCATCTTTGCCATCTCACGTGGAAAGGGATGTAAGGATAAACAAGAATTGTCAAAATCAATAGGTCTTGCCTTTGCAAACGTTATTGGCTTTGCCAATGTGTCTTAGTCATGTTGTACACCAGCGTGGCTAAAAGTTAGTGGCATAAAGGAGAGTGGCATGGAGTGTCATAGCAAAGAGTGGAGAAGAGTGCTTTAGAGTGGATGGCAGAGAGTGTCATGTATTGGAGTGGCATAGTGTGGAGTTGCGTAGAGTGGCATACACTGGAGTGGCATAGAATAGAGTGGACTGGTGTAAAGTGCATTGGTGTAGAGTGTTGAAGAGTATAATGGTGCAGACTGTAGTGGTATTGAATGCAGTGGCATTGAATTTAGCAGTGTACAATGTTGTGTCATAGAATTGGCATTGAATTTAGCAGTGTACAATGTTGTGTCATAGAATGCAGTGGCATAGACTGGAGTGGTGCATAGCAGAGTCCAATGGTGCAGAGTGGAGTGGCACAGAGTGGAGTGGCACAGAATAGAGTAGCATAGAGGAGAGTGGCACAGAGTGGAGTGTCACAGAGTAGAGTGGCGCAGACTATAATGTTACAGAGTAGAGTGGCATAGAGTGCAGTGGCATGGAGTTGAGTGATGCAGAGGGCAGTGGTGCAGAGTAGAATTGAGTGTCATAGAGTGGTACACAGTAGAGTAGCATAGAGTATATTGCCATATATTGCAGTGGCATAGAGTGTGGTGGCGTAAAGTGGAATATCATAGAGTGGAGTAGTGCATAGTAGAGTGCCATCTAGTTCAGTGGCAGAGAGTGCAGTGTTGCAGAGTAGTGTCAGAGTGCAGTGGTTTGGTGTAAAGTAGAGTGGCATAGAAAGCAGTGGTATAGCGTACAGTGATGCAGAGTAGGGTGCAGTGCCATAGAATGCAGTGGTTAAGAGTATAGTGGCGTAGAGTGCAGTGGCATAGAGTGGAATGGCACAAAGAAGAGTAGAGCGGCGTAGAGTGTTTCAGAGTAGAGTGAAGTGGTGCAGAGTGGAGTGATGAAGGGTAGAATGCAGTTGCATAGAGTGCCATAGAGTGTAATGGCTGAGAATAAAGTGGTGTAGAGTGCAGTGGCATAGAGTGCAGTAATGCAGAGTAGATTAGAGTGGCATAAAGTGGATTTGTGTACAGCATAGGGGCACAGAGTTGAGTGTTATGGAGTGAAGTGCATTGGTGTAGAGTGTATGGGCAAAGAGTGAAGTGGCGTAGAGTGCAGTGTTGCAGAGTGGCATGGAGTACAGTGGCATAGAATGGAGTTGCGCAGTGTAGATTGGTGTTGCCTAGACTGGTCTGGAGTGGTGTAGAGTGCAGTGGTGTACAGTAGAGTGGTAAAGAGTGCAGTGGCATTGAGTAGAGTGGTGCAGAGTGCAGTGGCATGGAGTGGTGCAGAGTAGAGTGCAGTGTTGTGGAGTGGTGCAGAGTAGAGTGGAGTGGGTAGAGTGGAGTATTCATAGTGTAGTAGCACACTATCATTACAGACAACACATTTTCAATTGAAATTACCATTACATTTGCACAAACATACATTTTTACTAATACAACTATACAGTGCACAGACTAAATGCGTTCAGAAATTACATCATCTAGTGTAAAGATTTGTTTTAATCATGTTAAAGTATTTGTTTTCAGCACACTTCAGAAATAACAAAACTTGTGCTTCATTTGTGTTTCAAATTCTGATATATCCTGCAATTCTTACAAAGTTCGTTTAAATGTTGTGTGCTAGAAAAAACTAATTGCTACCCAGAGTATCCAGCAAGATAGTCACATAAATCCTCTCACTTTGAAGTCAGAGAAAGAAAACTAAACAAGTAAGCGCCCTCGGAAGAGCGAGTCTGACATTTGACCTCGGTCTTTGAACGCACAGCAAATGTGACAACATTAGAACAAGTTTTACAGGCTGGTTTACACATAGGGCGCTCTTGGAAGGATACTGTAAATAAGATTTGGCCAAGGAAAGGTACGAAATCAAGCTGGTCAACCTAAAACAACTAGATCAAGCAAATGGAAAGCAAGAAAATATGAGTTAGAAACCACAAAGCCAATGGCAAGCAACAGGCAGAATATATTCCTTGTTCAGTTTTCTGAATGTCCCCAAGATGTCTTTAGCAAACCAGACAGCTGTGCTGTCTGGTAAGCTGCAACTTAAAAATATGGCAGCCATATCTGCTGAAGCTGCCAGCGTTACCAGGTATTTTACAGGTTGTTCCAGGTCCTGTTTTTGTATCCTTAGGGCACAGGTGCCAAGTTTTTTAGGTTCAAATCTTTTTATTAGCAAAATTTGAATCACAAGACAAGTAGAGTAAAACAACCAACAATGCAACGCAGCGCCTCTGGGATTACTGAATGAATATAATGGTGTAACAGCCCCCCCATTCCCCACCCTCTCCCGAAGTACACATAACAGCAATTACACCAGGTAAGGCAAACCATGACTTCAATGGTCGTTCCATAGGCCTCCCTTGTGGTTTACGGGGGAGGAGGGTCATCTATATCTGTCAGTTCTAAGAGTCTCAAATATTTGGGTCAAGTCAGTTCTCAGAAGTCCCTAGAGAGTAGAGTCAAGTATGGGCACCAGAGCTCCCTAAAGGAATCTTCTTGAGCAGTGAGGACCAAGGTGACTTTCTTCATCCCCAGCACATGCCATAGGCTATGAAGACACCCAAGATGTGTTGTAAATGTGTCAGAGCACCAGTGAGTGAGGATGTTTTGTAGGCCTGCTCCTATCGCTAAGCCAATCCGTCACCCTTGGTGTGGTTTGAGCAGAAAAGTAAGGGAATTGGGGAGTCCCAGAATGACATACACAGGGAACGAGGTAGCTGAGCGTCAAGATGGGTCTTTATATCATTCAGGATTCTCTCCCAATATTGGGTGAGCTTAGGACACTCCCTGAGCAGTTGTACCAATGTCCCGGGGATCCACAGTGCCTCCAACAAGCAGCGCTACGAGTGGGATTACCCTTGTACAAGCTACTGGGGTAAGGTACCAATATGTGATCATTTTTGTGGCAGTTTCAATGCTGGCTGTACTACGTGCCATGTGGAGTGCCTGGTAATACACCCCCTCCCATGCCTTAGTCTGGAGGAATCTCCCCGGTTCAACCTCCGAGCAAAATTGGCCGTCTGGCTTGAACGTCAGTGGGTACATTGTAAGATGCTGTACAATTCAGTGATAAGATGTTTGTTCTTAGTCTTCCTGAGCAGCCATTTTTCAAAATCTGTGAGGGGCACTGTGCTCTACGGCGCATCCCTGGGTGCATCACCCAGTGCCGAATTTGCAGGTATCGCATCATCCCTGACTCCGGGAGTGCATAATCATCCCGCAATCGCTCGAAGGAAAGCGGGCTCACTGAATCGAAGAAGTGTCTGGCAGCCGGCACTCAGCCAGTGGCGGAATGTGGCTTGATCGAGGCCCGGTGTAAAAGCTGTGTTGCCTACTATGGGGGTCAGCGGGGAGGGTAAAGTGCAGAGGCCCTTACTCTGTGCAGTCCTGTACCATACTTTCAGAACTGTGGTGGTGACCGGTGAGGAATTAAGGCCCCATGGCCTCTGCTGACAAGTCAGGAACAGAATCGTACAGAGGGAAGTACCAGTGATTGCTTCGTCCATAAACAGCCAACGTTTTTCTGATTCCTCTCTGGACCACTCCAACAGATAGCGGAGTTGGGCGGCCTAGTAGTATTGTAGGATGTTTGGAATTCCTAAACCCCCTTTCAGTGGAGGCTGAAAACTCAATGCCCGAGTTGCGCATGGTCAATTCTCTGTCCACACAAAGCGGTGTATTGCACTCTGCGAGGCTTGGAGCATTCTGGAGGAGGGGATGTTCTGATCAGTAAGGCCTGAATGTCATGACCACACAAACTTGCCAAGTCAAATCAAAGAAGTGCATGAGAAAAGCAAAGAGATATCCTCAGTGGAGACAGCAAAGCCCAAACTGGAAGAAGGTTTGCAGAGTAATCTTGCGCTTATTTCAAAGGAAGAATCAAGAAGAGAAGATCCAAGATGGCCGCTGTGAGTTCTGAAGGTTAGTTACAGTTCTAGTCTTGCAATCGGTTGGTTGCTAGATTACGAGCTCTCCAGCTGGAAGCCTTGCACTTCAACTGAGGTCTGACAGGAATCAGCTGTGTGGAGAGAGAGCGCGCTTCAGAACAGAAACTCCTGTGAGGTAAAATTACATTTGAAGATTATATTACAGAAAACGGATAAATATTGTCAAGGTTTATTCGAAGAGTTTGATAGTAGACTGTTCCCGTGGAAGTCGGCAAGGCTACAGAGTTAATGTATGAATTAACCTTATGTTTACAAGGTTTTTGTTTAAGATATTAAAGTCAAAGAAAAAACAAACTTTAAAAGAGCAAGTATCTACAAATGTCAAGGTTATAAACAAAGGCCAAGTTTAAAGGAGAAACGAACTGTAAACAAATAAGCATTTATTACACATTCAATGGTAGTAAACCAAAATAGAGTTTAAAAGAGAAACAAACTTAAATAAACAAGCATTTACAACTACAAGTTATCGACAGATGTCGAAGTAAGGAAGGAGAAACTAACTGTAATAAATAAGCATTTACAAATACAAGTTATCAACAAATGTCGAAGTAAGAAAGGAGAAACTAACTTTAATAAACAAGCTTTTACAAATACAAGTATTGACAGAAGTCACAATAAGACAGGAGAAATTAAATAACATCAGCTGATTTGAAGAACGCATTATCACCAACTATATATATATATATATATATATATAGCAACATAAAACCAATCTCTAACAAAGGTTGAGAAGTTCTTCCAGAATCAGTATCAAGCATTTTTTAAGAAGAGCTATCATTTATAGAGAGAAGCAAGGCTACAGAGAACTCAGGGTGAGTGAAGAAATAATAGAATTAAAGAGAATTAAGTGTTGAGAGTAAAAAGTGAAAAACTGATGTTGTATGTCCCTAGTAATTGCGACTGTGACTCTTGCAGGTGCTGTATCCAATCTTAGATGTGAAGAGGCAGACTGAGTACTGGCGTTCATCATCTCTGTGGCAGTCTCTCTACCATCCCATTCCCCTTCCCCCCTCCGGGGTACTCAGCACGAAGGATTAATATTCGTTGTGAGTAGCTCGGGTCGGGACTGAGGAGTTATCTTCTGCTTCTGAGGAAATCTAATTGAAGTATCCTGACACTGAAAGAGGAATAAGATTCTCAGGAGCACAGTCATTTTTATTTGTGCTATTCGGCCCAGCCATGAGAGGAGGCAAAGTTTCCAATGTGCGAGGTTGCTCTTGATGTGCTGGAGAAGAATTTGATAGTTTATGGCTGATGTCTCTTAAATAGTCAGGGAAAGCTGTATGCCCAAGTATGGGATATACATTGGTTTCCAATGTATGGGATAATTGTGTGCAAGGAGTGTCACCGTCTTCAGGGAGACTGAAAGAATAAGAGCCTGGGAATTCTGAATATTTATCCGAAAGCCTACCACCCTGCTGGCCTGCCAAAGGCATCAGTCTCATTTATAAAGGTAGGAAGGGCTGTTTGAAGGTTTTCTAAAGCGACAATAAAATTGCCAGTGCAGAGGACAAGTGTATGCATGTTCCCATCAAAAACAATTCCCATGATGCTCGGATTGTTCTGCACCTGCTGAGCAAAGGGATCCATGTAGAGAGCAAACAGCTGGGGTGAGAGTGGGCATCCCTGCCTTGTCCCCCAGCAGATAGGAAACAGAGACTAAGGTGGTCATTCTGACCTCGGCGGTAAAAGGCGCCTACCGCCGGTCAGAAATCCTCCATAATTCCGCCGCGGTCGCGGTAACCCGCCACGGTCATTCTGACCGGCAGCCAAACCTCCAAAAATCCGACAGCCACAACAGACCGCCAGACCAGCGGTCGGTGGAAAAGTGGAGGTGACCAAACCTCCACCGTCACGCCAACAGAAATACGCCCATGCCATTACGACCCACGAATCCACGCGGCGGTCTTTCAAACACGGTTTACCATTGGCGGTACACACCGCCGCGGTCAGAATACACACAAACGAACAAAACTCAGCCACATTGGCCGATTTGAATTCCACACACCTGATACACATACACACACCACTCCCACACACACAATACAATATAAAACACACACCCACATCACCCACAAACCCCTACGACAAAAAATTCAGAAAGAAGCACTGAGAGACACATCAGCGATCACAGAATACCATCACACAGAGGCACACTACACCATCACCCACACAATATCCACACACAAAACAACACACACCACCACACTCAACACACTTAACTACACATACTCCACCCCACACATCATACACACCACTCCATGGCACCCCAAAGACAGCCCCGCTTCTCAGACGAAGAACTCAGGGTCATGGTGGAGGAAATCGTTCGGGTAGAGCCCCAGCTCTTCGGCACACAGGTCCAATACACCAGCATTGCCCGGAGGACGGAGCTATGGCAGAGGATTGTCGACAGGGTCAACGCTGTGGGACAGCACCCCAGAAATCGGGAAGACATCAGGAAGCGATGGAACGACCTACGGGGGAAGGTGCGTTCCATGGTATCCAGGCACAACATCGCCGTGCAGAAGACTGGCGGAGGACCCCCACCTCAACCCCCACAATTTACAACATGGGAGGAGGAAGTCTTGAATATCCTGCATCCTGACGGCCTCGCAGGAGTCGGCGGAGGAATGGACACTGGTAAGTTGAAGCTTCACTACTGCTTCCCCCCCACCTGCATGCCAAATCATACCCCAACCCTCACCCCCATCCTCGAACCCCACCCTCACCCCCACCCCCATCCTCACCCCCACCCTCACCCTCACCCCCACCACCATCCTCACCCCCACCACCATCCTCACCCCCACCACCATCCTCACCCCCACCCCAGCACACCTATTCCCTGCCAATGTCTCACCATCACAACCCACACATCCCAAAACCTAGGCCTGCATGTGTCCACTAAGCATGGACACCCATCACCAAAGCATGCCCAATGCATATACACATCCCCCCCACAAGCCACCCTCACCAAAGCCCCCACACACGAATGCCAGCACTTGGGGACACGGGAACCCACAGATACACCCATATGACACACATTGAAACTATAACCATACCTCTATACCCCTGCAGGACCCGACCGTCAACACACCGCCACGGAGGGCCCAGAATTCTCCACACCCCCCACCCAAGAGGCCGTCAGCGATGACAGCAGCTCTGTCGACCTGGACACCGATGACCAGCCCGGACCATCGGGGACCTCTGGACAGTCGGTTCCCCTCACACAGGCACAGGCCACTACAGACCCAAACCCCTCTGGGAACACCAGCACAGCTCCCACCCAGCGGGCCCATGCCTCTGTCTCCAGGGCGCGTCAATCTGCGGTGTGCCTACCACTACAGGGCACCCAGGATAACCCACCACCCCAACAACAACAGGGACCTGGGGGCAGTGGTAGTGGGCACACCGGCCAGGGGGCAGAGGCCCAGGGAAACAGGGCAACTCGGAGGGCAGCTGTGCGACAGGGGGGGGACGGGCCCAGGGAACCCACTCTCCACGAGGCCCTCACCACCATCATGGGAGCATACAACCGCTCCCAGGAGACGATGGCGACGGTACTGGCCCGGTTCCAGGAGATCCAGGTACTGCAGGAGGAACACTATCGGGGGTACAGGGAGGACATCAGAGCCCTCACCTCCACCCTGGTTACCATGGTAGGGCTGCTGCAGGACCTCATCAACACCAGGACGGACACTCAACAACAACAAAGGGCCCCTGCCACTAGCCTGGACCAAGAACAGCCAACCACCTCCGCCGGCGCTAGTGGACAGGAGGCCCCCGCACAACAGCAGCCCACCAGACCCCCACCTCCTGCAGGAGAAGAACCACCCCGCAAGAGGGCCCTGAGATCTCGCAAGAAGACAGAGTAGGATGTCAAGACCCCCGCCAGCAAAGGATACCACCTGATGTCATCCCACTGTCCCACATTGTCACCCTGTCCATCCTTGAACTGCCCATGCTCCATCTCTCCACAGGCCTCTGGACAATGCACCTGTGTGACTGTTACTCTGGACTCTGCCATGGACATTCCTTCACCATAGCCCCCACCCACTTGAAACCACCCATCCCATTTTGAGCACTGAAATAAACACCCATTTAGCACAAAACTATCTGGAGTCTGGCTGTGATTTCAAAATATTGTAATTGACATGACAGTGCAAATATGTCCTTGTACATAGTGAAGTCAACAAACAGCTGCCACAAAGCTGTAGTCCATGGGGAAACGAAGCACAGGACTCGTAGTGGGGACCCCAGATCTGAAATAGGGAGGGAAAAGCCACAACTCAGTCATCATACACTGGGGCAAATAGACAGGCAGCAGAGATGCAGGAGAGTAGTTCACATTCACTAAATTATGTTTGAATTGTTACCTGTGTCCTATTGGAAGTACTGTTCAATGATTCTGTCCCTGTTGTCTGTTTCAGCCCCGTCGTCTTCCTCCTCGTCACTCTCCACAGGTTCCACAGCTGCCACTACACCACCGTCTCGACCATCCTCCTGCAGGAAAGGCACCTGGCGGCGCAAAGCCAGGTTGTGAAGCATGCAGCAGGCCACGATGATGTGACACACCTTCTTAGGTGAGTACATTAGGGATCCACCTGTCATATGCAGGCACCTAAACCTGGCCTTTAGGAGGCCAAAGGTGCGTTTGATCACCCTCCTAGTACGCCCATGGGCCTCATTGTACCGTTCCTCTGCCCTGGTCCGGGGATTCCTTTCTGGGGTCAGTAGCCACGACAGGTTGGGGTACCCAGAGTCCCCCAATAGCCATACACGGTGTCTCTCTAGCTGTTCCATCACGTAAGGGATGCTGCTATTCCTCAGGATGTAGGCGTCATGCACTGACCCAGGGAACTTGGCATTTACATGCGAGATGTACTGGTCAGCCAAACACACCACCTGGATGTTCATGGAATGGTAACTTTTTCTGTTCCTGTACACCTGCTCCCTGTCTCTTGGGGGAACCAAAGCCACATGGGTCCCATCAATGGCACCAATGACGTTGGGAATATGTCCAAGGGCGTAGAAATCACCCTTCACTGTAGCCAATTCGCCCACCTCAGGGAAAATGATGTAGCTCCTCACGTATTTCATCAGGGCAGACAACACTCTGGATAACACCTTCAAAAACATGGGCTGAGACATCCCAGAAGCAATTCCCACTGTTGTCTGAAATGACCCACTTGCCAGGAAATGGAGTACTGACAGGACCTGCACCAGAGGGGGAATCCCTGTGGGTTGGCGGATGGGGGACATCAGGTCGGGCTCCAGCTGGGCACACAGTTCATGTATAGTGGCACGGTCAAGCCGGTAGGTCAGGATAATGTGGCGTTCTTCCATTGTCGACAGGTCCACCAGCGGTCGGTACACGCGAGGATTCATCCGTCTCCTCGCCAAACCCAGCGGACGGTGCCTAGGAAGGACAACATGGAGCACAGAGTCAAGCAACCCACAGGTACGTACTCACAGCTTGCACAGTAAACGATTCTCTATGCAGTGAATGGCGTGTCTGAGTGGCTATGCAAGGCCTAGGCCTGTGTGACGCAGTTGAAATTGAGCCATGTGGACCCTCGAAATGGCGGCTGCCTGACCTGTGAAGTGTGACAATGGGATGTGAGGTCAATGCTCTGGCGTGGCACACCGCGGCGGTCGGCGGTCGAAGACCGCGGCGCAAAGCCGCATTGGTTAACATTGAAGCCTATGGGTTTCAGGAGCCAATGGCGAAGGGCGCCGGCGGTGGCGGTACGCCCCGCCGCGGTACGCACCGCCGCGGACGTGACCGCCATTTCCTATCTACTTATCCACTTGCGACTTGAACTTTCACAGGAGAGGACCTATACTGCAAGTGTTGCTGTGACCTCGGTCTGGAAGGGACAATGGCTGCTGCGACTGGGGAAAGGGCCCCTGCCTTCACTGGAGAGGAGTTGGAGAAACTTGTGGATGGGGTCCTCCCCCAGTATGCGCTACTCTACGGTCCTCAAGACCAACAAGTGAGTTTAATTCAATATGGATTTGGGGCCACTGGCTGGCTTGGGGGCCTGGCGGGGGGCCTGGCGGGGATGGGGGGCATGTTGGGGCTGGCGGGGGGCCTGGCGGGGGGCCTGGCGGGGATGGGGGGCATGTTGGGGCTGGCGGGGGGCCTGGCGGGGATGGGGGGCATGTTGGGGCTGGCGGGGGGCCTGGCGGGGGGCCTGGCGGGGATGGGGGGCATGTTGGGGCCTGGCGGGGGGCCTGGCGGGGATGGGGGGCATGTTGGGCCTGGCGGGGGGCCTGGCAGGGGGCCTGGCGGGGGGCCTGGCGGGGATGGGGGGCGTTGGGCCACTGGCAACGAAAATGCAGACAAACTTGAACGTGGTATTTCTCCCTCCCTGTACGTGTCACATAGGTCCGCGCCCATGAGAAGATCGGGATTTGGCGTGCCATCGCCAAGGAAGTCCAGACCCTGGGGGTCCACCATCGACGGGGCACCCACTGCCGAAAGAGGTGGGAGGACATCCGCCGCGGGACCAAGAAGACCGCTGAGTCTCTGCTGGGGATGGCCTCCCAACGTAGGCGGGGTGCCTGCCGTCAACTGACCCCCCTGATGTTCCGGATCCTGGCGGTGGCCTACCCTGATTTGGATGGGCACGTGAGGGCAGCACAGCAGACACAAGGGGGTGAGTACAAGCATCATCTACTCTGTTGTCGCGCAGTGGAGGTGTCTGGGTGGGGGAGGAGGGCTGTGGGTCCCCCTAGGCCAGGGCGATATCTGTAGGCTGGGCACCCCCGTAAGCCCCTGTGTCCCCAGCCAACACCCTCAGTAGTGTGTCAGTACAGCCATCCCTGGGCCGTGTCATCCATGGCTGCAGTTGTCAACTCTAGGCGTGTAGGGCATGTTCCACGGAATGCGTAGCGGACCCCAAGTGCGCAACTTAGTGCAGGGGGCATCTGTGTCTGTCATGTCCGCTAACTGTACCGGTGATCCATGTACTCAAAATCTCTTTATTTCTCTCTCCCCCCCCCTTTTTGTTTGTCTTTCTGTGCTTGTGTGCATCAGCATCATCAGGCGGAGGAGAAGTGGCATCGGGGCAGGAGGGAGCTGCATCTCACATGGCCCAGGAGGGCCATGCCACAGAGTCTGACTGGACCAGTGAGACGGAGGGCGAGGGGAGCTCCACAACGGGGACGACTGGAGCCTGCAGCGACACGGACACGTCCTCGGAAGGGAGCTCCCTTGCGGGGGTGGCACCATCCGTGCCCCCCGCCATTACAGGTACAGCCGCCACCCAGCGCACCATCTCCGCCCTCCCAGCAGCCCCTCAGCGTTCGCCCCGTGCCCGCTCTGCCAGGAAGCCGGGCATCTCCTTCGCCCCAGGCACCTCAGGCCCTGCCCCTGTTACCCCCGCTGCCCTCAGTGAGGAGGTCATTGACCTCCTCCGAACACTCATTGTTGGGCAGACTACCCTTTTGAATGCCATCCAGGGGGTGGAGAGGGAGGTTCATTGCAGCAATGCGTACCTGGAGGGCATTCATTCGGGTCAGGCTGCCCATCAGCGATCGTTCCAGGCTCTGGCCTCAGCACTGACGGCAGCCATTGTCCCTGTCTCCTGCCTCCCTCTACTAACTCCCTCCTCCCAGTCTCCTGTTCCTCTGCCTGTCCCACCCACACCATCAGACCAGCCTGCACACACCTCAACACCCAAGAGCCGCTCATCCAAACATAAGCACCACAGATCACGCAGACATTCACACAAGCAACATTCCGATGCAGACATGCCAACAGTCACTACCACCTCTGTGACCCCCACCTCCTCGTCTCCCTCCTCCCTCCCTGTGACGTCTACACTCACACCTTCATTCACCTCACCATCAGCCAGTGTTTCCATCACCAGCATACCCTCCACTCCAGTCCGCACACGTGCAGTCACCACCCCCACTGCCATTTACACGTCCCCTGTGTCCTCTCCCACTGTGTCTGTCACCCCCTCTTCCACACCACACAAACGCAGCCACCCACCCACCCAACAGCCATCCACCTCACGACAGCCTCCCGCTCCTGCACCTGCACCCAAAGACAGCAAACTTGTCTCGCCTACAACCACATCCTCTCCCTCCACTCCCATACCCACTGTACCTACCACTCTCCATTGTCCCAAGAAAATCTATCTCTCTACTGCTACCTTCTTTCCTGACCCTGAGCCCCCCCCTCCTTCTCGTCGGGGTAAAAAGAGCACCTCAGCCACCACCAGCCCTGCAGCCCCCTTGACAAGGGTGCAGGGGTATTGGAGCCCACCAGCCCGCAGGTCTGGATCTTCGCCCAGCAGCAAGGGGACAGCCAGCCCACCCCCTGGGAAGAGGAGCAGAAGGCGGAAGGGCCGCCGCCGGAGCAGGGATTCGATATCCCCCCAGGACACTAGCCAGCCACCGTCAACAGCCACAGCTCCAAAGGGAGGAAAGGGCCACAGACTCCCGACTAAGGAGGGCAAGGGCAGCAAGGCGGAGAAGTCAGGCAGCAGGCCTGCTGCCCATGGAGGACCCGTCACAGCTGCCCAGGAGGAGCCCGCAACCCCCATAGCCGCTGCCCCGGGAGGAACCGGCACAGCTGCCCCGGGAGAGCCCACCACCCCCATAGCCGCTGCCCAGGGAGGACCCAGCCCAGCTGGCCAGGAGGGCCCCACCACCCACAGCCCAGGTGGGCATTGAAGGAGCACCATCCCCGCTGCCCAGGAGGGCACCACCAGGCAATGAGCAGTTGGTCATAGAATGGCCGCCGTCTCCAGCACCGCTCCGCTGGGGACCGCCGTCTCAAGAACCGCTGAACTGGGCCCTTCAAGCCAAGAACCGCTGAACTGGGCCCTTCAAGGCAAGAACCGCTGAACTGGGCCCTTCAAGGCAAGAACCGCTGAACTGGGCCCCGCCGTCTCCAGCACCGCTCCGCTGGGGACCGCCGTCTCAAGAACCGCTGAACTGGGCCCTTCAAGGCAAGAACCGCTGAACTGGGCCCTTCAAGGCAAGAATCGCTGAACTGGACCCCGCCGTCTCCAGCACCGCTCCGCTGGGGACCGCCGTCTCAAGAACCGCTGAACTGGGCCCTTCAAGGCAAGAACCGCTGAACTGGGCCCTTCCAGGCAGGAACCGCTGGCCCTTTGGCAGACGTGGCAGGGCAGGATCTGTCTCGGGCAGGGCTGCAGGATGTCCTCTGGCCAACATGCCTCCTCCAGTGGCAGTGGAGTCTGTTATGGACTGTTTGGACTGTGGCTTTGCTCTCCCCAGGATGGCCCAGTGGGCAGGCCACCCACTTTATGGACTGTATGGACTGTGGCTTTGCTCTCCCCAGGATGGCCCAGTGGGCAGGCCACCCACTGTATGGACTGTGGCTTTGCTCTCCCCAGGATGGCCCAGTGGGCAGGCCACCCACTGTATGGACTGTTTGGACTGTGGCTTTGCTCTCCCCAGGATGGCCCAGTGGGCAGGCCACCCACTGTATGGACTGTTTAGACTGTGGCTTTGCTCTCCCCAGGATGGCCCAGTGGGCAGGCCACCCACTGTATGGACTGTATGGACTGTGGCTTTGCTCTCCCCAGGATGGCCCAGTGGGCAGGCCACCCACTGTATGGACTGTGGCTTTGCTCTCCCCAGGATGGCCCAGTGGGCAGGCCACCCACTGTATGGACTGTTTGGACTGTGGCTTTGCTCTCCCCAGGATGGCCCAGTGGGCAGGCCACCCACTGTATGGACTGTTTGGACTGTGGCTTTGCTCTCCCCAGGATGGCCCAGTGGGCAGGCCACCCACTGTATGGACTGTATGGACTGTGGCTTTGCTCTCCCCAGGATGGCCCAGTGGGCAGGCCACCCACTGTATGGACTGTATGGACTGTGGCTTTGCTCTCCCCAGGATGGCCCAGTGGGCAGGCCACCCACTGTATGGACTGTGGCTTTGCTCTCCCCAGGATGGCCCAGTGGGCAGGCCACCCACTGTATGGACTGTTTGGACTGTGGCTTTGCTCTCCCCAGGATGGCCCAGTGGGCAGGCCACCCACTGTATGGGCTGTTTGGACTGTGGCTTTGCTCTCCCCAGGATGGCCCAGTGGGCAGGCCACCCACTGTATGGACTGTATGGACTGTGGCTTTGCTCTCCCCAGGATGGCCCAGTGGGCAGGCCACCCACTGTATGGACTGTGGCTTTGCTCTCCCCAGGATGGCCCAGTGGGCAGGCCACCCACTGTATGGACTGTTTGGACTGTGGCTTTGCTCTCCCCAGGATGGCCCAGTGGGCAGGCCACCCACTGTATGGACTGTTTGGACTGTGGCTTTGCTCTCCCCAGGATGGCCCAGTGGGCAGGCCACCCACTGTATGGACTGTTTGGACTGTGGCTTTGCTCTCCCCAGGATGGGCCAGTGGTCATGGAGTCCCCTCGTGGATCTGGCGTCGTGTACTCAAGCGGCTGAGGTGCCCCCCCTTCCCTTCCCCCTGAGGTGCCTGTCCTTTTTTCTTTCTGATGCCCCTGCAGTGTTCTCTCCGTGGAGTTCTTGTCGTGGGACTGGGCCTTGCCCCTTTGCTCAGGACCCCTGTGGTCCACGGACAGTGGTTGGACTACATTTAATAGCTGTATATATTTTGTACATAGTTTATTTATTTATTTGGATTACTGCTGTCCATTTTTCAATATATCTGCCCGTTTGAGATCTCTTCTTTTGGTCTTTGCATTATTTCGGAAGGGGGGGGTTTGTGGGTTGTGACAGTGATCTGTGGGAATGCATTGATGTGTGTGTTGTAGTGGGTGTGGGTGGGTGGGTGTGTGCCGGTAATCTTTTCCCTCCCCTGTGTCGTAGGTGCAGTACTCACCGATGTCTTCCGCGCCACCGGGCGTGCTCCTGGTACAGGAGCAGGTATAGGAGTGCGGGGATGACCTGCAACTCGGGTTCCATACTGCCGGAATCTCGCGTGGTGTATGTGGAGGTGAGCGTTTTCCCGTTCGTAGTCTGTTTCCGCCGTGTTTTTATCGGCGGTGCTCCCGCCCCGGAAAAGGTGGCGGATTGGTGGGTCGTGGTAGGGTGGGCGGTACATTGTCTGCCGCCTGGCTGTTGGCGGTGACCGCCGCGCTGTTTGTTTGTTCCGCCGTGGCGGTCGGAGTGTTAATGCGGCGGGCTGTGTTGGCGGTTCCCGCCAGGGTCAGAATTGCATATTTTGGACCGCCGGCCTGTTGGCGGGTTGGCCGCCGCTTTATCACCGACCGCCAGGGTCAGAATGAGGGCCTAAATCAGGCATTAACCCGTACGCTCTCTCTTGGTTGGCTGTAATTACTAATAATCCAGACTCCAAATCTGGGTCCAAAGCCAAAGTGTTCTAGAGTAGCCTCCAAATACAGCGAGTGCAACTGGTCAAATGCCTTCCCTGCGTCTATGGCCAGGGGCCCGGCAAAGGAATTTTTCTTGGACGCTTTTGGGCACATATGGGGAACCCACTATAAAAAGGTGATCCCCAAGTGTACTCTGTGTGCCAACAGTCGCCCCTTGATCTCCACCAGTTTGTCACCCACTTTCCCTCGGAAAGAGCAAGAAACTAGAAGAGCCACTCCTACGCTTTTTGTGCACGCACATGAGAAGAACTGATGTGAGAAGGCCCGGAATTGAAGTCTGTGGCAGTCTCCAGGGAGCAGGTGAATCTCATGCAGTAGACACAGGTCAACCCCTGTTTGCTCTAGATAGGATCATGCAACGCTTTGTCACGTTGTTAAGGCCCTTTACATTGAGAGTGATAACTTAACTTATCCTGTGTTGAAAGGGATTAGTCGTTGATACGGATTTGTGTGCCCTAAGAGTTGACCCTTGTGTGCTCAACAGCAGTAGGAATGTAGGGAGTTTGTGTTTTGAGAACTACCTAGCATTAAGGGGGTCATTCCGACCCTGGCGGTACAAAACCGCCAGGGTCGCGGATGACGGAAGCACCGCCAACAGGCTGGCGGTGCTTCCTGGGCCATTCTGACCACGGCGGTAAAGCCGCGGTCAGAAAACCGGGTCCGGCGGTTTCCCGCCGGATTTCCCCCGGTTGCCCAAATCCGCCATGGCGGCGCTGCAAGCAGCGCCTCCATGGGGATTCTGACCCCCTTCCCGCCACCCTGTTTCTGGCGGTCTTTACCGCCAGGAACAGGATGGCGGGAATGGGTGTCCTGGGGCTCCTGGGGGCCCCTGCACTGCCCATGCCAAAGGCATGGACAGTGCAGGGGCCCCCTAACAGGGCCCCAGCATGCTTTTCACTGTCTGCCTAGCAGACAGTGAAAAGCGCGACGGGTGCAACTGCACCCGTCGCACACCTGCAACACCGCCGGCTCCATTCGGAGCCGGCTTCAGTGTTGCAGGCCCCTTTCCCGCTGGGCCGGCGGGCGCTACCTTAGGTAGCGCCCTTAGGTAGCGCCCGCCGGCCCAGCGGGAAAGTTGGAATGGCCCCAGCGGTCTTTTGACCGCGGGCGGCCAAATGGCGGTTCCCTCCAGGCGGGCGGCAACCGCCGCCCACCGGGGTCAGAATGACCCCCTATGTGTGCCCACCAAAAATGAGTGTACTCCCCCTAACAGTCACCAAACCTATATTAACCAAAACATAACCATAACAAAGATGAAAAGCTGGTGATGCCCAGCAAAGTCGCACAAGGTGGATGAGTAGAGGGATTCGTGGCTCTACACAGTCCTTCATTTCCAAGCCCTGTCACCCTGTCCACCACACCCAGCCAGCCAAATCTCAAGAACTGTCCTGGAGCCTCAATCACCATCAATCAGGATCTCACCTGTTGGCTTTTACAGTCAGCGATTCCAGCACCACCCTGTTTTCGAGTGCTATAGTCTCAGGACCCATTTGTTGGTCGCCCAGGGTGGTCCCCCCCGGCATTCAGAGTGTTTCCTGGCCTTGTGCTCCTTTAGGGTAGCCTGCTGAGAACTCTTGGAGGGTGCCTCAAGTTGCAGTACCTTTCAGGCTTCTGTCAGAGATCAAAGTTGAAGCAGTTTTCCTTCCCAATGAAAGACAATGTGGAACGGGTAGCCCCAGGAGTAGGATATTCCCTTGTCTCAAAGATAGGTTGTAACGGGGTGAAAACCCCTCATCTTTTGTAGAGTAATAGCCGACAAGTCTTGGTATAGGACCAGTCTGTGTCCTCTGAACTTCAGGGGGTGCAGGTCCCTAGCTTTGCAAAGAATCTTTTTCCTTGAGATGGAAATCATGGGCACAAACCTAAATGCCAGCTGGGTGGGTGTTTGCAGGTCTCTGCAGTCTGACCCTGTCGAGGTGGATTGCTTTGTGTGGTGCCGTCTCCAGGATTTGGGTGAAAATGGCTCTGACATAAGTTACAATATCATCCTCATTGGCGTTCGTAGGAGCTCCACGGATGGTATATTGTTATGCCAGGATAAATTTTCAAGGTCCTCTGCATGAGTCTGTAAGTCAATCTGCTCTTCGCGAAGTCTTATGACTTTTTGCTGGAGCTGTTCAATCTCCTCCTCCCTACTTATCCCATGATCTTCTAAGCTGGAGACCCTGTCACCCATCTCCACCAGCTCATGACGGACCTCCTTCAGATCATGGGACAGATCCTTCTTCATAATTTGCAGGTCCTCCCAGAGGAAATGTGCGGGTCACTGGCCTCTCACTGTCCTTCCTGTTGGCTAGCTGTTCGAGGTTGGAAGGGGATGCCCATCTCTTAATTCGCTCCCAGATGATTTAGACAGCATCTCTTTTAACGTGAGGTCTTTCTTGGTGCAAGCTGTTGCCATGTCCCCGTGTCAATGTCCTGCGTCTGCTGGGCAATACTGAGACCTCCTCTGCTCTGGAATACTGGCTTGAAAAAAGGTAGTGTTCAATCAGCAAGTGCAGTGGAGCACCTTAGCAATTATTTTTTAATGGTCTCTCCAGCACCCACGGGGCCTAGGGAAGAGAAGTGCGAGGATCCACTGTCCGTCCCAGGAGGCGTTATGTGAGCAAATCTCAGAGGATGGCAACTGTCCATCTCCAAGGTACCAGAAATATCCGTTGGGGGCCTCGCCAGGCACATGCCCCCACCAACGGCCTCTTTCTGCGTTAGGAGCGTCTGTTGCATTGATCAAGGCAGTGGGACCAGGTGTGCCAGAACACTATGCTGACCCTCAGGGCAGGAGGGCTGCCAAGTTTTTAAAGTGGTTATGTGTGACAGTTCCATGGTTTCAGTATGTATGAGTAACATTCTACTGTAAATTGTGTGAGATTTTAAGTGACACATTGTTGCAAAGAAAACCAGGCATGTAAACAGTTACTTCTGGAAATGACCTCCTTCTGAACAATGAGAAGTTCTTAAAAAGTCTTGAAACTGCTACAAACCCCCAGATTTGGAAGGTCACTGACTGCTAATTAGGGAGTCCTCCAGGCAACTGCACTGCAAATCACTGCAAGTCATTATCTGCTTTCATTCATTCATTCATTCATTTAACTTTATTTCGGTAAGTAAAAAACATACCATAAAAGTACAATGCACATCAAAGAGAAGAAAGGCTTTTTTAAGAGAAAGAGGATACTAAAGATAAAAACACAGTAGCAAATTTATGAAAAAAAACAAAAAAGTTTAGAAATCAAACAAAATAAACAACCAGATGAACACCTCTTAATATAAAAAAGGTCCACTCAGCAAAAAACTGGTTGCATAAATCAGTGAATAATTGATAATATAATGAACCAATATCTATATCCTAGAGAGTAAAGACCAAAATCACGCATCCAATTTGATAAGTATACATAAATAAATCTAAAAATTGGCTCCCCAATCTTACTCCTTAAAATTACTAATCTCAACCGTCAGAATAATTCAAAAGATTTTACCACTGATAAAACTATCTGGAGGGATGAATCACATTACCTGCTTTCAGCTGAGGCTCAGTAGACCAGGCAAGCATGAGCAGAATGCAGAATCTCTGCAATGGATGACGACACCTCAAAGCGCCTAGAAAAAGTGTGGCGCCTGCTCATGTCTGCTATGGCGAAAATTGAAGATCTTCAAGCTAGGTCACAGCGGAATAATCTTTGTATTATGGGGGTCGTTGAATCCACCAACATGGGGCACCCTGGCACCTTTGTTGAGAAATGACTTACCACATTTTTCAGTCACCAGGCCTTCCCAAATACCTTTGTAGTGGGGATAGCACATAGATCCTTGGGCCCTTTCCCTCCTGCTGGGGCCTCTACATCCAAGTATAGCTTGTCTCTTCAACTATTGGGACAGGGACACCACACTGTGTCTGGCCAGGGAATGTGGCCCTCTTCAAATCAAGTCTCAATGCTGTCACTGTCCCCTGACTTCACCCTTGCTGTACAAGTGGCCAGGTGTAAATTCTCTGAAGTGAAAAATACCCACCAGAAGCAAGGCCTTAAATACAACATGCTTTACCCTATGCATCTCCAACCCGAGGCAGATGAACAACACCAGATCTTCAATAACCCTATGGATGTGGTCCAGTTATGGAAGCTGTGGGGCAAGACTCCCTCGGGCATGCAATGCCAGAGCATTCACCCACTGCCTCAGTCTCCACACCTATGGATGACCCACCAGACTGAAATTCTTGGCATTGCATCCTCCTGCACTGTTGCTGCCTGAAAATCATGTTGCTCAAGCCCCATATGCTGATATGATCCCTCCTGTAACCAACATGCCAGGCCTACAAGCATTCTGGCTATGAACTGCTGATACAAACGATCTCTGAACTTCGTCAAGAGAATTGCTTTCCCGAAGCTTTGTCAACCCGCTCCTAGAGGTGTATACCTGATTGTTTTCTTTCTTGGTTTGTTTTCTGTTTGACAGGGATTCTCCAGTTAATGGTATTATTGGTGTGGGGGGGTAAAGGTTGTTGTTGTTGTATTGTTTCTCTTTGTAGTTTTGCTTCTCATTTGCCACTATACTGCATCACTCCGCTCTACAGTCTCCGCACATACATGATGATACCCCATTACACTCCACGCTGAACACTGCCCTACTGCTCCCCGGGACTTGGACTTGACATGCATCACCTGGAACATTTGCGGCTTAAACAATCCTATGAAAGGAAAACAGGTATTATCCTATCCCAACAGACCTCACATAAAATTGGTGTTTCTTCAAGAAACACACCTGTTCCTCCGAGATAGTTGCCAGTATGCATAAACATGGGGCGCTAGCAGATACTTTTCCTACTACAGCTCCTACTCCCACGGGGTCTGTATCCTAATAGATAAATCCTTCCATTCACCTACCACAACCACAAAGCGGACAGCAACAGCAAATAGGTGCTGGTCTCTGGTGCTATGGCTGGTAGAACAGTGCTACTACGAAATGTCTATGCCCCTAACACAGACTTCCCTGAGTTTTACCACAATCTCTCCACCCTGATAGGATGCCTACAAATGGACTTCCGTGGACTCTACTGGCTCATCCGCAAGTGCAAAACTTCAGTGGTCATGGGCACTCCAGGACTTCATTGACACATACCACCTCCCTAATGCATGGCGCACACACCATGCACAAGCTGAGGGGTATACATTCTATTCAGCACCCCCATGACACCTGGTCCTGATTAGACTACTGGTTTCCCTCCTGAAGCACTCTCCTTTGGCTGGTAGAGATGGTGAACACATGCCCGCACCATGTCAGACTATGCTCCTGTTAAACTTTCACTGGCTCTCCCATACCCCAGAGATGCACCCAGACAATGTCGCTTCCCAGAGAACGCGCTCCATGATGCTGTCTTTAAATCTGAACTAGATGCTATTAACGAGTACTTTTACCTGAACTCAGACTCTGTTAATAAACATGGTACTCTATGGGAGGCTTTCAAGGACCTCATCAGAGGGGTCTGCATATCTCTACATGTAGGGGTCTTGAAGAGCATCTGTGGACCCTGACCAGAGTGGAAAGGCAACTACAGGCCATTGACTCCGCCACCACCACTGGCGCCCAGACCACTCAATTATGTAGGCGCTCAACTCTGCCGCAGGAATTCCAAAACCTGGCATATCAAGAGTTAGCCTACCATGGTAAATATGTTAGAGTCTGTCGCTATGGTGACCGTGAACAGCCAGGATGCACTTTTGCACGGATACTGCGACCTAACTATTAAAAAAAGTACATTAGAAGCTTTCTTGCTGAAGACGGCACAACAGACACAGATGGCACAAGTATGGACCAAATGCTCCTTACTCATTACCAGAAACTGTACACCACACAGTCAGTGGGCAGTGCTGATGAGATTGGTGCTCACTTGTCCAAGATAGCCATGGTCTGGTTTATGGACGGATAGCAACGAATTTAGGCAGCCCCCATCACGCAGGACGAAATGTCAGTGGCCATTGACGCTTTGGGGTGGCGTCCAAGACCCCCGGCTTAAATGGTCTTTCAGGTCACATCTATAAGGCATTTAAACATGTGCTAGTCCCCACATTTTTTAAGCACTTGAGGACGGCATTTTGCCCCCACCATATGGAAAGCAGTCATTACTCTTTTTCTCAAACCGGGTAAGCCAGCTTTTCTCTGTACCTCATACAGGCCTCTGTCCCGTCTCAATTATGACAATAAAATACTCGTCAAGGACATTTCAATGCACATAGTGGTCCTCATTGAGCAAATACTTTCTTCACTTCAGACGAGCTTTGTGTCACCTTGTTCCACCGCTATTAAGCTACGTACTGTATTTGCTGTCCTGAATCAAATCTCCCTGACTCTCTAGGCTACGGTTGCCATCCTTGACACCAAAAAGCTGTTTGAATCTTGGAGTGATCATTCCTGAAGGTGACCCTAATAAACCGCGCATATCCAGTAGCTTCCATGAGCTCATTACGGTGCTATACGCTAGCCCCATGGCCACGTATGTGAACGGCTAAACCACTGGCGCCTTTCCTTTCCTATTTCTAGAGGCACTCGCCAGGGTTGTCCCCCTCCCACCTACTTTTTATCCTAGCCCTGGACCTCCAAATCCGACGCATACAAGAGTGGCATGTGCATCGCGGCCTATGTTCCAAAGGGGCCCGCCCCTGGCACCTGTGCACGCTGATGACATACTCTTGTTTGTACTGGAACCCCCAACACGCCTTCTCCACATTATGTGTGAAATCATAACATACAGGGCCCTTTCTGGTCTCTCGATAAACTGGATTAAGTCTGAACTATTTCCACTCACAGAGGCCACTGTCTCCTGTGCCCTGGAGTACCCATTGCTCTGGTGTGATGACTCCCCCAAATATCTCAGTGTTATCCTTCACAGACAGAGACATGGATACGTTGAAACTATTGACCCACAGTCGACAAACTCAGACTGACAGGTGGATTCGATTACACTATCTATTGCAGGTCGCACATCGCGTCATTAAAATGGTGGTGATTCCAAGCTTCCTTTACCTGTTCCTAAACATTCCAATTGCATTAAACAATTCAGTTTTCACCATAATACAAAGCCTCCTGACTGACCTCATTTGTGTGGGTCGCTGACCCAGAATTCAATGGGAGACGCTGCCCCTCCGGTATGCTAAGGGAGGTTTTGGGGTGCCGTATCTCAGCTTATATTACCTGATGGCGCAGTGTCACTTCTTCTATTACTGGCACTACCTGGATGCCAGACTCCCCTGTCTGAAACCGGAACAATAACAGGCAGAACAACTCCCCCTGTCCTCGATTCTCCCTAAGGGGTTAGAGTGCAAACCCTTGGCTATACACGCACTCTCTGCAACCTGCTCGGCATGGTCCAGTCTCCGTAGGTACCTAGGAATTGAGCTTCTATATTCCCGAAACATCTCCCTTAAAAACAATCCATGGCTCCCTATGGCACAAGAAACACTAGTGAAGAGTCACCAGCTGTGCACCATGGGTGACCTCTTCCCCTGTGGCAAAGTGGATCTCCATACTGCATTTGAATCAGATGGGCCACCTCCATTATGAATAAATGTGTTTGCTTCTGCCTACACAGCACACTCCATGACAAATTACCCGCATACCCAGAAGAGCCAGCAGATGCTCCCCCTTTTACTTTAATGATATTGACTATTGAGGTGCTCATTTCCCACCTTTCCTATTCCTTTTTAGACCTAAAACCAGGGCCGATCATTGCCTCACAGGAGGTGTGGGAGAGCAACCTTGGCAACCCCATCCCAGATAAGACGTGGCAATACTGCTACACACGAACCTGCTAACAGCCGACCCGAACTATTACATTACAAGTTTTTGCATGAGCATACACCACTCCTCAGACCCTAGCGAAATTAACCCCTTGCGCTCACCCGCTGCCCCAAATGTATAGATGACCGTACTGACTTTGCTCATTTAACCTGAGAGCGTACCATTATACAAACATACTGGAAGTCTATATTTGTCTCGATTTCTAGCATGCTATACCACACTGTAGACCCTGGCCCCATCTGGTGCTCCTGGGGTATGTTAAGCCGTTGAGGCCTGGGCACAGTCGATTTACGGCAATGGCATTCCTGTTAGTTATGTGGAGCATTGCCCTCTTATGAAGCAGCAATAGAATATCCACCACAGATGACTGGGTGAAAGATATGCAAACTCTACACCTCTATGCAGTCAGCCACTTCCGGGCGTAAGGACATCTGGCCACCCCTTCGTACCTACCTGTTGACACTAGACTCTGATACCTCGAACAGCGCAGCTGGCCGACTTGTCTGTGCCTTGTTTATATACCAATTACTCATTCATGTGCACAATGAATTGCCATCTCGAACACTGACCTGCTGTGGCCATCGCTGTCTGTGTAGATGAAACCCCAATACCCCTCCTCGCCCCAACTCTGACTTCCCCCTCCTTTCTTTGACTGCATTTGCATATTTACATATGGTTGTATATGGAACCGGTATGTAGTGTATTTCGAACTGTACCTCTCTGTTTCCTGTTGTTGTTACCTGGAAATGAAACAAAACATTAAAATAAATCTTCTAATTTACTAAATTAGTTTGGGATTGTTCTTGTGCCATGTTTTCCCTTTATTGTTGTTTGAGTTCTACATAGTTGTAGTTGAAATACTTTATTCTATTGTTTATCGACAATCATAAAAGCAAAAATAAAAGAGGCATATATATCCCCAGTTAACATTCAAGTTAAAATAAAGTAAAATAAGACATATATACATAAATTCTTCCTACAGGCTGTGACCTATATCATGAAGTTCAATGCTAAAAGCTGGGTACAATTATTATTAAGAACAACAAAAGTTTAGTATTGATTTAAACAAGAATTAAAGTATATGCATAACATCTTCCTAAGAGCTATAGTCTATATCAAAAAGTTCAATACAAAGATCCAAAATCATTTATTCTTAAAAGCAATAAAAAACGAGATAAAAACGAAATTGAAAAATATTTTGTAAAAAATAGAAGTCTTATAACTTAGATAAAATCATTTCTAAGATAAAAACCTCTTCAAGCTTGCCTAAAGATATTTTCTGGCCTTCATGACTGCACACAAATAAACCGCAAGACCATTACAAATTTGAACTGAAGGAAGAGTCAACAGGTAAAGAAAAGCCAGGCAACATTGTTGTATTTGCAATAATTTCAAAAGTGGTATCACAAAGACTTTCCTCTGATCGGTATATAATGTACAGAATAAAACTGTATGCATTGTACTTTGTGTCGACACAGAGTCACAGGGACATTTCTTCAAGACTGGACGCCAGTCGTTAATAAGTGGAAAGCTGACAAGTCGATGGAATGTCTCTAGTCTTAGGCGTGTAAGGACATGTAGATGCCTCAGATTCAGTACATATTTCAAATATGGTTCCATGCCGTCCGTTTGCTGCATGAAAAGATTCCTCATCACACTAGGTTTCTTTGCTTCAGTGGCCCACCTCAGGTCATCTGTTTGAATAAATGAGTAGTATACAAAATCCCAAGGCCGAGAAGCCTCAGAGCTACTCTCACTGAGACCCAGGATGGAAGCTGAATATAGCCCAAATGTCCCAGACTAGTGGTGCCAGAGGAAAGGCCCTGAATTGCATCACAGCCAAGATGGCACTAATGTAAAAGGAACCTTTCTGAGGGAGTGAGAAATTACTTCTGCACATTGATCATGAAGCCCAGCGATGTTAGGAGGTTCACAGTTGGAGGAGGTGGATGGGAGGGACCTGAAGAGTCAGATGGACTGCCTGGAGGTGAAGGGAGTGACCACTCTAGTGACTCGGAGAGGACATTTCTACTCCCGCCCAGCAGCAAAATGGCATAACTGACCCAGAGCAATTCCCCACCCCCCTTTATATACAAAAGCCCAGTGAACCGATTGGCTCTCTCACTCCCTGCCCCTCCTGTTGAGTAGATGCCTGGTCAGGAGCCCTGTTGCCACCCACAGAATACTCCATCCCTTCTCCTCAAATTAAATGCTCATGTCAAACTTCTCCCAATCTGCATTGTCAGCCTACTTTTGACCCTGCCTTAATGGCATGTGCAAGCTCCTGAGAAGCTATTCCCTTTCTTTTTCTTTAATTTTTAGTTTTCTTATTTCTCCTATACATGTGTCATATATGAGAGGGGTTACAGTTCCCATCCAACTTAGGAAATGAGGCTTAATTCACTTATTGCTATGATTATATGGAGAAAAGAACAACATTTGATTTTTTTTTTACTATATATAGTTGAGTTCCTTAGATATTTGGACATGTTCTCAATGTCGATTTTGATGTGGAATCCTTAGTGTCTGGGGCTTCTTTGTTGTAACTGTTTAAATTCTCAATCACATCCCCCATGATTGGCATGGGGGAGAGAACAAAGTGGAACTTTTGTATTTACAGTTCACATCAACTATTCTATTGTATTTTTTTTAAACATATTTTATTGTGATTTTCAATCAGTCAGAATGCAGGTATATAAAACATCTTACAAAAATACATGTATCAATTCATTTAGCCTACTTCTGCGGAATATCTGCCCTTAAGGGACCTACACCAGGAATCCCTGAATCACTACTAATCCTTAACATCCCTCCCATATCCCACCCCTATTCCCTCCCCCCAGGGGAGCGCAATGATGTGCTGTAGTTCTTTTGGAGGAGCTGAGCGTGCCATAACTAGGTGTGGTCATATACCTAAAGCTAAGGGTGATGCACCATTTCTTTATTTACCTTGTCGTTCCCATTGTCCGGATCCCAGGGACGGTCACTATCGGTCAGACCTTTACTGTGTCTTTATTGTCCCTTGGTCAGTGAGTCGGTCAGGGGGCTGATCCAGTCTGTGTTTCGGCCCCAAGAGCTTAGAGTACCATCTCCCAGCCCTCTGCAACTTCTGGGGATCTGATTCCTCTCTTGGCCTCCCGATGGAGAATATTCCCCTCGCTACTAGCCCATTTAATCAATTCTCTTTTCCACTGGGATGCTTTCGGCCCCCTTGGGTTTTTCCACGACATCGCAATCTCTCGCCTTGCCAGGGAAAAGGCCAAATCCTGAGATCTATCGGAAACTTTGGGGCATATTTATACTCTGTTTGCGCTGGAATTGCGTCGGTTTTTTTGACGCAATTCCGACGCAAAACTAACTCCATATTTATACTTTGGCGTTAGACGCGTCTAGCGCCAAAGTCCATGGAGTTTGCGTAATTTTTTAGCGTGGACACCTACTTTGCGTTAATGATATGCAAGGTAGGCGTTCCCGTCTAAAAAATTGACTCCGAGGCATGTGCGCCGTATTTACACTCCAGGGCAAAATTCACGCCCGGGAGTGGGCAGGTAAAAAAAAATGACGTACGGCCGCTTTTGCGCCGTTTTTTAGCGCCTGGACAAGGCAGGCGTTAAGGGACCTGTGGGCTCGGAAGGAGCCCAGAGGTGCCCTCCCATGCCCCCAGGGACACCCCCTGTCACCCCTGCCCACCCCAGGAGGACACCCAAGGCTGGAGGGACCCATCCCAGGGACATTAAGGTAAGTTCCGGTAAGTATTATTATTTTTTTTTTGTGGCATAGGGGGGCCTGATTTGTGCCCCCCTACATGCCACTATGCCCAATGACCATGCCCAGGGGACAGAAGTCCCCTGGGCATGGCCATTGGGCAAGGGGGCATGACTCCTGTCTTTGCTAAGACAGGAGTCATTTCTATGGGGGTTGGGAGTCGAAAAAAGTGGCGCAAATCGGGTTGAGGTGAAAAATTTGCCTCAGCCTGACTTGCCCCATTTTTTGGCGCCCAAGCTCCATATCCCCCTACGCCGGCGCTGCCTGGTGTACGTCGTTTTATTTCACGCACACCAGGCAGCGCCGGCGGCTAACGCTGGCTAACGTCATTGAATAAATACGGCGCCCGCATGGTGCTTCAGAATGGCGTTAGCCGTCACTAATTTTTTTGACGCAAAACTGCGTTAGCGCAGTTTTGCGTCAAAAAGTATAAATATGGCCCTTTGTGTTTAGCTGAATGTGGAAACCAACCCAATAGACAGTGACCCATTGTGCAAGGGATCTCTCTTTCTATGGCCCGTACCAGGGTTTGGTTCACCTCCGCCCAGAATGCTCCCAGCTTGGGACAGTCCCAGAACATGTGTTTGAATTCCACCCCTATTGAGCCACATCGTGGGCAGCTCTCGCTCTCTTTCCCAAAGTATTTGTTGATTCGTGCAGGTGTCAGGTATGCCTGGTGGAGCACATAGAAATTTATGAGCTTGAATCTCGCATTACGTGTCATTTTTAGGGAGACTCCTCAGAATGCGCCCCCATTCTTCCTCGGTGATATCAGTGTCCAGATCTTTCTCCCAGGTCTGTTTAAGAGGGGTCAGAGGGATAGTCTTGTTCGATCGCATCAAACCATAAAGCGTTAAGACTGCTTTGTGCTTGCCAGTTGAGGATGCTAGATATGAGCATGTCGCCTGCGTTGGAGGTTCTCCCCCTCCTCCCCACCAGTGCCTACGGATACTGGCCACTAGTGAACCGTATAATAAGAAGTGCCCCCCTGGTAGCCCAAATTCCACCCAAAGAGTCTCCAAGGGCATCAATGTTCCATCCTTAAATAATGCTCCCACCGTTCGAATCCCGGCCTCCACCCATGTCTTGATTTCGTTCCAGGTACCACGATGTGGTAAAGCCCGCAATGACAACAGAGGGAGTTCTGGTGAGTAGGGGGCCCCAATTTTGATTTTGCGCAGGAATGCTTTCCAACACTGAGTCAGGATTTTTAGTTCAGAAGAGTCATGTTTCCCATCTCTGGTAGTTCTTAATAATACTTCGAACAGCCTGGGCCCTTGTGGGGTAAATGCCTTTACCCTCGTCACCTGATTCTACTCTGCTCGTTATCCATTGTGTTAACCACTGGAATTGAGCCGCCAGGTAGTAGGTTTCGAAGTTGGGAACCGCTAGCCCTCCGTCTGGGGATTGTCTTTGGTGTTTGGCCAGGGCTATTCTCCTCCGCCCCTCGGCCCATATGAATGTCACTACCATTGTTTCTAATTCTTTAAAGGTGGCCCTGGGTATCCAAATTGGGAGCACTGTAAAGTGATATAATAGTCGTCGGAGCACGATCATTTTAAGGATCGCTATTCTCCCTGCTACAGATAGTGGCAAAATTTGCCAAAAGGACATACAGGACCTTATGGAGCGTATGGAGCTACCTATATTGCCCTCTAGGATGTCTTGTGGATCATGATAAATTTTGACTCCCACATATGGGAGACAGCTCGGGGCCCATCTGACCAGACCTAGGCTCAGCGGGGGTGTCATGGAAACTCTTAGAGGAAACAAACCGGTTTTGTCCCAGTTTACTTTCAGGCCAGAGTGTCCCCCAAACCGAGATAGCATCTTCTGCGCTCGGGGTAAATCCCTATGGAAATCATCCAGAAGTATCAAGAGATCATCTGCTTAAAGGGCTATCCGATGTCTCTCACCTCCTGCTAAGATTCCCGGACCACCCTCTCCCGCTCTTGCCGCGGCTGCCAGCGGTTCCATTGCCAAGGCAAATAACAGCGGCGACAGAGGACATCCCTCCCTGGTACCCCGCTCAACTGTATAGCTTCTGGATATTGTCCGTCCCATGCGCACTCTAGCTGTGGGTTTGGTATACAAGAGTTTCACCCAGGAGATATTTTCAGGTCCTAGTTTAAGCAAGGACATCACAGTATAAAGAAACTCCCATTCCAAGCTGTCAAAGGCTTTTTCTATATCTACCGCCAGGGCTCTAAAGGGAGTGGTTGCGGAGGTCTGGTCTCTCATGATTGCTAGTAGTCTACGAATATTGCCTGCTGTGTTTAGCCCAGGGATGAATCCTGCCTGATCTGGGAGTATTAGTGTAGTCATAAATGGGAGGAGTCTAGTTGCTAAAATCTTACTGAGGATTTTGTAGTCAAGGTTCAACATGGATAATGGTCTATAGGCCCCCGTTTCCGTTGGGTTTTTACTGGTTTTCAGGAGGGGAATTATGACAGCCTCTCGGGCTGTTGCAGGCAATTCGCCCTGCTCTTTGGCAATCTTGTATAAGTTTTCCAATCTCAGTGTGAGTATATCTATGTAAGTGGCATAAAATTCAATAGGTAGTCCGTCTGTCCCCGGGGTTTTCCCTCTAGCCAGGCCTCTTATGGCTTCCTTGATTTCTGGCTACGAAATGGCCCCTCCCAGCAGTTCCGCAACCTCAGATGAGAGCTCGGATAAGTAACCCTTAGTGGCTTCCTTGTCGTGGTTAAGTTTACTTTTATACAGATGTTCATAGTAGGTCTTGAAATGTGAGTTGATTTGATCCTGCTCATATATATGACCCCCTTTCTCTGAAACTAAGTCCAATATAGCTGGGGTCCTCTGGGACTGTGATACAACCCATGCTAGAATTCGGCCCGCTTTGTCTCTCTCTCCGTGTGCTCGTGTAAGGTAGTTTCTGTAATCAAAGCACCGGAGGCGCTCTATACAATCTGCTACTTCTACTCTGAGCTCTAGTATGGAGTTTTGTAGGTGCGGTTTCCCGGGTCTACTTCTCTCAGCCTCTCGTAGCTTGTCTTCTGCCCGTTCAGTGTCCCTGAGAAGAGTCTTGCGCAATCCTACTGCCCCTGCTATGCACCTCCCCCTTACCACCACCTTAAAGGCATCCCTTTCATTCAGGGGGTTATTAGTGGATGCTTCATTATCCTCACAAAATGAGTGATATGTTGCCGTAACTCTCCCTGGAAGAGCGTATCCTCCAGGGTTTAAGCTTCCAAGTGGGGATGCAGGGAGGGGCGGAAACCCATCTTAATGACAATAAGAGGGGGTTGTGATCCGAAAGTGTGTGGGCCAAATACTCCGCATTGTGTTCATGAGGGTAGACATCAAACGTGCAGAAGTACGCATCTAGTCTAACATGCAATTCATGTAAGTGGGAAAAGAAGGAGTAGTCTCTTTCGTCTGGGTGTAAACTACGCCAGGCATCAATCAGCCCCCAGTTCTTTTGCCAGGTCGAGAATTGTGGAGCTACCCTCATTAAAGGGGAATCATTCAGTGGCGGGTGTGATCGGTCCATAGTGGGGTCCCCCCACACAGTTGAAGTCGCCCCCCAACACCACAGAGGATTGCAAATACTGGGCTAATAGACCAGATATGCGTGTGAAAAATTCTCCCTGGTCCGTGTTGGGTGCATACACGTTAATCAATGCAAGCTCTCTGCCCTCCAATCTGCCACGAACTGCCACAAAATGGCCCTCTGGGTCTATGAGATTATCCAGCAGCTGGAAAGGGACCCCGGCCCATATTAGTGTTCCCCTTGCATAAGCTGAATATGAAGTGTTATACACCTGGCCTCTCCATCGCTTTTGGAGCGCTTTTCCTTCTACTTGAGTTAAGTGTGTTTCTTGGAGCATTGCTATCTGAATTCCCCTCCGCTGTAAGTAAGAAAAGATTTTATATCTCTTAACCATCGAGTGCATGCCCCTTATGTTCCACGTGAGGTACTTATATGAGTCTAATACTGCCATTCCACATCCCCCCCCGTTCGGGTACCATTATGTCTGTGCCATCAATCATTTCACATATCTTAACAGTCTCACATATCAGCTCCAATTTCCGTGTGAAGTCTCTTTGTGGCTCACCTATCCCCATAAATGGAACCCAACAGGTAACAACCCAACTCCCCATCCCCGGGACAAAAGTAAGAACGTCTCACATCCAAACTAGAAAAAAGATTTAACCAGTCTATTAAGGTAGGGGGTGCTCCTAGATCGAGCAAGAAGTATATCGCAACGCCATCCCCCAATCTTGGGGAGAGAAGTACATGGGGATTTTGTAGTCCCTGCCCTCCTGCAAGTGCAGCAGTTCTCTGTCGCAGGACCAGTCAGGGTTTTCGGTGCAATCCACCACGATCGTGAGAGTTGCACCGGTTTTTCATCTTCGATCTCATTTTTTCCTTGTGGGGGTCTGGCAAAGAGTCTCTCAGATGATACAGTCTGAAGTGCCCGGAGTCACGTCAGGGCCTGTCTTTTCCTATGTGTGTGCGAGTTCTGATTCCTGTTCCGATTCTGATTGTTCTAATTCTTCTTGTATCCGCTTATAGGATCCAGGGTCGGAACCGCTTAAAGAAGCAGCCGCTTCCATCGCTTTTTGTCTCTCCTTCAGCATTTCAATGGGAGAAGGGCTACCCACTCTGCTGGCTTTATTGTGTCTGCTTTTCCTCTGTCTCTCTGTACGTGAGCCCCCTGCCATGTGGGCACCTTCCTCTGGTGTTTGCATATCGATCCATTGCCAAACTTCTTCTGCCATACTGAAGAATAGTATGCCGTTTTTAGTCACTACTCTCAATTTTGCGGGGAACATCATCCCATATTGGATTCCCAGTTTGCGGAGTTTTTGTTTAGCGTCCCTGAAAGAGGCTCTTTGTTTCTGCACTTCTCTGGAGAAGTCTGGGAAGATACGAATCACATGATTATCCAGTGTGCTGTCTCCTTTTTTCCTGCTTTGGCTAAGCAGATAGTCTCTGTCCCTATAGTGGAGTAGTCTAGCTATTATTGGCCTCGGAGGGGCGAGCCGGAACCCTATGCGCTCATTCAATTGCAAAGAAGGGAGTTAATCCATCTTCGGCCACTTCTTCCTTCAGCCAGTGTTCGAGAAACTCCACCAGGTTGGATTTTTCAGTGCGTTCGGGTAGGCCGATTACGCTGATATTATTTAGCCAAGATCTGTTTTCCGCGTCTTCTGCTCGCAGTTCCAACTCTTGAATCCGTTTTTCATCAACTATTCTATTGTAAACCGAAAAAGAACATGCTATATTCCTAATCTGATTATATATTGGAATTTTATATTCCGACATTGATACACAGAATGTTTCAAATGTCAGTAAACATATTCTTAAAAAAAGGAGGTTCACAGTTGTCTAGAGGTGGTCTACGACTGAATATAGTGAGCCTGCAATCAACTGCCATTCATCCAGGTAGGAGAAAACTGGTATCCCTAACCCCTGAAGATGTGCTACTTTTGAGAACACTGCAGGGGCACTGGTGTGGCCCAAGGGAAGCACAGCAAACTGAACGTGCTACTGGCCCACCATGATCTGCAAGTAATGACTGCAGGACTGCAGGACAGGTACATGAAAGTAAGTGTCCTGCAGGTCCGCAAAGCTGGGAGAGGTGGACTTCCTTCAGTCGACCTGAGTACGGTGGCATGAGCGGCCTGGTTTCTGTAAACGGCAGAATGTAGTCCCGCTTAACAACCAGGGTACCCATCTATCTGATGTTATTGGCTGCCAGAGGCACAGGTGGGATCCAGATCCTGCCATCAACCAGTTGCATGTGATGGTGAGAAGGCAAACTAAAGGGATGTGGAGGCTGTGGCTGTTTAGGTAGCAGATTGAGTAGACCTCTGTCCTTGGGTCCCATTGGGTTTGCGGCAATGGCTGTCATGAAAAGGCTGAGGAGCCTGCTGACTTTGGTGGTTGGGCAAGAAAAGACCAGGGATTGGCCTACGCCCGAGCAAGACATCTGTCAGGGTTTCACTAAATGGGAGGAAAGGTTCTGTGGGGGCGACTCGCAACTAATGTACCTCTGTCAAGATGTTTCTCTTGACTGACACCAAAGGCAGCATAAGTTCCAGGACCTCAGTCACCTTCTTCACCATCATGGAGAAGGAAGTCCCTGCCTCTGTCACCACACTATGAGGAAAGACCAAGCCAGTGACTGAGAAGGTATACAAATGAGTGCCACCCACCTGTTTCTGTTCCGAGTTCTCTTCATGCTCTTCTAAAGGGCTGGGGCAGCCATAAGGATCCTCAGATCCTTCCCAATCATATTCCCTGTAAGGCCTGTCTAAGAAAACAGGCCCTGGACCTGACTCAGAAAGTTGAGCTCTGGCTGGCCCCGGACTCGACATTGGGCGACACCACCCCAGTTCAGTATCAGAGTTAGCTAGAACAATGGGGTTGGGGACAATGGAAACAAGACTACTGGTACCAGCTCCCGGGAAGATCACAATCTCATGACCGGAGCCGATGTAGATCCTGCAATAGATGCAACAAGCCTGACTGGTACAGAGGGTGGACCCACCAGAAAGAATCACCAGTGAAAGCCGAAGGCCCTCCAGAGGGGTCTGCCTACCCAAATACCAGGTGCAAGGATGCCTTCAACTGGGCAGGGGTTGCTCCAGCTCTGGGAACTTCTGGGAGGTGTGAAGTGGACCCAGACTCAGACTCAGTAGCAGACGTGTGGGAGTGGGTCTAAATCGGTGGCGTCATTCCTGTGCTTCATATGAAGACTTAGGGCCTCATTCTGACCCGCCGGTTTACCCCTGCCCCAAAGAATCCTCCATGGCGGCGCTGCTCGCAGCACCGCCATGGGGATTCCGACCCCCTTCCCGCCATCCTGGTCCTGGCGGTAAAAACCGCCAGGAACAGGATGGCGGGAACGGGTGTCGTGGGGCCCCTGGGGGCCCCTGCAGTGCCCAAGCCACTGGCATGGGCACTGCAGGGGCCCCCTAACAGGGCCCCATTCAGATTTTCAGTGTCTGCAAAGCAGACACTGAAAATCGCGACGGGTGCCACTGCACCCATCGCACACCAGCAACTCCGCCGGCTCCATTCGGAGCCGGCTTCATCGTTGCTGGGGCTTTCCCGCTGGGCGGGCGGGCGGCCTTTTGGCGGTCGCCCGCCCGCCCGCCCAGCGGGCGGTCTGGCGCCCGCCGCCCGCCGGGTTTGGAATGACCCCCTTAGTCTGGCACTGTGAAGTTGAAGAGTGCTTTGGCATGTTGGAGCGGTTGTGGAAGTTACCTGATGATGACTTCAAGTGAGATAAGCAGTAGGTATGGCTCTGTGAATGGGCCCAAGACCTTCCGAGCAACCAGGACCTGGAGTGATGCGAAGTCGACTGGTACCGGCTGACCAGGAGCTTCAAGGAATGCTCTGGAACTGCCTGAGGGTTCATGGTATGGCATTTGGGATGTGTCTTGGAGTCGTGGCCTGCCTCAAGGCATCAGAGGCAAGCCAAGTCAGATCTGTCATAGACATTTGTCTGTCACAGTACCCACAGGGTTTAAACCTCACAGGTGTTTTAGGAGACATTTCCCTATGCACACTGGGAGCTAAGTTCAAAAAGGGTTGACAAAATGTTGAAAATGTAGTCCAAAAGTGTACCTAGGTAGTTCACTCCAAATCTGTACTGCTGAAAGAAAAGAACTGATAGCACTTTGGTGTGGCACCTATATAGACACCTCGCATGTCACATCTGACACAGATGAGGACGCTGAAGCTAATCAACACCACCTACCGGCATGCAGAGGTACTGCTCAAGGAATTTCCAGTTCCAGTCTGACCTCTGGGGAATCTCTGGCTAGATGTCTCTATCAGATATCAGTGCACAGTGGTGGCGCTTATATGTGGCTCCATTCGTCACTTCCATGGAGAAAAGAAAGTTAAAGTGGAGCTATGTGACGCTATGTAAAGGCATGTGGGAGCAATGCTGTTTAAAGCTTCCAGATCCAGGCTAGCGCCTATGGATATTCCTTTATACATCAGAACCCCTATTTTCAAACTGAACAGTCATTTTCTTTATTCTGTAATTTATATTCCTGTGTAAATACATTTCTATAAAATCTGGCTTAAAATTCTCATACGCAATTGTTTTGATGTAAGAGTGACTCAGAATATACAAGTAACTTCACTTCATTGTGTTGCCTTAATTGCCTCATACAGCCTGCTTCACTAATATAATGTGAAAGAAAAATCTTTAGCACTTTAAAAAATGCTGTACCGGATATACAATGGAAGTTTAAAGAGGAAATTAAAATGCAAATGGATCCTGGAAAGTTTTGAGCTTCACGTTTGTATAAGGGGATGATAGCCCTTAGTCAAATCAAAGCTTGTTTGGCTTTGTTCAGAAGGTACACCTATCAAAGGGCAGCAGCAAATATCAGGTCTGTAATCATCACATAACCAAGGCATCTTCAAATGTAGCATTGTAACTTTGGGAGCACAATGAAAGGCTCATTCGGAGGTGAGAAAACAGCCTGCTAAAATACACTATCTTTGTCACAAAGATCCTGTGTCCTCAAAATGTACATCCTAAAGGCATATGTCAGTTCTCTGGAATTGACCTGTGTACGTTTGGCCTAAATGTTGCTGCACTGTGGTACTATCATTAGTATATGTTTTATTTCTGTTTCACCTGAAAGGGCTAATGGCATTCAATACTATTTAGTATGCAGAGACTCTATCTAGCAGCAGATTCCTCATCTTACAATATTCCCCAGGAGTCAGACTGGGGCCCATATTTATTCTTTTTTTGCGCTGCATTAGCATAATTTTTTTACTCAAAAGCGGCACAAACTTACAAAATATAATTGTATTTTCTAAGTTTGCACTGCTTTTGCATCAAAAAATGACACAAATGTGGTGCCAAAAATGTATAAATATGGGCCTAGATTCAGAAACTTTTTGAGCGGTACCTCAGCACACCAGTAGGCTGAGGCCAGTGTAGTTTGTGCCAGAAATCATGCAATGGTGCCTATATAGGCACTAACCCAGCTCGTCGACATCAGTTACTTTTCGAGAGATTTCCACGTCGGAAGCATGGAGCAACAAAGGTTGCTGATGTACTAGTGTGCAGACACTTAAAACCTCAGAAGGGTTACCCTATATGGAGCAATCCGTTTGAAGAGCAGAAAGCATGAGAGGGTAAGTAAGGAATTTGTGGCTAAATAGAGTCTCTACCAAATAAGGCGTTACCAAAGGTAAGTAACTTGTTCATTTGATAGAGACCTCTATCCACAGATTCCTCATCTCAGAGTAGATACCCAAGCAATACCTCCCTGTCACTACGGACCTGACTGCCCAGGCAGTAGTGCTTGGTAAATGTGTGCAGGGATGCCCAAGGGGCAGCCTAACAGATGTCCAGAACAGGAACTTCAGGAGCTAGTGCATTGGTTGTATCCTTGGCTCTGGTGAAATGAGCCCACAAGCCCTCAGTGGGCTGCTTCTTGATCAATGTGTAGCAGATCTTAATGCAGAGCACAATCTATTGTGAGATGGTCTGTATCTGCATGGCTTCCGTTTCTTTGCCCCTCAAACCCAAAGAAGAGCACATTGTCCTCCTGGAAATCTCAGGTACAATCAATGCAGAACGACAAAGCTCTTTTTGGTCTATTTGGTGGAGTCTCTCCTTTTCAGAAGGGTGAGGCGAAGCACAGAAGCGAGGCAATGTGATGGACTGGCCTACGTGAAAAGGTGTTACCAAGTTTGGCAGGAAATAGGCATGTGTTTTCAAAACCAGTTTGCCTGGGAACAAAGTTGCATAAGGAGGGTGCACAGGAAGTGCTTGCAGTTCACTAACCCTCCTGGCCAATGGAATGGCTACTAGAAAGGCTATTTTTAAAGTCAAGAGGTAAAGAGGGCATTTGTGCGAGGGCTTAACAGGTGAGCATGTCAGGAAGGTCAAAACTAGGTTCAGGTCTCTTTAGGACCTAATGAAGGGTTTTTGGAGGCAACATATGTTGTAGTCAGTTTAGAAAATGAGTCACAACAGGTGACTTGAACAGGAAAGGATGATTCATAAACTGCTATAATGCCAAAATGGTTGAAAGGTACCATTTAACAGTGCATAGAGCAGAGCCTTGCCAGGCTAATGAGGGAACATACAACAAAATCTCAGACAAGGGTGCAAAAAGGGGATCAACATTTTTGGAAGCACACCAAGCCACACAGGTTGTCTCAACTGCAGGGATTCAGTGTCTTGGTTAAGGGATACCTGGGTGCCAGAATGATAGACTAATCAAAAACTGTTAACTGTTGTGAAGGTGGAGTGTGCCCAGGTTTGGGTCAAGATCCTGCTGTGTTGCTGTGACAGTAGATTCTCCCAAAGAGGCAGCCTGATTGAAGGACTGATGCGCATGCTCAGGCGTTTGTGATACCACATCCTCCATGCCCAATCCGGAGCCACAAGAATGATTTGGGCTTGGTCATTCCTTATTTACCTTAGAACTCTGGGGAGAAATGGTATTGGTGGTAAGATGCACAGAAGGCCTCAAGTCCACTTGAGACTAAGGGCCAGATGTAGCAAGGCATTAGCGCCTCGCAAACGGCGAAAAACGCCGTTTGCGAGGCGCTAATGCCTGCGCGCGATGCAGAAACACATTTTGTGAGTCGGAATCGACTCGCAAAATGTGTTTCAGACTCGCAAATAGGAAGGGGTGTTCCCTTCCTATTTGCGACTCGCACCGCAATGTAAATCAACTCGCAGTTACCATCCACTTGAAGTGGATGGTAACTCATTCGCAAACGGGAAGGGGCCCCAATGGGACCCCTTCCCCTTTGTGAATGATCACAAAAGTATTTTTTCAGAGCAGGCAGTGGTCCAATGGACAAAAGGTTTCGGTATTTTTTCTATGTGCAGCTCGTTTTCCTTTAAGGAAAACGGGCTGCAGATAGAAAAAAAAACCTGCATTATTTAAAAGCAGTCACGGACATGGTGGTCTGCTGTCTCCAGCAGGCCACCATCCGCGTGAGTGCCCAGACTCGCTATGGGGTCGCAAACTGCGACCCACCTCATTAATATTAATGAGGTGGGTCTTTGCGACCCCATAGCGAGTTGCAGAAGGTGTCTCAGACACCTTTCTGCATAGCAAATTGCGAGTTGCAATTTGCGAGTCGGAAGGACTCGCAAATTGCAGCTCGCAATTTGCTTTCTTCCTACATCTGGCCCTAAATGTGTCTCCTAATGGGAGCCTCCTTGGAAACACCAGTAAAGCAGAAGTGCTGACATTGTGCAATGTCAGATGTGGCGAATAGATCTAGCCAAGATTCTCCCAAGTCACAGAACAGATTTAAACCCGCCTCTGAGTGGAGATGCCATATTATCCGCAAGGCATTAATGGCTGAGTTTGTCTGTCTGGCATTACGAGATCCCACCAGCTGTTGAACCACCAGGGATATGCCCTGATGTTCATGCCATGCCCAGAGATGCTAGGCCTCTTGACACAGGGTCCACAACCCAACCTTGCACTGACTGTTGCAATAACACATGGCGGTGGTGTTGCTGGTGAACTCCTGAATTAGACTTCACTTGATGGAAGGAAGAAATGCTTTCAATTCCAGTTGGATCGCTCTAAGCTTGAACAGTTTTATGTGGAGTTGAGATTCCGGTGGAGACCAGAGTCCTCTGATCTCCACATCCTCCAGATGACCACCCTAGCCCAGGAGTGATGCATCTGTCCCTACAGTCAGCTCTAGGTGAGGAAGGGAGAAGGGTCTACCATTGATCCAATCAGGGTTTGTCAGCCAACACTGCAAGTCTTTTGCAGTTCCTTGCAATATCTGGATCTAGTCGGAGAGATTCCTCTGAAACTCCCACTGCAGAGCCACCATATGCCAACAAACATGTGTTAACAGTAGAATGCAGAAAGCCTTAAGGCCTAGCAGCCTCACAGTCAGACTCATCCAAATACAGGACAGATGCTGAAACACCGGAATCATAGACCAAATATCCTGAACTAGCCATTCTGGAGCACAGGCCCAAAACTGCACTGTATTCAGAAAAGCTTCAATGAAAGGGAGCATCTGAGAGGGAGTCTGGTTTGACTTTGACACATTTATGGTAAACGCCACCGAACGTAGGAAGCCTGTTGTAGTTTAGAGGTGAGAGACGACTACCTAGGGAAAGCCCAAATTCAACAGCCAATTGTCGTGGTAGTGTAAGTGTTGGAAATGGCCCTTTCTGCAGGGTCACCTCCAGACTTCTTGCCTTCCTCCTCCCCTTTTTCTGACAAAGTTTTTGTTGGATTTAGAACTCTGAGCACTTTACCACTCTATTCAGTGCTAAAGTGCATGTGCTCTGTGTCAAAAACATGGTCATATTGCCATCTCCATGATCGGCATAATTGATTTATTGGTAAGTCCCTATTAGAGTGCACTATGTGTGCCCAGGGCTTGTATGTCAAATGCTACTAGTGGACCTGCAGTACTGGTTGTGCCACCCACTACAGTAGCCTTTCAAACATGTCTAAGGCCTTCCATTGCAGATCCTGTGAGTGCAGTTAAAACTGCCATTTCGACCTGCCAGGTGTATCCATTAGCCAGACCCATACCTTCCTGATTATTACATGTAAGACACCCCTAAGGTAGGCTCTGGTTGCCCCAGGGGCAGGGTGCAATGTATTTAAAAAGTAAGATATGTCCTTCAAGTTCAACATGTCCAGGTAGTGAAAAACTCTTAAATTTGTTCCAAGGACTATCTGTCCCATAGACTATTTCTCCCATAGACTAGCATGGGGATTGCCTTAAGACATCTTTGAAGCATAGTTTCCATTGGGAAAAGATAGAAAAAATAGATCTTGGTGTCTCTGGACTCACAATTTACAAACACATCTTGTGATAAAGGTGGTTTTGAAATAGCAGAAGGTTGGCATTTTCTTACTTTAACCATCCTGTGCTTTAACCTGCCCCCAATCCACTTCGGGCTGTGTAAGGTTAGGTGACAGCAACCATTGTGTATTCCATCCAGACAGCCATAAATACAGGACACTCAACTACCCCTGCATTTCATTTGCATACTGGATGGGTCTTTCTAGGCAGGAAGGGTGGATTAGCTCTATCTTACACTCCAAAGGATAGTGGCCTGACCCCATACAAGGGACTGATAACCCCCCATCAGACCTTCTGCCAAACAAGATTAAGCGGATTGGAAACTGGGGCACTACAAAATTAATCTTTGAAGTCTCCCCCACTTCAAAGGCACATTTGGGTATAAGTGCTGGGCTTCTGACCCCATATTCTCGGAACACTTCTGGACTGAGGAGATTCAACCAGGAAGAAGGACTGCATGGCCGTCAGGAGAGACAGCCACTTGGCTGTTTGCTCGTCTGTGTTGGCCTGCTCCCTGCTACCTCTTTCTTGGGAGTGAGAGGACTGGATGTAACTTTCTACATCCTGCAATCAAAGTTTCTCCAAGTGCCTGACTGAGCTAGTCTCCTGTTTCTGAAGTCTCAGGGATAGCAAAGACTTGACCTGCATCTTGCTACGAGCACATGGGCTCCTCTCTTCTGAGTCCTGCTCAGCCAAATCCAATCCTGGCCCTTGGAGGTGGGTGTGGTGCTGCAACACAAGAACTGACGCAACTACACAGGCATGTCACTTGGAACTGACGAATCCCACTGCAGAAACGTTGTTTTGCTACTGCCTGCACCGAAGCCACAGACACAGCTTGACGACTGCGCAATGCAACGACCCCGACTTACAGCTCAGCCCCAGCTTGGCCAACGCAGTACTGACGCATCGGAACCAGTACTCATCGCTTCTGGTCATTGACTCATCACCAACATTGCAATTCAGGAAACAACACATCGCCTGCAAGCGAAATGCATTCCCTCCTCTGGATCAACGCATCGTCACCGAGCATCGAAGCAACAAAGGTACTGTCAGAGGGTCTGTGTGATTCCTGGACCTGACCCGAGCTCTATCGTGGTCAGTCTGCTCTTTGAATTTGCCCTGGTCCAGCGTGACTTGATAGCTCCTGTTGGAGCTATTGTCTTCTAAGCACTGCATTTTGATTTGATCTTTGAAAATTCCTAATGCCTTGTTTATGTTGGGGTTGTGTGGTTTTGGTCTTGTTTGACTCGGATAAATATTGCCTATTTTTCTAAACTGGTGTGTAGTCCTTTTGTGGTGTTTTCACTGTGTTACTGTGTGCACAAATACTTTATGCATTGCCTGTTTAGTTTAGCCTGACTGCTCTGTGCCAAGCTACCAGAGGGTGAGCATAGATAAACTTTTAGGGTGTATCTTATTAGCCCTGACCAGGATTGTGGTCCCTACTTCTACAGAGTGCAAACCTCTGCCAACTGGAGACCCAATTTCCAATAGGAAGGATGGAACCCTTCATCTCCGCAGGGGAGCTGCAACCATCACCATCAACTTAGTGAACACCCAAGGGTCTTTGGCAAGGCCAAAAGGAGAATAGTGAACTGGTAATGCTCATGGCCCACAGTGAACCACAGGTAAAGCTTCCTGGGCATGCAGGATGGGAATAGAAGCAGGTGTCCTGCAAGTCCAGGAAAGCCATCCAATCTCTAGAGTCGAGAGCAGACAGAACCGTAGCTAACATGAGCATTTTGAATTTCTTCTTCCTCAGAAAGAAATTGAGAGGGCGCAGATATAAATAAGCTTTGTCCTTCTTGGGCACCAGAAAGCAGTAGGAATAAGAATGACAACCTACTTCCAAAACTGGCAACATCTCAATGGCTCTTTTGACCAAAAGCGCCTGGACTTTCTAACAAAGCAGGGGAAAGTGGCCCTCCATCAGCCAGTCTGGAGGCATGGGTGGCAGTTTTTCTAGGACAGCAACCCCCTGAACAATTTGTAGTACCTTCTTTTCTGATGTTATGGACTCCCAGCAATGCAGCTAATGTTGGAACCTGCCATCAACGGTTGCCCATGATTGTAGGTTAGCAAACTAAAGTGGTTTTCAGGCTACAACTGCTGGGAGGGATGTGGGACTGGGTAGATCTCTGGTTGTTTGTCCCATGACACTTGTGGATACCGCTTCCGTGTCCACAAAAGGTTTGGGAAGTCTGTTGGTCTTGGTGGCTGGGCAGGAATGGATGTGGCTGGTAGCCTCTACTGTAGCCATTGAAGGATCAAAAGGCCGGATGGGATTGATGTGGGGCTATGGAGAGGCATGGCTGTGCCTGGCTGTCCTTAAAGCACTTTGGCCTTCTGACCAAAGAGGTGGGTGCTATCGAAGGACATGTTCATATGGGATGCTATGACATCCTCAAAAACCCAGTACATCTTAACTAGGCATGACATCGGAGTGCCACTGACAATACAATTGTCCTGCCTAGTGAGGCGGGCGTATCCAGTCCACAGCGAATTGTGAACTTTGCCGTGTCTCTGCCATCAGCAATGACCTGTGCCAGTGTGGCTCGGGCCTCCTCCAAGACCACGGGAAGCACTTGGGCAACTGAATCCTAAACTATTTGGGTGAATTGGTTTTTACCGACCAGAGTGCAAGGTTGACAGAAAAGAACATCCTCTTGCCAAAGGTGTCCAGCCTCTTGGATTTCCCTATTTGGTGGAGTGGTTGGGAATGCTCCATGGTTGACCTTGAATGCAGAAGCCTGTAAAACCAGGCTCTCTGGGTTGGGGTGCTGGTTGAGGAAAGTTGGGTCACCAGGAGCGGAGTAATAGTAGCAGTCTTGTGAACAGATGCCCCTATGCAAAGCTTGACCCAGGCCCAAGCAGGACATTGATGAGTTCTTTGTTAAACATTTAGGACATGTTTTGAGGAGGTGACTGCCCATTGAAGCACCTCTGTCAAGACATTCATCATGATTGAGACTGAGGGGAGCAAAACATCCAGGACCTCAGCCACACATTTCAAAACCAGAGGAAAGGGAGCCCCTTCTTCTGAAGTCACACTAGGAGGAGAGACAAAGTCAGTGACTGGGGAGGTGTCCAGACCACGTACATATGCCAGTTCCTCATACCAGTTATCCTCCACCTCTTCAAAGGGGTTGGTATAACCAAAAGGATTCTCAGTTCCTCCCAAATCATACTTGTCCCCAGGCCTGTGGAAGGAAGCAGGGCCTGTCTCCAACTCTTTAGGTTGAGTTCCAGCTGGCACAAGACTGACAACATTCTGGATCTGTGTTAGAGTTGGGTATGATTAGCGGGTCTATGCTGCTTTCAACAGCCTTGCAATGATGTTGCCGGAAAAGGCTTTGGGGAAGTTTACGCAGTCTGGCAATCAGAGTCATCCCAGATTCAGGGTGCCTGAATGGCACCGAAAGCAGACCTGCAGGCAGAAATCCAATGAATGTACTTGCTGAACCCAGGGGGCTCGAAGGCACTCCAGAGGTGGTGGCTCACTCCCAAATGAGGTGCATGATGTCATAAAATTCACTGGGGTGGGTGGGGGTCACTTCGGGTTCAGGAAACGCAGGAAGACACAGAGCAGACTCGAGGCAGGCTCCACATCAGAGCGGGGCTAGAGTAAAATCATTCCCTGGCCTCGTCCGAAGATTTGGACTGCTTCTGTGAAGTTGAAGCGTGCTTTGACTTCTTGGACTTCTTGTGGGACTTACCCATTGAATTAGTATGCAATGACTAGCACCTGGAACAAATCTGTGAACAGGACCTTCCTCGCAAACTAGACCTGGAGTGTTATGAAGGCGACTGGCTTCTGCTGACTCAGAGCTTCAAGGAGCACTCCCTCAGCACCTATGAGTTCATGGCGCAGCAATCCACACCGGCTCCAAGCGCCAAAGGAAAACCAGATGGGGGTTTGTCACAGACATCTGTATGTGACAGGAACCATAGTCCTCGAACCCTACAGTTTTTGTGGGAAATCCTACCACTCAAGAAGACAAAGTCTCGGAAAAAAAAAGCACAACAAAATATTTAAAAAAATCAGTCACAAATGTCTGGAGGTAGCTCTCTCCGGATCTGCATTGAATTTCACAGAAAGAAAATAACTGATGTCAGCAAGCTGGGGTAGCTCCTATACAGGCATTGCGCAAGCCAATTCCGGCCTGGACAATGCCAACGTATAGCCGAACAATGCCACCTAACGGTGTGCACAGGTACTGCTCGGAAAGTTCCTTAATCCAATCAGAAGCCTGGGGAATATTCTAGGGTTAGGAATTTGCAGCTAGAAGTCTTGTCCAGATGAATGTGGCACAAGGCCACCAAAAGTAATAATAAGTAAGCCTCTAGAGCGTATCAGTTATCATTTGAACCCACAGGGAACACCAGTGTATGCCCATTGTGAGCTACTTTGTATATGTTTTCCTGCTTTGTGGGCCCCAATCTGGGAAGGGAAATCATCAACATGGTTCTAAATGCGGTAGTGGGCTGCAGGGAATGCATCAGCCCCCCCAGAAATAATTTCTTAAAAGTAAGCCTTTGTTTACTGGGGTGCAATTGAGGGCCAAGAAAAATGTTTATGGTGTTTCTAAGCATTCCCAGAGCTGGATCTTTTTTTCTTCAGCTGAGGATTTCAGGGACCGTTGTGGCTGGTTTAATGGCTGCCTTTTGTGGCCTGAGGAATGTATAATAAGGACTCTGTCTGACATATTTAATGTTGTTTTGAATACATATGTTTAAGTTACAGGAGAAACACTGCAATGCTTTTCATTAATAATGAATGCCTTTGAATATGGTGTTCAATTCTATTCAATTTAATGTTTATTCATAATATGATTATGATTTATTAAGGCGGAGACCCCCTGACAAAGCCAATAGGCTTTCCCTGTATATTGGCGTTGTTACCCCTTGACAAAGCCAACAGGCCTGTCTTTCCTAAGTTGATGTATTGCCCCCTTGACAAAGCCAAGAATTGGCCTATTTAAAATCAAACCCATTTATATTGTTATAAGTGCTTTGATTGGCTGGACACGCATGTGGGTTGGCTGCTCTCAGTGCAGGGCCTAGAAACCACAGCATATTGATGTTATAGTTAGGTATGGTAGTAAGATTTGTGTTAAAAAATCTACAAATGCACTAAAAATGTTTAATGTTACATTATTGTTAGGGGGGTAATAACATCCTACTTTACATTAAACAAAAAACATAGAAATTCATGGAAAAAAACAAAGGTTAAAGTGACGGTGTAGTTAGGTGAAAATGTCAGTTAAAAATATAATTTTAAACTAAATAAAATACTGAAATTCGCCAGTTGTACTTTACCGAGCTAACTATAACATGTGGCCCCACCATGCACTGCATATGATCAAACATATTACATCCCTAATTACATTCGATGACATCATTGACAACATTACTGATGACATCTCAGATGACATCACTGATTACCTCATCCAGTGCGTGTGACAATTTGTTAGATGCTTCCATCACTGAGAGGTACTTGGTGAGCTACATCATGCTTGGCCTCCTTGGCTTGTGTGAGGAAGATGTGAAGAGTTGTCAGCAGGAAAAAGGTTGTGTGCAGCAGGGGCTTCCCCACCTGACACTGTTTGAGATTCTATAGGTAGAGGACACTATTTGAAAAGTTGTGCACAGGGGAACAGCTTTGTGTAGTATTGGCTTAGCAACCCAATGGGGCTTTAGGTGTCTGGAGGGAGTGACCTCCTCACAGGGAGAAGGATATGTAGTAGGAGCTTTGGCACCTGTTGGGGTAGAGTATCTGGAAATAGGGGACTCTCCATGAAAACCTGTGCACATGACAAAGGATGTGTTTAGTAGCGGCTTGGCCAACTAATGTGGCCAGTGTGTCCAGAGAGAGTGGGCTTCATATCATTATTTTATATAAACACAAATGTTTATGTAATTTATTCTTTACATGATTCTGCATCATTGAGAACTTTTTCACATATTTCAAAGGTTGTACTGGCTTGCAGAGTAATTTGAGCAGAAGGTTAGCTGATGATGTCTTCAGTGATGTCATTTAAGAAGTCATTAGGGATGTCATCAATTATGTCATTTGAGATGCCATCAGTGATGTTGTCAATGAGCTCACTGAGCATGCAATGATTGATGTAGCATGTGACATCATAAGCAGTGCATAGTGGGGATGCAAGTTAGAGCTAGCTCAGTGAACTATCACTGGTGAATTTCAAAGTTTTAAAAGATTTTAAATGGTATTTTTTTAAATGATATTTTCACCTAACTATAAATTCACTTTTACCTTTGTTTTTTTCAGTGAATTTCTAAGGTTTTTTAACGTAAAATAAAATATTAATACAAGACCTAACTATAATGTCAATTTACCTTTGATTTTTTCAGTGAATATATATGTATGTTTACTAATAAACATAGATATTGTTAAGGTTATGTGACTTTTAATTATTCAGTAATAAGTAATTAATTAAAAAATATTTAAATTAAAGTGTGGATTTATTAGCTCAATTTTGTAAAGTTTATGTGGAGCCGTAATGAGCTTTTATGGTTCAGGGATGGGTACTGTGTGGGTCAATAAGGAGTTTGTAAGGTTCAGGAATGGGTAGTGCATGAGGTAGTAAGGGGTATTTATGACTCAGAGAAGTTGTGTATTACGGTAGTAAATAATTTTTAGGGATCTTGTATAGGTACTATATAGGGATAATAAGGATTTTAAGGCTCAATGATGGTAGTGTGCAGGGGTAGTGAACAGTATTTTAGGGCTCAGGTATGGGTAGTGTATGGGGTAGCAAGGAGGTTTTAGGTTTCAAGCATGGGTAGTGTGTGAAATGCTAAGGGGTTTCTAGGGATATGTATTTTATACGGATAGTAAGGATTTTTTACGCTCGGGCTGGATAGTGCTTTGGAGTAGTAAAGATTTTTTAGGCGTCAGGGATTGGTAGTGCATAGGTGTATTAAGGAGTTTTAGGGCTCAGAGATGGGCAGTTGTTGGACTTGACCCTTTCTGCAGGGTCAGCCCCAGACTTTTTTTTTTTTTTTTTTTATAAAGAATTTTTATTGGTTTTGCAATTGAATAAAATAATACAAAACAAGCCAAACAATTTTATACAGAAATAACAAGGCGCCAACGGGCACCAAACAGTGGTCAAATCCAATGCCCCAGCCAACACCCTAAATGAATAGATTGTACATGTCAATATCGACGTATCGCGTGTGTGCCTCATTTCCACCAGAGGAAATAGAGGAATGTGTGTGGATTCTACCTCCCATTGTGTCGGTCTGCGGCATCAGGGGTTAAATTGTCATGCCTTCCCACCTCCCCCAGATCTTGTGGTATTTATTCGGGCACCCTCTAGCCTCATATACGAGCTTCTCACATTGGGCACACCAATCCATCCCTCTCTTCCATTTGGTCAGGGCCGGTGCCTTATTGGCTTTCCAGTCCGCCACAATATCTCTTTTAGCCACTAGGCATGCCACCCCTAGCAAGGTTCGCTCTGCTCTGCGTAATCCCGAATCCCCCATAACCCCTAGTAGGGATATCAATGGTGTCAGCTCCATGTCCACTTGCAGGGTCAAGGAGATCTCTCGCGAGATCATCTTCCAATAAGTATTAATAGTCGAGCATGACCACACCATGTGAAAAAAGTCAGCGTCTGGGCTCATACATCGGGGACAGTCAGCTGTAGGCCGGAGCCCCGCCCTGTGCATTTTGGAGGGTGTAAGGTAGGCAGTATGGAGGTAGTAAGTCTGTATTAGTCGGAGACGTGTCGCCATGGTCAGGGTGTGGGGAGCTGCCAATGCCTCGGTCCAGTCCTCCTCTTCCACAGGGCCCACCCATCCCTCCCATTTCCGACGAAGTTCCTCCAGGGAGCAGGCAGTGGAAGTGATTAATGTGCGATATATCTGGGAAACGCCTCCCCTACCCAGATTCCCCATCAGGGCCCTCCTCTCCATAGGACTGCTTACGGGTATGTTGTCCCCTGTTTGGACCTGCGTCAGAAGTGCATGCCGTACTTGGAGATATTTGTGGAATTGTGTCTTATTTAATGCAAAGGTTTCTTGGAGATCCTCGAAGGAACGCATATGCGTGCCCTCCCATACATCACCCAGTGTAGAGATGCCTATATTATCCCATTTCTGGAATCCCTCAAGACCCGCCACCTCTCCCAAGCATGTCCCATGCCACAGTGGGGTCTGCTGAGTAGGGCGCCCCCACCATCCTGAAATCTTTTGAGCCATCCGCCATCCCTGCAACACCACCCCTGTAACCCCAGGAGTCCCCCGTGTGATCGGACCGCCATACAGGGCGTCAAAGATCTTGGGGTAGCTCAGTGTCTGAAGTTCCAGTCGGTATGCCGGGTCTGTCCATCCCCCTCCCAACCAGTCGTTGATCACAAGTAGTTGCATCGCCAAGTGGTAGTAAAGGACATTAGACATTCCTAGGCCCCCTTCGTAGACGTCTCTCTGGCAAGTTTTAAGCGCTAGCCGGGGACGGGTACCACTCCACAGAAATTGGCGTGCTAGCGAGTCCATTTCTCTAAACCATTTCATGGGGATGGGGTTTGGATAATTTTGGAGGAGGTAGAGAAGCCTGGGAAGGACCATCATCTTATAGAGTGCGATTCTGCCAAGCAGGTTAAGGGGGAGGTCCTTCCACCGTTGAAGATCGTCTTTGATTCTTTTGGTTAAAGGCGTGACATTGAGCTCCCATGTTAATTCAGGGAGCGTTGCGACATGCACCCCCAGGTATTTAAAGCTATTCCTCCGCACTGGTATACTTTGTTGCCAGTCTATACAGTCTCTAGATTGATGGAGCGGAACCAACAGGGATTTTTTGGGGTTTAGGGCGAGACCCGAGGCCTCCGAGAAGATGTCTAGAATTTGCATGATACGGGGGCCGCTCCTGGCCGGGTTAGCTATGTATAGTAGGACATCGTCCGCATATAATGCCACTCGGTCTTCTGGACACGCGGGCCAAGACCAGCCCTCCATCAGAGGGTCCTCTCGAAATAACTTCGCCAGGGGTTCTATTATTAATGCAAAGAGTAAGGGGGATAGCGGGTATCCTTGTCGAGTGCCACGGCCAATCGGGAACACACCCGAGACCACTCCGTTTACCTGGACCTGACCCGTTGGATTAGAGTAGAGCAGTCCCACAGGCCTCGGAACTTGGGTCCAAGTCCATTTTTTTATAATACTTGTTCAAGATAGGACCAATCCACTGTATCAAAGGCCTTCTCAAAATCAAGTAAGAGCAGTGCCAGAGGGGTGTGTGACAGGATTTTATGGTGTGCTAAGGCGAGATGTAATCGCCTGATGCAGTGCCTGGTGCTCCGCGCAGGCATGATGCCGCATTGGTCAGGGTGCACCAAGGCGGGCATTGCCTCTTTTAATCTAGTGGCGAGGATTGACGCTAACACTTTGATCTCAGTGTTGAGGAGGGAGATCGGCCGGTAAGCCGAGCAGTTTGGCGATGGGGGTTGAGTCTTTGGGATTACTACTATTGTAGCTAGGTCAACTCCTGAAGGGAAGTGACCTTTTTCCTCAGCTTCTTTATACATCTCAAGTAAGTGCGGGGCCAAAATGTCACTACATTTCCTATACAGTTCCGCAGGAAACCCATCTGGTCCTGGCGTCTTGCCTGAAGCCAGACTGGCTATCGCATTCGTTATTTCTGTGAGATCAAGTGCCTCGTCTAGCCTGTCCTTGGTCGCCTGAGAAACTCTGGCGAGTGTTATGTCATTCAAGAGGGGAGAAGATTTTTCAACCGCAGGCCGGGGGTGCTCTGCATACAGGCGTGCATAGTAGGAAGCAAAACTCTGAGCAATCTTGATGGGTGTCTTGAGAAGGGTACCTGTATCATCTCTAATTTCGGGAATGCTTCTGTTAGCTAAGGGCCGGGTGGCCAACCAGTGCAAGAGCTTCCCATTTTTGTCTCCCCATCCATATATTCGGGCAGACGATGCCCTCCACATATGCTTCGCTGACTCAAGTGCTAAGTGTTTGATTTCTTCTCGGACCCTGGTGAGCTGCCTCAATGCGGAGACTTCGGATAAGGTCGTTTGCTGGCGTTCCAGTTTTAACGCTTCAGCTTCTAGCTCGGACATTCGTGAGTCACGGGTGCGCTCACGTGCGCGCAGGAGGCACTTCGCATGTCCTCTTAAGGTAGCCTTGTAGGCAGCCCATATTGTGCCTGACGACTGGACCGTTCCGCATTCTGTTCAAAGTACTGCGTGAGACGATCCCTAATCTCGAGGGTATAGTCATCATCCTGTAAGAGCCATGCATTTAGGCGCCATACCGGACGTTTAGTGAGATCTACTCCACCCAGCCGAATTCGCACCGGTGCGTGGTCCGACACCCCTCGAGGCAGAATCTCTGCCCCCGTGACACCGGTGAAGTCCATGGCCGGCATAAATACTAGGTCAATTCTAGAGTGTGTACGGTGGGCAGCAGACGTGTGCGTATATTGACGCTCCATAGGGTGCCAGGTTCTCCATACTTCACATAGGCCAAGGCTGTCGGCCCATCCCTTGAGGCCTGCGGCTCGGGTGGACCTGCCCGCAGTGACATCTCCTGACACATCTAATCTGGGGTCTAGAACCGCATTAAAGTCCCCTCCTACTATTGTGATTCCTTGGGGGAGTCCCGCTACCACCTGTCGAAGTGAAAGTAGAAAGGCGTCAAATCCCGCTGGGGGGGCATACACACACACAAGATTCAGTGTCACCCCACGAAGTAACCCTGAGACTATAACAAATCTGCCTTGCGGATCGGATCTCGTAAATCAACCCCAGCCTTTTTGTATTTCTCCTATTATTATTGCTGAATTTGTTTTAATTGGCCTTAGGACTCTTTGGGGCATATTTATACTCCGTCTGCGCCGATTGTGCGTCAAAAATGTTGACGCACAATCAGCGCAAACGTTGCCCCGTATTTAAACTTTGACGCCCGAGCCCGCGGACGACCAAATTCCGCAGTGCGTAATTTTTGGGATGCAGCAACCCACCTTGCGTTAATTATATGCAAGGTAGGTGTTCCCGTCCAAAAAATAGCTTAAAGGGCCGTGTGTCGTATTTATGCTTTTGGGCAAAAATGACGCACGGCTGGGAGGCGGAGCCAGAAAATGACGCACAGCCCGATTTGCGTCAAAAATTAACGCCTGGGTCAGGGAAGGCGTTAAAATGGGGCAAACACACCTGTATTTAATCAGAACACACAGAACAAACAGCAGAGCAGCAGAGCAGCAACAGGGAGCCATGGAGGTGATAATAATCCAGCGTGCACGCAGACGCAGAGCCCAGCAGCAACAACAGCAGCTACAACAACACCAGCAGGGACCCCAAAGGCTTCGCAGAAGGCAGGATAGGATATTCCGCCCAAGAAGCACCCTTCAGGGCCTCAGGGAACACAACATCATACAGAGGTACCGGTTGAACTGGCAGGCCATTCAGCAGCTGCTGCGCAACATTGAACAGCAGTTGGCCCCCACTTTGGTGACACCCCGCACCATCCCAACAGAAACAAAGCTGGTTGCCGTACTTCATATGCTGGCAAGTGGCTCTTTCCAAACAACTGGCGCCCTGGTTGGCGGAATATCACAACCATCATTCTCCGCCTTTTTGCCCAAAGTACTGGATGCCATCATTCGACTGACACCCCGCCACATCTGCTTCCCTAACACACTGCAGAAGCAGCAGGAAACAAAACAGGGGATCTACCTCATCAGTGGCTTCCCACACATCCTTGGTGCAATCGACTGCACACATGTACGCCTTGTGCCACCTGCTGCAACTGAACACCTCTACCGCAACAGGAAGCACACACATTCCATCAACGTGCAGGCCATAGTCGATCACCAGGGATTGATCACCAACATCGTGGCTAAATATCCTGGGAGTGTCCATGACTCATACATCTCCGTCACTGCACCATCAATGAACACTTCCAGGATGGACGGTATGGCAATGGACTACTTGTTGGTAAGTACAAAAACCTACTTCTATACACACTGCATAGCAACCCTCTAGGACACACAACACATACACCACAACAGCAAAATGTCAACAGGAACACACTGAGGTCGTGACATCGCTAGCCATGTTTCTTAAGTCACCATTGAACCTGTCACACATCGGAAATGACTGTACAGCCTAATGTTAAGACGTCAATGAGTGTGGTTGCCTAAATGTCACCTTGCAAATTGTAAGTGTCCCAATGACCTTTACATTAATCCATTGCATAAGTTTCAAGGTATGGGATGTCCAGGGTACTTTGATATGAATGTGTTAACAACACTTTCAATTTTAACTGTGCATGGAGCTATCATCTCACCCCCAGTGAAGACACATGGACACCTGTATCTCAAGTCACAATGCTAGGGAGGGCACACTGTACTGCAAATCTCAAAACATACTGCTGACAAACGGTTAGCAGACAAACACTCGTTCAGCCAAGGAAACAACACAATGCAGGTGGTACAGCCTACAAGCATAGGATGCCACATTAGTTCACAAAAGAGTCACAGACAACACAAGACAACTACTGCCATGAAAGGTCTTTTAAATAGTGCCAGCTACATCAACATGAGCCCATTCATTTTCTCTTGCAGCTGATCAGGGGTATGGCATCCAGCCATGGATTATGACACCATTTGGCAACCCGAGTACTGCTGCAGAGCGTGCATACAACGACGCCCATAGGAGGACACGCAGCATTGTCGAGCGGACCTTCGGCATCCTCAAGTCAAGGTTCCGCTGCCTCGACATCACTGGTGGTAGCCTCCTATATTCCCCCGAGATGGTCTGTAGGATCATCCTCACATGTGCAATATTGCGCAACATTTGTATCAAAAGAAACATTCCCCTCCTGGAACCAGAGCCACACATGCCTGAAGAGGAGGAAGAGGAGGTTGCTGGCCTGCAACAGAAGGGGGAACTACAGAACCCAGCCGCTGGTATACGCAGGCTGCAACAGATTGTAAATAATTTCTTCTGAATATGATCACCTTCACCACTTTAGTTAACGAATTGAAACAAACACCTATTCTAATCACCATATCATGGTCTGGCTATTCCTTTTTGCACACCTTCATCTCTACTTATCAGAATAAGAGTGTTGCCTCATGGAGCATTGCTGAGATACTGAGTAGGACATGGAACATCCCAGAGCTAATGTGATGCCTAACATACAATGGTCACATACACACACACTCTTAATGACATATATCATGTACATGTCTCCTTTGAGGGCCAATAGCAGAGGACCACAACTATTTCACACATACATGTTGAAAGCAAGGTCCAACGCAGCATATGGCGCACAACTAAGACACCATCACTCAATAAGGGGAAAACAAGCCACATACATGAGGCAGTCAATGTGCTTTGGCATCAGTAACAGAAATGCCTGACCAGACCCTTGACAGCAGTAAGTCCAACTGCATCCAATATTTTCAAGGACTATCTGTGACTAGAGTTCCCTAGAAGCAGAACATAGACAGCACAAGTGCCACACATATGACATGCATTGCGCACATGACATTCCATGTACATGTCAGCCCATTTCCTAACTCATGACACACCCATGCACCTGGTCACAACCCACCTGTCGGAAGAGGTCCCTGGAATACTAAGATGTGTACCCTGATATTACCTCCTCTACACACACCGACCAACATTAGCAAACCAGTGTGCTACACCCTTTCCTATGGTATGCCATTGTCATAGAACATCTGACTGCAAGGACGTCAGGTCAATTTATACACTGTCTTCTAGTTTCAAAGCCCTGTTAGCACATGTAGATTGCTTCCCCTTGTGAAAATGTCTGTTGGCCCTTAGAATGCAAGTCTCACCTACAGGACTGGTGAGAAACAGATGCAGCCCACACCTGTGATCTCCTCCATGCACACCACCCATTTCAAAAAGCACTGCCCCTGATGATGCCTGGAACAGCATAGGAGTTGCCATTATGTCAAATACACTGTCAAGCATTGATACTAATTAAGCAGTGTAACACAGCCACTGGGTTCATTTGTCACCTTCAAAAACACCGGACGTACACAGTTTGACATGTCAACTGTCTAGTTTGTCCTCAAAACAGTCTCAGAATACTGATTACGTAACTTGTCAAGTAACTGGATCCTGAATCACCTTGCATACTGTCAGCCTGACTGGCAACTGTCTGTGCGTCACACTAAAGTATCCCTGTGTCTACATATGTACCACACTTGCGTTAGCAAACCTCTCATTCATCAGGGGGCATTGGGCATGGGCTTCTTCCATGCATACTCAAATACATTGTATAGCATCATCTGCCTTTTAACTGTACCATTTGAGTTACATCCTCTTGGAAAAGCAAAATTCATGGCCCATCCCTTGTCTCGGTTGCATTTATGCATGAATGACAAAGTGTGACAGTGTCCCAGTGCCATAGGCAGGGATTGGGTACGGGGCTTTCAGCACAACCAGCAACCTCTGATAATGTCAATGAATAATACACAAATGTCAGGACCATGACAGTTCACACACAGCATCACAGTGCGCACAACATAATGATGGGCCGTGTGTGGTGAATAGCTGCGAGAATAATCAGCACAGAGGCTATGATGTTCCCAGATGCAGTGAGAAGTGCAGAGGCCAACCTGTGTACAAGTGTTGTATTGACACCTGCCAGAACATGACACCTGAGACATTATCTCACTCAGCACACCAAGGTTGCCCTGTTGACTGTCTCATTACATGTCTTTAGTGACAGGGTGGGACCATCCACATGTTGGTTCACATGTCCACATCTACTTTACTCACATTGATCAACCAAGGATACTCAGTAGATACAGGAATAGCTGCCACTGACTCATGATGAGTCCTGGACCGAACTGTGACAAATTACACCCCTAACAATCTACAGAATCATCATTGGACCACACACATGAACAAGACACCTATGTGCAATTGATCACTGGAAATAAGTGGACACGTGCTGTCTTATATGCTAGTCCACCACAGCCACTTGATAGTTGGGGCTCACTTCTATGGCCTCAACTGTGGTGTCATCATACATCTGAGATTCACCCTTGTCTGTCTGTGCAAACAACATGGTACCCACTTCCTCAATGCATGTGTATGACTCACTGTGGGATTCTCCAAGTAGTGCCTAGGAAGCTATTACCAATACTCTAGGACATAGGATGTAGAAAATGTGGACCATTGACATGAACAAGCGTCTGCCATCCATCTGGTGCATGCTATGTCACATGTGGTGTCTACGTGACCCTAAAACTTGGAAGTACACTTTACGGGTGTTGTTACATGTATGACTAACACATGCCCTCGCTCATTTTCAATTTGACTTGCATCTAAGGATTGGACACATGGACGTCACATTCATACAACCATAAGTACAATTATGCTTCATGTGATACACACACACTTGGTCAACCAACACATTAGTTGTCAAAGCACACACTTTGAGCCAAAGGCATTTAGGTATTGTACATATGTGCGTCACATTGCTATCCTCTCCTTATGCCAAACATGGACAATTTGTGCAACACATATATGTAGGCCACACTTATGACCTTCTATTGCGTTAGCCAACTGTAAAAATACTGTGAAGGGTGTAGTGGATCATGTTCCACTGCAGTAGGATGTCACACATGTGAACATACACCATCAACACCATACTGTCTTCAATTAGCCAATCTCTGATGTGTTCCAAATGTAAAATAACCAAAAAACAAGTAAAAATGCCCCAAACCAGTTAATGCACTGTAATTTTGACGTCCCTAGCGTTGTGCGTCATTTTTTTACAAACAAAACTGTATTTGCTTAATTTTTTTGGGTGCACACGAGTGAAATTTAGCCCGCATCCAGATATTTGTACAGTCCATGCATCATTATGTGGATGCGTGTTAATATTCACGTCTGTGCGTCAAAAAAAAATGCAAATACAGTTTTGTTAAATAAAAAATGACGCATAACGCGAAAAAGGCGGGACTTTTCATACAGGAAGTGATGTAATAGGATATCCTGTTTACAGATCATGTACAGTGGGTGTACTTTCACTTTCACTTTGCAGTCTATGAACCTTCTAGGCTGTGTGGCTGTGTAGAGAGTGTTGTCCTGAGATATTGTGCTGTTTTTGTCCTGTGTGCTATCTGTAAAGTTCATTTGTGAAATAAATATTGTTTGTGTATACTGTAGTACTGTGTTTTGTCTACATTTGTCCATTTATCTTGTGTTTTTCTTGTTTGTGGGAGTCTGTTGTGGGTAGTGTTAGTTTGGGGATAGTTGGGCTCTTTTAGTGTTTAGGTTTACTTTTTTTCTGTCTTTGTACCCCTACTTTCCCCCTTTTCCCCTTTCTATTTCTTTTACCCCTATTCCATATCATCACTTATAAGTATGTCTGGTAGGCCACGTCTTGGCAGGATGGGAAAAGAGGAGTTGGGGGGGCTTCATCTGGCTGGTGATGCATTTCTTGCCGCTCATGATCCAGGCAGGGGGCAGGGTGATACAGGGGTATCCGACAGAGGCGCGAAGAATCCGGTGGGCAAAGGTGCTGCATCACCTGCAGTGTGTGTATGCCAGCCAGAGGAGTGACCACCAGCTGAAGCACCGGTGGGCTGTCCTCATCACCAGGGAGCAGGATCTCTTGGACCACCTGGGAATCATGATTGGTGGCACTGTTAGTGAGTACGAATTATGTTAATGTGCACGATTAAATGCTCTGTTGTGACATCAGGGGATTAGTGCAATGTCTGCCAGCTAACTTGCTGACTGTGTGTAATGCTGGGGTAATATAAGGGGATCATTGATGCACTATGGCAAGGATCACAATTGCTAGCTGTCAGGTAGCACGTGCTCAGCAAACTTACAGGTTACTTTTCCATGAAGGAAATTGGTGCGGCCTTTTCGTCAGAACAGCTAACAAAATATGAGCCAATCATGTCTATATAGGGTACTATTGACAGAGAAGTACAGATGTACCAACATTTAGGCCAACTATGTTGACGCAATTGCTAGACTGACTTTAGAATCACTACATGATGCTGAAAATGAGTGCTGCCTTCACATAAATTGATAATCGCAAAGTGGCTCAGACATATGTCTCATGTGAGTCTGGTGAGTGTGGAAGGAAAGCGTTCACAGAAGTACTATGAATGTGTGGGATTATTGTGTTCCTTGATCTTTTTGGATACATGTCAGTTCTTGATTTGAAAACATTGTGAAAAGGTGTAAGGTGCCCTCAGATAACATCTTAAGATGTTTGTTGGAATTAGTTGAGCCACAATCCAAATATGGATGGCAGTCCAACTGTATGCACATGGCCTCACATCTCCATGGTTGGTGCAAATCACCATAGCTGGGCCACATCAATTGACTTTCCTTAACAACAGGATGGCTTACAAAAGTCCCTGCCCCTCCCTCTGTACATTGGGCCTATGTGCAATAAATGTGTCATTGCCACAATGCATGTTTGACTGGTAATGCAGTCCTCAAGTAACTAGGCTTTGGATGTCTCTCTTGGCATGTTTGCAACCACATGATAGTTAGGGCCAATGTATGTGTGCAGATATGTGTGTGTAACTGTCACAGGAGACCCATGCTATGTACAAGTTGGTCGTGATATATCAGATCCAGTACCATCATGTCTGAATGTTTGCAATTTCATTATTAAGCCTACACATTGTAAATGTTTATGAAATTGTTGCACTGTGCACAGATTTTGAGCACATTTTTTCCTTCCATACCTTACAGGTAGACCGGCACCCTACACTGTGGGAGAGGTGGCGACATTTGAGGACCCCGACCACTCCAGTAAGTGTTGATATGTCTGTTATGTGTTGTGTTTGCTGGTTATGGACTCGTGTGAGTTGGACACATAGCAAGGTGTGATGCGTTGGGCAATCTTTTTTCTTGTTCCATGAGTGGGAATGCAGTTCTCACATGTTTTGAGTTTGCCAATGCGTATCCAATGGTATCATGTCGGGATTGTAGGACATGTGTATGACGCTTGTATCACCAAGAGTCGCAATGGAAGTCAGCCCCAATTTAGTCAGCCTGTCAGACCCACATTCTCTAAGATTGGTAGAGCTAATAGCTTTCCAATAGACATCTGCTTCCCTATTTACCTACATTATTTTGAAACAGTAGGTAGAACCTCCTAGCAGCATGTACTTCCACATGTAGTGCAACAAGTCTGTGGAACCTGAGTGCAATGGCCTAGGTGTGCATGCAATTCATGATCATGGGTGTTCTAGCAACTCTGTGTCTGATGTAAGTCAGGCCTCACTGGAAGTATAGGTTGTGTACTAAGTTCTGCATTTCCTGACATGTCTGACCCTATGAGTGCTCTAGGGTTTGCTGACTCCTAATTGTAGATAGACCTTACTTGTGGTGTGTCTGTAGAGACAAACATGTGTGGAGTTTCCTATACACTCCTCGGTGTACATGTTGTTGGCAAATTATAGTTGTGTATCCACCGCCCCCCCTCAAACACGGCCATGGGTTTGTGAATGGGGTACCTAGTACTGATGCTACCAGTATGTTACACATACATGTGAATAAGTGACGGTTTGGTTGCATACTAGTATACACACTCAGGTTTGGCACTTGGTACTATACTGGCAAGTCCAGTTACAACTTGCAGACCATGTGGCTTTAGTTTTTCTTTCCGTACACTGACGTTTGTAGCCCAGCTCTTGGCGGAGGATATGCAGCATGATTCTTAGATGATAACTGGCAGAACTCAGATTGCAAGTCAAAGCCAGTTATTACCCATCTTGTAGGTTATCGATGTGCTTTGTTACTAATGTAGAATATCTGCATTTGTCTTCACAGCTGCTAACATGACTCCCGACCAGGTCCGTGAATTTCAGCGCCGGGCCATGCGGTATCAGCACATCCTGCTGGTGGAGTCGGGGTACCGATATCGCCATGAACGGGCCTCCGGGGCATGGCGAGCCTTCCCACAGGGTGGGCCTACTTTGCCCACCACAGCCACCACCAGCACAACCACCAATCAGAGCCAGGTGGCCCCACCCACAGCTGCCACTGTTGGTCCAACATCTGCTGGACTTCCAGGCCCCAGCATTGCCACCAGTGCAGGACAGCCCACTAGGCCTGGCACCACACCCACACAGACCTCCTCCAGCAGTACCCAGACTGCCACTGCTCCATGTGTTGACCCTGCAGCCTTCAACAGAATGGAACATAAGATGAACAAAGTGCTGCGCAAGTTGAGCCACCTGAGCCGGGACGTGCGGCACATTAAGCGGCAGGTCAAGGACACTAAGAGGACCCTCCGGAGGGCCAACCTCTAGACACTTTTTTGATGGACATGATTTCCTCCCTCCTCTTTCCTTGTTCTTATAGTTAGTGGGCTTAGGGGGCTTACTGTTAGGTTAGTATAGGCTGTTAGTTTAGTTAGTGTTAGAGGGTGGGGGGTCCCCATTCTTTATATTTTTACTTATTAAGTGTGTGGGTGGGGGGCTATGTTGGGGTTCTTGTGTGTTAAAAAAAAAAAATTTAAGAAGAAAAATGGCAAAAAAAAAATATTTGTTTAGGATAGTATAGTATGTGTTTAGGTTAGTATGTGTTGTCCTCCATGTGTCCCGTCTCATAAGGGGGGTGGGGGATAGATGTTTAGAACGTTTCGTTACATGTGATAAGTAAGTGTAGCTTAGGTTAGTTAGGGACAGTTGTGGGTAATGAGTAGTCAGGGTAGATTAGGGTAGGTAAGATTTTTCCCTCAGTTTCCTCATCTGTGGTTAGCATTTAATAAATATTTGGTTACCCCTTAATAGTATGTGTTGAATGGTACTTGATCGTAGGTTTGGATGCAGTGTACATCAATTTGGTACTATAACATCTGTGTCTTATGCTACAAATCCCTACTGAGCTGTACAATTGGCAGCTAGCCCAGAGCTACCTTGCAAAGTGTCGACCCTTTGTTGCAACCACCAAGCTCAGTTAATATGGATCCCAATGTGTTTCTGTTGATAAGTGTGTTTTCAAAGTCACTAACAGTGCTTCCAGACTTGATATTGGGGAAACAGTTTTAGGTCTGACTGCAGTGTGATGATCATGCACACCCTTATAAGATGAGTTCTCATTGGCAATCTTGTATTCTTGTCTTCATGACCCTCATACATCATTTGTGACACAGTTCGGCATGATTACCTATTTGTATGTTAACTCAGACACCTTCATTTGTGCAGTTTTTTGTGTTTACTTAGATTAGTGTGGCATGTTTATTGTCTTATTTGTGAATGTTTACAACATTTTGCGACCCAGGCACAGGATGGACCCTGACATATGCAGCATGGGTGTGTCCTTAGTGCTGTGTAGCTCCTATTGTTGTTTACATTGGCTGATGTTTGCGACAACTATGGGCATTGACATTTGAGAGTACTGGGGCCTTTGTCTGGTTTCTGGGGATTGTTGCAGTTGTCATCCTCACCCCCTAATTTAGGTGTGTATGATCCATGGGGAGGTTACTGCCATTGGCTACTTGAGCTGCACACAGAGCAGAGGTGGTAGTGGCAACTGTTGTCGCAGTTACATTCCAGTTGTCGGTATGGCTAGAGGATTGCCAATAGGGCCCTAGTTAATGTAGGGGGTATGTTGGCTGACGTGTGCCAGGATGTCAGTTTGACATAGTGGCCATAGAAGGCGTTAAAATGGGGCAAACACACCTGTATTTAATCAGAACACACAGAACAAACAGCAGAGCAGCAGAGCAGCAACAGGGAGCCATGGAGGTGATAATAATCCAGCGTGCACGCAGACGCAGAGCCCAGCAGCAACAACAGCAGCTACAACAACACCAGCAGGGACCCCAAAGGCTTCGCAGAAGGCAGGATAGGATATTCCGCCCAAGAAGCACCCTTCAGGGCCTCAGGGAACACAACATCATACAGAGGTACCGGTTGAACTGGCAGGCCATTCAGCAGCTGCTGCGCAACATTGAACAGCAGTTGGCCCCCACTTTGGTGACACCCCGCACCATCCCAACAGAAACAAAGCTGGTTGCCGTACTTCATATGCTGGCAAGTGGCTCTTTCCAAACAACTGGCGCCCTGGTTGGCGGAATATCACAACCATCATTCTCCGCCTTTTTGCCCAAAGTACTGGATGCCATCATTCGACTGACACCCCGCCACATCTGCTTCCCTAACACACTGCAGAAGCAGCAGGAAACAAAACAGGGGATCTACCTCATCAGTGGCTTCCCACACATCCTTGGTGCAATCGACTGCACACATGTACGCCTTGTGCCACCTGCTGCAACTGAACACCTCTACCGCAACAGGAAGCACACACATTCCATCAACGTGCAGGCCATAGTCGATCACCAGGGATTGATCACCAACATCGTGGCTAAATATCCTGGGAGTGTCCATGACTCATACATCTCCGTCACTGCACCATCAATGAACACTTCCAGGATGGACGGTATGGCAATGGACTACTTGTTGGTAAGTACAAAAACCTACTTCTATACACACTGCATAGCAACCCTCTAGGACACACAACACATACACCACAACAGCAAAATGTCAACAGGAACACACTGAGGTCGTGACATCGCTAGCCATGTTTCTTAAGTCACCATTGAACCTGTCACACATCGGAAATGACTGTACAGCCTAATGTTAAGACGTCAATGAGTGTGGTTGCCTAAATGTCACCTTGCAAATTGTAAGTGTCCCAATGACCTTTACATTAATCCATTGCATAAGTTTCAAGGTATGGGATGTCCAGGGTACTTTGATATGAATGTGTTAACAACACTTTCAATTTTAACTGTGCATGGAGCTATCATCTCACCCCCAGTGAAGACACATGGACACCTGTATCTCAAGTCACAATGCTAGGGAGGGCACACTGTACTGCAAATCTCAAAACATACTGCTGACAAACGGTTAGCAGACAAACACTCGTTCAGCCAAGGAAACAACACAATGCAGGTGGTACAGCCTACAAGCATAGGATGCCACATTAGTTCACAAAAGAGTCACAGACAACACAAGACAACTACTGCCATGAAAGGTCTTTTAAATAGTGCCAGCTACATCAACATGAGCCCATTCATTTTCTCTTGCAGCTGATCAGGGGTATGGCATCCAGCCATGGATTATGACACCATTTGGCAACCCGAGTACTGCTGCAGAGCGTGCATACAACGACGCCCATAGGAGGACACGCAGCATTGTCGAGCGGACCTTCGGCATCCTCAAGTCAAGGTTCCGCTGCCTCGACATCACTGGTGGTAGCCTCCTATATTCCCCCGAGATGGTCTGTAGGATCATCCTCACATGTGCAATATTGCGCAACATTTGTATCAAAAGAAACATTCCCCTCCTGGAACCAGAGCCACACATGCCTGAAGAGGAGGAAGAGGAGGTTGCTGGCCTGCAACAGAAGGGGGAACTACAGAACCCAGCCGCTGGTATACGCAGGCTGCAACAGATTGTAAATAATTTCTTCTGAATATGATCACCTTCACCACTTTAGTTAACGAATTGAAACAAACACCTATTCTAATCACCATATCATGGTCTGGCTATTCCTTTTTGCACACCTTCATCTCTACTTATCAGAATAAGAGTGTTGCCTCATGGAGCATTGCTGAGATACTGAGTAGGACATGGAACATCCCAGAGCTAATGTGATGCCTAACATACAATGGTCACATACACACACACTCTTAATGACATATATCATGTACATGTCTCCTTTGAGGGCCAATAGCAGAGGACCACAACTATTTCACACATACATGTTGAAAGCAAGGTCCAACGCAGCATATGGCGCACAACTAAGACACCATCACTCAATAAGGGGAAAACAAGCCACATACATGAGGCAGTCAATGTGCTTTGGCATCAGTAACAGAAATGCCTGACCAGACCCTTGACAGCAGTAAGTCCAACTGCATCCAATATTTTCAAGGACTATCTGTGACTAGAGTTCCCTAGAAGCAGAACATAGACAGCACAAGTGCCACACATATGACATGCATTGCGCACATGACATTCCATGTACATGTCAGCCCATTTCCTAACTCATGACACACCCATGCACCTGGTCACAACCCACCTGTCGGAAGAGGTCCCTGGAATACTAAGATGTGTACCCTGATATTACCTCCTCTACACACACCGACCAACATTAGCAAACCAGTGTGCTACACCCTTTCCTATGGTATGCCATTGTCATAGAACATCTGACTGCAAGGACGTCAGGTCAATTTATACACTGTCTTCTAGTTTCAAAGCCCTGTTAGCACATGTAGATTGCTTCCCCTTGTGAAAATGTCTGTTGGCCCTTAGAATGCAAGTCTCACCTACAGGACTGGTGAGAAACAGATGCAGCCCACACCTGTGATCTCCTCCATGCACACCACCCATTTCAAAAAGCACTGCCCCTGATGATGCCTGGAACAGCATAGGAGTTGCCATTATGTCAAATACACTGTCAAGCATTGATACTAATTAAGCAGTGTAACACAGCCACTGGGTTCATTTGTCACCTTCAAAAACACCGGACGTACACAGTTTGACATGTCAACTGTCTAGTTTGTCCTCAAAACAGTCTCAGAATACTGATTACGTAACTTGTCAAGTAACTGGATCCTGAATCACCTTGCATACTGTCAGCCTGACTGGCAACTGTCTGTGCGTCACACTAAAGTATCCCTGTGTCTACATATGTACCACACTTGCGTTAGCAAACCTCTCATTCATCAGGGGGCATTGGGCATGGGCTTCTTCCATGCATACTCAAATACATTGTATAGCATCATCTGCCTTTTAACTGTACCATTTGAGTTACATCCTCTTGGAAAAGCAAAATTCATGGCCCATCCCTTGTCTCGGTTGCATTTATGCATGAATGACAAAGTGTGACAGTGTCCCAGTGCCATAGGCAGGGATTGGGTACGGGGCTTTCAGCACAACCAGCAACCTCTGATAATGTCAATGAATAATACACAAATGTCAGGACCATGACAGTTCACACACAGCATCACAGTGCGCACAACATAATGATGGGCCGTGTGTGGTGAATAGCTGCGAGAATAATCAGCACAGAGGCTATGATGTTCCCAGATGCAGTGAGAAGTGCAGAGGCCAACCTGTGTACAAGTGTTGTATTGACACCTGCCAGAACATGACACCTGAGACATTATCTCACTCAGCACACCAAGGTTGCCCTGTTGACTGTCTCATTACATGTCTTTAGTGACAGGGTGGGACCATCCACATGTTGGTTCACATGTCCACATCTACTTTACTCACATTGATCAACCAAGGATACTCAGTAGATACAGGAATAGCTGCCACTGACTCATGATGAGTCCTGGACCGAACTGTGACAAATTACACCCCTAACAATCTACAGAATCATCATTGGACCACACACATGAACAAGACACCTATGTGCAATTGATCACTGGAAATAAGTGGACACGTGCTGTCTTATATGCTAGTCCACCACAGCCACTTGATAGTTGGGGCTCACTTCTATGGCCTCAACTGTGGTGTCATCATACATATGAGATTCACCCTTGTCTGTCTGTGCAAACAACATGGTACCCACTTCCTCAATGCATGTGTATGACTCACTGTGGGATTCTCCAAGTAGTGCCTAGGAAGCTATTACCAATACTCTAGGACATAGGATGTAGAAAATGTGGACCATTGACATGAACAAGCGTCTGCCATCCATCTGGTGCATGCTATGTCACATGTGGTGTCTACGTGACCCTAAAACTTGGAAGTACACTTTACGGGTGTTGTTACATGTATGACTAACACATGCCCTCGCTCATTTTCAATTTGACTTGCATCTAAGGATTGGACACATGGACGTCACATTCATACAACCATAAGTACAATTATGCTTCATGTGATACACACACACTTGGTCAACCAACACATTAGTTGTCAAAGCACACACTTTGAGCCAAAGGCATTTAGGTATTGTACATATGTGCGTCACATTGCTATCCTCTCCTTATGCCAAACATGGACAATTTGTGCAACACATATATGTAGGCCACACTTATGACCTTCTATTGCGTTAGCCAACTGTAAAAATACTGTGAAGGGTGTAGTGGATCATGTTCCACTGCAGTAGGATGTCACACATGTGAACATACACCATCAACACCATACTGTCTTCAATTAGCCAATCTCTGATGTGTTCCAAATGTAAAATAACCAAAAAACAAGTAAAAATGCCCCAAACCAGTTAATGCACTGTAATTTTGACGTCCCTAGCGTTGTGCGTCATTTTTTTACAAACAAAACTGTATTTGCTTAATTTTTTTGGGTGCACACGAGTGAAATTTAGCCCGCATCCAGATATTTGTACAGTCCATGCATCATTATGTGGATGCGTGTTAATATTCACGTCTGTGCGTCAAAAAAAAATGCAAATACAGTTTTGTTAAATAAAAAATGACGCATAACGCGAAAAAGGCGGGACTTTTCATACAGGAAGTGATGTAATAGGATATCCTGTTTACAGATCATGTACAGTGGGTGTACTTTCACTTTCACTTTGCAGTCTATGAACCTTCTAGGCTGTGTGGCTGTGTAGAGAGTGTTGTCCTGAGATATTGTGCTGTTTTTGTCCTGTGTGCTATCTGTAAAGTTCATTTGTGAAATAAATATTGTTTGTGTATACTGTAGTACTGTGTTTTGTCTACATTTGTCCATTTATCTTGTGTTTTTCTTGTTTGTGGGAGTCTGTTGTGGGTAGTGTTAGTTTGGGGATAGTTGGGCTCTTTTAGTGTTTAGGTTTACTTTTTTTCTGTCTTTGTACCCCTACTTTCCCCCTTTTCCCCTTTCTATTTCTTTTACCCCTATTCCATATCATCACTTATAAGTATGTCTGGTAGGCCACGTCTTGGCAGGATGGGAAAAGAGGAGTTGGGGGGGCTTCATCTGGCTGGTGATGCATTTCTTGCCGCTCATGATCCAGGCAGGGGGCAGGGTGATACAGGGGTATCCGACAGAGGCGCGAAGAATCCGGTGGGCAAAGGTGCTGCATCACCTGCAGTGTGTGTATGCCAGCCAGAGGAGTGACCACCAGCTGAAGCACCGGTGGGCTGTCCTCATCACCAGGGAGCAGGATCTCTTGGACCACCTGGGAATCATGATTGGTGGCACTGTTAGTGAGTACGAATTATGTTAATGTGCACGATTAAATGCTCTGTTGTGACATCAGGGGATTAGTGCAATGTCTGCCAGCTAACTTGCTGACTGTGTGTAATGCTGGGGTAATATAAGGGGATCATTGATGCACTATGGCAAGGATCACAATTGCTAGCTGTCAGGTAGCACGTGCTCAGCAAACTTACAGGTTACTTTTCCATGAAGGAAATTGGTGCGGCCTTTTCGTCAGAACAGCTAACAAAATATGAGCCAATCATGTCTATATAGGGTACTATTGACAGAGAAGTACAGATGTACCAACATTTAGGCCAACTATGTTGACGCAATTGCTAGACTGACTTTAGAATCACTACATGATGCTGAAAATGAGTGCTGCCTTCACATAAATTGATAATCGCAAAGTGGCTCAGACATATGTCTCATGTGAGTCTGGTGAGTGTGGAAGGAAAGCGTTCACAGAAGTACTATGAATGTGTGGGATTATTGTGTTCCTTGATCTTTTTGGATACATGTCAGTTCTTGATTTGAAAACATTGTGAAAAGGTGTAAGGTGCCCTCAGATAACATCTTAAGATGTTTGTTGGAATTAGTTGAGCCACAATCCAAATATGGATGGCAGTCCAACTGTATGCACATGGCCTCACATCTCCATGGTTGGTGCAAATCACCATAGCTGGGCCACATCAATTGACTTTCCTTAACAACAGGATGGCTTACAAAAGTCCCTGCCCCTCCCTCTGTACATTGGGCCTATGTGCAATAAATGTGTCATTGCCACAATGCATGTTTGACTGGTAATGCAGTCCTCAAGTAACTAGGCTTTGGATGTCTCTCTTGGCATGTTTGCAACCACATGATAGTTAGGGCCAATGTATGTGTGCAGATATGTGTGTGTAACTGTCACAGGAGACCCATGCTATGTACAAGTTGGTCGTGATATATCAGATCCAGTACCATCATGTCTGAATGTTTGCAATTTCATTATTAAGCCTACACATTGTAAATGTTTATGAAATTGTTGCACTGTGCACAGATTTTGAGCACATTTTTTCCTTCCATACCTTACAGGTAGACCGGCACCCTACACTGTGGGAGAGGTGGCGACATTTGAGGACCCCGACCACTCCAGTAAGTGTTGATATGTCTGTTATGTGTTGTGTTTGCTGGTTATGGACTCGTGTGAGTTGGACACATAGCAAGGTGTGATGCGTTGGGCAATCTTTTTTCTTGTTCCATGAGTGGGAATGCAGTTCTCACATGTTTTGAGTTTGCCAATGCGTATCCAATGGTATCATGTCGGGATTGTAGGACATGTGTATGACGCTTGTATCACCAAGAGTCGCAATGGAAGTCAGCCCCAATTTAGTCAGCCTGTCAGACCCACATTCTCTAAGATTGGTAGAGCTAATAGCTTTCCAATAGACATCTGCTTCCCTATTTACCTACATTATTTTGAAACAGTAGGTAGAACCTCCTAGCAGCATGTACTTCCACATGTAGTGCAACAAGTCTGTGGAACCTGAGTGCAATGGCCTAGGTGTGCATGCAATTCATGATCATGGGTGTTCTAGCAACTCTGTGTCTGATGTAAATCAGGCCTCACTGGAAGTATAGGTTGTGTACTAAGTTCTGCATTTCCTGACATGTCTGACCCTATGAGTGCTCTAGGGTTTGCTGACTCCTAATTGTAGATAGACCTTACTTGTGGTGTGTCTGTAGAGACAAACATGTGTGGAGTTTCCTATACACTCCTCGGTGTACATGTTGTTGGCAAATTATAGTTGTGTATCCACCGCCCCCCCTCAAACACGGCCATGGGTTTGTGAATGGGGTACCTAGTACTGATGCTACCAGTATGTTACACATACATGTGAATAAGTGACGGTTTGGTTGCATACTAGTATACACACTCAGGTTTGGCACTTGGTACTATACTGGCAAGTCCAGTTACAACTTGCAGACCATGTGGCTTTAGTTTTTCTTTCCGTACACTGACGTTTGTAGCCCAGCTCTTGGCGGAGGATATGCAGCATGATTCTTAGATGATAACTGGCAGAACTCAGATTGCAAGTCAAAGCCAGTTATTACCCATCTTGTAGGTTATCGATGTGCTTTGTTACTAATGTAGAATATCTGCATTTGTCTTCACAGCTGCTAACATGACTCCCGACCAGGTCCGTGAATTTCAGCGCCGGGCCATGCGGTATCAGCACATCCTGCTGGTGGAGTCGGGGTACCGATATCGCCATGAACGGGCCTCCGGGGCATGGCGAGCCTTCCCACAGGGTGGGCCTACTTTGCCCACCACAGCCACCACCAGCACAACCACCAATCAGAGCCAGGTGGCCCCACCCACAGCTGCCACTGTTGGTCCAACATCTGCTGGACTTCCAGGCCCCAGCATTGCCACCAGTGCAGGACAGCCCACTAGGCCTGGCACCACACCCACACAGACCTCCTCCAGCAGTACCCAGACTGCCACTGCTCCATGTGTTGACCCTGCAGCCTTCAACAGAATGGAACATAAGATGAACAAAGTGCTGCGCAAGTTGAGCCACCTGAGCCGGGACGTGCGGCACATTAAGCGGCAGGTCAAGGACACTAAGAGGACCCTCCGGAGGGCCAACCTCTAGACACTTTTTTGATGGACATGATTTCCTCCCTCCTCTTTCCTTGTTCTTATAGTTAGTGGGCTTAGGGGGCTTACTGTTAGGTTAGTATAGGCTGTTAGTTTAGTTAGTGTTAGAGGGTGGGGGGTCCCCATTCTTTATATTTTTACTTATTAAGTGTGTGGGTGGGGGGCTATGTTGGGGTTCTTGTGTGTTAAAAAAAAAAAATTTAAGAAGAAAAATGGCAAAAAAAAAATATTTGTTTAGGATAGTATAGTATGTGTTTAGGTTAGTATGTGTTGTCCTCCATGTGTCCCGTCTCATAAGGGGGGTGGGGGATAGATGTTTAGAACGTTTCGTTACATGTGATAAGTAAGTGTAGCTTAGGTTAGTTAGGGACAGTTGTGGGTAATGAGTAGTCAGGGTAGATTAGGGTAGGTAAGATTTTTCCCTCAGTTTCCTCATCTGTGGTTAGCATTTAATAAATATTTGGTTACCCCTTAATAGTATGTGTTGAATGGTACTTGATCGTAGGTTTGGATGCAGTGTACATCAATTTGGTACTATAACATCTGTGTCTTATGCTACAAATCCCTACTGAGCTGTACAATTGGCAGCTAGCCCAGAGCTACCTTGCAAAGTGTCGACCCTTTGTTGCAACCACCAAGCTCAGTTAATATGGATCCCAATGTGTTTCTGTTGATAAGTGTGTTTTCAAAGTCACTAACAGTGCTTCCAGACTTGATATTGGGGAAACAGTTTTAGGTCTGACTGCAGTGTGATGATCATGCACACCCTTATAAGATGAGTTCTCATTGGCAATCTTGTATTCTTGTCTTCATGACCCTCATACATCATTTGTGACACAGTTCGGCATGATTACCTATTTGTATGTTAACTCAGACACCTTCATTTGTGCAGTTTTTTGTGTTTACTTAGATTAGTGTGGCATGTTTATTGTCTTATTTGTGAATGTTTACAACATTTTGCGACCACTATTTGATGACTTAGTTATCCCCTGAGGAAGCATTCTTCTGTCCAACACAGCATGGTGGTATTAGGTTTCTCACTTCATCCGAGTTGTCCCTCAGGAAGGGCAGAGTATGATGCAATCATGGGCACTGTGCAGAATTCTCTGACTACATATTATCAGGACAGTTGGACTGACAAGCTACATAATTTGACAGTAGGCACATTTCAGTTATCTACTTCACAGTTGATATGTCACATTTCCCAGAGACAGATTTGTTGTGTAAGTGCTATTTATTGAAAAGTGCTGTAGTGCTATCTGTACATTGTCCATGATTGTGAGTCCATTATAGTGACATTTTAAATTGGGATCCAACACAAGGGGTTATGGAAATGCTTTTGACATGCTGGGGTTGATGTTTCAGACAGTGCAGAGGGACAGGATTTGGCAATGAGTAGGAGAAAGACAATCACTGGGCTGGGTGACAAGATATACAGTGGTTTGCAGAACAGTGCTCGAGTAAAGTTGTTGCAAGACTGGCAAGTTACAAAGCGCAGGACCTTTGTAAATGTGGGCCATCTTGCAGGGACTAGTGCTTCCGGGTCATTTTCCTTGTGAATGTGATCTGTTCCATGTCTTCTTCTTCTGATGTGTGTGTTGCCTGCTTTGTCCTTGTTGTTGTTGGTTGTGAAGGGGCAACACACACCTCAGTGTTAGAAGACGTGGAGTCAGACATCCCAGTCGCTGCTCCCTGTGAAGGTCTTAAGGGCAGTACTGCAGCAAGGAGGGTCTGCTGGTTCTTGAGAATAGCAGCCACATCACGATGGTAGGCAGCCAGGTCCGCCCTGAGGGAGTCATGATTGCATTTGTGCATGCAGTGGAAGGTTTGGGGTGCGAGGTGTTGTGCAACTCCCTTACTGCAGTGGTGAATTCCTTGACAGTTTCTTGTAGTCCTTGCAGTATGGATGTTAGGGCTTGCATAGCTGCTGCCTGATCTGCAGATGACATCATGCACGAACGCACCCCCTCAAGGCTGGCTGCCATAGTTTGCATCGCCACCTGCACCTCCTTGCCCAGCTCCCGCTGTACTCCAACTACAGTTCTCTCAAAGCTGGTGCCAGTGTCGTCTGAGTCCTCAGCTGTATTGGAGCTGGCAGGTCTTACAATTGGGGTGGTGGGTGGATCCTCTGCGATGGCTGCTTGTTCTGTGCTCCTCCTTGTGACTGAAGGTGGGGTCTGGAGGGTTTCAAGGACCTTTTGGATGGTCTCCTGGGGAATGTTTATCGGCTCGTCATCCATGTCATCAGGGAAATCTGGGACAGGCATATCGGCAGGAGATCCATCTTCCTCTGCAATGAAACAGGGTACAATTAGTGTGTCTGTGTTGTGGCAATTTTGATGTGACGTGCCTGCCTTTTGATGAATTCGCTTTGTGATCTTGTTTTGTGTTAATTTTTCCAGTCCTTCAGATGGGCATTGTTCCAGGCCTATGGCCAACCTGTATGTCACATGTATGTTATTGAGTTATCAGACTTGTCAGCCTCATCGCCTCTAGGTGTTGATTTATGCCTAATAGAGAATTGCCACCTTCTTTTCCTACTCGACCCTCCGTGTACATCCATTCTCATGGTGAGACCTTTCACTGGCTGTGGGTGTACTGATGGCCCTGGCAGCACACTTAACAATCTGGACCTGCCCCAATCTCTGATCGTTCACATCCACTTAAATGTCATTGACATGTGGCATGTCCTATTTCATCCTCTGACTGTGCAGGTGTATTTCAGTGACCAGTTACATGTGTCCCCTCCTCAATGCTGTTGTCTGAGCAGTATGACATTTGGGATGTTGCCTTGTTACCCAGGCACAGGATGGACCCTGACATATGCAGCATGGGTGTGTCCTTAGTGCTGTGTAGCTCCTATTGTTGTTTACATTGGCTGATGTTTGCGACAACTATGGGCATTGACATTTGAGAGTACTGGGGCCTTTGTCTGGTTTCTGGGGATTGTTGCAGTTGTCATCCTCACCCCCTAATTTAGGTGTGTATGATCCATGGGGAGGTTACTGCCATTGGCTACTTGAGCTGCACACAGAGCAGAGGTGGTAGTGGCAACTGTTGTCGCAGTTACATTCCAGTTGTCGGTATGGCTAGAGGATTGCCAATAGGGCCCTAGTTAATGTAGGGGGTATGTTGGCTGACGTGTGCCAGGATGTCAGTTTGACATAGTGGCCTTCCCTCCTTGCGTGGCTTTCCCTTTGCTCCATCGTTGGCATGACAGCATGTCCCCATGGGACTGTTGTTGTTGTTGTGTAATGGTGTGCCCCAGGTCTTCTCAGAACGAGCCATGCCCCCCTGCTGTGCCCCTTTACCCATGCCACTCCATGTATTAGATGACCTCCATGCATTTAGTGGTCGGTATCCCCCCCCGGTTGTAGATGACATTATTGCATTTTAATTCCCCATGCGACTTACCCTGCATGTGCGTTGTCTCCTGGTAGTCTGCGCTGTCCTGTCCTTGAATCCCTGTGACGATCTCCTCAGGGATGACGGCTGCGACCATCTCCTCCATGTGGTCCAGGGCCTCCTGGTGTGCTGGACTCCCACCTCCAGTCTGCAGTGCTGCCTTCCTGTTCCTGGCCATCTTTTGTTTGGTCCTGCGCTTGCAGTCATGCCAGCGTTTCTTGCACTCGGTGACTGTTCTGCGTACTTCAGCCACACTGTTAATCTTGTCGACAATTTGTTGCCATATGGCCTCTCTCCTACTGATTGGCAACTTTGATGTGACGAACAGTTGGTGCTGGTGTTCCGTCACCTCTTTAACCAGAATTTCCTGCTCCTCTGCACTAAAGCGGCACTTTCTTTTCTTCTTAAATTAAAAGTGTCCTGGTTCTTGTGTGGGTCCTCCTGGCTGGTTCCTGGTCTGCTGTCATCTTCCTGGGGTCCGTAGTGGCATCTGGGATCCATTTTGGCTCTCCTCTGGTGAAATGGCTGTGTTCGCTGTTTTTTTTTATGCTATTGCGTCAAAAAAAAAAGCGCATATCCGGTTTGTGGTGTAGTAAATCGACCCACAGTCATTTCCGCCGCGTTAACGTCGTTTTCCTTTACGACTTGACGCCGCGGTGTGCGTCAAAAATAATGACTCCCACCTGTTGTTTGCGCCGCCGTGCGTCAAAGTATAAATATGACGCCCGCCCGGCGCACCAAAATGGCGTTAGCCGGCGGTAATATTTTTGACGCAAAACTGCGCCGGCGCAGTTTTGGGTCAAAAAGTATAAATATGGGCCTTTGTTTCTACTATGAGTTCTTGATGACCTGATATGCTCCAGTTCAGAACTAGACCATGCAACTGCAATATGAACGTATTGCAGACACCAGACATTTGCATATATAAGGGGTCTTCCGGCCGCTTCACGTGCAGTCATGAGTACCAAAGAGGTAAGGATAGTTTTTTGGTCTAGGAATTTCTAAGGTGTACCAACGGGTTATAAAGACACCTTGAAATGAAGGAGACCATTACGTACAAGGTTTAAATGATTCTTCTATTGAGGGAAGAAACTCTCATTGGAGGCATATTCACACTTTATAAATACCAAATCCATTCTGGAACTTGAATTAAGAGGGAACATTTTGAGTGGTTTGCTTAAATCGATTGGGATGCACCCCAAATGAGCTTGTGTAGAAAACATCTGTCTAGCCATTGTAAACTTTGCCATGTAGTTTATACGCCTGCACTAAAAGTACTGGTGGCATTGGGCGGCAACAATGCCACCAGAACTGGCTAAAAGTGTCAAACACTTGGCACCAGGGACGGCTCCTTCTCTATGACAAAGGAGCGTCGCCTCCCTGGCCAAGGGCCAGGAGATGAAAAATTAAACAATAGTTCCACTATCGTTTTATTTTCCATCTGCTGGCTCAGTCAGCAGTACAGAGGAGGGGCGGAACTGGGACATGGGAGGTGAGAGGAGGAAGGAGGTAAGAGTGCATTAAGTGCGCAAGTGTGTTAGTCCGGCCCTCTGAGGCCAGCCAAGAAACTCCACAGACCCCAGGCTTGTGTCTGAGGGGCAGTGACTGCCGCTCAGACCAATCCTGACACTGCTTACATGCAATTTTAGTATGTAGGCAGCGCCAGGATTGCTGGAGAGCCTGTGCCCAGGTCCCAGTGAATGCTGGGACACCACATGGAAAAAAGAGGAGAGCAAGGCGGCAGTATGTGGAGACGGTGACAAGGTAAGTTTTTTTCCCCCCCTTCCTCTCCCTCCTCTCCCCTAACCCCCCTTGATATTTGCGGCAGCCAGCGCTGCTTGGCACACTTTTATATTAAACTGCCTTTTAGTTTGCATTTAACTGTAAATGCGTGCATGAGTGTCGGGTGCCTGCTTGCTTGAAACACAGGAACAGGTTTTGGGTACTAAAATACTCTAAAGTTAGTGAAATCCTATACAGGTAGCATATTGCATGGTTTGTTGCATGTTTGGCATAGTGAAAGCTGGTTGCGGTATTCATTCATGGCAAACGCATGGGGCGAAATAACTCATTTTTACAGAGCCACGATTCTGCATTACATTCATATAAAAGCATTCCTTAATAATGATTGGATCTGTGCTTCTCAGCACAATCTATTATAACTTAATACCTAATTTAGAGTATGGCGGGAGAACCACTGTTTTTGAGGGTGGCAGAGGCCATTACCTCAACTAGCCAGTCTGAAGTACCATTCACCATATTTTGATACCTATGCTTGCCTTGAAGAGATCTCTGCGCCTTTAGAGGAGCTGTTGCCATGGTGGCTCCTCCCTCTAAAAGGCACTGAAAGTTTGATGAGTGGCTGCAATGTTTTATGCTGCCACTCACCCAACATTTTTGTTTTTCAACAAAAAAAACCTCCCAAAGTAAGTTTGTTTATGAAAAAGAGAAGACTAATGGCCCAGAAGCATGAGCTATTTTTAGGTGGAACCTAGTAGCACGCATGCACTGCTCTCTCGACATGCTGCAATCTACTCTGTCAGCTTTAACCGCGCCCATCTCAACCCCATCACTTTCATTCGTTCCTTGGCCTGCCTTTCAAAATTCCCTTTATTTTGTAGGTAACTGCTTTACATTTGTCCTGCCTTGAGGCTGTTTTGTTACCATCTTGGAGACTGACCATGTTACATGGATTATTGCACAAATGGCCATAAACATTAGTGTGGCACACTACTGTTTTTCTTTTGCCTCTCAGCTTTGTGCTCTGTGGCAGTATGTTGTTTCTTTCTCTTCCTTGGTTTTGGGCATACCGTTGTTTCTTTGTGCTGTCTGTGCCCAAAGGCTGCAAGCTGTAGGGGGTGGGAGGGTCTTTTTTATTTTTTTTTATTTTTATGTTTCATATAGCGGGAACTCATTCGGAGGACCACTTTACATGAGTACCATTTACATACAAGTTTAACAGTTGAAAAATATAGATATTGGCACATTTTAAACAGAAAATAACACAGAAATCCTCAACAGGAATCTGCTAGCACAGCAGGAGAGCTGATACTAGGGCCCATATTCATACTTTTTACCGCAAACCAGCGCCGGCGCTGGTTTGCGTCAAATATTTTACCGCCGGCTAAAGCCATTCCTACACGCCATGCGGGCGCCTTATTTAAGGAATGACGTTAGCCGTCGCTGCGGACTGGTCAGAGTAAAAAAAAAATGACTCAAACCAGGCAGCACCGACGTAAGGGGAAATGGGGGTTGTGCGTCAAAAAAAGGTGCAAGTCAAGTTTGAGGCAACAATCGTGCCTCAAAACTGACTTGCTCCATTTTTTTATGCACAACCCCATTGAAATGACTCCTGTCTTAGCAAAGACAGGAGTCATGCCCCCTTGCCCAATGGCCATGCCCATGGGACCTTTGTCCCCTGGGCATGGTCATTGGGCACAGTGGCATGTAGGGGGGCCCAAATTAGGCCCCCCTAAGCCACTTTAAAAAAAGAAAATACTTACCTCAACTTACCTGGGAGGGGGCCCCCCATCCATGGGTGTCCTCCAGGGGTGGGCGAGGGTGGCAGGGGTGTCCCTGAGGGCAGGGCAGGGCACCTCTGGACTCCTTCCATGGTCAGAGACCATGGAAGTGAGCCCATCGGTCCCTTAACGCCTGCCCTGACCCAGGCGTTAAAAAACAGCGCACATCAGGCTGTGTGCCGTTTTTTAAGGCCCGCCCCCTCCTGTGGGTCAAAATGACGCTGGAGTATAAATAAGGCACACAGGCCTTAAAGTCATTTTTTGGGCGGGAACGCCTACCTTGCATGTCATTAACTCAAGGCTGTTTCCCGCATCCAAAAAATGACGCACACGGAGGAATTTTGACGTTACTGTGGTGCCATCTAGGAGCTATTCTGAGCATTACAGTCAAGATAATACAATATTCACTGCACTTGGAAACTCGCCACATAATGCTTTGCTGGGCATTCCTTTTACAAAACATTTTTGCCTTAACACACCATGTGGTGGACCTAGGACAATGGACCACCATCAAAACGTTCAGCACAATGCACTCTGTCTTCATCATCTCTGGGTCCCCACGCTAGGTTGGAGCGACCCTAAAATAATAGCTCCTCCCACCATTCAGTGTCTTTATAATTTATTTCATGGCTGGAACCTTTGTTTTACAGCTCGGAGGAGTTTGTATTTTAAGGGCATTGTTTGTAATATTATTCTAGCAGGCCTGCTAGGCCAGAAAATGTGTAATGGACTATGCTCTCTAGGGGCTGCATATATGGTTATACTGCATTGCATTCTGTTTTCATGTGGTTATGCTTTCTAGGGGCTGACTATATGGTTACATGACCAAGTTTCTTAAAACTTTTATTTTTATTGTGGTGCCCACCACAGGCTGTTCTGCACATTACAGTCAAGATACTACAATATTCGGTGCATTCGGAAACTCGCTCAGGCATTCCTTTAACATTTTTGCCCATAACTCACTGTGTGGTGGCCCTAGGACAATGAGACCACGATGAAAAACGTTCAGCATGACCACCATCAAAATGTTCAACATGACGTGCGCTTTCTGTCTAGGTCATCTCTGGGTCCCCTCACTAGGTTGTGGTGGACCCCGAAATAACAACCTCTCCCACCATTGTCTTTTTAAGCTGTCTCATTGCTGGAACCTTTGTTTTACACTTGGGAGTAGTTTGTGTTTTAAGGGCCTTGTCCTCTAGGGGCTGAAATTATAGTTGCACTTCATTGCTTTTTGCCATTCTCTTTTCATGTGGTTATTCCCTCTGGGGGGCGACTATATGGTTACATGACTATATTTCTTCCAACTGCTATTTTAATTGTGGTGCCCTCTTGGGCCTCTTTTGAGCATTACAGTCTAATGCCAAGTGTACGAAGGAAGGCACAAACACAAAGTTTATTTCTGATAGAGGTTTTTATTGGGTTTACATGATGATTGCATATGTTTTATTGATCCTTCCTTATTGCAATTATGACCATGATTCATGCCATACACTATGACTGTTTGAACACTCTTGATATGTTTGGGTGACCTTTCTAGGGGGTCACTAATGGTTGAGCATTGCAGCTATTGTATGTTCCATCTGCCAATGTAATGTACTTCATGGCTAAATACTTATGAGGCCCCAAAGACGAGACCTATTGGCTATGCCAATGCTTGTTAATTCTCTTTTCAGTTCGGGACCACCACAGTTACCCTGGTGTTCCAAACTGAAAAAAACATCAGACCAACCACTTCAAGTAGGGCGGATGGTCTGATGCACCAACATCGACAGCTCCAACTGTCAGGTCGTCGGTGTAGAGTTTCCGAAGGCAGAGCCAGCCTGGGTCTGAAACACGATGGCATGATATATCACAATGGGGCACTTCATCACTCTCCACAACAAGCAAAGATACCCTCCTTTACTTAGTGTGCTTAACCTAGTACATCAGTAAAGTCAATTATAGAAAAGAGGCTTCATGAGACTCGCCACTCTTTGAAGAAGTTAGTTCCTTTTATTGAAGTTTAAGTACTACATAAAAAGGTCAACACGTGTTTCACAACTACCATGTTGCTTCATCATCCCCAATTCTGCATGTTATCTTTCATATGTCAATCCATTCATATGGGATTTGTTTCAAGATCCTGACTCTAACACCATGGATGGATGTTAGCTGACAGTATGCCATTAAACCACTACAGGGACTAATGAAAATGACATTTCTTTACCCGGTTTGCAACATATTCCATACGAATGGATTGACGCATGATAGATAAAACGCAGAATTGTGGCCAAGATGAATCAACATGATAGCTGTGAAGCACATGTTGGCTTTTCATGTATTATATAGACTTTAATAAAAGGAATGACCTTCTTCAAAAATTTAACTTGTGAACCCTTCATTTCATTTAATGACTATAATGACATAATGGCAGGGCACGAGTCGAGGGTAGACGGCCTCTACCCACTTTTTTTTTCACAGGGTGGACGCTGTCTACCCTGCCAAAGAGTGTAAGCCCCACAGAAATATGCTAAGCTTTGCCTGGTGTAATTTGTGGACAACAGGACACATTCAGCAGTGACTACATATTGTATGCTTTCGTTCGGAGCAGAGACGTTCAGAGGGGAGGGAGCTTATCGGATTTCAGCTAGAATCATAACAAGGGTAAAAATTAAGGGGCCATCAGGCCTCCATTTGTTGAAGTATCCTGGCTGGGAGATATCGGGAGCCTCACACATAAAAACAATGGAGGGGAAAGGCACACAGCTGATGTCTTCTTAGCTACTTGAGAGAGATGTTTTTGGCTTTGTTCAGTCTCTGTATATAAGACATATGCATGTACTGTAACAATGTCAGATGTGTTGGTCTGTCCCAGTATTTACAGAAATAAAAATGTAAACAAAACTATTTTGTTTTATTTCTCTTATAGCACTTTAGCGCTACTCATCCCTATGCAAGGTGTAAGAGTGCTTTACATCACACTTACATATTGTATATTAACAATAAATGATATCTGTGTAAATCAATGTACAGGATGTGTTACATAATACAGTGAGGGTTACAAGGTGTGGGAGTGACATGTCCTTCATAGTTGACTGTGACATACAATTTATGAACTGCAAGTAATAAAAGAATCTCAGTGTCAAGAACACACTTACCCATTTACATAAACTAAAAATCTGTTATCTGCATGTTACATAATGTGCTTTCCAGGGGACATAATATCCCCCTACACTACTTTGATTTAAAACTTGGACTAGGCAAAAGACAGACCTCTCCAGGAAATACCTTGTCCTTCAGCGTTATCTTACCATTATTATCATTCTCTGAGATTTAGCTGGCATGCAAAGATCTCTGAAGCAGGTATTACAACCTCATAAGATATTTTAAAACGCACACCCTGCACTCAATTAAGCAGAACAGATTTACTGCCAGATTTCTTCTTGTTTCCAATTTCTTTTTGGCAGAGTTTTAAAAAATGACTGTTAAAGTTGAGGTACAGATTTTGCACCAGGATTGCGGCACTTTTTGTGGCACACCCCAATGAAAAATCGTATTTGTTAAATGTACTGCTAAACTTATATGTGAGGTCTTAGGACCTGACGTCACTTCTTGTGATGGCAATTCCTGAGACATCAAGGGTTGTGATGCCACTCGCTGTGATTCCACATGCAATGCCAAGTGCTGCGATTTCACACGCCATGATGTCATTTGAATACCGCCTAACTAGGTTAGTCCCTGTATCTTATTTTTTTAGGACTTGTGCTCTGCATAATGGTGACTGAATGTTAAAGTGGGCGGACAAGATACTCTGCTGCATTTGCATTGGAGTACCCCGTCTGCCAAACTTTAAATCAGGTTTTTAGTACATGATTTTTTTTTCAAAAGTCGGCCGTTCAACACACGGTGGTCCGGTAAGAATTTAGGACAAATGGACCTCTAGTGGTAGACAGCTTTGCTCTTTGAAACACTGTGTGCTGGTCTCATGTGAACTGGTATATCTTTTTTCCTTGGTGCTATTAAGATTGACATCTTAGCACCTTGAACAAATTCAATGTAATGTTGAATTAATATGAACTTTGATGCTCTTTTGTTTGCCCCGAGGGGGGCCGCGCACTACTGGAACCAGATGCCTTTGCGATAGGATGCCACTACGCTGACTCTCATGTCCGGAGGAGCCTATTAGACAGCAACACTTCCCGCTGTGGGGGCCAACATTTTGTTTGCCCGAAGGGGAGCCGCACACTACTGGACCCAGATGCCTTCGCAGCAGGATGCCACTACGCTGACTCTCACGCCCAGAGGCGCTTATTACATAGCAACACTTCACGCTGCACAGGACGTTCTTTTGTTTGCCCCGAGGGGGGGCTGTGCACTACTGGACCCAGACGCCTTCGTGGCAGGACGCTGTTACCCTGACTCTTGCGCCTGGAGGCACTTATTACACAGTAACACTTCCAGCTGCGTGGGACGGGTGAAGATTGGACCAAGACAGGCCCTCCTTAGATGTCGGAGGCCGTGCTGGGCCCATGCTCTTTTGAAGTTTTTTTCTTCACCCGGTAAGCTTTTGGCTATTTTGTTGTGGCCATCTTCTGTCCCCCCCCCCCCCCTTGGGAAGTTTGGACAATATGGGAAAAATAAAAGTTATTACTAGCTCCACTTCAACTTTGCAAGCTCATCCTCGGTCCTCTGTTGATGATTTCTTAGTACGGGCTGTGGATTTAGTATCAAACTAAATAAAGCTGGCAGAGAGTTGTCTTTCCTTAGTGGTGGTGGACATTGAATCCATGCCCCTTATTAAGCCATCAAGTCCCGCTGTTATATGCGACTTTCGTTCTGCTGGAAGTACATTGCAAGTTATTTCTCCAACGGTCAGGTGGAGCTGTTGCGGTTCATCCCGTGGTGGAAGAAGGTCTGAATGCAGGTGACGGTTCTGGTGTCTTAGGTGGCTCTTCGGACTCTGGCCCATTAGTGAAAAAGCAAAGGAGGGCCTTACACCTAAGCCAAATCAACCCTTGCAGCTCCCGAATTACGAAAATCCTGTTAATCCGGTGTCATTGCACCCACCAAATGTTGATTCCTGAGCATTGATGAAGACTTGGTTTAATGACTTGTTGGACTCAAAGTTGCAACATATACATAGCTGATTAGCCTCATTAGAATCTAGCTTGGACAATGTAATGTCTGTGGTAGCGAAGGGACCCACTCAATGACAGTCAGTAGCAACTCAGTCAATGGCTTCTGATTGGTCCTCTTACACGTTAGTGGCTCCTGGTCCTAGTTACTCATCTGATGTACTTACTCAGAGCCTCTCTTCCAGCTTACAGAATTGCAGTAGAGATGATGGCATAGTAAATCAGTTAGCAACAATTTCTGTTAACCTCCGCCCACAGGACCAAATCCCTCAAACTTCCAATAAGATGTTACATCTTGCTAGCCAACGTGGGCAATAGTTGGTAGAGCACCCTCAGTCTCACCTCCCGGTCATCGATTTGCCCGCAGCTTCATGTCCCTATGTTGTTATACTACATAATGTGCCTAGTCTTAAAGGGAACATCAATGAAACCACTACAGCTCTTAAAAACAAAGTTATTTTTTGGTTAAATACAAATGTATCCTGTAAGTGGGATCTTTTTAAAGAGATTATGTTTGTACGACGGGTGGTAGGTATAGCTCTGTTAAGGAGGCCATGTCTTGGTGACTATGTGATTAGTCAATTTTCGCGATCCTGGTGTCGCTAGGGAAGTGCTTGCCCACACCAGAGCTGGCATGGTGAGATTTAAGCAGTTGAGAATATTACTGTTAGTTTTTTTTTATATAAACATCTACCCTCTGCTGCCTACTATAAAAAAAAATCCTCAAAATACTTCTGCACCAGGTATAGGGAACCATCCTCCCCCTACTCCTTTCCATTTAGTAATAGATACTCAGCTTTGAATGAGCTAGAAGATGTTGACTGACAACCGTTTACAATTTCTATTAATGTGCCTAGTGGAGTTGTTGGTGGGAGTGTGCAGGTGTTGGGGGAGCATCACTGTTATGCTGACTGAGTCTGAGACTAGGTCCTCTGCAAATTCACTTGGAGAGGTGATAAATTTGTTGTCTGGATTGCAACCTCTTGCTAGTAAGATACAGTATTTGAAATGTCTTAGATGGAATGTAGCTGGCTTGGCCTCAGACCTAGAGGTTGAGGGATGGCAGTTGTTTATATCAAATTTCGATATTGTTTTTATGCAAGAAACATGGGCTGTATCCAAATTCGTTCAAGATGGGTATACTAGCTTCAGCAATGTTGCCAATCCCTCACTGTCAGGTCACGCTAAAGGGGGTTTGGTGGCTTGGTTCAAGGTTAATATTGGATATAAAATTCTCCTGGTAGCAATAGATATTGGGGGGGGTTCCGGTGTTAGAGGTTAGCTGGGGTGACAACCTAAGAATGTTTATGGTTAATTATTATGATAACGATTTTGTGTCTAATAATAATTCTACTTTTTGAGACCTTTCTAAAGTCATGATTGGCTGATGGAGCCCAGTCAAAAGATGGGTTATTCAATTTACTACTGGCAGGGGATTTTAATGCCAAATTGGGAGATATATCTCTAAGTGGACTACCCTTTTGACCCTGTCCGTTGTGAAGTGGACCAGGCGGGTTTATATGCCTTCCTTCTGTTACATGATTTAGTCAGACCTGTTATTAGTTCAAACAGCATGGTGGCTCCAGCTTTTATTGGGCGGAGTGTAGCTCAACCATCGACTATGTGTTTGTTTCTCTGAACCTCATAGCTTTGATTTATAGGACTGAAGGAATACCTTCTGTCTATAGTGGCCATAACACCCTGAACATATTTGTTAAAGCTCCCTTGCATGTTGGAATGAGGGAGGTTGGTTCCAATCAAACATTAGGGACTAAGATCAATGGCAGGAGAGTGGTCTGACGTTCTGCAAAACTAGCGCTTATCATGGATCAGGTGCAAAGTGACGGTTCCAATATGATAACATTGTGTGAAGCAGATAGTGGCGATGCTGGTAACTCTTTATTAGGCTTTGCTGAGCTTCTGTCTCATTTTAGGGATTTGATAAGTAGACCTATAAAGGAAGGTCCCTTAGCCGGTTGCTCATGGTTTGACAAATCATGCAGGATAGCAAATGCCTCTCTGTGTCAGGCCTTCAAACAAACTCCTAGAGACCAGGTTCTTGTATCTGCCTTTAGAATGGTATATGTCCGGGCCTTGAAGAAGTGGAGGGCCGAAGTCAAGGAAGAGCATCGGAAAATTATAGTGGTTACCTGCCAGAAAAAGGATTCCCAGGCCTTTCTGCGGGTGGTTCGGGCTGGTCTTGCTAATAGTAATTCCTCTGACATTGTTACGTCACATATTACCCCAAAAGCCTGGGTTGATAATTTTTCCAGTATCAATAGGTCAGATGAGGCAAGGGCCGATATTGATCAGTTGAATTTACCTTTGAGTTTTAGTCCCCTCCTTTCGGAGATGGAGGTATTAAAGGACATTCGTGATAGCCTTCCCAACAAGGCCCCTGGACCAGATGAGATTCTGATGGATCTATTTTTAAACTATCCAGAGTTTTGGTCCACCCTTCTAACTATTATTTTCAACATGGTGTGTAGAGTAAGAACTCCAATGTCTTGGTGAACATCTGTAGTCGTACCAATTTTTAAAAAGGGCAACTTCTTGGACCCCAGGTGTTACCGACCAATATCGCTGTTAGATTCCTCTTCAAAATTAATATGCTGTGTTGTGTTGGAACACCTGATTTCTTGGGTGCAAGAGTACAAAATTCTGTCTCAGGTCCAATATTGTTTTCGGAAAGGCTTGGGCACAATAGAACAGAGTTTTAACCTCCACCTTCTTATGGCTAAGTATAAATATGTGAAGGGTGCTTCCATCCATTTCGCTTTCATGGACCTGTTGAGTGTGTTTGACTGTGTCAACAGGCACAAGTTGTGGGGAATTTTATTGACCATGGGTCTTACTGGGTTGGTAAACCTTCTGAGACTCTTACATCAGGAGCAGAGGACAAAAGTGAGGTATGCCAAATGGCGAGACCACCTCACCTTTTAGATTTAGTCGGGGTGTACGCCAAGGGTGTAGTCTCAACCCTATCTTATTTCTTTTATATATTAAAGACCTAGAGAAAACGTTGGTCTCTACAGGAGCCAATGTCCCATGCATTTGCAATAATGCCATTCTGGCTTTATTATATGCGGATGCCGCAGTCCTGCTGGCAAGGACAGCTAATGGGCTTAATTAAGCAGCTGGTAGATAGCTTTGTTGAGTTCATGAAAAGTTTGGACCTCGAAACTAATTGCACAAAAACATTTGCAACGTTCTGTGGCCCTGTTTTGGAAATGGCCCTTTTTGCAAGGTTATCCCCAAACTTTTCGCCTTCTTCCTCCTATTTTTTTCTCATTTTTTTTTGTTGGTTTATTATCTTTGTACACTTTACCACTGCAGACCAGTGCTAAAGTGCAAGTGTTCCGTATGTAAATTGTACTGGTGAATCGTTTATCCATGATTGGCATCTTTGGTATACCAACAAGTCCCAAGTAAAGCGCACTATGTGTGCACAGGGCCTGTAAATCAAATGCTACTAGTGGGCCTGCAGCACTGACTGTGCCACCCACATGAGTAGCCCTGTAAACATGTCTCAGACCTGCCACTGCAGTGTCTGTGTGTGCAGTCTTGCACTGCTAATTCGACCTGGCAAGTGTACCCACTTGCCAGGCCCAAACCGTCCCTTTTAATACATGTAAGGCACCTCTAGTGTAGGCCCTAGGTAGCCCCAGAGGCTGGGTGCAGTGTATGTTAAAGGAAGGACATGTACTGATGCGTTTTACATGTCCTTACAGCGAAATACTGCCTTTTAGAAAGTGGCATTTCCTTTCTTGAACCATTCTGTGCCTTTGGCTGCTTATGTATTCCACGTCTGGAACAAACTGACAGTTGGGCTGTTGTGAATTCACTCTAGACAGTGGCACAAAGAGAGCTGGGGTGTAGCTTGCATATCTTGATGAGTTTCCTGGGCTACAGTGGGGAAGGAGGAGATGACACTTACACTCGAAAGGGCTGTGCCTGTCCTCACACAATGCAGTCTCTGACCCCCTGGAGTGTGTCTGGGGCCAGGCCTGGATAAGGCAGGATCTTGTGAACAACAGAGACTTTCCTTTGAAGTTTGCCTACTTCAAAGGCAGAAATAAGTATAAGTAGTGGACCCAAAACCCTGGTCTCACCGACGCCGCAGGACACCGTCACCGAGCCGCTGCCTGCACTGTGACCCGTGGGCACCACACGTTGCATCATCCCACTTCACACCGCAGTCCTGACGCCATCCACGCCAGAGCTCCTGACTTCGTCATCAGCTTGGAGTTCGATCTACAATGTGTGTGACTTCAAGGCCCCGACGACCTCTGCACTAACCTCCGGAACCAACGCCTGCGACGCCACACTCCAGATCTCATTGCAAGCATCACGACTCGCCACATTTCCAAGGTACTGTTTGTGGGTCTTCCCAACACCGTAGCTGGCATGCGACGCTGCGGCCGGCCTGAACTGTTGGATTTGTTATTCATGATGCCGTGATAGCCCCAGATGGAGCTCTCGACTTCAAGGGACTGTATTTTTCAGTAATTCTTGTTACATTCATATCTTTATTATTGCATGTTGGATTTTTCTTGTTTTTGGCTTGTTTTACAAAGATAAATATTGGCTAATTTTCTAAAACTGATGTTGAGTCCTTTTTTAGTCTTTTCACTGTGTGTTATGTGCAAATGCTTTACACATTGCTTCTGAGATAAGCCTGACTGTTCGTGCCAAGCTACCAAGGGGGTGAGAAGGGGTTATCTGAGCTGGGTATCTCCATTATCCTGACTAGAGTGAAGGTCCCAACTAGAGAACCCATTTCTAACACCCTAAGAATACCAAGATGCAACCAGTTCTTTTCAATATTTGGGGTTAGAATTTGTTGAGACTTGTAGTTGGCTCCCCTGCTTCAAAAGTAGGGTTTTACTTTTTATGAGTACAGTGGGAATTACTTATTCCCTAGCTGCTAATATAGGGAGGAAGCCAGTTGCCCTCATATTGGAAGTTTATAAGAGGAAGTGTCTACCTACCGTGATTTATGGTATGGGGTTGTGGGGCTATAAAGACAGGAGCAGGGCTGGCCTTACCGCTGGTGGTGCCCAGTGCAGCAATCTTTTTTGGTGACCTCCAGCCCTTGACCACCTTCTCAGATTCCCTAACTACCGCTTGGCAAAAACACTCTTCATCTCTCCACAGCCCCTCCCACATACATTTTATTTGTTTTAAACCACTTGTAAAGACTGGCTTTATTAATCCACTCAGCTATCCACATAAAACATAGTTCTGTTCTTTGCAGTAGGCATATTAATCGTCTGCGCTACTTTATGGCGAGTCAAAACTGCCAATGGTCAAATCACCAATCTTCTAGCAAGAACATTAATCACAAGAGTTATCTTGACATTTTAATAGGTTACTGAAGGCTGGACGCACAGGGAAAGTTTCAGCAGGTGCTTTTAAATCTCAAGTTTCATAAGTTACTGTTAAACATAGCGCCCCTCTGAGGTCAGCGTTTTCCCATAAAGGTCAGCACCCGGTGCGGCCACACCGGTCCACTGCCCCAAAGCCGGCACTGGTTGGAACCCTTCACATAGAGGAAAATCGATTCTGCCGCCGGTTGTTGGGTGTTCCACTTCCACACCACACTTCTCTATCTTTCAAGAGTTGGGCCTAGAATATCTACAGGATAGAATTAGCATTGCTCCGTTTGGAGCTTTGGTGTGCGACTTGGTCCGACGAGGAGGCTGTCCTCAATCAGTTGATTATTAAGGACTGCCTCGCTAGCGATCTTGCTTGTTCAATCCGTGGCTGAGATATATTAAAGCCTTTATGACTGATCTGGGCTGCCAACATTTATTCGAGAATCTGCATTTAATATCGAAAAAGGATAAAGCATGTGTTCGAGATTGTTTTCTGAAGCACAGATGGGCAGCCCGAGTGACTAACAAAGTAATGAAGCTGACATTCAGGGAGTATTGCATGGCCCAAATATCACTGGGACCGGCACTTACCTGTTGTATGTTCATAATGTGTCTGAGCGAATATTACTTGCTTTAGGTTGGGGTCTCTTCATTGGTTGCTGTCCTTTCCCCCAGGGCAGTTTTCCTCTGGTGATATCTGTATTTGCCCCTGTGATGAACAATCCCCACATACACTGCTGCACTTTGTTATTTTATTGTAAATGTTATGAGACTTTTAAAAATGATATCTGGTACCACTGCTACGAAAAAATAATTTTGCTAATTGTAGGGCAGCTTTGCTCTTCCTTCAACACCTGAATGGTCACAATGTATGTAGTGCTGTTGGTCATTTCCTAAGAGGCGCTGTGGCTTACCTTAAAATGTTGCTGTTTTAGCTTCTTGATATTAAGATGTGTTCTGTTTTTAGTGTGATTTTACATCAGTTTTTTATGGAAGATTTTTATCTGTATATATGATCTGTTTTTATATATTGTATTGTAATGTGATTTTTTTATGATTTATATCTATATGATTGAATAAAGAGTATTCATTCATTCAATGAACTTTGAAATAAAGGAACTTTCGCCAGTATCTGAAGATTGGTTGTGCAATGGATCACTTAGAACCTACCTGTAACCGTGTGGGTGTGGAGGAACCACTCCAGACTGCGTTATAGTCTTAAAAACAAAGGAATTTTATTGAAGATATTGAATGTGGCGAAAAACAGGTAAGTTTGTTTCAGTCTTGAGTTGCTGGGTTTTAGGTGGTGGGATGTTCTTGAGGTTTGGTCTTTACTCGTCTCTTTCTGTCTCTCTTGTTCACAGGTCGTTCCCCGGGAAGCGCATGTGGAGAGAAGAGAATAATAGTTGTAAGTGACCGTGATACTGGTATCTCTTGTTGACGGTGGTCTATGGTGCCTGAAGGTAAGTTTTTGTGTCCCTCCCTTGTCCTTGTTCGTTTCTCTCTCTCTCTCCTTCCCTTTTCCCTAGTGCTCGTGCATTTATGTTTTCTCGGTGTTTGTCCGTCCCCCTCCCTTCTCCCCGTGTTACCTTTTTCCCCCCTTCCCCCTCCCTTCTCACTCCACTCCTTTATCTCTTTTGTACTTGCACTCATTCAGGGACATAGTCCCACGCACCTGAATGACCACGCTTCTCCTGGAGCGTGGCGGGATGCTGCGTTTTGTCCTCCCGGTCGCCTGGAACAGGGTTGTCTGGCAATCCTCTTCCGGTATCTCCTCCGATACCCGGACGGTACCGCCGGTGCTGGTTCACAGGTGGGCTCCGCTCCGCGTCTTTCTCCTTCCAACCTCCGAACGCTGCAAGTGCTGACAGCGGCACATTTGACCTTCTGGCGTCCCACCACTGCGGATCTACCGACCAATCACGGGCAGAGTGACCAGGAAGCTTCGGAGTAACAGGGGCAGAGTCAGCACAAGTGAGAGCCATGTGCGGGTGAACTGGTTCCAGCCTGTCACATACACTCCCCCTAGAGAGTGGCCTGTCGAGGCGCTCCAAAGCCGGATAACGTGAAAGGAAATCCGCGGCCACCATATGTTTCCCTGGCAGATGCTGGATCCGAAAGGAGAATGGCTGTAAGGAAAAGAACCAGCGGAGAACACGGGAGTTAGTGTCCTTATGATGGGCAAGCCAGGTCAGAGGAGCGTAATCAGGGTAAAAGTCCAGCCCGACAGGTAATATCTGAGAGATTTAATCGCCCATTTAATTGCCAAACACTCCTTCTCTATAGCTGGATAATGACATTCCCGCGGTAGAAGTTTCCTGCTGATGTACAACACTGGGTGGAGGGAATCATCATCCTGCGGTTGGGATAACACCGCCCCACGTCGGAGGCATCAGTCAATAACACAAAAGGTTTACAAAAATCAGGACAACATAGCACAGGTTCAGACGTGAGAGCGGTTTTTAGCTGATCAAAACTACGTACTGCAGTCGCAGAGGGGGGTCCAAGGGTGTTGGGACAGGAGTTTTTCAGCATATTAGTAAGAGGTTCCGCAATTGTGGAGAAATGAGGAATAAAGCACCGATAATAGCCAATCAAACCAGGAAAGCCCTAATGTCCTTTTTTCTCTTGGGAAATTACATTTTAGAGATGGCCTCTACTTTTTCTACTTGTGGGCTAATCCTACCGTTCCCCACAATATAGCCCAGATACTTGATACTAGCTTGTCTGAGTTTACATTTGTCAGGATTGGCGGTTAAGTGGGCCTTTCGTAGAGCATGCAATATGGTACCTAGATGTGTCAGGTGCTCCTCCCAGGTCTTGCTATATATAACAATGTCATCGAGATAGGCAGCAGCATATTGCTGAAAAGGTCGTAGGATTTCGTCCATGAGCCTTTGGAAGGTGGCGGGGGCCCCATGGAGCCCAAAAGGGAGGACAGTAAAGTGATATAATCCCGAAGGGTTAGCAAATGCTGTTTTTTCTTTGTCTTCCCTTCTTAAGGGTATCTGCCAATAACCCTTCGTGAGATCTAGGGTGGATAGGTATTTGGCTTGGCCTAATCTCTCAATCAGTTTGTCGATTCTAGGCATGGGATAAGCATCAAAATAGGTTAAATTGTTGACACCCCTATAATCTACACAAAACCGAGTACTGACATCTGGCTTGGGTACCAATACGACTGGCGAGCACCAAGGGCTGGTTGACGGCTCTATGATACCCGCTGCCAACATGGTTTGGACTTCTTCTTCAATTATCTTTTGCTTTGCTTCAGGGATGCGGTATGGCTGCTGTCGTGAGACACTATTTGTTTTCAAGCGGATGGGATGTTGGACTAGGGTGGTTGTACCCGGATATTTAGAAAAGTCATCTTGATTGTGCTGTACTAAACGGGTTAGTTGGTTGTGATACCCTTTAGTAAGATCGGGATCGATCCATGGTTGGACCTGGTTGGACCGATCCTGGGGAGTTATCTTGGGATACGGGATGTCGTCAGTAATCTCTGAGTTGATAAAGTAAACAGAATTGTCTCCCGTGGGTTCTAGCCATTTCTTAAGTAGATTGATGTGATATATTTGCTCCCTACCACTTCCTTGTGGAATGGCCAGCTTATAGGTGGTGGGGTTGATCTGTGCTATCACTTCAAACGGTCCCTGCCATTTGGCCAATAACTTATTGTCAGTGCTAGGGAGTAAGACTAGAGCTTTGTCTCCTACTGATAAGGTGCGAACAGTACTTCGGGTATCATATCTTTGCTTCTGCTTATCCTGTGCTTCCTGTAGGGCCGTATGGGCTTCTTCCCATACTGTATGAAGATTGTCTCTTAAATCCCTGGTGTAGGTTAAGAGGTCTTTTACTTCCTCTTCTGTGTCCTCCCACTGTTCTGCTAACATATCTAACAGTATGCGTGGCTGTCGGCCGAACAACATCTCAAAAGGACTATGGCCTAGGGACGCTTGTACATGGGTACGGATAGCATATAAAACCAATGGTAGTTTCTTTTCCCAGTCCTTCCCAGCTTCAGATATACTTTTTCTGAGTAAGGATTTAATGGTTTTGTTGTATCTTTCTACTAGCCCATCTGTTTGCGGATGATATACTGAGTTACAGATCTGTTTCACCCCCAGTAGTCAACATACTTCTGCCATTAATCTGGACATAAAAGGAGTCTCTTGGTCAGTCAATATCTCTTTCGGGAAACCCACCCTGGAAAAGAACTCTATCATAGCCTGAGAGATAGCTTTAGTGTGTATACTGGGAAGGGGTATGGCCTCAGGATATTGTGTAGCATAGTCCACCAAGACTAACACATACTGTCTACCCCAAGTGGAAGGGGTAAGGGGACTGATAAGGTCCATTCGAACCCGGGTAAAAGGAATATCAATAATGGGAAGAGGTTGAAGGGGAACGGGTTTTTGTGGAGAGGGGTTGTACAACTGGCATTTGGGACACTCGGAACAATGCTTACGAATCTCGCCATCAAACCCCTGGCCAGTAAAATCGTCTAAGGACCGCTTCTTCCGTTTTCTCTCTTCCCAAGTGCCCTTCCCCATTATCCCCATGGGCTAGTTGCAACACTTGTTGACGGTGACTTCTAGGTACTACTAATTGTAGGTAATTTCCTCTTGTGGGCGTGGGATTTCTATATAAGAGATTATTACGAATCAAGAATCGGGGACCTACCCCTTGTGCTGTCCCGGACTCGGCCTGCTGCCATGCGTGTTTTAAGGTAGGATCCTCATTTTGATTCTGTCGGAAATCTCCGGTGATTGTGCAAACATTCCCAATTCCAATAGAACCGTCTTGGGATGGGCAGTTCTGTGTATAGGAACGTCGTTGCTCTCTTTTTTATCTCCTGCTGAGGGTAATTCGTACCTGTTTGGGTTCCTCTGAGACCAGTCCACTAGGTGCTTCCATCCACCAATTTCTCAGAAGGTGCTCTTGTCCGGCTTTCTCTAACAAGGAGGAAAAATCCTCATAATCTGTCCCGAGGATTATATCCTCATCGAGGCTGGGGAGCACCCCTACCCGGAGGGTCTCACTCTGTTCTCTCCATCTCAACTGTATTGTCGCCATGGGGTAAAACCGTTGATCACCATGTACACAGGTAATGAGAACCTGAGCCTCTGTATCTTCCTGCCCTGGCAATACTAAATCATCCCTGATCACGCTCTGGCTACATCCAGAATCGATTAGAGCCATCCTTTCTACTTCATTGATGATGAGAGGGAGGGTATATTTGGGTTTCTCCCCTCCAGCCCAGAATACTCTTCCCTTGGTCAGGCCTATCTCCATGGGCTCCTCTGTCTTTTTTTTAGGGCAATATGGCCCGACTCTGAACAGTGATAACACTGGGGACCATGGCTTGTGTATCCAGAGGGACCCGGACCAGCTGGTTGTGATCGGTCCGTTCCGGGATTCCCTACAGGCCGCGGCAGATGCATTCTAGGTATGGCCGGTTGGGCCGGAGGTGGAGGAGCCCGACTAACGGTAGCCCGGAAGTCCGAGCCTCTATGATAAGCGCAGGCAAGCTCTACGGCTGTTTCATTCGTGAGTCCAGGATGTTGTCGTACCCAGTTCCGGGTGGTAGGTGGTAGAGCATCTAAGTACTGTTCCAAGACTATGATGTCAAACATGTCTTCTCTTGTGTTCTCTGTGGGATGTAACCACCTCCCGGCTGCATGTTGGACTCAATAATATAAGGTACTGGGGTTCTCCTGATGCTGCCATTTCATTTGTCTAAACCTGGTGCGATAACTCTCACTATCCAAACCTACTCTTTCTAAAATGGTTTTCTTAAGGTCTTTGTATGGAAGAGTACCACTCGGGTTAATAACTTGATATGTTGCTTGTAAATGGCCGGCGAGTACGGGGGCGATATACTGACCCCATTTATCCTCTGGCCAGTTAGCAGTGCTGGCCACCCTTTCAAAGTTTGTGAAGAAAGAGTCGGGGTCTTCCTGCTCATGATATCGTTGCAACACACTACTCGGTACTGTGAGGTGTACTTTTGTATGAGCGATGGTATCAGTAAGTTTACCCAATGCTGTCTCATGTACCAGTTGGTTATTGGCCATGATCGTTGCCTGACTCTTAAGGGCTGTTAGTAGCGCCTCTCGTTCCTCGTTGGCTTCTTTCATTTGTTGTTCCCACATTAACTGGAGATGCCGTTGCCCTTCTGCCAACTGAGCGATTACGTCTGCCATTGTTGCCTTTTCTTCCATGGTGGCGGTGTCTCCACAGATCCCACTTCTGACACCACTTGTAACCGTGTGGGTGTGGAGGAACCACTCCAGATTGCGTTATAGTCTTAAAAACAAAGGATTTTATTGAAGATATTGAAGGTGGCGAAAAACAGGTAAGTTTGTTTCAGTCTTGAGTTGCTGGGTTTTAGGTGGTGGGATGTTCTTGAGGTTTGGTCTTTACTCGTCTCTTTCTGTCTCACTTGTTCACGGGTCGTTCCCCGGGAAGCGCATGTGGAGAGAAGAGAATAATAGCTGTAAGTGACCGTGATACTGGTATCTCTTGTTTCTTTATACTGTCTTTGTGGTCCCTGTCTTACTGTTCTTGACAAGGTTACATTTCTCACATTAGCTCAGATTAGCACGTACTTCTTCTGTTTCTTAATGGTCTAATTCCTATTCTTTCTGTCTTTATATGTTTTCTTTCAGCGCTCAACCGTTCCTGTGCTCGGGTTTTGGCTGGCCCCCTAAAGGTGACGTGGTCTATGATGCCTGAAGGTAAGTTTTTGTGTCTCTCCCTTGTCCTTGTTTGTTTCTCTCTCTCTCCTTCCCTTTTCCCCAGTGCTCGTGCATTTATGTTTTCTCTGTGTTTGTCCGTCCCCCTCCCTTCTCCCCGTATTACCTTTTTTCCCCCTTCCCCCTCCCTTCTCACTCCACTCCTTTATCTCTTTTGTACTTGCACTCATTCAGGGACGTAGTCCCACGCACCTGAATGGCCACGCTTCTCCTGGAGCGTGGCAGGATGCTGCGTTTTGTCCTCCCGGTCGCCTGGAACAGGGTTGTCTGGCAATCGTCTTCCGGTTTCTCCTCCGATACCCAGACGGTACCGCCGGTGCTGGTTCACAGGTGGGCTCCGCTCCTCGTCTTTCTCCTTCCAACCTCCGAATGCTGCAAGTGCTGACAGCGGCACATTTGACCTTCTGGCGTCCCTCCACTGCGGATCTACCGACCGATCACGGGCAGAGTGACCAGGAAGCTTCGGAGTAACAGGGGCAGAGTCAGCACAAGTGAGAGCCATGTGCGGGCGAACTGGTTCCAGCCCGTCACACTACCAAACTGCTTGTGAGCTCTGTACTCTCTAAACTATCATACAAAATTGCTTAGACACCAAGCAGACAGTTTAAGTTGGGTTTACTCCGAGTGAAAACTGCTAGAGGTGCTTAATAAAGTCTGACAGTCTATCATATCCTCTTTCCCACTGTGATCAGAGCAAATACTTTAGTTTTAAGATCTCTCACAAACTATTACAGATCCTAGATGCAGAGATTGAACTATCCTTTCCAATTGTTGCTCTTGACGCACTTGGCACTAATTTTTCACAGACCACCGGGGCATACTGGCATTGTGGGGACTTGTATACACCAGTGTTTTTGACTCCACAAAATACATTTTCTGCTACAGGTGAGGTAGCTGTTGCCAAAAAAGGTAACTTAGAAGAAATTTTTTGTGAGAACCCTGGAAGGATGAATTCTTTAATGCAGAGTGTTAAGTGTGCAGTTTGCCAAGGTACATTCCCACACTTCTCCTATGAAATATTAGGGGCCAGGGTGAAAGCATGTATAAGGATATGCATAATGGACTTTTAACCCACTTATTGTGCATGAAGTTTCATGGGCATTTTGTATATCTAAATTGTGCTTGCCACTCACTACGTTATTTTTCACTTTACACTTGAGTTGGTGCATGCAATCTTTAGTATGGCTTACTTTGGTGTAATCAGTTATTTACTGTGAGCAGCATAAGGTACTATATAGATTCCAGCTTGCTTGGTTCTAGTCAATCAGTATTGTGCATATATAGCTGCACGTTAATTCTTCCTACCGATCACGGATAATGTGGGTTTATTTACGCTGGGGCTCTAGCGTGAAGTGGTGATAAATAAGAATAGAAATTAACATGCAAGCATTACATGTAATGTTTTTATTTTTTTAGAATTAAGGTCACCAATCAACCGCTGGTCCTGATGAGGCCTTAAAAGCATACAGGCTGAAACGCAACAACTATAGGTTTCATATAAAGGGGCAAACGTAAAATGAATACTTTCGAACGAAACTAGTAGACTGACGCAAGAGAGGGTTAGGTGTCTTCTTTCTAGGCTATCTATATGTGGATTATATACACTTGAAGGAACTTGTATCACCACTATGGACAAATTGGTTCAATTGTACGGTTTTGATAGGTCAATAATATTTTTCTTTGTATTTAGTAAATGTAACTTTTTTTTATTGTGAGGACTACATGTGTATATATGATTGCGTTTTGCATAATAGTTTTTTTTAAACAAGCGGTGTTTGTGATAAAACCCACAATTGCATCATGAAAAGACAAGCATTATAAACGAATTGTAAAATTAACGAAATTGGTTTTGTGATTCACATGCACATTTAAGTTGTGTTTGTTCGAGTAGCCTTCGGGTGAATGTTTGTTCCTGCTTCTCATTTTTTGTATTAAGAATTACATCTTAGCACCTTGAACAAATTCACTGAAATATTAAATTAACCTGAACTTTGAAACAAAAGAACTTTCTTCAGTATCTGACTGGATCACTTGGAACCCACCAAACTGCTTGTGAGCTCTGTGTTCTCTAAATAATCATACAAAGTTGCTTGGACACCAAGCAGACTGCTTAAGGAGGGTTTATTCTGAGTGAAGACTGCTGAAGCTGCTTGATAAAGTCTGGCCTTCTATCACAGCTTCTTTTCCAAAGTGTTTAGGGCAAATCCTATAGTTTTAATATAACTCACAAACTATTGCAGATCCTAGATAGAGAGAATGAACTATATTTTCCAAGTATCGCTCTTGGAGCACTGGCAATGGCACTTATTGTTACACTCAATTAGAGTGAAAACAAACGCTGCTTACCTTTAGTAATGCTATTTATGGTGGCTAACTTCAGATTCCTCCCCTTGTGAATGCCCCCAGGTGTCAGACTGGGTCAGGAGATTTTTCTAAGCCATTCCCTTGGGTGCCTGTGGTACAGCTCTGCTTCAGGTCTGTCCCGCCTTGAAGGGACATCGGGGTCACATACAAATGCCACCCCTGTAGTTAATGTCAGTTCCTTTATGATATTAGCCCATGCTGTTGGAAGCAGAGACTTGCATTAATTAGTTATGACAGTGTGCAGATCTCTAATTGGGGCCTTTTTAGATGTAGAACGGGGAGGAGGGAGAATCGGGGAGGAATCTGCGGTTAGACAGAATATTCACCAGAAAAATAATTACTGAAGGTAAGTAACTTGTTCTTCTGATGGATACTTCTAACTGCACATTCCACACCTTGTGACTAGATACTAATGCCTTAACTTCACAAGTGGATGGTCTGTGGAACGTCACAGATCAAGACGGTAGAGCTTTGGGAATGTGTGAACTGATTCTCATCTAGTAGTCTAGCAGATGTCTAAGACAGGTACCCCACTTGCCAGTGCAGTGGTAGCAGCTTAGGCTCTGGTGGAATGAGCCTGTAGACCTTTGGTAAGTTGTTATAAAGCACAGTCCATCTATAAATGGTCCATTTCTGCAATGCTTTGGCCTTTGGGTGTCCCAGGCCACCCCACAAAGAGCTCATTCACCAGGCGAAGGTCCTTGGTGTGATCAATATAGAAGTTCCAGGCTCTCTTTGGGTCCAAATGATGGACCTCTCATCTTCCAAGGATGAATGTGGTGGGCAAAGAATGCCGGCAGGCTAACAGAATGCCCCATATGAAAAGTCATCCCAACATTTGGAGGAAATGCTGTCTTAGTCCTCAGCACTAGTTTGTCCAGCAAAAAGGTGCTATACAGTTGCTGGACAGATAATGCTTGTAACTCACTCACACAAAGAGCTGACATGATTGCTATGAGGAACACTGTCTTCTGGGTTAACGAACTTTAAAGGGCAGCTGTGCATTGATTGAAATGGGGTACATATCAAAAATGTGAGTACCTAAGTCAGGTCACACTAAGGTATCACAAAAGGATTTGAAAGAAACCTGCGTCACCCTGTTTGAAATTGAAACACAAAAGTAGATTTAAACAAGGATGGCCTATCAGGAATTTATAAAAAGCCGATAAGACTGACAAATAACTTAACAATTAACCATAGCAAGGCCTTGCTGGGCGAAGGACACAAAAAATAATTAAACATCAGACAACTGGGCTTGTAAGGGTTGGATATGCTGAGAAAAACAAAAAACTTCTCCCAGCTTCCAGAATCGAGGGTCTAGGAGGATGGATATCTGGTTGCTAAATTTACTTTCACTACCTCAGCGGGAAGATTAAAATCAGTTAACTGTCACAACTCAATCCTCAAGCATGGAGGTGTAAGTTGCGCAGGTCTAAGTGTAGTACCCTTCTCTGCTGCTGCCAAAGGAGGTCCTCCTAGAGTGGCAGCTGAATCGGAAGACAGATACTCATGGCAGGAAGTTCTAGATACCACACTTCCCTCACCCCAGTGCAGAGCCACTAAGATAATTTGGGCCTCATTGTTCCTGATGTCCTTCAGAACTTTGTGCATGAGCGGTAGAGATGAGAAGGCATACAGAGTCCTGTACTTCATTGAAGTCAAAAGGCACCTCTGAGGGAGAACTGCCTTGGTAACTCCAATGTACAAAAGTTTGTGTACTGCCCATCCTTGGCAGTGATGAAAAGATCCGGCCAGGGCTCTCTCCATTGCTAAAAGAGGCAAAGCGCCACCTTTGAGTGTAGTCATCATTCGTGATTCACTAGGCAATGCCTGCTGATTCAGTCCGCCCTGTCATTTAAAATTCTTGCTTGATGTCGTACAGACATATTCCCAGACAACTTTACCAGGTCTAGAGGCATCGAGTCTCCTAGCACAGGACCACCTGGCCCTATTGGTTGTAGTACTACATGGTAGTGGTGTAGTCTGTGAGGACTTGCACCTGGCCCCAGGTGGCTGGGAGGAAAGCTTTTAGTGCCAAGTGAATCACTCGCTACTTCAACAGATTAATGTAGAAATGGGCCTCCGCCATAGACCAAAGTCTGCATATCTCCATCTCTCCTAGGTGACGTCTTCAACTCAGCAATGATACATCCATCATGCCCATTAATTCTGTGTGGGGTAGGGAAAGAGGATTTCCCCAATCTATTTGAGGTTCAGAAGCCACCACTGTAGGTCTGTTGAAGTCCCCTTCCATACCTGGATGGAATCTGACAGGTTCCCATGGTCCTCTGCCCATGGAGACTTCAGATCCCACTGCACAGCCTGCATGAGCCACTTGGTATATGCCACTCGCTGGATGCATGAGGACAACATATCTCAGAGTCATTTTCATTGAGACCAAGCGTATGGGTTAAACTTCGGGATCATAGCCCAAATGTCCTGAGGTCAATAAGATGGAGGGAAATCTCAGACCAGCACAGTATCCAGGATGGCTCCGATGAAAGGGAGTCTGTGCAAAGGAGCCAGGTGTGTCTTTGGCACATTGATAGAGAATCCTAAGGATGTTAATAGGTTAGCTGTCGTCTGGAGTTGATCTTCAACTGATTGAGGCTAGTCTGCATTCAGCAACCAGTCTTTGGGGTATGGGAAGACTGGTATTCTCAACCTTTAAAGATGTGCAGCGACCACCACCATCACTTTGGTTAACACCTGAGGGGTGCTGGTGAGGTCAAAGAGATCACTGAGGACTAAAAGTGCTCGTAGCTAACCAGAAAATACGGGTAACATCTGTGGGACTGCAGGAAGGGGAGGTGAATATAAACTTCCTGCTGATCCAACACCACATTGCAGTAGCTTTGATTCAAGACAGACAGAACTTGGGTCAGGGTGAGCAGATTGAACTTTCCCTGTTTGAGAACAAAAGTTCAGAGGGCGTCGATCTGGAATAGGGCAAAATCCTCCATCCTTCTTTGGCACCAAAAAGTAACACTAATAGCAACCAGTATCTATTTAGGATAGTGGCACCCTCCTTATGGCACCCTTGTCCAAAAGAACCTGAGCCTTCTTCCGTAAGATGGACAAGTAGTCCTCCACAAGGAGATGTGGTATACATGGCCTTGTGGTCTCTAATGGCCTTTAGATTCATTTGAGCACAGTTGTTGTACAATTTCAAGCGATGCAAGAAGCCCAGACATGAAGGACAGACTTCATGAGGGTCCATCACTGACATCTGTTTATGGCAGTCCTTGCAGGGTTCAAAACTTGTGGTTTAGGGATAAGACATGTCCATTGCATACTTTTAATAGTTAGTAGAAAAGCTTCAGTCAAGTGATAGAATTGAGGGAGCGAGCTCTGGATCCATGTTGTAAAGCGTGGAAAGAAAGAATCCGACGTTGACCTGCAGGGGTGGCAGTTATATGTGGCCCGACGTCTCTTCTGAGTTGAGTTGGACCCGATACAGAGCTGCACACTGCCGCCTACTAGTGCGGTACGCAAATGCAGAGAAAAATCTCCCAATCCAGTATGGCACCTGAAGGTATTCCCAAGGTTAGGAATCTGTGGTTTGAAGTATCCATCAGAATATAATGGCAAACTGGAAAAAGGATAGAATCGGTTGATAGATACTTGATGGGCTTGGGTTTTCTTTATTCAAGGGACAGACAGTGTCTTTTATAGCAAAAGGAATAGGGTTGATAACAAACGCCCTCTGTAGAGCGCAATTTTGTCTTACTATAAAGATCCTATCCTACCTGAGTAACTGATCAGTTTTGGGCTTCATATCTTGAGTGTGACCTCAAGTTAGTACCTCATTTTTAGCTTGGTATGGATCACTTGTGTAACTCAGTGGTACCCATGTTGCTTCTCCAGACTTGTGCCCCTATTCATCAATGCTGTACAATTCAATGTGCTCATGCTCATTCATAAGCTAATCAGTGCCTTGACCAAATTTTGTCACCTTGTCTCTGTATTTGTGTTTTATTTTTTTTTAGTTTCCCTTTTGTATTATCATTATTTTAGGAACTTACTTTTTAAAAAACACACCAATTGAATTATCAGAGGGCAACTTATTTTGCTGAGTAACATAAATTTCTGTCCTGAAGCATAAAGCATATCTTGCTCAAACAGTGACAGAACAAGCTAATCCACATTGTACATGCAAAATCTGTCATTTTATTTTAAACTTTTGAAAACTTGTAAGGAAAATATGACACATACAACACATAAAAAATGTTTCTTTTTGAAAGCCAAAAGCAAAAATGGTCACATCAGTAGAATACTAAACATATTTATGTGCAGAGGTCCATAAGCAAATAAGAACAAAACCAGTAACACCAGTATATTAGCCCAGTAGATTGCAACAAAATATTACATTTTAATCAGAGAGATCAATAAAAAACATGCATTTCCAAACGGTTCTGTGTGACGTAAAAAGCTTTGTCTGACAGACACATCCAGAGTTGATTCCCATTGGCTATCCTACAGGGGAGGACCCGGTCAGCACCAAACCTTTAGCCCATTTATATTTTATTTCCAACCATGATCCAAGGATGATTTGATAAGGATTTTAGAGATCTTGGTGGCCCTTTGAGCGGAACCTCAACTTGTAGTCTAGCTGAAGTAAAACGTATGTTTTGTCAATCAAAATCCTATCTAAATATTCAGTGGGAGACGTACATGTATGAAGCACTGGGAAAACTGGAGGAGGGGTCTTTGGAGCCTTTTTCAGCCGCTAACCACATTGGGAGATCTTGTTCCTTTGTGGAAAACCACTTTCCCACTCATTGAGCCAGAAAATGGACAGGTGATTGTGGAAGGCGCTAGCTTGATACCCCTTTGATTCTTGGTAACTCTTCGTTTTTTTATCTAAACTTTTGTTTCTTTCTCTTTAACATGAACCTAGAGATGGCAGTATGTACAGATTTACAAAAGGAGGGAGCCAGATTTGTTCACTGATTTATCATTGAACAAATGTCATTTTGAATTACTCTACTGTGGCCCATGATATTAAGATGCAGACACCAAGATTCAACTAAATGTTATGTTTAACCCAGTAATATCCTATTATTCATGATTTAATCATTACACATGTGTGCTTTAAATCATTCAAGAAGGTAAAACTAAACGTACCCTTCCTTCTGCTATTTCAAACCAAAGGAATCCACAAACCCATTTGACAAGTCCACAATCAGGGCTTTCATTTCAGACGTATTCTTGTTCTGGGTGCAGCCAGAGACACGGGAGTATTCCGCTATGATCAACAAAAGTTTGGGCCAGACGGATCGAGAACTGAAGAGAAAAGAATTAAATGATCCACAAATACTGCTGGTCTATACTTCTCATCGGCCTGAATATCACAGGTGTTTAACCAACATGGTACAAGCATTAATAGAATCAAAATTAGCAACAGACAGTATCCTTGACTCATGCCTAGATGCAGGTAAAATCTGCCCGAGCAGATCTCATGCACTCTGCCTTGAGCTTAAGGAACTCTATATAGGCACATAGCGACTATAAAGGTTTAGCCTTAGTGGAATTTCTGCAGGATGTCACCAAAGACCACAACATATTGTCAAATTCATTCTCCACTTAAGAAGGAACAAGGTCAACATCCTACCCAATTGTTTTGCTTTCTCAATAATATAGCATAGCATAGTATATTAGCATAGCATAGTATATTATTGTTTGCTAAAAAGCTGTATGCAAATCCCTTCTCTGACTGACACATCAATTTGTAAATATGTTTACCATGCCAAATGGTTAGCACCATAGAATAAATCATAGAACCTAAGTTCAGTAGAGAAATGTGTCCGTAGTTGACAATAAGTTCAGAGTGTTTCTCTGGTTTTGGAATTACCACGATAGTGGCCTCCGAAGGTGTCCCTATTTCACACGATGAAAAGTGCTGAAAGAGACCCAAAGGTCTTATACAACGAGGCCAAGAAACTAGCCAGTTTACCAGTTGATAAGCGAGAACAGTTCGTATCAGTCTTCTCCGATGGAATTAAAGGCTCAGGGCCTAGTTTTCTTACTCCAAACGTCTGGGATGTCTTTTCCATGCAAATAGCCATCAATATCAAAAGCATTAACCCTTTAGTTGGCTTTGTTAACTATTTTATGATTTCATTATTATTTTAGAAACATTATATATCATCTGCATATTAGCCTAATTAGTTTAGACCAATGTCTGCTATATGCAACCCTCTTAGACTTGAATTGTCTCGGATGTCAGTTATGTATAAGGCCAATAATATTTTTGCTACACTAAATGTTTCACTTGGTGGCTCACCGAATATTTCCAAGATATTCCAAGACGGTATGTTTTACAATGCAAAACAAATGTATATCATTATTGGTCTTTGGTGACATGGTGTAGCTATGAAAGCTCTACTGTTTTTTTCTATGTATCTCTGTAAAATAGTTTCAATCAAATGTAAACTCAATAATTAAAAAAGCCTCTTTCAGAAAAAAAATGACTTTAATAGAAAGAAAGACTCAGTCAGACAAAAGCCTGTATGCCACATGATTTGGCCATAAGACCAGGATTGGCTGAAGGTGTCACACAGTAAATGGGTGCTAATATAAAGGGGAAGATGTGGGGAGGAGGGGTTTTAGAGGGGTTGAGCACACATTCCCAAACATATAGTCAAAGCACAAGAAGCATACCCAGGGGAACATATATGAATCTCTGAAAGTCTCTCCATTTCCGGTTAGGTTACTTTGCTTAAAACTTCTTCATGTTAACAGGATGAAATCCCTCACCCACCCAAAGGGTGGCATGCTTCTGCATGCTTCCCTTCCTGGTAGTGCATGCATGCAATGCACCAACGCCCCATTCAGGGTAGTCAGTGGTTTTATTCTCTTCTTGGTGTAGTCCAGGGGCGCACTCTTGGTTTGGAGCAGTCACTTTCTGAAAGTGCTGCTGTAGACTTGCCTTCATCCAATCTTGTTTTCCTTTTAACAAAGGAATAGGGTGTAGTACCACCTTTGGCCACTGGATGCCACTAGTGCACTTTTCCATGTTTGAAAGACACTCTTCCTCTTGTGCCTCTTTGATTGGAGACAGACACTGGAGAGGAACCAGACTGGAGAGGACTCTGGAGGGGGCTGCAGGTAAGTGTCTTTTTTTTCTTTTCTTTTTTTCAGCACTGCACAGCCTCGTTTGAAGAGGCATGCAGAGGGCACGGATTTCAGTGAGGTAGTGGGGGCTCCGTGCACTGTTTTTTTTTCAGGTGTGTGTCAGCACCTCAATCCTTCACTGTTCGAATTTCTTCTTGGTTTGTTCCATCAAGGGGAGCGCGGTCCTGGGCATTTTAGTACTTTGGTGCGTGTCTGCACCTCTGTATTTCAAATTGTTTTCAGTGCGTGTCTGCACCGACGTTCTCTGTGACCACGCGGCAGCTGGGGGGCAGCTCTGGGCATTGTCACTCGGTGCACAACAGCACCATTTTCTTCACACGTGGCCGCAGCTTCTTTCATGCACGCTGCGGGCCGTGCACTTCTGGCGCTATTTGTAAAAAGGGGGGCGGCCCTGGGCAATTTCTTCGGTGCGCGAGACCACCTTTATTTCAAAATGAAAAGGGGTGACCGGCCCAACCACAATTTGGCACCTTCACTCTCCTTCTCTCCACGGCGCGTGACAGTGCCAACTTAAAGGAGAGAGGGGGGACAGGGCCCCCGGTCATCTTCTTTATTATTTTGGCGCATTTCATTACTTTTTTGCACGGCCGCAGCAGCATTTCGGAGGGTGGCCATCCCCGGTTATTGTTTATGGGTTTTCACAACCTGCGGGCTGCGCGTTTGCCATACCCATTTTTCAAAGGGGTGCAGCCTTGGGCATTACCGCATTTGTTTGGTTTTCGTAGTGCGTAGCAGCACCATTTTCAACCTCTATGTGGAGGGTACCCCTGGCTTCACCTCATTCTCGGTGCAGTGCCGGTCGGCGCTCTCGTTTCCCTCATCTTTTCAGGGCTCACGCCGGGCACCAGTCTCTCCACCGGGTTTCTGTCCTGTTTCCTCCATGAGGGAAGTAGTAGTCTGCGGCAACGTGGGGTTGCTGTACCCACCCTCGTCGCCAATGTAGTGTTGGGGCCCTAGGCCCCCATGCTACTGAAATAAAGTCGACACGGACACAGTTTGGTGGTATCTGGAACTGGCCCTGGGCACGTGCGCCCGGCCCTTTTTATTGCCAGGGTCACCTGACCGGTGACGCCTGTGTTGGGTGGGTGTGGGGTGTATGTGGGAGGCCAGCCCTCCGCAGAGAGGCTGGCCAAACACTAGAACGTGTCCAGCAGGACACTACACTTGGAATGAACCCTGAACTTTATGCTGCAGACAGAAAACCTACGTGTGCTATCAATAGAGCAACACTTTTTCAAATTTCCTGCAAATAAGCCAGAAGGATAAATACATAGACTCATCCAGTAGAGTGAATATTAAAGTACCTGAAAAGGTGAAACGCCAGTGTTCCGCGCCTCCACGTTTCTGCTTACAGACATTAAACGTTACATTTTTCAGTCTCATTTGGAGAAGAAAGAATCTATTCGTTGATTAGGAGTGTACGCTACTTCAAGTATTTCATTTATACACAATGTGCTAAAGTGCATGTGAGGTAGGGACTGGCGGAACACAATGCCCCGATCATCAGACGCTTATCAGCAAAGGGGGTACATCGGAATAAGGAAAAACGCCAGCAGACGGCACTTGCAAATTAAAAAACGAATTCAAAAGATGAGCCTCAGTAACAAAATACAAAAAAAGAGATAATGAATGCTCACTGATTTTTTTCCCCGAGTGTCTTCAATTGTCGCGTTTTGCTCGTTCCGGATAAAAAACAAATACAAGGAAAGTTAATGCTCTCTGAGACCTGTTCCACCTGAGTGCGGAAACACCCTGCAGGGATGTGGGAAGGGTGAGTCTTACAGAGTATTCGAGAATGTCCATCCGAAACCACGCTCTTCCCATGGTACCGGCATAGTGGAGAGGCACAAAAAATACTGCGTCATATATAATTTCTATTTTAAAAAAGAGTCGTGTGGCATGGTGTTGTACGCGCACCATCTCCAGTAAGGTCATGTGTGATGGTGTTTCTGTTTTCTCCATAGTCTGACCTTCTTTGACGTCAGCACTTGGGCCAGTCCGCTCAACAGCATCAGGAACATGGTCATCGACATCACTATGATGTAGTGGCTGATGCTGCAACGAGAGCAAGAAACCCAGTTATTTCTAAGGTACCACACAGAACACACCGACAACTTCACCATGAGGACACTGGGCATACATAACCCATGGAGTGATTTAACATAAAATATCTAACAAGTACTTCCCAGCTGCAGTAACAGTGGTGAATGGGATGAAATGTTACACAGATCACTGGGACTCAACACACCAGTAATTTCACATTTACATGGATAAAACATGCAAATCATGTGTCTAAATCTTTAAGCCTCACATTACTTATACAGTGAGAGATGTTCTTTGCATGCACGTGGGGGGCACAGATTTCACACATCTTGATGCCGTGTGACGGGGAGGAATGCCTTCCTCCTACATTCCTTCCTCTGCTCTGCATTGTCTAATTCCCTGAGGCAAGAATCTTTGTGTCAGCACAATTTATTGATTATGATGTATCGTTGGAATCCGGAGCGTTCCATACATTATATTAACATCATGTTTATACTACAGCAGCAGCAATAAAAAAAGGCTCCGTAAAAGGGGTCGTGGTAGGGAGAGAAAACAACAGCATTTTTGGGATGTGATAGGCAGCGTGCATGCATGAACTAAGGGTGGGTGCAGTGGGGATATACCAAGAGAGCACAGAGAGCAACAGTGAGTAAAAACTGGAAGGACAAGCAGTACTTAAGGGTGAAATTAGGGAAACCTTTGATAGAGGAGCAAGAAAGTAGAGGGCTCTAAGGAGAACATATAAATACCAGACTAGTTAGTACTCAGTGGATTTCAAACGGTAATACATGTGGAAGTCAAGGGCGAGACACTTTTCAGATTGAAAGAGGGTCTGGCATGAACTTGAGCCATAACGTAGACAAAGATCGATGAAATTGCCTTAATTACGATATTATCACATTGGAAGGTGGGTGACCAGGTTACTAAACTGGGTGGTATGGCTGTTGTTAGGCAAGAGGATGGTTGGATTATGGTGAAAGCACAAGGGAGAATAAAGTAGGCCTGGGTCAAATTTAAATTATGTGGCATCATTCACATCATTTCAGAAAATCAATTTACGCTTCTTATGTGAAATTCCGTCATTACACCACTTTGCTCAATTAGGCACCATTTGCGGTAAAAATGAACTTCGAAGGCAAAGGAACTACAGAACGCGAGCAACTGTTGTTCAGAAAGCTTAGTTGAACTGCATCTTCATGCCAAAAAATGACACACGGTATAATTTCGTGCCAAAGTCTACCGCAAATTGCTTTTCCCGTAATTACGATTAATTTTGTCAAAATTTAATGGATTTACGCTACAGCAAATTACACAAATTTCGCAGCCCTCAAATCTAAAGGTGGCGTAAGAAGGGGCACAGTGCACCCCCACAGGCTTAACCTGCTCACGTGGAACATGACACTACCATCCCCATACTGTTGCCTGTGCGCCAGCTTGAGCAGAGCTGAGAAGGGCAGGCAGCAGCCACCATATGCAACAAACTCTTTAATCAAGGGGACTAGGTAGGACTGAGGCGAGAGGGAAGTCTGTCAATACACCAAACTGTTTATGGGTGTCACGTTTTGGTGGGTATTTTGTTGCTCCGCCAGGCTGGCAAAGGCCCTTGCCTCGGCCTCTGGAGCATAGATCGAATACTGGATTTAGAGATTCCAATCACTCTGGCAATAACTTGTGTGCTGAAGTGCTTCTGTTGGATACAAAAGTTGTTCTTTCAGCACAGCTGAATGGCAAGTGGATCCTATGTTTTTTTCACACCTTCTGAATTATTTTATGTTTTTCGCAAATAGCCACCCTCCAACCCCAAAGCTGGAGTTTGTTTGAGAAAAACAAAAAGTCAAAGCTTCTGCTCACAGGGAGTTTTCTCCCTGCACGTTGGGAGCACTGTTTCTCTTCCTGGGATCTTCATGTCTCATACTGCAGCCCGGGGAGGCAAAATATGCATCAGGGGGACTAGACGTGGGTTAGAGAAAAGGGACAAAGGACACTGGATACAGTTAGGGCAATGGCATTGCTTATGACCCGGAAGTGCTGGCTCTTCAGCCCTGTCCTAAGCATTTAATTGACATATCCACAGCCAGCACGATTCTCATGGGACTTCCAGTTCACCAAGGCAAAGATATTTTCATTTTGTTTGTACAGAGTCAGAGTTATAAATTGGAACCCCAGTCATAATTTTGAATGATAACTACCAACGGTAAAATGGACCTCTTTAGCAATAACACAACACATTCAACTTGAAGAACATTCAACTAACATCTCACTATATAAGCTACGAAACAGCCTGACTGCCAAGAAGGGGGCAATTGTAAATTCATGGTTAAAAATGATTGTACCATTCAAAAACCCGTATGTGTGTTATTTACACTTCTCAAGAAAAATACCATTGTAGAAGTAACTGATTTCCTATTTTTAATACAATGAAAGTCCCAAAAGAGGCCCTCTTACTAAGTATTCTTAAATGAATAGTTCTCCAAACAGTTTCCTCATCAAAACAGTGAGAAGGTATGGGCTAGCTTCCAGAGCTGCCACCTTTGGACTTGGGGAACTCATTTTGAATTTGGGTATCGGCTTAACATCCTGAGATTCAGGGAAAATCACATCATATACTGCTCCTCATTTCCACCCCCCCACTGGCATGATATTTTGAAACCATATGGAGGATCTTTTCTTTGCTTTGAAAAACTCATCTCAATAATCCAAAAGGGGGCACCAGCCTGTATTGCATTGTTTTGGAATCTGGACTTTTTGTTGGTTCATGACATTTTTCAGGGCTCACTTCAGCTTATACCACTTGCCCATTCAACTCCACACCACAGCGACCACAGTCATGATCCCATTTTATGGCATATATTCTTGCCTCCTCCCTATCTCTGGCCAAAAGACCTGTGCCAATTGAGTACTGAGTGCTTATTAGATGTGCAACACTCTTAAACTTTGTGTTCGCTGATAGCGTTCTTACCGTTTTTAGGGTTGAACCTGTGAGTGCATGCGCTAGCGCATGCATCTTCCTTGCAAGACTATGTTGTGTTCAGTCCAGGGCTTGGAGCTTGCCTGTTGTTCACCATTTGTTGGTTTGCGTAGCACTCTTCCTTAAAACCTCATAATTGGTCAAGGCAAGCCTGGCATCACTTCTGTTTCTCGTTGTGGAGCAGGGATCAAGCACTAATTAATGCAACTTTATTAGAGGCCGTCTGTTGCTCCAGACTTGCTATAGGTACTAGTTGTTGTTTTTAACTTTGAGTGCCCTGAAAACAGAAGGCTTGTGACTGGCAAAAACGTGCCCAGCAGGCACAAAATTGCAAAGCTTTATTTTTTAAAGCTAACTTTATTTATTTTTTGCCACGTCATCTCTTCTCAGTTTGTTCTTATGTTTTCTTTCGTTTTTGCTCATGGGCACAGTTGTCAAAGGATGACAATGAACTTGCAATTTGAGAGTGATGCCAGGGAAGTCAATTTTTTAAGGGTGGGGGGGGCAGAATGGCGTGAATTTGTTTAAAAAAAAAAGCTTACCTGGGGTGGGGGGGTGGGGATGTGTTCTTCTCCCCTCCGTCCCCGTTCTCTTCCTGTTCCCAGGCTCCCAGCCAATCATGATGCTGCTGTCACCAGCAAAAGCAGTGTTGTGATTGGTCTGAGTGAACTGCTTCGCAAGTCAGACTAGGAATAGGAGCCTGGGCATGTTCTCCACTAAGCTGTGCTATACAGCTGGGTAAAAAACATGCAGAGTGTGCATGTCATTTTGGCAGGCCCAACACGGCAGGCCAAACAGACATCAACGCTTTATGTGCAGATAACCATCCTCTGGCCCCCTCTCTCCAGCCCTGCCCCGCCCCTTCTCACAGGAAAAATAAAATGATAATAACGTAACATTATTATCATTTTATTTTTCCTTTCCCCACAATCCAGTGGGGCAACGCTCCACTGCCTTAATGGAGGAGCCGCCCCAGTTCACATTTATAGGAAATAAAAACAAAAAAAAGCTGGTAGAGTTTAGAGGTGAAAATAGGTATTCTTCTCACCGAAGTTAACGGCCCACGAACCTGTACTTAGTTCTGTTTGCTGTGGGCCACCTAATTATGGCTAAGCAATGGATCTCTAGCAGTAACACTTCTCAGTTTGAATAAGGAAAGGTAGTGGGAGCAGCACAGAGCAGAAGTTGGCTTTGTTCTCTGCTGAAACAGCAATGTGCAGTGCTGGAATGGATATGACTAATCACAGTCTATCCGCACCAGCTGAGCCCTGATTCACCAGAAGACTGGAAGGGGAGCAGGCAGCAACACATTAGAATATCAGTTGACTCCAAAAATGTAAAAGAGTAGCATTTCCCTCACTTTTTTCAGTATTACAAATGTATAATCTGTGCTCCCACTGCATTCCTAATGACTCTGGATTCTTCTTTCAAAACAAGACGCCTCGAAAATAAGCACTGGCTCCCACCTTTTTATGTCACGCGTGCAAGTATTGTGGGCTTTTAACAACGCTCACCTCATGCCCATCACCTACACTGGATCGTGGGCTTGCCTTTCAAAACTCCTGTATCATCAATGGTAAATGCTTTACGTTTGTCCCTCCTTGGGGCGGTCTTGTTACTACCTTGCAGACTGCCCCTGTTACATAGTTAATTGCACAATTGCTGATATGTTTGACTGCAAGCGAACATCTTTTTCTTTTTGTGTCTCTCTTTCTCACTCATGCTCATGGTGCCCATGGCGCTTTGAATTGGTCGCTAATGTTAACTGTTTTACTTTTCGTTTTCAGTTTACGTGGCAAGAAAAGTCCAGTTAGTAGTTTACTACACTAATAGCTGTAACTCGAGCAAATACGAGACCGATTGCACTGCAAATGCTTGTTTAATACTGAAATTGGTCCAGATGATGAGGAAGAGCCCAGCATCAGGAATCAGAACGGCCCCAGAAGCTGGACTGTTCCTTGAGGAAGAATAGGATGTCTCCCTCCTATGCACTTTTTTTATTTTTGTGAGAAGATCTTATAGTAGACCACTCAGTGTCAGGGGACTAAAATGAATTGCAAGGGGAACAATACAGGATATCCCTGCGGCCCATGACCAAAATTAGCTTGGCCTTCTGCTCTCTGACAATCTTTGGATGCATCAAAGCACAGGAATCAGAGGCTGAAGGGTCAAGTTTAGACCCCCCAATACCACATGAAGATGTTGAATGGGTACAAGAAGAATATCTTCTTTCAACACCTAGGACAGGCTTTGAAACTTGAAATATCCGGAGACTTTTGACATCATAGCTGTCGAAAGCTGACAAATTTCATCAGTGGAGCACCAACAAGTGCTGCAGACCTCCCATGAAACTGGAAAAACAAAAATGATGTCAGTACCATTTGTACACCAATGCTGTCACATCTGGGATTGGCGAAGATGCAGCTGAGGCTGTATTGCTCCACCTGGAGGCACTGGAGCCTTGTTGATGGGGAAAGGTTTCCAGCTCCATTCTGGCGTCTAGAGAATATTCACACGGGGAGCAACCTACATGAAGGACTATGGCCCAACACCAGATGGCGAGCTATGCAAAACATGCGTATCTACAGCGACAGATGCCATCGAACATAAAGCTTCCAAAGGATGCCTCGGCCTCTGACTGACAGAGAAAGAAAGCATTTTAAGGCATGGAGCCTAAAGTGCTGGCAGAGGAGGATGCCAGTGATGAGACAGGTTAAAGAACCCTCTAATGCTGGAAACAGCACCAAAAGGATGATGCTGGATATGGAATTCTGACGTTGATACATTGAATATTGTTTCTTCGCAACAAGTGGCCACAGAACACTGCATAAAGTGGGTCAGTGATTTAAATAGAAGGATGAGGGACCTGCTTTCAAATAATTGCCGAATTGCACCAAAGGATGGGTCCCAACAACTGAACTCTCATTGGAGTTGTACGAGGAAACCTTGCAGCCAGTTATCAACCTGGCATAGTCTCGAGGCCATCCCCACAGATGGGAAAGTTGAAGGGACCAAGAGGCAAGGTAACTGTATTCCTCATGCACACATTTCTCTAACTTGTAGCAGTAATCCTGACAATATAAATAACAATTCTAGCATGTAACAGCACATGCAGAATTTCTACTGTACGGCTATGCTGTGTAAATGTATGAAAGATAACTGTATTGGACTTGGACAAATACAGAAAGGTACACAGGATCTGGGTTTGCAATGCAACACAAGTGCATCCTAAATATCTTGAACCCGGAAGCCAAATTGTAGAAGGGACATTGATTAAATGGCATCATGCATCCTTAGTATCGGCCATGTGAAGTGTCTCAGAAGCAAGGGGGGGCTGGAACATTGCAGGGAACGTACACCCCAAGTGGTTCAGAAATAATACATGAACATGGTAGGCCAAGTGAGTTTATCACATTGATCCACGATGTACAACTTGTTGTGGCCCTTGACTGTACATTAGCAAATAAATATGACTTACTCCCCTTGAAACTGCAAATGGGGAGGGGAAGAAGAAGAAATACAATCAGTAAGCACCCTTCCCTCACATGAATGCAGAAGAGAGACTTGTGCTGCAACATCAGTAACTGGCACTTCTACATCTTCCCAAGCAGGAGCCTCCAGCACAAATGCACAAGGCGGAATCACCACCATCTCCTCTGCAGCGGCTGAAACCATCACCATTACTAACACTGCATCGGCTAGCATGGCCACTGACCATGTACCTGTTGGCAATGTCTCTCTTGCCCAAGCCTTCACCAGCAGTGCAAGCTCTGTGGCAACAGGAGGTGCATCCAGGGGTGCTGAGTCTGGTCCCATGAATATCATCCCATGGCAGGTGAGAGGGAGACAGCACAGCCACCCTTTGTCCGGACAACATGAGGCATGAGATCTGAAAGGTAGCCATACCAGATGGACATCATCCAGCTGCTGCCCATGCAGGGTGTCCTCCTGCAGATGCCAGTACGGGCATCCTCCTGTAGCTGGCAGTGCATCAATGGACGTAAACTACACATGGCAAATGGTACAGACGCTGTTTGCCACTGAGGCTGCAAAAGCCACTTTAACAGTCCCAAGACAATGTCAAAGCCATGACATGGATAAGGAAACTACTAACAGCAAGTGTTAAGATCAGCCATGCAACACAGGATTCAACAGAGGCATAACAGAAGCGTAGGCCAGCTCCTTTGTCCCACGTGGCTGGTAATGCAGAGCATGACTTCCAACATAAATATCTTCCCCTGCCAAACAGAAGGGAAGGGTATCAAAGTCAACGGGACAGCCTTCTTGTCTTCCCCATCTGGTGGCGGGGACCATCTGGCAACACCTGGGAGTTGGCACTGGCAGCTGGGATAATCAGCCAGGGGGTTAGTGAGAGGGTCGAGGGGTGAATGTGAAACAGTTTACGTTTCCTTCGTTACTGTTTGCATCACAGCATCCGAGTAAACATACAGTGCATGTCAATAACATTACTCTTTCCTGCATGTCTCTAAAATAGCAGTGACATGTTTATCATGGGATATGGAAGGCCTAAATAATCCTCAAAAGGCCAGGAAGGTGATAGGCATAGCGTGGACCTGGCAATGTTAAAAGAGACACTCTGGAGGCAAAGCACGTTGCTAACTTTGCTAATAAATGTGGCCACCATCATTTTCTTTCATTCTATAGCACTTCTACAAGTGGAGTGTGTATGCTGGTACGCAGTTCCATTGATTTTAGACTGATGGATAAAATTAAAGATCCAGAGGGTAGATTTATTGTACTTTTTAGACAGAAGAGTAGCTTTAGTCAATCTAGATCCACCTTATGTCGACACCCTTGTGTTCTTTCACTAATATACTCAGGGTCATTAGGCATTTGGACACAAAGAGGTTTGTCTGAGGAATATATTTTAACTTAGCAGTAAACTCGGAACTAGACAGGTTTAAGGGATATAACTCACGCAGTACATAAACCACTGAAAGACTGACTGAAATTATGAGAATTCTAGATTTAAAAGATATATGGAGACTGAGATATGGAAAACGCAAAATAATTCCTTTTACTCATCCCCTAAGGGAGCACTCTCAAGCATAAATTACTGGCTGATGCCACAGGCACTTGCACCCTGGGTCATTGAAACTACACACACGCGCCTTGGCCTTTGGATGGTTTCCAAGTGGGCCACAATATGGGATGCCTATTAAGTTTACAAATGCTTTATTACCATACCTAAGCATGGAGGCATCCTAAAAGCCAGAGAGACACAGCAAGAGTACACTCCGAAGAAGAAACTCTCAACATCATGAACTCCATCCACCCTGGCTCTCCCTCTGACCCTGCCCCCACCACATCTTCAACAAAGCAAGCCCTGAACTTCCGGCCCATCTCTCTACTCCCCTTCCCAGCTAAAGTCATTGAAAAGGCTGTCAACAGACAACTCACCAAACACATCGAACTCAACAACATCCTGGAGCCCTAATAGTCAGGCAACCACAGCACATAGACCGCCCTCCTCGCCACCACAGATGACATTCGCATCCTCCTAGACAAGGGTGACACCGCAACTCTCATCCTCCTCGACCTGTCCGTCACATTCGACACCATCTCCCACCACACTCTACAGACTCATTTCCATGACGTAGACATCCGAGACAAGGCACTAGAATGGATCACCTCCTTCCTTTCTGACAGTACCTAAAAAGTCAGACTCCCCCCTTCTGCCCAGAGGCCACCAAGATCATCTGCGGCGTCCTGCATGGCTCCCCTCTGAGCCCCACTCTCTTCAACCTCTACATGGCCCCCCTAGCCACCATCGCCAGGCACCACACATTTAACCTCGTCTCATACGCAGATGACACTCAGCTAATCATCTCCCTCACTAATGACCTGCACACAGCCAAAGCCAACTTCCACAATGGAATGAGGGTAGTCGCCACCTAGATGAAGGAGAACTGCCTCAAGCTAAATACCGAAAAAACAGAAGTCCTCGTCATCGGCAACAACCCCTCAGCCTGTGACATCTCCTGGTGACCTACTGCCCCGGAAGCGCTCCGGCCCCCACTGACTACGCCCACAACCTTGGATTCATCCTGGACTCAGCACTCTCGATGAACAGTCAAGTCAGCGCAGTCTCCTCCGCCTGTCTCAACACCATGCGCATGCTCCGGAAGATCTTGAAATGGATCCCAACCAAATCCAAAAGAACAGTCACCCAGGCCTTCGTCAGCAGCCGCCTGGACTACGGCAACGCAGTCTATCCCAGACCCACCACCAAGGTATGGAAAAGACTGCAATGCATCCAGAACGCCTCAGTCCATCTCATCAAGAATGCCCCCAAACACAGCCACACCTCCGCCATACTGAAAGACCTGCACTGGCTCCCAATAGACAAGAGAATTATATTCAAACTTCTTACGCACGCATACAAAGCCCTCCACAACGCCGGACCAGAATACCTCAACCAGAGACTCCACTTCTACACGCCCACCAGGCAACTCCGCTTCACGGACCTCGCCCTCGCCGCCGTCCCACGCGTCCGGAAGGCCACACCCAGAGGAAGGTCCTTCTCCCACCACGCCGCTAAGACCTGGAACTCCCTTCCCATCCACCTCAGAAGATCTTCCACTCTATCACAATCCAGAAAAGACCTCAAAACTTGGCTCTTCACCTAATCCCCTCTGTTCATCGACGACCACTCTCTTACTGCCCCCCCCACAGCGCCTTAAGACCCTAACGGGTGACTAGCCGCACTTTACAAGTACACTGATTGGTTGATTGAGTGGTACATTAAGACCCTAGAGTGGAAGCCCCAGTACATGATAAAGAACAGTTTTTTGAACAAAATGAATGGCCTGTTACAGTGGTTTTGGTAACAGGCCAAAAAAGAGGTAACCCTACTGGGGCTCATGCGTTGGCTAGACAGACGGCAAACATGAATGACCTGTGAAGGCTCTAGTTTGGGTGTTAAAATGGAACAGGCATAGTGGCTATTTTTTTATAGATTGGGAAAGATGATGGGGTGACGCTCTTTTCTAGTGAAGACATGCTAGGAGTATTCCCTAGATATTATGAATGACTATATATGCTTCTAACATTTGTGAGTATTCAGACTCATCTGAGCAATACCCAAATGATATTGCCTTGGGGTGGCTGGAAGATCATCACAGACCATTTTTGATTTTACCCACATCCCTAGACAAAATTAAAGCAGCCATCGAAAAGTTTGCTAGGGGCACGTCTCCAGGCCCAACCGTGGGGGTTGAGGCAGTTTACCCCTTATGTCCCAGGGTCCTGAGCAGCTGGGGCAAGTACACCATCACCATTTGACTCTCAGTGATAGGGCGGGTCGAACAGTCCAAGGCTTCTTGGGAAGAGGTAGGTATAGGAGGATGAGCAAAGGCTCACAACTCAAAATACGTTCAGCAGCAGCAATAAATCACTGCATAGTCAAATATTTGCTGTTATGGAAAAAAGTATAACACAAAGTAAAATAAGGCATTCTCAAACAATACACACAGTCCCCTGAGGTCAGGGTTCTAGTATATTAACAGGCAGGTTCCTGAGTCCAACTCCCCTCTTGCTACCGGTAGCAGTTATTCGCATTCACTATAGGCAACATCCATGTTAAACTCCACTAGTAGTCTGAGTCTCAGGAGTTCCACTACAACTCTTATTAAAGTAAAATGTGTTTGAAGCGTTATATGACAGGCAAGATCCCCCAGGGCCGTCTGGCTCATAAATCAGCCTTACTGCACCAGCAGGACCTGTATGACTGAAGTCTGTGAATGTACCCCCTTTGTGGGTGCTGAAGCTGTGGGGGTCTGTCTCTGGTTAGATCTTCACACAGGGCCCTGGAGGGGAAGCTATCAGGTGTCCTTGAGTTCTTCATACGTGTTCCTGTGGAGGCAGCTGCTGAGGCGGGGGGCTTGAAGCTCCTCTGATGCTAGTAAGTTTCCTTGGATCCTCCTCTCAGATGCGAGGGAAGGATTTGACAGAACTGGCCGTCAGTCAGGGCTTGGGCTTCAACGGGTCACCACTGTGGTCTCCTTCCCTTGAGGATGGCCTCAGCCACACTAAACTCCTTCACCTTTTATCTGAGACCACTCCCCCCCCCCGGTGTGCGGGGTCACCATCCTCACTCTGTACACAGGCTACCGCCCCATTGACACAACAACAATCTTTGTGGTGGCCCCTCCTGGGATACAGGATTGTCGACTTTACTCTGCATATGAGATATGCCCAGGCTCCTTTCCAGTGACCTCTTTCTGAATCGAAGAGCGCCCTCTGAAGTGTACTGAAGAGCCCAGCTCTCTCTTCCTGCTGTGTGCCCCATCAAGCTTACAGGAATGCAGCTATTCACAAATCTCACAGGGGATATTCCTCAACTTTCTCTCCTTATGTTCCTCCATTTAGTCCTAGGTCTTCCAAATGGAACCTACAATCTTCCTTGCATTGTATCATTGAAAGGCACACCTAAACCCAGCACATAGAAATAACACACATGCAGTGCACACCTCTGTATCTGCTGTGTATTATGCCATTCACAGGCACACATACACTCTTAGCACTTGTATAACACATTTGGACTGCACAGCACTACACACCAAACCGATGTAGGCCAAAGGTGAGTTAAGCACACAGCGCCAGAACTTAAAATAAATGAGCCTGTAGGCCTCATTCTAATGACACAGGTAAAAAGGCCTGTTCACTTTAACTGATCACTGCACAGTATGTTGCCACCACCGCACTCATGCTGCTTAATTCCTGGCAAAGGTAGTAGCCTTTCAACACTATCAGGGTAGCACTTTGGGCACCCCTTCCGGTCCAAAAAGACTGTCAATCAGTGAGACAGATGATCCGTGTTTGCCCATGAAAACAAAAATGAGCATTGCCGATCCAGACATCATTACAGTTTGGGGCAGTCAGGGCAGAGGTATTCACCCATCAACATGCAATCCTATCCTAATTGTGCCTATAAATCTATGAGTGGTTTAATGTAAAGATACTGAGTCTATGATCTGGATGAAGTATGGTCTAGCAGTAGATAAACATGCATGCCAGATTGATACTAGGATTAACCTGCCTTTACCTCTTGCTTGACGAGAAGCACTTATTAAAAGGTAGTACTCCCCCAGTTTTTATATTCATTCACAATCATATATCACCCACTACACAAGATTGTTTTACAGACACTGAGAATACTGTTGATTAGACTGATTTAGGCTGATAAACCAGAGTATGCTAGGAGGTCATGACGAGAAGTTTGGAACTGAAATGCCAGATCTAGAAACATTATTTGGAAGAATAATGTCACTTTGTGAGGTACTGATATCATCCACATGCCACATTACCCTTCCTTGTTTTTGGGAAAAAGCAAACAGAGAGTACTTCACCAGTCTCCCTGCTACCAAATGACTCTACCGAGACTCAGTGAGGAGCTAGTCATGGTAGCCATCATGTGCTGGGCCTGGAGGACTACGTGCTAAAAGGCCAGAATCTCATCACTATTTTCACTGGCTAACCAGTTAGCTTAGAACTCGCTCCTAACACTTACTAAAGAAAAGGGGAGTGATGCTGAAGCTGTTTGGGGACGGATTGACTACACACAGAAGATAAATTCCTAACACTACAGTAATGTAAAAATATACATGATACCACAAATTAGATGTGCTTAGTTATATCAGACTGAGAGACACCGTTCCTGAGGTGATACCACGGTCCCGTGAGGACCCACCGGAATATGTCCCACTAGCCGAGATAATCAGATCCGTCCACTCTAGAAAGATATATGCAGTTATATCCACATTGAAGGTGGCCGGTCTCAATCGTAGCAGACACGCTTGGGATCTAGCTACAGTGTCCAACATTACAGATGCTAAATCGGTTTATTTCTGTATTCATACTAAACAATATCCATAAACTAAAAACGTAAGCTACTTCACTTTAAGATTTTACACAGAGCTTACGTTACTCCTGAACAACAACACAAGATAGATTTGTTTAGGCCTCATCATTGTCCAGTGTGTCATGCAGATAAAGCACGGTTAATACATTTACCCTGGTTCTGCCTGCCAGTTCTCAATTTCTGGTGTGATATAGTCATCATTATATCTACAACGGATGGCAGTAGAGTGGAGCTGTTTTAAGCTTATTCCATATGATGTTCGACGTTTCATGGCGCACGCACTGTCAATGGCCATGTGCAGAGTTGGCATTCATTGGCACATACTTGCTGCACCCATAGGGAATTGGCTAAAGGGTTTGCCTATATGCAATGATCGATCACAGGCATACACTACGCTACATTCCCATACTATTAGAATCCACTCAGCACATACGTGACATCAATGACCATAGCCAGCCCACACTTCCATACAGACAGCGGACCCACAGGTGATGTGCACCCTTATGGTCATGTAATGGAGGACAAGACCGGCCAAGAGGTCTGCAGAGATACCTCTCCTCACCTTGCTTATACAGATGTAGACTATTACAAATGAACACGTTTTGCTGAATGATACTGCTCGATTTATAGCAACAGAATATATAACGCTGGAGTTCACTATGTTATGTATTTCTGTAAGCGGATTTGCAATTGTGTACCTTGTGAGGGGAGCGAAATGTTTTGCACTGTAATTACTAAATATAGCCAACCACACACTGGTACGATGTATTCCTACTGTTTGTGTCGTAAGATGTAAAAAATCAATACATTAAAAAAAAATCTGTGTGCATAATACACGTACACAGACACATCCAACCCCAAACGGCATCCCACTAGTGTGATATTTTACTTATGTTTTCAAGTTTATGAAGGTCAGGGAACCAGGGCACTCCCTAAAGAAAGACCTCTGTTGCACAGAACATTCTTCAAATCAGACATGCCTTTTGTATCGTCTTATGAGATTCGCAAGAACGTCAAAAGTACTCGTGCACATATTTACCAAGTTCGATAACATCTTTAATAAGCAAGGACTGACGACAGACGAGGAGATGACGCACTGTACCTTGTTCCAATGTCCAACCAGCTACCGTAGTCTTTAACCAGAAAGAAGAAATGCTGTAAAACAAAATAAAGATGGCCAATTAACAAACCCTGCATAACAGCTACGTATAACCTGACACTAAAACAAACGTTGACTTTGGTTTAAGGCAGCTTTTGAAAAGTTCAGGAGTAATCGAGGAAGGATGATTAGAGTATACGCTGTGAAACTGATAAAATGTACGATGATTCTCAGAAGAACATTTCTCAAGGGTAAAGAAATGAAAACTGTTGTGGAATCAGGATAACATAAGATGCAAAATGATTTACTTAAAATGACAAGAAAGAAGCAGAGTCAGCTGCTGCATGGAGGTAACAGCTGAGCCATGAAAAACGCTGAATACCTTTGAGACTTCATAAGATGATGAATATTTTCTAAAGAGACACCGTCGTTCTAGCTCTGAGATCAAATGTCCAAAAATGTAAAAGATGCTTAAATGATAACAAGCTCAAACTGTAAACCGTTACTATTGTCATTACCACATTCATTCTTTACATCTAACTACGTAAACAATGCAATTTACAGCTATGTATTTAAGTCAAGCAAGCACTGTTTTCGTTATTTTTACTATTATTACTAGATTTTAAATGCGAAGAGTGGAGCAACATGGACTAGGCTGGAAATCATATATCCAAACAAGCATTGAGAAAGCTATTAGGTCTCACCAGAGCTATTTGCTTTGGCAATGTGTTTTATCCACGTGTGCACCACTGTGGCTGCTGTTCAGCATGAATAAAAGTTAGTTGTGTGGCGTGTCGTAGAGTGGAGTGGAATATCATGGGGTGGATTAGTTTGAGTAGAGAGTCGTAGATTGGAGTAGGGTGAGTATAGTTGCGGAGAGGAGCGCAGAGTTCAGTGGTTCATTGACAGAAAGTGTCATAGAGTGCAGTGTCGTAGAGTGGGGTGGAGTGGGGTGAGGAGCGGCATATTAGGGTGGGGTGGATTGAGGAAGTGGGATGGACTTGATTGGGGTACAGTGCAGTGGACTGGAGTAGAGTGGGGTGGATTTGAGTAGGGTGGATTACATTGGAGTGAGGTCGGTAGCCTGAAGTGGGTTGATTGGATTCGTATGGGTGGATTAGATTGAAGTGCCTGGACTGGTGTGAGGTGGATTTGGGTGGAGTGGGGTGGATTGGAGTTGAGGGGTTTGGAGTGGGGTGAATTGGAGTGAGCGGAGTGGGGTGAAGTGGGCTGGATTGGATTTAAGTGGGGTGGATTGTGGTGGGGTGGATAGGATTGGGTGGGGTGGGTGGACTGGACTGGGTTGGGGTGGATTGGATTAGATGGGGTGAATTGGATTGGAGAGGAATTAATTGGACTGGGAGGGGTGGATTGGATTGGAGTGGGTGGAATGGAGTCGGTGCATTGGAGTGCGGTGGTATGGAGAGGGGTGGATTGGGGTGGGGTTTGTTGGACTGGAGTAGGGTGGATTGTGGTGGATTGGACTGTATTGTAGTAGGGTGGATTGGACTGGAGTTGGATGAATTTGATTGGAGTGGTGTGGATTGGAGTGGACTGGACTGATTGGTGTGGGGTGGACTGGACTGAGATGGACTGGATTAGGGTGGGGTGGACTGGACTGGGGTATCATCACAAACAAAGAAGCAGAACCGGAATTTTAGGAACATGTGCCAGTAACGTGTTTGCCAGGCTGTGACCAGATGTTTGTAGTGCAAGCAGGTGGGAAAGGTACAAATGGGAATATGCAGGGGGCCCTTCAGGTATTGTGTTGGGGATTCAGGTTAGATGAAAGTGTTTCACAGTACTCCCCAGTTTCCACAGCCTTCATTCTAGGCCATGGAGTTATTGTGAGAGACTGCAAGTATCTCCAAAAAACATGTACACCTGTCCTTCATCCATTACCAGCCTGGAGTTCAGAGGAACCTTGCAGTATACACAGGCTCCACACTAACTTCTCAACCAGTAGGCAAGGCAGGCACTTCGCATAGCGAGATGGACCCAGGCCCAGGGCGCCAATCTTCAGAGGGGCACAAGGAGCTGACAATTATTCAGACTAAATCTATTTAAATAATTTCTTCTACACCTGCCACAGCTACGCCCTCAATATCCCACTAGTATTCGCATGGTGCTTGTGCTCAGCTGTGTTCATGTGTGTGATGCTATTAATTGTGTTTGACCAATGACTTTGTGTTTCACCATTGCGCATATTAGTTGCTCAATGTTCACCAATAACACATTATATGTTTTGTTCAGTTTAGCTGCCTATTGGCTTTGACATGACATTAGACATTACATTCTGTATTCAGGTCAGCTGCCTATTGGCTTTAACATGGCTTTAGCCCTACATTTTGTATTCAGTTCAGCTGCCTATTTGCTTTGACATGGCATTAGACATTACATTCTGTATTCAGTTTAGCTGCCTATTGGCTTTGACATGGCATTAGACATTACATTCTGTATTCAGTTTAGCTGCCTATTGGCTTTGACATGACATTAGACATTACATTTGAAATTTAGGTTAGCTGCCTATTGGCTTTAACATGGGGTTAGACATTGCAGTTGAGACATTCCAGATGAGCTGTGTTTTTCCACAAGATAGACCAAGCTGTGTGTTTCACACCAGACTATAGCTGATAAGAGCACATAGATTTTGTGTTTACCTCTCAATCCAGTCTGAGAACGAGTGAGGCTCTCTGAGAATTGGCCACTCTCCAAGTTTCTTCGGTTCTCACACTGAGTTTGCTTTTAAGGATGACTCTGGACTACAGCAAGGGTAGATTGAATCTGCTTGACTTCAGACAGGAACAGACGCCAGTTGCCTGACTCCCGTTTGGGTAGAAAATCTCTTTCTCGCAGTTGATCGGAGTCATCAACTTGCCGACCCCAGAAAGATGAAGCTGAATATAGGCCCTACAGCCTTGCCCCTACGGTGATGAATTTTGACTTTTATGCTTTGCTTTGAAGTTATGCTATAATATAATCACATGTATTTGCTGTGTACATTGCAACTGAGAAGTACTTTGATATATTTTGCTTTCATTGCTGCGACTACTTTTGAACGTGTGCGTCCAATCTACTAATTTCGTCTCTCAAGAACCTTGCGCTGAAGTAATAATAACAATAAATGTCTTCTTTAAACTAAGAAGTGCATTCCAGAGAGGTTCTGTAAGCTCGGTTATGAGATAGGAGCAGGAAAGCAGAACATTTTGGCGTGAGTCAGCAGTCTGGGAGTCAAATTGGAGATTTCGAAGTGCACGATTTAAAAGTGTAATTGTTTTTTTTTAGTGTTTAGAGAATTAAAGAAGCACGGCAGACCATGTTTGAAAATGCGTGTGAAGTTAAACTGCCTTATGGTGCTGTGAGAAACATGTTTTCTTGTTTATCAGGACTGTGTGAGTCTTCGGATGAGTGCTGTGATAAAGCATATTTAGAAAATGTGCCTTTTGAAATAAATGATGTTACTTTTGTTCTTGACAGAAGGGTTTGGATACTTTTATCTGCTTACAGAAAAATGCAGGAGAGATGTAGGCAGTTAGAACATGAAAACAAGAATTTACATGAGCAAATTAGCCAGAACACATTAATGCAAGATAATGCTGAAATCTATAAAACTGCTGTTTTAGAAGAATCTGGCTTTTCCCATTCCAGTAATGAGGGGGTTAAAATAGCTGTGGGCCAGTCTGAGCCTCCGTGTGAGCAGAGCATAGAGCAAAACACCCCACAGTTTTTGGCAGTTAAAGATCATTCCTTAACAGATAACACTGAGAACAGAGCTCAGAATGTTACTTACCGACCGCTTCTGCAAAGAAAAATTAATTCGGACATGGCAGGAGTATTGTCGCAAAATGTGCAGTTGCTGGCACAAGTAAAACAAAAGACTTTAGAGTTTCTTACTGTTTGCACTAAGCAAAAGACACAGAGTTTCATGAGCTTGTTTGATTTTTGGAAACAGTATAGCCCTCATCTGAGTGAAATTTTAACATCTTGGTATAAAGTAACTAGGATAAAATATAAGCAGCTGCGTGCTTCTGATTTGGCAAATGAAATAATTCAGACTTTAGGTTTCTGCGCAGTGCAAGAGGGAAACACTGATTTACATGTAAATCAGGAACAGGAGAGAACAAGAGTGCCCCTGGAACTTTGGAGTAAGCTTGTGACTTGTTATCAGTGGGTGATGAGTTCACCTAAATCTCACAGTTTAGGACAGGCACAGGAAGCTAGTATCATACACTTGATCTGGTAGATGCAAGACAGGGATAGAGGCACTGCAGCCCTACATGAACTGGTGTCACAAGCCCCTTTTCAGGATGTGGAGAGGGTGCAGAGAGTACCACAGGTAAAAGAGTCACCAGTGAAATTGAGTGCACCATTTGAATTCATGTCCCATGAGGATAAAAAGCATGTTTGTTTGATTATTTATTCAGATTTGTACAATGTGTGTCAGACTTTAAAGCAAGAGCTGCTTGAGATGTGTCATTTTTACACTGATTATTGGTTCACTGCCAATGGCTTAGCCGTTTGGTTTTCCACATGGCTTGTACCTAACTGGTTCAATTCCCTTGCAGATGTTAAAGAGAAAAGTACAGAATTGTCCACCCAGAATTCTGACTTAGTGGGGATGGCTACGTGGGTACACCAGAAATGTGGACATCTGGGAGAAAAAGCCACTTACAGGTGGGCAGAGATGAGAGGGATGCACATTCCCCTAGATTTGATAAAAACTGCAGCACGCACAAGAGAGATCTGTCCCACAAACAGTCAAAGATCAGTGGGAGAGAGGAGAGTTACCAGGACAGATATGGCAAATTGATCAGGTTTTAGGGCAAGTGATTGCTGCAGATTACCAAGGAGAAATTAAAATTGTGCTGATAACTAGAAAATAATTTGATTCATTCATACAAATTGGAGACAGAATGGCCCAACTTGTCAAAAGTGCAGTGAATGGAGGTTTGGTAAAGAATGAGTCTGCCCCAGCCCTTCTGACAGTGCAAGGAAAGGGAAGGTGTGGTGCAGCAGATAAAAACCTCTGTGCTGAGGTGTGGGTTGAAGACCCAAGGGACCCTCCAGAACCTGCGGAAATTATAACAAAGGGCCCCAAAAACGTCCTGCTGATTATAAAACAGGGAAAGGAAGAGGAAGGGCACATTTCAGATGACAAATGTTATTTGCAAGAAAAGTCATACTTTTTTCTTTTGCAGATCCTACCACGTTTCGCCACTGACCATGAGTGTGCTGTGTGGTCTCCCTTCGGGTGTGTGCGTGTGGGGTCGGGGAAGGGACCGAACCCCCAAACTGAACCTGATTGAGTAAAGTACAAACCCCATGGATCCATTTTGCGCAACTGGCGCCTTCAGTTCAAGTTCAACTTATTTGATTACGTTCTTCCACTGGAACTAAGCAACCTTATCAGTTAACTGTCTGTGTTTTTTCGTATGGAACTCTGACTTTCACTTACATTCCAGCAAACCTTTCAAGTGGACCGTGTATCTTTACATGAGTAGAAATCACGCTACATCAAATTGCTATTTTAGAGACACTATTATCTCAATCAGAGTATATAACTTTCAGTCTTCTCTGTGTAGATGTATCTGATGTGAAAGGTTATGAGGTCAATATGTTAATCCACTTCCATTGCTTTACAGTGATTGCTTTTATTATTCAAATCTGATTTGCTTATAATGTTTTTTTTGTGTTGATGTTTTTGTTTTTTTGTTTTTGTTTGAAATAAGAGGTATGTAAACAAAAATTAATTGGTCATAGGGTGGAATGTGATGCTATTAATTGTGTTTGACCAATGACTTTGTGTTTCACCATTGCGCATATTAGTTGCTCAATGTTCACCAGTAGCACATTATGGGGGTTATTCCAACTTTGGAGGAAGTGGTAATCCGTCCCAAAAGTGACGGTAAAGTGACGGATATACCACCAGCCGTATTACAAGTCCATTATATCCTATGGAACTCGTAATACGGCTGGTGGTAAATCCGTCACATTTGGGACGGATTACCACCTCCTCCAAAGTTGGAATAACCCCCTATATGTTTTGTTCAGTTTAGCTGCCTATTGGCTTTGACATGGCATTAGCCATTACATTCTGTATTCAGGTCAGTTGCCTATTGGCTTTAACATGGCATTAGCCATTACATTTTGTATTCAGTTCAGCTGCCTATTGGCTTTGACATGGCATTAGACATTACATTCTGTATTCAGTTTAGCTGCCTATTGGCTTTGATATGACATTAGACATTACATTTGAAATTTAGGTTAGCTGCCTATTGGCTTTAACGTGGGGTTAGACATTGCAGTTGAGACATTGCAGATGAGCTGTGTTTTTCAAAGCTGTGCTTTTCCACAAGATAGACCAAGCTGTGTGTTTCACACCAGACTATAGCTGATAAGAGCACGTAGATTTTGTGTTTACCTCTCAATCCAGTCTGAGAACGAGTGAGGCTCTCGGAGAATTAGCCTCTCTCCAAGTTTCTTCAGTTCTCACTCTGAGTTTGCTTTTAAGGATGACTCTGGACTACAGCAGGTGTAGATTGAATCTGCTTGACTTCAGACAGGAACAGAGACGTCAGTAGCCTGTCTCCCGTTTGGGTAGAAAATCTCTTTCTCGCAGTTGACCCGAGTCATCAACTTGCAGACCCCAGAAAGATGAAGCTGAAAATAGGCCCTACAGCCTTGCCCCTACGGTGATGAATTTTGACTTTTATGCTTTGCAGTTATGCTTTAATATATAATCACATGTATTTGCTATGTACATTGCAACTGAGAAGTACTTTGATATATTTTGCTTTTATTGCTGCGACTACTTTTGAACGTGTGCTTCCAATCTACTAATTGAGTCTCTCAAGAACCTCGTGGTGAAGAAATAATAACAATAAATGTCTTCTTTAAACTCAGAAGTGCATTCCAGTGAGGTTCTGTAAGCTCGGTTATGAGATAAGAGCAGGAAAGCAGAACAATGTGAACCCCCCTCCACCCATATATCAGCAACCCAATAGCCTCAACAACAACTTGGCTTTGTTCTGAGTAAACAGGTAAGTCGAGGAAGGTGCTGAGATGCCAGCGCCCTATGGCTAGTCACCGCTCAAGGCAACTACACAGCGACTGACACATGAACACAAAATGGGCCTCCTTGCTGCCTCACTACATTCACGTGAAGCAGCAAGGGGGGCAAATTTAATTTAGCTTCCGGCACCACTGGAGTAAGGGCTGGCCTTGCAAGGGGTCTTGCTTTTGCTCGATTTAGAGCTATTGGTGTTGTAAATTCCTACGTTTCTTGCCACATAAATTGAAAAGGAAGAGTAAAAACAGTTGAAATAAGTGAGCCAATTCAAAGTGCCACAGCTGCCAAGAGCATAAGCGCGAAGGAGAGACACAAAAGAAAAAAGAAGTTTGCTTGCAGTCAAACGTATTGGCAAACATGCAACTATCCATGTAACACAGTCGGTGTCCAAGACGGTAACAAAACCGCCCCAAGGAGGGACAGACATAAAGCACTTACTAATTATAACAAAGGATTTTTGAAAGGCAAGCCAACGAACGAGTGAATGTGATGGGCGTGTGGTTAAAAGCCCACAAGACTTACAACAGGTCAAAGAACTTGCGCGCTCGACCTATAAAGGAGAAAACGTCTTCGGACAAGGGAGTTTCCTATTATAATGAACCGCTAACAATGATGAGACAAAACTGCAACAAGTTGTACATCATGCCCAAAACTTTAACTCAAACATAATAAGGAATCATGGAAACTTTGTTCAGACTAGAGCACACACTGGAAGTTACTCATGACTATTTGTTCATCTTCTTACTTCTAAAAATCCCTGCTTCATTGATGTGCAAACAAAAAACAGAAAATACCAATGCTGTTTGAAAGTTTGTTCTCAGACTTTTGCTAGGAGTTGAGATGTCAGCCTGTCACTCGCTATTTTATTGCCACCATAACACACTCATATTTCAAAGTATGTATACTGAAGTGCCTTGTGAGGTTCAAACATGCCATGTGCTTTGGGACATCTTACAGAATGTGCAGATAAGGGGCTTAGGTTATGTTGCTGTGAATGCTGAATCCATAATGATGCTCTTTGTAATGTTCAGAAAACTGGTGCGGGATTAAAGTAAACTGACTCAGTTGAGGAGTAACTTGTTTAAGTATCAGCACAACGTTTCTGTTAAAAAGCCTACGTTCAGTTGTACTGCTCAGACACAAGAAACATAATGGAGTTTAAAAAAAGAAAACAAATTTCTACTTCATAGTCCTAAGTAAGGGGGAATGGTAAACTTACAAAACACCCGCTTGGAATGTACAAAACAAGCAAAAGGAGTGAGCCCAATATCATATCATTTGGATCGGCGTTGGTTCTCTCCCCAAGAAAACAAAATGAAAAAACAGGGTGAAAAGATGCATTTTGCAGCACAATTTCCACATAGAGGGGTTAAAAAATCAGAGGTTCTTACGCAGAACTAATGACATACATCCAATACTTGCACAATGTGCTATCCAAGCTTAATCCTCCTCGGGAGTTCTTCCGGTTTACCAAAACAGAGAAAACTTTGAAAACAATTGTGGCAAAACAGTTCATTATTTTTTCAGTACAACTTTCCGAAAAAAGGTCACAGAGCTATATGCAAAGCCATTAGAAAAATCAAATTCTGCAAGCATGGCGCTTTGTGCCTAGATATCAGTTTGCTGCAAACAAACCATCATTTGATGTATTCTTTGCAAAAATTTTCAAAAACAGAATTTTGTTTCTATCGCAAATGGACCATAAGCAATTAAAATTGCTACACATGGAGGAGCAATTCGACACCAGTTCTCAACTAATGGAACTGGTCACATTCAGCAGTTTATGTACAAGTTATTTACCTTCGGTAACGAAATATCTGGTAGTGACATATTCTATTTGCAGATTCCTTACCCTAGAATTTTCCCCTAGGCGTCAGACTGGAGCCAGAGATTTTTTCTTCGAGCAATACCCTTGTGCATCGGTAGGTGGCGTTGTCGACTCTGCAGGTGTTGTTGGCATCGTAGTTGCAGTGATTACGTCGGGAGTAGTACATAGACGCCACTTCAGCGCAGTGAAGAACACTAGGATTGGTGCACCAAAGCTAAGGACCTGAAGGAGGAATCCCTGTCCCTAGAAATCAGTTTGCAAGCGGGGAGGATGAAAGGGAACACCTGAGAGGGAATCAGGTGTGACTTTGGCACCTTGATAGCAAACCCCAGGGTGTGCAGGAGGCTCGGGGTACTCTGAAGGTGGGAGATGACTTTCTGGGGTTAATCCACCTTCAACAGCCAGTTGTCGAGGTAGGGGAAGACAGAGATTCCTAACCTGCGCAGATGAGCTGCAACCACCACCATCACTTTCGTGAACATCCAAGGGGCACTGCTAAGGACGAAGGGGAGCACGGTAAACTGGTAGTGCTCATGAACTACCACAAATCACGGGTAACGTCTGTGGGCGGGCAGGATGGGAATGTGGAAATAAGCATCCTGCAAGTCCAATGCTACCATCCAGTCTCGTGGGTCTAAGGCAGACAGGACCTGAGCCAGGATGAGCATTTTGAATTTCTCCTTCCTGAGGAAGTAATTGAGGTCCCAAAATTCTAGGCTAGGATGTAAGCCCTTGTCCTTTTCCGGCACCAGAAAGTAGCGGGAATAATAACCACGACCTACTCCTGGCACAGGAACCTTCTCTATGGCTCCCTTGGCCAAGAGAGCCGCGACTTCCTGGCAGAGAAGTGCCAAATGATCCTCCGGAAGATGGCTGACTGTCAGAGGCATGGCAAGAGGGGCAGATTCGAAGGGGAGGGAATAGCCCATTCAATCTATCTGCAAAACCCACCTGTCCGTAATGACGGAATCCCAGTGGGGCAGGTGATGGCAAATCCTGCCACCAACTGGATCGGAGTAAGGGGATGGACTAGGAGGGTTTGAAGGCTGCAGGTGGGCAGGGGTGGACTGGGCAGACCTCTGGTCCCCTGTCCCACGGTCACGTGGGATTGCACGTCCCCGGCCACGCAGCAGTTGAACAGCAGGAGTGGCATAGTGGCTGGGTTGGGGACGTGACAGGGAGCCCCTTCTGTGGCCACGAAAGGCGGCTGTTGGGGGCGAGAGGCAGCGGAAAGGCCAAGGGACCTCCAAAGAGATGGGAGCCATCAAAGGGCATGTCCATAAGAGAATGCTGGACATCCCTCGAAGAACCAGAAGTACGCAACCAGGCGTGGCGTTCCAAGGCCACCGTCATAGCAACTGATCTGCCCAGAGAGTCGGTTGTGTCCAGCCCACATCAGATAGTGAACTTCGCTGCATCTCTCCCATCAGTAACAGCTTGGGAGACGGTAGTACGGGCATCTTCCGTTATCTGTGGCAGAACTTGCGTGACCATATTCCACAGAGGGTGGGTAAGACTGGAGGAAGAAAACATCTTCTTCCCAAATTGTTCCAGCTTTTTTGATTCCTTATCTGGGGGTGTGGAAGGGAATGCGCCTGAGGAAGAGGAAGCCTGGATGACGAGACTCTCAGGCGTGGGGTGTTGGGACAGGAATTTAGGGTCGTTCGGGGCAGGCAGATGGTGGCGTGCGATAGTCCTGTTCACAGGAGCCCCTGTATTGGGTTGGACCAAGTAACCAAGAGGACATCAGTGAGGGCTTCACTGAATGGCAGGAGGGGCTCAGATGTGGATGCCACTGGCTGAAGCACCTCCATCAGGAGATTTGACCTGACCTGTACAGTATGCAGTTCAAGGACCTCAGCAGCCCCACTGACAACCATAGCATAAGTTGCTCCCGTTGCCGTAGCCACAGTAGGAGGAAACTGCATCCAGCATCTGGAGAAGTATCCAGGCCACCGGCCTCACCCAATTCCTGTGCCCAGTCCAAAGTAGGGTCATCGTGGTATTCATAAGGGTCCGGGACCCCTCCAATCCTTTCCCGAATCCATACCCATAAGGAAAAGGTCCAAATCTGACGTGGGGTGAGCAGGCCCCATCAAAGACAGAGGCGGCTTCGACCTGCGCCGTTCCGACTCCGAGTCGTCATGGATGAGGATCGGGTCGACATCGATGGTGGGCACCACCGACGTCGGGGGCTTTGACAATCGAACCAGTGCTGGGGAAGGTCTCAGTGGTACGACCGGCACCGGTGCGGATCTGCCAGCAGATCCAGAGGGGACCTCGGTGGCTGCAGCCGAAGCCGCCGGCGAGGAACCCGAAGGCCCCTCAACCGAAACCCCTGGGCCCAAAGGTGCCGTATTGGGGTCGGCTTGCCAAAGGATGAGGTGGATGGCCTCATAAAACTCCTTTCATTGGGCAGGGATCTCTCCGGCTCCCGGAAATTCAGGGAAGCACGGAGCAGACCCAGAAGCAGGTTCTGAAGACGGAGGCCTCGAGGGTCAACGCTCCTCCTACGTCGCATCAGCCGAGCGACGGGGTGAAGTTGAAGGGTGACGGGACCGCTCTGACTTGGAGGAAGAAGAATGGTGGTGGCTCTGCGAAAAGTCTCGAGACCTTTCCCTCGAGCGAGACAGGAACCTACGTGGAGTCGAGCGCCGTGCCGCCATTAGCTTGAGGGACCGCTCCATCAAGGTCTTCGGGTGGATGGGCGGCACTCTGAGCACAACTTCGCCTCGTGGTCGCGCTGCAAGCACCATGAACAGACTCACTGCAGATCCGTCACCGACATCGTGCAGTGACAGTCCTCGCATGGCTTAAAACCGGTCTTTGGGAACATCTTGACACACCCACAAACTCGACAAAACAGTCAAACTCGGTCAAAAAGAGACCAAAGTAGCTCTCTCAGGATCAGCGCGTGGAGCGGAAAGCTGATGCGACGTCTATGTACTACTCCCAACGTCATCACGGCGACTACGACGCCAACAATGTCCACGGAGTCAACCGACGCCATCTACCGACGCACAAGGGTATTGCTCAAAGAAAAAATCTCCGGATCCAGTCTGACACCTGGAGGAAAATTCTAAGGTAAGAAATCTGCAACTAGAAGTCTCTAACAGATTGCTTTAATTGACCACTGAAAAAATTCACAGTGTTGATAAGATAGTTTAAGCACCCTCAGTTGCCGCTGTTAAGGAAAGTATTTTGAATATAGCAGGAATAAAACATGAATGCTTGAATATATTTAGAAGAGGGTAGGTGGAAGAATTTCTTTTTGCCATGATTTTTAGGTCTACCTACAGACGCATACGCTGTGCTGCAAGACGTATTGTTTACAATTCAGTGGGTTTACACCCTCCTCACAGCATACTATTGTTTTTGTTGTCCCTTTCATTTGCAATCTTCCAACTGCTTAGCTCTCGTGGGCTTTCCAGCCTTTCTTTTGTAACCTCAAACCTGAAGCATGGAACAAGTACATGTGTTCTTCCTCATCTTTGTCCTTCATGTTTTTGCAGGGCACTATTTTTTTTTATAAGCTCTTCAGTATTACTCCTAGACATGCAACTTGCTTTCCTACTTTTAACACTGTCATTAGACTTCTTGTTTATGTGGTTTTCACTCTATTTGTTGTCTTTATTGATGCTTTAGTTACTTTAGTTTACCCACAACTGTACTCCACTCTACTCTATGTCACTTTGCACCACTTTAATCCACGCCACTCTATCCTAAGCCATACCGCTCCACTCTGCTTTGTGCCACTCCACTCTGCCCCACTCCACTCTATGCCACACAACTCCACTTCACTCTGTTCTAAGCCACTCCACCCCAGTGTACTCCACTCCATGCCACTCTACCCTAAAGCACTCCACTCTATGCCACTCCACTGTATTCTACACTGCTCTAGGACACCCTACTCTATCTGGCTTCACTCACACAGTGCAGATCTAGGCACTATACACACTCCACACAAACCCACTTCTCTCTACTCCACTCCACACAATGTCACTCTATGGCACTGTATGCCACTATACTCTCAGTGACTCTATGCCACTCCACACCACTCTACTCTATGCCAGTACACTCTACACCACCCTTTGCCACTTCACTCAGTGGTGCTCTACCCAGGAGGCTGGCCTGGTTTGTAGTGGGTACCTAAGGTACTTACACCCTATACCAGGTCCAGTTATCCCTTATTAGTGAAATGTAGGCAGTGTTCTAGCAGCTCAGGCTGTGAAGAGGTAGCTGTAGCAGAGCAGCTTTGGTTGAACTAGGAGACATGCAAAGCTTGTGCAATACCACTATAGTCACACAGTACTTATACACAATAAAAGACAATACTCAGTGTTACCAAAATTAAAGGTACTTAATTTTAGTGACACAAGGCCAAAAATATCTTAGAGACAATACTCCTTCTGGAGGTAAGTATAATACACAATAAATACACTAGTAACCAAAATCAGGTATGTGCACAGTCAGAAAATAGTGCAAACAGTGAAAAAACACAATACATTGCAATAGGCCTAGGGGAAACAAAAAACATATACTAAAAAAGTGGAATGCGAATAACGAATTCCCCCCTAGGTAAGTGTAGTGTGTAGAGGGGTGCTGGCAGTGTAAGAAAACACCAAAGGTAAGTAAAATACCCCACCCCAGAGCCCAGGAAAACAGGAGTAGAGTACAACAAGTTTCCCCAGGACACACTACAAGTTGTGATAAAGGATTTTTCAAGGACCAAGCAAGACTGCAAGAAACCAGCAATGGATTCCTGGACCTGAAGACCTGTGAAGAGAGGAGACCAAGTTCAGAAGTCGCAGAAGAGTCTGGGAAGAACAGGAGCCCCTGTCATCCTGGAAGAAGGTGCAAAAGTGGATTCTCCGGTTGGAAGAAAAGTGTAGAATTGCACCAAAGAAGATAGCTGCGGGTTCCTGCATGATGCACGAGATGTCCCATGTCGAGTCGTTGGATGCAGGTAGTTTTCGGCGCTGGATTCCTCCAACAGGCCTTGGTTCAAGCAAGTTTGCGGTTTGTGTCAAAATGGCGCTGCCCGGGCCCAGGAGGGAGCTGGGGGTCTCAACTCGAACTGAGGAGACAGAGGGGGCTCTCAGCACTTTAGAAAGGCCTCAGAAGACCAGGAGCATCCACAGGAGTCCCGGGACACGGGGACAAAGAAGATGCAAAATGCGGATGTTGTAGCACTACAATGGAAATTCCCACGCCGCTGGAGAACAACTCAGGGAGTTGAGCATCGCAGGATTGAGTGCTGGGGACCTGGGCTACACTGTGCACGAAGGAATCTTGGAAGAAATGTACAGAAGCCCAAGGAGCTGCAGAAGATGCGGTGCAAAACGGTACTGTCGCAGCACGGGGAGGCAGGCTCTTACCTCCACCAAATTTGGACAGCTGGACTTTTGGACAGTCTGGGTCACTTCAGTCCACCACCTGTGTTCCAGGGATCACGCTCGTCGCCAGGAGAGGAGTCCCAGAGTACCAGTTGTCGTCGCAGAAAGGCGTCAGCTGAACGAGGGAAGTGACTACGTCACTCCACGGGAGATTCCTTTGGTTCTTCTGGTGCAGGATGAAGACAAGCAGTCCTCAGAGCGTGCACACCTTGGAAACTGTTGCAAATGCTGGCTAGAGCTGAAGTTGCAGGCTACAGTAGCCTTCCTGGATACTTTGTTGCAGTTACAGCGGTTCCTGGAGCAGTCTGCGGTTGATCCGACGGTCAGAATCTGATGCAGAGGAGTCCTGGGAGAGTCTTGCAAACCGAATCTGAGGAAACACCCAGAGGAGAGACCCTAAATAACCCTGAGGGGGGGGGGAATGGGTATCTACCCAGGTATGCACCTATCAGGAGGAGTCTCTGAAGTCACCTGCTAGCACTGGCCACTCAGAGGCCTCCAGAGGGTCCCCACACCTTAGAATCCAAGATGGCTAATGCCAGGGACACTCTGGAGGAACTCTGGGCACCACTCCTGGGGTGGTGTTGGACAGGAGAGTGGTCACTCCCCTTTCTTTTGTCCAGTTTTGCGCCAGAGCAAGGACTGGGGGTCCCTGAACAGGTGTAGACTGGCTTATTCAAGGTAGGGCACAGTTTCTACCCTTCAAAGCATTTCCAGAGGCTCTGGGAGGCTACCCCTCACAAGCCTGTGACACCTATTTCCAAAGGGAGAGGGTGTAACACCCTCCTCCAAAGGAAATGCATTGTTTTGCCTTGCTGGGATTGAGCTGCTCAGTTCCCAGGAGGGCAGAAACCTGCCTCTGAGGTGGCAGCAGCTCGGGCTACAGTGGAAACCTCAGGGAGCTGGTTTGGCAGTACTGGGGGTCGATGGTGGAGCCCCCAGGGTGAATAGGATTGGCCCCACACTACCAGATTTGGATTGGTCAATTCCATGATCCTAGACACCTCACATGGCCATATTCGGAGTTACAATTGTGAAGCTACATATATGTATTGACATATATGTAGTGCACGCTTATAATGGTATCCCCGCACTCACAAAGTCCGGGGAATTGGCCCTAGACAATGTGGGGGCACCTTTGCTAGTGCAGGGGTGCCCTCACTCACAGTAACTTTGCACCCAGCCTTCAGTAAATTAAGGTTGGACATATAGGTGACTTATAAGTTACTTAAGTGCAGTGAAAATGGCTGCGAAATAGTGTGTGCACTATTTCACTAAGGGTGCAGTGGCAGTCCCGAAGAAAGGTTTGTCTCAGCTCCTTATGGGTGGCAAAAGAAATGCTGCAGCCCATGAGGATCTCCTGGAACCCCAATGCCCTGGTGTCAGAGGCTGGCCTGGTTTGTTGTGGGTACCTTGGATACTTACACCTTATACCAGTCCAGTTATCCCTTATTATTGAAGTAGCAGTGTTCTAGCAGCTTAGGCTGATAGAGGTAGCTATAGCAGCGAAGCTTAGGCTGAGCTAGGAGACATGCAAAGTTCATGCAATACCACTTATACAGTAGTTACACAATACTTATACATAAGTAAAGACAATACTCAGTGTTACCAAAAATAAAGGTATTTATTTGGGTGACACAGTACCAAAAATATCTTAGAGACAATACTCCTTCTGGATGAAGTAATATACACCATATATATATATATACTAGACACCAAAATTAGACAAGTAATTAGCCATAGAACAGTGCAAACAATAGGAAATACTATAGAATGCAATGGGAGAAAATAGGTCTGGGGCAACACAAACCATTACTAAGAAAGTGGGATGTGAATCACGAATTCCCCCCTAGACAAGTGTAGTGTGTGCAGAATCACTGGGAGAGTAAGAATACAGTAAAGATAAGTAAATTACCCCACCCCAGAGCCCAGAAAAGCAGGAGTAAAGTACTGCATATTTACTTAGGACACATTACACCTTGTGATATGGATTATTGCAGTAACCAACCAAGTCTCCAAACAACAACTGCTGGATTCCCGAACCTGAAGACCTACACAAGAAGGGGACCAAGTCCAGAAGTCAAAAGAAGTTCCTGGACGGAAAGGAGCCCCTGCCAACCCAGAAGAGGGTGCAAAAGAAGAGTCCCCGGTTAGTCGAAGACTGCTGGAATGCACCCTAGGAAGATACCAGCGTGGTCCTGCATGATGCAAAAGATGTCCCATGATGTGTAGATGGATGCAGAAGTTATTTCGTGTTGGAGGTCACCAACAAGCCTGGGTTACGACAAATATGCGTTTTGCATTAGAATGGCGCTGGCTGGACCCAGAAGGGACCTGGGGGCCTCAACTCTGTGTGAGGAGGAGGAAGAGGGGTCTCTCAGCACTTTAGAGAGCCCTCAGGATGCCAGGCCGCACCCATGGTAGTCCCAGGACACGGGGACAAAGGAGGTGCAAAACGCGGTTGGTGCAGCACCACAAAGGAAGGTCTCACGCCGCCGGAGAACAACTCAGCGTGTTAAGTGCCGCAAGATGGAGTGCTGGGGACCTGGCCAGGCTGTGCACGAAGGAATTTTGCAAATAGTGCACAGAGGCCTCAGGAGGTGAAGACGACTCAGTACACAGGGGTACCGTCGCTCTCATGGAAGGCAAGGTCTTACCTCCTCCAAATTGCATCAGCAGGACCTCAGGACAGTCTACGTCGATGGGGTCCACCCTCTGTGTCCTTAGGAGCACGCTTGTCGCTGTGAGAGGAGTCCAAGGGTACCGGTTGTCGTCTTAGAAGGTGCCTGCGTGAGCAGGGGAGTGACTCCATCCCCCCACTGGAGATTTCTTCGGTCCTTCTGGTGCAGGATGAAGACAGGGAGTCCCCAGAGCGTGAACATCGTGGAGACTGTTGCAGTTGCAGTTGCCGGCTGGAGCTGAAGTTGCACAGGAAAAGTATCCCTCAGACTCGCCTCGCGTGATGGACTGGACGCTACGTTACTGAATTTCAGGATTAATACTTCGGGCTTATCAGGGCCTTGATAGCACCAGCCTTCTGACTACTGGGATCACCGCACACCTGCGGCAGTCCCACCCGGGACTGACCATCGTATTTTTTGCCATTTTGAACTCACTGCTGTCCTCTGCACCTGGCCGAACGGGCCCAGCCTTGATAAAGTCACTTGCGTGACGAAACACGTGTTGGCTGTTTCCTGTAAAGACGACACAAACCTATACCTGCGAATAAAGACTCGAACATATCAACAACTTGGATTCATCGCTTTTACTCTTCACCTCTGGATTTACAATACTTGGGATTTACTTACGTCCCAGAAACATTGAAGAACTTTTACCTTTTTGTGTGCCTTGGTCTATCTGTACTTATTGATACTTTGTTGCTGTTACAGCGATTCCTGCGGCAGGCTGCGGTTGATCCAAGGTCAGAGGATAAAGTAGTAGTTGCAGAGGATTCCTGAAGGAAACTTGCAAGCAGAATCTGAAAAGAACCCACAGGAGAGACCCTAAATAGCCCTGAGAGGGGGACTGGCTACCTTATCAGGTATAGACCTATCAGGAGGGGTCTCTGACATCACCTGTTGGCACTGGCCACTAAGAGCCCTCCAGAGTGCCCCCACACCTTACAAAGCAAGATGGCTGAAGTCTGGGACACACTGGAGGAGCTCTGGGCACCACCCCTTGGGTGGTGATGGACAGGGGAGTGATCACTCCCCTTTCCTTTGTCCAGTTTCGCACCAGAGCAGGGGATAAGGGGTCCCCGAACTGGTGTAGACTGGCGTATGCAAGGAGGGCACCATCTGTGCCCTTCAAAGCATTTCCAGAGGCCGGGGAAGGCTACCCCTCCCCAGCCTGTAACACCTATTTCAAAAGGGACAGGGTGTAACACACTGCTCTCATAGGAAATTCTTTCTTCTGCCTTCCTGGGACTGAGCTGCTCAGACCCCAGGAGGGCAGAACCCTGTCCATGACGTCTTGCATCTGTAGCTGCAGTGCAAGCCTCAGAGAGCTGGTTTGTCAGTACCGGGGGTCTATAGTGGAGCCCCCAGGATGCACGGAACTGCTCCCCAATACCAGATTTGGAAGGGGGGACAATTCCATGATCTTAAACATGTTACATGGCTGTATTCGGAGTTACCATTATGAAGCTAAATATAGGTATTGACCTATTTGTAGTGCACATGTGTAATGGCGTCCCCACACTCACAAAGTCCCGGGAAATGTCCCTGAACTATGTGGGGGCACCTTTGCTAGTGCAAGGGTGCCCTCACACTTAGTAACTTTGCACCTAACCTTCAGCAAGTGAAGGTTAGACATATAGGTGACTTATAAGTTACTTAGGTGCAGTGAAAATGGCTGTGAAATAATGTGCGTTATTTAATGTAGGCTGCAATGGCAGGCCTGTGCAAGGGTTCGTCTGAGCTCCCTATGGGTGGCAAAAGAATTGCTGCAGCCCATATGGATCTCCTGGAACCCCAATGCCCTGGGTACCTAGGTACCATATACTAGGGACCTATAAGGGGGGTCCAGTGTGCCAATTGAAATTGGTAAATGAAGTCAATAGCCTATAGTGACAAATTTAAAAGCAGAGAGAGCATAAGCACTGAGGTTCTGATTAGCAGAGCCTCCGTGACACAGTCAAGCACTAAACAGACACACACATTAGGCCATAAACTATTAGCACTGGGGTCCTGACCAGCAGGGTCCCAGTGAGACAGGCAAACACATATTGAAATACAGCTAAAAGGGGGGTAACATGCCAAGGAAGATGGTACTTTTCTACATCTGGGTACCTAGGTACCATATACTAGGGACCTACAAGGGGGGTCCAGTGTGCCAATCAGAATTGGAATATGAAGTAACTAAACTATAGTGACACATTTGGTAAGAGGACAGACAGCATAAGCACTGGTGTTCTGGTTAGCAGAACTTAAGTGACACAGTTAAGCATACTGACAACACACACATAGACCACAAACTATGAGCACTGTGGTCCTGGCTAGCAGGATCCCAGTGAGACAGGCAAAACATACTGACAAAGAAATTGGGGGGAACATGCCAAGAAAGATGGTACTTTCCTACACTCTACTCTACTACCACTCCACTCTATGCCACTTCATTCTACGTATCACCGCTCTAAACCACTGTTCTCCACTTCACTTATGCAATGCTAAATCATTTTTCTCCACTCTACAGCACTCCACTCTACACCAGTCTACACCATTCCACTCAATGCCACTTTACGCCACTGCACTGTAGTCCACTCCACCCCACTCTACCCCACTCTGCCACTCCGTTCTGTATCAATCTACTCTACGCCCCTCTGTGCCACTCCACTCCAGCATACACCACTCTAGGTCACTCCACACAATAACACTCAGTGGCACTCTATGCCACTCCTCTCTATTCTACTCCATTCCACTCTATGCCATGCTACACCAATCTATGCCACTCTACTGTAAGCAACTTAACTCTATGCCACTCAAGTCTATGACACTCTACTCTATGCCACTTTACTGTACACCACTTCAATCTACCCTTCAGCACTCCATCTACAGCACTATTGGCTATGCCATTCCACTCCACTCTACTGTACATTATGCCACTCTACTCCATGCCACTCTACTCCACACCACTCTACTCCACTCTCCTCTATGCCATTCTACTCCACTCTGCACCACTCCACACCACTAACTTTTCGCCACGCTGAACAGCAGAGACACTGCTGTACAACATGGCTAAAAGACATCGGCAAAGCCAGTAACTCTTACATGGGCAAGACATATTGGCTTTGCTAATGCTTGTTTTAATGTTACTATAAACACAAATTCCATGGCAGGCCTGAATACGAGGATTATGCCTTCCAGCTCCACTTTATTCTCCCTCAGCAGCTAATGCAGAGGACAAGAACAATACACTTCCCATGATAATTTTCGACAGCCAATCATAATCATAGTGCATCAATCTTTCTTCCTTGCTCTAGCAAAAGATAAGTACTCCTTTCCTTCTTGTGGCTTGGATGCTCACTTGTAGTGTTTTGAACCTTTAATGCCTGAATAGTATTGGTGATTTTACGTTGTCATGTTTATTGCAGAGGCAGTGCAGCACACTAATATTCTTTCCCCTACAGGGTAGGAAGCTGCCAGCTCCACTGAGCGCATATGGTGCGGAATGGCCACTGACTGCCAGGGAAGCCACAGAGGTCCTCTGCTGCTCTGCAGTCTGAAAGACTTCTCACTGGACGCACTACAGAGGTTTTTCCACTTTAAGCATCAGTGAACCGATCCTAAGAGTATTCAGAGTAAAGTGGCTAGGGGAAAGTTCTGTCTAGGCCCAGAGTACTGTCCCCCTGAAAGGGGTTGTGTGTACATTCCCTTAGTGAGATTCTATTTTGCTTAACAGGGCTGTAGGAAGCTATCTCTGTATATACTATATCAAAATGAGATATAGTGTGCACAGAGTCCAGGGATTCCCCAGAGGCTTGACAGAGGCTAAAATAGATAAAACTAATGCTCTACTTGCGTAAGTGTGGTCGAGAAGTTAGGCTTATTAGAGGCGTGTGTTAAGCATTTGTTCTACACACAGAAGCAAAAGAAGAAACACACACTCAATTACTTAACTCCAGACCGTTAGGATTTTATATAGAAAAATATGTTTTGTTAATAGATTTCTAGAACCACAAGATTCAGTTTGCAGGTAAGTACATAAAATAAAAGGTACTTTGCATATATATGATCAGGGCTTTGAATAGAATCGACAATGTATAAAGTTATTCTTAAAATGGCAAAAAGCTATTTTAAAAGTGGACACTGCATTTTTCAACAGTTCCTGGAGAAGAAAAGATGGTACAGTTTTGCAGGTAAGTATACAACTTACAGTTCTTATCTCCGGGGTGTAGGTAGTCCATCATTGGGGGTTCAAATTAATCCCAAACACCCACCACCCGCAACACGAGGCTGGTCGGGTGCAGAGGTCAAAGAGGCACCAAATTAACGTGGGCTCTTATGGAGACAGGGGGCACTCGGAACTTTATCTGCTGGCAGGAAAGTACCTGTGGTTTTGGAGGGCAGACTGGGGGAGGGGTTTAAGAGAGCACTGGAGGGGCCCCAAGTAGAAACCAAACATGCATCCTCAGCAGCACTAGGGTAGCCAGGTGCTGGGTGCAAACAGGGCATCTGGGCTTCAATGCAACTCTATGAGGGGATCCCAGGGGTCACTCTGAGGTTGCAGACGAGGTCCAGTGGGGCTTCTAGGGCAAACCACTGTCTGGACAGGGAGGAGGGCTGCCTGCTGGTCACTGCTGCACCAGAGGTTGGTTTCTCCAAGGCCTGGGGGCTGTGGGTGCAGTGGTTCTTCTTCGTCCGGGGCGCGCGGTCAAGGAGGTCCTCAGGATTCCCTCTGCAGGCGTCGTGGAGGGGTCAACCCAGGGTGGGCACTTGCTCACAATCGCCTGGGGACCCTCTTTGGCTAGGTGGACCACGGGCGTCGGGTGCACAGGGGTCAGGACTCACGCATCTGGAGTGAGGTGGGAGTCCTTGGTTGTAGGTTTCTTCAGACAGAGCCGCTGTCCTCTGGACTTCTTGATCATTTTGGGTGCAGGGCAGTCCTCTGGAGTTGTCAGAGGTCGCTGGGCCTGCTGGACGTGTCACTGGTCTTTTTGTAGGTTCTCTGAAGCAGGAGACAGGCCGGTAGGGGAGGGGCCAAAGCAGTTGTCGTCTTCCTTCTTCTCTGCTGGGGTCTCAGCTTAGCAGTCCTTCTTCTTCTTGTAGGTCACCAGGAATCTGGTGAGCTGGGTTCAGGGGGGCCCTTAAATCCTAGATTTAGGGCTGTGTTAGGGGTCAGAGGGCAGTAGGCAATGGCAACTGTCCCTGAGAGTGGCTACACCCTCCTTGTGGATACTCCCTTTGGGGAGAGGAGAACATTCCTATCCCTACTGGTCCATGTCCTCCAAACCAAGCTGGAGGATTCTGGAGGGAGGGAGGCCATCTCAGCTCTGGGCACCTTAGGGGTTTTCCCAGTTTTCCCTCATTTTCCCACTGGACTTGCCGCCAAAAGTGGGGCGTTGTCCAGGGGGCGGGCATCTCCACTAGCTGGAGTGCCCTGGGGCACTGTAACCTGCGGCTTGAGCCCTTTGAGGCTCACAACCAGGTGTTACAGTTCCTGCAGGGGGAGGTGTGAAGCACCTCCATCCAGGACAGCCTTTGTTTCTGACTGCAGAGTGCACAAAGGCACTCACCCCATCTGTTCAGAAACTTGTCTGAAAATGGCAGTCTGGCACAGAACGGTCAGTCGTAAACTAGCAGTTGGGCTAAAATACAGGGGGCATCTCTATGATGCCCTCTGTGTGCATTTTTCAATAAATCCCACACTGGCATGAGTGTGGGTTTATTGTGTTGAGAAGTTTTATACCAAACTTCCCAGTATTCAGTGAAGCCATTATGGTGCTGTGGAGTTCGTAATGACAAACTCCCAGACCATATACTCAATATGGCTATACTGCACTTGTGTCTAAGAATGGACTTAGACACTGTAGGGGCATATTGCTCATGCAGCTATGCCCTCACCTGTGGTATAGTGCACCCTGCCTTAGGGCTGTAAGGCCTGCTAGAGGGGTGACTTATCTATGCCACAGGCAGTGGTTTGTGGGCATGGCACCCTGAGAGGGGTGCCATGTTGACTTTGTCTTTTTCTCCTCATCAGCACACACAAGCTGCAAGGCAGTGTGCATGTGCTGAGTGAGGGGTCCCCTAGGGTGGCATAATACATGCTGCAGCCCTTAGAGACCTTCCCTGGCCACAGGGCCCTTGGTACAATGGATACCTTTTACAAGGGACTTAACTGTGTGCCAGGGCTGTGCCAATTGTGGAAGCAAAGGCACAGTTTTAGGGAAAGAACACTGGTGCTGGGGCTTGGTTAGCAGGGTCCCAGCACACTTTCAATCAAAGTTGGCATCAAAACTAGACAAAAAGTGTGGGGGTAACCATGCCAACAGTGGCACTTTCCTACAAAGGCCCTACACAAGATTTAAAAAACGATTATTGCAGGGTGTGATGCCCCTCTCCCTATCAGCATACCACTCCTAGGGCAGGATTAGAGTATTACTTATATACATAGTATAAATGTGGGCCATGCTAATTAGTGGTTTCAACTCCTCAGGTGCAGGAAAGTAGGCCCAGAGTAACATTACAAAGTGCTTGTATAACCCACTGTCTAGTACGATGTACAGCATGTAGAGAGATTCAGGAGTCTGTGAAGCAGGAGGTGCAGGAATTCATTTCTTGGTATGAGAACTTTTCAGATGCCTTATTGAAATGGTGGTAACACTGCCCTAGAGCCATTCGGGAAGCAGTCACTCCGTAGCACCGAAAGAGGCAAGCTGCAAACAGGCATGACATACATACTATTAGGTATTTGTGCATCCATGTGTTTACATATGTGGGAACATTTAAGCCTGACCAATTTCCTTGCCAATGCGAGTGGTTTTAGAAGTACTTCTGTTCCCCAAAAGTGAAACTGAAGAATAGATTGACTAACCCTCGTACCACTTTTTAGATTAGTAAAGCAGGTTGCATTTTGGATGATAAGATGGTGTGATGTAAATTGTTATTTTGTTTCAATGACGCACTGCAGCATAAAAAGACCTGTTAGTAAAACAGAACTGGCTTTGCACTGATTAAATACTGTTTTATGGTTGTGTGTACCGATATAATATTTGCATATAAACTCACTTTGAAAATAAAGCTGGCTACAATTCCCTAACGCTGCCACTGAATCAATAATAAATTTAAAATATTTGCCAATGTTAAGAAAGGGAGTACTTTAATAAAATCTCCCAGGATCCTGTCTTTCCTTCACTAAGCGACTCCCCAACACTTAGCGGTTTTGCAACTGATGGTAATCCAACAGAGTCTGCATATACACCTACACCAATGATGTTCAACTCTTTCAATGGCAGATCCATTGCAGATTATGCCTAGGAGCCAATACCCACAGTTCACCAATTTAGTCAGTTACCCTCCAGATGGGCAGGCATGTAATGAGTGAAGAGATCTGCTACTCACTGCTGGCTATAGTCTACCTCGGAAGTCTCAAGTAAATGCCTACTATGGCTGCTTGTTGAGTTCAATCTAAGAGCATAGGATGATGATGTATGGAGGCAGATCTCTGACTTCCACCCCACTCCCCTCAACCAAACATACCTATTTAGCTCCATAAGACCCAGAATGAATAACTATTGGTGCTCATTTTTCTAATGGACCTTCTATACAAAAGAATCAAGGGGATCTAAAGAGCTGACCAAGTCTTCCAGCATACTACAGACTTCAGCAGCTGTAGGCTGCATGCCCCTCTCTCTCACACTTCTAGTACGGCACACTGCTAGGCGCTGTGCTCAATGACACAATAATCACACCTCAGTGGTCACCACGCACGACCTCAAAAAAGTTCTCACATAAGATCAAAACGAAAGCAGCATCCTTACAGTCGTACGACCTACATGATGTAGCATGCTGCCTATGTGGGCAAGAACTTCACCGCCCTACCTAAGGGCAGGAACCACTACATAAAAGCTTAAGTACACAACAAATACTAACAAACAGACCAGGTGTGGTTTCCCCTGTCTAACCTCCACTCACCCTGCAGTTTATTTAAGCTATTCCTAACCACTCTACTTGGAAAGAAAAAAACATCCTGTTTTGAATTCAGCTAATTTCTATACGGGAGTAGGGGAACAGTGCTAAAAGATTAACTCATCGAGGAATTGCTGCGAATTGAGAATTCTCTTTCAATCCCGTGACTTTCCAACACATTTTATTTCAAAGGGATTAAAGGCACTAGATGCTCCCTTAAAACCCCACTGTGGGTTCTCTGAAGTAAAATGTTTTTGTCTCTATTCAAATATTCATTAAGTGATTATCATAGGAGAGGAATCATAATTAATATGGAGAGAATACGGACGTGTTGTGATCTGCCTGTCAGGTTCAATGTTTCTCAAAGCAGGACCACAACTCCATGATTCTTTGGGAATTTAATTCAAACAAATCTGGGCACCTCTTTGTTAAGGATGTTCGCTGTAATAAAAGTGCAAGTAGATGAGATATGTGTGTTTGATGCAGAGGAGGTGGCAGACAACAAAGAAATTGCAAAGCTTTTGAAACATACACTAAATTTCAACATTATGGTTTTGTGGCAGTCAGTGATATTGTGGTTGTATGGTGCGTTTTTAGTTCAATATTGCACAGTAGTCTTTTATTTGTTAGCATATACGAGCACACCGCTGAAGCTGTAGGGAGAAAGCCGCAAATGTGCGAGTTAAGTTGTTGATTTCCACGTCCACCTCTTCCTTACTGTATGGACTACACTGCATTAACATATTCGAGTTAGGACACTGCGTGATCTTGTGCATGCACAAATGCGGAAAAGGCATTGTGTCACTGTTAATATGGGATACACTGCCTGCTACTGCTGCAGTCTTCATTGCTTCATGAAGCCAGAAGCCAATGCCAGGATTTAGAGGTAACAATTGACTAGATAAATGATTCCAGTTTACCTTACCTGAACATAGATATATCTCATGTGGGCAACCTGGCACCCATCTTGCCATTGTAGACAATTTTTTTAATCTTTGCGCTAGAGGCAAGAAAGACCATATTCATTCATTTTCTTTGTATATCGCAGAATTACTTAGATGTTCCAATACATTACATTCTCTAATAACATGAACTAGCAAAGCCAATAGTTCTGGCTTTCATGTGGTAAACCATGCAAGCATATGAGTGCAGTGTTGTGGTGGTAATTGTAAGGTAATGTTAATGGTGGTGTTGGTGGTTATGGTGTGGTGGTAATGGTGTAGTTGTGGTGGCAATGATGGCAGTGGTAATGGAAATAGTGGATAATGAGGTGGTAATGGGAATACTGATAGTGGGAATGGTGGTGGGACATATGAAGAAAGTAAAGATGCTAGCTGTAGTGGCTCAAACCTGAATCCCAACAAAAACATTTTAAAAAGCCACTGCAGTAATGAAAATACAAAAATGACTGATTTATGTACACAATGCATGTATGAGATAAAGGTTGGAATGAGTGGTAAGTGAGCATATGTTTCATAACTAAAACTTGCATTGCAATTTAAGCACTCCATATGAGGCAGTGTGATACAACTAATCACAATTTAGTTTAGCATAACAGACAATAAAATTAGCTAGACCCTAGAAACACATTTTTGGTAACCAATGATTTGAGCATTCTAATGTTAAGGTTAAGGATAGGATTCTTTTAAGGCTTAGGGTTGTGGTGAGAGTTCTCTTTAAGGGTAGGTTTGGCATTTTGGGGTGGGGTGGAGCAGTGCTTAGGGTGAGGAGACATTGGGTATATTTAAAAGTAAGGGCTGGTTTAAGGTTAGAGACTTGGTATGGGTTATGGTAAACTACAAATTACATCTCCATTATTCTTTGCTCCTCTGGCCATTGGGGGAGCCTCAGAATCTGGAGGAGGAAAAAGAGGGAAGAAACCCCATGCCAACAAAGTACCACAATTAGAGCCAGATGTAGTCAACAAATATAAAGGTAGGCAACAAAGAAGTTATAAACACACTGACAGGAGTGAAAGGACCAAGGAAGAGAAGTCTGTGTGTAGGTAGAAGTATCCCTACTGGTCCTCAAAATCCTCAGTGGTCATCCCTTCTGGATCCTTTTTCCACCAAGCATGATAAATCCGTTCACCTCCTCCCCCTCAATGTCTATGCCCAACTTTCTCACACCTTTCCGCCCTAAAACTGGTCTGTCATTCACTGCCTCTTTCAATGTCCAGAACAGCCCACAAGCGGCTGATTCCACTGCACTCTTTCCTTTACAAACTTCACCAATCAATCTCCCTGTTCCCACCTCAAACTCCTTCCCTTCTCCACCCTTTTCAAACCTGACCTAACATTCCTACCAGTCTTTCACTTGCAAGTCATTTCCTCTTCTTCCCAAGTGCAGACTGAGCCCAGGTTTCCTCTATCTACACCTCACCACTCCTCCTGTTCCTCCATACATCCTAAAGAGCTCCTGCTTATCTCATTTACTGGGCTTCCCTGTGAATCCCCACCCAATCCCTACTTATTTTCTAAAATGTAAGGCTTTCTGCGAGCAAATACTTAAAATTATATCTGTAAACTTCAATCTCAATTGGGAATTTCAGTTCAATTCTCCTTCCTGTCATACCTGTGTCAGACATCTGATCTCTTATCTCTATCGAGCTGATATGACTAAAAAAAGTGACCTAATGCTTGATGTCGAGGCTCAAATGTTGTTCATATCCTAGTTGCCTACCTTAACTGTCAAGCCTCGAAGATCAATAAAGCAAAATCCTCACTAATGGAAGATGATATGTGCAAGTTAGCTAAGAGTTTTTAAAAAAAAAAACTTTATTTTCAGTTTTGAGACTTGTTCTTAAGACGAGTGGAACAAATAAGTGAAACAAACAAACCATGGTCAGATTCTCCTATAACGATAAACACAGTTAACGTTGCTACAGACAACTTTTTTTTAAACTTACATTTGCACAGTTCAATAGAAGCTATTGAAACAAGCATTTACAATGCATCGGGTCTCGCGTTTGCTCATGTTAGAGCTGATCGCGTTGTAAACTCCTAACCCGACTTTTCACCTATCAGGCAAAAGTGCATTTATGTACATAACCCGAAAAAGTGAAATCAAGTATGTAAAGCGCTCGAATTCTGCCAAGCGAGATCGGGCTTGTAAATTAGAGAAAAAAATGTCCACAAGTCCGATGGAAAACAGCGAGCCTCGCATGTTTTCTGTACTTGGTCGCTGCGCTGGAGGAGGGCTAGCCACCGGAAAAGGCATGACATATGCGTGCCTTTGACTAATGAAAGCAAGCAGATTTTATTAGGGAAGCCCACCAACCAATAAAAAACACTGACGTGAAGTTGACAGGGCTCCGAGCCCTTTTCTAAATACAAAAGAGTCTCGCTGCGAAACGCATGCGCGAGCGCATACAACGCAGGCTCGACCCTAAAAAGGGAGATTATACAAAGCAGAAGTCTCCAGGACAGGATCATCTTTTCACCTCCCGGTACTCATGGCCAATATCCCATGATCTACAACATATGGGTAATGAAAAATCTAATCACCCATGGAGCATTCGCAACATTTAGCGTGAACAACTCATTCGACATAACCCTCTACTTGAGTATGTCCATGGCTGCTTTAGGATGGATCTCTCCTAAGCATTTTCAGGCAGCCCTCAAGTCGGACATATTCTGCATCCATTATTCCCCCCAAAGAGTTTTCCGCCATAACTAGGGTATGGCAACGCAACATTTACCTAGTACAAATCCCAAACGTGCAATTTAAGTTACATTCTTTTTTTCCATGTTGGGGACTACACTCAGTAAACATTGTTTACATGTACACTGTAGAGGATGTGACCTCTTGCAAACTTTGCACAATACTCTCCCAGTAAGCCAGAAAGCTCCCTATGAAAGAAGGATGTGTCAATATTCCCGCAATACAGACAGGCTGGTGACTTCTCTGGGTATATCCTGGGGAGCTTTTCTAGATCCAGGTAAGCAAAGTGAAGCACAATGAACTGCATAACTAGAGCTCTCCCTTACCTGAGAACAAGCTTTTGTCAAATCAGCGTGTGACATAGGTATCTGCAGATCCTCTACCCAGTATGTTTTTACACTCAAGGGAATTCTTTTCCTATCCATTTGATACTTTCTGTAACAAGCATGTCTGCCCACTGCTCTGGCCTATGGATAACATTGCTTCAAGTGTTTGGAATGGTTTAGGTACACATGGGAAGTCCCTCCAGATCTTTCTGGCAATGCTTGCCAGTTCAGTATATTTGGAAGACTTGTGTGGGATGTAACCCCAAATGTTTCCTGGGGCTTAGCGAATGTGATGAACATTTCTCCAGGTTTTAAGTCCCCTAGGGTGACACATCCCCCCTCTCTCCAATAGCTCACACTCATGTCTTGGGATACACGTCTAAAGGGTTGTAGTGAACAAATGTCCAATGCCCAGAAATTCTTGACTGCTGTAGGACTATTTTCACCACTGCACCGCATGCTTTCACTGCCAGACTCATCAGTTAAGGGCAGGGTGAGGCTATTGACTTATTGACTTTCCACTTATCAACTGCACCAGGAGGGGAGAAATATTGATGGAGCCTTGTAGTAGTCTCTTTCCCAGCTGTCGTCCAGTAGCACACTTTCAGTGAGTGTTGGAGCTGACTTGCCAGATGAGTAATGTATGCTTGTGTAGTAAGCATACACAAATGTGCAAACATACTTCCTGTAATTGCTTGCAATGTCACCAAGTGAGATAAATCTTTCATATTCTAAGGACTGTGCATCACCCCAATGCAGATTGACATTCGCAAATTTACACAAAAGTTACTTTTGTGAATCAGACCCATAATCTACGAGACCACCATCTTCCTTAATGATTTAAGTTTGTATTGGAGTGATGAGAACAATGACATGTTAATGTATTTTCTTAATGTATAAGCAACAACGTGTTCCAACATTGGCAAAAGCAATGCACTGAAAATGTTCCACTCTGGATCTGATTATTTAACACTGTGCACTTCTGACTGCCAAGATCCAATCTCAGTTGGCAGGTCTGACCACCTTTAGATTTATTTCACGTTGACCTTTGTCCACCAGCAAATGTCAAATTAACTTAAAAAATAAAATATATGGCTTAATTGCATTAAGCACATTGATATCAGTGCTCCTGCTAACAAGGCCTATTTGAACCTTCTCTCTCCTGGGTCTCAACGATATATGAATGCCACAACAGATGTATAAAATAGTTGCATGGAGGGCCTGTTCACTGAATAAGTTCAGTTGAAAAGTAAGATGAAGAGACCAAAACCTTCTCTCTGCTGGCTTTTGAAACATGTACTATGTATCTGAGACTACTCAAGAAAAAGTAAAGACAGTAGCCCTGTCCCTCCAATCTAACTAGACATAGGCCTGCCATCAAAAATACAAATCACCTATCTTCAGAGCTAAGTCCTCAAACATTAAATTGCTTCTAACAATCGATGAAAACTTCTAATCAAAGTGATTAAACAGTAATACAAGGAGACATCCAATGTCATGGCCCATGCAACAGAAGACAAGTTTGAAGACTTTGGGGGTCATTTTGACCTTGGCGGACGGCGGAGGCCGTCCGCCAAGGTACCGCCGCTGAATGACCGCACCGCGGTCAAAAGACCGCGGCGGCCATTCAGACATTTCCTTTGGGCCGGCGAGCGCTCTCCAAAAGAGCGCCCGCCGGCCCAGAGGAAATGCCCCTGCAACGAGGACGCCGGCTCAGAATTGAGCCGGCGTAGTTGCAGGGGTGCGACGGGTGCAGTTGCACCCGTCGCGTATTTCAGTGTCTGCTTAGCAGACACTGAAATACTTTGCGGGGCCCTCTTACGGGGGCCCCGCGGCACCCCCTACCGCCATCCTGTTCCTGGCGGGAGACCCGCCAGGAACAGGATGGCGGTAGGGGGTGTCAGAATCCCCATGGCTGCGGAGCGCGCTCCGCAGCCATGGAGGATTCACAAGGGCAGTGGTAAACCGGCGGGAGACCGCCGGTTTACCCTTTCTGGCCGCGGCTGAACCGCCGCGGTCAGAATGCCCTCGGGAGCACCGCCAGCCTGTTGGCGGTGCTCCCGTGGTCGGTGACCCTGGCGGTCACCGGCCGCCAGAGTCAGAATGACCCCCTTTGTGACTTCAAGGGGAACTTTAAAAGCTCAGTGGACCTGACTGCATTTCGACTAAGTCAAGGAGACAGAATTACTTGAAACGATAAGCAAGGTTAAACCATTTGCCAATTTCTATGACACAATGCCTGGTTCCTTTCTCAATGAACATCACAATCATCTGCTATCCCATGAGATCACTCCGGTATATATTTCACTTAAGCAACATGTTTTTCCAGTCAGTTTGAATATCGGCCAATCCTTTCCACTCTTTAAAAAAAGCTTGGTTGATGCCAATAAACTAAATATCTTCTGTCCTGTCTTAACCCTTCCATTTTAGGGAAGGTAACACAAAGATGTATAGCCTCCTAACTTTCCCTCCACATCCAGGCAAAGAACCTCCTCTACACTAATCTGTATTCAGCTAGGACTGTAGCTTCTACAAACTAATGATGACTCACTCCACTTACTCAACTCAGGGAGCTCCTGCCTACCTGTGCTTCAAGAGCTCTCTGCTGCTTTCGAAACTATCAAACACTTCTCTCTGTTTAACATCTTAAAAGAACGGATGGGCATTGAGTAGGTAGCTCTAAGCTCTAAACATTCTGTCTCACCACCTTTAAAAATGAACTACAAATCCTGCTATTTAAAGACACTTCGGCTAGGGTTGCGAACACTTCATCTCATTCCCATCTCGAAAATCCACAGTCCAATTGTTTAATGGTTTGACCTGACAGTTATGTTCAGATGCCAAACTGTTCTCATGTATCAATTGTTATCTATAATAATGGAACACCTGTTTTCCTGTTAAGTGCTCTAATTTCTTTGGGTCATGCTTAGTCAATAACAAAATGCAAATAAGTAAGACAAGTAAGTAAATAGATAGAGGCAAGATTCCACTACTCTTCAAACATAACCTCTTTCTTGCTAGAAAAAACTACAGTTGGATTTTGTGATCTACTGGTGCTGGATATCCCACAAGTCGGGATCATGAGGGACTAGACATTCAAGCATCACTTGTCAATTTATTGATAAAAAGTGTTGCTCTTACCATATATTAAGAGTCACTCTGATCCAATCCTCTTCACACCAACCACAAAAGAAGGGGACAGAAGTTCATGGGTTTCCACAATCAAAATAAATCTCAAGTTCAGTATTTCTCTCTCCATTTACCTATCTGTGTTTAAGTTCTTTTTGGGGTTTCACAGTGCTATCCCCTGTCCTGTCTGCTCTTTTGGGTGCAATACAACGTCTTAATTATTTTAATGTTGTGGGTTCTTGCATCCTGTAAATGCCATTACATTATCATATACGTATTTGATTCCCCCCAGTTTATTTTGTATCATGGTAAATGTCTCAGATTCCTCAAACAACTGAAATATCTTAGGTATTGTCGGGATGGGTTTTGCAAAATACAGGAGCACATCAATGGCGTATTGTGAGATCTTTTCTTCTGAGCTACCCCTCTTCAATCTGACTTCACCGATATCTTCCCCAGATCCATTGCAACAACAAAGTAACTCTTTGTCCAGTGAAAATAATAGGGTTGATGAATGGGAATCCCTGCCTCATATCTCTTTCCAGCAAGAACGCTGGGGATAGCACCCTATTTACCCATACCTCAGCTGTCAGGCCCTGGTGGAACAGTCTCGGCTACCTGCAGAAGTTCAAACCAAACACAAATCTCTGCAAGGCCTAGAATAGGTATGACCAGTCTATCTAATCTAATGAGTTTTCAGTGTTAAGTGAGATTATGGCTAATCGATTTCTAATCAATTTCACCTCGCACAGATTATTATTCAGCCTCCTAATATTGGGCATGGTAGACCGTCAGGCATAAATCTGGATTGGTCTCCAAGTTTACATATCACAGTTGAGAGTCTTGTCAGTAACACTTTGGTCTCTACATTCAATAAAAAGTTGGGCAATACGAAGCACAGTCATCACTGCGTATACCTTGTTGTGGATCACTGTAATGGTTGCTTGCCACAGGTCTGGAGGCAGCATCGCTATCTCCCAAGTCTATTTAAACAGGTTTAATAGGAGCGGTCCTACTAATGAGACAAGTCTCGTACGAAGCTCAGTTGAGAATTCACTAGGGCCTGAGGTTTACCCACTTTGTATGCATTTCATTTTATAGCTTTCACTATTTCTTCAAGGGGCAGGTTACCTTCTAATTGTTCTTCCTCCCCTAAATTCTGGACTCTCACTCTTGCCAAAAAAAACATTCCATATTGCTCCATGTTGTGCTTTAAACACCTTTTCATGTTACTCTGTGAAAGCATGCACTGTTCCTAGGTCTTTTGTGACCTCTTTTTCTTCATTTTAACCTTCTTAATCCACCTGCTTTTTTCCTCCCTAAGGCTAACCACGCAGGGAGTCTTTTGTGACCCTCTCTTTTTCTTAATTTATAATCTTCTCAATCCACCTGCTTTCTTCTACCCTAATGCTAAACCACGGAAGGAGGCATCCTGCCTTGTCTCCCTTCGTATAACTTTCACTTTGGAAATAATGTTGTTTTGGTGCATCAAGCATTTCTGTATGATGTTCTTGTTTCAGTGCATGTAACTGTGATAGGCCCTCCTTCCTTGCAAGATTGTCCGCTGGAGTATACCACTTTAGTATTTGTGTGTTTTCAATGAAGGCTACTCTGCCAAGCTTCTTCTATTTTTCGTATGCTAATACTTTTTGTAGCCTATCCCTCAACACAGTTTTGTAAGCTTCCCATAGGGCCACTTTCACCTTGACTGGCCCCACATATAATTTGAAGTAAATGACCAAGTCAGCTTGTGCTCTCCTCACTTTTTGGGGGTCTTTCTCTTCCCAGACACTGTCTCCAATTCGTCACCCCCCTACCACTTCAGTCCTTCAAAGTAACCCACAAGAGCGAGTGATCCAATACCCTTCTGGCTTTGTATACGGTGTCTCCAATGGTAAGGAGTTCTTCCTTTGTGATGAGTATATGGTCTAGTGTTGATAGTGTTCCACTTGCCCCAGAAAAAGAATATTGATTTACTGTTGGGTAGTTAATCTGCCAGACATCAGTCATTCCCGGGGCCCTGGTGATACGTTTTATACATTCTCTGGAACATGGACCTCTAGCAACAGATTTCTTAGTAAGCACCATGAATGATGAAAATTGAATAAAGGGCAGTGCAAAATAAGCCTCACAGAGGGGGAGCACTGCCACGCCCTATCAATGGCCAGTTGAAGGGACTGGCTGCTTGTGCCGATTTTAGTAGTGAGGAAGGCAGGTCAAATGTTTCCAAAAGTGAGAACAGTCACAAACTCAAATAGCCAATTGCTAGCTGATGTACAACAACAAGAGAATAGAAGTAAGCACTTTGACAGGGGCTATACGCTTCCAAGCTTCCTCCCTTCCTGGAGTAGGGGGGATGTTCACATCACGACAGAGACACCTTCTCGTATGTTAAAAGAGAAGCTGGGCCACCCTATATCCAAGGGAATATGGATAAGTTTGCCAAACCCCTGGCAGAGTGGAAAGAGGTGGAGGAGAGGGTGGAGCCACCAGCACCTAGCACTAACACCTCCCAAATAGACACAGTGACATCACCAGAGGCCATTCTTCTAGTGAAAAAACCCCCCAGACAGGCCATAGAAACTTAAGTAGGGAAAGTGGGGTGGACATCTCCTTCCTGAGCCAAGACTTGAACATTTTCGACAGGGAAACACTTGGAGAAGTACACATTTCTGTACTTGAAGGTACAGTTAAAGATCTTAAAACAACCTCACAGCAATTAAAAAAAATTGTACAATCCTTGGAGCAAGGGCTGAGGATGCGGAGGGATGTTCATGGTGGTCTCTGCATTTTGTGGGCTTCTCTGAAGGGACAGATGGCCCCAGAACTGAACAGATGCTTGAAAACGGCAGAAGAAACTAAATCCATAGGAAGCCCTGTTCACATGATTCTTCACAGAAAGAGATCACCTTCTAGAGCACCAGTATGTCCCCTTCCTGAACTATGGGGACCGCAACCTTGTGCTTCTGGTAGCCAGAGAAGAGGGAGTTGGAGGGAACTGAATACCAGTGGTGGATGGTGACTTTTCAAGGTGTTGAGACGGTGTGAAAGTGTTTAAGTTCTGCCCAACTGACGCTATGCCATGCCTCTTCTGAGAGGTGAAGCCAGCCAGGGTGGTCGGAGTGAGGACCCGGCGGCAAATTATATAACATAACCATACTGCTGCTGTTCGGGACAGGTGTGGCTCAGCGATGGAGAAATGTAAAGGCTTCCATTCATGCGAAATCAGAAATTCATTTTTTTTTTTTAAACATCAAAGAAAAAATAAACCTGGTGCCCCAGATACACCGATTATAAAAGCCCACTGCTCTTCAGTGTCTTATGATGATTTATTTCTCAGAGCACGTGAGAAGTTCTCTTAAGGTGGACAGGAAACAGGCCTTAAACAATTTATTTGATTGTATTTAACAATGGATCAGGTAACAGGAGAGATTAGTGTTCTAGCTGTTTGTTGTCTTGACCTGGGTGCAAGTCAGAAGCAAAGAGAGGGTCCAAGAAGTCATTTGATTTATTTTGGTTAAAGATTACAGGCGGAAGAGATCAGTGTATCAAGTGAGGTTGAACTACATTATACAATGATTGCAATTAGGTAGGACTTTTTTTTATCAGCATCTTAGGTCATCCGCTAGCCTGATCGGTATAATGTGGTGTGTATAGGCTACGGCACGCATTGTGATAAAGAGGGTTCTGCATATTCGGTTGTGGAAATCCTTCATGTAAAGTGGCAGTATAAATGTCCGTCTGGCGGTACAGCAATCTCTCATCACCAATTGGCAATGCAAGGTAGTGCATAGGGGACACCGCAGGCAGTGGGCAGCAGCATCAAAAGTACAATGTATTGCTTATGGACTATTCCTGGCTCTGATATCCACAGTGGGCTGCTTTCTTAGATTGAGGAAGTCTGTGTTGGGAATTGACAGCGTAGGGGTTTGTGTGGTACTGCAGTCCCACAGACGGTATTAACACTGCAGAGTAGTGTATGTAGGTTATTACAGGCCCTGAGTTATAGTGTTACGGTGCAATGTGTGTTTAGAAGTGGTGGCCCTGAGTGGTGAAGGATAGTGCAAGGGCATGTGAGGTACTGCAGGCCCGCCAAAGGAAATTAGCAATAAAAGTTGCTTTGTGAGACTTAAATGGCCCTCTGCAGTAATTGTTAGCACAGGGTAGAGAGTGCCGGTTATGAGAGGCCTTGAGTGTAAAGCTGAAACACAAGGCAGTAAAGATTTCTTTAAGCATAGGGAAGATTGGTACTGGATTGAGTAAGGGCACAGAAGGTAATACCATCTTGTTAGGGTTCCACCCAGTGCCCTAAACATTTCCTGAAGTAACCAAGACTGACACTGATGCAGACAAACACAGCAGACACACACTAGCAGGGATAACACAACACACACTCACACAGTCAATACACTACACACACGCAGCACACACGTACTAACGCAGACTACTCAACACAGCGTGCATACCCACTGACACAGGCAACACAGTAACTTCACTTGACTTTTAGTTTTCAATCTTACCTTGTGCCATGCAGGCTTTGTTCCCTGAATTTCAGCCTGCAGCCAACTGGTCACGACTGTCTTTCTCATATGTGCACTGCTCAGCCTCTGAGGCTGCTGTCTACTGCTGACGCCAGCACAAATCTCCCCAATGCTGCAGGATTGGATGGGGCAGGCTAACTCAGTGCTCCTTCTAAGACTGGAGGCCTATGTCTGCAATCCCCCAACTAACACAGCCTCTGGATTGGTGTGGGCAGAAGTGCGCATGTCGAGCTGGCCATCGCAAGACAGCTGGGCAATCCGACATGCGCACTGAGCTGCCAATCGGTTAGCACAGCAGGGATCGCCATGCCCTCACGCTCCGTAATGCACATATCATTAAAATGGTAATGATATTTTTATTAATATATGCATTGTTTATTAAGGTTTATTGCTACACTCCCAGGAGCCGGGCAACGCTTCACCACCCTAAAAAAGGAACCGCTCATGCTGAATATGCATCTTCCAGGACTACTCAAGGAAGGCAAAGAAACAACAGGAATCCTAAATCTATCTGAACAACAATTTTGCTCACTAGGAGTCAAATATATGCTGACAAGAAACAGCTTTTCACATAGAATGAGTTCGATCACTCTCTCTAATTTGAAAATACACAATAGAAGAAAGCCTTACCAGAGCCATAATGTCTGAGATCACAAGGACGATGAGGAAAAGGCTGTAACAGAAAAACAAAACATTGATGCACACATTTAGACACATAAAGAATCTGAACATGAACTAAAAGCAATGAGCACAATTAACTCAAAAATCATTGTCCAACTGTCTGATGCAACACTAAATTACTTATCCTTGGTAACAATATTTCTGGTGGATGCTCTACCCGCCTGCAGATTCCTCATCTAGTCTCTCCATGGTTTAAACTGAAACCGGATACATTTTAGCAATGTGCTAGGTCAAAGGCTTGTATTCTTCATCTTTTATAGCAGGACGTTACCAAGTTACCAAACTGTAGCGAAAGATCATTAAAAATATTACCATGGAAACAATGGACCTTCAGGACAGGAGGAAGGGTAATGAGGAATCTGTGGCAAGATGGACTAGTCATCAGTAAAGTGCATTTTTGTGAGTAGGGAGGTTGTTTTTCTTAGCGTATACATCTTCCTGCAGATTCCGGATCTAGTAAAGCTCCCAGAGCAATGCACAAAAAAGGACAAAAGTGTGAGGGTTTTTAGAACAAAGTCAAACAGGAGTGCTGAACAATGGATTGGCTGAAATAAACTAGTCTTTGCATCAGAATAAAGGCAGTAGAACGTAATGAACCTATGAAGGAAGACAAAGTTGGTGCCTGAGATATGTCCAAGAGGGACACTTTTTTACAGAGGACTGACGGAGCTCCTGTACAATAGACCTTGATCTCTTCAGAAAGAGTTTTGTGAGTGGGATCCATTCCAATTCTCTGTATTCTTCTCTACACGGACGCCCAGAACATTTTCAGATTCACTGAACCACTCCTCTGTTTTGGAGGCTTAGGAGATGGACAAAAGGATGAAAAAGTGAGGTTTTGGAAAAGGTGGAATTCGCAAAGCACTTTCAGAGGAAAGGAAAACAAATTGTCAAAATAGCTTTATCAGGAACAAGTGTGTAACATAACTTCACAGAAAGAGGATATGCTACCATTTCAACACAACGAACTGTAACGAGGAAGATAGTTTTCGAGGTTAATAGGCATGTAGTGAAGTACCGAAGTGCTTGGGTCCAAACAGTTATTCCTTAAAGAAAGTTAAATCAGATTAAGAGCCCACAAAGTAGTAATTAAGTGCACCGGTAAAAGGAATTTTGTAAACATAAAAGAAATCTAGCAATAACAGTAAACAGAAAAGAACCACTATACCTGTATATAGGAATGTGAAGATGAATGCTAAGACAGAGCACCCATTAAGCAGCCTGATGAACAAAGGATCCACATCTGATGATAACTCGGTCACCTAGGTTTCTTTGAGTTCTGAAACACCACCACAATAGCCTAATACAAAGAAACACTATAGGCACTGAGGAAATGCAGGATACCCGCAGACCAAGGAGGTCAAAATGAAATTAACTTTAGAGCCTTGTCCAAGGCAAAGCATAGCTTCCACGTGTCACATTAGGTTGACTCTCAGCTAGAGTGGGGGAGAAGTGATGGTGTCAGGAAGAATAAGGAAGGTAGCTGGGAAGGTTGAAGCCGTCCATGCTAATTGTCTAGAAAGTAGTGGAAGGTACTTGTTCAATGATGATTTTACCATATGAAGAGGCAGAAAGGGTCTGTTGCTGCCCGGTCATGCCGGCCCATCTTCTCCTAGAGGACTGAAGGTAAAGCAGGTATTTCTCTGATGTCAATAAACCACTGTTTACCCAATGAGAGAAACGACTACACATGTTAAAGGAAGTACGAAATCGTTATAGGCCATGGCATCGATGTGTTTAGACTCATACTCCAGTGGAATTGAAAGAAAGGCATGAGACTTCCACCTGGCTAAAGAGCATTGTATGATTTAGTTGTCCTGTGCATGATGAAAGAAATCTGTGACTTAGGAGAGCACAGCTGTGCTAGCAGATTGCCTCTCTGTTTAAACCAGTGGCCGACAAGGGTTTTCTCCTTGCTGCCAAATCACATCCTTAACCACCTCACTGATGGGCAAAAGTGGGCCTAAGATGTAGGTTTCAAATTAAAAGATAACATTAAGAGATCACATTTCGTTTCAACATTAGTAAGCAGAAGCTTTCTTCACTATTGAAGTGATCAATGCAAGCTCCTCAGAGAGAGAGCAGGAACTATAATGGTATTTTGTAAGTTCTATTATAAGCTTGTTCCAGAATGGACTGCAGAGAAACTGCATCTTGCACTGCTACCGCTGTGCTTGTGCCTGATCAGGAAAGGCTACAAAAACTCCTTGGACATCCTAGATAGAACCAAATTTCACAATTAGGGGTACGAACACCATTTCAGCAGGCAGGCTGTCATTAGAGAGGGTAGTAGCAACTCTCTCTTTTACTGTCCGTAGTATAATGTCTATGATCCATGTAAGAGCAAACGAGATATTGATCCAGTCGCCATTGGCTTTGCCACTTTTGATGTGCTGAAGTCTCTGCTTTTCTTGAAGCTTGATTTTCTTGTGCGGTCTGCAAAGATCTTAGTTAAAAAAACATAACTGCATCAAGCTTGCATCAAGTCAAACACCACTGAAGTGAAAGAAGAAAACCTCAGTTCCAAGCCAAGGGATCTTTACAGGCTTCAGAGGATCGAGTGAAATTTCTGGTTTAGGGTGGATATCGAAACACAGAATCAGAGCATTTTCAAAGGCTTCTATCTGCTCTGGTGTAAATCCTTCATATGGAGAGAGTTCTTGGGCAAGCTTCAATATTGCTAAGTATGGGCATATCCATCAGTGGTGATGGACACCACCAATAAATCTAGTTGATCTCATCCTGCTGTGTCTGCAAAGGTCAGCATGGGTACCAACTGTCCTGCCAATGAGGTCCCTGGTATCCAAACCTGAGTACATGACATACTTCTCCACATCCGGCCCATCATGGATTGTGTGAGCAAAAGACGCCCTAATGTACTTTGAGAATGCTGACAAGATGTTGCTTGCCATGTCCTATGCGCATAATGGCCCAACATACAAACTTCATTTATGGATCTCAGTGCAAGGCTGGCAGACCACAGGCCTTCTGGATTCTCTATGCAGGCAACTGGTCGAAATAAGTTAGGGCATACCTTACTAGTTGAAGCCAATACGGTGTGACTTTCCGAAGTACGATGCTTTGTGAGAAAGTATAGGTCACTGGGCCTGTCACCTGCTGATCAACAGGGGGGGAAAGAACCTAGTTTTGACCAGGTAGCCATCAAAGTATCTGTTTGGGGGGGGCGGAGCTAGCCAGCGGCAAGATGGCCGGCACTCCGTGAGGCTCTGCTCCGGCGGGGGCCCAGTTTGCTAAATTCTCCGGTCAGGACGGAGCCGGCCGAGTGATGAGAAGGTGGGGGGTCGCCTGATGCTGATGGCTTCCCCCCGATGCAGCGGCAGCAGTTACGGTGCAGAGCGAGGGGTCGAGTCGGCCTCTTAAGGTCGCGGCGTGCTCCCGGCCGCTGCGGTGAGTGGGACTGGCCTGCTTTTTTCCCCGGAGACCTGGATGGCCCGAGGCAGTGATAATTGGGGTGCTCTGGGGGGGCCATATCGGCGGTGGTGTGGAGCCGCAGGCCCTCCACCCCCCCTTCCTCTTTCTCCTCCGCAATAGAAGGCCTCTCTTGCCGGGTCTGGAGAACGCGGCCTTGACTTGACTTGAGGGCCTGGACCGCGTGGCCTGGAGGTGAGACGGTCGGTGTGGCCTAGGGGACACACTCAAAGACGATCGAACAAGTGGAGGTGACGGGATCGTGGCCGAGGTCCGGAGGTGCGGTGGTGGCGAAGGGAAAGTTTGGAGTGGGAACTGGTGTAGTGGTGCTCTGGACTAGTGCTGTTGACGCAGAGGCTTATTTGACGCCCGACATTGGCGAGATTCATAGCACCGCTGACGCTGGATAAAGCTAATTAGCAGGAGCCGGGTGGACTTTGTGAAGGTGGATTGAACATTTCTCCTCCCCTCCTGGACCCCCAGGGGGGGTCAGCGGAGTGTACTTGTCAACGACCCACTGGTTGAGCGATGGGGAAGGCGGAGCAGAGACAGGCCAAGCTCTCCTTTGAGGGGGGCCGACGGAAAGGGGGTGCACCCGCATCCCAGTCGGAGGGGCCTGAGACGGATGAAGAGAACTCAGATGGTTCGGTAAAGGCTATGTTTCTGGACCTTAAAACCAGCCTTGCTGGAATAGATGGGAAGCTAGATTACGTGACAGAGCAACTTGACCATATCAAGACTCGGGTGGATGAGCATGACGCCCGCCTTGACCAGCTGGAAGCGAGTACCTCTGGCTTGGAAGACATGCAGTGAGGTGAGAGTGACCAATTGCTGCGCATGGAGAGGGTACTGGAGGTCATTCGGGCAAAGAACGAAGATTTGGAGGCCCGATCGCGTCGGAACAACCTCAGGTTAATGGGGCTCCCCGAGACCACGGACATGGGCAGAATGGAGGATTTTGTGGAGGAGATGTTGTCTGATCTGTTCCCCGGCCAGCTGTCCTGTTTGCTGGTAGTGGAGAGGGCCCATAGATCGCTGGGGCCGTGGCCCCCGCCTGGAGCTCCCCCGTGTCCCGTCATTATTCGGCTTCTGAACTATCGAGACCGTGACACGATTCTGCGACTGGCCAGGGAGCGCCGCCCAGAGATATATAAAAACACTGAATTGAACTTTTTTCCAGACTACACCCCTGGCGTGCAGGTGGCGCGCAGAGCATTCTTGCCGGCGAAGCGCTCGCTGGCCCAAACTGCTGCTAGGTTCTCGCTCATACACCCGGCGAAGCTAAAGGTGCAACATGGTGGGTCTCTACAGTTTTTTACGGACCCGAAACTGGCGGTAAGATATGCCAAGTCTCTTCCTCGGAAGCCTGAGGCGATGCCGGAGGCTTGGAGTGCCGCGGAACGAGAGTCGCTGAGCGAGAATGACTGATCGTCCCTGATAATTTTTTTTTTTTCAGCAGAAAAGACGCCGCTGTAACTAGTTGTGAGATGCATTTCTTTTTGTGCCGCTCGTCCTGAAGACACTCCTTTTGTGCTGGGCCCCCACCTGCCCTCCCTGCCTGATACTAGGCGGGTTGGGTGGCTAGCCTCCGCCCTCTGGATGAGTCCCCTTTACTTGCATATTTGGGTAATTGTGGTTTTTGGGGGGAGGGATAGGCCATTGACCCGTTTGGGAGGTCTGTGTGGGGGGGGGGGGGAGTTGGTCTTTGGGGTTGTTGCATTGTGTACTTTTCTGTTTTTCTTTCAGTGTTTTGTGGTTTTGGAGATTGGCCGGGATGGAGGAGTGATGGAATTGCGTTGTATGTCCACTGAGGAGAACAGATGACACAGATGAGAGAGTCTCTGATTCGCTGCTTAACATGGAATGTGCGTGGCTTGAATGATAGACGGAAGGTGCGCCTTATGTCGGCATATGTCAAGAGGCAGAATATAGATATATGCATGCTACAGGAGATACACCTGGTGGAGAGTACTTTACATTATTTTAAGGCGGGATGGATTGGGGAATGCCACGGGTCTGTATATTCAAGTTATGCTAGATGCGTGGCGATTCTGGTACGCAAGGGATTGCAGTGGTGCACTCGCAGGGTGATTGTTGACCCATTGGGGCGGTATGTTCTGCTTAGCGGAGTGCTGATGGATAGGCCGTGTCGCCTTGCGTCGGTGTACGGGCCTAATTCGGATGACCCTGAGTTCTTTAGCAAGGTCTGGCGACTGATCGAGTCTCTGGGGGGAGGAACTGTGCTTTGGGGAGGAAACTTCAATGTGATCCTTGATCCCATTCTGGATAGGGAAAGCTCGGCTCGGACGCAGTGTACTTCTGCTGCTCGCGTCTTATCTGCGATTATGGACGATGCGTCACTGGTAGATTTATGGCGGATGAAACACCCTGCTAGACGGGAAGGCACTTGTGTTAACTATGTGCACAATAGTTGGTCGCATCTTGACAGTTGGATGGGCTCTCGAGATGTTGCTTTATGGACCCGCTCGGTCGATCACATGGCGCGCACGTTGTCTGACCACGCCCCGGTGCGTGTGGAGCTGGAGATACCCGGCGGACCTGCTCAGGCCTATATGTGGAGGCTGCCGTCTGGGGCACTCAGAGACGAGTTGTTCCGTGAGGAACTGCGCCGCAATATCAATCTTTATTTTGAACAAAATGTGGGCACGGTGAGTTCGGCTGGTACGTTGTGGGAAGCCTTTAAGGTAGTTGTTCGCGGGATATGCATTTCTAAGTAACACGGCGTGCTGTGCGCGTTACGTTGGGAGCTGACTAAGTTAGAAGGCCGGATTACAGATCTGGAGGCTAGACTGGTGCTGGACTGGTCTGGAACCACATTAGCGGCTTTGAGGGCTGCGGTCTCCGCGTATGAAGAGGCTTCCTTGAGAGAAGTACATTTCTTGGGGAAATTTGCACGGGCCGGGCGATATGGAGAGGGTGATAGAGCCGGACGCACTTTGGCGAATCTATTTCGCAGGCCGTGGGCTAGGGGCTATGTGATTGAAATGGACGATTTGAGTGGGGAGCGAGTGGCGGGTACGTCTGAGGTTCTGAAGGTCTTTACTACCTTTTTCCAGGATCTTTATTCTGCTCCCTCGGCGGTGCTTATGGAGGTGATTCGGGGATATTTCTCTGATATTAGCCTCCTCTGGTTTGACAGGGTACACAGGGAGTATTTTGATGCTCCTTTTACTATAGAAGAGGTGAAGGCTGCTATTCGGAGCCTCCCTTGAGACACGGCCCCTGGGCTGGATGGATTGACTTCGGCATTTTACAAAGAGTTTGCAGACATTTTGGCGCCCTATCTACTGGAGGTTTATGATGAGGCATTGTGGAATGAAGTGCTCCCGTCCTCTTTGCGCGAGGCGCTCATTGTTACGATTCTCAAGCCTGGGAAGGCTGCAACTAGCTGCGATTCGTACCGGCCCCTGTCGATGATTAATATCAATAATAAGATATTAGCCAAAATGATCGCGACGCGACTGACGAAACTGGTGCTGCCGGATCAGTCGGGGCTCATACTGGGGCGGTCCACGGCACAAAACTTACGTACATTCTTTGCTGTCGCTGGCTCAGTCCCCGTCGATGATGGGACTGTGTTTTTGGACGCTACTAAGGCGTTCGACTCATTGCTGTGGCAATATCTGTTTGCGCTTCTGGAGAGAGTGGGGGTGAGTAGTCGCTTTGTGAATTGGATATGTTTGCTATATTCACAGCCAGTGGCTCGCTTGAGGGTTAACGGATGCGTGTCAGAGCCTTTCCAGGTGGCGCGTGGAACTAGGCAGGGCTGCCCCCTGTCACCATTGCTTTTTGTGATTGCGATGGAGCCGCTGGCAGCGTTTATGAGACAGCACCACAGTGAGCGGGGGCTGCCGTTCCGCCAGAGAGCGATTCTGATCTCTATGTACGCTGATGATATGGCACTGTATGTACGAGATCCCGTGCGAAACCTTGATGTGCTGCTGGATGAAATCGTCAGGTTCGGAGGCATATCTGGAGTGGCGATAAATTGGTCTAAGTCGGTTGTGCTGCCTCTGACATCTGGAACGGCGGAGTGTCGGTCCCGCTACCCTATTGTGTGGGCGGACGGCCCTGTCAAATAGCTGGGCATTTGGTTGAGCTGTGATGTAGACACGCTCTGGCTTGCCAACTATGGTAGAGCCATGGCTTGGCTGGACGATAGAGTCACGGCATGGCGCTCTTTGCCATTGTCCTTGACTGGATGGATTGCGGTGGCTAAGATGCTTGTGCTGCCCAAGTTTTTGTATCTGTTTCTCAACCTCCCGCTGGTGCTTACAGCTGTTTTTTTGCGGCGCATTCGTTCCGCGCTGATCCGATTGGTATGGGCGGGTGGTCAGCCTCGCATAACTCGGAAAACACTGGTGTTGCCATTTGAGCTGGGTGGTCTTGCGGCCCCTGATCTGGAGCTCTATTATCTCTGTGCACAGGCTCTGTTTGCCTATTACTGGATCAACCCGATACGCTATCTGCCACACCTGGCCCCCGAGAGCGATGCGGTGTGGCCGGATGGGCTCGAGCGAGTGCTGGGCAGTCTGGACAGGGCACGCCCTTGGGGAAATTGACACGGTGGCCTCCACGGTCCGGGCCTGGTCCGGTTTGCTGAAGCGTTCAGGGATAGAAGTGCCGTTTGCACCGTCTATGCAAGTGGTGGCGGCGGGAGATGAGGTGATGTTTCAGGACTCGCGGCTGCAGAGCTTTTTACAGGATTTTTATTTGATAACCCTCGATGATTGGTTTGTTGATGACAGGCTGATGTCCCAAGAGGAGATCCTGGGGGATAGATCGGCTACTGCTCTCCACCAGTTCTACGTCTTAAGGATATGCAATATGCTAAGCGCTCACTACTCCTGCTTGCCCGCGACCCCAACTTCTTGCCGCGCGTTGGAAGTGTTGTGGAGTGTGCGGACGCCTGAGAGGCTAATCACTAAGCTGTATAGCAGCACTCAGGGGCAGGGAGAGGGACAGGGCTATCTGTAAGGATGAAATGGGCGGAAGATGTGGGGGAGGACATCGCAGAAGATGTTTGGAGGATGTGCTGTACGCATATGAAGGAGCTGTCACCGAACTATAGATTACGCCTTATACATTTAAAGTTTTTACACCGTCTGTACTACACCCCCAGAAGTCTATGTGCTATGGGGCTGCAAACGGATGATACCTGTGCAAGATGCCGGGCCCCTGCTGCCGATTTTATGCACTTGGCGTGGACCTGTCCGGCAGTATGTGCCTATTGGGGAAGGGTCTTTTGTATACTTTCTGAGATGATTGGGCTGGAGATTCCTCATCTCCCTTGATGGCGCTGCTGGGAGGGCTGAATAAGGTGCAGGCTTCAGTGCGGCGTCTGGTTGGCATGATGTTATTGCTAGCTAAGCGCAGGGTGGCAATCTGTTGGGGGAGGGCCCGGTCTCCTCAAATATCAGATTGGCTGCGGGATGCCGCTTTTTGCCTGGAACAATTAACAAATTACTGGGAGCTGACTCCGGTTGGCTCCAGGCCACGTGACATCTGGGCACCGCTTAGATCTTATCTTGAATCTGCGTCTGTTTAAAGAACCTGCTGCGGATGGGTATGCTGAGGTGATGAGTGCTATTCACTCCACAATGGGATAAGGTTGTACAGAATGGTTGCTGAGAACTGTGATTGCTCCTCCCGGCCTTCTCTCTCTTTTATTTTTAGAAGTTTTTGTCTTCTTTTATTTTTTTTTATTTTTTTGCTGCTATCTGCCACATCTGTTTGGTCCTGACTTTGGACTTGACGACCCGATGGACCCTTTCTGCTGGGGCATCCTATTATATGGAAATTCGGCAATGTTTTTTGGCTTCCCAGCCTGATTCATAAGAGTTACTGAGACGTGGGGAGCTTGGAGAGCCGAAGATAAATCAAAGTAGCTGACTGATCCAATACTGTAAGGGCCAAGGTGGCATTTTGTTTTATGTTATATGTTGTTTACATAAAATTATAAATAAATAAAAAAACAAAAAAAAAAGGTATCTGTTTGGGGTTTCCTTAAATGGAAGCAAGGGCTCTGGTGTTATTGGCCCAGGCTGCACAGTTTTTGTCAAAATATTTATTTTAGTCTCAATGGGAAGCAGCTGTAATTCTAGAACCTCAGCTGCTCTCCAATTTATTACTGCAAATAAGACACTTTCAATGTTGGTGGCTAACGTGGTTGATCCAGCTTTGTTTCATTGAGTGTATCAAGCCCACTTGCATTTTGTAAATCAAGGTATAAGCATCATCCGCATGATGAGTGGGAAGCAAGCTACCCTTCTCACCATTACCATCAGTATACTAGGGGGAAACCTGTTAAAAGGATCAGCTCAGAATCAAAAGGAACATGGAGCCTCTGTTAAAAGTTGGTTCACTGTTACAGCCCTGGATTTGATTAAGGAAGCATGACAACTGGCTGCACATTTATAAATTCATGGAGAGATGCTCGTCAAGCTAGGGTAGGCATTGGTTCGGGGGTCTGACAAAGTTATCACTACAGGACCATCAACTGGGTGACTAGGACCAGAGTGGATCTCAGGGACGGAGTGAAAGTATGCACCGGAGTAGGTATGGAACTAGTATTGGGACCCATGGGGACAGACAATGCTGGGGACATCTGACTTGTGATAACCAACTAACGGCCCCTGCGGTTCCATGCGGCCTGCAGCCGCACCAGAAGCTGAAAGTTTTGAAGCATAGCCTCTTTGAAAGCCTTGATCTGCCACAGGCTAGACGGAGGCCTGGCAAACCAAGGGCACATTGGAACCAACTGTGTAATCCTGTCATTGGCCAGCGCCCTTTAGGGACTTTGACTTAGGGCTTGATTTAGAGTTTGGCAGATGGGGTTACTCCATCACAAATGTGACAGATAGTCTGTCCACCATATTACTATTCCATTATATCCTATGGAGATCGTAATATGGTGGGTGGGATATCTGTCATGTTTGTGGCGGAGTAATTAGACCGCCAAACTCTAAATCAGGCCCTCCCACCCTCTCTTTGGAGTAAGAATGTTAGGATGGGGATTGAGTCTCACTTGAGTATCACTTTGCTTGGGTATTGAGTGGGGAGTGTGGGGGTACCAGGAATGGCCATAGGACCAGGAGTTGGAGCTAGAGCATCACATGTGCAAAGATTGTACCTTCTTGTACTGGGGAATGTAGAACTTCCCAGTCTTGATTCACCTTTGTATGCATTTGTCAAACAACTTTGAGTCAAGTCTGTAGTTCAAGCACTAAAGGCACATATCAAGGGGGTCCACACCATGGCTTGCACTCTATTGTTTTTGGTGGAGATATTGTTCACTAGCACAATGTTTAAAGAGTTGTTTGGAATAATAGGACATCTGGCAAAGGTAAAAATTGAACTCTGGATGCACGTTGGAAGGCACTTACGGTATGAAAATATGCTCCACAGGAAACATTGCTGTCCCAATAAAGGGTGTTGTTACTGAATACATGATTGTACAGTGAACTTCTAGTCATGGCTGGAATCTGTATCACTTCCATGGTTACTACAAGTGGTGTGGGTCTGTGAAGTAGTTGTATAACTGAGATTTTTTAGGGGCCTATCTGCAAAGGTACTTTTTGTTGTAAATGCATGTTCTTGACAAAAGTTACCTTTTTTATAGCTGCCTGGCATTCACAAAGGCACCCTGGCATAGTAAATGCATTTACTCGTGTGTATTTCTCTGACACAAGTGTGAAGGAATAAAGAATAGTAAATATTATTCAAGGGATGGGATGTATGCTTTCAAAGGCAACCTGGAACAAAGGTAATTTTGTGAGCATTTCAAACTCTTCTCTGACTTCTATCCACGTTGGAAATGATCAGAAATTCACTTTGGTGTAGCTTCCATTGAGGGATGGGGATTGGTTCACCCCGAAACTTAATGTGGTTGCAGGGGGAGGACTTTCTCCACAGGGAAAAAGATTTCCCTGCAGACAATATACATACACATATCCACAGGAAGTTCCCATTCCTCTTGTGTGGAATTCTCTGTTCGTCAAATGACATTTCTAGAAGTAGATCTGCAAATTGGTTCTTGCCACAGATTTCCAAGTGCATTTCTGGAAATGTTTGTCAATGCCAACAAATTAAACATACATTGAGATTACAATGCAAATCTCCGCCCACATTCTACATTCATTTTAGTGAATAGGCCCCTCAGGGTGCAAGTGACCTGCAAAATCTGTGCCTACCTACAGAAAATGAGTGTAATCGACAAGACCTACTTGCTTCATTAAAATGAGACTTACAGCATGATGGAAAGTCTGAACAGAAAAACAATTAAGTGTGTAATGTTATTGGTAAAAGACTCACAGATTTAGGAAATTGTAATTGCCAAAGACAGCCTAACTCTACTTGAGGTGCCATTAGGGCAAAGCCTAATTTGAGAATGTGTCCTACCTACTGGCAGGTTTGAGAATAATAATGGTGTGTGTGATGGTAAGAGGGGTGAAGTTTGGCAGAGGAGAAGCAAGGTACATTGTGTTTCAAGTAAACCCAAGTTTAAAATGTGTACATCCTTCTAGGATATACATGAGTCTGTATTGTCTCTCTACCTTCGCCTAACAACGTACAGTGCTCTGATGCTCTCTTGCTACGTTTGAGATATATAAATACCAATACATACATACAGAGAGGTATTTGGGAATTTTGCCAGTATGAATGGGAGACTGTGAAAATCTAACTTACAGAGGAGGGGCCAACCAACGTGGCCGATCGGACGTGAGCTCCGTCGGCTCCGTCTAGTTTCCCCTGGGCCCGATGCAGTGAGGCGATGGGGAGGCGTTGATGGGCCCCCACCCGGGTCGGGGATCGGCCCCAGGTCCCTGGGAGAGGCAAAACCCGGCGAGATTGCCGCTGGAGAGAGGGGCGACGCCCGGCGGGGCTCCGCGTTGGACGTGCGGAAGCCGGCTGGCACCGGAGAGGGGCCGTTGCCCCGAGGTGGAGGACTGGCGGCGCGAGACCCGAGGACGGGGGGAGAGCGACGCCCCTGACGCCAGAGACACAGATGAGCGGCGGTGGCCTGTGGGGAGAAGACCACACCCGGTCACGACAAGGGCGAGGTGAGCGGGGGGAAGGCATCCCCTTCTACATGCGGGGAGGCGTGACCAGGGGAGGCCCAGTTTGAGAGAAGCGGCTGGAGCATGCGGAGGCCCCCCACCTGCTAGAAGATATAAAGCGACTACAGGAGGGTTCCCCCCAGACGGGTGACGGTAATTAACACCAGAAATATTCTCTTGGCTGAGATGGCAAAGCTGTGCATTTTGGGGTCAGAGGAAGACTATTGGAGGCCATTTTGAGAGGCACTGAGCAGTAAAGCCTCCTCTACAAGAGACTCAGAGAAAGTAAAGTTTGCAGAGGCGAATGCAGGCCCCGACGGGCATGTCGTTGCCACTAAGGGTGGGCCCACAACGGAGGGAGTGAGCCCACCGAGGAGAGAAGACATAGCTTTGAGACAAGGGAGAGGGGGACATCCCTGACCCCCCCCCCCCCCCCCCAGAGGTGTGGTGCGACGGAAGGGCGAAGACCCAGAGGGGGGCCCCTGCAGTGAAGAAGTGTAAAAGCTGAGAAGAGGGCGAGACCCCCATGTTAACACGGGCCGGGCCCTTAACAGTTTTATATGCCACGACGCAAAATCCAGGCCAATCGGGTCTCCAGCTATTTCACGCCGGCTAGAGTGGAGAGTGCTGACCAGACACAGGGTGAGGAGATGGCGCTTACAAAGGAGGACTTCTTGTCCTCTCTCCGTGCCTTTAAAACCGAGTTGCGTGAAGAGCTCACAACAGATATCAGAGCGACACTAGAGGCCTTCCAGACACATGTCAATGGGAAGCTAGCCGCCCTCCAAACAGATGTGGACTCAGTGGGGGCCCGCACACTGGACATGGAAACGCACATACAGAACTTACAACAGAAAGTGGTCCCAGTGGAGACTGATTTCGCAAATGTAAAATCGCAACTACACCTCACCATAATGAAGTGCGAGGACTTGGAAAATCGCGCACACCGAGATAACATACGGGTGAGAGGCCTAGAGGAGGGAGCAGAGGGGCCCGACCTAGAGGCCTTTGTGGTGGGGCTGTTTTCCTCACTACTGGGAGAGGAGCAAGTGGAGATACAAGTGGAACGAGTGCACCGTGTGGGCAGCAAAATAATGGGCGACGGGAGGAGACCAAGAGATGTTCTTGCTAAATTAAGCTCATTTAAAGTGAAGGAACTGATACTTCTAAGGGCGAGACACCAGGACCCCATCTCCTTCCAAGGTGCGCAATGCTCACTCTTCCAGGATATAGCGCCAGCAACTTTAGCCCGACGTCAACAGTTCCGACCAGTGACGGAGGCGCTGAGAGAGAAGAAGATAAAATATTGATGGACCTTCCCCTTTGGCGTAGCGTTTGAACTCCATAATAAAGCGTGCCATTTCTCAACGGTGGATGCGGCAGCCGCTGCACTGGGCCTAGAGGAGAGAGGGGTGCTGCCGACGGTGAGGCGGGAAAGGGGCAAGGAGGAGATGCCCCCCCGTTTCAGCAGACCAATGGAAACAACAGAGGAGAGGTAGAAAGACCCCTAGAAAATGAAGCCATGCGGTAAGCCGGTACCGACTCGGACGGGGAGCGGCCACGGCGGGGGCCCCCCCGGTTGTTCTATAGAGACGGGGTAGGTTCCCCTCCTCGTCGGGAGGGGGTGGAGCGGATCTGCTTTCCCCAGATCATGGTGTTGCTTGTTACCTGAGCATACTTTATCTCTGCTAAGCACCGGGGGTCCGAGACCCCAGCCTTTGAGATGCCCGTGGGTGTGATTGGGCCTGGGGGAAGAGATGAGACGGAATTGGATCCTGTCCACGACATGAAGACTGTAAGACACTTGGCGGTTGGGTGCTGCCAGGATAATGTCTGTATTTCTTTTAGGAAATGTTTGTCAAGTTGTTTGATGTTTACCATCCGTGTCACGGTGCAAGGAGTTAGGGGAAAGCGTCACAGCTGATAGAGTATTTCTGGAGAGGGGGGGTGAGAAACACGATGAGGGGCACTGGAGATTTTACTGGGAGTCTGGGTGAGAACACTGATGCTACACAGAGATAATGCTGGAACTACTAACATGGAACGTGAAGGTCCTCAACTCCCCCAATAAACGGTCACAATTGAAAAAATACCTTGAGGAGCATAGGTATGACATAGTGGCCCTACAAGAAACACATTTGAAGAGGGGGGAAGGACACCGTCTTCGTCACAAACACTATTCTCAAATTGCCCTAGCATCAGCTCCCACAAAACACTGTGGGGTGGCGTTACTATTTAGCAGATCAGTCCACTTTAAGGAAACAGGGTCCAAGAAAGATAAGGAGGGACGATTTCTGATGTTGAAAGGCAGCCTGGACGGGAAACTCTGTACGATAGCTACTGTCTATATTCCTAACAGTGGTCAAACCCAATATCTCTTACAATTCCTGAGTGAGCTAGAGGGCTTTGCGGAGGGCGAAGTTGTCCTGATGGGGGACTTCAACCTGGTGTGGGACTTAACATTAGACACAACGCACCCACAGAGATCACAAATGAGTGCCTTTGCCAAATCAGTGAAAGCCTCCTTTCGCCGTCTGGGGCTGTTTGACTCCTGGAGGGCCATTAAGCCCCTGGAGAGGGATTACACCTTCTTTTCACACACTCATCGCTCATACTCAAGGATCGACTATGTGTTTCTGAGCAAACCACTGCAACAGATCCTTACGACAGTAGCTATTAATCAAATTGTCATCTCAGACCACGCTCCGGTGGTGGTAGGTTTAAATTGGTCACTAGCACGCAAACCATCCAAGCGCTGGTACTTTCCAGGGGTGATTATCCGGGACGCAACATCCCGCAAAGATTTGCGATCACCGATTAGGGAATACTTCCAACTTAATGGGTCGGGTGATACTGACCCCCATACTCTCTGGGATGCCTTTGAGGCGGTTATAAGAGGTAAATGCATTGCGCTCGCAGCTGCCATGTGCAGTTTAAAGATTAAAGACCAACTCCTTTTGGAAAGCGAACTGAGGGTGGCTGAACGAGAACATAAATTATCCCCGTCCTGGCAAGCTCAAAGGAAGGTGGCGACCCTCAAGGGTAAACTACAGGCTATCTATACGAATAAGGCAGAGATTACACTGTTGAGATTGCGAAAAGCCCACTACGATAAGGGCAATAAAATAGGCACCCCCTTAGCTAGACAGCTGTGAGTCCAACAAGCCCACGACTACATTGAGCAGGTCAAAGACGAGCACGGGGAACACTTCACTGAAGAGGGGAAGGCGAGGGCATTTAGACGATTCTATGAGCGTCTTTATCAATCGGACCACCCACCCACCCACGCCCAAGAGACCTATTTGCGCTCAGTCCACCTACCACAGGTCTCCCCGGAGACTAATGACATGCTAGAGGCACCCTTTACAGCGGAGGAAGTACAGGCGGCCATCAACGCCCTTCCCCTGCATAAGGCTCCGGGTCCTGATGGTTTTACAGCCCTTTTTTATAAGACCTTCGGGGCAGAACTAGCAGGCCAACTCGCGACTCTATTCAATTATACACGGGGAGGGGGGCGGTGTCCGCGTCCATGGGGGAGGCCCTGATAACTCTCATACCCAAGGCCGGAAAGGACCCTCAACTCGGTGCATCATTTAGGTCCATTGCTCTGCTGATCCTAGATGCCAAATTATACTCTCAAATCCTGGCGCAGAGGCTGGAGGATGTGATGCCGGAGCTGATACATCCAGACCAGTCTGGCTTTATTAAAGGTCGCCAGACTCATGACAACTTAAGGCGTGTCATACACTTAATGGAAAAGGTACAAAAGAAAAAGGTCCTGGCACTATTATTGGCTTTAGACGCTGAGAAGGCGTTTGACAGGGTTGACTGGTCCTTTCTAGTAGCAACCATCAGAAGGTTTGGATTTGGGGAACAATTTATTTCCATGGTGATGAGCAACTATGCCTGCCCCAGATCCCGGGTGGTGATCAATGGGGTAGCTTCTGAATTCTTCGATCTATCCCGAGGCACGAGGCAGGGATGCCCCCTTTCCCCTCTGCTCTTTGCGCTCAGTGTTGAGCCCTTGGCGACGCGTGTGAGGGGGTGCGCGGAGTTCCCAGGCATTACATTTGGTGCAGACTCTCATAAAATTTCCCTATTCGCAGACGATATTTTATTATTTGTCACTGAGCCCCATACCTCCCTCTCAGCCATAAAAGAAGAATTGTCTCGGTTTGAACAAGTTGCGGGGTTCAAGGTGAACACGGGGAAGTCCTATCTCCTAAACCTGACACTGCCCGAGGGTATGATGACCCAGATAGCCTCCATGACCCCATTTACTTGGGCCAAGAAAGATATTACTTACTTAGGCATTCGGATTGTTCCCCAGGTGGCTGGGTTGTTTAGAGCAAACTACCCCCCTTTGATTAGGTCTCTACGAGACGACATCAAGAGGTGGTCCCCGTACTGGATATCCTGGCTAGGGCGCAGCAATAGTATTAAAATGACGGTTCCCCCACGATTACTATACCTCTTTCAGAGCCTCCCCGTTGAGATCCCGCCAGATTTCTTTGCGGAGACTCAAAAGCTTTTCACTAAATTTATTTGGCAGGGTACTAGAGCTAGGGTCTCATACAAGATACTGACACGCCCCAGAGAGAGGGGAGGGTTGGCGCTCCCAGATCTCCTGCTATATTATAGAGCAGCACAACTGCGCGTACTAGCTGAGTGGTCCCTCCGAGAGTCAGATAAGATTTGGCTGCACATGGACAGAGCGGTGACAGGCAAGACTTTGTGGGATATTCCATGGAAACCCAAGGGGGCACGACCACCAAACGCATACCTTAGCACACCCACCGCCACCACCCTCAGAGTGTGGGACAAAGTTACTAAACTCCATGGGCTTACGTCTTTCCCTCACCACACACACCTATCCACCTTAACAAAGCATTCCCACCAGGGGAACTACCGGGACCATTTGATCGATGGAGAGAAGGGGGCTGCTTATGCATTGCAGACCTATACCATGGAAACCAACTTAGGACCTTCAATAATTGCTGTAGGGATTTCCAACTCCCACAATCCGAACATTACCATTATACACAGCTAGTGCATTGGGTCACACAGCCACATATAAAGGAAGCAGCTACCAGGGATCTTCTACCAGTACAGAGATTTGTGCAGAGGGGAGGAGCGACAAAAGGCAGTATCTCAACGCTATACTCCATATTAGCTACAGCACAAACAGCACCAACCCCTCAACACATCCCTTTTTGGGAGAAAACCTTGGGTGGCTCAGTGAAGGAGGAGCAATGGCACTATCTTTACCACGATATACACAAGCACAACCGCTCCATGGCAGCTAGAGAGGCCCACTATAAGTTACTCTATAATTGGTACCTGTATCCTGAGAAACTTAAGAAGCTTCATCCCCAGGTATCAGATAGATGCTGGAGGGGCTGTGGCATGGTGGGAGACTTTAAACACATATGGTGGGACTGCCCATCGATTCGCCCCTATTGGAATGAAATTCTCTCTCATTTGAGAGAGATGCTGGGATATCCCATCCCGACCACGATGGAACATGCTCTCTTGGGCCTTCGAGCCCAAGAATTACAGCATCAAACATACGGGGACTGGGCTACCATGTTGCTGAGTTTGGGGGCGGCGAAGACAACTCTAGCTATTTTCTGGAAAAAAGCGGACCCACCGCCTATAACTCTGTGGCTCTCACGATTATGGAAAAGCCTTGCCATGGAGCGTCTGGTTGATAAAGGGGAGGGTACACGCAGCAGTTTTGATTACATATGGGACCCCCTGGTCAGGTTCCTTTCCAGGGGACTTCCCCTCACGACTTGTAGCCCCAAACTAAGGGCCTTGCGCCTCTTCCATATATAGGAACCGGAGTCTGAGACGGGGGAGAGACTTAGCTACTCTTAATTTGACTAGAGACAGATGGCTTGTTGTATGTTAACTTGTTTAATGTAAATTTCTTATTCTATTTCATGCATGGTACGAGCTGGCTATACTTACGACCTTGCATGATGATAAATGTCCCTCAAGATAGAGTATTCTTGGTGCACAATGTAACACTACTCTAGCGGAGGACAAAAGACAAAGGAAATGGAGTTGTATGGAATAGTCTAAGATGTTTCTTGATTAAGTATGCTTGTACTGTATTATAAAATGTCAATAAAAATAAGATTACAAAAATCTAACTTACAAAGAGAGTGTAGAAAACATGTTTAATATGTCCTAGATTAATTGCACAGTGGTGATATGGAAACTTAATTATAGCTGTAAAGCTCAAAATGGAGCTTGCAATGACTGCACTATGTGCGTGAAAGTTAGTGAAACTTGCCATGTGTGCACTGGGAGAAGCAGGGTGAGGACCAGACAGAAAATGAGCCCGGGTTGTCTACAGGACGTTGTGTGAGCTGCATTATTTCCTTTGTATTGTTGTTTGCTTGATGATTGTTAGAAATGGCGTTGGCAGTCAGTTTACACCCTGTCCAAGTAGAGTTCCCTCACTCTAGTCAGGGTAAGGGAGATACATGGCTCAGATAACTCTTCTTTGCCCCCTAGGTAGCTTAACACAAACAGTCAGGCTTATCTCAGAGGCAATGTGTAAAGTATTTGCACAAACATACACAGTAACACAGTGAAAACACCACAAAATGACTCCACACCAGTTTACAAAAATTGCCAATATTTATCTAAATCAAACAAGACCAAAACGCCAAAAATCTAACATACACAAGAAATGACATGAATTTGTCAAGTCTTAACCTGTGGAAATTAATGAATGCTTTAATTTAGCATGAAGTACCTGGTATTCTTCAAAAATAAAGCCGCACAGGTGAGAGTGCTTCGGAAAAGGAAGCAATGCGTTGATTCCTTACTCAGAAGTGAGGCCGTGTGTAGATTCTTTTTCTGCCTGGTAAGTGATGCATTGGTTTCCAAACCAGCAGCCTCGAGTCCATGCAAGGATGTTGAAGATTTTGACGCATAGGGATGATGCGTGGAAAATCCGGAGACACAGCAGCAATGAATCTGCAATGAGCTGCCGATGCGTTGATATCACCGGCTCTGCATCCATTTTTCAGCTGCAGTGTAGGCGCTGCGTCGATTTTTCTGCTGCTCAGCTCCAGTGCGTGGATTTTCACTCTGGTTCTGCCAGCGTCTCCTTCCAGGCACCCAGGGCCTGGATGTGGCACCACTTGGCAAGTCAGGGGGTCTCAGCAAGCAGTCCTAGGTGCTGGCAGATGAAGTCTTTGATGTCCCTGAGACTTCTTAACAGGAGGCAAGCTCAGTCCAAGCCCTTGGAGAATCTTCACAAGCAGAGTGCATAGCAAAGTCCAGTCTTTGTCCTCTCTAAGGCAGAAGCAGCAACTGCAGGCCAAACCAGCAACGCACACACAGCAAAGAGGCAGTACTCCTCCTTACAGCTCTTCAGCTCATCCCTCTGGCAGAGGTTTCTCTTAATTCATAAGTGTTCTAAAGTTGTGGGGTCAGCAATCCAATGCTTATACTAATTTCTTCCTTTGAATTAGGCACACTTCAAAGGAAAGTCTTTGTAGTGAACAAGACCATGCCTCTTCCTTGCCCTGCCCCAGACACACTCTATGGGTTGGAGTCTGTATTGTGTGAGGGCAGGCACAGCCTTTTCAAGTGCAGTTGTCAGCTCCTCCCTCCTACTCTAGCCCAGGAAGACTAATCAGGACATGCAGGACACACCTCAGCTCCCTTTGTGTTACTGTCTAGAGTGAATTCACAAACAGCCCAACTGTCAGTCTGACCCAGACGTCTATTCAGTGACAAAGCAGAGACACAGAATGGTTAGGCAAGAAAATACCCACTTTCTAAAAGTGGCATTTTCAAATAGACAATATAAAAACCAACTTTACCAAAAGATGTATTTTTAAATTGTAAATTCTGAGACACCAAACTTCAAATCTCTATCTGCTCCCAATGGGGAACTGCACTTAAAAGGTATTTACGGGAGAGATAGGCATCGCAATTGTGAAAAACGAATTTGGCAGTTTTTCACTACCAGGACAAGTAAAAACAAACCAGTACATAGCGTGCCTTTTAAATACACTGCACCCTGCCCATGGGGCCTCCTAGGCCTACCTTAGGCGTGACTTACATATAGTAAAAGGGAAGGTTTAAGCCTGGCAAGTGGGTCCACTCGCGAGGTCGTATTGGCAGTGCAAAACTGCACACAGAGACATTGCAGTGGGAGGTCTGAGACATGTTTACAGGGCTACTCATGTGGGTGCACAATCAGGGCTGCAGGCCTCCTAGCAGCATTTGATTTACAGGCCCTGGGCACCTCCAATGTAATTTGCTTGGGACTTACCAGTAAATCAAATAAACCAATCAGGGATAAACAATCTTAATCACAAATTATATAGAGAACACTTGCACCTTCGCACTGGTCAGCAGTGGTAAAGTACCCAAACTACCAAAAACCAGTAAAAACGAAATCCAGCATACAGTCAAAAATACAGGAAGCAGAGGCAAAAAGACAGAGGCAAGCATGCTAAGGATGCTAGATCTTACAATTACATTTTCCCCTGTACACTTTAACCTTCTCTTCTGTTGTTTCTAACCATAACAGTGCATTTCTGTTTAGAACCTTGGTCTCTAAGATGTCAGGAGGCAGGTTACAGCTGGTGTGAATATATGCTTTCTCCATTAATGGTAGGGATTAGCAGGTGAATGGCAAATAACTGTGTTTGCAACCTCTTCTTTGGGACAGTGAGCATATTTCACCAAGATTATTTCTCTCACATTGTGCCCTTGTAAATTCTTTCAAGAATTACCTCCATCTTGGGTTGTGTAACGTTCAGGTGGTAAGAGGGTAGTTCTTTCAGTATTTCGAAACAAATTTTACGGAATTAAGATTACAGAAATGAATCTACACCAGGGACACGTAAAACATTCAACATTTACTGGAAACAAAATTGGGCTCCTATTGGTTCACACTACTCAATAGCAAAACTTTCCTTTCTTTTTTTGAAACAATACTTTAACTATTGGCAGCTAGGGATGGGGAATCCTGCCTCTGTGCTAGGACTGATCTTATGCAAGTGGAAGGTCCACAGCTCCACCTTTGGAAAGAAGATACAGTGGAACAAAGGAGCAACACATTTTTGCAACAAACTTTTCCATCGCATTTGAGGGCAATATTACAAGAAACATAAAAGGACCCCCGTTTAAAGTTTTGCATTACCTTTTGGAAGAAAGTTGGGCTGACACTTGAACAGTTTCGAAGGCACACATCACAAGGACGAAAGGGATTAAAACCTGAAACAAAACATACATTTCATGATAGCAACAGATATATTTACACAATGGTTGAAGATAAAAAGCCTAGAACCACAGAGTAACATTATCTGTGCACACTGATCACTACTGACACGCATGTGAGCACAATGAGCTTTTATAGTGATGTGTGTGGAAGAATGCTCGGAAGCATAGTTCACAGTACGTTTAGGTTTTATCCTTTAACATCTTGTGCTTGGAGTCCAGATATGTTCATTAGGTTCAGATGACCTACCACCTCTGCGCGGACAGTACCACTTTCACCCCTACTAACACCACCACCCACTCGCCATTCAAGTCAAAGGCTCACAGGGCTACTCACTATATTGATAGATGAAGAAGCATATCTAAGATTTAACCTAATGTGTCCCCTTGCGCCAAAACCGCACAACCAAATTTTACCCCATTTCTTTAACCACTTCTGTGCCGGGGACGTAACGGTAACGTCCATTGGCACAGTGCTCCTGTGCTGAGGATGTAACCATTACGTCCTCGCACATGATTTCGGAGGCAGCTCTAGCGCTCCCTCCGTAGGCTTCCTTCCCACCCCACAAGGTAGGGATGGAAGGGGAAGCCCTTCCACTCCACCCACGCCCCTCCCAGTGATGTCTGATGACGTCAGCACGCGATTGTGTGCTGACCTATCAGAGGCCACCTCTCATCGCGCTGGCAGCTCAGCTTCCAGCGCGCTCGGAAGAGAAATGCAAAGCATTTCCCTTCTGATTATGTGATGGGGGCCTGAGAGGCTTTAAAGGGAAGGAAAGGAATTTCCTTACCTTTGAAGTCTCTCAGAGCATTTCAGAAGCCGGATCGTGAAGTGATCCGGCTGCTGAAATGCCCACTAGACACAAGGGATTACTCTCCAAATGGAAATTGGCATACGGGGAGCGACCCCTTGGGCAAGGGTCGCTCCCCAGGGAGGCAATTTTTTTCAATGCCTTTTCAGCCCCCCTGGGGGGCAGATCGGCCTATTGTTATTAGGCCGAATTGCCCCCGGGGGGGGGGCAGAAACCTCTAGGTGCCAGGGATCTTTTTATTTGTTTTGTTTTTTAGAGGTGGGAAAAGACCCCTTAGGCAAGGGTTGCTCCCCTAGGGGGCAAATCATATTTAGGCCCTTTCTGACCTCCTAGGGGGCGGATCGGTCTATTTTTAGGAGGCCAATCTGCCACCAAAAGGGGCAGAAACCACTAGGCACGGGGATTTTTTTGGGGGGGGACAATTTCATCCAAGGGGAGTGACCCCTTAGGCATGGGTTGCTCCCCTGGGGGGGGGAGGGTTATTTTAGGCCATCTCTGCTCCCCTTGGGGGCAGAAACCAGTTAGGCACCAGGGATTGGTGTGTGTGTATGTGCATGTTTTGTTTGGGGGGTGCAGCCCCTTGGGTAAGGATCGTTCCCCATGGGGGCACATTACTGTTGGCCATACCTGCCCCCCTCGGGGCAGATTGGCCTATTTTTGGAAGGCCCATCTGCCCCAGGGGGGCAGAAAGCCCACCAGGGAAGATTTTTGTTTCTCCAAAATAAGAGGGTGGGGGGGGGTATGGCATTACCCCCCACCCCAAGTAAATGGGGCCAAAGTTGTTCTGCCCACCAGTGGGCAGATGGGGAAATTACCCCTGATCCACACCCCGGGGGCAGAAAGTCTACTAGATGCGAGGGAATAAAAAAAAAAAAAATAGTGGGGTGGTGGCTACCAACCAGTATGGGCCTGGTTACGCCCCCACCCCAACTGAAGGGGGTAACAGTGTTTCAGCTCTCCCCTGCACACTAAAACATCTTATCCCATGGCAAGCAAGAGGATGTTTGAGTATTTTGGGTTTTGGTTTTACATTTAGGCCATGAGAGCTCGGCTAACTCTCAAAATCGTCCCACTTGAACTTGGTGAGGGCTGCACTTTATGGACTTTGAGACGCTGCCATGTAGAAAAATCCACAAGACCTAGACACATCTGAAAACTAAACATCTGGGTGATTCCAGGATGGTGTGCTTCACATGCACCCTGCACCATTTTCTTACCCACAATGCTTTGCAAACCTCCAACTTTGCTGGAAATCACATATTTTTCCCACATTTTTGTGATGGAACCTTCCGGAATCTGCAGGAATCCACAAAATTCCTACCACCTAGCATTGTCTCATCTATACCGATAAAAATTCTGCTGCACTTGTCAGCCTAAACATGTTTTTTTTTCAAACTGCCCTTTTGGACCCGCTTTGGTTCCCCCTCAACTTAGACATGTTTTTGGCTCTTCCCTGTCACAAGCACTTGGCCCACCAACATAAGTGAGGTATCATTTTTACCGGAAGACTGAGGGGAACGTTGGGTTGTAGGAAATTTGTCCCGGTGCGGTGATCCCACAGAGAAATGTGGGAAAAATGTGATTTTTTAGCTAAATTTGAGGTTTGCTGAGGATTCTGGGCAAGAAAACATTGGTGGATCCACACAAGTCAAACCTACCTGGACTCCCTCGTTGTCTAGTTTTCAGAAATGACTGGGTATGGTAGGTTTCCCTAGATGGCTGCTGAGCCCAGGATAATTTTGAAGTATCCAGATAGTGCTTTGGGGCATTTCCTTTCGCTGGCAGTAGGCCTATCCACAAAAGTGAAGTACCATTTTTATTGGGAGACTTGGGGGAACGCTGGGTGGAAGGAAATTTGTGGCTCTTCTCAGATTCCAGAACTTTCTGTCACCGAAATGAGAGGGAAAAGTGTTTTTTCGGTCAGATTTTGAGGTTTGCAAAGGATTCTGGGTAACAGAACCTGGTCAGATCCCTACAAGTCACCCCATCTTGGATTCCCCTATGTGTCTAGTTTTCACAAATGCACTGGTTTGCTAGGTTTCCCCAGGTGCCGGCTGAGCTAGAGGTCAAAATCCACAGGTAGGCACTTTGTAAAAAACACCTTTGTTTTCTGTGAAAAAATGTGATGTGTCCACGCTGTGTTTTGGGCCATTTCCTTTCGTGGGCGCTAGGCCTACCCACACAAGTGAGGTACCATTTTTATCGGGAGACTTGGGAGAACGCTGGGTGGAAGGAAATTTGTGGCTCCTCTCAGATTCCAGAACTTTCTGTCACTGAAATGAGAGGAAAAAGTGTTTTTTGGGTCAGATTTTGAGGTTTGCAAAGGACTCTGGGTAACAGAACCTGGTCAGATCCACACAAGTCACCCCATCTTGGATTCCCCTAGGTGTCTAGTTTTCAACAATGCGCTGGTTTGCTAGGTATCCCCAGGTGCCGACTGAGCTAGAGGTCAAAATCCACAGGTGGGCACTTTGCAAAAAACACCTCTGTTTTCTGTGAAAAAATGTGATGTGTCCACGTTGTGTTTTGAGCCATTTCCTTTTGTGGGCGCTAGGCCTAACCACACAAGTGAGGTACCATTTGTATCAGGAGACTTGGGGGAATACAGAATAGCAAAACAAGTGTTATTGCCCCTCGTCTTTCTCTACATTTTTTCCTTCCAAATGTAAGGCAGTGTGTAAAAAAGACGTCTGTTTGAGAAATGCCCTGTAATTCACATGCTAGTATGGGCACCCCGGAATTCAGAGATGTGCAAATAACCACTGCTTCTCAACACCTTATCTTGTGGCCATTTTGGAAATACAAAGGTTTTCTTGATACCTATTTTTCACTTTTTATATTTCAGCAAATGAATTGCTGTATACCCGGTATAGAATAAAAACCCATTGCAAGGTGCATCTCATTTATTGGCTCTTAGTACCTAGAGTTCTTGATGAACCTATAAGCCCTATATATCCCAGCAACCAGAAGAGTCCAGCAGACGTAACGTTATATATTTTTCAAAAAACTGACATCGCAGGAAAAAGTTACAGAGTAAAACGTGGAGAAAAATGGCTGTTTTTTTCCCCCTCAATTTCAATATTCTTTTATTTCAGCTATTATTTTCTGTAGGAAACACTTGTAGGATCTACACAAATTACCCCTTGCTGAATTCAGAATTTTGTCTAATTTTCAGAAATGTTTAGCTTTCTGGGATCCGGCATTGGTAATACACCCATTTCTGTCACTAACTGGAAGGAGGCTGAAAGCACAAAAAAAAGTAAAAATAGGGTATGTCCCAGTAAAATACCAAAACTGTGTTGAAAAATTGGGGTTTCTAATTCAAGTCTGCCATTTCCTGAAAGCTGGGTAGATAGTGATCTTACCAACGCAAACCCTTTGTTGATGCCATTTTCAGGGAGAAAACCACAAGCCTTCTTCTGCAGCCCTTTTCCCCATTTGTTTTTTTTTTAAAACAAATTTTTCGCTGTATTTTGGCTAATTTCTTGGTCTCCTACAAGGGATGCCACAAAGTCGGGGTACCTCTAGAATCCTTAGGATGTTGGAAAAACAGGACGCAAATTTAGCATGGGTAGCTTATGGGGAGAAAAAGTTATGCGGGCGTAAGCGTGAACTGCCCCAAATAGCCAAAAAAAGGCTCGGCACAGGAGGGGAAAAGGCCTGGCAGCGATGGGGTTAAAATATCACCACATTAGCAATCATAAATCCTCGCGCTGCTGTCATGAAAATAAGCTTCTCCCTTTACCTACCATCTTGTGTCCAAAATATTGTCTGGGAAAGACATCTCTTTATGCATCATTCACAGATGTTTCGGTGCAGCAAAATGTAACTCAGATGCACTGAAACAGTTAACAAATAGAAATTGCGCAGCCTAAGTCAAAGAATCAACAATGGAAAATTAACAAGCATTTGCAATGCAACGGGTCTCGTGTTTGCTCGTGTTAGAGCTGATAGCTGTGTAAACTCATAACCCGACTTTTCACTGGTAATGAAACCTATCGGCAAAAATGCATTTATGTCCTAACTGAAAAAAGTGCAATTAACTGTGTAACCGGGTCGATATTATGTAAAGCGCTCGACTTCTGCCAAGCGAGATCGCGCTGAGAAAATAGAGAAAAAGTAGTCCACGAGCCGGACAGAAAACAGCGAGCCTCGCATGTTTTCTGTACTTGGTCAATGCGCTAGAGGAGGGCTATCCATCGGAAAAGGCATGACCTCTGCGTGCCTTCCACTAATGGAATCAAGCTGATTCTAACAGGCAAGCCCACAAGCCAATAACAAACACTGACGTGACTTGGACAGGGCTCCGAGCCCTTTTTTAATTACTAAAGCGTCTCGCTTAGCGAAATGCCTGCGACGCAGGCTCGACCCTAAAAAGGGCTTCACAAGAAGGTAGAAATTTGGCTAATAGGGTAGATTTTTCACTGTTGTGAATTTAGGGTTAGGTTAGCACGGCAAATTCAGTGTAGTTTCTAACCCTGGACATTCTCATATAATTGTTCCTGTTAAATAAATAAGTACTTTTCCAGAGTGCTAAGAGGAATAGGGCATATTTCAGGTGAGTGTAGGACACCAGGTCTATCAACAGGACTTTTTCCTTTGTAGAAAAAAAAAATTAACGTGAAAATCAACATTTCCATGTACCGAACAAACAACCTGCTTGTGCTGTATTACTCTATCCATCACAGCACAAAAGATGCAACCATGACGCAGCACAGATGCTGTGCAAATGCAGTGAACGCAGTGAGGCAACTGAATATCAATCTTGTCCCCTACAACATAAAAAAAAAAAACAGACCACAGTCAGACCCCATTCGGGGTGCCACGGGGCAATCAGGGGCTATGGTGCCACAGACTTAGGGGCTACGGTCGTTTACTTCTGATGCCCTACGGTCCATTCTGCTGTGCTCTCTACACTGAACTCCTTCTCCACAAGACTCCGTGATAGTGATGGCAAGAAACTTCAGGCTTCTAAAGGAGGTTCATGCGGGGTAGCACTCGACAGACATTCAACAGCACACTGTACTTGTCCAGCTGAGCACTTATCTTTTACAAAGAAAAGTGCTTCATTGCACAGTAAAACTACTAGTACTATACACAAAAACGTATCTCATACCCAAAGTACGAGTGGCAGACTAATACATTCAAGAGAGTATGCCTCCCTCTTTGCCTCTTTCACATCCCTTATTCTAAGGTTGCTTTGTTGGGTCAGCGGCCGCAAATGTCAAGAGGGGTGGCGGGGAGATGACAGGGAAGGGGGAAACAATCAAAAAATATATATATACCTTTACCTCCAATTCCTTTCGCCTCGCTCCTCTGCTCCTGATGGTTGGTGTCCCAGCATTTGTTGGGACACCAGCACAGGCTCCCCAGCAATCCTGGTGCTGCTTTCATGCTAAACATAGCATGAAAACAGCACCAGGATTGGTCTGAGCGGCATGGACTGCCACTTAGACACAGCCCTGGGGTCTGCAGTTTCTCCAGCCCAGCTGTTCAATTCAGAGGGGCTGGAGAAACCTAAGTGTGCATGTGTGTTTGGCTGGTCTGAGACTGCCGGCCAAACACAAAAGCACACTTAGGTGCACTCTCTACTCCTCCCCTCACCCACCTCCCGTGACCCAGCCCCATCCTTCCCTGCACTGCTGGCTGAGCCAGAGGGTGAAAAATAAAATGATAAACAACTATTGTTTTATTTTTCATCTCCTGGCGCTTGACCAGGGGGGCGATGCTCCTCTGCCATAGCGGAGGAGCGGCCCTGGTCTAAGTGCAGATGCAGCACTCCCCCCCCTTTTGTTTGACAGCAAGCACTCATCCTCTCACCTTTGGGCTGATTTTCTGGTAGGCCTCCCGCAGTTCAGTTCATGCTCTTCTTTCATGGGGAGAAGGTGTGCCAGTCGCAATTGGACTAGTTGGCTGCTCCCCTCTCAGTCTGCTCATCACAGTTTTTGAGGCAGCTGTCTTTAGGCTGTGGCTCTCTTCTTGGCATACAGCGTTACCAGATGGGGTCCCTCTTGTTAGTCGGGCCTCTCTTATCTGGACTGGGCGGGTCTTTTGTTCAGCTGCTCAGGCCTCGCCTGGTCAAGGCATCAATGAAGTCCTCTTCAAGTTAAGAGGCAGCAGCTCGGTTGCTTAGATGCATGGAGTCAATTGGAAATCTTTCTGGAACAGCACCATTGGCAGCAACTCAGTTTCACTAAGGAATGGACAGCACATATGGACAAATGATTTGAAGTAGCAGCTTTACTTTCAGTGGTGTAGACTGCATGGCACATGATTGGCATGTACCACAATATCAATCCATTTGAGTATATTTGAGGCTAGTACCACAGCTTCACAGGCTTCCTCCTCAGTAGTACAGACTGCTCGGGCACACATAGGCAAGTGCCACAGCTGTGACAGCAGGGATGCCTGGGAGATCTACTGGGATACACTTCAGCAGTGCCACAAATCGGCCCCTTTGGAAAAAGTGAATGGCTCCAAGCCGGGAACTTGCTAGTCATGAGATTAATGAATCTCTGCTGGACAGACCTACCGCACTAGAATAAGCTGTTTTTTGTTCACACCAGTAGTCAGCACCTTCTGCAGGGATGGCTTGCTCCTTCACCATTCCCAAGACAGGTAAACAGCTCTTCCTCTAGATCAGATTCCAGGTGATGTCAGCTCAACTCTAAGGAGCTGACTGTTAGTCAGCTCTGGTGGCATGGTAGTCCTCTGGGTAATCCAGAGAGGTGAGAGCATTAGGCCTCAGTATTTAAGCATGGCATGAATGGGTAACTATGGAGGGATCAGACTACCCTGATGAAGCCCGGAGACCCTTTGGGCTTTCTGAATGGCCAAAACATGTTGGCACAATGACGGGTGACTTAAACATTAAATTGCATCTTACATCTACATTTCTTCTGATTTTAACTATATCTGGGACACCCAACAATAAAGGAAAAATTCAGTGTACATTTCAAGATATGTTTAATAACTGGATTCCTGTAATTATCCAATAATCATTTATTTAAAAACTCATTAATGGTCATGTCGTCCAGCATAGTATTCACCTACCTTGGGGTGCAAAATCACCGATGATGAAGCATGGCACAAAATATTGTGGGTGAGACAATTTTTCAAAATCTTTTAAGATTTCTGTGGGGTAACCAAAATTGAAAAAAAAAATCAAAGCAGTTATCTGGCACCTTCTGCGAGTATATTGTGAAGTGGAGGACATGTCCAAACTGCCCCCCCCTCTTTCTCTCCAATTGTGTATATATGCTTCCAGGCTCAGCCTTGGTCTTGAATGGTGCTCTTCGGAGCAGGGTTATCTCCTGGCTGGAGCACTGACAACAGATGCACAAAGAGGTGTGAGCATTTTGCACCTATCAACATCCACACCTGACAGTCAGTATGAAGAGAGGAAAAAAGGCTGATCCTCTTCTTAAAGGAACTTTCACATTCTTACAACAGAAACTGCATTCCTGACCTTCATTCTTACCATCTATTATGTGACAGCTTCAGTAAAACTAATAGGAGCCCTCTGATTCAAGAAGACCTAATCAAATTTCTAAGAAGAAGCCTGCCTGTGTTTCCCTACATCATAGTACAGCTTCACTCCTTCCAGTCCCAGGAATGTCAGCAATACAGTGCCACTGTGTGAGAAAGAAATCTCACATCCATCCTCTGCTCAAGAAAAGACCAGGAGTTTCCTAAGTGAAACCTGAGCCCAGTGTCATTCTAGGTCCCTCAGACACTGACTTATGTGTGCATTTTGCAGACCACTAACAATACACATACACACACCCATGTTCTCGGGATCTCAAAACAAAGATTCAGGCTTATCTGTGGCAGCAGAACTTTACACAGGTTGGTCAGTATGCTTCCACTCCCATGACACAGGTAAAAGGTCTTACAAAACTAGGATTTCCAAATATGCATTGTGTTGCCACCACCGCATTATACACATGAACCCATGATAAGGATAGTAGCCCTGTGTCACTATGCAAAGTGCACTAGGTGCATACCTTCTGGTCCAGGACTGGTCCCTTGTCAGGCTCAGGCACTAGCCTAGTTTGAGGCTGGGGCCAAAACCCAAAAACAGGGATAACATACATTCAACATTGACCACGCATGGCAATGGGACACTACTGTACACTATGTTGGGGACATTACTATACTTCAGATTCCTTACTGATTCTGCCTACCTCCCCGTCCTGAAGGATTGTCATGAACCACTAATACTGAAAAGATTCCAATTTAGTTGTTGCATTGCGACCAAGAATGCATAGTGAAGAGAAACCCATGCTGCTGCATGACAAATCTCAGTAACAGGATCACACCTGTCAAGCGATGTAGTAGAAGGTGTCACTTTGGTGGAGTGAGTGTGGATTACCTCAGGCGGTCCCTTTTTGACAAGGGCTTAGGCACATTTTTATACTCAGTATGATCCAGCAAGACAATGTCCTCTTATGAACTGATCTGCCATTTGGTGGCCTGCATACACCAGGAAGAGCTGGTCCTCAGACCTGATCTTCCATGTATGGTTAGTATAACAACTGACCACCCTACAGGGTCAGCCAATGTAAGTTCTCCTCTTCCTTGGTGGTGTGAAGTGGTGGGTAAAAGGTAGGAAGCCCCAAATAGAAAGGGGTCATCATGTTCTTTGTAAGGAAAGCCAATTAAGTCGCAAGGACCATTTTGGGAAATGTGAAAGGTGGTCGAACACTTAATGGCTGCAACTCATCGGCACGTCACGTAGAGGTAATGGCCACAAGAAAAACAGTCTTGAAAGTCAACAAACGTAGCTGGCAACTATGAAGGAACTACAGCACCCATCAAAACAACATCAAAACAAGATGATTCACATTCCACTGGGCATTACAAAGGGTGTTGGAGGAAACGTGTGTCAGCCCCTTCAAGACCGTGGGAACTGGGGAGGGATGGCTTTCCTGTGAGGCAGAGAAATGCATTCAATGCAGCAATGTGTTCTTTGAAAGTGCACACTGTGCAACCCAAACAAAGAATCTCCAACTATGCACGATGCACACAATTAGAAACTGGGTAGATCTCTCTGCCAAAGCGACAAAAGGAATTCAACAAAACCTTTCTACAAATGTGCTTGTAAAATTGTGTCAGGTGCAGGTTTCCAGGCGTAACCTGAAAACGTTTGTGAATTTTACAAATTGGTGAATCTGCACATTAGCAAGACAATAAACGTCAGGTAGAAATGTATGACTTTCTATGTGAAACAAGCTTGTGGTATCCTAGTAAATTTCTTCAGATTCCTGGGTTTGTGTATACCTGCCTCTCAAATTCTCTACATCAGATGTTCCCACCTTGTGGTCCATGGACCCCCAGGGGTACGAGACACATTCCCAGGGGGTCCACAGGCCTGGAAAGGCGGAAAGGTACTTCTCCATCTGGAGCCTGACCGAAACGTGCATGTTTTTGTTTGTGCAGCAGTTGTAAAAGCACATCAAAGTTTTCCAGTGAAAATAAAAGCGTCAAGATAACTTTTGTGATTAATGTTCCTGCTGGCGAGGGATAGGAGTTTTGTCTAGTGGCAGTTTTGGCTCATCTAAGGTAGGGCAGACGGTTAATATGTCTGATGCAGAGAACATGTATCATGCAAAGAAAATTATTTTATGTGCCCAGCACAGTGAGTTACTGCTTTTGTCACAGAGATTATTTTGTTACTGTGCAGTTCATAAATTACAGTCCTAATCTAGCACAGTGAGCTATGAACAGCCATCAAAGAGACACATGCAAGCTGCATGACACAAACTAGAACGTTTTTCCCAGCCTTTCATTATCCTTATGCTGCTAAAAAAAAGATTTGCTTGTGTAAAAATACATTCTTATTATTGAAGTCAATGCTTACCACTGTTATGTTCTGAATCCTGACTCTGTACTTCTCCAGACCAAGCACTCTTAGAAAAAGCCTCCCATTGTGGATGACATGTTAACCCTATACCTTGCAGTCCCGTGCAAAGTGCTCCGACACCCTACACTGGCACGTGAGGTGCTATAAAGCAAAGTAATTACACGTGATAGAGAGGCTATGCAAACATGAGAGGTCCTTATGGCTTTACTTCCTTTCCCCACCACATATTTATGTGAAAAAGCTTTCTCAGATTTTATGTACCTAAAAAATAAAATCAGAAATTTCTTGAGAAATGTAGACTCTGACCTCAGGATTCAGCTTTCCTAAATAAATCCAGGTATTGAAAAGTTAATCACCAAGATACAGCGGCAAACTTCTCATTAGATTTTTTTTATTTTTACATACGTTTTCAATACAAAATTATTACAGCATTGTTAATTTGAGTATTTGTTTGGTATGTACTTGTTTGAGTATTTTTTTGGGAAATACTGTTTTAATGTTTGAAAATTAAATTGTACAAATTGTTTGGGGGTCCCCGGCTTCCAGGAGTGATACACTGGGGTCCTCAGGAGTCAAAAGGTTGGGACCACTGCTTTACATCAACCCTTCCCTTCTTCTTTTGGAGGAGGTGGAAATCCCATTGTTGATTATCATCAAGTGTCTCAATGTAGATCCACTGAGCATTACTGGAATTCTCACTTCACAATTCTGACACAATTTACTAACAACAGTAGTGAAACCAAGAGTGCCCTCTCAAATTATGCACACATTAATTTGGCTCCAGTTGGATAATTATTTCACTCAACATATTGTATATTTGCCTCTGCCACCGTCTAAGCATTTATTCCACCACCCTCTGTACATTTAATTTCTATTTCAGGTGGACTTGGTTATACACTGAAGCTCCTGTGTGTTTATTTTTAGAACCTACAAATCTCTGTAGCATTTTCGGTTTTTGATAAATTCTTATTCTCATTGACTTGCATATTATGAAATCATTAATCTAAATCTATGTCTTTATGTAACGATTGCAACTGACAGCCCTACAAGGCAGAACTAATGGTCTATACAATTCTCCATATAAATGCCTTGTAAGTTTACATGCCATAACATACTATTTAGTGTAATTGAGATGTGTAAAAAGATTAAACAATGTCACCCTTCCCATCAGGTGCAGAGGAAGCTTCGGCTAATGTCTGGCCTCATTAACCAATTTGAAGTGCTGGATCTAAGTTTGCTTCTCGGTGAAAGTTTAATTTAGAGTAGAATGAATAATAACACATTTACAAACAACAAGTAGCGGAAGAGTAGGATACAATAAACTGTAAGTTGTGTATTTAAAGAAAACTGAATGGTACAAGAAAGTTAAATTATTGACAAACACCATAAACATTAGCTTTTTAAATCGCTCTTCAGGCTTGCTGAAGCCTTTTTTTAATTATTTTATTGAGCTGGTTACTACAATTAATGTTATGGCCATTGTTCCTGGAGACTTCAAGTCCTGGGTAGAAGACCTTTCGTTTGTGGATGTCTGCAGTCTTGTTGAGTTCTGTGCATTGCTCAATATTAGTAGTAGGACTAACTCACTGAATGGGGCATAGCTTTGTTCTTTCCTGTGCTCATCCAGATACTGCTTAGTTTATGTCTACAATTGAAGGGATCTGATTCGGCCAGAAGGCAGTATATTTTCTATCACGTAGCTGGAAGCTCCACCCGCAAGTCTGAAAAAATCTCCAGCTCAATTAAAAAGATGTTGGTCCAAACTTAATGCTCAAAAATATCCTCTATCATGGGTTCTCCCACCACTATTCTCGTTTTGCTTCCTCCGTCTCTAAAGTTGATGTTGAAGTTAATCAAGATCTACTTCCTCTAACAACTAGATTACAGTGCCACTTGATGCCATCATCCTCTTAAAACATATCATGTCTCATGTGCTGATGCCCTTTGCTCCCGGGTTCATGAGGAAAGTGCCAGATGCTAAGAGGCACTGAAAAACTTCAAGAAACATTGGTGGGCAATAGACTCAAACCTGACATCTACAGTTAGGAAATGATTTATTTGATATGGACGGTCCTGTTTTTCTCAAATCAATATTAAAAATGTAGACAGTTCCACCAAAATGTCTTCTATTTACAAAAGAATTGGTCATCTGCGGCTGGAAAATCGGTCATCGTCCGTTCATTACAGTTATGTTCCAGTTAGTCTAAAGTTTCTCATTCCAAAATTGATAACATTCTCAAAACCCTTTCTCCACTACCACCCCGTTTCCTGCTGAGGCATGCATGTTACCTCCACCGGAGGATACTGATATCTGCTCTTTATCTCCTTTCACTCCTGTTACTGACAACCTGGTTTTATCAAAAATGTCATCTATTTCCTTAGGCTCAACTTTCAACTCATGTCCTCTCAGCAATATAAAGACTCTTGCCTCCCCATCGTTCCAGTACTCAATACCTTATGCAATACCTCCCTTATGCAATACCTCCCTTATGCAATACCTCCCTTAAGAACAGAACCGCAGCAGAAAAAAAATCCCTTGTTGTACCTCTCCTCAGAAGAAATAATTCTGATCCCAATACACTGGCCAACTTTAAGACTTCTCGTACTATTTTCTGCTAAAATCACTAAAAGCATTGTTTATCAGAATCTCTCTTCATATTTGGAAGCCAATTGCCGTCTTGCGCCTTGTCAATTCCTGTGTTGCCCCATGTTTGGCACTGATTCCTTGCCAGCTTAGCTGCCAATGACATACATATGCTACTGGAAGCTGGTGGCAAATGTCCCGCATCTTATTAGACTGGTCTGTGACGTTCAACATGGTCTTTCACAGCATTGTAACTGACCATCTGACCAACATAAACGTGAAAGAATGTGCTTTATGTTGGCTTTTTTCTGTTCATAAGCTGCGCCTCCAAGTTGGTTCTCTGCCTCTTTTTTGTTCGTGAACGTAAAGTGCAATGTACTACTGTGTTTAGCTTTAAGCCTGATCCTGTTTAATATCTATTTTTCTCATCTCACTTCTCTTTTCTACTATTTCAATGTGCGTTTCTATGCTTGTACAGATGACACACACCCTATTCCTATAACTTGATGGTGGCCAACCCTCTTTAAAATTTCAGATTAAGGACAGTATATTTGCGGTTGCAGGATGGAAGGACTACATCTCACTTTGCCTCAATACCGTTAAAACTAGGGTTTTCATCTTTGGAAATCCCTTGAAAGCAATTATAAAAATGCTCATTCTTTTTTATCTAGACTACTGTAATGCACTCTTTGATAGTCTACCTGCTCATGCACTTGCTAGATTGCAATGCATTCAGAATGTGTCTGCATGTCTTATTCTGACATTGTCGAATCTCCCACCACTTAAAATCACTGTACAGATTTCCTGATCAAAAACATTGCATTTTTAAGACCTTATGCCTGTATCATAATGCTGTTCTCCCTTCTTCAGTCAATTACAATAATTCTCATTTCCAACTGTATCTTTCGCTGCAGTTCAGACAATATTGTGGTGGTTCGTAGGTTTCATAGGACATACGTAAACGGGAGGCTAGTAGCTGAAAACAACCTACTTTTCATCCAAAAAAGTGTTGTTGCTGTTTCTCACTCTAGAGGCAAAGCAACCATTTTCTGTGTGTCTTTCCGTTCTATTACCACTCTTACATTTTGCTTTCTCACTATTTCTAGAGCTTTAAAAAAGGAGGGTAAGGAAAAATGCTACGTCTCACTTTCACAGTGAGGTTAATACAATCAAAGGTTAACAATGTTTTCTAACAGCGAGTGAAGTCAAGATCAGTGGGCAGGGTCTGCAAATAGAGCTGGGCATCCACTGGGATCATCTTCTGGGATCCTTTGCAAACTGTATTCACAGATATTTAAAGCTGTTCCTCTGCTAGGTTTTTAAGAGATGGACAGAGGGCTCTGGATGATCATATTCTTGTCTAATTTTATCTACTAGCCATTATGAACTCAATGCCCACAGTCCAATCATGTAATTTCAAACAGAGAGGGACGGTGATTTCCATATATCCATTCACAGATCACAGTAACTATAAAATCAAATAATTTGTATTTTCATGCCATCTTTAAATGGGTACAGATCACGGCAACAATAAAATCAAATAACTTGTATTTTCATGTCTTATCTTTAAATATATCTATTTGAAATAAGTGTGTGGTCACATATTTATATTAGCTTGATGTACATTTCATTTCACCATTTTGGCTGGAACTAATACCACGGTTTGGAAGTTACGATTAGTGACAAACATGTAATGGTGAATTAAACTGGAATGAAATGCAAATACCATGGTTGTCACGCCTGCTGGTCCTAATTGCTGAGGGGATGGGAATAAGTCTCCTCATTTTGCGAATATCCCCATCTCAATGGGGTTCTGCTCATACCCTTTAAAGCCCTACTCTAGAAGCCCCTGTCTGTTTCCAAGCAGCTCATGCAGTATTTGAAGGTCTACAAAACTAGTCTTTTTAATCCACACTTTAGGAAAGGCAACTTGGAGCCCTTGATGAAAGATACTCACAATTCAGGTCATAATTTATTATTTAGATCAGGGTCTCCAACCTTGTTTTGTAATATGAGCTACTTATGTCCAATGAAAGTCATTCTGAGCTACTAGTAGTATTATTGTTGTGGTAGTGACCATATCTGTCAAAATTACATTAGTGGCCAATTTATGCAAGATCACCAGCAGTGATCATCTCAGAGTAATCACTTTGGAATTACTCTGCATGGGTAATACAGCCATGGCTGCCATACCCCTTGCAGCAAGGTGGTAACATAAGTAATAAATCTACCCAAAGTTGCATAATTTATCACTCAAATATCATTTGTAAGTATATTTTGTAAATTCTAACATTTTTCTCCACAGATCAAATCAAGCATTCTTACAACCACACATGATCGACTTGAATACACAACTTTCAATTTTGGGATAAGCATATTAATTTAACCAAGCAAAAACATCTAATTTAGCACACAGAGAACTACTTACAGATAGCTAGAGAGCTACCAGTAGCGAGCGCAAGAGCTACTTGTTGGAGATGACTGGCTTAGATTAATACAGACCTTCCGCAGAATATACATGAAAAATAAGCACACAGTTTAAGTACAGTGACCGCAACCTTGAGCCTGTTTTCATGCACGGATGCAGATTGCCACCATTCCTCTTTTTGCACCCACAACATTGTGTGGTACTACTCCCCTCAATTATTCATATAGAATCCTATGAACTTAGGATGACTGAATCTCATGAACTTAGGATGGCCATACTACTTCACTAAGAGTCTTGCCCCGCTCTTCCCTCACTCTCATCTTGAGCACTTACCACCAGCAAGCACCAAGTCCCTTTAGTAATGGTCGGAATATTTGCAGAAATTTCAGCCACAGGTCACAGACTTGGGCTGCACTCCAGTTCATCATTTTTCACCCACTGTGCCATTTCATACAAAGACCAGACACTTTTTGGTTACTACCACCATGTCCTCCTTTGTTGGGCACATGTATCAGGGAGCTGTATCTATGATATTATGACATTAGCAGGGCTCGCATATGTTATTAAACTGTATCTCATATTACAGTTTGACAATGGAGGGGCATCAATTCCTCCACCATTTCACTGATGTTTTCAAATACATTTAATGTATTCAAAATGTTCACTTTGAATTTAGATCTATTCGAAATTGTTTTTCATTTTATGTCTCTTTGAAGCATTTCCTTCAAAGACTTCTTATAGTTTTTATGATGGGAGGAGCCACCCTTGTAACACCTTTATCTTCCCTTGTCCAATTCGGTTTTCATTAATTATTTTATTACAAGGGGCCCTGTATCTCTTCCCCCTCTCTCACACACCTGCCCTGCCTATCGCTTTTTTGAGTGTTTGTTGTATTGTTCTGTTTCCATACCCTTTTCCTGGCTTTTTTGGTATTCCACATTCATGAGGTCACTCTATTTTAGGTCAAATTTTCTCATTTCATGTGCCAGCTCTCATAGGGTTGTAATAAGAGCTTTAATAATTCTCAGACATTGTTTTCTGTAGTCTGTAAGTATGTGTGTACGTGTTGAGAGCAACAGAGTTCTGAAAAGGGAGCATGGCCCAGGCAGGATACAATTATTGGTGGAAGGCCAAGGGTATGCTGTTGAATCAGAGGTAATGCGCCTTGAAGAGGTATGGCTTTCGTTTCTGAATTGTAGGAGTTATGGTAATGATCTTATGTAGAGAGGTAAATTGTTCCACATCCTGGAAGCATGAGTAAAGAAGGCTTGCTTTCTATTTTCCTCTAGCAATGTTTTGTCTCCAGTCTAGTAATATCCAGGCTCTTAGTCTGGGGTTGTCCCCCATGTGTGACTAACTTTTTTGCCAGGTAAGCTGGGGTCTTTTTGTTGAGGGCTTTATAAGTGATGGAACTTGTCTTGAAGATGACCCAGGCTGCTACGGGAAGCCAGTGTAGTTCTTTGAATGTGAGGGTGATGTGGTTGAATTTTTTCAAATTGTTTGCGAGCCGTGCAGGAGTTTTAGGGTAGAATTGTGGAGAACTTTATGCAGGGTGTTGCCCCACCCACATGGAAGAGGGCGAAGGCTTTTACGGTTGTTAGAAAGACCTCTTACAGGACAAATGAATTCATATTCATCAGAAGGAAGAGTCAAACCCCTGCTGTCTAGTCTTTCTTGTAGTGTGTTGCTTGAATAAGCGCTCTGTGTTAAGAGTGAATACCAGAGATTTTGCATGGTCTGCCAGCCAGCTTAAGACGGAGAGCCATGCTTAAATCTGGGGATGCTCAGTGTTGGTGGCAAACAGGAGGAATTCAGTCGTCTCTGGGTTTAGCTTCGGGAGGTTAGTTGACATCCAAGAGTGAATGAGAGGCAGGATATGAATCTCTGTATGTTGTTAGGAGAGGATATTTTTTAGGTAGACTGCTTGAACAAATGGCAGAAAATGTGACAAAGGCATGCAGTGACTTGTGAAACAACAACTTATTGATATCTCTCATGGCACTACTAGTGCTGACCTACAAACAATGGCTGGAGAGCAACAGTACGGATCATGCAGGAAATCGATGTGAAGAAGATAATATTACCAATAAGCTGTTGCAAAAGATGGCAGATGGGAATACGGAAGGCCTGTTACTTGATATGCAAGGGAATAACAATAGCCAAGTTATTTGGCACCATGTTCTTCAAGAATTAGAAATATTTAGCAGTTACTTCGTATGTTGCTGGGGTGGAGTTCTGAAGTCCTCTGGAATATCACTTAAGACAGGAATCACAAAACTTTGTGCCAAAGTATCCAGAGGGATATTTTAATTATCAACGTGAACCCGCCCAAAATAGCTGTTGGTGCCTAATATGCAATAATGTGAAGTGCAGCCACACTACGGGCCAAACAGCGAGCTCCGCCTCTGCTCAAATAACACTGCTGACATCTCAGGCAAGAATGAAATAAGACTAGAATGTGGTGCACTTTCATACTGAAGTGTTTAAGCCAAACTCTGCACAGGACGCTGGTTGCCTAAAGCCTAACCATGTTTGATCCGGAGTTGGTTAGGTGTCACCCAGGGAAATTGGTTCTTGACAGACAGATGAACACACAGGCATGTGGAAAGACACAACATATAAAATGACCGTCGGACAGGGGAAATCTGATATAGGAGAGCTGTTTGGTAATTCCCCTGATGAAGATATATGTGCAGACTGAAGATCACAGGCTTGAATAATGCATAGACCACTCAGCCTTCATCTTTCCATGGTCAAACATTTGAGTCCCGTTGATTTTGATAAAGATTAAAAGATTACAGTAAAGGCACCTTGACATACTAACAGTAGCACTATGGTTATTTTTAGAGAAATACATTGTATTGTAGTGGAGGCGAGAAGAGAACCAGACTCCTCATAAAGACGTTTTGATTCCATCTAGTCAGGAGAGAGTAACAAGGTTTGCTCAAAGTAAATCGAAAAAGGACCACGTTACCAAAAAAAAACGTTAAATTGAGTTAAGGCACATCTATTAGAAACTGTCGTTGTCTAGGCCATATCGAATTGGGAAAGTCAGACTTTCTTTGCTATTTATTGCCAAACTTTAAACTATTTTATACCTTTTGATTTGTGATAGTCACTGAAGAGCTGAATCGATTTACCTGAATGCAGCAAATCCAAAAGATGTCACTGTGCTGAATTACTAAGAGCTGAGCATCTACCGCGGAGAGGCTATAATGGAAGTGACATTCAAACTTTAACATTACCTGCCCTCTTTGCCGTAATTAATATGGATTGTACCACAGTTCAAATCGGGCCTTCTAAAGCAGGTTGCAGTGGACCAATGTTATATGATGTCACTTTCCAACAAATCAACGCCATTTACAAAAATGCGCATATACTTCCTGCCTCGCATTTTCATTTCCTATCGTAAGATATCGCTCTTCATCTTAACCAAATGGGAACCTTAGTTTCATATAGTTATTGCTGTGGCTGTGGCGTGTGTATAATTTGCAGGCTATACCTATCAATAGCCACAGAGCTGAAACTGCACAATGATGTCAGAGTTTACCATACCCACCATATTGCTGCATTTTGAAACGCAGTTCAACCTGTTTATAAAACATAATGAGAACCTCTTAAGTTTTGCTGAGATCTTGCCTCCCTCTCCCTCATAGCTCGCTAACTCATTTTCTTTGGCGTAACTCTGGTGTTATTTTTTCCTGAAGATGTTCTCCATGGGTGCTGTTTATGTGCCTTGCTGTTACCTGTCCAGGTACACTGACTGATGTGGTGGGCTTAGTTCGGTGTATCAACCCTCATCTACCGGAGGCAGCACGACCCTCTGTGTTGTTGATGCTCTCGTGGTATCCAAGATGGGGAGTCAATGTACCCAGCAGCTGGTGCCCGATGCCCCAGACGCAGTGAGCCAGATGTAGGATTCTATCACTTTGTCTGGTCACGCAATATCTCGAGAGAGATCGGTCTGGTTTACTACCAAGAACCATAAAAAATACAAACGTCAGGAGAAGTTTCACTGAGTTAGCACTGATTATTGTGTAGAAATATATAGCCATGAGAATGAAGTAAAAGGATGCCCAAAGCACAACAAAATGGAGAGATGAGGTGAAAGTGGAGGAATGAATGAGAGTGCGTTTCTTCAGACTGGGAGAAGCACAGATGTACCTCAGGCTTGGAATCAACACCAAAGGAAAAGAAGGATGGTGATGAACCCCCATGAAAGACAAGGCGCTCGCTAATGAACACTGGGGTTCGAAGCACTGGACGACACTCCTGTAATACCGCCCCGAAGATGTAATGTCTGCACTAAACATCTAGTAAGGAAAATAATTTCAGTGAAAGGCATCCGTTGATTGAACTAACCAATATAATATAATGTAAGACACGAATGCCAACTTAGGAAAACAAGCGGATATTCAGAGATGTAAAAAATACAATGACAGACCGAGGCGGTTGATAAGGTTAATATGAATTTGAAACATAAAAAGTGGGATGCCTACGATCCCTGATAATTTTAACAAACACATTTCAAAAGCTGCAGAATATCGGTTAAAAGTGCTGAAAAACGAGACAAAGTAATGAATAAAAGACCAATGAAACTTGTTTTTAAAAAAGAAACAAAACTTTGATGGAAACTGAAAAAATATGCTTGCATAGACGGCGATTTGCATAGTTTAATAATTAACTGAAATGCTTGAAAGTAGGCAGGGGGGTGCCCTTTGACGAACGCGTATGCCTGCCAGCCCTAAACTTGTCAATGAAGTCTGTTCGCAGATCAGACAATGCACACTTGCAGGGTAATAGCGATTGTGCAATTGCACGTTTTCTTTAGCTTTTTATCCAAATGGGAACCATGTTCACAAGTGTAGAAATCTCTCCCCACCGGCCTTCGGAAAGTCGAGGTTTTGGGGACACATTCCTTCAATCATTGCACACCTAATAGCTACGTGGACCAATAGCACGGTTGTGGGAAAATGATTGGCAAATGTCCGTAAATAATCATGAGGACAACATCTATTTTTGACATCCCTAACTACATTATGATTGCCCACAATCCGGTCACCTGGTGGTCTTAGACAACCTTCAGATCTGATTCCTTGAATCAAGCTCTGTGACCTGGGGTCAGGATGATCCTTTCTGTTTGGTGCACGTGTCACCGGCACATCCTTAGGAAAAAAGAAAACATACAACTTTAAAAATGCAAGACTCCGCCAAAGCAAATGTAAAGAGATATCCTGCTTTGTCTGAAAGATATTTAACTCTAGGACCATTTGAAACATTATTGATTGAGCTATGGAACTGTTTGTGCTTGTGCATCCGTTAAACACTTCCAGTTCAGGACAGGTGGCCTATCAAATCATTTTATTTTTACCGAACATGAATATCTGCTACTCTAGTTGGTGAAAGAGATTTTTTTTAAAAGACAGCTGAACACATTACTGAAGAAATTAGCAAGAAGCCCAAATTAGTTGATTTCAAGGAAAGCCCCGGAGATAAACTGACTGCCGTGGCTAATTTTGGAGTGTTGGAAATCATATTAATTGAGGTGACAGGACCTTGACTGCTTTTTTTTAGAGAAAGCCTGAAGAACAAATTAAATGATGAATAATATATCCATATCCCTTGTACTTAAATGATGTCCTAGTCATTTTTGATCACTGTCTGTATTAGGAAATCACGCTACTTCCTTCCTTCAATTCAGGGAACAATACTAAAATAAACAGCGCAGGCTACGTTGTAATTTAGATTCAAAGTACAAGAATTACTATCTGAAATACGTTCTGGGGGAGGTTTGTAATTTGCCTATAAATCCTAGAAGGAACTATGCGTCGTATAAAAAATTGAAGAAAAATATCTTCCATAGGTCATCCACAAAGTACTAGCTGCAGAGAAAAATCAAACTACAGAATAACATGTTGTTCATGGTTCAAATGTTAAACAAGAGGAGGTGGAGCTTCCCCCTGAGCTGGAAGACTGCTTTCAGTCGAGCTCCTGGGCCTGCCACTCCAGATTTTTGCTCGAGGAGATCTGTGGGCTCTCGGAGTAGGGTGACTAAATCAAATCAAATCAAATGATTAACATTTATAAAGCGCGCTACTCACCCGTGCGGGTCTCAAGGCGCTAGGGGGGAAAGGGGGGGTTATCGCTGCTCGAACAGCCAAGTCTTTAGGAGTCTCCGGAAAGCGGAGTGGTCCTGGGTGGTCCTGAGGCTGGTGGGGAGGGAGTTCCAGGTCTTGGCCGCCAGGAAGGAGAAAGATCTCCCACCCGCCGTGGAGCGGCGGGTGCGAGGGACGGCAGCAAGTGCGAGGCCAGCTGAGCGGAGGGGGAGGGTGGGGACGTAGAAGCTGAGGCGTCTGTTGAGGTATTCCGGTCCCTTGTTGTGGAGGGCTTTGTGTGCGTGGGTGAGAAGACGGAAGGTGATCCTTTTGCTGACTGGGAGCCAATGCAGGTGTCTCAGGTGTGTGGAGATGTGGCTGTTGCGGGGTACGTCGAGGATGAGGCGGGCCGAGGCGTTTTGGATGCGTTGCAGGTGGTTTTGGAGTTTGGCTGTGGTCCCGGCGTAGAGGGTGTTGCCGTAGTCCAGGCGGCTCGTGACGAGGGCGTGGGTCACGGTTTTTCTGGTGTCGGCGGGGATCCAGCGGAAGATCTTACGGAGCATGCGGAGAGTGAGGAAGCAGGCGGAGGACACGGCGTTGACTTGCTTGGTCATGGTGAGAAGAGGGTCCAAGATGAAGCCGAGGTTGCGGGCGTGGTCTGCGGGGGTCGGTGCGGTGCCGAGGGCCGTGGGCCACCAGGAGTCGTCCCAGGCGGACGGGGTGTTGCCGAGGATGAGGACTTCCGTTTTTTCAGAGTTCAGCTTTAGGCGGCTGAGCCTCATCCAATCTGCGACGTCCTTCATACCCTCTTGTAGGTTGGTCTTGGCGCTGGCGGGGTCCTTGGTGAGGGAGAGTACAAGTTGGGTGTCGTCGGCGTAGGAGGTGATGATGATGTCGTGCTTGCGTACGATGTCGGCGAGGGGGCTCATGTAGACATTGAAGAGTGTCGGGCTGAGCGATGAGCCTTGAGGTACGCCGCAGATGATCTTGGTGGGTTCTGAGCGAAACGGAGGGAGGTAAACTCTTTGGGAGCGGTTAGCGAGGAAGGAGGCGATCCAGTCCAGGGCCTGGCCTTGGATCCCGGTGGAGCGTAGGCGGGTGATTAGGGTGCGGTGACAGACGGTGTCAAAGGCAGCCGAGAGGTCGAGGAGAATGAGGGCGACTGTTTCACCGTTGTCCATCAGGGTTCTGATGTCGTCTGTGACTGAGATGAGGGCGGTTTCCGTGCTGTGGTTGGTTCGGAATCCGGTTTGTGAAGGGTCGAGCAGGTTGTTGTCTTCCAGGAAGGTGGTCAGCTGTTTGTTGACGGTCTTTTCTATTACCTTGGCTGGGAAAGGTAGAAGAGAGATGGGGCGGAAGTTTTTCAGGTCGCTTGGGTCAGCCGTAGGTTTCTTTAGTAGGGCGTTGACTTCAGCGTGCTTCCAGCATTCGGGGAAGGTAGCAGAAGAAAAAGAAGAGTTGATGACGGTCTGGAGGTGCGGGGCGATGATGTCGTCGGCTTTGTTAAAGATGAAGTGCGGGCAGGGGTCCGAAGGGGCGCCGGAGTGGATAGAGTTCATGATGGATTTGGTTTCTTCCGTGTTGATGTGGGTCCAGTTGTTGAGGGTGATGTCCGGGGAAGCGGGTTCAGTGGTGTATGGTTGGGTCTGGTGTCCGAAGCTGTCGTGGAGGTCGCTGATCTTGCGATGGAAGAAAGTGGCGAGGGATTCGCACAAATCCTGTGAGGGCGTGACGGCGTTGGCGCTGGCGCTGGGGTTGGAGAACTCTTTGACGATGCTGAAGAGTTCTCTGCTGTTGTGGCAGTTTTTGTCTAGTCTGTCGGTGAAAAAGTTCCTTTTGGCAGTGCGGATCAGGTGGTGGTGTTCTCGTGTAGCGTTCTTGAGGGCGGTCATGTTGTCAGCGGTGTGGTCCTTGCGCCAGGCCTTCTCAAGGGCACAACAAGTTTTCTTTGATTCTTTGAGGGTGTCGGAGAACCAGAGAGGTTTTTTGGTGTTGGTCTGTCGATGCGTGCGTTTGAGGGGAGCAAGGTTGTCAGCGCAGTTGGAGATCCAGTTTGTGAGGTTGAGAGCTGCGTCGTTGGGGTCGGTGGTGAGGGTGGGTCGGTTGGCGGCGAGAGCGGAGAAGAGTTGCTCTTCAGGGATCTTGTTCCACTGTCGATGAGGGATGGGTTGAGTTCGGAGGTGGGAGGTCTCGCGTCGGAATGTGAAGTGGACGCAGCTGTGGTCGGTCCAGTGTAGGGCAGAGGTGTGGCTGAAGAAGACGTGTTTGCTGGCGGAGAAGATAGGGTCGAGCGTGTGTCCGGCGATGTGGGTGGCGGTGTTCACCAGTTGTTTGAGGCCGAGGTTGGCGAGGTTGTCGAGCAGGGTGGTGGTGTTGGGGTCGTTGTTTTGTTCCAGATGGAAGTTGAGGTCGCCTAGGAGGATTTAGTCCGGTGAGGCGAGGGCGTGCGGGGAGATGAAGTCGGCGATGGCGTCGCTGAAAGAGGTGCGAGGTCCGGGAGGACGGTAGACGAGGGATCCTCTGAGGGTGGTCCTTGGGTTGGTGCGAATCTGAAAATGCAGGTGTTCAGCGGCGAGGGGGGGGTCTTCGGTGGAGGTGGTGACGCTGATGGAGTCTTTGAAGATGATGGCGACACCTCCTCCTACTTGGTTGGTGCGGGGATGGCGGTAGCGATGTCTGGAGCAGAGGAGGCGTTCATCCATGTCTCCGTGATGAAGGCGACGTCCGGGGCTGTGGAGTCCAGGAGGTCCCAAAGTTCAACGGCGTGCTTGTGGACGGAACGAGCGTTGATCAGGATGCACTTGAGGTGGTTGATGGCGCGTGGGCTTGTGGTCGTGGTAGTTGCGTGGTGGAAGATGCGTTTGCAGGAGTTGCAGGCGAAGGGTCCATGGGTGCGTTTGGGGTGAGTTAGGAAGCAGGTTTTGGAGCGCCCTGGGTTGAGGGCGTGGAGGGTGGTGGGGTCGTAGCGGATCAGCGGGGCTTGGGGGAGCTAGGGACCAGGGGTCGTGGCGCTGGGCGCGGGCCAGGCGCGGACGGGCGCAGACGGGCTTGCCTCCGGCGCGCCAGCGGCGTGCCCGCTGCGCGCGCCCGCTGCGCAGTCGCGCAGCGGCCGCCATAAGAGGTAGGAGGGGGGGGGAGGGGTCAGCTGGGGGCGAATGGGAGCTGGGGGGCGGGGGCGTGCAGGAGGTCGCGGCGGGAAAGCGCGAGGCGGGGGGGGGACAGGTAGAGTGAGAGGAGCTGGGGGAGGGGGTTTAGGGTGGAGGAGGGTGAGTGTTAGGAGGTTTGGAGATTAGGGAGAGAGATAGGAGTAGGGTTGTGAAGATAGGGGAGGGGGGGTTGTAGAGATGGGTGAGGGAGAGAGGTAGAGTGAGAGGATAGGGAGATAGGTAGTAGAGGGGGTGGCGGGAGGGGGGGAGAGATAGAGAAATAGATAGAGAAAATAGATAGAGAAGTCGATAGATAGGGAAATAGATAGACAGATAGGTAGGTAGGAGGAGGTGGAGAGTGGGGGAGTTAGATAGTGAGATAGGGAGCTAGAGAGATAGGAAGATAGGAGGAGTGAGGGAGGTAGATAGCGAACGGGTTAGCTAGGGGTGAGAGAGGGGGAGGCGAGTGAGGGAGGGGGATGAGGAAGGAGCAGGAGGGCAGGCTCGGGGGACGAAGACGGAGGAGGTAGAAGAGCCGAAGACAGGAGAACAGAAGACAGAAGAACAGAAGACAGAAGAACAGAAGACCGGAAGAGCTGAAGACAGAAGAACAGAAGACAGAAGAACAGAAGAACAGAAGAACAGAAGATCGGAAGAGGAGAAGAACAGAGAAGAACAGAGAAGAACAGAGAAGAACACAGAAGAACCGAGAAGAAGAACACAGAAGCACCGAGAAGAACAGAGAAGAAGAACACAGAAGACCGGAAGAACACAGAAGAACAGAAGGGAAGAACAGAAGAACAGAAGAGAAGAACAGAAGAACACAGAAGAAGATTGCAGAGGGGGAGCGAGGAGGAAGAGACAGAGAGGAGGAAAAGAAGCAGGAGCAGGAGAGAAGGTGAGTGGCGCGGGGCAGGGCGAGGGGCTGGGAGGAGGGGGGTACTTACAGTTAGGTGGGTCTCAGGAACACAGGAACTCGGGAACTTGGAGGAGCTGCAGCGGCAGGGGGAGCGACCTACCCTTGAAAAGGAAAATCTGGACAGGTTAGACATAAAAGCCGGACTAACGTCTTTAATCTCACTTTTATATCTGGCCTTTTCCATAAAAAAAAGAGAGAGAGAGAGTATACACACACACATAAGCAGGCAGCTGAAGTATTTAAGACTCTAGAGGTGTATGTGAAAGAAGACCATACCTTTCACTTCTGATGCGCAAGTTGACCTGACCTTTGTCCATACGAGACATTTATTTCAAACTGACAAAAGCATTTGCAGGTTGACCTGACCTTTGCCTCCACAAACCACATTTATGTGAAATGAACAAAAGCATGGGGACACTGGAACAGTCCTCTTAAAACCGTGACTGTCCAGGGAAATCCGGGACGTCGGGTCACCCTATCTCTAAGCCACTGGAAACATGAAGTAAGTGGTGAGGGATGCCAGTGCGAGATGACACCCTCAGTGGACCTGGTGTCTTGTAACAGCGATGAAAAGTGGAGAGGGGCAACCCCAGAATCTTCTATACGGCGAGTGATCAGAGGATGTAAGGCCGTAAGGCACGGCCGGCTTGGGACAGGTGCTGGTGCTGATTGAGTGTGGCTGTATTTCCCCAGATGGAAGACTAGATCAGCATGCAACTTATGTACTGGCTGGTATGGAAGGAAAGGTATCAGGAGGCACTTTCCAGGAGTAGTGACTTTTAACAGTGGTCTAAGCGGCCAAGTCACAGCGTGACAGAAACACTGCAAATGGACTGAGAGAGGATGGCTTGGAAAAGTAAAAGGAGAGGTATAATTTTATTCAGACACCTGTTTGGAAAAAAAAGATGGGACTGACTGGAAATGACTGAGGGCAGTCTATTAGAGGAGAAATGTTAGAAACCCTTAGGGAGATAAAGGTGACATTGGAGGTGATATTACAGAAACTAGAAAAAGTCCTCAACAGCAGTTGAGTACTTGAGACGATCGAGAAGAGGGTGAAGGGGCTAGGAACTACATTTGCAGGAGCAGTTTCAAAGGTGCAGGACATGGAGGGTTGGACAGACCACTTAGAGGTGATGGTGACAAACAATTGGAACTTTCAGGACACAGCGATAGAAGCAATGCTGACGCTCGATGGGAGGACAGAAATATTAGAAAAAATCTGAAGAATGGAAAACGCAAGAGACTTAGGCTATCCTTTTAACATTTGTGGAAGAAAAGCTTTGTAACTTCTCACACCTTTACTATTCATCCTACATAATTTAAAGTACTAAAGTGAGCTTTTTTATCTAGATGAGGACACCAGTAATGTGGGACAAACTGAACTAAGGACTGTTGGAAATGGCCTTTCTGCTGGGTCACCACCAAACATTTTGTCTTCCTCTTCCTCTTTTTTCTGACCTCATTTTTGCTGGCTTTAGGACTGTATATCAGTGCTAAAGTGCATATGCTCTCTCCCTAAAACATGGTGGCATTGGCTCATACCCAATTGGCATGTTTCATTTACTTGTAAGTCCCAAGCAAAGTGCACTACATGTGCACACTGCGTGTAAATTAAATACTACTAGTGGGCCTGCATCACTGATTGTGCCACCCACATAAGTAGCCCTTAACCATGTCTCAGGCCTGCCACTAAAGACCTGTGTGTGCAGTATCACTGCAACTTCGACTTGGCATTTAAAAGTTATTGGCAAGCATTAAACTCCCCCTTTTCCACATATAACTCACCCATATGGTATGCCCTAGGTAGCCCACAGGGCAGGGTGCTATGTAGGTAAAAAGCAGGACAGGAACATGTGTGTTCTATATGTCCTGGTAGTGTAAAACTCCTAAATTCGTTTTACACTGCTGTGAGGCCTGCTCCTTTCATAGGATAGCATTAGGGCCACCCTCATATACTGTTTGAGTGGTAGATTCTGATCTGAAAGGAGTAACCAGGTCATATTTAGTATGGCCAGAATGGTCATAGAAAATCCTGTTTATTGGTGAAGTTGGATTTAATATTACTATTCTAGAAATGCCACTTTTAGAAAGTGAGAATTTCTCTACACTTAAATCCTCCTGGGCCTTCCAATCCACATCTGGCTAGGTTAGTCGACAGCTTCCTTGTGCATTTCACTCAGACAACCTCAAACACAGGATGCTCAGTCACATCTGCACACATCTGCATACTGAATGGGTCTTCTGGGCTGGGGGGTGGAGGGCCTGACACTTACATGTCAAAGGACAGTGGCCTGCCCTCACACAATGGACTGCCAAACCCCCTACTGGGACCATGGCAGACAGGATGGAACTGAAAGGAGACCTTGTGCACTTCTAAGCCACTCTTTGAAGTCTTCCCCTCTTCAAAGGCACATTTGGGTATTTAAACAGGACCTCTGACCCTACCAACTAAGACCCTTCTACAGACACTTCTTGACAAGATAACTACCGGGAAAGGAACTCTGAACCAGAATCTGCAACCTGCTAAGAAAAGCTGCCTGGCGGCCCAAAGGACTCAGCTGACTGCTTTGCTGAAAAGCACCGCTGCCTTGCTGCCCTCTGGCTCTGCTGAGAAGTGCTCTCCAAGGGTTTGGATTGAGCTTGCCTCCTGTTTTCTAAAGTCTCAGGGCCAAAAAGACTTCATCTCTGCAAAGAACTCCTTGTGCGACAAAAATCGACGCACAGCCTCCCGGAATCAATGCAGAGCTTGCCCTGCGGTGAGAAAATGACCGCAATGCTGAACCGGAACGATGCAGCCCGGCTCCCTGAGTGGAGATTGAAGCAGTGCCAGCGTTGCGTCCGGGGTTTGGTCGCACAGCCCACTGGATCGGCGCGTAGCTGAGCCGGAAGGACGCATCCTGACTTCCTGCGAGAGGAATCGACGCAGCGCCTGCCACGTGATAGAAATGTCCCTGCATCGCCCACCAGATCGACGCAGCTCCTGTGACTTCCCCCTGTGATTTCTCTGCATCGTCCCCGGGACGTCCAAATACCCCGCAACCCGAAGAGGATCCAAGTCTACGTTCCGGAAATCAACGCAAAGCCCTTGTTGCGCAAAAAAACATCGACACATCATCTGTGTGTGCCCGGAGAAACCAACAGACACCGCCCCGTTTTCCACGCATATCCTTCTCTGCGGTACCTTTACAGATAATTAAGACGCAAACCAGGTACTTTTTGCTTGCATGAGACACTTATTGCTTTTTAAGAACTAAAAACTCTATTTATAATTTTAACAGTGATATTTCAACGTGTATTTATCTAACCTTGATCGTTTTGACCTTAATCTACTCAGCTAAATATTCTAGATTTTTCTAAAGCTGTGTGGTGTTTTTAGTGTGTTATTGCAAGGTTTATTGCACAAATACTTTACACATTGTCTTCTAAGTTAAGCCTGACTACCCAGTGCCAAACTACCAGAGGGTGGGCAAAGGATAATTTGGAATGTGTGTGACTTACCCTAACTAGAGAGAGGGTCCTTGCTTGCACAGGAGGCAACCATTTATAACAAGGACAAATTGGTAAACTATATAGCTCAGCTCTTTTTGGTAACATTTCTGAAAATGTGTGCAACATATTAAAATGCCGAATGTTGTGTTCTTTTGTTGTGAGCGTTTTGGTAATTTTGTAGGCTAGAGGAACTGTTCAATCTTTCTGATATCTAATAAAGAAATTGATCCCAGGCATATCAGGGACAAAAGCAGCCAGTGGACATAGACACAATAGAAATGGTCTGTGCACATTGATGCATGCCTGTTTTTGCAAGCATTAGCACATTAAAGAGTCCCTACCATCAGTGTGCTGAATGATGTTAATCATAGTGTAGCTATTGTTGCCTGTTCTGTGGTGTTCATGCAAAGTCAGTTGGAATGTCTCACTTGAGAGAATCAGCTGATAAAAACTCGAGCTCCAGGAAGTGTGTAACGAGATACCTACCTGTGACCTATAATCTAAGAATAAATATGCTTCATGGTTGTGCCTCAAATGGGGACTTTTTTATGTACATCTAATATCTATTCCGTGACGGTGAAGAGATCCACTTGAAACTTCAGTTGCAGTAGCTGACCATGTTTTCTAGACATAAAAGACTTATTGTTCTACAAATAAATCATAGAGATTAATGTCTCTCATGTAATTCAAACCAAGTGGTTGGTAATGTGTGGGTATTTACAAGCAATATTTCAGGTTCTGGATCTTTACGGTTCTCGAAGGGAAGAGCTATCCATGTTTCGTTGATCATTTTAGTATTTTTCAACAGGAAAGGATGCTTTAACTTTGTACTCACATACAGATATTCAATCGGTCTCCCATGAGGCGCTGTTTGAGGCTGAGTTTCCTGATGCTCTCTGCCTTGCAATGGTGTAGGCTCCTAAATCAGTACCAGCATTTGGAAACAGGAGCTTTTTCTATTTTTGATTCTTAGCTCTCATCATGCGTGTGTTAAATTTTAGTATTTACTGGACTATAAAGGCTTTATAGTATAGCGGAATGGGTTTGGATATTTGTTAGGGATTCACTACTTTCATAACTCCTGAAAAAGTTTCCAGGTAATCCTGGTAATGGTGCTGAGCTGCTTTGTCACATAGGTGTGAGGTTCCACATGTGTTTCCATATCCCATGGTTAATTCGAAGACTAATACCTGTTGCTATACCTGCAATCACATCCGGAATTCTCCTGCTTCATCCAACCTGCAAGTCTAGTCCTACTTCTGTTCCTGGTCCCACACAGGCGTGTACTCCTACCTCCCAGGATGAGGCCTGCTGAATCCATGTCAGTCGCCTGGGCAGTGTGGCAATCTGCACACACCTGCTGCATTGGGCCGTAAGGAAACGACAGAATTAAATTACCTTTAGGTTTGAGACTGGAAGTTTATGCCATCTGTTGGAAATTGCCCTTTCTGCAGGGTAATTTCCAGACTTTTTGCATTCTTCCTCCTCTTTTTCTTATCTTGATTTTGTCGCCTTTAGGATGACACTTTACCACTCTACCCAGTGCTAAAGTGCATGTGCTCTGTGTCTAAAACATGGTAACATTGGTGTCTTCATGATTGGTATATTTGATTTACTAGTAAGTCCCTAGTAAAGTGCAATATGTGTGCCCAGGGTCTGTAAGTCAAATGCTACTAGCGGGCCTGTAGCACTGGTTGTGCCCCCCACTAAGGTAGCCTTCCAAACATGCCTCAGGCCTGCCATTGCAGAGCCTGTGTGTGAAGTTTAAACTGCCATTTCAACCTGGCAAGCGCACAGACCTTCCTTTTTATTACATGTAAGACACCCCTAAGGCAGACTCTGGTTAGTCCCAAGTGCAGGGTGCAGTGCATTTAAAAAGTTGGACATGTACTTTTAAGTTTAACTTGTCCAGGTGGTGAACAATTAGTTTTTCACCATTGCAAGGACTATCTCTCCCATAGGCTAGTATGAGGATTGCCTTAAAACATTGTTTGAGTACAATTTCCAATTGAGAAAAGATAGAAAAATTTAGTTTATTGTGTCTGGACACACAATTTGAAAAAACACAACTTTTGGTAAAAGTGGTTTTTAAATTGCAGGTCTGAAAATGCTGCTTTTAGAAAGTTGGCATTTTCTTACTTTAACCATCCTCTGCCTTAGCCTGCCTCCAATCCACATCTGGTCTGTATAAGGTTAGGTGACAGTTACCTTTGTGCATTCCACCTAGATAGCCATAAATATAGGACACTCAACTGTCCTTGCATTCCAGCTGCATACTAATGGGTCTTCCTGGGCAGGAAGGGTGGAGGGGCTCCACGTACACTGCAAAGTATAGTGGCCTGACCACACACAAAGGACTGATAACCCCCCACAGACCTCCTGGCAGACAGGGCTAGGCTGAAAGGGAACCTGGGCACTTCAAAACCACTCTTTGAGGTCTGCCCCATTTCTAAAGCACATCTGGGTACAAGTACTGGTCCTCTGACACCATATACTTGGAACACCTCTGGACTGAGGACATTCTATCCGGAAGAAGGATACCGAAGCTGTGAGGAGGGTCTGCCACTTTGCTGTTTGCTCTGCTATGTTGGCCTGCTGCCTGCTACGTCTTGCCTGGGAATGAGAGGACTGGATCTAACTCTCTACCTCCTAAAATCTAAGGCTTCTCCAAGAGACTGATTGAGCTTGCCTCCTGTTACTGAAGTCTCAGGGATATCAAAGACTGCGCCTGCATATTGCTACCAGCACCAGCGCCTCTGCTGCAAGTCCTGCTCTGCCAAGTGGTGCTAAATCCAGTCCTGGTTCCTTGGAGGGGGGTATGGTGGTGCAACACAAGAACTGACACTACAACACTGTTGTGACAGTTTGAACCAACGCATCCAGTTGCAGAAACGCTGTTGTGCCACTGCCTCCAACGAAGCCGCAGACAGCTCGGCGACTGCACACCGAGACAAGCCCGACTTACAATGCACCTCTGACTTGGTCGACGCAGCAACAATGCATCAGAACCTGTACTCATCACATGTGGACCTCAACGCATCACTGATGTTGCCCAATCAGGAAATGAAGCATTTCCTCCAAATGCAATGCATTCCCCTCCTTGGATTAATGCCTCATCACCAAGCCCCAAAGCAACCAAGATACTGTCAGCAGGTCTGCGTGACTCCTATACCTGGCCAGCGCTCTAACACGGTTGGACTGAACTTTTGGATTGTCCCCAGTCCAGCACAATCAGATAGTTCTGGTTGGGGCTACTGTCTTCTAAGCACTGAGTTTTGATTTAACCTTTAAAAATTCTTAACTTGATTTGTGTATGTTACATTTTTGACATTTTGTTATTGTTTGACTCAGATACATATTGGCTATTTTTCTAAACTAGTGTGGAGTCCTTTTGTGGTGTTTGCACTGTGTTACTGTGTGTGTGCACAAATACTTTACACATTGTCTCTTAAGTTTAGCCTGACTGCTCAGTGCCAAGCTAACAAAGGGTGAGCACGGGTAAACTCTTAGTGTGTATTTTACTTGCTCTGACTAGGATTGTGGTACCTACTTGGGCAGGGTACAAACCTCTGCTAACTACAGACATGATTTCTAACACCATCTTATTCAGCAATAAAAGAAGTTACAGGGTCGAATACTGCCAAATAAGCTACCAAGTGACTGTTTATGGTCTGAATCACCCCTTCTTGTTAAGAATGCCCTGAGGCAATTTTGTTATTTAAGCAACAGCCTCCTCCCACCCACCCTCTCCTCCCATGGTTCTATTTTATGTATGGCCTTGGAGAAATTACAACTTTCCACCTGTACACAGCGACTATGTCTTTATATATATTGTTTCCTAAAAACAACCTATTAGAACTTACAAGGATTATCTTTATAGACGTTTCTGCATTCAAGAATTTGTCACAGCACAAATGTAACTTAAGGGTGCCACCAACACTTAAAGTATGCACTGTTACATACAATAGTAAATCATTCTCCTTTGCAGCAGCCAATGTATGGAATGCCCCTCCCAACCACTCTTTGTGAACTTTCTTCTCTGCTGCACTCAGAGACTCCCTGTTTATCCTTAATTGCGAACAATCTCTCTATGTCATTGGTATTTTTCGCTAGCTCTCATCAATAATAATCTTTGCAGGGCTAAGAAACTATGATGATTGCGTGCTCTGGAAACAACAAATATAAACAACAAAGTGATACAATGAAGGCATTGTCAGTATTGAACTTTCTGTGCATCTAGTCACTGCACAACCACACTGAATCATTGGTTCCGATACGGAACCTTGCCGGGGTTTTACTCACCTTCCACATCATTAGAGCCCCCATCACAAACGGGCTGAACACAGTCAGGAAGCAATAAACCGAAGCAGGGTCAAAGCTAGGGAGGAAATTGTAATCAGAAAAGAGAATCAGAAACATTGATGTTCCTCCACACAGGCGTAGTTTTCTCTCTGTGATCTGGGAGCTACCAGGTGTGTACCAATAGTAAAGAACTTCAGATCTACAATGGTTACGAATTTTAAAGATTAGAATAAACTCCCTGGTTGCTCAAAGAACTCCAATTTACTGCCAAACATTGTTTGCATTTTGCTGACCACGTCGCACATCTACGTACTTTCTTCAAACTCTTTTACAGCCACATACTTTGAAACACAACATTTTACTTAAGGTAAGTAAACATACCTATTGTGATAACCGTCATTAACCTGTGCAATACTAAAACATATTTTAATCTTAAAATACTGAAAGGATAACAATGAAAAAAAAATCTTTAAAAGCCATCATATAGTTATAGTAGACACAATCACACACCTAATTTAGTCTTATATTTCATCAGCTGTCAAACATTTTTTATAATTGAACTACATAAAATGCCCCAACGTGTATATTATTGTAAAACTCTGTACTCCCACAAAGAGGGGAAACATTTGAGTCAGAAATAAATATTTGCGGAGCACCTCTAAGGAATTATATTAAGGGCCATAGATACAGGACGTTACTGTGTGCCGAAATGCATTTCATAGATGCACGCTCCAAGTGTAATGGAAGGCCAACTGTGGCAAGCGGGTGTTGTGTTCTGTCATCAGCTCCACGTACAGATCAGACTAATAAACATGCAGGTTAGGCCTTCTAATACCTGGCTCGAACACTAATACAACTGAAGGAACTGGAAGAGCCGTTGTTTCAGCCCCAGGTCATAAACGTCCTCAGTGTAGTAGAATGAAACCCAATAGTGTAGTGTTAAAAATTCGAAATCAGAGTGAAGTTGTGACTTTAAAGTGTATGTCATCCTCTGTACCTCTAACAGATATGTAAGGACCCAAGTCAAAGGTAGATCTGTGGAATACAATGGAGAGACACAGAGTGAATAATTAAGAGATATGGACCACGACTATAACAATAACGGCTGTTAGCTATCCTCCCCGCACTAATGAGTCCAAGCCACAAGGAAGCTTCTCTACCAGGGGGAGTAATTAGCAGTCTTTATTGCTCCGCAGTTAAGAACAATAATGCTATTAGCAAACTCCTCCCACCACAAAATACTGAGAGCAGCGTGAACTGGAACTGTATCACAACTGAAAAATGGGATGAAAAAACATGGCTTCTTTCTCCCTTGGCGCAACCTAAGCCTCTTCCTTCAAAACAGTTGTTTCAGACACGGCAGTCATGCGAGAGCCATCTCATGCAGCACACTCTATTGTCCTCAGCTCTTAGGCTAGGGGTAGGTCTGAAGCCCACAACAAACCAGAGGAAAGGGAGGTTGCAGCACAGAATATTCTCTTTTGGGGGCCTGTAATGGTTGCGATCACTGGTAAAGAAAGCTTATGATAGGCAGTTCAGCTGCTGTCGTTCTATCTTGGGTACTAATAGCTGATACAGACCTCAGACAACATTTCAAAGCTTGTTTTTCTGTCTTTCCACGTTTAATTTACTATATTCAATCTCCAAAGGGTTGTATGCGGCTTGGTTTATAATTCAGAGAGAGAGACATTAAAAACTGTATAGCACCAGAAGGGGTTATAATTAAATATTAAAATCAAGAAGATCTCATCTAACTGTAATAGTAGCATTTGCGGGAGCTCTTCAAAGGGCAACAGAGAACAAAGTTACATATCTCTGGTAACCCTATTTACTGGCCACAGAGTCCAGATTTATCAACTGCATATTTGGAGGCGCCATGGGGAAGGCATTTGAGTTCAGTTTTGAGGAAGAAACTCAGACGATGAGACTTTCCATTAAATGCTGTGACAACGGGAATTGTTGGTCACCTGGTGCAGGTGTATGTCATCTGGCAATTTGTATGTGGAATGCTAGGCACAAAAATGGTTTCTACATCGCAGTAAGGACATGTTCAAGAAGAGCCTCAATGAATGGGAGACAAAGGGCCTGATCACGACCTTTGCAGAGGGGATTACTCTGACACAAACGTGATGGATTTCCCACCTGCACTATTACAAGTTCCATTATATCCTATGGAACTTGTAATATGGCCGACGGGATATCCGTTCCGTTTGTTACGGAGTAACTCCCTCATAATCAGGCCCACAGTCTCAATAACTAAAGAAGATAGCTGCAATATGTTACGCCTGACAGCCTTAAGGCAGTCAGCCCCAAACCTTTTGCCTGCCTCCCTCCATTTCTCCAACACTGTTTTTTCTGGTTTTAGGACTCTGCGCACTTTATAATTCCTGACCAATGCTAAAGTGCATGTGCTGTCTCCCCTACACATGGTAACATTGGTTCCTACCCAATTGGCATACTTAACTTAGCTGTTAGTCCCTAGTAAAGTGCAGTGCATGTGCCCTGCTACTGTAAATTAAAAGCTACTAGTGGGTCTGCAGCACTGATTGTGCCACTCACATAAGTAGCTGTTAACCATGTCTCAGGCCAACCCTTGCAAGGCCTGTGTGTGCAGTTTCACTGACACTTCGACTAGGCCTTTAAAACTATTTGCCAAGCCTTAAACACCCCTTTTTCTACAAATAAGTCAACCCTAGGGCAGGGTGCTGCGTAAGTAAAATTAGGACATTTACTTATGTCTTTTACATGTCCTGGTAGTGAGAAACTCACAAACTCATTTTCCACTATGTGAGGCCTGCTCATATCATAGCATAGCATTAGAACTGCCCTCATATACTTTTAAGTGGTAGATTCTGATCTGGAATGAGTAGCCCTGTCAAGTTTAGTATGCCCAGAATGGTAATAGAAAAGCCTGCTTACTGGTGAAGTTGGATTTAATATTACTATTTTAGAAATTGCACTTTTAGAAAGTTGGCATTTCTCTGCACTTACTGTCATCTGTGTCTTTCAGCCTATCTCCAATCCACTTCTGGTCTGTGCTGGTGTGTCTTCTTCCCCTTGTGCATTCCACCCAGACAGCCATAAACACAGGACACTCAGTCACATCTGCATTCATCTGCATACTGAATTGGACTCGCTGGGCAGGAAGGGTGGAGGTGCTCTCTCTTACACTTCAAAGACCAGTGGCCTGCCCTCACACAAAGGACTAATAACCCCCCACAGGGATCCTGGCAGACAGGACTGGCTGAAAGAGGAACTTGTGCACTTCAAAACCACTCTTTGAAGTTTCCTCCACTTCAAAAGGGAATTTTGGGTATATATACTGGGTCTCTGACCCCACCAAATCAGACACTTCTGGATCTACACCTGGACTCTGTCAGAGGGACTGCTTGGCTTCCAAAAGGACTCATCGGGACTGCTTTGCTGAAAAGGACTGCTGCCCTGCTTGTTGCCCTGCTGCCTGCTGGCCTACGACTCTGCGGGACTGTCCCTACCTTCTCCACAAGTGCTCTCCAAGGGCTTGATTGAGATTGCCTCCTGTTCTGAACTCTCAGGGCCACAAAGACTTCACCCCAGCGAAGAAAATCCATGTGTGTCGGAAAAGCAATGCAGCACGTGCCTTACAGTGGAAAAACTGCTGCATTGCCTACCGGATCGACGCAGCACCTGCTCCTTCTAGCAACGGGTGAAGGATTTCCAGCACATCGTCCCTGGGTCTCAAGCTATCCCTGCATCGTAGTGGGGAACCAAGGCTGTGCTCCTGGAAATTGGCACATCATCTTGCAGTGGGGAAAGAAATTATGTATTGTCTGTGCCACGCAGGAAAATCCAATGCAGCACCTTTTTTTTCAATGCATCTCCTCCTCTGCGGCTCCCATGCATTGCTATTTTTGATGCATCCCAGGTACTGTGTGCTACAAGGATATAACCACTTATTCTCACAGACTGAGACTCATTTCAACCTTTAGAAATTGATATCTCGACTTGTGCATATTGTATTTGTGGATGTTTTGATCGTATTTTATTTGGATAGATACTACCTATTTTTCTAAATTGGTGTGGAGTATTTTTTGTGGTGTTTTCACTGTGTTACTGTCTGACAGGGTGCATACTTCTACCGACTAGAGACCCAATTTCTAACACAATATTTCTGTAAAAATATTAGATTTTTCCTCCGTAGAGGACAGGATTAACTCTAAAGCTTCTGCTCTGCTGCTTTTCGTATCACTGAGGTGAATGAAAACAATTCTTCTAAAGAAGGAGTTGAGGGGTAAGGTATGCCTCCTTTTGGCGATGATGCAGTTTGAAAACAAAAATATAATACACCATCAGTATTTTACAGGGGAAAAAGGTTATCATCCTCCGAGCAATCATCTTCTGTATGGTCATAATCCTTTTCAGGAATGGCAATGGGCTTGGAGTAGGACCAAGTAGTTGTTCCTTCTGAGCAAATGTTTGGGCCATAGGAAGAGGCTCTACCAAAGACATGTTTCTTATGGCTTCAAAAGCGGCACTCTGAGAGCAGCGTCTCTATAGGAGCTGAAGGTTGTGCTCACCGAAAGCACGTTGTTGCTTTGGCAAGCTTCGTTTCCTTCTTGGGCCCTGAGCCACTTCACCCATGAAGGCGCTGAATTGGGAAGTGTTGTGTTGGAGCTGTCGGTGTTGACAAGCCTGAAGGATCAGGATCACTATTGGGGAGCAGTCCAGCGCGTCCTGGAGCTGTCTTGGAACAGTCTAGCATTACCAGACCAAAGGCCTCGACCTGCACAGGGTCAGATGGTGGATCTAGACTCTCCAATCTCATCTTCATTTAACATTGGGATGCTGTTTGACAACAAGGAAGGAATGTTGGGGAATGGCATTAAGATTGCAGCTCTGGAAGTGGGACAGCTTCCCTGCGAAAGAACACGACTTCTCCTTCCTATAGTGCTTTTTGTTTTATTTTTTTAGAAAGTTCTTTTGGGCTATATACACTTAAACAAACTAAACTCATCTTCAGCCTAGAACAACAGGATAGACACCTCTATTATAACTCGGAGTGATGGGATAACATCACTATAAGGTCATGATATACCACAAATGGAGAGTGGGGTGAACACCCAGATCCCAACATACAACTATTTCGAAAAAAGCCAGATTGAGGCACTTAATCAAAAATAATTATAAACTGAAACCACCATCTATCACTGACTTGTAAATACGTATGGTTACGATACTGATTATATCTACTGCATGAACTGTTGTACTCGGAGACGAAAAAATTATTGTAAAAGGTTCAGGCTCGACGATGGGTAATGGCTACAAATTGTCACAAGGATGAAACATGCTACATAGGGGACCCACTAATAATTATTAGTTAAGCACAAAAAACTTTAATACCACAAGTTCCTTCTGAAAGCTGCAGAAGTGTCCGCGTTGCTGAAAATCAAATGGTCCTGGCATGTTGTGTGGGTGTTTTTTTTAAAAATCATTGTAGGGCACATACAAATACTGCTTGAAATATCGTTTTTACACTACCCAGACCCTCAGTCTCTCAAACCTAGGCACATGACTCAGGAATTTCTTAGCAGAAGGCTAAGGGACTGCCCAATTGTATTGACAAGTCAGTTCAGCTTTTCACTGCTAGTATTCCCATACCACAAATCCTACTCTCACTTAACTAAACACATTACCTTTATTGATTACTTGACCGCAATTCTTGATGCAAACAACATTACCTGTTTATTGATGCAATGTTTCCAGTTCCAAAAAATGCTGTCACTATGAAGAAAACCTGAAGGCTGGTTAAGGAAAGTGCTCTTTAGGATGAAAAACAAAGGGTGATTTGCCTTGAGTAATTGTGTTCTGATTACAATGCGCAACGGGGCCCTAATTGCTGTAAGTGATTGTGTCAATGCCATTAGGTGAGGTCTTTAGTACCAGCCTAGTCAGTCACAGTCACCCTTTTGTGACCTTTGATTCTACGTACAACGCCCACAGTGAGAAATGACCACACAAGATTCATCCGTCTTTTTTTTGTCTGATTTTCACTCTGTGCTCTGTAAGCGAATAAGGCAATTGGAATAATTTATCTTTTGTGGACGTGATTCGCTTCGGTAAGGCTTAAAGAAATTAGGTACATGTCTATTTTCAAAATTACAAAGTATTCTCCAGGAAAGAAAATTATACATTTGCTCTTATCTAACATAAAAGAAAATCCACACTGCATTAATGACAAAGTAGCTTTCTTCATATCACGCATACATGCTCTGTAATTAGTTCACAGCTTTAAAAAGATCTTTTATAAAAAAAAAATATTTTATGCGACTGGCACTATGAAAGAAAATATATTCATGTACTATGAAAGTTCAGGAACAATTAGAGTAGCATGGATTTACAGATTCCAACTCGACATTTCAGATCTGCTCGGTTGTTTAGTGCTTTACGTTTTAAAAGAATAAGTGCCAAAGTCCACAGTTTGACTCAAGAGCCTGTGCCTGCGGTATCGTAGGTTAAGGTGAAGAATACCAAGGACACATAGGCTCTCATTATGACCTAGGCGGTAAATGCCAGCTACCACCACAGCGACGGCCTTCAAAAGACCGGCACTGTGGCTATCTACCGTCCGCCATATTATGACCACAGCCAGAACTCCGCCATAAGGATGGCGGAATTCCGGCTACGGTCATGGAGGTGGACGGCAGTAAGGTGGCACTGCTGCCAGCAGCAGTGCCACGCCAGCAGAATGCCACCGACCGTATCATGACACATGATACGGCCTGGCGGTGTTCCGCTGGTGGACGCTGCTGCTGGCAGCAGTGCCGCATCCCATCTCCTGCCGGAGGTCCCCCTGCATGAATGGGTGCGAGTGTGCGTGTATGTTGTGTTTTGTGAATGCGTGTGTGCTAGGATGTATGTCAGTGTGTGTTGTGTGTGTGTATGAATGTATGCATGCGTGGGTGAATGTGGGTATGTGTGTGTATGCATGTGCATGTAGGTGTGTGTATGTCGGGGGTTAGGAGGGGAGGTTGGGGGAGGCTTCTGGTGGGGGGGAGGGGGCAGGGGAGACCCCTATCAGTGTCAGGGAAGGAATTCCCTGGCACTGATAGTGCCTACTGCCATGGTTTTCGTGGCGGTAAGATTGCCACAAAAACCATGGCAGTAGGCGGAGACATTATCCCGAGAGTGGGACTGTGGCGGCCGCCTGGTTGAGAATGAAGTCTCCAGCTCGGCGGCTGTTAGTGCCCTGGCGGACAGAGTGGTACATTGGTCGTATTTTGGGGGAAGGTACCGCCAACATGTTGGCAGTACCTTTCTCCAAAATACCGCCATCCGCCAGGGTCATAATGAGGGTCATAGTCTTGAGTCTGCCTGATGCCACTTTAATCTACCACCACATAATTGCTATCTCTTCACTTCAGTCTTACAGGTTCTTTTTCATCTCTTCTTTTTGTTCCTTCTTTCATCTTTTCTGCTTTTTTCTCTCTTGCCCATGTCTTTTCAGGAAAAATAAGTGCTGGTCCCAAAAATTAGTGCTGCAGGGCCCCACCAACTCAAATTAGGCTTTGGGTGTGTTCCAGACAGATGGCCAGCAGAAGGCACAGCGAATGCATACATTGCAGCGATCGTACATTGTAAGGCAACTGTTATAGATTTAGCACTGTTAGAAATCGGGATTCTGGTTGGCAGAGGTATGCACCCTGTTCAATCAGGAACCACAATCCTAGTCAGGGCAAGTCAGATAAACACCATAAAGTAACCTGTCCTCAACCTCTGATAGCTTGGCACAGAGCAGACAGGCTTAACATAAAAGGCAATGTGTAAAGTAATTGTGCAGCACTTCAAACAGTAATACAGTAAAAACACCACAAAAAGACCCCACACCAATTTAGAAAAATAGGTCCAATACAAGATCAAACCAACAAAAATCCAATATGTAGAAGTTGAGATATGAATTTTTAAAGAATAAACTTAATTGTAGTGTTTAGAAGCATAAAGCACCAAATGGGGCTATCTGGTTGCACTAGACTGGGTCAAATCTAAAAGTCAGGCCCACTGTGATGAAGCGCAGGTCAGATACAGGGATCAGCCTTGGCCCACTGAAACTGTACCTTGGTCGAGAACAAGATGCAAATAGCAAAGAAGGTGATGCATTGGCGTTGATCCCGCAGATGTAGGCGATGCGTCAGCTCCAAGCCATGTGAGGTCGGAGCTGTGCCGGGAATGGAGGCAATGGGTTGTACAGTTGGCAATGCAGTGCTCCTAACCCTTGCATCAGTGGCAATGTGTCAGTGTGACAGCAATGAGGTGTCTTTGATCCTTGCAGCAGGGGGATGTGCCGGTGTCTATGGAGATGCACCAGTTCCCATCAGCGCAACAGCATAGATGCGCAGGTTCTGGCAGTTGCAGCTCTTTGTACCCACTTCCAAGGGCCCAGGACTAGATTGGCACCACTTAACAGGGCAAGACTTGCAGCAAGCACAGTCCAGGTGCTGTTGCAGGATGAAGAGATGTCTTGGATGTCCCTGAGACTTCAGAAGAACAGGAGGCAAGCCAGCAAGCCCTTGGATTCACTTTGGTTCTGGTTTGGAGAGATTCAGGTCCAGTCCTTTTAACTACCAGGCATGGAGGGCAGCGGGCCAGCACAACAGAGCAGAAGTCCAGGTAGATTCCAGAAGAGTGACAGTTCTTTCAGCAGCATAGCACTCCTTCTTCCACAGGTCTAGACAGTTATTGAGTTGGTGGTGTCTGAGGTCCAGTTCTTATACCCAGTGGTGCCTTTGAAGTGGGGGAGATTTCAAAGAGAGACTTTTGAAGTGTGCAAAGTCCCTTCCCTAGCGCCAGACTCAATACATGGGGTTATGTAGGCCTTTGTGTGGGATCAGGGCACAGCCCAGTTAGGTGTATCAGCTCCTCCCTCCCACCCTGCCCAGGATGGACCATCAGGCTGTGGACGGCCCATCATTCACACCTAAGCTCCCTTTGTGTGTGGCTGTCTGGAGAGAATTCACAAGAGCCCATCTGTCACCCACATAGACTTGTAGTCAAAGACGGAAAGAAGGTACCAGATGTTTAAAGTAAGAAATTGCCAGCTTTGTGAAAGGGGCATTTTCAGAATTACAATTTAAAATCCAACTACACAATAAGTTGCGATTTTAAATTGCATTTCCAGAGACACAAACTTGGGAGTCCCATCTCTTCCCAATGGGAAATTACATGTATAAAATGTAACAAGGTGATCCCAATGTTATCTTATGGGAGAGAGAGGCCTTGCAGTAGTGAAAAGAAAATTAACAGTTTTTCACTACTAGGACACATAAAACTTAAAAGTACATGTCCTACTTTTTAAATGCACTGCACATTGCCCATAGGGGTGATATTTGTTTTAAAAAGGAAGGAGGTTTTTGCACCTAGCAAGAGGATTAACTTGTCAGGTCGACATGACAGTTTAAAACTGCACCCACAGGCTCTACCATGGCAGGCCTACGTCAGGTTGGAAGGGCTACTAAGTGCGTGGCACAATCAGTCTTGCTGACTCACCAGTAACCTTTAACTTACAGGCCTAGGCACAGGTGGTTCACTTTACTAGGGACCTATAAGTAAATTAAAAATGACAATTGTGGATAACCAATATTATCGTGTTTTAAGCTTAGATCACATGCACTTTAGCACCTGTTGCCAGTGGTAAAGTGCCCAGAGTCCTAAAGCCAACAAAAACAATGTCAGAAAAAAATCTGAGTAAGGCAAAACGTTTTGGGGGGACCCTGCCGATGGGGCCAGGTTAAATAAACACCCATTTTTATATAATTTTTTCCTATTGATATGCTATCCAGCATAACCAAGAGTTACCAAGCTGTCAGAAAAAAAGAGGATGAGGAGGAAGGCAGAAAGTTTGGGGTGACCCTGCAGAAGGGGCCAGGTCCAATAAGCACCTAGCTTTATACTATTTTTTGCCTATTGATACGCTATCTAGCATAACCAAGGGTTATTAGGCTTAATCTTTTGTGGTAGTTGCACGGTGTTCAGGAATTCTTTATTAGATTTGAAACCAGTATTATATGTAGGCCAGAGACCATTCAGCTTCCCTCCAAATCCTTCATGGCATTAACAAATTAATCAAAATGTTATTGCCATCTATAAGTGAGGTGAGTGCCAGATTGGGGCAGATGACAAAGAGATCTTCAGAGTCACTGCAAACCGTAGCTTGTGTAAAATTAACCAAGTGTTTCTGCTAATGGAAGAAGCAAATGGGACTTAGTTTCACCATGTAAGAGGTCACCAATGAATAGAGTCTCCCAATTCCATTAAATTAAAGTGTTGAGATACTATGCAAAAATGGTCCTCTTTCACAGGACCTCAAAATGACAGATTTGTAAAGAAGACCTTGTGAGCCACCAGTTGCTGCGTGTGTTCATACAATCTGATTGACTTATATTGTACTCACTAAACAACATGTTGTTTAACCCGTAGCCATTCTGCATTCCCATGTTATTCCACGTGGCTTGTATTCTCTCCACTCTGATTTACACAGGCCTCATTTTTAGGTTGAGCGCAAAAGCGCTCTGGCCTGTTATAACCTATCTGTGGACCTTTAACCACACCCACTGCACGCCCATCACTATCACTCGTTCCTGGACTTGCCTTTCAAAAATACTTTATCATTGGAAAATGCTTTACATTTGTCCTTCCTTGGGGTAGTTTTACTACCGCCTGGTCATCGCCCCTGTTACATGGATAATTGAACGTTTGCTGATGCGTTTGACTGCAAGTAAACTTCTTTTTCCTTTTGTGTCTCTACTTCGTGCTCGTGCTCATGCTCATGGTGGCCGGTTGTTGTATCTTTTCCCAAGGTCTCCTGCACCCTTCTTATGAAAAAGTTATGCATTTGCAGGTCCCACTATCTAAAGTTTCGCTTTGGTTTCTGTCACGTTTACTCCTTTGGTTGCTTATGTGAAGAAAATGTATAAAGCTTAACTGCTTTCTGTGCAAAGTTCTGTCTGCCTGTGTTTCATTATCATCACTTTTTGCTTGCTATGCATAATAAACATGTTTTATAATTCAAGTAGCCTCTTGCTACTTTTCTTCTACAGATGTTAGTGCTTCAGGCCACAAACTACCTACTCTCAGCTTGAGCTGCAAAGAGAGCAAGACAACTCTATACCCCAGGAGTCAAAGGTGAGGAAAACGTTTCTCCAGGGGACCTGGTGTGGAATAAGGCCCATCACTTGACCCATTGATCAGGTCAGGCAGCATTAGCGCAACTAAATTTAAAAAGGTTAAGTCTAATATGCTTATTTTTCTGCTGATTTGCTTGTTTATCTGGGTGTTTTAAATGTGCACCAATGGCTTTCGGCAAGGAGATGACAGGTTGGCAGGGTGGATATGTAGATGCAGCAACAATTAAAAAATAATGAATACACTCCATAGTTTAAAGCGACAGGACACTAGAATAACCCAGAAGGAGGAAATAGGGACCCTAGTGCAGATCCTATGAGGATAAAAGTGTTAAAAAAAGAGGCTCACTGAGACAGCTGCCCTGGTATCTGTGTTAACCTCACAGCAATAACCAGAGAGTAGCCAAAAGCAAAAAGGCCATTGTGGAATGGATAAAGATACTTTCCTTATGTTCTCCACTGAAACAGTTAGATACACAACTGTAAGGTCCCTCCTTTCCCATTTTTCTGTTTCACCCCTCCACAGGATGAGCTCCAGCACAAGGCAGGAAGATACCTTTATGTGTTCCAACGTGTGAATGCAGTATAGAAATGGGGCTAGAAAATCTAATCCACGAGAGTATCCAGTAAAAGAGACGCCTGTCCATAATACGTGCCATCAGAATTAAAAAAGCATATGCGGATATCGGTAGCAGTGGGACTCACTAGTGAAGAAGGAAACAAGTCCTCTCTGTCACATTTAGATTTAGAATGCTTGAGAAACATGAAAAGACAAATGAAAGACCGTTATAATAAGATAGATAGAGAACACTGCCCGGCATTTTTGAACTGGTATGAGGAAGCAAATTAAAGGAAACATAAGTCTCAAGTCTGCTGGATGAAAATGACCCATGAAAGACGCCAATACCAAATCAGTCACTTGAAGGACAGGATTAGGACAGGTACTGTGACTTTCTTACGCCCTCCTTTCCTATTTCCTCAAAACTAAAACCAGAGGGAATGAAGATGACAGGTAGAAGGACACTCTAGCCTACATTCCCTCACATCGTCAGGAGTCAATTGGGTGCACCCGTGACATCATCTGGTAAATGGGCTGGGCCACAATCACAGATAGTGAGCGGGGACCAAGAAAAGAATATGCAAGTGGGAGCCTTCTCTGTTCCCGCTCAGAGCAGGACAGACCAAACCAGGTCAGTGGCCCAAATACTGCCTGAGATAGCTTGATAAACACTGCAGGGCATATAACCAGAGATTTAGACAGGGCCGACCCTTACAGTTACACCCCACCTTCTAGTTAAGCCAATAATAAGAAAACACACCACCCCAAGCCCTACCCCCAGACTTCCAAAATGCCCTTCTAGCTTTTTCAACATTTTACAAAGAATTGCAGATCATATTTGAAGCATATAAACCAAATTGCGTGGATATGTGTCAGTTGTTGAGGCTGGTGGTGAGGAGTGAAGTAAGACACTGATTGACAAAGAAGGTTGAATGTTACAAGCCCCTCCAGATTAGGGCACTTTAGGTGTAGCAAAGGATGAGCTGTTGTACATCATGATAAGTGAGGGCTGTCAAGATGTACTGGGCAAAGATCTTGAATTGTACACAGAACAAAGGGGAGTCACCAGCAGATTAGCTAAACAGGATACAGGACATATTAGCCTATCTTATGGAACAAGCTCAGGAAGACATAGGTGTTGGCTTTCTGCAGAAATTATGACCTAGCATACAGAACCAGCTGTGCACCATCTATACACTAAGAATATAGCAGAGTTGCTCATGGTGGCCAATCACTGTGTGGCCGTCAGGAGAAGAAAAAGGAATCAAACAAATCTAAACTAAACGAATGGCTTTACTGATTCAATCATTTCAACAAACTGAAAAAGGGAGAGGAAGGAGAGCTCTGAACCAGAGAGAACAGGGTGCACATTGAGGTGGGTGGACAGGTCAAAATAATGGGAGGGGGAAGGGGAGAGGCGAGCATGCCCCCTGAGGTGGTACATATTATAACTGTCGTTAATTGGGATGTTGGAGAAGACAATGCTCAAAACTAACTTCAGGAATTTCTCCCCAGCCCTCTCCTCCTGGGTTTACCCAGACCAGGCAAAACCAATATCCAGACTACTAGGACCGCTGACTATGCACTGAATAACCTAATTCAAGATGACCAAAAGAGTTCTTATGTGAAATGGGTGCTTGATGGTAAATGCACTTCTTGTCTTATTGACACCGGAGCAAGCCCCAAGTTCTCTTGTTTACTTCTCTAAGACATGTCCATTGATGAATGTGGCATTTCATATACAAGAATTTCTTACCTTATTAATGATACGGTCTCTGTCACCTTGGGTCCCATAACTGACAAACATGGCTTTTTTTGCTGAGCCAAATGTCATCTGCATATTTGTTGAGAAGGGATTTGTTGGGTAAATTGAATTTCATTGTATTCTGTAACAGTGGAGTGCTCCTTAACATTCCACAGACTAATGAAAATTACGTTTTCAGCTTTGATATGTGAATATGATAACCAAACTATTGCCAATAAAATGCAATTCTCTGAATCTTGGAATAAGATGCTTAAACAAGTTCCTTCTACACTACTTTGTGATCTGAACATTCAATTTATGTTGGGTTTAATAAATGACCGAGTTGAGATCAAGGTGAATCCAATGGAAAAATGACCTTGTATCCAACAATACCCTTCGTGTTCTGAAGCTGAGATTTGCCCTGTCATTGCCAATTTAATCAAGAAAGAAATCCTTTTGCCCCCTATAACTACATGCAACACATCCATTCTCCCAATGAAATAGGTGGGTGAAAAGGTGTATAATTTCATAGAAAACCACATGGAAATCAATACGTAATTAGTCTCAGCTTTCTGTGGACCCAAACCCCGCTATCATACTTTCATGTATTCGAGCCAGTACATGATGCTTCACTGCTGCTGTCCTGTGCTCTGCCTTCCTTTGTATCCCTGTGCAAGAGGAAAGCCAGTACTTCTTCGCTTTCCAATTCGGTAGAGGCACATAATGTGGCATAGACTCTGACAGGGGTTTATAGAGTCTCCCATCTTCTTTTACCAGGCTCTAAAACAAGATGTTGACACCTTGATCTTTACCGAGGAGTCTATGTTAGTGTAGTATGTTGATGGTCTCTCACCTGCTTCTTCCATCTTAGAATAATTGCAAGGTCAACTCCCTGTACTTGCTCACTGAATTGGCTGAGAAGGGGCACACAGTTTCCAAACAGAAATTACAACTTTGTTCCCTTGTGGACAACATTTAGGTCATGACATCTCAGCTTTTAAGAGCCACCTGGTGGCTGTCCCAATCTGTACGGTACCATGCCTGATTACTATTTCTCAGGCAAGGAACTTTTTGTGAATGGGGAGTTGCTATAGACAATGGATCGTAGGATTCACTACCTTAGGGCGACCACTTCAAAAGTATGTCAAAAGGACATTCCAGAACACATGCTTTGGACTGAGGAGGCAGAGCAAGCCTTTGTGTTGGTAAACCAGAAACTGAGCTCTGCACCTCCACTGTAGCTTCCTGATTATTATAAACCCTTTTACATTGTATTGTTATAAACAAAAGGGGTACACCCTTAAAGTACTGGGGTAGAATCATGGGGATCACGAGAAGCGTACTGCACCCACTTCCTCCCTTTTTAAGCCCAAAATAGCAGGGCTCTCCCCATGCCTGAGTTCTGTGGAAGAAGTGGTACATCTTATTAAAGTTTTTAAAAACCCTGTACTGCGTTTCAGTCTTTTTATATCCATTATCCATTAAATAGATGCCCTTTTCCTTAATATGAAACCACCTCTCTCTAAGGTTGACTGCCTTAGAATGATATTTTGTTGCTGTCATCCTCTCTTATCTCCCTGACTCAGTGCCCTGTCCTGAACCCAGCTTCTTTGATGCCTACCTCTGAAGAGAGTGCACCACATGATAGCCTCTTAGAAACTGAATACCTAACTTGTCAGATGCATCTATAATCAACAGTGAATGATTTATTTCAAGGACGGCTCAGGTCTTGGAATGCATTCTAGAAATCTTGTAGCTGAATATGCTGTGTCAACACTACTTAAAGTTGCAGAAAGTTCACATTAACCACAAGTTGACTTGACCCAAGTGGCTGGGCTCGTGCCTGTGTACTGGCTGCAAAAAGGATTGTTCGATTATTTATTGAATCCAAATGTGCCTTTGGATTGTCCCATAATTTCGGGCTTCTGCCGAAAGAGAAATGGTTACTCATGTCTTCGGGGACCCCCCCCATTAAAAAATAGAATGTACATTCAATACCATGAATACCATTTAAGGTTGCAATTGTCAAATGTGCTGCTCATCAAACTTCACAGGATGAAGTGTCTCAGGGAAATGTTCTTGTCGATCAGTCCACTAAGAAAGCCGTCTTGTCTTCTGATGTTGGAATAATATTAATGTATGTTATACAAACCAACGTATTTCCTGTACATACTTTCAAGGATTTGCCTGTGTTGCAGAAACAAGCATATTATGCACAAAAAAAGCTTTGGCTTTAGAAAAGGGGTTTCTAGTTGGCAGCTGTTTGCACCCTGTCCGTAGGAACCCTCTCCCTAGTCAGGATAATGGAGTCACACAGCTAAGAAAACCCCTGGTCACCCTGTTGGTAGCTTGGCATGAGCAGTCAGGCTTGTCTCAGAGGCAATGTGTAAAGTATTTGTACAGACACACACACACACACACAGCCATAGCCAATATTTATCTGAATAAAACAAGACCAAAATGAAAAAAATCCAAAATACACAAGTAAAGATATTAATTTTCAAAGATTAACTTTTAGTATAGCGCTCAGAAACACAAAAGCTCCAACTGGGGCTATCACGGCATCTTGACGGAGTCGTTCCCAACAGTCCGACACCATGCGCGAGACAGTGTGGGCCGGTCACAGAGTCGCGCGGCCCCCAGACACAGTGCCTTGGAAAACGATGAGGAAACAAAGAAGTTGCATTGGGAACAGATAGAGATGTGGAGCTTGGGTTCTCTGAACTCACAATTTAAAAATACATCTTTTGGTGAAGTTGGTTTTTGAACTATGAGTTTGAAAATGCCACAGGGAAGTTGAGGCGTTGCTGGAGCTGGGCAGCATTGGTTCCTTACTGCTACCGGGGAGGTGAGGCGTTGGTTTCTTACTGCTAGGCAGGGGAGGTGAGGCATCCATTCCTTATGGTCGCAGGGGAGGTGAGGTGGCGTCGGTTGCAAGGCATTGGTTCTTTAAGACAAGGTGGGGTTAATGAATCCAGCAGGTCAAGATGCCAGGCATTGACTTTGTGGTGTTGCAATCACCCACGGGGCCACAGGTGTTAAAGTGGAGTCAGAGTTGTGTACCCCGGACATTGAGGACACGGCACTTGGGACTCACACTGTGGCGGGACTTCGGAGGCACTGTGAAGGCGTCGGGCATGTACTGCAGGTTGCGGTTGTTGCACTCAGCGGGGACCACGGCTCCAGTGCAGGCAGCAGCATGGAGTCAGAGAGCAGAACCAGTTCCAAAGTCACTCTGGAGTCCATGTGCTTAGTTTCTTCTTGGTTGCACCAGAGCTTACTTCCAAGGGCCCAGGAACTGGATTTGGCACCACTTGGTAAGTCAGGACTCTCAGCAAGAGAGCACAGGTACTGGTAGGTGAAGTCTTTGATGGCCCTGAAACTTCCTAACTGGACGGAAGCTCAGTTCAAGACCTTAGAGAACCTTGGAAAGTAGGATGTAGGAAGCAAAGTCCACTACTTATACTCCCAGGACAGAAGCAGCAGGCCAGCACAACAAAGCAACAGGCTGAGTGGCAGACTCTCCTACAGCATTCATCTCTTCTTCCTGGCAGAATGTCCTTAGTCCAGAAGTGTTCCAACTCTGTGGTGTCAGAGGTCTAGTACTTATACCCATTTCTGTCTTTGAAGTGGACAAACTTCAAAGAGAAGTGTTTGTAGTGCACAAGACCCTGCCTTTGGCTGCTCTGGCCCCAGACACACTTGAGGGGGTTGGAGACTGCTTTGTGTGAGGACAGGCACAGCCCTAATCAGGTGCAAGTGTCAGCTTCTCCCATCACTCTAGCTCAGGAAGACCCGTCAGCCTGGTGATGGGCCATCAGGATATGCAGGGCACATCTCAGCTCCTTTTGTGTGACTGTCTACAGTGAATACACAAACATCCCAACTGTAATCCTGACCCAGACCTGTATTCCAAAGACAGGCAGAGGCACATATTGGTTAAGCAAGAAAATGTCCACTTTCTAAAAGTGGCACTTTCAAACTCATAGTTCAAAAACCAACTTCGCCTAACGATGTATTTTTAAATTGTCAGTTCAGAGAACCCAAACTCCACATCTCTATCTGTTCCCAATGGGAAATTAAACTTAAAAGATATTTCAAGGCAATCCTCAAGTTACCCTATGGGAGACATGGGCCTTGCAACAGTGAAAAACGAATTTAGCAGTTTACACTATCAAGACATGTAAAACACACCAGTGCATGTGCTACCTTTTAAATACACTGCACCCTGCCCATGTGGTGGCCTTGGGCCTACTTTAGGGGTGACTTACATGTAGTAAAAGGGAAGGTTTGGTCCTGGCAAGTGGCAAGTGGATGCACTTGTCGAGGCAACATGGCAGTGTAAAACTGCACACACACACACACAGGCACTGCAATGGCAGGCCTGAGGCATGATTGCAGGGCTACTCATGTGGGTAGTGCAATCAGTGCTGCAGGCCCACAAATAGCATTCGATTTACAAGACCTGGGAACACCTGGTGCACTATGCTAGGGACTTACTAGTAAATCAGATATGCAAATCTTGGATAAACCAATCACCAATACATTTTAGACAGACACCATATGCACTTTAGCACTAGTTAGCAGTAGTAAAGTGCCCAGAGTCCTGCAACCAAACAAAGCAAGTCTGAAAGAATAAGAGGAAGAAAGCGAAAGGTTCAGAGATAACCCTGCAAAAAGGGCCAGGTCCAACACTTGGGTTGAACAGAACATAAAAGGGACCTCAATGTAGGGTAGAGGGACAGCAAGGAGAGAGTGGTTTCCCCAGCCTTCTCACTCACCAACTTGCCCCACCTGTATCAAAGTACTGTCCATGTTGGAAGGGATGTTATGATTTGTAATGCAGCAAACCACTGGTATGCACCCTTCTTTCTTTCTGTTGCCCAAAATGACTCCTGTGCTTTGTGTTGAGCCAACAATACGGATGGACTTCAACCAGTTGCTCAAATGTTGCTCCTACTTATATGTGCTCGTGATTGTAAGCATGTTTTTTGGGTTGGTTGAGGCTTACTTGTGCACCTGTGCAGGAACTGTTACTGTAGGAACTTGTTGAGATATTTCATCATCCATTTTGGGTTGCCTCTAAGGCTTTCTAAAGACAAGGACATTTCTTTCATAGCTCAAGAAGCGTGATTGGCACTAGGAATCAGTCAGCATTTTTCACCGTGAATACAAGTCATAATCCTCTGGAAAAATAGAAAGAAGCAATTCCAATCTAAAGAATAAAATAGCCAAAATACACTGCTCCTCCTTCTTTGATAGATGTGGTGGAGGAGATTAGCCGAGATGGAAGGGGGACACTACACTTGGCACAAAAGCTACCTTAGTTTGTAGAGAACTAGTGTATCAGGAAAGAAGCATGTAAAAGATGAATAGACATTCACAGCCAGTAGTTCACTAATGAGTCAGGTTGAGGGAACAAAAGCCAAATATACTATTTAAAGGTTAAAAGCTGTAACTGGCAGCTGTGTAATGGCTCAAACAGAGCCCCCACCAAGAACATTAGAACTTAATTCAGCCCCATTGAGGAACAAGAAAAGTCCCTTATAAAAAAAAAAAAACGAGGGACCACCGATGACTTGAATAAAGGAAGTGGATCTGGCAGGTACAATAAGGCTGTCAAGGCTGAAATGTATGATTTAACTGTGCCAGTGGCACATCCTTGTTCGGCTAAAGACAATGCCATTTACAGGGCATTGGTCAAGCTTGCCCCCAGAGTGCTAATACTCTTATTGAAACACCAGGAATTAAATTTGTTCCACCTGCCAATATAGACTACTTTAGTTGAAGGAAGATGAGCTGAAAAGATAACATCGACTGCTTCCGGTGGGAGAAAGAAAGTACTCAGATGGCCCTGCTCAGTCTCCAGGAAGGAAGGTAGAATGTCTGGAGATTCGTATGCAGAATCGGCCCTACTGATTAGAGAGAAGATCCCCTATGAGTGGAAGTTGATTTGGAGCACATAGAGGGAGATGCTGAAGGTTGGCTTACACCACAGGCCTCTGATCTCCAGATCCCCAAGATGTGTTCCCCATCCAAAGGTGGACACATCCACCATTATTCTGGCCAAGAAGGAGGGGGATAAAAGGACTGCCCCTTTCTAGAGGTTGTCTTCTGTCTTCCACCAGGCCAAATCGACTGCAGAGTCCCTACACAACACAATGGTATCTGTTAGATCTCCCAGGGATTCGAAACACTATCTTCTGAGGCACCACTTTTAGAGCCCACATGTGCCAGCATGCCTGAGTGAACAAGAGAATGCAAGCGGTCAACAGAATGACCAGTCACAGAACCATCAAACCTGGAATCTGAGCTCCTGGGTGAAACATCAGAATCATGCTCTACATGTCCTGAATCATCTGTGGAGGAGGAAACATTTAGAATAAGGCAGTATGCAGTATTGCCTCTATGAAGTGGAAGGGCTGAAAGAGCTCCATACGAGACATGGGTATACTGACTGAAAATCCCAAGTCGAGTAACAGTGATGTTATCTTTGCAGGTGGTGTGACTCCATCTGTTGTGAACTGGCTTCTAGAAAACAGTTGTCAAGGAATAGAAACACTGCAACTCCCCATGTCCTAGGATAAGCTTCCACCACCATCAACTTAGTGAAGCCTTTTGGAGCAGAAATGAGCCCAGTGGGAAGGACTGCAAGCTGGTAGTGAGTGCAACACATCACAAATTGCAGACATTTCCTGAGTGACTGCAGGATTCGGATGTGAAAGAATGCATCCCGCAAGTCAAGACACACCATCCAGTCTTCTGCATCTTGCACCAGAAGGATGTGGGCCAGAGGGAGCAACTTGAACTTCTCTTTGCATAAGAAGAAATTAAAAAGCCTGAGGTCTAGGAATAGATGAAGACTGCCATCTACCTTAGGGATCAAAAAGTACCAGTAATAGCACTCATGCCCTTTTTCCTTATCTGGAGGCAACTCCACTGCTCCCTTCTGCAGCAGGTTAGCCACCTCCCCCTGCAGGATTCTCAGAAGTTCTTCAGATTGAAGGGGCAGTTGTGGATGAATGCTGGGGAGGTGTTTGGAAGAGGTAACCCCCTTTTCTTCTATGTAAGACATATTTGCTTGGAGTAATGGCCATCCGTGCCTGTAGAAAAGAGGTTACCCATCCTTACCTGCCCTTCATAGCCAAAAGTGTCCATCACATGGAAGGTAATTTAAAGTATTTTGCACATCCTCAGACAAGACTGAACGGAGCAAAACCTGTCTCCTTAAGGAGACGACAATTCATCAAACGAGCAATAGAATCAGCCATGCCTACTCATGCTTTTATTATGTGACAGACTGCCTCATATGGATTACCTCAGCAAAGTGGGGACTGAGGTTGTTAGGAAGGTTGGGGAATTCCATAGCTGGTATATGCCACTGGGTGTGGATGTAGCAGTCAAGAAGGTGGACTGCTTTAAGGGATCATAATCCAAAAGCTCATAAGGGAAAAGCTTTCTTGCCTACTCCATCTAATTCTTTCAACTCTAAGTGTGCCTAATGATCGGGAAAACACCAGGGTTTAATTTAGTAGTGGATAAGGCTTGAGTAAGTGAGCTTAAAGGAACAGAATGAAGGGAAAGAAAAGCCTGGCCATTAGGAGATGGCCTATGACGATGCCTTAAGGGAGCTTAACAAAGTAAGAGATTCGTTTGATATGCAAAGTATTTTTTTGGTCCCGACCTAAAGGTATCTTTCAGGGATGGAAAATGAAGGCATTAGAGATAATTGCTACTCTTTTTTTCTTAATTTGTTTTATTGGAAAAAGAAACATCATAACATACATGATGTGCAATTCATAACATACATGACGTGCAATGAACCCAGCACTCAGGCATGTGCTAAACTAATACAGTAGGACTGTTGTACCACTGTCAGGTCCCTGAGCACAGAGTAAAACAATCAAAAAGTCTCTATAGTGCTTCCCAGGGCCCCAGACCGTCTCAAACTTATGCAGGAAACCTCTTCCGTCATACACTAATAGCTCAGCCTTCATACACCAATACATATCTCGAGGCCACTGCTCCAGTTGTAGAATTACAGGAGACCCCGACAGTTGTGCAATATTGCAACTGGTTAAAACCAACCCCACATTACAGAATAGGTGCTGGTATCTAGAGCCAGGCTGGTCCACCCATATACTCAGGGTGCAAAGTTTCCCAATGGCATGCAGCGTTTGTCCCATAACAACCGCCAGAGTCCCTAGTATCTCCCACCAGTATAATTGTTTCCCAGGATACTCCCAGAGTGTGCATGAACATGTCCCTCTGCCCACATCCTCGGAGGAAGTCATCAGTATCAACCCTTCCAATCTTCAGCATCACCACGCTAAAATGATATACCCTATGTAGGACGTTTAACTGAATTAATCAAAACTCTGTTTTAATCGCCACCTCCCTGGGTCCCTGGACTGCCTTAGCCCACTCCTCATCTGATAGTTCTCCAAGGTCTTGCTCCCATCGTCCCCGCAGAGCCTCTAATGCATCAGGCAGGATCACTGCTATTCTTATTCGTTTACTGTTTATTTATATTATATTGCGTGTATGCTATTCGTTGTTTCAGCAACAATAAAGGCTCTGCCCATTATTATCAACTGAGGTTAGAAATTGACAAAAAAAAGACACTGAAAAACGAAGTAGGGAGCAACACGGAAAATGTAGAGTGTATTTATTTGATTGGGAAGCTGCACATGAGAGCTAGAGCAAGGAACAACATGCACTGCAACTCATGCACTGCAACAGAGTAGTAAAAGAGAAAGAAAAAATAATTTCTCTCAATGTGAGCAGTGGTGGGACACAAGTCATCTTAGCAAAAGGATAATAAGGGAAAACACAAGAAGAAGTGGGAAAGTCACTGAATAAGAAACAAGCAGAGGGTAATGACAGGAAAGCCAACCAATAGGATGGTTTTACGTTCACTCCAAGTTTTGGTATGGTCCACAAGAGGTCTTAAAGCTGTCCGTAGGCGAGACCTAAAAACTGATGAGTGGAATGCCCAAATTCATATCGACCACTAGTAATTACTTTGGCCAACTTCCAGTCCATCGTTTTTTTGCCAAGTATGTCACTCCTAACAGACACCAGCCATTTACATTTCAGGCATGTCCTGATCCAAGAGGAACTGTTTAACCAACTGCCGACCCAAAATCCCTCTAGGCGGGAACATTAGCGACCTCAGCATTGCATATTACTCCCTTGACAGAAAAGAAGGTCGGGAGGAACAGGGGAAGATGCTTGGTTGCTGTTGCAGTCAAAGCCTCAAGCAAAACCTTGTGCATCCAGGTAGGAAAGTTGAGTCTGGTGTCATGGCACCCAGAAAAAAAACACAGGAGGGGGGCAAGGGAATTTCCATCAGGCAGGCCGGTAATAATCAGATGCCGTGGTTTCTCGTGGAGGGATACCACTCTGCCAGACTCATATATAGGGCCTCTGCATGGTCAATCACTTCCAAACCATCTTGAAAAATTAACAGGTCGTATACAAGATAAAGAACTATTTTGATAAGCCATACTTCTAAATTTTAACCTACTAATTTGTCATTGTAAGCCCCAACAAGTCCCCTGCCAGAGTGAAATACAATTGTTTTCACCTGAAAACTTTCACCATTAGGCACATTTCAATCTGTATGGAAAGCTGGGGTCTGATCGACCTTGCTATGCAGTCGAGTTAGACTCCATCACAAAGGTGGGAAAACGACGTTAGCCGAAATATATCCAAAAACACCAGACGCAATAATAGTAAAGGTCTTAGGACAAAATGTATGCAAATAACGTGTGCAGGCAGAAGAGTCAAAGCTTCCAGAATTACAGCAGAAGACCACATCCACAGGTGCACTCACGTAAATATAAAACCAAAAATCTCCCCTTCACCACGCACGGACACACCTATCATATGAAGGCATCAGTACTATAACATGAGCTCGGTCCAGGCTTGACTACAACGAGTAAAAAGCCATGTTCTGATCCCTGTGCTTGGATCATCCTGATAATGTCATAAGCTATTACCATGAAAGCCATGACCACTACCTTTAGAACATAAGGTATTAAATCATCTTTTTAAGTGTCTCACAGTTGTTTCTTTTGCGAGGAATCCCCACCAAACCATAATTTCTACTTCCTTTCCCCTGCAAGCCATACCTTATCCTCTCCGCACTAAAAATGTATTTTTCACTGGGTCATGGTGATGATTTTCTTGGTCACACTGAGTGCTTTTCACATAACACCTAGAGAGCGGCAGCACACGTAAACACAAGTGTTTCACCATTGCACAGTCATTACTTGATAGCCCCTTTGTCTCCCATGAAGCATGGTCATGTGCAGGTTAACCAATGAAACCAAAACGGTATGTTAGCTGTGCATAAGAGGCCATGTTGCCGTGAATGAAACCCATCATACCATTCATTAACAACACCACAAATATTCACACACGCAATATAAATGGGAAAAAAATTGCAGGAAACACCGGTGAAGTGCACACAAAGACAAAAGCAGCAACTCAGAGTAAACACGGGGACACGTTTCAAGAAGGAGAAAATAAGCAATCGAGGAAGCAGGAAGCATTCTACCACTGGACCATGTAGACGGCCAGCACAACCAATACTAAGTTCTTCTGATACAATGCAGACCTGAAGGAGGCCAGACTTTTCAAAATGGGGACAGCTTAAGAACCAACTTTTACAGAAGAGGCTACATGTAAATCCACTGCATACATGATAAATGAGGGAAAGTGCCCTTTTATGGGCGAGCACAAAGTGCTCCGTCCATTCTGTAATCTCTCTTTGGGCTTGAAACCATGTCCATGCCACGTCAGCCACTTACATTGGTTTTTTGGCTTGCCTTTTAAAATCCGCTTGCTTTCATTTGTGAAAGGCATGCATACGTCATACCTTTTCCGGTGTTTAGCCCACCTACACAGCACCGGTAAAGTACCAAAAACATACGAGGCTCGATGTTTTCAGCCTGGAGTCCGGACTACTTTATCTGTTTATTTTCCACGCAGCGCGATCACGCTGCATTTTACATAGCGCGATCGCGCTGCGTTTTTTTTGCTTTACAACGCTAATAGCTCTAACTCGAACAAATGCGAGACCCGTTGTATTGAAAATGCTTGTTTGCATAGTCACCCCCGCACATTTTGCCCTGGTGCTGTTGGTTATGACTCTGAAAGTGCCCTGGAGTCTTTTAACCAGGCCTCAGTGCCAGTGCTTTCTCCCTACATTTGACATGTGTACATTGGTATCCCCAATTGGTAAGGACTTTACATGCCTTCTAAGTCCCTATTATATGGTTCCAGGGGTACCCAGGGCATGGGCGTTAAAGGGGTCACCAGGGCCTGAAGCACTGATTGTGCCACCGTGAATGACCCAAGCAAAGAGATGGCAGTAAGCGGTCACTGCAGACTGCAGGAGCAGTGTAAACTACTTGAACTCTACTTTACCCTCACCATATGTGGCAAGGTTAAAGCACTGCTTTTACTATATGCCAGTCACCCCTATGGTAGACCTCCTAAGTTCAGGAGGCAGGGTGCATTATGTGTTCCTAAGGGTGACCTTTTGAATTAGCTTATTGTAAGTGGGCAGTGGGCCATTGGATAACAAGGGCTGACACCCAGGCATGCCCAAGAATGTCAACTCCATTATGGTCCCAATGAAACATGTCATGTTTGGTATCAAACAATTTGTCTCATTTTACCTGACTGGAATCTGAAGTCAGATTTAATGTGACAGGAACCCAGGTGGCTACCTTATATGTTGGCCGCCTGGTTGCCACAACATTTCCTGTACTCCGGCTAACAGCCTGCAGCTGCAGCCGCCAAGACAGGATTTTAACCCCTTGCAAGGAAGTGTGAACACTCCTAGGAAACAAAGGCCTGCCTGGGCGGGAGGTGTCACCTCCCTTCCTGGCTGGAAGGAAGTTAAGTGCCAAATCAAGGTGGTGAGCTTCAAAGGGCACACTGTTTCTGATATGAAAGTAGGCTGTCCCCCAGCTGACAGAAAAGTCACCCCCCACCCCCAGGCACATCTGCACCAGGCTGATATGAAAATTAGGTAGTCGGGAGGTGTATACCCACAGAAGGATAGCTACACCTCTAGGGTGGTGTACCTAGTCTGTACAGTGCGTGGGTTTTCCCATCCTGAAAAAGGGCAAAATAGAGGGTTCTGGGTAGGAAAGGTGATGCATACCCCCAGATGTGGTCACCTCAGGGCGGATTAGCTGCTGGGACTAGTAGCCCATTGGCCACTTGTCCCCACACTCAAAACGCCCCTAAAGAACAAGTTACTTACCTTCAATAACACATTATTTGGTAGAGACTCTATATAGCTGCAGATTCCTTACCTTTGAATTCCTTGGCGTCAGCTTCAAATCGGAACTTTTTGCTGACGGGTGGCGTCGTTTGGATCAGCGTACGTCATTCGGCTCCGCATGGCATCGTCAGTGTCGTCTATGATGTCACGGTCATCTATAAATGTACCACCCCGGCGCGCCTACATCGGTTCCTTTACCCACGAACTTCCACAGCAAAAGCGCAGAGTCATGGATAGAACCAACAGATTGTCTGGGCAAAACTAGGGACATAAAAAGGGATAAACCCTAACCCTATTAAACATATCAGCAGAGCAGGGAGGCATGGGTGGGTGTAAGGAATCTGCTACTAGATAAAGTCTCTACCAGATAATACGTTCCCAAAGGTAAGTAACTTGTTCATCTGATAGAGACTTCTAGTTGCAGATTCCTTACCTTTGAATAGATACCTAAGCCATAACCTCCTGGTAGTGGGCTGCGGATACCTCTGCTTACACTAAAAAGTCCTGTAGGACCGAACGGACAAAGTGACCATCTCTCCGTACCTGAATGTCCAGGCAGTAATGTTTTGCAAACATGTGCAAAGATGCCCACGGTGCTGCCTGACAAATATCCAGGACTGGAACGCCCTGAGCTGGCGCAGTGGTAGCAGCTTTGCCCTGGGTAGAATGAGCCCTCAGGAGGCTGCTTCATGGCCGATGCGTAGCAGATCTTAATGCAGAGAACAACCAAGCATGAAATGGTTTCTGCAGTACGCCGACCCATCTTTGCTCCCATGTATCCCACAAAGAGTTGTTCATCCACCCAGAACTCTTTTGTGGGGTCTAAGTACAACGACAGCACTCTTTTTGTGTGCGCCAGTGGAGTCGCTCCTCTTCTTTACAGGGATGCGGTGGAGCAAAGAAGGTGGGCAGGGTGATGTTCTGACCCTGATGGAATGGCGTCACCACCTTTGGGAGGAAGGAGGCACGATGAACGAGCCTGCATCTCACTTACCCTCCTGGCACATATTATTGCCACTAAGAAGGCTGTCTTGATGGTGAGCAGCCGGAGGGGACAGTTGTGTAAGGGTTTCGAAGGGAGCACACATAAGAAATTTGAGGACCAGATTTAAGTCCCATTGGGGCACAACAAAGGGTGTAGGGGGAAACATATGTACAAGCCCTTTGAGGAATCAATGTACAATGGGCGATTTGAAACGTGAAGGCAGATCAGGCATCCAAAGGAATGCCGATAAGGCAGAAAGATAGCCCTGGAGAGTACCCAAGGCAGAACCCTGGTGGGCAAAGGAAAGTATAAAGAGAAGGATATAGGAAAAAGAAGCAGAAAGAGGATCAATAGACCTTTCTGTACAATAATATACAAAGTGTTTTCCAATGGCAGGCATATACCGTTTTAGTGGAGGGACGCCTAGCTGCCAAAATAAGTTTACAGACTTCAGGAGGAAGGTCAAAAGCCATCAACTGCATCTGCTCAATTTCCACGCATGAAAGCGCAGAGTTTGCAGGTTTGGGTGGAGAACACTCCCCTGCTGCTGCAACAGAAGATCCTCCTGAAGGGGCAGCCTGATTGGAAGATCTGTGCTCATTTTCAGAATCTCGGGATACCAGACTCTCTGTGCCCAATCCAGAGCCACTAGTATTACTTGGGCCTGGTCTTTCTTGATCTTCTTGAGAACTCTGGGCAGAAGTTTATGGGCGAAAAGGCTTACAGGAAAACTGAACTCAACTTGCCACGAAAAGCGTTGCCAAGCGATTCCCACCTTGGAAACTCCAACGTGCAATACTGCTGACATTGCGCGTTCTCTGCAGAGGCAAACAGATCTAATCAAGGCTCTCCTTAATGCTGAAACAGCCCTTGTGCCACCTCCAGGTGGAGGTGCCATTCCTGATCCGCTAGGTACTAACAGCTGAGTTTGCCTGCCCTGGCGTTCAGAGAACCTGCCAGGTGTTGAACCACCAGGGTTAGGCCCTGTTGTTCCAGCCATGTCCAGAGACGCAGAGCCTTTTGACAAAGGGTCCAAGACCCCACACCGCCCTCCATGTTGCAGAAACACATTGCAGTAGTGTTGTCCGTGAACACCTGCACTATCTTCCCTTTTACAACAGGAAGAAATGCTTTCAATGCTAGTTGGATCGCCCAGAGCTCCAGTAAGTTGATATGGAGTCTGGATTCCACCGGAGACCAGAGACCTCTGATCTCTACCTTTCCCAGATGGCCGCCCCATCCCAGAAGTGACACATCTGTCACTACTGTGAAATCTGGCTGGGCAAGGGAGAGGAGTCTGCCTCTGACCCAATCACAGTTCACTAACCACCACTGCAGGTCTTTTGCAGTTCCCTCTGAGATCTGAACCGTGTTGGTAAGATTCCCCTGATGCTGCGCCTACTGGAACTTCAGGCCCCAATGCAGAGCCATTACATGCCACCTGGCATGCTTAACTAACAGGATGCAGGAGGCCATGAGTCCTAACAGCCTCAGAGTCCGTCTCACCGAAATCGAGGATAGAGGCTGAAACTTCGGTATCATAACTTGAATATCCTGGACTTGCTGCTTGGGAGGATAAGCCCGAAACAGCTCAGATGAAAGGCAGCTTCTGAGAGGGAGTCAGGTGTGACTTTGGCACGTTTTTAGTGGAACCCCAGCGAATGCAGAAGGTTCGTCATTGTATGAAGGTGGTTGACAAGAGCCTGGGGCGTAGGAGCCTTCATCAGCCAGTCGTTGAGGAAGGGGAAGACTGAAATCCCTAACCTGCACAGATGAGCTGCTACCACCGCCATCACCTTGGTGAACACCCGAGGGGCACTGGTGAGACTGAAGAAGAGCACAGTAAACTAAAATTGCTTGTGGCCCACCTTGAACCGCATGTAACGCCTGTGGACGGCCAGGATGGGGAGGTGAAAATAAGCATCCTGCAAGTCCAACGCTACCATCCGGTCTCCTTGGTCTAGGGCAGACAAGACCTGAGCAAGAGTGAGCATCTTGAATTTCTCCTTTTTGAGGAAGAGATTGATGTCCCACAAATCCAGAATGGGGCAAAGACCCTTGTTCTTTTTTGGAATCAGAAAGCAGCGGGAGTAACAACCTCTGCCTACTTCTGACATTGGGACCCTTTCTATGGCTCCCTTGGCCCAAGGACCTGGCCATAGCCAGAGAGTCCTTGAACTGGTCATCGCTGAGTCTACCTTTTCTCCAAAAAGGCGTGAGCCATCAAAGGGCAGGTCCATAAGGTTTGTCTGGACATCCCCTGAAAAGCCAGAAGTACAAATACAGGCGTGGCGTTGAAGGGCCGCTGTCGATGGAATCGCCTTGCCCAGCGAGTCCATCGTGTCCAAACATCACCAAATCATAAACTTGGCTGCATCTTTCCCATCTTTGACGGCTTGAGTGAGAGTAGGCCATCTGGGACCTGGGCTAGTACCTGTGCCACCGTATCCCATAACGTATAGGAAAAACAGCTCAGTAGGCAGGAGGTGTTTACAGACCTCAATGCCAGGCTGGAGGAAGAAAACATCTTCTTACCAAGCAAATCCAGCCTCTTGGATTCCCTATCCGGGGAAGCGGAAGGGAAGGCACCATGGGATGTGGAGGCCTGGATCACCAAGCTCTCTGGGGTGGGGTGGGGTGTTGGGTGAGGAAACTAGGGTCAGTAATAGATGGTCGATGGTGGCGGTCAATTGTCCTATTCACAGGAGCCCCTATGCTCGGTTTGGACCAAGTCCCCAGCAGGACATCATTGAGGGCTTCGTTGAGTGGGTAACATTGGCTCCGATGTGGAAAACGCCAGCTGAAGCACCTCTGTCAGGATGTTAGTCCTGACCGGCACCATAGGCAACTCTAGGTCCAATACCTCAGCTGCTCTACGCACCACCATGGCATATGATGCTCCCTCCTCCATAGCCACAGAAGGAGGTGAGAGCATGCCAGTATCTGGAGAAGTATCTAGTCCAGTGGCTTCCCCTAGATCCTCATACAAGTCCTGCTCCAATCCATATTCTAAAGGGGCCTCAGACCCCTTCCTATCCTCACCTGTGCCTGGTTGTTCAAAATAAGCCTCAGGCACCGATCTGGGCCTTGTCGGCACCGTCGTAGTCAGAATCGGCATCGTACGACGTGGTTCTGGATCATCCAGAATGAGGATGGGTCTCGCACCACCGGTAGGAGCCGGCGGTGGGGGGAGCGTTGACGTGGAGACCGACATGGAGGAGGTAGACTGTGTGGAACCGGTGTCGATCCGGATCCGATATCCAACGGTTGCCCAACAGCATCGGGCTGAAGCCCCCGACATGGAATTCAATGGGGCCCCTGCCAACCCCGCAGTGCCCGAAGGCTCACCAGCGGGGGGCAGCCCACTCAAATATGAGACGCATAGCTTAGAAAGTTCTTTAAATTGAGCAGGGGCTGCTCTGGCTCCCGGATAGGGGGGAGATTCTGCAGAACCGTGTATGGAATGCCGAAATTTTGGAGTCGCCTCGTCGGCCACTGGAAATGCCAAAGTCAAAGTCCTCTTGGACTTCTTCTTCTTCTTGTGTCTCTTTCCCGAGTGCCCCGAGAATCTCTAATGCGAAGAGGAGGACTGGGGGTTCCTGGAGCGGTCCCATGACCTCCTCCTCGAGTGGGATCATGGTCTTCTAGGAGTCGCGCCAACCGACGTCAACTGCCAGGCCGCCATGAGCTTCAGAGACCGCTCTCTCTCAAAGCTTCTGGGGCCATGGCCCGGCAGCCGGAACATGACTTCAAGTCATGGTCTCTGTCGAGGCACCAGAGACATACCTGGTGGGGATCCATCACTGACATGGCATGATGGAATGCACCGCACGGCTTGAACCCTGTCTTCCTCAAGGACATCTCGCACAGACGAAAAAAGCTTTGACACAAAGGTCAAAAAAGACCTGCCAGAAAAGGCAGAGGTTAGCTCGATCCAGGACCTGCACTTAACCGTGGCAGAAGGAAAAGGACTGACGTACGCACGCCGGAGTGGTGCCTTTGTAGACGACAGTGACATTACAGATGGCTCCAACAACACTGACGACACGGAGCCGAACGACGTACGTCGATCCGAACGACACCACCGACAGCGCGCGCAGGGTATTGCTCAGCAAAAAATTCCAGATTCGAAGCTGACACCAGGGAATCAAAGGTAAGGAAGCTGCAGCTAAAAGTCTCTATCAGATAATAGGATTTAAGGGGCACCCCTGACAACAGAGCCACATATCTGCTTTGAACTGCGAACAAGGACAAAGAAGAGACCTGTGACAGTCACTGTGCACCTGCACTACTACAACCTGCCCCAGACTAGAGACCGGTTCTCAAATGAAGGAGAACCTCTCTGAAACTGAAAGGCATCATTAGAACTCCCTTGGGTAGAGGTACTAGTCACATGCAGCCTGCAGGTAGAAACCACACTTTCTGAACCAGGAAGTTACTGTCCATCAGGCCCGGCAAGGGAACGCTCAAAAGTAAACAGTCTAGTGGCTTCTGGGAAACGCAGTCCTGATCTCCTACAAGTTTCAGCCAACTAGCACTTCCCCACGGACTCCAGGATGAAGTATGCAAGTGCCCTTGTCTTCCGCTGCCAAGGTTTGTTGGTGGCCAGTCGGGCTACTGACCCCTTAGTTCGACACTGAATCACAAGGGAAAACCACTGCAACTTCAACCATCCACATCAGTGGCTCCGTTGTCAAGCTTTTGCATCTGTTTCCTCCCCAGCACCATCTCAGTGGTAAAGCCAGCACCTGCAGCTCCCGTTCAGCGCCAACGATAGAAAAGCACACCTCTGCACTCAACACGCCCGAGCTAAGTAGAGTTGTTCTCCCTGGTTAATCCTGGGGCCCACACTAGCTTAACCGGCAGTGAGCTTCCCCAATCTCGACCTGCAAGTGATCAACTTTTCCTAGTGTGATTTTTCAGGTCCTGCGGCTCACTCGTTCAGCAGCAAGGACAGCCAGGACACCTTTGCACCCACGCCTCACGAGCCAGGTAAAATGAGTCTGACAGTCAAAGCTTTGACTTGGGATCCAAATCAACATAAGTTCCCATGGGTTCCCTGAACTCACTCTGCAAGTAAGTGATTGTTACTAGTGGTTTTCTCTATTGATCACAATGGTAAGGTTTGACAGCTTGGAACGTACTAATTTATTTTTCACTCTTAAATCCATAAATCCAGTTATATGTATCTGATTGACTTTCATTTGGTATTTAAATCAATAGAAAATCTGCTCTATTTTTATAAATTGGTGTCACATTTCTTTCAAGTTATGTCATTTACTTATAGTCCATTTTGCTATTCTGAAATGCTTAACACGTTACTCTTTTAAAGCCTGACTGCTCTTTGCCACACTACCAGGACTGCGCTAGGGATAGGTTAGTATGAATCCAAAGGACACAGTTTGGGGGATTGTGAGAGTATTGCATGGTGGGACTTACCCAGCATCAAAACATATCTCTACTTTCCTACAATAGAAAATCAGAATCAAATGCACCTTGTCAGTAAAGACTCCTGCAGCCTTTAAACAGCACACAATAGCCACCCATATGGCCAATGGGCAGCAGACAACAATCCACTCTTTATCTACCAGAGTGAGACACTGCACAACACACTGCAACCAGGAGCAAAGTAATGATGCAGGACATATGCAGAACGTTTAAAATAATGAATGGTGCATCAGTTTCAAATTCACCTGGGAGGAGGAAAGGAAAGTACACACACAAAATTATTTACTGCCAGAGGTGGACACAGGTAGCAATATTACCAATAGGCGAAAGCAGCAACAATATCTACTGACCCAACCACTAGTCTTGCTGAGAGACTCATGATACACAGCAAAAGGTAACACGGAAGCACAACAGAGAATATATGTATGCCACATTTGGGCATGTCCAAAACACAGCTCCAGAGAACACAGCATCAGTACCATCAGCTCCACAAGTACTAACACCAGCAAGTATTCAGAAAAGAGTAGCATAAAAGCTAATGGGAACTCGCATGTTCCTTGTTACCGAAGACCAAATGCTTATCAGTGTAAATTAAGCCCAGCAGCAACATCTGAAGCTGATGAACCATCTACAGATATACAGGAAAGCCTTCAAAAAGACAGCATGGTATGGTAAGCATATGTGATTCCATGCCAGGCTCCAGCATATGGTGGCACAGATAAAGATCAAATATTGTGCTAGTTTGCAAAGGTATACATACACCCTTGTTCAAGTAGGGACAGCAATGTTACTCATGGTAAGTCACAACACAATCCAAATGATCCTGTGCCCGTCCTTTCGCAGGTTGGCACTGAGCAGTTAGGCTTAACTCAGAAGGCAATATGTAAAGTATTTATGCAATAAATCATACAGTAACACAATGAAAACACCATAAACATACACCACGCAGTTTTAGAAAAATTCGATAGTATTTATCTGAATAAAATAAGGTCAAAATACCAAAGCGCCAATAAGCACAAGTTGAAATATCACTTTTAAAAGGTTTAAAAGAGTCTCAATCCTTAAAAATAAACTGTTGTCTCATTGGTACACACAGTACCTGAGATGTGTCAAAAATAATGACGCAAGGAGACCGCAGATAAGGGGATGGGTGGAAAAATAAGGTATTGTGTCGAATTTTCTGATGTGGCACATACGATGCGTCGTTTCTTTTCAAGGTGTAAGGGTTTTTGCTTTGTTTTTCGGCACACTGTCTTGCTTTTTCACTGTGATGCAGGAATATTTTGACACCCAGGGACGATGCGCTGAAAATCCTTGATGCGCTGGAAAAAGGAGCAGGCACTGCGTCAATCCAGTAGGTGATGCGTCAAATTTTCTGTCGCAAGGTAGGTGCTGCGTCGAATTTCTAGTCGGGAAATTGTTGCTGCGTCATTCTGGTTGGCTGTGCGGCAATTTCTCAGCCGCAATGCAGTGGAATTTTCAATGCACAAGGAATTTCTTGAAGAAGTGAAGTCTTTGTTGACCCTGAGACTTCAGAAACAGGAGGCAAGCTGAATCCAAGCCCTTGGAGAACACTTTTGGTGAAGGCAGAATACTTTCAAGAAAGTAAGAGGCCAGCAGGGCAGAGGTCCTTCTCAGCAAAGCAGTACAGATGAGTACTTTGGGCAGCCAGGCAGCTCCTCTGAAGGGGTGCAGGTGTAGGTCCAGAAGTGTCTGAGTTAGTGGGGTCAGAAACCCAGTTTATAAACCCAAAAATGCCTTTGAAGTGGGGCAGACTTCAAAGAGTGGTTTTGAGGTGCACGAGTTCCCTTTTCAGCCCAGTCCAGTCTGCCAGGGTCCCAGTGGGGGGTTATCAGTTCTTTGTGTGAGGGCAGGCCACTGGACTTTGAAATGCAAGTATCAGGCTCTTAACCCTTCCAGTCGAGGAAGACCCACTCAGAAAGCAGATGAATGCAGATGTGACTGAGTGTCCTGTGCTTGTGGTTGTTTGGGTGAAATGCACAAGGGAGCTGTCAACCAGCCCAGACCAGACGTTGATTGGAGACAGGCTGTAAGGCGCAGATAGTTTTAAGTGCAGATAAATGCTCACTTTCTAAAAGTGGCATTTCTAAAATAGTATTATAAAATCCAACCTCACCAATAAGCAGGATTTTCCATTACAATTCTGGCCATACTAAATATGACCTGGTTACCAGTTTCAGATCAGAATCTACCCCTCAAAAAATATATAAGGGCAATCCTAATGCTAGTCTATGAAATATGCAGGCTTCACTGTAGTGGAAAACAAATTCAGGAGTTTTCCACTACTGGGACATATAAAACACATATGTACATATCCTGCTTTTTAACTTCATAGCACCCTGCCCTATAGGTAATCTGGGGCCTACCTTAGGAGTGACTTGTATGTTGAAAAAGGGCAGTTTAAGGCTTGGCAAGTACTTTTAAATGCCAATTCAAAGTGGCAGTAAAACTGAACACAGAGGCCTTGCAATGGCAGGCCTGAGACAGTGAAACTGAACACAGAGGCCTTGCAATGGCAGGCCTGGGACATAGTTAAGGGGCTACTCATGTGGGTGGTACAATCTGTGCCGCAAGCCCACTGGTAGCATTTAATTTACAGTCCCTTTGCACATGTAGTTCACTTTACTAGGGACTTAAAAGTAAATCAAATATGCCAATTGGGGATGAACCAATGTTACCATGTTTAAGGGAGAGAGCATATGCACTTTAGCAGTGGTTAGTAATCGGAAAGTGTACAGAGTCCCTAAACCAGCACAAACAGTGTCTGAAAAGTGGAGAGAGGCAGGCAAAAAGTTTGGGGATGGCCACCCTAAGGCTGTCAGGTCTAACATACATGTCCAGAGATGTCCATCAATGTCTGTGCTAATACTGATGGCGAACACATTCTATCTGTATATGCTTACACTACTGTGAACTGCAACAGCCAGAACGCACTTTGGAGAACTGGTGCTGATAGGCCACCAGTGTGCTCCTTTTCCCCTGTAAAGTATAGGCACACTGTACAACAGTGCAACACTAAAGCAAAGTGTGTTAAGGCTTCAAGGGCAAAGTGAGTGAATATCACAACCAAAGAATAATTGTTAGACCCAAAGGAGAAGTACAAAAACACAGAGTATAGAAAACCGGAAGAGACAGGTCAGCCTCACCGGGAATGTTCGTATTTAGGACGTAGGATCCTCACACCTCCAATGGTGGCATGCATGATCATTGGGTCTTCTCCTCACTTAAGGCTTCTAATAAGCCCTAGAGGGCTTACCAAACATAAGAGCACTTGTTCAGAAATATCTGAATGGGGATCCTGTGAGATGCAAAATGATCTATTACGTGTCAAGAAATTTATTTATGGGTCCACTTATAAGATTAAAATTAACAAAAAGATGCTGGGAATTACTAGTATTCCCACTTATATGGGTCAACATGTTTCAGCCATCAATAAAGCCCTATTAGGTAAGTGGCCGTTGTCAAGACTGGGATCCCTAAAAGGTTTCCCTTACAGTGAATGTTGTGTTGTGAATGCTATAACAGCATAAACACATGGATAATAATAGGAACGTATTTTAGGATAATAATTATTGTTAGAAATGGGGTCCTTGGTTGGCAGTCAGGTTACCCCCTGTCCAAGCAAGGACCCTCACTCTAGTCAGGGTAAGTCACACACAATCCATATCATCCTGTGCCCACCCTCTGGTAGCTTGGCACTGAGAAGTCAGGCTTAACATGTTTCAGCCATCAATAAAGCCCTATTAGGTCAGTGGCCTTTGTCAGGACTGGGATCCCTAAAAGGTTTCCCTTACAGTGAATGTTGTGTTGTGAATGCTATAACAGCAAAAACACATGGATAATAATAGGAACATATTTTAGGATAATAATTATTGTTAGAAATGGGGTCCTTAGTTGGCAGTCAGGTTACCCCCTGTCCAAGCAAGGACCCTCACTCTAGTCAGGGTAAGTCACACACAATACATATCATCCTGTGCCCACCCTCTTGTAGCTTGGCACTGAGCAATCAGGCGTAACTTAGAAGGCAATGTGTAAAGTATTTGTGCAATAAATCATTTAATATCACAATATACCACCACAAAAATACACCACACAGTGTTTAGAAAAATATATAATATGTATCTGGATAAATGAAGGTCAAAACGCTTAAAATGCTATAAGTAGATGTTGAGATATCACTGTAAAAGTGATATAAAGTGTCCTAAGTCTTTCAAAAATAAATAAATGTCTCTTAAAAACAATAAAGGTCTCTTGCAAGCACAAAGTATCTGGTTTGCATTCAAAATCTCCACAAGGGACTGCAGAGGAGGCGATGCGTGGAAAACAGGGAGGTGTGCGTCAGTTTCGCCCCTTCGCACATGACTTGCGTAATTATTTTCCACGCAGAGGAAGACTTTGCGTCAATTTCCAGCATGTGGACTTGGTTCCTCTTCGGGTTGCGGGGTTTTCTTGCACCCCAGGGACTGTGCGTGGAATCCTGGGCTTGCGGAGTGAAGTCACAAGCGCTGCGTCGATCCAGTGGCCATTGCGTGGAAATTTCTCCTGCACGGAAGGTGCTGTGTCGATTCCTCTCTGGAAGTCGGGCTGCATCGTCCCGAGTCGGCTGTGCGTCAATCCGGTTGGCTCTGCGTCGAAGTTCCAGTTCCAACGCAGGCGCTGCATCGATCTTCTCCTTGCGAAGTCGGGTTGTGTCGTTCCGGTTCGGCGTGCAGTGAATTTCTCACCGCGGGGCAGGCTGTGCATCGAGTTTTCGCCCCACAAGGAGTCCAGTTGCAGGAGTGAAGTCTTTTTGGTCCTGAGACTTCAGGGAAAAGGAGCTAAGCTCTATCCAAGCCCATGGAGAGCATTTTTCAGCACAGCCAGAGTGCAGCAAGGCAGCAGTCCTTGTCAGAAAAGCAGTCCCAGTGAGTCATTTGGGCAGCTAGGCTGTTCCTCTTGGCAGGTCTGGTTCAGGGAATCTTCATCAGCAGGGTTCTTGTCCAGAAGTGTCTGTGAGGTAGAGTATCTACCCCAGGAAGTGTCTCCAGTCTGTGATTTTGGGTCCTCTTCTTATAACCATTTTGGTCTTTGAAGTAGGCTTACTTCAAAGAAAAGTCTCACTTGTTTGTGAAGTCCTGCTTTGCCCAGGCAAGGCCTCAGAAACACACCAGGGGGTTGGAGACTGCATTGTGTGAGGGCAGGCACAGGCCTTTCAGGTGCGAGTGACCACCCCCCTCCCTCCTAGCACAGATGGCTCATCAGAATATGCAGGCTACACCCCTGCCCCCCATTCAGGTATTGGGAGCACAATTCCATGATCCCCCGGGTCTCTAGCACAGTACGCGGGTACTGCCAAACTGCCTTTCTGGGGTTGCAGCTGCTGCTGCTGCCAACCCCTCAGACAGGATCCTGCCCTCCTGGAGTCTGGGCAGCCCCGGCCCAGGAAGGCAGAACAAAGGATTTCCTCTGAGAGAGGGTGTTACACCCTCTCCCTTTGGAAATAGGTGTGAAGGGCTGGGGAGGAGTAGCCTCCCCCAGCCTCTGGAAATGTTTTCATGGGCACAGATGGTGCCCATCTCTGCATAAGCCAGTCTACACCGGTTCAGGGATCCCCCAGCCTTGCTCTGGTGCGAAACTGGACAAAGGAAAGGGGAGTGACCACTCCCCTGACCAGTACCTCCCAGGGGAGGTGCCCAGAGCTCCTCCAGTGTGTCCCAGACCTCTGCCATCTTGGATTCACAGGTGTTGGGGGCACACTGGACTGCTCTGAGTGGCCAGTGCCAGCAGGTGATGTCAGAGACCCCTTCTGATAGGTTCTTACCTCTCTTGGTAGCCAAACCTCCTTTCTTGGTAGCCAAACCTCCTTTTCTGGCTATTTAGGGTCTCTCCTCTGGGGAATTCGGCACATAATGAATGCAAGAGCTCACCAGAGTTCCTCTGCACTTCCCTCTTCGACTTCTGCCAAGGATCGACCGCTGACTGCTCCAGGACACCTGCAAAACCGCAACAAAGTAGCAAGATGACTACCAGCAACATTGTAGCGTCTCATCCTGCCGGCTTTCTCGACTGTTTCCTGGTGGTGCATGCTCTGAGGGCTGTCTGCCTTCACCTGCACTGGAAGCTATGACGAAATCTCCTGTGGGTCGACGGAATCTTCCCCCTGCTAACGCAGGCACCAAAAGACTGCATCACCGGTCCTCTGGGTCCCCTCTCATCCTGACGAGCGTGGTCCCTGGAACACAGGAGCTGGATCCAAGTGACCCCCACAGTCCAGTGATCCTTCAGTCCAAGTTTGGTGGAGGTAAGTCCTTGCATCCCCACACCAGACAGCAAACCTGTGTACAGCGTGATTTGCAGCTGCTCCGGCTTCTTTGCACTTCTCCAAGGATTCTTTTGTGCAAAGCCTAGCCTGGGTCCCCAGCACTCCGTCCTATAGTGCTCAACCCTCTGAGTGGGACTCCGACGTTGTGGGACCCTCCTTTTGTGACTCTGAGTTCACAGAACTTCCAAGTGCCTGCTCCAGTACTTCTGCGGGTGCTGCCTGCTTCTGCCGGGGGTCTCTCAGTTGCTGAACGCCTCCTCTGTCTCCTCCTCCAAGGGGCGACATCTGGTCCTTCCTGGTCCCCAGCAGCACCCAAAAACCTATACCGCAACCCTTGCAGCTAGCAATGCTTGTTTGCAGTATTTCTGCGGGGAAACACTTCTGCAACATCCAGCACGCCGTGGGACATCTTCCATCCAAAGGAGAAGTTCCTTGCCCTTTTCGTTGTTGCAGAATCTTCGGCTTCTTCCACCCGGAGGCAGCCCTTTTGCACCTTCATCCAGGGTTTCCTGGGCTCCTGCCCCCCCTGGACACTATCGCGACTCTTGGACTTGGTCCCCTTGCCTTGCAGGTCCTCACGTCCAGGAATCTGTCTTCAGTGTTTTGCTGATGCTTGTGGTTCTTGCAGAATCCCCCTATCACGACTATTGTGTCTTTCTGGGTTAGTAGGGTAACTTTACTCCTGCTTTCTAGGGTCTTGGGGTGGGGTATTTTGGACACCCTTACTGTTTTTGTACAGTCCCAGCGACCCTCTACAAGCTCCCATAGGTCTGGGGTCCATTCGTGATTTGCATTCCACTTTTGGAGTATATGGTTTGTGTTGCCCCTAGACCTATGTTCACCTATTGCATCCTATTGTGATTCTACATTGTTTGCACTACTTTTCTTACTGTTACTTACCTGTTTTGGGTTTGTGTACATATAACTTGTGTCTATTACTTATCTTCTAAGTGAGGGTATTATCTGAGATACTTTTGGCATATTGTCATAAAAATAAAGTACCTTTATTTTTAGTAACTCTGAGTATTGTGTTTTCTTATGATATTGTGCTATATGATATAAGTGGTATAGTAGGAGCTTTGCATGTCTCCTAGTTCAGCCTAAGCTGCTTTGCCATAGCTACCTTCTATCAGCCTATGCTGCTAGAAACACCTCTATTCTACTAATAAGGGATAACTGGACCTGGCACAGGGTGTAAGTACCACAAGGTACCCACTATAAGCCAGGCCAGCCTCCTACAATACTAAATTGCAAATAATAAGGTTATGCATCCAACCACACTAGTGCAAGGCACTGCAAATCACACTTAGAAAAAACACATAAATCCAGCCTTTGCTAGGTGAAAGGGTAGTTATTTCATTTCTGCCTTAAGTGTAGAGGGAAATTACCCCAAAGACGGAGAAAGGGAGTACCTTCTTATTGTCACATACTGTATAAGGGGTAAAAGGAAGATCATAGTTATGGTAATGCACATCACAAGGAATGGCCTCTATCCAAAATCCTGCAGGTAAGGACAATCAAAGATAATTTCCAGCTTTTATTTAAAATGTATTTTGTACCTGCAGCATTTGCTGTCACTGTTACTTCAGAAATTATTGCATTAAAGTTGTATATTAAACCATTTTAGATGTAGCTTGCTAAATAAGGTTGTTTCATTTTAAGAAAAAGTGTGTATACTATAGACCAGGCACCTCTGTTTTCCCCACACACAGCTTCTGTCAGTTTTGGCCACCGAAGAATTCCTCAGCATGCGTGTATGTATGTGCTATTTGTACAGTGCTAACATAGACAGAAAGTAGTGGAGTACTGTACAGTGTCAAAAGCAAAGCTACATTAAAAATGTGGTTGGAGGGGTAGTTTGTTTCTAAGACAGAAATGGACTGCTACTACATTGTGGTTTAGAGCAAATGTGTTATGTTATTTGAAGTATATATGTATGCTGGGTGTATCACCTGAGAGGGTAAGCTGGTGGTCTGAGGAGGGGGGTGGTGTCCTGACTGGGCCATTTTTGAATAACAAGGTTTTCCATTTTTACAGAATTCTAGGATTGAGCTGGTGGCTCTGATGTGAGGGGAGGTCATTCCAGGCTTTAGGTGCCAGGTACGAAAAAGCACAACAACCAGCTTTGGCTCTTTGGAAGTGGGGGATGTGGCAAGCAGGAGGCCAGTGGAGCATTGGTTTCTGGTCAGTGGGGAGAGAGTGGAGGTCTTTGAGGTGTATGGATAACTGAGTGTGGGGGGGGGAGTTTTGCTGTTGGTTTCCGAATGACATGAAATCTCTTGGTGAGCTGTAAGCTGGTGCAGACATTTATTTCTGTGGTCCAGCTTGCTGGTGATTATGGCTTGGGGGACAGTTCTTTGTGTGTTGAGCAGGAACCATCTGAAAATCTTACTGAGGAGCTTGAGAGTGTGGAAGCAGGGGGAGGCGACTGTGTTGACCATGCCTGTCATCAAGATTTGACTGTTGATTATAATCCCTGGGTTGGTTCGACAGGTTGGGCGTCGGTCCTCGTTCTGGGAACCACCAGACTGAGGACCAGAGAGAGGTGACTTTCCTTAAGAATACCATCGCCATTTTTTCCAAAGTTGAGCTTGAAACAGTTGGTCTTCATCCAGCTTGCAACTTTAGACATGCAGTTGATGAACTTTGTCTGAGTATTGGAGGTGTCAATGAAGAGAGAGAGGATGAGGTGGGTGTCATCAGCGTACAAGATGATGCTGAGTTTATTGACTCAAATGATGTAGTCATGCAGGGTCATCTTAACATGGAAGAGGATGCGAGTGAGTGAGAAGCCTTGGGGTATTCTGCAGAATAAGCGGAAGGCAGAGGAGGTGTGGCCAGGCTGACTTACTGGGTGTGTGTTGAGAAGAAGGTGCTGATACACTGGAGTGCAGGTCTGTGTATTTCAGGTTCATGGAGGCACTTGATGTGAATGGGGTGGGAGACAGTGCTGAAGGAGGCAGAGAGATCGAGACGGATGAGTGCCATTTGTCTCCCTTGTCCCTGATAAGATGGATGTTGTCAGTGGCGATAATGATGAAGGTCTTGGTGCTGTGGTTCGGCCAGAATCCAATTTGGGAAGGGTTCAGGGGTGATTGAAGTTGAAGGGGTCATCCAGTCATTTGTTGAAGAGTTTTTCAAGGATTTCTGATGGATATGGGAGCAAGTAGGTCACTCTCTAGTTTGCCACCGTCTCCGGATCCACTAAAGGTTTTTTCATTAGAGGTAAGATAGTGGTGTGCTTCCAAACGTATAGGAAGGTGGCAGTGGTGGGAGAGTCATTGGTTATTGGAATGAGGGCAGTGTACATATGGGACCTTTTGTGAAGATGAAGTGTGGACAAAGATCCAAAGGAACTCCCAAGTGGATGGGGTGTCTGATTGCAGCAGTTTCCAAAGGAGTGATGATGGACCAATAGGACAGGACGACTTCTTTTGTATTCTTCTTGTCAAGTTGGAGGATGGCAAGGGGGGAGAGGTGCGGCTGAAATTCAAAGTTGTTTTATACGGTTCTGATTTTGTTCCTGGAGTAATGAGAGAGCTGGCTGCGGGGAGGTGAATTTCTTCACTATGGAGAGGATTTATTTAGAGGTGTTGGCAATGTTTTCAGTTTGGTCCCAGCTGAGCATTTGGTTGATCTGAGTCATTGGTGGTAGAATCAGAGATTTAATATGTATGTGCTTCTAGTGTTACCGTGGGTGTGTCGCCATTGGTGCTTCAGCTGTCAACTATTTGAGAAGGCATTTGGAGAGTCTCTGATCATCTGTGTACCAGTTTGCTTGCGGTCTAATAGTGAGGTAGCGTTGGTTATGAGTGGGATAAGAGTGTTTGTGCAGGAGATGATCCTGGAGTTGAAGTTGGTGTGAGGCTTGGAGAGGTAGTCTAGGTGAGGCAGTTACACACCTAAAATTGATTTATCATTTGTTTGTTGAAGTTTTCTGTGGTGCACTTTCAACCTTCTTTTAAAGGACGTCTTCTCTTCGGACTCCCCATTGCATAAAGTCACTCTTCTAAATGCCTTCTTGTGCATCTTCCATCTCACCTCTTATTTGATATCTCATCATCCTGGTATCCCTCCACTATTTTTGATTAATTCTTGGGACGCGGGACTTGGCCCTACTTCTGCTATTATTAGTGGCAATGACTTGGAAGCTGAAGTAAAGACTGTACCTTTGGCTGGCTAAAATGGGTTTCTGCTCAGATAGAAGACTCAGAAATGTATGATCATGTTTACTTGTTCATCAGACAAGCTTCAGGGATGATCCACTTTCTCCACTGCTGCATGGTGACTAGGTAAAGGCCTCGAAAGTAAACAGTGCTCAGAAAGCCATCACAAAACAGAAAGACTGTTTATAAGGCATCTTGGCATGTAAAAGTGCGTCAAAGTTCAGTGGTTATAAAATGCACCCCTAGAAAACCTCTCGAGCTCTTAACTGCTCGAAATATAAGCAAGAAGTTGATAATCCAGTACAAATCTAAGATAGTCGTCACGGCTTGCCTTGTGAGGTGTGCTGTTATTTGAGAGGGAAAGGGCTATAGAGCAGTGGAGAGAAGGAGCAGGTACAACACCAAAGGGGATGAGTGGCTAGCTGCAACAAGGAAATTCGGTTATCGTGGGGACTTGGGGGCCAGTTCGATAGTGAGAACCTTCGAAACAAGGAGTATTTGAAAAATAACCATACAACAATCTATACACAAAAATTACAACGTGAGTATTATACCGCGCATTTGAAATATTCATAACAGCGTAAGAGTAAATAACATAGTAACTATGCAAATCATTAACAAAAACAAAGAAAACATATCTTAAAGTTAACACTAATGTACCGAGAAGCAACAGAAAAAGTGGGCTACTTTTGAGTTCTTGCGTTATTTATACCAAGGAGCATGTTGTAATTGGTTGCAGAGGTCTTGTCCATTCCGTCAAGGGCGTTCTAGTTTTTTTTTTGTGTTAATGTTTTTGTTGCCGCCGAGAGCCTACTAAAATAAATAAATGCATAATAGAACGCTGCCAGGCCAGCAGTGCCATAAAGTATCTCTCCCGAAAATATATTTCCACCATTTCACTTCCAAATGAAATACTGAGTTCATGTTTATTTAATCAGTCCAAAAGCAAGCCCTGCTACATAAGTAATATTCCTAACCTTTAAGCTGTACCATCCTCATAAACGACGCCGTATTTTATGTGGAACAATGAGTCATTCTGAGATCTTTAGCTCATTCCGGCAAGAAACGAGAGGGCACCGATATACTTAAGGTTTGTTTGACAGTTGCTTCATGGTCTACCTTTTTCAACTTTATGCCTTTGCAGAGCAAGGGATCGCCATTGGTTTTATTTCGGGTACCCTTTCTCCTTTGGTCTATCTCGGGTGCAGTCTTACTATCACCAATAGGGAAAGCCACTTGGTTTGTTTTCCCCATCTATCCGTCAGGTCACCTTGACCCATTCCACTGGCTGAATGGCCCAAGTTTAGGGTGACCAGACGTCTCCCCGGTTTTCAGAAGACTGTCCGGGTGTCCCGACGCTTTTCTTAATTTTAAATAAATATCCCGGTTTTTGGGGTAAAGGTCAGGTCAACCGGTGATCGCTTTTGTAAATTTTAAATAAAAGTCCAGTTTTTTGGGACAAAGGTCAGGTCAACTGCAATCAGAAGTGAAATTATGCTGTCCTTTCACATTACATCTGGAGCCTTAAATAACTGAAGAAGTAATTTATTGTTTTCTGCCTGCTCCCTTATATGGGTGAGTGTTCTCTCTCTCTCTCTCTCAGGACAGGCCACAAATAAAAGTGAGACCAAAGACTTTAGTCCTACTTTTATGTTTAACCTGTCCCGGTATTTTCTTTTCAAAATCTGGTCACTCTACCCAAGTTCAGCATCTTTGTTTTGTTTTCCTCTCGTTAGGCTGTCAAATAGCACAACCTGGTCCTTCCCTTCTATTACACTGCTTAAAACAGCAGCCCCAGCACCACTCATTCAGATGCTAGAGTCAGGTCAGCACCCCCACCCCATCAAGTCCTAATCATCATCCGCCCTGTCCTTCCATTTCACCCAATCTGTAACACTTGTCTGGGTTCCATGGCAAATACTTCCCCGTCATCACAAGGGAGACCCCCAAAACTACAACTGCTGACTTGTGTCTTTCAACAGCAAGCACCCAAACACTTTTCAACCCAAAGATCCACTTTCAGTTGTTTGCAGATTCCACCGGAAACGGACATAATCCGTACGTCAGGCTCACTCAGCCCTCCTTCTGTCTACGGTGCTCATTATCCTGCTACCGCACGTACGGCCTGTCAGTTCTGGTGTCCAGTCCTACGCTTGCTTACTTACTGCTGGAACCCGTTCCATTCCGACTTTTCATCTCACAGATGGGCACAGAGTCCCCAGGTAAGGACAGAAGTATGTTGTAAGTACCTACCGCACATATCTACCGTATTTTGTACATCTAAGGAAATGCAGTAATACTGCATTAACTACCTGGAACAATAGTTAACCTTTTGACTCTTGTGAACCCCCATTGAATCATTATTTGAAGCCGGGGGCTCCCACTGAATCATTGCTAGAAGCCAAGGACCCCAGCCGAAGCCTTTTCCATGATTTGAACTGCCAGACAATACACAAAAGTACAGAAACTAGCATTCATCAAACACACAAATGATGAAATGTTATTTAATTCACAAATATAAGATAAAATAAAAAATGTTCATTTTAATGGGAAGTATGGAGCTTTTCTAAATTGAATTGAGGCCATGTATCATCAGTAACATGTTCTGTTTGATAAACTTGACAGTTTCCACAAATCAATCTGAGAATACTAACCTAACTAATAATTAGCCTCCAATTTCAAAATACTTCATATTTACAGAACGGTTTAAAATTTAAAATTTTGCTTTTTTTGTTTCTATACTTTGTATTAACCTGTTAACGTTATTTAATTTCTGAGGCAGTCTCTGACCCCTTTAGTACAGCTCTCGGACGTCATGGGTCTATGGAACAGAGGTTAAGAACAACTGAACTAAAGAATCACCACAGTGAGCAGTCGCAAAGCCTGCGATTCGTAAAAAACAGAGGTTGTATAGCACATAGTGGAAGGATGCAATGTACAAAGGGCACTTTGCAAATGGGAAAAGCCTTGATGGCTCGCAAAAAGTCTTTTGCAACTCATTAGGAATCGCAATTTGCAAAGGAATTGAAAGGAGCATTCCCTCTTAATTGTGATACGTAATGATACGCAAACCATTAAAACGTTTCTGAGTCACACATTGGGGCGGTAACAGATTTTGGAATCATGTCACACAGCCTCAGGGGAAGCAGGCAGTGGGTCGAGGGAACCATTATCTACTACCACCAATGTCTTGCTGAGCGTAAAACCTTCTTAAAGCAGAGTCTGCCTTTTTACTGTAAAAGAGCAGCTTTAAAGAACAAGTCACCTTATCTGGTAGAAACTTTATCTAGCCACAGATTCTTATGCATGCAGGTAGGTGGTGTTGATCAGCTCTGCGTTGGCGGTGGTGTCCTCCCTCGAAGTGATGTGTGCAGTGACTATATAGGCACCACCCCAGCACACTGACATCAGTTTCTTTTGTGACTTTTCTGTGCCAGAAGCACTGGGAACCAATCAACCAGTGTGCAGACACCAAGGACCTACAAGGGCGTTCTAAATAGAGAAATCCATTTGCAGAAGAAGGGAGGATCAGGAATCTGCTGTTTAATAGAGCCTCTACCAGAGAAGGCATAACCTAAGGTAAGTAACTTGTTCATCCGATAGAGACTTCTAGCTGCAGATACCTTATCTTAGAACAGATACCCAACCAATACCTCCCTAGAGGCTGGTCTTCAAATACACTAAATCAGGGTTGTGCAAAATCGGTCCTGGAGAGTCGCTTCCACGACAGTTTTTAGCATATCCACATTTAGAAAACTGTAGATTTCTGAAACATCTTTTTTCTAAATGTGGATATGCAAAAAATCTGGCATGGACCCGGCTCTCCAGGACCGACTTTGCAGAACCCTGCATTAAATCAATAAGTCCTGGAGAACTGAATGGGCAAAGTGCCCATTGAGAAGTACCTAACTGTCCAGGCAGTCGTGTCTGGTAAACACGTGCAGAGATGCCCACATAGCAGCCTGCCAGTTATCCAGGACAGGGACTATGTAGGATAAAACAGTGGTTGAAGCCTTGACTCTGATGGAATCAGCCCACATAGCCACAGGGGGTTGCTTCTTGACCAGCGTGTAGTAGATATGAATATAAAGCACAAGCCATCTGGAGATCGTTCATTTCCGCTTTTCCTTCCTTAGCTCCAACAAACCCAAACATAGAGTCAGCTGGCCACCTGGATTTTTTCGGTCAATGTAGAATGACAACACTTATTTTGAGTCCAGTCAATAGAGTCTCTCCTCCTCTTTACAAGGGTGAGGCAAAGTAAAGAAGATCAGCAGTGTGATGGTATGGTCCATGTGGAAAGGTGTACCAGGAAGGAAGCATGAGTACAAAGAACCAATCTATCTGGTAAGAAGTTGGTGTACGGTGGGTGCACAGAAAGTAGCTGAAGTTCACTGACCTCATGGTCGATGTAATGGCCACTAGGAAGACTGTTTTGAAGGCAAAGAGGCGTAGAGGGCAACTGTGCATGGGTTCAAAGGGTGAGTATATCAAAAAAGTTAGAACCAAGTTAAGGTCTCATTGGGGCATAATGACGAGTTTCAGAGGAAACAAATGTTGGAGTCCTTATCAGAAATGGGTCATAACTGGTGACCTTACCAGCAATGGTTAAACTGGCAACCATAAAAATAGCTGAAATTGCCAAAAGAAACCCTTTAACTGTGCCCAAACCAAAGCTTTGCCGGGCTAAAGACAGAGCAAACAACAAGACCTAGGACAACAGTGGAGAGAGGGGAAAAAAACAGAAAATCCAGTTTCAGGATTTTCCTTTTGTAAAAAAAAAAGAAATACTCTGTGCTTGGACTGCACCTTGCCCTATAGTACAAAGTAAAATGCATTAGCTGGAGCCGCCATGACAGTGGTTTCTGGCAATGCTTTTATAAATGACAACTTGTTTGTTGGTCATTTATAAATTGGGCAGCCAGCCCCTCCGCCATGTTGATGGAGTAATTTACTCCATCCCCATGGTGGGACAGCGTGCCGGCCGTCCAGCTATAAATCTTGGTCTTTATCTGTTTGTTGTGTCAACAATGCTTGCAATCCTGGTAATCATTTTCAAAGTCGTGATCATGACAGAAATCATTGAGGACACCTGAAAAAAATTAAGTATAGGAGAGTTTGAGTACTTTAAGAATGACAACGTGGGCTTAGATATAGTTTGGCGACAAAAGAGGGATTGACAATGAAAACTCAAGTCCTGAACAATCTTTACCCTTGTCCAGATACAGCCACAAATGAAACATATGAAAGACTCACTGTGGACCTCCAACATCTACCTCTTAGGAGTGCCTAAGAAGCCTCACTTGTGGGAAGCCCTTTAGTACCATACACAAAAGGACTAAACAGACAGAGATCCGGTGCCATAAATTTTCCCCTCCTTCTTGGGATTAAAAAACACAACCGCCTTTTGATCCAAAGTACAAAAAACAAAGAATTCACAGCACAGTCATCACAGAGCTGGGAAACATTAAATATAGAGTCTGTAAGGCAAACACAGATTGAATAAGAACAAAATTATTATGTGCTTTGCTTCTGTGCTAACTTGTTTTTGATGAGTGAGGGGGTCGTCCGACTGCGCTTTTTTCCTGCCACGATTTGGTGATGAGGTGGCCATGACAGCACTGATGACAGGAATGTATAGTACAGAGTTCACTTCTCCGCAGCAATATTTGCTAACTCAGATAAGCACAATCAGCTGCATGTCCCCTTGAGCATTACAGTCCCTAACTCAGTCTTCTGGTCTTCCTGATATTACGCGACAATGTATAAGCATAGTCCGATCCATGTGTTGCTGCGCCTGAATAATGTTTTCAGAATTATGCCTGTGGTGAGGCAGTTTCATGAATCTGCATCTCTTTCTCAGAAAGAATATTTATTTATATTAACCTCCATCTTTTTGTACTCAGAGTAGTCATCAATAGTAAAAGCATTATCTTGTGTAGTTTGATCACATTCATGCTCTTTCCTAGCCCAAGACTATGGGCCTGATTATGACCTTGGCAGATGGGATACTATGTCCCGTCCGCTGTTTTACAAGTTACGGAGGATATAATAGAACTTGTAATATGGCGGATGGGATATCCGTCATGCTTGTGACTGAGTATCCCATCTGCCAAGGTTGTAGTCAGGCCATATATGTATCTAAATATAAAAGCAAAGGTTAAAGTGACAATATAGTTAGGAGTTCAAGTGAAATAAGAATTAATCTTTAAAAACCGAAAATCTCCTGAAATTCGACAGTTATAGTTTAGTGAATTAAAGTATAACTTGCGACCTCATCATGCACTGCTTATAACCTCACCTATTACATAATTTATCACATGTAAAATTACATCATTGTGGTATCAGTGATGCCATTACAAATGACATCACAGATGAAATCACTTATGACGTCATCCATGATATTGCTATTGACATCACTCCAACTTTTCAAAAGCTTAAGTTGGTAGTAAAGGGCCTGTAGTCATATACAGCATAGTATTATTGTGTGTACACATGTTAGTGCACATAATGAAAATACCGTAAGAACTCAAGGCAACTGTGGCTGTGCACAGTGAAAGTTATGTAGTGCACGGTTTACCATCCAGTAAAGTTTTGGGTAAGTCTTTCTTGTTGAACAAGGTAAAGGCTGAATGCACCTGATGTGGGTTGCAGAGGTATCTTTCAAAGTAGGTTGTAGCGTAAAACCAGAGTGCCACAAAATACTGTAGGAGAAGCCAAACCATTTATTCACAATATATTTTCCACTAGTTGATGTCTGGGCATGTGTTCTAGTTAAATAGTTGGTAGATGGCACTAATTACAAAATTATATGTTTAAAGGATGCTTATAATGTGCATATGTCTATTTGCATAACTTTGAAGATTTCGAAGCACTGCAGACTGTAGAATTATGCAGAATGTAAGGTTGATCCACATAGATATGGTTAACCCCCGTGGTTGTAAGCATGGCTCTAAGGTTGTATGCCACTGTGCTCATTGCAAGAATGTGTATAGAGTTGTTTTTTTTAGCAAACTACAGATGGTTTCCATTAGGCCTGGCATAAGGTGTATTATCAGTGGTAAATGTATACCTGTCAATCTCTTGACTTAAAATTGTGGGTCATGTCAAATCTTCAAGAGGGTGATCCTGTTAAGTTGAAGAGTACGAACTCTTGTCTTGGAGTGTGTTCAAGGTCTGAAAAGGTGGTAACTCCAATTAAAGTATATGAAGGCATTTTCTTGGTAAGGTGGGTGTATACCAGTAACAAGAGGGTAACATCCACCAAATGTGGGTGACTAGACAGATATACTATGTGCGTTTATAGCCATTATGATTTGATTGGTGATAGAAAATTCGGTACAGGTGCAGCGTGCCGATTTACAACATGTTCACAAATCTCATAGGATGCTGTCACAATGAACAGATGATTTAATCAATGCCGTCAATAATTATGGTATTTTACTTGCCATGTCAGTCAGAATACTCTTATTCAGCAGTACAGCCATAAAAAGACAAACATCAATAATATTAAAAACAATTTGAAAAGTACAAAATAGTGTGCAAAAATGCTTGAAATAATGGCCCTTCCACCTAGGAGATTTTCACATAAATAGGGTTTTAAAAAATACAATTACAAAACATGAAAAAAAATATAGGGTAAATATGATATCAATTCATACTTGGCATTCCGTGACATCAATAAATAATCAGCTTAAAATCTTCATTAAAACACAATACCACAGAGACCTATATTAAAGGTTAAAAAGCTAGCGTGGCCTGGACATTCATAGGCCTCCCTATCCTCAAAGATTGCTCAAATGCAACTAATAACTGCATGGCGCATAAGCTGTGAGTCAAGGGCCTGTAAAAAGGGGAGACTGAAGTTAAAGGATCTGAGGTTATTCATAAACAGTATGGGGCATACAAATTGGACTCTAGGTGTAAAATAATATCCACAGAAAAACATAAAATGCATAAGAGATTGCTAGAAATGTTATCGCAGGGGCAGCATGGCAGACTGAAAAACCCAGTGCCTTGCTGAGGAAAGGCTACCAGAAAATGAACTGTGCACAATCTGAAACAGATAGAATTTATGTTCAGGGTTAGAAATCCACAGTAAATAAGGTTCTACCCCTTCTATGGTCATGATCTCTATATAACGCCGGACAGAGTGCATTGTCTGAATCTTGGTGTTTTTTATGGGTGGAAAAGTAGGGTTTTTCCCTTAGCCCTAATTTCAATTGGAGAATGAAAGAGAATAGGAACTCCAAGCTCTGTAAATGTTCTTTTGATATAAGCTAACCAAGGGATAGTTAGGTCCATATGATCTAATTTAACACAGTCTTCAAGAACTTGTCAGGAAAAGTTGGTCTGGGGTCATGCCATATCTCCAGCCATAATAAAAGGTGTTTAGTCTTTACTGTGTATTCCGTATAAGGGAGGCCAACATCTGTGTGAGAAAAAAAAGGTTGAGATACTCTTGGGGATTGCTAACAACATACTTAAGAACATACATACCGCACTACGGTGCAACAGCTTTGCTTTACTTTACCAGCAGAATATGCGTATATAGCAATATACAATGTACGCATACACTACCCCCTCCTTTTATCAGGAGTTTACTAACATTGGCAAATAGCTTCTCTGACCTGGCATCCCAGGGGCAGCATATTTGTTTGTGTCTATAAATATTAATTGAGCGAACCAGCATTGGTCCACCGTATGCCTTTAAAACTTCTAAAAACCTTAACGTAAAATTAAAAAAATACTGACTTACCTACAGTGACCCATGTATCTGGTGTGCAAGCTAATGACTTTTCTGTGTGCTTCTTTCGGGTGCGGGCAAGTGCTTACATTAAAATATAGTTTCTGGATCATTTAAGTACCATGTATAACACACCTGGTCTCATACATGAGGTAAAGCGAGAGACAATGATGTCTGTATCGATCTTTATGATGGTCAACAAGCAGACCCCCTATGCATAGGGTTTGGGCCATCTTATCATATGAATTATAGGTCTTTTTAAACATTAACTCACATTTTCTGTAGATGCTCTTTTTCCACAGATCTATTAAAATAAAATCAAAGTGAAAATTAAACAAAAGACTAGATATTTGCATCTTGACAATAAAAAAGATAACCTAGGTTAACACCTACACCAGGGTCATAAACTTGCTTTGATTCTAACTCCCATTACAAGGGGTGTCTCTTCACTTTCTGAAGCATGCTAAATTGCCATATATTACTATTTCTTATTGTCCTTCTTACAATGTATAGCCCCCACTTTCCTTTAACATGTTGCCTGAATGTTAAAATGCTTTATTAAATAGTTTTGAGGGTCACCTTAGCACTTTGAACAGGAGGCTTCCTTGAGCACAAGTATGAATACAAAGACGAAGGTCTGTGAACACGTTTTTGGTCTATGGGCACTATATCTCACGATGTGTATATAATCTAAATAAATGGAACGTATGATTTAATAAAGTTTATGTTGTATTTTAGCCCTGAAAAAGCCCTCGCCTTGCAGGCAATGAAACACGACTTGGCTAGGAAGTAGCTAGAAATTGGACTATATAGTGGAAATAAATAAAAAGCCTCAGGGAAAACTGTGAAATTGGTCAAGAATGTCTTTATATTTGTAACCTGAAAAGAGGCATCAGAATTGTGACAGCAACCATTTGGAAAGGACTAACAGGAAAACAAACACTTAGCAAATTAATTCTACCTATGACATGGCGTTGGCCCAACCCCTAGGTAGGGTTTTTGACGTTTTCCACCTGATACAGTTAACACAGTAACAGTGAACAAATTAGGAATAATAGGTGGATGTGGAGAAGTTCAGGCCATCTAAATTGATACCCCAAGTCAATTTAGCCCCAAACGCCTGCCCCATATGTGCCAGAGAAAGACATTTGGCTTTATGCAATGAAATTAGTTCTTTGGTATGCTTGTGATCAAGTTTCCTGTCAAATTTAAAAATAGCATTCACTGCTTCTGCGAATTTGTGAACCCTTTAGATTAAAAGTCTGTCCCACTGTAGGTTAATGTACCAAGATAAATGAAATTCTGGACCTTAGTAATAGGGGTCTGACCTATATTGTAACTACATGAATGTGTTCTTTTTGGCCCACAGGTCACAATATATGAATTATGATGGTTAACCCTTAATTTGCGTTCCCACAAAAATTCATTGAAGGAGTCAAGTAATAACTTAACCCATTAGTGGTGCAGGAAATTAGCAGTGCATCGTCCGCATAGAGTAAAACGGGCACAGGTCAACTGTATTCCACAGGGGAATTCTTCCCTCTGGCCATCAACACTTGGTCAGGAGAATATAGAAGAGAAAAAAGGGGCTAATATACAGCCTTGTCTAACCCCCAGTTAGACTTAAAAAAGGAAGTATAAACATGCACTACCCAGTGCAGTGTTAGAAACATCTATGGATGGTGGATTAAAAGTTTCTTGGTCAAAAATCCGTGCGAAATAGGATAACTAATCTTCTGCAGAAATATGACATTCTAATTTGTGAAGCTTTTCTTCTGAGAAAAAAGGCTGGTTAATGACTGATCATAAAGCTCTGGAATCTCTAAGTTCAGAGGCTGCTTGTAAGTCCTTCTCTCTTATTTCCCTTCTACTCTTTTGAAGACTCAACATATAAATTTGCCTAGCTCGTTTAATGGCCTCAGTAATAGAGGGTTGCATCTCAGTTGCCAGTTTAAGGTTTTTGGAAGCAGTACTGCAGGTACGATTGAACCATCTACAAGCAGTAGGTTCCACGTTAGTTTTCTTAACAGTCATCATATTATACGCGATTTTGCAAAGATTGTCAAAACTTTTTGAACCTTTCCAAAAATTTGCTTCATCGGGCTGACAACACATCACCTCTTCTTTCTTACCAGCAATTAGATATTCAAAAAGTTAGTTGTGATCTAAATTTTTGTGTATCCCCTTGTATGGACAGTACTATAGTATATGTACATAGCCAGACTTTTGGGTCTTAGTAATGGGGCAAGGTAGGCAGAGTTACACTGGGTTATGATCATTAATGCTGGAAAAAAAAAAAATTGAGTCCATGATCAGCGGGCCAGGTATGAAGAAAGCAAATAAAATCAATTGTAGACCCAATGCCTTTGTCAGTGGGGTGCTACAGCACACCCTCTTTGTGAAAGTCGGAACTGAAGAGCAAATAATGCAATAATCTTGTTTAATTCATCCCTGTAAGGGGTATGCAGAAATTGTGTTGTATTTTTCCCTTGCCAATCGGTTAAACCGCAAACACTGCCTCCCATTAAGGGGGCACTTAGTGATACTGAAATCACCCCACCAGATGATAACTACCCTGTCAATACTCTTTTCAATATAGCCTGAGATGATGGTCTCTAATTCGAGGATTGGTTCAGCACGGTGATTGGTAACGAAATTAAAATAACAGGTAATGAGCAGGACTGCAGGAAAACCAGACAGTGTCAGATGTAAAATTTGGCAACAAAAAGTACACAATACCGCTTTGATTTTTATACTGCTAACATTCAATGAGATAAGTGTTCCTAAGCTCCCCTTTGGTCGACCAGATATAAAGAGTGGAACTGCAACACAAAAAGATTGTAAAACCTAAATTTTTTCTAGGGCCCAAATCTCTTAGCAACATACAAATTCATAATTATTGACAATTTGCAACCAATCCACATTATCCAGCTTCTCGTGATTACCCGCTTTATTCCAAGAAAGGAGACACAGGCCATCTGTCTTATTCCCTTTTAATGGAGAGTTGTCTATAGTAGACTCGCCACCCCCACAATTAATAGGCTTAACAGTAAATAAAGGTGATGGTGATGTTGAATGGGAGCCCTAAGGGGTGACCAGCCAATAAATGTCAGATAGGCCTCAGAGAGATGCAAAGCAGTTTTTGTGGAAACAGGGGTCAGAAGATGGTTTGACCAGTGGGGGGCCTAGCCTAGATTTCATACTGTTGGAAGCTACTGAAACTGACGACAGAAGAAATCCAGAGGAAGCACACATCTTTTATCCTGTTTGTTTGCTAAATAGTCTAGACAGTGTAATAGTACGCTCACCTACCAAGGACGTCTGAAATTCACTACCACACAGTTCCCTATTTAAGTTTTGGGTGCATAGCCAAGCCATCCGATCCTCTGCACCACGAGGATTCTATCTACCAAATCAGTTGGCCTGTCTGATTTGCTCTTACACCAATTAGCAACTTTGTATTTTAGACCCTGCCAGTCTTCATATAAATCCTTTTTCACAAGAGGAATGCCTACTAAAATTAAAACATACAGTGTGCACTTGCATGATAGTTGTAGGTGAGCCAGTTGCCTACTGTTAAAAGGATCATGGCTGGTGCTGTTAGGTGGCTAAAAAGTGGTCTACGGTACAAGGTGCTTGGTCAGAGCTGGCAATATTTTGCTGGATATTTAAGCATACTGATGTGCTAGGCGTAGACTGGGATCATTAGGATTTGGGACTGAAATCACAGACTGGGAAGGCACTCTTTCTCCGGATGAAGACTGTGAATAGATATGGAGAATATTACACTGAGTGTCTGATAAAGCTTGGACTCTTTCACCAAGGTTTTTTAACTGCATGGTTACAACTTGTCGAAAATCTTTCAATAAAGTCTCCAGGTTGTTAGAAAAAGGTTTACAAATATTAGATAGTTTGGTCCTAAAATTAGATACATCAGTAGTTTTTTCAACCACTCTGGGAGGCTGCAGCAGAACACTGTAGAACCCAAGTGAACGAACTGACATGCTGCTCCTGTTGGAAGTACGTTTTACTGAGAAAGGCAGTCTTCATTCTCACATGGCTGAGAAAGATAGTGTGAATTTACAGAAAAGATGCTCTCATTATGGCTTCTGGACCACCTTTCATAACCTCTATAGGAAAATCACAAGAAAACAGTTTTCTCTCAAACATGATTCATAAAATCCAAGCAGAAGGCTTTTTCATAGGGTAAAATCGCCTTAACAACAAATGATTTATACTTTAACTAAAATCTGTTATCACCCTTTATATAATGTTCTTTTTTGTGACCCTCAAAACCTGCCATTGACTCCAATGCATTTCAATGGGTGCTAACATGTATATTTAGTTCCAAGATGCTTCCAGCACTTTCTGGTTGAAATGCTGACAGCCAATTAGATTTCACCATGAGATCTCAGCTTAGGCTCTGCCCAGATATATAAATATTTTTTTCCTTTGTTATCTCAAAAGCTACTGACCGAATTTACACCAAATCCTTCCAGCAGTCCGGGCTGTAGTTTTTTTTCAAAATCATTATGGGAATTAACATGAAAACCCAGTTTTGGACCACCTGTTTTTCCCAGCCTCCACTTGATGAATCACCTTAAAATTTACCATGCACAAAAAGATATGGTCGACACTTTTTTCAGAAAATGTCATTTAGATTTGTTAAACGCTGCCAAATTATAGACAAGTCAAAAAATGCTTTTCCTTCAGAACCTAGGTTGTAACTATAAAAACTTACTGGCACCCGCCTTTTTTCAGTGAACATATAAAAAAACAAAGTTTAAAATAACATTATGGTTAGGTGAATTTGTCAGTGACAATATTAATGTTTTGAACTAAAAAAAGACAGAAATTCATCAGTTATAGTTAGCATAGCTATCTATAACTTGTGCCCCAGCCATGCCCTGCTTATTACCTCATATATTCCATGACCCATGCCATGTTCTATGACACCATTTGTGACGTCACTGATGGCATCTTAAATGAATGAATGGATGGAAACTAACTAACTACAGGGTGGCAATCAGATTTAAAATGATTTTTTTCTTTTTATCTATTGTATTTGTTATGTATTCACTTATAGTTTTACATAATCATTTGACCATAAATGAGTCTTTTAACTGTTCATGTAGAACGTCTGAAACTTTACATATGCAGTCTAGTTTATTTTGGGGCTTTGCTGCTACTTTTAGTAGGATGTGCTACATGAGAAGCCCAAATGTCCATCATTGTTGATATAAAAATTAAGATTTGATGTCCTCCATATAGCAGTTTGTGTAGGTCACTGCTAGGTCACTTTTCCATTTGCACAGGAGTACAAAAGGAAGATGGTTTTTGATTGGCTTGTTGGGCATAGTTTTATTTACTGAGCAAGTGAGTATGTAAGGAAAACTTATGTAAAGTAAGATGTATTCTTTTTGCTATGTACTTGTTTATAGATTTTCATCAGCATGTTACTATAAATGGGTCTTTCAGCTGTTCATGTAGTACATCTGAAACTTTACATATGTAGTCTAGTTTATTTTTTGGGCTTCCTTGCTATTTTAATAGTACTGTGCTTCAAGATATTACAAGGTTGAAAAACATTCTATCTTAAGAAATACTTACTCTACTTACCTTCAGTTTCCAAAAGATTCATCTGTGCCCCTTAATATCTAATGGTGCCAAATTTCAGCAAAATCCAACTGGACGTTTTTGCGCTAAGCGAAGTACAAAAGTCTATGTAAAATCCATTAGATTTCAAGCTTGTTTTGGGACCTATTTTTTTTCTTTGCACTCCCTTGACCAAGCGCCACAAAACGTTTAGTTTAGTACTCCCGACAATGAAGTTATTAACGGACAAAAATCCCAAACTCTGGTTACCCTAACTATAACCACAGGGTGGCTACTGCAACTCTTATATATATATATATATATATATATATATATATATATACATAAATATATTTACACACATTCTTTTTCTCCCAATTTTGCGAATCTGACAATGGGAGGGGTTGAACAACTAATAGCTTGGGCAGAAGAAAACGAGATTTACCAACAAAAAGTAGTGACTTGGCTGAGGTTTATTGATGACCTTTTTCTTATCTGGGATGGTACTGAGTCAGAATTTGATGAATACTTTAATATCTTGAACTCTAATGTCGCGAAACTTAATTTCACCTACGACATCAGTGCGACACGTGTGACATTTCTAGATACAGAAATTTATGTTAAAGAGGGGACAATTCAGACTTCATTGCACAGGAAAATAACAGCTACGAGCTCCATATTACATGCTAACAGTTTTCACCCACCACGAACAAAGTGGAACATTCCCTATGGTGAATTTCTATGAATAAAGAAAATCTGCTCAGAGCCGGAAGAGTGTGAGAAGCACTTGAAATTAGCAGAGGAGAGATTCCTGGCAAGACAATATCCGAAAAAGTGTTTAGCTCTGGCACAGAAACGTGTGAAACAATCATCAAGAGAACAATTAATTCATGGAGGAAATCAAGCCATTAAACATGCCAAGCAACAACAGCTGAGGTTCATAACAACATACTCACAGAGTGCCACACAAGTTCGTAAAATCTTGGAAAACCACTGGCCAATTTTACAAATGGACCCAATAGTGGGGGAAATCATGGGACAACACCCATTAATGACTTTCAGAAGGACAGCAAACTTAAGGGATAAATTAACGCACAGTCATTTCCAAACTACAAAAGCAAACTGGTTACAGAAAACTGGCTTTTGGAAATGCAGCAGCTGAAAGGCATGTAAAATTGGGGTGAATAAGAAAGAGTACTCCACAAATACTGGCATGGAGAGAGTGATACGTAAGCACTTGAACTGTAAAAGTCGATTCACAGTATATGTGATTGAATGTCCTTGAGGGTTGAAATATGTTGGCAGTACCATATGTGAGACTAAAAAGCGAATTTTAGAACATATTCGAGCAACTATCAATATGGATAGGAGCTATGCAACAGCGAGACATATGGAACAGAAACATGATAGCAAGTGGGAACTCATGACATTCTATGTAATTGATCAGGTACTAAAATCAGAACGTGGTAGTGACAGAGAAAAGAAATTGCGTCAACTAGAATCCAGACATATACTTGATATCCGATCTCTCACCCCGCTAGGTTTAAACCAGGATGAAGAATAATTTGTACACCTATAAGGGTTGTCATAGCTCATAAGATGTTGCCATTCATTTATTCTATGTCATTTCCACTAATTGATAAGATGCTTTCTTTCCCGTTGTCATTTGTCAGATAGACATATAATTTTGGCGCTATCAATGTAAGTTGACTGAAGGAATAATACCCAAACATTAATGTCCTTACATCAGAGGTGCAGGATTTAGTGAGGGCCTTGTTTAAAAGAAACTTTGGGGATTGTGCTATTGTAGGTAACATGCAATACATGAATATGAATTCAATGTGAATATAAATTAAAAACTAATGAGGGCCCCTATATTTTGTTAACACACCTCAGAAATTGCTTTGAAGTCTCCATTAGTCGCTGAAACAAGATTTTATGACATATATTTAAAAATAATTTGATTCAATGAAATGCTATAAACTACATACTACACAGAATGCAATGTGGAACTTAGTGAAAAACACCTTGGATTGTAGTTAAAACACTGTTACAATTTGGTAAATATACATATAGAAAAACGTTTAATAATTTTTCTTTGTTAAAGTGTATATATTTAGTGATGTTATGGAGTAACCCTTGATAAGTGGTGTAACGTGAGTATTTTTTCTGTTACTTTGGAGTACTTTATTTAAAGCGCTGAAATTAGCATACTGGAAACACCTGTGAACAAGGTCCGGTGAGACCGAAACGCGTCAGGTGATTCCTGTTTGATTGTTTATGATCTCACTAATGTATTAAAAGTTAAGGTATTTTTGGCACAACGACAGAGTGTGGTTTTCTCTTGCTAAAACAGAAAGAGAATCTTGTTTTCTGAAAATATGGTTGTCCTGCCTCAAACCAACACCACCGGAGAATTAAGTGCGCCGTAAACACGCAGATCAGGACATCTTTTCTTTCATATTTACACACATGTATATATATATATATATATATATATATATATATATATATATATATATATATATATATATATATATATATATATAAATAATGTGGCCTATTAAATCATGTTATCTGGAGGAACTGTACTAATAAATGTGCAATCAAACATCTACCACTAAAGTGCGAAGGTCAAATTCAGGTTATTACTACAGTGATGGAAAATTGGCATGAGAAAAACACTTTTTATTGCCTCACAGATTGCATGTTTCAATTACTTTACACAGGGAAGCAACTGTCCTAATAGTCACAAATCTTGGCAGTGTAATTTTACCTTGCTCCATCAATTTACCACTTGCATCCTGGTTTTGGTTTAACCATTTGCTAAAACAAATAAACATAAAAATGTTGTATCATAAGACATATGCAGGTGTGCAGAGAAATGTATGCTTTTATTACCATTAATTCGGAGAAAAGGCAACCAGACTCCACTCCATAACAGTGACCTCTCGTGATGAGGGCACAGACGATTTCTTTCCTTTCAAACTAGTACATCGGTTTAATTCTCTAGTTGGAAAAAGAATCCACTAAACTAGCGACAAATTAGCAATGATTATTCCAGATTCTCTATTTCTGATCCAGGCACATGGAGTATCTATTGAACATAGCTGAGCCTCTCACATGAACAACTTTCCCTGAGTTACATTTCACCACATGGTTTATGCATGCATGCTTTCTGCATAGGTTGTAGTTGTGTTGCATATTATACATGTTTTGTGTGTGTACGTGTGGAATATCTAAGCAGTTCTTGCCTTGTGTGTGTGTGAAATAAACGTGCTTCAGTTGTCTGATATGTTTGGAAGAAGCCTGTTAGTTTTGAGTGTATCCTGTTAGCATGCCGAAAAGTGTCATGGGTAGTAAGCACTATATAAATACAATTACAATGCAATGAGGGTGACCTGCACAAGTCAAGTACTGTGTATGTACTGCCTATGTTTCTTCTGCGCAAGAGTGCATTAGCTGTGCTTACCTGTGACATCACGTAGTGTTGCTTGCACTGTTTTAGCTGTTACATATCATACCACATAAGAGAGGGTATGTATGTTTTGTACTGCCTCTGCATCATGCAGCATATGCTCTGTGTACTTGAGGGAAGCTTACACTGCTGATGCCCACCTGTTGTCTTAGTGAAACTTGAGAAAAGATTTTCATTGTACAAGAGCCGAAGGATTAGCCTTGTCAATGCTTGTTTTTAGTAAGCATCAGAAGGCACATTTGCCGAACGTTGGTCTATTTCTTTTATTTTAAAATGTCTCTATGACTAACACAAATGCATTTCCAACTATAGTGAATGCACGTAAGGCATATCTGAGCACCGAGATGGTATCCTTGTTAATGCACTAGGCATTTATTTTTTGTATTTCACAAACAAGCTTCCAAAGCAGAAGACTGAAAATATGAAAAAATATCAAAGGCCCTCGTGTGCAGAGTAAGAGGGTTTCACTGGTTATTTTCCGTGCCCGGGGCCCCAGACATCACCTGGGGTGCCAAAAGTGAGACATCCAGTGACAGTATGACTGCCTTAAAAAAGGTGGAGTGACTGTCACCGCGATCTGCTGGTCATTTGGCAGATGAACTACAGAATAAAAGATTTCTGCTAGCTAAAACCACAGCGGCTCCACTGGAGAACTCTGGCCCTCCTCCCTGTCTAATGCGGGGGAAACCGCAAGCCGTGAGGTTTGCTTTTGGCTGTATCAACCAACCTCCCAATGAACCCCTCAGTATGCCTTTTCCTGTTGATAAAGTGGTTGTTTGTACTGCTAATAATTGCTGTTAGTTATATGCTACAGCCTCAAGTTCTCAATAAAGGTTTTTAAAAAAAATCATAAGCTTGCCCGTCAACCATGTACAACATCCTATGATTAACTACCTATTGGTGTCCCCTAGAGAATGGGTCAAAAGATTCATTAAGTTACTTCAACTACCCTTAATACTTTACTGAAATAATACCCCTTGCAGGAATGTTTGCCATCTTTGGACAATCTGAGAGTTGAAAGGCACCTTAATTAAACACTTACTGATACACAGTAAGGACTCAATCCCGACTCCGACAGAAAAGTATCTGCAGATACGATACCGGTAATAGATTATTGAGTATCCTGATGCGGGCAGGAGGCTTATCATGGTCTTCAGATACTCCGTGCATCACTCAACATATCATCCTTTAATATACTAGCGGTCATTGGAATTTTGGAACACCTTTGGATACTTCCATGCTTTGGAGCCTTGAAAAAGTCAACCCTGACGAAACACGTGTCGGCTGTTGTTTTTCCGAACATGAGAATTGTACTTACCATCTGACACTGTGCCCAATATGTCCTATTGGGCCAGAAGTCATTTTCATCCAGAGACATTATAGATGAATAAAGTGAAGCTTTTCACACATCTGCGATGTGCCATGGTTTTCTCTCTTGCATTTCACAACTGTGACCTCTCCTAGGTAACAGTTTACGCACCCTGTGGCTGGGTGTACAACCACTTGGGCACTCCTTCCATTATAGCCTTTACCATCATGGATTCCGCAACAAGACGTTAGCCTACTTTTGGGAAGTGCGCTCCTTTCTCCACACAGCCACAGCTTTTGTTGTTATTTGTATATATATCTGCAGATACCACTCTCCCTCATTTCGAGTCCCCTGGTTTTCTCTCACCCAGAAATACAAGTGTAGTGGACCCAGGCTGAGTTTCACCTGTCAAGCGTAGGTGGAATTCATGGCTGGAAAATGGACTAGGAATGGGGGTAAACATGTGTAAAGTTGTGCAGTAAGCCTTCACCTGCATCTTACTACCTATGATCAGGTCCTTATCTTGTAATGCCATGGTATTGGTTGGGAGATACCACCCAGTACTTGCAAGAACACTAAGGGACAGATCACAAGCTGGGCTGACTGGTATCTCTGGGGTAGTTACAACTGTGCTCACTTTTGAGACCCTTGGTTTTACTGTACACGGAAATAATGAGTGCGGTGAAACCAGGCCGAGTTCCACCTACCAAAGTAGGTGGAATTCACAGACAGGAAATGCTCTGTCATGTGTAAAGTGGTGTGGCAATTCTTTGCCTGTCTTATTCCTATTACTGGGGCGTCATAGGGAGTTTGGGGCTTTGACTGACGGCACCCTGCTCAGAACAACTCATTGTTATTCGTTTTCGTCTCATTCACGCCCTCTGCATCTATGGTCAGACCCCTGACAATAGTCCTGGCTGGCCAGCCTACACCTGGGTCCGACCCAGTGGCAGCGCATGGCCCCCCTGCCAGCAGCAAAAGCGCAAACCTTTCACAACGAAGGGATAATAAACTATGTTTATTATCCCTTTGTTCTGAAAGGAGTTGGGCCATGGGTGAAGAGCAGTGAGGGAAGTGCATAGCACTCCCTCTCATTGTGCATGTATGTTTGGACGGCCGTCTCGGACCAGCCAAACACACTTGCGCACAGGGCTCTCTCCAGCCCAGCACTGTGTTGCCAGGCTGGAGAGAGCAGACACAGGCTCCCAGTCTGCCTGGAAGCGTCATGGCTGGGCACTCCCAGCCAATCCTGACGCTGCTCTGAGCAGCGTCAGGATTGGCTGCAAGGCAGGCTGGTAGCCTATGCCTGCAGCAATGGGAGAAAGAGGAGCAGCGCGGCGGAGCTGAGGTAAGGTTTTTTTTTTAAAGTTTATTAAAACTCCTTCCCATCCCTCCTCCCCCTTCCTACATGCCACCCTGCCCCCTGTAACTCTGGCGAGCTGCGATTGTTCCGACTCTGGAACAAACTGTCTCTCTCTGGCCGCCAGCACCAGAGAAGCTGAGAAATGAGAAGGCTGAAAAAGCCTACTGCATGTATTGCATTAAACTCGTGCCTCACCTTTTGAGCCTGTGTTGTTTTTTTGTTTTTTTTTACTGCACTCTTGTTCCTGCCCTGTGAGGAACACGTATTCTGAGTCAGGTGGCTAGGCTGTGATTGCTCCAGCCCAGCAGTGGCTCCACAAGGACAGTGCAATCTTGGAAGGAGCATACAATGGCCTTCTGAAATATAAATTAACATTTGGCCTATCATCGAACATTACATCGGTGCAAGCGGTCTCCAGCTGGACTGCACCAGACAAGCAGAAATGCTAGTGGTGTCACAAAGCCTGGTACCCACAAACTGCGGAGTTGCTTGTCTGTCAGCAGCATTCAAGCACACAGTGCTGATGGAACCTTTTCGTTAATACACTGCCTGTGCTACATGGGACTGGTGTTCGGAATAAAGAGACAGCAGGCTGCAGATTATTAACCCACTGATCTGGCAGTGGCTCCACAAGAACGATGCTGTCACAGAGGTAGCACACAATCTCAATCTTTCCTGCACTTTAAGAGGCACGTGCTGCATAACTGGAAATGCCTGTGCAGTTAGGCTGGACCTATGCACTTTAAACGATTAAACGCCTTGTTGAATATAACCAGACTCTAATAGGCATTTTTCTTTATCCCTCACTATTACTGGGCGGAGGGGGAGTGCTGGCCGGACATCCTCGGCTGGCTCAAGAACGAAAAGTAAGTAAACAAACTGGTTATTTTAAAACTCTCTGTCATCTAAGCTTAATGATGGGGCCTCAAGCAAGTAGGGGGCTCTGGGACAGAGCCAACTTTGCTCATGCCTTAAAAGGTGTGTGATTATCTCTCAATGGGGATATACTGCATGGTACCGGTAATTCTGGGTGGTTATTTCCCCACAAGTACCATGTTCACTCATTGTCGTCCCTTAGGTATCCTGATAAATCTGGCATAGTAGGATCAGTAACATTACCAGTAACCTCAAACAGTGCTGATATAAGGCTATTCCAGGCATCAGATAGGGGGGACACCATAATTGGCCTTGAGAACCATAAATTATCGCTCCGCTGCCAGAATTGGGGGTGGCAAAATGTCACAGTACCTTCGCGCCCAAATTTCTCACATCAGCCGTGATGACATGCTTTGTGTTCTTCAGTCAGACTTACCTAGCATTTACACACTGGCACCAGAAAAGGATACAAAGAAATAGGAGCGCCGGATGTCATCCAGGTGGAGCTGCCGAGCGTGAGAAATATTGATACTCCAGGAGAAGTCAGCACTGCTGAGCTGTGAAGACAGCGGGGGAAAATCAATGCGCGATGTCAGCCGCTTTTACATTAATACAAAGAAATACACGCCGAGCACAGAGCGCTGAGAATTAGGTGGACAGCTTCAATTTTATGGCAAGACCGGAGGCTCTTATTATGCTTCTCGATCTTGCTTTATTTTGAATAGCAGCAGTCAAGAAACTACACTTCCCATGAGGCTGGAGTACAAAAGCAGCCAATGGGAAAGAGAAACGTATCGGCATTGGAACCAATAACAATGCTTGAACACGGTATAAACAATACACTTGACTGTGACCAGCCCTCTTTCTTGCTGCTCACAGTCAAGATAAGTGTTCCAAAATTTTCTTCACATTTTCTTAACTGCGCGTTATTTTCTTACAATGTACTATTTTGCATGAAATTTATTTAATTCTGTTACGCGGTAGCGCGACTTTCTGTTCTACCAGAAATACTCGCCCGAGGTGTTCTTATACCCCCCCCCACCTCGCGCCGGCCTCCAGGAACGCGAACGTTCCAACTGTCACCTTTCTCTTCACAAGAGCTCCGGTCTTTCTCTCACGACGCGCGCGTGGGCTGAAATACTTTGTTTCTTCCCACACGGCCCGAATTCAGCCTCTCAGCTCGATTTCAAGCTCCCGTCTGTGCCTTTTACAACGGTAACACCCCGGTGGGCGTGTTCTACCAGGTCTCGCCCCTACATTTTTCCCATTAACCCTATCATTACCTGTTTTCTCAATATGATTGACAATTCCCTTAATGAGGACGAATCTTTTAACCAGGACCTTGATAATTTTATTAGTGATTCTGTGGATAAAGCCATTAAAAATTCAATGGGCAAAATGACAAAAAACCTTCAATCCTCTATACAGGATATGGTTTCCAAATCCTTACTGGCCCATTCTGCGGGGGAATGCAGAAAGAGAAAAATTAAGGATTTGTCTACACAGAAAACAGATGGCGTTAGCTTGACTGGTGAAACTTCTTCACCCCAGATTGAGGACAAGTCTCCTCCAAGGCCTCCTTCCAAGGAGGGGAACCCTAGATTAAAATGCTCTGAAAAGACCAAACATATATCTGCTACGCCACAGAAAATCACCATTTCCCATATTTCAGACACAGATGACGACATGGGCGATTTAGACGACCCAGATGACGACCCCGATATCTGGGGTTCCCAGACTCAGTCCTCCCCCCCCACCAAGAGAACAAAACTTGAGTCAACCACAAATACCTTCACAGCCAAACAAGTTCTAGACCCAGACGGTAACCCCATGTTCAATCCCTCTTTTATCCAACACCCCAATTCTACCGAATGGTTACCCTCCTCCCATGTGTCTGATTATATCTCCTCCAGACTGAGACTTCCCCTAGACAAACCCACTAGGTCCAAATTAAGATCAGAATGCCCTAGACCTTCACTTTCTTCCAACATTACCGCTACCCCGTCCATTGACCAATCCCTCCTTACTTTCTTTTCCAAATTTGGCAAAGATCCCCGTAAGGGCGTCGATAAGGCCTGGTGCAACTGCCAAGACAAACTCTTGGACCTGGTCGGTCCTTTGGCCAGAATCTTTGACATGGCAGAATCAGCCAAATTAGAAGATACGGACATTGACCCGACAGAATTATCTCTTTGGATCCAAAGAGCCTTCTGCCTCTTAGGCAACGCCAATTCGGCCATTATTCATGAAAGACGGAAAGGTCTCCTGCTCAAATTGGACCCTAAGCTAGCCAATCTAGCTTTCATCGACCCTGGTGTCAAAGCGGATGGTCTCCTATTTGGAAATTCTTTCATGAAAGACCTGGGAAAGTTTGTCTCCACTTTCGCCTCTATAGATAAGGCACAACAATCAATAAAAAAGGTGTTCCACCAACGGGTTTTTGGCAAGGCCGGTACAGGCTTTACCGGCCGTCCCGCCCGACCACAAGGGTCTAGAGGCTCCTTCAACGCCTATAACACCTACAATTCCATGTACGATTCACAATCATACAAACCCCAGTTCTATCCCCAACGCGGCAGAGGCTACCGAGGTCGTGGACATCGCGGTGCCAGATTCAATTACCAACAAGGTAAGCCCCAATTATGGCCTTCCTCCTGTAGGAGGCCGCCTGCGTCATTTCATAGAAAAATGGAAAGAGATCACCTCAGATCCATGGATACTCAGCACAGTTCAAGGCTACACCATAGAACTCTATACAGTCCCACACCAACGGTCCTTTCCCCCCCCTCTTTTCTTCTCTTCAGAAATGTCGTCCCTAATTTCATCAGAAATCCAATTACTTCTACACAAACAAGCCATTCAGATTTCCCGTCCGGATCCTTCCGGTTTCTTCAGTACCCTCTTCCTAGTCCAAAAGAAAAACAAAAAACCGAGACCAGTCATCAACTTAAGAAATTTCAATCAATTTGTTGTATACAGACATTTCAAAATGGAAACCATCATTCACTTAAGAGACATTCTTCTCCCACAAGATTACATGGTCCGTCTAGATCTCCAAGACGCATATCTATCCGTTCCTGTACACATATCTCACAGAAAATGTCTCCAATTCCAATGGCAGGGACAAACTTACCATTTCTCCTCTCTCCCATTCGGCCTCTCTTCCGCACCTTCGTGCTTCACAAAACTAATGAAACCGATCACAACACACCTCAGGTCCCTGGGAGTCAGATTACTCATCTACCTGGACGACATTCTGTTAATGCATCAGGACCGTCTCTCCCTACAAAGTCACCTACAAATAACTTGCTCCCTCCTAGCCCAATTGGGCTTCCTAGTCAACAAAGAAAAATCCATATCTATTCCTTCAAAAAGGATAGAGTTTCTGGGTTTCATAATCGATTCCTCCGCAGCCATCCTCCAACTTCCACAACAAAAGGTAAAATCCACAAAATCAGAAATTCTGAAACTCCTCCGGAGTTCCCAAATCTCCCTCAGATCCCTAGCCAGAGTCGTAGGACTCCTCGCCTCCTCAATACAAGCCATCTTCCCCGGACCCCTCCACTACCGGGCACTCCAAAGACTAAAAGTCCGACACCTCAGAAGAGGTCTCTCCTACTCAGAGTCCATCACTCTCGACCACGAGTCCCGCCTAGAACTTCAATGGTGGATAGACCATTTAGACGCCTGGAACGGCAAGACTATATTTCCATCAGCCCCAGATCTTGTGTTAGAATCAGATGCAAGTCTGACGGGCTGGGGCGCACGATGTGGCACAATCTCGACTGGAGGTTTCTGGTCTTCAGAGGAGTCCAAATTGCATATCAATTATTTAGAGATGCTTGCGGGCTCCTTTGCAATCAAAAGCCTCGCAAGAGACAGAGTCCAGTGTACCATCCTCCTCCGCATGGACAATGTGTCAGCTGTCCGCTACATCAACCACCTAGGAGGCACCGGATCAAAAATCCTAGCAGATCTGGCAAAAAGTCTCTGGGATTACTGTCTCCACAACAAAATTTCCCTGTTAGCAGAATACCTCCCCGGTTCTCTCAACAATGTCGCAGACTGGCACTCCCGCTATCTCAGAGATGCCAGCGACTGGAAACTCCATCCCTCAGTTTTCCAATCTCTTCTGCACAAATGGGGTCCCTTCAAAATAGACTTATTTGCGTCCCGCCTGAACACACAACTTCCTCTGTTTTTCAGTTGACGTCCGGATCCCTCAGCCCTGGCTTCCGACGCTTTCCTCCAGGACTGGTCATTCACGCTCAATTATGCCTTTCCCCCTTTTCTAATGATTACCAGAGTGCTCGCTCAGGTCAGGCGACAAAAAGCCTCTCTAATCTTAATAGCTCCATTTTGGCAATCTCAAGTGTGGTTTCCCCCTCTCCTCGAATTAACTATCGACTTTCCAGTTCTCCTTCCAGTTTTTCCTTCCCTCCTCCGGAATCCCTCCGGTTTACCTCACCCTCTCATCCTCAACAATTCCCTTTTCCTATCGGCCTGGAAGGTTTCAGGTATCCCCAACCTCCCATTCCAATTTCGACGGAAGCTTCAAGCTTCATTAACAACGCATGGGCTCCCGGCACCAGAAAGGCATACAAATCCACTTGGTCTCTTTGGTCAAGCTGGTGTCTGGGAAGGAATATCGATCCCCTTTCAACCGATATAAATTATATCATAAACTTCCTTGCTGCACAAGCTGGCACAGGCAAATCCTACAGGACAATTAACCTTTATAGATCAGCTATTTCCCTTCAACACTCTCACATTGCCGGAAAACCGATTGGAGAACATCCCTTGGTATGCCGACTTCTGAAGGGAGTAAAATTCTCTTTTCCTCCATTATCTAAGTATTCTAAGTTATGGGATGTCAATGTTGTCTTAAATTTATTTATTTCCTGGCAGGATAATGCAGATCTTTCTCTGAAAATGCTTTCAGCTAAATTAACAATGTTACTTTGTTTAATCTCCATTAAACGTATTTCAGATGTTAAAGCACTGGATATTTCATCCAGACAATTCTCCCCCACAGGTGTTTTATTTACTATTAACAAACGTACTAAAACCAATATACGTTCAGTGTTCTATCCTTATTTCCCCAATCAACCCAAACTACAGGGAGTGCAGAATTATTAGGCAAATGAGTATTTTGACCATATCATCCTCTTTATGCATGTTGTCTTACTCCAAGCTGTATAGGCTCGAAAGCCTACTACCAATTAAGCATATTAGGTGATGTGCATCTCTGTAATGAGAAGGGGTGTGGTCTAATGACATCAACACCCTATATCAGGTGTGCATAATTATTAGGCAACTTCCTTTCCTTTGGCAAAATGGTTCAAAAGAAGGACTTGACAGGATCAGAAAAGTCAAAAATAGTGAGATATCTTGCAGAGGGATGCAGCACTCTTAAAATTGCAAAGCTTCTGAAGCGTGATCATCGAACAATCAAGCGTTTCATTCAAAATAGTCAACAGGGTCGCAAGAAGCGTGTGGAAAAACCAAGGCGCAAAATAACTGCCCATGAACTGAGAAAAGTCAAGCGTGCAGCTGCCACGATGCCACTTGCCACCAGTTTGGCCATATTTCAGAGCTGCAACATCACTGGAGTGCCCAAAAGCACAAGGTGTACAATACTCAGAGACATGGCCAAGGTAAGAAAGGCTGAAAGACGACCACCACTGAACAAGACACACAAGCTGAAACGTCAAGACTGGGCCAAGAAATATCTCAAGACTGATTTTTCTAAGGTTTTATGGACTGATGAAATGAGAGTGAGTCTTGATGGGCCAGATGGATGGGCCCGTGGCTGGATTGGTAAAGGGCAGAGAGCTCCAGTCCGACTCAGACGCCAGCAAGGTGGAGGTGGAGTACTGGTTTGGGCTGGTATCATCAAAGATGAGCTTGTGGGGCCTTTTCGGGTTGAGGATGGAGTCAAGCTCAACTCCCAGTCCTACTGCCAGTTCCTGGAAGACACCTTCTTCAAGCAGTGGTACAGGAAGAAGTCTGCATCCTTCAAGAAAAACATGATTTTCATGCAGGACAATGCTCCATCACACGCGTCCAAGTACTCCACAGCGTGGCTGGCAAGAAAGGGTATAAAAGAAGGAAATCTAATGACATGGCCTCCTTGTTCACCTGATCTGAACCCCATTGAGAACCTGTGGTCCATCATCAAATGTGAGATTTACAAGGAGGGAAAACAGTACACCTCTCTGAACAGTGTCTGGGAGGCTGTGGTTGCTGCTGCACGCAATGTTGATGGTGAACATATCAAAACACTGACAGAATCCATGGATGGCAGGCTTTTGAGTGTCCTTGCAAAGAAAGGTGGCTATATTGGTCACTGATTTGTTTTTGTTTTGTTTTTGAATGTCAGAAATGTATATTTGTGAATGTTGAGATGTTATATTGGTTTCACTGGTAATAATAAATAATTGAAATGGGTATATATTTTTTTTTGTTAAGTTGCCTAATAATTATGCACAGTAATAGTCACCTGCACACACAGATATCCCCCTAACATAGCTAAAACTAAAAACAAACTACAAACTACTTCCAAAAATATTCAGCTTTGATATTAATGAGTTTTTTGGGTTCATTGAGAACATGGTTGTTGTTCAATAATAAAATTAATCCTCAAAAATACTACTTGCCTAATAATTCTGCACTCCCTGTATCTGTAGGACAGTGTCTCAAAATATATGAAGATCGCACAGCCAATCTCAGAACGTCTTCATCCCAACTCCTTATCTCTTTTCGCAAACCCCACAAGCCCGTTTCATCCGCTACTCTTGCCAGATGGGTACGTTGGGTCATGACTTTAGCAGGTATAGACACCTCTGTATTTGGCGCCCACTCCTCCAGGGGTGCCATGGCCTCCAAAGCTTTTTGGGTAGGTTCCAGACTCGAAGACATTCTGAGATCGGCTGACTGGTCCAATGATTATGTTTTCAGAACTTTTTATTGTAAACCTATTCATACAGCAACTTCTATAATAGTTAACATGCTTTAAAAAAGCATAATAAGAGCCTCCGGTCTTGCCATAAAATGTAGATTTTCCTAGTAATTTATGACGGAAAGTCTTAATTTTATTAAAGACACGGAGGCGAGTATTATCCCACCTCAGATTCACTAATTTTGTTGATTCTTCCCTCCCATAGCAACAACAAGCCAGCCTCAGAATCCTTCCTGATTCCCGGAACAAGCTCTCAACACCACCAAGCTGGACCAACCTTCCAACTCAAGACCGCAGCAAAATCCGATCATCGCACCATTTCTTTCCACTACTTAAATTCTGGATGAACTTTTGCCAAGAACTTTGCTCTCTCATGTTGGCAGTTGCCATAATTGTTTCTATTATCCCGTTATTTTCTCACACAAACTAGCCTCTCGCATCAAGAAAGAGGGCTGGTCACAGTCAAGTGTATTGTTTATACCGTGTTCAAGCATTGTTATTGGTTCCAATGCTGATACGTTTCTCTTTCCCATTGGCTGCTTTTTTACTCCAGCCTCATGGGAAGTGTAGTTTCTTGACTGCTGCTATTCAAAATAAAGCAAGATCGAGAAGCATAATACTCGCCTCCGTGTCTTTAATAAAATTAAGACTTTCCGTCATAAATTACTAGGAAAATCTACATTATCAAACAAAAAGAACTGGGTGACTAATTCCCCCTGCACCTTGTGCAAAACGAACTTCAAAAGTGTTTTTAATGATTTCATTTCAGTCATTAAACCTTGCCAGGAGGCAGAACCTGGCCGCACTTCAGTGCCCGCCCATGGGAACATAGCTTCTGTTGAAAACACGTTCCTTTCCCTACAGCTAGTGCAATTGCCCGGCTCCAAAACATACTTTTCAGGTATATCATTTCAAGCTAACTTTGAGGAATGTAGGTATCTGATGTAATTTTTGCCAGAATAAATATTGTTATTTCATACATATTATGCAATCTCTTTTTAGGTTTTCATAGTCTACTTCAGGTTTGAGGGCACTAATTCATATTACATCAACGCGTCTCCAAAACATTGCAGCAAGACAGACATTCACCGGTTACTTATCTACCAAAATAGTCAGGGAAAGAAAGGCCCTTTCCCACTGAGAAGCACATGGTCCTAAATGTGCTAAGAGTAGACTGGAGTTTAAAGAGTAAATTAACCCAGTCCTTGAATAAGCGGAAAAGGCGGGGGTTCTAAATTCGATATTTTGGTAAACATGTCGACACAAGTCAGTATGTTCTGCATTTATGTTCTTCTGATAAGTAAACTTCTGCGGTTCCTTAAAGGAGTCAAATTCATTTCACTAGCACATTACAGGTGGCTGATCTCTGACATGCTTGCCATACGTCGACGATCCAGTAATTGAAAGATGGGATCCATCATGTTACTAACAACTATATTATGCGTTTAATATATCTGCTAAAAATCTATAATTTGATAGCTCTTTGTGCAGTCCCTGGTGCTGGTGAGGGATTGGATGTGATAGTCTGATGGGTGCCTTATGAATGGTAAGCACTCCTGCCTGCTCCCACAGATGAGCATGTCTGTTCCCAATAAAGAGTGGCATGGTGGACAGTTAGGGAACAGAGCCACATGGCATGCACGTGGAGCCTCAGGTTGGAAAGGCCAGTTGTGTGATGTATGTTGCCTTCACGGAGCCAAGTCAAGAGCAGAGGAAGAGCAGGAATTTGTAGCCTGCCCTTGAAACCCCCAAGGAATTTCAATACTATTAACATGGTTGAGTGCCCCCAAGAAGATGGGCATAAAGAACACTGAGAAGACCCTGACAACTATCGTCAACACATGACAAAGACAATGGGTGAGATCCAGCTAGTAATGAGAGAGGGTCTCTTAACTTGAGGCTTAGGTGACAGACTTGGGGGCTACTGGGAAAGAACAGAGCAAATTCCATGACTGTACAAGTAACATCTATGCTGCACCTTGTCAAAACCCCTTTAAAAGGGCCATGCGGCAAGCAGGAGCTACTGGACACAACTGTGGTGGATAAGACCTTTTAATTCTGATGACCCATAGCCTAACTTACTATGGGATCTGAGCAACTGGACCAAGTACCCTTCTAGCCCATGGCTCTCAGTGGTAGCGCAGGTTGAGGAGCCCAAGGCGTCCCGCGGAGGAGGTAGATGTGGGGTGAACACAGGCTCACAACTCAAATTAAATCCAGTAATCCTCAATTCTCCATTGTAATTCTCCAGAAATGTGAGGTGATATCAAAGCTAGGCTCTGCTATAAAGTTCAACTCTTAAAAGTTCAACATTGGCTTGGTGAAAGTTAGTGTCTTCCCACCATAGCGCGTAACTCAAGGCAAGTTCCCCAGAAGCCCTACTGCCCAATATTCAGTCTTACTCACTCTTGCGAGAGTGTCAAGTTTGTTTGTCCAAGCATGCGTCTGTGGATGGCAGGCACCCACAGTGCTCTTCCGGTTACACAGTAAGCCTTCCTGAATATGGTGGAAGGATTTGGGTGCTCCTGAATTTGGGTAGTTGAGTCATTTGTCTTCTGCTGGCCACAGTACTCTCTTTCTTCACAGCTGCACGGTGCCCCAGGCTGAAAGCCTTTTCACTTCACTATGGCCCCCTCCTGGCATACCGGGGGCGCAAACAGCATCACACAAGGCAATGGCCCCTTTAAGTCACAGCATTGCACATGGCGATAGCCTTTCTCTCATCACAGAAATGCACAGGCTCTCAATATTTTCCTGGCATACAAGGGTTGACAGCAGTACCAACGAGGTGAAGGCCCCCTTGAGGTCACAATGCTGCACGGGGTGATCGCTCATTTCTTGTCACACTGAGTCACCAAGGGTAATGACCCTTATTCTTCACCATGACCCCCACCTGGCATACGCGGGTCACAACAGTACTAATAAGAAGAGCTGCACTGGCCCTTCTTTCGTCACTGCACGGCACAAAGGGTAATGAGCCATGTTCTTCACCGTGGCCCTCACCTGGCATACAGGAGTTTCAACCGAGCACACACAGGCAGCTCGATCAGTATGGCAGTCCAGATGGACTTGAATCTCTCAGTCCATTCCAAGGATCCACTCAGCAGGATCAGCACTGGACCTCAGCACTGAATCTCATTCTCATAACAGGGTCCTCTGGTCTTAGTCCTGGCAGAAGCTGGTGGTCTAGGTGAGTGTTCTTAGTTCTCCTGGGTGATGTCCTCATATTCACCATAGGAGACTGGTAGACCCTTAGTCCCCCATCGGGTTCACAACAGACAGAACTTGTGTTGAGCTTCTCAAAACTGATGTACAGCTTCAGTTTGGCAATTTGAGTCTCAAGCTCCCCTTTTTGTTATCAATTTCCAGACACAAGTGTGATTTAGTGTCTCTGTCTTTGAAATCAGTGTTCTAGGGAATGATCACTTTGATCAACTCCTTTGAAGTGCTCTTCCTCCAGAGAGCAGTCTATTACAACAGGACAGTCTACAATCTTGACAGTCCCAAACACAGGCCAAGGGAGTGACCAGACATTCACACCTGGATGTCAGCCTCAGGGATATGTGCAACAAAATGTTACTGAAGAGCCACAGCCCTACTCTTTATAATTACCATTTCTCCTTCCTAAGATGTGCCCAGGCCCCACTGACCAGTCGCGTAACACTCATGCTTTTCCAGCGTTCCATCCACCTTGAGGCCAAGGGAGGGCTAAACACACAGGAACTTCACTTGAGTGCATTAGTAGGCCCCACTCCCATGATGCAAATAAACTGGCCTGGCCATGATACTGATAACTCATTACAAAATAGTATGCTGCCACAATCGTGCTCACACTACTTTGCTCTTGGTAAGGGCAGTAGCCCTTCACCACTATGAGGGTAGCACAATGTGCCTCCATCCCGGTTTAAACAGAACAGAATCTGTGAGACAGGCCTAGATCATGGCACACAAAACTGATCCATGTTTGCCCATGACCACAAATTTTTGCCAAGGATCCAGATCTCACATCAGCTGGGGCACTCAGGGCAGAGGTACACATCTGTTACCAAAAGAGAGACTTTTCCACCCCAACACACCTTAATGCTCCACTAGCACATCTTTAGGACACAGTCTGTGCAGTGAAGAGATGCATACTGATAATACAGAAACTCACAGTAGGTGTGTCCCATTTCACAATGATACAAGGATTTTTGGAGGAGGAAGCCCTTTTTCCAGACTCTACTTCTCTCATAAGAGTGCACAAAGTGTACAGGCACCAAAGAGATGGTCTGAAGAGAGGCCGAGTAGAAAATAACTATTGTAGCCTAGTTCATCAAAGGTGACCTTGGCAATTGGGAGGGTTCTGATTTTCTAAGATTATAGCATATCCACTATCACTGGCGAACTGCAGTACATTAAAACGGATGTAATGGCTCTGAAATTGGAGGAATTCTGGTAAGTTACTGTTAAACTGCAGGTTTCCAAGACAGCAGAATGCACATCTTTTCACAAGACAAGGCTGTTAATTAATTTCTATCTATTTTCCAGGTCAAAGGTGGGGAGGTCATCAAGAATGGATGGTTGATTTGATTCTTGGATTACTCATACATGCTTGCTGTTAGAAATTGGGTTTCTGGCTGGCAGAGGTATGCCCCATGTCCAAAAAGGAACCACAACCCTAGTCAGGGTAAGTCACAAACACACCCTAAATTAACCTGTGTTCAGCCCCTGGTAGCGTGGGACAGAGCAATCTGGCTTAACATAACAGGCAATGTCTTAAGTATTTGTGCAACACATCAAACAATAAAACAGTGAAGACACCGAACGAAAAGATACTACATTCGGTTAGAAAAACAGAGCTCAATTTAATGAACAAAACAAGACCAATATGACAAAAATCCAACATGTAGAAGTAGAGATGAATTTTTAAAGAATAAACTTAGATGTAGTGCTTGGAAACATAAAGCGCCAAGTTGGGCTGTCTGGTCACGCTAGACAGATACAGGGACCAGCCTTAGCCCGCTGAAAACAGTACCTCGGTTCAGAGTTGAGTCGACATAGGGAACAAGATGCGAGGAGCAAAGGAGGCTATGCGTTGATATAAATCCCAAAGATGTAGGCAAAGTGTTGGCTCCAAGCCGCACAAAGTCCGAGATGCTTCAGGAATGGAGGTGATGCGTCGCAAAGTCAGTAATGCAGTGTTCCTGATCGTTACAGCAGAAGCGGAGTGCCAATGGAAATGCCGTTACCTCGATCCTCACAGCAGTGGCGATGAGTTTGCATTCATGGAGATGCGCCAGTTTCAAGCGGCACAACTGCATCAATGCCTGTATTTTGAACGACAGCAGCACTTTATACCCACTTCCAAAGGCCCATGAGTGGACTGGCACCACTAGGAAGGGCAAGACTCTCAGATGGCAAAGTCCAGTTTCTGTAGGTGATGAGTTGGAAATCTTTTGTGTCCCTGGGACTTCAGCCAACAAGCCTTCGGAGTTACTTTGGTTCTGGGTTAGAGAGATTCAGGTCCAGTCCTTCTCACTACTAGGCAAGGAGGGCAGCAGGTCAGCACAGTGGAGCAGGAGTTCAGCAGAGTCCAGCACAGTAGCAGTCTTCGTAGCAGCACAGCAGTCCTTCTTCCTGGCAGGGTATCCAAAGGTACAGAAGTGCACGCAAGTGGTGGTGTCAGAGGTCCAGTACTTATACCCAATTGTGCCTTTGATGTGGGAAGACTTCAAAGAGAGGCCTCTACAGTGCACAGTCCCTGCCCTTCCTGCCCTGGCTCCAGATTCACTACAGGGAGGTATACAGCCCTTTGTGTGGGGACAGGACACTGCCTATTCTGATGTAAGTGTAGCACCTCCCTTCCACCCTGCCCATGATGGCCCTTCAGACTGTTGATAGCCCATCAGCACACCTAAGCTCCCTTTGTGTGTAGCTGTCTATAGGGAATGCACAAGCTCAGCTGCCACCCCACTCCAGACATGTATTGGAGATAGACAGAAGGCACCCAATAGCTAAGATAAGAAAATGTCAACTTTCTAAAAATAGTATTTTCTGAATTACAATTTAAAATCTGACTTCACCATACATTGTGATTATAAAACTATGATTCCAGTACATGACCGGGGATGGCATGGCCTACAAGATGGCCAACAGGACGTGCCTTTAGGGATCTCTGGCTCCCGACCACCTTATCCCGCACTATCCTGCAATTAGGGGTGGACTACACAGCCCCAACACATACGGAATGCTGTCCTATGATGATTAATGGACCGGAGCACTCGGGGAGTTTGGCGCTGAGCTGAGAGGGCGAGTTGTCGACTGGTGGCTGATGTGGCTTACTTTGCCTATACATCGGCAGCGCCATCGAGGACAGGCTAACTAGCATAGGGGATTCCTCTCCCACACTTGAGGGGCAGATTGGACCGAAGATTGGGGCACGAGCGAGCACCAACCTGTGACTGAAAGTGACAGTGGTTTGCCCGACTGTGAGTCCTGGGGGACTGCCCTGGAGACGGACACTGCGTGGCTCCACTCACCCTGCAGCTTAGCAGAGGAGAGTGCTTCACATACAACGGTTGCCTGGGAGGCGGACCGGCCTGTACGGCACAGCCGCGCTGTGACTTGTGGATTAGTGCCCTCCTAGTGTTAAGCTCCTGACTGCCGGAGGCTTGGAGGAGGATGGCCTGCGTGGCAACTGGGAATCTCTTGTTACCTCAAAGGGTCGGTTGGGCCTGCAGCTACACCACAGCTGAGTGCCGGCTCATGGTGGTAGGTAAGGGAGGCCGCCGGACTGACAAACGGGGCCCTGCAGGGAAATCTGGTGACTCAGGCACCCCAGCGTTGTGCAGTTTTGCCCCCCTCGGTGGGAATGAGGGACTAATCCACAGAATTAAGGACACCTAGTGATGCAACAGTCTCTTCACACCAGTGATCCCAACAAACGTTACCATGGAGCCAATTAGGGGAGAGAGACTTTGCATGTTGACCTGGGACCCAGGGAGAGGGAGTCTGGCCTGCCCGGGACAGATTGCCGGAGTGTTGGTGGAAGTGAACCTGCTCCGAGCAGACTTAAGTAAAATGAATGACAAGGTGAATGCTGCGGAAACAAACATTACAACCCTTCAGGCAGAGATACGACAGCTCAAACAGTAGGTAGTACACATGACTACGGTTACTGCTACACTAGAGGATCGAAACAGAAGATGCGGAGGGTCACTCAAGGAGAAACAACTCACACCTGATGGGCTTCCTGGAGTGAGCAGAGGGTCAGTCTGTGGAGCAATTTTTGGAATATTGGGTGAAATAGGAACTGAAGCCAACAGGACTATCCCACCATTGTGTTATTGAATGCGCACACAGGGCACTGGTGCCCTGCCCCCTCCGGTCGCCCCATGTAGGAGGCTGGACTGGCTTGTAGTGAGTACCAAGGGGTACTTGCACCTTGCACCAGGCCCAGTTATCCCTTATTAGTGTATAGGGTGTCTAGCAGCTTAGGCTGATAGATAATGGTAGCTTAGCAAAGCAGCTCAGGCTGAACTAGGAGACGTGTGAAGCTACTACAGTACCACTTAGTGTCATATGCACAATATCATAAGAAAACACAATACACAGTTATACTAAAAATAAAGGTACTTTATTTTTATGACAATATGCCAAAGTATCTTAGAGTGTACCCTCAGTGAGAGGATAGGAAATATACACAAGATATATATACACAATAGCAAAAATATGCAGTATAGTCTTAGAAAACAGTGCAAACAATGTATAGTTACAATAGGATGCAATGGGGAAACATAGGGATAGGGGCAACACAAACCATATACTCCAGAAGTGGAATGCGAACCACGAATCGACCCCAAACCTATGTGACCTTGTAGAGGGTCGCTGGGACTATTAGAAAATAGTGAGAGTTAGAAAAATAACCCTCCCCAAGACCCTGAAAAGTGAGTGCAAAGTGCACTAAAGTTTCCCTAAGGACAAAATAGTCGTGTTAGAGGGAAAATGCAAGGAAAACACAAATCAGCAATGCAACAACGATGGATTCCTGTCTGAAGGTACCTGTGGAACAAGGGGACCAAGTCCAAAAGTCACAAGCAGCTCGGAGATGGGCAGATGCCCAAGAAATGCCAGCGGTTGGTGCAAAGAAGCTCTTACTAGGCTGAAGAGCTGTGAATACTGCAGGAACGACAAGGGCTAGAGACTTCCCCTTTGGAGGATGGATCCCCCACGCCTTGGAGAGTCGTGCAGAAGTGTTTTCCCGCCGGATGGACGCCAACAAGCCTTGCTACACGCAAATCGTGCGTTTGGCGTTTTTGGACGCTGCTGGGGCCCAGGAGGGACCAGAAGGTCGCAAATTGGACCTGCAGAGAGAGGGGACGTCGAGCGAGACAAAGAGCCCTCACTGAAGCAGGTAGCACCCGGAGAAGTGCCAGAAACAGGCACTACGAGGATGCGTGAAACGGTGCTCGCCGAAGTTGCACAAAGGAGTCCCACGTCGCCGGAGACCAACTTAGAAAGTCGTGCAATGCAGGTTAGAGTGCCGTGGACCCAGGCTTGGCTGTGCACGAAGGATTTCCGCCGGAAGTGCACAGGGGCCGGAGAAGCTTGCAAAGTCGCGGTTCCCAGCAATGCAGCCCAGCGAGGTGAGGCAAGGACTTACCTCCACCAAACTTGGGCTGAAGAGTCACTGGACTGTGGGGGTCACTTGGACGGTGTCGCTGGATTCGAGGGACCTCGCTCGTCGTGCTGAGAGGAGACCCAAGGGACCGGAGATGCAGCTTTTTGGTGCCTGCGGTTGCAGGGGGAAGATTCCGTCGACCCACGGGAGATTTCTTCGGAGCTTCTGGTGCAGAGAGGAGGCAGACTACCCCCACAGCATGCACAAGCAGGAAAACAGTCGAGAAGGCGGCAGGATCAGCGTTACAGAGTTGCAGTAGTCGTCTTTGCTACTATGTTGCAGGTTTGCAGGCTTCCAGCGCGGTCAGCGGTCGATTCCTTATCAGAAGGTGAAGAGGGAGATGCAGAGGAACTCGGCTGAGCTCATGCATTCGTTATCTGAAGTTTCCCCAGAGACAGAGACCCTAAATAGCCAGAAAAGAGGGTTTGGCTACCTAGGAGAGAGGAAAGGCTACTAACACCTGAAGGAGCCTATCACAAGGAGTCTCTGACGTCACCTGGTGGCACTGGCCACTCAGAGCAGTCCAGTGTGCCAGCAGCACCTCTGTTTCCAAGATGGCAGAGGTCTGGAGCACACTGGAGGAGCTCTGGACACCTCCCAGGAGAGGTGCAGGTCAGGGGAGTGGTCACTCCCCTTTCCTTTGTCCAGTTTCGCGCCAGAGCAGGGGCTAAGGGGTCCCTGAACCGGTGTAGACTGGCTTATGCAGAATTGGGCACATCTGTGCCCAACAAAGCATTTCCAGAGGCTGGGGGAGGCTACTCCTCCCCTGCCTTCACACCATTTTCCAAAGGGAGAGGGTGTCACACCCTCTCTCAGAGGAAGTTCTTTGTTCTGCCATCCTGGGCCAGGCCTGGCTGGACCCCAGGAGGGCAGCTGCCTGTCTGAGGGGTTGGCAGCAGCAGCAGCAGCTGCAGTGAAACCCCAGGAAGGGCAGTCTGGCAGTACCAGGGTCTGGGCTACAGACCACTGGGATCATGGAATTGTACCAACAATGCCAGGATGCCATAGAGGGGGCAATTCCATGATCATAGACATGTTACATGGCCATATTCGGAGTTACCATGGTGAAGCTACATATAGGTAGTGACCTATATGTAGTGCACGCGTGTAATGGTGTCCCCGCACTCACAAAGTTCAGTGAATTGGCTCTGAACAATGTGGGGGCACCTTGGCTAGTGCCAGGGTGCCCTCACACTAAGTAACTTTGCACCTAACCTTTACCAGGTAAAGGTTAGACATATAGGTGACTTATAAGTTACTTGAGTGCAGTGTAAAATGGCTGTGAAATAACGTGGACGTTATTTCACTCAGGCTGCAGTGGCAGGCCTGTGTAAGAATTGTCAGAGCTCCCTATGGGTGGCAAAAGAAATGCTGCAGCCCATAGGGATCTCCTGGAACCCCAATACCCTGGGTACCTCAGTACCATATACTAGGGAATTATAAGGGTGTTCCAGTAAGCCAATGTAAATTGGTAAAATTGGTCACTAGCCTGTTAGTGACAATTTAGAAAGAAATGAGAGAGCATAACCACTGAGGTTCTGATTAGCAGAGCCTCAGTGAGACAGTTAGTCACTACACAGGTAACACATTCAGGCACACTTATGAGCACTGGGGCCCTGGGTTACCAGGGTCCCAGTGACACATACAACTAAAACAACATATATACAGTGAAAAATGGGGGTAACATGCCAGGCAAGATGGTACTTTCCTACACAACCCCCCCCCAAACGAAGGACAATAAGACTAGCCATTACCTGATGAGTCTTCATTGTCTAAGTGGAAATATCTGGAGAGTCCATCTGCATTGGAGTGGCTACTCCCAGGTCTATGTTCCACTGTATAATCCATTCCCTGTAGGGATATGGACCACCTCAACAATTTAGGATTTTCACCTTTCATTTGTTTTAGCCAAAGTAGAGGTTTGTGGTCTGTCTGAACAATGAAGTGAGTGCCAAACAGGTATGGCCTCAACTTCTTCAGAGCCCAGACCACAGCAAAGGCCTCCCTCTCAATGGCAGACCAACGCTTTTCTCTAGGGGTCAACCTTCTACTAATAAAAGCAACAGGTTGATCCTGGCCCTCAGAATTAAGTTGTGATAGGACTGCCCCTACTCCTAATTCAGATGCATCAGTTTGGACATAGAATTTTTTAGAGTAACAAGGGCTTTTCAGGACAGGTGCAGAGCACATGGCCTGCTTCAGCTCCTCAAAAGCTTTCTGACAGTTTGCTGTCCATAATACCTTTTTAGGCATTTTCTTGGATGTGAGGTCATTAAGAGGGGCTGCAATGGAGCCATAGTTCTTAATGAACCTCCTGTAATACCCAGTGAGGCCTAGGAAGGCTCTCACCTGAGTCTGAGTGGTAGGGGGAACCCAATCAATAATAGTTTGGATTTTCCCCTGAAGTGGTGCAATCTGTTCCCCACCAACAAGGTGTCCCAGATAAACCACCTTACCCTGCCCTATCTGGCACTTTGAAGCCTTGATAGTGAGGCCTGCCTTTTGCAGGGCCTCCAAAACTTTCCAAAGGTGGACCAGGTGATCATCCCAGCTGGAGCTAAAGACAGCTATATCATCCAAATATGCTGCACTGAAAGCCTCCAGCCCTTGCAGGACTGTGTTCACCAACCTCTGAAAAGTGGCAGGTGCATTTTTCAAACCAAAAGGCATTACAGTAAACTGGTAATGTCCTCCAATGGTAGAAAATGCAGTCTTAGGTTTAGCATCTTCTGACATTTTGATCTGCCAATACCCTGCAGTCAAATCAAAAGTGCTTAGATACTTGGCAGATGCCAGTGTATCTATGAGCTCATCTGCCCTGGGTATAGGGTGAGCATCAGTTTTGGTTACCAAGTTGAGACCTCTATAGTCTACACAAAACCGCATTTCTTTCTTTCCATCTTTAGAATTGGGTTTTGGTACCAGTACCACAGGAGAAGCCCATGGACTGTCAGAGTGCTCAACCACTCCTAGTTCTAACATTTTCTGAACTTCTTGCTTTATGCAGTCCCTGACATGGTCAGGCTGCCTATAGATCTTACTTTTGACAGGTAAACTGTCTCCAGTATCTATAGTGTGCTCACACCAAGAAGTGGTGCCTGGCACAATGGAGAAGAGTTCTGAAAATTGTCCTAGGAGATTTATGCAATTATCTTTCTGCTCAGCAGTAAGACAATCAGCCAAAACTACACCTTCCACAAGAGCATCTTGCTCTGTGGAAGAGAAGAGATCAGGTAGAGGATCACTGTCTTCTTCCTGTCCCTCATCTGTTGCCATGAGCAGGGTGAGATCAGCCCTGTCATAGTAGGGTTTCAGGCGGTTGACATGGAGCACCCTAAGGGGACTCCTGGCAGTGCCTAAGTCAACCAAGTAGGTGACTTCACCCTTCTTTTCAACAATTGTGTGGGGTCCACTCCATTTATCTTGGAGTGCTCTTGGGGCCACAGGCTCCAAGACCCAAACTTTCTGCCCTGGTTGGTACTGAACCAAAACAGCCTTCTGATCATGCCATTGCTTCTGGAGCTCTTGGCTGGCCTGAAGGTTTTTACTGGCCTTTTTCATGTACTCAGCCATCCTTGATCTGAGGCCAAGTACATAATCCACAATATCCTGCTTAGGAGCTTTTAAAGGTTGTTCCCAACCCTCATTTACAAGTGTGAGTGGACCCCTAACAGGGTGTCCAAAAAGAAGTTCAAAGGGGCTGAAGCCCACTCCTTTCTGGGGTACCTCCCTGTAGGCAAAAAGGAGGCATGGTAGAAGGATATCCCATCTCCTGCGGAGTTTTTCAGGGAGTCCCATAATCATGCCTTTGAGAGTTTTATTAAATCTCTCCACCAGTCCATTTGTTTGTGGATGATAGGGTGTTGTGAACTTGTAAGTTACACCACACTCCTTCCACATGGCCTTTAAGTATGCAGACATGAAATTGCTTCCCCTGTCTGATACTACTTCCTTTGGGAAGCCCACCCTGGAAAATATTCCCAGGAGGGCCTTTGCCACTGCAGGAGCTGTAGTGGTCCTTAAAGGAATAGCTTCAGGATATCTTGTGGCATGGTCCACTACCACTAAGATAAACCTATTGCCTGAAGCAGTAGGAGGGTCAAGGGGGCCAACTATGTCAACCCCTACCCTTTCAAAGGGAACCCCAACCACAGGCAGTGGGATAAGGGGTGCCTTTGGAGTGCCACCTGTCTTGCCACTGGCTTGACAGGTTTCACAGGACTTACAAAATTCTTTTGTGTCCTCAGACATCCTAGGCCAATGAAACAATGGTACCAATCTGTCCCAAGTTTTCATTTGACCCAGGTGCCCAGCTAAGGGAATGTCATGTGCCAGTGTTAGGAGGAACTTTCTGTACTCCTGAGGAATCACTAATCTCCTGGCAGCTCCAGGTTTAGGATCCCTATGCTCAGTGTACAAGAGGTTGTCCTCCCAGTAAACTCTGTGTGAGTCACTGACATCCCCATTAGCCTGTTTGACAGCTTGCTGTCTGAGACCCTCTAATGTGGGACAGGTTTGCTGTGCCACACTCAGCTCCTCTCTGGCAGGCCCCCCTTCACCCAAAAGCTCAGCAGTGTCTGCTTCCAGCTCCTCTGGTGTAGGTTCTGCACAGGGAGGGAATTCTTCATCCTCAGAAGTAGAATCCACTGTAGAGGGAGGGATAGTAGGAAGTGGTTTGCTTCTACTAGCCCTAGCTTTAGGGAGCACTTGGTCCATTGTTCCAGGATCCAAGCTTCCCTGTCCTTTTTGCTTTTTGGCCTGAGCCCTTGTCAAAGCAAAAATATGCCCTGGGATGCCCAGCATTGCTGCATGGGCCTCCAACTCCACATCTGACCAAGCTGATGTCTCCAAATCGTTCCCTAATAGACAGTCTACAGGTAAATCTGAAGCTACCACAACTTTCTTTGGACCAGATACCCCCCCCCAGTTGAGATTTACAACAGCCATGGGGTGGCTTTGTGTTATGTTGTGAGCATCGGTTACTTGGTACTGGTGTCCAAGTATGTGTTGTTCAGGGTGCACCAGTTTCTCAATCACCATTGTGACACTGGCACCTGTGTCCCTGTAGGCCTGGACCTCAACACCATTTATTAGGGTTAGTTGCTTGTACTTCTCCAAGTTATGGGGGCAAGCAACCAAAGTGGCTAAGTCAATAGCCCCTTCAGAGACTAAAGTAGCCTCTGTGGTCTCCCTAATCAGACCAACCCCAACTAAATTACCAAAAGTGAGCCCAGCTACTCCCTTGGATTGGCTATTAGTAGGTTTGCTCCCACCACCACTGCTATTAGTAGGGACACTAGGTGTAGCAGTAGGGGTTGTAGTGGTAGGAGCTGTGGTGCCTTTCTTTGGACAACTGGGATCTGTTGTCCAATGGCCTTTTATCTTACATAAATAGCACCATGGTTTCTTTTCCTTGTTCTGATTAAAGGAGGATTTGGACCCACCACCCCCACCAGAGTGTTTTTGTGGGCCTGATGAAGACTCATTTTTAGATTTGTCCCCACCCTTGTCTGAAGACTTACCATCCTTCTTTTTGTTGCCATCTTTGTCACCCCCTGTATGAACTTTTCTGTTCACTCTTGTTCTGACCCATTTGTCTGCCTTCTTTCCCAATTCTTGGGGAGAGGTCAGATCAGAGTCCACCAAGTACTGGTGCAACAAATCAGACACACAATTATTAAGAATATGCTCTCTCAGGATCAAGTTATAAAGGCTGTCATAATCAGTAACTTTACTGCCATGTAACCACCCCTCCAAGGCCTTCACTGCCTGGTCAATGAAATCAACCCAGTCTTGTGAAGACTCCTTTTTGGTATCTCTGAACTTTATCCTGTACTGTTCAGTGGTTAAGCCATAACCATCCAGGAGTGCATTCTTAAGAACTTGGAAATTGTTAGCATCATTTTCTTTTACAGTAAGGAGCCTATCCCTACCTTTTCCAGTAAATGATAGCCATAGGATAGCAGCCCACTGCTTTTGAGGGACATCCTGTACAGCACAGGCCCTCTCAAGTGCAGCAAACCACTTGTTAATGTCATCCCCCTCCTTATAAGGGGGAACTATCTTGTGCAGATTCCTGGAATCATGCTCTTTTGCAGGATGACTATGGGGAATACTGCTGCTGCCACCATGGGTATCTAAACCCAACTTCTGTCTTTCCCTCTCTACTTCTAAAGACTGTCTATCCAAATCCAGCTGTTGCTTCTTGAGCTTCATTCTGGTTTGTTCCACTCTCAATCTATTGAGCTCCCTTTCTAACAATCTGTCATCAGGGTGGGTGGGAGGGACATTTCTAGATACAGAGGTGTGATGGGAATGAACAGAAGGAGACCTGTCCCTTACAGAGGGCACCCTAACAGCTTGGCTACCAGTATAATGTGAGAGCACATCATCAGTATGATGTGATTCAACCTCTGTACCAACTATGCTAGACTGTCTAGTAATGGGCAGGCTGAGAAGTTTCTTTCCTGAACCTTTTCCTGGGGGAGTCCCTGGATCAGATTGAGAACCATTAGCTACTTTTTCTACAGATTGGGCACTTATGGCCTTATCCTGTACTCTAAGCATATTAATTAACAGTTCTAAGGAAGGATTCTTCCCTACACTCAAACCTCTCTCTATGCAGAGACTCCTTGCTCCTTTCCAGCTAAGGTGATCATATGCAAGTTTGGACAGTTCAACTTTTTGGCCTGTGCCAGACATTTTTTAGAGAGAGTTAAAGTGATAGACAAAGAGAAAAAAGTTTTCAGAACTTTTTGGAAAGACAGAAAAAAACTTTTTAAACTTTTAAGAACTTTTTGAAAGTTTAGAAGTACTTTTCAGCACTTAGAAAAGAGTGAAAAGAGGAAATGCAAAACTTTTTGGCTATGTGTATATACACACTGACCTTGTTTTGTATATTTTTCTCTTATGAAAAGTACAATGACAAGAGTGGTAAGTAGTCTCAAAGCACTTATCCCACCGCTGCACAACCAATATAGGAGGCTGGACTGGCTTGTAGTGAGTACCAAGGGGTACTTGCACCTTGCACCAGGCCCAGTTATCCCTTATTAGTGTATAGGGTGTCTAGCAGCTTAGGCTGATAGATAATGGTAGCTTAGCAAAGCAGCTCAGGCTGAACTAGGAGACGTGTGAAGCTACTACAGTACCACTTAGTGTCATATGCACAATATCATAAGAAAACACAATACACAGTTATACTAAAAATAAAGGTACTTTATTTTTATGACAATATGCCAAAGTATCTTAGAGTGTACCCTCAGTGAGAGGATAGGAAATATACACAAGATATATATACACAATAGCAAAAATATGCAGTATAGTCTTAGAAAACAGTGCAAACAATGTATAGTTACAATAGGATGCAATGGGGAAACATAGGGATAGGGGCAACACAAACCATATACTCCAGAAGTGGAATGCGAACCACGAATGGACCCCAAACCTATGTGACCTTGTAGAGGGTCGCTGGGACTATTAGAAAATAGTGAGAGTTAGAAAAATAACCCTCCCCAAGACCCTGAAAAGTGAGTGCAAAGTGCACTAAAGTTTCCCTAAGGACAAAATAGTCGTGTTAGAGGGAAAATGCAAGGAAAACACAAATCAGCAATGCAACAACGATGGATTCCTGTCTGAAGGTACCTGTGGAACAAGGGGACCAAGTCCAAAAGTCACAAGCAGCTCGGAGATGGGCAGATGCCCAAGAAATGCCAGCGGTTGGTGCAAAGAAGCTCTTACTAGGCTGAAGAGCTGTGAATACTGCAGGAACGACAAGGGCTAGAGACTTCCCCTTTGGAGGATGGATCCCCCACGCCTTGGAGAGTCGTGCAGAAGTGTTTTCCCGCCGGATGGACGCCAACAAGCCTTGCTACACGCAAATCGTGCGTTTGGTGTTTTTGGACGCTGCTGGGGCCCAGGAGGGACCAGAAGGTCGCAAATTGGACCTGCAGAGAGAGGGGATGTCGAGCGAGACAAAGAGCCCTCACTGAAGCAGGTAGCACCCGGAGAAGTGCCAGAAACAGGCACTACGAGGATGCGTGAAACGGTGCTCGCCGAAGTTGCACAAAGGAGTCCCACGTCGCCGGAGACCAACTTAGAAAGTCGTGCAATGCAGGTTAGAGTGCCGTGGACCCAGGCTTGGCTGTGCACGAAGGATTTCCGCCGGAGGTGCACAGGGGCCGGAGAAGCTTGCAAAGTCGCGGTTCCCAGCAATGCAGCCCAGCGAGGTGAGGCAAGGACTTACCTCCACCAAACTTGGGCTGAAGAGTCACTGGACTGTGGGGGTCACTTGGACGGTGTCGCTGGATTCGAGGGACCTCGCTCGTCGTGCTGAGAGGAGACCCAAGGGACCGGAGATGCAGCTTTTTGGTGCCTGCGGTTGCAGGGGGAAGATTCCGTCGACCCACGGGAGATTTCTTCGGAGCTTCTGGTGCAGAGAGGAGGCAAACTACCCCCACAGCATGCACAAGCAGGAAAACAGTCGAGAAGGCGGCAGGATCAGCGTTACAGAGTTGCAGTAGTCGTCTTTGCTACTATGTTGCAGGTTTGCAGGCTTCCAGCGCGGTCAGCGGTCGATTCCTTATCAGAAGGTGAAGAGGGAGATGCAGAGGAACTCGGCTGAGCTCATGCATTCGTTATCTGAAGTTTCCCCAGAGACAGAGACCCTAAATAGCCAGAAAAGAGGGTTTGGCTACCTAGGAGAGAGGAAAGGCTACTAACACCTGAAGGAGCCTATCACAAGGAGTCTCTGACGTCACCTGGTGGCACTGGCCACTCAGAGCAGTCCAGTGTGCCAGCAGCACCTCTGTTTCCAAGATGGCAGAGGTCTGGAGCACACTGGAGGAGCTCTGGACACCTCCCAGGGGAGGTGCAGGTCAGGGGAGTGGTCACTCCCCTTTCCTTTGTCCAGTTTCGCGCCAGAGCAGGGGCTAAGGGGTCCCTGAACCGGTGTAGACTGGCTTATGCAGAATTGGGCACATCTGTGCCCAACAAAGCATTTCCAGAGGCTGGGGGAGGCTACTCCTCCCCTGCCTTCACACCATTTTCCAAAGGGAGAGGGTGTCACACCCTCTCTCAGAGGAAGTTCTTTGTTCTGCCATCCTGGGCCAGGCCTGGCTGGACCCCAGGAGGGCAGCTGCCTGTCTGAGGGGTTGGCAGCAGCAGCAGCTGCAGTGAAACCCCAGGAAGGGCAGTCTGGCAGTACCAGGGTCTGGGCTACAGACCACTGGGATCATGGAATTGTACCAACAATGCCAGGATGCCATAGAGGGGGCAATTCCATGATCATAGACATGTTACATGGCCATATTCGGAGTTACCATGGTGAAGCTACATATAGGTAGTGACCTATATGTAGTGCACGCGTGTAATGGTGTCCCCGCACTCACAAAGTTCAGTGAATTGGCTCTGAACAATGTGGGGGCACCTTGGCTAGTGCCAGGGTGCCCTCACACTAAGTAACTTTGCACCTAACCTTTACCAGGTAAAGGTTAGACATATAGGTGACTTATAAGTTACTTAAGTGCAGTGTAAAATGGCTGTGAAATAACGTGGACGTTATTTCACTCAGGCTGCAGTGGCAGGCCTGTGTAAGAATTGTCAGAGCTCCCTATGGGTGGCAAAAGAAATGCTGCAGCCCATAGGGATCTCCTGGAACCCCAATACCCTGGGTACCTCAGTACCATATACTAGGGAATTATAAGGGTGTTCCAGTAAGCCAATGTAAATTGGTAAAATTGGTCACTAGCCTGTTAGTGACAATTTAGAAAGAAATGAGAGAGCATAACCACTGAGGTTCTGATTAGCAGAGCCTCAGTGAGACAGTTAGTCACTACACAGGTAACACATTCAGGCACACTTATGAGCACTGGGGCCCTGGGTTACCAGGGTCCCAGTGACACATACAACTAAAACAACATATATACAGTGAAAAATGGGGGTAACATGCCAGGCAAGATGGTACTTTCCTACACCCCACCTAAGGCGATCATTGCTCGCCTCCTAATCTATAGAGACAGGGAAGTGATAGTGCGGGCAGCAAGGGAGGCATCAACACCACAATTGGAAGGCCATAACATTGAGAAATATCCTGATTACACACACAAAGCACAGCAGCGCCACAAAACATTCTTGGAAGTGAAAAAGCACCTCAAGGTGATGGGACTCTGCTACATGCTCCTTTATTCAGCTAAGCTACGAGTTATTGATGCAGGAAAATCCCATTTCTTTCTGCGACCGGAGGATGTGTGCTCTTGGCTGGACGTGGCAGGCACCCCATGAGAACATCCTTTGGCTGAAGTGGAGTCCTTTCATACCAGTGGAAAGTGGCAAGAGGCCCAATGACACTGCTCCAGGAGATGGGCGGTTCATGCCACATGGTGATATGCAGGATTGGCACAATGACTGCAACGATCGGAGACCAGCAGTTGTCAGAGAAGACACACATGGAAGTGTCCAACGAGGGTGAAGAAGACTCTGACATACTGTGGATGTCATCCCAGGCACTGGAGCCTGATAGTTGGGATGTCCCCTTTGAGGACCATAACTCAAATGACAATGGGTTAACAGGAAAGGCTTATCATTGTAATGGAAATATTTGAATACTGTATAAATGGCACTTAATGGGTTGCAATTGTCCTTCTGGGATTGTTGGGACTGTCCTCTGTTACATGGATGATGTATGCATGCATGGGGTAGTAAGTGTGATCACTGATGAGAGATGTATGATGATTCCTGGGTGCCTATTGATGTTAGAACCATACAGGAGGGGATGCTGAGATGCTTGCGAACGGCGAAGGCAAGAGCGCCAGTAGTATAGAGTGTACTTTCACAATCAAATAATAAATGTTACAAAAGTTTATTACAGAATTGTTTTATTTTGGCGGTTGTGGGGGGGACTTTCATTATTGGGTGGGTTGAGGAGGAAAGTAGAGGGGAGTGAAGTGGGATAGCGATGCTGTGACCTGGCACATCGATTATTGTGGGCATGTAGGTGGTGTTAATTTAACATTACTTGTCCTGGATGGGGGAAGGAAAGCTATATAAGAGTCTGGTTGTTTGGTTGCTGGGGATTATTGCCATCTTGACACAGACCGACCTCTTGATGACCATTCTAAATGTCTACCCTGAGCAAATATAGACTCCTCTCTTGGAATGTGCAGGGAGTGGGCTCTTTTCAGACGCAATATCGGGTAATATCCCTTCTTAAACGGCATGGGGTTGGTATTCCATGCCTACAAGAAACTCACCTCACTGATGCAGAAGCTAAAATACCGGCAAAGAAATGGAGAGATCAGGTACACTACCCCAACTACCATTCTCTCGCGGGGTCTTGATCTGGTTTGCTCCAGGTGTCCCGTTTGCAATGACATATATTGGGGCAGATGTGAGGGGTGCTACTTGTTGTTACAGGGTAGACTGGGTGTGGTGGACTTGGTTTTTGTAATTTCCTATGGACCAAATGTAGATGATGTTGTGTCCCAAGCGGGCGATACTGGCCTGTTCTGGATGGAAAAATTTAACTGCGTGGCTGATGGTGACCAAGATCGCCACCCTCTTCGTAGGAACACTAAACCTAGAATGACATCCAAGCTGAGGGAGGTTATGACACAATTATGGCTGTGTAATGCTTGGGGGGCATTTCTCCCTACAAAGCGGGAATACACGTTTTACTCTCTGACACACTGCTCTTTCAGCAGGCTTGATTGTCTCGTATTGTCTACACATTTGGCCCCTAACATATGGGAAGTGTCTTACCTTTCCTGCTATCTAACGGATCATGCACCAGTAACTTGCCTATTTCACTGGGTGGGGGGGGGTCCCCCTGAATGTGGATGTTTTCTTCAGAGACATTGCAGGGCTCTGTGGCCAGAGAGAATTTGGCAGGCACACTCAAGGATTATTTCGAGATCAATTGGGCTACCATGCAGAGCAGCGTGACTGGGAGGCGATGAAGCCCGTACTAAGAGGTAGATGTGTGGGTCTCTCTTGCGGGGTGCGCTGAGCACTGCAATCAGAACTTATCAAAAAGGAGGAGGCATTGGCAGAGATGCTACGACTACCTCCAGAGGATATGCAGGGGCACCGAAGAGAGGTCACACTGCAGTGTCAGGTGCCATTAGTGAGGAACAGGCTTGAGCATACTCTGAAGTCCTATTGTTAACTGTTATACAGGGAGGGGGATAGCTCTAGGCGGCTCCTGACCTGAATTCTTTGTTGAGAGACGCCACAGCGTCCTGTATTACACCTCAGGTGAGAGACAGCATGACATAATACAGACTCTCAAGGAAGATCTAGAACAAGTATATACTTGTTCACTCACTTGTACTCAGATCCAAGGCGCATTACCAACTTTCTGGCTGTTCCCGCAAATGGGAGAAGCTACGGCACAGGAAATAGATGCCAACCTCACACTGGAGGAGATTAGGTCGGTGCTGGCGTGCCTACTGGTGGGGAAGACGGATGGGAGTGATGGCTTTACGGCTGCATTCTATCAGGCTTTCACCACGGAGATCACCCAACAACTGCTTGAGGTATACCTAGAGGCCAGGGAGCAAGGTGATCTGCCTCGGTCCATCCGAGAGGGCTGCATTGCTATGGTACTAAAGCCCAGAGCAGAGGCATCTGAGCCATCCACCCAATGCCCGCTCACAATGATCAACAAGAACGCAAAAGTTCTCTGTGGGTCCTTGCTCTCTGGCTGCGGCCACTGATTCCCGGCTGATACACCCGGATCAGTGCTGGTTTATACAGGGATGAGACACAACTATGAATCTGAGATGACGGATGCATGTCATGCATGGACTCGAGGACATGGAGGAGAAAATGGTGGTGGTCTTTATTGACATTGCCAAGGCCATTAATACAGTATATTGGCCTATCTAATGAGTGTACTGGAGGCATGGGTACATCTGTTGTACACTGGGCCAACAGACAGGGTCAAGATCGGATGTCTATGCTCTGACTCCTGGGTGGTGTGTAGAGGCATGTGGCAAAGCTGCACACTCTTACCCCTACTTTTTGCAATAGCGTTAGAACCACTGGCAATCCAAATTCAGTGGGACATATCAGAGTGTGGTATCCAAGTTGGGGGTGTGACCCGCTTGGTGTCCCTCTCTGCCGACGACACTCTCTTCTATCTTACAGCTCTAAGAGAGTTCTTGAGTTTACTCTTAAGGTACCTGAATACTTTTGGGAACCTTACTGCTCTGCGGATCAACCAACAGAAATCCCTACCGTTTCCCCTGGGTATGATGGCTGATCCAGCTGCTTTTCCATCACTACCATTGCGATGGCAAACTAAACAGTTTTGGAACCTGGGTGTTAGACTTGGCATCACTGGCATGGTCTTCCTAACTTTTTGCCTCTACTTCCCAGGTTGTTTCTCTGTGCTGGACTCTGTTTTTACTGTTTCGTTTGCTCTGGACACTTTTACCACTGCTCACCAGTGCTAAAGTGTAAGTGTTCCCTGTATAAATTGTATGTGTACATTGGCTATCCATGATTGGCATATTTGATTTACCAGTAAGTCCCTAGTAAAATACACTAGAGGTGCCCAGGGCCTGAAATTCAAATGCTACTAGTGGGCCTGCAGCACTGGTTGTGCCACCCACATTAGTAGCCCTGTAAACATGGCTCAGACCTGCCACTGCAGTGTCTGTGAGCGCAGTTTTAAACTGCCAATTAGACTTGGCAAGTGTACCCACTTGCCAGGCCTAAACCTTCCCTTTTTATACATGTAGGGCACCCATAATCTACAAGGGCTTAAACTGAGCTTGCCTCGTATTGTCGAAGTCTCAGGGACATCAAAGACTTCTCTTTGCCAGCTCTTTGGTTTTCTGATGAAAGTCCTGCCTGCCAAATGGTGACCCTGTCTCTGGGTCCTTGAAAGGTGCAGCTGGTGGAAAAGTACAGAAATCCATACAAAGATCACCGTGCGGGGAAACTTTCGACGCACCACCCGCCTCGCGGATGAAAAACAACACTCCGCCGGTCTCGCACCTTTTTCAACGGACACCCGCCCGACGCTACCCAGGTATTTTTGTACGCCAACAACGTTCTCACTATTTTCTAAAGGATTAAGGCTCTTATTCTTTTTAAAATTCATATCTTGACTTGTGTTTGTTGGATTTTTGTCGTTTTGGTCTTGTTTTGTTTAGATAAGTATTATCTATTTTTCTAAACCTGTGTTGTGTCATTTTGTAGTGTTTTCACTGAATTACTGTGTGTGTTGGTACAAATACTTTACCCCTTGCTTATGAAGTTAAGCCTGCCTGCTCAAGCCAAGCTACCCACGGGTTGAGTGGGGGTTAACTGAGGGTGATTCCCCTTTACCCTGACTAGAGTGAGGGTCCTTGCTTGCACTGGGGTAACCTGACTGCCAACCTAAGATCTCATTTCTAACACTGGGCATTATGGTGGCATGCATGCAATGGCTGCGGACGCAATGTAACAGAGAGAGAATTAAAGAGGGTCTGACTGCCTTGTAGAATTCTGGAACATCCTGCCACAGTCTCTGTTGGGAAAAGTAGTGTGGCAAAAATGGCCTTTTTGACAAGATGCTTCTACACTTTACATCAGTCCCTTGACATGCTTCTTCGATTGACCTTTCGACGTTTGAACTAACAATGCTTGCATGGGTGAGAGGCAGGAGAAGGGTTGCCCATGAATACCTACACCTGCCTACAACAAAGAGTGGGCTCACGGTCCCGAACATAGAATTGTATTTTCTGGCCTCCCAGGTGCAGCACGCCGCCCACTGGTTATGGGAAGGTAAAACTGGGAGAAGGCCCTTCTGGAAGATGAGACACATAATACCACACTCTCAGAGCTATTGAACTCTGGTGAGCGGGACTGGGGTCCGGTCTCATACAACAAAAAACATACAACAGATGTATGGGAGCGTGCTGTGAAGGTGGTGCTGGGAAGGGCTCCCTTCACCCGTGAGTTTAGCTTCTAGGACCTACTGGCCTTCCGTAATCTTGCGGATACACTGGATATCACAACATTGAGGGGAAGAGGCTGTGAGATCCTCAGCGACCCTAACCCTAACGAGGAGTGCAGAAGGCTGGCTCAGTTTATGGTGTACACCTATAGTGTGGCACCCTATACTGAGTCCAGGTAACCCTTAGCAATAGTGAATAGGTGTCCACATGGCATACGATCTCTAGGGGTAGCTAAGGCGAGCAGTTAAAGCTTATCCAGGAAAAATGTAAAGCACTTGCAATACCACAGTAGTCAGACAATCACAAGAAAGAACCACACAAATGTTGCAAAATACAGGATACTTTATTACAGCAATACTACTAAACTGACATTGGTATAACTCCCTTTAGAGATATTACATACAATTATACACAAAAAATAACCATCAGAAAAGCATACAAATATACAGGACCATAGGGGAGGGCCAAAACATATACTAAAAAAGTGAAATGTGAAAGTGGGACTCCAGCCAAGGTAAGTGTGGTGGTTAGCTAGGGGATGGGGGCAGTGAAAAACACCAGAGGTAAGTACAGTAGGTGACCCCAGCAATGAGAAGTCAGTTACCCAGCCAGTTGTCCCTTAAGCTCACACAAAAGTAGTGGTTCGAGTTTGCGGAATTCAGGAGCCTTCCCAGTGGACCCTGAGGAAACCAGTCGGCAAGAGGAAGGAGGGAGTGTGCCCCTACCCCACGATACCCAGAAGACAGGAGTACCTACACCAGGGACCTGGATGCAGAGGGGAGAAGGGACTCTCTCTGAAGATTGTGGATACCTCAGATTGTCCAGCTGCTGTCACGACCCGGCCGGTGGAATCCAGGGACAGATTCCGGACACGAAGGACCTGCAAAGGAAGAGAAAGAGTCCAGCACCCAAGGAGGTGCCAAGGTGGTGAAGGATGCAATGTCCACCCTCCTAAAGTACATGTTCCTTCAAGTCAGTGGAAGAAGAAGTCTAGCTGCAGGTCCAGGAGCTGCTGAAGAGCCCAAGAGCTGCCTCTCGATGGTTGCCAGATTGTCGGAGGGTCAGTGAGCAGCCAGGTCACCAACAAGCATTGGCAAGTGCAAATAGGGGTTGCAGAAGGATTTGCAGAGTTTTGGGGAGCAGCAAGGTCCAGGAGACGCTACCCAGGAGGGGGAGTGAGAGCCAGCCCCTAACACACAGGAAGGACAACAGAAGTCAATGGAGCCCCCATGAGTGACCCACAGACGCCGGACACAGGGAGTCACAAGAAGGCCTTACCAGCCCAGTGAAACAGAAGTCCCACTTCGCAGGAGTTGCAGGACAGGAGCTGATCTTCGGCTTGCAGAGTGCTGAGGGCTGGGGCTTCTTAGAGCCTGAGGATCTCTTGCAGAAAGAGTCAACAAGCCTTGGCAAGTGCACAGAGATGCCAGTCAAGTGGCAGGAGCAAAGGCCTACAGTCTTCCAACTTGGACAGAAGACAAGCAGGACTCTAGGGAGGCCACAGACTCACCACCTGTAATGCAGTATCTTCGGAGGTCCAGGGACAGCAGATCCCACCAACTAGTCGACGTTGCTTTAAGGTGCCTAAGATTGCAAGGGAGTGACTCCCTCACTCCAAGGGAGATTCCTTTGTGCTTCCTGGCGCAAACAGAGTATTGTGACCCTGGCGGATGCACAGCCTTGAATGTTGCAGAATGTTTGCAGGATCTGGGGAAACAATGTTGCAGTGGGAGTCTTCTCATCAGAAGCAGACTTGTTCAGTTCCAGGCGAAGACCAGCAGCAGTTCCAGAGGCCAGGGGCATAAAATGTCTTGCAGAGAGTTCCTTGTAGAGTCTTGCTTGATGAATCTGAAGAACCACCCGTGAGGGAGCCCTTAAATAACTCTAAACGGGGGTTGGTCACTCTCTGCAGTGACCCACCTATCAGAGAGGGGTCAAGGTCGTCTCCTATCTGGCCTATCCAACCAGATGCTCCCAGGGGCCTCAGCACAGCTCACTTCCAAGATGATAGAATCAAGTAGCCACCTGGCAGAGCTCTGGGCACCTCCCTAGGAGAGGGGCTGGACAGGGGGGTGGTCACTCCCCTGTCCTTTGTGTAGTTTCATGCCAGAGTGGGAGCCAGGGGTTTCTGAACTTGTGCAAACCGAATTATGCAAGGAGGGCACCAAATGTGCCCTTCATAGCAGTCTGGTGGTGCTCAGAGGCATCCCCAACCCAGCCCTTAGACACCTAATACATAGGGAGGGGCGGTAACACCTCTCCCTTGGAGGAAACCCTTTGTTCTGCTTCTCTGTCCTGAGCCTGGCTCCTCAGCAGGAGGGCAGAACAGTGTCTGTGGTCAGCAGCAGCACGAGCTGGCAGCTGGACCTCATAAGGCTGCACAGGCAGAACTGAGGGATCACCTAGGGAACCCCCAGAGTACATACTATCATGTACTAAGACTGGAATCAGAGTAGTTGCATGATTCCAACATGTTTGATACCAAAAATGCCTAGGTTAAGAGTAGTCATTATGTAGATGGACCACTTGTGTTGACCAGTGTCCAGTACATACCTTAAGATGGCTTCCCTGCACTTACAGAGTCCAGGAATTGGACTGGAGTCTGTATGGGTACTCTGCTCATGCAGGGGAACCCTCACACAAAGAGACAGGCACCCTGCCCTTGGGGTGAAGGGCCTACCATGGGGGTTACTTATAATGTGTATGTGCAGTGGTTAGGTTTGGCAGTGAAAGTGTGCATGCACCCTTTCACGCAGGCTGCAATGGCAGGCCCGCAGTCACAGTTTGCATGGGCTTCTATGGGTGGCATTATACATGCTGCAGCCCATAAGGGACCCCAGGTGCACCAGCCCTGGGTACCTAGGTACCATACACTATAGACTAACAGGGGTGCACCAGTATGCCAACTGTCCGTTTGAAAAGTAACCAACAACTAAATTTAAGGGAGAGATCAGTCATTGGGTTCCTGGCTAGCAGGGTGCCATTGAACTACAGCCCAAACACTCTGAAATCCAGCAAAAAGTGGGGGTAACTATGCCAGAAAAATGGCACTTTCCTAAAAGGGGTTCATATCTTTTGAGGTGGCACAAGAGGCTTTTTATGTGGGAAATGGCCAGCTCCTAACACATGCGAGCATAGCTACTATAGTCAGAGAGCTAAGGCCCATATACCCGGCTGCTCCATCCTCCTCGCTGCTCTTTCGGGCACTGTTAAAGTTGGTGCGAGCTTGAGCCATGCTGACCAATAAACCGAGGACCCCCTTTTCTGGCCTGGGCAGTGTGGGAGGAGGAACCGGGAACGCCACTTGAGGATGCACGGTGGGGTAGGGTTTGCTTGCTGGTCCGGACAGTGTCCTGTAATGCACAATTTAAGTTAGTATATTTTAACTATATCCACCGTACACATGTCACTCCTGTATTGCTACATATAATACATCCCACTAAGACAAGTGCATGCCATTGATGCATAGAACAAGAAGCGTAATTTCTGCACCTGGCATGACACTGCCTGTCAGTCTTTGCATTCTGTGAACTGTGGTACAGCTCTTGGCAGTAGTCTGTGGTACACTGATAGGACAAGAGACACCCTCATCTGCAGCCTCCTAAAATTATACTATTGAATACCCTTTTGTTGAATGGGGTTGCCTGGTCCATTAAATTCTGAATCCTGAAGTATGGTTTGTAAAATATATCCTCAGGAAATCTGTGGCCAACTGGTTCCTTTTGGGGGAACAAGAGCACTACAAGGTTCCAATTGCCCTTCCTTCACACGGGGAGCCTCAGGCCCTTGAAGAGTGGCCCTGTGTCAAGGGATACTGTCCAAGCACATGGATCACACATTCTCTCATGCCCCTACTCCTCTCCTGAACAGTCAAGTGTGGTTAGAGAGGAACACATGGGAGAGAGAAGAGGAAGCCAACTCTCCTGCTGGCACCAGGAAAGAGCATGCCAAGTAGGCAAGGTGCAGTCCTGACTGGGTGAGCTTTGGAGTTCCTGTATGGTCCACAGTTTGTTGTGCCTGGGAGAACTGCATGGGCAGGGGCACCACCTTGATGCTATACACACACAGAAGCCGGCACTTTAAAGAACAAAAAGAAAACGAAAAGACTAAGGGCCAGATGCATCATGCATTTTTGCGATCGCAATGATCGGGCCGTTTGCGATCACAAAAATGCATTTTGGTATGTATGAATTCCAATTTGCTATTGGTAACTTGTTACCGAATCGCAAATTGGAATTGCGACCACATACCAATTTGGTATTAGGAAGGGGCGTGTCAAGGGTGTCTCTTCCTAATACCAAATAGCAGCAGTATATAGGAATGCTTTGTGACTGAAATGCGGTTGCAAAACATTCGCATTTCACCACCTACTTCAAGTAGGTGGTTACCCTTTCGCAAACGTGAATGGGTTCCTAAGGGACCCCTTCCCATTTGTGAATGCATGCAAAACCATTTTTTAAGAGCATACTATGGTCCCAAGGAAAACGGGCACTAAGATCTGCCCCATAACCATATTCTGCTGGGTGTGTCTGGGATTGCCAGACAGCATTAGGCAGCCAATAGTTACTCCCCCCACATCTTCCATTCTAGGGCTCCTAGGGCTTTCTACTGGTGACCCGAGCAAGAGTCAACTCAAACAAGCATTTGTAATGCAACGGGTCTCGCATTTGCTCAAATTAGAGCTATTAGCGTTGTAAACTCCTAACCAGACTTTTCTTGCCACGTAAATTGAAAATTAAAAGTAAAACAGTTTCACACAAGTGAGCCGATTCACAACTTCATGGTCGCCATGAGCATCAGCGTAGAGAGACACAAAAATAAAAAAGAAGCAGTCAAACTTATCGGCAAAAGTGCAATTAGCCATGTAACAGGGGCGATTGCCAAGGCGGTAACAAAATCTCCCCAAGGAGGGACAAACGTAAGCTTTTTACCAATGTCATCAAAGAATTTATGAAGGGCAAGCCCACAAACGGGTGGTAGTGATGGGCGTTTTCAAAAGCCCAGATATATACCAACAGGTCGGCTATGCTCGACCTAAAAATCTGATACTCTTAGAGCTAGGTTTTTGCTGTGTTGCCCTGGAATGTTACTAGACCCTTGTATGAGTGCCCTCTGTGTTTGCTAGACCATGGTTTCATTGTAGCAATTGTGCTGACATGTTCTTTTGGTACTGTTTGCTACTTCTTGTGCCAAAGTCTATAGGTAAGCGTGTAAATCACAAAAGTGCTAATTTGTATTAACATCTTCCATTGTGGGGCGTGGCTTCGGGCGTCAAGATGGCGGTCGCACTCTAACAGTGCTCCGGACCCCTCCATCATCTGCCGATAGAAGCCCCGGCTGTCCCGCGTCCAATTTGCCCCCACCCGGTCGCGACGCCGGTGGGGGAGCCTGGCGGTGCGGTGCGAGACCTGTGCGTGCCGCTAGATCGAGAAGAGGTCCAGCGAGAAGGCCCCGTCATGCGGGGCTGAAGATCAAGGCCTGCAACGCGGCCTGGAGAGGCAGAGCCTGGCCTTCGGTGGCGGCGGGAGTTGCTTTTAGTGCCCCTGAGCTGCTTTCGCTGCTGAGTCCCAGCCCCGGAGGTGTGGTCGGGCCCCCGCACGCAGCGGGTTGCAGGGGAGGCCGGGACCCCGGTGAGGTGAAGTGTTGCGGTGGCTGCATCAGGCCGCTTGGGCCAGGCCCATGGATCGCTGCTGACGTGGCCTTTGCCGGCTGTAGGGCTGGCGTCGGCCTGGCCTGTCCCGGGTCTGTGACACACCCAGGCCAAGGAGCGAAGGAGTGGCTTGGATAACTGAGGGAAGGTGCCACGCGGGCCCCGTGAGGCTTGGCGGCCCCTCTCCTACACAAGGAATCTCAGCCAGAGAAGCAGAGTGAGTGGAGGGGGCGTCTGTCAGCCCCTGGAGTGCAGCACTGCCCACGAGTAGGCGACGGGTCCCTGGGAGAGGAAGGCAGTACACCAGAGGACGCAGAGATGGTGATCTTCAGCAGGACACAAGATGACAGCTTGGGGTGCGGCGCGGAGACGCGGCAAGCGAGGGGACGTCACTCGAGAGAGCATGGACTGAACCAGCTCCTGGAGGAGCCCTGCCCCCACCCCTCCCTCGCTCGCCAGCGCCTGGTCCTGGGGGGGCTTTGTCGTTGGTGGCCCACCCTGCTTACTTGTTGTTTGACACCTAACAGAGCAGTAGCCCTAGCAGCTGTCATCTGAAGTGCCCCCCGGCATTACATATTGAGAAATCGTTGCCTGTGCATCAGGGCCCCCCCAGAAAGATATTAGACGAAGAGCAGTGAAGGAACGTGTGGCCTGTGTGGCCATCATGGGGAAGGACAGGGCTGGCAAGCAGCCACTGGCGTTCCAGCAGCGCATTGACCAGTTCACCAAACAGGCGGCCTCCCAGGGAACAGGCGATCCGCCACCAGGAACCCCTGCAGAGAAGGAGGTGATCGCGATCCTCCAGGCCATTCAGTCCTTGCGGCTGGCAGTTGAGACTAAAATTGGTAAAGTAAGAGAGGATGTGGGCCTATTGTGGCAGGACCCGCGGATGGCAGTGGGTCGCATCACGGAGGTCGAGGACCGGGTCTCTCAGGCAGAGGACGAGATCACGGAACTTAAATCTAAAGTCGTCCAGGTTGCTGACCCGCACTGTTGAGCTCCACCATAGGGCTGAAGACATTGAGAATCGCTCCAGGCGCAACAACACGTGCTTTGTTGGCTTCCCGGAGGGAGTAGAAGCGAACCAGGCGATCGTTTTTCTGGAGAACTGGATCAGATCCTGGATCCCAGAGCGACATCCCTCCCCTGGTTTGCTATCGAGCGGGCCCACAGGGTGCTGGCACCCAGACCTCCACCTGGAGGACCCAGGCGGCCAATGATCGCATGATTTATTCATTTCAAGGACCGCGACACCATGCTTAGAGAAGCAAGAGCACACCCAGACCTCCGCTGGGACAAGCACAAGATCTTAATATTCCCGGACTACACCCGGAAGGTGCAGACCAAGCGCTGCTCCTATGAGAGAGTTAAGCAAAGGCTTAGGGCAATGCAGGTAACATAGATGATCCTTTTCCCTGCGCGCCTCATGGTCCTCATGGACGGGAAATCCTTCTTCTTTGACTCGCATGAAGCGGCGTGGGACTGGCTTACTGAGGAGCACTGGGTGACCCGGAGGTGGGGGGGGCTCCCTGGCACCCAGCCATGTTGATCCTCCGGGGTTGGACATGCTGCCTGGCACTGGGTGCGGGAGGGGGGGCGGCCGCATTGCAGAATTCCGACTACATGGAGGGGTCCACCACTCCACACCAATGACAGACTCTCTGTTTTCAGGGTTTTGGTTGGGTTTAAGGGCGACAGATGCTTCAGTGTTAGAAGTATGGGGTGGGGAGCAGTTGGGGGGAGGGGAAAAAATAGTAATGTAGCAATCTCACGTTCTACTGTGGTTGAGTAGCAGTTAGGTTAACCTTTTTTCTTTTAGGTGTTCACATCCGGGCTCTTGGACAGGCATGCTACTCACATCCTTGCTGGTTCCCTACACGCGCCACTACGCAGGTGTTTTTCTGGAATGTTAATGGGCTCCTAGGTAAAATTAAGCAGTCCGCTGTCTTCAGTACCCTCCGCCGATATGCCCCCTCCATGGTCTTACTCCAGGAGACCCACTTACTTGGCACCCATTGCCCTATGCTTGCACGGGGTGGGTTGGGTATGACAGGGTCTCCCACGCGGGCTTCTCTACGGGCTCCAGGGGGTGGCTATCCTGCTGTATCGCTCCTTACCCACAGTGATAACTGCTTCCCAGTTGGATCCACAGGGGCTCTCTGCAGCTGTGTCCGGCATGCTCGGGGGGAAGCAGGTCAATATCCTGAGTGCCTATGCTCCCCCTGGAGCGTTTGAGTGCTTCTTGACTGCCCTCCGGGAGGTATTGGCAGGGCTTCCCCCGGGACTGACCTTGCTGGGAGGGGACCTCAACTCAGTTATGAATCCAGAAGTGGACATCACTGGACCTCTGTCCACAAGCCGTTCTTACCGGGCGTCCGGACTGGACCGCTGGGCAGAGGGCCTTGGTCTCTGTGATGTGTGGTGGATATGGCACCCTAGAAAGCAGCAGTATACGCACACATCAGCAGCACACCACACTCATGCCAGAATAGACCTTCTCCTCATGCCGGCTCTGGATGTTCCCAGAGTCACAGGGGTGGAGATACTACCACACAGGGTTTCGGATCATGCACCACTCCTAATCCGCATGGACGAATACAGACACCACTCGACGCCCAACGTGGTGGCTAAACGCCTGGTATTTGCAGGACAGTGACTAGACCCAAGCCTTGAGGGACCAACTCACCCAATATTTCGAAAACAATCTGGGGTCCGTGCAATCACCTGGCACGATTAGGGCCGCTTGTAAGGCCACCCTCACGGGGCAGGCCAAACATCTCCTCTGCGTGCAAGAGCGCGCACGGAACCACAAAGTGTCGGAGCTCAAGGCCAGGGCATTACGACTCGAGCACCTGCTCATTGTCTCCACGCACGCATCCATAACAAGGCAGTTAACCCTAGTTATAAAGGAGATCAGACACTCTACTCTTGAAACGGCAAAACACATGTCATGAGCCTCGACGGCCCGCATGTACAGGTGGGGGGGACAAGAATGGAAAGCTCTTGCACTGGCTTACGACCCGACCCATGACGAACAGAGTCATCCCTGAGGTCGTTGATGAATTGGGAGCCCTCTCCCGGACGCCTTGCGAAGTTGCGCAAAGTTTTGCCACTTACTATACAAGACTCTATGAGGAGTGGCCAGGCCACAAGGGGAGAGGCAGGCCCCCTTGCTAGGGGAGATGCTATCTCAGAGCTGGGTGCGGGCAAAACCCCAGGCTTCCCTGTGGAACTCTACAGCAAGTGCAGCAACATCCTTGCCCCTCACTTGCTTGCCATGTTTGAAGAAGCTTTCCCCATGTTCTCGACCAGGCCACAATAGTGGTGATCACCAAGACCAACCCCACTTCGTAGCAATGTTCTGCCTACCACCCCATTTCACTTCTCAACACTGAAGTTAAGATACTGTCCACGATACTAGCCTCCAGACTGAAAAGGGTGCTGTCCTCGTTGATACACCCGGATCAGTGCGGCATTATGCCAACTAGAATTACTAGGCATTGTGTTAGGCGATTGTTGGCTAACCGGGGCCTCTTAGCCCCTCCTCTGGCACTCCTCCTCCTAAACTTCGAAAAGGCGTTTGACACAGTGGACTGGACCTAGCTTCATCAGGTGCTTCGGGGCGCCGGGTTTGGTCCTAAATTCCGTGGACTCGTGAAGCTCCTTTATTCCAATAAGACGGCACAGATGCAGGTGAATGGCGTTGTATCGGACCAGTTCCCTATTTGTCAGGGAACCCGCCAGGGGTGCCCCTGTCCCCGCTTCTCTTCGCATTAGCGATGGAGTTACTTGTGAAGCTTATAAGGGAGGACCCCTTGATTGACAGCTGGTCTTGGCCCACTGGACGAGAAGACCAAGTGGCGCTCTATGCGGACTATGTACTCTTGTTCCTGGCCAACCCAGCCAGCAGCAGACTCCGGGCGCTGCAGCTCTTGGGACAGTTTTCAGAGGCCTCTGGCCTGACACTCAAACCCAGTAAATCTCTGCTGGTTCCGTTGCACCCCACAAGGGACTGATACGACTCGCAAAATGCCATCCCTATCAGACGCAACTGCTTCCAGTATCTGGGAGTAACTGTAGCTCTGCTGCCTGAACTGGCTTGGTCACTTAACGTTTCACCGCTCACTCAGAAGGTCAAAAATGACCTCCAGAGGTGGCAGACCCTGCCCCTCAACATCCTGGGTAGGACAGCGCTCTATGAAATGATGGTACTACCTTGGTTCCTCTACCTGCTCCAGAACTACCCCTACACCATATCCAAGCAGTGGTTTAAGGAGATGGACACTACAGAGTGGCAATTTCTTTGGTATGGTACCCGGCCCTGGTTGGCGTTTAACACCTGTCAAAGAGATGTGTATGAAGGAGGTTTGGGGATGTCCAACCTTTATCTTTATTACCTAGCAGTGCAACTGCTGGTGATTAATGATTGGATGGGGGGGGGGGGGGGGGGAGAGGGGGGCTGGTCGGACCCTGCATATCAGCTAGAATGTCTGATGATGGGCTTCCCTGGCCTACTCGGGATGCTATATGGTAAAACCCTACCTCGCAGGGTCCCGGAGGTGACAAGAGTGGGTTGGAGAGAGGCACAGAGGATGACGGGTTGGTGGCGCCACCTTACCCAACAAACCCCGCTGTGGCGCGGAACGCGGCTGGGAGAGGTCTCTTCCCTGGAGGGGTTCCAAAAATGGGACCTTATAGGCATTTCACTATTGGGGGACGTCTGGGAGGGGCCCCACGTGCTGTCCTTCCAGGAGCTTCAACAGAGATACTCACTCAACAGGACCCAATTCCACAAATACCTACATCTCAGGCACGCGCTAAACGTGCAAGTCCAGGCTGGCACGGTCCTCCCTGAATTTAGCCCCATGGAGGCCAAGTCTCTGATGGGCGGCTTAGGTAAAGAGGGAGTGTTGCAAATATACCACACCCTGGTCACCAACACAACTCAAGATGCTGAGCAGACTCCGAGAGCGGTGGGAAAAATGGTTGGGTCACATACAGGATGAAGACTGGAAGGAAGCACGGATGGCCCCTAGAACACTGAATATGACCATCCGTCTTTGCGTGGTGCACACCTACTATCTATACACGGCCTGCCTCACACCCAACAAGTTGCATAAGGCAGGTCTCCTACCCCGTGCTGATTGTCCCCGCTGTGCAGGCCCGACGCAGATTTTTATCATATGGTGTGGACCTGTCCGCACATAGCCACCTACTGGCGAGCAGTGGCGGCCGAAATCTCCAGAATCTTGCAGGAGGAGGTGGAGACTACCCCGCTGCGGCTTTTATTGAGGGTCTTGGAGGGAGAGGGGTCCAGTAGAGTGGAGCGGGACTTTTTGGGAGTGGCATGTCTGGTAGCCAAGAGAGACATCGCAGCTGGCTGGAAAGCGGAGATGACGCCAGCACTCGTGAAGTGGCGCTGTGGAGTGGACTGGTGTGCCCAACAAGAAAAACTAGTATATGAGGCGAGAGGGTGCCCTACTAAATATGACAGAGTGTGGGGGAAGTGGACAGCCGCGTGGGGAGAGTGTTCAGTGGCTATGCCTTAGGTGTGACAGCCGTGGTGTGCCCTGTTCCTGGCCACTACTATTTCCAGCCGTCAGTCTACATATTTGTAATTTTGTGTGCAGCATTTAATCTTGTGAATAATAAAATGATTTTGCTTTTAAAAGAAAAGGCAGTAACTTGACAGTGGTTTGTTACATATTGTTTGGTGCATTGCTGAGTTCAAAAATTCTAGCACTCTGCATTACCCTGAGTACGTCTGGACTGTTCCGGCTTACTATCCTGGGATGGAAGTGCTAAAGTACTTGGTTCCAACTTCAGGGGTCCACAGTACAGGGGCCCCAGGCCACCAGAAGCAGATGTTACAAACGGATCCAAGTAACAGATTTTTTTACAGCCACATTGTACATGTAGATAGAGGGTTAGAATGCCCTAAGAGGGGCTTACTTGTGTTCCCTGTCATGTGACATATGGTTCAGAAGATGAGAGAATGTGCAGGAATAGCATAGTGCATTATAGAGCTGGTGTGACCTTAAAAGAGAGACAGGATGATATCATCTATTCTGTCAATCTCTGCTCTGGCAGTTTGGGTTGGAATAACCTTACTAGAGCGTTGGTCCTTGTCAGTAGTGGCGCAGTGAGCAAAAACACAAAGGAATAAGACGCAGCCCACAGCGATTACATGTGGCTAAGATTAGTTAATGCGCTCACCCTATCAAATGTTTCTTAGTGAGACGAAGTACAACGGGTATGCCCAGACGTGGGTCCCTTAGCTCACCGAACCATAGTACTCAAGGTGTACTCCACTGATGAGGGCTAATATGGCTGGCATCAGCCCAGGGTTGATTTTCTTTCTTTTTAATGTATTTTCATTAGCTTTTAATACAAAAACGCACATCGTTGCATGACTGCTGGGTACAGATTAGTAAACTGCATAGTAATATGTCATGTTTTTCCATGGCTTCCTAACAAATATAAAGTTAATCCTTTCGCTCCCCCATCCTATCCTTCCCTGCCATATCTTCATATTTCCAGCCCTCCAGACAAAGAACATCAGTCATAATAAGTATATGACAGCAATAACGTTCCTATTCCACCCCCATTGTTTTAGATAGATATCAATGGCTAACAGTGGTTCCCCCCTAGATTGGTACATTAATCACCTGTGGAAGCATTAAAACGCTACAATATAAATAATTTCCTTAAATATACAAAAAAGGGTAAAAGGTATACATCAGGAGAGCTCATTTAGGCGGATATTCATTCTTAATGAGGGATTTCAGAGCTTCCAACATAGAATCAAATTCAAATTGTTTATTTTGAAAAATGCATTCCTTAAACCTTAAAAACATACAAGTAAAAACATTTCACTCATACAATAATAATCTTAAAAGCAATAGCAGTCACATAGCGACAATTTTTACATTGACAGGAGACACTGTTTCATACTGTTAGCTAGGATTCAAGAAGAGCACATCTTTAATAGCTTTACAGCTAGATCGTAAGAATTTAAAGTGCAAGTGTTTCTTTAGAACATCTAAAATAAGCCGTTCAATCATAAAACCCATATAGTTCTACAGTTAGATAAAAGAGCAAGGGGCAATTAGCACACAAGAACAACCTCTTTTTATTGACCCATCATTATGCACTTATAAATACATATGACTTATATTGACTGTTCAAATTGCACACTCAAACTTAATGCGTGTGTTATGCTAAACCAGACTATAGTATAAAATCAGCTTTAAAACTTCAATTTCAGACTAGAATTTTACAAACTCCTGCTTCCACATAAGCCCTACAACAAATAAGTAACTACTACTACTACTACTGGTCACTATATAGAGAAAGGTATCACTTTTTAGTACTCTTAATGCTTCAAGATATTGCCTAAAACTTAGGCAAATACATAGTAGATGTAGCCATTTGCTTTTTGGCCTGACACAGGATGGACAAAAAAACAGAACATGTGGAGAATTGTTTTTGGTATTCATGTGACACAAAGAGCAAATGTCGTCTTCAGAGTTAATTCTACTCTTTTTCCATTGTAAAGTAAATGACCCAAATTCTAAAATATCATAACAGAACTTTATGTACCGGGTCTTGGTCAGCTTGTGATGGGGGTGGCAAAAACTCTTCCAAATAGGATCTGGGCTTAAATTCCAAATATTGAGCTGATAACCTCCCCAAACATGAACTTCGATGTAAACCAACGAATACGTAAGCCCAAAAAACGAATTTCAATTGGGTTTTGGAAGACATAGGGTCAGATTTAAATCTTGGTGGTAATGGTCCCACCGTCACTTTTTCAACAGAGTGCCTGTCCGCTACCTTGGCGGCTGCCTGCCCGATTCAGATGTTGGTGGACCGTAGGCGAAAGACTGCCAGAGACTCGCTGACTCTGCCAGGAATCTCCATCCGTGTCAGCGACACTATTGGAAATAGTGGCTGTGGCGGGACTCCGGCGACTCTTCCCTTTAAGCAGATTAAGATGTGCCTTACCTCCAAGGAAACTGTGGCATTGTTACCTCCACATTTTAGTTGGTGGACTGGCGGCGAAATGAAGTAAAAATCTACTTTTTATTTTATTTTATTATTTCCACTTCTGTTTTTGACTGGACAGGACCTGCCGTCGCTGCTACCACTGGATCACAGAGGATGGCTGACCCCACCATCACTTGACTCAAAGGTAGGGATTCTGCATTACCTGTGTACACTGTGTGGTCACTGCACATGAGCTTGGGGCCAGTGCAGTTATATACATGTCACATTTGTTTTTTAAATACCTGTGACATAAATCCATCACATACACAGTTGCTATTTTGGTGTCAGTATTCATTGCCAAATGAATGCTGGCACCACAGTAATGATAACATCCCACTTGTCAACTATGTCCCTGTGTGCACATTGCAAGGGAAACATACCTGTAATGGTGTGCTTCCAGTTGTGTATGTGAGTCAGTTTGTGTGTGTGTGTATGAATGGATTGGCTGATTGAGGTTGAGGGAGCTGGTGTGGGTGATATGCTTTTGTCAGTATTTGTGCCATGTCATGTGGGTCTGATGTTTGTTGTGTTTGTGAAGCTATGTGTTGTGTTGCTGTGTGAAGCATTCAGATGAGTGTTGTGTGGTGGTTGTTGCTGTGTAGTTGTGCTTTTGTGAGTTTATGTAGATGAGTGTGTAGTTGTGTTGGTTGTTGTGGTTGTGCTGTGGGTGGGTGTACTGTATGTTGTGTTATCGATGTATGGCAATGTGTTTTCTGCCTGTACATGTTGTGTTCTGGAGGAAAGGCAATGGATAACAGTGTGTATGTTGTGTGTTGAGTAGTGTGTTAGTCAGGTGCACACGAATGGCTAAGGTACAGTGTGTGTGTGAGACTTACCTCTATTCCATACCCACTGCCATTGTACACTGCACATTGGCTCCCATGACAGGCTACCTCCATTAGCAATCTGTCACCAGTACCACTACACCACCTGCAGAACTGTAACATCTAAATAGAGTGGTCGGAACACCGTTGACTTGACCGAGTACTCGGGATCGCCATTGCTGTGGACCGGCGGTAATACCATCAATATCTAAATCAGGACCATTGAGAGGGAGTAATGGTCAGTCCAGAAGGTCCTAAGCCCCAGTTTGGGTAACCAAAATTCGATATGTCTACACCATGGAAAAGTGGTGTTCTCATCTTGTTCCAAAAGTTCTCTGATACCCTTCCGATATGGCTAAAACTCCTGTACTGTCCAAATCCTCACCCAGAGGAGAAGAGGCCTTAACACTGCTCCATGCTCTACTTTCTTGAGTGCAACATGAGAGAACATGGGGATAAGGGAAGTGTTTTCAGAGAGATGAACAGAGGATCTTACAAAATTATTCTCACTCTGGGTCAACATTTCAACATTTGAGGGGCCCCAAATTACGGCACCATATAGGGCCGCTCTTTGTGCTTTTAACTTACAAAGGGCAATGGTCGGGGAGATTGCTCTGAGGAATGTTGGCTGATGTTTTTTTAGAAATTGCCATACCTCTATTCTGAAGTACTGCCCTTCGTTTTTTATATGTGCAGACCCCAGGATAATTTACATTGAAGCATATTTCCCACTCAAATCTTGCTTTACCTTTCAGTATAGTATCCCTGCTATGTGCAATAAAGATTTTCCTTAAGCCTGACCATTCTTCTTTGCTTATTGGTATCTATACAGTTAATGGCTACCAAATGGCATCTCGTGGCGGGGTAGGGTTACAGTTTTTCCAGTTCACAGTAATGTGAGGACCAGACTCTGGAGGAAACTATAAGCCTAGGGGATCCCACAGCGCGTCTTGAACTTGATAACAGCCCTCCATAACGACACATGTGCACAGGAGCACATGGGCATAGGAGCAGGTACACACCTTTCCAGGAGGTTGCCAACCAGCAAAGGGCTGAAGCAAAGGTGTTTCCTGGCTCCCACATTGTTCAATCTGTACCTAGCCGATCTAGCGGGGGCCCTCAATAACTCATAATCCATATGCCCGAGACTTGGAGGCCGTACATTGTCGAGCCTCATGTACGCGGATGATCTAGTACTAATAAGCCACACCAAGGAAGGCTTCCAGTGACTTATCAACGCAACACAGGAATATTAACTTTGACAACACTCGTACAATGATGTTTAGTAACAGGAGGAAGAACCACTCCGCTCTGGGTTGTCACTGGGGCGAGACATGGCTTCACAAACTACCAAATCAAATATCTTGGAGTGATTGTTGATAAATCAGGCAACTTCACGTACAAAGGAAAGCAATATCAGGGAAAGGCCAGGCCCTAGCTGTAGCTATAAAAAGGTTGAAAACCCAACTGAACGTGTCATCATTCACTCCACTACTACAGGTAATACAAGCTAAGCTTCTACCCACAATAACGTCAAGCAGTGAGAACTTAAGAGGAAGAGATGTGCTGACCGATGTGCTGACCTTAGACTGTACAGTAGTAAAAGAGTACAGGATTATCTTCAGCCTATCAAAACATACCTCTCATTCGCAAATTAGATTTTGGCCTGCTAAAACAATCCCTGTTGAGATGAGGCACCTACATACATTTTTGGAGCAAAATCAGGGCAGCAGCCCCTGACACCCAAAATTACCATCTATGGCAGTAGCTCCAGCAGGAGGCCTCGTCACCTGCCAGAGTATACCACAACTAGTCCCTGGCTGTGACAGGGCTTACCCAACTATGGGAGACTTCACCCAGCAACCACTTCTCGAAGAAAGGGGGCTGGAAGGCCATCAAGCTTCATTCTTTGGTAGAAGATAAGGCAACCCTTTCAGGGAGGGCCCATGCCTGAATGACATTAAGCACTTATACTGCACTGGTGCCACAGATATTTCTCAGCCTGAGCTTCTCAAGACACGTCAAAGAGCAGTTCTTGCGGTATCGCTTGGGCCTAATACCTTGCACCTTAAACTTACCTCCCTGGCTGAGAAACCCGACAAACACAGTCTGTCGCCTGTATGGTAGCGGCACTGAAGATATACTGCATCTGATTTGCACCTGTGAAAAGATCTCAACAGGAAGGAAATCACTTTTGAAAAACGTATTTAATGAAAGGGGTGTATGTACAAGGAGACAAGCTGTGCTGGCCTGTTTTACCCCAGGGATCCACAGCTAAATTGCCAGCTGGTAAAATTTCTCACTCTGGCAAAGTCGAACCTACACAGGCCGCCATAACACTTTGGTTTAAGTAACTTGAACAAGGCAGTATGTATATATGCACCCTTGGTTCTTTATTTTGGTCAATTCTGACACTAAGCAGGTCAGTAAGGACCACGACTGTGCTTAGAATGGCATCCAAAGTGACTAGGTGTGCTTTAGGAACTGTTAAATAGAAATAGAAAAATGCACAATTTATGGCCAAATGCAGCATCATATGTTTTTAGACATTTAAGTCCTAAATATTAGGCATTTTATATTTCAGTCTTAAATGTAAGTTGTTTTATTGTAATGGTTTTAAGTAACTATGCAAATAAAGATGTTTCTGTTTCCCTTGGTACTGGGCACCAAGAACTTTGACAGCAGCCAGCAGCGGGCATCTTGCAAAACATTGGGATCCAGCACTTACACTTTTACTATGTAACCCTTACATTCCACTCAGCACTTTACTAGAAATAACTTTATTTTCAAAGAAAATCACACATAGACAAAAAAAACTACAAGAGGCAGACATGAAGCAATAATAAACCACAGATGGGAAGTACTGAAAGTCAAGAGATGAGTGGGTGCAAAGGATGAAAAGAGAGGAGGGATGAGAGAATAGTTAGGTTTTAAGAGGGCACACTCTAAATTTATGGCACTCAAAAACAATACAAAACTAATTCAAGAAACCAGTCTATGTCCCTATCCAATGCATATTTGTGCCATTCAAAAAGAGTTCATGACATAAGAGGGAAGAAACAACAAAGAGAGATACCATTACAGTAAGAGCAGAAATAGTGAATCTATTCCTGTTTTGGAGATCTTACCAAAGTACGATTTGGCTGCTTTGGGCTTTACAAAGACACAGGGCCTAATTCACAAACATAAGTTTGCATATGTAGATCTACTCATGCGCCAATCAACACCTACACCTAAGTGTAAATCTCCTAATGGATGGAATTAACTATTTTCATGTGCAAATCTACACAAGATGTAGACACAAGTCTCTACCCCTCAAATGACGGGTGGAGGCTCCTATGACTGAATTTACCGTTGTAATCTTACTATTAGTAACTTTCCACCTGTTTGTGGATATCTCAGTCACTGGGGCAGAGACTTTCCCACAGAAATTAAAAGGAATTAATTTAAGAACATTAATGTTACATTAATTAAGCTTTTTAATTACAAATAACGAAAAACACATTTCCCCAACTCCTATTCCATATTCACACACAAAAGTATTTTACATTTAAAATCTTTATTAGAATTGTTTAATACAAGTAATTAACATGTTAATTTTCCCTCCCCAAGCACCTACAGTAGCATTTGTGTTGAATGTGTCACATTCTTGAATGCAAGTTGTGCATTATTTTGTTTGAGATTTTTAAATAGCACTTACAATATACTGTATTAACATGTTATCATGTGTGTTAAATAGGAAAAAATAGAAATTGACATTTAAAAATATTTAAGAAAATGAGTTTCAATACTGCAAGTTGTGTAGTATTTTGTGATTTGTTTATTTTAATAAAATTTACAATATATTGTACTATTGTTCTCAGGTATGTTAAAAAACTAAAAACTGATTTAAAAATATTTATTAATACAAATAAAGTTAATTTCAATAATATGTTATTTAAAATATTGTTCATTTAAATTTCTTTACATTTCATTATATAATAGTGTTATTCTCTGCCACTGGTCTATCAGGTGAGGCTCTGAGTTGAATATCCTCCTTCCAAGGAGGCAGCACACCGAAAGTGCAGTTAGGCCTATTTTCCCTTTCCAAGACTCACATGATCTGTGGGGTATCCCAGGGCTCAGAATTATCTCCTTTGCTGTTTAATGTTTACATCTGCCTATTGATCTCTGTCCTGGCTAGAAGTGGTTGTAGATTATAAAACTAAACTGATGACTCTCAGATCAACATCTGGTTTGAGGGTGCTGCACAAATCCCATCAGGAATTTCAATCACCCTTGAAGTTCATTTGGAACTGGATGGGCACTAACTCCCTCAAGCTAAACACCAATAAGACTGAGCTGGTTATTCTCAATCACAGGACGATCACTGGGCCAGCACTTACTGACCCTCAGAGCATGGTGCCCCTCTTGTACCTGCGGCCACTGCCAAGAGCCTGTGTGTCATTGTAGATAATCAACTGCCTATGATCCCCAAGATCAAGGCAGTCACAGAGAAGAGTTGTGTCCTATTGAAATACATTAGAAAAGTCACTCGAGGATTTGCAAGTGGCTATTACAACAGTAATTGTGTCCTGCTTGCATTATACAAATTCCCTATATTTGGGTCTCCCAGCAACTTCTTTGCACAAACTACAAATCATTCAAAATTCAGCAACAAGGATAATCTGTAAACTGCATAGGCATGCACATATTTCTCCTGTCTTATTGAAGCTTCACCAGCTCCCAATCAAACAGAGAGCTCTTTTTAAAACGATTTGTATTATTTACAAATGCATACATGACCAGGCTTCAGCTTTTGCAGCAAGCAGAATTATGAGATATGCTCCTATTTGAGTGTTTAAATCCTGTCTTGAAACTGATTGAAGATCCCTTAGTTCAAGCAACAGAGAACAGAGGCAGCAGCCTTCTGTGTCTTGACCCTCATCTTATGGAACTCTCTCTCTCCATATTGGTCAGGCTGGAGCCTATCTCCTTGATGTTCAGAAAGCTTTTGAAGGCCAGGCTTATAAACTAAGCTTTTTATCATCCTCTCCTTTCTCTCCTGGTTCTCACAGCACCAAGAACCCTTGGATGTATATGTACTCTATAAGTTTTCCTAACCTAACAAGTCCTTAACTATCACAATTGGCATCTTCATCACTGATAGTATTCGAAAATCCTGGCAATCTCAATTTCAACACCTCTTGAATTGCTTAGGGACTCGATTCAGTTTTGCATATGAAAAATGATTAATACTACAGAGACATCACTCTTTAAATCCAATAATCCGTGAATCTCTAATTATAAAACATCTGCCCGGTACTCCATTTTAAACTATAGGGTCCATTGCTATTGTCAATATCTCTGCACCAGTCATCTTGTTGTCAGATCTTTACATCATTGATACTAATACTTTGATGGCTTTTTCCATTTTCTCCAATTGTGTGGTAATGTTCCCTAGTGTCAGCAGCTTCTCCTTTTATCCCAAGAGCAATTCTACATTCACTAAACCCCCAGCCCGCTTCCTCTCATCTGCTTTTTGTTTCAAGACATGGTGGCTGGAAAATACTTTTTTGTCCCTTCTGATGTGTCTCCTTGCCATATTATCTTGCCCTCTCATTCATTCATCAGGCTGACTTGCTAGATAACTCCAGTATATTTCTGTTGGCTGCCTCCAGGGAGCTCACATTTAGTGTCAGCCACTCCACCATCCCCCAGTAAGCTGCAAGCCACTAAAATCTTTGCTGGCCCTAAGTTCAGCCAACTTCTTTGAGTACTGGGAGATCTCTTCCGCAGCTAACAGGAATCCCCAGACATTGGTCGCCCAAAGGAAGTTGATTGGGTGGACCTCCCTATTGTTCAAAGAATGTGCGCTAGTGAGGGCACAAACTGACAGTTCGAGCTGTCACTCCAACATAGGTCTCCCCAACACTTAGGGCCTGATTACAACTTTGGAGGAGGTGTTAATCCGTCCCAAAAGTGACAGTAAAGTGACGGATATACCACCAGCCGTATTACGAGTCCATTATATCCTATGGAACTCGTAATACGGATGGTGGTATATCCGTCACTTTACCGTCACTTTTGGGACGGAATAACACCTCCTCCAAAGTTGTAATCAGGCCCTTAGTCCTTTGTTAGTCACAAGCCTGAGGACTGAAAGGTCGGCCAAGGAGCAGGACTAGCTGCAGGAGCACTGGAAAAGGCAGCCACGGCTGATGCCTCCAGGCATCACCACATGTTGTTGTTTCACTATGGACTTGTAGTCATAAAAATACAAGAAGGAACACAATAACTAGCAAGGAGCTATTCATCAGACATGTCAAACTTTCTTCTCCATAGTTGGAAAATCATTTCTTTCCTCTTTAACTTCATCCTCCGGTAAGGAAATAGTGAGGTAGTATCATCTTTTTTGCAGAAAACATTCTTGTGGAAGGTGCACTATTTCTGTACTTTGCTGCTCATTGAGTTTAGAACACTTTGTGAAGAACAATACTGTGAAAGGGTGTAGAAAGTATATGGGATGCAGGAGATTCCAACTTTTGGAAAAGGGGGCTGCATGGTACAAGCTTGGAGGAAGGTATAAACTTATTTTGCCACTCATTTCCACGGTTCACAGGGCCATTAGCACATAAAAGCACTACCTATATTGGCCCTGTTCTTGACCTGATGTCCTGCCATCAGTATTTGTGACCAATCTGATAACCAGAGAAGAAAACTGATGCCATGGAGGCCACTACTTAACCCTTTGCCCTCAGCCTTTTGACTGCCTTGAGTTCCTTTGACCTCTTCTTTTAGGCTACTGTGATGACCTACCAGGACCTGGAAGGATTTGTTTGTACCACCCAGTCTACCTGTCATTCTGTCTGTGTTCCTGTTAACCTCCCTACTTGGCTGACTGTCGTGTTTGGCCTCATCCTGCCTGTTCCCTCACCCACTCTCCCACCCAGCACCAGCAAAGAATCAGCTGTTCAGGCTCAGCCCAGCAGCATTCATCATCATATGACTGCCTCCAACTCAGAGGTCCAAGTTAACAAGTACAAAAAAAATAAGTGGAAGGAGGGGAGGGTGTTTTGGGCCAAGAAAACACCAGACGTTTACCCAGTAGCTGGAGCAGTGGGAACAGGTCATGTTGCTCTTTCCTGCCTGTAGCACTCCTGAGCTAAGGCAGCAATACTGGCCATTTGTTGGTGTGTTATGTTTCTGTAAAGGCCCAGACATGATATCTAAATGGAACTTGTAATAAGATCGACTGTGTTTATTTTTAACCTAGCCATTTTGTCTTTGTCTACTTTAATTATCAGTCAGAGGCGGTTAAGACAGCTCTAGAACACATTTTAAGGTGCTGTCTTCTTATAATCCCTGTTTGAGTATATAAGATAAGGTTAAAATACCACCTTTACGTGATTTTTCTAATTTTTGTACCAGCTGGGACATTAAAATACTAGTCATTTTGGGCTCTGGCCTCCACTCTGACGGCAGCCAGTCTCCCTTTGTCTCCCGTCCCCCCCCTCCACCTACCTCTTCCCAATCCCAAACCCCTCTCCCCATACCCAACCAAAGCACACATACTCACAGGCATGCATCCACCTGAACAGATAAGGGTAGCTCAGACAAACGCAAGTACCACAAGACCCACCACTGGCATGCACACAAGCAACATCCACCTTCAGACACACCAACATCCACTCCCTGCACTAACTCCCCTGCCACTCCCTCCTTCACAGACACTACACCAGACACACCTGCAGCCACCACACATTCTTTCACGGATCCAGCCACCAGTCTTATCATACCCACAGTAAGCACAATAGCAGTCCCACAGACATCCACCCCAGTCACATCTGCAGCCACCATAACCACTGACACCCCCGCATGCAGCAATCTAACATACCTGCAGACATCACCCAAACAAACAGTCACCCATCCACCACGGCATCTCCCAGCACTTCCTCCCTGCCTTCTCCCAAGGCACCTAAACACCCACACTCACCCGCTCAACAGACACCAAGCACCCATAAGCATTCCACGCATGCACTTGCACACAAGACATCCACCAAGACACATCTCACAACCACTTCCTCTCCCTCCACTCCTAAACCTTTTTGCCATGACCGCCCGTGTGTCTAAGAAGCATTTCTTCTCTGAGTTTTCCCTGTTTCCTACCCCTCTCCCACCCTGTGATACCCCAAGCACTCTGGGTCCCTTCCCAAGTCCATGCCTTCCACCGCCAAACCCCTCTTCCCCCTCCCTCGGTAGTGCCCTTGCTCCTCCCCCTGCCAAAAAGTCTACCCCTCCCAAGCCCAGATCCAAGGACTCCTCTCCCAAACCCAAGCCCAAGGACCCCCTCCCAAGCCCAAATGCCCCCTCCAAACCCCCCCCCCCCTCATCCCTGAGGTGCCTGCTTGCCCCCTTGATGCCCTACCCTGTGGAGGTCATCTGCAGTCAGGAGTCAAGTAGGGGCACAGTGAAGTACCATTTGTGCCTTTGGCACTTTGGACTGGCCAATGGCCTTAACATTGTACATAGCTATTTTCATTTTGTCATTTCACCCTATTAATACACCTGGGCCAATCTGGTGCTGGATTTGATGGTAACATACTTGTCCAGTCTTTCTTGCTACATGGCTGTTTGGTGTTTGTTGCCTTTGGTTTGTGTCTGTGTGATAGATATATATATATATATGTGTGTGTGTGTGTGAGGGTTGTGCTAGCTGTTGAGCCTGGCCTGCATGTATGTCATGGCTCTGCCATTTGTCCCTCTGTCATTGCTGTGTAATGTGTGTTGGATATGTTTGTGTTAGTAACATGCATGTATGTACATGAACTGTATATTGTTTGTGTTGCCATGTGTAATGGTGGTGTTGTGTGCCCTTGTGTGATTGTTATGTGTGTGTGTGTCCGTGTGTATGGTGGTGGCTATGCCATATGTGTTGTGTGTGGTGTGGGCGTAGTGTGACATATGCTTCATTGTATGGCAGTGTGATTGTGTTGATTGGTTGTGTGGTGTTGTTACATGTTGCTGTAAGTATGTGTTGTCATCTGGAGGTGTGCAGTGAGATTGTTTGGACTTGCGTTTGTGTAGTTGCAGTTGTGATGTTGTTGTGTGACTCAGTGGTGTTGTATATGATTGTTTTAGACAGTGCTGGTGCTGTGTGTGTGCGGGTTGGTGTAGCATGTGTGTGTTGGTCGTGGTGTGTGTAGCACAGGTGTGCATGTGTGTAGTATGTATGTGCGTGTGTGTAGTATGGGTGTGTGGTACATGGGTGTGTGGCCGTCGCAAGCCGTCCCGGATGTGTATGTTGTGTGTGCATGGGTACTGATGCATTTCCCTCCAGTGTACGGTAAGTGTGTGTACTTAAGGCTGTTGTCTTCATCACCATTGATGGTTCCGGAGTTGTTATGCGAGCAGGAGCAGTGGGAGAACTTCCAGTTCAGGTACAATGGCGGCTCCAAGCAGGTCTGTGGTCCTGAAAGCGAGTGTTTCCTTTTATACAGTTGGTTTCCGTCACAGTTTTGGGTGGTGGTGCGACCTCGCCGGAAACCTTGGTGGTGAGCAGCCTTGTAATGTGTCCGGCGGAAACATGGTCCCCACCAGTCTGAAAGTGCCTAACCGCCGTCTGTGGTGGCCTGACTGCACTGGCGGTAGTTTGGATGTGTTCTGTTAGGAACACTGCCATGGTAATAATTTGGACCCCCTATGTCCTTTTTCTGTTTTAGGGGCTGCCCCTTGAACATCCTCCCCTCTTTTACATCCCTTCCCCCCTTCACCGCTTCCCTTCCCTGAACCCTAAAACCCCTTTCCTCCCTGTACCTCTACACACCTATGAACCCTAAAATCCACTTACCTCTACCTGCCCCTGTAGCCTTACCTCCCTTTACCTTCATCCACCACTGAGCCCTTAAAACCGCTTACTTCCCTTTACCCCTACCTGCCGTTGAAACCTAAAAAGCCAGACCACTCTTTTCCTCTACCAGCTACTGAACCCTACAAGCCCCTTACCTCTACCCACTGATGAATCCATAATATCTTACCTCACTGCCCAGGACCCTAAAAACCATAACCTTTCTTTACCTCTGCCTGCCTGAGCTCTAAGACCCCCTTACCTCCCTTCGCCTCCACTCATCCTTGAACCCTAAAAATATCTTACCTCCCTCTTCCTCTACCTGCCCCTGAACTCTAAAACCCTTACTCACTATAGCTCTACCGGTACCTGTACCCTAAAAAACCCTTACCTTCTTTACCTCTACACGCACAGAACCCTAAAACACTTACTTCCCTTTATCTCTACTGCCACTAAACTGTAAAAAAAACTTTTAAAAAACCTTACCTACCTTTACCTGTACCTGCGCCTGAACCCTACCAACCCCTTACTAACCTTTACCTCTACCTGCTCCGGAACCCTAAAACTCTCTTTAACTCTACCTGCCCCAGAATGCTAAAACGTGTCACTAAACTCTAAAAAACCCTTACCTCTCATTATCACCACTCATCCCTAAACCCTGAAGAATCCTTAGCTCACTTTACCTCTGTCCACCCTGAACCCTAAAAATTCCTTACCTCCCTTTACCTCTAACAAACTCTGATCCCTAAAAAATCCCTTATCTCCCTTTACCGCTCACTAACCCTGAATCCTAAAAGTCCCTAACCACCCTTTACCTCTACTAACTCCTGAACCCTATAAAAACCTTTACTTCTCTTTACCTCTACCTGCCCCTGAAAAATCCCTTATCTCACTTAACCTTTATCTGCCCGGAAGCCTAAAAAAATCTTTACCTTTGTTTACCTGTGGTCGCCCATGGATCTTAAAGACAGTTGATCTAATCACTTTGCTGAACGTAAATAACATTGAAGCATACCTGCAAACCGTAACTACATCTCTTCCTATTACATTTCAAAACTATGCAATTGCATAGGTTTATAGGAGTCTGTGTCTCACAGATCATGGGCAATTTGTACAGAGTCACTCAAAAGTCCCCAAGATGCTCTGACCCCAAGAAATGTACTGTCTCCTGCTCCCTTGACACTGTGAGCAAATGGTGTGTTCCTACCTTTGCATATTATTTCGTGGTCTGGGCTTCGTTGGCGACTACATCATCACGCCTACATTAAATTTACAACAAATGCATTCCATGGAATTGTCAATATTCGTAGAGGCGGGACACACTGTGCTAAATCGAAAAGGAGCACAATTGTAACGAGCCATGCACAAAAGTGCACTCTACAAGCATGTGCACTGAGTGCTGTGCTCTTGGCACAACTTCCCCTGGCAATTTCCTCGGGCACAAGTATACAACGGAAACGAGAGTTTTGTTTCATGCCATTACAGCGTCGTTAATAGCTGAAGTGAACACCATTCTTTGCCGTGCATATATTAACCATCAGAGGATTTGCAATAAAAACTCAAGAAAGGCTGCTTGCTCTTTGCTCAAGGTCTCTTCTTCTTGGTATCTTGCACCGTCATTAGCAGCGTCTGGAATTATGCGATTCCTTTGAGTAAAAAAGCAGCTGCCTCTGTGGCACGGAGATGATTACAGCCCCACTAACAATTTCAAAGATGACGAAGTGTAAGGCGGTCATGTCCTCCCTGAATTCAAATCCAAGACAACCTTCTAATTAACCTTGATACATCCCTATCTGCGCAAGAAGCCCCTTTAGCAATCAGCGTGATGAAGCATTCGTGAGGTGGGGGGTGGCATGCCAGGCTGTCTCTGTCCTAACACCCACAAGCTATGTTTTAATATTAAAACATAACGCGATTCGCTGAGAATTCTTGCCCTACTCCGTGTAAGATTTCCACATTCTACAGAGGAATAGCATTTGATAAAAGGGCAGAAGGGTACATTGAAAAGAGGAATTCGTGCAAAATTCATCAGAACACTCATAACGAATTAACAGGTACGCCACATGACGCCCTGGAGAAAAACATTAATTTCAAGCAGTTTTGGTAGAAAGAAATCATTAATTCAAGCTGCATTTGATTACAGCAGCGCACCGATCCCGCAGATCTCCTATCAATACTGAGATTACAGCACAGTGTGCTCTACTTGTGCTCAAATTGTACGAGGACTTGTTTTCGTAAATGTACAGAAAAAGCCACAATTTCCTGTCGGGAAGAGGTGGGCTGCCCTTTATGATGGACCCTGCACAGTCGAGTTTGAAGAAATCAAGGGCAGCCACCATTTAAGGCTCTTTTCTAGCGATGACAGGAACGCCTCCCAGTTAACCTTGGATTGGGAACCTCATAGAGCTTCTGGATAATCCACCATCTTGGTAAAGTTAGTTAATAGGCCTGGTCAAGCACTTCCTTCAGAATCCTGGCGTCCGCTAAATACGCGTGGGAGAAGCTGAAGCCTGACATCCTTCTCCTTATGCTGGGTTCTGCAGCTCCACCACTGGCCGTGCTGACCGATGCCTCCAACTGACCATGTAATAACCTTCTGGAGGATCATGATCACAGAACCAACAGTACAGCCCAGGCCGTGAGGATGACTAGCTATGCACTGGGTGTGGCAGAAAGCAACAGACTCCCCCTAAGCAAGCCCAGCTGCCAGTACGTCCACGATACATCTCTGACAACAGGACTTCAACTGCCCTGTACATAATATGTAACTGCAGTTTCCTTCATGGCTCTGGAAAGCAGGGTTTGAAAGGACAGTGTCACGGACAGTAAGAGATAGGCCACCTACCCTCTTTTACTCCTAATTTAGGTCCTCAACTGGAAAATATAACACTGGAATCTCCACTGCCTTAATTTTTTCTTCTGCGCACCAACAAAAAAAACATCACTTTCGAGTGCCCTTTTTACACCACCTTCCTTGTCACAGATCCTTAGATTACAACCTACAGATCCTGCATCCCACTGGAGGAGGTACGATTTTTTTTCCGTTTGTCCTGGGCTTCTTCAAAAACTTTAGGACAGATGTACTTAGCAATTTCTGTGATCACAAACCCTGTGATTGACAAAAGCAAAGGGTTCGCTATTGTAAAGTGGCTATTCCCAATATGCAAAACCCATTTTATGTGTCAGAAAATATTTTCTGACTCATAAAATGGATTTTGTGACCCATATCCAATCACAATTTGAAAGGGGGGAAAAGAGACAAATTGTGATTCTGTAAAGTATGTGTCAATGGCTTTCAACCACAATTCCTGTCGCAAACAACTGGCCAGTTACCAATTCCACAAAGGATTTGGGGGCTCATTTAGAGTTTGGCAAAGAGGGTATTCCATCACAACAGCGACAGAGTACTCTCTCAGCCAAACTCAAGGTTCGACCGCCTAATTTAGAGGTGGTCGAACCTTAAGTATATCGACGGAGGAGCCTACACTAGCTTTGTCACTGACCTACTCATCAGCTGCCCTGACAGAGTACAGGCCGTCGGAGGTTAGCATCTGAGCGCCTGCTCACTTTAGAGTGAGTGATCAGGTGGCATGTCCCTAAGTGTGGGGGACATTAGGTTTTCATTTTTAATAAACAAACTCGCCCCCTAGGAGTTTTTTTTCGAGCAAGTAAAAAGGTTATAAGCGTTTGACGGACAGCGGCCCAGTCTGACTGAGCTCCCCATCAAATTTTATCAACGTTGACAAGAGACTCCATGACAACGGTTCCTTCCTGTCAATGTTATGCATTATCCTTGGGGAGGATGGACAACTCTAGATTTGGGGGATGGGATGTCGATCAGAGCAATGGGGTAATTTACTCTCTTTCCCTAAAGCACATTACATCATCTGCCTAAATCCAAATCAGGCACCTGGCTACTAATTGGCCGAAGGGATGGGATTCCCCTGGGATCTCTTCCCATTTGGGAGTACTATTAGCAGCCACAGGGGAGTTAAGCAGTAAACTAGGGGATCACTATCTGCCAACTCTAATATTTCTCCAAGCAGGAAACGTGTTTTTTTTAAAGCAGTGCAAGTTCCTTTAAGGAACTCTGGCTTCCTTAAAAAAATGTTTCCCGTTTGAGAATGTAAATATGGGGATTATGGTTTGGTCTGCTGTCCTTTGAAGGCCACCATCTCTGTGTTTGTAGCCAATCACAAGGAGTCGAAGATTGCAACCTGACTAATCAATATTCAAATAATATTCATTAGGCAGATTGTTCTTCGACCTCCTGTCAATTATGATTTGCAAACCGTTGAAAAAGGTGTGCTCATGTGTAGAAGAAGCAAACTAACTCAACATCTTGACAAGGTGTACCTCATGGTGGATCCTTGGCTGTTTCTCCTGAGATAACCAGGGCTGTGATTCCACTTTTTTAATGCAGGGTCACCAAGGTCAAGGTTTGACTCCATGCTTTTGTGGTTTAGCACCAAATGGAAAGTACAGTAAATTAGTAATTTAGGTAACAGCTTTGTTAATTGGAAATGCATCATAACATCAATATTTTCCCCAGTTCTAGTGGTCCTGTTTGATCCACCTAAAATTGTGTGCAGTGGTGGGTCTGCACTGCAACCAGAAGATGAAATTTGAAAGGAAAGCCACTCTAAAACAATTCCAAGACTTCGAACAGTGAATCAACATAACCTCTCTGAAAAATAAGTATAAAGGTGGGACCAAACTCACTTTTCTCCAGTTCGAAGTTCTTCTAAATGAGCATAGGGAGTGCTCTCCAGAGTATGCTTTGATCCAGGCCGTATGTCTGCATGGCAGGCAATCTCCATCTCGTGAGAGGACATCCCTAAGAACAAGTTACTTACTTTCAGTAATGCTCTTTCCAGTGGATAGTCTATCTAACTGTAGATCCCCAGCCGTCTGAATACTCTCCAGGGGTCAGACTGGATCTGGAAGAATTTCATAGAAGTGCTCTAGTACAATGCAAGGTGAAGCCTCTTGACTCTACAGTGGCTTTGGTCCACCTGGGACGTGACGGAGTGGTTCAACATATTAGTGCAACTCCTGGGCTCCAATGTCAATTTCTTCCTTGACTCTTTCCACGCCTTTTGATGCACAGCACAAAATAAATGGAGGACCCAGTGCACAAAGTTCTAATTTGGGACCCTTTTAGATGGTAAAACGATATCACTCCACATATTGATGAGGGGGAGGGCAGTGAGGAATCTTCAGTTAGACAGCACATTCACCAGAAAGAGCATAACCAAAGGCAAGGAAAAAATAGTTACTTACCTGTACACTGTATTGACATCTTTCATAGATTCACATGTTTGAATGTTCCCCATCGTCATGGTGGGAGTCCCACGGCATTTTTAAATACACAGTACCAAAAGTATGTTAATAGGCCATACAAAATTAATTGACATTCTTAACCAATTTACATTGTTTTAATAGACCCAAACGTTAGCCAACCAGACGCCGGACCCACTTCACCCCTGCATAGCCACTCTTCCTCAGATTTCTTAGCACAACTGTGTATGTGTACATTTATATATATATATATATATATATATATATATATATATATATATATATATATATATATATATCTACAACATTAGAGTGGTATGCCTAAACGGGGAGGCGGGCCGGTCGCATGTGAATCTATGAAAGATGTCAATACTGGAGAACCACAGTGTACAGGTAAACAACTAGTTTTTTCACCAGTATTGAATCTTTCGTAGATTCACATGCTTTAATCAGAATGGCTAGCAGTAAAGTAGGCCATACTACGCCAAAGAAAATATGCCTAAAATAGGCTTAAAAGGAATTGTGACACATAAACCATGTTAGCATACAACTATAAGAAAAAAAAAAGGTATGTAAATACCTGTTTTCAATCATAGCAATAATTAATTAAATTAGACATAATAGAAACATGGACCTTAGTTAAAGAGGTGGCGTAAGACTGCCTGTCCGATGGCTGCATCAGGTTTCCATGCTGATTCCAAGCAGTAATGCTTGGTGAAAGTGTGCAGGTTAGGCCATGTCGCTGCTCTGCAAATATCTGGGAGTGCTACTCCTGCAAATAATGCAGTTAATGTCGCCATCTTTCTAGTGGAGTGTGCCATCACCTTCTTCGAGAACGGTCTTTCACCTTTGTCATGACAAAAATCAATTGCCTACGATATCCATCTAACAATGCTGCATTTAGAAAGTGCATATGCCTTTCTGGGAGGTGCAAATGCAAAGAACAGTTAATCCGATTTACTGAAAGGCTTTGTACGGTGGATGTACAATTTTAAACAACGCCTGACATCCAGGGAGTGACAAGCCTTCTCCGCCTCCAAAGAAGGGATTTTGAAATATGTTGTCAATATTCCCAGCTCATTTATATGAAAAGAGGAAGGAATCTTAGAGATGAATTTCGTATTTGTTCTCAAAATCGCCTTATCCTTCTTGAATTGCAGGAAAGGCTCAGAGCTAGAGAAAGCTTGAATTTTACTAACCCTCCTGACTGACATGAGGGCAACTAGAAGTGCTGTTTTCCATGAGACATACTTCATGTTCGCCTTATGAATGGTTTCAAAGGGAGGCCTCATTAACTGGAATAAAACTGTATTCAGTTGCCAGGGTGTAGCCCTGAAAATGCCTTTCATTAATTCTCTGACTAGCCTGCACGACCATAGAGAGACTTCACCAGGTTTTTCTACGGAATTTGGAGATTGATGCCAAATGTACCTTTATGAAAGAGTGCACCAAGCCTGTCTTAGCCAAGTGCAGAAGATACAGCAATATCTGTTCTGGAGAAGAATAAAAAGGGTGAATCTTGTTCCTGATACACCAGTGACAAAATCTCTTCCACTTTGCAGCAAAGGATGTATTTGATGAAAAGACTCTCGCCTGCCCCAGTATAGACCTGCATTCCTCTGATATACTTAGCAATCCGAACTCATGCTCATAAGTTGCCATGCTGATAAAGTGAGAGACTGTATCTGAGGATGCAGTATCTGATCGTTGTTCCTTGATATTAAATTGCTCCTTGGGTGGAAGTGTATGGACGGGGATATCGACAGAAGGAGGCGCTCCGTGTACCAATACAGTCTTGGCCAATTCGGGCCATTAAAATGAGGCAATATGGCTTTTCCTTATCTGGGAATGACAGGGAAGGGCAGAAATGCTTAAGCGAACATTTCCCGACCATTAGATCTGGAGTGCATTTCCCAAAGATCCCTTCTGTATGAATCTGCTTGCAAATCTCTGGCACTTCCTGTTGTATAGAGTTGCAAAGAGGTCTACAGTTGGTGTGCCCCATTTCCTGAAAACGTGGCAGAGCAGTTTCTGGTCCATTTCCCACTCGTGGCATTGGGTAGCCCCTCAGCTGAGACAGTCCGTCTGTACATTGTCTATGCCTGGAACGTGCTCTATTTTTAGGGATATGTTGTGTTTCAGTATCCATTCCAAAATCTGTTGGACCTGAGATGAAAGTGTCTGCGACCTTGTGCCACCTTGCTTCACTAGGTAAAACATTGTGGTGGAGTTGTCTTTCCTGATCAGGGCAGAGGAGCTGTGGAGTCTGGGAAGAAATGATTGGAGGCCCAGGAAGACAGCTCTTAGCTCCAAGAGATTGATGTGCATCTAAGTCTCCTTTGAGGACCATTTCTCAGAGATTTGCAGCTCTTGAGGACGCACTCTCCAACATTCTAATAAAGCATCCTTTGTCATTATGAAGCTGGGTTGTGTTGCTTCGAAGGAGAGGCCTGGAGATATGTTGCTTTCCTTTCTCCACTATGATAGGGCCATTATCATGGTATGCATGATGTTGATGATGTCCTCTAATGAACCGTGGCTCTGAACCCACTTGGTGTCAACTTGTTCTTGGCCTTGTAAAGGCCTCATCCTTAAACACCAATCTGGATTCAATGGGATGCATGAGGATAGCATTCCCAACACTAACCTGAACATCCTCACTGAAACAGACCTTCTTTTCAGCAGAGAAGATGCCAGACTTACTATCTTGTCTATCCTTTCTCTGGTTGGATAAGCCTTGGCTTTCGCAGTGTCTAGTACAGCCCCCTAGAAAAGTCAGTGACTGAACTGGAATGAGAGATGATTTTTCTACATTTAGCTGAAGCCCCATGGACTTGAAAAGCTGTGTGCAAGCCAAGGTAGAGTCTCCTGCATCACGGAATGTTGATGCTTTGATCTACCAGTCGTCCAGGTAAGGGATTACCTGGTGACCATGTCTTTTGAGGAAAGACACCACTGGTGCCATACACTTAGTGAATACTCTTGGGGCAAACCTTAACCCAAAAGGGTGAACCTTGAATTCATAGTGGCACCCGCCACCTCAAACCTTAAGAATTGACAATTACTTCTGTGCATGGGTATATGAAAATATACAGACTTTTTCTGTATTAGAAATAAGTTTGAATAAAACCCTGTGCCCGGTTGAGTGCAAGGGACTTCTTCTATAGTTCCTTTCATGAGAAGTTCTGATATTTATTTTTTAAGAATAGCAAGATGCTGATGTGCCCTTTTGCAAGGCATATGGTAAGGAGGCTTTTGCATGAATTTCAGGGTGTGACCCAGGAACATAATATCCAATACCAATATCTCATCTGGAGATACTCTCTTAATGAGTGAGAGAGGCTGAGAGGCAATGATTTAGATAGTGTCTGTGGTGGTGCGAGGTGTCTTGTGCCGTAGTGCTATCACTGTCTCCTTGCAGAGTCTTGACCTTTTCCTCCCAGTGATTGTCTTTTTCTAGATGGCTGTTTAGAAAATGCAGCTCCAGAGCCTCTGAAGTGTTGATGCTGCTTGGCATACTGTTGCTTATAGCCCTGTTATGCATACAGCTGGTACCTGTAAGACTGGAAGGAGGACCTCTGGGTATATTGAAATCATGATCTTGCCCCACGAAAGGATGAAAAACGTCTTTGCTGGAGCATGTCTGAGGAACGAGCTGTGTCAGTGTTGGCTTTGATTGCCTGAAGGGCATCGTCCACGTGCTTCGGGAACAAATTTTACCCGAAGGGCATGTCCAATATCTTAGCCTGCACCTCTGACGAAATGGTGTGGCTTTGAGCCAGCCCTGACTACACATAACAGCTGCACCTGCATTTGCTTAAAGGCAAGTAAAGAAAAGTCCATGGACACATCAATTATTTCAGTGGAAGCCTTGGCACCTTCTTGTAGGATTTCCTTGGCCTCCTTCCTTTTGTATTCTGGCAGATATTCTAGAAGTGGAGCAAGATCTGACCACATCTGTCTATCATATTGAGCTAGATTGGCAAATGCATTTGACGCTCTGATGGATGTGGCTGACACTGCGGTAAAACGTTTCCCTATATTAACCAATCTACGTCCCTCCTTGTCCAGTGGCGCTGAACAAGGAGCGGATGGGTTACGTGAACGCCTTTGAGCGACCTGCATTACTAGTGATGGCTCTAAAATGTCCAATTAGGCAGGCTAGTGAGCTATCTGAGGCTTTCTATTTTTTGTCCATCTGTGGGACCACAGCCACTACTGAAGCCGGATTTCTCATTAATTTTAAACCTTCCTCCTAAATATGATCTACAATTGGAATGGAACGAACCGTTCTTGTTGAATCTTTAAAGTCATACAAGAAGCACTCAGCTTAGCTTGTTTAGTTGGAAGGTGCAAATCGAACCTCTTGAATGCCCGCTCCATTATCTCAAAGAAATACACAAATATCCTCTGGTGGGGATCGTGCTGGAGATGGTGTTGGTGAAGGAGATGAAGGTGTGACATAATCATCCTACTCATCCCCAGGTGTACCTGGGCCAGTAAACAGCTCTCCTTCTTCAGGCTGATCATCCTAGTCACTATCAATGTAGTAGTCTATTATAGTTATAACAGGCGTTTCCACTCTTTGTCTCCTAGTCTTCTCTGGTACAGGGGTTGCAGATAAGAGCTGCCCAACAGGTGTGGCGGTAGTTCCCTGAGAGAGAGGGATTCGTGCATGGGAGTCTGGAAAGCGTTTTTAATAATCACTTAGCATATTTCTCAAACCAGATCCCAGCGAGATAGAGATTGCAATGGTATCTTTCTGCACCGGTGTTGTTCCTCCTCCTCTTGCTCATCGTAAGGATAGTGCTCCTGAAAAGAGTCATATCTGTGTGGGGGGGCTCATCTTGAGTTGTAAAAGAGTAATTGCCTTCCAAATAACTGGAAGTGTCCTTGACCTGGTTGTCCCCACCGTCTGAGCCCTGATATTTTACTCGCAACTGTGATGGGCTGTATGCCGGTCCGAAAATACTTTCATCTTCCAATTCCTTGGTGGCTAGAACAGGGGCAGGAGAGATTGGGGGTATCTTGCTGGGAGATGCTGCAGTTGGTTTTAGCGTAATTTTAATTCTCATTGATGGCCTCGTTGAAGATGTAATCTTCTTTGCTGTAGGTCTCGTCGACGGTGATTTGAATACTGTTATCGGTGGAATTACTGAAAGTGGCACCGTCGATGAAGCGGTCACCGATGGGGCAGCTGTCAACAAGGCGGCTGTCGACAGTGCAGCAGTTGTCTACGGTGCAGTTGTCGTTGCTGTCAATGACGAGGTGGTGGTCGTCATTGGACCTGCCACTGACGAAGAAGTGGTTGTGGTAGAAGTCGTTGTCAACGTGATCGTCTTCACCAAAGAAACCCCGTCGACACAGTCTTTGCAGACGCTGCCTTTCTCATTGACAGTTCCGTCGACGGTCACACCTTTGTCGCCGAGGATGTCTTCTTAGGAGTAACAGGCACAGAAGAGGATGATGATTTCTTCTGTTCAGATTTTTTGGATAGGCCCTTATCTCTAGTCCTTTGCCTTTCTATGTCATTTGAATATGAGGTTGAGCCCTCATTTTTACAGTTGTGCTCCTGAGAAGAGCGACTGGGACCCACCTCCTCCTCAGATCCATAGTGGGATCTGGATTGTTTCTTCTGCAGCCATAACAGAAGCCTGGCCACTCTGTTCTTTAGAGTTTTTGCAGAGAAAGTTCCGCAATATTTGCAGTCTTTAGGCACATGGTTTGGATGGAGGCAGTAGAAATATTCCTTATAAGGGTCCTCTGAAAAAAGCCTTGTTTCCCACAGGATCTACATGTCCTGAAAAGCCTCTTCTTGGATCTTTAACACATTAAAGAGGTGAATAGTTCACAAACTGTGGCAACTGAGCAGAGCTAAGGGAGACTCCCTCACACATGACATGCAGTTGGAAATCTGAGGAAGAGTGGCTATGCTGGGGTGGAGTAGTCATGGGTCCAGACTCTGACTGGCTGAATTTTGGGTCTATGAAAACAATGTGAATTTGTTAACAAGGTCAACTGATTTTCTATGGCATGCTAATGTACTTTTGGTACTGCTTATTTAAAAATACCGTGAGGCTCACACCATGAAGATGGGGAAGATTCAAGCATGTGAATCTATGAAAGATTCAATACTGGAGAACTTATTCTTCTGATGGATATTTCTAACTACAGATTGCTTATCTTTAGATTTGAAATCAAAGTAGTACATCTCAAGGTGAAGGTTCTCTGGAGTGGGCTCAGATCAAAAAGTCCTGCAGGGTCGAATGGGCGAAATCCCCTTTCCATCAGACCTGGCTATCAAGGCAACAGTGTTTCATGAACGTTTACACTGATGCCCACTTTGAGGCCTAACAGATATCAAGAACAGGCACGCTGAATGCCAATGAAGTGGTGGCAGCATTGCCCCTGGTGGAATGGGCCCTTTAGTCCATCTGGAGATGCTTTTTGGCCAATGCCTAGCAGATCTTAATGCAAGAGAGGGACAATCCACCTTACTTTTCTTTGTCCCACAGAACACTGCAAAAAGCTTTTTATTCACCTAATGGGCTTTGATGTGATCAATGTAACCTCTTTTGTGGTCCAGTCGATGTAGGTTCTCCTCATCTTTTGAAGGGTAAGGCTTGGAAAAGAGAGTTAGGAGGGGGATAAATTGCCCAACTTGAAAATGAGTGACAACTTTTGGTGAGGCCACGCTGGTCCTCAGCACCAGTTTGTCTGGAAAAAGTGTGGTGTAGGAAGACTGCATTGAGAAAGCCTGGAGTTCACTTGTGTGATGAGCACAAGTAACTGCAACAAGGAAGACAATCTTTAGCATCGGAAGATGCTACAAGCAACTGTGCATCAGTTTAAAGAGTGTACACATAAGGAATGTCAGGATCAAATGAAGGTCCCACTGTGGATTCACAAATGGTTTGGTAGGCAACATATGTGTTAAACCATTAAACCTTTAATAAACTCCAAGACAAAAGGTGATATGGCCAAGGATGATTGGTCTCGTAAATTCAGAAAAGATGAAAAAGCAAATAAATAACTTTTAATAGTACTCACTGCAAGGCCAAGACAAAACCAATAATAAAATATTGACAGTTAGGCTTGCAGAGGGTATGTCTAGTGGACTTCACATCAGTCCACCAATTTGTCCCAGTGCCTGGCATAAATAGACTTGGCAACTGGCAGCCAGCCTGACATCCCCACTTTTGGTTATCAAGTTGAACGCCTTCAACTGCCACCGCTCAATCACCACACATGAATGTGTAGATTGCAGTTTCTGGTGGAGAACCTTGCTCTCCGGCTGCGACCAAAGATCCTCGAAGTGGTATTCTAATCATAGGCAGACACACAGGCTCAGACGTTCTGGGTACCACACTTTCCTGACTCAATTCTGGGCAACAGGATGATTTGAGCCCAGTCGTTCCTGACCATATTCAGAACTCTGACCTGGACAGGCAGATGGGGAAGGCATACAGGGCTCCTGTGTTCCATCCCAGTTGAAAGGCATCTTCTAGGGAGGCCCTTCATGAAAACTTCAACACACAAATGTTTGGACACTGTGTTTTAGACAAAAGATAAAAGATCTAGTCAGGATTCCCCCCCATCGCCAGAAGATGCCCTGTGTCCCTTCGGTGTGTAGCCGCTATTCATGATCCACCAGGTACTGCCAACTGAACTCGTCCACCATGGCATTCAATGAACCCACCAGATGATTCACAATACTAAGATGCCCTGACGTTCCAGCCTCCTCCAAAGGCACAGAGCCTTTTGGCACCGGACCCAGGATCCCACCCACCATGCTTGTTGCAGAACTACATAGTGTAGGCGTCCATGAGAACCTGTATCAGCCTTGACATTAAGGAATTGGTAGGAAGGTCTGATCCGCAACTCCTAAAGAATGATATGAAGGTGATTTCTGATCACCACCACTCCCAGATGACCACCCCAACACAGCAGTGACACATCTGCCATCATCATCAGCTCTGGGCGCAAAAGGGAGAGGGATCTGCCACTGATCAGGATGGGGTGGAGCAGCCACCACTACAGATTTTGTGATACATTCTCGAAACCTGGATGACATCAGATGGGTTTCCTTGGAGGAGGGTCTCCTGACGCTTCAGATCCCACTGCAGAGCAGCCATAAGCCACCTGGTGAAGTGGACAAGCAGTCTGCACAAGGCTAACAGGTCAAGAAGCTTTAGAGCAGCTTTCACCAAAATCCAGGACTGAGGCTGAAACATCAAGATCATAGTCCGAATACCTTGATTGGCTGTGATGGAGGAAAGGCCCTACACTACACTGTGTTCAAGAAACAGCTCTTGTAAACAGAAGTCTCTTTAAGGGAGTCAGGTGTGACTTTGGCTCGTTGATCAAGAAGCCCAACGATGTCAGGAGGTTCGCTCTTATCTGAGGGTGGTCTACGAATTACTAAGGCAAGCCAATCATCAAGGTAGGGGAACACTGGTATTTTCAACCTCCAAAAATGAGCACCGCCATCACTATTGTAAACACCTGAGAGGGGGATTGATGAGGCACAAAAGAAGCACAGCAAACTGAAAATGCTCTTGGCCAACCTTGAACCACAAGTAACATCTCTGGGACTGCAGGGCGAGTACATGAAAGTAAGCATCCTGCACGTCCAAGCTACCATCCAGCCACTCAGAACTGTTACAGTGTGAGCATTTTGAACCTACTGTTCTGCAAGTAGGCATGCAGAGGTAAAAAATCTAAAATGAGACAAAAGCCTCCATCCTTCTTCAGCACGAGGAAATAGCGGGAGTAACCACCCTTCCTATTCCAAGTCTGAACCCCTTTATTGGCGCCGTTTGCACAATAGAGCTGGCACCTGTTGCAGTAGAGCTAGCATCTGTGCTTCTCTGAAAGCTAGTCTGATGTGGGAAGATATTATGGAGGGTTAAAAAGAAATGGAAGGGTATTGCCCAGAAGGATAATTTGGAGGACCCATCTTTTGTATGTCGTGGATTTCTACCCTGGGAGAAAATGTTGGATCCTGCCTCCCATGGTGTGCTTGTGTGCCACTAAGGGCAAACTAAAACAGCTTGGAACTGATGCTGCAGAGGAGAGTGACTGGAAAGATGGGTATCTCTGGTGAACTGATCCTAGTTCCTGGCCACAAAAGAATTGGGGTGAATGCAGCGGGGCGGGTGAACCTGCAGTTGTCTATATTCCAACCTTCTAGAATAGTCTCAGAAGGGCCAAAACTGATGAGAAACTGCCTGGAAAGTGTCAAAAAACCCAAGGAACACGCTTTGGCCCTACTTCCCTTAAAGCGCTCCAGGACAGAATCAGCTTATGTTCCCAAATGGGTGGGATCCATTATAAGATAAATCCATAAGGGATGCCTGCACATCTTTAGAAAAATCTATGCATTGCATACGTGCATGGGGAAAAAGCACAACACTAGTACCAACTGCTCACCCCAAGCAATTGGTAGAATCGAGATCAGCACAAATCACATATTTGGCCAAATCCTTACCATCTGGCATGGTTTGAGGCATGGAGGCTCCAAACTCTTCCGGTACTACAGGCAAGATTTCACAGGCTATGTCCTAGAGTGCCTGCATGTAACAGCCTAGTAGGCAAAGCACACTGACCAAACTCAAGGCCAGGCTGGCTGAAGAGAACATTTGTTTCCTGAGAGCCTCAATCCCTTTTGAATCCCTGTCTGGTGGGTCTCTGGGAATGAATTAGTATTCATCCAGAAGGTGGAAGCTTGGACCCCCAACTCTGAGGAGTAGGATGCTGCATAAGAAAATTAGGGTCGCCAGTTGTCGGTCTGTGGGTTCTGGCGACCTGCCTGTTCACCGATGGGCAAGAGCAAGGTTCGGACGAAGTGCCCATAACTGTGCCCGGTTAGGATATTCCTGAATGGGAGGAAGGGCTAAGAGGAAACAGGCACAGGTTGTAGAATTTCTGTAAGGATGCCTGTCATAACTTCAACAAAAGGTAGTGTTTGGTCCATGACCTCAGCAGCATGTGTAATTACCACAGGAAACAAAGCACTCTCTTATGTTGGCAGCCGCAGAGGGAATATCAACCCTGTGTCAGGGGAAGTATGTGAGGACCCTGACTTCTTTTGATTTTTGGATCAGTACAGCTTTGCTTCTCAGTTCCAGATCACTACTGGGTGTAAGAGGGCACATTCATTTCACAACTTGGAGTCATGCCCCAAGGCCTAATGCCTGTAAAAGACCTTTGATATATATTCTTTCCACTCAGTGTCTGATACAGCAGCTATAATGATTTTAAGTACTGGCCAATCTAGAGATTTGGAAATCTCATTATTTAGCAAAGAAGACCCAGATAGGAAATCAGTGTCTAGATTTTGATTTCTGGAATCATATTGTACTTTAAAGCAGAATCTTTCTAGGTCCAACACCCACTTTGCATTCCAAGTAGCTCCCTAAGGAGTAAAAATGGATGTAAGGAGTTTGTGATTTGAACATATATTGAACGGCCAACCTCAAAGAAAATTAAATCAGTGCAGTAACACTTGGATGCCTCCTTCTCAACAGAGTAGTTGTATTCAGCCTCAGACAAACATCTTTGGGGTGAAGGTTGTGATTCTTTCTTTTCCATCAACAAATTGGGAAGGTGTGCTACCCAAGCCTCTATTGCTGGCAGTTGTCTTAAGAATGCTTTTTCTTTTGGTGTCAAAAACACCCAAAGAAGCTGCTGTAACAACAGCGTGCTTTAAGGACTCTAACACTTTTTATTACTTGACATTCCTCCCAGAATGTGTGCTTTTCTTTTAGCAAATCAGTAAAATGTTTTACATACTTCAACATATGCTCCACTGGTCCTAGGAAGGATTTTAGCTTTTTATCACTAGCACAAGGTGCCTTTTTACAGCATCTGACAGACTCACTTTGGTTTTGAACCCTTCTTTAGAAGATGATGTGGCTAAGGTAGTCAACTGAACTGACACCACATTGACATATTTTTCTTTTCATTGTGTGAACCGCACTGTCATCCTTTTGATAACTTGACATAAGGTCTGATCATGTTCTTGTACATTTGCTCCATATACTAATATATCACCTCGTAAGCACAAGGTACTGCAAACTCCGTAAAGAACCATTTAGAAGTTCTTTAAAAATGCTTTTATGGAAAACTGCAGCCATGGATATCAAATGTCATTCTGCAAAACATGAAGACCCCAACAGTATGAGGAAGGCCACAACTGCTCTTGAGTCTGATGAAGCTCAGTATAATGATATTCCATAGAGAGGTCAATGAGACAGAAGCAACTTGTTCACCCACAGTGGTTACCATTTTGATGATGCAAAGCAAAGGATGTCACGTAACACAAATATTGTCACTGAAGCTTCGTAAATGGACACACAGATGTAGGCTCTGCCAATTGACTTTCATGGCAAAGACTATTTGCACTAACCATTCAGAACACTCTATGGAATGAAATATACCCAGCTTGGTTAACATGATGAATTATTGTTCTAAATGTTCCATCATGCGATGTGGGAAGGGATGTGGTTTATGTACAATGAGTTTTACACCACTCTTAAGTTTAATTTTATGTTGGAAAAGTACCAGTCCAAGTTTGTAAGTTTGTCTGAAAATAAATCTTGCAACTCATCACAAATTTGATTGTCACCAACAGACCTGTTGACAAGAAGCACTTGTTTACTTTTACTGGAGACTGGAGTAATGCCCAATGCTTTTTGGAGTTGCAGTCCCAACAAATGTAAACCCTTAACACATGCATACACATTACTCATGTAGAACGATCTCTGAAAGTAATGTATATCTTGACGACACCTTCCAGGGGAGTAGGGTCTCTATTATGTCCACTGTGAGAAATGTGAGTTGTCTCCACTATATTATCTTGAACCTGCAATTGTTTGAAAACTTCACTATTAGATAAGGTGTATGGGTAACATAAGTCTGCATAAATAGATACAGCATTACAATAAATATATTTTACATTGTGGATAGCTCGGTTTAATATTACATTTAACATCATTCCAGTGAAAACTATTTTTTTCCCTTCAGTAAGACCACTCTTCGTGGAAGTGACTAGTTTAATTAATATCATCTTCGCTACATATCTTCACAAAATTACTTACTGCATCTCCTGCAAGTAGAATTTCTTGTCTGACATAATGCACTGTTAGCAAAGATTACTGCTGCCACAGCGGAAACAATTCAATTTACTGGCTTCTGGAATACATCTGGTCTTACTTGTGGCCCCTTTTTATTTTATAACTTTCATTCTCCTGTGTTTCTGTTTTATTTTCAGCTACAGTCTCTGATTGAGAATTAATTGCTTTAATATACAGGGAAGTATGCTCAACTGATTTTGGAATTTCTATAGCATCTTCTTAGTTTGGATTTTTATACAGAAATTTCTCTTATATGGGAGAATTATTCATACACATATCTAATTGCCCTCTTATCAGTGAGTCCATAAAAGTTCCAAACTCACATACTTTAGACAGACCCCTCAGAAATGATGTGTAGTTATCATGCTCTCTTGTTTGCCTTGAACTCAGCTGAAAAACGTATGATGTTCTAATAACACATTATCCTTGTCCCTAACTTGTAATATAAGTGTAAATTTTTTTGCCATATGGGTTTAAGTTTGTCATGTCCTAGCAGTGAAGAACTTCTAAAGTTGCGTTTCACTGGAATATAGCCTATTCCTTTCTTTGACTAGCATTGGGTTACCTTACTAAATTTAATAAGTGCTAATTTTAGATTGGGAGCAGATAGAGATATGCTGTTTAATTATGTGTAATTTAAAATCCTCTTTAATGGTAAAGTCTGATTTTAAAACACAATTCTGAAAATGGCAACTTTTAGAATGATGGCATTTTCTTGTCCTAATCATTTGTGCTTTCTGGCAATGTCCTGGGTCCATGACTGCAAATGTCTCTGCTGTTGGGGTGTGTGTATTTCTTCCAGACAGTGACTGAAGGTGGCTCTATATATACTATATCAAAATGAGATATTGGCGGTCATTCTGACCCTGGCGGTCAAAGACCGCCAGGGCGGAGGACCGCGGGAGCACCGCCGACAGGCCGGCGGTGCTCCAATGGGGATTCCGACCGCGGCGGTAAAGCCGCGGTCGGACCGGCACCACTGGCGGGCTCCCGCCAGTGTACCGCCGCCCCATAGAATCCTCCAAGGCGGCGCAGCTTGCTGCGCCGCCGAGGGGATTCCGACCCCCCCTACCGCCATCCAGATCCCGGCGGTCCGACCGCCGGGATCCGGATGGCGGTAGGGGGGGTCGCGGGGCCCCTGGGGGCCCCTGCAGTGCCCATGCCACTGGCATGGGCATTGCAGGGGCCCCCGTAAGAGGGCCCCTAAATGTATTTCACTGTCTGCTGCGCAGACAGTGAAATACGCGACGGGTGCAACTGCACCCGTCGCACAGCTTCCACTCCGCCGGCTCGATTCCGAGCCGGCTTCATCGTGGAAGCCTCTTTCCCGCTGGGCTGGCGGGCGGCCTGAAGGCGACCGCCCGCCAGCCCAGCGGGAAAGTCAGAATTACCGCCGCGGTCTTTCGACCGCGGAACGGTAACCTGACGGCGGGACTTTGGCGGGCGGCCTCCGCCGCCCGCCAAGGTCAGAATGAGGGCCATAGTGTGCACAGAGTTACAGAGTTCCCCAGAGGTTTAACAGAGGCTAAAGTAGATAATACTAATGATCTCTTTTGTGGTAGTGTGGTCGCGCATCTAGGCTTATCAGAGGGTAGTACAAAGCATTTGTTGTACACATACAGGCAATGAATGAAGCACACACTCAATGACTAACTCCAGACCAATTGTTTTTATAAAGCAAAAATATATTTCATTTCTAGAACCACAAGATCCAGTTTGGAGGTAAGTACATTTGCAAGTGAATAGAAAGCATATGTATCAACACCACATTGTTTCAATTTGGCAAATTATACGGTTTTCAAATAAATAGCAAATATGTTTTAAAAGTTGACACTGCAATTTTCAAAAACAGTTCTGGGGGAAGAAAAATTAATGGAATTTTGAGGTAAGTACAAGACTTACAATTCCAGTCTTCGGGGGTTTGGATATCCACAGGGTGGGTTTCAAGTTAACCCCAAAAACCCACCACCAGCAACACGGGGCCAGTAGGGTGCAGAGGTTAAAGATGATGTCAAAAATGGAGTCTTATGGAGAATGGGAGCACTTGAAATCAGGCCTGCTTGCAGGTAAGTACCCGTGTCTTCGGAGGGCAGACCTTAGGGGGTTTAGGTGAGCACCAGGTGGGGGTGGCTGGGTACAGGGTGCAAACGCAGTGTCAGGCTCCCAGTGCTTTTCAGCAGGGGAAATCCGGGGGCCACAAAGATGCAGGCCGGGTCCAGGGGATCGGTCTAAGAAAACCACAGGCTGGACAAGGAGGAGGGCCGCCTGCTAAACACTGCTGGACTGGTTGTCGGATTCCCCAAGGCCAAGGGGGCTGCAGGTGCAAGGGTACCTTTAGGCATCGGAAATCTTTGTCCGGTTCTCTCGCGGTCACAGGGGTCCTCCGGATTTAGGCTGCAGGTATTGTTGAGCTGGCCAGGAGGGGCCAACCCAGGGCGGACATAAGGTCAGAATCGCCTCAGTACCTGCTCTAAACCAGTGCGCCACCTGGACCCAGGCCGTGGGGTGCAGAGTGGGCAGGACCCACTAATCCGAGGCAGTTACGGAGTCCTTTGCTGGAGTTTCTTTCTGGACATGACTGCTGTCCACGGGAGATCTTGGCCCTCTGGTGTGCAGGCAGTCCACTTGAGGCTTTTAAGAGGCCGCTGGTCCTGCAGGATGCATCGCCATTTTGTAGCAGGACTTCCGAAGCTTGACACAGACTTGTGGGGCTGGGGCCAAGTCAGCTGGTGTCTTCAGTCTTCTCTGCTGGGGGTCAGATTAGAAGTCTTTCTTTCTTCTTGTCATCTGCTTGAGGCCACCAGGAATCTGAAGAGCTAGGTTCGGGAAGCCCTTAACTCCTGGATTTAGGGGCATTACAGGGATCAGAGGACAGTAGCCAATAGCTACTGTACCTGAGGGTGAATACACCCTTCTGTTGTCCACTACCTTTGGGGAGGGGGACACAGACCTAACCCTATTGATCCATGTGCTCCAAACCAAGATGGAGGATTTTTTTTAAGGAGGGGGTCACTTTGGCTCGGGACACCTTAGGGGTGGTCCTAACTGAAGTGGTCACTCCTCCTTGTTTTTCCTAATTTTCCAGCCAGACTTGCAGCCAAAAGTGGGAATTTTTCCAGGGGGACGGGCATCTCTACTAGCCGGGGTGCCCTGGGGCACTGTAACAAGCCTTTAAAGCTCACTGCCAGGTGTTACAATTCCTGCAGGGGGGAGGTGTGAAGCACCCCACCCAGTGCCAGCTTAGTTTCTGGCCACAGAGAGCAGAAAGACCCCCAACCTATGTGGAAAGAAACTCATCTGGAAGTGGCAGGCTGACACAGACTGGTCAGTCCTGCACTAAATGTTTGGCTAAAATACAGGGGGCATCTCTAAGGTACCCCTTGGGTGCATTTTTCAATAAATCCAACACTGGCATTAGTGTGGGTTTATTGTGCTTAGAAGTTTGACACCAAACTTCCCAGACTTGAGTCATCATGGAGCTGTGGAGTTCGTAATGACAAACTCAGAGTTGACCATGTGCTTTATATGGCCACACTGCACTTACAATGTCTAAGAATGGACTTAGACATTGTAGGAGCATATTGCTCATGCAGCTATGCTCGCACCTGTGGTACAGTGCACCCAGCCTTAAGGCTGTAAGGCCCAATAGAGGGGTGATGTACCTATGCATGGTTTGTGGGCCTGGCACCCTGAAAGGGGTTCCATATCGACTTTGTCTTGTTCCTCCCCATCAATACACACAAGCTGCAATGGCAGTGTTCATGTGCTTGGTGAGGGCCCCCCCAGGATGGCATAATACATGCTGCAGCTCTTGCGGACCTTCCCTGGCCACAGGACCCGTGGCACCATGGGTACCTTTTACAAAGGACTTAACCCCTGTGTGCCAGGGGTGTGCCAATTGTGGGAACAATGGTACAGTTTTTGGGTAAGAACACTGGTTCTGGGGCCTGGTTAGCAAGATCCCGGCACACTTTCAATCAAGTCAGCATCAATATCAGGCAAAATGTGGAAGGGCACCCATGCCAAAAGGGGCACTTTCCTGCACAACCCACTCCCAAATGAAAGAGGATGAGACTAACCTTTCCCAAGAGAGTATTGATTGTCTAAGTGGAAGAATCTGGAACATCCATCTGCATTGGCAGGGGCAGTCCCAGGTCTGTGTTGCACTGAAAAGCCCATTCCCTGTAGGGAGATGGACAATCTCAAAAGTTTAGGGTTCTCACCTTTCATTTGCATCAGCCATCTGAGAGGTCTGAGGTCAGTTTGAACAATAAAGTGAGTACCAAACCACAGTATAGGTCTCCCTCTCAATGGCACTCCAACGCTGCTCTCTGGAGAGTAACCTTCTGCTAATAAAAGCATCAAGCAGGTCTTGACCATCATCATTGGTTTGGGACAGGGCTGCTCCTATCCTATGTTCAGAGGCATCTGTTTGCACAATGAACTGCTTAGAATAATCTGGAGCTTTGAGTATTAGTGCTGAGCACATTGCCTCCTGCAGGGTGTCAAAGCCCTTTTGACAGGCAACAGTCCAGTTTACCTTTTTGGGCATTTTCTTTGAGATCAGTTCTGTGAGGTGGGTGATGAAGCAGAAAATGAAGGTTTTACATTTATTAGCGCTTAAATAATCATGTGTGACTTTAACCGAACTAATAAAAGATTGTACGGGGACAAAATGTGCCCTCAGAGTAGTTTGCTAACATTTATAAGCGTGCTTTATATAACGTGGTGTATTAGAATTGCACTAATCCGACATAATCGTAAACGTGTGCTATGATTTGCTCGTTTGAAATGTTTTTGCTTAGCATTACTTTAGTGCAGGCTTCGGCCTAGTGGCCTGGTCTCACGGTTTAGATGCTCGTATTTTTCCAATGTGCTATTAAACGTGTATTTTTGCTTGAAGCTGTACTTTTCCACTAAGATCGTTCACATGCTTATCTTAAGGTTTCGTGCCAGCCTGGCATATTTTCGCTTTACTCCAAGGTCGATCTGCAGGTGCGGACAATGGAAGCTCTGAAAGTGAGTTAATTGGTATAAAATGTTGCAACTTGCGTACCCATCTCCAAGGATAATGTATGCTTAAGTAAAAGCTTGAGAACTGTTGTTTTTGATTGGATAATTTGAAGCTAACCTATGAACCCTCCAATGGAAGACCCTAATGGATTTGAACTGTTGGCTATAAAAACCAGGTGCACGAGAGGAAAGCGGCCATTATTGGACATCGCCCATACCCGCCATTTTGCAGCTATTATGGCCCACTTCGCTGCGACGCCATTTTGAAAGAGACTTTGATGCTTTCTCTAATCGAGAGAAAGAGACTTAAATGATTCTTGCCCTAGAGACTTTAACTTTGATTTGTCCCTTTGCATGAAGTAGTAGTTTTACCTTGCCGCCGTGAGGCAATTGCCCCGTCCACCCCTGCCCCTTGTTGATCGAAATTGTACCCATGCTGACCGAAGAACGGTACCTGTGAGACAAAGACTTCCTTGTATGCTGATCGTAATTGGTAAATATGAAAGGAAATTGTAAAATTGCATTGTGTTTCTTTTAGGTAACCAACTGCTGATTTTTTTTTTGATAAGAGCCCTAGTTAAGAGTTTTCTAAATTAATGTTGCTAAATTGTTTTTGCATGATGTCCCACATGCCGATGCTAATTTGAGGTTAGATGAGGATTCCTTTTGTTGCACGATGCAATTTGAGACCTTGCTATGCTGACCAATTTATGCAATTAGCCCATTACAGATTATCGTATTAGTGATTTGCATTGCCATTATCGAATGCCTTGTGATTCAAATGCTGCATAGATTGCACTTGTTTCGCCGCTATGGACAGCTATTAATGTTCATTTATGTTTATCATTTGGTGTTGAGACACATTTATATTGTGCTAGCTTTGTTAATATAGGGAAATAAATTCACTAACTTTGAATAAACTGGTGTGGTTATTCCTGACTGAAAGGTCAGGGTTCGCCGAAATGTATTCTGGATTAATTGTCAAGTGTTATGTTGATCAAAGTATTGCTTATGTTCGTTATTGATTATTGATTTGATGCAATCGATCGATCTAGAGTACGGAGAGTCCCACTTAGTCAAAAGATTCATCGGCCTAAAGAGCGTCCAAATACAGGTAAATTATTAGTACGGACCGCTCTATCAGTAGATGGTAGCAGAGGACGGTTTCGTCTTTTGGGACCCCGTACTGTTAAAGTACATGGTGTTGAATTAACGGTTACGCCCTTTGAGACCCCATTCAAGAAGTTGAATTAGATTTTTTAGGATAAAACTGATTGACAGAATGATGATGGGCTAGGTCCACCGCGACTTTCCCGGGATCTCGGAGCTTGCGAATGGAGAGAATGGAGGTGTGGAATCAGCGTTGGCGGTACTAGCGATGGTATGAGTGAAGGTAGGGTTTTGTGCTTGCACAGCTTATTGCCGCAGATTGTGTGAGAAGGTTGCGAGGAATTTTTTTTTTTTTTTTTTTTAGAGGATAGCGGAGGTGCGACTCCGAGTGTAGGAGTAGTGAAGTCGTCGAACTTCATAGAAATAGCGGAGGTGCGACTCCGAGGGTGAGAGTAGGGAAGTCGTCGAACTTCATGTGCGTGTGGCACTTCGTGCATAAAAAGGTCCACGTGGTTGTTGTTGTTGAGACGGGCCCTGCGAGGTCAAGAGACTCCGGAGTATGTTGTTTTATGTTGTGGTCTGGTCGGTTTAGTAGGTTGATCGGGCGTGGTCAACGAGTCGGTATGTGTGTTAGGGAGCGAAAGAAACTTCGACTTCGGGCTTTGACAAGATTCTAAGTGCACTAGAATAGATCATTGACAAGTTGAGAGTAGGTCTGCGGGTCAGATTTGCTTGCGAACGTGGGGACCGAGAAAGATGGAATAACTGCCGAGGCTAGTGAAAAATCCCTAAGGTCCTGAAGCGATTGTGTTACCCTTCCTGTAGTAAACCGACAGATCTTTTTTATTTTTGGTAGCTCGCGATACATGCAAGAAGTTGTTACGAGAGGAGCTGAGTGAAGGAGGACTAGCCGCGAGGCTTTGTCAGCCGCAGTGTGTGTGAGTGTGACGTCACTAGGAGCCGCGCTGGGATAGGTTGGTTGTAGAGAAGGGTCGCGCACGGATTGGACGCAGTCCGTGGGGCTCGATTGGAAGGGGAAAGGCAAGCGAAGAGTATTCCGGGAATTAAAGTCACCCATTGATTACAAACTTTGTGAAATAAAAGGACGAGAAAATGAAATTCTTTAAAGCATTTAGGAGTGCGATGAAGGGGGAGTCTTACATTAAAGCGAGCGTAGGAGAGGAGACGCCGCCCGAAGGCACACCAGCTTACATTGTAATGGAAGAGAAGGGGGTAGCTCCGTGCCTTTGGCTAAAGCAATGGCACAAACTGACAGAGAAACATGGGAGCGTAGCGTTCCCGATACATGGGACATTCAATATAAGGATTCTAGAGAATTTGAGATTCACGATGTACGACATGAAGGTGCCTCCAAGGCCAGCCCAGTTTGAGGCTCTAGCAATTTGGGAACTAATGGCTAGACAGCAACAGCAAAAGAAGTTCGAGACCAGAATGAGAAAGGTAGAAAAGACACTAGCGGACGCTAGATGGGATAATGCACAGAAGGTGTGGAGGTCAGATGTATTGCAGGGGATAAAATTGTTCCCCGCAATTACTAAGGAAGAAGAGGAGACAGGTAAGAAAGCTACCTGTAAGACAAACAGGAGGTGTTCCAAGGATAGAGAGGACGAGGAAAAGTTGAGAAGAGAAGAGGAGTTAGAGGATGAGGAGTTAATAATGCAATTGCTGAACGACCGTCCACCACCTTATGCGGAGGGTGGACAAGGTCCAAGTACCAGTTCTGCCCCTCCGGCACCGGTACAGAACAGTGAAACTCAGAGTTCAGGAGCATCATCGGGGTCTAAGGACCCGAGTTTACCGTTCACCCCGCAGATACCGCAGGTTAGGAGAATATATCCAGATGTGCCCATGTTGAAACCATCAGAAAATTATCGGCCGCAGATGCCAGGGTACTACAGCAGTGACAACGGTGCAGGAATGATTCTAGAACAAACCGTAAGGGGAGTACAGAATGGTCACAACCAGACATTGGCACAAGCCGAATCAACCCAGTTTTTGATGCCTCAAAAGCAGATGCAGGGGGGAACAGCACATGCTCAAATGACGGGGAGCCAGATGGGCATGCCGGCAATGATGACCCATGGTGTGGGAATGAACATGCCTCAGAACATGGGAAATGGACAAAACCCAGATGCGATATCACTACCCATTACTGTAGGTCCACCAGTACCTTTGTATAGTCAACCTAACCTAGGTATGAACAGTCAAGGATCAATGCTGCAGAATGGGACAGAAAGAAGGTGCATAGAAAACACTCCAGGGATAACTCCGATAGTGGCTCAGCCAACTGGGTCTGGGTCCTTGATGGAGTTTAGTCCCATATGTGCTCAGTCGACACTGGTGAGGTCAAGCCCCCCACTGATAATACCTCTAACATCGAACACTGAAAAGTTGCCGCAACCATCAATGGCAGTCGATGTGAATGCTACGCTGATGGGGTTGAATGCGCAACAGCTGACACAGTGGTTCAACAGTCTGAATTCCACACAAAGCTCAGCCAGTGGGAAGGGAGAAGATTATATGAATAGGATGAGGTTGAACATGGAAGCACAAGAATTGGTGGAAGGGACTATGGGTGTGAATAGGTTAGAGTCCTACTCGGAAGAAGAGCTGAGATATCTATGTCCCAGGATTACGAGAGAAGTGAACAAGGTACATAAGAGCTTGCAGGAAATAGCCGACAAAAACGGGGTTGACATAGACAAGACAAAACACTTGAGCAGAAGCTACAGGTTGGACTTTGGGACCACAGATTTTGAACACATGAGGTCAGCAGGCATGAAGGCGCACCTTAGAGAACTGCTACAGAGTGCACAAGTGTGGAGGTGCTTAGACAAGTGGGAAAGCAGGTGGGTAAAGAGAAAGGAAAAGAGGAGGGACAGCGCTACAGAGCACAATGAGAAAAGACCACAAAGTAGCGAGGCAGTAACCATGTTACCAATGAGGGAAACAGCAGGGGGAAAATTAATACATGTACCATGGCACAGAAGCGATATTCAGTCTTTTACGGACGATTTTCCCAAACTGAGAGAGAAGCCGATTGAATGGTATCAACAGACTGATAGGTTTGTGAAGCTTGCAAAATGTCTCTGGGAAGACCTGAACACTCTATTTGAGATTGTGGTTCCAGCAGATTTGTGGGAGGATTGCAAAAGAGCGGTAGGTTGGCCGACAAGTGAACCAGAGAGAGACAGGGAGACGGGTGCACCATCACCTATGGTGATGAGCTTGTACTATAAGGTGATTGAGCATTTGAAGACGAAGGTTGTCGCGAAAAATGTGGATTGGCAGAAGATTGATCGAACTGCCCAAGAGGCTAAAGAATCGATTCATAGTTACTATGAGAGGTTGTTGAAGGCGTTCAAGAACTACAGCGGCACGGAAACAATAGAGGCGAAGGACATGCTTCATTTTGTGTTCAGATTTGTGGAAGGGTTGAGACCAGAGATAAGTCAGATGATAAAGTCGCATTTGATTTGCTGGCAGTCGAAACCGATTGACGAAGTATTGAATTATGCGAAATACTGTAGCGACGAAATTGAGGTGAAACAGAAAAAGCTGAAAGAGAAGGTGATGATGATGCAGCTTAAGGCAGCTCAGAAGGGTTTGCAAAGTCTGCAAGGGTTGCAAGGGTTCCAACAACAGGTACCGCAACCGCAGCCGCAGTTGCAGGGAAACATGGCGTTTCAGCCACAGGCCAGAGGCAGAGGCAGAGGCAGAGGAGGTTTTGTGAATAATGGTCCGGATTTTAACACTGTTGTGACGGGTGTGCAGGCAATGAAGAAGGTGATGCTGTGTCACGTGTGCGGAATTGTCGGTCATTGGAAACGTGAGTGCCCGATGGTGGTGCAGGAAGGTGCAGGTGCAGGTGCAGGTGTTGGTCAGCAAAACAATGATGTCAATGCATTTCAGACAATGAGGGGACCGAAAATGAGAGGTCCAAACACAAATTTTCAGACCATAAATCAGTTGCAGGGATTACAACCTATGCAGCCGCAGCAGATGCAGATGCCTCGTATGCAGATGACGCAAATGCAACCAATGCAACAGCAGTTACCCATGGTACCTAATCAGCAAATGCAAATACCTTTGGCACCAATGAGTCAGCAGCAAGTGATGGTTCCTCCACAGGTCTCGGGTCAGGTAATGAGTACAAATGGCACAGTACAGCAGTTCCCACTACACAGTGAGAGTGGAATAAACAATGTATGGGAGAGTGAAAGTTCAGAAGAAGAAGGAGATTGTGTGCTTGCAGCATCCTTGGAAGTTGATCAAAGGGGTCCGTACGTAGAGGGAAGAGTAATGGGTCATCGTGTTTCATTCTTGGTTGACACAGGAGCCACACGTTCAACTGTTAAGAGCAGTGAAGTACCAAATTTGCCACTCTCAGGGAGGACAGTTCAAGTAGTAGGAGTAGCAAACAGGCACCTGACAAACCCAATTACAGATCCGGTACCAGTCAGCATCGGTAACTATCAAGGGGTGCATCAGTTTGTGGTATGTGACTCAAGCCCGATAGCACTGTTAGGGAGAGACCTATTGTGCACATTGGGATGTTCGATCATGTGTTCGAACGAAGGAATAACAATCCAGACGAGCAGTGATGGGGAGGAAGAGGACAGTGCAGAGGGGGATGAGATGGAAACTGTCGATGAAGAGTATCCTCTGATTTGTCTCTTCCCGATGATAACTGAAGAAGATATTCCAGCTGAATTACGGGAAACAGTCGGAAGGGAAGTGTGGGATATGACAGGGAAAGAGGTGGGATTGATGAAAGGAGTGGAACCAGTGAAAGTGACTGTAAAGCCCAATGCGATCTTTCCCCAGACCCCACAATACCACATGGCACAAGACACCCTCATGAAAGTTGCCCAACTTATTGACGAATTTGTAAAACAGGGGGTACTGAAAGAAGTGTTAAGCAGTCCATGTAATTCACCAATAATGGGACTAATAAAGCCGAGTGGAAAGGTCCGACTCGTGCAGGACTTGAGGAAAATAAATGACATCATAGTCAAATGCTGCCCAGTAGTACCGAATCCAGCTGTGATAATGTTTCAAATTCCTTGCGATGCTGAGTGGTTCTCAGTCATCGACTTGTCACAAGCATTCTTTTCTGTGCCTCTTCATGAGGACAGCCAATTCCTCTTTTGTTTCAAATTCCTAAACAGAGTATACAGTTGGTGTCGAATTCCTCAAGGGTTTTCTGAGTCACCGTCAATCTTCAATCAGATTCTAAAGAAAGATTTGGAAGCATTAGAATTGCCATTCGAGTCAACCCTAGTACAGTACATTGATGACTTACTGGTTGCATCAAAGACAGAAAGTGGCTGCACAGCCGATACCATTGCTCTGTTGAACCATTTGGGAAGGAATGGACATAAGGTGTCCCCTTCCAAATTGCAGTTCTGTCAGAAGAAAGTGAAATACTTGGGTCACCAGATAGAGAAAGGGTCACGGAGAATAATGAAGGAAAGAATAACAAGTGTACTTCAAATGAGTCCACCAAAGACAAGGAGGGAGGTGAGGAAGTTTTTGGGAATGGTGGGCTACTGTCGCCAGTGGATTCCCAACTTCTCGACTCTAGCAAAGCCTTTACTGAAACTGACCCAGAAGGATGCCTTGGATCAAATTGAACTGAAAGGAGATGAGATGGATGCTTTTGTTGAATTGAAAGAGTGCATGTGTAGGGCTCCAGCTTTAGGTATGCCTGATTACACAAAGCCTTTCACATTGTTTTGTCATGAACGTGATGCATGTTCTTTGTCTGTCTTGACCCAAGCCCATGGTGGCGTAAACAGACCAGTAGCGTATTTTTCAGCTACTTTGGATCCGGTCGCAGCAGCACTCCCAGGGTGTTTGCGCGCCGTAGCAGCAGTTGGTATCAGCCTCACTCAGAGTGAAGGAATAGTGATGGGACACCCAGTAACAGTCATGGTCCCTCACTCAGTCGAGATACTTTTGACCCGCTCCCGAACGCAGCACATGACTGGAGCAAGACTCACAAGGTATGAAACGATAATTCTGGGCTCACCGAATGTGCAGCTGAAAAGGTGCACTACGTTGAATCCAGAAACCTTGCTTCCTGGAGAAAATGCTGAAATTGAGGACGCTGAAGACGTCGAGCATGACTGCCTTCAGGTGACTGAATTTTGCACAAAACCTCGACCTGACATTAAGGATACTAAGCTTGATGAAAATGACCAAATCGTTTTCGTTGATGGTTCATGTCTAAGAGATGGGATGGGAATTTTGAAAGCAGGATATGCTGTATGCACTGTAACAGGTGTCTTGGAAGCGGGATGGCTTCAAGGAGTCTATTCTGCACAAGTAGCAGAACTTGTAGCCCTTACAAGAGCATGTCAACTATCTGCATTGATGAAAGTTACCATTTACACTGATAGTCAGTACGGGTTTGGGATTGTGCATGACTTTGGACAATTATGGTCACAGAGAGGTTTCCTGACTTCTTCAGGATCCCCAGTGAAAAATGGGGAAAGGATAAGGGAATTGTTACACGCCATTCAAATGCCAGCCGAAGTTGCAGTGGTAAAGTGTAGTGCTCATACGAAAGGACAAGACTATGTTTCTCTGGGGAATGCGTATGTGGATCAAGTTGCCAGATTTTGTGCCTTGAACTGTATATTACTCAGAGATGAATGGAATTCGATAAGTGAACCAGAACTCGAACCAGCTGAAGCATTTGCCTTGAAGGTTGTAGATACAATAGATGAATTAAAAGCATTACAGAATAACGTCAGGGAGGATGAAAGAGAGTCCTGGATTAAATCACAATGTATAAAGAGACCAGATGAGTTATGGGTTTCAAATGAGGGAAAATTTGTTTTGCCAAATAGTCTCTTATCACAGCTTGCGCAGTTCTATCATGGGCAAGCTCACCTAGGGAGAGATGCCATGATAAGATTGTTCAAAACTGATTGGTTTAACCCCAGATTTCGTCAAGCTGCAGAAGCAGTTTGCCATCGATGTGTCACTTGCCAGCAGATGAACCCAGGAAAGGGAACAGTTGTGAACGCCAGCCACATTGGCAGGGCCAGTGGGCCATTTAGCCGAATGCAGATGGACTTCATTGAGATGCCTGTGCATGGAGGTCTAAAGTATGTGTTGGTGATTGTGTGCATTTTTAGTCATTGGATTGAGGCATACCCCACACGTAGAAATGACAGCCTTACAGTTGCAAAGCTATTGCTGAGAGAGTTGATACCACGTTTCGGATTCCCGATCTCTTTAGAATCAGATAGGGGAAGTCACTTCAATAACGAGGTGATAAAGTTACTTTGCGAAGCGCTGAACATTGAGCAAAAACTGCATTGTAGCTATCGCCCTGAAGCCTCAGGACTGGTGGAACAAATGAATGGTACATTGAAATCAAGAATGGCGAAAATATGTGCATCGACAAATTTGAAATGGCCTGACGCATTGCCCTTGGTGCTAATGTCAATGAGAAACACCCCTGATAGAAAGACTGGATTGTCTCCGCACGAAATTCTCATGGGCAGGGCTATGAGACTTCCTGCAGTTCCCGCAAACGCGCTTTTGAATATTACAGATGATATGGTGTTAGACTACTGCAAGGGTCTGGCTGACGTGGTTCGCTCTTTCTCTCACCAGGTGGAAGCGACCACCTTGCCACCGATCCAAGGTCCAGGACACGCACTGAAAGCAGGTGACTGGGTCGTGGTAAAGAAGCATGTGAGGAAGTCGTGTCTGGAACCCCGTTGGAAAGGCCCTTTCCAAGTGATACTGACGACAACTACCGCTGTGAAGTGTGCGGGGGTTCCCAACTGGATTCACGCCAGTCACATAAAGAAGGTGTTGTGTCCCACAGATGAGGAAGTTGAAGCGCTGAAACTGCCAGTGCCTGGTAAAACAGTGCTGAGTGCTGAGACAGAACAAAACCGAACTGAAAGCGAACAGGCAGAAGAAGGAGAGAGAGAGATATTATTGGAGGACGAAGAGACAAACTCACTTGGGGAAGACCAAGGAGAAAGTTCAGACAGCGACGAAGCGGCTGAAGGTGACAAAGAACCTGAAGCAGCTGAGGGTAGCGAAAAGCCTGAAGCAGCTGAGGGTGACAAGGAACCTGAAGCAGCTGAAAGTGATACAGAGCCTGACGAAAGTAACGGTGACGAAGGGCTCGAAAAAGGTGAAAAAGTAGGAGAGCCTGATCAGAGGAGGGCTTTCCCAGAAGCAGACGATACAGAAAAAGAAAAGGAGAACGTGATCGATTCCCCAGAAGGAGGGGACAAGGCAGAACAGAACGAAAAGGTTCAAAGTTCTACAGAAAAGGTCGCAGGTCCAACAAATGGAGATGGTGCAAAGAGGAGACTAAGTATATCACCAGTAAAACAAAGGACTGAAGAAAGTTTGAACGACGGAGGAAGGCCAAAAGTGAAAGAGAAAAGAAAGGAAGTGTCTGTCGTGGTACCACCCCCGAGTGAAGAAAAGGACTTGACAAAAGAGGAAAGTACCAGTGAGGCAGAATCGAAAAGAGAAGCAAAATTGAAAAGGAAAAGGATACCAAACAGGAGATATTCCGGTCCAGAATGGGCATATGCAGTCAATGACGACTGGACTGACGAGTTTGTATCTCTAAGCCTCGAGAACGAAGAAGAAGAGATACCAATAGAAAAGAAAAATTTTATGGACAGTGTTGATTGAAAGGGTGATAAATGATATCGCTTGCTACAATATAACGTGAAACAAACAACCAGCTGAGACATTGCTAAACCGGATGAGACATTTGCTAAACTGATAAAAGACTGAGTTATTGCCGAATTGAGACAAATGCTGCTAACCAATAAGTGACTGGCCTCCTGAAGAAAACTGTGTGAACATTGCGCTCGTTCAGCTTTGTAACTAAATTGCTAAATAGTTTCTTTATAGGTGCTTCCAGCTCTCTGATTCTATACAGATCATGATGCAAAATAGTAGAAAGAAATATTGTAAATATGTGTGTATAGGCTTGGTAATTGCATGTGTACTAATAATAATGGCAATTGTGCTTGAAATGCATGGAAAGGGTGAGAATGAGAAAATTGACACTTCTACTTTTGCTCCTGTTACTGTCACTGAACTAACCGCATTAAAAAGATTAGAATTAGATGAGAGGCTCTTGCATGATAAGAAAGAGCTTTCGTATAATGTTTTCTATCGCTTATTAACAGAATATGTTGAGACTATGGACGCGAAAGATTGTTATGTGTGTACACAGATACCGACATCAGTAAAGGAAGGGGTGACTTATCACCACATGCCTCTTACATACGGGATTACATGTAGTATAGTAATGTCTAGATTTTATGGTCAAACTAACATACAGTATTTTTACTCGAATTATGATGTTACCTTTGCTTATGTTCCTATAATAGCGCAGCTAAGCCAGATTGCTAAAGATTGGGATGCTAAAATAATGAGGGAATTTTTCGAGCCAATGCTACCTTTTGAAACGGCTCACGCTCATAGGGAAAACCTTACCTGCTCGCTCTCTGCAGTAGAAATAAGCTTTTTAGATCGCACAGATGATAGAAGGGCACAAATGAATGCGAAATTAGAAAAAGAGCTACATAAGAGGACTTCAGTAGATAATTATGATTTTGCCGCAATAAAGACACAAGGGAGAATAGCTTTAGATGCTTGGCATGTAGGGAAATTTTGTATATATCGAGGTGAATCTTATTATGACAATATTTTTGTAGGAGCGAGTGAGTGTAAACATACGTTTATTTTTAAGGCCAAATGGACATTCATGATGAACGGACTTGACCCTGTCATTCCAGGTGTATATTACATTTGTGGGTATAATGCCTATTATCGTCTTCCAAAGGGATGGTGGGGGAGATGTTATTTGGGTATAGTGTTCCCAAAGGTTTATCAACTGGATGACCTATCGATGATCCAAAAGACATCTGGATCCCATCGTATCCAGAAAAGAGAGACCGCAGCTGCTGTGGTAGGAGATATATTTGGAGCCATGATTCCTTCGTTGGGAGTTGTGTTGAATTCCATCAAAATAAGAAAGTTGTCTACTATAGTGGATAACATGTTGACAAAGTTTTCAGGTGCTATAATCCTGATAGATGCTGAACTTGCAGCGGAAAGAGCTATGACTCTTCAAAATAGGCTTGCTTTAGACATTCTTTTAGCAAAGGATGGCGGCGTTTGCAAAATGCTTGGTGCACGACACTGTTGTACATATATTCCTGACAATAGTGTGAAAATTAAAACTATGCTTGCTAATCTAACAAAAGAGAGTGCAGATTTGAAGGAATTGAAAGAACCTGGAGTGTGGGAGAAGGTTGGAAAAGGACTTGCTTCAGTGGGACATTGGATTGGAGGAATTTGGAATGGAATATTGCTAAAAATAATAGAGGGAATTTTAATAGTTATAATTTGCATATTTGGAATTTGGGGAATAAAAAGGGGAATAATAATGATTATGGAAAGAATTAAAAGAAGGAAGGAAGAGAAAATAATGAAGAGAATGGCAGAAGAATACAAAGCGAAAACTAGGGGAATTAAAAGGAAAAGAGAACTGACAGAATTTTAATGGAATAAAATTTGTGGGCATGATTTGGTGTGATGACAAGTAGTCATCAGAGGAGGGATTGATGAAGCAGAAAATGAAGGTTTTACATTTATTAGTGCTTAAACGTAGTGTGAAATAATCATGTGTGACTTTAACCGAACTAATAAAAGATTGTACGGGGACAAAATGTGCCCCCAGAGTAGTTTGCTAACATTTATAAGCGTGCTTTATATAACGTGGTGTATTAGAATTGCACTAATCCGACATAATCGTAAACGTGTGCTATGATTTGCTCGTTTGAAATGTTTTAGCTTAGCATTACTTTAGTGCAGGCTTCGGCCTAGTGGCCTGGTCTCACGGTTTAGATGCTCGTATTTTTCCAATGTGCTATTAAACGTGTATTTTTGCTTGAAGCTGTACTTTTCCACTAAGATCGTTCACATGCTTATCTTAAGGTTTCGTGCCAGCCTGGCATATTTTCGCTTTACTCCAAGGTCGATCTGCAGGTGCGGACAATGGAAGCTCTGAAAGTGAGTTAATTGGTATAAAATGTTGCAACTTGCGTACCCATCTCCAAGGATAATGTATGCTTAAGTAAAAGCTTGAGAACTGTTGTTTTTGATTGGATAATTTGAAGCTAACCTATGAACCCTCCAATGGAAGACCCTACTGGATTTGAACTGTTGGCTATAAAAACCAGGTGCACGAGAGGAAAGCGGCCATTTTTGGACATCGCCCATACCCGCCATTTTGCAGCTATTATGGCCCACTTCGCTGCGACGCCATTTTGAAAGAGACTTTGATGCTTTCTCTAATCGAGAGAAAGAGACTTAAATGATTCTTGCCCTAGAGACTTTAACTTTGATTTGTCCCTTTGCATGAAGTAGTAGTTTTACCTTGCCGCCGTGAGGCAATTGCCCCGTCCACCCCTGCCCCTTTGCCCCGTCCCATGTTGATCGAAATTGTACCCATGCTGACCGAAGAACGGTACCTGTGAGACAAAGACTTCCTTGTATGCTGATCGTAATTGGTAAATATGAAAGGAAATTGTAAAATTGCATTGTGTTTCTTTTAGGTAACCAACTGCTGATTTTTTTTTTGATAAGAGCCCTAGTTAAGAGTTTTCTAAATTAATGTTGCTAAATTGTTTTTGCATGATGTCCCACATGCCGATGCTAATTTGAGGTTAGATGAGGATTCCTTTTGTTGCACGATGCAATTTGAGACCTTGCTATGCTGACCAATGTATGCAATTAGCCCATTACAGATTATCGTATTAGTGATTTGCATTGCCATTATCGAATGCCTTGTGATTCAAATGCTGCATAGATTGCACTTGTTTCGCCGCTATGGACAGCTATTAATGTTCATTTATGTTTATCATTTGGTGTTGAGACACATTTATATTGTGCTAGCTTTGTTAATATAGGGAAATAAATTCACTAACTTTGAATAAACTGGTGTGGTTATTCCTGACTGAAAGGTCAGGGTTCGCCGAAATGTATTCTGGATTAATTGTCAAGTGTTATGTTGATCAAGGTATTGCTTATGTTCGTTATTGATTATTGATTTGATGCAATCGATCGATCTAGAGTACGGAGAGTCCCACTTAGTCAAAAGATTCATCGGCCTAAAGAGGGTCCAAATACAGGTAAATTATTAGTACGGACCGCTCTATCATGGGCCACAATGGATCCATATCCCTTCACAAACCTTCTGTAACAACCAGTCAAGCCAAGGAATGCCCTGCCTTAAATCTAGGTTTTTGGAGCTTCACAGTCCAGACTTGTCTGGATCTTGGGCTGCTAGAGTTGCAGTTGGCCTCCACCTACAAGGTGGCCCGAGTATACAACAGTGCCCTGTCCTATCTGGCACTTTGAAGCCTTAGTAGCGAGGCCTGCTGATTGCAAGGCTTGCAAAACCTTCCCCTGTTGGATCAGGTGATCCTGCCAGGAGAAGCTGAAGACAGCAATATCATCTGCCATCTGTAAACTGTTTATTCCATCTCCCAGACTCTTCTCACATTGAGGGAAAATCATCAACACCCAACATACTAAACTGTCAGTACGGCACTTACCGAGGGGAAGCAGGGGAGGAGATAGAAGGATTGTACCAAGGCAAAAGGAATGGAAGGAGAGAGTAAAGGACAAAACTAAACAACATAGATATTTGTAAGTGTAAAAATTATAGGATTGTAAGAATTTACTTTCAATTTTGTAAATGTTACTGTGCTGCCGTGTTGAGCCGTAAAAGGGCTTACACTTGTAATAGACATGCAACAAAATTACCTATAACAGTATACAGTAGAACAAAGTTGTAAACAGTTCTACCCTAAATTAACAAAAAATATTTTTACTATTATGTATTTCATCCTACAACAATTTGTGAAAATGGATTAAGTATTTAAGAAAATTGATTTTGTGTTGCGCTGTAACAACAAAAGTGGAAGCAACAGTGTGTGGCAAGGCATAAATGCAGAGAGGCAATGGAAGAAACAGGTCCAGAAGGCTAAGGTTTACAAACAAGCATGGATCTCACATGGTACTTTGAAAATATTCTGATTTTTGTGCCATTCCTTAATTCCAAAACTGGTGTATTTACTTAGAAAAATATAAATGAAATAGCTAATACCTTCTGTATGACTGACAAATTATCGGTGTGCGCTGCTTCTCGTTCAATGTTTATCCAGACAAACATGAGGCAGGAAAGGATGAGAGGAAACAGGGCTTCATATCTAGAGCAAAAACGATCAATGCACATATCAATTACTAAAAAACATGTTACTGATCAATAAAAGTGTATTCAAGAGTTAATTTTAACATTATTTACTTTAGCGCATCAGGTAAGAAACAACTTGTGGGCCAAAAGAGAACATTTCTGGTGATGCTAGCCTGCAACAAAACCACTACACTAGATCTAGTCTATCCTGTTTTAGGTCTAAACCTATGATACCTGGTAAAACCCACCAAAAGGGGAACAGCCCTCATAGGTGTAAACATATAAACACCAGCATAGCAACAAACTAAGATACCATACAAAGAAAATAAAGTGAGACAGTGTGAGTCATTTTTATTTCTTTATGACGGGGTAAACACACCATAATTATGTTATACAAGACAGCAGCAAGAAAGTCTGGCCTAAGATTTAATGTGCTTGAGTTTTGTGATTTACTAAAGTATTGTTTCTGATTTTTGTTTCCTCCAGGTTTGTGTCAATAGATTAAAGATGCAGGGTTTAGAAGCATGTTTTAGGTCTAATCTGATTATTTTATACAATCTAGAGATTCTGGTAATGTTAAAATCATATTTGATATTTTGTCATTGTTGAGTTTTTTCACGGATTGATGAACTGGCTGTTTCATAAGAATCTTGGTCAATATGTACCATCACATTTACCCACAGACACAGAATGGGTAAACCTCTTTGATACATCAGCCCCCTTTTCTAACACTTACAAGTCAGAATTGATGCCTGGTCACCAGTCAAACACACCAGGTTAAAAAAATTAAATGCAATATACCTGTGCAAAGAGTGCTGTCACAATGCACATGGGATAGTGGTGGAAACATAACACAAGACTTTCTACAACAACATTTTCACGGCTGTAAGGAGGCCCTTTGTTATGTGTGATACATTGAACTAATCCTGGCTTTTTACCCAATTGCACTTTACTGCTGGGATTTGTCAGCTCATAGTTACAAAGTTGACAGCAACATTTTAACCCCCGGAATATAATGTTATGTCAGTTAAAATGTCAAGACTGAAATTAAGTGAGACACTTGCAATGGGGACCTTTGGCAGCTATGAATGTCCACACAACAGCAACACTACCTTAAATTATTCAGGCAAAGAATGCAGAAAACAATGTGGCAAGCATGCTTAAAGCATCAAGTTTAAGGTGCCTTAGAATGAAAGGCTGCAAAATAATCCTGCGCAATTCAACATTTTAAAGGTTTCATAATGTATGATGCTTTTCGTATTGTTGACCATCCCTTATTATGTCATAATATTCAGTAAGGAGTACTGAAATGACCTTCAACAGTTTCCAATAAACTGTATATTAAAGCATTTGAATATAGCACTCTTGCGTTCCTAATACATTAATAGTCCTGTAAACCAGGCAGAGTCCTGACTGAGTGAGTATGAGAGGTAATGAGATGTGTCAAAGGGCAACAAGATATGATTGTGAGTGAGAGTGCAATACACAGACATTATATCCGTAAACAGTCCACCACTAGCCCACTAGACACACTGCCGACAGGCCGCATAGCCCACATTACCTCTCATTTAAATTACATATGTGCTTTGTAATAGTTACTGCAAAAATAATATGTTTTTATAAACACTGGCAAACACAGTTTTTATCTAATTTGGAGGATAGGCTAAATAAACAAAGATAATCGTTGATTCTAAAAGGTCTGGAAAACACTGAGGAAACACCACTGAAATCCACAAAAAACAAAACACTGAAAACATGACAACCTACTTTGCTCTCAAAGTACTATTAGACAAGCAAACTCTCTATATATTCATAGGCAATAAATATATCAAGCATAATGCCCCTTTTCATGGCGGAACAGAAAACCTACAAATGTTGTCAGATAAGAAGACTATCACTATCTCTGCATGCAGCAAGTGTGGTAGAATGGGTCAGTCCTCCACACCAGTCCGATTAGTCCAGCGGTTAAAACAAGTTCAGCTGCTTGATAATTATACTGGTTGGATGGTTGTCAGTCCAGTCAGTTCCACTGCAGTTAGGTCCATTACGAAGATTGGTTAGAAGCACAATCAATCAAAAATTGCAAGCAGAAACCCAAGCCAAGCAATTAACCTAGAAGGAAAGGTAGTGCACAGTTTGGAGGTGTATCTCGCTAAAGTGCATCTCCTGCCATCAGATCATTATATTAAAAATCTACAAGGGTATTTTTCCAACTACAACTATTACAGGTAGTCAGCAAAATATATTTTTTTAACATAGCAATACTGTCTGATGACTGTGGTTGTAATGGTTGATCCTCTTTCCAAGTTATAGTAGCAAGCAGTAGCCAAGACCTATACCAAGTGTGAGGACTTTTCAGAACAGGTCTACCTCAAGGCAAAACAACTATATTGCTATTAGAATAGTTTACTCGATGAGGACAAAGTGCTCTAATTTAAGAAACAGAAGAAACAGGAAGAAAAACATTGAAATGCTGGAGAAGGCCCAATCTTGCCCACAATGCCTTCATTATCTTTAATGCAGCGCCAAACTTTTCAATGTACTAATTAGAATGAACATGCATGCATATGTTCTGAATTAGGTAAACTGTACCAAATGACATATGATGATGGAAATTAGTGGTAATTCACTTTCGATTATCTAAGTAGTGCCCACGAAGCTTGAAATTAGATAATAGTTTTTTTGTATTTTATTACACCTACCAACATTTACACTATAACATTTTCTGCACTGTGAAGACTGAGATTTTGTAATGGATATGTCGGGAATTAACTATGATGACTAGAGGAATCGTTAATTTGGTGTTTACATGAACAATTTTAATAAATGCTAACTAGTCAGCTAATAACGTTGATGTGACAAGGGGATGAAGAGAATTTATAAAAGGATGTTTTCCCTCAAACCTACCCATGTGAAGATTACTGACGCTTTAGAAAATGTTTCTCCTATACAGGTAAACATCTATTCCAACGTATTGACTGTTTATAATAAAAAAGTAACAGATCTCGTAGCAACACAGTTTCTTGCTGAATATTTCTGAGTGTTTGTTATATTTTGAAATATTTTAAAATGCCAGACTAGTACTCTTGAAAACAATATCCCCTCCCGCAATTGCCAGGTGGTGCCAGAGATATCCAGCTAAGCTTTTCTGCACCACTGAGGAGGTGCACTTCTGTACAAACAGGTACATTTGCTCTCCTAGCACTGTGTTCCTCACACGTTTCCCAAGCCAGCGGTATTTCTGAACATATTCTAAGAGAGCACAGGGCCAAAGATAAAAAAAAATCAGCACCCTCTGGATTTATCATTAGTAAAAGGTAGACGGCTTCTTTGAATGGATATATTTTTCCTGCTAATGCATTGTGTTTTGAAAACATTGCCAAATTATGAGGAAAGCTCAGTAAACTCCCTTTAACCAAAAGGCTCTGTAGGACTGAGCTTTCAAAGTGGCCCTCAATTCAAGTGTCTAATTTGCTTAGCAAAGTATGAAAATTGATTGACACATCCGTGTTGTACGTCTTCAGTTTTTTCAATTGCTTTGTTATTATTAGCTCTGGGCATTTTTATTTACTCAGCGTTTTTTGCCGCTCTGCCTCTCCTTAGTTCTTGCCTTCTTTTTCTCGAGGTTAAGGCCTGTTAGAGCCCGCCTCGTTTTCGGCAATTCAGCTTTGGGGGCCATTTTGGGGGTAAACTGAGTCAGCGGTCTAGTTGCCGGCTGACTCAACTTCTTTGGTGAAATCCGGTGGGTTTAAATGCGGACGCAGTAGCTGCCGTGCTCATCTGGCAAGTAATGGGAATCTTTGGTCTCCCTTGTTTTACTTATATTGTTCTCTAGATTTTACCTTGTTATTCTTTTTATGTGTGTGAGACGACTGGTTTAATCAGCGTTTTTTCAATTGCTGTGTTAATATTAGCTCTGTGCGTTTTTATTTACTCAGTGTTTTTTGCCGCTCTGCCTCTCCTTAGCTTTTGCCGTCTTTTTCTCGCGGTTAAGGCCTGTTAGAGCCCACCTCGTTTTTGGCAATTCAGCTTTGGGTGCCATTTTGGGGGTAAACTGATTCAGCGGTCTAGTTGCCGGCAAGACTCAACTTCTTTGGTGAAATCCAGTGGGTTTAAATGCGGCTGCGAAGCGGGCGCACTGCTGGCGCGCCTAAGGCAAGCCCATCTGCGCCCGTCCGCGTGCGGGAGGGACCGAGGGCCAGCCACCCTGTACAAGCTGTATGTACCCCGAGCTGTATTTCTTATTTGAATTACGAACTACGGTCTTTACATAACAATTCCCAAAACCAGAATTGTGGGAACCTAGATTTCTCTGTAGATAAACGCACTTTCTGTAACACTAGTAGTGGGAATTTTAATAACACCCCTGAAGTATGCGCTTCTATACATAAAGGCTTGAGTAAGGTGGATGCTAAGACTCCGCAAGCCTGTAAAGATAGAGCAACTACTTGGGGTTTAATTAGTGCTCACTTTTTGGTCAATCATGCTCTCAAAATTCGGGAGCTGATTAATACATCCAAAATCGACTGCCTTTTCATCACTGAAACCTGGGCTAGAGATGACTCTAACCCAGATTTTCTAATTGCTGCTCCGCCGGGTATTCCTTCTCTAGACAGGATAGAGGAGAGAAGAGAGGTGGGGGGCTTGCTATCATTTTTAAAAATCATTTGAGCTGCGTGCTGGAGGTGCTCGATTGCAGGCAATCGGTATGTGAAGGCTCTTATCTTAAAATTAAATCCCAAAATACTATTTTAATGGAGGGCCTCCTACTTTAAAGACCCCCTGGCCCCAAGAAGGCCTTCCTCACTGCCTGGCCTTCAATCCTTGAACCGTTGATTCTAGCAAAGAATGCTATTGTTCTAGGCGATTTTAACTTACATCTAGAAGACTCAACTGATCCAGCCATAATAGATTTCACTAGCTACATGCAGAGTTTGGAGTGGCATCTTTGAGTCACTTCTCAATCCCATAAGGCGGGCCATATGCTTGACGCTATCTATTAAGTTAATTAGTCCTGACCTTGCCCCCAAATTGCCGATTAAAGCTGCATTAAAAAGACCATGGCACAAAATTAACGTGACTAATTTACCCCAGGTGCTTGAATATGGCTGGGCACAGGCGAAAGCGACTAACCACACCAATTTAGAGATCTTTGACCTTTGATTGAGAATTGCTACTGACTCGTTAGCTCCTCAGACTTTGGCAACCCCTAAAGCACAGCGATCCCCTTCTGTGCCATGGTACTCGGAAGATCTGAAAAATCTGCAAAGAGTTTATCGCAGGCAGGAGCATAAATGGCTCATAAACAAAACTCAATTTGAAAGAGACAAACTTAGATGCACTCTTGAAAAGTATAAGTCGGCCATTAGGTTAGCTAAAATGAAATATTGGGCCAGATGTATCAAAGGGTTTTACCCATTCTGTGTCAATGGGAAAATGCTTTGGTACATATGGCCCATTATTCTAAAGCCATTAGAGAGGCGATCAATGTCCCGAAAGAGCTGTTTAAAACAGTATGTGCCTTGACGGCCACTCCTATTCCAGAGAACTCCCCTCTGCATTGTCAAAAGGTAGCTGACTTTTTTAAAAACAAAATGATCAATCTGCAGACAGATTTTAGGTCTCCCCCTCTAGACTTAGAGGAGGACAGGGAGGAGGCTATATCTCACTCTAACCAGGGAAACCAATTACATAGCTTTCAATTTCTCTCTCTCTGTCAATAAAATTGCAGAACTTCTGCTGTCAGTTAAATCCTTGCCCACCGCACATTTTAAAATTAGCTCCTACCCTTATTGCCTCTGCGTTGGAACCTGTGTTTGCGGAGGTTCTGCTGGAAGGTCGATTCCCTGCAAACTGGAAAGAATCTATGGTCATCCCTTTTACTAACAAACCTGGTAAAGATGCTGCAGACTTTTCTAATCTACGCCAGATTTCACTCTTACCCATCCTAGCCAAAATGCTAGAAAAACACCTCAGCACGGAACTTGCTGATTTTCTTCAAGCAAACGGAAGGTTGGATCTGTCCCAATATGGTTTTGTTGTGCGCACACCACAGAATAGGCTCTAATTTTCACATCTGACATGATCCGCAGAAGAGTGGACATGGGAGAAGGTACCATTCTAGTCCTACTTGATTTGTCGGCCGCCTTTGATACCATCTCTCCCCTCATTCTGCTCCGGCGCCTACATTAGGCTGGCGTGAGGGGCAAGCCTTGGAATTTACTCAGATCCTTCCTAACTGACAGAACCATCACGGTGTCCTGTGGGGAGCAGCGTGCTTCCCCCTTTCAACTTCCTTGTGGAGTGCCGCAGGGCTCATCTCTTAGTCCAACTCTTTTCAGTTTGTACATGGCGCCCTTAGCAGGCCTGGTACGCTCTTTCAGTTTCCAGATTGCATCCTACACTGATGATACTCAGTTGATTATTCCTGTAGCTCACAACTGGGAGGAATCAAGAGAGAAATTTTGACTTTGTATGGCAGCGATCAATAACTGGATGGCTAACAATTGGCTCAAACTCAATGGGGATAAGACCGTAATTATGTGCTTCGGTCGTAATAATATTCCCTGGGACAGTAGTTGGTGGCCAGAAGACTGTGGGGGATGCCCAACACCTTGCCTCTCGGCTAAAAACCTTGGCATTATATTTGATACTTCTCTTTCTTTTGACTTACAGATTAATCAAACTATTAAAGTCTTTTTCTGGACCCTGAAAACTATCAGAAAAATCTTGCATCTTTTGGAGGATGACCTGAGAATCCCTGTTGTGTTGGCACTAGTCACGGTCAAGATTAGATTACTGCAATGCTAACAAAACTTCCCTTAACAAACTGCAGACTATTCAGAACACTGCGGCGTGCCTTATACTGAATCTTCCCCAGTCCTCTTCTGTCAGTAGCAGCTTGAAATTGCTACATTGGTTACCTATTAATAAGAGAATTACATTCAAATCCCTCTGCCTAACTCATAAAGCTATACAGTCAGAGGGTTGCAAATATTTGAAGTCCACCCTTCGACAGTACCAACCTACCAGAAACCTGAGATCCTCTTCCAAACACTTGATTGCGGTGCCCCGCTGTAATAGGGCTAGATGGGGGGATCGAGCTTTTACTGTGGAAGCTGCAAGGCTATGGAATGCTCTACCCATTGCGCTTCGTCAAACAGCTACCCACACTATTTTCAGAAAAAAACGTAAAACGTGGCTTTTCTCTCAATAGGCGTGTTATTCTTCCTGTAGGGAGCCTTCTGATTTTCCGTTGACTTGCCCAGTTTAGCGCTTCGATGCGTCGTGCCGGAATGCGCTTTATACATAAATCAATACAATACAATACAATACAATACAATCATCATCGCAATAGCGGCAGCTGGTTGGCCTGTGGTGAATGGACTGCACACCCATCCTGCATCTGTGCTGATCAATAGCAAAGAAGAATGCACAATGTTATCCACTAAGGGATGGTTCATTGAATGGCCGTTCCACTTTGGAGGTTCCTATCATCTGAAATAATTGTAAGTTAGGCTAAATCTCTCCTGTAAGGTAAAAACCGCCAGGAACGGGATGGCGGGAAGGGGGTCGGAATCCCCATGGTGGCGCTGCAAGCAGCGCCGCCATGGAGGATTCCCTGGGCCAGGGGAAAACCGGCGGGAAACCGCTGGTTCCCCTTTTCTGACCGCGGCTTTACCGCCGTGGTCAGAATGGCCCAGGAAGCACCGCCAGCCTGTTGGCGGTGCTTCCGCGGTCGTTGGCCCTGCCGGTCGGTGACCGCCAGGGTCAGAATGACCCCCATAGTGTCTTGGTGGAGGAATGCCAAGCTTTGAAGATAACATTACAGAATTTAGACGGAAGGTCGAAAACTGTCAACTGTCGCTATTCAATCTCCACTTGTGTCATGGAGTGACAGGCTGTGGTGGGGAATCCACACTACTGCTGCAACAGAAGATCCTCCCAAAGGGGCAGCCTGATTGGAGGGCCAATGGCGATGCTCAACAGCTAGAAATATCAGTCTCTCCGACCCAGTCTGGAGCCACAAGGATGACTTGGGTCTGGTCATTCTTAATCTTGAGAACTCTGGGCCGGAGTGGTATGGGCAGAAAGGCATACAGGAGACCGGAGCTCCACCTGAGAAGAAAAGGGTCCCTGAGTGAGAGCCACCTTGGAAACTCCACCATGCGGAACTGTTGACATTTCACATTCTCAGCAGTAGTGAACAGATCTAACTAAGGCTCTTCCCATTGCTGAAAGAGACCTTGCACCACCTCAGGATGGAGACGCCATTTGTGATCCGCAAGCAATCTTTGGCTGAGTTTGTTGGCTTTTGCGTTCAGAGATCCTGCCATTTGTTGAATTACCAAGGAGATGACCTAATGTTTCAGCCATGTCCAGAGATGTAGGGCATCTTGAAAAAGGCTCCACAACCCTATCCTGCCCTGTTTGTTGCAGTACGACATGGCAGTGGTGATGTGCGTAACACCTGCACTAGCCTTCCCTTGATGGAAAGTTGTAGAAGTCGGCACTGTATATACTATCTCAAAGTAAGAGATAGTGTGCACAGAGTCCAAGGGTTTTCCTTAGAGGTAAAATAGTGCCAAAATAAGATAATTCTAATGCTCTATTCTGTGGCAGTGTGGTCGAGCAGTAGGCTTATCAGAGGGTAGTGTTAAGCATTTGTTGTACACACACAGGCAATAAATGATGAACACACACTCAAAGACTTAACTCCAGGCCAATAATTTTTATATAGAAACATATATTTTCTTAATTTATTTTAGAACCACAAGATTCAAGATTTGAAGTAAATACATAAAATGCAAGGTACCCCACATAGGTAAGTAAGGGACTTTGAATTAGAGCAGTAACATACACAGTTTTAGTAAAAATGGCAATAAGCTATTTTAAAAGTGAACACTGTGCAATAATCAACAGTTCCTGGGGGAGGTAAGTATTTGTTATTTTTTCAGGTAAGTAAGGCACTTACAAGTTCAAGTTCCTGGGCATAGGCAGCCCACCGTTGGAGGCTCAAGGCAACCCCAAAGTCAACGCACCAGCAACACAAGGCCGGTCAGGTGCAGAGGTCAAAGGAGGGCCCAAAACACATAGGCGCCTATGGAGAACAGGGGTGCTCCGCTTCCAGTCTGCCAACAGGCTGCGTCTTTGGAGGGCAGACCAGGGGGGTTTTGTAGAGCACTGGGGAGGGACACAAGTAGGCACACAAAACACACCCTCAGCGGCACAGGGGCAGCCGGGTGCAGTGTGCAAAGCAGGCGTCGGGTTTTCAGTAGGAATCAGTGGAAGGACCCGGGGGTCACTCTAGCGGTGCAGGCAGGCAGGGCACAGGGGGGCTTCTCGGGCCACCTGATGGTCACTCCTGCAACGGAGTTCAGTTCTTTCTGGTCCTGGGGCTGCGAGTGCAGTGCTTGGTCAAGGCGTCGGGTTCTTTGTTCCAGGCAGTCGCAGTCAGGGGGAGCCTCTGGATCCTCTCTGCATGCGTCGCTGTAGGGGTCCGGGGGTCCTCTCAGGTTACTCACTAGGTCGCAGTTGCCTGGGAGTCCTCCCTGCAGGGTTGGTTCTCTGGAGCTCGAGCTGGGGGTGTTGGGTGCAGAGTGTGAAGCCTCACGCTTACGGCGGGAAAAGTGAGTTCTTTAAAAGTTGCAAGAAAGTTGCAAAGCTGTTGCTGTTTTTGAACAGTGCCGCTGTTCACAGGAGCTTCTTGGTCCTTCGTGTTCAGGGCAGTCCTCGGAGGCTTCAGAGGTCGCTGGTCCCTGTTGGATGCGTCGCTGTGGAGGTTCTTTGAGTCTGGAGACAGGCCGGTAGGGCTGGGGCAAAGTCAGTTGTCATCTCCGTCGTCTCTGCAGGGCTTTCAGGTCAGCAGTCCTTCTTCTTTGTGTAAGTTGCAGGAATCTGATTTCCTGGGTTCTGGGGTGCCCCTAAATACTAGATTTAGGGGTGTGTTTAGGTCAGGAGGGCAGTAGCCAATGGCTACTGTCCTGGAGGGTGGCTACACCCTTTTTGTGCCTCCTCCCTGAGGGGAGGAGGGCACATCCCTAATCCTATTGGGGAATCCTTCAATCTCAAGATGGAGGATTTCTAAAGGCAGGGGTCACCTCAGCTCAGGACACCTTAGGGGATGTCCTGACTGGTGGGTGACTCTCATTATCTCCTCCAGCCTTGCCGCCAAAAGTGGGGGCAATGGCCAGGGGGCGGCATCTCCACTAGCTGGGATGCCCTGGGGTGCTGTCACAAAAGGCATGAGCCTTTGAGGCTCACCGCCAGGTGTTAAAGGTCCTGCAGGGAGAGGTGAGAAGCACCTCCACCCAGTACAGGCTTTGTTCCTGGTCACAGAGTGACAAAGGCACTCTCCCCATGTGGCCAGAAACTCGTCTGGTTGTGGCAGGCTGGCAGAAACTGGTCAGCCTAGCACTAGGAGTTGGACTGGTATTCAGGGGGCATCTCTAAGATGCTCTCTGGGTGCATTTTACAATAAATTCCACACTTGCATCAGTGCGCATTTATTGTGCTGAGAAGTTTGATACCAAACTTCCCAGAATTCAGTGTAGCCATTATGGAACTGTGGAGTTCGTGTTTGACAAACGCCAAGACCATATACTCTTTATGGCTACCCTGCACTTACAATGTCTAAGGTTTTGCTTAGATACTGTAGGGGCATAGTGCTCTGGCACATATGCCCTCACCTGTGGTATAGTGCACCCTGCCTTAGGCCTGCTAGAGGGGTGACTTACCTATGCCACAGGCAGTGTGAGATCAGCATTGGCACTCTGAGGGGAGTGCCATGTCAACCTTAGTCTTTTTCTGCCCACCAGCACACACAAGCTGTGAGGCAGTGTGCATGCTCTGAGTGAGGAGCCTACAGGGTGGCATAAGACATGCTGCAGCCCTTAGAGACCTTCCCTGGCATCAGGGTCCTTGGTACCAGAGGTGCCATTTACAAGGGACTTATCTGGGTGCCAGGGCTGTGCCAATTGTGGGAACAAAGGTACAGTTTAGGGAAAGAACACTGGTGCTGGGGCCTGCTCAGCAGGATCTCAGCACACTTTCAATCATAACTGGCATCAACAAAAAGCAAAATGTCAGGGGGTAACCATGCCAAGGAGGCATTTCCTTACAAAGGTGGAAAGGCTTTCATTGCCAGTCAGAGCGCTCAGAGCTCCAACAGGTTGATGTGGAGTCCGGATTCTGACAAAGACCAGAGGTCTGTGATCTCCACCTCTCCCAGATGACTGCTTCAGCCCAGGAGTGACACATTTGTCACTACTGTCAGATCTGGTTGGGGATGAGAAAGAGGTCACTCCCTGACCCAATTGTGGTTCTTTAACCACAACTGCAGATATTTTGAAGCGCCCTCTGGGTTTTGAACCACATCTGAGAGATTCCCCTGGTGCTGTGCACACTAGACATTCTGGTCCCAAGGCAGTGCTTGTAAGTGCCAGTGGGTATGTGTCACACACAGGATGCAGGAGGCAATGAGGCCCAGCAGCCTCAGAGTCAGTCTCAACGAAAGCCAGGCTAGAGGCTGAAACATTGGTATCATAGCCTAAATAGTAAGGAGGATAAGCATGAAACTGCCCTTTGCCCAGAACAGCTGTGATGAAAGGGAGCATCTGAGAAGGTGTCAGGTGTGACTCAGGCACGCTGATAGTGAACGTCAGCAAGAGTCGGAGGTCCGCCGTAGTGTGGAGTGGGGGAACACTGCCTGGGGTAAGCCCGACTTCAAAAACCAGTCATCGAGATAGGGGGGGAAACTGCCATCCCTGATCCCCACAGATGAGCTGCAACCACTGCCATCACCTTTTGTGATCACCCAAGGTGCACTGTTAAGGCCAAAGGGGAGAATGATGAACTAAAACTGTGCATGGCCTACCGTGCACCACAGATAAAATCTGTGTGCAGGCAGGACAGGGATGTGGAAGTATGCATCCTGCAAGTCCAACACTACTATCCAGTCCCCAGGTCCAGGGCAGACAGGACTTGAGTGAGCGTGAGCATTTTTTATTTCTCCTTTTTCAGGAAGAAAGTGAGAGGTCACAGGTCTAGGATAGGATGAAGGCTTCCGTCCTTCCTGTGCACCATAAAGTAGCAGGAATAGCAACCACAACTTACTTCTGATGCCAGCACCCTCCCTATTGCTCCCTTTGCCAAGTAAGCTTGCCACTTTCTGCCAGAGGAAAGAGATATCGTCTGTTACAAGTGAATGGCATGGATGGTGGGGTAGTCTCGAAGGAGAGGGTTTAGCCCCGTTGGATAATCTGGAGAACCCAGTAGTCAGATGTTATGGTCCTTCAGTGGTGCTGGTGATGACATATCCTGCCTCTCACTGGCTGCCCATGATGGACGGAGGGCAAAGTAAAGAGGCTTGGAGGAGGTGGCTGCCGGGGAAGGTGGTGGATTGACCCGACCTCTCGCCACGCAGGAGCTATGAAGCCGTGCTGTGTGCCGTGGTTGCTGGCCACAAAAGAAGTGAAGGGTTGGCTGGGATTGGGGAGGGGCCATGGAATGGCCCAAGGTCTTGGCTGTAATTCTGCTGTCCTTGAAGTGCTCTACAGTTGAGTCCGACTTGTCTCCGAAGAGATGGGAGCTATCAAAAGGTATGTCCATGACTGAGGCCTGGATATCCTCTGAAAAGCCAGTGGTTCTCGACCAGGCGTGGTGCCTAAGGCCCACCAACGATGAAATGGCTCTGCCAAGAGAGTAGGTCATAACCAGCCCACTGCATATGGCAAACGTAGCTGCATCCCTCCCATTAGCAACAGCATGGGAGAGTATGGCTCCTGCTTCCTCTGAGTCCATAGGCAGCACCTGCACAACTAAGTCCCAGAGCGAATGGAAGTATTAGCCCAAAAGGCATGTGGTGTTCACTGACTGCAGCGCCAGGCTGGCAGAAGAAAACAACTTCTTTACCAAGGTATCCAGCCTCTTTCATTCCCGGTCCGGTGGAGTGGTATGTAATGTGCCAGGATTCACTCTGGAAGTGGAGGCTTAGACCACAATGCTGTCTGTGGTGGGTTGTTGGGTGAGGAGGCTGGGGGTCCCCTGTCGCAGGGCGATGGAAGTGGGCATTTTTCCTATTCACAGGAGACCCTGTGCAGGGCTTGGAGCAAACCCGTGTAGGACATCCGTGAGGGCTTTATTAAATGGGAAAAGTGGTTCAGAAGGGGTTACTCCCTCAAAACATTTGTCTTCACAGCCACGGAGGGCAGCTGAAGATCCAGGACCACGGCTACCCTCCTCACCACCATAGGAAATGAGGCTCCCTCCTCCATAGCCAAGACAGTATCAGTTGAGGTGTCCAGTACACTACAATCCACCAACTCCTTACAACAGGTGTCCTCTGTGACATCTAAGGGCTGGTATTCTTCAGGGTCCAGTATCCACACCAGTCACCCCCAAGTCCTAGCCCACCGGAATAGGGCATAGTCTTCAGCCTGGATGGAATGTCTCCAGTCGGCGCAGGGGGCAATGTCAGAAGATGGCCATTTGTCTCTGTTTCAGAGTCGAGGATGAGTATGGGATGGCACCGTCAGCAGTGTTGGGGACGTCTGCAGTAGTGCTGGTCCCAGAGGAGGTCAAGGAGGCTTGACCAGAATCCAGATCTGTCTATGGATCCTAGGCACCTAACTGGTGCCAGGGGAGAACCAGCCAACGCAAGACCAGCAGGGGACCCCACAATCTCAAAGGTGCTTTTGTGTGGACGGGCCACCTAAATATGAAGTGCATGACCTCATAAAATTCAGAGTTGGGCAGGGATCGCTGCGGCTCCGGGAAACTTGGGGAGGCACGGAGACAGTCCAGGCACAGCCTCAATTGCAGAGAACGCCTTAAATGCCGACACTCTCTCCCCTCATCAGATGACTTTGACGGACCGGGCAAAGTAGAAGACCTCTTCGACTTCTTGTTCTTCTTGTGCTTGTGGGACTTACCCGAATGTCTTCGAGTGTGATGACGAGCATTTGCAGTGGCTCTACGACCGATCCCAGGACCTTCTGCTAGACAAGGCTCCAGACTGTTGCGGCATCACACGTAGAGTGGGAAGACGTTTGAGGGATGTAGGAGGCTGGCCTGGCTTGTAGTAGGTACCAAGGGGTACTTACACCTTGCACCAGGTCCAGGTATCCCTTATTAGTGTAGAGGGGTGTCTAGCAGCTTAGGCTGATAGAAAAGGTAGCTTAGCAGAGCAGCTTAGGCTGAACTAGGAGGCGTGTAAAGCTCCTACTATACCACTGGTGTCATATGCACAATATCATAAGAAAACACAATACACAGATATACTAAAAATAAAGGTTCTTTATTTTTATGACAATATGCCAAAGTATCTCAGTGAGTACCCTCAGTATGAGGATAGCAAATATACACAAGATATATGTACACAATACCAAAATATGCAGTAATAGCAATAGAAAACAGTGCAAACAATGTATAGTCACAATAGAATGCAATGGGAACACATAGGTACAGCGGCAACACAAACCATATACTCTAGAAGTGGAATGCGAATCACGAATGGACCCCAAACCTATGTGACCTTGTAGAGGGTCGCTGGGACTGTAGGAAAACAGTGAGGGTTAGAAAAATAGCCCACCCCAAGACCCTGAAAAGTGGGTGCAAAGTGCACCTAAGTTGCCCAGAGAGCACAGAAGTCGTGATAGGGGAATTCTGCAAGGAAGACCAACACCAGCAATGCTACAACGATGGATTTCCTGACGAGAGTACCTGTGGAACAAGGGGACCAAGTCCAAGAGTCACGATCAAGTCGGGAGTGGGCAGATGCCCAGGAAATGCCAGCTGTGGGTGCAAAGAAGCTGCCACCGGATGGTAGAAGCTGTGGATTTTGCAAGAACGACAAGGGCTAGAGACTTCCCCTTTGGAGGATGGATGTCCCACGTCGTGAAGAAGCTTGCAGAGGTATTTCCGTGCAGAAAGACCGCAAAAAAGCCTTGCTAGCTGCAAGGGTCGCAGTTAGGGTTTTTGGATGCTGCTGTGGCCCAGGAGGGACCAGGATGTCGCCAATTGCGTGAGGAGACAGAGGGGGCGTCCAGCAAGACAAAGAGCCCACTCAGAAGCAAGCAGCATCCGCAGAAGTGCCGGAACAGGCACTACGAAGTGGAGTGAACCGGAGCTCACCCGAAGTCACAAAGGAAGGTCCCACGACGCCGGAGGACAACTCAGGAGGTCGTGCACTGCAGGTTAGAGTGCCGGGGACCCAGGCTTGGCAGTGCACAAAGGAAATCCTGGAAGAGTGCACAGGAGCCGGAGCAGCTGCAAATCACGCGGTACCCAGCAATGCAGTCTAGCGTGGGGAGGCAAGGACTTACCTCCACCAAACTTGGACTGAAGAGTCACTGGACTGTGGGAGTCACTTGGACAGAGTTGCTGAGTTCAAGGGACCTCGCTCGTCGTGCTGAGAGGAGACCCAGAGGACCGGTGATGCAGTCTTTTGGTGCCTGCGGTTGCAGGGGGAAGATTCCGTCGACCCACAGGAGATTTCTTCGGAGCTTCTAGTGCAGAGAGGAGGCAGACTACCCCCACAGCATGCACCACCAGGAAAACGGTCGAGAAGGCGTCCGGATCAGCGTTACAAGGTCGCAGTAGTCGTCTTTGCTACTTTGTTGCAGTTTTGCAGGCTTCCAGAGCAGTCAGCGGTCGATTCCGTGGCAGAAGGTGAAGAGAGAGATGCAGAGGAACTCTGATGAGCTCTTGCATTCGTTATCTAAAGAATTCCCCAAAGCAGAGACCCTAAATAGCCAGAAAAGGAGGTTTGGCTACCTAGGAGAGAGGATAGGCTAGCAACACCTGGAGGAGCCTATCAGAAGGAGTCTGATGTCACCTGCTGGCACTGGCCACTCAGAGCAGTCCAGTGTGCCAGCAGCACCTCTGTTTCCAAGATGGCAGAGGTCTGGAGCACACTGGAGGAGCTCTGGGCACCTCCTAGGGGAGGTGCAGGTCAGGGGAGTGGTCACTCCCCTTTCCTTTGTCCAGTTTCGCGCCAGAGCAGGGCTGGGGGATCCCTGAACCGGTGTAGACTGGCTTATGCAGAAATGGGCACCATCTGTGCCCATGAAAGCATTTCCAGAGGCTGGGAGAGGCTACTCCTCCCCAGCCCTAACACCTTTTTCCAAAGGGAGAGGGTGTAACACCCTCTCTCTGAGGAAGTCCTTTGTTCTGCCTTCCTGGGCCAAGCCTGGCTGGACCCCAGGAGGGCAGAAACCTGTCTGAGGGGTTGGCAGCAGCTGCAGTGAAACCCTGGGAAAGGTAGTTTGGCAGTACCCGGGTCTGAGCTAGAGACTCGGGGGATCATGGAATTGTCTCCCAAATGCCAGAATGGCACTGGGGTGACAATTCCATGATCTTAGACATGTTACATGGCCATGTTCGGAGTTACCATTGTGACGCTATACATATGTTGTGACATATGTATAGTGCACGCGTGTAATTGTGTCCCCGCACTCACAAAGTCCGGGGAATTTGCCCTGAACAATGTGGGAGCACCTTGGCTAGTGCCAGGGTGCCCACACACTAAGTAACTTAGCACCCAACCTTTACCAGGTAAAGGTTAGACATATAGGTGACTTATAAGTTACTTAAGTGCAGTGGTAAATGGCTGTGAAATAACGTGGACGTTATTTCACTCAGGCTACAAGGGCAGGCCTGTGTAAGAATTGTCAGAGCTCCCTATGGGTGGCAAAAGAAATGCTGCAGCCCATAGGGATCTCCTGGAACCCCAATACCCTGGGTACCTCAGTAACATATACTAGGGATTTATAAGGGTGTTCCAGTATGCCAATTTAAATTGGTGAAATTGGTCACTAGCCTGTTAGTGACAATTTGGAAAGAAATGAGAGAGCATAACCACTGAGGTTCTGGATAGCAGATCCTCAGTGAGACAGTTAGTCATAACACAGGTAACACATACAGGGCACACTTATGAGCTCTGGGGCCCTGGCTGGCAGGGTCCCAGTGACACATACAACTAAAACAACATATAGACAGTGAAATATGGGGGTAACATGACAGGCAAGATGGTACTTTCCTACAAGGGAGCACTCCCTCAAGGCCTTGCGGTGCTTGGCGTGAGCATTGAAACAGGTCTTGGCATAGTGACTGTTTTTGTACTTTTGCCTTACTGTTTTTGCCTTGTTCTTTGCTGGTTTTTCGCCCCTTGGGCGCTCTCCCTTGCCGATCTCTTCCTTGCCGCTGCCTCCCTGTGGCCCCGCCCCCCTCGCGCCCCCATTCGCCGCTCCCTCCCGCCTCCCAGCTGCTCCTCCCTCCCCCCTCCCTTCTTAATGGCTGGTGCTGCCCGTCGCGAGTGAGCGACCTCTGACCTGATTTAGGTCTAGAGCTCGCCCCCACGTCCGCAGCACCACCTTGCTGTCTCGTATCCCTGACCCCCGCCCACGCTGCTGCTAGCGTGTTCGAGGCCCTGGTAAGACTCATCAGACCCGAGTGCCGCTTTTTCGCCGTTCTGTAAGTGTTTGTTTCGACTATTTCAGCGCCTTGCCTCCTTGCGCTTCTGCCCCCTTTGTGCCCCTTCTGACTGCTGTACCCCGATTGGAATTTGTGCCATCATTGTAATTTGTGACTGTTTTTGTACTTTTGCCTTACTGTTTTTGCCTTGTTCTTTGCTGGTTTTTCGCCCCTTGGGCGCTCCCCCTTGCCGCTGCCTCCCTGCGGCCCCGCTGCCTTCGCGCCCCCATTCGCCGCTCCCTCCCACCTCCCGCACCCCCAGCCTTCGATACTCGGCCAGCGAACTCCGCGCCCTCAACCCTGGCCCCTCCACAGAATGCTTCCAGGCCACCCCGAAGCACACCAAAGGACCTTTTTCCTGCCGCACCTGCAACTTCACCTGCAACAGAACAACGAAGCCAGCAACAACCAACACAAACCACCTGCACTGCATCCTCCTCAACACACGCTCCGCACGAAAGCACGCCATTGAGCTCTGGGACCTGCTCGACACCGCCGCCCCAGACGTAGCCTTCCTAACCGAAACCTGGTGGAACGACTCCTCGGCCCCAGACATCGCGATCGCCATCCCTGACGGCTACAAGATCACCAGAAGAGATCGCACCAACGGAATCGGCGGAGGAATAGCCATCGCCCACAAATCTACCCTCAAGATCCACACCCACACGGACGACACCCTCAAGACAGCCGAACACCTCCACTTCCAGATTCACACGGACCCCAACACTACCCTCAGAGGAACCCTCATATACCGTCCTCCAGGACCAAGAGCCCCCTTCAGCTACACCATCTCCGACCTCGCAAGCACCCACGCCCTCGCCTCTTCAGACTACATCCTCCTGGGAGACCTTAACTTCCACCTGGAGAACAACAATGACGCCAACACCGCATCACTCACCACCAACCTCTCCAACCTCGGACTCCGTCAACTGGTCAACACCCACCCACATCGCCGGCCACACCCTTGACCCACTCTTCACTGCAAGCAACCACATCTCATTCAGCCACACCTCCGAACTCCACTGGACCGACCACCACTGCGTCCACTTCACGTTCAAGAAAAACACCGAACACCACCGCACCCCTCTACCGCCTCACTGCCGTTGGGGAAAAGTCACCGAAGAACAACTAGCCAGCACCCTCGCCAAAAACCCACCACCAGACCCTACCGACCCGGACTCCGCCGCTATCAACCTCCAACAATGGATCCTCAACTGCGCCAACATCCTAGCACCACTCAAGAGACCCACCGTCAACCAAGAAAAGAAAAAACCAGCCTGGTTCACAGATGAACTAACCACCTCCAAACGCACCTGCCAGAAACTCAAGAAGAAATGGATCCTCGAGCGCACACCCGACAACCTTGCTACCCTCAAGGAAGCCAACGCGAACACCACCAACTGATCCGACTCGCCAAACGCTCCCACTTCACACTACGCCTTAACAACAACGCTCACGACTGCAAGGAACTCTTCTGCATCGTGAAGGAACTCTCCAACCCCAACGCCAACGACGTCCCTCCATCCCAGAAACTCTGCGACGACCTCTCCACCTTCTTCTACCAGAAAATCGCAGCCATCCACGACAGCTTCAACACCACACCTCCGCCAGACCCCACACCCAACAACTCCTCCCACGCCGACCGCATCACCACCGGAAACCCAAGTAGACGACGCCGAAACCCTAAAGACCATGAACTCCATCCACTCAGGATCTCCCTCTGACCCCTGCCCACATCACGTTTTCAACAAAGCCGACGTCACCATCGCCCCCAAACTCCGCAAGATCATCAACCTTTCCTTCAACACCGCTACCTTCCCGGACAGCTGGAAGCACGCAGAAATCCAACCCCTCCTCAAGAAACCTAAGGCTGACCTCAACGACCTCAAAAACTTCCGACCGATCTCCCTCCTCCCTTTCCCAGCAAAAGTCATCGAGAAGATCGTCAACGCACAGCTCTCCCACTACCTCGAAGACAACTCCATCCTAGACCCTTCCCAATCCGGTTTCAGATGCAACGACAGCACAGAGACTGCACTCCTCGCCGCCACAGATGACATCAGACAACAAATGGACAACGGCGAAACCTCAGCCCTCATCCTCCTAGACCTCTCCGCTACCTGCCACCGCACCCTACTAAATCGCCTCCACGAAGCCGGTATCCAAGACAAAGCCCTCAACTGGATCGCCTCTTTTCTCTCTGGCAGAACCCAGAGAGTCCGACTCTCACCCTTCCGCTCCGAAGCCACCAACCTCATCTGCGGCGTCCCCCAAGGCTCCTCACTAAGCCCAACGCTGTTCAACGTCTACATGGCCCCCCTCGCACAACTGGCCCGCCAGCACAACCTCAGCATCCTCTCCTACGCCGACGACACCCAGCTCATCCTCTCCCTGACCAAAGATCCTCTCACCGCCAAAGCCAACCTCCATGAGGGACTGAAATCCATCGCCGAATGGATGAGCAACAGCCGCCTGAAACTTAACTCCGACAAGACGGAAGTCCTCATCCTTGGTCGCACCCCCTCGGCCTGGAACGACTCTTGGTGGCCCACCGCCCTGGGCCCCCCACCCACCCCAGCCAGCCATGCGCGAAACCTCGGCTTCATCCTCGACTCTGCTCTCACCATGTCCAAACAGGTCAACGCTGTCTCCTCTTCCTGTTTTAACACCCTCCGCATGCTCCGCAGGATCTTCAAGTGGATTCCAACAGGAACCAGAAAGATGGTGACCCAAGCCCTCGTCAGTAGCAGACTCGACTACGGCAACGCACTCTACACAGGCATCCCAACAAAAGACATCAAATGACTCCAACGCATCCAGAACGCATCCGCCCGCCTGATCCTTGACATACCCCGCCGATGTCACATCTCCCACCACCTGAAGGACCTCCACTGGCTCCCCGTGGACAAAAGGATCACCTTTAAACTCCTCACCCACGCACACAAGGCACTACACGACACCGGACCCACCTACCTGAACACCAGACTCAACTTCTACGTTCCCTCACGCCAACTACGCTCTGCCAACCTTGCCCTTGCCATCGTCCCCCGAATCCAGGGAAAGACCTCTGGCGGCAGATCCTTCTCCGAACCTCGCCGCCAAGACCTGGAACTCACTCCCGACCTCACTACGCCAGACCCAGGACCTCCTCACCTTCAGGAGACTCCTCAAGACATGGCTCTTCGAACGATAGCTGCGAAACCCCACCCTCTTCCCCCACCCCCCAAGCGCCTCGAAACCCTAACGGGTACATAGCGCGCTTTATAAATTTAATGATTGATTGATTGATTGATAGTGGTTGGACTCGAGCCATCTGAAAAATCTTCGACAAAAGGGTTGAAAAAGGTAAGTCCAAAAGCTCTTCTCTGGATTTGTGCTGACTGTTGAGGAAAGAAAAGAACCAACGTCAACGCACTGAGGCGGTGCCTATATAGGCATTGCACACGTCACTTCGGGTGCAGACAATGACGGAGCCATGTTGAGCTGAAAGACGCCACCTACTGGCATGCACGGGTAATGCTCACAAAAAAATTCCAGATCCAGTCTGATGCCTGGGGATAATTGTAAGGTAAGGAATCTGCAGCTACATATCTCTATCAGATCACTGATATCATGGGTGTCTGCTGCCAACATATATCAGTTGTTTTCTTTCTAAGGTTTCAACCCTGTTTCTGAGGGGTTAGGTCCCTTGCACGCTGCTAAATGTTGAGGGATAGAATAATCAGTCAGTTTTACAGGATTGAGTGGAGCACCAGCTGCACATCAGAAGGAGTGGGAAGAAAGGAACTGGAGTTAGTGTGTGGAGGTGGAGCAGATGTAGTGGCCTCAATGTCACATCCTGAGGTGGGGGATCCAATGGGAGATAACCAGCACCACCAATGGATGTGCAGGGGAATGACTATCAAAAATAACCCGATCAAGCCTGGTGCCTAGGGAAATTCACAAGGTGAAGAATCTATGGTTAGAATTCTCTATCAGAAAGACACCTTATTTAGCGTTTTGCAGCAACAAAAAAACCTTCAAGGTTCCAAAGGTAAATCGAATGCAGAGTAAAATCCACAGCAGAATTTCTTCCACAAAAATATCCTTACAGTGGAGGACACTTAACTGGTGGAGTGTCCTCTAAGTATAGGATTTCCTCCAGAAATCTGATGATTTTCAGTGCCTTCGAACTCCAAATTATACCCTAGCTTTGTTGAAAGTAATAATACCATATGACATGTCCACATACAGCACGGGATGTCCCACTTATTTTTAAGGATTGTAATAGCTCTACCTGAAAAGGTACACCGTGAAATGAAAGATGAACACAACTATAGAACCATCACAGGCTTAAGCATTATGAGTAAGATCTGATATGCCTGACCAAAAGGAAGGGCTTCTTGATGAGGTACCATCAGTTTTCTGATCTATTCACAAAATTGATTCTTCGGCTTGGAACATAGTTGCGTCTATTTGGATGACCACAGACAATGGAGACATAGCCCTGCTGATGCTGTTAGAACTCTCTGCACCATTCAACACAGTGATTCCTGAAGTTTTACTGAACCAACTGAATGAAGTAATGGGTATATAACAGGTACTAAGTTATCTTGGTTCCACTGGCTATTATTAGAGCACAGTTAAACAGTCAAACACTGACTGATCAACAGAACTGAGTTGCGGAGTTCCACGGAGCTCAGCCCTTTCATCAGTTTTATTAAAAGTTCGCCCCTGGCCATTCTTCAGTCTCATCAGGTGTAGGAGTCTGTCCTTTCAATCAAATACTAACAAAACTAAGTTCCTGGTCAATGTCAACTGCTGAAGCACTCGGTATGATACTCTCATAGAATGCCTGACTCAAATTACCCAATGTATTAACTACAGCTGGTTACATTAGAGGGTGCCAAATAAAGTGTCCTATTTGGTCTCAAAAGCATGTTTGCAGACTAATTTATCAGGGGAGCAATGCCACCGTTACTTGGCCAATCCATTGTCCCACTAGGTGTAGTCACAAATCTTGTAGTCAAATTGGACATTGAAGTGGATAGCATGTTACATATATTTTATCTTGACTACGAAAGTCTAGTATATTCATATTGTAGTTAAAGCTGTAGTCAAGTCAGGGTGGGGGTATTCCAACAGTTTTAATAACAATGTCTACATATCTTATTAACAAATTAAAACTGGTCGACAAATTTAGGGATCTGGCAAGACAGGCCCTTAGTCTATACAACCTTACTCCTCAGGGTGGCAGATTATTGCACTAGCTTAAGGGAGATGAACAGATCAGATTTGAAAGTATTGCCCTGGTGTATAAAATCCTCTATGGCTAACAGCAGGATTGACATTTCCAAACTCTCATCCTTTAAGAAACATCAGTCTACTCTGTTCATCTTGAAAAATTCTGGTGGACATGACCAGAAGCCATGAACAGAAAATCAGTTGGATAAACTTCTTGTTTCCAGAGCTTGGATTCTGAAATGATCTACCCATCAATAATGTAATGAATATATACATTCTCTTTCTCTTTCTAGGGACTACATGGACACACTATACAACCCCATCCAGGCACATGTTCTTCTAATTATCGAATTAAGGTTGTGCTTTACCCACCTCTCAATCACCCCATTTCTTGAGGAGATATTCAAAGGAGATGCAAGTTGTGTTCTTCTGTAACAGGAGCACAACAATCGAAGCTTCAATGTTGCTACTCCTTCCTTCATTAGTTTCTGGAGGTGTCAGCTGGTGATTAGATACGTGCAAAGGGAGGTGGCTTCCACCTTTGTATTTCCTTTGACAAGACTGCATTTGTGTCTTTTAGTGTGTCATCTCTCATCAGTGGCTTGGAAGTTTGCAGAATCTTGTGACTTGGGTTCTAGTGTCCCAAGTTCTGTGCAACCAACACTTCTAACTAGTTACAGAAAATTTGAACAAGGTGTACCATAGCTCATTTACCACTGCAAGTTCTTAATACTAGTGCAAATCACAGGGATGGAGGCTAATTAGGGAACACACACAAATCAGGTCAAATGCTCAATAAAAGGAGATGCCTGTTCTTCCAACTGGGTGGACATGTTAGCCATTTTTTGGCGCTTCATAAATTTGGTTCCCACCAACAGAAATCCTGTTCATGACACGCCACACTAGAGCAAAAGTCAATAGCAATAGGCATGAGGAATGCACTTGAGGCATTGAACAGAAGAGTGGAGAACATGTATTTCCCTACATGCAGATTCTCAAACAGATCATCCATTTCTCTTATCAGTAATGGACACAGTTCTGAGAGGGGTTATTTGCCTGACAATTAACTCCTTCTTCCCACTGTACAGGCCCTTTAACTGCAACCAGATGAAGTTAATCCACAGAGCTTGTTAACCTTCACTGAAGTCCATGAAGGCCCAGCCATTCAGTAGCTTACCTAAGTGGCATATACACAATGACAAATTGTAGCTGATTTAAATTAAGTAAAGGCAATCAAGAAGCTGGAAAAACAGGAAGTGTCACGTGTATTTCATTAATCATGCTTCACCCAATTAGCTCTGTTTCAAGGTATTCTGATTGGTTGCTGGTTTTGCAGTCAGAATAGATGGACGGCCCTGTATGTTCGTAGGCCGTGTGGGTGGATGTGTGTGTGCGTGCATAGTGAGTTGCAGTATAAGATAGTAGTAGGTATTCCTAATTTCAGTCTCTCTTTGCTTCACCATGCCCCAGGGCTGTTTGTCTTTTTTTCTGTGACAAGTGAAACCTACACCCACAGAAGAAAAGTGGCCAAGGGAACCCCCATAAGCATGTTGACTGGCTAAACCACCTCCCCAATTGTAAGAAAAAATACATTCTCAGGAGGCTGAAAGAGTAGGATTAAAGTATTAATGGCTATCCCGTTCTTTATCACTGGCAGTTCAGGGAATCCATTGTTCCTTTATACTACAGTCATATGAGAACATTTGGCCATTCTTTCCATTCTGGTGCACTCTCAGAGATGTTAGTCCCGTGCTTTATGACTATTATCTTCAAAGCCTTCTGACATCTTTCAAGTGTCAGTTGGCTTTGAGGGTTTCGACTTCATGCATTCATTAGGTGTAGAAGATGTCCTTCTGGATCCTGGTGTCAATTATCCCTGTGAGAAAAGTTGCTTCCTGCCTTTTGTGTAATTTAAAGTTTGATTTCATTGCAGGGTTTGAGCCATTTTAGGCACCTTCTTCTGATGCTAAAAAGGTATACTACACTCCTTTTCAACCTCTGTCAAAATGCAAATGGTGAGCATTTATTAAGTACTTAGATGATTTTCTATTCGTAATTACCTTGGCCTGGACTGAGAGAGAGCAAGGGCCCCTCCCATGACCTCTTCCAAAACTGCTCTTGGCTACTGATCAATTACATGTTTTCTCCTTTAGTTTGTTTATCTCAAAGCTTTATTTTACCTTTACACATGAATCAGGAGGTCTGTTCTCATTCTCGTTCTCCTTCCCTCTCCCAAATCTCCAGATGAAGAAAGGATGTAAACATAAACTATTTCCAAGGTAGTGGGGATTTACTTGTACACAGTCAGTTTATTGTTTATTCTCTTAGGTCTAGCAAGAAAAGACTTAAAACCCTTAGTGTATTCTTTTAGTCAGTGGCTCCATTGAACATCTTCAAAGCTATGCTCACTGTCAAGTAAAATTGCTAGTGATTTCAGTAAGGTCTAGCAGGAATCTGTGACGCTCTGCTACAAGAACTGAATTTCAAGGAGGTTCACTCCTAGACAGCTAGCTATAATGTTACTAGATGGACTACAGCTATTCACAGAATATTATTGATGATTGTCTATAATGTTCACATTACCTGGTCTGGTTTTCAATAGCTGCCATGTTTAAAATTCACAAATATGCATTCTTTACGCCCTACCTCATGTTTATTTGTTTTACCTGATCAAATCCAATGCTTTGCTGCTTGCTATTTTTTCAAATATATAAGGATATGACAAGGAAGGTAGATGGGGATCGCAATGTTTCGTTAGCAGAAATTGTTATCACGAAGGATCTCATTATCTTTCATCCTTGAACTCTTCTAAACCTCCATTCTGACTTTGTTTTGACCTTGGTAATAAACCTACATGTATGTCAACATGAGAAATGGTTGTTGAGGTGATTCTATCCACACTGTGTGCTGGCCCTCATTTCTTTTTTAAAGGAAGGTTTTTTACACATTGTAATTGGTGCAGTAGAACAGCTGTGTGCCTGGGTAGAAGTGTTTTTCTGGGTTTATATTTTTATGGAAAAATAATAATGATTTTTGTTGGATTCAATTTGCAAATGCTAATTTATTATGGTTACAGTTGAAACAAGTTCAATATGTTGAGCAGAGGTGTGTCTATTAACGTAATTTAGTTGTGCCACATTTCCATGATAACTGCATCTTGAATAAAAACAGATGCTGTTCTGCTATCGTTCACCCCTCCTTTATTCAACCCCTCCCAACTTGTCCCCCTTCACATCTTCTCTTAAAGCTCTTCAGAACTGTTGTGCTCTGAATTAACTTTCTAGCCTTCCTAACTGTTGCAAGTACCCACAGCCTTGCTGCTGTAGATCATTTGCTGAGTCTAGTCTTATTAATTTGTGCATTGTCATTGTTCAAATGTTGCATATTAGTATCAACGTATCTGAAAAGAAATAACACGGAAGATGCTGGATGCTTTTGGGATGGTACTTAGACAGTGACATGTAATTTTCTGATTCGCCCAGAAAGTTATTTGTGATTATGCCACGATAAAGGTGCACTTCTCCTAATTTGTTATACAAGAAATGTGTATAGAAAACCCTTGATTCTTGGGGACGGGACAGAATTTTGGAACGTTTTACTACGAATGCTGTTTGACTTTCTTATAATTTTCCTGCTCATCCGGGACGTGGATTTTTTCGGATTTTTATTGCTCTGTATAACTCTGCCTTTGAGCCCTTGCAGCGTTCGTTTTTGAGAATTTATTGTAATAAAACCTTTTAACTTTTCCCCTGACCTAGAATGCAGTTTTTGCGTGGTTTTTATGATTTATTTTGCTCCTTGCCAATGTTAAATTGATGTTCTGAGGGTGCATTTTTGTGCAAGATCAACTTGGGGTAAAAACACCTGAGATGAATTGTGGGTGAGTTGGTGTTTTAGGGTGTCCTGGGTACTGGGGTATAGTTCTGCTCCCACATCGGTCTCGAAGATGATGAAGCACCTCATATATAGTAAGAATAGTGATTAGGAAAGATAGGGAAGAAGAAATAAAGTATACTAGTAAGACAGTGAATATATCACTTTAAATACAGAAGCAGATGGCTATTTCTGATCCCACATCTATCATATATCATCAAGCTTACAGTCTGTCACCCCGAAACCAAGCTAAATGCTTAACAACAGGTGACATACAAAATTCTACAAATCTGATTTGTCAGTTTCCTTGCTTGGGTCATCCCTCTAAAAGTCACTGGGTCATATTTAACCCCTGGATGATGGTTTACCATCCATCATAGTGGCAGAGGACTTAACATCCGCCACCCTGATGGACGGTAGCACATTTTATTGACAGATAACTGTGAGCCCAGTGGTCATCTCTGTATTTTGAAGGGAACTGTTTCCATGGTGCTTCCCTTCAAGGTACAAAAGGTTTGGATGGCTGCAGTTTACGCAACGTCAAATCTTTTTTTGTGTTTTTTAAAAAGTTTTAAAAAAGCTAATGACTCCCACATTCTTGGATTATTCCGCTAGGGTTTGGGAGTCTTTTTTCCTGTTTCTCACCTGGTCATGACAGACAGAAAAAATTCAAATTACATTGTCCACTCTAGATGGAGTGGGCACTGTGATGGCTTTGCTTTCACTGCTTCCATTCCCGTGGGCAGTCAGAGGTAGCTTTCTGTTGATGGAAAGCTGATGGTCCACCCATACCTAAATGAATGAGGCAGATGGACCATCAATTTGGCAGACAAGGTACTCCATCACGTTTGCACCACAGTTCACTGTCGCCAAGCTCTAAATTACCCCATATTATGCAAACATCTCATTTTAACAAATCCACTTATCTCCTATCCCTCAGCCACCCTTCAGATGTTTATGATGTGTTCCTACTTTGATGCATAAGGCCACCTGCATCATCTTATGGAACAAAGGGCTCTAGAACTTGTCAAAGAACAATAAATGATTTGAAGTCTACATGGAAGATTTCGTATTTAATGATAGACCAGGGCATAACATTTCAATGTAAAATATATATCATCGACGCAACCAAACGACTTTCGATGAATTTACTCTTTCACTATTAATCATAGAGTAGAGGGGTATCTAAAATAGGTTATTTACTTTAATGTAAGCAGTAAATTTCTGAAGTCAATACAAACATCAGTTTCAGAAGCAATCTACTAATGAGCTCAAAATGTTTTAGCACATGCATTTTAGGAACCCTGTTATTTGTAGGTGATGTATTGATTCTTTATTGAATGCTTTTGTAAACAAGTTTCGGAGCACTTTAATTTTGCATTTTTTGGCCGTGCTTCCCAAGATGAAACAAGTGGAAGACAAGTGCACATAACAAGTAAATGAAAAAATACCCTCTGCTGAGAAGTAGGTAGGATGACATCAAGGAGAGAGTAATGCTGAGAAGTCGCTGGAAAAGTAGTGTAGGGCTCAAAAGAGGAACCACCAAGGAGGAGCCTGAAAAAGAAAAGGAAGAGAACATCAGAAAGCACTACAAAAATCATAAAAAATGTCCAACCCTAACCCTGTCTGCCCCAGCAGAGAGCAGTCAATGGCAGGAGATTTTGTTACCCTGCACCCAAATATTATTACAAACCTTAGTCTGGAATTGCCTTCCAAACCTGAGCTAGGATTTCGGGGTAATTTCTCTGGGAATTCCTTCGTATTTGAGCCATTACCACATTTCCATTACAATGCAGCACCTTTATCACGTAGGTTTTGGCAACATTTGACAAATCTCCCCAAACCCTTTTTTTGGGCAAAAAAGGGGGGCCCTAAAGCACAGAATCCCTATGCATTTTCCATACACTTTCTTAGGCAGCACTACCGCAAAAACTGCTGAATAGAATTACACCAGATTTGGGAGAAAGCTAGATGTTGGTCCGCAGTGTATTTTCTATGATTTGGTGTTAAATTCAGCAGGTTTTGGGAAATTAAGGTTAAGGAATATTTGAATATCTGCACAGATGATCTGAGGTGCTCTTGCAAGACTCCTTCAAACACAGTTTTAAGAAATAAAGCCTTCTGATTTGCCCAAAGAGTGTTTTTTTCCTTGGGACAATCCACTCTAGGAATCAGACTCCCACAGGAGCGAGCGTCCAGACTGGCAGCCAACAACATGAGAAAAATACCAAAAGTTACCCAATTCCGACCCATAATCTACATTCCTGCCTAATTTCATCAACACTTTCATGCTATGTCTCTTTAAACTACACTCTACTAACCATACGCAACTCCACTCTATGCCACTCTTCTCTATTCAAACCCACTCTACATCATCCCACAGCACTCCACTCTACATCATTTGACTCTATGCCGCTACACTCTACTCTAGCCAGTTCACTCTACGCCACTTCACTCTACACTATTCCACTCTACGCAGTCCCACTATATGGCACTCCACTCTACAACACTCCACTTCACCGTATGCCACTCCACTCTAAGCTATTCCATTCTACGCCACTCCATGCTACAATATTACCCTCTACGGTTCTCCACTCTACAATTCACCACTGTACACAATGACATTGTATGCTATTCCAATCGATGCCACTGCACTATATGCTACTCCACACTGTCACTCCACTTAACGCAATTCCATATATATATATATATATCTCATATATATATATATATATATATATATATATATAGAGAGAGAGAGAGATAGATAGATAGATAGATAGATAGATAGATAGATACATAGATAGATACATAGATAGATACATAGGTAGATAGATAGAGTCAAAACAAAAAAAAGGTTACAGGGATGTTATAGTTAGGAAACAGAATTAAAAAAACACAGAAACTCACTTAAAAAAAACAAAGGGTACAGGGATTAAAGTTATAGTTATTTGAAGTAACTCTTACTTGTGCCCTAAGGTAACTGCCCCCACCATGCACAGTTTTCTCATCAATAATGTTAATGCAAATGTTGCAGTGATATTATCAATGATGTTATAAAAGATGTCATGAGTGGTGCAGTATCTGGGTTAATTAACAGTACATGGCGTGGGCGCAAGTTATAGTTACCTTAGGGTACATTATTTTAAAAATGTAAATGCCTCTTTAAATTTGATTCTAGCCTCGTAGAGGTGGTGCCCCCCCCAATCATTTTCCATTATCTAGATCCGGGGAGGGGGTAGTTCCTGGAGCCTGGGGGGGGTCCACGCAGCCACTCGTATAATTATAAAGTATAGCTCCAGGGAGGAAGAGGTCCCTGGAGCCCAGAGGGGGGTTCACAAGGCCTTCTAATTTTTATTTAATTTAATGCTTTTGTTAAAAATTCTCCGCAAAATCTGTGGCTCCATCAGTGGATTTTGCCAATAAAAAAAAATACTTTTTAGCCCTGGCTGGTCCCAGAAGGACCCCAGGACCAAGGCAAGAGGGTTACAGTATTACTAACCAGCCTCCTTTCTTTATTTTGCATTTTTGTTTGGGACAAATTTAATAAAAACCAAAGCATGGGCTCCCAGGCTTCTTAATTCCGAAGCATCTAGAAGCCTCTTTAATGCGAGGTGGGCCACTCGCCCCCCTGCAGCCCCGGGGACTGCCACCTCCTCAGGGCTTAAACTATTATGTGTGCGGGGGCCACCCAGCTGGCCGAAGCCCCGGCACATCCCGGGCACATGTCTTAATATAATGTGGGGGGAGCACCTGGCCCCCCCATAGCCCATGGGACCACCACCTCCCCAGGGCTTTAATCAAAATCAATGCGGGGAGCTGCATGCCCCCCCCACCCCTGGGACCACCACCTCCCTAGGGGCTATATTTAAATAGAGTGTGGGGGTGTCTGCATGCCCCCTGCAGCCCCGGAGATCACTACCTCCCCGGGGCTATAATAAAAAGAATTATAGCGGGTCCGTTTCAGACTCCTTCAGCCCTGGGGACCACCACCTCCCTGGGGTAATGCTTGTTGGAAGAGGGGGGGGCGCGTAAGACCCCTTTCGAGGAGCCACAGATGGGCCTTGGGATCACCATCCCCCACGGCCAGCCCCTGCTATATCAATCAATCAAGGCATTTATAGAGCGCGCTACTCACCCGTGAGGGTCTCAAGGCGCTGGGGGGGGGGGGGGGTACTGCAGCTCAAAGAGCCAAGTCTTGAGGCGTCTCCTGAAGGCGAGGGGTTCCTGGGTAGTTCTAAGGTGAACGGGGAGGGAGTTCCATGTCTTGGCCGCCAGGTAGGAGAAGGATTTGCCTCCAGCGGTGGTTCTGCGGATGCGAGGGACGGTGGCGAGAGCAAGGCTGGATGAGCGGAGCGGGCGGGCGTGTACAACGAGAGGCGTCTGCTGAGGTATTCGGGGCCCTTATTGTGGAGGGCTTTGTGTGCTTGGGTGAGGAGCCTGAAGGTGATCCTTTTGTTGACGGGCAGCCAGTGCAGGTGCTTCAGGTGGGCGGATATGGGGCTGTGGCGCGGTATGTCTAGGATGAGGCGTGCGGAGGCGTTCTGTATTCGCTGAAGACGATTCTGTAGCTTGGTGGTGGTTCCTGCGTATAGGGTGTTTCCGTAATCCAGGCGGCTTGTGACGAGGGCGTGGGTAACAGTTTTTCTAATATCGGTGGGGATCCAGCGGAAGATCTTTCGGAGCATGCGAAGGGTGTAGAAGCAGGAGGACGAGACGGCGTTGATTTGCTTGGTCATTGTGAGGAGGGGGTCCAGGATGAGTCCGAGGTTGCGAGCGTGGTCTAAAGGGGTTGGTGCGCTGCCCAGTGTCGTAGGCCACCATGAGTCGTTCCAGGCAGACGGGGAGTGCCCGAGGATGAGGACCTCCGTCTTGTCAGAGTTCAGCTTCAGGCGGCTGAGCTTCATCCATTCTGCGACGTCTTTCATTCCATCACGCAGGTTGGCTTTGGCGGTGGCTCGGTCTTTGGTGAGGGAGAGTATCAGCTGTGTGTTGTCAACGTAGGAGATAATGTTGATGTTGTGTTTGCGGGCGATGTTCGCGAGGGGGCTCATGTAGATATTGAAGAGGGTAGGGCTGAGCGAGGAGCCTTGTGGAACCCCGCAGATGATCTCGGTGGGTTCTGAGCGGAAGGGCGGGAGATAGACTCTTTGGGTTCGGTCAGAGAGGAACGAGATGATCCAGTCTAGGGCCTGTCCTTGGATTCCAGTGGAGCGGAGGTGGGTTATTAGGGTGCGATGGCATACAGCGTCGAAGGCAGCCGAGAGGTCCAGGAGGATGAGGGCGGTAGTTTCTCCTTTGTCCATCAGGGTTCTGATGTCGTCGGTGACTGCGATGAGGGCGGTTTCCGTGCTGTGGTTGGTACGGAAACCTGATCGGGAGGGGTCGAGCAGGTTGTTGTCTTCAAGGAAGTTGGTCAGTTGCTTGTTGACGGCCTTCTTGATGACCTTGGCCGGGAAGGGGAGAAGCGAGATGGGGCGAAAGTTCTTCAGGTCGTTGTGGTCAGCCGTGGGTTTTTTCAGGAGAGCGTTGACTTCCGTGTGTTTCCAGCTCTCGGGGAAGGTGGCAGATGCGAACGAGCTGTTGATGATGCTTTGGAGATAGGGGGCGATGATGGCGTCAGCTTTGTTGAAGATGTGATGGGGGCATGGCTCCGATGGGGAGCCAGAGTGGATGGTGTTCATGGTGGTTCTGGTCTCTTCTGTGCTGACAGGGGTCCAGGCGTTGAGGGTAGTGGCTGGGGCTGTTGGTTCAGTGGTGGGTGGCGGGGTTTGGGGTCCGAAGCTGTTGTGTAGGTCGGTGATCTTTCGATGGAAGAAAGTAGCGAGGGAGTTGCAGAGTTCTTGTAAGGGCGTGATGGTGTTGGAGCTGGCGTTGGGGTTGGAGAGCTCTCTGACAATGTTGAAGAGTTCCTTGCTGTTGTGGGTGTTGTTGTCAAGTCTCTCTTTGAAAGATGCCCTTTTGGTGGAGAGGATCAGCTGGTGGTGTTCGCGGGTGGCGATCTTGAGGGCTGACATGTTTTCTGCGGTATGTTCTTTGCGCCAGGTTTTTTCGAAGGTACGGCAGGATTTCTTGAATCCTTGAGGGCTTCAGTGAACCACAGGGGTTTCCTGATGTTGTTCTCTCTTGGGTGGCTCCTGAGAGGGGCGAGGTCGTCGGCACAGTTGGTGATCCACTGTGTGAGGCTGAGGGCTGCGTTGTTGGCGTCGGTGGTGATGGCTGGTTGGTTGTGGTTTAGAGTTGCGAGTAGCTGTTCTGTGAAGATCTTGTTCCAGGGTCTGCGGGGGATTTGTTGTGTGCGAAGGTGGTGGGTCTCACATTTGAAGGTGAAGTGGACGCATCTGTGGTCGGTCCAGAGTAGCTCAGAGGAGTGGCTGAAGGATATGTGGTTGCAGGCGGAAAAGATGGGGTCGAGCGGGTGGCCAGCGGAGTAGGTGGGGGTGTTCACCAGTTGCTTGAGTCCGATGTTGGCGAGGTTGTCGAGCAGGATGGCGGTGTTGGTGTCGTTGTTCTTCTCCAGGTGGAAGTTCAGGTCCCCGAGGAGGATGTAGTCTGGTGAGGCTAGGGCGTGCAGGGTGATGAAGTCAGTGATGGATTCGCTGAAAAGGGCGCGTGGGCCAGGGGGCCTGTAGACGAGAGTACCTCTGAGGGTGGTCCTAGGGTCGGTGTGGATCTGGAAGTGCATGTGTTCGGCGGCAAGGGGGGTGTCTTCGGTGGTGGTCGTGATGTTGATGGAGTTTTTGTAGATGATGGCGATTCCTCCCCCGATTTGGTTTGCACGGTCTTTCCGGGCGATCTTGTAGCCGTCGGGCATGGCTATGGCGATGTTGGGAGCTGAGGAGGTGTTCATCCAGGTTTCTGTGACGAAGGCGACGTCAGGAGCCGTAGTGTCCAGGAGGTCCCATAGCTCGATAGCGTGCCTGTGGATGGAGCGTGTTTTGAGGAGGATGCACTTGAGGTGGTTGTTGGTGCGCAGGCTGGAGGAGGGACAGCAGGCTCAGTGGAAGGTATACTTGCAGGCTTGACAGGCGAAGGGTCCATGAGTGCGTTTGGGGCTGGCCTGGTAGCAGTTGGGGGTTTGCCCGGGGTTGAGTGCGTAGAGGGAGGTGGCGTCGTATCTGAGATGGGGGGTTTGGGTGCTGTGGGGGCCAGGGGGTCTGGTGCTGGGCGCGGTCCAGGCGCGGACGGGCGCAGACGGACTTGCCTTAGGCGCGCCAGCGGCCGCCATAAGAGGTAAGGGGGGAGGAGGGGTCAGCTGGGGGGCGGGAGCGAGGGCAGCGAATGGCCGCGGGGGGCGGGGCCGCACGGGGGCAGCGGCGGGAGAGCGGGAAGGCAACTAGAGGAAAAAACGGCTTCAAGAAAAGGAATTAAGAAGGAAAGGCAATAGGGGCGAAAAAAGATGGAGAGGAGTCAAGAGAGAAAGGCAACAAGATCGTAAGTCAGCAAGAGAGAAAAACGATATGGAAAAGGGATCACGAGAGAAAAGGCAACAGGATGGAGAAGGAGTCAGGAGAGAAAAAGGCACCAGATGGAAAGGCAACAAGATCGTAAGTCAGCAAGGCAGCAAGAGAGAAAACAATAAGTGAAAGGAATCACGAGAGAAAAGGCAACAAGATGAAGAAGGAGTCAGGAGAGAAAGGCAACAGGATGAGAAAGGCAGCCAGATGGAGAACAGCGACAGGAGAGAGAGCAGCAGACTGGAAGCAGGCGCAGAGTGGAGTCAGGACCTACACACAGGCGGCAGGGGTCAGGGCAGGTGGAGCTGCAGCGGCGGGGGAGCAACCTACCCGAGGGCACCTATCTCGGGGTGCCCACCCCCTCTTTTCAATTTGTACAGAAATATCTCATTCTAAGTATATCATTCATCAAAGCCTAAAAAACTCTTTGTAGCTCTCCTTCTCACTCTCTTTCGCTCTATCTTTCAATCTCTTTCTCCCACTTACACACACTCACAGACCCACTCAGTCATGTACTCACTCACAGAACCACTCAGACCCTTATGCACCTACTCACAGCCACACTCAGACCCTCACTCACCTACTCACAGACCCACTCAGACTCACACACCCACTGAAACTATCATGCACCCACTCATAGACACTGCTACACCCACTCACAGACTCTCACACACCTACTCACAGGCCCATGCACCCACTCAGACGCCCACTCAGATACTCATGAACCCACTCACAAACCCACTCACACCCACTCACACCCTTAACTACCCAGTCACAGACCCACTCAGACACTGAAGCACCCACTCACGGACCCACTCAGACACTGACACACCCACTCAAAGACCCACTCAGACACTGACACACCCACTCACAGACCAACTAAAAAGGTCACACATCCACTCACATAACCACTCAGACCCTCATGCACCCACTCTTACACCCAGACAGAAACTCTCACACTTAGAGACACCCTCTCAAACCTATTCTCACATTCAGAGAGACAGACCCTTCGACCGAGAGTGGCACAGAGTTGTGTGGTTATAGGGGGTTGGCCAAGGGGCCCGCCACACATGGCCAAAGGCAGTGAGCAGTGGTAGTTGAATTAACGTTTATTAATTAAAATTACTTTACCTTCATAAAACCAGAGAAATTCACTGATAACAACAAAGGTTACAGGGATGTTATAGTTAGGAAATAGAATTTGAAAAAGCCATAAAAATGTACTTAAAAAACCAAAGGTTACAGGGACGTTATAGTTATGCTCACATTTTACACGTACCACACCAGAGAAATTCACCTGTTACAGTAAGAGTTATCTCAAGTAACTATAACTCGTGCCTTAAGGTAACTATAACTCGCGCCCTCGCCATGCACTGCTAAATACCCCACATAATACATCACTCACGAAATCTTTGATAACATTATTGATAATAAAAAGTTAACATTTGCAGTAAAATTATTTAGCTGAAAAAAAGTACTTGAGATAACTGTAATTATAACAGGTGAATTTCTATGGTTTGGTACATGTAAAATGCGAGCCTAACTATAACGTCCCGGTAAAGTTTTTTTTTTTTTTTAAGTATACATGTAAATATATATATATTTATAAATAAATATGTGTATATACATATATATTTATATACATACATATTTATATACATACATATATATATATATATATATATATAAATACATATACAAATATATATATATATATATATATATATATATATATATATATATATATATATATACTGCTGATTGATGAACCAAAAACAGTTGTAGAAATGGAGAGCAAAGCCCCTCGTTCAATATTAACTTTCTTTAAGGAAAGCAAAAGGATTGCAAGTATTTTTAAAAAAACATTGGAGAATTTTAAAAAGTGACCAAGATATAGCACCTATAATTGGAGACAAACCACAGGTTATGTACAGAAGATCACATTCAATTAAAGATATGTTGGTGAAAAGTAATTTTTCAGTACAACCAAAGAAAAAATGGATGCATCAAAATTCAATGGGCTTTTATAAATGTAACAATTGCAAAGCTTGTTCAATTGCTTATAATTTCAAAAGCTTTAAGAACTATAAGGGAAAAGAAGTTATCATTTCACAAAGAATAACATGCAATAGCCAGTTCATTGCTTATCTTATTGAATGTGAATTGCAATATATAGGCAGTCCAATTTGCCCTTTAAAGAAAAGGATTTTAGATCATATAAGGGCAATACAACATAAAGATAATAGCTATGCAATAGCGAGGCACCATAATGGAAATCATGTACCGGATTGGAAAAGTTTAAAGTTTTTTTGTTTAGCTCAGGTCAATAGAAATTAACGTGGTGGAAATAGAACTTTTGAATAACGACATCTGGAGAGTAAATACATTATCCAATTATGAACGAAGGTTCAGTTTGGGTTAAATATGGATGAGGAACTTTATGTACATATATAGGTGATATAGGAGTCAAATTGAATTTTATACATACCGCCGCCATGGCTACCAGCTGTATATGTGTATCATGACTGCCGACGGTATACCGCCAGAATGCTAGCGGAACCCCGCCCACAGTCATGGCGGCGGACTGCGGTAAGGCGGCGCTGCTGACTGCAGCACCGCCACGCCAGCAAAACACTGCTGACCGTATCATGACCAATGATACAGCCTGGTGGTGTTTTTCTGGCGGACGCCGCTGCTGACAGCAGCGCTGCAGTAGTCTCCAGCCGGATGCAAGCAGGTAAATTGGGTTCTCTGACAGGAGAGGGGGGTGTTGTGTATATGTGGGGGGGGGGGTGTATGGTTTGGAATGCATGTATGAATGAGTGATTGTGAGTGAATGCATGTGTGTGACAAGGTATGTTGGTGTGTGTTGCGGTGTGTGGGTATGTATGTGTGGATGCGTGGGTGGCGGTGGGTATGCGTGTGTGCATGTGTGTATATGGGTGTGGGTGTGTGTATATGTGCAGGGGGCAGGAGAGGGTGGGGGAGAACTCTGGGGAGGAGGAGGGGACGGACAAGACCCCTATCAGTGCCAGGGAAGGGATTCCCTGGCAATGATAGTGCCTACCGCCATGGTTTTCGTGGAAGTAAGTTTGGCACGAAAACCATGGCGGTAGGCCGGGTCGTAATCCCAAGGGTGGGATTGTGATGGCCACCGGGCTGGAGACCGAAGTCTCCAGCCCAGCGGCCATTACCACCCTGGCGGTCGGTGTGTTAAAGTGGTGGTCTTTGATTGCGTTTACCACCAGGGACAAAATCCAATTTTATTTACCGCCGGCCTGTTGGCGGTATTAATGCTGCTTTAACATGACCGCCAGGGTTGTAATGAGGGCCTCTATGTTGATTATGTAATGGTATATTAATATTGATTTAGTTATAATCACAGAAATTTTGCAATATAAGTGAATAACAATTTGATTTTCAAAATATATTACAGGAGTTGATTTTCAAAATACATCATAGAGGTTGGATTTATTGTTAGTTAACATAAGTTGCCACAAATGTTTTATTTTTAATGATTATTTTTAGAATTTGTACAAAGTAACTATAGAATGCCACATAATGGCCATTATAGACTTAAACTATTTAAGGTGAAAGGGAGAAAGGACTCACTAGCCGTGAACAAGACTTGTTAGAAGTCGAAACACGTTGGTTGTTGCTGGAACAATAAAATAGGTTCTTCAAAAACCTCCTGGAGTGCAGTGAATATTTTCAATATTTATGTAAACCAACGATGGTCCCCTTCGGCACCGGCAGTAGAGTGCGTGCAATGAACAGCTATTTCAGACCGATTTGGATTAAAAAAAATAATATATATATGGCTGCAGCCAAACCCCCATATGCAGCCAACCCCGCGCTGTGGGTCTGTGAGTGGGTGTATCAATGGCTGTGTGGATCTGTGAGTGTGTGTGCGAGTGCCTGTGTGGGTCTGTGAGTGGGTGTGGTAGTAGTTTTGTGGGTCTGAGTGGGTGTCTGAGTGTGTGAATGAGTGCCCGAGTGGGTGTGTGAATTGTGTGTGAGTGGCTGTGGTAGTGGTTTTGTGGGTCTGGGAGTAGGTGTTTGAGTGTGTGAAAGAGTGTCCGTGTGAGTTTGTGAATGGTTGTGTGAGTGGGGGTGTGAGTGTGTGAATGGGTGTGTGAGTGAGTGTGTGAGTGGCTGCGTGGGTCTGTGCGTGGGTGGGGTAGTGGTTTTGTGGGTCTGTGAGTGGGTGTGTGAATGGGTGTGTGAGCGGGTGAGTGAGTGCCTGCGTGGGTCTGTGAGTAGGTGAATAAGTGTGTGAATGGGTGTGTGAGTGAGTGTATGAGTTGGTCTGTGAGTGGTTGTATGTTTTTTTATTGGGGTCTGAATCCGTGGATCCGTTGCAGATTCACACGGACAGAAGGACTGAGCGTCGCAGTGGATCTGCAAGGCCTCCTCGCCTCAAAAAAACATTTTTGGGCAATTTCTTTCCCATGAGGGTTCCCACACAGACCCCTTCATTAGTCCTATGGGGTCAGGATACCGCTATTCTGACCTCTCATATTACATTTTTTTTTTTTTTTTTTACTCTCCCCCCCACCCGGGAACTGTGTCCTGAATCACAAAATGGCTGCAACAACTTGTCTCTCAGGTTGTGGCTAGCCAATCACAGACTTGCTGTTAGCATGTGGTGGTGGAACTGAGCTCTAGATATACCTAAATCTTTTGTTCTTTAATACCTCCAAAACTACTCAACAGAATTACACTAAATTACAAAAAATACTCCTTCTGGACCAAGACATAGCTTTTTGCCAAATTTGGTGTAATTCCAGTCAGCGGTTCGGGCTGTAATGAAAGAGGATTTATGTATATCCAGGGACATGAATCCACCACAGTGGGACCGCGAATCAACACACCAAGAGCAATGATGCAATTGGCTGGCTGCAACCTGAAAGGAAAGTTGCGGCCATCATTTTGTATCAGGACTTGGTCCCGGGTAGGGGTTGGGGAAGTAAGAACTGTTAGAAAGGGTCAGGGTAGAGGTACTCTGATCCCATGGGAGTGATGGAGGGTCTCACAGGGACCCCTTCATGGGCAAGAAATTTACCAAAACCTTTTGGTGGGGCACGAGAAACCATTGATCTTCGTTCACGCACTCAGTGCAGACCCCCATGTGAATTCACAGTGGATTCACAGATCCAAAACCCAATTAAAAATCAATGCACCCATTGACAGGCTCAGTCACCAACCCCAGCTACGCACAGTCAACAGCTGTGCGCAGTGTGAGGCTGGCTGCATGTTGGACGTTGGCCGAAGGGCCTGGCTGTGTGCGGCATGGGTGGGATTAGGTGCATGCGTGGGTTGGCAGCAGGGCCTGGCTTGGATTAACGTATGGTAATTGAATATTGCTTTACGCTAAAAAAAAAAACTATAAATTCACAAATGAAACCAAAGGTTACAAGGACGTTATAGTTAGGTTCATAATTTACACACACAAAACATAAAAAATTCAGCAGTTATAATTATACTTATTTAAATGAACATAACTCGTGCCCGAAGACAACTATGACTCGCGACCCCGCCATGCACAGTTTTCTCATCACTAATGTTACTGCAAATGTTGCAGTGATATCAATGATGTCTGATATACTAGGGACTGGGACTGACAGTGGCCATCGTGGTAGGAAGCAAACAACAGACTCAGAGCTTTTGTGAGTATGCCTCGATTTTCAGGGCACTGCAAGCTCTGGGTCATACGGCTAAAGCTAGTCAAAGAGCTATGTGTAGTCACTAAGATGGCCATTTTAGGAGTTTCAACTTGATTTAGAGAATGGGTTGTGCACCATGGGCCAAATGTATCAAAGGTTTTTACCCATTGTATGTCTATGGGAAAATGTGTTCATACATATGGCCCTATGTTACTTAATGCACACAAGTAAAACAAACCTCCATTACACCACAGAGACAGAGCATCTTCATTTACTGGACTCTCAATTCTATGACGCACATAACCAGCCCCAACCAAGGGAATCGACTAGAGTGATAGAAACAGCAGGTACAACTGCAAACAAGGAGAGCGCCTCCTCACTGTTCACTGCCTGCTAGGAGACAGCAGCTAGATTCGTTGACTGAAGGCTGATTCATAAATAATTAAATATTATGATTCCTTGCTCTAAGCAGAATGTTCAGCGATGTACATCTTGAAAAACAATCTGTCCGACAACGAGGAAACATCTTTTGGATTCTGAATCTTTTATGAATCTTGCTGGCAATCACAACCTTTACCTCCTTGTCTGAAAGGCTGCATTAAATACTGCACTCTAAAACACATTTAATGTTGAAAAGGACAACAGTTATCAGAGAAGTATTATGCATCTACCTCTTGTACGGCGCTTTTCATGCTCAGTCCCATAGGTAAGCGTTGACGCAAGTTCTCAGCTATTTTAGGACAATAACACAGCAAGTCTTACTGTTCACCTTTTACCTCCATGGCTGTATGCACATCGTAAGGGGCAGTGATTTTGCTCTATGCCTCTCTGCTCAAAATCCTTCAAGTAAAAATCCAGAAAAAAACATCTGCAAAGGCTGGTGCATGTACTGGAACTGCTACAGGGAAGTGAGTTAGTTAGTCTGTATGTCTTTAATCTGCGGACTTTACACAGCAACATCATTTAAAATAATGATAACCGTCTTTACATTGTGAGCCTTTATATATTTATATGTATGTGTGTGTGTGTGTGTGTGTGTGTGTGTGTGTGTGTGTGTGTGTGTGTGTGTGTGTGTGTGTGTGTGTGTGTGCATATATGTGTGTGTGTGCATACTGAAAAACAAAGGTTACAAGGATGTTATAGTTAGGAAATAGATTTTTTTTTTTACTTAGAAATTCACTGAAAAAAACTAAGGTTGCAGGGGTTGCAAGTTAGGCTCCCACTTCACTCGTACAACACCAGTGAAATTTAGCAGTTAAAGTTACCTGAGCTAACTACAACTCACTCCCCCACAATGCACTGCTTATGTCCTCACATGTTACATCACTCATGACATGGTCAGTGACATCATTGATGACATCTCAAATGACATGACAGGCTATAGATATGTTTAGATATGTATATATATATATATATATATATATGTATACACACACACACACATATATATTTATATTTGTATTTTTTTTATATATATATATATATATATATATATATATATATATATATATATATATATATATATATATAAAAAATGGTCGCTAGTAGGTATAGTTAGGACCATGTTTCCATAGGAAAGGTGTTTTTTACTTGCCTATAATTTTGCCACCATTTGACGAATTCTCGCAAAATTTTCAAAACAAGTGTCCTGCTATGTCTTATTGTGCATGGTAAGTTTTGGGTGATTGGCCAAGTGGGTGTTGAGAAAAAGGGGGTGGGGCGGTCAACAAAAGTGTGTTTCGAATGTTAATTCCCATAGGGATTTTGAACACGACTACAGTCGGAATAGCTGGATGGAATTACATTCAATTTGTCAGAAAGCTAGCAGTTGGTCCAGAATGTGTGCTTTTTGTGATTTGGTGTAAACCTGTTCAGTAGTTTTAGAGATATTAAAGGAAAAAGAAATATAGATATATAGGGATGCAGAGGCTCCACAGAATCCCCTAGATCTTGTGCTGAGATCTGATTGGCTACCAGTACTTCAACCAAGAAGAAGAAAATGTCAAGATAAAGAAAAGGTGGCAGGGTAGGAATGCCCTGCCCGCCAGCATTAGCGTTGTGGTGCATAATTCTAAGCAAAATAAATCATTAAAATTAAAGGTTACCTTAACACCCAAATATCGAACAGGATGTCCTTGGACTTCATGAATGTGGGGATGCCATTTTACGCATGTACTGGATATAGGTCACTACCTATGTCCAGCTACATTATGGTAACTCCGAGCCTGGACATGTTTGGTATCAAACATGTCGGAGTCAGTCAGTCAGTCAAAATTCTTTATTCGGCAAATTACCATAAAAGCACAGAATTCATTACACATAGTATTATTTACAATGCAATATAGTCCATAAAATAAAACATCAATTATAAAATGCCTCGTCTATGTTAGTTACAGACTTGCTTCAAATTCATAAATTCCATATTCACATAAAAAACCGAGAACCACAAGAAGATTCTCATCATGATCAAGTCCTATACGCTAACATCCTGAATTACAGTGCAGCTACCTCCACTAATTCATAACCTTTTCTGATAGCAATAGCTACCCTTGAAAAATTTTAAATAACATAAATCAAACAAATTCAATTGTTGTACATAATATTATTTACAATATTAAGATGTAAAAACATCAACAGTAAAATACATCATCTATATTGATTACAGACTTATTTCAAATTCATAAGTTCCTTAATCACATAAAATGCCTAAACCACAAGAAAATTCCCATAATGGTCAATCATGTACACTATCTCACTATATTAGAGTACAACTGCCTCCACTAATTCATAAAGTTTTCTGATAGCAATAGCTAGTCTTAAGAAATTTAAAATGGCATAACAAATATCAATTGAATTCAGCTGTTGTATAATAATCAAAGCGTCATTATAGAATGTAAATTGTAATTTCCGTAAAAATGGTAGTAAAAATGTACATCTAGGAGCAGAATAAAGTGAACAAAATAAAAGAAAATGACATGTACTTTGTTTAGAAATAGAGTCACAAGGAGAATTCGGAAGCGCTTTTTGCCAGCAACATTGCTTAGGAAAAGCCACTCTGAAATGAATCAGGCTTAATCTAAATAAAACAAGAAGATAATATTCTGAGGAATTTGGAAACCAAGATAAATAGGGTTCGATTCAAGATGTTGTTGAGATCTGAACATAGGGGTCAAAAGTTTTCAACTGCGACGCCTCATGTAATCTCTTATTTGGGCTATATTCAGAGTATCGAATTTTAACCAGATCCTTAGCATTCGAGTTCAGCGACTCAGGATGGGAAAACATATTCTCCAAACCTAAATTCAGAAAATTAGTTTGTAAATAAGAAAGCCACGGGATTGTGCTGGAATTGGCCAGATGGATACAATCCAAAAGACAGTCTTGTACCAAAACAGCCGCAGGATTCAACCAGACTTTCAGCCATAATAAAAGTGGGGCAACACCAACCAAATCCCCAATATAACAGTCCCAATTCCTCATGACAAATAAAATTAGCAACATTCTTAGGCACCATCAATACTCTATGTACAAATTTATTCTCAACACATTGGAGAGAATCTGCTTTATTCAAACCCCACATGCCTGCCCCATAAGTAGCTGCAGAAACACATTTTACTTTATAAAGCCTAATTATATGGTAAACTGGCCTATGACCATGTTTGCGAGCAAACTGGAAAATTGCTTCCAAGTCTCTCATCATCTGTGGGGTCTTGCAGGTAAGATGGGACTTCCATTGTAAGGAGGAATTAAGATATAAACCCAGATAGCAAAACTCCTTTATTATATTTATAATGATCCCTCCCATGGTAAAACATTTAGATCTTGTATTTCTAGGACCACATGTCATTACATACGTCTTCGTATAATTTACTTTCAGATCTAAATCTTGCATAAAGATTAAAAAATTCTCCATCAAACTTTGTAAACCGTTAGCAGTGCGGGCGATCAAAACCGCTTCATCTGCTTACAATAATACAGGGAGCTGTATCGCACCCATTCTAGGGAAAACTTTACCATTTGCTATTAGAAAACTATAAAGGCCGTTTATATATAACAGGAATAAAAACAGCGCTAAACTACCACCCTGCCTAACTCCTCTCAGAGAAGAGAAAGGGGCAGACCTCTCGCCATGTGATCCATATTGCACTGAAACCCTCAAATCTGTATATAAGCGTTTGATTAACTCCAAGATGTTCAGATCCATCAACATGTTGGAGTGTCGCGTGGGCTCTCATTATTCTAAATGAGACTACTGGATTTCTAGGTAGCAGGATCGATAACGGTGTGGGGGACTGAGTCTGACCCACGTGTAAAGAACTCTGTCACCCTAAATCCGGTTTTTGCTCCGGCTAACTAGCAGTGCCTCATTTCTCCCCTGTGGAAGGAATGATTTGGCAGCCGAGCGCATGACATCTTTGGAACTTCTCAGGGAAGTCGTGGTTACTCAGATCCAAACCAACTCTCTTATTTCCAATATGATCTCATATACAAATGACAAAGACAGTATAAGTTTTATATAATGTTTTTTAATAAAACGACTGTATTTTAGATATTAAGGCGTGAGCCGCAATAACCAGAACGATACAACACAGTAGGATTGTAATAGTTACCAGGAGAGTAAAACATAAAAACAAAGCTATCATATTGTTAAACAGTTTCTACTCTCCCTCTGCTTGTTTTATCTAGAGCACAGCATGTTAAGCTTCTAGCTTGCCTATTAGAATCACTGTGGAGACATCAGCCCTCATACCTGAGCAAAGACCTGTGATCTTGGTTCAGCATCTGCAACAAGGCAGTCAGCGTCAAGTTGTGGTTCCCTGGTCGGAATCTCCCTCTTGCGTGTATTGGGACAAGGAAGTGATTTTATTACTAACATGTCACCGTGATCACAAAATGTCCCTACGCAGGAATGCCAAGTCTAAACTCTTACCACGTCTATCGGCAATGTACCAGACTGTATCCTTGACTGAAGCACAGAGTAAATATGTTATGGAGAACTCCAGTGCTGAAGTAGGCAAAACAGTGTGATATGAATAACAAACAACACCGTAGAACTGGCTATTTGAAAAATAACAGTACGAAGCCTAATAAAAAGCATGTAGAGCAGAGTGCACAGAGGCTCTAAGCTGTCAGCAAATGAATAAAATATATTCAGGGCAAAATGCACAAAGGCCTAAAGCCTGAAGCTAAAGCGCAATGAATACGTAAAACTAACCACACTACACCCTCCCCCTTGTCGGTAGCAAGTGGTTCCAATAATATAAAAGGATGCCCTAAATATAAACAATATCTAAAAAAAGTATTTCGACAAGGTGAGAAGACAACAAAGTCATAAATTTAGGTAACATGTGTGCATAACCAAATTCAATATAGTGTCAATTTCATAAAAATCCAATCGTCAGACAGAAGCAATAGAACGCAGGAGTTCCTCCACTTCGATATATGTCAATATCGGAAGATCCACGCCACAAAGTACCATGGAGCAGGTGTGATCCAAAGCCCCAAACCCATTCAGGGCGGCACCCCGTGCAGGGCCTATGATAGAGACAATACCATCTTCCTCCAGGAAGGGAATCTCATAAACTGCCTCACGAAGCAAGCGCATCCGTAGTGCACAAGTCTGGGAATGAGCCCTAATCGGGAACATCAACAGATCAGTATCGACCATTGGAGGGCGCTGCAATGAGAGACAGAGAGCCAGTGCATGTTCAAACGAGCACCAAAGGCATCGAAACACGGGTTGCACACAATCCAAAACCGGTCTGAATGACAGAGACCAGTCGCACTCCAAATGTCCCAGGAGTGTTGCTCCAAAATGCTGCATCATGCGTTCACGACACAGCTGCGCTGATGGGAGCAGCAGTACAGGATCTCGTTGTGACGGGACAGCCATTGCGAAAAAATAGCAACAACAGCAAGACTCCAGCCAATAAAGCCAAAGTAATCGGGAAACCCCCAAAAATGCTTCCGAAAATAGAATGTATAGCCGAAGGTATCAAACCGAATATGGAAGAGAAGGTATGAGCAAAACCAACACCAATGACTTTGAAAAAATGTGCAATACCAGCGGTGCTGGATGCATTAAATATACGTCCCACAAGTTCACCGAAGTGATTCGGAAAGTTAGTATTTAAAAGGGACTGTATCTCCGCCGATGACCTTGCCACCTGAAGTGCGTAGGTCTCGCTAGCAGATATAAGGGTCACATGCTTTTGAAACAATAAAGCTTTTAGCCGACTCAACTTGTCGAAATCAACCTTGGAAGTAGCAATATGAGGCCAGATGTCTGCTACCTCCCTAAATTGAGTGGGGGGAAACAACACATTCCCGCAGCACGTAACGGCCTTGTTGACAACGACGATGTAAACTATTCCGGCACGCATGCCACAGCAGCGTTCGCTGTTAAGAACAATGTAACTGCCGTTAGAAAGCACCTGGAAAGTGTTTTTAATAACCGGGACTGGAACTCCCTTCAGATAACAAGCTAAGTTAGCAATCGAAGCGTTACACGCCCCGTGCAAGGACAGCTGTTTACAAACCATTGAATGGGTGACAGAAGCTTTGCATTCGCTGCCGCTAAGAAAAACCTCCTTCAAACCATTAACACATCTGTACTGAAAGGGAAGGTCCCACACCTCGTGTATGTAACTGTCTCCCAATAGTTCATATCTACCCACCGGAATGTGCTTCAAACACGAAGTAAATTGCAAAGTAGAGATAGGCAAATTAATAACCCCATGGATCAACCATTCAGCTGACGGAATTTCAGCTACCGTGAAAGGCAGTTTCTCTAATTTCTCAATATTTAACATAACATATGTTGCTTCCTTTTTAGCCATCAGTTGTTGTTGACGAGTCAAATTAAAAGAGATAAAGATCTCTCTGGCACGAACGTGCTGCCATGGAACGCGACCCGCCTTCAAGGTCTGAAGAGTCCAACCCAGCTGCATGATGGACCGCGTCTGACTCTGCCCATGATATAAAGAAGACATGTCCGATTTAATAATGTCAATGGCAGAGGAAACAATGCTGTCAATCGTGTAAACACGTTCAGAAAGGGTATGCATGCCATTATCAACAACAGACAAAGTCTGCATCAGATTTTCTTGATCAATCTGCCTCAACCGGGCTGCAGCCTCTTGTTGTGAAAGCTTCCAAATCTCATTATAAACCTCGTATAAGAACCTTTTCTTCCGTGGTACTCTGGGACCTGACAAAAAATCTTGTAAATCAGTATTATTAGACAGTAACATGAGATGTATTGTATTGTAATTGTATTGTAATCGTATTTATATAGCGCTTACTACCCCTGACGAGGCGTCGAAGCGCTTTTCGATGAGTAGCACGCTACTCTGGAACCCAACAAGAATTAGTGATGGATTAGTATCATTAAATAATGAGTACAGTTTTAGTATTATTATGAGTTAATTTGAGCCGCGGATATGAGAGTTTGTTAGTTAGATTGACTGGAGTAATGGAGGGGTGGAGGAGGAAAGAAATCCAGAAGTGTTAATTAGGAGTATATCCTCCATTTACTCAACCCAAAGGCTTGGGATGAGTAAAGGGGGGCGGAGAGGGAAGAGTATGTGGAAGGGTTAGGGAGAGCATAGTAGCAGGGTGAGATGAATGCAGGAGAATTTAGTAGGGTTGTGTGGGAGGTCACAGAGGTAGAGTGAGGTTTGGTGAGTTAGATGTGGAGGTGGAGGGAAGAGCTTAGGCAGAGATATTTAGGAGATGAAAGTGGTAGAAGGGATTTGGGATGAGTCAGAGTGAGAATGGAGGATAGTTTGATAGAGACATGACATAAGAGTGATGAGTAGAAAAGTGTGATAAGATGAGAGCAGGAATTCATAGATATCTAGTATAACAACCCAAAGAACCAGGAGCCATGCAATGATCCACGAACATGCCAAGCACAGAAACAACATATACACATACATATATATATATATATATATATATATATATATATATACACACACACACACGAATACACACACATATGCACATACAATACATAATTAGAATCATGGGTAAAAAATACTTAGTCAGACAGGTTTAAAGAGTGTGTGTATTTTATTGTTATGACATAGTAGCAATACATATTTTCCAAAGAAAACTATAAATAAATAGAAATATACATATAATCTGAAAAAAATATTTATCCACATAGGCATATGCAGTTCATAGTTGTTTGAAAAAGGTGGTTATGAAGGAAAGAGCCAACTCTTGAGTAGTTTTCTGAAGACAAGAAAGTTATCTGTGGCTCTTATAGTTGGGGGTAATGAATTCCATAGTTTGGCTGCTTGGACGGAGATGGATGTACCACCTATAGTGTTTTTCTTGTATGGTGGTGTTCTAAGGCGGGGTGCCAATCTTGAGCGGAGGGTTCTTTGTTGGATGTATTTGGTAATTTTCTTTCTGATAAAAAGCAGTCCTGTTCCATGTATAGCTTTGTGGGTGATACAAAGCAGCTTGAAAGTGCATCTTCTGGCAACGGCAGGGGAGATGTGGGCTTGCTGCTTTATATGTAGTAGTAGCCTGGCTGCGGAATTCTGGATACGTTGTAGTTTTTTCATAACAGATAGAGATGATCCATGGTAGAGGCTATTGGCATAATCCAGTTTGGATAGTACAAGCGAGATAGTAGCTTGCACCTTGTGTGGAAATCCGAGGTGGGGGAAGATGCGTCGTAAAGTCTTTAAGGTGATGAAGCTTGTGCGTGCTAATTTGTCGACTTGGGCATTCATAGTTAACTTGGAATCCATGGTGATTCCTAGGTTTTTAACTTCCTTGGATAATTGAGGAGGTGGTCCAAGATCGTCAGGCCAGACGCACAGAGGGTCATAATTGGGGTCTTCTAATTTAAGTAGTATCTGTGTGTCATCTGCATAGTTGTAGCATGTGAGATGGAAATCATTGATCAGTTCTGGTAAAGATATCATGTAGATGTTGAAAAGCAAAGGTGAGATGATTGACCCTTGAGGGACCCCTGCTTTTGTGAAGTAGGGTTCGGACGAGAAGGGGGGTGAGTGGATGATATTTGCTCTTTTTTGAAGATAGGAAGTAATCCAGTCGAGAGCAATCCCTTGTATGCCTGCTTCGTGGAGTCTGAGTTAGGGTGTCATGGTCAACCGTATCAAAGGCAGCTGAGAGGTCCAAGAGAAGTAGTGCAGCAACTCCATTTCGGTCGACTGTGTTTTTAAGATCGTCCCAGATTGCCATGAGTGCCGATTCAGTGCTTCTTCCTGGGCGGAATCCAGTTTGGAAGTCTGAAAGTATAGAATTGTCTTCAATGAATTGTGACATCTGAGCGAATGCTGCTCTTTCTATCAATTTGCCCAGGAAAGGTCCATTTGTGATTGGTCTGTAGTTGTTGGGGTCTTGCGGGTCTAGGTTTGTTTTCTTTAATAATGGTCATATGTATGCCTTTTTCAGGTCTGCAGGAAAAGTTCCTGAAGTTAAAGTGTGTAACACCACTTAGTCAGGGTGCACAGACAAGAATGGAGGCTTTGAAGAAAGAGCTTGAAGCTCACTTACTCTGCGAGCAGGAGTGATGGCACCCAGAAAGACAGTTTGGAGGGTTTGGAGGATGCAGCGGGGCAGGGGGGGACTGGGCAGACCTCTGGTTCCCTGTCCCATGCCCACGTGAGATTCCGCATCCCCGGCCATGCAGCAGCTGAACAGCATGGGTGACACGGTGGCTGGGTTGAGGACACAACAGGGAGGCAAGGGGCAAAAGGTGGAGTGTTGGAGGCGAGGGGCAGTGGAAACGCCAAGGGACTGAGCCGTAGCCCGGGAGTCCTTGAATCTCTCTAAGGCCGGGTCCCCCTTGTCTTCAAAGAGACGGGAGCCATCAAAGGGCATGTCCATAATAGACTGTTGGACATTCCCAAAAAAAAAAACATAAGTACGCAACCAGGCATGGCGCCTCAAGGTCACCGTTGTAGCAACTGATCTGCCCAGAGAGTCGGTCGTGTCCAGCCCACATCGGATCGTGAACTTCGCCACATCTCTCCCATCGGTGACAGCTTGGGAGACGATAGCACAGTCCTCCTCCGGTCTCGGTGGCAGAACTTGTGCGACCGTATCCCACAGAGAGTGGGTAGAGCGGCCCAAAAAACATGCGATGTTCACGGACCACAGCGCGAGACTGGAGGAAGAAAACATCTTCTTCCCAAATTGTTCCAGCCTTTTTAAATTCCCTATCCGGGTGTGCGGAAGGGAATGCACCTGAGAAAGAGGAAGCCTAGATGACAAGACTCTCAGGCGTGGGGTGTTGGGACAGGAATTTAGGGTCGTTTGGGACGGGCCGATGGCAGCGTGCGATAGTCCTGTTCACAGGAGCCCCTTTGTTGGGTTTGGGCCAAGTACCCAAGAGGACATCGGTGAGGGCTTCATTGAATGGCAATGGCAATTGTGACTCCCTGTCAGGAGGGATAGTCAGAAATACTTTAGGGTCCACTCTGCTGATGGACACCTGCATCTCCAAACTCTCAGGTCACCTCAGCCTGGTCTTTGTTTTGAGGTTCAAATCATCAAAAATGTTTAAGCCGTCGTTCCCAGCTTCTGGTAATGACGACTCAGTGAAGTCATCAGGTCGCTGATTAAAATGATGATTCAATGGGGTCCCTAGATTACAATGATTCAGTGGGCTTCCACCACAGAAGTAAAAAGCTTAAGAACTGCTTTAGAGTGCAAACCGATTCACAATGAGCATTCTCAAAAATACTGAAAAGATTTACTCAATGCACTCCCCAGTAGGCAAATATTATCCCAATTCTCTCTGGGTGCAGATGCCACTCATGGTCAGCTAGATGGAACCTTCTGAGCACATCAGCCCTGACATCTAGGAAGCCTGCCTGATGGGTCGACAGCCAAGGAAGTCCCTTTGATCGTTTAGCCAGTGCCAGTGTCCGAGTGCCTTGTTTGTTGCGGTACCACACGGACGATGAAACTGTCAGTCACAACTTGCATAAGGCTGCACCTGATGGAAGACAGAAGCTGAGCCCACTGAAGGCAGAGGCTCTACTGAAGAGACTGCAAGTGCCAACAGGCAGCCTCAGAACCATCTGGGGTGGAACACAACACTGAGCGGGACAATCTGAGATTATTGGAATGTTCCAGACTCGCTGCAGGAGCGGAAAGAGTTTGAACACCCCACTGTCCAAAGCAGCTCCTGATAAGGGAATCCTATACTCGGGCTGAAGGTGGGATTTTGGCTTGTTAATTAAGAACCTCAGGAAGAAATGAATGGCAAGAATAGTGCCACCATATGCTGAGTGAAAACAAGAGGACCTGAAAAGGCAACGACCGAGTGAAAAACAGGAACTGCAAAGAACGGGACAGAGAGAGAATGTTGTAACCATGAAAAACCACCTGCAAGACCCACTGGTCTGAAGTAACTGCACGTCAGATTGGCAGATAAAAATCTGTTCTGTACCCTACTGCCTGTCTGGTTCTGCTGAAGGAGGAAACAGCAGCTTGGCAGCGGAAGAAGATGAGGAAGAGGAGTGGCCTTATCTGCCATCAAACACCCACTTGGTGCCTGAAAGGGGCTGAAAAGGCCACCTCCAAATTTGAATTTTTGGTACTGTTGATGGAATTGGCAGGCCCAAGTAGTGGCCAATAGCATGGCTATATTTGAAAGGCTTCATAACTGACTCTTCCAAACAGCCTGGAGCTATCAAAATGTGTATCAATAACAAATCCTTGCATGTCCATACAGATACACATGGTGTGACTCCAGGAGTGATGGCGAATCACCACACTTATGCTCATTACACAGCCCAAACAGTCTGGCGTCCAGACCTGCCCATTTGATGAACTTGGTAATATGTCCATATCGTGGACCATCTGGGCAAATGTATTTTGGAAATCCTCAGGGAAGGCAGGCAATATATTTTGATTGCCACCTCACAGAGGGCAAGAGTGCATCCCCCCCCCCCCCCCCCCCCAACAAGCATTTAGATACCACAATGCTAAACTTGCAGTGGAGAACACACACTTTGCCAAATGTTTCACTGTACTTCGATCTGCTGTTAACACAGGGAAAACTAAATGGTTTCTTACTCGTAGGGGTAATTATGCAGCTTGTAGAATTTTTCTGGATTTCCATTCTATGCCTTATTCTGCTATATAGTGGTTGGGTCAGGAATTTCCCAATCTAGTAGTAGTAGTTATTTATTTTTGAGCATCGATAGTCCCACCACTTTCCTATCCAGACATCATACGCCCTCTCCGAAAGCTCCTACTCCTACTCATGGTCGCCATTTTCAGATTTGTTTTTTTTCCTTCTTTACTCCTATCTTTTAGGGGAGGTGGGTGGGTGGCTTGAGAATACAGAAAATTCTTCAAGCTGCAAAACTACTTCTACAGTTAAGACACCATTTTGTTTTGCAGCATGAATCTTTTCGGAATTCACATGCTGCGCATTGATCTTGGAGCTATTTCTTGATCCTGCGGTGGCTGGGATGAAGCTGAGCTTAAATTTGTAAATAGATGTTCTGATGGATACAACTACCTGTGGATTCCTCACCTCATGAATACTCCCATGGCGCCAGCATTCTACGGAAATCTTCTTACTAGTCTCTGCACGTCGACGAGGACGTCACTGTCTCGCACGCGACGCCGTCTGACGTCATACAGGCAATAAGAGGTCCTCGACGACGTGCGGACGTCAGTTCCCTTTTTTCCGTGCATTCGAAACGGTTATCTTCGAGGGAGCAACTGTTACTCTTGCGGTTACAGTGTATATCTTGCTGCGTACTCTTTCTCTGTGGAAATAATGTCGCAGAGAAAGTCTGGATTTAAGCCTTGTCGTGAGTGTGGAGGCAAGATGTCGGTGACGGATCCTCATTCCGATTGCCTTTGGTGTTTGAGCTCCGACCACGACGTCTCGACTTGTGATTCGTGTCAGCACATGAATCCGAAGGCCATTAAAGAACGCGAGGCGAAGCTGTTTATGGCCAAGTCAAAGGAGAAGCATCACAAGAAAAAGTCTTCTCCAAGACATCGGCGTCATCGAGACTCCCGGCGCCGTAGAGAATCTCGGCGTCATTCAAGGGAGGCTCGTTCCAGGTCTCCGGATCGGCGCCGGAGGACATGGGAGGTCAGCCCCACGGTGACGCTGCATCCTTCGACGCCGTTGCTCTCTCCGACGTCTCCAACTTCGCCTGGACAGGCGTCGGTGATTGAGGTATTGGAGCCTCAGGTGTTTTCTCCGGCGCAGACGCCGAGGCCGACGTCGGGGTCGCCTCCGAGTCAGGCACCCCAGTATCCGGCTTTTCCCACCCCTGGAGCCGATAGTTCCGCATTCTTGAATGCGATGTATGCCATCTTCCAACAGATGGCTCCAGGGGGTGCTCCGGCTGGGCCTTTGGCCTTTTCTTTGGGTGATCCTGCGCCTCTTCGGCCGGCACCCTTTATGCCCTTTCTCCCGTTTGGGAACGTGGGCTCGGCGCCAGTGTCGGCGCCGGTGGCCGCTCCGATGGCTTCGGAGGGATTGGCCCCAGGGATTTCCATCCCGTCGACGTCGAGATTTCGGCCTGTGACTCCGGTGGGTCCATCCGTTTCATCTGCTCTTCAGTCGGCGCCGAAGTTACCTGTGGCGCCGGATGCGGCGTCGGTGGCTTCGGAAGATCGGCGCCGATCTCCGACTTCGGCGGAGGTGTTGTCGACTCCGCGGATTGAGCAACGACTGCATTCAAGGAGGCGTGCTCTCCGGGTACTAGAGGAGCAGGAGTACCAACGAGCCCTAGAGGAAGGAGAGCTAGAGGACTCGGGTGATGGGCTGCGTGGACTGGAGTCGGCCAGTGGGCTGGACACTTCCCCTGAGTGGGACCTTTCGTCCCCGGGGGAATATACCGAGGAAGCTGCTTCCTTTCATACAGTGGTACGGAAGGCAGCTAGTTTTTTGGACCTGCCTTTGCCGGTGGTGGAGGCGAAACAAAACCTTTTGACAGAGGTGTTGCATCCGGCCTCAGCCGCGGCGGAGCCTCTATTACCTTTTAATGACGCTCTGCTGGATCCGGTTTTAGAGGTGTGGAAGAAGCCGGCATCTTCCCCAGCAGTTCACAGAGCCGTGGCCAGGAGGTATCGGACGGCTCCAACTGATCCTGGTTTCCTATCTAGGCACCCTACGCCGGAGAGCTTGGTTGTGCAGGCCTCCTGTTCGTCCAAATCAGCGCCTGGTTCTTTCCCGACGGTGCCTGGGGACAGAGACTCAAAAAAGCTAGAGGCGCAGTCGAAGAAGATTTTTTCGTCCTGCAGTCTGGCGTTAAAAGCCACTAATGCGACCTGTATCCTGGGGAGGTATATTCATGCTCTGATGGATGACATCTCCTCTTCGTTTACAGAGCTTCCCCAGGGTCTTTTGGATCTTGTCTCTGACGCCCAGGCTGCTGCGACCCAAATTATCCAGACGGGACTGGATACCACCGACTCGGTAGCCAGAGCAATGGGCACAACTGTGGTGGAAAGGAGACAGGCCTGGCTACGTAACTCGGGCTTTTCGGCAGATGTACAGTCCACATTGTTGGATCTCCCGTTTGATGGGGACAAACTGTTTGGGGCTAAGGCTGATTCGGCCTTGGAACGTTTTAAGGAGAGCAGGGCCACGGCTAAGTCGTTGGGACTCCAAGCTCCTTCTTCCACGGCCTCTTCCAGATTCTTCAGGAGGTTTCGTGGATTTGGGCGTGGCTCTTCCTCCTCTTCCTTTCGGGGAAGATATCAGCAACCTGCCTCTTCCCACCCCTATAGATCTTTTAGGGGGAGGGGTAGGGTCCGCACCAGGGGAGCCTCTCAGCAGCACTCTGCCTCTTCCTCATCCTCTGGCGGGGTGCAGCAGGGGAAGCAGCCTTAGGCTTCCACCATTTCCCACTCACTCCTCTCCTGTAGGGGGAAGATTACAGCATTTTCTCACCAAATGGGAGACTGTTACGTCGGACACTTGGGTTCTCAGTGTTGTGGGAAAAGGCTACATCCTTCCCTTTCGGGAGTTTCCGCCCCTCATCCCGCCCCGCCCTTCGTATTGTTCACAAGAACACCTCCTGTTGCTAGAACAGGAGGTGGAAGTCCTCCTTTTAAAGGGCGCGGTGGAGTTGGTCCCGGAGCAGGAAAGGGGTCAAGGAGTTTACTCAAGGTATTTCCTGATTCCCAAGAAGGATGGTCGTTTGAGACCAATTCTGGACCTGAGGATCTTGAATTGGTTCCTCAAGAAGGAAAAGTTCAAGATGCTGACCCTAGCACAGGTGCTTTTGGCGTTGAACATGGAAGACTGGATGGTGTCTGTCGACTTGCAGGATGCTTACTTTCATATCCCGATACTCAAGTCACACAGGAAGTATCTCCGGTTTGTGGTGGGATCGCAACATTACCAGTTTGCGGTCCTTCCGTTTGGTCTTACTTCAGCACCTCGAGTCTTCACGAAGGTGATGTCGGTGGTTGCGGCAGAGCTCAGAAGGAAGGGGATAGCAGTATTCCCTTACTTGGACGATTGGTTGATCAAAGCCAAGTCCCCGGAGCTTGTGTTGCGTCATCTGCAGTCAACAACCCAGTTGTTGTTCGACCTGGGCTTTTCGGTGAACGAGCCCAAATCTCACCTGGAGCCCTCTCAGCGCCTCCTGTTCATAGGGGCAGTACTGGATACGACATTGGGTCGGGCCTTTCCTCCGCCTCAGCGGATTCAAGATATTCAGGATTTGGTTCCAATGTTTCGAAACGGAGCGGTAGTTCCAGTCCTCAAGGTCCTTCGTCTGCTCGGTCTTTTTGCCTCCTGCATTCTGTTGGTCACGCATGCTCGCTGGCACATGAGGGCTCTTCAGTGGTGCCTCCGAAGGCAGTGGTCTCAACACAGAGGGGATCTAGAGGGTACTGTCAAGATCTCCAGAGATGCTGCTGTGGATTTGAAGTGGTGGATTGCAAGCAACAATCTTTCACAAGGAAAACCGTTCCAGCAGTCGCCACCAGTGGCCACAGTCATAACGGATGCTTCCACTCTAGGGTGGGGAGCTCATCTGGGGGATCTGGAGATCAAAGGTCTTTGGTCTCCAGAGGAACAGATTTTTCACATCAATCTGTTAGAGTTACGGGCTGTACGTCTGGCTCTCAAGGCCTTCCTCCCTTCCCTTCGTGGTCAGTCGGTACAGGTCCTAACGGACAATACTACCACGATGTGGTACATAAACAAGCAGGGAGGAGTGGGGTCGTACCTTCTCTGCAGAGAAGCTCTTCGGCTATGGTCCTGGGCAAAGGACCATCGGATTTGCTTGATAGCAAACCATCTGGCCGGAGTCTTGAACGTGCGTGCGGACAGTCTCAGTCGCCACTTCTCGGCAGACCACGAGTGGCGTCTCCATCCAGATCAAGTCCGTTTAATCTTCCAGAAGTGGGGGTTTCCTCGGGTAGATCTGTTCGCCACTCGAGAGAACGCGCATTGTCCGTTGTTCTGCAGCCTTCAGTATCCGATGCAGGAAGCATTGGGGGACGCGTTTCAAATGACCTGGTGCGGCCAGTTGCTTTACGCGTTTCCTCCCATACCCTTGATTCCTCGAGTATTGAGGAAGATTCGCCAAGACCGGGCTCTAGTAATCGTAATAGCTCCGGATTGGCCAAGGAGGGTGTGGTACTCCGACCTTCTCCAACTCTCAACGTGCCCGCCGCTCCGTCTCCCTTTCAGGGCAGACCTCCTCTCGCAGTCGCAGGGGCAGGTTCTACACCCCAACCTCCAGAGTCTGCACCTACATGCCTGGAGATTGAACGGGGCAACCTGAGTTCCTTCTCTCTCCCGCCTGAGGTAGTGGATGTTATATTAGCGGCCAGGCGACACTCCACTAAATCTATCTACGCTAATAGGTGGTCTAAATTTGTTGCGTGGTGTGGAGAGAGGCAGATTGATCCTTTACAAGCTCATCTATCGGACGTTTTGTCTTTTGCTCTATCTCTGGCGCAGAAAGGTTGTGCAGTGGCTACCATTAAAGGTTATTTATCGGCCTTGTCAGCCTTCATATGTCTTCCAGACCAACCATCTTTATTTAAATCCCCTATTGTTATCAGATTCTTGAAAGGTCTTCTAAATCAATATCCTCCAAAGCCATTCGTTATGCCGCAATGGGATTTGTCCTTAGTCCTGACTTTCCTTATGGGGTCCCCTTTTGAACCTATGCATTCTTGCCCCTTAAGGTATTTGTTTTTAAAAACAGTCTTCCTGATAGCTATAACATCAGCAAGGAGAGTGAGTGAGTTGCAGGCCTTATCAGTAAAACCCCCTTATACAACTTTTTATGGGGATAAGGTGGTGTTGAGGACCAAGGCTGCTTTCCTCCCGAAGGTTGTTTCACCCTTCCATTTGGCTCAGGCAATTACTTTGTCCACGTTCTATCCTCCGCCTCATCCTTCCAAAGAGGAAGAAAGACTGCACCGTCTGGATCCAAAGAGAGCGTTGAGCTTCTTTATCAATAGAACAAAGGATTTCAGGCTGGAGGATCAGCTGTTTATTGGATACGTGGGCAAGAGGAGAGGAAAGGCAGTCCACAAGAGAACACTATCCAGGTGGGTTGTTCTTTGCATTAAAATATGTTACTCTTTGGCAAAGAAGGATCCTCCTGAGGGCATTAGAGCTCATTCCACCAGAGCTAAGTCGGCCACTTCGGCCTTAGCCAGAGGTGTTCCTGTGGTCGACATCTGCAAGGCCGCAACTTGGTCGTCCCTTCACACTTTTGCAAAACATTACTGTTTAGATTCTGAGGTTAGAAGGGACGGCCATTTTGCACGGTCAGTGCTGCAGGATTTCTTGGTTTGACCATTTAGGCACCCACCGCCGGGCGTGGTACTGCTTTGGGACTCTATTCATGAGGTGAGGAATCCACAGGTAGTTGTATCCATCAGAAGAACGAGTTACTTACCTTCGGTAACGACTTTTCTGGTGGATACATTAGCTACCTGTGGATTCCTCACGGTCCCACCCGCCTCCCCGTTGCCTTTATGGTCTTGCCAAGTAATCCTTGAGTGCGCTCCTCTTGATCTTTGAGGGTGCAATAGATGTATATATATAATATATTTATATATATATATGGGTATATGTGTATATATCTTTATGTATATACTTGGTGTGTGTATATATTTTTAAAAAGAAAGAGTTTTATATATATATATATATATATATATATATATATGTACATAAAAAAGATTTACAGTTATTCATACAATGTGGTGTATTTTTACAATATAATGGATGTTGCTTTGTTCTTTCATTGCATTGCCTGGTTGTTCTCATGCACGTAAAAAATGATTGGTACTGACGTCCGCACGTCGTCGAGGACCTCTTATTGCCTGTATGACGTCAGACGGCGTCGCGTGCGAGACAGTGACGTCCTCGTCGACGTGCAGAGACTAGTAAGAAGATTTCCGTAGAATGCTGGCGCCATGGGAGTATTCATGAGGTGAGGAATCCACAGGTAGCTAATGTATCCACCAGAAAAGTCGTTACCGAAGGTAAGTAACTCGTTCTTTGGGTACTTTGTCCAGCTTGAGCTTCCTTTTTCATTTGAATGTCTATGCAATAATGTTTATTAAACATGTGAACTGATGACCAAGTAGCTGCCATGCAAATGTCCTGTAAAGGTATATTTGCTAGAAACACAACGGTTGCTCCTTTTTTCTATGTTTGGTGACCTTTTGGGTAAGAATTCAATTGTATTCCTGCACTTGCGTGACAAACTTGAAATGTTTGAGAGATCCACTTAGCAGCAGTACGCCTAGTCACTGGTTTGCCCATGTAGTTGTCTATAATGGAGACAAATAATTGCTTTGTTTTCCTACTTTTTTTCTTTCCATGTAGTACGATTGCTCTTCTTGCTTCTAAGCATGTGCAATGCTCTTTTTGCTTGTGTTTTTGTTTCTTGGAAAAAACTTGGAATTTGAATTGGTTGACGTGTGCAGGAAGTTGCCTTCGGTAAGAATTCAGGATCTGTCCTCATGACTATTCTGTCCTTGTAGGTAAGCCTCTTAAATTGTAAGTGCCTGCAGCTCACTCACCCTACAGAGTGATGTCACTGCCACCAGAAAGGCAGTCTTCAGCGTGAGCATTTTTAATGATGCCTTGTTTAAAGGCTCAAAAGCCTCTCTCATCAATAGTGTTAGTACTAGATTCAGATTCTATGTAGGTGCTGACACCCATCTCGGTTGTACTATTCTCTTTGCTTCCTCTAAGAATTGTTTTATTACTGGTGTTCTGAAGAAACTTCTTCCTATATGACCTCTTGTGTAGGCCACAATCTCTGCTAGATGTAACTTTAATGAGGTACAAGTTAGTTTGCAGTCTAGTAAGTGTACAAGGTATCTTAGGACTATTGTGTATTTAATATTTTCTAGTAATAGGTACATTTTTTGGCACCACATTGAATATCCTTCCCATCTGGCTATGTGAAACGTTCTTGGCCTTCTTGCATTTCTCATAATGGCCATTGTGTTTTCAGATAAGCACAGAAATTCTAGGTCTATAGGAGCCATGCTGTCAAACTGAATCTCTTGTTCTGGATGGGGAAATCTCCCCTCTTCTACTGACCGCAGATCTTGTGAAACTGTCTCTGATGTATATCCCATTGTCCTTGGATGCTGTGTTGATTGAGGTGTGCTCCCCACCCTGTCATGGAAGCATCTGTTGTTATGACGTATTGTGGCACTGGGTCTTGGAAAGGCCGCCCTCGGTTTAAATTTGTACTGTTCCACCATAGAAGCGAGAGGTATGTTTGGCGGTCTATCAACACCAGATCTAGAAGTTGACCCTGTGCTTGTGACCATTGTGATGCTAGGCACTGTTGTAAGGGCCGCATGTGCAATCTTGCGTTTGGGACAATGGCTATGCATGAGGACATCATGCCTAGTAGTTTCATTACCATTCTGACTTGTATCTTTTGTGTTGGATACATGGCCTGTATTACTTTGTGAAATGTTTGAACCCGTTGTGGACTTGGAGTGGCAATCCCTTTTGCTGTGTTGATTGTCGCTCCTAAGTATTGCTGCGTTTGGCACGGCAAAAGGTGTGACTTTGTGTAGTTGATGGAGAAACCTAGCCTGTGAAGGGTTTGTATGACATATTTTGTGTGCTGTGAACACTGTTTTAGCATGTTGGTTTTGATTAACCAGTCGTCTAAGTACGGGAACACATGTATTTGCTGCCTTCTGATATGTGCAGCTACTACTGCCAGGCATTTTGTAAAAACTCTTGGCGCAGTTGTTATTCCGAATGGCAACACTTTGAATTGGTAATGTATTCCTTGGAATACAAACCTTAGGTATTTCCTGTGTGAAGGATGTATTGGTATATGGAAATACGCATCTTTTAGATCTAATGTTGTCATGTAGTCTTGCTGTTTGAGCAGTGGGATTACGTCTTGTAATGTGACCATGTGAAAGTGGTCTGAGTTTATGTAGGTATTTAGTGTTCTGAGATCTAGTATTGGTCTCAGAGTTTTGTCCTTTTTGGGTATTAGAAAGTACAGTGAGTAAACTCCTGTGTTTTTTTGTTGAATTGGTACTAATTCTATTGTGTCCTTTTGTAGCAATGCTTGAACTTCTAGTCCTAGAAGATCTATATGTTGTTTTGACATATTGTGTGTTTTCGGTGGGACGTTTGGAGGGAATTGGCGAAATTCTATGCAATAACCATGCTGGATAATTGCTAAGACCCAAGTGTCTGTTGTTATTTCCTCCCAAAGTTTGTAAAATTGGCTTAGTCTTCCCCCCACAGGTGTTATGTGATGGGTGTGTGTGACTTGTGAGTCACTGCTTATTTTGAGGGGTTTTGGGGCCTTGGAATTTTCCTCTATTTTTGGGGAATTGGCCCCCTCTAAATTGCCCCCGAAAACCTCCCCTCTGATATTGACCCTGGTAGGTAGGCCTGGTTTGTGAGGTTGTGGTTTCTGTGGGTTGACCTCGAAACCCTCCCCTAAAAGGTGTTTTCCGAAATGTGCCTCTGCTCTGCGGGGAGTAGAGTGCACCCATGGCTTTGGCTGTATCGGTGTCCTTTTTGAGTTTTTCGATGGCAGTGTCTACCTCCGGCCCAAACAATTGCTGTTCATTAAATGGCATATTGAGCACAGCCTGCTGGATTTCTGGTTTGAACCCAGAAGTGCGCAGCCATGCGTGCCTTCGTATTGTGACTGCAGTGTTTATTGTCCTTGCAGCTGTATCTGCTGCATCCATGGAAGACCGTATCTGATTATTTGAGATACTTTGTCCCTCTTCCACCACCTGCTGCGCTTTTTTGGAACTCCTTGGGTAAGTGTTCGATGAAATGTTGCATTTCATCCCAATGAGCCCTGTCGTATCTTGCCAAAAGTGCTTGTGAATTGGCAATACGCCACTGATTTGCTGCTTGTGCTGCAACCCTTTTTCCCGCAGCATCAAATTTGCGGCTCTCCTTGTCTGGAGGTGGTGCGTCGCCTGAGGTATGAGAGTTGGCTCTCTTACGAGCTGCCCCCACAACTACTGAGTCTGGTGTTAGTTGTGTTGTAATATATACTGGATCTGTGGGCGGTGGCTTATATTTTTTCTCCACCCTTGGAGTTATGGCTCTGCCTTTAACTGGATCCTGAAAAATTTGTTTTGAATGTCTTAGCATTCCGGGGAGCATGGGAAGGCATTGATAATGGCTATGGGTGGAGGATAGGGTGTTAAAAAGAAAGTCATCCTCAATTGGTTCCGAATGTAAGGAGACATTGTGAAACTCTGCTGCCCTTGCGACCACCTGTGTATATGATGTACTGTCCTCAGGTGGTGACGGTTTTGTAGGATAAGAGTCTGGGCTATTGTCAGACACTGGAGCATCGTCGAGGTCCCATGCATCGGGATCATCCTGACTGATTGTGGTATGAGCTGGTGAGTGCATCAGTGGTGGAGTTGTTGCTGGTGATGCATGTATTGATGGTGGTGGAGACGGTGGTGGGGTTGTTTTCCTTGCCACCTTTGCCTGTGGTTGCTTGTCCTTTTGTTGAAAGGCAAGTTTCCTTTTTATTTTGATTGGGGGAAGAGTGGTTATCTTCCCTGTGTCCTCATGAATATGAAGCCTTCGTGTGTAGTCAGGCTCTCCAGCTTGAAGCTCCTCTCCAAATCTATGTAATTGGGAGGTTAATCCTTGTTCCTCTGTATAGGAACTATTCGGCTCCGAGGCTGGCTGTTTCGGAACCGAAACCTTTTCGGAAGTCTTTTTAGGCTCAGAAGAAACCTTCTTTGTTTTCGGCGTGGTGTCTCGGTGCCGAAATTCTTCGGTGCCGCTGTCTCTGTGCCGAAGTTTCTCGGAGCCGCTGTCTCGGCTCCGAGGTTGCTGTGTGGCGGTATCTCGACCGGAGTCGGATGACTTCGACACCAGCATGCCCTTTTTCGGTGCCTTGGATGGGTCACCTATTTTTCGGGTTAAGCCATGGCCTGTTGGCGGTGGCGTCCCCTGGGCTTTTGTAGACTTCTCGTGAGTCTTGATTTTCAACGTCTTACTCACGGTTTTGGTTGTTTCTTCGGCGTCGAGTTCTTCCGAATCCGACTCGCGGACGGAGAAAGCTTCTTCTTCCTCCTCGAAACGATCTTGGCCTGTCGGCGTGGACGCCATTTGTAGTCTCCTGGCCCTTCGGTCTCTCAGCGTCTTCCTCGACCGAAACACTCGACAAGCTTCACAAGTATCCTCCTTGAGCTCGGGGGACAAGCACAAGTTACAGACCAGATGGTGATCCGTATACGGATACTTGTGATGGCATTTTGGGCAGAAGCGGAATGGGGTCCGTTCCATGAGCCTTGAAGTCGCACGTGGCCGGGCCGACCAGGCCCCGATGGGGGATCGAAAAAACCCCAAAGGGCCACCGGAGCTCTTCCAAATTCGGTGTCGATTTGTTCTAACTAACCCGATACCGAACGCAAACAATACCGACGTTTTTTTTTTTTCCCCGAGATTCTAACTAACTTTCCGACCCGAAACACGGAGCGAAAAGGAACACGTCCAAACCCGATGGCGGAAAAAAAACAATCTAAGATGGAGTCGACGCCCATGCGCAATGGAATCGAAGTGGGAGGAGTCCCTCGGTCTCGTGACTCGAAAAGACTTCTTCGAAGAAAAACAACTTGTAACACTCCGAGCCCAACACCAGACGGCGGACTGTGCACAGCATGTGTATCTGCAGCTACACATGCCATCGAACATGGAAATACGCACCTTTGAGGTCTAATGTTGCCATGAAATCGTGTTGCTGAAGTAGTGGGATAACATCCTGTAGGGTTACCATATGAAAGTGTTCTGACAGGATGTAAAGATTGAGGGTTCTGAGATCTAATATTGGCCTTAATGTGCCATCCTTTTTGGGATTGAGGAAATACAGTGAGTAACCTCCTGTCCCTCCTTGATTTTGTGGCACGGCTTCTTTTGCTTGTTTGAGTAATAAAGATTTGACTTCTTCCTGTAACAGAGTGATATGGTCTGTGGATAGCCTGTGTAGTTTTGGTGGAATGTTTGATGGCGTTTGTATCAATTCTAGGCAATAGCCATTCCGGATAATTGATAATACCCAGTTGTCTGTGGTAATGTTTAGCCAATTGTGGGGAACTTTTGCAGTCTTCCCCCCCCACAGGGGAGGTGTGGATTAGAAAGGAATGGCACAAGTCACTGTTTGCTTTGTTGTGAGGCTTGTTTTTGGTGTTTGATATTTTCCCCTCCCTCTGGGGTACTGGCCTCTGTAAGTGCTTTTGAAACCACCTCGTTGGTATTGAGGTTGGTAGGGTGGCTTTGGCTGTGAAGTGGATGCCTCCGAAATTTGGGCTCTAAATCCACATCTAAACTGGGGTTTACGAAAGGATCCCCTGTATTGTGTGGTGTATAGTGCACCCATGGCTTTTGCAGTGTCTGAATCCTTCCGCATTTTTTCTATAGCAGTGTCGACCTCTGGGCTGAAAAGTTTTTTTTGGTTAAATGGCATATTCAACACTGCCTGTTGGATTTCAGGTTTGAATCCTAAGGACCTAACCCATGCATGTCTCCTTATGGTTACAGCAGTGTTGACGGTTCTGGCTGCTGTATCTGCAGAGTCTAGGGACGACCTAATTTGATTATTAGTGATGGCTTGCCCTTCCTCCACTATCTGCTGTGCCCTCTTTTGCTGTTCTTGGGGAGATGCTGGATTATATCTTTCATCTCGTCGCAGTGGGCCCTGTCATATCTAGCCAACAACACCTGTGAGTTGGCTATTCTCCATTGGTTGGCTGCCCGAGATGCCACCCTCTTCCCTACAGCATCAAACTTTCTACTCTCTTTGTCTGGTGGGGGTGCATCACCTGACAACTGCGAGTTTGCCCTCTTCCAGGCAGCGCTTACCAGTACTGAGTCTGGAGGTAGTTGCTGGGTAATATAGACAGGATCGGAAGGAGGTGGCTTATATTTCTTCTCCACTCTAGGGTTAATTATTCTTGCCTTTATAGGCTCACTAAATATCTGGTCAGCATGTTTTAGCATGTTTTAGCATGCCGGGGAGCATAGGAAGCAACTGATATGTTGCATGTGTGAAGGAGAGTGTATTAAATAAGAAATCATCCTCTAATTGCTCAGTATGCATGGTGACACTATGATATGTTGCCGCCCTAGCTATCACTTGAGTGTAGCTTGTACTATCCACTGGTGGTGAAGGCTTAGAGGGATAGCAATCTGGGTTATTGTCAGAAATGGGGTCTGGATCATACAGATCCCATGGATCCACATTGTCCTGCTGCGAATCCAATGAGTGCGATGGGGACTGCATAGGTGTAGGACTGGTAGGAGGAGAGATATGTAGATGTGGAGAGTGAGGAGACTGAGGAGGAGAAAACTGAGGAGGTGGAGGTCTCCTTTTTTTTTGGCACTTTAGCTGGAGGCTGTGTAGTGTCCAATTCCTCCTGAAAGGCTCATTTCCTCTTTGGTTTTGGAGGAGGTGCAGTTAAAATTCTGCCAGTTTCATTATGGATATGAATCCTGGCTTGCCTTTCATCCATTGCTTCCATGATTGGTTGCATTTGTGAGTCCTCCTCAGTAGGTTAATGGCTTTCTCTAAGCGCTTTTGAAAGTCCATGCTCCTCAGAGTAACTAGGTTTTTTCAGCTCCGAAGCTGGCTTCTTCGGTATCGAAAAAAATGGGGTTGAGGATGGTCTCTGAAAATGATTTGAAATTTAGACTCGGAAGAGCAGTGTTTGCTCTGTTCGGAGACGGAGCTTCGGCTCGAGACCAATGGCTTCAAAGGGGTGGTCTTCTTTGGTGCCGAGCTGGTGGGTTGGTCACCGAGCCTTTTCTTTCGGGTCGAGCTATGGCCTTCCGGCAGTGGCCTCCCCAAGGTCTTATGTTTGGGCTTAGATGACACAGGGGCAGGCGTACTCACGTGCTGCCCTGCTGTGACCGATCTGTCTTCGTCAGAATCCTGTTCGGAGTCAGATCCTTGAACGGAGACTGCGGTCTGCATGATTTCTTCCTCTTCGATGTCGAGATGTTCGGTGCTTTTTGATGCCATCTCGAGTCTCCGTGCTCTTCTGTCCCAGAGTGTCTTTTTAGACCGGAAGGATCTTCAGGCCTCGCAATTTTCTTCCTGACGGTCGGGGGAAAGGCAGAGATTGGTCCGTATAAGGGAATTTAGCGTGGCACTGAGGGAAGAATCTGAATGGAGTCAGATCCATGACGCTTCCACGCAGTCGGCCCGACCAGGCCCGAGATGGTAGCGCGTGCGCGCCACAAACGGCGAGTAAATATGTTTGTTCCGATCGGAGCGAAAGGACACACCTCCGAACCAGATGGCGAAAAGAAAACAATCTGTCATGGAGTCGATGCCCATCCGCAATGGAGCCGAAGGGGAGGAGTCACTCGATCCCGTGACTAGAAAATACTTCTTCGAAGAAAAACAACTTGTAACACTCCGAGCCCAACACTAGATGGCAGACGTATGCATAGCATGTGTATCTGCATCTACACATGCCATCGAACATATATATTCTGAAAAGGTTCAAAAGAATGTGAGTGTGCTTAATTGTCTATAGGTTTTCAAGTAGAAATCATTTGGAAGGATTTTTTTGCATGGTTAATGTTTTTCAAAAGGAAAGTGGTCAGTAGCTTGAAGAAGCTACCCTGAACATACTGGATCAGATTTGGTGTCTTCTTTCATTTAAATGAACAGACTTTTAGAGGGATAAGGTCAGTAAGTGCCTGGTGATCTTTTTCTGTAGTCCATCCTTTTGCTCTTCTTGGAATTAAACATAGTTGGGGTCTAATTAACAGCTAGCTCACTCAGGAAAGTGTCCGGGACCAGAAATAAATGGTATTTTGCTTCATTGAAACCTCAAACAAACAATAGCATAGCATCAGCAGAGACACCCTAGATCAGGAGAAGATGGCGCATGACAAGAAGGTACTTTCAGAAGGAAGACTGCTGCCCTTTCCAGAGTGTAAAAATCTAAGAACGGTATTTGAGTCAAGACTTCCAGTCCTGACTAAAGCAGCAACTCACCAACTCTGAGAAATGGAGCCTCTGCAGACTGGAAACATACCTGGTACAGCTTTCACTCACAACATAGGAAAGACTTAACAGGGAAAAGCTCCTAGAGGATATCAGTAGCATCACAAAATAAAAAAACGTGGGAAGGGTATGCCCAGACGTGGGTCCCTTGCTCACTGTGCCACTGGATTCAAGCTAGCCTGGCTGATGAAGGGTGAAAGCCTGAAACCGGTCCCAGGATGCTTGTTTCCGGTCCAGTGAGGACTTGGCTTGGCAGTTCGGGCTGGACTGTTCCCTTGAGGGACAGGGTCAAGACTGATTTGCATATGGCTGGGTCAAAACTGGGGTGGCATGGTGAGCAAAAGAACGATGGATTAAACCCATATCTGTGACTGGGGGTGAGTGTTTGCATTGTTCAGGACTCCGTCCATCATCCTTTTGTGTTGCTGATATCAGTAGCACACAAGATAACATTGTTAAGTTCATGTGATCAGTCACCCAAGTCTATGTGTGCACCGGAAATGGGGTCAGCTCAGGATACGCTTGGAACATAGACCCCTCATGGACCAAGCAAATTAAAAAAAAAAAAAAAAAAAAAAATCTATGCCATCCCAAGCAACTTTCGCTTTCTCGAGAGACGCCACTCAAGTTGTCAGTTTTGGTTGGGGCAGCAGGGGGTGTTAAACAGCTATCTGCTCAAATTAATTACAAGCATTGGCAAAAACAAAAGCAAAGACAATGCCTTTTGGCAATGTTAATGAGCAGTGGCAAGATTCTGTGAAGTATGTCCAAAATCATTTTTAAAAAGTGGCAAAGAAAAAGCATGATGATACGTCTACATCAGTCTTAAATCATTTTGATGACTTGAATGCAGCACGTGTCTTATAGATTGCTTAAGCATACACATTCTGCACGTGAGCAGTGGAAGGACAGAAGCCAGCCCATCAGAGGGATTGTAAAGAGGCTATGCTCCAAAGAAGAAACAAACATAAAAGTCAACCACTGGTAAGTAATGGGCTGACTGTAACTCCACAATAGACCTTTTGAAACGAGACAGCTTGTGCTGTGTGGCAGGCTTAATCCAAATTAAGGTTGTGGAATTTAAGCAATTTACAGAAGGTTGTGTGATCAAAAACGTATACAGCTTTGTTACAACCTTTATTTTGACCTACAAGCTGGCATTGCTTTTATGCAATGTCACTAACATAAGTAAAAATACCAATTTAAGAGGGAACTATAGTACACATGATATGGGGATTATGTTGTTAGTCAGCTCAAGCAAGAAGAGAGGAAAGTGTAAATAATCAATAAATAAACTAAACAGGAGACACTATTGTAGACATTCTCAAGTTCTTTCAGCTGAGCACTGTTGGATTTTAGAGTACAGCTGGTAGGCTTTAAGAATGAGCGTGGGATAAATGAGTTCATTATCGCAGCACATTAAACTGGTATGTATGAGCAGCAGTGAAAATAGGTCTTCGCTGACAGTTCTGTGCCTCAAATTCAAATCTGGACTAGAGGCAAAGGCTGCAGAAAAACTAGCACAACGCACACAAGCCTTGCATTTATTTTATGCCTTTTAGACATAGTTCAGCCTTGTGATAACTCACTGGCGTCTGGAAAGTGACTAACATCGACAGTTAGGAGAGAAGCAAATGCCACTCATTTGGCCTCTTCCGTTAATCATCAGTGACATGAGGCAATCTTAAGAGCAACAGGAGCAATCAAGCGCAAGAACATGCTTTCATCAAGAGAAAGGACAAACACTGCTATTTTTCACACTGTGCAATAATATAGTTATTTTTTTAAAGACATTTTTTTCAACTGTCCTAATGCCTTAAGACACAACAAATGCATCAGGTGAACCCTTATGCTCCCATAAAGGGAAATCTTTTGGGTTGACCTGCACCAAGTGGAAATACACGATATGCAGAATTGTCAAATTATAGTAGGATGCACACTTTTGTGGCTAAGAAGAAGCAATTGAAGATAAGTAGGAGGGCTGTGCAATGATGGGGAGGGCAAACCAGCTTGCCTGAACATCTTCAAGTAGAATATAGTAATCTGTTTTGTTTTTTAAAATCTCTTAATGATGTATCTAACCGAGCTTTTCCAGAGAGCCACCTTACACTATGTAGCCGAGAACAACTTAAGATTACAAATCAGTGTTTTCAATAGCCAAGTTCTTACTGGAAAAGCAATCCTCTACTGTCCTGTTGACCTACAACCCAATAGAAAGGCAACAAAGATTAAACATAGTTCTATAGACTACTTAATTATAGCTTCATTACTTCAGCTGAAAACTTCCCTAAGTTGATTTCAGAGTCCTTGCTTGGATAAGAACCAAAAGCAAATCCTTGTGTAATAAGAGAACAATGTGCATATTTATTTAAATATAAGTGAATGATATCAAGTAAAGATGCTAAACCAATGCTCAAATATGCGTTAAGTTCAGATCATATTAAGAATGCATATCTAATGACTTAACTGCATCCAGCGTGGATGACTTCAACCATTGTTGACAAAGCTTCCCCACACTGTATGTAGTTATAATATCAGCATGTTCTGGTGAAACGTAACGAGGGTCTGCCCTACTAGTCCTGAACCCCCCTAAAGAGGTGACAAAACGTTGATGGCACATATTAGTGTCTACAGGCCATAATAACCACCCGCCTGGATGTAACGATGAAGTGTTAAGCGTACCATTCTGGACCCAATGTGTAAAGTCACTGAAAGTAGCATTCACATAGTGCTGCCAATTTTTTAATTTAGAAGGGACAGGTATACTAGGCAAAGTTAACTCCCTAATCGTCGCTAAGCCCAAACAGCTAGTCTGTTGTACTGTGTCATTGAGGAAAATCATCTGCACAGGGATAATACATGCTCTAAATAACGTGTCCCTGCCTTGCATTTGCCAATTTTTCGTACCCCAAACACTTTTCAAGTCAACAGTTTTGAACCAGTATTCATATCCCTCGACCGACAGTTTAGATACAAACAAATTGGAATACAGTAATTTAGTATCGGTCAATAACATTTGCTTATTAGAATACGGTGTAACTTTAAAATAGTAGGACCTAGCATTACGTGGATCATGCCCAGCAAAATATACAAATTTGTCATAATACGTTTTTGAACTCCCTTGTGGAGGAGTCGAGCAATGTTCCCATTGCACATAATTAAACATGGGCTTAGGGCTACTAGCTTTATGAATAAAGTGGTGTCCATAATAGTTGTAACAAAACATGTCACCATGATTATCTCTAAACTGGTAAGCATCTTCGTCATAGACAGTATAATATTGCAAATCCGTTAGCATAGAATCTACTGTCTTCACATCCCAATCATCAGAAACAATGCCAGGTATAACAATATCATTCATTGATAATTTGAGGACATACGGTATTTGAATCAATTCAGTGGGACCATATATATCAAACATTACTTTATCCCACACAATTCCATCCGGAACTGGTATAGCAGAAATGTTCACTGTGGACAAGTCTCTTCGAACCATATGAGACGAAAAATGTGGTTTTAACACAGTCTCCACGTGCTCAATGTCAGATCGATCAGGAAGAAAATTACCATGTATTATCAGAAAAAAAGTAACCACAAATCCCAACCATAATAAAATAGTCATCACGGCCAAAAATAGTTCCAAGGAAAAACAAAATATGTTCGTTTAAGCCATCCCAGCAGCCGTCGTGGACCGTGGACAGAAGACATCGAAGACGAGGAGCCGGACCCATCATTATCAGCGTTGTTGAAGCAGTCAGAAGCAGTTCTAGTAAAAGGTGCAACTGTGAACGAAGAAGCAGACGGAGGCTCTCGCCGTGGCACGCTATAAACCACATGCTCAGAAACGTCAGTAGAACGTACAGCAATTTGATCACAAGATTCCATATTAATCGCCGTCGGTGGAACAATCGCAAGATCATCATCCACCCTCCCCAAGCTCGGAGAGGAAACAATGTCGGTGAAAATCACCTGCAGCGGGACTTCTTCCCCAGTAGTGAGAGGGATTCCGGAACTACTGGGTGTCCCTCTTGGTCTGCTGTGCAGAATCGGCCACATGTTGTAACTTGACATTATCAATGGAAACAAAGCGATTTCCTTTGGCCCCTCTCAGCGGCGGTAAAATCACAGTTCTCGTGCCGCTTACCCCTAACACAGGGACAGGTTCTCGATAAGAAGGACCAAATTCTTTTTTAACTGCGACCTTTTCACGCACTAGATCCCCAATCCTGGGTATCCAACCAGTAGGTGTTACTGGCTCATCCTTAATTCCTGAGGAGGCAGCACTGGCGGAAGAGTTATCTTCACAGAATTGTTGTAAATCCTGCAAAACAGTGACACGATCATTTATGTCAAAGGGCGTATCTGCCGCCTCCACACCAGGACCATCTAGATCAGGAACATACATTCCTGTTCCAAACAGGCACTCATATGAAGTACGACCCCCCCAGTGACCTTCTAGGCAAGTTATTAAGTGCCCTCTGTACTCCATATAGGTGGGCTAGCCAACCACGACCCGTACCTATAACTCTGGCCGTTAAGGACTGCTTTATATCACGATTTAAACGCTCCACGACAGAATTTCCCTCGGGATGAAATGGAGACGAGAATTGGAGTTGGACCCCCAACGAAGCCATGGTGTCCCTGAATGCCTTAGAGGCAAAAGCAGGGCCCTGGTCCGAATGAAAAGCCGCAACTGCAAATATATCGACAAAGATGCGCAAATCTTTAATAACAGTTCGAGGGTCAGCCGAGCGTTGTGGCCATACCCATACAAATCCGGAGCACGAATCTACAGCAACCAATATATATTTGTATGCACTATCTGGTGTCAGCGGACCACAATGATCCAAGTACACACACTGTAATGGTTTATTTGAAATCAGAAGGGGCGTCTGCTGCGGGCGTCTAGCCGACGATGCTTTAATTTGTTGACAAACGTCACAACAAAGGACATATTGCTTCGTCTCTTTATAGTGACCAGGCCACCAGTAACGAGCCTGTAAAAGTGAAATTGTGGCAGCCACCCCAGCATGTGCAGAAGCCACCCCCTCATGTGCTGCAGAAATCAATCGAGGTCTCTCAATTTTATTGGGAATTTCACGTACACCAATGCCTGGAATTGTAACAGTAGCATTTAGCGCACCATTCAAGCAGTAACTATATTTTGAAGGAAATCCTTTAGGAAAGGGCGTGCCATCAGCTGTAGCCTTTATGGCAGCCGAAATTTCTGTGTCTGGTTTGGAACTCGAACGAGTCACTGCGGCCACAGTGGCGACAGCCACTGCCGATTTTGCGGCTTCATCAGCCAAAGTATTACCAGCAACGTGTATTCCAACGCGCTGGTGTCCAAGTGTATGCACAACATGGACTTTAGGAAGCGTTTCCTTCAGATCCGCAACCTTACCCCACAACATTTTATGCTTAATGGTGTTGCCTTTAGAATCTCTGAACCCATTCATCTTCCAATAGTGTAAATATTCGTTGAAAGACTGCACACAGTAGTAGGAGTCACAGACCAGCAAGGTTAAAAGTGCCGGATCCGCGTGCTCCAACGCTAACAATAGAGCTTTGAGCTCAGCCAGCTGTGCCGTGCAATCTCCCAAGGTTTTAGTATAAGTATGTCGGGGGCAGAACACTTCCCCCTCCATAGTGCCGCTCACCACCGCACATGCAGCAGAATACTGTTGTTTAGTCCCAACCGCTGGTTGCGCAGAGCCATCAGTATACATGACCACTTCATATTGGTCAATAGGCAATGTACCAGCAGGAACAGGGTATTCCGTTTCGTATTGAAGAAATTCTTGAGTCTGCAGTTTAGGGTCAAATACATAATCTACATCAGTGGCTGTCAAAGACGTAGCCCATTGTATCCATCGCGGGTGTAAAGCTTTCGAATTAGGAACACTCGCTTCTGTAACAGCCTCTAAGGCCGGAACCGGGGAAACGACAACTATGCGTTGACCCTGGGCCAGCGGTCTTTCTTTAATAACAGCCATCTGTACTGCAGTGAGAATTTTCTCAGTTTGTGCAAAACGTTGCTCTGCAGCTGAATACAAGTGAGACTTGTATGCAATCGGGACAGTCTCCCCTTCATTAAAGGTGACATAAGTAAACCCAACAGCCCCAGGTATCACCCTGATCACTAAATGTGTCTTATTGTCCCGTGTGTGTAAGTGTTTAACTGCTAAAAGATCACTCTGTAATTCTCGCAGTATGTGTGTATGTTCAATCGTCCAAAATTTACTCGAAAAATTCGGGCGAATCAACTCGTATAAAGGTTTTATACGCGTTGCATAAACAGGAATGTAAGTTCTGCCAAAATTCAGAAACCCCAACAATGACTGGAGCTTCCGAACCGTATTAGGAGGCTGCAATAAAGCACATTTCTCCAAAAAATGTGGCGCTAAGCTCTTGCCCTCACTCGACAACTCATATCCCAGGAAAATGACGCTGAGGAAGGCAATCTTTGATTTCTTAAAATTAAATTTATAGCCGATATCAGCAAACCCCACAACAATGCGCGATACACGCCTTAGATGTTGCAGAATCTCATCATCTGTCAGATATATCTCATCAACATATGATAATGCTTCAGGGTCGAACTCATGCAGCATTTCAGTTACACGAGCCGAAAACAGTCCTGGGCTATTCTTATACCCCTGAGGCAAACGACAAAATTTTTTCTGAGAGCCAAACGCACTGAAACAGGTATAGTCCCGACTCTCGGGCGCTATATTCTGGCAGAAAAATCCATTTGAGATATCTAATGTTGTCTTGTATTTTTTACGCACTATATTATTCATAAGCTGTGTGAATTCTGTATTGCATATGTGCGTGTATGACTATTCAAATGTCGGTAATCCACCACTATCCTATATGAATGGTCCGGTTTAGCAACCGGAAACAAGGGATTATTCATCGGCGAGACACAGGGCTCAATTACACCCTGATACTCCAATTGTGTAAGAATGTTTCTAACCGATGCCCTAGCTTCAAATTTGATAGGATATTGCGGTTGTGGCTGAGGTTCGCCCTTTATCGGAATTACATGATAAGGTGATTGTCTGTCCCACCCCACGTTATTTCTATACAAGGCGGGAGCCTGTGCTAGAGCCCATGATTTACTATAGGACTCCGCAAGTTCTCTCGGAACAAGTGGTGAGAAGGAAGGTGTAATAACCTCCTCCCCAACTGGACAGTCGCAAACAAAGTCAGGTGGCCAATCTTGTTCGGCCAACAGAACATCATATGATTTTACAACATGGTCCCAAAAAATGGCGTTTATAACACGGTCAATGTCCCCTTCCAATCGCAGAGTCACTTCATATACTCTATCAGGATCAGAGACACGCATATCTGCCGTTTCGACTTGTATGAAGTCATCAGTTGCTTTCACCTCCAGATGCTCTAGAAGACTCCGGCGAACTATCGTGACCTCTGCCGCGCTGTCTAACAGTGCTAACGCCCATGTCTTGTTCGTCAAGAGAACTCTCTTCTTGAGCGGCATGTCTAACTGAGACAGCTGCCACTTTCTTCTTTTTAAATTGCTGTTTTTGTTGCAGCAGTTTCTCTTCTTGTTTAATAGAAACCTCCGCTGAGCGTTGTGAATCCTGTCTCGGTTTCACGTACTCCGTCCTCCGCTCTGACCGCCCACCTCTCTCACTTCTCTTTTCCGAGGAGTCCTGAAAGGAACGAGATTGGCGTGTATCAGTATATTGATATCTATCAGGCGTCTTCAAAGTATCCCTATTCCTGAGATTATACTTATTCTGTGGGGTCTCCGGTTGCGGAGACTGCCCACCATCTTTCTTAGGTGTTTGCTGTTTCTTTTCCCAGCGCTTTTTCGAACCCTCAGGTTGTTGCTGTTTAGCATTTTCTTTATTATTTTTACCCTGTAACTGGGGTTATTGTGGTCTAGCCCCTAGGCTATCACGACCAATACTAGAATATGTTTCCGCTATTATTCTCGGAAGCTCCCGCTCCTGATTAAGCAGCGGTACATCCCGAAGACGCATACGCACTGCTAGTGCTACTGCCTCTCCTTTGAGATTACTCAAAATAATAGAAGAAACTGTGGCAAAATTGCCCAGCAACTGCATGCCCAAATCCAAGGCAGGGGCAGCCCCATATTCATCCTGAATCTGTTTAAGTACGTCCGGTAAATTAGCTAATGTTGGTGTACCGTGTGCCGTAGTGTAGAGCGCGGCAAACACTGTGCCCCAGGTATTACAAAGGTCCACCGGAGGAACCATCCCGTACGGCAAACACATCGTCAAAATTCTATGTTTATCCTGAGGTCCCGTATGGGGAAATACTGCTTCCAGCGTATTATTTTTTTGCGCCAGCCAAAACGGAGTCTCCTCTCGTTTAGCCGGTACTTTACCCATAACCGAGTGTACAGTGGCCGGATTAAGACCCGGAACCACAGCCTGTGGGTGCGCTGGAGCAGCACGCGCTGCATTCGTATTTAATGTCTGCATCACAAACTGAACTAATCGTCTATATGTAGCCGTTAATTCTGTATATAAACGACGAACTTCAACCACTGCCAATTGAGCAACCGCAGGATGTGGTGTATATGTAGCCAATAAAGGCCAGGTAGGACCATCATTACTCAGTGGACCTAACCTAACTTGTGCTATTGAGTGTGGGAGGGCGCCATCAAGCCAATTATGGTGTTCTTGATAAGATAGAGGTATTTCTAAATAAGCGTAAGCCCTGTATTGTCCAGGGACATTCGCAACTGTGTATTCGTGAAAAGTATTTGTTCCCCCATCCACTGCTGGAAATGCGACCCAAGAATAAAAAAGTTCAGTTCTATAGGCTGCATGGGCGTCCACCACAAAAGTGACTGGACCCCCCTGGACTGTCAGTCCATGTGTCAATAGATGTCCCGTGAGCGGATGTCGCATATTAATTACTATGTTCACTACATTAGGATTCGCCATTTTATAAAAAACGGCTGCAGGTCAGAGAAGGCACACCAATATCGGGGTATTTTCCTTTCAAAGTTCAAGCTTGAACAACCAACCACTAAGCAATAGGAAGCACCTATGCCGTGGCGGCGGAAACCCTCAGCCCCACAGACGTCTCCGTATACGGAACCGAGGAGTCAAAATATATATGAGACCAAGAGAGTCAGTCGGACCTAATCATTAGAGCCAGACCAAACGTTGGCGGCGCCATGTCGCGTGGGCTCTCATTATTCTAAATGAGACTACTGGATTTCTAGGTAGCAGGATCGATAACGGTGTGGGGGACTGAGTCTGACCCACGTGTAAAGAACTCTGTCACCCTAAATCCGGTTTTTGCTCCGGCTAACTAGCAGTGCCTCATTTCTCCCCTGTGGAAGGAATGATTTGGCAGCCGAGCGCATGACATCTTTGGAACTTCTCAGGGAAGTCGTGGTTACTCAGATCCAAACCAACTCTCTTATTTCCAATATAATCTCATATACAAATGACAAAGACAGTATAAGTTTTATATAATGTTTTTTAATAAAACGACTGTATTTTAGATATTAAGGCGTGAGCCGCAATAACCAGAACGATACAACACAGTAGGATTGTAATAGTTACCAGGAGAGTAAAACATAAAAACAAAGCTATCATATTGTTAAACAGTTTCTACTCTCCCTCTGCTTGTTTTATCTAGAGCACAGCATGTTAAGCTTCTAGCTTGCCTATTAGAATCACTGTGGAGACATCAGCCCTCATACCTGAGCAAAGACCTGTGATCTTGGTTCAGCATCTGCAACGAGGCAGTCAGCGTCAAGTTGTGGTTCCCTGGTCGGAATCTCCCTCTTGCGTGTATTGGGACAAGGAAGTGATTTTATTACTAACATGTCACCGTGATCACAAAATGTCCCTACGCAGGAATGCCAAGTCTAAACTCTTACCATGTCTATCGGCAATGTACCAGACTGTATCCTTGACTGAAGCACAGAGTAAATATGTTATGGAGAACTCCAGTGCTGAAATAGGCATAACAGTGTGATATGAATAAAAAACAACACCGTAGAACTGGCTATTTGAAAAATAACAGTACGAAGCCTAATAAAAAGCATGTAGAGCAGAGTGCACAGAGGCTCTAAGCTGTCAGCAAATGAACAAAATATATTCAGGGCAAAATGCATAAAGGCCTAAAGCCTGAAGCTAAAGCGCAATGAATACGTAAAACTAACCACACTACAGGAGTCATACCCCAATACTGTTGCCAGTATTGGTTGTATGATTCCATCCACTCTGGGGGCTCCATAAAGGACCCCCAGCATTGATCCTACCAGCTTTCTGTGGGTTTTCAGGCAGCCCACACTGCTGCCAATCCTCAGACAGGTTTCTGCCCTCCTGCTGCTTGACCAGCGCAAGCCCAGGAAGGCAGAACAAAGGATTTTGTTTGGGAGAGGGGGGTAACACTCTCTCCCATTGGGAAATAGGTGTTACATGGCTTGGGAGGAGTAGCCTCCCCAAGCCACTGGTATGCTTTGAAGGGCACATTTGGTGCCTTCCTTTCATAAACCAGTCTGCACCAGTACAGGGACCTCCAGTCCCTGCTCTGGTGCGAAACTGGACAATGGAAAGGGGAGTGGCCACTCTCCTGTTCATCACCATCCAAGGGCTGGTGCCCAGAGCTCCTTCAGATTGCCCCTTGATTCTGCCATCTTGAATCCAAGGTGGGCAGAGGCCACTGGGAACATATGAGTGGCTAGGTCAGGCAGGTGACGTCAGAGCCCCCTCCTGATAGGTAGTCACCTGGCTATGTGACCAATCCCATTTCCAGGCCTATTTAGGGTCTCCCTCTTGGGTGGGTCTTCAGATTCGACGTGTAAGACTCCAGCAGGAATCCTCTGCAGCATTTACTTCTACTTCTGGCCACTGGAACCGCAAATGGACTCCACAGGAACCTACAATCTGTAGCTACAGCCACGACTCCGCCCTGCAACATTGTTTCTCCTGCTCCTTCCAGCAACTGCAACATTTCCCCAGCTGTGCATCCTCTGAGGGTGGCAAGTCTTCAGTCTGCACAAGAAGCAAGAAGGAATCTCCCTAGGAGTGAAGGAGTCACTTCCATGCATCCGAAGGCACCAACTGCAATGACGACTGGCTGTGTGGATCTAATCTCATCCTGAGATGTGAGGATTCTGCATCAAGGGTGGTGGTCTAGATTGGTCCCCTTGGTCCTCTCTGCCAGCTATCCAACTTTGGTGAAGGTAAGCACTTGCCTTTCCACGCAGGACAGTACCTCCATGCACTACGTCTCTTGCAGCTACCAAGGCTTGTTGGCATCTGCTCCAAGGGATCTTCAGGTTCTGTGTAGCCCCAGCCCCCAGCACTCTTCCCTGCAACGCATAGTCATCTGCGTGCTTCTCCTGCGACATTGGACCTCTCTTCAGTTGTGCTGCGTGGGCCTCTTTGCGACTCTTGGGCTCCCTGCCTGTGGGTTTTCTGTGGGGGCTGCCTCTTCGTCTTTAGACTGTCTGCATTGCTGCGGGTTGCCTGGGACTCACCCCGTGGGTTGAGTCCCCTTTGCACCATGCTGTTCCCCGGCAGCTCCACTTTTCTACCGACCGCGACATTTGCCTTTGCCAAGGCGTGTTGGTGGTTTTTCATGGCACAATTATGGTGGTTTTTCCACAACACACACTCTTCATCCGGCGTGGGACGTCGACTGCATCACCCAGGAACTCTTCACCTACTCCAGTGCTGCATTGCTGACCATCTTCGTCTCACTGTCGACCAAGAATCCTGCCACAACCAGACACTCCAACTGGAACTGGACTTAGTCCCCTTCTTTTCCAGGTCTTCCTCTTCGAGGATCCACCTTTGGTTTCTTGCAGTCTTGCCTGGATCTTGCAATATCCTTTTCTGAAGTCCTTTGGGTTGGTTTGGGGAGAACCAGTAACTTACCTCTTCTCTCCTGGTTGCTGAGGAGCACTCTGGTACTTACCTTTGGGGTTCCTAGTTCCTCAAGCTCCCCTCTACCGATTCCACTTCCTTGGGCGGGGACCCAACCTTACATTCCACTTTCTTAGTATATGGTTTGGTTACCCCCTAGGCCTTCAGTATTTCCTATTATTTTTCACGGTTTTCTATTGCTTTTGATTCCTATTTCTGATTACTACTGTACATATATAGCATGTTTACTTACCTCCTATTGGAGTATTGCCTAACTAGTGTTTTATTGATTGTGTTACTGTTATAAAGAGCCTTTATTTTCCTAACACTCAGTGCTTTCTTTCATGTGTCTAAGTGTTGTGTGATTACAGTGGTATTGCATGAGCTTTAATGTCTTCTAGATAGGCCTTGGCTGCTCATCCACAGCTACCTCTAGAGAGCCTGGCTCCTTATACCTGGACCTGGTATAAGGTGATAATACGATAGGTACTCACCACACACCAGGCCAGCTTCCTACAGGTGCGATCTATTCTCGACACCGTCATTTTTTATCTGTAGGTCCGCCGGCTTGGATTGAAGCTTTCGTAAAAGATGCGTCCAACTGAGTGCCCCCAACCTCCAAGTCAGAAAAGCACTGTTCAACCTGGGTAATGTGCGTATTAAGCTGCTGCAGATTATTGTTAATGAGGCTTAACTGTACTACTGTCCTCCTATTTGCCTCCTCCTGTGAGATTCTCATAATTTTAAGCTCCACCAGAATCTGATGAAGGAGAGTCTCATTTGTAAGACCACATTTCTCATCTGTTGCCGATCCATCTTCTGCTTGTAGAAAAACTAAAGAATGTCCAGATTCACCTTGCAAGGAATTTGCTGTGTTTTGACTGCTGTGTGGGTCCACTTCTGGATCTGCTAGATCTGAAGACGGCTGCTGATGTGGAATTGGAACTATCCGGGCTGATTAGTTGGCCTTGCGTGTCATTTGGGCATTTTTGGATGATTTTTCTAGTATCCTCAACAAGCCCCGCCAGCTTTGGGAGCTCCCTAGAGCCGGACTGTTAAAACAGCGGGTATCTTTGACACTGTTTTGCTCCTAGAGCATTGTCAAAAGGAATGTCCTCCCCCCAGATGGATTGAATGCTAAATCCATCTTTTCCTGCAGTAGTCTAGCAGCTAGTGGGGTGCTTCCTTATGTCTCCCTGGAGTCTATCTGTGCTTCAATATTCATGCTACCGCCATCTACTGATCCCCTCTTCTTCGCAGGTTTACTGTTATGGGGGCTCATTAAATGATGGGATGCAGTTTCAACCATTGCAGGAATGGAGTCTGTTTGCACTATTGCTCCCACCAAACTCAGCGCCAATTCCCTGCCCTGAAAACTGTGTCAAAGTTGCTCTTAAGCAGCGGGCAGTCTTGACAGGAGCAAAAGCTTTAAACAGAAAGTCACATGTGGTTTGCTTCATCGTAAAGCTAGTCATCAAACTAGGTGTATCAAGTAGGCTGGGGCCCTGTTTGGGAGCAACAAGCCGTACCTGCAGCACGCAGGCTGCTTCAGCGGCGAGCCCAAGTATGACCCCCACCCCTAGTGTGAAGCCTTTTGCACACACCCCACCCCCTCCCCCCAAGGGTGCACAATGAATAATATTCAAGTGATGTGGCAGCGATGTGTCAAGGATTTTTTCTTGCTCTGCTCTGCTGAAGGAAATGCTGCGCCTTCTCCTCCCTCTTCCCCTTTTTCACTCCTTACATGCCCATTATCCTGATCACACATCAAATCGAGTGAAGACCCCCTGTTGCTCAATAGGTGCTGGGTTATAGGGGTGAGTAGCACGTAAAAAAAGCGTAAAGTGCAGGTGAAATAATGGTCCCATATGCAGCAGTTTGGTAGCAATGCAGCATTAAACCAGCAACCCCCCTGTGGTTATGCCTACTCACCAGAGATCTGGCTCCCGATGTTATGCCGCAGTTAAGCCTTGGGAATGCCACGATGTTGACACCAGAACCCCGCACTGCTCGTCATGGCAGCAGCTCCAGGACACGCGGGCAGTTGAGCCTTTGAACTGCGGTGAGGGAAGGGGGGGAGAAACAAAGCATCAAAATTCCTCGGAGTACCGCGTTGCGTCTCGCTGATTTTGGTGCCAGGTCTGTGCACCATACTGCAGTGGTGCTGCGTCTTCCTTAACCAGGGAGCAGGGTAGTGTGTTCACAGTGCTCTCTGCAAGCGTGTGCCAACCACCAGACCCCTGGGACGCCGTCACTGATTTTAGCTGCAGACCATGACGGGAGCTCCCTACGCGGCTTACCTCTCCTCTAATGAAACTCCTCTTTGAATGCCAAGGCAGGACATTTTGCCTGGGAGGAATGGGCACATATTGCCTCAGGTGGTCCTCCCTGTACCGGAGGCAAACATCCTGGGACCGAAAGCTAAAACAAAAAGAACAGATGATTGTTCAGCATTCCGGCCATCATCTGTTCTTTTTGCTTTTGTCACCCTAAGTGGGAAGGGTATGCCCATACGTGCGACCCGTGCTAACTGCGCCACTGGATTCAAGCTAGCCTGGCTGATGCAGGGTGATACCCTGAAACTGGTCCCAGGATGCTCGTTTCCAGTTTAGGGAGGCCCTGAATTGGCAGTTCAGGCTGGACTGTTCCCGTGGGGAACAGGGTCAAGACTGATTTGCATATGGCTAAGTCCAAACTGGGGTAGCGTGGTGGGCAAAAAAACAATAGATTAAATCCAAATCTTTGTGACTGCTGGCAAATTTTTGCATTGTTCAGCATTCCGTCCATTATCTGTTCTTTTAACTTTTTTTAAAGTATCATTTGCAAAATTGTAATGAAATAGCCAACTTTACCATTAAAGAGGATTTATCATTACAATTTCATAAGTACCATACATGACATATCTACCCCCTCTCATTTAGGAATTAATGGTTATTAAATGTAATAACGAATCCTAATGACACAGTAGTGAAAAATGAATTGGGTGTTTTTCACTACAAGGACATGTAAAACATAAAAGTAAATGTCCACCTTTTAATTACACAACACCCTGCTCTATGGGCTAACTAGGGCCTACCCGCTTTGACCTATATGTAATAAAAGGGGAGTTTAACATTTGACAAGGGGCTTAAATGCCATGTCAACATGACAGTTTGACAGTGCATTCAGAGTGCAATGGCAGGCCTAAGACAAGTTTTAGAGTGTTACTTAGGTGGGTAGCCCCATAAGTGTTGCAGGCCCAGTGCTAGCATTTAATTTACAGGCCCTGGGTATATGGCACACCACTCTACCAGGGACTTAACAAGTGAATTAAATATGCCAATCAAACTATGTTTAGGGGAGCGAGCACAAGCATGTTATAACTAGTTAGCAGTGGTAAAATGTGCAGAGTCCTAAGGCAAACAGAAGTAAAAATCCAGACAAAATGGGAGGCGAGTAGGCAAAAATGTTTTGGGGGAAGACCACCCTAAAGCTGACAGGTCTAACAATACCTTATGCCCAAAAAGTCTTGAATCATCAAATGGGAGCACCATTAATTTGCTCTGGACATCAGAAGAGAACTCCTCAGCCAAGCATGCTGCCTCAGAGAGATAGAAGATCCCATGGCTCTTTCTAGAGAACCACCCGTATCAAGTCCCAAACAGATGATATGCTTTGAAGCTGCATTACCAATATGGATTCATTCTGAAAAATTTCTTTACAGGTGATCTGGAAGATTAGAAACTAGATTGGCCATTTCCCACATAGCATGAGTGCAATGCCCACAAACAAGTGCTATTGAGTCTTTTTAATCCCAAACTTCCAGATGAAAATATATTTTCCAACAGGTTTTAGTTTCTTTATCTTTCTAACATCAGGGACTACTGAGAAAACAACAGGAGTGAGATTAGAAAAACAAGATGCCTGAACGTCAAGACACCCAGAAGAAGGATGACTGACTAAGAAGGTTGGGTCTTCAGAAGCAGGCCTACATCATATTGTTTGTTTTTGTTTACAGCACTGGTGGTGGATGGCCTATCAGATATAACTTGGTCTAGTAAAGCCTCAAAGAAAGGCAAAAGAGTGTCTGCTGTGTATGAGGCAGACTCGAGAACCTCAGTTAGGATGTTGAATTTTTCCTCAATAGAAGGATAATGTAACACTAGGCCCTCAGCTGCATTTTTTACCACCGTATAATAGGAAGGTACATCAGGGTTAAAAGACGAGGCACCTTTAACATATCTAAATTAGTTGAAGTATCCAAGCCACTTCCCTCTTGCAAGTCATGACATTCATCGTAATCTGAATAAATAAAGTGAGGAAATCCTGTCTCTCATTCTGAAAGAGGATCCTCTATATGATCCAAATCAGTACCAAATACATTCTGGAGAGTTTCTGCTCTACTATACTGTATGGACTCTGCTCTAAAAGCCTTTAAGCTTCTCTTATAGACCTGTGAGGCACTCCTGGAGGAACAGAAAGAGGTTGTGGGGTGTCTAAAGCTTAAGCCTTTATCACTGGCATTGGTACGAGCACCAGGTCATGAGCTGACACTGGTGTCGGTGGCATCGGAGAAGCCTGAATTGACACTGAGGACACAGGCTTTGGATAGGTGGACAACCTTGCCAGTTCTGGAACTGGTTACCCTGGAGGAACCAAGGATTGGGGTGTAAAGGAGACGAATGGAACTGATTCAAGACTCATATGTGGAAGTCTGAAAGGCACCCCTCTGATCCTGTTGTGTCCTAAGGCCCTCCAGAGGGGACTACAGCCCTTCGAAAAATCTAAAGCATGGCATTCAAAAAGGATGTTGGATCGACCCCTGGAGCAGTAGGGAAAGGGTGAAGAACACCAGACCCTGAAATCAGATCCTGTGGCATAGGCAACAGTGCCAGACTGGGTTTTGTCAGCGCTGAAAATGTTGAATCTAGGAGTACTGCCACTAACTCCAGCTCCAAGGAAGAGCCTGAGGGTTGAGGAGACATCTTGGGTGACTTATCTCATTTTATCCATGCCTTGCCTTTTTCTAATGCTTGTACTACTGGAAGTTTTTGAGGCGAAAGACAGAAGATCTTGAGCATGGACGAGATCACCATCTTCCTTCCTTTGGCCTTAGTCATAAAGAGCTTTGCCCTCTCTATCTCTATCTAATGGCTTTCAGGTACATATTCTCAAAGCAGTCCCATGGGTGTTGTGATCTGAGCCTAAATCCCATATGCATAGCGTGAAGATCGGTGATGGACATCTGGCCTTCCCAATCTCATCAGTGCATAAAGTTCTGGTTTCATCAGAAGATATATTTTTTAAATTTACATTTTCTGTAAAAAATTATTGAGAGCTGGATCTGCATTGGCGGGAAGGAAAAAAGTGACCGGCCATTCAAACACGAGTTGGGCACCATATATCCCCTGTGATGTCACCAGAAGTACATTTGCTGATGTCAACATGAAGCCTGGCACCCTCTGCCTTCAAGCGTTTTGTAACTTACATCTTTATTTTTTGGTGGTTACCTTGAAAAATGTGTTTTTCCAATAGTGAAATGTTTTTTTTAAAATAGTAATTGAAATGCTGGACTATACTGTTTGGTTGTCTGCAATAAAAAGGAGGACAGCAATATTTAATTAAGTTCGTAAAGAAAGTACATTTCTAAGGGGAAAAACCTCTTGCTTTGTTTAACACGTTTTGTTTGTAGAAAGGAAAGACCGTTGAAGCTGTTCTCTTTAAAGTGTGACTAACAAAGGGCACTCATTGAGTTTAGAATATTATGATTTTGCCCAGCTTCCATAAATAGATTGCTGATAAAACAATGGGCAATGGAAATATGCAAGTTTTTTTACTATGGTATTTATCACATAAAAAAATATGGATTCACCATAACTGCCATAGAATCTGGTGCAAAATTTGCAGATTTCAACAAAAATGTAGTTTTTAGCTTAAATGTATCTAAATATTATTGAAAGAGAATACGCTGCATAATTTTCCTTTTTCATCATTTAGATAAATCTGCTGCATAATTTTGCACTCCACTGCCCCGTAATACTAGTGCCCTAGACAAAGATAAAGTTGTGCAGAGTGGGTTGGAGGCAGTCATCATAGTAATAAAATGCATTCACAGGGACCCTTGAAAAATGTTTCACATTTCACGGGTCCCTGTGAAATTAGGTTTTATACCACTGCACTTTGTGGAATAAAAGATCCTAAACATGCAATATGCATACATACCTGCAAATTCTGAGAAAAAAGACAGTGTGTCTATTTAGGGAAAAGATCATTTTCAGTGTGGAGCCGGGGTTGGCCAGCTGTGCACGGTCAAAAGCCCTGTATATCTGCTTCAACAGCACATGGACCGATGCAGAGCTTGGCTACAAGTCCGGTCCTGCACCCAGAGCCCATTCACACAGCTGGACGTTATGAAAAGCTGGTTCACTATCAAAGAGGCTAGTGCAGGTCCATGCTCAAACCATGCTGCATACTGCCATAGGCCATAGGACATAGGCAGTTGGTTCAGTGGCACTGTAGCTTATATAGGACCTACATGGACAGCCAAATATACATAGCCAAAGCCCATGCACAACTATTTCAGTGGTATTTGGTACAGTTGCAGAACTTGGTCGCAGGCTAGGTCATGCAATCAGAGCTTGTTGCACAAGGCCCACGAAGCTGGGCATGTGGGAGGTTGGGTAGGCCTGCTTGCACCTCCTCAATATGCATAACTGTGTTCCACGTACAATGGGGAAGCAGGAGCTTGAGTGCAGGGCTGGAGCAAAGACTAGCCCCTGCGGCCAACAACTGCTGGGCCCTGCCAGGACTTGGGTACATGAGAGGTGAGACACAGCGCCTGGCAAAGCCCAGTCCATGCAGCCAATTCCAAATGTGCATGTTGTCTTAAGTACTGATTTTTCTATTAATATAAATATTGTGAGATTATTAACAGTCCATTTGAGGGGTAAGTTATGGATTTCCTGATGGGCAAACTAGTTAAGTTCAGCCAACATACACTAATGCCCTTCAGGACGCTGTATCAGAGATCGCTACTGAGAACTCAAATCTAGTCGTTTTTGAAGAACTTAACATCAGGTTTGACAAAATTATTAGTGGGCAGAGCGCGCGGCTTGAAGCAATCCACTTGCTAATCACTTGGGCACACAGAAGGCAGCTGTACTGCTATGTTTGCTTAAAAGGATCTCATCCCAGTCAAAGAAATGCATCCCTTTATGTGCAGCAAACTCCACCTCATTTATTCCAAATTAAACTTGACAACAATGTCAGTACCACCAGATAAATCAAATAACATTGTCCTTAATAGACGCAGAAGAATTTCTACAAATACACATTCAAGAAATAGTTCTAGATGATACGCGTTCTGCATCCAAATCCACCAGTAGCTCTCCAAGGTCTTCAATATAGCAGTCCCAGCTACAGCACAAAGATAAAGATTAGCTGTCCAGTGTTCACCAGTTACAGACTACATTTTGTTTTCAGTTTAGCCTTAGATCCATTCTGCCTATTGACTTTTTCGTAGCATTAGACACTGCCATGTTGAAGGCTGCTTGTAATATTCCACATTGCAACTGTCTTGTTTTTGTGCGCTTTCTCATCGAAGAGCTAGAGCATATTATCACCGAAGAGCCAGTATATGATATGGAGGAGCTAGTCAGCATGATAAGGATGTACGAGACTGATGTTTATGGTACAGCAGAGAACGGCTTGGGAGAGACACCTTTGGAAACTGGCCTGGTCCAACCGGTTTCTTTCAACCCTCATCTAAACTATCCAGCATGGTTGAATTACAAACTGAGGGTTTTTTCCAGAAAGCTCCTTTTGTTTTTTTAAGATATAAAAAGACCCAGTGTGACAGTGAAAGGGTATGTGGCCTCAATTAGGATTCTGGACATCGGATGCCTGATAACTTGCCTGTGAGGGTGGAGATCTCTTGCTGGCATGGGAAAGTTGAAGAATTTGGCAGGCCCTACGGTAATGCATTGTTACTTCATTATTTGCTTTGCATTATAGTATAAATACATATATTTGCTGTGTACATTTCAGTTGAGAATCATTTTGGTATGTTTTCCTTTCATTGCTGTGACTTTTTTTAAACAAGTGCTTTCAACATGCTAATCTCCTTTTAGGAACCTCGTGGTGAAATAATAAATGTCTTCTTTGAGCTAATAAGTGCATTCCAGTGATTTTTGTCAGCTCGGTCATTAGTGAAAGCAAAACATTTTGGCGTAGTTCGGACAGTCTAAAAAGAGAGGTTGGAGGATGAGAGTGCATGATTTAAAAGTGTAAATATATTTTTATTCAGAGAGTTAAAGGAAGCACCGCAAAGCATGTTTGAAAATACATGTGAAATTAAAATGCCTTATGATGTTTTGGCAAATGTGTTTTCTTGTTTATCAGGACTTTCTAAATTTTGCGATGGGTGCTTGGATAAAACAAAATTACTGAACGTTTTTTCATGTTTAGAAAAGGTGCTTTTGAACGGAATTATATCCCTTTTGTTCTTGACAGGAGGGTTTGGATACTTTTGTCTGCTTACAGAAAAATGCATGAAATATAAACAGTTACAATATGAAAATAAGAAACTGAAGGAACAACTTAAGCTGTTACAGGGGAATCTGACTTTTCACATTCCAGTAATGAGGAGGTTAAAAAAGGTGGGGGCCAGTGTGAGCTGCATAAGCAGAACGTAGTTTGTGCGCAGAGTAGCCCACAGTTTTTGGCATAAGTTGAAATGCATTCTTTAAAAGATTACACCCAGCAAGAAGTTGACAATGTTACTGGTATATTCAGACAACTTTTGCAGAGTACGATGTGTACAATTAATTCAGACAAGACACAGGGACTGTTGCAAAATGTGCAGTTTCTAGGAATTCAGTATAATCCAGAACATAGAGAGATGTTGTTACAGGTAAAACAAAAGATTTTGGAGTTTGCTACTCCTCGCCCTAAACAAGAGACACAGAGTTTCATGAGATTGCTTGTTTTTTGGAAACAGCATAACCCTCATCTGAGTAAAATCTTAACCCTTTGGTACAAAGTAACCAGGAAAAAACATGGGTTTGAAGGGAGTAAAGAGCAGCAGTATGCGTTTGATTTGGCAAATGAAATAATTCAACAGACTTTAGACTTGTAGCCAGTGCAGGAGGGAGACATTGAGTTACATGCAACTGTTCAGGGACAATATGCAAATTGGAATATGTGGCAAAAACAGGGGAGGACGCCCCTAGGATTTTGGACAAGAAAAATATCTGACTTTGGGGAGCACTATATTCTTTTTGAAAAATAGTTGTTGGTCTGTTATTGGGCTCTAGTGGATACTGAGCAAATAACAGTAGGTCATAATGTAATTCTGAGACCTGAAATACCAATTATGCAGTGGGTGATGAATTCACCTAAATCTCACCGTATAGGACATGCACAAGAGGCTAGCATCTTACGCTGGAAATGGTACATACAAGGCAGGGCTTGAGTAGGACCGGCAGGCACTTCAGCCCTACATGAACAGATATCATAAGCCCCTGTACAGGATGAGGAGAGGGTGAAGGAGGTACCACAAGTAAAACAGTCACCAGTGAAATGGAGTGCACCATTTGAATTCTTGTCCCCTGAGGATAGGAAGCATGTTTGGTTCGCTAATGGTTCATTCAAATATGTGGGTAATAAAAGACATTTGAAAGCAGTGCCATACATTCCAGTTACTGAAAAGTTGTTGACCACCACAGGAGCAGGAAAAAGTAGCCAATATGCAGAGTTGTATGCTGTGTATCAAGCTGTAAAGCAAAAGCTGCTTGGGACTTGTCATATTTAACCTGATTCTTGGTCCACTGTCAATAGATTAGCCATTTGACATCCCACATGGCATGCACATAACTGGTTCATTCACTCAGCGGAGGTGTGGAGTAAAGAGTTGTGGCAGGAAATTTGGGAAATGTTAGAACAGAGTAAAGTCATAGATACTCATTGTCCCATTGACTCAGTAGAACGCTTGTTCAATTCCCTTGCAGACGACAAAGCCAAAATTTCAGAGGCAGAAGTGTCAACCCAGAATTTTGACTTGGTGGGGATGGCTAAGTGGGCGCACCAGAAATGTGGACACCTGGGAGAAAAAGCCACTTACAGGTGGGCAGAGATTAGATGGATGCACATTCCCCTTGATTTGATAAAAACTGTGATTATGCAATGTCCTATTTGTCAGCACACACAAGAGAGATCTGTCCCACAAACAGTCAAAGATCAATTGAGGAGAGGAAAGTTACCAGGACAGATAGAAATCAAAGCTATTCCGTTAAGTAGTGGAGAAGCTGATTTATTCATACAGATTGGAGACAGAATTGTCCAACTTGTCATAAGTGCAGTGTATGGGGGATTGGTGAGGAAGAGGACTGCCCCAGCCCTTCTGACAGTGCAAGGAAAGGGAAGTTCAGCAGATAACAACCTCAGTGCTAAGGTGTGGGTTGAATCCCCAAATGGCCCTCCAGAACCTGCAGAAATTATAGCCAAAGGCCCCAAAATAATGCCCTGCTGATTATAAAACAAGGAAAGGAAAAAGAGGAGCACATTTCAAATGGCAAATGTTATTTGCAAGAAAAATCATACTTGTTTGTTTTACAGATCTTACTACGACTTGCCACTGACCATGAGTGTGCTGTGTGGTCTCCCTTCGGGTGTTTGCGCATGGGGTCGGGGGAGGGACCTTACCCACAACTTGAACCTGAATGATCACCTTTATGCAACGCTCCTGCTGCTTTTAAAGAACAAAACCCATGGATCCATTTAGCGCTAATTGTGCTTCACAGATTGAAGTTCTGCATGGGAACAATGCAGAATACCATGGAAGTTCTATCAACCTGTTTGATTACATTTTTCCTTGAACTAACCCATGGCTTGTTATCATTTGATGACTGCTGCCAGTCTCATTAAGCATGTTTAAATTGCCATTTGGCTGACTATTCTCGTATGGGAACACTTATATTGCAGCAAACATTACAGATGGACCGTGTACCTTTACATGATTAGAACTCATGATGTTTCCATCTAATTCTATACCAACTTACTATCCTAGAGACACTATTCAATCAGTTATTAACCTAATTAGAATATATAAGCTTCAGTCTTTTCATTGTAGGTGTATCTGGTTTAACTGTTTATAAGATCAATACGTTAATCAGTGATTCATTATGTTGCTGTGTACAATGGCTTGTAATGTTAAAAAGAGAGAATTAGATTTTCAATCTGTAATTTACGCAAAGACATTGATCAAAGGGTGGAATGTAGTGAAATGTGTGTTTTGACCACTGACTTTGTGTTGCACCACTTTGCACCTAGATTATCTATCCAGTGTTCACCAGTTACAGACTTCATTTTGTATTCAGTTTAGCCTTAGATTCATTCTGCCTATTGACTTTATCGTAGCATTAGACTCTGTCATGTTAAAGCCTGTTCGTAATTTTCCACATTGTAACTGTCTTGTTTTCGTGCTCTTTCTCACCGAAGAGCTAGGGCATATATATTCACCGAAGGGCTAGTACCTAATATGAAGGAGTTAGTCAGTCAGCATGATAAGGATGTACTAGACTGATGTTTATGGTGCAGCAGGCAACGGCTTAGGCTTGGGAGAGAAACCTTGGGAAACTGGCCAGGTCCAACCTGTTTCTTTCAACCCTGACCTAAACTAGCCAGCATGTTTGAATTGCAAAATGAAGGTTTTTTTTACAGAAACCTCCTTTTGGTTTTTCAAGATATAAAAAGACCCAGTGCGACAGTGAGAGGGTAAGTGGCCTCAATCAGGATTCTGGATGTCGGATGCCTGATGCCTTTCCCGTGAGGGTGGAGATCTCTTTGTTTTTCGCAGTTGAACGGGGTCATCGTCTTGCTGCCATGAGAAAGATGATGAACTTGGCAGGCCCTACGGTGATGCATTTTTACTTCATTATTTGCTTTGCATTATGATATAAATACATATATTTTCAGTGTATATTGCAGTTGAGAATCATTTTGGTATGTTTTCCTTTCATTGCTGTAACTATTTTTAAACGTATGCTTTCAACATGCTAATCTCCTTTTAGGAACCTCGTGGTGAAATAATAAATGTCTTCTTTGAATTAAGAGGTGCATTCCAGAGATTTTTGTTAGCTCGATCATTAGTGAAAGCAAAACGCCCTACAAATATAAAGTCAGAAAAAAGGAAACAAGAATGCTTCAAGGACAGTGGAGAAAAATAAATGAGGAGGATGAAAAACATGATAGAAACACAATACAAAACCTACAAATCAACGAATTAAAAAGCCAAGAAGCCTCAATGTTCACAATGCATAGCAGATTCCGCCAGTTCAGCCAAATAACTGTTCAAAACTATCTCTGAATTCCAGACACCAGACTGCACTAGACTATGCCAATCACTCCCCATAACTATGGAACTCAATTATAGAGCACCTTGCAAAAACACAGAGATCTTGAGACATGCTTCCTCATGAAAAACAACATGAACATCATTGCATTAATAATCGAGCCAAATCACAACCACAGGATCACAAACCCAAAACTATGTTTGATTTATCAACTATCCATAAAAGAAACCCAAGCAAATTTAAATTCAAGAACATTCTTGAAGCTATCCCTGCATCCATACGGGCAAGAGCAATCAATTAATTTCTATCATAGGGAGAACTTCCCCGCCAGCCAAAAACATCCTATATCAAAGCATTTCTGAAGTAGCAAGGATTGGACCAAAACGACCTAACAAAATACACACCTATATCGAATTGACAATCTCTGTGCAAACTGACTGAAAAACCTGTGTTCATTCACATTTCAAAATTTGTTGAGATAAAAAACTCTCTCCAACCAAAAGGCAGACTGTTTGGGATTACTTGAAGGACAGTGTCATTTCGGAGGGCGTTGCTGCTCTACTCCAACTAGGCCTCCCAGCATGTTTTGACACTGTGAATCACCTACACCCGATGCCACCTGGGCTATGAGACGCCTTTTCAATAAAATGTCACAAGTATTCGAATAACACCCAGATATACCTTCAACGAATAACACCCAAATATATCTTAAACTGGATAAACATCAGACCTTGAGACACGCTGGGGTTATAGAATGTTTGCAGGTATTTAACGCACAAGTTACTTACCTTCGGTAACAATATATCTGGTAGAGACATATTTGAGTTGCAGATTCCTTACCTTTGAATTTCCCCAGGCGTCAGACTGGATCTGGAGCAGTACCTCTGCGCACCATCAGGTGGCGTCAGTCGACTCCGGGGGCATCGTTGGCGCCGTGTTTGCTCTGATGACATCGCAGTCCTATATATGGGCCAACCCGGTGCGCTGACGTCAGTTTCTTTTCACAACTCTCCACGCCAGTAGCACGGAGCCATTAAGAACACATAGTGGTGTGCCAAAACTAGGGCCCTTAAGGGGAAGTTCCTGTTCATAGAAATCAGTTTGCAGAGCGGGGAGGATCGGCGGGTCGGTAAGGAATCTGCAACTAGAATATGTCTCTACCAGATATATCGTTACCGAAGTTAAGTAACTTTTACATCTGATAGAGACTTCTAGTTGCAGATTCCTTACCTTTGAATAGATACCCAAGCAATACCATCCCCGGTGGGCGGCTGCGACTAAGATCACACCAAGAAGTCCCTCAGGAGCAAACTGCAAAAGTAGCCATCCCTTCGGACCTGACTGTCCAGGCAGTAGTGTTTGGTAAAAGTGAGCAGAGATGCCCACATCACTGCCTGACAGATGTCCAGGACTGGAACGCCCCGTGCTAGCGCCGTGGTAGCAACAGTAGCTCTGGTGGAGTGAGCCCGCAAACCTTCAGGAGGTTGCTTTTTAGCCAGAGCGTAGCACATTCTGATGCATAAGAGTACCTCTTGAAATTGTCCTCTTCTGCACCGCCTTCCCCTTCTTTGCACCCACATATCCCACAAAGAGTTGATCGTCCACACGGAAGTCTTTGGTACGATCAAGGTAGAACGCCAACGCTCTTTCTGGGTCCAGACGGTGGAGTCTCTCCTCTTCATGAGAGGGATGTGGGGGTGCATAAAAGGTAGGCAAGGTGATGGACTGTCCGACATGGAAGGGTGTCACTACTTTAGGTAGGAAAGAAGCCCTTGTGCAAAGTACCACTTTGTCAGGATGTATGGCCAAGAAAGGTGGCTTAGATGACAGAGCCTGGAGCTCACTTACTCTGCGGGCAGAGGTAATGGCAACTAAAAAGACAGTCTTGATGTTTAAGAGCCGTAAAGGGCAATTGTGAAGCGGGTCAAACGGGGCTCACATAAGGTATGTTAAAAAAAGGTTTAGATCCCATTGGGGCATGATTGAATGGGATAGGAGGAAAGAAATGTCTGAGGTCCTTAAGAAACGTCCCAACTATAGTAGATTTAAATAAAGAAGGCTGATATGGTAACCTCAAGAAAGGAGAGATAGCATAAAGATATCCCTTAAGAGTGCCCGGGGTGGAACCCTGCTGGGCAAGGGAAAGAATAAAGAGGAGGAGGACATAGAGGATCGACAGATTTGCCAATGCACCATGCCACAAATTTCTTCCAAAGACAAGCGTATATGGTTTTGGTTGAGGGACGCCTGGCTGTCAAGATAACATTACAGACTTCAGGTGGCAAGTCATAAGATGACAACTGTTGCCGCTCAATCTCCATGCAAGGAGGCGGAAGGTGGACAGATTTGGATGGAGGACTATCCCCTGCTGATGCAACAGAAGATCCTCCCGAAGAGGCAGTCTGATCAGAGGGGCTATAGCCATGCTCAACAGCTCGGGATACCAGACTCTTCGTGCCCAGTGCGGAGTCACCAGTATAACTTGGGCCCGGTCTTGCCTGATCTTCTTCAGAATTCTGGGCAGAAGTGGTATGGGCGGAAAGGCATACAGGAGGCCTGAATTCCACTCGCGACGAAAGGCGTCACCGAGCAAGTGGCACCTTGGAAACTCCAACACGCGAAACAGCTGACATTGCGCATTCTCTACGGAGGCGGACATGTCTAACCAAGGTTCTCCCCACTGAAGGAAAAGACCTTGCACCAGCTCCGGATGGAGACGCCATTTGTGATTGAACAAGCATCGTCGGCTGAGTTTGTCTGCTCTGGCATTCAAGGAGCCCGCCAGGTGTTGAACCACCTGGGAAATGCCCTGTTTCCCAACCAAGTCCAGAGGCGAAGAGCCTCTTGACAAAGGGTCATTACTCCACTCCGCCTTGTTTGTTGCAGTACCAAATGGCGTGGTGTTTTCTGTGTACACTTGCACTGCTTTCCCCTTGAGAGAGGGAAGGAATGCTTGTCGAATCGCTCGGAGCTCCAGATGATTGATATGGAGCCCGGTATCCGCCGGAGACAAGAGTCTTCTGATCCCTGCCTCTCCCATGTGGCTGCCCCATCCCAGGAGTGAGGCATTTGTCACAACTGTAAGATCTGGTTGGGGAAAGGAGAGGGATGTGCCCTTGACCCAATCCTGATTTGTTAACCACCACTGCAGGTCTCTCGCAGTTCCTTCCAACATTTGGACCTTGTCGGAGAGAATCCCCTGATGCTGCGCCCACTGGAACTTCAGGTCCCAATGCAGAGCCCGCATATGCCATCTGACATTTTGAACTAGCAGGATGCAGGAGGCCATAAGGCCCAGCAGCCTCAGAGTCATTCTCACTGAAATCCAGGACAGAGGCTGAAACATCGGTATCAAAGCCCAAATATCCTGGACTCCCTTTTCAGGAAGATATACCCGATTCTGCATTGTATCCAGATCAGCTCCAATGAAAGGGAGGGTCAGAGAGGGAGTCAGGTGTGACTTTGGCACGTTGATAGTGAATCCCAGCAAATGCAAAAGGTTTGCCGTAGTCTGGAGGTGAGTGACGACTGTCTGGGGCGACTTCGCCTTCAACAGCCAATCGTCGAGATAGGGGACGACTGGGACCCCTAACCTGCCTAGATGAGCTGCCACCACTACCATCACTTTCGTGAACATCCAAAGGGCACTGGTAAGGCCAAAGGGGAGCACAGTAAACTGAAAGTACTTGTTACGTCTGTGGGCCAGCAAAACGGGAATGTGGAAGTATGCGTCTTGCAAGTCCAACACTACCATCCAGTCTCCGGGATCCAGGGGAGATAGGACCTGAGCCAATGTCAACATTTTGAACTTCTGCTTTTCGAGGAAGAAGTTGAGGGACCAAAGATCTAATATAGGACGAAGCTCTTTGTCCTTTTTCGGCACCAAAAAGTAGCGGGAATAGCAACCACAACCGACTTCTTGCAACGGAACCCTCTCTATAGCTCCTTTGCCCAAAAGGGCTTGGACTTCCTCATGGAGAAGCGCCACATGATTCTCCGAAATTCGATTGTATAATGATGGCATGGCTGGAGGAGGTATCTCAAAGGGGAGGGAGTAGTCCATTCGGACAATCTGGAGGGCCCACCTGTCCGAGGTAATGGATTGCCATTGGGGCAGGTGATGGCGAATCCTGACGCCAACTGGTTCCTGGTGTACCTGCGAACTAGAAAGGTTTGGAGGCTGAGGAGGGGCGCGGGGTGGACTGAGTGACCTGCTGGCTCCCTGATCCCCGGGGGTGTGGGATCCCGCATCCGCGCAGGGGCTGTACAGCATGCGCAGGTCGATGGCCAGGGGGAAAGGATGCAGTTGGGTGCTTCTTCCGTAGCCATGAAAGGGGTGAAAGGTGGACTGCTGGGATCTAGAAGCGGGCACAAGGCCAAGGGACTAGGCCGTGGCTCAGGAATCCTTAAAGCATTCAAGCGCCAAGTCCACCTTGCCTCCGAAGAGACATGTGCCATCAAAGGGCATGTCCATCAAGGATTGCCGGACATCCCTTGAAAGGCCAGATGTTCTCAATGTACCAGTGTCAGGGACGGTGTCTAGACCGCTGGCATCACTCAAATCCTGCTGCACCCAGTCCATTTGGGGGTCAAGCTGGTATTCTAAAGGGTCTAGTGTCCCCTTCATACTCTCCCCATATCCATACCCATAAGAATAAGGGTTTGGATCAACCCTGGGCCCAGGAGAGCCCATAGAGAACAGAATCGGAGACGAGCGAAGTTGTTCCTGCTCCGGGTCGTTGGGTATGAGGATGGGATCGACGTCGATTGTGAGCCCAACCGACGTCTGGTGCGTCGATGTCTGACCTGATGCCGGGGAAGGTCGCTGTGGCACGACTGGCATCGGGACGGATCTGTGATTGGATCCGGAGGGGCCCTCTGGATCCATGGGCAAAGCAGACGACTTCAAACCCGAGGGGGTCCCCACCAACTAACCTGTGCCTGAGGGTGCCAAAGGTGGGTCGGTCTGCCCAAAAATGAGGCGCATTGCCTCAGAAAATTCTTTGAGCTGGGCAGGGGTGGCTCTGGCTTCCGGTAAGTCGGGGAAGCGCGACCCAGATGAAGGCTCTGAGGACAGAGGCCAAGAACGTCAACGCTCTCCCCGCGCCGTATCGCATGAAGTCGAAGAATGCTTGTCCTTCTTCGACGACTTCTTTTTGTGACCCGAATGTCCAGATGACTTTGAGGATGAAGAGTAGTGATGATTCCGCAGCTGGTCTCAAGACCTTCCTCTCGAACGAGAACATGAGCGTCGCGGGGTCGAGTGTCGGGCCGCCATGAGCTTTAGGAACCGCTCTCTCAAAGCTTTCGGGTTCATGCGGAGCACGACTTCGGGTCGTGATCCCACGCCAGGCACCAAAGACACACGAGGTGCGGATCTATCACCGACATTGTTCGGTGACAGGAGTCGCAGGACTTGAATCGGGTCTTTTGGGGCATCCCTCGACGCGTCTACAAACTCGTCAAAAGAATTCGACAAAAGTGTCGATGTAGCCAAAAAAAGACTGAGGTAGCTCTCTCCGGATCTGCGCACAGGCTGGCGTGGAAATAAAAGAACTGACGTCAGCTCGCCACGGTGGCGCCTATATACGACCGCAACGTCATTACAGCGAACACGACGCCTCCACGTTTTTGTTTGAATCTGTTTATTGAGTTTTTTCATTATACAATACAGAAATAGTGCAAGCAACGAACAGGTCATCACACAGTTAATGTCGTAAAGCCACATGTTCAATAGCAGATACTGTCATGTATGGAATTCACAAATAATGTAAATGGGCAAAATCGAAAATAATCCTCCAAGAGGCCTGCAAGTAGAGAACGAAACCTAAGTGCCATCCCTAAAGTTTGACATATAACCATTTCGTTACACCAAAGATGATAGCAGGACAGCATATTGACCGATGTTAAAAGGGGGCTGATGAGTCCATTACTGATAATTTTGGCGACAATTTAATTTTGAAGAGAAATGAGTGAACAATAAACACAAGAAAATCGACAACACAATAAGCATTACGACAATGAGCCCCACCCTTCACCCATACCCAGATTAAAAAACAGCTTCCAATATTCGCACATATATGGGATCCTGAAGGAACGTGCTTGGATTGCCCACTTCCACTTCACAAAAAGTAAAGAACAGGGTGTGATCTTGGACTTCAAATTCTCAATGGAAATTCAGGTAAAAAAGATGACGAAAAGCACCATCAACTCATCAGAATACTGCTAGGCTAACCTCACAAAATACAAGACCCTAGCCTCCACAGCCTTAGCATAGTCAAAACTAAAATGTGCCAAGAGACTCTACACTAGGCACACAAATAAATGATTACCATACTCAAGATTCCAGAATTATACTGCCAGATAAGTGATTAGCCTGACATCGCATGACCATAAATCAGAAAACGAATGCCACACATATAGTAGCCATTTACTCAAAACGAATGAGCTTTAAGGCTTGCAAGGAGTATCGAAAGCACTTTATAAGCAACCACACAATAAAACCCTTTAGCCAATCGGGTGCCTTGTGTTTAACCTTGGTCCTATTCTACCACAGTTGAACATAATGCCTGGGAATTATCATTAAACAAGTCTCCTTTGTCAGGAGCTGCAAAGGCCTGGCACCAGCTACAGTCTTCGAGAAGGTGAAGCTTTCTTCTGGGCCAAAACCTGACTTGCCCTAACTGATAAGCACAAAGCCTATCTCCATATTCAAATGTGACTCAGAACCAGACATACAAGGAAAAGGCCACAATAACATGGGCAAGGAGTAGAAAGAGGGATGGAGACCAAAAGGGCATGAGGAGGGAGATATGAGTCAGCTATCCCTATAACTATACATCTATGATGGTAAACCCTCCTTCGTGAAGCTAGACATATTCTGTGGAACGCCCACTTTGGGGGACCCCCTACTTCTCAAGTATACTTTATCCATCAAACACACAAACGCACCTCAGTCGTCTTTGTCCCTTGATCTAACATATTTACTAAATTGTGTTACTACTGAAGTTATAGCAATGTTTTAGTCATTTCTATTTATTGTAAATGGCAAGCGGTAGTACATAATGTAATGAAATGCAGTGTGTCAATCTCGGAAGGATAAATGACAGAGTTGGGCATGCTGGGATTTTAGCTTGTAATCTGCAAATCACAGCAGATATCAGCAGCGAACGTTTAACGCATACAACTGTGCATTACATCTCAACGCTGAAAGTGTATTAGGCTGTACGGCACGTCTTCTTGCGAACGTCATGATTCTGAATATCCCCTCCCCCAAAAAACCCTGCAAATTCGGAAGGAGTATCTCCTCTCAGCAAACCATCACTTGTGGAGGCTGCATTGCTCTGTTCGGCAGGTTCAGTAGGAACACCGGTAGGGGAGAGAGTAACAGGTCTGTTTGCAAGCCGATGTGCTTTCACCTCAACAGTTGATCCAAAACATCGAATCGCATTCCAGCGACATTAGAGGCTCTTCACACGCTGCAAATCCTGTATTTCCATAAGGAGATTTGAGAACAGAATTTCATAAATTTGACGGATATCATCGTAAGCCCTTTGAGCCACAAGAGCTAGACATATATTTTAATACCTTAAGAAGCATGAACGTATTCACAGTCCTTCACATGACAGAGACAGAGAGAGAGAGGGTGAGAGAGTGTGTAAGATATATATATGGTAATATATATAACCTAGTGGCAGTCGCTACTAGGTAGTTGTAGTTGTAGTTAAGACCTAGTTAACATATAAAAAGCATTTTTCTTACTTACTTATATCTTTGGCTACTGGACGGAATTACACCAAATATGTCAGGAAGCTAGGTCCTGGTCCAGAGAGTGCTTCTTTGCTTTGCATTCAGTAGTTTAAAGAAATTAAAGAAAATCTCGTGCAGAGATCAGATTGGCTGATAACACTTCAACCATAAAATAAAAAAAAAACAAATGAAGTGTGGTCTCCCGCACTTATTGCTATAAAGTCCCAGGGTAGCCCAAGTCCCAGGGGCATTTCTCTAGAAATGCAGGGGGGGAGGGGCCTCCTATCCCCCTCCCGCTGATCCAGGGAATGCTATTTCCCCAGGGATTATAATTGATATGCGGGGGTCCACGTAACCCTCGCTGCACTGGGGACCGCCACCTCCCCAGGGCTGTGTTCTAACATGTGGGTGGGGGGTGCCCAGCCCCCTCCTACTGCCCCAGGGACCACCATCTCCCTGGGGCATTCAGGTAATAATGTGCATGGGGGCCTGTGGCCCGACTGCACCCCAGGGACCACCACCCCCTGGGGCAAAATGTAATATATTTGCGGGGGCTGCATGCGTGCAGGGGACAGAGATGAAATGCTTCAGCAAGCAAGGAGCTGAAGCAATGGCACTGCGAGGGAAGCCTTAAGGCTCCCCCGCAGGGTCAGGTTGCCCATAAGGGCTTTTTATTAAAAAAAAATTTTTTAAATTATTTATATATATATATATATATATATATATATATATATATAAAGAAATAAATTAATAGGGACCGTGGGGGAGCCCTTAAGGCTCCCCTCGCAGTCCCAAAAAACCCATAAAGGGCTAAAAAAAATAAAAATTTAAAAAAGGAAAAACATAGCCTAGTGTGAAGGTCACAGACCTTCAAACTGAGCTTTGGGGTTCAAGGCTGGACTTTTATTTTAAATCAAACACAAATATCTCATTCAATTATATGAGATATTAAAGCCTAAAAAAACTCTCTCCTTCCCTCTTTCTCTCTTTGTCTCTCTTCCAGTCAATTTCTCCCACTCACACATCCACTCAGACACTTACGCACTAACTCAGACACTTATGCACCCACTCACAGACCCACTCAGACACTTACGCACCCATTCACAGACCCACTGACACCCTCATGCACCCACTCACAGACCTGTGCACACACTGACAGACCCACTAAAACACTGGTGTACGCACTCACACACCCAGACAGACAATCTGACAGCTAATCTCACCCCCACATACACCCTCTCACGCCCAGAGAAGTCGAAAGCCATGGCCAACTCCCCCAATTCCTAGCTATAATGTCCCTGTAACGTTTAGTATTTTCAGTGACTATATATATATATATATTTATAGTGAGAGAAAGAAAGAAAAGGTGAGCGTTTGTGAGAGCTAGTGTGTGAGAAAGGGCCTACATATACTGTACTTAAATCTCTTTTTTTAAATGGGCTAGGTCAGAAAAACCTAGAAAATGGCTGCTGTGGCTCTCAAAAGGAACACTGTGCCACTTACTTAAAGAAATATGAATCTGATGTAGCATTATTGACTCCAGAGTCGGTTAATAATGCCACTTACTGACTGGCACTAAGGCCAATAATATCGAATGTGCCTGCACTGCCACTGCATCCTCCCCAACATCCCTTCAGTCAACTGTTTGCTGTAATAGAGCTTCTGCTGAGGGCTTTTGACAGTATCTAGAGGCTGCATTTCAAACATTAAAATGTAGGTGCTAATGCCTGCTATGTTGTGGAGGGCTTCAAGTCCCTTGACTAAATATCATACTGGCCTTCACTGCATCATTCTGATAAAGCCAGTACATTGTCTTGTGCAAGAGACCCGCATCTCAAGTCCCTTGGCAGGAGCTCTACATTTTTCGAACCAACAGGGCTCCAGTTTCCACTGGGTGATAGGAGACCATCTAAAGTGCTACTCCTTTTATAATGGATGACCATTATTCCAATAACCAGATTATGACACGAGCAGTAGTCACAGGCACTAGAGGTAAGAGTGCTGCAGTATCCTCAAAATAACCTTGCTGGAGTTCTGAAGGTGAATTAGCAATACAGATGCCTTAAAAGTTTGATTTTATGTTGTCACATTTGCTGTGCTTTCAAAGAGAGGTCAAATGCCAGGCTGTCTTCTGACAAACTGCTTCTTATTCCTTTAGCACAATGATTTAATTTTTTTTCTGTGACGGCAAAGTTAGAGGACTGGGTAAAGTGAACTGTCTGGCAATCTTGCTGGGGTACAGACAGTGGGAAAGAAAATGTGGTAGGCTGTTCTCTATTTGTCCTCTAAAACACAGCATTTAAATACCTGTAAATCAGCAGTGAACATATTTAAAAATATACCGTCAGTTCGGCACACACAAATGAGGCTTTTTTTTATTCAAAAGTATGAGGGAAATAAACATGTTGATAGAATCAAAACAAATCAAGATATTTTACTTGGTGATGTGCAAATGATACAAATTTACTGAAATCCAGTTCCCACACATTATTTGTGCACTACGTAGTTGTATCAGTAAATGTGCATGTCAGTACGTATTTGTGACCATTCCGATGGAAAATGTGCTGTCTTTAAATGACAATGTGTGCCAAACCGTACTTTAGTAACATATTTGCAACAGTTTGCTCCAAATATCACCAATGGCTACATACCACACCCGTCCCATTCTCCTGCTTGATTGCCCTGGTTTATTTGCTCTACTTGGCCTTTGTGTGACACTTGGATTTTTCATAGTCCCTATGACGGCAGGGATGTAACATTGATGGCAGCACCCCTACTCTGGAAACAGTTCAGTACCACTGCCAGTAACTGGTAACAGCTGATCTACAGTTGAGGGGTACACGCCTTTGTATTTGCAACTCAGTGGGAGAATGCCTACGGCTCTCTCTGTTTAATCCACATGCTGTTTCAGGACTGTGCCTTCTCAATTCCCTGAGTGTTAAAGGTCTGCATGGTAGTGATTGGATAAATAAGCGGTGTGGTATCTAGTCTGGGTTCCCCTTTGTTAGACCTGGCATCCTTGGCGTGGTTTCCCCTGACTTTTTGCCTCTGCTTCCTGTATTTTTGACTGTGTGCTGAATTTTGTTTTTGCTGATGTTGGTACTCTGGGCATTTTACCACTGCTGACCAGTGCTAAAGTGCTCCCTGTTTAAATTGTGATTATGATTGGTTATCCCTGATTCGCATATTTGATTTACTAGTAAGTCCCTAGTAATGTGCCCTAGAGGTGCCCAGGGTCTGTAAATCAAATTCTACTAGTGGGCCTGCAGCACTTATTGTGCCACTCAAATGTGTAGGCTTGCAAATATGTCTCAGACCTGCCACTGCAGAGTATGTGTTTCCGATTTTGCACTGCCAGTTCGACCTGGCACGTGTACCCCAATTGCCAGGCCCAAACCTTCCCTTTTACTACATGTGAGTCACCCCTAAAGTAGGTACAAGGCAGCCCCAAGGGCAGGGTGTAGTGTATTTAAAAGGTAGGGCGTGGCCTGGTGTGTTTTACATGTCCTAGTAGTGAAATAATGCCAAATTTGGTTTCACTATTGTAAGGCCTAGCTCTCCCATAGGTTAACATGGGGATTGCCTTGAAATATCTTTTAAGTGCAGTTTCCCACTGGGAGCAGATAAAATATGGAGTTTGAGGTCTGACAATTTAAAAATACATCTTTTGGTACATTTTGTTTTTAGATTGTAAATTTGAAAATGCCCTCTTTTAGAAGGTGGGCATGTCCTTGCTTAACCATGCTGCACCTTTCATTGGCTGCTGAATCCATGTCTGGGTCAGACTAACAGTTGGGCTGTTTTTGAGTTCACTCTGGGCAGTAACACAAAGGGAGCTAAGGTGTGTTCTGCATACTCTGATGGGTCTTCCTGGGCTAGAGTGGAAGGGAGGAGCTGACACTTGAACCTGAAAGGGCTGTGCCTGACCTCACACAATAGTCTCCAACCCGCTAGAGTGTGGCTGGGGCAGGGCAAGGAAGAGGCAGGGTCTTGTGCACTACAAAGACTTTCCTTTGAGGTTTGCCTACTTCAAAGGCGGAAATGAGTATAAGTATTGGACTGCTGACCCCAGAATTTTGGAACACTTCTGGATCAAGAGGAAACTCTGCCAAGGAGAAAAGCTGAAGAGCTGTGGGGAGGATTATGGTCCCTTTGTTGAGTGCGCCTTGCTGGGTTGGCCTGCAGTTGCTGCTTCTGCCTAAGAGAAGACAAAGACTGGTCTTTGCTGTGTTTCCTGCTTGTGAAGTTTCACCAAGGGCTTGGACTGACTTTGGCTCCTGTTAAGAAGTCTCAGGGACATCAAAGACTTTATCTGCCAGCACATTGGCTCTCTTGCTGAGATCCCCTGACTTGCCAAGTGGTGCCACATCCAGTCCCTGGGCCCCTGGAAGTAGAAGCTGGCAGAACCTGAGTTAAAATCCATGCACCAGAGCTGAGCGGCAGAAAAAGTGACACAGCACTTGCCTCGTGATGTAAACTTGACGTAGTGCCTACCTGCAAAAATCTACGCTTCGCCAGCTCAGAGCGACTTCATCATTACAGTGCATCTGGATTTTCCGTGCATCGTTCCTTCAACATCACCGCACGGATTCGGGGCTGCATGTCTGGAAATCTACGCATCCCTTCTCTGTGAGGAAAGAATCGACGCAACGCTTACCCGGCAGGGAATGAATCGACGCAAGGCCTCACTTGCGAGTCAGGTATCAACACATCGTTTGCTTTTCTGACGTCCTCTCGCCCCTGCGGCTATATTTATGATGCATACCAGGTACTTTGTGCTCAAACAAATCATCCATTGATCCTTATGGATGAAAACTCTTTTTAGTTTAGATTTTTTTTTTTGTGTATGTTGGATTTTTGTTGTTTTGGTATTGTTTGATATAGATAAATATCGGCTATTTTTCTAAACTGTTGTGGAGTCCTTTTGTTGTGCTTCACTGTGTTACTGTATGTGTGTGTGTGTGTGTGTGTGCACATGCTTTACACATTGCCTCTGAGATAAGCCTGACTGCGTGTGCCAAGCTACCAAGGGGGTGAGCATGGGTTATTTGAGTTGTGTATCTCCCTTACCCTGACTATTGTGAGGGACTCTACTTAGACAGGGACAACCACCCTGTATCTATACAGTCCTGAAGGTTGCAGGGTACTTCACAGGTCTAGCGGTACTCAACAGCCTGCTGTCTCGCACCCCCTGCAGGTCCTCTTGTGCTGAGCTGCTTTCCTAATGTTGCCTCCCTACTGCAGCCATTATATCAAAAGTCTGTGTGATTTTAGATTCACACTCATGTCAGTGGAACATGAAAAGTTGTTTTTGTCCACTTTTTCAAGATCAAGCTAGTTGAAGCAGGACAGACTATGGTCTCAGAGACAGACACCTCACTCTGGGCCGTGGCCTAAGTCATGGCCACTGCTTAACACGTACAGAAAAAATGAGAGGCTGCCAGCCCCTCACTACATCCTGTGTCCTGTCTGCCCAAGGCAATAAAGCCCAGCAGCTGCCTCTGAACACCTGGAGGTTTTCTTCTTCCAATACAAGTTCTAGCAAACATCAGGGGTGCATGCCATTCCATGGTACCCCGAGTGACAAGGCACCTTTTTAAAGTGTTTTTTTCCATAGAACAGTACAAGCCTACAAGAAAGATGAACTTTGTAGTGAATGTAACCCTCCATATACTTGGGGATACTTTTAGATTTGAGTGGCCAGTTCCCTTTGGCCCTGCTGCTACTGTTTCTGAATACAAACTGGCCCTGTGAGCTAGATCAAAGTTATACCTGCACGCCTGTACAGAGAAAGGGCTTGGCCTGAAGTAGGAATGCCTCTCAGTCTCTCCTGAAGGAGTCGTGAATGCACCTCAAGACTAAGAAAAAGAGCTCTGGTGCTTCAACTTAGAAGAAGGGAGTACATTGCACGGCAGGTAGACAGACAGCCTTAATTGTAGACAAAGGGTCCAGGCCTAGCCGTTCCCCATACAAAAGCAGATCTTTCAATTTGCAAAGTATGCCAAGAATGGAGATTGCTGCTGCTGCTGCCATGTCTGTGCTGAGACTGCTGATCTAGGGGCAGAGTTCTCCCAAGCAACTCTCTCCATCTCAAGAGAGATCAACCTAGCAAGAGGAGGAGTGGGTCAAGAGGCCATTGAGGCGAACAGGCGAACACTAATGAACACCCAGATCACCTGCAGAGTGTTCCTCTGCCCCATAGTATGCACTTTTGTGTGGTGTACTTAGGCATGCATAATGATCTGTGGCTGTCCAAGGCCCTTAATGGTGTTTAGCCCCAACAGATAATACCTAAATGCCTCTCTGTTGGTATGACAGCATGAACCCCCTTTTTTCACAAGCTGGTGTAAACACCTCAAACTGAACTACCAAATTTGTGATTTTGTGGCTTGATCCCCACAGTCTTAGCCCACCTGTGCCACTCTTTGCTAGGGTACAGCGACTCTCAGAACATTCTTAGCAGCTGAGTTGTTATCCATTCAAAAGTTCACTGTTCTCTGCACTTAATTCAGAACTGAGTGGTCTTCACTGTACTTGAACAAAAGTCAATTTGAATAAAGCCAAATGAAGCCTACTTCAGGAATGCTCTCTCCCAAAACCATATTTTTTGCCCAGGTTGCTACCTTTTGCAGTCCTGCCTTTGGTGCACAGGCAGCTTTATTATAGTCATAGTTTGAACCAGAGTATCTTGAACTTAAATTAATAGCAGCACTTTTAAAACTATCTTCTTACTAATCAACTGAACACAAAGGAAAAAAGTGCTATTTTTAACATAGACATGACATTGTCTGGAAAACAATATACTCACTGAACATTATATATGTGTCGACAAATATATCTTTCTAGCCAAAAACCAACCTTCAAAAGTAAGCTTTTACTGTTGGACCTCATAAACCGCTGAAAACCAAATCCTATGAAAAAGCTAATTAGCAATTCATTGAGCTTGCAGCAGTACCTTGCTACTGAGGTTCCAGGGACAACAATTACAAGAACAGAAGCAACAACATACACAAAGGGTGCCCAGTTGTCTGAGTTCACAACCAATAAATGCTCTATGTGAACCAAGAATGAGACTAACAACAGGCAATTAACTAAAAACATAACAGAGTAGAATGTACGGTATGGCAGGGGAGTGGCTGGCCACAGCATTGATTCTTGCCCCGATATGCATGAACAATTACGTACTAACCGGTGAACAGGTGTGGCAAATGCTAGGGTGTAAGAAGTTTCAATTGAATAAGCTGTTAATGTGTGGGCAATATGCTCCCTGTGAAATAGGGTGGCAGGAAGTCAAAATGCTCATGGTTGCTGTTTGGGTAAAGATGGGTGGTAAAGGGTGGTGGTGAAGGGTTTGTTAGGGTTACTCTACATTATGGTATCTTGGTTAATACTGGCCTCAAGCACTGGGCCGAGGTGGAAGGTCCTTCTTTAAGACGGGAAGAACAACATGGACTGAGATGTGCCCTAAGAGCCGACCTTTGGGATAACCTAGTGCAGAACCATAAATTACTGGTTAACAGTGAAGACCTCCCACCATGAACATAACTAGACCAAGCAGCATACGCTATAGCCACTTTGACGTCATGGTGCTAATGCCCCCCTTTTTTCTTTAGTTATCCCCAAGAATATACTAAGTTGTGGGATCTTTTAATTCCTGTTGCCCACAAAAGAGGGAGCCACCATGCTAACCCCAGTCACACGGAGCAGTTATGATTTTGTGGTTTATTGTTTTCCAAGGAACTTGTTTATGGTAAGATTCAACTGTCCTAAAGGGACTGTTGTTAGAAATATGTCCTCATACATTATAGCCTACTGTACTGACAATCTGACCCGGTGTAACCTACAATCTGCTTTAAATTCCAATCAATAAAGTGGTTTTGAAAAAAAAATGTTATCTTGGTTAAGACGTCAACCCAACTTACTGTTTTAGAATTGAAGGAAACAATGTTGAGTTCACGAATGGATGGTGCAGGCTTGAAATATACTGGAGAAGGAATGAGTTTCATCATAACCGAGAAGGCTTAGGCTCATTTGGAATATAAATGGGCTGGGAAGGAAAGTTAATAGTGGGATTCTTCTTCAGATGTTGAAAACAGCAGCATGGGTGTGGTTTTCTTACAGGAAGCACGTCTCTTGAGCATAAGATATTAGTTCCTGGGAAGGGGTGGATAAAGGTCTCTGACTTTACAACCAGTTCCTGAGGGGTAGCAAAACTGATCAAAAACTCAAACCCATTTGTGTTTGGTTCAGTAGACCTAGTTTAATGCTATGGGGTGCTATGCAGCAGTGACAGCGTGTGGAACAGTGAAAAACTCATTCTGTGTTCCGTGTACTTCTCTTCCAAACTCCAGTTGACTGCGATGGACATACTAGGGCACCTACTGATGAAGATGCCAGAGGAACTTCTGGTGATGGGGAAAGATATACATTTTCTTGTGTCACAAGACATAGACAGAATACATGGCAGGCAGGCTGGAATGGTGACCTGACCAGTGAGGGTTCATATTCCCCGGAAGCGTGAGATTACATTTTTGGTGCATTTATGGTAGCAGGGCATACACTCTGAGGAGCAAGGAGCCAGTGTAGGGCCTGTCTTTGGACACAGCCAAAAGCTTTTGACTCTATTGAAAGGTGCAACATGTTTGCTGTCTTGGTAGAAATAGAATTTTGCACCATTTAGAATCAAAAAGAATGAAGCAGAACATTCTGAATCAAATCAATCAATTTTAGAACATTACCATCAAAGCAGTAAACATTCTATTTGGAGCAGATCCATCATGGGCTAAGCAACCAGTATCAGTCATGAACTTCTAGCAATGTTTTTATTCATAAATACCAAAGAAAAAAGATATTTTAAATAGTAAAAAGTGAGAAAGTCGAAAGTGCACCCCAAGTGAAGCAGACCAAAACCAAAGCAAGAAGAGGTTCCAAGTATTGCAAAGTGGTTGGTGTACTGGTACATAAACTTAGACAGACACAGATGTTTACAGTCATACGGGGGATTGCCATATGTGAGAAGAGAAACGCAGAGGTCTGTCTTTTCAGATGTCAACAGCGCTTAAACCCTATAAAAGGACACCAGAGTCTCATCAGGACTTATAATAACATGGGGAATGGTTGCCAATTCAATTGAGACTCAAAGAATGGAGTCTTGGTCTTTGAAGTTAGCCGCAATGTAAGGGGTGTAGGTGGTATCCCATCTAGGGAACACAAAAGTCACCGGTATGTGGATATCAAGTGATACTCACTGAATTACGGTGAGTATACGCGGCAGAAGGCCTATGATGAGGCTAATATTAGATGGTTGCAGCCACAAACAAGGCGGGTTCCCAATCGTAGTACCGTCAAAAGACAGCAGGAGTTAGGCCCCGAGATGCCTGATGACTGCAACCCAGTTGGTCTTCAAATATCTGGACATCTACATTATATACGACCAGAAAGAGTTATTCATCTTTCATCTCCATTGGATAATCAATAAATTCTGTGAGGAAGTCAGATACTGGAGGAGGTTGCCCCTTCCCAAGTAGGATGTGTGATTCTGTTCAAGATGATGGTGCAGGTATGGTTTTAATACTATCTTCGAAACACACCCTATTTCCCTTGAGTTCCAGAGGAGCTCTTTAGGTGAGGGAAGGCTGTAGTGTGCAAATTTTTATCGGACAAAAGCCACCGCAAATATTGATACAAATACTGATCCCCAGTGCCAATGGGGACATAGTGCTGATGGAACCCCAGAATTACTACTGGGCTGCGCAACTACTAAGCTACAAATGAATTGCTTTTCTCACCGCAAGTGGAGCCCTCTCTTACAGTCTACAGGCATGCAATGAGATGCCGGGATTACCAATCAGCCTTGTACAGAAAGGGGTCCCAAAACCATGGAACCACATCCTATCAGTGGCAAAAGCATGGAAGATGGCAACTTGACAACTAGGATGGAGGTACACTCTGATAAAAGATACTCCCCTGGTAGAAGCAACCTCCAATGGGAGGTACGACAATGTAAGGGTTTAAAAAAATGGGACTTTATTGGAATCACTAATCGGACGGATGTCTGGGACCTAACTATGCTCCTGTCTCTGGAAGCATTTATGAAATAGTATAGATTGCCAGATACCGAGGTATTTGCTTCCCAGACCTACTCTGGCAGAGGATCTCCTGGACTCTGTGCAACTTGAGGAGAGCTCTCCACTTTAAAGTATGGTGCTTTCTGAACCCCTCCTGCAAAAAGGCACTATGTTCCAGAAACAAAAAGATTATCACTAATTTACCAGACACTGTTGGGCAGGGTTAGCAAGAAATGGGGAGCTGACTTGGGGGAAATGAGAAATTAGGACTGGGAAGAGCCCCTGCACTGGCCTTAGGGTGGCCATCTGATTAGTCAAAATTAAGATCCAACACAGAATCTATAATACTAGAATGCATAAGGTCAGATCAGGCAAGGCAGTTTCCAATGTATGCCTTAGAGGCTGTGGTCAAATGTTTTTTTTTTCTTCATATACTATGATCTTGTCCCTGTTTGCCATACTTTTAAGAAAGAGAAAGAGAAATTTAACGAGTGTTCCTTTGGAGATGAATACAGGTTTTCTTCTACTGAGTATCTGGAATTAAGAGACCCTTCCTAATTATGTGAAACTGTGCTGCACTCTCGACCTAGTGGTTGTGAGGTTCAATGTCACAAGTATGGAAGACAGGGAACCTACCTAGCGTAGTGGCAAGGAAATCCGATATGAACTGCATGACAGCTGAAAAATACATCTTTGAGGGTAGAGGACACCCAAAAAAATATGATAGGGTAGGAGCCGCATGGAGGTCGTACAGACACATTACTTGAATAAAGCATAGGACTGGAAGGCCTGGAGGAGGGATGGATAGAGCTATCTCACTTGTGTTTCGTTGTCTCACTGATGCTATGGGGTGCATTTGGATCCTTGCGACTAGCATAGTAGACATGCCGATAGACACTGTTCACACGCTCCTTAATATTTGGTAATAGTGACAGTGGCAGTCTGTTTTGTTGCTTACAGAAATCAATACAAAGATTAAAAAATAATAACACATACTACTTCTAGTACTGCTCATAATAATATTGACAACTTGTTTTCATATAGCACACCACACAGCTCTTTAATAACTTCTACGAACTTTAACAAGCAAATAACTGTTGCGTCTTTAACCTAATTTAGCATACTGCACTTCAGCCACTTCTATACACTATACATAACAGGTGTTCATATTATCCAATCTAATAGGTCCCGGAGAAGTGTCCTGACATAATGCCAATAGCATATTCCACCCACTGTTCTCTAGACACCATTAGTTAGCTATTTAGATCCATCAAATCACATCTTGCAGATCTCACTTCAAAGTCACTTTATGTTTTCTTACCCAAAGTTATCCAGCTAACTATCTGATTTAAGATGGGCAGTCCCTGTTTTTGAGCGAGGTTCGCATGAGTATGGTTCACAACAAATATGGAAAGTGCCAGGTTCAGCATCTGAAAATTAAAAAAAAAAAGAAAATGTTACAGAGATACAAAGACGAGTAGGAGGAGCACCAGCTCATTTCTCTTCTTTCACTGAAGCCCTCTGAACCTTAGCACATTCTGTGAAGAGCAAACAAATGGCAAACAATACAAAAACTTTGGCATAAGAAGAACAATTCAACAAATGTAGTCTAAGCGAGATAACTCAGTGGGTAACGCACCTACTATAAAAGTTCTATGTTTAACCTAAAGGCTGCAGATTAACATCCTGGAAGACCACCTAAGCATTTTATCTTTCCATGATAGAGCGGTGAGTACCCCTATGGTGGGTAACAACAGCAAATATTATCAGATGTTTCTCTTTGTAGAAAAGACTATATAGATGCTTATTGTTAGTATTATTAACTTTAGTTGTGTTTCTATCACTATTCGGTCTGGAGTTTACTTGGCCATACATATTGAATTTTGGTAAACTACAAATCATGATCTCAGAATTTCCCAACGGTTAAGACTACAATCTACTTTTGTTTTGTAATCTACGAACAAAAGAAAAAAACACTATCATACATTTTTGGAGTTTTTCCCTCCAGAAGAACAGATTTGTGAGGGGTCTTTGCTGTGGACTACACACCAGACCACAAATTTGTCCCACCTCCTGGCATAAATGTACTTTGTAAAGGTATACCTGGCAGTGAGGATGACATCCAACACCTCAGGTAGTAAACAGAATAAAAATCAACTGCTGCTGCTCAATCTCCAAGCATGGAGGTGTAGATTGTGCAGGTTCGGGTACAGAACCCTGCCCTGCTGTTCTGACAGGACATCATCCCGAAGAAGTGGCTTGAATGGAGGACAGATGCTTATGCCCAGAGGTTCCAGGTACCACTCTCTCCTGCCCCAATCCAGAGCCAGTATGTTGACTTAGGCCTGATCTTCTTCAGAACTCGGGGCAGGAGAGGCAGTGGAGGAAAGGTGTAGATGGCAACAGTGGCTAAAGTGGAGCATGGAAAGTGCCATGCTCCACTGTAGCCTGAATACTTCACCTAGAGAGAGCGTGCATGAGAACTGACACGATAAGGGAGATACCCTGGCTCTCCTGCCAAACTCCAGAGACGTAGCTTATCTGGGGATAGGGCCCCAATCAGCCATGCTTGTTGCAGTGCCACATGGCAGTGGTGTTTTCAGTGAAAATCTGCACCAGTCTTCCATTGATAGATGGCAGGAAGGCTGTCAAAGCCAGACAGATGATTCACAGCTTCAATAGATTTATGTGGAGCCGGTTTTCTGCTGGAGGTTAGAGTCCTCTAATCTCCACCTCTCCCGGCTGACCTCCCCAGCCCAGTACGGACACATCTGCCATCACTGTGAGCTCTGGGTGGGGAAGGTAGAGGAATCTGCTGTTGGTTAGGTAACAGTCAGGCATCCACTACTGCAGATCTTGTACAGTCTCCTTCGAAACCTGGTTGACATCAGTCAGGTTTCCTTGGTGCTGGGCCCACTGAGACACCAGATCCCACTGCAGAACCTCCATATGCCACTTGGCGAAGTGGCCAAGCAAAATGCATCAGGTCAGAAGGCAAAGATGCTTCAGAGCAGAAGATGAATCTTCGGGATCGTAGCCTTAATGTCCTGGACTCACTGTCACAGAGGAAAGTCCTTGAACTGCACTGTTCCCAGAACAGCTCTTAAAAAAGGAAGCCTCTGCAAATAAATTAGGTATAACTTTGACATGTTGTTTGAGAACCCCAATGATGTCAGGAGGTTTGCAGTTAACAGCTAGTCATCATGGTAGGGAAAAACTGGTACCCCCAACCCTTGAAAATGGTCAGTGAACAACACCATCACTTTTGAGAACATCCGAGAGGTGCTGGTAGGCCGAAGTGGAGAACAGCAAACTGAAAATGTTCCTGGATGACCTTGAACAGCAGGTAACGTCTATGGACAGGCACATGAAAGTACACATGCTGCTACTACAAGGCAATAATCGAGTTGCCTTGAACCAGGACAGAAAGAACTTGGCCCAGTTGAGTATGTTGAATTTGTCCTTCTTAAGGAAGGCACTCAGAGGGTAAATATCTAAGATAGGACAAAAGACTTCATCATTTTTATAGACAAGGAAATAAAGAGAGTAGCAACCCATCCCTTCTTCTAAGGCCAGAACCCTGTCAATGGCCTTTTATTTCCAGTAGTGCCTTCACCTCTTGTAGCAAGATGGATAGGTGCTCCTCTGAAAGCTGGTGTGATGTGGGAGGAAGCTGTGGTGGGTCGAAAAGAAACAGGAGGGTATAACCATGCTGAACGTTTTGGAGAGCACCTCTCAGAAGCAATGCACAGCCACCCTCAGAGAAAAGGTTTGATCCTGCCTCCCACATGGTGGCTGTGCGGCGCAAAGGACAAATTGAAGCGGACTGGGGGCAGTTGCCACTGGGGCAGGAAACAAAGCAATCCAGAGACTATATAACGCAATAACACCAAAACTACTGACACCATTACTGGCATTGTATCGCTGACCAGATATTGACTTCAACAAGGAATTATAAAAGGGACTGCCATAAACTAGAACATTCTTGACATAAACATGCAACTGTAATAACATGTAAAAAGTACATATTAGACAACCTTTCGCTAAAATAAACTATTTTAAAAAGCGAGTGTGCAAAATGCTAAAATAGGTAAAGGCATTTTCAAGTAGTGAGGAACTTCTGCAAGAAATCCTAAATGAAAACAAAGTAGTGCTGATAGTACTTGACCTATCCTGAGTGGGTATATACTATCTTCAACATCAACTTTCATGTATGACACTATACATACACTCTATCGATAATCTGATTCATTCTCTTATAAGAATTTGTAAGTCTATCTGACAATATTGAGGTAAGAGAAAACCACCATATGCAGTAGTGTTTATCAAAGATCCATGTATCAATGATACTTTCTATACTTTATAATGTACACATTTGTACCTTGGAGGACATAACCAGCCTTTACAATCTTAATTACCAGAGCTATTATGATGACAGGCAATCGCCTCCTACTTACTTACCCCAACAACTGAATAGTATTAAGTATGATTACGGTGGGTCTTCAAAGACAAGAAACAAAAATACAAAACTATATTCAATTGACCAGCCTAAAGATTAAGTTTTCCAAAACAAACACAGTGTTTTTGGCTGCTTAAAGCCAACGTTTAAATGGAAGTTTGATTGTCATACTAGTGGAATGTTAAAAATTGTTCTTATTTAGGAATTTTTATTAAACACAAACTAAAATGGAACCTTAACATTGCCAAATTATATATATTAGAAGAACGAGTATGACTAAGGGCATAAATCTTTTTTAAACCAATTATGGTGGGGAGGCTTTGGGCTCTTCTTTTACAAATATTGTGTCTACCTTAACTCTGACCCTGCTGTATGGGTCCTTTGCTTTTCTGAGACGCAAAGTGCAAAACTAAAGAAATTCTTTATACAATGCATTCAAATTTTTGTTAACTTGGGACACTGACCACCCCAGTGTTGCTTTCTATTAGATTTTGGTTTTCCTCTAATAGCAATTCTTGGGTCTATCCAAGTTGACAATTAGTTCCATGCTTGCGCTACAGCCAATGCAGATTTACTGAAAGTACTGCATTGTGGGAAGACCGGGGACGGCGTGCCCGCAGCGGCAAGGAGCAAGTTGAATAGGCCACAGGGACTGCGGGAGCCGTGACGACCCGCATCCATCTCCCTACAACGCCAACAAACACCCGTGGACCTTCGACCCCCCACAGGGAGACGGGGAGACGCAGCAAAGGGGTGCGGCCCCTTCGACAGCCGGGAGAGAAACCCGGTCAGAGAGGTAGGATCGAATCTCTCCAAACTAAGAACGGCATCGCTGGAGGCAGAGGCGCGACTTCTCCCCTCTTTTCCATCACAGAGGGACAACAAAAACCCTCCCACTGGGATAATAAACTTTCGCCCCCCTCCCTCCAGACAACTAATACTGAGGAGGGCAGAGGGGCACGACGGGAGGCACGTGGAGGCGAGGAGACGAGAGGGGTGAGCGATTGGAGGGGCATCGGAGATGAAGAGAGCCAGAGGGAGCCAAGAGAACAGAGATACAGGAGAAGGGAGAGGACTGGCACCAGCGTAAGTCACCGAACATCTATATCCTTATCAGAATCCACGGAGGGAATCTCGGGGCCCACGTGGCCAGACTCTGTGGACAATTGAGGCGATGCCTGGCAACAAACCGAACCATAAACCTGTCAGCAAGCCTGCACGACAACTATTATTCTCAGAAGCGCTACAACACAAACGCCTAACCCCCACGAAGATAAACTCTCAAACATCTCCACCTTTAAACGAGTCCACCACGATGTCTGATAAAGATCAATCCACAACTATGGACAGGATACTACAAGAGATCACCACCGTCAGCCGCCGCATAGAGGGGATGGACGCCTCTATAACTTCATTGACACTAGAAACCAAATCCATGCGATCTGACATTGCAGGCTTTCAATCTAGAGTGACAGGGCTAGAGCAACGCATGGGATCACTAGAGACGCAGATCAACACGTCTCAGGAGCGAGAACAAGACTTCATCTACCTCAGGAGCAAACTAACGGACATGGAGGACAGGAGCCGGAGAGACAATATCCGCGTACTTGGGATCCCGGAAAACGAAGAAGGCTCGGATATGCAGGCTTTTCTGACCTCCACTCTTCCAAAAATGATTTCATTGGACTTTGACCCGCCGTTAGAATTCCAACGGGCACACAGGATAGGCCCAAAACGCTCTGACAACTCCTCAAGGCCCCGCCCAATCATCGCATGCTTGCTGCGGCATAATCAAACCCGACAAATACTCCAAGTAGCACACAACCACGGCCCTTTCCGAATAGACCAGCACGAGATCCGAATAACCGCCGATTACTCCAAGGAAACCAACGAACGTAGAAAGGCTTTCCTAGCCCTACGACCCCGGCTTCGCAAACTAGAGATGAAATACGGTCTCTTTGACCCTGCAAGAATGTGGGTTACCAAAAATGGAGTATCCAAGGACTTTTATAACCCCGACGAATTGAGACTCTTCCTTGACTCTTTCCAATCCCAGCCTATGGACTCTCTCAACACAGACAGTGAGCATGACATTGTAGGAGGCAGGGATAGGGCCGAAACCCCCCACTCGGGAATAGAAAAGGTGAAGACGGCTCTACACGACGCCGGAGCCAGTCATAGAGGTAGAGACATGGAGAGACTAACCAGATCATATGATGACAGGGGTCAGATTTTACACGCAGTAGTAACCCACACCCAACTATCGGAAAGAGACAAATCCCGCTCCCCTTTAAAGCCTACAACTGGGTCTTCTTGAGAAGGTAACGCGACAAGACGACTTGTGGGACTATCGCTAGAGAGTCGAAAATAACAACTATAGACTCTGCGGAAGGATGAGTACCTTTCCAGATCATATGTGTTTTACTATTGTAATTGTCTAAGACTGCTAGTATCAATGTTAAAACCAGATAAATGAAAAACCTATGCTCTTTATGACTAGAGCCGAGGCCCTATAACGGAAAACTACCAGTAAATCATTATTTGCCCTCAGTACACAACAGATGATGATTATTAGAACAGGGATCAGACCCCACCAACTCCCTGTATGTTGAATAAGAGCCCGGTCCCGACCCTATAACCCTATAACAAGGTAACAGGGGCATTAAACAGATAACAAAAATAAACACTAATTAACTATCATGGAACTTACCTTATATTCCACACACTACAAAATATCTCATGGTAGTAAATAACAAAGTATGTGAAACCTCCCTAGTACACACCACACTCGACCAGCGCTGACATTAGAACTGTTTAGCTCCCATTATCACCCCACGGGATGGGACTAGACCATGTAAAGATAAATTAATTCCAATACAGGGACACACAATATGATATCACCTGAGACATATCAAAGCTCCCATTACTTGACTTTACTTTATTCTACAATAAGAAACTGGGGAAAAAAATTAAAAATAGAACACGAGGACATAATACAACATAATACCGCATAACGAAGCGAAATAATGTGACATTCTACACTGCCACTCCGCACCACATTATAACCACACAATGTAAATTATAAACTATTAGCTATTCCTTTCCCCAGATGTTCGTACCTACCTCCATCCTAATCATTATTACTATCTTAACCTACCATCTACAATAGAACGACTATGATGGTGACACATACCAAGTAAGACCTTAGTAGGTCAGTATTATGATGTAATAATACACGGCAAGGAGTTAGTAATAGGACGAGATACGCATTATCCTCACGTAATCCGGGGCTCAGCTACACTCATTACCTATCCTACGATTAATAGAGAGACGCTTGGCATAATGGCTCCTAACATGATAATGTGATAAGATACCAGGATATGCTATGTTGATCAACCTAATATGTCATTGAAAAGTTGTAAGGCGAGACGAGACGAGGCAGTGTTATAGTTGAATAGAAATGCTCAGGAAGTATTATATTATACTGTATATTGGTATCTTTATGTACCCATGCATACGCGAGAACTGTAATACTCTGTTTGAGCTCTTCCCCCCCCTCCTTTGCCCTGCCCCCCCCCCCCCCCCTCGCCAGCCGGTCTCGGTCTTTCTGTCTGCCCAGTCCCTACTTTAATTTACGACCCTATCTTATGAACTCTTAAACACCCTACGATACCATACAACATCAAGTACTAGGCATAACATCCTAAACACTATACCCCATCAACACCCGACACCCCCCCTCCTCTCCAGCGCCGCCCAGGTATTATAGTTATTAACCGACCATTACTTCTGCCAATATACACTTTAGTTATATAACTAATACACTAGCCACTAACCACTGATGAACAGACCCACTTCCCGATACATAAACATAAGCACTGCTGTGTACCCCCCCCCCACTCCTCCTTATCATCGACATATCGATAACTGGCTGTCTGTTATTTCCCCCCTCGCCCCCCCCGATCGAGATCGCCCGACGGCACGAGAGCTCCGAGAGAAATCGGTCCCGCCGTTTACAGACCTAACGAACGAAGGAGGTTGGACTCCTAACCTCCCTCATCCCTATCCTTCTCCACTTCTTCCCCCAAATTGTACGCTCTCTTGCTATACTCTCAATCTCAACTTTAGTACACGCATCCATCCCTTCCCCCTCCTTCTCCCTCTTTTCTTCTCCCTCTCATTTCTCCTTGTCTTCTTTTCCCCTCATATTTCCCCTCCATCTGGCTCTCATCCTACTTATATTGCCTCTCTTCCTTCACCCTCTCCTCTCTCTTCTCTTTCTTCTCCAGAGGACTCCCTTGGCCTCCACCAGCCGCTAACCCCGTATAAAATAAAACACCGTATCATATCGAAACACAACTCCCACTCTACCAACTAAGTCAATATCTCCCACCCTCCCTCCCCCCCCCACCAACACCAACTCCGGAACGAGGGTGCTTACTCACAATTATCCAATATGTCGAAGTCCCACCCTCAAGCGACGCGACCATTACGCATACTCTCTTGGAATGTACACGGCATGACGAGCTATGTTAAGCGGAAAAAGATACTGTCCTATCTTCAATCCAAAAAAACAGATATAGCTCTGATTCAAGAGACTCACCTTGACACTCTGGAATCCAGTAAACTTAAACGGGATTGGGTAGGGAGGGTTGCCTTCAGCTGCCGTCCGACGAGTCAGGAATCTGGAAGTAACGGACCCTGCAAATGTGGAGTGGCGATACTAGTACTTAAGTCCCTCCTGGTCACTATCATTAAAACCTGGAATGATACGGAAGGAAGGTATATATTTGCTAAACTAAAACTAGGGGACACTGTTTTATGCGTGGGATCCATTTACGCACCAACCGGCCCAAAACGCCCATTCCTCCTACAGCTAAATCGCCTCCTGACAGAAATCGGAACTACTCGATACATAATCGGGGGAGACTGGAATCTCGTCCAAGACGCCATAATGGATAGGACAGGCCCTGTTGATATATGTAACAATCACGACAGAGCGCTTCTGACAGACCTGACCACCGACGTCGGTCTGGTGGACTGCTGGAGAATACAACACCCGAAAGATAAGGAAAATACTTTCCTATCCACCGTCCATGGCACCCAATCGCGTCTGGATTATTTCTTAGTATCACACACTGTAATCCCTTATATACAAGACACCTGCATCCTAGATAGCGGGCTCTCAGATCACTCCCCAATACTAATCCGGATCCAGGTGGGACTCTCCTTCTCTGGTCGTAAACCATGGCGATTGGCTGTACACAGATATCGCTCTCCCCAAGGGAAGGAACAATTAAAAGCTCATGTAGCTACATACATGGCCGAGAATACAGGCACTGTATCCTCAAAAAGGATCCTATGGGCGGCAGCAAAAGCAACCCTAAGAGGGAATATGATGCGAGATGCAGCACTGGCCAACAAAGACAGAATAGCTCGCCAAACCACCTTAGAGACCACGATACAGGACCTCACTAAACAATATACCGCCCAACCATCCCCTAGGCTGCGACACGCCTTAGAACATGCCCGCATGGCACACAATGAACTCTATACATCTCAGGCGGAATATGCACTGCAAAAATTGCGAGGCCGCCATTACGAACAAGGGGAAAAAGCAGGTTGCCTCCTAGCGGCGCAGCTCCGACAAAGAGAGGCAGCCTCTGCCCTTGCGGCCATAACATCTTCTTCAGGAGCAGTACTAACTCGCCCACAAGACATTGTAAACGAGTTCGCCAAGTACTACCGACATTTGTACACTCCTGAAACAACGACAGATCAAACACAAATGGTGACATTCCTTATCGCGGCCAATCTGCCCCGTCTGTCTGAGGCAGGCAGGGCCCTCTTGGACGGTAACATAAGCAAAGAAGAGATAACCCAAGTTATAACAAGCCTCCCCTACCATAAATCACCAGGAGAGGACGGATTCCCTGCGGAATTCTATAAATGGGCTGGGGAAGAGGCAATAACCGCAGTACATGAAGCACTGACGGAAGCATGTCAAGAAGGCTCCCTGGGCGCTCTATCCAATAAAGCCACGATTGTCATCTTGCCTAAGCCAGGGAGAGACCCCCTTCTTTGCGGCAGTTACCGTCCTATCTCCCTTTTGAATGGGGATGTCAAACTCCTAGCCAGTGTTCTAGCAGCGCGGCTACGCAAGGTGATACCATCATTGATTCACAATACCCAAGTAGGATTTGTACCAGGCCGTACCTCCAGAAATCATATGCGAACTCTTTGCCATACACTGTTAGAATCCATACAATTACCTGACGAAGCCCTAGCCCTGTCCCTAGACGCGGAGAAAGCATTCGACTGCATTGAGTGGTCCTACCTATTCACAACCATGAAGCATTTTGGCCTGGGGGAACAATTTATGTCTACAGTGCGCTTATTATATGACCATCCCACAGCACAGGTTAACTGTGGGGGCATCATGTCAGACCCATTCCCTATCGGAAGGGGCACACGCCAGGGATGCCCCTTGTCGCCACTTCTATTTTTATTGGCCATGGAACCCCTAGCTGCCACCATACGAAATTCTCACCAAATAAAAGGGATCCATATCACCGGGGGCATATCCAAAATATATCTCTACGCAGACGACATTCTGTTAACAATGTCCGATCTAGAAACCTCGCTCCCAGCACTACTTTCCACTATAGAAGTCTTCGCATCCCTATCCGGATATTGGGTAAACTGGGATAAAAGTGAGGCACTACCATTATCCCGCATAACGACGACGGCAGCGATACATGGCCTCCAATTCAAATGGACCCCGACCCGCCTTAAATATTTAGGAACGTTCATTAACAGAGGTCTAGAACATATGGTCAGGGACAACATAGACCCCCTTATATCTAAAATGAAACAAGACTTTGACAAATGGTCCCTACTAGGCCTGTCCATGTGGGGCAGGACACAGGCGGTCAGAATGGTCACCTTACCACGCTTCACATACGTGCTAGGCATGCTCCCCCTACAGATACCTCTTTCCTCACTCCGACTGATAGACGCATCCATAAGGACCTTCGTCTGGGGCTCCTCACGCCCAAGACTGAAACCTGCAATAATACTAGCACGACGGCCCTACGGAGGATTAGGACTACCCTCGGTAGAACAATATTCTCTGGCCCTACAACTCTCACAGCTAATATATACACTTCCGGATATAGCCGATCCACCGCAATGGGTGATCACAGAGAAACTCCTATATGGACAGTATACGGAGATGGGAGGAACATACGCCGACCATGTTCCCTTAGCTAACCCCATCCTCAAGGCTACAAACACAGCGTGGTGCAGAGCCCATCGACTACTAGGAGTACACCCCTCTCTGCATACTCAGGCTCCCATAGCAGGGAATAAAAGCATTAAAATAGGAGGGAATATTCTCAGATGGCCCCAATGGTCCGAGGCTGGTATCCACAATATATCTCACATAATAGATGGAGATAGCTTCCGCACATTCGCCTCCCTCCAGGAAGAATTCGACATCCAACGTAACCAGGAGTGGCGATATCTACAGCTCAAACACTGTATGCGGAGAACATTAGGAACCCACCCGTGGAAGCTCAAAACCTCACCCATCGTCACCTATCTTCAGAAATGGGGCCAACAAAAAGGCGTCTTGGCTGGCCTCTATGCCGAATTAACTAACCACCTTTACTCTCAGCCTTTACTTGAACGACTACGCTTAAAGTGGCAGGATATACTAGGGATAACCTACACGGACGAAGAATGGCCAGACATACTAGAAGCCCTCGACAGGGGCGTACGTGAAGCACGCCTGAAATTTTGCCTATTTAAAATCCTTCAGGGGTGGTACTGGACCCCCGTTAAACTCTTCAGGGCAGGGCTGATACCTCACGCGAACTGTTGGAGATGCACAGAGCCATATTGTGACCAACTTCATATTTTATGCCACTGTCCAACGGTACAGTCACTATGGGACGCGGTACGCCTCGCCTTATCGGACTTCATACAGGTACCAAAACCGACCCCACCAGCATTTATCATTCTACATGACATTCGTCCGTATCCCTCCCTATCGCGGGCACATAAACGATTAATCCACACGGCGCTTGCCACGGCCAAAATATGCATACTCCGGCACTGGAGATCTAGCATTGCCCCCACACCCATAGAATGGATGACGGCCATGTATCAAACGGCTACCCATGAACGAGTGATTTATAACCTACAGGACCAAGCAGAACAATTTGAGGAGGTCTGGCGCCCATTCTTGAAGAGACCATGAAGCGGCTGGCGGATGACCAACGGATGATCAATGTTCAATGATCAATGATTAGGGAATATCAATTACCAATCACCCTCTGAGAATCCTAGACTCCGGAAACACATTTAGGGGGTGATTCTGATTCTGGCGGGCGGCGGAGGCCGCCCGCCAGAATTCCGCCCCCATTATACCGCTCCCCGGTCAGAAGACCGCGGAGGGTATTATGAGTTTTTCCCTGGGCTGGCGGGCTGTCTCCAAAAGACCGCCCGCCAGCCCAGGGAAAAACTCCCTTCCCACGAGGATGCCGGCTCGTAATCGAGCCGGCGGAGTGGGAAGGTGCGACGGGTGCAGTGGCACCCGTCGCGTATTTCAGTGTCTGCAAGGCAGACACTGAAATACTTTGCGGGGCCCTCTTACGGGGGCCCCTGCCGTGCCCATGCCATTGGCATGGGCACGGCAGGGGCCCCCAGGGGCCCCGCAACCCCCCCTACCGCCATCCTGTTCATGGCGGCTTTCCCGCCATGAACAGGATGGCGGTAGGGGGGGTCAGAATCCTCATGGCTGCGGAGCGTGCTCCGCAGCCATGGAGGATTCAAACGAGCAGCGGAAAGTCAGCGGGAGACCGCTGACTTTCCGCTTCTGACCGCGGCTGAACCGCCGCGGTCAGAATGCTCGTTGGAGCACCGCCAGCCTGTTGGCGGTGCTCCCGTGGTCGGTGGCCCTGGTGGCCACCGGCCGCCAGGGTCAGAATGACCCCCTTAATCTCCTACTGGCCCCTCTCTCTCTCCCTAGCTACGCTATCCTCTCCCCTTTCTCTCTTTTTTCTCTCTCTCTATCAATCCACAGGCCTCTAATTTTGTCATATGCAAGAGACCCTGAACTACCCAACATAGCAATACAAGTCGCTTCCTAACACAAACAAGGACTGAGAAATCAACTCACATAAGACGTAGACACTCTCTAACCGACCTTACCATATCTAACATACATACTATCTACCCCTAGATAATAACTTGCTGCAGACGGAGCAGTACAGAACGATCTACTCTTAGGCCTGAACAAGCTAGTCTCAGGATACAAAGACCCCCTGCCTACCTCGAGTCTCTTCATTCTACATTCCCCCACGATTACCCTTCCTCTTTCTTCTTCTTTCTTCCCCTTCTCTCCCCCTCCCCATTTCATATGACTATTTCGTCTCTCCCCTATACCAAGATCAACCCCTCACACACAATCCTATCCTCGCTCCCCCTCCCTTTACCACTCCCCCCCCCCCCACCTGTTCTCCACTTTTCTTCAAAATAAGGGTACAAAACTCAACTATGCAACTAGGAATTTTTACTTACCTGACAGTACATGCATATATGCTCACAATGGAAATAATTGTGGTAAAAGAACAAAAACAATGTTTTGAAAGCTAAACAGTTTGTTTATATGCTGTATGTATCGCCTTATATATTCTTAATAAATCTTATGAAACTTAAAAAAAATTAAAAAAAAATAAGAAAGTACTGCATTGTATTGCAATGTAGCATTTGGAGACTGCTCTATCCCTCTGTAGGGCACTGAAGTGTTTACCCGTATGACTAGAAAGCTATACTAAGTGGGGGGGGGAGGCTGGTTGGGAGTGGGTTGTTTTTGTTTTGAGTCTATATGAGAATGGTTTTCAAGTTGAGTGTGATCACCACGATTATTATATGCTGTTACTGTGTTATTGAAAGCAGTGCCTGGTGATGCAATGGGTAAGGGTATGTGACATATAGGCACAAATTTAAAATCATATCAAGGACTAGCCAGCGTAGCCACGTGGGCAGCGCAGTGCTGTATGCCCATTCAACAAAAGGGGGAATATCAGAGAAGTCCCAGTAATCCGGTAATACATACAGAGATATACACTAGGCAGAGATGATTCTGAGTGAGTAAAAGTATACAAAATGGCCAAAATACGATTTGGGGGACATAAGAAGTAGCCATGCATCACTGTATTTCATTTATATATTGAATTTTCTGAAAGTCAGGGATACCGTCTGCTAGTAAAAAATACATCCCATGAAGAAGGAAGGATGTGGAAGGGCAATCAAGGCTGGCAAACTAGGCTGGCAAACTATGCAGAAAAAACATAAACTTTAAAAGGTCCAGATTCCACTTACTCCTGCTAGGCCGAAGGAAGAAGCCAAAATGTTGATCAAAGGTTCACGCTCCAAGGCCCTCTCAGGCTCTCGAATGTTCTCACAGGCGGGTAAGCCCTACTCTGGGCCAGCTAGACGGGCAACCTACATGTGTGAGGGTATAAGGCAAAGTGCTTGGTAGATTGCTGCCCTGACAGCATAATAGTGAATTGGCGTGCCTTGTGGAACCCTGCTGTCCTCAGCCCTTGATGCCTGTTGAATACTTTTCTTGGATGCCAGGGACCGTGGTTTCTCTAGTTTACAATTAGCCATCCTCCCAACCTTCTAGAATTTCCGCCAAGAACAACTTCCACTTTCATTATGAACAGTGAATGATAACTCAGGGTACAAAAAGAGACTGAGATAGCGTAATATATATATATTCTATATTAACATGAAATGTTTATGAACTAATGTGTAATAATGCCGCATAGAAAATGAATTAATGTATTTTGCTAAAACGTGCGCTTGAAATGTGCCCACGGGGAGTGGCCGCCACCATATACAATGATTAATGAAACTGACAATTAATGTTGAAATATTATGATAAAGTATCATTTTGCATTTATAATAAAAGCCTATATGTTAAAGTTTTGCTAATAAGTCATTAGGCCTTAGTTAGCATGAGTCGAGGACTAGCTGCCTGGCTTCATATTAAATGTGTTTTTTCTAACGTGCAGTGTGCTGACTTGCTGAAGGACATGAACTCTTGTTTTTCTCCAAACTAGAAGATGAATGTAACTGTAGTAGATCGGTTCTCATGAAATTTGACTTGCTTGTAGAAACATTTTAGCTGAATGCAACAGTGTAGATTAATACCAGGTACAAGGTCGCCTGAACCACTACAAACAATGGAGCCACTGACTGAAGATGTACAAAGGACCACAAGAGTATGAAATCATACCGGACATTCCACCCACTAAAGACGTCAATCATAAGGACCAATAGAATACATGTGAACTGTTATGGGGTGACAAATTTGATGAGATAATTGGAACTCTATGGGAGGGAGATAATGGGGTGCAACCCCTCATCCAACCAACTTTTAGGGGGATGTACACCGAAAATGGGATAAAAACCCTTGACACAAGGAAGTGAACTAGAACAGGAGAGAATAGGAGACTAGGAGATAGATGAGAGGGAGATGCTGTCGTGTTTTGCTATGACCCAGACACTTTGTCACTCTGTATAGTGACTTTGCTGTTTGGTTCTTAAAACCATTCTTGCCTTATATTGCCCATTTGCACTTTACCTCCTTATGAGGGAAGTGCCCCTTTACCCGACTTGCTGAATTCCTGGCTGATGGTGAATCCACTGATGTCCTGAGGACGAAGACCGAACCTGAGTGCTGACCCAATACGGAGAGTAACTATATGACAATGAAATTGTAATTGTCTGTTTGCTTTTCCTTTCAAGGTACCAACTGCTTCTTTTGACAGGGACCATAGCTAGATGTTTTCTAAATTGGTGTTACTAAATTGTTTTGCATGGAGCCCAACATGCCAATGCTAATTCGAGGTTAGGAGAGGGATTCACTAAAATGACGCAAATAGACAAATGACTGAATCTATGCTTTGTTGAATAATGTTCTAATGTTACTCTGCTAAGGATAACCTATGTTGACGCCGTGTTATGTTCTAATATTCGTGATTCTTGCTTTGATGAAATCTTATCGGAGTTGCCATACTGTGACTATGCTAATGTGTTTCTTGGTTTTGAGATTAATAAACTTACTAGTAGAATTGTAATCAATAGGGAATAAACTTCACAAAATCCTGCTAAACTGGTGTGATTATTCATGACTGAAAGGTCATGGTGGTTTTTGAGTTTATTAAATGGCTTTGATTAATTTGAATTGTGGCATTACTGTGAACTTTTATGACATTATTGACATATTGATTGACATGCTCATTAGCTATCTCGTCCTAAGGTGTCTTCAATCAGGGTCAAAAGATTCATTGGCCTAAAACGAGTCCCAAAGTGAGTAAATTAGTCATACTGGGACGCGTTAGCAGTTCTGGTAGCAGAGGACGGTTTAGGCCCTTTGGGGCCCTAGGACGGAGGTCTATTGTTTTAAATTGTTTTTCGAGATAATGCAAATTGGAGGTATAATGTGTTTCTAAATTCCCCATGACTTTCCCGGAATCTCTGAGCCTGCCTAAGTGAGTTGGGTATGTTCTCGGCGTTCTAGCATGTGTGGTATAGAAATTGCGCTTGCTCAGCTTATGCATATTGCAGATGTTTTGTGAAGTTTGTGTGGATTTAGGCCAGGTAATGTTGTTTTAGTAGGAGTGGGCGTACTCCGCAGTATGAGAGTAGGGAAGTGAGTGAACTTCATGTGAGTGTGGCGCTTTGTGCTAAAAAATGATCCACTTGGTTGTTGGTGATGTACGGACCCATCGTGGTCTAGGACTCCAGAGTATATTGACAAGTGTAGGAGACACTTGGCTTTATGTTGTAATTTGTGCGGTTTAATAGGTCAATCAGGCATGGTTGACAAGTCGAGTTTGAGTCAAATTGTGTGAGAGAAACCTTCGATGGAGATTTGGCAAGTTCTAAAGTGCACTAGAACAAACCATTGACAAGTCGAGAGTAGGATTTGTGGGTCGAATTCTGCTTGCGAGTGCGCGAGCTTAGAAGGAGAGAGTAGCGGCCGAGGCTTCAAGTGAAATCTCTGTAAAGTTCTGAAGCAATTGTGTTACCTTTCCTGTAGTAAAACGGCAAATTTGGGTTTTTGTTGTTAAAGGTGCTCGCAATATTTGCATTCGTTTTGTGTGAGGAGGACAAACCTCAAGACTTTGTCAGCCGCAGTGTGTGTGAGTGTGACGTCAACGGTGCAGCGCTGGGATAGGTCAGTTGCTGAGAGGGGTCGCGCACGGATTGACAGCCGTCCGTGAGAGGCAATAGGTTGAGAAAGGTGGGTGAAGAGTGTTCTGGGAATTAAAGTCACTTCCTGAATAGATTCTAAACAAAAAAAAAGACGCACAAATGAAGTTTTTCAAGGCTCTAAAGAGTGCTTTGAAGGGAGATACATATATTATGGCAAGTGAAGGGGAGCCTACACCGCCTGAGGGTACTCTGGCTTATATCGTAATGGAGGAAAAAGGAGTCGCGCCATGTCTTTGGATGAAGCAGTGGCGCAAATTAACAGAAAGAGAGGGATGTTTAGCGTTTCCAGAGTACGGATCGTTTAATACAAGAATTTTGGAGAACTTGCCAATGATGTTGAGTGTACAAAAACCGCGTCCGAGACCAGCTCAGTATGAGGCATTAGCAATCTGGGATTTGATGGCCAAACGACAGAGACAGCAAAAATTTGAAAGGAGAATGAAAAGAGCAGAAAAGACTTTAGCTGAGGCTAGATGGGATAATGAGACCAAGATGTGGAGAAGGGGAATAGTTGACGGACTTAAATTGTTCCCAGCAATAACACAAGATGAGACACAGGGAAAGAAAGCCACCTGTAAGACAGACAAGGGCTCTAGTAAGCCAAAGTGGACTCAGAGGTCTTGGGTAGATGAAGATGATTCAGACGATGAAGAGTTTCTTAACCAGTTGTTACATGATCGCCAGCCACCATATGCTATAAATGATAACACGCAGAGCCCTAGTGTGAGTTCTGAAGAACCAGCACAGAGTGAGGGCGTCTCAAGTACAGTGCAGACAAGCGATACAGTTTTGATACAGATTGGTGTCAGTGTACCCACTGCGCCAGAGACACAGATACAGTTGCAGCTACCACAGATTCAAAGAATTTATCCAGATGTCCCAGTACTAGAGACAAATACGAGTCTGATGGTGCCGCCTGTTCCGATATATACGAGATCAAAGTTAGTGCAGATTGAGCCAACTCCTCAATTGCTGTCCCAGCCGCAGCAACAGCTGGTTCCGAGTTATACCTCAATTGCAGGACCGCAGTTAGTAGCTACAGCACCTATGATGAATCAATCTACAGGAGTTAATGTTCCACAGGGTTTGGGACTTGGACAGTCACCAGCTGCTATATCATTGCCAATTACTGTTGATCCACCAGTAACGCTGTATGCGCAAGGTAAGCCCGGCGTATGCAATCAGGGAGTAATGACCCAAGAGGCGATAAGAGGAGGGCTCGCAGGAACTTCCCAAGGAATGACACAGGCAGCGGAGGGATCTAGATCTCTGTTAGACTTTAGTCCGATTGGGGTTCCTTTGGAGACGATGAGGCAAGCAGGGTTGGGAATGCTAACCCCACAGGTAATGAGTACAAATACAACACAGACACCAATGGTGCAGTCTGGAAACATTTCGTTGCAGGGCTTAACAGCGCAACAATTGAATGAGTGGTTAGACAAGCTCAACACTTCGCAGACTACTGCAGTGACCACAGAGAGGTTAGAAAGAGAAGAATACCTGAACTTTGTGAGACTAGGTGTGGAAGCCATGGAACTAGTGGAAGGGACAATGGGGGTAAACAGATTAGAGTCATACACAGAAGCAGAATTGAGGTATCTGTGCCCCAAAATCACTAAAGAAGTGGGCAAGGTGCATCAGAGGTTGGCAAACCTGGCAGATAAATACGGCATAGACATTGAAAATACTAAACATTTGAAGAGAAGCTACAGATTAGATTTTGAGTCTAAAGACTTTGAGCAAATGAGATCTACCGGAATGAAAGCGCACCTTAAAGAAATACTGCAGAGTGCTCAAATTTGGGGAGCCTTAGAGAAGTGGGAAGGCAGATGGGCAAAAAAGAGAGATAAAGAGAAAGGCGAAGGTCCGGAACCAAAGCAGGCTAAAGCCGCACCGGACACATGAACAATAAAAATGGTACCAATGAGAGAAACAGCCGGAGTGGTTCTAGTCCATGTACCGTGGTCTAGGGGTGACATCCTGTCATTCACAAATGACTACCCCAGGTTGAGGGAGAAGCCAATAGAATGGTACCAGCAGACGGACAGATTTGTGAAGCTTGCAAAATGTCTCTGGGAGGACTTGAATACCCTGTTTGAAATTATAGTTCCACCTGACTTCTGGCTTGAGTGCAAGAGAGGCGTGGACTGGCCGACAGAGGAGCCGGCAAGGGATAAGGTGACTGGAGCACCGTCTGCAGAAGTGATGAGGTATTATCACAAAGTGATTGAGTTTCTGAAGCAGAAAGTGTTGCCGAAAGTGACTGATTGGCAGAAAATCGATCGAACATCACAGGAAGCCAAAGAGTCAATTCATGCTTATTATGAGAGATTGTTGAAAGCATTCAAACATTTTGTGGCACTGAGGTATGAAGATATGAATCATCTTGTGTTCAGGTTTGTTGACGGGCTGAGACCAGAGATTAGCCAGATGATTAAGAATCATTTAATCTGTTGGCAAGCGAAGCCGATTGATGAGGTGTTGCAGTATGCGAAATACTGTAGTGATGAGATGGAGTTGAAACAGAGAAAGTTGAAAGAGAAGGTGATGGTGATGCAGATTAAGGCAGTGCAAGCAGGAATGCAGGGTAATGGAATACAATAGGTGGTACAACAGCAACTGCAAGGGAATGGCATCTTTCAGGCACAACCAAGAGGTCGAGGTCGAGGAGGTTTTGTGAACCGTGGTCAAGACTTGAATACTGTTGTGGTTCAAAATGATTGTGCAGGGGATGAAAAAGATGTCACCATGTCATGCGTGCGGGGGCGTGGGGCATTGGAAGCGGGAATGCCCAATGATGGTGCAGGATGGTGTTGTTCAACAAAGCAATGATGTCGGTACTTTTCAAAATGGAAGAGGTCAAAAAATGAGAGGACAAAATCAGAACTTCCAGAATAACATGGTTCAGATGCAGGGGTTACAGCCCGTGCAGCAAATGCAAATGCCGCGTGTTCAACCAGCACAAATGCAGCAGGTACAACAGCAGGTTCCCATGGTACCTAGACAGCAAATGCAAATACCATTAGCTCCAATGGGACAGCAACAGGTGATGCTTCCTCAACAGGTCACAGACCAAACGATGAGTCAAAATAACACAGTACAACAGTTCCCATTGCGTGGTAAGGATGGAATAAATGATGAATGGTCGGATGATTGTTCAGACAATGAGGATTGCAGGCTTGCAGCGTCCTTAGAGGTAGATCAGAGGGGTCCCTATGTAGAGGGAAAAGTGATGGGTCATTAGGTTTCGTTCCTACTCGATACAGGAGCTACACGCTCTACAGTCAGAAGTGCAGAGGTTCTGAAATTGCCACTTTCGGGGGGTACCATAAGAGTGGTAGGAGTAGCAAATCAGTTCCTGACAAATCCGATTACAGACCCTGTCCAAGTTGAAATTGGCAACTTCCAGGGATTACATAAATTTGTAGTCTGTGATTTGAGTCCCGTATCCCTACTGGGAAGAGACTTACTGTGTAAAACGAGGTGTTCAATAACCTGTTCCAATGAAGGGATTGAAGTGCAGACAAACAGTGATGATGAAGGGGACGATGGTCAGTTTCCCGAGTTCGATATGGATATCGCAAATGAGGAATACCCTTTGATAACCTTATTCGCAATGCTTACAGTAACAGACTTACCACCTGAGTTGCAGGGAACAGTGACAGAGAAAGTGTGGGACTTGACAGGAAAAGAAGTGGGATTGATAAAGGGAGTAGAACCTGTCAAAGTACAGGTAAAGCCGAATGCAGTGTTTCCTCAGATACCGCAGTACTACATGGCACAAGAGGTCCTCATTCAGGTAGCACAGATAATTGCAGACTTTGTGAAGCAAGGGGTTCTGAAGGAAGTGCTGAGTAGCCTGTGTAATTCACCAATAATGGGTTTGAAAAAGCCTTGTGGAAAGGTTCGACTTGTGCAAGACTTGAGGAAAATAAACAAGATTGTGGTCAAATGCTGCCCCATAGTGCCAAATCCGGCAGTGATTATATTTCAGGTTCTGTGAGATGCAGAGTAGTTCACAGTTGTGGACCTGTCTCAAGCATTCTTTTCGGTGCCTCTTCATGAGGACAGACAATTTCTCTTCAGTTTCAAATTCTTGGATAAGGTGTATAGTTGGTGCAGAATTCCTCAAGGGTTTTCTGATTCACCTTCCATCTTCAATCAGATATTGAAGAAGGACTTGGAGTCATTGGAACTGCCTTTCAGTTTGACTCTAGTACAGTACATTGATGATTTGTTAATTGCGTCCAGAACAAAAGATGACTGCAGGTATGACACAATTGCTTTACTGAACCATTTGGGGAAGAATGGACATAAAGGGGGTCATTCCGACCTTGGCGGGCGGCGGTATGCGGCCGCCAATGCAGCCGCAATCACGCGGCCCCCATTCCGAGATTCCCGCTGTGCCGGCGGGCGCAAACCAAGTTTGCGCCCGCCAGCCCAGTGGGAATGAGGCCGCAACACAGGAGCCGGCTCCTAATGGAGCCGGTGGTGTTGCGCCCGTGCGACGGGTGCAGTTGCACCCGTCGCGCTTTTCACTGTCTGCAATGCAGACAGTGAAAAGCTGGCCGGGGCCCTGTTAGGTGGCCCCAGGACACCCCTTACCGCCAGCCTCTTCCTGGCGGTGCAAACAGCCAGAAACAGGCTGGCGGTAAGGGGGTCATAATCCCCAGGGTACCGCCGCGGTCAGAATATGGAAAAAAGCGCTTTGGTCATTTTTTCCCTCAGAATGACCCCCAAAGTGTCCCCAAAGAAGCTGCAATACTGTCAGAGAGAGGTGAAGTACTTAGGTCACCTAATTGAAAAGGGATCGAGAAAACTATCCAAAGAAAGAGTGACAGCCATACTGCAGATGAATCCCCCGACAACTAAGAGAGATGTCAGAATGTTTTTGGGAATGGTAGGCTACTGTCGCCAGTGGATTCCCAACTTCTCGATTATCTCAAAACCATTGGTGAAACTGCCAATTAAGGAAATCCAGGATGACCCAGATATCATAACCATGTCAGAGAAAGAGATGAAGGCATTCATGGAATTGAGGGAAAGCATATGCAGGGCACCAGCTTTAGGTATGCCTGATTACATGAAGCCTTTCCTACTGGTTTGTCACAAACGTGATGCTTGTTCTTTGTCTGTTTTAACACAGGTCCATGGAGGTGCAAACCACCCAGTAGCATATTTTTCAGCTACTTTGGACCCAGTCGCAGCAGCCTTACCGGGTTGTTTGTGTGCAGTTGCAGCAGTTGGTCAAAGCCTCACCCAATGTGAGGGCATAGTGATGGGACATCCTTTAACAGTAATGGTCCCCCATTCAGCTGAAATTCTGTTAACCCGAACCAAGACTCAGCACATGACAAATGCCCACCTTACAAAGTACGAGACCATTATACTGGGGTCTCCTAATGTTTCCCTTAAGAGATGTACTGTATTGAACCCAGCAACCTTTCTTCCTATTGAAAATGCAGACATTGATAATGCTGAGGAAGTATAGCATGATTGTCTTGAGGTAACAGAACTATGCACCAAACCAAGACCTGACATTAAAGATACCCAATTGGAACAAAATGATTAAATTATGTTTGTTGATGGTTCATGCTTGAGAGACTCAGTAGGAGTACTGAGAGCTGGATATGCTGTGTGTACAATCACTGGTATTTTAGAAGCTTCCTGGCTCGAAACAGTGTATTCTGCTCAAGTGGCTGAATTAATTGCTCTTACTAAGGCATGCCACGCAGCTGAAAACAGCAGATATGGATTTGGAATTGTACATGAATTTGGCCAGTTATGGTCACAAAGGGGTTTCATTACCTCTTCTAGTTCACCAGTGAAAAATGACGAAAAGATTAAGGATTTGTTGCACGCGATTCAGTTACCTCTTGAAATTGCCGTGGTGAAATGCAATGCTCATGTTAAGTCACAAGAGTTTGTGTCAATGGGAAATGGATATGCAGATCAAGTCGCAAGGTTTTGCACATTGAACTGTATATCATCTCGAGATCAGTGGGAATTGTTACATGAAAATGAAAATGAAACATGCTTAAATTTTGCATTAAGAGTGGTTGACACATTAGATGAGTTAAGATCACTGCAGGGACGTGCCAGCAAAGAGGATAAACGCTCATGGCAGAGAATGCAATGTGTACAGAGATCTGATGACTTATGGCTCTCAGAGGAGGGGAAAATGGTTTTGCCAAACAGTCTTTTGTCATAGTTTGCGAGGTTTTACCATGGTCAAGCACATGTAGGGAGAGACGCAATGATCAGGTTATTCAAAATCAATTGGTTTAATCCGAAATTCAGACAAGCTGCAGAGGTTATTTGTCACAGGTGCATTATCTGCCAGCAGATGAATGCAGGAAAAGGGACTGTGGTGAATATGAACCACGTTGGGAGAGCTGGTGGTCAATTTAGCAGAATGCAGATGTATTTTTTTTAGATGCCTGTGTGTGGAGGCTTGAAGTACGTGTTGGTGATTGTGTGCATTTTCAGTCATTGGATTGAAGCTTACCCTACACGTAGAAATGACAGCCTCACAGTAGCAAAGCTGTTGCTTAGGGAGTTAATACCCAGTTTCGGAATCCCGATCTCTTTAGAATCAGATAGGGGCAGACACTTCGACAATGAGGTGATTAAGCTCTTGTGTGCTGCATTGAACATTGAGCAGAAGCTGCATTTTAGCTATCGCCCTGAAGCATCAGGACTAGTGGAACAGATGAATGGTACATTGAAGTCGAGAATGGCAAAAATGTGCGCAGCTACCAATTTGAAGTGGCCAGATGCATTGCCCTTAGTACTGATGTCAATGAGAAACACACCCGACAAGAAAACAGGACTATCTCCACACAATATTCTAATGGGTTGTGCTATGCGATTGCCCGCAGTGCCTGCAAATGCTCTTGTGAATATCACGGATGATATGGTGTTGGACTACTGCAAGGGTCTGCCTGATGTGGTCCGCTCTTTTTCTCACCAGGTGGAGGCTACCACATTGCCAGCGATAAGTGATCCAGGTCACACCCTTAAAGCCGGTGACTGGGAGGTTGTCAAGAAATACGTGAGGAAATCGTGTTTCGAGCCGCGTTGGAAGGGCCCGTATCGAGTAATACTGACAACAACTACTGCTATCAAATGTGCAGGCCTTCCGAATTGGATACATGCCAGCCACACAAAGAAGGTGACGTGTCCAAATGATGAGGAACTTGGAGTGTCCAAAACAACAGCTGCAGAGAAGGAAGTCTCAGGGCCGGAGAGTATTCAAAGTGAAACTGAAACTGAAGGAGAGCCCGCTGAGGACGGCTTAGTCACTCAAAACAAGTTCCAGAGGGGTGACAGTGAGCCTATCTCAGCTGAGGTAACAGGGGAACCGACGCAAAGAGAGGTTCTCCCAGAAGCAGACGGATACAGGTTTGAAGTTGAGCCCATAACAGATCCTGAAGGCGAGGGGGAAGAGGCAGACGGAGGTCAAGGTGTTCCGACTCCTCCTGAACCGCTTGCAGAGCCATCAAGAGAAAACACCATAGCACAAGAGGAGGGCGCTGTTCAACGTTCTGAAAGGCCAAGCAGGAAGAAAACACATAAAGGAGATAATTGGCTGAAGCCACAAGCTGCAGGAGGGAAAAAGGTTCCTAGTGAAACAATAGAAGAAGTTGACACAACCAGAAAAGAGGATCTCAGTGAAGGAGAGTTGCAAAGTGAACTTAAACTGAAAAGAAAGAGAGTTGCAAACAGAAGGTACGCAGGTCCTGAATGGGCGTATGCAACATCAGCTGAATGGCGACAAGAATTCTTGGCGTTCTGTTTTGATCGAGAAGTTCCAGGTCAATACTACGGCACCTGAATTCAACTTTGGAAAGAGACTGTGTTAAGTTGAAATTAAAATTGAAAGCTGAAAAGCTGAGAAAAGAGACTTATAAATTACCGGATGTGACACTGATAACCTGAATTCAGTCTGAAAAAACGATTATGACAAGCTGCTAACCTGATTTGACAAAGGGGTCCTGGAGTGAGTGAAACGCTGTAAATACTCGCAGAGAGAGACTTTGCGTAGAGAAAAAAAAAGAAAAATAAGGGCTTTTATATCGTCCTCAAGTTGATTGTTTGCTTTGTATTATTCTGTCATCTGATTCTTTACAGATCATGAGTTACACTAGGGATAATAGTAATAAGGGTAGGATGTGTGGTTGGTTGAGTGCTATTCTGGCTATTGTGTGTGCAATAATAATTATAGGTGTGATTGTGGGAACGCCATTGCTGGATAAGAAAGTGACTAACAATGCTTCAAATGCTGAGACTGCTACATTAAAACCATGGGATAAGTTTGAGCAGGATGCAAAATACTTGCATGAGGGAACTAATCCAAAGGGGGAACTATCTACTAATGTCTTCAATCGCTTGCTGAATGAGTATGTGAACACAATGGATGCAAAGAATTGTTATGTGTGCACAAAGATTCCTTCATCAGTACAAGAAGGGGTTACTTACCATAGTGTGCCATTAACCTACAGGATAAGTTGTAGTTTGCTGTTAACAATATTCTATGATCAAGAACATGTGCAATACTTCTACTCTAACTTAGATGTAGTATTTTCTTTTGTGTCTATGATTGAGTTTCTAAACAAATTAGCTAAAGAACATAGCATAAAATTAATTAGGGGTTTCTTTGAGCCAACACTGACATTTGGGACATCTTATGCACACCGCAATAATCTAACATGCTTACTGACACCCGTAGAAAAGAGCCATTGCTGTGCGTTCATTCCAGACAATAGTAAAAAGATTAGAGGTATGCTTACTAACCTAACAAGAGATAGTGCAGATTTGGAGGAGCTGAAGGAACCTGGAGTTTGGGAAAAAGTTGGGAAAGGGATTACAAAAGTAGGGGACTGGTTTAGTAGTATTTGGAACGGGGTTCTTGCAAAAATAGTAGGGGGTCTATTGATTATCCTGATATGTTTATTGGGATTATGGTTATCATGAAAAGTTAATGAAAAAATTTAAAGAAATTTGGCAAAACGAAACAAAAGAAATGAAGAAAAAGAAAAGGAGAAAATATTCAAGGAAATTTGGGAAAAATCACACAGGGGGGATGATGTTGAAATGCGTATATTGAGAAAAATGAAAGGTTGAGAAGGGAAAAGATTTGTGTGATGACAAGTGTCATCAGAGGAGGGACTGAGAGAGCATAATATATATATATTCTATATTAACATGAAATGTTTATGAACTAATGTGTAATAATGCCGCATAGAAAATATATCAATGTATTTTGCTAAAACGTGCGCTTGAAATGTGCCCACGGGGAGTGGCCGCCACCATATACAACGATTAATGAAACTGATAAATAATGTTGAAGTATTATGATAAAGTATAATTTTACATTAATAATAAAAGTCTAAATGTTAAAGTTTTGCTAATAAGTCATTAGACCTTAGTTAGCATGAGTCGAGGCCTAGCTGCCTGGCTTCATATTAAATGTGTTTTTTCTAACGTGGAGTGTGCTGACTTGCTGAAGGACATGAACTCTTGTTTTTCTCCAAACTAGAAGATGAATGTAACTGTAGTAGATCGGTTCTCATGAAATTCAACTTGCTTGTAGAGGTAAATGTCGCCTGAACCGGTACAAACAATGGAGCCACTGATTGAAGATGTGCAAAGGACCACAAGAGTATGAAATCATACCGGACATTCCACCCGCTAAAGACGTCAGTCATAAGGACCAATAGAATACATGTGAACTGTTATGGGGTGACAAATTTGATGAGATAATTGGAACTCTATTGGAGGGAGATAGTGGGGTGCAACCCCTCATCCAACCAAATTTTAGGGGAATGTACAACGAAAATGGGATAAAAACCCTTGACACAAGGAAGTGAATTAGAACAGGAGAGAATAGGAGACTAGGAGATAGATGAGAGGGAGATGCTGTCGCGTTTTGCTATGACCCAGACACTTTGTCACTCTGTATAGTGACTTTGCTGTTTGGTTCTTAAAACCATTCTTGCCTTACATTGCCCATTTACACTTTACCTCCTTATGAGGGAGGTGCCCCTTTACCCGACTTGCTGAATTCCTGGCTGATGGCGAATCCACTGATGTCCTGAAGACGAAGACCGAACCTGAGTGCTGACCCAATACGGAGGGTAACTATATGACAATGAAATTGTAATTGTCTGTTTGCTTTTCCTTTCTAGGTACCACCTGCTTCTTTTGACAGAGACCATAGCTAGATGTTTTCTAAATTGGTGTTACTAAATTGTTTTGCATGAAGCCCAACATGCCAATGCTAATTTGAGGTTAGGAGATGGATTCACTAAACTGACGCCAATAGACAAATGACTGAATCTATGCTTTGTTGAATAATGTGCTAACGTTATTCTGCTAAGGATAACCTATGTTGATGCTGTGTTATGTTCTAATATTCATGATTCTTGCTTTGATGAAATCTTATCAGAGTTGCCATATTGTGACTATGCTAATGTGTTTCTTCGTTTTGAGATTAATAAGCTTACTAGTAGAATTGTAATCAATAGGGAATAAACTTCACAAAATCCTGCTAAACTGGTGTGGTTATTCATGACTGAAAGGTCATGGTGGTTTTTGAGTTTATTAAATGGCTTTGATTAATTTGAATTGTGGCATTACTGTGAACTTTTATGACATTATTGACATATTGATTGACATGCTCATTAGCTATCTCGTCCTAAGGTGTCTTCAATCAGGGTCAAAAGATTAATTGGCCTAAAACGAATCCCAAAGTGAGTAAATTAGTCATACTGGGACACGTTAGCAAGACAATGTGATGAAAGGACATTTTGCCCTGCTTTCATTATTTCAGCTAGCACAAGAACATCGCACTGATCTGGGACTTCTCAATTGGTTCAGTCTTAGTCCAGCTCTTATCTGACCTCTGCGACTTCAGAAAAACACTTTTTATACAACTTCACAAGTTAATGATTTCCTTTCGAGCTCCACTATGTATCCCATTCCCACCCTACTCCTCCAAATTAACTCTGTTCTCACTTCTACTTTGAGGCCTTTCAACCAAACCAATAGTGGCCAATAAGTGTCAGTCATTTCTTGTCCTGCACAACTCATGATTCATACCCTCTGAATGCTGGCTTCAGCCAGCAGTGTGTGTTGATTGCATCTACTAGATACTGAAGCTTTGGTCTGGTCTGGGGAAGCAGAACCTTTAAAGAACTCTGGTACTAGGCCATAAAGGCACATTAATGTGAAAATTAAACTACCCATTACTACTTTAAGGCTGGCCACTTTGACTCTGGCTAACCTTACAGATTCTTGGCCAATCTGCCGCTGATCCTTCGCAGTGCATGGTTATTGATCTTTAAATGTGCCTTTGGGCGTGAATTCAAGTCAAAATCTTTCATTGCAAAATGTATAGAGTGATATCCGAATATCAATTAATTAACCCAGAATATTGTTTTGCCAACTGCAGTGTAAACACTAAATGAAAATTACTGTCAGGAAGTCCCCTATATAAAAGTACTTTTTACGTCTTTGACTTTTGTATATTTCAATTTTAGAAAGTGATGGAGAACGGCAAAATGTGGGAAAAAAGAATACAGTTCGTCATTTGTATTTTATCGAACTGGAAAACACATTACAAGCCTTTGCCCACAATTGGTCAATTTTTAGGAAAACATTTTACAACCTATTTTTTGGGAGGCAGGATAGACGACTAAACCTATAGCAATCGATCTTTGCTTTGACGAAACAACTAACAGAACTATTGAGGACTAAGCAATTTGAAGGTATAAATAAATGTGTCTTAAAAGTGCTTGATTGTTAGTGTTGGTCTCATCATTCGTTTTGATGTACTGTAACTATATGTTTTCTTTATACTATGAGCTGTCGTCATGACTAAATTAACTTTTTAGCTTCTGGATGAGAGGCCAGACAGTATCCAGTAACACGGGAAACAGCATTTGATGTTCATTTTCACGTGCTTTTATTGTAAATTATGTTATTCTCCACAGTACTTTTTCATCGAGTCACCTACAAATTAAATACTGACTAGCACCCTGCAAATCAAAGTGTCAGAAGCTTAGAATGTTTACTCTATACTAAAGATCTCAAAGTGGTCTCTGAAAGCGTCAGTTGGAGCTCAAGTTAATGCTCTAAAGTTCAGAAAAAAGTGCAAAAAGTAGCAACATTTCTGGACGTTACGGATGATGTGAGGATGGCCCTGAACATCAAAAATAGACACAGATGATCACGTAAGGGACCATTGATTGGTGGCTAACTTCAATACCAAACCTGCAAGCAGACGGAATGTGGTCAGGACTTTCAAGACTTGGATTAAGACAGGTCAAAGTGATGTCAATGTGGATGATCAAAATGATATAATAGAGAAACAAAGCTAACCTTCCTACACTGTCTTTGTGAGTACCTTCGACACACCAGTTTTTTTCTATATCATTGCTTGTTTGTTTTCAACTGCTTGGCTTTCGGATTAAGTATGAGTACAACAGAGGTACGGTGCCGCTTTCAATCGAAAGGCTGGCAATAATGCATTCCTGGATTTAAACCTCATGGACTGGTCACTACACTCCGTTTCCTTTCACTTAAGCATATTTCAATTGTATGGTTTGTGCTTCACCCAAATGCAGACTACTGCTGGAAATATGCCCTTTCTGCAGGGTCATAATCAGATTTTTTGCCTTTCGGTTGAACCCTACTTTTACTGGCTACAGAACTGCGTGTACTTTAATCCTGGTAATCAGTGATAAAGAACTCGTGCTCCTCCTTTCAACAAGGTAAAACTGGTACACATCTGATTGGTTTATTTAATTTGCCTAGAAGTCCATAGTCCCTAGTGGCACCAAGTGTACTCAGAGCCTGTAAATTAAATGCAACCAGTGGACTGCAGCATTTGTTATGTCATTCACTGCAGTGGCACTGTAAACCATGTATCCAGGCCTACCACTGCAGCCTGGCTGGGCAGTTTTAAACTGCAAAAATCAATCTGTCAAAATAAATTCTTTTGGAGAGACATAAACTTGCTTTTTAAATATTAATGCTACCCTTAATGAGGCCTTATTGCCCATAAAGGGGGGAGCATGGCATTTGAAAGTAGGGAATGTAAAAGTTTAACGTTAAACATGTCCTTACAGTGGAAATGCCCTAAAAGCCATTTTCACTGTAGCATGGTTGACTGCTCTATAGGAAAGCAGTGGAATACAAAATTAAGTTGAATAAATGTTATCTTCAGTTCTGAAACAGCTACAAGTTTAATTTTTCACTTTTTTGAAAAAGTGGCAAAGTCAGGCTTGTAATAAATATTTTGGAAAGGGGAGAGTTACATTTCCCCTGACTGATGTCCCTGTAAGCTAAGTCCATATTTTGCTCTCTGACTTCTGCAAGCCAATAATAAGCATTTGAATGGGTGTGAATGAGGAGTGAACTTGCTCCCAAAAGCAAAAAACAGGCTGACCTGAATGGGCAGTGATGACTCTTCTGAACATGACAGAATATTCAGGGGAGACCAAGAAGACCTTTTTGACATTAAAGTGCCAAATCCGGCTTGAATGTCACGTTCTCCTTGACAGGTCTGCTGGGGTTTTTCATATGACACTTGGTGTGCACTTCAAAGAGGCCTTCCCTGTCACAGACAAATGTTAGCTAACACTTGGGCAGAGCCCTTCTTTTGTTTACTCAGCCAAACCAGCCTAATCAAAGTGGGCCTCTTTTTGACAAAACAGTCTCAAATTCTGTTTGACCCATCTGCTGGGTTTATATATAACACTAGGACACATCAAATGAAGAAGCAGGATGCCAAAACAATTTGTATGTTTCTTGTATGCTCTACTGTCTGTCTGCTGAAAACTCTACTTTTGTTGTACAGGAATTCTGCCTCTGAGGTTGTTGTGGGTACAGGGCCTGCCTTGAAATAGAGTTTAGTGTTAGATGTGGGACATTACTAGGATTACCATAGTACACTCCACATACACATCCCTAACCCTCATAGAACACGTTTTGAATGACCAGTCTTCAGCTATCTTGAAAGCGCCCACAGTAGGTAGGGTTAACCCCAATGGTTAGGGTATCTTCAGGAGCCATTCCCACCCACTAGCTTGTGCCAGGAATTAATGCATCCTCTCCAGGTACCCACATCAGAATAGTCCTGGAGCAGTGAAAGATCAGAGGAGGACTAAACCTGCTGAGGCCTCAGAAAAGCAATAAAGAACTGGAACTGCTCTCCCTGTTGTACCCAGGACAAAGTAGTGGATTCCAATGATTATAAGGCTTCACAAGAAGCTACAAGAAGCCTTTACTTTAACTACCCTGCTGAGCAGTAGCTCCTGGATGTGGACTGGACCCTGTTGGTTTCTGCCTGACACCCAGTGAGTCTCCAAGCACCTCTCCTGAGGTCATGGGGGTTTAGAAAGTGCACTCTTGTTATGGACTTGGACTTCAAGGACTAGGGGCCTAATTTACAGTTCGTCAGAAGGGTTACACAATTCCAAAAGTGATGATATCCCGTTCACCGTATTATAAGTGCCATTCAATATAATGCACTTGTAATATGGCGGACTGGATATCTGCCATATTTGTGACAGAGTAACCCATTTGCTGAACTCTACAAAGTAAAGTATTTTTCCCAGAATGAACATGGTTGGTTTATCCGATCCATGCTTCATTGTGGTAAGCAACAAATTGTGTTTAGGTCCTGCTCTGCAACGACCATTGAGCACTGTTCGCATGTTGTGCTTCTTGGTGATATTTCAACTTAGAACTTTAAAAATTCATATCTGTAGTTCCCCTTATTAGAATTTTGTCATTTTAGAGTCATTTTCATTACTAAATTGTACTCTAGTTTTCAAATTTGTTTTGCGACTTTTATTGTTTTACATTTTGACTTTATGACTGTTTTAGTACTGCATAGATACTTTACACATTGTCTCTAAGTTAAGCCTATCCACTCTGTGACATAGCTACCAGGGGGATGAGCTCAGGTTCATTTAGTGAGTTTAACGATTCACCCTAACAAGGATCAAGGCTATTACCTGAGGTGGGTACGCATCCCCTCAACTAGTAACTCAATTTCTTACAACCACCCTTTTCCACAGCCAGTGTTGTAATACTTTCTCTGCCTGGGAATTAATACCCAAATGGAACATTTATTCCTCGCCTTAGCAAACTAAAATGAATGAAGAATATTGCAATGTGCTTAACTGCCCATTTGCCAGAGTATAAAATACCTTGTCTGGCTCAAAGGCAACAGGCTACTGATTTGGAGGGCATCTGATTACAGTATAGATCCCAGCAGGGCCAGTCTCATCATCTGTGGAGAGAAACGGCAGTGGACTAGGTTCCATTAACTGCTTTATAGTCCATCAATCAAAATGCATCTAAAGTTACCTCACTAAGAAAAAAGGTGGTTTAAGCTGGGCTTGCAATTCTTGCAACAGTTTAACATCTGAAGGCCTTTGTTTTCTGCGTTTAAATGGGAATTGAAAGAATTCATGACATAGGGCTCTTTTCTGGATTTTCTTTGCATTATTATTGAATCATGTTATATCCCCTAAAGTTACTAATGTGAGATTTTTGTTTGAATTTGTTAAATGTTGTCATTATTTTCAATATTTATTAGAATCTATGTCAATTACGTACAACTTAAAGAACTGCAGTTCGATCTTTTTTGACTGAAAATCACTGCAATCGAAAGGTAAGATTTCCATGTACCTTACACTGAAGTTGACATTTCATTGAAAACTATTTGGCAAAAAAAGTATTAAAAAAAACTCCTGCTCTTTTGCAATAATATAATTTTGTATACCTTTGTAAAATGTTGTTTAGAACTATCTTTGACCACAGCTGCAATCCAAAACCTAATCTAATTCAAGCCTTCCTGCTTACTGTTTAACACACCATAATCTAATTCTTAAACTAATCCTACTTTTGACCCTAGATTGTATCCTTACTTTTACATATCGCCAGCACTGGTCCTAACTTTAATCTTAATCATTACACTGACATGTACCTAACCCTAAACTATTTCTAACCAATACTCTAATCTGGACCCCTAGATTTACCTTGGCCCTTATCTAACCATAATCCTGAACTTAATCTTATCTTTGACCAAAGCTCTACTATCTAAACCTAGCTCTAATAACAGACTTTATTCTATGCTTTTCCGAATAATAATTTTTTGAAATGCATGTCTTAAATTTCATTTTTTAATTAAATACATTTTTATCGAGGTGGTTTAATTAGGTCATGTTTACAGTGAAAAGATGAGATAACACGACAGAACTTGATATTTTATTGTCTTGTATTGCTTGTAAATGTTGTTAAATGCCCTTATTACAAGCACATTTAGAATGAATGAAGCATCTGCTCTAATGTGGTATAAAGAAAATAACATAACTGAAAATGAAAAAAAGGAAGTAACTTAAGGTACATGGACAACATTAGAAGACACAGGCATCACTTCTGCTTGTGAAGGCAATACTGCTCTGTGATCGTGCAGCACTCTTGCACTTCCTGCCACCTACAGTAGACTATTTGATTTTTCTTGCCAAATGCAATCTTACATTGACAGCTGTTTTCCAAAATAAAGAATTCACTGATTTTCTTGAAACAAAGAAGGTGGAGTGGGCGTTATCAATAGATCCAATCTAGGTTTCAGAATGTCAGTTCCTTTATCATGGAGCCAAAGAAATATAATGGTCATCTTTTAAACTCTTCATGTCTCACACATTGCAGGCATAGACACCACCACAAGGCCCAAGAACAAAGTGGAGATTAGAGCGGAGGACCATCCCTTCATATAAAAACATTTTTATGGGGGCCAAAAAACAGGAATGACGTTACCAATTTTTGTAGGGAAGAAATTTGAGACAGTCAGCTACAAGACTACAGCTGCAAAATGCAAGGCTTTCAGTCCTTATTCCATATCTGCTAAGAAGTCTTCTTTAGCTTGTCTTGAGCTATCTGTGGTCTCTATGGGACAATCAGAGATGCAGCTTGAAACTTATTTACTTTTTATGACATATCAATATTGCATTAAGAAACTATTCACCAATTTGGCTCTGAACAGTGGCAGGGAATACATGAAGGACTGGAAGAGCAGGTGTCAAGTGATTAAATAATAAGCAGTCAGTGCTTAAATTGCCTTTATCTTGTTTTTGATTTGTTAAACTATCTTTTGACACCTTTTTATATTTCATACCACAGAAATAATTTGAGTTTTCATTCAACAGTGCATCTTTTTGTGATTTTCTGCAGTAACTGTACAGGACTGTGCATTGAGTATCCAAATGTGGTGAACTGATGACTTTTGGGGGAAGCTGAAGCAGCTCAGCAACCATATTACTGCTCCACATCTCCACAGTTCCAGCTTTTGGTTCAATGTGCTCATTCCCTGACTGGTTATTTAGTGGTCAGTGCTGAGAATGATCACTCCTTTTCTAGCCTGATTGTTGTGCATGAACTGTGCTGAGGGATCCTGTTTGGTTATTTGAATTGGCCAAAATACTCCAGATGCCGCCACACACAGTCTCCAGTCCTGTAGGATTCCCCTATGATGTATCATGGCTCCTCTAGAAGATGTTGCGCACAATGGCACACAGAGATTGTGAAAAAGACGTTTGCTGTTATGGTACCACTGGGTGAAGGAAAGACATTTGGACTGTGCAGGAAACTGGCCTGGTGTGTGGTGAGTACCTATGGTATTTTCACTTTATACCAGGTCCAGGTATCCCCTATTAGTGAGGTGCAGTCAGTGTGTACGAAACCAGGCTCTCTAGAGGTAGCTGGGGATGAGCAGCCAAGGCTTATCTAGGAGAAATGCAAAGTTCATGCAATATCACTGTAGTCACACAGCACTTACACAGATGAAAGAACCACAAAGTGTTACAAAAATAAAGGTACTTTTTTTAGTGACACAAATACTAAAATACTATATATAAAATACTCCCATATGAGGTATGTAAACACACTGTTATATGTACAGTAGCAATCAGAAATTGGCATAAAGAGCAATAGAAAACAGTGAAAAGCAATAGGCAATACTGAAGGCCTGGGGGGACCAAACAATATACAAATTAAATGGAATGCAAATGTCGGGTCCCCACCCAAGGAAGTGGAATCAGTAGAGGGGAGCTGGAGGAACTAGGAGACCCCGAAGGGAAGGACCAGGGTGCCCCCCAGGGACCAGGAGATAAGAGGTAAGTTACTGGTTCTCCCCAAACCAACCCAAAGGACTTCAGAAAAGGATATTGCAAGACCCAGACAAGACTGCAAGAAAACAAAGGTGGATACTGGAAGAGGAAGTCCTGAAAAATAAGAGGTCCAAGTTCACATTGGGGTGTCCGGTCATGGCAGGAGCCACTATCCACCTGTCTGTGGATGCAGGAGTTTGTCGATGGTGAGACAAAGTTGGTCAGCAATGCAGCACTGGAGCAGATGAAGAGTTCCTGAGTGATGCAGTCGATGTCCCATGCCGGAAGAAGGGTTGCAGTCAGTCTGTGGTGTGGAAAAACCACCAACAAGCCATGGCAAAGGCAAATGTGGCGGTTGGTGCAAAAGTGGAGCTGCCGGGGTCCAGCAAGGTCCAAGGAGGACTCAACCCACGGGGGGAGTCCCAGGCGACACTCAGCAGTGCAGAGAGTCCAAAACAGAGAGGCAGCCTCCACAGAAGACCCAAAGGCAAGGAGCCCAGGAGTCGCAGAGAGGCCCACTCAGCACACCTGACGAGTGGTCCCACGTCACCGGAGAAGCACGCACAGGGCTATGCGTCGCAGGGAAGAGAGCTAGGGGCTCGGGCTACAAGAAGCCTGATGATCCCTTGGAGGAGATGCCAACAAGCCTTGGTACCTGCAAGAGACACAGTGCACGGGGCTACTGTCCTGCGTGGGAAGGCAAGGGCCTACCTTCACCAAAGTTGGACAGCTGGCAGAATGGACCACTCTAGACCACCACCCCTGATGCAGGATCCACGCAGCTCAGGATGACAGAATATCCAAGGAGCTGGTCGTCATTGCAGTTGGTGCCTGCAGATGCAGGGTAGTGACTCCTTCACTCCAAGGGAGATTCCTTCTTGCTTCTTGTGCAGACTGAGGACTTGCTGCCCACAGGGGATGCACAACCAGGGAAATGTTCCAGTTGCCATAAGGAGCCGGAGAAACAATGTTGCAGAGCAGTCTCGTCGCTGTAGCTGCAGATTGCCTGTTCCTGTGGAGTCCAGATGCGGTTCCACTGGCCGGAAGTCAAAGTAAACATTGCAGAGTATTCCTGCTGAGTCTTGCATGTCGAATCTGAGGACCCAACCAAGAGGGAGACCCTAAATAGCCCTGGAAGAAGGATTGGTCACCTAGCCAGGTGACCACCTATCAGGATGAGGCTGTGACATCACCTGCCTGACATTGTCACTCAGATGCTCTCAGAGGCCTCTTCCCATCTTGGATCAAGATGGCAGAATCAAGAGGCCATCTGGAGGAGCTCTAGGAACCGCCCCTGGGGTGGTGATGGACAGGGGGGTGGTTACTCCCCTTTCCAGGCTTCAGTTTTCATGCCGGAGCAGGGACTGGAAGTGCCTGAACAACGGCAGACTGGTTTATGCAAGGAGGGCACCAAATGTGCCCTTCAAAGCATACCAGTGGCTTGGGGAGGCTAAGTCTCCCAAGCCATGTAACACCTGTTTCCAAAGGGAGAGGGTATGACAATGGAGCTGGAGTTAGTGGGGGCACCGCTGCTCATGCTGGGGTGCCCTCACATACAGGTGCCTGCACCCTGCCCTCTGGGCTAGGAGGGCCTACCATAGGGATGACTTACAGTGACCTAGTGCAGTGATCTGAAGTGAAAGGGTGCATGCACCTTTTCACACAGGCTGCAATGGCAAGCCTGCAAACACATTTTACATGAGCTCCCATGGGTGGCATAATACATGCTGCAGCCCATGGGGAGCCCATGGGGAACCCCTGATGCCCCAATGCCCTGGGTACCATATACTAGGGACTTAAAAGGGGGGCCAGAACACCAAATGTGGGGTGTTTGTGGTCCAAGCAACCAAGTTTAAACGGAGCGAGCACACTCACTGGGGTTCTGGTTAGCATGATCACAATGCACACAGTAAAAACATACTGACAACAAGCAAAAGGTGGTGGTAACCATGCCAAAACGAGGGTACTTTCCTACAGACTGGGACTGACAGGGTAGATTTGGTCCTAAATATAGATCAGAACTTTGGATGTCCTCAGGTTTCGTATACTCCAATAAATATACTATAACTCAAGCAGCTCCGAAAATAATCACTAAGCCCAAGTGACAAAATGATATGTATATAAAATATATATATATATATATATATATATATATATATATATATATATATATATATATATATATATATATATTAATCCACAGCTGGTGGGACGATATATAAATGACTGGAATTGGTTCATTCAGAAACCTTGCATTTTTAGCTACATATGTGGTACTTGTAGTATAAAGTGTGCAATTTCATTAAACTTTCTGGTGGGGCCTACCAGAGAACAAAATTGATCTATTACCAAGATTACAAAAAACTTATAGATGGCCTAATGACCACCCATTGCTTACCACTGATTGGCTTTATTGTCACTCTCATTTGCTTGCTTGCATTTGCAATGACTTGGCTTGCCTTCCTATCTTATGTTTGTCCCTCCCCATGAGCATAACCTCTACCTTATGTCCTTCCAAAGCTATTTTTTAGGGAACTCTCTCATCCATGTGACTCTCTTCCGTACCCTGTGTTGATCTCTCTCGCCTGTGTGCTTCCCTCTCCCTGCGCTCCGTGTTGCTCTCACCTGTATGCCTCCCCCTTTCCCTTTGTTGTTCTCACCATTGTGTCCGTCTGCCCTTGTCTTTTTTGTTGCTCCCTTCCCACGTGTCCTTTTCCCTTACTTGTCCCCTCCTATACTCTAACCTGACAAGCTCCTCTGATTCCACCTCCGGTGTGCCCCTTTTCTTTTTTTCATTTATTTTCTTAGCGAGGTAGGCCCTTCTGCTTTAGAAATCTAAGTGCTGCCACACTTTTTCATGTTCATATTTTTTTTAATTACCAATCCTTCACCAAATCAGTAGAGAAACAAACGGCGTCTGCGTCACCCACATGTGCCATAACATCTTTTTAGGTTGAGAACGCCCATCACTATCACTTGTTCATGGGCTTACCTTTCAAAAAACCTTTATTATCATTGGTATATGCTTTACGTTTGTCCCTTATTGGGGCAGTTTTGTTACCGCCTTGGCCATCGACCCTTTCACATGGATATCTCCCATTTGTCGATTTGTTTGACTGCGAGCGAACATCTTTTTCCTTCTGTGTCTCTCCTTCGTGCTTATGTCAACTGTTTCACTTTTTATTTTAAATTTTTATGTGGCACGAAAAGTGCAGTTAGGAATTTACAGTGCTAACAGCTCTAACTCGAGCAAAGGTGAGACCCCCATTGCATTGAAAATGCTTGTTTCTCTTTTTTGTTCATGCTGTGCGTCATAGGCAATCCCAAATGCTGTACAGCCTGATCAAAAGTCCCTGGCAGATCTAATATGTCTCAAAAGTGAGACCTACTGGCTTTGCCAATTCTTGTTCAAATTGTTCTCAAAGAAAAGCATGACCCCAGTCATGAATGCCCTGAATATGCCTAAAGAGAACAGGGCCCGCTTACTCGATCCTGGTCCAGGTAAGCATCTACATCTCATACACCACTTTCGAAGGATCACTGGTCAGCACTGCAGTTTAGCAACCCCTATGAAAAACCAGTGCCTGTTTCCTGGCTGATACCCTTTGTGCATAGTTCTGTAGGATGGAAGTAAATGAAGAAACATACTTTTGTAATTCTTACACAAGCTTGGACTGAGCAACGCACGTAAATAGGAAGCTGCAAAGGCCAGAATGTACTGTAAAAATTAAAAGCAGCATCACAAAAGTCGTCAGCGGCCTGTCGCGCAGTTCTTTTTTTAGCAAATGGACACCTCGGTGGCATGTTCCAGAAAATGCCACCTGTGTATCCTTTTGTGTTCTACTGTAATTTAGCTGTGAGTAATTGACAGTGACAGAGTTACTGTTATTTTCCCTGGAATAGGGCAATCAAATTCATGTTTTCTTTTTGCTTTTAACAATACAGAACAAAACGACTTTACCTGAAGTGGTCGGCGTGATTTTCTTGTTCTGGGCTCCCACTGATTACAAAGGCGGGAACATGCTTGCCCACTACCAGCAGAGAATACGGTTCATTAGAAGCTCGTGCCTTCCGTGGTGCCATTTGTGGAAAGGTGGCAACAACAATGGATATGCGAAAGTAAATTTATTATAAGCTTGATACCAGGGCTGAAGTGCCCTGCTCGACCATGCCAACGCAAGCCTGCTTTAGATCAGATCGCTCTTTCAAATAATAAAATAGGAGAGGGCGAAGTATACTACTGAAAATGAAATTTCTATTTATATAGCGCGGCTTTTCTCCATTGAGGGTCTCAAATACAACGTGAGGCGCAGTTTAGTTGCACACTAGAGACTGCCTTAATAAAAAACTTATGACGAGAAGGTCATGGGAGGGAATTGGGAATTGAATATATAACTGTCTCTACAGCCAAATACGTGTTTTAAATGTAGAAAAAAAAGCCCAGAGTAAAACTTGTGTTTGGGCTGCTTGTGGATTTACAAACATTTGCCTTCAAGTAAAAATATAAATACAATCATTGAAAGCATCTACTAAAAAATATCACCCTGGAACAAAACACTAAGAACTGCATTCAACTCACACATCCCTTTATGACATTTTATTTTAAATATATCTTTGATTTTCATGTATCCTGCGGTTACGAAAGGTCAGCTAACAACTTAAGCATGGGTCAGATGCCAGAAGGATAAAAAGGGCTAGTGCCCATCAGTAAAGTGTAAGAACTGAGTGGTCCTCTTTATGTCTGGTTTGACAGCGCAGCTGTGTGCAAGTAATTTACCAATCCATAAAAATATGCGTGATGGCACAACAGATCATCATACCAACCTGCTATAAGAAATCCGTATGAGGTGCTGCTTTCATATCCGCAACCCTGAGACGAACCCGGAATGATAATCGCATCCACAGCAGGACCGGCTCTAGAATGTTTTGTTTGGGAGGGCCAGGGTGTGACATGAAGATGAATGGGTACTAGCCAAAAAACAACAAAGTATTTCATTCTAAGATATTTTAGGTATTGGCATTTGTCTGCTTTTGACATTTTTTTAACAGAATACTCAGCACCTAAGAAGCTACATACTTCGCTTTCTCTGATGCTTTGTTTTTTGGGAAGGGGAGGGAAGCTGCTTGCCAGATCGTTAAGATGCAGAACTTTGACTGCCACATGTTTCTCCTGGTCATGTGCAGCAGCAGAGATGTTTCTGCTGCCATACAGGACCAGATTACAGCTTTTCATGTTTTTAAAAAACTTTGCCAGCATTGAAGTTTAAAATACGATGCAAAAACCGAGACTCTTAATTCAGTTTTCCAGATATCCGTGCTGTTGATCTGTGCATCATAGTAGCTACTAAACTCTGCTGACTTCACATGTCTTCCCAGGCCCCAAAGTGTCCTAGGTCAATGGTGCTAATAATTAAAATAAACAATAAGGGAGAGCCCATGGGGATGCACGTCCATTTGAAATATTAAGGTGAAAAACCTTTGTTTTTCAGTTCTGGATGACCTTGGGTGGGCCAGGGTAATCCTTGGGTGGGCCTGGCCCGCCTGGCCCACCCTCTAGAACCGGGCCTATTCTACAGTTTACAGCCCACAGAAATGTAACAGCCTACTGCTTTCTATTTAAAGATAAGCTATGAAAGGCTGACTTATGGTTAGCCTGGATATTATATAGAAATGTAATTGCCTATAAAGAAATACTAACACTAATTCCATAAAACTAAGAGGTCTATAGATACTATAGGTCACATATGCTGCATTCTCCGTTTCATGCATACCTGCTCAGGACCATAAATATTAAACAAAATATCTCAGAACTGACAACCCAGCGCAGTAACCAGATACATTGACGATGCACATAAGACATACCATAACGGGACTTGCAGAGCTTGCAAAAGCTGCCAGTTTACTGAAAACACTGCAGACTTTTCACACACCTTTCGCCATCACACAACTAATCCAAGTCTCCTCTTATGCCTACTCCTTCTTGTAGTATCCTGCAATGGTCATCCTTCAAAGCCCTGTCTCTCACAGATCTTGTCGACATTCTGAACTCCCTCAGCCACTTATCATGAAGATGATATCTTGCTCTCATCCTACAGCTTTCTCAGAAAAAGCTTTCACCTCTACTCACCACTAACACCTCCCTCAATCAAGACATCTTCCCAGAAGCTCTCAAAACAGCCAAATCCTCCCACTACTAAAGAAACCTACATTTTACTGTGACGACCTCACCAACTTATGGACTATCACTCACCTACCCTTCACTGGCAAGATCATTTGAAAAGCAGGCTGCACCAAACTCCAAGATCACAATAATGCTAACCATCTCCTGCATGACTACCATTTTGGCTTCAGATCACGGAGCAGCATCACATCACAGAGGATATCCTCCTAACCACAGAAGATGACCCCTGCCTCCTGATATTGCTGAATTACAAACAACTGGAGTCATCCAACAAGCTGAAGGAAGTGGGTAAATATTGGTACGCATAACAGTCTGCGCCTGGCCCTTGAATAAAGCAGCAACTTATACAAGAACAATGATCGACAAATTAAAACAATAATATAAAGAAAACAAAGAAGATGCAAAAGAAGAGTGTAGGAGGCTGGCCTGGCTTGTAGTGGGTACTTACACCTTGTGCCAGCTTAGGCTGATAGAAAAGGTAGTTTAGCAGAGCAGCTTAGGCTGGACTAGGAGACATGTAAAGCTCCTACTATACCACTGGTGTCATATGCACAATATCATAAGAAAACACAATACACAGAATTACTAAAAATAAAGGTACTTTATTTTTATGACAATATGCCAAAAGTATATCAGTGAGTACCCTCAGTATGAGGATAAGTTATATACACAAGATATATGTACACAAACCAAAATTAGGAAAGTAATGGCAAGAAAAGTAATGTAAGCAGTGTAGAATTACAGTAGATTGCAATAGGAGCACGTAGGTATAGGGGCAACACAAACCTAATACTGCAAAAGTAGAATGCGAACCACGAATGGACCCCAAACCTATGTGAGCTTGTAGAGGGTCGCTGGGACTGTAAGAAAACAGTGAGGGTTAGAAAAATAGCCCACCCCAAGACCCTGAAATGTAGGTGTAAATTGCACCTACTACCCCCAGAGAGCACCAAAGTCGTGATAGGGGGTTTCTGCAGGAAGAACAAACACCAGCAATGCAACAACAGTGGATTTCCGGACCTGAGTTCCTGTAAGACAAGGGGACCAAGTCCAATAGTCGCGACAGTGTCGAGAGTGGGCAGGAGCCCAGGAAATGCCAGCTGAGGGTGCAAGGAAGCTGCCACCGGATGGAAGAAGCTTGGAGTTCTGCAAGAAAGAAGAGAGCTAGGGGCTTCTCCTTTGGAAGACGGATGTCCCACATCGCGATGAATCTTGCAGAGGTGTTCCCACACAGAAAGACCGCAAACAAGCCTTGCTAGCTGCAAGGGTCGCGGTAGAGGTTTTTGGGCGCTGCTGTGGCCCAGGAGGGACCAGGATGTCGCCACTTGGAGGGGGAGACATAGGGCGCGCCCAGCAACTCAGGGAGCCCTCACAGAAGCAGGCAGCACACGCAAAAGTACCTGAACAGGCACTTGGAAGGAAAGTGAACCGGAGTCCACGCAAAGTCACAAAAGGGAGTCCCACGACGCCAGAGGACAACTCAGAAGGTTGTGCACTGCAGGAAGGAGTGGCGGGGACCCAGGCTTGGCTGTGCACGAAGGAAATCCTGGAAGAGTGCACAGGAGCCGGAGCAGCTGCAAATCACGCGGTACCCACAAATGCAGTCTAGCGTGGGAAGGCAAGGACTTACCTCCACCAAACTTGGACTGAAGAGTCACTAGACTGTGGGAGTCACTTGGACAGAGTTGCTGAGTTCCAGGGACCACGCTCGTCAGGATGAGAGGGGACCCAGAGGACCAGTGTTGCAGTCTTTTGGTGCCTGCGTTAGCAGGGGGAAGATTCCGTCGACCCACAGGAGATTTCTTCAGAGCTTCTGGTGCAGGGTGAAGGCAGGCTACCCCCAGGGCATGCACCACCTGGAAACAGTCGAGAAAGCCGGCAGGATGAGGTGACACAAGGTTGCTAGTAGTCGTCTTGCTACTTTGTTGCGATTTTGCAGGCGTCCTGAGCAGTCAGCGGTCAATCCTTTGGTAGAAGGTGAAGAGGGAGATACAGAGGAACTCTGATGAACTCTTGCATTCGTTATCTGAAGAATTCCCCAAAGAGACCCTAAATAGCCTGAAAAGGAGGTTTGGCTACCTAGGAAGGAGGATTGGCTACCAAGAGAGGTAAGAGTCTATCAGAAGGAGCCTCTGACATCACCTGCTGGCACTGGCCACACAGAGCAGTCCAGTGTGCCCCCAACACCTCTGTTTCCAAGAAGGCAGAGGTCTGGGACACACTGGAGGAGCTCTGGGCACCTCCCCTGGGAGGTGCAGGTCAGGGGAGTGGTCACTCCCCTTTCCTTTGTCCAGTTTCGCGGCAGAGTAGGGCTGGGGGATCCCTGAACCGGTGTAGACTGGTTTATGCAGAGATGGGCACCATCTGTGCCCATCAAAGCATTTCCAGAGGCTGGGGGAGGCTACTCCTCCCCAGCCCTCACACCTATTTCCAAAGGGAGAGGGTGTTACACCCTCTCTCAGAGGCAGTCCTTTGTTCTGCCTTCCTGGGCCAGGGCTGCCTGGACCCCAGGAGGGCAGAAACCTGTCTGAGGGGTTGGCAGCAGCCGCAGCTGCAGTGGAGACCCCGGAAAGGCTGTTTGGCAGTACCCGGGTTCTGTGCTAGAGGCTCAGGGGATCATGGAATTGTCCCCCCAATACCAGAATGGTATTGGTGTGACAATTCCATGATCTTAGACATGTTACATGAACCAGTGTAGACTGGCTTATGGAAGGAGGGCACCATCTGTGCCCTTTAACGCATTTCCAGAGGCTCTGGGAGGCTAGTCCTCTCCAGGCCTCCTCCCAAAGGAAATGCTTTGTTCTGCCTTCCTCAGACTGAGCTGCTCAGACCCCAGGAGGGCAGAACCCTGTTTGTGAGGTGGCAGCAGCTGTAGCTGCACTGAAAGCCCCAGAGAGCTGGTTTGGCTGGTTTGGTGGAGCCCCCAGGATGCATGGAATTGGCTTCCCAATACCAGATTTGGAAAAGGGGGAAAATACCATGATCTTAGACACCTTACAGGCCATATTCCGAGTTACCATTGTGAAGCTACATATAGGTATTGACCTATATGTAGTACATGCGTGTAATGGTGTCTCCGCACTCACAAAGTCCCGGGAATTGGCCCTGAACTATGTGGGGGCACCTTTGCTAGTGCAAGGGTGCCCTCACACTTAGTAACTTTGCACCTAGCCTTCATTAAATGAAGGTTAGACATATAGGTGACTTATAAGTTACTTCAGTGAAGTGAAAATGGCTGTGAAATAACGGGTGCACTATTTCACGCAGGCTGCCGTGGCAGTCCTGTAAAAAGGTTTGTCTGAGCTCCTTATGGGTGGCAAAAGAAATGCTGCAGCCCATAAGGATCTCCTGGAACCCCAATGCCCTGGGTACCTAGGTACCATATACTAGGGATGCATAAAGGGGGGCCCAGTGTGCCTACTGAAATTGGTAAATGAAGTCACTAGCCTATAGTGACAAATTTAAAAGCAGAGAAAGCATAAGCACTAAGGGTTCTGGTTAGCAGAGCCTCAGTGACACAGTTAAGCACTATACACACACACACACACACACACACATTAGGCCATAAATTATGAGCACTGGGGTACTGACCAGCAGGATCTCATTGAGACATCCAAAAACATACTGACAAACAGGTAAAAATGGGGGTAACATGCCAAGAAAGATGGTACTTTCCTAGAAGAGACAAAATAGGTATGTGGAATCTCAGCATCCTCAAAATAATTTGAAGGTGGCCTGGCCATATTTTCATAATGGCACTGGCCTGAGCAGGGTTAGTTGGAAGTTTTGAGGATGTGCCACAGTAAGAGGATATATAACATGAAGTGAATTTAGGTACGTGTATGCACTCTTTCACTCCACTGTGGTGCATTGCACTGAAAGTCTCTGGATGTTACAGCTGTTCTCTATACCTCAACTGCGCTAATAGATTTGACAATTTGAGAGCAATTGTGATCTTTATGAGAGATGAGATGACCTTGTTGATCAGAGAGAGTGAGAAGCTTTGCAGTGCCTCAGTATAGTGTTGTACAGAACAACTAGAAAGTGGATGGCATCTAGTCATTTTTGGCATATAAGTGAACTGAGGCATAGATATGAGGTCTTGTGACCAAGATAATGCACTAGGATAAAATGACAAACCAAAATTTCGGCCTTTGCCTCATGCTATTGGATCTGTATCTTAGTCACCAGACCTTATCTCCTCCTAAACAAACTTTCAGAATCACTAATTGCAACCTACAGTCTTCAACACTGAGGACATAAATTGAGAACCCTCTGTAATTCACCTAAAGAAGGTCAAACTGCTACTATTTTAATGTAATTGTGTATTTTCAAGTTCACAGAAATAATTCAAAACGTGTTTTTACACTTGCGTCACTGAATGTCTTACTTGCTACCAAACTTAGGATCTGATCTAGATTTTGGTGAACGGGTTACTCCATCACAACTGTGACGGATATCCCGTCCGCTGAAATATAAACCCCATTATTTCATATGGGATTGATATTTTGGAGGATAGGATATCCGTAACCGTTGTGACAGAGTAACCCGTCCCCTGAAATATAAATCAGGCCCTAAGTTCTTTGGTGGGTGAATATTATCTCTTATCTACTATTTGCTGTTCGTTTTTTACGTTTTACTAGAGAATATATTGAAAATACAAAAGCTGCATTTATTAAAATTTGTTATATTGTTGAAAAAAGTAAAAGTAGGCTACCTAACTTGGTCCATTTCAGTGCTGAGTGTTACTTTGTACTGAAAAAAGTTGATAGTTTAAACCACTAACAAAAGATACATATAATGCACAAGTTACTTACCATTGGTAATCCTTTTTCTGGTAGAGACTCTAACTTCAGATTTCTCATGCTGTAAGTTTCCACAGGCACCAGACTGGATCCAGATGATTCTCACTGCAACTCCATTGCACACGGGTAGGTGGTGTTGTGTGGAGTCACATCAGGTCTGTCCAGCCCTGCTATATCTGCGCTACCTTTGTGCCGCTGGATGCAGAGCCTATAGAAATCCTAATATGCCAGTGTGCGGATATCTAAAGTTTGAGTCTTATTAATGGGCTATATGAGCCCATTCCTCAAAACGGAGGAGGGTGGTTCAGTGAAAAATCTGCTGTCAGACAAGGTCTCTACCAAAAAAGGTGTTACTAAAGGAAGTAACTTCTTCTGATTGAGACTTCCAACTGCAGGTTCCTCACCTTATGAATAGATATCAAAGCAGTACCTCCGAATGGCTCAGGCCAGGAAATCCTACAGAACATATTAGGCGAAGTGCCATTCCAGCCAGACCTGGCTGTTCAAGAAACAGTGCTTGGTGAATGTGGTCGCCCACACATCAGGCTGCCAGATGTTCAAGACTAGCACACTGTGGGCCTGTGCAGTAGTAGCAGCCTTTGCTCTGGTGCAATGAGCATGCAAGCCTTCTGGGGCTACTTCTTCGCTAGCCTATAGCTGATCTTTATGCATAATACAACCCATCAGGAGATAGTTCTCTTTTGTACCACTTTCCCCATTTTGACTCCAGGGAAGCCCGCAAAATGTTGATTGTCTAATCGATGTAAAAACTAAAGGCCCTCTTAGGAATAAGACAGTGGAGGTATGAGATGGAGCGTAGAAAGATGGCAAAGTCATACATTGCCCTATGCGGAAGTGCATCATTACCATTGACAAGAAAGCTGCTTTTGCCTTGAGGACTAGTTTGTCCAAAAAGAAAGATGTGTAAGGTTTCTGGACGGCAAAGCCTGGAGTTCATTCACTCATCAAATAGAGGTTATAGTGATGAGAAACACTATATTTATGATGATGATGATGAAGTAGGTGAGAACAAATTGAGGTCCCACTGTGTCATCACACAAGGTGTTGGTGGGGACATGTGGATCAGTCCCTCCAAAAAATGCATCCCAACGGTGATTTGAAAAGGGATGTTTGATTGGCCAACCAAAGAAAGGCCGAAAGATAACCCTTAACTGTCCCTTACAACAAGGCATTGTGGTGGCGCTAGAGACAAAACAATAAAATATCAGACAACTTTGCCGGTACAGACTGAAAGTCACAAGAGGAACAGCAGGCAACAGGTCCTCATAAAGGGGCAGCAAAATTGGTAGACATGTACTCATGGCCAGAAGATCAGGGTACCACATCTGGTTTTTGTTGTTCTTTCTCAATATTATGGGCAGGAGAGGTATAGGCTGAAAGGCATGCAGCAGTCTTGAGCCCCAATCTAGGCAGTAGGCATCTCCGAGGGAAAGTCCCCTTAAGAATGACAACACACAAAAACATGGACATTGCATGTTCTCTGCAGGTATGTTCTCTGTGAAGCAGGGTTCTCCCCATTGTTTGGAAACACCTGTGTACCTCCAAGTGTAACTGTCATTCGTGATCCGCAAGGCAAAGTCAGCCTAGTTCATCCGCCCTGGTGTTTAAAGACCCTGCTAGGTGCTGGGCATTCAGGGAGATGACCTGAGCGTTTAGTCACTTCCATGGATGTAGAGCCTCTTGGCACAGAACCCATGACCCCACACCACCCTGCTTCTTGCAGTACCACATGAGGGTGGAGGTGTTTTGAGAACCTGTACCTCTTCCCCTTGATGGATATAAGGAATGCCTTCAGTGCCAAGTGAATCACCTGCAACTCACACAAGCTGATGTGGAGACGGGTCTCTGCTGGAGACTAGAGTCCTCTGATCTCTACCTTTTCCAAAAATGAACTCCTTGATACAGCAATGATGCATCTGCCACAAGTACTAGTTATGGGAGGGGTAAGAAGAGGGATCTACCACCGGACCAACTGCAGCTGAGCAGACACCCCTGCCGGCATTTGCGGTCTTCTTTGACACCTGGCTGAAATCAAAATGCTCAACTGGTGCAGAGCCCACTGAGACTTCAGATTCCACTGAGCCCACATGTGTGCTTAGTGTAGTCCACAAGCAGGATGCAGGAAGTTAAGAGGAGAAAAGGCCTCAGAGCCCATGTCACTGTGATCCAGGTTGAAGGCTGCACCAACAGAACCATATCCCAAATATACTTAAACATTTGAAGTGAAGGGAAGACTCAGAAGAGCACTGTATCCAGGATGGATTCAGTGAGGAAGAGATATTGTGAAAATGTCAGGTGTAACCTCAGCACATTGATGGAAAAACCCAATGACATCAACAAATCTGCAGTCATCCGGGGGTGTATTACAACTGTTTGAGGCGAGCCCGCCTTCAGCAACCAGTTTTTGACATATGGGAAGACTGGTAGTCCCAACCTCAGTGGGTGGGCTGCCAACACCATCATCATCTTCCTGGACCCCAGAGGAGCATTGGTAAGGCCAAATGGAAGAACCGAGAACCAAAACTGCTCTTAGTCTACCTAATACTGCATCTGTGGGAATGAAGGACGAGGCTGTGGCAATAGGTATCATTCAAGACCAATGCCAGCATCCAATCTGCCTGGATCCAAGGTAGACAAAACATGGGCCCGGATGAGCATTTTGAATGTGTCCTTCTGAAGGAAGATGTTTAGAGGGTAAAAATCTAGGATGGGGTGAAGGCCTCTGTCCTTTTTCAGTGCCAGAAACAAACAGCCCAGATCTCTGATGCCGGCACCTTCTTGACCTTGGCCAAGAAATCCTGAGCTTCCCCTTGGAATATGGACAAGTGGTCCTTCTGGAGGTGTTATGGTGTAGGTGGCATATCCTCTGGATATTTCTAATCACAAAAGTATGCTGCTCCTCAAGAAAAGTGGGCAATGGGGGAGAGAGTGAGGGGAATCTGTTGGTCAGAGAAGGGCTGATCAACCAGATTGGGTGATCGAATTGATCAGAAGCATTGGACCTCAAACAACCAGATGGATGTCATACTTCATCACCGGCTGCTCTGGGTGTGTGAGGGCCACTGCTTCTGATCAATCGGATCCCCCCAATCTGGTTGATCAGCCCTTCTCCCAACCTACAGCTTCCCCTCTCTCTCTCTCTTTCCACTTTTCTTGAGGAACAGCAAACTTTTGTGGTTATGAGTTATAATTAAGGATCATGTGTGCTGTACCTGATAATTAGCTCCTTGTCCCTCCTCTCTTTTTGATATCCTCGGTATATGACAGAAATGGCAGAGAATTACATTGTTCCACAATCGAAAGCATCCATTGGTGGAATGTGATGCTCCTTACCCCAAGGAAGTAAAAGGTGATGCAACCTCCCACCGGGTGATCGTGTGCTGCTGAGGGTGACTTAAGTTGGTTTTGGGGCATCTGCCGGAGGGGACAGGGTTTGGATAGATCTTCCTATTGGGGGCCAGATCCTGGTGGCCCGATCCCCTGAGCACCTCAAAAGGACTGAGAGTCTTCTTGTTGTTGAGGCATGTTCTGGTGTTGCCTGTGTTGATAATTCCACCTTAAAGCCTCGAAAGGGGAGAAATTATTGGGGTAACTGGTGAACAGGCACAGCAAGCCCAACAGAGCATGCCTTTGCCTTACTGTCTTTAAAACGGTCTATGGCCAAACCTCTCTTGTCTCTAAAGAGATGATTCAAATTGAAGGGCATATCTATCAGCATCTACTGAACATCACTGAGAATTTGGTGGAACAAAACAAAGCATGGTGCCTAAGTACCACTCTGGTGACTACAGCTCTACTCAGGCAGACAACGGAGTCCAGACCCAAATGAATTGGGTACTTTTTTTATTTCTTGTGCATCTTGAATAAGGCATTAGAGGTTTAGCCTTATGTTGTCTGGGAAGATGGGCAAGATATATGCCACACTTTCCCATAACACGTGAGTATAACTCCAGAGGAGTCAGATGGTACTGACAGACCTGACACCAAGAATGGCCAAAAAGAATTTTGTTTTGGTAAATGCCTCCGTGCATCTCAAAACTCTGTCTGGTGTGGTGGTCGGAAACACATTGGGGTTCACATGGCTGGTGGAAGCTTATCTAACAGGCTTTCATGTGAAAGATGTTGGAAGGGAAAGGCAGGACCCCAAAAAAGGCATGTACTGCCTTGTGATCTGTTTGTTGACTCAAGACTCCTGGTTAGTTTATCCGGGATGAAGCACGTCTGTAAAAACGTGAGTTTTTACCTAATTGGTGGATATTGTGAGGTCCAAGATTTCTGTCACCCTCCTTATCACTATGGCAAAGGAGGCAGACTCTTCTATGGCTACATTTAGGAGAGGAGAGTGGAGGCCAGTGTCAGAAGTCATACCCAGGCCACTATCTTCCTGCAAATCCAGAAATAAATTCTTAACATTGTAAACCTAACTGGAATCAACATCATCATCTCCAAATTCATGTTGGCATCAGAGTCAGAATGAGGACTGAGGTGAAAACAGTGGGGAACTGGTAAAGGTTGCTTTAGGTTCAGCTCAGAGAACGAAAAGACAGTCAGCTCCTCCTCCGGCGTCAGTGCTAGCATCAGCGCTTAGGGCTGTGATGTGGGCTGGGGCACCTTAAAAAGCATAATTGTTGAGCCAGGTTCAATATCAGGGTGAGTGCCAGACGTCAGAATTAGGGCAGACCCGCTGGCAGTGGACTGACTGGAGGCCATCTTAGATCCTGAGGGCCCAGAAGCACACCAGAGGGGTCTGGTTGGGTACCAACCAATTCTGTCCATAGCCTCTTTAAATCCTCAAAGATGTTGCAGCATCGCCTCAGGGTCTGAAAACCTGTGTTGGAAAGGCATGAGGGTCAGAATTGGAGGCAAGGTTGGGAACTGTTTTTGCAGCCTCCCAGTACACAGGGCATTGCGCGACTGAGTAATGGGAGTGGCGAGACACAGCAGAGCCATGTTTGGACTTCAATTTTCAACATAAGCTAATGCTTGTTTAAGGGCGGCCCCTTTAGTTTGTAATACACTATACCTCAAAGAACAGAAAACTGACGAACAAGTTACCTACATTGGGTACCACGTTTTCTAGTGGATGCTCTATCTAACCGCAGATTCCTCCCTTCTGAGTATTCACCAGGCATCAGAAAGCATGCGGACATTTTCAAGCACCACCTCTGTGTGCTGACAGGTGGCATCGTGCGGTTCTGTGCCAAAATCGTTCCGCTCTGGAAGTCATGTGCAGAGCCACATTTATGCACCAGCCATGCTTGCTGTCAGTTGCTTTCAAGGCTGCCTGTGCACCCAGGCGCTGAGGCCAAAAGCAGTTTGGGCCTGACAAGTGTGGAGAACTCTAGATTTGGGACATTCTTAGATTACCTTTTTTTAGATTTAGAAGTACCCATTAGAATTTAAGTTAGGAGCACTTTGACTCTGGAATTTATTATTTTGGGCATGAAGCTACCAGTTACAGCATGCAGCGATATAGGCTCAAACCAAGCCCGGCTGAAAGTGACCCTCATGCGCGATGCAGGTTCTAACCATGCTCTCTTGTTTTTTCCCTACTTCTCATTATTCCTATAGTACGCATGACTGTCCTTCGAGCTTCATTCGTAAACTAGAGCTCCACTTCAAAACTGTCTAAAGCACGCCTCTTGTTGTGTTCACTCATTCACATGGCGGTAAATTAAAATGCAATTTTGTTTAGCTTACCAACCACGCACACAGCAGTGAATACATGGGCACTGCGTAAAGTCCCAATTTTGATATGAAGCCCAATTAATAGTAATTGTATATACATTTTTTTTTTAAATACTCATTTGCAGCACCAGTCAAAATTAGGAAATGTTTCTCTTAGCAGTAAACTGCTAAACTATTAGTCGGGCACCGGTGACCAACGGCGCTTAATGTGTAATATGAAGGAAGAATTATAGTCTAGAGAAACACCAATTAATCCTGCTCTGAGATGGTTAAGCTGTAAATAACCTACATTTGTTTCTCTCCTGCAGTCGAGTGGTTACTGGCTCATCAGACAGAGAAGCCTCATTAAAAGAAAGACACTGCCCCGAGCCCTTGGTTGTACAAAGAGTTTCTAAAAATTGCTTTTTAGTCCTAGTCGACGTCCACAAAAGACCTACCCCTTCTCCCCCCACCCCCTGTGGCTTCCCCAAATAGCAGGAATAATAAAATGGCGCAACTTGCATTTTCCTTGGATAAAAAAAATAACAGAACGGAAAAAAACGATTTCCCTTCCACAAAAGGTGAGCTCGCGATTGACTACTACTACGACGAGTAGTACGTCTTCGTTGGACCAGCAGCCCTGATAAAATAGGAAGTTATCTAATATTCAGGATCAATGCGTAGTATCAAAACGAGGGCTCAGTTGAAAGGCGAACCGCGCACAGCGCTGGGTGGAGGGGGCTTATTACTGCGCTGGGCCGCTCGCGGCTGGCACTCTTTCAACAGAGGCCAACAGGGTTGCTTAGTCCTTCCCTCCAGAGAAGTGGCAATATCGGCGGTAACAGCTCATGTGATGCGAGGGATGGTATAAGAAAGCTAAAAAGAAAATCTGCAGGGCTGGCGCAGTAATACACATTCACGCACAAATGCCGGAATTGTACACCCAGCTTCTGTTATACAGGGAGTGCAGAATTATTAGGCAAGTTGTATTTTTGAGGATTAATTTTATTATTGAACAACAACCATGTTCTCAATGAACCCAAAAAACTCATTAATATCAAAGCTGAATATTTTTGGAAGTAGTTTTTAGTTTGTTTTTAGTTTTAGCTATGTTAGGGGGATATCTGTGTATGCAGGTGACTATTACTGTGCATAATTATTAGGCAACTTAACAAACAAAAAATATATACCCATTTCAATTATTAATTATTACCAGTGAAACCAATATAACATCTCAACATTCACAAATATACATTTCTGACATTCAAAAACAAAACAAAAACAAATCAGTGACCAATATAGCCACCTTTCTTTGCAAGGACACTCAAAAGCCTGCCATCCATGGATTCTGTCAGTGTTTTGATCTGTTCACCATCAACATTGCGTGCAGCAGCAACCACAGCCTCCCAGACACTGTTCAGAGAGGTGTACTGTTTTCCCTCCTTGTAAATCTCACATTTGATGATGGACCACAGGTTCTCAATGGGGTTCAGATCAGGTGAACAAGGAGGCCATGTCATTAGATTTCCTTCTTTTATACCCTTTCTTGCCAGCCACGCTGTGGAGTACTTGGATGCGTGTGATGGAGCATTGTCCTGCATGAAAATCATGTTTTTCTTGAAGGATGCAGACTTCTTCCTGTACCACTGCTTGAAGAAGGTGTCTTCCAGGAACTGGCTGTAGGACTGGGAGTTGAGCTTGACTCCATCCTCAACCCGAAAAGGCCCCACAAGCTCATCTTTGATGATACCAGCCCAAACCAGTACTCCACCTCCACCTTGCTGGCGTCTGAGTCGGACTGGAGCTCTCTGCCCTTTACCAATCCAGCCACGGGCCCATCCATCTGGCCCATCAAGACTCACTCTCATTTCATCAGTCCATAAAACCTTAGAAAAATCAGTCTTGAGATATTTCTTGGCCCAGTCTTGACGTTTCAGCTTGTGTGTCTTGTTCAGTGGTGGTCGTCTTTCAGCCTTTCTTACCTTGGCCATGTCTCTGAGTATTGCACACCTTGTGCTTTTGGGCACTCCAGTGATGTTGCAGCTCTGAAATATGGCCAAACTGGTGGCAAGTGGCATCGTGGCAGCTGCACGCTTGACTTTTCTCAGTTCATGGGCAGTTATTTTGCGCCTTGGTTTTTCCACACGCTTCTTGCGACCCTGTTGACTATTTTGAATGAAACGCTTGATTGTTCGATTATCACGCTTCAGAAGCTTTGCAATTTTAAGAGTGCTGCATCCCTCTGCAAGATATCTCACTATTTTTTACTTTTCTGAGCCTGTCAAGTCCTTCTTTTGACCCATTTTGCCAAAGGAAAGGAAGTTGCCTAATAATTATGCACACCTGATATAGGGTGTTGATGTCATTAGACCACACCCCTTCTCATTACAGAGATGCACATCACCTAATATGCTTAATTGGTAGTAGGCTTTCGAGCCTATACAGCTTGGAGTAAGACAACATGCATAAAGAGGATGATGTGGTCAAAATACTCATTTGCCTAATAATTCTGCACTCCCTGTATGTATTCCTAGACTTTTTGCCTTAGCAGAGCAATCGTCGCAGCATTATGATCCACACCAAATTACGGCTTTTTACCCTTTCGTAAAATACCTGGAGAATTGTAACCCTCCTCAAAATATTTCCAGAACTGGGATTAGAATAGTGAAAAAGCCTCATGGACTATTTTGGGGAAAGTTGCACTTTGCCCAAATATTCTAGCACTGCCATTAAGAACAGTACATTTGACCTCCGGGTGTCCACAACATCCACTGCTGCCCTGAGGACGCGCCCAGTGCAGGTATACATCAGGCACCAGGTGACAGCAATTAATAAGCAATGTGCCTGGGTAAGCAACATTAACACATTAAAATAAGGCACATACAAGGGAGCAAGCAGAAGCGCACAGAGTATATTTAAAGTGTTCCTCATGCAGTTCAATGCAAACACTCCAGTGGAGGCAGAAAGATACGTCCAAACAGCCAGTACCATTAAGAGAAGCATACTTCACTGGGATGAGCCAGGGCATGATTGACAAAGTCAAAAGCCAAGATGAAAGGCGCAGAAGTGACGACCATTCTATGGATACTCAGAGCTAAACCGGAGAACCAAAGTCAGCCCTGGCAAACATGCTCAAACCAGCCCTTGTCCTTTTGTCTTCTCAAACTCTTCTTTCCATGCATTTTCTCTCTCCTATCTCTCTTGTTACCAAATGTCTAAGTTTACCTTTGTGAATAGGCCCAAATGTTTTTTATCTAAGTAATAAGGGGTTGGATTACAGCGTGGCTAACAGGGAGAAGCCACTTTTCATTTTAGGCAGTTTGCCTAGCGTTATTAGTTATGTTGTTGTTATTGTCACATACTTAAGCATATTGAAGTATATTATATTTTCTGTATTTAACATTCTCGTTTGACTTGTATTATCATTTTTTTAGATTATTTTTCAATTTTTATGAGTAGAGACAGAAAAAATGACAAATAAAGAATAACAGTTACATGAGGATACATTGGTGATAGGGCCACTAGAATTATGCAGCAGGGGAGGGCCTAATTATGCAGCCGGGTTGACTAAGTTATGCAGGCAGAAGAGGCAAATTATGCGACATAATATGACACATAATGTGATAGTATTTAATTATTTTGTTATTGTTACACTTGCTAACACTCTCTGGGCTTAGGCTGTACCTCATTAGTACCAGCGTAACACCTAAATATAGCAACAAGCAAAAGAAAGGTTAGCAGTCAACATCTGCAATGGGGCCCTGCACTGTGCACCAACACGTGTTGCTGCGCTTTTAGTAACTTTTGAACCATTTTTGTTTAAATCTGCAGATTATGCAGCAGATGTTAGATTTTGTGGCAAATGCGGCAAATCCATAACTATGCGAAAAACGCTGCAGCGCACAATCACATAATTGCAGTGGCCCTGGTGATAGCCAACCCAGGCATCAGAAATGAAGTGTTTGTATCAATGGATTTGCATACATCTGCACACATTTCATAATGTCACAGGACAATACAGCAGTGCTGGCCCATAAGAGCGTGTGTAAAAGGCCCTAAATAGCAAGATGCAGTTTGGCTGTCGCAGTCACAGAGGAGTTCCATAAAAATATATAGGAACTAGGCTGAAGGCTGAGTTCATTAGATCAAAGCTGTCTGGTTTGCTAAAGTCATTTAGAGGACATTTGGAAAGCTTCATTGGGAATGTATTCCACCCATTGCTTACCTTTGGCTTTGCAACTTACATTTGCTTGGTTTCTATTTGCTAGCTGTATTTGATTTAGGCTGTCCAGCTTGACTTTGTCCCTTCAGTAGAGCATTTCTTGTATACTGTATCCTTCCACCAGTGTTTGATGTCTGTAAACAGGCCTTTAAGTATTGTTCTTGTCTCACATGCTGTGCATTCAAAGACCAAGGTCAAATTACAGGCTCTGTCTTCCCATGAAGCTTGGCGTTTATCTTTCTTTCTCTGACTTCAAATTAAGAGAATTTATATGACAATCATGCTAGCTACTGGGGTGTGGTGGAGGAAGGCTTTAGGATGCTATTCTTATCTACCACACAACAAACTTCAAATGTTTGTGAATGAAATTTGCAGATACTTAAGAATATAAGTGTAGTGGAAACAAATATTTTAAGATGATCGAAACAAATCAATACACTAGGTACACTAGGTAATGACATTTCCACACATTAACATGTTTTATTAGTAAAACTGTATGTCTTTGGAGATGTAATGCTAATTTCAGTTAAAGATATGTTGCCTGTAATGCAGTGTGCTACCACATTATGCATACTGCACTTTATGTCACTCCACTCCACTACAGATCACTCCATGCCACTGCAATCTACTCTGCACCACTCCATTCTGCACCTCTCTACTCTACTCTGCACCACTCTACTGTGTGCCAATGCACTCTACCCCACTCTAGTCTAGGAGACTCCACTCTTCTCTGCACCACTGCAGACTACGCCAATGCACTCTACACCACTCTACTGTACTTTACTGCAGCACTTTATGCCACTCCATGACACTCTATTCCACTCTGCACTGTTGCACTCAACACCACTGCTCTCTGCTCTGCTATTCGACTCTGCACCACTGTAGTCTATGCCACTCTATGCGACTGCACTTTATGCCAATGTACTCTATGCCACTCTACTGTACACCACTGCCCTTTATGACACTCTACTCTGCAACAGTGCACACTTTGCTACTGAACTCTACACCACTGTACTCTGCACCACTGCACTCGACTCATCACCGCTCAACTCTGTGCCACTCTACTGCACTCTATGCCACTACACTCTATTGCATCACTGCACTCTATGCCACTCTATCTTGCAGCACTCCACTCTACCATGCATCACATAACCCTACGACACAGCACTCTGCACCACTGCACTCTGTGCTACTGTAATCTATGCTGTAACACTCCGCTCTGCGGCTCTACTTTTCATCACTAGAGTAGTGCACTCAATTCTAAACCAGTGCACTTTACACTAATGCACTCTACACCACTTTACTAAAAAACAATGCACTCTATGCCAACACTGTACTCTACACCACTTCCCTCTAGATCACTCTACAACAGTTCACTCTACATTACACTCATAATACTCCATTCCGACACGCTACTCCATTAAACTTTACTCCACTCTGTGACTCTATACACAATTGCCTCTACACCACTCCATGCCAATTTACTCAACTCTATTCTCTGACATACTACTCCACTCTATGCCACTCCATGACATTCTATTCCACTTCAATCTACAATACTCCACTCCACTCTATGACTCTCCATGCCACTGCACTATACCACAATGTACTATGCTCAACGACATCCACTTTCTCTATGGCACTCCACATTACTTTACTCCACTCTATGCCACTGCACTCTTCTTTATTCCTCTCCACTCTACTCCACTCCACTCTGACACTACTCCCATCTACGGCACTCTACTCACTCCTCGACACTCTATGCCACACCAATCGACAACACCTTATGACGTGTCATTCTTCTTTATGCCATTAACGTATAGCCACGCTGAACAGCAGCCATGCTAGTTTACAGCATGGCTAAAACACGCTAGCAAAGCCAATAGCTCTGCATAGGTGAGACCTATTGGCTTTGCCAATGCTTGTGTATAAAGTATGGAACTCCAAGATGACTTGCAGTATCCTTATCATCTACGCCAAGGGGTACAATAGCCCATATAATACCACACCATCAATTTACCAACAAGCCACTTAAAACCTTAGTGCAGTAGTTCCCAACCTGTGGTCTGAGGCCCCCCAAGGGTCTGTGACACATTCCCAGGAAATCCGCAGACCTGGGCCAGCAAAAAGGCATTTCTCCAGCTGGGGCATCTAGAAACACATGTGTTTTTATAGTTATTACTTCCTCTGTGCAGCAGTTTTAAAAGCACTGCAAAGTTCCTTGTACATCCAGCAGCAGAAGGTTCCTCCGCTAAGGGGGAGGAGCATTCCCCTACTGCTGTGCGCAGTGCATAAAAGGAAAAATAAAATGATAATGACACAATGTTATTATCATTTTATTTAGTTAGGGCAGGGAAAGCTGGGCTGTGTCACATGAAGGAGGAGTGGAATGTGCACCATAAGTGTGCATGATCGTTTAGCCGGCCGCTTGGGCTGGCCAAACAGACATGCTTAATTAGTATTTCCCCACCCGGTTGTATTGCACAGCCAGGTGGAGAACATGAACAGGCTCCCACTCTTTGCCTGACTGCTGAACCAGGCTGCTCAGACCAATCACGACGCTGCTGTCATGCTGGTGATAGCAGCATTTTGATTGGCTTAGGGGAGTCTGGGAGCCTGTGTGCTTCTGTGCTGCCAGGACTCAGGAAGAGAAGAGGACCGTGGATAGACGGCAGCCATACTCAGGTTAAGTGTTCTTCTTTTATTTTCCATCCACCTGCCTCTCCACCCCCGTTTCTTAGCAGTCACCGGAGGCCTTTGGGTACCAATAAAAGCATCAAGATAACTCTGATGATTAATGTACCTGTGGGAGAGAGGTAGGAGTTGTGTCTAGTGGCAGATTGACTCATCTAAGGTAGCGCAGATGGTTAATACGCCTGCTGCACAGAATGTGTATCATGAAAAGAACAGTATTTCATGAGCTCCACCACCTTACACTGGTATGAGAGGTGCTATTAAACAAATGAATTATACGTGACAGAGAGGCTATGGAGAGATGCGAGGCCCTTATGGTTTACTTCCTTTCCCCACCACATATTTATGTGAAAAAGCCTTTTCAGATCTTACGTACCTAAAAAATAAAAACAGAAATCGCTTCGGAAATTAATTTGACCTGAGGATTCAGCTTTCCTAAGTAAGACCAAACATGGAAAAGTTAGTCATCTGAGATGCAGTGCCAACCTTCCCATTAAAATTTATCGATTCTTGGATATTTTTCCAATATAAAATAATTAGATCTTTAGTAATTCGAGAATTTGTTTGGTGTGAACTTGCTTGTGTATTTTTTGCAAATTACTGTTTTAATGTCTGAAATTTAAATTATACAAATTACTGGGGAGTCCCCGGCTTCCAGTAGTGATTCAGTGGATGTCCTCCAGAGTCAAAAGGTTGGGAATCACTGCCTTAGTGCGTAGCTTCTGTAATTTTAAGCTATTAACATAGAGCAGAAGAAAGAAAAGCAACATTTCATTTGTTGCTTTAAACAGCTGCATTAATTATGTTCCATGTCCTGACCTTCCTTTTACCTTGGCTGCAGGCTCTGGCAGAAGGCAAGTCAAAACTGGTCTGTAATGACCTTATAATAGTCGTGTTCTGACGTCTTTTCTTTATAATCGTGACTTGATGCATCAGAAGTAGCCGATCATATAGAAATTAATGACTGCTGTTTATACAGGGATCACAGAATCCCATGTATTAAATAGTCTGTAACACCAAGAGCTTCTTCAGTGTAAATGCTCCCAGTTTTGACTGATGTGGAGCTGACCTGCCTAAGATCGCAAAGAGGAGCAGAAGTGTTATTAGAACTACAGTTTCAGAGCACAGTTTACAATTGTTGTACCTGATCACTTTTGATGTCTCTAGCGTGTTTCAATTTGCATGAGGTGAGGGGCACAAAAGGTATGTTCTTCCTTTTCTCCTGCCCTCCTTTATTTGCTTGGTGCATGAAGATGCAAGGTTAATCAACATGTCTTTTCACATTTGGTCTAAATACTTAGTGAATGTAAATAACAATAAAACATATTTTAAAACTGACAACATGCCTTCTTTTCTCGCTATTTCACGTCCAAATGATTGTGTACATTTATCGGAGCCTGCATTCCGCAAACAATGGGCGATTTGTATAGAGTCAATTAAGAAGTCCCCGAGGCTGTCGCTGTCCCCCCCAGAAATGTATTGTCTCCTATGCCCCTGCCCAGTGGAATAAACATCTGTACGACCCTGTGTATTTTGCCTGCTAAATGCCCGTTTGACACATTCAACTTTCAAAACCCAGAAATACAAAAATGCTGTACTACGCACTACAGGAACAAACTGTTGTTTAATTTTGTTAACACATTTTCATTTGCCAGAATGACCATCAACGCCCTTTACTTCACTCAGCTGGGAAGACAAATTTGGTTTGATTACCAGATTATTCCTCAGTAACGAGATGCCTCACTAGTAGTGCTGTAAATTGAATTGGCAGACGCCACCTAATACTTTCATGACAGTTGGATTCCTGAGCAACCGTGCAGCTGGCCGGATGATTGCCGCCTTTTACAGAAGTAACAATTTCAAAACACTGTAAATAAATAAGGGAAATTGAAGCGGGTGTGAAAGCTGTCCTTATATTTATCTTTGAAGGCTCAGCTGTATAACTCCACCACCGACTTGGAACACCTGCAACTTAACTCCAACCATGGCGTAATGAATTTATAATCTTTTATTCTTTCACTCATAAGTATGTGCCTTTCTATAGTTAGTCATCCATTGTTGGTAAATGTATCTTTATGCTTAAAATATTAGTGGCTCACAAAGGACAGATGTATCAAATGCAGCATCCACTTTAAAAGCCCTAACAACTCCAACAACAAATTAAAATGGTACTCCAAAGGAAGCACCTGCCCCACCATTAAACAACTTTTTTTCAGCAGCTCACTGCGTGCTGGAGAAATGCCAGCTCCCGCAGGAAGCAGGGAGCTGGCTGGGACCACAGGTGTCTTGAGGCTCTCACCGGATATAACGTTTAGTAAAAAAAAAAATTGTGCAATAGCTCATGTAATGACTGTGACGAGTGGGTTCTCTCTTGTCATCTGCTGCTCAGACCCGATACTGTGTTATCTCTTTTTAAAAATACGTGTATGTGAAATGGACTGGAAGCCCCACTCTTTTTGCCCTTCCCCATTTACATTAGTGAGAGGTAACATTTCCCCCCCATGTTCCAAGGAAAATTGCCAGCTTATTAAAAGGAGCTCCGAAAGCGTTTCACTCCAATTTTGGAGACACAATCTTGACGCACAGGAATATGATTACATCTGAACCAAACAAAGAAACACTTCACAAGTGCCGTGGGGTAGGCCACAGGCCAGGCCCTGCTGACATTCCCTGCCGCGCAAGGATGAAGTCTATCTGTGGTGTGGGGTTGGGAGGTTATGGGGTATTGGCCACAAGGCCTGGCTGCAGGCCAGACCCGTCGGCTGACCCCTGCCAAGCCCACCCGAGGCATTTTTTTTGTTTCACTGTAATGACGATCGCGCGCACAGCGCGCTGATGTCATTACATTGAAAGCGAAAGGTACATGAGCCAATCAGCTCAATTCTCTTTAACTGCTTCAGTGCTTGCGCAGCTATCTCAGTCTATCTCAGTACCAAAGCACACAGGAGATTTATTGCTGGGAATGGGAGAATCTCTCCTTTCCAATGGTACTTTTCCCAAATGGATCCCAAGTGGATCTCTGCTTCGTGATCGTACAAGGAGGGCAATCCCCAAGCAGGGATCCACCCCACTAGACACCAGAGATTTTATTGGATAGCAGAGAGCAGCCCCTTAGGCAAGGGCCACTCCCAATATTTAAGAATGCATTTTGGTAGTTTTCTGTCCCCCCAGGAGCAAATTAGCCTTATTTTTAGGCCAATCTACCCCCCCCCCCCAGTGGGGGAGGAGGTGGATGGGAGCAGAATACCACTAGATCACAGGGATTTAAAAAAATATAAGTTGAGGTGTGGCCCCTCAGTCAAGAGCTGCTCCCCATTAGGAGGTGAATATTTTGGCCATTTTATCCCCACCTTCGGGCAGATTGGGCTTATTTTTAGGCCAATCTGCCCTACCTGGGAGGCAAAATGCCACTACACATTAGGGTTTAAAAAAAAATAAGTTGAGGAGTGGCCGTTTGGGCAAGGGCTGCTCCCCCTTATGGGGTGATTGTTTTGGCCATTTTCTGCCAGCCCTTTGTCCTTATTTGTAGGTCAATCTGCCCCCGGTGGGGCAGAAAACCATTAGGCACCAGAGATGACATTTTCTTTTTAGGGGTGGGGGGTGCCCAGCATGGGGATGGCCATACCCTCACACCCTCAAAAATTAGAAAGTCTTTCTGCTCCTTCTAGGGGAGCAGATGTGGGCAATTACCCCCATCTGGCCCCCCAGGAGGGGCAGAAATCGCACTGGACAGTATAATTACTTTTTTTTTATTATTTGTGTCCGTGATGGCTACCCAACGTGGGCATGCCCACCCCCCCTCCCCCAAAGTAGAGAAATAGTCTTTCTGCCCCTCTGGTGAGGCAGATGGGGCCAAATACCCCCACCAGCACCAACTAGGCACCAGGGATTACTTTTATTTTACTTGTTTCAGTGGTGGCTGCTCAGCATGGTCATGGCCATACCCTAAATCCCCACCAAGAAAAGGGAAGCAGTCTTTCTGCCCCCCCCGGAGGGCAAAAGGAGGCAACATCAGACACTAGGGATTACCTTTCTATGTAGGAGTGAGAGCTGCCCAGCATGGCCATGCCCCCTCCCCCTCAAAAATGAGGAAACAGTATTTCTGCTCCCCGGAAGACCAAACCATCTTATCCCAATGGCAAGCAAGAGAGTATTTGATTCTTTTGTTTTTACAAATGGGCCAGGAGAGTTTGGCTAACCCCCATTATCATCCCACTTGCAATGGTGGACAGATGCACATTTTGGGTTTGGGTAGGCTGCCACCTGCAAAAACCTACCGGACCCAGACAGTTCTGAAAATTAGACACCTGGGAGAGTCCAGGGTGGTGTGCTTCGCATCCATCCCACACCAGTTTCTTGCCCACAATACCATTTTTTATTGGGAGACTTAGGGAAACACAGAATAGTAGAACAAGTGTTATTACCAATTGTATTTCTCGGCATGTGCACCTTCCAAATGTGAGACAATGTGTAAGAAAGATATACACTCTAATACACATGCTTGTATGGGCACCCACAAATTCAAAGAGGTGCAATTAACCCCTGCTTCTAAACTCCATATCTTGTGTCCATTCCAGACAAACATAGGTTTCCTTGATACCTACTTTTCACTATTTATATTTTACCATATGAATTGCTCTATACCCGTCACACAATGAAAAGCCATTTCAAGGTGGAGCTCAGTTATTGGCTATAGGTACCATGACATTTAGCTATATTTTGGCTAAGTTCTGGTTCCCCTCTAGGTGAATCCACATATCCCGGGTACCTTTAAAATCCCTAACATGTTTGAAAAAAAGGATACAAATTTGGCGTGGATAGCTTATGTGGACAAAAAGTTATGGAGGCCTAAGAGCAAACTACCCCAAATAGCCAAACAAAGCTTCGCACTGGGGGAGAAAAGGCCTAGCAGCAAAGGTGTTAACATGTATATAGGTCATTGCATAGTTTTCATATAAGTTATCTGATTAGATGCTTATCGGTCTCTGTTTTATTTATCTATCACAATAAGTAAATATTTTAACTATTTTATCAACAAGTGCTTCACTATTGCAACATAAAGGAAAATAAAAAAATAAATAAAAAATAGTATAGAAATATACAAATTAGGTTAAAGTACAGTAACACTTGCAAGTCAGTTTATAAAATACAACTAACTCAATATATTATCTTACTGATACATCTCTATGTGCTTATGTATCTATATATGTATAAATGTACTCCTACTGCAGAAGGAACAAAACCTTTGACTCGCTCCGATGCACTACTCTATGTCTCACCCTCTACCTCTCTCAATATATCCTTTACCTTCAGTCTCTGACTCATCACAAACCCATTCTACCACTATGATCTCCAAACCAACACTTTCTAGATTCTTCCCTTCTCTATCCCTTCTTGGATAACCCCAAAACTAATTTTACTACTATGATCTCCCAAACAACCATTTCTAAATTCTTCCCTCATGTATCCCTCCTTTGATTCACCCCAAACCTCATTTTACAACTATGATCTACCTTATCCATTTCTGGAGACTCTTCCCTCCTCCATCTCTACTTTCACTCATCCCAAAACTCATCTTACTACTATCTCCAAAAGAACACTTTCTAGACTCTTCCCTCTTCTATCCGTCCATTTTCCTATTCAATCCAACTAACAGACTTGCGTGCCCATCGCTCAAATTAACTAATATTTCACTATACTAATCCACCACTAATCCTTTTTGGGTTCTGGAGTAGCGTGCTGCTTGCCGAAAATCACTTCAACGTCTCATCACGAGTATTAAGCACTATATAAATAAAACTTAAATTACAAAGATACATCAAATGTTCACCTTGATAATTAACTCATTTTAGCTATGTGGGTAGCATGTAGCAGTGGTGTGACCTGCATGGATTCCATGACGTTTTTGACCAATGCTAAACCCCTAACCTGCTTGGCATATTTTGGGATGGAGTCATGGCTCGATGGCTGGGTGGGGGACCCCACCCCTTCTTTTTAAATTTAGTTTTCCCTACTTTCTGCACCACTAGAGGGTATATTGAGAGATGATCCTTTCCAATTTGGCCCCCAGGGATGGTGGGGTGGAAGACTGGTGTTTTTATGGGGTGGAGCACGACCCAATGCATGGCTGCTTCTCACCATCTTTTTTATTTTTTTAATTCTCTTCTGTCTGGTGTCTAGTGGGCTTTCTGCTCAACAGAGGGGGTAGACAGGGGTTAAATCCCCCCCCAAAGTGCCCCACCAGGGGGAGCAAATGGACTGCAGGAGCTGTTAAAAAGGTGAAAGCATGGCCCAATGCCTGTGCAGGCCTGTCCACTCCTTTTTTTTTTTTTTTAAGAAAAATCCTGGTGTCTAGCGGCCTTTTTATACATCAGGCTGCACAGAGAAGTTCTTCTCTCGCTTCCAAACATTATTTTTTTTAAAGAAAATCCTTCTAGTGTTTTGCCAATGGGGTCATCAAACCGTTCAGAGGTTAATACATGCCACTTTCGATCACCAAAATCAGCATTTTGTGATTTTGGGACACTCCTTTGTGTGAAAGCTCCAAAATCTGTGAGTAACCTCGATTACCAGACCTTCATTAATAAATGATTGTGGAGCAATAATTTATATCTCTGAAGCAGTAATAATCGGTGCAAAACATGTTTTTGATTTCCTGCAGTTTTATACAGTATGAACTCAACTCAAAGGTATTGGGGCACTGAAGTGAGCTCCTGTTACATTACACAAGATCACATTATGGTTTTAGGCATGGAGAGATGAAGATATTTGACCAGAATCACAGGATGTTGAGTGACGCAGAGACTTGACTCTGCTTCACCACTTCCAAAGACAGCAGCTCAGGCCACAATGCCAAATACTCTAGAGTATAACATACTCCCGATCCATAGTTTCTGTAGTCATACACAAATACCACCAGCTCACTATAGGGATGCCTGTGGTATGTTAAGCATAGCTGCAGGCTGACCAGACAGTCGGAAGGTGGCTGAAGAACACAGGAAGCAAAATTTCTTCAGGGACCATAGGGTCACACAAGCACCTTCTCTCATACCATTCCATATTTGATACCCATTCCTTTTTGGACAGAAGCAATTCATCTTAGTCAAGCTTGCCAGCAAGTCACCAAGGAACATACTGGACAACAGAGGAGAAAAGACGTACCTTTGCATTATGCCATTACGGAACATGACTTACAAGACATTATGACTATTGCCAATGTACATGTGAGCTTATTTGCAGTTCTCTAACCCTTTTAAAAGGAAAGGGTTCAATTTCCAATCCCAGCATTTTTTTCCAGTATAGGCCCCTGTTAACTTTGCCATTCTACTATGAAGTAATTATTTGCAGAAGTAAAGACCAGCTTTTCTTCTGGCACATCAATTAACAGACCAGGTAATGAAGGATAACACACTGATAGGTTGTAAAGCAACCTCTTTACAACCTACCTCCACTGGGAGTAAGTGCTGGCCTACTTACCCTATCTTCCAGTTCATTCACCAGGTGTCTAGCAAGGGTTTTCTGTCCGTTGTTCAAGAGTGAAAGGATCATATGACGCAAGTTTTGGATGAGGACCTTTGGTATAAACTGGCATTGTGATGCTTCCTTTATAGGAAGTATGTTTTCTCCTGGGGGGCAGGTACATAGATATAAAGTAAAATTTAGCCCAGTCCATAAAGAAAGATTTATCCTCAAGAATGAATTGGGGTGCACCTGGACCAGGTGCACAAGCTTTCAGATAAAAAATAATTTCACATGAACAGAGTCACTGTGCAGGTCTGCTGGCACACGCCCATGAGGACTGGAGAGGTGTTTTCAGTGTAGGTACTGACTATGTAAAAGATTCCTTCTACATACATTTATATTATGTGGCTACTCTGAAAGTCTCGCATGGAGTCTGTCTCTATTGGATAACCGCTCTGTTTCTATAAATCCTCTAAACTTTTGGTGCTCCGACGGGCAGGCATAGGAAAACAATTCTGCCACCTGATTAAAGCATTATACACCAACCCCACGGCCTGTGTACAGGTTAATGGGACCATATCCCGCAGGTTCGACATTCGCAGAGGTACACGACAGGGATGTCCCCTATCCCCTCTTTTGTTTACCCTCGCCATTGAGCCTCTGGCTCGGATGGTCAGGACGGACTCAATATACCGAGGATGGAACTGGGGTCCATCTCATGAAGACAGGATAGCTCTATATGCAGACGATGTTCTGCTATATATGGAGGAACCTAGTATAACTGGTCCAAGGAGCCTCTGCCTTCTACAGAAATACAAACTAATCTCAGGTCTCAGGATGAACTCCACCAACTCAATCCTGATCCCGCTAGCAAACACGCGTGATTGCTTTGATTGGCAAAACACAATACCCATATGCAGATTAAGTTTTAAATACCTAGGGATCTGGGTAACCCTTCTGCCTGAATTAACATGGGCTAAAAATCTATCTCGTCTGCTAACACGAATCAAAACGGACATGCAGAGATGGCAAACTCTGCCTTTAAATGTGATCGGGCGGGAGGCCTTACACAAAATGATGATCTTACCAAGACTCCTATACATATTTCAAAATGTTCCCATCCTCATCCCCCACTCATGGTTAAAAAATCTTGAAAGCCTTACAGGAAGATTTCTATGGAGAGGCAATAGACATCGAGTAGCGATACAACACTGCCGGAGAGGAATGTACGACGAAGGTTTGGGTGTGTCAGACCCCTATCTATACTACTTGGCTACCGAATTGATAGTGATTCATGACTGGTTTAATGGGGGCTGGGAAGACCCGGCGTACAAGACAGAATTGGCACTCCTGGGATTTCCGCGGGTTCTTGACATGCTGTACGGATCATCGCTTCCTCGTGACATGGAGGAAACAACCAGAGTGGTCTTCCTGCTGTGGCGGGCTGCGCTACGCCACACTCACTGGAATACCGTAATCACTCTCCAGACTCCGCTATGGAGAGGGAAATGGCTGAATGCCTCGGCCACGCTGGAGGGATTTGCAACATGGGACCTAATAGGCATTTCCCTGGTTGGGGATATATGGAAGGGGAGGGCCATGAAATCATTCCAAGACCTACAAGTAGAGTTTCAATTAAATCAGGCACAGTTCTTTAGATATCTTCAACTAAGACACGCACTGCAAGCCCACTTACCCACCACAAGCCCCATACCGGACTTTAACTCACTGGAAGCCAAAATACTCATGGGAAGTATGGAGGGGAAAGGCATTTCTCAAAACACTGATTAACAATACTCCTGATAACTTAGCCATCTTCAGGACTAAATGGGAATCATGGTTCGGACCCCTAGAGGAAGCGGAATGGAGGGAAGCCCTGATGGCACCCACGGTATTGGTGATATCGGCTAGGTTCCGCATGATACAATTTTATTATTTATATGGGGGTTATTTGACACCATCCAAACTACACAAAATGGGAGCCCTCCCATCTGCCAAATGCCCAAGATGCCCAAATGAACCAGCAGATTTCTTTCATATGGTATGGACCTGTCAAATAATACAAAAGTACTGGGGGAGGTGTGGTCCGAGATATAGGAAGGGCATTAGGTCAAGAAATTCAAAAATCAGCTAAGCTAATCCTACTGGGAGATTTGGAGGAAATGGGAGGAACACGCGCTAAACGAGCGCTTACAGCTACGGCACTATTAGTCACTAAAAGAGAGATATCGCCACAGCTTGGAAGTCCCCTGAGGGCCCGTCAATCCAGAAATGGAGAAAGGGGGTGGACTGGTGTGCCAATCAGGAGAAACTGGTATTTGATTCTAGAGGGTGCCCACAAAAATTCGAAAAGATATGGGGAGGATGGCTAGAATTGATGACATAAACCAGACACGCAATAGGATAATTAATGTTTCATGGGGACACAACTGTTGCTAGATCCGCTGATGGCACCACAAATAATATCGTTGATTGCTAACAATGATTCTAAAGCACTAATAAGATGTACAAATTTCATGTGTCCTTGCCTTGTACTTGAACCCTTTGTATATTTCCGGGAAAAACATTAAATTTTTATTTATCAAAATCCTCTAAACTTTACCTTAAGTTTTAAGTCACTCCAGCATACAAACCAGCCTTCGCACTCTGACCACCTGCCTTGTTTCCAAATTTCTATGTCAAAACGCACTTCTGAAATGCACATTTGCATACCTCTCACAGTTGTTACTTAATTTATCCCTGGTACTCAACTGTGCTATACATGTGTGATGGGGCGAGTGAACTAAAGCTGCTGAAACTATCCTACAGGCTACATGGACTTCAACAATATTCACAAGTTCTCCAATGCCACCATTAGTGTTGGACCTGGCCCTTTTTGCAGGGTCATCCTCAATCTTTTTGCCACCCTGTCTCCCTCCTCCTAGTTGTTTTGACCTGTGTTTGTTGGCTTTAGAACTCTGGACACTTTACCACTAATAACCAGTACTAAAGTGCATGTGCTTTCTGTCTAAATGGAATGGGAGATTGAGGTATCCGTGATTAGCATATCTGATTTACTGGTAAGTCCCTAGTAAAGTGCACTAGAGGTGCTTAGGGCCTGTGAATCAAATGCTACTAGGGGTTCTGCAGCACTGATTGTGCCACCCACACAAGTAGCCCTGTAAAAATATCTCAGACCTGCCACTGCAGTGTCTGTGTGTGCAGTTTTTCACTGCCAGTTCGACCTAGCAAGTATACCCACTTTCCAGGCCCAAGCTGTGCCTTTTAGCACTCGTAAGGCACCCCTATCATAGGCCCAAGGCAGCCCCATGGGTATGGTGCAGTGTATTTAAAAGGTAGGACATGTACTGGTGTGTTTTACATGTCATGATAGTGAAAGACTGCCAAATGTGTTTTTCACTATAGCAAGGCCTATCTTTCCCATATGTTAACACTGGGATTGCCTTGAAATATATGTTACTTGCAATTTCCCATTGGGAGCACATAGAGATTTGGAGTTTGGGGTCTCTGAACTCACAACTTAGACATACATCTTCCGGTAAAGTTGGTTTTTAGAATGTACGTTTGAAAATGCCACTTTAACAAAGTGGGCATTTTCTTGCTTAACCATTATGTTCCTCTGTTTGGCTGCTGAATCCACATCTGGGTCATACTGACAGTTGGGCTGTTCGTGAATTCGCTCTAGACAGTGACACAAAGGGAACTGAGGTGTGTTCTGTATATCCTGATGAGTCCTCCTGGGCTAGAGTGAGAGGAAGCAGCTGACACCTGCTCTTAAAAGGGCCCTGCCTGATCTCTCACAATAGTCTCCAATACCCTAGAGTGTGGCTGGGGTAGGGCAAGGAGGAGGCAGGGTCTTGTGCACTACAGAGATTTTCATTTGAAGTTTGCCTACTGCAAAGGCAAAAATAAGTATAAGTATTGAACTGCTGACCCCACAATTTTAGAACACTTCTGGATCAAGAGGAACCTCTGCCAAGGAGAAGAGCTGAAGAGCTGTGAGGAAGAGTACTGCCCCTTTGCTGTGTTTGCATTGCTGGGTTTGCCTGCAGTTGCTGCTTCTGCCTTAGAGAGGACAAAGACTGAACTTTGCTGTGTATCCTGCTTTTAAACATTCTCCAAGTGCTTGGACTGAGCTTGCCTTCTGTTAAGAAGTCTAAGGGACATCAAAGACTTCATCTGTTAGAACCTGGACTCTCTTGCTGAGACCCCCTGACTTGCCAAGTGGTGCCACAGCCAGTCCTGGGCCCCTGGAAGGAGAAGCTGGCAGAACCGGAATGAAAGTCTACGCACCTGAGCCGAGCTGCAGGAAAATCGATGCAGTGCCTGCACCGCCACTGAAAAATCAATGCAGCGCAAGTGAAATTGGCGCATCACCAGCTCAGCGGGGATTCATCTCTGCCGTGCTTCTGGATTTTCTACACATTGTCCCTGGGCGTCAAATCTTCAACATTGCTGCATAGACCCAAGGCTGCTTGTCCAGAAATCAATGCTTCGTTTACCCACCAGAGAAAGAATCGACGCACAGCCTTACTTGCGAGCAAGGAATCGCTGCATTGCTTGCTTTTCTGACACACGCTTACCCATGCAGGTTTATTTTTGATGCATACCAGGTACTTTGTGCTAAAACAACGCACTGATTGATTTCTATGGATTAAGACTCTTTTCACTTTAAAACGTCATACCTTTGCTTGTGTATGTTGGATTTTTGTCGTTTTGGTTTTGTTTGATTTAGATAAATATTGGCTATGTTTCTAAACTGGTGTGGAGTCATTTTGTGGTGTTTTCACTGTGTTACAGTGTTTGTTTGTGCAAAACTCTGCACAGTGTCTCTGCGATAAGCCTGACTGTTTGTCCCAAGCTACTAAAGGGGTGAGCAAGGGTTATATGAGCTGTGTATCTCCTTTACCCTGGCTAGAGTGAGGGTACCTACTTGGACAGGGTGTAAACTGACTGCCACCTAGAGACACCAATACTAACAATTAGCTGTCTCTCTCTGCAATTCAGAAATGTACCAACCTGCCCACTGCACATAGCACATAGCACACTGCAAAAGTATCTTGGCGCAACATGCTCCTTTGTATCTTCCAACATACCACTTTGTATTCGCAAAGGTAACCATACTATGCAGGGATGCTGTTATTATTTCACATGCTTCATAGATCTAATGGCAATAGTAACCTGTTCAGTCAAGAGAGAAGAGCAACTGACCTGGCACAAGTGGATATGCAGACCAAAGCTTGTCACATATCGGTGTTGGCTGTTCCAGAGAGCTGCCACGCAGGCAGTGCTGACCAGCAGCGCCAGCACACCTGCAACAGTGCTGCAAAACAAAAACACAAAATACCACTGTGACACAACTGTGACCATCAAAGGGAACTCTGGCTGGAATCATGATGTGATAACCCGTGTGCACTTATGGCATGAAAACCCTGAACATCATGGCCCTAAACATGTTTAAATTAAATTTGGTTCACGAAGATTCTGCAAAGCAACACAGGATGGGAAGGATTTGCTGCTTTTTGTTTGCAGTGATCTGAGGTGGGCCTTACATGCATGGACATCATTTAGGGTTCACAGATGCAACCCCTAGCTTGCCCTTTGCTACCCCGAAACTGTCTTTCGACCCCTGCCTAGGGTGAAAAGACGTCCCAGATTTCCCGGACTGTCCCAGTTTTTGGATGACTGTCCGAACGTCCCGACTCTTGCTACAAAAACAGATCAATGTCACGATTTTGAGAGAGAGTTGGGTGAGCACACACATTTATCACTGTGCTCTGAAGGCTCACATTCAGACCGACCCACTGATGCCGCCAAGGACAGATACGTTTTTAAAAGACTCTCCTGATGTCCTGCCTGACTTAATTCAGGCAGCACAGCAGGATTTACTAGGGGATTAATTAAACCCTTCAGAGCCCACCACCTAGGGGCGAATTCCCAAAGCCCCCCCTTGCAACACATGGCAGAGGAAGTCTTTAATTTTCATGGTACAGAGGTGTGTTTTTCTATAGCGAGAAAATTAAAGACTTCCTTGGCCATGGTGCAGTGTGTTCCATTAGGCTGGACTGAGAGATAGATAGAGATATATGTATATTGACATAGAAATAGGATTAAATGTTGGCACTGGCCAGTGCAGTGTCAACATTTAGAACTATCTCTATGTCAATGGCTTTCCTAGTTTTTATGGGCGAGCGCAAAGCGCTCCGTCTGATGCTGTAATCTCTCTTTGGGCTTCCAACCACGCCCATGTCACGTCAGTCACTTTCATTGGTTCGTGGGCTTGCTATTTAAAATCCTCTTGCTTTCATTTGTGAAAGGCATACATACATCATGCCTTTTCTGGTGTTTAGCCCACCTACAAAGCACCGGAAAACTACTAAAAACATACGAGACGATGTTTTCAGCATGGTTTCCAGGCTACTTTATCTGTTTATTTACCACGCAGCGCGATTGCACTGCATTTTTTTTTTCTTTTAATTTGTGTGGCAAGCAATGTCCGGTTAGGAGTTTACAACGTTAATAGCTCTAACTCAATCAAATGCGAGACCCATTGCATTGAAAATGCTTGTTTATTTTGGAAATCTGCTCACCCTAGCCCTGCCCTCAGAGGAGGCAAATTCAGTGCTAAGAACACAGTGATAGCTGGCTCCACTCTCTTTGTTTTCTAACACTTTTTATCACACTAATAGTGAATAATAGTGTATTATTCACTATTGGTGTAAAAAAATTGAGTACAATTAGCTAGAATATGCCCTTCCCTGGCTGCTGAGGTAAGTAAAAATTTTGTTAAATGTATGTGGTGTGCGTGCTTGCGGATGATAGTCTTTATTTGAGAGAGAGAGAGTAAGTGTGAATCTGTGTGTGTGAGTGGAAGTCGGAGGGCGTGTGATGTCACTTCCGCTACCCCTGGCATTTCAGTGAATTGACATCCATGCTTACATGTGCAGCATAAGTGACGTTGTCCTTGTATCCCCAGCAGTGTCCTTTAAAGTGTCTCCTTGCTGTTACAGCTAGTGCCTTTGGCGACTTTTAATTGCCTAAGTATTTCTGGAATCGCAGCCTCCCGTCAGTGCTTGCTGAAACGCTGACACAGCACCTGAGAAAGCAGCAGTGTGGCGCGAGAGATAGAGGGTCAGCGTAGAGGGCAGGTGGACAGCGGCGGGAAGGGCAATTTCCATTAACCGACTCCTAGAGCTAGGCACGCGGGGTCCACGAGACACAAGCTCCACGAGAACGAGGTGAGAATCTAGCAAGGCATGAAATGCAAAAAATGTTTTAAAAAAAGAATAATATTATGACTGATTGCAGACAAAGGCTCCAACGTGATAAAAAACTGTATTTTAAAGTTCGGTGAAAATATGAAATCAAGGTAATGAGTTAAAAAATGCATTCGATTCCCAATTTACACAAGAGCATTTGTAAAACCATTTTTCTTTCGGTTATAACCTGACGTCAAGATGAATTCGATTGTCCATCCCACACTGAACATTTGGTATTATGTAGACCGTGTTCTCCCATTTCCCACAACATGGCAGGTGCCCCACAATTTACAGCATCAACTTTCTAAACGAGCAAAATCATTAAATATGTATTCACTTATATGCATTATTTAGACCGACAAGGCTCGACATGTTGTCAGAAATGAATGCCTCGCAGGACGGAAAGGACGTCTAACCAACACAGCAGATACGTATTTGAGAACATCCGCAAGGCCTTAAGCAGTACGTTGCTGCAAGAGAGTCATACTGTACTGACTGAATGCAGCAAGGTACTGGTGTGGTCTGAAGCCCAGTCTAATGCAGGGTTCTAGTACCAGTCTGGTGACATGGCGCCAGGCAACCCCACTTTAACAAAGCTCATGCAATGTCCAAACAACTCCATTAACCAAACGACTGATGCGGAGGTTTTGTTATTTATCTGAAACGTTAATGTGATTATAAGAGCAGTGTTTGATCCGAAGTGCTGAGATCTGTGCTACACTTGTCACACACGCACCTTGTTTTCGTACTCCTGTTGACTTATATTCTGTAAATACACTCACTAAAAAGGTGCAGTATCACTAAAGCGATGGGTCTACTCCCTTCTGACTGTACATCTCAATATCGAGTTTTACTAATATCGAGGACATATCAAGCGTCAAAATATCAAAAGGTAAGCGCACATGGAGGAAGTATATATAACCTTACTATTCTTAATGCCACATCTATGCACCTTGAAGAGATATATGTATTATCAAGGTACATACATGTTGAGTTAGGTATAGAAAACCTATACTTACCTTTAAATATTGTGTTCCAGGATATCTGGTGACATTGCGATTCTTATCTAGACATTCTGTGGGCACACCTCGCCTTCTATCCACAGGAGTGTGATTAGTTTGATGAACAAGAGCATCAAATATGTTTCAGAATTGCACGATGGTACAAACGTTATTTAAAAAAAGAAATAAACTCTTTAACTGTCTTACAGTGGCAAAAATATAGGAAGGTCCATGGAAGGCAACAAAAAACAGTAGGGTATTAATGAAACGTATTCAAACGAAAAAGCACCTTCTATTCCGCAATATCAAGGCGAAGACAATACCAGCAGCAAAACTACTTAAGCTAAAAATGGTACCCACCAATGTCACACCTCTCAGCCATCTCGACTTCACAGATATTGAGTGGGGCTGGTTTTACCATATTTGATGGGATCCGATGCCACACCATAATATACAGTTTGTACTGTAAAACTCATTATGTGATATTGGTTCCACCCGATTATTCAGACTTCATTGATGGTTACATGTTTTATCTGTTGTGACTGAACAGAATCATTGCTGCCGCCCTCTAAGACAACATTCCATACCTGCAGAGGGGATGCAATCCAGTCTTAACCCCTTCTCTTTTATAGGCACCTAACTGGCCTCAACATGTTGCCAGTCTTCTATCCAATTCATAATTACATTCGTCCATCTTCCATCTTTTTGCATTCCAGTAAATGTAAGTGTGAAAAGGTTTAATCTGTGACCGGAAACAAGACATCCCAGTAACCAAGATGTCTGCTGAAAATCTAACAGGTTAATGGGTTTTTTATAGTCATAATTGGGTTGTGAGGAGAGGAAGCAGATGAAGCCAAGAGAGTGCCCTTGTGTAAATACAATGTCATAACTGCATGGATACCAACTTTGGTAACGTCTTTCCAACCAGACAACAACCTTACACCTCCATGCTATTTAAACAGTACTGCTGCCTGTCGTATTCCAGACAAACCCACCCAGGGTCATTTTAAGCCTGGTTTCCAACCTTTTGACTTCTGTGGACTCCCCCTTTATCATTACTGGAACACAGGGACTCCCACTGAATCATTATTGGAATCCGGGGACCCCCTACTGAGTCATTACTGAAAGCTGGGGACCTAATCTGTTAATATTATTTAGTTTTCTAAGCAGCCACAGACCCACTGACTAGGCTTCACAGACCCCCAGAGGTGCCCAGACCACAGGTTGGGAATCACTAAAGGCATGGGTAAAGTTCGCTCTGGCTCAAGGTCCAAGCCTTTCAGGGGGCCCTCCTGATAGACCCAGCTCTGTTCTGCAGAGTCTTTCCCTGATGACCTTGAATAATTCTTAATCCTTGTTTAAAATATCGTTTTCCTTTCGTTTATTTTTACTGTGGGTGATGTGTGAGAGTCTATTACAGACATTTTGTAGGAAATCTTTCATGCCACATCCATAAAAAAAGTTTCTTTTAGATCAAAATGGGAACTCACGTGCGAAATAGGAGGGTGTTGCAGAGATTATTTGCAGTAATATTAGTCAGCTGCTGCTGTGCTATAGTGTTGAAATTGCACGTCACTATCCCAGATCATTAGATGTGGGTGAGTATGCCTGTGTTCTGTCAGTGACCATGCCAAAGAGGGCATAAAACAGCTGAAACTGGATCATAAATTCAAATCTGTTCCGAATAAGGGCCCCCAAAATATCTTTGGCCCAGGGCCCCCAAAATTCTTAAGATGTCCGTGAACCCACCTTAGACCCAGGCGGACCTGCTACTTGCAGAGCATCACCTGTTGAAGGCCAGTCTGCCGCAGTCTTAAAGGAACACGACTCACACTTCGTCTTAAAAGGAACACACCTCACAGATCTTCTTGCTGCCGCCCTCAACCTTTCCATTGCTGATTCTGGACAACACAATAGCGCATGACCAGCTTTGAAAGCCTCGTCAAGGTATTGTGCACTTCTATGAGCACTCACTGATCGTCTTCTTGACATGCACTTTCAGGTAATGCCCCGTTTACCTATTACTCTGTGCGTTAACAGTTGCACACAGCCTATGCTACAGGCAACAGTCATGTAGTGTCAAAACAAGAGCCTCCACACCCAAGAGCAATGTGACAAATCCAAGTGCAAAGCTACAGATACAGTAAGGAGGCTACTGCTTTATCGGCAGCTCTAACACCTACCTATTTCAGCCTCTGACCCTATGGCTATCGAGGATGCCTGAGAAGGCCTCTGCAAATCACTGCCCCTGGCACAGTGAATCAACTAAAAAAAGCACAATGCCCAGCAAAGAACAACACTATTTCAAGGTATGGGTACAGTGGGCAATCGCCCAGGGCCCCCACCTTCCAAGAATCCTCCTGCACATAGGACTAGGAATTCCCAATGTTCCCACTGTATTAAGAATGTGAAAAAAACAGGTTCTTATTAAATCATGTTAGCTGGGCACACACCTGCACAGAAGCTGAGGCCCGGGTCCTCCCTGAACTGGAACACAAACAACCTCGGACCAGTTTCACCCTAGTTTGGGCTGGATTGTTCCCATGAGGAGCTGGGTCAAGACTATTTTGGATGTGGCCTGGTGCACAATTAGGTGGGGTGGTGGGTGAAAAATTATGGATTAGGATGCGGCCCAAATGACTGGCAGTGGCTGAGATCAATTCAAGCATTCCAGCCATCACCTTGTTTTTGACGCCCGAAGTGCACTTCGTATGCCCAGACGATGGTCCCAAGCTCACTGTGCCACTGGAACCAAGCTATACCTGACTGAAAAGCCCAAACTAGTGCGAAACCAGTTGTAGGTTGCGTGTGTTCCCATTCAGGGAGGACCTGACCTGGCCTGGCGGTTTGGGCTGGGCTGTTCCCAGGAGTAGCAGGATCAAGACTGATTTGTATATGGCCTGGTCCAAACTGAATTGGCACGGTGGGTGAAAAACGATGATTGGGATGCGGGCAGAGCGGTTTCCAGTGGCTGAGATTAATTCTAGCATTCTATCCAGCAGCTTGTTGTTTTTGCATTTGAGGCCCTCATATCAGTTATCTTCAGCCAATTTAAGGGGGTCAGGGTAGCCAAACGGGTCCTTAGATCTGCCCCAGTCGTATTCCTCACAGGGCCTGCCAGGAAAGGAAGTAACTGTCTCTGACCCGAAAGGTTTAGGTCTGGTTGATGCCAGGATCAATGAAAATCGGGCTCTGTATCATAGTCAGGAATTATGATGGGTTTGCCACCACTGGGAATGGCGCCACGGGGCTGAACCCCGGCAAAAGTCATGCATTTGCAACTGGAGTAAGTATAGATGCAGGAACGAATCTAGAGGGCCCGACTGGTGCCAAAGGCAAACCAGCTAGCAAAGACCTAGTTGGAGGGCCTCTTTGATCCGTGGGGGCCAAAGGTGCTCCAGAGGGGTCCAGATGCCCAAATATGATTTTCCTAACCACATGAAACTCTTTGAGTTGGACGGGGGACACTGCTGCTCCAAAGAAGTAGGGGAGATGTGGAGCAGGCCCAGGAGCAGGCTCTGGGGGGGAGGTGTGGGAGTTGTGCAGAGACTTGTAGCATCGCTCCCGCACCTCATCTGAAGAATTAGACCTGTGCTGCGAAGTCAAGGAGTGCTTCGACTTCTTGGATATCTTTTTGTGAGACTTTCCAATGACGATTTGAACCTTGAGGACGGCCAGTGGGATTGACTCCAAAAGCAGGCCCTCGATCTGGAGAGGTGCAGAGTCTTCTGGTGTCAAGGTGCCAGGAGCTTCTTGGTACATTCCCGGATGGCTTTGGGGTTCAGAGAATGACAGTCATGGTCTAGCTCCAGACACCACAAACAAACCAGGTGGGGGTCTGTCACCAGCATTTGCCTGTGACAGGCTCCACAGGGTTTAAAACCCATAGGTTATTAGGAGACATTCCTAAAGCACACTGGGAGCTGAAAGCTCAAAATAGGTCGAAAAAAATCATACAAAATGACTGATGTAGTTTGTCTGCACTGGTGGTGTGGAAAGGAACAAACTGAAGCCAGCATGCTGGAGTGCAGCCTATATAGGCACTCTGCACATCACCTCCAGCACAAAGGACTCCTACCACTACGATGCAGAGCCAATCAGCACCACGTACAGTACTGCTCAAGATTTTCCAGATCCAGTCTGACGCCTGGGGAATATTCTAAGGTAAGAAATCTGCAACTAGAAACCTATATCAGAATAATTGAAGTATTCCTTCTATCACTTCGTTCTTTATTGGTTTTCATTGCTGTAGAGAGGATCCAGGTTTGAAGGAGAATTTATCTTTGACTATCAATATCTGCACCTAAAATTACAATTCAACACTCTGTGCATATTTCTTAGTCCGATATTATGCACTAGTCCACTAAACATTAGTCACCAAAACTGTATTTGTCTGGGTATGGCAATAACAGGCTGGTTAGACATCGAATTACATGTACAATTTTTTGTTGCAAGATAAAAATAAATTAGATCCAAGAGCAAAATAAAATCGAATTATCAGTTCTTGTTCAGGCTTACTTTTGGTAAGGTTTGACTGACCAATGATGGGCAGTTTCATTTTTTTATGTGTGACCCGCTTATGAAGCTTAACGTATAATTCGCTAAAATTTATCATCACTGGGCTTTACATAGTTGAAATAGGTCAGTGGTTCCCAACCTTTTGACTTCTGTGGACCCCCACTTTATCTTTAACGGAACCTGGGGACCCCCAGTGAATCATTATTGGAATTCGGGGACCCCCAGCTGAGTCATTACTGAAAGCTGAGGACCTAATCTGTTAATATTATTTAATTTTCCAAGCAGTCGCGGACCCCCTGAAGAGGCTTCGCGGACCCCCAGGGGTCCCCGGACCACAGGTTGGGAACCACTGAAATAGGTAATTAATTCAAAGTTCTTCCAAATGTTGGGTGCCAAAACAGGACTTGCCTGAGGCCTCAAAAATTCTTAAGATGGCACTGATGAACAAACTTTTATAGAAAGTGAAACTAGAACTGCCTTCATGTGTGAGAAGAAAGCAGGCAGTAAAGAGAAGGGCATTGAAGAGAGGTGCAGTTTTAGAGTGAACACTACCTACGTGTGTTTATAAATCCTTTATGGATAATTCAAGGGAAAGTCAAGATGATGGTCTCTGGGGGGTACAGTTTAAGAGTGAATACTACCTCTTTTTCTTAACATGTGTTTGTAAATCACTTTTAGATAATTAAAGGGAAAAGCAATATAATGTTGTCTGCTAGGTCTGGAAGCCAGAGTTTGATGTTTTTTCGTTCCATTCTTTATAATTTTTTATTTTCTCTCATCCATGTGTGTTTTAATATGTCTTCAGGTTACAGTAATTCAATAAGAATCATATGTTCCTGTGATGTGCATTAAAACTAAAATGGTTTCTGCCTCTTCTGAACTGGAGGAAGGATCTGTTAAAATGTCATTTTTATGTGAATGACCGGGCTGCGGGTTGTCTTTTGAACTAACGTTCCCCTTACATTTGGGTGTACGTGATCTGTTCTTCCCCTTATTTATGAGCAAGAATTATTATCCCTAATGGAACTGTACAATGTGTCATGTTTACTTGTTTTTTTAATAAAAAATGCAAAATAAAATCATTAAAAACACAGTTTCTGCCCAGTTCTATGAATAGCTGCCTGATAGGAGGCAATATTACTGTTCTATTAAATTGTTATGCAACTGTTAAACTATTTTTAGAGTTAAAAATTTTATTGCAAGCATTTGGTCATCACGTTTAAGGAGTGGCATGGCATGTTTTCTCCTTTTTATTATTTTTGTGGCATATACCTGCAATTAAAAAAATAAAAAGAAGGGTAACATTTGCACCTGATTGCCAAGGTCGAACCAAGTGTCTTTGCCAGTGCTTGTTGGAACTGGTGCGTGGTTAGAGCAATCAGTGTCAGAAATGCTCCCTTAGCCAACCTCTAACTTCTGCATCATGAGTTGGGCCAGGACAGCTCCTTCCTGAGAGTCACAAGGTAATTTACACAATTTCATTGTTGTAAAATATCATGTGATATCATTTCCAGTGATGTCATCATTATGTCAATAAGCAATTACAAAACCTGAACTATCCTCCTCTTTTTGGTCACAGAACGTTATCAAGTGAGCAATTCTTGCCTTTTACTAGTGTTATTCGCTGCCTCTGTGTCCCCAAATGTCTCACTGTCATCGCATCCCAAACAATTATGAGCATACCTTTGACTTATCAAACACCAAATGCAAGGGGTGGCTCCTCCGTAATAGCGGAGGAGTGCCACACCCTTGCTCAGAGTCGGTCAGTGAAAAATAAAATTATAATAAAACAATTTTATTATCATTTCATTTTCAAATGACTGAGCTAATCGAATCTAGGGCTGGGCCCGGGCCAGGCCATGGCAGGGAGGAGGAGTGGTTGGCACTGTAAGTGCGCGTGTCGGTTTGGCAGCCATCTTAGGATGGCCAAACCGATAGGGGCACTTATATTTCTCCAATCCATCTGTGTTACACAGTTGGGTGGAGAAAAGGCACAGGCTCCCTGTGCCTGAGCGAGCGTCAGACCAGCCTGCTCAGTTCAATCCCTGCGCTGCTCTTATGCTTGGTATAGTATGAGAGCAGTGTCTGGATTGGGTGGGGAGCCTGTGCTTGTGGTGGTCCATTCCCGGAGGAGAGGAGCACAGAGGTGGCCAGCAGCGGCAGGTAAGTCTTTTTAGGGTCAAGCGTCAAGCGCTCTAGCCATTTGTAATCTCTCTGTGGGCTTTTAACCATGCCCACCCTTGCTAGTCATTCTTTGTTGTGCTTGTCTTAAATGCTTTATTTTTATTGGTGCATTTTGTGAAATGTCCCTCCTTTGTGTGCCAAGTTCCCTTCCTATGCGATTTAACTAAGTGAACATTCCTTTGGCCATCACACTACGTCACACTTCCTCCTGTTACAGCGTGATGACCCCTCCTTCGGTTTCAATTTGGCTTTCATCCCAGCCGTGATCCTTTCTAGACATTCAAGCAGGGAGCCAATAACTCTCGTGCTCACGCACGTAGCGGTGGTGGCGCTTTGAATCGGCCTGCTTTGGTCAACTGTTTTACTTTTCATTTTCAATTTATGTGGCAAGAAAAGTACAGTTAATAATTTACAACGCTTATAGCTCTAATTTGAGCAAGTACGAGACCCACTGCATTGCAAATGCTTGTTTTTAAAAAAAAAGTATTATTCCCCTAGTCCCCACCCTACCACTTTAGATTGGCAGCGGCTGCCACTGCCAAATACAAATGTTAGATAAACAATTGTGAGATGGCTTTAAATAATATGAAATCCCAGGTTGCAAGGAATGCTATTATAACCATTTGTATCAATTCAGCAAAATGTTATTTATATGAAATGTAAGCCAAGTTCGTATACCCTACGTCACTCACTCTTAAATCTTTGATGACGTCACAGGGATTACTCCTATGCCCTAACCGTAGCCCTTCAACAGAGTTCAATTTGCTGCTGAGGGGCCAGGCGAAAGAAGAGCATAGCGTGGAAACTAAAGAAAGTGAGCAAGGCTGATAGAGCTATTTACTTTGTCTTCAAAGCACTGCCTTTATGGTCCCTGAGGGTGTGGCAAGTGCAGTGTCATGGCCATTGGTACCAATTAGGCCAAGCAGGCGTAGCAGCTGCACCTAAATGATGTCTTTGTTTGTATCATGGGCATTGGGGTCCTAGCCAATACTGGCAAACTTGCTGGTTGTGATACACACACACACACACACAATTTTAGGATGTCACAGGATTAGTCATTGAACCTGCTCAAAGTTCCTAGCAAGAATTCAGGCCAGATGGACAAAGGACTCCAGACGCCCCACATGTTTAACTTCTTAGGAGCTTTATGTGGTGCTCATGAATGCCGTACCAACACTGCACTATATAAAGTGCGACCCTCAATGACCCAATCAGTGAGACAGATTGCTCTTTTAATTCACTTTTATAAGCTCATACACATCAGCGTGTCTCATCAATTAAATATTCCGATTTGAAGCAATTTTCAAATGTGGCAGACCGGACCATGCATGTGCTGTCTGCTGTGAAACGTATTATTAGTTTACAGTAGGTTTAAATCCTACTGATTGCTCACCTTGGTTGCTTCGTATTTGTTGGCCTGTGTAGGCTTTCCATCCTCTTCTTATGTTTTTCCATCCTCTGGAGCATGAAACCATTACTTGCGCCTTTCCATTGCGTACTTTTTGTGCGCTTCTTTTTTCTTTTTGCTTAAGCACTCCACAAGAGTGCATGTGTTTTCTCTTTCCTATATTTTGTTCCCTTGTCCACACTGTGGGGCTCCAGTGTTCTCTCTGTTGCCCGACTGCGTCTCCCCCACTGCCCGTACATTGCTTTCACGCATGAGTGTTTCTCTCCACCAGCTTCACACTGCACTTTTTCTCCCATCTACTCCTCCTCCCTACAGCTCTACTTTGCCACTCGCCTATCCTTTCCCCCCTCCCGCACCACTCTGTGTGGCTTCCGCCTCTCATGTCACTTCTGCACCTCACTGTCCCTAGGGCTGTCTCCCCCACCACAAGCTTTGGAGAGAAATAATAAACGATGTTGTGAAGAGGGGGGGGGGCGAGTTCCTTCTTAGTTACTGAAGAAAAAAAAAGAGTGACATAATTTTGTAGGCGTTCGAATGCTTCGTGCAAGCACGCCTATGAAATGACAGTTTTTAAAAGCTGTTTTAAAAATCTTTTTTTAGCCATGCTGCACAGCATCGGGGTTGTTTTGTAGCATGACTAAAAACCATTGGCACAGCCCCAAAGGTAAGACCTATTGTCTTTGTCAAAGCTTCTTTAGTCTATTTTTCTGATATCTCGCATAGGAATGTCAGGTCACAGAGATTCAGAGTGATTTGATTACTTTATATGCCACTATACTATTTCAAAACGTTTAGGACCGGTATCTGGGAGAACAGTGTGGCCACTGACTGCAGTATCCTAAACTTTACACGCTGCTCAACAGGAGGCTATTGCAAGCTGCATTAGGACACATTAACTAATGCTTCCATGTTCGGATTTCTCGTTAAGTGTGGCAAATCACCACAGAAATTAGAACACTGCGTATTCAAACATTATAAACACTATCATCAATAAACTGAAATGGTTCAAATGCTAAATTCTGCTGTGTGTGTTTTACAATTGCATACTGTGATAATGCTTACATATTTTCTTTGTCCACGTGGCGCCTCTTTGGACTGTGTGCTCGATGGATAATGGACTAAAATGCTGTTTCTAGAACTATTGATGGAAGCTGAAACAAATTCCTCAGTGAGCCCACCAGTTGGAGATCATGGGGAGGCAGTAGAAAGGAGACGGAGTCACTCTGCCTTCCATTTTTCTATTATTGTGGTACTCATATTTTTCTCCCCCACCCACTACATTATACAACATGGGGAAATGGGTCAGTCCACATCATGGACTGGATAACTTCACAGAGACTGAAAGTATTCTGTCACTTAAAGAAATTATACATGTGATCATATCACGCTAAATCTAGGTTTTAGCTATATTTTATGTTGGAATTTTGTATAAGAACCCTTTGATTCTGGTGGGTGAGCTACATTTTTCTGGAGACTTTCCACCATTCTTACTAAGGATGCTATCCGAACCTTTCTTGATTTTACTTCTAGTTTGAGACTTAAAACTACTCTACATAACTTGAGCCTTCATGGCAGTTGAATCATTTATTTTGTATCATTTGATTTTGAGATTTCTGCATTAAAACCTTTTAAATTTCACCCTGAACTAGAACTCCGTTATTGAGCAGTCCCAATTACTACATATAATCTTTTCCTAACTGATGTTTGGTAAGGTGCCCTTTTATGCCAGATCAGCCCCGAAGTGGAACTTCCTGAGGTAAATTGTAGCGTATACATTTTTGGGATGTGGTCCTAATTATTGGGATATGGTGTTTCACCTCGACAATATAATGCAGAACGTGCCCTGCAGTGGCCTTCGAAGGACTATGCACATATCTCCCTGGAAAGAGTTACTAATTTTGCAAGGAGCTGTGCATTGATTGGGAAGGCTTTTAAAAGCACTAGTGCATTACAAATGAAACTGCTGTGTTCCTTCAGGATTCTGCACTGTTATTTTAACAGATGTTCTTCACTGTATTTATCCCAGTATGATTCACCAAATTGCCCCTTCATGTGGGAAAAGGTGATTCTTTCCTTTTCAGCGGTTTACAGATGCATCAGAAAAGTGCCATGCATTAAGGAACTTAGAGTCACTGCTTCTAGAGCGGAAGGCTATTTGTAGTGTAACGTTACCCATCTGCTGGTACCACGCTTTCTTCGGCGGCTGTTTCCCTAGTATGGGGGAATCTGCTCAAAGAATAAGTTACCTTTGTTAATGCTCTTTCCAGTGGAAGCTAAATCTTAATAAATATTCCTTATACCTTTGGGGGCAGATTGGCCTATTTTTATGAGGCCAATCTGCCCCCAAGGGGGACAGAAGCCACTAGACACCAGGACGTTTTTTTTGTTTTTTGTGAATTTCACGCAAGCGGAGCGACCCCTTAGGCAAGGGTTGTTCACCTGGGGGGCAAATCTTTTTTAGGCCATTTCTGCACCCTTGGGGGGCAGATCAACCTATTTTAATTAGGCCGATAAACCACTAGGCACCAGGGATTTTTTTGTCGTTTTACAGATGGGGAGCGACCCCTTAGGCAAGGGTCGCTCCCCTGGAGTGGCAAATTGTATTTAGGCCATTTCTGCCCTTTTGGGGGCAGATTGGCCGATTTTAGGTCAATCTGCCCCCAAGGGGGGCAGAAACCACTAGGCACCAGGGATCTTTTTTTTTGCGCCGTCACGCAAGGGGAGTGACCCCGTAGGCAAGGGTCGCTCCCGGGGGAGGGGGACGGGGGGTTGGGCAAATTTATTTTAGGCCATTTCTGCCCCTTGTTATTAGGCCGATCTGCCCCTTGGGGGGGGGGGCAGAAACCTCTAGGCGCCAGGGCAATTTTTTGTTTGTTTGTTTTTTTAGAGATGGGGAGCGACCCATTAGGCAAGGGTTGCTCCCCTGGGGGGCAAATTGTATTTAGACCATTTCTGCCCCCCTTGGGGGCAGATTGGCGGATTTTAGGTCAATCTGCCCCCAAGGGGAGGCAGAAACAACTAGGCTCCGGGGATTTTTTTTTTGCGCCAATGTCACGCAAGGGGAGCGACCCCATAGGCAAGGGTCCCTCCCCGGGGGGGTTGGCGGGGCAAATTTATTTTAGGCCTTTTCTGCCTCCCCTGGGGCCGGCTGAGCTAGAGGCCAAAATCCACAGGTAGGCACTTTGCAAAAAACACCTCTGTTTTCTGGGAAAAAATGTGATGTGTTCGTGTTGTGTTTTGGGCCATTTCCTTTCGTGGGCGCTAGGCCTACCCACACAAGTGAGGTACCATTTTTATCAGGAGACTTGGGAGAACACTGGGTGGAAGGACATTTGTGGCTCCTCTCAGATTCCAGAACTTTCTGTAACTGAAATGAGAGGAAAAAGTGTTTTTTGGGTCAAATTTTGAGGTTTGCAAAGGACTCTGGGTAACAGAACCTGGTCAGATCCCTACAAGTCACCCCATCTTGGATTCCCCTAGGTGTCTAGTTTTCAACAATGCGCTGGTTTGCTAGGTTTCCCCAGGTGCCGACTGAGCTAGAGGTAAAAATCCACAGGTGGGCACTTTGCAAAAAACACCTCTGTTTTCTGTGAAAAAATGTGATGTGTCCACGTAGTGTTTTGAGCCATTTCCTTTCGTGGGTGCTAGGTCTACCCACACAAGTGAGGTACCATTTTTATCGGGAGACTTGGGGGAATACAGAATAGCAAAACAAGTGTTATTGCCCCTCGTCTTTCTCTACATTTTTTCCTTCCAAATGTAAGGCAGTGTGTAAAAAAAGACGTCTATTTGAGAAATGCCCTGTAATTCACATGCTAGTATGGGCACCCCGGAATTCAGAGATGTGCAAATAACCACTGCTTCTCAACACCTTATCTTGTGGCCATTTTGGAAATACAAAGGTTTTCTTGATACCTATTTTTCACTTTTTATATTTCAGCAAATGAATTGCTGTATACCTGGTATAGAATAAAAACCCATTGCAAGGTGCAGCTCATTTATTGGCTCTGGGTACCTAGAGTTCTTGATGAACCTACAAGCCCTATATATCCCCGCAACCAGAAGAGTCCAGCTAACGGAACGGTATATTGCTTTAAAAAATCTGACATCGCAGGAAAAAGTTACAGAGTAAAACGTGGAGTAAAAAGGGCTGTTTTTTTTCACCTCAATTTCAATATTTTTTTATTTCAGCTGTTATTTTCTGTAGGAAACACTTGTAGGATCTACACAAATGACTCCTTGCTGAATTCAGAATATTGTCTACTTTTCAGAAATGTTTCGCTTTCTGGGAACCAGCATCGGTTTCTCACCCATTTTGGTCACTAACTGGAAGGAGGCTGAAAGCACAAAAAATAGAAACAATGGGGTATGTCCCAGTAAAATGTCAAAATTGTATTGAAAAATTGGGTTTTCCAATTCAAGTCTGCCTGTTCCTGAAAGCTGGGAAGATGGTGATCTTGTCACCGCAAACCCTTTGTTGGTGCCATTTTCAGGGAAAAAACCACGAGCTGCCATCTGCAGCCCTTTTTCCCATTTTTTAAAAACAAAAACAAATTTTCACTGTATTTTGGCTAATTTCTTGGTCTCCTTCAGGGGAACCCACAAAGTCTGGGTACCTCTAGAATCCCTAGTATGTTGGAAAAAAAGGACGCAAATTTGGCGTGGGTAGCTTATGTGAACAAAATGTTATGAGGGCCTAAGCGCGAACTGCCCCAAATAGCCAAAAAAAGGCTCGGCACAGCAGGGGGAAAAGGCCTGGCAGCGAAGGGGACAATATTTTACAGAAGCATGTAAGTTAATTTTTTAGAAATTCCAAAAATATAACCATTTAGATAATAATGGATAAATGTATAAAAATGTGCATAATAATGTTAAAAAATGCATAGTTAATGCATTAATCTATTATCAAGTGTATTCGATTTTTTTTTAAATCACATCCAGCAAGTAAACAAATACCATTTGTAGGAATCTGGCTCTGTACATACTATATCAAATTGAGATACAGTGTGCACCGAGTCCAGGGGGTCCCCAGAGGCTTAACAGAGGCTAAAGTAGATAATACTAATGCTCTCTTTTGTGGCAGCGTGGTTGTGCAGTTAGGCTTATCAGAGGGTAGTGCAGGGTCCCACTGGTTTTCCAGAAGGAAAAATAAAATGATAACGCACATTACGTTATAATCATTTTATTTTTACTTTGAGGGCGGGCATGGTTGGGCTGGAGGGAGGGGGCCCAAGGAGGGCTATGTGTGCATGTCTTTTTGGCCAGCTCATGTTCGCCCGGCCAAAAATACATGCGCACTTTGCATGTTCCCTACCTGGCTGTATAGTAAAGCTGGGTAGAGAACATACACAGGCTCCCATTGCGAGTCTGAGCGGCAAAGCAGGCTGCTCAGACCAATCACCATGCTGCTTTTAGAAGCGTGGTGATTGGCGGGGAGCCTCCGCAGCCAGAAGAGGAGGAGATGGAGGGGAGAGGAACACATCACCACTCAAAGGTAAGTGTTTTTTATTGTTCGTTTTACATTTATATATTTGTTAACCCCCCCACCTCCCCAAAATCTCCCCTTCTGGTCCTTTGGGCCTGGGCCTGCCCCGCTGCCACTGGGGTAGTGCAAAGCATTTGTTGTACATACACAGACAATAAGGGAAGCCTACACTCAATGACTAACTCCAGACCAATGGTTTTCGAATAAATGGCAATAATCTTTTTTTTTTATAGTTGACAGTGCAATTTTCAGAAACAGTTTCTGGGGGAAGAAAAGTTAGTACAATTTGAAGGTAAGTACAAGACTTACAGTTCCAATCTCCGGGGCTTAGGAAGTCCACAGGTTGGGGTTCAATTTAACCCCAAACACTCAATACCAGCAACACAGGGCCGACCGGGTGCAGAGATCAAAGATGAAGAATATTTAACATGGGCTCCTACGGAGACTGGGGGCACTCAGAATCAGGCCTGCTTGCAGGTAAGTACCCACGTCTTCAGAGGGCAGACCTGGGCGTTTAAAGGAGCACTGGTGGGGGGCACAGGCCAGCACCAAACACACACCCTCAGCGGCGGTGAGATCTTGGTCCTCTTTGGTGCAGGCAGTCCTCTGAAGGCTTCTCAGAGGTCGCTTGACACACAGGATGCGTTGCTTTCTTTTTCAGGGCATTTTGAAGCTGGAGACAGGCCGGTAGGGCTGGGGCCAAGTCAGCTTTCATCTTCCATCTTCTCTGCTGAGGTTTCAGCTCAGCAGTCCTTTTTCTTTCTTCTTGTGAAGTCGCCATGAATCTGATGAACTGGGTTCAGGGGAGCCCTTCAGGATGTGTCGCCTTTTTGTAGCAGGGCTTCAGATGCGGGAGACAGACCAGTGGGGCTGGGGCCAGGTCAGCTGGTGTCATCAGTCTTCTCTGCTGGAGGTCAGCTTAGCAGTCCTTTCTTCTTGTCATCTTCTTGAGGTCACCAGGAATCTGACGAGCTAGGTTCAGGGAAGCCCTTAAATCCTGGATTTAGGGGCGTTATAGGGGTCAGAGGATAGTAGCCAATGGCTACTGTCCCGGAGGGTGGCTACACCCTTCCTCTGTCCACTCCCTTTGGGGAGGGGGCACAATTCTAATCCTATTGGTACCTGTCCTCCAGACTAAGATGGAGGATTTTGCAAGGAAGGTGGTCACACCATCTCTGGACACCTTAGGGGTGGCCCTAGCTGAGGTGGTCGCTACTCTCTGCTTTCCCTAATTATCCCACCGGACTTGCTGCCAAAAGTGGGCTTTGTACGGGGTGGGCGGGCACCTCCACTAGATAGAGTGCCCAGGGGCACTGTAACAAGAGGCCAGAGCCCTTCATGCTCACCGCCAGTTGTTACGGTTCCTGCAAGGGAAAGGAGTGAAGCACCTCCACCCAGTGCAGGCTTTGTTTCTGGCCAGAGAGAGCACAAAGACTTGTTTCTTAGTGGCAGGCTGGCACAGACCAGTCAGTCCTGCACTAGAGGATTGGGTAAAATACAGGGGTCATCTGTAAGATGCCCTCTGGGTGCATTGTTCAATAAATCCAACACTGGCATCAGTGTGGGTTTATTGTTCTGAGAAGTTTGATACTAGACTTCCCAGTATTCAGTTAAGCCATTATGGAGCTGTGGAGTTACTTACAATGTCTAAGAATGGACTTGGACAATGTAGGGGGAAACTTGTTTATGCATCTATGCCCTCACCTGTGCTACAGTGCATCCTGCCTAAGGGCTGTAAGGCCTGCTAGAGGAGTGACTTACCTATGCCACAGGCAGTGGTTTGTGGGCATGGCACCCTGAGAGGGGTGCCATGTCGACTTTGATTTTTTTCTCCCCACCAGCACACACAAGCTGCAGTGTCAGTGTGCATGTACTTAGTGAGGGGTTCCCCAGTAAGGCATAATACATGTTGCAGCCCTTGGGTCCTTCCCTGGCCAAAGGGCCCTTGGTACTATGGGTACCTTTTACAAGGGACTTAACTGTGTGCCAATTGTGGAAACAATGGGACCGTTTTTGGGAAAGAACACTGGTGCTGGAGCCTGGTTTACAGGATCCCAGCATACCCTCAACATTGGCATCAATATTAGGCAAAAGGTGTGCGGGGGGGAGCATGCCAACAAGGGTACTTTCCTACACCATTAAAAAATGAAATTAATGTTTAACAATAAAAAAAAATATCAAACATGTAAACAAATGAATAACAAATAAAACATACTAAACATATTTATAATAATTTAATTGTTAGACCTGCCTTAGGGTGGTCGCCCCTAACATTTTTCCTGCCTTCCTCCACTTTTTGGATAATGTTTTTGCTGGTTTTAGGACTCTGCGCTCTTTACCACTGCTAACCAGTGCTTAAGTGCACATGCGCTCTCCCTTTAAACATGATGACATTGGATCATACCCAATTGGATTATTTAATTTACTTATAAGTTTCTAGTAAAGTGCACTATATGTGCCCAGGTCCTCTAAATTAAATGCTACTAGTGGGCCTGCAGCACTGATTGTGCCACCCACTTAAGTAGCCCCTTAACCATGTCTCAGGCCTGCCATTGCAAGGCCTGTGTGTGCAGTTTTACTGCCAATTCAACTTGGCATTTAAAAGTACTTGCTAAACCTAAAACTCCCCTTTTTCTACATATACGTCACCCCTAAGGTAAGCCCTAGGTAACCAATACGGCAGGGTGCTGTGTAGACAAAAGGCAGGACATGTACCTGTGTAGTTTACATGTCCTGGTAGTGTAAAACCCCTAAATTAATTTTTGCACTGCTGTTAGGCCTGCTCCTTTCATAGGCTAACATTAGGGCTACCCTCATATACTGTTTGTATACTGTTTTAATGGTAGCTGCTGGTCTGAACGGAGTAGGAAAGTCGGATTTAGTATGGCGAGAATGGTAATACAAAATCCTGCTAACTGGTGAAGCTGGATTTAATATTACTATTTTAGAAATGCCACTTTTAGAAAGTGTGCATTTCTCTGCACTTAAATCCTTCTGTGCTTTACAATCCATGTCTGGCTAGGTTCAGTTGACAGCTCCCTTGTGCATTCACTCAGACAAACCCCAAACACAGGATGCTGAGCCTCACTTGCAAACATCTGCATTTGGAATGGGTCTGCCTGGACTGGGAGGGAGGAGGGCCTGACACTTACATGTCAAAGGACAGTAGCCTGCCCTCAAACAAAGGACTGCCACACCCCCTACTGGGACCCTGGCAGACAGGAGTGAGCTGAAAGGGGACCTTGTGCACTTCTAAGCCACTCTTTGAAGTCTCCCCCACTCCAAAAAGTCACATTTGGGTATTTAAACAGGGCCTCCGTGCCTACCAACTCAGACACTTCCTGGAGAAGAAAACCTTAACCAGAACCTGCAACATGCCAAGAAGAAGTGCCTGGCTGCTCAAAGGACTCACCTGACTGCTTTCTGTGAAGGACTGCTGCCTTGCTGTTGCCCTGCTGCCTTGCTGCTCTCTGGCTGTGCTGAGAAGTGCTCTCCAAGGGCTTGGATAGAGCTTGCCTCCTGGTCCCTGAAATCTCAGGACCAAAAAAGACTTCATTCCTGCAAGAAGAACTCCCTGTGCGGAGGAAATCGATGCACAGCTGACAGAAAACAACGTTGAGCCTGCACTGCGGTGAAAAATTCACTGCACGCCAAATCAGAACGACACAGCCCAACTTCGCAAGAAGATCGAAGCAGTGCAAGCATAGCCACTAGAAATTCAATACACGGTCCACTGGATCGACGCACAGCTGAGCCGGAACGACGACGCCGGACTTCCAGAAAGGAATCAACACAGCGCCTGCTGTGCGGTAGAAATTTCCACGCAACGCCCACCGGAGCGACGCAGCCCCTGTGACTTCGTCCTGTCAGAGCTTGATTTCAACGCATCGTCCCCGGGGCGTCCGAAAACCCTGCAACCCGAAGAGGATCCAAGACCGAGTGCCAGAAATTGATGCAAAGCCTTCCCTGCATGAAAAATAAATGACGCGTCGCTGTTTGCGGCCCGAGAAATCAACGCACATCTGCCTGTTATCCATGCATCTCCTCCTCTGCAGTTCTTTGCTGAGATTTTGAACACAAATCAGGTACTTTGTGCTTGCAAGAGACAGTTGTTGCTTTTAAGAGACTAAAGACACTTTATATCATTTTTACAGTGATATTTCAACATATACTTATTGCATCTTAATCGTTTTGAACTGCATTTTACCAGATAAATACTATATCTTTTTCTAAACACTGTGTGGTGTATTTTTGTGGTGTTCTACTGTGTTATTGCATGATTTATTGGACAAATACTTTACATATTGCCTTCTAAGTTAAGCCTGACTGCTCAGTGCTAAGCTACCAGAGGGTGGGCACAGGATAATTTGGATTGTGTGTGTGACTTACTGTCTAGAGTGAGGGTCAGTGCTTGGACAGGGGGTAACCTGAGTGCCAACAAAAGACCCCATTTCTAACATTAATATTAATATGTAATTTTAAGAAACACTGTGCATCTAATTCCAACATTAGACCAAATGACCCCCAAAAATGATGCACTACTATAACATAATTTAAAATTAATTCAAAATGCATTTCCCATAAACAAAAATAATTAAACTTGATATAATACAAAATAAATTATATGCTTAAAAAATGCAGTACTCCTAGACTGCTTCGCTCGACCTCCGCTTGTCTGGTCACAGTACCTAAACACAGATTGCAAGATTAGGAGGACGGGGTTTATCTGTGCTTACAGCTCAGGCATGGAACAGACTGCCACCCAAGTTACACCTATAGTCAAATATTTAAATGTTTCAAAGGGCTCTTAAAAAAAAACCTATTTATTTACGTAGGCTTTGCCTGGAGAAACTCAGTATGTGACTTGGTGAATAGAGTGTATTAGTTTGCTAGCGCCGGAACACCCGTGGGTAACTGACCACGCTATAAAACTAATAAATAAATAATAAAAAACAGAAAAATACACGATAAAATATATTTTACAGTAAACTATAATTTAAACTTCAATATCATTGTGGAGAATTAAAAAAAACAATAAGCTTACTTTGGAAATTTCTGTTCACTATATTTTTTGTAGTCATCATATTTTGACCATGATATTATGGTAGCAAAATATGTTTGAGTCGATATGTTGGTGGACAGCTAGGCAAGGCTCAGTACATAAAAATGCATGCAACTGATTACTCCTTTACCCTTCTTCGCACTAGCAAAATCTAAGGTATAAATCAAAGGAATTGTCACATGAAATATTAAAAGGACAGCAGAAGATTAAGAAGGATATCCAACAATAAGTAATACTATCACTGTTGATGAAATAACTTTGGTTTAGTCTACCCCTCTAGAGAACCCCTTATTTTTCTCATACTACCACTTCCTGCAATAAGGAAGGACAATTTCACAGGACTAATTTACCTAGATAGAATACCGCAAACTGTGGCTGGACTAAAAGATCCTGTGGACAGAAATGATGACCCACCATGAGACTGCAGGGACACATTCACCAACTGTGTTACAAAGGACCAAGATCAAGCTCTTCAACAGAGGAGAGACTTCCCTAGTGTTATCTTCTGAAGAACAACTGAAGAGACCTCATCCTTCACCAAGCTTGGGTTACAAGGAGGACACATTGGGCCATCAAGTCCTAAAGAGAGGACTTTCACTAGAGTCAGAAACATCTGTATCATATATCAAATGTCTGAGATCCTTTGATGAGTAGAAACAGCCCTCATAATAGGTTGTATCTAGGGGAATGCCAACGAGGAGCAGTTACAGATTCAAGGTGGGGGGGGGGGGCAACATCTGGATAGTGGCGGAAAACTATTGGTGGTGTAATACCAGGGTGATGTTAAAGTCTTAATACTAATTAGGACAAACTCAATTTCACCAGCCAATAATTTTTGTGTGGAAATCCATGAAGTACCAACCTTCTGAGGAAAGCAGACACTACTGCCAGTACTTGATGAAAACCAGGCCAAGAGACAGTACCATTAACTGAATGTGCTTGGATTCAAGAGTAAGTTGGAGATAATGTATGTGGGTGGGCCAGAATGACTGTTATGTGGTAAAAGCCATCCAGAAGATTCAGGAACACCATCCAATCTTGTGCTTAGACGGCCACAAAGAGCCAACTTCAAAAGCATCTTGAAGTTGTCCAGTTGGACAAAGTTTCAGGGACCTCAGATATAAAACTGGGCTGAGACCCACATCCCTCTTGGGGGCTATTAAATAGATCACTTAAGATCCCATACCCCTTTCCTCCAAATGAAGCACTCCAATGACCACCTTCTCAAACAAGGCCATGACTTTTGCCTCCAAAGATATGGAATGTCCTGAGGGGCACTTCCTGACAGCTGGGAAGTGTTCCAGAGGAGTAGTCACAAAGAGGAGGGCATAGTCTTTGCAGGTCAATTGAAGCACACAACATTCTATGGTGATGGACTCCCAATGGGCCAGAATGTGGAAGACCCTCTCCGTAACCTGAAGATGGTGGTGCAGGAAGGCCAAATTAGAGTATTTTGTGGCATCAGAAACAGCAGGATCTCTAGCTGCTGCTGGTGACATTTTGATCCCTCTTTCTTGTGCAAAAAGCAGAAGAATTGCTGTGAGGTCAGCACTGGTTGAGAAAATTGTCTCTGCCAGGAATGCTGGGCGCTTGAAAAAACACAAAAAGAATGGTATAGATGGCAGAATTGTTTTGTATGGGAAGGCAGTCCAGAGAGTGCACCTAAGCATGACTAATCTTAACCTGCTCCAAAGAGGAGCTGTCTTTCTTTTCAAAGATTTTCTCACCATCAAATGGTAAATTCATCTATGGAGCCTTGATTTCTCCAGAAAATCCTGTTGCAGGCAGCCAGGCATGCCTATGCAAGGTTGGTGCCGCTGTCACAGAACGTGCAATGATGTCAGCTGAATCGAGGCCACACTTCTATATCTGTTTGCGCCCATCAAGACTACCCTTGACTAGTTGAAAAAACAGACCATTCACCTATTTCTGAAGGTCAGTTAGTAATTTTTCATAAGGCGCAAATCTACCACCAAAGTAGTCATGCGGCATTGGCAGTGTGTGCGTCCAGACTACCTAATTCGAATGAAACTGAGCCAGATTGTGGTGGTGTGATATTTGCCTGTTTACTGGCGAACCTAACAAGGGCTTCTGCCATGCAGCAAGCACTTGCTGCTTGTTGAGGGGAAGACATAACTCAGAAGCAACATAGATGACTAAGATTTCTCTCACAATATTGGGCTGGGCTCATCTGTCAGAAGAGGAAATTCACTCTCCTCCACAGCTTTACTTATAATGAATATCAGCCTCCCAGGAAATATACCATCCAATTTGTTTTCTGAAGATCCAAATAAGCACATCATTGGTGTAAGGGTGAAGGAGGTAATCAGCATCCAAATCATTGGTCTTAGTCGGCTGGAAATCCAAATTCACTGTGTCTTGCATGTCCGAATCTGAACCAAAGAGTTCCTCCATGGATATCAATTTCTAGGCTCTGGGAAGTGGGTCAGTGAGAGGCTGATTCTCAAAAGGTGATTTGACCACTCTGAGGATCTCCTCTGACTGTAGAGGCTGAGGCAGTGCCATCCCCATTCCAGGGAAGTCAAAAGACAAGCCAGTGCTAGAGCAACTGACATCTTTGTGGGAGGTGCTGATGGTGGAGCATGTTAAAGCAAGGAGTTGGGCAGCATTGGGTCTGGAGTCAGTGAAGTTGCCAGGCCCGATGGTCTACACTTTGGGAGCCAAAGAGGGACAGACTGGGGTTTCAGAGAGCCTTGAAAAGTTTTATCGTAGCATACCGAGAGCCCTCAACCTGAGACAGGTTGGCAGAAGAAGCTGGTTACTTTAAATAAAGGGTCTTCAAAACCTGCGAAGGACAAAAGGGAGAGGCCGGCATTAGAAAATGGTGTTGGTCATTCTCTAAGCGCCTCAATGTGGAATAGTTTACTTGACGAGGAATAAGAGGATTTGTCCTTCTTATGCTGATTTTGTGTTTTTCATGAGAGGACCCCTAAGAGCATTGCTGTATCAGAAGACTTTCCAAGAAAGTGAAATGGGGCCATTTAGGGGTCTCCTTGTGGGAAAGGAACAATTTGCCCTCCTGCTTTCTGCTGGCCTGTTAAGGCAAGAAGGTAAAATAATCACAAGTTGTGGGATTGTGACCTGAGACGAGCCACACATAGAGATGTTGTGAGGTCAGACATGGACTTTTACTTATAACAATGTTGACAGGGTTTAAACTGTGACACCTTACGGGGTGAATTTGACCTACAATGTGGAACAAGGACTGAGTGAAACTGAAACACTGGTAAAAACTGAAGGATAGCTCTGGATCTGCTTCGGTACTAGGCAGAGAAGTAGGAACTTATGCCAGCACACCAGATGTCACAGTATATGGACTATTTTAAGGCTGGTATCTCAACTTCTGGGTTCGATGTAGCAGCAACTGGAGTTCCACAGCACCACTTGACAGGGCTGGAGAAATGGTACAGAACATGGCAGTTAAACTGATTTGGAATATTAGGAAATGAGTCCGCATTTCTTGAGACCCAAACTGCACTGGGTGCCAGTTGGCCATATGGAAATGTCTGAATCATTATACTTGGCACATAAGGCACTTCGTGATCCTCAATTAAGTACTTTTACTAGACATTCTCATTGTACAAGTGAGGGTGCAGCCTGTGATCTGAAACAGCCTATTGTTAGAATGTCTCTAGATTCCTTCAAGTCACCTTGGGAGGGAGATTTTTCTTGGTGCCTATGTTAGGACATGGAATAGTGTGTCATTGAAAATGCAAAGGGACACCGCTCTGTTAAAGTTTAGAAGGCCTGTAAAATATGGGCTATTTCCTGCTTATTAGTATGATGGCTTCATGCTGCTGTAGTCAGAGGACTTAACATGTTTTGGCTGTATGTTCATGCAAATGCAAATAAACAAAATACATAAAATGCTGAAAAGATGATCAAATTCTCATATACAGTGTGGCACCTGCGGATTGTAATGAGGTTAGGACTCTGTGGGAAGAAGTATTTGCAAGAACATCCAGGCTATTTCTCTGGGACTGGGGCCAAGCACCAACATTCCTCTGTGCTCCCACATTATATCATACACAAGGAGAGCAAAGCTCAATTTGTCTGTGACGTCACTTTTAACCTTGAAGTAGAAAACATACATGATACTAACCTGTAGCTACATTTCCCAGTATTGGTATACTTCACAGATTCATATGCTTTAATTATTCCTGGTAACTTAGGTGAGATCTTCAGGTGTCCTATAATAGCAGTGTGTAGCAAAGTATCAAACTGCTTTATAAACAGACCTTAAACAGTGTATAGTTAGTTGTTATTAACCTTGCTGGAAAACACCCAAACTCCAGCCAACGAGGTAACCATTTCCTGAACCCACTCCCCAGGGGCCACCACACCTTAGATTTCAATAAACATGGGTGAATAATTAAGACTTATTAAGCCTCAAAGATGGGGAGGAGGGACTCTATGAATGATACCAATGATGGAGAACTGTAACTACAGATAAGTAACTTGTTTATTTTACAACACTGAATCTTTCATGGATTCATATGCAAATGTTTCATAGAGTCATAAGCTTGAATCGGAATAGAAAGCAGAACCAGTAGTGTCAACCAAATGAAATCAGTAGAGGAGGGCATACAGGCTCATATAATGAGAAAATATTATGAAAAACTGTCTGTCCCATGACTAAATGCCTTCCTGCTTTTGCATCTAAATGATACTATGACACAGATACTGAAAAATGGGTCTCCAATGTAAAATGCCACCCGTGTTGCCACTCCTCTCGTGGAATGCTGTGGGACTCTGCTGCTCTGGTGATTTGCTTTGGTATAACAGAATGTGTTAGCCACAGGAATCCATCTGGCAACTCTTGTTTGGACAGGGGACGACCCATATTCATGTCACTAAAGGAGAATAACTATTGATTTCTGTGCCTCAAGTACTTTGTACTTTTTACTTAAAACTTCAGACACCTCCTTGTGTTCAAGAAGGGCAGTGATCTCTGTAACACAAGTGTACTATAGAGGACTGCAGCAGTACGGCTCCAGGCTTAATCCAGCATAGGCTCCAACCCACCATCATCAGTCAGTCCCCACACTACATGCACCAACAGCTCCCCCCCACCTTTTGCCCCTCATGAAGAGTGTCTGTCAGGCAGAACAAAGGTCAGCCTGACAGACACTCTTCATGTTCAGGTCAGGCAGCCAGGGGCAGACATGCATGATTTGCGCAGACTCCTGGCTGCCTGAGAAGAACTTTGCTGGGCTGAGGAGGTCAAAGCTCCTGTGGGTGTGACCACCTCAGCTCAGAAAAGGTTCCTCAAGGCCCTCCCCTGGGTGACGAGGAAAGCGTCACCCATTGACTTCGAGCTGGGCACTTCAGGTTTAAGCCCTTTAGCGCCCAGGGCGTGTGTCAATCAGTGACACTTCGTCACGGAGTGGGGTGGGGTCAGCAGTCTCACTGACCCCATCCCACTCTGTGACGAGGCTGGGACTGCTGCCTTCCCTCATTGGCTGACCTAAGTTCAGCCAATGAGGGAAGGCAGCAGTCTCAACCCTCCTGGGACCTCCGAGGCTGAAGGTAAGTGTGTGTGTGTGATGTTTTAAAATGAATGTTTGGTGCGTGCATGCATGTTTGAATGTTATGAGTGTTGTTAATGGATGTGCGTGCGTGTGTGAAAGAATGAGTGTGTGTTATCTTTTAAAATGAATGTTTGGAGCGTATGTGCATGTTTGAATGTTATGAGTGCTGTTAATGGATGTGCGTGTGTGAAAGAATGAGTGTGGTGCTTCCCGCACCCCCCCTCCTAAAGCTGCCGGCCGCCCCTGAAGGTTGGAAAAGTGAGACTGGGGGAGCAACAGGCTTCAGGAAAGCTAGAGGGTCCCCAATATACTAAGCAACATGGGAGCAGAGTGCGGCATAGGCAAGGGAAGGGGGATAGGGAGCAGAGCTCCAGCAAGCTCTATCCTTTCCTGGAAGGTACTCTTGGGAAGGCTAGCAGCATCACTTCCAGCTACAGCAAGAACCACATTTACATCTTTCAGCCTCGGTCCAGCGGCCATTGATAGACAGAAAAGGCATTTGCCCAATAAGGATCAATGCACACTGCAACAAATGGCCAACTTCACCGTCCATAAACTGCAACGTAAAAATCCTTTTAGTGGTGTAAGATTATGTGATGAAATGTAGGGCAGAATCTACCAGTTACATCATGCAAAGTGATACAAGTCTTTGAAAGATACACTCAAATAATTTCTGCTTCTTAGGGTTAAAGTGACACTACGTCAAATTATAAAAGGAAAGAAAGACACAATGCAAATTAAAACTTTAAAGGCCACATCACATGAACAAATTTGTGTCCTGGAAATAGAAATGATCTTCGCTAATGGTTTCCTGTATCAAGTAGAGATTTGTGCTGGAATTAGTCTGAATTCTGCTGACAGAAATATGTTAGCAGGATATGGAGAATGCCGCCAACAAATTCAAAAACTGCAGACAGAACAATTCACATGATAACGGCCAAAAGTGATTAAGACGAGATTGTGAAACAAAACACTGGTCAAACAATGAAACTGCAGTGAGTACATTGCAAAGCACATTTGTACATTTAATCGCTTCCAGGCGGCATACAAAGAGGAATCACTTCGTACAGCCCATCCACATCGTGCTACATGTTTTTGTCTCTTTGGTCAGCTTTACAGATGCATTAGCCTTTTCCGAGCTGAACACCTGAGAGCCTTCTATCTCAAGAGTAAAACATCAGATGCAGGTGTGCGAAGTTTCACGCTTGAGCGGAACGAAATTGCTTCTGCCTGTCAGCTCCTAAATCCCTATTTGCCAGACAGGATATCGCAGGGTGCAAAGTCACCAAGGCCAATCTAAGGCAAAATGAAGAGAGCAAACAACCACTGCCCCAGGGAGTAAAAGAACATTGCTCTGTAACAAACCAAGCAAGTATCTGAAGACGCCATTAAGAGGGTCTCTGATGTGGAAACAATAGTTCAAAAAGAAGAGACAGCGTCCTAAAGACACCATTTTGCCTTGTGTGAAAGTAATGAACCTCTTTAAACACTTCGACGATCTTGGGAGTAAAATACTTTGTTACTGCGGCTTTCTACTGGCTGTCAGACATTCGCACCATGTGGCTAGAGGACCTTTTACACAGAAAGAACCTTCCAAGTCATTTAGTAAAATTAATTACTACCCCATTCTCCTCCTCCTCGCAAAGCTTGCTTAGTGATTCAGATAAGCCGTACTCCACAACACAGGAATCCAGGGGCCTTAAAGAATTATCAACGTTTTTTCTACTACCTCCCCATCCCAGCCTAGGTGGAGCCATTAACTCCATTCTTCCCCGCAATGCCTGCTGTTTCCGACAGAATCCTTCAGAGAAGACAGGCGCAGGTGGGAAAGGGACTTCACTTTTATCCTTTCTTCTTGAGTGTCCTGGCTGGACCGGGGTTCTAAGCTCGACCTCGGAAGCATTCTCTGGTGAATCAGGAGCATGGGCATAGCATTCCAGATGGGATCTACCTTGCGTGTGGAACAGGAGGCACAAGTCCTGTAAACAAATGTAGGTTGGCTTTGCTCCTGAGCCCCCCTCTTTCTTTCCCGAAAGCGAGGGCTGGGTGTGCCCACTGTGGACTGAAAAGGCTGGATTTTCAGTTCTTTGTCTAGGTTAGTCGCAGCTGTAAGCTTCAGCACAGTCCCAGGATGCTTTGACGAGGTCATTGCATCGGGTGTGCGTGGCAGCTCAGTGGACTAATGCATCCATTTCACGGAACTATGTTTGAGCCCATTGTCACAGTTTCAAATGATGGCATGTCGACTCAGCTTTTGATCTTTTCAAGGTAGATATAAGATTGATATAAGACTATCACTGAGAGTTGGATAACAATAAATACCTGTTATCAGTCAAAAGCAAGTAAATGCCTCTTTAGGGACAATATAGTGTTATACAAATCCGTGCTATTATATATTACCACTAAAGGGCCAGGTGTAACCAGACTACCATGGTCCTTGGATATTGCCGATTGTCTTTGGTGGAGTAAGAATGTTACAGCGAGAACCATTACTAGCCCTCAGCGTCCTTCTCAGGTAGACTTTGTACGAGCAATGTTATGGACCTTGGAGGGGCAGCAAAGCTTCTCTCACTGCTTACCAGATGGGGACAGGCAGTGCAATATGGGGCTCCAAGGTTTGTCTTAGAGGGAAAATACCATCAGAAGTAGAACAGCATGAGCAGACTGCATATGGGCCTGACTCAGCTCCTTCCTCCAAGGGCAGTGGTTGCTTCAGGTTGTGCTACTGAGGGGTTGAGGGGGATTGGGGCAACATTTGACGAGCTGGATATAGGGACTGTGTCCCAGCCAATTCGTGAAATGCTTGTTTTTTTCTCTTTCAATAGCGAGAATGACTGCCTTGGACTGCTCGTGCATGCACAATGTTTATGTGTGAGTGCTGGAGGGCCCTCAGCTCCACTGTCCAGCATAAAGGAGTCAGTTTCCGGGCCCAGCATACAATAGCTTCACAAGCCTACTCTATCCAGTAGTGCCATGCCCCTTCTACCGGTTTGGTGTACGGGTTCACTCACATTTCCTTCCACTGACTTGAAGCTGCGGCCTTCCATTAGAAAAGTCACAATTAATTGGTAATATCTAGAAAATGTCCCTCCTACCTGGCCCAGGGATGGCTGGGGTTGCCTTAAGTAAAGTGGGTGTTCATGCCACGCAAAGCTTCTTTAACACTGTTAAATGCAGAAGTCACAAGGTAGCACATATGGCATTGGAGCCAGCCCAGTGTGGTTTTGTGTGCTGACCTTCCTATATTTACAGAGAACTAGAACTCTATCTCCTTTTTCTCCCAGTCACAAATTAACTGTTACTTTGTCTTTGACCATACTCAGATGTCTATCAACTAGGTTTGAAGTGTAACTGAAACACGCAGACACACATTCTACAGTCATTGGCCCCTTCTCACAAAACCTCGGGGGAACGGACTTACATGACGGGTGGTAACCCTGCTGCATCTCTATTCTTTCTTCAATACAATGGAGTTTGAGATGATCAGCCAGCTCTTACCCCAAGTTTTCAGGTTTTCGGTAGAATACCTTCTAGTATCCCTCTTTATTTTAAGGTCTCAGAACGTCTGCTGGCCTGGCTGGGTGTTATGGGACAACTCTAAAATGAGAGTGGTCCCTAAAGCATCTACAGTTTAAGAAAATGTTGAACAATATGCATCCGTCATTCTCTTCCCTCAAGTCCAAAAGCAATATTCCTGCGTTCAAATAAGGCCTCTCTTTATCTTAGTAGTACTTTCATTGGTGGATATCAAGTGTCAGGTTGGATAGAAGAATGGATTGAATATGGTCTGCATGACAGTCACTATTGCACCCTGACTTCCACGTATCATACATTAACCTTTTTTTTCAGTTGGCCTCACACATACCATTAGGCTCTCTATAATCCAATGCCAATGATTTAGCCACTTCACCAGTGTAGTATCGGCACAAGAACCTCTTTTTTTTTTTTGGTCCGCATTACGCAAGGACTTTTGATTTTACTAAATTTATATATATAAAATATACACATTCACAGGGGCTTTCACTTAGCCATATTTATCTCTTGGTCTGTTGTTGTTTCATTCACATTATTTTTCTGCCCATTACAGCATAGAGCATGAGGCAGAGGGGCAGCTTACTTCAGCCTTTGCCTGACTTCACTGTGAGTGGAGGCATTCTACTCTTTCAAGAGGAGCACAACCACACACAAAGTAGTTCTCTGCTATGCCAGAGACTACGATGGGAACATGTCCTTTTGAGACCAAAAAACTATTTGCACTGTGTTAGAAATTGGGTCTCTGATTGGCAGAGATATGCAGTCTGTCCAAGTAGGGACCACAATCCTAGTCAGGGTAAGTCAGATATGCATCCTATATTAACCTGTGCTCACCCACTGGTAGCTTGGCATAGAGCAGTCAAGCTTAAATTAAGCAGCAATGAGTAAAGTATTTCTGCAACACTTAATTACAGTAACTTAGTGATGGACACCTCAAAAAGACTCCACTCCAGTTTTAAGAAATAGAGAATGTGTATCTGAGTAAAACAAGACCATAAGGACAATAATCATATCAGTAGAAGCCTAGATTTAGATTTTTAAAGAATAACTAAAAATAGTGTTTAAAAGCCACTAGCGGTCAAAAGGTTACTTGAGGTTGCAAGGAACCAGTGCAAATCCAAAGTTCAGTTCGACTGCGATGGAGGGTAGACTGGCTACAGAACCCAGGTAGGGTCCACAGAAACAGTACCTTGGAGGGAGCAAGCAACTACTGTGAGGAGCAAATGCGAAGGCGATGTGTCAATATTTACCCTGCACTCAGGTCACTGCGTCATCGTTGAGCCTCGCAGTCAGGTCCTGCATCAGCGTCGAACTCCATTGAGCGTTGTCATCCAGCCACACAGGCTGTGGATATGCTGTTGTTTAGCAGCCTTTGCATTGGCATCAGAGGACTGATGTGTCAGTTCTGATCGGCGCAGTCATGACGATGTGTTGATTTTTACAGAAAACTACAGAAAACAGCTGCAGAACCCACTTCTGAGGCCCAGGACAGACCTGAGACATGTTTAAAGAGCTACTGTAGTGGGAGGCACAATCAGTGCTGCAGGCCCACTAGTAGCATGTAATTTACAGGCCCTGTGCACACACAGTGCATTCTACTAGGGACTTACAAGTAAATTAAATATGCCAATTGTGGGGCGTGGCTTTGGGCGTCAAGATGGCGGTCGCACTCTGAGAGTGCTCTGGACCCCTCCGTCATCCGCCCTTAACTACTGCGGTCCAAAGGAGCAAAAAAGCACTATTTCAGACTCCCCGGAGTCCCGGGGGCCCAGCGAGAAGTCAGCTGGGGCGAACTGGCGGAGAGCCTGCGTCCCGCCTTCGTACGGCGGTCCGGCCGATCCCATGAAAGAGAGGTAAAGATGGCGGCCGCTGCGGGATGCACCTGGCGGGGCTGAGACTGGTTCGATGGCCCCGCCGGAGGCGAGCGCTGCAAATTGAAGTGGCAGCGGGACACCCGGAGAGACCTGGGTCGTGCCCCGCCGGTGGTTCCCTGCCATCGAAGTGCTGGCGAGTCCCCTCAATGGGGAGGAAGACACCAGGTGAGCGGTGCCGTCCCGGCGTGCGGGGGTGCGGGTGCGACCCGGGGAGCTGAGAGACCCCCCCCGCCCGCCCGACCAGCTTGCGGTACCGAGCGGAGGCCGCGGCAGGGGCCCCTTCCCCCCACGGTCCTCCCTGGCGAGAAACAAGGCCTTGAGCCGCGCGGAGGATCGAGACCCGACTGGAAGACCGGGTGGTGCCCCGGGGGGGCAAAGACGCGATCCGGAGACCTGGAAGGGGTGGAGGGGGACGACAAAGGGTGGCGAACCCCCCCCCCATTTCTGCAGTAGCAAGAGGAGGCCCGAGGGCCTGTTGGCCTAGTTCCGGCTTCCCTCGGGTCCTCGCCCAGACGGAGCGCGTGCTGGCTCGCGGCAGAAGCTGGGGGCGCACTGCGAGCTGAGCAGTGGAAGGACAGCACCTTGGGGCAATCTGAAATCCTGGGTCCCAGGTCGTACATGGTTGGCCTTGATCGGAGCGGCTCGAGGGATTGGGGGCCCAGTCGAGACGGTGCGGGGCCTACGGATGGGGTGCAGGGCCCTGAAGGTGGAGGGGCCTAGGTTTAGATCTTGGACGGGTCCCCCCCTCCTCGGTGGAGGGAGCAAGAAAGGGATCTGACAGAGAGGAGCCAATGGTACCAACGCAGGGCCCGGAAAAGAGTAAATGAGACTATAGACTGCCCCTGGGACAGTGAGCTCCTGCCATCCTTGCACGGACAGACACAGCGAGCCCCCACGGTCCAGGGCACTTGACAACACACTGATTTCTCGGGCTTGAAACCGCACTAAAGAGGGTGTGACACACCTGACCCCCGCCTCAAGTGCCACGATGGGAAAAGATAAAACGAACAAACAACCTCCGCCCTCCCAACAAAAAATCGACCAGTTCACGACTACGACGGGCCAACGGGGAGGGGGAGAAGCGGCTGGTGGGGGCCCGGCTCCGGACGGGGTGAGCGCCATTCTCCAAGCTATTCAATCATCGCAGATGGCCGTAGAGACTAAAATTGGAGAGGTGCGAGTGGACATGGGCCTCATTAGACAAGACCTTAGAAACGCAGTGACCCGAATTACGGAGGTGGAAACCCGTGTTTCTCAAACCGAAAGCGATCTGTCGGACCTCAAAACCACAGTGGCCCAACTACAATCCCGAACCAGCGAGCTTCACCGCTGTGCAGAAGATGCAGAAAACCGGGCAAGACGCAATAACCTACGTTTCATAGGTTTCCCAGAGGGCATAGAGGATGACAAGGCCGCCGAATTCCTGGAGAAGTGGATCAAATCTTGGATGCCGGACCAATCCCTCTCGCCCTTGTTTGCAATTGAACGAGCCCACAGGGCGCTCGCACCTCACCCCCCTCCGGGAGGCCCGAAGCGCCCGATGATCGCACGATTCCTTAACTTTAAGGACAGAGACAACATCCTCAGGGAAGCGAGGCGGCTAGATGATATGCAATGGGAAAACCACAAAATCCTAATTTTCCCGGACTACACCAGAGAAGTCCAAACCCGCCGTAGGTCATACGAACATGTTAAACAAAAACTTAGGGCAATGCAACTCTCGTACATGCTCCTTTTCCCCGCACGCCTCAAAGTCCTCATGGCGGGGAAAACCTACTTTTTTGAATCACCTGAAGAGGCTTGGGACTGGCTGACGGAGGAGGGCATCGGAGCCCGAAGGGGTCCCCCTAAAACCACTGGAAGAATCCCACGTGTCGAACCCTCATCTTCGGAGGGGCCCCGGAGGAGCCGGAGACGCACCAGATCCCGGAGAGGCAGACAGAAAGACTTGAACACCCCTGCAGAGGATGAAACGGCCTGGGACCCTAATCCTCATACCAAGACGAGCACTGAGGCTCTACCGAGGCCCCGGACGCCGTCCCATTCTGCGGAAGATGGGCGCTTGAGTCAATCTCCGGTGCTCGGCTGACAGGATGTGTGAGGCCCCTGCGCGAGACGTGGGGGGATTCTGGCCGCGCTTGGTCTGCTCGAGCGGCTCCTGATGGGACTAACATTGACGGCCCCAGAGACTTCCTACAGTATTGTGTTGAATGCTTGATTTGTGACCGTTAACTGCAACTGATCCGAGTGAAAGGAGGGGTCCACCACTCCACCCCAATGACAGCTCTACTGGCTGTCTGGTTTTGGTTGGGTACATGGGCGACAGATGCTTCTGGGGTGGGAGTATGGGGAGAGGGGGAGTTTAGGGGGGGGGAGAGTTTGAATTAGGTTTAAGAGGCGACAAGTTAGTTAGCCTGGTTTGTACTTTTAAAATTTCGCTGACACGTTTGAAATGGTCATCCCTGGGCTTGCACCCACACACCCAAACAGGTTCAACATCGGCACACCTCACGCTTGGCCCTCAGTAACCCAGGTCCTCTCCTGGAATGTAAACGGCCTATTAGACAAGATCAAAAGATCAGCAGTATTTAACACCCTCCGCAGATACTCCCCCTCAGTAGTTCTCCTGCAGGAGACCCATCTCCTCGGGTCCAGATGCCCTATGCTTGCGCGAGGAGGATACAATAGGGTATACCATGCAGGGTTTTCCAGAGGCTCTAGAGTAGTGGCTATCCTGCTCCATCGATCTCTACCCTTGGTGATCACAGCCACGCAGTCTGACTCACAAGGTAGATTCATAGTAGTCACAGGGACTCTTCAGGGGCAACCGCTAAACTTAGTGTGCGCCTATGCGCCCCCGGCAAATCTGGACACCTTCCTACTTACGCTCCACCAAGTGACCTCAGGACTACCCCAAGGAACCACCCTACTGGGAGGCGACTTCAACTCAGTTCTTGACCCAAAGCTGGACATTTCTGGGGAAACTACTATGAATAGATCCAAGCGGGCCTCAGCCCTAAGTAACTGGGCGGAGAGCCTCGGCTTGTGTGAGGTGTGGCACACCTGGCACCCCAGAGAGCGCCAATACACACATCCTTCGGCAGCCCACCAGACGCAGTCCAGAATAGACATGGTGTTCATGCCCGCCCTAGACTTCTTAAAAGTCGCAGGGGCGGAGATTCTCCCACGGGGGTCTCCGACCACGCACCAATACGAATCCGACTGGGAGGAGCAGATCCTACCAGACGGCCTATGTGGCGCCTGAACGCGTGGCACTTGCAAGATAAAGAATACACCCAAGAGATCAGGATGCACCTCGGTCAATATTTCGAGTTAAACGAGGGCTCGGTTCGGTCCCCGGGAATACTATGGGCTGCCTGCAAAGCCACTATTAGAGGGCACGCCAAAAGCATTCTTCGGTCCCGTGAACGGGACCAAAACTCCCAAATCGCTGAACTGGAGAGCAAGGCCCTAAGACTCGAATGCCAACACCTAAACTTGGCATCGGCCTCGACTATGAGGCAACTGACCAGGGTAAGAGAAGATATCAAACACATAATGCTAGAGTCGGCCAAACACATGTGGAGAGCCTCAGCAGCCCGAATCTATGGATGGGGGGATAAAAACGGGAAGCTGCTGCATTGGCTGGCCACCCGCCCCATGGCTAACAGAATTATACCTGAGATCTTAGAAGACTCGGGCACCCTTGTCAAAACATCAGTGGAAATCGCACATAGTTTCGCCTCCTACTACACCCGTCTATATGCCAGACACCCACGCCCTGATATTGAGAGAGAGTCCCCCCTACTAAATGATATTACCATTCCCGGGATATCCCCAGAGGCGAGAGACAGACTGGAGGAGGCCATTGGCCTCGTAGAGGTCTGCAGTGCAATATCTGGCCTGGCATCAGGCAAAACCCCTGGCCTTGACGGCTTTCCAGCGGAATTATATAGTAAATGCAGCGACATTCTGGGTCCCCACCTGCTTAGCATGTACGATGAAGCGGAGAATCAAGCCCGCTTTCCAGCTGAGATTGACCAAGCGACTATTGTGGTGATCCCCAAAACCCAACCCCCATCACAACACTGTTCAGCGTACCGGCCTATCTCGCTCCTAAATGTTGAAGTCAAGGTGCTCTCATCGATCCTTGCCTCCAGACTGAAGGAGGTAATGCCCACACTGGTACACCCTGACCAATGTGGTTTCATGCCTACTCGTAGCACAAGGCACTGCATCAGACGGTTACACCTTGCTTTGGCACACCACAAAACGTTATCACACGCGCACTTGGCACTACTTTTACTCGATTTCGAAAAGGCCTTTGACACGGTAGATTGGTCCTACCTCAAACAGGTCCTATATAAGAACGGGCTCGGACCTAAATTCCGAGGTTTAGTGAAACTCCTATACTCTAACCCGACTGCCCGAATCCGGGTGAAAAGAGTAGTCTCTGACCCAATCCCCATTGGCCGTGGGATTCGACAGGGATGCCCGCTATCCCCCCTGCTCTTTGCACTAGTAATAGAACCTCTGGCGATACTACTGAGAAATGATCCGCTGATCGAGGGCTGGCGCTGGCCCTCTGGCTCGGAAGACCGGGTGGCTTTATACGCAGACGACGTGCTCCTGTATATCTCCAACCCATACAAAAGCGGCCCACGCGTTCTAGAGATCCTGAGACTTTTCGCAGAAGCCTCAGGACTGACCTTGAACCCAGCCAAATCTTTATTGATTCCCCTACATCGCTCAAACGACTGTATAGATTGGCAACGGAACATCCCAGTACAGAAAAACAGCTTCAAATACCTTGGGATATATATGTCACTTCTGCCCGAATTAGCGTGGGAACTTAATGTCACGCCGCTTACAAGAAAAATCAAATCCGACCTCCTGTGCTGGAAGGCCCTCCCCCTGAATCTACTTGGCAGAATAGCGCTGTACAAGATGATGATCCTCCCCAGGCTCTTATACCTCCTGCAGAACTTTCCACATCCCGTCCCCGCGAGATGGTTCAGGGAGATGGACTCTTTAGCACGCCAATTCATATGGAGCGGCTCCCGCACAAGATTGTCGCTAAAAACCTGTCAGAGGGATGTATATGAAGGTGGCTTGGGCATGTCGAAAATTCAATACTATTATCTAGCGATGCACACACTTGTAATCAATGACTGGGTGGGAGGTGGATGGACAGACCCCGCATACCAAGCCCGATCCCCCGAGAGACCCCAGATGTGACCAAAGTGGTGCTTCTGGGATGGCGTACAGCCCAGAAAGTGACGGGGTGGTGGGGACGTCTAATCCAACAAACCCCGCTATGGCATGGAAGGCAGCTGGTACAAGTGGCAGGTCTGGAGGGCTTTCAGAAATGGGACAACATAGGGATCTCCACACTGGGAGATATCTGGAGAGGGTCACACATACGGTCTTTTCAAGACCTCCAGAAACAATATTCCTTAAACAAGACACAGTTCCACCGATATCTCCAGTTACGCCATGCCCTACTAGTTCACTTACAGACAGGAGACACCATACCTGAGCATAGCCCCATGGAAGCTAAGGCACTGATGGGAGACCTGGGCAAGGGAGGGGTTTCTCAGATTTATCGCACCCTAATCACCGCCGCTGGGGGTCCCCTGAGAGAGCTTCGCCAGAGGTGGGAAAGTTGGATGGACCCATGGAGGAAACGGACTGGACAGAAGCACTAATGGCCCCACGCTCCCTAACAATGACCACACGCCTCCGGTTAATACAATCCTATTTCCTACATGCCGCATACCTCACACCCGCCATATTACATAAAGCGGGCCTCCGCCCCACAGCGGAATGCCCCCGCTGCAGGTGTCACACGGCTGATTTCTTCCACATGGTATGGGCATGCCCGACTATAGTGGCCTATTGGGAAACGGTGGTGCAAGAGATCTCCGGGGTCCTACAGGAGGTGGTAGAGTGGTTGCCACTGCCCCTCCTTCTGGGGGTCATGGGAGATACAGGGCTACGAAGAGCAGATCGGTCCTTCTTGGGGGTGGCTTGTCTAGTGGCCAAAAGAGATATAATGGCAGATTGGAAGGCCAGAGTTGCTCCAACACTGACTAAGTGGAGACGGGGAGTGGATTGGTGTGCGCAGCAATTGAGACTGGTGTATGAGGCCAGAGGTTGTTTACACAAACACAATAAGATATGGGGGAAGTGGGAGGGTGTAGCGGGCTTTTAAGCGTTTGATTGTGAGTAATATTTAGTAATAAAATGTGGCAGGGACCTAGGGTTTGACCATTATTGTTTGATGCCCGTTGGCATCATGTTGAACTGTATACATCACTGTTTTATGCCAAAATTAATAAAATCTCTTTATCCCAAAAAAATATGCCAATTGTGGATAAGCCAATATTACCATGTTTTAGAATACAGAGCACCTGCACTTTAGCACTGGTTAGCAGTGGTAAAGTGCACAGAATCCTAAAGCCAACAAAGGGAGGTCCGAAAAAGAATAGGAAGGAAAAACATTTGTGGGTGACCTTGCAGAAAGGGCCAGGTCCAACACACTTTCATCCGTTTATATACTGGGAGGTGCCCAGCATCCCTGAAAAATATAGTTGTACACAAACCATTACAAAACAAGCATTGACAAAGCAAAAAAGGTGGCAGACAACACAAGAACTACTGGCTTTGCTAATTCTTGCCTTCTTCTGCCACCAGGCTCCACAATGTTGGACCTTTTACAAATACAATATGAACGATAAAGAAAAAATATATGGAATTAGGGAAGCTAAATATGAAGTCTATATTCCTTTAAGAGCCCATGCTGCACATAGGGTTCCTACATTCAGACCCACAGTTCTTACTGAATGGCTAAAAAAAAGCGGACGTAACAGCTAGTACACTGTATCAACGTACTACACATCTTACTACGCTAAACGAGCCACCATTCAGAAAGGTATTCTACATGGCTGATAGACTGCTTCCCCGCCAGCAGCAGCGTCTGCAAACCTTTAACAATAATGTTATTGTTAAAGGGGGCGGGCCATGGGGCGTGACAGGGTAGGAGGGGGAGTACACAGCACTCCCCTCAGTGCGCATGAGTGTTTGGCCGGCTGTCTCGGGCTGGCCAAACACATGTGCACTGAGCTCTCTCCAACCTGGCACTGTTTGGAGAGAGCAGGCAGAGGCTGCCAGTCTGCCTTGGAGCACCAAGCCTGGGCGCTCCAGCCAATCCTAACGCCGCTTTCACGATGCCAGCAGCATGAGAGCAGCTTTTGGACTTGCTGCAGGGCAGGCTGGGAGCCTGAGCCTAAAAGTGGGTCCAGTGGAGCAGCACGACGCGGCGGCTCGCAGTAAGGTAAGTTAAAAAATAAATAATAATAATAATATTGTCCCATTTGTTTTGTGTCCCCCCTGCACTTTTACTGCACAGCGAGCTGCGACTGATGAGAGTTTTGATTATAAATCATAAATATATACATAATATACATATATGCAAAAATATTATTTATTTTTAAAAATTACTCTCTATGCACACATTTACTCATATATATACTCTTCATAAAAAGTTGAAATCAACATAACTTAATTTTTTTTTAAAGACTTCCCCCCCAGTAGTACTTGCTGCAATATTGGATTCTGTTTAACCAAAATGCATACATCTTATTAGCCATCCCATATATCTGGGAATTAGCTTGCATTATGTAAGCTGTAACTGAATTCTGGAAGCAGTAAGTACATTCTAACATTATGAAAAAATGATAGGTGGAGAGGGTTGCTGTGTGCATAATTTCAGTAGTATGCTTACTTGTCAAACTTGTTCGCGGCAAGCCTCAAATTCACTAAAACACTCTGTTGTGCAGATCCAAGTACCTCAATCAGAGTTTCACACTTGACTTTAAAGTTAGATTTTGTATTAGCTACCAGGAAATGTTAAGTGGCCATGGGTCATGCACGTCAATCAGGAACAGCAGCTGCTATCCTGCCCCAACCCCCTCAAAAGCGAGCATTCTGTGGACCCCTGGGACTGGCCTTGCCATACCACCACCCACTTGTCTCACGGGTAAAGGAGACGGAGAATGTAGCAAAACCGAATAGGGCTCTAAGGGGCTTGTTTGTTTTCAATAGTTTTGCAGGCTTGCCTTTTTTTTTCTAGCGCTTTAACTTCAAATAGGAGTCGGTAAGAGCGGGACAAGGAGCTGACCATTTGAAGCTTAAGGTAAGGAGCGGGTGAAAAGATCACGTTTGCGTGATGTCGCTTCCGCTGCCATTTTGGTAAATAAACCCATACGAAATACAGTCTCGATGTCCGCCGCAGCGCTGACTGCGGGGTTCCAACGTGATCTGACTGAGCGCTCCTATTTGCATTTTAACAACTTGGAAGCGGTGCTGTAGCTAACGCAGCATCGGGCGCTGTCAGTAGTAAGCTCTCCCTACAGAAAAGCAGCTTTTTAAACGGCAGGCAGCGTGCTGTTGCAATAACAATGTATTTGTAAAACCACCCCCTCTGCTGTTAACACTGCGCATTCCATGGTGGAATTTTATGTAAAGCCACGCAGACTTTATGTTGGTCTAAGAAAGATGAATGCACACGCCACCAAGCCCCATTCATATACCAACCGACACCATCATTCTCATTCTTTCAGCCTTTCACAGTCGGGGAGTGTAATGTTGGCTGGTTAGGTGTGTAAATTATATTCCTGTGTGTAAACGATTACTTCTTGTCTGTTTTTCTCCTTTGCCACTTTTTCATTTGTTTCTTTTGCAGATGTGTTGCTTATATTTTGCATCTAGCTAATGGCTTTGTTTTTTTTGCAATATGATATTCAGAATGCGCCTTAGTGTAAAGCAGTATCTTTGGTAACTGCCGGGCTCTCCACCCACCTGCCGCAATCTCAGACGCTACTCTGACTCTTAACCCCGGATCCACTGTAAACAGAAGGGCTGTTTCGAACACTTATTGCAATTTGGATAAGGGAAAAAGACTTATTCGTGCATTAGGGGACAGGAAAAGGTGCGCATCTATGCTCGCATGAGCTTATATAGGCTGTGGACAAATTCGGTTAACACCAGCAGGACTTTGCCGAGCGCCCCTCGCAAACAGCATATGGAGTGTCATTACTCGCGTCGCGTCACGAGCAGAAGCGAGCCACGGTGAGGAGTCTGTAGTGTTGAGGGCTCTAGGCTCTCATACTGCTAAATAAGGTTACAAGGACTCATAGTGTGGGTTCAGGTAATTGGCCTTGGGCACGTGCGCCTGGCCCTTTTTATTTGCAGGGTCACCTGACTGGTGAAGCCTGTGACAGATGGGTTTGATGAGTGTGGAAGCCAGCCCTCAGCAGAGTGGCTAGAGGAAACACTAGAACGTGCCCAGCAGGACACTACATCTCTCCCAAAGTTTATTGAAAAAGCAAACAATTAAGTCCAACCTGTGGGAGAGAAAACATAAACAGTAAAACAATCACTGAGTCTCTTAAGGCGGTACCACAGACATGCTGCACGGGTCAGGTACTGCTGGGCACACAGCATCACAGCACGCCTCCGTTGTTTAACCAGACTGCTCCGGACACGAATAGCAGTGTTGATGATGTCTGGATACTTCAGTCGCCTGTCTACGACATCACAGTTCACTTGGGGACTGTCAGTCCTTTCCCGCCTGGGCCCGCAGTGTTGGAGTCTATCTACACAGTTTGATGCTGGTGCTTCAGGAGCAGTGGGGAGCCCACTTTAAGGATCTCAGAAGGCATTCCAGCTCCAGGGATGGCACACCTCTAAGACTGCGGATGACCTGGATGAAGAAGCGTCGTCCTTGAAGGCCTTGGTGCATCCAGGCGTCCATTGGTAGAACAGCGTCAGGCATCTCTCTCGTGCCAGGACTCCATCGGACAGGGGTCTCCTCGGGGCCCTTTGGAGGGCTGCCAAGGGACCGTGTGGACTGTGCTAGGCCTATCGCAGGCCAAGCGTAGGCGTAGCTGAGGAACTGCCCACAGGACCACATCCCAGTCGTGCATGGAGACACAAGGGTGGTTGTCGCAGGGTTGGCGTGCTCAGGCTGTCAGGGCTCAGGTGCTCTGACCTTAGTGCAATAGTCTTTGAGTGATCCTCTCTATCTGTGACCTCTGTGCTTCCCGGGGCCTGTTGTGGAGCTGCCTTAGACATCTCTCCTGATAGGATTCCTCTCTCACTGGAATTCCCTTGAGGCCCTTGCCCCTGGATTGCAACAGGACCGCGTGGGCTGTGCGGGCCATTGGTAGAGCGTGCCAAGGGAGTTGCTGCAGAACTCCCAACAGGGCCACTGCAAAACCTCGTGCAACCCCAAGGGTGGGCAGTCCAAATGGGTGAGTATGCTCTCTTCAGCAGGTGTCGGTTCAGGGGGGCTCATGGCAGGTGTTTGGGTGGTCAGCCTCCCACAGTGCCATGGATGCCTTGTCAACTTCGGGTCTTGTTGCTGACTTTTGCTCCACTTGGGTGGTTCTGTGCTCCTCAGGTGTTTTGTATGATGCACCTCGTAAAGATGACGATCTTGCTACATCTTGTGGAAAATAAACAGGTGGCAGTATCTTCCATGGCGAAAGGATGACTTGAGGGACTTCGTAGCCACTTGCGGTTCTTGCCTGACGTGTGCAGTTGGCAACAGGGATTCCATCGTGGTAAAGCAGCCAGTGATAGGACATTTGAGCTGGGAAGGGTGTGGTCTGGACGCGGTTTGCACATACTGGCGGCTTACAATTGGTCCACCCACGGAGCTGTCTCGAGTGACGTCTGCTCACCCCGGTGGCTGGCTTGAGGTGATGGATGCCCTCTTGTCTGCTGGCATGAATCCTCAGTCCTGTCGCGGTTCTCCTTTTGCTTGCGCACCTGTGGTGGTGTTGATGTTCTGTGTGACTGGTTTGTCACATCCTTCTTCTTTGGTTCTTCAGGCCACGTTTTTCTCTCCTCTCATGTATTCCTGACTTGGTGTTGCACCACAGATCGCATGTTGCGCCACTTGGACCTTTCGCTGGCTTGTGCTGCACCTCAGCCGGTGCATCGTGTTCTGTCGCAGCCTCTTGCAGGCTGAGTCCTGTCAGTAGGACTTGATCCTTTCACCCCCTCAGACCTCTCGCAGGCCTGGTCTGTTCCGAGACCTTCTTGGTGCTTCACTCCATGACTGGAGGGTCAGCGTTCTCTTCTCTTTGTCTTCACTTGAGAGCGCAGCGCTTGTGTCTCAAGACTGTGCTGTCGCAGCACTCGCTCCTATCTCCGTCTGCTTGGCAGAGTTGGTCAGTTCTGCTGAACGATGGGCCAACTGTAGCCATCTTGTGCTGTGGTCGGGCCGGCTGCAATGGTCTCTTCTCCATTGCGTAGCGTCATGCTCTCGGAAGGCTCACTGTCTCTCGGGCTCCTGCCAGTGTTAGAAGGTTCGCCAGTGCAACCCTCTGCGCACCTCTGACACTGTCCTTTTCCTTCATGGACGCCTTTCGTTGGCGCCTGGCGTGCCCATCCTCCTGACTTGCGGTGATGCCCATCACTGCATGGGAGCATGTGCGCCATTTTCCCGTTGGTGGCAGGTGGCAGCTCGGGGCACTGCATCTCACACACGTTCTCCTGGTGCCTCATGTGGCACTTGCGTCCATCTCATGCTTTTGCTGCTCAGTTGGGGCAGCTTAGGGCAGCAGCAGTCTCTCTTTTCGCTTTAGATTGGCTGCACACATCTCTGCTCCTTTTGCGCAGTCACTGTCCATGGGCACTGTTGCTCTTCATCTGTGGGCACGGCAAGTATCTTGGTGCTGCAGTCTGTTTGTTTTGGCCAATGCTCATTTTATTTTTTACCAAAACGATGGAGTACCTCGGTTTGACCACTAGATGGCACTATGATGCTGTTCTTCACAGGCTGTGACAGTCTTTCCTCTGACTGTGGGCCTCAATGGTAGATGGAGATGCCGGTGATTCTATCGACTGGTGACCAGTGCTGCAGCTCACCTCTGCAGGTAAGTGCAGTTTTACTTTTCTCTCTAATTTTTTTCATTTCTATTCAGCCTGGCGGGCCGATCACCAGCCCAATCGCTTCTGGGGGGGCCTGGACACTTCTCATGTTCTTTGGTGTGTGGCAGCACCGTCACGCCTCCATCCTAACGGCTGCAGCAGACTTGTTAGCGCTGTGGGCTTCTGTGTGGCATGCCGCTCGCTGTTTTCACTTTCAGTTACGTCCCCCCATCGCAGACGGGGACAGGGCTCCTTTGTTGCTGAGGAGAGTACGTCTCGGGTTGTCACTGGTGTGACCTCGACCCCAACCTTTGGCACCACGCTTCTGGTCAGTGCAGCCCTATCGCCATGGGCGCTACCACGTGGGTGCAGGGGGGGGGTTGGAGGTCCCTGGTGGCCAGTGCTTTGTTGGCGCACCTCTCCCAGGGGCACGACTGGCTCGGTGCAGTCCCTCTTGCCCATGCGGGCGCCTGGGTTGAGTGTGGGGATGAGCCACAATCTCGAGGTGGCAGGACAGCCCTTTCTGTCTCCCTACGTGCAGGTGGGGCAGGGGCTGCAACACGCCTTCCTCTGCGGACTGCGTGGGGATGCACGTCGTCTGGAGGAACGTGATGCTGGAGCGTTCTTTCCTAATAACCCCGGGCTCACCTCATGCCCGCTGGGGTATCGGACAGTGCTCCTGTCCCCCTCCGACCTTTCAGGGGTCTAGGCAGGTGGCTGCTGGGCGCCTCACCGAGGACCCTGATATCTGCACCAGGTGGCTGTCCTGTCACACCGGTGACCTTCATGCTGGCCGTGGGTGCGGGAGAGCCTTAGGCACAGGCTACTCTCCCCCAGGAAGAACAGCCAGCATGCATGTGGGGCAGACCCACTCATCGCCATTGTAGTGCTGGGGGCCTAGGCCCTCATACTCCTAAATAAGGTGACACAGACTCATAGTGTGGGTTCAGGTAACTGGTCTCGGGCACATGCGCCGGGCCCTTTCTATTAGTAGGGTCACCTGACTGGTGAGGCCTGTGATGGATGGGTGTGGGGTGAGTATAGAAGCCAGTCCTGAGCAGAATGGCTGGTGGAAACAATAGAACATGTCCAGCAGGACACTACAGAGTCCGTTGTTCTTATCTTCGCTGCAAAGGTGGTGACATCATCAGGAGGCAGTCGGTACAGGACATTTAATGCGAGGACTCAACCTCTTTCCTCTCCACCGTGTATCAACCTACTAGACTAAACAGGTCTTGGAGTTCTGTCTGCAAGATTCAAGACGCATTTACCTAGGTTGAGTTCGGGGAACAGCAGTGGGGACGAACTACACCGGCATAGCCATGGTGTGTTGGTACAAGCGAGGGAGTGGGCGCACTGCGGTCTGGTGATCATAGCCTACCCGCGTGGTCACTTGCTTCTGGTTATGTCTGTTTGAATGTTTTGGGTTAGCAATCCTGCTCTCGCCAATCTTGGCGAGTTAGATCGTATTATGATACACCTTCATGAAGCAGCTGTTCGATTGAAAATTGCTGCTTGATTTGTGTAAATGACATGCAATTTATTTGAGGGAAGGTTGTGCTGGTGAACTTGCGAGTGATTTCCTCCACCATATATTGGTGAGTATAAATGCTAACATGTTGCTTAGTTTAAGTCACTTGACCTTCAAGCAAAGCAAGGATGGGCCCAGTGGGGTAACAGCAACTGCATGTACTCCGGCCGGCAAGGGCAATAGTTGTAGAGGTCGAATTACTGCCGCAAGGAGACTGTTGTTCGCACAGCGCGGCATCCCGGCATCCTTTGTAGCTTCAAGCTGCCTTCATGATCTAGGTGGGTATTGCATATGGCCAGCGGAGGGAGCCAGGAGAGCAATTATCAGCTGGACCAGCAGATACCCAAGCCTAATTGTGCTGGAGGGGGGGGGGAATTGTGGTACAATGACTTTCCACTCTATTTTTAAATTAATTGTAATTTTCTAGTGGATTGGTGTGCGGATATAGTATCCGCACAAAGGAGAGTAATGTTTGGAGCAGTGAACCGGCTTGATTGGTGGACATGCGTATTAGAGTGGTTGGATTGGATATATTCTTAACCAATGTATTCCAGTGTGAGCATTGGGTTTTTGTGTGCTGGGGATACAGCTGATGGAGTTGATCTGTATCCTGCGCACAGTGGACCAGCATGTGAACATATTTTTGGTGCTCTTTATTAGGCCACATTATTATTCACATGATGGGCCATGATGGGTTTGTTATTCGTCCCCACACAAATGCTGATATTGGAAGGGGAAGGATTTGATCGGTGGGTCTGCATGTAGGATAGGTTTGATTAGTCGCTTGGTTGACCAATGATAAACTGCATGAGAACTGACTCTTTGATACAGCAAGGTTATGATGAAGCTGTACTGACACATTGAATAGACCAGGTTACTAAATGCTAGGATACTGGTAAGGAAAGAACTTCCTTGGTGGATCTATATGTAGGAGTGGTCTGATGGGGCATTTGGCTGACCAATGAGTAACCCTGTGAGAACTGAGTCTTTGATACAGCGAGGCCATGATGAAGCTGTATTGACACACTGCATTAGATATGGACCCGGCCAATGGGGGAGGAGGTTAGAGACAGATAAATGGGAGGTTCAGAGTTAGCCCAGCTGAGCAGTAATTTGACTTGGGAGGCTGGAAATGATTGGAGTCAAATATGGAGGGATATGAATGGCTGCTCGCTCTAACCACCCATGGAGGGTGTTAGTTGTGCAGAATAATGAGAAATGGGAGTAGCATGGTGTGTGGTGATAGGTGGGCGACCGGTCAAGGGAAAACAAGTGAAAATAGTAAGTTAAGTAACTTTTGGTGATTGGTGGAATTTAAATCCCTGCTTGTGCAATTGGATGGTGTTTGGTATAAATTAAAGGATGCCGATCAGCGTGTTTTATTCTGGCTATGGAAAGAGGTTATGCGCGAGGATAGAGTATTTATGATGCCGTGGAGTGCCCATAGTATAGGGGATTCTCTGGTGTGTTTTCTTGGAGTCGGTGGTTTGGTGGGGTGGTGCAGTAGTTTGGAGTGTATACGATGTAGGGGGATAATAAGTATGATAATAAGTGAGATACATGAGATTTTCTACACTTGATAACTTAAGTTGGACTTGGGTAAATGAGGATTCCAAACATAGGAATGGTGCAAATCATGTACTCTGTCCTCCTTTTAGGATGGCTTGTTCGCAGCGCAGCAATTGATTGCATAATGGTGGTGACAGGTTCCCCCACATTTTGCGCAGAAGGTAGTTTGTGCGACATAACAGATTTAGATATATATTCTCTGTTGAAATTATTGTTTACTTTTGTGAGTCTAGTTGTTATATATTACAATGGGCATTGGTAGAGTATCATTATAGGTAACAATGAATTATATTACTGAATTATGTTTTTATGTTTTTGGGATAGAATATGGTAACCGAGACATTTGATGCATGTTTTGACAAAGTGATAATACAAATAGAATTCAATCTGTTGTGTATGTTGTGGGTTTTTAAGTCAAGCTGGTTTGTAAGTCTTTGTCCTAAAAGGAAGTGGGTTGGGGGGCCATGGAAATTGACGTTGTGTTTTCGTGTTTTTGTGTGGTTTATGTGTTTTTAAAGTTGGCTTTGTATATATTTGTTTTCACAGTCCTGGGGAAGTCCTTTTGGAGGGACAAAACACTTTGGCTAGAGTGGATTTTTGTACTGAAGTATAAAAGTGTTTTGAAGACTCTGCATTGCGGATCCCGTGCATCTATGGACTGAATGAAAAACTTGCCTTCTTGATTAAATGAATGATGTTCTAGTTTATGGCTATATAACTGAATTGCCCAGGTGCCCCACTGTGGATTTGATTGTTCTTCCTTCTCTGATGAGATTGTTCTGTGATAAGGTGGAGTCAGAGAGGAGTAGGACCCGTTGTAGGTGTGGAGCTATGACTCCAAGATCTATATACTAACATTGGTGTGGTCAAGGCATGCCTTTCTACTGCTCTGCTTTTTGTTTTTTCCTGTAATTTTGTATCACTTAATACCCCAGGCTGTGTGCTGTTTTACCCACATGGTTGTCTCCTCGTTTATTTTCTACATGGTTGCTTAGGAAACCCCTTTTCCAATCATGGGAGTTCAGATTACTGTGGAATAGAACCTATACAGTTGTCTTTCTTGCCCTATAATGACCTGGGTCTTGTGAGGCTAGAAATCACTAGCCAAGGGAGGCCTTGTTGCACAGATGGCCTGAGGCTGCGTAATGGGCACTGGGGAAGGCTGTGCATGGGTCAGGTTCTTTAGTCAAGGATACCGGAAAGTAGCAAAAACCAATAGCGTTGATTGGGCCCTGAAGAAGGTGACGGAAGGCCGGGTTGAGGGACCAGCAGTGCCTCTGCCCAAATGGCAGAGGCAAATGCGAGCACAGTACAAATACACCCCCCAAACTCTGCTGCACTTGGGGGGAACCAGTCACGGGCCACACCTACTATGGAGAATGAGTCCATGGGGCATTTGCCATTGTTCCTACAGGTGGCCAGTGAGCCTCGGTCTATAAAGGCTATGTTGGGGTAGTGGGGTAGAGTAATGTTGCGATATTCTCAAAACTGGAAGGGGAGAGTAGCCCACCTGCTGGGCTGGCCCTTTTACCAGTGCAACCAGCGGTGGCATCCCCCCCTTTCGCAGGACTCAGTCGCAACTAAGCCACCTATGGCACATGCTTCCACAGAAGCATCTGTACTAGTAGTAGTTGCAGGCTCAGCAGTCTACAGCGGGTGTCGCAGTTGTGGGAGGGGGACTTATCAGCTGAGCTCTGCAAATTTAGGTACAACTGGCAGTGCCTACATCTACCAGTAGCGGTAGCTCGGGGCATGCTACATTCACCTCTAGCCCCATGCTCTTCTGCATTGCCTTACCCACTCATGCCCCCCCTTCAGCAATAGCATGGCACGACCCAGTAAAAACTAAGGAAAATATTCACAAAGGCAAGTTTTGTGATGTCTCTGGCCTGATAAACGCAGGATTGGTCCCAGGGAAAGTAAGGCAGTGAAGGAAGGTGAGCAGAAACCGAAGGAAGTCTGGGTGGAGTGGTCTTTGAAGAACCGTTTAAAGGTGTTCACCATATACTCGACAATCCTGACAAACATTTCCTTCCTTAGGGTCCCAGTAATTTGGATATATGTCTTTGATACACAGTGCCGTCTCTGAATTCCAAGGGTCAGCTTGGCTACAGTACAACACTAAATTTAGGCAGATAAAGGCAATTAGGCCAGAGGTAGTGTGGGATCAGCAGAAAATGAATATCTGGCACTCCAAATTCAACATGGGTCCCCCTAATGGGAGTTACCACAGTCCTTTCGGAAGGAAAAGGAGTCAGGATAGAAAGTCGGCCTGCTGGCAATACAATAAAAAGGAATGTCTTTGAGCCTCTGGCTGCACGTTCAAGCACCTGTGCTCATTCTGTGAAACCCAAGGCAACCCGGAAACCAAGTGCTTCAGAAAACATGGAAGCCCAAAGGAGCAGTCCACCCCCAGAGTTCACTAAAGCTGTCCCTTCCATAGCCAAGCCCCTTCGCCAACCCACTGACGCACCTACTGGGAAAGTACGAACTTAGCCATGAGTCACACCTACTGTACCATGGTTTTAGAGATGGTTTCCGCAACTCATCAAAAGGCTCACCAGCCCAAACCCCACCTATGAACTAACAGTCAGTGGCACAGCAGCCAGGGGTTGCCAAGGGACAAAAATCTGAAGGGAGTGCAGGTCGAGAGGTTAGCAGGTGTTTTCGATACCCATCCCTGCAAAGCCCTGGTCTGCTCCCCATTAGGTTTGGACTAGAAGAAAGAGCCGGGCAAATTCTGTCTCATACACAAAATGTCCTTTCCTCCAGGGCTATCAGTTGATGATAGCCTGGAGCAAGTATGGTGTACATTGAGGTATACTTCTTTCGACTAGGCTATTGGCAAGCAATAGAAGCTCATGCAGGGAAAAAGCTATGTCAGGATTGTAATCTGTGACATTCTTGCTCCGCCAAGACCACTGCAGTGTGTGCATTAACCAACTGGCCTGAGTAGAGCTTAACACTAGGTGACAGCAGGTGCTCTTAATAACTCTTAATAACCTCCAGAGAGTCACCAACCAAGTGCATAGGTTATTTCTGAGCAAGAAGATGGTGAAAGGTGTTGTCTCCAAAATGGTGGAAAAGGAGTTGTGACTTCGGACCCAAGCACTTCATGGCGTCAAGCTTGATAGCAAAAAACATCTTGCCTTTGGATGTAAATTGGACCTTTTCAAAGAGCGTTCAGATACCAGAGGAAGCAATTTTCCTAACCCTGTAACGCAAAGAAGCTAACACAAAGGTGCCAGAGTGAGAGAAGCAGCATAAAGTAGGGCACAAAAGTGGAGCAAACGCCATTACTTCCTCCTCTCAGAAGTCACTGGTGTCATGGCTTTGATGACAGTCCCCTCACAGCTACTGCCACCGTGCATATGCCACTTCCGGAAGCGCTGTCTAAAACTGCACTTAAATAGCACTGCTTCCTGTCTGAAGATGCACCACCTCAAATACCCTCTGCAGTCGCTGTCACAGGCGCAGAACGCTTCTTCATCACCTCCTGGACTCCTGTGTATAATGATCCATGCATCATTTCTCACAGTCCAGTAATATCTAACCTGCACTCTTCTCTTCCAATCCCAGGCTTCAGGTAACCACTCCATTAAGTTCCCATACATCATTTGATCTAAACTCTGTGCATTATTTATGATTGCCGTGGTTATCAAGTATATGGAAAATCAATGTCAAGAAAATATCTTTCTGACCCTATCAAGTGGCCCTTTTCTCACTCCTTCTACGACTGGTGTTCCTGTCAGTGCTGTACCATGCCTCCCGTGTCTATAGGCATATACATGCATTTGTTTATATGGGTACACACCCCAAGGACTACATCTCAAAGTCAATCCTGAACATAACGCTAAAGACTCCATGGGCAGGAGATGTTTTACACAGAATAACAAAATGTGGCCACCAGGTCCAGCCACTGCTTGTACTTATGTAACCCAAATGTGTCTTCGTGACTGAAGTATTTTTTTGTATAAGACAACAAACAGGCAGGATCCATGCCAGGCTTGAAGTTCCATATAAATTATTTTAACGTAATGTAACTTATGTGGGTATCAAGAAACTCTGACATGGTTCTGGGCCTACCTTGGAGTCCCCAAAAAAAGCATACATTTGAATCTTTTCATAGCCTGGAAAAATGCCAATGAACCAGCCCTGTAGGAGCCTGTTAGAAATGGGGTATTTGGTTGGCAGTCAGGTTACCCCCTCTCCAAGAACGCTCACTCTAGTCAGGGTGAAAGAGAATCACCCTCAGCTAACCCCCGCTCACCCCCTTGGTAGCTTGGCACGAGTAGGCAGGCTTAACTTCAGAGTGCAAGGTGTAAATTATTTGTACCAACACACACACTAACTTAATGAAAACACTACAAAATGACACAACACAGGTTTAGAAAAATAGAAAATATTTATCTAAACAAAACAAGATCAAAACGGCAAAAATCCGCAATACACAAGTCAAGTTATCAATTAAAAAACAAAAAGAGTCTTCATGTAATTTTAAACACAACGCTAACGCTGTTAGCGTGGAAATGTACCAGGGTGCGTCAAAAATAACCCCGCACGGGTGAGTGTGCATCAAAAAGGGCTTGCGATGCGTCGATATCCCTCACGAGCGAGACCGTGCGTAGTTTCTCCTTCAGTCGAGTCGGTGTGTGTTGTTTTTTCTCTCCACAGGAGAGCAATGCGTCTGTTCGAACCGCACTCTCGGGTCTGGGCAGGCCTTGTGTCATTTTTACATACCCATCGATGTTTGCGTCGGAAATTCTGCCGTACGATGATCTGAAAATCACACAGGGCGGGTTGCGATCTTACCAGCCTCCATCAGCGGTGCTGCGCGTCATTTCTCCAGCCATGTGCGGTGATCTTCCAGCCGCGCTGCAGACGAGTGTCTATTTTCAGTTGTGAAGCCAGCGGCACATCGATTTTTCAGCTGCGGATCGGAGTTGCGTCGATCTTTTCCCCGCACGGCAGTCGGTGGGTGGATTTCTCACTCTTGGGCTTCCAGATTCTCCTTTCAGGGTCCCAGGAACTGGATAGGCACCACTTGGCAGAGTAGGAGTCTCAGCAGAGGCTCCATGTGCTGTCATAGAGAAGTCTTTGCTGTCCCTGAGACTTCAAACAACAAGAGGCAAGCTCTAATTCAAGCCCTTGGAGAGTTCGTCACAAGAAGGAAGGCACTCAAAGTCGTCTTTGCCCTCTAGCACAGGCAGAAGCAGCAACTGCCGGATAGCTCCACAAAGCACAGGCAGGGCAGCTCTTCAGCTCTTCTCCAGGCAGAGCTTCTTCTTGGTTTCCAGTAGTGTTCTAAAGTCTGTGGTTTTGGGTGTCCGTCTTATACCCACTTTGCCCTTTGAAGTAGGCCTACTTCAAAGGAAAGTCTCTCTTGTTTGTGAAATCCTGCCTTGCCCAGGCCCCAGACACACACCAGGGGGTTGGAGACTGTATTGTGTGAGGGCAGGCACAGCCCTTTCAGGTGTGAGTGACCACTCCTCCCTTCCCTCCTAGCACAGATGGCTCATCAGGAAATGCAGACTACACCCCAGCTCCCTTTGTGTCACTGTCTAGTGAGAGGTGCAACCAGCCCAACTGTCAAACTGACCCAGACGGGGAATCCACAAACCGGCAGAGTCAAAGAAATGGTTTAAGCAAGAAAATGCTCACTTTCTAAAAGTGGCATTTTCAAACACCCAATCTTAAAATCAACTTTACTAAAAGATGTATTTTTTAAATTGTGAGCTCAGAGACCCCAAACTCAACTCCCAAAGGGAATCTACACTTTAATCATATTTAAAGGTAGCCCCCAGGTTTACAACAGTGAAAAATGAATTTAGCAGTATTTCCGTGTCAGGACATATAAAACACATTACTATATGTCCTACCTTAACCATACACTGCACCAGTGGCAAGTCTGAGCCATGTTTACAGAGCTGCTAATGTGGGTGGCCACCAGTGCTGCAGGCCCACTAGTAGCATTTGATTTACAGGCCCTGGGCACCTCTAGTGCACTGTACTAGGGACTTACCAGCAAATCAAATATGCCAATCATGGATGAACCAATTACATACACATTTTGTATAGGAGCACTTGCACTTTAGCACTAGTTAGCAGTGGTAAAGTGCCCAGAGTAATAAAAACAGCAAAAACAGAGTCCCGCACACATCAACAACCTGAGAAACACAGGCAAAAAGTTAAGGGAGACCACGCCAAGGATGAAAAGACTAACAGAGCCTCACTGGGCACCACTGGTTTAGGTGGAAAAATTGTCTATTGTCCAAACCCAGGCTTCTTGCTCTTCCCTGAGTAGTCCAGATGACAAGGCCAAGAATTCAAATTTTGGGTAGCCACCCCAACAGAGTTAAGTCTGACTGCAAAACCATCAGCCAGTTCATAAATGTATGCACTGAAAAGGCACCGTCAAAGCCCAGGAGATTCAGGTACAGTATCTGTTCTACAGAGTCCAGTCCTGAGCCGAGGGCTGTCATACGACTATTAACCCAAGGCAACGCTTTAAATGACTACAGAGTACCAACCCTTCTGCATTTCCATTTAAAACACTGACCCAAGGTCACAGATGTCGCACCTTTGGAACCTATCCTGTGAGCCCATTTACCACTGAAGCTCTGTTTCACCAATCTGCACATATTTGAGGCCTCCTGCTAAGTTAAGCTGCCTCTTCTGTTATTCTCTTTGTATACAATCTATGTTTTTAAAAGGTGGGCTGATATTGCAAATATAGAGGAACAATCCCTTCAAAAGTTTAACACACAGAAATATATGGCTGCCTTCTCTTCTTTGCTCCTAACTCTTTTGACCCCCTCATTTTCTGGGTTAAATGCCACAAAGGTACCTCTTTGTGGCTTGTTTGGTGCTATAAAAGTTTAGGCAAGCACACTAGAAAGGTTTGCATCCCTAGGGTATCACAGATATTCTGTAGGAATGAGGCAAAACCACTCCCAAGACAGCAGCCTTGTTGTGTCCTCTCTCCTGCAACAACAGGCACGGTAGGGTTTCTGCAGCACCTGGCATACATCCACTACACTCCAAACCAAAACACATAGGTAAAAGACATTGCCATTTACAATGCCAACAGCTCTAACTCACAAATGCGAGACCTATTGCATTGCAAATGCTTGTTTTCTGTTGTGTAGCATATTGCTCATGTATAGTGCATACTCTGAACTAACTCACATCCCGGTGTTTACAACGGGCCACACTCAAGCTATGGTTAAAGGCAAAGCGATTTAATGCAGATGGGAGTTTGGTAGCATTCTATGGGGATTTTAGTTTAGCTGTTTAAGCAACAGCTTCAATTGTATATGGCTGCGCCCTTTAATGGACCCCACACGCATGCACACACTTTTTCATCCTACTTAAAGCCCTGGACAAGTAGAATACCCCTTGTTTGGCTTGCACATTTCACCTATAGGTGTTCATTAATAAACTGCATTGTCTCATAAATGACATCAATTGTGTTATGTTGTTTCCTTATAGTGTCTGTAGAGCCCCATGTCTAACTCACCACACCAAACTCATCTTGCCTGACAGGTGAGATACATAGTCATGTAATACAATGGAGATCCCTGTCCAAATCTGCCTAGGAGGAATCATTATTCTTCAAATCTATACAACTTGGTCTGCCTAAGCCTCTCTTTGCCCATCACCGGTATTCAGGCACACTTACTGAAATTAAACATACCTCTATGGAGCTATAAAGAGCTTAGCACCTTGAGTAAGCGCCTGAAGCCTGAATAAAATACAAGGAGGTACAGAAGTGTAACAAAAAAAGAAGTACGAAATGTGCACTCCTTGTTTTATTCTACTTGTTGCGCAATACAGTCAACTCCACTAGTGAATTCTTAAAACTGTTGAAGAATTTTCTTACCAGCATGGTATGCGTTAGAATGTCTGTCACTGTCCCTTTATTTTCCCTATCTTCTTTTTCGTAAACAAAATATAAGACATAGATGACTCTTCTGAACCTATAATTAAGGGCCCAATTTAGATTTTCATGGCAGGGAGGCAAACGATATTACGTCCTCCACCATGCCTGTGCTCTACCCTCCAAATTTAGAGTTCACTATCTTCCCTGCAGTGAACTTTATGGGTCTATACGTATCACTGTCACTACAGTTCATACGACCCCATTTAAAAGTTTGTTGGGCATCCTCTATTGGTGTCTGATGCTAACCTCAAACTTTTGAAAGTTTTATATTTTCCAAAATTTCCCATAAACAAACTTACTTTGTTTTTGGAAGAGAAAAAACAAATGACTCCTACATCATAAGAGTTTTCTTCCAATGTGTGCGTTTTTTTTAAATTAAGGTTTTACTGTCTATAGGGAGGTACACATCCTACCATCCACTTTTAATAGGGCGGATGGCTGGATGGAATACCTCAAACGAGACATACGGCCTCAGGCTGTCAGACAAAGGTTTATACAGATAGAGTAAATTTTACTCCATCTACTTAAACCTGCCAATCTGCCCAACACAAACGGCAGACGGACACAGAGTTTGGCGGGCAGAGTACTCTGTAGTGATTGCCATGGAGTACCAAGACAGCCAAACTCTAAATCAGACCCTTGTATGAAGACAACCCTTAGCACATCCAGAACAGTGCCACTGTAGAAGTGGACACAAACACCTTTACCTGACCCTCAGTCTTCTGATTTGGCTCATGAACTAACAAAGTTTCCCCCACTGCATCAAGCAGCTTACTCAGCTCATGAATCTGGTGCAAGCCAGATCCTCTGATGACCTCTGTCCTGTTAGGATCCTGCAGCTGACTGCTACCCACAATCTCTGTACCCCTTTGTTGTATTATAAATATTTCTTTCTCTGGCTTGTTAGACTCCTTGTACTATTTCTGTACTGAAAACAACTTCCATTGATCCTTCTGATCGAAGTAACTATAGGCCTATCTTCTCTCCTCCCTTTCTATGCTAAGGTTAGTGAGAAGGTGCTCAATGCTCAACTTTCCTCATTTATTACTCAAACCTCAGTGATTGATGATGTTCATGTTGGCTTTTGGCTACATCATGGGACTGATGGTGCTCTTCTAGATTTTCAAAATGAGTTAGGCATGATCCCAGATCAGGGCAGCTTGGAAGCCTTGATCCTTCTCGACGTCATGAAAGCATTTGATGCTGTGTCTTGTGCAGTCCTTTTACTTAAGTTGCATGAATGCAGGATCAACGACAAGGCCCAACAATGGCTCTCTGCCTATCTATCAGATCCCAATCAATGAGTCTTCGTGCCACCTTTTAGAGCTTCTTCAGAATCTTCGTCAGTGGAGTACCTCAAGGTTCCTCCATGAGCTCCACTCTTTTCAATTTTTATGTGAGCCCTTTAGCTAAACTACTTTGCTCAAACAACCTTTCTTTTATGTGCTTTGCTGACGATACAATGGTTACTTACTTGTAGGCCTGGTTCTTCATGATAGGAATCTTTGTCGAAGTCATAAACATAAGAATAATTCTCCATTGCATCAGCAATGGGGAACTCTTTATAACAATATGCATATCACAGGCAAGATTTTTCGAATTTTAGACTACAGCCCTATAGAACTTTAGTACTAAAAAATCAATTCTTAAAACTATTTTGCAGCATGTAAAATACAAACTTGTGTACATTTCTAAATCAGTAAATGTGCATCCTAATATGCTTACATCATAAGAATGAAAAGAAAAACACCCTGTCCCTTTAAGGCTCCATGGGCCTTATTACAACTAGGGTGTAGTATCCCTTTTTGTGCTGCTGCATAACTTTAAATTGGTGCACCAGGCGTGAACAGGGAAGGTGCGCACTGTAGCTCCTAATGAGCTGCCCACAGGATGCAAACTTGAGCTGTACTGGGTACAGTGCATTAGCGAAAGACAGACTGGCTTTATGAAGCAGCTGTTCTGTCCTTGACCGTGCAGGCGGAACCCTCCTGCACTTCAAAGAGGGGACAGAAATCCTCATGCAGGTGGGTACAGTTAGAGCAGCACCCACCTGCAGGGGGATTACTTGGAGGTCCAGGAATCCTTTTTGCCCCTTCCCGATGACTGCCTTCAGGGGGCATAGTGACTGTGCACCACCTTTTTGTGGTGCACAGTCACTGTGCCTCCTGAAGCCTTTTTTCCTCTGTGCATGCATTCATAATATGGTGCAGGCATAGAGGCACAGTGTTATCCTCATTTGCCTGATGATAAGTGAAGGCCCTCTTACGACAGCACTGGTGCTATATGTCTTTTTAAGTAAAAGGCCCCAGGAGCATCTACAGAAGCTTCTGTAATACAACCGTGTCGCGGGGGTGCAAAAAACAGGTGCACATGCCACTTATGCCCCCAAAGCACTATCTGTTATACAGACCCAGGCTTTTCTTCTACCCATGGGTCATTCCTTCTTGAAGCAAATAGTGCAGACTAGGAATATAGTTCAGAAGTTTTTATTCCACATGCCTAGGAAAAGAAGATGGGCGGGGGGAGGGTCATCTAGGATTTCAACAGAGGCCCACGATGTAAACCAAGTCTACAAATAAGTAACCATCTCTTCTACATCATAGGATCTTCATTGATAATCCTAAAAGTCAGAATAGAGTAGTAATTTAAGAAACACAATAGTTCTTGCACCTCTTGGGCATAAGGAATAACAACTGTATAAAAAATGCAAATCAGAAGGAACCCAAATATTTAGTTAAAGTAAAAGGCTCCTCAGAGCATCATGACCCACAATAGTCCGCTTTTGCACCTGAATCAAGACATTGGTGCCTTTTAAAAGTGTGGACTGATTTCCAATTAGCCACTCTAAATATACCTGAAAGAGGGTTCTCATCCAGCCCACAGAAGATATTTCCACTGTGTAGTACAGTGTTCTCCAATGTAGGTCCTGTAGGGCCAGATCCATGCCAGATTTTTAAGGTAACTACATTTCTCTAAATGTGGATATGCTAAAAATCTGGCATGTATCCAGCTCTCCGGGACATACATTGTAGAACCCTGGTGTAGAATGTACTCTGGGGTTTGCTGGTAGGGGTTAAATTGCTATTTGATAACCCAGAGAAATAAGGGCCACTTTCCAATGAGAAATGGACTGTTTTGCAGTGGACAAACCTTGGCGAACATGAATGTAATTAATAAAGAGAAGGTTTGCTGGCCAACCACTATGGTGGTGGTGCTGCCGACATCCAGCGGGCACCTTTTTTCACATGGTCTGGGACTGCCCAGTTATCTAGGCCTACTGGAAACAAATTTGCAGAACCTTTTTCTCTGATTGTTAGCAAGACAGTCTTGCTGGACCCAAAGCTGATTCACTGGGGACTGCTGGATGAATGGGAGAGGAGAGGTCATGTCAGACGGTTGGTTGGTATGGGTTTCATTATCACTGAAAGGGACACTGCCAAGCACCGGTGCTCGTAACTGGCTCCACTGTTCCTTGAGTGGACCCATGGGATGTACTACGCTGCCACAGATGAAAGATGTGTGTATACATCCAGGGGTTGCCTAGAAAAACAATAAAAGGGTTAAGGGAGAATGGACGGCTTATTCAGACACCCTATTATCAGAGGACTAATTGCTGCATGGCACCCTTTTGATGACTTTCCTAGCTGGGTGAGGTGGTGTCTGGGATTATTGCAGCAGACACCTTAATTCTTGTTGTTTTTTAAGTCTGTAACCCGAAAACTAATAAAAAAAAAGAGTTATTTAAAAAAATAAGGTGGAGGTTTGACCGGCGAAGGACTTGGTTTTCCCTCATTAGAGACAAAGAACACTTAACATTCTTCTTGCAAATGTTGGTTTGAAAAGAAAACTGGAATGGCGATGGCCTGGTTAATATGGAACTCTGACAATACCACTGGGGAAAAAGAAGGATCAGTTCCCATCACCACCCTTTTTGCAGGAAAAACTGTAAAAGGCTCAATAACAAAGAGAGCTTAAATTTCACTAAACCTACAATGCTGCAATGAAGGCCTGTGAATTGGTTAAAAATGCGGTTGTAAAAGGAATGGAAAAATTATACTTCCCTCCGAAGGAATAGCTAACCTTTGTTAATGGAAATTTGGCTTCCTTCACAATATTCATGTATGACTTAAAAGTATTCAAATGTGCGTATTGACGGATCTCATGAGTCATGCTGCCAAGTACAAAGATATCAGGTTCCTGTGGAATAAATGATCCTGTGATCTGGTTAGCAGGTGCACTTTGCATGGAAATCTCTTGTGTGGCTTGACAGACATTTGCAACCGATCAGGATATGACTACTACCTTAGTCCATCAATGATAAACATTGTTCCTTGGCAATTCAGAAGTTTCAGTATGACTGTGGTTGTCAATGGAATAGGAAGAAAAGCGTAACCTCATTGACCACATCATCAAAGGGGCACTGCTCAATGAAACTAGTTCTGGAATACTGAATGTGAAGTTGTCATTTTTTTTGTTTTGAGATGTTGTGAAAAGATTATTGATATCCCCGCGTTATGAAGGTTAAAGGGAAAATGTCATTGTCTAGAAGCCACAAGTGATTTTCTACATAGAATCGGTTTAGGAAACATGCTTGTGGATTTAGGATTAGATTATTGATATCCCGCCGTTATGAAGGTTAAAGGGAAGATGTCAACTGGCTTAGGAAAAATGCTTGTGGACTTAGGATTCCTGGCAAGTGTCTAGCATTATTGAAAGGCTCCTGGATAAGGCCCACAACCAGATCTTTTGCAACTCCAGTGACAGAGATCTTAATCTAGTCTCTCCTTGCTTGTTTAGGTAGTGCATGGACGTTGTGTTGTCCATCTGAATAACGCTCTTCAACAGAGATGGTAGAAAAACCTTCAGGGCTACATGGATTGCCCTGCGCTCCAGGTAAGTAATGCAATGAGAACCCTCCCACTTCATTAAATGGCCTGGCACAACTGGATGAGCTTGTTATCCAGGAAGAGAATCATCTGTCACAATAGTTTGGGTTTGGTATTCTTTCTGGAAATGGACTCCTTGAAGTAGATTTGCTCTCTTGCACTACCATGAAAAAGACTGCCTTGAATTCACTGACATGCCCAGTTTGTCGTTCAGATTGTTCTCTTTCTGAGACCACTGATCTTCCAGAGACTTTTGAAAGGACTTGTGTGTACTCTTACATCTGGGACAATAGATATGAAAGAAGCTATGGTCCCTGAAGGGAGAATATTGGCCTGGTTGCTGGAATGTAAGTCTTCAGAAGAACACTTTACCTTGCACAGTAGCATCATTCCCAGACAAGATAGAACATGAATTTGGGCTGTTTCTGCCTTCTGTATATTTATCTCTAGACCTAGACTGAGCAGAAGAGACTTTGTTGTTTGAAAGTCCTGTTCAACGTTTTGCTACTTACAAGCCTTTATCAGTCAATCATCTTGGTAGCAGTAAATTCATATTTCTTGATGTCGAAGGTGAGCTGGTGCTACTGCCATGCATTTTGAAAAGGTTTTGTGGGAGGATTTCAGACCAAAAGAAGTACCTCATATTGACAGGACAACATTCCTACTACAGCTACATATAATTCCTGTACTTTAAAAAAATGTTTAAAAAAATGTGAATGTAGGGTTCTGTAGACCTACAGCGCACATTTTATTGACCTTCCTGATGTGAGAGAAGATTTGACGAACAGATAAACTATGGAATTGTTCCTTTCTGAACCACTTATTGGCTATTGATGGGGTGGTTTCCAGCCAGCCTCTGGTAGAAGGGCACTTCACAATCTAAATGTGCATTAAAGAACAACCCCTGCATCATGTGGAGAAGCAGGGGGACAGACAGAGGCATACATTATAGTATTACCAACAGCCCATTATCAAGCTTTTGGTCTTCGAACCAACACAACATTAATTCATTGTTTGCTTACCAAAACATTCTTCACATCTCCATACTTTTCTTTCTACACACAAATTATAACAATGTTAACGAGGATGCATAGACTATGTCAGTATCTTCATAGGTCTATTGAACTATTGGAGAATCAAACATTCCATAAATTCATTCTGATTATGGATTTCCAGGTGAAGAAGGGAATATAGTTGGCTTCAATCTAGCATTTGCAACCTGTATTTATAGAGGTATGCAGTAGTATTTGTGAAGCGTTCACCTTGCTGGAAAGAAACAAAGAGCTAAACAGTGAGTGAGAGCCGATAAGTAGGACGGAGAGTGAAGACAGACAAAAAGTAAGTACTACTGTGTGTAGAGGAATCCTTTAAGTGATGTAACTTCTTTTTAAGTTTTGAGAGGGTTGAAGCATTTCTGAAGTCAATGAAGATCTTTCACATTCACTTGTGTGTAGAAGATAAAGCCTTGATATTTGGTTTAATCCTTCCTACACCTACTCATATGCACATGTCCTGGCTACTGGTTGGGCACTGTCCCATTGAGTTAGGTATTTTCTTGGACAAGTATTTTGGGAAATTGTCTGCAGGTGATGCAGCTCATTTAGGCTATATGTGCCTGTAGAGGAAGCCAGTGTAGATCCTTGAGTGAGCGTTGGAGAGATGCATTATAACTTCATGCACCTGATAAAACATGCTGTACTGTACAACATTCCTTCCCGAGGTCCCAAAGTGTGTGTGAGTGTCAGCTGTGCAGAATGCTGCCTCCAACCAGGAGGTAGTAGACAATGGCTTTCACAGGTACACTCTAATAAGCTTCTGAAAGAGAGGGTATGACCTTCGACAGGAGGGAAAGCTGGTGACTTGCTGCTTTGTTTTTTCTGACACTATGACCCTCATTACAACCCTGGCGGTCGGTGTGAAAGCGGCAGTAATACCGCCAACAGGCCGGCAGTAAACAAATGGGATCACGACCACGGCGGAAACTGCCAACACAGACAGACTTTTTAACACTCCGACCACCAAGGCGGTAGCAAGAAACACTGTGGCGGTCACTGCCAACAGCCAGGCGGAAGACAATGTACCGCCCAACCCATCACAACCTGCCAATCCACCAGCTTTTCCGGGGCAGTACCAAAGCCATCAAAAGCACGGCGGAAACAGTGTTTGGAAGGAAAACCACTCACCTCTTGACACTCAACGAAGAACCAGGACGCCATGGAGCCCGAGTTACAGGTCCTGCCCATGCTGGTCTACCTCCTCATCTACCAGGAATACCAAAGGCGGTGGTGACGACCACAGTGAGTACTGCAGCAAGTACACAGGGGAGGGGGGGAGGAAAAAGAGAGTGACACACACACGCAACACGCAAAACCCCCAGCCCCATCCCCAACACCACACACACAAACGCATACAGCAACATTACATTTACACCCCGTAACCCCCTTGAAGAACGCAAGGACAAAAGGAATAGAGTTAAATCATTGATATTTTAGAAATAGGCAGATATACGTAACAATTATAAAAACAGTATTTACAAAAATATACAATATGTACATAAGGCCGTACATTGTCCTTTTCAAATGTCCATGGGTCACTGGCCAAAAATCATGGGCTAAGCCCACACTTGACTCCTGCCTCAATACGGAGAGAACACTGCAGGGGCATCAGGTCGAAAACAAACAGGCACCTTAGGGGGACGGGGAAGGGGGGGCACCTCAGCCGGAAGATGGAATAACACCACTGCTCCTCGAGGGAGCTCCATGCCCACAGCGATGTCCTGGGGAGTGCAAGGCCACAGTCTCACAGGTGAATGGCTTCTTCCACTAATTCTGGAGGGGGCTTGTTGCCCAGTGTGCTTCATCCTGCCAAGGATAGGGTGAGTGGATGCCTTTCTCCACTGATTCTGGAGGGGGCTTGGTGCCCAGTGTGCTTCATCCTGCCAAGGATAGGGTGAGTGGATGCCTTTCTCCACTGGTTCTGGAGGGGGCTTGGTGCCCAGTGTGCTTCTTCCTGCCAAGGATCGGTTGAGTGGATGCCTTTCTCCACTAGTTCTGGAGGGGGCTTGGTGTCCAGTGTGCGTCATCCTGCCACGGACTGGGTGAGTGGATGCCTTTCTCCACTGCTTCTGGAGGGGGCTTGGTGCCCAGTGTGCTTCATCCTGCCAAAGACTGGGTGAGTGGATGCCTTTCTCCACTGGTTCTGGAGGGGGCTTGGTACCCAGTGTGCTTCATCATGCCAAGGATAGGGTGAGTGGATGCCTTTCTCCACTGGTTCTGGAGGGGGCTTGGTGCCTGTTGTGCTTCATCCTGCCCAGGAGTGGCTGAGTGGATGCATATCTCCACTGGTTCTGGAGGGGGCCTTGTGCCGAGTGATGCAGCTCTTGGGGTGTGGCAGTTCACATTCCCTCACCTGGGTGTCTGAGGCACGAGATTTCCTGGGACCGGGTTACATGGATTCTGCCTCTAGGCCCATGTGGGATGCAGCTCCCTCCGTCGCCAGTGCCTCTGCTCCTCCGCCAGATGATGCTAATGCACATAAGGACAGGATGACAAAACAAAAAGGGGGGAAGAGACAGAGGATACACTTGGTCATTGCAAGCAACACCACTACCGTTGGCGTACACAACACACAGGGAGCAGCCCTATGCACTAGGCCATGCCCAATCAGTTACTAAGATAGTCACCAGCCCCAGGGGTACAATGCCTAACGCCATCAGCAGCACACCAGAAACCCACAGGACCCTGCCCAGTAGTAGATGCCCACTAATACTATTGGGGTAGGGGTGCTTCAGAGCCTGCCCAACTAGGGACCTACCCTGCCATCTTCGCCCTGGCCTAGGGGCACCCATTGCCCACATCCCATACCCAGGTACCTCTTAACATGCGCAAAGTAAGGAGTCAAATTCTGTACTCACCCCCTTGTGGCTGCTGTGATGCCTTCAAGCGCCCATCCAACTCCAGATAGGCTACCGCCAGGATGCGGAACATCAGGGAGGTCATGGTGCAACGGGCACCCCTTCCTCGTTGGGAGGCCAGCCCCAGCTTGGCCTCCGCCGTCTTCTTTGCCCAGGGGCGCAGGTCCTCCCACCTATTGCGGCAGTGGGTGCTCCGCCTGTCAAAGACCACCAGGGGCAGCACCTCCTTGGCGATGGCACGCCAAATAACCTTTTTCTGGTGGGTGCTGACTTGCAGGGAAAAGAAAGCAGAAAAGGGAATTAGGCAACCGTCCGGACCGTCAGACTCATGGCCCACCAGATCCCTACCATCCCCTGATGCACATACATTGTTCTTACATGTTGCACTCTGGCAAGGACGCCTCCTCCCCCCCCCTCCCCTACATGTGGCTTACATACACAGCACTCCATACATTCATGGCCCACGCATCATGCTCACAGTGTACTCACCTGTTTGTCTGGAGGACTGTAGAGTAAAGTGTACTGGGGTAGGACCCCCATCCACCAGTTTCTCCAACTCCTTCGCAGTGAAGGCAGGGGCCCTTTCCCCAGACACATGGGCCATGGTCAGTTGCAGACACAGGTCACAGCAGCACTCGCAGTGTAGGTCCTTTCTTGTTGAAGGTCAGGTAGCAAGTGAGTGGATAGATAGAAAATGGTGGTGACGTCCACGGCGGTGCGTACTGCCATTGGCTCCTGGAACCCATAGGGCCCAATAATAACAAATACAAAGTTGCGTGGCGGTCATCGACCGCCTACCGCGACGGCACACAACGCCAGCGCAATTACCTCATTTCCACTTGTCCCTCCTCACAGGTCAGGCATCCGACATGGCACCTAACTGCGTCACAGGAGACATTGGCACGGCAACTGATTGTCGGGTTCACATTTTGTTTCTGTAAAGTAAACAAATCATCATTAGTGCAATAGTTGTGGGAATATGACCCTCTGCTCAACGTTCTCTTCCATAGGCTTCAACCGCTGAGGCTGAATATGAGATGGCGGCATCCTCCGGTGTACAGACCTGTGGTGGACCTTGCGACAGTGGAGGACAGACACATTATCATTACATACAGACTTGATCGGGCCACAATCCAAGAACTGTGTGCCCAATTGGAGCCATATCTGATGTCAGCTATCTGCCAGCCCACAGGTATCCCCCCTCTAGTGCAGTCCTGTCAATGGTCCATTTCCTGGCAAGTGGTTCCTTCCAAACAACAGTGGCCATGGCATCAGGGATGTCTCAGCCAATGTTCTCCAACTGGTTGACCAGAGTGTTGTTTCCCCTGATGAAGCACATGTGCAGCTACATCGTGTTCCCCCAGGTGGAGGATTTGGCCACAGTGAAAGCTGATTTTTATGCCCTGGGTCATATCCCCAACATCATTGGTGCCATTGATGGTACACATGTGGCATTTGTCCCCCCCCGCCCCCCGGAGAAAAGAACACGTTTTCAGGAATAGAAAAAGCTATCACTATGAATGTGCAGATGTTGCGTTTGGCGGACCAGTACATCTCCCATGTGAATGCCAAATATCCTGGCTCTGTGCATGACGCCTTTATCTTGAAGAATAGCAGCATACCATATGTGATGGGCCAACTCCAGAGGCACTGGGTGTGGCTAATAGGTGAGCCAAAGGACCCTACACACTATGAGTAGGTGTCTGGGTATGGAGTTGTCCCTAAGGGTTACTGTGTGTCTAACAGTTGTCGATATTTGCAGGTGACTCTGGTTACCCCAACCTCTCATGGCTACTGATCCCAGTGCAGAATGCCAGGACAAGGCAGAGGAATGTCACAATGAGGCACATGGGTGTACAAGGAGGATTATTGAAAGGACCTTCGGCTTCCTGAAGGCCAGGTTCAGGTGCCTCCATCTGACAGGTGGCTCCCTATACTACTCACCCAAGAAGGTGTGCCAGATCATCGTTGCATGTTGCACAACCTGGCCTTGAGACGCCAGGTGCCTTTTCTGCAGGAGGATGTTCCTGGAGATGGTCTTGTGGCAGCGGTGGAGCGTGTAGACAGTGAGGAAGAGAAGGCAGAGGAAGAAGATGTTGGCAACAGAAGCAATATAATTCAGTAGTACTTCCAGTGACACACAGGTAAGACACTGTAAGTTCACTTTACATTTCTGTTATCTGTTGGACATAGTACAAAGCAGCCTCTTACCTTATATCCATGGCCACTGACTGTGCCCTTTGGCATCTCTATTTTCAGATCTCTGTGCTCTACTCTAGCTCTTGCTATGTATACTGCTGCCCACCAAAGGTCATTCCAAAGTATATTTCACTGTACATTTCAGTTGCAATGCTTTGATAATGTTGTACTACTACATTTGTGAATCATTTGACAGACTCCAGATTAGTATTTGTTCCAAGGGTGTTTATTTAGGTGCTCATAAGTAGAGGGGGATGTGCAATGGGCTTGGCTGATGGTGGAGGAAAGTCCAGGTAGAGTCCAGTCTCTTAGTATCACAGGTGCATTGTCCAGTGGGGCATAGGAAGGGGAGTAATGGCAGTTCAAGGTGGACAGGGTGACAGAGTGGGACAGAAGGGTGACAATCAGGAGAGTCTTATTTCCTTGTGGGGGTCTTGGCAATGTTCTCTGGCTTCCGCCTGGATCGCAGGGACCGTTTCCAGGGTGGTTGTCCTTCTGCAGGGGGTGGGGTGCTGGTGGCCTGTTGGTCCTGTGGCGGGACCTCCTGTCCACTAGCGCCGGCGTAGGTGGAAAGCTATTCTACGGTTTGGCTAGTGTCAGGCGCCCGTTGTTGTGCCACTGCCTCCCTTATGGTCTTGGCCATGTCAGCCAGCACCCCTGCAATGGTGACCAGGATGGTGTAGATGTTTGTTAGGTCATACCTGATCCCCAGGTACTGTCCCTCCTGCAGCCGCTGGGTCTCCTGCAGCTTGGCCAGTCTCAGGCCCATTGTCTCCTGGGAATGGTGGTATGCTCCCAGGATGTTGGAGAGTGCCTCGTGGAGAGTGGGTTCCCTGGGCCTGTCCTCCCCCTGTCGCACAGCAGTTCTTCCAGCTTCCCTGTTGTCCTGTGCCTCTGTCCCCTGAACCGTGTGCCCACTGCCACTGAACCCAGGTCCCTGAACGTCCTGTGTTTGTGGGGTTGCCTGGGGTCCCTGTAGTGGTGGACACACTGCTGATTGACATTGGCATGGGCCCACTGGGTGGGTGCTGTGCTGGTGTTTCCTGAGGGGGGAGGCCCTGTGGTGGGTTGGGACTGTGGCAAGGTACCCGACTGTCCAGAGGTCCCTGATGGGCCAGGATGGTCATCGTGATCCAGGCATGCAGAGTTGCTGTCTTCACTATGGCCCTCTTCAGAGGAGGGAGTGGGGGGACTGGATGTAGCTGGCACCTCCTCTACGGTGATGTTGAGTATGGGTCCTGTGGTGATGCAAATGAAGTGTTAATGTATCTGCGTGTGCCATCATGTGCATGGGTGTGTTTCCCTGTATGGTTGTGATTTCTCCATCAGCTTGGCCTTGTGTGAGTGGTGATTTTGTGGGCTGGGTGAGTCTCTCTACTGGGCATGCTGTGGTGATGGGTGTCCATGCAGGTCTGTGTTGGGGGTCCATGCTTTGGTGTTGCAGGCAGGGCTTGGTATTGGGATGGGTAGGTTGTGATAGTGGGGTTTATGTGAGTTGTTGGAGTGATGAGTGTTAAGGTAGGAGTATGTGATGGCTTGCAAGTAGGGTGGGGGGGGGGGATAACGTAGTAAAGAATTGACTAACCAGAGTCCAGTCCTCCTGCTACTCCTGCGAGGCCCTCAGGATGCATAATTGCCAAGACTTGCTCCTTCCATGTTGTTAGTTGTAGGGGAGGAAATGGGGGTCCACCACTAGTCCTCTGTACTGCTACCTGGTGTCTTGCAACCAAGGAACGTACCATCCCCCATTTGTCGTTACTGGTTCTTGGGTGCTGTCCCACGGCATTGACCCTGTCCACGATTCTCCGCCATAGCTCCATCTTCCTTGCAATGGACGTCTGCTGCACCTGTGATCCGAATAGATCTGGCTGATTTCCTCCACCATGACCCTTAGCTCCTCCTCAGAAAACCTGGAGTGTCTTTGGGGTGCCATGGATGTGGGGTGTGTGATATGTGTGAGGATGTGTGGGGTGATGTGTTGGGGTGTATGCTGTAATGTGCGTGGATGGTGTATGGGTGATGGTGTTCTGTGGCTCTGATTGAGTGGGTGCTCCTGGCTTGCGTCTCTCTGTGTTGGCAATCTTTTCTTTTTGTTAAAAGGGTTGTGGGTAATGTGGGTGTGTGTTTTATAGTGGTGTGAATGTGTGGGTGTGGTGTGTGTATGCGTGTCAGCTGTGTGTAGTTTGAATTGTCCAATCTGGTGGTGTTTTGTAAATGTGTATGTATTTTGAGCGTGGCGGTATGTACCGCCAATAGTTTACTGCGATTGAAAGACCGCCGCAGTGATTTGTGGGTCGTGATACTGTGGGCGTATTCCTGTTGGCGTAACGGTGTGGGTTTGGCTATCGCCAGTTTATCACTGACCTTTGGGCTGGCGGACTTGTGTGGGTGTCTGTACTGTGGCAGAATTCTCAGTGTGGTTCATAATACCCGTAGCGGAATACCGCCGCGGGCACAGTATGTTGGCAGCTATCAGCACGGCGGTAGGCGGCATTTACCACCACGGTTGTAATGAGGGCCTATGCTCTTTGAAGGGGAAGTTAGTGACAAGGGGAAGGTGAAACGAGGAGTATGCATATTCAGTTGGATGGAGAACCCAACACATTAGTCTTAGCTCTGTGGTTATTTGGGTTTGTTTGCAAACTAAATAAACTCAATCTTTCTCAGTTTGAACTTTACATAGGTTCAAGACATCCTGATCTGCCTCAGCTCAAGGAATGTTTTGAGTTCCTGCATGTTGCTGGTAGAGGAGATTTGAGTGTTGTCAGCTTAATGATAAATCTTTATGATGTGGCCAGTGACTATGGATTAGAGGGGTTCCAAGAAGAGTTAAAAGATGATAGGAGGTGATGGAGTCCTGGGATGCCCTGCAGTACACATTTCTGGATTCACAAGTTTCCTGTCTGAGTTGATGAGGTGGGGTAGGGGGATGAATCACTGTTATGACTGTGCTAAAGAAGCCCATTTGTGTTTCCAGGTTGTGGATCAATGCTTGAGTGTTGAGAGCGTTGAAGGCTGGAGAGAGTTAGTGAAGGTTCAGGAAGTAGGGGTTGTTACTTTTGCTGATATGGAGAACATTGCCAACTACTTGAAGGCAGAGGCACAGCTGTTTGACTGCTGCAGCATTGTGTGAAGCCTGATTGGTAAACCTGTGGATTATTGTTCTTAGGCATCTGTAATGATTCGTTGTCTGAGAGAGGATTTGAGGCTGTTGAAGAAAGGTGAGAGGTGATCTCAGTGAAGTTGTTTAATGATGGATTAAGGTAGAAAGGTACATTCATAGGAGTTGCCTTCAGTGATTTCAGCGTGCAATAGGAGATTCAAGACAGTCCTCTTTGGGTGAAGAGCCAGGAGGCAGTGAGGATGCCTGTTTACAGTGGTCGATGTGAGATCTTATTTCGTTATTTTTCTTGTTGAAATAGTTACTGATGGAATTGCATTTGTAAACTAATCAGGGATGTGGAATTCCTATTGCCTGACACTGAGACATATTGTTTGGGGTCAAGGGCAACAGGTTTTCATGTTAATTTCGTCCTTGAGACAAGTAGGCCCAACCCCTCCTGCAGCACAAACCCTTTGAAAAGCCTTCATTATTAGGGTGAGCGCTGTAAATAAACTTTTTTGTGTTACACTGCACTACTGGCAGTGATTCCAGTAAAAATAAAAGTGTACACACGTTTGAAAAGTTTAACAATATGAGGCTAAGTATAATGCTCTCAGAATGCTCTCTGACTAGATGCAAATGTTTGCAGAAGCTTGTAAGTAAGAGTTAAGATTCTTTGCTTTCAAAATAAAATGTTCAGGAAAAAAATGCAGGTATGACATTTTAGGTGCTTTTTCTATGAAGCGTCACTTAGTTAAATGTGTTGATGCATGCTAGTATTTCCCAAAAATATTCCTAATAGAAAAATCAGTATAACCATAATCAACAAGATTATGGGAAGCATGAAAATAAACAAGCACTGGCAAAGGCAATCGATCCAACATGTTTTTGTGATTCTTTTGGTTTCGTCAATGCATGTCTTGTTTTGACATGGCTTTTGTAACACTTTATTGTTGTGGGAGCTGCCAGGCTCTCACCATAGTAACAAACACTGGCAAAAAGAAAAAAATCGTTTTTGGTCTCAAAAAGTACACATTGCCACTAGTGGCGTAACAAAGGCCCCCGCAGCCCACCCCCATCCCCCTCTCAGCACAGTACCTGCCCTTAGTGAGTCTGGAAGGGGGGCCCTCCATGTTCTTTGCAGGTGGGCCTCCTCCAGTTTCGTTATGCCACTGATTGCCACAGTAGTTCCTGCCACTGAACATGACTACTTTGTGTGCCAATGTTTCTTGTGGAAGAGCAAATGCGATCACTCACAGTAAAGCCAGACGATAGATAGAGAAATAGAAGTTTAATAAAAACAAAGGGCCTGATTCAGACCCTGGCGGCCGGTGACCGCCAGGGTCACCGGCCACGGGAGCACCGCCGACAGACCGGCGTTGCTCCAAAGGGCATTCTGACCGCGGCGGTTCTGCCGCGGCCAGAAAGGGTAAACCGGCGGTCTCCCGCCAGTTTACCGCTGCCCTTGGAATCCCCCATGGCGGCGCAGCTTGCTGCGCCGCCATGGGGGATTCTGACACCCCCTAACGCCATCCTGTTCCTGGCGGTTCGCCCGCCAGGAACAGGATGGCGGTAGGGGGTGCCGCGGGGCCCCTGGGGGCCCCTGCCGTGCCCATGCCAATGGCATGGGCACGGCAGGGGCCCCTGTAAGAGGGCCCCACTGTGTATTTCAGTGTCTGCCTAGCAGACACTGAAATCCGCGACGGGTGCAAACTGCACCCGTCGCACATGCCCACTCCGCCGGCTCCATTCGGAGCCGGCTTCCTCGTGGGGAGGGGTTTCCCGCTGGGCTGGCGGGCAGCCTTCTGGCGGTCGCCCGCCAGCCCAGCGGGAAAGCCAGAATGGCCTCCGCGGTCGAAGGCGGGCGGCGACCGCCGCCCGCCGGGGTCAAGATGACCCCCAAAATGTCTTTGTTAACAGCACACCTAATTAGGGACCCTATTCTTAAAGAAAGGCACACCCAAGGTATATGTCTTTGATTTAGTGGCTTTCCTGTATTCACAAGAACTTACAGAGGTAGGCCAGAAAATTGGACTCCTAGAAAATATTTGTGAACTGTATTTTAGCACCAGCAAATATCCATGTGTAGATTTGTGTGAAAATCTATTGAGCATTTAAAGGTTCACTTTCCTTCCAGCCACTTTTTTCCCAACCCTGAAAGAGCTTTTACTTCTGACATTGTCAGGAGTAAATTTCCAGCCTTTCTCATTATGGAAAAGGATTAGAGAAGAACTGGTGAAAATCCTTAAAACATGCAAGTTAGTAGGTTTGCAGACTTAAAGGCATGCCAGCCCTGGAACTATTGCTTACTGCTTCCTCCAGCCCCAGTATTTAGCTCTGCGGAAAGGTGGCAAAATAAGAAAAATTGCTATAGTAGGGATTGAAATTGCAAGTATTCAAGCTCTACTATAGTAGTAGCCCTGGTATAACCAGAGAGGTTATTATCAGAACTCTTACATAAAGAGATTGCTGTCATAATTTGTCACCGCACTACATGGCACCAAAGGGACAAGTAGATTTTTTTTTTTTACAGTATAAGTAGATTTAAGAAGCAACCTTTCCCATAGACAAGTAGGTATTTTATTAAATTCCACACCCCTGACTAATGGTGGGATTGAAGAGCCTAGAAGTGGATTGGTGCAGTGTTTAACTGCTTTAAAGAGTGCTTTACTTCAGTTACATGCTCCATTTTCAGTAGTCGTGTAAAAGGTGGTTTTTGTAGTGGTGATGAGAGAGAGAGAGATCTGTATGCAGAATACATTACTTTTGGAATCTGAATCACCAAGGCTCCAGAATCAGATTTCAAACATTGAAATAGGAGCACATGGTGCTGGATTAAACTTTGCAGATACCATGTGGGGGCAATGGCTGATGAGAAGGCTGATAGCAAGAGTTGGTGCCTCTTATTTCAGATGATTTCTGTATGCTAGTAGGATCTAAACGGAAAGTGTGGAAAAATGCTCAATCAGCATTCGGATGCCAGCTTTTAAGATGTAATAAACTAGGTAGATGAAAAGGAACATAAAGTTTAGGAAAAGGTCCGGTCCATCATAAAAAGAACATAGACCAGACGCATACTCCAAAGTATGCATCATTAATTTCATCAACTGGCTCTCAAACAGTTCCAGTTTATTTCAGTCCTAGGTACAGGTAACACAGACAGGTGTCTTGTAAGTGAGGACGGGCAACCAAACTGGAAAGCAAAGCCCTACTGGCCAAGTTCATGGGGGCTTTTCCATTCGCAACTTGAACTCTACCTGAAGAAAGTCACAAAGCTGCTAATTTCTAGCTGCCACGAATGTTCTGGTTTTGAATGTGAATATGAAACGCATGCTTGCAGATATTCTATAAAGTATGTCAATATTTTTGTATTCGGAAGTGACACTTAGCAGAGTAGTATTTGGCGGTGCCAAGCATGCACAGTCAGGAAAATGCAATGCAAATGAGTTGATCACCATCAGAATCATAACCTTGCAGGTATTCACAAACATTTGCAATGCATTTCGCCACACTTACCCACCCATCTCAACTTGCTCCTGAACAAATGAATTGTAAATCCTTCCTAAAGTATGGAAAACATGCACAAGAATCCCTCATTTTCAAAGGTAGGTTGGTAGGAAGGGATGATCCAACATGGAAAAAAGGTTCTTTGTAAGGAAAGTAAGTAACAACACAGCACAGGTTGTATAACTCTGTGCATGCAATTCACCGCAATGCTGAGATTCAGCACACATTGTTCAGCGACAGAGGAAAACTAAAAATGTATGTTAATAGCATACATTTCTCTGCAAACGTTTCAGAATTTGTTGATACTCACGCCTGGAAGTGGTGTGAATGAGGGATGCCATTGCTGAGCTCCACCGAACATAGGTGCACGCCATTTTAACAATGATTTGTAACTTGGTAAATTAGGCCAAATGTACATCTGTAGATCATATAAGTCAACATTTGTGTGCAGATGAAATGGCAGTTGGTGGGCTCACCGTGACACTTCTCAATGATGGAAAACAACTTGGCTTTCAAGAACTGTAGCCCCATTATAAGTTTCTTGTTATCTTTGTGTGGGGATATTGGGGCTGGAATTAACGATGCCGGCCAATATGCTCGCATGAAATAAAGGGCATTATTAGTTAAAGTCACAAAAATGAGGAATAACTTCCTAGATCAGGAATTGGTGAGTCCTTTTGTATAGGTTTTCATCCGATTCCAGGGAGTCGTTCAGATATTTACAACCTGCTCTGAACAAATATCGAAAGTATCTGTTGGGGACCAGTGGGGTTTAGGAATGTGGTCTGGGTGGTGGGGAGGGTGTGGGGAGGATGAGAAGGATGTAGCCTGTATGTGAGGAGCATTGTCTGCTTCTCCCGTGGTCCCTAAGAGGGCAGGCGTAGGCCAGGCTGTTTCTCTGCCCAGCAACTCCTGTCCTGGGTTTTATGGGAACGAGTCTGCAACTGGTAAAACAGATCTGGTATACATCAGACCACTTGGAGTTACCCAATGAGGTATCCCACACCTAGTGGGAATACCACTCTGACCAACTCAAAATGGAGGCTATTTCGTGATAAAAATATAAAAAAACAGCTAACAATTTGAGTTGACATCAAGATTTTATTGTGATCAGGAAGGACATGACTACCTGCTAATAGAGCAGCAGAGACCAGCATCCAGCTATATTGCTATTTTGCTACCAGGACGGTGCAATTGTGCACAAATAATAATAAATTATAAAGAACGCACTAGTGACAATGCAGTTTTACACCAACAACTGGAAAGGTTATTTTTCTGGTCAGGTAGTATAAATGTAGCGCATAATTGCACCAGCACAATTTAGTAATCCTGGAATAGCGAAAAATTGCACCCACATAGCCTATGCAACCCGGTTTAAACTGCCATAAAGATACAGTTCAGCCAATAAAACAAAGACTGTGCTACAATACCTAGGCAAGGGGGTCTGCCACACAAGACGTAACAACCACAATTGTCAAACCCATGCAGCCATTATAATTACCAAGCACAGGTGCTTTTCTAAGCTTTCTGAATAAAACAAGACTTGCAAAGTGTGAGGAGTTTTCAATGCGCTATATACGTTTTAAGGAAACAATTTTGATCTTACACTAGAGTGATGTTAGGCTCTCTTCCAACAACCGGCATCAGGGGAAAAGCTGCCAGCAGCAAACATAAAACAGCCCAGCTAAGCGTTGTCACCTAGAAAAGAAAATAATGAAGACTATGGGTGAAACACAGAAATGAAACCAGAACTGGCAGGCTACAGATGTATACACACCAACAACAATCTATCGCCATTTTTAGGTTGCCCCTAGGCAGCAAGCATGCGCTGTCTCTTGACATGTTGTAATCTACATCTGTGGGCTTGCACCACGCCCATCGCTTTCATTCATTCCTTGGCCAGCCTTTCAAGAATTCTCTTGATTTCGTAGGAAGATGCTTCACGTTTGTCCTGCCTTGAGGCTGCTTTGTTACCGCCTTGGAGACTGACCCTGTTACATGACTTATTGCATGATCTGTCATGTAGCTTAGTGTGGCGCACTACTTTTTTCTGCCTCACTACTTTGCACTGAGTGGCTGTATGTTATTTCTTCCTTATTTTGGGCATGCTGCTGTTTATTTGTGGTGTTTACGCACCAAGGCTGCAAGCTGGAAAGGGGGGTATTTTTTTTATTTAATTACATGTTTTTTCAAAGGTTCATATAGCACAAACTCAATCGGAGGAGTGCTTTATATGAGTACGTGAAGTTTCATATAGCTTAAATTCGATCGGAGAAGCACCTTACATGAGTGAAGTTTCATATAGCGTGAACTTGATCTGAGGAGCGCTTTACATGACTACCACTTACGCACAATTTTAGCAGTTGAAACTGGGGCATTTAAAAGAAACAAAATAGAAAACCTCAGAAATCCTCAATGCGGCTCTGCCAGCGCAGCAGCAAACTGCATTACTTTCTGCCATTCTGTTTTCAGGTCGTTATGCCCTGTAGGGCTGACTATATGGTTACATGGTCATGTTTCTTACAAATGCTATCTTTATTATAGTGCCCTCTATGGGCTTTTCTGAGCTTTCCAGTCAAGATACTACATAAAGAAGCATTTAAAACAGAAAAAACCCACAAAACTCCTCAACACGGCTCTCCCAGCACAGCCTGGAAACTCGCCCTATAATGCTTTACAGGGCATTTCATTTTGAAAACATTTTTGTAAATAACTCAGCCTGTGATGGTCCTACGACAATGGGACCACCACCAAACCCTTCAGCACAACACACACTTTCCGTCTAGATCAACTCTGGATCCCTACAATAGGGCCCTCATTACGAGTCTGTCGGTCTAGAGACTGCCAGACTCACTGTGGCGGTCTCCGGCTGTGAAGACCGGCGTATTACGAGGTGTGAGGTTTGGCTGATGCCAAACCTCCACAACTCCGCCTGGCCCGTCGGTACAGTCGGACCGCCGTGGCCAGAGGTGAGCACCTCCAATCTGGCGGCAGGCCACTGTCCAGATTACGAGGTTGCACACCGCCACGAAAACTCTGTCGGTCACGCACCTGGCGACAGGAATCCCCATTCCTGTCACCGGCACAAGCACCCCAACACGTTCACACACATTCACACATGCACCCACACACGTCCACACACATACAGAGATGCACCCCACTCATCCACGCACTCGCTAACTACATCCCTAATCACTCGTACACACTCGCACAAACATGCACATTGGAACATGCATACACACACTCAGGCACACCCATTCAAACACGCACACAGCCCCCCTCATTCACATGCACACAAATATTCACATACACACACCCGCAAGCACACAAAAGCACCCCCATTCACAGACATACACGCACACATACACCCCCATTCACAGACATACAAGCAACACCCCCACCACACCCCCTTGCGGGTAATCCACTTACCTTTTCCGGGAGGTGGTCGTCCGGGAGGGGATGGGTCCTGGCGGTGCTGCGCTACAATCACCACTACGCTAGCAAGACTCCGATCGTAATACGGCAGGCAGAGTCTTGATGGTGTGGCAGTGCTGGTGGTGCACCCGCCTCAATGGGACTTTCGTCCAAGAATGGGTCGAAGTCCATTCACAACTCCTAATATGGCGGTCAGCAGACCGCAAGCACTGGCGATCTGCTTGCTGCTTAAGCGGTTTTTAGAAAATACCACCGAAGTCATAATGAGGGCCCAGGTTTGGGGGAACCCCAAAATAGTAACCTCTCCCATCATTCATTGTCTTTCGAGCCTCTCTCCAGGCTTGAACTTTTGTTTTACAGCTGGGAGTAGTTTGTGTTTTAAGGGTCTTGTTTGTAATAGTAGGCCTGAAAATATGTAAGGCACTGCACCCTCTAGGGGCTACATATATTGTTACACTGCATTACTTTCTGTCATTCTGTTTTCATGTTGTTAGGCCCTCTAAGAGCTGACTATATGGCTACATGAATATTTCTTACAAATGCTTTTTTTATTATGGTGTTCTCTGGGGGCAGTTCTGAGCATTACAGTCAAGATACTACAATATTTGCTGCACTTGGAAACTCACCCCATAATGTTTTGTGGGGCATTCCTTTTAGCCAAACATTTTTGCCCATAACTCACCGCACGACGTACTCTTTCTGTCTAGGTCATCTCTAGGTCCCCACACTAGAATGGGGGACCCAAAAATAATAATATAAAAAATATAATGTATAAAGGCAATATTTAAATTTTTTCCTGCACATAGAGGAGGAAGGTAAATGGAAGTGCTTTAGTTATATGCAGGGTCACTGGAATTATGTGGCAGAGAGGACCAAATTATGTGGCAGGGTTGAACAATTTACATGGCAAGAAAAGTCCAATTATGCATTCACCACGCCAATAGCTCTAACTCAAGCAAATGCAAGACCTATTACATTGTAAATGCTTGTTGTTATATTTTGTACAATGAATGCAGAAAACAATAAATGCAATGCTGAAAAAGAGAAAACAGTGAAGTCACACATTCTAGCTGCCACAACTCCACCTAAAAAAACATTGGTGAGTATATACAGCAAAATGGTATAACATCAATCATCAACTAAGAAAAGGACAGCTACATCTGAAAAAAAAAGTTCAAAGCACATCACACAAAATTAAACACTGTTTCAGGAGCCTAATAACTAACTGTCCATTGTTGCTCCACTGTTACCCATTAAAGTAGTCTGACATTGCTTCTCTGGGATTTTGAAGTACCTAATTGTTGTTTATCGATTGCTTAAATTATACTTACTATCTGATCTCCAAGCATAAAACATGTCCATTTATCACAGAGTGTACAGTGACCCAGTTTAGAACATACAAAGCCACTGGTTATGTTGTTCATACTTGTGATGTATGCTGTGGGAAAGTGGATTATTAGTTGAAGTGGGTGGTAGTCCACCACAAATAAAAGCGTCACTATTCTTGTTAGGTCCATAAAGTTTTCAGTAATTTAAACCTGAGCTCAACCCCTGTTATCTATGGCACAAAGCAGATAGGAGGCTTAAATTAAGAAAATGTGTACAGCATTTAGGAATATCAAAACAGGTAAAAAGTCGAAAATACAACACAATAAAAATACCACTCAAATTTATTTAAAAAAGGCAATATTCTAATTAACAAAATGGCACCAAAACAACAAAAATCCAAAAAAGGGAACTGCAGATGAGTGCTCACAGTTTGAGTTCAATTTTAGCGCTAGAAATCACAAAGTGCTAACCGCAGGCTACTGGTCGAGCTAGACCAGGACAAAAGTAAGGTTTGATACTGACTACGATGGAACACGGGTCAGATAAGAGATCCAGGTTGGTCCTGATCAAAGAATTACCTTTAGACTTAGAAACTTTGTGAGGAAGTAGATTCCTCAGCTGGGCAAGGTTGTAGCCTGGATCCAAAGACAAAGTCGTCAACGACATGATGGCAAAGGATGATGTTTCGGTGAAGCAGCCGGGGAAAGCTCAGAGAGGAAAGAGTCCAGCGTTCGTGCCCAGGAAGCTGTCAACGTCAATCTGATTCTACTTGACATCAGACTTGGTGAAGATTTCTGTCTCTGGACATTGTCTCTTTGCTGGAAGTCGGATTCCTTCAGTGTTGCAGGCTGGGTCTGATGTAGACAGAGCCCACTTGGCATCGGCCCCACCAAATTGGATTTGCTGCTGCAGAGTAGAACTTGCTGTACTAAAGTCAGGCCCACAAGGGGATACCCTCATAGCAGATTGTCTCAGCATGTTGGTCCTGGTCTTTTGCCGGTTCGCCAAGCAGCAATCCTTGAAAACGTTTCTGAATCCCAGGTTTTAGATTTAGGCAGGAGGAGTACACTCTGACAATTACCTAATTGCCCAGGACCTTAGGGACATAACTTAGAAGTCAGAAACAACTCCAGTAGAAGTCAACAACAAGGTCCAAGGCATGTTCATTTGGAACTGGTCAGGTTGGCTCCTCAGGAAAGTTGGCGTCCTGTGTTTTTGTCCCTGTAGCTTACCAGGAGGTCAGCCAAATCATCCTTAGAAACCACTTCTATGTGCTGGGTACAAACGGGAGCAGGGCCAGCCCTTAGAAATGTTCTCACAGGTCACAACAGCAGGTGCAATCCTTCTTCTATCTTCCATAGGTCCAGAGGTGTTCTGAGGAGGGTACCAGGAGTGCCATATTTATACCCAGTGCTAGGTGTGAGTGGGGTAATCTCTCAGGAACCCCCTAACCCATGGAGTAAAATGTCCCCAAGGTGCCCCTACCCACTTTTACAGCACTTCCTGTGTGTTTTACTGCAAACTATCCCACTGCTTCATTCTCTAAATGAAACCAAGATGGCAGAATCTTTCTTCTTCTCTGCAGAGTTCCATGCCCACCCAGAGATGGGGCTATAATAATGAGCAAACCCTCCCTGTGGTCACTCAAAACTGGATCTTGGGCATCTCCTCTCAACCAGGGATTGGTTCCTGGCTAGCTAGCTCGCAGGACAAGGTGAAATCAACCCTTCTCCCTTTGGCTCAACTCTAGGAGCCACTTCACACATAAGTAAGGAGCCATTCAGCTCCTGTGTGACAGTGAACAGTTGCAGAAAGGCACATTTGTCTCAGGTAGAAAAGTGCCTGCTCTTAAAAAAAATATATATTTTTTTTACATTTTCAAAGTGGAAGGTGTCCTTTGGGGACCCCTTCTCGTTAGCGAATAGTTACCATCTCCTTCAAGGAGTCGGTAAAATATGAATGTTTTACGACTGTAACTCAGTCACAAAACATTCATACATCTCATTCAGATTCGGTATTTGGAAGGGATGCCCTAAACACACCCCTTTCAAATAATTAATCTCAAACACAAATTGTGATTTGATAACATCTTACAGAATCATAATTTGTGTTAGTACATTTGCAAAAGCATTTTTGCGGTTGGAACTGGCCCAATACCACAAAAATTGTTTCTACATGTGGCCCAAGCGTTTTCCTATGGGGCAGGCAGCCTTGTCACAGTGAAAAATGTATTTGGACATTTTTCACTGCCAGGACATATAAAACATGAACAGCCCATGTCCTACTTTTTAAATAGCATTCACCATGCCCCATTTAGGGTCCATTTAAGGGGTGACTTATAAGTATTAAACAGGAAGGTTTAAACCTGGCCAAAGGTGGAATTGGCAGTTTAAAAACTCCCTGCCCTGGCTGCAGGGGCAGGCCTGTAGACATGCTTTGCATTGTCACTTTAGTGGTGGCACAATATATGCTGCAGTTGACCAGTGACGTTTAACTTACAGGCCATGGGTACACATTTGTACCATATACAGGGGACATGTAGGTAAGTTAAATATGCCATATAGAACTGTAGCCTAGTTCTACATGCTTTAGGGGTCAGACGCACTGGGGCCTAGTTAGCAGTGTTCCAGTGTGCAGAGTCAAAAAAACAGCACCACCAGTCCAGAGGAAATGAGGGGTGACCATACACAAATAGGTGTTTTCTTACATACAGTGTTCAATGTATTATAATTTTTTTCAACAGCTAAAAGGTGGTGCGTACCAACAAAGAAAATAAGTCCAAGCACACATGCAAGCAAAAGCAATATTAGAGGTAAAATCATATGAACATACTGGCACTCAAAGATGTTATATATGAATAGACACATTGATATTTCCACTCTACTTTTTAAATCTCTAGATGACACTTTGAAAAGCAAAAAGCAGTGTAATGTCATGCCAGTCACATGAAAGGTTTCAAATGTGCAGAGTAACGTATTCGTATAGGTTCCATCCACCTGATACTGCACCGCGTGCCATTAAAATTGATCGCGCATCAGTTAACGTACATACTACTTTGGGGGGCACATGACCTCTAATCAAACACCCACTGAGGTCACCACACAAGCTGTCACTACCTTTCACTCATCCCTTCCCTGTACAGATCAGGTGCAGACATGTATATATGTGCAAATGGGAAGCAGCACTGCTAATGTGATTAGTAGATGTATAGAGGAAGTTAGGTACGTGCAGACTATAGCAGCAGAACTGATGAATGGCCCTCGTGCTGATACAAAACCACAGCCCACCTGTCACACTTTTCAGACCATCTCACAATAAGGAACCTCCAACTTGGTGTAATACGCCATCCACCTCTGCTGTGGGCCCTCAGCCTACATTCAATGGAGTATCATATGCCACCACATGAGGTCATGGTACAACAGAGAAGCCCAGAAAGCACTGCTCACATAACACCTGCAACACCAAGCAGGATAGCACCTTACTCAGTGTAACACAGGTGTTTGGCAAAGGGCAGCAGAAAACTCTGCATTCCAAGCAGAAAACAACACAAAAGTTGTGAGCAGGGGGTGCAATAAGAGCATGCAGAGTATAGTCACTAGTATACTGAGGCAATCAGTGCTGAAAATAAGCTGATCTGACATTCACTGCAAAATGTAACTCGTTCTAAGGAATCCTTGCCAAAACCACCAAAGTTGCATCGATGATAAACTGCAGTATTGAGCAGCCAAAAGGTGACAATTAGCAGAAAACAGCACACCAACCTGCATACAGCAAAACTCAAAGACTGATGCACAAGAATACTGCATCGCAGGGTCGGATTGGAACCAAAAATAGACCCAGGCACCCAAACAAAAAAATGGCCCACATTTGCAAACTGCAAACTTTTGTGATAATCTTAGTAAAGAAAGCATGGTGTTGCTTGTGTGGCCAGTAAGATTGGTCAGGACTAAAAATGCTATTATTCCAATGAAACGTTTGTTCTGATGCTCATCTTGAGGTCCATGAATCTCCATTATCCCATGCTCCCCTTCATATCTCTTCATCTCCGCCTGTGTATTAGGCCATAATCCATAAATAACCTGATGAAGGCAACAAATGATGAGCCAAATTTGTGTGTACAAAGTTGAAAATTGTTGATAAAGTGTCATGAAAGGAACGGGACTACTGGATGAAATTCATATTGCTTGGTGTTTTTGTCTCCCCCTTACCAGGTCCTATTCAGTAGAGATGTGTGAATGAGAAGGGGTGCCTGGAATAGTATTTTACTTTTTGAACTTTTTTCACAGATATGCTGTATACTAAATGGTATTTGGTAGAAAAGATGATAACAAGATGCAAATAGCTGGTGACTGTTTTACATTTGTATGGATTGTATTTGTAGATAGAGAAATAAAGATTGAGCTGATAGTAGTGATTCTCTTCCTTATAATAATGGAGGGGATGATAGATATTTAAATAGCTGAAATTATGGGGATGAAATCATCAGCTGAGAAGTAATGATGTGAGTGGAATCAATATTGAAATTAGATTTCAAGCAGAGTGACTAGATACTCCCTTGATGCAAAGACTTAACCAATTTTAATTTTAAAAAAAGGCACACACTCTTACCTTGGACAAAAAGATAAAAAAGATGAACTCTTCTCATGGCCTCTGGAATGCAAGAGAGTGACGCTCATTGTGAGTGCTTTGTGGAAGAGACAGCATGGACAAAAGGCTGGAAGCGATAGGCCCTCACCATTGGCTCTGTAGCGGAAGAGACAAATTACCAACACAAACAAAATGTGTTGAATCTATCTATCTATCTATCTATCTATCTATCTATCTATCTATCTATCTATCTATCTATCTATCTATCTATCAATCTATCTATATGTATAAATATATATATATATACACACACACACGTTATATGTGTGCGGGGTTCAGATTTTCAATAAGGAGCTCTTGGTCAAAGTTGCAGAATGCAGGTCTGTCCACTACGAAGGCAACCAAGACTTGGTTTCACCTTATCCCACTTTCTTACACCATTATATTCTTCCTGTCTCTTTATTTAATTCCTGCAGGTTCATTTTCCTCTTTCCTTTCTCCTTTGTCAATGATTTCCTATGACTCTGCCCCCCCCCCTTCCGCTTTTCTCTCTCATGCTCTGGTCAAAGTCTCATGATGATAAATAAGCTTTGGTACCTCTGTTCTGGTCAACATCTCCTGATAAAATATAAGCCTTGGTGTCCAAACATGAGTGCTTGTGCCAACCACTATCCCCGATCTGTACAAATCAATCATTGTGTGTCAATGTTGTGATAAAAAGACAGGGATGTGTTCGATGAGGACGAATACAGTGAACTACAGACATTAGTGCAAGAGAGTCAAAAGGCAGAGAGCTACTGAAAGAGGCAGAAAAAGAAAGAAAAGGTGCATACAATTTGAGTTGCATTCCACTGATTTTTCTGCCATTTTGTAGCACTGTACCCAACAGGTGTTTTTTAATACCACGATCCATTGTTCTCAGAAAGAGGAATAGTTGAGTTGGTACTGTCCAGAATAAAGTACAGAGTACGGGGTTCTAGAAAACATAGGTAGGTCAAAAGTGTACTAATTGTGACACTAGACCACTCGTGTACCTCGACTCGAGTTAAAAAGAGGATGCGCTGTGAAGTGGTGTCGGGTCTGGGGAGGGGGTAAAAAAAGGGAAGGAGGGGAATTTCCTTTACGGACTAGGTGGTCTCACACACTATATAGTGTCATGCTTCATCATATGACCACCTAGCCCCTCCCAGGTAGGACAGTGCCACCTGGGCGGACTCAACCTCGCTGTTATAGGAACAGGAGGGAGTGCGTAAATTAATTTAATTTCTGAAAAATGGGATCCAGCTATGCTAGGGAAATAAAAACACCTACTCAGATACCCGGGTGAATTTATTGGAGGGTTCTGTGTGGTGTGATTAAAAGGAATGGGGAACCGGTGTGAGAACAATGACTCACAAGGTCACCTGTCTTAAAAAGGAGTAGCCGACATGTTTCTGCCCTTATGATTGAGCTATGGAGGGTCTCTGGGCATTCATCAGGGCGTTGGATCCCTGTTGCAATTGCTTCGTAAGCGCTGCAGCAATAATCACATTAGAGAAGGGGAAGGGCCTACCTTAACCAAGGGATTACTTAGGGAGGACCTATAGTAAATGGAATAAAAACAAACCAAACATAGTGAAAAGATAAAACACAGCAACACACGTGACGTAATTCATGCAGGCCGCAGGAGTACTGGTTACAAATTATAAATCACAGATGCGTCAATATTGGCTATGCGAGTCGCCCAATAGGCAAGGGAAGGCAATTTCTTACCCTAACACTTGAGGCTAGTAGCCTCTGGTATCCTGGAGAGGGAGCGTCCCCTTATAGTCAGACTCTAGGGTTCGAGGGAAAAGGCAAAAGGGAAGAATGATAATGGAAATAGTGCAGAGGAGTAGGAACGGGTGAACTAGATTGAGGAGAAGGAAACAGAAGGGAAAAGAAGAGGGAGAAAACAGGCTGAATGGAGGAAAAGGTGGGGATCAGGAAGAGAAGGGGGAGTGAAGTAACACGGAATACAGAAATAGGAAAAGGAGATGAAGAAAAGTCAAGATAGTGGGGGAAGTGGTGGGAAAATTGGAAAAGGGGGGAAAAAAAGGAGAAGAGACGGGGAGAAAAGAAAAGAGGGGAGGGAAAAAAGGAAAAAAGGAAGAGAAAAGAGAGAAGAAAAGGAAAAGAAAAAGGGGAGGTAGTAGAGAAAAGTAGAAGAGAACAGGTCTCTTATCTGTGCATCCAGCGTTGGCTGACTCACTGCATCAAAGGTGGGCGCTCTCTGTGCGCCTATACCGACCTCTCCTTCAGAACGCTTGAATAGAGTGGCCTGGTAGTGAGGGTTAGATATAGTGGACTTAATTGGAAGCAGCTGTTAAAAATCACTGTCGCGGCCCGGGGTGGGCGGAGCCAGGAGTGCTACGTGTTCCCTTCGTGTACAATAACCGGCCCGAAGTGGATCGGACTGTTTCCGGTAGTGCTGGGGGCCGGAAAAGGCAAAGGGCGCTGGGGGGGGCGCCGTAGTGACGTGCTACCCCAGCGAGGAGGCCCCGCGGTTCTAGGGGTGGACGCCGTGATGGGCGTCCGAAACTCCGCGGGTGCTGTCGGGAAACAAGTGTTCCCGGCAGCACTGTCGACAGCCTAACTGCGAGTGCCGCTGGGAAACGTAGTTTCCCGGTGGCACATCGGGCTGCCGGAAGGGGAAGGGGGAAAAAAAGGGGAGGGAGGGAAAGCAGAGCGTGGGGCAAGAAGGGGGAAAGAGGGCGAGAGGGGGGGAGAAAGGAAAGGAAGGAAGGATTAGGAGGGAACGGTGGGGGACTAAGCAGGAAAAAGGGAAGAAGAGAAGGGGAAGAAAAGGTGAAAGGGAAATGAAAGGAGGAAGGGAGTAAGAGGGAAGGGTGGGGGAAAAAACAGGAAGAAGGGAAGAGAAAGGGGACACGAGGGGATGAGAAGGGGAAGAACAGGGGAAAGGAAAACCACAGGAGAGGAATAAAGCCTGTAGGTTATACCCATGGTCACTGGAATTATGCGATTGTGCAGCTTCTGTGTTTTTTGCATATAGTATTGCCGTATTTGCCACATAATCTATCATCTGCTGCATAATCTGCAGATTTTAACAAAAAAAATCTTGTTTCTAACTCAAACAGTTTAAACTTTACCTAAAATGCAGTGATGCATTTTGCGTGCAGTATAAGGCCTTTTGTAATGCTTTGGTGCTTACCTTTCTGTTGCTTGGTTCGATATTTGAATGTTAAACTCTACTAATGCGTTGCTCACAAACAGCAGAAGTATGCTTTCACCGGAGGTTGATGAGCCAGTAGCGAAAGGTACTGAAAGGATTAGGACAACATAACATGCTAGTGTGTTGAGATTCAACCCCCATATCGCCAGTAACCTGCATTTTCAGATTCGCACCGACCCAAGGACCACCCTCAGAGGATCCCTCGTCTACCGTCCTCCCGGACCTCGCGCCTCTTTCAGCGACGCCATCGCCGACTTCATCTCCCCGCACGCCCTCGCCTCACCGGACTACATCCTCCTAGGCGACCTCAACTTCCATCTGGAACAAAACAACGACCCCAACACCACCACCCTGCTCGACAACCTCGCCAACCTCGGCCTCAAACAACTGGTGAACACCGCCACCCACATCGCCGGACACACGCTCGACCCTATCTTCTCCGCCAGCAAACACGTCTTCTTCAGCCACACCTCTGCCCTACACTGGACCGACCACAGCTGCGTCCACTTCACATTCCGACGCGAGACCTCCCACCTCCGCACTCAACCCATCCCTCGTCGACAGTGGAACAAGATCCCTGAAGAGCAACTCTTCTCCGCTCTCGCCGCCAACCAACCCACCCTCACCACCGACCCCAACGACGCAGCTCTCAACCTCACAAACTGGATCTCCAACTGCGCTGACAACCTTGCTCCCCTCAAACGCACGCATCGACAGACCAACACCAAAAAACCTCTCTGGTTCTCTGACACCCTCAAAGAATCAAAGAAAACTTGTCGTGCCCTTGAGAAGGCCTGGCGCAAGGACCACACCGCTGACAACATGACCGCCCTCAAGAACGCTACACGCGAACACCACCACCTGATCCGCACTGCCAAAAGGAACTTTTTCACCGACAGACTAGACAAAAACAGCCACAACAGCAGAGAACTCTTCAGCATCGTCAAAGAGTTCTCCAACCCCAGCGCCAGCGCCAACGCCGTCACGCCCTCACAGGATTTGTGCGAATCCCTCGCCACTTTCTTCCATCGCAAGATCAGCGACCTCCACGACAGCTTCGGACACCAGACCCAACCATACACCACTGAACCCGCTTCCCCGGACATCACCCTCAACAACTGGACCCACATCAACACGGAAGAAACCAAATCCATCATGAACTCTATCCACTCCGGCGCCCCTTCGGACCCCTGCCCGCACTTCATCTTTAACAAAGCCGACGACATCATCGCCCCGCACCTCCAGACCGTCATCAACTCTTCTTTTTCTTCTGCTACCTTCCCGAATGCTGGAAGCACGCTGAAGTCAACGCCCTACTAAAGAAACCTACGGCTGACCCAAGCGACCTGAAAAACTTCCGCCCCATCTCTCTTCTACCTTTCCCAGCCAAGGGAATAGAAAAGACCGTCAACAAACAGCTGACCACCTTCCTGGAAGACAACAACCTGCTCGACCCTTCACAAACCGGATTCCGAACCAACCACAGCACGGAAACCGCCCTCATCTCAGTCACAGACGACATCAGAACCCTGATGGACAACGGTGAAACAGTCGCCCTCATTCTCCTCGACCTCTCGGCTGCCTTTGACACCGTCTGTCACCGCACCCTAATCACCCGCCTACGCTCCACCGGGATCCAAGGCCAGGCCCTGGACTGGATCGCCTCCTTCCTCGCTAACCGCTCCCAAAGAGTTTACCTCCCTCCGTTTCGCTCAGAACCCACCAAGATCATCTGCGGCGTACCTCAAGGCTCATCGCTCAGCCCGACACTCTTCAATGTCTACATGAGCCCCCTCGCCGACATCGTACGCAAGCACGACATCATCATCACCTCCTACGCCGACGACACCCAACTTGTACTCTCCCTCACCAAGGACCCCGCCAGCGCCAAGACCAACCTACAAGAGGGTATGAAGGACGTCGCAGATTGGATGAGGCTCAGCCGCCTAAAGCTGAACTCTGAAAAAACGGAAGTCCTCATCCTCGGCAACACCCCGTCCGCCTGGGACGACTCCTGGTGGCCCACGGCCCTCGGCACCGCACCGACCCCCGCAGACCACGCCCGCAACCTCGGCTTCATCTTGGACCCTCTTCTCACCATGACCAAGCAAGTCAACGCCGTGTCCTCCGCCTGCTTCCTCACTCTCCGCATGCTCCGCAAGATCTTCCGCTGGATCCCCGCCGACACCAGAAAAACCGTGACCCACGCCCTTGTCACGAGTCGCCTGGACTACGGCAACACCCTCTACGCCGGGACCACCGCCAAACTCCAAAACCGCCTGCAACGCATCCAAAACGCCTCGGCCCGCCTCATCCTCGACGTACCCCGCAACAGCCACATCTCCGCACACCTGAGACACCTGCATTGGCTCCCAGTCAGCAAAAGGATCACCTTCCGTCTTCTCACCCACGCACACAAAGCCCTCCACAACAAGGGACCGGAATACCTCAACAGACGCCTCAGCTTCTACGTCCCCACCCGCCCCCTCCGCTCCGCTGGCCTCGCACTTGCTGCCGTCCCTCGCACCCGCCGCTCCACGCCGGGTGGGAGATCTTTCTCCTTCCTGGCGGCCAAGACCTGGAACTCCCTCCCCACCAGCCTCAGGACCACCCAGGACCACTCCGCTTTCCGGAGACTCCTAAAGACTTGGCTGTTCGAGCAGCGATAACCCCCCCTTTCCCCCCTAGCGCCTTGAGACCCGCACGGGTGAGTAGCGCGCTTTATAAATGTTAATGATTTGATTTGATTTGAGTAATTGTCATAGATATCACTCATGGTTCCTTCTCTTTATGGCCCAACGAGCATCCTCCTAAACGTGAAATGCATCACACACAAGAGTGCATATTTTTTGCATGGTTGGTGGTTCTGCTTTTAATATTGGCATTCATCATGCCTACACACACACACACATAATATTTGCATATGATTATTAATACATTTACTGTGCTTACGTTTTAGACGTCCTAATACATATAGTGCGCTTAGCCCTGCTAATGCCCACAGTGCAGTTGCACACTTGTGCTTCACTCAGGGCAACACATGGGTAAAAAGGCGGACCAGCTGTCTGAAGAAGCCAGTCCGTCGTACTGTGCTGCCTGCTCAACAAAGAGGTGACAAAGTTCCCCCTGCAGGCTTCTGCAATAAGTGACGCACCTGCCTGCTGGGGATTATGTGCAGAGGTCAATGCTTAATTTGAGCAAGTAGTTGCCAGTGTGGCCCACCGGCACTCATATTTTTCTCCTTCAGACTTCGACCCAGCAAGAGAATGACATACAAATACACAAAGGGAAAAGAAGAAATAGCAAAATGAGATTTATTTAATTCATTTTATTTATTTGCAATTTTATATAGCACAGACATGGCCTGAAGGCATCAGAGCGCTTTACAACACACAGAATACTGATTCACATCGGGTTACATTCATAATAATTTAACTCAGATGTTTACATCAATGTAAGTATACAGGAATTACCATAGGAGACAATTACACCAACAGGGCGGAGGACATGAACAGTTAAACGAAGTAGATCAGGATGAATTGGAGAAAGTAAATACGTCTGGTTGAGGGTGAATTAACCAAGATGTCTATCAAATAGGAGGAACTTGAGGTCCTTTTTGAAGGTTGATAGGCAGGACTTTTGACAGAGTGAGGGAGGCAGAGAGTTCCAGGTTCTAGTGGCGCTGCCATAGAAGGACTGATTCATGTATCGTTCTCGTCTGAAGGTGGGAGGTTCAAGGACCAGAGATTGGGCAAATAACGAAGCAAGAATGCAAAGATGCAAAGAACCAATTTACCCGTGAATAGCGGATGAAACAAGAGGGTCTGATGTTCACGGGCTCTACAGGCTGAAGTCATTACCTTTCAAAAAACATAACACTAGTCGTGATATATTCAGGAACGGCTGTAAGAGACACATGAAAGCAGATGGGGCAGACAGTTAACCATTACAAGTGGCTGCTTCAGAACCTTGCTGGGCAAGTGACAGTGGCAAAGGGTATCAGAAAGGCAAGACTGAAAAGGGTTTAGACGTTTCGACCACCACTGGACACATTTCTCCCAGGAACCCACATAAAGAGATTTTGTGTCAGGTTTCTAGGTAATCAAGTTGAAAAGGAGGGTTATTTGCCCTGAAGTGTTTTCTCGACTAGTGCCAGAAAACCCACTTTCACTTGGCAGCTGTTCAGTAACAGAAATACATAGCCTCCTGAGCTCTACTGGGAAGCTGCCACTAATACCCGCATTTTTGCAAGGACACGTGGTGGCGTTGTCAGGCCAAATGGTAGCACCATCAATTGATAGTACTGGGATACCTTGATAATCCTCAGGTGAGTCACGTCAAGTTGATCTAGCTTATCTCAATTTCCATTGATCCTAAATCCTTATTCTGTCCTTGTCATGCTTAGCACGGTATGCAGTGGCAAATCTGTGACCTATTTGCCATGGGAAACACCAGGTGATACAGGATCCCTGTGGTAAAACCAATATTTTTCACTGCCTATGTACCTGTGCCTCTTGAATCGTCTACTAAATTTCCACAGAAGGCCTACAACTCACACAATGCTTCTGGCATAGTCTTCTCATCAATCTGGGTCCGGAAACTTGCTACATATTGCTGTTCTACAAATATTTTTTTATCAGTTGCATATCCATTATATCTGGGATTATTTTCGGAAGCTGCTTCATGTCCATTGATTTTCAGGGGATAAATGATGCAGCCCTCCAGTGTGATAGTAATTATTGAATAGGGAAAGGTAGATTAGGTTAGTCTTCGTCTTAAGCCAGTGTGTGGACTTTTACCTGTCAGTTCTAATGAACCCTCCATATTCAAGAACTACTGATTAAATAACTACACTCCTGTCTCTTACACAGTAATTTAGGTTCACATTAGAACTTTTGATTACCATGCTACTAACTCTTATACACTACTTTTGCCCCATACGCAAGTTACTGGTGAAGTAACCAAATGCCAGTCCTGGCCATTTCCTGATGAGCTAAGACTGATGTGGAAGAAGCCTTCTTTTTTATTTTATCAATGATGCTCTTCATTTTCCATCAGATACACAGTACTATAATAATTTTTGCTTGCTAATAGTTGCATAAAGTATGCCAAAAAATACTTATGTTTGTCTCTCTTTCCTCGGAATAGAATAACACACACAACTCTATACTAAGAAAAGAAGACTGATACACAGAAGAGCACAACAGCCACCATGCAACACTTTGGATCAGACATGATCTAACAATACATTGAAATACAGGAATACTATGGATTATCTAACAAAAATGAATTGAACAGGAGGGGTGGTCCAATTTGAATGTTACTAATTTTAACATTGTTTATGGGTGGTTAATTAAAGAAAGCTTTTACAGTTGTGTAAATGATTTTTCAGCCTGGAAAAAGGTCTTTGGAACGAAACGCACTGGCTATTTGGCTGGTTTTTATTTATGGAAATTTGGATTAATAAAGAATTTTGGAAATTTAAAACTCAAATGTGGCAAACTACCTATTCTTCTGGAATTCAGACCACACCCTTAAGAAATTGACATTAAGATTGACATTTAGGACAAATTTGTAAACCATTGATATGAATCAAAGTGCTCTTCACAATTATATAGAAAGATTTGTTCTAATTTTTCTTTTTGTAAAATGTAGAGTCCTTAATGGCTGGATCCCCAGGGTGTAATACATGTAAACTGATTATAAATTGGCACAAGTAGAGGAGGCAAGGTGAACTCTTCCATTGGCTGTCTTTTTTAAATCAATACAGGTACATGATCTTTGTCTGCACCTCTGGCCTGCACATGTTGATCTTTAACCAGATTTAGGCAGCATTCTCATTCTGCCAGAAGCTTGCAGAGGTCGAGATTATAGACACACCTATTAAAGCAGACCATGTTTATTGCCTAAGGACAGCTTTACCTTTTAAACACACAAAAGGTGTTATGGTCCTTTTCCAAACAGAACAACCAACAGGTCAAAGTAGTTCAGACCTGGCAACACAGCAGCAGTCAACAAACAGCAGCAAGCATGGAATGCAGAGAGGTAGGTGGTGTCTAGGCCCAGGAGGGAGGGTCACTTACAATTGGTGCTTGAGGGCACAGTGCCTTGGGACACTTGCAAGAGGTAAACTGAGACATATTAATAGGATTTCTGTGGAACGGAGGGAGTTGAAAGCAGGGGACAGGTAAGTAATATATATGGGCAATTCACAAGAGGAGTTCACTCAGCTGCCTTTTGAATAAACATACTTTTTCATACTATTCACCATGCAGAGTGGATTTCAGGCATAGATGCTTACTGATGCGATGTCATGAGTGACCCCTTCAGCCACACTAACATTTCTGTAACCCACACAATGTATCTTGGGAATGCTACTTTTAATTTTTAACATGCTACGCAGTGTTTTTAGTGTGCCAGGGTATGCCGCTACTGAAGCCTTATTTCCTTGACAGTGCTGTCACAACAAAAGAGATCTGGGAACCCCAAAAATAAATATATAAATATCTGAGTGACAGGCTTGGAGGCTGTACCTGAATAAAGACATTGTGGAGGGGTCTGGGAACTAGGAGGACTAGAAAAACAAAGGCTAGTGGGACCAGCACCAGAAGACATGGTTCATGACGACCAGTCAAACTAGTAAAAGAGCTAGGACCAGGACTGCGGGGACAAGGAGTAGACGGATTAGGAACAAACAAACCAGGGGACTAGATAAACCAGAGGAGTAGGACCAGTAGGCAAAGGATGATGACTAGTAGAAGAATAATGGCCCAGAAGTGAACCAGCAGAGCAATCATTACAGGTAGAAGATCAGTTGTAAGAAGTAAATGCAGAATCTGTAAGACCAAGGGGTTTGGACAGAGGAGACCATGATGACTAGAATCAAAATGACCAGGCACAGTAGGACCTGAACAAAGAGAACCTGAATCAAGAGGACCAGAATAAATGGCTGCAAGAGGACATGGAACAGATTCAGGAGGACCAGGACAACCCAAACAAAGACTAAGAGGGCCAGAATGCGAGAGGTCAGATTGACCATGACATGTGGTACCAGAGCTAGGAGGCTCAGGGTGAGGAGAATCAGGAAAATGTGATCAGGACCAAGAGGACCAAAAAGGAACCGGGCCAGAAGGGCCAAGACTGGGGGAATCAAAAAGGGCCTGGATGGACAAAAGCAAGGTTTATGATATCACGCACAATAGTAAAAGAAGGTCTAGAAAGACCAGGACAAAGAAGACCGAGCCTAGGAAGGCTGACTGACCATGTCCAGAACACCTAGATCCAGGAGAACCCAAACTAAAAGGACCAGGAACAAGATGATTAGGGGCAAGGGACACAGAATCTCAAGAAGAACAAGGACTATGAAGAACAAGAATAGCACATCCTTGGTCAGAAGTGTCAAGTAGATGAGATCAGGGGCACAGGCATCCAGAGCCAATAGGAAACGTTCTAAGAGAACCAGCAAACAAGGCACCAGGATGATCAGGACAAACAGGATCAGGGCCTTGTGTATGTTGACAAACAGGACCTGGTGAGGAGGGAAGGGAGGATGAGGACCAAGAACATCACGACCAAGATGACCACAGCCTGAAGGTCCAGGCTGCAATGCTAGAACAGGATGGGCAGGAAGATGAGGCACATGATGGCCAGATCCAGCAGGACTACAGAAAGGAGGTGTAGTTCACATGATCAGTTTGTGTAGAAGGACAAGTAGCAGGAGGACCAGGACCAGGACCAGGAAGATCAAGATCAGATCCAGGAAGACTAGGAAGATTATGAGTACAAGAATTTTGGGCAATAGGATCAGAGGATCAGACTAAGCAAGGAACATGAAGAGGTCGGTACTAAGAATATCAGGAGTACATGGGCCCAGAGCAAGGGGGATTCAAAGGATCAGCACCAAGAGGACCAGGAATAGTTCTAATAGTGCCAGGGGGCCATGACCATAGGACCTGGGCAAGGAGTACCATGTGGAGCAGAAAGACCAGCAACTATGGGTAGCAGGACCAGGATAAGGAAGTTCAGGAGGATCAGAACAGGGAGAGCCAGGAAGAATGTGGAGGCTGGGCCTGGATGTCCAGGAGGACCAGGACCAAAACGATGAGGCTCAGGAGGACCAGGACCAAAATGATGAGGCTCAGAAGGACCATGAAAACAAAGCACAGGGTCAGGACGTCCAGGATGATCCGAAACAGGAAGGCAAGAGCTAAGAGATCAGAGCCTAAGAGGTCCAGGACACAAGAGGCCAGGTGGACAGAGTGGGCCAGCAGGACAAGAAACTGATATACTAACAATCATAACCGCAGGATGAGAAAGATCAAAGAAAGAGGGTCAAGAGGATTAGGAAGGAAGAGAAAGCGCTAGGAGAAAGGTGCCTGGAAGGACCAGGATGACCAAGAGGTCCAGAACCAAGATGATTATGCATACAAAGACCAAGCAAGGAGGTCCAAAAACAAAAACGGTCACGTCTAGTGGACTCAAAACCAGGAAGAGAACACAGATTGTAATGGCCAGGAATAGGTAGACCATTGCTAGCCAAACCAGACTGAGAGTGCGGAAGACCAGGAAAAAAGGAACAGGAAAAGATGGGTAGGCAACCAGAGCCAGCAGAACAAGAGTTAGGAGGACCAGGGAGACCACAACCAAGGGGAAGAAAGATCAACTCACAGAACCAGTAACCAGACACAAGCACGGCACACAGTGTGCTAAGATGTGTGTAAGAGGGACATGACAGCAAGATGCACTAATGGGTGCTGAGAAAAGACCTATATGATGAGACACCTATCCTAAATATTCAAAATTATGTGCATGTCCAGATATTAAGGTATCTATAAAGGTAGACAGGGGCGGTTGCTTTAGGGGAAAAGTGGCAAGAAAAATAGAAATATTTTTTTAAAAACAAAAAAAAACTTACCTCACCGCTGTATTGCCGCTCTTCTGGCTCCACTCACTGCAGGAACTGGCTCCCACCCTGCCGCTAATCCTAACACTGCTCTCATGCTAATGGCTGCATAAGTGCAGCGTTTGGATTGGCTTGAGTGCCCTGGCCTTGCGCTTCTAGGAAGACTGGGAGCCTGTGCCTTCTGTCTCTAACCCTGCAACACAGCTCGGGTTAGAGAGAGCTCAGTGCGCATGTGGGTCTGGCCATCCTGAGATGGCCAGCTAAACCCACATGCACACTGAGGGGAGTGCACACCACTCCCTGCTTGTCATCCCTAATGGGCCCGCTCCCCTTGAAAAATAAAACGATAATAAACATGGTTTCTAGCAGTTTTATTTTTCAAGTTTTGCAGCTGCTGCTGCTGGGCAGGGAGTGACACCCTTCTGGCATAGTGGAGGAGCCACCGCTGAAGAAAGAAGTTTGTAGTTTATCCACTTGGGTGCCAAGGACGTAATGGTTACATCCGTGGCTGCGGCGCTGAGGCGCCACGGACGTAACCCTTGCGTCCTAGTACTGGCCCTCGGGGAAAGCGCTAGCGCTCCCCTGAGGGCTGTGCCCTCCCCCCCCGCACCCATGGAAGGGCTGGAAGGGGAATCGTTCCACTTCCACCCCTGACCCCCTCAACCCCCCCAGTGATGTCTGATGACATCAGCACGCAATTGCGTGCTGACCGAATCAGAGGTCTCCTCCCATCGCAGAAGAGAAATGCTGAGCATTTCTCTTCAGCTCGGGATGAGGGGGCAGGCAGAGGCATAAAAGGAAAGGAAAGGACTTTCCTTTCATGTCTCTGCAAGCATTTCTGCTGCCCGATTGCGATGCGATCGGGCAGCAGAAATGCCCACTAGACACCAGGGAATGTTTTTTTTTAATACTTACTCATAAGGGGAGCAGCCCCTTGGGCAAGGACCGCTTCCCGGGGGCAAAATATTTTTAGGCCTTTTCTGCCCCCCCCCTAGGGGGCAGATCGGCCTATTATAATTAGGCCGATCTGCCCCCTGGGGGGGGGGGGCAGAAACCCCTAAACACCAGGGATATATGTGTTTTTCTTTACTTTATGTTTTTATGTATAGGGGGCGACCTCTTAGGCAAGGGTCGCTCCCCTGGGAGACAAATTGTTTTTAGACCATTTTTTTATTAAGCCAATCTGCCTCCAAGGGGGGCAGAAACAACTAGACACCAGGGAACTTTTATTTGATTTATATTTATACAAAAGGGCAGCCCCTTGGGCAAGGGCCGCTTCCCAGGGGGGCAAAATATTTTTAGGCCTTTTCTACCCCCCCGGGGGTAGATCAGCCTATTATAATTAGGCCGATCTGCCCCCAAGGTGGGCAGAAATCCCTAGACACCAGGGATATATATATATTTTTGTTTACTTTCTTTTTTTATATGTGGGGAGCGACCCCTTAGGCAAGATTCGCTCCCCGGGGGCAAATTGTATTTAGGCCATTTCTCCCCCCCTTGGGGGCAGATCGGCCTAATTTTATTAGGCCAATCAGCCCCAAGGGGGGCAGAAATCACTAGACACCAGTGATTTTTATTTTTTTGCGTCAATTTCACGCAAGGGGAGCGATGCCTTATGCAAGGGTCGTTCCCCTGGAGGGCACATTTATTTTAGGCCATTTCTACCCCCCTTGGGTGCAGATCAGCCTATTTTTATTAGGAAACCACTAGGCACTAGGGATTTTTTGTGCCAATTTCACACAAGGGGAGTGACCCCTTAGGCAAGGGTCGCTCCCCTGGGGTGAACATATATTTTAGGCCATTTCTGCTCCCCTTGGGGGCAGATCGGCCTATTTCTATTAGGCCAATCTGCCCCCGGTGGGGGCAGAAACCACTTAGGCTCCAGGGACTGGTGTGTGTGTGTGTGTATGTGTGTGTTTTGTTTGGGGGGGCACACTACTGTTGGCCATATCTGCCCTCCTTGGGGGCAGATCGGCCTATTTTTGGAAGGCCCATCTGCCCCCAAAGGGACAGAAAGCCCACCAGAGAAGATTTGTTTTTCAAAATAAGAAATAAATGGGGCCAAAGTTGTTCTGCCCACCAATGAGCAGATGAGGCAATTACTCCTGATCCGGAGGGGGGGGCAGAAAGTCTACTAGATGTCAGGGAATAAAAAAAAAAAAAGTGTGGTGGTGGCTATCAGCCAGTATGGGCATGGTTCTGTCCCCACCGCAAGTGAAGGGGGTAACAGTCTTTTAGCTCTCCCCCAGCACACTAAAACATCTTATCCCACGGCAAGCAAGAGGACATTTAATTTATTTTGGGTTTTGGTTTTACATGTGGGCCATGAGAGCTTGTCTAAATCTCAAAATCGGCCCACTTGGAATGGTGAGGGTTGCACATTTTGGACTTTCAGACGTTGCCGTGTAGAAAAATCCACAAGACCTAGACACATCTGAAAACTAAACATCTGGGTGAGTACAGGCACCCGCACCATTTTCTTACCCACAATGCCCTGCAAACCTCCAACTTTGCTGGAAATCACACATTTTTCACACATTTTTGTGATCAAACCTTCCGGAATCTGCAGGAATCCACAAAATCCCTACCACCCAGCATTGTCTCATCTATACCGATAAAAATTTTGCCAAACTTGTCAGCCTAAAAATGTTTTTTTTCCAGACTGCCCTTTTGGACCCACTTTGGTTCCCCCTCAATTTTGACGTGTTTTTGGCTCTTCCCTGTCACAGGCACTTGTCCCACCTACACAAGTGAGGTATCTTTTTTACCAGGAGACTGAGGGGAACGTTGGGTGGTAGGAAATTTGTCCTGGTGCGGTGATCCCACACAGAAATGTGGGAAAATGTGATATTTTAGCTAAATTTTAGGTTTCCTGAGGATTCTGGGTAAGAAAACATTGTGGGTTCCATGCAAGTCACATCTCCCTAGATTCCCTCGGATGCCTAGTTTTCAGAAATGTTTGGGTTTGGTAGGTTTGCATATATGGTTGCTGAGCCCAGGACCAAAAACGCAGGTTCCAACCCCCCACCCCACCGCAAAAAAGGGAATTTAATATTTTTGTCCACAATGCGGGCACTGGCCTACTCACACAAGTGAGGTACAATTTTTATCGGGAGACTTGGGGGAACGCTAGGTGGAAGGAAATTTGTGGTTCCTCTCAGATTCCAGAACTTTCTGTCACCGAAAAAGGAAAAAGTGTTTTTGGGCCAAATTGTGAGGTTTGCAAAGGATTCTGGGTAACAGAACCTGGTGGGAGCCCCACAAGTCACCCCTTCTTGGATTCCCCTAGGTGTCTAGTTTTCAAAAATGCGCAGGTATGGTAGGTTTCCCTAGGTGCCGGCTGAGCTAGAGGTCAAAATCAACAGCTAGGCACTTTGCAAAAAAAACAGGTCTGTTTTCTTTGGGAAAATGTGATGTGTCCACGTTGTGTTTTGGGGCATTTCCTTTCACGGGCGCTAGGCCTACCCACACAAGCGAGGTACCATTTTTATCGGGAGACTTGGGGGAACGCTGGGTGGAAGGAAATTTGTGGCTCCTCTCAGATTCCAGAACATTCTGTCACCGAAATGGGAGGAAAAAGTGTGTTTTGGGCCAAATTTTGAGGTTTGCAAAGGATTCTAGGTAACAGAACCTGGTGAGAGCCCCACAAGTCACCCCATCTTGGATTTCCCTAGGTGTCTAGTTTTCAAAAATGTTTAGTTTTCGTAGGTTTCCCTAGGTGCTGGCTGAGCTAGAGGCCAAAATCTACAGCTAGGCACTTCGCAAGAAAAACGTCAGATTTCAATGTAAAAATGTGATGTGCCATGTTGCGTTTCCTGTCACAAGCATTAGGCCTACCCATGCAAGTGGGGTACTATTTTTATCGGGAGACTTTGGGGAACACAGAATAGCAAAACAAGTGTTATTGCCCCTGTCATTCTCTACATTTCTTCCTTCCAAATGTAAGACAGTGTGTAAAAAAATATGTCTATTTGAGAAATGCCCTGTAATTCACATGCCACTATGGGCACCCCGGAATTCAGAGATGTGCAAATAACCACTGCTTCTCAACACCTTATCTTGTGCCCATTTTGGAGATACAATGGTTTTCTAGATACCCATTTTTCACTATTTATATTTCACCAAATGAATTGCTGTATACCCGGTTCAGAATGAAAACCCATTGCAAGGTGCAGCTCATTTATTGGCTCTGGGTACCTAGGGTTCTTAATGAACCTACAAGCCCTATGTATCCCTGCAGCCAGAAGAGTCCAGCAGACGTAACGGTATACTGCTTTAAAAAATCTGACATTGCACGAAAAAGTTACAGAGTAAAACGTTGAGAAAAATGGCTGTTCTTTTACCTCGATTTCAATATTTTTGATTTCAGCTGTTATTTTCTGTAGAAAAACCTTGTAGGAACTACGCAAATTACCCCTTGCTGAATTCAGAATTTTATCTACTGTTCAGAAATGTTTAGCATTCTGGGATTCAGCATTGGTTACACACCCATTTCTGTCACTAACTGGAAGGAGGTTGAAAGCACACAAAAAATAGTAAAAATGGGGTATGTCCCAATAAAATGCCAAAATTGTGTTGAAAAATTTGATTTTCTGATTTAAGTCTTCGTGTTCCTGAAAGCTGGGAAGATTGTGATTTTAGCATTGCAAACCCTTTGTTGATGCCATTTTCAGGGGAAAAAAACACAAGCCTTCTTCTGGAGCCCTTTTTTCCCATTTCTTTTAAAACAACGAAATTATCGCTGTATTTTTGCTAATTTCTTGATCTCCTTCAGGGAAACCCACAAAGTCGGGGGACCTCTAGATTCTCTAGGATGTTGGTAAAAAAGAACACAAGTTTGGCGTGGGTAGCTTATGTGGACAAAAAGTTAAGAGGGCCTAAGCACGAACTGCCCCAAACAGCCAAAAAAGGCTCGGCACAGGAGGGGGAAAGGCGTGGCAGAGAAGAGGTTAATATGGTTTGTTTGTTTTTGCTATTTTGCAGAGAAATATGAATGTACATTCCCCCATTTCTACAGACTATACACAGAAACGTGAAGAATACGTTTAAAGATTAAATCACATTAGAAATATAATAATATATACAAATGCTACTTGCGCATTGTATAATTATACTATGGAAGAAAGGGCACTGCGTGGGGTTATGTTTGCAGAAACAGTGGCTACCGTATGAGAAACGATATGAACCTAACTACTCATTAACCTGTGTTCTCTTACATGAAAACTGTTGCACCAAAAAAAAAAATCATAAAAACCATTCCGAAACTGAGGCGAATAAAATAATGGCACTGAGACATGCTACGAAATATTGACTACAAAATACCTCAGAATTACATAGAATCAGCTAGCTTTGATCCCCCGAAAAAACAACTTTATTTACTAACAAGTTATTAAGAAGGTGCCTGACACATTAATTACAAATCAATCAAATGCATCCTAAAATAAAGAGTGAAGACAAACAACATTCATACCTTGACCTGAGCGCGAAGCTGCGTCACAAAAGGCCAGCCAGCAAATGCAGTGAGTCCCACGGTTAGAACTGCGCGGTAAAAGAAGCTGAGGACCTGGACATGCATTCCGCCATGAAGGACGATGGGATGGTGGGGGTGAACAAAGGAAACGAAGAAGAAAACAAAGAAACAAAGGTTATCAGTTAGGCCCCTCGTGTCCTCAGACCAGATTAAACGCTGGCTTTAAGAATGTTTACTCACTAGGATCTCAACTCCCAGAGCAAGAAGGAGTAACAACGCCAACGAGTAAGGCAGGGAAACGTTCTGAATGCACTTGAGGAGGTCCCAAATAAGCCTAGACCTAAAAGATTGAAAAGAGAGCATCACGTGCCGAAATAATCTACAAAAGAGTACTAAAAAACGGGCAGCCATTTCCTGTAAATTCTATTAAACTGACTAGACAATCAACGATTCAAGCTATGTGAAAAAGCATATTTTAGTGTAAAACTAGAATGTTACATCTGAGTGAAAACAGATCTTGCTGCCGCTACTGGGAGAGTGCGCTGGCAGGCAATGGTAAATTAACACTTCGATTGCCATTTTCTATTTAGAGTATGATGGAAGAGGGTTTAGGGGGACTGAGATCCAGGGCCATTGTAAAGAGTCAGGAGGACGGATTGTTATGGGTCCTTAAAAACACACCATTTTTCAAACGAATCAACAATTTCTAAAGCCTTCAAAACAGGGGAGAGAGTGTATGTGTGTGTTTTTTGAGTGTGGACATGTAAAAATTCCAGGTGGATTTCGATAGACACTTCACAATACCTGACAAAGCATTTATAACCAATTATTTACTACAGAATACTTTTTCAGGGGAGAGTAACACCCCCCAAAAAACTCTGAGGCTATGCCTCTGATTGTCTCATTCCAGCATTTGCCGTGCAGGATTGAGGGACTAAGCGCTGCTTTCGGACCAGGTGAGCTGGACAAACCTCAGTTCATCCACTCCTGAAAGTTGGCTAGAGTCTGCACCACACACGTTTCATACAGGCATATACATTATTTCCACATTACATTAAAATAATATCCCTGTATATTGTGCCAGAACCTGGAAACTAGAATATTTCTTTGGTTTCTCCTCCAAATTTACTATAAAACACAGTTTGTCAGCCCATATACTGAATAATATTGCTACCAAATTGATCATTTTGCCACTTTTAAAAGAAAGATTAATGTGATGTTATAGTTAGGAAAGGTAATAATATCAAACTATCCCACTTTTTAAAAATTGTTTTTATTGACACATTTATGAACATACACAGCAAATTACCAACCATATAACCATGTAGCAGGGTTACAGTGGCACGCCTCAGCACCACGCAGTATTCTGGAGGCTACCAACGACCACAGCAAGGGAAGTGAAGGGGGGGAACTATCACGTTTTCCTCTTCCCAGACCCAACCTCATTCATCTCAGCACCCCCAGTTTTTACAACTGAACCACTACTCCATCTTGTGATCCCACCTCCCAGCCATCAGCACTCCCAACATTAGTAAGAGCATCTCTGCCCCCCTCTGAGGGCCCTGGGCTCCCAACATACTCTCAATAACACTCATCAAGCTTTGAAGCATGTCCCCTCATATTTCCAGGTCACGCTCTGCATTTTTGCCTTTCCTCACCTTCTTTAACCTGCATTCTTCTACCACCGCCTGTTCCCTGAGGTCTGCTAGCCAATGAGTCAAGGTCGGTAACACAGGGTCTGCCCAGTGGACCACGATAGGTCTCCTCACTGGCACCAGACCCAACAGAGCAATGCAATATCTCATCTTTTCGTCCCTTAGCCTGGTTTGGCAGCAAGCAGTGCTTCAGGGTTTTCTCCGCACAGGTGCCCGACACGGTGCACAATTTATACATCACCCCTGTCGAGTATAACCCCAGATCAGGGCACTCCCACACCATACATATGAAGTGTGCATGTAAGCCCCCTCATCAAAGGCGTTCACCTGATCTGGTCGGGAAAATTCTGTGTAATCTCTGTGGGACAAGGTAGACAAAAACTAGGTGAGCCTGAATTGCTCGTTAGTGGCTGTATTGCAAGCCTGTGCCTGTGTGCGCTTCCATTACCCATTTGTAAGAGGATCCCCCAGCACCTCAGTCCAGCCCTAATGGGTCTTCGCCAAGTCGAACTGTCTATTCCCCTTCAGCGCTTTATATAGATGTGAGATTATGCCTCTATCCGACCCTATATCTAATATCAATGTAAGCACATGTGATACCGCCAGTTTGGCCGAAAAATTTGTCCAGATCTCACGGACCATGCTGGACATCTTCGCATAATGCAAGAACTGCCCAGAACGAAGCCGAAACAATTCAGCAGCCTCAGCCATCCTGAGGAACACCCCATTTTGGTACCTATCTCCTTCACAATGGCACCTGCCATCAGCCCAGTGGGACACATCCATCAGCGCCATAATGTCTCAAAAGGGTCGCAGCCACCAAAGCGGAAGTAACTTTGCTTAAGGAGGCCTCCTTAGTACACTCTTGACTGTATGTCCCAGGCTCTGGCCACCTGCCATAGGATATCCATCATGTCATCAGACGCCTGGGCAGATCTTCCTCTTCCAATAGGCTTGCTAACAAGCATTTCTCCCTGTTGTTTCCATCAGCACATCATAGTGCGGCATGCTGCAGTTGATCTACTGTGTAGAAGACTTTCAAATCTGGGAGGGCAAGGCTGCCCTCGATTGTGTCTAGTTTGAGTATCTCAAGTCAGACCCTGCTCCTACGCCCCACCCACCCATGGAGACTAGGATACTATCCAGAGCCTAGAAAGTGGACTATAACACAGAACGAGTTTTTGGAGTATATACAAACAGCAGGAAAGTAGGACCATCTTACTCAGGGCCACTCTACCCAAAACCGAGAGTGGCAGCATATTCCTGAAACCCACGGAAGCCCTGATACCAGTCAGTACCCATGTTGAGCCTGTATTGGCGCTCCTCAGTGTAAGCAGTCCTGATCCCGAAATAGCGGAAGCTTCCTGTCTCCCAGGTCAGCCCCGCTCCCGGGAGATCCGTCGCCAGTAGTCCCTGCAAGCTTCCCAGTGGGAAGAGGATCGTCTTTTGTGGATTTACACGGAGACCCGATGTGCACTCAACTTTTTTCCATAATCACCATCAGCAGCCACACCGATTAAGGTGGGTTGCTAAGATACACAAGAGTATCATTAGTGTACATCGAGACTACGTGGAGAGTCTCCAGTCTTAATCCCCCATTCCACAACATCCCAAAGTATTCTCTTCAGCAACCGTTCCATCACTAATGCAAAGAATAGCGGGGACAGCGGGCAACCCTGGCTCGTGCCCCTCCGCTCTCATTTGGGTCCAGACACAGTAGATCTGGTTTGTTTCCTGTCAGTGGGCTCCTTATAAAGTAGGCAAACCCAGGAAAGAAACTCCTCTCCAACTCCCATATGCCGAAGCACCTCCCAAAGTACTCCCAGCCCAGGGTGTTGAACTCCCTCTCAATATCAAGTGCCACCAAGGCTGCCTCCACAGTAGTTCCCTGCACTGCACGCATAATATGAGAAAGGTGTTGTAAATTCATGTGGATACCTTGTCCCGGTATAAAGTCACACTGGTCTTCTGACACCAAGCCGGCCACCACAGTTCATAGCCATGTTGCCAGTATCTTGGAAAGTACCTTCATATCAACCACTAGCATTGATAGTGGGCGATATGATCCAAAGTCCTCCGGTGGCTTAGCAGGCTTGTGGATTATGACTATAAAGGCATCACACAAGGCACAGGGTAACCCTCCCAGTCACCAGGCCTCACACGGCACCTCTAATAGGCGTGGGCTAAGCTGTGCTGAGTAAGATAAAATTCAACCTTTAGGTCATCTGGGCCGGGCACTTTGCACTTGGGGTGTCACAGAGTGCTGCTGCATCTTCCTCCAGTCAGTGCTCGCCTCCCAACCACTTCCTCTGAACATCAGTGAGCACCGGAAGGTGGCAAAAGGCGCTAATAGCTTGCAGCCCTCCCACAGCCGAGCACTCATACACTGCTGCCATACGAGTCCTAAATAATGAGTAAATCCTAAGTGGCCAGACAGCCTAAAGCCGTCTGGGGGGTAATAAAGGACAGTATCAGAGGTGAGGGCATCTCTCTCAAGAGCAGCCAGGCAAACATTTGGCGCACCTTATCCCCCTCTCTATAGAGCCTCTGCCAATATTCCCTCCTGGTGTAGCTTTCCAGTCTATCCCACAGTTCTGCCACTGTACGGTGTGCCTCAAGAGGTTCCCAATTCTCTGGTTGCAGGCTAGAAGCCTGACTATGTAGCCAAGCCAAAGCCCTTTCCCATTCCGTGAGGTCACTCTGTTACCTCCGCCAGATACTGCTGACTCTCAATAGGCATTCGCCCCTCACCACTGTCTTCGAAGCCCCCCACTCTGTATTGCGCCGCTCCGTGGATCCCCAGTTGGACTCAAAGAAGCCCTCCACAACCTCCTAGAGCTCCTCCTGGAACACTGGATCCTGCAGTGCCTCAGGGTGGAGCCTCCACAATGGGACCGCCGGCCTCCCACCACAACTGCTGTATTCCAAGAGTAACAGCACATGATCTGACAGGAACCAAGACTGGTATTCAACCTTCTGAACATGCTGTGCACACTCCCCAGTCACCAGGAATCTCTCCAACTGGCTGTAAGCCTCGTATGTCGTGTGCAACAAGAAAATACCCTGTCTGTCGGATGCAATTCACTTCAGATAACTCTACAACCCGCCCTGTCAATGGACTTTGCAAGCCTAGCTGTCACGTGCAGATTAGTGCCAAACCAGAGGGGATGTTGGGCCAGTGCACCGTCCAGCACACAGTTAAAGTCGCCGCCACATATGATTGCCATCCCCATATACGCCATTAGTTCCCCTTCCACCATTTTAAAAAAAACCTCTGGCATAGCTCGAATAAGTAGAGGAGAAAAACTGTCCCCTCCACTTTTCTGGAGCTCCTAGGCCTCTGCTTCCAACAAATGTGTCTCCTGCAACATTGCAACATGGCAATGTGTATCCCTAATGTACAGAGGAAGGCACTGAGTCTCTACCACTTAACCAATAAGTTGAAACCATGACATTCCAGGTCATCACCCGCACGTGTCCCACCATTGGAATCCTGTGACATCTCCTCCCATCCCTCCAGAATGAAGGCCCTACCACTAGCCCTCACCCCTTTCTATAAGCCCCCCTCACGCCCAGGCCCAACATGTTGCATTGTGGACACATGATCCAGCACCCAATCAACTTCCTGCTGCAAACAACTTGTTTTAATACCCCCAGACCACCCACCAGGTAAACACACAAAAAAACCCAAATCGTGTCTCCCAATCATGTGAACCCGCCACCCCCCAAAAAAGCCAAAAAAAACTAAATGGTTCTCAAACACCAGTTCCTATTTCAGGGGTGAGGCAGTTCCAGGCCTAGCCAATAGTGCTCCAGCCAGGAAACCCCTCTACCCCGGACAGACCTCAACCACTCCTCCAAGTAATCCACCAAACACAACACAAACTGAGGCAAGAAAGGGGGGGGTCTATAAGGAGTCCCTCGCAAATCCAACTATGGGGGGAACGGGGAGGTGAAGCATGTACTCGCCTACCCGCACTCTAGAAGCTGCAACACTCCTGCCCTATAGTTCACTCACCAGTATTTAGTACAAGACCATATAAATCCGCACAGAGTCCCAAAATAACTCAATACATAACTCCGCAGTCCACAGCTCTCAACAGGGACCTCAGTGTCCAGAAGACCCAAGTAGGAAGAGGAGGTCAAACTAACACTCCCCCCCACCAACTGCAAGGTCATGACCCCATCCCAATCATACCAGGGGAGGTCCAAGTACTGCAGTGAAAGCAGGAAATCAAGGCACCTCCACCTCAGGAGTCTCCTCAATCACTCCTGAGCTGCTCTCGCTTGAAGGAGCCGATGCCACCAGCTACATCACTCCAGCATTGCTCTCACTGCCTCCCGTTCCGACCTCAGGTTCTACACACCCAACGTCCCGTTTTGGTGGACCACAACCTTTGCCGGGTATCTCCACATTTTCCTGCTTTTATTTCTGGGTCATCTTGATGAACGCCCCCCGGTAAGGAATCTGCGACCACTCTTGCGGGCCTCTCAGCACCGATGCCAGAATCTGGGATTCCCCTCGGACCTCTAGCCAGGCCCGTACTTCCTCCGGGCTTGTGAAGCAACGAGAGCACCCATCATGAAGTACCTTGAGTTTCACAGGGAAGAGGAGCATGGAGGTAAGTCCCATTGCTTTCAGTTTTTGTTTTGACCCCTCTGAAGGACTGGCGCAGATTCTGCACTCGCTGGCTGTAATCCAGAAAAATGCAAATTGTTCAATTCTTGACTGTGGCGTCACCCACCTTACATACCACCTTTAGTATGGTGTCCCTGTCTCTAAGATTTAGGATTCTTGCTATCATTGCCCTTAGGGTCCCCTGGCGGCGAGGGTGGCGCCAATGCCCTGTGAGCACACCCCACCACGAAGACCAAGGAGAGGGTAATCCCCAGTAGCACACTTTGGATCCAGTTTCCAACAATTCAGGAGTATTCCTCTCAGCACTTTTTGGGGAAACCCACAAAATGCAAATTACTGTGGCAGGAGCGACCCTCCACATCTTCTGCTCGCATCTTCAACTTGTGTGTCAGCATAGTTAACAAGCGACTGCAGAACTAAAACTGGTCACATCCTCCTGAAGCTTTTGGACCTGCTGATCTGTTGCTAAAGAGCGCTCTGGCACCTTCCGGTGATCAACCCTCAGCAAGTTAACCTCCAATGAGACAGTGTCTATTTTTGACAGGACCTCTGCACCCAAGGCTTGAATTGCCTTCAGTATTTGCACCCCGTGGGGCCCTGCGGCTCATCCAGATCAGACTCGCAATCTGGTATTGGTCCTCTCCCGGCCCCATACCCGTGAAGCCATTTTTCATTTGGTGACTACTTCATGTACTTCTATGCTAAACTATAATACAAGTCATCCTCCAACTAGCCACCAGCCGGCGCGGCAGGGAAGCCACTCACAATCCCAGTTGCAGCATCCTCGAGCAGATCAGCCACTACCAGCTGCAGGGGTCCGACCACCCTTCTCAACAGTCCTGGGTCACAAAAAAGCAATCTCCACTGGCAGTCAGCAGCTCACAGGGCAAGTGGTCCCCAGGTATTGCTGGTGCCAACGGGGTTCCCCAAACCATCACAGCACTTCAGGAGCACCAGTCCTCGCTCCCAGTGCACCTAGGCGCTCAAGACACCACTTCTGAAAGCAACCAGGGAGGCAGGGCAGTCCCCTACACCACACAGCGCACCAGACTCATAGTTGCATTCATGAGGCAACTGGAAGAGCAGGGCTGGGGATATTCCTGGGCTCCCCACCAGCTGCATACTGTTTAACAGCCGTTAACACGACTCCTCAAGATTGCATCTCAGCTGGGCTGTATCCTCCGGCACAAAATACCAGGAGGGGGGCCCAAGGGCACACAGAGTCCAAGTCAGTAGTAGTCACCTCCCTGTCAGACTCAGTAGGTTCTCCCAGGGACCTACAAGGGCCCCAAGCACAGGCCCTACAATAACCCACCAGGGCTGCAGCTTCCCCATCCAGGCTGCCTACAGTCTGCCAGTTTACCCAAGGTGGAGGCCACCCCAGCCAGTCCTCAATGTGTTGGGCAGTTTTCTGCTCCAGTGTGCAGCGCCCACGGCATGGGAGTTCTACTAACGCAGGAGATCTCAATCGTCACTTGGGCAGAGGCCACAGGCTTGCAGCCGTTGGAATTCCAGCTGTGTCTCACACCTCAGCTCTGTGCAGGTGCCAACATTTTGCATGTGCAATTGCGGATGCGCCTCTACCACTGCTCAGGACTCGGAATAGGCCGAGCAGCTCCTACAGCTCAGGATCTGCTCACCATGAACAGCAGGTGAGCCCCTCGTCGCTGGTCGTTGCACAGGTGTTTCGGTGTTGGGTTTCACCAGTCGCACTGCTTCTCAATATTGAGTCTTTCCGCTGCTGTCTCAGCTGCAGTTATGTCACCCTTCTGGAGTGCTCAGAAAAGATCCAGAGACAGCAAGATGTGTCCCCTCACAGCCCACAGCCACTGCTGCCTTTGCTGACTCCTGATTCCTTGGTGTTGCGGCTGGATGGTGAATGATTTATTCGGCGGGCCAGGAGCTCTCGTTTAGAGCGGACAGTCGGCCATCTTGCCAGCCATGCCCCCACTATCCTACTTTACATTAAAAAACACCTTAGAAATTTAGTGAAAAACATAAAGTTAAAAGAAACGTTATAGTTAGGTAAAAACAGCAGTTAAAACATATTGTTTTAAACTAACAAAACAACTTAAGTTCACCAGTTATAGTTATCTTACTTGCACGGTGTTATCAATGATGTCCTTTCAAATTTTGAAGTGATGTTATTAATGATGTCATAGGACATATCATGAGTAATGTTACATAGAAGGATGTAATATGGGAGGTAATTGCAGTTCATGGCGAGGGCGCGAGTTATAGTTAATTTAGGGCCCCAGGAACCCCACCACCTAGGGTCGATTTCATTATTTTGGTGATGGGGCCTCAAACACTGGAAGGGTTCCGGGGACCCCATCCTCCTGGGGACAAAGGTTTTTTTTTGGCAGGGGGCATGAGTACCCACTCCCCAAGGTACACAAGGGGACCCAGAGCCCCCATCTTTCTGGGTTGAATTATTTTTTTGTGGGGAAGAGGTGTGAGTCCCTCGCCTCCCCAAGGCACAGAAGGAGCCCAGAGTCTCCATCCCCTGGGGCTGATATATCTTATGTGGAGAGAGGCCCTAGGCTCTCCTCCCCAAGGCTCGGAAGGTCCCTGAGGACCCATAACCCGGAGCCAAATTATTTTTTGTGGGGTGGGAGGCATGGGACCCTCTGCCCCAAGACATCCAGTGGATCTGGGGACCGCTAGCAGCAGTGTCACAGGAACCGCATCCCACAGGGCACTGCAGATTCCTGCCACCAGGAGCTCTGGCAGCAAAAACTTCAGCTCCCTGCCTGTGCTCTTGCAGGAAGGGATCACAGGTTTGCTCTCGCCCAGTGGGAGCAGCAAAAAAAGCTGCTACCACAGGAAGGCAGCAAACAAATGTGGTTGGCTACCACCGCACTAGGATAGATGCAGGCAGAGCAGTGCGCACGGGCCGTGGGGGCCCTGGGGCTCTCCATGCGGCCCTGCGACATGTAATTGCTGCGGTTGCCCCAGGTGCAACTTGGACACCGATGGCAAGTTATAATTAGTTGCAGCCCAGGGCGATTGGGTCTCTCAGGCCATATAATGTCTCGAGGTGGGGGGGGGGGCATGCAACGTTGTCCCTCAAACACAACATTTAGCCACGAGGAATGAGGTACCAAGTTGAATGGATTATACACCCAATGAAAAAAAGCTCGCTTTCTGGATCAAGATCTCGCTTTCTGCCAAATTTGGTGCTACTCCATTCTGTCATTTTCGTGGTATTGCTGTTCAATTTTCCTATGGAAAATTGTATGGGGGAAATGTGTTTTGAGTCCCCCCTTTTTGCTCAATCCCTGCTTGACAGATCACCCCGACACTTTCCAAGAAGAAGCTGAGACTTTTTAAGAGAATGTTTTGTGAAGATTCGTCAAACTGCACCAAAGATATTAGCATACCAAAACTATCCATTTGCTACGGAAACATGGTTGTAACTATAACTACCCAGTGGCAATGGATTCTGTGGTAAACAAAACTCAATCCAAGATGACTTCCGATATGTACACGTGTCACGCCATGTGTGCGGCCTGAGGCTTGTGTCATGACGTTTGTGTGCATGCATCATGATGCAGCTGACTGTTTTTAATTTAACCTTCCAACATGGAGGATCACCATGGTAGAGCAGTGAACAAAAATATAAAATTAAAAAAAGTGAAAATGGATGTCAGCAGCCCGGAAGGAACATGCAGATGCTGGGCCCCTGTTAAAAAAATGAATTGTTTTCAACATGGGGAACAGGTTGGGGATGGGACGGGCTAGGGCGGGGAGCATTGTGGAACAAGAGAGAAGGGATAAAGAGAGCGAGGGGGAGACTAAAAAAAACGGGGGAGAGCAAAGAAACACATGCACTTTAATGCATTGCTGAAGGTAAAAAAAAAAAAATATAGAGTGCCCTCAAACAGTGGAAGGAAGCAACTCATTCAATCAGAGCAACGTCAGACCAAAAAGCTCCTGGTTAAGACATACACAAGAATCGGGAGGAAAATCATCGAATCAGGACCAGAAAACTGAGATAGACAACAAAGACAACCAAACGTGAGCAAGGGACTAAACTAATCTCCACTCTAAGTATATTGGAAATCAAAGGCCTGCTAAACTGTGTGTAGCCGAGATCTAAAAACATAAGACAACTCCATCTTAAAGACAAAGCCATCTGGTGTAGGAGTCCTGAATGACAAAAAGATCCATAAGTATACCCGGAGTATTGTGTACAAACTGCACGTTCCCATGTCTCCAATGACAGAGGCTAGCAAATATGGTAAATCATATTCAAGGCTATGCCCTGTGAATCTTGACAAGTCTTGTTTGCTTCTTATACACGTGGAGGCTCCGCCTTGATAGACTGTTTTCTCTTGTCCACCAAAAAGGATAGGAGATAGGTGGGATACTTCCAGAAACCATAAGTCGCTTCACTTACTCTCTTGTGACGGCGTACCACATCGGCACAGGCAACAGGCAATAGATGTAATACGTCCAGGGACAGCACTGAATCAGCAGGAAGAGAACAATGAGCGCGCCGACTGATGCCACTGTGCACTGCAGGAAGCCAGTAGTTACCTGCAAAATGAACAATAATCACTTTGTGTCAAACTGACAGATATGTACCTTTCAAATCCAGATGTCTAAGATGTTGAGTTCCTGAGGCACAATTAACCTCCTAATGGCACTTTTAATTAAACACATTTTCTCTGTCTTGGTAGTGAGCATTTTCGTCTTGAGCATGCAACAAATAACACCATACAGCACAATCAAGCCCTCGAAAAGATTACCCTACAGGGGAATGTTTTAGTCATGTGAAATAGTTCCCATGGAATATTTACTTACATCGGTGCTAAAACTGCTCCCTAGGAGAGCTGATCTTCTTGAAATTGCTACATAAATGTCTACATCCAGATTACCTGAAGTGAAGTAGCATAGCACTGGGTAGTAACCCGCCTGCGCAAAGCAGCATGCAACCGCCAACTGAGGAAACTTGGCGGAATCTGGGAAAGTGCTCCACTGGCAGAGCACCTGCCAGTTTTCCATATGCCAAGGGTCACCTGATTTCAGTACGGCATGCCACTGCCACCACGCACCAGTGGAGGTTTGGTTACCTCTGGTGTTCAGTGCCAGCAGTGGAAGGTGTGATTTTGCCCAAAGTAATATTTGTTTCTTGATGGTCTTACTGCAGGCCGGGGTACATAAATGATTTGCGTGGAGCCTTCGAACACTCCAGGATGTGTAGAGCAGAAGACAGTTTAGAAAAATACAAATGTGCTATTCTTAAATTTCGTCTTAATATAGACTTTTCAAAACAACGGGAATAGGACACAATGCAGAAATTGCGCAGCGGAGAATAACTTGTCTAATTTGTCTTCCAAGTTACTGCAACTTGTGGTACAATGCACCACGGATGCTCTTGAGAGTTTTTATTGTAAGGCCTGTCTGACTACCCTGAAAAATGTCACTCAGACTCATTTGTAAAATCAACATTTGCACATTTAGTCACCAACAAAGGTGATCGTGTAGTGGATATTAGTGTACAAAATAGAGATTTAATTTCTAAGTGCAGCCAATGCCCCAGGCGTGAAAGAGATACACGCAGAATAGCATACCTAGTTTTGCATTTGGTGAGTAAGGAAAAGTGCCGATGTAGTAGTTTTTACTTTAAAACGTTCCCCTGTCCTCCCTAGCACAGACGCTCTTGCTTACTTCTCCCTGCTCTACTGTATCCCCCATAGTACACTTATAATTCGCTCACCCACTCCCTCTCTCACACAAATTCACTTGCTTGTGCTTTCAGGTGGTCCTGTGCTCACTTCTGCAGGGACTCCTGCCATATCCTCCTCTCTAAAGAGACAATACAGTGCAGTGTAAGAAACTCAACCCACTCATAACCTCTGCCCTAGATCCAAGATCCTGAAGAATTAGATCGATATGGGCAGGACTCTGGGCCGTTTCCTTCAACACGTTCTCAGTGAACCTAAAAGCAAGCCCTTGCGTCTAGGGCAAGCCTAGTCCCCATTGGGTCATTAACATAGGAGCTTCACTACAGCAGCAATTTACACAGTCTTGTGTGAGGTTTTAAACTCTGATAAACATACCCAGACCACCTGGGCAAATTCTTCATGCCGAGGAGCCATTCTCCTTGAACTCTGACAGTAATGCCCTTCAAAATCAGGTGCTACAAGGGCAGCGAAGCATTCTAAGCTTAGTCATAAGCATGCTTTGGAGCACTTTGTCCTCAAACGTTGACAGCTCTGCCCTCGTAAAAAACCAGATCACCGTGGGAAATAACTGCAAGTGTACCCATAAGCTCCAGCTCTAACTCCCATCAATGTCATCTTCAGCTTGTGGTCTGTAAATGTAAATGTACTGGTCAACAAGAGGACTCCCATAGAGGAAGAGGCGTCAGTGTCCTAATCCTGTTGGATAATCTTGGGCTCAGCATCCCTCTGAAGGACTTTGTTTAATCCAGAAAGATCCTGTTTTGGTCACCAGAAGGTCCGGCACTTATTCACGTCACTCAATCACTCTTTCAGATAGACAGACACACAGACATACACACGCTGATTAAAGTTCCCTCTTTCACTCTTCTTACCCTCCTCACATCCTCCTTCTGCTCCTAGCGTCTTGTGTAGCTGACCTGATGCCTTACATTTACATAAAAAGTTAGGCAGGATCAACCTCATTTTACTTTCACACTAACTGACGCAAACTACTAATAATCTGGAATTGTAATATATTTCTACTACCCATATGGAACCAATCATGCGCAACCAAAAGGACAACAAAGCCCACAACTTTACAAAACAAGCACTGAGTGTCATACCAATGAAGAAGGTACTATACAAGTGGTGTGATAACATAACACCACTTCAACCATTTTTCTGGAGTGAATATTTACAGGATCATTTCTACCATACACATTGCCAATTTTATTTATAGTACCTTTCGTCGCCAACTAACAGAATAACTGACTGCAGGCCAATGTACAATTGCTCAATTCATTGTCATACCCTGCTTTTTATATTTTCAAATTCCTATTACTTTGTTTTAAAAGAAAATGTTATTTCCTCGTAATCATATATTTGAAGCATGTACTGCTGTTGATTCACATGCTCTGCATATACCTGCCATCTAGTGTTGGGCATGAACAGCTGCGGGTAGTTTTTCTTCTAAGATGTCTTTTGAGTCACAGTAAGTGCTGTGACCCTCCCTTATTGGATAAAGTGCTTGGGTACCAATTCCATGTTAGATTGTTTTTCACACAGTAGGTGAGAGTATTATCCAAGAAGTGGCGTATGACCGTATTATGGTGCACTATGTGCATTGTGCAATGTAAACCAGGTAATAACAGAAGATATCTACAACAAACACAAGCTTCGAGGGACGAGGGTGGGTACATGTGATTCTACAGCACAATACGCTAGAAACAGATGCCTAATGGTAAATAACATTTTTACTTTGTAGCATGTGTGGCTGCTGTACCTTCCATAAGCGGTACCTAGCGTGTGAATGATGCAGATGTCTGAAAAAACGTTCTTCAAAGTTTCTGGCCAACCATAGCCTGTTGGCGGACCAAGATGGCCGCACAATAGCCTGGTAAAATAGTGTTGAGTTAGCCAAGCAGCTGCTTTGTGTTTGTCAGTTAGTGGGACGTTCCCAAGAAAGTCAAGGTTCCCCCTTTCTTATGAAGGTCCTTTCAGATACTGAGCCTGGCTGCGGAAAAAAGACTGAAAGCTCTATGGTCTGCATGAGATGGTAAGGCCACCTTTGGAGAGAAACTTAGGGTTAGTTCTGAGAAGAACCCTATCCTTGTGAACCTGAATGACATGCTTTTGCAGTGTAAGTGCTTTCCGCTCACTGTTGTGTCTGAGAGAGACGTTATGGCTACTAAGAAAGTCACATGACAGGAAGGAGCTGCAAAAGGAAAGAGGGTAAAGGTTATCAGAGCAGACCCATGAGTCTGGTGAGTACTAAACTGAATTTCCACACAGAAGCAAAGGGTACTCTGTGAGGTATGCCTTTAAGACCCTCCAAGAATGCTTTTCAACACTGGAATCCTAAACAAACATGGTTGTTCTCAGTTTTACATATAGGCCAGGAAGGTGACTAGATATAACTGTGATGAAGAGCAGGTGAGACTTGATTTCTAAAGATGCAAAAGGTAGCAGATAATATCCTGAATAATAGGATTTAGAGGGTCCAGGTTCTTAGAAATGCAATAGTGGACAAAATTTTCTACTTCGTGGCATAGCAGCCCTTGTGGTAGGTCTGCATGCCACGTTCAGGTAGTCCTGGGTATTGACGGTTCACGCTCCTGGGACACTTATATTGTTGAGATACATCCCAAGCCAGTGATAATGGTCACCTGCCATATCGAGTTTGACAATGGCCTGCTCTGCAATAGGATGTTGCTGTTCCACTAAAGAAAATGATAAGCAGCTGCCTTTACCAACGCAAGATCTTCCCAGGGACCGCTTGTGACCATGGAGCTGAAAGCCATTCTTTTAACGGCCACATGTGGGACCTGGTGTGGGCTATAATTAGGGTTACTGGTTTAATGGTATTTATTTTTTAACATTTCTGTCTGCATTTATCCATATTTATTTTGTGACCATTTTATTGGTATTTATCCATATTTATTTTATGTTTTGAGAATAAATGGAGTCTTAAAATTGTATATTTCCACATTTATTTAACTGATAAACATGCAGTCATACTTTGATACCTGTCACGTGTAGCAAATTAAGCAGCCAAATATAACAAAACGCTACACTGACAGGTAAATATTAACAGTATATACAAATATATATTTATATATGCCTGTATTTAAGGGAATCTCACCCTGTGTTTGAGTCCCCATGGTGTCAATCTGCTTAGTAGTTGGTCTGGAATTCATAAAGGACAAAAAGGAGAGTCACTCAGAACAAGCACAATTTTCTGTATTTTTCTGCTTTTAAGAATAAATACAGACAGGAAATAGATTATTTTGTGTCTATATTTATCTGTAAAAATAAGTAAAAACGGAAAACTGGAAGCCCTAGTTATAATGGCATTGCTGGAAGCCATAATTCCTTAGGAGGGCATTATAGTCTTGACTCTAAGTTCACATTTAGCCATAAAAAGAGGAAGTAGCTGCTGAAATGGCAACACTTTCGGTTGGCTGGGGCAGGCTTTCCCTTTCATGGTGTTTAGTGCAGACCCTAGGAAGGTGTGAACCTGTAGCAGCAAAAAGTGTGTCTTTGGTGGCATTTACTGTGAACCCAAGACTGTGTAGCAGGGAGACTGCAGCTTTAGTGTAGGTTAGACATTGATGTCTGCCTGTATTCTTTATCAGCCAGTTGTCAAAGTAGGGAAAGATGTGAGTGCCCCCACTTCGTAAATAAACGACCACCGCTTCTAGGCACTCTGTGAACACCATTGGTGACTCCAAAACGAAGTACTATAAATTGGTAGTGGTGTCCACTTACCACAAAGTGATGATACCATCAGTGAGCAGGGTGGAAGGGCATTTGAAAATAGGGATGCTTGAGTTGCCTTGTTGAAGCAGAGGAATGACGTTCCGCAGGGTTGATACATGCCAATGCGCCACCAGAAGGTATTCTTTACAAGTTTGAGGTCCAAGGTAGGCCTGAGGGAGCAGTCTTTTTAGGGAATGAGAAAATAAAGAGAGCACACACCACTGGCTTTGGGTTGTAGAGATGCTCTCTCAATTTTCCCTCCCTGAAAGAGCACTTGCATCTCTCCCTCTAGGAGGCAAAGATGTTCCCTGCTGAGGGCGGGGGATGTGCATGTGAGGTGGAATGCTGGGGGGGTTGTGAGAAGTGCTAGTCAGTTGGCAAGTGAATTACTGCTTAAACCCATTAATTTCCTTCAGGTGTTAGAGGAAATCGTGTATTCACCCCCACCAGGTGATGTAAGATCGGGGGTGTTGAGTTACGTTACTCCTTGAAGATGGAGGCCTCTTTACCAGAGCCATTTCTACCCTTGCCCTTGCTATTACCCCTGGAAACACCCCTGGTGTAACCCCTTCCTGCCGGCTGGCTAAAGTACCGCTGCTGTCTTTGGTAAAACTATGTCTGATCTGGGACCTGGGGTTTGATTCTCTCCTAAGCTGTTGTTTCCAAAAAGAGCCCTTAGCAGCTGTAATTTGTAGGACAGTCACAGATTTGCCTATCTCTGTAACCTTCTTACTTTTCTCCAACATCTTATCAATCTGAGGACCAAAGAGGTGTTCCTCCTCAAACTGGAGGTGGGGGAGATGCTGCTGAAACGCTGGCTTCAACCCTGAGATGCAAGAAAACAAGTGTGCCATCTACGGGGGACGCTAGAGTTAATGCCTTAAGTGGTTCTGTCCATGGCATCAAATGCTGGCATTGAAAATGGTCCTGACACTATTTCCTCTCACATCTTCCTAACCCCATCAGAAAGGTCCTGCGCCAGCTCCTACATCTCTTCCCATTGGGATATGTTGCATCGGAGAGAAGCCCAACAGAACTGGCTGTACACCATCAGGTATCTACTTCAATGGCCTGCCTCTTGCCCACAGCTTTTATCTTTTTGCTCTCCTTGTATGGCAGCTTGGTAATGCCTATAGCCTGCACAGAGGCCATTTTGCAAGCAGAATGAACCACTAGAAAATTGAGGCGGGGGCATGGCCCTTGATGCAGAATGGGTCACTGGATGAGGGTTTGTAGTTCTTATCTACCCTGGGTGTTACTATCCTCATCTTGGGCAACTCAAAGGTCTCATGGATAGGTTTAAGCATGCCCTTGAGCATCAGTAGGAATCTCGGACTGTCTCTCTCCAGTTGGTGTTGTTATAAGGATGTTTGGGACACTGATCAAGACATACTGTAGCTGTGTTTTTGTGTGAAAGTTTATGTATATAATTCGAAGTTGTTTAGCATCAGGAAGGGTTGAATTAGCAGAAATTATGTAATAAAATTCAAAGTTGTAAAGAAAAAGGGGCCCCAATTATATCTTGCACAGGGCCCAAAAAATATTGAAGATGTCACTGGGTGCATGGACTACACCTGTTGGGGTCTAATAAGTGAAGACACAGAAGAGAGTATTAATGATATCACAGGTGGCACACACCATTGGTCACTGGATCATGCCAGTTTTAATAACAGTTTGAGGTATTGCTATGCAGGGTTGAATGTTCCCCCAAGTGAGTGAGTGATTAAAATTTATTTATTGAGTGAGCTTTGCTGTAATCCAGGAAGTTTTGAAACTAATGAGCCTCATATGGACTGATTACTTACTGCAGCAGATTAAAAAGTGAGACAGTTCCTCCCCATATTTCCATGGTTGGGCTAAGATGTCAAGTTTAGCTAACTGACCTTTTATTTAGTATTTAGTATTACTGATCCTTGTCTCCTTGATAAAATGTGCTACGTTTCAATTGGTTTAGTGAGGTATCACTGAATAGTTCCTATATGTTTTGTGCTCAACGGTATACTCTTTGAATGTAATGTGTGCCACTATTTCTACCTAGGAAATTCCACAGGTCAATATTTGTAGGTCACGCCTGCAACAGCGCGTGCATTGCATATGTTCTCCCTTGCAAGAGATATTCTATACCCCAAGGGGCTTGGAGACCACCCACTGCTTACCATTCGTTGGCTTTACTGTAACGCTTATTTGCTGCATAGCAATTGGCCAATACTGTGTAATTGCCTTATTAATGTCCTTCAGCTGCTTGGACTGAGGTACTATTTTGTTGCTTCCCCGTCCTTACACAAACCCATGAACAATAATTGTCCTCAAACAGCCTCTTCAGACTACTCAAAGCGCTTTCCCAAACTACTGTGTAAACAAGAATGACCCCCTTTGAGCTGCAGCCCAGTTACAGACATAAAATATCACTCAAGTGAATTAGGTGGCGTGACGGGTCCCTGAAGGTCGCGAGTGTCTGCAATTCTTACGCATTGTTGTCCTCAAGCTCAGATTCTGTATTTCTTCTGATTTAACTCTGGTTTTTGACAAACGTGTAAATACTTTCTTTCAAAATAACCTACAGACCATTCATGAGTGATCTGTGACGAAAAGGCTCATGTGTCTAAGTGTTGAAGTGGAATCCCCATATCCAGGCTGCAGGGCCAACATGCCGTGAGCACGGGGTCAAGAGAGATATCGACTCAGTGCTTTCAATGGAAAAAATAAAGTGCAGGTACTCTGTGCCAGAGTACCTGCTTGTTTCAGAGAAGTGCCGGTACTCTCCAATTAAAAGTATTCCGTTTTTCTTGAGATGTGCCGGTACTCTCCCTCTCAAAATAAAAAAGTGCCGGGCATTACCGACCCATTTAAAACACTGGATATCGTGTAATATACAGTGGATATAACTTTGTCTTAACTCCTCGTTACTGATATGAAGAAACACATTCGTTCCTGCGCCCTGTATGCGTCCTCCTGGGCTCTCGGCAGACACTGTGGCCAACTCACACATTCTGTCCTCGAGTACCTTGGTTTTCTCTACCCCATTAAGATTAACATAAATAAAAGTCAGATCCCTGGAGACCGAAGGGCAAAGGCTCCAGCTTCAGCCAAACAGAGTTCTCCTGCTGCATATCACGATTATGGAAGGTGCCCGGAATCCTAGGGTGCTCGAGACAGGGCAGAGGCCTGCCGACACGTTTTTGTGGGCGTGGGTAGAACTCTCAGGGGAAGCCATTAATACGCGGCACCATTCAAACAAACAAGCATTGGCAAAGCCAATAAGTCTCTCCTCAGCAAGAGCTATTGGCTTTGTCAATGTGTTCTAGCTATGTTGTATAGCAGCGTGGCTGCTGTGCAGGATGTCTGAAAGTAAAGGGAAAAAGCAAGATAATATGGACATCTTTGTTTACTTTAAGCCATGCTGTGCTGCACAGCAGCCGTGCTGCTGCACAATATGGCTGAAACACTTTGAGAAGCCACTGAGAGATCTATTGGGTTTGCCGATGCTTGTTTTCTAAGTAGTCTGATCTGCTCAATATCTCCATACATACCTGTGGACGTAAAATAAGACCAGGTCCGAACTGCGGTGGCATGGTGAGCAAAAGAACAATGGATTAAACCCAGATCTGTGACTGGGGGTGAGTGTTTGCATTGTCAGCACTCCATCCATCATCCTTTTGTGTTACGTAAATGAGTACTCCGGCCTTACTACTGCTCATGCTCATAAATGCGTGGTGTATTAGCCTCGGTGTTGAGAAAATCTTCTAGCCAGTGGTTCCCAACCTGTGGTTCGCAGACCCCAAGGGGTCAGTGACACATTCCCAGGGGGCCCGTAGGCCTGGGCTGGAAGGAAGGCACTTCTCCAGCTGTGGCCTCTACAGAAACACATGCATGTTTTTATATATGTTACTTCACTTGTGCAGCAGCTTTAAGAGCACTGCAAAGTTCGTTGTACATCCAGCAGCTTTCCGGCAAAAATAAAATTGTCAAGATAACTCTGGTGATTAATGTACCTGTTGGAGAGAGATGTGAGTTTTGTCTAGCCGCAGTTTTGACTCATCTAAGGTAGCGCAGATGGTTAATAAGCTTGCTGCAGAAAATGTGTATCATGCAAAGAAAATAATTTTATGTGCATAGCACAGTAGGTTATTTCTTTTGTCACAGAGTTTCTTTTATTACTGTGCAGTTCATAAGTCACAATCGTAATCTAGCATAGTGAACTATAAACTGCCATCAAAGAACTACATGCAAACTGCATGGAACAAATTAGACAGTTATGTTTTTTCCCGTCTTTCATTATCCTGATGATGCCAAAAAAAGTTTTGCTTGTATGGTAATACATTGTTATTAAAGTCAACGCTAGCCATTGTGTTATGTTCTGAATCATGAGTTTGTACTTCTCCAGATGAAGCATTCTTAGAAAATGCCTCCCAGTCTGGCTGACATGGGAATCCTGCACCAAGTGGTCCCTTGTGAAGTTCCTGGACACCTTACACTGGTATGAGAGGTGCTATAAAATAAATGAAATTCATGTGACAGAGAGGATATGAAGAGAAGAGAGGCCCTTCTGGTTTTGCCTCTTTCCTTACCACATATTACATGAAAAAGCTTTCTCAGATCTTATGTACCTTAAAAATTAAAACAGAAATCGCTTGGGAAATGTAGAATCTGACCTGAAGATTTAGCTTTCCTAAATAAAACCAAAGATTCTAATGTTAGTTGCTGAGATGCAGCACCGACCTTCCCATTAAAATGTTTCAATTTTTGCATATTTTTTCAATATAAAATTATTAAATAATGATATCTTTAGTATTTGTTTGGTGTGTACTTGTTTGTTTATGTTTTGTGAATTACTGTTTTATTGTTTGACATTTAAATCATACAAATTGCTTGGGGGTCTTCCACTTCCAGTAGTGATTCTGTGGAGGGCGTTGGAAACCACTATTCTAGGCAGCTGGGAACTCAACTACCCCTAATGAGGGTGTAGTAGTCAGGTGAGGGGAATATGAAACAAAAAAATCACGTCCAGCAATAAACACCAAGGTTGGACATATGCTGGGCAAGCAGAGTATCTGTACCAAAAATAAACTTGAACTGTGCTAAAGATGAAGAAAACCAATAACGAAAAATATATGGACGTCACACGAAATGATATGCCGGAACATTTTAAAATAATACTTTCAAATAAAGAGTCCGCCAAATAAGGTAAAATATTTTCACGTACACAGAAGCGTACTCCTGGGTTTCTAACTGAGAATGGTGGAAAAAAGGGTTCTGGGAATGTGGCTGAAACAGCTTCTAGGTGGTGTAAAATCCCATGTCCATGCTTGCCATTAGACTGTGAAAAGATGATGAAGAAGGCATGCCTGGAAAAGTCATATTTCAAAGAGTGTAGCCTGGGAAGATCATTTTACATTATCACAGCCTTCAAAAGGAAAACAGTCTCTCTGGGTGTCACATAAACTCGTGGGACATGAAATAAAACGCTTCCAGTGGAAGCTTAATCTGCCATGAATATTCATACCATTTTTTCTTATTTGATACAGACACTTTGATAATATCTCGGTTAACTGTTTTGCTTTACCACTCTATCTGCGCAAATTAGCTTTATGTGAATTGACAGTGTCAAGCTCAGGGGGCTATTTTGATTTGCGTTTCCACCATGTGATGTCACATTAACTTAGGGAGCGGAATATCACACTTTACGCTGATTTGATGTAACATGGGCATCGCAAATCGGAAACCGTATCTCATAGATAGCTGGTACTTAGCCCTGCTCTGTATGTAAAACCAAACAAATAGCAGAATCGAGCTGCAGAGGAGTCTAGACCTTGCTGCGATGATGGGCAGCTGTGTGCTTCAGACTATGATCTCAGAGAAGCAAGAGGCCTCGGACACTCCTTTTTCACCTAGAAAAAAAGACAAGTTTGCAGTAATTTATTAACTACACTTCCAAAAGTTCGTAGATATCATGAAATACAAATGTGTAATTCATTACTGACTTCGGAACATATAGCCTGAGCTTTGAGGCGACACCACAGCGACAGAGCTGAAGCAGGAAAGGGAGAAGCGTGTTGACCTTTGCAAGGTGTAGCTGGGAAAGGCTGTGACAAAGTGAGGGACTAACTCAAATAAGAGGTCTATGTTTTAATCTGGACACACTCGTACAGCCTTTGAGATCTCCTGGAAACAAGTGCCAGTGGCCAGAGCGTCTTTACGTACCAGTTCATAGAGCTCAGATCAGCCGAGGTTCAGGGTTCGAATGCCCGTGCCACCTCAACAGGGAGTCACACAGATGGGGACAGTCTACGTTTTGTGTCCTACGGTTCTGGGAAACAATGATGCCTGGGTGCACCACGCTAACGTTAATATGGAGGAGTGTAGACAGGCCATTAGAGTTCATGGCTTCTCACAGCTTCCCACTCTAAGCGCATCATTTTACTTCAAAGGAAGTCTGCAGGCGAAGATCTGTCCCTGGATCTAGAGGAGGGAATACTCAGAGGAATGAGCCCCCTCGTCAGACAGAAAGGACATCAATAGAAGGACTCAGTCACTGCCTGAAATGGTACTGAACACACAAGGAAGCACCGACGCTGTTGAAGAACTCACTAGAGTCAACGGGCGGGGAGCTGGTGGAAGGAAGGACTTTAACACTAACTGTTACTGAACCTCAATTTGCAAATTTAGGCATGCAAACTAATGGTGGAGGTGATAAGAAGAGAAACCCCAATGTTCAGGTTCATCTGAGCACAACAAATATGCTGGAAGTCCAAACGAAAGTTTTAGTCTGATACAAAGCATTATAAGGCAGTAGCCTCGCCTTTTGCCAAATGTGAAGAATGAGTAATTGAGTTAGATTCATGCAATGAGGTTGGCACAGAACAAAATTGCAGTAATGCATTAATAATATGAACCAAACTGCTGTTTCCCTCCTTCAAACATAAATTCCACCTTCTTCTATACTTGGTCAAGGATCCAGCTCCACTCAGCATACTGGGCAGTACCACTTCCTCTTCTTCCAGGTCAGTTCACAACATTAGAGATTCCTGGAGGAGCCTATTTGTTAGAGAAACCAATAACGTTCAGAGTCCCGATTCTGGTCAGATTCTCTGCGCTAGTGGAGCAGAAGTACCGCAGAGATCAAAACAACTGCAACTTGCTGGTTCAAGTGGTTCTATATTCAATCAAAACTGGGAGCTCTGACGGGAAGCCAGGGTCAGTCATGTTACTGTAAGAAATCCACATATCGTAACCCTACTAAACCAACGGAGGAAGGGTAAGCATCAAATTATGAAGGGACTGTAAATTCCAAGGAAATCAGTGCAGAGGCCTTGAGAGGGATCTCTAAAAAATGCAGAAAGATCTTGGAAGAGCTCAAAAAAGATGCGAAAGGTGGGCACAGGATATGGACTCAACTTCACACAAGTGAGACACTGCCTGATGCTAAATTGTCTCCTGGCAGATCTGACACTAGATCTGACAAGGCAGTTAAGGTGCTTCACGTAGTCTTTTGTGATTGGGCAGTGCTCTGGTCAGGATGTATATTGTCACTGCTCAAGGGTCTCCAAGGTGCAGCCCCAGAGGCTTCTCCAAGGACAGGAAAACGGTAATGAATTTACTTTCCAGGGAAACAATATTTCATGCTGCATGCAATATGCCCTTGCAGAGGACCACATTCATACCAGACACAATATGTCATAAACACCACAATATGAAAACAGCCCAATATGAAAACGAAGTATATGCAGGGGGAGGGGTGTGAAGAACTAAGTTATGGGAGGTTGAAGGGATTTTACATGTGGATGATAATCAGACTTCACTGCCCAAGGGAGAAAGAAAAAAGGCCAGTGTGACATACTAGAGTCAGATCTGCCATTAATTGTTAGTCTCCCCGTATCCAGGTTATAAAGGAGTTGCAGCCACCCGACCATGTGCGGCAGCCATTTTCAGTGTACCGCATGACAAACAGAGCCTTGTGGCCTGCAGCAGGCAGAATGTGATGTGTAAAAACATGAGGCATCCTCATTGGACTCAGTGACTGTTGAGCAGACTAAATGAAACGTGCTGTACACAGGAAAAAGTTTAGAGGCAGAATCAAACACTTTTCCTTGCAATACGAGAACATTCACCTCTATAACAAGCCCTTGAAGCACGATGACTCAGTTGTAAAAAGTGCATCTTAGAGCTGCTTTACTACACACAGTCACTGCAAAAAGATTATTTGTGAAAACATACAGTAATTTCAACTAGACTAGCTCGTTCTTGTTCATGAATGACTGAACCTGTTTCTGAATTTCCAAAAATACTTGTTCTTCTTTTGAACACAAACCTTTGATCACAGAATGCATAGAAGAACACTGCGATCGGTTGAAAAATCTTTTGTGTCTAGTAATATTAGATAGTGGTCTAGAAAGTCTTTTCTGTTGAGACTGCACCCTTAGGTTCACCACTAATAGCAGCAGAACAAGGATGACAAAATCAGAATGACAAACACTTCTTCTGAATGTAGAAACTATTGGCTCTGGCCATCAACTAAATGGATTTCACCCAGTGTGATGGCTTCGGCATCCATTCTTGAGTTATAAATCATCAAGTGTTTATGGTTACTTATAATGACCAAGCTAACTCAATTTCTCAGTAGGTTCCAACAAATACTGTTGGTCATGTCATGGTACATCAAGATACAGAGTAACTAGGGCAGAATCACTAGAACGAAACCTTTGAATTCAAGAAGTTTAGGAACCAGGCCTAAGATTAAAGCCCATGCCATTATCAGTGAAAAAGAGAGAGAGCTTTAAGTTGGTACAAAAAGCTTGATAAATGTGAGGTTCAAATGTATTTAATATAAAGCCCTCCACAGGATTTACCCAAGTCCTGGTACATTACATCACATTGATCCATGCAAGACTGAGTGTTGTCCTACACGTCCACCAGGAACTTTCCCACATATGTAGTGTGTTGGAGTGGACTGGTGGTGGTTGATATTCATAGGACATAAATGTTAACACTGTCACAACCTGCTGGATTTACTGGTGGACATCTTTGCTGTTTGCCTTTATACTGGTGAGTTCAAGATTACTATATCCTGGTAAGGCGGGTGGCTCTACTGCACATGCAACAGAATGTAGTCATTCAAAACCCCATCATCTAATGGGCCCTATATCAACAAGAAGAGGGACTACACTGATTACCTTCCCGGAGATGGAGCAATGTCAACTCAACGATGTTGTCTGTCACAGAGTAACCATTAGCTAATTATGTGCCCCAGTACTGAATACTGATGCTCCCTGTATGCACATTGTGACCAACAGGAATAAAATAACAGATCTAATGAATTGGCCAAACACACTGAAAAGAGCATGGCTATGCTACAACATACCGGGCCTCATGCTATTAACCAAAATTGACCATACCTTACAGGGGTACTCAGTCAGAGCCGCATTGACAGCTGTTTGCAGAGGAGACTCGTGGGGGCGGAGAACCCATGAACAGTTTGACTCTTATCAAAAAGCAGATTAAATGTGGGGGCTTCAGGGGCAAAGATTCACTGGTTTTGCAAACACTAAGAACAAAGAACATTGCCACTACGGTCACCTTACTAAAATCCACTCTGGCGTAGTCAGAGCTTTATTTTATTTCTACTCTCACTGTCTCATTGGTTAGCAAACATAAATCAGAGAAACAGAATAATGAGATATGCTAAATTAAATCATAACATAAAAAAAAAATCAGAGAAAAATGTCCTTGCTTTACCCATAAAACAGAAATTCGTATTGAAAAAAAGTCTCCTTGGTAGTTGAACTACAGCGGATCGCTAAAGTCTCTCTGCCTGAGGTCAATCATTAACTATTTTCAAAAACTGCCTTGTAACCTACCAGGAGCAAAGCACAACCAATGGAACGCGATTAACAAAATAGCTTAGGAAATCAGCTATGACCGCTGATGAAGGTGGAATAAAAGCTGCAGAGACGCCGCCTGTGTACTGAGGTCAAACAGGCATTTATCACAATAAAAAACAACCTATGCCATACACCTCAAGTCTCCTGTCCCATAAAAAAACAGTTACCACAACCACGACGAAGGATTTCACAAAACACTGCTTACACTTGGAGAAATCGTAGTTTTTCTAAACACTGATATTGTAATCAAGCATGACACATTTTGAGTTAAAAAGGACTTCTGAAAACATTTTCAGATGCATCTATGTCATAAACTGCCTGGTTAAAAAACGTAAAATAGGGCAATCGTGACTTTGTAACGGTTCATATAGAGTAAAACATGTACATTGGGCCCAGAGAGGTGTCGTCTACATCAGTGGCTCTAAAGTTCTGGTCCGGGGACCCCTTAGGGTCCGCGAAGCCTTCTCAGAAGGGTCAGTGACTGCTTAGAAAATTAAATAATATTAACAGATTAATAAAGTGTATAAAAATAAAGTGGTTAAATGTACAATTGAAAATTTCAATTAAATTTAGAAAAGCTCCAACCTTTCCATTGAAATTAAGATTTTTTTTTAAATTGTAAATTAAATAAAATGTGTTATTATTTGTGTATGTGTTTGATGAATATTTGTTTCTGTATTTTTGTGCATTGTTTTGAGGTCCAAATCATTGACAATGTTTAGACAGGGTCCCAGGCTTTCAACAATGAGTCAGTGAGGGGTCCCCAGATTCCATTAAAGATTCAGTAGGGGTCCCCAGGTTCCAGTAATGATAAAGTGGGGGTTCACAGAAGTCAAAGGTTGGTAACCACTGGCCTACATGATGAAACTTTGGCAAAATAAGCAAAGTCCTAATACATTAGTGACATACAGTTTAAGAAAAAGACCCTTCCAGTGCTGTGGCCATGTATATTTAATGCAAATTAGGTGAACATCCTTGCCGTGATATATTTCTAGCACTTATCTGCACTTCTAAACTTAAGGGGTGAGTGGTGCAAAAAGCATTGGAAAGTCCACCAAATGGAAGACCTTTCACAGAAAACATCAGGGAATTAAAGAAAAGGAACTGAAGGAATACATTTGGAATGTTGATACTTCTCGAACTCTACACACACTGAAAATATCCACACACAGGGCTAGGGAACAGTGGTGTACCAGGGAAGTTAAATAAGTGACAAATGTCTTTCGAGCCTAGGGATTCTGTGAATATAAGAAACAGGCAATTCACAGGTATGAACCACACATCATGGGTTCAAAAACATTTGCGAAATGTGCTTAGGGTCCAACAAAGCATACCCAAGATAAAGAGATATATTCTAAGAGTGAGAATTTATTTTATGCATGTGGCATTACCACTTAGCTGCTCAAGACACTGTTGCCTATTTCCATACAGTTAGGATGCTATCAAAGGCGGATGGTTAAAATGTATAATTGATTGCCTGGTGGACAGGTGACTTAGCTTCCACTTGTAGTTCCCTACTACAATTAATCCAGCAGGTGGAAGTGAAATTTCATTCCTGTGCTGATGATACCCACATTTGTATGTGGGTGAATGGCCCAACCACCACTTTGAAGACCTAACCTAGAGCCTAAACAAGATCAGGATCTAGTTATGAGCTAACAGGTAAAGCTAAAGCTAGAATTTATGACATGCTGCTGGGGGCAAGACAGATCTGTCTCTTCCCATTTCCAAACCCTACATCTATATCTTTGTTTGGGCCCCTCTCACTATTCCTTGAGTGGGTAAATCTCTTGGTGTTATCTGGGGGTGGAGATATGAGCCTTAAACAACACATTGGCAGCACTGTCAAGCATTGCTGGTGCAAAATGCACCATCTTTGTAGGATGTTATATTTCAGCCTGTCAGAGATCCACAAACATGTGATAGAGGCAGCCATTAATTCAAACCTATATCACTAGAGTGTTTTATTTGATGGCATTCCATCTGCATTCAACTGCAGAAATTATGGAATGCTGAATTTCACCAAATTTTTGGGCTTCGTAGAAAAGACTTTGTCTCCCATTGCATGGCATCCTTTCATCGACTATTGGTAAATTCTTCAGTCCTGTTTCACATGGTGACACAAGTCTTTAAATAAGTTTACGGCCTGCATGAAACAAGACCTTTGTGTCCTATGGAAAAAAATCTATCCAAACCAACACAATGAGACCCTGCATATTAGGGAGCTTTGTCTTCTCATAGTTCCTCGAATGAAATTAAAATCTTAGGGATACTGAAGATATTGAGTGCTCAGCTCCAAGTTCTGGAATGAAACATCATCATTACACATTCCAGAAGCCTCCTAAATGCTGTCTTTTCTGCTAAGTTTTTTTTGCCTACAATTGGCTGCTTAGAGATCACTTGTCTAGACAGGTAGATGAAGTTCAGTCCATGGTGCATGCTTCATAAATAAATTAAATGCCAATAATTAATGTCACAGTGCTGTCTGAGGGCAGTCTCAGTAATCCAAGTTTACAAATTTGTTTCAAGAATTGATACACATGAGGTGCTAAATGTCCTTCTAACAATGGCTGACATTGATGGCCCACTATGCTTTTATAGCCCAACGTTCATTACCAGTTGACACCATTCACTATTGTGTTAAGCTAGAGAGTGTCTGATCTCTGAAAACGATTGGACAACCCTAGGATGAATTAGCTGTAGCATTTCAGCAATCACAACAAGGGCAGTTTACTTGACAGGAGGGGGGGCATCACTTGTGGCTACCCTAAGTTTCTATATCACCCTCTCATTTCAAACGCTAAACTGAGTACTGCACCTGACTTGCTGAATTCAGTTGTGCTCTCTGAATTCCTGCCTATTTTCAAGACATTCAGATCTCAGAGCTGGCAGTGGCTTAAACTGAAGAGCAGGATCCATGCTAGGAACATAGTTCAATAAGGACATGTTAATTTGACTGGAGATTTCAAACCAACAACTGTGAAGACCGCAATCAGGTATAAAACCTTGGCACCATCAATTTTAATAAGCCCACCATAGAGCCCTCTGTTCAAGGCCTTTCACTCAAGGTCTGCCCATAAGAAGACTTAGAGTGTAAGTGCATACTGCTAACATTTGAGTGAGGACTGTATAACACACTTTTGAATTCCAGAAAAGCCAATTTAGCAATATTCCTTTAGCGGTTAAGCCACGAAAATGCGAAACATGACTTTCTATTTACAGTGCTGCAAGACAGCAAAATATGAAGCAACAAGCACAATACATCAATATAATATTATCATTACTAATGGAGGAAGTAGTTGTAGTAATATTAGGAAGAGCAGTAGTTTTGGTAGTGATAATAGCAGTAGCATGTACTCTGGCCCATATTTACAAATCTCTCTGATGTAATTCAGAAGATGCTCTAGTCTACCATGTGGTTCCACTAATACAAATGGTACATTCTAGTCCCAGCAGTCTTTCTTTCTTTCTTTCTTTCTGGAAAGACTACATCCTGGGTGGCTCTCTCTGGAGCTAGCTCTAAAAACGCAATGTGTCTGGATGTCAGTTCTCTCATAATCATAAATATTAAATCGTTTTGAACCAAGCAACTCAATTTTCTAAGTCCCTGACTTTCTACCTCGCCATTTGGCTGCAGTCCTAATAGTTCCATTTTTTTCACATTGTGTATAGCACTCATGACTCAGCGTTTTTCTGTAGCTACACTTCACACAGTCAGGAGCCTGCTTAAAGGAAGGCCAGTAAGATTCCTCATAAAGGTATCAATCTCATCCCAAATCCAATTTAGCTATACCTAGCTTATCAATTCCTATAAGAGGGACAGCCCTGCTACGTCAAATTAATTTAGTCTTGTTTCTTCATTTTCCTCTGTGAGCGGACTGTGCTCATCCCATGCAGCCATGAGGCTAGGCATATTTTGGGTTATGAATCTACTTAAGCCGATTCACATCACCTAATCGATGATCACCTGTTTTTGTCTTTCAGCCAGGCTAATATTTGATTAACCGAGATCCCACACTGCTTTTGCCTTGTCACTTTGGGGACATTTTCAGCTCAGCTTTATCTACTGTGGCTCACTGTTGCGTCTCTCCATCAAGTTTCACGTTCCTGAATTTACTTGGACTTTTTGCTTGGGTTGTCACCACAGTTGTTTCAAGGCCCATGTCTAGTTGCTTGATTTTCTATAGAGATGTTGATTGAATCAATATTGTTTATGCTATGCCTGTTTTTCAGATGTACTGAGCTTGGGGATCTACATCTAATAGTAGACACTCAAATAAAATTCATCTTGAGGCTCATGATCTACACTTGTTGTCGATGTCAAGTGATGTGTTACCTCAATTTTTTACCTGAACTAAAAGTGAATGTTAGGTTGGCGGTGGAAGACATCCATGCCCAATTGTGGATGCAGCAGACCTGGTTTAAGCCTCAGGTGGCTGTCACAACCACTTCGGGCTGGAGCCACTTAACCTGAATATGATAACAGCAATTTTGTGGTGCCGCTTTCGAAAGAGTTAGGGGCTAATATGGCACATGTGGGATGCAGCTCCAATGTCTTGATGATCTCCGTTTCTCCATTTCATTCCTACTTTCGTCAAGCAATGACATGCACTTACTGCTTTTAAACATTTAGCAAACAAATCAACTTACAGATGATTTATTCTACCCTGTCAGCGTCAAACTCTTCCCCTTCTTTTCTAGCCATATTGATAAGATATACACATTTTCTCTTCTCATGTTCTCTTGAAAGTATTGTGTGGTGACTGCTTTCTTTTATTACTGCCCCTACACTGCCACAGGGTCTCTATGGAAGGGTGTTCAACGTGGCGTTAATTGGATCCAATTCACTTGAGTTCACCTAATCACTGTTGATGATCCTTGAAGATCTTTGAAGGCAGCATCTTGTCAACCCTTCCTGTTCATCGCTTTGTTGCTCTTGAGCTAAAATTACCAACACATACATATATATAGATAGTCTTTCTTTGGTCGCAGATGTTAGTGCCATTATTTAGATAGTAGCGCTAAAATAGTCAGCAGGGTTTCACAAGCAGCATAACACACTATGGGCCTGATTACAACTTTGGCAGAGGGGGTTAATCCGTCCCAAATGTGATGGATATCCCGCCCACCGTATTATGAGTTCCATAGGATATAATGGACTCGTAATACGGTGGGCGGGATATCCGTCACATTTAGGACGGATTAACCCCCTCCGCCAAAGTTGTAATCAGGCCGTATGTCCCTTACCATATTTTCAGAAACTACTGTTGCCTGCAAATGGGGTGAAGGGGAAACAAAACATGAAGGTGAAGGAGAGGCTTTACCAATAATGCAAACCACTTTGTTCATGCCAAATAGTAATTCCGTATATATTTAAAGGAATGTCAGGATTGCTGATTTTCTTATTTCTGTGCAGTTCTCTAAATTCGATGTTGTGGTCAAACATCAAGCCAGGTGCCTTAAAAACCTCTGCTACCCTTAGCGCTACATTTCTGTTACTTAAAGCTCATTCCACTCTACTTCATCTTTCCTTTCCTGAATGTGCTGCTGCTCCTGTGAGTTAATGGCAGTATGCAGGTATCCAAAGGAGTTCTTTCAGGTTCTGCATAGTTCTGCTCAAGGATGTTTCCCGTCTTCTGAAGCACTTGGTACACAACAACAGAAAGGTATAAAACCATGTCCTCATGAATGGAAATGGATACATGGGTACCTGGAAACTGCAAAAGAGCCACACCACTGGAACAATGACACTGTTTTGCTCTCTCCAGGTAAGCAACACTTGCTCTGCAAAAACAATAATACAATTTATGTTCATTTTGTCTACTGCGCTATTTGTCTCCTTTCTTAACCAACTACTTTTTATCTGCCTTTCCAATTGGAACAGGTCAGTATTGTGATCTTCTGCTTTGCTTCCCTACTCTCATTTCTTCGTTCAGTTTTTATGCCCATCTTTCCTTGCCACTAACTTCAGAGCATTACCATTATATATGTGTCAGCTCTCTGTCCTTTTACCTTTCTAGGTCTCTGGGCACTCTATCTTCAGTCTCTAGGCTAGCTCCTTATAAAGTCCACAGGTATCAAAGGTTTCAGGTCAGTTGTCTAGTCACTCACCTTCCGGTCAGGTAAAGAATGACCTTAATCTTAAATATGCTAAACTAACTCTCCTTTCAATTTGTTGTCTTCCAAAATCAATTAAACTCTTTGTGATGGCCATCGCGATCTACTGGCTCCACAAATTCAGGATCAGAGAGACGGTCCAATGAAAAAAGTTCTAGCATTGCCAGAGCAAGGCCTTGTAGACATCACAAACATAATATTGGATCACACGAATCTAAGATCTTTGATTTGGAAAAACTAATTTGCAGTTTCCGTCAGTCAGCATGCTTGGTCAGAGAACTCGAGGTTACTTTCCATCGCCTTTAACGTAGATATAGTTGTCCTACATATATATCCGCTATTCATTCCTAAAATAATTTCAGATCCCTTTGGGACCTTCATCTTTTTTTTCCAGAATGTGTGCTTAAAGGTCCTATATGACATAATCTGCAAGTGAACTGTACATCAGGGTTTTCCCTGACTATAGGAAGTAGCTTAACATGTCACTGTGAAGAAGACTGTCCCGGAAAAGAACTCAGAAGTCTTACAGTCCCTTTCTAAGGCGTACAGGCCGATGCCGAAAGTACAATCTGGAGCAAACACAATGTCAGCGAGCTCCCAATTTTTTTTCCTATATCTGCAAATTGTTTAGCAGCAACACATGAAAGCTGTATGGATTACTATATGGAGGTCTGCTCGCGATCTGGTAGACTGTAACATTTTGCGCTTATGTACTACCCAGCACACAATGTGCCATGATCCCACTCCAGAGAGATGGAGATATGCGCATTTACAGAAAGCTACCTGGTAAGATCTGTAAGGTTCGATGTACTGGTGGATGCAGTGCAGCACAAGGGGAACACCTCATCAAATGAACCGCTCAATTCTGACAGATGGAAGCAATGTCAGTTATCATCATTTTTACCAAATAATAAAATCTAGGCTTTTATCAAACGTAAAAGTTAATCTCATCATCACTAATTTGATTTTAGGTCAGTATGAACCTCATTATGAGAGGGGGGAAATTCCAATTAGATCGTAAACCCAGTAATGTGGTAACGACTGCATCCACTCCAGCGATTTTCCTATATAAAATGTATTTCAGCAGGTAACCCTTCCATTAATTACATAAAGTACCCTGGGAAATGTGCAGGAAATTCATAAACCTGGGACATTTGGTGCATCGATTTACCTCACATGGTAAATATTGCATCCTGGTAAACACAATACCTTTTAAAGAGCTCTTGTGATCAGAACTTTTCCGTTTATCTGCTAAAAGAACTAACAAAGGAGAAATAACATGCATACATCGAATGGTTAAATCATGCAATAATGCATATATTTTGAGGCCAGATCATTTAATGTACCTTGGTGTGTTCCAGGTCACTAGAGGGTATATTAGTATACAGTTTCACAATCATCAGGATTACATATGACGTCCAACCGACGAATCCCAGGACGACACTCATGCCCAGGAATAGTCGGTCATATGTATGATAATATGACAGTCCTTTGAGAGCGAGGCTGATCAGTGACTTGCAAAGAGCCACCTAGGGGAAAAAAGGAACATAATTTACACACTGCAAAATGTAGTCTAATGCATCAGTCATAAAAGGCTCTAAATAGGAACATCTTTAATGGTCAATTATTATAATCCATAAATGAGACCTAGCCCAGGAGTTTAGGTGACTTGCGCAGAGTCAAACAGGACACCATGGATCCACCCCAAGACAACCCTTACGACCGCCTAATGAAAGGGGGCTCTCGGCTCACACCAGAGATTCTACCCACCTTCATGTAAGTCCCTCTGACACGTGGAACACTCTCACAGAGCAGGGACACTGGTACCCTGTGAGAAAGTGTTATTAGCTGTTTTATTCCCTTTAAACTCGAGATTTCCCTTCATGGTTCACATTAAGGGACAATTAAAATGCAATGCTAGTACAACTGAAGGCTGCCACACATCCCGTGAAACTGTTTTTTTATTTACTATTTATTTACTATTTTAAAAAAATAGCCTTAAAATGAATTTGATTGCTTTACGTTTCAGACACTTTGCAGATTTTAGGGGCCAAAGGACAAACAGGAGATACTGGGCCCAATCGCAGTGATTGAGGTATTTTACTCCTGATATCCTGGGGCCAACCAACTGTGGGTCCTGAGCAACTGGGCCAAGTACTATCCCTTGAGTATTTGACTCTCAGTGATATTGCCGGTCAAGCAGTCCAAGTCTTCTTGTGGAGGCTGGAGGTGAAGGTGTAGGTGTAGGGCAAACACAGCCTCAGACTCCAACTACACTGAACAATGCCAGTAAATGAATTTCCAGACAGATACTCACTTTTATGACTTATATATGTGAACACAAAGTGAAATACGACATATACAAACAACATACATAGGCCTCCTAGGGTCGGCACTCTAGCATTGTCTGGACAGTGTCCTGAATCCTTCTTACCTATATACTGGCAGAAGATATTCTCCTTTTATGATAGGTAACTTTCCGGTTAAGGCCCTCTATGAATCCAAGGCTTAGAGGTTCCTCAGTGGCTCTCTAGAAGCCTAAGAGTTCCAGCACAGTTGCACTATGAGGCAGAGCCAGTTCCTCCTTGGCACACACACTGGCCCAGTGACCAGGCTTACCCTATCTCTCTGGTGTTGTGATACGGAAGATTCCAGGAGTGTTCAGTGCTCCAGCATTGCAGTCCACTGGAGCAGTAGTCTTCTCTCTCCAAGAAAGGTGGCAGGTTGTCTGTTGCGCCCCTTGGATGATGTGGTAAGTTCCTCTGATCCTTCTGGCAGGTCACAGCATTCAATGCTTCAGTCGAGGGTTCAGGCACATGGGTCACCATCTGCTGGGTCACAAGCTCCTTCTGAAGAGGAAGCCAAAGTGAAGGGCATAGACCTAGATTCACAGGGTCGGAATACCAGACTCTCTAAACCCAATCCAGACCTATCAGGATGGGATGTGCCCAGTCGGCCTTGGCCTTTTCAGCCCTGGACAAAACACAAAACTGAGCCCAGAGTCTCACTGAAGACAGAACATGTTTCCCAGAGGAAACCCCAAGGTACACAAGTCCTGACAATGGATGTTCTCTATGGTAGCAAACAGATAAACTATGGGCATGTCACACTGGGTGAAAACGCTAGGCACCACCTACAGCTGCTGATGCCATTCGTGGTCAGCAAGATGGCACCAGTTGAGCTCATCTGCCCTGATGTTCAGAGATCCCATCAAGTGACAAACTGTTAGGGAAATCCCATGACATACCATCCACAGATGTAATGCTTCAACTTGCCCTGCTTGTTGCAGTATCATGTGGCGGTCATGTTGTCATTAAGACCTGGACAGATTTCACCTTGATGGAAGGCACAAACTTCTGAGAATAAGCCAAATGGGTTACAACTCCAGAAGATGGATATGGCGCCACTGCTTTATCGGGCACCGGAAGCCTCTGATCTTCATATCATCAAGGTGACCTTCCCAGCCCAGAAATTACCTCAACATATCTTTGGAAGCTCAAAAGAGAGCCAGAGAGAAACAACTGCAGCATGGTCTGCGGCAGCATCAACAATGGCTGGGGAACTCCAGGAACCTCGGTGTCAGGATTGGGAGTGGGTTAGAGTCTGAAGACGCAGATATATGGTACTTTGGAGTGCTGGCTGCGCAATCTCTTTGCAGCAGGGATGTCAGGAAGGGGGAGACCCCCCTTTTTTGGACTTATTTTGCTTCCACAGTGACTTGTTTTTCAATTTCGATGGACCAGGACCAAGAATGACCAGAGTACTGTGAACATGACTGTTTGCCTGTCTTATATTTTGTCACATAAAGCTTCACATACGGCTCCCTGAAACCGGTCCCAGGATACTTGTTTCTGGTCCAGGGAGGACCTGGCCGGGCAGTTTGGGCTGTCTTCCCATGAGGAACAGGGTCAAGCTGATTTGCATATGGCTGGGTCCAAACTGGGGTGGCATGGTGAGCAAAAGAACAATGGATTAAACCCAGATCTGTGACTGGAGGTGAGTGTTTGCATTGTCAGCACTCCGTCCATCATCCTTTTGAGTTGCTAAAGTTGCCCTAAGTGGGAAGGGTATGCCCAGACGTGGGTCCCTTGCTCACTGTGCCATTGGAATCAAGCTAGCCTGGCCGAAGAAGGGTGATGCCCTGAAACCGGTCCCAGGATGCTTGTTTCTGGTCCAGGGAGGACCTGGCCTGGCAGTTCGGGCTGGACTGTTCCCATGAGGAACAGGGTCAAGACTGATTTGCATATGGCTGGGTCCAAACTGGGGTGGCATGGTGAGCAAAAGAACGATGGATTAAACCCAGATCTGTGACTGGGGGTGAGTGTTTGCATTGTCAGCACTCCGTCCATCATCCTTTTGTGTTGCACAGGGAGATGTGACACACGCCTCTTCAAATGTTGTTTGGTGCTGAGGCACCACATGCCGACATTGTGTGGATAGAGTGATGACTTACATGCTTGTGACAGTTGTAGCATGGCTTGAAACTTGTCATCTTCGGTAAGGGCATTTTCTTACGCTTGCCTCAAGGAGGTGGAAGATTTTGGGCAAACTCGTGTCCACCTATGTTTGTAGATAGATACTCCATGGGTGGGTGCATTGGAACGACCATGCACTACCAATGGAAAGCCCTCAAGATGCAAAGTAACACAAAGCAGCACACAGCACAACTTTGTATTACTTTGTGATACCCTCCAAGTCAAATCCTGATTTGTGTTGGATAGTAAATCCCACCTTAACAATTTGCACCAGGTTTGCGTCACAAAAGTGATGCAAACCCAGCACAAAAACATTAGTAAACCTGGGCCCGAGCATCAGTAAGTATAAGTGAGTGAGAATAAGAGTGAATGCAAGTGAGTGAGTGAGAATGAGTAAAAATGCATGTAAGGCAGAGTAAGACAGCAAGAGAGAGTGTGAGTGAGAGAATGAGTGTGAGTGAGTAAATGTGAGTGTGAGCAAGAATGTTCTGTGATGCTTGCAAGTCTGTCACTGGCCATAGCATACTGAAGGTAATTAATGTCTTATAGAGATACTCACAGCAAAATATTAGCACTGGCATACTTGCATCATGACAGAAACCTGTGACAAAATACTAGCACTGGCACACTGAGGTTAATTCTTGGCAAAATGGCACTAATGGTAAAATACTGGTAGTGGCATACTAGAGGTAACTTATTGAATATAGAGCTCCAGTGGAAGAATAATGGCATGCTTGAGAATATTCTTAGCATGTGGACCCCAGTGGCAAAATACTGGTACTAGCACAATGGAGCACATTCTTGGCATAAAGGTGGGCAACCTGGCAAATGGGAGGTTGGCAACCATGACAAAATGCTTGCCCTGACATATTGAGTTAATCTTTGCATAAGGGTCATATAAGGTATATGGACAGCATAAATTGCAATATTCCGGTACTGTCGCATTTTATGTAGTTTTTTAATATAAGGTGGCCTAATGAGCACGGGAGCCACAGCTGGGCATATCGTTCCCACTTAGGGCGACAAATGCAAAAAGAACAAATGATGGACGGAATGCTGAACAGTGTCAAACATTCACCCCCAGTCACAGATGTGGGCCTAAATCCATTGTTGTTTTTCTCACCATGCTATTCCAGTGTGGACCCAGGCATATGCAAATCAGTTGTGATCCTGCTCCCCATGGGAACAGTTCAGCCCAAACTGCCAGGCCAGGTTCTCCCTGAGCTGGAAAACAAGCATCTGTGACCACCGGTTTCAGGTTATCACTCTCATCAGCCAGGCTAGATTGGATACGGTGGAATAGCGAGAACAAGGTCCCAAGTCTAGGCATAAGTCCCCAAAGCAGGAGAAAAGTAAAGGTGTGGCATGTATCCAGCTGGTGTGAATTTTGGAGCACACTGTCACAAATATATTACTAAAACATGGTGTGGTAGTCCACTGTCCTTCACAGGCAGTATATTTCTCATTGAAACAGCAACTTAACTTGCTAGTGAAACTATATAGCACACAAACAACAATGTGTGAAAATCGGGTTTCAGCAAACTAATTATCATTTGCTTATCACTAGGTAAAGTGCCTTGATTTGTTTTGATTATATTAAAAATGTTTGTTCTGTCACGCTATGGAATTACAAAAAATGTTTCATTCATGCTTTCTTAACTGTTAATATACTTTGAAGTAATTATACAGCCTATTTGAAGGTATTGACATGTTGTTTTAGAAACAAAATTCCAAAGTACAGCCTTTCTTTTGATGCTTCCTTTACTACATCAAGATTGCCACACAGTTCACTTTACAAAATGCTCTCATTTTGTATTCAGATATTGAAAAGTAAGCATCAATTCCCATGTTAGAGGAGTAAGCAGCAATGTATCTAAAGACATTTGACCTCTGTCTTTCAATGCACAATAAACGTGGCAAGAGAAAGACAAGCTTTGAAGACATCTTTATTGCTCATTCACTTTCTGAACTCCAGCATAGCTATTTCTGGGGGTGTTGTCGCACTCCCAGTACCTCTGCATCCAGTGCCTGTGCATCCTGGTGACCAATGAGGAAGGCATACTTGGCCTGAATCACAATATAATGTTCACTGGATGCTAGGAGTAGTAGAGATTCTGTACGTAAAAAATATCTCAAATGCCGGCTGGAAATACCCCTCAGCTTATGCTCCATCCTCCCATTCGGCCTGATCTATGATGTGCTTATGAATCTGAGGTCATCACTGGTTTTGAACTGCTTATGATTTTCTAGAAAGTCGTAGGCGTCTGCTTGCTTAGCCAGAATCCTAGCCTTTCATTGAGCTATGCATGTATACACCAGTAGATTCCCCAGAAGGCTCCTCCACGTTGCACATTCTCACATCTCCTGGTTTACATGAACAAGCACATGGAGACTCCAAGCACCAACACTCCAAGTATTGGAAATGGGACATGCTTGCACATTTCAGCAGAGCTAAAATACCTCCAGAGTCACAGCACCACTTCCCAGTAGGCAGCATGTATCCTGGTATAATGATCACCGGGTCTTCTGCTTTATGCAATCAGTCTTTGTCACCTTGTGACACAATGGCTCTGCACGGTCTTCAGCTTTGTCGATACGAAGCTCAGTTTCTGACCTCCGCCTGTCCGAAGCCAATAACTTCTATCTCACCACGTGTGCTCAGATTCGGATTTCACGTGATTGCCTATTGAAATGTCAATAAAAACTGGGTTTTATACAAGTGTGCAGTTCTTCTCATACTTAAATATGCAGTTGCGGAGAAAAGTAGATGTACTGAGCTCTATAGTTTGTGTATATTTGGTATATTATTGTTCATGTACAAGTCGAAGAAACCACTTGGGGTTCCTTGTCTTCCAGTTATGATTACATTGGTCCGCAGAAGTCAAAAGGTTAAAGCTACTACTCTGAAGTGTTTTAGATGACCCAGCAGGGCCTAAGTGTTGAATCATTCGAAGTGGGCCAGATTCTAGCCCATGGATTCCTGCTGTTTCAAATCACTGTCGTAAAAGCTGTAATTGTATTGGCAATTATTTCTGCAAGAGGGGAGAGTTCCTCTCATTATTCACTGATTACATTCAATCTGTGGCTTTCACAAAACAAGGGGTTGCTTCAGAATTTCGCACGTCAGAATAGACATCCAGTATCCTTTAAGGAGGTCTTGCAGTGTTGCCATTGTCAAGCACACCTTTCAAGGTGGTTTGCAGTCTGCATTAAATTACGTAAAACAGAAAATAACACGTTTCTGAAGAACAAACTGCACATACAACTGGGCAGTAGGATGACAACTCAACTAAATAAGTCCTTTAACAAGAAGTGACACAACTCAAAATGACGCCACCCCCGCTTCCACCTGCAGAAGGTGGTGAGGGGTCCTTGAAACTCCCATACGTCACACACATATCTATGGGACTTTGACTGAATTGACAAGTGTTCACTCAGTTATCTTTCCATAAATTTAACCCGCATTGTTTACCCATTTTATGAGGTTACACATGCTATATGTTGATTAGAGGTTTTTAACAGTAGAGGCTTTAAGGAAACCCATCAGCATTTTTTTGTCACACAGCTGAGAGGGTGGATTATACCGTGCTTTCTTGGCTTGGTTTTTTACAGCAGCCATATGGAAACACATAAAAGGACTTAATTTATGGTGAACCCTTGGGAAAAAGTCAGTTAAACAAATTGTCCAATCCATAAACAGGCATCCTTTCATAGTCCTTTGTCCCTTTTGCTGCCCCTCCACCGCTCCTTGCTGCTCCTGCTGCCGAGACAAGTGCCTTTGACCATATTATCTTGCTAGTTGTGCTCCTTATTGCGTTAATGTATGCTCTTGAGTCGTTTGTAAGCCTAATAATCACGTTTTCCCCGTAGCGTGGCCACCGGAAAACCCTGTCGCTCCTCAGCGGCTGCATTCCTGTGATCCGGTGCACACTGAAGTGCGCGGGGCGCACGCGGTGCGGTTCTCTAACCACAATAGGTTACCACATGCCTGAATTCCATAGCGCTTAGTGCGTCTGCGCTCACCGGTGCACTCACTCCGACACGTCCTTCTGAGGAGCACCGAGCGCTAATCCTGTTCCGAACGCCTGTAGCAGTTAAGTCCTGCTGGGGTCTATATACAATTGAATGTGCTGCGCTCAATTCCAGTGCTTAATTTGTAAATAAAAACGTGTCGGTGCCCAAAGCCCTGCTCTTAAACACGCGGCTGTTGCAATTAAATGTGGGAACACGGAATACTGAGGCTGAGTAACTCTGAAACCATCTCGGGCCTCTTCAATCCATATAAAGCCACTCCTTGGCCCTTCAGCTCACTGTTGCAGCTTTCTGCTTTCTCCCTTTGTGACGCTTTTTATTTTTTCCCCTTCTTCCGTCTTTCCCATATGTGTCTTTTGCTCGCATCAAATACTTGAGACAGAAGAATAAGCCCCGGCCCTCAAAAATAAGTGCTGCTGCTCAGCACCGGAAACAAGCACAAATTAAGCACTGCACAATGCACTATATTTGCCATTCACAAGCACACGCTCGCAGCCTTTGGTTAGGACACCGGCCCTGGCTTCCAGACCCAACCTATATTACTGGGTGAGTGGTGTCCCAATGCTTGTTTCTGCACCAGGTTGGCCTTGAGGGCTTCACCTAAATCTATTGGGAGATCCCCAATACAGTGACTGCCATTTCTGAACACCTGGGCGACCCCAAAACTATAGAGCTTAATTGGGAAACCTCACTAAGTTGTTCACCCGTACTAATAACTGGCACCATGAGTGACATTGAGGAGAATTACTTGGAAGAGGATAGCATTACCTACCTCCCTACAGATGATCATTTCTGTGAGGTGATAGATGCATTTATCCTTAAGCCTGTGACACAGGTGGTGGCATCCCTGGTACCGAAGCTGCTGCACGTGGCAGAACGATGCTTTAAACCTCTCCCTTAAAGGGAAGACCTTCTCGGGTCCTGGGTCCCTTTACCTCTGGGGCAGCCTAGTCAGCCAATGAGAGATGCGAAATGCAAGAGGGACCATGTTCCCAGTGTTGATCCGGATGCATTCTCAAGGATGAAACTGGCCTTCATGGACCAGACCCGGCCTTTGGGTTCCGACCTTACACTGGTGCCTAAGCATAGACCCTCAGGTTCACAACCTACTGTTGCAGGTTCCCCTTCGTGCTCACCTAACACCCTAAATGGGGCAGACTCCTTCTCTGGCTCCGATGCGGAGCAGGACAAGGGCTCTACATAGTGGTGTCCTTCCCTAATACCTGAAACGCAGAGTAGTGACACAACAATGGGGGATACTCCCTACGAGGCATCCTTTGATATGCTATGTCCAGAGAAATTGTTACACAACGTCGGGTAGAGTGGTCCCTAGCTAACAAAGTAGCCACCTATGTCACGTGGAGGCTTTGCAAGCCATTGGACATGGAGGTCTATAGCAGTCTACGGGTGGAATACCCCTGACCGTCTCTGGGCGATAAGGTGGCGTTGACCCCAGAGATCAATGCCCGCATGGCCATCCTTTTGACCAAGTACAATAGAGACCCTAAAAAGGGTATGGATAGATCCTGGCAGGCTTGTCAGAATAAGCTCCTGGGTATTTACGAACTGATGACGAGAATTCTCAATATGGCGGAAGACACTAAGGTGCTTGGAGGCCTCATTTCCCCTGAGGTGCTGTCTGGTTGGGCCCAGTAGGATATTATATTTTTGGGCAACACTAACTGCGTCATCTCAACTGAGAGGCGCTGGTCACAGCTTATCAAGATCAACCCTAAGTTGAGAGATATCACCATCTCAGAGGAGGGACCTATAGCACAAGGAGGTCTATTTGGTGACCCGTTCATCCAGAAACAGGGAAATCCGTGGCAAATTTCAACTCACTTGATAAAGCCCAGGCTTCCATTAAAAGGATCTTTACGCCCCAGGTTTTAACCAGGGCTGGCCGAGGCAGAGACGCTCTGTCAGCAGATCACAACCTCAAGCCCATGGCAGAGGCTATGGGGCACAAAGAGGACAGTGGAAGGATAACTATTTCTTCAACAACTTCTATTCCACCAGAGGATAACCCTATCACAGATACAGTCACAGGGGAGGCAGTAATCAACGCCCATCTCAAGGTAAGTGTACATTCCTTTTCCCAACAACATCTGGAGGCAGACTTCATAGATTTGTCCACGATTGTCAAGCTCTCATTTCAGGCTTGTGGGTTTTGCAGACCGTACAAAGATTCCGTATAGTTTTATGGCTCTCCTATCCAGCAGGTTGCCCCATCCTGCTGGCATTCTCAAATCAGGCGCCACATTGGTAGAAGTGAAGGGGATGGAATTACTCACCAAATGCACCATTGTGAGGACGTCACCCACCCCTTAGGGTATCTCAGCGACTTATTCCTAGTGGTCAAGAGAGATGGTGAGTAACGCCCAGTCATTAGTCTAAAGGAGTTCAATGAGTGGCTCGCGTTCCGCCACTTCAAAATGGAGGGCATTCACCTCTTTAGAGACCTCCTTAAGGTCGGCGATTGGATGGTATGTCTGGATCTCCAGGACACATACCTGATCATTGCCATCTTCCCACCACATCACTGTTCCAGCTGCAGGGACAAACTTTTGAGTTCAAAACCCCCCCATTCGGGTTGTCATCTGCCCAGTGGTGTTTCACCAAACTAATGTGACCTGCGGTAGAATATCTCAGAGCCCAGGGTACATGGCTTATAGTGCATCTGGACTACATCCTTCTGCTGGATCAGAGTCTATGGACTCTCTCCGTACATCTTTAGATAGTGGTCAATCTTTTGGAGTCCATGGACTTCATTTTCAATCAGGCAAAGTCCTTCCTAACCCGCACACAATCTCTAGTGTTTCTTGGATTTGTAGTGGACTCGGTTTGGGCCACTATAAGTCTTCCTTCCTGGATGGTGAGCAAGATCAGATACAAGCTTTGTTAGATGGCAAACAGGCCTTCAACCTCCTTACGGCTACTCGTGTGAATAGTGGGACTGTTGCAGTCCTCAATTCAGGCCATATTCCTAGGGCCTCTCCATTACTGAGCACTACAGTGGCTCAAAGCGTCGACTCACATATTTGCAGGTAGTTCCTTTGTTGGAGGAAGCCAAGAAGGAGATTCAGTGGTGGCTCACCCACATGGAGGCATGGAATGGGTGGGCAATATTCGGATCACTTCCAGATATGGTGATAGAATCCGATGCCAGTGGCACAGGTTGGGGCACAAGATGTGGGTAATTCTCCACAGGAGGAAAATAGTCATCTCTCGAAAAATCCCTCCACATCAATTGTTTAGAGTTGCTGCCAGGATTGTTTGCAGTAAAATTTTGGACCAAGGATCTGGTCTCTCGGATCTGGTCAGAAACCTCTGGAACTATTGTGTCAAGAATAAGATTTCAGTGATGGCAGAACATCTCCTGTCCAAATCCAATCAGGTAGCAGGCTAGCATTCCCATCACCTGGAAAATGTGAGCCTGTGGAGGTTACACCCCTTGGTCTTCCAGGCTCGACAGGCCAAGTTAAGTCCGTTCTCTCTGGACCTCTTTGCATCTCACCACAATCGCCAGTTTTCCAGGTACTTCAGCAGGCAGCCGACTGCAATGCGGTAGCAACTAATGCCTTTCTACAGAATTGGCAACTGGTAAAGGGGAATGCATTGACCCCATTTGAGATGATCATGTGTCTCTCCACCCAAGTGTGGAGACACCAGGTGTATCTGGTGGTAGTGACCCCAATCTGAAGGTCACAAGTTTGATATCCAGCTCTTCTGGAACTTTCCTGGGATTCTCCAATCCATCTACCCCTGTTTCCAGATTTCCTTCAAGATCCAGCGGGGACTCGCCATCATCTAGTCCTGAACGGATCTCTGCATCTTATGGTATGGACAATTACTGGGAAAGCTGGAAAGTCCAAGGGCTTTCACAACATGCTTTGTCTCTCCTCTCAAAAGCCTGGGCTGACAGTACAGTTAAACAATATAGATTGGCTTGGTCTCAAAGGATAGGCAGGTGTCACCAGATACACTTGGATCCAGGAGAGACTGATGTCCTTATTTTAAATGTCCTCACCTCTTTGCCTGCCGAAGGGCTGGCTTACTGGTCAATCAATACCTTCAGGTCAGTGATCTCAGCAGGACATTCCCACATGGGTAACCATCTGGTAGGGGAACATCCTCTAGTGCATAAACCTCTTTGATTAATTTGACTGTTGCTCCCTCCAAAACCCAGATACTCAATGTTGTGGGATGCCAACAAAGCCTTGAATCTTTTCCTGTCTTGCAATCCAACAAATACCTCTCAAGGAAGGAGATGTCAGCAAAACTGGCTACTTTGTTGTACTTATTATTGTGTAGACAAGTTTCGGATGTCAGAGACCTGCTTCTAAAAGGTATTCACCCAGATCGGGTCACTTTCCATATTTCAAGAAGGACCAAAGGTAATTCATGTGTGGTTTCTTACCCTTCCTTTGCAGATTCCCCCAAATTTGTGTGGTCTGATGTATTAAAGCCCTTGAGTCAATGACGGCAGACATTTGGCCCCATGGTGAAAGGCAACCTCTTAACAAGCCACATAAAGCAGTCTCACATCCCACTATTGCTATATGGGTTAAATGGGCCATGCAAGAAGCTGGTATTGATAGAAAGGTGTTTGGTACTCATTCTGTAAGGGGGGTCATGGCCTAAAAAGCATTTTCTCTGGTGGCTCACGTAGAAAATATACTCAATATGGCAGACTGCTCTTCAGATTCTACCTTAAGGAGGTTTTACTTTAAACCAGTCCCCAGCATTGCATCGCTGGTGGTGGATAAGCTTTAAACTAGCAAAATCTTCGCCTCCGTTCCTGACATAGAGTGAAACATTTCCTAGTTATCGTAACAGAAAGTTTCAATTTTGTTAAGGATCTGCAGGTGAGGATTAGCCACCCAAGACTTTACAAGCATGCTCCCGCCCAGGATAGAAGTTTGCTTCTTCATAAGAGTATGGAGATTATCATGGCTAATATTTTATGTAGTACGATGCACTTTTGGCTATGTTCATTTATATTGATTTGCATACTCTGTGCCTTCTGAAGGAACATCTATAGTCGTTTACCGGATATCCTGTATGATTCTCTCTAAGATCTGACTCACCTTAACAAGAATGAGGATGTCTGTAGTCGGTTTCTGTCGTAGGAAGAAAGAGAAGGTAGAAAAGGGACACAGGACTATGAAAGGGTCCCTGTTTATGGATTGGACAATTTGTTTAACTGATTTTTTTCCCAAGGGTTCTTGGGAAAGGAAAACCTGTTATATGTTTTTTTATGGCTGCTGTACAAAAAAAAGTGAAGAATGTACACCATGATCTTTGCTTCCATGTCCTTAATAGAACTAAAACTTTCTGTTACGCTAGATAAGACATTTTTCATTTTCCACAGCAATAAAATGTATCTCTATGCAGTTTTACTTATCGTTTTACATCTTATCCTTTAACAGTGCCCTTAAATTTCCATTTTCAGGATTCTTGTACGCACCTACGATGGAACGTAAAATGTAGAACTGATGTCAGAGTTGTAGGTGGCGCCTATCGTAATACTTTTGTGGTCAAATTTCAATGACACTGCTGGATCAGCAATAGACCTCTGGGTCTCTCTGGCACCAACAGCTGCACTTCTCAGATAGTTCAAGTTTTAGGATTGCTGTCTGGTACCTGCTAATAGTTCAAACGATGAGGAATGTGTGTGAATAGGTATCCATTAGAAATTATGGGTCTGATTTTTGCGTACCTCAGTGACAATTATGTGAGCAAAATGTGTCATTTGCATCTCCAAATGTCAGATCTTGAGGCACAAATTGAGATCTGAGGATGTATATGGCAGCCTATTCACTTACAAATGTGAGAAATCTGTCAGGTGGCAGGGTTTTTCGGCTTCCAAACGTGAAGTTTAAATGGCACAGAAAAATGGCGTTCACATAGAGTGCAGGGGAAGTGTCTGTTTGCACTATGGTGAACACCCACAAGCTGACAACTCAGTGGGTACCCACAAACATTAGCAGTAAATTCCCCAACCTACTACATTTGTTAGCTTACAACCCAAAACGGTGTGAAAAGGCTTAGGACTCCCGCTCCCCATATTTTATGAAGAGGTGAGGGGTAGTGATTTTCCACATTGGGAAAAGGTTTTCTATGTAGGAAAAGTGAAAATGTGCATTCGTACATTGATGCTAACCCAAGACTGTGCACTTTCTGTTCTGCAGACATTAAGAAGTAATAGAGTTAAGGGTAGTGCACAGTTTCACCAAGTGCATGCTTCATGGTTTTCAGAATCCACGAAAAAGTGTTAGTCTACACAAAGCATAGGCGTGTTCGTACGATCTGATGGTATTGTATGTGATTTGGGATTCATCCTTTATGCTTCTAGTATATCAACAGAGTAGCATGCTAAATTCTGTCTGTACATTACAGAGAATTTAGGTTTTCCTCGCTTAGGACAGGATAAATCTTTACACGTTTATAGAAAGAAAGAAATTTAAATGAGGTGCACTCTCACAGGAAAGCAATTACAGTGTTAAGTTTGAACCTGGGAACATAGGGTTGTGCATTGTGCCTGAAAGGCGCGTCTTTGGGTCTGGATTGGCAGTACAGCTGTCTGAACGACTATTTATTACCAATGCTTCAAAATACACACAGGGCATTTGGTTCCAGCCCGAGGAGTATCTCTCGCTTATGTCATGCTATTGGTTGTTTTGTCTATCATTCAGCCTCTTATAGAGTACTTGCACTGCAGTGAACAAGAGATTATTTTACATCTCAAACGCATCATACATTTACTTATCTCAAGGATGCACTGTATACAGAATGTTTTTTTTTTTTTTAATTTCAATGTAGCATACAATTTTAAATGTTTTAGTCAAAATGCAAGCCTGGCATATTGGATTTGCTAATGCTTGTTTAAAACATGGCTGAGAGCAAAATGAGTACGAAAATTGAGTTTTGTAAAGTGCGATACAGCCGTGTAATAATGGACTTACAGCGTCATTATGTTTCTCCTGCAGAATGTATTCTCTTGACCTCCTCAGAATCTCGAGCTGCTGGGAATCCGGTAGTAACCTATCAAAAAGCACATTAGCTCTAATGAAAAAACACATTACACTGATGCAGCAGCAGTCGAGGTCTCAGATAAATTCGAGGATAAATATACACATGCTAATGACCTGTGACAGACGGACTTTTCAGAAATCGCAGCTCGCTGGAGATCACAGCAAGGCGTTCAAATTAGACAGCAACGAATAATTAAAGACTGAATGAGAGATTTTCTTAATGAAAAAAATACATATTTCTTCTAGAAAGAAAGAGGTAAATAGATTCAGGAATGAGCTTTGCATATTTTTTAAAGTACATTATGTTAAAGCTATAGCTTCAGAATACAGAATATTGTTTTTCTCCAGGAGATATTCTTAGTTAGGTCGATAAATTTGCAGTATCAAAAACGTGTTCGAATTTGGTCGGTAGAACTAAGAATTGCTGCTCTTCTAAAAGTACTTTTCAAGCTATGCCCACTGTAACTGTTTACAAAACGTTGAAAAGAAAGCTATAAATAAAGGAACTGTAGTAACTGAAGAAGTTCTCACACTGGTTTTACTTCAAAGTAGTTTATTAGGCTATAGATAAATCCCAAACACCAGTCATGCCAGACACAGCTAGTAACTGAAGTCTCCCAGATTCAAATTAAGAAACCTATACATGTCACTGTGGAATGCTTATATGTCATAATGAACTCTCACAGCCTCAGCCAGACTGAAGCTGCCTACTTACATTAGAAAAGGAATCTAATCACAAGACATTTTGTAAGAAATTGGATTGTTGGTTGACTGGGGTGTGACCCCTGGGAATGCAGCAACCACAAACCTTGTGAGGGTGAAGTACATGTCAACCCATAATTAACCTGCCCTCAACCCTCTGGAACCTTGGCGCAGAACAGTCAGGGTTAATTTAAAGGCAATGTGTAAAGTATTTGTGCAACACTTCAAACAGTAATAAAATGAAAAAACCACAGAAAAGGGATTTCACACCGGATTAGACAAATAGAGTAATATCTAATAAAAAAAACAAGACCAAAACAACAAAATTCCAACCAGTAGAACCAGAGACATGCAAGTTTAAAGATTTCAGTGAAAATAGCACCACAAGGCACAAACTGTGGATATCTGGTTGCAATGGCCCAGGACAAAGTCACAAGATCGAGCATGGGACGGTTACAAGGACCCAGTTGAACAAAGTACCTTAAATCCTTGGTTTGCAGAAGGTTGCCAGTGTCCGTGCGAAGATGCGTCAGACAGCTGATGTAATACATCGGTTCCTAGATAAGGCAAGGCTGCAGTGTGAGGGCCTGCATCATCGTCGAGGATCCTGTTGATGAGGGCTTGTGATGCCATTTTCAGCAAACAGATACAATGTGCAGTTGGAGCATTGCATCAGTTCCCTGGATCTACAAGGCTGCGATGCTGAGTCCGGCATTATCATCAAGGCTGCTTGATGGGTCGGGAAGCAGCAGTTCCAATGTGGCTGCGATTCAGGTCTTTCCAGTGGGGTGATCTATACCAGAGTGGCGATGCATCAGTTCTGCTTGGAGTCGTGCTGTGTAGCAGAGGGGGTGCATTGGTTCTGCTGTGTCCCCAGAGACTGGCAAGAATTTGTAGAACCACTTCCAAGGGTCCAGGACTAAGGTGGCACCACTTGGCAGGGTATACTCACTGTTGGCAAAGTCCAGGTGCTGGGTTCAAGGTGGTGAGAGCCTTCTGCCCTAAGGCTCCGGTCAGGAGGATAGCCAAGTAGCCCTTAGAATCACTCTGGGGTCCTGGGTTCAACAGATGCAGTTGTTGGTGCTTAACCTCTCCTAAATGGTCATACCCAAAAGGCATGCCAACAGCTAGGACCAGGAGTGCTCTAGTCCCTATACAGACTGTGGTGCTTCCCCTGTGGATCCATAACTAACACTGATTTGATCATGTTCAGTAATCAATGCTGAAACAATCTCATAAGATTGACAGACAAGAGTTGTTGTTTGACATTTTATTTATAGAAAAAGAGGCAATTTATATGAAATACACCATCAATAAATTTAGCAACACAGAATACAAGTCAACAGTACAAAGGACTGAATATAGCTCTATATGAAAACCAGCATAGATATGTCTTCTAAAGGTGTTTAAATGAGTGTTCCAGGGTACAGGAAATTACACGCCCTTCTATAGTGCTTTAAACAAAGACTTTCATAAATTCTACACAAGAACATGGTTCTCAGGATATGCACCAATAGGGAACAAGCAAGAAGAAACATCTGACTATGGAATACATTTGGAGATTCTCTCATGGTGGTATTACTTCAGATTTCTGTCATTCTCACAGTAGATTTGAGCATGCTAGTTGATATATTGTATGTAGATCAATAGCTTGAGATAGTTGATATGTCATTAGGTACAGTGTTATAAAGGTCTCTGGGAATGCTTTCTGTTTATTAGTATACAACTTGCAATTCTTTATTTAGAACAAAAATGACAATGGTAATCATCACATGATATACAATGTTAGATAGAGGACAGTGTAAACACAGTTTAGGTTAGCATAAGTTAAATGTATAACACACTTAATTTGAGAAACTGAAAAACAACTCCCACTAAGGTCCAGTCCTTCTCATCCACACAATAGGGCAGCAGGTCAGCAGCCTTTCAGTGCAGTAGTCCCTTCAGCAGCACAGCATTCCTTCTTCCTGACAGAGTATCACAGGTCCAGAAGTGTAGTGAAGGATGAGTGTCTGTGGTCCGATATTTATACTTCAGCCTTCCTTTGAAGTGAGAGAAGCTTCTATGTGTTTCTCTTTCAAGTCTCTAGGCATCGAGCCTTCCCTGCCCTGGCTCCAGACTAACTACAAGGGGTATGCAGCCTATTGTGTGGAGGCTGGACACAGCTTATTCAAGTGTAAGTAGGGCTGTGTCCAGTTCTGTCCTCCCATCCTGCCAGTGAAGGCCTACCCAGGCACATCTAAACTCTCTATTATGAACGGCTGTCTAGCAGGAATACACAAGTCCAACTGTCAGTTTCACCCAGTCATGTGACCCAAAGACAGGCAAAAGGCACTAAATGGCTAAGACAGAAGAATACCAACTTCCAAAAAGTGGCATTTTTAAAATTGTAATTTAAAATCTGACTTCACCATAAGAGATGATTTTTCATTACAGTTCCAAAGTCACCAAACATGAATTGATTACCTGTTCCCATTTAGAAATTATCACTTATCAGATGCAATGAGGTAATTCCAATATCAGCGTATGGTGGAGGTAAACCTTACAGTAGCGAAAGCAAGTTTAAAAGTTTTTCACTATCAGGACACGTAAAACTGAAAAGCACATGGCCAAACTTTTAAATACATTGCACCATGCCCTTTTGGCTGTCCAGGTCTTACCCTAGATGTGACAAATATGTATTAAAACGGAAGGGTCGGGCCTGTTAAAAAGGTTTATTTTGCCTGATCAACATGGCAGTTTAAAACTGCATACACAGGCTGCAATGTCAGTCCTGAGACATGCTTAATGTGCTACCTAAACAAGTGGTACAGTCAGTGCTCCAGGCCCACTAGCAGCATTTAATATACAGGCCCTGGGCACACGTAGTGCCACTTAACTAGGGACTTACAAGTAAATTAAATATGCCAACTGGGTATTAGCTAATTCTACCATGTTTTAAGGAGAGAGCATAAGCACTGGTTAGCAGTGGTAAAGTGTGCAGAGTCCAAAAAGCCAACAAAAAAGGATTCAGAAACCAGGAGGTTAATGGTAAAAACTCTGGGGATGACCCTGAAGGAAAGGCGAAGTCCAACATGAGCACCCTCTTGCAAAAAGCCAGAATAGACTGATCAATATCCTGATGGGCTTCCCTGCGTAGGGAATAGAACATGGAGGTACTCTCTGAACTCAGCTGGATTCCTCTGTCTACTCTCTCCTGAGCCACTGAAATGGCGCATGGAGAACTCTTGGCCTCATTTGTAGACCCCATCTGTGTGGCACCTAAAGTTAACTTGCTCACAGATGCATACCAGTAGGCAGACAGTACCACCATGGCCAACAAAGTAATGTGGCCCACTCTGCCCCAACCCAAGGAAATCTCTGCCTATAAAGACAGCAACCAACAGAGGCCACTGACACCTGTCAGTGTTCAAAGTCAGGCCACAGGCCATCAAGTTTCCCTGACCTCTGCAGATTCTCAGAGTGAGGGGCAACAGCCCGCATGTTCAGAAGTGGTATCATGATACAGGCCACTCAACCCAAAGTCTATACCCTGAGGCTGAATAGTGGTCAGGGGTGAGTCTTCCCTTACTTTGCCCCTCCATCTGGGTTCCTGTATCCTCTGTTGAGGAGTGGTAACCCCAGAAAACTAAACTGTCAGGGAGCCCTGGGTGGTCACCTCTCCCAGCTCTTCTAACACCAAGGGCAACTCATTCCTCAGAATGCAGTCTATGGGCATCTAGGGACTAACTATGACCCTGCTCTTGGTCACCTTCCCTCCTCATTTCAGGAAGACCAGGGTCATAGGGCGAACAAGGATGCGCCCCTGGGCTGGAGTTATACTGCAGACTTAGCCGGTGTACTGCTCAGAGGAAACCAGCCCTTCTACCACCATGGTCTAACTGGCCCCGGTGTCTCTCAGAGAAGTGACAAAGGCCCCATTCACCTTGACCTGTTGGAATGGACGACTCCCACCCTCAGGGATCACCAGTTTACCCCTGAATGCACCTCCTAACACAAGATCAGGGCATGATCTACTTCCTGCCTCTGGGGCTTATTTATCTCTAAGGTCATACTGGCAATCACTATAGTCCCAACAATGGGTGTTTTCGTAGGCCAGAGTCCCTCTGCTTGCATGCTACCTGACAATAATCAAAGCAGTGGGGTTGGAAATGGGACACTCTAAGCAACAGCCCATTAGAACCTTCTTCCATGTTTCTTACAAGGACATGGGAACCCTTTTCCCTCTACCTTATTCCAGGACCTGTCTGTGTCTCCCAAGGACATGGGAACCCTTTTCCCTCTACCTTATTCCAGGACCTGTCTGACCTCACTCTGCTGAAAGAAACCTGAGCCACCCTTTTTGGGGTCACTCCCAGGTACCATCTTATGGACCCTCATGCTGAGTCAGTGGTCTGCCTCCTTAGCAAGCTCCCTGGGACTAGTGAGCTTACTATCAATAAGGTGTTAGCATAGATCTGCAAAACCAAGACTAAACGTGCTCTCTCACAATCAAATTATACAACCCTTGGTAATTCTCACTTCACTGCCTTTCACCCACCCATTCAGTGCCTTGCAAAAGAAATCCACATACTGCACCTAGGACTAATAGGCCAGCTTCTGGCTGTCCCTAAACGTCTGGCTGTACTTCTAAGGGTTGAGGCCATACTTCCTGAGAAGGGTGTTCTTCATGGGGGGATACCTTATTCTGTCCTCCTTATCTAGGACCAGCAGAGCATCCCTCCTCTCAGTAGGGATGAACTTCCATAGGCTAGCCCCGCAGTCCTCCTCAGGGATCGTATGCATCTGCAAAGCAAGCTCATAAGCTTCAAACCACTTATTAATGTTGTCCCACAAAAAAAACTCAGGCACAAGACCTTTAGTAACATGGACCCTCTTGTCCCCAGAGGGCATTTCAGGAATGCTGCCACCATCTCTGCTGAGTGCTGCCTGTTTGGCCTTGTGGTCCAGCTTCTTCAGACTCAGTTTTTAATGCTGTAATATTTTTCTCTTCTCCAGGGTCAGTTCCTTCTCTTCCATTTTGAACTGGGTCATCTGTAGCTTGAACTCCATCTCAATCTTCATGTCCGCCAGCTCCTCTGGGGCCAGGCTGTGGAAAAATACACTGCTCTCTGCACTGGCAGGGAGTTCCACTTTGGAGGTCAAGTCATCACCCTCAACTGCAGGATGTTTCACATGAAGGTCCTTTCCATGCCCTCTCATCTCATCATCCATTGCTGTGGCTGCAACCAATGACCAGTGGGCTTCCACCCAGGCCCTCAGCAGATTTTAGAGCTCCCCCTTCCTGGTGGTGCCTTTTACTGGGAGTCCCCTCTCCTTGCATAACTCCTTGAGCTGGGCTACAGTATAGGCATTCATGCTGGTCAGCTCAATTCATTGTTGCTGAATCCTCTAGATCAGGAAATCTACTGCCCAACTAGGGTCCACTTTCCCACACTGCCCTGTCTCTTGATATAATGGATGGTAACTATGCTGTCTGACAAATATCGGTATGGTACTACCTGAAGGGAGAAACACCATCTTGGCAAGTCAAACCACTGGTAGCTGGAGCACATTTATTAGCAGCCTTTAAGACCAAAGGCAGAGCACCTTCAAGCTACTCACATGGGTTCCCCAGTCCATTGAGAAGGCATCTGTGAACATAGTAGTCTGAGCTTCTGGCGGGCTGACCCACCAAAAGTTTAGAGGGGACATTCCTCCAATGCAGATCCAGATGAGCAGAGTGGAAGATTGGCACCTGAGCCATGAGACTCTCCTAATGCTGGATTCACTGAGACCTCAAACAACACTAAAGAGCTCTTAGCTGCCATCTGGCGGGAAGTTCAACCTTGATGCACAAGACATGAGGCCAAGCAGACACAAGATTCGACAGAACAAGGATGCGAGTCTGAGTCAGAAATCTCAGCATCATCTTCTGAATATCCAAAATCCTCTGAGGAGGGGAAAAGCCTTTATGTGGGTCGTAACGAGTAACTTCCATAAGAAGGTGGGCCTCTGTGTGGTATAGAGAGATTATTTTGGTTGTTGATTGTTGGACCTGGCCCTTTTCGCAGGGTGTTCCCCAAACATTTTGCCTTCCTCTTCCTATTTTTCTGACCTCTTTTTGTTGGCTCTAGGACTCTGGGCACTTCATCACTGCTCATCAGTGCTAAGGTGCATCTGCTCTCCTTTCTAAACTTGATGTGATTGGCTTACACCTGATTGGCTTATTTAATTTACATTTAAGTCAGTTTTACAGTGGTATCCCTTATACCCACTGCCTGTAAATTAAATGCTACTAGTGGGCCTGCAGCGCAGCTTATGCCCACCACAGAAATAGCCTTGCAAACCTGCCTCAGGATTGCCACTGCAGGACCTCAATGCGCAGTTTACTGCCACATTGACCTGGCATCTAAATTTACTTGCCAGGCCTGGAACTCCCCTTTTACTACACATAAGCCACCCCTTAGGTAGGGCAAAGGGAACCCTATGGGCAGGGTGCTGTGTAGGTAAGAGGTAGGACATGTGCCTTACTGTGTGGCCTGTCCTAGTAGTGACAAATGGCCTCACTGCCGTGAGTGCTGCCTCTCTCATAGGCTTTCATTGGAAATGCCTTTCATATGTCTAAGTGGTATTTTCTGATCTATGGGGAGCAGCGTGGGCATGTTTTGTATGGCTAGAATGGTAATGAGAAATGTTGTTTACTGGTGTAGGTGGATTTTGTATTACCATTATTGAAATACCACTTATAGAAAGTGGCCATTTCTCTGTGCTTTTAACTCTGGTGCTTTTGCAGCTTGACTCCAAACCACGTGTGGGGTAGAATGACCGCTGCGCTTTGTGCATACTTTCCAGAACACCCATCTCACAGGGAGGGTGAAGGTGTAATAGGAGTACATCTGCATATTGAGTGGCCTTCCTGGGCTGGGAGAGGTAGAGGCGGGACACACTTACATTTGTATAGACTGTGTCCTGCCCTGACACAAAGGACTTGTTTACCATCTACTGATGTCTGGAGCCAGGGTGGAGGAGAAGGGGCATTTCTTGAAATGGTTAGAGCTGCTTGGAACCTTCTCCCCACCTCTAGAAGCTGGGCAAAGTGAGTATAAATATAGGGATTGTTCTACATGTTGAAAAACAGAGACACTGATGGACACTGTATGGACTGGACACTAGATGCTGCTGGAAGGACTCACCAGGAACCCCCTTGGGACTGCCCTGCTATGGTGCTGACCTGCCACTGCTTTCTTCTGGACCCTTGTGCTGGCCTGCTTGCCTGGGCCCTGCAGCTTTGTCCCCCCAAAGCGGTCTCCAGGGGCTAGTTGATGTGCCTCCTTTCCTCCCTGCATTGAAGTTTTCCAACGCTGTTTCTCTTTCAGGGGCAGAGCAGGGCATGAGTGGAGTGCTCCTGGCTGGACTGTCCCAGCGCGTGAAGAGCACGTTATTCTTGGTCCGAAGACAGTGCGTGAAGAGTACTTTGTTTCTCTCCTAAAACAGCGCGCAAACAGTGCTTCGTTTGGCTTGCTTTGGCACGAGTGGAGTGCGTCTGACCTGTTTGAGGGCAGATGCCCCCCCCTTTTCATGAGGAGTGAAGAGAAGTCCGTTGCCAACCTTTTGCGCAGCGTGGACTCCCCGTGCTTTCTGCGGTTTCCCAGGGACACGAGAATGCATCCATCTTTTTGATCCTTCACCACTGCGACCCGGGCTGGAAGAACAAAGGAAGAGCTGGCACGCTGCTCACAGGGTTTGGCTCTGGATACACTCCCCAGGACTCGCGTAGGGCAGTAAGCCACAGGCACACAGCAGCCACCCTGTGTGGTCGTGGGAGGCTGCACCAGGGCATCGCCTGTGTGAAGAGACCAGGAAAGGTCTCCCCGGCTGCCAAAGGAAGGGTGAGCTGCCTTCCTTTCCTCTTCACCCCCCTCCCTGCAACAGAAGTACTGGAGGCCATGGGGCATTGTTTGCTGAGGGTAAGCCATTCTTTGTATCTGTATTGCAGCAGTATTGTATGGCTGGTAGGACGGAGAGGAAACCCTTGATGAAGGACCTGTGCCTGCCCAGCCTTCCTGGAAACTACTGCCAACCTTGAGGAGGTGATTTCTGTCCTTCTTGATATACAGTTGTTTCTCTTACACTAGGACCTGATTGTAGTTACTCATCATGCTAACCAGATTGGAGGAACCCATATATTTCTAGGGGTTATTTTGTATGTATTGAAGGGTGTGTTTATGACATATGCCATATGGAGGTGTCTCCCCTTATTGGCATGCATGATGTTTAATATGACTAATGCAATAAGGGAATGTTTCACTCTAAGTGCATCCTTGGTAATAATGATGACCTGACAACTGCTTGTTTAGCAGAGTACTAGTAACCTATGTGATGATCTGAGAACTGCTAGCGTAGCAGGGTACTACTGATTAATGTTGTTTTTGGTCTAATGATGTTTTACGCAATACAATATATTTTTATATAACTTGTTGTGGAGTTTTCTTTGTGGTGTATTTATTGTGTCCCTGGGTTGTGTGTGTTGTGTAAACGCTTTACACATTGCCTCTGGGATGAGCTTTACTGCTACCAGGAAAGTGAGCAGGGGTAATCCTGGGTGTGTAGCTCCCTTACCCTGACTAAAGTGAGGGCCCCTACCTGGATAGGGTACAAACCACTGCCAACTACAGTCCTTGTTCCTAACATTGATGGTAAATCCCAAGTAGTAGAGGAGAGTCATTGTTCATTCAAGGTGATTTGTGAACAGCATCAAGTACACTACTTCCACCAGTCAGTCGTCTAAATATGGAAACACCTGGACTCCTGAACTGTCACAGTGGAGCTACGACAACTCCCAGAATTTTAGTAAAGACACGAGGAGCCCGAATGGTAAAACAGTGAACTGATACTGCTGGGATTAACCTTAGGTAACATCTGTATTTGTGAATACTCAAAGGATAGAAATAGAAGTCCTGAACATCAAGGACTACCAGTCAATCTCTAGTATTTACAGGGCAAATAGTACTTGGCTCACAGACATGATGAATAAATAGGCTCAGAAGGCAAATTTTCAAAATGGGTCTCAGACCTACATCTTTTATGTGTACCAAGAATTAGACGGAATAGAATCCTGGCCTCTTTTTCCAAAGGCACAATCTCTCTGGCCCATTCACCACAGCAATGACTTCCACTTTCCTAATTGAGGTATGTACCAGAGAGGACATCTTGGTGGAAAGAGAGTGGTTCAGAGGAAGAGAAAAGAACCATATGGCATAGCTCTTGTGGATTAGCTGAAGGGCCTGATGATTTCTCTTAACAACTCCTCAATTTATGAGAACTTGTGAGACCCTTACCCCACCAAAAGATGGTGCTATGAGGGGAAAACCTTTTGAAACAGCAGACCTGTCAGTTTGAAGCATTAGAAACACCTCTAAACTGAAAGGAGATGTATAGCTTCTGTACATGCAAACATGATTTTCCCTTTAACGACTCTGGAGTAGCCACAAACCCTTCTATATATTTGGTGAAACTGCTGCATTTGGAGAGCAGGGAAGGCCCAAAATGCAAGCTGAAAATATTTACTGTTTATGAAGGTTCCATGATAAAGTGTGCTTTCTCACTGAACAGTTGCTCGACATCTAAGGGAATAACCGTGAGTGCAGCTTGGAAATCTCTGCAGAAGTCAACCATTAAAACGTGCCAGCATAGATTGACAGCTGTGCCCATGCAGCAAGCAACAGTGTCCTCAGAATTCCAGCTGCATTTTAAGATCTGATTGGATGCATCAAATTCATCACTGACAAGGTCTGAAAATAACTTTTTTGTGTGGCTTAGCAAGCAGATGACTCTAAGCTTCATCAATTACCACAAGTCATCAACATAATGGCCCAAGAGGCAGGTGGCATCCACAGTGCTGATGGCCAGCCTGCCAGAAACAGGGATGTTATGGCCTCTAGACTCAACCTTCTCCCACTGGCAGGTAATGCAGTGGTAAAGCCATTTGAGTTCTATTTCTAGGAGAGTGTCTGGAATACAAGACTTTCTGTGATGACTAAGAGGACAAAAAGTGGTAGCCAACCCGGGCAGGCTAACGTTATTTGGCTCTCTGTCTGTGCAATCCAAAAAATATAGCAAGATTCATAAGAGCCTCACTGAGTAGAAATAATTTGACTGAGATTTTGCTTACCCAGATGGCAAGAACAATTACAAAGCTTCAGCTGCTTCGTATTATAATTGTAAATGAGGAATCCTCCTCTGAAGCAGGCCTAAAAAAAATATGACATAACCTCTTGTCATACAGTGTTGCGGCCAATTGTAGTTTTTTTTTTTAAGTACAAATATAAGTCACCACCAGTATTATAACTGGGAAGGAGGTTAGCACCCTTCAAATCATCATCTCAGTGCAGCCAAAATCTTTATCAGGCATTGTGAGGATGACTGTCTTAGATGAAAATCTAATTCATCCAACCAAATCTCTTAGACTTAGGGAAGTGCTCTACTGAGGGAACATGAGTAAAGGTCACCTTAACTTTTCCCCTTGCCACATAGATGTTGTCCAGTGTTGACAGTGACATTGTATTCAGGTCAGTGGGCAGCTTCTGCATTGTCAAAAACAAAGGTTCTGACCAACCACGGATAGGCACCTTCGTAGGCTGCAAATTTGTTCTTTGTGTCAGAGCCGAGCACATGGAGGCGTGACTTTAGTGGGTATCTGGTTGGGGTTGCCAAGCCCACAGGGACCTCCTTCTTTTCAGAAGGTGTTCCAGAGGATGAAGGTGCTGTCCTGAATAGATCTTGCATAGTAAGCTGTAAGGTCTTGACATTGGGAGCGTAACCAATGGACCCAGAAACTCTGGGCTCATCTGTGTCACGGTTGAGATCTGCTCCTCAGACTTTCCATTGAGTTTTCCATGGATAATCAATGAGACTACCAGGCCCACCTCCAAAGGAAATGAAATCTCATGGTTACAGATCCAGCGTCTTTGGGAATTATAGAGTAACAGGGAAGAGATAACTGTCACAGAAGAGTCTCAACCGGATTTCTCAACCAAAAGCCCTGCTTTTCTAGATCCCAGGCCTGGAAACTGTCAAAACAGGTGTGTACAACGTATACAGGCTCGTGATTTAGAGTAGCTAAGGCCTTGCTACAACTACCCTAGCATTTTCCTGCCTCCCTCAGTGTGTTAAAAAAATAGGTCAATCTAATGCAATCTAGCCAACCACACTGAAAACACAGCAATATGCCATTTAAAACAATGGTTAAAAATAGATTTACTCATCAAGCATTTTTTTTATTTTTAGGCAGCAACAAGTCAGTCCTATACATGCAATAGCACATATTTTAAAATTTGACATAAATTAAACCCTTCAAATCCCATTCTGAAAAGGTCTGTGCAAAATGTGATACTTGTATACTATAGTTTAGCAAAAAAAATCAGTGGGGAAAGCAAACCGTATATAGAAATGAGGAGGCAATTTAATCCACGTTATTAACATGAAAAGTAGAACTCCATGTTAAAGTGGTCAGAACACGTGACAGAGATGCATGTGAAATAATCCGAGCTGGAATGGTGATACATTATGCAAGAAATATTATAAATATTTAAAAGAAGGCCAATGGAGGACTGTCAATTGGTGTCAGGATACGTGCAATCACTTTGGCAAACACCCAAGCGTCTCTCGTGAGGCCAAAGGGGAGCACGGTAAACTGAAAATGCTCATGGCCTACTGTGAACAGCAAGTAACAGCTGTGTGCAGGCAAGACGGGAATATGGAAATATCCGTCCTGCAAGTCCAATGCTACCATCCAGTCTCAAGGGTCCAGGGCAGTTAGGACCTGATCCAGAGTGAGCATTTTGAACTTCTCCTTCCTAAGGAAGAGATTGAGGGACCGGAGGTCTAGGGTAGGGCAGAGGCTCTTGTCTTTTTTAGGCACCAGAAAATAGCAGGAACAACAACCTACTTCCGGCACAGAGGCCCTCTCTGTGGCTCCCTTGAGCAAAAGAGCGTAACCTCCTTGCGGAGAAGTGGCATGTGATCCTCCGTCATCCGGTCCCAGGATGGTGGCATGGAAGGAGAGGTAGTCTTGGAGGGGAAAGAGTAGCTCCTTCAGATTATTTGCAAAAACCCACCCGTCTGACGTGATGGATTGCCAGTGGGGCAGATGATGGCGAATCCTGCCTTTGACTGGTCCCTCCCTGATAGGGAATCTTCAGACTAGGAAGCTTTGGAAGCTGCAGGGGGAGGAGCGGTGGACTGGGCAGACCGCTGGCCCCCTGATCCACGAGGACGTTGGCTCCCACATCCCCGGCCCGCAGAGGCAGGGCAGAATGCGCGACCCAGTGGCTGGAGGTTAAACAATGTGGTTAGGCGCCCCTTCCGTGGCCACAAGGAGGGGCAGCTGCGAGGCCTAAGGACCTGGCCGTAGATGTGGACTCCTTAAAGCTCTCGAGTGCCAAGTCTGTGTTGTCTCGAAAGAGACGGGTGCCATCAAAAGGCTTGTCCATACATGTGGATTGGACATACCCCGAAAGGCCAGATGTCCTCAACCAAGCAAGGAGCATGAAGGCCACCATTGATACAACCGATCTACCTAATGAGTCAGCTGTATCCAGTCCTCATCATATCGTAAACTTTGCTGCATCTCTCCCATCACCAACAGCTTGGGAGAGAATGGCCCAGGCCTCCTCCAGGACCTGTGGCAGCACCTGCGCAACCATGTCCCATAAATTATGGGTGTAATGGCCCAAAAGTTATGTGGTATTCACAGACCACAATGCCAGGCTCGAGGAATAAAACATCCTCTTCCCAAGCTGATCCAGCCTTTTGGATTCCCTCTCTAGGGGTGCAGAAGAGAATGCGCCTGTGGACATGGAGGCTTGGATAACCAAGCTCTCAGGGGTTGGGTGTTGTGTCAGGGACACTGGGTCATTAGAGGCTGGTCGATGGTGGCGTGTGAGTTAGAGGGGGAAGCCCCAGGCTGAAGCACCTCTGTCAGGATGTTAGTCCCGAATGCCCCAAAAGGCAGCTCGAGGCCCAGGACCTCTGCGGCTCTTCTCACCACCACTGAATATGACTCTCCCTCCTCCATAGCCACGTTAGAGGGAGAAAGCATGCCAGTGTCAGGTGAAGTGTCCTCCACCTAGGTCCATATGCCAGTTCATAGGGTCTTCAAAATAGTATTCTAAAGGGTCCAGCGAACTCTCCCAATCTTCACTGTCCCCCAACCTATAAGAATAAGGGTCAGGGTCCGACCTAGGCAGCAAAGTCCCTGCCACAGTTGGATTTGGAGCTGCACAACAACAGTCCGGCTCTGTGTCAGAGTCGGCAGTGACAATGGGGTCGACGTCGATCGTGGGCACGGGTGGCGTCAGGAGCGTTGATATCAGAACCATCATCAGGGAAGGTCAAGATGGCACGACTGACACCAGTTCAGAACCAGGAATAGATCCCTGGTTGTCCTCTGGAGCCACGGCCGAAGCTGCCGGCGTGGAACCTGAGGGGGCCCCTGCGCAGGGCCGAAAGGTGCTCCGTCAGAGTAGGACTGCCTAAGTATGAGGAACGTGGCCTTGTAGAACTCACAAAGTTGGGAAGGGGTGGTCCCAGCTCCCGGAAACTAAGGGAGGCACAGAGCCAGCCCAGAAGCAGGCTCTGAGGACAGAGGCTTAGAGCGACGATGCTGCTTTTCCTGCATCGCTTCAGCCGACCAATGGGGTGAAGTTGAGGAACACTTGCTCTTCTTCGACTTCTTCTTGTGCTTATCTGATCATTTTGAGGATTTCAAGTGAGATGAGGAAGAATGGAAGCTCTGCAACTGTTCTCCGGACCTTCCTCTTGACCTAGACCAGGAGTGACGCAGAGTTGAGCGCCAGACCGCCATGAGCTTTAGGGTCCGCTCCCCCAAAGCTTTCAAATTCATGGCTCAGCACTCGGAGCACAACTTCAGGTCGTGGTCGCGCTCCAAACACCACAACCAGATGAGGTGCAGATCCGTCACAGACATCATCCGATGACGGGAGTCGCAGGGCTTGAACCCGGTCTTCCGTGATGACATCTCGATGCACCAGGAGTGTCAAAGAAAGGCGAAAAGTTCAGTCAAAAGGTGACTGTAGGGGTAGCTCTTCTTCAGATCTGCGCAAGGCTAACGCAGAAAGAAGAGCATGCTGGGGTGGTGCCTATATAGGTCCTGCACATCATATCTGGTGCATACGATGCTGACGACGGACCGAGACCCGACCGACATCACCTAACAGCACGCAGGGGTGCTGCTTGAGAAAAATCTCCGGATCCAGATTGACGCCTGAGGGAAATTCAAAGGTAAGGAATCTGCAACTAGAAGTCTCTATCAGATGTTTAAATGTTACTTCCGAGGGCACAAAGAAATATAATGAGATTTGTGACATTGCTAATGAGGCATACAACTTGCATACATATGTGTACATCAACAATAAGGTTATTAGTAACAACTGTGCAACACTTACTACAGTGTGACAAAGTAGCATGTATTTTGCACAACTGTTTGCTGAAAAACTGTTTGACAAATGAGTTCAGTTGAACCACTGTTCTTGATACATTCTGCAGTCCCAAAGCTGATACTGCCTTGCCCACTCTCCCAACACCTCTATGGTGTCCTTGGGGTGTACTGTAAAATGTTGGTATCAAACTGGACAACCAAAGTTGGGAGACAGTTCTTAAACATTAGTCAGCGAAGTACTTATTTATCACACCTCTTGCAACTTTTATCGGAAAAAGGAAGTGTCTTCAGCCCAAAGTTGTGGGTGGAGGTTTGGGTCAAGTTAGTTGTAGGAAAGCACCACTTACAGGGGTTCAGGCCTGGATAGACACCACTTAATGTGCAGGACTGACTTCAGGGGGGGTCTAGGTGCAGGTTCCGGGGTATTGGAGCTTGTTGTGTCCCTGTAGCTCAGAACAAGAGGCCAGCCAGCTAATAATTAATTTACAGACCTTGGGTACATGTAGTACTACTTTACTAGGGATTTATAAGTAAATTAAATGTGCCAATCAGGTGTAGGCCAATTGTACCATGTCTTAAGGAGGGAGCACAAGCAATTTAAGAATAATTACCAGTGGTGAGGAACACAGAGTCCTAGAGCCAACAATAATGAATTTCAGAAAAGAGAAGGGAAATAAAGCAAACAGTTTGGGGAAGACCACACCAAAGGCTGCCAGGTCTAACAGTAGACTATTGCAGTGGTTCCCAACCTTTTGACTTCTGTGGACCCCCATTTTATCAATACTGGAGCCCGGGGACCCCCACTGAATCGTTATTGGAACACTGGGACCCCCGAGGAGTCATTACTGATAGCTAGGACCTAATATTATTAAATGTTTTAAGCAGCCGCGGACCCCCTGAGGAGGCTTCGCGGACCCCCAGGGGTCCCCGGCCCACAGGTTGGGAACCACTGGTCTATTGCCTTCTATGGGGTAAAGCTGGGCAGAAACTGAGGAAAACCACCTGTTGACAGATCACTATTCACATCTCACTGTCACGTGAGCAGAAGCACTCCTCCACCATTGCAGTGACCTATGGCCTGCACAGTTCTGTGGTTGTATATTATCATCCCTCAGCTTGCTTTAAACCTACATTTGTGGAATGCAAGTTCACATAAATCCACACAGATATCGACCCTCCATGTCTGATTAATAAAACCACCTGCAGATTCCTCCCCTTATGACTTGTCCTTCCATGATGCGTGTTATCATCGTTGCTTATTTTTGTTTTGGCTGGTGATATACAATGGTACATAACTTAAAAGTGTCTCCTTTCGTAAATTACCATGTACATATGAAATGTGAAGGTGGCATTATTACTCCACATTAGTGTTTGTCATTTATAGTGACCAGAGCTTCGGTGATGTCCCAGTTAAAAATCCTACACACACTTTGGTGTGTTACACTGGATTATTTTATTATTGTCACTATGCAAACCTCCTTCGGTGCAGAATCAAAGATTTTGATGCCAGAGTAAAAGGACGTATCACTCCACTCATTGTCCACCCTGTTGTAATACCCTAAACCTTACCGAGAACCCACTTCACGTTATTTCCCTTTGTCCACTGCTGGCCAGACAGAGATGGCAGTCAGGCATGTGAGGAAAATACATAAATGTGAGGTATATAAATGAAGTGACAAATCCATTCTCTATTCTATGACAAAAAGCAGCCTGATCAGACTAGTGCAAGTCCCCATTACTGGCTCCTCCTGTGGGATACTATGACTATTGATCCAGCCAACAACTCTATGCAGCATTTGGACCTCCTTCCCAGAGCTGCTCATTCTATTGATTATTTTATGACTTGGCACAGTGAGCATAAGATTGGAGAGGTTAGTGCGTTAATGCAGCTTGTGTTTTATGAACCGGGCTTATTCAGAGCGCTCAGGTGTTTTTCAAACAGTGTCTTTGACAATTTGAATTTTGTTGACGTCTATCCAGAACCCCATCGCCAGCAAATTAGCTGCTTTTGGACTTCCACATCTATGTCCCCAAATAAATAAGGGGTCAAGCAGTGTCTTCTCAATGGGCTTGAAATGGATAAGGTTCAACTATATTTCGTGCTATAAACAAAAAGTGAATATTGGACGTAGGTGAATCTCTCCATCTCTATGCACTTCTTCAGCCAGATAACTTTCAGTGATCACTGCTTGTACAGCTCCAGTTCAGGTCAATGTTAGCTCAAGAGCCACACTTGAGTTAATTATTAAGTTGAATTTGAGGTAAAGGTATGTCAAGATATTAGCTTTAAGCAGTGGTCAAGGTGAGGTGGTCAGCTGATGATCGGGTCAAAGTAACAGTGATGATTTTAAGTCAGAAGAATGGTTATTTAAAGGAACGATAAGCTAGACGTAAAGGGCAGTTTGAACCAAATTCAGCTAATGATCAGTTTTAAATAACAGTGAAGTCCTGGGGAGCTGAGGGGACAGTTAGTTTAGGAAATGGTCAGTTGAAAGAAAGGTCAAATAGGAGAATGGTCCGATGAGTGTATAGTCAAGTTAAGCTAACTGTTAGGTCGCAGTAATGGTCATGTCAATGGAACGATCAAGTTGAGTGAATGGTCAGTTCCATCCAAATCAGAAATATATTTGCTGACCTTATGAATTCAGCATTATAAAACATGTCAGCTGCCTACATCTCTAAGTAAATATTTTGTATTCCTGCTCTTTCCAATAATTTTAACATGATCCTCTGAGTTGTTCCCGACTTGTATCCTACCCTCTGTTCTCTTCCATAATCCCCAAATGTATCTGGAGCTGTTGGGCACAAAGTGCCCTGAGGGCGGAACAGGCATGTATGTCTACTTTTTGAGGCCACTGGGCACTTTGGTGTTACAGGAGGGGCCACAGACGGTTGCTCAGCCCCTTCAGTATAATGGACTGCACCTGCGCAATCTAAACTAGATGTTTACTCGTTTGTACAGAGACAAAATCCCATGCAAATGAAGAATCAGTTTGCGCCTTTACCATATTTCAGAGGGCACAGAGTAAAAGAGGTTGTCCGCAGGTGCATTTATTGTGCACTGCAGAGTTAGTGTGTACCCCATCTGGAAGGCTTTACAGGGGTCCAAGACACCCCGGCATCTCCTGCAGGCGGATGCAGTTACTCGTGGAACTCGCCCTTCCGCAGAATGAAATTGGATCAGCTGAAAGTGAAAGGCAGAGATCATCAGTCGATACTGCATCTCTGTCTTTCACTAATGTGCTTTCCACTGCGCAGGTAGAACAGTAAGAGCCCGTGCCTAAACTGAGGAGAAAGCATTGTGTTCTGTAGTAGGGTGCGCTGTCTCTGTTTGCGCCTGCCACACATCATTTAGGGTGCGGCACACTGCAAATATTGAAAGTGACCCCAATCAACAATAATGCCCGAGAGGCTGTATTATACATAGAGCTCTAGTGGTGCAAAGAACATTTGTAGCTGTTTTTGTGCCTCTGAGGAGCTATGACATTTCTGAAGGGGTCAGAGATGATTGTGTGCAGTCCATTCAGTAATATTTATTGTGCAGGAGCTAATTTGTGCTGGTGCAATCCCAAGGGGGTATGCCTTTATTCGCATACTGACCCAACTCCACATATATTTGGGAATCCTTTGCCTCTGAGCCCGTGCCTTATTACCAAAGTTGGTGCATTGGTAAAGCATCAGTTAGAAGGAACACTGACAGTGCACTGTAAAGGTGTCCCTTTGGACGGTGGCGTAACAAAGGCCCCCACAGCTCCTGCAGTGCGGGGAGGGGCCGAGCTCCAGGTGGCACCCTCAGCACAGTACATTGTGCACGGGCGGCCCCTGACTGGGCATGGGGGGACGAGGCCCCCTCAGGGGACTTTGCAGGGGGGTCCCTCAAGTTTCACTACCCCACTGCCTTGTGAGGGGACTAAGGGTGTCCCACTGACTTTCAGACATCCCCATGCAGGGAGAGCCCTGCCTTCCATTCAACGGAGACTGGGTCATCGCTTCCAGTGAAAGGTGGAATGCTGGCTCCAAACAGCTGATCCCCTTTTGATAATCCACTGTTCCCAGTGCAGACGAGGGTCTGTGCCTCTCCTGGGAATAGCACATTTTCTGTGATGCAGCGCATAGACCCGGTTTGCACTTGGCGGACAGACGTAAATGTGCACGACAAGCGTGAGATGGTGCACCACATCTGTTAAGTAAGAAAATGTAAAAACAAGAGCTTGTATGCTTTGTGCAAACAACTAAAACCACATGTCTCCACTGCAGTGGCGGCCGGCATCTTTAGGAGGGAGGGGGGCGGACAGGAAGCAAAAACACACACACACACACTCTTTCTTTCACACACAGACACGCACGCACATCCATTAACACTCATACCATTCAAACATGCACGCACGCACCAAACTTTCATTTTAAACATCACACACACACACACATTCATTCACACACGGACGCACACACATCCATTAACACTCATAACATTCAAACATGCACGCACGCACCAAACATACATTTTAAAACATCACACACACACTTACCTTCAGCCTCGAGGTCCCAGGAGGGTTGGGACTGCTGCCTTCCCTCATTGGCTGACTTCAGCCAATGAGGGAAGGCAGCAGTCCCAGCCTCATCACAGAGTGGGATGGGGTCAGTGAGACTGCTGACCCCACCCCACTCTGTGACGAAGTGTCACTGATTGACACTCGCCCTGGGCGCTCCAAGGCTTAAATCTGAAGCGCCTAGGGTGAGTGTCAATGGAGGACGCTTTCCTCGTCACCCAGGGGATGGCCTCGAGGCACCTTTGCTGAGCCGAGGAGGTCACGCCAATAGGAGCTGTGGCCTCCTCAGCTCAGCAAAGTTCAGCTCAGGCAGCCAGGAGTCTGCACAAATCGCACATGTCTGCTCCTGGCTGCCTGACCTGAACATGAAGAGTGTCTGTCAGGCTGACCTTTGTTCATCCTGACAGACACTTTTCAAGACGGGCAAAAGGTGGGGGGGCGTGGCCCCTCCACCCTAGAGGACGGGCCGCGCCTGCTCCACTGCTAAACTGTCATCAAGTACTTTCCCTTCATTTCTTTACCTACCAAGACTCTTTATGAAGTGAGAATTACAATGTTAAAGTATATCATCTCATGTAAAATTTTCTGCAAAACATTTCTCCCTCATGTTTACATTGTTACTAAAGGAGTATTTTAATAAATAATATGAATAAAAATGCATAAATATTTCCAATACGTCTCTCCATACCATCTGCAAAAGTAACTTCCCTTTTGCCTTTGGGTGTCCCACCGTTTATCATAAACATGTGGTGAACATCTGGAGATCAGGTAGGCAAGAAGGACTGGCAGCGGATCTGTGGCACCTCTACAGCGATTTCGGCAAATTTAGTCCTGAAAAGTGTTGAAGAAAGTGTGCAGGTATGGCTAGGGTGACCACCCGTCTGTAAATTTCACGGACTGCCTGTAATTTCGCCCTTCCGTCCGTTGTCCGTGATGAAAGGCTTAACGGACGGCATTTGTCCGTAATTTTAGCCTTTCCCCAAAAGGACAACGGATGATAGGGCGAAATTACGGGCAGATCTGTTTCCCAAACTGGATTGAAAGGCAGGGAGTCTCCTGTGCTGGGAGGGAGAGGGAAGGAGGGGCAGACAGATAATAAAAGGCCTTCTTGCCAGGGTGTCTCCTTCCCTAAGAAATGCAAAGGTGCCCAACTGGTACATCTGCAAATGCAAAGGAGCCTGAAAACCTGCATTGACTTTAACCAAATAAGTCACTTGAGCTTTCTGATGGCAAAGATATTTTCTTTTAGAGAGGTACTGTAATGGTGTTCCAAGGTGAGCTGTGAAGTGTGAGGTTTTAATGGAGTGTTAGAAAAAATGTTAGTACTAGGTATAAACTGTATATTATTCAAATCTGTGTTTGAGAAGCACTTTTTTTATTTAACCGAAATGTATTTGCGCATTTTGTAGCAGCCTATGTCATGATGTAATTGTATTTATATAGCGCTTACTACCCCTGATGAGGCGTCAAATGCATGTTTAAAATAAGGACTTACACATTCACAGTTCTTTCAGGGACCTCTGTACCTCATAGCACTACCAAACATTGGCAAAGCCAATAGGTCTCATCTACGCAAGAGATATTGACTTTGCCAATGTGTTTTAGCCATGTTATACACCAGAGTGGCTGCTGTTCAGCATGGCTAAAAGTTAGTGGCATAGTGGTGTGAGGTGGAGAAGAGTGGTGTAGGAAGTTGGCTCTGTATGTGCTATTTCAAAGTAAGGAATAGCATGCACAGAGTCCAAGGGTTCCCCTTAGAGGTAAAATAGTGGTAAAAAGAGATAATACTAATGCTCTATTTTGTGGTAGTGTGGTCGAGCAGAAGGCTTATCCAAGGAGTAGTGTTAAGCATTTGTTGTACATACACACAGACAATAAATGAGGTACACACACTCAGAGACAAATCCAGCCAATAGGTTTTGTTATAGAAAAATATATTTTCTTAGTTTATTTTAAGAACCACAGGTTCAAATTTTACATGTAATATCTTGTTTGAAAGGTATTGCGGGTAAGTACTCTAGGAACTTTGAATCATTACTTTAGCATGTATACTTTTCACATAAAACACAATAAGCTGTTTTAAAAGTGGACACAGTGCAATTTTCGCAGTTCCTGGGGGAGGTAAGTTATTGTTAGTTTTCACAGGTAAGTAAGTCACTTACAGTTCTCAGTTTTTGGTCCAAGGTAGCCCACCGTTGGGGGTTCAGAGCAACCCCAAAGTTATCACACCAGCAGCTCAGGGCCGGTCAGGTGCAAAGGTCAAAGAGGTGCCCAAAACACATAGGCTATAATGGAGAGAAGGGGGTGCCCCGGTTCCAGTCTGCCAGCAGGTAAGTACCCGCGTCTTCGGAGGGCAGACCAGGGGGGTTTTGTAGTGCACCGGGGGGGGACACAAAGTAGCACAGAAAGTACACCCTCAGCAGCGCGGGGGCGGCCGGGTGCAGTGTGCAAACACGCGTCGGGTTTCCTTCAGGTTTCAATGGGAGACCAAGGGGTCTCTTCAGCGATGCAGGCAGGCAAGGGGGGGGGCTCCTCGGGGTAGCCACCACCTGGGCAAGGGAGAGGGCCTCCTGGGGGTCACTCCTGCACAGAAGTTCCGTTTCTTTAGGGGCTGGGGGCTGCGGGTGCAGGGTCTTTTCCAGCCGCCGGGAAATGGAGTTCAGACAGTCGCGGTCAGGGGGAGCCTGGGGATTCCCTCTGCAGGCGTCGCTGTGGGGGCTCAGGGGGGACAACTTTGGTTACTCACAGTCGTAGAGTCGCCGGAGGGTCCTCCCTGAGTTGGTTGTTCTCCACCAGTCGAGTCGGGGTCGCCGGGTGCAGTGTTGCAAGTCTCACGCTTCTTGCGGGGAATTGCAGGGGTCTTTAAATCTGCTCCTTGTAACAAAGTTGCAGTTCTTTTGCAGCAGTGCCGCTGTCCTCTGGAGTTTCTTGTCTTTTTCGAAGCAGGGCAGTCCTCAGAGGATTCAGAGGTCGCTGGTCCCTTGGAAAGCGTCGCTGGAGCAGGTTTCTTTGGAAGGCAGGAGACAGGCCGGTAAGTCTGGGGCCAAGGCAGTTGGTGTCTTCTGTTCTTCCTCTGCAGGGGTTTGTCAGCTCGGCAGTCTTTCTTCTTGTAGTTGCAGGAATCTAACTCTTTAGGTTCAGGGAAGCCCTTAAATACTAAATTTAAGGGCGTGTTTAGGTCTGGGGGGTTAGTAGCCAATGGCTACTAGCCCTGAGGAGGGGGTACACCCTCTTTGTGCCTCCTCCCAAGGGGAGGGGGTCACATCCCTAATCCTATTGGGGGAATCCTCCATCTGCAAGATGGAGGATTTCTAAAAGTTAGAGTCACCTCAGCTCAGGACACCTTAGGGGCTGTCCTGACTGGCCAGTGACTCCTCCTTGTTATTCTCATTATTTTCTCCGGCCTTGCCGCCAAAAGTGGGGGCCGGGGCCGGAGGGGGCGGGCAACTCCACTAGCTGGAGTGTCCTGCGGGGCTGTGACAAAGGGGTGAGCCTTTGAGGCTCACCGCCAGGTGTTACAGCTCCTGCCTGGGGGAGGTGTTAGCATCTCCATCCAGTGCAGGCTTTGTTCCTGGCCAGGAGAGGGAGCGTCCCCAGCGGTCCTGAGAGAGGTCGGTCTAGGCGCATAGAGGGCGCCCGCCTTTGATGCAAGTCTGACTATAAGGGGATGCTCCCTCTCCTGGACACCGGAGGCCAGTAGCCTCCTGTGATAGGGTCCTCCCCAGGTATTTCCTTGGCAAGGTAGGCCCCCCCCCGCCCACTCGGGTATTACTATTTCCTACACCATTGTTATTTTATGATTCAGCGCTCATTGAGCATGAATAGCAGGGATCCTTTGCCCTGATGAATGCCCAAGACCTTCCTAGGCTCATTTTTTGAGGGCAGAAACATGTTGGCGTCTTTCTTTTAGATAGGCGACCCAGTGAGTCATTGCGCTCACATTGGTGTCCCAGTCTTTTTTTTAATCACACCAAACAGAACCTTCCATTAAATAACTCACATGGGTATCTGTTTAGGTGTTTTTATTTCTTAGTCTAGCTGGATCCCTTTTCCAGAACCAGAAATTAGTTACGCACTCCCTCCTGTTCTTTAACAGTGAGGTTGAGTCCGCCCAGGTGGCACTGTCCTACCTGGGTGGGGCTAGGTGGTCATATGATGAAGCATAACACCATAGAGTGTGTGAGACCACCTAGTCCGTAAAGGAAATTCCCCTCCCAGACCATACACCACAGTCCACCCATGTCTCGCCTCTAGTTGAGGACTACGAGGGGCCTAGTGTTATAATTGGTACACTAGTGATTCGCCCTCATTACAAGAACCCTGTACTCCCAGTTGTGTTTGTGTATTTTGGGAGCTGAGTACGGTTGTGTTCCCTGTTTGCCCCCCCACTCCCACATTTTCTCTCTCAGTGTGTTTTGATCCCTCTTACCACCCCTTCTGGGGTTCGTATTCATGGGCACAGTGACTATGCACCACCTTTTTGTGGTGCATAGTCATTATGCCTCCTGACTGCCTTTGCCCCAGCATCCATAATAAGGTGTGGGCACGAAGGCAAAGTTTTTCCCCTCAGCATGGGGGTAGGAAACGTCCCATGAAGATAACACTGGCACTCCAATGCTTAATTTGAGCCGGTGGTTTCTGGTGTGGGGTACCAGCACTTATTTTTTAGGGCTGGCACTTATTCTTCTGCCTTAAGTATTTACTGCGAGCAAAAGGCACATATGGGAAAAACAGAGGAAGAGGAAAATGAAAAAGCGTCACAAAGGGAGAATGCAGAAAGCTGCAAGAGTGAGCTGAAGGCGCAGGGAGTGGCTGTAAATGGATTAAACAGGCCCGATATGGCTTCAGGATTACGCTGCCTCAGTATTCCCTGCTCGCACATATAATTGCAGCAGCCGCATGTTTCGGAGGATAGCTTTGAGCACCGGCATGTTTTTATTTACAAATTAAGCACTGTGCACTCTATGTACACATACGTACATACGTACGCTATTTGTATTACAGAACAGGGCGCACAAGCACCGCCTCCTTCTTCTGCAATACTACAGCATCCCGGGGCACAGAAAACAGGTACACACGCACACTGCACCGCCTCCAGGGCGCTGTTAGTAATAAAGGGCTATAGATAGACTGACAGATACAGAGAAGGCCTTTTTGGTGTGATAAGTGGCCAATAAAAGTCTGCCTTAATGGTTGCATTCCTCTGTAGTACTTTTTCTGTATGGCAGGTGATGTTTTAGTTCAGGTTGTGCTTTTGGTAGTTTTATTTGCTTATTTCTGGTGCATTTCTTTCCAAAGCTGATCTTAGTTGAGAGGACAATGGGAGAGTAAACATTTTTACCTGCAGCTAAAAACCTCCCATTTCAGGAGTCCTCGTTAAAAAAAAAAAAAAAAATACCACAGTTTTTACATTTTTCTAAGTGGTAGACAATTTTTCCTATTTTGATGGTTTCACCATTCTTGCAGTTTGTGGTGGAAACAGGTCAAAGTGAGAACACATAAATCTATACAATTCTGATAACTAGACAATTCTGAATTCACCAAGAGATTATTTTTGAGGATAACACAAGGTTTTTTCAAATAAACTAATAATTGAAATGAAAAATATTGTGGGAACAATACAAGTGGGAGACCTCTTCTGGAATTTTTTACCCTGATGGGTTATGTTCAATAACAATATACAATTACTTTGATCAGACCCATCTCATTGCAGAGAAACATAGGGGGTCATTATGAACACAGCGGTGTTTACCGCCGTGTTCATGCTGGTGGTCATTTCATTGACCGCCAGCCCCCCTGGGACCCCTCCGGACGCATAATGAACATTCTGCTGGGCCAGCAGGCGTAAACATTGTTTCCGCCTGCCTGCCCAGCAGAATGCATGGCCGGGACATTGCCGGCAGCTCTACATGGAGCTGCTGTCAATGCAGCTGTGCGGTGGGTGCGGCGTAAATCGGGCAATGACCTGCGCGATGGGGAACTGCACGCGGGCCCCTGCACTGCCCATCCCAAGTACATGGGCTATGAGGGGCCTCCAGGGGGGCCCCGCAGCACCCCTTCTGCCAGCTTTTATGTGGCGGGGGAACCGCTAGAGAAAGGCTGGGGGAATCAGGGTACATTATCTGGAGGGCATCGCTGCCCTGTCGGATAATGTTATCCGCCATCGTCAGGCTGCCTGTCGGCGGTAGGCTGGCGGGGGCGGAGGGCCGCCACAGGCGGTCCTCACTGTGTTGTTTATATGGCGGTTCAGACCACCATGCCAGTGGCGGTCTTTTCCACCGTCGCCGGCATGGCGGTCTGAACCACCATGTACATAATGAGGGCCATAGTGTTAGTTAGTTTTGAAAAACACGCAATAACAAGAGCCATTAGCAGAGATGAATCTTAGAATGACTTTTCATTGTGCCACAGCCATGTAGCATCTCAGTTGGTAAAATCTAATGAATGAAAAATGGGTATGAAGAAGCCTACATATTTCTGAAAAGTGCCCATGATAGTAAGTTCAGCAACAGAAGGTATTAGTATATCTCTGTATTTGGGATTACCCATACAATCCTGTGATTCAAAGGGTATTTTTCACAATGTGCTCTTTCTGGCACACTGTCTCACATTTAGAAGCCAAATGCGGAGAGAAATTCAGTTGATAACAACAAAAGTTCAACTATTCCGTATTCCTACACTTCTGAAACAAACAGTACCTTACTTATGTGGCTGGGCCCATTGCCAATGACTCGAAGGGCTTAAAAAGCTGCAAAAAGGCATCAAACGTTTTGCCTAGCAAATTGATCTATTTTGCCAATGTGAGTAGCTGTGGTGTTTGGCTGCCAACCAGGGAAACCTACAAAACCCAGACATTTCTGAAAACTAGACACACAGGGGAGTCCTGGGTTTTTGATCCACTCATGTTGTGGGTGCTAGGGCCAGCAACATACTTCGGGTATGAAAACACAGGCCTAATCCCAAAACATCAGCACGATAGGCTCAATGTTCTAGATTTGCAGCAGCAAAGGAAAGGTCCTGAACTGCACAATGTCCAGAACTGCCCCAATAAAGAGAAGCCTTTGCATGGGGCTTAGGTGGGACTTACATTTGCTGCTGGTGAAAACCCTATAACGGACTGGTGACCTCACTTTCAGCAGTCAGTTGTAGAGGTATACATACACTTGTACTCCCCGCCTACGAAGAAGGGCAACAATCCCTCAGTCCACTTTTGCTAACACCCAAAAAGCTGAAGTGAAGCCGAAGGGGAACGTGGGAAAATTAAAATGGTCTCAGCCCACCTTGAACTGCAGGTAATGCTTGTGGTACTGCAGGACTGGTGTGTCAAAATATGCATCCTGCAAGTTCAAGGATACAATCTAGCCTCCTGTGTCCTGAGCAAAGTGGATCTGAGCCAGTGTGAGCATTTTAAGTTTGTACTTCACAGAAAGGGATTCAACAGATGGCAGTCCAGAACCTGTTTCAGGAGATGTATCTAGAATACTAGCATTTTGCAGGTCTAGATACACTGCAACACCAGTCCGAATCCCATTATGTTCTGAAGGGCCATAACAGCCTCTGCAATGGGTCAGAATCAGAGCCAAAAAAAGAATGGTCTCTCTACTGGTAGTGGCGTTGAGGTAGAGATATCAGATTAGCATCAGGCTGCATCTCAGCTGGATGCCCTTTAGTAATCTTGAACAGCAACATCTGACTTGATCGTACTGACTTTGGCTTTGTGTCAGAACCCGCTGTATGACACAACCATGCATGCCTCAACAATGCATGCCTCAACAACGCGATCAGAACAACGACCGCGTCTTTACCATGCATGTCTCTGCAACCAATTTCATTGTAAAAGCCTATGTGGTAAAGAAATATTTGTGGTAAGTTCCCCCCACCCTGCACCCTAATACCAGACACCCCTTCCCTGCAATGCACCCCCCACCCTGGCCTTAAAACTACCCGCCCCCCCCCCCCCACCTTTAGCGCTCAACATAAAAAACTACCCCTACCCCGCTGTCCCCCGCCCTTAAATCTACCCCGGTCCCCCTCTCTTGAGCTCTAAAACCACCCACTTACCACTAAAAATAACCGCCCCTCCCCAAACTACCCCACCCCCCGCCCTGAGCCTTAAATCAACACCCCCGTCATCCACCCAGCCCCTGCCCTTAAAACTACCCCAACCCGTGGCCTAAGTCCACAGAACTACCCAGCTCCCCCTGCCCTTAAATCTATCCCCCTGCCCTAAGCCCTAAATTCCCAAAACTACCCGACCCTAAGCCCTAAATCCCCCACACACCCCTAAAAACAACCTCCCCTCCCAAAACTACCCCGCCCTCAGCCCTAAATTAAAAAATGACCCCACCCCTAAAAACAACCCCAGCTCCAGTTACCTCTCCTGAGCTAAAAAACTACTCCCACTCCTAATAACAACCCCAGCCCCACTTACCTCTCCCAGTCCTTCTTCCTGCTCCTTTCTGCTTGCCCACACAGCTAGACTGCTGCCTGGACCATGCATAGTCCTCCTGCCTTAACCACATATCTGAGTTGTTAAGGTATATGTGTGGTTCAGACAAGTGTTGTTCAGCTTGCGGACAAACCGCAAGCGTGGCTGGTCCTGCGTAGTTTAGTCTGCTTCCCGTCAGAACCAAGTCTTCTATCAGCACCAATGGAGATGGTGCTGGTGTGGCTGGGACTGGTATGAAAGTTGGCACTGGTGTAGCAGGTCATGAGGGGGGCAGACAACATCTGCGGTGAACCTCCTAGTAGTATTCTGACTAGAAAGTTCTGCAGCTCCATGGTTCCTGAAGGTGCAGCAGAGGGAACCGGAAATACACCAAAAATCTGCAGTATGACCACCTTGAAAGCTGCTTTCTGCTGCAGAGTCGAGGACAGCCTGGAAAACTCGGTGCGCACTGGGTTCACCTGTGGAATCGGTTCGGATTCTGAGGACTTTGAAAGATGTGCTCTTTAAACATGATTCAGACCTCATGAGAATGGCCTCACGAGCAAGATCAGGCCCTTGACTTGAAGAGTGAACAAGACCTATGCGTTAACATGTTCAAAGATGTAGAGTTGTGCTCCGGGTTTCAAATCACTTGAGGGCACACTCTTTGCATGTCCTGGAGTTATGTCCAGAGCCCAAGAACAAAAGACACATCTCTTGCCAGTCCGTGACCAACAAGTGATTTCTCCAGACTTGGCACAACTTGAAATCTGTCATTTCCAGTGGGGACCGAGCTCCCTAGAATACCAATGTTATGAATTTCAAAACTGTCATAGAGCCGACAAAGTTGGGAGTGGAACTCCACATTCACATTGGAAAGCGTGGAAAGAAAAGAACAAAAATCGGTTCACATCCCAATGTCTTGGCAGTGAACGTCTTGCAAAAGTCACATTTTGCTGCCTTGTGGTAGAAGGCAGTAGAGCAGTGCTTAATTTGTGCTTGTTGTTTCCAGTGCTGAGCACTGGCACTGATTTTTGAGGGCCGAGGCTTATTCTTTTGCCTCAAGCCTTTGCTGCGAGCAAAAGATACATATGGGAAAGACGGAGGAAGGGAAAAACGAAAAAGCGTCACAAACAGGGGCGTAGGAGACAATACATTTCTGAGAGGGACAGCGACAGCCTTGGGGACTTATCAACTGACCCTATACAAATCGCCCATTGTTTGCAAAATACAGGCTCAGATAAATGTACACAATCATATAGTTTGGACATGAAATAGGGAGAAAAGAAGGTGTGTTGTCAGTTTGAAAGTATGTTTTATTGTTATTTACATTCACAAGTATTCAGACCAAATGTGAAAAAGACATGTTGATTAACCTTGCATCTTCATGCACCAAGCAAATAAAGGTAGGAGGGAGAGAAGGAAGAACATACCTTTTGTGCCCCGCACCAATCATGCCTCTCACCACATGCAAATTGAAACCGCACTAGAGATATCAAAATCGATCAGGTACAATAATTGTAAACTGTGCTCTGAAACCATAGTTCTAATAACACTTCTGCTCCTCTGTGCGATCTTGGGCAGGTCAGCTCCACATCAGTCAAAACTGGGAGCATTTACTCTGAAGAAGTTCTTGGTGTTTGAGACTATTTAATACATGGGATTCTGTGATCCCTGTATAAACAGCAGTCATTAATTTCTATATAATCGGCTACTTCTAATGCATCAATTCACCGGTTATAAAGAAAAAACGTCAGAACTCGACTATTATAAGGTTATTAAAGTACAGTTTTGACTTGCCTTCTGCCAGAGCCAGCAGCCAAGGTCAAAGGCAGGTCACAACATGGAACATAATTAAAGCAGCTGTTTAAAGCAACAAATGGAAAATTGCTTTTCTTTCTTCTGCTCTATTTTAATAGCTTAAAATTACAGAAACTATGCACTAGGGCAGTGATTCCCAACCTTTTGACTCCTGAGGACCTACACTGAATCACTACTGGAAGCTGGGGACCCCCAAGCAATTTGTATAATTTTAATTTCAACCATTAAAACAGTATTTCGCAAAAAAAACACAAGCAAGTTCACACCAAACAAATACTCAAATGACTAAAGATCTAATTATTTTATATTGAAATAATATCCTAGAATCGAAAAATGTTAAAAGGAAGGTTGGAGCTAACATCTTTGGTGACTAAATTTTCAATGTTTGGTCTTATTTAGGAAAGCTGAATCCTCAGGTGAGATTCTACATTTCCCAAGCGATTTCTGTTTTTATTTTTTAGGTACATAAGATCTGAAAAGGCTTTTTCACATAAACATGGTGGGGAAAGGAAGTAAACCATAAGGGCCTGACATCTCTCCATAGCTTCTGTCACATATAATTCATTTTTTTAATAGCACCTCTCATACCAGCGTAAGGTGTTGGACCACTTTACAGGGGACTACAAGGAGTAGGATTCACATGTCATCCACACTGGGAGGCATTTTCTAAGAGTGCTTGGTGTGGAGAAGCACAAACTTCGGATTCAGAACATAACACAATGGTTAGCTTTGACTTTAATAATAAGAATACATTTCTACACAAGCAAACCTTTATTAGCAGCATAAGAAAAATGAAAGACTGGGAAAACAAAGCATAACTTTCTAATTTGTGCCATGCAGTATGCATGCAGCTCTTTGACGGCAGTTCATAGCTCACTGTGCTAGATTACGACTGTAATTTATGACCTGCACAGTAACAAAAGAATCTCTGTGACAAAAGTAGTAGCCCACTGTGCTAGGCACATAAAATACTGTTCTTTGCATGATACATGTTCTTAGCAGCAGGCATATTAACCATCTGTGCTACCTTAGATGAGTCAACTGCCACTAGACAAAACCCCTACTTCTCTCCCACAGGTACATTAATCACCAGAGATATCTTGATGCTTTTATTTTTTCCCGAAAGCCTTTAGTGACAGCTAAGAAACAGGAGGGTGGGGGGGGGGGGGGGGGGGGAGGAGGCAGAAGGATGAAACATAAAAAAAGAACACTTAATCTGTGTATGGCTCCCATCTCTCCTTCATCCTCTTCTCTTCCTGAGTCCCGGCAGCATGGAAGCACAAAGGATCCCAAACTCCCCTAAGCCAATCAAAACACTGATGTCACCAGCATGACAGCAGCGTTGTGATTGGTCTGAGCAACCTGGTTCAGCACTCAGACAGGGAGTAGGAGCCTGCTCATGTTCTCAACCTGGCTGTGCAATACAGCCGGGTGGGGAAATACTAAGTGTGCATGTCTGTTTGGTCGGCCCAAGACGGACGGCTAGACTGTCATGTACACTTATGGTGCACATTCTACTCCTCCTCCATGTGACACAGCCCAGCCAACCCCGTCCTAACTTAGCTCTGCACTGAAAAATAAAATGATAATAACATTGTGTTACTATCATTTTATTTTTCCTTTTATGCACTGCTCAGACAGTAGGCCAACTCTCCTCCGCCTTAGCAGAGGAGCCGCTGCTGCTGGATGTACAAGGAACTTTGCAGTGCTTTTAAAACCGTTGCACAAAGGAAGTAATAAATATAAAAACACATGTGTTTCTAGATGACCTAGCTGGAGAAGTGTCTTTCTGCTGGCCCAGGTCTGCAGATTCCCTGGGAATATGTCACGGCCCCTTGGGGGGCCTCAGACCACAGGTTGGGAACTGCTGCACTAAAGTTTTAAGTGGCTTGTGGGCAAGTTTATGGTGTGAGCATGTATTATATTGGCGTAGATGATAAGGATACTGCAAGTCATCTTGGAGTTCGATTCTTTATAAACAAGCATTGGCAAAGACAATAGGTCTCACCTATGCAGGGTTATTGGCTTTGCTTGTATGTTTTAGCCATGTTGTAAACTAGCATGGCTGTTGTTCAGCGTGGCGATAAATTAATGGTATAAAGGAGAATGACATGTCATAAGGTGTTGTCGATTGGTGTGGCATAGAGTGTCGAGGAGTGAGTAGAGTGTCGTAGATGGGAGTAGTGTCAGAGTGGAGTAGAGTGGAGAGGAATAAAGAAGAGTGCGGTGGCATGGAGTGGAGTAAAGTAATGTGGAGTGCAATAGAGAGAGTTGAATAGGGTGTCGTTGAGCATAGTACATTGTGGTATAATGGAGTGGCATAGAGTGGAGTAGTATGTTGTATGGGCGTGTGAAGTCACTTTCCGCTACCCCTGGAATTCTGGTGAATTGACGCCCAATAGTGAACCATCAGCAAACATCCCCGTAGGCCTCAGTTGAAGCAGGCTTAAAAAGTGATGTCTTCTCTTTCAGATAAGTGTCATCCATGTTGAAGCACGTCTTCCCTGTCTCAGGCACAAATTCCAGAAACAGCTCAACAAAGGGTGACAAGTTGAAGGTGGGCCTGGAAGTTACAACACAGGAGAAAATAAAACATGTTTGAAAAGACAAATATTATCAGTGAAACAGCCATAACAGAGCTCAGTCCGGAGATTTCCTCACACTCGAAGTGAAGTAGCAATCTGAGCAGCCATGGCCTCTTAGGGGATTACAGTGCCCACTGTCGTCCTTTCTAATTAGGTGAATGTACTTCTAAATAAACTTTATTGTTTTGCATTGTGACCAATGCAAACGTCAGGCCCAGTCTGGATAATGTAAACTTCATCCGTGTCAATGTTGGCAATGGTATAGCCTATTTATGCAATCTGGTCCCTCCCATACGTCTTACACGTTTTACGGTAACCATTACCTGAATCACGATTTTAAAGTCTCATTGTGAGCAGGTATTTTTTGCTGTTATGGTTTATTTCCCCTTCATGGGCGATGGATGCACGCTTGTAGTTGGTTATCTATGATTGAGTTGGATAATGGGGCGGGCGAGAACGCTGGGTAAAGCAGTCAGTCAGCCCCCGAAGTCGGCAAAACCATGAGAGAGTGGCACTGAGAGCAGTGTTAAATAAAAGAATTGCTCTGAGAAAATAAATGTCAATTTCCCAAGTACCTTGCCTCGAGTGACGCAAACAAGCAGAGGCACTTCAGAAATATAATAGCCTACGTAAAGTTAATGGAAAAAACGCATCCCCGTCATGACTGGCGAACAGGGGGACGTGAACTCCAATTAAATTTTGAGCGCGCTCGGTGACGCAGTGACTCGGAGAGTTTTTTCGCGCTGTATTTCTATGAGGGGAGCAGAGCCTTCCGGCATTAAAACCCAGGCCGGGTACTTTGACAGCTCCAAATTACCAGCAGGCAGAGGCGAGCGTGCAGGCAGTTTCTGCGTTTCACACGGTTCTGCATCACTCACTCCCATCTGACAACAAAAACACATGGCAGTCAAACTGTCAAATATATGTTTATGCAGTTTTTAAAGGCCAACGTAGGGAGACGGATACTACTGAATTAACGCGAATGGCCTCCTTTTAGATGCACAGGAAGGGCTGGAATACTGACATCCAATCACTCTGCTCCGTCGTAATTATTGTAGGCTTTTAAAGGTTGCTCAGAGCATCTAACAAGCAGCTTGATTCTATTCCACCCAGAAAACACCAGCGCAAAGAAATGAAAGCGAGTGCCATATATATTTTTAATTGGGATTTTATCTTCTAAGTACCATACACCTGGCTAACGAGTATACAAAAGGAATCAACATAGGTCAACAAGCATTGACAGTGCTATTAGGTCTGGCTTTAAAGGAATGTTGTACAGTGAGGCATTACAAGTAAATAACATGGGAATAGATATGCATTTGCGTGAAGCAAGGAACTGTAGAATGATACTGTTGTAGGTTAAAAAGGCAGACAACAGTTGCACTGTCAAGCTAGACGTAAAAAAAACCTATGCATGCTAATGACTGCTCTTCTCCCACGTGTACTGCTGCCAAAGAAAAACAACATAAATTAATTAGTAATCAAAGTCACGGTAATAGCATTCCAATGCTATGTGTGCACCCCTGAAAGTCTCAGTTTAGGCAGCTGGATAAATAAACAAAATTATCACAGCTGCAAGGAGTGCAAGCACTTCTTTGTAGCAGCACATAACTTCTGCCCAATCAAAAGATGTACTCCTGACTCCCAACATGTGGGTGCAGCCAAAGCCCTCTCCAGTAATGCTCACATAATTGTCTGGCACTCTCATGCTAGGTCATAAAAAGGAACTACCTACGGAGATCCTCTGCCAGGCCTGTTCTTCGGGGCCTGCAAACAGTCTGTGACCCACAGAAAGAGAGAAAGAAAGGCAGAGCTGGGTGAAAAATAGTACAGCAGTGACAAAGATAGAATGCTAGATAAAAAAAGTACCTGCAAGACTGAGATACAGGGATAGGAAGTTTAGGGTTGTGGAAAAAAGAGGAAGCAGGTAAATAAAACTAGACAGCCTGCGTATTTCCTAGGCTCTGCATCCAGCAAAGTATGCAAATGGCTCCCATACTGTTTTGGTGTACAAAATACACCGATATAAAAATCCATATATATCACTAGGAACCATGAAATATGGAAGATATTTCACAGTTGTCTGTGAAACACGGAGTTCATCGTCATAATTACAACCCCCAGAGCTTTTACAACGTCAGGGCTGCTATGATTATGCATCATGGAGGACCAAATTATGCACCAATTTTATCTAAATTATGAGACAAACACTAAAAACTACGTGGCACATTTTCTAGTAGTATTGTTTTCATCAATTTGAGGTAGAAGCAATATTTTTGGAAAAATATGCAAATGTCACAACTGTCTGTGAAACACGGATTTCATCATCATCATGACTGCTGCCCCCGTAACAGGATTTTACACTGTCAGGGCTACTATGATTATCTGCATGAGGGATCAAATTACGCACCAATTTTATTTAAATTATGAGGCAAACATTGAGAATTACTTGGCACATTCTCTAGTATAAATATGTTTATCTATTTGAGGTAAAAGCAATATTTTTTGGGAAATAAGCACATTTTGCAGATTCTGTGGTAAATGCAGTAGATCTATAATCATGGGGTAAACGTTGCAGTCAAATAATTGCATAACTCCACCCACCTCACCACTGCCCATTTTTTTAAAACAACAATTTGTTCAAGAAGGGTAAACAACACATACATACCCACATTCCAATCAATCATTGATAGCTGCGAGCCTTCCAGTTAGCCATGAAGCAAGCTCAGCATTGAGAGCCTGAGATTCTACCTTGATGATCTGGCTGATGGCCCCCTGGATTTGTATTATCTGTGCTTGACCTCTACTTGGCAAGCACTGACTGAAAACAAAGACTTCGCTTTATGGTACTTTTAGTACAGTTCTGAAAGCAACAGGAGAGAGATGACAATCTCATGTCCTAATGAGACTCTCATAGCTAACTGGAAGGGTCAAACTATGTCATTGGAGGAATCAAACTAGTTGATCTCATATTTTATGGAATGAATGCACAGCCGTTTCTATATACTTCATGTGTATCATGTCGTTTTTATGTTCACATCACTTTCACCTTCAGCGCTGCGTCGTCGTCACTTATGGATCTGAATATAGTTGTGGAGAATACAGCTGTAATTGTTTGCAACGAGAAGGCCTCTGTAAATTTTGTTCATTTTACAATCGACTCAATTCATTTGCAGGATAGGGTCTACATATGTGACAGAGACCTGTTAATGAATGAGACATACGGAACCTGTGTTGGTTTCTTATGATTTGCCCTGGTACAGTTTTGAGTGTAATGGGTCAGTCCTTAGATATTTTATGATTCCCTTTTAGAAGAACTACGACCCCTGTATGAGAAACATCCTGCATAGTAGATACCCTCTGCTTGCCAAAGACAATACAACTTGCAGGCAGCTGATTTGGTCTCCCGGGCATTGGAGGGCTCAAGTCAGCAGACAGAGACCATATGTGTCCAGAGGAAAGGTACAGGCCAGTACATGACACCCGCATGGGTCGGTGTGGCACTATGACCAATCACAAAGTGGTGTCAACTAGATCTATAACAGCAGGCCCCAGGACATTATCTCAGCACCGCATAAACTACTGGAGGCAAGCCTAGAAGAAGCAGCTGAAGGCTAGTGGAGAGGCGATAGCACTGCTAAATCATTCAGCACTGCGAATCTACTTGCTAGAAGGCAGTCTTAGATAGGCGGAGCGGTCTTATGAGGTACCTAGCAAGGTGCCGATGTTGAGCAGGGTTTTCTAAGCTCCTGAGATCTTTATAGGGCAGTACATTTTTACCTACCCATTACATGTATCTGTTTGGAGCTTCCTAACAACAGTTCTGAGGAGAAAACACAAACCAGTGTAAGTGGGGCATTCCTTTCCACCTCTTACATTGGTGGACCATGTATGATGACTTATGATCGAGCTGTAATAACGGAACACAGGTTGATGTTTGTTTTTCCTGAAAGTGATGCATTGGTTCTTTCCTATGAGATACATGAATAAAAATACCTTTTGAAAAAAAAAAAAATTCTGTCACCTTTTACTCTTAATCCTGCAACCTTAAATTTTTCTGACTTGGTTAACTCCTTACAGTACGACATCCATGGAAAGTCGCCTGTGTGTGTACCTTCTTTCTGTTAATGGAATTAAGCGTCATAACAGTAACAGAAAATGTTTAATAATGTACATATTTGGTTTTAACCTTTATGTCCATATCCGTTATGCAGCAAAAACAGTTTGGCTATGCTTTCTGCTTCAGCGATAACCTCTTACAGGCAGTTAACACTACATCAATTACTTGAACTTGCGACTCACACTATTGAGCAAATTACTTGATTGATCACAATATCTTCAATATGACCAGACCAGTCCTTTTCAGGAATCCAGTCAGCAACATCCACTCATCTGTGGCCATGTAGACCAGAAAGGAAACCAGTGACGCAGCAGTAGATTGACTCTCTATCAAACTCAGTCTGTCTCTGGTCCAGTAATTAACTAGAGAGCCAACTTGAGGAGTGTACAACCACAAGGTCTGTCAGCAGATCAAGAAGTCCACCATGGGTATAGAGAAGTGACAACACAGAACGACCTGGTGGTGGGCCTACTGCTCAACACGGTCTGATGAGGGTGATTACACTGATAAATACCACCTATGTGGGTGGCAAACCATCTGGGACGATTATATTCGTCAATATTGCTAAATGGGGTCCCTTGACCTTTGATGTGGTTACAGCTCTCTGTACTATCTGATGGGGTGATTGTATTGCTCTATACTGGCTGACATCGATATGCTTGTGCTGAATAATGACTGCTGAAATACATGAAATGGCAATTCTTTAAATAAGCCGAAATGATGTGATTTATGTTTCCAAAGAGACGGACAAAGGTGACTTGTGAGATGGGAGACACTGTGTTATTCATCACTGCCTGACTCCTGTCAACTGGTAGTAATCATAGCATCTTCATGCTGTTTCCACAATTCGTTTAACCCCCTAAATATTTTTCCACAATAAATCTGCACACCTGCATATTATTGGCACTGGTCAGCATTGTCCCTGAAACACCATGTTGTTTAAAAAAAAAACATGGATACCTTTGAAAAGAACTATTGTACTATATAATTATTTTCTTAGGTATCTTCAGATCTCTTGTGAAATTGCCCCTAAACGCTATATTGTATTAATCAATGCTGACAGAAAAGAAATCCCAAATTAAGGCACTGTTTCACTTCACGTCTTAAAGAATAGTATCAGTGGTAACTGTCAGCCCCCAGGTAAAACTGATCATTTCTGATCACTGGTTTGCTTCAACCAATCAGCAAAGGAAAATATGCTCCGGAATGCCCAGTTTGCCACACTTTCAGGTCACTGTAATTAGGCCTTTCAATGTGGTCTTTATACACCCACTATGTTCACCAGATCATGTAAATACAAGGTTGTGGGGATGTCAACCCCTCAAACCCCAAAGCTTCAGGCAGCCATCTTTTCAAATTAGTCTACCCATGGGTGCATTTCGCAATGCTTTACTAAGGGATCTTCATATTCACAAGGCTGACCAACCCCAAATATCTATCCAGATCCAGTGTCTGATTAGGGCTGGACCCCAGCAGTCCTCGGATCCGAGGCCCGATTAGGGTTTGGGATTTTATCAATCAATGAAGACTTTGACCCGCTCTGCCCAAAGAAAGCAATTAACACCGAACCCAGAAGAAACCAATAACCTAAATACCACGTCTCTGGGAGCCCAGCAACTCACAACCCTTATCGGGGAGGTTAAAGGCTAAAGATTCACCCTTCAACCTATATTCTGCCCACCAACTACTGCCTCTAAAATGAAGATATCAAGTCCCAGCTACCTCTACCACTGGCGTCCAAGCACCCACAAGTAAACCAGATATAAAGAGGGAGCTTTTAATGTATTTAAAACATGGACTTAATATATTTCAAACTGTCACTGGATATTTAGCTGGCTGTCAGTAGTAGATAAATGGATGCATGCAGTAGACTACAGATGTCTGGTACAGGCAACCGGAGTGCACGGTTACATTACTCACACCAGTGAGCAATCTGTTAGCTAGAGGACAGAAAAAAGGAAAAATAAAAGCTGTCTTTTACCTGCAGAAATTGCCGAAAATAGTGACCAGAGGGTGAAACAGACTCGGTGAAGAAATAGCTTAAGTAAAATGTATTGCACAATTATTTTAAATCATTGTAAAATATAACTATTAATATTTTTAGATGATTTGAACGAAACAATAAAAGACCTAATCGTAGCTACGAACCAACATTATTCGTTTGTAGACAAATCACTTTCCTCGTAATTAAAACATTTTCAAAGAGTGTTAATAATCTGTCAGTCAGTAGAGAGTCTGTACTCAAGCTGGCTTTCACCCCCGCCTTACAGTTCTTGAGGATTAGGCAGAAAAGAGAACTGCAGAAATTTCTGCCTCACAATTAAGTTTTTTTTTTTTTTTTTTTTTTACAAATACAGATGATGTGGATTGGTGATTCGCTGCTGGGTTTACATAGGCGGAATGTGATGTCTTTGTCACCTGAGTAATCATAATGGTAGGATTTTAAGCGGACGAAGCATTATTCTTTTTTCTCGAGACTGACAGGAGTCTCTCAGACCTTTTGGCTGGTACTGTGTGACATTGTTAACCGGCGGCGAAGAATGAATGAAAAAGCTACACTAACCACCAGAAGCGTCCTTGCGTGACAGCTTTTGGTGCACTAAAAATCCGTGTACTTTTTAGTACACATGTCCATTCACAGTTCATGATTTACATCTTTGCCATGCAGTGGAGACGCTTTGAACATCAGTCTCTACGTATCTTTAAAATTAGCTGCGTGTTTATTTCCTTTTAGTGCATACAAAGTCACTTAACTTTTTAGTTTATATTTTTATTTATGTGTCATCATAAATAATTGTATGATGCAACTGAGTCACTTTCTATCAATGTTTTTATTTCTTAAAATGTATAAATGTATGATCTTGGCAAGCAGAATGTTTTTTCTTTTTCTGATTTCTCCCACTTAGGTGTGGTGTTAGTTTAAAAAAACTGATAGCAGCGCTGCAAGAATTGGGGGCTGTATTTCATATGTGTATCTGAGGCTAAAAATTGTGGCTAATAGATCAGAACTGGGTTTGTTTGTCTTCTGCCACTAGGTTGTCTCCTCTGATCAGAAAATGGGGTACCTCTATATAAGGAGATTTTCCCACTTATAAGTTGATGATTTTGAAGGTTTTCATGCAGGCCTGCCAGAAGGGTCCTAGTGCCCAATGGTTATTTTTCCACGATAAGAGGTCGTATTCCTCTTGAAAGAATGACCTGATGCTGAACCAACATTAGAAAACAAACTAAATGAGAGAGGGCCACACGGTTTGCGGTGAGTGGTGGTGGTATGATATTGGATGCTAAAAATAGAGAAAAGATGAGGTGAGAACTTGCAACTTGGAATGCATTAAAAGTAGGAATATAGGTCTTGTAAGCATGCTGGAACTAAAGAACTCACGCAACATAATGAAAACAGCTACGGACCAACTAGATGCTTCACAAGAATGAGCCATAACAGATTAACAAATATTGGTTGTAATGCGCGTGGCCTTGATAGCCCACATAAACTTAGAATAGCGTGTGAAATGTTATCAGTATATAGTCCCCATATTGTTTGTCTTATGGAACTCATTTCACCTATAAGGATAGGAAAAAACGTCGCAGGCAACTTACCTTCGAACTGATCATATGCACGTCCCAACAGATGCCAATGATTGGAAGGCTATTCTGGTTAAATATAAACATGGTATGCATGTACTGATAGCACTGGCTGATAGAGATGGCAGATGGGCTGTATCCTACATTCATGTAAAAATAGTCATCACCATCAATGGGCCAAAGGTGGATAAACTTAAAATGTTTGATTTTCTGACCGTAGCACTAGCCAACTGGCAAGGAGATATGTATTTAACTGGTGACTTTAATTGCATTATAGGCTATAGAATAGATTCCACCAATAGAACAGCCACCCTTAAAATGACTAAAGTTCGAATGCGATCGACAAAATTATACAAGTATACGGCTTAAAAGATGCATGTGTGCTGAAAGGTGAAGGGAATAGCTTTGCTAACTATTCACCTGTACATGGGCAATATACAAAATAGGCATGTTGTTTATCCTCAGGCATAAGGTTACATCTTTGAATGTTGATATAGGCCCCATGGTTTTATCAGATCACAATTCCTTACTGTTAAAGGTTGACTTGGGTCATTCTGACATAAAGGTGTCAAGATGAACTTTTAATGAAGGTCTGCTTAGAGATAGAAGTTATCATCTTCATGCAACACCTCTAGTTAGAGACTTTCTTAAGCATAATCTTGGTGGAATATTTACCTGTGTGGTTTGTGATACAGTTAAAGCACATGTCCGGGAACGATTATTCAGTATAACAGTTGTCTGACTACGATTATTCATACTAACAATATTGCAGAGTTAAACAGATTACACACCTTAGAAGAGCAACATGCACAAGTGGTCCGAAATTTGTTAACTAATGTTGAATTGATTTACATACAACTGATTGTATTCAGATATAAAATGAGTGAGCATATATACTCAGCCAGCTTGAATACGGGGAGGCAATCAGGGAGCCTCTGTCTTATAAAATAAAAGACAAACTAAATGCTGCAGCAATAGATCAAGTTAAAGATGAACCAGGAGCTGATTTTTCAAAACCCTCTGGTTATTTTAAACGAATGAAATGTCTACTAAAGACATCTGTTTGTACACTATGGCCACTTTGATGTGGATAAATAAAGCTGAATTACCCCGCTTAGAGTTTAATGATTTTGAGAAATTGGAGGCTACAATTTCTTTACAAGAGATCATCTAAGTCGTACAGGCTTTGCTTTCAGGTACAGCTGCAGGCTTCAAATCAATCCCTACAGATTTTTATAACGTTTTTTAACCTTACTTGGCTCCGATTATGCTAACAATGGTTGGGGAAATTGATGGTAGGCAAGAAGTAGCAGACTCATGGAATGAGAAATTTAGAAGCGATAGGAGTGCTTGCTAATCGACTTATATAATAATGCAATTGCCATGTTCGAAGTGGCCCAAACTGTGCATGACCAAGTTGGCATGATTATGTTATGTGCAGCGAAAGCATGTGGGTGTTTTTCTCATTAAGTATGGAGGGTATGGGGCTTGGCAAAATATATAAAGGTAGAATACAGACACTGTATAAGGATTTGATGGCAAGGGAAAATATCTAAACCATTTCCTATATGCTTAAAAAATGTGTGTTTACAACTTTGTTGTGGCGCCAACTTATTAACACTATTATGAAAGGATGTAATAATGTCAATATGAATATATTTTTAAAATGTATGAATTTGTACACCCCTCTTTCCTTATTTGTTTTTACTGCATTTTTCATATGCCTTGATTATTAGCAGTGTCCTTTGGGGGTATTGTACTGCCAGAAAAGCATTTTCATATTTTAAATTACTTTGGTCACCTAGGGGAATTTTACTGCCAGATTTTACATTTTATTGTTGATCTCAATGGCGCAAAGAGCTACTGAATTAATAGAGAAGACTAGTGGTGATTATTTCATAAGAAATTTCAAACGAGTTTATGTATAAATACTATTAGAGTTTTGCTAAAACAGTTCAACTCCAACTATTTCCAAAGAGCCCAAATTAAGGTTTCATATGCGATTAAAAATGTTTGGGCTAAGTGGGTTAATCTTTTTAGCATTCCATTAATTAACTACTGCAACCCACTATAGGCAAATCTAGTGCTATCACATATATTTCATGATACCACTCGGACTAGATGTAGACAAGATCGATTTGCTTTTGCGGATCAACTATAAGAGGATGGAAAATTAAAATCGTTTACAGTTAAATTATCAGGCAAACTGAGTTGTTGTATCATCATGAAGGGCATTTTGAAGACAATAATTTTGGGACACAGTAGGCTCAAAGCCGCTAATCTGCGGCTTGAACAATGAAAGAGAGTCTTTTATGAGAATAAAAATATTATGGGCCTGATTTAGAGTTTGGCGGACAAGTTACTCTGTCACAAACATGACGGTATCCAATCTGCCATATTACGATCTTCTTGGAATGATGAGGGCTCCAACCATAAAGATGAACATGTAGTTTAATATCAAGTTACACAGAGCGACGCCGCAAGCTAAGCAACTAGTCCCAATTGCCACCAGGAATACTCCTACTTTACCATTCTACATTCTACAAGACACTTACCACACATCTTTCCCTTTTAAATTCTTAATACATAACTTTCCAGATCAGCTGGAACCTTCTTTACTCTTTCACTATGCCGCAATTCATTACTACAACCAGGTATTTCTCTCCCCCCACAATTCTCACCAACATTACCATTGGATACACCTTCACTACACTCCCTGCAATCCTGTTGGTCATCTAGCACACTTCCAGTTCCCAGAGTATCTATCATGTAACCCTCACATTCTTCATTTAATTCCTCATCACCTTCAACTTTTCCTGCACTTCTTCCTTCCCTACACACTGATACGCCACGTAAATTCCATACTTTGCGATCCTCCAACTGTACAGTGCTCCCCATTATTTTATTAATTTTCAATGGTTCTGACCAACGCAGCTTCCCTTTATCAAGAAATCCTGATTTCTTAACATACTGTCCCACACTCAATTCAGGCACCTCTTAAAACTACACCATTGCAAAAGCATAATTCTTCCTTCAACTTCCAAAATATCAAACCATCAACTCTCATCATGCGCTCACTGGGCCAACCTTTAAGTACGTTCCTTTTAACCATTTGCATTTCTGCATCCCTTTCCATTTCTTGCCACCATTTTTGCTCAGACATCACCGCTTACTCCTCAATATATTCCATATCCAACAATAGTCTTCGTGCCCAGTACAAATTCAATTTTAAAATAATACATTTGCAATTTAGAGGCTAATCTTGAGTCAATATTTTCCCCCACCGGGTTTTAAAATGTTCACCAGCGGTTTATGGTCCATGCAGAGTTTGAAGTCCCTTCCCCATATGTACCTTCTAAATCACTGTACAGCCCACAATGCAGCCAATAATTTCTTCTCACTCACTGAGTAACCCTTTTCAGTTTGCGTCAAAGTTCATGAAGCATATGCTACAATCCATTTATCATTACCCTTTTTTTTTAAACAGCACCCTCCACAATCCCATAACTACTTGCAGCCACCAAAATTACACAGTCTATGTTCATCTCAAAAGGTTTCAACAAGAAGCCTGTAAGATGTCATCTTAGTAGGGGCAAGGAATCTGACTGCACCCTTAGTCCAGACAAATTGGGTGTTTTTTGAGTAGTTTCCTTAAGTTTTCCACTTTCATTGCATAGTTTTCAATGAATCTTGAATAGAAATAAGAACTAAGAATGACATTAATTGCTCCTTGCAATTTAGTTCAGGAGCCTCCACTTTAGCTTCTACATGGCTAACTAAAGGACTAATATCACTGTGTGAAAGAATCTGACCTAGGTATTCTACTTGGTCTTAACCAAACTTGCATTTTCGTTTTTTCATTGTCAATCCATTTTTTTGGTGGATTTATAACACAAGCTCCAATGTCTTATCATGTGCCACTTTGTCTTTTTCAAAATCAATATGGCATCCCTAGCACCTTCCACTCATCCAGACTTTCAGTCATTTCTCTTTGGAATACAGCTGAAGCACTGGAGAGGCCAAAAGGCATCCTTCTGTACTTGTAGGATCCTTCAGTTGTTATGAAAGCAGTATAGTACTTAGAACCTTCTTCGAATTCTATTTGATGATACGCACTACATAAATTAATTGTGGAAAAAACAGTGGCTTGACTCATAGAAGATAACAGTTCTTTTAAGTTTGGCAGGGGAACAGTTTCTACTCAAACAGCTTCAAACACCTAAGATCCACACATAATCTTATATCCCCATTGCTCTAGAGCGATATCACCACAGGTGACATCCAATCCGAACTCTCGATAGGCTCTATGATGTCTTTTTCACACAATTCATTCAACATTTCCTTAATTTTTGCCCTATAATTTACTGGTTCATTTCGTAGTTTCTGCCTCACTGGATTTCCATTTTCCCATAATATAATTTTGTGTTTAAAATCCTTCAAGTTACCTAATTTTTTAAAAACACTTTAGGAACTTTTTCCTCTAAATTTTCATACTCCATCCACTCATCATATTCTTCTTGAACCACACACACTGGTGGATCACTGTTGGGATCTAATTTAATACCTATTTCATTAATGTGAGGCCAACCCAATATTAACTCGCATTTGTCAGCAACATACAATTTGTCTTTGCATTGCCTATGTCCAAATTCAATTTGCATCTGCACAAATCCTGCCATAGGTATTTTATGGCATGTATAACTTCCCATTTTAACATCTGATGGATATAAGTGTCTACCCTGCCACAACCTGTAAAACATCTCTTTGCTTATGATGGTATACCATGCACAAGAATCTACCATGGCGTTTACTGCACTCCCATCTATTATTAATTTACATGTAGGTAACTTTAAAGGTTTGTCTGAATCTTGGCTTCCATTTTCTAGCACACTCAGCACCACATCATGCAAACTTTCCTCCTCACCATCCTCATGTAGAGCTACATAGTTCACATTTTTCTTAGTGCTCTTGCAGACGCTACTAAAGTGACCTATTTTTCTACATGTACTGCACACTTTCCCCAACGCAGGACACCCTTTTGAATTGGCCAAATGATCATGTGACCCGAATCTATAACATTATTTTTTAGCAAATTTTCTTCCTCTCCATTTTCTTTTCTCTCCTTTCCGTTTCTTGTTGTAGTCATTGCATTTACTGATTCAACACTAGTAATTCCAGTGCATTTCCTTACAGCCTGGGTACATTTCTCAGGAACATCTATGCTCCTGGCCACATCAACTGCAGTTTTTAACATTAATTCACTGCCACATGACCACCACTTCTCTTGTATTTTCCGAGATTCAGTCTTCATCAACAATTGAACTCTCAATTCTTGGTCATATGACATTTGCTGAAACTTGCAAGAGACAGCTAACCCTCTAAGTGCTGCCATAAATTGGTCAATTGACTCAGCTTCCTGCTGGACCCTAGAATAAAATTTATATCGTTCTAGCACCACATTTATGTTTCTACCATAGCGCTCTCGAAGTCCTTTCTTTGCAACTTGATATACATCAAATCACCAATATTATCTATTTCTGGTAAGTTCTTGAACTCTTTAAGACCAGTGGCACCTAATCTGTGCTTCAATAAGGCTAAATATCTTTCTGGAGAACATTCCTGTTTCTATAGAACTTCTGCATATGCTTTGAATAAATCTATCCATAACTCCCATTGTATAGGTGGTTCTCACGGCTGAGATTTAAAAAATGGTGGCGGTTGAATTGAGGTCATATTGTAATACCCAACTGTTTAATGCCACGTAACAATAATGCACAATTTAGACAACTTGGAATAGTAATTGTTCTAACTCCTTTCTTGTTTGTCACTGTAAGTATGCAAAAGTATGTGCGGTTCACTGTAAATCCCCCACCGATGCACTATCTACATAACCAGAACAGGGTGTGCAAATCACCATAAATCCACATATACTGACTCTAATGTAGGAAATGTACAAAAGTGTGCAAATCACTGCTGATCCACATAAACTTGGTTTAATGTATAGAGTGTGCGAAACTGTTAATCCGCCACTATTCAATGCCCCAGAGTAAAATGTCACAGCTCACTTAAAAGGACAGGTGTGCAAATCACCATTGATTCGCAACAAGGATTTAAATCACTGTCACTTCATCAATATTTGTCAATATTTAATGCCCAATATTGTAAAATACAAGGACTCGCTCATATAACAGGTATGCGAGTCACTGTTGATCCACAAAAGAACTTGCGACTGAGAGATTGTTAAAGTAGATCTGCACACCAGCTTCTGAGTGTACCAACAAATATGTCGCCTACTCATGCACAGATTGATGTACGTTTGAGATGACAACTTAGGTCTCATGCTGCGGCTGATGACGCGTGCAGGTGGCACCCACGCCAACTTCGAAAAATAAAGCCAGTCGTGCAAGTCAGAAATCTCTCACTGCATAGGACAAGTAGCAGACCACAAAAGTGACACACTGAATTTGTGCCAATCCTTTTCCTTCACCCATGCAGCTTTACACCTTGCCGTAGAGATCTCGAACAGCCGTCGAGAAAGAAGAAGAAAAGGTACGTGAATTCCAGCACCGCTCTTCTCCTTAAATGTTTTTCCCTTCATTGCCAGTGTTAAAATGATGAGGGCTCCAACCATAAATATGAACATGGAGCTTATTATCATGTTACACAGAGCGCGAAGAGCAATGCCTCACGCTAAACAACATTTCCCACAGCCACCTAGAGTTCTCCTACTCTACAATTCTACATCTCACCCATCCCACATTCTACATTCTACAAGACAATTACCACAGATCTCCATAGGCTATTATGCGATCGTAATATGGCGGATAGGATATCCATCACAATTGTGACAGAGTAACATGTCTGCCAAACTCTAAATCAGACCCTGTATTATTAACCTGAACAGTGGGATTTTGTAGGCCTTACCTAAACACTGTATTTAAACATGGGCTTTGCATTTGATGCTTCCACAACAACATGTACTTGCTTGAGTCTCTAACAAGGACTAATTCCTATTTCCTTTTCTCTCTTTCTTTCCTCTGTTAGTTGTGACATGTGTCATGATCATAAGTATAACATTTCATGCAAATGTTCCATGGTAACAAAGAAATTAATAGAAAGAATATTAGTGCTTGGTTTCATGAGCATTTAACATATGAAAGGAATTACTGAAATGTTAGATTAATTTTAAAACTGTTTCTTTATGAATAGGCGCTGTTAGAGAGATATGTGAGAATGGAAATGAAATAATTTGAAAACGTATCATGCTCATTTATCTGTTCTTTCCCTCATAAACACTGACCGGTGGGGAGAAACTAGAGTGTTTCATTGCTGTTTAGATAATAGTTAAATGTATCCTATATTTAGAATGTTCTTTGCTAAAACTTGCCATCTCAATGAAAGCTGCTCTGGTCGCATGAAGACTTCAAGTGAGGACTGGCTAGGGTTGAAGATTACCTATTCGAGCATTGTAATTTGTTGCAGTGTGTAATATTATAAAAATGTGTTCCCAGACTAAGGCGGAAAAGCTTGCTTCAGAAGGGTAGACTCCCCATGCTTGCTAAACTCTCTATTCAAAGAGCACTCTAACTCTGAATCTCAATTTGTCCTATTTTCTTTTTCAATGTCTTGGTTTCATTCTGAGAATAACTTCATCCTGTCTGAACCTACTGCTGAGAGATTCTACTGAAGCGCTCAAAGATACATGACTTGAAATATATGGTTTCACATCTGAGACACAAACACTTTAAGGGTGCTGCTGAACTTTATTTTCCCCAAACTAAATTAGAGTAGGGATTAGTTCTTTATGGGACACACTATAGGCTTTGTTCTGTAATTTGTATTGATATTAAATGATCTGCTAATAAAGATATTGATGAACTAATGATTTAATAAAAAATTCAATTAGAACCCAAACTCTCATTACAGACTCTAACCAGACTAAATTGAATGTATTATTTTTATAAATGTGTAGTCCTTAATATGATACATTATCTACTTCAAAGACCTCGCCTTTAGGACTCAAAAGGGGTGTGGGACCTTTATATCCTGAAGGCTCACAATAGTCCTCAGAGGTGTTATCAGAAAGACACTTCAACAGCATTTTAGGATTACACATATGTTGTATTATACCTTTGTAAAGTTATTCAAGTGGAAGGGTCAGTTAGATTCCCAAAGTCCAACATGTGGTTTTGATGATGCAGTTGTCCTTCATTTGTTTGTCGGATGTATTTGCCTGAAATAATACTGGCTTCGAGTAATTGCTGCAAATTCACAGTTGATACAATAACATATAGTAGTAACTACCAAAAGTATTATGCTTGGCCATGACCTAGGTATTTTGTCGAATATGAAAGCTTTGTGTTTAATGCTGTAGTAATTGCTAGACTGTATATTGCTTTAGATAGGATTTTCCCTTTATTCCCGGGCACTGAAAAAGAGTGTCATTCGGCCTTTGATATAGGTAAAGGTGAGCTAGTTATTTAGATTGCTAAAGGCTGAGAAGGCTACAACCAGTTTGTTAAGAACTGGGGTCCTTTTATGAAAGTTTAAATATTTATGATATTTGAAAAAAATGTATAGTATCTATATCCTAAATAAATGTAACTGTTTTATATTTGAGCTTGCCACAATCTTTGATATAGACACAATATTGATGTAAAACACTTCATGTTAAAAATAGTTAATTTATTTTCTACAACTAAAAGAAGCTCACTTGTTATTTTCTCCAATTAAAAGAAGGAAATAATATAATAAAATGCCAATACCACAGCACAATTTATCCAAAAATAGTATTCACTATAAAATGCATGTTACATTACTTACTATACACTTCAAGATTTTGTCACAATAGTATGGCACTTGTGACCTATCCTTATGTTGGTGTCTGCTGACTTACAAGCAACCAAAAGTGAAAAACATGCCTTCTTTATTTTCTGTCAAGTCCTCTAGCCTGAATTGTATTATTTACAGAATCCATAATGATCATCAACACCAAAACATTTTCCAACATCTAAACACCCAACATCAATTGGTCTCTACATGGTTGCATGTCTGGAACCGTTGACCCATTGAGCAGTAAAATAAAACCAGGTTTTCAAGACATACAAAATAGTTATGAATTTAATTAATTTAACTTCAGACATGAGTATTTGTCCAAATTACTGGTCATTCTAAAACCCAGACTGGATTATGGTGTCTGGGATTGCAATGATAACAGCAATAACTTCCTTCCCACTAGCGGATGAGTGATTGGGGCTCTACAGTTTGAGTCCAATGGTAACTAGAACTCACACAACAGTGAAACGTTAGTGTAGCAAGGTGGCAGTATTATGACTAGGAGGGTCTCACCATGTAATACTAACACATTACCAAGAAGTGACTTTGGGTTCACTCTAGTAAACCTTAGCTCAGACCTGGTACAGTAGCAATGAGCAGTCAGGCTACTCAGAGGAACATGTGGGAAAGTAGCCTCTTTCTGTCATGGTTACTCCCATTTGTGGCCTGTTTGTCAGTGTGTTTGACTGTGTCACTGGGACCCTGCTAGCCAGGACCCCAGTTCTTATGGTTTATGGCCTACTTGTCAGTATGTTTCACAGTTTCTGTCAGTATGCTTCACTGTGTCACTGGGATCCTGCAAACCAGGACCCCAGTACGTATGCTCTCTCTGTTCCCACATTTGTCACTACATACTGGTAACCGAGTATTTCATCCCAAATTGGCATACTGGTGCCCCTTTATAAGTCCCTAGTATATGGAACCTAGGTACTCAGGGCATTGGGGTTCCAGGGGATCCCTATGGGCTGCAGCATTACTTTTGCCATCCATAGGGAGCCCATGCAAAGGCTTCTACAGGACTGCCATTGCAGCTTGTGTGAAATGGTGCATGCACCATTTCACAGCCATTTACACTGCATCTGGTCACTTATAGGTCAACTATATGTCAGGCCTCCCAACGCTGAAAGCTGGGTGCAAAGTACCTGTGTGTAAGGGCACCCCTGCACTAGCAGAGGTTCCCCCACGTCGTCCAGGACTATTTCCCCGGACTTCGTGAGTGCAGGGATGCCATTTTACGTGTGCACTGGATATAGGTCAATACCTATGTCCAGCTTCCAATTAAAACTTCGATTATGGCCATGTAAGGTGTCTAACACCTGGGAATCGTACCCCAATACTGATTCCAGTATTGGTTTTACAATTCCATGCACTTTGGGGGCTCCACAGTGGACCCCCAGTACTGCCATACCAGCCTTCTGAGGTTTTCCAGGCAGCCCCAGCTGCTGCCACCTCACAGACAGGTTTCTGCCCTCCTGTTGCTTGAGCAGCTCAAGCTCAGGAAGACAGAGCAAAGGATTTCCTTTGGGAGAGGGGTGTTACATCCTCTCCCTTTGGAAATAGGTGTTACAGGAATAGGAGGGGTAGCCTCCCAGAGCCTCAGGAAATGCTTTGAAGGGCACAGATGGTGCCCTCCTTGCATAATCCAGTCTACACCGGTTCAGGGGCCCCCCAGTCCCTGCTCTGGCGTGAATTTGGCCAAAGGAAAGGGAAGTGACCACTCCCCTATCCATCACCACCCCAGGGGTGGTGCCTGGAGCTCCTCCAGAGTGTCCCTGGGTTTTGCCATCTTGGATTCCAAGGTGGTGGGGCACTCTGGGAGCATCTGAGTGGCCGTTGCCAGCAGGTAGCGTCAGAGCCTTCCCCTGATAGGTGCTTACCTGGTTAGGTGACCAATCCCCCTTTCGGGGCTATTTAGGGTCTCTCCTACGGGTGTTTCTTCAGATTCGGATTGCAAGACTCCAGCAGGAATCCTCTGCATCCTTTACTTCATCTTCTACTGACGGAACTGCAGCTGAACCCTCCAGGAACTCTACAACTGCAACAAAGAAGCAAAGACGACTTCTGCAACATTGTATCTTCAGCTACTGTGAGAAGGTAGCCTCTTTCTAGCTTTGTTACCCCCACTTTTGGCCTGTTTGTGAGTGTATGTCAGGATGTTTGTCACTGTTTTCACTGTCTCACTGGGATCCTGATGGCTAGGCCCCATTGCTCATAGTGAAAACACTATGTTTTCAGTATGTTTGTTATGTGTCACTGGGATCCTGCTGGTCAGGACCCCAGTGCTCATAGGTTTGTGGCCTATATGTATGTGTCACTGGGACCCTGTCACACAGGGCCCCAGTGCTCATAGGTGTGCATGTATATGTTCCCTGTGTGGTGCCTAACTGTCTCACTGAGGCTCTGCTAACCAGAACCTCAGTGGTTATGCTCTCTCATTACTTTCAAATTGTCACTAACAGGCTAGTGACCAATTTTACCAATTTACATTGGCTTACTGGAACACCCTTATAATTCCCTAGTATATGGAACTGAGGTACCCAGGGTATTGGGGTTCCAGGAGATCCCTATGGGCTGCAGCATTTCTTTTGCCACCCATAGGGAGCTCTGACAATTCTTACACAGGCCTGCCACTGCAGCCTGAGTGAAATAACGTCCACGTTATTTCACAGCCATTTTACACTGCACTTAAGTAACTTATAAGTCACCTATATGTCTAACCTTTACCTGGTAAAGGTTAGGTGCAAAGTTACTTAGTGTGAGGGCACCCTGGCACTAGCCAAGGTGCCCCCACATTGTTCAGAGCCAATTCACTGAACGTTGTGAGTGCGGGGACACCATTACACGCGTGCACTACATATAGGTCACTACCTATATGTAGCTTCACCATGGTAACTCCGAATATGGCCATGTAACATGTCTATGATCATGGAATTGCCCCCTCTATGCCATCCTGGCATTGTTGGTACAATTCCATGATCCCAGTGGTCTGTAGCACAGACCCTGGTACTGCCAGACTGCCCTTCCTGGGGTTTCACTGCAGCTGCTGCTGCTGCCAACCCCTCAGACAGGCAGCTGCCCTCCTGGGGTCCAGCCAGGCCTGGCCCAGGATGGCAGAACAAAGAACTTCCTCTGAGAGAGGGTGTGACACCCTCTCCCTTTGGAAAATGGTGTGAAGGCAGGGGAGGAGTAGCCTCCCCCAGCCTCTGGAAATGCTTTGTTGGGCACAGATGTGCCCAATTCTGCATAAGCCAGTCTACACCGGTTCAGGGACCCCTTAGCCCCTGCTCTGGCGCGAAACTGGACAAAGGAAAGGGGAGTGACCACTACCCTGACCTGCACCTCCCCTGGGAGGTGTCCAGAGCTCCTCCAGTGTGCTCCAGACCTCTGCCATCTTGGAAACAGAGGTGCTGCTGGCACACTGGACTGCTCTGAGTGGCCAGTGCCACCAGGTGACGTCAGAGACTCCTTGTGATAGGCTCCTTCAGGTGTTAGTAGCCTTTCCTCTCTCCTAGGTAGCCAAACCCTCTTTTCTGGCTATTTAGGGTCTCTGTCTCTGGGGAAACTTTAGATAACGAATGCATGAGCTCAGCCGAGTTCCTCTGCATCTCCCTCTTCACCTTCTGATAAGGAATCGACCGCTGACCGCGCTGGAAGCCTGCAAACCTGCAACATAGTAGCAAAGACGACTACTGCAACTCTGTAACGCTGATCCTGCCGCCTTCTCGTCTGTTTTCCTGCTTGTGCATGCTGTGGGGGTAGTCTGCCTCCTCTCTGCACCAGAAGCTCCGAAGAAATCTCCCGTGGGTCGACGGAATCTTCCCCCTGCAACCGCAGGCACCAAAAAGCTGCATTACCGGTCCCTTGGGTCTCCTCTCAGCACGACGAGCGAGGTCCCTCGAATCCAGCGACACCGTCCAAGTGACCCCCACAGTCCAGTGACTCTTCAGCCCAAGTTTGGTGGAGGTAAGTCCTTGCCTCACCTCGCTGGGCTGCATTGCTGGGAACCGCGACTTTGCAAGCTACTCCGGCCCCTGTGCACTTCCGGCGGAAATCCTTCGTGCACAGCCAAGCCTGGGTCCACGGCACTCTAACCTGCATTGCACGACTTTCTAAGTTGGTCTCCGGCGACGTGGGACTCCTTTGTGCAACTTCGGCGAGCACCGTTTCACGCATCCTCGTAGTGCCTGTTTCTGGCACTTCTCCGGGTGCTACCTGCTTCAGTGAGGGCTCTTTGTCTTGCTCGACGTCCCCTCTCTCTGCAGGTCCAATTTGCGACCTCCTGGTCCCTCCCGGGCCCCAGCAGGGTCCAAAAACGCCAAACGCACGATTTGCGTGTAGCAAGGCTTGTTGGCGTCCATCCGGCGGGAAAACACTTCTGCACGACTCTCCAAGGCGTGGGGGATCCATCCTCCAAAGGGGAAGTCTCTAGCCCTTGTCGTTCCTGCAGTATTCACAGTTCTTCAGCCTAGTAAGAGCTTCTTTGCACCAACCGCTGGCATTTCTTGGGCATCTGCCCATCTCCGAGCTGCTTGTGACTTTTGGACTTGGTCCCCTTGTTCCACAGGTACCCGCAGTCAGGAATCCATCGTTGTTGCATTGCTGATTTGTGTTTTCCTTGCATTTTCCCTCTAACACGACTATTTTGTCCTTAGGGGAACTTTAGTGCACTTTGCACTCACTTTTCAGGGTCTTGGGGAGGGTTATTTTTCTAACTCTCACTATTTTCTAATAGTCCCAGCGACCCTCTACAAAGTCACATAGGTTTGGGGTCCATTCGTGGTTCGCATTCCACTTTTGGAGCATATGGTTTGTGTTGCCCCTATGTTTCCCCATTGCATCCTATTGTAACTATACATTGTTTGCACTGTTTTCTAAGACTATACTGCATATTTTTGCTATTGTGTATATATATCTTGTGTATATTTCCTATCCTCTCACTGAGGGTACACTCTAAGATACTTTGGCATATTGTCATAAAAATAAAGTACCTTTATTTTTAGTATAACTGTGTATTGTGTTTTCTTATGATATTGTGCATATGACACTAAGTGGTACTGTAGTAGCTTCACACGTCTCCTAGTTCAGCCTAAGCTGCTCTGCTAAGCTACCATTATCTATCAGCCTAAGCTGCTAGACACCCTATACACTAATAAGGGATAACTGGGCCTGGTGCAAGGTGCAAGTACCCCTTGGTACTCACTACAAGCCAGTCCAGCCTCCTACATTGGTTGTGCAGTGGTGGGATAAGTGCTTGAGACTACTTACCACTCTTGTCATTGTACTTTTCATAAGAGAAAAATATACAAAACAAGGGCAGTGTATATACACATAGCCAAAAAGTTTTGCATTTCCTCTTTTCACTCTTTTCTAAGTGCTGAAAAGTACTTCTAAACTTTCAAAAAGTTCTTAAAAGTTTAAAAAGTTTTTTCTGTCTTTCCAAAAAGTTCTGAAAACTTTTTTCTCTTTTTCTATCACTTTAACTCTCTCTAAAAAATGTCTGGCACAGGAAAAAATGTTGAACTGTCCAAACTTGCATATGATCACCTTAGCTGGAAAGGAGCAAGGAGTCTCTGCATAGAGAGAGGTTTGAGTGTAGGGAAGAATCCTTCTTTAGAACTGTTAATTAATATGCTTAGAGTACAGGATAAGGCCATAAGTGCCCAATCTGTAGAAAAAGTAGCTAATGGTTCTCAATCTGATCCAGGGACTCCCCCAGGAAAAGGTTCAGGAAAGAAACTTCTCAGCCTGCCCATTACTAGACAGTCTAGCATAGTTGGTACAGAGGTTGAATCACACCATACTAATGGTGTGCTCTCACATTATACTGGTAGCCAAGCTGTTAGGGTGCCCTCTGTAAGGGACAGGTCTCCTTCTGTTCATTCCCATCATACCTCTGTATCTAGAAATGTCCCTCCCACCCACCCTGATGACAGATTGTTAGAAAGGGAGCTCAATAGATTGAGAGTGGAACAAACCAGACTGAAGCTCAAGAAGCAACAGCTGGATTTGGATAGACAGTCTTTAGAAATAGAGAGGGAAAGACAGAAGTTGGGTTTAGAAACCCATGGTGGCAGCAGCAGTATTCCCCATAGTCATCCTGCAAAAGAGCATGATTCCAGGAATCTGCACAAGATAGTTCCCCCTTATAAGGAGGGGGATGACATTAACAAGTGGTTTGCTGCACTTGAGAGGGCCTGTGCTGTACAGGATGTCCCTCAAAAGCAGTGGGCTGCTATCCTATGGCTATCATTTAGTGGAAAAGGTAGGGATAGGCTCCTTACAGTGAAAGAAAATGATGCCAATAATTTCCAAGTTCTTAAGAATGCACTCCTGGATGGTTATGGCTTAACCACTGAACAGTACAGGATAAAGTTCAGAGAGACCAAAAAGGAGTCTTCACAAGACTGGGTTGATTTCATTGACCATTCAGTGAAGGCCTTGGAGGGGTGGTTACATGGCAGTAAAGTTACTGATTATGACAGCCTGTATAACTTAATCCTGAGAGAGCATATTCTTAATAATTGTGTGTCTGATTTGTTGCACCAGTACTTGGTGGACTCTGATCTGACCTCTCCCCAAGAATTGGGAAAGAAGGCAGACAAATGGGTCAGAACAAGGGTGAACAGAAAAGTTCATACAGGGGGTGACAAAGATGGCAATAAGAAGAAAGATGGTGAAAAATCTCAAGATAAGCATGGGGATAAGGGTAAAACCAAAGATCCCACTTCAAATCTTAAACACTCTTCAGAGGGTGGGGATAAAACAAATTCTTCCTCTTCTTCCCAACCTGCACACATTAAAAAGCCTTGGTGCTTTGTGTGTAAAAACAGAGGCCATAGGCCAGGGGATAAGTCCTGTCCAGGTAAACCCCCTGAGCCTACCACCACTAATACATCAAGCTCTAGTGCCCCTAGCAGTAGTGGTACTAGTGGTGGGACTGCTGGCAACAGTCAAGCAAAGGGTGTAGTTGGGTTCACTTATGGGTCCATAGTGGAAACTGATGTCATCAGTCCCAAGACAGTTTCTGTCACACCTAGTGGCATTGGCCTTGCCACACTGGCTGCTTGTCCCCTTACAATGGATAAGTACAGGCAGACAGTTTCAATAAATGGTGTTGAGGCCTTGGCCTACAGGGACACAGGTGCCAGTTTCACTTTGGTGACTGAAAACCTAGTGCCTCCTGAACAACACATCATTGGACAACAGTATAAGATTATTGATGTCCATAACTCCACTAAGTTTCTTCCCTTAGCTATAATTCAGTTTAGTTGGGGTGGAGTTACTGGCCCTAAGCAGGTGGTGGTATCACCTAGCTTACCTGTAGACTGTCTCTTAGGTAATGACCTAGAGGCCTCAGGTTGGGCTGATGTAGAGTTTTATGCCCATGCAGCCATGCTGGGCATCCCTGAGGAATTGTTCCGTCTCATTTCAAGTGAAAGGAAAAAGCAAAGGAGAGAAGGCCTGAAAACTCAGGATCCCTCTCCATCAACAGGTAAAAAGGGTATCACAGTATCCCCTAACCACCCTACCAGTCGGGATACTATTCCTGTGGTGGGAGAAATCTCTCCTGGGGTGGCACCTGTTCCAAGGGAATCATCAGCTGGCAAAGCTGGACTCCCTGAGGTGGAAGTACCTCTCTGTGGGATAACTAACATTGGTGAGAAAAACAGCACCATTTTAATTAACATGGAGCATCCCTCCAACCCTCCCAGAGAAACTTTAGTGCAGAAACCCTGCACTACCTCACAACACTTAGGACAGCATCCCTGCCCTAGTGTGGAGCTCATAGGACAGCATCCCTGCCCTGCTCCAACTCAAGAGAAACAGCATCCCTGTTCTCTCTTCCAGCCAGATGGACAAAGTTTTTGCCCAGCTATGGCTTTTCTGAGACAGCATCCCTGTCTGGCATTTCCATCACTACAAATAGGTTCAGTGGACAATTCCCACTGCTCTAAACTAAAACTTACTGATAGAAACTCTGAAAATACATCTTCACATTGTTGCTTAGCTAAAAAACTTCAAACAGGGTGGTTTACATCCCCACAGGGAAGTAACCATATAGTGGATGATAAAGGGAGTAACCAGTCTATTGCAGAGCTACTCTCTACTTATCACCACTTAGACAATAAAGTCTCAACTGGCCAAGGTTAGCCTTATTGTCCTTCGTTTGGGGGGGGGTTGTGTGAGAAGGTAGCCTCTTTCTAGCCTTGTTACCCCCACTTTTGGCCTGTTTGTGAGTGTATGTCAGGATGTTTGTCACTGTTTTCACTGTCTCACTGGGATCCTGATGGCTAGGCCCCATTGCTCATAGTGAAAACACTATGTTTTCAGTATGTTTGTTATGTGTCACTGGGATCCTGCTGGTCAGGACCCCAGTGCTCATAGGTTTGTGGCCTATATGTATGTGTCACTGGGACCCTGTCACACATGGCCCCAGTGCTCATAGGTGTGCATGTATATGTTCCCTGTGTGGTGCCTAACTGTCTCACTGAGGCTCTGCTAACCAGAACCTCAGTGGTTATGCTCTCTCATTACTTTCAAATTGTCACTAACAGGCTAGTGACCAATTTTACCAATTTACATTGGCTTACTGGAACACCCTTATAATTCCCTAGTATATGGTACTGAGGTACCCAGGGTATTGGGGTTCCAGGAGATCCCTATGGGCTGCAGCATTTCTTTTGCCACCCATAGGGAGCTCTGACAATTCTTACACAGGCCTGCCACTGCAGCCTGAGTGAAATAACGTCCACGTTATTTCACAGCCATTTTACACTGCACTTAAGTAACTTATAAGTCACCTATATGTCTAACCTTTACCTGGTAAAGGTTAGGTGCAAAGTTACTTAGTGTGAGGGCACCCTGGCACTAGCCAAGGTGCCCCCACATTGTTCAGAGCCAATTCACTGAACTTTGTGAGTGCGGGGACACCATTACACGCGTGCACTACATATAGGTCACTACCTATATGTAGCTTCACCATGGTAACTCCGAATATGGCCATGTAACATGTCTATGATCATGGAATTGCCCCCTCTATGCCATCCTGGCATTGTTGGTACAATTCCATGATCCCAGTGGTCTGTAGCACAGACTCTGGTACTGCCAGACTGCCCTTCCTGGGGTTTCACTGCAGCTGCTGCTGCTGCCAACCCCTCAGACAGGCAGCTGCCCTCCTGGGGTCCAGCCAGGCCTGGCCCAGGATGGCAGAACAAAGAACTTCCTCTGAGAGAGGGTGTGACACCCTCTCCCTTTGGAAAATGGTGTGAAGGCAGGGGAGGAGTAGCCTCCCCCAGCCTCTGGAAATGCTTTGTTGGGCACAGATGTGCCCAATTCTGCATAAGCCAGTCTACACCGGTTCAGGGACCCCTTAGCCCCTGCTCTGGCGCGAAACTGGACAAAGGAAAGGGGAGTGACCACTACCCTGACCTGCACCTCCCCTGGGAGGTGTCCAGAGCTCCTCCAGTGTGCTCCAGACCTCTGCCATCTTGGAAACAGAGGTGCTGCTGGCACACTGGACTGCTCTGAGTGGCCAGTGCCACCAGGTGACGTCAGAGACTCCTTGTGATAGGCTCCTTCAGGTGTTAGTAGCCTTTCCTCTCTCCTAGGTAGCCAAACCCTCTTTTCTGGCTATTTAGGGTCTCTGTCTCTGGGGAAACTTTAGATAACGAATGCATGAGCTCAGCCGAGTTCCTCTGCATCTCCCTCTTCACCTTCTGATAAGGAATCGACCGCTGACCGCGCTGGAAGCCTGCAAACCTGCAACATAGTAGCAAAGACGACTACTGCAACTCTGTAACGCTGATCCTGCCGCCTTCTCGTCTGTTTTCCTGCTTGTGCATGCTGTGGGGGTAGTCTGCCTCCTCTCTGCACCAGAAGCTCCGAAGAAATCTCCCGTGGGTCGACGGAATCTTCCCCCTGCAACCGCAGGCACCAAAAAGCTGCATTACCGGTCCCTTGGGTCTCCTCTCAGCACGACGAGCGAGGTCCCTCGAATCCAGCGACACCGTCCAAGTGACCCCCACAGTCCAGTGACTCTTCAGCCCAAGTTTGGTGGAGGTAAGTCCTTGCCTCACCTCGCTGGGCTGCATTGCTGGGAACCGCGACTTTGCAAGCTACTCCGGCCCCTGTGCACTTCCGGCGGAAATCCTTCGTGCACAGCCAAGCCTGGGTCCACGGCACTCTAACCTGCATTGCACGACTTTCTAAGTTGGTCTCCGGCGACGTGGGACTCCTTTGTGCAACTTCGGCGAGCACCGTTTCACGCATCCTCGTAGTGCCTGTTTCTGGCACTTCTCCGGGTGCTACCTGCTTCAGTGAGGGCTCTTTGTCTTGCTCGACGTCCCCTCTCTCTGCAGGTCCAATTTGCGACCTCCTGGTCCCTCCCGGGCCCCAGCAGGGTCCAAAAACGCCAAACGCACGATTTGCGTGTAGCAAGGCTTGTTGGCGTCCATCCGGCGGGAAAACACTTCTGCACGACTCTCCAAGGCGTGGGGGATCCATCCTCCAAAGGGGAAGTCTCTAGCCCTTGTCGTTCCTGCAGTATTCACAGTTCTTCAGCCTAGTAAGAGCTTCTTTGCACCAACCGCTGGCATTTCTTGGGCATCTGCCCATCTCCGAGCTGCTTGTGACTTTTGGACTTGGTCCCCATGTTCCACAGGTACCCGCAGTCAGGAATCCATCGTTGTTGCATTGCTGATTTGTGTTTTCCTTGCATTTTCCCTCTAACACGACTATTTTGTCCTTAGGGGAACTTTAGTGCACTTTGCACTCACTTTTCAGGGTCTTGGGGAGGGTTATTTTTCTAACTCTCACTATTTTCTAATAGTCCCAGCGACCCTCTACAAGGTCACATAGGTTTGGGGTCCATTCGTGGTTCGCATTCCACTTTTGGAGCATATGGTTTGTGTTGCCCCTATCCCTATGTTTCCCCATTGCATCCTATTGTAACTATACATTGTTTGCACTGTTTTCTAAGACTATACTGCATATTTTTGCTATTGTGTATATATATCTTGTGTATATTTCCTATCCTCTCACTGAGGGTACACTCTAAGATACTTTGGCATATTGTCATAAAAATAAAGTACCTTTATTTTTAGTATAACTGTGTATTGTGTTTTCTTATGATATTGTGCATATGACACTAAGTGGTACTGTAGTAGCTTCACACGTCTCCTAGTTCAGCCTAAGCTGCTCTGCTAAGCTACCATTATCTATCAGCCTAAGCTGCTAGACACCCTATACACTAATAAGGGATAACTGGGCCTGGTGCAAGGTGCAAGTACCCCTTGGTACTCACTACAAGCCAGTCCAGCCTCCTACAGCTACTGCCAGCAACTGCAACAGTTTCCAGGTCGTGCATCCTCTGAGGACTGCCTGTCTTCAGCTGCACCACAAGAACCAAAGGAATCTCCTGTGGAGTGACGGAGTCACTTTCCTGCTTTAGCAGTCACCTCTCTGCAGCGACGACCGGTGGTGTAGGTCCCTCTTCAGACAATGAGCGTGGATCCAGCAATACGGGTGGTGGAATAAATTGACCCTGACAATCCTAAGGTCCAGCTGTCCAACTTTGGTGGAGGTAAGAGCTTGTCTCCCCACACAAGACAGTACCCCGTGCACAGCATGACTTGCAGTTGCCACGGCTTGTGCGCGACCTTCCAAGAAGTTCTTCGTGCACAGCACAACTTAGGGCACCAGCACTGTATCCTGCAATGCACAGGTTCCTGAGTGGTTCTCCCAGGGCGTGGGATCCCTTTGTGTCGTGCTGCGTGGGCCTCCATTTGCACCTTCTTTGTCCCAGTGCTGTGGGACTCCTGTGCGCGCTGCCTGGTCTTCTGAGGGCTCTCTGGTCCCAGGCAGCACCATTTTCCCCTAAGTGCAAGCTTTGCGTGTGCCAAGGCTTGTTAGTGGAATCCAGCGACGCAAACCAGACTGCAATCACCCATCCTGCGTGGGATATCTTCTGCACCAACCAGGAACCCGCATCTGCCTTCTTGGGTGCATAACTGACTTTGTCTTCTCACCCGTGGTTCTACTTTTGCACCTTCATCTGGCTTAGCAGGGGCTCCTGTTCTCCCTGGACTCTTCAGTGCTTCTAGGACTTGGTCCCCTTCTGTCCCAGGGCTTCAGGTCCAGGAATCCATCATTGGTGTCTTGCAGTCTATTCTGGTTCTTGCATAATCTTCTATCATGACTTCTTGTGTGTTTCAGGAAACTTTCTGTGATTTACTCCTGCTTTCCTGGACTCTGGGGTGGGTTCTATTACTTACCTTTGGTGGTTTCTTACACTCTCAGAGCCCCTCTACACACTACATTTGCCAAGGTGGGAAACCGACTTTCGCATTCCACTATTTTAGTATATGGTTTCTGTTCCCCCAGGCCCATTGCAACTTATTGTGATTTTCACTATTCACACTGTTTTCTGACAGTATACTTACCTGTTTTTGGATACTAGTGTATATATTGTGTATATTACTTACCTCCTAAGTAGTCTCTAAGGTATTTTTGGCATTTGTGTCACCAAAATAAAGTACCTTCATTTTAGTAACACTGAGTATTTTCTTTTGTGTGGTCGAGTACTGTGTGATTACAGTGGTATTGCAAGAGCGTTACATGTCTCCTAGTTCAGCCTTGGCTGCTCTGCTACAGCTACCTCTAGACAGCCTGTCTTCTAGACACTGACTACATTTGACTAATAAGGGATAACTTGACCTGCTATAAGGTGTAAGTACCTTTGGTACCCACTACAAACCAGGCCAGCCTCCTACACATGTGTAAAGCATTTCACAACACCAACATGGATGGTAATTAATCGGCAGGACTCAAATGAAATCCAACACCAATTTAGAAAACTAAAGCAGATTTTTATCTTAAGTTAGACACCAAAACAAACTTTGCATCTTACATATAACCAGAGTTGTGAATTTTTAAAGCGTTAAAAAATGTAGCTGGTAAATAAATACAATTGAAGTCAAAGGTGGGATAGCACAGTGTGCAATTGGTCGCTTGTGGGGTGCGTTTCGTGGAACCCGACTGGAGTTAAGGTCTGAGGGGTCCCTAGACCAAGTTTCAATAGACAGTGCCTTTTTAATTTATCCAGGGAGTCCGGGTGCCGAGGTAGCCTTGCTGTCCTTAGAAAAGACCGGGACTCATGAGTGTTGTCAATCAAAGATGCAGAACTTTGCAAAACCACACTTGGAGATGGAGTTACACTCTACTCTCGGACAGTAGAGGCCTTTGGGGTCTCCAGATGTGGATCCACAGCTGGCACTCCGCCACCATGTCTGGTTGCTCCTGGGGGTAGAAGTGGCCTTGAAGCTGTCACTCACAGGACGGTTGTGCCAAAGATGCGTTGCCACTTAGTCAAAGTAACCTTCTTCAGGGTGCAGGATCTCAGCAGTGGGGGCCTTGCTGACGTTGGTCACTATTGCTGGGAGTTGCTCTGGAGCTGGTGACATCTGGGGACGGGTCGGTTACTGAGCAACAAGCCTTGGCAAAATAATCCATTGGTACTTTGCTAGCCGCAGGTCACCAGGAGTGGTGTAGCGGCTCGAAACGTGGTGTGAGCCTCACTACAACTCCTGGGGTGCACTGACTTTCTTTGGGCTCAATCTAGAGGGGCCCGACGGGCTGCACCTCTTCGGACACAGCACCACGTTTCTTCTGCAGGTTGCAGGTGACTGGTTCCACTACTCAGGGGAGTGTGCTTCAGTTTCTGCTGTCCACTGGAGTCCCTCTTGCTGGAGGGAACGAGTTTGTACCACAGGCACACGTTGAACGCACAGTTCCAAAATATGGTCTTCTCAGGGACACTGTTGGCGCTGTGGTGGAGTCCAAAGTCCTGTTGTCGGTGACAGTGTCTTCTCTGTTCCTCTTCTTGGAATTAAAGTCAGACTGAGGTTCTAAGGCCAGGTGAGATACTTAAATACTAGTTTAGGGGGCGTTAAAGGTGTGAGGAAGTGTGGCTAATGGGCTACTGGTCCCTGCGGCTAGTCTGCCCCTGAAGGGATGACTTCCTGTGGGAGTACATCACTTTTCTACCCAGAACCCTCTAAGTTCAAGATTTGCCAACAAGACAGGACCTTTCCTCAGCTGTACAGACCTCTTAGCCCATCCCAGAGGTCTGGCTAGCCTCTTGGAGGGGTACACCTCCTCAGTAACTAATTTTCTTGCCTGTCAGCCTGGACAGGGCAGAAAGGCTTTGTCCTCCAGTGGGGGACAAGGAATTACAAATCAAGGATGGTGAAAGCCTTTAAGGCTCGCCACCTTGATTACTGCAAGCCCAAGCCATCCTGGGAGGGTGGAGGTTGACCTTTTTCCTGCCTAGGTCCTTTGTGCCCACCCTGGGGAAAGTTAGCACAACTTGCAGGAGAGCACACCCTTGTCTTGGCGGCAAATGGCTTGGGGAGCCCGCTAAGGCAAGAGAAAGCTGGCAACTTGGTGGGCATCCTCTAAGGACGCCACCAGGCTACATGCTAGGTAATCCTGGGCATGAGAATTGAGCTCAAGGTTAAAAAGCACAGTGTTTGACACCAAACACAGGTGAAATTGTTCGGGTCATCATGGAGCTGGACATCTGGGGTTTGCCCGGGAGCCAGCTCATGTTATCCTATGGGCAGCTGGTCACTTGCAGGAGCATTAAGTTTTAAATGCTATCACAGGGTCATATAGGCTCCTGCATATATGCTCTCACTCATAAGACAGTGCACCCCACCTCTTGGGCTACAGGAAGCCTGCCTTAGGGGTGATTGACCTGTACTATGTGCAGTGAAAGGACTCTGCCTACACTTGGTGTGGGCAGAGTAAAACTCGTGCAGGCTGACATGGCAGCTCTGCAGGCTTTGCTTTTACTCGGACCAAGCAGAGTGGCACAATCACTGCTGCAGCCCTTTTGATCCCTTTACCATCCCTACCCTGGGTACCACTGGCACCATTTACTAGGGCCTTACAGATGTGGCAAAGTCCTTGCCAATTGGGTTTACCAAATCACAATACTATTTAAGGGAAAGAGCAATGGCACTGAGGTCTGATTAGCAGGCCTCAGTGTACTTTCTGATCAACAACAAAGGCATCAGTAGTCTAAACAGAGGCAAAAAGTGTGTGTGGGGGGCATATTCAAAGAGCCCAGTTTCTTATAGTTTCGCTGCTGTGGGCTTAACTCACTGTTGGCCTACATCAATGTGGTGTGTGGTGCTGTGCTGTATTAGTTATACATGTGCTGGGTGTATATGTGCCTGTGACTGGTACAGTATAGGAACTAGGCAGTCCTGTGTAGTGCATCTGTGTTATATACATGCGGTGGGTGTACGCGTGCCTGTGAATGGTACAATATATATGAGATGTATTGTTGTGCAGTGTGTGTTAGTTATATGTATGTGCTGGTTGTATGTGAGCCTGTAAATGGTACAATACATGAAAGATTCTGGTTTCTGTTTTGGGAGACCCAGGGCTGACTAGAGGAACATGAGGAGGTAGAGGAATCCCATCCCAGACGGATTAGTGAATTGCTATTCCTGTGAGATGGGAAGGGCACACTGGAGGAAGGGAGAGCCAGGCTCTTCAGTATCCACAATTGGAGCTCTTTGATTCAGAGAAAGGTCACTATGAAGGGGCCTGGGCACATCTCAGGAAGGATATGAGAATCATGAAGAGTAGGGGTGAGGCCCTCGGGTAAACTTTTGATGTGGCTGACATTCCGGTCTGAACCTTTAGTCACTCCCGTGGCCAGTATTGTGGGGCTATCAGATTTGGAGTCCCTCTTGCTGTGACAAACTCCTTTCTGGAGGAAGGGCTGGGTAGAAGCAAAAGCATTTCAAAAGGAGCAGAACCTGACATAAACTTTAAAGAATCAGACTGTAAATCACATTTGGTGCTTGGAAATGGATTGTAAGAAAGGGAGATCGAGGTCCCCAAAATTGTGAACTGTCAGGAAGCCAGTCAGGCTGTGTGAGGAGGGGAAGCTCTGCAAGACGTCTGCCTGTGATCAGGACTGGGGCCAAGGTCTGACAGTCTCACAGTTGGCTGATATCCATTCCCCATGGGATCCAAGCTCACCTGCCCCTAAGGCACCAGAGCCTGCCTGCTTGCCAAGATAGTGTACCCTTTGAGAAGAGGAGAGAGTTGAGGGAGTGAGGTCTAGTGCAGGATCTTGGGGGTTGGATCCCAACAGTGAGGTATGAGGAGTCAGCTCCTCACAGATTGGGTTGTTGCCTCTGTGCAGGTCAGAGTCAGTGATCCATGTATGCCAGATGAGGGCTGCCGTGAACGCTTCTGCACCGATCCGCTCATTGCCCATATGCAGGTTTGAAGTTGGTGAACCCATATGCTAGGTACTGTCACCTTAAAGATTACTGCAGTGTGGATAGGGCCGTAGCTTTATCGGGAGTGAAGTCGGCGACTCCTTATGTCAAGTATGGCCTCTGTGAAGATTGCTGCTGTGCCAATCCTTCTGGAGCCCGTATACAGAGTCAGGACGGTGACAGCGTATGCCGTGGGCCACCGGGAAAAGGCAAAGAGCATGGTCTGGTCGAGAATGTTGTCAAGAGGTGTAAAAGCTATGGTGATGACCCATGGGGACCAGCACTAGGAGTGTCAAATTCCCCCTCCTCCACCTGCGGGAGGATCCCAGGAAATTTAGCAGCATCGGAGGAGCATTGAGGACCCCCTGGCTGCTGCCCCCACAGGACCACGTGTGAGGAACTCAAGGGCACCGGACCACTTCCCTCCAGGGCTGCTTGTGAAGAACTCATCAGAGACAGCTGCTGCAGCTTCAGCACCCACAAAGGGGGTGTGCTCTGGGACTCCGGTCATGCAGGTCCTGCTGGTGAAAGTTAAGACTGATTTATGGCCCTGATGGCTCTGAGGGAAATTGTCTGCCAGAAAGCACTTGGGAGCTGTAACACCTTTGATTTTATTAACAATCACAGTGGGACTCCTGAGACCCAGACTACTGGTGGGGCTTAACCTGAACTTCACCTATAGGTATTGATGAATAACCGTTACCGTAAGTGAGAGAGAAGTAGGACTCAAGAACCCTGCCTCTTAGAACACTACAACCTTGACCTGAGGGGACTGTGTGTATTGTTTGTGGATGCAGTATTTAACTTTGTGTTGGTATGAATACTCCTTTTTACAGAAAGCCAAGTATTTGCGTGGACATTCATATATTGTTGTTGCTGAACATATTTTGTGGGCCTCTGTTCGCCCCTCTATCCCCCCCCCAAAAGTCTTTGACTGTTTCCTCCGAAAGTCACATGCTGAAAGAGTACCTGGCCCAGTTGCTCATGGCTCATAGTAGGTCTGGACTTGGGACATCAGGAGTAAAAGCCCACAACCCCCACTTTTCGGCAGAGTAGCAACTGCTTGCCCTGTGGCTCTCTGACAACATTCATTTACAATTTATCTGTGAAACAAAATTATTTATCAACGTGCATCAGTTAGATAACATTGTGGATTAAATACTGTAACAAAGCCGATAAATCAATCAATCAATTCCTGCCCCTAAAGCCAGAAATGCCTTTGTTTCAGCTGAAGGCCTGCTGGTTGTTTCTCCCCGAACTCAAGGATCTGTTCTTCCACTGTCACCACCAAATATATGATTAGCGCTATATCAGTCTGTGATGAGTAGAAAGACAAATTAAGCCAATGCTGTGGACATATCCAATTCCTTCTCCTTAAATTTTCTTATTCCGCATGTTTCTAAAATATCAGTCACCAGCACACTCACCCTATGCATACTTCTCGTCCACTTATTTGTCCATTCACCCTAGTTGGTTCTACAATTGCACCGCCTCAATTTTTCTTTGCTTTTTTGCATACTCCCTTGTAAAGCCCTCTGTTAAACCAACTCTGGTTTACGTTATAGAAAATCACAAATAAATATATAAATATGTGACAGCTCAATCTTGTGTTTGATACAGGCTCAGATGGATGTTTTGTTGTTGTAAGCAAAACATATTTTCTCAAACGTACAGTAAGAATAAGCAAATACTATTTTTATGTCGAAAAATAAACAGTAATATCTTCAATGTAAGACAGAAAAGTTGTATTTATGGATTAAGATAAGGATGGCGCTGAGAATCCAAGCCATTTGCTCAAAACTCAAACTCATCAAATTTAAGGGCCTGATTGCGACCTTGGTGGAGGGGATACTCCGTCACAAATGTGACGGATATCCCACCCGCCGTTTTACAAGTTCCATAGGATATAATTGAACTTGTAATACAGCGGACTAGATATCCATCACATTTGTGATGGAGTATCCCATTTGCCAAAGTCGTAATCAGGCCCTAAATTTCTTCCAAGATATCATAATAACCGCTACACAATTTACGAAGATGGAGAGCGTAAAAGACCCGTATTATAATGTTTTCTCATATGTTTGAAATTTCCCACTGGTAGCCAAATATTGGTGCACAGTCAGTGACAAACCTGGGAGGTGATGGGTAGACCTATAGATGTAGATTGTAAAGTGATACTGCATGGTATTATGGAAGGAGAGGGAGTCACGGATCATACCATAACCTCACTGCTAGTGGCTTGTTGACAGCCAAGAATGACTTAGCACATCATTTGCTGGTATAAATATCCCCACATTAGATTAATGGATTAGGGAAGTGGACATTTGCGCCAGAACTGGTCTATAAAGCAAGGGGTGTCCCAAAACAATACACTAAATATGGATTCAAAGGTGGGAATACTCTAAAAATCTGATCATTTAAGCTGAAAACTTGGGGTATGTTTAAGTCCCTCTGATCATTTTAGAGGCAGGATAAAGAAGACACACTGTGTGGAGATGTCAATCATTGTGCTGAGACGCCAACCACCCGTTTTTCTTTTTTTCATAACATCATTTTTGTTTTTCACAAAAAACAGTGAAAGGAATAATTACAAAAAGGGTATTTAGAACAAAATAGCAAAACTGTGGAAACACTTACTTGTAGGGTGTGAACATAAAGGGTAAAGTATTTTCCTTTTTCTGAGTCATTTTAACCTGAAACACAATAGTTATAAAAATTGCCAATTAAAAGGAACCTAAAATGCTTAGTATATTCCAAGACTGAATAATGATCATGCTTAGTTATTCATACAAGCAAGAATAATGATGAACATAAATCTCAGAAAATGAATCAATTGTGAGTGATGCATTAGGACAGATGGCCATCTTGATGCTCAACTGCTACCTTGGGCAATTAGTCTATTGTATGATTGACAACTCTATTCTTCATGGTGGTTAGTCCTCCATTATACAAGGCTAGCCACATTTTTAATCAGCTATCTTTATTTTGTTTATTATTATATCTATCTTTATTAAGGACTTTATTAATATATTTATTATTATATCTATCTTTATTAAGGAGTTTGAAAAATAACACTTCACAAACATGCAAGTTATACAGTGTCAGGATGCCATAAAAATATCTGAAAAATACGAAGACAATAATAAAGACAGCAACGAAAATACAGAATGCCATACTTGCAATACAGTAAAATGATGCACAAAGCATTCCAATGGCATGGGATGAGATAGCGATACTCCTCTGGATGAAGTAAAATCCCACGCTATCTATATTATTAATAATAAGTGGCAACAATACATTAGCAGACAGCTATGCTGTCAAGTCAGTCCTAAAAAAGATATACAATCCATGAAACTCAAATCCCATCTATACAAACAAGTGAAGGCCAATACAGAAACAGCCTGGTCTAGCAACAACCTAGCACAGCCAAATGGACCAATATTGCATTATTGTTGACTAATCAATAAAAGAAGGTAGGAAAACAAGAGATAAAAAAGAGGTACAGCACTTAAACTATTCACCAATACTCTTCCAACTCCAGGAATTACAGGAAAAAAGAGAACACTTAAATTAACTAAACACACAGGCCCTCATTACAAGGCTGACTGTCATGAGACTGTCAGCCTTGCTTTGACAGTCTTACCGCCGCAGACCTGGCAGTAAGGACCGCCACATCACAAGTTGTGGAGCTTGGCAGACGCTAAGCCTCCACAACCCCGCCTGGCCCGCCGGTGCAGTCGCACCTATGCGGCTGGCGGTGTGCACCTCCAACCCGGCGGCAGGCCTCAGCCTGCTGGCCGGATTACAAGGCTGCAGACCGCCAGGCTTTCTGTGGTGGTCACCCCACCACGAAAACCCTGGCGGTCACGCACCTGGTGACAGGAATCCCCATTCCTGTTGCCAGCACACATGTCCCCAAACATGCACCCCCCCCCACCCGTCCAAACACTCCCAAACAACCCCTGACCTTTCACACACACATGCATTCCCGTACACATCCCTCAGCAGACGCATACATCCAGACAGACACCCTCACTCACTAACAAACATGCGCTCAGACACCCCCACACATGGGCATATACACACACACAGGAGGTCGTCTGGGAGGGGATGGGTCCTGGCGGTCTTGCACCACCAGCACCACCAAGCCAGCAGGATTCCGCCAAACCGCATTACGGCTTGTAACACGGCAGAAGGAGTCTTGCTGCTCTGGCGGTGCTGGCGATGCAACCGCCTCTGCGGAGTCGGACTTCCGCCCAGAAATGGGCAGAAGTCCTTCAAAGACTCCTAATATGGCAGTCTGTTGCCTGAAGCGGATTTGGTGGTCTTCCAAAAAGACGGTGCTTGTCACGGCGGGGCCCTGTTCAGCGGTTCTTGAGACGGCGGGGCCCTGTTCAGCGGTTCTTGTGACGGCGGGCCCTGTTCAGCGGTGCTTGTCACGGCGGGGCCCTGTTCAGCGGTGCTTGTCACGGCGGGGCCCTGTTCAGCAGTGCTTGTCACGGCGGGGCCCTGTTCAGCGGTTCTTGAGACGGCGGGGCCCTGTTCAGCGGTTCTTGAGACGGTGGGGCCCTGTTCAGCAGTGCTTGTCACGGCGGGCCCTGTTCAGCGGTTCTTGAGACGGCGGGGCCCTGTTCAGCGGTTCTTGAGACGGCAGGGCCCTGTTCAGCGGTTCTTGAGACGGCGGGGCCCTGTTCAGCGGTGCTTGTCTTGTGTTCCTGGGGAACCGGATCTGGCCAATAATTCCCGCTCAGTCGCCATCCGACCTTTCGCTAGCGGGGCCCTCCTGTGCTGGAGTCCTGGGCCCGTGGGTGTCCTCCGTCACACCCGAAATGGGGCTGGTGGGGCCCTCCTGGGCAGCTCGCCTGCTGCCGGACTTGTCCGCCCTGCTGCCCTTGCCCTCCTTCGCCGAATCTCTGGGGCCCTTGCCTCCCTTTGTGGATGTGCCAGGTGACGGTGCAAGGGTAGTGTCCTTGGGGGCAGCCGTCTCAGGCCTGTCGCGCCGGCCCTTCCCTTTTTTGGTTCTTTTCCCAGGGGGTGGGCTGGCTGTCCCCTTGCTGCTGGCCGATGTTCCGGCCCTAGGAGCTGGTGGACTCCAATAGCCCTGAACTATGGTCCTAGTAGGTGCAGGGCTTGTGGTGGCTGAGGTGCTGTTTGGACTCTTACGAGATGGAGGGGGTGGGTCAGGTGATGCAAAGAGGTTAATTTTGGAGAGGAAAAACTTTTTAGGAGCAATGGGAAGGGTAGGTGCAGTGGGTATGGGAGTGGAGGAAGAGGATGTGGTTGTAGGAGAGTCAAGTGTGCTGTCTATGGGTGCAGGTGCATGTGACTGAGGCTGTCGTGAGGTGGATGGCTGCCTGCATTTGTGTGGTTTGGAAGAGGGGGTGACAGACACACTGGGAGAGGACACAGGGGACGTGTAAATGGCAGTGGGGGTGGTGACTGCACGTGTGCGGAGTGTTCTGGTGGGTGTGCTGGTGATGGACGTAGTGGCTGATGATGTGCATGCATGTGTGAGTGGAGACGTCACAGGGAGGGAGGAGGGAGACGAGGAGGAGGGGGACACAGAGGAGGCAGTGGCTGTTGGCATGTCTGCATGTGGATGTTGCTTGGGTGAATGCTGTGTGATCTGTGGTGCTTATGTCTGGATGAGCTGCCCTTGGGTGTTGATGTGTGTGCAGGCTGGTCTGTAGGTGTGTCTGGGATAGGCAGAGGAACAGGGGAGTGGGACTGGGTGGAGGGAGTTGGAGGAGGGAGGCTGGAGACAGGGACAATGGCTGCCGTCAGTGCTGAGGCCAGAGCGTTGAACGATCGCTGATGGGCAGCCTGACCCGAATGAATGCCCTCCAGGTATGCATTGCTCCGATGCACCTCCCTTTCCACCCCCTGGATGGCATTCAAAAGGGTAGACTGCCCAACAATGAGCGTCTGGAGGAGGTCAATGATCTCTGCACTGAGGGCAGCAGGGGTAACTGGGGCAGGGCCTGAGGTGCCTGGGGCGAAGGAGATGCCCGGCTTCCTGGCCGAGCGGGCACGGGGTGAACGCTGAGGGGCTGCTGGGAGGGCGGAGCTGGTGCGCTGGGTGGCGGCTGTACCTGTTGTTGCGGTGGGCACGGATGTTGCCGCCACCACAAGGGAGCTCCCTTCCGAGGACGTGTCGGTGTCGCTGACGTCTCCACGGGTCCCCGTTGTGGTGCTCCTCTTGCCCTCCGTCTCACTGGTGAACTCGGAGTCGGTTCCAGGGCCCTCCGGGGCCATGTGAGATGCAGCTCCCTCGTGCGCCGATGCCACTTCTCCTCCGCCTGATGATGCTAATGCACACATGAACAGGAAACCCCCAAAAAAGGGGGGGGATAAGAAAGAAAGACATGTTGAGTGCATGCATTGGCGGCACCGTTGGCGGAGAGGACAGACACAGAAGCCCCCTGCACTACGCCGCGCACTCGGGGTACACTACTCAATTATTGTGACTTGGCCTACAAGTCTATGGAGTACAACTGCACACATAGGTGAGCCCGGGCCATGGATAGCTGTACTTAGCACCCTACAGAGGTGGGGGGCGGGGGCACAGGGCCATGCCTAACGGAGGGGCCTAGCCTACAGAAACCGCCCTGGCCTAGAGATAGCCACAGCCCTCCTCCACCACCCAGACACCTGCACTGTGCGCTGATATAGCAGAATGTGCTGAGACTCACCCCCTTGTGTCTGCTGTGATGTCCTCACGCGCCCATCCAAATCGGGGTAGGCCACCGCCAGGATCCGGGACATCAGGGGGGTCAATTGCCGTGTGGCACCCCTCCTAGGTTGGGAGGCCATCCCCAGCAGAGCCTCGGCGGTCTTTCTGCTCCCGCGGCAGATGTCCTCCCACCTCTTGCGGCAGTGGGTGCCCCGTCTGTTGTGGACCCCCAGGGCCCGGACGTCCTTGGTGATGGCTCGCCAAATGTCGATCTTCTGATGGGCGCTGACCTATGTGACATGGACAGGGTGGGAAAAGAAATATCATCACTTTTCTGCATTGTCGATGTGAGTGGCCCCCCCTCCCCAACCTTGCCATGTGGCACATGCTCTCATCAGTCGTGCGTTGCATTCCTCATTCGCTCCCCTCCCCACCATCTTACATCCACCCCACTCAACACAGGCATAGCCCATACAACGTGCTCCCTGTGTACTTACCTGTTGGTCTGGAGGACCGTAGAGTAGCGCATACTGGGGGAGGACCCCATCAACAAGTTTCTCCAATTCCTCAGATGTGAAGGCAGGGGCCCTTTCCCCAGTCGCAGCAGCCATTGTCTCTTCCAGACCGAGGTCACAGCAGCACTTGCAGTATAGGTCCTCTCCTGTGGATGATCAGGTCTCGAGTGATTAAGCAGATAGAAAATGGCGGTCACGCCCGCGGCGGTGCGTACCGCGTCCGCCGGCGCACATCGTCATTGGCTCCTGAGACCCATAGGGTTCAATGTTAACCAATGCTGCTTTGCGCTGCGGTCTTCGACCGCCTACCGCCACGGTGTGCCACGCCAGCGCATTGACCTCACATCCCATTGTCACACTTCACAGGTCAGGCAGCCGCCATTTCAAGGGCCCACATGGCTTAATTTCTACAGCGTCACACAGGCCTAGGCCTTGCATTGCCAATCATACAAGCCATTCAATGCATAGCGAATCGTGTACTGTGCAAGCTGTGGTTACGTACCTGTGGGTTGCTTGACTCTGTGCTCCATGTTGTCCTTCCTAGGCACCGTCCGCTGGGCCTTGCGAGGAGATGGAGGAATCCTCCCGTGTACAGACCGCTGGTGGACCTGTCGACAATGGAAGAAAGACATGTCATACTGACATACAGGCTTGACCGAGCCACTATACAGGAACTGTGTGCCCAGCTGGAGCCAGACCTGATGTCCCCAATTCGCCAACCCACAGGGATTCCCCCTCTGGTGCAGGTTCTGTCAGTACTCCATTTTTTGGCAAGTGGATCATTCCAAACAACAGTGGCCATATCATCAGGGATGTCTCAGCCTATGTTTTCTAAGGTTTTGTCCAGAGTGTTGTCTGCCCTGATGAAATACATGCGGAGCTACATTGTTTTCCCTGAGGTGGGCGATTTGGCTACACTGAAGGGTGATTTCTATACCCTTGGACATATCCCCAACATCATTGGTGCCATTGATGGGACTCATGTGGCTTTGGTTCCCCCCCAGTGAAAGTGAGCAGGTGTACAGGAACAGAAAAAGTTATCATTCGATGAATGTCCAGGTGGTCTGTTTGGCTGACCAGTACATCTCCCATGTAAATGCCAAGTTCCCTGGGTCAGTGCATGACGCGTACATCATGCGAAATAGCAGCATCCCTTATGTGATGGAACAGCTACAGAGACACCGTGTGTGGCTAATAGGTGACTCTGGTTACCCCAACCTGTCGTGGCTACTTACCCCAGTGAGGAATCCCAGGACAAGGGCAGAGGAACGCTACAATGAGGCCCATGGGCGAACTAGGAGGATTATAGAAAGAACCTTCGGCCTCCTGAAGGCCAGGTTTAGGTGCCTGCATATGACAGGTGAATCCCTAATGTACTCACCAAAGAAGGTGTGCCATATCATTGTGGCCTGATGTATGCTTCACAACCTGGCTTTGCGACGCCAGGTGCCTTTCCTGCAGGAGGATGGTCCAGATGGTGGTGTTGTAGCAGCTGTGGAGCCTGTGGAGAGTGAAGAGGAGGAAGACGACGGGGACGACATAGACAACAGGGACACTGTGATACAACAGTATTTTCAGTAGCACACAGGTACGAATCAACCACGCCATTTTACATTTACTTAAAGTCTCCTGCCTCTCTACTGTATGAGTTTCCCCCCAGTTCCTGTTAACTGAGTTGTGACTTTCCCTTCCGTTTTCAGAGCTGTGGGCCCCACTGTGTGACCTCTGCTTTGTTTGCCCATGGACTACAGCTGTGTGACAGTGGTATGTTGTCATCAAAATGTGACTGAACATTATTGCACCGTTATGTCTAATACATTTGTTCAAAATACAAGCAGACTCCAGATTTTTTAAGTGCAATAAGTGATTTTATTAAAGTGCTACATTTAGGAACATGATTGTAAAACGGTGATGGGTGATGGTGGAGTAATGTCCATGGCAGAGTCCAGTTTTCAGTCTCACAGGTGCATTTTCTATATGCCTGTGGAAGGATGGAGCAGGGGCAGTTCAAGGTTGGACAGGGTGACAATGTGGGACAGTGGGATGACATCAGGGGGTATCCTTTGCTGGCGGGGGTCTTGGCATCCTACTCTGTCTTCTTGTGAGATCTCAGGTGCCACTTGCGGGGTGGTTCTTCTTCTGCAGGAGGTGGGGTTCTGGTGGCCTGTCGTTGTGTGGGGGCCTCCTGTCCACTAGCGCCGGCGGAGGTGGTAGGCTGTTCCTGGTCCAGGCTAGTGACAGGGGCCCTTTTTGGTGCCACATGGTCCCGCAATGCGGTGACTATCTGGTTAAGGGCCACGACGATGGTCCCCATTGCGGAACTAATGTTCCTCAGTTCCTCTCTGAACCCCATGTACTGTTCCTCCTGCAGTACCTGGATCTCCTGGAACCTGGCCAGTACCGTAGCCATCGTCTCCTGGGAGCGGTGGTATGCTCCCATGATGGAGGAGAGGGCCTCTTGGAGAGTCGGTTCCCTGGGCCTGTCCCCCCCCTGTCGCACAGCAGCTCTACCAGTTCCCCTGTTTCCCTGGGCCTCTGTCCCCTGGACGGTGTGCCCACTACCACTGCCCCCAGGTCCCTGTTGTTGTTGGGGTGGTGGGTCAACCTGGGTGCCCTGTAGTGGTGGACACACCGCTGATTGACGTGTCCTGGAGACAGAGGCATGGGCCCGCTGGGTGGGAGCTGTGCTGGTGTTCCCAGTGGGGGTTAGGTCTCGTGTAGCCTGTGGCTGTCTGTGGGGAACCGACTGTCCCGAGGTCCCCGATGGGCCAGGCTGGTCATCTGGGTCCAGGGAGACAGAGCTGCTGTCATCACTGGGGGCCTCTTCTGGGGGTGGGATGGACATCTCTGGACCCTCCGTGGCGATGTGGTGGCGTTCGGGTCCTGTGTGTGGCATTTCGTGTAATGGGTGGGTGGCCGTGTACCCCAGTGCTGGCATTCCCTTTTGGGGGCTTTTGTGACGGTGGCTTGTGGGGGTGATGGGTGTGTGCAGTGGGCATGCTTTGGTGATGGGTGTCCATGCTTTGGGGAGGCATGCAGGGCTAGGTTTTGGGATGGGTGGGTTGTGATGGTGAGCCATTCGCAAGGAGTTGGTGTGATGGGGGTGGGGGTGAGGGTGGGGGTATGATTTGGCATGCAGGTGGGGTGGGGGGAATGAAGTAGTCGAGATTTGCCTTACCAGAGTCCATTCCTCCGCCTACTCCTGCGAGGCCCTCAGGATGCAGGATGTGCAAGACTTCCTTGTAGGAAGTTGGCTCTGTATGTGCTATTTCAAAGTAAGGAATAGCATGCACAGAGTCCAAGGGTTCCCCTTAGAGGTAAAATAGTGGTAAAAAGAGATAATACTAATGCTCTATTTTGTGGTAGTGTGGTCGAGCAGAAGGCTTATCCAAGGAGTAGTGTTAAGCATTTGTTGTACATACACATAGACAATAAATGAGGTACACACACTCAGAGACAAATCCAGCCAATAGGTTTTGTATAGAAAAATATCTTTTCTTAGTTTATTTTAAGAACCACAGGTTCAAATTTAACATGTAATATCTTGTTTGAAAGGTATTGCAGGTAAGTACATTAGGAACTTTGAATCATTTCAATTGCATGTATACTTTTCAAGTTATTCATAAATAGCTATTTTAAAAGTGGACACAGTGCAATTTTCACAGTTCCTGGGGGAGGTAAGTTTTTGTTAGTTTTACCAGGTAAGTAAGACACTTACAGGGTTCAGTTCTTGGTCCAAAGTAGCCCACCGTTGGGGGTTCAGAGCAACCCCAAAGTTACCACACCAGCAGCTCAGGGCCGGTCAGGTGCAGAGTTCAAAGTGGTGCCCAAAACGCATAGGCTCCAATGGAGAGAAGGGGGTGCCCCGGTTCCAGTCTGCCAGCAGGTAAGTACCCGCGTCTTCGGAGGGCAGACCAGGGGGGTTTTGTAGGGCACCAGGGGGGACACAAGCCCACACAGAAATTTCACCCTCAGCGGCGCGGGGGCGGCCGGGTGCAGTGTTAGAACAAGCGTCGGGTTCGCAATGGAAGTCAATGAGAGATCAAGGGATCTCTTCAGCGCTGCAGGCAGGCAAGGGGGGGCTTCCTCGGGGAAACCTCCACTGGGCAAGGGAGAGGGACTCCTGGGGGTCACTTCTGCAGTAAGAGTCCGGTTCTTCAGGTCCTGGGGGCTGCGGGTGCAGGGTCCTTTCCAGGCGTCGGGACTTAGGTTTCAGAGAGTCGCGGTCAGGGGAAGCCTCGGGATTCCCTCTGCAGGCGGCGCTGTGGGGGCTCAGGGGGGACAGGTTTTGGTACTCACAGTCGTAGAGTAGTCCGGGGGTCCTCCCTGAGGTGTTGGTTCTCCACCAGCCGAGTCGGGGTCGCCGGGTGCAGTGTTGCAAGTCTCACGCTTCTTGCGGGGAGATTGCAGGGTTCTTTAAAGCTGCTCCTTTGGATAAAGTTGCAGTCTTTTTGGAGCAGGTCCGCTGTCCTCTGGAGTTTCTTGTCGTCGTCGAAGCAGGGCAGTCCTCAGAGGATGCAGAGGTCGCTGGTCCCTTTGGAAGGCGTCGCTGGAGCAGAGTTCTTTGGAAGGCAGGAGACAGGCCGGTGAGTTTCTGGAGCCAAGGCAGTTGTTGTCTGCTGGTCTTCCTCTGCAGGGGTTTTCAGCTAGGCAGTCCTTCTTCTTGTTGTTGCGGGAATCTAGTTTCTAGGTTCAGGGAGAGCCCTTAAATACTAAATTTAAGGGCGTGTTTAGGTCTGGGGGGTTAGTAGCCAATGGCTACTAGCCCTGAGGGTGAGTACACCCTCTTTGTGCCCCCTCCCAAGGGGAGGGGGTCACATCCCTAATCCTATTGGGGGAATCCTCCATCTGCAAGATGGAGGATTTCTAAAAGTTAGAGTCACCTCAGCTCAGGACACCTTAGGGGCTGTCCTGACTGGCCAGTGACTCCTCCTTGTTATTCTCATTATTTTCTCCGGCCTTGCCGCCAAAAGTGGCGGCCGGGGCCGGAGGGGGCGGGCAACTCCACTAGCTGGAGTGTCCTGCGGTGCTGTGACAAAGGGGTGAGCCTTTGAGGCTCACCGCCAGGTGTTACAGCTCCTGCCTGGGGGAGGTGTTAGCATCTCCACCCAGTGCAGGCTTTGTTACTGGCCTCAGAGTGACAAAGGCACTCTCCCCATGGGGCCAGCAACATGTCTCTAGTGTGGCAGGCTGCTGGAACCAGTCAGCCTACACAGATAGTCGGTTAAGTTTCAGGGGGCACCTCTAAGGTGCCCTCTGTGGTGTATTTTACAATAAAATGTACACTGGCATCAGTGCGCATTTATTGTGCTGAGAAGTTTGATACCAAACTTCCCAGTTTTCAGTGTAGCCATTATGGTGCTGTGGAGTTCGTGTAAAACAGACTCCCAGACCATATACTCTTATGGCTACCCTGCACTTACAATGTCTAAGGTTTTGCTTAGACACTGTAGGGGCACAGTGCTCATGCACTGGTACCCTCACCTATGGTATAGTGCACCCTGCCTTAGGGCTGTAAGGCCTGCTACAGGGGTGTCTTACCTATACTGCATAGGCAGTGAGAGGCTGGCATGGCACCCTGAGGGGAGTGCCATGTCGACTTACTCATTTTGTTCTCACTAGCACACACAAGCTGGTAAGCAGTGTGTCTGTGCTGGGTGAGGGGTCTCTAGGGTGGCATAATACATGCTCCAGCCCTTAGAGACCTTCCCTGGCATCAGGGCCCTTGGTACCAGAGGTACCAGTTACAAGGGACTTATCTGGATGCCAGGGTGTGCCAATTGTGGAATCAAAAGTACAGGTTAGGGAAAGAACACTGGTGCTGGGGCCTGGTTAGCAGGCCTCAGCACACTTTCAATTCAAAACATAGCATCAGCAAAGGCAAAAAGTCAGGGGGTAACCATGCCAAGGAGGCATTTCCTTACACAACCCCCCCCCAAACGAAAGAGGATGAGACTAACCTTTCCCAAGAGAGTCTTCATTTTCTAAGTGGAAGAACCTGGAAAGGCCATCTGCATTGGCATGGGCAGTCCCAGGTCTGTGTTCCACTATAAAGTCCATTCCCTGTAGGGAGATGGACCACCTCAACAGTTTTGGATTTTCACCTTTCATTTGCATCAGCCATCTGAGAGGTCTGTGGTCAGTCTGAACTAGGAAGTGAGTACCAAAGAGGTATGGTCTCAGCTTCTTCAGGGACCAAACCACAGCAAAGGCCTCCCTCTCAATGGCACTCCAACGCTGCTCCCTGGGGAGTAACCTCCTGCTAATGAAAGCAACAGGCTGGTCAAGGCCATCATCATTTGTTTGGGACAAAACTGCCCCTATCCCATGTTCAGAGGCATCTGTTTGCACAATGAACTGCTTGGAGTAATCTGGAGCTTTTAGAACTGGTGCTGTGCACATAGCTTGTTTCAGGGTGTCAAAGGCCTGTTGGCATTCTATGGTCCAGTTTACTTTCTTGGGCATTTTCTTGGAGGTGAGTTCTGTGAGGGCTGTCACAATGGATCCATATCCCTTCACAAACCTCCTGTAGTACCCAGTCAAGCCAAGGAATGCCCTGACTTGAGTCTGGGTTTTTGGAGCTGCCCAGTCCAGAATAGTCTGGATCTTAGGCTGGAGTGGCTGAACTTGGCCTCCACCTACAAGGTGTCCCAAGTAAACCACAGTTCCCTGCCCTATCTGGCATTTGGATGCCTTGATAGAGAGGCCTGCAGATTGCAGAGCCTTCAAAACCTTCTTCAGGTGGACCAGGTGATCCTGCCAGGTGGAGCTGAAGACAGCAATATCATCCAGATAAGCTGCACTAAAGGATTCCAGCCCAGCAAGGACTTGATTCACCAACCTTTGGAAGGTGGCGGGGGCATTCTTTAAACCAAAGGGCATAACAGTGAACTGATAATGCCCATCAGGTGTGGAGAATGCTGTCTTTTCTTTTGCTCCAGGGGCCATTTTGATTTGCCAGTACCCTGCTGTTAAGTCAAAGGTACTTAAGAATTTGGCAGCCCCTAATTTGTCTATTAGCTCATCAGCTCTAGGAATGGGATGGGCATCTGTCTTGGTGACAGAGTTGAGACCTCTGTAGTCCACACAAAACCTCATCTCTCTCTTTCCTTCTTTGGTGTGAGGTTTGGGGACTAAGACCACTGGGCTAGCCCAGGGGCTGTCAGAGTACTCAATTACTCCCAATTCCAGCATCTTGTGGACTTCCACCTTGATGCTTTCCTTAACTTGGTCAGACTGTCTAAATATTTTGTTTTTGACAGGCATGCTGTCTCCTGTGTCCACATCATGGGTACACAGGTGTGTCTGACCAGGGGTTAGGGAAAAGAGTTCAGCAAACTGCTGCAGGACCTTTCTGCAGTCAGACTGCTGTTGGCTAGAGAGGGTGTCTGAGTAGATCACTCCATCTACTGAGCCATCTTTAGGGTCTGATGAGAGGAGATCAGGGAGAGGTTCACTCTCAGCTTCCTGGTCCTCATCTGTTACCATCAACAGATTTACATCAGCCCTGTCATGGAAGAGCTTAAGGCGGTTCACATGGATCACCCTCTTGGGGCTCCTGCTTGTGCCCAGGTCCACCAGGTAGGTGACCTGACTCTTCCTCTCTAGTGCTGGGTAAGGGCCACTCCATTTGTCCTGGAGTGCCCTGGGAGCCACAGGCTCCAGAACCCAGACTTTCTGCCCTGGTTGAAATTCAACCAGTGCAGCCTTTTGGTCATACCACAACTTCTGGAGTTGTTGGCTGGCCTCAAGGTTTTTACTTGCCTTTTCCATGTACTCTGCCATCCTTGAGCGAAGGCCAAGTACATAGTCCACTATGTCTTGTTTAGGCTCATGAAGAGGTCTCTCCCAGCCTTCTTTAACAAGAGCAAGTGGTCCCCTTACAGGGTGGCCAAACAGAAGTTCAAAGGGTGAGAATCCTACTCCCTTCTGAGGCACCTCTCTGTTAGCGAAAAGCAGACATGGCAGGAGGACATCCCATCTCCTTTTGAGTTTTTCTGGGAGCCCCATGATCATGCCCTTTAATGTCTTGTTGAATCTCTCAACAAGGCCATTAGTTTGTGGATGATATGGGGTAGTGAATTTGTAAGTCACTCCACACTCATTCCACATGTGTTTTAGGTATGCTGACATGAAGTTGGTACCTCTGTCAGACACCACCTCCTTAGGGAAACCCACTCTGGTAAAGATACCAATGAGGGCCTTGGCTACTGCAGGGGCAGTAGTCGACCTAAGGGGAATAGCTTCAGGATACCTAGTAGCATGATCCACTACTACTAGGATGTACATATTTCCTGAGGCTGTGGGAGGTTCTAGTGGACCAACTATGTCCACACCCACTCTTTCAAAGGGGACCCCCACCACTGGAAGTGGAATGAGGGGGGCCTTTGGATGCCCACCTGTCTTACCACTGGATTGACAGGTGGGGCAGGAGAGGCGAAACTCCTTAACCTTCTGGGACATATTGGGCCAGTAGAAGTGGTTGACTAACCTCTCCCACGTCTTGGTTTGTCCCAAATGCCCAGCAAGGGGAATATCATGGGCTAAGGTCAGAATGAACTCTCTGAAACCCTGAGGCACTACCACTCTCCTAGTGGCACCAGGTTTGGGATCTCTTGCCTCAGTGTACAGGAGTCCATCTTCCCAATAGACCCTATGTGTTCCATTTTTCTTGCCTTTGGACTCTTCAGCAGCTTGCTGCCTAAGGCCTTCAAGAGAGGGACAGGTTTCTTGTCCCTTACACAACTCTTCCCTTGAGGGTCCCCCTGGGCCCAAGAGCTCAACCTGATAAGGTTCCAGCTCCATAGGCTCAGTTCCCTCAGAGGGCAGAACTTCTTCCTGAGAAGAGAGGTTCTCTTTTTGGTGTTGTGTTGCAGCTGGTTTCCCAGCTGACTTTCCTTTTCTCTTGGTAGGCTGGGTCATTTTTCCAGACTCCAGCTCTACTTTTTCACCCTGTGCCTTGCACTGTGCCCTAGTCTTGACACACACCAGTTCAGGGATACCCAGCATGGCTGCATGGGTTTTCAGTTCTACCTCAGCCCATGCTGAGGACTCCAGGTCATTTCCAAGCAAACAGTCTACTGGGATATTTGAGGAGACCACCACCTGTTTCAGGCCATTGACCCCTCCCCACTCTAAAGTTACCATAGCCATGGGATGTACTTTAGTCTGATTGTCAGCGTTGGTGACTGGATAAGTTTGTCCAGTCAGGTATTGGCCAGGGGAAACCAGTTTCTCTGTCACCATAGTGACACTGGCACCTGTATCCCTCAGGCCCTCTACACTTGTCCCATTAATTAAGAGCTGCTGCCTGTATTTTTGCATGTTAGGGGGCCAGGCAGCCAGTGTGGCTAAATCCACCCCACCCTCGGAGACTAATGTAGCTTCAGTGTGACACCTGATTTGCTCTGGGCACACTGTTGATCCCACTTGGAGACTGGCCATTCCAGTTTTAGCTGGATGGGAGTTAGAAGTGGTATCTTTCTTGGGACAGGCCTTGTCTCCAGTTTGGTGTCCAGACTGACTACAGTTTCGACACCAGGCCTTTTTGGGATCAAAGTTTTTACCCTTGTACCCAGGATTGTTTTGTGAAGAGGCTCTGGGCCCACCCTCCTGTGCAGGTTTTTGGGGGCCTGTAGAAGACTCTTTACTATTTTTATTTTTGGCTGTCTCACCACCTTTCCCCTGGGGAGGTTTTGTGACCCCTTTCTTTTGGTCACCCCCTGTGGAAGTTTTGGACACCCTAGTCTTGACCCAATGGTCCGCCTTCTTTCCCAATTCTTGGGGAGAAATTGGTCCTAGGTCCACCAGATGCTGATGCAGTTTATCATTGAAACAATTACTTAATAGGTGTTCTTTCACAAATAAATTGTACAGCCCATCATAATCATTTACACCATTTCCTTGAATCCAACCATCTAGTGTTTTTACTGAGTAGTCTACAAAGTCAACCCAGGTCTGGCTCGAGGATTTTTGAGCCCCCCCTGAATCTAATCCTATACTCCTCAGTGGAGAATCCAAAGCCCTCAATCAGGGTACCCTTCAAGAGGTCATAAGATTCTGCATCTTTTTTAGAGAGTGTGAGGAGTCTATCCCTACACTTTCCTGTGAACATTTCCCAAAGGAGAGCACCCCAGTGAGATTTGTTCACTTTTCTGGTTTCACAAGCCCTCTCAAAAGCTGTGAACCATTTGGTGATATCATCACCATCTTCATATTTAGTTACAATCCCTTTGGGGATTTTCAACATGTCAGGAGAATCTCTGACCCTAGTTATGTTGCTGCCACCATTGATGGGTCCTAGGCCCATCTCTTGTCTTTCCCTTTCTATGGCTAGGATCTGTTTTTCCAAAGCCAATCTTTTGGCCATCCTGGCTAACTGGATGTCCTCTTCACTGGAGTTATCCTCAGTGATTTCAGAGAGGTTGGACCCTCCTGTGAGGGAGCCAGCATCTCTGACTATTATTTTTGGAGTCAGGGCTTGAGAAGCCCTGTTCTCCCTAGATAGGACTGGTGGAGGGGATTCTTCCTCCAGTTCACTATCATCTTCCTCTGTGTTATCCACAGAGGGGTTGGCTCTATCATACTCTGCCAACAGCTCCTGGAGCTGTGCTTTGGTAGGTCTGGAGCCCATTGTTATTTTTCTTATGCTACAGAGTGACCTTAGCTCTCTCATCTGGAGATGGAGGTAAGGTGTGGTGTCGAGTTCCACCACATTCACATCTGTGCTAGACATTATGCTTCTAAAAGTTGGAATACTTTTTAAGAAACTAAACTGGTTCTAGAATCTAATTCAAACTTTTACAAACTTTTAAACTCTAAAAGAAATGCTAGCAGGGACTAACACAAGGCCCTAGCAGGACTTTAAAGAATTTAGAAAACTTTTCAAATTGCAAAAATCAATTTCTAATGACAATTTTGGAATTTGTCGTGTGATCAGGTATTGGCTGAGTAGTCCAGCAAATGCAAAGTCTTGTACCCCACCGCTGATCCACCAATGTAGGAAGTTGGCTCTGTATGTGCTATTTCAAAGTAAGGAATAGCATGCACAGAGTCCAAGGGTTCCCCTTAGAGGTAAAATAGTGGTAAAAAGAGATAATACTAATGCTCTATTTTGTGGTAGTGTGGTCGAGCAGTAGGCTTATCCAAGGAGTAGTGTTAAGCATTTGTTGTACATACACATAGACAATAAATGAGGTACACACACACTCAGAGACAAATCCAGCCAATAGGTTTTGTATAGAAAAATATCTTTTCTTAGTTTATTTTAAGAACCACAGGTTCAAATTTAACATGTAATATCGTGTTTGAAAGGTATTGCAGGTAAGTACATTAGGAACTTTGAATCATTTCAATTGCATGTCTACTTTTCAAGTTATTCATAAATAGCTATTTTAAAAGTGGACACAGTGCAATTTTCACAGTTCCTGGGGGAGGTAAGTTTTTGTTAGTTTTACCAGGTAAGTAAGACACTTACAGGGTTCAGTTCTTGGTCCAAAGTAGCCCACCGTTGGGGGTTCAGAGCAACCCCAAAGTTACCACACCAGCAGCTCAGGGCCGGTCAGGTCCAGAGTTCAAAGTGGTGCCCAAAACGCATGGGCTCCAATGGAGAGAAGGGGGTGCCCCGGTTCCAGTCTGCCAGCAGGTAAGTACCCGCGTCTTCGGAGGGCAGACCAGGGGGGTTTTGTAGGGCACCGGGGGGGACACAAGCCCACACAGAAATTTCACCCTCAGCGGCGCGGGGGCGGCCGGGTGCAGTGTTAGAACAAGCGTCGGGTTCGCAATGGAAGTCAATGAGAGATCAAGGGATCTCTTCAGCGCTGCAGGCAGGCAAGGGGGGGCTTCCTCGGGGAAACCTCCACTTGGGCAAGGGAGACGGACTCCTGGGGGTCACTTCTGCAGTGAGAGTCCGGTCCTTCAGGTCCTGGGGGCTGCGGGTGCAGGGTCCTTTCCAGGCGTCGGGACTTAGGTTTCAGAGAGTCGCGGTCAGGGGAAGCCTCGGGATTCCCTCTGCAGGCGGCGCTGTGGTGGCTCAGGGGGGACAGGTTTTGGTACTCACAGTCGTAGAGTAGTCCGGGGGTCCTCCCTGAGGTGTTGGTTCTCCACCAGCCGAGTCGGGGTCGCCGGGTGCAGTGTTGCAAGTCTCACGCTTCTTGCGGGGAGATTGCAGGGTTCTTTAAAGCTGCTCCTTTGGATAAAGTTGCAGTCTTTTTGGAGCAGGTCCGCTGTCCTCTGGAGTTTCTTGTCGTCGTCGAAGCAGGGCAGTCCTCAGAGGATGCAGAGGTCGCTGGTCCCTTTGGAAGGCGTCGCTGGAGCAGAGTTCTTTGGAAGGCAGGAGACAGGCCGGTGAGTTTCTGGAGCCAAGGCAGTTGTTGTCTGCTGGTCTTCCTCTGCAGGGGTTTTCAGCTAGGCAGTCCTTCTTCTTGTTGTTGCGGGAATCTAGTTTCTAGGTTCAGGGAGAGCCCTTAAATACTAAATTTAAGGGCGTGTTTAGGTCTGGGGGGTTAGTAGCCAATGGCTACTAGCCCTGAGGGTGAGTACACCCTCTTTGTGCCCCCTCCCAAGGGGAGGGGGTCACATCCCTAATCCTATTGGGGGAATCCTCCATCTGCAAGATGGAGGATTTCTAAAAGTTAGAGTCACCTCAGCTCAGGACACCTTAGGGGCTGTCCTGACTGGCCAGTGACTCCTCCTTGTTATTCTCATTATTTTCTCCGGCCTTGCCGCCAAAAGTGGGGGCCGGGGCCGGAGGGGGCGGGCAACTCCACTAGCTGGAGTGTCCTGCGGTGCTGTGACAAAGGGGTGAGCCTTTGAGGCTCACCGCCAGGTGTTACAGCTCCTGCCTGGGGGAGGTGTTAGCATCTCCACCCAGTGCAGGCTTTGTTACTGGCCTCAGAGTGACAAAGGCACTCTCCCCATGGGGCCAGCAACATGTCTCTAGTGTGGCAGGCTGCTGGAACCAGTCAGCCTACACAGATAGTCGGTTAAGTTTCAGGGGGCACCTCTAAGGTGCCCTCTGTGGTGTATTTTACAATAAAATGTACACTGGCATCAGTGTGCATTTATTGTGCTGAGAAGTTTGATACCAAACTTCCCAGTTTTCAGTGTAGCCATTATGGTGCTGTGGAGTTCGTGTAAAACAGACTCCCAGACCATATACTCTTATGGCTACCCTGCACTTACAATGTCTAAGGTTTTGCTTAGACACTGTAGGGGCACAGTGCTCATGCACTGGTACCCTCACCTATGGTATAGTGCACCCTGCCTTAGGGCTGTAAGGCCTGCTAGAGGGGTGTCTTACCTATACTGCATAGGCAGTGAGAGGCTGGCATGGCACCCTGAGGGGAGTGCCATGTCGACTTACTCATTTTGTTCTCACTAGCACACACAAGCTGGTAAGCAGTGTGTCTGTGCTGGGTGAGGGGTCTCTAGGGTGGCATAATACATGCTCCAGCCCTTAGAGACCTTCCCTGGCATCAGGGCCCTTGGTACCAGAGGTACCAGTTACAAGGGACTTATCTGGATGCCAGGGTGTGCCAATTGTGGAATCAAAAGTACAGGTTAGGGAAAGAACACTGGTGCTGGGGCCTGGTTAGCAGGCCTCAGCACACTTTCAATTCAAAACATAGCATCAGCAAAGGCAAAAAGTCAGGGGGTAACCATGCCAAGGAGGCATTTCCTTACATTCCTCTTCCCATGCTGTGAATTCTGGGGGAGTAGGTGGGGGTCCGCCGCCAGTCCGCTGTACCGCGATGTTGTGCCTTGATACCATGGAACGCACCTTCCCCTGTAGGTCGTTCCACCGCTTCCTGATGTCGTCCCGATTGCGTGGATGCTGTCCCACAGCGTTGACCCTGTCCACTATTCTGCTCCATAGCTCCATCTTCCTGGCAATGGTGGTGTGCTGCACCTGTGCACCGAAGAGCTGGGGCTCTACACAAACTATTTCCTCCACCATGACCCTGAGTTCTGCGTCAGAGAACCTGGGGTGTCTTTGGGGTGCCATGGGGTGGTGTGGATGAGGTGAGGGGTGGTGTATGTGTTGTAGAATGTGGTGAGTGTGGTGGTGTATGGTGTTTTGTGCATGGAAATTGTATGGGTGATGTTGTGATTTGCCTCTGTGTGATGTTCTACTCTATGCTGTGCTGTCTCTCTCTGTCCTTCAGTCGCAATTGTGGTCGTAAGGGTTTGTGGGTGATGTGGGTGTGTGTTTTATATTTAATTGGGTGTGTGGGAGTGGTGTGTGTATGTGTCTCAGGTGTGTGTATTTTGATTTGTCCAATGTGGTAGTGTTTTGTAAAGGTGTGTGTATTTTGAGCGCGGCGGTGTGTACCGCCAATGGAATACCGCGGTTGAAAGACCGCTGCGGGGATTTGTGGGTCGGAATGGCATGGGCGTATTTCTGTTGGCGTGACGGTGGAGGTTTGGTCATCGCCTGTTTTGCGCTGCCCGTTGGTGTGGCGGTCTTTTGTGGATGTCGGGTTTTTGGCGGTTTGCCAGTTGCCGGTCAGAATGACCGTGGCGGTTTACCGCGACCGCAGCAGTGTTATGGCGTCATCGCCTTTTACCGCCAAGGTCAGAATGACCCCCTATGTGTGATTGGTTGTGAAACTCTTAATTGGACCAACAAAAATGACATGGGTTGTATTTCTTGTAAGCTTTTGGCAATATTTTGTTCCCTAACATGGTTATATGAGCCTTTATCCAATGTATATTCCAATGCCAACAAGATGTTATTTTATGGTACCAGATGAGACAGTTCATTAAAATCAAGATGCAAGACATCTCTGTAGGAAGAAGTACAGAGTGGGGGTACTGCATATTTTGGATATGAATGAAACTAGCAATAAAGAAAGGTGAATGAATATCATATTTATAAAGCACATGCATGCTGCCAATTAAGGGTGTCCTGGCACTTCTAAAGAAAGCAGAGAAGAGGATTAATTAGACATCCAGGTCAAACAGCAGTCTGGTTGACACATTCAGCATCAGCTGCAGCCTGTTGGGGAGTGGGGGAGGCAGTCCAATGTCCAAGGAGCTACAATAACCCACTCTTGATAACACTACCACCTGAATTTCTGTTTTGTGCCATTGCTGTCAGTATAGAACCGCAAGCTCTTAACTGCTTCTGCTGAAAGGGGAGGAGAACCCTGATCAATTGGCCACCAAGATGAGGACCAGACCAAAGGTGGTGCACCCAAAAAAACACCAATGTCTTGCCCCTATTCAGCTTCAGTGAGTTACCTGTCATCTAATTTGCCACAATTGCCAAATGTCTCTACTCTGCATTGGGACTATTTATTAAAATAGAACACAATCTGTGTATCATCTGCAATGGATATCAATTGAAAGCAGAAGGAATTAATCACTGCAGTGATAAAGACTGAACAATGTGGGAAATAATGAAAAACCTGGTGGAAACTCTCTAGCCAGGGGTCGAGCCATAATACTATAATACTATAATACTATAATAGTAATACTACCTTCAGTTTCACCTCTTGAGATCTCTTAACTGGAAATGAAGTATTCCAATTATTCACTGAAGGCCATAGTGGTGTAAATGTGCAAGGAGAACAGATAAGCTACAACATTAAACGCGGCATGTAAATGCATCTTAAATAAGGTTGTTGTGCCATCACAGTCCAAGTTTGCTCAGAGAGATTCAGGGCAACATGCACGTAGCTTTTTTTTGGTCACAAATGGCCCGATTTGCAGAATCGGACCATAATTTAAGGCTGTTTGTGACCAAAAAAGCATTTTCCTTTCCTATGAAAAAAACCCTATTTTGAGATTCGGTAACGTATTCTATTACCCAATTGCAAAATGGGTTAACAATTTGGAATTAGGAAGGGGCATGTTATGGGCGCCCCTTCCTAATAGCGACTTGCAGTACTATGTATGAATGATTTGCGACTGGAATGCGATTGCCAAACATTCGCTTTTTAACACCAGTTTCAAATTGGTGCTAACACATACACAAACTGGAAGGGGTCCCAAGGGACTGTACTGCCATTTGATAAGTTTTGTTTTGACCAATGACTTTGTGTTTCACCACTGCGCATATTAGTTGCTCAATGTTCACCAGTAGCACATTGTATGTTTTGTTCAGTTGAGCCGCCTATGGGCTTTGACATGGCATTAGCCATTGCTTTCTGTATTCAGTTTAGCCGTCTATTGGCTTTGACATGCTATTAGATATTCTGCCTATTGGCTTTGACATGATATCATATATTACATTTTGTATTCAGCTCCGCTGCCTATTGGCTTTGACATGATATCATATATTACATTTTATATTCAGCTCAGCTGCCTATTGGCTTTGACATGATATTATACATTGCATTTTATATTCAGCTCAGCTGCCTATGGGCTTTGACATGATATTATACATTGCATTTTGTATTCAGCTCAGCTGCCTATTGGCTTTGACATGACACTAGACATTGCATTTGATATTTAGGTTAGCTGCCTATTGCCTTTAACATGACATTGCATTTGATATCTAGGTTAGCTGCCTATTGCCTTTAACGTGGAGTTAGACATTGCAGTTGAGAATCCAAGCTGTATTTTTCCAAGCTGTGTTTTTGCACCAGAGAACCAAGATGTTTTTCTCACAGTAGACTAGACCTGATAAGAGAGGGTACATGGGTGTTGTTTTTCTTCGCTTGAGCTTGGGAACAGGAGTAGTCTTGGAGACCTGGCCAGTCTCCAAAAGGCTTGCTCAGTTTCCCAGGTCTGAGAGGAGGGGGCACACCGTTGTAACAAATGTAACAGGCTGCAGAGAGTCAGATTCGAATCTGCCGGACCTCGTGCTGGAGCTTGGCGCCAGCTGCCAGCAATCCCGTGTGGGTAGATGAATCTCTTTCTCGCGGCTGACAGGGGGTCATCAGCTTGCAGACCTTAGAAAGATGAAGCTGTAAATAGTTTCCCACACGGTGAAGTATTTGTTTTGCTTTGCATTCAATATCTTATAAATATAAGCTGCTGTGTATATTGCAAACTGATATATTTTGTTTGATTAACGCGGGCTTGAAAGCTACTAATTCGTCAACATAAAAAGTGTGGTTGGGGAAGAATTAACAACAATAAAAGTCTTCTTTGAACTCAGAAGTGCATTTCTGGTGTTTTATGTATGTGCTTAAAAACTAGATAAGAGGAAAGCACTACAATTGGTACCAGAAGTGGGGCCGATCATTAAGAGTTGATTAAGGGGTATTGACGAGTTGGTAGATTTCTAAGTGCACACTTAAAAAGTGTAATTGTTTTTTTTGTTGTTTGGAGAATTATAGGAATTGTTTTTGTTGTTTGGAAAATCACAGTAGCACGGCAGACCATGTTTGAGAATGCATGTGTTGTTAAACTGCCCGATGGTGCTAGTAAAAACTGTGAATTGTTTTCTGTTTGGAGAATTACAGAAGCACGGCAGACCATGTTTGAAAATGCATGTGTAGCTAAACTGCCTGATATTGCTTTGAGAAATAATTTCTGTTGTACATATGTAGAAAGCGTGTCTTTTGGAAGTAATGATGACAGAAAGGTCTGGATACCTTTATCTGCTTATAGAGAAATGCAGGAGAAATGTAGGCAGTTGGAACATGAAAATAGGAATTTACGTGAGCAAATTAGCCAGGATACAATAATTCAAAATAATGCTGAAAGTTATAAAAATGAAGAATCTTTCTTTTCCCATTCCAGTAATGAGGGGGTTAAGACAGCTCCGAGCTGCACTGAGTTTTCGTGTGAGCCAGGGTTTTTGGCAGCCAAAATGCATTCCTTAACTGATAACACGGACGAGAGAGACCAGAATGTGATTTACGAGTTACTGTTGCAAAATGCACAAGTAAAACGAAGGATTTTAGAGCAAGACACCCCGAGTTTCATTAGCTTGTTTGATTTTTGGAAAAAGAATAGCTCTCATTTGAGAGAAATCCTAACACTTTTGTATATGGTCACTGTGAAAAATTATATGCAGCTGCGCGCTTGTGATTTGGCAAATGAAATAATGCAGACTTTAGGTTTCTGCGCAGTGCAAGAAGGAAATACTTATGTACATGTAAATCAAGAACAAGGGAAGAAAATAGTGCCCCTAGCTAGAATCATACAATGGATCTGGTACTTGCAAGACAGGGCTAGAGTACCACAGGTAAAAGAGTTACCAATGAAGTTGAGTGCACCATTTGAACTCGTGTCCACTGAAGATAAAAAGCATGTTTGTTTTACTAATGATTCATTGACTGAAATGTTGTTTTCTGGCACAGGAGAAGGAATGGAGTTGTATAATGTGTGTCAGATTTTAAAGCAAGAGCTACGTGAGATGTGTCATTTTTACGCTGATTTTTGGTTCATTGCTAATGTTTTAGCACCTAACTGGTTCAATTACCTTGCAGATGTTAATGAGAATAATTCAGAGAGAGAAGTGTACACCCAGAATTCTGCCTTAGTGGGGATGGCTAAGTGGGTGCCCCAGAAATGTGAACAGCTGAGAGAAAAAGCCACTTACAAGTGGGCAGAGATGAGAGAGATGCACATTCCCCTAGATTTGATAAAAACTGTGCAGCACGCACAAAAGCAATCTGTCATGCAAGCAGTCACAGAGCAGTTGGGGAGAGGAAAGTTACCAGAACAGAAATGGCAAATTGATCAGGTTTTAGGGAGAGTGATTGCTGCAGATTACCAAGGAAAAATCGAAATTATGCTGATACCTAGAAAAGAATCTGATTCATTCATACAAATTGGAGACAGAATGGCCCAAATTGGCAAAAGTGCAGTGAATGGAGGTTTGTTAAAGAAGGAGTCTGCCCCAGCCCTTCTGACAGTGCAAGAAAAGGGAAGCTGTGGTGCAGCAGATAAAAACCTCAGTGCTGATGTGTGGGCTGAAGCCCCAAGTGATCCTCCAGAACCTGCAGCGAATGTAACAAAGGGCCCCAAAAACGTCCTGCTGATTATAAAACAGGGAAAGAAAGAGGAAGGGTGCAATTTAAATGAAAAATGTTATTTGCAAGAAAAGTCATACTTGTTTCTTTTGCAGATCCTACCACGTTTCGCCACTGTCCCTGAGTGTGCTGTGTGGTTCCCCTTCCGGTGTGTGCATGTGGGGTCGGGGAAGGGACCGAATCCCCAACCTGAACCTGGCTGAGTAAAGTGCCAGCACCATGGATACATTTTACGCAAACTGCGCCTTCAGTTCAAGTTCAACTTGTTTGATTGCATTCTTCCACTGGAACTAAGCTGTGTTTTTTTTTTTTTTCCCTTCTCGTATGGAACTCTGACTTTTGCTTACCTTCCAGCAAACCTTTCAGGTGGACCGTGCATCTTTACATGAGTAGAACTCATGCCACAACAAATTGCTAACACTGTTGAATTAGAGACTCATTCAGAGTACAAATTGCTCAGTCTTTTCTGTATAGATGTATCTGATGTGAAAGGTTATGAAATCAATGTGTTAATCCACTTCTATTGCTTTACAGGGATTGCTTTGATCATTCAAATCTGACTTGCTGATAATGTTTTTTTTTGTGCTGATGTTTTTTGTTTTTTGTTTTTGTTTGAAACAAGAGATATGTGAAACAAAAATTCATTGGTCAAAGGGCGGAATGTACTGCCATTTGATAAGTTTTGTTTTGACCAATGACTTTGTGTTTCACCACTGCGCATATTAGTTGCTCAATGTTCACCAGTAGCACATTGTATGTTTTGTACAGTTGAGCCGCCTATGGGCTTTGACATGGCATTAGCCATTGCTTTCTGTATTCAGTTTAGCCGTCTATTGGCTTTGACATGCTATTAGATATTCTGCCTATTGGCTTTGACATGATATCATATATTACATTTTGTATTCAGCTCCGCTGCCTATTGGCTTTGACATGATATCATATATTACATTTTATATTCAGCTCAGCTGCCTATTGGCTTTGACATGATATTATACATTGCATTTTATATTCAGCTCAGCTGCCTATGGGCTTTGACATGATATTATACATTGCATTTTGTATTCAGCTCAGCTGCCTATTGGCTTTGACATGACACTAGACATTGCATTTGATATTTAGGTTAGCTGCCTATTGCCTTTAACATGACATTGCATTTGATATCTAGGTTAGCTGCCTATTGCCTTTAACGTGGAGTTAGACATTGCAGTTGAGAATCCAAGCTGTATTTTTCCAAGCTGTGTTTTTGCACCAGAGAACCAAGATGTTTTTCTCACAGTAGACTAGACCTGATAAGAGAGGGTACATGGGTGTTGTTTTTCTTCGCTTGAGCATGGGAACAGGAGTAGTCTTGGAGACCTGGCCAGTCTCCAAAAGGCTGGCTCAGTTTCCCAGGTCTGAGAGGAGGAGGCACACCGTTGTAACAAATGTAACAGGCTGCAGAGAGTCAGATTCGAATCTGCCGGACCTCGTGCTGGAGCTTGGCGCCAGCTGCCAGCAAACCCGTGTGGGTAGATGAATCTCTTTCTCGCGGCTGACAGGGGGTCATCAGCTTGCAGACCTTAGAAAGATGAAGCTGTAAATAGTTTCCCACACGGTGAAGTATTTGTTTTGCTTTGCATTCAATATCTTATAAATATAAGCTGCTGTGTATATTGCAAACTGATATATTTTGTTTGATTAACGCGGGCTTGAAAGCTACTAATTCGTCAACATAAAAAGTGTGGTTGGGGAAGAATTAACAACAATAAAAGTCTTCTTTGAACTCAGAAGTGCATTTCTGGTGTTTTATGTATGTGCTTAAAAACTAGATAAGAGGAAAGCACTACAGGGACCCCTTCCCCTTTGAGACTGCATGCAAAAACATTTTTCTTAAAACAGGCAATAGTCCTAAAGAAACATTTACTTTTTTTTTTAAACACATTCCTCATTTCTTTTAAGGTAAATGGTCAACATTTAAAGAAAAAAGATTGCCATGTTAGAAAGCAATCACAGACATGTTGGTCCCCTGACCTCAGCAGGCCACCATTCCTGTGATTTTTGCAATTCCCAGTGGGTCACAATTTGCGACCTACCTCATTAATATTAATAAGGTAGGTCTATTTGCAACCCATTGGGAATCGCAAAAAAAACTCAGTCGAGTTACACACATTTGGAATTGCGTTTTCCTAATTGCGATTCACATAAAATCACAATTAGGAAATTGAAATTCATAACGTACGTACATGTGGCCCCAAGTGACTAATGATAATCCAACTGAATGCTGTATCGGGTCAATTCCACCAATTCAACCATAAAGCGCTCAAAATACAAAAACCGTGCTCATGACAGTGACTTCTCAAACTGGGAAAAAGTAATTTAAAATGCTGGCTTTAAAATAAAAAGTTAAAGGTTATCTGTATTACTTTATTCACAAAATAGGAGGACAAATTGTCACATAATATTAGTGAGGAAGGAATTACAGTGCATAAATGTGATGGATTGCAAAGTTTGTTCACAATTGTGAATTCTACGTGGTTTGAATTCTTTGCAGCTGCAATCTGCTCTGCTAAATCAATAGTGCGTGCCTATTTTAAAGTGTTCTTACACTGCTTTAAAGCTGATCGAATGGAAGCACTATCAACAAGATGGTAACTAAGCCTCCTCTTCTACTTAACGTAGTTCATTCAATACAAAATCCTGGTTAAACCATGGAACTGAACTCTTGGAAACTTTACAGAGCATTTTTTAATAGGAGCTGATTTATTTATAATAAAGGTAAATCCTTCATCCCATTAAAAAAAATATTTTCTAAAGGTAAACTATCATCTAGCAACTCCCTGAATTCTTTGCTATAGAACGACAACCAATTGTCAGATTTGAGAATGGTGGGGATACCCCATGCTGCAAGGATGTTGTCCAGCCGCTCAATTACCTTGTCATGAGCTGTTGATGAAAGCTCCTCTACTAAAAGAAAGCGTGAATACTCATCAATGACTACGATAAAAAGATGTCAGTTTCATAAGGGGCCAAAGAAATCAACTGGAACTCTTTCCCAGACCTGTGCAGGAAGATCAGATATTGTCCATGGATGCTGTGCCACTTTGGGGGAAAGGCTGCTGCAAAGATAGTACTCTTTTAGTTCCTTCTCAACTCGCTCATCTAAGCACGGGAACCACACTCTGGGGGTCATTACAACATTGGCGATAAAAGCCGCTTACCGCCGTGCAGAAGACCGCCAACACACTGCCGCGGAATTCTGCCACGTCATTATGACCCAAGGGCCGGAATCCGCCAAAATCTAGACACCCACACAAGTCCACCACACCAAAGGTCAGTGATAAACTGGCGATAATAAAACCTCCACCGTCACGCCAACAAGAATACGCCCACACTATCACAACCCACAAATCCACGCAGCGGTCTTTCAACCGCGGTATTCCACTGGCGGTACACACCACTGCGCTCAAAATACACACACATTTACAAAACACAGCCACATTGGACAATTCGAAATACACACACCTGATACACATACACACACAACTCTCACACATCCAATACAATATAAAACACACACCCACATCACCCACAAACCCCTACGACAACAATTGAGAAAGAAGCACAGAGAGAGACACCACCATCTACAAACGAGCATCCACAGGCACTCAACACCATCACTCACATAACATCCACGCACCTCACACATCACACCTCTAAATATCACCCCACACATCACAACACACACCACCCCACACATCACCCACACCACCCCATGGCACCGCAAACACACCCCAGGTTCTCTGAGAAGGAGCTCAGGGTCATGGTGGAGGAAATCATCCGGGTAGAGCCACAGCTATTCGGATCACAGGTGCAGCACACCTCCATAGCTAGGAAGATGGAGCTATGGCGAAGAATCGTGGACAGGGTCAACGCAGTGGGACAGCACCCAGGAACTAGGGATGACATCAGGAAGAGGTGGAACGACCTCCGGGAGAAGGTGCGTTCCGTGGTCTCAAGACACCATATTGCGGTACAGAGGACTGGCGGTGGACCCCAACCACCTCCCCCACAACTAACAACATGGGAGGAGCAGGTCTTGGCTATACTGCATCCTGAGGGCCTTGCAGGAGTAGCTGGAGGAATGGACTCTGGTAAGACAAATCTTTACTACCTTATCCCCCACCCTACCTGCATGTCATCACATACCCTCACCCTCACCCCCATCACTCCAACTCCTCACACATGTCCCAATATCACAAACCACACATACAACACCAAAGCATGGACACCCATCACCAAAGCATGGCTACTGCACATACCCATACCCATACACCCCCTAAACCATTATCATACAAGGTCCTACACAGGAATTCAAGCACTGGGGTACACGGCCATCCACCCATTGCACACCATCGCACACACAGATGCAATAATCATGCTTTTACACCCCTGCAGGACCCCTACCAAACGTCACCGAACAGGAGGGTCCAGATATGTCCACTCCACCCACAGAAGAGGCCCACAGTGATGACAGCAGCTCTGTCCAACTGGATCTAGATGACCAGCCCAGCCCATCTGGGACATCGGGACAGTCGGTTCCCCTCACACTGGTACAAGCCACTACAGACCTTCCCCCCTCTGGAAACACCAGCACAGCACCCACCCAGCGGGCCCATACCTCTGTCCCCAGGACCCGTCAAGCAGCAGTGTGTCCACCACTACAGGGAACCCAGGCTAACTCACCACCCCAACAACACCATGGACCTGGGGGCAGTGGCAGTGGGCACACGGTTCAGGGGACAGAGGCCCAGGAACACAGGGGAACTGGGAGGGCTGCTGTGCGACAGGGGGAGGACAGGCCCAGGGAACCCACTCTCCACAAGGCCCTCTCCAGCATCATGGAAGCCTACCACCATTCCCAGGAGATGATGGCAACGGTACTAGCCAAGTTTCAGGAGACCCAGCAGCTGCAAGAGAAACAGTATTTGGGGTTCAGGGAGGAACTCAAATCCATCAATTCCACCTTGGGCACCATTGTAGGGGTGCTGAAGGAGCTTGTCAACACCAGGAGGGACACTGTGGCACAACAAGGGGCCCCTGACACTAGCCTGGACGATGAACTGCCCACCACCTCCGCCGGCGCTAGTGGACAGAAGGCACCGCCACAGGACCACCACACCAGCACCCCACCCCCTGCAGAGGGAGAACCACCCCGCAAACGGTCCCTGAGATCCAGGACAAAGACAGAGAACGATGCCAAGACCCCCGCCAAGAAACGAGACCACCCTGATTGTCATCCTTTTGTACCACCTTGCCACCCTGTCCATTCTTAAACTGCCCCAGCTCCACTTCCTATGCCCCTTTGGACAATGCCCCTGTGAGACTAATAGACTGGACTCTGCCATGGACATTCCTCCACAATCACCCCTCACCATTTTAAAACCCCCTCCAATATTGAGCACTTAAATAAACAACCTTAAAGCACAAAACAATCAGGAGTCTGTCTGTGATTTCGAAATTGTGTTTTAGCAATTACAGTGGCAAAATGCTCATTCAAATGTAATGTCAACATACCTATGTCACACAGCTATAGTCCATGAGGAAACAAAGCAGATGTCACACAGTGGGACCCACATCTGTGAAATCGTAAGGGAAAGTGACAACTCAGTGACCATACACTGGGTGAAAATGACAGACAGTAGAGAGGTAGTACATTTAAATCAGATGTAGCAGGCAGTGTTGTCTTCTTACTTGTGTCTCACTGGAAGTATTGCAGGATCACCGTGTTCCTGTTGTAGATGTCCTCTTCTTCTGCTTTCTCGTCTTCACTGTCCACAGGCTCCACAGCTGCCACGAGACCTCCATCCGGTCCTCCTGCAGAAAAGGCACCTGTCATCGCAAAGCCAAGTTGTGAAGCATACAGCAGGCCACAATGATCTGGCATACCTTCTTTGGTGAGTAGAATAGGGAACCCCCTGTCATATGGAGGCACCGGAACCTGGCCTTCAGGAGGCCGAAGGTCCGCTCTATAATCCTCTTAGTCCGCGCATGGGCCTCATTGTGGTGTTCCTCTGCCCTTGTCCTGGGATTCCTCACTGGGGTCAGTAGCCATGAAAGGTTGTGGTAACCAGAGTCACCTGCAAATGGCGAGGAACAACTGTTAGACACACACAAACTCATAGGGACATCCATAGACCCAGACAACTATTCCCACTGTATTGGGTCCATGTGCTCTCCTAATAGCCACACCCGGTGCCTCTGGAGTTGCCCCATCACATAAGGAATGCTGCTATTCCGCAGGATGTAAGCGTCATGCACTGATCCAGGGAATTTGGCATTAACATGGGAGATGTACTGGTCTGCCAAACACACCATCTGCACATTCATGGAATGGTAACTCTTCCAGTTTCTGTACACCTGTTCACTCCTGTGGGGGGTACCAAGGCCACATGTGTCCCATCAATGGCACCTCTGATGTTGGGGATATGTCCCAGGGCATAGAAATCACCTTTTACTGTCGGCAAATCCTCCACCTGAGGGAAAACGATGTAGCTCCGCATGTGTTTCAGCAGGGCAGACAACACTCTGGACAACACGTTGAAAAACATAGGCAGGGACATCCCTGATGCTATGGCCAGTGTAGTTTGAAAAGACCCACTTGCTAGGAAATGGAGTACTGACAGCACCTGCACTTGAGGGGGGATTCTTGTGGGATGGCGGATAGCTGACATCAGGTCTGGCTCCAACTGGGCACACAGTTCCAGGATTGGTAGGTGATGATCGCATGTCGCTCCTCCATTGTCGACAGGTCCACCAGTGGTCTGTACACCGGAGGATGCCGCCATCTCCTCACATGCCCCAGTGGACGGTGCTTATGGAGGAGAACAGCGAGCAGAGAGTCAACCAACTCTGAGGTACGTTGACACAGCTTACTCTGAAAATATTAGAAATTCGAAATTTGCCTGTATGAGTGTTTAGGCAAGGCCTACATATGTGTGACGCAGTCAAAAATAATACCATGTGGGCCCATGAAATGGCGGCTGCCTGACCTGTAAAGTGGGACAAGGGGATATGAGGTAATTTCGCTGGTGTTGTACACAGTCGCGGTAGGTGGTCGGAGACTGCGGCGCAATCCTGCATTGGTTAACATTGGACCCTATGGGTCCCAGGAGCCAATGACGATGTACGCCGCGGACGTGACTGCCATTTTCTCTCTGTTTAATCACTTGATACCTGATCTTCGACAGGAGAGGACCTACACTGCAAGCGCTGCTGTGACCTCAGTCTGGAAAAGACAATGGCTCGTGTGTCTGGGGAAAGGGCCCCTGCCTTCAGCAAAGAGGAGTTGGAGAAACTGGTGGATGGGGTCCTCCCCAGTACACGCTACTCTACGGTCCTCCAGACAAACAGGTAAGTACACTGTGAGCACGCTGTATGGGCAATGCCTGTGTGGAGTGGGGTGGATGAAAGATAGGGGGGGGTGAGAATGAGGCGTGCATGAAAAGACGGTGAGTGCATGTGTGTCATGGCAAGGGTAGGGATGCGGGCCAATGCCTGTGACGGTGCGGAAGATAATATCTTCTCCTTTTCCCCTGTACTATTCCTGTAGGTCAGCGCCCACCAGAAGAAGGACATTTGGCGTGCCATCGCCAAGGAAGTCCGGACCTTGGGGTTCTACCACAGACGGAGCACCCACTGCCGGAAAAGATGGGAGGACATTCGCCACTGGAGCAAGAAGACGGCAGAGGCCCAGCTGGGGATGGCCTCCCAATGTGGTAGGGGTGCCCGTCGAACCATGAGCGCCCTGATGTTCAGGATCCTGGCGGTGGCGCACCCGGAGTTGGATGGGCGCTTGAGGGCATCACAGCAGCAACAAGGGGGTGAATACACTCTCATTCTGCTGATTCAGCGTGCATTGGAGGTGTCTGGGTGAGGGAGGTGGGCTGTGGGTTCCCCTATGCCAGGGCGAGTTTAGTAGGCAAGGACCCTACTTAAGGCAGGCCCTGTGGCACCCCACCTGTGTACAGTGCCAACTACACCTAGTCAGGCTCCTGTGACATCCATGTGTGCAGAAATAACCCATAGCCTTGTAACCCATGTCCCTGGGATTGAATAGTGGACTCCAAGTGCGCGGCGTAGTGCAGGGGCCTTCTGTGTCTGTCGTGTCCGCCAACGGTAGCGGTATTGCATGCACTCAACATGTCTTTCTTCTGTCTTCCCCCCCTTTTTGTGGTCTCCCTGTTCTTGTGTGCATTAGCATCATCAGGCGGAGGAGCAGTGTCACCGGAGCAGGAGGGAGCTGCATCCCACATGGCCCTGGAGGGCAAAACAACGGAGTCTGAATTCACCAGTGGGACGGAGGGCGAGGGGAGCTCCACAGCGGGGACAGGAGCTGACACCAGCGATACGGACAACTCCTCTGATGAGAGCTCCCTTGCGGTGGCGGGCCCATCTGTGCTCCACGCATCTATAAGTACAGCTGCCACCCCCCCTACCAGGACTGCCCTCCCAGCAGCCCCTCAGCTTTTGCCCCGTACCCGCTCACCCAGGAGGGTGGGCATCACCTTTGCCCCAGGCACCTTAGCCCCTGCCCCAGTCACCCCTGCTGCCTTCAGTGAGGAGGCCATTGATATCCTCAGGTCCCTCACTGTTGGGCAGTCTACCATTTTGAATGCCATCCAGGGTGTAGAGAGGCAGTTGCAACAAACCAATGCATACCTGGAGGGCATTCACTCTGGTCAAGCAGCCCTTCAGCGAGCATTTTAGACTCTGGCCTCAGCACTGATGGCAGCCATTGTCCTTGTCTCTAGCCTCCCCCCTCCAACTTCCTCCACCCAGACCCACACCCCTGTACCTCAGCCTATCCCAAGCACACCATCAGACCAGCATGCACACACCTCAACACACAAGGGAAGCTCAGGCAAACATAAGCACCACACATCCCACAGGCACTCACGCAAGCATCAGACCCATGCAGACACACCAACATCCACTGGCTCCACTGTGTCCCCCTCCTCCTCGTCTCCCTCCCTGTCTCATCTCCACTCAAACCTGCATGCACTACATCCTCAGCCACTATGTCCATCACCAGCACACCAACCACCACACCCCGCTCATGTGCAGTCACCACCCCCACTACCATTCACACGTCCGTGTCCTCTCCCAGTGTGTCTGTGAGGCCACCTCTCAAGGTGCACAAATGCAGCCACACACCCACCCAACAGCCATCCACCTCACGACAGCCTCCAGCCCATGCACCTTCACCCAAAGTCAGCAAACGTCCACCTCCTACAACCACTACCTCTTCCTCCACTCCCAAACCCCCTCCAGCTACCCGTCCCAGTGTTCCGAAGAAATTTTTCCTGGCCAACCTTGACCTCTTTCCCTCATCTCCCCCACCCCTTCAGTCTTCTAGGGCCCGACTCTCCAGGTCCCAACCTAGCACCTCAGCCACAACATCGGCGGGACCAGTGGTGCCAGTAGTCATCGGATTATGGAGTGCAGCAGGGCAGCCCGTGTGGCAAGGAGGACAGTCTCCCACCTGTCAAGCATAAAAAGTTGGCCAGTTGCCCTGCGGGAGAGGGGGAAGAAATCAGCCACCAAAGCCGCTCCCAGGGGTACAGTTGGGAGTGTGGAGACAGCTGCGACACCATCCAAGCTGGGGAAGGGGCACATTAAAACCAGCAAGTCTGGCCCCGCTGCCCAGGACAAGACCGCCAGCAGCCCCGCTGCCCAAGACAGGACCGCCAGCAGCAGCCCCGCTGCCTAAGACAGGACTGCCAGCTGCCCAAGACAGGACTGCCAGAAGCACCCCTGCTGCCCAAGACAGGACCGCCAGCAGCAGCCCCGCTGCCCAAGACAGGACCGCCAGCAGCAGCGGACCGCCAGCAGCAGCCCCGCTGCCCAAGACAGGACCGCCAGCAGCAGCGGACCGCCAGCAGCAGCCCCGCTGCCCAAGACAGGACCGCCAGCTGCTCCGCTGCCCAAGAGAGGACCGCCAGCAGCAGCCCCACTGCCTAAGAGAGGACCGCCAGCAGCAGCCCCACTGCCCAAGACAGGACCGCCAGCAGCAGCCCCACTGCCCAAAAGAGGACCGCCAGCAGCAGCCCCGCTGCCCCAGAGAGGACTGCCAGCAGCAGCCCTGCTGCCCAAGACAGGACCGCCAGCAGCAGCCCAAGAGAGGACCGCCAGCGCCGCCCCGCTGCCCAGGACAAGACCGCCAGCACCACCGCAGGACAGTGAGCGCCAATGATTACTACGCTACTGAGGCCGCCACGGGCAGGATGAAGCACTCTGGGCACCAAGCCCCCTCCAGAACCAGTGGAGATTCACATCCACTACCTCAGTCCTTGGCAGGATGAAGCACTCTGGGCACCAAGCCCCCTCCAGAACCAGTGGAGATTCACATCCACTAACTCAGTCCTTGGCAGGATGAAGCACTCTGGGCACCAAGCCCCCTCCAGAACCAGTGGAGAAAAGCATCCAATACCTCAGTCCTTGGCAGGATGAAGCACTCTGGGCACCAAGCCCCCTCCAGAACCAGTGGAGAAAAGCATCCACTACCTCAGTCCTTGGCAGGATGAAGCACTCTGGGCACAAAGCCCCCTCCAGAACCAGTGGAGACTGTTATCCGCTTGAGAGACTGTGGCTTTGCACTCCCCAGGATTGAACAGTGGGCAAACCACCCACTGTAGAGACTTGAGAGACTGTGGCTTTTCACTCCCCAGGATTGCACAGTGGGCAACCCACCCACTGTAGAGACTTGAAAGACTGTGGCTTTGCACTCCCCAGGATACATCAATGGGCATGGAGCCCCCTCTTGGATCTGGCTTCGTGCACGCATCCGGCTGAGGTACCCCCCCTTCCCTTCCCCCTGAGGTGACTGTTTTATTTCTATCTGATGCCCCTGCAGTGTTCTCTCCGTCTTGTTCGGGTATTGAGTGTGGGCCTCGTCCATGCCTTTTGGGCCCAGTGGTCCACGGACTATGAAGTGGAATCCCTTTGACTTGTGTTCTTGGTGTATATAATTGTTCATAGTGGCTAGCTCTCCCTGAGCGCAGCGACCAAGTACAGAAAACATGCAAGGCTCGATGTTTTCCATCGGGCTCGTGGACTTCTTTTTCTCCAATTTAGGAGCGCGATCTCGCTTGGCAGAAGTCGAGCGCTTTACATAGTTAATTGCACTTGTTACGTATATGAATGCACTTTTGCCCAATAGGTGAAAAGTCGGGTTAGGAGTTTACACCGCTATCAGCTCTAACACGAGCAAACGCGTGACCAGTTGCATTGCAAATGCTTGTTTTTTCTTCTCGCCCTCAAACTGCCCTACCCTCTGACGCTCTGTGTTGCTCTCACATACATGTGCTGTTTTTCCCCTCGTACCTCACCGGCTTTCCCTCCCACTCCTCCGTTTCTCCCCACACCGCCGTTGCATTTTTTCTATTTTTATTTTGTACTTTCATGCAAAAAAAGTAATTTTTAATTTATTGATCCAAGTGGCGCCTTTCATCATGGATATAAAATAAATGGCACCTGCATAATTCTGTAGGTGCGTCCTTGCATAGTGACGTGCTCCTGTTAGAGGAACAGGAAGATAAAGGCTGGGAGTATCTGAAGTTCCGGCTTCATGGCGTCCTGGTTCCTCGTGGGGTGTGTAGAGGTGAGTGTTTTCCCTTCGAAGTCCTGTTTCCGCCGTGTTTTTGTTCGCGGTGAATCCGCTCCGGAAAAGGTGGCGGATTGGACTGTTGTAATACAGTGGACGGAACCTTGTCTTCCGCCTATCTGTTGGCGGTTACCGCCGCAGTGTTTGTTTGTACCGCCGTGGCGGCTGGAGTGTTAAAGTGGCTGTCTATGTTGCCGGTTTCCGCCACAATCATAATTCCATTTTTTTTTACCGCCGGCCTGTTGGCAGTTTTACTGCCACTTTAACACCGACCGCCAGGGTTGTAATGGCCACCTCTGTCTCTTAGGGCTCTTTTGGTGGCTATGATGCCACAATGTCCTTTGTTAGAAATGGGGTCTTTGGTTGGCAGTCAGGTTACCCCCTGTCCAAGCAAGGACCCTCACTCTAGTCAGGGTAAAGGAGAATCATCCTCAGTTAACCCCCGCTCACCCCCTTGGTAGCGTGGCACGAGCAGGCAGGCTTAACTTCAGAGACCAGGTGTAAAGTATTTGTACCAATACACACAGTAATACAGTAAAAATACCACAAAATGACTCAACACAGGTTTAGAACAATAGCCAATATTTATCTAAACAAAACAAGACCAAAACGACAAAAAAACAAACATACACAAGTCAAGTTATGAATTTTTAAAGATTAAACTTAAAAATAGTGCTTAGAAACACAAAATGGGTCGATGAGGTGTTAACACAGCATCGTGACGGAGTCGTTCCCAACCATCCGTCGCCAGCGGCGCCGGGCACGGAGTCACACAGACCCCCAGGTACAGAACCTTAGTAAAGTGTGAAAACAAGCCGGTGTGCGAAGTCGGGGATCACTGTGTCGCTGGATCTGAGGCAGCTTCGCTTCCGGTGCTGCGGGGCGAAGGAGCTGAGGCATCACAAAGAGGCGTTGGGTCCTTGCTGCGGAGCGGTGGAGGTGATGCGGCGTCGGTGCAAAGCGTTGACTCCGCGCACTTCAAGCAGAGTCAGTCACGACATGGTGTGCGACTTCCACAGAGTCGCGTACTTCGGTGGGGCTGCAGCGGTGTCAGGCCTGCGAAGGTTGTCGCGCTCCAGCGAGGACCACGGAGTTGGTTGCAGGCGGCATCACATGATTCGGCAGGGTCATTGGTCTGGAGTCGTACAAAGTCAGTTTTTTTTATTTTCACCAGGTTCTCCTTTCAAGGGCCCAGGGACTGGATAGGGCACCACTTGTCAGGGCAGGAGTCTCTGCAGAGTCCAGGTGCTGGTACAGGAAGTCTATGATGGCCCTGAGACTTCAGAACAAGGGGCAAGCTCAGTCCAAGCCCCTGGAGATTCTTCTCAAGCAGGAATATACCACAAAGTCCAGTTTTTATCCCCTTCACAGGCAGAAGCAGCAACTGCAGGACAGCTCCACAAAGCACAGTCACAGGCAGGGCAGCACTTCTTATCAGCTCTTCTCCTTGGCAGAGGTTCCTCTTGATTCCAGAAGTGATTTAATTTTAAGGGGTTTTGGGGCTCTTCTTATTCCCCTTTGTGCCTTTGAAGTAGGCCTACTTCAAAGGAAAGACTCTCTTGTTTGTGAAATCCTGCCTTGCCTAGGCCAGGCCCCAGACACCCACCAGGGGGTCAGAGACTGCATTGTGTGAGGGCAGGCACAGTCCTTTCAGGTGTGAATGAACACCCCTCCCCTCCATCCTAGCACAGATGGCTCATCAGTATATGTAGGCTACACCCCAGCTCCCTTTGTGTCACTGTCAAGAGAGAGGTGCAAATAGCCCAACTGTCAAATTGACTCAGACAGGAAATCCACAAACATGCAGAGTCACAGAATGGTTTAAGCAAGAAAATGACTACTTTCTACTAGTGGAATTTTAAAACACACAATCTAAAAACCAACTTCACTAAAAGATGTATTTTTAAATTGTGAGCTCAGAGAACTTAAACTCCATATTTGTATCTGCTCCCTAACATAATCTGCACTTTAATACTATTTAAAGGCAGCCCCCATGTTAACCTATGAGAGGGATAGGCCTTGCAATAGTGAAAAACAAATTTGGCAGTATTTCACTGTTAGGACATGTAAAACACATAAGTACATATCCCACCTTTAACATACACTGCACCCTGTCAATGGGGATACCTAGGGCTTACCTTAGGGGAACCTTACATGTATGAAAAAGGGAAAGTTTAGGCCTGGCAAGCGGCTACACTTGCCAAGTCGAATTGCCAGTTTAAAAACTGCACACACAGACACTGCAGTGGCAGGCCTGACCCATGTTTACAGGGCTACTTATGTGGGTGGCACAACCAGTTCTGCAGGCCCACTAGTAGCATTTGATTTACAGGCTCTGGGCACCTCTAGTGCACTGTTCTAGGGACTTACTAGTAAATCAAATATGCCAGTCATGGAAAGTCAATTACACATATATTTTACATAGGAGCACTTGCATTTTAGCACTGGATAGCAGTGGTAAAGTGCCCAGAGTAACAAAAACAGAGTCCAGCACACATCAACAACCTGGGAAACAGTGGCAAAACGTTATGGGAGACCACACCAAGGATGCCAAATCCATGGGCTAGTTCAATGACTTGCTGTCTGTGGCTCTTGAGTATGACAATTCTTGTGTTTCTCAACACAACACCTTCCTTGGCTATAAACAGTTCATCTTGTACATTTTGTAATTTTTGAAATTCCACATCGTCAGCAAAAGGTCGAGTGTTCCTCTTCCATGAATGAGTTTAAATAAGTCCCTCAGGATGAGCATGTTTTTATTGGCACTCGTGGCAGCAAAGATACTGCTTTATGTTGCATTGTCACTATGCAGGACTCTTGACTCTGCAATGGTTTGGAGGCAGCCCAGTGTATGCCTTTGTGTTTGATGGGTTGAAGCGTGGCACAGGAGACAGGCTATTAAACATCTCGAATGGTATGAGCTTGATTGATGCACCACTGTCTATAATAAAGCTTATGGGGCAATAATTTACTTTTATAGTAATCTTGGGGCAGGGTCCAAATGAATTCAGTTGTTTGTTTGATGGTTTGTCCTTGCCTTTTGTTCTTCCTTGCAAGTAACCAAACCGGCATGTGCATGTTGTTCCTTGGTTGATATCATCATAGCCCATCCATCTACTTCACTGGCGTTTGATATTGGCATTGAAGAGCATGTGTAGTCGTAGGAAAAGATTTGGGATGAAATCAATATGAGCAGGAGAAAGGCGTGGCATTTGAGGCACTATGTACGGTATTTTAAGAAAATTCAGCAATGGGTAAGTATGTGCTCCAGTTACTCTGAGTGAAATTACAAAAACAGCGGACATATTGCTGAAAGTCCTTGATTCAGACGTTCCGTCTGCCCATTGGTTTGAGGATGAAATCCAGAAGATAAGACTACATCGATATTTAAGGCCTTACAGAAGTACTTCCAAAACTGTGATATGTATTGAGGACCCCGATCTGACACAATAACTTGAGGAAGGCCATGGAGACGAAAGATTTCTTGGATGAATATCTGGCTCAATTCTTTAGATGTAGGTAACTTCTTAAAGGCAGTAAAATGAGCCATTTTTGTAAACAAATATACAGTCACCATTATAACTTGGTTTACCGTCGAGGGAGGCAAAGAACACATAAAATCGGTTGATATTGTACGCAAGGAGGCTAGTGGAACCGGTAAAGGTTGAAGTAGACCTGCAGGCCTCGTATGGGGTATTTTTGCTTGGGCGCAAATGGGACAATATACCACATAACTTTCAGCATCTTGCTTCAGTGTAGGCCACCAAAAAGAGCGAAGGAGCAATTCCAGCGTGGCTTTGATACCACGATGAGCGGCCATAGAGGAGTCGTGACACATTTGGAGTGCCTTTTTTTGCACTTTCTTAGAAGGTAGGAATAACCAGTCTTTATGACAGTAGTACCCTTTACTCTTGTGTACTTTTGGACGCAGTTTCTTTAATTCTTGCTCTGAGAGAGTTGAGTACTCAGACTGTACTTCATTGAGGAAAGACTGGACTAAACCAATTATTTTGGCTGGCTCAATTAGAGACTGTGAAGGGGTGTTAATACTTTTAGGGTAGCGTTGATATAGAGCATCTGCCAAAATATTTTGAGAACCTGGAATATAGGTACTATAAAAATCGTATTGACTAAAGAAAAAAGAGTAACGGGTTTGCCGACTGTTCTGACACTGAAAATTTCGTAGGCATTGTAAATTGCGATGGTCTGCTCTTACTTCACATGGTTCTTTAGAACCCATGAGGAATTGTCTCCACTCTTGGCAAGCTGTGTTTAGAGCTAGGAGTTCTCTTTCCAATACCAAATAATTTTGCTCAGAATCAGAGAGCACACGAGACAGATAAAATATTGGATGTTCTAATTCGTCGTTGTCCTGTTGTTGTATTAATGCTGCCCCAATAGCTCTTTCCGAAGCATCAGTAGCAACTATGAATTGTTTGTTGGTGTCCGGGTGCCGTAGTGTAGGTGCTTGGATGAAGGCTTGTTTTGGGTTTTGGAAAGCATTTTCAGCCACGTTTGTCCACAGAAAACTGTTTCGCAAACTCTCTTTTTGAAGAGTCTGTGTGATTTGACTAGTCTGTTGCAAAGTCTGAAATAAATGGAAAGTAAAAGTTGGCCAGATCTAAGAAACATTGAGTTTCCTTGATTGATGAGGGGGATGGCCAATCTAGAATGGCCTGAACCTTCTGTGGATCTATGGAGATACCAATCTGACTAATGTGATGACCTAAATATTTCACCTCTGTGTTATCAAATTCACATTTCTCAGGTTTATATTAGAGCTGATGTTGCCTAAGTCTGTTTAATACTTGCTTTACGTGTTCAGTGTGGACTTCAGTGTGTCTGGAATATATAAGGATATCATCTAAATAAATCACTACAGTGTGATTCAACAGGTCGTAGAATATTGAATCCATGAATCTTTGAAAAACAAAGGGGGCGTTTGTTAAACCAAAAGGCATTACCCTACATTCGTAATAACCAAAGGGTGTTTGAAAGGCAGTTTTCCACTCATCTCCTTCCTTAATTCTTAAGAGATGGTATGCTCCCCGAAGACCTCATTTTGTAAAAATCTGTGCCCCCCTAACTGCTTCCAATATGTCTTTGATGAGAAGTAATGGATATCGGTCTTTTATAGTGATTTAATTTAATCCACAAAAGTCTATACAGGGACGTAGATCCTTCGTCTTCTTGGGCACGAAGAAGAGAGGAGCCCCAGCAGGAGAAGATGGTGCAATACGACCACTTTGTAGATTTTCTTGCAGATAGTCCTTAAATATCTGTTTTTCAGGTTCCATAAGAGAATACATTCTACCAAAGGGAACAACTGCTCCAGGTTCGAGGAGAATGGTCCAATCGTAGTCTCTATGTGGGGGTAGTACTGGTTTTGATAGTTTTTGGAACATGTCTATATAATCCAGATAGTGACTAGGTACCCCTTGAATAGAGTTTATGGAACACCCTAATTCCTGTTCTGAGATAACATCTTCTTTGGGGACCAATAGGTTTCAGAGGCATAGCAACGGTCTTGACAGAATTTAGAAGACAGGGAAGTAGTTCTGGTTTCCCAATAGATATACGGATTGTGTCTCATAAACCAGGGTATTCTTAGGATTATTGTATGATTAGAGGAGGAGATTAAATCAAAAGAGACATGTTCCTGATGCTTTTCAAAGTGTAGACATAGAGCAGAAGTGGTATTGATGACAGGACCGGATGATAATAGGGATCCATCTACAGTATTCACTTGTTCTGGATCGTCCTTTGGTAGTCGTGGAATTTGTTGTTTCTTGGCCCAGGCCTCATCCATATACATTGCACTGGCTCCACAATCTAATAATGCCAAAGCTCTTTCTTCCTGACCGTCAGGTAATTGCATGGTAACAGGTAACAGAAACAGGACAGTGGCATCTTCTTTGGAAGAACTGATGGAAGGTATTGCAGAAGATCCCGTCCTCTCCCTTCTCACAGAGAATGAGACTTGGCGTTTCCCAAGGACTTCACAAGAAGGACTAGGCAAGTGCGGAGCAAGTGGCCGGAAGCTCCGTAATATAGACATAATCCTCTTCTCCATCTATTTTCGCGTTCACTAGTAGAGAGAGGTCACAGGCAGTGTCTATTTGCATTGGTTCCCCTTCTGTTGTCTCCCTCAATTCAGGTCGAGGCTCTTTAGAACGTTGGACGATTGTACGTGGATTTCCTTCATGAGAAGGTCCACGATTCTTTCTCTTTTCTAGACGACGGTCTTGTAGACGATACTCTATGGAGAGTGCTAAATCCATCAATCCTCGTAAATTGTCCACTCTAGCAGAATGTACTAATTCGTCCTTTATTTCAAAGTAGACCTCTACGAAAAAGAGTCACCTGAGTACGTTCTACCCATGTCGTCTCGGCTGCCAATTGTCTGAAGCGTATTATATATTGGAGAACATCTTGGGTACCTTGCTGAATGTCACATAAATCTTCTTCTGCTGACGCCTTCAATCCCAGGCGTTCAAACATTTGTTTAAATGCAGTGACAAAAGCTGAATAGTCAGACAGCACAGGGTCATTGGAGACTACTAACGGAGTCGCCAAGGCAGGACCAGACAAGGCACTGATGAGATAATCCACTTTTATTTTATCTTGCGCAAATTGTGTTGGTCGAAAGGAAAAATAGACAGTCAGAGCATCAAGAAATTCTTGTAGCTTATTTAGATCTCCTGAGAAACGAGGCATAGTAGTAGAGACAGTGGGAACATCTGTGGTTCAGGGTGCCAGGGCTTGTGATAAAGCTGCATTTTCATTTCTTAATTGTTGCAGTTCCTGGGCTTGCTGTTGAATAGTTAAGAGTAGCGACTGGTTGGGTTCTGCAGCAGCCACTGCGGTATTCTCCATTCTGCTCGACGAAGTCTGGTTCGTTTGGCGCTGTAATCTATCACGGGCTACTCTTCGTTTATGTCTTTGGCCCCCCTGGAACTGCAGAAAGGTCTTGATTCTTGCCGGTTCTGTTTTGACCCACGTAAGGGCGGTCCTTTCTGGTAGCCACGGTGCACATAAAAACACGAGGAAAGGAAGAAAAAGAAAAGAAAGAAGAAAAAAGGAAAGGTTTACCAGGTAAGTGAGGGGTGTGGGGGAATGTGCCCAAGTAAAAATTGAGGGCGCGCCACGCCCAAGACTCGCTGAGGCTCCATTCCCAATTTGGAGCCTCGAGTGAGAAAGTAAAGCACAGTAGGAGCACAGCACGCCCGGCTGCTATGAAACACAGCCGTGCCCCGAGCCAAATGCTCGCCTTGCACCACGGTCCGCCACGGCGCGACAAGACGAACCATTCACGGCCAAAGAGGTAAATGCAGCCTTGACCACGGTAGCCTCGAGGAAAACCCCCAGACCTGATGGGTTTACAGTGGAATACTACACTACATTTCGTCATATCCTGGTCCCCTGACTTTTGCCACTTTATGAAGAAGTGGGACACAAGGGCACCTTTCCCCCAGAGCTACACACTGCCACAATAGTGGTGATTCGAAAAATACAACCTCCTTTCCCAGCCTCACCTATTACCATAGCATATCCCTCATTAACGGTGACCTCAAACAGGTCCTACACATATTAATACACCCCAACCAAGGTAGCTTCATGCCGTCTCGTAGCACGAGACATTGTCTTCTGCAATTTCAAGTGGCCCTGGCCCATCGTCAGCTCCTGCCTACTGACTTTGCTCTGCTTTTCATAGATTTTGAAAAGGCGTTCAGCACAGTGGATTGGAGGTACCTTTGTTCAGTGTTGCAGTGCTCCAGGGTGGGGCCCCGTTTTCGGGGTATTTGTCCAGGCCCTTTTTTTCAATCCTACAGCACACGTCCAGATCAATGGCATCCTCTCCCATGCTTTCCCTATCAGCCAGGGGACCAGTCAGGGTTGTCCTCTGTCCCCACTCCTCTTTGCTCTAGCGATTGAGCCACTGGCATGCCTTATTAGGAGTGACGACCAGGTGCATGATTTAGGTGGGGTGGTCATGAAGACTGTTTAGCCTATACGGAGAAGATGTTCGTCTCTATATTTCTGAGCCAGCAGTAAACGGCCCTCGATGTCTTCTCCTTCTTCAGTGCTTTGGGGAGGCATCTGGTCTTCTGATTAATCCTTTCAAATCTGTGTTGGTGCCCCTGGGTCTGTCCCATGATTGCTTTGACAGGCAAGAGATTATTTCCATCCATCCACTCAGTTTCAAATATTTAGGAATCTGGGTAGCCTTACACCCGGAGCTGACCTGATCCCTTAAACTCGAGCCTTTGAGATGGAAGGTCAAAGCCAACATCCTTAAATGGCAGTCACTTCCTTTAAATGTAATGGGACGCACAGACCTATATAAAAAGATGATATTCCCAAGATTCTTGTACATCTTCCAAACGTACTTCTCCTCATATCTCGGTCCTCATTCCAGGCCATGGACAGGACGGCGACCTCCTTCCTATGGCATGGTTCTAGACCCCTTACCCATATATGTGCGGAGTATGATGGAGGCCTGGGCCTGATCAACCTCAAACTTTATTACCTGGCTTCCTATCTCCTGGCAATTCATGACTGGTTTAACGGGGGTAGTCAGACCCTGCACATCAGCTGGAACTCTCCCAATTAGGACATCCCCAAATAATGGATATGCTCTACGGTTCCCCAATCCCCTAGAGCACTCCTCTTGTGACCAAAACAGCTCTCTTGTCTTGGAGAGCAGCCCTATGCCACACTCAATGGAACTTGACACTCACACCCATTTGGCACAGTACCTGGCTATGGGAGACAGCGCCACTGCAGTGGTTCGGGAAGTGCGGTCCTTCCAAGAGCTTCAGGCTACCTACACCCTCTCCAATACACAATTGTACAATTATCTCCAGCTGAGGCACACCCTTCACTCAATCCAGTGTTCTTCCTGAATTTAGCCCACTGGAAGCCAAACCTCTCATGAGTGGGTGCACTGGGCAAGGGGGTGGGGGGGGGAGTCTCTAAATTTTACCGTAGCTTGATCATCAACGCATCAGGCAACCCAGATCACCTTCAAATCAGATGGGAGAGCTGGATAGGACCCCTTGATGACGATGATTTGAGGGACACCCTTATAGCACCAGGAACAATTACAATATTCTCTAAGTTATGCTTGGTTCAGACATGCTACCAATACACTGCTTACCTCTCCCCGGCCCGGATGCACCAAGCGGGCCTTTCCCTCGAACCCACCTGACGGTCCTGTCGACTTCTATCATGTGGTATGGCTCTGTCCTAAGATTTAGGAGTCTTGGTCTGCGATAGTGGATGAGCTGACTGAGGTGCTAAGGTGGGAAGTTCCTCTTTCCCCATTAATGCTTCTGTGTGGGGTCCTTGATGGCTCCGGGGGTATGAGGGCTGATAAAAACGTTCTAGACACTGCCCTTATGGTTGCCAAATGAGGCTCCCTGGAAGAATCCCACACCTCCCACCATTTCTCAATGGCACTGAGGTGTAGACTGGTGTGCGCAACAGGGGAAACCAGTTAATGAGGCCTGGGGCTGCCCTCGTAAGCACAGTAGGGTGTGGGAAAAATGGCTCGGTCAGTTATAACAGGATCCCATGTGAGGGAAGAAATGTGCCATTTTTCTGCTATTGCACAAAGTTATTTATTGCCAATGCTGTGCTCGGATGCTGTCTAGTTTTCTCAGCTACACTGATTGTTTGTCCTATTGTTTCAATGTACACAAAACCTAATAAAACCTGTTTATCAAAAAAAAAGAAGAGCCTGTGTAGAATGAGTTTGACGACGATCAGCTTTGTTGGGTTCCTACTTTCTGTAACTGGTGCTGTTTTTTAGTTTTTTGGTCTTGTGGGTGTGGCTAGAATGCTCCTGGAACCTTCTGGCATAATTTCCTCTTCTCGCAGTGACATATTTGGTTTCTCTTTTTTGCTTTGCAAACCTTTATGAAGTGGTTTTCTTTCCAACAACCTCTACGGACATCTACCTTCATGGGGAAATTAAAACCCACATCATAAACACAACTTTCTTTTCTTTAAAGACGTCGACTGGTGTGCATCTACTTTTGTCCTTGTACTGGGATTTCATGATAAACACTGATTCATTTCTCACTGTTCCAGCTTCCGTATCAGCAGCTTGTCGATCTGCTCTTTCATTGGCTCTTGCAGCCATTATTATTTTCTCTAACAGGAGCATCTCTCTCAATATGCATCTTCTAAAAGAGTCTGATGACTCTGAGGCATATGGTTTCTTCATCATTGAATTCAATAAACGTCAAGTCTTTCAACAACCTCATCCATCGTTTCACCAGCTTTCTGTCTCGCTTGATTGAAAATGTAGCTTTAATAGTCGACATTAGGCTCTGGACTAAACTTGGAACCCCATGCTTTTTTGATCTGACAGTAAGATATTGCATCAGTCTGTGAGATTTTCCTCAGCACTTCTTTTATTCCTTCACTGGCAAGGTTCTTTTTGATATGTAATATCTTCTTGTCATCTACTTATGCTAGGAAATCTATGAAGTCATGAAACGTCTCGATACACGCAGTCCATTTTGCTTGATGGTGGTGGTGGTTCAGAAACACAGCTGTGCCATACTTCATACTCTTTAAACACCGTTGAGAACATATGTTTTCAGATGACTGTCGATGTTCACTTGGACCAGTAACTCCGGCAAGCACTGGCAGTGTGCTCGCACTTGGGTCATTATGCCCGATCAGAGGTTGTAAATTGTCATTTTCTTTCCTGAGGGTGAGCAACAATTCTTTTTATTGCACTTGATCATTGTTGCGTATAGTTTTTTGCATCATACCTGGTTGCCACTGCCTTTGGTGTTTTGTCTGTACAGATGATAGATCTGTGTTATGGCATGCCACAGTATTTCTACTTTCAGCCTTACCAACAGATTCTGGTGGACTTTTCGCATGCTCTCCTCTTCAGGGCCTTCAACTTCTTTGAGGGCCGTATGTGGGGTGGAGTGGGGCTTTGACTCCACACACACCACCTTTAAGTTTCTCTTTAGTGATTTGGGCGCATGTGGCACACATGAGCAGTTTGCTATGTCATGGCAGACTCTCAGGGTGAGCAGCCTCTGTTCTTCGGGGCAGGTATTTCATCTGTGTCACCAGTTGTAGCGTCCTTCCCCAGCCCAGGAGCATGTAAAGGGCCACGCCACACATGGAGCTCTGCGACAGATGTCTATTCCTAAGCATACGATCGCACACTACACTCGGTTCACATCATAACTCTTAATAAGTACACCCTAACAACTCTCAACAAGTTATGCAATTCCACTTTGAGTCTGACTAGAACTGCATGGGTACTAGTGCACAAAGTCTCATGCCATTACAGGAGGTAGCCACATGAACCAGCCAGCAAACTCGCATGAATGCAAGTATCAACAAGCTTTTATTTACATAATAAAGTGCACGCTGTAAGTCAATGCTTGTAAAACAATCAATAAAGTTTTAAAATCAATGAGTGCAAAATAAGACATCTTGTGAAGTGCAGTAAGTGCTTTCCTTCCCTGTGCAGGCTTACTATTTCCTGAGGAAGAAAATGTGTGTGAGTTTGGCAAAAAAACATGCCTTTCAGCTGCAGCCTAGATATCACTAGTGCAGAAAGTGTCATGGCACCTGGGCCAGGGGTGCCAGAAGCATACTCAACTCCTATTGTGCCTTTCTTTTACTACTAAAACCACGGGGCAGGAGGCCTCTTTTCTATGCCTGCAGCAGGACCATTGGGACTATTGCCACTCCCCTGCCTTTGCAATCCATGTCTAGATGGGCAACATGGGTCACACAGGCCGGGAGATCCCTCTGAACCAGTCAATTTACTATTGTGTCCAAAAACTACTGATGGGGAGATCTGCAGGGGAATAACTTAATAGTACTATGACTGTAGCAATGTAATTTTCATCACCAACGATACAAGCTCTGCCAAGTCTTCGGCTTGTTCGAATGGTACAAACCCAGTGCTTAATTTGCGAGGCACCAACACTTATCTTTGGGAACCAGCACTTAGTTTTTCGCATCAGGCATTTACTGCGAGCAAAAGACACATATAGAAAAGATGGAGGATGAGAAAAATTAAAAAGCGTCACAAAGGGAGAAAGGTGAAAGCTTCAAAAGTGAGCTGAATGGGCAGGGAGGGGCTGTAAATGTATTAAAGAGGCTCGAGATGGCTTTAGGATTATGCTGCCTCAGTATTTGGTTCTCGGACATTTAATTGCTGCAGCCGCGTGTTTCAAAGGATAGCTTTTGGCACCGACACATTTTTATTTACAAATTAAGCACTGTTTAACTCGGATGTAAATATATTTCTGATGTCCATTGTTACTGATCACCGTAACTGCAAGTAAACCTGGGAATTTCTAATCTTTTTTTTTATTTTTTTTATAGGTGATGCTACTATCAATAAATTACTCAACCTTAACTCCATTTCAACTGCCTCGTCCATAATTTTTGACATGTAATCTACAGTATCAAAGAAATGAAATGAAGATTTATAAATCGTTGTTTATCACCCTTGAGGGTCTCAAGGGGCTGTCTGTGGGCACAGGGAGATTAAGTGATTTTCCCAGAATCACAGGATGTCGAGGCGATTGCTTTGACGCCTGCCCTACATCCTTTCAATGTTCATACTAAAAACATAAACAAAAAAATTGACAACAAAGGACCTCAAGAAGCATACAATAAACAGAGACCGACCCTGAAATAAGGAAACCAGGAACTCATCAGGTGAGGGGCCAACAGGGCAAAATAACAGTGGAAGAAGCAACTGGGAAAGGCTAAAAAACACAGACATATTTCTGACACTATTGGTTCATTTATACCGTATGCTAGTATTTCAGGGGGAGTAAACAATATCAGATCTCTCTAACGGGATGGTTGGTTTAGCAATGGGTGCATTTACGCGTTCGCTTGCGCTTCCGCACTCGCGCTCACCACAGCAGGAACTGCATATGCAAAACAGGAAAGTGAGGGAACAACGCATGCCAAATGGATGCAAATGCTGTAGGGAAGGAGGTGGCAGTACTCAGGTGACACCCTGTGTGCAGGCCCCGACTAAGAACCACAATTAGCCCTGTTCTGTTGAAAGGAGCTCTACTCCCTTCCTCCTTCTCTCCTTGTTGCCTGTGCTCTCTATGTCTCTCTTATTAACCCCACCCTCCCCCCATGCCCACTGTATTTGCCTGGGTTAGGTAGAGAAAGTGCAATATGCACCAGCAGGGAAGTAGCTACGGGGGTGTTACACCTCCTCTAATAAAAATATAGTTTTAAATAAATAGTTGGGTACGCTGAGGTGTCTGTCAGATTTCACGAGATGTTTACAGATACAAAGACAAAAACGCACACACACACTCTCGCTCCCTGTTTTGAAAGTCCTCAAAAATGGTTATTTTTACAAAATGCTGTGTTTTCTCAAATTTAGTAATCCTACCAGTCTGCATTCCACTCACTTTCAGTTGCCCTTTAAGCCCCCCTCGTGCACCCTCCTTGTTGTATAATGCATTTTAACATTAAATGTCAGTATGATTGTTGGGAAATCTGAAGTTCACATCCCTACAAATCTCATTAATCAAGCTACGCCCCTGTGTGCCAGCAGTGCCCCCCTGCCCTAAATACCAGCCCTTGACCTATAAATACACCCCCCACACCGCACACCAAAAACCGCCCCCTGCCCTAAAGTACAATCCTCTGCCCTAAAAAATGGCCTCCAAGGGTTCCTGCCTACCGGGGAAATGCCCAGTGATAAAAACACATAGGGGTCGATTATGAATTTGGTGGATGGAAAAACCCGTCCGCCGAAGTCCGGAAGGGCAGGTTGCTCCCAGTGCGGCCTTCTGCCCGGGCGGGCAGAAACAGAGCTTCCATCACCTGGTCCAGTGGGAAATGGCCTACAGCATTGTATCCGCCTCATAGTCCAGCCAGCGGCAATGCTGCAGTGCGTAGGGTGCACCAACACCCGTCGCAATGTTCACTGTCTGCAAAGCAGATAGTAAACATCATGACGGGGCTGGCCAGGGGGGCCACTGCTCTGCTCATGCCAAGTCTCTGCCCGTTGTTTCATGGGGGTGCTACTGCTGGTGGAAAAGGGAGTCGTAATCCCCAGATTAGGACTGCCAGCACCACCACCCCGTCCTGTGGAGGAAAAGTGGAGGTACTGGCGATCCGACTGCAGCGCTACCACTGCAGTCATAATATAGCTGTCCAAGCACAGCATTGGTGGCAGTCTGACCGCCATTGTGACGCTGGCGTTCTTAAGACCGCCAGGGTTGTAATGAGGGCCATAGTCCGGAGGGTTTCATTTGTGTTGTGGAGGTTAATTTCAAAGTACCTAAGCGGTGGCAAAAAAAACTATAGAGAGCAGATGAAAAGAATGTGGCCTCATCGCACAACAAGTTCGAGCTTGAATCTGGAGAGTAAGTTTTCATTCCTGGTCTTGATGTTTGCCTACATTATCAACGTACTGTCAGCACTTTCAGGGAGCTCAATGATAGCTGGAAAATATGCATTTATAAATAGCTGGATAAGCCTGCCATTTCGAATAATCATTTACTTACGTTGAACTGCGCCAAAATCTGAAGAGCATTGGTAGCCATGCTCTCTGCTTTAAAGCGATCGCTGTTGTTAAGGTATTCCACTGGCAAAATTCCCTGCAAACATAGAAAACACATAGTAAATAAACAGTCCAAAACTGTCCTTTATTTTAAGCAATTAAAATACTATATTACAGAAAACAGATGAAGACAGAGGCACTGCTCATATCTCCACACCAGTGCCACATGCGTTTATAGAAGTGATGGCAAGTTTGAAAAGTAACTGCTGAACATCTCAGCTCTGCACTGTTGCAGAAGTCCATTCCCATTATTCAACAGACGAAAATGAGAAGTTGCTTTCCAGAAAGAATATATTTGATGGATACTCTGGACCAGATTCACAAAGGTAAATTACAATTTTCAGAAAGTTTACACTTTGGAGTAAGTTTGCTACTTTTTGGTATTCACAAACAGCCATTTTGTAGTAACTTACAATTTTATAGTAAACTTATACTTTTGTAGTAAGTCCAGAACTACAGATGGCAGGCACTGGTAACATTTATTGTTATGTTATTTTTTAAATTCAAAATAAGTTCCTAAATATTTTATAAATAAAATAATAAACATACTATTTTTCTAGATTTGTCTTAAGTTAATTTGCATTTATTTGTATTTTTAACTACTTCAAATAATTGATTTGAGCATTATTTGCTATGGGATTTTATTATGGGAGGGTGTTGCAGTACAAGTTTTTGGTCATTTTTAGTCCTGGACTTACTACAAAAGTATAAGTTACTATAAATTTGCAGTTTGTGGCTACCAAAAATGTAGTAAACGTCCCCAAAAGTGTAAACTTACTCAAAAGTGCATTTTGTGAATTAGGACCTATATCTGTCCACTGATTCACACGTCATGACTATCTCCAGATTAAAGTCTGGATTTGAAACTGTTTCCTAGGAAACAGCTCTCTAGCGCACCAGGCCGCACAAAGCTACACCAGTCACAACTCTGCAGGCCCAAGAAGTTAACACTGATTTTTCTGAGCCTAACCGGCACATGCTGAAGGGAACTGAAACTGATAAAAACAAGAGTCACAATCTAAGTGGACTGGAACCTTATTATGAACAGCACTATCTCAGCAGGGGAGGAGGGAGGACTGAAAGATAAAGTATCCATCAGAAATACTGTTACTGAAGGGTAAGTTTTACTTTTGATGGAAACTTCTTCTCATAGATTCCTCGACTTTTGAACGAGTCACAGTGCATTATCCAACAAGCGGTGGGAGTGTAACGCTGATTAACTAAGGAAATCATGTAATACAACCCTGCAGAAGTATCCATCAGTCTGTGCCTGAGCTGCCTAACATTAGTGTTTTGCAAAAATATGTATGAGAACAAGTGGTTATCCATCAGGAAGGGGAACAGTGCTTTGTGGCAGGGGGAGCACTGTATGCTCCCCCATCAGAAAAGAAGGAATGAGGCTTGGCTACTGCTGTAGCCAAATCCCTATATGATTTTACAATGCAAAATTACAGTACTGTCAAATCGGGTCTGATTCTCCCACACAGACAAAATTGGTGCGGAAAAAAGGACTCACTTGGAAACAGGGGAAGAAGAATTCCATGAGGTAATTATGCTCTGCTTGACTCATAATGAGGGCCTTAGTCAGTTCTTTGCCTTTCTTAACCCCAGCAAACTCACAAAAACTTCGATCTAGGTCGATCAACTTAGTGGATTTCAGACTGTGCAACAGATCCTCCTCCTCAAACTTAAGAAGGGGGAAAGAAAGATGTAAGAGTGATATCTCTGTCAATGTGAAAGGTGACCACCTTTGGCAGAAAGATGGGGATGTACTGCAACGTTACCCTACCGGTTGACGTAATCGCCATCAGCACAGTATTACGAGAGTCAAGAGAGCAAAAGAACGTATGTGAATCAGCTTGAACAGTGATACAGTAAAAAAAGTCAGAACTAAGTTGAAGTCCCACTTTGAAAACATATAGCCAGTCTTTCAAGAAATAGGTCCTTAGAAGCCGACCTGAATATAAGTGCATACCTAAGTATTCCTTCACTGCAGAAACTGTTCAAGCCTTGTTGAGTGAGAGAAAGCACAAAGTGCAGGATGTCAGATGGTAAAGCTTCAAAGGCGAGTTTGTTAGCAGCCTGGCACCAAAAGACAAACGTTTCCCCTAATACTGTATAGACCGGCATAGTGGCCGGTTTCTGCATACTCAAGAGGACATACACTACTTTTGGTGATAAACTGAAATCCTTTAACTGGCACAGCTCAATCTCCATGCATGGAGTGGAGGACCACACACTCTTGCCGAGCAAGCAGATCTACTTTTCCAGGATAGAAAGAGGAGGTCAAATGCTTAGTTTAAACAGATCAACATATCTGTGTTGATGAGGATCAGATGCTAACTTCTGAAGAACATTTGAGAGCAGAGAAATCAGAGGAAATGAACAATGAGGGACTGCGCCCAACCCATTCAGGAAGCCTACTCCCCCCATCGATCCACATGGTGGGACATGCAGGGTACAGAATAAAGGGCTTTTTCCTGTCTAAAACTATGGAAAAGGGGTTCATGCAGGGAAGCACCAGGGAAGATCCCACTTGTCACATAGGGCTTGCGCTCCCATTCATGATTCTCCAGCAATAAGTGACTCAAGGTGTCTTTCAGAGAGCCTGACGAATAGGGCACTGCCAGGAATATGCCCAACACTGGAGTCCACTGCTAGAAACACAAGGAACTGCAGACTAAAGGACCAAGTACCCATATCATTGTTGATGTTCTGGATGGTAACTGTGACCTGATCAAGATGCCCTGAGATGGAGGGAAGAAAGATCAACAGGGTTAGAAGGGCTACCCACAACCATTGCACATACACCCGCTGCTGACTGGGTAATGCTTTTCACCATCATCTTCCCCAGGTTAGTGGTCCTGCCCAATGAGGCATCCATAAACACAGTGGACTGCAACAGTGAAGGAATGAAGGGATGATCTACTTAGAGGTGGACGGTCAAATCTACAAATGGAGCTATGGGAGGACTGAATGGAAGATCTTTACTTCAACTGAGAGACTGACCTGATGTAAGAGCCACTGCTTCACTGGGCATCAACGAAGGGCTTTCATCTACTGTGTAACATGGTACACCAACAAGGTCATGAGGTAATCAAGCTCAATAGACAAAGAACCTGGAGAACCAGAACCAGAGGAGAACTTCTTCCTCCAAGATTGAGGCATTACCCAGGGAGCACTCCCTTGCAGAAGGAGTGTGGTTTAGGGGATTGGAGCCAAACAAAAGGGCATAGAGCTTGTAGAGAAGCTGGAGCACTATAACTGGCTGGTAATGGCCTTTCAATTGATTAGAAAATTAGAGATCACCCACATTCCAGATGCTGAAGATGGAAAGTGGACACATCATAATAGTTTGGACACAGCAGATCCAGTGAAAGTAGGGAAGTTGCTGGTGTCCCTCAAGTCACTTACGTCCACCTCATCCACAAAATTACTGATACAAATGTTGCAGAGTCTGAACTACTGTAAGGGTTGTCATTGACATGGGGGTCGGGGAAAGGCACCTGGAAAAAACCCAAAAGCAACAACACTTTTTCCTGAAACCACTTGGTATGGGAGGCAAGCCCAAGTGAGCATGCTGTGGCACTGCTTTTCTTGAATCAGTACAAGAAGGAGTCAATTTCCTCACCAAATATACTCTTACCATTTACATGAATGTCTATTAAGGCAGCTTGGACTTCCCATGAATAGCCTGTTGAATGCACCTAGATGTACATGGGAAGAGTGACCTTTGTAGACCTAGTATGAGTCATTGTGTCAGCCGAATCCAAGCAACTTTTAAGGATTTGTTTGGAGGCACCTGAACAGTGACTTACAAGACAGGAGCACGTTTTCTTCATGTGATCTGGGAAGCTTGCACAGAGAACTTTGCCAATTTCCACAAGGAGTGGACGTACTGTTCAAGGAGGTACAAGGTGTTGGTACAATGCAGATTTAAAATGCCCAAACCAAAAACCTTTTGTCCCCTGAAGTCAAGTTATTTGGTCTCATAGTACAGAGGGGCAGTGAGGCAAGCGCTGGGTTGCAGCATTGCGAATAATGCCTGAACCACAAAGCACTCTGAAGAAGGATGCATGGATAAGAATCTGGGATTGCCCTATTGTGCTGGGATTGGACAGAGTGGCCTCATACCGTTGAACAACTTGCATATGATCTGCCAGTTCTGAAAAGGGTTTCTACCACAATGCAACTAGTACCAATTCCAGCAATGCCTTATTGAATGGCATAGGGGGTTCTGGGGCTGCCAAAGATGACTGCTAGAATACCACCTAGATATTAGAATTAGAGTCCACAGTAGGTATAGACCTCCGCTGCCATATGTATTACTGATGTGAATGAACAGATTTCAGTAGAGGGAAGACCTGAGGGTTAAGAGCTATAAAAACCATTATCACTTGGAGATCTAAGTAGAGTCCACTATCTGTGTGAGAAGGATGGTGTAAGTTGTAAGTATTTGAATCATCTTGTTCCATGTGCCCAAGATAAAAAGATTAATTCAAGTATTCAATCCATCATCTTGTTTTTGATGCCTCAAGCATGACAGGTATGCCAAGACGTAGGCCCCATGCTTTACTGAGCTATTGAAACCCAACTATACCTGGCTGATGAGCCCTAATAAGAGTAAAACTGGTCCAGAGTTCCTTGTGTTCCAGTTCATGGGGGAACGTGGCTTGTTAGTTTGGGCTTGGCTGTTCCCAGTGGAGCAGGGTCGTGGCTGATTTGCCTATGGGTAGATCCAAACTGAAGTTGCAGGCTGTGAGCAAAAAAACAATGGACTGGCAAGCCGTCCAAGCAATTGCCAGAGGCTGAGCTTAATTTAAGCAATCCATCCATTTTCTTGTTTATTATGCCCAAAATCCAGGTTAAAAGCAAAAAGAACAGATGACGGACGGAATGCTGAACAATGCAAACATTCATTCCCAGTCACAAGATCTGGGTTTAATTCTTTGTTTTTTTGCCCACCACGCCACCCCAGTTTTGACCCAGCCATGTGCACATAAGTCTTGACTCTGTTCCACATGGGAACAGTCCAGCCCAAACTGCCAATTTGTGTCCTCCCTAGACCGGAAACAAGCATCCTGGGTCCGGTTTCGGGGTATCACCCCTCATCAGCCAGGCTAGCTTGAATCCAGTGGTGGAGTGAGCACAGGAACCATATCTGGACATACCCTTCCCACTTACGGCGACAAAAGCAAAAAGGACAGATGATGGACGCAATGCTGAACAATGCAAACATTCATCCCAGTCACAAAGATCTGGGTTTAATCCCAGGTTAGGCACTTCAAGTGCATCAGAATCTAATCCAGAGATGTGTTCTATTCACATAAACCTCTGGGCTGTGAGAAGGGATTCAGCAAAAGATTGACCCTTATAAGAAGCTGTGAACTTCCTAATACCCATTCAAATAATTTCTACTGACCTCGAGAGCTGAGGCAGTGCCTAAAACAACTCCAAGATTGGCACTGAGCACAACTTCAGAGTCAGGGTTGAGGAGAATAAAGCATCACACTTCATGGCCAATAGCTTCATTGGAAGCGTAGCCATGGCTAGAGGCTGTGAAGAAGTGGTCTGGTGGGATTTGGGTTGCAGCCACCAGAATTGCCAAACCTGCAGAATTTGGCCCACAAGGATGGGGGCAGTCCTGAAGATTTCCAGCAAGGTATGTCAAAAATGCCATGACCTGAGAGGGGTCAGCAGATGGAGCCGGAAACTCCAGTTTAAGTTTCTTTAAAACAGAAGAGGCTCAAAGAAACCAGTGTCGAGAAACAGCTCAGCTAACTCTCATAATGGTCCCGGCAGAAGTACTGTTTCCTCGCAGAGAGGAGGACTTCTCCATTCTATGATCTTTCTTGTGTTTCTCTTGAGAGGTGACTTTCGGCTATCACGTTCTTTCAGGAAACCTGCCTGAAGGAGAGGAGAGAAACCATTTAGAGGTATCTTTACAAGTCAGAGCCAAAATATCTTGCATTATTACTCTCTGATAGTCTTCAGAGGCACAGAGGTGCAGGAGTCACAGGATGAAAGATTGTGTTTTGGCCCAGGCACTTCACTGAGATGTACAGGGACCCCAATAAAGACACCTTTTCCTACAGAAAAGATGGCATCAACCCCTAGACCTTGTGAGATGATATTTTACCTAACTACTATCATAGAATTTGGGGAGACTTTTAGCAAATACCAAAGGAGAGTTCCAAACCAGTATCGGTAAGGCAGAGAAAACAGGAAATGATGCCAGAAAAGTTCATTATGCAGCCCAATTTTGTTTACCCCTGAGCAGACAGATCCGCAGCTGAAGTTGCACCAGGGTAATAATGAGAAGATGAGGAATCATAAGGTGGGGAATCTGTAGGAAGAAATATCCATCACAAAAAGCAAGAAAACTGCTGAAATATTGTGGGCACTTTTATAAGCCATCAACAGTTCTATTTAGATACATATATGGGAATAAGAGTTTTTTTGGCTTTCTAACACATTGGTATATTTTTCAATTTGAGGAGTCTGACTATTTAAGAATGAACACATTATGTACATGTGTTCATTCTTAAATATATACATATATTTACTTAAAAACCAAAGGTTACAGGGATGTTATAGTTAGGCTCACATTTCAAACGTACAAAACCATAGAAATTTAGCTATTATAGTTAGATATTTCAAGAAAATATAACCCGTGCCCTAAGGTAACTATAACTCGCGGCCCCACCATGCACAGTTTTCTCAACAATAATCTTACTGCAAATGTTACAGTGATATTATCAATCATGTCATAGAAAACTTCATGAGTGATGTAATATCTAGGGTAATTAGCAGTGCAAAGCGAGGGCACAAGTTACAGTTACCTCAGGACACTATTCATAGTTTCCTAAAATATCTCTAACGATAACAGACTAATTTCCATGGTTTTGTATGTTTGAAATGTCAGCCTAACTATAACGTCCCTGTAACCTATTTCTTGTGTGAATTTCTATGTTTTTTTAAGGTAAAGTAATTTTCATCACTTTACGTTAATCTAACCACTGCTGCACACAGCCTTTGGCTGTGCATGGCGTGGTTGGCTGCAGGGCCTGGCCTGTGACTAGGCCCTGTAGCCAACTACATAGCACGCATTAAGTGATTCTTTGCTTGGTGGAGATGCAATCATATTTTTATACATCAAAAATGCATCTCCAAAATCGGCGGGAAACACACTCAGGGGGTCCTTTTAGTAAACCCTCCATGTTCCAGGGAAAATGTGGGAAAGACGCTGCATATCGTTATCTTATTTGGAGCAGGGCCAAATGGGCAGGTCTTCTCAGCAAGTTTACACACTTATAGTTTTAAAAGTTTAGATCATGATGTCTGGTCTCAGCAGCAGATAACAAGACAGAATTCACTCATCACAGACACGATATGAGATACTGTGCTTGAAAAAAGCAAGTATGTAAACACCTCCATCAAGAAAACACACTTGTTTTGCCTTGGCCAAGCCCGTCAAGTCAATATGATTAGGGGACTGCAGGTGGAGCCTCGAGCCCCTGTGGTCCCAGCCAGCTCCCTGCATCCTGCAGGAGCCGGCTTTGCTCCCACATGCATGGAGCTGCTGAAAATGCAGCTCCCCAAACGTGGGAGCAATAGCTTCAGCTCTTTCCCTCCCCGCACGTTAGCAGGCAATGAAAGAAATGAAAACTCCACTTCTAGCAAGTGGTAGCAGTTTTAATGCTGGGAGCAGAGTGATGTTTGGTTTCAATTGGCTGGAGCTGTCACAGCTCCCGCTAAACAAAATCAAACAGCTACCTCCTGAGGATGGACACCTTGGGAAGTAGCAGGACCCGGCCCTGGAGGGCCATATATAGCTCCAGGAGGAAGGCCGCATGGCTCCCCTCCTTCTTTTATAATTTCATTTTGGCCCCGGGGAGGTGGTGGTCCCCGGGCCAGGGAGTCTGCTGGTCCCCCTATTCATTTGGTATTTCTTGTCCCAGGGAGGGGGAGGTCTATGTGGCCCGCATAATCAAATATTTGCAAATGTTCTTGTGAATTCAAAGAAAAAAGATTTTTTACCCTCGCAGGGTCTCAGGTGGCCACTGGACCAAAGCAAGGGGACTACGCCCCCTTTTCTCTTTCATCAGAAAAAGCAGAAAAACAGCTAAAATATTCTGAGCACTTTTATAAAGCCATCAACAGTTTTACTTTGATACATATAAGAGAATAAGAGTTTTTTTGGCTTCATAACACACACACACATATATATATATATATATATATATATATGAGAAAACAAACTGGTCCTGCTTCTGGCGCGCTCTTTCATGTTGGTGCAGGTATGAGGAATGGACCATTTCCTCTCATGAATCCAAAAACAAACAGTTGCAAGCAACTTCACCACCGCACTCCAGGAGGAAATTATTCCTTTTTATTGCAGTCAGGATTAAATCACCATCCTTCACCACTGACGCGTTTCGACCTACTGGTCTTGATCACAGTATATATATATTTGTAGCCGAAACGTGTAGGCCTCTCTGTTTGCAGCATCTTGTACTTGTGAAATGAAAACAAAATACTTTTCTCTTTTATAACAAAGTTTGTGCTGGCTTGTGCTGTTCTCCTGTTTATGCTCCAAACGAATGGATTGTTGAGCTGGGCAGCTTCTCTCAGGAAATACATATATATTGTCTATATGGTGGGCCAGATCCTGGGGGCATCATAGAGGAGGGGGCACTTGGGCTTTAATAAGCCCTGGGGACGGCCACGTCCCCAGGCCAAATGTCCAAATAAGAGCTTGGGGCACCCGCGGCCCACCCGTTCTGAGGCCCTCTGCCCGTGACAAAAATGTTTTTAGTAAGTGGGGGAGGCCCGGGGATCACAACCTCCCTGGGCTATAAACCTAAATAATGCGGGAGGTCTAGGGATCACCACCACTTGGGGCAACACTTTATGTTGAGCAATGGGACCACCGCCTCCCTGGGTCTATCAACTTAATTAATGTGGGGGGCGGATTGGTCCCCCAGTGCCCCAGGGACCACCACCCTCAGGGCTAAACTTTATCTTGAGCAGGGGGCCGCGGGGACCACTAACCTGGGACAAAAAACTATTCATTTTTTAGGGGGGCGCAAAGCCCCCCTCGCTGCCCCAGGGACTACCACCTCCTTGGGCTATGTCATCATTGGAGGGGGGCTGCGCAGCCGCCCTCTTGGAGCCACTGATTGCCCTGGTGACTGCCACCCTCAGGGCCAGCTCCTGCTATGTCCTGGGGTGCCGACCACCGGGACATAGCTGTTAGCTGTGGCTTGACTGCAGCGCTGCCTCAGGATGACTCAGTATGACTCTTGTAACATAGCAAGATTATTATTATGTCACTAATGGTGAGACTGCTTATATTTTTAACTATGCATTTTATTATATTTGTATTGTTTCACCAGCTTCTGAGTATCTCATTTCAGATCTTATTGGTGGCCTTCATGAAGTAACATCATCAACATGTATTGGCTAACAAGATTTGTTAATATTAGTTTGTATGACTATAAATGGGTCGATAAATTGAAGGAACTGATCAAAACTGATAAGATACAATTTCTTGAAACAATTGAAGAAATGCAGGTCTTGGGATTTATGATCATGTGAACTTTAAAAAAAATGTATCCATGCATTAGGGCACAATAAAAATAAACTTAAGTTTAATTTACTTTATATTGCAGTCTCTATTTAATTTATATTGTAGTGTGGCTTATATTAAAGTTGAGAATACATAGAAATGTGGACAAAGTTAACATTTTGCAGAGAGTGTGTTGAACATCAGCTTTGTTCGTTTTAACATAGTGAGATTTTTGCCAATAAAATCTATCTCTATCTTGTGTGGTATATCTACGAAAATATGAAAAACTGAAGTTTTTGCACTGTACAAGAGCATCCAAGAGACTGTCAGAAGCCTCTGTCTGTCAAAGGAGGCAAAACAGACTTGTCCCAGTTATTTTACAGGGATCTGCACAAGGATATGAGGGCCTCAATAAGATATGGTTTTGAGATCAATCCACCGATGACCTAAGAATTAATAGGGGAGTAAGGCAAGGGTGCGTGTTGGCACTTTTTTTAATAGACATTATATATATATATATATATATATATATATATATATATATAACAATTAGTAGCATCCCTCCTGAAAGGTGTGAAAGTCCTTCCACGAGTAGGGGTCATATTTATTCTGCTTTGTTTTACGACGATGAGGACATTTTCTTAGTCTGTACATCACTTGGGCATCTTGGGAATCTTATAGATTAATTTGTTACTCCTATGGATCCCCTAGATCTATTTGCCAACTTTAAAAAATCCCTTAAAATTGGTTGTTGGACCAAATTAATGAAATCAAGGCGTTATTATGTACAAGGTCATGAAATTGGTAACGTTTAGACGTGTCGATTTTGATGACAAAGGAACCTAGTCCCCTTTATTGACCACCAACAAACATTTTTTAAAGAGGTCTGTCTTGGCAATATTTGATCAGGTTAAATGTATCTCAGCTGTGTCATATGGAAGTGGTATCTAGGTCATGGGGGACTCTTCATCTTCACAGCTGGTTAATGAATAATTTTGCTAGGCATTTATTGTCTTTACCTCAGAGTATCCCAGCTTATGTGGGCCATGAGGAGCTATGTTTGGGCATATATAGCAGATACTCTTGCATTGCGCCTCCTGCGCCGATGGCTTGGGGTTTAGACTAATGCTCAATCAAGCCATATTGAAGGAGTGTTTTAGTCTTGATGGGGCTAACAAAATATGATAGCAGAATTACTTTAAATTTACCTTTAATACCTTGTGTCACCCAGAACTTTATGATAAGCCTGCTACTATTATTAAAACAGTTGTGAAGTGAATCAAAAAGTACTGTGGCCCCTAGTACTGGCTTATTGCCAGCCTTTAAATGCCATGGAAAGGCTTGCGGTAAGTGGGGTTGTAATGAGCCAGGTGAAGTTCAGCACCGCCCTGGCTGAGTACAACCCTGACCGCCATCACCACTTCGGGAATGATGTTCCTGGCAGGGACAGTGGTCTTTAGGAGGATCTGCCCGCCAGGGTCATAATGCGGCGGTCGGACCGTCACTGTGAGTGTGGCAGTCCTCTGACCGCCACACTCGTAATGAGGCCCTAAATCTTACTTATTGTTTTACACCTTTTCCTGGAGGATGGAATTTAGTAAAACATTTGGGCCCATGTGGGTGTGACTCATATTCCACTGAGGACACCCTACATTTTACTCTGTTCTGTGTATTTTACACTGCTTCACATTCCAGGTATATTGTATTGTATTGTATTGAGTTATTTATAAAAGCGCATTCCAGCGAGAAGCATTGAAGCGCTTAACTGAGCAAGTAAACGGGAAAACAAAGTGCTCCTCCAAAAAAGACAGCGTGCCTATTGAGAAAAAAGCCAAGTTTTCCGATTTTTTCTAAAAATGGTGTGGGTGGCTGTTTGACGAAGCGCAAGAGGTAGTGCATTCCATAGCCTTGCGGCTTCTACCGTAAACGCATGGTCCCCCCATCTAGTCCTATTGCATCTGGGAACCGCAATCATATGTTTGGAAGAGGATCTCAAATTTTTGGTAGGTTGGTATTGTCGCAGGGTGGACTTCAGGTAATCGCAACCCTCAAACTGTAAAGCTCTACGAGTTAAGCAGAGAGTCTTGAAAATAATTCTCTTATTAATAGGTAGCCAGTGTAGTAATTTCAAACTGCTACTGGCAGAAGAGGACTAGGGGAGATTCAAAATCAGGTTGGCCGCCGTATTCTGAATGGACTGTAATTTGCCCAGGGAAGTTTTATTGGCAATTAACAAAAGTGCATTGCAGTAATGCAGTCTTGAAGTGACAAGAGCCAGCACGGCAGGCGTTCTTAAGTCTTCCTCCAAAAAGTGCATAATTTTCCTAAGAGTTTTTAGGATCCAAAAGCAGACTTTGACAATTTGGTTGATCTGTGGATTAAAGGAAAGAGAAGTGTCAAATATAATGCCAAGATTTTTGGCAGAAAGACTGGGTGAAGGGCATCCCCCACATGCTTCTGGCCACCAACTGCTGTCCCAGGGAATATTATTACCTCCAAAACACATAATAATGGTCTTATCCCCATTAAGTTTAAGCCAATTGCTGGCCATCCAGTTATTGATTGCTGCCATGCAGAGTCAAAATTTCTCTCTGGATTCTTCCCAGTTGCGAGATACAGGAATAATCAACTGAGTATCATCAGCATAGGATACGATATGGAAACCGAAAGAGCGTACCAGGCCCACTAGGGGCGCCATATACAAATTAAAAAGGGTAGCGCTAAGGGATGACCACTGTGGCACTCCACAAGGAAGTTGAAAGGGGGAGGCACGTTGCTCACCACAGGCCACTGTAATGGTTCTATCAGATAGAAAAGATCTAAGTAGTTTCCAAGCTTTGCCGCTCACTCCAGCCTCATGGAGGCTCCGAAGTAAGATGAGAGGAGAGATGGTATTAAATGCGGCAGACAAGTCAAGTAAAACTAGAATTGTGCCTTCTCCCATATCCCCTCTTCTGCGGATAATATCCGAAGTAGAGATTAAAGCCGATTCGGTGCTGTGCGCACAGCGTAAACCATGTTGGGAGGGGTCCAGCCTTCCGTTTGCTTGAAGGAACTCAGCGAGCTACTGGTTGAGCTGTTTTTCTAGCATTTTGGCTAGGACGGGTAGAAGTGAAATCGGGCGGAGGTTAGAAATATCTGTTGCATCCTTGCCAGGTTTTTAGTAAGCTGAATAACCGTGGATTGTTTCCAATCTGCAGGGAAACTACCTTCCAGCATGAGTTCTGCGATCACTGGCTCCAAAGCAGAGGCAATCAGAGTGGGAGCTAGTTTTAAAATATGTGGCGGGCAAGGATCGTTAGGTGAGCCGGATTTCACCAACAACAATAGATCTTCAATTCTATTGACAGAGAGAGGTAGAAAGCAAAGTAATTGCTTACCTAAGTCAGAGTGTGGCAGAGCCTCTTCCCATTCATCCTCTAAATCCGGGGGGGGGGGACCTGAAATCTATCAGCAAATTGAGGATTTTGTCGTTAAAAAAGTCAGCTACTTGTTGATAGTACAGAGGTGAATTCTCTGAGACAGGAGATCCTGTACTAATCGGCATAGTCGTCAGAGCTTGTACTGTTTCAAACAATTCTTTAGGGACATTGATCGTCTCTCTAATGGCTTTGGAATAATATTTTTTTTAGCTGACCTAATGGCCGACTTATACTTTCCGAGAGTGTCTCTGAGTATATCTCTTTCCTTTTGAGTTTTAGTCAATAGCCATTTACACTCCTGCCTGCGATAAACTCTTTGCACATTTTTCAACTCCTCTGAGTACCAAGGTGCCAAAGGAGGCCGTTGAACTTTAAGGATTGCCAGAGTCTGAGGGGCAAGCAGGTCAATAGCCCTTTTCAGACCGAGATCAAAAATCTCTAAGTGCATACGGTCGTCTGCTTTCGCCTGATCCCAGCCAAGTTTGTGCGCCTGAGAGAAATTAATCTTGTTAATTTTATGCCACGGTCTTTTTGCAGCCGTTAACGTAAGTTGATTAGGAGTGGGGCCAAGGCTAATTAACTTAAAAGATAGCAAATAATGATCGGTCCAATCCAAAGCCCTATTATCATATCTGGAAATCAGTCTCGGTCTAGTAAAAATAGCATCAAGCATGTGGCCCGCAATGTGGGAAGGCGAAGTGACTCCCAAATGCCAGTCCAAACTCTGCATGAAGCTGATAAAATCTATAATGGCTGGGTCAGATACGTCTTCCAGATGTAAGTTAAAATCTCCTAGAACAATAGCATTCTTTACTAACATCAGAAGTTCAAGAATAGAGGGCCATACGGCCAAGAAGACCTTTTTGGGGCCGTGGGGTCTGTAGAGGAGGAGGCCCTCCATTAACATAATATTTTTAGATTTGATTTTAAAATAAGAGCCTTCACATACTGGTTGTCTTCTTTTGAGCACCTCCAGCGAACAGCTCAAATAATTTTTAGAAAATATGGCAAGCCCCCCTCCTCTCTTCTCACCTCTATCTTGTTTCACACAAGAATACCCCAAAGGTGCTGCATTAAGAAAATCTGGGTTGGAGTCGGCTCTCGCCCAGGTTTCAGTGATGAAGAGGCAATCGAGGTTTGATGTCTTAATAAACTCACGAATTTCAAGAGCATGTTTGATTAAAGAGCGAGCATTAATTAAGCCCCAGGTCATAGCACTATCTGTAATATCATGCGGAGGCTTAGCAATCTCCTTACTGGCGCCTTGATAATTGGGAGCGCAATCTTCAAGGCTAGTTCTACAGTTCCAGCTACAAGAATTGCAGGCAGTACCTTTGTCCAAGGAGAGGTCTATACGCCTGCAGTTCTTTGTTAAAGGAATCCTTGTGATCACTCAGTAAAAAACACCTACAGATTAAAACTTAAAAAATAAGGCTAGGAGTATAATAAGGCAAAAGTTCATTTGGCACGCACACATACGAAAAGTAAAAGCATAGCACACAACAAAATCAAGTAAAAGTAAAAAGAGGGTGCACAATAAATCCCTTACTCGTCAGGAGGCGTGTCCGCTTCAGCGTCCGCATTTATGCCCCCGGGATCCCCAAACAATAATTGAGTCAGCCGGCAACTAGACCGCTGACTCAGATGACACTCAAAATGGCCGCCAAATAAAAAAAAAAAAACACTGAAAGCGAGGCAGACTCTAACAGACCCAAACCTCAAATGGCGAGTAGCAAGATCAAGGAAATGCTGGTCGGCAACACGCCGAAAACAGGGTGAGAAAATAAAATCACTCAGTAAAAAACACCTACAGATTAAAACTTTAAAAATAATGCTACGAGTATAATAAGGCAAAAGTTCATTTGGCACGCACACATACGAAAAGTAAAAGCACAGCACACAACAAAATCAAGCAAAAGTAAAAAGAGGGCGCACAATAAATCCCTTACTCGCCAGGAGGCGCGTCTGCTTCAGCGTCTGCATTTATGCCACCGGGATCCCCAAACACTAACTGAGTCAGCCGGCAACTAGACCGCTGACTCAGATGACACTCAAATTGGCCGCCAAATCAAAAAGAAAAACGCCGAAAGTGAGGCGTGCTCTAACAGACCTAAACCTCAAATGGCGAGTGGCAAGATCAAGGAAATGCTGGTCGGCAACACGCCGAAAACCGGGTGAGAAAATAAAATCACTCAGTAAAAAACACCTACAGATTCAAACTTAAAAAATACGGCTATGAGTATAATAAGGCAAAAGTTCATTTGGTACGCACACATACGAAAAGTAAAAGCACAGCACACAACAAAATCAAGTAAAAGTAAAAAGAGGGCGCACAATAAATCCCTTACTCGTCATACTCGTACTAGTCATAACAGTGCTAAAAGATTTGAATTTTAAAGAACAAGACCAGTCCTGTTGTATTTGCAAATGTTACCCTCTCTCCAAGTCTGCTATCCTCTTCCTTCCTTGTAAACTAGCGCTATCAAAAAGAAGTTATTCTTGGATTCCTACATATTTCATGTTTTTTAACAAAAAGGAACATTTTTAAGTAGTTATGGTTTTAAATTTTAAGAAGAATTCATGAGGTACTTATCTTCCCTTTTTATGTGTGCTTTTATGGTTTATTTAAAGGTAATTATGATAATGATGATGACTTGTCCTAGTTGATAATAAACCCAGAGTATCATTCAAAAATGATAAAATTTCCAATATTCTAAGTTAGACTCTAGATCTGCCATATGTAAGAGACAGTTAGCATAAACTGGATTCTATCATTATAGGAGCTTACCCTCTGCATCCACCCTAAATCCTCTAACAAAGGTTTTTTTTTTAATCCAACCCATCAGTGGCTATAATGCAAATGGGAATAACAATGGTGAAACATGGCCCCTTTCAGACTGAAAACACCTGATAGAACAACATCCACCTTCATCTGGGCCACCAATGAAGTGTGTAGCAACTGAGATAAAACTTCTGATTGAAAACCTACTTTTTCTAAAGTCATAAACATACATGGGTGGATAATTAATCGAATCAAAAATCTTTGTGGGGTCCAAGGAATGAATCACCACAGGTTCACTTACATTTTGTGCTTACGCCAGAGTTCCGAAGGGGCACCTGATACTTGGTCTTCTAAAACAGTTTAACGTGAACTTTGATTGACTTGGTTGTACCACCATATTTATAACCTTATCAATCTTTTTTTTTTAGCATTTTTCATTGCCACTTTATTAATTAAATTAGTCTAAAGGGAATAAATCTGGGTTAGATTTCTTCGCCTTATCAATTAGAACCATCATTGTGGCTAGTGGAGGGGGGGGGGGGCACAGTTAGAGGCATTCCCATGCTGAAGTACACCAATCACTTCTGATATTTCCTCCTCTAAGAGGTCCCCATCCAGTTCTATATTAACATGCATAGAGAGTGGAGAGGTTTTTAGCTCACTAATGAAATCCATCACCTCTGTTCCATCTCCAGTCACTTTTGTGTCCTAAAAGAAGCAAAAGTAGCAGGCAAACCTCTCTGCTATACCTTCATTGTTAGTAAACGTCCTACTAGTATTAACTACTGACATACTATTAAATGCAATAACCTTTCCACCTAACCACGCCAATAATTCAATGCCGTGTTTAAACTTCATAAAGGTTATGTTGTTTAGATATACAAGTTTCTCTCGCCTCATTATCAGCAAGTAATTAAATTTCATCTTTTTGATAGATCAGACCACTTGAAATAGCCATGACACTGATGCCTCCCACAGTAACATTTAGACACCACTGATCCAATATTTCCAATAAAAAACATTGATGTAGTTTGCATACTTTATGGACAAGCAGTTTATCTTTTATTTCTAATGCATTTTGCTTCCACCCCTCTAACATTTTTAATCTTGCTAGACAAAAGCATTGTCCGTGCTGGCAAGTGGTCAGAGACCTGTCTGGCCAGGACTCTTGTGTCTCTACCTAAATACTCTGAATCAAGGCAGAAGTATTTCCAATAGAAGATTTTTCACCAGTGGAGGATAACTTGCCAGAGATTCTGTAACTTCCCCAGAGTATTTGATGCTGGGGGAGAATCTTCTAGAGAAGGATTTACCACTTCCTCCAGAAAAGAAGAAGTCAGCGCTCACTAAATATTTTGTATCATATTAATTGATGCATCAAACTCTTATCCCAATAAACAATCTAATACAAAAAAAACTCAAGAACTTACCACAGAGTTAAGAGGAAAATTAATACCTATGAGGGAGGCCATCAGGGGGGCAACATCAGCCTGGAAAACAAACAAAATACTATACGTCAGAGGGTTTGTTGTTTTTCAGATGTATTTACATGCTTGCATTAACCAATCATAATAGAGAAAACTCCAAATATGTACTATCTGACAACAAAGGTAAATAAAGGTAACTAATAAAGGGTGTAATGAGGGGTGTTGGAAATTCTAAACAACTGTTGTGTTTCCTATAATGAACAATACAAAGTTCAGGAGCGCACATCATTTAGTGGATGTAGAAAATTGGATTCTCAGTACTTTAATCTCCTTTTTAAGTCCAGTACAGCTGAAACACGTCTTGTGAAATATAGTTAGTTCCCCTAACAGTTTTCATGACAAATGCTCTGCCTATTACCCTAACCTTCGCATCCAATTTATACACATTACAGTTTGTGTCCTTTTTTATTATTTATGCTACTATTTATCACTCCAGATATGCAAACCTCTGGTATGAATGCAATTGTTTTCATGTACTAATTTCAAACTATCAGCTATTTTCTTTCTGCAGGATTTGAAATTAGGGAAGATCTATAGGGAATGGAAAAAGGAATGTCTCTGCAAAAACACATTTGAGGAACAACCTGCAGAAATTAAATTAGCTGGTAAAAAGGACTGTATGCAGATACCATCATTGATTCCACGAGGACTTGGTACTAGAAAGGGGTTAGCCAAAAACTGGTGAATGCCACTATTGCCAACCTCTCAAATTTTCTGCCTCTTTTAGTTCTTTTGATGGCCAAGCTCATACCAACTATGCCACCTGAGAACACTCATGGTATGGCGTCTGCTGGGACCAGTGGTGTCAAAAGACCAATTTTTCCAATGTCATATACAGTTTGAAAGGAGAAAACTCCAATACATCATTTTAGTAAGGTTTTTTTTGTTTTCCAAAAAAGAACACCCACGTTGAAGTTTGCCTCTGGAACATTACAAAAAATATTGGCTAGTTGATCATGCTACCATGTCAAGACGGACTAGCTAAAGAGCGCATTGAGAATGAGACCAGTGAAGGGGTCAGTAGTCAAGAAGCAAGTGATTAAGTGGCCGACGGATGAATTCTGTAGGTAAGAGCAATTACACACAAAAAAGAGAAAAGATTAATGCAAGAGTGCCCAAAACGGAAACACCAACCTGCAAACAATCCCTCACCAAGGGAACCAATGTGAAACTCACTAAACAGGCAAAGGAGTCCTAGAGATACAGAACTGGAGGCTGGAGGGTTTGGCCAGGAGTGGTTCCCGCAGGGAAGAAACCAACAGCATTCCCACCAAGTTACCAATGACTGGCTGAGGGTAGGGTCAGCTTGAATGTGGCCTGACCAGCAACATCAAGGCCTGCAGGAGACAAGTAACCAACTGCTAGAGAGAGAGAGAAAGAATCGAAAGAAAGAGAGAGAGAAAGAAAAATAATAGAAAAGAAAGGGAAAAAGGAAGAAAGAAATAACGGGAGAAAGAAAGAAAGAAAGAAAGAAAGAAAGAAAGAAAGAAAGAAAGAAAGAAAGAAAGAAAGAAAGAAAGAAAGAAAGAAAGAAAGACAAAAGAAAGAAAGAGAGGAAGGAAGAGAGAAAGAAAGAGAGAAAGAGAGAAAGAGAGAAAGAGAGAAAGAAAGAAAGAAAGAAAGAAAGAAAGAAAGAAAGAAAGAAAGAAAGAGAGAAAAAAGAAAGAAAGAAAAAAAGAAAGAAAGAAAGAAAAAAAAAAAAAGAAAGAAAGAAACAAAGAAAGAAACAAAGAAACAAAGAAACAAAGAAAGAAAGAGAAATAAAGAAATAAAGAGAAAGAAAGAAAGAAAGAAAGAGAAAGAAAGGAAGAAAGCAAGAAAGAACAAGAAAAAAGAAGAGGACTGAATCTGGAACCAAGAGCCAATCATTTGTCATGATTAGCTGAGCAGCCCAGTATTAAATGTGCATGTTTGCCATACTCAAACCACCATCATGAAAGGACTGAGTGCATTTGTCAACATTGACCAGGGGTTGCCTACCTTCCTACAAGAAAATATGGGAAAGCACATGCTTTTTGTCAAAGAACTGCCCAGGGATATCATAATGGTAGTTCTGAAGAACAAAGAGAAGATGTGTAAATTGTAACCATTTGAAACTAGGCAACCTTCTCCACAAAGGTGAATGGAAGAGCACTCCAAATTGGAAGGTCCCTTTGTAAATTCTCCAGGAGAGTGATGCTGGTGCGCTCCAAGCACAATACAAGATCAACAAAAACATGTACTCATACCGGTGGGAATACACAGTTTAGATTTAAAGTGAGTCTTTAAATTCCCCTCCTGTATATGGGCAATGACCGACATATCCATTGCTAGTGGGTTGTTAAGTCTTCCTCCTGCATACAGACAATGGCTGACTTATCCAGTTCACAGTGAGTCCAGATACCTCCCCATAAAGATATAATACCTCCATCAACTGCTGGCCTTCCACCATGGGTTGGGAAGCAAAAGGAGCATTTCATCAGTGTAGAGTGATTCCTGGTCTTCAACACCTCTCTTCCACTGAAATCCTTGAACCAGGCCGTCTCTCTTTATCCACCATGCCAAATGCTGTATCACAAGTAAAAAATCTTAGGGTTCATGGGGGAAGCCTTGCCTCGTGCTGCTCTTTATCTAGAATAAGGCAGACAAGGAACATTTCATACAGACTCAAGCCCAAGTCTGGAAAGACTTTGACATATTCCAAAAATCAGGGGCCAAAGTTCATCCTCTGAGGAACCTTTAGAGAAATCCCCAGTAAAGGAAGTCAAAGGCATTCCAAAGTCCACCCTGTCAGGCAACTGGGACTGAAATAACCCTGGGCACGGGTAAAGGGCAATATGCACTTGTCTAAAACAATGTTGCATGAATCTAATCTGGTCCGGTTGATATGGTAGAGATGATAAACTTAAGCAATTTAGTTGCAAGAACCTTGACCTCTATACTGATAAACGAGGAGGGATGGTAGGAGTTCCAAAGGTTTGGAAGCAGCCCTGGCTTCAGCAGGACTGAGATTGTAGCTCCGCAGAGATTATCTGCAAGGGAGCCATACTGCATAGCCTCATTAAACATATAATGAAAGTGGAGAGTCAAGAGAGTGCCCTGTTTCATAAAGAGTCGAATAAGGAAGCCATTGGGACCACGCACCTTACTAAACTGCATACTGCTAATCGTTTCTGGGATTTCTTTCTCTCTCAGCATGAGGTCCAGACATGGGTACTGTGCTTGCTATGCCACCAGTTTCAAGCTAGCCTGGCTGATGAGGGGTGATACCCCGAAACCGGTCCCGAGATGCTTGTTTCTCCACCAGGAAGGAACTGGCCTGGCAATTCGGGCTGGACTGTTCCCATGGGGAGCAGGTTCAAGACTGATTTGCATATGGCTGGTTCCAAACTGGAATGGCATGGAAGCAAAACAATGATGGCTTTAACCCAGACCTGTGACTGGAGGTTAGTGTTTGATTTGTTCCATATTCTGTCCATCATCTGTTCTTTTTGTATACATCAAATATTATATCACTATTAACATAATCATTACAGTCTCTGAAATTGCAAATAATTCCTCTTTTCTGACAGCATACGTAGAGCCTTGTTTCTATATCGAACCACTGCAAGGATTACTGCAGCCTTTCAACTACATTTAGTAACAATATGAACATGCATTGCTAGTGAGTGGAATCAGAACACATTTACATTCCGACGCTGCTCCAAGGTGGACCACAGGCTTGCCCAGATGAGTGCAATACCCAGTGAGGAGGCATCCATGACCATGGTAGCCTGCACTTGAGGAGGGCTGAACTGATGGCCAACCTCTAGACTGGAGAGGTACACCCACTAGTGCAAATCCGAGTGCCATCTGGAACACCTGTACCTAAGCCAATAGCCACCCATAGTGAGCCACTGCCATTCCAACCACGTTTGGATGGCCCTCATCTACCATCTGACATTCAGAATTAGCAGGTTGCACAAGGGCATCATGTCTCTAGCTTCCTGATGACGTTCAAAAGCTCCAGGGAATAAAATGGCAGGCTGCATGGTGATGGTAGGATCCAAGCACCAAATGCCAATACTATGTGGATCCGATACAGACATTCGCTTGCAGCCCTTACAACAACGTTTTAAGCATGAGACTTTCAGAGGAGCCATCCAACCTAGTTGCTGTTGATGCTGAGGAATTCTATTTTGGTGAAATAGCAAGAGGGAGCTCTGGGCTGTGTCAAAGAGGTGCGGAAAAACAGGAACTGACATAAGTGTGCAGGTTGGCACCTACAATACATTGGTAGCATCACAAACTGAGCCACCAGCTGTAACCTGGCAGAGCTGGAGATCTACTGCTGGGGAAATGCTTTTCAGGACCAATCTAACACCAGGGAAATATTGTTAAGGTGAGTGATCTGCAGGAAAATGTATCCATCAGAGGGTAACAGTACAATAATGTAAGCTTTACAATCAGAGATCACTAAGACATTTAATTAGGATAGAACTCTGAACAAGTAACATGGCACGTTAACATTTCTTTGCTACTTGTGGGGTTTTTACTAGGATAATTTGTGGGTTTGCAGGGGTATCCGTGTTTGTGTGACATATTCTCTTCAATAGGTGTAGGTGTGTGTGTGCGCAAACGCAATATGATACTAGTTGTCTATTTGCCTATGAATGTAATCTTTTACACCAATGATCCTGCCCTGGAAGATTGTTGGTGTCACAAAGTGGATAATGCAGGTAGGGCAGATATATGCCCCCTATCTGTGCTGCTCCGAAGAACCCCGGACAGTTTAGGACCAATGCAGTCAAATGGACCCATAGAAGAGCCGAGTGGGCAAATGAGGGTTATGCCTAGTCCTTCACCTCCCAAACCGCCATAGAGGACTGGCCACAAATGTAGACTTATGGAGGAGGACAAATGTTAGAGCACCCTTCGATTTAGGTTAAACGAAATAAGTTATATATTAATATAAGTGATTCGGAAATTAGAAGTATACCAATAATAATGATCTTTAATTAAAAGTTGAAAAAGGTGTCATCTGGGTCATATTAAAATTTGCCATAGTTATTTATTTCACTGTATAGTATACGATGAGTATTTTTTTTGCAAATGTACGTGTTAATTAGGTTACAACGTGCACGGAAGTGGGCGAAACGAACAAGGTCTTACAATAAATCAAAGCAATTGCTTTTATTAATTTAAGATAAAAATAAAAATGTGAATGGCAACACAAAACTACTTTCACATTCTCCTGCAAGTAAAAATGTGAGCGATCACATCCTGCGTGACAGCCAGGTCAACTGACTATTTGCAACCACTGTTCCCACCTGGCTGGCAGAGTAAAATTACATAATCTTTTTTTGGAAAGGTTTAGACAGAATTGCATATTCTAAGAAACAATATTGTTTAAATAAAAGCCATGGCTTTATAGACGCCCTCCACTCGAGATCAAGTGGAATGTGGTTGGGATACTGCACTCAAGATATTAAATTGTTTTTAGTGACAATAAACCATAAACCGATTCCAAAACATGTCAGTTGTTTTTTTCAGTTTTTAAAGTCCACATGAGACTTCAGTCGAAATGATCTCTTCTCGCACCATGAATCATACCCATGAAACAGAAATAGAATTTTAAAAACAACCTCAAACGCCAACAAAGAGCAAGATGCCGGGACGCGCTCGTGCCGCGACACAAGGAATCAATGCGGCCTGGCACACACGGGTCCCGCAGGGGCAGCTCATGCTCCGCTCGGAAACAGAGGGAAACTGAAATAGCAGTTGGTGTGCTCACTAACTCAGAGATGCTTCTTGTTATTGAAAAGCACCAGAAGAGCTGTGAGAATAGTCAACCACAGGAATAAAAATGCACCAAGAAAAGACAGAATTTAAGCAACTTAATGGACATGGCACAAGAGGCCAAGTGATACAGCGAAGCAAGAAACTCGAGAGTCTCAGGGACCTGGGCATGGAAAGCTTTTTGCATTCTAGGTAATGCAGAAAGAGGTAGGTGAGCTGAATGATGCTAAAGTATGTGCTTGCAAATACTCTACAAGCTAGGTAAACTGGCAAGCCAATTTTATGCATGTCCGAGGGATGTTTTTGGGGACCCATCTGTTCATGGAAACGGCTTAATTCACACGTATATCCTTGGACTAGGCCCAGTTCTCGATCTGGAGGGTGTACCCCTCTAAAGATTTCTCCAAGGCTTGGCAAGGTAACGCTAATTGTCCGGCCAAATCCATAAAAAAATCAGAAGCACAAACAGCTTGTTCCTCCCAGAGGGGACACAGCCAGGAAAATAGGATAATTTCGGATATTTATCCAATCCTTAAATCCATGCTTAGCAGTGAGGATCGCTCAGTTCACTCACTAGAGGTGGGCAATGACATCATAAAGTGCTGTGACATCCTATTCAGCTTTTGTGCTGGACAAGTAGCACATGAGCAAGGAAATAAGAACTCTCACTTAAACATTCTATCTTTGGCCATAGAGAGTTTTAGTAAAAACTAAAAAATGGGTGTCAGTAACAAACATACACAATTGTAATCCTTGGCATTTCAAGAAAAAATATTTATCCTATAAGAAATCTGACTCGCGTCCTTGACACTGAATTCTCATGAAAACCCTAAGCTAATGCTGTCTCCAATATCATCCCATTTCTGATTCAACTTCTGTGTACTTCAACAGGTTAAGCATTATGACTTCCTAGAATTGGGTATTCATTTATTTGACTTATGTCAATCAAACCTCCTTTTTCCTCTTAGTGCTCCACAAAAGAGCACAACGGATTTATACAATTTACAAATACAACTCAACAATACACCACAGTTCACCCTAGAGAACCTGGAATGAATACAGCTAACCACCCTTTCAAGCCTCCGCCCAAACATGTGCTCAGTGGAACTGGCGACCATGGCTTTGCAGGATTTATTCTTCAAACACCAGAGGTATTCAAAGGCTTAAACCTAGAGGTTTTATAAATAAGAATCCTTCAGGACGCAACCCTACTATTGACTGACAAACTACTTTGTGACGGAGACTGGGAATGCACAGGAACTTCAATGGTCAGTACCTTAACCCCAGTCTCTCCTGCCTTTATGTACTGGCCATCAAAACAAAGTCACTTTATACACAGAGGACTCCGTACTATAACACATGAGATTATGGAGCAGATAAATAAATGACAAATTAATCATCTGGATAAGCGCCGAAACGGACACAGGCAATTTTGTCCAATCAATCAATACACAGGATCCAAATTTAGGATTCTGTAGCACAAAAAACACACAGTAACTGGCCTTTCTGGACATTCCGATTATAACAAATCATGGTATACGTACTACAGACGTTTATACCAAGCCTATGAATTACAACATCCTCATACACTTTGACAGCTATCATCCCAGAGCACAGAGTTAAAGTGTTGCCTATGGACAATAATTACATTTGAGAGTGAACTGCAATGACATTGGGATTTTTTGGTACAGGCCAATCACTTAAATAACCAACTGCTGGATGTGAAATATCTGACCAATATGATGAAGAATGCCCCAAAAGTTCCACAATTAATTATGGCGATCCTTTCCTTGAAACAAATACTACATTTTCCCACAACATATTGGCATGCGTGACAATGTACACAACAAAGTCTAGTGCACCTCTTCTGCCATCCCCAACTGCAAAAACATCACTCATGCTCTGGTAACATCTCACTTTGACTACAATAATGCTTTTTAACTTGGTTTCCCTCGCTATCTCCTGCAGCATCTACACATTATTAAAAATGGCTCAGCCTGACTCATCGTCACCCTACCTACCTCTGCACCGATCTCTTTATATTTTGGGGACCTTCAAGGATTCCTATCAAGCATGGCTCCAGATTTGAAGCCTAATGCCTAGTTCAGAGCTCTCTACAGCATACGTACTGTCTAAATTAAGAAAACATTTCAGCACTATCTTGTTCTCGCTGTCTTCATTCTTTATCCGTTATCATCACAGTGGTCCCTCTCCATCAAAAAATCGTGTATGAGAGTGTCCCTTCTGTCACTTAGCTGCAAAGCTCTGGAGTTCACTCCTTTTTCTGTTGAATCCCTTTTAGATCACCCTGCATTCCAAAAAATCTCAAAACTCGTTTCTTTCTCCAATCTGACTAAATTTCCTGAAATCTGTCTCAGTTTCCATTCCTCTCTGCTATCACCAGAACGCCCTTCAGGCATTTGTTGCCTTTCACATAACAATGAAGAGAACTGTCAATGACACAGGGCAATATTACATTCAGACAAAAATTACAATAAACAAATCTTCGCTAGAACGTGTGGATGTCTTATAAGAGACCCTGTAGGCCAGACAAGGCTTCAACACAAACCTCTACCTGATCTACACAGTGGTATTTACCACCAGTGGTAAGCCACTGCTCAAACGGCAATTGTAGCATATGCAGATTTACCAGTGTAATAAGGGAAACTGATCAAGGTGCTAACAATGTATGAGGACTGTGTGACCATACAAAATGTAATTTAAAAAAACTACAACCTATTTGATCTCTTGCCCCTGTGGCCTAATATATTTGGGCATGACCACTAGAAACATCAAAATTCATACAGGAGAACACTGAAGTGATATAAGTTGCCAACATTGTACCAACAAAATTACTGAGCACTTTCTTGAAAAAAGACACAATGAGAAGTACTTGGACTTACAACAGAAAAACTTATCTCATCTCATCCGATCAACTTTTATACAAGGGGATATTATTTACCAAGGCACAAGAGCCATTCTTCAAACTTAAAACACAAATGATAACACCCAATAACCTCCCTTTGTAAATGATACAGAATTTACTACGAGCAGATACCTTTACTATGGATTGTTATCTGATTATGACTGAATGAGCACAGATATGGTCCATAACGTGGTCACCATCACAACTGACCTTACAAAACAACTAACATCCAGATACCTTTTTCTACAAGTTTGGGTGGATAGCCCACATTGTTTTATCTATGGGAAATAAGATATTGTATCTCAAAGTATTCCTTACGTGTTTAATCTATGGGGGCACCTCACATGATAAATGACCTATCTCTGAGGAAGGGTCTTTTTCCCACACGTGAAACAAAGTAAAATAACATTGAGGCCTAGTACAGGCTATCCAACTACATACTCCCACCTAAACAACATGCTGTATGGCTATTACACAGTATGAACTGGCTGTGCACCAATAAAGTTCTTCAACATACAATGAAACACCCAGGGGGTCTATAGTTTAAGTTGAGTGATGTACCACAACAGCAAGTGTAGCATCACACTGCGAGGCAGGAATGTGCACACACCTCAGGACAAGACAAACTAGTACGCATAAATTGGGAGGACTGAGAAGGTACACCTGTGGTAAAAACAATGGTGTAGCCACTCTTACTATTGAATGACACAATTAGTTTCTCCTCGTACAGTCTCTTGAGAAAATCAGCATTCTCATAATGGTAAACACGTCCAACCCTCATTTATGGCCAAAGGCTCCTTCCTTCTAAAATAATTAAGACTTTGGAAGCAAAACAGTGTAAATTGCACTTTGCAGTCCATTCAGAAAAAGGTTTCACTTCCTAAAAAACACAAGACAAGCCTAAATCGAAATGAAATTTGGAATCATAAGGCAAGATTTGGCTGCCATGTCTACTTTTTAAAGTATTTCTATCAAAGTAAAAATGGTAAGCATGGCTCTTTGAAATAGATTCTGTGGCATATCTTGGCTTCAGATAATGGTGATAAAGAAACTCCATTAGTGCAGTTTGGCTGTACATAGCAATTAAAGATTTAAGGGTTAAGAAGGTGTGAGAATTAAATGACACATATAGTCAGGGTTATTCACAAAGTCAACTCATATGTATGAGTAACTTACACTAGTATGTTTTACTTTTGCATTTTTTGAGTCGCTTAAGTACTCTTGTCTATTCACAATTTAAAAGTGTAAAGTTACTCAAAAGCGTAGACTTCCATGTCTCAACCCCCTAAAATATGAGGTGGAGCCATCTTTACAAATGTAAGTCACTACTGCCAAAAAGGTGCAGTACTAGGTCCTGAACTACACATGGTCAACCACTAATTCTGCAAAATCTTCCCATAGGAAAATAATGGAGACAGATACTTAAAATAGAAACCCATAAGAAATAATGTTAAATTAAATTAATTTATATTGGCTTTAAAAAAAATACATATTACCTACTTGGGTTAGCCCATAGGTAGTTATAGTTAGCAACAACTTTTCCCATACACACAATGCTTTTTGTTTTGCTAATAACAATGGCACCGTTTGATGAATCTTCTTCACAGAATTTTCCAAAAAGGTGCACTTCTCTGGCTAGCTGTACATGGAAAGTTTTGGGTGATCCTTCAAGCAGAAGCTAAGAAAAAGGGGTGTGGGTCCCAAAATGCTTCCTCCCCTATTTCTATGGGGATTTTGCAATATTTAGACACAGATACAGATCATGCTTTTGTGATTTGGTGTAAATCTATTCAGTAGTTTTGGAGTTATTAAAGAAAAAAAATACTGAGGGACGCGGACCCTTCGCTGGTCCGTGGGTACTGCGAGTACCCAATGTGGAAAAAAATACACCCACTCACACATTATACCCACGTCGTGCATAGCCACAGGCCGTGCACAGTGTGGGGTTGGGTGCATGTGAGGGGGATGGCCGCAGGCCAGGCCCAGCACCTAACCCGTGCAACAAATGGGCGAAGGCCAAGCGTCGCAGTTGTTGGATTGATGTACGGTATTTATTTATATATTATGTTATGTTAAAAAATAGAAATTTACTGAAAAAAAAAAAAAGGTTACAGGGACGTTATAGTTAGGTTCACGTTTTACCCATACAAAATCATAGAAATTCAGCAGTTATAGTTATAGTTATATTTATCTGAAGAAACTATAACTTGTGCAGGAAAGTAAATTTAGGCTGTGAGTTATAATTTCTTAACATAACTATAACTCTAAGTATAACTATAACTTCTGAATCTTTATAGTTTTGAGTGGGTTAAACGTGAACCCAACTATAATGTTCTTGTAACCTTCTTTTTAGTGAATGTGTGCGTGTGTGTGTGTGTGTGTGTGTGTGTATATATATATATATAGAGAGAGAGAGAATTATTTTAGTTTACATGGATTTTGATAACCTGTTTTAATTGATTTTAATAACCTGTTTTAATTTCAAAGTATTTTTTTTTACAAAATAAATTATTTTAATTTACTTCTATACATGTCTTCTTGTTATTTGTAATACATAATAAATGCATCTAAACATATGAATTTAGGTGGGATTTTTTCATATTTTTTTTTATTGTAATTTAATTTAATGTATATTTATATACAATAAAATAAATATTTGCTGTCTGCATGGAGCTCCCCAAAGCACGCCATTACAGAGGTGGCGTGCTATGCTGACAGAGCACTTCAGCCATTACATCCACAAAATCCAAAGAGTATATGCTCACTCACGACCAACACAAGGTGCAAGCTAAGGATTTATTTCAAACAGCAACTCTTGACGCATTTCATTCAACATAGGCCTTGATCAAAATTAACAACTCTTGACAACGTTTGGCTGGCATGGGCCTTGATCAAAGTGATAGAAATAGAAAATAGATGATTAAAAAATGGGAAAATAGAAAATAGATGATTCAATTTTTTCCACAAATATAAATCCAATATTTATTCATTTTCAATGAGTAATTTTATTTTAATTAATAATTTTCATTTAACACTTTTTGCTTTAATTTAAGAACACAAACACTTGCACGAAAGGGCCACATTCTCCACTTTAGTTTGATATATCAGAGTGCCTTCGTTGAGTGCAAAAAACAGAATGCAGGAAATAAATATTGCATGCAAGAGTTGGTGACAAGACAATGAGAGGAACTGATCAAAGATATCTAGATTAAATAGTATAAGGCATTTGGGTTGTAGATGGCACAAGTGATTCATAAATATGTTGCTGTCTGTGCCTGTTTAATAAATGCAGCCCAATGGGTGGCGTACATTGATTCAGTTTATAGAAAAGGCTTGTGAGAGGTGAGGGTCTCTGATGTGTCTTGTCCAGTAAATGGTGTTCTTTTAGAGAATATCATGGTGAAAGCTATCAAACAGCTAAATAGGCAAGTTAAACCCTGATCGGTTCCAGATGCCAGTTGCCTCCCTGTATCATTCCAGATTTTGGGCTGGCAGTATGGTACTTTAAAAAAAAGAAATTACTAGAGCCTTTAAGATTCCATATTCCATATATCCCATTCTTGAGGAGGTGGCCATTTAGTCTGTATTTTTAAGAAACGGTGTAAAAATTATTCCAGGCACCTCCATATTTATTGCTTCTTGGACAGTGACAGCAAAGGTTTTTGAATGGTTCAGTCCAGATTGCACCTTAGCACTTAACCCCTTCTGTGCCGAGGACGTAATGGTTACGTCCTGCGGCACAGTGCTGCTGTGCCCAGGACGTAACCATTACGTCCTGGGCACCCAGCCCAGAGGGAGCGCTAGCGCTCCCTCTGTGGGCTTCCTCCCCCACCCCCCCAAGTCAGGAATGGGAGGGGAAGCCCTTCCCATTCCACCCCTGACCCCCCCCCACCCCCTTGTGACGTCAGCGCGCGAGCGCTCGCTGACAATCACAATGCCTCCTCCTTCGCGCTGGAAGCTCAGCTTCCAGCGCGATGATCGGAAGAGAAATGCAAAGCATTTCTCTTCCGATCACCGGGAGGAGGCAGAGAGGCTTCAAAGGGAAGGAAATGTATTTCCTTCCCTTTGAAGTCTCTCTCTGCGTTTTGGCAGCTGGATTGTAAAGCAATCCGGCTGTCAAAACGCCCACTAGACACCAGGATGTCTTTTTTATTTATGAAACTGACAAAAGGGAGCGACCCCTTGGGCAAGGGTCGCTCCCAGGGGGGGCATTTCTTTTGAAGGCCTTTTCTGAAACCTCTAGGCACCAGGGATAATTTTTATTTTTTTTGTTTAGTTTAGTTTTTGTTTTTTGAGGTGGGGAGCGACCCCTTAGGCAAGTGTCGCGCCCCTAGGGGGCAAATTATATTTAGGCCATTTCTGCCCCCCTTGGGGGCAGATTTGCCTACTTTTATAAGGCCAATCTGCCCCAAGGGGGGCAGAAACCACTAGACACCAGGGAGTTTTTTGTTTGTTTGTTTGTTTTTCACGTAAGGGGAGCGACCCCTTAGGCAAGGGTCGTTCCCCTGGGCGGCAAATTTATTTTAGGCCATTTCTGCCCCCCCTGGGGGCAGATTGGCCGATTGTAGGTCAATCTGCCCCCAAGGGGGGCAGAAACCACTAGGCACCAGGGATCTTTTTTTTGTGCCGTCACGCAAGGGGAGCGACCTTGTAGGCAAGGGTCGCTCCCCGGGGGGGTGGGGAGGCAAATTTATTTTAGGCCATTTCTGCCCCCCCTGGGGGGCAGATTGGCCTATTGGTATTAGGCCGATCTGCACCCAGGGAGGGCATAAACCTCTAGGCGCCAGGGCAAATTGTTTTTTTGAGTTTTTTTGTTTGCCATTAGGCAAGGGTTGCTCCCCTGGGGGGCAAATTGTATTTAGACCATTTCTGCCCCCCTTGGGGGCTGATTGGCCGATTTTAGGTCAATCTGCCCCCAAGGGGGCAGAAACCACTAGGCACCGGGGATTTCTTTTTTGCCGCCAATGTCACGCAGGGGGAGCGACCCCAGAGGCACAAATTTATTTCAGGCCATTTCTGCCCCCCCTGGGGCCGGCTGAGCTAGAGGCCAAAATCCACAGGTAGGCACTGTTTTCTATGAAAAAATGTGATGTGTCCACGTTGTATTTTGGGCCATTTCCTGTCACGGGCACTAGGCCTACCCACACAAGTGAGGTATAATTTTTATTGGGAGACTTGGGGGAACATAGATTAGCAAAACAAGTGTTATTGCCCCTAGTCTTTCTCTACATTTTTTCCTTCCAAATATAAGAGAGTGTGTAAAAAAGACATCTATTTGAGAAATGCCCTGTAATTCACATGCTATTATGGTCACCCCGGAATTCAGAGATGTGCAAATAACCACTGCTCCTCAACACCTTATCTTGTGCCCTTTTAGGAAATACAAAGGTTTTCTTGATAGCTATTTTTCACTCTTTATATTTCAGCAAATGAATTGCTGTATACCCGGTATACAATGAAAACGCACTGCAGGGTGCAGCTCATTTATTGGCTCTGGGTACCTAGGATTCTTGATGAACCTACAAGCCCTATATATCCTCGCAACCAGAGGAGTCCAGCCAACGTAACGGTATATTGCTTTCGAAAATCTGACATTGCAGGAAAAAGTTACAGAGTAAAACGTAGAGAAAAATTGATGTTTTTTTACCTCAATTTCAATATTTTTCTTTTTCAGTTGTTATTTTCTGTAGGAAACCCTTGTAGGATCTACACAAATTACCCCTTGCTGAATTCAGAATTTTGTCTACTTTTCAGAAATGTTGCGATTTCTGGGATCAAGCATTGGTTTCATGCCCATTTCTGTCACTGACTGGAAGGAGGCTTAAAGCACAAAAAATCGTAAAAATGGGGTATGTCCCAGTAAAATGCCAAAATTGTAAGACCCTAGTGCATTGCAAATGCTTGTTCTCACTAGTACAGGGTTATTTGTTGGCACTTAACTTGAATACAACTGAGTTCATAACTTTTGGAAAGAAAATGTGTAATATTGATTGGTTTATATACAGGTTTAAAGTGGAAGTAGTAAACAACATACCCTTCATCAGGGGCAGAGTTAACGCTACAGTAAATTGTTTTTTTTTATTTTTCCATCTGGAGAGTATCAGAAGAGAAGCTTAAGCAGTCTACGGTTGGTTGAACAGTCGATATTGCAGTCTTGTGGAACTGACTACTGAGAGTCAATAAGCGCCAGTTTCTCCCATCATGCATCTCCAGTTCATAAGGGAAGCCATACACTAAATTAAATTACACTGAAGGCGTAGTAAGTAAATAATTGTTTAATCTGAGATAAGCAACACTCCAAGCTCTTTTGGGTTTAGTAATGGGTATAACCCACTGTGGTGCACTAGCTAAAGATGCGTGCCTATTATATTTTGCCCATCTATAGGGGCTGGACCAGGGCCCGCTTTAGCGCTTGTGGTGACAAGTGCAACAGTCTTAGTTGGATCCCCCCATATGAACTCCTTCTCCACAGGCTCCCTCTCTATCACCCTCCAACAATGCACTTCATCTCTCCATAGCCCCCCTCTTAAAAGTATTTCATTTGATTTATAGCACCACTCATACTAGTGTAGGGTGTCAGAGCACTTTACATTGCACCCACATTATACAGAGACAATGAATCATACGTGTGTAAATCAGTCACATAAAACAATGAGTATTACAAGTTGTAGGACACAAGTCATCCATATTAGTAGGCAGTATATTTTAAGAGAGCTTAGTCTGGAGCACCAAAACCTGGATTTAAAACTCACCACAGTGGGTGTGGTTAGCTTTACTAAAAAGAATGTATTTCTATTCAAATGGAACCCTTTTTAGCAACATGATGATAATGGAAGACTGGAAAAAACATAACCTTCTAACCTATGCCATGCAGTTTGTATTTAGTTCTTTGGTGACTGTTCATAGCTTACTGTGCTATATTAGGGTTGTAATCTATGAACAGAAGTAACAAAAGGATCTCTACGACAAAAAAGTAACCCACTGAGATACCTATGTAAAATACAGTTCTGTGATCATCATGGTACACTTTCTTGGCAACAGGCATATTAACTCTCTGCGCTATATTATGACTTGAAACGGCCACTAGACGAAAATCTGATCTCTCTCTAGCAGATACATTAATCACCAAAGTTATCTTGAAATTTTTATTGTTGCTCGGAAACTGCTGGACAAACAAGGCACTCTGCAGCAGTTGCTTTGAAGATTTCATAACACAGCACCCCCACACCTTGATGCCTGGTGCGATGGCACTGGTCGCATCGCCCTAAAGCCGGGACTGGCCTCAACAAATTCTGCATTAGGCTGTTTATGAGAAAACATATCCAGAGAGACAGTTGAGAACTCAATGTAGTCATTTTAACAAGCACACAGAGAAATTGATAAAATATTGTCTTACTCTTAGTGATATCTAAATTGATCCTCTAGTAACTCACACAAGCATTAAAAGGGGGGATCAAAAATAATATAAAGTATGGGAGCTTCAAGGAGGACTGCTAGTGTCAGCGACCAAAACTTCTTAAACTGTATTCATCTCCTGCATACTGCTACATTAAGGCCCTCATTACAACTTCAGCGGTCTTTCACATCGACCGCCGAAGCCAGGGGCGGCAGAAGACCGCCAAATTACTAGTACTGAGGGATTTTCACCACAATTTGATGGAAAATCCTTCAGCAGTTGTGCTGGCAGTGGTCGGCACAGAGGAGGATCCAGAGCCGTCACCACCACGTCACAAAGACTCCCCGCCGTATTCCGATCTGTAATACAGCGTGGCGGTGTCCCGATGGAGGGGCGCTGCAGGCGGTGGAAGCTCGGGGTCCCATTTCCTGGCAGACTACCTCCTCGCCGAACAAGGTATGTCAATCGTACAACAGAGAGGGAGGTGGGAGGTGTTGTGTGTGCGTGTGTGACTGGGTGTATGACTGTGTGTGTGAATGTAAGTGTGTATGCGTGTGTGAATGGAAGTGTGTATGCGTGTGTGATTGTTGAAGTGAGTGCGTGTTGGTATGTTTGTGTGAGTCTGTGTCTGTTGGTGCGAATGAATGCGTGTATGTATGCGTGTTGGTGAAAACGTGTGTGTGGGGTGCATGTGGGTCTGTGTCTGTGGGGAGGGGGTGCTGTCATGGAAGGGGGGCAGGGTTTTCGGGAGGGGGTGCTGTCATGGAAGGGGGGGTGTTGGGAGGGGGGTGCTGTCCTGGAAAGGGGGTGGGTGGGTCAAGGAACCGAATGGGGGGGTTGGGGGAGTCATCTGCTGGCGACAGGAAAGGAATTTCCTGTCAATGGCAGCCATTCTGCCAGGCTTTTCATGAAGGTGCTACTGCCGCGGAAACCCTGGCAGACAGGCGACTCGTGATACTGTCAGCGGTCTTCAGTGGACAGCCGGCCCAGAGGTGCTGACCTCCGGCCCGGCTGTCCTACCACCCTGGCGGTACCAGTGAGGATGTGGCGGTTTGGCAGAGGCCAAACTGCCACACTCGTAATGTGGTGGTCTTCACTGCCGATCCGTCGGCGGTGAGACTGCCACCGCAGCCCTGGCGGTCTTCGGACTGCCAGGGTCGTAATGAGGGCTTAATTCTTGACCGCAGCGATATTTAATGGATCTGACAAGTCCATCTATCAACGCAGATGTAAGCAGTCACATAATTACGAATACATTAAATCTTGACGATCTATCAAGGCAGCTAAAGATACGTGCAGACTGGGGAGATAAACACTTGTTCCTCCTGCTGAATCTATCCAAGGTTGCTGCACTTCAAGAAACAAAATGTTGAGTCCAATTGTACCAGAACTGTACATGCATCTACGCAATTCTATTGGGCTGGTCAAATTTACCAATCAAACAATAAAATCGATTGTAAAAATCAAGAATTTCCGACAGTCTATGAGTGTATATTTGAGTAACTATGTTTACACTCAAACTGACACATTCAACAATTCAAACAATAGTTTGATAGGAAGGCTAATACGTAGCTTTAATTCTTGCAATCATGTTTTCTATATTGTTATGTTTAAGACACTTACATTTATCCCTTTAATGTTCCGAAATAGTTTTTTTTATTTAATGTATTGTTTGCTTTTGATATGTTTGCCATGATTTGGCTGTAACCCCAAAATGCAATAACATTTAACGTAACCTAAGGCAGGAGATATCAAAGTAGTCTATCACACTTGGAAAAATGGCTTGATGTTGTGGGGAATTGTGGAATTGACAAAAGGGTATTTAAATAAATTATTCTCTTTTCTGATTACTTTTTTAAGTTAATTGGTATCAAGCTGTGCTTCAATGGAAGAACTACAGCTTTGCAAAGATGGATGGCCAGAATGCAGTGACAAGGGGACTGAGTCATGTTTCATTTGAAACCCACACCAAAGGCTATTTATTGGTAAGTGCCAGTCATGTTTGGAGTGCAGCCTTGGAGATTGACATATAGGCCACTCCTCCCCCCAAAAATAAATTCGGCCCAGAAGCTGGAGTTCCCTTGCTTTAAAATCACTTGGGGAGGGGGCGGGTGGCACAACCACACGCCATTAGAATGAAAGCAGTCCTAAGGGATGGAGTCCCCAGGGCCTTAAAATGACTCTGGGAGAGGGGCTCCACGCCCCCTACGAAAAAAGAATGCTTTTTCCGACTCCTCGGACCCTGGCCCACCGCTAGAATGGCTTATATTTCAAAAGGTAGGGAGCCCATAATTACTTTTTGACAGGACCATGGATCCATTTGTACATTTTAAAAAAACTGATCCCCCTGCTGTAGCGGAGTCTAATTTTGCTATGGATAACTGCGTAGGGGATATGTGTTTTGGGATGACCACCTCCCCCACACACACCTACCCCTCACCAATTTTCTATGCTGCCGCATACCAGATCACCCCTAAACTTTTCAGGAAGGAGCTGAGGTGAGTCTTTTTTTAAATGTTTTCTGATGATCTGTCAATCTGTTCTATAATAGAAAACCAAAGAGTCCATTTCCTATGGAAACATAGTCCTAAATGGGTAGTACATATATGGTGTACAGAGAAAAATTCAATCACAGTGGTTATTTTGAACACGAAATATCGTATCGTAAAATTTGAGGAATCAGTTTTTATTCATGAAATAACAAGTATGGCGTTCTCTTCAGATCAGAGATGTTTTTGTACATGTACTCAGTTTAACAGGGATATGGTTTAGACAATGCACTCAATATTAGATTTATTATTTAGAGACAAGATGACGGTATCAGTTTTTTAAATCCGGAGGAGACTTCGATGAAAGGGCTGTAATCACTCTAGGCATTATTTCCGTGACATTCAAGAAATGGAACAAAAAAAGACACCAAAAAGATGCAAGATGCCGAACTGTGCTCTCAAGCGGCGCTACAATGAATCAATGCAGCCTGGCATACAAGCATCCCGCGGGGGCAGCTCATGACACGCTCGGGAACTGTGGAAAATAAAACTAAGAGTTGATGTGTTCAATAACTCAGAGATGATTCTTGTTATTGAAAATACAGGCCAAGGCACCAAATGGGATCATAACATCTGCTTGCAGACGTGCTGGAACCAAGTGCTGTGAATATATAATCTATCTTGCCATCTTCCCAATTACATTCCAGATGTCTATTTCGCAAAACTAGACAAGTGAAGGATAGCTTCAACAGGAAAGGCCCAACTTTTTTTACAGATTTTTTTTAGCAACAAAGTAAAACAAAAAGCAACCAAATGTTTGGGACAGTACACCACGACAGCATCCATGAGAATGATCAGTATAACATTCAGCAGCCGTGCACATCGGCAAACACAACTACATTTATAACTTTTCTGCTTCGTATCTTTGTATTTACAGACTTCCTTTGCTAACCAGTGACTATGTCCGCATAATTCTAACTTAATCTCTCGATATTGGCGCCAGTCCTCCAGATTTGATGGGGTTTCTATGGCACCCTGTAGCTAGGTAAATAGGCCTCTCAAGACTGATACACTGGTCAAGTTATTTTGCCATACTGCCAGTGTAGAAGGGCTCGCCTCCTTCCAGAGCTTTGTCTCTTTTCTTTATGAGGAACCCAGCCAAGGGAAGGCCATGTAGTATCCATTTGAGCATAATCCACATTTTTATGTAGAATGGTAATCTTGGGCTCTACGGGCTATCTCCAACCCAACATTGTGCCCAAAGAGGAAAGCAACCCTTCCCAGAAAGGAGCTATCACCCTGCAACTTCCTACTGAGCGAATGAAATCTCCAGTATGTGAAGTGCATCTCAGGCACAGCAGGAAAGACTATCACGCCACACTTCTTCACAGCGTGTCTCGTGTAAGGTAAGTATGATGTAGGAACTTTAGCTTCCTACATCAATAAGAATGGCTCAACTTCATTTGCTTTAAATCAGCTAATCAATATAAAAGATACCACACTATCTTATTCTCCACCAAATCTACATCTAAGGGCAGCCTGCAAACATTTCATAGAACTGAATAGAAGATAGTTTTTTGGTGCCACATGTTGTCTCTGAGCCCCAGTGCATCAATTTCTGAGTCCTATATCAGCTGACAGAGTTCTGACAGCAGCTTTCTCCTGAAAGATATCAAGTTGCAGGCAGCTCACTCCTCTGAGGTAAGTTGTAATGATGCATTGGTGTAAGGGTCAAGGAGCCAAGGGAGAGTGATAGGTGATAAGCTACTAAGCAAATAATCTTAAGTGGCTATTTAAATGTCAATGAGGAAAAGGTTTACTCAGATGGGAAAGTAATGGAAATATACTTTGACAAATACCCTTGATAGTGGGAGGTGCCATGAAAAATATTCTTGGAAGAGCTCCTGGCAACAGCACACAAGAAACCTTTACCCACATGATGGGGGTGAATAATCAGACTCTGTCATATTTGAGGTATTGGCAAATGAAGAACCTTTAGCACGTGAGCAGGAAAGACCAAGGCGCATCTGGTTTGTGACAACATCCAACACGGAAGAGCAAACTGACTCACTAAAGATTGTCCGCCACCAGGCAGTCTTGAAGGGGGGTTAGTCTGGAATCCAGGCTCAGAGAAAATAACAGTGAAATAAAAAATAGATTTGAGACATATGAGCATAACCAGAAAAATATCCAGGAAACCTGTTGATCACTGTAGGAAGTTGGCTCTGTATGCACTATTTCAAAGTAAGGAATAGTATGCACAGAGTCCAAGGGTTCCCCTTAGAGGTAAGATGGTGGCAAAAAGAGATAATACTAATGCTCTATTTTGTGGTAGTGTGGTCGAGCAGTAGGCTTATCAAAGGAGTAGTGTTAAGCATTTGTTGTACATACACACAGGCAATAAATGAGGAACACACACTCAGAGACAATTCCAGGCCAATAGGTTTTTGTATAGAAAAATATATTTTCTTAGTTTATTTTAAGAACCACAGGTTCAAATTCTACATGTAATATCTCATTTGAAAGGTATTGCAGGTAAGTACTTTTGGAACTTTGAATAATCACAATAGCATATATACTTTTTACATAAAACACATATAGCTATTTTAAAAGTGGACACTGCAATTTTCACATTTCCTGGGGGAGGTAAGTTAATGTTAGTTCTTGCAGGTAAGTAAACCACCTACGGGGTTCAAATTGGGGTCCAAGGTAGCCCACCGTTGGGGGTTCAGAGCAACCCCAAAGTTACCACACCAGCACCTCAGGGCCGGTCAGGTGCAGAGTTCAAAGTGGTGCCCAAAACACATAGGCTTCAATGGAGAAGGGGGTGCCCCGGTTCCAGTCTGCCAGCAGGTAAGTACCCGTGTCTTCGGAGGGCAGACCAGGGGGGTTTTGTAGGGCACCGGGGAGGACACAAGTCCACACAGAAAGTACACCCTCAGCAGCGCGGGGGCGGCCGGGTGCAGTGTGCAAACAAGCATAGGGTTTGTGATAGGAATCAATGGGAGACCAAGGGGTCTCTTCAGCGGTGCAGGCAGGCAAGGGGGGGGCTCCTCGGGGTAGCCACCACCGGGGCAAGGGAGAGGGCCTCCTGGGGGTCACTCCTGCACTGGAGTTCCGATCCTTCAGGTCCTGGGGGCTGCGGGTGCAGGGTCTTTTCCAGGCGTCGGGATCTGGGAATCAGACAGTCGCGGTCAGGGGGAGCCTCGGGATTCCCTCTGCAGGCGTCGCTGTGGGGGCTCAGGGGGGACAACTTTGATTACTCACAGTCTTGGAGTCGCCTGGGGGTCCTCCCTGTAGCGTTGTTTCTTCACCAGTCGAGTCGGGGTCGCCGGGTGCAGTGTTGCAAGTCTCATGCTTCTGGCGGGAATTGCAGGGGTCTTTAAAGGCACTCTCCCCATGTGGCCAGCAACATGTCTCGAGTGTGGCAGGCTGCTAAAACCAGTCAGCCTACACGGGTAGTTGGTTAAGGTTTCAGGGGGCACCTCTAAGGTGCCCTCTGGGTGTATTTTACTATAAAATGTACACTGGCATCAGTGTGCATTTATTGTACTGAGAAGTTTGATACCAAACTTCCCAGTTTTCAGTGTAGCCATTATGGTGCTGTGGAGTCCGTGTTTGACAGACTCCCAGACCATATACTCTTATGGCTACCCTGCACTTACAATGTCTAAGGTTTTGCTCAGACACTGTAGGGGCACAGTGCTCATGCACTGGTGCCCTCACCTATGGTATAGGGCACCCTGCCTTAGGGCTGTAAGGCCTGCTAGAGGGGTGACTTATCTATACTGCATAGGCAGTGTGAGGTTGGCATGGCACCCTGAGGGGAGTGCCATGTCGACTTACTCGTTTTGTCCTCACCAGCACACACAAGCTGGCAAGCAGTGTGTCTGTGCTGAGTGAGGGGTCCCCTGGGTGGCATAAGATATGCTGCAGCCCTTAGAGACCTTCCCTGGCATCAGGGCCCTTGGTACCAGGGGTACCAGTTACAAGGGACTTACCTGGATGCCAAGGTGTGCCAATTGTGAAAACAAAAGTACAGGTTAGGGAAAGAACACTGGTGCTGGGGCCTGGTTAGCAGGCCTCAGCACACTTTCAATTCAAAACATAGCATCAGCAAAGGCAAAAAGTCGGGGGGTAACCATGCCAAGGAGGCATTTCCTTACAATCACCGAGTGAAGAATTAGATTAGTTAGCTAGCAGAACAAGTAAGCTAGAGGACACAATGTTGAAACTGTCACTAAATGTAGAGAAAATGCACATGAACACTCATAGTTAAAAGCCAAGACCGAATCATAGCGGACACCCTTGAAAGATTGGAAAATTGGGCAAGGAGGTATAAAATCAAGATATTGAACATAGCTGAGGGCAGTGACATCAAAAAGTCTGTCATAAACATTATTAAAGATGGGATCTTTCAGGAGTGTTTGAGGGAGACCTAGAATGGGAGATTGAAAGGTTGCATCGAGAATCCTTTAAACTAAATTTGAACCAAAAGAAGCAGAGGCAAATATTTATGAACTTCGATACATATTCTTAAAAAGAGCTAATTCTCACAACTGTTCTTAAAATGAAGACAATTCACACAATGATGTTTTGTGTATTATAAGGTCAGCTGTATGTCGTGTAACAGAAGAAGAAGAATCGTCCTTGGGAATAAGAATGGAAGCAAAACAAAGTCTGGGAATTAAAGTCCAGTTAAGATTTTAGGTGGTATTGAGTCGTGTGGAACAATAAAATGTAGACTGGGAAACACTAAGAGAAAGCAGAAGACAATCAGAAATTTGAAAGCAATTCAAGCTTAATATTCAAAATAATGGAAATGGAAAATAGAGGATATAGAGGCATGGACATAAAATAGAGGCAAGGTGATTAGAGAGAGTTCAAATCTCAAAACCAGATCAGGCTGTTGCCAAAAAATCATGGAGGGCCCCCAAAGGGAGGATTTCACAGAGTGGAAAAAAAAGTCTATACATTTGTTTTAGTAGTTAAGCACCTTTAGCCAGTCTGGGAATAAATGCTGGGCCAACATATCTATTGGGGATGGATAGTACACAGATAAATTGTAGGTCCTAGAACGTGCTTGGGCTGTGCACTAGGAAAAGGAAGATAATTGTAAAGGAATATCATAGGCAGTGCGATGCAGATAGAATACTTTTGCAAGAAACCCTTTTAACAAGTTTAGAATGTAATTTGCTATTTAACAAAGAAAATTGGATACAGCAAATTATCTGTGTGGGTCAATCATCATCGGTCAAGAAAGTAGCAATTGTGATAACAAAAAAATTTAATAATGAGATTGGACACAGATTATAAAGGCAGATTGGTATTAGCAACATTAAAAATCCATAAAATGCTATTAATCTGTGCTGGGTATTATGTTGCTAGCGTGAGCCTCTAAAACACCTTTTTACAAAGTTATTGAATTAAAATATACCAATCATCTATGGAGGTGATTTTAATGTCCTACTGGACAATATTTTAGAAAGGTCAACCATATGACAACATATGTACTCCCTTAAAGTTTCAGATTGGTTTATGGAAATCATGGAATATTTAGGCCTGTGTGAAATTTGGTGGATCAAGGCAGGAAAGCACTGTATACTCTTTTCAATGTTAAAAATATGGACAGAATTCTACAATTGAATATTAGTTGGTTGAGCAGAAATGGATGGATACAATATTACAAATTAAATCTATCCCAGAACTCACTCCAATCACTCCGCAGTATGCCTGGAATTTGTAATGCCTAGCAAAGCGTCCTGTTCTAGATGGTACATTTATTGCCGACTATTAGCACACAAGTGTATGATCAATTAAATTAAGATTAAAATCGAAGAATAAATGAGCCTTAGGTAATTTGTCCTAATGATGTAGAGTGGGAGACTTATACAGCACATCTATGGTGCATCATTTCTAAATGGTCATAAAAGATTCATCAGAAAGGGCGGGAAGAAGAAAAGTTAACGGTTCAAGAAACTGAAAATTTAGAAATGTAGTTCCAACAATGAGACAATCCTATGGAAGTGGAGGCTGCTAAAGGATGCTTGTATGATACAATCAGAACAAAAGGTAATAATAGCCCAATGGAAAACTAAGAAGCTTCAATAGTTTCAGTACAGGGAGAAAAGTCTGAACATATTAGCTTGGAAAGTGAAACCTCAAAAAAACACGGAACTATATGAAGTGTATTCAGGATAGCAGCGATGGGCAAGAGGTAATCTGCAGTGAAAAAAATGTTTTTATTCCATGATTCATTTCAAGAACCTAATCAGGAAAAGATAACAACTGAGTCTGTTAATTTGGAGGTTTGGTAACACTTGGTGCAGCTACTAAGATTAGCAGAAGTTGATCATAGAAGGATATTCCACAACATAAATGAAGACGAATTTGAAGTAGCTTTATCAAAAATTTAAACAGGAAAAGCAGCATGTTCCAATGGAATATCGGACAAACTTTACAAAAGCATAAAGAAAGTTATTTTACCAGTATGTAAGAGAACATTTAATGAGATTTTATTTAAAGAAAAAGAGTGACCTCCATTTTCAGGAAAAGACACCATTACTGTAATTCTCAAAACAAATAAGAACCAGAAAAAATGTCCTATTTCTTTGCTTAATACAGATTACAAGCTGTTTGTCGGGATACTAGCTAAAAAGACACGTGGAAGTAAATGAACCACTGGTACAGGTTGAATAAAAGGGATTTATCCCGGGCAGACAGATGCACAACCTTATCCATCAGCTGATTGGCACAATAGATTTGGCAGCGACACACAAAAAATCCCTAGCAGTCATAACTTTTGATGCTGCCAAAGCTTTCAACCAGGTCGGCCAGGAATATTTATGAGTATGATTAACAAAGTTTGGGATTCATCCCCTTTTTTATAAAGCAGCTAAAGCGCTATAGAGCACCCAGACAGCAAAAATGCTGATAAATGATAACTAGCAGAAATTATTTACATTGGAAATGCGATAAGGGAGGGTTCTCCTTTATCCCCCCATTTGTTTGATTTGTACATTGAGCCCATAGCTTAACAGTTAGACGTGATCATGATATACATCCATATGAATGCCTAGAATATGAAAGGAAGATTGCACTTTATATAGATTATCTTGTTATCTTTACCAGGAAACAAAAAATTGTACAGATATTTGAACAACTGACTTCAAATTTAGATCCTTGTCGGGATATGGTTGGAACGTAGACATGACGGAAGTAATGAATTGTAATACAAAGAATCTTAGAAATTCTGGTAGGGAGGAAATAAAATATCTGGGTATTTCTATCTTGTATAATATTGACAAGATTCTAGCTAAGAACCTAGCTAAGGATGTGGTAGAGATTAATAGGCTACTAAAGAAATGTGCTTCACTATGAAAGCGCAAGCCTTTGCAACAACACTGTTACACACAGCTGCCAGGTTGGCAAACAGAAATTATAGGACTTGCCACAAAGAATTCATGCAAACAGCTGCAATCTCTTTCAGAGGTTACAGCAGGTATTGCAGCTGCAACAGAAGAGTTTTGAGAGTCTTGACATTCTCGTTGTGAAGATAGGACAAGTCACAAAGGTAAGGATGCTGGCACAAGCGTTAGGGAAGAGGTTAGTGGAACCTCACATCTGCAGGAGGAGTGCTAATGGCTGGCTGGACCCTTACAACACGGTGCTTGGGGTGGTGCAGCCTCTGGGGAACAAAATGGCACCGCGATTAGGAATAACAAGTTCACAGATCAAGAGGAGCCCCAGCAGCAGACCCAGATAGCACATCACGGACTGGAAGTAACACAGAGAAGGGAATAGAGTTCTGAACAGTCTGCATGTATTGAAGCTGTCCATGCCACTGCCTTCTTGACTTTCACTCGCTCATCTCAATGATTAGTGATGTCACATAGTTAACACTCTCTGACATGGTCTGTTTAAAGAAGGAGAAGAACACCATTTCCTGATTTCAGCAAACTCAGCAGGAGCTGGAAAGCAGCAACAGGTCTTCAATCTTTGCATGATTTTTTAGTTGAAATTTGCTCATACTTCACATGGAATAGCTGAGCCTGAATCTCTGTAGTTCAGTTAAGACAGAGGGGGTTATTACAACTTTGGAGGAAGTGTTAATCTGTCCCAAAAGTGACGGTAAAGTGGCGGATTTACCACCAGCTGTATTACGAGTCCATTATATCCTATGGAACTCGTAATACGGCTGGTGGTATATCCGTCACATTTGGGACGGTTTAACACCTCCTCCAAAGTTGTAATAACCCCCAGAGTCTCAGCAGGCCGTGCAGTTAACCTCCTTTCCCTTTGAGGTCACAGGAGAAGCAGGTCTTTTTCACAGGCTTGAAAAATATTCCTAAACGGTTGGAAAGAAACAGTTAAGGTTTCCTTCTTCTTCTCTAGTCCTTTAATTGCATTAGCGAAGAAAGCTTTATTAAGTGAAAAAGTCAACTGACTGGCTCATGAGGCCTGCTCACATGCAGAAGGGCTAGCAGATGGGCACAAGTCAACCAGCCACTCAAATGCAAAGATGTCATGTTGGACCTGGTCCTCTCCGCAAGGTCACTCCAAAACCTTTTGCCTTTTTCCCTACACGTTTTTGACAAATTTGTTTTTGCTGGCCTTAGGACTCTATGTAGGTTACCACTGCTAACCAGCGTTAAAGTGTTTGTGCTCATGCTCCTCAAACATGGTTACATTGGCTTACACCCAAATGGCATATTTAATTTACTTGCAGTATACCATATACCCAGGTCCTGTAAATTAAATGCTACTAGTGGGCCTGCAGCACTTATTGTGCCACCCAGTTAAGTAGCACCCTAAAACGTCCCGGGCCTCCCACTGCAGACTGAGTGAAGTTTCAAACTGCCATGTTGGCTTGGCATTACAACCCCCTTTCCAAGCCTTAAACTCTCCTTTTAATACATATAAGTCACCCCTAAGGTAGGCCCTAGGTAGCCCATAGAGCTAGGTGCTGTAAAATTAAAAGCTTGGTAATGTACTTTTAAGTTTTACATGTCCTGGTAATGAAAAGCTCTTAAATTCATTTTTCGATACTGTGAGGCCTACCCCTCCCTCTGCATAACATTGGGGATTCCTTATTACATGTAATAAGCTGCAATTTCCAAATGGGAGCAAGTAACTATTTCATGTTAGGTGTCTTTGGAATTGTGGTGAAGAGCCCTATGTATTGGTAAAGTTTTTTTTTAATCACAATTTAAAAAATTCCACTTTTACAAAGTTGGCATTTTTCTGCCGTTAGTCCTTTTGTGTCTGTAGCCTGGCGTGGACCACATGACTGGGTGTAACTGACAGACTTTGTGAATTCCTCTGAGAGAGTAACACAATAGAGGGATTAGATGTGCCTCAATTGTCCATCTGCTGGCAAGATAATGGGAGAGGAGCTGAGTACAACCTCACTTGCAACTGAATAGTATGCGCCCTGCCTTCATACAAAGGGCCTAACAACCTCACATTGTTAGATGGCGGGGGGGCAGAAAATTCAACTGTACTTCAAAACCATTGTCTAGAAGCTTCTCTCACCTTCCAGAAGCAGGGCATCAGGGTAAAAAATGATGGATCTCGGACACCAACTCTTCAGAACGTGTCTAGACCTGTGGATACAGGAAGAAGGCCTACTCTGCTGTGTGAAGGACTGCCCTCTGTTGGACTACTGCTCTGTTTGTCCCGCTGCTCTGCAACCTTCTGCCAAGGGACAAGTACTGGATCTTTAACTGTCCCTGGAACACGAGAGTGTCTCATAAGGGTTAGTTTGCTAGCCTCCTGTTTAGAGGCCACAGGGGCACAAAATGTTTCCTCTGAACTGAACCTGCACCTGGACCCAGCCTGAGTGAGTCCTGACCCTCAATGTGGTATCTCTCCAGTCTTGGACCCTTGGAAGTGGTGATAAACGTGCCTAGATAGCCAAAATCCGAAACTGGGAAATGTTTGGCTCAAAATTGCTTTGAAATTCAGGAGGAGACTGGAAACAACCTGCTTGCCTATCCGTCAAAGTTGCATCACCCATGGGATTGACTTCATGGCTTCTCCCGCTACGTTCTTCTTTGCAGCAGCAAATCGATCTCTGAGGTTCTTTGCCAAAGGGCTACCGGGCCTCGTGGAACTGTCTTCGGCAATAGCCCTCTGTCCTCATCTCGCTAGAGATTTTCGACTTCCAGACTAAGGGCCTGATTTAAGTATCGACGGATGGGTTACTCACAACGGTGACCGATATCCCGCCTGCCGAAATCTAAATTCCATAGAAAATAATGGGATTTAGATTTTGCCAAAGAGGATTTCCATCACCGTTGTGACGGAGCAACCCATATGCCATTAACTAAATCAGGCCCTAAGTCTAATTGTAGTTATCTTCACAGCATCTTTGACCCAAGGCTATCCAGCAATGATGCTTCCTCTTTGGAAACCTCCTGTTGCCTTACCCCACTGAACTTTAACTTCACATAACATTTTCTCAATAGGTTTTCCAAGTCTGAAGGTAAGCACTGACCAAGCCCAATCCACTTCCTGTATCCAAACCACTCTCCTTCACAGTCAGACATATTTTTCAACTCTGACCTGGCTTGATCGACTAGATGTACATTGATGGCGCCTTGATCATTTAAGCACCAGTTTGTACTAAAACCATTAACATTCATAACTCCAGTTCTACTGATTGGATTTTCACCCTGCAAGGGATTATGGCTGTTGCTTGACCAGGGCTCCCACCCTAGTCAAACAACAACCCAATGTCTAACATGTCCCCTGATTTTGACCTGTAGGGAGCCACTCATTATAGATTACATCCTTACTGTAGGTTTTGGAACAGTTCCATGTCAAAGTTTAGTTGCCTTGGAGATGAAAGGCATCCAATAATATCCAGTGAGGTAGAACACAATCAGGCAGCATGACAAACAATAAGCGATGTTTCTGAGCTCCTGCTTCTTGGGCCGATCAGGCCACAGGGTGCACCGATGAACAGACAACCCATTTATTTTGCATAGGCGTGGTGGGGTGGCCTCTGACTCTCTGTTGTAGTTAGAGTGGTGCTCTTTAAAATGATCTCCCAAGGCTCCTCTAGATTCTACAGAACTTCCCCTATGACATCACTGATGGATTCTCCATTACAATTGGGGAGCTCTCAGAAGCTATTTTGGGCAGGCTGGACAAATGTACACAGTCAGATTACATTGATGGACTGAGTATAGTCAACATATGTTTTCACTAATCAGCTGTACATCTTCAGTCATAAATAACTGGGTTTTTTGGGGACCTTTAATCCTTTAATTGTATGTCAAGGGCTATATGAGCTACACAAATCCAAACTTTTTAAATACCTTCAATAAAGACATGGCCTGGAACAATATCGGAGCAGACTGACTGGTATATCAGTGTTTTCAACTCCTTAAAGCTAAAATAGTGCTGGAGAAACGGGCAAATGCGGGATGTGGTGAAGATATTGCTCCTAGGAGATTAACTGGTCAGAACCCCTTGGGGGATTTACAGTCCCCAAAGGAGGAAGACTTGGGGCTGTTAGAGGAAGAAAAGTGGGGTAAGGCTAAGATGGCACCTTGACCCGGCCATGTATAAGCACCTCCACCTCATTCAATTCAAGTACTTCAATGGGGTATATTAGCAAGATCAGCTCTCTGATTAGTCAGAGATGCTGGTCTGTAACAGGATTTTTTCACGTTGTATGGAGCTGCCTAGTTCTTCAGGAAAATTGATGAAGGATTGCATTCACTTTTTGTTCAATTGTTGATCTCACTCATTAGGGAGGGATCCTAGGTGCGTTGCAAGATTGGGGAGGCTCCAGGGGTGTAAGATTTGTAGTTTGTTTGTGTGTACTCCTGAACAAGTGTGACATTGTTCGTTACTGGTGGGCAATCAAGGTCCATCGATGGAGCTTTGGGTAAGAGGGTTTAACGTGTATAAAAGGAAAATGAGCATTTGCAATGCAATAGGTCTTGCGTTTGCTCGAGTTAGAGCTATTAGCATTGTAAATTCTTGCTGAATAAATTGAAAATGAAAAGTAAAACAGTTGACATAAGTGAGCCAATTCAAAGTGCAACTGTTGCCATGAGCGTGAAGGAGGGACACAAAAGAAATAAGAAGTCCGCTCGCAAACAAATGTATCAGCAATTGTGCAATTATCCATGCTACCGGGGAAGTCTTCAAGGTGGTAACAAAACTCCCACAAGGAGGGGCAAAAGTAAAACATTTACCAATGATAACAAAGGATTTTTGAAAGGCAAGCCCACAAACGAGTGAAAGCAATGGGTGTGAGGTGGGCGTGGTTAAAAGCCCACAAGACTTACAACAGGTCAAAGTGCTTGTGTGCTCTACATAAAGATGATCTATTCAGTCAAAGGATGCCTGGCTAAAACCCCAGAGGATATAAGGGTTTTGGAATGATGATTACTTTGGTTGGCCAGAAGTACACTGTAATGAGCTGCTTACACTACCCGCCTTACAGATAGTTGCAGACATTACACATTATGGATATTTTTCACGCTGCCATTATGTTACATGAAAAATCAATAAAATTAGTAATAAAAAAGTGAACATTGCTTCTGAGTAAATTGAAAATACATACCTGGTTGACATCATGGCGCTTCAAGTTCTCTAGTTTCCACTCTAAAAAATACACAAAAGAACACATAAAGCAACCAAGTAAGGATTGATTTTTCACTGATTCAGTAAAGCGGTACTGCAATTTCTATATTCCTCTTTGTTGACCTATCTGAGGTACAAATAAATAAAGGACATGTACACAATAAGGATGTTATTCAGAGAAAAATGGATTGTGTGCATTTTTAGAAGAGTGGACCTCCTTTCAGCAGCTGTATGGTCTATAGTCATCTAATGCGATTTTTATCAAAAAACAATACCCAACAAGCTCTGGGAATCAAGGTGGTTATAACATAACTGTGAAAAAACACACATTTAACACCCCCCTTCTCAAATGCAAAGTCTGTTAGCCTGTGTTGACTTTTACATCATTCGTGTAGAGCATTTCAGTTGTCCTACTCATGTTAACATTTTAACAACTGACAAGAAGCAGTACAGAGTCAGGGCTCCTCAGACATAGGGCAAAATATCCATAGTTATTGAAGACTCAATTGTCGCAAAGGTCCAGCAATGAATCAATGGGTTAAAAAAAAGCAAAGTTGGACTGACACACACATTTTAAAGAATAAAAACGTTACAGTTGCATATTCCTCCTACTTCACACTGTAGACTAAGCTATTAGAATTCAAAGACAACAAGACCCAAGAGTACTTGGAATTGAGATAATCCGATCCCTGCTCTGGGAAGGAGGGATTTATAAGCTCTCCCAGAGTATGATAAAGTTGGGACTTCTCTAATTTACAGAGGTTCTACTGGGCTTCCTAGAAAGTAGCACTTAATGAGTGGGTATTTTTCTTGCAGCAGGACCCATGTCTGTCTAGCGACAGAAGACCTTGGCTGTATGAGCTATCTCAGAAGTATTTATGGGGAGGGACAATCCAATATCCCATTTTCTACCCATAAACACCAAGGCAGTGTTGCTGGTGTGGAAATCTGCATTGTACAAATACACCGGTACAGTCTTTTGATTACATGGACACCCTTGTGAAAAAGTGTGGTCCTGGTTAACCAGGTTAATCTGAGCAGGTTTCTCAATTAGAACATGATTGGGATATCTAAGGTGGGTGACATTTAGGCTTTAGAAGGTATGAAAACATCTGTGTGCTTATGCACCAACTCCGCTTTGAGGAGTCACAAGCCTTCGGTTTTCTAAAATGGCACATGCCTTAGGAAATTATTCAGGGGTAATGTGGCGTACAGGCCTTTTCTCAGCTCAAGAAAAGTGGTAATATCAGATCTTCTGCACCAGAAAATGATATCTATGACATAAGACAGTGGTAAACAATGCATCACACTGCCTTAATACACTCAAGGACTGGTGGGAAATTGACCAATAAATGAGGAATGGGTTAAGTCTTTGAGTTACCCTAGACAAGATGGCATGCAGTCAGGGTTCAGGCTGGTACAACTGACAGGTCTATGCTGCAGTTCACCAGGTTTGCCAACACCACATACCTGAGGGCCTGTGGTCAGGAAGGCATGCTCTTCCAAACACTTCAGCAATGCCCTTTAGTTAACTAATTCTGGGATAAGGTTCAAATCCACCTGTCTGATGTTCTTGCATTTCCAAAGAAATCAATCTTTATGGGGGGTGTACTGTCCCAGTCTACGCTGGGGCCACCAAATTACATCTGCACCATAGCACAAACAGGGGCAGTGCATCTGACATTTGAATCTCTTTGTGTTTTTTTTTAATTTGGTGGTGGTTGGCCAGTTCTGGAATCGGGATACATCCCTCATCCCTGGGACCCTAGTTTTTTGCCCTCCCCAGGCAGGAGGGCAAATACAACAGATATCCTCATTACAAGAGAGAGGGAAATTTGGATTCCTTTGTGTGTAGTTTTGACATTACCCTGCAGAGACAGCAGTCTTGGGAGAGCAGGACTTAGTAGAAGGGACCACTGCTTACTCTCTTCAATATTTCTCAAAATGAGGAACATTATTTTTTTAAAGCAGAATCAGTCCCTTAAAGGAACATGGGCTGCTTAAAACAGAAATGTTTCCTAGTTTGGGACAGCAAACACAGGTATTGTAGTCAGCTGCTCTTTACAGGCATCCCTGTGTTTCGTCTCAGGTGATCACAAATAGAGATCTTGCTAATTAATATTCATTATGCAGACCGTTTAGTGACCCTCCACCAATAGGGTTGTCTCCTTTGCTCAAGAAAAATACCAGCTATTAGTTCATGTTTTAAGATTCTGCCAACGCCGTATATTTTACTTAAATAAGCCTTTATATAAAATCAGTCGCAGCAGGCGGCGGTGCAATGAGGTGGGGCGGGGCGGGTTATGTGGAACAAAACATAATAAATACATACGGAACAAAACAAATTTAAAAAAATAAAACGTATCTCAGCATCACAGCTCTTCTCCTCTCCGCTGCATGGCAGGCAAGCACAGGCTCCCAGCCTGCCCTGCGGCCAATCCTAACGCTGTCTGAGAGCAGCATTACGATTTGCCGAAGCACCCTGACTTGTCGATCCCAGGCAGACTGGGAGTCTGTGCATGCTCTCCCCAACCCGGCAACAGAGTGCCAGGTTAGAGAGAGCTCAGTGCGCATGTGTGTTTGGCTGGCCTGAGATGGCCGGCCAAACACACAAGCACTGACGGGAGTGCACACCACTCCCCTTCATGGTTGTCATTCCCCCCATGGTCCTGCCCCTTTACCGTTTATTATCGTTTTTTATCATTTATTATCGTTTTATTTTTAAGGTTTTGCGGCTGCTGGCGGAGGAGCCACTGCTGTATAAATATCTCTGTGTTCTTTTGTAACATGGCTTTGCCATATTTGTTTACTTTATCAATCATAGATGTTAAGACAGCTGTTGAAAACATTTTAATGTGCTTTCTTCATCTATTTACTTTAAGTATGTACTGAGAAAAGGGAACAAATACCAGTCACATGATTTTTCTACGTTTTGTACCACCCGAGACATTGAAATACCAGTCATATGAGTAAACAAAAAGAAAAACCCTACAGGTGACCGGATATTTTGCCGTGCAGCCTAATAGTACATAGGCGACTTTACAGAGAGGTCGCAAATAGTCGTGTGCACTTTGCACCGGCTATTTGTGACCTTTTGTTGGTACATAGGGCCCTTTAGGTTCTCCTTAACTTCCCAATACTACTGTGTTTTCAGAGCCAGTGGTTTGCATCCGGGGGCAGCTCCCTAGTTAGAACAGGGAGTTGAGCATTCTACCATTTTAACTGTTCTTCAATATTCAGCGTCTGCAGGGATATGTTCCTCTGGAGAGCTTTAATGAAAGTGAAACTTCGTAATGTCAGAAAACTACAGCAGTGAAAATTCAAATGAACTGTCTAAGTGAAAGAAGACTACTTCATTGAAAACTGATCAGTATCTTACTAGTAAACGAAGACTAGAAACGCAAATCAAAGGTGCAAAGACCACACCTACCGCAATACTACCGGATCTTAATGAAGGTACACACCTGTGGAAATGGATGTGCTGATTTGCCAGAGTAAAACAAAGTATTTCTCCATGACGTTGTCTGTCAGTGTAACTGAGAATTGCCTATATCTATTACATTATTTCACGTTATACGTTTTCTGTATAGAATAGCAATTGAAAAAGACTTTCCAACTTGACGTTTTTGGTTTCTGAGCTAGCAGACAGTATTCTGTGACTCTAGGGTTCACTTGAACAGAGCATCGCTTGGGAGGGAGGTAGAGGTGGGACATCCAACCTATCAATCTTCTGCGAAGTGCAAGTTAAAGTGTGAGGAATTAGGGGATGTAGCTCGGTTAGTAAGATTGGAGAGAGCTTCAGATTTCACAACAATCACGCAGCCATATCTTGTTAACTTACTGTAGTGTCCTTATACTCCAGCAGGACATGAGGAGGACCTAGAGGGTTTGCAGTACGATTGATCGTAGTACTTAAAACAAAATTTGTAAAATAACCAATATTTTTTAAGAACTTCAAAACAGAGAGGAGAAAGAATGTGCACGTGTATTTTAGTCTGTAAATGTATGTAAAATTTCTAGGTGACGTCCGGCAGACACTTCACCATACCCGACTGAAAGCACATGTTCCAAACTATTTACTCAATAATACATTTATTGGGGGGACTGAATATACGGGGTGTCCCTCTATGTGGACACATTACTTTTATACCTTGCGACCAGTGCTTTAAATGGGCCGGTACTCTCCGGTACTGAGTACCGGCACTTTTTTATTTTGAGAGGGAGAGTACCGGCATATCTCGAGCAAAACGAAATACTTTTAATTGGAGAGTACCGGCACTTCTCAGAAACAAGCAGGTACTCTATTATAGAGTACCTGCACTTCTATCTTTCCATTTAAAGCACTGCTTGCGACGTTACCACAGACCTCACCCTGATCCGGCACACTCAAGGACACTTTGCCTCTGCCGCTGGGTGAACTGGTCGAAATCACCGGTTTACCCGCTGTGCCCAGTACAACCCCGCAATCTGAGGTTAGGTGAGGCTCACCTTTATTGGCGCCCAGCTGGAGTTCGATACCTTGGGATTCATCTATACCACATCCCTGCCGCTCTTTTCGACGGACATGTAAATAAATCTTTACTGCAGATTAATTAAAATCAACGCAAATATATACACTTAGAACATCAAGGAATCGTTAATGCACTAAACGCAGAGAGTGCAAACATTATAAAACCAATCATTAAAATCAATTAAATCCATGCAAACGGGTGACAGCTTCAAAGTGGATAAGAGGGTTTACAGTTGGTTACGACATCTGCTGTTCCTATGTGCGAAAGAGCAGGATGGACTGCTAGGTGGACACATGCCTGATGGATGGAGAGCGGCTATCATGACCTGCGATTCTAGGGATATGCTATAGGGCTTGTTATTTACATTACGGCCCACTTTATAGCTAGTCAATATACCTATACTATCGTCACAGTGGCTAAAAGGTAAAAAACTTTAGAAGCATGTAGTTTGTGTTTAAACAAGCAACAACAAAATAAAATAATACCACAGTGATTAGTCTCTAAAGTGCAATTAAGAATGTGTAAGTCAGCTTTAAAAAGTCACTATTTGTCCGACATTGAAGCTATGTTGCCCTCCATTAACCCACATTAGCACAGGTACTCCATAGTACTATACCATTATTTAAGCACAAGCTAATGTGTTCCAAGGGGGTAAGTGGAAAGACTGCTCTTTGCTGAATGTTATGACCATTTAAAAGCACTAAGACAGCAGACCGACTTGCTAAGATGAAGCGCCTTCAAGGCGGGGCATACCAGCCATTGTCGCATGCGAGAAACCATGGGGCGGATGCACAGAAAGTGAAGTACACTTTCTTCCAAAAGACCACATAGACAGTTAGAGTCCAGCCAGGTTTGCTTCCAGCTCGGAACTTGGTCCTTCAAGGGGAAGGCGCCCATACGAAGTAAAAGAAGAGAGTATTGACCAGGTGCAGCTATATGAGTGACAAGGTGTGGTTGTGGGCACCATGATGAGTAGGAATGGAGAACTGATCAGCCGTGCCTCTTTTCCGGCCAAGAGTGCTTTGTCTGATGTCCAGTAATGCAGTTTTGAGGCCTTATTAGTGATTTTATTTTAAAAGAAGTATGATTAATTTGTGACTCCCATGCGCTGGTCAGCTTTAAAATGGCTAGTGCTCGTTGGACTACCAATGGCCATGAGTTTTTCTGTTTGGTCGTGGACTCCATCTCCAACCAACACTGGGCAGCCAGTGAATCAGGTGGTGCAGACCTGAGCTTCCTGCAGAGTTTTAATATTGCTCCCAACCTGACAGAGGTTTGGTCAAAGAGGCCAAACTCCAGTCTCTCCTGTGCTTGGGAAATTTGAGCGGAGAGGCGGAAAATACGCTTAAACAGAGAGGACTGAAGCTGGTTTAGGATGGAAGCATCGTTCCCTTTCAATAACACTGATCCATAGGTCATGGATGGGAGAAATTTGGCCCTGATGACCTCAAGCAGATAATCCTGAGATGTGCTTCCAAGTTTCTTCTGCAGTAAACCAAATGCAAAACGTAATTTCAGGGCCAGCGCTCTCCTATGGAGGAGGTGATCCTTATAGGATAGTTTTGCATCTAAAAGCACTCCCAAATATTTGTAGGATTTCACCTGCTCCAGTTGGTTTTCAGCCACCTTCCAAGTAAATTTGCTGTAGAGAACATGCGGACTGGCAGAAAAATGGATGACTGTTGTTTTCTTATAATTATGTTCCAAGCCCAGAGTTTCGGTGTACACGGTTGTAAGCCGATCAGGGTCTGACTTAGTAGCACTATATCATCTGCATATTGCAAACAGTTCACTGGTACCCCACCTAGTTTAGGTGGTTCGTGCTTCACGTTGGACAAGAAGGTGGCTAAATCTGCCGTATAGATATTAAATAGGAATGGTGCAATGACACATCCCTTGCTTAAGGCCAATGGACGCTGCTATCTTCCGAGTAGGTCTATTATCCTTACCAATTTTAACCTGCAGCCAAGTATCAGACTACAGATTCAGTAAGCCTATCACCCCTGCCAATTTTAACCTGCACCCAAGTATCAGAGTACAGAGTCACAACAACTTACAGTAACTTAGTTGGAACTCCTTGCCTGGCCATCTTGGCCCACAACAGATTTCTCAGGACCCTGCCAAATGCTGCTTTCCGGTCCAAGAAGCAGGCATAAAGATTAGCTTGTTTGTTTATGGCTTTTTCAGGAAGAAGAGTTACTGCTAAGAGATTGATCAATGTGTTTGATCCTGCCCCAAATCTGGTCTGGGTTTTGGGTATGATGTTTTCAACTGACTCCCAGGCTTCCAGATCTGTTAGTAAATTGGAGGAAAAATTTTTGGCCTTTACATCAATAAGGGCAATTAATCCATTTGATCACATGGATATACAAAGCGATACGCAAGCTCATGCACACCCCCCTGACAGCCCTTTGGCACCATTGGGAAGATGACTTTGGAAGGCTGCTACGAGACAAGGAGTGGAACACAGCGCTCCAGTTCCCTATTTTAAATTCTTGCTTTAAAAATATACTGACCCTCATAACATTGGCGGTAAAAACTGCCTACCGCCGTGGTGACGGCCGCCTAAAGACCGTCGCCACGGCTACCAGCCGTCCACCGTATTATGATCACAGCCGGATTTCCACCAGAAGGATGGCGGAAATCTGTCTGTGGCCATGCCGGCGGATGGCGGTAAGGTGGCGCTGCTGCCAGCAGCAGCGCCACGCCAGTAGACTGCCGCCAGCCATATTATGACCAATAAGACTGCCTGGCATTGTTCTGCTGGCAGCAGCGCCCTGTCCCGTCTCCTCCCAGAGGACCCCCTAAACACAGGTAAGTGGGTGCTCCAACAGCGGAGGCGGTGGGGGGTGTTGTGTGTGTGTGTGTGAATGTTTGTGCATGCGGGTGTGTGTTCCCTGTCAAATATGTGTGCATGTGTGGATGTGTGAGTGCGTGTATGTTGTGTTGTGTGAATGCGTGTCTGCGTGTATGTATGAAGGTGGGTGCGGATGTGTGTGAATGGATGTATGCATGGGTGGATGAATGTGGGTATGGGTATGTGTATGCGTGTGTGAAGGGAGGGAAGTTAATGAAGGGGGGGTTGGAGAGGAAAGGGAGTGGGGGTGAATCTGGGGGGGGAGGGGTGGGGAAGACCTCTATCAGTGACCGGGAAGGAATTCCCTGTCACTGATAGTGCCTACTGCCATGGTTTTCGTGGCGGTAAAGAAGCCACAAAAACCACAGCGGTAGGCGGGGTCATTAACCCATAGAAGGTCGCCCGCTGGGCTGGAAATTGATAACTCCAGCCTGGCATCCGTTATCGCCGTGGCAGTCGGTGTGGTACATTAGCCAAACCGCCAATGTCATAATATGGTGGAAAGTCCCGCCAGCCTGTTGGCAGTACTTTCCACCATATTAACGCCGACCACCAGGGTCATAATGAGGGCCACAGCTCCTTGTCCTCCACAGAGCCTATCTGACCCAAGCGTGTTTACACCGTTATTTCCCAGGCATGCAATCAAGCTGCCCACGCTGCCCAACTCAGGAAAATTATCTCACCCGCATGCTCTGGTTCTGTCCAGCTCTCCAAAGCTACTGGCGCTCTGTCCACTCCACGCTGCAAACCATTACAGATCACACGGATCTTGAAACGTGAGAGGCTAGCTCCCTGGGCATTTTTAAGCGCACCAAGCGATGGAAGGTGCGGGCCCACTTTGCATACTTGGCACTCCTCCTCACAAAGCGAACCTTGACACTGCATTGGCGCTCCCCTACATCTCCCCCATATCCGCCTGGCCTGGCACATTAAGCAAGTGGGGTGCAGCAGAAGATGCTCACTGATACAAGAATATCTCCCCAAATGGCCACACTTCTAACACATTTCCAACAAGAAGTGAATGCATCGCCCCCACTTCACAGCTTCGAGCACCTAACGCACCACTCTGCTTCATCCTGATACTTCACAGCTGGAAGGAACGTAACAATACATTACACTTCAGGCAGCAGCCTCACTGACTGCCTGCCCCACCTTCCGCTCTCCTATTATATTCTTACATACACGTCTGCTCACTCTCTTCAACTTCACCCATCCCGGGTTCCAACCCCTCTATTCTTCTGTTGCTTTTCAACTGTTTTATCAGGAAACACAATGCCAACCAATCATCCGACACACGTCATAGTTTGCAAAACTCTTCAGCGAGATGATGTTGTTCTCACTTCACTCATCGAAAAGCATTTCCCCAATCAGTTTGTGTAATCCTGTATTGCTGAATGTTCACTATGCATTTCCTCTTCCCTTGTTTGTAACCTGTATTTGAAACCTCAATAAAAATATTTAAACTGAATACATTAGGGGGTGTAACACCCTGAACACCCCACTGAAGCTAAGCTGCTGTGAGCAATCTCCCTATGTCGGTGCTCTGTGGATCTTGCTCTCCTCCATCTTTACACTTCAGTCCATGGTCTATACCGCAAATTTTCCCTTCACATTTTTTGGTAGAGGGGTTGGGCTCAGTATTTACCATCTAGTAACTGTGAGGTATAGCATTTTAGCGTGTATTTGGCTGAAGGACTCAAAGCTGTACGAGTGACATGCCTTTCACCCTTCCGCGTGACCCATGTAATGTGCGTCAAAGTTTAATTATACACAATTTAGTAGTTCCAGGATCACTCCATCTTCACATGTTCTTGTCTCGAAGTTTTCGGTCTATTCTGCACTTGATCTCTGTACTCTAGTGTTCTAGACTCTCCTATCGAAGGGTCTCTGTGACTCCTATTACATCTGACATTCGTTGACTTTGTAGTCAGTGGCTTCCTTACACGTCCTGATGTTTAGTAACCTAAGTAATGGGATTAAAAAGGCTCTTCTATGGTCATTATATAGTTCACAGAATAGAAACATATGCAGTTGCTTTTGCACTGTCTGAGAATCACATGGGCAGGGTAATAAATCCCTAGAGGTATATGCCTTCAATGGGTAAGCAAACAAAAAGTGTGCCATACCTAAACAAAGCCTCATCAAATAAAATCTATAATGTCATGGAACATTTAGTAGATAAGGCTCTATTTTTGGAGTAGTGAATGAAGGGAGCTATGCTGCCACCATACCTTTCCCCAAATTACACCTCCATCTATCCTGTGAGATTTTTACATGCAACTCATTTTTAATCAGTACACCAACCTGTTTAGCTATAGTCCTTGGATTGATAAAAAGGTCTAATCTCTTAATGCTACCCAAAGTTTCCTAAATATACATTAACCGTGTGCACCTTTGCACCCCTTCCAATTTAATACAGCCAAGATCAGTGACTGGGTAAGAGCCGCTTCTGGACTAATCCAGAAGGACAACCACAGAAATACTGGGGCTAACTTGATCATGTCCTCTATGAAAGGAAGTCCCAGTTCCTCATATGGAATAACACCAGGTACACAGTTGGGAAGTGAGAGCAGACTCCTAGGTAATTTATTTTCCCTTATTTGCAGAGGTAGTGTGCCCTCTATAACCCCAAATACATGCGCTATATGTAGCAATTGTTGTAGGCCTTGCATTGTAAATTGTAATAATTGGTTTAAGTGGCTCACAACCTAATTTGGTGATAAATTTGTTCAACGCTACCACCGCCTGATTATATTACGTGACCCTAATTTCTTTATGATGGTTCCACTTACACTCGCTATCAATGAGGACTCCCAAGTAGGTGAATGTGGTTACACAATTCAGACGGCTATTTTTGATATAGAACCGGGGGACCCTACTTTTAGGGCGGTCGCACACCAAAGTATAAAATTTTGCTCTGTTCGTGGTCAGACCCAACAATGCCATCTACTCCAAAAATGTATTCAGCAGCTTTTGGAGCCCCCTCCCTGTTCCTGCCATAAGGACACCGTTATCAGCATACATTAATACAGATTGTGGTCTACCACCGATCTTGGGGGGTCCGTCTGTACCTCTGCTAGGGATTCCGCTAGGCCGCTGACATAAAAGGTAAACAGAAAGGGGGCCAGAACACACCTGTGTCTGACCCCCTTTCTACCCTTAAAAAAACAAGAAAATTCCCGCTCTAGCCCATATCTAACCTTCGCTTCCACATCATTACGGAGCTGCGCCAACAAGTGCACTACATTAGGATTTGCTCCTTGTTTAATCAGCATTGCCCAGAATTTACTCCTGACGACATTATCAAATGCCGCATTTAGATTCATGAATGTCAGGTATAAGCATCCTTGCCTGGCCCCTACATACTTTTTTCACAACAAGTGGAGGTTCAGACATTGGTCAACCGTCTACACCGCCCTCCAAAACTATACTGTGCCTGAGAAAAAATATTGCTGTCATATGCCCACGATTCCAAAAGATCTAAAAGAATCCTGCCAAACATTTTTGCCGTAGTGTCAATGAGATGGGATGCCAGCATGCAGTATGTTTCCGATCACCTTTTTTGAAAATTGGGACAATAGTAGTTTTAGACCAAGCTAGAGTAGGAGCAGTGGTTATGGCAGCTCTAAAAACATTAACCAGAATTGATGCCCACAGATCTGCACTGTTCTTAAAAAGTTCGGCTGGGTCACAATTTGGCTTTGGGGCCTTATTTGGGAGTGAACTGTTAATTGCCAATATCACGTCACGTCAGTAGGATTCTCTGTTCCCTCTATCACATATTCCACACAGTCATCCACATTGCATGAGTAGATCTTTGTAAAGTGAGTGATCTAACTATGTTCCGGAATAAGAACCTCAATGCCCTTGTTTATATTTGGAGCAAAAAATGGAGTATTAACTACTTTCCAAAACTGTGCCATGTCATTCACAACCAAGGCATCCACTAATTTCTACCACGCCTCCTCTTTAATCATCTTTTTTCTCAGTGCAATTGCCTCTTTGTACTGGGCTCTGCACTTCATAACTTCGATCTGACTTCTTGGAATGGCCTTAAAGGCTCGTATAAGTTCAGCATGGATTTATCAAACCATTTAACTGGTTTATTTTGATCAGGCTGATTTAGTGAAGTTAAATAAACATTAACAGATGCACAGATATCTGTGAAGGCACCTGAGTTGGTGAAAATTCGGTGGTTAAGCCCTGCTCAAATCTTACCATGTTATTACCAAGCAAATGGGATACGAAAGCTTTTAAATCCACTCTTTGCATTTACATTGCACACCTTTATTCCTAATATATTCGATAGAGAATCTCAGTTCCTGTTCACCCACTCTCATATATCCATTATAAATTGCAAGAAACAGCAGATTAGGATCACTTAATCCACTGGTAATTACCTGGAAGGCAGCCACTTTATTAAACCCAGACTTTGACACCATTATATGGTCGATCACTGAACCTCGCCCCTGCCTCCGCCCCATAAAGCTTATATCAGGAGCAGTATGATTAGGTAAGATATCGCTAGTCAAGACTAAATCATAAACGTTCATGAGATTATTTAATTTATCCCCACAGAGGTTATGAGTAAAATGTGAGTAGTTGCTACAATCATTAAACAATGCCACACACACCTTACTATCCCCAATAATACAGAGGGTGGCATTAAAATAACCACCCCACACAATTGCATTATCCTTATCCATTGAGGATACAATTTCCTCAATACTATTAGAGAGGGAAAGTATGATTTGAACGTTAGCTCTAAAGAAGTTAATATGATGGAAATTAACTATTAACATTGTAGGGCTACCTTTCAAAGATAATACTACTAACTGATAATAGGGGGAGTTAGTCTGGAATTTACCCACTTTAGCTCCTATGGAGATATTAATCAGAGTCATCAGACCCCCGCTACTTCGTCTGGCCGGGGTCCGTTTCGCCAAAGTTGTGATTGATTGAAACCCATTAATATGAACATCTGAGTTGGTCCATGTTTCATGTAGGCAGACTAACTGTCGTTGTCGAGGATCCAGTCGACAAGGGCTTGAAATGTGAAGTCTGGCATTGAGGATGTTTTGCACAGTCGAGGCGATGCATCGGTTTAGAAGAACTGCGAGGCTGCGATGCGAAAACCTGCATTGTCATTGAGGCTGCCACAGAAATTAGATTTGCAATGCAAGGGCCTGCGTCAGTTAAGCTTCACACAGCAGCAGTTCCGTTTCAGGCTGTGAGGTCAATGTGGAGTCCTTGCACCAAAAGACTCCTAAAAGCAGAGGCATTGCATCGATTCTGCTTGGGTTCACACCGCGCAACAGAGGAGATGCGTTGGTTTTGCTGGATCCCCAGATGGACTGGCAAAGCACTTTCAGGCCCACTTACAAGGGTTCAAGAATGGGGTGGCACAACTTGGCAGGATAGGACTCACAGATGGCAGAACAATGTTCTGGGTTCAAGGTTGTTGGAGCCTACTATCCCTGAGACTTGTCAGCAGGCAAGCCAACGAGCCCAGGGAGTCCCTCTGGGGTCCTGGGTTCAACAGATGCAAGTCCAGTCCTTTTTACGCAGGCAAGTGGACAGCAGGCAGCAAGTCAGCACAGCAGGGCAGCATTCCTTCAGAGCAGCAGTCCAGCAGAGTGACAATCCTTTCTGCAGCACAGCTATCCTTCTTCCTGGCAGAGTATCCACAGGTCCAGAGGTGTACTGAAGAGTTGATGTCTGGGGTCTAATAAGGAGCAGCTCGCGGCTAGAAGAAGGGGTGGGGGAGGAAATTAAATTTAAATTAAAACTCATTTTAAAAACCCCACTTACCTTAATGCTGTGCTCCGCTCCTGCTTCTCCTCGCTGCAGGCACAGGCTTCCAGCCTGCCCTACGGCCAATCCGAATGCTGCTCAAAGCATCATCAGGATTGGCTGGGAGCGCCCACCCAGGGCGCTACCAGGCAGACTGGGAGCCTGTGCAGGCTCTCTGAAGCACAGCAGCTGTGTTGCTGGGCTGGAGAGAACCTACTGCGCAAGTGGGTTTGGCCGGCCCGAGACAGCCGACCAAAAACACATGCGCTCTGAGGGGTAGTGCTCAGCACTCCCCCTCACTGCTCATCATCCCCGTGGCCCACCCTTTTACCAAGCAACGATAATTAAAAAAACAGATTATTATTGTTGTTTGGTAAAAAGGTTTACAGTTGCCGCTGCTGGCAGAAGGGGGGGGTGGAGGCGACGCTCCTCCGCCCTAATGGAGAAGCCGCTCCTGGGTCAAATATATATACCTGGGCCTTCCTTTGAAAAGGGATAATAATCTGGAAGTCTCCCTTTGAAATCCACAGGCATCATGCCATCCCTGTCCTGGCTCCAGACTAATTTCAGAGGTTATGCAGCCCTTTGTGTGGACAATGGACATGGTCTATTCAAGTGTAATTAGGGATGTGCCCAGTTCTGCAGGCACACCTAAGCTCCATATTGTGTGTGACCGTATAGGAGGAATACGCAAAGTCCAACTGTCAACCACACCCAGTCGTGTGACCCAGAGACAGGCTACAGGCGCTAAATGGCTAGGGCAAAAAAATGACAAATTCTACATGTGGGACTTTCAAAACTATAATTTAAAATCAGACTTCGTCATAACAGATGATTTTTCAATACAATTCCGAAAACACCAAACATGAACTGGTTATTATTATTATTATTATTTATTTATAGAGAGCACTGTCACCTAAAAGGCATCCTGGGGGAAAAAGACAACTGCACTAGAAGAGACAGCAATTGCAATTAATGGGGGAATAGCCGGGTTTTCAACGCCTATCTTCACCTATATGGAAATTATCACTTGTTAGATGTAATATTCACCTCCAATGTTAGCCTAGGGGAAAGGTAGGACATGCAGTAGCGAAAAACGAATTTAAGGGTTTTTCACTACCAGGACATGTAAAACTTAAAGTACATGACACACTTTCTAAATAACTCTGCCCACTGCCCTCTGGGCTGTCTAGGGCCTACCATGGGAATAACTTACATATATTAACAAGCTTTGGTAAATGCATTAGGTTTTCCCTATTTCATTAATAATAAGCTGTTTTTTTGTTTCAAGTTGTAGCTTGGTGAGCAGTTGTGCAATATAAGTTACTGAAGCTCTGTTAAGGTGTTATGATTTGTTTATCGAGAAAGGCAACATATTTTGCTGTTAGTGGTGTTACTATAAAGCACAGAGATTATGTAAAGTGCGGAGGACAAAGAAAAAAAAACATGCACCAACAAGTAAGCTTGAAATGGGTGCAGCTATAGAAAGATTAAGAAAAGGGTAGAGGAAAAGGCAAAAAAGCAAAGCAGGCAAAACATAAAGTCCGGGCCATCGTGACGCTGTTTTAAATCAACACGCCCTCATGAGAACATGACAAAAGTTTTAAAAGCTCAATGGTATTTCTGTGCACATATGAGAAATGTGGTTATGTTACTTGGAATGCATCACAAAAAGGGCTGATGAAATTGAAAAGCATGTGGAGACAGAAATCACTCTCACATGGATTCAGACACTTCGTGCCACTCTGTAGATGCCACATAGCTGCAAGTGCTATGCAATGGTTCAAAACTTCGCTAGACTGTTTATCATTCTGTGTTTCTAATTGGAGATGGTTATCTTCAACATTTAGCATTTTTTTCCATCTTTCTTTACAATTAGCCACTGTTATGGAAAATTGTCTGCCACCTCACAACTGCCTTGTATGCTTCCCATAGTATCACCTTAGAACTGTGTGCACATTTTTATGGAAATAGTCCGGGGCGGCTGGTGTTCAAGGGCTAAGGGGCAGCGCCCCTAGCCTTTTCTGACCTTTCTAGTGAAGCATATATTTAATTACATGATGAAAGTAAAACATTTTCTGCACAACATTTTCCAAGTGAAAGTTGTGCACTTTGAAAAGCCCCACTGCGCCTGCGTGAGTATGTGGCTGAAAGCTGCACAAGTAGGGCTGACAGGGCTTGCCCACGCAAAGCCCTTACGTTTTCTCAGAACGCAGTGACGTCCTTGGCTTATCTCCTCCTCCACCAGAAGCCCTGATAGTAAACAGCCTGGAGTGTTTTTTGTTCAGCCCGGGATTCTGAAAACTTCATGCCACTCCGAACCCTTTCCTATTTACTCAAATGGTGGGGATTTGATCAGAAGGATCTACGTACCAGAGGTCACAATTTATTAAAAGAATGTGGCTTTGCGCAAAGAAAATCCCCTTTTCCTGCATTATAAGCAGTCTGTGGCAGAGAAATGGAATACATACAATAAATAACTCCATCCAGGGCTCTCTGGGAGACAGGAGTGTGACCTGAAGACCTCAAGTCATAAATATGCCACAGACAACCCTGCACACAAGTAAGTTGGAGCTCTATCTTTTTTACAGACAATAAGAAAAAAATCTGTTCTCTCAACTCTCCTCTCCCTTCCCTTCCCTTCACTGCCTCTGTAGGTGATTTCGTCTCTCAAACGCAGTAATGGTTCCAGTAATTTATCATGGCTAGTTATGCTCATTTTATTTCTTCTGCAGACTAATGACGTGATATGTCATATGAAACATGTAATCTGCAGCTCAAAAAAAAAAACTTGTACCTTTTATCACTGAAACTGCTGGATACTGGATGGGTGAGGCAATGTGTGTTTGTTTGAATAAGTGTTTGCAGGGCTTGACTGAGTGGCTGAGAAAATGTGGGTGTCCGTGTATAAGAGTTGTGTGAATGGCAGTGGATGACAATGTGGATGAGTAAATGGGTAGGTGACCAAAGGCAGTGGGTGAGTAGGTGAATGGAAATACGTGGGTAGTGAGGCTCACTCACAAGGTGCAATTCCGTCTTGTATTTGTGCCCCACCACTGCTTTCAGTCACCAGCCACCACTGGAAATAGTATTTCGTGGTCTGGTGAAGTCCTCCTTGACTACTATTTGTTTTACGAGCCAGTGCTCCGATTTCTAACCTCTATGGTCCCCCATCTGTGTATGTCTTAGTAAAGCGGGGCAGTTTTGAACATGTAAAGACACACTGTATAAGTGTTTTGCAAGGCCTGGAAGACTGCATGGATTTCAGCTTGCTGCAGGCAATATTTGTTTTAATATCAGGGAAATCAAAGGTAAAAACCGTCCCAGCTGACCATAAAAGAAATCCACGAAAAGCTAAGAAACGGCCCAACCATGACCTGTCAGCCCAGCAGTTGTGGCTCGCGGGGATTCCTGGGGATGAGGCGGGGTGGCGCGCACAAGAGGTTGATTGGCGGGAGCACGTGAGGAATTAATAATAACATTTAATTGTAAAAAAACAACTTATCTCTGCTCATGCATCACGCAGTGAGCCGCTCCTCTCCTCACCTTTCGGATGTTGCAGGCACAGGCTCCCAGCCTGCCCTGCAGCCAATCCTGACGCTGCTCAAAGCAGCGTCATGATTGGCTGGAAGCGCCCAGCCAGGGTGCTCCTAGGCGGACTGGGAGTCTGTGCAAGCTCTCTCAAGCCTGGCAACTGTGTTCGGGAAATGCGGCCGGCGGGTAGGTTCCCCGCTCTGGACTCTCACCCCCTAATTAGGCGACTTCAGTCCTGGTTTGGCATTATCCCATGGAGCACCGTCCCACATAGAGGATGGCTTACATCTACTTAAATTGTTAGGTGCGTAGCTCTTTGAGTAAGTTTACACTTTTTCATACCTCCATTACACATTTTTGTATTTAGCATAGTGTAGGAGTCATACGTTTGATTTTGGTCCTGATGAAACACCATTTGATCCGTAGGGACTTCTTAGGCGTGAAACATGTTGACCCTTACTAGTGACTGAAGAAACTTTTCTATTTCACCCCTATATATTTTGATTGAGTGGTGGAACATTATTTCCATTCCACTCCCTAGTAGTTTTTAACCTTGACCAAGACCCTTGACAATCGATAAAATTTAGGTTTGTGAGGTTCTTGAGCCAATTTTAATATTTTTTCTCTCTGACTGTAGGTCTAAATTTACTCCTACATCTCTTTGATCACAGCACACATGACCAATTAAGATCTCTGGCAAAGAGCCGCTTTGAGGGGCCCGTCAGATATTGCAGCGCCAGGCTGACAAGGAGCATGCCCTATGATGAAGCATGACATCCAATGGATGTGTGAGGACTTTTGCTTCTGTTTTGCGAAGTGCCTAGTGGATTTCTGTTTTTTCCTGTGGAACAGTGTACCTTTTTGATTTGTACGATAAACTGGGAGTCTGTACACTGGACCAATAAACCTACCGGTCCCTCTTATGGTTAGATAGAATGCCACCCAACAAGCAGTAGAGCAGTCTGGCCCCCACACCCATTCCCCCCACCCGAGTGCAGGACTGTGGCCTGAGACAAAAATAAATGGTTCACGCATGCTGTAGCAATGTAGAGCATGGTTCAATGGTAGTTCAGGCCCTATGATCAGAAGTGGTCTAAGGGAGGGTACAAAATTTCATGGCAGTAGGGTTCTACCACTAACCATGGCCCTAGAACAATTGGTGATATCAACACAGAGGGTGCATTTATGGACAATCAATGTGGTGGCCTAACGGGTGTTTGACGACAAGCCTGCCGGTCAGGGGGCATCGGGCTGGACTTTCAGCTGCGCTCCAAGCGGTGTGTAGTCCCAGTTTTGGCTACCGAGCTGGAGGCCTGGCCTAAAGCGTGAAGAGTGGAGCAACTAGAGCGGGATGGGTATAAGTGGGGCTGGCCACCCTCAGGGTCCTGGGTAGCTTTCCCCACCTTCACGGTGTTCACAGGCACCAGATGGCAAGGTGGGGCCCACACCATGGTCAGTGTGATTTACCATTGGACATGAGGTAGGCTTAGACTTTGGCTGTTTCACAGCAGCCACTGGGGACTCATTAAAGGGGAGGAAAGCCTCTGCTGTTGTCATAGCCGACTGTAATACATCGATCAAGATATTTGCCCGATACTCAACTGAAGGGAGAGGAAGATCCAGCACTTCAGCCGCTTTCTTAAGTATGGTGTGAAAGGAGGCAATCTCCACCAGTGACCAGCCAGGGGCTAGATTTGTGTCAATATCTGCTGATGTATTCAACCAACTGGCCTTCTCAAAGGACAACAGATCTGATGCATGAAAGGAGAGCATGAAGTGAATATTAGCAGTGTCCCTTGGCCACCTGTGGGTCTGAATCAAATCCATAAAAGTTATGAATCGTGATTCAATACTGCCATTGGGTATTGGACCTTTCCTCTCAGTATTGTTCCTTCTTAAGGAAAAAATTAGCCTCTCTCCTCCCATGGACTTCATCCATTTAATCAGTGGCAGGAGGAGTTTCTGAGAGGGGGTCAAAGATGGGGAATCACCAGGGGCCTTGGGAGTGCCAGCAGCAGCACTGGCATCGGACTCAGGTTTGGTGTCAGGAGCAGGGCCAGAGTCACAGTCAGCATCGAAATCAAAGTTGGAATGGGTAGCCCCATCAAGGGTACCCTGTGTAAGACCAAAGTCAGGCAGTACTGGAAGAACCAGTACAGTGCCAGGTTGATGCCAGGCACTTAAGGGCAGAAGCCTCATATCGTCCTATGGGGCCGAACGACTCACCAGAGGGAACTGTTGTTCTCCAAAACATAGCCAGCAGAGGATAAGAAAGATGGCTGGATCAGTATTCTGTGGTGGAAACTCAGGTAACACAGAGGCCGGTATTCCCATAAGTGCTGAGGGGAGTGGCACTGGTGCTGGTAGCACTGGCAAGGCCAACAAAGACAATGCCACTAACTCCAGCTCCAGAGAGGAATGAACTAGGGGCAAAACACAGACTGGAGGCCTGTTCCTGGATTTCTTTATGTGAAAAGAGGAATGCTTCTTTTTCGTCTTGTGGTGCCTCACCTTCTCCCTTGAGGATTTAGAAGACAGCAGAGAGTGAGATGGAAATCCGGACCTCATCCTGGACCTTGACATCAACTGGCAACATCCCTGATGGTCATCTCTGGCATTGGCCAGGAAGAGCATGGCCTCCCATTCCTTGATGGCTTTAAGGTTCATTCCGACGCAGAGGTTGCACAATGCAGAGCACCTCAAACCAAGACATCACAGACAGTCATCATGTAGGTGTGTTATGGCTATTCCTCCATCGTACTTGCAGCAGGGCCTAAACCCTGACTTCTTTGGTGAGGACATTTTAGAAGCAATGCACCAACATCTTTTGAGAGCAAAACTCTCTTTTCCTCAAAAGAAGGAAGGTGAGAAGCTCCGAACCCACATCAAAAGACACAGAAAAAAATGGAACAGATGAGGACTGATGTCAGTTCTTCAGGGTCGGCACTACATGACTCCTGTGAAGCCACCACAACTCTACTTCCGGTGTTGAGATGCAGCCAGAGCCCCCCGCAGCCCTGGACAGCAATATTAGACGTTTACTGGTCCAGACTGGAATTTACAGGTAGATTGATCCATCAGAATGTATATGAATGTAATTTAATCAATTACTGGTCTTCCACATACCTCTTACGTTTGCTTATACAATGCTACTTGGCAATTAAGTAGTGGTCAAAAAAAATTCATACCTTGTGAAAATCCATCATCAAAGTCCTGATGCATAACTCTCTGTGGAAAGTTAACTCCTGCTCCCCAAGCAACAAGTGGAGTCAGTGTCTCTGAAGGATGGCCAGCTCCATGGGACCCTAAAGATGAAAAGACGAAACAAACTATCATCGTTTATTGCTGATACAAGCATAACAGAGCTGAAGATGCATTTTTGGAAATAATCTTATTCTTAATTGATTGGGCTTACTTTCATACCAGTCTGTGCTCGTCAGGTCTGAGAATACACCTCATGCTTTGTTGGAGCTGGAAATCTCCAAACCTTAGGCAGAGTGTTGTGCTTCAGTACTGATGCCTGGTAGCCAATCACAATATGAATGTTTGGTATGAGGCAGCATCATGATTGGCTTATTTACTGTGACGCTGCACCAATAGTGTGACACAGTGTGAGGCTGCAATATACTATAAACCACCATGCTGCTTGTAGCAGCTCATCAGTGTCATTCACACTGCCTAAGTAAGCATGTGCCCAATAGTGGAGCGAAATTTAAAAAAAAGCACTGCCTATCCTTCCTTCCCAATATCCAACACAACCATCTGTGAAAGAAGGATTAGTGGCAGGCTGCCAGGAAGCAGAAGGTGAGTCATAGTGAGAAGGATGTATGCTGGCAGGGAGTATTGTCAGCCATCAAATGAGAGAGAGACAGAGAGCGAGAGAAAGAGAGTGCAAATGTGTGTGTCTGAATGAGGTATACTGGTGTTTGTGTTGATGCAGAAAATCTGCAGTACATGTAATGACTCTGCCACATCGGGGTACGCAGGGGAACTAAAGTTTTATTGGGCAGGTAAGCACATTATGGCGTTAACTACCGAATGAAGAACACACAGTGGCAGCAGCTAGCCTATGAAGGTGGACATTAAAAACACATATAATGATACAGACTCATTTATGAGGAGCTCACAATGGCACTGAAAGCTTAAGGCAGTGATACACTATGGCACTAACTGGCCTGGCTGGGAATATCAGGGGAAGATCAAGCCATTAACTGTCTTGTGGTTGGATGGAACTGGATTGTACATCTTCCGCATGTAAATTGTTGTGACTTGGATGAGGCATTATTTTAGGATCCCACTTAACGGTATCGTGTTCCAATATCGTGTGTTCACTAAAAGATTTTTTAAGACACTGCTTCCCTTTTTCTTTGAGCTAAGCTAATGTTCAAGAACTAAAAATCATGTGAAAAAAGCCCAGGGCCAAAAAACAAAGAGCAAAATAGCCGGACTGAAGATTACGTTTATTGATAATGTGACAGAACTCCTCTCAATGTAAGAAATTCGAGTAAATGTGCCTATTCCTAAAATGTTAGCAGTACTGACATTAGTAGATAAGGCTCCCCAGACACAGGTTCTCTAGCTGGTATAAATCAAAAGTTGGACTTACACCTTTTTAAAAAGTAATGAGTGAGAACATAAAAAATAAGTACTTCTGTGTATTATTAGAGTGTATCAGATTGGGATATCCAACTCCTTAAGCACATTATTAATTCTTTTGAAGTATTATACAGTGGAAAACAAACCCAGTCAGTGTCAAAGCACTTTACATAAGCGTTTTGTACTTAAGAAGATTTGCATTTTGTTACACTGGATAATTTAGTGTGGTTTCACTTACGAACGATTGCATAAAAGTTACAAATACAAATGTCCTGTTTCTAGTGAACAAACTAATCTGTAACTAGATGATTCCAAAGGGATGAAGGTGTTTCACCATTTAGAGGCCTGTTAGGCATTTTAAAGGTCATAAAGAAGTATTCCTGGGTTATTCCTATAGATTCTTACATGCAAGTGTGAACTGGCCCCAATTCATCTAAAATGGGAAGGAATGGGAATATTCACATACAATCAGCACAAACAGGATTGCCGTCTTCTTTGAACGTTTTACAAAGGCATGTAACAGTAAGTAAAAGAGTACTCCTCTAGTACTACTTCCCATACTCCTAATCAAAACACATATATATATATTTATATATATATATATATATATATATATATATATATATATTTATATAACCAACGGTATTCACCGCACTCCACGAAGTCTCAATAGTGCATATTTATTTCAAAATAACAACCACCAACGCGTTTCAACTCCCCATGGAGTCTTGTTCAGAGTGAATGAGTCCCTTTTCCCTTCTGCTATTTATACTCAATATCACGACATCATACACAATGCATTATGGATAGTGTAGTTTACATGTTACAATTACAATTAAAATTAGTGATTTTTTAAATTTAAAATTTAAAATCCCATTCTCAATACATAATACTGTTCACTTGTGTTCTTCTTTGTTCTTCCAATCCTTTCTAATTTATGATTTTGTACTGTTTGTATTTACTATTTACTTTTTCATTTTCACTATTTACGCTATACATGCATAACAATATTTGCCCTTTGACATTTGTTTCATTTGCCTTTTTTATATATATATATATAAATAGTATCACTTTTATATTACAGCATATTCCAGTCAAACAATTATTGCTTTGTGTCTACATTGATCTTAAGAGATTTATTACATTCATTCCTTATGATATTTTTACATTATAATTATTTTTTTTTCTCTTATTTTATTCTATTCTATTGGTTCCACACAAACAACAATGAATGCCTTTTCTCTCCAACTTGATGACTATCGTTATTTGACTGGAATATCATATAGTTTAGTGATGTTAATCAATGACCACCCTACATGGTTGCTGTTGTTACCATGTGTTTTTCCATATTCCGAAATTATAAATGTACATGTAATTCCTCATCCATATTCAGTCCATAAGGCATTTTAGTACGGAGCTGAATAATGAATTTACTCTCCATTTGCCGTAACGTTCGAATTTATATATATAAAAAAAAACAAAGGCTACAGGGATGTTATAGTTAGGCTCCCATTTTAAATGTCCAAAACCATAGAAATCCACCTGTTATTGTTATCTCAAGTAGCTATAACTTGTGCCCTAAAGTAACTAAAAACTCGCACCACCGCCATGCGCAGTTTTTTCTTAATTGTTTTTACAGCCAATATTACATTGATGTTATCAGTGATGTTATCAAAGATGTCAAAAGTGCTGTAATCTGTGGGGTAATTAGCAGTGCATGACGAAGGTACGAGTATCGCGCACTGTGAAGAAAAATCATTTAAAACTCCCAAACACTCCTATATCACACAACAGGGATCAGGGTACCTCCAAACTGACCCCTTTTGCTGCTTTTCATTTTGTTTTTCAGCCTCAGAGACCCTCTCCCATGACATAAAATGGTGGCTACAACTTTCTGTTTAGGTTGTGGCCAGCCAACTACACTTCTAATTGCGCACGCATTCATGAAAAATTGTGAATATTCATAATACATTTGCAAGCTCAGAAATACAAATTTGGATTTTCTTTAATTTCTCGTAAACTACAGAACGGATTTATACCGAATAAGCAAAAGAGTAATCTGCATACCGAAAGCTAGCTTGCTGCCAACTTCAGTGCAATTATGTACAGTGGTTTGGGCTGTAGTCGTGTCTAAAGCTCCTATGGGAATTAATATGGGAAATGCAACTTTTTTGACACTCCCCCTCCCTTTCCTTGGCTATCGCTTTACGGATCACCCCAAAACTTTCTGTGTGCAACATGAATCACTGGGGTACTTTTTGGGGAATATTTTGTAAAGATTCGTCAAACGGTCCCAAAGATATAGGCAAGTTAAAAAAAATGCTTTTTCTATGGAAACATGGTCCTAACTATAACTAACTACTGGCAACCGTCAGTAGGTAATATCTATATATAAATGCAGGTATGTTTTTTTATTTTTTATTTTCTCTCTCTCTATCTCTCTCTCTCATTTTTACATGGGTGAGTCTTCTTATTAAATGTTTGCCAGTGGTGTCAAAGATTGTATTTCACAGAAAGTTGTTCTAACTTTGAATTATTTCCCATAATTCACTGTGCTGAATTCATACACAGGTTAATTAGTTTCCTTAAACAAATAAAAAAGTGAAACATAATATCCTCTGTTTTTTCAGTGCAAAAAAAGACTTTCACATTAAGGGTGCTGTTGTTGGGTCATTAATGAGAACCCCTGGCAAGCTCACTCCTGTAGATCCACTCTTGATGCAAGCATCTACAATAAATCTTCCTATCTGTGGGAGAATAAGAATTGTATATGCAGAAACCTGTCAGCAAAAGATACACTGTTCCACATTGTACTTTATTTTCTTTCTGTATCAATGTGTTGTTAAACCTATTCGGTGGTGTCAATGTCATACAAAAAAACACATCTTAAACAGTGTCTTTGTAATTTCCTTGCAATGCACTTTGCATTTGAAATCGGATTTATAATAACACAAATTTTTGCACTAAACACATTAAAAAATTGGTACATTAATCCCAACAAACACACAGATTTCTCAAAACAATGAAAAACATATGTGCAGTCTCACGCAGACAATGACTACTAAACGGATGACGCTCAAATGCTCTAAATATTTCTAAAGAGTACTGAAAACAATTAATGAATCATTTAGTAAAAAAATAACATACAACATGTTTAATATGGGCCTATATTGCCATCTCGTGTTTCAGGAAACATATATAAACCACTAGCTTTCAGCCTCGTGTTTTGTATGTCAACTGAACTCCTGGATGGCAATAAAAGCCCATGTTACAGAATTAACCCTTATGTTTTCTCTCCTCTCTATGTATATAGACAAGGCATCATATACACTGATGTGTAGGAGAACATCAGCTGCCCTCCTTCCACTGTTAGATAACTCCGGAAATGTGAAGTCTTACCCCAGTCAGTCATTCCATGATCTGAGGTGAAGACAAAGGCAGTCTTCCCATCATTCCCATAAAAATCTTCCAACAAGGAAACCATTTCTTTCAACCCTTCATCAACCTTCTTGATATTCTCCTTGTACTCCCTGTACAGTTGGGAAACATTAAAAGAAAAATGCAATCTAGCATTAAACAAAGCATTTATATCAACTTCAGATAGGTTCCTGTATACCTGTATATTCGTTAAAAGTGATACTACAGAAGAAGCCCTAAGAAACTCGAAGGCAGGTTAAATGCAAACAGATTTCTTTTCTAAATAGTTACACATATGAGCGTATTGGACACCTGCCTGCCTTCTTAACGATGGATGAAATTGTACCACACACACATTGGATCCATTTTTGTTACTATCATTCCTATTGTGTTTTGGACCAATACATTCAGCGCCCTGCGGTGGGCATTTGTGCACGGGGGTGGTGGTGGGAGGAGCAGAAGTTGTTGCCAGGCCATTTTTACAACAAGATATGAGTGGCGAAATAGAAGGATGCTCGCCTGTAATAACCCAAGGACAATGATGAGTTAGGAGGGACAATACGCAGAGACACGGAGTAACTGCACATACAGGGAGTGCAGAATTATTAGGCAAATGAGTATTTTGACCACATCATCCTCTTTATGCATGTTGTCTTACTCCAAGCTGTATAGGCACGAAAGCCTACTACCAATTAAGCATATTAGGTGATGTGCATCTCTGTAATGAGAAGGGGTGTGGTCTAATGACATCAACACCCTATATCAGGTGTGCATAATTATTAGGCAACTTCCTTTCCTTTGGCAAAATGGGTCAAAAGAAGGACTTGACAGGCTCAGAAAAGTCAAAAATAGTGAGATATCTTGCAGAGGGATGCAGCACTCTTAAAATTGCAAAGCTTCTGAAGCGTGATCATCGAACAATCAAGCGTTTCATTCAAAATAGTCAACAGGGTCGCAAGAAGCGTGTGGAAAAACCAAGGCGCAAAATAACTGCCCATGAACTGAGAAAAGTCAAGCGTGCAGCTGCCACGATGCCACTTGCCACCAGTTTGGCCATATTTCAGAGCTGCAACATCACTGGAGTGCCCAAAAGCACAAGGTGTGCAATACTCGGAGACATGGCCAAGGTAAGAAAGGCTGAAAGACGACCACCACTGAACAAGACACACAAGCTGAAACGTCAAGACTGGGCCAAGAAATATCTCAAGACTGATTTTTCTAAGGTTTTATGGACTGATGAAATGAGAGTGAGTCTTGATGGGCCAGATGGATGGGCCCGTGGCTGGATTGGTAAAGGGCAGAGAGCTCCAGTCTGACTCAGACGCCAGTAAGGTGGAGGTGGAGTACTGGTTTGGGCTGGTATCATCAAAGATGAGCCTGTGGGGCCTTTTCGGGTTGAGGGTGGAGTCAAGCTCAACTCCCAGTCCTACTGCCAGTTCCTGGAAGACACCTTCTTCAAGCAGTGGTACAGGAAGAAGTCTGCATCCTTCAAGAAAAACATGATTTTCATGCAGGACAATGCTCCATCACACGCGTCCAAGTACTCCACAGCGTGGCTGGCAAGAAAGGGTATAAAAGAAGGAAATCTAATGACATGGCCTCCTTGTTCACCTGATCTGAACCCCATTGAGAACCTGTGGTCCATCATCAAATGTGAGATTTACAAGGAGGGAAAACAGTACACCTCTCTGAACAGTGTCTGGGAGGCTGTGGTTGCTGCTGCACGCAATGTTGATGGTGAACAGATCAAAACACTGACAGAATCCATGGATGGCAGGCTTTTGAGTGTCCTTGCAAAGAAAGGTGGCTATATTGGTCACTGATTTGTTTTTGTTTTGTTTTTGAATGTCAGAAATGTATATTTGTGAATGTTGAGATGTTATATTGGTTTCACTGGTAATAATAAATAATTGAAATGGGTATATATTTGTTTTTTGTTAAGTTGCCTAATAATTATGCACAGTAATAGTCACCTGCACACACAGATATCCCCCTAACATAGCTAAAACTAAAAACAAACTAAAAACTACTTCCAAAAATATTCAGCTTTGATATTAAGGAGTTTTTTGGGTTCATTGAGAACATGGTTGTTGTTCAATAATAAAATTAATCCTCAAAAATACAACTTGCCTAATAATTCTGCACTCCCTGTATTTACTCCTACTACAAGTTAACCCCCATGGAATGAGAAATAGCCATGCGTACCCAGACTTACCAGACGGAATTGTGCATGATGTAAATGGTTCTGTTAAACCTCGTGGAACTGGAATTTCAAATCCTATGGGGTGTAACCCATATATTTAACACCTGATCTGAACGGCTCTTAACTCTACGTGAGAGAATTAGTTCTTGCAGGGAAATGGTTAAGAGAAGCAGGGAGGGTGTGAGAGGAAAGTCGAGGATGCTGTCTTGTAGTGGGGTGCTTTACATGCTCCCCCAATCTTTTGGAAGGGGGCCAGGCAGGGACTGGGCCCTGGGCAGCGGAGCCAAGCTGCATCCAACCCATTCTTGATGTGATTTTACCAGGCGGAGTTTTCACTCTTATAACTGAACTGAGAGGAGTCCCATCTCTCGATTCTGCTCCACTCAACTTGTAATCTGGCGCTAGTATTTGTATTTTAGCTCTTTCATTGCCATGTCTTGGAAATATTTTTCACCTGGTAGAAGGATATTGAACCTGTGCCAAAGCAGAAAAGGAGTGAGGCCTGGGAATGATGGTTCTGCCCTTGGGCCCTTGGGTGCCTCAATAACTAGTTTCAAATAACTGAAAATGTGTCTGGAAATAACAACCCGACTCTGGCTGAATAAATTAAGAAGGCCTAGGGTCTAATAGTATCTCGCTTAATTTAAACCATAGAAATTATGGGAGAATATAATCACAAAAATATTGATTGACAGGCTCAACTAGAAAGGCAAAGGGTTGAGGGCATCCGCAATATACCCCTCGCAGGCGAGAATCATAGGTTCTTGCAAGGTTCAAGGGGGAAAGTCTGGGGATTATGAATTATGTAACGATAGAATGAGTTGGCAGGTCAGAACTGCAGGAAAACACACACTTCCTCAAGGTCTGAAGTCAACTCAGTGTAGAATTCTAAACCTATAGGCTGATGTGGAACAGACATCGTATGGGAAACCCTACAAGTTCATGGCACCAGAACCAAGAGTCTCATCATGTTAAGAAATGCATATTTAGAATCGGAATTTAAAGGTATAAATATAGACACTGAACTCAATTAGCATACCTAGATACCTGGAAGAGAAGCATCAGATCACATGTTTTTGCCTCGAAGCACAAAATGCAAGTTGCATAACCAACTGTTTAGTCCCCGTTTACATAATATAATATCTGTTAAAGGTATAACCAGTTCAGTAACTGTGAGTTCGGCAAACATGCGCAGCTTTGACATGTCAGAGACGGCTACATTTTAAATGTTAAAAGTCTTTATAAACCTTGAGAAGGGGTTTGCAGATCTCACGGAGGACCAAATAGAATAATAAGCTACCAGTGTAGCTGCGAAGCTCTGAATTTAAACTGAAATATAAAGCTGTCTATACAAATGAAGCATCGAGCATATAAAGCTAAACAGTTAAACAATCTGCAAAAACTGCAACTGCAGGTGCTGAGTGGGACAGACATCTTTAAAACAGTGACAATAGACACTGCAAAAACGCCTAATACAGCACTAGGGACCTGGGGCCAGATGTAGCAATATACCAAATTGCGACTTGCAATTTGCGAGTCCCTGCGACTCGCAAATTGCAAGTCGCAATTTGGTATGCAGAAAGGTGTCTCAGACACCTTCTGCGAGTCGCTATGGGGTCGCAAAGACCCACCTCATTAATATTAATGAGGTGGGTCGCAATTTGCGCCCCCATAGAGACTCTGGGCACTCACGGGGATGGAGGCCTGCTGGGAACAGCAGACATCCATGTCCGTGACTGCTTTTAAATAAAGCAGTTTTTTTTTTCCAAGTGTAGCCCGTTTTCCTTAAAGGAAAACGAGCTGCACTTAGAAAAAAAAAACGAAACCTTTTGTTTCAGATTTTTTCAGGGCAGGCAGTGGTCCTTTGGACCACTGCCTGCTCTGAAAAAATATTTTTGGGTCCAGTCACAAAGGGGAAGGGGTCCCATGGGGACCCCTTCCTGTTTGCGAGTGGGTTACCATCCACTTCAAGTGGATGGTAACTGCGACTCCATTTGCGACCGAGTACGCGGTCGCAAATGGAATTGCATACCACTGCGACTCGCAAATAGGAAGGGAACACCCCTTCCTAATTGCGACTCGGAAATGCATTTTGCGAGTCGGTTCCGACTCGCAAAATGCATTTCTACATAGCAAACACGCATTTGCGACTCGCAAACGGCGATTTTCGCCGTTTGCGAGTCGCAAAGTGTTTGCTACATCTGGCCCCTATTTCCTACAGGGGAATGGGAATACTTTGGGAGACCGGAGATCACGGTGTGCACCACTGCAGAAGCACTGTGTCTCACGAGGCGTGCCCAAAGGGCCCTGTAACCAGTGTGCATCAGTTAAATGGCATGTGACTACTACGCCTGCACACATCTTACTCAATATGTGCCTGAAAGACATGGACTCTTGTGTGGATGAACACAGAAAGTTCCAGAGAGTAAGTTACCAGTAAACTGGCAGACAGACTTGAAGTACTGGGCCTCGATTATCATCCTCGCTCACAGAGTAATTCTCCCTGGAAGACTCAAAGCTGGGAAAGACATTTATGGGGAAAGAGACAGAGCGCTCAGGGGGCCAAAGCCAGACAAGAGCGCACTAGAACAGGCTAAGCCCCCAAAAGGAAGGTTCCCAGGGGACTAATTCCTCTTATCAGGCTTCCTGGTGGTTAGGAAGTAGGGACATTTGGATACGCAATTCACCAGGCTCCAGCAAGGCAGCGAAAGGATGATGGTGGGTGGATCACCACTATAGGGCTACCAACTAGAGTGGGTGGAAGAGGGCACAGGTAGGACCTGGCTTAATGCCCAAGAGGACTGGGCCTCCTACAGAGCTTTTACAAGCCAGGTGCGCTAAACCATAATCTCCCATAAAAATCTCCAAGGATTACCCGTCCGTCACGGTATACCCTTATAGGTTCAAAAACAGTTAGACAAGCACTACAGTATAAAGATCCTATTTCAGCACTTAGCAACCACTGCCAGCTGAGACAAGGGAAAGTGGAAGGGGGCCATTCCAAAATTAGGTGGTAGCAGTGGCGGCCGGCAGTTTAAGGAGGGAGGGGAGCGGGCGGGAAGCACACTCACACTTTCACACACACGCACGCACATCCATTAACAACACTCATCAACATTCAAACATACACGCACGCACCACACATTAATTTAAAAATATCACACACACACACACACATACTTACCTTCAGACTCCAAGGTCCCAGGAGGGTTGGGACTGCTGCCTTCCCTTTTTTTTTTTTTTTTTTTTTTTTAAAGTATTTTTTATTGAATTTTACAAAACAAATCACTGTGCTACACACGTGTGTTAACATTGACATGATGTTGATGATCTAAAAAATCCTTTGCATTCATCCAACTTAAACAAATTGTACACATCTAGGTCCAGGTGCTCCATCCAGTATTTTTAATTATTGCCTTTGCCGTTGAATGGCATATTTTGGTGTAGAGTGGCCGCACGTCATTCCCAGGGTTGACTCATTGATGTTGGTCAGGGGGGGTGCCGATCTGCTGGGATGCTAGTGTCGAGTGTTTTTGTTGTGCAGGCGAGTGAGTTCTACATGGTGCTCGTGCGTTCGGTGGCTAGTATATTGTCGGTGAGTGTGGGGTGTTGTTGATGGAGTTAGGTATGCCCGCTGCTGGGATGTTGTGTCACAGCCAGCTGCATGACGGTGACTTTCTGGGTGTTAGTGTTATTGCGTAGCTCATGGTAGTTTCTCATAATTTTTTGCCTCCAGCTTAGATACTAATGTACTCCATACTTCGCAGCCTGCTTGTCGCAGCCCCTTGCGCGCTAATTTCTTTAGTACCTGGTACTCTGTGCGGGACCATCGCAGCATGAGGGTGTGCCAAGCTTTCAAATCAGGCGCGTTGGGCACTTTCCAGTTCATGGCTATCAGTCTTTTGTACATTACATAAGCCAGGTCTGTGAACTTATGTAGGTGTTTGTGTTTTTTCCCCCTTGTCCTGAGTCCTAACAGGCAGGACTTGGGGTCCGTGCCCAGGGCGAGGCCCGTCGTTTCTGCTATTATTTTTACCACCCCAGCCCATTCTTTTTGTACCCGAGGACAATCCCAGACCATATGGTAGAATTGCGCCACTGGGGCATTGCATCTAGGGCAGGCCGGGACCGACCCAGGGAATATGCGTTTAATCCTAGCTGGTGCTAAATATGTTTGGTGTATGTAATTGAACTGCGTGTAGCGGAATCTGGGGTTTCTTGACACATCGCGGTTGTGATATAAGGCTTTTGACCATTCTTCCTGTGAGATCGGGACCGGTAAGACGGCATTCCACCTCTCCCTAGCTTTGACCAAGTTGGGTTCAAGGGGCTTACTCAGGAGTTTGTATGAGTTCGAGACGGCTTTTGCTTGGGTATCGTAGCTCAACATGTGGTGTAGTGTGGGGGAGGTCTCTGGCTCTAGTTCTCCAGCCGCCCATGTTTTTCTAATTGAGTAACATATGGCGTGGTAGGCCAAGAATTGTCCCGGGCTCAACGCTGTGAAGGCTTGCATGGATTCAAACGACATTAATTTACCTTCCTCAAAGCAGTCTCCCACTGAATGTATGCCCGCCTCCGACCAGACTGCGGGTGAGTGTGACCCAGTCTCAGCCCAACCGAGAAGCCGCTCCAGCGGGATGAGCGGCGAGTAAGGGAGTTCCTTTGAGCCTTTTTGGATGTACCTCCTCCAACATGCGTGAGCCACTGCCATTAGTGGGTTTTCACTTACGCTTTTTGTTTGTCAGCCATGCGAGCAGGGGGGCCCTTGGAGTCGGGTCGAAAGCCAGGCGGATTCCGCCGACTCAGGCTATGAATCCAGTTCAATATCCACTGTAGCTGCGCGGCCGCATAGTAGAGTTCAAAATTAGGGGTGCCCAGTCCACCTGCGTCGACTGGGCACTGCAGCGTGGAGAGTGCGACCCGCTTCCTGCCCTCACCCCATATGAGCTGTAGTAAGACAACATTCAAATTATTGAAGAAGCTCTTAGGGACAACGAGTGGCAGTGCCGCGAAGTAATATAGCAATCTAGGCAGTATCAGCATGTTCGCTATGGCCACCTTGCCCAGTGGTGAAAGTGGTAGTTTATTCCAGAATCGCATTGACCCCTTCATGGAGGCCATTGCTCTCCCCAGGTTACCATCCCTGAGGTCCTCTGTTTTATGATAGATGTGAACCCCTAGGTATTAAAATGTATCGAAGCACCATTTCAGGCATCCCACTGGGGCGTTTTCTTGTTTCGGTAGGGGCCAGCTGGTTAGTGGGAACAAGCAGGATTTTCCCCAGTTTACCACTAGGCCTGAGATCCCTCCGTACTCAGACAGCAACGATATCACTGAGGGCAGCACCTCTCTTCCTTTCCGTACATATATTAAGGCGTCATCCGCATATAGTGATATAGCATGGTAGGCCCCGTTTCTAATTATCCCCCACCTTTCGTTCATCGCGCGTATTCGCGTAGCCAGTGGTTCCATTGCTATGACAAACAGCAGGGGGGATAAGGGGCAGCCCTGCCGTGTACCCCTGTTGATCGGAAAACTCCCTGATATAACCCCACCCGTCTTCACCCTGGCCTGTGGGTTGGTGTATAGTGTCTGTACCCAGCGTGTGAATTTAGGGCCAATGCCCATTTGCTGCATGGTGGCGAACAAGAAATCCCATTCTAGTGTGTCGAATGCCTTCTCGATGTCAAGTGAGATCACCATTTCCTCGTATGCGTACGGGAGAGTGTCACCCATCACGCTCAGCAGCCTCCGGATATTGAGGAAAGTATTACGTTTTGGGATGAACCCGTTTTGATGTTCGTGTAACAGGGTGTGCATGCAAGGGGCTAACCTGTTAGCCAATATTTTACCTAGTATTTTACAATCTAAGTTTAGCAGTGACAGTGGTCTGTAGGATTTAACATCAGTGGGGTTGTGTCCTTGTTTAGGAAGGACCACTATCATTGCCTCTCTCAGTGTTGGGGGTAAGGTCCCACTGGCCCATGCCTCCTCAAATACTTTCAGCAAGTGGGAGTTTAAACGTGTCGTAAAGGTAGAGTAGTATTCTAATGGGAGGCCGTCTGCGCCTGGCGCTTTATTCCTAGGCAGTTGTGCCAGGGCTAAGTTTAGTTCCCCCAGTGTCAGGGGGGCCTCTAGTGTCTCCCTGTCTGCTTGTGAGAGTTGCACCAGGGGTGAACCCGCCAGTAAGGACACAAGTTGTTGGGTGGTGCATGATGTGCGTTTGGCGTATAAGTTTGTGTAGTATTCCCTGAACATGTCGTTTATTTCTTCCTGTGTGGTAGCCATTGTGCCTGCGCCTGTCCCTATAGCCCCGATAGGTAAGCGCTGCCGGTCCTCGCGCAGGAGCCACGCAAGTAGCCTACCCGATCTATCTCCTTCCATTTGTAGGCGCATCAAGTGGTATTTATAGTCATGTCGGCGAAGTGTGGTGTCGGTCTCAGCGTATTCTGCGCGTGCGTCTTTTAGCGCCGTGTAGGGCGTTTCGTTGCGAGCTACTGCAATTTCTAACGCTCTCAGTTTCTTTTCCAGTTTGCTGGCCTCTGCGTGTAGTGTGTGCCTCACCCCCCAAGTGGTTGAAATACAATGGCCGCGGACCACTACCTTATGCGCATCCCACTCTACTGCTCTTAGGTTTGTGGATCCAACATTTGTTTCCCAGTACTGTTTCAGTGCTGTGCTCATCGTCTCTGTGAATGCCTGATCGTGAAGAGCTTCCACCTGTAGTCTCCACGTGGGGATCGCTGGGCGCTTCCTACCCCAGTTCAGTGTCATTTTAAGCGGTGAGTGATCCGATACTGTCTTAGCTAAGTATTCTGTCCCGCTGACCATTGTGCAAATTTCTTGGGTGCCCCACACTATGTCTATTCTGGTGTGTACCTTATGTGGTATCGAATAGAATGAATATTCCCTTTGCAGTGGGTGTTTCATGCGCCATACATCAGGTAGACTCATATCGCCAGCCCACGTCTGGAGTGGGCGTCTGGCGTTTCTGTTAGCTGTCGCTTTAGGGGGGATGTTTGACCTGTCCAGCGCCGGGTTCGGTATACTGTTGGAGTCCCCACCCCATATGGCAGGGCTTCAGGGTTCACCAATAGTGCTGGGGTGAGTGTGCCCAGGAATTCACATGTCGCGTTATTGGGGGCATATATCCCGATCAGCGATAATTCTCTGCCGTCTAGCCGACCTTCCACTGCCACATACCTGCCTCCTTGGTCTGTCCTGTGCGATGTTTGGAGGAAGGGGACGCCTCCAGCTATCCATATGAGGACCCCTCTAGCGAAGGCCGAGTATGATGTGCCTATTATCTGTCCTCCCCACTTACCCCGCAGTTCTTGTAGGTCAGGGTCCCGGAGGTGGGTCTCTTGTAGGATAGCAATGTGTATGCCCTGGCGCCTAAGGCGTGCGTGCACCCGGGACCTTTTGCTCGGCGTCCCCAGTCCCCTGACATTCCAGGTGACTATTTCATATTGATGTGTGATGTGGTTTGCTTTTTGAGCCATGTACTAATGTGCGAGTCTGTGCCTGACACACTCCCATCTATTGAGCCCTTCCTGATGCCTCCCAGCCCTCACATGTCTGTGTTTGACCCCATCAGCCTCGGCAATGTTCCCTGTGTTTTGAGCGGACCTATACTGTACAAACTAACTTTTACCCCCACTCCCTCCCCAACTGGATCCCTAACCCTACTGTATAATCGTAACAAACTACACACCCCGCGGGTGCGTGAGCAAACCTGTGTCCATGTGGATGTCTGTGGGGGAGCAATTTTACCGACCAGATGTGGCTCGTTTATGGGGCTCACATCTTTCCGCAGACCCGGTCTGCAATTAATGTTGGGCGCTCCCGGGGTGGGTTGTTCCCTCCCCCCATGCTCTATCGCTGCCAGCAGTGCGCCAAGTGGGGAGAAAAGCATTATTCAAAAAAGATACACAGCGACAGAAGTGGTGGCCTCCCACATTTAGTAGCGCACACGTTGTCCTGTGCTGTCCATCAATTTTAGCAATCAGTTCAAGCGGGGGGATGACTCAGCGGATCACAGTCCAAGTGCGTCTGCAGTTCTGGGGGTAAACTCCGGACCCTTTAGCACATCTGTTAGTGTAGAGTCCGAGCTGACCGAGTCCGACTCCGAGCCGTCCTCGGGGTTGACCGGAGGGCCTCAAAGGAGTTCTGTGTTAGCAGGGGAGTTTCTTTCAGGACCTTAGCTCTTTCCTCTGCGGCCTGTTTCTCAGTGGTTTGTCCCCTGGTGCGTCTCTTAGTACGTTTCTACAGGGAGGATTTTAGCCAGTCTTCACCAGTGCCATCGCCCTCCTGGGGGAGAGCGAGCCCTTTGGCGTGGATCCACGTCCAGGCATCCTCCGGGGAGGTAAACAAGTGGGTGCGTTCGTCAGTTGACACTCTTAATTTAGCAGGGAACAGTAAGGCGTACTTGATGTCATGCTCGCGTAGACGCTGTTTTATTTTGGCATAGGAGTTACGTTGTTTTTGTACCTCTTGAGTAAAGTCTGGGTAGGCGTTAACAATTGAGTCCTCATAACTGAAGGGACCTTTGTTGCGGAACTGCTGCAGTATTGCATTGCGGTCTCTAAAATTTAGGAACCTGGCTATCAGCGGTTTTGGCGGTTGGCCCAGAGCCGGGGGTCTTCCTGGGATTCTGTGCGCCCTTTCCACAGAGAAGAACTTCGATGGGGCCCCATTTAGAACTTCTTTGATTAGCCAATGTTCCAGCAAGAGTTCCGAGTTTTGGTCCAGTGATTTTTCAGGGAATCCCAAGAAACGTACATTGTTGCGACGGGATCTACCCTCCGCCTCTTCCGCTCTTCTCCACAATGCCTTCACCTCTGCGTCCAGGCGGAGAATTTGTTTTTGGTTGTCCGAGACTGTGGGAGTCAGTTCACTTAGCACCTCTTCCGTTGATTTCACTCTCTCAGACAGTTTGCGATGGTCCACTCTGAGTAGGTTCAGATCTTGCGATACCGTATCTATTCTGTTTTCCAGTGAGGATTTAGTGTCCATGATTGCCTGTAACACTTTTTCAAATTGTGAGGAGTGGGCCTGGATTGTGCTTTCCAGCAACTGTAAGGTTGGTATTAGCTGTTGGTCGCCGGGTGTCGGGCCGTGTGTACTTCGGTCTTGACTTTTCGCAGATTTGGATTTCCCAGCCATTTTGCTTAACTTTTGGGGGCCCTCCGAGTTGCTGCGCAACGCCACCGAGCACGATCTGGGCGGCTGATTACGCTGATGGCGCACCCGCGCCTCGCCGTTTGTGTCTCCTCACCTCTCGCGTGCTCACGTGGTCACTTGTGTTCTCCGGGCAGGCCAGGCAGTGGTAAAGCACCCCGATGACCAGCCGCCGCTGGACGCCCCGCGGTCCGAAGCACCGGCCCCCTTGGTGCACTCTATATGATGTTTTAGCCTCCGGTTGGTGAGCAGGAGGCGGGGGCGGGCAGGTTTCCCCAGAGGCAGGAACAATAGACAAACGAAGAGAGGAGGGGGAGGGGGAGAACTGTACCCTCGCTACTCCCGTCAGATCCCCCGCAGACGTCGGGCTCCTGGTGCTGAATCCGCCGGTGGGGGGGGGGGTGGAATCCACTGTGTGTGCCAGGCGGGGGGGTCGCCGGCCTGGTCCCCGGAAGCCCCCGGTCTCACCGCTGCGGCCGGGCGCTCTTCCAGTAGAGCAGCGTCACGCACCTCCGTCCAACTTTGGCAGTGAGACTGCTGACCCCACCTCACTCTGTGATGAGGTGTCACTGATTGACCCTCACCCTGGGCACTTCAGGGCTTAAACCTGAAGCGCCCAGGTCGAAGTCAATGGGTGACGCATTCCTCATCACCCGGGGGAGGGCCCGAGGCACCTGTCCTGAGCCAAGGAGGTCACGCCCGTGGGAGCTGTGACCTCTTCAGCTCAGTAAAGTTCAGCTCAGGCAGCCAGGAGTCAGCGCAAATCGCGCATGTCTGCTCCTGACTGCCTGGCCTGAACATGAAGAGTGTCTGTCAGGCTGACCTTTGCTCAGCCTGACAGACACTCTTCATGAGGGGGGCAAAAGGTGGGGGTGTGTGGCCCCTCTGCCCTAAAGGACAGGCTGTGCTAGGGTGGTAGTGTCATCAGGAGAGTGTAATGCATTATTTCAGAGTGGTTAAGGGCTCCAAGAGCCAGATGTAAATTTGAGAAAAAACAGTTCATTAATGACGGGTCCCCTTATGTGTCATTTGTCTATCCGCATGGCTCTGGTATGATTTTATTCTGGACACTGGTTCAGTTGTTTTCTTGTGCTTAGTGAGACAGGTCTTGCAAGTCTTCTCTGTTTCAGAACTACTGTAATAAGGTGGTCATTCTTTTGTGTATCTTAGATTTTAGTTTTTCAGGCTAGACCACCAAGATAGAGGCATTAATACGTTTACCAGTGAGTCGTAGTATTCGATTGGGAGTGTCTTGGGTTGCCACACAAACCCACCCATGCAGAAATGTCCCTGCCCTGCCCGCTTCGCCTCACCACTATCCAGAATGTTAAGTCTGCTCCCCTAAAGGCCCGTGTTAGACACCGTACTGCTATCCACTGCATGGCAGATGCAAATTTTAGGATTGACAAAGTGGAACTTTGCCAGCCTCCAAAAATGTAATCATTTTCTGTTGTCCTTTGTAGGTTTTCCTAGTATATCATATACGGAGTACCCGGGCTGGCGCTGTACATGGTATTATTAGTTGCTTAGCAGCAAAGTACTTCAGCATGAAGGAGATAGACTCCACCAAATGTGTCTTTCATTTAGTGTGAGCAACAAGCCTACAAGACGGCACGACTAATGGTTGGTGGCAGTTGATGATATAATCATGAGTTTTAGGCTTTTTTCACCTGCCTCCCATCACTAGAATCACTCCCACCCCTGTCACCCTCTCCCACAGCACCCCAAGTGTTAGAGTGCTCGTGTTTCGCATGAATGAGGTACACAAGAAGGTTTGGTAGCTTGGGGCCCCCAAAAAATGTTTTGCCTAAAACTGAGATGAGACGGCATAGGGAATGTCCTCCTGCATGTCTCTGCAGTACTCACCCCTCTCCCTCTACCAGGAACACTGAGGCCAAGATGTCGTGTGCCAGTTTCCGATTTACAAACCTCTTGATAAAACAGTTGGAGATCCTTTGAACATAACCCACTGTTTAGACTTGTTTTGAAAGTAGGACATGCTCTTTACAAAAACTGTATGCAGGTGCAACATCATGGCAACGCACAAATGCACTCAGTGCTCCTTCCTACTAAATGAACCATAGCTCTTCAAGGAGACAAATGAGGCCCAGCAAAAAGTACACAATATGTTAAGGAACTCTCGCTCAAATCCAATCACCACTGTGGTAATATGGGATTCTTGTTATCACTAACGGGCATGAACCTGTAGAACAATATAGGATGCAAGTTTCTAGGAGAATAAATTCAAATTTAAGCAAAGATACAATTGAATGAAATTCTGACATTCTAAAAAGATCAGTTGTTGCACCCATCAGGACTATATTGTACAGTTCTTCCAATAGCCACTTTCTGAGGACATGTGCTGATTATGTTATCTTGGAAATATCTCCACAAGGTCATCCTGGGGATATCTTCAGGCTGAGTGATTAGTGGGAGAATCATGAACAACCTGCTCCATGATAAAGAAATGCAAGCTACCTAGAAATAACAACTCAAACCTATTTTTCGAGGAGAATGACACTGAAGAGATGCATGTGAGCACACTCTGGGACTCAAAACAATGATGAAGGGACAGATAATTGCTGTCTCACAATTATTTTACAAAAATTAAAGTGTCACTAAGGGTCAATCTAGAATCCAAACTTAAGGAACGGGCCGCGTTCAAAAGAGATAAGGCACTCAGAATGTTTGGGGCAGACTACTTTAAGACAGAGCACAGGATAAAGTCCTATACTTGGACAAGGTATAGTACACCCTATTTTGAGTCAAACAAAAATATTACGGTGGGGTAATACAGAAGAGAAACTATTGGCCTGTAAAATGAAAGCCAAATAAACATGGAATAGAATCAACAAGATTAAAGGTTCCGAAGGGACGAAGCATTACAATGTTCTGATATGACAAAGGCCTAAAGTGTATTTTATGGTTAGGTATTCACAAAAGTACCCAAATGGCAGAACAATATCTGGAAACATCAATGTTTAGAACCGCTAAAACAATGTGTCAAGCCTGTGGAGGCGATCTCATGTGTAACTAAACCTCAGAATATAACTTCCCCTGCGCTACAACGGATTTACCCCTCAATTTTATAAAACGTACTGTGGAAGTCTTGTCCCGATTCTGACAAGGCTATTCAACAATTTTGCGGACTTGGATTTGGTAACACAGACAAGACAGGAGTCATGATGATGGTAATTCCAAAAACGGAGAAAGAGCCTAGCCTATGTAGTTCATACCAACCCATCTCACAACAAACCAGGCTCATTCCTGATTGTTTCCGGACGAACACCCATGGAACCGATAACAATGCAACCATATTGTCATTAGACAATGAGAAAGTATCGAATGACACTCTTGAAAAATTTGGCTTTGGTTCCAAAAGTTAGAGAATGAATGCTACACAGCTACAAAAAAACGCAAGCAAGGGTGAATGCGTATAGAATATCATAACCACACTTTGAGATAAGATGAGGCACAAAACAAGGATGACCATTGTCTTCTATTCTTTTTGCCATGGCAGTGGAGATACTTGCAAAGACAATGAGTCCATACAGAGACTCCATGGAGATAAGGAGAGTTTGAGGCTGGAATTTAGAACCAACCAGGAAGCCGTATTTCCCTTTCAGAATGCCATCTATAGCCCTCACCTCTTGACATCCTTTAGCGAACAGATCTTCCCTTATTTGAGAAGGGGGTCTTGCAAAATAGCCTTATTTATGCCTTGATGCACTTTCACATTGGATCTGCTAGTCCTTACAGGTTGCCAGAATAAAGTGTATTTGATGCAGTTTTGGAACAGATGTTATGAAGCCACTGGAAACCTAGTGCTTTTAAACCTTGAGAAGTGGTGCTCAGTAGCCTGGTGCTCCACTCCCACTCATCAAAGTCTCAATACCTACCAGTTCAAGTAAAAGAAGTCACAGAAGCACCTTCTAGAAGCTAAGATTTGTTACATTAAGTACCCTACCAGAAAAATAATTCCACTGTGCTTGCACTAATGGCATTGATGGTAGGATAGGTACTGTACAAGGCATTTTCATCTGTCAGCAGAAACGTTACACTAGAAACATTTTACATTCAAAGATTATTGTCTTCAGTAGCCCTCCCCTCCCCAAGAAGCATGCACAAGTGTTTCCATTGTGACCCATCCCGGTTCTTGATTCCAGAGACCCATATAGACACAATCTTTACACCAGTGGTTTCATTTATAATATCCTTCAATGGTCCCTATCATTGTACTTAACTCTAAGGCCCACTCTTAATGCCCTAAGGGGCAGTTTATTTAACCTCTTCAATATTTGTATATTTTAGAGCCACACTCTTGCGAATTTTTGCTCAAGAATCTATGGCCTGCTTCGCTAGCATTTATTACACTTGACCTAGAAATATATTTAGGGATGAGACATTTTTATAATACCTTTTTAATGAATATGAATATGTGATCTAGTCAGCGATGGAGTTCATTTATATCACAATAAAAATGTTGATACATACGTACATCAGTTTTGCTATTAGAATTGTGAAAGTCAGCACCTATTCACCCAAGGTTGTTCAGGATTACATGGACATGTAATTAGTGTTATCCCTTGGTGAGTGCAAACATATCTATGTTTGTATGAAAACAGATGATGGTGCTGCCTCTATATTTTAAAGAGAGTCGATTATGCACATACTCCTTCATCTATTTCCCATCTTTTAGGGCAATAGTCAAGCTTTCCCGCCACATCATGTACCACGTGAAGGTTGTACATGTCCAGCTGTATACCAGCAGAGGTGACCAGAGGGCATTCTGAGAAGATGGCAAGCACAGCCCTTCCTAGAAGCCACCTTAGAGATAATAGAAAACTCTGCTTCAACCTGGTTGGTTTGATTTTCAAACTGAAAAGCATGCACTGACTAGCAAAGCAGTGGTACCCAACTCACAGTGTAAGTGGATCTCCTGAAGTTGACTGAATGCTACTCATTTCTTTATGGCTGGGAACAAGCCTGATGGCATTGCTACAACTCTGCTATTCTGCTCTGCTGCTATGCAAAACTGCCTGTGTGGAAGATCTTAGGTAGTCCAGTGTCTCCAAAGGCACACTACTTAGAAGATCCTCTTCTGTCTCACAAGTGACCAGAAGTAGCCTCCTTATTAACACTTTTTATTGTTTCGATCCCCCTGGTCCTGTCTTTGTGTGCAATGGCCCAGCACCTGGTTGAGTTGTGCCCCTTGTCCTGCTGAGCTCACACACTGGTGTCCCTCTGGATAAGGCTTACCTTCCTTCCTCCACCAACAAGGCACATTTTTGCTTAATGGAAATCCACTAACTTGGTGTTGCTAGAACCCCCAACAGGAGAGACATCCACATTTTAAAGGTCGGACACTCCAAACCTTAAACCAGATGACCAGCTAAACTTTCTTATTATCTTTCTTCACTTACCCAAACTCTGAGAGATACTAGATTCCACTGCAGAGTACCTGTTTCAATGGGTCATCGAATGTTATTGTTTCATTTAAAGTAGCTTTTGGTGTTTGCACTCAGTACTGTCTTAAAAAGTAAGACTCACAAGCCAGTAATAAAGTAATCAGGTTTTGATGGGATGGCTGCAGTCTCCATTTTGCAGTACAGAGTTAGTGATTGTTGTAGGAAGTTGGCTCTGTATGTGCTATTTCAAAGTAAGGAATAGCATGCACAGAGTCCAAGGGTTCCCCTTAGAGGTAAAATAGTGGTAAAAAGAGATAATACTAATGCTCTATTTTGTGGTAGTGTGGTCGAGCAGTAGGCTTATCCAAGGAGTAGTGTTAAGCATTTGTTGTACATACACATAGACAATAAATGAGGTACACACACTCAGAGACAAATCCAGCCAATAGGTTTTGTTATAGAAAAATATCTTTTCTTAGTTTATTTTAAGAACCACAGGTTCAAATTTAACATGTAATATCTTGTTTGAAAGGTATTGCAGGTAAGTACATTAGGAACTTTGAATCATTTCAATTGCATGTATACTTTTCAAGTTATTCACAAATAGCTATTTCAAAAGTGGACACTTAGTGCAATTTTCACAGTTCCTGGGGGAGGTAAGTTTTTGTTAGTTTTACCAGGTAAGTAAGACACTTACAGGGTTCAGTTCTTGGTCCAAGGTAGCCCACCGTTGGGGGTTCAGAGCAACCCCAAAGTTACCACACCAGCAGCTCAGGGCCGGTCAGGTGCAGAGTTCAAAGTGGTGCCCAAAACGCTTAGGCTTCAATGGAGAGAAGGGGGTGCCCTGGTTCCAGTCTGCCAGCAGGTAAGTACCCGCGTCTTCGGAGGGCAGACCAGGGGGGTTTTGTAGGGCACCGGGGGGGGACACAAGCCCACACAGGAATTTCACCCTCAGCGGCGCGGGGGCGGCCGGGTGCAGTGTTAGAACAAGCGTCGGGTTCGCAATGGAAGTCAATGAGAGATCAAGGGATCTCTTCAGCGCTGCAGGCAGGCAAGGGGGGGCTTCCTCGGGGAAACCTCCACTTGGGCAAGGGAGAGGGACTCCTGGGGGTCACTTCTGCAGTGAAAGTCCGGTCCTTCAGGTCCTGGGGGCTGCGGGTGCAGGGGTCGGGACTTAGGTTTCAGAGAGTCGCGGTCAGGGGAAGCCTCGGGATTCCCTCTGCAGGCGGCGCTGTGGGGGCCCAGGGGGGACAGGTTTTGGTACTCACAGTCGTAGAGTAGTCCGGGGGTCCTCCCTGAGGTGTTGGTTCTCCACCAGCCGAGTCAGGGTCGCCGGGTGCAGTGTTGCAAGTCTCACGCTTCTTGCGGGGAGATTGCAGGGTTCTTTAAAGCTGCTCCTTTGGATAAAGTTGCAGTCTTTTTGGAGCAGGTCCGCTGTCCTCGGGAGTTTCTTGTCGTCGTCGAAGCAGGGCAGTCCTCAGAGGATGCAGAGGTCGCTGGTCCCTTTGGAAGGCGTCGCTGGAGCAGAGTTCTTTGGAAGGCAGGAGACAGGCCGGTGAGTTTCTGGAGCCAAGGCAGTTGTTGTCTTCTGGTCTTCCTCTGCAGGGGTTTTCAGCTAGGCAGTCCTTCTTCTTGTTGTTGCAGGAATCTAGTTTCTAGGTTCAGGGAGAGCCCTTAAATACTAAATTTAAGGGCGTGTTTAGGTCTGGGGGGTTAGTAGCCAATGGCTACTAGCCCTGAGGGTGAGTACACCCTCTTTGTGCCCCCTCCCAAGGGGAGGGGGTCACATCCCTAATCCTATTGGGGGAATCCTCCATCTGCAAGATGGAGGATTTCTAAAAGTTAGAGTCACCTCAGCTCAGGACACCTTAGGGGCTGTCCTGACTGGCCAGTGACTCCTCCTTGTTATTCTCATTATTTTCTCCGGCCTTGCCGTCAAAAGTGGGGGCCGGGGCCGGAGGGGGCGGGCAACTCCACTAGCTGGAGTGTCCTGCGGTGCGGTGACAAAGGGGTGAGCCTTTGAGGCTCACCGCCAGGTGTTACAGCTCCTGCCTGGGGGAGGTGTTAGCATCTCCACCCAGTGCAGGCTTTGTTACTGGCCTCAGAGTGACAAAGGCACTCTCCCCATGGGGCCAGCAACATGTCTCTAGTGTGGCAGGCTGCTGGAACCAGTCAGCCTACACAGATAGTCGGTTAAGTTTCAGGGGGCACCTCTAAGGTGCCCTCTGTGGTGTATTTTACAATAAAATGTACACTGGCATCAGTGTGCATTTATTGTGCTGAGACGTTTGATACCAAACTTCCCAGTTTTCAGTGTAGCCATTATGGTGCTGTGGAGTTCGTGTAAAACAGACTCCCAGACCATATACTCTTATGGCTACCCTGCACTTACAATGTCTAAGGTTTTGTTAGACACTGTAGGGGCACAGTGCTCATGCACTGGTACCCTCACCTATGGTATAGTGCACCCTGCCTTAGGGCTGTAAGGCCTGCTAGAGGGGTGTCTTACCTATACTGCATAGGCAGTGAGAGGCTGGCATGGCACCCTGAGGGGAGTGCCATGTCGACTTACTCATTTTGTTCTCACTAGCACACACAAGCTGGTAAGCAGTGTGTCTGTGCTGGGTGAGGGGCCTCTAGGGTGGCATAATACATGCTGCAGCCCTCAGAGACCTTCCCTGGCATCAGGGCCCTTGGTACCAGAGGTACCAGTTACAAGGGACTTATCTGGATGCCAGGGTGTGCCAATTGTGGAATCAAAAGTACAGGTTAGGGAAAGAACACTGGTGCTGGGGCCTGGTTAGCAGGCCTCAGCACACTTTCAATTCAAAACATAGCATCAGCAAAGGCAAAAAGTCAGGGGGTAACCATGCCAAGGAGGCATTTCCTTACACAACCCCCCCCCAAACGAAAGAGGATGAGACTAACCTTTCCCAAGAGAGTCTTCATTTTCTAAGTGGAAGAACCTGGAAAGGCCATCTGCATTGGCATGGGCAGTCCCAGGTCTGTGTTCCACTACAAAGTCCATTCCCTGTAGGGAGATGGACCACCTCAACAGTTTTGGATTTTCACTTTCATTTGCATCAGCCATCTGAGAGGTCTGTGGTCAGTCTGAACTAGGAAGTGAGTACCAAAGAGGTATGGTCTCAGCTTCTTCAGGGACCAAACCACAGCAAAGGCCTCCCTCTCAATGGCACTCCAACGCTGCTCCCTGGGGAGTAACCTCCTGCTAATGAAAGCAACAGGCTGGTCAAGGCCATCATCATTTGTTTGGGACAAAACTGCCCCTATCCCATGTTCAGAGGCATCTGTTTGCACAATGAACTGCTTGGAGTAATCTGGAGCTTTTAGAACTGGTGCTGTGCACATAGCTTGTTTCAGGGTGTCAAAGGCCTGTTGGCATTCTACAGTCCAGTTTACTTTCTTGGGCATTTTCTTGGAGGTGAGTTCTGTGAGGGCTGTCACAATGGATCCATATTCCTTCACAAACCTCCTGTAGTACCCAGTCAAGCCAAGGAATGCCCTGACTTGAGTCTGGGTTTTTGGAGCTGCCCAGTCCAGAATAGTCTGGATCTTAGGCTGGAGTGGCTGAACTTGGCCTCCACCTACAAGGTGTCCCAAGTAAAACACGGTTCCCTGCCCTATCTGGCATTTGGATGCCTTGATAGAGAGGCCTGCAGATTGCAGAGCCTTCAAAACCTTCTTCAGGTGGACCAGGTGATCCTGCCAGGTGGAGCTGAAGACAGCAATATCATCAAGATAAGCTGCACTAAAGGATTCCAGCCCAGCAAGGACTTGATTCACCAACCTTTGGAAGGTGGCAGGGGCATTCTTTAAACCAAAGGGCATAACAGTGAACTGATAATACCCATCAGGTGTGGAGAATGCTGTCTTTTCTTTTGCTCCAGGGGCCATTTTGATTTGCCAGTACCCTGCTGTTAAGTCAAAGGTACTTAAGAATTTGGCAGCCCCTAATTTGTCTATTAGCTCATCAGCTCTAGGAATGGGATGAGCATCTGTCTTGGTGACAGAGTTGAGACCTCTGTAGTTCACACAAAACCTCATCTCTCTCTTTCCTTCTTTGGTGTGAGGTTTGGGGACTAAGACCACTGGGCTAGCCCAGGGGCTGTCAGAGTACTCAATTACTCCCAATTCCAGCATCTTGTGGACTTCCACCTTGATCCTTTCCTTAACTTGGTCAGACTGTCTAAATATTTTGTTTTTGACAGGCATGCTGTCCCCTGTGTCCACATCATGGGTACACAGGTGTGTCTGACCAGGGGTTAGGGAAAAGAGTTCAGCAAACTGCTGCAGGACCTTCCTGCAGTCAGACTGCTGTTGGCTAGAGAGGGTGTCTGAGTAGATCACTCCATCTACTGAGCCATCTTTAGGGTCTGATGAGAGGAGATCAGGGAGAGGTTCACTCTCAGCTTCCTGGTCCTCATCTGTTACCATCAACAGATTTACATCAGCCCTGTCATGGAAGAGCTTAAGGCGGTTCACATGGATCACCCTCTTGGGGCTCCTGCTTGTGCCCAGGTCCACCAGGTAGGTGACCTGACTCTTCCTCTCTAGTACTGGGTAAGGGCCACTCCATTTGTCCTGGAGTGCCCTGGGAGCCACAGGCTCCAGAACCCAGACTTTCTGCCCTAGTTGAAATTCAACCAGTGCAGCCTTTTGGTCATACCACAACTTCTGGAGTTGTTGGCTGGCCTCAAGGTTTTTACTTGCCTTTTCCATGTACTCTGCCATCCTTGAGCGAAGGCCAAGTACATAGTCCACTATGTCTTGTTTAGGCTCATGAAGAGGTCTCTCCCAGCCTTCTTTAACAAGAGCAAGTGGTCCCCTTACAGGGTGGCCAAACAGAAGTTCAAAGGGTGAGAATCCTACTCCCTTCTGAGGCACCTCTTTGTAAGCGAAAAGCAGACATGGCAGGAGGACATCCCATCTCCTTTTGAGTTTTTCTGGGAGCCCCATGATCATGCCCTTTAATGTCTTGTTGAATCTCTCAACAAGGCCATTAGTTTGTGGATGATATGGTGTAGTGAATTTATAAGTCACTCCACACTCATTCCACATGTGTTTTAGGTAAGCTGACATGAAGTTGGTACCTCTGTCAGAAACCACCTCCTTAGGGAAACCCACTCTGGTAAAGATACCAATGAGGGCCTTGGCTACTGCAGGGGCAGTAGTCGACCTAAGGGGAATAGCTTCAGGATACCTAGTAGCATGATCCACTACTACTAGGATGTACATATTTCCTGAGGCTGTGGGAGGTTCTAGTGGACCAACTATGTCCACACCCACTCTTTCAAAGGGGACCCCCACCACTGGAAGTGGAATGAGGGGGGCCTTTGGATGCCCACCTGTCTTACCAGTGGATTGACAGGTGGGGCAGGAGAGGCAAAACTCCTTAACCTTCTGGGACATATTGGGCCAGTAGAAGTGGTTGACTAACCTCTCCCACGTCTTGGTTTGTCCCAAATGCCCAGCAAGGGGAATATCATGGGCTAAGGTCATAATAAACTCTCTGAAACCCTGAGGCACTACCACTCTCCTAGTGGCACCAGGTTTGGGATCTCTTGCCTCAGTGTACAGGAGTCCATCTTCCCAATAGACCCTATGTGTTCCATTTTTCTTGCCTTTGGACTCTTCAGCAGCTTGCTGCCTAAGGCCTTCAAGAGAGGGACAGGTTTCTTGTCCCTTACACAACTCTTCCCTTGAGGGTCCCCCTGGGCCCAAGAGCTCAACCTGATAAGGTTCCAGCTCCATAGGCTCAGTTCCCTCAGAGGGCAGAACTTCTTCCTGAGAAGAGAGGTTCTCTTTTTGGTGTTGTGTTGCAGCTGGTTTCCCAGCTGACTTTCCTTGTCTCTTGGTAGGCTGGGCCATGTTTCCAGACTCCAGCTCTACTTTTTCACCCTGTGCCTTGCACTGTGCCCTAGTCTTGACACACACCAGTTCAGGGATACCCAGCATGGCTGCATGGGTTTTCAGTTCTACCTCAGCCCATGCTGAGGACTCCAGGTCATTTCCAAGCAAACAGTCTACTGGGATATTTGAGGAGACCACCACCTGTTTCAGGCCATTGACCCCTCCCCACTCTAAAGTTACCATAGCCATGGGATGTACTTTAGTCTGATTGTCAGCGTTGGTGACTGGATAAGTTTGTCCAGTCAGGTATTGGCCAGGGGAAACCAGTTTCTCTGTCACCATAGTGACACTGGCACCTGTATCCCTCAGGCCCTCTACACTTGTCCCATTAATTAAGAGCTGCTGCCTGTATTTTTGCATGTTAGGGGGCCAGGCAGCCAGTGTGGCTAAATCCACCCCACCCTCAGAGACTAATGTAGCTTCAGTGTGACACCTGATTTGCTCTGGGCACACTGTTGATCCCACTTGGAGACTGGCCATTCCAGTTTTAGCTGGATGGGAGTTAGAAGTGGTATCTTTCTTGGGACAGGCCTTGTCTCCAGTTTGGTGTCCAGACTGACTACAGTTTCGACACCAGGCCTTTTTGGGATCAAAGTTTTTACCCTTGTACCCAGGATTGTTTTGTGAAGAGGCTCTGGGCCCACCCTCCTGTGCAGGTTTTTGGGGGCCTGTAGAAGACTCTTTACTATTTTTATTTTTGGCTGTCTCACCACCTTTCCCCTGGGGAGGTTTTGTGACCCCTTTCTTTTGGTCACCCCCTGTGGAAGTTTTGGACACCCTAGTCTTGACCCAATGGTCCGCCTTCTTTCCCAATTCTTGGGGAGAAATTGGTCCTAGGTCCACCAGATGCTGATGCAGTTTATCATTGAAACAATTACTTAATAGGTGTTCTTTCACAAATAAATTGTACAGCCCATCATAATCATTTACACCATTTCCTTGAATCCAACCATCTAGTGTTTTTACTGAGTAGTCTACAAAGTCAACCCAGGTCTGGCTCGAGGATTTTTGAGCCCCCCTGAATCTAATCCTATACTCCTCAGTGGAGAATCCAAAGCCCTCAATCAGGGTACCCTTCATGAGGTCATAAGATTCTGCATCTTTTTTAGAGAGTGTGAGGAGTCTATCCCTACACTTTCCTGTGAACATTTCCCAAAGGAGAGCACCCCAGTGAGATTTGTTCACTTTTCTGGTTTCACAAGCCCTCTCAAAAGCTGTGAACCATTTGGTGATGTCATCACCATCTTCATATTTAGTTACAATCCCTTTAGGGATTTTCAACATGTCAGGAGAATCTCTGACCCTAGTTATGTTGCTGCCACCATTGATGGGTCCTAGGCCCATCTCTTGTCTTTCCCTTTCTATGGCTAGGATCTGTTTTTCCAAAGCCAATCTTTTGGCCATCCTGGCTAACTGGATGTCCTCTTCACTGGAGTTATCCTCAGTGATTTCAGAGAGGCTGGACCCTCCTCTGAGGGAGCCAGCATCTCTGACTATTATTTTTGGAGTCAGGGCTTGAGAAGCCCTGTTCTCCCTAGATAGGACTGGTGGAGGGGATTCTTCCTCCAGTTCACTATCATCCTCCTCTGTGTTGCCATCCTCAGAGGGGTTGGCTCTTTCAAACTCTGCCAACAGCTCCTGGAGCTGTAGTTTGGAAGGTCTGGAGCCCATTGCTATTTTCTTTAGTTTACAGAGTGACCTTAGCTCTCTCATCTGTAGATGGAGGTAAGGTGTGGTGTCGAGTTCCACCACATTCACATCTGTATTAGACATTATGCTTCTAAAAGTTGGAATACTTTTTAAGAAACTAAAACTAGTTCTAGAATCTAATTCAAACTTTTACCAAACTTTTAAACTCTAAAAGAAAATGCTAACAGGGACTAACACAAGGCCCTAGCAGGACTTTTAAGAATTTAGAAAACTTTTCAAATTGCAAAAATCAATTTCTAATGACAATTTTGGAATTTGTCGTGTGATCAGGTATTGGCTGAGTAGTCCAGCAAATGCAAAGTCTTGTATCCCACCGCTGCCACCAATGTAGGAAGTTGGCTCTGTATGTGCTATTTCAAAGTAAGGAATAGCATGCACAGAGTCCAAGGGTTCCCCTTAGAGGTAAAATAGTGGTAAAAAGAGATAATACTAATGCTCTATTTTGTGGTAGTGTGGTCGAGCAGTAGGCTTATCCAAGGAGTAGTGTTAAGCATTTGTTGTACATACACATAGACAATAAATGAGGTACACACACTCAGAGACAAATCCAGCCAATAGGTTTTGTTATAGAAAAATATCTTTTCTTAGTTTATTTTAAGAACCACAGGTTCAAATTTAACATGTAATATCTTGTTTGAAAGGTATTGCAGGTAAGTACATTAGGAACTTTGAATCATTTCAATTGCATGTATACTTTTCAAGTTATTCACAAATAGCTATTTCAAAAGTGGACACTTAGTGCAATTTTCACAGTTCCTGGGGGAGGTAAGTTTTTGTTAGTTTTACCAGGTAAGTAAGACACTTACAGGGTTCAGTTCTTGGTCCAAGGTAGCCCACCGTTGGGGGTTCAGAGCAACCCCAAAGTTACCACACCAGCAGCTCAGGGCCGGTCAGGTGCAGAGTTCAAAGTGATGCCCAAAACGCATAGGCTTCAATGGAGAGAAGGGGGTGCCCTGGTTCCAGTCTGCCAGCAGGTAAGTACCCGCGTCTTCGGAGGGCAGACCAGGGGGGTTTTGTAGGGCACCGGGGGGGACACAAGCCCACACAGGAATTTCACCCTCAGTGGCGCGGGGGCGGCCGGGTGCAGTGTTAGAACAAGCGTCGGGTTCGCAATGGAAGTCAATGAGAGATCAAGGGATCTCTTCAGCGCTGCAGGCAGCCAAGGGGGGGCTTCCTCGGGGAAACCTCCACTTGGGCAAGGGAGAGGGACTCCTGGGGGTCACTTCTGCAGTGAAAGTCCGGTCCTTCAGGTCCTGGGGGCTGCGGGTGCAGGGTCTTTTCCAGGCGTCGGGACTTAGGTTTCAGAGAGTCGCGGTCAGGGGAAGCCTCGGGATTCCCTCTGCAGGCGGCGCTGTGGGGGCTCAGGGGGGACAGGTTTTGGTACTCACAGTCGTAGAGTAGTCCGGGGGTCCTCCCTGAGGTGTTGGTTCTCCACCAGCCGAGTCGGGGTCGCCGGGTGCAGTGTTGCAAGTCTCACGCTTCTTGCGGGGAGATTGCAGGGTTCTTTAAAGCTGCTCCTTTGGATAAAGTTGCAGTCTTTTTGGAGCAGGTCCGCTGTCCTCTGGAGTTTCTTGTCGTCGTTGAAGCAGGGCAGTCCTCAGAGGATGCAGAGGTCGCTGGTCCCTTTGGAAGGCGTCGCTGGAGCAGAGTTCTTTGGAAGGCAGGAGACAGGCCGGTGAGTTTCTGGAGCCAAGGCAGTTGTTGTCTTCTGGTCTTCCTCTGCAGGGGTTTTCAGCTAGGCAGTCCTTCTTCTTGTTGTTGCAGGAATCTAGTTTCTAGGTTCAGGGAGAGCCCTTAAATACTAAATTTAAGGGCGTGTTTAGGTCTGGGGGGTTAGTAGCCAATGGCTACTAGCCCTGAGGGTGAGTACACCCTCTTTGTGCCCCCTCCCAAGGGGAGGGGATCACATCCCTAATCCTATTGGGGGAATCCTCCATCTGCAAGATGGAGGATTTCTAAAAGTTAGAGTCACCTTAGCTCAGGACACCTTAGGGGCTGTCCTGACTGGCCAGTGACTCCTCCTTGTTATTCTCATTATTTTCTCCGGCCTTGCCGCCAAAAGTGGGGGCCGGGGCCGGAGGGGGCGGGCAACTCCACTAGCTGGAGTGTCCTGCGGTGCTGTGACAAAGGGGTGAGCCTTTGAGGCTCACCGCCAGGTGTTACAGCTCCTGCCTGGGGGAGGTGTTAGCATCTCCACCCAGTGCAGGCTTTGTTACTGGCCTCAGAGTGACAAAGGCACTCTCCCCATGGGGCCAGCAACATGTCTCTAGTGTGGCAGGCTGCTGGAACCAGTCAGCCTACACAGATAGTCGGTTAAGTTTCAGGGGGCACCTCTAAGGTGCCCTCTGTGGTGTATTTTACAATAAAATGTACACTGGCATCAGTGTGCATTTATTGTGCTGAGAAGTTTGATACCAAACTTCCCAGTTTTCAGTGTAGCCATTATGGTGCTGTGGAGTTCGTGTAAAACAGACTCCCAGACCATATACTCTTATGGCTACCCTGCACTTACAATGTCTAAGGTTTTGCTTAGACACTGTAGGGGCACAGTGCTCATGCACTGGTACCCTCACCTATGGTATAGTGCACCCTGCCTTAGGGCTGTAAGGCCTGCAAGAGGGGTGTCTTACCTATACTGCATAGGCAGTGAGAGGCTGGCATGGCACCCTGAGGGGAGTGCCATGTCGACTTACTCATTTTGTTCTCACTAGCACACACAAGCTGGTAAGCAGTGTGTCTGTGCTGGGTGAGGGGCCTCTAGGGTGGCATAATACATGCTGCAGCCCTCAGAGACCTTCCCTGGCATCAGGGCCCTTGGTACCAGAGGTACCAGTTACAAGGGACTTATCTGGGTGCCAGGGTGTGCCAATTGTGGAATCAAAAGTACAGGTTAGGGAAAGAACACTGGTGCTGGGGCCTGGTTAGCAGGCCTCAGCACACTTTCAATTCAAAACATAGCATCAGCAAAGGCAAAAAGTCAGGGGGTAACCATGCCAAGGAGGCATTTCCTTACAATTGTGTTACATGCTAACTAAATGTGTATGAACCAATGAAAGGCTTTACTGCAAATATACTGTGTAACTCTTTTGTTCCTTGTTTTCAATAGAGTATAGTGACCACTACTTTATCACTTTTTTATTGAATATTTTGATTTCTGTACTTTTGAAATTTTTTAATTTGATTTTTACTTACATAGATTTAAAGATGTGTGATATTATAAAAGAGTGTGTATAAAAGAGTGTCTTACAAAACCCACCACTCTACCTGTACCATTACATCTTTTTTGCAGCTGTGATTAAGTGTGTTAGACACAACTTTACACCACTTTGAGTTAAGCTTTGACCGCTTACACGCGCCGGCTCCAAGAGTTAAGGAAGGCCAACTTTAACTGTGTCCGGAGCATCTCGTGTCCTGCTTTCTTGAAGAACACCAGCAAACCCACCTTTGATATTATTGCTTGGTTGACCCTGTGACTGCAAGTTTAAGGGAAACACTATATTGTTTTCTATCTAGTTATAGGTATAGATGACTAAAGGAGACTGATTCCCTTCAGGTGTTGAGTTTTAAAGACCAACCTTCCAAATCAGCAGCTACCTCCTGTAAAGCGTTCTGCAAAATATATTGTTAAAGAAAAGTGTTAGAAAATACACACAAAGTATGCAACCCATTCCAAATCCTGTATTTCATATTTAGATTAAAAAACAATTATGAATGCATTTTATTCAAAGACAATATTCATACAATGTCCAAAAGCATCTGTTTCCTTTACATATGCAGTTTGTAACAGCATAGAATTTCTTCATCCTAAAAAGAATCACAGATTGGCTCCAATATGCCAGGGTATTTTTGTTGATTCATTGTTTTCTTCCATAATTAGACGTTTTCTGATTTTTTCCACACTGTTGTATGCAGAATCATTTTATTTTTGGACTCAATTTGTCATCCTGACTAGAGCAGTAGGCTGTGATTTACTTTTGCTGGTGATTGGATGTGTGGGCATCAGCCTTGACCTTTTGAGGACCAAGAATGATTTTTATCCTCAAAGTCTGAACCAAAGCAGGAAAGAAAGGCAGAAAAGGGAGAATGATGGAGGGAGAGAAAGACAGGAAAACAGAGACAAAGGGAGAACGTACGTATGTGCAAACCTAGAGCAGTACGATGATGAGACCGAAAGTGCAGGGTAGTGAAAGAAAGAGGCATGCGAAATTAAGTTGGCGCACCTTTGTATTGATTAACCCTGGCATTCTGCAGCAAAGGCGGTGAGCTATTAAGAAACCAATTTGGGACTTTGCACTTATTTCATTACAAAGTGAACATGGAGAGCAGGTGCATCATCGGTGTTGCAGGGATCAAGCAAACCTGTGCTCCACACATTCAATACGCACACTTGAGGGTGCTCAATTAGCAATTACTTTTAGACTTTAAAACGTCGATCTTAAACTCCACAAATTTTGAATTTTTTAAAGCAAGTGCCTTATTGACAATGAAGGCTATTCTGAGCTTACGTGAATCAAACGCCCCATGTTTGCAGTATCAGGTCTGTTGAAACTAAAGCATGGATTCTAGAGTTGCTTCAGTAAAAGAGTTGTTTGTCATTGGTGATAACCAATATTTACATTTTATCTGCAAAGCTTAACAACATTAAGTTGTTTGTCAAGTTTCCTTGCAAAAGAATGTACTAGCAAAAAACTTTTTATCATCGAACTGTCCAACTAAACACAAGTTCTTGCAAATTTTGGTGCAAAGTTAACTTTGCTGTTTTTCCTTGCAATTTAAAGTTTGCTATTTTTTAAGGTTTCAAGCCTTGCAAGATTTTTTAGAAAACTTCAGGAAGTTCGCCTAAGAAAAGCTTTGCACACCATTGTGTCAGCAAAAGAGATGCTTGATACTGATGGCGTTACTGATCTTTTTCATTTTTAACTCAACACATTCCCTCTATTTTTTTCAGAATATTTTTTGGTTTATAATCTTTTTGTTCGACACAGCAGCAGTCAGAATACACACAGTGTGCTGAATTGCCTTATTAACAAAAGGCCTATCCAGATGTCAATATGACTTAGGATGCTATTCTTCCTATTACATTGTAAAGATCAGGCGAAGTAACATCCAACATCGTTTTAACTACCTGTACCATCCCCCACCCGTTAGAGTCCCACTGCCCTAATGGGATCGACCAGACCATACCATAGCTAGCATATAAAAAAAAAGTTTTACATTAATGAAGGTCCGGTGAAACCAAAGATTCTTAACATTTCTCATAAAGTCAAAGAAGAGGTTTAAATAGAATAATGGAGGAAGGACAGGGGAGGGGTTAAGAAAATGCATGTATATAGAAGGTCAGTGATGTGAATAAACTCGGGTCCGTCACAGAAGTAAGTCCAAATAGCAAGTTTATTGCTCAATGCGACCTAGCGTCCAGCCACTCTGGAGAGGCATCAGTAACTGTCTTCTCCAGAATCTCTAGACGCCAACATTCTACAGAACACAGCGCAGAACCAAACATAACATATCCTCCTATCTTCACACTATGTAACTAATTAAAAATGATAAACAAAAACAACAAGGGAAATGGAAAACAAGTTGTACTTAAGAATACATGTTACAAATAACATTGTTCCTCAAATAATTAATACATTAATAAAAAAACAATAAAGCAATAATTTAGAACAAAAGTTACAAAAGTTACTTCATAACATAGTCCTTCAGATAACTAGGACACTACATAGTCCTTCAGATAACTAGGACACTTATGAATCCTCATCAGTTGTTTACGAATGGATGTCTCCACTTGAGGTGTACTTGCACCTTGTTTCTCACCCTCTTGAATTGCACTTGCACCTTGTATCACACCTTCTTGAGCTGTACTCGTGCTTTGTATCTCAACCTCTCCAGCCTCTTCACAGGTTCCATCACTCACACCAAAGGTAGAAGCTTCTGAATCAACTTCCATCTTACTCTCATTCCCCAAGAAAAAGGAACTCAAGCACTCTTCCACCTCTTGACTTCGGGCACACGCTCCACTTCTCTGATACAAAGCCACATTTCTCAGATTCCACTTCTCCCCTCCTTCAATCTCAACTTGAAACTTTCCCACCTTCTTCACACGAAAAGGGCCTCTAAATCTCGAAACGCCCCCCTTGACTCTACCTGACTTGACCTTAACCCAATCCCCAACCTTCAACTTATGGTTGTGATGAGGGATCACAACCTTCTCACCACTCGACATCTTGACTCCACCTGAAGCAACCCACTCTTGAAGCCAGGGGGGAATCAATTTCGACCCTATCAATCGCCCCCTCATCCCTCGAAAAGGAGACTTACCAGTAACACTGTGAATTGTGGAACGATAGGCTCGTACCACATCAACCATCATTTTCCGCACACAACAACGATTAGCAAGAGCTAGCTGTACTGTCCCCTTGATTAATCTATTGATTCTTTCTACAATTCCATTACCCTGAGGATAATACAGGGACGTTCTGGCGTGACGCACTCCACAATTCTTCAGAAACAAACACATCTCATTTGAAGTTAATTAAGTGCCATTGTCCGTAATCAGAACCATAGGAATACCTTCTTCCATAAAAATGTCCTCCAATACTTTTATGGTCGTGGTTGTGGTCACATCACGTACAAATCTAACCACTAACCATCTTGAAGGTACATCCACCACCACTACTGCAAAACGCATCTGAAGTGGAAGTTCAAAAAGTGGACCAATAAAATCTAAACAAATAGTGTGCCAGGGTTTCCCAGGATCTTCAATGTGTCCTTCCATCTTGCCCACTCCGACTTTCAACCTCTTCTCACTCTCCTTGCACAGTCTACACTGCTCCACCCAACACTTAACCTGACCATCTAAACCAGGCCACCAAAAAAACTCTTTCAACCTCCTTCTTGTCATCCCCTGACCCAAGTGACCCTCATGAGCTAGGGAAAATAATTTAAACCTTAACCCAGCTGGTGGAACAAAACGTTCTCCCCGCATCAATACACTGTCCCCACAACACGACAATTCATCTAACACATCCAGAAATGGTCTTACCGACAACGGAAGAGAACTCTCTCTTCTAGCCCCTAAAGAAACCAGTTTGAAAACACACTTAAGACAATCATCTGCAGCCATCTCACTCTTCCATTCCTCCAGCGTAAATGTACCCAAACCCCACTCAACCACATCACAAATAGAGGCTACAGCATCATCCGTATCGCAACACTTTATCGATTGAGCATCAACTTTTTCCCAGTCAAGAGACAATCTGGACAGACAATCGGCCTGGACATTTTTCCAACCTTGGACATACTCAACTCGATACAAATACTCTTGCAACCTTGCAGAAAGTCTGGCCAACCTCGCTGATCCCTTCCCCGCACCACCAGCAGACAATATCCTTAGCAATGGTTTGTGATCACTCCTCAAAGTAAACTCCAACCCCCACACATACGTTCTGAAGTATTCTGTACCCCATACAGCCGCCAAGGCCTCCCGTTCAATAACAGAATAGTTTCGTTCCGTCTGGGTCAAAGTTCGAGATGCAAATGCAACCGTCTTCTCTTGACTCCCATGCTTTTGTGACAACACAGCTCCTAAACCAGTACCGCTGGCATCTACAGTCAAGATAGAGCGCAAATTAATGTCAAAAGCTGTAAGGATACCTGCACCACAAATTTCCCCTTTGATTTTATCAAAGCAACTCATCTGCTCACCAGACCAACAAAACTTACTCCCATTCCTCAGCAATTTCCGTAAATCCTCAGTCTTGCTTGCAAACTTATCCACAAACTTGGAGTAGTATTCCACAAGTCCTAAAAAGGACCTTAATTGTTCTTTATTAGTTGGTGCCGGTGTCAACCTAATGGCCTCTAATAGACTTTTTTTTGGTTTAATACTCCCTTTAGAAATAGAGTACCCTAAGTAGTCAATTTCCTCCACCAGAAAAGTGCACTTCTCTTTGTTCAAACTTAAACCAGCTTCACCAATGATCTTGAGAACTTTCCTGAGTGTGATATCATGTTCATCAACTGTTTCACCCATCACAAGTATATCATCCTGAAAAAATAACACATCTTTAACATCTCCAAAAATCTTGGCCATCATACGTTGAAACACACTCGCAGCGGAAGCCAGACCAAAAGGCATACGGGTAAATTGAAATGTACCTTCCGGAGTGACAAACGCTGTAATGTGTTTGGATTCAGGATGAAGTCTAATCTGATGATAGGCATTTCTCAAATCTAATTTCGAGAAAAACCTACCATTTTTTACCTCTGTTAACAACTCATTTATATTTGGCATGGGATAAGTATCCACCACAATATTCTGATTCACAGACCTCAAGTCCACACATAATCTCACATTCCCGTCTGATTTCCGTGTAATGACAACTGGGGAAATCCATGGAGAAACCTCAATAGGTTCAATGGTACCCTCTATTAACATGTTGCTTATTACTTTTTTGACTTCATCCCTCACCACAAATGGTATCTTGCGAACCTTGTGTTGACTAGGGTGAGCATCATCTCTCACCATTATCTTATGTACGTAACCTTTCAAGCATCCTAACTTTTTTTTTAAAACATCCCTGGCCCCCTCCAAAATGTCTTCCAATTGTACATTATCTACCGACAAAACTTGACAGGCGGCTCTAGGACTGATGACAATGTTGAGATCAAATTGATGCATCCATCCCAGGATGGGTGGACCTTCAACAGCCACATACATTTTCCCAAGAACTTTCCTTTTTCCAAACTGAATTTCCTTCAACATATAACCAAGCAATTGAATTTCCCAAACCCGGGGATATGTCTTTTGGTAACAATTTTTCCTTCCGCCAATGGCTTCTAAAAAGGCTCTCAGGAATTATGGTGTACAATGAACCAGAGTCCACCATGAGATTAACTTGAATTTCCCCAATAGAGAAAAGAGACGATGGTCTAGAGCATCTGCGGTCACTCCCATTCTCTCTCATGGTCACTTCGTTCTCAACTACGAGTATCCTGTCCTCACAAGCAGATTCACAGCATTCTTCCACTATATTTATACTTGGTTTAGATTCTTTAGCAAATAGGTTACTTTCCCTACACACACGAGCATAATGCCCCCTACGACCACACTTGCGACACTCCTTGTTGACAGCAAAACATTTCTTGGAGTCCCCTAAGAGAAAAGTACTACCACACCGAAAGCACTCCTTCCCCTTGCTCCTGGTATACCCCCCTTTCTTTCGTACAGTTCCAGTTTCCTGTTGAGACCCTGTAGAATTGCTTGACAAAGCCATAACATCCACAGTTTTCTCTTTCCTTTCTAATTCTTTTATACAGCGTCTCGATTCCTCCATGACTTTTGCAAGGTCAATTGCTTCTTGCAACGTGGGATCCTTTGCCGCCCACAACCTCTCCTGAATCTTTTTATCGCGGCACTGAACAATGAGTTGATCCCTTATTAGTTCATCAGTCATGGTTCCAAACTTGCACTTGACAGACAACTCTCTCAACCGTGACACAAAATCATCAATGGATTCATGATGGTCCTGGGGTTGGGTATAAAATTTATATCTAGCCAGCACTAAATTAGTTTCTTTAGCGAACCTGTTCTCCAATCTTTTAATGGCTTCTTTAAAAACATCGTCCATAGGCTGGCCATTGGGCCCCAAGGAAGAGGGAACATATTTAAAAATCCTTTGACCTTCGCACCCCAAAGTACTTAGAAGAATAGCTTTTTTTCTTTGTGGCGAAAAACTTTGTCCATCCAAAGCAACAATATAATTATCAAGCATTTCTATCCAATCTTCCCAAGGAAGAGTTGGAGTACCTGGAAGAGGTAGAAATAATGGTGGTGGGGAAATATTGGTCTGGGTAGCCATTACAACTGTGCACAGACAAGTAATAAGGAAACAATTTGTACACAACAGTGCAATGTTAGAGTACAGTAATTCCGCACTCCAAAGGTGCTAGCTCTTTTCTAATGTCTCGTGTCTCGATGTACCAATAACAACACTGAGTCACAGCGAGGCTCCTACAATGCCCCGATTTTTTGTTTCTTCTTTTTTTTTTTTTTAACTCCGTGCTCCAAGTCCAAAGATGCCACCCACAAGTCTGCCTCCTCCAATAAGAGCGCTGGTGTGACGTGAACTAGCCTGCTGCCCTGGAAGAACTAGTGGTTTCCTTCCTGAATCCAGCAGTCAAAAATAAAAACCACCGGCTGCTCGTCAACGCCGGCGGCACAAAAGGAAAACACCAGTCAGAACGGGAGGCGCCCGTTAGTGCCGAACAGGTGCCGGCAGGCAAGACCGGAAGTCGAGAGGAGGCGGGCGTCAAAGTGTGATCAAGCCGCCCACGAACGTCAGATGAACGCCAGCTGCTGGGACCGGCCGAGGATCAGCGCCACTCTCGCCTGAGAGTGCGTACCTGTGCTCCAGCGTGAAGAGCAATCAGCAACGGCACAAAGAAGGTCCGAGCCGAACGATGAATAGGGCCGACCTAGGTCGCGTTGTAAAGTTCCTGACTTTCGTCGCCAAAACTGATGTGAATAAACTCGGGTCCGTCACAGAAGTAAGTTCAAATAGCAAGTTTATTGCTCAATGTGACCTAGCGTCCAGCCACTCTGGAGAGGCATCAGTAACTGTCTTCTCCAGAATCTCTAGACGCCAACATTCTACAGAACACAGCGCAGAACCAAACATAACAGTCAGCCACTGGACCAATAGGGATATCTTGAGTGGTGAGAATGGAAAATGAAGACTGTATTATCTGACTGGACTAAGAGGGAGACAACTGGTGTTCATGCAAGGTTTAAGGTGACAAATAGAAAGGACATGTGGGCTTAAGGGGGGTCTAGTGTCAAGTGTTTAACGTGTGGAGGAGTGCATTTGAGTCAGGCTCGAGATCTTGAATATTCCAATATGTGTTCAGTGTCCCTCGTATTGCAACATATAATGAACACATACCCTTAAAAGCAAGGTTTTTTAAAAACTTTTGAAGCATACTATTGACACAAATTCTTCTCATAGTGCTCTGCAAAACGCTTCTCAGAGTCCTCTGGTTAAGTTGTGATACTGGTTCATGGAAAATCTACGACATGTATGTTACAAGTCTTTAGTTGCCAGCAGAATTTCAATTACATTTTCAAAATAAAAAATGTGATTACCTTGAGTAGGGACGATGGGCGTGCCCGTTTGTATCTAACCCCAGCAGATGTAAGAAGAAGACAATCTTATCCTCATTCAGTTGGGAGAGTAACGTCTGGTTGCTTTTAGCAGAGTGAAAGAAGTCCTAGATGGAAGTGAAAACAAACCTTATAATCATATTAAGGCTGTAGAAGTGTGTTTTGAGTACTGCACCATGGCGTAGAGTACATTTAATAATAATAAAAAGGAGTACATTTAATCAAAATTATACCAAAATCCTAATAAGGAGGACCCCTAATGTGTGAGTGACTGAATTCTAAATGACTGCTTTGCTAACGAGCCTAGATGTGGAAAATATAAGGAATATATAAAGAGTGGCGATCAAAATGTTGTGTATTTGTTCTATATGAAAATGCGCAACGTGCAACATTTCACAAGAGATTCAAGGTGCCATCAGAACAGATGAATCATGTTGGAAGGGATTAGTTAGACAAACCCCTCATCTTCAACTGCTTTGTGGCAAAGAATACCTCTGTGGTGTTGAGGTAAATCACTCAAGCGGGATGCTGCCTTCACAATGTATCCACTGACTTCAACGGGTGAGTATTTCAACCTAAGGGAGCTAAGCAGGTTCAGGTCTGAAGACTGGAGATGTCTCAGCGACCAACACAAAGCCATTTGCGCTCCTAAGTTGAAGTTAGGTGCACTCATAGAATAAATAATGAGTGAAAGTTCATAATTTGTACTCACAAGCGATGAAGTTTCATGTGCAAATTGACGTAGTCACATGTACTATTACACTGGTCCGGTGTAACATAACCTGGGATTAAATTTCAACTATGGGCAGGATGTGAGCATTTCGGAGAGGCAATACCATGCAAAGATAGTAAATACCCACAAAGCTGTAAGTTTGTAGGTGTTCACAAATATTTTCATGGACAATTCTCACCGTAGATACAATTGGCAGTTTGCTTCTGTCGAGTGCAGGAGGATTTCCCATCTAAGATACGTATAGGAAGGGAACACCACCAAAATTGGTGCAGTTTTGGGAAGTGATTTCTCTATGGGAAGAAACAGAGAGTTGAGCCAAGCAATTAAACTGAATATGTGCTGGGTGACTATGGCTATGAACCACAGAACTTACCGTGATATGTCTCTTTGTTTAAAAGCCCAGAAGTAGAAGTGTGTCTAGCTGATCTTCTTATATAATGTTCCACTCATATAGCATGCAGAGTGTGAGATAGTGAGCATCATTGCCTGATGCTCTAACTAGCAATGGCTGAACACAGAATACCATACATCAGTATGTTTGCATAAGGGTCTGTATGAAATGAACCATGCTAAGGAATACTACATCACCATCAACAAGAAGTGTCACTACTCATGATGGAACACCTTTTCTGAATTCAACAGTACAATTTCCATTAGCCTGTTTAATTCTTGGACCCGTTCAAGCAAGCTTGTACAGGGAGTGCAGAATTATTAGGCAAATTAGTATTTTGACCACATCATCCTCTTTATGCATGTTGTCTTACTCCAAGCTGTATAGGCTCGAAAGCCTACTACCAATTAAGCATATTAGGTGATGTGCATCTCTGTAATGAGAAGGGGTGTAGTCTAATGACATCAACACCCTATATCAGGTGTGCATAATTATTAGGCAACTTCCTTTCCTTTGGCAAAATGGGTCAAAAGAAGGACTTGACAGGCTCAGAAAAGTCAAAAATAGTGAGATATCTTGCAGAGGGATGCAGCACTCTTAAAATTGCAAAGCTTCTGAAGCGTGATCATCGAACAATCAAGCGTTTCATTCAAAATAGTCAACAGGGTCGCAAGAAGCGTGTGGAAAAACCAAGGCGCAAAATAACTGCCCATGAACTGAGAAAAGTCAAGCGTGCAGCTGCCACGATGCCACTTGCCACCAGTTTGGCCATATTTCAGAGCTGCAACATCACTGGAGTGCCCAAAAGCACAAGGTGTGCAATACTCAGAGACATGGCCAAGGTAAGAAAGGCTGAAAGACGACCACCACTGAACAAGACACACAAGCTGAAACGTCAAGACTGGGCCAAGAAATATCTCAAGACTGATTTTTCTAAGGTTTTATGGACTGATGAAATGAGAGTGAGTCTTGATGGGCCAGATGGATGGGCCCGTGGCTGGATTGGTAAAGGGCAGAGAGCTCCTGTCCGACTCAGACGCCAGCAAGGTGGAGGTGGAGTACTGGTTTGGGCTGGTATCATCAAAGATGAGCTCGTGGGGCCTTTTCGGGTTGAGGATGGAGTCAAGCTCAACTCCCAGTCCTACTGCCAGTTCCTGGAAGACACCTTCTTCAAGCAGTGGTACAGGAAGAAGTCTGCATCCTTCAAGAAAAACATGATTTTCATGCAGGACAATGCTCCATCACACGCGTCCAAGTACTCCACAGCGTGGCTGGCAAGAAAGGGTATAAAAGAAGGAAATCTAATGACATGGCCTCCTTGTTCACCTGATCTGAACCCCATTGAGAACCTGTGGTCCATCATCAAATGTGAGATTTACAAGGAGGGAAAACAGTACACCTCTCTGAACAGTGTCTGGGAGGCTGTGGTTGCTGCTGCACGCAAAGTTGATGGTGAACAGATCAAAACACTGACAGAATCCATGGATGGCAGGCTTTTGAGTGTCCTTGCAAAGAAAGGTGGCTATATTGGTCACTGATTTGTTTTTGAATGTCAGAAATGTATATTTGTGAATGTTGAGATGTTATATTGGTTTCACTGGTAATGATAAATAATTGAAATGGGTATATATTTTTTTTTGTTAAGTTGCCTAATAATTATGCACAGTGATAGTCACCTGCACACACAGATATCTTCCCTAACATAGCTAAAACTAAAAACAAACTAAAAACTACTTCCAAAAATATTCAGTTTTGATATTAATGAGTTTTTTGGGTTCATTGAGAACATGGTTGTTGTTCAATATATATGTTAATATATTTTGGTTTAGACACTTTAATATCTTTTGGTTTAGACACTTTCTTAGAGATTATGACAGCCATATTTACTAAAGAAATAGGCTGATATTATTGGCAGTTTGCAGAATCTCCCCCCTCTTCAGGGAGACGCAGATTGTTATATTCCTTCCAGAAAGGCTCTCAGGTGTAGCTATTTTCTCCAGTGGCCCATAATGTCTGCTAGGTAAGCTAGATAACGGCAATATATACCAAGTAAGCTAGGTTCCAGCAATTTATTTGAGGTAAGCTAGCTGCCAGCAATGTATACCAGGTGCACTGAGTGTCAGCAATCTATACTAGGTAAGCTAGGTGCCAGCAATTTATACTGGGTAACCTAGGTGCCAGCAATCTATACTGTGAGGATTTGGTGTGTATTATATGGTATGGCTGAGTAGCCCTACCATGCAGTACACTCACAAATACCATCTTGGGTCCAGCAAGGTACGTTTACTCAACCTTAAGTTCAACCCTGGGTAGCTGTGGCTGCGAGCAGTAAGGCTTAGCAAAGGAACAATGTAGAAAGCATTTAACAACACCAACAACAGAATAAGAAAGTCACATGTCTTGAAAGAAACAAGACACCAGGTTAAAAAAATAGATTTGATATGAACCTTTAGAGATCTTAACCTTCAAAATCCACGTGAGGGTTCCAGAGATATAGATTTTTAAAAGAATAAATAACTAGCATCAATCGCAAACAAGCACTGGTGAACAAAAACTTTAGACATTTTGGAAAAGTTTAGGAAAGTTAGTTCAGCAACCCCGGTCTGTGTTGGGTGACTAAGTTAGGCAGGACAGAGGTCCAGGGGGCCAGAGAGGATACTTTGGACAGTTACCTGGCCCGTAGAGTGTTCTTAAAGCAAGATATAAAATGTACAGGATGACTGACATAGACGAAAACAGAGTGGTGCTGGTGCTGAAGGATGCAGACTCAAAGATGCTCAAGGATGCTCCTGGTGCTATGCAGTCCACGGGGTGAAGTCTGGTCGAGTCCTCGTCCACAGGTGAGTCGGGGAAAGACTATCCACCGATTTCGGGGGCCAGAAAAGTCGTCTTTTTAGGAGTCCAAGGGCTGCCGATACAGACCTTGTGCTTTTACAACATAGCAGTCACGGTGCAAATCTTTGGTGGAGGTTGGTGTCCTTCTGGGGTGATGAAGGCAGTCACAGCCAACACTCACAAGTCCAGCAGACAGGAGTGCACCTTTTGGCTATCTCCGAATTGTACTTGGTGTTGCCCGTGTCTGGTAGTGGCAATACCTCTGCGGTGACTACCAGAGGTGCGACTTGGGCTTCTTCAAATTTGTTGTCCCCAGGGGGGGAACCAACTGACCCTTGAAGTCTTTGCTTTGGACAGGGGCCGTGAATCAGCTTTTTCTCTGCCATGGCATGCAGAACAGGGTCTAAACTCCACTAGTCCAAAGTGCAGCAGGTGCAGTTGCTCTGGCATCGCAGCCTCTCGTGGTACGCTTCCAATGGGTGCAGAGCGGTCTTTTCGTCCTTCCTCCAGGTCCAGCGAGTACTGAGGGTCAACGTGCCAGGGGGGCTATCTTTATCCCAGGAAAGTACCCCAAGGGGACCACACGCCCATTAGTCAATGGAGTACTGGGTCCCCTCCTACCTAGTGATGGAGTTCCTGTAATGTGTTTCATCTGGCTATCCCAGAATGCCACATCCTTGCCCCCTTCAAGATGGCACGACCCTTCCTCTGTCACGAGGAGCAAGGTAGCCCACCCTAAAGGTGTGGCTACCTGGGGATAACACCTCCACAGTAGAACCTGTTTGGAGTGTGTTTCTCCTTCCTTGGGCCTGTCTCCACACTGCCTAGAGGGATAAAAGGCATCCTGCTCAGGAATGTTGGGCCAGGCGGCCTATCAAAGGCAGCTTCCCCTTTGAACCATGCCCCTGGGCCAATCCCCAAGTGTCCATCCTCAGAAGAGGTGACACCTTTCTGCTGCGACATTGCCTTTGTCCCTGGCCTGGGAGACATTCACACATCTACCCAGGCAGTCAGAAAGCTTCCTGGTTGTGTGTGCATTTGTGAGGCTGCGGGCTAGCAGAGCACAGAGTGGTCACTTTTCTAAAGGTGGCAAACTATTCATAGTGACATTAATTTCGACCTGGCATCAGGCCGCACTTAATGTCACAATTAGTTTGATTCCTCACACAACCTAGTTTGGTAGTCCTAGTCAAATGTTAGGCGTGTGGAGATGCCACCAGGTAACCCTGTGTTAACCAATGGGGCTACCAACTTTACCCACAGCAAAATGACAATTTGGAAGTATTGCTGTCAAGACATATCGAAATACATATGTCTCACTTATCAAAATACAGCTCCCTGCCATGGGGCGCCCTAGGCCTTGCTCAGGGGAGACATATACAGTGTTAAGAGGCAGGGTGGCTTTGGTTTGAATGGCCAAGTCGGGACTGACAGTAAAAACACCATCCTTCCAGTCTGCAGTGGCAGGCTGGGAGCCATTTTGTACCTTGTCACACTTGGGATGACACAACCAGTGCTGCAGCCCTGAGTGGACACTCTCCCTTACATGCCCTGGGCACCACATACTAGGGACTTATAAGTAAGTATGGTCTTGCCAATTGGGTGTATCAAAATCAACATACACTTTGCGTGGGGTCAGAACACTGGCACTGAGGTCTGGTTAGCAGGTCTGAGTGCACTCTCAGCGTCGAAAAACCAGCAGCACCCTCCAGAAATGTGGTGGTGAACATGCAAAAAGATGCATTTCCTAATATATAGCAGGTGCCAGCAATCTATACCAGGTAAGCTAGGTGCCAGAAATATATAAACCCCAGTTAACAGTCTCTTGGGACCTGCAGCCTTCCTGGGTGCAGACCTTGGCGCGCCTCCATTATAGCCTCAAAGAGTTTTTTTTTTTTTTTTTAAACAGGATAAGAGCTTAGGTCCCTGAAAGTGTGGGGAACGTGCAGCAATCTAAACATTTAGTAATCTGCAAGTCTAACAAGGGGTTGATGTTCTCTTCTACAAATCATTCCTGAAAATGCAATATGACTGTAATGATGTTGCTGATCCTTGTGCAAATAATACCCACATTGGTCCATATTTAATGGATGCTGCATAGGTTGTCGTTATCTTTCAAGGCAGAAGTTGACATCGTTTCTCACAGTTTTCAAACATATTAACGTCCAGTCTTTAAGTTTGCTGCTTTATTTTTGCCATGGCGATTCCTGCAATCAACCCCATTACTCTTTTAATTTCTGGAATAACTTACTTCGTTTTTGAGTCACCTATACATATTGCATGCCTGGGTTCTAATTTTAAAACCGTTAGTTATATCTCAGATTTGAATCGAGTTTTACGCCTGCCTCGCTAAAAATAATTGTGTATGCCCTTAAGAGCCCCTTAAATCACTTTTTAGTGGCCCTCATACCATGATATACAATGTTGAGCCTTCATTATTCCTTATTAAGTCTGACATAGTATAATGAAAAGTAATTCACTTTTTTAATAACGATTTGGGAAGTGGTCAATGGCAAGTTAGCTGCGTTACTAAGGGAAGTTAAGGTGGGTGAAGAAGGAACCGATGTGGATGACGTATTGAGGACAAAAGGTGTGATTCCTCCCTGAAAACTCTTGTAGGCTGGGTAGGCTGGTTAGGCTGCAGAGGGTGGGGGGTTCTAACTGTCACTTTCTGAATTGCTGGTGGGCCGGCATTTTCCCTCAGTGTAGCCTCCCCCTCCCCCACATCCATTTATTTTCCATGTTAACCCATTCATATTTTCACTTTACCTACCCGTGCCTGCTTTCCGATCCTTCCTCATGCTGCACGTAAATAATGTCTGAAAACTAAAACTGTTTGTGACGCTCTCTGTGCTTCAATGTTGTCATTCGTGCTGACCTGTGTACCTCAAACAAGAACAGGCTGCCACGCATAAGAGCTTGTGTGCCGAAGGGCCGCGTGGCAGGAAAGGGGGAGGGATTTCGGACGGGTAATCTAAGATGAAGTTCTCAACATCTTAATACAACCTAGCTCTATATATTATTAGTGATTTCTCCAGGTGAACTGGGTTCAGAAAACTTCATTCCAAATCGCTCGTCAAAAACTCACACAAATGGCAAACTCAGCTTTTTTCTACAAAGAGGAACACATGATTCAGAGGTTGCCCACAGTAATTTATCTCTGGCTAAAGGCATAATCAATATATTTACACAAATACCCATCTAGATAACCACGTCATTAAAACGTATGCCACTCATATTGGGGCTCTGATATATAGACCACTAGCTGGTGGCCATTTTGTGGTGACACGCCTTTCACCACCCATTTACTATCTCACAGACGTCCAGTGGATCCAGATTCCACACAGCACCTCTTCTGCCCCAACTCGATCTGCAGCTGCAGAACAGGCGTGGGGCACCTGAAACACTTAGAGGAATCCACTGGACAGTGTCATCAAGCAGTATGAATGAGGCCCATTCCAGTCTTGGGTTCACAAGGGTCTGGTCCATCCTCTCGGGAAGGCCGATTCCAGGCTAAGGTCTCCCAAGGATTCTAGCCTCTTCGCCATCTGATGGGGGGGGGCGGGGGTCGGGAGCATGGTTTGCACCATGGTTACTGCCCGGTGCGGCACCTACGTGAGTCTTAATGGCACATTGAAATCCTAACAAACTAATTGACTGTTTCTCCTGAACACTTGCACATAAGGCTCCCTTATGCCGCTCCGCTGTAGGTGTGAAACCAATCACACACTCCAAGCCAGCACTGTCAATACGACCAGACTTTCCTTTGTGTACCATAAATATCATCAACAGGAAACTCAACATGACCGCCCAGTTCTGCTCTCACTTTCACAAATCCTCCAGACACCACTGCTCATCTGGACTTACACAAACCTGCGCATATAGAAAAACACATCTAGAGGTCGACCCTTCTCTTACATCCCTCTTAAAGCATGAAACGACCTACCTATACACAAAAGAGCATCCTTCTCACTTCTTGAATTCCGCAGGAAGCTGAAGGTCTGGCTTTTCAAGTGGTCCCACTTGGCTCTAGGTGTGTCCAGACTCACACATCCTCAGCGCCAGGATACCCTTCCAGGTGAAAGTGCGGTGTACAAATCTGCATAACAATATTCACACCAGGCCAGTCATCACACCAGGCGTCCCGTCACAACGGGCCAGCCTTTCTTTAAGCCAAGTTACAACACTACACTCCTGGTAGGACTCTTACATCCTCCTCACTCCTGTAACGCCAAGTTCCCTGCATTTGTCTTCAGTGGATAGGAGGTCGAGCTTTCTCTTTCCTTGCAGTAAAAATTTAGAACTCGCTTCCTCTGCATCTCTGAGGTATCTCCAATCGTGTATTATTTTGCAAAGGCATTAACACTTGGCTATTTTCAACTTAACCTTTAAGCTCTGCTCTTAGACTGTTCAGCCTAGGTTATCCTTAGGCGCCAGGATACCATTTCCGGGTGTTTGCCGTGCTCAATATAAATACAAAAAACATAATGACCACGAGCGAGGTTTTGACTGTCCGGATGAATTTAAAGAGGATATTTCTAAGATAGGAGAATGATAGCTGCCTCAAATAAGTCCAGAAATAAAAATCAGTTTGTCGATTAAGGTGGATATAGGTTTTGTTGGTGGTGTGCACACTGTAGGCCCGAGATATGAAACGACTGATTTCGGACTCACATACTAGTCCATAAGTGTTAAAAACCATAAGAGGTACATGTTGTGCAGGCTGAAAGTCTGAAGGTCGGAAATAACATAAGTTATGAAAGAAGATAAAATAATTAGAATAAGTTTGCGCAAATAAAGAAAGATACAGAAGGGCTAAGCGGCGAGGGGAGTCAAGAAAAAGAGTACAAAAATGTTCATAAGAACGTAATAACTATATTGCACATAAGGACTCGAAAATAAATTTAATGCAGTGAATAAAGGGAATCCTTAAACCAAATTCACCTATTCATGTTGTCTTTCTTGTATGCAGTGTATGCTGGAGAGGTATAGGAAACAAAGCTGCAAATTGGTGCAATTTAGAGAAAGTTCACGCTGCAATTACTTATGAAAGTAGCATTTTTTTGTTTTACTTTTCTTTGGAAATGCTGTACGCAGTACCATGGCTTCAGAAAAGCACGCAGTTCGCAAAGTGGAGACCATGGATGGTAAGAAACGGGGAATACATTCACAGTGTATTAAATTTAATATCAAAGATTTCCTATGTGCAAATTAATGGACAGTTTATTCAAGTACAAATTAAGGAGCAAGTGGGGTTGGGAGGGTTGTGGGTGGAGAGGATGAACCACGCAGGCCAAAGGAGACTGACGAGGTGGCGCTTCTCAGTGACTTGAATGCAGGAAGGAATGATTCAGTCCCTGAGTTTGCTGGGGAGTGGTCTAGTGAGTGGGTGTGAGCTGGTAGATCAAAAGTCTGAAGCTGAGGTTTTTAAAGTTGAACACAAGCTGAAGCACAGTGGGCGAGTTACGTGTACAGCCTCAAAAACAAGACAAAGGGCCATATGTACGAACACATTTTCCCATAGAGACAGAATGGGTAAAATCCTTTGATACATCTGGCCCAAAGAGTTTAGAGGGTGCACTGTGTTTAGATGATTAGCAGTCCTCCTGGTGGCAGCAGAGAGATGGGTGTGTATGCCTGCAGAGGTTGAAGAGTGTGCAGGCACAAAGTTGATGGCTTTGCCAAGAGAAAAGAGTGTTGATGTATCCGGAAGCGGGCTAAGGCAGTCATCAAGCTTGCTTATGACTACACAGTTCTGATCATGGTTTATGAACAGGAGGCTGAAGAAACTTCTTCAGTAGTTATAAAATGCTGGCAATGCCAGTGGGCATGACAAACGACCCTGGCATCATGCTGGAGTCACACTGCACGCCAAGGTTCCCCGAAGAAGGTGTCAGCATATTGGGGCGGAAGAAGATGGAAGAGGACCAGGGACCAATAATGCTGTGAAGCAATACATTCTGTGTACGGCAGCCATGTATGGGAAAGCAGAGGGCCATCTGGTGTATTATGGCTGTGAGACAGAGGATGAGAGACGAGCCTTGCAAAGAGAAGGTTATAGTGTTATTGGTGGAGCGGCGGTAGGGGAAACCATGGGAGATATAAATATCTTCTTAAGATTATATGCATAGTACTGCAGAGCAACCATGTTCATCATACGATTTTCCAGTGACCTCTTAAATAATGCTCTGTGGAGCTACCCCCGTGGACCCAAAGAAGTAAAGGTTGCACTGTGTGGGCACTACTTGGGGCAAACTGTAAGAATTAGGCGGGACTTAGAACGATACATCACAAACTTGGAGGCTAGTCTCCACTAGTGTGACAGTGAACTTGACAGCACTTCAGGGGCACAGATGAGACTGCTGAAGACTCGGGACCTATATAATTCTGCGCTGGAGCACCTTTGCTTTTACGACTATAAAATATATATTGCCTGAGCACATGAGGAAGAGGGGAAGGTGGGGAGGCTGCTGGCCTGGATGGTCAACCCGGAGGCAGGGGGAACACCAATTACCTGATTAACCACCGCGAAGGGTAATATACTTTACTCACCCATTCAAATAAACACTGAATTCATGACCTACTATATGTCCCTATGCTGTCCCCTGCAGGCGGATCTGTCTGATAAGATAGGGGACTTTCTGGCCGCTTCCCACCGGGATGCTCTTTCTGAGACTGATAGAGATGAACTGGGGGCACAGCTGACGGTGGAGGAGGTCAAGGAAGCATTAAAAACTTTGGCGACAGGTACAGCGCCAGGTACTGACGGCTTACTGCCAGAGTTTTATGAACTGTGTATTGGAGCCTTGGTACAGAGGTTAACGGAGATGTATGTTGAGGCCTACGCAAAGAAGATCTTACCAGCCTCAACCTGGAAAGCCACGGTAGTCCTGTTGCCTAAATCCTCGCATGGCTGATGGGAAGGTTACATATTTTCGGCCAATGTCCATGTTAAACTCGGACTTTAAGATACTCAGCAAAGCCCTAGCTCCTAGATTATTGCCCCACATGTGTACTCTGATATACAGCGACCAAAACAGGTTTATACCTACCTGTGGCATCTCTCATAACCTCCGAAGGCTCTATTCCTTTCTCTATGACGACAACCACCCTCCGGACCCAACGACAATGACAGTGTCGGTGGATCTTGAAAAGGCCTTCAACACCATGAGTTGGGACTTCCTGGGGCCACCATGTCGCAGATGGGAGTGGGGAACACTTGGAGTGATTGAGTCTAGTTGCTTTACACATGCTCCAAAGCAAGGCTAAAGACAGGATGGACGATCTCAAATAGTTACAACATACGCAGAGGTACACAGCAGGGATGTCAGCTGTCCCGTCTGCTGTTCTCTATAGCCATTGAGGCCTTGTCAGTATGGCTCAGAAAAGCTGGCCAAGACTGGTGAATACATCGGAATGGGCAGTTCCACATAGTCTCCTTATACATGGATGACCTCATTATATACCTTGGGGATGTGTTGTCTAGCCTGCCACAGGTGCTTGACTTTCTCAATGACTCTGGCGCCTGCTCTGGACTCCACCTGAACCGCATGAAGACATGCGTTTTTCTAATGGTCTTTGGCACGCCCCGCCCACTGCCCAGATGATATCACTTGGACACCTCACCCATTCCGCTATCTTGGTATCCAGATTTACCATGACCTCTGTGACTTACAGGAGGGTAATTTGGGGAAAGAGCTCCGAGCACTAGCGTCCGCTATCACCTTTTGGCATTCCCTTTCGCTTGCCCACCATGGCGCGCATCTCCCTCACTAAGAAGGTGATGCTCCCTAGGCTACTCTATTATTTTTTTAATTTACCCATTTTGCTCCGAACATCCTGGTTTCGGTCGTTGGATCAGGGAGCTACTATAGGAAGGCGGACATCAGCGGATGGCTTTGGCCACTCTCCGCCTGCCTCCTGGGGCGATGGAGGCTTAGGGCTTGGAGTACCTGATTTCAAACTCTTTTTTCTGGCAGCCCAACCTCAATGGCCTACACAGTGGCTTGGCGGGGTGAATCTCTTGGAGATAGCTTAGAAAAACGAAGACTAAGGTCCCTTATGATTTTCCATGGCGACCCATATTTCTGCTTCACAATGGGATGGCTTTGTCACTGGACGACTGCACGAATACACACTTTAGACGAAATGTATTGCCAGGGAATGCTGATCCCGTCCGGCGACCTGGTAGAACAAAGCGGACTACCTCAGGGGCAATTCTTGACATATGAAGCAGTGGTGAAGCTATACGGGACCTCTGGAGCGATACAGTAGGGGAACTTACCACACATGTGGTCCTTCATACCATGCTGTCTATTGGAGGGGACTCACACCTCGTCTCCTGGCTCTACAGAGCACTGTTCAGAATGGTACATAGACCCCTGGATGCCCTCCTGGCCAAATGGGAGACTGATCTGAATAAGGCCCTTACAGACATTGAATGGAGCATGATTTTAGCATACGTACCTAAAGTATCCCGAACGACACAACTAAAATATATTCAATATAATTATACTCACTGTACTTATCTTACCCCACATCGGCCTAGGGTTATGTTCGGCGGCGAGATATTGGGCTGCCCCCGCTGCCTTATGCAGAATCAGTCATCAGCCGTATGATCTGGGGATGCCCGGGACTTCAGGAATTCTGGGATGGGGTCATAATAAAAATCAATTGCTTGCTGCATACAGGACTTGAGAATACAATAGCGACTTGCTTTCTAGGCTTGTTCAGCAGACCGCGCCACAAAAATCTTGGTAACAGATTTGCGGAACTGGCCTAGTATTGGCTAAGCGGAGGGTATCTTTGGCTTAGAAACAAAAAAAGGGACCTAGCTCAACCAAATGGATGATGGATGTGACACGATGGGCCAGAGCAGAGGAGAGGGCCCTGAGGAGGGAGGAAAGTAAAGGGATCAGGCGGAGGCCGATAGCCCCTTTGTGGACAGAAGTGGTTGAAAACTGGGAGACTCTAGGCTCAGAGGAGGAGTCCAATACGGGAAGAGCCACAGGGAGCGACAACGGAGTAACCCATGGACCACAGACAATGATATTCTAGATGATGGGGTGCGTACCTTGGGGCATAAGTGACTGACCAGCTGTGTAATCAGTGCCCCCTGTACCCTTTGACTTCCCCCCATTGTTCCTATAACCGGTACTGCATAGTCAGTACACCACAACTACAATACTGATTCTTTGAATACCTGGAGGTGTCCACCTCAAGGGCGAGTTTACAGTTTCAAGTTTGCTTAGTTCCATACATTCGGCACGAATAAGACAGATGCGATACCAGCCCTTAACACTTTCCTTTATGACCAACATCACCCCAACCTCATCCTGGCCATAGATTCCACTGCACCAACCCATAGGCACGATGTCTAATCAAACTATTACCAATAGGATGGAAACTTGGAAACCGCAGTAATATACCTGATGGAATTTAATTTATGATACGTACACACCCAAGACATGTACCTATGAATAACTGTAATCGCTATTTAAGTGCAATGGTTGGTGAATACGAGATGTGATCAAACTTTTTTCTATGAAATGCTAATAAAATAAAAGTGTTAAAAAAAAAACAAGGAAACAAAGAGTGAATATGAGCCCAGACCACAACAACGAGCATATTGCAGGACATTCCAGGTATCTTGACTGTAATTCTTAATACATTCATTTTGAAAAATGTTTTTTGTCGACAATATAAACTAAAGAAAATAGGGCCGGCCATTGATGTGACCACAGCAGGACTTTGCAGGAAATACTTTGTAACATGGATCCAAGTAGGAGGCGAGCTAACAGCTTTTCATTGCTGCTCAGGAGACTTAGGCACACAGGAACAACATAGATTATTAATCTAACTTGTTTTGATACATATACAAAAGTAATTTGATACCAGTCTGCACAGAAGTAGATTTACACTTTAAGGAAACCGCCAATGTTCCACTTCCAGCTCTAGTGAGCATGTCAGCTAAAAATCCATAATCATTAGCTCAAAATACCTTGAAAGAATTATCCCGAACAGCAATAAAATGAACAATTACATGGGTAATCTAAGAAATCCATCATTCTCCAATACCACTCGATTTTTAAAATATTTTTAAATTGCATTTGATTTGAATTCTCAAACACTGATTTTTTTCGAATCGTTTAGCAGGTGTGTTTTAAAAGCTCGCCCGGTGGCAGCTCATATCCTAATACAAAAGGTGTCTTTTAAAAGGCATATCTTTTAAGCCCCATTCAACTTCCGCCACGAGCAAACCATTAAGACTGCTTCCCCTCCATCCCCCAATTATTTCATCTATTTTATTTTTTTCCTTTATTTTGCTGGCCTAGTGAACTAGGCATGCTCTACTACCGCGTAATTCGCTAATCTGAGTGGGCCACTCCTATGCTATAATGACATTCAGAGCACTTAGGGGAGATCTAGGTAGCTAACTTTTTTATTTTTATTTCACATGCCTGATCCCTGGGGCTTTTTTAGGCTTTTATTAGGTTTCTCCTGCACACCGCTTGCGCTATGCTTGTGAAATCTATTGCTAATATACATCTTAGAATGGACTTACATCCCACCACCTTTCTTTACTTATTATTCATTGGTTTATGTGCTTGCACTTACTTTACCCCTGCTTCTATTGGCTGTGGGACACTATTTCCTGTTCTTACTTGTTGTGTTTGTTTTTATCAATATTCCGTGGCCCAAGTACTGTTTACATCTGCTTTTCGGGAATATTGTTGTGCGGGAGTTCTTTTCTTAATTGATTTCCTATTTTACACATAAGGCGAACCCCAACAAAGGTAATGGAGTGCTTCACAGGCATGGAGAGTTTAAGTGTTTTGCACAGAAACAATGGATGTTATGTGCCCCGTGGAGACTCAAACCCTGTTCCCTAGCTCCAAGGTCAGCCGCTCTAACCCTTATGCTAGTTTTTTTTTCCTGCCTCGCCGTACTTGCTTTTCCAGCTGTTTAAATGTGAAGACACGAGTTTCTGTATTAAGTTTTGTTAATTATTTTACAACTCACAGATTTGCTCTTCTGTTTTTTAAATCTATTAAAACATTTTAGCATTTTTAAATATCTTCTTCGTAACCAAGCTACACCTACCACACCGATAACTTGGGTTTCCATAAAAACTACAACTCCCTGTGTGCATTGCGCAAAGCGTCCCTCCTCTAGAAATTTACTGTCATTTCCGTCATTCATTACACTTCCATCCTACTGCACCAAGAAGACGGAGAGTCTTCCCTGAGGTTTTGATGTATCAAAACAATTGTTAGAGTAACATCAGCATCTGTCTAGTATGAATGACATTCACGTGTCCCTTTTAGTAACCCAGAAGCTCAAGCTCTTAATGTTTTATCTTGTACATTGCTTGTTGCATCAGAACCTCTGGGTTTCACGTTTAGTACTTTGTGGACATATCGGACATATCAGTGTTCTATATGAGAGTGCGTGAAGTGCCGTAGTCTTACAGTATATTTTAGTTAACTGTTTAATGCTCATTTTTGCAAGGGAACACTGTTGTGGCTTTTTGCAGACTTTTCTCCTGTAAACTACTTTTAGCGCGACAGTGGGTTTTAACCCCCATTATTTTCAATAATTTTAAAACAAAGTGTTTGAGAAAGCCTTTTAAGTTGTTGACAAAAATAAAACATTTGGAAGTTTGCATACACTATTCTGCACCGACTTCATTTTCAGAGGCAAATATTCTTTAAGGAGACTCTTACAGGTTAAACTATTGGCAGTACTGTGTGCATCTGATAATTCTTTAAAAAGACAACCAAAGTCCTGCGATACAATATTTAAGTCACATTAGAACACTGGAATGTTGGGCACTCAATTGGAGACAATGTAGTGCTCTGGGCCATCTGCAGGTCCTCACCACTGAAACACCTATATCGTGATGATCTGTGCACCTGGTTTTAAACTGTCACAGGCACTAACCTAGCCTTACTAAATTGCAATTTCAATATTCAAGGTTTCACAGCGCATGCTCTTTATGAATGAGAATCTTCTGTCCCAGATGTGCTCCAGTGGGATGTCTTTCCAGAAGAAGCAGACATCCCTTTGCAGGCAGCCACTACATTACATGTCTGAAGGCTGCACGCATCCAAAGCGTGCTTTCAGACATTTTTTTCTATGCTTGTTTGGTGTTTCATCCACCCTTTCTCTGTTCTTCCCATAGCTGCACCAATTTCAAACCTACTTACCAGGTACATGTTTATATCATAGTTCTAACCCATTTATCTAAACTCCCCACTTTAAAATAACACTAATAACAGCACAATGTAATGCCTTTCTTTAAAAAAAAAACAAGTCATAACACTTGAACAGACTTTTAATAACTTATGTTTCACAACTATTCACCAAGCTACAACTCACAACAAAAAACAGCTTATTGTTAATCACATAGGCGAAACCAAATTCATTTGCCAATGCTTGTTTACATATCTGCAGGCACATTTGGTCACCTAGATTTTAGTGTGCTGTAAGGAATGATTACTTACTTACCATTAACCACCACTGAGTATGGAATGAACGTGGCATGTGAAGGTATTTATTTTAAATCAGGGCCTGTGGAATGGTAACGTGGGGTATCCTTCAGGAATTGAAGAAGACGAGCAGAACACTTCCAGCATGATACCTGCGGGGATCTTATACAGAGGCCTTGGATAAGGAGGAGGACCATCGTTGCTTGCTGAAGCAGAGAGAGAAAGCAAAGTCTAGCTCAAACTCCCACTGTGCCAGAATTGTGGGGTTACTGAGACACACTTTCTTCGGCCTCAGGCTTAAGCTTGGCGACAGTAGGTCGCAAGGGGTGATCTGAGGTGGAGAAGGTGTAACTAACTGGTGTGTCCTGTATTAGTAATGTCAGATGTAAGAACTTAGCCCTTTTGTGACATCCTCAATGATGCTATGCTAGGAAACGTGATAGAGGGGTGCTAGAACCTCTAACATGTTTGCCAACGTTAAAATTTTTTGCATTCCACTACTGCTAGCAGTAAGGAATGATGAGTTGACCAGCTCAGACTAGTGAACATTTCTACAAGCATTTACCAATTAATTTATTTCTTTAGAGCTTTTATAAAGTACTGAGTGTCACCTTTTAGATGCTTCAGAGTACTGAAGACAATAGTTTTGGTTATAAGGTTGATGTGGGGGCAGGGGGATTTAGATTTTAATAAGTGCAAGTCAGTGAGTGTAAGGAGACTCCATATTTAAAGGGAGATGAGGTAAAGAACATCCAGGACAGTTCAGTTTTCAGGATTTTTCTGAATCGTATGTAGTTTAGCTCTGCCCTCGGGGTCAGATTCAGTATGTTTCACAGCTTGGGGTTGGGGTTAATCTTAAATTAGAAATTGTTAACGAATGTTTATGTATTTTGAATACATGAAATTGGTAAAAAATGATTAACGTAGAAAATTAATATGCACGTTTGAAACTGTGACCTCGGAGATTGGCGACTAGTATTTACGAAATGTACTAAAATTTAAATAATCCACATGAAATATTGAACATGTATTAGATTAGTGTAGTAACATGTCATATTGAGAGTTATAACCTATGTTTTGCAATAATTGTAGGTCTTAACCTAGCGAGTGTCTTGGCCTAGTCCTGCCAGGCCCCATGCAGAAGCTGTATTTCTTAACGTTCAATGAAAAGTGCTGACAAAATGACCTAACCGTGAACTGCTTATTGTTTAATGAAATTTGCTTAGCTGAAGCTTACATGTGAACCAACGGACAGGAGATGATGGAACTAGAATTGTATCAACTGGTGTGTAAAGAGCACTGGATGTACTTTCCCAGGGCTCGAACAATGAAGACACTGACTGGGGAAGAAGATGCAACATTTTCGATACCTGACTAGCCGGATGATGAGGACATCGTAAAGTGGACCAATTAACGACGTGAAACGTGAAATATTAGAATTCATAGATTTGGTACATAGACATTATTGGTCAGGGTAAACACGTACGATTAGTTGACCAATTAGAAATTGGGGGATAGTTTGGGTGACTTTGATATAACAACGTGACAGAGGGACGAGAGTTCAGATGTTAGATGTAAGATGAAGGTGTTAGGGGAGTGAAAATGTGAGATTGAAGAGGTGATTCGAGATTCTGTCATTGGGCTCATACTCTCTGACTGAGAGCCTGATGTAATGCTGATCGACTGATGACCTGAGGACAAAGACTGACTCTGTTGCTGACCATACCGAGGATAGGTAGATATGACAATGTGACTGAATTGTAATTTTGTGCCTTTTCTTTCTAGGTACCAACTGTGCTGTCTAAATAGTATTGTTAGCTAGAAGTTTTCTAAATTCTTGTTTCTAAATTGTTTCGCATGATGCCCCACATGCTGATGCTAATCTGGGTTAGGTGTGGGTTTTCCTTCCATGACGATTGACAGATTATAGAGACAAATGGTTGACGGACTAATTTGCTGAACTCCATGATGAGAAATGGTCTATTACCTATGATTCTTTATTGACTTATGCTAATGCTTTACAATGTACTCTGATACAAGTTTTGATTAGGTTATGTTTTTGGCGCCTTCTAATAAATGAATAATGGATTTAGCTTGAATTAAAATTGAGTTGAATTAAGCTCATGACTTAGTATTGTAACTAATAGGGAAATAAAATTACTAAAACGTATACTGAGCTGTGGTTATTCATGACTGAAAGGTCATGGTGTGATGTTTATTGATTATTAATTAATGACTTATCTAATGGTTATTACATTTTGTGTACTGATAATTGGGAAACATTGGTCATACCATAGCTAGGATACTCCATGCGAATCAAAAGGTTCATCGACCTATGTGTGTCCTCTTGTAAGTTTACTTATTAAGGACCGGCACGCCAACAGGGTCATGTACTCTAAGCAATGTCTTTCAATGTTTCACACAGGGCTTACGTTAACTCTACTCTGTGGTTAGTAGGAAGTAATGAGACTAGACTTCAGAGGAGTGGAAGCTTCAGACTGATGCTTCTGACACCTGTATTAACTGGGGGTGAACAAGATCTCTGAATCCATCATGATTCCTAGATTCTGCACATTTACAGTGGTGCATGTGGTAAACCAGGGTCATATGTCCATCTGAAGTGGATTGAGGCAGAGTCTGTGTCAAGAAGATGTTTTGCTTCTTCATTCACACCAACCTTAATCACAGAGATTCTTACCAAACAGCACACACACCTATTTTTAAAGGAGTCTTTAATCTGACACTTGCATGGCTTTAAAGCAGAGGAATTTACCTTTATAGATCACCAAACCATCTGCTGGGATCCTTGACTTCTAGAGGTGTGCAGTCATACTCTAGTTAGAGCTATTTTTATGTCTTTCACCTTTAAGCAGCAACATGCACTGCAATCATCCTTTCCATCACCTGTACTGCGCTCAGTGCTTAATTTGTAAATAAAAACGTGTTGGTGCCCAAAGCCCTTCTCTTAAACATGCGGCTGCTGCAATTAAATGTGCGCACACGGAATACTGAGGCAGCTGAATCCTGAAGCCATCTCGGGCCTCTTTAATCCATTTACAGCCACTCCCTGCCCCTTCAGCTCACTCCTGCAGCTTTCTGCTTTCTTCCATTGTGACGCTTTTTTGTTTTTCTCTTCTTCCGTCTTTCCCATATGTGTCTTTTGCTTGAGGTAAATGCTTCAGGCAGAAAAGAAACGCCAGCCCTCAAAAATAAGTGCTGGTGCTCCGCGCCAAAACAACAAGCACAAATTAAGCACTGACTGCGCTCCATTAATCAGGCACCAGCAGCATTTTCTCATTTCTTTTTAGAATGGATATAGATTTCATGTTTGCTTAATGTTGTATCTATTAATTGTTTTTAACGGTAGAACACTTATTATTTTTCTTTACATGCCCTGGAGAAACACCTAGTTCGCCACGATCCCACTAGGATGCCAATCAGCACTGTGAAGTGTGCAAGCAACTGATGAACTAGCAGGCATCAAAGTAAACCAGATTTTGGATAGGAGCCTTAAAAGAGGTCAGCCTCTGCAATACCTGCAATAGTGATGTTTACCAGGAAAATATAGAAAAATCGGATGAAAAAAGTAAAGGTATTTTTTAAAATCATGAAAGATTGTGTCAAGAATATTTAAATAAAAGTCATATTCATGGTTTTCTTGTGGAATGAATGATCTTGACATAAACCATTAACTATCATATTATACATGTTCTAAGCATTTTCTAGGCAGTGAATGACAGGCCTATAAGACCTATTGTCTTTGCCAATATTTGTTTTCTCTTGCTGCGTACCTCACGCTATCCGTTGCTTCAGCAATGATTACACAAAGAAGATCTAGCAAGGCTTTCTTATGTGTTTTTTCACAGGCGGAGATGGAAAGGTCCATTCCATGTGATACAGCAGCTGCAAAGGTGTTCTCATGGGAATCACATTAAGATGAGACTGAATATCAGCCCATACGCAAACTAAATTAAACAAATATTGTTATGTAAGCGACTGAAACTTAAAGCTGTGTTAAAATGGGTAACAGATTCATAATATAAATATCAGAAAATAGTTCAAATAAATCTGGAACTGATTAAAACCACTCACTTGGCCTTTCTGCCCTGTCTCCTGTTCACCTCTATGCCTTACTCCCTCCTGGTCCCTGAATTATGGTCTATTTAGGACTCGTATCATGGAGGAGATAGCGGCCAGCTCATCGCCTGCCTATCCAGAGTTTAAACATAAACATCCTTTACTCAGCACATATGTTTCAACTGCATGATGTCTTACATTTATTCCACAAAATGAATTACTATAGGAATACAATTGATTCGCTCTTTCTTCACCTCGTATAATGTACAAGTAGTCTTTCTTTTATGCACTTTGTGCGTCTGTACCGCTAAACAATACTCTGGAAACATGTGCATTTGAGCTCCTCTGATATAGCTTGAGAAAATGCTCTGTGAGGGCTGAAAAACGTACGAGTGCTGTGACCTTTTCCACTCTGCAAGGAGAGGAGTAGTGATAATGATATTAAGTAATATATGGCCAGGTTTTGGGCCATTTGCAAGACCAATTATAGTTTACAAAGCTGTGCCCGCCTACTAGAAACAAACTCGGAATGCATGCACAAGGGTAACAGGTTCATATTGGGAATGTGGTTTCTCTTTGTAGGGCAGACGTAGGCTAGCTGTCTCTTAAGAGGGGACATCCTCTTGATAAATAACGTAAGGGCAATAAATAATTGTTTACTGACCTTCACTTTGGCAAAAACCCAAGTATCTAGTTTTGACGCATCTTGTGCTGCAAAGTCTTCTTGATCGGCAGGATAACAATGCGTATAAACATGGTCCCCACTTGCACCTAGAAAATAGAACAATGGTGGTCAGGCTGATAAAAGTGAAATCATTAACATTGGCTTTTCCCATCAAAGCTTTAAACACATGATTACAAAACAAGAAAGGTAGTTTTTAATTTGATAGACATTTGTGAAACCTTCCCATAAGGATGACTCCTGCATTCTTCATGGCATCCGTGTAGTGCGCAGCGGCTCTCCTTTCAGCAAGAAGAAGGAAGATGCGCGGCAGGTGCCTAAAAATGGAACCTTTCTTAATGCTTTTACAAGAAAAATGGTCTTTACTAGTACAGCAGACATGGTTCCCTCTCCACATCTAGCTCTTTCTCACCCACCTCAGTGTGTAGATCCTAACTTAGGGCCTGATTTAGAACTCGGCGGACGGGCTACTCCTTCACAACGGTGACGGATATTCCATCCGCCTACATTTAAATCCGATTTAATATAATGAGATTTATAGTTAGACGGATGGGATATCCATCACCACTAGACAGAGTAACCCGTCTGCTGAGTTCTAAATTAAGCCCTTGGTCTATTAAGCAGCTCTTAGCCTGAGTTAAGAGTCGGAGATGGGAGGTTGGTAAGAAGATAAATCTTTGAACTACAAGGAGTAGAGTTGCTGCAAATCACATTAAACTAGTGAACTATTAAGGAAACATTTGTTTACAAACACAGTCTAGGTGAGCTTGGCATCACTCCTGCACAGTGGATCCTGTGAGTCATGTTTACAAAAGGTGTGCAATCCCCCCTAAAATCACCTTCCATATTTTCTCTGATTGGAAGTCTCTAAAGAAACTTTCTCATGGAATCTTACACAATATATCCTGAAAAGAAGCTTGAAAATGACTTTGTTGATACCAAAAATAACCAGTCTAACAGTGTACACCTTAGTCACATGGCATATGTTGCCAGTAGTGTTCATGTTAAAATTCCAGCAACCCTTCCCCCTTCAAAAGTACATAAGCATATTTTGCATTGAGGATGCAAGGATACCTTACGGTATATTTTAAAAACTCAAGCAGGCCACTGGTCAACTCAAACCAAATTGGGTTTAATATGTTTTATCTCAAGGAGTGCAAATTTAGACAAAATATTTATGACTATTTCACCTACTGATGTGAAAAAGGTTTGGCCAGGGGTTGTGAACCTACTGCTGGTCCTCCGCGCACTGGAGATATATGGGGCCAGATGTACGAAGCATTTTTCAAGTCGCAAAGGGGCCGATTTGTAGAATCGGCCTGTTTGCGACCTGAAAAATGCTTTTTGGGACATACAAAGCCCAAACTGCGATTCGGTAACTTGTTACCGAATCGCAGTTTGGGTTTTGCGATTCGGTATTAGGAAGGGGCGTGTCAAGGGCATCCCTTCCTAATACCGAATCAAAATGGCATGTATGATTATTTTGTGACCGTGAATGCGGTTTCAAACTGGCGCTAACCCATTCGGACCACTGCCTGCTCTGAAAAAATGAAAAGAAAACTTTTCATTTTTGCTTTTGAAATACATCTCATTTTCCTTTAAGGAAAACATGCTGCATTTAAAAAAAAAAAAAAGCTTTATTTAAAAGCAGTCACACCATCCCTGTGAGAGCAGTCATTCCCAATGGGGTCGCAAATTGCGACCTACCTCATAAATATTCATGAGGTAGTTAATTTGCGACCCCATTGGGAATCTCAAACAGTGTAAAGCACACTGTTGTACATCCAGTTTTGCGACAAGCAAATTGTGAGTCACTAAGACTCGCAGTTTGCGAGTCGCAAAACCGGATCTTTGTACATGTGGCCCATGATCTCCGACCCGTGTTAAACATTAGTGTGAGCAATGTATATCGGTACACTGATTAGTGCATGCCTTTGAGTCAGAAGGACTAAGAGGTCGTCCTGTGTCCTGTGTCCTGTGCCTGCTGGCTCACCAGTCATCACAGAGGCAGTCACCTCGATAAAAAAGAACACTTTATTCTGATGTCTGTTGATGCTATTTCACTTCACAAAAACAGTACTTCGAAATTAGGTTAGATGAAGAGATCTGGACGTTTCCAGGGCCCCAAAATTCAGATTCAAAAGCACAAGCATTTATTTGTGCTGAGTTCTCCCTACACAGTCTAAACAACTAGACTTGGTAATCTCTAGTGGAGCTAAACTGTTGCACAGCGTATATATGATGGATGGAAAGGTTTGAACCGGTCTCCACAACTCATTACTCACTCGGATTTATCTAATTCATCTAACTACACTGGTTGCATTCCATTCCATTTCCTAACTTATCTGACCCATTACAAGCACTGAATCTTCACAACTTCACAGTCAAAGGCAACTGTCCCACTTGCAGAAACTGGAGAAACGAGTCTGATTGCACCCTAATGCATGACTACTTGGGTAGGAAGGTTATCATTAGGAAGAGGACACTGTATTTTTAGATATTCAATATACTTCCAATCACTGTTGAAAGCTTTATTTATAAAAAAAATAATGATTCTTTTATGCCTTAACATGGTGATTTTGAGGGCCATTCTGCAGCACCTGCACAGCTCATAGGCAATCCTCCATCAAGTATAATCTCTGTCCCAGGAAATGCACTAACTCCTTTTTAGGCTTTGACTTTCAGGAGGAAGGGGTGGGGTTTCAAACAAACAAAGCTTAGTCTTGGGGCTGGTGTGGGTGAGATAATATAAATCAGACTGCACTAAACTGCACTAAACCTGACCAGAGTCTCTATGCCATTGATGAATGGATGAAACGGAGACCATGACCTGTGGACAGTGGTGTAAATATCCACAAATAAGCATCTTGTTAAATGAATTAAAGGCATCACCATCAGCATCGAAGGAGATAAAAGAAATCTCAAAGTGATTATGGTCTCTGGTTTATTCCTGTTGACTCAAGTGAATCAAGTCACAAGATGTAACTCCCACACAGTGTGAATACTCCGACATATCGTTCCACACTGCGGAATCTTGCGGAAACTACAAACCATTTTCTCCCTCGTGACATGAAGACTGAAGTGGCAGCAAGACAGATCCTACATCTTCATCAATGGGAATGCTTCACGCCACTGCTTCAAGCACTTCACTGGATACCCACAGCCATATGCTCGGTCTTACGTGAGCTCTGCTTCATCCACAGGACCATCCAAGGGAAACATCGGTTGTTCTTCTAAGCTGAGCTGCAAAGATAACCCCAAATCTAACACTCCATTCTACACTGGCCCCTCAACGGTCTACTGCCTCCTACGCAAAGATCTTAGTGGTGGAGCATCGCTCTCAGTAGAGACAGCAAAACTCTGGAGCTCCTCATCAGCCAAGATAAGAACGTACAAGAGCATATGAAGTTCAGGAAATAAGTTACAACCTGGCTTTTCCTTCACAAAGGATACAGAACCACACTGACAACTTGGCTCCACAATAAAAAGGCGCATTTCTAAGATCAGTTTTAAGAAATTAAGACACAATGGAGTATTTTGACATCTTGTGACCTTGAATTAGACCAACCACTGTTCTTGTTCGAGTTTGATCTTAAATTCAGACATCACATTGTCATTTACGCCATAATGATGATTCTGTTACCAATAACTATAAATGTGGCAGTTGGGTAGTCTGCAACTACACATATAGCAGAAATGTGTTGTAGTACAACAATATTAAGCACAACTTCAAGCAATTTCCAAATTGCAACACTACAAAAATGATCAACTGCATTAAGTGCGTGTGTGAATTGATGTTACTGGGCAAACTTCAGAGAAAAGCCATCACAAAGCAGGAAAACATGAAAGCTCACCAATGCACCCCTGCTTGAACACTTTATGTCTATCAATCATAATGAGAATGGCATCCACTGGCAAGTGACTGACGGTATCCACAAGCCACCAGGAAGAGGGCGTATTGGACTGCAGATACATTTTCCTGTGTATCTCCATTCCAGAAAACCTTAAACACTTGAAAAATGGAACAATAATTGTCTCCTAATTTGTGACTTCTTTTCTTTTGCTTACGGCCTGTCCGGTTGGATTATATGGACCAATAGTATGTACCACTAACTGCTCTTTTTTTTGGTAAAGTTATTTGTCTTTCTTTATATATCAGTAAATATATTTTTAACTGGTGCAACTATTCATTACTTTGTTCTACAGTCATTTTGTACTCGTTTTTGTTTGTTATTAATATGCAATTAATATAAGTTACTACATTTTCTCTCTCTCAGAAGATTTTCATAATTCACTCTATATTATAGTTCTTTTAGCCAGTCTATATTGTGGTTTAAAGTTGGCTCTTGCCCTTCCCCATAACAAATTTATTTTTATAATGCGGTTTAAATCCTCTTTTTGTTTATCAGGCATCAACCGAAAGCAGTGTATTCAAATAAAGATCATACTGCCTGAGCTGAATCTACCGCTCAGCTGACGAAAGAAGGCATGCATATGCCTCAACATGGTTGAGTGTTTTATCTATTTGACACAACAGTGGCTCACTTTCTTTTTCCTTCTGTTTCTTCTCCCACTCTCTCTATTTTTCACCCTTTCTCTCTTTTTCTTCTCCCTCTCTCGGAATTTCTCCTCCCTGACCAATTCCTCTTTTCTCTCCCGATTCTTCTCCCGGTGAGCTAGCGGTAGCTTATCGCTCTTTAACTCTCTGTCTTCTCTTCTTCCTTAGCCTTCAAAAGAGCCAACTGCAAGATCAAGGTCTCTGCTAGACTCACCATGCTCAAGGGTTTTACTTATGGAACTTGTGACTGTGGTACCCTTCAAATTCAAGGTGGTGTGCATACCTGCGGTATTCTAGCAACCAAAGATGGTGAGTGTCTTGGTGTGAATTCTAGAAAATGCAACAGGGGCACACTATGCGTTCCCTCCCTAGAGTGAACTACAGCTTCATCCCTTTCGCCCAGTGTCTCAAACTGGTCCCTAATGAAATTAGCAAGTACCTCTCTGACCCTATTCCTGGGAATCACCCACACTTTTCCCTACATGAATAATTTATCTGATCTATAGACATGGTGCTGAGGTCTGTCCTTACCTTGTTTGTTCTATTGTCTACCCGTGTCTCCTTTGTGTGTAAAAAACAAAACAAAAATAAATTGACTTATTGTATCACTGGCGCCAATTAGAAATGGCCAATGCCACACCTATATCCAGGCTCTCAAATATTAGGTGCCCCCCAGCTAGCTGCCAATGTCAGAACCCATTCGGAGACCCAAAGGGCAAGCAGGGTTTACGGGCCCAACCGGTGGGGTTGAGGCCTTTTACTCTTGATGTCCCAAGGCCCGACCTACTATGAATCTTGAAAAACGGGGGAGGGAATGATAAGGAGGTACACACTGGGGGTGATCGAAGGCTCACAACTCAAAGTGCACACAACAGGACAAATAAATTATTATCCAGCTAAATACTCATTTTTATGAAAAAAAGAAGTATTTTATTTGTGTCCTATTAACACAAAGGGAAATACAACATTCACAGACAACTTCCACAGTTCTCCTGAAGGCAAAGCTCTTGTGTTTTCTAGGCTGTACCACATGCCCCATTCCCTCCTCGCTCTAGCGGTTATTCCCCATTCACTATGGGCAACATCCAAGACAAGCCACACTAGTAGTCTGAGTCTCAATGCTACACTCCGACTTTGTCTTAAAGTCAAAAGTGATTGAGCACCAAAGTGCCATCTAACAACCATGTCCCTCCTAGGTCTTCCTGGCCCAAAATCAGTCTTACCCACACCTGCAGGATCAAAGCGACTGGAATTCTTGAGTGCACCCCGTCTGTGGGCACTGGAGAAGCTTGTTTAGGTGAGTGCACTGCATGCACCCCAGACAGGCTGTGCTTGTTGGTCATCGAGTTCATCACACATAGTTGTGCAGCCACAGTGACCGGATGTTCTTCGTGGCCCCTCCAAGCTGAGTAAGTTATTTGGTCTGTCCCAGTGTGTGTAGGGGGGTAACAATGCTAAAGATCCTGATGTTGATGCTCTGCCATGGTGCAAGTCCGCATTGGTCCCCGTGGAGGCCTTTCCCCTCTGGGGATGATCCTGACCAGGTCACACTTCTTGTTGGGCCCAATGACTGTCTCTGGCATACAGGGTCACTGTCTCTCCTCTGCGCATGGGCTGCGACCTGATCAGCACAGCAGATTTCTTTACAGCAGCCCCTCCTGGCATATTAAATACACCAATGATACCATGTTTAGGGGAGAAGCACATGCACTTCAGCACTGGTCAGTAGTGGTATAGTGCTCAGAGTCCTGAGTTTTGGTACTCTGTGCACTTTACCACTGCTAACCAGTGCTAAAGTACAAGCTCTCCCTGTGTAATTTGCAATTATGATTGTTTCTCCATGATCGGCATATTTGATTGACTAGTAAGTCCTAGTAAAGTGCACTAGAAGTGCCCATGTCCTGCAATCAAATGCCACTAGCGGGCCAGCAGCACTGATTGTGCCACCCACATGAGAAGCCCTGTAAACATGTTTCAGACCTGCCACAGCAAAGTCTGTGCGTGCAGTTTTGAACCACCAGCACGACCTGGCCTTTGTGCTCACTTGCCAGGCCCAACCCTTCCCTTTTACTACATGGAGATCACTCCTAAGGCAGGCCCAAGGCAGCCCCATGGGCAGGGTGAAGTGTATTTAAAAGGTAAGATATGTCCTGTTGTATTTTACATGTCCGGATACATGTCCTGACAGTGAAATACTGCTAAAATTGTTCTTCACTATTGCAAGGTCTATCTCTCCCATAGGATAACATGGGGATTGCCTTGAAATATATTTTAAGTGCAGTTTCCCATTGGAGCAGATAGAGCTCTAGAGTTTGGGGTCTCTGAATTCATAATTTAAAAATACATCTTTTGCTAAAGTTAGTTTTTAGATTGTTAGTTTGAAAATGACACTTTTAGAAAGGGGGCGTTTTCTTGCTTAACCATTCTGTGCCTATGGCTGGCAGCTGAATACACGTCTGGGTCAGACTGACAGTTGAGCTGTTTGTGAATTCACTCGAGACAGTCACACAAAAGGAGCTGAGGTGTGTCCTGCATATCGTGATGGGTTTTCCTGGGCTAGAGTGATGGGAGGAGCTGACATCTGCACTTCCAGTTTCCAACTCTCTAGAGTGTGTCTGGGACCAGGGCAGGAAAGGCAGGGTCTTGTGCACTACAAAGACTTTACTTTGAAGTTTGGCTATTTCAAAGGCAGAAATGTGTATAAGTATTGGACCCAAAACCCCAGACTTTCAGAACACTTCTGGATCAAAAGGAGACTCTGCCAAGGAGAAGAGCTGAAAAGCTGGGAGGAGGCATACTGCCCCTTTGTTGTGTGCGCTTTGCTGGGTTGGCCTGCAGTTGCTGCTTCTGCTTTGAAGAGGACAAACCCTGGACTTTGCTGTGTATCCAACTTGTGAAATTTCTCCAATGGCTTGAACTGAGCTTGCCTCCTGTTGTGAAGTCTCAGGGACATCAAAGGCTTCATCTGCCAGCGCCTTGGATATTCTGCTGAGAGTACTGCCTTGCCAAGTGGTGCCAAATCCAGTCCCTGGGCCCTTGGAAGTGGAAGCTGGTAACCTGAGAGAAAATTCACGCACTGGAGCCTTTGTGGCAGAAAAATCAACGCAGCGCCTGCACCGTGGCTGAAAAATCAATGCAGCGCTTGTCTCGCGGCTGTGAAATCGATGCATCGCCTGCTTCAGCGTGGATCTATGATTGCCATGTGTCTGGATTTTCTACGCATCCTCCATGGGCGTCACATCTTCAACACGTGTCCAGAAATCGACGCATCATTCATGCGGGGGAAAAGAATCGGCAGTGGGAAAAGAATCGACCCACAGCCTCACTTGTGAGTACGGAATCGACATATCGCTTGTTTTTCTGACACACCACCTCTCCTGCTGCTTTATTTTTGACGCATACCAGATTCTTTGTGCTAAAACAATGCATCCATTGACTTTTATGGATTAAGACTCTTTCAACTTTAAAAAGTGATATTTCTACTTGTTTATGTTGGATTTTTGTCGTTTTGGTCTTGTTTCACTTAGATAATATTGGCTATTTTTCTATACTGGTGTGGTGTCCATTTGTAGTGTTTTCACTGTGTTACTGAGTATGGGTACACATAACACATTGCTTCTGATAGAAGCCTGACTACTTGTGCCAAGTTTCCAATGGAGTGAGTAGGGGTTATCTTGGGAGGATTAAGGATCCCTACTTGGACAGTGACTGCCAACTAGAGACCCCATTTCTAACAGGGAGACAGATAAAATGGTCCACAGATCTACTCATCTTGGTTTACTCTCAGGTATGAGCAGCCTCAATAGCCCATGTAAGTAACGCAGCATACTGAACTGTAGCTTTCATTTTTTCCAGGGGTAGATGAAGACAGTTGAATGGGAAAGCGACTGTACATTTACTCATCATGCGGTTTAAATATTCTATTTCAGGACATTTCAGATGCATCTGTATTACAGTTATTTGCTTATATTTTTTGTGCTTGAGGAGCTGTTTCCCCTAAATAAGATTGTAAACAAGGACTCATAATGAGATGATCATCATCATAAATCCCAATGAGGTACTCAAACTGGTTTAGTTTCTAGGGCTGAGCACTTTTATCAAACCAATGCTCAACTATACAGCTGGGCTTGGAGAGTATGTAAATTACATCCCTACATAAGAAGCTTTTTATAAGCTTCTTTGAGCTTTGACTACCTACCAAGGTTAGATGGGCTAGATGTTCGGGGTCAATTAGCACTCATCTTTCTGAGTGCTAACTCAAGTTGAACAATATGATTTGCATTCAACAAATCTCCACGGAGGATTCTCTCAATGCTCCCGGTTGTGAGAGCTGTAATTGTGCTGGGAAGGATCAGCAGTGCTGTATCCCAAAGGAGGACTAGATGAAGTGCTCATGGGGAACTGCCTTTGATTGGTCAGGAATGGGTTTGTATTTTGAGGTATTTCAGATGTCACGCCTCCTTAAATGTTGTTTTCACTTTTTCAAATGTGTCCTCTGCTCTGTTTGGAAGAACAGGTGTTAAATAAGTCTCGGCTAGAGTAGAGTCCAATAGGAACACCTACCTTTGGCAAACATGGGTAAGATATCCGGGCTCCCCCAGCTCCAGGTGTACCTGCTCTCGTTAAACAGCGAATCAAATTCCACTGGATTCTCCTTCCACCCTGTTGACAAAAATCAAAATGATAAGAATGTGCATCTGACTTTTACACAATCATGCCCACCACACCAAAGGGCCTTTGCAAATTCATAATCTGTTTAAAACTCCTGTTTTAAAGTAACAGGAAACAAAGATTTGAGGCAAAGCAAAATAGGGATCGGGCCGGACCGGGAACCAAAAGCTGCCCTGGCCAAAATGCTTAAACCTACCCCGCTCGCTTTGTCTCCCCCCGCAACTTCTCTCTTCCCATCAATCCATTTTCTCTCTCCTTCTCCCTCGCCCCTCTCTTTTGCCTCCCTCTCTGATCTCTTTCTCTCTACCTTTGCCTTCCCTTGAATGCTCCCCATGTCTGTTGCATCTAACCACGGGAAACTGAAGCAGGTGACAGCACCAGGAGCGGCCCTGGGCTTTCAAACCTGACCTCGCAGGTCTCCAGCCCACCGGGGAAGCGTCCTGTGGAGTGGAAGGCCAGTCTGGTCCTGACAGGAATACTCTTTTGAAGGTGACATTCAATTTGCTATAATACACATCACACTGGTAGCAGTGACTTCTTGGTATTCCGTACAACAGAGAAAAGGTATGCAAGAAAAGTCACAAAAATGATCAATTAACTACGTACCACGTGCAACTGCACTGACATCCTCATAAAATCCAGCAATAAGAGCCACGTGTCCGGGCCTGGACTCGGTAGGCACGCGGGTATGAGATACCCCCCAACTGCCTTCGGTCTCCATGATCCGTCTGTAACAAAGGGCGAGAGAAATGTGCAGAGCACAGTGCATGTGTTATTTTGTTTAGGAAACAGAGGTTTACCTTCCAATCTAAACTGATGCATTTATTATTAATGTTGAGTGTGCGGAGGGGCCATGCCTCATGAGAGTAAAAGCTGTAAGAGGGCGATGATGGCCCTCCCTCCCTCAACAATGAGAATAAATAGCGGATTACATCCTGCAGATCTACATACGTTGAAATGAACAAGAGATGACCACAGCACTCAGATGGTGTATAGCTCGGATGAATGTGGGTAAATGTTCAAGAGTAGCATTCCAGTAAGAAAATCAATCAAAGTCCTTCTTTGTTCCAGTAGGTCTTTTATTCGGATTGTAAATTGCGAATTCCAATAGTACAGTCAAAACCGGCACAGCCAACATGTGTTTCGTCACGAATGTGACTTTATCAAGGCTATCAAAGCTGTATATATAGGCGGTACCTTCCTGGCGTAAATATGAGAAGTGCCTATATGGGAAGGTGTCAGGTAGGAAAGTCCGTATTTAAGAAAATTCCGTCGATATAGTTAAGTAGTATTCGTGGTGGTAGTCCTCAAAGTAATCATCTGTGTACAAACATAAGAAACCAAGAAATGGTGTGGACCCTGGTAAGTCCGTTATGAAGTCCGTCGGTTCTTCGTCCATAATTGAGAAAAAGTACATATGTGATTTATGCCGGGTCAAGTTCAATTTTTTGTTGTTTTTTAAAACAAAAGAAAAAACAAGGAAACAGGAGGCTAAATATGCCTAGTACAATAAAATCACATTGAAGATGTCTTGTGACAATCAGGACAATTCTCACCTTGTGTAGAATAATTCTAATATACAGTGTGTGAGGCAGCAAACCGTGTATTTCCCTTGCCAAGTCTGTTGAATTCTGGTTATAAACTGCAACAGGACCAAACAGGTATTTTATACAACGTGTGCCATTGGGTGACATTTATTTTCAATGCCATGGCATAGTCACGGAAGAGTTTATTACCACAGTCAGCACAACTGACATTGAAAAGCTATTTTACTGCATTATAGGTTGCACGCAATCATTACAGTACTGGAGAAACTATACTCTCCTAACAGCCACAAGGTCTCTCCGGTGTGATTCTACACTGCTACAAAAAACGTGACCCTTGTTTTTTGCTTTTGATTAAATACCTTTGTTAAAACCAGTACACATGAAACAATACCATGGCATATGCCATATATGCAAATGTGCAGAGTATAAAATGCGATTTATCACCATTGGTAAGGGACAGGTCGGGCATCATTATAAACGGTGATAAGCAGCATTCTACACTCTGCACGTCTGCATATCCAAAATATATGTGAAGTTATAACAAGATGCAGTCAAACAAAACTCTGTGAATTGTTGAATCATTACACTCACAGTCATCTGTCTACTAACAATTCTGTTTCAGACTGGCATAACATCTCAGCAGTGTGTATTGGATTCATCAAGACCTCGCGTACAGCAAGTGGGACAAGTGATTATGGACGGGAGCAGTACTTTAAGAGACAATACTCCCTGGTACACTGTGGTGGCATACTGAGTATTCTCCCGTCAAGCAGCGAACCGTCTCCTTGCCGGGAGAGTACCAGTGCTCATCAGGACAGCCAGGTCCAGGGTGTCTGCGGACCACTTTGTCAGCAGAGCTCTGGTTGAGCTCTAGGGTCTGGAACGTCTCCTGCGTGGTTTGTGAGCACGCACCCCTTCCCTGACTTAACTTCACAGGAATCTGTGGTGTATTTTGGACCTTTTGCGGCCGCGTACTGGCACCATCATGGTGAAGTTCTGCGCAGCCTCAGGCGACCAGGTTGTTCGCTTGTACACAAAGGATGTAAGTAATACTGGGGCATGGCACTATAAGTCAGGAGCGCGTCCTGTTTGACTGTGGGCCCGGTGGAATTAGATTACCACGAAAGACAAACAGCAGAAAATGGCGATGGAGCTAGCCTGTCAGACTCGCATAGTGTATTGCTTGCATTCATGTAGCCATTTTGTGGGAGGGATGGAGACAGCTTCCTCTTTAGAAATGCAGTGATAGGCCCTGCTTACATCATACCTTTTGATGTTCTTCAACAAAACCTCACTAGGCATAAGTCGAAATTAAGGGGTGCCAGAGACAGTACAAGGCCAGCCCAGTGCGATGGCACCCCCTTTTGTTCCCCTAAAGGTGTCACGATTGGATAGGATACAGGTGCGAGGAGATAAGACTGTCTTCCCCTTAATGCATGTGTTTTGAGCATCTCGAAGCAGATGGCTGCCAGTGGGACTTACATAGTACCAACAACAACAGCCCCGAAAGCTCCATAAAGATCGTTAGGAGTCCATTAGCGTGTGCACAAGGCAATCCGGAATAACAAGGCGAAGTCCAAGAAAGCAAAGTCTGCAGCAGGGTCAAAGCCCTAGATTCAACAACCATCCCATATACAGGCCGATAGGAGATGCAGAAAGCACACCCTCAGGGGGAACCTAAATACAGAAGCTCGTGGGGCAAAGAACCAATAACAATCTTAACATTAAAAGGACGGAGGCGGCTGAACAAAACCACTCAGCAGCAACGCCCAACAAACACCATTCTCCACACATACAGGAGCAATATTCAGTCCAAACAGTCTGCATATATGCTCACACCCATCAAAAGGATGCTCTCGATTTTAACCAGTGGATTCCATAAAGGAGCAGAAAGGTGCCCAAATATCTCTCGGGCAAGAACGTGCGGGGGCCAACTCCCAAAAGATGGACAGCTGCTCCTGGCAGAATGCAGCATCCCATCAGCCAATCATCCCTCCGCGGAGCCCTTCCCCTCCCCAGCAGACCGTCACTCTTCGCTTCGCCAACAAGAGCAACATACCAACGAAACGTCGCCACTCCGATGGCACCCCATCCAGCAGACCCATCAACACCACCACGGGAGAGAAAGGCAAATCCAGGCCAGTCATACCAGTTATCGCACACATCACTTCACCCCAAAAGATGCGTACCGCTTCACAAGTCCACGCCAAGTGCAGAAAATCAGCGTCCGTGGCAGAGCATCGCTCACATCGCGCATCATCCCGCAACCCCATAGCCCGTAAACTAAGAGGGGTATGATACAAGCGATGCAGGAACTTGAAATGTATGAGCCGTAATCTATAACTGGGCGAGAGTGCTCTCATGTGCGCACAGCAGCTTCTCCACATAGCATCAGTGATCTCCTCCCCAGCATCTCTCTCCCATTTGACTCTCGCAGCCTCCACCACCACCCGTCGCTGCTCCTGCGTACACCTATAAAGTTTGGTATTAAGCTGACGCGGGGACTGAACACGCCAAAGCAGCTCAAGCAAATGACAGGCCTGCGGCATTGTCGGAAGACCAGCAAAGTGCGCCCTGAGCATCGCGCATACCCGCAACAAATACAGCTTATGCAGCGCAGTATCAACCCCATCGCCTAGCGCCTCCTCAGGCGCCCGCAGACGCTCATTCAGAAACCAGTCCCCCAGTAAAGACAGCCCAGAAGCAGAAAGAAAGTCCAGCAGTCGCACATCACTTGGCATTCTCTCATCCGCAACCTCCAGCACCAGCATCGTAGGGGCAAAAGGCACACATTCACCCGACCGACGCAACAATGCAGCCCAAGCCCCAGACGTACACGCAACCGTATGCACACCCCTGGGACGAGTCCGAGTCATGCATCCAAGCACTCTCGGCAGCCGGCCCGGCCATACCGCATCACTCTCTGCCGCAAGATGAGGTAAATATCTCACCGGGCGGATCCAAAAATATGCAAAGTGGGCCTGAGCACAGTAATAATACAACTCCAGATCTGGGGCGGCAAGCCCACCCAACTCAAATGGCAGCGTCAGCTTCTCCCACGCGATCCTTGGCTGCCTGCCCACCCACACCAACCGCACTAATGCCGAACGGAGTCTCCGCAGAAAACTCAGGGGCAGCACCAGCGGAAGATTAATGAAAAGATACAGAAATTTAGGTAAAACCACCATCTTGGCAATGCCAATGCACCCAATCAGCGAAAGCAGCAAGGAGCGCCACATCTCCAGTCTGTCCTCCAACCAGACCACCAACCTACCATAACTGGCAAGCCAGAGGGTCTCAACATCACAGCTGAGCCATACGCTCAGATGACGGACCGGGCCTTCCGCCCACTCGACAGGATAGTGCGACGGAAAACGTGCGGTGCGATGAGTAAGAGGAAGCACCACCGACTTGGATCAATTCATCACTATGCCAGAGAAGGTGCCAAAGCGGACAACCTCAGTAAGCAAAACATCCAAGTTCTCAGTCGGCTCACGCATATACAGCGCAATATCATCAGCGTACATAGAGACCAATATCGGGCGCTGCCTAAACTACAGTCCCCTAGGATTATGGTGCTGCCACAAATAGGCCGCCAACGGCTCTATCGCAATAGCGAAAAGGAGCGGTGACAAAGGACACCCCTGCCGAGTTCCCCAGGCCACCGGGAAGGGCTCTGAGATACATCCATTCAACTGGAGCCTAGCAACTGGATTCGTATAGAGCAAGCGAATCAACCCGATAAAGCGCGCACTCATACCTATCCTGCCCAGCAGTGCAAATAAATAGGGCCAGGACAGGGAATCAAACGCCTTTGTCACATCCAAGAACGCTGCAGCCGGTTCATCCTCCGCTGGGAGGCTACCCAACATCGCAAAAAACGTGTGCAAATTATGCGCAGTCAAACGCCCCGGCACAAAGCCAGACTGATCCGGGAGCACCAGCTGCGACATCAATGGCTGCAACCGAAGCGCAATCAACTTAGCCAAGATTTTATTGTCAACATTAATCATGGAAAGTGGGCGGTACGAATCGCAACTGCAAGGATCCTTGCCTGGCTTAAGTATTGTAACACTCAGCACCTCCCTCAAGGAGGCGGGGAGAGAGCCCTCCTCCAACGCCTCAGCATAAACCTCCAACAGGTAGGGAGCCAGAATATTGGAGTACTCCTTGTAAAAGGCAGGGGGTCAAGCCATCGAGGCCCGGAGCCCTGTCACCAGGCAATCCACTAATTACTGCCTTGATCTCTTCCATCGAGAAGGGCTCATCAAAATAGGCCTATGCTTGTCATCAAACCAGAGCAGGCTAATGTCATCGAAGTAGGCCTGCCCTGCATCAAGATTTGACACAGCAGGTGCCGAATACAAGTCCTCATAGTACCGTGCAAAGCCCTGCACAATCCCCGCCGTTCCTGTGACCCGCTGTCCTTCCCACCCGTCTATCTCAGTGACATACCCACTCGCCCAGGGCCTGCGCAGCATACTCACCAAGGTGCGACCTGCCTTGTCACCCTCCCCATAATGCCTGGCCCTGGCATATTTCCCCAAAAAGCACACCTCGCGGTCGGATGCCTCCTCATAGTGAGAGATTGCATCCCGCAAATCTGCCAACGTCCCACCAGCCCAGTCCGCTGCCAGTTTCGCCTCCAGCTCTGCTATCTGAGACTCCAGCTCAGCTAGTTCCCGCCGCAGGGCACGAGGCACACCCCTCGAATAAACACTTTAAACTCTTCCCAAAGCGTTCCGTCAGAATCCACCGACCCATGATTCTCAGCGAAAAAATGCAAAATGGCCTCCTGCACCTCCTCACGGAACACCTCATCGCGAAGAGCTCCCTGCGGCAAGCGCCAAGCAAACGCAGCCCTCGGAACCCCAGGTATCGACAGCCGCAAATTCACCGGAGAATGGTCCGAAAGGGTCCGGGCCAGATGCTCCACCGAATGCATCCACATCTCCACACCCCTAGTCCCCAGCCAGCGATCCAATCGGGACCAGCTATTATGGACATAGTTAACACATGTGCCCTCTCGCAGATCCCCATGCTTAGCTCTCCAGAGATCAACCAAAGCACCATCACACATAAGGGCCAGAACTTTACTTTTCTGCCCCAAACATTTACTGCGAACAAAAGACACGTGGGAAAGACGGAGGAAGAGAAACACAAAAAAGCATCACAAAGAGAGGAAGCAGAAAGCTGCAAGAGTGAGTTGAAGGGGCAGGGATTAGCCGTAGATGGATTAAAGAGGCCGATATGGCTTCAGGATTGCGCTGCCCCAGTATTATCTGCTCGCACATTTAATTGCAGCAGCCGCTTGTTTCAAAGGAGAGCTTTGGGCACCAGCACGGTTTTATTCACAATTTGGCACTGTGCTGGAGATCACTACCAAAGAAGTCTACCCATGGGAAAAGGCAGGTGTAGCCCTGGTGGAGGAGCTTCCCAGCAGGAACTGGACTGAACACGCCAACCAGCGATGACTGCATGATGGTGCCTTGGTGAGGACTGGTGCTGCCAGAGCCCTTGGTAAGCCCTGCGCCAACTGATCAAGAATGTACATCCCCAGTAGCTGTCAATGGGCCTTGAGGTGATCTGCAGCCCCCTCAGTGCTCTGGGAGTGACTGGTGAGCCTGCCGCCCTGAACTGCAGTCACGCTTGATTGTACAACTTGCCTGTCATCTGTTACAAGTTCAATGTGAGCACGAGGTACACTGAACCACAACCTGTGATTTTGTTCTGAGACTGAACTTTGCCTGGTGCTTCCAAGTGCACCTGTGACCTTTCACCCCCCATGTCATGTGCACCAGGTGTTCTAAGGAGTGGGTTGTGTGGCTAATGGACTCCCATTGCCCAATTTGAGAACTTGTAAGTGGGCTTAACTTTGTTTGAACACGGGGTATCCTAGGCCTGCAGAGCTGGAATTTGCCGCTGCTCCCTGGCCCAACACGGCTATGTGTGCTCTTACAAAACTCTCCATGAAGGGGCACTGCTGAGCAGAGGACCCCAACAGCTGCTATGGATGTTGGCAGCTTGGGTGGTTGCACAAGTCTAATTTAACACGCTCCTGAGTAAGGAGGGATTGGGGTCTGAATGGTGTCAAAGACCAGTTTTAAAGGGCGAGTAGAGAACAAGTCAGAGAATAACCTCAGGGCCACGAAACATAGAGAAGCTGCCCACAGCACCACCAGCAGGCCCGCACCTGTCCAGGATTCCCATAGTAGTGATACTCACCTAGAACTGATTAGATTTGTTTGAAGTTACAGTGATTATGCTTAAACTCTGCAACATCAAAAAGTAGTGTAATACAGTTCCATTTCTTCAGCAGTAAATGTACAGACTGAGCAATCCATTTCAGTACTGTATGCTCTGTAGAATACAATTCCTCAAACCCACACTACCTCCTTGAGTAAGATATGGACAGCTTAACTAGGAACCCTCAAAATGCTACAGAGATGCACTAATGCTCAGTGTTTAGTTCACCAGTAGACCATCCCAGGACACCAGAGGTAAACACACTAAGGCCCTCATTACAACCCTGCCGATCGGCGTTAAAGCGGCAGTAAGACCTCCAACAGGCTGGCGGTAAAAAAACTGAATCACGACCATGGTGGTAACCGCCAACACAGACAGCCACTTTAACACTCCGACCGCCACGGCGGTACAAAAAACACCGCGGCGGAAACCGCCAACAGACAGGCGGAAGACAATGTACCGCCCACAGTATTACAACAGGCCAATCCGCCACCTTTTCCGGGGTGGATTCACAGCGAACAAAAACACAGCGGAAACAGGACTTGGAAGGGAAAACGCTCACCTCAACACACCCCACAAGGAACCAGGACGCCATGGAGCCAGAACTCCATATTCTACCTGCCTTTGTCTTCCTGCTCCTCTACCAGGAGCACGAACGCCGGCAGCAAAGACCACGGTGAGTACTGCACCTACAACACAGGGGAGGGGGGCGGGAGAGGGGAGTGACACACACACCCAACACACATCACCCCCACCCTCACCCTCACCCACTACAACACACACACTAATACATGTTGATACATTACAGTTACACCCCCCAACCCCACCGGAAGAATGCAAAGACAAAAGGAAATGATTGTAACGATTGTAATCAATTAAAATCCAGTACTCAAAAATATATATACACTATTAACAAATATATACACCAAGAATACAAGTCCAGGTACTGCACCATTGATAGTCCATGTACCACTGGGCCCAAAATGCATGGGCAAAGCCACACAAGATACCCGATCAAAACGGAGAGAACACTGCAGGGGCATCAGATAGAAATACAACAGGCACCTCAGGGGGAAGGGAAGGGGGGCACCTCAGCCGGATGAGTGCACGACGCCAGATCCACGAGGGGGCTCCATGCCCACTGCTGTATCCTGGGGAGTGCAAAGCCACAGTCTCTCAAGTCTCTCCAGTGGGTGGGTTGCCCACTGCTTTATCCTGGGGAGTGCAAAGACAGTCTCTCAAGTCTCTCCAGTGGGTGGGTTACCCACTGCTTTATCCTCTGGAGTGCAAAGCCACATTCTCACAAGTGGATAACAGTCTCCACTGGTTTTGGAGGGGGCTTTGTGCCCAGAGTGCTTCATCCTGCCAAGAACAGAGGTAGTGGATGCCTTTCTCCACTGGTTCTGGAGGGGGCTTTGTGCGCAGAGTGCTTCATCCAGCTCGTGGCGGCCTCAGTAGCGGCGGTGCTTGCGGCGCTCATTGGCCTGCGGTGCTGGTGGGTGGCTCAGTGAGCGTGCTGCTGGCGGCGGTGTCCTGGGCAGAGGTGCTGGTGGCGGCGGTGTCCTTGGCAGCGGTGCTGGTGGCGGCGGTGCCCTGGACAGCGGTGCTGGTGGCGGCGGTGTCCTGGGCAGCGGTGCTGGTGGCGGCGGTGTCCTTGGCAGCAGTGCTGGTGGCGGCGGTGTCCTGGGCAGCAGTGCTGGTGGCGGCGGTGTCCTGGGCAGCGGTGCTGGTGGCGGCGGTGTCCTTGGTATCGGTGCTGGTGGCGGTCTTGTCCGCCATGCAGGTTGGCAGCGACTTCCCTTTCTTTCTGTGCCCCTTACCCACCTTGGATGGTGGCGCAGTTGTCTTCCCACTCCCAACTGTAGTTCTGGGAGTGCCCTTGGTGGCAGGTGTTTTGCCTTTCTCCATTCGGGCAGTGGCCAACTTCTTATGCTTCTGAGGTGGGGGACTGTCCGTGGTCTGGCTCCTTGGCACACTGGTTGCCCTGCTGCTTGGCGCACTCCAGAAGCCGGTTACTGCTGGCACCACTGTTCCCCGCTGATGTGGTGGCTGAGGTGCTGGGTTGGGACCTGGAAAGGCGTGCCCTAGGGGACTGAAGGGGTGGGGGAGGTAAGGGGAAGAGGTCAAGGTTGGACAGGAAAAGTTTTTTAGACACACTGGGACCGTAGATGGAGGGTGTTTGGCAGTGGAGGAAGAGGTAGTGGTTGTAGGAGGTGTACGTTTGCTGACTTTGGGTGAAGGTACATGGGCTAGAGGCTGTCGTGAGGTGGATGGCTGTTGGGTGGGTGTGTGACAGCGTTTGTGTACCTTGGGAGGTGGGCTCACAGACACACTGGGAGAGGACACAGGGGATGTGTGAATGGTAGTGACGGTGGTGAGTGCACGTAAGCGGTGTGTGGTGATGGGTGTGCTGGTGATGGACGTAGTGGCTGAAGATGTAGTGCATGCAGGTGTGAGTGGAGACGTGACAGGGAGGGAGGAGGGAGACGAGGAGGAGGGGGACACAGTGGAGGCAGTGGCTGTTGGTATGTCTGCATGGGTATGATGCTTGTGTGAGAGCCTGTGGGATGTGTGGTGAGTATGTTTGCAAGAGCTTCCCTTGTGTGTTGAGGTGTGTGCATGCCGGTCTGATGGTGTGCTTGGGATAGGCTGAGGTACAGTGGTTTGGGTCTGGGCGGAGGAAGTTGGAGGGGGGAGGATGGACCCAGGGACAATGGCTGCCATCAGTGCTGAGGCCAGAGTCTGAAAAGCTTGCTGTTGGGCTGTCTGACCAGAATGAATGCCCTCCAGGTATGCATTGGTCTGGTGCAACTGCCTCTCTACACCCTGGATGGCATTCAGAATGGTAGACTGCCCAACAGTGAGGGATCTGAGGAGGTCAATGGCCTCCTCACTGAGGGCATCAGGGCTTTCAGGGGCAGGGGCTGAGGTGCCTGGGGTGAAGGAGATGCCCACCCTCCTGGGTGAGTGGGCACGGGCCACACGCTGAGGGGCTGCTGGGAGGGCATTGCTGGTATGGGGGTTGCGGCTGTAACTGTAGATGCGGGGAGCAAAGAGGGGCCCGCCACTGCAAGGGAGCTCCCATCAGAGGAGGAGTCTGTGTCGCTGGTCTCAGCTCCTGTCCCCGCCGTGGAGCTCCCCTCACCCTCCGTCCCACTGATGGCTTCAGACTCCGTTGTCTCGCCCTCCAGGGCCATGTGGGATGCAGCTCCCTCCTGCTCTGGTGCCACTGCTCCTACACCTGATGATGCTATTGCACACAAGAACAGGGAGACCAAAAAAGGGGGGGGGGGGAGACAGAAGAAAGACATGTTGAGTGCATGCAATACCGCTACCGTTGGCGGACACTAAAGACACAGAAGACCTCTGCACTACGCCGTGCACTTAGAGTTCCCTAATTAATCACAGGGACATGGGGTACAAGGCCTTTGCCCGATTGCTGCACACATGGAAGTCACACGAGCCTGACTAGGTGTAGTTGGCTCTGAATACTGGTGGGGTGGGGTGCCACATGGCCTGTCTTACGAAGGGACCTTGCCTACTAAACTCGCCCTGGCCTAGGGGAACCCACAGCCCACCTCCCCCACCCAGACACCTCGTAATGCGTGCTGATTCAGCTGAATGAGAGTGTATTCACCCCCTTGTGCCTGCTGTGATGCTCTCAAGCACCCATCCAACTCCGGATACGCCACCGCCAGGATCTGGAACATCAGGGGGGTCATGGTGCGAAGGGCACCCCTCCAAAGTTGGGAGGCCATCCCCAGCTGGGCCTCCGCTGTTTTCTTGCTCCAGCGGCGAATGTCCTCCCATATTTTCCGGCAGTGGGTGCTCCGTCTGTGGTGGACCCCCAGGGTCCGGGCGTCCTTGGCGATGGCACGCCAAATATCCTTCTTCTGGTGGGCGCTGACCTACAAGAATAGTACAGGGGAAAAGGAGAAGATATAACCGCCCGGACCGTCACAGTCATTGGCCCGCGTTCCTACCCTTGCCATGACGCACATGCACTCACCGTCTTTTCATGCACGCCTCATTCTCCCCCCCCATCTTCCATCCACACCACTCCACATAGGCACGGCCCATACAGCATGCTCAAAGTGTACTTACCTGTTTGTCTGGAGGACCGCAGAGTAGCGTGTACTGGGGGAGGACCCCATCCACTAGTTTCTCCAACTCCTCCGTGGTGAAGGCAGGGGTCCTTTCCCAAGACACATGAGCCATTTTCTCTTCCAGACTCAGGTCACAGCAGCACTGGCAGTGTAGGTCCTCTCCTGTCGAAGATCAGGTATCAAGTGAGTGAACAGATAGAAAATGGTGGTCACGTCCGCGGCGGTGCGTACCGTCACTGCTGGCGTAAATCGTCATTGGCTCCTGGGACCCACAGGGTCCAATGTTAACCAATGCAGGATTGCGCCGCGGTCTTCGACCGCCTACCACAGCGGTGTACAAGGCCAGCGCAGTTACCTCATATCCTCTTGTCCCACATTACAGGTCAGGCAGCCGCCATTTCAGGGGGCCACATGGCAGTATTTTTAAATGCGTCACACATATCTAGGCCTTGCATACACATTAAGAAAGGGACATAGCAGATTGAAAAATGTGTGCAATAAAGTTGTGTTTTCGTACCTCAGTGTTGGCTGACCCTCTGCACGCTGTTCTCCTCCATAGAGCACATCCGCTGGGGCAGGTGAGGAGATGGCTACCCCAACCTGTCATGGCTACTGACCCCAGCGAGAAATCCCAGGACAAGGGCATAGGAATGCTACAATGAGGGCCATGGGCAAACTAGGAGGGTTATAGAGAGGACCTTCGGCCTCCTGAAGGCCAGGTGCAGGTGCCTCCATGTGACAGGTGGTTCCCTATTCTACCCACCAAAGAAGGTGTGCCAGATCATCGTGGCCTGCTGTATGCTTCACAACTTGGCTTTGCGACGACAGGTGCCTTTTCTGCAGTAGGATGGTCCAGATGAAGGTCTTGTGGCAGCTGTAGAGCCTGTGGACAGTGAAGACGAGGAAACAAAAGAAGAGGATATAGACAACAGAAACACAGTGATTCATCAATACTTCCAGTGAGACACAGGTAAGAAGACATCACTGCCTGCTACATCTGATACACTTGTTCTACCTCTCATCTGTCTATCACTTTCACCCAGTGTATGGACCCTGAGTTGTCACTTTCCCTTTCGATTTCAGATGTGGGTCCCACTGTGTGACATCTGCTTTGTTTCCTCATGGACTAGAGCTGTGTGACATAGGTATGTTGACAATACAATGGATATTGCATTTTGCCTCAGTTATTGCAAATAAACATTTTCGAAAGCACAGACTGACTCCAGATAGTTTTGTGATTTAAGGGTGTTTATTTAAGTGCTAAATAGTGGAGGGGGTTGTAAAATGGTCAGGGGTGATGGTGGAGGAATGTCCATGGCAGAGTCCTGTCTATTAGTCTCTCAGGTGCATTGTCCAAAGGGGCACAGGAAGTGGAGCTGGGGCAGTTGATGGATGGACAGGGTGACAAAGTGGGACAAAAGGATGACAATCAGGGTGGTCTCATTTCTTGGCGGGGGTCTTGGCATTGTTATCTGTCTTTGTCCCGGATCTCAGGCACCGCTCGCAGGGTGGTTCATCATCTGCAGGGGGTGGGGTGCTGGTGTCGTGGTCCTGTGGCGGTTCCTCCTGTCCACTAGCGCCGGCAGAGGCGGTGGGCAGTTCATCATCCAGGCTAGTGTCAGGGGCCCCTTGTTGTGCCACAGTTTCCCTCCTGGTGTTCACGAGTTCCTACAGCACCCCTACAATGGTGCCCAGGGTGGTACTGATGGCTTTGAGTTCCTCCCTGAACCCCAAATACTATTCCTCCTGCAGCCGCTGGGTCTCCTGAAACTTGGCCAGTGCTATTGCCATTGTCTCCTGGGAATGGTGGTAGGCTCCCCTGATGTTGGAGAGGGCCTTGTGGAGAGTGGGTTCCCTGGGCCTGTTCTCCCCCTGTCGCACAGCAGCCCTCCCAGTTCCCCTGTGTTCCTGGGCCTCTGTCCCCTGAACCGTGTTCCCACTGCCACTAGGTCCTTGCTGTTGTTGGGGTGGTGGATTAGCCTGGGTTCCCTGTAGTGGTGGACACACTGCTGCTTGACGTGTCCTGGGGACAGAGGTATGGGCCCGCTGGGTGGGTGCTGTGTTGGTGTTTCTGTTGTGGCTTGTGCCGGTGTGAGGGGAACAGACTGTCCTGAGGTCCCAGATGGGACGGGCTGGTCATCTAGATCCAGTTGGACAGAGCTACTGTCATCACTGTGGGCCTCTTCTGTGGGGTGTGGGGGGAGTGGACATGTCTGGAACCTCCTGTCCGGTGATGTTGGGTAGGGGTCCTGCAGGGGTGTAAAGGCATAATTATTGCATCTGTGTGTGCCATGGTGTGCAATAGGCGGGTGAACCTGTACCCCAGTGCTTGCATTCTTGTGTAGGACCTTGTGTGCTAATTGTTTAGGGGTGCGTGTGGGTATGTGCAGTGGCCATGCATTGGTGATGGGTGTCCATGCTTTGGTGTTGCATGCATGGCTTGGTGTTGGGATGGGTGGTTTGTGATAGTGGGACATATGTGAGGAGTTGGAGTGATGGGGGTGAGGGTAATGTGATAGCATGCATGTAGGGTGGGGGATGAAGTAGTTAAAGATTTGACTTACCAGAGTCCATTCCTCCAGCAACTCCTGCGAGGCACTCAAGATGCAGTATAGCCAAGACCTGCTCCTCCCATGTTGTTAGAGGTGGGGGTCCGCCAACAGTCCTCTGAACTGCGATGTGGTGTCTTGAGACCACGGAACGTACCTTCCCCGTAGGTTGTTCCACCTCTTCCTGATGTCATCCCTAGTTCTTGGGTGCTGCCCCACTTCGTTGACCCTGTCCACGATTCTGCGCCATAGCTCCATCTTCCTAGCTATGGTGGTGTGCTGCACCTGTGATCCGAATAGCTGTGGCTCTACCCGGATGATTTCCTCCACCATGACCCTGAGCTCCTCCTCAGAAAACCTGGAGTGTCTTTGCGGTGCCATGGGGTGGTGTGGGTGTGGGTGATGTGTGAGGTGGTGTGTGTTGTGATGTGTGGGGTGATGTTTAGGGGTGTGTGGTGTTTTGTGCGTGCATGTGTATGTGTGATGGTGTTGTGTGCCTCTGTATGGTGGGGTTGTCTTTGCTGTGCTGTCTCTATGGCCTTCGTCTAAATTTTTGGTCGTAAGGGTTTGTGGGTGATGTGGGTGTGTGTTTTATATTGTATTGAGTGTGTGGGAGTGGTGTGTGTATGTGTATCAGGTGTGTGTATTTGGAATTGTCCAATGTGGTAGTGTTTTGCAAATGTGTGTGTATTTTGAGCGCGGCGGTGTGTACCGCCAATGGAATACAGCGGTTGAAAGACCACTGCGTGGATTCGTGGGTCGTGATAGTGTGGGCGTATTCCTGTTGGCGTGACGGTGGAGGTTTTGTTATCGCCAGTTTATCACTGACCTTTGGTGTGGTGGACTTGTGTGGGTGTCTGGATTTTGGCAGATTCCGAGCTGTGGGTCGTAATAGCTGTGGCGGAATTCCGCGGCGGTGTGTTGGCAGTCTTCTGCACGGCGATAAGCGGCATTTACCGCAAATGTTGTAATGGCCCCCTAAATCTCCTCTAGTGCGGCCTAATGATCCCTTAGTGCCCAGTGGTTCCTGAACAAGTTTCAACAGAAGCACTACCCTGAGCTTTTGCTGAATAATTCAGATGCAGCTCCTTTGCATTGTCTAATGGCTCCTCGAGTTTGGAAGGCTCTGTATCTCATTGTGAAGGGTCAAAGGTACCATATGCGTGCATGACACAGTACATCTGAGGCAAGGCATATCCCTCTACAATGTTTCTGTGCACACAGGACATTGAGGCTTAAAACAGGTGGCCAGTTCAAAGTGGGAATTAGAATACTAGCTCGAAGGTAAGTATTAAAAAATGGCTTGAATGGCAAAAGTTCCTTGACAGGATACACACGTCTGGTAACACAATACATGTGGCATAACAGTGGCAATTCACGGCTAACTGGGCATCCTGGGATGATGTCTACACTTGGTGATGCTGCTCCAGGCGTAATGGTGGTCATTTCTACAAAACTGCTATCCATGGCATGATACCCCCCAGCTAAAATGCTGTGTTATGTCCAGTACTCAAACCTGGTAAAATCCTGGCACTGAAATAATACACAGAATTTCAGGTAATTTTGGGGGCTCCCGAGAGGCGTGGCCAAGGGCGTCAAGATGGTGGCCGCACTCTAAGAGTGCTCCGGACCCCTCCGTCATCCACCCGAATCCACTACCGCACATGATCCTACTGTGATCCCCACCGAGACTCGAGGGGTGCCTTGGTGCCATCTGACACAGGGAGCTCAAAATCCGGAGCTCGGGGGTGCCTGTGGACATCGAGAGGCGGCGCCGACCCGAACACCGGGCCGCGGCCGAGGAGGGACCGCCCTGTGGCCGTCGAGCAACCAGACAGCAAGCCGGTCCCGACCGGCAGGGGCCGGCCGAGACCACCGGGTCCGTGCCCGGAGGTGCCGCACCCTCTGCTGTGCCCGAGAGAGAGCCTGGAGGGCGGCCGAGCGGCGGGGCCGAGAGTGCGCAGCCCCGGCGCCGACAGGCGCCGGAGTTGTTTGGGACCCCGTGTCCCGCCGGACCGGGCGCTTGGAGCCCAACGAGCAGCTCACCGGTAAGAGGTGGCGCGACCTCGGAGGGCGGACGACGCAGAGGGTCGAGCGCTGGGGGCTGCGCCCTCCGAGGCCCCAGAAGACAGCACTACGTGCCGCCGCGCGGTTGGGCCTGAGATCCGTGCCCCGGTGCCCTTCTGGACCATGGCCCCCCACGAGGCGCCGTCCGCCGGCTGCGCACCCGGGCCGGGAGGCGCTGAAATCGAGCCAGCTCCGGAGCGGGGAGAGCGAGCGGAGGAGCAAGGAAGGGGTGATGAGAAGGAGCGACGAGGGCCTAGGCCCAGGTGGACCCACACATTGATGTCCCTAATTTGGTGCCCAGAAGGGAATATCGGCCCACTGAGGAACGGCACCCAACTGGCACAGCAACTCCGCCTAACGGGCACACCCGGGGGAAGTCGGGCAACAGTCGGTTCGCCTGTTCGAGGACCATCACTCCGGAGGAACCCAGCAGCTAAACACGTCCATACCCCGGATCTGTCGAGGGGTGAACCCCCTTTCTCCGCTGACTAATCCTGAGACATATCAAGTGGGGGGGATCATGAGACAGGCCTAGTGCCCTAGTCTCTGGGCGTTGCACAACCTCTGATTGCCCCTTGACTGGAGCCCCCCGCCCCGGGCGAATACCCCGAGTCAGTCCCACCTGAGCAAGAGACACAGGAGCTCTGTCATGGATATGCACTGCTCCCAATAGACCAAACCTGCGATTACTTGACCCATCGGACAACATGGGTAAAGACAGAGCCTCCAAACAGGCGCAGCCATCCCAGCAGAAGATTGATCAGTTTACTACGCCAACGGTCCCCCGAACCAGAGGAGATGCTCCGCCTAATGAACAGGCTGCAGATGGGGGTCAACACTATCCTTCTTGCAATTCAAACCTCACAACGAGAGGTGGAAACAAAGATTGGAGAAGTGAGAGAAGAGATGGGCCTCGTAAGACAAGATCTCAGAAATCCAGTAGGCCGCATTATGGAGGTGGAGAACCGTGTCTCACAGACAGAGGATGACTTGACCGACCTCAGAGCCAAAGTGGCCCAGCTACAAACTCGGACCGGCTAACTCCACCGTAGAGTAGGATTCATTGGTGTCCCGGAGGGTGTGGAAGAGGGCAAAGCTACCAAATTCCTAGAGAACTGGATTAAATCCTGGTTGCCAGAGAACTATCTTTCGCCATGGTTCGCGATTGAACGAGCGCATAGAGCCCTGGCCCGCGCCCCCCGGGTGGCCCCCGAAGACCCATGATAGCGCGCTTCTTCAATTTCAAAGACCGTGACGCAATCCTCAGAGAAGCCAGGCGCTCCCCCGACCTCCTTTGGGACAATCAGAAGATCTTGGTTTTCCCAGACTACACTCGAGAAGTCCAGACCAAGCGCCAATCGTACGAACAGGTGAAACAGAAGCTGAGAGCGATGCAACTTTCGTACATGCTCCTCTTCCCAGAGCGCCTGAAGGTAATCCTTGCTGGTAAGGCGCACTTCTTTGAATCACCCGAGGAGGCATGGGACTGGCTGACGGAGGAGGGTATCGGAAACCGTAAGGGACCTGCCGATCCGTCTGGGGGACCCCGGGAATCACACCCAGGCACACAAGCAACCATGAGGAGAGGTCGAAAACGCACCAGATCCAGAAGGGGAAGGCCAAGGAACTCCATTGCCCAAACAGACGAGGACGCCCACTTGACCCTGGTCCCCCCGTCGGTGCCGGTGGCTCACTCCGAAGAGCGAGCCTCGAAAGAAGAACGAGAAATGGGCCGCTTGAGCCAGTCCCCCGAACTCAGTTAACACTGGTCCTACATGTACTGAGCTCCTACACACTGGGCCGCGCCGGCGGAACCGATTGGTGTCCCGGGCGACAGGTGCAGAGGCGCACCCACGACGGCACCACGCCGAGCAAGCTAAAGACTTTATTATAGGCAGTGGGTTTTTTGTTAATTAACTGCAACTGATCCGACACACAGGAGGGGTCCACCACTCCACTCGATGGCAGTCTACACGGCTGTACAGCCCCGTTGGGCATTAGGGCGACAGATGCTTCGGAGGTAGAAGTATGGGGTGGGGGGAAGTTGGGGAGTTTAAAGCTCATCTTCTGGCTTAATGAAGTGTTTATGACAAGAAACCATAGCAATGCCGATACCTGCCGTACCGGTCCCTTCCAATCAATAGGCCTGTCTCTGAGCCCCTGGTCAGGTCCCCGAGTTCCCGTAACGCACTCATGGCACATACAACACCCGCACTGACACAGATTATTTCATGGAACATCAACGGCCTCCTAGATAAAATTAAAAGAACTGCAGTGTTTAACACCCTGCGCAGGTATGCCCCCTCGGTGGTCCTCCTACAGGAGGCCCACCTACTTGGAACCAAATGCCCTATCCTAGCACGGGGAGGCTTTGACAAAGCTTACCACGCGGGCTTCTCGAGGGGCTCCAGAGGGGTGGCCATTTTGTTTCATCGCTCACTGCCCATAGTGGTTACAGCCACGCAATCAGACCCACAGGGCAGATTTGTTGCGGTGACCGGCATACTGCACGGGTCGCCGATTAACATCGTATGCGCATACGCTCCCCCAGCTGGCTTTGATACCTTCTTACTAACCCTCCGCCGGACGATTATAGGCCTCCCGCAGGGACTCACGCTTATTGGAGGTGACTTTAATTCGGTCCTAGACCCTAAAATAGATGTATCCGGACCTATTTCATCCACCAGAGTCGGGAGAACAATCAAACTACACGGTTGGACAGCAAGCCTAGGCCTGTGCGAAGTTTGGAGGACATGGCACCCCAGAACGCGACAATACACACACACTTCAGCGGCCCATGGCTCCCAGGCACGAATTGACCTTGTGCTCATGCCCGCCTTAGACATCCCTAGAGTCACGGGTGCTGAGTTACTACCTAGAGGAGTCTCGGATCATTCCCCAGTACGTATCCGAGTAGGAGACATAGCCCCAAATCAACGCCCCATGTGGCGTATGAACGCATGGTACCTACAAAATAACGATTTCACTCTCGATATAAGGGACCACCTTACCCAGTACTTTGATCAAAATCTGGGGTCCGTACAGTCCCCGGGCACACTCTGGGCGGCGTGTAAAGCCATACTCAGAGGCTATGCCAAGTACCGTGTGCGCGCCCGTGAACGGGCACGAGACTTACAAGTGACAACCCTTGAGTCCAAAGCTCTGGCCCTGGAGCAGTCAGAGACTACCGCAGCATCAGCATCTGCCCTGAGGCGTCTAACAGTGATTACAGAGGAAATAAGACAGTTGGTGTTTGAGGCTGCAAGGCACACATGGAGAGCGTCGACGGCCCGGGTGTATGGATGGGGTGATAAGAATGGCAAACTCCTGCATTGGTTGGCCTCGCGCCCCCTAGCCAATAGAGTTATCCCAGAGGTCGCAGACGAAATAGGCTCAGTCGCACAGACCCCCAGTGAAATTGCTGCGAGTTTTGCATCATACTACGCCCAGCTCTACGCCATGCCCCCCGCCCACAAATTGAAAGGGAATCCCCCCTTCTAGATGACATAATCCTCCCTAAAATCCCGAAGGCGACCAGAGAGACCCTAGAGGAATCCATAACCCTGGCCGAAATAACAACAGCCATATCCGGTCAAACATCAGGCAAAACACCTGGACCAGACGGCTTCCCATCTGAGCTCTATGGCAGATGTGGGGATATTCTAAGCCCTCATCTGCTCAATATGTTTAATGAAGCAATGAAGATAGGCCGCTTCCCAACCGGAATTGATCAAGCCACAATAGTGGTGATTCCGAAGACCCGCCCGCCATCGCATGAACGCTCAGCCTACAGACCCATCTCCCTGTTGAATACTGAAATCAAAGTGCTCTCAACACTACTTGCTACCAGACTGAAGGCAGTGCTTCCCTCGCTGGTGCACCCAGACCAGTGCGGCTTCATGCCCTCACGTAGCACCAGACACTGCATTAGGAGACTGCATAATGCTTTGGCTCGCCGCGGCACCTTGACCAAGTCCCCTCTTGCCCTCCTTCTAATAGACTTTGAAAAAGCCTTTGATACTGTGGATTGGTCATACCTAGAGCAAGTTCTAAGGAAGAGCGGATTAGGACCCAAATTCAGAAGCCTGATAAAACTGCTCTACTCCAACCCGACAGCTCGTATCCAGGTAAATTGGGTGACATCCGATCCATTTCCCATTCGTCACGGGATCCGACAGGGATGCCCGCTCTCACCGTTACTCTTTGCCCTGGCAATTGAGCCACTGGCAAAGCTGCTGAGAGAAGACCCACTAATAACAGGCTGGGCTTGGCCTGTGGGACCGGAGGACCGGGTAGCACTGTACGCTGACGACCTCCTCCTTTACCTCTCCAACCTCGCAATGAGTGGCCTGCGAGTCCTAGAACTCCTGAAGCTCTTCTCACAAGCCTCGGGGCTTACCCTGAACGCTAACAAATCCCTATTGATTCCACTACATCCCTTGAGAGACTGTGTAAGCTGGCAGAAAAATATCCCAATCCGCCGCAATAGTTTTAAGTATCTGGGGGTTCACATAACTCTACTCCCCGAGCTTGCGTGGGAACTAAATATTACACCGCTCATTAAGAACTCCAGAAAAGACCTTCAACGCTGGCAGAATTTACCACTCAACACACTGGGGAGAATAGCCCTATACAAAATGATGGTGCTCCCCAGATTCCTATACCAACTGCAAAACTTCCCCCACCTCATCCCCCGGAAATGGTCTAACGAGGTCGAGACTATGGCACGCCAATTTCTGTGGCACGGTTCCCGCCCCAAACTAGCCCTTGCCACATGTCAAAGAGACATCTACGAAGGGGGACTGGGATTGTCCAATATTTATTTTTACTATCTAGCCATGCGCCTACTGGTGATCAACGACTGGCTATCGGGAGGATGGACCGACCCCGCGTACAGACTGGAACTTCAGGAGATGGGCTACAACGGGGTTTTTAGTGCCCTGTACGGGGGCGTGATCCCGCAGTCCGTCCCAGAGGTGACCAGATTGGTTTTCACGGGATGGAGAGCAGCGCAGGGGGCCTCGGGATGGTGGTCTTGTCTAACTCAGCAGACACCTCTCTGGCAGGGGAAATGGCTAAAGGAAGTCTCCACGCTAAAGGGCTTTAGGAAATGGGACACTATTGGGATAACTACACTTGGCGACATCTGGGACGGCACACACATTCGACCCTTTGAGGAGCTTCAGAAAACATACTCTTTAAATAACACCCAGTTTCACAAATATCTACAACTCAGGCATGCTCTATTGGTACATGTACGACCCGGGGACAACATCCCAGAATATAGTCCGCTAGAAACGAAAATTATGATGGGGCACCTAAACAAAGGGGGCTTTTCTCAAATATACCGCTCCATCCTTACCAACACATCCCCTCCCCTTGAAGAACTTCGCCGGAAATGGGAGGGCTGGGTGGGCCCCATGGAGGATTTAGACTGGAGAGAGGCTCTAATGGCTCCCCGAACATTGGCCATATCCACACGGTTTCAGCTGTTACAGACCCTCTACCTACATGCAGCCTACTTTACCCCTAAGAGACTCCACCGAGCGGGTCTTCGGCCCACAGATGAGTGCCCCCGGTGCTCTCAAACGGGGGCGGACTTCTTCCACATGGTCTGGGCCTGCCCGGTTGTTGAGTCATATTGGAGAGCAATCATAGAGGAGGTCTCCGAAGTATTGCAATCAACAGTGGAGATATCTCCGACACCACTTTTACTGGGGGCAATGGGCGAGACAGGGCTAAATAGATCGAGTCGTAAATTCCTGGGAGTGGCCTGCCTAGTGGCAAAAAGAGACATTATTTCGGAATGGAAGGCCGTAAAAGCACCGTCCCTTAACAAATGGAGACGGGGAGTGGATTGGTGTGCAGGATGTGAAAAAATGGTATACCAGGCAAGAGGATGCCCTGAAAAATATTATAGAATATGGGGGAGTTGGGTGGGTCTGCTGGCCGACTGATCAATCTGGGTCAGCAGATAATTATAGGCGGTTCCCCAACAACAAAAGTCACCCAGGGTATATGGGGCACCAACAATAGCAACCCCCGCTTTGTGTGTGAGATGGGCCAGACAGGGGCCGCACAAGTTGAAGAGCAGGCTGATCTCCCTCAGAAGTGGCATCAACAAGGGTCACCACCTTACTCTAGTGCTATAATGACGAGGCCAAAAATCAAATACTCCAAAATAAAATTTACTCCAGACTATACTGAGGCCATGAGGCCTACCAGGGCCCTTCGGCCCACAGGACGAGTAAGACGGAAGTGGCAGACGATACATCGTGAAGAGGGTGTTATGGTATTGTCATCTGTATATTTCAATTATTGCTACATTGTATCATTGTTATGGTTTTTCCCTTTTGTTTTTTTTTCTTCAAAATAATAAAAAAAATCTTTATAAAAAAAAATTGGGGGGCTCCCATAGCTTGATGGTGCCCATTTCAGGCATAATGCTGGCACTACCGTAAAGTGATATTTCCTGAGCTATTGTGGACATCTTGGGATGATGAAAACAACTCCAAGCACTGGAAAAGACCAGTTCACATGCAAGCCACAGAATGTTTCAAAAGAGTCAAGAATCTGAACTGTTTGCATGCTTGATTGATCAGGGGGTTTCTGATACAAAAACATATCAGCTGCATACAGAAAAACTCGATCATCGATCCCTACTGAATCCCCACAAACATATATCTGTTTGGAGCCTTTCAGCCAGTACACACAGCAATAAGGACAGTGAGAACCCCGGTCTGATGACTTTACCAATGGGAAACCCCTTACTATTAACTCGGACCACTCCATCGACTGTTCACAGAGCAGTTCAATATAGATGATTCCTTGTGAAGGACGAGAGCATAAGGTCCCACCTTTGGGGGCTGAAGGGCTTTTCAGTGCCCACTAGGACGATTGCTCGTGACCCTGCAGCCGGTGTATCAATGCCCAGGTGTTGTACAGGCATCCTGTGTTGTTCGATGGAGCAAGAATGCAATTACCCCAGTGAAGTGGTTTCGTCACTATTTTGCATTCAGAGTTAACTAGGGAAATAGCCCTGAAAGACGAGCATAACTCAGGAGATTAACCAGTCTGCAGAATCACATTTATGACTGCATTATGGCTGTCAGCGGGGAGAACATGCCCTTCATGATCGATTCCATGATCACCCCCAGTAGGTGCAGAAGTGTCCCATGTGAAAGCCATATGAACACCAAAGGTGGCAAACCATTCTGTCTTGGAGTTTTCCAGCCTAAAGCTGCCCAAGTATATCAGAAAGCTCATCCGGGAGCTTCCCATTCATAAAGACTTGTAGGAAATCTGATTAGTCCAAATTTGGAGATCTTTAATGAGAGGTGTACAAAGTACTCATTAATGTCCCTGCTTTTTCTGCAAGCGCACCAAACAGCTTCTCAGCTCCCCTCCCCCCGTCCCAACATGTCCCACTGCCTCCTCTCTTCTAATCAAACAGAGACACAGTTTCTCGGTTTGACTCCCACATTTATTGATCTGTCTTGTTTCACACTGTGGACATCCACAAATCGCACACACCTGACTTCAAATAGTGCAACATTCATTCACCTGTGAGTTTCAAGCCAAGCCCTCCATTATAATAAAACTGGCAGACTGGAAGATGGAATGATCTAATAAAAACAGCTAGCACAACTATTTGGAAGCTTTTAAATAAACGTTAATGTGAAACCTATTTTTCTGACTCGTATTCCTTATCCATAAAGTTTCACAGCACCCTTACAGCCATCTCGCCTAACAATGACTGGTTTTAGTAAAGCAGCAAGGTCAGGTTTTAGAATGGGAAGCAACCCCCACTGCGTTTGTTTATTCTATCAGTGTGACATAGTTTGAGGCCTTCTATGTTAAGAGACAACTCAGTGATTGTATCGCACATCTGTCTCTTAAGTTCAAACATCAGTAGACACTTTGGAGATGATGAGGTATAGAACATTTTATCATGCTCTTGAAATAGCTTAAGCAGTAATTATGGGTAATATTAATAAAGGTAAAGAGGTCTATGCTCGTATGGCTTCTCCTACATTTGGAGTACATTTCCAACTTTTTAGGGATTTAGAAAGAATCCAGGAATACTCCAGTCAGTGCATCCTGTTGTTGATTTCCTGGACAATTTCAATGCACATCATATGTGATTGTGGAAAATTAACCATGAACAAATGTGACACAAATGTGCATTTGCACAAGGAATTACTGTTTTTCCAAGGGAAGGAGGAATATTTCCCCCCTGGAGAAAACCATTCCATAACATTCCAAATGAATGCAGGGGCATTTCTCGTCAGTCCCTCCATGAAAACGCACTCCTTTGACAGTAACAAAATTACTGACACAGTTAATTTACCACTGAGAAACTGATGAATTTGTAAGTGTTGAACTACATTAGTAGGCTGCCAAGAACCCAGTGTCTAAATATATTTTTTTTAACTTTGGTAGTTCTGGCACACTAGCAGAATTTCCCTATGCATAAATGCACCTTTGAATGTAAAATAGCATCCATCCTCATTCTGTGAATTAGCCAGTGGCGGCCGGCAGCTCTAGGAAGGAGGGGGGCGGGCGGGACACACACACACACAGACACGCACATCGATTAACAACACTCATACCATTCAAACATGCACGCACGCACCAAACATTCATTTTAAAAGATCGCACCCACTCATTCTTTCACACACACACACACACGCACGCACATCCATTAACAACACTCATAACACTCAAACATGCACGTGCGCACCAAACATTCAATTTAAAACATCACACATACATACATACATACATATACACACACACACATTACCTTCAGCCTCCAGGTCCCAGCCTCGTCACAGAGTGGGATGGGGTCAGTGAGACTGCTGACCCCACCCCACTGTGTGACGAAGTGTCACTGATTGACACTCGCCCTGGGCGCTTCAGGGCTTAAACCTGAAGCACCCAGGGCGAGTGTCAATGGATGACACTTTTCTCGTCACCCAGGGGAGGGCCTCGAGGCACCTTTGCTGAGCCGAGGAGGTCACGTCCATAGGACCTGTGACCTCCTCAGCCCAGCAAAGTTCAGCTCAGGCAGCCGGGAGTCTGCGCAAATCGTGCATGTCTGCTCCTGGCTGCCTGAGCAGAACATGGAGAGTGTCTGTCAGGCTGACCTTTGATGAGCCTGACAGACACTCTTCATGAGGGGCAAAAGGTGGGGGGGCGTGGCCCCTCCGCCCTAAAGGACGGGCCGCCACTGGAATTAGCATTAGGCTCGTATGTCCACAACATATTTATTTTGCACATCTAAGGTCAACCAAGTAGCGAAGCATGCTTTGTAAACCGGGTCCTGCATGTCTACTTCTGCTGAGTCCTGTCACATCCTTGTCATATTGGGTTTCTGCAGTGTGCCTGTATAATGGATCAGTGGTCACATCTTAATTGAGCTATTTGTTTGCAATGTACCTGTATGCAGGATCAGTGGTGTGTCCCTTCAGATTACAGTGCCTAGTGTTGATCTAACACTGATCTCCTGATGGCCTCCCAATGTCACACACATAGGATGTTCCAAAAATATTTATTGCTATAGTCCCTTTTGTTCCTAGTTTAAACATGTGTCAAACCTGCAAACCGTCCCCACCTCTCCAAATAACAGGTGTCCCCTTTCTCTTCCATCGGTCTTGTAAATAAAGATACTTCTATCTAAAAAAAGCTCCTATTGGACCACAAACGGAAGCAGGTGCTTTCACCAGGTGCCCAGCAACACTTTCATCTACATAAACTTTTGCTGCCTGATGAACTCTTGGAGTGTCAGCTACAGTATTTGAATAAATGAAACTTTCGCCAGCATGCCCATCAATAAAAGTTAAGCAGCTGGGAGGAGGCTGAAGTATGATGCACCCTTTGACGAATGTGTGACTACTCAGGGCATCAGCCCAACTCCAGACCAGGGGCCTCACCCCTAAAATTTAGGGTAACTTTTACCTAGCACCATCACTCAGTTATGGCTTGAGTGGTTGGATGTGAGGGTCATCTTTCCAGTGTTAGGATAGAATAGGATCCTTTTCATGGACCTAGAGCTAGGGATCCTTGGCCCTGAAGAATGCCCCTGACCAGTTGTGGCTCATTGTAAGGGCAGAAACATGTTTGCCTAATCATTCTGTGATGGGCTGAGTCATTATACTCACACATACCATCCAAATATGTCTTAACCTTACCAACAGTCACCACAATTAAAGGCGTATGAACACTGGTTGTCTGTTAGGTATTGTTAAATTACAACTGGATCCCTGTATTATCCAGAATTATTTTATCTATGAACTCCTTCTGAGTATATTCCACCATGAGGTTGAGTCTCCCCGGGTGGCACCGTCCTACCAGGGTGGGTACAGGTGACCGATGATGAAGCATGATACTACTATGTGTGTGAGGCCACCTGTTCCATAAGAAGAAATCCCAAATACAGGTCCTAACCTTACGGTCTTCAATATTAACTCTAGATGATACTGGCAGGATCACAACTAAAGTGGTTGTGTTTGACAGCTTTATCTCATTTCCTCCACACCTTGTGTGTTTACTACTGTCTATCAATTTCACTAGTGCTACACCTATATTAAACCACTTCCTAAAAACGAAGGTGGGAAAATATGGTACAGTACATATTACAGCAACTAGACACCAGAAGAAAACTAAGGGTATTTCATTTCTATTAGAAGAGGAGTTAACCGTGTGAACATTTGTAAATAAATGTAATAGAAATTAACATCTATTCAGATTGTGTGCATGTTGAACTATACCAATCGACAACTGCATTTAATTACAAACATATGTAAGGTAATACATTTGCTGTCCAGTGTTACGTATGTAAAGTAGTGTTCATATATGTAGATAAAAGTAAGCACAGGTTTTAATGTATTCAGAATTATAGTCAGATAAACATTATCAATAACAAATCATTCACAGGAGGGGAGAATCATTGTTCAGTCTGAATATCCTAGTTACAATAAAGGCCCTGTGACATTGCTTCATGTGAGGTTATGTACTGAATAGAACTTAAAAAACAAATGTTCCCACTGCAGTGACACAGTAATGTTTCATTTATCATGCATCATGAATTCTCACGGTGTATAACTTACCTCAGGTTTGGTGCTCTCGAAGCACCATTTTCATCCAGTTTGTAAAATGTGTCCGCCCGCAGTCCATCAGCTACGAAGAGCACCAGACGCTTGGCGGGAGGCGGCAGGGGGGTGCTGTGCGGGGTCATGCCGTGCACCAAGGGTGAGGTGAAGTAGATGTCAAAAATGGAGGCAAAGAAGACAAAGTGCACAAGGAAGCCAACGAGAAAGAAGATCTTCAGGTTCATCTTAGCGGGGATATACCTGGGCCGTCAAACTACTAGTACCTGTGAATAAGGAGCATGAAGAAAATTAGTTTAGTCTGACATGGGTTAATGCAAGTTTGACACCAAAAAAGCTGTGACAGCCAATAGTGACAACCAATTGAAACATTAACAAGTTCTGAGAGCCCCTTCCTATCTAGGTCTTCATTAACCTCAGTTCTTCCTCTCATGATTTCTCTAGCACTACTAGAGCCACTACGAGCCAACAAATTAACAGGAATAGCTGATCCAGGGCTGAGCCAAGGGTCTGGCTTGGCTCTAGATGCCAATGCACAAGCCGCACCATGAAAATCTTTGGTGTGTAAATTATGCAACATATATCATAGTTTCTTTAAAAAAAAAAATGTATTTCTTTAAATGCGGTCCTTCTGCATAAGTTAAAAACATTCATGCTCCCTCTGGCGTGACAACAATCCAATTTGTGAACTAAGTTAGTTGTCATATACACCCCTATATGTGGCCTAAATTATTACCATACACAAGCAACATTACAGACTATCAAATAAAACACAAGAGATGTTTCTGTGCATGGCACATCCTGGCTTAACTACATCAAGGTGTGCATGTTTGGAAAAATGAATAAAAAGGAGGTAGAGTGAAATAAAATATTTGCGTAGGATAACACCATTTTGGGAAGTTAGGACTGATTCCAGGATTTCTGGTTTGACATTGTACAAGGCGCACACTGGATGGCTATCTCTTTCTCTTTCCTGTTTTACATCAAAGGTTAAAGGATTGTCTTTGGTTGTTGGCACATGAGACTTGAGGGTGGGTGGCAGGCAGAAGCCACAGGAAACCTCAACTTGATTTGGACCCCACATTCAATAGGAGCACAAGCTGAGCTGCAGCCACGTATCTGGCTCGAACCATCTGTGGCTCGCCCACCTCCATTTTGCTTTTAAATTCTTTGTAGTCAGTATCTTGGCCTTAAAAATGGGGAGATCATTACAAATTGGCAGATTAATACTACTCTAGCCTAATGCAGACTGAACAATTCAGTATCAATAGACCAAGTGTACTATTTGCAAAGGGGTGCATGACTGCTGTTTTTGTCTGTGTGCACTGTCAGTGGATGCAGTCTGCATAGGCCAGGAATCCTTACCCAAATGGACTGTGAGTAATGCCTGTACCAACTCAGCGAGTGAACTCAATCACTATAGACTGTGTCACATCTCAATGAGAAGCAGTGCCTCACTATCCCAGTCTCTTTGCTGGTGGCTCACTGCTGCTTGAAAGAGGTTTGAGTGTCCCTACAAAGGTAGGTGCAGTAAATGCTGCAGCCATCCTGTGGAGGCGTTTGAGTCCTCAAAAGCCCTTGTGCAGAGAGCCATTGCAAAGACACTGACACTGCTGTTCCTGTTGCCTTGCAGGTGTCACGGATGAGGCACCTCTGCCCTTCCATTGGAGGGCTGTCAGGGAACAGCGATAGATGGATGCAGTTTAGTAGTGCACCTCATTTGTGGTAGTGTCCCTGATAAGTCCTTCCTTCTCTACTCCAAAATGGCACTCTAGAGGTTAGCACTAACTTGAAGCCATTTCTTTGGGGGTGTACTGTCTGCTACCACGTCCCCCAAGGACATTTGTGCCTGTGTGTCTTCATCTGTAATAAACTCGGCTGATGAAGAAGGACAAAACTGGTCCTGAGTTGCTTGTGTTCTGAATTAGGGAGGACCTGGGCGGCCTGGAAGTTCGAGCTTAACGGTTCCCACTGGAGCAGGGCCAAGACTAATTTACATATGGCTGGGTGTAAGAATCCATTTTGAATTGATCCTTTTCCTTTTACACGTGTAAGTTTGAGCTCTTTCCTCTCTGAACGCACTGTCTATCACATATGTTATCTTATGTATATTTGTTTAGGTAAAATAAGCCTGGCTCCACACCACAGGCTTGCAGCTGGTTTCTTTCCCTAACTGGGGCACGTTAGTCATTATAATCATGTGGTCAAAATAACTAACCGACCTCGGCTGTTGTATATTGGGGAGGGAAAGGCTGATATCTATACCATTGAACCACGCAATCCTTTGAAGGGTCTCAAGAATGTGGGGAGTCAGGCAGCTGCAGAAGGGAGTCGAGGACAAAGCTGGGAATGGAACCGGTGTGTGGAAACTGATTACCTCCTTAAAATACCTGTATGACGAATATCATTATTTACATACTTTATGTATCCTTTGATGTATGAGTATAAATATCACTGTTAAACGCTTCATGCTAGCATACTTTACTTCGGGCCAGGGATGCCAGTGGTAAACCTGTCCTCTTTTGCTGCAGCAAAAATAAACAGACCTTTGGTCATTGATTTTTCACTCCGGCTCTCCGTGTGAAAACTCCTTTGTAAATGCATTTGTAAGTATCTACAAATACGTGCATTTGACAATTTGGCGCCCGAATAGGGACCTTCCAGTGGATGTCTTCAGTAGCGCTGTCACGAGACGTGCTGCCAGTAGGGGAACGCCGTTCCGGAGGTGTAGATTCCAGGGGCCCCTGCACAAAGACTTAGTTTCAAAAGCAGCTGCATCTTATCCACCGGGCAGGCCTCTCCCCACTTTTTCACGATGTCCCAGCGAAGTCCCTGAACATCGGTATTTATCTTGACTGATTAGTCTGACACGGGCGGCCGGAGAGAAATCCAGGAAAAAGCAGATAGTCAGGTAAGACTGTTCCTCGCTGGCTATTTGTCTGCTTTAACTTGCATTTGAGAGAATAATTGTTTTTGGATAACTTATCACTTTTGGGAATGATTAGTTCTTGGTAAATTTGCATTTGTACAAGGTACCATTTGACAATTTGTATTACACGTGTTATTGTTAATCTTGAATAGTTTGCCCAGGCCTGGAGCAATTTGTAAGTTGGTAAACATTTGAAAAGGGTTTCTTTGTTGCATGTTACATTGTGAAATTTAAAAGGTTAGATATGGGAAATAAAAAATGTTGGCAAGGGCTATGGGACGTTTTCGTCGAAATCATGTACCACGTTTAGATAAAAAACAACCTATCCCAAAAGAGGGAACACCAGGGTGGGACATGTTAAAGGATTATGGTTTAGAGAATAATTTGTATAACAGTATATGGCGCAGATATACTAGACATTGTCCTGACCTCCAGTGGCCGGAGGATGGGTCTTTTGATTTAAAGAAACTAACCTACCTACAGGAATGTTTGTTTCATGAAAAGGCTAGACAACATATGTTTGAGGTATACAGAAAATGGGAAACGGAGGCCACCAAAAGTAAATTAAGACAGATAAGCTGATAGAAAAGGAACAAAGGAGAACCATCATGCAGAAAGCCGCACTATACCACCATTCCCAAACCCAGAAAATAATTGAGTCTAAAGATAGAGTCCATAGAGCCCAGGTGGAGGGAAGTTATGTATCAAAGTCAACAGAACCCAAACATGCATTAGAGGAAGATGAGGTATTGTTACAGCTATTAGATAATAGCCCTACTGCACCTCCACCTTACATACCCCCTGCAGTAGCCCAACCCATCATGGGGGCACAGCAACAGCAGCAAGGGCACAATTTGGGAAATCCAGGTGCACCACCACAGGAGCATGTGCCACAGCAACCACAGCCTCTAGCCCAAGTCCTAATCCCTCCACCACCTGCCCCACCACTACCAGCCAGCACTGCAAGGTTACCAATAATGTCCTCTGCCCTTAATACCCCAAATGGACAACGCAGACGGTGTACAGCCACTCACCCACTTTCACCTATATGGAGCACACCTATAAAGTCGATTTCGCCCCCTAGTACCTGCTCCACTATTGGGGAGGGGGAAAAACGGGTTATCAAAAATCAGTCAGAGACCTGGATGGCACATCCTATTTACACTCACACCGATATTATGGACACAATACAACAGATGTCACATTTTGGACAGCAATTAGCAATACAGTAAATGATTGAAAAATTGGAAAGGGATTGGAATTCTTGTATTAGAGACTCTACCCCTCTCCCTTATGAACAAGAATTGCACCAATTTTGGCGGACAGTATGGCTTGTATGCTTTGATAGTAAGGGCATAACTGAGGGAGTACGCATTTGCGTTATAGCCAGAGAAGATGTTCTCAATACATAGGGCTTTGAGGCATTGGAAATAGAGCTTCTTCATCTTGTGGGAGCTTCAGGCCCAGGATTGATCGGGCCTCTTCCAAGCTACGGATCATTTGCGTCTCATTGTTCCAGGCAAAGATTATCAGAAGGGATGCCCCATTTATATCTGATCCCGTACTCCCGGAGGAACATTGTGATCGGCGAAAGGGCTTGGGGCTGCTGCAGTATGATGACAAAGAGGTCTTGGTAGAGCCACACCTTCGTCTCCTCAAAAGTAATTAGACTACCGTCCTGCATCGCTGCCATAATAGCTTTCTTTTGACAATAATGGTGGAAACAGGCCAGTATGTCTTGAGGTGTTCTAAAGGCTTTAGAAGGGTGGCCCACCTTGTGTGTGCAGTCAAGTACAACGTCTTTCCCTACAAGCTCTGGTAAGATATGACGGAAAAGTTGAAGCACACAAAAGTCCTCTAAATTCCTAATATCAGCCTGGAGGGGGACTCCTTTGATTCTTCTGTTTGACTGACGAGACCTGTTGTCAAGGTCTTCCAGATGGAGCTGCAGATCTGCATTTCTATCTCATTATTCAAGTAGCTCACGTCAGAATTCATCCAGTTCTTCCTCTTGTGTGCCGCTGTTCTGCTCCAGGGTGCCAATGCAAAAGTCGTATGTCCCCCATCTCCTGTCTGACTTCTTTAATGTCAACAGCTACTTCCTGTTTCAGGGCAGCTATATCTCCCCACAGTGAGTTGAATAGGTTTTCCATAAAGGCGCATGCGATTGGCGCCTCACCCTCTGGAGAATCTGCAGCTTTTTCTTCATTGGATTTTTTTGATACAGTAGGCAGCCTCTGTGTGGTGACTTGCTGCAGGCATGGAGTTAACCATCGCCTGGGAACAGCTCTCCTGATCGCAGGTGCCCAGGACTCAACCTATCAAAGCCAACAATACAGCAGCAGGAGAGTCGCCCTAGGGCTAAGAGTTTCCCATGTAGCCTCGCAGGTGTGGATGTGAGGAGCGGGGTGGGGCCCGCCCGCCCCAACAGTTCCCCTGTCATTGCTGTGCCATCTGGCCTATCTCATCTCATAGCCCCCTCACTCATTTCCCACTAGGTAGTCCGACACACTGCTGGTGTTATCTGCTGTGGTTTTTAAGGCGTGTGCCTTCCCGCCCCAACAGTTCCCCTGTCATTGCTGTGCCATCTGGCCTATCTCATCTCATAGCCCCCTCACTCATTTCCCACTAGGTAGTCCGACACACTGCTGGTGTTATCTGCTGTGGTTTTTAAGGCGTGTGCCTTCCCAGGTCCTCTCAGGTCCCCCTGAGTTATGGGTGGAGGGGGGAGTCTTTGTCTGATCCCATATACGGGCAGCACCCCTCGTGTTGCTTGTCTTCGAGTCCCCCTCTCTAGACGCTGCCTAAGCCTCTTGCCATGCACTCTCCATCCTCACACGGAGTCCCGCTGTTGTGTGAAGGGCAAAAGGTCCCTTGAGTTACAGGGCGGCTGGATGCCGGTTGGCACAACCCGGCCTAAGTAAGGGCCACCATCTTAACTGACAGCAAACAACATCTCGTGATCTCTGCATTCACTGCAATCCAGTCACTGTCAGTGGCCCCTCGCAGTGTCATCATTAATGGGGCGTAGACAGCACAGGGTTTGTTGGGGAGGGGCAGGGGGTTGCGTGCCACTCCTCACCATTTGGAAGTACCTGGTTATTATATGCTAAAGGGCCCTGCTTCGGTCCTGTCAGTCATTCTGGTTCCTTATCTGTTGTCATCTTGACCGCCGATAGTGTTGTGTGGTCTCTGCACCCTCCACTTTCTCGAGTTCTCCACCAGTGGGTTGCAAATTTGGCCTCCGTTTGTGTCCTGAGATGTCTCCCACTGCAGCCTGCACTTTGGCAGGCCAGGAAGCAGCCTAATCCGCCCACTAATAAATTCAGGCAGGGAAGCTCCAATTGATCGCTCCTACTCTGGGCGCCAAATTGGATATGACCCCACACACTCAACAACTTTATTTTAACCCTTTCGCTTCCAGGCATTTTCCCCTCAGGTGCCAGGCCTTTTTTCGGCTATTTGGGCAGTTTGCGCTTAGGCCCTCATAACTTTTTGTCCACATAAGCTACCCACAACAAATTTGTGTCCTTTTTTTCCAACGTCCTAGGGATTCTAGAGGTACCCAGACTTTGTGGGTTCCCTGAAGGAGACCAAGAAATCAACCAACATACAGTGAAAATTTTGGTTAAAAAAAAAATTGGGAAAAAAGGGCTGCACAAGGCGGCTTGTGTTTTTTTTCCTGAAAATGGCATTAACAAAGGGTTTGCGGTACTAAAACCACCAGCTTCCCAGCTTTCAGGAACAGGCAGACTTGAGTCAGAAAACCCAACTTTTCAACACAATTTTGGCATTTTACTGGGACATACCCCATTTTTACTATTTTTTGTGCTTCTAGCCTCCTTCCAGTTAGTGGCAGAAATGGGTGTGAATCCAATGCTGAATCCAAGAAAGCTAAACATTTCTGAAAAGTAGACAAAATTCTTAATTCAGCAAGCGGTAATTTGTGTAGATCCTACAAGGTTTTTCTACAGAAAATAACAGCAGAAATAAACAAATATTAAAATTGAGGTGAAAAAACAGCCATTTTCTCAAAGTTTTACTCTGTAACTTTTTCCTGCAATGTCAGATTTTTTTTAAGCAATATCCCATTACGCCTGCTGGACTCTTATGGTTGTGGGGATATATAGGGCTTGTAGGTTCATCAAGAACCCTAGGTACCCAGAGCCAATAAATGAGCTGCACCTTGCAATGGGTTTTCATTCTATACCAAGTATTCAGCAATTCATTTGCAGAAATATAAAGAGTGGAAAATAGGTATCAAGAAACCTTTGTATTTCAAAAATGGGCACAAGATAAGGTGTTGAGAAGCAGTGGTTATTTGCACATTTCGGAATTCCGGGGTGCCCATACTAGCATGTGAATTACAGGGCACTTCTCAAATAGACGTCTTTTTTACACACTGTCTTACATTTGGAAGGGAAAAAATGTAGAGAAAGACAAGGGGCAATAACTCTTGTTTTGCTATTCTGTGTTCCCCCAAATCTCCCGATATAAATGGTACCTCACTTGCGTGGATAGGCCAAATGCTTGCAACAGGAAACACAACATGGCACATCACATTTTTACATTGAAATCTGACGTGTTTTTTGCAAAGTGCCTAGCTGTAGATTTTGGCCTCTAGCTCAGCCGGCATCTAGGGAAACCTACCAAACCTGTGCATTTTTTAAAACTAGACACCTAGGGGAATCCAAGATGGGGTGACCTGTGGGGCTCTCACCAGGTTCTGTTACCCAGAATCCTTTGCAAACCTCAAAATTTGGCCCAAAAAACACTTTTTCCTCACATTTTGGTGACAGAAAGTTTTGGAATCTGAGAGGAGCCACAAATTTCCTCCCACCCAGCGTTCCCCCAAGTCTCCCGATAAAAATGGTACCTCACTTGTGTGGGTAGGCTAGCGCCTGCGACAGGAAATGCCCCAAAACACAACATGGACACATCACATTTTCACAAAGAAATCAGAGCTGTTTTTTGGAAAGTGCCTAGCTGTGGATTTTGGCCTCTAGCTCAGCCGGCATCTAGGGAAACCTACCAAACCTGCACATTTTTTAAAACTAGAAACCTAGGGGAATCCAAGATAGGGTGACTTGTGGAGCTCTCACCAGGTTCTGTTACCTAGAATCCCTTGCAAACCTCAAAATGTGGCCAAAAAAGCACTTTTTCCTCACATTTCAGTGACAGAAAGTTCTGGAATCTGAGAGGAGCCAAAAATGTCCTTCCACCAAGCGCTTCCCCAAGTCTCCCGATAAAAATGGTACCTCACTTGTGTGGGTAGGCCTAGCACCCGCAACAGGAAATGCCTCAAAACACAACGTGGACACATCACATTCTCCCAAAGAAAACAGACCTTTTTTTTGCCAAGTGCCTAGCTGTGGATTTTTTCCTCTAGCTCAGCCAGCACCCAGGGAAAGCTACCAAACCTGCGCATTTTTGAAAACTAGACACCTAGTGGAATCCAAGATGGGGTGAATTGTGGGGCTCCCACCAGGTTCAGTTAGCCAAAATCCTTTGCAAACGTCAAAATTGGGCCAAACAAAACACTTTTTCCTCACATTTCGGTGACAGAAGGTTCTGGAATCTGAGAGGAGCCACAAATGTCCTTCCACCAAGCGCTTCCCCAAGTCTACTGATTAAAATGGTACCTCACTTCTGTGAGGTAGGCCTAGTGCCCGCAACAGGAAATGCCCCAAAACACAACACGGACACATCACAATCTCCCAAAGAAAACAGACCTGTTTTTTGCAAGTGCCTAGCTGTGGATTTTGGCCTCTAGCTCAGCCGGCACCTAGGAAAACCTACCAAACCTGTGCATTTTTGAAAACTAGATACCTAGGGGAATCCAAGATGGGGTGACTTGTGGGGCTCTCACCAGGTTCTGTTACCCAGAATCCTTTGCAAACTTCAAAATTTGGCCTAAAAACACTTTTTCCTCACATTTCGATGATAGAAAGTTCCGGAATCTGAGAGGAACCACAAATTTCCTTCCACCCATTGTTCCCCCAAGTCTCCTGATAAAAATGGTACCTCACTTGTGTGGGTAGGCCTAGTGTCCGTGAAAGGAAACGTCCCAAAACACTATCTGGACACATCAAAATTATCAAATACAAAACTATCTGTTTTTGCGGGCAGGGCACCTGCGTTTTTGGTCCTGGGCTCAGCAGCCATCTAGGGCAGTGGTTCCCAACCTTTTGACTTCTGTGGACCCCCACTTTATCATTCCTGGAACCCGGGGATCCACGCTGAATCATTATTGGAATCCGGGGACCCCCTAATGAGTCATTACTGGAAGCTGGGGACCTAATCAGTTAATAATATTTAATTTTCTATGCAGTCACGGACCCCAGACCACAGGTTGGGAACCACTGATCTAGGGAAACCTACCAAACCCAGACATTTCTGAAAACTAGACACCTGAGCGAGTCCAGGGAGGTGTGACCTGCGTGGATCCCCCAATGTTTTCTTACCCAGAATCCTCAGCAAACCTCAGATTTAGCTAAAAAAAATAAAACACATATTTTTCCCACGTTTCTGTGTGGGATCACCACAATGGGACAAATTTCCTACGGCCCAATGTTCCCCTCAGTCTCCTGGTAAAAAATGATACCTCACTTGTGTAGGTTGGCCTTGTGCCTGTGAAAGGAAGAGACAAAAACATGTCGAAATTGGGGGGAACCAAAGCGGGTCCAAAATCTCTGTTTGAAAAAAAAACATTTTTAGGCGCAGCAGAATTTTTATCTGTATAGATGACACAATGCTGGGTGGTAGGAATTTTGTGGATTTCTGCAGATTCCGGAAGGTTCCATCACAAAAATGTGGGGAAAATGTGTGATTTCCTGCAAAGTTGGAGGTTTGCAGGGCATTGTGGGTAAGAAAATGGTTTGGGTGCATGTGAAGCACACCACCCTGGAATCACCCAGATGTTTAGTTTTCAGATGTGTCTAGGTCTTGTGGATTTTACTACATGGCAACGTCCCAAAGTCCAAAAAGTGCAGCCCTCACCAGACCAAGTGGACGATTTTGAGAGTTAGCCAAGCTTTCATGGCCCAAATGTAAAACCAAAACCCAAAATAATCAAATGTCCTCTTGCTTGCTGTGGGATAAGATGTTTTAGTGTGCGGGGGGAGAGCTGAAAGACTGTTACCCCCTTCAGTTGGGGTGGGGGCATAACCAGGCCATACTGGTTGGTAGCCACCACCCCACTATTTTTTTTATTTTTTTATTTACCTGGCATCTAGTATGCTTTCTGCCCTCCCTCACCCCCGGGAAGTGGATCCGGGGTAATTGCCCCATCAACTGGTGGGCAGAACAACTTTGACCCCATTTATTTGGGGTGGGGGTATGGCCAACAGTAATGTGCCCCCCGTGGGTAGTGACCCTTGCCCAAGGTGCTGGCCCCCCAAACAAAACTCACACATACACACACACACAGCAATCCCTGGTGCCTAAGTGGTTTCTGCATCCCCCCCCCCCCAGGGCAGATCAGCCTAACAGAAATAGGCTGATCTGCCTCCAAGGGGGGCAGAAATGGCCTTAAATAAATATGCCTCCCCCCCATGGGAGCGACCCTTGCATAAGGGGTCGCTCCCCTTGTGTGAAAGTGGCACAAAAAGAAAATCTCTGGTGCCTCATGGTTTTTGCCCCCTTTGGGGGCAGATTGGGCTAACAAAAATAGGCCAATCTGCCCCAAGGGGGGCAGAAATGGCCTAAAGACAATTTGCCCCAAGGGGTCGCTTCCCACATATAAAAAAAAATAACAATTTTTTTTTTTAAATCCCTGGTGTCTAGGGTTTTCTGCCCCTCATAGGGGCAAATCAGCCTAATTAAAAAAGGCCGATCTGCCCCCAAGGGGGGGCAGAAATGGCCTGCCACAAATTCACCCCCCCAGGGGAGTGACCCTTGCCTAAGGGATCGCTCCCCTCATATGAAACTGACAGAAAAATCCCTGGTGTCTAATGGTTTCTGTCCATCTTGGGGATAGATTGGCCTAATAAAAATAGGCTGATCTGCCCCCAAGGGGGCAGAAACGGCCTAAATACAATTTGCCTCTCAGGGGAGTGAACCTTGCCTCAGGGGTCGCTCCCCATATATAAAAAAAAAAAAACTAAACATAAAAAATATATATCCCTGGTGTCAGTAAAGACCTAAAATTACTCCCCCCCCACTCCCCTTATGTATAAACATAAATAAAAAAACAAACTTCCTGGGGTCTAGTGGTGTCTTGGCCTAAAAGTAAATTTGCCCCCAAGGGAGCGACCCTTGCCTAAGAGGTCGCTCCCCGCATACATAAAACAAACAAAAAACAACAAAAAATTATCCCTGGTGTCTAGCGGTTTCTGCTCCCACTGGGGGCGGATCAGCCTAATTATAATAGGCCGATCTGCCCCTGGGGGGGCAGAAATGGCCTAAAAATAAATTGCCCCCTTGGGGGGCGGCCTTTGCCCAAAGGGCCGCTCCCCTTATGCAATAATAAAAAAACTAACAAACTCCCTGGTGTCCAGTGGCATTTCTGCTGTCTGATCGCATCGCGAACGGGCAGCAGAAATGCTGAGAGAGACATGAAAGGAGAGGAGATGCCTTTCCTCTCCTTTCATGCCGCTCTCGCCCCCTCCACGTGATTTGCATTTCTCCTCCGATCCGCGCTGGAAGCTCAGCTTCCAGTGCGATGGGGGCAACCTCTGATGAGGTCTGCATGCGATTGCACGCTGATGTCATCAGACGCCACAGGGGTATCAAGGGGGGGCTGGGGTGCGATTCCCCTTCCATACCTGGGGACGGGGGTGCCAGGCCCCCATGGGGAGCGCTAGCGCTACCCCCGTGGGCCCCTGTCTGGATGTAACGGTTACGTCCTGGGCACCCGAGCGGTGCTGCCCAGGATGTAACCATTACGTCCAGGGCACCCGAGAGGTTAAAGCCACAGGTACTTCATGGCGAAAGACCCTGAAAAACGAAGGCTGACCCAATGAGTTAAGCACACAGGTCCTGGTATCTGCAGGACAAATTCAGCTTCTCTTTCTTCTGCAGCCCACAAATGGAGTCTCATTAAGCTGAAAAGCAGTGGCATCCTTTATATCACTGTGCTATGAAACAGCAACCTTGCACAAGTGATGTATAAAAACAATTGATATTCTTTTTATTTATTGTAATTATAATGGGTCACTAAGCTACTTATTCATTCTTATTAATCCTGATGAAGTTAGAGATAGCACATGCTGACTTGATTGGGCGTTCCGCCACATCAGAGACTCAAGTAATTTATGTTAGAAGATGACATAATCACTGAAATATCCCTGTACTCTCACTCTAAATGTAAGCTGGGTAACAGAAAAAGTTGGAAGACCTATGTGCTTTACAATCATCTAAGAATCCTGAATCCTGACCTAGGAATAAGATTAGCACACCTGATCCAGAAAGGAAAAAACCTTCACCAACGCAGAGCCGGTGTCAAATGAAGAGTTTACTGGGAGGAGCAGGTGTCAATAAGCATCTGATCTGAGAAGTCTGCGGGATGACACAAAGCTGCTAATGGCCATCGGAGGAGGTTATGTTTCCTAACAGGTAGTGCGCACATCACGCAGTAGTCACCAACATCTCTTACCCATAGAAAGTACAATACACCTAACCATAAAGATAAAGAATAAAAATACCCACACTCGCTCCTGTTTACGACATCAGCAAAACATGTCTACATCTACAGCAGCAGATAATTATTTTAATTACAATTCTGGATTCAAATATGTAACACCTTCGCAAAGAGTTAGTCGTCGATTGTTGCAAAAAGGTTTAAGGCTTCAGATGGGTTGTATGATGGAATCAGGCATGCATTTACCACTCGTGCCTTTACCTCGCAGCATTTACCAAGCAATGCCTTCACAAAGCAAGAAAAGTGAAACTCTACACACACAAGCAAGCACACATATATACATATATAGATATAAAAAACAAATGTCATTGAAAGAATAAAAAAAGGTTACATGGATGTTATAGTTAGGGTGATGTTTTATTCATACAAAACCATAGATATTCAACAGTTATAATTATAATTATGGTAGGAAACTATAACTTGTGGCCTAAAGTTACTTAAAGATACAAGTTATAATTTCTCAACCCCCACTTGACAAGTCACCCCAAAACTTTCTTGACAGCCGCTCAAGTGACCAGGCCACAAGGTTTTAAGAAAATGTCATGAAGATTCGTTGAACAGTTCTGAAGTTATCAGCAAAACAAAAAACGCTGTGCCTATGAAAACTGGGTCCTAACTATAACTACCTACTGGCTATCATCTACTGTAAAACACTAAAAACACCCTAACCACCCAATAACTTGCCCCACACCTAAACTCTAAAAATACCCTTACTACCCAATACCCCACCACTCACCCTTGACCCATAAATATTATTATATATATATTCACTAATAAAAGGTTACAAAAACATTATTGTTAGGTTCAGAAACCATAGAAGTTCACCAGTTATAGTTATGATTAGCTCAAGTAACTATAACTTGTGCCCTAAGGTAACTATAACTCACGCCCCCACCATGCACAGTTTTCTCATCAATAATTCTATTGCAAATATTGCAGTGATATTGTCAATGAGGTCATAGAAGATGACATGACTGATATATTATGTGGGGTAATTAGCAGTGCATGGTCAGGTGGTGAGGTTGGTGCGGCCAAGTGGGAGAAGGAGATGCTATAGACCCGAGCACTACTTCTACAATAACAAAGGGCTCTCCCACCTGAGAATATAAGACAAAATGCACAAGACAATGCCCTATTTACAGTTATGAGGAAGGGATAATTTTTCAATGTCACACACGCGCATTCATTTATTCAGTACAAAAACTACTGGACGTATGAGCCCCTTATAGGGAGCCCAAAAGCTCTCGTATTCAGGCGTTTTCTCACCCATGTGAAGGGTGAGTTACCATGCGCCTCTAGGTTGCCCCATTCACATCTCCTGATAAAAACTCATGTGATAGGTTCTAAGTGACCATGTGTTTTCTGTATTGAAATGTCGACAACCTACTACTTGGCCTGGACTGTATCTTTATCCTTAGAGAGGAACTCAAATGAGTGGAACATTACCTCTATCAGAAGGATACTAATTAGGATATTCAACCCCAGCTTAGACAGGCCCTTTGCAGCTGTTTGCATGCGCTGTAATTTGCATTTCATCTTTTTATTTGTAAATATTGATGACGTGTCACTTTGCACAAACACCTCTTTTGCACTTTCTTCACCGAACTGAGCAACCAATATCATGCTTTGAATTATTTGGCTAAACTACAAAACTTTAATATATAGAATATTCTGCAAACTTTGACTCTGGTGTTGTATGTCTTTTCTTCTCTTTGTTCTCCACAGAAATTGTTATGCAGTAATTAATGTTTTGCTTTTTAGTAAATTTATGTCTCTAAATGAAATTGCAGTCTTGTCAGGACCATTTTGTTATTTATGCTAAACTGTACTCAGGTCCTACTGTCTTTTGGGTTAACCACTGTTTTGTAATGATTTGGCAGTTGGTGCCAACGTTATTAGCAAAACAAAAATCGCTGATCCTATGGAAATTAGGCCCTACCTATAACTACTTAGTTAACTTGAACCCGGTTCCACAGTTTTTGGAACTCCAAATTTCATCTTTTTTAGTCCCAAAAGTGAAAAAATCAAATTTCAATTTTTTTCTTCAAAAAAGTGACAAAGTCCGTAGCTCTGGTCGTAATGCCAACCACGTCCTCAAAAAAGTTCTCTTTATCCAGTCCGTGAGTGCTAAGGAGAAGCGCTAGGAATCGCCAAGAATGAGCATGCTGTAATTTTACTTTGATGATGTCGTCTTCGGTTTTGAGATGAATTATAGCATCACCGACCGGATGGCCAATTTAAACCTAATTTGAACGTAATTCATGCTGTCGAGCGCTAGGGGGCGCAGTAAAACTAATGTATAATCTTAACTCAAGACACACCAAAACATCGCTCGAAAGGAAGGACAAAGGTAAAACATAAAACGATTAACTTCTCAAGGAACTAAAACGTTGAGGTACAGACGTTACTTTTATCACCTTACGAATGAGGAAGGCATGCTAGCACCTATCTACGTCCTTAAAACACGTAAAGAATGTCAGGAGCTAAACGGGTAATTGATACTGCAGCAAACCTGTCAGTCCGGTCTTTTAATTACCCCCACCACCACCTTTGAGAGGAAAGTGTAGATTAACCAAATCCTCTCTCGCTGTTCGTTTGCTTCTGTATATGATGGTGGATCGTGAGGTCGTGTACTTGACATACAAAAAAGCACAAAGATTGCACAGTATGCATGATAGATATCACTCTTCTAAGCGGTAATCTTTACATGTCCAAGGGCCCGATAACACGTGCCCCGCTTTTTGCTACGTCAACACTGCATTTGAGAAATTCCGATAATAGTGGTTGCAGTATTTACAGATTTTGACAATACCACGCCTACTCAGTTACCCGCCTCGTAATGGAAGATCAGATAACGCGGTAATACAAAAAGTACACAGAAGTACAAAGCGTATTTCAACCTCAGGCCCAACCACACAATATTGAGGTGAAATTGAATTTAAAAATAAAGCATAGGTACCAGTACAAAGTATGCAAAGAAAAAATCATGTTGGGGGGGGGGGGAGGGGGTGCGGAGGGGGATACCCAAATATTGCTATAGGAGCAAAAAAGAAGAAAAAAAAAAAGAAAAAAAAGGAGCAATACCGAGACCTCTGGTTGCATTATTATATAAGGCTGCACGTCACTATGCAAGGACGCACCTACAGAATTATGCAGGTGCCATTTATTTTATATCCATGATGAAAGGCACCACTTGGATCAATAAATTAAAAATGACTTTTTTTGCATGAAAGTACAAAATAAAAATAGAAAAAATGCAACAGCGGTGTGGGGAGAAACGGAGGAGTGGGAGGGAAAGCCGGTGAGGAAGGAGGGGAAAAACAGCACATGTATGAGAGAGCAACACAGAGCGTGAGAGGGTAGGGCAGTTTGAGGGCGAGAAGAAAAAACAAGCATTTGCAATGCAACTGGTCACGCGTTTGCTCGTGTTAGAGCTGATAGCGTTGTAAACTCCTAACCCGACTTTTCACCTATTGGGCAAAAGTGCATTCATATACGTAACAAGTGCAATTAACTATGTAAAGTGCTCGACTTCTGCCAAGCGAGATCGCGCTCCTAAATTGGAGAAAAAGAAGTCCACGAGCCCGATGGAAAACAGCGAGCCTTGCATGTTTTCTGTACTTGGTCGCTGCGCTCGGGGAGAGCTAGCCACCGGAAAAGGCATGACGTATGCGTTCCTTCGACTAATGAAAGCAAGCAGATTTTATTAGGCAAGCCCACGAACCAATAAAAAACACTGACGTGACGTTGACAGGGCTCCGAGCCCTTTTCTGAACACTAAAGAGTCTCGCTGCGATACGCATGCGCGAGCGCATGCAATGCAGGCTCGACCCTAAAAAGAGCAGCACACGATTGAGAAAGCAACTCGCAGAGAGTGTAGTGTATTCATACCTGCCAACCAACAACAAATTTCACAGTGTGAGGAGGGGGCAGGGTCTCCTGCCGAGAGCTACCTAAGAGGCACTCTGCCCCTCAATAAGCCCAGCCCCCCTCCAAAAACAAACAAAAAAAAGAGTCATTAAGGCTGTAGCCCATGTCCTGGTGTGTTTAAACACGTCTAAATGGACATCAACTGCTTACCGCCTCCAAAAAATAACTGGAAATCCACGGTGTACATTGGTGTTTACCTAATTTTCCATTCCACAGTGTGATTTCGGCTCCTAACCGGGTGACCAGGTGAAGAGAGACAAAATTGTGTGACACACAATAGCAGCGTGTGAGTTGGCAGGTCGGGTGTATTTGGCAGGGAAAAGCACACGAGGGAGAGAGCTAGAAAGCATGTGCACTCATGGAGTGCTTAACCGAAAAGAAAAAAAGTTGTTCCTTGAAAGTGAGCACTGGAAACATACAAGTGAGCCAATCAAAAGCATCGTAAAGAGGCTATGCTGGAGAAAAGAGACAAGAAGAGGAAGGCAAGCCATCAAATAAGAAGAAAGGAACTGACAGTGACAATAAAATAAATCAATGATAACCACTTGGTGGGCCGTAAGCCCACTGTAAGTACGTAATAGGTCTTTTGCAATCAGACAGCTATTGCTGTCTGGTAGGCAAAATCCAAAAACATGTATGGCATGAAGGACATCTGTGGCCCTTGAACTGTGATAGTAAGGCAGCTGGTGGTGTCTGTGGTCTCTCTGTGCTTCCTATTCCAAAATGTATGAAGCATCAAAGGGTGAATGCCTGATGCGGGAACTTGTTGGTTGATTGTAACAGGATACTATCCATCTGGAGAGATGTCACAAAAGTGCAAAATGGAAGGTAACAGGAGTACACTGCTTTAATAAGCCCCATCAATCGGTCCGCAGGGAAGCTTCTGGTGACCCTATGCTGGGAGCCTCTGCTGATAAGCACTAGTTAGCATAAGGGAGACAACTAATATGCTCTGTCTCACCTCTACATGCCAACCTGACCAACAAACCTGACCATTAAGAGTTTGCAATCAATAACGAAGACTCAAATGTGGATTTGATATCTATCAAAGAAGAGTCCTAACAGTTTAAGATACATTTCATATGGTGGAGAAATGGGATAACACCCTTGAACACACTCATGCCAATACAAAGTCTACTTTGTTAGAATGTTGTCAGTGCAGTCAATCATTAACATAAATACACAGTTTAAGGGCTTTAGAAACACCTGGAGATGTCCAGTTGTGTGCAGAGTGCCTCTCTCTGCTTTAGGGTGAAGACAGCAGCTAATCTGGGTGATTTGTTGGAGGATCAGGGACCTCTGGGACACAGCATGTTGGCAGAGTCTGCTAACTGCTCAATAATGCGCCTACTGGTAAAGTGGAGCACTGCAGCAAAATAATAATGATGGTCATCAGAGCAGTGGGAAACAGTTCAGATCCTGAGTCTAGACAAAGTGGAAGGTCCTTACTTTGAGCAGCAATAATGTCTATATTTTCTCAAATGTGTAGAGAGCACTGTGGCAGGGAAAACCAACATTGCCAAGTATAAAAAAGAACGAGATTCTTCTTTCTTTTACCCACAACTTTGTTCCCAAGATTAGGTTACTCAATTTGATCTAGCCAAAGAGGAGCAAATGTGTTATGTCTGTGTGACTGACTATAAACACAATTTAAAACTATTTGCAAGAAAGGCTTCTTTAGCAGTACAGGATTCAATCAACTAACCGAGCTTGGAGTGGGATCCACTTGGTGTGCTGCAAATCTGTAAACAAATAGGGAAGTGCTTCTTCTTAGACTCTGGCAAGAAACACAGTATTCTCAAATGGAAGTGAGCCTTGCGTGAAGTCTACTGGTGTTTCAGCATCCTCACACTGAATGGCTTACAGCATTGATACTGTGGAGAAATAAAAAATCCCTGCCTATGGTAGGTTCAGTTGAGAGGTGGAAGAGCCTCAAAAGAATACTGCCTCAATCTCTATTGATTCTTTACTGATCTCAGAAAGTCTAAGAAACAGCTGTTGTTGCAGGGGGATTCTGAGAAAGGCATAGCTTCCTCACTTGGCTCACCATGATGCTTATGTCAAGGGCATACTTTACATCTCTGTGAACACTTGTGGTTGTTTTGTTGAAGATTTCCCCTAAGTGACAGTGAATTGAAGAAAACAGTCAATGGGCTAGACACTTATTTGGCAGGCATCAGACCCTAGCAAAGATAAAAGAAAATACAGGCTTACAATTAAAACAGAAGACATACACAGAAGACTAGTTTTTGCACAGTGATTACTCATTTATACAGGGAAACATAAAAAGTGAAGCTTTTTGGAGACAGGGATGTGGCCCATGTAACAGTGGAGCTACTGCTGGGCAGTAAGCTTCCAGATACACAGATACTTGAGTTAGTGAAAATGGCTAAATAGGGGTAGCCCATGGCCTGTAAAACATTGCAGTTGTGGGAAGGGAAGAAATTCAAAGAAACAGTGAGTACTGTGGATCTCAAATAGTAGAAGGATTAAAGGAGTGAAAGGAATGGCAAATCTATTTTAGTTTGACAAATTATAAAAATCTTTGGAAATCAGGGAAGACTGAGTTAGCAATAGTGAGTTTATCTAATATGGCAGGAAGGTATTGGCAGTAAGGCATACTTAGTAGTGGTTGACAATCATTTTTCACCTAACTTAAAACCCTCAGTGATGTGAGCATCCTTACCTACCAAAAAGGTAAACATGTACAAATGACCTGGCTGCACAATTGACAAACTTTGGGAGAAGGATATGTGTGTTCAGGTTGAAAATCAGACTTGGGAAACCATGATTGGCAAACACATGTGATAAAACCAATTTCCTTACATTTCTCAAAATGAATGATATTTACCGGGAGGATTACAACCTTCAGAATTATCACAATTCTGCCATCAAGTGGCACTCTCAAAGGCCCTGGAGGCCGTGCTTTCAGCCCAGTTTACTCTATGTTAGTCCTGGCATCTTTTGGTGTGATTTCCCTTACCTTTTTGCATTCTGACCTCATGTTTTAACTGTGTGCTGAACTTTGTTTTTGCTGGCTTTAGGACTCTGCACACTTTACCACTGCTAACCAGTGCTACAGAGCATGTACTCTGTGCTAAAAAGATGGTGACATCGGCTTCTCTAAGATTGATAGATTTGGTTTACTAGTATGTCCCCAGCTATAGGCACTATGTGTGCCCAGGGCCGCTAAGTCGAATGTTCCTTCCTAGTGGGCCTGCAGCACTGGTTGTGCCACCCACTACTGTAGCCTTTCAAACACGTCTTAGGCCAGTCCTTGCAGAGCCTTCGTGTGCAGTTTAATCTGCCATTTTGACCTGGCAAACATACCCACTAGGCTGGCCCAAACTTTCCTTTTTAGTATATGTAAGACACCCCTAAGGTAGGCCATGGTTAGCCCCAAGGTCAGGGTGCAGTGCATTTATGAAGTTGGACATGTACTTTTAAGTTTAACATGACCTCGTAGTGAAAAACTCCTAAATTCTTGTTTTGCCATTGCAAAGACTATCTCTCCCATAGGTTAGTATGGCATTAAAATATTGGTAAGTGTAATTTTCAATCAGGAAAACATAGAAAAAATGAGTTTGGTGTCTATTGGTAAGGATTTTTTTAAATTGCAGTTCTGAAAATGCCACTTTTAGAAAGTTGGCATTTTCTTACTTCAACCATCCCATGCCTTAGCCTGCATTCAATCCAAGTCTGATATGTGTCAGGTTAGCTGACAGCTACCTTTGTGCACTCCATCCAGATAGCCACAAATACTGGACACTCAACTCCCCCCTGAATTACAGCTGCATACCGACGGGTCTTCCTGGGCAGTGAGGGTGAAGCAGCCCTCAAACTTCAAAGGGTAGTGGCCTGACCCCACACAAAAGACTGATAACTCCCCACAAACATCCTGGCAGACAGGACTGGGCTGAGAAGGAACTGGGGCTCTTCAAAACCACTCTTTGAAGTCTCCCCTACTTCGAAGGAACATTTGGGTATAAGGACTGGGCCTATGACACCATACACTAGGAACACCTCTGGACTGAGGACCTTCTACCATGAAGAAGGACCAATGCATTGTCAGGAAGGACTGCCACTTTGCTGCTTGCTCTGTTGGTTTGGCCTGCTGCCTGCTACTTCTTGTCTAGGAATGAGAGGACTGTATCAAACTTCCTACGTCCTGCTATCTAAAGTTTTCCAAGAGCCTGACTGAGCTTGCCTCCTGTTTCTGAAGTCTCAGGGACATCAAAGTCTTCACCTGCACTTTGCTACCAGCACCTGGACTCCTCTGTTGAGAGTCATGTTCTACCAGGTAGTGCCAAATCCAGTCCTGGACCCTTGGAGATGAGTGTGGTGCTGCAACACAAGAACTGACACAACAACACCGGCTTGTCACCTGGAACCAACGCATCCTGCTGCAGAAATGCTGCTTTTGCCACTGCCGGCACCGAAGCCGCACACACCGCTCGCCAGCTCCGCAAAGCAACGATCCTGACTTACAACGCAGTCCCAGCTTGGTCAATGCAGCATCGAAGCACTGGAACAAGTACTCATCACTTCAGGACATTGACGCATCAACGGCTTTACCTGATCAGAAAACGACGCATCGCCTACAAGCGCAATGCATGCCCTCCTTGGATCAACGCATCATCACCGAGCCTCAATGCAACCAAGGTACAACTAGCGTGTCTGCAGGACTCCTGTACCCGGCCCGCGCTCCATCGTAGTTGGACTGAACTTTTGTATTTGCCCTAGTCCAGCACGTCCAAATAACCCCGGGTGGGAGCTATTGTCGTCTAAGCACTGCATTTTGATTTAATAAATATCTGCTACTTTTCTAAACTGGTGTAGAGTCATTTTGTGGTGTTTTCACTGTGATACTGTGAGTGTGCACAAATACTTCACATATTGACTCTTTAGTTTAGCCTGACTGCTCCGTGCCAAGCTACCAGAGGGAGAACACAGGTAACATTTAGTGTGTAACTCATTTGCCCTGACTAGGATTGTGGTCCCTACTTCGACAGAGTGCAAATCTCTGCCAACTAGAGACCCCATTTCTAACACTGTAGAACAGTGGTTATTATTTTTTTTAATGTCTATGGACACCCACGTAATCACTACTGGAACCTGAGGACCCCCACTGAACCAGTATTAGAATCAAGACACCCCCACTGAGTCATTGTCAGAAGCCAGGGACCTCGGCCTCAGCAATTTCAATGATATGAGTCAGAAAACAATGCACATAAAATACAGAAGTAAGAATTCATTAAACAGGTATAAAATGGATATTGATAACACATTTTATTTAATTCATAAACACATATAAAAAAAAAAATCAACATTTTTATTTTAATAGGAAGGTTGGAGGTTTTCTTAATTTAGTTGAGGTTAGTGTGTTTGATGTATTTGCACTTTTTCCATTAATCAATCTGGGGATAAAAACTTAATTCTTAGGTTTCGATTTCAAATTCCTTTACATTGACAGAACATTTTAACATTTTTAATATTACATTTCACTTATTTATTTATATACACTTTATTCATCTTAAAAACCAAAAAAGCAGCACCCTGTCTCACATTCCAGCATGCAGTCAGCCCTAGTGCATCAGGGTAAATGCAGTACAAGTTAGTTTTTTATCCAAAAAGTAAACTAAAGTTTTTCACCTTAGCAGGTGCAGCAAGTGCTGTAAATCTCTGGACACTTGTTTCTGAGTAAGCCCTTCATCAGCAGAGAGCAGTTTTGTCTGTGGGGTTGCCGGAAATGCTGCCAAAAGTTTAGTTTAGTTTACTTTATGGCTAATAAACGAACTTGTACAGTATTTACCATGATGCACTGGGGCTAACTGCACGCTGGAGTGTGAGGCAGGGTGCTCCCTTTATGGTTTTCCTGTTAAAGAAGGCTCTATTGAGCCAACGAGCTGACAAGCTCTGGTTGAAGCACCTGCGTGCCAGTAAGTGGTACAGAAACCTGAGAGGACTTTTGGCAGCATTTCCAGCAACCAAACAGACAAAGCTGCTCTCTGCTGATGAAGGGCTGAACCCAGAAACACGTGTCCAGAGATTTACAGCACTTGCTGCACCTACTAAGGTTAAAAACCTTAGTTTACTTTATGGATAAAAAAACGAACTTGTACAGCATTTACCATAATGCACTGGAGCTAACTGCGTGCTGTAGTGTGAGGCAGGGTGCTCCCTTTATGTTTACACTTTATTAATCTGTTCATATTATTTAATTTTCTAAGCTGGCGCAGACCACTTGAGGAGGCTTCGCGGACCTCAGGGGTCCCCGGACTGCAGACTTCGAACCACTGCTCTAGAACACTATCAGACGCACTGAAAGCTTGCTCCACGTTTCACTTCAGTCCTGGTTTTCACACTACGATTCTGGTCCATGTAGTCTTTTTCTTCTTGTTAACATCAAGTCCAGGAATGGAAGCTCTATTTGCCCTACTGTTTTCTGCGCCCTACATATTGCCTTCATACACTCTTCCCTGACTCTCTTTAGTATCTGCTCTACACATGTATCCATCCCATTTCCCAGTATCACTTCTCATGCCTTCTGGCTTCTCTAGCCTTTCCTTCTCCAAGTCCTTCACTCACTACTCAAAGCTGTGGTTCCCACATACTTGACGCTCTGCCTGCACTTGTGTCCCTCCCATGAGCTGTCAGCTATATATTTCCTGTGAACCCAGTGGTTAGATTTCTTGCAACTCTCTTCCTACAGAGACTACTTCAATTTGGCAAGACGTGTGCGTTAAGGCCTACTCTGCGTCAGCGTGCTTTGCAGATTAGTAATACCCTGATTCCAAGCTACTGTCCTGATGATGCAGCAGTTCAGATCTGATAACCTTTTGGTTCTGGATTCTTTTGGTCACCGAGTCCTGTCTATATCATATTCTGCTTTTGTATTTTCCCCCCGGAATAGTGGTTCAAGGTGCTGTTGCCATTTAATTACATATTCCTGTACTCCATGGCCCCCTATTTTAGCTGCATACCATCTAGTCCTTGCTTATTTGTCTTTCGTAGGTGCCTAGAAGTGTATTTGTTTCCTAGTCCGTTAGGTTTGATCTGTGTGCTCTTTCTGTAGTGTCAAGCTTTTGAAAATCCATGGTTCTCAGAATTCAGTTCTGTCCTTTCTGGGCCCTGTTCTTGAATGCTGTTCTCATTGCTCTGTGTGTCCGCTCTTGTGTTTGCATTCAAAATGGTAGTTATTATTACCAGCGGGTGTCAGTGAATTCTGGGGCCTGGTGCCACTTTATTCCATGAAGGCTGCTCGGTGTCACACAAGGCATTGTAAAAATAAGAGTTAGGCACTCATTGGAGCTAATTTTAGGAAGACATATCCTTAGAACGAATCAGTTATGTTGTCTTCCAGGCCACAGATAATTCCTGGTATATGTCAAACCCCTCCCCCGAAACTAGCAGAGAGCAAGTTCGCCATAGTAATTAATCAAGTCAGGATCACACCAGGAGCCCTGTCAAATATTTTGTTTACAATAACCATGTTTGTCCACACTTCTGTCGTTTCTAAGGGCTGTATATCAGAGCCTTTACTATTAGCCAACCTGTAACACTCAGAGGGATGGAAGCGTGGGCCGGCTTTGCCAGGATTGGAACGTGTGTCCTGCAGATCAACACCACATTCAGCTCCACATTTCCAGCTCGCTCAGACATTCTGCTATTAAATTATGTTTAAACACATTGTTTTTTTTGTTGCGAATATCATAAATTCTTTACCCTTTCTTAATGCAGTCTTTGTCCAGGACACCTATATTTGCTCACTTCCTCCATCACTATCCATATTTTGTCTGATTAACAGATAACGGGAAAGTCCCCTACATTCCAGACTCATTTTAACTTCTCTTTTGCTTCAATTCCAGTATTGCACTGTCCCCACTTTTGCTATATTTTCCCTCTTCTGTTTTCAAAAAAGAAATTATTAACTAATATTTTACAAACCTTTAAAAGTTTTTTTCCTCCAGATTGAATTCGCCCAGAATTCGACATTGCTTTTTCTTTAAACAAAATCACGAGCTTTTCGACAAGAAAACTATTTCTTACATGTGACAACTAACCAACAGTTTGCTTTCGTCAGTCTAACATTCTCAGACTTAGGGCCAGATGTAGCAAACTTTTGCGAGTCGCAAATGGCCCGATTCGCAATTTGCGACCCCGCAAATTCGGAAATGGGATGCAAAAATCCCATTTCTGACTCGCAAAATGCGATGCGAGCCGGTACCGACTCGCAAAATTTGCGACCCCATTTTGCGACCCGCAAATAGGAAGTCGCAATTTGCGAGTCGCAAACCATATGCAAAAGCAACTCGCAAATTGCGACTAGTCGCGAAAAGCCCATTTTGCACTTCCAATTTACTACTAACTCAGAGCAGGTGGTAACCATAACCAAAGTATAAAAGGAGACCCAGAAGGCATCTGGGTTACTCAAGATGGCGGAGATATACCTGATAGCAGTGAGGAGGAGAGCCTACGCAGCCCAGCAGAGGAGGAGGAGGAGCCAGAGACAGGAGAAGATTTACAGAACAAGGCAGACACTCTTCCAGCAAACTGAGGAGGAAATATATGACTAATATAGACTTAGCAGCGCAGCTATACTAGATTCAATAGATTTACTCAAACCACAGCTAGAACGCCAGACTGTGCGCGGTTGCGCTATCGATACGCATGTACAAGTGCTATGCTCACTGCACCTCTTGGCCTCGGGTAGCTATCAGGGGGTCATTGCTGTGGCAGGTGGGGTATCCCAAAGTGCACTATCAAGGTTCTTCAGGGCATTCCTAGATGCCATAATCACACACGTCCCGATACATATACCTACCCAGGAATGAGGCAGAAATTAACAGCACCAAGTTGGACTTTTACCGGATTGCCAACTTCCCCCATGTCATAGGGTGTGTAGACGGGACACATATTCAAATATGCCCTCCTGCAAACCTGGAATATCTGTTCCGCAATAGGAAGTGTACCCACTCACCCAATATTCAGGTGGTATGTGACGCCCATTATGTTATCACTGACATGGTTGCTAAGTTTCCAGGCAGTACTCATGACTCCTACATTTTTAGGCACAGTGGGATACACCAACGCCTGGAACATGGGGAGTTTGGAGACGGATACCTCCTAGGTAGAGCTGTATACACCTTGAAGACATGCACATAGATCAATGTGCAAACCACCCATGCCTTGCTAACAGTGTACGTTTTGTGCCCAACAGGTGACAGTGCATATGCACTACGTCCATGGATACTGACTCCGTACTTAACACCCAGCAATGAATGTGAGAGGCGATACAACAGTGCACATAAGAGGACCAGGAACATCATCGAAAGAACCTTCGGACTGCTGAAAGCAAGGTTCAGATGCCTCCACCGAAGTGGAGGTGCCCTCCAGTATACCCCAATAACGGCATTCAAAATAGTTGTCGCATGCCCTATCCTGCACAACATTGCCACCTGACGTGGGCTACCTCTTACCCCTGAAGACCCAGATTCGGAGGATGAAGAGCAAGAGCAACCACATCGCCATCATGGGGATAGGAGCATCGCAAATCAAGGCAGACTGAGACGGGAACACATTGCAAACCAATACTTTGGAAGGTACGTGCCAACTTCTACCATACTCACCAATAGAACAAACAGTCCATGTGCTAAGTGGAAAGAACAAATGATTTAATAAGTGCAAATAACCAAACTATATACAAGAAAAAACTGTTCAGGGCCTTCAATAGTCCACCTGGCATGGGACACATTGCCATCATGTGCCCCAACCCCAGGGACAGTGTTTAGCTCACACCCTACAGCGGGCTCGGCCAGCTTGGCTGGTACTAGGTGGGTCAGCAGTGCTCTGCCTTGTGCTCCCACTACGTAGCACCCTGGTGTCACCGGCAGAGACACTGCTGACAGTGGAGCCCTCCTCACTGTCTTGTGGGGTGTCACCTGTGCCCCTGGACACCTGCCGTGCCTCCATTAGGTCTATTGCATGGGTGATCCGGCCCAGTCCCCGTGCCACATCACCCGCAAAGTGGCCCATGTCAACCTGGAGGCTGACTGTTCTCCTAGACAGCCCAGTTGTGTTAACTGCCAGCCTAACGATAGAGGAGGCCATCCTGTCCAGGCGTTGCAGCAGCTGGCGGTCCCTGCGCCGTGCACTGTCACTCTGCGTTAGCTGTCCTGCCACCAGTTCACGCATAGACAGTGCAAGGTCACCTGTGTTGTTCCCAATGATCTGCAGTTCTGAATGCACCTGCTGCATGCTGTTGGCATGGTTCCTCTCAAAGCGCTGCAATACCCCACTAATCCTCCTTAACTGTTGGTTTTGCAGGAGCTGACCCCGTAGCAGTTGGGCCTCCGCCGTTGGTGTTGTGGAGGGAAGCCCTGACTCTGCCTGCTGCTCTGCTGTTGTCATCCTGCGTCGCCTGCGCAGCGGTGGAGGCCCTGTAATGTCTGATGTGGCACTCTGGCTTGTACCTGGTGCAGGCTCCAACACCACTGTTGCAACAGGTGTTTCCAGAGAGGGGATGGTGTTGGTGGTGCAGGTGGGAGTGGTGGCTGGTCCTGTTGTCTCCTCTCTGTGCTGGCTGACCATTGGCACCTGGCTGCTTGGGCTGGTGGGGGTGTCTTGTGGGAGACCTGTGGGACATGGGGAACACACTGTCAGTGTCTACTATCAGTTAAAAACTTCCTAATAAACAATTGCCTATGAAATGCCTACTTAACTACATTGCCCATAATGCATCATTCTGGTGTTTGCTACTCTGAAATGGAGCTATCTTGGTCGTGCATGCCCCTGTGTACATGGTGGGTGGGGGTATGGCATTGATGGGGGTACAAGCATATCACATGGTACTCACCGGTTGATGGTCCGGGCTCAGAGGTGTCCAGTTCTCCAATTCCAGTGACAGCCTCCGGCTCAAGGGTCTCCTCAACCCTTTCCTCCAGGGGTGTGGGTGGTGGTATGGTAGATGGTCCCCCTCCTTTGCCTCTCATCTCCCGGAGCTGTTCTGCCACCCTCTCCTTGGTCCGGGAGCGGAGGACGTACCACCTCTTCTTTAGTTCTTCCACACTCCGGTGGCTGACCCCCAGAGAGTTTACCTTGTCCTGGATATCCTGCCAAATTCGTTTTTTTTCTGTGTCTGGCACAGTGAGGGCTGCCATGCCAAACAGCTCATCATGGTGCTGACTGCACTCATCTGTTAGCACCTCCAACTCCTTCTCAGCAAACTTGAGCTTCCTTTTCCTGGGAGTGTCAGCCATGGTTGCTGGTGCTCCGTTAGCTGTACTGCAGTTAAAAAGGGTGTGGTCCTCCCTCCTCCCAGGTGTATTTGTAAACTTCCTGGCTGTGATGTCATCATCATGTGCCAGGAAGTGTTTTCCTGAGTGTTCTGAAGTGATTTCTAGAGTGTTCTGCAGCACCTGCTTTCAATTTTCAGCACAGTCGCAATTTGCGACACCCACTCGCAAATTGCGAGTCAGTTTTTTGCGCTGTCGCAAAAAGCGACCTCGCAAACAGCGGACTCGCTATCTGCGGTGCGACTCCGGGTGCGAGTCGCAAATTGTCCGCGCACTTTCTACCTGAATTGCAGTTAGCGACTCGCAAATTGCGAGTCGCACATGCTCGCAATTTGCGAGTCGCTATTTTTTTCCTACCTACATCTGGCCCTTAGTTTAGATCCGGGTTTGTAAATCCCTCCCGTTCACTATCAATCACAAGTGGATAGACACACACGGCCGCTATGTGGCACTATCCAGTACATGCGGAGGATTCACAATAAACGCCTGCTCCATCTATGTCCCTTCCCCCATCTCCACGACCAGCTGTTGGCTGACCTTGGAACTCGTCTTCTGCAGATGGCCACAGGCATACTGCTCGTAGGGGCCAACTTTAACCTCATGCTTATTGAGGAGGGGGACTGGATGCCCCCATGACAGACATCACCCTTACAGCACGGCATTCAGCTTGATATATCTCTGGTGCACCCACCACCCCACCCAACAACAATTTACGTATTACTCGGAGGCACATGGTACTTTCCCAAATCGACTACCTCCTCACCCTGCAATATCCTTCCCAGGACTACTCACAGGCTCAACACCTAGCCCGGGGTATCGCCGATCACTCACCACTTTGGGATACCTTGGGACCAAGCAAGAACCCCTGTAGACAGACAATCCGGGTCAACACTTGTACCTTAAGCTCCCCCCATCAGAAAGGGAATCATAAAAGCAACCAACAATTATTTTGTCGAGAACGTATACTCTATGACATCACACCAAACTCTATGGGAAGCCCACAAAGCTGTGATCAGGGGGCACTGTTTGTCTCTGATCGTGATCGTGGCCATGAAAAAGACACACAGGCCAAACTCAAGGCCATAGACCGGGATCAAGATAACCTGGAAAGGCAGCTTACTCTACAGAGCCCAACTGTTGACATTTATTCCCTAAAGTTAAAAAATAAAGAATACAGGGACATAGCCACGGAGGCCGCGCTGGTGAGCAACCAGGAAATGCAAATCCATCTCTATGAGATGGGGGACAAGACCGGGAAGCTCCTGACCTGATGAGTTAAGGAAGAGCAAGCACACTGATGAGTACTGATGATACCATCTGACACTGACACTCTCATTGACAACACTCAAGAAGTGGTAGAGACTTTCGCTGTGTACTACGCACACCTCTACTCCCTAATGATAAACACCACTGAAATAGAGGTGAAGGAACTCTTGGCAGGTATAAACCTCCCCAACACTAGCACCAGTAGACCAGGCCCTCACTGAGGAAGAAATCTCAGAGGTGCAAATCGTACAAGCTATTTGAGACATTGTCCCCGGCAGGGCCTCTGGTCCCAATGGCATCCCGTTGGAACTTTATAAACTCCTAGTGGCAAAACTGGCCCTTCACTTATTGCACATGTTCTGGGACTCCAGACAATCAGTGATTCTACCAGAAGACTAATGTCTGGCTACCATAGTGGTCGTACATAAAAAAGACAAACCCCAAGACAATTGTGCCTCTTACTGGCCGATCTCCCTCCTTAATGTTGAGGCTAAATCCTCGCAAAGGTCATGGAGAACCACTTAATTAGGCTTAGTCCACCAGGATTAATCTGGATTCATGTCTGCTTGTAGCATCACCTTAAATTTGCACTGCCTACATGGGGTCATCAGGCAGACCAAGAGCATCCAGGAAGATGCGCTGGTGCTCTTCCTCGATGCCAAAATGTCATCCGACTCCATTAAATGGTCATATCTATTTGAGGTACTAACTAGATTGGGCAATGGCCATCGCTTTATGAGCTGGATCAAATTGTTCTATACACAACCATTGGCCCATGTTAGGGTGAATGGGGTGGTATCTGAGACGTTCTCTCTCGGTCAAGGTACCAGGCAGGGCTGCCCTCTGTCGCCACTGATCTTTGCCTTCACATTGGAACTATTGGCAGCCTGGGTCAGACAAGACCCACTTGTAAGAGGCAGGAAGGCTCAGACGGCATACTCCTTTATGTAACGGACCCCAAAACCATGCTCTCCAGACTTATGCAAATCTTAACGATATTTGGTCAACACTCAGGTTACACCATAAATTGGAGTAAATCTGTTATATACCCCTTCCAGGGCACACTTCCTCGTCTACCATGAGACTGCGAAGCACAAGTGGCTGAAAAAGGCTTCCGCTACCAAGGCATATTCAGTACCACTGACCTCGATCTTTACTACAAAGAAAACCTCCTGCCCTCATTGACGAGACTGAAACAGGATGTCAAATATTGGCGATCCTTGACTCTTTCACTTTTAGGCAAAGCAGCCCTTTTTAAAATGATGTCCCTGCTGTGTTTCCTGTATGTCCTTCAAAACACACCCTACCCAGTGCACAACGCTTACTTCAAGGCCATAAATTCTGAGCTCAGATCACTGCTTTGGGATGGAGTCCTGGCCAGAAACTCACCAGGGGTTGGTACGAAGACGAAGACTGAACCTGAGTGCTGGCCCAAACCTTGGAGGGTAACTATGACAATGAAATTGTGATTTGTCTGTTTGCTTTTCCTTTCTAGCTACCAACTGCTTACTTTTGACAGAGACCATAGCTAGATGTTTTCCAAATTGGTGTTCTAAATTGTTTTGCATGAAGCCCAACATGCCAATGCTAATCAGTGGTTAGGACAGGGGTTCACTAAACTGACGCAAAAAGACAAAACAACGTAATCTATGCTTTGTTGAACTGACGTGTTAATGACACTCTGCTAAAGTTGATCTATGTTCACGATGTGTTATGTTCTAATGTTTGTGATTCTTGCCTTAATGAAATCTTATCAGAGTTGCCATATTGTGACTATGCTATTTTGTTTCTTGGTTTTGAGATTTACACATCTGCTTTTAGAATTGTAATTAATAGGGAATAAAACTTATAAAATTCTACTAAACTGGTGTGGTCATTCATGACTGCAAGGTCATGGTGGTGTTTTGAGTTGATTAATGTCTTTGACTAAAGTGAAATGCATTGTGGTAATAAATATTGATTACATTATTGACGTATTGATTGACGTCTTGATTAGCTATCTCGTCATAAGGTGTCTCTCAACTGGGTCAAAAGATTAATTGGCCTAAAACGAGTCCTGATGTGTAGTTAATTATCATAGAGGGATGCGTTAGCAGTTCTGGTAGCAGAGCGAAGGTTTGGCCCTTTGGGGCCCTAGGACGGAGAATTATTGTTTAGATTGTTTTTCTGAGATAATGCAAATTGGAGATATGATGTGTTTCTAAATTCCCCATGACTTTCCTGGGATCTCGGAGCCTGCCTAAGTGAGTTGGGAATGTTCTTGGCGTTTTAGCATGTGTGGTGTAGAATTCGCGCTTGCTCAGCTTATGCATTTTGCAGGTGGTTGGGAAGCTTGTGTATGATTAGGCCAGGTAATGTTGTTTTAGGAGTAGTGGGTGTACTCCACAGTATGAGAGTAGGGAAGTCCGCGTACTTCATATGAGTGTGGCACTTTGTGCTAAAAAATTATCCACGTGGTTGGTTGTTAATGTACGGACCCGTCGTGGTCTAAGACTCCGGAGTATATTGACAAGTGTAGGAGACACTTGGGTTTATGTTGTAATTTGTGCAGTTTAATAGGTCAATCGGGCGTGGTTGACAAGTCGAGTTTGAGTCAAGTGTATGAGTGAAACCTTCAATGGAGATTTGGCAAGTTCTAAAGTGCACTAGGACAAACCATTGACAAGTCGAGAGTAGGATTTGCGGGTCAAATTCTGCTTGCGTATGCGGGAACTGAGAAGGAGAGAGTAGCGGCCGAGGCTTCAAGTGAAATCTCTGTAAAGTTCTGAAGCGATTGTGTACCCTTTCTGTAGTAAACTGGCAAATTTGAGTTGTTGTTGCTGTTAAAGGTGCTCGCAGTAATTTTGCAATAGTTTGGTGTGAATCCAGTGTGAGGGGGACAAGCCGCAAGACTTTGTCAGCTGCAGTGTGTGTGAGTGTGACGTCAGTGGTGCAGCGCTGGGATAGGTCAATTGCCGAGAGGGGTCGCGCACGGATTGGCAGCCGTCCGTGAGAGGCAATAGGTTGAGAAAGGCGGGTGAAGAGTGTCCTGGGAATTAAAGTCACTTCCTGATTAAATACAAAACAAAAGAGAAAATGTAAAAATTAATTTTATCAAAGCTTTTAGGAGCGCTCTGAAAGGAGACGCATACATTATGGCGAGTGAAGGGGAGCCTACACCGCCCGAGGGTACTCCAGCTTATATAGTAATGGAGGAGAAGGGAGTAGCGCCTTGCTTATGGATGAAACAGTGGCGCAAATTGACAGAACAGGAGGGATGTTTGGCGTTTCCGGAGCACAGAACGTTCAATACGAGGATTTTAGAGAATTTGAGGTGGATGTTAAGTGTACAAAAGCCACCTCCGAGGCCAGCTCAGTACGAGGCATTAGCAGTCTGGGATGTAATGGCTATTAAACAAAGACAGCAGAAATTCGAGAGGAGAATGAGAAGGGCAGAAAAGACCTTAGCTGAGGCTAGTTGGGACAATGAGAGCAAAATGTGGAGAAGGGGAATAGTTGACGGACTCAAATTGTTCCCAGCAATAACACAGGGAGATGAAACGCAGGGAAAGAAAGCCACCTGCAAGACAGACAAAGAATCTAATAAGCCTAAAGAGGCTAAGAGGTCCTGGATAGAAGAAGATCACTCAGACGATGAAGAGTTTCTTAATCAGTTATTGCATGATCGCCCGCCACCTTATGCAGTAGACCACAATGCCCGAGCACTAGTGCGGGTCCTGGGAACCAGACGCAGGAGAAGGGAGTTACAGATACAGCACAGACTAGTGATATGGGTTTAATACAGAATGGTGTCAGTGTACCCACTGCGCCAGACATGCAGATACAGTTGCAACCTCCACCGCAGATACAGAGAATCTATCCAGACGTCCCAGTATTGGAGACTACTACGAATCTGATAGTGCCGCCTGATCCGATATATACAAAGTCGAAGTTAGTGCAGATTGAGCCAACTCCACAATTGCTGCCCCAGCCGCAGCAACAGCTGATTTTAGGGTACAGTCCAGCAGCAGGAACTCCATTAGTGCCTGCACCAGCCACAGTGAGTCAAGCCTTAGGAGTTACTGCTCCGTGAGGTTTGGGACCAGGTCAGACACCAGCTGCTATATCATTACTGATTACTGTTGGTCCACCGGTACCATTGTATGCGCAGGATAAGCCTGGTATGTGCGATCGGGGAGTAATGACCCAAGATACAATAAGAGGAGGATCCCTAGGAACTCCCCAGTTGATGGCCCCAGGAGAGCAATCAGTCGAAGGACCCAGGTCTTTGTTGGAGCTTAGTCCGGTTAAATCACCTTTGGAGGCAATGAGACAGGCAGGGCTAGGTGTGCTAACCCCACAGATAATAAGTATGAACACCTCACAGTCACCAATGATGCATGCAGGGAATATTTCACTGCAAGGTTTTTCTATGCAACAATTAAAAGAGTGGTTAGAAAGACTCATGCTTCACAAACTACTGCAGTGACCGCAGAGAGGTCAAAGAGAGATGAATACCTGAACTTTGTAAGACTGGGTGTGGAAGCTCCTGAACTAGTGGAAAGGACAATAGGGGTAAACAGATTGGAATCATGCACAGAAGCAGAACTGAGATATCTGTGCCTCAAAATTACTAAAGAAGTGGGCAAGGTGCATCAGAGGTTGGCGAACCTGGCAGACAAATACAATATTGATATTGACAATACTAAACATTTGAAAAGAATTTACAGACTAGACTTCGACACTAAAGATTTTGATCACATGAGGTCGGCCGGAATAAAAGCGCATCTTAAAGAGATACTGCAAAGTTCACAGATCTGGGATGCCTTAGGAAAATGGGAAGGCAGATGGGCGAAGAAAAGAGATAAGGAGAAAAGTGACAGTCCGGGATCAAGCCAGACTAAACCCTCACCGGACACTGGGACAGTAAAAATATTACCAATGAGAGAAACAGCTGGAGGGGTTCTAGTCCATGTACCGTGGTCTAGGGGAGACATTCTGTCATTCACAAATGATTACCCCAGGTTGAGGGAGAAACCGATAGAGCGGTATCAGCAGACAGACAGGTTTGTGAAGCTTTCGAAGTGTCTCTGGGAGGACTTGAATACCTTGTTTGAGATCATTGTTCCACCCGACTTATGGCTTGAGTGCAAGAGAGGTGTGGACTGGCCGACGCAGGAACCGGCAAGGGATAAGGTGACTGGAGCACCAACCGAGGAGGTGATGAAGTACTATCATAAAGTGATTGAGTTTTTGAAGCAGAAAGTGTCGCCGAAAGTGACTGATTGGCAGAAAATCGATCGGACCTCACAGGAGGTTAAAGAATCGATCCATGCTTTCTATGAGAGGTTGTGGAACGCATTCAAACATTACAGTGGTACTGAGACTATTGAACCGAAAGACATGAACCATCTTGTGTTCAGATTTGTTGAAGAGCTGAGACCAGAGGTCAGCCAGATGATTAAGAATCATTTGATCTGTTGATTGATGAGGTGTTGCAGTATGCAAAATACTGTAGTGACGAAATTGAATTGAAACAGAGAAAGTTGAAGGAAAAAGTGATGGTGATGCAGATAAAGGCAGTGCAGGCAGGTATGCAAGGGAATGGAATCCAGCAGATGGTACAACAGCAACCGCAAGGGAATGGTGTGTTTCAGGCACAACCGAGAGGCCGAGGTCAAGGTTTTGTGAATCACGGTCCAGACTTGAATACCGTTGTGGTTCAAAATGATGCACAAGGGATGAAAAAGATGTCACCATGTCACCATGTCACGCGTGCGGGGACGTGGGGCATTGGAGGCGGGAATGCCTAATTACAGTGCATGATGGTGTAGTTCAACAAAGCACTGATGTCGGTACATTTAAAAATGTGAGGGGTCCAAAATTGAGAGTTCAAAATCAAAACTTCCAGAATAACATGGTTCAGATGCAGGGGTTACAGCCCATGCAGCAAATGCAAATGCCGCGTGTTCAACCAACACAAATGCAGCAAGTACAACAGCAGGTTCCCATGGTACCTAGACAGCAAATGCAATTACCATTAGCTCCAATGGGACAGCAACAGGTGATGCTTCCTCAGCAGGTCACAGGTCAAATGATGAATCAAAATAACACAGTACAGCAGTTACCATTGCGTGGTGAAGATGGAATGAATGATGAATGGTCGGATGACAGTTCAGACAGTGAGGAGTGCAGGCTTGCAGCGTCCCTAGAAGTAGATCAGAGGGGACCCTATGTAGAGGGAAAGGTGATGGGTCACAAGGTTTCATTCTTGGTTGACACGGGAGCTACACGCTCTACAGTCAGAAGTGCAGAGGTTCCGAAATGACCACTTTCAGGGCGTACCATAAGAGTGGTAGGAGTACCAAACCAGTACTTGAGAAACCCGATTACTGACCCGGTTCAAGTTGAGATTGGCAACTTCCAGGGACTGCATAAGTTTGTAGTCTGCGATTCTAGTCCCGTATCCCTACTGGGAAGAGACTTGCTGTGCAAGACGAAATGTTCAATTACCTGTTCCAATGAAGGGATTGAAGTGCAAACAAACAGTGATGATGAGGGGGATGATGGGCAGTTTTCGGAATTAGAGTCAGAGACTATAAATGAAGATTACCCTCTGATAACCTTATTCCCGATGCTTACACTGACTGATTTGCCAGCAGAGATGCAAGGAACAGTGACAGAGAAAGTGTGGGACCTGACAGGAAAGGAGGTGGGACTGATAAAAGGAGTTGAACCAGTTAAAGTACAAGTGAAGCCAAATGCAGTGTTTCCCCAGGTGCCGCAGTACCACATGGCACAAGATGTCCTCATTCAGGTGTCGCAGATAATTGCGGACTTTGTAAAGCAAGGAGTCCTGAAGGAAGTATTGAGCAGCCCATGTAATTCACCAATAATGGGTTTGAAAAAGCCTTGTGGGAAGGTTCGAATTGTACAGGTTTTGAGAAAAATAAATGAGATTGTGGTAAAGTGTTGCCCCATAGTGCCAAATCCAGCAGTGATTATGTTCCAGGTTCTGTGTGATGCAGAGTGGTTCACAGTTGCAGACCTGTCACTAGCGTTCTTTTCGGTGCCTCTTCATGAGGACAGCCAGTTTTTATTCAGTTTCAAATTCCTGGACAAGGTGTACAGTTGGTGCAGAATTCCTCAAGGGTTTTCTGGGTCACCTTCTATCTTCAATCAGATATTGAAGAAGGACTTGGAGTCGCTAGAACTGCCTTTCAGTTTGACTCTAGTACAGTACATTGATGACTTGCTGATTGCGTCCAGAACAAAAGATGAGTACAGATATGGCACAATAGCCTTACTGAACCATTTGGGAAAAAACTGACATAAAGTGTCCCCAAAGAAGTTGCAGTACTGTCAGAAAGAGGTGAAATACTTAGGGCATTTGAATGAGAAAGGATCCAGGAGACTATCAAAGGAGAGGGTGACAGCCATACTGCAGATGAACCCCCCGACAACAAAGAGAGATGTTTTTGGGAATGGTGGGTTACTGTCGTCAGTGGATTCCCAACTTTTCGATTACCTCTAAACCATTGATAAAGCTGACAGGCAAAGAAATTAAGGACGAACCGTATACCATAAGTTTGTCCGAGGAAGAGCTTGAGTCATTCATGGAATTGAGAGAGTGCATGTGTAGGGCACCAGCCTTAGGTATGCCTGATTACACGAAACCTTTTCTACTGTTTTGTCATGAACGTGATGCTTGTTCTTTGTCCGTCTTAACACAGGTTCATGGAGGTGCAAACCGCCCGGTAGCATATTTTTCAGCTACCTTGGACCCAGTTGCAGCAGCCTTACCGGGTTGTTTGCGCGCAGTTGCAGCAGTTGGTCAGAGCCTCACACAGTGTGAAGGCAAAGTGATGGGGCATCCCTTAACCGTAATGGTTCCACATTCAGTTGAAATTCTGTTGACCCGAACTAAGACTCAGCACATGACAAATGCCCGACTTACCCGATATGAGACAATTATTTTGGGGTCGCCTAATGTCTCCTTCAAACGATGTACTGTATTGAACCCGGCAACTCTACTTCCTGTTGAAAACACTGAAATTAGTAATTCAGAAGAAGTGGAGCACGACTGTCTTGAGGTAACGGAACTGTGCACTAAACCTAGACCTGATATTAAAGATACGCAGTTAAAGGAAAATGACTGCATTATGTTTGTTGATGGATCATGTTTGAGAGACTCAGTCGGAATACTAAGAGCTGGATATGCTGTGTGTACAATCACCGGTATTATAGAAGCCTCCCGGTTCGAAAGAGTGTATTCCGCACAAGTGGCTGAATTAATTGCCCTTACTAAGGCATGCCACGCAGCTGAAAATCTGAAAGTTATTATCAATACTGACAGCAGATATGGATTTGGAATTGAACATGATTTTGGCCAATTATGGTCAGAGAGGGGTTTCATGACCTCTTATGGTTCTCCTGTGAAAAATGGCGAACAAATTAAGGATTTGTTGCTTGCGATTCAGTTGCCTCTTGAAATTGCTGTGGTGAAATGCAATGCTCATGTTAAGTCACAGGACTTTGTGTCAATGGAAAACGGTTATGCAGATCAAGTCGCAAGGTTTTGCGCATTGAACTGTATATCGTTCAAGGATCAGTGGGAATTGTTACCGCAAACTGAAAATGAGACATGTTTGAACTTTGCATTGAGAGTTGTTGACACATTGGATGAGCTAAAATCACTGCAGGGTCGTGCTAGCAGGGAAGAGAAACGCTCCTGACAGAGAATGCAATGTGTACAAAGAGCTGACGACTTGTGGGTCTCTGAGGAGGGGAAACTGGTTTTGCCAAACAGTCTTTTATCACAGTTTGCAAGACTTTACCATGGGCAGGCACATCTTGGGAGAGACGCAATGATCAGATTATTCAAAATGGATTGGTTCAATCCGAAATTCAGACAAGCCGCAGAGGTTACCTGTCACAGGTGCATCATCTGTCAACAGATGAATGCAGGAAAAGGGACTGTGGTGACTTTGAGCCACACAGGGAGAGCTGGAGGTCCGTTTAGCAAGATGCAAATGGATTTCATTGAGATGCCTGTATGTGGAGGCTTGAGGTACGTGTTGGTGATTGTGTGTGTTTTCAGCCACTGGATTGAAGCTTATCCTACACATAGAAATGACAGTCTCACAGTTGCAAAGTTGTTGCTCAGGGAGTTAATACCAAGGTTCGGATTTCCGGTCTCTTTAGAATCAGATAGGGGCAGACACTTCGACAATCAGGTGATAAAGCTCTTGTGTGCTGCATTAGACATTGAACAGAAGCTGCATTGTAGCTACCGCCCGAAGCATCAGGAATAGTGGAACAGATGAATGGTACCTTGAAGTCGAGGATGGCAAAAATGTGTGCAGCTACCAATATGAAATGGCCAGATGCATTGCCCTTAGTGTTGATGTCAATGAGAAACACACCTGATAAGAAGACAGGACTATCACCCCATGAGATAATCATGGGCAGAGCTATGAGGTTGCCCGCAGTACCTGCGAATGCTCTTGTGAATATCACGGATGATATGGTGTTGGACAACTGCAAGGGTCTAGCTGATGTGGTCCGCTCTTTTTCCCACCAGGTGGAGGCTAACACATTGCCACCGATCAGTGATCCAGGTCACACCCTGCAAGCCGGTGACTGGGTGGTTGTCAAGAAGCACGTGAGGAAGTCGTGCTTCGAGCCACGCTGCAAGGGGCCATATCAAGTAATACTGACAACAACCACTGCTGTGAAATGTGCAGGCGTTCCGAACTGGATACATGCCAGTCACACAAAGAAAATGACATGTCCGACTGAGGAGACACTTGAAGTGCCCGAAACAACAGCTCCAGAGGGGGAAGTCTCAGGGCCGGAGAGTATTCAAAGAGAAACTGAGACTACAGGAGAGCCCACTGAGGACGGCCTAGTCCCTCAAACAGTAAACGAGTTCGAGAGAGGTGATGGTGAGCCTATCTCAGTAGAGGCAGCTGGAGAACCGCAACAGGAGAGGTTCTCCCAGAAGTAGACGGATATAGGTTAGAACTTGAACCCATTACAGATCCAGAAGACGAGGGGGAGAGGGCAGAAGGAGATCAAAACACACAGACACCCCCTGAGCCAATTGCAGGTCCGTCAAGAGAAAACACCATATCACAAAAGGAGGGTGCTGTCCAGAAAACGCAAAAAGGTGATAATTGGCCAAAGAAACAGGTTGTAAGGGAAAAGGTTGTCCCAGGTGAAACAATAGAGGAAGAAATCGATACAACCAGAAAAGAGGATCTGAGTGAAGGAAAGCTGCAGAGTGAACGCAGGCTGAAAAGAAAGAGAGTCGCAAACAGAAGGTATGCAGGACCTGAATGGGCATATGCAACGACATCTGAGTGGCAACAAGAATTCTTAGCATTCTGCTTTGATCTAGAAGTACCAGGCCAATACTACGGTACCTGAATTCAAACACAGAGAGAGGCTGTGTTCAATATAGAAATTGAAATTGAAAGCTGAGAAAAGAGACTGATAAATTACCGGATGTGACACTTGAAACCTGATTTGACTCTGAAAAAACGATCATGACAAGCTGCTAACCTGATTTGACAAGAAGGTCCTGGGGTGAGTGAAACGCTGTAAATACACGCAGAGAGAGAGAAAAAGGAGAGACTTTTGCATTGAAAAAAAAAAAGAGCTTTTAAATCGTCCTCAAATTGATTGTTTGGTTTTGAGTTATTCTGCTATCTGATTCTTTACAGATCATGGCTTACACTAGAGGTAGTAGCAAAAAGGGTAAAGTGTGTGGTTGGTTAAGTGTTATATTAGGTATTGTGTGTGCAATAATAATTGTGGGTGTGATTGTGGGAATGCCATGGTTGGATAAGAAAGTGACTAACAATGCTTCAAAACCTGAGACTGCTACATTAACACCGTGGGAAAAGTTTGAACAAGATACAAAATATTTGCATGAGGGAACTAATTCAAAGGGGGGGCTTTCTACTACTGTCTTCTATTGCTTACTGAATGAGTATGTTGATACTATGGATGCGAGAAACTGTTATGTGTGTACAAAGATTCCCTTGTCAGTACAAGAGGGGGTCACCTACCGTAGTCTTCCTTTAACCTACGGGATAAGATGTAGTCTGGTATTAACAAGGTTCTATGACCAGGAACATGTGCAATATTTTTATTCAAATCTAGATGTAGTGTTTTCTTTTGTGCCTGTGATTGAGTTTCTGAACAAGTTAGCTAAAGAGCATAGTATAAAATTAGTTAGAGGTTTCTTTGAGCCGACACTGACATTTGGGACAGCTTATGCACACCGCAACAATCTGACCTGGTTATTAACACCTGTAGAGAAAAGCTTTTTAGATCACACTGATGATAGATGCAAAGCACTGAAAGAAAGATTAGAAAAGGGATTAGAAAAACGCACATATGCAAATGATTATGCTTACACCGCAATAAAGACACAAGGCAAATTAGCTATAGATGCATTACATGTAGGTAGGCTTTGTATATATAGGCCAAAATCTGATCATGACACTTTATTTGTGGGAACCAGTGAATGCAGGCATGTGTTTTTGTTTCAGAGTAAGTGGACATTCATGTTAAATGGACAGGATCCAGCGATCCCTGGGATCTATTATATTTGTGGGCTTAATGCTTATTACCGTCTCCCTAAGGGATGGTATGGGACATGTTATTTGGGAATAGTTTTCCCAAAGATCTACCAGATTGATGACTTAAAGCAAATACCTAAAATGTCTGAATTACAACATGCTAGACAAAAACGAGAGACAGCGGCTGCTGTCATTGGTGACATATTTGGAGCCATAATTCCTTCAGTAGAGGTTATCTTAAACTCCATAAATATTTGAAAGTTGTCTACTATTGTGGATAACATGCTGAAAAACTTCACAGGGGCTATCCTCCTGATGGATACTGAACTTGATGCGGAAAGAGCTATGACTCTTCAAAATCGGCTTGCTTTAGACATTCTTTTAGCAAAGAGCGGCGGAGTCTGTAAGATGTTTAACGAGCGCCATTGTTGCTCGTTTATTCCGGACAATAGCAAAAAGATTAGAGGTATGCTTACTAATCTAACAAAAGATAGTGCAGATTTGAAGGAACCTGGAGTTTGGGAGAAAGTTGGAAAGGGAATTGCCAGAGTAGGGAGCTGCTTTAGTAATATTTGGATCAAGGTGCTTGCAAAAATATTAGGAGGTCTATTAATTGTCTTAATTTGTTTATTGGGTTTATGGGGAGCATGCAAAATTAATGAGAGAATTAGAAGAAATTGGACAAAAAGGAACAAAAGGAACGAAGAAAATGAAAGGGAGAAAATGTTTAATGAAATTTGGGAAAGTTCACACAAAGGACAAGATGTTGAAATGCGCACTATGCATAAAGTGAAAAATTGAAAGTGAAAGTTTAAAAGGGAAAGGTTTGTGTGATGACGAGGAGGGACTGAGAGAGCGTAGTTTATATAATCATTATTAACATGAAATGTTTATGAACTAATGTGTGATAATGCCGCATAGAAATTATATTAATGTGTTTTGCTTTAAACGTGCACTTGAAATGTGACCACGGGGAGTGGCCGCCAATGTATACTGGAACTAATAAAATTTACTAATGCTTATGAATTCTTATATTAAGGAATGGTTTTATACTAATTATTAATGATTATGTTATTAAAATTATTCTAAATGAATCTTGTAGGCCCTAAGTTAGCATGAACCGAAGCTTAGCTGCCTGGCTCTCATATTAAATGTGTTCTTTTTCTAAACGTGCAGTGTGCTGACTCGCAAAAGGACATGACCTCTTGTTTTCTTCAACTAGAAGCTGAATGTAACTATAGTGGATCCGTTTTCATGAAATTCATATTGTTGTAGAAATGTTTTAGTAAAAAGCAACAGTGTAGATTAGTATAATGTACAAGGTCGTTCAAACCGGTACGGACAATGGAGCTACTGACTAAAGATGTGCAAAGAATTACAGAAGGATGAAATCATACCGGACGTGCTACCTCTGAAGACGTCAAAACATATGGACCAATAAAATGTCTGTGAACTAATATGGGGTGTAAGATTAATTACATATCTGTTTTCTAATTGGGTAGAGATAGTGGGGTGCAACCCCTTAGCCAATTAGATTTTAGGGGACTGTACAACGAAAAAGGGATAAAGACCCATGACACGGGGAGCCTTTAGAATGAGTTAGGGAATGCTATTGATTTTATCCAGAAACGTTGTCACTCTGTTTGGTGACTTATTGGTTTCCTAAAACCATCCTCTTCCTTAGATTGCCCATTTTATACTTTGCCTCCTTATGAGGGAAGTGCCTCTTTTGCCCCAGAGCAGAGCTTTGACTGATGGCGAATCAACTGATGTCCTGAAGACGAAGACTGAACTTGAGTGCTGACCCAAACCTTGGAGGGTAACTATGACAATGAAATTGTGATTTGTCTGTTTGCTTTTCCTTTCTAGGTACTAACTGCTTACTTTTGACAGAGACCATAGCTAGATGTTTTCCAAATTGGTGTTCTAAATTGTTTTGCATGAAGCCCAACATGCCAATGCTAATCAGCGGTTAGGACAGGGGTTCACTAAACTGACGCAAAAAGACAAAACGACTGAATCCATGCTTTGTTGAACTGACACGTTAATGACACTCTGCTAAAGTTGATCTATGTTCAGGCTGTGTTATGTTCTAATGTTTGTGATTCTTGCCTTAACGAAATCTTATCAGAGTTGCCATATTGTGACTATGCTATTTTGTTTCTTGGTTTTGAGATTTACACATCTGCTTTTAGAATTGTAATTAATAGGGAATAAAACTTATAAAATTCTACTAAACTGGTGTGGTCATTCATGACTGCAAGGTCATGGTGGTGTTTTGAGTTGATTAATGTCTTTGACTAAAGTGAAATGCATTGTGGTAATAAATATTGATGACATTATTGACGTATTGATTGGCATATTGATTAGCTATCTCGTCCTAAGGTGTCTCTCAACTGGGTCAAAAGATTAATTGGCCTAAAACGAATCCTGATGTGTAGTAAATTATCATAGAGGGACGCGTTAGCACCTCTTATACTTATGGTAAGGAACATACCTATGTGGACAAGGGTTTAAGTTAGGCATGAGTTTAGAAATTGTGGGAATAATTTTTATTTTATTGTTCTCTGTGCATATATCAGATACACAATACAAACAAACAATGCCTCAGTACAATATGTAGAGTGTACAAACATCGCCTCCGTACATCAGTAAATTATGCATGAGCCTGGTATGTCCCAGTTCAGGTGTTATCTTCTATGGTCCACCCTCAAGAGGAGTCTCATGCGATAAGCAGATAGGTGGTAAAGGGCCCCAATATGTCTTTAGGCCGTGATGCTGTTGGGAGCTCTTCAGCAGAGAGTTCCAACTGTTCCTTATAATAAGCAATGTCTGACAGCCATTGCTGCTTTGTGGGAGCCACCTGTTTATCCCAACATAATGCAACTCTCCTGACACAGCACAAACTCCAATGTCATATCAGAGAGGGCCACAGTGACATCTGCCCAGAATAGCCTCATTAAAGGGCAGTACTATGACAGGTGGATGAAGAAGAGGGAATCAGTGAATCAATGGAGTCAGCTGAATGACTGTCTCCATTGTTACTGGCCTGGCATACCAATGAGAAGATCAAGCTAGGCATGGACCTTTCCAAGAATTAACAAAATCTATTTTTATGATGAAAGGTGTTATGTGGTTTCCACAGATGATCTTTCTTAAGTATATCACAAAGTGCCCTTCAGAAAACGAAGAGTTTGATTGGTTTATAAAATCCATAGTTTGCTTTCAATTTGTGGGAATCCTGTTTGGCGTAGCATCATTGGTTGTCATTCTCCAGAGACTAATATACAAACTTTTAAAGATGCCAAAGGTGTGATATACTTTCAATACAATATTCTCAAAATGGGAAAAAGTAAAAAAAAAACATGAGCTGTGGTTGAGGCAATTGTTGAGAAGGTTGGAAAAGAAAGCTTTATTACCATACATGCAATGACTTATCTGGAGCACTAGGTAAGAGAAGAGGGAAATAGGCTTGACAAGCTAGTGATGCTTTAAGTATGTTACAATTCCTAAAAGCAACAATGATCTAAGTTATTCCATAGGTTGACAGAAAATTGTAAAGCATTTTGAAGAAACAAACATACCTTGAGACAGCTATAAACAATCAAACTAATCTTTGTGTGGACCCAGGGGTGTCAAGAAAAATTTAAGATGATAAAGGAAGATATTTGCAAAGCAACACCCATAAAACAGAAATTCAGTAGTATTGTCAGGTTCTACGCTGTGGGAGAAGTTAGGGTAAAAAAAAAACAGAGGTTAAGGCCCTGTCTGTAAGGGGCAATAGAGACATTGGCTGTGCCAGCCTTTGACTAGACAGCTGTAGGCAAATTGGATAGAAGAGTTGCCAGGGGCCTTCTCAGTGGTGCCCCTCAAGGGATGAAGCATATGTCAGCCAATCCCTTTTCCTTCTTCCACTACCACAATGATTGATACCTGGGGCTTGGGGGTGGGTGAGTTTAGGCTGCTCGAGTTATGAAGGAATGGAGCTCTAGTTTGGCTTTGCATCAATAATGCAGTGATTGGTGAGTGCAGCAATCGACTGCCATTTTGGAGCAGGGCTTTGGCCTCGGAGGAGTAATCTTATATTCAAATGAGACTAAGTGTTAAAGTCCACTGTATTGAAAGGTGGCTGTAGGTCTAGGCTATCTACTCTGTTTGCGTTGGGAGCAGGCTACTTTACAGGCCCAAAACAAATGACAGCAGAAGATCATGCAGGATATGTAAATGTTGAAAATAATCGTCTTTTGTGTGGACTCCCCACCCCCCAGATTTTCGCTTCTTTTTTTGCTGAACCCATTTTTTGGCCATAGGACTATGCACTGTGAATTCCTGCTAGCCAGTGGTGCTTGTGATCTCCCTTTTAAACATGGTAAAATTGCATATACCTACCTGGCCCAGTTTAATTTACTTACAGGTCCCTAGTACATGGTACTACATGAAACCAGGACCCGTAGATGAAATGTGATTAGTGGTCTGCAGCACTCTTTGTGCCACCCACTAAAGCAGCACTGTGAAACATGTCTCCAGGCATGCCAAGCCAACTTAGATGTGCAATTTTAAACCACCATTTCAACCTGGCAAAACAAACCATTTGCCAGGCCCAACCCTTCCCTTTCAATGCTTATAAATCATCCCTAAGGTAGGCCCTAAATGTCCACTGGGCAGGGTACCTGGCATTAAAAAAGTAGGGCATGTATTCTTAATGATTTACATGCCTCAACAGTGAAAAACCCCAAGGATGTTTTTCAATGGGGCAGAGCTTGTTCTATACAAAAACACTGGGTGACACTATAACGACCTATAGTGTTTAATTTCAGTTTGGAAGCAGCTAGAAAAATGGCTCAAGAACTCATTTTAGTAGTAATTTAAAATCCAACTAATTGAAGTTGGATTTTATTCTACTATTTGAAAATTATCATTTTACGGAGAGGGACCCTGCGAGATGGGACGAGATGGTGGACTGAATGGGGGGCGACCGAGATGGGGGACACAGAGGCCTCGACAGGGGGATCCCCTGAGCTTGCATAGATTACACCTCTCTCCACATGGATGAGCTATAGGCTGACTGGTACAATACGTGGGCTACACGCCTTCGAGGCATACGTGCCGTTAGTAGAGTAGAAGTGTGATGTGAGCCAGTGGGGTGAGTTTGAGACGGCAGATCCCTATCTTGTTCCGCCATAGTGGTAGCTGGGGGTGTTTCTGCCCCCACTCCCCCCTCTTACCCTTGCCCTTCGGCCCTCCCTAGGCTGTACACATTTCTCCTGTTTGGGATATCCTAAAGTGTAGCTACACCTCCCCCTACACCCCCACTGCTCCGCAATTAAATACTCAAAATAATGTGTTATTTGTAAACATCATTGAGCATGAAGCTTAAGAGTTACTGTATGACACTGCAATATGTTATTTCGTCTAATGTCTGAAAAGGTTGATAAAGACATATTAGAAAAAATAAAAAATAAAAATGATAATTTTAGAAAGTTATCATTTTCCTGCCTAAGCGAACCAAGAGCCTTTTTGCCAGTGTCACCTGCCTGCTGATCACTCCCCTGTGATGAGATGTGGATTGCTCCCAGACATTGGACAATGGCCTTGGATGTGGAGAGTTGCACGTCTTCCTTGTACAGGATGGCTTGAAGGACTGTGGCCTGCCCCTTCCTGAGCTTCAAAGTATGCCTACCTTGTCACAGGGAGATGTCACAACTAGGCCTTCCTCCCTTTTGTTTGCTAGTCAGCTTGGCTCCAAAACCAGTGGGGGTGGGGAAGCTTTCCAAGAACTAGTTTGGGGTGACTCCAAGGAAGAGTTTGAACAATATCATTGCCAGATATCTGTGTAGGCACAGGAAGCTCAGACCAGGGGAAGAAAGTTCTGCCAAATTGTATTTAGGTAGAGAGGGGTACTTTAGGATAGTTTTTACTAAAAATAAAGGAAATACGGCGAAAAAGAATATAATCTCTCCTGGGGACTTTTAGCTCACTGGCTCAAGGGTGGCCAGGAGGGTCCCCCTCCCACAGGCAGGCACTGCATATAAATGGGGTATCCCAGTATTCTCACTAAGTCGGTCTGCTGTGTGCCAAGGTACAAGAGGGTTGATTTGGTGACTTTAGCGGCTCATCCTGACAAGGAATGTGATTATTATTTAAGGCGGCTTCTCATTCCCTCAACTAATACTCCAATTTAATTTAAACAATAAGTATTAGACATTGGAAAAAAACAACAGGTTTGCAATTTGCATGCAAGTACTGACAAAAGTAAAACCAACTGCCAGCTGCAGCACAAACCAAATAAGGAAACTAAACAAAAGCCCATTAGAACATATCCTGAATCCAGTATATTCAACATGAATGGCACAAGAGACACCACACGTCAAACCAAAGGTTCTGCAGGTAGGGATGACACATGGCTGCAAATAATTCACAATGTTCTGAGTAGGTGTGTATTTATTCTACCCCACAACAGAAACAGAAGTCATCTGACTACTTAACCACTTCTACTATTTGATGAATCCTCTGTTGTTTCTCCAACTGCCACTCTGTTCAACCCCTTACACAGCCCATTCTAGAACACACGACACGGAATACATAATCCTAACACAGCAGACACAACAAACCTTCCCCTTCACAAATAAATAATGCCACACATAAGATAACAAACTAAATACAAAAGTGGATAGTTATAAACAAGTAAAGAATAAACAACTAAACTAAATTACTTGTAATAGGAAATGAGTAAACTCAAAGATTTAAAGCACGGCCAAAAGTAACCCCTTCTCCATAAAGTTACCCTCCTTATATATTTTGCTCTCATGACTTTCTCTGCTTTCTTCCTTCAATTAGCATAGTTTTGCGAGCTATCTTATCATTCATTATACCTTCATTTTCAAACTTGGCCACTAACTTTTTATATTGCACATTTTTTTTACTCTGCTGCACAGTTGACTTGGGATACTTTCTTTATAGTTTTGATAGTAACAAATTTTGGCCCACTTTTAAACTGTGAGTTCACTTTCTTTCTTGAATCTCACACGAATCACACAGAGCAGACTGCAATTTTTCCCCCACATCACTCTATCATATTTTTATTAACGCCTCTTTTGCAACACTCTCTCTCATCTTCAATAACTGCAACTTTCACAAACTCTATCAGTATTACTCAACAGCATCATCACTGGTTTAGAATATGAGACACAATACCACTTTTAAGGCTTCAAAAGGAAAGCCTTTCACAGACGTTTTTAGGGTAATGCAATGAGCAAATAACATACTACGTTTTTTCTCTACATCAGTCTAGTTAACAATTGAAATCCTAACACAACTGCCCACCAATCTATCAGATCTTTCAACTAACACAGCTCTCTGTGATTGGTATAAACTACTATTTTGTGTTCCACTTCTTATTCATCCAGAAATTCCTTCATTAACTCTAACACAAATTGGGAACCATTTTCACAAATCAATGATTTGTCACCTATTGTCTTGCAAAAATATCATGTAAAGTTTGATAGACGATCTAGTACTGGGAACAGCAACAGACTTAACTTTGAGCCACTTGGAAATATATACCATCAGTTAATAAAAGCATATCGAAAGTTTGCTCACAAAGGCATGAATGAGCCTAAAAAATTAATCCCAAAATGTGTTCATTGTTTTTAGTTCTAAAAATGCTACTAGTTCTGGCCTCACAGCAAATCTTTACCAACTCACAACCAACTCTGACAACTTGATACTCTTTATTCCACTTTAGAATCTGAGTGAGTCCACCAAAATGCCTCTATAATGGCCTCATTACAGGTTTGGTGGTCGGACAAGCTGACCTCCAGACTTGCGGTGAGGAGACCGACACGGAGCTGGAAGTCTCCTCACCAGCCCCATTACGAGGTTTCCACTGTACTGACAGGCGGAAACCAAGGTTTCTGCCGGTCAGCCCAATTGAAACAGTCAAGCAGCACTGGTCTCTGCTTTATATGGAGCCGAGGACAGTGCTATCGCACAGGTGGTAGCCCAAGCACTGGCTTACCATAGAAAGGCTGGTGGTAAGTAGAGTTGTAATCACTGAGTACAACTCAGGCCACCGTTGGACCGTTATGAACCAAGTTCCCAACAGGGATGACAGCCGTAATGTGGTGGTCGCCACAGCTGTGGCAGTCCGACCGTCACTGCCAGCCTCGTAATGAGGCTCTTAATCTTTGCTTGCAAACTGTCATACCCAAATGCATTTCATGGGCTAAAACAATCAAATTTTTCCTAACCCTTACCAGGTAGAACAAGTCTCTCCCCTCTCACCAATGATAACTCTAAAGCTATTTCTACATAGCTCTGAAAGTAAACTTTCAAATTCCTTTCTCCATGCCAACCTGTCTTGAAATATACCGTTACCTTCTAAATAACAACATTCTCTTCAATTCTCTTTTTCATACAACATCACTCTCACAACTCAAAATGACAATCCCAGTGCTGGCAACAACACATTCTAAGTTTTTCAAATAATCTATTTAATTGTCTTCATAACCACTTTCACTAAGTAGCTAAAACATGGTATCAGTCTTCTTGCTTCTTGATCCTGGAACAAGTTTAATGTCAAAATTGTACTCCAATAATTTTGCGCTTCGTTTAGTCAACCTTGCTGAGGTCTTGGAAGAGTGAACGTTCAATCCACCCAAAATGTACACCAAGGGCTTATGGTGAGCTCTTATAATAAACTTACTTCTCCAAATGTATGAGCAGAGGTTTTGCACTTGCCAGCATGTCCTTTTCAATCAACTATAAGCCTTTTCCACCTGTTTCAGTTTCTTTCAAACAAATGCTATGTTATTCTTACACAGTGTACTCTTTTGAGCAAGTACTGCTCCAAATTCGATCTTACTGCTACCCACTGTGATATATGAGGGTAAACCAGGTAAAACCAATGCTGCAAATTGGGGCTTACGTAACCTCTTTTATGTTTTTAAATGCAATGCTTGTTTAACTTCCCAATGAAACTTCCCCCCTTCTTTAAGGAAATGTGTAAGCAGATCTGCCAGAGTTCACAAATCTGAAAACTTGAACTTTATTACCAGGCTCCATAATTTCAGAGATTGCTGAAAGCAAATCTGTATTGGACCTGATCTCATCATCAGTTACGATGTGTCTCAGTCTCAACCCACTTTCCTTTAAAACCTGCCACACATAATTCACTCCGTTGTCATATTCTATTTCATCTCAGACAAAAATCAAATTATCACCTTGGAATGCCAATATTCCATCACATACCTTAAACTGTTTTATATCAACTGCTGGAAAACTGTAGCAGCTGATGTTAATCTAAATGGCATCCTCTTGAATTGAAAAACTCCACAACGTTTCACAAATGCTGTTTAAAGCTGTGATGCTTCGGCTAGAGACACCTGATAAAACATAGCATATAGGTCAGGTTTGTAAAACAATTAGGAATCCCCCCCATGATGGCAACATATCATCAATTTAAGACAAAGGAAGTGAATCCACGGAAATTGCATTTTTTAGGCTGCACAGGTTGATAAACATGGAAAATGTGTTCTGCGTTTCCTTCCTATCACGATAGGGGATAACAATGATGATCCAACATGTTCAATTACATCGTCCTTGTGCATCTTATCAATCACCCTTCAACTTCTTTCACACCAAGGGAAACAGTTCTCATTTTCAGTTCAACGGCTTGTACTCCATTTGTCAGATTTCTGATGTGAGAACTCTTTCAAAATGTGTATCTCACCCTTGAACACCTCCTCATTCACACACAAAATCCCAGCTACCTGTCCTTCATGCCACACAGACTTCACCACACAAGTTTTTTTTTTTTTAACTCCACCTCATTCCAATGAAGCCTACTTTTCAATCGTTAGAACCATACATAGAAGACCTTGGTGCCACTATCCTAAAACGTTCTGACCCTTAACAGCAAAACAGACTTCCCCATAAGTTCTTTCCAAGCTTCAAAATATCCCCTGGAGTCAAATTCATCTCAACATAGGCTGTAAGTGTCACATGAGGTTCAATTAAGCATTTATCTCTCCAAATGTTCTTAAATTTCTTTGAAGAAATTAGGATTTATTTTGCCTGGGAATCTGCCATGTGATTCAAAGATACACCATCAACAGCGAGGACAAAGGGTTTCCAATAGTTTTAAATTTAATCTCTCAGTGTTTTTATTTGTAATTTAATATTAAAAACGACATTCTTTACTCTGTCTGTCATGTCCTAATTTTCTTGCAGTGCCATATTAACTTTGTATCTCCTAATCGTAGGCTTGCAATTCCTGGCAAAGCGGCCCGTTCTACCAAAGATATTGCATGTTTTCTGCCAGGCAGGATAATATTTGAAATTAGCAGCAACTCTGATAGATCCACACTAGAAACAGACTTAGATGTAGCCACACAACTACCAGATTATACTCTGCCTTTATTGTCTCAGCTCCCTCACTGTGAGAGCAATTGTTTCCCCTGCCTCCCTGATTGCAACTTTGCAAGAAACAAGACAAAGGAAACCCCTGCTTGCAGAGAAGGGCTGCACTCAATTTTCACAATGGCAGGGGGAGGTGGTGGTCCCTGGGGCTATGGGGGTTGATAGGGGAGTCCCCCCGCATTAAAATATTAAATGCCCCTGGGACATTGCCCACCCAGAGGTTTGACAGATAAGTGTGGGAGCCCACACTTGTTTTGTTTTAAAAACAATTTGCACTGCTCCGCAACCTTGTCGCGAAACTGCAGCAACAGTTATTTTTAAAAGTGCTTTTTATCCCGGGGGTCCCTCTAGGACCCCACCACCTCGGCTAAGGGGTCAGGGTGCCCATACCCTGGCCCCTTTTCTTTATTTTTAACACTTTTTTCCAGACCTCAGCTGAAGAGGAGTCCAAACATGGCTGCCAGCACTTTCTTGTTGAAGTGTTGGCAAGCAATCAGATCTCAGCACGAGATCAGACAGGGTCACAAATCCTTTGTGTCCCTATGTTTACAAATTTGGAATTTCTTTAATTTCTTTAAAACTACTGAATGGATTCAAACCAAATATTAAAAAGGATAAAAAGGATGCTTTCTGGACCAAGAGCTACCTTTCTGCCAAATTTGGTGTCATTCCATCCAGTGGTTCGGGTGCTATCGCTGTTCAAAATCCCAATGGGAATTACCATTGGAAACGCTCCTTTTTTGACTCCCCCTTTTACTCAGCTCCCACTTGACTAATCAACCCGAAACGTTCCAGACAGCAGCTGATGTGACTGTCTAAATATTTGGGGAAAATTTTGTGAAGATTTGCAAACTGGCCCCAAATATATATAGGCATGTGAATAACAGCTTTTTCTATAGAAACTAGGTCCTTACTATAACTACTTGGTGGTGACCGCTACTAGGTAATATATATATATATATATATATATATATACATATACATATACATATTCATTTAAAAAAACAAAGATTATAGGGATGTTATAGTTAGAATTTACACTGAATTTACTTGCACAAACCAGACAAATTCAGCAGTTACAGATAGAGGTATTTCAAGTAACTATAACTCACGCCCCGCCATGGACAGTTTTTTCCTCAAACATTTTACTGCAAGTATCACAGCGATATTATCAATTATGTTAGCAAAGACGTCATGAGTGTCGTAAAACGGGGGGTAATTATCGGTGCATGACAAGGGCCCCCCTCCTTTGGCCGCAATCTCCCAGGGCCCAGCCTTAAAAATGTTATGGGATCGGGGGCTGAGCAGCCCCTGGGACCCCGCTGCCCAACCTTAACATTTCATTACTTTTGTTTTGGGGAGGGGGCCACACGGCCAATCTCAGCCCCGGGGACCCCATCTCTCGGGGCCCAGCTATAAAAATTATTTTTTTCTTTTGAGGCGGGGGCTGCACGGCCCTCCCTCCCTGGGCCAATCTTAGCCCCAGGGACTTCATCCCCCCGGGGCCAGCCTTAACATTTTACATTTTTGTTGGGGAGGGGGGCCACCGGCTACCCCCCCTCCCTGGACCGATCTCAGCCCCGGCAATCCCATCCCCCAGGGCCTGGCAATGTCACCAGGGTGCCCCAAGGGTATCCAATCAGCACAGTTGGGGACTGCAGGGAAAGCCAGAAGGCCCTGCAGTTCCAGGTGGTGCCCGCCCCCTACTGGAGCTGGCATGGTGTCACAGACAGGGAGCTGCTAAACATGCAGCTCCATGTCTGTGAAAGCAATCATTTCCTCTGTTTCTCTGCCCCCATCTCCGTGGGCAGGGAAACCGAAAAAGACTTCAGCGCCCAGCAAGCGAGGGCTGTTTGACAGTTTTCACTTGCAGCGAGCAGAGTTGTCTTTGATCTGACTTGGCGGGAGCTATCAACGCTCCTGCCAAATCAGAGCAAAAAGCTATGCCCAGAGGGGGGGATACACCCCAGGGCCATTACTGACTCATCAAGAGGGGCCACGCAACTCCGCTCCAACATTAAACAGCTCTGGTGAGGTGGTGGTCCCCCTGGCCGGGGGACCGTGACAGACATCGTTCATTACTTAAATTCTACCCCAGGGTGATGGTGGTCCCCAGGTCTGTGGGTGAGGGCTGCACGGCCTGAATACATTCTTTGTTTAGCCCTGGAGAGGTGGCGGTCCCTGGGGCTGCAGGGAGGCCACCCCCAAATTCATTCTTTGCTTAGCTCCGGGGAGGTGGCAGTCCCGGGACATAAATAAGCCCTAGGAGGGGGGCCCTGTCCGACCCCCTTCTTTATTTTTCATATACCCCCGGGACCTGGCCCACCTGGGAGCTTTATTAGAACAAGCGATGGAGTCCATGTTTGTTTTTGTTTTTATAATCCTTGCTGTGGATTTGCGACCCCATCAGAGATGGTAGCCAATCAGATCTCTACACAAGATTGGAAGGGTTTGCGGAGGCTTCGCATCCCTATATATATATATATATATATATATATACACACACATATATATACACACACACACATATATACACAAATTTTAATTGTCTTCAGTATCTCGAAAACTACTGAAAGGATTTACACCAAATAACATACAGGACTCTCTCTGGACCAAGAGCTAGCTTTCTGCCAACTTTTGTGCAATTCTGTACAGCCATTCGGTCTGTAGTGGTGTCTAAAATCCTTATTAAAACTTGGCTGGGGATAACAGGTTTTGGGACCCCCTTTTTCTCTGCCCCGCCTTGACGATTCACCCCAAAACATTACACACACCAGCTAAAAGGGACTTACGTTGTAGTTCTGAACATTTTGTCAAGATGCGTCAAAGCCCGCCAAAGTTATAATCAACAACAAATGCTTTTCCTATGAAAACTAGGTCCTAACTATATCTACTGGCTATCATATATCTATTTATATATATATATATATAAATATATACATATATATATATATAAATATAAATATATATATATATATATATATATATATACACACACACAGTTGTAAGACTTTAAAACTCATACCCTCTACCAAGCATGCCTTTACCACAATACCTCTATAATATGCAAGGTAAGGACATTTAAGGTAAATCATATATATATGAAGCCGAGTCTCAAAAAAGTGAAAAAAAGGGTACTGACATCCTGACCCCATAGCTCTGGTGATGGGGTCCCTAAGGGACCCTTCCTCCCCCAGGGCTAAAAATGATTTTTATTTTTTATTTGAATCCACTGTAAAAGAAAAAAAAAAAGAAAATGAAGTGCGCTCTCCTGCGCTTCAATACTATAATGACCCCAGGTGTTCCGAATCACTGGGACTTCCGTGTACAAAAGCAGGGGGGGGCTCCTGGCCCCCTCCCACTGCCCGGGGACCGACCCGGGTACCACCATCTCTCCGGGCATTCACGTAACAACATGCGGGGCGCCTGTGATATCACCGGAAAACATCCTGAACAACTAGGTCTAAACCACTACTTGCCTGAACCACTACTGCTAAACAACTAAAAAGTCTCTACAACTAAGTACTGAACAACTACTGTCTAAACAACAATTGTGCCTGAATAACAATTGCCTGAACAATTAATTTTAAGGTAAGGTTTTCATTTTGTTTTTTATGGTTTATTTGTTATTTAGAATATATATTAGTTGTTCAGGCAATTGTTATTCAGGCACAATTGTTGTTTAGACAGTAGGTGTTTAGTACTTAGTTGTAGAGACTTTTTAGTTGTTTAACAGAAGTGGTTTAGGCTATAGTTGTTTAGGACCTAGTTCTTCTGTCACATATTCATATCACCACACCCCGGGGCAAATATTTAAAATAAGAAAGGGGGTCCCTTTGGGACCCCCATTAGCCCTGACGACCACCACCCCTGGGGTTATGTCCTCATTGGAGGGGGGCTGCGTGGTCCCCCTTTTGGAGATACAGATGGCCCTGGGGAACCCCCCCCCCCGAACTCCACTAGGGCCGGCTCCAGCTATGTCCCGGGGTGCCTACACCCATGACATAGCTGTTTGCTGTGGCTTGCTGCAGCTCTGCAGCCATGCCAAGCCACACCAAACACTCTGGTTTTTGACAGCCGGACCTGTAAAACACCCTGCTGTAAAAAAACAGAGCTTTCATCTTGCGTGCAGGAGACAGAGATGAAATGCTTCAGCAAGCATGCAGCTGCTGTGAAAGCAGTTCTGTGCTTGCTGAAGCAGTGGCACTGCAGGAGTGACAGGTAACCCATAAGGGCTTTTTATTATACTTGATTTTTTTTAAATATGAATAAATAAATAGGGACTGCGGGGGAGCCCTTGGGCCTTGATAGCCCATAAAGGGTAAAAAAAAAAAAAAAAAAACATAGCTCAGTGTGAAGGTCACAGAACTTCACACTGAGCTTTGGGAGTTTGAGTCCGGCTGGACTCATTTCCTTTAATTATTGTTTTTTTCATAACAAAAAAAAGAAATTATAGTTTAAAAAAAAAAAAAATACATTTTATATAAATTCAACACAAATATGTCATTCTAAGTATCTCAAATATTATATTAAAGCCTAAAAACAATCACTTTCCCTCTCACTTTCTTTCTCTCTTTCAATCAATTTCTCCCACTCAGACACTTACGCACCCACTCACAGACCCATTGACACCCTCATGCACCCACTCACAGCCCCTGCACACACTGACACATCCACTAAAACACTGATGTACACACTCCAACACTCAGACAACCAACCTGACTGCCACTCTCAACTCCAGATACACCCTCTCACACCTATTCTCACATCGAGATACGCCGTGGCCAACTACCACCACACACGGCCAAAGGACTGTGCACAGCATAGGTTTGGGTGGCTAGGGGGTGCTGGCCTCAGGGTCTGGCTGCAGGCCAGGTTTTGCAGGCAGCCTCCCCTGTGCACGGGTGAAGGGCGCTAATTATAATTATCCTAGGGCATGAATTATAGTTACTTGAGGTAACTCTAACTATAACTGGTGAATTTCTAAGGTTTCGTATGTTTAAAATGTGAGCCTAACTATAACGCCCCTATAACCTTTGTTTTTTAAGTGAATAAATATATATAATATGTAATTTCAATTCTTCTTTTTTTGGGGGCGGGGGGCAAATCCGCCAATGCATTTCAAAATAATTTTAAATGTAAATGTTTTCTTTATTGGGGGGCACAACTTTTTATTAATTACCCTCACCATCCTATACCCTTACCCTCCCCTAAGCTCTAAAAATACCCTTACCACTCTAAACCCTAAAATCAATGGGATGTGGAATAAAACAAAAAATATCTACTTGTCCACGTGGCAAGTTGCTTTATTAATCTACTTGTCCTATAAAAAAAATTACTTCTCACTTTGATGCCATGTAGTGCGGCGCTAAATCATTAGAGCTCTGATAATAGCCGCTCTGATTATGTCAGGGTTAATACTAGAGTAGGGCTTGAATACTAGCAATTTCCTTATTTTGCCACTCTTCCGCAGGTCTACATACTGGGCCTGGAAGTAGTAGCAAGCAATAGTGCGATGGTAGAATGCCCTTTTGAGTCTGTGCAAACCTACTTATTTGCATGTTTTAAGGGTTTTCGCTAGCTCTTCGCTAATCTTTTCTCTTACTGAGAAAGGTTGGGAATTTACTCCTCAGAAGGGCAGAAATTAAACTTCTTCTAGGCTTGGGAAAAAGGGGTTGGGTAGAAAGTGAACTTTTAAATGCTCAACAGAATTTCGTATGAGCAGATCTACACATGCATAGTAGTTTGTGCTAAAATACAGGTCACAGATATTTTCTAGGAGTACAGCTCCCTGGTGTGCTTGTGTAAATTCTTGTGAATTCATGAAATATGCAAATCTGCACTAATGCAACGACATCTAGCATGGGTGCACTTTTGGGTCTTTCTTAAGAATTCAACTTCTAATATGGTCTGGAGTTAACCTAGACCTTTTCTTTCTATTAATATTTTATTTCTAGCAATCTGTTGGCTGGCTTTACTGTGAGTGATAGCAATCAGCTCTTTCACAAGGAGCATACTGGTACACAAAGCAGTTTTGTTTTGAGATAACAAAATTGTTTTGCTTTTTGCCAATGTTTGGGACAATGGTGAGGGCCCATCAGCTCTAGCAAATCTAAAGTTTTATAGAAGCCATATCAAATGCATGCATGCATTCAAAAAGCCAAAAAACTGACCACCAATGTCAGATCTATTGGCTTTGCCAATGTTTGTTTATTTTCATGATTCCCATAATCTTGAAACTGGTTACACTGATTTTCCATTATGAATATTTTAGCATGCATCAACACATTTTACTAAATGATGCTTCAAAGAAATGGTACCTACAATTCCACAGTAATTTAGCAAAACAATTTTTCCTAGTTGCATTTTTTGAGTATATTTTATTTTTAAGCAAAAATCGCTGATCCTGCTTTCAAGCTTCAGCAAATATTTGCATCTAATCAGAGAGCATTACACATAGCCTCATTCTGTTAGACTTTACAAATGGGTGTACACACTGTGTTACTGTAACCACTATGTGCAGTCTGAGATTAAAACATTTATTTAGAGCGCTCACCCTAATAATAACAAGTTTGAACACCATTAACAAATAAACAGAAATATTACCTCAACTGCAAACAATTCGCTTTCCTGCTTCCTAGTGTGGTACTATAAACTGACAGCCAAAGGGTTTGCTCTGCATTGGGTTGAGCCTTCTTGTCCAGAGGACAAAATGAAAACTTGTTGTCCTTAACCCCAAACAATAGGCTCCTGGGCGCCGGGCTATAGGAATTCTACACCTCTGAAAAACACCCTATACCCCTACGCACTAGTAAACTCTAAAAATACTCTTACAACCCTATAGCTTTTCCCGCCCCAATCCTTAAAGATACCCCTTCCACTCTAAACCCCTATCACTTCCAAACCCTAAAAATATCCCAACCACCTAGCCCCTTACTAATTACTAAACCCTAAAAATATCCTTACCACCCTGTACCCTTTGCCACTCCTAAAAATACCATTACTGCCCTAACCTTTACCCACCCCTAAAGTCTAGGGGTCTGCAAGGCCTTTTTAAGGTGCACAGTCCCCTCTTTCCTTTTTGTAAATTTCGGCCCCAGGGGTGGGCTCTCCGAGGGCTATAATGGTTCTGGGATGGAGACCATGCAGCTCCCCTTCACTTTAAAAAAAAGGCCCTGGTGAAGAGTTCCCCAGGGCCTAAAGAGTTTTGGGGAGTGGGGCCACATGGCCAATGTCATTGAGATGTCATAAATGTTGCTGTAGAACATGTCATGAATGATGTAATATGTAAGGTCATAAGTAGTGCACAGCAGGGGGGCAAGTTATAGTTAACTCTGCCTACCATAACTTGTGTATTTCTGTTTTTTTTGTTGTTGTTTAAAACGTTAATGCTATCACTGATGTATTCACCTAACTATAACATTACTTTAACCTTTGCTTTTTTTCAGTGAATAATATATATATCTACAGACTTACCTTAAATATACTTATCTTGCGTGGTAAAGGCAAAGGTATGGGTGGTAGAGGCATGTGTTGTAAAGAATGCATGGTAACAGCAATGCATGGTAAGGGTATTTTGGTAAAGGCATTGAGTTATAAAAATCTTTTGCAATATTTGCAATAAAATAGTACATTTCCACTAAAATTATAGATGACAAAACTGTGGATGGAGGGTGCAGGAGTTATAGTTACCTTATGGCAGGTGTCATAGTTACTTGAGATAAAATATAATTGGTAAACTTAAGTGATTTTGTACGTTTAAAACGGTATGTTGTTTTAAGTGTCATTTTCGCCTAACTGTAATGTCGCTTTAACATTTGTGTATATATATATATATATATATATATATATATATATATATATAGACATATATGTATATATACATAAATATATGTAAATGCATAAATAATTTGATTTAGTGCTCTGAGTTGTATTGTGCTGGCTATTTCTTCTGTGCATATGTGTAGAGCAAAAAAATGAGATCTGGGGCACATCAAAAGGTTCATTGTTAGGCCAGCCCAAGGAATCCGGAGTGTGGCTGGTCATCAGACAGAAAGTTGTCAGCATCCTACATCACATGACATTTGACAGAGTGACTCATGATGGGGGCTGTCATGCAAGCAAGGTCTTATGGAGAAAGGCAAGTTATCGCTGGGTTTATTTGTCTTGACACAAAACTGGCAAAGAGATTGCAGATGCATATCTTTTTTAGAAGGCTAGTCTCAATGAAGTTCAAATGTCTGTGATAAAGTATGCAGCGCACACCAATCAGCAAGACCGTATCTCCAGACGTAATGCTCTGGCCTACAGGGCAGCAAAAGAAGCAGCTAAAGCATCCCCAAATTGTAATGAATATGATGAACACACATTAGAAATGATAACAGGCAGGCAACAGGTTGCTACTGAATTACCACCCCCGTATACAGAGACAGTGCAAATATATTTGCACAAATTGCAGGAACAAGCACTACATCATGAAAGGGAACTGTGGGAACAGCGAGGCTGTACACAGTCACCAACAGACTTCATTTACAGGCAGTAGTAAAGAGGCAAGCCAGTATTGTCACAAGCCCTGTTGTACACAGCTCTAGAGCAACTACATCTCCCAGCGCACACTACTAAGGAATACCTTCTTGCTACACTACCGTCAGATTGGGTTATTCCACAACTATCTGAAATTATCACTATGTATATTGCAGAATGTGCAGTATACCAACAGCATAACCCTAAGCCTACATTGAAAGGGATCACCTCAATAAATACCACACCCAACAGGTCCATTTATAAACTTAGACTTTGTTGACATGATTGAGAGATGTAACAATTACAGGTACATCATAGTGGTTGTCTGTCCCTTTTCAAGATGGATTGAGGCAGGACCATGTGTACATAATAATGCTCAAGCTGCAACCAATTTTTTTTAAATAAGAGAAGTAATACCCAGGTGGGGAATTGCAGAAGGCATTCTCTCAGATAACGGCACACACTTCGTTAACGCAATGTTCCAGCACATTTGCACCTCCCAAGGAATAAAACATAAGTTGTCATCTGTTTAGCAAACTATGTGCTATGATACAAAAGAAGTGGCTATATTGCCTACCTCAAGCTTTATACGCTCTCAGAAATCAGCCAGGAAGTGACCACCATTTGACCTTGCACCAGACAGTGACAGGGCTTCCCAAGTCTACCCCCTTAACGATAGCGGGGGGAAAAGGGAGATACCCATAAAACAGTTGAGGTTTTGGGGGAGGAAATGAGTTGTCATTTATCTCAGTTACTGAAGCCTGCTATGTTCTTCTCTAAACAGATGTTGCAAAAGGAGAGGGGCACCACCACAGCCCAGCAGACCAGTCCAATACCCATTGGCTAACAAGTGTACATCTGCAATTTTGCAAAAACTAAATGGAGGGACAGGAAGTTCAAAGGATCCTTCTCCGTGACAATCAGTACTCCCATCTCGGTGAATGTAGAAGGCAGAAAACCCTGGATACACTTGTCGGGCGTTCAACTGGCCCCTGCTTTGTGCTAAGCATTGCCTTCATCACAGGTAGAATTACAGAAGGAAAAAGAGAAAAAAAGAGTAACAATGTCTCCCTTCAAAGCGCAAGTGGAGTATTATGAGTTATGTATTTATGTTTTGTTTTTCTTTTTATGTCCTCTTACGTTGGCTGCTGCATTGCAATGGTATTTTACCTCATGTATGGGACTATGCCAGTATATCCTTCGCTTGCAGAGAGCAGTATATGAGCACAAGAATTTATCTCATAGTATCCATGCTAGCTTATCAAATACGTGGTACCAGCTTATGAAAAAGATAGGCATGCAGACTTCTAATGAATCATGTTTTGTTTTTTCCTTGATTCCACACGCTAGTGACTCAGACAGGTTACTCTCATTTAAAGAAGTTTATTCTTTATTCTTCGAATATTACCCTGTGTCTATTTCACCTTTTCCTTTGTAGAATGCGAGCACAGATGCAGCGTCTGCAGGTAAAGCAGGAAACATTCCAAGTAAACGCCACGCAATATGAAGAAGAGTTAGCAGAAATAATGAACGTCCTGACAGACCGCAAAGAACTATTAGTGAAGCTAGACACAATGGCCAAGACAGTAGTTATGAGGTACATGGGTGAAACGTAGAGAGTTCAAATATTGCAGCAGGGAAGTTTAGGGGTATCCCAACCTACACTCTCCTGTAAAAACTACTATGCCACACCTCGACCCCATGATTGTCAAGACAGACCATATTTGATAGTAAATGGATCAATATACGTTCATGGTCGCAGGCACCATGGCGCTACTTTTGGATGAAGAGTACTTTCCTTATGGAAAGGATACCAGAGTGATGAGATCACATGACAAAAGTGTCAGGCAGTATGGGATGAGAACATATCTAGACTAACTTGGTTAGAAACACCAATGACTCTTCGAGTAGGTAGAAAACCCAATACTGTTTCTTTATGTTTCAGGGGCAATGGAACAGTCCCATGGGGAACAAACACCATCATTTGCATCACCACAAAGTATAATGCTGACATGCAATGGGGCACCTCTAGTTTAATGGAATAAAACTGGCATTGCAGAGAGTGGCTGTATACGCAACTTTCTTCAGGTTGGAAAGGTCTCTGTTCTTTGGTCACCATGCACACCCCCTCCTTGATGATTTCAGTAGTGGACATTGTGAAGTTACATGACCGTCCCATGAGCCATCCGAATACCTTGCTGCACCATCACTGGAGGAAGAGAGCTGCTGATTATTTTGGCGATACAACCTGGAAAAAGGTCCAGCAAGGGCACAGGCTGTTCAATGATGCCCAGTTGTTCTTTGGAAGCATCTTTCCGTTTATTCAAGCTAAAGCGGCTACACGTTGAATGCAAATAACTTGCTGGGAACTCATGAAGGCGACGCCATTGAAGATTACTTTAATGCAGTCAAAGGAGAGTTGCGCGCTATGAGAAAAATGCTCATGCAGCACAGGTATGTACGGGACTTGATAACAGCTATGGATGGGGGAATTTATACCAAAATTGGGACTGCCTGCTGTACATGCATCCCAGCCAATGATGCGGAGAAAAGAACAGTAACAGAGACCAAACAAATTCTGCTGACCTTGTAAAAGTTGATGGTGGATGAGGGGGGTACCCCTGACGAGTGGTTCTAATGGTGGTTTACTTGGATGCCATCCTGGTTGTTAGGACTGTTTAAGGCCTTGCTGCCCATCCTTGTGGTGATACTCTTGATGTATTGTGTCTTCCAGTTAGTGATAGGATGCTCCAAGAAGGTTAGCCAGAAGCTGGGAGGGATGTTTACCACTAGATTGATCAATAAAATGCAGGACATTGAGGAGAACATATACACACTGATGGACGCATGCAAAAGGAAAGGTGAAGAAATAGTTGAAAGATCAACTAAAGTGGGGAATGTTATAATAAATGTAGAAAAGAGAGAAAGCCCACTCTTGCTAATGCACAGATCAGCAGAAAAAAAGTGCAGAATTGTATGTGGTCAAGGACAAACACAAGCTCAAACGGTTCACGATGTCAGAATAGATAGCAAGAATAGAGGAGGGGCAGGGATGAAAGGCAGACATGAGATGTAGTAGATAAATATAATAATTAGCAACACACAAGAAATGGAAGGTCACAGCATGCATCATAGGCCTCACTGTAATACGCGTTTCTGAGAAAGAATGCAGATAACAGCAATACGAGGGAACACAATAAGCCTTTTGGTTACACATTGCAGAGCAGCAGACGGTTAGGAAAAGAAATGCTGATATGCTTTAGAGCATGAGACTGAAAGACACCGCGGATACTACTAAAAATGTATAAATAGCAGGTACACTTCAGTCACATTTTTGTAACATGTGCTTAGATTTTTTGGGAGAAACTAATGCTTCTTGATGAAATTATTAGAGATAACAACGTACTAGAGCAATCACTTCATTCAATATGCATGCCGAAGACATCATTATGGTCTTGAGACTATAGAAGACACTGTCCCTTATGTTGCAGTTTGAGTTCAGTTTCAGTTCCAGAGCTGATCTGACCTCTCCGCCGTATTTGATAAAAATCTATACTATATTTGCCAACCATTATTGTGTCACTTCTTTATTTCTTATCTGACAACAATCGCTAACTGCAAAATCTTATTTGTTTATAGGGCTCTGAAAATCTTTGCACTGGCACTGCAGAATGTACATGGTAAAGCACAGGTATAAACAGAAGTGAATTCTACGTGAGTCAAGGGAGCACTGTAAATCCTATGGCAATCTTTAGTAGCACATGAGAACACAAACAATTTCAAATGATTCATTTAGGATGCAGGACAATGATGTCCTCTTAACACTAAAGAGATTTAGTTGTGTTTCTAGGAGTACTCTTTTTCGTGTTAAAAATGTCACACCATTTTCTATTGGAAAACTATTTGATCTGGAAATAAATATTAACTCACTATATCTGGCAGTGAGGTGTAGCCCCAATTACCACTCATTTATGCTGACTGGAAGGGTGGTGGAAACAAAGTATGCTGATCCCTGTCCCCATGCCTGATCGAGCTTGCAAAGCGATGTGAGGCTGCTCATTCCACCACCTCTAACACAAACAACCATAATTAGAGGTGTTTTAGCAGAGCAGAAAATCCCTTAGTATCAATCTTTCCTTCCTAAAATGAGCAAAGACATGTGCTTCTGGGCCAAACTCCTTAACTGCGAACATTCCAGAGTGGGTGTGAAGAAGGGACATGTGTACTGGAATGAATCATGTGGGGCAGGCCTTGCAATGGAGCGAAAGCTATCTTTGTCCAAGTGGTTGAGTGACTTGTTTTTTTACAAAGACAGGGAAATTCGGGTTCTTTTCAGATACTTTGTGAAACTGTTTTCAACAAATGAGGTACTGATAATCCTGCCTATGACTGGTCCTACAGATGGGTCAGTAAAGGATAACCTGAAGGCTGTTTGTAGCTGTTCTTTCCATTCCAGATATTACAGAGAGATAGGAATGCAAGAGTCCCCTCCAGGGGCACAAACATCTATCTGAATTGTCATGAATGCCAACCTTATGGTCTGAACTTTTATTGAAAAAGTAATCCTGAATTCAGGTGGGAGTTTCCACTAAAATGCTTAGACAGAAAGCCTATGCTATCTTAACTTAAAGATGCAATTGCTGGCATCAGCATGCAAGTGACTTCTTCTTCTAGCATTCTTAATTGCAACTACCACAGGTGAGGGCTTAGAAAATAATTGATTTGTTAGTTGACATTTAGCTTACAGGTGTTAAGAAAGCAGGACTCGAGACATGGCCTAATGCCTAAGACTTAGCAAATAAGGGAGGGAAAGGTACTCCAAACCAGTTCACACTGGGCCATTCTCAAGAAAAGAGAGTTGGGGGTCCTTGCAGAGTATCAACGAGGTCTGGAGAGAAACTTTGCATGGGTGGAGAAGGCACTAAGCAACAGTGCCCTGACTCCAAACTATATTTTACAGCAGGCCATCAATTTCCACATAGTTTGGAGACAAGCTTGAATTTCTGGGTATACCTTTCCTCGTGGTTCACGGCGTCTTTGCTTGGCAATCACCATGATACTTTGATGCCTCAGTAATTATCTTGCTATGTAGCTCTAGGAATTCCTTTGTACAAAGCTATTGCTCTCCTCTGGAGCTGTTTCAGGGACACTGGGAATACAAAGAACTATTCAGAAAACTGAGTTGTGTTAGGAAACAAACTTTGAACCATTTGGACGTTTGAACTGAACTTTTCTAACACTATTCGAATACAGCCATTAATTAAGGTACCCTGTGATAAAACAGGAAGTAGTCTTAAGTCAGAACTATGTTGCAAATAATATGCATTTATAATTATGCTTAAGATATTTAGAATTCTAATAAAGTTTATATGAGTTGAAAATAAGGAATTACTTTTGATTTATGTTTGTAAATTCCTTTACAGTAGTACACAAGTCAAATGGAAGCTACAAGTCATCTTTCACAAGAAAATGCAAAGTCATGTAACTCGAGGTAGTCATCCATTTTATAAAGAGACCATTCAGTAACACATATTTAATCACTTGAACGTTTAGTATCCGGAGTAAGAAGTTCTACAACAAAGTGCAGAGTGTAAGTTACACAGAGAAATCATAAAACTATGTCCAGTCACTCTTAAACTTTTGTGCAGGAAAGTTTCAGACAATTGGTAAAGATATCTCTTATTACCTTTAGACAGTCCAATATGCCTTGCAGATGTCACTGCCCAGCAAAAGAGACGAATAACAGTGGTGAAGTCCATTGACTCTGTTTTCTATCTCATCCTATTCCCCTTTTCCCATATCTAAGACTGGCCCTCATATGTATGAGATCACTGAAGGATGCAGTGAGAGACGAAAGAATTAGTCAAACTTCTGGATCTTGGTAACGGGGTTAATGCTCTCTGACAACAGGCCGCAGCCTTGAATGTCAGGGCAGCTGATGAATGAGCTTTCGCCAAGGCAGACCAGTCGCTTTATTAGCAAATAGGCCAGTGGCATCTGTCTCAGGTTGGTCAGAAACCTACAAAGAAGGACTGTTTCAAAATATGGAGGCCCAAAGTCAATGACCAATGCCCACACTTTATCGTAGGGCCAACGCTGGCCATTTAAACAATTTCTCTCTTCTGTAACCACATTAACTTACACAGACCACGTGGGGTTCAGATTTCAAATCCTTGTTGGTTTGATTACGTTTCCTAAGTTCAACAAGCCTAGTCGCTCTCATAGCATGTAGAAGACAGGGTTTTTCTACTGCACATAAGATAGAGGTACAGTAGATCCCTGCCAGGCCAGGATTGTAAACAGTGGGATCTTTGATTTCAGCAGTTGGAAGCATGCAAGTGCTGAAATTTGCCTTATTCATACTGATATGGTGAACACCAGATGGCTGTGGGGAAGCACCAACCATTTTTCTCTAATTAAGCCTCCCCACTAACTGTTTATGCTGGTACACTGCCAAGTACTTACTCAGCACCCCCAAAAACCTCATGCATGCCATGTGACAAAAGAAGATAATCTATTAAATGCAAGCCTTGTTAAGTGCTCCTTACTTGCCCAATATTACCGGATGTGCAAGTCAAAATGTGCTTTACAATACAGTGGCAGGACATTTACATCGAAATGGTTCTCACAACCAGACAATACTACAATGCGAAATTGCTAATAGTCCTCAAACAAACCTCAAATGAAGGTAGAAAAAAATAACTCATCATGTGCGACTGGACTGTCCCTAGTAAAAATACAAAAATAAAAAGAAAATACATTTTGACAAATAATTATTAACTAATCGCTGTAAACAACTTCTTCAAAAAATGTCTGCCATTGTCATTGGGCTGAAGCACATCGTGCGTGAAACAAAAGTAGTGCACTTCAAGATGTGAGTGGCAACACACAAGGTGCAATTTTAAGAACAGCCAATAATAAGTCCTAAATTTGAGGACACATGAAAAGGTAGGTGTTGTGCCGGCAAGGAGAAACTACCGGAACCACAGGCTGAGAGGAGAAAAAGTTTAGTTTATTCTGTGAAGAAAATCAACACACAACACCTCTCTGCAACTGCTCAAGGGTCCACTGTTTTAACTGGAGATCGTGGGACACCCACAGAGAAACATGGAAAGCAGATAGAACATCATAAATACACATTCCATTACTTAAAGAGAAACCTTGTACTTGCATGATAAACGGAGATATTTTGTTAGAAAATTCCTTTGCATCTCTATCAGACCCTTTATCCCCTCTACTCTCTTCCCCCTTTTGTCTGTGGCTAAGGGTTTGGAGTAAGCACAGCAGGGATTTGCAAGTGTTTTGTCACAGAGGAGAAACCATAGGCATAGAGATACAGATTGACAGGCAAAGCATAGGACACTAAAATGTCCAGATATTATTATGTTCATGTCAGCTCATGAGCCCCTATGCACATGTTCCATCATGGAATGTGGTGTGGGGGGGAGGTAAGTGGAGGTGGCAGCTGACCAGGACCAGTGTAGATGCAGCTTGTCTCTCTCCCTTTTTTTTTATTATTCTTTAGTGAATAAACTTTGCCTACCCTGGTGCCGTGTTTGCCTCTGACTTCTTAATAGATATGGTCCAAACAGATGATCTCCCACAAACCATTGTTTTCCACGCCATCTTGTGGTGAAGAGGTGTTATCTACATAAAGGGTAGTATTAAAAGTACAAGCTAATCCAAAATGTATTTGTGATTCATTAATGCAAATGCTTTCATGTTGAGGCAAGTGTTTCAAGGAAATAAAGTGAGCTCCAAACTTAACTTGCATTACTAAACAGTGAATCTCAAGTAAAAATAGATAACACAAAGTGAGAAATGTAAAACAAAACTGTGGGACTGCTAATGCTCCCTTTTGTTGTGCACAATATTTTAACATCTGGCCACTAGATTCACCCTGTAAAATTCCAAATGTCTTTACAGCTCTGTCTAACTAGAAAAGTTAAAGAAGACAGATTCGACATGGAAATTAGAACAGGCTTGCAAGTGTTATTTTGCCATAATTGGAATGCTGACATAACTTAAGAGATGGTATATTTGGATTCATAAAATGCTCAAAATATTGGTCCAAAGAGTCCCCTTATAATAGTAAAGCCTATACAGACTCCTTTCATAATCCATATCGGACATTATCTAGCCTACCCTAAAATCAACCCTGGCACAACAGGAGTCCCGGCATAATCACAGCCTGGATTTATTATTACTTCGATATTGAGAACATTGGCTAATGTTATATCACTGTATGACACCAATGGGCCAGGTGGATTTCTGTGGCTTTTTGTCCAATGATTAAATCGATGTGTTTATAAATGCTCACACATCTGCATCTGTGAACATTTTCTTATAAAACTATGAATTACTAAAATGCAATTTTGGAAGCAAGTTGTACGACCACTATCAAGCAATATTTATCTTTTAAAGGGTGGATCTATTGAGCAGTTCTGTCTTTAAAGGGGCACTTCATGACTCTGTAGCTCCCACACAAGTGTGTCATGGGGGAGAGACAAATGGAAGGATGTGTGGAGTGGGATGGCTAAAACAGAAACTGAGACACCAAGATGACAGACTGGAGAAAAGAAGAAGAGAGTAAGAAGGGGAAGCTTTACCCAAACCAGATAACTGTCAAATTGCCGTTGTTAGGTGGGTTATTTGTACGTGCAACTATTTTCTACTTTCTGAGAAATCACCAAACATATGACATTACATATGAATACAAATAACAAAGTAGGTAAGTGTGTTTCCAGTTTATCTTTCTAGAAATCCACACTTCTGAAGCAGCTGTCAAATACTGAGCTGCAGAGGTTGCTAGAGAACAAAGGGCCATATGTACAAACACTTTTTCCCATAGACACAGAATGGGTAAAAACCTTTGCTACATCTGGCCCAAAATTGTAAATAGGAGACAATATGTGTCAGGCAAAAAAGTACTTAAATAAGATATTTTAAAGCAGCACCCCAAGTCTGCAGAGTAAGAACATTCACTGCAGTCACGCTAAAAAAATCCAATGCCCCTTTTAAAACTTCTGTGACAGGCAAATGTATGAAAAGCTCCACTCAAGACTACCTTTTCTTTCTTCCCCTCCTCAGGTTATGGGTTCCAGTAGTATCTTTGTCCATTTCTTGCACTGACTCAAAGTGCATACACTGGGTGAACATGTGTAGCATATTTAGATGCCTTCTCCGGTAAAATATTGTTGGAGAGAGAGTTTATTTTATTACTTCATTAAAACCATAAACAATATTTCTTCAACATATAATTTAACAGAAACAATATTGGTGCAATAAGACATTTATGCTACATTAAAAGTTATAAGATAAAAATAATATAATACATTCTACAGATTTGGTTTGCCACCTACTTAATTCCGATTATTGGTACAAGACTTTGTTGCCGCACTGGCTGCGTACCCTGCGATGTTACCTAAGAACCTTCCATTCTATGAGGTGTTCATAGTGGGTCGAAGGACTTTGTTACCATTTTCACCCTTCCTATCACTGGGTTGGTTCGAGAGGGGATATTTTGATGGAAAAAAATTCCCAAAATTTAACCAGTCTAATATTCAATATTTTATTTTGTGGATTGGATGCTTTGGTTAGTGCTTGTCTACAGGATCTGAGCCCTAAGCCATTCAGTTCTTTTTTCAGTAAAAGTCTTCTTTCAAACAGCCAAAGCTGGGCAAATGCAGACCACATGCACCAAGTTGCAAAATGTTGTTGGGGAACCCAAACCTTAAAAGTGACGAGTGCGCCACTTAGATAAATAAATACAGCAGGCGCTCAAGCTGAAGCTACATGCCTGCGACATATCAAAAGTTCTGGTATACTCCATTGAGAGTTATAGGAAGTGGATTAGCATTAGTGAATGCAGAGGGGTGTACCGGCACTGACTAAAAAACACGTATTCATTTTCTCTTTGCCCTAAGAATATCAACAAAAATTGAATACACCAAAAAAAATATAATAACGGGGCAGGAGTGTGTAGGCTGGAGGGTTCCGTCGTGGCTGCTTTTATCTGAAGCCTGTGGGCCTCAATCCAGTGATACATGGTGAAAAGGATGTTTTCACTATTACTGATCACTACACGTATGCTGCCACCACCATGTTTGTGCTGCTTAACACCTGGTGAAAGCAGTAGCCTTCCACCACCAGGACGAGCTGGATGTATGTTTGGTGGTCAATCTGACACTAACCGTGCTTAACTCAGATGAAGACAGTGTTATGAATAAGGGGTTGACTTTGTCCCAACCTCTACCATGGATAATTTCAAGCTCAGGTTTGAACTGGCTCGATCATTTAGAAAATTAACAGACAAAGCTTTTTTATAGATGTACACCAGAAATGAAAAGAAACCTGCACATACAAACTTAAAGAAAAAAAATCTTTTTTTTTTTTTTTACCTCCAGGAGCATCCATATCACTGAGCACCAAGGTAGAAGACTTTGAACTGGTATTAATAAAAGACGTTGACACTATTAGTACATACCCGACCCATTATAAAAACGAAATAAAAGGAGAATGTTTGCCCTAGAATCATTGGATACTAGGAATGATATAGTTATAAAACCAGCAGGTAAGAATGGGGCAATAGTCCTCCAAACCAAAGATGGCTATTACTAAGCTTCAAGAAGCATACTACAATATCGGAGCATACTACAATATCATAGGAATTATCTGGTACTCAAACAAGATCACACAAGGGAATTACAGAATGAAATTAGTAAACTAGTTACAGAGGCTAAATGAGAGACTGGGTATTGAAACAGGAAACATAATTTCTTACGGCAGAGAACCCTATGATACTATACTTTTTATACCCTTCCCAACATAAACAAGGGTAGATGCCTCTGCCGGACTGCCCCATGGTGTCTAGGAAAGGCTCTGTAGTAGAGTTTCTTTTCACATTTGAGGATTGGTTTCTTACAACTGTTGGTTGTGAAGATGCCTTCCTGTATAAAAGATACAAAAGAACGCTTGTGCACCACTTCAAAACTATTGCATGCAGGTGAATGACCCTGTAAAACACCTACTGAGTTTATCTTGAAAACTAGCCAAGCTGCCCCTTACTAGGAATTATTTTGAGTATCAAGGTACAATATACCAACGACAACGTGGCACTTCTAAGGGAAATATATTTGCCCCAAGCCTGGCTTGCAGGTATGTCCATCAATTTGAAGAAAACATCTGGACAAATAACTCCTTACCAAGTGCAAATGTGCCTTTTGTTGCCAATACATATATGATTTTGTCATCATTCGGCAGGGGTCAGAAGACTTGGCAAGCACTTTTTTATGGGTTGGCTAAATGAACAGAACCAATATTTTATATTCACTAAGTCAATGAGAAAACAATAGATAGCTTTTCTGAATCCTCAATGATGCCCATTGGCAGCATCTTATACACAAAACTATATACCAAACTAACAGACACAAACAGCTTACTCCATTTTAAGTGCCCAACCACGAGCCTTGGAAGAGAATCTACTATCCGGGCAGTTCCTGGGAATTAGACTGGTCCAATTAAGAGGACTTCAAATCAGAGGCAGAAGCACTATGCAAAAAACTGATTACCCAGGATTGCCCAAAACAGATAATAGATAAAGCAGTGAAGAGGACTAAGTACAAACATTACAACCATGAATGAGCAGAGAAAGAGCTGAACCAAAACGGATAATCTGAGTCAGAACCTATTATAACAACTCAAATCAGGTCCAAAGAGATTATAAATAAGCATTGGCATACACTGAATGCAAATTAATTAAATAGAGAGAAGCCAGTGTTGTTACTGGAAAGAAATACAAGGATAAGTGATAAACGTGTGCACACATGTCAAACAGAGACTATCATAAAAGAAACTCACACATTATGTAATTTACCACAGGTAACTGGACATCACCTGTGTAGTCAGTGCATTGTTTGTAACCTTATGTCAGCAGCCATAACAATAGATTTAGGCTTGTCATGACCATGGGAACAACGCCACTACACAAATTGAAACTCCATTTATGGAATTTACATGATTAGGTTCCCATGTTGGCTTAATTATATTGGGATGACTTCCATTAAAAAAAAATAAGGATCTGTGAACACAGCAGCAATATACAATGAAAATGGCCTACCACTAAGATGGCAGCCCATTTCTTAGCTAGGGGATATACAGAAAAGATCTACAATGGACTATTATTGAAAAAACCTCCAAATGCCAACATGACAAAAAAGTTGGGTTTACAGATAAAAACCCATGTAGAGGGGCACAATGATGAAATTCCGTGGAGTCTGTTGAATTTCATTGGTAACCAACAGTGTAAACACGCATAACTATGACCACATCATAAGATAATTTTATCATTAGGTGAAACTAAAAAAATGCCAAGAATAAGACACTTACAAACAGGTCACATCCCTTTGGAAAACTGAAGACATCTTATTTATAAAAATAATAAGACCCCCTTTAGTGAGCACTGAGGCACTTGCTATAACAATGGCAATGGAATAACTAGGTTAAAGCAAGAAAACGGGACTGCTAGTACTGTAACGCAGTTGACTATGACTACTTTTGTAGCAGTCTTAGCTACACCACGCATGTGTGTGGTGACGTCATATCTGCAGTGATGCGGTTGCAGAAACACGTGACAGAGATGTACCGGAACCATTAATATGGTTCTGCTCTGAACAATGGCACACAAGTAGGGAAGACAGCAGAGAATAAGCAAGTTAAAAGGTGACATGGCACCCTTGATGGAGAAAGTACTGCATCCGTTTTTTAAGAGGACATGGATTGGCAAACTTGATTCTGTTAACTAATGACTCTCATATAGTATGGTGCAATTTTCCAATACACAGTGTGACTAGAGGGGCATATCGGTCGTGCCTTCCTTACAAAACAGGCAAATAGCTAGTATCATTCAGAGTAAAAATATACTTTCACTTATAACGCCAGAGTGCTTACCTTCAGAAGTTTGCAGTGAAATATATCACGCATGTCATCCACATATTGTTCTAGCTACAAGATGTATCCACCTCCCTGCAGGGCCATTCAGCATCCATTTAATTTGTTGGTTTGTCAGGTTTTATCACATGCTTATAATAACCTTTATGTGGGTCTTTGCTTATCAGGCGTTTAATACCCTACAGATTTGTCAAGCTATCGTGCAACAACATATTCTCTTTGGCATTCAGTACCAGGAATCATTGATTACTGAATATTTTATTTTTCTCTAGTGAATGAATAAATCACTTTATTGCATAATTACTTAAAATAATTACAAAATGCATAGAACTGATAAAATTAGTACTTTTCGGTAAAAATACAGTAAAATAGTGTCCACCCTGACAAGTAAGTGGCCACCAAAGCATTCTAGACATGACAGCCGCAGACATGCCTGATTCAATGGGCACGGTGCCAACTAAAGTTATTAAGCAGTCAATGAACCACGATGCGGTGGAGACAAAAAGGCATGTGTTCATACCAGTGCACTTGGCTAGTGCATTGTCTGAGAGCGCAAAGTCCACCACGACTAAAATGTCATGTGCAAAACTGGGTCTTTTGTGTGGTCTTTTGCTATTTGGTCTACAGTCTCAAAAGCGGATTGCTCCCAAACGGCGTAGTGAGTTTATAATAATACTGGAGTGTAAAAGACCAGCCTGCCCTCTCGTGGACTAGATTACTCTATAAAAACAGTGAATGTAAAATAACAATAACATTGAGGGAGCAGTTTGGCTGCTGCGAGTCGTTCAATCTTATACTTTGTAGGATAACACAAAATACATGGAGTCTGAAATGTAATGTGCAAAACCAAGCGGTTTAGCACAAACATTTGCCATTAGGTGTAGAATCATAGTAGCTAGTTGTTCTCTGAGCATGCTGTTAGACCACGCGTCCTCCCATGTCCTTTGTACTTACTGGTCGGAGCCCTATTTACTGGCAAAGGCTGTCCTCTGGGGACCCTGTGCTTCATGTAGGTCCCAGCCTGCTAAGAATTTGCCAAAACAGGCTAGTTCCATCAGCACCTCTGCTGGGTACAAATAAGTCAACGCCTTTTTACATGTTCTCAGTCTGCTAATGGAATAAGGGTCTTAGGAGTGTGCGCCCCTGTTGTAACAGGGCAACAACATACAATATGAGCTACTGATTCCATGTGGGAATAGACACAGCCTACATTGTTTCTGGATGCTGATCGATGACTTCCAATGGGATCTGTATTCCGATACTGGAAGCATTAGAAGCCGCATATGCTGTATGCTCCTGCATGTACGAGTTACAATGGCATCTTTTAAATATGGTTGGCAGCATGTGGCCTCGTATGAGTCCACGAGGCCCTCTGCTCCTCTGATTTTCCTAATACACAAAATATCTGCGTCCCTTGAGGCCCTCGTACTTTAAAGGACCGTTTCACCAGGGCCATTATTATAAGGGTATCTTCCAAGTAGTTTGGAACCAGATTTAGGCTGGTCGGTGCACTCCTCAAATAATTTGCCCAGTTGCTGGTATTGTCTGTAAAGATTGCTTTTAGCGCACCACGCAGAGACTCTGGTTCTGCCCGAGTCACTTGATGATGGAATTTGATTATATCCTTTTTATACTCTAGGACCATCTTCACCAAGTTAAACTCTAGGCGGAGCGTACTGTGTCGGGTAAATCTGGGGATCTGGAATATTTTTGTAGGCATTTAGGTGGCATCGCTCCAGTGTTGCAGTTAGTCTCCCAGGATAGATAGGCAAGATGACTGTAGGCAATCATAGGCAAGAACTTTGCCTTGATAACTTGCTGGATAGCCTCAGCAGTGGGAGATATTAGCCTGATTATAATTTAGAGAGGGTGTGGGACGTTCTCCCCACTTTATCTACCAGTGAGGAGACCTGATGCATGTATATGCCCGTGTTCGATACCCAGACCCCAAGGTAATTGTACTTACTTACTGACTATCTTTAAAGGACCTAAGTTCCATTCCAGTTGAAGCTTTTTTGTTTTATGACCAGAAATCAGGACCTTCGTTTTGGAAGCACTTGCCTGCAAAGTGCTCTTTAAGGTATACAAGTGCAGAATTTCTGAGGCCCTTTTAATCTCAATCCGTGTTTCAGAAAGCAGTACCAGATCATCAGCGTACTATATAATGGAAAAGACTTATCCAGTTTGGAAGGGAATGTGTTCCCCTAAAGCCGTTCCATGCCCAGGCCGGCTGTGTATAGGTTAAACAAAGTAAGGGCAATGACACAGCCCTGCTTTAGACCTCTGTCAGTGTACATTTTCCCCGTGTCATGCAATTGTGATATCTTAATCCATACTGTGTCCGTGTTTAAGGCTGTTATCCCTAGCAACAGTTTTTTTAGATATGCCCAGGTCTGCCATTTTTTTCCAGAGAATGTTGTGGTTGACCCCATCGAACACCGCACTATAGTCTATGAAGCAAGCATATAGTGAGGGCGAAGGGGTTTTCCATGCCTTAGCACCCTACTAAGACAGGGCAATCACATTGTCCATGGTAGAAGAGTTAGGTATGAACTCGGTCTGATACACTGGTAGGACATTATTCACAGTTGTCCATGATTTGAGCTCTTGTAAGAACACTTTAGCAAAAGCCTTGCTATCAACATCCAGCAAGGCTATTATCCTGTAATTTTCAAAGCGAAAGGCGGCCCTCTTTTTTTTTTAATCGGATGTAAGATTGAGCCTTTCTAAGCCTTCGGAACCACAGACAATTAGAGTAATTTATTAAATAAGGTGATCATGTGATGTGCCCAAAAGTCCCAGTCTCCTTAAAGATATTCCCTGAAAGGCCATATGGTCCGGGGGGGCCATCTTTCTGAATGCTCTTGAGAATGCAACCAGTGGCTTCTGTGGTGACCGTCAAGATTGTCAAAATTATCAAAAAACATTGGTCAGTACTGAAAACCCTGGCCCCTTTTTAAGATACCCCTCTTTTCTCTTTCAAGAAAGGTAAAAACCTTAGGGACCACTTAGTTCATGTCGATACGAGAATTCACAAAGATTCACTAACACTGCCTCTTCTTTTTGGTTTAGAACCAATTAAAGGGCATTACAAATGTGGCAACTCTGTTGCCTGTCAATATACATTTAATACAAAACCTTTTGTACATGGTGACATTCAATACACTTTGAGACAGTACACTAACTGTGCCTTGACCAATGTTATTTATTATGTTTGGTTACCCTGTGATTTGATTTATATTGGACAGACGACCCAACAAGTGTGAACAAGATCAGCCAGCACAGAAGCAGCATCAGATGTTGCACTGAAACAGCACCTATGGTCCAACACTATCAGGAGCGACAGCATGCCCTTGAAGATTTTAGATGGCAAGTTATTGGAAAGGTTATTTATTCACCCAGAGAAGGAGACATTGCATTTAATTTATAAAGACTGTAATGTAAATGGATTGATAAATGTGATTCCATAAGAAAAGGACTAAACTCCATTGAAGAATGGAGGAAGTATACTACACTTCTGAACTGATGTGTCATATTGTTTTGCTTTCACTAATGACCGAGCTGACAAAAATCTCTGGAATGCACTTCTCAGTTCAAAGAAGACATTTATTATTATTTCACGAGGTTCCTAAAAAGGAGGTTAGCATGTTAAAGGCACACTTTTAAAAATAGTCACAGCAATGAAAGGAAAATATACCAAAATGATTGTCAACTACAATGTACACAGCAAATATATGTAGTTATGATTATGCAAAGCAAATAATGTAGTAAACATTCATCACCGTAGGGCCTGTCAGATGCTTCATCTTACGTATGCCAGCAAGAAGATGACCCCGTTCAACTGCAAGAAAGAGATCTCAACCCTCACAGGACAGGTGTCAGGAATTTGACGTCTAATCCTGACCGAGGTCTCGGAAATTCACCTCTACTGAGCAGGGCCATCTTTTTATATCTTAAAGAACCAGAGAAGGGCTTTCTGGAAAAAAAACCTCATTTAGCAATTCAAAACATGCTGGCTAGTTTAGGTCTGCTTTGAAAATAACACATTGGGATTTGGCCACAGTCCCAAGATGCTAAATCAAAACAAAGCCGTTCTCTGCCATCTGAGTACATCCTTATCAACCAAAGCCTTTGGTGAGAAAGAACACAAAAATAAGCACAGTTTACAATGTGGAACAATAGGGGCATGTTTAACATGACAGTGTCTAACGCTACGTTAAAGGCAATAGGTAGCTAAACTGAATAAAAAAATGTAGTCTGCAATTGGTGAACACTAGACAACTAATCCAGTTGCAAAGTGGTGCAACACAAAGTCAGTGGTCAAAAACACATATTTCACTACACATATTTTATGGTGTAATTGTATATTACAGTCAGCATTTTTACGTACAAACTGTTAATTAAAGTGACAACCCCTTTCAGGTTTCGATTGCCCCTCCCTGCATGTAGCACTGATCTCCAAATAAGAAAGTTCCTTGCCCTTCTCCTTATACATATGTCCTTGAGCCACTCCTAACCATTTATATACGAGGTTACTATTTCCCTCATTCTTTATGTCCTTTTCCTCATTAATTCCTGTCTGTACCTTTTTTTTTAATTCCCTCATTGTTTATGCCCCATATCTAGCACTTCGTAGATACTCTGTTACATTTATTTGGGTTGAGTGAACAAATTCCTATCCCACAAATACAGATCATTTTGGCTGAGTGAACAATATCCACTCCAATGATGTTTGTAACGCTCCCGAATCAGTGGTAAAGCAACTCCTTCGCCTTTTTTCTGATTTTTCACCATTATTTGTCACGGATTCGGGTGGGTCTGGTCAGGACTCTGGTAGGGACACCCCTTGAGGTCACAGATTCTCCCAAAGAGGTAGTGTACTGAGGAAGAAGACCAGCTAAAGGCATACACAGGAAAGGACAGCTATGGAAAGGCACAGGAAACTGGAAAGGAAAATCAGAGCATTCTTAGTGTGAACAAACAGGGAACAGATTACTAATGGACAGAAACACTGGGTTTACCACTAAGGTTGTACACAGGGTAGGGCTCAGAACTTCCCACAGCAACAGGGAACGTCAATGCCTATGTGCAGATTACTTTTAGAGATAGTCACCCCGCAAGCACCATAGAAAGGAGGCAGCAGAAGTGATTCTGTCTCTGGACCGTTAGAGCACAAACAAGGATTGTACTTACATACATAAGACAAGCCCTTGTGGGTCCTGCTGGAAACACAGTGGCAATTCCTGGAAAACAGCAATAACACACTATCACTGTAAGGCACTAAAGACTACATACAACACTAGACAAAGGATGGGGGCTGGAACTGCCGCCTGTAACCGGGAGCCAACCCCACTACAAAGGAAAACACTTATACACAGGTGAAGACTGCTAGTACACTTACCAGACATGATAACCCAAGAGGAAACGAAAACAGAAGGAACCAACTAGGAGGCAAAGGCAGGAACAGGGAACAAGCTCAGGCTGAAGCAAAGGCAGGAACAGGACTGGAAAACAGAGAGCAAGCTCTAGCTGGAATAAGCAGAAACAGGAATGGGGAAACAGAGAGCAGGCTCTGGCTGGAACAAGCAAGAACAGGACTGGAAGACAGGGAGCTGGAACAAGCAGGAACTGGGCTGGGAAACATAGCAAGTTCAGGCAGAAACAAGGCAGGAACAGGGCTGAGAAACAGGGAGCAGGCTCTGGCAGAAACAAACAGGAACAAGGCTAAGAAACAAGAAGCTGAATCTGGCTGGAACAAGCAGGAACAGGTTTGAGAAACAGAAAGCAGGTTCAGGCTGAAACAGAACAGGAACAAGACTGGGACACCATCCGCCAAGGTGTCCGGAACACAAAGGAATTGAAACTCCAATGCACAACGAGGATCTTGAGGAAATGGCTGCGTATAAGCAGTTCCAGGCTGCAGCAAACCCAGGTGGAATCACATGACTGGGCTGCAAGGGAGAGGTCTCAGGTGTGTGTAGTTTCAGACACTCGCAAGTCCTGGAGGAGAGAATCCAGTACAAAGGAGAAACTGGACTTCTCCCATAGAAAACAATGTATAGCAGAATCCAGGCTTTCCTGACTACCAGGCTGTGCATTATGGGATTTCCAGTCCCAGGAAGAAAATGTAATTCTACAAAAGCACACCATAGCGAAAATGGAAACAAACGGGAGTTAGAAAGAGACTCTAGATGAGTGTTCAAGGTGATTCCTAGGCTACAGTCTCTTTACAGCACCCTCTAGAGCTGGGACGACACTCGTAACATTATTGGGAAGTATTTTCAATCATCTCCTTGGTGGCTGTGTGACACATCTATTACCTACCAAGGCCTAGATGCCAGGTTCAGTCTCTGTTTTGACCTAGCATTCCCTTTTTTATCTATTTTGATATTTTTATATATTCTTTCTCTCATGAAGTATTTAAATTCAATATAATTCACTTGCAGTTCCTGAACTATATCTTTAATTCTTCCACACTAATGGCGTTAGCGACCCATTTCTCCAGATGACATTTACCCCTTATTTTTGGAAGCTGATTTGATCACCTTCAGGAAGGCTCTGTGCCATTTCCATTACCTATTAAGGCTGAGATACTAGGTTCGATTCTCCATTCGAGCTTCCTCTTTTTTCCCCCCTTTTTTATTTCCGCTCCGTATTTATTTCTAATAGATTACATTCACCTCACTTATATGTATGTTCCAATTTCCATTCATTTATTGTTTATATTACCTAATCTAAACGATCCCAAAGTATAATATCTTTCTCTTGAACTTGTCCACAGCTGTTTCTAATTGCCTGCTGCCCTGGGGCTAGTGCCAAAGTGATGCTTGTCTCCAGAGGCTATTTATCGAAGGAGAGTCAGGTCTAGATGAGTTTCATGTTGATATATATTTTGTGATAATTATACCCAGGTTCACATGGACATTCTGGGTTGCTCTTGTAATTGTTTAGGATGTTGTTTCGGCATTTTGCGCTGACCTTGATGGTGACTGGGTGTTATGGCTAGTTTCCCCCATGCCGTTTCCAGTTAGGTGCTATTTGGGTGGTTTGGGCATTTTGATGTAGCTAGTCCTTCTGCCATTTCAGCCACAAGTTTGGATTGTGACGAGGTACTGCCCACATTATGGGCATGGATTTTTGTCTGAATTTCAGGTAAGTTTCTACTTGTGAGGAATTGGCCCCTGTTCCAAGGTTGCTGTGCTCGATTGCAAAAATTGAGGGATGGAGCTTTCTTTTTGTCTGTTAGGGCTCATTCTGTTCTTTCTTTTAGTATTTTTCTTCAGTGATTTCCTTATCTTTTTTTTCTGACGTCACAATAGCTGTGTTTGGTGGTTGTTTTGGGCATTGTGGCCGCCTGCCGTACAATTGGGGTCTTCGGATACCTGCGCTGTTGCATGGGCTTGTATAGGGGATTCTTCCAGAACGATCATCAGTCTTAATTGCTCTTCATTTTCAAGTGGATTGTTAATCCCCGTTCCCTCATCACTAGTCTCATTTGTTGTGAGAGTTCCTACGTTTTCAGTTTGAGATGTGGCAATTTTTGCCCCCGAATTACTTTTGACCTCTATGCCGCCACTTCCCAGGCCCTTTTCATTGGTGGTTTTACAAAAGTTTATCAAAGTGGCAAGTATATAGTTTGTCTAATATTGTGCTGTTTGAACAGCTGCCTGCAGTGCTCCTTTTGTTCTATTTGTTAACCCAGTTGTGTAGCTTTGTGCTCAGCAAATCAACTATCCTGTCAATCATAAGCAAACTTTGACCAAGCATATGCGTTAGTTCCACTTGAATCTCACGCTTATGCGATTGCCAGGTAAAAGCTTTGACAGCCGCTAGGATAGATGCATTGATGGTGTTTATGAGGAAGCCTGGGCTTTCCCTGCATGCTGCTGCCGCAGTCCTAGGTGAATGAACTTCTATGTGTACTGGACTAGGTACTGCCCCCATCCAGCTTTACTGCGATGGACTTCCTTTCTGTGCTCTCGTAAGAGTATGTTGGTTGAGTGCCAGAGCCCCACCCTTGTTTCTTCTGATTGGGTCGAGCACATCTGACTGGATCGCACAAGACCCTGTTCAAAATGCATGTCTAGTTGAAAGGAGGTGGCTGGTCTATCATTGCTTCTACTGGTATTTCCTGCTTCCTAGGCCCTGTTGCCTGGTTGTCCACTGGCGTGCCACACCTAATGTTCTTAGAGAGGCTTATGGTTGTGCCTGAACTGGCCCCGCTAAGGAGGGCTCCATGGACAATATGTCCTCGCCAGCACCTATTTCTGCAGCATTCACCATTGAGGAGATCTCTATCACCTCCAGATCAACTATATCCTCCACAGACCTGTTTGCTGGGTGAGGGTGTATGGTATTAGGGATGTAGAATTCCTATTGCCCAAGACATATTGTTTGGGGTCAAGGGCAACAGGTTTTCATGTTAATTTTGTCCTCGGGACAAGTAGGCCCAATCCCCTGCAGCAAAAACCCTTTGGCTGCCACTTTACAGAGAAGGGAACAGTCTGCAGTTGAGTTAATATGTGTGTCCATTTGTTAATGCTGTTCGAACATGTATTTATGGTTCATTAATGACAAGCCTTAATTACTAGGGTGAGCGCTGTAAATAAATGCTCAAAAAGCACACATTGCCACCAGTGGTGTAACAAAGGCCCCGCAGACCCCCTTGAAGGGGCCCCCTCAGCCCAGTACCTACCCTTGGTGAGTCTGAAAGGGGGGACCCTTCATGTTCTTTGCAGGGCGGCCTCCTCCAGTTTCGTTATGGCACTGATTGCCACAATAGTTCCTGGCACTGAGCATAACTACTTTGTGTGCCAATATGCTTCTTGTGGAAGAGCGAATGCAATCACTCACAGTAAAGCCAGACTATAGATAGAGAAATAGAAGTTTCATAAAAATAAAATGTCTTTGTTAATGCCAGACCTAATTAGGGACCCTATTCCTAAACAAAGTCACAAAAGTGCACCCATGGTATATGTCTTTGACTCGGACTCCCAGAATAAAATGAAATATTTATGAACTATATATTTTTTTTATTTCTTTTTTATTGCATTTTCAAAAAAGTATAACACAATACAAGAAACAACATCGATGCATCTGGCAAAATGTCCAAAAGCCAAGTCAGAAGAATATATTAATAGTAAAATCGGAGGAGCAGACATAGCCTGCCAGAAAACAAGTAAAGCCAGCAATACCTTAGCTGTACCAACATAATGTAAGCGAAAAAGGGACAACTAGCCCAAGTGTTCATACCCCATCCGCATTGGAAAACAAAGAAATAAAAAAGAATAGTGTAGGAAGTTGGCTCTGTATGTACTATTTCAAAGTAAGAAATAGCATGCACAGAGTCCAAGGGTTCCCCTTAGAGGTAAGATAGTGGCAAAAAGAGATAATTCTAATGCTCTATTTTGTGGTAGTGTGGTCGAGCAGTAGGCTTATCAGAGGGTAGTGTTAAGCATTTGTTGTACACACACAGGCAATAAATGAGGAACACACACACTCAAAGACAATTCCAGGCCAATAGGTTTTTATATAGAAAAAAATATTTTATTAGTTTATTTTAAGAACCACAAGTTCAAGATTTAGAAGTAATACTTCAAATGAAAAGTATTTCACTCAGGTGTCTTAGGAACTTTGAATCACCACAATATAATGTACAGTTTTAGCAAAAATGGCAATAAGCTATTTTAAAAATAGACTGTGCAATTTTCAACAGTTCCTGGGGGAAGTAAGTATTGGTTAGTTTTGCAGGTGAGTAAACCACCTACAGGCTTCAAAGTTGGGTACAAGGTAGCCCACCGTTGGGGGTTCAGGGCCACCCCAAAGTTACCACACCAGCAGCTCAGGGCCGGTCAGGTGCAGAGGTCAAAGTGGTGCTCAAAACGCATAGGCTTCAATGGAGAAGGAGGTGCCCCGGTTCCACTCTGCCAGCAGGTAAGTACCCGCGACTTCGGAGGGCATACCAGGGGGGTTTTGTAGGGCACCGGGGGGGACGGGACACAAGTCAGCAGAAAAAGTACACCCTCAGCAACGGCCGGGTGCAGAGTGCAAATAGGCGTCAGGTTTGCAATTGGTTTCAATGGAAGACCCAGGGGTCTCTTCAGCGAAGCAGGCAGGCAAGGGGGGGGCAAAGCAAAAACAACAAGTGATGGACGGAATGCTGAACATTGTCAGACACTCACCCCCAGTCACAGATCTGGGTTTAATCCATCGTTTTTTTGCTCACCATGCCACCCCAGTTTGGACCCAGCCATATGCAAATCAGTCTTGACCCTGTTCCTCATGGGAACAGTCCAGCCCGAACTGCCAAGCCAGGTCCTCACTGGACCGGAAACAAGCATCCTGGGACCGGTTTCGGGGTATCACCCCTCATCAGCCAGGCTAGCTTGAATCCAGTGGCATGGGAAGCACGGGACCCACGTCTGGGTATACCCTTCCCACTTAGGGCGACAAAGCAAAAACAACAAGTGATGGACGGAATGCTGAACATTGTCAGACACTCACCCCCAGTCACAGATCTGGGTTTAATCCATCGTTTTTTTGCTCACCATGCCACCCCAGTTTGGACCCAGCCATATGCAAATCAGTCTTGACCCTGTTCCTCATGGGAACAGTCCAGCCCGAACTGCCAAGCCAGGTCCTCACTGGACCGGAAACAAGCATCCTGGGACCGGTTTCGGGGTATCACCCCTCATCAGCCAGGCTAGCTTGAACCCAGTGGCATGGGAAGCACGGGACCCACGTCTGGATATACCCTTCCCACTTAGGGCGACAAAGCAAAAACAACAAGTGATGGACGGAATGCTGAACATTGTCAGACACTCACCCCCAATCACAGATCTGGGTTTAATCCATCGTTTTTTGCTCACCATGCCACCCCAGTTTGGACCCAGCCATATGCAAATCAGTCTTGACCCTGTTCCTCATGGGAACAGTCCAGCTCGAACTGCCAAGCCAGGTCCTCACTGGACCGGAAACAAGCATCCTGGGACCGGTTTCGGGGTATCACCCCTCATCAGCCAGGCTAGCTTGAATCCAGTGGCATGGGGTAGCCACCACCTAGGCAAGGGAGAGGGCCAAGTGGGGGTCGCTGCTGCACTGGAGGTCGGATCCTTCAGGACCTGGGGGCTGCGGGTGCAGTGCCTTTACCAGGCATCAGGTTCTTTGAAGCAGGCAGTCGCGGTAAAGGGGAGCCTCTGGATTTCCTCTGCAGGCGTCACTGTGGGCGCTCAGGGAGGTCAACTCTGGCTACTCACGGGCTCGCAGTTACCGGAGAGTCCTCCCTGTAGTGTTGTTTCTCCGCAGGTCGAGCCGGGGGCGTCGGGTGCAGAGTGGAAAGTCTCACGCTTCCGGCGGGAAAAGTGGAGTCCTTTAAAAGTTGTTTCTTTGTTGCAAGTTTCAGTCTTTGTGGAACATGGCCGCTGTTCTCTGGAGTTATTGGTCCTTTTAGATGCAGGGTAGTCCCCTGAGGCTTCAGAGGTCGCTGGACCCTGGGGGACGCGTCGCTGTTGCACTTTTTCTCAAACTGGGGAGACAGGCCGGTAGGGCTGGGGCCAAAGCAGTTGGTGTCTCCATCTTCTCTGCAGGGCTTCAGGTCAGCAGTCCTTCTTTGTCTTCAGGTTGCAGGAATCTATTTTCCTAGGTTCTGGGGGCCCCTAAATACTCAATTTAGGGGGGTGTTTAGGTCTGGGGGGGGTTAGTAGCCAATGGCTACAAGCCCAGAGGGTGGCTACACCCTCTTTGTGCCTCCTCCCTGAGGGGAAGGGGGCACATCCCTAATCCTATTGGGGGAATCCTCCATCCACTAGCTGGGATGCCCTGTGGCGCTGTAACAAAGGGGGTGAGCCTTTGAGGCTCACCATCAGGTGTTACAGTTCCTGCAGGGGGAGGTGAGAAGCACCTCCACCCAGTACAGGCTTTGTTACTAGCCACAGAGGGACAAAGGCACTCTCCCCATGCGGCCAGCAACATGTCTGGTGTGTGGCAGGCTGGTAAAACTAGTCAGCCCACACTGGAAGTCGGGTATGTTTTCAGGGGCATCTCTAAGATGCCCTCTGTGTGTATTTCACAATAAAATGTACACTGGCATCAGTGTGCATTTACTGTGCTGAGATGTTTGATACCAAACTTCCCAGTTTTCAGTGTAGCCATTATGGTGCTGTGGAGTTCGTGTTTGACAGACTCCCAGACCATATACTCTTATGGCCACCCTGCACTTGCAATGTCTAAGGTTTTGCTTAGACACTGTAGGGGCATAGTGCTCATGCACCTATGCCCTCACCTGTGGTACAGTGCACCCTGCCTTAGGGCTGTAAGGCCTGCTAGAGGGGTGACTTATCTATGCCATAGGCAGTGTGAGGTTGGCATGGCACCCTGAGGGGAGTGCCAAGTCGACTTAGTCATTTTCTCCCCACCAGCACACACAAGCTGGCAAGCAGTGTGCATGTGCTGAGTGAGGGGTCCCCAGGGTGGCATAAGACATCCTGCAGCCCTTAGAGACCTTCCCTGGCACCAGGCCCCTTGGTACCAGGGGTACCAGTTACAAGGGACTTACCTGGGTGCCAGGGTGTGCCAATTGTGGAGACAAAGGTACAGTTTAGGGAAAGAACACTGGTGCTGGGGCCTGGTTAGCAGGCCTCAGCACACTTTCAAATTATAACTTGGCATCAGCAAAGGCAAAAAGTCAGGGGGTAACCATGCCAAGGAGGCATTTCCTTACAAATAGGCAGAGAGGAAAGAAAGAAAAGAAAGAAAGTAGGAAGAATTCCTCGCATCTATCACAGCCAAACCGGATCAATCATGAGTAATCGCTTGGCAACAGAGAGGGAGAGGGAGAGGGTGGAGAGGAAGGGAGGGGGAGGGGGCCACCGAAGCAAGCAACGCCAAACACCAGTCAACTACGCGGCGTGCTGCTACCCGTGTTCAAGGAAGGTTCGCAAAGGGGACCACACATCCCTTGGAAGAGCATTAAGCGGCATCAACTCCCAATAGGCCGCCAACTGCTCCTGACAGTACATAGCACCTGGCAGCCATTGCCGGCGACGAGGGATCAGCACTCCACACCAGCACGTTGCAAATTTGCATTACGCCAACATGAAGAACAACCCCACCAGTCTCCTGTTCTCAGGGGAAATCTCCTTAATATAACCCAAAGGAGCGAACACATGAGATCTCGGTAATGTGAGCCCAACCATCTCTTCCAGCGCATTCAGCACATCCACCCAAAAGCTCACCAGCGCCCTACAGCCCCATGCCAAGTGCAGAAAATCCGCTCCCCGCGCCGCACATCTATATCAGCGATCATCAGACCGAATACCCATCCTCTGAAGGCTATGCGGCGTGTAATACAAGCGATGTAGAAAGTTAAAGTGTAGCAGACATAGGTGGTCATTACAACCCTGGCGGACGGTGTTAAAGCGGCTGTAAAACCGCCAACAGGCCGGTGGTAAAAAAAAGTGCAATTACGACCATGGCGGAAACCGCCAACAAAGACAGCCACTTTAACACTCCGAACGCCACGGCGGTACAAACAAACAGCGCGGCGGTCACCGCCAACAGACAGGCGGGAGACAATGTACCACCCACAGTATCACAACCTACCAATCCGCCACCTTTTCCGGGGCGGATTCAAAGTGGATAAAATCACGGCGGAAACAGGAATTTCGAAGGGAAAACGCTCACCTCTACACACCCCACGAGGAACGAGGACACCATGGACCCGGAACTCCAAATTCTCCCTGCGATAGTCTTCCTGCTCCTCTACCAGGAGCACGAACGCCGGCGGCGAAGACCACGGTGAGTACTGCACCTATGACACAGGGGAGGGGGAGGGAAAAAACAGGGGGACACACACGCAACACCCCCACCCTCACCCACTACAACACACACAAATGCAAATCTATACATCACAGTAACACCCCCCATTCCCACCAGAAGAATGCAAAGTCAATAGAAAATTTGTGTAACCATTGTAATATATTAAAAACAAGTAGGCAGAAATATATATATACACCATGTACAAAATATATACCAAGCATAGTAGTCCAGGTAGTGCACTAAGATAGTCCGTGGAACACTGGGACCACACGGTATGGGCAAGGCCCACACAAGATCCCCGACCATGACGGAGAGAACACTGCAGGGGCATCAGAGAGCAAGAAAACAGGCACCTCAGGGGAAGGGAAAGGGGGGGGCACCTCAGCCGCTTGAGTGCAGGACGCCAAATCCATGAGGGGGGCCACATGCCCACTGTTCCATCCTGGGAAGTGCAAAGCCACAGTCTCTCAAGTCTCTACAGTGGGTGGTCTGCCCACTGTTCAATCCTGGGGAGTGCAAAGCCACAGTCTCTCAAGTCTCTACAGTGGGTGGGTTGCCCACTGCCATATCCTGGGGAGTGCAAAGCCACAGTCTCACAAGTCTCTACAGTGGGTGGGTTGCCCACTGTTCCATCCTGGGGAGTGCAAAGCCACAGTCTCTCAAGTCTCCACAGTGGGTGGGTGGCCCACTGCCATATCCTGGGAGTACAAAGCCACAGTCTCACAAGTCTCTATAGTGGGTGGGTTGCCCACTGTTCCATCCTGAGGAGTGCAAAGCCACAGTCTCTCAAGTCTCTACAGTGGGTGGGTTGCCCACTGTTCAATCCTGGGGAGTGCAAAGCCACAGTCTCACAAGTGGATGACAGTCTCCACTGGTTCTGGAGGGGGCATGGTGCCTAGAGTGCTTCATCCTGTTAAGGGCAGAGTTAGTGGATGTCAGTCTCCACTGGTTCTGGAGGGGGCATGGTGCCCAGAGTGCATCATTCACCCCGTGACGGACTCAGTTGCGTCAGTGCCCTTGCCGCTCATGGGCCAGCGGTGCTTGAGACAGCGGTGCCCTGTTCAGCAGTGCTTGAGATGGCGGTGCCCTGTTCAGCTGTGCCCTGTTCAGCGGTGCTTGAGATGGCGGTGCCCTGTTCAGCGGTGCTTGAGATGGCGGTGCCCTGTTCAGCAGTGCCTCAGATGGCGGTCTCCATTTCAGGGTCTCAGCTGCTGGCGGTCCTTCATGGCCCAGCGGGGCTGGCGCTGGCGGTCCTTCATGGCCCAACGTGCCTTTTGCTGGCGGTCTTTCATGGCCCAGCTGGGCTTGTGCTGGCAGTGGCCTCCTGGGCAGCTGGGCTGGTGCTGGCGGTGGCCTCCTAGGCAGCTGGGATGATGGCGGTCTTCTCCGCCGTGCAGCTCTTCCCAGACTTGCCGGGTTTCTTGTGGCCCTTGCCCACCTTGGAAGGTGTCACAGCGGACTCCACACTCCCAACGGGACCCCTTTGGTGGCTGGAGTCTTCACCCTCTCCCGCCGGACACTGGCCAACTTCTGATGCTTCACAGGTGGGGGACTGTCTGTGCTGTGGCTCCGTGCCACACTGGCTGCCCTGGTGGTCGGTGCACTCCAGATTCCGGTGACTACAGGCACCACTGGTACCGGAGATGTTGTGGCTGAGGTGCTAGTTCGGGACCTATGAGACGGATGGGGTGGGGGAGGTGTGGGAAAGAGGTCAAGGGTGGACAGGAAAAGTTTTTGGGACACACTGGGACAGGTAGCTGGAGGGGGTTTGGGAGCGGAGGAAGAGGTGGTGGTTGTAGGAGGTGTACGTTTGGTGACTTTGGGTGAAGGTGCATGTGCTGGAGGCTGTCGTGAGGTGGATGGCTGTTGGGTGGGTGTGTTCCTGCGTTTGTGTATCTTGGGAGGGGGCGTCACAGACACACTGGGAGAGGACAGAGGGGACGTGTGAATGGTAGTGGGGGTGGTGACTGCACATGAGCGGGTTGTGGTGGTGGGTGTGCTGGAGAGGGACGTAGTGGGTGTAGAGGTAATGCATGCAGGTGTGAGTGTAGATGAGACTGGAAGGGAGGAGGGAGACGAGGAGGAGGGGGGACATAGTGGAGGCAGTGGATGTTGGTGTGTCTGCATGTGTGTGATGCTTGCGTGTGTGCCTGTGGGATGTGTGGTGCTTATGTTTGCCTGAGCTTCCCTTGTGTGTTGAGGTGTGTGCATGTTGGTCTGTAGGTGTGCTTGGGATAGGCTGAGGTACAGGGGATTGGGTCGGGGTTGAGGAAGTTGGAGGGGGGAGGCTAGAGACGGGGACAATGGCTGCCATCAGTGCTGAGGCCAGAGTCTGAAAAGCTCGGTGAAGGGCAGCCTGACCAGAATGAATGCCCTCCAGGAATGCATTGGTTTGTTGCAACTGCTTCTCTACACCCTGGATGGCATTCAAAATGGTAGACTGCCCAACAGTGAGGGACCTGAGGAGGTCAATGGCCTCCTCACTGAGGGCAGCAGGGGTAACTGGGGCAGGGCCTGAGGTGCCTGGGGCGAAGGTGATGCCCACCCTCCTGGGTGAGCAGGCACGGAGCAAAGGCTGAGGGGTGGCTGGGAGGGCGGTGCTGGTAGGGGGGGTGGCGGCTGTACCTGTATATGCGGGGGCACAGATGTTGCCGCCACCACAAGGGAGCTCCCATCAGAGGACGAGTCTGTGTCGCTGGTGTCAGCTCCTGTCCCCGCCGTGGAGCTCCCCTCGCCCTCCGTCCCACTGGTGAATTCAGACTCCGTAGTGTCGCCCTCCAGGGCCATGTGGGAAGCAGCTCCCTCGTGCTCCGTTGCCACTGCTCCTCCGCCTGATGATGCTAATGCACACAAGAACAGGGAGACCACAAAAAGGGGGGGGGAAGACAGAAGAAAGACATGTTGAGTGCATGCATTACCGCTACCATAGGCGGACACGACAGACACAGACGCCCCCTGCACTACGCTGCGATCTTGGGCTCTACTGTTCAATTTCTGGGAAATGGCCTACAAGGCTATGGACGACCTCTGCACACATAGATGACACAGGGGCAAGACTACCTGTCCTTGGCACTCTACAGAGGTGGGCTGGGGTGCCACTTGGCCTGAAATACGGAGGGGCCTTGCCTACGGAACTCGCCCTGGCCTATGGAATTCCACAGCCCTCCTCCCCCACCCAGACACCTCCACTGCGTGCAAAGTCAGCAGAATGAGAGTGTACTCATCCCCTTGTGTCTGCTGTGATGCCCTCAAGCGCCCATCCAACCCGGGAAGGCCACCGCCAGGATCCTGAACATCAGGGGGGTCATGGTGCGACGGGCACCCCTCCCATGTTGGGAGGCCATCCCCAGCTGAGCCTCCGCCGTCTTCTTGCTCCAGCGGCGAATGTCCTCCCATCTTTTCCAGCAGTGGGTGCTCCGTCTGTGGTAAACCCCCAGGGTCCGGACGTCCTTGGCGATGGCACGCCAAATATTTTTCTTCTGGTGGGCGCTGACCTACATGAAATGTACAGGGGAAAAGGAGAAGTTATTACCAACTGCACAGTCGAAGTGATTGGCCCCCCATCCCTACCCTTGCCATGTGGCACATGCATTCACTGTCTTTCATGCACGCAGCACTCTCCCCCCTTCCTTCTTACATCCAGCCCTCTCGACACAGGCATCGCCCATACAGCATGCTCCCAGTGTACTTACCTGTTTGTCTGGAGGACCGTAAAGTAGCGTGTACTGGGGGAGGACCCCATCCACGAGTTTCTCCAACTCCTCCGATGTGAAGGCAGGGGTCCTTTCCCCAGACACTCGAGCCATTATCCCTTCCAGACCGAGGTCACAGCAGCACTTGCAGTGTAGGTCCTCTCCTGTCGAAGATCAGGTATCGAGTGATTGAAGTGATAGAAAATGGCGGTCACGTTCGCGGCGGTGCGTACCGTCACCGCCGGCGTACATCGCCATTGGCTCCTGGGACCCATAGGGTACAATGTTAACCAATGCAGCATTGGGCCGCGGTCTTCGACCGCCTACCGAGACAGTGTACACCGCCAGCGCAGTTACCTCACATCCCATTGTCCCACGTTAGAGGTCAGGCAGCCGCCATTTCAGGGGCCCACATAGCTTCATTTCCAACTGCGTCACTCATACCTATGCCTAGACTCAACACACATACAGGCCACCTTTTGTGTATGATAGGTGTTCTGTGTAAACTGTGGATACGTACCTCTGAGTTGTTTGACTCTGTGCTCGCTGTTGTCCTTCATAGGCACCATCCGCTGGGACATGTGAGGAGATGGGAGCATCCTCCGGTGTACCGACTGTTGGTGGACCTGTCGACAATGGAGGAGCGACATTTGATTATCACCTACAGGATTGACCGTGCCACAATCCTGGAACTGTGTACCCAGTTGGAGCCATACCTGATGTCAGCAATCCGCCGTCCCACAGGAATCCCCCCTCAAGTGCAGGTGCTGTCAGTGCTCCATTTCCTTGCAAATGGTTCCTTTCTGACAACAGTGGCCATGGCATCAGGGATGTCCCAACCTATGTTTTCCAACGTATTGTCCAGAGTGTTGTCTGCCCTTCTGAAACACATGCGGAGCTACATTGTTTTCCCTCGGGTGGAGGATTTGCCTACAGTGAAAGGTGATTTTTATGCCCTGGGACACATCCCTAACATCATAGGTGCCATTGATGGGACACATGTGGCTTTGCCCCCCCCCCCCACAGGAGTGAACAGGTGTACAGAAACCGGAAGAGTTATCATTCTATGAATGTACAGATGGTATGTTTGGCAGACCAGTACATCTCCCATGTGAATGCCAAGTTCTCTGGCTCAGTGCATGACGCCTACATCCTGCGGAATAGCAGCATCCCTTATGTGATGGGTCAACTCCAGAGGCACAGTGTGTGGCTATTAGGTGAGCACCTGGAAGCAAGTCAGTGGGAATGGCTGTCTGGGTCTGGGGATATCCCTCCAGGTTAGTGCGTGTCTAACAGTTGTCCCTCACCATTTGCAGGTGACTCTGGTTACCCCAACCTGTCATGGCTACTGACCCCAGTGAGGAATCCCAGGACAAGGGCAGAGGACAACTACAATGAGGCCCATGGACGAACTGGGTATGTGATCGAGCGGACCTTCTGCCTCCTGAAGGCAAGGTTCAGGTGCCTCCATATGACAGGTGGATCCCTATTCTACTCACCAAAGAAGATGTGCCAGATCATCGTGGCCTGCTGTATGCTTCATAACTTGGCTTGGCGACGACAGGTGCCTTTTTTGCAGGAGGATGGTCCAGATGGCGGTGTTGTTGCAGCTGTGGAGCCTGTGGACAGTGAAGACGAGGAAGCAGGGGAAGAAGACATGCATAACAGGGACTCAGTGATCCAGCAATATTTCCAGTGGGACACCAGTAAGAATACAGAGCTGTCTACTACATGTACTTTAACACTACTACCTCTCTACTGTGTGTCGATTTCACCCAGTGTATGGTCACTGAGTTGTCACTTTCCCTTACGATTTCACAGATGTGGGCCCTACTGTGTGACATCTGCTTAGATTCCTCAAGGACTAGAGCTGTGTGACATAGGTATGTTGACATTAAACTTGAAAGAGCATTTTGTCACTGTAATTGCAAATATACTATTTCGAATTCACAGACTCCAGATTGTTTTGTGCTTTAAGTGTGTTTATTTAAGTGCTCAATATTGAAGGGGGTAGTGAAATGGTGAAAGGTGATGGCGGAGGAATGTCCATGGCAGAGTCCAGTCTATTAGTCTCACAAGTACATTGCCCATATGGGCATAGGATGTGGAGATGGGGCAGTTTCAGTATGGACAGGGTGACAAAGTGGGACAGTAGGATGACAATCAGGGTGGTCCCATTTCTTGGCGGGGGTCTTGGCATTGTGCTCTGTCTTTGTCCTGGATCTCAGGGACCGTTTGCAGGGTGGTTCTCCCTCTGCAGGGGGTGGGGTGCTGGTGTGGTGGTCCTATGGCGGTGCCACCTGTCCACTAGCGCCGGCGGAGGTGGTGGGCAGTTCATCATCCATGCTAGTTTCAGGGGCCCCTTGTAGTGCCAGTGTCCCTCCTGGTGTTCACAAGTTCCTTCAGCACCCGTACGATGGTGCCCAGGGTGGAGCTGATGGTTCTGAGTTCCTCCCTGAAGCCCATATACTGTTCCTCCTGAAGGCGCTGGGTCTCCTGAAACTTGGCCAGTACCGTTGCCATCGTCTCCTTGGAGTGGTGGTAGGCTCCCATGATGGAGGAGAGGGCCTTGAGGAGAGTGGGTTCCCTTGGCCTGTCCGCCCCCTGTCGCACAGCAGCCCTCCCAGTTCCCCTGTGTTCCTGGGCCTCCGTCCCCTGGACCGTGTGCCCACTACCACTGCCCCCAGGGTCCCTGTTGTTGTTGGGGTGGTGGGTTATCCTGGGTTCCCTGTAGTGGTGGATACACAGCTGATTGACGTGTCCTGGGGACGGAGGTATGGGCCCGCTGGGTGGGTGCTGTGCTGGTGTTTCCAGATGGTGGAAGGTCTGTAGTGGCCTGTGACTGGATGATGGGAACCGACTGTCCCGAGGTCCCCGATGGGCCGGGCTGGTCATCTAGATCCAGGTGGACAAAGGTACTGTCATCACTGTGGGCCTCTTCTGTTGGTGGTGTGGACATGTGTGGACCCTCCTGTCCGGTGACGTTAGGTAGGGGTCCTGCATGGGTATAAAAGGATGTTTTTTACATCTGTGTGTGTCGTGGTGTGCAATGGGTGGGTGACCGTGTACCCCAGTGCTTGCCTTCCTGTGTGAGACCTTGTGTGAGGATAGTTTAGGGGGTTGTATGGGTATGTGCAGTGGGCATGCTTTAGTGATGGGTGTCCATGCTTTGTTGTTGCATGCAGGGCTTGGTGTTGGGATGGGTGGTTTGTGATATTGGGACATATGTGAGGAGTTGGGGTGCTGGGGGTGAGGGTGGGGGTATGTGATAGCATGCAGGTAGGGTGGGGGTTGTAATAGTTAATATTTGACTTACCAGAGTCCATTCCTCCCCCTACTCCTGCTAGGCCCTCAGGATTCAGAATCCCCAAGACCTGCTCCTCCCATGTTGTTAGTTGTGGGGGAGGAGGTGGGGGTCCGCCGCCAGTCCGCTGAACCACCAGGTGGTGTCTTGAGACCACGGAACGCACCTTCCCCCGTGGGTCGTTCCACCTCTTCCTAATGTCCTCCCGATTTCTTGGGTGCTGTCCCACTGCGTTGACCCTGTCCACTATTCTTCGCCATAGCTCCATCTTCCTTGCAATGGAGGTGTGCTGCACCTGTGATCCGAATAGCTGTGGCTCTACCCGGACGATTTCCTCCATCATGACCTTGAGCTCCTCCTCCGAGAACCTGGGGTGTCTTTGCCGTGACATGGGGTGGTGTAGGTGATGTGTGGGGTGGAGTGGGTGGTGATATGTGTGCTGATATGTAGTGGTGTGTTGTGTGAGGTGCGTGGAAGTTCTGTGGGTGATGGTGTTGTGTGCCTGTGGATGCTGTTGTTCTTGCTGGTGCTCTCTCTCTGGCCTTCTCTCGGTAATTGTGGTCATAGGGGTTTGTGGGTGATGTGGGGGTGTGTTTTATATTGTATTGGGTGTGTGGGAGTGGTGTGTGTATGTCTATCAGGTGTGTGTATTTCAAATTGTCCAATGTGGTAGTGTTTTGTAAATGTGTGTGTATTTTGAGCGCAGTGGTGGGTGCCGCCAATGGAATACTGCGGTTGAAAGACCGCCGCGTGGATTCGTGTGTCGTGATAGTGTGGGCGTATTTCTGTTGGCGTGACGGTGGAGGTTTTGTTTTCGCCAGTTTATCACTGACCTCTGGTGTGGCGGACTTGTGTGGGTGTCTGAATTTTGGCAGATTCTGAAATGTGGGTCATAATAGCTGTGGCGGAATTCCGCGACGGTGTGTTGGCAGTCTTCTGCACGGCGGTATGCGGCTTTTACCGCCAATGTTGTAATGACCGCCATAGTCTGTGGTTGGGGGATAACTCACGCATATGTGCGCAACAGTATTTTCCCACGTCATCCGACAAGGCCTCCCCCATGTCCAGTTCCCACTGTCCTCTGGCCCTAGAGGGCATCGTAGACGCTGTCGCCTGCATACACACATACAAGCTTGTGATAAGACTGAGAGAGGACAGAGACTTATACAGTAACTCCAATGCCCGACTCACTGGAGGTGCTGCAGGAAAAGTGCGGTGCCTGGAGCTCAGTGATTCCCTGATCTGAAGGTAAGTAAGTTGATACAGCATGATGTCGCACGGCGCAGGAAGTGCTACCTCGGAAGGAATAAATACGTTCTCAGGGTACCAGGGGTTCCATCTTTTCCAGCAGTGGGTGCTCCGTCTGTGGTAGACCCCCAGGGTCCGGACGTCCTTGGCGATGGCACGCCAAATATTTTTCTTCTGGTGGGCGCTGACCTACATGAAATGTACAGGGGAAAAGGAGAAGTTATTACCAACTGCACCGTCGAAGTGATTGGCCCCCCATCCCTACCCTTGCCATGTGGCACATGCATTCACCGTCTTTCATGCACGCAGCACTCTCCCCCCTTCCTTCTTACATCCAGCCCTCTCCACACAGGCATCGCCCATACAGCATGCTCCCAGTGTACTTACCTGTTTGTCTGGAGGACCGTAAAGTAGCGTGTACTGGGGGAGGACCCCATCCATGAGTTTCTCCAACTCCTCCGATGTGAAGGCAGGGGTCCTTTCCCCAGACACTCGAGCCATTATCCCTTCCAGACCGAGGTCACAGCAGCACTTGCAGTGTAGGTCCTCTCCTGTCGAAGATCAGGTATCGAGTGATTGAAGTGATAGAAAATGGCGGTCACGTTCGCGGCGGTGCGTACCGTCACCGCCGGCGTACATCGCCATTGGCTCCTGGGACCCATAGGGTACAATGTTAACCAATGCAGCATTGGGCCGCGGTCTTCGACCGCCTACCGAGACAGTGTACACCGCCAGCGCAGTTACTTCACATCCCATTGTCCCACGTTAGAGGTCAGGCAGCCGCCATTTCAGGGGCCCACATAGCTTCATTTCCAACTGCGTCACTCATACCTAGGCCTAGACTCAACACACATACAGGCCACCTTTTGTGTATGATAGGTGTTCTGTGTAAACTGTGGATACGTACCTCTGAGTTGTTTGACTCTGTGCTCGCTGTTGTCCTTCATAGGCACCATCCGCTGGGACATGTGAGGAGATGGGAGCATCCTCCGGTGTACCGACTGTTGGTGGACCTGTCGACAATGGAGGAGCGACATTTGATTATCACCTACAGGATTGACCGTGCCACAATCCTGGAACTGTGTACCCAGTTGGAGCCATACCTGATGTCAGCAATCCGCCATCCCACAGGAATCCCCCCTCAAGTGCAGGTGCTGTCAGTGCTCCATTTCCTTGCAAATGGTTCCTTTCTGACAACAGTGGCCATGGCATCAGGGATGTCCCAACCTATGTTTTCCAACGTATTGTCCAGAGTGTTGTCTGCCCTTCTGAAACACATGCGGAGCTACATTGTTTTCCCTCGGGTGGAGGATTTGCCTACAGTGAAAGGTGATTTTTATGCCCTGGGACACATCCCTAACATCATAGGTGCCATTGATGGGACACATGTGGCTTTGCCCCCCCCCCCACAGGAGTGAACAGGTGTACAGAAACCGGAAGAGTTATCATTCTATGAATGTACAGATGGTATGTTTGGCAGACCAGTACATCTCCCATGTGAATGCCAAGTTCTCTGGCTCAGTGCATGACGCCTACATCCTGCGGAATAGCAGCATCCCTTATGTGATGGGTCAACTCCAGAGGCACAGTGTGTGGCTATTAGGTGAGCACCTGGAAGCAAGTCAGTGGGAATGGCTGTCTGGGTCTGGGGATATCCCTCCAGGTTAGTGCGTGTCTAACAGTTGTCCCTCACCATTTGCAGGTGACTCTGGTTACCCCAACCTGTCATGGCTACTGACCCCAATGAGGAATCCCAGGACAAGGGCAGAGGACAACTACAATGAGGCCCATGGACGAACTGGGTATGTGATCGAGCGGACCTTCTGCCTCCTGAAGGCAAGGTTCAGGTGCCTCCATATGACAGGTGGATCCCTATTCTACTCACCAAAGAAGATGTGCCAGATCATCGTGGCCTGCTGTATGCTTCATAACTTGGCTTGGCGACGACAGGTGCCTTTTTTGCAGGAGGATTGTCCAGATGGCGGTGTTGTTGCAGCTGTGGAGCCTGTGGACAGTGAAGACGAGGAAGCAGGGGAAGAAGACATGCATAACAGGAACTCAGTGATCCAGCAATATTTCCAGTGGGACACCAGTAAGAATACAGAGCTGTCTACTACATGTACTTTAACACTACTACCTCTCTACTGTGTGTCAATTTCACCCAGTGTATGGTCACGGAGTTGTCACTTTCCCTTACGATTTCACAGATGTGGGCCCTACTGTGTGACATCTGCTTAGATTCCTCAAGGACTAGAGCTGTGTGACATAGGTATGTTGACATTAAACTTGAAAGAGCATTTTGTCACTGTAATTGCAAATACACTATTTCGAATTCACAGACTCCAGATTGTTTTGTGCTTTAAGTGTGTTTATTTAAGTGCTCAATATTGAAGGGGGTAGTGAAATGGTGAAAGGTGATGGCGGAGGAATGTCCATGGCAGAGTCCAGTCTATTAGTCTCACAAGTACATTGCCCATATGGGCATAGGACGTGGAGCTGGGGCAGTTTCAGTATGGACAGGGTGACAAAGTGGGACAGTAGGATGACAATCAGGGTGGTCCCATTTCTTGGCGGGGGTCTTGGCATTGTGCTCTGTCTTTGTCCTGGATCTCAGGGACCTTTTGCAGGGTGGTTCTCCCTCTGCAGGGGGTGGGGTGCTGGTGTGGTGGTCCTGTGGCGGTGCCTCCTGTCCACTAGCGCCGGCGGAGGTGGTGGGCAGTTCATCATCCATGCTAGTTTCAGGGGCCCCTTGTAGTGCCAGTGTCCCTCCTGGTGTTCACAAGTTCCTTCAGCACCCGCACGATGGTGCCCAGGGTGGAGCTGATGGTTCTGAGTTCCTCCCTGAAGGCCATATACTGTTCCTCCTGAAGGCGCTGGGTCTCCTGAAACTTGGCCAGTACCGTTGCCATCGTCTCCTGGGAGTGGTGGTAGGCTCCCATGATGGAGGAGAGGGCCTCGTGGAGAGTGGGTTCCCTTGGCCTGTCCGCCCCCTGTCGCACAGCAGCCCTCCCAGTTCCCCTGTGTTCCTGGGCCTCGGTCCCCTGGACCGTGTGCCCACTACCACTGCCCCCAGGGTCCCTGTTGTTGTTGGGGTGGTGGGTTATCCTGGGTTCCCTGTAGTGGTGGATACACAGCTGATTGACGTGTCCTGGGGACGGAGGTATGGGCCCGCTGGGTGGGTGCTGTGCTGGTGTTTCCAGATGGTGGAAGGTCTTTAGTGGCCTGTGACTGGATGATGGGAACCGACTGTCCCGAGGTCCCCGATGGGCCGGGCTGGTCATCTAGATCCAGGTGGACAGAGGTACTGTCATCATTGTGGGCCTCTTCTGTTGGTGGTGTGGACATGTGTGGACCCTCCTGTCCGGTGACGTTAGGTAGGGGTCCTGCATGGGTATAAAAGGATGTTTTTTACATCTGTGTGTGTCGTGGTGTGCAATGGGTGGGTGACCGTGTACCCCAGTGCTTGCCTTCCTGTGTGAGACCTTGTGTGAGGATAGTTTAGGGGGTTGTATGGGTATGTGCAGTGGGCATGCTTTAGTGATGGGTGTCCATGCTTTGTTGTTGCATGCAGGGCTTGGTGTTGGGATGGGTGGTTTGTGATATTGGGACATATGTGAGGAGTTGGGGTGCTGGGGGTGAGGGTGGGGGTATGTGATAGCATGCAGGTAGGGTGGGGGTTGTAATAGTTAATATTTGACTTACCAGAGTCCATTCCTCCCCCTACTCCTGCTAGGCCCTCAGGATTCAGAATCTCCAAGACCTGCTCCTCCCATGTTGTTAGTTGTGGGGGAGGAGGTGGGGGTCCGCCGCCAGTCCGCTGAACCACCAGGTGGTGTCTTGAGACCACGGAACGCACCTTCCCCCGTGGGTCGTTCCACCTCTTCCTAATGTCCTCCCGATTTCTTGGGTGCTGTCCCACTGCGTTGACCCTGTCCACTATTCTTCGCCATAGCTCCATCTTCCTTGCAATGGAGGTGTGCTGCACCTGTGATCCGAATAGCTGTGGCTCTACCCGGACGATTTCCTCCATCATGACCTTGAGCTCCTCCTCCGAGAACCTGGGGTGTCTTTGCCGTGACATGGGGTGGTGTAGGTGATGTGTGGGGTGGAGTGGGTGGTGATATGTGTGCTGATATGTAGTGGTGTGTTGTGTGAGGTGCGTGGAAGTTCTGTGGGTGATGGTGTTGTGTGCCTGTGGATGCTGTTGTTCTTGCTGGTGCTCTCTCTCTGGCCTTCTCTCTGTAATTGTGGTCATAGGGGTTTGTGGGTGATGTGGGGGTGTGTTTTATATTGTATTGGGTGTGTGGAAGTGGTGTGTGTATGTCTATCAGGTGTGTGTATTTCAAATTGTCCAATGTGGTAGTGTTTTGTAAATGTGTGTGTATTTTGAGCGCAGTGGTGGGTGCCGCCAATGGAATACTGCGGTTGAAAGACCGCCGCGTGGATTCGTGTGTCGTGATAGTGTGGGCGTATTTCTGTTGGCGTGACGGTAGAGGTTTTGTTTTCGCCAGTTTATCACTGACCTCTGGTGTGGTGGACTTGTGTGGGTGTCTGAATTTTGGCGGATTCTGAAATGTGGGTCATAATAGCTGTGGCGGAATTCCGCGGCGGTGTGTTGGCAGTCTTCTGCACGGCGGTATGCGGCTCTTACCGCCAATGTTGTAATGACCGCCATAGTCTGTGGTTGGGGGATAACTCACGCATATGTGCGCAACAGTATTTTCCCACGTCATCCGACAAGGCCTCCCCCATGTCCAGTTCCCACTGTCCTCTGGCCCTAGAGGGCATCGTATACGCTGTCTCCTGCATACACACATACAAGCTTGTGATAAGACCGAGAGAGGACAGAGACTTATACAGTAACTCCAATGCCCGACTCACTGGAGGTGCTGCAGGAAAAGTGCGGTGCCTGGAGCTCAGTGATTCCCTGATCTGAAGGTAAGTAAGTTGATACAGCATGATGTCGCACGGCGCAGGAAGTGCTACCTCGGAAGGAATAAATACGTTCTCAGGGTACCAGGAGTACAAAGTCGTCAGCTGCAAATAAGGCGGATGGCGGTCTAGTCAGCCACCACCTGTCACACGGGGTGCACAACGTCCCGCACCAGCGCCGAAGGCGCTAACGGCACCTCGTTTCTGATCAGTAAGAGAAGCGCACGCCATCGTATCCACACCTCGCGGCGCAGTCCGAGGCACATCATATAGCACGCCAGACAGACGAGCAGGCCAAATCAAGTCCTGCTCCGGATCCAAGTGTGGCAAGTAGTTTATAGGATGCATTAAAAAGTGCACATAGTGAGCCTGCGCGCACATATAATAAAGATCCATATCCAGAGCAGCCAAACCGCCAAACTCGAATGGCAGCACAAGCGTCTCCCATGATATCCTGGGCTGCTTACCCAACCAAACCTAAGAGATAAGCAAAGGCCGAAGCCTCTTCCAAAAGTCTGAAGTGAGCACAAGAGGGATGTTGGTAAACAAATAGAGAAATTTAGGCAGAACCACCATCTTCGTAATGGCTATTCGGCCAGTCAGCGAGAGCGGCAAGGAGCACTAAGCCCCAACCTTATCTTCCAGCCAGCTGATGGTCCTACCATAATTGGCGGACCAAAGCTCATCTAGTTCCTGGCACACCCAGATACCGAACCGGGCCATCGGCCCATCGAAAAGGATACTGCGAACAATACTGTACTGTGACAGCCGACAGAGATAAGATCACAGACTTAGACCAATTGATGACAATCCCGGAGATCCGACCAAAGCGAGCGATCTAATCTAGGAGTATATCAAGGTGAATATATGGGTTCCGAACATATAAAGCAACATCACCAGCGTACATAGAAACAGAACTGGACGTTGTCTAAATGCTAAACCTCTATGGTTATGGTGCTGTTGAAGCTGCGCAGCCAGCGACTCCATCGCCGCCGCAAAGAGCAAGGGCAAAAGGGGACCCCTAGATACCAGGAAAGGATCCGTTGTCATCCCGTTAACATGCAATCTTGCCACTGGAGCCGAGTATAGAAGGCGAATCAATTGGATAAATCTGAGGCTCAGGCCCACTCGCGCCAATAGACCGAACAGATATGACCATTCTAAAGAATCAAACACCTTAGTGTTGTCCAAAAACACTGCCGCAACGTGGTCCCCAGGGGACACCGTCTGTGTAATTGCATAGAAGGGACGAAGATTATACAACGTTGAATGCCTGATTGGTCTAGGAATACCATTGATGGTAGAAGAGGCTGCAGGCGCATTGCCAGCAGCTTCGTTAAAATCTTATGGTCCAGATTTATAAGCGACAATGGCCGATATGAATCGCAAGAGCGCAGATCTTTACCTAGCTTCAGTATAGTAATGATAAGGGCCTTCCGCAGTGACGGTGGCAAAGTGCTGCATTCAAGTGCCTCAGCATACACTTCTAGTAAATGCAGTGCCAACAAATCTGCATATTCCTTGTAGAAGGCCTCTGTGAGCCCATCAAGGCCAGGGCCCTTGTCCCCAGGCAGACCGCGGATAACCTGCACAATATCTTCAACAGAGAAAGGCACATCTAAATATTGCTGGTGCTTATTCTCCAGCCACAATAAACTAATATCCTCAAAATAATCGGAATAGGCCTCCGAGGACGAGCAGCCCGAGGTGGAATGGAGGGAAGCATAGGACTCTGTCAGCACCCGCCCAACCTCCTCCACACCCATTCAAGAAACGCCCACAGAATCCAGCAGCTCCACAAAATAGTTCCCAGCCCATGGGTGACACAGCATTCCCACCAGCGTTCTACCAGCTTGCTCGCCCTCTCCATACTGTTGCAGCATTGCCTGTTTATCCAGGAAGCATAGTTCATGGAGCGCTGCCTACTCATAGTCCGATAACTTCCCCCGAAACTCCACCAGGAGAGCATTTGACATACTAGCGTACAGGCGTTGTTCCAGCACAGTCAACTGAGCCTCTAGAGTCGCTAATTCACAATGTATTGCCCTGAGCACGCCATTCTGCCATGCTGTTTAGCCAGGCATATCCCCTGGATCACCACTTTAAATGCCTCCTACAAGGTACCAGCCGATGTGACCGAGCCCTTATTAGTCGCAAAATACTCCTTTATGGCCGTGAGAACCTCCTCTCTAAAAACAGAGTCCTTCAAAACGTTGCACGGCAACTTCCACAAAAAGTCCAGTTGTACGCACCCAGGAAGCCCCAATTGCAACAGAACCGGGGAATGGTCCAACAGTGTTCGGGCAGATTCTCGACAGCAACTGTCCAGAGCTCCACGTCCATGGTACCAAGCCATCTGTCCAGTCACAACCAGCTACTATGGACAGTATTAATTCAAGTGTCTTCCCTAAGAATACCATGCTTTTCCCTCCTTAGATCAACCACAGCACCTTCCGTCATGATACGAGCAAGCGCCCCGCAGCCGCCACATGCCGAGGCCGCACCTGGCTCTCACGATCCGCAGCCACATCCAAAACAACGTTAAAATCACCACCCGTAGGATCGACGCCGGCCCCAGGGAGCATACCAATCACCACACTTCTTAAAAAAACTGCAGGTCATCCACAATAGGACCGTATACCGACACCAGGCGGAACGGTTTTTCATGCAGGGTACCCTGAAAAAGGACATAGCGGCCCTGCTGGTCTATAATCACCCTCTCAGTATACCACTGCAGACCCTTGCAAATCACAATGGCAACTCAACGCGCGTAGCACGAATATACAGCCACATGACATTCCCCAATCCAGCCAGCTCGCAGCCTATGTTTTGTGGCAGCTGTCAGGTAAGTCTCCTGAATCATACAAATATCAACCACATGGCGCTGCAAATATTCAGAAAGCAGCCGCATCTTGGGCCCATCATTCAGCCCCCGAACATTCCAGGTCATACAGTTCACATATGTCACCCCTTTAGGAGTCATCATAGTAGGTCCCTCAAATGCATCATAGCTACTATATGTCTATAGATCATACCCAACAGCGCAGAGGAGAAAGAGAGACAGCCAGGCAGAGATAGAAAGAAAGAAAGCAGAAAATGTGGTAAGCAACAAGAAAACAAGCACCCCGCAAACACGCTGACCCCCCCAATCGGGCCCTCCCTACAAAACCCACCCACACCCAAACACATATCCCACAACATAGGAACAAGCAGCTCAATTGGACTCATCCAGTGGGGCGCTGGGATGGCCATCTGTGAACCACCGACGAGAGGATGGGTTAGCAGGAGCACACGCAGCACAGGTTAACCTGCAAGACAGGCTGCACCGAAAGTGATATCATAGTCAAGAGTCAACTAGCCTCCAACCACTGTGCCGAGCCGCCGGGGGCTCACAGCAACAAAACAAGTTATCACTAAACGTACCGCCACAAGCTCCAGCAGCTTGCAAACCATCCGGAGTCGCATTTTTAGGAACAGATTTAGCGTTTTTGATGTCCAGTTTTGGGGCAGTGAAAAAAAATGCAACTTGCCCTTATGCAGCACTTGCACTTTGGCAGGATAAATAAGGGAATATTTAGCATCTGTCTGGCTCAAAGTGCGCTTAGCAGGCAGAAAAGCCCTGCCCAGGAGTATAGTCTGGAAAAACATTCAGTTAATTGTTATTGTAAATCACAGGTCGTTGCTCTCTAGCTAATCTCAGTATTGTGTCTATGTCTCTATAGCTCAATAAGCGCACAATGACTGGGCACGCCAGCGTCCCAGGTGGAAGCCTCCGCCCAAAAGATCTGTGGGCACTCTCCACCACCAACACCTGGTATAGCTCACCAGGGAAGAGAGCGGACAACATGGTCTCAACATAATCTTCCATGTGCCCCATAGCCGTTGACTCAGTGAGGCCCAAAATACGAATATTACTGCGGCAGGAGCAAGCTTCAAGGTCCTCATTCTTGCTCCATGTTACCTCCAACACTCGTTCCATTTGTAGTAACTTCTCCTCACCTCTGAGCTGACCGTCATCCAGATCCGAAGTGTGAGATTCCACTTGCTCGAGGCACGTATAATTGCCATCCACTCGTTATTTTAAACGAACCATTTTGTAGGAAGTTGGCTCTGTATACACTATTTCAAAGTAAGAAATAGCGTGCACAGAGTCCAAGGGTTCCCCTTAGAGGTAAGTTAGAGGCAAAAGCAGATAATTCTAATGCTCTATTTTGTGGTAGTGTGGTCAAGCAGTAGGCTTATCAGAGGGTAGTGTTAAGCATTTGTTGTACACACACAGGCAATAAATGAGGAACACACTCAAAGACTTACTCCAGGCCAATAGGTTTTTGTATTGAAAAATATATTTTCTTAGTTTATTTTAAGAACCACAGGTTTAAGATTTACATTAAACACTTTAAATCTAAGGTACTTTACTTAGATACTTTAGGAACTTTGAATGAAAACAATATCATGAACAGTCTTTGTAAAAATGGCAATAAGCTATTTTCAAAGTGGACACAGTGCAAAAATCAACAGTTCCTGGGGGAGGTAAGTAAAGGTTAGATTAGGAGGTAAGTAAAACACTTACAAGTCTCAGTCCTGGGGCATAGGCAGTCCATTTTTGGGGGTTCAAGGCAACCCCAAAGTTACCACACCAGCGGCTCAGGGCCGGTCAGGTGCAGAGGTCAAAGAGGTGCCCAAAACACATAGGTGTCTATGGAGAACAGGGGTGCTCTGGTTCCAGTCTGCCAGCAGGTAAGTACCTGCGTCCTCGGGGGGCAGACCAGGGGGGTTTTGTAGAGCACTGGGGGGGGGGGCACATGTAGGCACACAAAACACACCCTCAGCGGCACAGGGGCAGCCGGGTGCAGTGTGCAAAGCAGGCGTTGGGTTTTGTTTAAGTTTCAATGGAGGGACCCGGGGGTCACTCTAGCGGTGCAGGCAGGCACGGGGGCTTCTCGGGAGAGCCACCACCTGGGCAAGATAGAGGGTCGCTTGGCGGTCACTCCTGCGCTGAAGTTCGGTTCCTTCAGGTCCTGGAGCTGCAGGTGCAGTGTTGGTTCCAGGCGTCGGGTCTCTTGTTACAGGCAGTCGCGGTCGGGGGGAGCCTCTGGATTCTCTCTGCAGGCGTCGCTGTGGGGACTCAGGGGGGTTGTCTCTGGTTACTCATGGACTCGCAGTCGGCGGGGAGTCCTCCCTGAGGTGTTGGTTTTCTGCAGGTCGAGCTTGGGTCATCGGGTGCAGAGTGTAGAGTCTCACGCTTCCGGCAGGAAACATGAAGTCTTTGGAAGTTGCTTCTTTGTTGCAAAGAAGTAGCTGGTTTTGAACAGGGCTGCTGTTCACAGGAGTTTCTTGGTCCTGTAGTCCAGGGCAGTCCTCTGAGGCTTCAGTGGTCGCTGGTCCCTGTCAGATGCGTCGCTGAAGCAGGTTTTCGACGTTGGAGAGAGGCCGGTGGGGCTGGGACCAAAGCAGTTGTCTTCCTCCTTCTCTGCAGGCTTGTAGGTCAGCAGTCCTTCTTGTTTCTTCAGGTTGCAGGAATCTCATTTCCTGGGTTCAGGGTCACCCCTAAATACTCAATTTAGGGGTGTGTTTAGGTCTGGGGGGCAGTAGCCAATGGCTACTGTCCTTGAGGGTGGCTACACCCTCCTTATGCCTCCTCCCTGAGGGGAGGGGGGCACATCCCTATTCCTACTGAGGGAATCCTCCAAAATCAAGATGGAGGATTTCTAAAGGCAGGGGTCACCTCAGCTCAGGACACCTTAGGGGCTGTCCTGACTGGTGGGTGACTCCTCCTTGTTTTTCTCATTATCTCCCCTGGACTTGCCGCCAAAAGTGGGGGCTTTGTCCAGGAGGTGGGCATCTCCACTAGCTGGAGTGCCCTGGGGCATTGTAATACGAAGCCTGAGCCTTTGAGGCTCACTGCTAGGTGTTACAGTTCCTGCAGAGGGGAGGTGTTAAGCATCTCCAACCAGAGCAGGCTTTGTTCCTGGCCTCAGAGGGCACAAAGGCCCTCACCCCATGGGGTCAGAAACTCGTCTCTCAGCAGCAGGCTGGCACAGACCAGTCAGTCCTGCACTAAAGGATTGGATAAAATATAGGGGGCATGCCCTCTGTGTGCATTTTCTAATAAATCCAACACTGGCATCAGTGTGGGTTTATTATTCTGAGAAGTTTGATACCAAACTTCCCAGTATTCAGTGTAGCCATTATGGAGCTGTGGAGTTCGTTTTTGACAAACTCCCAGACCATATACTTAATTTGGCCACACTGTACTTACAATGTCTAAGAACAGACTTAGACACTGTAGGGGCATATTGCTCATGCAGCTATGCCCTTACCTGTGGTATAATGCACCCTGCCTTAGGGCTGTGTGGCCTGCTAGAGGGATGACTTAACTATGCCACAGGCAGCATTTTGTGGGCTTGGCATCCTGAGAGGGATGCCATGTGGACTTTGCCTTGTTCTCCCCACCAACACACACAATCTGCAATGGCACTGTGCATGTGTTAGGTGAGGGGTCCCTTGGGGTGGCACAACACACGCTGCAGCCCTTAGGGACCTTCTCTGGTCACAGGGTCCTTGGTACCACTGGTAACTTTTACAAAGGACTTATCTGTGAGCCAGGGGTGTGCCAATTGTGGAAACAATGGTACATTTTAAGTGAAATAACACTGGTGCCGGGGCCTGGTTAGCAGGGTCCCAGCACACTTCTCAGTCAAGTCAGCATCAGTATCAGTCAAAAAGTGGGGGGTAACTGCAACAGGGAGCCATTTTCCTACACATTTGTTCAGTCAGGTGATCTAGCTTAGCTTCAATGCTGGCTAAGCTGTACCTAAGATCCAAAAACACAGCCTCCACCGAAGTCGCCGGAGTGTCCTCCTCCTGCAGCAAATTCTCCACTGACCGGCTGGCTTGACTGCACTTCTTCTTTCCATCAAAGGTAAGTTTAGATTGCCTCTGGTCCGTCATCCCCATCGTCGCAGGGAGAGAGAAAAGAAAAAAAAAAAAAAAAAAAGAGGCAGGGGTGAAAGTGCGACAATCAAAAAAGATTTCAAAGGCGCCCCTCAAGGACCTATCCACCACCCCACCACAAACAAATCGGGCGGGGGGCAGTCATCTTGCCTGCGCACCCTCAGCGAGGGACCACATACAGCGCCTCCCCGGAGGACCGAAAAAAAAAAAAGATAGAAAGAGGCCAGGCAACTGCTGCACACCCCACACCCTCAAAACAACCTCCAAGCATCAAGGTCCACAATAATCCTGCAACCCCCACGTGCCGCCCAGCTGCGCTCACCACAAAAAGACGAGGAGAGGGGCACTCTGCATGTTGAAGCTGGGGCCCCGTCAGACGCTGCACGGGTGAACCTCAGTACCCCGCGACCGACCGGGCAGCTCCAAGCACAGCCACTAAATAATCCGCTCGGGGGTGGCACGCCCGAACAACACTGCCAACCAGGCCTCGCGGGCCTTTCACCTCTGGTGGTGTGGGGGGGGGGGCAATCTATTCCCCTCCCATTGTCAGGCCCAAAGAAAAGAAAAACCGACCTTCGCGGCGGGCACCAACCGCTTCCAGGGCCGGGCCCTGCTACAAGGCCCACCACACAGCTCGACGTTGCGCTGCGCCGATCACAGAGTCTGTGGAGCCCGTGGCCCGACTCCGACCGCCGATCCGGCCCGCAAAGAGTCAGTGCCAGAGGCCCAGGCGGCGAGCCACCAAACAGCCATGGGGCCCCAGGCGGCGCCCCAAAAAGAAGGGGCAGGGGAAGAGGGAGAGCAGCCCCCAACCACCACATCGCCTACAGAGCCCCCCTCGTCCAGGAGGGACAAGCACTGCCAAGGTCCGCGCTAACGTACACCAGGCCAATCACCTCTCTATTAGGCCGCACCGAGTCAGCGAGGCACGCACTGCCGAGCCAGCTCCATTTTCATTTGTCGCGTCTCCTCAAAGATGTTGGCACCACAAAAACTGAGGAATATTGGATCAAGCAGCCGTTCTGACAGGATTAATGTCGGATTAATGCCCCTGCCCTGCAGAGCCTCACAGCGTGACGGCCATCTTACAAGACGGCCAGGCCACGTCCCTCTGTGAACTGTATTTTAGCAGCAGCAAATATCCATGTTTAGATTTGCTCAGGTGAAAATCTACTGAGCATTTACAAGTTCACTTTCCCTTCAACCACTTTTTTTCCCAACCCTGAAAGAACTTTTACTTCTGCCATTGTCAGGAGTAAATTTCCAACCTTTCTCATTATGGAAAAAGATTAGAGAAGAGCTGGTGAAAATCCTTAAAACATGCAAGTTAGTAGGTTTGCAGACTTAAAGGCATGCCAGCCCTGGAGCTATTGCTTAGTGCTTCATCCAGCCTCAATTTGCAGATCTGCAGAAAGGTGGCAAAATAAGAAAATTGCTATTGTAGGGATTAATAATTTGTCGCCGCACTACATGGCACCAAATGGACAAGTAGAATTTTTTTACAGGACAAGTAGATTTAAGAAGCAACCTGTCCCATGGACAAGTAGATATTTTATTAATTTCCACACCCCTGATGGTATAGTTGTGTAATTGCTTCCACTCCTTTCTAATGCTGTCTCTGCAAGTCCTAGCATCTCTGCAATGGTTGCTGCATCCACTGTTTGGTGGACTTGTCCCAAGTGTGAGCTCAGGTGGGGGGCGATGCCAGTTGGTTTGATCGTATAAGTTCAGGGCCTAATAATGTGTCCTGCCCTACAGGGGCTTTGCTGTCTTTGCCCATAACAGTCCTTGCTCTAGTAAAATAATGATGTATCGGATTTTTAGTTGCCATTAACCCCAGTGCTTGGAGCACCTTGCCCTTGGGGCCTGCCTTAGCCACCCAACTTGATGTTTGCCCCTTTGACGAGTGAGTCTCAAATTTATTATCAGTCCCTCTTCCTTCCGTGCCTTGCATGGCCCTCACCTCGCGTGTCACCTGTCCCTCTCCTCCTATAGTTATATGTGAGAGAGTGCTACCAAAGCCCTCAGTCAGGGTGTAATTCCACCTTGCTGCATTTAGCAAGCTTGCGGTTTTTATGCGGTCCCTGCGTGCCAGAAAGACTCTATGGGCTAATTTTGAGTTTGCCCCAAATACTGATGGGTCCTTGTGTACTGGTGGGAGCCCTAACAAAGGCCTTTGTGTAAGCCCTGACTCCTTCAGTGACATACATTTCCTTGGCTGAATGGATGCACAGGCAAAGGTTCAAGGTAGCAAGCAAAGACAATTAATGAGCGTTATTGCGGAGTGTAAAATTGTGAAACTGCTAAACTGTAGCAGGAGAACTTCAGTTTACCATTTTCCTTTCCTTCACTGCCCTGAAGTAACCGGAGCTTTGCCCGTCTTGTGAAGCAGTTGTTATGAAGCGTTGTGGGGTTTTAGTGCCTGGGTCATTAGATCAATGGATCTGGTCTGTTTTTTTCGTAGTGCTGCGAGATGCTCCAGTAAGTGCCACCACACCCCTTGGCCCTGTCCCACAGGCCTTTGGCCGAGGGGGGCAAGAGCACACTCAAGTTGGAGTTCCTTAGGGAGTGGATTGTACAAGGGCACTCGACAACCTTTGGAGGTTTTAGAAGGGGTCTTAGAAGGCTCAAAAGTCGTCCACGCCCTTAAAATCTCTAAGAGCCTTTTGAGATCTTCTGACTCAATGCGCCAAATGAGGCACCAGGGCTGAATGGAATGCGAGGTCGATGGATAGATGTAAGGTTACACCCTTTAATGTGCCTCTGATGGACGTTTACTGCTTGCTGTTGTTAGTTGCTACAGTATGCAGTATACTTAATGTTGCCCTCGTCCCCTAGAGTGCTGCCTCTCCCTTTGAGCATTCCTAAAATTTCGGTGTACGAGCACCCTCTATCGAGGAGTCCTGGGGGGTAAAGGTGTTATTTAAGGGCCTTAGCTGCCCCTATAGACAATTTAAGGCCAAGTGTCACTTTTTGGTTTTGGCTTTGAAAGGATTTTGGAAGAATTGGGCTGGATTGAGTGGGTGATGCAGGATAGAGTGCTGGCAAGGTGTAGGGAGCAGGGGAGGATGGGGCGCACCGGCAGCAGGAACAAGTTGCACCGGCCTACTGTCGGTGGCTACTGCTCCTACAACAGGCTCCACGGCTACTATGCCTGCTACCCCCCACCTAAGGCCACAATCACCGCCTGGCTACGAGCCTCTCTTGTAGCCTTTCTCTCTGCGTTTGCATTGCTGCACGATGCCAAAGGAGCCCCTTTTCCTCCTTTTGCGGCCGCACTTGCACTCCCCGTCCTGACCCTGCTGACCCCTGCACCAGGGTGCAGGGTTCAAGATGCAGAAACCACCTGAAACCGCCAACAAAACAGTGGGGTAGCGGTGATGGGTGAGCTCTGAGAGCACCCTCCTCTGCTCCTCCGTTCCTACTCTGTCCCACCTCTCACAGAGCCTCTCACGGAGCATAGTATTCTTTCTAGGCACTAACAGATGCTCGACTCATGAGACAGAGTAAGACCACATAATTATATGTATTTGTTTATCCATGTACTCACAGAGACATTAAGGACAGGACAATAAATTAAACATTAAAACAGGGTGTTTTTTTTAATTTTGTGATGAAAGCCCAGGACCCTAAGAGGCCATTGTGAAAGTCAGAAACATGTCACTGAGATAGGTGCAAGGATACTAATTCCCCTAGAATTATCTATAATTCAAATTATAACCTTTCCTGTGATATGCAATAATATAAGGATACCGGTGTATCTCAAAACACTTTTATCCTTCTCACTCCCCATTCCACAATATCTAAAACTGGTCCCTGGAGTATGGTTGGGCCCACTCTGTTTTTTAGGGATCTGGGTGAGAACCAACGATGAAGAATGACACTAACAGTGTGTGTGAGGGTCTAACAAATAACCAAGTAATTGATCCTGCAATTCAACCTGGTGCTAATTACATTATAACAATTTATACTAAGTGTTTATTACTACCTAAAGGAGCACTTTTTTAGCAACATTAGAATAACAAACGATTATGAAAAAAGGTATAGTTTTAAACTTGTTTTCAGTTTGAACGCAGCTTCTTGATACCAGTTCACAACGCAATAGGCTATTTTATGAGGATTTTAGCTTGTGACATGCAAGTAACACAATGGTGTCTGAGTTAGTTCGAAAACATACCAATCTGTGACCTGTATTTATACTTTGTACTTTGCAGAAGGCACGTTAACCTTGTATGTAATTTTATGAGTAAAACATTGACTACACTGCACACAGATTTCTGAAGCAAGTGCATTAGCTACCAGTTATCTTGCCAATATTATAATACCCTGAAACTTGCTGTGTGCACAAAGATTTCTGCAGCAGTAGCATTGACCTTGTATGATACTGGAAGATGCACCATGTTTAAGACCGTTTAGGACAGCAATAACAGATTGATCACAGTTGCCCTGTTGTGGATTTCTTTGGGCAGAGATTAAAAAAATAAAAGTTCATTGTCAAACTCTTCTCCTCGTGACTCCGCCCTCATTCTGCTGCAACATCTTACTCCCTTATGTATGGGGACTTGGATTATTTTCCCATTTACAGCACTGCCCTTTGCAGATACCTATGTCCTGTATGATCACTGTTTCTCTGCACCACCACAGTTTCCTCTACAGTGATCCCACACCCACCTGGGCCCCATTCGCTATTACAGCACAGATCTCTACCGCTAACGTGCTCATTCCGAGGACATACGTAGATTCCCATACTCCTATGGAGAGTCAATTGGCAGAATGGGTTTTAGGCAAATGCAAAATAATATAACGTCTACATACATTAATGCCCACTTCCATCGCATCGTGAATACTATTTATCGCTATAGGATCTATTTTCCCTTGCAAATAATTCCAGCCACTCTAAAGAGACTCATTTTCACATACGTGAAGTGCTTGTGTGAAATTCAGATGAAGTGGCGTTACATAGGAACATCAGCTTCAATCACCACATCACGCTCACCAAAATTTACAAAGAAAAACTCACGTTATACAGCTTATTGCTCAGTCGCCTCTTCACTTAAGCAGCCCCATTCGTCCCCTCAAGAGCAGTTCCAATCTCTCCAAACATGCTCGCAGAGGGTGAATCTGTCATTCCAGGGACTTCCTGGTAACCGCTTCCCTCCCTCTCAAGTAGGGACGCTGGGTAATGTAGTTTATTATTTCACTTGTTTGCGCAACAAAGAACATTTTTCATCTCTGTGTTCGCATGACACCTGGCAAAAATGGGTACAATCAGTGCATAAACTCTTATAGATTCGCCAGGAGAAATCGTTTCGGATTCCAAACTATTCCAAAGTTTATTTTGATGTGCATTTACCTACCTCTAAGCACATGGGCGGATTCACTAAATTAAACACTGGACCGAGAATGCACAAGGAAGAAGCCTAGGGTCCGCCCATGTTTGGTGTAGCTGACAGATGTTGGGCGAGTTAGATGCCTATGACCCCACCCCCGTTTTTAGTATGATATCAATTAGGTTATTTGCGCCCACTGTAGATTTTAGCCTGCATGGAGGAACCTTATATTGAGGGTGCGTCACAGTAAATATCAAACAACAGCAATGCCCGTTTCTCTCACGAACTAGACTCAAATCACTTTATGTCCGCTCCATTCAAACTAAGCACGTCACGTCAGAAGAAATGTGATAAACACGGAAAAGGGACTCCTGTTGTAAAACGGTCGCGCGCAGTATTTTCTTGCAGGAGTCACTTTTAGTCCTTCTTTTCTGTCTCTGTCTGTTGTCAGGCGCCGTGGGTTGGTCTCTCTGCTCGGGGGCTGCGCATGCGCTGTTTCTCAGCTGTCACCGCTCCCGGTCTGCGCTGGTGTCGGGCGAGGCCGTCAAGTAGAGTCCGGTGCCTCGCCATGGCTGGCGCCCCCGGGGCCTCCGTTAACCCCTTCCTGAGTGACTCTGAAGAGGAGGATGAGACGGCGCCAGACCTCTTGTCCCCTTCAGGCGGCTCGGAGCCTGCCCTGTCACCAGCTGGACCCCCGGTTCCGGCCCCTCCCACGGGCCCTGCAGCAGAGCCGCGCTCGGTGCCGCTGGATGTATTGGCCGCTCAACTCCTGCGGGAACAGCTGGTGCTGACGGCGCTGGAGCTGCACACGGAGCTGCTGGAGACCGGCCGTGAGCTGCCTCGTCTGCGGGACTATTTCTCCAACCCGGGGCATTTCGAGAGGCAGAGCGGCTGTACTCCGCCCGGAGCCGGCGCCGGCGGCTCTTTAGTGCCGGCTGGGGGGGCCCGTGAAGCCGCACACAGCGCAGGAGCAGCCGGTGGAGGCAGCCTGAGTAAGTGTTCCTCACGCCTGTGCCATGCGGGGGCTCTCTTGGATGAAACGTGTCAGTGAGGATGGGAACGGGACCTGATCGTGAATTGCGCAGAGAGCCAGTGTACACCCTTGACAGGAGTCTGTGTGAGGCGTGACACTGATGGTGCACAGATGCATGAGTGGATTGGTCCTTCATTCTAGCTTCAGTGATGTTTTGCTTTCTTTGTTACCTACCAAAATAATGGTTTTCTGCATCCATTGTAAGGCTTTCTTGTGCAATCATCTATTTCCCCCTTCCGGACTTTATTGAGGTGTTGGTGTGCGACCTAACATAATATTCTAAACTATTTATGAGAGACTGTGCATCACGAGTGTAATGCTTTCTAGGAGATTGTAGATGTAACATAGCTACTAGCTGGCCGCCTGTTATCCGTGGCATTACTTGTATTATTATTATTATTAATAATGATAAAGATGTGCTTGTAACCGAATTAATAGAAGGCGTTCTTACTGACATTAGTTGGCACTTCCTTGTTAAAATTACTGTACAATGATAAGTACCAGTGCCCTTTCAAATTAAGGACGTGCAGGTGAAGACAGTATTATCATTTTATTTAATTGTTTTTTTTCTGTGTGGTGACGACATTTTTAAAAGGCATATTGAAGCAATTTCAGTTTCAAGCTGCAGGGAGGGGCTAAACATTTACATAGGTTACAGGAGTAGATGATTTCATAACATAAGAAAATGGGGATCGTTATTGTCACTCAAAAGGTAAGTACTACAGGGGCACGAATGCACCGTGTTTTATATTGTAGATCCAACATATTGTCATGCAGACGGGATCGAGATAAGGAATTAAAGCTCTAAGGTGTGTGTAGGTAGGCTAGCAATTTATTTCGACCTTATCATTTGCATAGCTAAACTTTGTACTAGTCTCATTATTTATTTTGGTTTAAAAAAAGTCCTTTAATAATGAAGATATATTTTAATTCAGAATGAACGTTTGCCCACTTTAATCTTAGATGTTGTTGTAACTGCAGTATTGTAGTCTTTAATTGTGATATAGTTATGGTTTAAATTAACTGAAACAGTGAAGTGTATTACGAGTACAAGTGTGCATAGTTAGGCTAACAACAGTTGAATTTTCTACGGGGCTTTGAGAAAGATTGGAGAGGAGTCTTGTATTTTTATGGAATATGTTGTCCCCCACATTGAGGACACAACCTGAGAAATGTTTTCATTGTATTAGTCAAATTAAAGCACCGTTACCAGGCCTGACTTTTTAACCTAATAATCCATGTATTGTGAAATTTACAGTTTAAGTTTTTGCCGGATTAGCATGGATTTAAATATTCCAGCATGTAGAGTGGTTGTGGCTAAAAATCAGAAAGAGCTGAAGGTGCCATAAACGGCATGTGTTCACTTGGCAGATGTGATTGACTAGACTACCTCTTTTAAATATTGCTGAGTAGTACTGTAAATTTTAGTCAGTGAGTACATTTTTCATACTTTGCCAGTTAGGGGTAGTTAGGTACAAGGGAATAGTGTAAATGGCCATGCTCATAGTTTTGTGATAAATGGATGGCATGTCTGTCCAGAATCCCAAAGCGAAAACCTTAAGAATATACCGCAATAAAGTTGTTTCTCTGTTGAAGGAGGATACATATCCTAAAACATGTCCAGGAATTCCCAGCTCTGGTTGCACCAACAATTTTTAATGTTAAAGATTTTCAACTAAAGTGAATGTTATCACACACTGCATTTACCACAGTGCATCTAGGATAATTGTGTGCTGGTATACAGGTCAGTGTTTCACCGCCCCTCCCTCCCACCCACCCCCCCCTCATATTTTGTAATTGGCTTCGTTGACATATTGCCCTGACGAGCTCAGTAAGACGTAACTGAGTTCTGGGAATGGTTCAGAAACCTGAGAAGACTGAGCAGCATTGCCATCACCCAACATTTAAGGTGTAACTCTTTACTCAAGGAGGACAAATGTTCTGAAATACTTGTCTAGAGATAAGCAATACTTGCTGCACCAACAATGGTGAATACTGAAAACTTTCAACAAAAGTGAGTGGTGGCATGTACTGCGATACCCACAATGCATCTGGGTGAATTGTGTGCTTGTATGCCAGGCAATGTGCTCCCTCTCCCTCTCACAATAGGGTTATTTTAGTAATGGACATTGCGTTAGCAGGCAGATGTTTTGTGTACTAACCTTGTCACAGTGAAATGTATGTTGTAACAGAAATAAGTACCCTATACTATTGAGCTGTTGCTTCTGTTTTTTTGTTCCCCACCGTTACCTGCCCCAGCTTTGCTCTTTTTAAGTGAACTTTGGACCCACTCCCCGTACTTTATGTCCCATCACTATACTCATTTAGACAGTCATAAAGACTTAAGTCCTTTGTGTTAGCATAGCTTTGTGTCTCTTGTTAGTGTTTTCAAGCACATGGTGATGAGACACTTGTTGTCACTAGCTCATGGGCATATACCTCAAGTTAACCCACTTTAGAGGGCCAAAAAGCTAATTTATAAAGAAAAAAACCCCACAGATAGCAGAATGATTAAGCTTATGATCTTAGTGTGTATTTATAAAGCCATTTGCCAGTAGTATTCTCAAGTAAAGTACTACCAACTTTTCAAGGCTTGTAGGTGTATATATGCTTCAGACCACATCATTACCTTGCACTTAGTTTCCAATTTTACATTCAAGATTGAAGTTCTAAGAAAGCCTCTGATATTGTGTATCGAGGGAACGCATGCTGAAATGCTACATTATGGAGGCCCTTGTCTTTGTATTTTTTTTTTATCTATCTAGACCCAATGCACTTGTTTTTCATGTGCCTCGCACATTGTATGTAACTGAGTAAAGGTTCTTCAACCAGTTTTGGATCCCGGCGTAAGCCACTCTTATAGAATGCTATGGTTTTACAAAGGCTTATGCAGTTCATGAGCTACAACGCATATGTTATTCGGGTAAAAAAAAATCAAATTAGATCACCTGATCATTAAGCATTGCATTGGCTACTGTTGGAAGCATGCGTTACTTTCAGATTAGCCTGCACAACACACAAGGGCCTGCACTACGGACCTCTGCCCTACCATAAGTACAAATTGCATAGTACAGGGGGAAGGGAAAGAGGCACCTCCTATCTGGATATCCCCAAGATATAGAAGTATAAGACTGCTACCCAGGCCTTCTTCTTGCTTAGACCCCCTCATTCCCCCACTATGGAGACAGATTATTGAAACCATTAGAGTTACCATAATCTCCTTTCCTTCAGGAAAGACCTTAAAATTCTCTTGTTCAAGTTGCATCTTTATGAAGGAGACTGCTTCCCTCCCCTTTCCCTCTTTTTTTTGTCATTCCATGAGTATATTGTGAAATACCTATAACTCTCCATGCTCACCTGTTGTTCCTCTTCTTTACTGGCCGATGTGATCCTTACTATGTTGCGTACTAATGTACCTATTTTATGTTGTTTCTAAAGCATTTCCTATCCTAAGGGCTAGGTCCATGGTCTACAAATAAATTATATAAGTGCTTCCGTGTTGTAATTCCAACTGAAATAAATAGTGCCAGCCCTTTGAATGTTGTACATCCTTATCTTTAACCAGAAATTAGTTTCAAACAGTATTTGTATAAAGAACAGTGTCCTCACCACCTCAGCACACCCCACTTCCTGGTGAGATCTTTAGCCTGTGGAGACGGATTAACTGCGTGATTGAAGGACTGCTGCTGGTGCAACCATTATCGTCTGCCTGACAAGATCACACCAGTGCACGGTATCATATCAATGAGGTGAGACATGCACTGTACTACGGTGCATGCAGTCAACTTCCATGATATATTGATGCTCGACAGGAATGGTAATGAAACCTAGCTGAAAAAGTTTGTTGACTCAGCAGTAGCCTGTTTTTGTTTTCTCCCTACATGGGAAAGTTGGTTTTGTCATCTGGTAGCTCTAAATGTTATCTTGTGCTCAGTGCAGAGGGTGGGTGGGGGTTTTGGAAGGTAACAGTACATACGTTGACTTGCTTTTATGTGGAGGAGAGCGATGAATATGGAGGCAAACTAAGGCCGATAGTCATAGTAAGACAGCTGGTATGGCAGAGTAGATGGGAAGAACTGTATATTAAAATAGATGCATAATAAAGCTAATTAAGTCTCTGCACAAGATGGGGTTATATTATCACCTGTCAAAGTAGGCATCGTAAATCCTGTTAGTCTACACGGCTCCGAGTGAGATGTATCCAGCTACATCCATGGGTTAATATCATACATTAGTCTACTAACTAAATTGATTTAAAAAATAAAAAAAAGAAGAAGCTTACGTCTTCCTCCCTAAGACCAAGATAAATGCAGCAGGTGTCTGCTGCTTATAAAACCCATGTTCTGTATTATCAAGACTTACAGCTATTGATGCAGGTTGTACAGGTTATATTTGGACGGAGACCCGGAATGCTCTGACTTACTCTGTATCCATCAATCGTTCCATGGCTTCAATGTAAGGCAATCTTCTCTGTTCCAAGGACCCATCTGTTTTCGGTTTCTTGGGGAAGCATGTCACCTCAGCATTCTCTTCTCTGAATTCTTGAATCAGTGTTGAAAATATGTGTAGGCAGCATTTGTGTAGGTTGAATATTTTGGAGATGTGTGCAGACAGATGGTCCCAGAATGCTGTGTCCTAACTTTTCTAATATATATGTAATGAATGCTGCTTTACCAATATTCACAAACACCTCCCAAAGTAATGAGCAGTGCGGAGGACTACACCCAAAAAAGCCCACAAAAAGCAGCAGGAGTATTAAATAGCAACCCAAGACCCATTTTGTGGCAGAATGGAGAGAGGAGGCAGGGGGCTGTACTGGTTGGGGCACCCCAGCAGCAGCTGCGGAGAGTTTCTCCACAGGCTGGAAAGATGCCTACAGAATCTTCTTACAAAGAAGAGCGACCGTTATGACAATAGGGGAGAGAAGGAAATAGCAGTCAAAACCTGGGGGTCTGAGGGACCTGGAGCATGCCCAGAAGGCTAGAGGGGCCGTGTGGTTGGGGGTGGGGGGAATCATTCATTGATTGAGCACTTTTGGAGTGGCCTAATGTTCACGGCAGGAAGTCCAAACGCAGTTGGTGGTAAAACACAAGGCAAATCCATCAAATTCGTTAATCCAAAAGAGGGCCCTGATGCCATCCCACTCACCCAAGAAGATGAAGAAAAATTTCTTGCAAGGAGAAACGCCCAGAAAAAGGGGAGCCTAAAGCTGGAAGCTGCGGGGGACTCTCCTGATGGAGAAGAGTTGGTCACACAACATCATGAAGCAAATCACACCGTGCATAAGGTGGCCGCATTGAGTAATGTTAAGACTGCACAGTACCGGAATAGAGTGTGTCCTCCCCAGCTGTCAAGGAATCCAGGAGATCAAAGGGGGTGGTGGAAGGCACACCCAATATGAAACAATTGTCTTTGACCTCATTCGCAATGCGCCTTTCAGATGACTTAGAAAATATTGCGATACTGGCTCGAATGCCAGGGCATAAGCCTGAGCAACATCAAACCCACCAAGGGGTGACCATCACGGAGGTACACATGGAGAAGTACATGGGGGACAGAAAGACAGCAGTGTGATGCACCCACAGCCTCTAAAGAGCCCAGAAAGGCCAGATGGAGATAGCGTAGGACTATGGACTGAAGCAAGTCAGGACTGCTTAAGCAGAGAAATTTGATGTTGTATAAAAGTCACCAAGAACAAAGTAATCAAGTTAGCCCACAGCATTCAGGAGGCCAGCCTCAAATCTTAACCCCGAACTGCCACAAGATAGACAAATCTCAAGATACATTACTAACAACAATTAAAGCCACTCTTGTAGCAGACACGATCGCCTTCACTTGCAATCACACAAGCTGAAGGAACAAATGGACAGAATGCAAGCCCTGGCACTTGCAGTGGCAAACATAGCCGCCAAACTAGAAGATATGGAAGAAGGACTCAAGGCAAATGGATGCCACTGTAAGAACATGGTGGAGAAGTTACCAACGCTACTATAGGTCCTTACAACAATGATTATAGACTTACGCAGTCTAAAGATGATGGGAGGCATAAACAACCCCTATAATAAAGAGAGGATGACCGCGCAGAACAGAGTTTTGGAACTATGAGGTGGCGAAACAGGTCAGGGAGAGAAAGGGGTAAAGTCCACAGGCAATGCCCAACCTCTAAATAGTATTACAACAGAGGTCAGCAAAGAGCAGATAAACTTGAAAGAAATAAACAATAGCCCTTTAAGCAGCAGCGAGAAAGACACTCAGCCAACAAACAAGATCTTAGCAGATCAAAACAGTAAGAACAATTTAAGGGATTTGGACAAAAGCAGTGCTGTCAATAATAACAACAATATTGACAATAGCAAAGGCAGGAAGAAGGCCACCACTAACAGTAAGGAGAATTATCCACTAACAAGGTAAGAGAATAAAAGGCTGAAGAAGAGACAAAAAACATCAAGACTCACCCTTACTTGATGTAGCTGGGAACAGAACTTGGGGGCAGGGGCGCTCGGGGGTAGGGACAAAATAGCAGAGATAAAAGCAGGCACAAATCTCGTCTTGATATTTGAAAGAAAGGAGGTCCCACAAAGTCAGAAAAGCAATGAAATAATAACCATTTGAAGCAAGGGGCCCAGCCTGGGCCAGAAGATGGCACAGAAGGACCCAAGGGAAGAAAGAAAGATCACCTGCATTAAGGGGTTAAGGTTTGGTCATGAAATGGGGCAGGAAGATTACCCAGCAACTGAACCGGCTGTTCCAGGGATGTGGGGGGACAGAGGATACATGAGGCAACACAGGACACAAGCTATCTACCAAGTTCAGCCAGCAGAATTATTTTTAGCAACAAAAGAAAAACAAATCTAGCCCAGTTGGAGTCCTATGTGATCAAGATCGAAGGGGACAGCAAATTGCTAGATTTAATGAAAGCTGGCCTGGCAATGTGGCCCAACAAATAGCAGCAAATAACATGACACCACTGTGGGCTAAATAGGGTGACATGCAGAAAACAATCTTTCTCCCGTTATTTAAATCCAGAGGAAGGCATGACATCCTTAATAGGGCCAACATTTTGAAACTGTTCAAACATATCCCCATACTGGCGCATATAAATAGCAGAGAACTTCTAAGTATCCAATTTGAGGGGGGCAATTTGCCCTGCACAACAGAGTATACCATTGCCATTTGGAGGGTGGCTGGGGTTGCTGTACTGGTCCTGCAAAAGAAACAACATTTTGAGGACTGGGGCATTCAGGTCTAGGATGTGGCAGCAGAACAATACCCGCTTGTACTAAATTGCCAGGTAGGCAATCGAGACAGGCCTAATAGCAAAGAGGAAAGTAGGAAGTCTCCTAATGGAGACACCTATACTACAATCTTCCATACTTTTCCAAAACCTACTACAGAATGCAGAACAACTGAAGGGCAACCTAGGAGAACAGTTAAGGAAAGTGAGATAGCAGGTGCCAAAGCAAGTGAAACTGAGGACCATTTGCTTACCACCCGGTGGGACGGTTACTCCAGATTTAACTAGCAAAAAGGAGGAGCTCCCCCCCCCCCCCCAGGTTAGAGTAGGGGGCTGCCCACAATCAAAATTAGCCAAAGGAGTCCAGCCCAACCCCCCAGGTCAGAGAGAGGGACGGCAACTCAGCCAAATCAAGTTGAAGAAGCTCAACACAGGTTAACAAAAGCTCACTCTTACATTATACTCATGGAATGTAGCAGGCATTGCAAGCACCCTTAATAGCAGTTCAGCAAGGAAAGAACAGCAAGAGGGGGACATATTATGCCTACAAGAAACATGGGCAATTAAGGATGTGCATTTAGAAGGTTTTGGAGGCCTGCACCTACAAGCAAACAAAGATATCTATTACATACCATCTGGAGGCCTGTCAACTTATGAAGGACATGATCTGCAAGTTAAAATTAAAGAACATAGGAGAATTTCCAACATCCTCCAGAATGTGCTACTAGAAGACATATATGATGGAAAAGGCAGCAAAGCTAATTATCAATGCCTACTTGAATGGCTAGGGAACCTCAAAGCTAGAAAGCACCACAAAGGCTATATTACCCCTAGAAGATCTACTGTGTGAACATCCAACAGTGGACACCGTGATAATAGGAGATTTCAATCGGCACCATTTTGGCAACGAGGAGGCAAAAGACAGGAGCGTTACTCCAGCCAAAAGCATATGAACTAACTTATGCAGAGAACGGGACCAATACAACTTGTTGTAAAATAGAAAAAAATCCTTATTTTGATAATTGCACATCTATTAACTGCACCTTTATAAGTAAGAACATTAGACAGAATCTAGTTGGCTTCAGATTAAATGACCTAAATCAAGCGATCACACCATGCTTATTTCAGATTTGGAGCTCAACCGTGAACACAGGGCCCAAATCGAGGTCATCGGCCATACTAGGGGTGTTGAGGAACACAAATTATTTAGAAGGATCAAGTGGAACCGAGTAAACGCAGTAAAATTGAAGGAATGATTAGGGTGGCTTCATTGTAGAGAGGTTTTAGTAAAACCTTCTACTTCCCTCATCCAAGACTGGGGCCTCTGGATCTCTGACATGTGGAAGGCCATGCTAAGAGGCAAATGGATGACCATGCCAAGGAGTATTGGGAAGGCCGGTAGCACTTACTCCTGTAACGCAAGCCTGAAGGAAAGTGTGACATTTCTAAGGAGGGCAAAGAGGCTCCATCAAAAGTCCGGGATGCAAGATTCTGAGAGGGCATATAAAGAGGCAAAATGAATCCACAAACATCATGTTCTGGAGCCAGAAAGAAAAATACATGGAAGAAGAAAGGAATATATTATATGACCTTTGTCAAAATAATTAACAGAAGCAATTCTGGGAATATGTAGCCAAACTGGAGAATGATTGAACGGACAGGTGGAATGCAGTCGCAGCTGAAGCATGGCTAGTATACGTAGCAGGCATATACATGGAGTCAGGGGTATCTGGACAATGGGGCAATGAGAGACGATTATCAGATGGTTCGAAAGTTTGCATTGGCCCTGAAGCGGACGAAGTAGTCCTTTCGCAGAGCCCGCAGCAGTAGCCAAAGTTATTAAAAAAAAGAGAAGTGAAGACTGGGTCCTCCTCAAGAAACCTAAGGCTGACCTCAACGATCTCAAAAACTTCCGACCGATCTCCCTCCACCCTTTCCCAGCGAAAGTCATCGAGAAGATCGTCAACGCTCAGCTCGCCCACTTCCTAGAAGACAACTCCATCCTAGACCCCTCTCAATCTTGTTTCAGAGGAAACCACAGCACTGAGACCGCACTCCTCGCCGCCACAGATGACATCAGACAACAAATGGACAACGGCGAAACCTCAGCCCTGATCCTCTTGGACCTATCAGCCGCTTTCGATACAGTCTGCCACCGCACCCTACTAACCCGTCTCCACGAAGCCGGCATCCAAGACAAAGCCCTCAACTGTATCTCATCCTTTCTCTCCGGCAGAACCCAGAGAGTCCGACACTCACCCTTCCGCTCCAAAGCCACCAACCTCATCTGCGGCGTCCCCCAAGGCTCCTCACTTAGCCCAACGCTGTTCAACGTCTACATGGCCCCCCTCACACAACTGGCCCGCCAACACAACCTCAGCATCATCTCCTACGCCGACGACACCCAGCTCGTCCTCTTCCTAACCAAAGATCCTCTCACCGCCAAAACCAACCTCCACGAGGGACTGAAATCCATCGCCGAGTGGATGAGCAACAGCCGCCTCAAACTTAACTCCGACAAGACGGAAGTCCTCATCCTCGGGCGCACCCCCTCGGCCTGGAACGACTCTTGGTGGCCCACCACCCTCGGCCCCCCACCCACCCGAGCCAGCCACGCACGAAACCTCGGCTTCATCCTCGACTCCGCTCTCACCATGTCCAAACAGGTCAACGCTGTCTCCTCTTCCTGTTTTAACACCCTCCGCATGCTCCGCAGGATCTTCAAGTGGATTCCAACAGGAACCAGAAAGACGGTGACCCAAGCCCTCGTCAGTAGCAGACTCGACTACGGCAACGCACTCTACACAGGCATCCCAACAAAAGACATCAAACGACTCCAACGCATCCGCCCGCCTGATCCTCGACATACCCCGCCGGTGTCACATCTCCCCCCACCTGAAGGACCTCCACTGGCTCCCCGTAGACAAGAGGATCACCTTTAAACTCCTCACCCACGCACACAAGGCACTACACAACACCGGACCCTGCTACCTGAACTCCAGACTCAACTTCTACGTCCCCTCACGGCAACTACGCTCTGCCAACCTTGCCCTCGCCATCGTCCCCCGAATCCAGCGCAAGACCTCTGACGGCAGATCCTTCTCCTACCTCGCCGCCAAGACCTGGAACTCTCTCCCCACCTCACTACGCCAGACCCAGGACCTCCTCACCTTCAGGAGACTCCTCAAGACATGGCTCTTCGAACGATAGCAGCAACACCCCCCCCCCCTCACCCCCCCCAGCGCCTCGAAACCCTAACGGGTACATAGCGCGCTTTATAAATCTATTGATTGATTGAAGGAGAGTACGGCATAGGCGCACAGCGAGCGCCTCCCTTGATGCATGTCTGACAATAGGGGGACACTCCCTCTCCTGGATACCAGAGGCCATTAGCCTCTAGGGATAGGGCCACCTCAAGGTAGTTCCTTGGCAAGGTAGGCGGTTTACTTTTGTACTTTTTTCCTTAGTCCTGTTACCATCAGAACAGTGTGTTTTCAACTCCTAACGTGAGACATAGGGATTTGTTGCCCTGATGAATGCCCGAGACCTTTCTAGGCTCACCACAGAGGGCAGAAACATGTTGACTATCATTTTTTAGACAGGTGACCCTGTGAGTCCTTGTTCTCACAGAGGTGTCCCACTCTAAGCTTTTAACCACACCAAACAGAACCTACTATTAAATTGTAACTATGCACAGGTATCTGTTTAGGTGTTTTTATTCCCCAGATTAGCTGGATCCCGACTTTCCAGACCTAGAATTCATTTACGCACTCCCCCCTGCTCTTATAACAGGGAGGTTGAGTCTGCCCAGGTGGTATTGTCCTACCTGGGTGGGGCTAGGTGATCAAATGATGAAGCATGACACTGTATAGTGTGTGAGACAACCTAGTCCATAAAGGAAATCCCCCCCCTTTTTCTCCTCTTTCACTACTCACCATCCCCATACTGACTCATTTCCTCTAATAGAGGACCACGAGGGACCAAGGGCACAACTGGTACCCTTGGGGCCTATCCCTCAATGTATAAGAGAACCCCGTACTCTCTAGTGTGTTTTTTAGTATACGTAGCAGGCATATACATGGAGTCAGGAGTATCTGGACAATGGGGCCATGAGAGACGAGTATCAGATGGTTCGAAAGTTTGCATTGGCCCTGAAGCGGAGGAAGTAGTCCTTTCGCAGAGCCCGCAGCGGTAGCCAAAGTTAAAAAAAAAAAAAAAAAAGAAGAGAAGTGAAGACTGGGCACCAGGGCCCAATGAATTCCCTGGTGGCTTGTTCAAGGAACAACTTGAATACTGGATATATGCCTTATCCAACTTACATATTGCATGTGGGACTCAAGATGACGTTCCAGATTCATGGCAAGGCTCCCTATTGCAACCGATGTACAAAAAGAGCGAAAGATCAGAATAAAAAAACTATAGACTAATCGCCCTCTTGGATATAGAAGATAAAGCATATACCAGCATGCCACTGTCCGAGTTAAATAAATGGATAAAGGCCTATGATATCCTTCCTTTTTATCAAACAGGCTTCCGTAAAGGGTTTGCAATAGTCATGCTATCATATTAGCACAGTAAGCGATCAATAAGAACAGCTTGTTGTTTGCTTGCTTTGTGGATCATTCATCAGCCTTTGATGGGGTGCCCAGGAAAAGATTATGGAATGAATTAAAAAAAATTGGGCGCTCCTGATAGACTTCTAAGGGCTATCACTTCGTTATACAACAATACTGCGAGAATAAAACTGGACAGGGAAACAGTCACTCACAAGCTGTATATGGATAGAGAATTAAAACAAGGCTGTGTTACTGTACCAACTCCATTTAACCTATATACAGCGGACCTAGAGCAGGCTTTCCATGGAGTTAAAATGGTAACCCCAAGAATAGGCCAGCACAAACTTCGCATATTACAATACGCAGACGACCACACTAGAGTTGGACTGCAAAGAGGGCTAGATGCCTGGCATCTCTATATTAAGACTAGTGAGTTAGCAGCCAACGCAAGCAAGAAAAAAGTGGTGGTCTTTGGGAAATATGCCCTGGAAAATGGCCCTTAAATGGCGATTGGGCCTGCAGATAATAGAAGCTGGGGGTTCCTATAATTACTTGGGGGCACGGCTAGACGACTCTGGTAAATCATCACTGCACCACACCAGGTTGAGTTCCAAAATACAGGCAATCATATATGCGCTACTCAAACTGCAGGGCAAATTGCACAGTCCCACCACAACAACAATCAAGAGGGTGGTAAAAGCAAAACTGCTAGTAGTGACAGGCTACGCACAGCTAGCATTCCCAGGGCGAATATAGCTAACCATGGAAAAAGCACAATGTCAGGTCTATAAGCGAATCTTTAGCCCCCCGAAAACATATGAGCAAGAGCTTGACTCAGTTAGAGTCCCATCAGATAGCTGAATCCAGGCTGGAAAAATCTACAACAGAGAACTAAGTGCCGGTTGTGTGACTTCAGCAAGGAATCTCTGGCCCATCTTGTCTGCTTCTCCAACAACGTGGTTTTTTTTAAGATCACTGTTCCTGAATCATGGAATAAGAACAAGCGCTGAAGCAGCTTCATGACATTTTGCTTGCACAGAGTCTTCAGAGCTGGCGAGGTTTGGAAGGTATATAAATGTGGCACAGGCGAAACTGAATAAAGATGCCCAGCTGCTGGCTCTTTAAATGAGTCATATCACATAAGGAAAACAAAGGTGCCGATGTATGTCCTTGTGAATGGTTAATACATCAGCTACATAGTGTAAGCATTGGGAATCTCGCCTTTAACGGGATGACTAGAATAAAGCACTTTAAAATTGCAAGGAGCACTTTAATGTTTGCCCCACATGATAAATAATGGGGGTCAAGTGGGATATAACTGCCCTATTACTTGCACAGGCTTCTTTAGTAAGAGTATCCAGAGCGAAGGGGAAGTCCCTGTGGACAAAGTGGCAGCTTTCTCTCTGTTATGCCTTGGAAGGAGGAGAAGGTGGGCAATGACTTGAAACTGTGGGAGTGGCTTGGTATATTTTGAAACAGCACAAGCACTTTATAAGTCTGGGTTACTTTGTGGTATGTGATGAATTTTTAAACTGGCACAACCACTTTTTGAGGCACAAGGTACAGTCGGGCAATGATAAAAATGTTTTTACTTAACAAAAGGAAGGGTTGGGGGGCAGGTGCAACTTGAAACAGCGCAACCAGCCTTATGACTGATGTGATTTGAGAGTAAATCAAGACCATCAATTGTAAATAAGCACCTCTTATCGTAGAGAATCCATCTTGCGCAATACCTCGATTGAGACTGATGAATTTCAGAAAGAATAATTAGTAGATTGGGCGTGGTGTACAGTGAATAAATCCATCCGTTTGTAAACACTCCCCCTAGAAGGGAGGGTGTAGCCAGTTTGGCAAATAGTGGTTTCTGGGTATTATGCGCCTTTATTAAAACTGCTCCCGTCACCTGTGAGAGGTGGCCCTTCTGGGGGTAATTGATTCTAAAATATTGTATGTATTTATTTTATTTTATTTTTTTATTTTTCCACCTCGTACACTTGTGGTTTTATGTATTGCAATGATTTTAAGTAATTTTGCAATAAAATTTCACACAGAGTGCATGCTTCTCATTACAGATCTCTACATGCCAAACTGAATTTAAATGAAGTAAGGTCTAGGTGAGGAATTGGAAAACAAGTGGTTTATTTTTCTATTTTTTTTAACTCATGTTATTTTTAGAATATGCAGTTCCAGAAAATAAAACATGGATGGCACATCTTGATGTTTTTAATGTCTCCATTTACGGGCTGTTGAGAGCTAGTGGATCTGAATATTCGTAAGGAACACTTAAGTTCTCTGGTACTCTGGGCAAATCACCACTTGACCGTTCATTCCAACATCCCTGAAGAATTCATATTTTGCAAACATATGTAAGGCCACAAAGCTAATTGGATTGACTAGCATTCGTAGACTAGACGAGAAGTTAGAAAAAGTAAGGGCTGAACCAATTGCAGGCCCATAATTGAAGTTGCTAAGTCTGATCATTGAGCAAGCTGAGGAAAATTCGAGGCTCCTTGCTGCTGCATGATGTCTGCTTAGGTGTTGGTGGAATATGGGAATTCTATTGAATCCAGGTGAGTGCATGGTGTGCCCTCTTGGGGGTTCTTCTTTGAAGTACACACTTGTGAGAAAACGTGAAAGCTTAACTAAATGTCAAAAGTGGCACATTCCTAGGCTAGTGGAGGTTTCCATTAGCCAAAGTCCAGTTATTCATTTGTGTACTACTGCAGTCACATCCATGGTAAATAATAAGACAGCCAATTGCACTAAACAGAGATCAGAGGAATAGTGGCATGGAGCAGTTCTTCGAAGCCAAATTCCCCCAATTTTCAAGATACTGCAGTAGATGTGCAGGCTGAGTATCAATAGGAAAGTAGGACAGAAGGTCATGCATAAACAATGTCAGTCTCTATGATTACATGAATATTAAAACCAGATTCATAGATTCAGCAATTGCTTGCAATTAATAACTCTGAAATACGATGGCTAACAAGGCAATAAAACTGACAAATTATCAGTAAGGTACAGAACATTTATTTAGAGTAAACTGAGGGGCAAAATGCTGGGGAAGCAGAAAGGGAACTATTTTGTGAGATTTGACATAGCACGTAGCAAGAAGGGCCTTCTTTGGGCAAGGATAATGTGGATTATTTTAAAACTGAGTATAATGATGTGGGCTACTTTACAACTAAGTGCATATACCACCTTGTTCTGCTTTCTCTTCCCCCCTTTTCATTTCGAGTTGGATTCTTGACATTTATCTTTTTTGTGACCTTTGAGTTGCATAAATGATTATATTAGGTGATAGTTTTTTCAGCGTTGTAGAAGACTTTTTAAAAGAGGATTCTGGTTGCTTCAGGGCCAAAGTGTGTGATGTGTTGAAAAACATGGGCCCCCATTGCGACCCCGGTGGTCGGTGACAAAGTGGCAATAAGCAGGATTCACCGCCAGGGTCATAATGAGGGCCACGGTCTCTATTGTTCTTAATGTAATAACGTTTTAAAACTAACATCTAAATTAGTTTCAGTATATGACCTCTTATTTGACCTTGTGCCCCTTTAGTAGAACCACTCAATAGATTTCTCAATAAGTTAGACCACATCTATTTCACCCCTCCTCTCTGTAGCCTAATCCAGTACAGGTGGAGTAAAAGATTCTTCCTAGCCTGTCATTCATTTGTATATTGCACATATGTGGAGTGATTCACCATCTCTCGATTCTGTGAGAGGCATGCAGCGCATGTGAATGGTAATTTGAAAATAGTTTAAATTCATCTAGACTGAGCAGAGAAATACAGTGCAAATCAAGCTATTTTGCTAAATTCTGTCACTATTAAAGGCATGTAGGTTTATTTCCATAATGACTCACCTACAACGATGGGTTTCTGACTGAAAAGAAACATCCTCCATAATATATCTGTTACAAGCCCTAGTTGCAATGATATGAAAAGTCACAGATAGAGTTCGAAGTACAGCCCACGTTTTTAACACTCATATTTTCCTACCTTACTATTGGTAATATGGTGGCTGTGTCTTGGTGGTATAATCCCCAGCTTTCATGAGAAATCTACATCTAGAAAGTATTTGTTAACTGTGTTTTAGCATGAACAAATATGCATGTGTAGATTTGCCCATGTGAAAACATGGAGTGTTCACAAGTTCACTTTCCCTCCAACCCCTTTTTTCCCAACCCTGGAAGATGTTTTACTTCTGCCCTTCTCAGTATGGGAAAATACTAGAGAAGAGCTGGTGAAAACCCATCAAACATGCAAGTTAGTAGGTTTGCACAGACTCAAAAGGGCATTCCAACCCTGAACATTTGCGTACTGCTGCCTCCAGCCCCAGTATGAAGATTTGCGGAAAGGCGGCAAAATAAGGAAATTGTTAAAATAATTTCTCGCCCTACTATAGTATTAGCCTTGGCATAATCAGGGAGGCGATCATCAGAGCTCCTCTATAGTGAGACAGCTGCCATAATGTGTCGCTGCTCCACATTGCATCAAAGGGACACGTAGATTGATGAAGGAACATGTCGTATGGACAGTTAGACATTTTATTAGATTCCACACCCCTGTTTTTGGGATTCCTTTCACCATGTTTGAATTTGTCTTGTGTTTTCTGTTTCCCATAACTAACATGCCTTCTGCACTGTAGTCATCCTTTTAATACATAAGGAATCAGTTCATGTTTTAAGTCTTCTCCTCGTTCATGTTTTACTGTAGAGCATACATTATGTATACAGTCTGCCACTTGCCGATCTAAGGCCTTTATCGTACTTTCTTTTGTTAATCTCAACTAAGATTTCCAGTTGCTTTTCTCGTGGTCATTTTGAACGCCTTTGCGAGACATTTTGGTAACTTGGTCACCATAATCAAATTGTAATGTTTTTATCTTACGCCACGCAAATCTCCAGTAAATGGATATCATAAGCCATTCATTGGGAGAACTTTCAGAATCTTGCCTCCAGTGACAATGTTGGAATAGTGGTGAGGGTTCCCCAGGCAACCAGCAGCACTGCAAGTCCAGTCTTGTAGCTTACTGTGTGCTATGTAAATAGCTATTAAATATTTATACAGTACAGTGGAGAGAAGTTCACGATGCTGCAGTTTGTTCTCTTTTTGTCACAATCATTTTGCCAGTTGACTTTGTGTCTTTCATAACTGATTGTTTAAAGTGATCTTTCTGTTCAAATGGTAATGCTTTAGAATAGATGTGTTTGACAATATTTTTTTCAGTATTTGAAAAATTAAACATATTTGGCAGTTTGTACTTTTCATACAACAGTAGTTTTGATGTAACTTGCCAAATTTATGTATGTTATTTGTTCCCGAAATCGGGTCATGGTTTCTGTTGAGTTTTCAGGCTAATTCTCCATGTTGGAACATTACACAGTACATACTTATGCACCTGTCACAGAGCTGGGTATAAGAGTGATAAATCATAATGGATACCTAGATCCATTCCCCTGTCTTTCTAGACTTGTGACCTCAACTCATAGCTTGGAGTATGATTCTGTATTGCTTTCCAAAAGGCATTAAAGTTTGACTTTTTGCTGTTGTTATAGCTGTAATTTTTTTAAATCTCTATCTCTGTGACATTCCTGCAAAATTGTCTTATAGCCCATATCCCTTTTTCAGGTTACTATGCAATATGAATCTTGTTAATTTGTTTATTTCTTCTTTCCTTTAAAGTATCTACTGCTATTCCTAGTTAGTTTTCAGTTTACCTAAATCTTACTATTAATTTAGCCCAAGGGTTCCGTTGCCTTCAGGAGTATGTTTTAGCATTTTCTTAGCTTTTCCAAAGCACTGACTTTTGAAACAAACCAAACAAATTGAGGGTCTAATCATATTTATGTTAATTGTAAATCTACATGGTAAGCTCTCCGTGATCTCTAGAGAGAGCAGTCAGCTGCCTGTGGTGATGTCACTGTCTGAACTTTTCCCTACCACCAAAACCAAAGCTGTTTCTCCTGAATGTCGACGTGTGATAGAAAAATCTTTGTTAAAAAATGAAAGGTCCTTGTTTTGTAAAACTTAAATACAAGACAAAATACCAATAAAAACGGAGAATAAGAGCAAGCATCTGAAGGTGAGCTTGAAACTTAGTTTTGACGGACTGTAGTTGTAGTTACAGATGACCTCAATAAGCCGATATCTTCTTGTCAATGATACTGACTTCTCACTGTTACGTCAGTTATTAGAAGGGCCCTGTAATGAGTCTGGTCATTGCTGCCCAGATGAGTTTTTTTTTTTTTTTCTTTTTTTTTTTTTTAAACTGTGTGACTTTTAGGATGTGGAGATGTAGAACATGCTACGGAAAGGTTAGATATTCCTTAAAAAAACTAAACAGATAATATCGATTTTTCTGATACAGTAAACTCCATGCTTTCATTTTTTGTGGGGAGGGTGCATTGTTTTAAGTCCTAACATTTACAATTTGAGGATGATAGTATATCTTACAGTTTAGGAGCCAAAAAGTGTTTTTTCTTTTTTTGTTAAATAGTTTTATTTAAGTGTATGGTCCATTTTATACAGCTTGCTGGTAAGTAACAAGCCATCAGTAACTACCGACCAATGCATAAGACCAGGCTGTTATCGTTTGCAGAATTAAATACCAGATGTCCTATATACAGTTTTCGGTTTTCATGACAGGTAACTGAAGCTATCTTCTAACACCACCACCCCCTAAGCTGATCCCCTGTCCAAATGGCAACCACATCTTCGATCTGTGTATTTTACTCAGTTTTGCCTAGTCAAGATGAATCAGTTCCTCCCTCACTGCCTTCTGTTGGTCAAACATTTTCAGCACTTCTTCTGTAACCTGTGTATCACATGACTTTCTTCAAGCCCCTTAAGGAGTACTCTCCAACCCCCGATCATACGCAAGTGATCCATACTTAGTGTGAGGATAAGAAAAACATTTTTTTGAGGGAACCTATCTATAAGCAGTAAGTATTGTGTTTTGTTCGCCTGCAGGTAAAAGACAGAACATTGCAAACATTTTCTCTAACAATGGGATGAGATTATGAAGTACCCATCGCAAAATCAATAAAAAGATCATATCATATGTGAAGCCACAGCACTGCAAACCTGGCACTCCATGTATCCTAAATCTCAACTACCTACAATATTGTAATTAGCTGCTGGCCAAAAGACCATGACCTACTCCTTGCTATAATGTACAGGTTCTGTAAAAGCAATTGAGACAATAGTTATGTATTCACTTATTATTCCACATTGAGAATTTGTATCGTATAACTAATACAATCCGTATTTCAGGATTGGCAAAATATATATTTTTTTTTAAAGAAAAAAAGACAGCCAGACATGTGAGTAACTGTATTATTGTTCTGCCAGAGTGTTAATTCTTTGGAGTTGGGCAGTCAGTTTGATTTCTGCTCTCTGATTACATATGCATCTCGGAAGGAGCTGAGAGAGTTTAGAGTCAGGTGACCGTATATTGATAACATTAACAGGCTAGAGTCAAAACTGTGCAGGCTATTTCAAATATACTCCTATGTGACAATACCTATTAATTTGGCCTAAAGGGAAATGGAAGCTTAGAAATTGGTGATAATCTCCTCATAGCCCTAGATTAGAGCCACCCCCCACACACACACACCCGCAGGATTTGTATTACTTTGTGTTAAGCCATTGGGTTGTCGGGACTTTCTGTCTTCAGATAGTGTTCTAGTTAGAACGATAAACCAAAGAGCTGATATCATGATGTCAGAGGGTAATACTACTCTGACTGGAGTTAAAGCTCACTTGATACTGGTAACAATATTTCCTGTAGACAGCTGCAATGTAAAGCCAGACCTAAAATGATGTTTTTTTTCCCTATAAAATGGATGCAACAGATAAATAATTGAAAATAGCCCCTTCTACTTTCCAATACTGGCACTCTACAGCAGGCCATATGACAACACAAACAACTAGTAGCAAGATGTGAAAAAATGATAATCCTTGGGAGGAGCTGCTCAGGATTCTTTGTAGAATTTGTAAATATATGTCTTTCAGACAGCTTTTCTTTTAAGCCTGACCTTAAAATTAATTGCCAACTATCCAAATGACCTTGGTACTATTGGCTAAAGCATTGTGGTGCTTTATGGAACCCCAAAATTCAGACTAAACTTGGGTTCTAAAACTGGGTAAATTGGTAAAGGGCTGAATCTTTTACATGAGGTTACATCAACACATCCATCTTCTTTTATCCTCAGTATCCTCTAGCTAAATATTGTTATGGAAATAGTGGGAACTAAACTCGATAATTTTTATTCTTGCTGTTTTTCTATTTTTTTTTTATTTCAATGGGTGTTGAAAATATCAGTCCTTTGTCTACCGGTAAGTATACTTCCAAAAACGGTGTTTTTCATGAAACAACTATTTATTTCACCAAGTCTTCTGGTACCTCACTTCTGTGGATAGCCTTAGTGTCCGCTATAGAACAAATCAAACCAAGGTCAATAAAGGTCCCTTTGTGGTAACTCCCATTGATGTTAGTTTGATCCGTTCCTATTTTGGGCACTCGGCGCAGCCGCACAAGTGGGGCAGCATTTCTATTGGGACAAGTGGGGAAAGGCAGGGTCGTAGGAATTTTGTGGTTTTCCTGCGGATTCTGGAATCAAATGGTACAGGAATGCAAGGAAAATGTGTGACTTAAGTCAAATTTTGAGGTTTGCATGGCATAGTGGGTAAGAAAACCTGGTTGCATCCATGAGAGGCGCACCATCCTTTACGCCCCTGGGTGGCTAATTTGCGAAAATATCTAGCGTTGGTAGATTTTCCCTAGAAACAATGTACACTCTGACGAAGAAAGACAGAAAAGCTGAACATCACTGCACAACCATCTATTCCTCAAGTAAAAACACATACTGGTTGGATTTGGCAGAAGGGTGAGTGAAATGTTTAAAATGTAAATGTTTATTAACGAGATTTCAGAAAAAATGAAATACACTGTTAATAATTGAAATTTCAAAACATTTAACCAATGACTCTTAGCTCATGAGCTGTAGAGCCACAGTAAGACACCAACTGCTTTACTGTCCATTCACACACCTTTCATGTGTGACTCACACAAAACCTCCCACACAACCAGCTGCGGGCCCAGCACATTACAACATTCACATTAACAGACAGCGCCATTCAAGTGCCCATCACTTTCGTATGCCCAAATGACTGACACATCAACCACACTGTCTGGCGGCTGGCTGAGTGTGTGGACGGGTATTTGACTGGAAACGTGTGTAGTGACTAGCAGTAAGTCACTACACGCACACCGCCAGCCAAGTGTTAGTCCACTCACACCTCCAGCCAAGAGCCATCCATGCACACCGCAAGCCAGGAACCAGTACATGCACTGCGCTATCCGAGCGCCAGCCCACACACACACCACCAGCCAGCTGCCAGTCCACACACAATGGCAGCCAAGCACCAGTCCACACACACACGTGCCACTAGCCAATCGCAAGTCCATGCACACACCGCCAGCCAGCCGCCAGTCCACACACACACGTACACACCGCCAGCCAAGCACCAGTCCACACACAAACCGCAAGTCAAGCGCTACTCTACACACACTGCCATTCAAATGCAAGTACACACACTGCCAGCCAAACACCAGTACACTCAGACCATCAGCTGAACTCCAGTTCACACACACACACATAAACTTTCGCTTGGGAGCAGATGGGTCTAAAAATATTGCTGATCTGCTCCCAAGAAGACAGAAATGGCCAAAATATGTGCTCAAAATAAAGGGTAGGACCCCTAATTGTGCTATTATTCTTGGTGTTAAAAGGGTTTCTGCCCCCTAAAGGGGAGCAAACCTTGCCTAAGGGCCCGCTCCCAGGACTGAGTTAGTTGCATGAAATATCTGGACTTGGCCTGTTCATGACTAAGAGCGAGGCAATATAGGAGGATTGAGGGAAACCGGTTTTAGAGCAGTAGGCCCACTAGCATATTTTTAACTCTATGTTAGTAAATAAAAAGAGGGTGCGTTCGCAGAGCTCTGTCAGGAAACGGGGGCCTAGGAGATATTTGCACTGGACTAAACTAGAGACTGGTGATGGACAGAGGGAATGGTGGAGATCAAAATGATGAAAATGAAACTTCACTTGAAATTTTTGAGCCTCAAGGCCGTGTTTGGGTGTGTTGTGCAGCTTTCTACTGGTGTCTAATTCATGTAACTTTCGACAACCATTAGGTTACAGGATGAGTAAAACGAATACAAAATGTACAGTTGGGTTTAGTACAGTTGGATTTAGTTAGCAACAAACTACTGCAACAAGTTTTATTTCTACACTAAGCATTGATTAGCGGTTTTGTTGCAGAAGATCCATGTACCTGCACACATTAGCTGTAGCGTGACATTTTGCGTGAGATTATGTTTTGGAAACATGAGGAATGCACACATGCATATAGTGTTCTTCCCTTTCATGTTCATATTGCATCTATTTTCTTATGAGGTAATTTTCTATCCCAAAGTGCATGTAAGATGTTGAAGTTCTTTGCTAGCTGCCTTTGCAGTTGTTTACATGTGGGTCATGGATATTTAAAAGGGAGTTTGTGCATTGGTGTACAGTGGACCCCAAAAATTGCAGTAACATGCAGCCATTTTGACGACAGCGCAGTACTCCTCTGGAATGCACACATAGATAGGTATCGGCACATGCTGTTGTGTGAAGGGCTTATGGTTGTCATTTAGAGGTCGCAGCTGCGACTCCTGGCTTACCCTTTCTAAACCCTAGCACTGCTTTTGTGCCCCCTGGCTTAGGTGAAAAAGCAGTGCCAAGAGCTTAAGTTAAATGGTACTGAGATGTGCATTGTTTGTTTTGTGAAGCTCAGGCTGAAACACAGGCGTTCAACTCGTAGCTTTGTAAAAACTAACAAGTATACAACAGTGTAAAGTATATTCAACAGAATGCATTAACAAAGAAAATAAAAATACACATATTTAAACAGGATGTTGCAGATTTGTAGTACTGTGAACACACAATTAATTGTGTTTGAATGAAACCCTCACCTACCTTCTGTAGTGAAGATGTCTTAGAAATCATGCTAGTGAAATTGCCTTAACAATGCTAAGGAGCAGTTTATGTCAGTAACATTTTTCACATGGATCTACATAAAGAAATACAGGTGGACAAAACCACTAGTGTTTTTTAAAAAATGTTTGTGTGTTTTTCTGTAATTTTCTGAACATTTTATGCTTAAAGAGGTGTACTAGGATAATTATTAAATCATGACAGTGTTATTTTGTGTTTGAGCGGCACTAAAGTTTCTTCTTTCAAAAATCCATATACGTTTTCATGCAATAAAAATAGAAATGTGTAATATTCCTCACGTCAGAGCCATATTTAATATGTATGCAGTATATAAAATGAACATTTATCTGTGTTAGTAACTGGTGTTGTTATATAGTGGTGTGCTTAATAGGCTCCTTGGTTCATCACTGTCAGTTATTGTGATGTCATCAGGAATAAGGATGTGTGACATCAGTTCTTAGGAAGACTCAGTGACGGATATCATGCTAATACAACAATAATGTGATGAATGGGATGCTTGAATTAATGTCAGCCACTGACGATCGCTCTGTGCCACATTCCAGTCCATCGTTTTTTGACAACTGCTGATGCAGATAGGTTAATTGAAATTGAGTGTTTATGCATTTGAATAATAATAATAAGATGTAGGTAAAATTAATGTAGAGAAATAATGTGCATGTTTGAAAATGTGCCCACGGAGAGTGGTAACCAACATTCACAAATTGTACTAAAAGTACCTAAAATATATGTAAAGTATTGAAAATGTGTAATAATAGTGAGTAATGAGGGACTAGAGTATGTAACTAATTCATACTGTGGATCAACCTTTGTCTTCAGGTCATCAATCGATCAGCAACGCATCAGGCTCTCAAGAGCTAGAGCCCAATGACAGAATCTCGAATCTCTTCTCCCCCAATATGGCATCAATTTCTGAATAAGTTCTCTCCCCGATCAGTTCTGAAGTTTTTCCCCTTTGTCATGACATTATATTAAAGTTACCCAGCCTATCCCCCAAATCCTAATTGGTCAATTAATCACCATATATGACGCTGTCCAATAACTTTTATTTTTCAAATCTATGAATTTTAATACTATGCCGTTCTCAGGGTGTCGATTGGTTCACTGTAAGACGTCCTCATCATCTGGTATTGAAAATGTTGCATCTTTTTCTCCAGTCAGTGTCTCTGTTGTTCGAGTCCTAGAAAGTACATCTTGTCTGCTTTACACTGAATTAGTTACATACTCTAGTCCCTCATCTCCTGTCCGTCAGTTTATTGCAGACAGTTCTAGCTAAGCAGATTTTATTAGCACAAGTGGTTCAGGGTCGGTTCAATACATCAGCCTTCTACATTACATGATTATTCAGCTTCTGCATGAGGCCTGGCAAAACTAGGCCACAACTTTGGCTATGTTAGCTCTACAATATAATGCAAAACATACGTTTATATAGCTCAATATGACATATTACTACATTATTATTACACATTTTCACATATTTTTAGTCATTTTAGTATAATTCGTGAATCTTGGTAGCCATGCTCCGTGTGCACATTTTCAAACGTGCACTTTATTTTTTCTACATTAATTTTCTCTACATTTTATTATTCAAAATGCATAAACAATCATTAATAATTTTTAATTAACATATCTGCTTCAGCAATCCCTCCTCTGATGACTAAATGTCATCACATTATTTTTACCATCATTATTTTCATAATTCATTCTCCTCAGTGTTATGTCTCCTTCTCAAATCTTCCCCTTTAAATTCTTTTGCTGTTTTGTTCTTCTCTCCTCTGATTATTTTGAGACCTTTTCAATTTAATCTTTTGACTCAATTTACTTGCACTCATAATCCTAATATGCAAGCAATCACAATTAATATTCCCTGTATGATTTTTAATAATACCCCATTCCAAATGTTACTAAGCCAATTTCCCACTGATGCAAATCCTTTTCCCAAACACCTGGTTTCTTCAATTCTTTCAAATCCTTACTTGAGTTAGTCAATTGGTAAGTAAATCTCTTATTTCCTTACTATTGTTAGGGATACAAACAGCAATGCCTAGAGTTAATCATTTTACAGACTCCACAGTGCTTCGCCAGAAGGATGTCTAAAGCAAGGCGACTCTGAAGCATCAGATCTCTATCAGTAGCAAATTCTGTATATATCAGGAGTATTGCCCCTGTAAAATGCGTCAGCATATTATCCACAATAGTAGACAACTTTCGTATCTTGATCTAATTCAGGATGACTCCCAGTGAAGGAATCACTGCACCAAATATCTCCCACAACTGCAGAAGGGGTTTCCCTCCTCTGTCGCTTATGATGTAATTAATTTAATTTGGGAAACTTCTTTAATTCAGCTATCTGATAAATCTTTGTGAAAACTATCCCCAAATAACATGTCCCATACCTTCCTCTTGGAAGACGGTAATAAGCATTAAGTCCACGTATATAATAGATACCAGGAATTGCAGTGTCCTGACCATTCAACATAAAGGTCCACTTACTCTGAAACAGAAACACATGCCTACATTCACTCGTTCCCACAAATAGTGTCCGTGCGTGATTTTGGCCTATATATACAAAGCTTCCCTAGGTGTAATGCATCTAATGCTAATTTCCCTTCCACTTTAATTGCAGTGTAAGCATAATCATTCTTATAAGTTCTTTTCTCTAAGCTTTTTTCTAAATTTTTTTTTTTATGCCTTTCTCCTGTCATTAGTATGCCCTATGAAGCTCTTTTCTAAAGGTGTAAGCAAGCATGTAAGATTATTCTTATGCGCATATACTGTTCCAATTGTTAATTTAGGCTCAAAGAATCCTCTAACTAATACTATATCATGATCCTTAGCTATTCTACTCAGATATCTAATAGTAGAAACAAATGAAAACACTACATCGTAATTGGAGTAAAAATACTGTACATACTCTTGATTATAGAACCTTGGTAGTAGCAAACTACAGCTTATTCCATATGTTAATGGTAAGCTGTGGCACATAACCCCTTCTTCTGATGAAGGTATTTGCGTACACACAAGACAATCCTTGCATCCATCGTCTCAACATACTCACTCAACAAGTGATAGAAAACGTTAGAAGAAAGCTCTCCTTGAGCATTAGTATATTCATGCAAATACTTCTCATCCAACTTAAACCCCTCTAGAGCTGTTAATGTAGTAGTTTCAGGAGCAGAAGTATGATTGACTCCTTTCACATCAAGAACAGACATTCCCACAATCACCACTATAAACAAAATCCCACACATAATCGCTAATCCAAAGATCATATATTTGCAGCGCCTAGGATTCCTAACTTCATTATTTAACTCAGCCATGATATGTAAAGAATCAGAAAGAAGAAGAAACTCTTATTTATAGCAGTAAAAATCAAAAATAAGGGGAAAATTATTCTCTCACAGTTCAGTTTCACATCCGGGAACCCTCTTTGTCAAAATCGATAAGCAGCTTGTCACATCCGTTTTTATGTCAAATCAGGTTATCAATGCCTCTTTCGGTTTATTATCAACAGTCTCTTTAAGGTATTTCAGTTTGGTTCAACAATTCAGCTTCTTGTTCACCTTCAGGTTACATCAAAGTACTGACTCTGAACCTCTCTATCAAAGCAAAAGGACATAAACTTGTGTTGCCATTCATTAGTAGTTGCATACGCCCATTCGGGACCTGCATAACGCCAACATGCTATTCTCTTTCTTTTCAATTTTCGATCACCACTTATTTCTCCTTCACTCAATTCTTCTTGTCTCGTAGTGTCTACCTCTTCTTCTATTGTTTCATTTATGACCAATTCCTTTCTTATCCCTACTTGCGACTCAGGCCAATTATCGCCTTTTCTTGATCCTTCTGTCAATATTCTTCTCAGGATTGGACTCTTCTCCTTCTCCTTCTCTATGGTGTTTTCTCCTGATGGACCTGCAACGGGCTCAGGAGGAGTTGAATCCCCTTGACTTTGATCCATCTCAACTCTTTCCCCCTCTTGGTCTTGCACTTGCTCTGACTGCTTCTCAACACAGTCTGCTTCTAGGAGAACCCCTGCTGCGATAGGCTCTCCTGCTGTATCTGTTGCGATTGATTCTTCTGCACCCTCTTGTAATTCTTCACCTTCGTCTCTTACAGGGGTAATAGAACCATCTTCCACAAGCTCTAGTTTTTTTTCTGGTTCAGGTGCAGCAACCTGTTTCACTGTTTGTGCTCTCAACAACACTTCTTTATGATCTTGTGGACATGCCACTTTCTTGAATAGTGTGTATCCAGTTCAGGAGTTCAGCACACTTCACAGCTGTCGTAGTTATTAAGACCACCTGGTAAGGCCCTTTCCAGCGTGGCTTTAAACATGTTTTGCGAACACATTTTGCAAACATGTTTTTGGACAACGACCCAGTCTCCGTCTCTCAAATTGTACCCTGGATCGTGGATGGGTGGCAGGGCAGTGGCCTGCACCTGCTGAGAGAAAGAGCGAACAACATCAGCCAGACCCTTTCAGTAATCCAACACCCTATCATCTGTAATATTTACAAGTGCATTGGCTGAAACTGCTGGTAATCTCATTGCTATGCCCATGAGGATCTCATGGGACAACAGCCCTGTCTTCCTGTCGGGTGTATTTCTCATTGACATCAACACCAAAGGTAATGCATCTGGCCATTTCAGATTCGTAGCTGCACACATCTTGGCAATTCTTGATTTCAAGGTACCATTCATCTGTTCCACTAGTCCTGATGCTTCAGGGCAGTAACTACCATGCAACTTCTGCTCAATGCTTAGTGCTGCACATAAGAGTTTAATCACTACGTTGTTGAAGTGAGTTGCCCTATCTGATTCTAAAGAGATCGGGAACCCGAAACGTGGTATCAACTCCCTAAGCAACAACTTTGCTTCTGTGAGACTGTCATTCCTTCTTGTGGCGGTATGCTTCAATCCAGTCACTGAAAATGCACACAACTACCAAGATGTACTTCAAACCTCCACACACAGGCATCTCAATGAAATCCAATTGCATTCTGCTGAATGGACCTCCTGCTCTTCCAATGTGGCTCAAAATCTCCACTGTCCCTTTTCCCACATTTAGCTGCTGACAAATTATACAGCGATGTCATACTGCTTCTGCTGCCTGCTTAAACTTGGGATTGAACCAGTTGATCTTGAATAATCGAACCATGGCATCCCTCTCAATGTGTGCCTGTCCGTGATAATATCAGGCCATTTACAACAATAAACTATTTGGTAGAACCATCTGACCCTCCTCAGAAACCCAAATTTCATCAGGTCTTTGGACACATTTTAGTTTAGACCAAAGTCGTTTCTCCCCCTTGTCAACATTATTTTGCAATATTTTCAACTCTTCCAAAGTATCAATTACTTTCAATGCAAAACTTGTACATGTGTTGTCTTCTGACATCAGTTGCCACTTGTCTTTGAACGTTTGTACAGTTCAATGCTCAAAATCTTTCGACTTGATCCGCATATCCATTTCGTAGTGAGATGTAGTCCTGTGTCTTTTAATGTGCACTTCATTTCACCACAGCAATTTCTTAATGTTACCGTATTGCATACAGCAATTCCTTTATTCTGTCACCATTTCTTACTGGTAAACCAGTAGAGGTCAGGAAACCTCTTTGCGACCACAGCTGACCAAAATTATAAACAATTCCAAATCCATATTGGCTATCTGTATAGATGGTAACTCTCAATCTTGCAGAAACGTGGCACGCTCTAGTAAGAGTTACCAATTCTGGTACAGAATACTTGTGCAGAATATACACCTCGAAGCCAAGAAGCTTCTAAGGTACCTGTAATTGCGCACACAGCATATCCTGCTCTCAATGTTCCTGTACCATCTCTGAGACATGAGCCATCGACAAAGACAATTTGGTCATTTTCTTCCAGTCACGTATCTCTGATATCTGGTCTTGGTTTTGTGCACAACTCAGTTACCACAAAACAATCAAGCTCAATGTCTTCTTCCTTTTCAATTTCAACAGTATCACTTGGAAGCAGTGTTGCCGAGTCAACACTGTACATCTCTTCAATGTTACATTTGGTGCACCTAGAATGCTCGTCTCATACCTTGTCAGTCTGGCACCAGTCAAATACTGCGTTAAGATCTCAACAGAGTGAGGTACCATTACTGTCAAAGGGTATCCCATCACCACTCCGTCACACTGTTATAGGCTTTGACCAACTGCTGCAACCTCGCACAAACAACCTGTTAAGGCTGCTGCGACTGGGTCCAAGGTAGCTGAAAAATAGACTACTGGGCGATAAGCACGTCTGTGGGCCTGTATCAAGACAGACAAAGAACAAGCATCAAGTTCATGTCAAAACAATATGAATGGGTTTGTGTAATCAGGCATTCCCAACGCTGGAGCTCTGCACAAACTCTCTCAACTCTGTGAATGCCTTCATCTGATCCTGGTCTAAAGTAATGGGATCTGTAACCACCTTATGTGTCAGCTGCTACAACAGTTTGGCAATCTCAGAAAAATTCGGAATCCACTGACAACAATAACCTACCATTCCCAGAAACATTCTGACATCTCTCTGTGAAGTCGGGGGACCTCTCTGCAGTATCATTGTAATCCTTTCTCTGGAAACTCTCTTGTGACCCTTTCTCAATTTGGTGTCCCAGATATTTCACTGACTTCTGACAGTACTGCAATTTCAAATTTCAATGGTGACACTTTATGTATGAACTTTCCCACGTGATTCAACAGGGCAATCGAGTCGTACTTACACTCGTCCCTTGTTTTGGATGCAATTAATATGTCATCAATGGACTGCACCAGAGTCGATTGGTACAGTAGTTCCAATGACTCCAGATTATTTTTCAAGATCTGATTGAACAGAGCGGGTGACTCTGTGTACCCTTGAGGAAGCCTGCACCAGTTGTAGACTGTCTAGAAATTTGAAACTAAATAGAAACTGACTATCCTCAGGGAGAGGCACATAAAAGAAAGCTTGTGACAAATCAACCACTGTGAACCACTCTGCATCGCATGGAATCTGATACAATATTACTGCTGGGTTCGGCACTACAGGACAACACTTGACCACCAGGTCATTAACTTTTCGCAAGTCTTGCACAATTCGTTCTTTCCCACAAGGCTTCTTTAGGCCCGTTATCGGTGAATTACATGGACTGCTCAACACTTCCATCAAAACCCGTTGTTTCAGAAAATCTCCTATTATCTGTGCCACTTTCATCAGAACATCCTGTGCCATGTTATACTGTGGAAGCTGTGGAAACACTATATCAAAATGATCTTACTCAGCTCCACTCCCTTGATCAAACCCACTTCTTTACCTGTCTGCTCCCAAACATTTTCCTGTACTGTTCCCTGCAAGTCAGCATGTAATTCTTTCACAATAAACATAGGGGAAAAACTCAATCAGCGGGTACTCCTTCATTAATGGTTTCATTCTCAGTTTCAGGAGTTTGTTCTTCCTCATCATCACTATTCGTCTGAACCTCTATTCCAGTAGTTGAACAACTAATCGAACATCTGGTCTTGCACAACAAGTTCCTTCCCAGTAGAGATACTGGACTTGAGTCACAGACCTCAAACATGTGCAGTCTCTGGAAGTTGCCATTCTCAAACTGTACTGGATCTGTGATCGGGTTTAACAACTATCTGTTCACTACCCCTAGAACCTGAACTGTTCTGCCTGAAAGAGGTAAGTTTGGAACTTCTGCACTTCTTACTGTAGAGCGTGTAGCTTCTGTGTCCACTAAGAATCAGACCCTATGACCCATCACCCTTCCTTTCACAAAAGGTCCTCTCTAATATACCTCTAGGGAAGTTGCTAGCATACATGGCTTCTCGTAAGAACTCTCACACATCCATTTGTCGTTTATTTCATTCTCACTATGTAATGGGAATTGGTGCACTATGTCACTACTTCTGTCTTGTCTCTGACCTGTGACCTGCTGTGTAAGCATCATCTGTTGCTGTTCCATCGGGGCTTGAGCTATCTGCATTTGCTGTCTAGGTACCATAGGAACCTGCTGCTGCATTAGTTGCAACTGTGTTATTTGTGCACAAGGCATTTGCATCTGCTGCACGGGTTGAAATTTCTGCACTTGATTCATGTTATTCTGAAAATTTGGATTAAGTCCTTTAATTCTAGGGACATTTACAGTTTGAAATGTATTGATATCACCACTTTGCTGAACAACACCATCCTGCACCATCATCGGACACTCCTGCTTCCAGTCTCCCACGTTTCCGCAAAGATGACACAGTAACATCTTTTTCATCCCTTGCACTTCATTCTGAACCACTACAGTACTCAAATCCGGTCCACGATACACATTGATTCCACTACCCCTACCTCTCATCTGAGGTTTGAACATGACAGTTCCCTGCTGTTGCGGTATCTGCTGCACCAAAGCTCCTTGCACTTCTGTCTGAGCTGCCTTGATTTGCATCACCATCGCCTTCTCCTTCAGCTTTTTCTGCTTCAACTCAATCTCATCACTACCATATTTCGCATATTACAATACCTCATGAATTGGTTTCGCTTGCCAACAAATCAAATGACTCTTAATCATCTGACCTATTTCAGGTCTCAATCCTTCTACAAACTTGAACACAAAGTGCAACATGTCTTTCAGTTCAATTGCTTCCTTACCATTGTATTCCATGAACGCCTTCAACAATCCCTCATAGTATGGATTCTTTTACCTCCTGCACTTTCCTGTCTGTTCTCTGCCAATCAGTATTTTTAGGCGAGATTCTCATCTTAAGGAACTCAATCACCTTATAATAATGTTTCATTACTTCAGGTGATGGTGCACCTGTAGCCCTGTCCCTTTCTGGTTCACTTGTCGGCCAATCCACTGCTCTCTTGCACTCAACCCACAATTTAGCTGGCACTACTATCTCCAACAGAGTATTCAAGACTTCCCACAGACATTTTGAAAGCTTCACAAATCTATCTGTTTTTCTGGTACCACTCAACTGGTTTCTCTCTCAGTTTTGGATAATCGTTTGTGAATGACAGAATATCAATCCTGTGCCAAGGCACATGAACGAATTGCCCTCCTGGAATTTCCGTCATTGGTAAAATTTGTACTGGTTCTTTTTCTTTCTAAACACTTTCAGACCCTTCTTGTGAATCTCGTTTTCGTTTATCCTTCTTCTTTGCCCATCTGCCTCCCCACTTCTCTAATGCTCCCCAAATCTGAGCACTCTGCAATAATTCTTTGAGATGCGCTTTCATCCCAGCTGAACTCATGCGCTTAAAATCCTTAGCCTCAAAATCTAACCTATAGCTTTGTTTAAAGTGCTTTGTTTTCTCAATTTCTGTGTCATGTTTATCTGCCAGATCTGCCAATTTCTGATGTATCTTGCCCACTTCTCTGGTAATTCTCAGACACAAATATCTCAGCTCTCCTTCGGTATAGGATTCTAACCTGTTTACTCCCATCTATCCTTCAACTAGTTCGGTTATTTCGTTAGCCAGTCTTACATGATCAATTTGCTCTTCACCCTTGGATGTATTTCGAGGGGAATTCAGACTGTCTAACCACTCATTTAACTGCTGTGCTGTTAATTCCTGTAATGAAATGTTACTTGCGTTCGGCAATGGCACCTGTTGTACCACTGCACTTGGAGTTTGCGGTGTCAAAAGCTTCAAGCTCTGACTTACACTCTGGACATTTACAGCATCTGGAAGCGCAACAAGTGGACTAAGGTCCATTAATGGCCTGGATCCATCAAAGGTCTGACCCATAAATGAAACCACCTGCACATGTTCTCTCACCCCCCCCCCCCCCTCTCCCCCCCACGGGGCTTTGTGACATTTCACCCTGTTCTCCTGCAATCTGCTTACTCTGCGCAAACAATGGTACCGCTGGACCAACAGTAATCAGCAGCGATATCGCAAGTGGTGCTGCTCTGACACCCGCATTTTGTGGAAGAGCTACTCCCATACTCTGATTCATCACTGGTGTCACATCTGACTGTGTCCCAGTCATTGGTGTGAACTTTGGCAAACCCTGTGGCTGTGTCTGAGGCAGCAACATTGGAGTCGGTTCAGTCTGTACTAACATCGGCCTCTGAACCACTTGCTCCATGGGAACCACTCAGTTTGAGGATGTCTCGAGAATTGGTACCTCCTGATAAATTCTCTGTAGCGGTGGTGGGTGCATCTGCGCTTGGACTACTAAAGTAGTCACTGCATTTGGAATACTCTGCACTACTCCTAGTACCTGTCCATTATCTGTCTGTACTGGTCCCGCTGTCCCTGACATTTGAGTTGGGGCAGTTGGATCAGAACTAGTACTAGGACCCCCTTCATTGGTGGAGGTTGGTCCCTCAACACCTGAGTAATAAGATCCTCAACATCTGAATCTTCTTCTTCCACATAAGTCTTCTTCTTCTTCTTACCGCCTGACAAACTCTTATCACTCTTGCTAGTATCCTCTTTCCCTTCTGACTCAACTGCCTCTGTGATAGCAGGCAACAACTTAACACCCTGCAATGTCGCCATTCTCCACTGTTTCTGTTCCCAATCCCATCTTGCCTCTGCTAAAGACGTCTCTACTTTCCTTATTCTCATCTGGAATTTAATTTCTTGCTATGAGCTCCCAAACCGCTAATGCCTCAAACTGTGCTGGTCTCGGAAGTGGCTTTGTCTCATATAGTGTCATTCGCAACTGATCCAAAATTCTAAAATGAAACGTTCCATGCTTCGGAAACGCTAAAGCTCCCTGTTTCTCTGTCAATTTGCACCACTGCTTTAACCAAAGACATGGCGCGACACCTCGCTCCTCCATCACAATAAATGCCGGAGTATTTTCCGGTGGAGTTGGAGCCCCCACTGTCGCCTTAATGTATGTATCGCCCTTAATGGCACTCCTAAAAGCTTTGAAAAATTTCATCTTTTTCTGTTTGTATTTATTCGATTCAGTAAGGACATGACTTTTACTCCCAAGATTCCCTTCACCCACTTTCTCAACCTATTGCCTCGCTGCCAATCCGCTCGCGTCTCTTTTCACTAACCAACCCATCCCAGCGCGGCTCACTCTGATGTCACACTCAAACACAGCGGCTGACAAAGTCTTGCGGCTTGTCCTCCTTAATTCCAATTCACACAAACTAATGCAAAAGTATTGCGCGCGCTAACCAATAACCAAAAACAAACCTGCTGGTTTACTACAGGAAGGTACACAATCTCTTCAGAGACCTTACGGATTTTCACTGATGGCCCTTTCGTTCATGCAGCTATTCCTCTTTCTCAGTCTCCCACTTTCACAAGCCAAATTTGACCCACAAATTTCACTCTCAACTGATCAATGGGTCTGTCCTGGTGCGCATAGGACTTGCCAAATCTCAGTCGGAAATGTTCTCTTACTCACTTAACTAACACACCGACTTGTTGACCACGCCCGATCAACCTGCTAAACCAGACAGATTACAATATATAACTCAAGTGTCTCCTACACTTGTCAATATACTCCGGGGACTTAGACCATGCAGGATCCGTACATCACCAACATCCACGTGGACAATTTTTGTGCACAAAGCGCCACACACATATGAAGTTCGACTTCCTAACTCTCATACTGCGGAGTACGCACACTTCTACTAAACCTCAACTGGAGTACGCAGACTCCCTTCTTCCCTCACATACATCACAATTCACCTGCGATCTGCATAAGCCTTTGCAAGCGCAACCTGCCACTTTCATACTAATACTAGAATGCCGAGAACATACCCAACTTTAATAGCAGAATCCAGGATCTGGGAAAGTCATTTCTGGACTTAAGGGGACATCATCCTTGCTACAGCTGCCATTTCGTAAAAACAAAATTCAAACTTCATAAAATGAATAACTAACCCTAATTTTTAAACTACCACCATAACCATCGGTCACCATGTAACTAGTTCTCCAAGGAAACTAACCATCAAGCTGCTACCAAAAACTGCTAGGGCGCCTGGTCCCTTAGTAAGTAAACTTACAAGGGGACGCGTATAGGTCGATGAACCTTTTGATTCGCCTGGAGTATCCTAGCTATGTAGTAATTGAAGACCATCAATAATCAATACACAATTCAATAACAATTAAGCAAAACATTAATCATCAGTGAATAACGTCAACATCTCATGAATAACCACAACTCAGTTATACGTTTTATAAATTTTATTTCTCTATTAGTTACAATACTAAGTCATAAGGTTGATTCAAACTTTATTCAATCCACTCAAGATTAATTCATTAATGACCACCAATAACATAACTGTAGGCGGGTGTCCTACACCGCGCCTCCAGAACGGCAGCATTGGCGACGGAGGAGTCTTTCTTCCGTCTCCATGACGCGTTGTCATGGAGACGCATCGGAGCCGCGCCTCGGGACGAGGCCGGATTTCCGGGTTGTCGGCTCTGAAAACGCCGAAACCCAGATAAAAGGAGACGCCGCGGCAGAGAGGAGGATGAGAGGAGAGCAGGAGAGGAGAACGGGATCGCAGCGGCAACCGAAACCAGACGAAAGGAACAACACCCCCGCAGTTACCTGGGAGAAGGAGAAGCCTCCCCGGAGGACGAAGAATCCAGCCACGATCCAGGAGGATCGTGGCTCAGCAAGGTACGGGGTTTATTCAGGGACAGCTATTCTAAAGGGGCAGGAGGGAGGAAACGGGAGGGAAAAGGTACCGGGGAGGGTAGAAGGGGAACAGGGCAGTGTTGGTTGGGGAACTGGGGAAGTCACAAAGCACGACCTCTGCCTGGCACTACCCTGACACGGACCCACTAGTCGTCCATCCAAACACCCCCCTAACTACACCATCCCCTATCGGCTTTCCCCTCACACCCCTCCCTTCTATTAATAATACGTAAATATAAAACTTACCGTCCCACTTACTGTGTCTTGTCCTCTGATTCTATCGAGATTCCACGCGTAACCAAGGAGAAGCCGTCAGTGGAACTACCCTAACAAAAGGAAGAAGGGAACATTGAGGACCTGCACATACCACCGCACCTATAAACAGAGACTCCCCAAAGAAAAGACACAAAGAGAAGATCAGTCTCAAGAGTTTATTTTGTTGTTGATATTTTTTTTTTAAATATTTTTTCCACTAACCAATAAAACCACGGCTTCGGCCTTATGAACCCCTATAAATTTGGGTCTGTGCCTCTGTACTAGCAAGCCCAACATCCACGCCCCACCACAATAACCTAATCAGAACTTGAGAAAACATACGTTCTAATGCCTCAACATAAGCCAATAAAGAAGAATGTTTTAACATGAATAGCAGAGTTCAGCAAATCAGTCCATCAATCATTTGTCACCGTATATATTAACGTCTCAGAATCGGAGCCCTACCTAACACAGATTAGCATTGGCATGTGGGAATTCATGCGAAAACAGTTTAGAACATTAATTTGGAAAAACGTCTAGCTAGGAGAAAAACTATAACAAAGTACAGTTGGTACCTGGAAAGAAAAGGCACACTAGTTAATCAGTCACATTGTCATAGCTACCTATCCACAGTATGGATCAGCAACAAAGTCAGTTTTCACCTTCAGGTCATCAATCGATCAACAACGCATCAGGTTCTCATGAGCTTGAGCCCAATAACAGAATCTCTTCTCCCCCAATATCGCATCAGTTTCGGAATAAGTTCTCTCCCCTATCAGTTCTGAAGTTTTTCCCCTTTGTCATGACATTATATTAAAGTTACCCAGCCTATCCCCCCAAATCCTAATTGGTCAGTTAGTCACCATATATGACGCTGTCCAATAACTTTTATTTTTCAAATCTATGAATTCTAATATTACGCTGTTCTCAAGGTGTCGATTGGTTCACTGTACGATGCCCTCCATCATCCTGCTCATCAGGTATCGAAAATGTTGCATCTTCTTCTCCAGTCCGTGTTACTATTGTTCGAGTCCTGGGAAAGTACATCTCGTCTGCTTTACACTGAATTAGTTACATACTCTAGTCCCTCAACTCCTGTCCATCGGTTCATTGCAGAAAATTCTAGCTAAGCAGATTTTATTAACACAAGTGGTTCCGGGTCAGTTCAACACATCAACCTTCTACATTGCATGATTATTCAGCTTCTGCATGAGGCCTGTCAAAACTAGGCCACAACTTCGGTTAAGTTAGCTCTACAATATAATGCAAAACGTACGTTATATAGTTCAATATCACATATTAGTACATTATTATTACGCATTTTCAACATTTTCACGTATTTTTAGTCATTTTAGTATAATTCGTAAATCTTCGTAGCCCCTCTCCGTGGGCACATTTTCAAACGTGCACTTTATTTTTCTACATTAATTTTCTCTATATTTTATTATTATTACTTAAAATGCATAAACACTCAATTTTTTATTGACATATCTGCTTCAGCACAAGCCATCTTTGAGAACACACAAAATGAGCTGCGAAGGAAGATGACGAGTTTAAGGAAAAACAAAGGAGGAAAGGAGCAATGTACAAAGGTCAATGATCATGCTCATTATAATACAAATTTGTTGAGCTTATCAATTGCATACACCTTTTCAAGAGGGATAGGCAGGTAAAACTAAGCAAGTGCTGGATTCTTGCATGTGAAAATAATATTTATAAATTTGCTACATTTTTGGGAAAAAAGAAAATGGTGAGAAAACCTAGCATAAAGGGTTCCTGAGAAAGACATGAGTAGAGGCAACCTAATCTTATAAAAAAATTACATAAAAGCGTGGACAAAACATAAAAGAAGGGGTGGCAGCACACTGTCAGGCATACCAGCTAGCAATTCGCCCAGATGCATTGTGGTAAATGCAGTGCATGATAACACTCACTTCAGTTGAAAGTCTTTTAATATTTACAATTGTTTGTGCAATTGGTACTGTTAATCTCTAGATACTTTTTTCTGGATTTTTGTTCTTTTTAGTAGAGCGTAACTTCTTAAATATGTGGATGCTGGCAGTGCTGCTCACAGTCTTCCACCCACTGCAGTGAAAATGCAGACATAACTGCAGGCCTGCTGCCAATAGCTTGGCTGTGCAGGTTTAAAATACAAATTAGTCCTGTCAAAATAACCCCTCCGACAGGCCTCAATCCTCCATTTTAATATTAGGTCACTCTAAATATTTCTTACACCCCATTATGACATGGTATATGTTATTTAAGAGAATGACATGTAAAAGTTTAATGCTAAACATGGTATTACAGTCAAAAGACTATTCTCTCTGTAGTAAGGTTATCTGTTCCAAAGAAAAGCTTTGCGATACAATGTCAAGTTTAATAACTGTTATCTCTACCTGGGAAAACACCTAGAGAAATATTTCAAGAGCTCTTTATAATAGTTAAACAAATTATCCAATTTCATGGCAAAGCTAAATTAAAAAATGTTACCTTTTGCCTGCCTAAAGCCTCTTGATTCCTTTTGTAGATATTCAGCTGTCATCTGGCAGCTTGATGGTTCCCTTCCCTGTGGTGAGGTGTCGGCTCAAGGGTGTAGCTTCAGGGGTGGGTTGGAGTGAGGTGCCCGCATAAAAATGCATTCCTACCTTGATAGTTTGGTCTGAGGGCCTTGAGTCGATTCTGCTGTGTTTGAGTCAGTTCTTCTCAAAGAATTGACCTTTGATGTAAAATAGTAGAGAGCAAGAGCGAGTGATGCATTTAGTTGCCGACGTGAAACTAGTTAAACTTGAATCAATGCCGGCTTCCCTGACTGTCCAAATTGTGTGAGTCTAGGCAAAGATATCATTTTACACAGCCTCCTTTTTCTTTTTATCACACATGGGAACACCTTTAAATACTTGAGTTCAGGATGTGTGTTGTACAAGTACCTCTTCTGTTTAACTTAATAAACTATAATGCTGCACCATCTATAATAATAATGATAATAATAATATAAACCACATTTGGGGTTTATCTTACTGCTTTCTTGGCTCTTAGTTCCCTAATGGCATTGCTTTGGGGTGGGAGAGCCATTAAAGTTTCTAGGTTCATGTTTAAAAACTATCCCTTTTAATAAATGGCTGTAATTGAATTTGGAAGAGACTATCCTATTTTTACATTTTTGTTGAACAATATACATGCTAAACATTTTCATTGCTTAGCTAGTGCACGGATTCGTACAGCCTAGCCAGACCCTTGGCTCAGCTCACCTTATGAATTTGTTGGCATGCCCACCTTGGCTCGACTCTGGCTCAGCTCACCATATTAATTTGCTGGTGTGCAAATTGGGCTTAGTATATGGGGCCGTCAGTGACTTGATAAAATGATTTGTAAAAGTTGAGGGCCTGGAAGAGAGAGCCCTGCCTACGTGCACCAATTTGACAACTGTACCAGGCTTCTTGTCGCCGAGAAAAAGAAGAGTGTGTTTAGTGAAAATATATTTAAAATAAGTAATGCTAGTGTAGGGATTCCAGGCTGTTGTGTTGTATGTGATTATAGTTATGGATTCCAAGATGGAACTATCAGGCCTAAGTGGGACAGACTGGGGTGTAGTTTCTGGGATGGTGTTTGGGGTGCAGTACCACTCAAATGCATTCTTGGTTTGGCATTTGGGTCCGGAGGCCCTGAGTCAAGTTTGCCATGCCTGCCTCATTTTGGTTTTGCTAAGAGGTTTTAACATGTTCATTTTTGGAGTGGAAACTTAAATGTACATATTGACTGGTTTAACAGGCAATTAGTAAATCTACATCCATAGAGGTACTCCTTACATGGGTACAAATTTGCTACTTTTTGGCATTCCCAAATATTGGATATGGTAAGCTTCCAAAGCTGCACCAGTTTCCAGGCGTACTACTCATAATCAAACATACAAAAGGTGATGTGATGAATGCTTGGAAATAGTTTTACCAGTGGCAGGCTCTAAGGCAGTATTCCAGCCCATTGTTTTTCACTCACAGATCCACTATAGACAGAGGTCCACCTAATGGAATTCTGTACGGACTCTGTTCCTCATGGAAACAGGCCATCTCAAAACTTAGATATCTTACCCCTCCACACTGCAGCCCACTGCCTTCATAGTTGGAAAATTTGAATCAGGATCTCACTGACAAAGCTACGCCCCTGTGTGAACTGCTCCCCGGGGCAAACAGTAGACTGACCTTAATGGGTAGAGACATCCCATCTGAACCTGATAGAAAATATATATATATATATATGGGAGCCTGGGCGGATCCTTTTGACATAAAAGTGGCAAGTATGACTTCAGTGTCCTGTCCTGCTTGACAGGTCTGCAGAGGCTATTGATATGACACATGGGGGCACACTTCAAAGTGGTCACCCCTGTCACAGGCTAATGTTAGCTGGCACTTGGGCACAGCTCATCTGTTGTCTTTCAAGGCAATCCAGTTGCATTACAGCATTACAGTATCACTGTCTGTTTGACAGGTCTGCTGGGTTTACCTACAGCATTGGGGCACAATTGAAAGGTTCAAACCGGAATACCAAAACATCATGTGTGTATTCACTGCCTGGTTGCTGAAAGCTCATTTTTAATTTTAGCACCCTCCTGTCTCTCAGCTTGTTGAGGGTACAGGAACTGTTTAAAACTGGATTTTAGTGTTAGATGTTCTGGCACCCACTTCCAGGCCTGAGGAAAATCAGCAGCAGACGTAACCTGCTGTCTGCAACCTGAAAAGAGCCCTGGAGGACTGCATTTGCTGTCTCTTGTACTCTGGGCAAAGAAGTGGACACCAAGAGTCATAAGGCTGACCTCCTGTTCAAGTGCTAGGAGTGCAAACCAATCCAAAAGGCCAATCCTGCAATTGCCTAGCTGATCAATGGCAAATGGACTTGAGCTGGACTCTGCCTGCCCCCCGGTGAGTCGGAGTGCCTCACCTGAGGTCTGAGCAAACTTTTAAAGGCTACTTTAGTGGTAGATTGGGACTTAAAAGACTATAGTTGGAAGGTAAATTATTTGACCAGGACACTCCTGCTTAATATATCTGACAAGCTTTCATCGTGGTCAGCGTCAAATTGCCCCTAGTTCCTGTTCTGCCTCAGTCAATTGACTATCAGTGGCATTATGTTCTTCTTGGCACTATTACTTCTTCAAAAGATTTTTTTTTAAAAACCATATCTCCAGTCCCCTTATTTGATTTTTGTCATTTTTATATAATAGTGTTTGTTTTTCTAATTTGGGTTGGGATTTTTATTGTTTTACATTTTTACTTTATCACCACTTTGGAACATGTACATATGTATAAATACTGTACACTTTACACTAATTAAGCTTGTCTGCTCTGTGCAGTAGCTACCAGGGGTCGAGTTCAGGTTAATTTAGTGTCTTTGAGGGTTTGTTTTGACAAGAATTGTGGTTTTTACCTGAGGTGTGTACCTAATCCCTCAACTAATAGTAATAACCCCTTTTTTTAGTTATTTTACAACAAAAATGTAAGGAGAATAGTCTACATAAATGATTTGTGTGACTTGATTGTATGAATTCCTAGATGTTTGATCAAACAGGATAGAAAGCAATAGATCGGTTAGTTAAATAGGCTGAACAAATTGCAGTTGCTATGTAAACGTTGGTGTCGCAGTAATAATTTATAAACAATCATGTGTTAGGTTTTATTCAGAATTGGAAGTACCTCCTGTGTACGAGGTAAAATTACGTCGAAACATTGGCCCTGTAACAAATTAGGCCATACGCATAAATCTAGCCGAGTGAAACGCATGTGTGAACAATTTCAGACGAGCAGATCTCCGTGATCCAGACCTCCCATCCTTGGATATCAGTATGTGTTCCTCAAGAAGAGTGGGTGGAGGAGTTTGGCGGGAGTAGGGTATTTGAAGGAGCCTTGGCAATCTGGCACCGCGTTGCTGCGTAGTTCAGAAGGATTCAGAAAACATTAGCTTTCAAGCCCCACTTTAGGTCAGAAGTATCCTCTGTAACAGCCCAAATATAGCTATATAGGACTGCTTCGCATATAATGCAGAGGTTGCAAAACGCGTAGAGGATAACAGCAGTGCAAAGCCTTCAGACACAAACTGCTGTTTGCAGAGGATTTCCAGCTCAGCTTAGTGTTAAGTGAATGGTGAAGTCTTTTCACCGAGTGCCTGTGTGAAGTATACTAATACCATGTAGCTGGTTTCGTGATCTCATGCCGTCGTATTTTATAATTCCTCTTAATTATACGTACAATTGACAAGTACATTAAAATTGATTAGCCAAGCAGTTCAGTAAGGTTGGTGGACGGCTAAGTAAAATGATTAGGTTTTAGCCATCTTAAGTCCAGCTAGCTTTTCAGTGTGAATTTTTCCTTCCTCATCCCCGACCCTCCCAACCGATTTTGTATTGGCAATGTATGTGATGGTACAGATTATGACTGTTTGTGACTGTCTGTTCTTTTTCTCTGTTTTATGGAGCTTCCCATTAAAAGCGTGTCTGGAATATTTTCAGCAGCAGGTTGCGATGTCTAAAGTTTTACATCCTTTAAGCATATGTTGTCGATTGTTGGTTCCTCATTGAACCCGTGGAACCTGTATCGGAGCCATCCATGTTTACGATTCACCAAGTGTTTACAACCAGGTATAGTTCATCTCAAATCGTTCGTATTGGCCTCATCCGCTATTCAGCTCTTGCTCGCTCCTCAATCACTGCATGTGGGTAAGAGCCAATTAACCTCCCCAGGCGCATTATCCAGAACAGCAAACGGATGTATTCATTGTCTTTCTTTAGGTAGCAAAGGTATCTGAAGTACGTATTTCAGTCTTCAGTAGTTTGAGTTTCCACATTCATCTATCTACACTTGTGCTAATCTTGAATTAAAATCGATCCCTGGAAAATATTTGGTTGCAGCTATTCCTTATTTCTCCCGCTCAGTCAAAATAAATCTACTTTCATAGAATGCTTCCTGCATACCTCCCGTTATCTACCTATCCGGGCTCTTCTACAGGGGTTGGGGGCTAGAGAAGGGCATTATCATCGCTTTCTCAGGAGCCCCACTGTTTTTCTATCTGTATAATCGGGGTGCTCGGTTTGCACTGGAGAAGGAGTTTCTGTTCAAGTAGTTTTCTTTTTCCCAAAGCTAGATAAAGCTGCCCACTGAGACCTAGTCTCCTCACTCTTTTCACTCATTAGCTATGGAAAGGTCTGCCAGCCCCGTGCTTTCGTCAGTTCTTTTTTAAAGCCACATTGAAGTGTTTGTGCCATTTGTTCCATTTTGTTTTGATTCTTGTTTTCCCGTTTCTGTGAGTAAATGGCCTATTAGGTATGGGGCATATAAAACAAGTCTCATAATTTCATGCATGTAGATTTGTAAATGTGCTATGATTTGGGCGGTCTTCACTATTAGTCTACTACTAACAGGTACAATTTGCTGACATATATTAAACTATGTAGTACTACTGCGCACTTAGAGAAGTTTTTTTTTTTAACCAAACATCTGCTTTTATAGGCATTTGAATGTATAACTAACTACTCATTGAGAAATGAATGATGAGATGCAGGCCTTTTTTTGTAATCTTGTGTAGCGGGTGCACCAACAGTAGTCGTGCATGGATACAACACAGAACTTGCATCAAAAGTTTTGAGAAATAAAAAAGAGGAGTAGAAGCAATAGATAACGAAGATTTCTGTAAAGTGTCAGTTATTGTAGTCATTGGTCTCTGTTACACATTTGTGAGGACCTTTCCATTAATAGCAGTTGCTCAGCATCTATATGCAGATAAAGTTTGCTGCTAGCCTCCAAAACAAACTTGATATTGATAGAGTGAATTCAGTGTCACATTGAAAAGGGTTGTAGCCGTCAGACCCTGGTACGTTAAGAGATTCATTGAACTAAATGACTCCACTGACAGTCAAATGTGGTTACGTTTTTGTGTGTGCATTAGTTTATTGTCTTAATGTAAAGGAGTGCTGCTTTGTAGTTGAGCCCCCTTTTGCTTTCTGATGACCCATAGCCTTCAATACAAGAACTCAAACAGGTAGGCTCTGTAGCAGTATCAAGGGATATGCCAACTTGCTAGTGTTTCTTTGAACTTCGTAGGCTCCAGGGAGTGGGTAAAGGCAAGTGGCACACATAAAATTGATTTACTGTTGAAAACTTAGCATGAATATGTAAATGTAATTTTAATGAACATGTCCCAGACATTCGTTCTGTAGGTGTGTGGATTATTTGGAGAAGGATCCCAACTGGATTGTCTTCAGAAGGGGATCCTCTGTATCCCCACGGAGATCATCTTTTTAGGGTCGAGCCTGCGTTGCATGCGCTCGCTCATGCGTATCGCAGCAAGACTCTTTTGTATTTAGAAAAGGGCTTGGAGCCCTGTCAACTTCACGTCAGTGTTTTTTATTGGTTTGTGGGCTTCCCTAATAAAATCTGTTTGCTTTCATTAGTCGAGGGCACGCATATGTCATGGCTTTTCCGGTGGCTAGCCGTCCTCCAGCGCAGCGACCAAGTACAGAAAACATGCGAGTCTCGCTGTTTTCCATCGGGCTTGTGGACTTTTTTTCCTCTAATTTACGAGCGCGATCTCACTTGGCAGAAGTCGAGCGCTTTACATACTTGATTTCACTTTTTCGAGTTATGTACATAAATGCACTTTTGCCCGATAGGTGGAAAGTTGGGTTAAGAGTTTACAACGCGATCAGCTCTAACATGAGCAAACGCAAGACCCGTTGCATTGTAAATGCTTGTTTATCGTTTTGGGCCACCAACCAGGTGGCATCATGTGAATGTTCACCCCCACTGTCGATCCACTCGCCTTTTGGAGCTCTGATCTCTTATTACAGGTTGTTGTATTGTTTAGTTGGAGTGCTACAATTATTTGCCTAAATTAATCATTGCTCTCCCTTATACTAATCCAGTGCTTCCCTCTTCTGCTGTGTGGGTCCTAGTAAGCCCAGGCTTTTTACTCCTGTTTCTGGCATCAGTTTAGATAGGCAGAGCAACCGTTCTAGGAGTACATCGGTGCCACCTTCAGCGTGAGTGACAAATCAAATTGATTTTAGAGCATGGAGGTGGGTGTAATATCTTTTGATCAGATCAAACTAAGCATTTAACACAAGGCTAACGTGAGAAACAAGTGCTATTTGAAAGAATTTTCATTCATTTTAAGGGGCTCTTGAAACTCTTTTTCTTGTGCCAGTATTCCTTATGTTGTTTCTTTGGCCGGAGGCCTGTTTCATAAGTTGTGTGCCTATGTACTCCAGATCCTCATTTGCCAATAGCAGGATTACTTGTTCTTTGTGTCCCCATATCAGTTGTTGTTTTTGTTTTTCCTACTAACTCCCAGTTATACTTTCTCTTTGCCGCCTTATTGTGTTTTTCTTCTTACTGGGGCAACTTCTATGTGTAGTTGGTCACTTAGGTGATTCTCTTAATTTTTCGCCACACTACTTCTGCCTTATTACTTAATTGAATGTGGTAACTTTGGAGGACAAACCGAGAGCACATATATAAAGCTGCTTATCGTAGAAGTGCCTTCTAAGGTGTTATTGATTCATATAGTCTGTACCCCATATTCCAACTCAGCAAGATACCCAGAGGGGATGCCATTGAAAAGGGTGATTGCCTTTGCTGTGGAAAAAGCTCTGATGCCCATATTTTCATATTTTGATTTCCCTAGAGGGAAGACGCAGCTGATACACAAAGCAAAGAGCTACTGAAGGAATAGTATGACCTGAAGTTGTCACTGATTGGGTACTAGGAAGGGCAAAGAAAGACTTCCTTATGATGCTAGTGTATTTTGGGGCTTTAGAAGGGAAGTGGACAGGGCCCTTCGCTGCTCTGAAGATCGGTGACCTCAATTTAATTGAACAGGACTGGTTGTGAAACTGCTAGAATGTATTATGTGAACAGTTGTGCAGAGTTGACAGCAATCTGACTAGGCAGTGAAAGAAAATAAGAGTCCTCCCTGATTCAGATGATGTCCATGCAGTGCAGGCTCGAGGTGTATCTTTCAAGGAGATGTTTGCACCTCTTCCATTATCAAAACGAGTAATGTCTCATTTATGTGACTATGACCAGCTGAAACAGATAATTTCACTGTAGCATTTCATTTAGACACGTAACTGTATACCGGTCTAGAATATGCACAGGTACTGAGAAGACTCATAGTTACAAAGTATTTGCAATGGTTACCATAGAGTAGCTTTCTGAAGTTGCTAAGAGTATTTTATCAAATGTAAAGACACTTGCTTTACTTTTACAAAAAAAAAAAAAAAAAATTAAACCTGCTTTGACATGATATTTGAATGTGATTCATAAAGGGAGTGCAGAATTATTAGGCAAGTAGTATTTTTGAGGATTAATTTTATTATTGAACAACAACCATGTTCTCAATGAACCCAAAAAACTCATTAATATCAAAGCTGAATATTTTTGGAAGTAGTTTGTAGTTTGTTTTTAGTTTTAGCTATGTTAGGGGGATATCTGTGTGTGCAGGTGACTATTACTGTGCATAATTATTAGGCAACTTAACAAAAAAAAATATATACCCATTTCAATTATTTATTATTACCAGTGAAACCAATATAACATCTCAACATTCACAAATATACATTTCTGACATTCAAAAACAAAACAAAAACAAATCAGTGACCAATATAGCCACCTTTCTTTGCAAGGACACTCAAAAGCCTGCCATCCATAGATTCTGTCAGTGTTTTGATCTGTTCACCATCAACATTGCGTGCAGCAGCAACCACAGCCTCCCAGACACTGTTCAGAGAGGTGTACTGTTTTCCCTCCTTGTAAATCTCACATTTGATGATGGACCACAGGTTCTCAATGGGGTTCAGATCAGGTGAACAAGGAGGCCATGTCATTAGATTTCCTTCTTTTATACCCTTTCTTGCCAGCCACGCTGTGGAGTACTTGGACGCGTGTGCTGGAGCATTGTCCTGCATGAAAATCATGTTTTTCTTGAAGGATGCAGACTTCTTCCTGTACCACTGCTTGAAGAAGGTGTCTTCCAGGAACTGGCAGTAGGACTGGGAGTTGAGCTTGACTCCATCCTCAAACCGGAAAGGCCCCACAAGCTCATCTTTGATGATACCAGCCCAAACCAGTACTCCACCTCCACCTTGCTGGCGTCTGAGTCGGACTGGAGCTCTCTGCCCTTTACCAATCCAGCCACGGGCCCATCCATCTGGCCCATCAAGACTCACTCTCATTTCATCAGTCCATAAAACCTTAGAAAAATCAATCTTGAGATATTTCTTGGCCCAGTCTTGACGTTTCAGCTTGTGTGTCTTGTTCAGTGGTGGTCGTCTTTCAGCCTTTCTTACCTTGGCCATGTCTCTGAGTATTGCACACCTTGTGCTTTTGGGCACTCCAGTGATGTTGCAGCTCTGAAATATGGCCAAACTGGTGGCAAGTGGCATCGTGGCAGCTGCACGCTTGACTTTTCTCAGTTCATGGGCAGTTATTTTGCGCCTTGGTTTTTCCACACGCTTCTTGCGACCCTGTTGACTATTTTGAATGAAACGCTTGATTGTTCGATGATCACGCTTCAGAAGCTTTGCAATTTTAAAAGTGCTGCATCCCTCTGCAAGATATCTCTCTATTTTTGACTTTTCTGAGCCTGTCAAGTCCTTCTTTTGACCCATTTTGCCAAAGGAAAGGAAGTTGCCTAATAATTATGCACACCTGATATAGGGTGTTGATGTCATTAGACCACACCCCTTCTCATTACAGAGATGCATATCACCTAATATGCTTAATTGGTAGTAGGCTTTCGAGCCTATACAGCTTGGAGTAAGACAACATGCATAAAGAGGATGATGTGGTCAAAATACTCATTTGCCTAATAATTCTGCACTCCCTGTATGCTAGCTGAGGTAGTCGTTCTATCTACCCTTTGACTGTCCATCCTTGCTGGCCCCTAAAAGTCAAATGCTAAGGAGGCAGTACTCAACAACACGTGAGCTCTTATCAGTACTTGGCTTTTAGATTCCATGAGCAGCTACAGCATTTGTTGCAAAGAAAGCTTAATTATTCTTGATCTCCACAGGACCGAGAGACCTGGCCTAACAATGCAACAGTCAAGCGCTTTACAGTTTAGGAAGTTTTCTAGAGCAGAGGTGTTTGGTGTAGCTGCACTAATTTACTGTTTGAGCAGTTTTTGTCCCTGCTTAATTTGAAACTACCGAACCTAATCCATTGCATCTTTGAAGTTGATGGTTTTTCCTGGTAACTGATGTACTTGTCTGGGATCCTAATTGGTATAGTGCCCTGACTGTTACTGCAATCCACCTATCAACTCAAAGCAAGAATTCCACACATCTCTTTTCACCCTTCTCCCATCCACCTATCCGCCAAGTTCTTCAATCTCCGGCACTGTTTCCTAATGAGAAATCATAATTTAGTATCAGTTTCCACATGACATGCACTGTGTTTTGCAAATTAGCCAAACAGTTTGTGCAGGCTCAGACGGCCATTGGTTAGTGGAAGGGCTTGTGCAGAGCTGGTGAATTCCTTTTAGAATCAATGTAAACCCTGGCTTTGGTGGTGGTAGGAGGGAGTTGATTTAAAGTAAATTGCTGACGTTCCTTATGCTTATCTGCCCCAAGCATCTGACGTTTGCTTTTCGGAGCCGAGAGTTTGACCACCACGCATAATTTATAGTGCTCAAAGGCGATGATGTTTGTTTCATTAAGAAGGAATCAGTCAACACTTAAACTTAATTTTAAATTGCTGTGCACTCCCTTAATTATTTTGATTTGTTTAACATAGATATAAGTTTGTAATACAAAAAACAAGATGGTCTTAAGAGCCTGACCAAATGTCACTGAGACTGTGCATTATTTTTCCAGCTACATCGTGAAAGTTTGCGTAATAACGTTTATAGGCAACTGTTGCAACGCTCTTGTAACTGTGAACAATGACCGCAATTCGAAATGCAAGTTCCCATTACATACAACGTTCATACACTGATTAATGAAAACTGGCGGCATTTGAAATGATAATTCGTGCGATGTCGACTAAGGACAACTATTTGGTTTGTTAAAGAAAAAGAAGAAACGCGCTCTCAGTGTACCACCGGGTTCCCCTTTCTATTGTAAATGAAATTCTATAAGAACTTCATCTAGGTCAGAAAAATATATTGGACATTACACAACATAAATTAATAGCATATGCCATACACAGATGCAGTGAAAATGAAGATTTCGAACTAATGCAAGAACCTAACTGAAAAAAACAGAGAGGGAGGCTGTAAACATTCAACTGTCGCATGGAAACAGAAGGATCTCATAAAAGTAAACTTTGCTTCCAGTATTCTGTTATAGATCAATTCTGTTTTAGAAACAGAAAGCCAAAGAAACAAAAAATATATCCAAATCGATTGCCTACAACCCGAAGGCTGGCGTAATTTGAATGAATGAATAATACTGATAAAGCGCATGGCTACTGTGAAAGAGTGTCCTGGCGCTAGGTAAATACAGAGATCAAAGTAAGTCCAGCCCAACCACCTGCTAGTTTCTAAATAGGTAGGTTTTCCGTTCTTTAAAAAAAAAAAAAAAAGATTATTGGCTAAGATAGACCTTAGATGTGAGGGAAGCTGATTCCATAATTTAGCAGCAACCACAGTAAAGAGAGAGCCTCCCAGACCAAACCTTTTTAAAGCTGGTAACCACCTCCAGAATTTGTAGACCAGAATGAGCGCACCAGAATATATTCAGTCACCCTCTTGTTAAGGAAGCTATGCTCCTTTATTGTGAAAGTTCTGAGGAACCAAATTTAAAGCTTTACAAATTATACATTGCCTCACTGGCACCAGTGCAATTTTTCATGGTAGGAGGACACTGCAGCTGTCTTAGGCAGTTCAAACAAAAGGCAGGCAGCTATATTTTGCATCACCTGTAGATAATAGGTTAAATAAGCTGCCACTCCCAAATACCGTTTTAAAAAAATGAGGCAAAACCCAATAACCCTTGGACCTGGGTACATAAACATTAGAAATAATATATAATAAAACAAAAGGGGGAATTATACCTAGACTTCCACGGTAAAGTTAATTTGTCAAGGAAGGAACTACATTTACTTCATCCAGTATCCTTATATTAATTTATATTTTCTTTTCTTTATCAAGTCAATTACTACAATCTTTTAATCAGATCAGACTTCTTGTGATTATTCTAAAATCCTAGGTGCTCCTAAACATAAATACTCAGTGAAAGTGAAAATTGCGATACAAACGTCTGCTTCTGCCATTGTCAAGAGTAAACGTCCAACCTTTCTCTTTATGGGAAAAGATTAGAGAAGAGCTGGTGAAAATCCTTAAAACATGTAAGTTAGTAGGTTTGCAGACTCAAAGGCATTCCAACCTTGGAACTACTGCTGCTTCCTCCATCCCCAGTATGTAGATCTGTGGAAAGGTGGGGTGGCAAAATGAGGAAATTCTATAGTAGGGTTTGAAACTGCAAGTATTCAAGCCCTGCTATAGTAGTAGCCCTGGCATAATCATAGAGACTATTATCAGAGTGCTTACATAATAGATTGCTGTATAATATGTTGCCGTATAATATGCTGTATAATATTGCTGTATAATATGTTGCATGGCACCAAAGGGACAAGTAGATTTTTTTACAGGACCAGTAGATTTAAGAAATGTCCCATGGACAAGTTGATATTTTATTAAATTCTGCACACCTAAAATAGTCTGGTGGCGCTCTGAGGCACTGTAGCCCCAGCCCAAAGACACCTATTTCTAAAGAAGAGGTGGTGACACCTCTTTCGTAAAAGAAATCCTTTGTTCTGCCTTCCCCTGCCGAGTTAGGCTCAGCAGCAGGAGGGCAGAACAGTGTCTCGGGTCGGCAGCAGCATGGGCTGGTATACAGACCCTGCAAGGGTGTACAAGGAGACTTTGGGGAATCCCCTAAGGAACTCACAGAGTACATGTTATCATGCAACTAGCACTGGAATCGGTGAAGTTGCATGATTCCAACATGTTTGATACCAAGCATGCCTAAGTTCGGTGAAGCCATTATGTAGTTGGACAACTTGTGTTTACCATTGTCCACTACATACCTTAAGATGGCTTCCTCACACTTGGATGGAGTCTGAGGTTTGTAGGGGCACCTCTGCTCATGCAGGGTTGCCCTCAAACTTAGAACCATGCACCCTGCCCTTGGACTGAAGGGTTACCCCCTTAGGGTTGACTTACAGGGTCAGAGTGCAATAACCATGATATAAGGCAAACCTTCTATATGAAACACAAGCTGCCATGGCAGGCCTGTACTCACAGTTTGCATGTTTTCCCTCATGGGTGGCATAATATGCAGCAGCCCATGGGGGACCCCTGGTATACCGGTGCCCTGGGTACCTGAGTACCATATACTAGGGACTTGAATGGGTGCACTAGTATGCCGATTGTGGGAGGTGAAAAGTTACTATACAACAAAATTTAGGGCGAGAGAACACTGACACTGGGGTCCTGGTTAGTAGGATCCCAGTGTACTACAGTCTAAACATACTGACACCAGGCAGAAAGTGGGGGTAACAATGCCAGAAAGGTGCTACTTTCATACAACTCATACTGGCCTTCTTCAAGAAAATGAAAGCTATCCTAACAACTGTGGCCTTTACACCTCCCCTCACCAAGCATACGGTAAGCATAGCATGTTACACGTTTGTTGTGCGATTGTGGAGAGTAAGTGGTGTTCTATGGAGAAAACAGTGAAAGTCTGCACCGAATGGTGGTTCCCCGTCAATGTTGTCTCATTTCCTGCATGATGTTGTCTCTGGGGATTTGGGAAGAAACCCTGTAGCTGTGCTCAGTGGAGAAACGAGTGACAGGGTGGGCAAAAACAAGACTGCAGTATGGTCTGAGCATGTGCCAGAGACTTGCCAACTATTTTACCACTCACCTTTTGCTGTTCATTTTTTTTTAAATAACTTTGTCAATTATTTATTGGATGCAGGGAAAAAGTAAAATAAGCTTGCTTTGAATACAATTGACAGTGAATAAGACATTTGCAAGTATTCCATTACGTTTTATTTTCTACAAGTGATTCACCTGCCAGCTAGTTTCTACAGGCCAATTTTGCCTCTTATATTGTTTTATGGGGAGCATTGCCTTGCAACTAAACAGCTTTGTGCAAGGCATTCCGAGTTGTGTCCACCCTTGTTGGCCCACTTCATAACATCCCTCCTTTCTTTTTTTTCTAGAAAACTCAGAGAGTTGTGAATTGTCTAGGAGACTGTTAAAAATTGAAAGAACTTTGCAGTTAAGTTGCTTATGAATGCCTCCAAAGATGAATAGACATTGGCTCCAACAAGATGGAGTTTTGCATCTTTAATCATTTGAAAGGAGCATTTATGCAGCAGCCCAAGGAGAAATGTTACAGAAATGGAACTCTGGTTGTTGCAGTTTAAAATTAACTGCCCTAGGACTTTGTATTAATGGTATTTCTGCATACTGGCTTTTTAAAAGAGAAGTGTCTACTGCTGGATTGGAATAGACCCCTGACAAAGAGAATAAAAGTAAAGACCCTGCAGATTGAAACCTGCACCAAAGTCCTCTTAAGGGAGTTTAGTAGCCCGAAACAACAAGAACCTTGCCTCACCGCTGGCCAGTACTGACCCCAAGGCACCTCTTGTCAACAGAAGTTCACGAGCCAGCAGAAGTTCAAGGGCTGGCGGAAGACAGCCTCTTAGTGTGGTAGGTGCCAGTTCCAGGCACCCCTGATGCAACCTTTGACTTTATGGCAGCATATTTGCTCCATACCAGCTCCAAAGGAACGCTAGGATTGTTCCTTTTGTTCATATAAATCAGAGCAGTCTACCACAGGCTGCAGTTTGAATTGGTAACCTTTAAACACATTTCTGTAGCCTAATAGCTGAAGCCTCTCTCTTTTGCTACGCTTGGAGAAGCAACTATCCAAAAGGAGTTACTTGATTAATCATTAGGTATGTCTTAGTAATAGTCATCAGTCGACAGTACCTACCACAGGTGCTGCCCAATCTTTTTGGAGATCCAGAGGAAAGGCCTCCTAAGAATCTTTTCTGCAATCACCACTTACCTATTGCTAATTACCAGAGTGGGTTGTATGCCCAATTGTAGTACATGAGCATCAATTAATGTTTGTATGTTGAGACTATCCACAGACTTGGTGCCTGCAAACTGTACAGTGTCCTCGAAAATAGTGTCAACTTGCACTGTGTTACTAGAATGACGATTCTCAAAATGAAATGATTAGAGAAGACACATAGGCTAACATTATGCATTAACTCTTTATTCCCCCTCCTGCAGCACCTTGAAAGTATTCTACTTTAGAACATCAACAATCCAGAACTAGAACCTTCTCATTAAATAGCCCATTTATAGAACTCGCATCCATAGAAAAGCTGCAAACTGATTATCAGATGCTATTATCTCCAAAAATTCCTCAGTGCTCACTGTCCAAGGTCGTCTTTTCTTCAAACACCTCCTATTGTGTATCTAATTGTCAAATATATTAAATGTTAATATTTCATAATTGAAAAACTCAATTCTGACAACAAATAAACTACATCTATTTAACAAGATTTTTTTTTTTTACAACATGTAAAAAAAAAAAACTTATAGTACTTTAAACAACATCCTACGTCCCCTTAACTTCCTCCATCCTAATCATTTTATATATGGGAAGTAGAAGGAGGGATAATGTTAGCCTATATGTCTTCAGTGAAATCCTGATTCTTTAATCATTTCATTTTGAGAATTGTCATTTCATTACAAGAGCAAAGACTAACTTTATGCATGCTGAAATCCCTTCAACACCACTTGTGCCATATGATCTATAGTTTTTAAGTAATGCTTTGTGAAAGTAGTAAAATTTGACCAATCCGCCACCTTCAAAATCAGTTCCAGGGGGACCTCCTGCAAAATAAGCTTTACTCGCCATTGCACCACTTTATAAATGCGCTTTCAACATGTTTACATCAACACTTGCTTCTTCCATTATAATTGTAACCCATCTTGCAATTGTTGCATTAGTAACTGTTCAATGAGGCTTTGTAAAAAGCTAGTAATAGTTGATTCTCCTCATCCTTTCTGTGTTCCAGTATTGCACTCTGATATGCTTTTAAACAATTGACCACAAAACATTTTACAATCTGGAAAAAATGTGATTAAAAATTTGACTCGGACATTGTCTTCACACATGTCCAGATGTCGAAATGTACTCCATCTGGACCATACATTTTTTTTTTTTTGTACTTACCTCCAACGCTTTAACATCCAAAACTCTTCTACAGGAAATGAGACCTAACAAGGTCACTAATGTCATTGATACTCTCTTCAAATCCAGATAATTATTTAATTGCCATGAATGGTGTAACTTTAAAACTAAATTGACGTCCGATAACCTGTCATATCTTGTTTTAGGTGGCCTTCTCAATCTAATACTATTCAAAATCCTACAAATTAAAGGATTTCTTCCGAAAGACTTACCATTCACTAGTACATGTCCTGCTGCATCTGCAGATCTATAACAATTCAACATTCTGTAACTAAATCCCTTTTCAAATTGTTCTACCAGAAAATTTGCCACCCCTACAACAGGGCTTCCAAGGGATCCAGACCCCTCTCCAATCACCAAGAACTCCATGTTCTCCAAATCCCCTTACATCTACTCTTTGTACCTAGTGCCCAGGATTCTTCCAGTAATTTAGTAACCTTTTCTGAAAGTCCTTTACAACATTAAGATATCCTGACACTTTCCAAACAAGTAGTTTCACCACCCCACTCAGAACCAAGGGATGTCCATTTCCTTCCACATTCTCAAGGAAACCTACTTCTACTGGAATCATAAATGAAATGTCTCATGCCGATTCTATCACTGCCGGAAACCACATCTGAGGCACCCAAAAAGGAGTAATTCAACCCCAAAATCAATGCCTTCTTTGTCTCTCTGTCCAGAACTTAACTGTCTCCATACCAAAGATCTTTGTGTAAAGCATTCCTTTTCACTCTCTGAAGTGCACAGTAATGTAAGGGACCTGGAAAAATTGCTTGAGTCGAGGATGACAAAAGTAATGTCATATACACTAGATCCCTTAATGTTATATTATCCTTCCTCCAAACCTGTGTTGGTTCCTTTTTATCATTTTGATTTTCCTTAAGGGCAATTGCAAAATTATCTTCACAGAATCTTTTTGGAAACCTAAAAAATCTATTGTTTGTGTGGGTATCACAATTGATTTCTCCTTGTTTATCAAGAAGCCTAATTCCTCTAACAAATTCTGCACTAAAATCAAACGAGTCGTCAGTTCTTCCAATGCCTGAGACATAATCAAGATTTTGTCTAAATAAAAAATTAAGCTTGATCCTCCCTCCCTGAGGTATGCCATCACTGCTCTCATCACCTTAGTAAAACTTTAAGGAGCTGAGGACAAACCAAATGGAAGGCACTGAAACGGATACAACTGATATCTCCACCTGAATTGAATGTGTTTCTGACTCTTCCCTCTCATGGGGATTGAAAAATAAGCATCCTTCAGATCTAGCTTTGCTATCCTGTTGTCCTTTTGTGAGGATTACCTCCATTATGTAATGCCTGTATATTAAAAATGTTTGTCGTTTCCTGAGGTTTATGACTGCTCTTCATCCTTTTTCTTTCTTTTCTGCCAAAAAAAGATTGCTCACATACCCTTTCTCTCTTTCTTTTATTTGCCTGATCGCATTTTCTGAGCCATAGCATCTATTTCTAAAACTACAATTATATTTTCCTCTTTGGAAAATATTAACTCCCTTTGTGCCAAATTCTGATTTGGAATATCTGTAAATTCTATCTCAATACCTTGACTACTATCCAATGTCCACAGGCCCTGAGTTATCTCTGTCCATTTGTTTTACAAATGTACACATTTTTTTAATCAACCACCCATCTTTTCTGTTTATCTCCATACTCACCTTGTGATATAGAGAAGGAATGATTTTGTCATTGTGTGACTCATCCTCTACCAAATCTTCCTCCTTTCCCTCTATTTGAATAGAAGCTGAGAAAGCATTGATACCCTCTTCCATATCTTTTGAACTGCTTGATATATTGGGACTTTGCAAATCCACAGTTTGTAGATTGTCCCCTTCTACTGGCCCTTCCAAAAACACTGTTGTTAAAAACTTTCCACATATTAACCTGAGCCGCATCTAAGGCTCTAAATGTTGACACATACTTACCTATACTTTTTGAGTGAACCACCACCAAATGAAAGACCTCTTGCTTCCTCGCCGAGTTCCTTCTCTGTTAAGTCTCCCAATTTGGGGCTTATTTTCATTAAAATTGCTTTTCTTCTCTCAGCCAATAACCCAGCACCCATTGCTTAATAGAATTAGCGCTCTCTGGCTCCAACCTTGTAAGAGCTCAGCATCAACTGGAGTTTTATTTAAATACACTTCTTCTGCCATATCTAGGATCCTAGCTATAATTCCTAGCACATCAAGAAGCTCACCTTGACATTCGTGGATCTCTACCAAGTCTGAATAGAAAAGAAACCAATTCTGGGTCTGAGTTTGGAGTACAACAAACTTTATTGAATTTTATGGTGCATGCCAGTTAACATTAGAAATTTAGCAATATCAGTGGTAACCAGTAATACATAAAAGGTACAATTAGCCATTTCCCTGTTATCAATTTACATGACTTACCTATTTTTCTCTTGGCGAGTGTAAGTCCCAGGAAGAGGAATGATTATTCCTGTTGCCCACCAGGCAATCGGAGATATGTAGGAGTATCAGTCTGAGTCCAATGGGATGGCCTACACAAGGCCCTACCCAAAAGCATTGTCCAGTTGAGCCAATATTGTGTCAAAAACAGGATAGCCGCATACCGTATGGACGAATGTACCCTTTGCTGTTTGACATCGGAGACATGGGGGGGGGGAGGTAATTACTCCCATGTGCCACAGACGGTGTCTAGTGTAATATGCCCTGTGGTGGTATTTCTACTGTATCAGGTGCACTGAACTAGCCCTTGCCATAGGCACCCTTTAGGCCTCTGTCCAGTCTTCGTCTTACTAGTCATTAATATCAGCCTCCCAGGTTCGCTGGAGGGCTATTGATTACTAAGGAGTGGTATATTTTAGTAATTTTATGGTTCCCCCATGTCCCTGGATCGGCGCTTTCCTTCCAGGGGGTTGAAGTTGGGCGGTGTGTCTAGATTTTTAATGTATGAAGTGATTGCATGTCGTAGTTGCAGATATCTATGGAATTGGTGGTGATGTAATTGGTAGCTTGTTTGTAAATCTTGAAAGGTTTTCAGTGTTGTGCCATCCAAAATGTCCCAAAGGAGCAAAATTCTGATCAGGTCCCATTTCCTGAATGCCACAAGCTGAGCCACTTGTGGCATGACAGAGCCATGCCATAGGGGTGTCATCTCTGTAAGCCTACCCCACCAGCCCAAGCTTTTCAGTGTTCTTCGCCACATGGTAATGCTCACCTGTGTTGCAGGGGGAGCTGGTCAATTTTCATGGTACTATACAAGAAGGCAAGGAGCTGAGTGTCACCCATTGCCCGTCTTTCAGTTGTGTATTCAGGGTTGTTATGTTGGCTACAACACAAGTCAGTTATATTCAATAAAAGCTATGCTGCTTTGTAGGAGTAAATGTCAGCCCCGGCTATCCTCCTGGGGTATTCCACCTTTCCAGAGGAAGCCAAAGAGGGTAGTGTTGATTTGGTGGAACCAACTACATGAGATAGGTTATTGATAGTTGCGCCCTCTGTATAATAGTCCCGGGAAGGAGACCATTTTAAATATCGATAAACAACCTAGTAGTGATATAGGGAGAAGTGACCATGCTTTAATTTCTTCCTTTTTGTTTGTTTCTTTAATGTCCAGTGTTTATTAGTGAGATAATGTATTACCAATACAACTGAAATTTGATTGTTATAGGTTTCAGGTTTTAAAAATATGTTCTTTGAGTTCTGCAGATACGGACTTGTAAAGTTTCTTTACGACTATTAAAATAAATTTTGTGTATATTTTAAGGAACATGTTTACCCTGGATTTTCACAACCGTGTGCACGCTACCAACAGTCACAGAGATGCGCACTCCAAATAAACACTTTCTCTAAACAGTAAAAGCACCAACACACCTAGATGTGCACAACACAGATAGTTTAATGTCTCAGGAAAGCAGCTGGGAGTAGAGCACACAGAAGAGATAAAATTGATGCCATTCGGATGAAGGACGCTGACTAGCAGCCTTAGCTCAGCAACCGAACACTCAGGCTCTGTTGCTGTGTTCCAGATTCTCAACATGCAGAAAACAATGCATGACTTCTGGTTCAAACGTTCAGGCTGCGAGTCGGACCGGAAGTACCATAGCATAAGTGTATTGCACTGTAGGTACCTGCTTCTATATTTTGTACTTTTCAGCATCAAAAACATTTTCATTATACTTGGCACACATTAAAAGAAAGTCACCCACAGCCTTTCAACATAGCAGAGACTGGTCCTGTCATCCGCTCCCCTGGCATGTAGCAGCGCTAGGTTCCCTTTGACAAGATTACCTAGCCCATTAATGTAGCCTCGTTGGATTTAGATGAATACTCTGAAAAGAGCTTTATGCTTTTTAATTTTAAGAGGTCCGTATATCGTGCTGCAAGCATTCGTATAGGCCTATGAACCTTTTGACTCCTTCAGGATTTTCTTACCATAGCTCCAGAACAGAAACAATAATCAGTACACAATAACCAATAATCATTGTCAAATCAATAATCAATGGTGTCAGTAAATTGCACACACCATGACTTTTCAGCCATGAATGACCACACCTTTAGTAGAAGTTTAGTAAGTTTATTCCCCTATAATTAACAATGCTAAAGTCATGTAGGTTAATCTCCAAGTCAAATCAAACACAATAATATTTGTTAACCAAAAAGACGCAAGAAACATGATCTAATCAAAGGTTGAATCACAATGCATTCTAAAGCATCAGCACAAATCATCAGAAAAATCAGTTTCAATAGTACCACATAATCCATAGAGTTCAGCAAAATAATTTGTCAACTATTTATCTCTGCAGTTTGTCATTCGTCATGTGAATAGCCTCAACTAACCCAGATTAGCATCAGCATGTGGGGCTTCATACAAAAACAATTTAGAACACAAATTTAGAAAACATCTAGCTAAGAAAACTATTAAGACAGCGCAGTTGGTTCCTAGAAAGAAAAGGCATAAAAATGAAATTGTCACATTGTCATATCTACCTGTCCACGGTATGAGTCAGCAAGCAGAATCAGTCTTCGTCCTCTGGTTATCAATCGGGCAGCAAAACATCAGGCTCTCAGTCAGAGAGTATGAGCCCAACAACAGAATCTTGAATCTCTTCTTCTTCCAAATATCGCATCACAAATCAGAATAAGGTCTGCCGTCTTTTCCCTCTGTCACGGTGTTATATCAAAGTCACCCAAATTATCCCCTAATTCCCAAAAGGTCAATTAATCGTACGCTATTACTCTGTCAAGTGAGAGTTCTATACCAGATCTATGAATTCTAATATTTCACACTTCACATGTCACTGATTGGTCTGCTTTACGATGTTCTCACCATCCGGCTTGTCAGGTATCTAATTTGTTGCACCTTCCTCTTCAGTCAGTGTCTTGATTGTTCGCGTCCTGAGAAAGAACCTCTAGCACACATTACACACATATCAATACATTTTAAGGACACTGTCTCTTGTTAGTTGGTTCTCATGGAAAGCTTCTGCTTAAGCACTTTGAACTAACTGTGAAATGCTCATTGTCTTGTTACTCTGTCAGCATTTTTTATTAAACGCTAAAAATATAGCTTCTGCATGAGGCCTGGCAAAACTAGGCCAAGGCAGTCGCTAAGTTAAGGCCTACAATTAATAAACTAGAACATACTTGATAACTCTTAATATGACATATTACTACATTAATCTAATATATTTTCAATAATTCATAAGTATTAAAAATTATTTAGTACATTTCGTGAACATTGGTGGCCAATCTCCGAGGTCACAATTTCAAACGTGCATAATATATTTCTGCGTTAATTCATTTTTCTACATGTCATTATTAAAAATACGTAAACACTCATTAATAATTTCTAATTAAGACATCTGCTCCAGCACTTGCAATAAATGTTTTATCAGGCTCAGGCCGCTCCTAGCAGTACTGCTAGTGGCAGAATGAAAACCATTCAAATATGCCGCACTCAGAATAGCAGCACGGGCCTAGTAGCAGTTTTTGGGGTCTCGTGAAGCTCACAAGAGTTAAAAACAATTAAATTAATGAAGAAAATATGTTCTTTAAAAAAAAGAAAAAAGACACTTGGGCACACTTCACACTGAAGGGGACTACCTTTATAGCTAATGTACTCATAGCGCAGAGAAACATTTCCATGAGTGAAAGTGAAGTGATCCATTGACTGAAGTGTGCTGGCCTATTGCCCAATACCAGATACTGTGGTGGGTGGCATAAAATGTGAATACTGCAGACCAATGGACGAATATGGCTACTGAAAGTCTGTCAGTATACGTATGTTTTGAAAAGCTTTTTGGGGGAAAACAAAAGGCGTTGGCTTATAGAGGATTGGGTTTGCTGGACACTTACATACCATATAAGTTATCTGCATCGAAACACTACAGTCTTGAAACTTTTTAATGAAAAAAAAAATGGAAGTGGATAAGGTGGAACTTTGAGAAAACGCCAACCTTCCTAGCATAACTCTTTGCCTTTTGGTGATCTGTTTTGCTTTCCACTAATGACTGAGCTGACACAAATCTCTGGAATGCACTTATTAGTTCAAAGAATACATTTATTATTTCACCACAAAGTTCCTAAAAGGAGATTAGTATGTTGAACACACACGTTTAAAAATAGTCGCAACAATGAAAGGAAAATATACCAAAATGATTCTCCACTGCAATATACCCAGCAAATACATTTATTTATATTCTATGTAAAGCAAATAATGAATTAAAAATGCATCACCGTAGGGCCTGCCAGGTACTTCATCTTTCTTATGCCAGCAAGACGATGACCCCATTCGACTGCAAAAGAGAAAGAGATCTCTACCCTCACGGGAAAGATATCAGGCATCCGACGTCTAGAATCCTGATTGAGGCCACTGACCCTCTCACTGTCGCACTGGGTCTTTTTATATCTTAAAAAAAACACAAAAGAAACTTTCTGGGAAAAAAAACCTCATTTTGCAATTCAAACATGCTGGCTAGTTTATGTATGCTTTGAAAATCACAAGTTGGGGTTTGGCCACAATCCCAAGATGTCAAATCAAAACAAGGCTGTTCCCTGCCGTCTGAGTACATCCTTCTCAACCAAAGCCCTTGGTGAGAAAAAGCACGAAAACAAGACAGAATGCACAGTTTACAATGTGGAAAATTACAAGCAGCCTTTAACATTTCAGTGTCTGATGCTACGATAAAGTAAGTAGGCAGAATGAATCTGAAGCTAAACTAAATACAAAATTCGAGGTAAAATATAATGAAACAGGTTGACAGAACATCCATGGTACTCTGCATTGATCCCATGCAGAACTTTGGTCTGTGAAGCACAATTAGCGCTAAATGGATCCATAGGTTTTGTACTTTAAAAGCAGCAGGAGCTTTGCATAAAGGTGATCAATCATGTTCAAGTTGGGGGTGCTGTCCCTCCCCCGACCCCACACGCAAATGCCCGAAGGGAGACCAAACAGCACACTCATGGTCAGTGGCAAGTCTTAGTAGGATCTGTAAAAGAAACAAGTATGATTTTTCTTACAAGTAACATTTGTCATCTGAAATATGCTCCAATTTTTCATTTCCTTGTTTTATAATCAGCAGGACGTTATTGGGTCCCTTGGCTATAATCTCTGCAGGTTCTGGAGGACCATTTGGGGAATCAACCCACACCTTAGCACTGAGGTTTTTATCTGCTGAACTTCCCTTTCCTTGCACTATCAGAAGGGCTGGGGCAGTCCCCTTCCTCACCAATCCTCCAGACACTAAACTTATTACAAATTGGGCAATTCTGCCTCCAATCTGTATTAATAAATCAGCTTCTCCACTATTCAACAGAATAGCTTTGATTGCTACATGTCCTGGTAACGTTCCTCTCCCCAATTGACCTTTGACTGTTTGTGTGACAGATCTCTGTTGTGTGTGCTGACAAATAGGTCATTGCAAAATCAGTTTTTTATCAAATCTGGGGGAATGTGCATCCCTATAATCTCTGCTCACCTGTAAGTGGCTTTTTCTCCCAGGTTTCCACATTTCTGGTGCGCCCGTTTAGCCATCCCCACCAAGTCAGAATTTTGGGTTACCACTTCTGCCTCTGAAATCTTGGCTCTGTCGTCTGCAAGGGAATTGAATCAGCGTTCTAGTGAGTCAATGGGACAATGAGCATCTCCGACTTTACTCTGTTCTAACATTTTCCAAATTTCCTTCCTCAACTCTTTGCTCCAAACCTCCTTTGAGTGAATGAACCAGTTATGGGCATGCCATGTGGGAAGCCAAATGGCCAATTGGCGCAGTGGACAAAGAATCAGTGTAAAAATGACTAGTACCAAGCAGCTCTCTTTTACAGCTTAATACACAGCGTACAATTCTGCATATTGGCTACTTTTCCCTTTTCCTCTGGTGGTAAACAACTTTTCAGTAACTATATTGTATGATGCTACTTTCCAGTGTCTTTTGGTACCCACATATTTGAATGAACCATTAGTAAACCAAACATGCTTCCTATCCTCAAGGGACAAGAATTCAAATGGCACACCCCATCTCACTGGTGACTCTTTTACTTGCTGTACCTCCTGCACCTTCTCCTCATCCTGTACAGGGGCTTGTAACACCTGTTCATGTAGGGCTGCAGTGCCTGCCGGTCCTACTTGAGCCTTGCCTTGTATGTACCATTTCCAGCGTATAATACTAGCCTCTTGTGCATGTCCTATACAGTGAGATTTAGGTGAACTCATCACCCACTGCATCATTGGTATTTCAGGTCTCAGAATGACATTATGATCTAGTGTTATCTGCTCCGTATCAACAAGAGACCAATAACCGACCAAAAGCTCTTTTTCAAAAGAGTATAGCGCTCCTCAAAGTAGGGTGCTTTCTAGTTCAGAACTCCAGGGGCACCCTCGTCCTCCCCTGTTTCTGCCACATATTCCAATTTGCATATTGTTCCTAACAGTTACATGTAACTCAGTGCCTCCCTCTTGCACTGGCCACAAGTCTAAAGTCTGTTGAATTATTTCTTTTGCCAGATCAAAAGCATACTGCTGCTCTTTACCCCATTCAAACTCATGTTTTTTCCTGGTTACTTTGTACCATAGGGTTAAGATTTTACTCAGATGAGGGTTACGCTGGTTCCAAAAATCAAATAATCTCATGAAACTCTGTGTCTCTTGCTTAGTGCGAGGAGTAGCAAACTCCAAAATCTTTTGTTTTACCTGTAACAACATCTCTCTATGTTCTGGAGTCCACTGAATTCCTGTAAACTGCACATTTTGCAACAGTACCTGTGTCTTGTCTGAATTCATTGTACACATCATACTCTGCAAATGTTGTCTGAATATACCAGTAACATCATCAACTTCTTGCTTGGTGTAATCTTTTAAAGAATGCATTTCGACTCCTGCCAAAAACTGGGCTACAAACTGTTCTGCTCATGCAGCTCACACTGGCCCCCTCCTTTTTTAACCTCCTCATTACTGGAATGTGAAAAGTCAGATTCCCATGTAACAGCTTGGTAGATTTCAGCTTTATCTTGTAATAATTTATTTTGATCATACATTTTCAAACAGGGTTTGTGGTGCTTCCTTCAACTTTCTGAATAAAAACATATTTACACTTTTAAATAGTGCACTCTCAACCTCCAACCTCTCTTTTTAGACTGTCCGATCTATGCCAAAATGTTTTGCTTTCCACTAATGACCGAGCTGACAAAAATCTCTGGAATGCACTTATTAGTTCAAAGAATACATTTATTATTTCACCACAAAGTTCCTAAAACGAGATTAGTATGTTGAACGCACACGTTTAAAAATAGTCACAACAATGAAAGGAAAATATACCAAAATAATTCTCCACTGCAATATACACAGCAAATACATGTATTTATACTCTAATGTAAAACAAATAATGAATTAAAAATGCATCACCATAGGGCCTGCCAGGTACTTCATCTTTCTTATGCCAGCAAGACGATGACCCCATTCGACTGCAAAAGAGAAAGAGATCTCTACCCTCACGGGAAAGATATCAGGCATCCGACGTCTAGAATCCAGATTGAGGCCACTGACCCTCTCAATATTCGCAATTCAAACATACTGGCTAGTTTATGTATGGTTTGAAAATCACACGTTGGGGTTTGACCACAATCCCAAGATGTCAAATCAAAACAAGGCCGTTCCCTGCCGTCTGAGTACATCCTTATCAACCAAAGCCCTTGGTGAGAAAAAGCACGAAAACAAGACAGAATGCACAGTTTACAGTATGGAAAATTACAAGCAGCTTTTAACATGGCAGTGTCTAATGCTATGATAAAGTCAATAGGCAGAATGAATCTAAAGCTAAACTGAATACAAAATGTAGCCTGTAACTGGTGAACACTGGACAGCTAATCCAGATGCAAAGCAGTGCAACACAATCAGTGGTCAAAACACACATTTCACTACATGATCTAACCGCTCTCCCTTTACACCTCTTTTTTTTCTGGTTGAATCTGACTGATAATTCAAAAGAACATATAGGCTAATGACCACAATATTTTATATCTGCATTAAATATGTGCTCTGTCTGCAAATTTTGCAAAGCCCAAATAGAGGTTTCCTGTCTGGCCCAGTGTAGTATGTAAAGATACTGCCAGAATATTATTAACTTCTAAGAAAGTGAAGAAATCATTTTTAAAAGAGGGTCAGTGCAAAGATGTCCTAATATGACAATGCTCCGTCCTCCGTCTACAAGAGGAAAACTAAAGTTTTTGTACATCTTTCAGTATACATTTTTTCCATAGCGTGTTGCTTGTTTGAAATATACCCCCCTCCCACACCCACTTCCAGTTATCATTTCCATTCCTGTAGGACAGTCAGTAGTGAAAACTGTGCAACCAACTAAGATTTTCAACAGTAAAAGTTTATGAATTATGCTCTCTTCATTTTATAGTACTGCTGCTCATTTTGTAAGAGATTGCCTTCAGTGCTAGATTACCTTCCATTTTGGAACAAGAAAGTCTGGGATAGCATTTAAGAGGGTAAGGTGGAGCATTATTTATGTTTGGAAAGTGTTTAATGCTATAAAAAAAAAATCCAAGTTTGTCTGGTATCAAACACCTAATGTAAAGTTCGTTCTTTGTGGCAGCTAAAAAAATGTAATAAAGTGAAAGATCACCAGTATATGCCCTGATACATATTTGTCCCGTCTCTTTTAGAGAAGTCCCCATGATGTACATCCTTCCACCTTCTTCCCAGGAGTTGCATCTTTAAATCACCTTAATTCTTTAACTTTAAACTAGACAAGGTTCATTTCTTGCATGTGCCTGCTGCTGAAGGTTTGTGCTAGAGGTGAGAAAACACCCATGTAAGCTAAAGGGGGTTCAGGGTTTAACAGAATTGGCCCTCTCATCCATTGCATCTAACCTTCCCATTCATTCCTGTGCTTGACTGTACAAGGTTCTTGGAATGTGAACAAGCACTTGCAATGCAGTAGGTCTCGCATTTATTTGAGTTGGAGCTGTTGGCATTGTAAATGGATAACTGGATTTTTTTTGCCACATTAATTGGTCAACACTGATGCATAGTTTGGTCCTTTCTGCCACCTAATTCCAGTTATAATGTAAGGGCTAGTAGACCCACTGGATTATTTTTTTAAACAAGGCCTTAAAAACACAAACTATCCCCAGGTGAAAAACATATTTACTTTGCACTTGGTACAGGTGGCATTGCCTGCGGGACAATGAATAAATAACTGTACTCCAATAATCCGTGCTTACTTGATCCCTGTCCCTTTACTGCAGTCTGGGGAGTCGACACCCATGATTTTTCATACGCTTGAGGAGAGCCACCTCGCATGATATTAATGATCCTCAGTCAGACGTCATCTAAAATATTAGTTATTAAATATTGACCATAATTAACTGTAAGATCTACTCGAGGTTAGTTTTATAGATCAACTCTGTTTATTGATTTTAGAGGTAAAATCACAATACACAGCTCTATGCCTACAACCTTCACGGCTGGCAGCAAATAACATTGTCTATATGAAGCACCAGAAACGGGTGCCAGGCGAGAGAATTGATATATCATGAACTCAGTACAGCATTGCCTCTCTCATACCTCAAACAATAACAACAAGAACCGGTATCATTTAATAGGAAACCAGCTGGAAAGAAAAAAATATAGAACAGGGAAAAACAGAACAAGGTTAATTTGTTCATCGTGAAGATATACCAGAGCTAAGGAAGCCACGAGTTATAGCTTGGGACCAAATCCGTGCCCCAGAGACCTAGAAGCACCTGATATGCTGCATTGAGGGCAAGAGCGATCTGTCGACCTCTCAAAGACCGGAGAAGGAAGGTGAGAGGATTGGGCAACTCTAATATAGTATATGTCGGGAGCCTCGGAATCTCTGTGCGGAATACCGTCAATGTCATCCAAAATGCTGTTCTAATATCTTTGCAGTTTCGGCCAGTGCCACAATAAGTGAATGAGGGTGCCCGTATTACCACACCCCCTCCAGCAGAGCTCCGATTTGGTGGAGTCCCACCCCCAGACCCTCGCCGGGGTGTAGTACCAGGAAGTGGCTATCTTGTAGGCCTTTTCAGCCCCTGAGGTATTGTAAGCTGTATGGTGCACCCTAAAATATATGTCCTCCTACTCCACTCCTCCTCTGTCAACTCTCTCCCAATCTCCCGCTCCCATCGCTTCTGCCCCTTCGTCTTGGAGAGTGGGGCGGCCCTAAGGAGGAGCGCATAGATTTCGGATATCAATCTCTTATCATCCTTCTTCCCTACCAACCATTTCTCAAATGTTGTAAGTGTTCTAGCCACTAGGGGTTTAACTGTTGGCTGCAATACCCAGTGACGGACCTGATAACATGTCATTCTATCTGCTTCCGTTAGATCATAGGTCTCCCTCAGCTGGTCAAAGGGGACAATACCATCAACGTCAAACACCCTACTCTTTTACACCCTTTCGCCTGCAAGCGCTGAAACCCTTCCGAGTGTAGTCCAGGGGTAAACTCCGGGTTCGCACATGTTGGCGTCATGGGGGAAGGGAAGGTCGTCAAGCCGCATCTAGTCACCACCGCATCCCACACCCGAGAGTCGTACCCTTAATGGGGGATGAGTAGAGTCCTGACGCTCTATGCCTATGTCGCAGCCAGGGTTCCTTCCAAATATGGGACCTGGCAACTGCCTGGTCCATAAAGCACCAGTGTTTCTCCGTCAGCTGGCGACTCCACTCCAATAAAAAGCGCAGCTGAGCCGCCTGCTAGTACTTTAACAGACACGGAACCCCCAGTCCTCCCTCCAGCTTTGGACGATATAAAGTGTTGCACGGGATCCGCACAGGTTTCCAGCCCCAAATAAACTTCAGAATCGCCTTTTGGAGCGTAGCTATGGTATTAGGCGGCGGAGTCAGGGGAAGGGTCTGAAACAAATAGAGAATACACAGCAAAATAGTCATCTTAATCGCCGCGATCCTGCCAAACCAGGATCATTTATGCTTCCCCCATAGCTCTAAGTCTTTTAATACCTCTCTGAAGAGGGCTGCATAGCTCAAGCAAGACGTCTTCGCTGTCGTCATCGCCAGGACAATCCCCAGGTATGGGATGTGCGACAATGCCCATGAGAAAGGGAACCTAGAGTGCAATTCCTCCTCGTGGTCCGGGGAGACCGACAGATTCAGGATCTGAGACTTCTGCATATTAACCTTAAACCCAGAGACTGTACCAAATGCATGCAAAGCATCTGCAAGCGCAGGAAGTGAGGGTTGCAGGCTCTGTCAACGTAGAGGCTAATCAGTTGATAGTCTCCCCCAAATTTGATGCCCGTAACTCGTGGGTCAGCTCGAAGCCTCTGAGCCAGAGGCTCCATATAAAGAGCAAACAGAAGCGGGGAGAGCGGGCACCCCTGCCTCGTCCGTCTTCTTATCGGGAACGGCAGGGAGACCGTTCCGTTAACACAGACCGCCGCACTAGGTGCATGATAAACACATTTGATCCAGGTCAGAAGCATCGGCCCGACCCCAAAGCGCTCCAGCACTCAAAAGATAGGGCCAGTGCACCCTATCAAACGCTTTCTCCGCGTCGATAGTAAGAAGGAGAGCTTCTCTATGGGACCTATGCGTTTTATCTATCAGGTGTAGAATTAGTTTCGTATTAACCCTGCATTGCCGCTGAGGTATAAAACCCACCTGATCTGGGTCCATTAGCCCGGGCATATAGGGGTTGAGGTGCTGCGCTAATATGCCTGTGAACAGCTTGGCATCGATATTTAAGAGCGAGATAGGGCGATATGATCCACACTCCTCTGGGGCCTTCCCGGGCTTATGAACAACCGTGATAAGGGCTTCAAGCATACTGGGGGCAAGAGACTTGGTCTCTGTAAAAGAGTTGAACAGCCAGGCGAGCACAGGGGCCAGCTCCGAGCAAAAGGGTTTGCAGAAAAGCAGAGTGACTCCGTCTGGGCCAGGTGATCTCCCCACCTTTAAAGGCGAGATGGCCGAAACTACCTCCTCCAGCCGAATAGGCTGGTCAAGAAGATCGGCATCCTGCTCCCTGAGTGGCATGACATCGCAGTCAGACAGACAGTAGGAGAGGTTGAGAGCAATGGTTGTGCCCTCTGCGTACAGCACCCTGTAAAACTCGGCAAAGGCCTCTGCAATCTGCGTATCAGTGTGCGCCTCCCCCTGAGAGGGGGAATGCACCATCTTTATGGCAGAAGCATGCTTCTGAGCCCTTAGCTTCTGAGCCAGGAGTTTCCCACATCTATCGCCCCTTGTATAATATTTGTGTTTCAGGCGCGTAAGCGCATATTCCGCTCTGTCTCAGTCCAAACTCTTCAATTGCATGCGCACCTTCTCTAACTCTCTCCAGACTCTGGGAGCTCCCATGTGCTTGTGGGAGCGCTCCTGGGCGGCCACTCGCCTCTCCAGGACCTCTCTCCGGGTCCCTGCGAGCCCTATTTTCTTTAGCCGAAAGGGATATCACCTCCCAAGTATAACTACTTTAAGCGCTTCCCAGAGGGTCTCTAGGCTCATCAGACCATCATCATTCTCGGCAAGATAGTCTCCAGTCGCTCATCTCACAGCATCTTCCATGTCAGGGGATTGCAAAATCGAATCCCGGAGGCGCCCGCTAGGTCCCTGCGTGCAGTCAAGACCCAGGCGGACCGTCATGGAAATAGGAGCGTGATCCGCCAGAGCCCGTGGCTCTATTGAAGTCTCTCACACCCTGGAGCGAAACTCTGAGGAGGCTAGAAAATAATCTATGCGTGCATACGTTTTCGTGGCAGTTGAGTAAAACGAGTAATTGCGGAGGCCCAGATGAGCTGTCCGCCAAATATCCTCCAGATCACAGTCCGCCAGCCACTGCAACCCAGCCGAAGTCAGGGCCCCAGATTGCCCATATCGTTGCTCCGATCTGTCCAAGTCATTGTCCATGACAATATTAAAATCACCTCCCACAAGCAACGCCCTCTCCGGAGTCGTGAGTGTCTGGGACAAGGCCTGTTTCATAAAACTTTCTTGTTGAGTGTTTGGCGCGTATATAGTTGCAATTGTGAAATGAAAAGAGTCAATACGAGCCCTCAAAGCCAAAAACCTGCCCTTAACCTCGTGAATCTTAGCAATGACTTCCCCAGGAAAGGACCTTGAAAACAAAATCGCCACACCACCGTGCTTAGTGAGCGCAGAAGACCAGTACTGCATGGGGAACCATCTAGAGCGCATGCAATACACATCAGTAGCCAGCAAATGTGTTTCTAGTAACAGACAGACATGGCACCCCGAGCGTTCTAAGAAGGACAGTACTGCTAGTCTCTTCAAGGGATTGGTCAGACCCCCAACATTGAGGCTTCTACACTTAAGATTCAGGCACGAAGGAAGAGGCAAACAGCCATGACCGCTGACCTCCTCGATAGGGCCGGGTTAGGAAACCGTCCCCGATAGAGCATCCACATATTACCATTGTGAGGCTCAGGGGGGAATGAGATGCCAGCAGGGGAAGGAAAGTAAAACTAGGCAAAAAAGCACAACAGGTGCAGATTAATAACCGTTCAAGTCAGTTACAGAAGGTCCATTGCGAGGCGTATTTCCAGACTAAGGTCCGAAATATTCATGTGGCCCACTCCTAGTGTTCGGAGGCCCCGCCACCCAGACCTGGAATAAGTCCTGTGCACAGCAGATCTACAGGACGGTCCACGGGCTCACCCGTTGATTACCAGCCGGAAGCAGCGCCTACGGGCAGGTGCTGGCCGTGACACTAGTCAGGACGGTTTGTCTCTCCTGGGCCCGCTCCCTCGAAGAGGGGTGGGAAGGCCTCCGCTTCCTTTCTCTCCTCCGCCAACCCGTCTGGCGCGCTACAGAGTCCCCTCCATGGGACCCCGCCTGCTGTTCCGACTCCTCCAGCCCCAGAACCCGGCGGGCCTCTTGCAGAGACTTCACCAGCCGCATCTGGTCTCCCCATCGGAAGACAAGCCTAAAAGGATGGCCCCAAGTGTAGGCCGTGGAGTGGGCACGAAGGTGATCCGTGATGGGCATAAGCTCCCTGCGCCTCTGCAGGGTCCGCACAGAGAGGTCCTGATAGAGCTGCAGACTGTGCCCAAGCAACTGGATCAGAGGGAGATTCCGGCGACGCTGGAGAATAGCTTCTTTAGCCGTGAAGTTATGTACACATGCTAGAATATCCGGAGGGTGCGCACCCGCACCCCCGGCCTGGTTCACCCTGTGGACCCCATCTAACGTAATCTTGTGCGTGTCCTCCGAGCCTAAGAGAGAGCGAAACAAGGCAGTGACAAACTCTAAGAAATCCTCTCTCACGGCCCCATGTGGCACCCCTCTGATGCATATGTTATGGCGCCGAGACCGGTTCTCCAAGTCCTCGATCGCAATCTGCAGTTGCTTCTGGTGTTCACGCAGACGGAGAAGTTCCTGTTGAAGCTGCTCAACCTCCTCACCTCTGGCGATCTCATTATCCTCTATGCTGGACACCCGTTCCCCTAGGGACGTAATATCAGTCCGCAACTCCTGCATCCCCTGGGAGATATCTCTACGAAGATCCTGCAGATCCACCCTCAGCGAATTGAACAAGGAGGTAAGAAAGCCTTTCGTCACCGGAGACTCACCATCGGCCTCTGCCTCTCCCAGGCCCTCAGCCCCACGAGCCGGGGCCGCTGCCTCAGCCTGCCTACTCTGCGATGGGTGCGATCTTGTCAACATCTCCCTTACAGATTGCTCCCTTTTAGGTTTGGTGGATGTCATTGTGGCTCTCAAGGCGCTAAAAAACCTCTGCTCCGTCCACTACAGGGGTCCGCACTCCGCACTTCCTCCCGACCCCCGCTGCGGGACGACCAGTCCCATTGAGCCCCTCACTCCAGCTCCTCACCACACCTCTCGTCCCTGGGCCGCCCCACGCCACCGCAGACTGAGCCAGGGAGACCGACCCCCACGTCCTGATTCCCGGGGACCTGCCAGCCAGGTCTGGACCCACAGGTCTCCAGCGTCGGTGGGCCCCCGAAACACAGCGCCGTCCTCCGCCAGCAACAGTCCCGCCGAGTCTCCCTTTGCCTCTGTTCTGGAGGAACACCAGGGCCCACAGACCCACCACTCCAGTAGGCCCCCAGGGGCCCCAATGCTCAAAAACGTCCCCTTAGGTCCCGCAGGTCCGCCCCAGGCCTCACATTCCCGTCACCAGTATCCGCCAGTCTTTCTTCTAGGCCTGGGGGGCTGAGAGCGCTCACCGATGCCAAGCGCTCTCCCCATCGCCCCCGACCCGTTATCGACGCAGCTCAGGTCTCGCCGCCCGCTCCGTCACCGAGCGCGGCCTCCTCAGCCGGCCCAGGCCACGCTGCCCGCGCCCATAGAGGCCCTCAGGGCAAGAGGTCCGGCCCGCAGCGCCGTCCACACGCTGACCTTCGCCGCCACGGGCTGCCCATGGAGCTCTCCTTGTGTGGCCCAGAGAGCCCCGCCCGGCCACAGAGCCCCCCGGATCCAGGATCGCTCAGTAGAAGGGGGCCCAGGACCGCTGCATCGCCATTGACTGCCTGGGCGACAGAGCTCCGAGGAAGCATGTCCTCATACCCCGCCATCTTGGCCACGTCCCCCTCGAGGTTAGTTTTATAAATACATGCACACACTGCTCACGGTTCACACGCTCAAAATTGCTTAGCTCATCTAATCCGGTTTCTGCTTTGTATTGGCAGCTTGTATCACAATACAAAAATAAAACTACAAGTCCCAGAATGCAAGCTGAAACATAGAAATGAAATGAGCGAATCACGCATCGAATTAGGGAGCTGGACAACTACTCTAAGGGCTGGTTTCCAGCTTGTATCCCATTATAAAAATAAAAATAAAAGTCCCAGAATGAATGTGTGTGCTGCAAAGAATGTGTACAAAGAGTGCATGTAATGTCAAAATAACTGGCGATTTAGGTTCTTTCTGGAGAGAGAATGTACTTTTGTCTTGTGGAAGCTTGGAGTCATTATAAGATAGCTCACAGGGTTAATATGCCTGTTGCAAATAATGTGCACTAAGTGTATTTAATGTGAAAAGATACCGCTAATCGAGTTCATGCTGTGAGCGCCATGACAGCTGAGAGAACGTACTTTTGTCTAGTGGAAGCTTGGAGTCATAAGGTAGCGCACATGGTTAAAATGCCTGCTCCAAAAACATGGACTAAGCAGATCAGAATGCATATCATGTAAAAACTATACTGCCGATTGGGAAACGCAGACAAAAGAAAAAAGTAGTTAATCCACACTGAAGTATATCAGCAATCATGCAATTATCCCTTTAACAGGGTCGGTGTTCAAGGTGGTAACCAATCTGCCCCACGGCAGGACAAACTCAAATGAGTTACCAATGACATCAAGTGATTTTTGAAAGGCAAGCCCCTGAACAAATGTAAGTAATGGACATGAGGAGGGTGTGGCTAAAAGCCCACAATACTTACAACAGGTGAAAGCGCTTGCACTCAACCTAAAAAGTACTGTTAAGCTTCTTGTGAGCCTAGTTTTCTGTTGCCTCTTCCTGCTCTGCCTTGTGTTCACTAAGACAGTAAACTGCCCCAAGTGGTGCTTGCTGTAAGATAAAATGATGTGGGAGTTCGCCTCTACCCGATGGTCTTGGAGAGTGCAGACTGATGAAAGATTGGTTACAGCTTTTCTTAGGAGTTTTTTGTGAGAGTTTGAGTGCTCCTTCATAAAACATTGTGTGGCAGCTCATACTGCCAAAGGCTGTACCACTGTTTATTTGCGAACTGTTTGATGTAACATGTACAAGAAGCGTGTCAGAATATTTAGAAAGTACAATAAGTATGTTTTACAGTGATGTGAAATTGTTAAAGCATTTTTTGGTAAAACTGCAATCAAAACAGCCTATTAGAACATTAATATAAAGAATCAAACGTCACAGTGATTAACATTTGGAAACATCCCTGGAAAAAGAGGTTCTCCAAGTCTTTATAAAAAGGACAGGCCTGGTTTGTCTACATCTCTGGTAGAATTGGGGTTCCAGACATTCAGAGCACTGAATGTGAGAGATTGCAAGAGAGAGTTGTTGTTTCTGAAGAAAGGAGTTTTGTTGAGAGGGGTGGGGGTTGAAATAAAAGAAACTCTATTTTAAGGGTGTTCAGCTGGTGGACAGTCATCTAGGATCCTAGTCAAGGGCACAGTGCCTTTAATTGAGTATAATTTAAGGTAGCTCTGGTGTAGGTGATCGGAGATGCACATGTGGCTGTGTAGAGTGCAGCCAGTACAGTGGCATGAGGGGTTAAGGAGACCTCTGCACCCTGTTATGGCTTTCTTTGCCTACTCTGCATGAGGCCAAACGAGCTAATTCCTTTCTTGCATTAGGCCCATGTCACTCTTGGTGAAGGCTCGCAAACCCAACTGCTGTTAGTATTTTGTATCCGTTGTCGGTCTGTTAATCAGTTAGGTTTATTTCCTTTTCGTATATAATTTACTTGTTTCTACAGTGGCATACTGTTATACCCAGACATGAAGCATGAGTGGACCAGTAGGAGGATGATGCACGCCTTCTAAGCTTGTTTATAAATATGTTTTATCAACTTTAATACGGGTTATTGCGATGGTTAAAAGAAGTGGTGTTTCAGTGTAAGAGTTCAAGTCGCAGTATTCTCAGTACGTGGGAATTTAGCAAATTATTGTTCGCAGCGCACAGCAATACTAAGCAATAAAAATGGTGTTTGACTGTAGTTGAAACGGGCTTCAGCTTTCAGCATGGTACGTGTTGTTCGACTCAGATGTATACCTTTGCAAAGAAACGTGTACCATTATTAAAACCTTAGTTTACAATTGAAAAAAAAACATTTATGTATTTTTGCAAGGGACTTGTTTTGTGTGGAGTGTTTACAACTTAGCACTTCCTCGTCATGCTCAGTAGTGTTGTAACACTACTAAAGCTGGTGGCAAACAAACTACTTTGTTTTGAATTTGTAATCGTGCTGAGCAGTGTAGGAGGATGTCCTGGCTTGTAGTGGGTACCAAAGGTAGTTACACCTTGTGCCAGGTCCAGTTATCCCTTATTAGTAGAATAGAGCTTAGGCTGATAGAAGGTAGCTATGGCAAAGCAGCTTAGGCTGAACTAGGAGACATGCAAAGCTCCTACTGTACCACTTATGTCATATGCACAAATCATAAGAAAACACAATACACAGAGTTACTAAAAATAAAGGTACTTTATTTTTATGACAATATGCCACAAGTATCTCAGTGAGTACCCTCAGTAAGAAGGTAAGTACTATACACAAGGTATATGTACACAAACCAAAATCAGGTAGATAAGAGTCAGAAAAGTAATGCAAACAGTGTAGAATTACAATAGGTTGCAATAGGCAAGCATAGGTATAGGGGCAACACAAACCATATACTCTCAAAGTGGAATGCGAATCACGATTGGACCCCAGACCTATGTGATCTTATAGAGGGTCGCTGGGACTGTAAGAAAACAGTCAGGGTGTCCAAGATACCCCACCCCAAGTTCCTGAAAAGTAGGAGTAAAGTGCACCTACTACCCCAAAAGAGCACAATAGTCGTGATAGGGGGATTCTGCAAGAACAACAAACACCAGCAGTGGACTGACAACAGATTTCCAGACCTGAGGACCTGCAAGGCAAGGGGACCAAGTCCAATAGTCGCGACAGTGTCCGGGGGGGCAGGAGCCCAGGAAACCCCGGATGAAGGTGCAAGGAAGCTGCCTCCGGATGGAAGAAGCTTGGAGTTCTGCAAGAAAGAAGAGGACTACGGACTTCTCCTTTGGAAGACAGATGTCCCACGTCGCGATGAAGCTTGCAGAGGTGTTCCCACGCAGAAATACAGCAAACAAGCCTTGCTAGCTGCAAGGGTCGCGGTAGAGGTTTTTGGGTGCTGCTGAGGACCAGGAAGGACCAGGGTGTCGCCTTTTAGAGGAGGAGACAGAGGAGGCGCTCAGCAACTCAGAGAGCCCTCACAGAAGCAGGCAGCACCAGCAGAAGTACCCCAACAGGCACTTAGAAGAAAAGTGAACTGGAGTCCACGTGAAGTTACAAAAGAGAGTCCCACGACGTCGGAGGCCAACTCAGAGGGTTGTGCACTGCAGGACAGAATGCCGGGGACCCAGGCTAGGCTGTGCATGAAGGAAATCCTGGAAGAGTGCACAGGAGCCGGAGCAGCTGCAAATCACGCGGTACACAGCTTTGCAGTCTAGCGTGGGGAGGCAAGGACTTACCTCCACCAAACATGGACTGAAGAGTCACTGGACTGTGGAAGTCATTTGGACAGAGTTGCTGTGTTCCAGGGACCATGCTCGCCAGGATAAGAGGGGACCCAGAGGACCAGTGATGCAGTCTTATGGTGCCTGCGGTAGCAGGGGGAAGATTCTGTCGACCCACTGGAGATTTCTTCAGAGCTTCTGGTGCAGGGTGAGGGCAGGCTACCCCCAGAGCTTGCACCACCTGGAAACAGTTGAGAAAGCAGGCAGGATGAGGCGCTACAATGTTGCTGGTAGTCATCTTGCTACTTTGTTGCGGTTTTGCAGGCATCCTGGAGCAGTCAGTGGTCGATCCTTGGTAGAAGGTGAAGAGGGAGATGCAGAGGAACTCTGGTGAGCTCTTGCATTTGTTATCTGAAGAATTCCCCAAAGCAGAGACCCTAAATAGCCAGAAAAGGAGGTTTGGCTACCAAGGTAGGAGGATTGGCTACCAAGAGAGGTAAGAGCCTATCAAAAGGAGCCTCTGACGTCACCTTCTGGCACTAGCCACTCAGAGCAGTCCAGTGTGCCCCCAACACCTCTGTTTCCAAGATGGCAGAGGTCTGGGACACACTGGAGGAGCTCTGGGCACCTCCCCTGGGAGGTACTGGTCAGGGGAGTGGTCACTCCCCTTTCCTTTGTCCAGTTTCGTGCCAGTGCAGGGCTGGGGGATCCCTGAACCGGTGTAGACTGTCTTATGCAGAGATGGGCACCATCTGTGCCCATCAAAGCATTTCCAGAGGCTGGGGGAGGCTACTTCTCCCCAGCCCTTCACACCTATTTCCAAAGAGAGAGGGTGTAACACCCCCTCTCAGAGGAAATCCTTTGTTCTGCCTTCCTGGGCCAGGGCTGCCTGTACCCCAGGAGTGCAGAAACCTGCCTGATGGGTTGGCAGCAGCAGCTGCAGTGGAGACCTCGGAAAGGCAGTTTGGCAGTACCCGTTTTCTGTGCTAGAGACCCGGGGGATCATGGAATTGTCCCCCCAAAAGCAGAATGGTCTTAGACATGTTACATGGCCATGTTCGGAGTTACCATTGTGACGCTATACATAGGTATGACCTATGTATAGTGCACACGTGTAATGGTGTCCCCGCACTCACAAAGTCCGGGGAATTTGCCCTGAACGATGTGGGGGCACCTTGGCTAGTGCCAGGGTGCCCACACACTAAGTAACTTTGCACCCAACCTTCACTAAGTGAAGGTTAGACATATAGGTGACTTATAAGTTACTTATGTGCAGTGGTAAATGGCTGTGAAATAACGTGGACGTTATTTCACGCAGGCTGCAGTGGCAGGCCTGTGTAAGAATTGTCAGAGCTCCCTATGGGTGGCAGAAGAAATGCTGCAGCCCATAGGGATCTCCTGGAACCCCAATACCCTGGGTACCTCAGTACCATATACAAGGGAATTATATGGGTGTACCAGTATGCCAATGTGAATTGGTAAATTTAGTCACTAGCCTGTAGTGACAAATTTGGAAAGCAGAGAGAGCATAACCACTGAGGTTCTGGTTAGCAGAGCCTCAGTGAGACAGTTAGGCACCACACAGGGAACACATACAGGGCACATACTATGAGCACTGGTGCCCTGCCTGACAGGGTCCCAGTGACACAAGGACTAAAACAACATACATACAGTGAAATATGGGGGGGTAACCTGCCAGGCAAGATGGTACTTTCCTACAAGCAGTGAAAAGTTCATGATATAATGTTGGGGGTGGTAATTGCTCATGGACTCCAGTTTTTTGTCACCAAGGTAATATATAAAAATCTTTGGGTGAGCTCCAAGTGGCAAGAGAGTCAGACGAATCCCCATCTGAGCACAAGGAAGCTTTCTCTTCTGTCTCTCCCTTACATAGTTCAGAGGCTTGGCTGAGGATCACAAGAGGCTAGTTTTACCCCTAATTTATATTGAAATTGTACAGACCTTGTATTCATATAAATCACTGGACACATTGATTGTTTCCTCACACCGCCTGTTATTATTGAGGTGAATCAAAAACAATAGCAGTTTTAGGGCCAGCTGCATTTGCCTTCGAATATAGATATGTTGATTTAAAACATGTGGTTTATGCGGAGATTACATTTATATATATATTTTTTTAATAAATTAAATATAAAAATGAAAACTATCTACATCATTGTTTTTCTTCAGTGGTCCCATCCTTGATTTTACAGTTTCCTTGAAGACTGAATATATATTGAGCGAGAATTTATTGAACAATGTTGAATAGCTGCAAGAAAACGAAAGAATACATTAAATACAGTAACTCCTACAACAATGCACTTTGACTGCGTGTAGGTAGTTGTGATAGCAAGGCGATAATAAAAGCAGTTGACACATCCCATATTGAATGTTGCTGCAAACAGACATAAATATAAATCTGCAAGGTTTGTGGGGTGTAATGGGAAAGTTAATCAAACTACATGTGAGATTTAAGATACACAGTAATTAGTTTTTTGCATTTTTAGGTAAATATCTAGAGATCCCGAAGATCTTTCAAATTTGTCTTTGAGGGAATTGTTGTCTGTGTTATTGTGGAGCATAATACATTTGCCCACAAGCATATACTAATAACTTTTTGAGAATTTTTCTGATTGGATGTAACAGTTTTTATACCTATGGCTGTGAGAAAGTCAGGGAAAAAGAGTTTTTTCTGCCTTCAGTTTGGACAAACCAGGAATTACCTAAGCATGCAACAGGCTGTCATGGAATTACATTTTGTGTTGGTTTGGAGCAGGGGTCTCCGACCTTTTCTATAATAAGAGCTACTTATGTTCAGTGAAACTATCCTGAGCTACTAATTCTATTGCTGTGGTAATGGTGACTGCATCAGAGCATGATTATACTCGTGGCCACCATATGCAAACTTGCGAGCAGTGATCACCTCAGCTTTCACCAATGTAAAAAACAAGCCTTTGACAGTGTGAGTGAGTCTTCTTTGGTAATACATAACAGCCATAGCTGCAGTGTCCTTGGTATAAAGGCAACAGTATTAGTAATAAGTCTCTACAGCTTTGCATCATTGATCTGTCAATATCAGCTTTAAATGCATTTTGGAAAATTAACTATTTGTCTTCCAACATCAACTAATGAACTCTGAAAATGCATATATTTTCATCTCAAATACATGCTTTCCATTTCGGTAGAGATATGTTAACTCAACCAAGCAAGGCTTCTAATTTACTAGGCTGGGTTGAACACAGGAGAGCTACTTAGCTGGTGACTTACCAGTAGCTCACGAGCTGATCTTTGAAGAAGCCTGATATGGAGCACTTTGTTGAGCTTTGAAACTCATCTAAAAGGGAACTGTCAACTTGCAATTTTACACCATATGAGGTAGAGCACCTTTTTGTTTTCTTCTCAGTGCCATCAGGTGATTGAAAGCCACAGACCTTTTTTTTATGAAGTCCAGTTTGTTCAGTCTATCTTGAATAATCTAGGTTAGAGTAAGGTGGGCGAGACTTCGGGTTCCCTCCTTCAAACAGCTTATCTTGAGAGAATATCTTCAGGTGGTCCAATTTAATTTGTGCTTTTATAGTTCTTTGTTTTATAATTTATTTTTGTTTTTTTGTCTGCAACAAAATGTATAGTTACTACACCATATGAGTGCCCCTCTCTTAATATAGATGACTGAAATAAGCATCCTAATCAAGTTACTGAGACTTTCACCCTAAAAACCCTACAGTTAGATGTCTGTATTTTCCAGGTTTTCTGCAGTTCTGCAAAAGTAACACAGGAATCATGGAAGCCTAAGAGTTCTATGATGAAGCTTTTTACCATTTGCCCTGTAAAGTGGTGTTCAGATTAACTTTGTTATTTAGAGGTATATATATGTATTCTCTTGTTCAAGATTCTGTCTAATTGATTTAGGACATAATTCATATCTAGCAGTTCCTAATTAGAGTCCAAGATCACACTTTTATTATTCAAGATGATTGAGGATGTACCATTTGCTGGAAGCAATGCTTGATTTGAACCAGCTCTCATTTTGAGGAGTCAGCACATATTTTTCCTTGTCGGGCATTGACTGAGACCACAAGAGGGAAAACACACAAAGAGGCTACGAAGGAGGAAGAGAGAGATTAAAAAAACATTCCAAAGCGAGAAAGCAGGAACGTGCAAAAGTGAGATAAAGGGGCGTTGTTTAACTGGTAGTGGATTATAGAGCCATGAGGTGGACTCAAGTCTATGCCATTGGAACACTGACATTTAGTAAAACTAGCTGCTGGGTTGTAAGCAGATCTTTGGGCACCAGCACTCCTTTTTTTTATTTTTATTTTTATTTTTTTACAAATTAAGCACTGTTCAGAAGTATTTTTTCAATAAGTGGACACCTAAGTGACCCGGAGTTCGGTAGAATCCAGATTGCGTCTTGTGGTAGTTAAAGACGTTTGTTAAGTATACGTTGCCTATTTTATTTTGGGGCCATGCTATGCAGAAGGACATCCTCTGTTTCTTGTTTTTCAAAGGATATTTAGAAACAAATTCTTAAGGGATTTGAAGAAATAGCTCAAAATTTGTATCATCTACATACATTTGGGAGAAATAGAGTTCAAATGTGAAGAAATCTTAGTGACAGATTTTCACTATAAGTAGTATTTTAATGTAGGCCGTTGAGACCTGAACAGTGAGTTAAGTTGAGTATTTTGGTTAGAAACAAATACCTGTGTTACCCAGCATGCATAAGGTACAATGGAGTCTGGTACTCATAAACCAGATTTGCTGCCATTCAGAGAATACCCAGATACATTGGAATATTCCCTGAAAATTACTAATTATGCCAGAGTGGAGGTTTCAGCTATAGCTGTGAATAGTTGAATAACATCTGTTTAAGATTCTGTTTTGTATACTTGGTTACCAAATGTAACACCTTCTTGAGTACATCACAGCCAATTCATACATATTTGAAGCCTCTTAATGAAATTTGCATGAAGGATAGTGTAAAGATGCTAGAGAGTCTCCGAGATGATTTAGGTAAAAGCTTTATCAAGCCAGTAGTGACCTGGAGGGAGTCTTCCAGTAACTGCCTCCTTACAACATTCTAACTTGGCGCAGTGCTTTTCCCAACCTTCTGCTGCACAAGTATGCAACACTTCTCCCTCCCTTAACCAAGCAACATGTAGGTATAAGATATAAGTAACAACCAACATGTAAAAGTACATCAACATTCTGTGAAATGGCAATATCTAACCCCCGAATCTCCAAAGAATGCACATACTACTTTCTTGTGATTGTTTCTGAGTACTGCTGCGTAACTATTCACTTTTCTGATTTGTAGAGGCTCTGAAAACTTGGACTCTCAACTTGTTGATCCTTTGCCCCTTCAAAACATGCACTCAGTCACCAATTTCATTTTTTTTTTTATCTGTTTATTAAACGCAACCTTTACACAACAATACAATAACTGTTCATAATTTTGCAATCCATTTACACACTTATATAGATTTACACAGCATTACTACACCATAAGGTGTCAAAAAAGGAGGGAAAGAAAAAAAAAAAAAGGGATAAAGGAGAGCGAAAATAAAAGGCGGAGAAAGCAATTATGGAATCGATAAGGGCAAGGAAATAAGAAGGTGAAGCAGCATTCAGCTTGGGAGCCATATGTGAACTAATTGCAGCTTAAAGACTCAGCCAATCACTGTCGGTGTCAGTACTAGTTTAAGTGATCCCCTGCAGTGCGTGGGGGAAGAGGAGGGAAGGAACGTGGCTAATATATATGAATGAGGTGGAAACCACCTCAAAAGTATGAAATGTGTCTGTGGGGTTGACAGGTTAAGGGGCAGGCGTGATTTTGCATGTTCTAGATATATGTTACATGTATGTGCTAACACATGGAGCGTGTCTGAGCATGGTATAGAGATATCTTATGAGGAGGGATAAGGATATTAGTAATGGGTACATTTGAGCGTGGCTAAAATTAGAGCAGCATAATTAAAGTATTGACAGTGACAGCCAGAACTGTGATAGGTATATATAGTATCCCGTTCACGGGGGGATACATGTCGTCTCTGGCCTCAATAGCCACCACAAAAGTGTCCCAAACCTCAGGGCCCTCTGAAATGAGACCTCTCTGTTGCAGTAGGTGGAGTGTCTGGGCTTCAGCTTACGCTCGGCTGTGTAAATCACGCAGCCATGACACGTGGGGGGCGGGACATGCGGAGCTTTCCAGTGCGTTGCTATTAAACGTTTGTAAACCACAAATGCCAAGTCTATAAATTTTTGTATTTGTTTATCTGTTTTGGCGCGATGGCGTATGCCAAGTAAACAGGAGTCAGGCTTGGGCACCAGGGTGTGGGATGAGAAATCTGCTGTGACCTCTGTCACACGTTGCCAGGCCGAGTTTATTGAGTGGCAGCTCCAGACCATGTGGAAAAAGTCAGCTGCCGGTGTGGCGCATCTAGGACATATTGGTGTTGTGCTTGAGTATATTCTTTGGATGCGGGCTGGTGATCAATATGATTGGTGAAGGTAATTGAATTGGGTATAACGCAGGCGAGGATTGCGGGATATTGATTTAATCATTGCGAGAGCGGCAACCCAAGTCTTCTCTGGTAGTGGTGAGGGGAGGACAGAGTCCCAGCGCGCCTTCGCATGTGGCAAGGTGGTGCATATCTCTTCAAGCAATGCTTTATATATATATAGTGTAGTAATGATGCCCTTTGAACTGCCTATAGTAAGGATATTGGTGAGTAGCGGGGACTCCGGAGGCTCCGAGTCACCTGCACCCCAGAGATTTTTGAGTAATAATTTTATGGCATTAAATGTTAAAAGGCCCCATTTTGCATCGTACCCACGGATACCAGTTCCGCGAAGGTGCGCATCACGGAGCTAGAGTATAAATCACCCAACTGGAGTGTGTTTATTCCCCGCGTATCATGATGTATTGAGAGGGTTTGGGTGCCCGGCAGTTGAAACAGTGGGAACAAGGGTGAATAGGGGGGAGAGGTAGCCTTATTCTGGACGTATCTGCGCCAGAAAAATCGAGCTGCTTCTAACAATATTAGTCTGGGAAGCGTAGGGGGAGAGCTAGTTAGGATTTTAAGCAGCAGCCCCTGTGGTGCTGTATGTGTCTGCAACATTATGCATTCAACCGAAGGAATATCTTGGAGCCATGTGGATAGCCGTGATAATTGGGCGGCTGCATAATATCTTTCAAAGTTAGGCATACCCAATCCGCCCATCTCTTGCGGATGCTGTGTTATAGACAGCGCCACTCTGCGTCTGTCTTTGCCCCAGAGTAGGTCAGTTAGCATTGATTGCAGTTTGTTAAAGAAGGAGCGTGGCAGGCACAACAGGAGGGCAGTGAAATAATATAAAAACCTTGGAAGGATAAGCATCTTGGCTATCGCCACCCGACCTATGGCGGACAGGGGGAGCGAGCTCCAGAAAGGTATTGAGCTGCGGACGGAGCCAAGCACCCTATCTATATTACCTTCTTTTAGGTCTGTGATGGAGTGATAGATCTGCACTCCCAGATATTTAAAGGTTGTGTGCGACCAGGGTAATTTATATTGTGGCAATGTCGTATGGTGAACAGCTGGGATCGAAGTGAGAGGAAAGATGCTTGATTTGGACCAGTTGACGTGCAGACCAGAGGCGAAAGCGAAGGAGTCCAGCATCTGCAGTACCTCTGCCATGGAGGTTGAGTGATCACGCAAATATATTAAGGCATTGTCTGCATACAAGGACACAATGTAATAGGTGTTGGACTCCGGGATGCCCCATATGTGTGCATAGCTCCGTAGCTTAATCGCTAGTGGCTCCATGGCAATAGCGAATAGCAAAGGAGATAATGGGCAGCCTTGTCTGGTGCCTCTGCCTATAGGGAATAGTTCGGAGATAGCTCTGCCGTTTTTGACACGGGCAGTGGGCCTGGAATATAGCGTTTTGATCCAGTTAATAAAACCGGAACCAAAACCAAATGTTTTAAGTGTGCATAGGAGATAGTTCCAACTGATTGTGTCAAACGCTTTTTCTATATCTAGGGAGAGGGCCACTGCTTCCGAGTTTGTATTGCTATGCATTATGTGCAGGAGTCTTCTGATATTCAGGAAAGTGCTTCTACCGGGAATAAAGCCGGATTGATCATGGTGTATTAAACTCGGTAAGTAGGGGAGGAGTCTGTTTGCAAGTACCTTCCCTAATAGTTTGCAGTCTGTGTTCAGCAAGGAGAGCGGCCTACATGATTTGACATCAAGCTCAGTCACCAATTTCATAACCGTCATTAGCATCCACATCCTTCATCACCTCACTCTTCTTTTTCTCACCTTTCAACAACAATGCCCTGGATTTCCGACCTCTCATCACTTCAGAAGGAGTCTTTCCTGTGACATCATGTGGAGTAGTATGATATAACCGTATCAGATGTATCACAGCTTTCCGCCACTCCACTTCACTGCTTAGAGCCAACTGCAAACTTTCCTTGAGCACCCTATTCCACCTTTACACCAAATCATTGCTTTAAGGGTAATAGACAGATGCACAAATATGTAAAAAGCTATACTTTCTTAAGAATTCCTTAATGACTTTGAAAAAAAAAAACTGCGCACCTTTTTCAGAAACAATTACCTCAGGCATTTCGTCACTCACAAACAATTTTCACAGGAAATCCATCACTACTTCTCTGCTACTATGTTCCGTAACCTTCACCTCAGGCCAGCATGAATAATACTCCACTACCACAATTACATACTTAGGAGTCTTACCCAACACATGCTGCGGTCCTGTGACATTCTTCATCCTTTTTTTCCAAGGACCATCCAACTTGTCAGACTCCACAGGGGGATACTTCACAACTTTCTGGGGCTTATCACTTCATGCGCGTGGCATGAATTCTCTCACGTAGTGTTCCACATCCCGATCTTCCCCAGGCCACCAATACTCTGCTTTAATGCGTCTTTTCGTAGCACTCATTCCTAAATGGGCTTTATGAGCCAAATTCACTACTTGCTCTCTTAACACAGATGGCGCCACCAGCAATTCTCTTCTCCCCACATCTCCCACAACTAACAATTCTGCATTTGCTTGGTGAAAACATTCTGCATCAGCAGACACATTACCTCTCATTGGCTATCCTTCCAGAAGATACATTTTAACCTCTTGCATAATTACATCATTTAGAACAGCATTCATTCATTCTGGATGAGAAATTCTACCTTCCGTGACCATGTTCACCATAGCTGCCACTAATTCATCATGGTTGTCATCTTCCCTAACATCCTCTTTCACAGGTAACCTTGACAAACAGTCAGCCAAAATGTTTTTTCTTTCCAGGGTCATACTCCATACTGTAGTTATATTCCAACATCCTCATCACCCACCGTGCTATACGGGTGTAGTTCCCCCCTCTCCCTTTGAAGAAAGAAGATCAATCAAAGGATGATTATTAGTATGAATAGCAAACTCTAACCCCCACCCATTTCCTGAAATGTCTAACTCCCCACCAATACACTAGAGCTTCCCTTTGAAGGGTATTTTTTCTCTGCCTTCCTCAAAGGCATGGATGCATTTGTAATGGTAACATAATTTCCATTCCTATTCTGTATCAGCACCTTGCCCAACCCCACAGAGCTGGCATCAGTGTTAATGATGGTTTTATCCTTCGTTTCGAAGAGTTTCAGCAGGGGAGCTGACTCATTGTTTTTCTTCAATTCATCAAACTCTGTTTCACGTCCGTCACACCACACAAACTGCTCATTCTTACACATGAGTTTTCTTATGCATCTGGTCTTGTCAACAAACAAACAAACCTTGAGTAATATTCCGCCATTCCTAACAAGGGCCTGAGTTGATCTTTGTTACCTGTAGAAGGGTCTTCCTCAGTTACAGACACCAACTTAATTTGGGGAGAAATTCCTGTTTCATCTATACAATAGCCCATCCGTAATGTCAATCCTTTAGTATTTGGCATATTTCTTGCACCTTTTTGTTGTTTTCTGTCAGAACTTACTGGTCTCTTAACATATCCAAAAAAATCATATAATTACAAGTTGATGCAAGAGGTCTCAAACCATCTACGTAACTGTCAGCCGATTTTTCTGTCTGTTGGCTCATTTTTAAAGATTTGAACCTCTCCACAACTTCGTTTTTTCTTTTTGCTAAAACTCAAATTCAGCTGCCCAATGCCATGTCACATTCATCTGTAGCCTCATCCTCTTCCTCCACGATAAGTGGGAGGAACTTTATTTCTGAGGCGCAATACAAATCTCTCTCCCACCGCTCGAACATATGCCTGAAATCCATCCCTCCAATCTTCCCAGGGTACTGTAGGCTCACCAGGAACATGTAAAATAAATTTAGGCACCACAAAACCTTCCATGGATACCAAATAATCCACACCTAAATTGCTCTTATTTATTGTTTTTTTTTTTTTCCTTGTATTTTCAACACAACGCTTCCTTTGGTTGCATAAGTGCTCAGTTAGCTAAGAGTCATGTTGCACCTAAAAACCATGTACTGTACATCAGCAATTTTCTTTTAAAATAAATGTAACACTTATTTTTGCAGCCGTAGCGCACAAAGACTTGTCGGTTGCGGGGATTTCTCACCTGTGCTAAAGTTACTCCAGTTTTCGCCCCACAATAATGTTAACGTTGCCTCTTCATGTCAGTCAGACAACAGCACTCCAGCTGCATCATGTGGCTGCTTGCCTGATTAATGTTGGTGCGCACCAACTCACTCACCTGCTCTTGAAGATGGCACACAGAATCCTCTAACTGCCTCAACTCCTCCCAAATCTTTGTAATTCAACTCCTGCTGTGCCAGTACTATCGCTCCAAACACCCACCGGCAAAATCTCTTGTTCCGAGAAGGATCAGCTCAATCCCGGACACAATAAATGCGGTCAAAACAGGGGACTTCTACTCATGCAAGGTTCCTCAACTGCTTATTATGTCTTCCTGGTCACAAAAGGATTATTCTTCGTTGCAAGTGTAAAGACGTCGCAGAGTTGCAGAGATGAACTAGTTAAGAGCTTGGTTAAGCCACTAGGGACTTGGAGGGAGTCTTCCAGCAGCTGTCTCCTTACAGCATTCTAACTCAGTCAGACCTCTCCCAACCTTCTGTCGCATGGGTATGTATCACTTAAGTCATCAAATTTTAAGTTCTGTACATGGACCTCTCCATAGTTAACATTTTACCTCACTTTAATTCTATGTAGTATTGTGTTGCTATTATCCATTTGGGTTGTTAGCAACTAGGGTGGTGGAGACAATAACATTTGCCCTGCTTCTTCCTCCTAGGTTGATGTGATAGTTTTTCTGAGGCATGGCTGAAGATAGCCATTCAGACCTGGCTACTACAGTACAGTTGATATATCTCTTGTCTTAGTAACACATAGCCAATAGTCAGAGTCCAAGATTCAATTGAAAGTTTGCCGGTATGTTCTCTACTGAACAAAATGAGGGAGAGGGAGGTACAAAGGCATTAGGGATACAATAATGAATGCTTGCATGCCATGCAACCCACTATAATTGTTTCCTACAGACCTCAACCTCTGTGGGAGAAAAGCAAACTGTCAATCTTGCAGTCTCTGTAGACATAAGAGGAGACATAATTGGGCTGAAAAACTTTACCTAAGGTATTACAATGGAAATGTTAAACCCAGTAAACCAAACAAAGCTAATATACCTTTTATTTCTGTAGTTTTCTGTAATCCATTTACAATGACGTGTGCAACCTGCATAGCACAGGACGATCTCCTGGTGGTTAATCCTGCTTATAGTGACGCTGTTAGTTTCTTGCTTTGGGAAATACTAACTTTAAAGAACTACCTAGTTACACATCTGTGTGACTTGGGTAAGTTGATATTTTTAATAGACTGTTTATATTTTGTTAATTAGCATGGAGTTTGACAATTGTACGGCTAAAAAATAAACTAGATTTTCAACATACACAACAGATGTGTATATTATGGTAGTCCATTAATGACATTGAGTGGTTCTGGTGACATAGTGAGCAGCAAGGTTGATTGTTTTGTAGTATTGTGGTGTAGTTTTATTTATATAGTGCTTAATACCACTCGTGAGGTGGCAAAGTGCATTTGAGGTATTATGCTACTCTGTGAGATCGCTATGAATGACAGTTTGTTAATGACATTTGGTAAGGTGTAAGGTAGTGTTTCAATGCTGTGGGTGGGAAAGATACTTATGCTCATATGATTGCTGCTTTATGCATTGATATTGAACTGTAAACAGATGAGAGATGTGATGCTTTAGCAGCAGATGCTAGTGTGTGAATGGATATAAAGTGTGTGAGTGCAGTGCGACTTATGGGGGAGGTAATTGGTGTTGTGCATGTATGGAAGGGACTAGACAATTTAAAACTAGCATGTTGCATCTTGCATATGACTGAGGAAGTAAGGTGTCAGGACAGATGTTGCTCATGCAGATTCCTACCATTTTTGGAGTGGACTTAATCATAGTTGAAACCGCTTAGAATATAGACCTTGAAAGAGCTCATTGGTGAATGGTGCTACTCTATAATCTGTAGCCGACACTCAATTTAGAGTCTAAACAGGAACAGCAGGCAAGCAACCCATAAAAATGGGAATTTATGCAACCAGACATAGTTTATGCTCCAATAAGTCATCCATCCAGGTTCTGCAGAAAGTAACCTTTAGAAATTGGCATGATGCAATAGGCAATATAGTTTATTTTCTGAACAGTCCTCTGCAGAACAAAGAGGAACAATAATTCTCTGGCAAGCCTTGGTATGTGCCTCAAGAGTTCATCCTTGAGTAATGAAGGAGCAGCCCACATATGTAGGCATATTGCAGCCACTGTCATGGGAAGCAATATAGCCAGTCATGGTATGTGATCTGAGGAGATCACCCTGAGTGAGTAGCCTCCAGAATAGACTTTGTAGAGCCTGCCGTATTATGTGCTGTGCTGAGTACACCATGCAGTGACAGAGGAGCAACCTCACCATTCATGGCAGTACATCAGATTTCACCAGAACAGCAAGATTAGTTTATTGTACTATAACACACATTCCATGTTATGTAGTTTTTGTTACACATGTCTATTTTGGGTCAGTTTGTATAAAAGGACACATAATTTCAAAGAGGAAGACGTTTTATGTTAAGCAATATATATTTTACTGTACTGTATATTTGTCTGGAGTGGGCATTTAATGTGAAAATCTATTTTGCTGTGCCAAGATGTACATCCTAACTGTAGAAGTGACAGGTTTTTGAAGTTGCTGTCTCCTAGGATTCATCTTAAAGTAGGTCCTAATTGTCATATGTTTTGTGCACTGTTCATGAAGAGTCTGCTGATTATACATGTTGATGTAAGGAAATCAGTCTGAACCTAGGCCTCCCATCAGACAAATACACAATTCACCAACATTGTCATATCCACAAACAATGGAAAACAATTCACTCTGTAAAATGTTGGTTTGAACCCACTGCCATTTATACAGTAAAAATAGCCAAACATTTACTTGTATATTTATGTATGGATTTGAGGGCTGGTGTGAAGCAAATCTGGATGGGCACGAGAAAAAACTTTCCAGACGCTACATTCTTAATTATCTGTTAATTGTTGGAGGTTTTTTTTGTGTTGTCATTTTTTATTGTGAAAAGATAACCATGGCCCTTGGGTACAAAACAGTACAAAACTCTATACAACATACAAATTGCAGTGGGGTGTAGGGAGTGGAGGGGAAAATGAGAAATAAAATGAGGGGGAATTGTTGGAGTTTTAAGAGGGATTCAAGGGTAGTCTGTTGCCGTAGTATAACTGGGAAATGACTGAAGCAATGATCACTTGAGGTTTTTGAGGGAAATCACGGTTTGAAGGAAGCTACAGAAACATATTATCATGTCTGTGGTATTACTATATAGCACAAAGTACCCGAAAGGCATCAGTGTCATAGTGGGTCAAATGCAAAGACCCAGTTCTCAGATTAGTGACTGTTTGCTAAGAGCAACAGAGAACTGTCAGTGCATCATGATGTAATTTACTTTAAAAAAAAATAAGTCTTTAACTCCTTCCTAATTTGGAGCAGGCTTGTGGCAGTCCTGATATAGAGATTATTATTTTTTGTTTTGTTGCACTTCTTTGTCTGCAGTCTGGTGGTGTCCTTGTTTGGGTGTGGCAAGACACACTGGAGATGGCGAGATTGTCAGCCAGAGGATGTATGATAGAAAAACGCATGCGCCATCCACGCATGCCTGAACAACGACTGCGTTGGTTTCACAAATGCCTTTATCACGCATGCCTTTACAATGAATTTTCGTTGTAAAGGCATGCCTAGTAAAGGCATATGTGGAACGGCATGCATAGTATTTGCATGCCACCCTCCCCACCGGCCCTATAAACAGAACTACCCGACCCCCCCCCCCCACCTGCCCCAAAAATAAAACTACCCACCCCTAAAAACTACCCCGATACCCCCCACCCTGAGCCAAACCTACCACGACCCCCCCCACTCACCCTAAAAACTGACCCCACTCAAAAATAAAGCTACCTCGCCCCTAAAAATAACACTAGCCTGACCCACCTCCCACCGCAAAAAAAACCTTCCCTGAAACCCGCACCCGCCCCTAAAAACTACCCCGATACCCCCACACTCCCTGAGCCTTAAAACCTACCCCAATCCTCTACCTTCCCTAAATACAACCGACCCCACCCCCAAAAACAAACCTACCCCGCCCCTAAAACCAAAATTACCCCGACCCACCCCACCCTGCCACTAAAAACCCGAGCCACCCCACCCACGCTAAATACAAAATTACCCCGACCACCCCCACCCCTTTAAAAAAAAAAAAATAACCCGACCAATCCCCCACTCCTAAAAACTACCCCAACCCTCTCCCAGCCCCACTTACCTGACCATGTCCTACCCCGAGCCCCCACCCCTTTAAAAAAAAAAAAAAAGAATCCCCACCCCTAAAAACTCCTCCCAGCCCCACTTACCTGACCGTGTCCTACCCTAAAATCCAACTCCCCACCCGCTCTAAATACAAAATTACCCCGACCCCCCACCTACCCTCAATACAAAATTACCCCGACCCTCCCCACACACCCGCCCCGAAAAACAAAATTACTCCGACCCCCTCCCACCCCTTACCCTAAAAAACCCACCCCAACACCCACCCTAAATACAAAATTACCCCGACCTCCTGCACTAAAAACAAAACTACCCTCCAGCCCCACTTACCTGACCGTGTCCTCTCAAGATGCTGACTCCCTTTTTCTCTGTCTTAACCATGCATGTGCATTGTTCAGCACATGCGTGTTTAAGGCAGAGAAAAAGGGAGTCGTTGTTAATGCAAGCATGGTTCCGCTTACGTTTACGTTGCCGTGGTTCCGTCATCGTTCCAGACGTTTCCCTCAGCCAGATAGTAGGGATGCTGGTTGTGATGGATTGTAGATTATGCATTTGGTTTGAATACAGTGCAAGCCATCAAGGGGAGAATCCTATGGAAACATTATTTGGCAACTTAATTTTATTCAATTATAGATCACAATTCATAATCGCCACTAAATTCCTCACTTTGATTCAGTCAGATAGTTTGCATTAGTTATTGTGGCCAGATGTTTGAAGGTTGACTGTTAGTATCTTTACTGGAACTTAGTATCTTGGTTTTTTAAGTGTTTGCCTTCGGGTGTTAAGATCTAGTGATAAATCACTTGTTGGACAGGAGTCGACCAAGTGTTTTTTCAGCCTTTATTTTTGATTGTCAACAACATATTTGTAGCGGTTGAGATTGAAGAAGGATGAGCTCAGATGGAAATCTGGGCGTAAAGGAGTTGAACAGTGATCGAGCCTTAAGCTACATCAGCAGTGAATTTGAGTGGTGAAGAGAAAAAGTGATAGTATCAGGAATCTGCCATTGAGGTAGAAATTGATTTATTTTGGAACAATTCCTTTAATTTCTGTGTTCTCTGTACTTTCACAACATTGGTTGGTGATGCAACTAAAAGGCCAACTAAGAAGTTCCACTTGTGAGAAATTAGATTGTTGGTTAGGAGGGTTGGAACCCTACGCACGCCACAGCCACACTCCTTGTCAGGGTGAACCATAAAATGCCACTAAATTAACCTGTAAGTCGTAAAATTAATCTGTGCGTAGCTCTCTGGTAGCTTGGCACAAAAGCTGTCAGACCTAACTTGGAGGCAATCTGTAAAGCATGCGGCACCAAACAATAATAAAGTGAAAGCTCAACACACACAAAAATCCTACACCAATTTAGAAAAAAAGAGTCAATTTTAATACATTATTTGACACTAATACAGCAAAAATCCAATCAGTAGAACTGAAGAAATCCAATTTCAAAATTTAAGGTGAGTATAGTGCCTAAAAGCTCATAGCACTAACTGTGATTATCTGGTCGCACAGGAGCAGTGCGAAGTCACAGGTTCAGGCCAACCATTATGGGCTGCTGGCTGGATACAGGGAGCAGATCAGTCTTATTTGGGAGTTGTAACTTATGTTCTTGATGTGCAGCGTTGTCCTAACTCGTTGGTTATGATGCAGAGCTATGAGAAATGGAAGGTCCTGCATCGAGTTGTGCTTTCTCTGTTTGATGAGGCTGCCAGTCATGGGCTGTGAGATCCTGTGCTGCGTTGGTTCTGAGGAAACCCACAGTTGGGCCAGGAGAAGTACACTCTGATGCCAACAAAGGGTCTGGGACCTTGCGGCTGAACCTCTGGGGAGTCGGGGCTCACTTCAGCAGAGACCAGCAGCAGGGCACAGGCAGGTTCGGTTAAGTGTGTACAGCTGGACAGATGACAGCCAGGTCTCTGGAGCTTGATATGACCCTGTATCTCAGAACAGGTGGCCAGTCAGCTAATCCTTGGAGTCCCTATTGTGGATGGGGTCTGGATCAACCAGCAGGACTAGTCTTACCGCCTCAGGCAGTAGAGCAGTCTTTCCAGCAGCCGGCCAAAAGAGCAGTGCTTTTTCCGAGTCTTCCACAGGTCTGGAAGTGATCTCAAGAGTGAGCCAGAGGGTCCATTCGTATACCTGGTGCTAGCTTTAAAATGAGAAGCTTCTGGAATCCCCCCCACCTGTTTGCAGTTACAATTGGCTAATGTGAAGTTCTTCATGTGCGAGCTGAGACAATGTCTTTGAATTATGAGTGTGACAGTTTATCCCCCCATCCGAACAACCTCACAGTCCTGCCTTGGATGGCCCATTCTACAAACTCCCAGGCCCACTGGTGTGCACTTGTCTGTGAGGAATACAGAAAGGCCAACTACATCTAGTCTTGTAACCCAAGAAATAGGCTATAGGCACCAAATGGTAGGACAAGAAAATGACAACTTCTAAAAGTGGCATTTTCATAGTTTTGGATTAAAATACATTTTTACCATTAAAGAGGGTTTTAAATTGTAATTCTTTATACACCAAACCGATATTTTTACTTGCTCCCAAATAAAGGTTATCACTTAACCCAGAGTTATCATACGGAAGAGGTAGGCCTCACAGCAGTGAAAAACAAATTTAGGAGTTTTTCACCTCCAGGACATGAAAATCTTAAAAATACCAGCCATCCTTTTAATGGCAGTGCACCCTGTCTTACAGACAGTTATTGCCATCCTTAGGATTGACATATGTATTTAAAGGGTGGCTTGCCTAAAGGTTTATTTTGCAAGGTCTAAATGGAAGTTGTTTAAAACTGAGCACACAGGCTGCAATGGCAGGCCTGAGACAGGTTTTCAAGGGCTACGTAAGTGAGTGGTAGCATTTAATTTTCCAGCCATATAGACTGGTAGTACTACTTTACTATAGATTTATAAGTAAATTAAATGTGCCAGTTGAGTGTAAGCCAATTTTATCATGTTCAAAGGAGAGAGCACACACACTTTAGCACTGGTTACAAGTCTTTAACTGCACAGAGTCCTAAAAGCAAACAAAAATGTTTTCAGAAAACAGGAGGGCTGAAGGCAAAAACTGCGGGGCTGACTCTACAGAGAGGGCCAGGTTCACCACCACTGCTCCATTTGTGTCAGCAAGTAGGTTTAATATCATCTCTTGTGAAAGTCAGTGCTGCTTCAGTACTGAGGCCAGGACAGAATCCAATGTGATAGTCCGAGAAAACGATATTTTCATATAAATACAGATATTTGTACAAAGGTAGATCTTTCCATAGGCTGCCAAAGAACAGACCAGAAAATGGATTAGTAGGACTCAGTTGTGTGTTTTTCCTTAGAATTGTTTTATGCATGAGATGTTGAGTTAGCAAAGAGAGCTTGATGCTGGTCCTACTCATGATCATTAAACAGGATGTTTTTGAAGGTATGATCTGGCTATGAACTTGCTGATGATTCTGTAGTGGTCTGCTGAAGACTAGTGTAGGACCTAGGTGGGAGTCACTTTTAAATCAGTACAATCAAAGTACTGTAATTCAGTAGTTTGTATAATCCCCTGGATGGGCATGTGGTGTCTGAGATCTAATGGGTGTAGTGGAATATTGTTGATAGTGACTTAATAGATTCTAGAGTGGTGTTGGGAGTGCCAGATTTTCATTACTGTTACAAATCTTCTTCCGGAGTCTTGCCAGGATTTATTTAGATTTAACTTTGTGTGTGAAACAGTTTTGGTACGCGACTAGTAGATGAAAGAGACTTGAATGGGAATTGTTGTGATAAACAGCTGTCAGCATGTGGTGAACCTCTGAACTGTTGTTACCGGATTGATTAATGAAGAAGTGCATATCTGAGAATAAAAGGTCAATTTTGGTCCATGGCCCGACACTGAACTTGATGAGGAGCAAATAGTTTTCACTGACGATGGGATGGAAAAATTAATTTGGATAGCATAATGGGTAGACCATGTGACTGGATGGGAATCAGTTACTGGAATTTTCTGAGGAGAGGCAAATATAACTTCATGTGCATGGCTTGCTGTATGAACAGATCCAGTGATAGGTTGATGAAAGTTAGTGAATTCTAAATTAACCAGATGACATTTAAATTGATATAGTTAGGGATTGAGACATGTTTTAAAGTCGCAAAGTAGGCAGAGATTGAGCATATTTTTAAGCTGATCTCTGCAACAAAGTCTAGGAAGGGCTCTGTGATTGGCAGATTGTTTAGTGGTTGTTTGTAGGTTAGAAGAAATGTATATGTGAAGGTTGAAGAAGAGCATTGGATAAAGGTAGGGCATTTGAAGCCTTAAAGCCAGCAAGAACCCTCTGTGAGTAAACTATCACGTACTGAAATATGCAGTGATAGGCTCAGCATGTGTTTGAATCCTGGCAAATGCGACTTAACCTCCTGAGGTCAAAAAATGGTGTAGTATTAAATTGGGTAGTAACGCTTGTTATGTGCAGTGCGTAACAGCAGTTGAAGTGCTAAATCGTGCTATGTAAAAAAGTAAGTTATTGTTAATCTTTTCTGCTTTTTGTTTTAAAAAAAAATCATCTTCTCCTTCATTAGATTTGGTCTACAGTCTTCCAAGTTAGTAAGAGTCTACAAATTATGTATAACCTATAGGTATGATTTCATATAGTAGGAGCAGTAGATCATTACACACAGTGTTTCTGTAAAGAACATTAGGAAGAATGTAGAAATGTATCTAAATTTATAGATGGTAAGATTGTTATTGCTCATTTATTTTGCTTTCAGGAGAAGAAAGACAGTGTATATATATTTAGGGTGATAGATGTGTACCGTGGAAGTAATATCAAATTCCATGAAGGAGAGAAGGTTCCAGTCAGGTCAGCCTCTGACGCGAGCATGTTCACTAAAAATCTTGCATGGTTTCCGAGGGCTGGAGAGAGAGGTGCTGGAAAAGTCTAGTGAAGTGAGTTAGAATGAGATTTATTTCGAGGTTATTTAGAACAGGGTAGAGGGAACGAAAGGGAGATACCTGAAGAGTAGAAGGAGCAGTTTGGAATGGTTTTAACATGTTGCATTTTAATAGATGCAGAGTGGGAGTCAGGGAGTGTTTTGGCTCTGTTTTAACATTAATATGTAAGTGAGAGGTGGTATAAGTGAGTTTAGGAAAACGGTGTATAGTGACAAATGGATAGGGAAGGGCTTGTATGCAAAGATAAAATCAAAGGGAGAGCCACGTACAAAGTGGTTAATCATGGAAGAATTAATGCAGTAATAGGGGATTGTGTGAGGATTAGAGCTGCGAGTGGTGGAAGTGGCGTAGTGGTTAGTGTTGTGGGCGAGGGTGGGTTTATGTAGATGGTAGGTGTAGTTTAGAAATTAGAGGATATTGGGGAGAGAGAAAGTGAAGTGAAATAGTAAAGATCAAAGTGTAGGGAAAGAGATAAAATACATGTGAAAATGATTTTCAGTGGCACTTAGTAGTCGTGAACATCCTGTTTTTGGTACTGTTTGTGGTTGTAAGTTGACATGTTTTCAAACTTGTCTGCGTTTATTGAGCATTTTCTCTGTAGCAAGTAGTGGTGGTTTTGACCCGGTGATAGAAACAATGAAGCTGAATTGAATTAGCTTTATATTTTCTTGTTTGTCAGACTTGTTTATTGTTTGGTTCAAGAGTAGAAGCAAGTAGGCTCCCAAAATCCAGCTTTATTGGAAAATGTATTGGAGGTAAAAAAAAATTGAATTATGACTTGTGGATTAGAAGGCCGGTTACAATGTTGTGATTTTATTTTGAAACTGTGAATGCTCTCCTACCAGATACCGCTTGTTTTCCCAGATCATCTGAATGATGTCTTTGTTTCGGCTTGGGGTTGTAGTGATTAATTCTGGAGAGGGTGTAGTTCTGTGAAATAAAGTAGTTTACACAATAGCTATTCTTTGTGGTAACCCACGAGGAGTGGTATTAAAATCCAATATCTTATAAATCCCCACTAATCGAAATATGGGGATCATCCAGAAGCATTGGTGGCACACCCAGCAAAAACAATAGGCATCTCATTAGGGGGTCTTTGGGGCCCACCAAGAAGCAGAGATGGTGTAGTTCACACTATTTGATGCTGTTAGTGAACCAACTCAGACGGAAGGATGCAGTCCTACGAAGGAAATGCATTTTTTAAATAAAACAGAATGGTTTGGGGGTTGGTGTGGGAGAATGGTGGCGAGCTTAAACAGAGTTAGGTACCGACCAAAGACCCATGTTGACCCCAATGGGCCCAAACTGGAAATAAGGAGGTACCACCAACATGTGTTCTTCATCAGGACTGCGAGAAAGAAGGGTTAAAGGACTCGAGTAGTATGGAAAAACCCAAACAGCAGGTGCGAGATGAGCTGTCGCTGTGGAATTCCATCCCGGTGGTCAAGTGTGTTCAGTGCTTATTGGCCAGCAACTGGTCAAAATCTCTGATATCTGTAAACGGAAAAAGCAGTGCTGCAACAAACGATTAACAGGCACCAGTCTATTAAAACACTTTGCTGGTTTGTTCGGTACTTCACGGGTGACACGAAACCCATGCTTCCTGGGGGATGTTAAGAGTACCCCGCTCATTCCAAGATCTGGTTTCATGTTACTGCAGCTGACCGCCTTGTGGTGTTTCCACATATTCACCATTGCATTACTCTGTGGGCTGTACGCATATCATGTGTATAAACAGGCTTACAAATTAAACAATAGAGAACTTAGTTAGTGAGTATCAGAGTCACAGCTAGTTCACATTCCCTGTTCACCAGAAAAAAATACACTAACAGCAAGTGAGATACTCATATTTATGTGCAATAACTGTACTTCATTCTCAGCACTTGAACGTTGTCAGTATTAAACACTTTTTGCAAAGCAAATCGATCTGGCTTGTAACTCAAAGTGCACTCCTGACCTATCAGCGTTGCTAATGCTTGTTAATATTGCAGAATCAGTTTCACTAATATAAATTTGCAAATACATAAGATTTAAATTCACAGAAGAGAAATGTAAAAAAAATCTCAGCCAAATATGTCTGCAGTCGGCACTTTCCTGATGCAGGCAGCCATAGCCTGTAGAGGTTTGGCCAAACATAAATCCATGCAGTAGCAGGCTGCAATACATTATGTAGTTAATAGAGATCCCACGAGTCGGACAGTAACCCTCATCTGTAACAGGCTTCAGTGCCTTAGTTCGTTAATTAAGATCCCTAGAGTCCGAAATAAATCTTTTCTGAAGCAGAATCAGTAGCTAAACTATAGCTACAGATGCCAGTAGTGAGGCATAGTCAGATTTCAGGCTGCATTACCTTCTGCAATTACTCGAGGTCACACAGCCGTCCACCGCTATCCTTTTATTCTTAGGACACCTTCAAGTTGTGAATCGAAGACATTTCCTTCAGTGTCTTTTGGACGTGGAAAGAAGCAATGGCAAAACGTTGTCTATGCTTTTGTCTTCAGCATTGTAGATAACAAAAAGAGTGCGAGTTAAACAAATTATATTTTTCGCTTTCCCAAATCTATTATGTTTGCTTGATTACTATGTCCTAAATTAAATGTAATATAAATCATTATCAAGGCTCTAAGCACATTACTGTATACCCTGGAAAAAGTCCCCTTAACATTCTCAGTTATTTAACACTAGGCACTTGCGTGTAGAAACCAGCACCATTTTCCTACACCAAGTCTTACTTGCTGCATTGTGGTGGAGGGCGGAGTCAATCAGTGGCTGAAATGCAGCAGTGAGGGGCGAAGCCTCACCAGGAAGCTAATGATTCTGAGTGCCTGCTCAGTCGGTGGTGAAGATTAAAACATTTTACTGGCGCCCCGAGGGTGTCATCAGTCACAACCCCCTGCCAGACTGCAGGCATTGAGCACAAGGAAATAGGGATATAACGGCTCTGGAATAGAGCTTTTCAGCTCTAGAAAAGCATCTCGCGCTGCAGGCAAGAGGAAGGTAAAGTGAGGGAAAAGGGGAAGGAATCTTGTGGAATGCCAGCTCTAGCTAAGTACCTTGTGCTGCAGGCGTTCAGCGCGGGGAATAAAAGAGGTGCGAGCATGGAAGTGAGAACAGAGAGCCTGAAGAAGGTGGGGCAGAGGCAGGGCGCGGGGAAGTAAAGAAGACGGAGCGGGGCGAGCTGACTTCCTGGTTATCCGAGTTGTAATACTCTTCTGAAATTATGTTTGTGTTTATAACCGGAGGTTCGGGGAAAGCAGTTTGTGTTAGACTTCTGAGAAAAATTCACACACCCTTGTAAATATCAGTCGTTTCAAATGGGGTTTTCCCCTTACAGCCTGAGAATCGTAGCCGGCTAGTGAAAGCGTCTATGTAACATCAATGACCCTGGCATGTGGAAGGTTTGCGTATCTCAGACTTCTCGAACTGTGTAATTGGATTATCATTAAAAAAAAGTGCACGCCTTTGATTTGTAGCCTGTACTTGCTCTTACCTCGGTTTCCTTTTATGAAATTAGCACCACGAATGACCCTTCACCATACAAACGCGTACATGCATAGGCCGCCCCCGCAGGGGGCATCGAGGGCCGGCGCCTTAACGGTCGCCTTGGCACGGAAGAGACCGGTTAAACCGGTTTTGGGGGGGCGCGCACCCCCCTCCCCCCCCCATCTTCCTCCCAGGAAGGTCTCAGGGGGGTTTGGCCATCCTGCGGCCACCAATTGGGGGGGTTTGCTATTTACAAACCCCCCAATAGAATCAAAGTAGAGGGGGGGGGGACAGGGGACAGGTAAAGGGATTTAAACAGCGCTGCTGGCACGAAGGTCTAATCAAGACCAGGACAACGCACCCCGGCAGCGTCTGCAGAAGAGAAACACCACCCTCCCACCCCAACGAAGAAGGCATTCAGTCGCGATGCCAAAGGAACAAAAGGGCATGGAAGGTAACAAGGTTTTACCAAAAAGCGATTGGAAGACACACCCAGTAAGGGGGTGTGCGAGCAAAACCACGCACCTGTAGATGCCTTAACGGCAGGGTGTAAAATGGCCAAGCAAGGGGAGTAAGCAGAACACGGCACTCGCAGCCCAGACCCGCCACATCGGATGGCAGGGCATAAGATACGCCAGGTAGCGATTTGGGCCTAATACAAAGAACTGGAAGCTACCCCCTGAAACAACGCAAGCATGGTAAAACAAACTATAATGGAGTGAGCCCCTCCAAAATCAAAGGTGGGACTGCCAATATGCGAAGGCCAAAAGGAGGCAAGAAAAATGGAGGCCAGGACTTGAAGGCCCTCCATTTAATCACGGTAATATTTGGAAAAGATAATGTGATGTATCAAATGATTAATATGAATACATTGGCCTCAGGCCCGTATATCCCACAGAGCGGGGCGTTCACGATTGTCCACAATAATAAAGCGGCCAGTTATTATCCACTCTAGAAAATGTGTATACGTCTATTTCATGCATGAGGTTGGCTATAATGTAAATGCTTATTGTGAGTGGTAAATTGTCAATCAGGACCGGCTCTGCAGTGTGGCAAGTGCGGGAGTTATTGTAGAATGTTGGTGATTCAGAGTCCCTGCCATTGAACTGTAATGCAGAGGGAGGTGGAGTCGTTCTCATGTTCTGCTACCAAAAACCTGACTGTGCTTATGAACTGAAAGAAAACGAGCCTGCAGTTTGCTCAGTGGGGCACACCATCCTGTCGCATTGTGTGACTAGGCGCCGGTCCTGGTGTAGAGGGCAAATGTTTTATACTGGACCTGAATAGATAAGACTTTACATTTGCCTCTGCTGATTGGTGTGACAGGCAATCCATGTCTTTGGGATCGGGGTGGGATGTGAATGCATAGAACAGCATGGGACAAAATTAGAGGTTGTGGCACCCAGGGGCGTAGGAGACAATTAATTTCTGGGGGGGGGGGGGCAGGGACAACCTTGGAGACTTTCAATCAACCCTATACAAATCGCTCGTTGTTTACGAACTGCAGGCTCCGATAAATATACACAATCATATATATTGGAAGTGAAATAGGGAGAAAGCAAGGCATGTTTTCACAGTCTGAAAGTATCTTTTATTGTTATTTACGTTCACAAAGTAATTAGCTCAAATGTGAAAATAACGTGTTGATTAACCTTGCATCTTCATGCACCAAGCAAAGAAAGGTAGGAGGGTAAAAAAGAAGAACATACCCTTTGCGCCCCATACCCATCATGCCCTTCGCCTCATGCCAATTGGAACCGCACTGGAGATATCAAAAGCGATTAGGTACAGCAGTTGTAAACTGTGCTCGGAAACCATAGTTCTAATAACACTTCTACTCCTGTGTGTGATCTCTGGAAGCTCAGCTCCACATCAGTCATAACTAGGAGCATTTCAATTGAAGAAGCTCTTGGAGTTACAGGCTATATAAACATGGATTCTCTAATCTCTGTATAAACTGCAGTCACTAATTTCTTTAGAAATGGCTGTTTGTGATGCACCAAGTCACTGCGTATAAAGAAAAGACATTCACTGATTATAAAGAAAGGACATCAGAAAATGACTATGATAGGGTTAATACAGTCGAGTTCTGACGTTACAATGCCTTCTGCCAGAGCTAGAAGCCAAGGTAAAAGGCAGATCAGGTCACAGAGCATAATTAATGCAGCTCTTTAAAGCAAAACATGGAATGTTGCTTTTCATTCTTCTGCTCTACTTTAATAGCTTGGAATGACAGAAGGTATGCACTAAGGTTTTTAGTGGTTTGTGGGAAAGTTGGTGGTGTGATCATATATTATATGGGGTAAAATACCCCCTGCATACATAAGGATATTGCAAGTCAACTTGAAGTTCATACCTTATAAACAAGCATTGGCAAAGCCAATAGGTCTTGCCTATGCAAGTTCTATTGCCTTTGCCAATGTGTTTTAGCCATGCTGTACACTAATGAGACTACTATTCAGCATGGCTCAAAGTTAATGTCATAAAGCAGAATGATGCGTCATCGACTGGTGTGGCGTAGTGTCATGGAGTAAGTAGAGTGTCCTAGAATGGAGCAGTAAACTAACTTTAAAGAAACAAGGGTCCCTTGAATAAAATGCAACACCACCCCCATAAACAATGATATTAAAGTAGTAAGCAAATGGAATTTTTCATGCATTTATTCAATCAAAATATAAAAGATCAAATGTAGTGGGAAAACATCAACAGGGGAAATCGAGAAAGACTGGTATTTGGGCATTACACAAGTTATCTGGATGACCCAATGTCACCAATTAAAAGAAAAATGTAAAAAGGAACCTATATGGTACAGTGGTTTGAAGGAGGCTGGCCTGGTTTGTACTGGGTACCTATGGTACTTACACCTTATACCAGGTCCAGTTACCCCTTATTTGTGAAATGTAGGCAGTGTCTAGAAGCCAGGCTCTCTAGGGGTAGCTGTAGCCAAGGCTTATCTAGGAGGCATGCAAAGCTCATGCAATACCACTGTAGTCATACAGTACTCACACACATGAAAGAAAATACTCAGTGTTACAAAAATAAAGGTACTTTATTTTAGTGACACAAATGCCAAAAATACCATAGAGACTATACTCCCTCAGGAGGTAAGAAATACACCAAATATATACACTAGTATGCAGCAATAGCAATAAAAACAGTTAGAAAACAGTGCAATTAGTGAAAATCACAATGGTTAGAAATGGACCTAGGGGAAAAACAAACCATATACTAAGAAAGTGGAATGCGAATGTCAGTTTCCCACCTAGGCAAGTGTGGTGTGTTGAGGGGTGCTAGGAGTATTAGAAAACACCAAAGGTAAGTAATAGAACCCACCTCAGAGCCCAGGAAAGAAGGAGTAAATCACAGTAACTTTCCTAGAACACACAAGAACACGAGAAAGAAGATAAGGCAAGAACCAGAAGATACTTCAAGACACAAAGGGTGGATTCCTGGACCTAAAGACCTGTGGAAGAATGGTACTAAGTCCAGGAAGCACAGAAGAGTCCAGGGAGGACAGGAGCCCCTGCTAACCTGAATCAAAGTGCAAAAGAAGAACCACTGGTGAAGAACAACAGTCAGTACTGCACCCAAGAAGATGGATGCGGGTTCCTGGTTGGTGCAGATGATATCCCACACCGGATGGATGATTGCAGTCTGGTTTGCGTCGCTGGATTCCGCCAACAAGCCTTGGCACACGCAAAGCTCACGGTTAGCGGAAAATGGCACTGCCTGGGACCAGGAGGGACCTGGTGGACTCTGCCCAGGAGGAGGAGTCAGAGGGGGCTCTCAGCAACTCAGAAAGCCCACAGAAGACCAGACAGTGCACACAGGAGTCCCCCAGCACGGGGACAAAGGAGTTGCAAAAGGAGGCCCACTCAGCACAAAAACAAAGGATCCCACGCTACCAGAGAACCACTCAGGAAGCTGTGCATCACAGGAAGGAGTGCTGGGGGCCGGAGCTACATTGTGCACAAAGAATTTCATAGAAGGATGCCAACAAGCCTTGGCAACTGAAAAACACATGGTGCACAGGGGTACTGTCTTGCTTGAGAAGGCAAGCTCTTACCTCCACCAAAGTTGGACAGTAGGACATCAGGTCCATCAGGACCACTTCAGTCCACCACCCGTGATGCAGGATCCATGCAACTCGTCAGGAGAGGGGACCCACGCAGATGGTCATCGTTGCAGAGAGGTGCCTGCTGAAGCAGGGGAGTGACTCCTTCACTCCAAGGGAAATTCGTTCATTCTTCTGGTGCAGGTTGAAGACAGGCTGTCCTCTGAGGATGCAGGCCGTGAAACAGTTGCATTTGCTGGCAAGAGCTGAAGATACAATGTTGCAGAAGTCATCTTTGCTTCGTTGTTGCAGTTTGTGGAGTTCCTGGAGGGTCCAGATGCAGTTTCTTCGGTGAGAAGGTGAAGTAAAGGATACAGAGGATTCCTGCTGGAGTCTCGCAATCTGAATCTGAAGAACCTCCTAAAGGAGAGACCCTAAATAGCCCTGAAAGGGGGATTGGTCAGCTAAACAGGTAAGCGCTTATCAGGGGACGGCTCTGACACCACCTGCTGGCACTGGCCACTCAGATGCTCCTAGAGTTCGCTGCCAACTTGGAATCCAAGATGGCAAAACCCAGGGACCCTCTGTAGGAGTTCTGAGCACCACACGTTGGGTGGTGATGGACAAGGGAGTGGTCACTCCTCTTTCCTTTGTCCAGTTTCGTGCCAGAGCAGGGACTGGGGTAGCTGATCCGGTGTAGACTGGATTATGCAAAGAGGGCACCAAATGTGCCCTTCAAAGCATTTCCAGTGGCCTGGGGAAGGAAGCTACCCCTCCCAAGCCTGTAGCACCTATTTCCAAAGGCAGAGGGTGTAACACCCCTCTCCCAAAGGAAATCCTTTGTTCTGCCTTCCTGGGGCTGAGCTTTTCAAGCAACAGGAGGGCAGAAACCTGTCTGAGAGGTGGCAGCAGCTGGGGCTGCCTGGAAAACCTTGGAAGGCTGGAATGGCAATACTGGGGGTCCTCTAAGGAGCCCCCATAGTGCATGAAATCATACATCCAATGCTTGCAAAAGCCTTGGGGTATGATTCCAACATGTTTGATACCAAACATACCTGTGTTCAGAGTTACCATTATGTAGCTGGGAATAGGTAGTGACCTATTTCCAGTACACGTGTAAAATGGCATCCCTGCACTCATGAAGTCTGGGAAAATGGTCCTGGAGGTCGTGGGGGCACCTCTGCTAGTGCAGGGGTGCCCTCACACACAGGTACTTTGCACCCTACCCTCAGGGCTGGAGGGCCTGCTATAGGGGTGACTTATAAGTGACCTAGTGCAGTGCAACTGGCAGTGAAAGGGTGCATGCACCTTTTCACGCAGGCTGCAATGGCAGTCCTGCAGAAGCCTTTGCATGGGCTCCCTATGGGTGGCAAAAGAAATGCTGCAGCCCATAGGGATCTCCTGGAACCCCAATGCCCCAGGTACCTAAGTACCATATACCAGGGACTTATAAGGGGGCACCAATATGCCAATTTTGGGTGAAATACTGGGTTACCAGTATGCAACAACCATAATTTAAGGGAGAGAGCATAACTACTGGGGTCCTGATTAGCAGGATCCCAGTAGACAGACTCAAACACACATTGCAAACAGGCTAAATGTGAGGGTAACCAAGATAGAAAGAGGCTACTTTCCTACAAGGTTAGCATCCACAATAATGACTTACAAGATTTTATACACCGACTATTACATGAATGACTCAAATAGTGAATCACTAAGTCATTAGCTCATAGTACCTATGCTTATGCCAACATATGTACAATATCACAAATTCAAGTCATGGTACTTTGGCCGACGATATTTCGATCCCCTAGACCAGTATCAGGATCATCCTAAGCCTTTATTAAGCTTGAGTTAAAAGGGTTACAGAGTGCTTGTAACCAAAATGGTGAAGATAAATCTGACTCACATCTCATATGAGTGAGAAGGCAATCAATGGAGTTCTGAATCTCTAATCAAGCGCCAATGCCATAAAGTAGTAGTAGAGTGGAGTAGTGTCACAGTGTAATAGAGTGGAGTGGCAAAGTGTCGTAGAGTGGAAAGGCATAAAAAAGAGTGAACTGGAGTAGAGTGAAGTAAAGTAACGTGAACTGGCATAGAGAAAGTTGGGTAGAGTGTTGTTGAGCATAGTATATTCTTGTATAGTGGAGTGGCCTAGAGGGTTGTGCAGTGGCGTTGAGTAGAGTATTGTAGATTGAAGTGGCATAGAGTGGTGTGGAGTGGCATAGAGTGGAGTAAAGTGGAATGGAGTGGCGTATAGGGAGTTGTATATGGAGTTACAGAGTGGAGAAAGTGTTAGAGTTTTTAATGGAATAGAGTGTCAGTCTAGTATCATGGAGTGTAATGTCAGAGTGAAGTGTTATAGAGTGGAGTTGGGTGGTCGAGAGTGAAGTGGCATAGAGTACAGTGGTGCAAAGTAGATTGGTGTAGAGTGTAGTGGTATAGAGTGCATTGGTTTTGAGTAAAGAGGCATTGAGTGCATTGGCGAAGACTGCACTGGTTTAGCGTACAGTGCAGTAGCATAGAGTGGTGAAGAGTCGAGGGGCGCAGAGTGGAGTGGCAAAGCATAGATTGCAGTGGTTCAGAGTGCTGTGTCATAGAGTGATGTGGTGCATGGTAGAGTAGAGTGGTGCAAGGTAGAGTAGACTGGTGTAGAGTGCAGTGGTGAAGTGCAGTGATGCAGAGTAGAGTGGCACAGAGTGTAGTGGCATATGGTACATTGGTGTAGAGTGGCATATAGTTGAGCGGTGCAGAGTAGAGAGGAGTATAGTTCAGTGTCAAAGTGCAGTGTTGCAGAGTAGAATGTCATAAAGGGCAGTGGTGTAGAGTAGGGTGGCATAGAATACACTGGTGTAGAGTGCAGTGATGTAGAGTGATGCAGAGTAGAGAAGAGTGGCTTAGACTACAGTGGTGCAGAGTAGATTAGAGTGCTGGGGCATAGAGTAGATTGCTGCAGAGTACAGTATAGTGGTGAAGAGTAGATTGTTGCAGAGTCGAGCATAGTGGTGTAGAGTGCAATAGCATAGAGCGGTGCAGAGCAGATTGGAGTGGCGCAGGGTACATTGGAGTGGTGCAGGGTAGATTAGACTGGCATAGCATAGAGTGGAGTTGTGTAGATTGCAGTGACATAGAGGAGATGATTTCAAAGTAGAGTGAAGTGCCCTACAGTGGAGTGGTGTAGAGTAGATTACAGTGCAGTGGTGCAGAAAGAGTGCAATGGGACAGAGTACAGTAGCATTGAGTGCAGTGGTGCAGAATAGAGGGGGGTGGAGTTCAGTGGCAGAGAGTGCAATGTTGCAGATTAGAGGGTTGCAGAGTACAGTGGTGTATTGTAGAGTGGCATAGAGTGTAGTGGCATAGAGTGCTGTGGAGCAGAGTACAGTGGCATTGAAAGCAGTGGAATAGAGTGCTGTGGTGCAGAGTAGATTGGCATAGAGTGCATTGGCATAGGGTGCATTGGTTTTTAGTAAAGTGGTGAAGAGTGCTCTGGCAGATTGCAGGGGTGTTGTGTACAATGGTTAGAGTAGAATAGCATAGATTGCAGTGACGTAGTGTAGAGTGCTGCAGAGTAGAGTGGAGTGGTACAGCATAGATTGCTGTGGCGTAGAGTAGCACTGAGTGGAGAAAAGTGGTGTAGGGTGCAGTGACATAGGGTAGATTGTTTCAGAGTAGAGTGAAGAAAAGATAGAGAAAAGATAATATACTTCAATATGCTGAAGTATGTAACGATAACAACAACATAAATAATAACGCTAGGCATAAGGGCCCAAAATGAAATATGGCTTCTCCCTGTTAGCCACGCTGTAATCAAGCCCTTTATTACCCAGATAACAAAACATTAAACATAAATGTTAGAAAAATATACCCTTCTAATAGCTAAATTGTTGTCTGAAAAGGTCAAATCTGGGCTCAATCTCGACTTCACTGTTTCACCAACTGGTGTGATCTTAGGCAAATACAAATATTGTGTTTCACAGAGTCTCCTTTCTAGCCTGCAGGCATCCGGGTGAGTGGGACTCTGTTTCCTCTTTCGATCTTCCTCATTGTCTTGCAGTTTCTCTTGAAGGCATCCTGCAGTGCTCCTCTTCAAGGCAGCAGGTGATGCCCACAGTAATCATCAAAAACTCTTTTCTCCTCCTCGTGCCCTTTGTTCTTATGAGCACCCTTAATGCCCACAGCTGTGAACAGGACAAACAAAAGGGAAGAGGGTGCAGGGGGCCTCCTGACTCACCTTCATTCTGTTCCCATCAGATTGGAGGATGGTCGGTACAGGGCTATTCTAAGTAGCGTTTTTGTGTGCTAATGGCCCTCTGAATAATAGATATGAGAAGGGAAATTATTTTGTCCCCTTGTCCCCCCCACCTTCGTCCCCCGTGTCCCCCCACCCTCCAAAATCTGGGGGGGATACATCCCCCACGTCCCCCACACTTCCTACGACCATGGTGGCACCGCATTCTGGAAGTTGGGGCTCGTGGTTATGCACATTGTCCCAGTGATGGGCCCAGAACTGAAAATAGCATGAAACGGTGCTCCAAAACAGGAAAAGGAAGTGAGAGGACCAAAGTAACCATGGGAAATAATCACAGTCTTAGAGTAGCCACAGATGCCATTTTCATTATTTTATCTTTAGGATGAAATTCACTAAGTAATTTTTACTAACCAGACATACCCCAGTTTCAGTTCTAGAAGTGGACAAGATCAGGTGCACTTTGGGTGGTATGGATCTAGGGGGCAATTTACTAGCAGGTTATGGTTGTTAGAGGAAGAGGTGGTGGCAAATTTTGTAGTATTTTGAATTGAATAGGAGAGTTTTTTTTATACCCCGTTTGATGTGTGTTTATTATAATTTGAGAGACATACTTAGCTTAGAGTTGAATGTATGGTCATTGGCCGTAATTGAATTGTTTTACAGGGTTAATATTTATTATGTTCGAGTAAGGAGCATCATTTGAATTGATAGTTGTACAGTGTGCAGGTTCTGAAGAGGGGAGTTCAGTCATAGGTGAAGAGTTTTCATGTTTGTGATTGAAATAATATATCAACATGCTGGCTCAGACCTGCTGCTTTAATTATCTTTTTTAAAACAATGGTTTGTGAAACTTTTTCATTTTATTTTTATTTTTTAAACTTATAAATGATATATTTTCTGTGCATTCTTGGCATGCACACATCCTTCGTGCAAGGAGTAGACATGCAATGGTCTTGAAGAAATTAATACTGGGGAGAGAAGTTTGTGAGGCTCCAAGATAGTAGTGGTATTTTTAGTTTGGCGAGTCTCCATTCCCGGGCCACATTTGTTTATGGGGCCATTCTGATTGCTGGTGCCTGTATATGCCAGGAAACAGGGGACAACTGGAGAGGCCACAGGCCGTGTGAGGCTCCCCTTGGGGGAAACTGGGTCCTGGGGAATTCTCCTGTGGACTTGGTAGCAAAAAGTGGGAGACACCTAGCTTAAGAGGTTGGAGTTGGTCTTCATTGTTCTGAGTGAGACCGCTTTATGCCTCCACAGTGTGACAATAGACCTGTCAAATCAAAGTAAACGGAAGCAAACAGTCTTCCTTAGTAAATATTGTACCTATGGAAAATAAAGAGTGGGTCGGTGGGAAACAGTAATTTATTTTTCTCCCTGAGGTCTCTGTACCCTATTGACCTCTGGGAGGACATGGGACTAGCAGGGCAGGAGGTAAATCCAAACGACTTTATTTTCCCAAGTCCACTGTTTTGGAAGGGGAGACCTCATTATGGCTACGCTTAAGGAGCTGCAAATCGATTTGAGAGCAAAATGTCTGCTTGAGTGGGGTCGGTCAAAGGTCAAAGGTCCGAGAATATCACGTTAGGAACCTAGACCACACAGTTTTACCTTCTAAAAAAGTGCTGCAAGACCATGAAGAGATTGCCAAGCGAAAGTACATGTTCAAGGGGTGCGCTTATTTCTCAACTACTACGTTTCAACATAACATTTTTAGAAAATGAAGGGGAAGGTATAAAAAGGTGTGAATTCTGAGGTACTCCACTCAAATCTGACCATTTGACAGCTGAAGTACAGTCAACAGAATAGCACACTGACCATACTAAAAGCAACATGCATTCCTGCCAAGCGTCCCAGAGACAAAAGGACCAGTGACGGCACAATGCCAGCAGCTCAAACAAAGAGAACAAGAGACGCAATTTAAGAAGAGTAATAATGAGTCGTTCAAGACATATTTTCCATGACTTGAATCATGTGATCTTATTACATAGAATCTTCATCTCTTCAAGAAAAAGATGATCACCTAGAGAAAGACAGAATTGTGTGTGAGAAGGAGGAATTCTATTCATGTTTTCTAAAACTGCTGGAAAGGTGATCGTTATATGATAAGATTTGTGTTTCTGCGCGTATCAAAGAGTAACAGTTAAGCTGAATGGAAACAACATCACAGTTAATGGCGTGAGACCGCTGTGACTGCAGATCCTTGGTAGTTCTGGGAATAGAGTTTTGGTTGTTCAGAGTTGCATTGCATTAGTCGTTACTATAAGTGTATGTCTCTGCTCACTTCCCCACATCCCTTGCCTGTGGATTCTGAGGACTGTGGTGGTAAGTGATATTCCCAAAGATTAAAAAAAAAAAAAAAAAAATGACTACTGAACAGTATTGGCAGTAAGATGAATTGAGTCTGGCAGCCCCTTTTCCTTGAGCAGGGTTTAAGGTGAAACATGTCTTTGCATATTTATGTAAAGCACAGAAATCATGGTCTTACCTACAACAAGACTTCTGTTTGTACTAGTACAATAATAGTATGAAAAGCATAGCAAAGCTTTGTAGGTACATTGCATGTCGGAATTTTATGGAACAGAGAGCTGCTTTCCATAAAACTGCGAAGGGGCAGTAGTACTTGAAATCGGTCAAAGGATCATTAACTAAATCTCTCAAAAGATCGCTTTGCTTTACAGTATTTATATTGTAAACTGTCATTAGAGAAACCGTCCACTGTTCAGAAATACAGCATAACTGTATGTTATGTGCTAAATAAAATGGAGCACTTAGACACATATACAGTTTAGAGTAATACATGCAGTGTTTTGGGACCCTTAAAATAGAAGAATAGAATTAACCAGGAACGGCACTCTACTCTAGTGTGCCTCCCTTAAGTAAGAAATTAGAATTTCGATGTTGCTAGTATGTGCCTTTCTAGTGAAGAGGGACAAGGTAGTTCAAGTTTTAAAGTGCTGGTCTAGAGAATACATCCTTCTGGATCCTGTAATTGTTAAACCTTGGAAAAAAACACATCCAAACGCCAAAAGGGATATTAGAGCAAGTGTGTTAAAGCGTACTCTGGATCTAATTTTCGTTGTTTGGTGTCTTTCCATGTGTTGACATTACTTTCAGATGATGGTGCATGGAGGTGAGATGTTTGAAATGACTGATGCTTCATCCAGAGCTGTGTGTTGGATACAGACAAATTACATCAACTTTATATGTACTGTTCATTATGGAAGTAATAAAGAGCGAGATTAAATGACTGTAAAACACTGTTCTCTTTCTGATTTTATCGTAGACCGAGCTGGAAGCATCAGTACTTTAGATTCCTTGGACTTTGCACGGTACTCAGATGATGGAAACCGAGAAACAGACGAACGGGTTGCAGGTGAGTTGGCCCCGGGCTGCGTTATTTTGTAAGGGCCTTTGGTTCAGGGTAACTTAAGAACGTTTTACTCAGCTAAAAATCTGGCTGGCTCCGCCGTTTAACATTGTTTACACTCGTGACTTGCTGCCTCCTCTCTTTTCCATTTGCTTGCTTTTTATATCCTAGATTAACTGTGTGAAAGTTGCCGTGGAACCTTTTTAGCGTTTCTTTAAAGTTATCCTGCAGCTGTACCTTTCTGACCTTTTTCCTGTTTTTTTTTGTGTGACTCAGGCTCGATAATTCTTTATTTCGGTTTACTGTTTCCAAGTACTGTTGACTTGTGTACTTCAATTATTCCTCCCATTTCCTAGCCTTGGATTGTTTTAAAACCACGCAATTTTTCATTCACATTGACACGGAGTACAATCAGAAGTCAAGGGCTGAGTGTTTAAAATCAAGATCCAACTTTATTTGTGCAGAATGCTCAGTGCAAACAGTTCATCTTAAAACGTGAGACGGTGCGATGGATTTGGTCTTCCATATAGCTTATTGGTCTCCTTTGGTGGTAAGCAATGTATGTTAACATGAAATCTAAACTATTACCAGAACAACGTTTTAGTGTTCTTAAATCGCAAAAAGTGTAGGTTTGCTTTTAAAGACTTTCTAAATCAGCAGTTTTGCTGTTTATTAAAATAGGTAATACCTTTTGCATCTTGTAAATGTTAGTAGTAGTTAATGAAAAAAAAACAATTTGCTTGATGTTTTACATACATTTTAATCGAGTTTATTGTTCGGATACGTGTTTGAGTCGTTTTGTTAGTTTCGAAGAAAAGTAGAGGTCCAGTATCATACTATAGAGTTTTATGATGGCTTTTCACACTTTCCACGCACGTCTTAAGTTTTTAATTAAGAAGCTGCACAAAAATGTGTTAAGGGCAACACTGGTTATTCACCAAAGTATGTGATTCATTCTTAATTCTCTGGGATCTAATGGTGCAAAGTGACTACACTTATTGGATTTAATAGGGTCTTTGTTATTACCAGTTTCCAATCCACTGCAAACTGCCTTCAATTACTTTTTGTTGAAAAGTATGTTTTATTAATATTCTCTTATGACCATTACTGACTGGGTGACTGTTGGAAATGGGGTCTCTAGTTGGCAGTCGGTTTGCACCCTGTCCAAGTAGGGGCCCTCACTCTAGTCCAGATAAGGGAGATACCCGCTGAGACAACCCCTGCTTCACCCCCTTGGTAGCTTGGCACGAGAAGTCAGGCTTATCTCAGAAGCAGTGTGTAAAGCATTTGCACATAACACACATAACACACAGTAACACAGTAACACAGTGAAAACACTACAAAAGGACACCACACCAGTTCTAGAAAAAAAAACAATATTTATCTATTTAAAGCAAGACCAAATACAATAAAAATCCAACATACATTAATAAAAATATGAATTCTGCAAGATTTACTCCAAAATCCAGTTCCTTGATGTCAATAGCTCCACCAGGGGCTATCACGGCATCGTGATCAACAAAACCAATAGTTCAGGCCGGCTGTGGCGTAGCAGGCCAGCTACGGTGTCTGGAAGACCCGCAAACTGTACCTTCGATTTGTAGGGCGTTGTGATCCTCGCGGTGAGCTCCATAGAGCGCCGTCGCAGTGTCGGTTCCGGAGTCTGCGCAGTAGTCGTCTGGCCCTTGAAGTCTCACGTGTTGCAGATCGATCTCCAGGCTGGTGAAGTCATGAGTGCTGGCGTGGATGGCGTCTGGGCTGCAGTGCGAAGTGGGACGATGCAACGTGCGGTGCCCACAGGTCACGGTGTAGGCAGTGGCTTGGTGACAGCGGTGTAGTTGAGACCAGGGCTGCGGTGTGAAGCGGGGCGGTGAAGCATGCGGTGTCCACAGGTCACAGTGCAGGCAGCGGCATCGTTGTTGCAGAAGCGCTGTCGTCTGTAGGCCCAAGCCAGTGGTGCTGGACGGGTCGGTGCGCTGTGACCCCACGAGCGGTGCCCACAGGCTATGTTGCAGGCATGGATGCCTGGTGATGACACTGGAGTCAATGGTGCTGGCGCTGGTGGGCCGGGGCTGTGGTGCGGGACGGGACAGTGCTTTGTGCTCCTCACAAGCAGTGGCCACAGTGCAGGAAGCAGCGCCGGTGTCAGCAGGAGCATCGCCATCAGGGAGGCCCAGGCTGCGGTGTGAGCAGGCGATGCTGGAGCCCACAGGTCACGGTGGGAGCAGCGGCTCAGTGAAGTAGTCTGATGATGGCGTCAGTGAGACCAGGGTTGCGGTGCAAAGCGGGGCAGTGCGTCTCCATGCGGCATCGGCAGGTCACGTGCAGGCGAGCGGCGTTGTTGGTGGCAGCGCAGTGGTTTCTTCTCTTGAACAGCACAAAACACACAGTTCCCAGTGCTGCAGGCCGAGGAAACTGAAGTCTTTGGTGTCCCTGAGACATCCAGCAGGAGGCAAGCTCTACTCCAAGCCCTTGGAGAACTTTCTCAAGCAGGCCCTCAGCAAAGTTCACCCTTTGCACTCTTTTCAGGCAGAAGCAGCAACTGCAGGCCAGTCCAGCAAAACAGCACAGCAGAGGGACAGTACGTCTCCTTCAGCTCTTCTCCTTGGCAGAGGTCCCTCTTGATTCCACAAAGATTGTAAAAGTCTGGGGTTTTGGGTCTTCTTCTTATACCCCTTTCTGCCTTTGAAGATGGCAAACTTCAAACCAAAGTCTCAAGTGTTTGCCAGACCCTTCTTGTCCAGGCCAGACCCCAGGCACACACCAGGGGGTCAGAGACTGCATTGTGTGAGGGCAGGCACAGTCCTTTCAGGTGAGAACGACCACTCCTCCCTCCCCTCTAGCTCAGATGGCTCATCAGGATATGCAGGCTACATCCCGGCCCCCTTTTGTGTCGCTCTCTAGAGAGGTGCAAAACAGCCCAACTGTCAAACTGACCCAGACAGACAATCCACAAACGGGCAGAGTCACAGAATGGTTTAGGCAAGAAAATGCCTACTTTCTAAAAGTGACATTTTCAAACAGACAATTTAAAAACCATCTTCACTAAAAAATGTCTTTTTAAATTGTGAGTTTAGAGACCTTAAACTCCACATTTGTATCTGCTCTCAAAGGGAACCTGCGCTTTAAGGATATTTAAAGGCAGGCCTCAAGTTAACTTATGAGAGAGATAGGCTTTGCACAGTGAAAACCGAATTTAGCAGTATTTCACTGTTAGGACATTTAAACACACTAGTATATGTCCTACCTTAAACATACACTGCACCCTGCCCCTGGGGCTACCTAGGGCCTACCATAGGGTTGCCTGACATGTAGTAAAAGGGAAGATTTAGGCCTGGCAAATTGGTACACTTGCCAAGTGGAATTGGCAGTTTAAAACTGCACACACAGACACAGCAGTGGCAGGTCTGAGCCATGGTTACAGGGCTACTAATGTGGGTGGCACAACCAGTGCTGCAGGCCCACTGCTAGCATTTGACAGGCCCTGGGCACCGCTAGTGCACTTTACTAGGGACTTACCAGTAAATCAGATATGCCAATCACGGATAAACCTATCAATAGTACAGTTTCAATAGGGAGCACTTGCACTTTAGCACTGATTAGCAGTGGTAAAGTGTGCAGAGACAATAAACCAGAAGGTCAGAAGGCAAAAAAACAGAGGAGACACGCCAAAAAGCTGCCAGGCCTAACAGTGACCAACATCTTTCTGTGGAATGCATTTCTGTCTTTAAATAACCCAGTGTTTTACCTAATCCCCATTCTGTCACCATTTTTTTTTTTTTTTTGTATACCTTGGCGTCAACATAAATACAATGCCGGAACCTTGTTGCTTTAAAAAATCTTTTTAAAAGGAGGTTTGTCAATGAAGTATTGCATTTGCCGGAGTCAAGGCCTTTTGCAAACCTGCAGCATGACCTTTTCTAGCTCTCAGTTTTATTGCAGAGTGAAAGTAATGTGTTGCTTCATGCACGAAGCATAACCACAAGATTCTGCTACTTTCCTGCATCCCATTTCCAGGTTTTTTTTTCACCCGGCTTGCAAATGAGCTCTTCCTGGATCTTTACTAAATCCACTTATCAGAAACCCTTTTAGAGGGCGATGGGGCACGCAGGGAGCTACTGGGCCCAACTGTGGTAGTTGATGCCTTTTACTCTAGATGTCTTGGGGCCGACCTACTATGGATCTTGAACAATTGGGTCAAATAGCCCTTCGGCACTTGACTCCCAGTGGTAGCTGTGGACAAGCAGATGAAGGCTCCCTCCTGGTGGTGGTGGGGAGACTCCATGTAATGAACCATTGCAGGCACACTCTATTCAGCACTGTAACCTTCATGCCCTCACACACGTCCGGGACATCTTGTTTGGGGTCAAGGGCAACAAGTTTATATGTTTACTTTGTCCTTGGGACAAGTAGGCCCAACCCCCTGCAGCACAAACCCTTTGGCTGCCTGTTTACAGAGAGTTGAACTCTCTGCAGTTGAGGTAATGTGTTTCCAAAAGATAACGCTGTTCGAACTTGTATTTATGGTTCATTATTTGAAAGCCTTCATTATTAGGGTGCGTGCTGTAAAGAAATGTTTTAAGGTCACACTTCACTACTGACGTTGGTTCCAGTACAAAAAAAAAAAAAACGTGTACACACATGTTTGAAAAGTTTAGACTAAGAGGCTAAGTATAATGCTCCCAGAATGCTCTCTGATTATATGCAAATGAAGTGTCATTTAGTAAAATGTGTTGATGCATGCTAGTATTTCCCAAAAATATTTCTAATGGAAAATCAGTGTAACCATTTTCAACACGATTATGGGAAGCATGAAAATAAACAAACACTGACAAAGCCAACTGATCTGACATACTTTTATACGTCTTTTAGTTTCATCAATGCGTGTCTTGTTTTGACATGGCTTTTGTAACACTTTATTGTTGTGGGAGCTACCAGGCCCTCAACATTGTAACAAACATTGGCAAACCCCCCCCCAAAAGTTTTTGAACTCTTAAAGCACACGTTGCCACCAGCGGCATAACAAAGGCCCCGCAGCCGCCCTCCAGGGGGCCCCGTCAGCACAGCACCTGCCCTGAGTGAGTGTGGAGAGGGGGCTCCTCCATGTTCTTTGCAAAGGGGCACCCTCCAGTTTCGTTACGTCACTGATTGCCACTGTAGTTCCTGACACTGAACAAAACTACTTTGTGTGGCAATATGCTCCTTGTGGAAGAGCAGAATGCGATCACTCACAGTAAAGCCAGCCGAAAGAGAGAGAAATAGAAGTTTAATAAAAACAAAATGTCTTTGTTAACACCAGACCTAATTAGGGACCAAGACCCACATGTAGGTAGCTTTTTGCATGTCGCAAACAGCGACTTTCGCTGTTTGCGACGTGCAAAAAGCACACCGCGATGCACAAACCCAGTTTTGCGATTCAGTAACCTGGTTACCGAATCACAAAACGGGTTTGCGACTCGCAATTAGTAAGGGGTGTTCCCTTCCTAATTGCAACTCGCAGTGCAATGTAGGATTGTTTTGTGACCGCGAATGCGGGCGCAAACCAATCGCAGTTTGCACCCATTTCAAATGGGTGATAACACTTTCGCAAAAGGGAAGGGATCCCCATGGGACCCCTTCCCCATTGTGAATGTCACTGTAAACATTTTTTCAGAGCAGGCAGTGGTCCTGCGGACCGCTGCCTGCTCTGAAAAAATGAAACGAAAACGTTTCATTTTTCGTTTTTGTTATGCATCTCGTTTTCCTTTAAGGAAAACTGGCTGCATTACAAAAAAAAAAAAAAAAAAAAACTGCTTTATTGAAAAGCAGTCACAGACATGGTGGTCTGCTGTCTCCAGCAGGCCACCATTCGTGAGGGGGTCGCAAATTGCGACCCACCTCATGATTATTCATGATGTGGGCATTTGCGAAGCCCTTGCGAATCACAGATGGTGTCAAGGACACCATCCTACATTCGGATTTGCGACTTGCAATTTGCAGGTCACAAATCTGAACGTACCTACTTGTGGCCCCAAATTCTTAAAGAAAGTCACAAAAGTGCACCCATGGTATATGTCGTACCCCTATAAAATATTTGTGAACTGTATTTTAGCGTGGGTAAATACGATGTGTAGATTTGCTCATGTGAAAATCTGTTGAGCATTTGCAAGTTCATTTTCCCTCCAGCCACTTTCTTCCCAACCCTGGAAGAAGTTCTAATTCTGCCATTGTCAGGAGTAAATGTCCAACCTTTCTTATTATGGGAAAATATTAGAGAGAAGCTGGCAAAAATCTTTAAAACATGCAGGTTAGTAGGTTTGCAGACTCAAAGGCATTCCAGCCCTGGAACTATTGCTTACTGCTTCCTCCAGCCCCAGTATGCAGATCTGCAGAAAGGTGGCAAAATAAGGAAATTGCTACAGTAGGGATTGAAACTCTAAGTATTCAAGCCCTACTATGGTAGTAGCCCTGGCATAATCAGAGAGGCTATTAATTGCTGCCATAATTTGTCGCCACACTACATGGCACCAAAGGGACAAGTAGATCTTTTTACAGGACAAGTAGATTTGAGAAGCAACCTGTCCCCTGGACAAGTAGATATTTTAATAAATTCCACACCCCTGTATATATATATCTCTCTCTCTCTCTTCCCCTCCCTCCTCTCTCTCCCCCTCCCTTCCTCCCACCCCACCCACGCATACATTCATCATGCAGGCACTGCATAATACTTAACCTGTCATGTATTGTACTTTTCGTAAACACACATACACCCAGCACATACTTCCACTGCACAGCACTACGTCTCTCATGTAACGTATTTCTTACAGGTATCCATACTCAGTAGGTGCACTCACCATGCATGTAATGCACAGCACAGCTTAATCCCTGTACTGTACCCCTCCTGACTAACGTACAACCAGTGTAGAGTCACTGCTCTTGTGCTGCGTGACACTTTACATCTATCTGATGTAAGTCAAGGGTGAGTTAAGCCCACAATAGCTGAACATTTTAAAATGGTGCATGAGCCTGTAGGCCTTACTCCAGTGACGCAGGGTAAAAAGGACCTGTTCATTCCTACTGGCCACTACATGGTATGCTGCCACCAGTACGCTCATGCTGCTTATGTGGTGGTGAAGGCAGTAGACTTCCACCACTATAGGGGTAGTGCTTTGAGTGCCACTCCCGGTCCAACTAGACTGCAATCCTTGAGACAGGCCTGTGTCATGGCACACACACATGATCCGTGTTTGCCTATGACAACAAAATTCAGCATTAGAGATCCAGACACCAGTACAGTTGGGCACTCAGAGCAGGGGTACACGTCCTAAACCAGGCAGTGGACTTTTCTGTCCCAAGGGGTATTCAGTTCCTACTCTTGGTGGCACAATGCAGAAGAAAAAACATAAAGACGAAAAACAGTGTAAGTTTGGTTTGTGAGTACCCGCTACTGAACTTAAATTTGTTTGCTCCTGCTTTGTATATGTACCTATAATTGCACTTTGTTCTTCGTGCAGTAGAATAGTTAGCTCCTCACCTTCTCTTCAGTACCATAAGCTTTTGGTTTTGTTTCCTTGGAGATCTTAGTTTAAAAGCACAGACTACATCAAGGATGAAGACCTGTATAAAGCGTAATCCAGAGTAAGATTGATCTAGGCAGTGATTTGATAGCAAGAGATAAAAGGGACACCTTCAAACACGTTCCTTTTTGTCCCTAGTTTCGCAAACCTCATACTGTGTTTTTGACCCCCCGTGGTATTTCGTTCACTTTACCGTTCCTAGTAAAACATGAGTGAGTCTAAGCTCCCCTTCTTTCCTTATGTTTACCCATTATCCTTTTTTAATTTTAAGGTTCTTTATGCAGTCAAATATGGTAGCTTCCTAATTAGGGAGTCCATCTTCAACTCCACCTAGTTGGGATGATCCGGTTATCAGTGTCATCATACGCCATCTTGTGAATGGAGTAGGTGCATGTTCGCATAGCATCCGTGTGCTGCTCCCCATCCCATCTGTGCTCATCATCACTTATGATGGCTAACTCTACTTCTACGTCTCTATATTAGAATTCTCTTTTCAAACATATAGTTAAATATGCCTGGGAGTACCCACCTGGAGCACATTAAAAATCAAGGCAGCTTTTGATTTTCATATTCTTAAGTCCTAGGGCTTTCCCATTTCAGCCACTTGGGAGGCCTTCTAACATTACCAAAACAGTCTCAAGGGCTAAGACAGTAATGAACAGGATTATTGGTTAATATATTCTCAGTGAAGTCTCACCTGAAATTCTGTGACTTAGTCTCTGGCTGTAACAAAGTATTACTTGCCAATAGAGAGACATGGCTCTTCTGAGCTAGACCTAGATGAAATCACCAACAGGCTTCTAGCTTCAGTATATTGACTGTCTGGACTGCAGCAGGGCTCGACAAAGATGTTATTTGTAACAAATATTGTCTCGCCTTGACCAATCTCCTGTGTGCAGCAAACTTTCATTATTGACTAGGAAGTGTGCACTGCCCACAAACCTTTTTAATTTTTGTGATAGTAGACCACCACTCACTCCCTCTCTTTCCTATTGTTTGCTGACCCATTTGCAGACTTGGTAGCTGATGTTCATCTCATGGCTAACCTTTGATATTAACACCTGGATTGCCTACACAGCCAGTGTCAGCCACTTGTTAGCAAGTATGTAGTTAGCTGTATTTTGCTGACTTGTGTTAGAAAGATCCAGGAACAATACAGGTGATTTCATGATCACCTTCTTGAGAGTATTTTCTCAGACCATTGGTTTTCCTCCTACACTTGATTTCTTGTGTGTCATATGGTGTGTACCATATATATTTCTAAATCTTTGGGTCATGTGTGCTAGCCTTTCCCGTAATGCCTTTATTTCTTTTGAAGTGTCCCATCAGTGGACAGAAGAAAGCTACTAATGGAATACTATCAGTTTGTGTTCTTTCCTCACCTCTTCATATTCAACCTAAGAGAGTAAATTTTGTCCAAAAATGTTGACAGGAACGTTGAAAGAACAGAAGACCAACAGTGTAGAGGGGTCTGGATCATGTGAAGGATAAGGAGAATCAAGAGATGTGGAGTATCACATAAAATTAATTTTCTTATGCACTGACCAACTGTCATTCTTTAAGGACTCCCCCAGATGGAGATCCAGGATTTGGAAAAACAAAAAATACACTATTTTTTGACACTCACAATATTCTGTGTCAATCTAAATTTTGTCAATATCAAACACCAAAACAGGACTTACATGTTTGATGTCAAGGGCAATATGGTGTATGTCACCACCTTAATGACTATATGGAGGCACCATTCGACTCTAGGGGTGCTATATGTGTCAAGGCACAGGTTGATGTTGGTTTGTTTGATCTGGGAGCTTTCAGAGATTTGCCATTCACCGTCTCACTATTTGATATCAAGCCATAGAACTTTGATTTCTATACCAAGAAATTCTGTCGGAGAATGATGTTTTCTTTATCTCAAACAGGGACTTCAAGGCACCCAAGTCAATCTGTGATTCTAATAAGTCCAGTTGTTCTTGCGCAGATATCATTGCAGCCTGTAACATGTCTGAAAAACGACTGTTGACATTGGAAGTTAGGGAAGATTTTGAGTTAGAAAGGAACATGGTAGTCTCAATAGTCTGTTAGAATAAAAATCCATGTATGGTTTAAGCAAAAAGGTCAAACTCAATGATTCTGCATGATGAGTTAATGCTAAGTAAAAACAAACTAAGCTGTTTTCTAAGATTGATACTGCATCAGATCCTTATGTATAGACTTTAATGAAAGGACTGTCCACCCACACAACATCTGATTCAGTTCTCACAGAGGAAATGTGTTTTGAACCAGTGGCAGAACGTTTTTTCCTTAAATAGTGTCCTATGACAGATTGTGCTAAAATACCTGTGAGCAGGACTCTTCCTCAAACCTATAATAGTTAGTGCGGTCTCTGTGATGGTAGCAGATTCTGAGAGATGCTAAAACACTTTTCAGAGCTGTACCATTTTTAATAAAAGACTGAATCTTAGCTGTTAACGGGAACCCATGATGACCATCCACATTATCCCAGTCCTGCAGGCCTCACATTGAATTCCATTTGATTAACTGATGTTATTCAAAACCCTCTGTAATTCTCACTGATGCTTGAATTCAAAGTGGCCCATCTTGGGCAAACTATATAGCTGCCTGTCAGTGAATAGGGTGGTAAAGAAGTTGCAAATAATTGTCCACTTCACAAAAAAGTGATTTTGAAGTCCTAGCTGTCTTGTTTACCCTTCGTCTTGCATGCTATAACTTAAGAACTAATTTACTTTTAGAAAAACTCAAAATATTAATTTTCTTCAGTAAACAGATATATTGTATTGTATTGTTTTGTATTGTATTGTAATCGTATTTATATAGCGCTTACTACCCCTGACGAGGCGTCGAAGCGCTTTTCGATGAGTAGCACGCTACTCCGGAACCCAACAAGAATTAGTGATGGATTAGTATCGTTAAATAATGAGTACAGTTTTAGTATTATTATGAGTTAATTTGAGCCGCGGATATGAGAGTTTGTTAGTTAGATTGACTGGAGTAATGGAGGGGTGGAGGAGGAAAGAAATCCAGAAGTGTTAATTGGGAGTATATCCTTCATTTACTCAACCCAAAGGCTTGGGATGAGTAAAGGGGGGCGGAGGGGGAACAGTATGTAGAAGGGTTAGGGAAGCAGGGTGAGATGAATGCAGGAGAATTTAGTAGGGTTGTGTGGGAGGTCACAGAGGTAGAGTGAGGTTTGGTGAGTTAGATGTGGAGGTGGAGGGAAGAGCTTAGGCAGAGATATTTAGGAGATAAAAGTGGTAGAAGGGATTTGGGATGAGTCAGAGTGAGAATGGAGGATAGTTTGATAGAGACATGACATAAGAGTGATGAGTAGATAAGTGTGATAAGATGAGAGCAGGAATTCATAGATATCTAGTAGAACAACCCAACCAGGAGCCATGCAATGATCCACGAACATGCAAAGCACAGACACAACATATACACACACATATATATATATATATATATATATATATATGTGTGTACACACACACACATGAATACACACACATATGCACATACAATACATAATTAGAATCATGGGTAAAAAATACTTAGTCAGACAGGTTTAAAGAGTGTGTGTATTTTATTGTTATGACATAGTAGCAATACATATTTTCCAAAGAAACTATAAATAAATAGAAATATACATATAATCTGAAAAAAATATATTTATCCACATAGGCATATGCAGTTCATAGTTGTTTGAAAAGGGTGGTTTTGAAGGAAAGAGCCAACTCTTGAGTAGTTTTCTGAAGACAAGAAAGTTATCTGTGGCTCTTATAGTTGGGGGTAATGAATTCCGTAGTTTGGCTGCTTGGACGGAGAAGGATGTACCACCTATAGTCTTTTTCTTGTATGGTGATGTTCTAAGGAGGGGTGCCAATCTTGAGCGGAGGGTTCTTTGTTGGATGTATTTGGTCATTTTCTTTCTGATAAAAAGCGGTCCTGTTCCATGTATAGCTTTGTGGGTGATACAAAGCAGCTTGAAAGTGCATCTTCTGGCAGCGGGTAACCAGTGTAGTGCTCTCAAGGCAGGGGAGATGTGGGCTTGCGGCTTTATATGTAGTAGTAGCCTGGCTGCGGAATTCTGGATACGTTGTAGTTTTTTCATAACAGATAGAGATGATCCCATGTAGAGGCTATTGGCATAATCCAGTTTGGATAGTACAAGCGAGATAGTAGCTTGCACCTTGTGTGGAAATCCGAGGTGGGGGAAGATGCGTCGTAAAGTCTTTAAGGTGATGAAGCTTGTGCGTGCTAATTTGTCTACTTGGGCATTCAAAGTTAACTTGGAATCCATGGTGATTCCTAGGTTTTTAACTTCCTTGGATAATTGAGGAGGTGGTCCGAGATCGTCAGGCCAGACGCACAGAGGGTCATAATTTTTCCAGTCACCACATATGAGTATTTCTGTTTTGGAGGTATTTAGTTTGAGATGGCTCCAGGTCATCCACTGATCAACGGCTCTGAGGCAACTGAAGATTTGTGAGTTTTCAATGTTTTTGGGGCCTTCTAATTTAAGTAGTATTTGTGTGTCATCTGCATAGTTGTAGCATGTGAGATGGAAATCATTGATCAGTTCTGGTAAAGATATCATGTAGATGTTGAAAAGCAAAGGTGAGATGATTGACCCTTGGGGGACCCCTGCTTTTGTGAGGTAGGATTCGGATGAGAAGGGGGGGCGAGTGGATGATATTTGCTCTTTTTTGAAGATAGGAAGTAATCCAGTCGAGAGCAATCCCTTGTATGCCGGCTTCGTGGAGTCTTTGAGTTAGGGTGTCATGGTCAACCGTATCAAAGGCAGCTGAGAGGTCCAAGAGAAGTAGTGCAGCAACTCCATTTCGGTCGACTGTGTTTTTAAGATCGTCCCAGATTGCCATGAGTGCTGATTCAGTGCTTCTTCCTGGGCGGAATCCAGTTTGGAAGTCTGAAAGTATAGAATTGTCTTCAATGAATTGTGACATCTGGGCGAATGCTGCTCTTACTATCAATTTGTCCAGGAAAGGTCCATTTGTGATTGGTCTGTAGTTGTTGGGGTCTTGCGGGTCTAGGTTTGTTTTCTTTAATAATGGTCGTATGTATGCCTTTTTCAGGTCTGCAGGAAAAGTTCCTGAAGTTAAAGAGTTGTTGATGATTCTTCTTACAGGTGTGGCAGCAGAGGTAGATAGCAGGATGTTCTTGAAGATTTGTGGTGGGCAAGGGTCAGAAGGGCAACCAGAAGGTCTGCTTTCTTTGACCAAATCCATAAATTCATCCTGGGATTTGGTGATTTACATGTGATTACTAAGTGCTCATAAGGTGGCATAACGTAATTGTGCTTTCACTGCATGTTTAATTTACAGCATGCCTAGTTTCTTTCAGTGAGTGTCTCCCTTTTTTAGATGTCTAATTCACCAGAATGTTTTGATGTTGCAATAAATCCTCCATTATGCTTACAGTGTAGGGTTTACTCCGTTTTAGTATCTCCTGCCTTTGATGTATTTTTCTAAAGTTGCATAAGTAGGTACGTTTTCATTTTCCAATCCTTTGTTATTATTTTGTCACTGTGCGTATTCAGTGCTGGCGCTGTAATAAAATGCTTTATTGCTGTATTTCAAATGTAATCCAGGTATTTACCACAACTCTATTGTAGGAAGTTGGCTCTGTATGTACTATTTCAAAGTAAGAAATAGCATGCACAGAGTCCAAGGGTTCCCCTTAGAGGTAAGATAGTGGCAAAAAGAGATAATTCTAATGCTCTATTTTGTGGTAGTGTGGTCGAGCAGTAGGCTTATCAGAGGGTAGTGTTAAGCATTTGTTGTACACACACAGGCAATAAATGAGGAACACACACTCAGAGACAATTCCAGGCTAATAGGTTTTTGTATAGAAAAATATATTTTCTTAGTTTATTTTAAGAACCACAGGTTCAAGATCTAAAAGTAATACTTTAAATGAAAGGCTTTTCATTTAGCAACTTTATGAACTTTGAATTAGCAAAATAGCATATACAGTTTTCACACAAATGACATATAGCTATTTTAAAACTAGCCAGTGCAATTTTCAACAGTTCCTGGGGGAGGTAAGTGTTTGTTAGTTTTTGCAGGTAAGTAAACCACCTATGGGGTTCAGGTTTGGGTCCAAGGTAGCCCACCGTTGGGGGTTCAGAGCAACCCCAAAGTTACCACACCAGCAGCTCAGGGCCGGTCAGGTGCAGAGGTCAAAGTGGTGCCCAAAACACATAGGCTTCAATGGAGAAGGGGGTGCCCCGGTTCCAGTCTGCCAGCAGGTAAGTACCCGCGTCTTCGGAGGGCAGACCAGGGGGGTTTTGTAGGGCACCGGGGGGGGACACAGGTCAACACAAAAAGTACACCCTCCGCGGCACTGGGGCGGCCGGGTGCAGTGTGCAAACAGGCGTCGGGTTCGCAATAGGATTCAATGGGAGACCCAGGGGTCTCTCCAGCGATGCAGGCAAGGGGGAGGGGGGGGGCTCCTCGGGGTAGCCACCACCTGGGCAAGGGAGAGGGCCACCTGGGGGTCGCTCCTGCACTGGAGGTCGGATCCTTCAGGTCCTGGGGGCTGCGGGTGCAGTGTCTTTACCAGGCGTCGGGTCTTTGAAGTAGGCAGTTGCGGTCAGGGGGAGCCTCTGGATTCCGTCTGCAGGCGTCGCTGTGGGGGCTCAGGGGGGGGTCAACTCTGGCTATTCACGGTCTCGTAGTCGCCGGGGAGTCCTCCCTGTGGTGTTTGTTCTCCACAAGTCGAGCCGGGGGCGTCGGGTGCAGAGTGCAAAGTCTCACGCTTCCGGCGGGAAACGTGTGTTGTTTCAAAGTTGCTTCTTTTTTGCAAAGTTGCAGTCTTTGTGGAACAGAGCCGCTGTCCTCTGGAGTTCTTGGTCCTTCTAGATGCAGGGTAGTCCTCTGAGGCTTCAGAGGTCGCTGGACCCCGTGGAACGCGCCGCTGGAGCAGTGTCTTTAGAAGTGGGGAGAAAGGCCGGTAGAGCTGGGGTCAAAGCAGTTGGTGTCTCCGTCTTCTCTGCAGGTTTTCAGTTCAGCAGTCCTCTTCTTCTTAGGTTGCAGGAATCTATCTTGCTGTGTTCTGGGAGCCCCTAAATACTCAATTTAGGGGTGTGTTTAGGTCTGGGGGGTTAGTAGCCAATGGCTACTAGCCCTGAGGGTGGCTACACCCTCTTTGTGCCTTTTCCCTGAGGGGAGGGGGGCACATCCCTAATCCTATTGGGGGAATCCTCCATCATCAAGATGGAGGATTTCTAAAAGTCAGAGTCACCTCCGCTCAGGACACCTCAGGGGCTGTCCTGACTGGCCAGTGACTCCTCCTTGTTTTTCTCATTATCTCTCCTGGACTTGCCGCCAAAAGTGGGGGCTGTGTCCAGGGGGCGGGCATCTCCACTAGCTGGAGTGCCCTGGGGCATTGGAACACGAAGCCTGAGCCTTTGAGGCTCTCTGCTAGGTGTTACAGTTCCTGCAGGGGGGAGGTGTGAAGCACCTCCACCCAGAGCAGGCTTTTGTTTCTGTCCTCCGAGAGCACAAAGGCCCTCACCACATGGGGTCAGAAACTCGTCTCTCAGCAGCAGGCTGGCACAGACCAGTCAGTCCTGCACTGAACAATTGGGTAAAATATAGGGGCCATCTCTAAGATGACCTCTGTGTGCATTTTTTAATAAATCCAACACTGGCATCAGTGTGGGTTTATTATTCTGAGAAGTTTGATACCAAACTTCCCAGTATTCAGTGTAGCCATTATGGAGCTGTGGAGTTCGTTTTTGACAGACTCCCAGACCATATACTCTTATGGCTACCCTGCACTTACAATGTCTAAGGTTTTGCTTAGACACTGTAGGGGCATAGTTCTCATGCACCTATGCCCTCACCTGTGGTATAGTGCACCCTGCCTTAGGGCTGTAAGGCCTGCTAGAGGGGTGACTTACCTATGCCACAGGCAGTGTGAGGTTGGCATGGCACCCTGAGGGGAGTGGCATGTCGACTTAGTCATTTTCTCCCCACCAACACACACAAGCTGGCAAGCAGTGTATCTGTGCTGAGTGAGGGGTCCCTAGGGTGGCATAAGACATGCTGCAGCCCTTAGAGACCTTCCCTGGCATCAGGGCCCTTGGTACCAGGGGTACCAGTTACAAGGGACTTACCTGGGTGCCATGGTTGTGCCAATTGTGGAGACAATGGTACATTTTAGGTGAAAGAACACTGGTGCTGGGGCCTGGTTAGCAGGGTCCCACCACACTTCTCAGTCAAATCAGTATCAGGCAAAAAGTGGGGGGTAATTGCAACAGGGAGCCATTTCCTTACATCTATCCTGATCAAAAATGAGCTAACTGAAATATTAGAGTGGGTGTTTGATCTCCAAGAATGTTCTAGTTCTACTGATGGCCACTGAAATGTCTCAGAATTTCACCTTCAGTAAATTCACAGTCTCTCCAACCGAACTCCCAAGTTCCCAGTCTATACCACAGTTCAGGATACATTTAAGAGCCTCGGGTACATCGATGATTCTTAGAATCTTGACCATGGCAACCTTGTTAACCCCTTAAATGCGGGCGACGGCCACTGGCCGACGCCCGCACTACTTCTCTGGTGCGGGTCACGACCAGTGGCCGACACCAGGGAGGGTGTTAATAAAACGCACCCGAGGATTTATTATTATTTTTTTTTACTTTTCCCGGGAGACACGGAAGCTTCCATGTCTCCCCCCGCCCCTTTGTGACGGCGCGCTGACGTTACAAAGTTGTTTTCCCCATCGAAGCAGGAAGCAGCCTTGCGGCCGCTTCCTGCTTCGATGGGGAAAACGGCCTTCCCCACGTTCGGGAAGGCCTCGTAAGAAAGGGGAGACTTTCGCCTTTCTTACGAGGCGTTCCTGAAAGTGTTTCCTGGCCCCTGGTCACAGCTGTGCTGCGATCGGGGGCCAGGAAACACTTTCAGAAGGCCTCGTAAGAAAGGGGAGAGTCTCCCCTTTCTTACGAGGCCTTCTGAAAGTGTTTCCTGGCACAGCTGCGATCGGGGGCCAGGAAACACCACTAAACGCCAGGGATTTCACTTTGGGGGACGGCCCCCCCAAAAAAGTAAAATTAAAAATAAAAAATAAAATAAAATGACAGGGGGTCGCCCGTGGGCAGGGTGACCTCCTGTGGGGGCAATATTTTTTTTTTTAGATGTTGTAGGGTTTCCCTGGGGGCCATTTTGGCCCCCAAGGAAACCATACAACAACTAAAAAAAAATAGATCTATATATATATATATATCTATGTAGATAGATATATCTATGTACATGGATATATCTATAGATATATCTATGTACATTGATATATCTATAGATATATCTATGTAGCTATATATATATATATATATATATATATATATAGGTAGATCTATATATATATCAATCAAAGATATTTATAAAGCGCGCTACTTACCCGTGAGGGTCTCAAGGCGCTGGGGGGGGGGAGGGTTGGGGGGGGGGGGAGGGAAAGGGGCTGGGAGGTTCACTGTTCGAAAAGCCAGGTTTTGAGGCCCTTCCTGAAAAGAAGTAGGTTTTGGGTCTTGCGAAGGTGGGTTGTGAGGGCGTTACAGGTTTTGGGTGCAAGGTAGGAGAAGGATCTACCCCCGGTGGTGGTGTGTTTGATGCGGGGGACAGAGGCGCGAGAGAGGTCAGCTGAGCGGACGTTTCGTGTGCGGGTGTGGAAGGTGACTCTCGTTGAGGTAGGCAGGGCCTGTGTTGTGGAGTGATTTGTGTGCGAGGATGAGGATCTTGAAGGTGATCCTTTTGTCAATGGGGAGCCAGTGGAGGGATTTGAGGTGTGGAGAGATGTGTTTGTGTCTGGGGAGGTCGAGGATGAGTCGTGCTGCTGAGTTCTGGATGCGTGTAGTTTGCGCTTGAGTTTTAGAGGCGTAGAGGGCGTTTCCGTAATCAAGCCTGCTGCTGATGAGTGCGTGAGTGACAGTTTTCTGTTCTCTGTGGGGATCCATTTGAATGTTTTTCAGTATACGGAGTGTGTTGAAGCATGAGGAGGTGAGAGCGTTGATTTGTTGGGTCATCGAGAGGGAGGTGTCTAGGATGATGCTGAGGTTGCGTACGTGGTTGGCGAGGGTGGGTGCAGGGCCTAGCGTGGTGGGCCACCATGAGGGGTTTCAGGTGTTTTTGTGTGGGCCAAAGAGGATTATTTCAGTTTTGCTTGAGTTGAGTTTCAGGTGGTTGTCTGTCATATATATATATATCACTTTTGTCAATATGTGTGTGGTTTCCCTGGGGGGAAAAGGGTCCGACTTGTCTAGTGGCAGTTTTAGTGCCATAAAGAAGCGCAGAAGGTTTATATGCCTACTGCAAAGAGCAAATCTGTATTTTATGTAAATAGCTGAGTACATTAGGAAAGTCAGCCATTACCTGCGCTATAATACCAATGAAATGTATGTGCGGGGTGGAGGGCGGCTATGGAGAGATGAAGGGCACTTTTGCTGGGTGGTAATGAGGGAATCCGAGGAGGAGGGAGAGGGAGCATCAATAATGATTGTTGGACTGGGCGCAGGAGGTGCTAAAGACTGTGACGAATGGTATGTGACAAGGTGTTTTTTGAGTGTCTTGAAAGTACGTGCTGATTGAGGGAAGAAGCGCAGGTAAGGTGGCCTCTACTGTTGCACGTATCTCACACACACCATCGATTTTGTGACTGTCTACGTAGGCTAGTGTTTTAGAGCAACAGTTTAGCCAATAGCAGAGATGGCATCTTGATGGATGACTGCTGCCTGCACTTGGGTTACAGAGGACCGCTCTGACATAGGATCAGAGACTGAGACATCAGATACTGAGACAGCATCTGAGGGATAGGACAATGGCGCAGACTCTGGGAGTGATTTTTCAGTCAGAGGAGTCCCATTCGATAACTCCTCTTCCAGTACATTATGAGGGAGGTGATGAGGACAGTCCTGCTGTCCCTTCGCAAGCTGTTTGTGCAACTGGATAATAGTGGGTTAGCCCAACCCAGAGAGCAGGTGAAAGCGGCGGCAAGCAGAGAGAGAGAGAGAGAGAGAGAGTGCTCTCTTGGGAGCTCCCCAATTTAGTTCAGCCCCAAATTCCACCACCCAAATCATATTGTGGAGACATCAAAATTATCTATGGCAAAACAAACTGGTTTTGTAAGGCAGGCACCTGTGTTTTTGGTCCTGGATTCGGCGGCCATATAGAGAAACACACTAAACCCAAACATTTCTGGAAACTAGACATTCAGGGGAGTACACAGAGGTGTGACTTGTGTGGATTCCCCAAAGTTTTCTTACCCAGAATACCCTGCAAAGCTGAAATGTTGAAAAAAAACTCAATTTTTCTCGCATTTCTGTCACACAAACTACAGGAATATGCTGGGATTCACAACATTCCTACCACCCAGTGACTCCTCACCTGTCCTGATAAAAACACTACCCCACTTGAGTGCCTACACCTAGTGCCTGTGTCAGGAATGGATCACCCCAGGGTCAACAGCTGCCTCACGTAAGGACCAACATTGACCGTTGTGTGATCTATTCCTGTCGCGGGCACCAGGCCTAACCACACAAGTGAGATATCATATTTATCGAGAGACTTGGGGGAACGCTGGGTGGAAGGAAATTTGTGGCTCCTCTCAGATTCCAGAACTTTCTGTCACCGAAATGTGAGGAAAACTTGTTATTTCTGATGGATACAACTACCTGTGGATTCCTCACCTAATGAATACTCCCATGGCGCCAGCATTCGACGGAAATCTTCTTCCTAGTCTCTGCACGTCGACGAGGACGTCACTCTAGCCCACGCGACGCCGTCTGACGTCATACAGGCAATAAGAGGTCCTCGACGACGTGCCGACGTCAGTTCCCTTTTTTCCGTGCATTCGAAAACGGTTATCTTCCAGGGAGCTACTGTTACTTTAGTGGTTACAGTGTGTTTTCTGCTGCGTAGTTCTTCTCTGCGGTAACATTGTCTCAGAGAAAGTCGGGTTTCAAGCCCTGTCGAGAGTGTGGTGGCAAGATGTCCGTTACAGATCCTCACTCCGACTGTCTCTGGTGTTTGAGCTCCGATCACGACGTTGTGACTTGTGATTCATGTCAGCACATGAATCCGAAGGCCCTCAAGGAACGTGAGGCTAAACTATTCCTGGCGAAGTCGAAGAGAAAGGAAAAACATCACAAGAAGTCTTCCTCGCCAAGGTCTCATCGGCGTCATCGAGACTCCCAGCGCCGTAGAGATTCACGGCGTCATTCAAGCAAGGAGACTCGTTCGAGGTCGCCTTCGGCTCGGCGTCGGAGGACTTGGGAGGTCAGTCCAACGGTCACGCCGCATCCATCGACGCCGTTGCCCTCTCCGGCGTCACCGACTTCGCCTGGACAAGCGTCTGTGGTTGAGGTGATGCAGCCTCTTGTGATGTCTCCGGCGTCGCGGACGTCGAGGCCGGCGTTGGGGTCGCCTTCGATCCAGGCACCTCAGTATCCGGCTTTTCCAGCCCCTGGAGCCGATAGTACCGCATTTCTGAATGCGATGTATACCATCTTTCAGCAGATGGCTCCAGGAGGTGCTCCGGCTGGTCCTTCGGGGCCTTTGGCCTTTTCATTGGGTGATCCTGCGCCTCTTCGGCCGGCACCCTTTATGCCCTTAATCCCTTTTGGGAATGTGGGCTCGGCGCCGGTGTCGGCGCCGGTGGCTGCTCCGGTGGCTTCAGAGGGATTGGCTCCGGAGGTTTCCATCCCGTCGACGTCGGGATTTCGTCCTGTGACTCCGGTGGGTCCATCGGCTCCAAGATCTCTTTGTCCTGCTCCTTCATCGGCGCCGAAGCTGCCTGGGGCGCCGGATGCGGCGTCGGATGCTTCTGGAGATCAGCGCCGATCTTCGGCAGAGGCCATGTCGACTCCGCGGATTGAGCAGAGACTACATTCAAGGAGGCGTGCTCTCCGTCTGTTGGAAGAGCAGGAGTACCAGCGAGTCCTGGAAGAAGGAGAGGTTGAGAACTCTGGTGATGGACTGCATGGTCTGGATACGGCCAGTGGGCTGGATACTTCCCCTGAGTGGGACCTTTCATCTCCAGGGGAGTATACGGAGGAGGCTGCTACCTTTCACGCGGTGGTGAGGAAGGCGGCTAACTTTCTGGACCTGCCTTTGCCGGTGGCAGAGGCGAAGCAGAATTTATTGACGGAGGTGCTGCATCCGGCCTCTGCTGCAGCGGAGCCTCTCTTGCCGTTTAATGAGGCTTTGCTTGATCCGGTGTTGGAGGTGTGGAAGAAGCCTGTATCTTCCTCAGCAGTTCATAGGGCTGTGGCCAGGAGATATGGGGCTGCACCATCTGACCCTGGCTTTCTTTCAAGACACCCTACGCCGGAGAGCTTGGTGGTGCAAGCCTCCTGTTCATCAAAATCAGCACCTGGATCTTTCCCGACGGTGCCAGGAGACAGGGACTCCAAAAAACTGGATGCGCAATCTAAGAAAATATTTTCTTCTTGCAGTTTGGCGTTGAAGGCCACCAACGCAACTTGCATTCTGGGGAGATATGTCCATGCTCTTATGGATGATATTTCATCTTCTTTTACGGAGCTTCCCCAGGGACTCTTGGATGTTGTCTCAGACGCCCCGGCTGCCGCAACCCAGATTATCCAGTCTGGACTGGACACGACCGACTCGGTGGCTAGTGCGATGGGCACGGCTGTGGTGGCAAGGAGACAGGCCTGGCTCCGTAATTCAGGGTTTTCTGCGGATGTACAATCGACCCTATTAGACCTCCCGTTTGATGGGGACAAACTGTTTGGAGCAAAGGCAGATTCTGCCTTGGAGTGATTTAAAGAGAGCAGGGCCACAGCCAAATCGTTAGGGCTGCAAGCTCCTTCTTCCTCTGCCTCTTCCAGGTTTTTCAGGAGGTTTCGTGGATTTGGGTGTGGCTTTTCCTCCTCTTCCTTTCGGGGGAGGTTCCAGCAAGCCACCTCTTCTCACCCTATAGATCATTTAGAGGGAGAGGTAGGGCCCGCACCAGAGGAGCCTCTCAACAGCACTCTGCCTCTTCCTCGTCCTCTGTAGGGGTGCAGCAGGGAAAGCAGCCTTAGGCTTCCACCATTTCCCACTCACTCCTCTCCTGTAGGGGGAAGATTACGGCATTTTCTCCACAAGTGGGAGACTATTACAAAGGACACTTGGGGTATCAGTATTGCGGAGAAAGGCTACACCCTTCCCTTTTGGGAGTTTCCGCCCCCCCCTCCCGACCCGCCCATCTTATTGTTCAGAAGAACACCTCCTGTTGCTAGAACAGGAGGTTCAAGTCCTCCTTTCAAAGGGCGCGGTGGAGTTGGTTCCAGAGCAGGAAAGGGGTCAAGGTTGTTACTCAAGGTACTTCCTGATTCCCAAGAAAGATGGTCGGTTGAGACCGATCCTGGATCTGAGGATCTTGAATTGGTTCCTCAATCAGGAAAAGTTCAAGATGCTGACCCTAGCACAGGTGCTTTTGGCGTTGAACAAAGAAGATTGGATGGTGTCTGTCGACTTGTAGGATGCTTATTTTCATATCCCGATACTCAAGTCGCACAGGAAGTATCTCCGGTTTGTGGTAGGGTCGCAGCACTATCAGTTTGCGGTCCTCCCGTTTGGTCTTACTTCAGCACCTCGAGTCTTCACGAAGGTGATGTCAGTGGTTGCGGCAGAGCTCAGAAGGAAGGGGATAGCAGTATTCCCTTACTTGGACGACTAGTTGATCAAAGCCAAGTCCCCGGAGATTGTGTCGTATCATCTGCAGTCAACAACCCAGTTGTTGTTCGACCTGGGCTTTTCGGTGAACGTGCCCAAATCTCACCTGGAGCCCTCTCAGCGCCTCCTGTTCATAGGGGCAGTACTGGATACAACATTGAATCGAGCCTTTCCTCCGCCTCAGCGGGTTCAAGATATTCAGGAATTGGTTCCAATGTTTCGAAATGGAGCGGTAGTTCCAGTCCTCAAGGTCCTTCGTCTGCTCGGCCTGTTTGCCTCCTGCATACTGTTGGTCACGCATGCTCGCTGGCACATGAGGGCTCTTCAGTGGTGCCTCCGAAGGCAGTGGTCTCAACACAAGGGAGATCTAGAAGGTGCGGTCAAGATCTCCAGAGATGCTGCTGTGGACGTGAAGTGGTGGATTGTGAGCAACAATCTTTTGCAAGGAAAGCCGTTCGCGCAGTCGCCACCAGTGGCCACGGTCATAACAGATGCTTCCACTCTATGGTGGGGAGCTCATCTGGGGGATCTGGAGATCAATGGACTTTGGTCTCCAGAGGAACAGATGTTTCATATCAATCTGTTAGAGTTACGGGCTGTACGTCTGGCTCTCAAGGCCTTCCTCCCTTCCCTTCGTGGTCAGTCGGTACAGGTCCTGACGGACAATACTACCACGATGTGGTACATAAACAAACAGGGAGGAGTAGGGTCGTACCTTCTGCAGAGAAGCTCTTCGACTATGGTCCTGGGCAAAGGACCATCAGATTTGCTTGGTAGCAAATCATTTGGCCGGGGTCTTGAATGTACGTGCGGACAGTTTCAGTCGCCAATTCTCGGCCGACCACGAGTGGCGTCTCCATCCAGATCAAGTTCGTTTAATCTTCCAGATGTGGGGGTTTCCTCGGATAGATCTGTTTGCCACTCGGGAGAACGCGCATTGTCCGTTATTCTGCAGCCTCCAGTATCCGGTGCAGGGAGCATTGGGGGACGCGTTTCTGATAACCTGGTGCGACCAGTTGCTTTACGCGTTTCCCCCCATACCCTTGATTCCTCGAGTGTTGAGGAAGATTCGCCAAGACTGGGCCCAAGTCATCTTAATAGCTCCGGATTGGCCAAGGAGGGTGTGGTATTCCGACCTTCTCCAACTCTCGCTGTGCCCTCCGCTCCGTCTCCCTCTCAGGGCAGACCTCCTCTCGCAGTCGCAGGGGCAGGTTTTACACCCCAACCTCCAGAGTCTACACCTACATGCCTGGAGATTGAACGGGGCAACCTGAGTTCCTTCTCTCTCCCGCCTGATGTAGTTTATGTTATATTAGCGGCCAGGCGACACTCCACTTAATCTATCTACGCTAATAGGTGGTCTAAATTTGTTACGTGGTGTGGGGAGAGACAGATTGATCCCTTACATGCTCATCTGTCAGATGTCTTGTCTTTTGCTCTGTCTCTAGCGCAGAAGGGTTGTGCAGTGGCTACCATTAAGGGTTATTTGTCGGCTTTGTCAGCCTTCATATGTCTTCCAGACCAGCCATCGTTATTTAAATCCCCTATTGTTCTCAGATTCTTGAAAGGTCTTCTAAATAAATATCCTCCAAAACCATTCGTTATGCCTCAATGGGATTTGTCCTTGGTCCTCACTTTCCTTATGGGGTCCCCTTTTGAGCCTATGCATTCTTGCCCCTTAAGGTATTTGGTTATTAAAACAGTCTTCCTGGTGGCTATAACATCTGCAAGGAGAGTGAGTGAGTTGCAAGCCTTATCGGTAAAACCCCCATATACAACTTTTTATGGGGATAAGGTGGTGTTGAGGACCAAGGCTGCTTTCCTCCCGAAGGTTGTTTCACCCTTCCATTTGGCCCAGACAATTACTTTGTCCACGTTCTATCCTCCGCCTCATCCTTCAAAGGAGGAAGAGAGACTACATCGCTTGGACCCAAAGAGGGCGTTAAGCTTCTTCATTGATAGAACGAAGGATTTCAGGCTGGAGGATCAGCTGTTCATCGGATACGTGGGCAAGAGGAGAGGAAAGGCAGTCCACAAGAGAACACTCTCCAGGTGGGTTGTTCTTTGCATTAAAATCTGTTACTCTTTGGCAAAGAAGGATCCTCCTGATGGCATTAGAGCTCATTCCACCAGAGCTAAGTCGGCCACTTCGGCCTTGGCCAGAGGTGTTCCTGTGGTCGACATCTGCAAGGCCGCAACTTGGTCGTCCCTTCACACTTTTGCGAAACATTACTGTTTGGACTCTGAGGTCAGAAGGGACGGCCATTTTGCACGGTCAGTGCTGCAGGATTTCTTGGTTTGACCATTTCGGCACCCACCACCGGCAGTGGTACTGCTTTGGGACTCTATTCATTAGGTGAGGAATCCACAGGTAGTTGTATCCATCAGAAGAACGAGTTACTTACCTTCGGTAACGACTTTTCTGGTGGATACATTAGCTACCTGTGGATTCCTCACGGTCCCACCCGCCTCCCCGTTGCCTTTCTGGTCTTACCAAGTAATCCTTGAGTGCGCTCCTCTTGGTCTTCAGGATTGCAATAGATGATGTATATATGGATACTTGTATATATTTATATGTATATGTGTATATATATATATATATATATGTATATATTTTTGGGTATATACATGATTTACATATATTTGTTGGTTAAAAAAAATAAAAAAGAGAGAGTTATATTAAATCTACAACCATTTTATTGCAATGTTGTGTATTTTACAATGTTATGGGATGTTGCCTTGCTCTTTCATTGCATTGGGTTGTTGTTCTCATGCACGTAAAAAATGTTGGTACTGACGTCGGCACGTCGTCGAGGACCTCTTATTGCCTGTATGACGTCAGACGGCGTTGCGTGGGCTAGAGTGACGTCCTCGTCGACGTGCAGAGACTAGGAAGAAGATTTCCGTCGAATGCTGGCGCCATGGGAGTATTCATTAGGTGAGGAATCCACAGGTAGCTAATGTATCCACCAGAAAAGTCGTTACCGAAGGTAAGTAACTCGTTCTTTAGCCACATTTTGAGGTTTGCAAAGGATTCTGGGTAACATAACCTGGTCAGAGCCCCACAAGTCACCTCATCTTGGATTCCCCTGGGTTTCTAGTTTTAAAAAATGTGCTGGTTTGCTAGGTTTCCCCAGGTGCCGGCTGAGCTAGAAGCCAAAATCCACAGGTAGGCACTGTTTTCTATGAAAAAATGTGATGTGTCCACGTTGTGTTTTGGGGCATTTCCTGTCGCGGGCGCTAGGCCTACCCACACAAGTGAGGTATCATTCTTATCGGGAGACTTGGGGGAACGCTGGGTGGAAGGAAATTTGTGGCTCTTCTCAGATTCCAGAACTTTCTGTCACCGAAATGTGAGGAAAACTTGTTTTTTAGCCACTTTTTGAGGTATGCAAAGGATTCTGGGTAACAGAACCTGGTCAGAGCCCCACGAGTCACCCCATCTTGGATTCCCCTAGGTCTCTAGTTTTTTAAAAAATGCACAGGTTTGGTAGGTTTCCCTATGTGCCGGCTGAGCTAGAGGCCAAAATCTACAGGTAGGCACTTTGCAAAAAACAGCTCTGTATTTTGTCAAAAAATGGGATGTGTCCACGTTGTGTTTTGGGGCATTTCCTGTCGCGGGCACTAGGCTTACCCACACAAGTGAGGTATCATTTTTATCGGGAGACTTGGGGGAACATAGAATAGCAAAACAAGTGTTATTGCCCCTTATCTTTCTCTACATTTTTTCCTTCCAAATATAAGAGAGTGTGTAAAAAAGACGTCTATTTGAGAAATGCCCTGCAATTCACATGCTAGTATGGGCACCTCGGAATTCAGAGATGTGCAAATAACCACTGCTCCTCAAAACCTTATCTTGATCCCATTTTGGAAATGCAGAGGTTTTCTTGATACCTCTTTTTCACTCTTCATATTTCAGCAAATGAATTGTTGTATACCCAGTATAGAATGAAAACCAACGGCAGGGTGCAGCTCATTTATTGGCTCTGGGTACCTAGGGTTCTTGATGAACCTACATGCCCTTTATATCCCCGCAACCAGAAGAGTCCAGCAGACAAAACGGTATATTGCTTTCAGAAATCTGACATCGCAGGAAAAAGTTACAGAGTAAAACATAAAGAAAAATGGCTGTTGTTTTCAGCTCAATTTCAATATTTTTTTATTTCAGCTGTTATTTTCTGTAGGAAAACCTTGTAGGATCTACACAAATGACCCCTTGCTGAATTCAGAATTTTGTCTAGTTTTCAGAAATGTTTAGCTTTCCGGGATCCAGCATTGGTTTCACACACATTCCTGTCACTAACTGGAAGGAGGTTGAAAGCACCAAAAATAGTAAAAATGGGGTATGTCCCAGTAAAATGCCACATTTGTGTTGGAAAATGTGGTTTTCTGATTCAAGTCAGCCCGTTCCTGAAAGGTGGGAAGATAGTGATTTCAGCACCAGAAACCCTTTGTTGATGGCATTTTCAGGGAAAAAACCACAAGCCTTCTTCGGCAGCCCTTTTTTCCCATTTTTTTGGAAAAAACGAAATTTTCACTGTATTTTGGCTATATTCTTGGTCTCCTCCAGGGGAAACCACAAACTCTGGGTACCATTAGAATCCCTAGGATGTTGGAAAAAAAGGACGCAACCTTGGCGTGGATAGCTTATGTGGACAAAAAGTTATGAAGGCCTAAGCGCGAACTACCCCAAACAGCCAAAAAAGGGCTCAGCACTGGGGGGGAAAAGGCCCAGCAGCTAAGAGGTTAATGGTTCCAATGTCAACGGTTCCAATGTCAACAGTCTTTGCGTTTCCATCTTATCATCTATAACAAGCCTTTCAGCTTGATCATGGTTTCTATTTGGGTGATATGGGTTGTAATTCAGATTGACTTGTGGTATCATCAAGCCGGTTACTGTGTGTGTAATATCCCGGTGTGATTCAGATTGCCATTGTATCATTTTGCTTGTTAAAATCCCGTGGGCCTTAGATTGTCAGCTTTTCTAAAGTTGATGTGTCGAGGGCATGTCCAACATGGCGCCAGTGTAGGACATGCCTTCATGGGTTTCTGCTGCTGAACAACCTGGCAGTGTAGGCCCCGGCTCTATTCAGGTCTCCGTACTTCACCAAAATGAGCGGGGCTACTCCCTCACCATAGAGGCACAGGGAGGAGACAGTTAAACAGAGGGATGACCTGGCCCTTGCAGAGAGTTTGAGGAGAATAGCTGAGTGTGGCTGCATGCAAGATGGCAGCCACAATGTGACCCGTATCGCATCTGTGGGGGCAGCCTATGAGGCCTTGCTGCATTGTGTGGCTCCTTCTCCCCCGGCGATATGGAGACTCACCTGCACACTGGACAGCAAGCCAGTGGGGATCCTGCAGCAGCCCGAGAGAAGAGCAGGGAGTTTGGGGGGGCATGGGGGAGGGGACAGCTGAGTTGGGTGGGGGAGGCGGGTGCTGCTGGGAACGGGCTCAGCGGTATTCATTGGAGGACCAGTTATCTACTTGTGGGACCTGGGAGCACTGTCAATGAGCAGAGTGGGCTGAAGTGGTCCTCACGCTCTGCTACCCCTGAGCGTCCCTCCTCCTGACAGACGTGTGATGCCTTCCTGAGTGAGGAGTAGGAGTTGGGTATCTTGCCACATCAACAGCCCCCGCCGACACGGCCAAAAGAAGTGATGAACTCGATAACTAGTTGCCGATCCCCCTTCTGGGTCAGTGGATTAGGAGTGGCCCACTGGCTCCAGGGTGCATTGGGGAAGGTTACAGCCCCTCTCCCTGCCACAATAGGGTCCCCCTTGGAGCACCGAGGGGGACCTGGGTGGTGGCCTCTGGAACTGTTGCAACGTGGCAACCTACCACTCCCCGTGACTCAAGCCCTCTGTAGATTACTTATTCTGGGCCTGGGGCCTGTGTGGAGGGACCTGAGGGACTGTTGCACCTGGCTGCACCTCCTGCCGACTCACCGATTTGGGCACTTATCCTCTTCTACTGTGGACCACCCCAGCGGTTGGCATCTGTGGAAAGCGAAAGACTGGTAATTGAGGGCCCAGCACTGGCACTACTACAGTGAGGAGGTATCCTGAGTGCCTCCATTTTGCTCTCACCTGGCTTTAAAACCATTGTCCAACCACCACGCTCAGAAGGACTTTTCTGTCGAGGACTTGCTTACCAAATCCTCCACGAAAAGAGGCGATCAGATGGGAGAGGGCCTGACATCAACATCCGCCTCGCTTGTCACCACTTCGGAGGGTTCCCATGAGGATGACGCCCCAGTCATGTGGCTGTTTCTGGAAAACCTCTTCAGAACACTAAGGTATGATAACGAAACACTTAAACAGGAATTTACAGCTGACATCAAAGACAAGAGGAACATGGGTGAACTGGAGCAGAGGGTTGAGTCCCTGAAACAGCCTTGCGACTCCCGTGACGAAGAAATGGAAGAACATCATTAGGAACTCCTCTTCCTCTGGGATACAACTGCTGATATAAACTATCAATTGGAAGGCCACAAATCTATCACAGCGCTGCAATATCCGCATCAAGGGAGCTCTGATGCAGGCAGACTCCGGAAAACTGGAAGATTACGTCCTTTGCCTTTTTAGGCAGGTGGCCCCTGTACAAGCTGACCAAGAGATAGGATCGCACACACAGAGCAGGTCGCCCAGCCCGATCCCCCGGGCAACCACAGGACATCCTTACATGTCTACATTATTATTGACAGACGGAAATCATCATGACCTAAGTGCGCGATCAAAAATGCTATTGACTTTGAAGGTGCAAAGGTGTGGTGTCTTCTATCACACTGCAGCGCCATAGGGCCCTTTGACCCCTCACTAGCTTCCTACGAGATAAAGGGATCAGATATAGGTGGAGCCCCCATTCTGCATCACGTTAATATGGGATAATGAGACTTGCAGCTTGCACACCCTGGATGAAGCCTGTTCCCTGCTGGGCCTGAATGTATTGAAGGATGATGATCCCTCTGTTGCAACACAGGCGATCAATACACCAGGCAGTGGCGCAGATCCATGCCCCCGCAAGAAAATGACAAACCCTCTGCTATGAAGTGCTGCCTGGAACGAGCTGCCATTCTGCACCAGAGGAGGGACAGCACCTCAGATCCGGAAAATAATTGAGATACCCCCTCTCCTGTTGCAGCCCCCTCTGCCTCTACTAGTTTGCAATCCGAGACTGCCTCCTTCCCTTCTTGAGCCCGGAGGAGCAGGGTTCGATGTGCATTCATATTTAGGTTTCCGCTATCGCAGTGGAGCCCCTCTTTCCACTTCACTGGAGGTCTGACATCCCTTTCGCTGATGACATGGACCCACAGCCTTTGGTTTGACATGATGTTCCCAGACGGGGAACCACCCAGTTGCACTGTTTATTGCTTACCCCAGTTTCCTAGTTTTGGCAGCTCACATTTGGATAGTCAGATGTCGCATAGTCAGAATAGTATACTGAGGCCGTTGTGAAACGTGTCCCACTCACACCTCACTAGTTCTACCCACTCTGCATCACATGATTAAAGTCATTAATCTTAATGTCCATGGCCTTAACGCACCCGTGAAACACATGACATTTCTCTCTCTGCTCGGGAACTCAAAATGTAATATTTGCCTTGTTCAGGAAACACATCTCCTTAGGGTGGACTGGTAGTGTCTGCGTTCCAGATCGTTTGACCGGCAATACCACTATTCAGGTTTGGGAAAGAGGGCGGGAGTGGCAGTGTCGCTAGCCACACACTTCCTGGGAGGGTGTTTCAGACACAGGCTGAAATACCGGGTGGACTACTATCCCTGCACCTTGACATAATGGGCTACACCTTCACATTAGCAAATATTTATGCCCCAGTGATCACCAGGAAACCTTCCTCAAAGATGCAGTGGGGCGAGTATTAGTGACTCTGGATGCAGATATCATGGTGGGGGGGACGATTTCAACTTGTTCTCTGATGCATCCCTGGATAGATCGACCCAGCGGATGGGAGAAGCGGGTGTGCTGTCGCCGGCATGTAATGTCTGGCACCTGCACTACCTCTTACAAAGGGTTATACATTTTTCTCCACCGAACACTAGTCCTATGCCAGGATCAATTATTTCCTTACCTCTCAGTCCCTAACTGCAGTAACCAAGGCAGTAGATAGACACTGGTGCTGCTGCGCTTTCAGACCACTCACTCATATCCATTACCTGTCACTTGCCAGGTCTCACATCGCAACGCCTTCTCTGGCGTTTGAATCACAAGCTTCTGCAGTGTAAAGCCAATGTGGTTGAATTGACAAATGCCATCTGAGCTTCCTGGATGCCAACGATACCTCTGAGACTCCCATAGCATTGCTGTGGGGGACACGCTGAAAGCAGTCATTTGAGGGCGCTTTATCACCATATGGGCTTGGATGCATAGAGAAAGGAGGAATAAGTGGTATAGGCTGAAGGATGAGGTTAGGGACCTGGAGGAACCCCGGTTGCCTGGCTGGTGACTTATATGGATCACCTAGTGGACCCCTATCAGACAGGGTTCATACCCGAATGCAGCTGCAGCGATAATACGAAGTGTCTGGCACCTCCTTGATAAAGCCCAATGGTCTCGTACACCAGCCATCCTGCTGTTGGTTGATGCTGAAAAGACATTTGATTGGGTCCACTGGCCATACCTCCAACTGGTACTTACTCCAGTGGGCCTACGCCCACGTTTCTGCCGCTGGATATAATGCAGCTATGCACACCCCAAAGCAGCAGTTTGGGTCAACAGACAACTGTCACCACCGTTCATCATTGGTAGGGGCACCCGGCAGGGCTCTTACTTTTTGCTCTTTATATGAAGCCTTTTGCTGAATGAATAAGCCAGAACGGCGGCATTGACGGGATGCAGATGGGGGCAGGGAGCATAAGTTAACGCTCTATGCTGATGATGTGATGATAGTGCTTACAAAGCATCTTACCTTCTTACCTCCTCTGACGCAGTAGATGGAGACGTTTAGACAAGCCTCCTGCTTCAATGTTAACCTGCAGAAGCTCCACATTCTTAATCTTACTCTTCTCAAAGCAGACCAAGTACTCTTGGAGTGCCTCTTCCTTTTCACGTGGGCACCCCATGGTGTCACTTACTTGGGCCTTCAGCTAGTCCTGACTCCAGGCCGAACTGCAGACAGCAATTACAATAAGCTCCTAGCTACTGCCAAATCCAACCTCTCCTCCTGGAGTAAGTACACCCTTTCCTGGTTGGGGGAGATTAGCAGCGGTCAAAATTACTCTTCTCCCTAAAATTCTATATGTAAAGCAAACCTTACCACTGCAGCCTCCCTCCATATCTCCTCGATAAATTGTAACATCTCATGGATGCCTTTGTCTGAGCTGGGAAAAGGGCATGTGTTCGAAGAAACAGGCCTACCCGTCCTCCCTGGAGGGTTTGGGAGTCCCACATTTAACTAAATACTATCAAGCAGCTCAACTTCGTTATATGGTGGAGTGGTCCAGGCCCTTAACGGAAAAGCTCTGGTGCTTCATAGATCAAGCTGTGGCCGGCATACATATTTGGAAAATACCGTGGCTACCCAAATCTTCTTGCTCCTTGGGGGATCTACATATCCCTGGTAACTCATGTTACTCTAGGTGTCTGGGACACAGTGCAAACCCAATACAAACTATCTACCCGTTTATCGCCTTGACTCGCTTCATAGGCAACCCTAATTTCCCACTAGCAGCACAAGGACCTTCCTGTGCACGTTGGCAGGTGGCTAACTGCAAAAGGATGGGTGATCTCTTCGACCATGAGGGGATCATGGACTTTGCGCAACTCCAGTCACATTACGGCCTCCCATCCTGTGCCTGTTGGCAATACAGTGCTCTTCGATATTGACTCTTGCAGTCCCATATTCGCTTCCACTCGTGCCATCCCTTGACTTCTTTTGAACGAGGACTCCTCCTCACCCGCTCATCTTATAAACGTCTAATGTCTGTTATTTATACATTTCTCAATATTCCCTTGGGGACCTCCGAATCCTTGGCGCAAAAACACTGGGAAGGTGAATGCAAACGCACCTTCACTGCCAAGGAATGGAGTGATATTTGGTGCCGCTCACGCACTTCTGCATGTAGCACATTGAGCAAGGAAGAGATGCTCAAGATTGTTCACTGTTGGTATTACACACCAGTGAGGGTGGCTGCGTGGAAGCAGGGCAGTGGTGCGATCTGCTGGAGCCATTGTGAACAGAGTAGCACACTTATTCACCTTCTCTGGCAATGCCCCAAAATACAATCATTCTGAGTGGAAGTCTTGGCTGACATTAATGAGATTTATGACACGAAATACCCAGATTCCCCATCTACATCCTTCTAGGCCTTCAAAACCCTTTCATGTACCCTTTAAGGTCATCAAAGGGTGGGCTATCATACTAGCGCTTGGGGCAGCTAAGCAGGTTCTTTGGCTGCGGTCATGCTAATTCTACCAGGTCCTTGGCTGCTTCCCCCACGGTTACCGGTCGGTCAGGTCACGGTGACTAACGGTTACCAGATGACCCCTTGGGCTTTTTTGAATGTCTTTGCGAAACATTACTGTCTGGACGCTCAGTGATCAGTACTTGAGAAGTGCTGTTATACATGATTTCCTCCAATAGCCTGCACTATTCAGACCTGCTTATCATTGGGGTACTGTTCTGGGAGGTAAAGAGTCTGTGGAAGATGGTTTTATCAGCAAAAGTTAATTATTTTTGGGAACGATATTTGTGGAGAATACTATAAATTCCTGCTGATTGTTCACTTTCCTCTCTCCAACCCTTCTAAGATAGTGCATACAATAACAATGAGTTTCCAATGTATTTTACTGTTTTTTGGCTGTTTCTTTTTCTGTTTCAAAATCTTATTAATGTCTTTCTCCATGCCTTTGTTGGGCATGGAAAAACATAAGGAACAAATGCTGCACACAGGCAGCATATACATACTCATATTGTTGTATCCTGGAGGTGCCACAAATTGAATCACATGGCGCCACCTGAAGAGCTGTGGTTGAGGATAACGTTTGTTGAGGCATTCTGGTACATAGGTATATTTATAATGTGAGGGATCTGCCAGAAGATATTATCCACTAGTTAGATGTTGGTTGTTCTAAGGGAGAGTCATAAGAGGGTCAGAAAAATGGTATGCAAATGAGTTGCACAGGCTAGTTCTAATGCACAGTCATCACTGTGTAGGCCTTCACATTTTCAATGCCATGAGACTTTAATTTGTGCTCCCAGAATTGTACCTCCTTAATCCAGGTGTATGCAGTGCAGAGAGTGCTGAAATGTGCTGGAGTATAATTAATTTTCGATTAGTTGTAGGCAGGTGCAAACACTTCTTGATGAAGGAAAGTGACGTAGAGGCTCATTTTTCATCTAAATTCTTTACAAAGTTGATTTTGTTATGAAAGATGCAACATAACTGAAGGACGATATTATGGCTGAGAAAAAGCCTCCCCCTCAGCCTGATTGTGCCCCGAGAGGGGGTTTGAAAAACACATCTGATTGAGACTTTGAGGCAGAGATTCCTAACTTTAGAATATTCCCCGGGAGTCTGTCTGAATCTGGAAATTTTCAAGCAGGTCCCCTGTGCACTGCTATGTGGCGTCATTTGACTTGCTGTCTTCCACCGGGAAATTGACATATGCAGTACCTACATAGGCCCCACCGCAACATGCTGTAGTCATTTCTTTTCTTTTCACACCAGTCAGCGCTGATCTGTGAAGAACTACCCCTCAATACATTTTTTTACTGTTTTTTTTTCCTCAACTTTTTGTCAACACCATAACACCGACCCCATAACGTTCACGATCCCGGTCGCATGGAAAGGTCTCAAGACTGCTTGCAGGACCCCACTGGACAGTCGTCGTCTCGAACCAAGTCGTCTGGTAAGTCCCATTGAAAGAAGGCAACCTTCCTCAACACCTGCTCCAAAGCTGATGCTCCCGGCACAGATGACGCCCCTCTGCCATGGGGTTGGAAGAGCATCGTCCAGCTATGACTGTGCCCTCTTAGTTGGAGCCAGTGCTTTTTTTCATTCGACAGGCCTGGTGAGGGAGACATATGGGAGAGTTCTGACCGCCGTTATGGCTACCAGCATCCCCTAGATGACACAGAAGACAACTGGTATACGTCAATGGGTTAGACATCTCATGGACACTGGCTTGGTCTCATACTCCCCTCACATTATGGTTTCTGAGGAGGGTTCCTAATTTGCAATTATGGTGCGAATGGTGGCTGAAGTCTTGGACATTAAGTTGCCTTTAGTACCAGTCAAGACTAACATCTTCACAGAGGTGCTTCAGACGGGAGTTGTCCCCTCCGAATCCTTGCTCCCATTTAAAGAAGCATTTACTGATGTCCTCCTCGAGCCTTGTCCAAGCTTTGAATAGAGGCTCCTGTGCAAAGGACAAGTGCCTGCCGCAATCACCCTGCTAGTGGGGACCCCAGTTTACTCATCCAACTCCACCACGGAGAGCTTGGTGGTCCAAGCCGCCACTTCCAGAGACAGACGTTGTGCCGTTCCTACCACTCTACGATTTAGGGAATACAAGAGGCTGATACCTTCAGTAAGAGGATATTCTCTTCCGCCAGCCTGGCACTGTGGTTGGTGAACACCACATGTATCTTGGGTCAATACATCCATACTATCTGAGACTCAGTTGTGCAAGTGATGCCCATTGTCTCAGAGGAGGCCCAATCCATACTGTTGCAGGCAATTGCAGATGGCAGAGACTCATCGAAGTTCGCTATTAGACGTGGACTAGATGACCGACTTACAGACAGAACAATTTAACATTGGTGGTCCTTAGGTGCCATGCCTGGCTGAATACCACTGGCTTTTAGAGTTAGTCCAAGCTTTGCTCATGTTCATGCCCATTGATAGCTCTCGCCTTTTGGTGAGAAGACAGACCCTGTGCCTTAGCGCTTTAAGAACAGCAGCGCTATGGCCAGATCCTTGGACCTATCCATGGTCTCTTGCCAACCCCAGTCCACCTGCCCCTTTCGTATCACAGCTGCATTCATTTCACCGAGCCACCACGTCCAATAGGCGTCCCAGCCTTTTTGCGGCTGTAGACTAGTTTCGCACAGACCACGTGGGGCCACTAGCCAGTGGTCTACCCAGTCCACCACCTGCGGGCAACCTCCAAGCCCGTTAAGTGGATACGCCATCACCTGCACCCCTGGCAGTCGGTCAAATCTGACAAGTGAGTTTTACAGATAGTCCAGAGGGGCTACACCATAACCTTTCTGGACAACCCTCCACCTGTGCCACCAGTTTACTACCAGCTGACGGAAGACCATCTCTCCTTGTCTGTCAAGAAGTCTTGGCTCTCTTGGGCGAGGAGCTATAAAGAGGATGCAGGCATCAGAAGTGGGTTGTGGTTACTATTCCTGTTACTTACCGGTGCTCAAAAAAGACTGAAGCCATCGTCCTAGCCTAGACCTGAGCCTTCTTAAGAGGAGAAATTCAAAATGCTTGCCTCAGCTCAAGTCCTGTCTTTCCTGGGTGCTGGAGACTGGATGGTAGTGTTAGACCTGCAGGACACGCATCTTTCCACATTCCCATCCTCCGTGCCCACTGGCGCTTCCTGCATTTCATGGTGGGACAAGGGCACTTAGTTTGCTGTGATCCATTTCAGCCTCACTAGCGCTCCCGGGTGTTCACGATAATGATGGTGGTGGTTTCAACACACCTGTGGTGGTCAGAGGATCCAGTCTTCCTTCAACCATGACGATTGGCTGATGAAGACAGGCTTGGCCGAGGCAGTTGTCTCCCACCACTTGACTATGGCGGCCCTCCTACATTCACAGAGGTTCACTATTAATGTACATAGTGGCACCAGACTTCTCTATCCTGGATTTCAGTCAGACTAACTCTGAGGCTGTTGGGCCCCATGGCCTCCTGCATCCTTTTAATTACACATGCCTGTTGGCTTATGTGGGCTCTGCAATGGGGCCTGACGTCCCGGTGGGCACAGCATCAGGGAAACCTCTCCGACATGGTCTGAATCTCAGATGAAACTGCAAAAGATCTACAGTGGTGGCTGATGAACTACAATTGTGGCCAGTGGCAGACCCCTCTCCCTTCCTCAGCCACAGTTGACTGTGACCGATGTGCCACTCCTGAGTTTGGGACGGCCATCTGGGAGAGGTGAAGATTAGAGGACGCTGGTCTCTGACAGAGTCAGAGCTCCACATCAACCCGTTGGAGTTTCAGGTGAATCAGTCAGCATTCCTCCTTTGATTAGGGAAGGGCTGGCGAGGGTGTTCACGGGCAACACAACCGCCATCAGATACTGCAACAAACAAGGGTGGATGGGGTTGTGTACCGTTTGTCAAAGGGCACTGCATCTCTGGACATGGCTGGAACGTCAGGGCATATCATGGAGGGCTCTCAACACCAGGGCAATTCAGCTGTTGATGCCTAGCAGATCAAGAATGGCATCTCCATTTGGAGGTAGTGCTAGGTCTCTTTCAAGGGTGGGGCAAGCATTTGAGCTTTCTTTGAGTTGGCAAACAGATCTGTGCCAGAACGTCTACACGCTGGAGTTTCCAAGGCAACTCTTGCTCAGATAAGCTTTTCCTCTTGAGTAGAGTTCCCTGCTACTCTGTCTTCCCGCCAATACCATTCCTGCTCAGTTCTCAGGTGTGACCACGCCCAAGCCATTCTTGTGTCTCCATATTGTCCATGTAGAGTTTGATATCCCGAGCTATTAAGCATGAGCATCAGTCCCCTGTTCAGGCTACCTCTTTGGGAGGATGACCTGTTGCAGCAACAGGGGAGGGACCAGCTCCCAAACCTGCGTACCCTCTGCCTTCATGCATTGAGTTTAAGCAGTGACAGTTAACAGGTTTCGACCTTCCTCACGAAGTATGTGATTTTATTCTGACAGCCAGGCACCCCTCACTAAGAAAAGACGGTATATGCCTGCTGCTGGGACAGATTTTTGGCATGGGGAAAGGGAAAGGGCTATTTATTGCCCATTTCACCAATTTTGTTCAAATCACCTGTTGTGACTAGGTTCCTCAAAAGTCTCCAACAGTGAGCTTGGCCAGGCCGGCGACCAAGATGGTTGCACGGCACTGAAGCTCCTGAGGACTTCTCCAATCCACTGCCCTCGGGCTTGCAGTAGCCCCATACCTGCCCGATACTGCAAAGCACTGAACGCGCTGGGCGGCCGACACCGATTGAGTCCAGATTGATGTGGTGCATTATCTTGGTGTGTCTACCACACTACTTCCTGACTGCCACAGCCTGGCTTGACCCTCAGAGGCCCTGCAGTGAAAGGGACTGCAGGCGAGCCTGAGGTCGGGGCATGGCACGTACAGCCTGAACCGCAAGTCTTGTTGACTGTGGATCCCGCAGTGTCAAGGGACACACAGTGTAGACCCCCCTTGGCATGCCACGGACCTTCCCACATCCGTCCTGGGAGTGGGGCTTCTCTGGGCCTGTTTGAGCTCCAGACTGGGAGAAGCCCAGAGTGAGCTGTACAGCCACATGGCAACGCTGGGACCGGTGCTCCAGCGGACTTGCAGACCTGATCTTCCCAGCGTGGCTAATGATCCTGGTGAGTGCTGGGGCACATAGTGCCTAGGCTGACCACCCTCCCTCCCCCCCAGCCACTGGTCAGTCTTCCACGCAAGGCCAAGGCTTGGGCTTCGCATCACACAGCCGTCCTTCAACCCCACTACCTGACTCAATCCTCCCTGGCCCCACATTCACGCTCCTGCAGTGATAGCGATTACTGGCAGCTATCTGCGGGTATAGGTGGGCCCTGTGTCTGGGAGGGCGGTGAGGACTTCAGAGATCTATTATTGTGGCCCAGAGCTACCCTGCCTGGGCCCAACCACTATTATGGCCTGCCCATTACAGTGACCGCGCCACAATGCTACCTTTGTAACTGCGTGGCAAATGCCATCCCACCATTCTTCGGCCTCAAATTTAAGCGCCACACAACACATTGATTCCACTTGAACCAAGCCCTACTGCCACGCACCACTGGTGGCCGCCATCTCTGAATTGCGTTCTCTCGTCCATACATGCATATATCCCTTGTGAGATTGTAAACTGGTCTCCAATGCATGACTTGGAACATATGGGCCTTAATAACCCTAAGAAAAGGAAACCGCTTCTATCCAACCTAAACAGACATGGGATTAAGCTAGCTTTCCTGCAGGAAACCCATCTCTCCCCATGCCCTGCATTTGTGTATGCCACTGCACAAGGCCTAACTGCTTTTTCTAACACTACAGATCTTCAGCTTGAGGGGTTTGCATAATTATTCACAAGTGTATCATTCAGATATAAAGAGAGAATCACGGATGCGGAGAGCAGATACTTATTAATGACTGGTTACCAGCAATATATACGCACCCATCATAGACTCCCCTTACCTCTATCCGCAACTCTCAGCTCAACTGGCATGCTTTCAGACAGGCTTCATTGTAATGGGTGGGGACTTTAATATTAGTTGCCACCCAGCCCTGAACACCACTGGCTCCACTACAGTCACCAAACCTCACTCACTACGGGGACTTACCAAGACACCTTCCAGTTGGTCAGCAGCTGGTGCAACCATAACCCGCATACCAGGGACAACACGCTTTATTCTGCACCGCATTACGTGTGGACCCGTATACATCACTGGTACATATTTTGCCGGTAATTATTATGGCTCACGGATGTCACTCACAAGCCCCGTACACTCTCTGATCATGCCAATGTTGCGATGACACTATTACCTAGCAGAGACCGGACATTAAACACTGGTTATTCCTTGAAAATGCATTGCACGATGAGGTCTTTCGCACGGAAATCCGCAGAGCCATCAAAGAGTACTTTAAAACTGCTGTTGGCTCAGTAGACAAGTACTGTACAGTCCGGGAGGTATTTAAGGCTTATATTAGATGGTTATGCATAGCCAAATGTGAGGATCCCACAAATTACCCGACTGACTTAGAGTCAAAGAGGAACTGCGTGACTTGGGCCTAGCGGGTATGACTGACGTGTCGTTCTTCCAACTACTGTTGCAGGAGTTCTGGTATCTAGTTGAGAGGGAGATATCTTACCTGGAAAAATATGCCATGGCACACCAGTATGGGGAGGGCCAGAGGCCAGGATGGACCTTGGGGCAACTCCTCTGACCGAATTATACCTCCACGCATGTCACGAGTCTTGAGGCAGACGATGGCACCGTCCCCAATGACAGTACAAATATTGCACATATATTCTCCAAATATTATCAGCATTTATACACCACCCGCTTCGCTGTTAGCGACTCAGCACTAGCGGACTACCTAGCAGAAATAGCTATGGTATGCTCACTCCCGGGCAACAGCAGTTCTTTGCCGGTCCGATTATGTGCAACGAAATTATTCAGGCCATAGATGGCCTGAGTGGCTTTAAAGCTCCTGGGCTGGACAGTTTTTTTCAGGGAATTTCTATAAAGCGTACAAACATATCCTTGCCCCACAACTTTTGGAGGTATATGCTGAGTCTCTTCATGCTCCCCCCACGCTCCGCAAAGCCATCATTACCCTGCTACTGAAACCCAACAAATCTACCCACCTGTGCACATCCTACAGTGCACTATCTCTACTGAACAATGACAACAAGATACTGGCTAAATTTATTGCAATAGCCTCTCCCTGTTAATGGAGCACAACATATTCCCCAATGCAATCTGGCTTTGTCCCTCACCGATCCACATCCATAAACCTCCTTACTGTTTTTGTGGTCTTAAATCAAATATCTTCCACAATACCTGCTATGGTGACACTTCTAGATGTGGAAAAGGTTTTCGTTTTCAACTCGCTGGAATGGCCGTTCCTGCGGGCAACACTTACCAAACTAGGAATACCCAATGTTTTCAGTGATCTAACCCTGCTCCTTTAGAGAGAACTAGTGGCGAGGCTCCGATTGAATGGTACACTCTCCGCTCTAGAGGCACGCATCTGGGTTGCCCCTTCTCCCCCTTACTTTTTGTCATTGCCATTGACCCACTAGTTAGACATCTGCAGGAGTGCCATTTGGATAGAGGCCTACAATTTCGGAATGGTCCCTTCCTGGCCTCTCTATATGCAGACGATATTCTTCTACCCATCTGTGAAACTCTGCTGCCCCCCCATCTGTGAGATTGTGCGATTTGGCACGTTCTTCAGGTTATGCATAAACTGCGGCAAGTTTGAGCTTTTCCCACTCATGGAGGCCACTGTCCCTTTTAATCTAGACTATCCACTACATTGGTGCACTGATTTCATTAAGTATTTGCACAGAGATAACAATGAACTCGTACGTAAAATTTATGGCCCTGCTGTTGACCAACTTACATCACAGAAAGAACGCTGGATTAGGCTCCCTCTGACTGTGGCGGCCGGATTGCCATCATGAAGATGATCGTCCTATCCCGGTTCCAGAGTTTATTTCACAGTATTCCCATAAGGTTGACCAATAACTTCTTTACTACTCTAAGAAGCCTGTTGATGTGCCTCATGCGGTCAGGACGTCGACCACGTATTAGATGGGAGACCCTGACAAACCCCTACGAGCATGGTGGCTTCGGAGTCCCAGATATGCAACTGTATTATTTGGTGGCCCAATGCCAATTTGCTTACCATCACAACCCTACAGATATAAAGACCCTTTTGACTGCATGCTGGGCCTGGTTCAAACTCCATAAATACATAGGTGGAGAGATCTTGTACTCCCCACGCATACCACTGGGAAATAATCCATGGCTCCCACTCACACAGGGGCACCTCGTACAGCGAACACTTAATGCACACCCATTACAAGTAGTAGGCGACCTTTTCATGAACAGTAGAATGAAACCCACCTCCACCCCGACAGTTGGGGCCCCCACCTCACTCACTGATAGATTCACGTTGCATCGGCTAAATAGCACCATGTGCACAACACTCTCCACATACCCTGAGGAGCCCCTTGATATCCCCCCTGCTGTACTTAGGGATCTCCTCATCAGACTGCGGCAGGTTGGAAACCCATTTATACCATACATCGCTGCAGCTCAAACCCACTGGAATAGTGAAATCCAGAACAGCATGTGAACATGACCTGAAGCACTGTCTCCCAGATAAGACTTGGTACTATTTCTGCATGCAAACTAAACTAATATCGTGCAACCATAGGCATATACTACTCCATTATAAATACTTACATTGCACGTATACCACACCTAAAGCATTGACCAAACTAAACCCCACCAGGCCCGCACCACTGCCCAAAGTGTAAAACTGGTCACTCCGATTTTGCACACTTGACATGGAACTGTGCCACCATTAAATTGTACTGGGACAATATTTTCTCTGCTGTCTCCAGTATGTTAGGACAAAGCATTTCACCAGACCCACTAATAGCTCTCTTAGGATATTGTTAAATTGCTAGACTCGAACCAACCTTGTTTTGCAGCCACAGTCTTTTTACTGGCAAAACGCCAATAGCACTATATTGGGGCACCTCCTGTATCCCTACTACCTCAGCTTGGCTCCAAAACAGGGCACTTTGTGATAATACCAGTGACTTATATGCTTTCCTACAGCCCCTTACCTCCCGGCCAAGGACATATGGCAACCACTAAGAGATTACCTCTTGACACTAAATCCAGAGAACGGGCAGATCAACTAATATACACTCCAATTTATAGCATGTAAGCCTTAACCCATCCACCAGAATGTGGTTTGCGTAAGTTCTTGTATTGTTCTACTATGGCACCTTGAACGCCATTGGATTAAGCTGGTAGCGTTATCTTCTTTCTCATGAATACTTTATATGTATAAATGTTACTATACAATAACAACTGTGTACTTTAATATACAATAGCAACTGTGTACTTCTATTTACTTAAGACTAGAAAGGTTTACAAAAAAAGGTCTCCAACATATGTTTCCTCCCAGGCCATTCATCATTCCCCAGTGGGACTTAAATCTGGATCTCACTTTTCTGATGTGAATATGCCTTTTGAACCGCTGTACAACTCCCCACTCCAGTTGCTAACCATGAAGACGGGTTTCCTAGTGGCCATAACATTGGCCAGGAGGGTCACTGAATTGCAAGCACCAAGTGTGCACTCTCCTTGTATCACCTTTTATGGATCAAATCTGTTTATTGGTATGTAGCACAGACAGACTAAATACAAGCTCTAGGCCTACATCCGGGTCGGCCAGCAAACCAGTTCTGCAGTAAATCCTGCTACACAAAATAAACAGACAGGCCTGTAGTGACAGCCAACAGACATGCTAAGACAAGTTCCTTCCTCTCCAGAGCCCGTTTCTTAGAGGCCACCGCCCATTTCCGGTGTTGACACTGCCAGTCTATGCGGAGATTAAGAAAAACTTGAACACAAACCACAACTCACAAAACAAAGTACAAAAAATAAAACTGTGCCTCCCCACGAAGTCCCAGCGGTATCTCTCCTTCTACCCCCCCCAATCACCCTTCCCCAGGGACTGCCCATCCTCTGCCCCGGTTGGCTTCCTCCCATCAGGGATCCCCCAGCAGCCTCAACACCCTTAAATAAGCAGGGAAGGTTAGCTCGTTGAACTCCGCCGAGAGGATCTGGATGCACAGCCTCCAATTGACACCTAGGTCTCCCACTCTCTGTGTAGCCGCTAATATTAGTTTCTCCATTCCCAGGAGGAACCAAAGCTTATGTAGCCAAGAGGTGTAAGTCAGGACCCTGTCCGAGCCCCAAAGAGCTAGTATCGTCTGTAACACTGCGTTAAGGGCCAGCGCCATCTGTCGTCCCCCCTGCAAGTGAAGAGGAAAGGTAAGGGGATTGGGTAAGCCCAGTATAACATATGACGGAAACCTAGGAATCTGTCTGAAACACTCTGTTAATATCGTCAAGAATGCCTTTCCAGTATCTAGATAACCTAGGACAGTGCCATGGTAGGTATATAAGTGTGCCAGTGCCACCACATCCCCGCCAGCAAAGGTCAGATTTAGCTGGGTCCCATGCCTGCACCCTAGCCGGAGTATAGTATCAGTAAGTTAGAGCTTGTAGGCAGTCTCCGTCCCTGGCGTGCTGTAGGCTGTATGATGTGCTCTATAGTAAACACTCTTCCTCTGTTAGCTCCCTCCCCAGCTCTGCCTCCCATCTCCGCTACCCTTTGGTTTTAGCAGACTGCGTCTCCACCTGTAGGAGTTTATATAATTCCCAGATCAGTCGCTTGTCATCCTTCTTGCCCATGAGCCATTTCTCAAACGCTGAAAACGCTCCGTCTGCAATCCCGGGGGAAGTCGGGGTTCTCACAAATCAGAGACATCTGGAGGGAAAGGTCGTCAAACCCCGCTTTGTCGCCACTGCATCCCACACCCGGAGCGTCGCACCTGTAACTGGAGAGGAATAAAGTCCCGATGCTCTATGCCTACGCCGGAGCCACGGCTCCTTCCAGACGTGAGACCCTGCCACCGCTTGGTCCATGAAACACCAGTGCTTTTCAGTGAGAGGTCGACTCCACTCCAGCAAATAGCGAAGTTGGGCTGCTTGAAAATGCAGCAGCAGACAGGGAACAGCTAGGCCTCCCTTCTCTTTAGCACGGTACAGGACACTGCGCTTTATCCGAGCTGGCTTTCCCCCCCATAAGAATTTCGAAATCGCTGACTATCATCGCTATGATACGTGGCGGTGGAGTTAAAGGGAGCGTCTGAAATACATATAGTATGTGCGGCAAGACTCATTTTAATTGCGGATACCCTGCCGAACCAAGAGAGTCCATGCTTCCCCCACTTCTCCAGGTCACTCAGTATCCCCCTAGATAGGGAAGCATAGTTCATGCTAGACGTTCTCGCCGCTGTTGTTGCCAGGACAATACCCAGGTAAGGCACATGGGACATTGACCATATAAAGGGGTAGCGAGCTCGTAAGGCTTCTTCATGCGCTGGTAAAAGTGACAAACTCAAGACCTGGGATTTCTGTGTGTTCACCTTAAACCCAGAAACCCGACTAAACGTACCAATGGCGTCCATGAGTGCAGGCAGTGAAACCATGAGGTCCGCCAACGTGAGAATCACGTCATCATCATAGAGGCTTATGAGGTGGAGGTCTCCCCCAAACTTGATGCCAGAGATCTGAATATCGTCACAGAGGCGCTGCGCGAAGGGCTCCATATATAGCGCAAACAGTAGTGGGGAGAGCGGGCACCCCTGCCTCGTCCCCCACCCTATCGGAAAAAAAAGCAACAAAGTCCCGTTCACGCAGACGGTGGCCCTAGGTGCACTGTAAACCCACTGAATCCGGGTCCGAAACGCCGGGCCAAACCCGAAGCGCTCCAGCACTCTAAGGAGGTAAGGCCAGTACACTCGATCGAATGCCTTCTCCGCGTCAATGGAGAGGAGGAGCGCCTCCCTATGGGATCTAGAGGTTTTATCTATTATGTACAGGAGCCGCTTCGTGTTGTCCCCGCACTGTCGGTGAGGAATGAAGCCCGCCTGATCCAGATCGATAAGTCCCGGCATATAGGGATTAAGACGCTGCGCTAGAATACCCGTAAATAATTTAGCATCAGTATTTAAGAGCGATATGGCCCGATTCGAACCATAGTCCTCCGGATTCTTCCCAGGCTTATGTATGACCGTAATAGTCTCCTCTAACATGCTAGGTTTGAGGGACCCCGTGAGCAGGAAGGAGTTATAAAGTTGCACCAAAAGCGGGGCCAGCTCGGCGCAAAAGGTCTTATAAAAAAGTGTAGTAAAGCCGTCAGGTCCCAGTGACTTCCCAACAGAGAGACGCAAGATTGCCGCTGTCACCTCCTCTATGTGTATAGGTGGGTCAAGGGAGGCTGCGTCCTGCTCACGGAGCGATACAATCCTACAGTCTGCAAGATAAGAGGCTGGATCCGCTCCACTCCCCCACTCCGCCGCATACAACTCTCTGTAGAAATCCGCAAACACCTTAGCTATCTGCTGATCTGTCCGAACCTCCCCCGAGATGGGAAACGCACCATCTTTATGGCATTGGCCGATCGCTGGGCGCTCAGTTTGTGGGCCAAGAGTTTCCCAGCGTGATTACCCCCTACATAGTATTTATGTTGAAGCCGAGCAACCGCATACTCCGCCCGATCCCAGTCAAGCCGTTTCAGTTGATGGTGCGCTCTCTCCAGCTCCCTCCACACCCTGGGGACACCCGTGTACTTGTGAGAATGCTCAAGGCCGATACTCTCTGTTCTAGGACCTCTCTCATCCCTCTCCTAGCTTTATTCTCCTTTGCTGAGAGAGATATCATCTCCCCTCGAATAACAGCTTTCAGCGCCTCCCAAAGTTAGTCCTCCCGTCATCATTGCGACTAAGATAGTCCAGAATCGCTCGTCGCAGCGCCTCGTCCACAGGCCTAGACTGCAGCATAGTGCCCCTAAAACGCCAGCTGGGGACCTGAGCCTGCCCCCAATCAAGGCGAACCACCAGGGTAATAGGGGCATGATCCGTCAAGGCCCGAGGCTCAATCGCTCTCTCCTCGACTCTGGCGCTAAACTCTGAAGAGGCCAGATAAAAATCTATACACGTGTAAGTCTTGGTGGCTGCCGAGTAGAATGAATAGTCTCGGAGGGTGGGGTGCGCCTTCCTCCAGACGTCCTCCAAGCCCCAGTCAGCCAGCCACTGTCGCCCCGCTGGAGTCAAAGCCCCAGTCTGCCCAGAACGCTGTCCAGAGCGGTCCAAATCATTGTCCATGACCAAATTAAAGTCCCCCCCCAATACCAATATAGCCCTGTCCGGAGTAGTAAGCATGGGGGATATGACTTGTCTCATGAATGATTCCTGCCGTTCATTGGGGGCATATAACGTAGCAATTGTAAAGTGAAATGACTCAACGTGAACTCTAATGCCCAGGAACTGACCCTTGACCTCATGTACCTTAGCAATTACCTCCCCAGGGAAGGCCCTCGAGATCAAAATCGCCATCCCAGCATGCTTCGTAGGCGCGGAAGACCAAAACTGTCGGGGAAACCACCTGGAGCGCATGCAATAGGTATCTGTGGACAGCAAATGTGTTTCCTGCAATAAACATATATGGATCTCAGATCGCTCAAGAGCGGAAAGGATTGCCAACCTCTTGGTGTGACTATTCAGCCCCCGAACATTAAGGCTCAAACACTTAAAGGACATGGATAGTCAAGGAGATGGAGCTCATCAACCGTGGGCCTCCCCCCCAGGAGCATCCACAGCTTCCACGCTAGAGGAGGGTTCATCCATAAAAGAGTGGTGCTCAAATCTAGGGCATCCAGGATCTTCAGTGGAAGCACAACAACGAAAAATAAGAGTACACAGCAGGTCTAACAAGTCCTCAAGCGAACGTCCAAAAAGAGGCCAGTTCCAGACAGGGGTTGACCACACCTCACCAAGTTATCCCACTACGTCCAGAGCCCCCCCCCCGCCCAGTCCCAACTCCAACTGCTTCCTTAACATTCTCAAACGACCCCAGACCCCGGCAGCGACCCTCACGGACAATCTGCAACTAAGCACTTATCCCTGCCACTATGCTGTTCAGTACAGACTGTTGCTCCAACGCTTGTTCGGTCGTAGACGGCCTCGGTTGCCTCCGCTTCCTCTCTTTCCGCCGCCATCGCGGGCGGCCCTCAGAAACAGCTTCTTCATGCAGCCCGGGGTTCCGCTCCATCTCCTCCAGGCCCAGGATCAGACAAGCTTCCTGCTGCAATTTCACCTGGCAGAGCTGGTCTCCCCAGCGGAACACAAGACGGAAGGGGTGGCCCCAGGTGTAAGGCGTAGAGTGCGCCCGAAGATGCTCTGTGATGGGCTTAAGCTCTCTTCGCCTCTGCAATGTCCGCACTGAAAGGTCCTGAAACAGCTGGAGCGTGTGCCCTCGAAACTGGACCAGGGGGAGATTGCGTGTTTTCTGCAGTATACTTTCTTTAGACATAAAATTGTGAAGACACGCCAAAATATCCGGAGGGCGCTCACTGTCTCCCCCCTTCGGACCTGCTCTGTGGACCTGGTCCAGAGTGAGTTCTTGTGCATCATCAGGGCCCAGGATGGAGCGGAACATCGCAGTGACGAACTCTCCAGTGTCTCCCCCTTCCGCCCCGGAAGGGACACCCCGGATCCGAATGTTGTGCCTTCTAGAGCGATTTTCTAAGTCCTCTGTCGCAATCTGCAGATGTTCCTGCTGCTCTCGAAGACGCAAGACCTCCTGTTGCAATTGTTCATCCTCTTCTCCCCGGGAGACCTTGGTGTCTTCCATACTCGAGACCCTTTCCCCGAGCGAAGTAATGTCCGCTCGCATCTCCTGGGAAATGCCTCTGCGCAACTCCTGCAAGTCCATACTGAGAGTCAAATGAGTAGGTAAGAAAGCCTTTCGTAACCGGGGCCCCTCATCGTCCTACGCGCCACCTCGGTCATCAAGCCCTCTCGCCGAGGCAGCCCCTTCAGCCGCTTTGCCCTGAGGAAGGTGAGATCTTGTCAACCTCTCCCTCACCGACTGGTCTCTTTTGGGATTAGAGGACGCCATCATAGGATTGTTCGACCGCCGACTCCAAGAGGGAACCAGAACCCGGCGCAGCCCTCTGCACTGGTCCCCTATCTAACTTTCACCGGACAGCCTCCACTCACCAGGACAGCCCGGTCCAGCCCCAGACTTTCACCAGGCCGAGGCGAGACGACCATTCTCAGCTCCGCAGCCCCGTCAGGGTGCCTCTATGTTGCTGGTCCCGGTTGCACGGTCTACCAAGGGACAACCCGCGACGACCCCAGGCCCAAAGAAAGCGCCCCCGGTCCGGTACTTCGCGGTGCGGGCCGAAAAGTCCCGCTGTGCCGCTAATCCGGCTCCTCCCTGAAATACGGGAGGGCCCCCAGCTCTTTGGGCTCCTAGAGGACCTCCGGACTCCCACTCTCTCTTTATCGGTGCCTTAGACTGCTCCCATGTAGGCCCTCCCGGAGCCGTGCGATCTACGGGGCCTCAGGGGCCAATGCCATGTGCTGCTCACTCTTGCGCGTGCCCCGCCTCCGTACCCCGACCTCAGCCGCCGACTCCCCCAAGGACCAGGACAGAGCCCGGAGTGGGCCTACGGGCTCGTTGCCTTCCGTGCGGCGCCAACCGCCGCGGCCGCGCCCGCAGCACTCGGACGCGGCTTGGGCTCAAACCGCCTCACAGGCCCGCCATAACAGTCGGTCTCCAGGCCCCCTGCCGATCTCCGGGTCGCACCCGAGAGGCCTCCCTCAACTGCCTGGGCAGCCCCTGCTGAAGGTGCCCGGGGCCGCACTGAAGCTGGAGAAGGCCCGGGCGGCGGAGCTCGGATCTGCACGTCCGTTCACGCCGCCATCTTGGCCACGCCCCCTTGTATCACCTTTTACACAGACAAGCTGATCATTCAAACACAGTCCTCCTTCCTTCTGAAAGTAGTGGTAGCCTTTCATGTAGGCCAAAATATCACCTTGCCTGCCTTCTTTGCTCCACCTCACCCTTCTATATAAGAGGAGAGACTCCACTTCCTGGACCCAGAAAGAGCAGTGGAATGCTACTTTCATCTTACCAAAGAGTTCTGGGTGGACAGCGAACTCTTTGTAGGGCATGTAGGAGCTATGAAGGGGAAGGCCATGCAGACACTGACCATCTAAGGATAGATGGTGTTCTGCATAAAAATCCTGCTACACACTGGCCAAAAGGTAACCCCATTAGGGCTTGAATGCCCGTTCCATCAGAGGCAAGGCTGCAACCACTACATTAGCTCACGGAGTCCCTGTCCTGCGTGGGCATCTCTGCACACATTTACCAAACACTACTGCCTAGACAGTTCGTTCCATCTTAAAGGGCACTTTGCCCACTCTTGCAGGACTTTTTGGTCTACATCTATTTTGCAGACCCACCTCCGGAAAGGCACTGCTAGGTTGTCTATTCTAAAGTAAGGAATCTGCAGCTAAGAAGCCTTTATCAGATGAAGAAGTTACTTAGCTTTGGTAGAGAGACTCTGTCTAGCCACAGATTACTTACTAACCCATCCCATCCTCCCTGCTTTACAAACTGATTACATTTTGAGGGTCACTCTTCTAAGGGCCTGTTCTGCGCTGCTTCAGACTGAGAGGAAACTAAATGAAAAGAATGCAAAGAATGCAGTACTTTTAGTCCTAATAATGAGTTTATTAAGGCACTTCCCAGGTTTCATAAACAAAAAGAATAGCTTGAGCTTTTATTTCAAATGCAGCAACACACGTGCAATTCTCAAAATAATCACAGCCGCAGGACAATATTGATCAAAGAAACAAAGAAAATGCAATACTTCAACAACTTCAGGTTGTGGAACCCTGGACATCCAAAACAAGAGGGAGATAACCCGTAATGGGATTTATTTTCTGGGCAATTCATCCACTCCCAGAGGAGTTCCTTCTTCTCCCAGTTGTCAAACTTCTCCTCCTTATATTCTTTAAACAAACTTAAGAGAAAGGTTCTAGAAACCCCCTTCCAGTCGAGTAAGGTGTTGTTCAAACACTGGCTGTACCAGGTCAGAGTTGAAAGAACCAGCTAGAGACTGGCCAGATCCCAAAGTGTACTTCCAAGACCAAGCTGTACCCTGCTCTACCATAAACCTTCCCAGTCTGGTACATCCTTATCTACATTTCTCCCCCATCTTATGTTCCCGTCCTTGGTGAAAAAAAATGTCAAAACATGTCAACAAGCTGTGTGTGTAAAAAAAAAAAAAAAAAAAACCTGCACCACCAATGTGACAGCGTTTGAAGCTAAGCTAAGCACAAATTTGAGTCAGTGGTCAAGATGGAGCCGGTGGTTAAATACAGATAGCATTACAGGGCCTTAGAAATGCACACCAGTCTGTCATTGTTCCTCGTGCCTCCACACTGCTGGTGTGGATAGTCTCCCAAAGAAACTGATCTCAGCGCCCTGGCTTGGCACCTGTATATGCACCACCCACGTCATTTGTGACATGGATAATGCCGACGTGAAGCCATAAAACACCACCTAACAGCTCACAGAGGTACTGCTTGAAAATGTCCAGATCCAGTCTGACGCCTTGGGAATAATCTAAGGTGAGAAATCTTTGGCTAGATACTGTTTGTACCAGATAACGCATTACCAAAGGTAAGTAAATTGTTCTTTATGACAGAAAAGTAAAGTACTATATCAACCACATACACATCCAGTTTTAGACTGGTGCAGCATAGAGAGGTGTAAAAGAACTACAAAAGTTAGATTGATTCTGTTATTTTTGCCTGGTATCAGATTGACTGTACTGCACTGTTTCCACAACTTTTTAGGGGACAATGATGCATCACCCAAATTATACTATGTAAATACGAACTCGAGGTAGACAGACAACTAGTACTGTTGCAAACACATTAGCAGTTTAGATCAGAGACCTCTGGTAGAACATCACATGGACATAAACAGATCGTAAGAGAGCAGTGAGTAAACATCTAACAGGGAAGCAAAATTAACTGTTGCATAGTATTCATGTGACATTCTATTCCTTGTTTTATCTTTCTAACCAACCTATTTTGCAATATATTGTCCTGTGCAAGAGATTTGTTTGTAAATATCAGACAAAATGAAGTAGAGCAACTTTCATGGAACTCTGACAAATTACTATACTCTGTTGGCGATAAGAGTACATCCTTTTGGAGCTTCTTTCGCCATGAGGTACCGCTGTCCCTTGACAGGATTAAGAAAAAGACTAACAGTTGGTGACTGCTGGCTAATGGTCACTCGGTGTACTAGCAATTTAACCTGCACCCTAAAGAGGAGGCTTCCTACTAGTTCTCCCTACGTAAATTCCTGCAATGCATCATCTCTGGCTCAGTATTATCTCAACAGTTTGTGCTGTGCATGAGTAGTGATTGGGGTACATGAACATGCGATTTAACCAGGGGGGTTAAGAACTGCTGTCCGCCCATTTACAGTCAGTCACCTGCCCCACAGAAACTATTGTAAAGAAAAGTGCATGTGACTTGGTTGAAATAACATCCACTTGAATAGAACAAGGATATGTGTTTTTGTTCACCTTATTTGAATAAAGCGAGTTCTAGCAGGTGAGCCTGTGGGCTCAGAGAAGTAGTGCTTGAAAAATACTTGGCAAAGGGCACAGGCAAAGCTATGCACTTAAAGAAAGAGGCTTCCTACCCAAGCTCTGCTTCCGGGGTCCTCTCTTCCTGAATAAACAAGGACCCAACAAAAGCATGTAATTGGACAGAGGTCATCTACATTCCGAAACCTGAAAGTGCCACTTTTCCCCTGATAGCTGGATGCTATATAGTGGTGATACACTTCTAAGATTGGCCCCCTCCAAAGACAAGGGGGAAATTTCAATTTTGAGTGGCCAGTTGGTTGGAGCTCAGTTAATAGTGTACTGGACATAAGAGGGCCACTTTGACTTTTCCAGTATTGTTCACCTTTTAATGAACAAACTCCCCACTGTGCTCTATATTGGGGCAGGCTGGCAAAAGAGACAGACACTTTCCCTGTCAACCATGGAGGGTAATAGTATGCTGGGGGACTAAGGAGAAGAATGTATTAGGATACTGATGTTGAGAAGGTAGAAACACTCCATGGCATCTAGAAATCCAGACTATCCAAGTCCGGTAATCCACAGCATTGCCTTTAGGAGTTTGCTCGGAGTAGTCATTGCTGAGACCAGAGACCAATGGTGCTGCCAGCTTAATCTTTGGTCCCTTTTAGCAACACTGACCCATCCAAGAGAGCACCTATAGGTGCATTGGTGCATCTCTGATTAACCTAAGGGATACTGATCCCAGGCACAGGCCCAGATGCCACCACTTTATTTTTATTTTTTTTACCTGTGCTTTCCATTGAAAATGTCAACCCGGTAGTGGTAACCCATACATACACCTCTGTCCTTCAGCATTGTAATTGTGACCTCCCCAAGCTGAGTTGGATCCTAGTGAGGGGAACCATGTGCCTTTGCCATCTCCACAATATCCTGTGTTTTCCGGTGAACTGGCTTCTGCCAAGTGTGAGGGTCTAAGTGCATCCGCCATCACCACTGTAGCAGAATTGCTGGAGCTGTGTAGTCTGTTCCTCCACTTGTAGCCGGTTGAACACAAATGACTGGTGTCCCACATGAATGATCTGTGTGCCCGGTTGTCCTTAGAAGTTGTTGCCAAAAGTCTCATTTGCACTCCCTATTCAAGGAGCCAATCAAGTTACTGAATAGTGTGAATTTGGCACTTTAACCCAGTCTTGTCCTTTGGCTGCTGTTGCTTGGCTGTACTGTATTATTGCCTTGAACATGCACAGACAACAGAAAGCTTTAGAGGGTAAGTACAATAATAATATTGAGAATACAGATGTATTCTTTTGATATATATTCTAAAGCATAAGTAGCCCCCTGCCGCACATTATACGGATGTTGCAGATCACAGAGAAGTTCCATAAGCATATAGAGGAACGAGGCCGAAGGTTATGGACCTCCGAGGTGACTTGCAATAACCTTACTATGTACACCAGGGGTTACTTTCCCCCATACAATTCATGGTCCCATCATCACCTTTCCCACAAACCTCTTAAAACCTTGGTGTTTAGCTCTTTTGTGTGAAAGAGCAACTATGCTTGCAAACCGGAAGAATACAAATTAAACCTTTAGTGCAAAATTAAACAGAACAAAAACCTGTTTAATATTTCTTGCTCATAGATATTAGTAACAGTTCAATTCGAGTCGTTTTTTAACACAATTAATAAATTAAAAAAGCTGCAGTAGCTCGGAGCGTATAGAAACCTGCAGAAAGATTCCAGATTTTCTCTAAGGCGTGTAAAAAGAAAGCAGATACTCTATGATTGCCATTGTAGACTATTAAAATAGAGCACAAGAAAGAAAAGCAAAATTCAGTTTGTTGATAAAAATTGAGCTTTAATTATGCTCCGTGTCCCGACCTTCCTTTCACCTCGGCTGCTGCCTCTGGCAGCAAGCACTGTGACATCAGAACTTGACTGTAAAAACTTATAATAGTTGAGTTCTGATGTCTTGTCTTTCAGTGGCGGCCATCAGTTTTAGGAGGGAGTGGGGTGGGCGGGAAGCACACACACTCATTCTTTCACACACGCACGCACTCATAACATTCAAACATGCACGCACCAAACATTCATTTTAAAAGATCACATGCACGCACATCCATTAACACTCATAACATTGAAACATGCACGCATGCACCAAACATTCATTTTAAAAGATCGATAACACACACACACACTTAACCTTCAGCCTCAGAGGTCAGCCAATGAGGGAAGGCAGCAATCCCAGCCTCGTCACAGAGTGGGATGGGGTCAGTGAGACTGTTGACCCCACACCACTCTGTGACAAAGTGTCACTGATTGACACTTGCTCTGGACGCTCCAGGGCTTAAACCTGAAGCACCCAGGTCGAAGTCAATGGGTGACGCTTTCCTCGTCACCCTGGGGAGGGCCTCGAGGCACCTTTGCTGAGCAGAGAAGGTCACGCCCATAGGAGCTGTGACTTCCTCAGCCCAGCAAAGTTCAGCTCAGGCAGCCAGGAGTCTGCGCAAATCACGCATGTCTGCTCCTGGCTGCCTGAACTGAACATGAAGAGTGTCTGTCAGGCTGACCTTTGTTCAGCCTGACAGACCCTCTTCATGAGGGGCAAAAGGTGGGAGGGCGTGGCCCCTCCACCCTAAAGGACGGGCCACGCCTGTTGTCTTTATAATAAAAAAAAATCACTGATTATAAAGAAATTAGTGACTGCCGTTTATATAGGTATTACAGATTCCCATGTATTATGGATTATGCATGAACCGAACTAGGCAGTCTCTTCCACAACACCTAAGAATAAGCTTTGTCTGATTTACCTCTTCACCTCCTAAGGTAAAAGCCCAAGGGGCACACTTTGCAATTGAGTGAGATGTAATCAGTACATGAATCTTGATGCTCCAAGACAAAAATGGAGGTGGCAAGGTGCCGTAATTTGAACAGGGGAACTAGGTTTTAGTCCCTGACTTGGCTCAACATCTGTGATTCTGGGCGAATCACACACCTCCCCTGCCACCCCCACCCCTAGACACAGACACACACCGCTTAAATGCCCTGGGTCCAGGTTCTCACTGTATAAAACTGCAAAAAAAACAAAAAACGAATTTTTTGCAAAACGGTAACTAACTTAAATGGAAAAATGGAACCAGTAGGACTCACTACTGCACCAAATGTGTAACCGAAAACTAGTCAAAGTGGTATCCATGCCGTAACTTTGAAGCGAAGAACCCAAGAGTTTAATTACAGGAAAGCTCAGGGATAGACAGTCTGGTCTTAAAGCCTTGAAATCTTTGCTATTAGATGTGTTAGTGCACTAAGTTCAGTAGCAACAGACCACAGCTACCAGCCCAGATTGTATTCGATTTTCACATGAAAAGCCCCGGACTGGAAAGCTTGTCCGTAATGACGTTTAGTGAGATGGCCTTCCTAACACAGAACCTGATTGATTTAAGTTGGGAAAACCACCATGATCAAATTGTGGACTTTGGGGAAAGGTGTCAGCCAGAGTTGCCGCCTGGCCGATGTCATGCTTGATGCCAACAGTAGTTTTTGCCAATGCAGCTGCTGTTGCCTAAATGTAAAATGATCCACGTGACATGGTTTTCGTGGCTGCTGTAGGGAACCGGGTGACCACACCGAGAAAAGAACCTGGAGCTGCCCAAAGAAACTAAATATATAAATGTATAAAATGCTGGTGCCTATAGCAACATTTCAAGGGCACTACTAAAAAAGATGACTGTAATCACAAGCAGTCAAAGGTAATCTGCCGGGGGATAAAAACACGACATTGTGCTATTCAAAGGCAAACTTTGAAAATGGGCTTGTAAAATTGGTTCTAGGTTCACAGATCTTTAAAGGTTCAATTTTGGACACAGAAGCTTTTTAGCTTAAGAGCAGAGGCCCCTTTCTTCAGCACTAGACCTGATTGACTCCTTCCTCAGCCTATCTCGGGGAGGATTTGAAAGTGCAGATTCAGTGGTTTAAGAGATATTACATTTGTACATTCCTAATTAACGCAGAATATTGGTGACTGCCTCTCAGTAGTAGGTTTCTTGACCTTACAGCCATAAACTAGCAAACATAGTCTCTGCCTGTGGGTACAGTCACTGATCCATATGAAGCAAACATTCATTGGCAAAGCCAACAGGGGTTGCTGTTACTAAAGCTGCAGTCAGGATGTCGAGGTGTAGGCTGCATTAACGTAGGTCTTTACCAGGAGCCTTTGAATTTGGCCAAAGTGCTTTCAGTATCATACTGCAGTAGCAAAACCATTATTAGACGTCACATAGGCATAACTTGAAATGTTTTACAAATCTGACACCTTAGGGCACTCGTAAGATATATACTCTGCAGAAGGTAAGGTAGTTTAGGTATGCTAGGTTAGGTAGACATGCCACATTACTAGTATTACCCTGGTGCCTGAAATCTATGGCTGCATTGTAATACCCATGTAAAGGCATTCAAAACTGAAAAAAAAACTTTTTACATTAGTGCTGGCAACTCTGTATGATGCATCGAGGTGATCACAGCCGGTAATCAAGCATAGGGTGGCCACTAACGTAATCTTGTCTAACGTAGTCACTATTACAAAACTAAGAATATTAGCAGCTCAGAATCATTTTCATTGGACATAAGTCTCTCTAGTTAAACAAAAGGTCAGAGACCCCTGATCTGTCTGCTTCACTGTGGGTGACGGTGTTCTGCTATTTCTCAAGGAGCATATTGGCGCACAAAGTAGTTTATTTCTCTGCTATAAACTAATGTGGCGATATTTGCGCTTTTAGCTAATGTTTTTGTTATAATGTTGACGGCCTGGCAGATCCCACAATAATAAAGTTTTACAAAAAACATTTAAAAACAAGACAAACACTGACAAAACCAAAAGGCTGGCTACCAACGCCTGACCTGTTGACTTTGCTAATGCTTGTTTATTTTCATGTTTACCAATCCTAGTGAAACTGGTTATACTGATTTTCCATTATTAATATTTTTGGAAACACTAACAAACATAAAACGTTTTACTGAATGATGCTAGAAAGAAACAGTACCTAAAATTTCACATTTTAGCAAAACTGGTTGAATTTTATTTTGTGTCAGCATTTTATTTTGAAAGCAAAGAATCCTAAACCTTGCTTTCAAGCTTCTGCAAGTGTTTGCATCTAATTAGAGAACATTCTGGGAACATTATACATAGCCGCATATTGCTGAAATTTGCAAATGTTTTTAAACTAGAACCAAAGTGAAGTCGGAATTTCGAGAAGCCGTGACTGAAGCCGAGTACATTATGAAGGTGGACCAGGTACTGTGGAACTGAATGCTAGGTTAGACTAATGAGTGAAAAGTGAACGTCAACAAAAGCATTGAAAGAATTCAAAGCCATGAGCCCACTGGCAGACTAAACCAGCTCTTCTCTCACACTTACTATCAAAACAGATGCATTGTAGGACGTACATTGATTGCCAAAAGAAGTTGCCTTTCCTTACCTCTCTGCGGTGATCCTAGATCACTTTTACAACATATAAAAACTAACCTAATGGTGTAAAATTGGTATTTTTAAATGCAGGGGAAAAAAATACATAGCAGCATATTTAAAGCTGCATTTTCAGTTAAATGAAACATACATAAAATGACATTGTAGCATTAACTCCAATCATGCTGTCTGGATGAAAACGGGGAAACTGATCGAAATAAAGGCAAAATCATACAGATAGGCAGCATATGGGGAAAATGGTGGCTTTTATATCGGCTCCTTTAAGAATCCGTGCAGTTTCCTTAGCCCGCTGTGCCTTTTACTAGCAGTTGCTTCAGAGCACCAGTTATTTTGTATCTGTAAGAGAAGGATTTCAGAACACTGTGGTTTTAGCACCCTGGAAATAATTAACTTCCATGTGATTCTCTGATCTGGCATTGAGGGTACTCTTTTTTTGGTGGTTGTCACTATGAGAATTTAGAAATATTGATTAAAGGAATTAATTTGTGAAAAAGATGATGCATGGCGCTGCGTAACTTTGTAAGTGCAGTTGGGCCTCTCAAATGCATACACAGTTACAAACTTCATGCTTTGCTTAAATATTTTGCCATATATGATAGAGAAATTCTAAACCAAATTTGCCTGACTGTGTATGAGCTTAGTTTATCGAGTTCAAATTGTCTTGCAATTTAAACTCAGTGCATAAAAATGTAATTCACTAGCACGTTATTATGCCTTAATGATATTAGATGTCAGAACTTGCATTTAACCTCCGGTAAGTAGAAAGGATATTGCACATTTGGAATGTTAGCCTATGTGTTTAATTTTAAACTTGCAGATTTCACCCATTTACATCCGACATACACTCACCAATGACAACATTAATTCATGAATTCCGTTGTTTTAGAACTGTTTTTAAATGTACTACATTAGTTGTCTGACAGCTAAAAGTTGTGACTCGTTTGAATCTATAGTCTGTCTAACTTTAAGAAGTGTTTGCCAGTTTACTTTCAAGCCAACTCTGCTGCATGTGTTCATAGTTTTCATGTAGACTGCATGCTTTTCTGTTTCAATACAAACTATGTACTTTTTTTTCACACCCATCTTTGCTTTTTATTTTGTATTTTTGTTTCCCTTTCCTTGGTTGGATGCCTTTGTGTGTTTAATCCAAAACCCTGTCCAGTCCTGGAGTTTGAACTGCGGAAAGCCAAGGAGACCATTCAGGCCCTCCGAGCCAACCTGACTCAGGCTGCAGGTGGTGTACCTAACCCTTTTCTTCAGTCTTTCTGCTTTCATTGTAAATATAGCTCTTCTATTCTCCCTTTAAATGTTGTCATCCTTGATATTTTTTCTTTCTTCCTCTCTTACAGAAAATGAAGTTCCTTTACAGGAGCGAAACAATTACAAATCAAGTCCTGAAATTCAGGTAAGTGGTTGTTAAGCAGTGGCTTTTCTCTGTCATATCTTGAATGCACATAAGATGTTGGAAGTCAGTGTTCCTGTATATTGGACGGCTGCATGTCAGAATACTGCGTGGGAAATGTTGATGTGCCAGGGCCAAAATATCAAGAAGGTAAGTAATTAATAGGTATCTGTCAATGTACTGTTCCTAAATCTGTATCTTGGAAATATATATATATATATTTCCAATATTTTGGTCCTTTATACTTAGTCTCCAGAAGTTTGGCACATCTATGTTTCCCACGCAGTATTAAGGTATTATACTGTATTAGGATGCATAAAAGGACGGAATGGTTGTTATTTTGTTGGGTTCTCTGGATATTGACTGGTGAAGGACATCGGAGTATGGCAGCACGCACAGTCGTGGGCTATTTTAATACAATGACTTGGCTGAAGAGTTGTCATAGAGTAATGATAATAACGTGTGCCTTATATGGTACTAAATACTGCATTTCTCATGCAGTTTTTAAGCTCTATAAATAATCAATATCATTACTCAGTATATGGTACTTAATTAAACGACCTAAGGAGGGAGGAAGAGTTAGGGCTAGCTTAAAGATTTTGGGGGCCTTGGGCCAAACTTATTTTGGTGCCCCTATTCAGAAAAACTTTGAATTTACTTCTAACCTTTTCAGCTCATTCATGTCCTCTAAGACCAGTTCAAAGGCCGCTACATCTTATGAACTACTAAAGCTCTGGTCAAATACATATTTGCTGGACCCCTATTTAGACTTAGTGGTGCAAATTGAAAATCTTCAAAATGCAATTTCCTCTATAAATTCCTTGGTAAGGAAGAAAGAATACAACTTACGAGAGGACACCCGGTGTAGGAGGCTGGCCTGGTTTGTAGTGAGTACCAAGGGGTACTTACACTCTGCACCAGGTCCAGGTATCCCTTATTAGTGTAGAAGAGGTGTTCTAGCAGCTTAGGCTGATAGAAAAGGTAGCTTAGCAGAGCAGCTTAGGCTGAACTAGGAGACATGCAAAGCTCCTACTATACCACTGGTGTCATATGCACAATATCATAAGAAAACGCAATACACAGATATACTAAAAATAAAGGTACTTTATTTTTATGACAATATGCCAAAAGTATCTCAGTGAGTACCCTCAGTATGAGGATAGCAAATATACACAAGATATATGTACACAATACCAAAAATATGCAGTAATAGCAATAGAAAGCAATGTACAGTCACAATAGATTGCAATGAGAGCACATAGGTACAGGGGCAACACAAACCATATACTCCAAAAGTGGAATGCGAACCACGAATGGACCCCAAACCTATGTGAGCTTGTAGAGGGTCGCTGGGACTGTAAGAAAACAGTGAGGGTTAGAAAAATAGCCCACCCCAAGACCCTGGAAAGTAGGTGTAAAGTGCACCTAAGTTCCCCAAAGAGCACAGAAGTCGTGATAGGGGAATTCTGCAAGGAAGACCAACACCAGCAATGCAACAGCAATGGATTTCCGGCCGAGAGTACCTGTGGAACAAGGGGACCAAGTCCAAGAGTTGCGACAAAGTCAAGATTGGGCAGATGCCCAGGAAATGCCAGCTGAGGGTGTAAAGAAGCTGCCAACGGATGGTAGAAGCTGTGGATTCTGCAAGAACGAAGAGGACTAGGAACTTCCCCTTTGGAGGATGGATGTCCCACGTCGTGAAGAAGCTTGCAGAGGTGTTCCCACGCAGAAAGACCGCAAACAAGCCTTGCTAGCTGCAAGGGTCGCAGTTAGGGTTTTTGGATGTTGCTGTGGCCCAGGAGGGACCAGGGTGTCGCCAATTGCGTGAGGAGACAGAGGGGCCGCCCAGCAAGACAAGGAGCACTCACAGAAGCAGGTAGCACCCCCAGAAGTGCCGAAACAGGCACTACGAAGAGGAGTGAACCGGAGCTCACCCAAAGTCACAAAAGAAGATCCCACGACGCCGGAGGACAACTCAGGAGGTTGTGCACTGCAGGTTAGAGTGTCGGGGACCCAGGCTTGGCTGTGCACAAAGGAAATCCTGGAAGAGTGCACAGGAGCCGGAGCAGCTGCAAATCACGCAGTACCCAGCAATGCAGTCTAGCGTGGTGAGGCAAGGACTTACCTCCACCAAACTTGGACTGAAGAGTCACTGGACTGTGGGAGTCACTTGGACAGAGTTGCTGAGCTCCAGGGACCACGCTTGTCGTGCTGAGAGGGGACCCAGAGGACCGGTGATGCAGTCTTTTGTTGTCTGCGGTTGCAGGGGGAAGATTCCGTCGACCCACGGGAGATTTCTTCGGAGCTTCTAGTGCAGAGAGGAGGCAGACTACCCCCACAGCATGCACCACCAGGAAAACAGTCGAGAAGGCAGCCGGATCAGCGATACAAGTTTGCAGTAGTCGTCTTTGCTACTTTGTTGCGGTTTTGCAGGCATCCAGAGCAGTCAGCGGTCGATTCCTTGGCAGAAGGTGAAGAGAGAATGCAAGAACTCTGATGAGCTCTTGCATTCGTTATCTAAAGAATTCCCCAAAGCAGAGACCCTAAATAGCCAGAAAAGGAGGTTTGGCTACCTAGGAAGGAGGATAGGCTAGCAACACAGGTAAGAGCCTATCAGAAGGAGTCTCTGACGTCACCTGCTGGCACTGGCCACTCAGAGCAGTCCAGTGTGCCAGCAGCACCTCTGTTTCCAAGATGGCAGAGGTCTGGAGCACACTGGAGGAGCTCTGGACACCTCCCAGGGGAGATGCAGGTCAGGGGAGTGGTGACTCCCCTTTCCTTTGTCCAGTTTCGCGCCAGAGCAGGGCTGGGGGATCCCTGAACCGGTGTAGACTGGCTTATGCAGAGATGGGCACCATCTGTGCCCATCAAAGCATTTCCAGAGGCTGGGGGAGGCTACTCCTCCCCAGCCCTGACACCTTATTCCAAAGGGAGAGGGTGTAACACCCTCTCTCTGAGGAAGTCCCTTGTTCTGCCTTCCTGGGCCAAGCCTGGCTGGACACCAAGAGTGCAGAAACCTCTCTGAGGGGTTGGTAGCAGCAGCAGCTGCAGTGAAACCCCGGGAAAGGCAGTTTGGCAGTACCCGGGTCTGTGCTAGAGACTCGGGGATCATGGAATTGTCTCCCCAATGCCTGAATGGCATTGGGGTGACAATTCCATGATCTTAGACATGTTACATGGCCATGTTTGGAGTTACCATTGTGACGCTATACATAGGTAGTGACCTATCTATAGTGCACGCGTGTAATGGTGTCCCCGCACTCACAAAGTCCGGGGAATTTGCCCTGAACAATGTGGGGGCACCTTGGCTAGTGCCAGGGTGCCCACACACTAAGTAACTTAGCACCCAACCTTTACCAGGTAAAGGTTAGACATATAGGTGACTTATAAGTTACTTAAGTGCAGTGGTAAATGGCTGTGAAATAACATGTACGTTATTTCACCCAGGCTGCAGTGGCAGGCCTGTGTAAGAATTGTCAGAGCTCCCTATGGGTGGCAAAAGAAATGCTGCAGCCCATAGCAGGGATGTGGAATTCCTATTGCCCGACGCCCGGGACATCTTGTTTGGGGTCAAGGGCAACAAGTTTTTATGTTTACTTTGTCCTTGGGACAAGTAGGCCCAACCCTCTGCAGCACAAACCCTTTGGCTGCCTGTTTACAGAGAGTGGAACTCTCTGCAGTTGAGGTAATGTGTTTCCAAAAGATAATGCTGTTTGAACTTGTATTTATGGTTCATTATTTGAAAGCCTTCATTATTAGGGCGAGTGCTGTAAATAAATGTTTTAAGGTCACACTTCACTACTGACGTTGGTTCCAGTACAAAAAAAAAAAAGTGTATACACATGTTTGAAAAGTTTAGGCTATGAGGCTAAGTATAATGATCCCAGAATGCTCTCTGATTAGATGCAAATGAAGTGTCATTTAGTAAAATGTTTTGATGCATGCTAGTATTTCCCAAAAATATTTCTAATGGAAAATCAGCGTAACCATTTTCAACACGATTATGGGAAGCATGAAAATAAACAAACACTGACAAAGCCAACTGATCTGACACATTTTTATAAGTCTTTTAGTTTCATCAATGCGTTTCTTGTTTTGACATGGCTTTTATAACACTTTATTGTTGTGGGAGCTACCAGGCCCTCAACATTGTAACAAACACTGGCAAAAAAAAAAAAAAACGTTTTTGAACTCTAAAAGCACAGGTTGCCACCAGTGGCATAACAAAGGCCCCGCAGCTGCCCTCCAGGGGGCCCCTTCAGCACAGCACCTGCCATGAGTGAGTCTGGATAGGGGGCTCCTCCATGTTCTTTGCAAAGGGGCACCCTCCAGTTTCGTTACGTCACTGACTGCCACTGTAGTTCCTGACACTGAACAAAACTACTTTGTGTGCCAATATGCTCCTTGTGGAAGAGCAGAATGCAATCACTCACAGTAAAGCCAGCCGAAAGAGAGAGAAATAGAAGTTTAATAAAAACAAAATGTCTTTGTTAACACCAGACCTAATTAGGGACCAAGACCCACATGTAGGTAGCTTTTTGCATGTCGCAAACAGCGACTTTCGTTGTGTGCGACGTGCAAAAAGCATATTGCGATGCACAAACCCAGTTTTGCGATTCGGTAACCTGGTTACCGAATCGCAAAACGGGTTTGCGACTCACAATTAGGAAGGGGTGTTCCCTTCCTAATTGCGACTCGCAGTGGAATGTAGGATTGTTCTGCGGGCGCAAACCAATCGCAGTTTGCACCCATTTCAAATGGGTGCTAACACTTTCGCAAAAGGGAAGGGGTCCCCATGGGACCCCTTCCTCATTGTGAATGTCACTGTAAACATTTTTTACAGAGCAGGCAGCGGTCCTAAGGCACCACTGCCTGCTCTGAAAAAATGAAATGAAAACATTTAATTTTTCGTTTTTGTAATGCACCTCGTTTTCCTTTAAGGAAAACGGGCTGCATTACAAAAAAAAAAAAAACTGCTTTATTGAAAAGCAGTCACAGACATGGTGGTCTCCTGTCTCCAGCTGGCCACCAACCCTGTGAGGGCCGCCATTCGCAAGGGGGTCGCAAATTGCGACCCACCTCATGATTATTCATGAGGTGGGCATTTGCGAAGCCCTTGCGAATCACAGATGGTGTCAGGGACACCATCCTACATTCGGATTTGTGACTCGCAAATTGCGACTCGCTTTGACTCGCAATTTGTGGGTCGCAAATCTGAACCTACCTACATGTGGCCCCAGATTCTTAAAGAAGGTCACAAAAGTGCACCCATGGTATGTCGTACCCCTATAAAATATTTGTGAACTGTATTTTAGCATGGGTAAATACGCATGTGTAGATTTGCTCATGTGAAAATCTATTGAGCATTTGCAAGTTCATTTTCCCTCCAGCCACTTTCTTCCCAACCCTGGAAGAAGTTCTAATTCTGCCATTGTCAGGAGTAAATGTCCAACCTTTCTTATTATGGGAAAATATTAGAGAGAAGCTGGTGAAAATCTTTAAAACATGCAGGTTAGTTGGTTTGCAGACTCAAAGGCATTCCAGCCCTGGGACTATTGCTTACTGCTTCCTCCAGCCCCAGTATTCAGATCTGCAGAAAGGTGGCAAAATAAGGAAATTGCTACAGTAGGGATTGAAACTGCAAGTATTCAAGCCCTACTATGGTAGTAGCCCTGGCATAATCAGAGAGGTTATTATCAGAGCTCTTACATAATGAGATTGCTGCCATAATTTGGCGCCACACTACATGGCACCAAAAGGACAAGTAGATCATTTTGCAGGACAAGTAGATTTGAGAAGCAACCTGTCCCCTGGACAAGTAGATATTTTAATAAATTCCACACCCCTGCCATAGGGATCTCCTGGAACCCCAATACCCTGGGTACCTCAGTACTATATACTAGGGAATTATAAGGGTGTTCCAGTATGCCAATGTGAATTGGTGAAATTGGTCACTAGCCTGTTAGTGACAATTTGGAAAGCAAAAAGAGAGCATAACCACTGAGGTTCTGGTTAGCAGAGCCTCAGTGAGACAGTTAGTCATCACACAGGGAACACATACAGGGCACACTTATGAGCACTGGGGCCCTGGCTGGCAGGGTCCCAGTGACACATACAACTAAAACAAAATATATACAGTGAAATATGGGGGTAACATGCCAGGCAAGATGGTACTTTCCTACACCCGCTACCTGAACTACAACCACAGTTCTTCAAAAATCAAAGACAGACTTGAGCTCTGTTGAACTCAACATAAAGAAGCATATTAAGGATTTAAAAAATGTCACCCTTGTAAGAAAGATGTGGGAAGTACTGAATAATTTTCATGATCTTTTTGTGAGTACTGTATACTTTATCTGATAGAGACTTCTAGCTGCAGATTCCTTACCTTAGAATTATCCCAGGCATCAGACTGGATCCGGAAGATCTTTTATGAGCAGTACCCCTGCGTGCGAGTAGGTGGTGTTATTCGACTCTGCGTTCGTCATTCGCGCTGGAAGTGATGTTCCATGGCCTCTATATAGGTGTCACCCAAGTGTGCTAATGTCAGTGCTTTTCCAGATGAACTAGTTACTTACCTTCGGTAATGCATTCTCTAGCTGCAGATTTCTTACTGACCTACCCATCATCCCCATTGTACAAACGGATTTCTAGGGACAGAGCCGTATTCATTTCAGGGCCCTAGTTTTCCACACCAGTGGTCAGGGTTATGGCGTGGAAAATCATGAAAAGAAGCTGGTGTCAGCCCACTTTGGTCGCGCCTAAGTAGGTGCTGCAGATGTCACTTTTGGCGCAGACAATGCTGACGTCGCCCCTGTAGTCGAACGACATACCTACAGACGCGCAGAGGTACTGCTCACAAAAAACTGGAACTGGAGAGCAAACATCTCTTATATAGACCAGGCAGCAGTAGTGTAGCATCACCAAGGTAAGCCTCTCTGATACAGAAACCACAGAAAATATAAAATTTGCACGGTCCCTTTACACATTCAACAGGTCATTGAGGGCAAAAGCGCTGTAAGTGCCCCTTTCTTACGGAAGATGCACAAGGGCTTTATGCATCCTTCACACAGAACAAGCAGCACCAGGTGCAAGCTTCACTCACACGTAGATGAGGTACAGCCTGGACAGCAGCACTGAAAGCTACGTTGACACAAATAGCTAGTTCCACACATGGACAGGCAAGCTTCCCTCACAAAAAGTGGCAAAGTCTGAGGCAGTAGGGCAGAGAAGTTGTGCACTACGCTTGCAAATGGAATGATTACTATGCACTGAACTGCATGTGTTTGCTTTTCACTGTAGGAATATATTATTGAAAAATTAAGCTTGTAGAGAAAGATTCTCTCAGTAATTGCTCTTGCTTGGGAGGTTCTTGAGATTCGGGAGACTATACGAATGTATTAATTATTAAAATGAGAATACAAAAATAACATAAATATGTTCCCAAGACTAAATAGTAATCTACATTTATTTACATCTAATGTTCGAGATACATATACCAGAAAGCCGTATAGTAATGTGTTTTCGATACTGTGATAATTAGTGTTATCCTTAACCATAACCTTGTGGTGACATTTTGATGTAAAATAAACATTTTTATAGATGCTGCGCAGTGTTAGAAACATTAATACATAATGTATATTTTTTAATTCTGTACGGATTCCCACTTTTTGCCCCAGTCTCCCCTTTACAAAAGTAAATTGAATGGAAATGGTACTTAAAGTGATTATTTTTTTAACAACATTGGAAGTTTTCACAGCAGAATTGGCAACAGAACACAGCTGGCTCAGGCACACAGTTGAGCAATAGGCCCAGGCTTTCATGGGGCCCCACTTTGCTCATGCCATAAAATGCCGCTGATTGCTCTGAATGCAGTTGTGCGTATACTAGGCCCAAGCCTGCCAAATCTTAAACCTTTTAGTGGCGATCCGGAGTTGATACGGCTTAATTTGAATCAGTGGTTTCCGGTGCTCGGCACAGGCACTTAATTGGTTACACCGGCACTTATGACAGTCTGCTAATGGTGGCAGTGTTTTGTTTTTTTAATTTACAGGTGAGCACACCAGCATTTTTGTATTAATTCCATATACATCAAAAATGTCTAATAGCTGCCGCCCAAGCCATTCTTACAGCTTTTGGGGCCTGGAATGGTCCGAGTTGTCTCACTTGTAAGAGTGCGATGGTGTTGGTCGGACACTGCCAGATCTGGCAGGGGCAGTGGGCTACCGATGCATTCCCTGGCACTTATTTGTATTTTTAGAAATTAAATTAAGCACTGGGAGTTGGAAAGCAAGGAATTAAAAAATACTTTTTTTTTTTGTATGCATGCTTTTCTTTTTTTTTTATTTTTTAACAGAGACCTTGATCATGTACTTGGAAGGTGGGGGCCCAGTTGCCCACTTTGCCCATGCCTTAAAACGTCTGTTTAAGCGAGGACGGAGTGCGGAGTCTGGTTTGTCGGTATTAAAACTCCTAATCTTCAGCACACCCCATTTCGGCAGCAGCGACCATTCAGCTGAGTGAGCCGTCACCCTGACAGTGTTTATTCTCTTGGACCACATATGATGAACCCAAGTGCGGTTCTAAATATTGTGCCCAAATTAGAGTAATACCAACCTTCTTCTGTTGAAGAAATGTGTATTCCTGGCTCGTAGAAATTATTGCTTCCTGAATGGACCGCTGATTAGTTTGCTAGTGATAAATTCAACACGTTAGCTTAGTTAAATAGTTTGCTGCTTTCTACCTTAGGTACCCCTTGAGGACTGTGCGATGTCAGGTCACAGATATCTTCAGCTGAACTTATACCGCATCACGTGTTTTTGCATTGCTTTTGACAGGCTTATAATAACAGCTATAGTTATGTGTTAGAGTTCAAGCACATTCTTTTTAATACTGGTTGTGTGTCTTTCCTCTGCAGTGACTGAACATTCAGCGTTGAGGAAAACCGGAGAAAGTAATAATAGTCGCAGAGGCAAAGTGAAGCTATTTATTTTAATATCAGGTTGCTAGTTGCTTTTTTTTTAACTCCCAAACGTACTGTTGACTGGCTTGAGAGTGTACTATTTGCTGTGATTTACAGAAGGGTGACAGTAGTGTTCCAACTGAATATAATTTACATCTGCTTTGTGGATGTTCATGACAAGGTTCATCGATGTGAGCTTTAGTATTACATCATTAACTATTACTGTACACAGCCTAGAGAACCAAATCCATGTCAGTCTCCTTCAGTGGTTTATTTGTATTCTATTTTGTATTTCTTTGGCACCTGCAAAAATACATTAAACCTTTTTCAATGCTAAGATGCCAGGTTTGCTAAATCAAGTCCACTGGTCGCATATGAACATTTTCTGTTGTTCATTTTTTTGCCATCGGGTGGGACCCCAGAAAAATTAACTCCTATTCCGGTCTGACCTGAAGACGACCCTCATATAGGGCGCAGCATATTTTGGTGAACTTTACTAGCAGAGTACTATACTGACAACAAAAAAGAAGTTGGAGTCAAATAGCTCTTTATTTCTTCGGTGTTTCGGTTAGTAGGTAGTTTAAAAAATAAATAAAATTGTAAGTGTTTTTATATCGCGAAGCAGTGCCTGTGGTGTGTACCTTACCCCTATTGCTTCCAAAATGCAGCAGTACGTACCAGAGATGTAGAATGCTGCATAGGGATAACTTCACATGTATCGCTGGAGTCCTGTTGTCTGTTACCGTCACCAAAAACTAGGGATTAAATGAGATGGCAACATCATCGTGACACTCCTCTTCACATTGTTCCTGCCTTTCACCAGTTGCAGCAAAACCTGGCAGCCTGGATCCTGTGTGTGGCAACATGGGGCATGAGACATTGTTTTGAAGCATTTGCCAATATTTAACAGCATCAACATTACAATCAGAGGTGTTTACAAAGTATGCAAGATAGTACTTGGATCAATGAGGAGCGAGTGGTTGAACTTAGGTTAAATAAAATAACAATTGCATGGGTTGATGGCACCATTTCTGAGGTTAATATTTGCAAAGAAACACATATAACCAAGGCCATGATATAGAAGAGGCTAGAAGTTCAATTGGGCAAGGAATATACATATTTAAAATAATAAAAGAGAAAAAGTATCCTCTGTTGTTAACTTGCGGAAATTGGCATTTCAGTCTTGCTACATATTTTTGCAAAGGACTGATGGGCCATAACTCTGATAGCTGGAGTTCCTATGGACAGGGCCAAGACTAGGGAAAAATTAGAATTTGAAGGCAATGGTTGGTGGCTTGGGAACAGATAGTAGCTTTTGGTTTGCAGATCCTAGGTTTCAACTCGGTCAGTTTGGGAAATAATTTATTTGGTGTAGTTTGAAAATAGACCATTTTGTTCTTTCAATCAATCAATAGTTTATTCGGTCCAGATTTGGCCCATTTGAGAAGTTAAAAGTAATCATACATACAAAAAGGTAGAAGCCATAAACCGTTGCATACTAAAAAAAAAATATATATATATAAAAAGGACATTGGCAATTAATACAGGAAAGAAGTTCATAAAATTACATAAAAGGTTTCATAAATAGTTAAGACAAGACTCTCAAAATAGTCTCTGGATCTTACCCTATGCAAGACGCTAAATGCTAAAATGATACTGATCAGTTGTTAAAAGCATAAAAACCATTTTAAAATGGGTTTATCCAATAAGAATAAGACATAAAAACTACATACAATAGCTCCTGTTAGCAAAAGTTAAAAATCAACCAGTGGAAAACGATGCCCTAAGTTAATCAGTTCTATTGAATAAGTTGATCAAATAAATTGCATCTTACCATTTGTAAAATTATATATGCTGAGGAGCTATAGGTCACTTCTGTTGGGGTAACCCATTAGACAGCATGCTCGGGGATACAGTCTTTTGTCCTCGATAGGTCGCATTAATAGTTTTATGTAAAATCCCAGACTATATATATCAGGGTGCTAGTTCGCTAACTTCTAGACTGTACTTCAACCGGTGGATTAAGATCTGTAGTATCCTACTGCCGATTTTCCATGCTGCTGCCAAATATTTAGAAACAGAACTCACTATCAGCATGGAAGTATCATATTTACATATTCTATATGCACTGTTACGGTTTTCTATTGACAGTGTTTTGCACAGAGGGGTAATCCACTTCCCTCGGGGGCATTTGTACAAAGGACAGAAAAATAGAACATGCTCAGAAGTTTCCTTGCATAGATGACAGTTTGTGCATTTGTCAGATAAGGAACTATTGGTCGACCAGCAGGCCGTGAAGCTGTTGACTGCCAATGTTCCATATCTGAACTGGAGTAATAAAGAGCGAGCACGGGCTGGTATAGGGAGATCCAGGAAGCTTTCAGGCAGAGGTTCGTGCTTAACCAGCAGGAACTCTGCTGTCAGCCGACCTAACCCATTTGAGCCGAGAGATTCCTCATGGATCTTTTCCCAATAACGGTCTTTGATCAGGCGTTTAGCGTTACCAGGAATCATCTCGGGATTTTCCCAGTAATGGGATAAATTCAGTTTAACCCAGGCCTCTTTCATCTCCCTTAGCCATCGTACTTTTTCCCATCCATAGCAAGGTGGCAATAATTCTTTAACTGCTAACCTGAAAGGTTCGAGTTCATCCGTTTTCCATAGTCTGACCCAGTACAGAAGTGGTCTTAAGTGTGCTGAGTCTTTAATACTATTTAGACCCAGGTCCAGTCTTAGGGGGAGCATCGGCGTACCCTTCCCTAGTCTGGATATGTGTCTAAGGAAATTATTTTCTTTGACTTGAAGAGTGTTCATTTGTCTGTGAGATCCCCAAAGTTCCGCTCCATATAGGGCCGCGGCGCGGATTTGGACTTTGTATATTTCAGAGATGAGGGTCAGAGGGGGAATTGTTGCAGTGCTAGCTTTGCGTCCTATCACTCCACATCTTTGGCTGATTGTTAGTGCCCCTTTCCTTATAGCTGCATCCCAGCTGCCCTTATCGGATAGTCTGATGCCCAAATAATCGTATTCAATTACCCTCTCTAGAGGAATTGAATCTATCTTTATATTTGCTCTAAGCTTCTTGTTCGGGGGGACTATATATCATGAATTTAGTTTTCTTGAGATTTATGTCTAACCCGTAATCTCTGCAGAATACACCGAACTGGTTAACCAGATTCTGGATTCCCATGGATGATTTGGACAGGAGGATAGTGTCATCTGCATAAAGTAAGCATGGAACTTTGGTCCCGGCCAGCTTTGGGGAATCATTAGTGCAATTTGCTAAATACTTAATACAATTATTTATGTATAGAAGGAAAAGAGTCGGGCCAGAACACACCCCTGTCTGACTCCCCTCTCAATAGCGACTGATTCTGTTAGATCACCATTCTTGCCGCTCCTGATTTGAGCATAAGTATTCTCATGTAGTCGGGTGATAAGTTTCAAAAGGCCGTGTGGGACACCCATATTGGCTAGTGTCAGCCATAGCTGGTTTCTTGGGACCAAGTCAAACGCAGCTCTAAGATCAATAAAAACTACAAAAAGATTGCCAGCTCCTACTTCCACAGTCTTCCATTTTATTGTTAGGAATCTTAGCACCTGATCTATGGTACTAACTGCTGGCCTAAACCCTGCTTGCAAATCAGAAATAGCATTGGTTTCCAGAATCCATTCTTCTAGGCGGGACAAAATTTGCTTTGCAAAAAGTTTTTGGAAGTTGTCGATTAAGGAGATTGGGCGGTAGTTAACAGGGTTGGAGGGGTTACCTTTCTTAAAGATGGGAACTATCTCTGCTCCCATCCAGGAGCTCGGGACAGGTGCTCCTGCAGTTACCGCATTGGAAATAAGGTTCAGATATGGGGCCCATATATCTGGGTTTGTCTTGTATAAATCACCAGGTATTTTATCGAGGCCGGGGGCCTTCCCCCATTTCAATGAAGCAATCGCAGCTTTAGTTTCTGCCAACGTAAATTCAATTTTGGGGGTCTCAGTAATCATGGTATGGGGCAATTCCCTAGAAGTAACACCAGTGATCCCAGAATATAGTCGGAAAAATGATCTGTCCCCTCTGCAGGGAGTATTGAGGCACCAGGCGAACAATTAGGTTCTTTGCTGGCATCAGCCACCAATTTCCAAAATTTCGAGGTGTCATTTGTTTTAGCAGACTCCAGGAGGGAAACCCATCTAGATTCATCCCATGTCCTGCGGGCTCTGCCTTGTTCCTGTTTATAATCTTTCCTGGCTTCCCTGATATGATCTGACTGGCCACCTCTTAAAGCTCTCAGCAGTTTGTGCTGTGCTTCCCTGCATGTGGCATTGAACCACCTTGTGTTGCACTTCTCTTTAACTTCTTTTGCAGACTCTTTGGTAAAAAGATTTTTTAGAGAATTAAAAAATCGTGTGTGGGCTGCTATAAGCCCACCACTATCTTCTAAAGGCTGAGATATACAATCCATATGATCAGCCAACTGCCTGTACGCAGATGCCAGGGTGGCTGTATCGGCGTTCAGGGATTCCCATCTAACATTTAGTCTATTATTGGTCAGTGCAAGCTGTTGTTCGTGGGTCTTGGAACAGGAAACTTCAAGTAGGGGTAATAGGTTCCTAAGAGATAAAATCAATGGTTCGTGGTCACTTTCCTCATGTTCTATAATGTTCATGTCAGCCATATAGCCCCACAGGCGGACATCAAGCAAAATATAATCTATCTGGCTCTTCTGTGCCCCGCGCCTGAATGTGTGGTGAAGATTAGGGTCCGAGCGGGAACGACCATTGCAAGCCCGCAGGCCATGTGCCAATGTGATGTCCACAACCTTGTGTGTTAATCTATTTATTTTTGTTCTTTTGCTTGATACCAATTGAGGGATACCCCAGTAAGCATCTTCATCTTTGTATAATTCCTGGGCCAGCGAGTAGGGTTCAAAAGTGGCATTGAAATCTCCAGCAATAAGAATAAAGTGGGAAGGTGATTTACAAGAAAGAAAGCTGTCCAAAATAGTCAGTGTGTCGGACTCCTATTTGCTACCCAGGCTCCTATTATAAATATTGATTATTAAGAGTGGTTTCTCACTAAGGGATGGTATTGATAAGCCCATTAAATCAGGGCAGCCCAAGTCAATTGTTTCAATCCGACATTTAAAGGAACAGCTGAGCCATATAAGCAGGCCACCTGAGGGTCTCCCTGAATTCACCTTAGTTGCTGGGACCCAATATCTTTTATAACCAATTCTGTATTTGGGCTCCAATGCCCATGTTTCTTGGAAAAGACTTATTTTGTGTTCGTCTATGAATTTGCCCCATTCGGGGTTGTTCATTTTATTCTCCAACCCTGCAATATTCCAACTAAGGATGGTATCTAGGCCATCTATTTTGTCATGGGGAGCTTCGGCCACAGGGTTCTCTCTTGCCAATGGGGTACCATGGGGACGTTTTATACCCTTTTCAATCGTATCTATACCAGTCATGTTTGGGTTTCCCACTACTGTATTGCCCAAAATATTTCTTGTCCCATCTAGATCGGGGGGTGGCGTGAGCAATTCGAGTGTCTGAAATGGTGGTGGATATCCAAGTTTGCTGAGATCTAATAAATCTGTGGTTAAATTGGTCTCAATCACCTTGCGCTTCTTATTTGCACCCCCAATACAGTTTTCAAAACACTTAGAAAGATCTGGCTGAGCAGGTACGGAAATTGGCGTAGGGTCTCTGGCGTCTACAGTAGGGGTTTGTTCGACCTCAGGGTTGCCTTGCCCTATTTCGTGAGTTTCATTATTTCCGACTATAGGGTACTTTTTATCCCAAATGTTTGAACCTTGAGGCTGAAGTGAGCTGTACTCAGTGCTGTTTTTTAGTCAATCATTTTCAGAGAGCGAGAGCGAAAAAGGGCTACATCTCAGCTGAGAGTCAGGCTGTATCTGTACCCTAGTGGGACCTCTAAGTGACATTGTTACCCCATTAGTAGTTGGTACAGCTTTATGAGGGTAAAAAGCCTGGAGCCTACAAAGTGAGGTTGCTCCCCCTAGAGGGTTGGAATGACACACATTCAAGGAGAGCTGTTGGACAAGGGAAGGCGCATTGAAATTAATAACAATACAATCCCCTGTACCGGGGTTTTTGAGTGGACCCACCCAACCCACCCGCCTCACCATTAATATTGAGGGTATCATATAGAAAGCAAATCTAGCATATTTATGTAGCCAGTGGATGGTCTTATTTTTCAGTTCTGTAAATGATTCGGGGATATTAGGCTTAAGCTTAGGAACATTCGTGATAACAAGCACATAAGGGCAAGCTTCCGGTGGTAGGTGTAAGGTTCTCATATTGGATCCTAGATCCCTATGCATCCGGTCTGCTGGAGGGTTGGTATAGTCCTTGTACAGTTTTGTGTCCATGTTTATGGAAGAAGCACTTTCATCAGTCCGCCTTGGGAAGAGAGGGTCACTCTTTGAGTGCCATGTTTTAGGGGAGTTGACCAGTCTAGCAGTAGAAGTCTTCACTGGTTGATGCGAAGAATCAGGGCAAAGTGATTGAGGGTTGTGAACCGTGCTTGGTGGTAGAAGAGGGCTGCTGGCACTGTTGGCTGGAGGGCATGGGGGAAGATGTTGTTGCGAATATTGTAAATCCGATGAGGTAGAGCTGTTTGGCTGATTGAGTTTGATGAGAACGTCGAGTTTCTCCTCAATAGCTGCTAGGCGAGTTGTTATAGGGTGTCATTTTTTGGAGAGCTCGTCTTTTATAAAATCTATTATAAAAGCTATGTCCAGGCTGCCGTTATTTGTAGCTTGGGCAGGTGTGCAGTCCTTGGTCCGAGTAGGCGCGGTATGATTGGGGGAGTTCAAAACACGGGCCCGTTTATTCTTTAGGTTCACCTCCCCACGTTTCCTTTTGCCCTTTGAGCTGTGCTTTGGGGAGGGTGCAGGCCTATCTGGCATAGGCTGTGAAGTTTCTGAAGAATATATGGCTTTGTCCAGGGGCTCTGCGAAGGGCATTCAGGTAGTTTGGGTAATTGGAGGTGGGGTTGCCGGTTTAGGCTGAAAAACTGGTGGATAAAAAGGTTGTGGTGGGGTTTTCGATGGAGCATCCGTTGGTGGGGGAGCAGTCAATCGGCGCTCCACCAATTCAATTTCTTTTTCCAATGCCCCTACCGCTTTTTGGAGGAAGCCATCTAGAGTCTTATTGTTACCGGCTTTTTCCAAAGGCATCCCCCCCTTCCGTCTGCCCATCTTGTTTTGGTAAGACACTTCGGTCCAGCCCCAGAGTTTGACAGTCTGTTTCCGTGGGTGCTGTTCCTATCCTTTTCCCACCCTATTTTTGCTCTATTGGGGCTTTTATTAAGAAAAGCTGAGACGCCAGGAGGGCCTAAAGTACTGCTCACCTGTATTAGGAAGGTGTCGGGTAGGTAAGGTATGTTCGTCCGCTGGTCACCAACCTCGGGGGTCAGGATACAAACGGTGTGGCCCAGCCCGGCCTCCTCCGGTCGCTGATGGGCACAGGACGGGCCCGCCCTTGGCCCGGGCGCCGCCCACGCGCGTCCCGCGTTGCGGGAGCGCGAAGGTAGTTTAAAGGGCTCCTGCCCGTGACGGCGGGAGCGCAAAGATTGTTAAAGGGCTCCTGCCCGTGGAACTCCTCCTCCCGGCAGGCACACAGCGCTTCCCGGGACGGCGGGAGCGAAAAGATTGTTAAAGGGCACCTGCCCGTGGAACTCCTCCTCCCGGCAGGCACACAGCGCTTCCCGCGACGGCGGGAGCGCAAAGATAGTTAAAGGGCTCCTGCCCGTGGAACTCCTCCTCCCGGCAGGCACACAGCGCTTCCCGCGACGGCGGGAGCGTGAAGGTAGTTTAAAGGGCTCCTGCCTGTGAAACTCCTCCTCCCGGCAGGCACACAGCGCTTCCCGCGACGGCGGGAGCGCAAAGATAGTTAAAGGGCTCCTGCCCGTGGAACTCCTCCTCCCGGCAGGCACACAGCGCTTCCCGCGACAGCTGGAGCGCAAAGATAGTTAAAGGGCTCCTGCCCGTGGAACTCCTCCTCCCGGCAGGCACACAGCGCTTCCCGCGACGGCGGGAGCGCAAAGGTAGTTTAAAGGGCTCCTGCCCGTGAAACTCCTCCTCCCGGCAGGCACACAGCGTTCTTTGTAAACAAGGGTTTGAAACTTGTATAAGGCCATGTTTTGAAAATGAGCCATTCGACCTTTGTGGCAAAATGCTCGGGTGGGGTTTGCTGTCCCTGGCTTATAGACTATTTATGGCAATATTACCCTGTCATGAATTGTCAGTCCAAAAAGAAACCATAAAACATTAGACATTTATAAAAGATTATAAAGAAAACAAGATTTATATTATGCCATAACAATCACAAGGACATTTTGAGTGCTTCTGTTGTAGCTTTAATTTTAACTATATGTACAGTGCCTAATTTTAGTGATAAAACAACACATATTTTCTGTTAATATGTCACAATATTTGAGCCCCAGGTGTTAATTTACAAATGCATTTGAGAACGTCAGCAGTGCTAAATGTGAGAGAAAATATTTTTTGGTCTGTGGAAACAAGGAGTTATGCTTTTATAAATATTGATTAAAAAAAAATGTCACTCAGTTGGGAATTATATTATGGGTTACTTAACAGTTACGTAAGTGACTGAACAAAGTCTCACCCCCTTCTGTGATGTTAACCAGCATGAAAAAGCAAAAAGTGGTGTATAATTCATGAAACCCATATTCCAGAGCTCAGAGATTATGAATTTGCTCCTTTTTATATCAAAATAGGCAGAACAAGAAATACAGGTAATTTTCACCAATGTGTTATCACGTTTACATGTCACTTAATCTCTCCATTTGTCCCTATCTCTTCAAGCCGATTGGTTCTGGGCAGCTGAGGCTTAATTTGGCACTGAGACTGAGATTTTGGCAGTGTATGCTTTGTCATTGTCTGATTTGATTAACTGTTCACTGCTGCTGTTTTTTTCTAATAACTTCATGTCGTCGTTCAGTGAAATCTCCCATTTTTTTGTAAGCTTAAATCTCCACTCCGTTATTTTAAGAAGTCTGGAATAAAAAAATAATAATTTCATAACATGATATATGATGGCAAGGTCACAACTAATGTGATTTCTCATCTTACTTTTCTACCTTACCTAATCTGTTTGGGTGCCTATCAGAAGTCAAAATGCTTCCATTTCTGTGTCTCTCCCTGTCCCTTATCATCAAGAGCTCAAACGGAGAGAGTACAAAGGCTGTTTAAATTACCATTTTGTCTTCTTCCTAAAATATGAGCCCTTGGAGTTTGAGGATTAAGGTCTAGATTTCCAGGTTCAAGCTTCTGTGCATTATAATTGATTTTAATAATTGTTGGTTGATCAACCATCAGCGTATCCTTTAAACTTCTCTGTACGTTGATCCAGGTGTCACACTCTTCTAGCTTTGTTTTTCTGTTACAAGTCCTTTTTCCTTGCTAGACACCAGATTGTATCCAGATACGTATGTTTGTAAGCTGGGCAGTATTTACATTCAGGATTTGGAGATTATGTAGATGCTGCACACGCCCTAAGTTCTTTTAGTGCAGCAGTATAAAGGTATGACTAGACAGTGTCTTAGTCAGCAAGCCTGACTTTTTTTTCCAGAAAAGCGATGTAAAATCAGGTGGTTTTAAGAGATTGTTAATGAATTCCACAAGCCAGGAGCCAAGTCACAGAAAGCTTTTCCACCAAAGGAACTCTATCAAAATAAGGGTGTGCTTAAGGCATGTAGTTGGAAAGAGTGTAGAGGTCGAGCTGGGGAAAATCAGGTGATGTTTTCAGCAATAAAGGAGGAGGCCCTTTCCAAAGTTGCATTTATGCATTGGGCATAGTATTTTAAAGCCAGCCCTCTTGTGTGTAGGTGGTCAATGGAGGTATACAAGAATTGTTTTCTCATTATCGCAGCTTAGAGCAGAAATGCTAAGCCTAGCAGCTAGATTTTGAAAAGATAGCACTCTCGGTTATAAGTAATCCAATTTTGAGCCATTCAGAACTCCTGTAGCTGTTTTTCTGCTCTCGCTGGGCATGGATGGAGGGAAATAAGTGGTCTGAGTTTGTGAGTGTTGCAAATACAAGGGCAGATTGCTGAGGAAGCTCGGACGTCCATCTAAGTTGTGGGACTACTCTAACAATATTATTTATCTGCCCACAGAATGTTAAATACTTGGCATCCTTGTGAACCACAAAACATTTGCATCTTCCTGGAGATAAGTGCTATTTTTCGACAGGTATTTGAACTTATCTCTAAATAAAGACTGGTTTCCACCCCTTTAAAAAGACTTTTTTTGCCAAGTGCAATCCTTTATTCCTTTACTTGGAGGTCATTAATTGCCATACCACCAAACGATTTTGGGGGGGTCTGATCTTGATATACATGTGTCTGTCTGTCCATTGATAAAAGGTGAGGGTTATCTTGATTGAAATAGGCCCACATGATCTGATAGATAATGTAATTCATGTTAATAAAGATGGTCATTGCTACAATTGAGGATCGTTTGTGCCTCATGGGCATTGCTCTATGGCTAATGGCACAGCATGATACAGTATTGTACACAAGGCGCTTTCGGAAGAACTCTGCAGGAATTTATGAATATCGCCAAAGGCCAATCTAACTTGCAAAAGCTCTTGAACAGTTAGAGCCGTTCAACCTGACTCACTCCCAAAAACTAAAACTATGAACTCCAAGGAGTACACATCATAAAAGTCTACTTTATTGCCGTTCAATTATTGGGAGAGGGAGGTGGAGGATTCTGGGATTTTTCAGTATAAACTTGTGACACTGATCAGTCGCTCTTAGACCTGATACAGAATGAGCATTGTTCTGATTGTGTTAGTTTCCTCAAGAAGACGATCCATATAGTTCAGAGGGCAGTTGTTACGTTATAAGCACTCTTAACAGAAGGACTCATTATTATCCATATTATTAGTAATCAATTCATGAAGCTCAGAAAGGTGAAAAACTGAATTGGCCTTGGTGGGTTGAATTCATTACCAGTGTATTGCTCAAGATTTTGGTTGCAAAAGCTTAATTAACTGTTACTGGTATGTATTGTGCAGAAAAATTATCCAGTCAAGGACCTTCCTTTCTGTATTAGCCTTCACGATCTCCTACATATACTGCCTGACTCTTCTCTGACTACAACTGTGTTGTTAAAAACATTTTCTCAGGTAGGTTTGTTGCCACTGAGTCTAGACGGATTAATGTGAAGTTCTCCGAATAGAAACCTCTAGTAGGTGTCATATTTTACATTCTCCCATCATTTTATTATCATGAGATCATCTTGCAGTATTGATGTATGGGAGCCCACCTTTGGATGTTATTCATCAGTGGTCCGTGAAACCCTTCTTTCTATAAAACATTTGCTACTTACCTATTTGACAGATTTTCTATTCTGTGTTGATGGTAACATAGGACCGATGTTAAAATATATGTACATTTTTCCAGCTTCAATTGAGTTTTTGTATAACATAAAAAGAAATTGCCCTTTGTGAACATTTGGCCCACTTAAAGCATGACCTAACTCCCCAACTCTATAGTTTCTTGCATGCAGAAGAAATGTGTATATTACTCAAGAAATGGATGCATGCTTGGGGAAAGTAACTGGTCCAGGATTTTGTACTGATTTGTCTGAGTGATCTAGATTTAATTTGAATTTAGGACTGTTATATACGTAAATCTCTTCCTTTATATATTATATCACAAAGGCATTTCTTTGTTAGTGTTTGTTTTATTTGTTTTATCAGCAACCAGAAGGGATCTGTTAATGAAATGTAAGATGGAGAATGTTAGTCATACCTACATTTATTAAGGTCAGGAACCAATTAATAGCCCATGCTGAAATTCAGGAATGGTTTCAATTACAATTTATAATTATTTTTTTCATTTTAGGAGCCCATCAAACCTCTTGAAAAAAGAGCTCTTAATTTCCTAGTGAATGAATTTTTATTGCAGAATAACTACAAGCTCACATCAATAACCTTTTCAGATGAAAATGATGATCAGGTACAGTCTGACGCTTTCTCTTTAAATATTTCTTCCTTAATGTGTTAAAGATTTTCTCTTCTTGACATAATCTTTATCCATTAATTGTAGGTCACTGTGTAGCTGGCAAATCTAGGTGTTTAAATGCACACTGTGCTTTCCTTGTACCTCCATCCAATTGCATGTGTTGTAGGTTGCATTTGGTGTGATTTGCGTCATGCTAAATGTTCAGTAACCCAATTTATACATTGTTTTTAAAGCATGGTGATGGTGTGCCGGACATACATTTTCAAGTCGTCATTGCATGTTCTCCATTCAGATACTATTTGCAGAATATTAGCAGTATCATAAGCACAGTCTTTTGGTATTATGATTACAAGAACTTGTATTTAAGATATATATATGCAGATCAAATGGAAATACATTTTCATGGAAAAAGAAAGGTCTCAAAGGGAAACTCTTCACAAATCAAGTGCCATTTTCAGTTCATCAGCACTGCCGTACAGAAATTAGCTTTCAGTTTTTACTTTTTAACTCTAACATGGCTTCTCCTCTTGACAAAAAAAACTGATAATAGGTTTGATATAAGTGCATTAATTAACGATTAATATTGAAATATGTAAAGCCTGATTTGCATTTAGAAGTGCAATTGTAAAAAAAAAAAGAAGCGTTATGATACCCCCACATTCTACCATTTATGCTTTAAATAAAGATGCCTATTATGCAGAACTTAGCAAACAAATACGTAACGTTTCTTTCCGTAAAGGATTCTTGTGACTCTCTTTGGTAGCATAAGCTGTGGTTGCAGTCTTACAAGTGGTATAAATATGCAAGGCATTAAGGTGCCAAACAATTAAAGAATGTAATGACCAAAGCTAGTTAATGAAAATTAAAATATCAGTGCTATCAAGAAAAAGTCAGTGCAAAATAGTGAAATGTACGAGGGAAGAAATTGTCTTTGGAGGCATGATAATCACTTAATAGTTTTAGATTTAAATGGGGTAAATGCGAAAAAAGTATTTTAAATATAAATTCTGGGGAGTTTTAGAAAAAAGCTTGAAATGTTTAGCGCCTCTAATTCTCTTTCAAGAAAAAAGACCCAGCACAGGGTCTGGGCCCACCAACATTTACTAATGGAAGGCTGCACGGTGTCAAGTGTTTTTTTACAAAAGAGAGTGTCACAGGGTCAAAATCTATGACTTGTAAATATATGCTAGTATTCTTAATGATGTTGCAAGTTTCCAAGTATACATGTTTAAACTTCCATCTAGGTACAGGACAATTCTACAACTTTCTCTAAGTTACTTCCTGCTGGCCTTAGTGAACCAATCCAACTTGTCCCAGTGGTGAAAGACAGGCTTCAGGCTGGTCACAAAATAACCTGCCACCTATAATGACTGATGCACTATTGATCCAATGGGTATCAATCGTTCCATTTCGTCCATCCTTTACAAATCCCTTCCCACAGTGAACACAGAGCGGTACTCAAGCTTAGGAGTGTTCCTCTGCAATCTTTGAATTCCTTTTTTGCCTCTACAGCTGAGGACTTCTAGGGAATTTATCTCACAACAGGCAGTTGTAGAAGAGAGTACCCTACTCTTCCTTGGTGTGTATTGAGGAGTGACTGAATTCATCTGATAAATGACTTAAGTACTTCAAACTGATCCAGTATGTTGAGGTAGAGTTGATGGTGGGCCCATCTGCTGGGGTTGGAGCCCGAGAAGCTGGTAATTTCCCTGTTATGATAAATTAATTCTGGGGTTTGGGAGGACTGGTTAGGGTGCCATTTCTTTTTTTTCCGAAGGCAGTGTGGATTCTTCTCGTTATGGTGGAAGGGGAGTCTTGAGTTCCCTCACAAGATATCATCTTCGGTCTCCCAAGGAATAGGCTTTCCTATCTCCAAGTTCTTTAGGTGAAGCTAAAGGCCATACATCTGGCTTGGTATTCCTTACTTGGTTCAGTGCAAGCCAGAACTGTCTTGGAATTTAAGGGCCTGGTTTGGAGTTAGGTGGATGGATTAGTCCATCACAAACATAACGGATATCCCATCTACTGTATTACTATCTTCATAAGCTATAATTGGATCGTAATTCGACAACAGGATATCTGTCACATTTCTGACAGAGTAGCCCCTTCCGCCAAACTCTAAATCAGGTCCTAAGTATAATTGTATGGCTTTGTTTTATATCCGCAAAGAAGGTGTCAGGTGCATGCCCCGACTCTGTGTACACAGTTTCGAGGAATGGCTTCTGGCCAAGAAAATATTGTCAGCCCCTGTCTTTCTATGCTGTATATCTCATGACACTGAATGATGCAGTATGCAAGTAGGAACTTCACTTGTGAATCTTAATCAGTCTTTTACATTTTAGGCTGGCCAAAACATGATGCCTTGCCTTAAATCCAAATGAGGGGCTTCATGTGTGCTCTTAGTTTGAAAAGGTTTTTTGGGAAGTTAAGTTTCCCCGTTGTAAAAGCTGGAGATTTCTATAAGCTGCCAAATAAATCTAGTGTCTTGTTCTTGTCCCATCATGCCTGTTGTTTGGGCGCACTGAGCGTCAAATTGTCCTTCAAATATTTGTAGCTTTTGGGTAGGAGTCTGCTGTGTCAATAGCCAGGGCATGTTCTCCATCCTTCTCTCCCATCACTGAGCTTTGCCTTCTGTTTCCTAAGCAGCTAGCATGTGAGCTTTTCTTGCTCTTAGATGCAAAATCTTTCTGAGCAGCGAAGCCAGGCGTTTTCCAGTCTGATGTCATGAAAGGAGAGCTTAATTTCTGCTAACAACTTGAATCCGTTGACCTTGTCCCTGCATGATGTTCCATGCTGGCATCTTAATTTGGTATTACCTGTGCTTGCTCGCAAGTGAGCGAATATATGTTGGTGACATTCACCAGGTTACGAAAAGGCATATGGGACTGGGAACATTTCTACTCACCGGCACAAAAGAAGACTATTAGGTTTTAGGGATTTTCTTACCATTGTCTGTTTTTTCATTCACTAGTACGAATGTGCATATTTTTTTTGCAGTAATTGCTTGTCATATTGTAGAGCAGTTCACAATGAGGTTTGCACATACCATGTCATGTTGTTTTAGCTTTCTCTCGTCTGAGAATCAAGGTGGGTCCCCGACTGTGATCTGAGGGAAAATCCATCCAAGAAAATAGTTCCACAGTAAGGCTAGTGTTTATGATGTTAGCAAAATGGTTCTAAGGTTTCATACCTGTCCTCTAGTGTCCTGTGGTTATAAGTTCCACATGCTGGAAAATATAATGGCTCTGACCCTGTGCACGTAATCTTTACTTTTGCAGCCTGCTGTACCATTTATGAGTACGATTACCTGTGATCTAACCATCTGTAACATTGTATTCGGTGGCATGTGTAGCTGCAGATACACATGCTGTGCATAGTCCGCCGTCTGGTGTTGGGTCGGAGTGTTACAAGTTGTTTTTCTTCGAAGAAGTATTTTCGAGTCACGAGACCGAGGGACTCCTCCTTCTTTGTTTCCATTGCGCATGGGCGTCGACTCCATCTTAGATTGTTTTTTTTCCGCCATCGGGTTCGGACGTGTTCCTTTTCGCTCAGGGTTTCGGGACGGAAAGATAGTCAGAACTTCGTAAAACTACGTCGGTATTGTTTCGTTCGGTATCGGGTTAGATAGAATCGACACCGAATCGTGAAGAGCTCCGGTAGCCCTTCGGGGTAACTTCGACCCCCCGTCGGGGCCTGGTCGGCCCGACCGCGTGTAACATCGACACCGATGGAACGGACCCCGTTCCGATTCTGTCCTAAATGCCACAGCAAATATCCATATACAGACCAACATTTGGTCTGTAACTTGTGCCTGTCGCCCGAGCACAAGGAAGAAACGTGTGAGGCCTGTCGTGCGTTTCGGTCCCGAAAGACGCTCCGTGACCGAAGAGCCAGAAGGTTGCAAATGGCGTCCACGCCGACAGGACAACGAGGGTTCGAGGAACAAGGAGAAGAAGAGGAAGCCTTCTCCATCCATGAATCGGACTCGGAGGAGTTCGACGTCGAAGAAACCGTGAGTAAGACGTCGAAACAAGCACCACACGGGAAAACAGAAAAGGCCCAGGGGACGCCAATGCCAACAGGCCATGGCTCAACCCATAAAATAGGTGACCGTCCATCGGCAACGAAAAAGGGCGAACTGGTGCCGAGATCGTCCGACTCGGGTCGAGACACAGGCACGCAGCAATCTCGGGACCGAGAAAGTGCTGCCGAAAAGGGTCGACGCCGAGACAGCGGAACCGAAGCTGCTCGACGCAGAGACAGCGGCACCGAGGATGATCGACGCCGAGAAAGCTCGACTATAAAAAAGAGAAAATTCTCCTCGGAGCCGAAAACAAGCAAAGACACAGTTTCGGTGCCAAAACGCCCAGCAACCGAACCCACTGCCAGCTCGTATTCAGAGGAACAATCACTGTCCTCTCAAATGCGCAAACACAGATTTGAAGAAGAGTTACAAACCACTGACGTAGACCACACCCAGAAGCGGATCTTCATACAGAGTGGGACAGGGAAGATCAGCACTCTTCCCCCAATCAGGAGGAAAAGGAGACTCGAGTTCCAAACTCAAGAACAAACACCACAAGCAAAAGTGGTGAAGAAAGTAACTCCACCACCCTCTCCTCCACCTGTAACTCATACATCACCGGCACAGACTCCGTCACATTCACCGGCTCATACCACCATGAGCCAAGATGACCAAGACGCTTGGGACCTATATGACGCCCCAGTATCAGACAATAGTCCTGAGTCGTACCCTACCAAGCCCTCACCACCTGAGGACAGCACAGCGTATGCACAGGTGGTAGCCAGGGCAGCAGAGTTCCATAACGTGTCGTTACACTCAGAACCTGTCAAGGATGACTTCCTTTTCAACACCCTCTCCTCCACCCATAGCACCTATCAAAGCCTGCCTATGCTCCCGGGAATGCTAAGGCACGCAAAACAGATCTTTAAAGAACCTGTCAAAAGCAGAGCAATAACTCCACGGGTGGAGAAAAAATATAAAGCACCGCCCACGGACCCTGCTTTTATCACATCACAACTGTCACCAGATTCAGTTGTAGTAGGGGCAGCTCGCAAGAGAGCCAACTCGCACACATCAGGCGACGCCCCACCTCCGGACAAAGAGAGCCGCAAGTTCGACGCAGCTGGGAAAAGGGTTGCTGTACAAGCTGCAAACCAGTGGCGCATCGCGAACTCTCAGGTGCTCCTAGCGCGATATGACAGAGCCCATTGGGATGAGATGCAGCAGCTCATCGAGCATCTACCCAAAGAATTACAAAAACGGGCACAACAAGTGGTTGAGGAGGGACAAAATATCTCTAATAACCAAATACGCTCCTCTATGGATGCAGCGGATACAGCTGCAAGAACAATAAATACCGCGGTAACCATAAGAAGGCATGCATGGTTGCGCACATCCGGGTTTAAACCCGAGATACAACAGGCAGTGCTCAATATGCCGTTCAACGAACAACAATTATTTGGACCCGAAGTGGACACGGCAATTGAGAAATTGAAAAAGGACACTGACACAGCCAAGGCCATGGGCGCACTCTATTCCCCGCAGGGCAGAGGCACTTTTGGCACATTTCGCAGACCAACCTTCAGAGGGGGGTTTCGGGGTCAAGCCAAACAAGCCAGCACCTCACAATCAACACCGTCTACCTACCAGGGACAGTACCAAAGGGGACGCTTTCGGGGCCAGTACAGAGGGGGACAATTCCCTAGAAACCAGGGAAAATTTCAAGGTCCCAAAACCCCTTCAACCAAACAGTGACTCACTAGTCCCTCAACCCCTTCACACAACACCAGTGGGGGGGAAGACTGAGCCAATTTTACAAATCTTGGGAGGAGATAACAACAGACACTTGGGTCTTAGCAATTATCCAACATGGTTATTGCATAGAATTTCTCCAAATCCCTCCAAATGTCCCACCAAAAACACAAAATATGTCAAAACAGCATTTAGACCTTCTGGAATTAGACGTTCAGGCATTACTGCAAAAGGACGCAATAGAATTTGTACCAGGTACACAAAGGAACACAGGAGTTTACTCACTGTACTTTCTAATACCAAAAAAAGACAAAACACTGAGACCAATCTTAGATCTCAGAACACTAAACATCTACATCAAATCGGAACACTTTCACATGGTCACGCTACAAGACGTATTACCACTGCTAAAACAACAAGACTATATGACAACCTTAGATCTAAAGGATGCGTATTTCCACATACCGATACATCCCTCGCACAGGAAATACCTAAGGTTCGTATTCAAGGGAATACATTACCAATTCAAAGTGTTGCCGTTCGGTATAACGACCGCACCAAGAGTATTTACAAAATGCCTAGCAGTAGTAGCTGCACATATCAGAAGGCAGCAAATACACGTGTTCCCCTACCTAGACGATTGGCTAATCAAAACCAACTCCCTAACAAAGTGTTCACACCACACACAGTATGTCATACAAACCCTCTACAAACTCGGTTTCTCCATCAACTATGCACAATCACACATTCTGCCGTGCAAAACACAGCAATACTTAGGAGCGACAATCAACACAACAAAGGGGATAGCCACTCCAAGTCCACAAAGGGTTCACAATTTTTACAAGGTTATACAAGCCATGTATCTGACACAAAAAATACATGCAAAGATGGTATTAAAACTCCTAGGCATGATGTCTTCATGCATAGCCATTGTCCCAAACGCAAGACTGCACATGAGGCCCTTACTACAGTGCCTAGCATCGCAATGGTCACAGGCACAGGGTCACCTTCTAGATCTGGTGTTGATAGACCGCCAAACATACATCTCGCTTCTATGGTGGAACAGTATAAATTTAAACAAAGGGCGGCCTTTCCAAGACCCAGTGCCACAATACGTGATAACAACAGATGCTTCCATGACAGGGTGGGGAGCACACCTCAATCAACACAGCATCCAAGGACAATGGGACGTACATCAAACGAAGTTGCATATAAATCACCTCGAATTGTTAGCAGTATTCCTAGCGTTGAAAGCATTTCAACCCATCATAACCCACAAATACATTCTTGTCAAAACAGACAACATGACAATAATGTATTATCTAAACAAACAGGGGGGAACACACTCGACACAGCTGTGCCTCCTGGCACAAAAGATATGGCAATGGGCAATTCACAACCACATTCGCCTGATAGCACAGTTTATTCCAGGGATCCAGAATCAACTAGCAGACAACCTCTCTCGAGATCACCAACAAGTCCACGAATGGGAGATTCACCCCCAAATTCTAAACACTTACTTCCACATTTGGGGAACACCTCAAATAGACCTATTTGCAACAAAGGAGAACGCAAAATGCCAAAACTTCGCATCCAGGTACCCACACAGGCAGTCTCAAGGCATCTATGGATGAATTGGTCAGGGATATTTGCATACGCTTTTCCCCCTCTCCCTCTCCTTTCATATCTAGTAAACAAATTGAGTCAAAACAAACTCAAACTCATACTAATAGCACCAACATGGGCAAGACAACCCTGGTACACAACACTACTAGACCTGTCAGTAGTACCCCATGTCAAGCTACCCAACAGGCCAGATCTGCTAACACAACACAAACAACAGATCAGGCATCCAAACCCAGCATCGCTGAATCTAGCAATCTGGCTCCTGAAATCCTAGAATTCTGACATTTAAACCTCACCCTAGAATGTATGGAGGTCATAAAACAGGCTAGAAGGCCATCCACTAGACACTGCTATGCAAGTAAATGGAAAAGATTTGTTTGCTACTGCCATAGTAATCAAGTTCAACCATTACATGCATCTCCAAAGGATGTAGTAGGATACTTACTACATTTGCAGAAATCAAATCTGGCCTTCTCTTCCATAAAGATACACCTCGCAGCAATTTCTGCATACCTGCAGATTACCCATTCAACTTCACTATTTAGGATACCTGTCATTAAAGCGTTTATGGAAGGCCTAAAAAGAATTATACCACCAAGAACACCGCCTGTTCCTTCATGGAACCTCAACATCGTCTTAACTAGACTCATGGGTCCACCTTTCGAACCCATGCATTCTTGCGAAATGCAATTCTTAACGTGGAAGGTTGCATTTCTCATTGCCATTACATCTCTAAGAAGAGTAAGCGAAATTCAAGCGTTTACTATTCAGGAACCTTTTATTCAAATACACAAAAATAAGGTAGTTCTAAGAACCAATCCTAAATTTTTACCAAAAGTTATTTCACCGTTCCACTTAAATCAAACAGTAGAACTACCAGTGTTCTTTCCACAGCCAGACTCAGTAGCTGAAAGGGCACTACATACATTAGACATCAGAAGAGCACTAATGTACTACATTGACAGAACAAAACTAATTAGGAAAACAAAACAACTGTTTATTGCATTTCAAAAACCTCATACAGGAAACCCAATATCAAAAGAGGGTATAGCCAGATGGATAGTTAAGTGTATCCAAACCTGCTACCTTAAAGCAAAAAGGGAGCTGCCCATTACACCAAAGGCACACTCAACCAGAAAGAAAGGCGCTACCATGGCCTTCCTAGGAAATATTCCAATGAACGAAATATATAAAGCAGCCACATGGTCTACGCCTCACACATTTACTAAGCACTACTGTGTAGACGTGCTATCCGCACAACAAGCCACAGTAGGTCAAGCCGTACTAAGAACTTTATTTCAAACTACTTCCACTCCTACAGGCTGAGCCACCGCTTTTGGGGAGATAACTGCTTACTAGTCTATGCACAGCATGTGTATCTGCAGCTACACATGCCACCGAACTGAAAATGTCACTTACCCAGTGTACATCTGTTCGTGGCATTAGTCGCTGCAGATTCACATGCGCCCACCCGCCTCCCCGGGAGCCTGTAGCCGTTTGGAAGTAATCTTCAACATTTGTACATTTGTAAATATATTACTTAAACTTTATTTTGTACATACTTATTCATTCCATTGCATGGGCACTATTACTAACATACACAACTCCTACCTCACCCTCTGCGGGGAAAACAATCTAAGATGGAGTCGACGCCCATGCGCAATGGAAACAAAGAAAGAGGAGTCCCTCGGTCTTGTGACTCGAAAAGACTTCTTCGAAGAAAAACAACTTGTAACACTCCGACCCAACACCAGACGGCGGACTATGCACAGCATGTGAATCTGCAGCGACTAATGCCACGAACAGATGTACACTGGGTAAGTGACATTTTCATTAGCATGGTCCCTACACTGTACATAGGAACCACCCTAACTCATGAAGAGACTCGAGGTGGTACAAAACTAGGTGGCCAGACTCATTCTAAGCCTGCCCAAATGGACCCACATCAGCCCGCACCTCAGGAACCTCCACTGGCTCTCTGTCCCGAAAAGATGCCAATTCAAGATGCTAACATGCTTTTCTACAAAGCCCTCCAAGGCCAAGGACCAGCATAGATCAACCACCACCTGAACTTCCACCAACACCTCCAGAGACCTTTTCTCCGCCTTTCTCATGCAGATGCCACACATCTGCCGAAGCTTTAGTGGAGGCCATTCCTTTTTCTACTTCACTGTCAAGTCCTGGAACGACCTTCCCCTCCACCTCCAGACAGCACCTTCTCTCAGAATTCAGAAACAGACTCAAGACCTAACTTTTCAACTGAGCCCAGCAACGTAGTGGCTGGATACCTTCGGTACCGAATAGCTGTGCTCTACAAATGTATATTGATTAATTGATTGACCGAAATCATTAGTTTTGACCAATACACACCATGGAAAATACATTCCAGCAAAATTCATTTTAAGAAATGTGTGGCTTTATGACTGCTTGAAGGCAATTCATTTTGATACCTCTATTTGAGGTTTTGTTTTAAAATGTTTCTTTTTTTTTTTTTTTTTTTATAAACGGCATACTTATTTTAAACTTATTGCTTATTAAGTAATCTAAGATGGTTTTCTTTGTTAAACAAAATGCGTTGTTTATCAACTACAACATTAATCTACATAGAATTAATTTCCCTGTTGGGGATTAAGGTCATCATGGAGAGCCACATCTCTTTTACCCTCTCACATCAAAAGGACTGCCAGGGAAATGTATTGGGGTGATTAATCCATTTGTTGGTCAGTTGTTGGAAAGTACCCTTTTTCTTGGCATGGTTACTCCCATTTTCCGACGGTTAGTGTGTTTGATGGTGGTCACTGGGATCCTGCTAACCAGATTATTCTCTCTCCCTTTAAACTTGTTTACTTGAACCACATGCACCCCACATTTGACATACTGGTGCCCCCATGTAAGTCCCTAGTATATAATACCCAGGGCATTGGGCTCCAGCATGTATTATGCCAACAGTGGGGAGCCCGTGGAAAGTGTATCTGCAGGCCTGCCATTGCAGCCTGCGTAGAAGGGTGCATACACCCCTTTCACTAAAGGTCACTGTAAGTCACTCCCATTGTAGGCCCTCCTACCCAGAGGACAGGGTGCAAGTACCTGTGTGTGATGACACCCCTGCACTAGCAGAGGTGTCCCCAGGGACTCCAGTTTAATTTTCCGGGACTTTGTGAGTGTGGGGGGTGCCATTTTATGCATATACTGGAAATGGGTCACTACCTATGTCCAGCTACATATTGGTAACTCCGAACCTGGGCATATTTGGTATCAAACACATCGGAATCATACCCCAATACTGTTGCCGGTATTGGAAGTATGATTCCATGCACTCTGGGGACTCCTTAGAGGACCCCCAGCATTGCTCCTACCAGCCATCTCGGGTTTTCTTCCTGCTGCTTGAACAGCTCAAACCCAGGAAGGCAGATCAAAGGATTTCCTTTGGGAGAGGGACGTAACAACCTCTCCCTTTGGAAATAGGTGTTACATGGCTTGGGAGGGGTAGCCTCCCCAAGCCACTGGTATGGTTTGAAGGGCACATTTGGTGTCCTCTGTGCATAAACCAATTTATACCGGTTCAGGGAACCCCCCCCCCCACCCCTCAGTTCCTGCTCTGGCGCAAAACTGGACAATGGAAAGGAGAGTGACCACTCCCCCTGACCATCACCACCCCAGAGGTGGTGCCCAGAGCTCCTCCTGACGGTCCCTGGGTTCTGCCGTCTTGAATCCAAGGTGGGCAGGGGCCTCTGGGAGCATCTAAGTGGCCAGGTAGGTGATGTCCAAGCCCCCTCCTGATTAGTGGTCACCTGGCTAGGTGACCAATCCCCCTTTCAGGGCTATTTAGGGTCTTCTTCTGGGGTGGGTCCTCGGATGCGGCGTGCAAGATTCCAGCAGGACTCCTCTGCAACCTCTGCTTCGACTTCTGGCCACTGGAACTGCGACTGGACCCTCCAGGAACCGACAATCTGCATCCATGACGAAGACTCTGCTTGCAACATTGTTTCCACGGCTCCTTCCAGCTTCTGCAACATTTCCCCATCTGTGCATCTGCTGAGGTTGGCAAGTCTTCAGCCTGCACGGGAAAGAAGAAGGAATCACCCTTGGAGTGAAGGAGATACTCCCCTGCATCCGCAGGCACCAACTGCAACGACGATTGACTGCGTGGATCTCCTCTCATCCTGAGCTGCGTGGATCCTGCATCATGGTTGGTGGTCCAGAGTAGTCGTCTTGGTCCTCTCTGCCAGCTGACCAACATTGGTGGAGGTAAGCACTGCATCTCTTGCAGCTACCATGGCTTGTTGGCATCTCCTCCAAGGGATCTTTAGGCTCCGAGTAGCCCCAGCCCCTGTCGTAGTTTGGAGTCTTGCTCTGAGCAAGACTGCTGGTTTAAGGATGACATTACTTTTGTTTGTAGGCTACTGCGTTTTTCCTACAACAAGTCGCAACTGTTGTCCCAACCTTCACCACAAACACAACAGTAAAAGGTGATTTATGGTAGCCGTTTACGCATGGACTCGAAAATAAGATATATCAGGGAGTGTCGTGGTTAAATGGAGATTACCCTTTTCTCACAGATATATTATGTCTCATACAAACACAGGCAATGACACAGATGCAGTAAAGTTATTATAGTTTTTATTTAACATAACTGCAATTTGCAATAAGTTGCATGGACTGCAATGATTAGGATAATGAATAAAGCAAGTAACAGTATTGTGAAGACGAGAGTCATTGTTATGAAGACCCCCACCATTTTGCAATACATGAAAAAGATATATGAGATGGAATATGCCCTAATACCCCAATGTGAATAGGCCTAACCTCCTACCTAAAGGAGAGCTGGGTTTTTTAAACCTAATCTGCCAATGCTGTGTCCATGAGAGGAGCCCCCCAACCCTTGTTACCTTGGAATGAGGTCTCTATCTCAGACTCCGCAGGTACACGAAGACTGGGTCAGCCTCAAGACGACTGCAGCATCGGTATCAGCGATGGTGGCGATGCCCTCTGGTCGGAATCCCACTGTTTATCTGTCTAAAGTGTGATGTATTTATACAGATCTACAAGGTCCCCTGACGTAGGTGTATTCCTAAACAATAGATAACAGGCATGCTTGGGACGGCAATTAATATCAACAATCCCTCGAAAGTACAGAGATGGAAAATCCCTGAGTGTGAACACCTAATGTTTGTTTGTCTTTGGTGCTTGATCTTGACGTCTTGGCGCGGTGACACTGATAATGGAACTCTTAACAAGTGGCCTAACTATAAACAAGGCAGCCATCTTAGAAGAAATAAATAATTAAATGGGCTAAGACAGAGCAAGCTAAGTAGGTTAAAAGTCACTAGGTGACGGGGGCACGAGTCTACAAGTCAGAGGCTAAGCTAACTCATGTTATCCCATTAAAATGAACTAGGATTCACTACACCCTCCCCATTGCCGTAACAGGTATGATGAAGGTACAGGAACCCAAATGCTAAAAATTGCTTCTGAACTAAAAGCAAAAAAAGCATGTGCATGTGTTAAAAATATGTTAAAAACAAATCTGTGTAAAATACATACAGAGATATTAATGTCAACTATGACAAGTACACTGTGCAACAGCAAATGTCAATTTAATTGCATAATTTGGGATCGGGAATGGTAAGACAGTTTCATCAAATTATGTGTTATACGCATGATCTTGAAGAATGTAATCGAAGTCACCAGTCAAGAATCTAAAAAATGAGTCAACATAGTCCGAAGTTAAGTCTAGTGCTGGGCGGACAAATGGATCCACAGAGCAGAAGTGAGCCGTATTTCCTGGTGTATCGTTACTCGTTGCAGTGTCCTCATCCATGGTAGATCTTACAATGAAAGGCTCATAGGTGGCCTCGCGGAGCAACCTCAGTCTCAAGGGGCATGACTGTGTTTGAACCCACATCAGGGACATCAGCAGTTTGCGGTCCACAGGAGATGTCGGTGCAACAGCAAGACAGACCATAGGCAGATATTCAAAGAGACACCATATGCAGCGGAAGACTGGTTGTACACACCAGAGAAGTGGGCGAAATGACAACGACCAGTCAAGCTCCAGTTCCACCAGCAAAGGTGCACCGAAGATCCGAACCATGCGCTCACAGCACAGTGGAGTTGGCGGGAGCAGCTCCATTGCTCTGCGTTGCTGGAAAGAAACAACCACTGCGAATCAGAAGAAATAGCAGTAGTAGTCCGCCAATTAAAGCCTAAATAATTGGAAGGCCACCAAACACACTTGAAAAGAGAGAATGGATGGCTGATGGGATGACTCCGAAGACAGTCCGGAAGATGGACACGAAACCAGACCCGACAGCCTTAAAGAAATTAACAATCCCTGTGGTGCTCGAAGCATTGAATATTCTGGATACCAGCTCTCCAAAGTGTTTGGGGAAATTGGTATTTAAAAGGGATTGTATCTCGGCTGATGATCTCGCAACCTGGAGAGCATACGTCTCTTTTGCAGATGTCAAGGCGACCTGTTTCTGAAACAATAGCGCCTTTAGCCTACTCAGCTTGTCATAGTTCACATTAATAGTATCTATGTGGGGCCACATGTCAGATACTTTTATCTCTCGTGTGGGGTGAAACAAAACATGTCCACAACACGTAACGACCTTCGTGACCGAGATTGCGTAGGCAATTCCAGGTCGCATGCCGCAACAGCTTTGAACATGAAACACTGGAAGAATCAAGGGGACGGGAGCACCCTTCAGAAAACAGGCCAAATTTGCGACCCCCGCATTGCAAAGACCGTGAAGAGACACCTGTTTGCATATCATAGAATGACGAACAGCAGTCTCACATTCGCTTCCGCTAAGAAAGACCTCCCTTTTGCTGTTCAGACATCTATAGTCAAAGGGCAACTCCCACTCTTCCTTAATAAAGCTATTTCCTAGTTGCTCATATTGTCCCACTGCAAGATGTTTCAGGCAGCTTGAGAAACGAAAGGTCGAAATCGGTAAATTAATAATGCTGTGTAAGAGACAGATAGTTGAAGGACTCTCCCCTACCGTGAAGGGCAACTTATCTAATTTCTCTACTTGAAGCAGGGTGAAACTAGCCTCCCTTTTAGCCATATTCTCTTGTTCCCTGGAAAAATTAAAAGCAGTGAAGAATTCACTCCCATTAATATACTTCCATGGAATGTGGCCACTTTTCAGTGTCTGTAATGTCCAACCTAGCTGCATGATGGAACGTAGCTGTGTTTGCCCATGATATAACCGGGACAAGTCTGTCTGAGTGATATATCAATAGCAGACAACACTATATTTGATAGGGAATAAATCCTGTTGGACAGTGTATTCATGCCATTGTCGACAGCAGCTAATGTTTTTTCCAAATTTTCCTTATCTAGTTGCCTTAAGCGCGCAGCAGTCTCAATCTGGGAAAGTTTCCAAATTTCATTGTACATAGCATATAAAAACCTTTTCGAGCGCAGTTTTCTAGGACCCAGCAGAACATCCTGCAAGTCTATACTGTCAGAAAGAGTGTTCAGGTGTTTCTTAACTGGTGTTAACGTGTTTGTACCCATTGCTGGCACAGCTTACCCACACTGTATGTTGTAACTATACCTGTATGTTGACCTAATATAAAGCGATGGTCTGGCCTGTTAATTGAAAAAACCCCTGAAGAGTTCAAGAAACGCTTTTGACACTCATTAGTGTCAGTGGGCCATACCAACCACCGCCGGGTCTGGAAAGTGAAGAATTATAGGTACCAGCCTTAACCATCGCATCTAGCCTGTCTTCTGTAACATTAAGAAAGTGTTGCCAATCTTTAAATTTTGCCGGAGTAGGGATATTGGGTGTGTTTAGATCTTTAATTTTTGCTAACCCCAGACAGGATGTCTGCTCAATAGTGTCGTTTAAGAAAATCATTTGCACAGGAATCAGGCATGCTCGAAACAAAGCTTCCCTACCCTGTATCTGCCAATCTTGTGTTCTCCATACACTTTTCAAGTCAATAGTGCTCTTCCAATATTCATAACCCTCAATCGAGAGCCGGGAAACAAAGGGATCTGAATAAATCAGTTTTGTATCTGTTAGCAAAATCTTCCTAATTTGTGCCGGAGGTATTTTAAAATAATACGACTCTGCTTTCCTTGTATCATGCCCAGAAAAGTATGTAAATTTAGCGCTATAATACTTTGGACTCCCCACCTGTGGTGTAGAACAGTGTTCCCACTGTGTGTAGTTCAAGAGAGGCCTATATCTAGTGGCACGTTGTAGGTAGTGATGTCCCCAATTGTTATAGAAGAACATTTCCTCATAAGTCATTGTCTAATCATATACATCATCACTTTCAAAAGCGGAATAGTCCTTCATTTCAGTTAGCATGGAATCAACTGTTTGGACATCCCAATCATCAGAGACAACATTAGGTGTAATAACATCAGACATTGAAATTTTGAACACGTATGGTATTTGAATATTCTCTGTAGGCCCGTATATATCGAATGGAACTTTGTCCCACACAATCCCATCAGTAATTGGTATTGCTGTAATATTTACAGGGGACAAATCTCTTCGGACCTTATGTGAAGAATGATGTGGTGTTAAAATTTCATCAACAGGCTCCACTGAGGAGCGATCAGGAATATAGTGACCATTTATGAGCAAAAAGAAAACAGTCACAAAACCAATCCATAAAAATAATGCAATAAATGTCAAACAGAACCACAGGTAGTTCCAGGGGTAGATCAAATAGTTCTTTTTAAGCCATCGATACAGTTTACTACTTTTTGAAATATTGTCAATCACTGTAGAGAATGAATCAGATGAAAAATCATCAATGTCAATGAAATAGCCAGAGGTAGTCTCTGCAAACACAGGAGCCGCTGTATTCTGATCCACCGCACGTGGAGGCTTTTGATAGACAACGTCGTGGAAGTGTTTGTGTAAAATACAGCCAAATCTTGAAGCGGGGTGGTCACTGAAGATGTGACTGGAACCAACAAAAGTTCATTTTCCGCCCTCCCCATGGTCGAGGAAGTGTCTGGAACAGCAGTTGACATAGTTGCATAGTCAGTAGTGATGTTCATCCTACTATGTAGATGGATGTCCTGTTGGGTAGTGAGAGGGGATCGGGAACCACGCAAGGGACCTCCTGGTCTACTGTGAAGGATCGGCCACATGGTGTAATTTGATGTCATCAATGGAGATGAATCTGTTCGACTTAGAACCAGACAGTGGTGGTAAGATGACAGTCCTGGTGCCTTGTATTCCCAAGACTGGTACAGGTGCTCTGTATGATGAACCAAACTCCTTTTTCACAGCGATCTTCTCACAAACCAGATCCCCAACGTTAGGAATCCAGCCAGTCGAAGTTTTCGCCAATTCCCTTATTCCTAAAGTGGCAGCACTTACAGATGATTTATCATCACAAAATTGTTGAAGCTCCTGTAAAACAGTGAGATGTTCTTTTATGTCAAACTGTGTTTCTGCTGCCACCATACCAGGGGCATCAAGATCTGGGACATACATAGGTATCCCAAAGAGAACCTCATATGTAGAGCGTCCACCCAAAGACCGTCTTGGCAGATTATTCAGTGCTCTCTGGACCCCATATAGGTGGTGTAACCAACTGCGACCTGAACCTAATACTCGAGCTGTAATGGACTGCTTTAGATCACGATTCCGCCTCTCCACGACCAAATTTCCCTCTGGATGGTATGGTGAGGAGTAATGGAGTTCAACACCCATTGTTCCCATGGTGTCCCTGAATGCCTTAGAGGCAAATGCAGGGCCCTGGTCCGAATGGAATGCTGCAACCGCATATGTACCGATAAAGATCAGCAACTCTTTTATAACAGTCCGGGCGTCAGCCGACCGCTGTGGCCAAACCCACAGGAATCTAGAACAGGAATCCACAGCCACTAAAATGTATTTGTGTGCACCATCAGGCTGTAAGAGACCACAATGGTCCAGGTACACATACTGAAGTGGCTTGTCAGACACTAAGAGGGATGTCTGCGGAGGGCGTTTGATATTAGAGCCCTTAATCTGCTGGGAAATGTCACAGCAAAGGACATACTGCTTAGTTCGTCTGCATAGACCAGGCCACCAGTAGCGTTGCTGCAGAATTGTTATTGTGGCCTGTATACCAGCATGTGCAGAAGCGACACCCTCATGTGCTGCTGTAATCAGCTCTAATCTCTGGTCTTCATTGGGGATCACTTGATCTCCAACCCCAGGAATCTTTGTATAATCAACATTCTGTGCACTGATATGATAAGTATAGTTTGTAGGATATCCTTTCGGAAGGGGCTTGCCTGCAGCCAAAGCTTGAACGGCAATTAGTATTTCACTATCCAATCTCGTCCGAGAACGAGTCACTGCAGCCACAGAAGCCGTAGCTACTGATGCTTTGGCTGCTTCATCAGCCAATGTATTACCGGCAACGTGTATTCCTACACGTTGGTGTCCTAATGTATGTACTACATGGACACACGGTAGCTTATCCTTCAGATCAGCCACCCTCCCCCACAATAGTTTGTGTTTAATTGTGTTCCCCTTTGAATCTCTAAACACGTTCAGTTTCCAATTATTGAGATATTCATTGTATGACTGGACGCAGTAATATGAGTCACAGACTATCAAAGTCTGACTTCCAGTCTCAGTGTGTTCAAGCGCTAGAATAAGAGCTTTAAGCTCAGCCAACTGTGCCGTGCAGTCCCCTAAGGTCTGCGTGTAGGTATTGTGAGGGTGGAAGACTCCATCTTCCATCACGCCGCACACGGCTGCGCAAGCTGCCGAGTATTGATGTCTGGTACCTACAGCAGGTTGTGCTGATCCGTCAGTATATATGATAGTATTGTAACTGTCTAGTGGCAAAATATTCAGAGGAGCGGGGTACTCTTGTTCATACAGAGCATCGAAATTTGCAAAGAGCACTTTGATCCATTCCAAAGGATAAGAGGCAGGTTACACTGGCAAGGAAACTATATAAAGAAACCCTAGCTTCAAGAAAACTTGATATTCAGAAATTAGCTTGGGATGGTTTAGAATCAGCACTAAAATTGAGGGACTAGCTCCATTTTTGGGAAATAATCAATTGCCCTTTGTTTTCGGTTTAGAAGTTATCGAACATTGAATGTGTGATACCAGAGGAGACCTGGGTTGTGAATTATGCAAAATTGTTTGGACATGGAAACGGACTGAAGATCAGTGGCATGGATGAGCCTAGGGTGTGGCTGGGGGTGTTATATTGTAGAACAAGGCTCCCGGGTTGCTTTGAGCAGCTCTATTGATCATAAGGAGATAGCGCTTGCTATTAAAAAAAAAAGCCTTTCCCACAAAGCACCAGGGCAGATGGAGTACCCATGGACCTTTTTAAAGGCCAATAAAGAGGGCTCTCCTGACCACATACGTTCTCCGTGCTGCCCTGAGTATTTGTCTGCCCCCCTCTTGGAAGGAGGCAGCTATTGTTCCCATTTTTAAAAAGGGTGACAATGCTGATCCGGGTTGTTATAGACCGATCTCCTTGTTTGGCACCACCTCAATCTTAGTTTGGGTCCTTCAGGCACGTTTAGAGACATGGCCAGAATCAAATAATAATCTTTTACCTGTGCAGTTTGGTTTCCACCCGGGAATAGGCACGGTAGAGCAGTGTTTGAATTTGACACTCATGGCAGGGAAGTACGTCATTGTGAGAGGAGGGGCCTTACATTTAGTGTTTATGGACCTCTGCTGTGCTTTTGATAATGTTAATGGGCTGGATACATATTTGACTAACAATAGGAAAGATTTACCTGTAGTGGGTGGGTGCTAGATTCTGTGCCTCCTTTATGCAGATGATGCAGTACTCATAGCACAGACAGCAAATGGGTTACAGTGGCTTTTGGAATCTTTTACTGAGTTTATGGGTACCTTGGATCTAAAGGTAAATTTTGCAAAATCTTTTATGATGGTTGCGGGCCCTAAAACAACTAAATCTAGGTTGCATGTGATAGAAGGGGTAATTGTCTATAGAGTCTTTAACTTTAATTATCCTTGTATACTCTTTGATACTGTTTTAAACTGGAAGATCAGGACGCATCAATTCTAGTGAGCGGTGGAAGCACTCTTCAGTTTCACAACTAGGTTAGGCGCAAAATTGGTAAAAGAAACTACTCTTGCACAAGGATAAATGCATTCCGGTGGGGCTTTATGGAGCAGGGTTGTGGGGATATGTAAATGGTAACACTCTACAGATTATTGATAATAGATTTAAGTCATATCCTTCACACTCCTTTTCATTAGCCTCATTTATTGGCCATGAGGAACTGGATTTAGGCTGCCTGACGGACACGGTATAGCTTGCACCTTTACTTTTGTGGACCAAGATTAGGTCCACATCAGAGGCATCCTTCCCTGGAATGATTTTGTCAGACTGCCTCACACTGGATGGGATAGAACGGATTCCTTGGCTGATGTATATTAAACACTCTTTTGAGAAACTAGGTCTGGGTGGTGTGTACATCCCACACTGTAGAGAGGGTCAAAACAGTTTTCTTAGACAATGCACAAATACAACGGTTTTCATAAGAAATGAACATGCAAACAGTAAGACCTATTTAGGCCTGTTAGTGTTGGCCCCTTCTGGCAATGTGAAACCGTACCTTGCATTTATCAAGAATTCAAAATACAGATTTTACCTGACCAGGTTCAGGCTGAGCACTATCCATTTTTTAGGCGCCTTTCCTTTCCTAACCTGGTTAAAATCATTGCCCAAATGTCCTTGTGATAACCACACTTCTCAAAGCACTATGCACTTTACCATTTTCTGGCCATTATACACCAGTCCAAGAAAGAAGTTCTTATTACTGGTTTTGAAAGCAAGGAATATGAGGCATTTCGGAAGAGCTCTCATCTTTCGCCAACAATTGGGCGTACCTACAGGTATGCTTTGCAGTTGTGAAGGGATCTAGTCATTAGATGTAGGTACGCACAGTAAACTTCAATTTCTAAAACCTGCTTATAATTAAGTTAATTTGAAATAGAGGTGATCTTGAACAGGTTGATTTATATGCCTAAAATTCAAGAAGAGAAAAAAGTTTTAACGCAGAAGGAATGGAATGGCTTCTTGTTTTGTCACTGTTTGGAAAATGTAAATGCATTGGTTTTATTTATGAATTTTTGTATTATGTTTTAGTGGTAATTGATTTGAATTTTTGCTGTGTTTTTGTAGAGGTGATTGAATTGTCTTGTATTAGACTTTTTACGGTCATTGACCAAAATGCATTTTATGATTATGTATCCTCTGGTCCGAGAATATGATGTAAACAGTTGTGTAGGTTAATCCAAGATAGGTATTTTTAACATTAAATGCCTTTCCCTTTGTCGGCTTTGAGAGTAGGAAAAATTTGATTTTTATGTTCAAATGTTTGTATAGGTGAACTGTATGGATGATTTACTACATAGTTATGGCACTAGCCACTTTATTAAGCACTTAAAGCTAATAAATAGAATGGAATTTTTGAGAGTTGGCAGTAGCTGAACATTGTAAATTCCTACTGAAATGTTTTTAGGGTCGAGCGCGCAAGCGCTCTGGAATGTTGTAATCTCTCTGTGGGCTTTTAACCAGGCCCACTACTGCTGTTCATTCTTTCTGTGCTTGTCTTAAATGCTTCATTTTTATTGGTGCATTTTGTGAAATGTCCATCCCTTGTGTGCCGAATTCCCCCCCCCCCCGGAGGGTCCACTAAGTGAACATTTTTGTTGGCCATCACACTATGTCACACTTTCGTTACAGTTTTGGTTTGCCTTTCCTCCCAGCCGCGCTCCTTTCTAGACAGCCACGGAGGAAGCCAATAACTCTTGGGCTAACCCTCATGGTGGTTGTGGCGCTTTGTATTGACTTGCTTATGTCAACTGTTTTTACTTTTCATTTTTAATTTATGTGGCAAGAAAAGTCCAGTTAGGAATTTACAACACTAATAACTTCTTATAGTATAAGATCTTACTAATTAACATTGCAGTGATGATGAGCTTTTGATTTGTTTTGCTGGTGCCCGTTACCCTGACAGATTGTCCTCTGTTTAAAACTGTGTTTCGCACTGGCCAAAAGTATCCTTCTGAAGGCCTTACTGCCCATTATACCACAACAAAGGGTGCAAATACTGTTTTAGCATAGGACATTCCTGATTTGGATATCTGGCATGCCGCCACATGGCTTTTGTCCGAACTTTCAGCAAGCATTACTGGATTGGTTCTCGGGTCTACAAGGAATTTCATTTTGGCAGTTCAGTCATGCAGGACATCCTGGTGTAAATCAACTTTTCAGACTTCCCTCCTTTGGCTGCTGGAGTGTGGGATTACTTTGATACTGATTTTAAAACTGAGGTGTCTGCAGGAAGATTTATTCTTCAGAAGAGTAAGTTACTTCTATAATGCACTTTCTGGTAAATAGTCTATCAACCTGCTGATTCCCCACCCCAGTCTGCCTTCCCTATCTGTGAAGTGGGCTTCGAGAAATTAATAATGTTCCAATTTAGGTCTGCCCACAGCTAATTCTCACATCAGTTTTGTCTATTAAGTTTCTGTGTTTGAAGGTGTGGGAAAAGGAGGAAAACTGGAGTTGCGAATATTTGAAAGGTGGAGCTTTTTGGTTTGAGATGGTTCAATAACCTTAGAATTTTGGAATACATAACCCTGGATTCACATGGTGTTCTTTTAGGTATCACAGGTGTGGGTCTCTCCCAGCCACTGTTTGACATTGTGCTACATCTGGTGTACTTCAGCACTGATTTTCGAAAATGTTATAAACTTGTGGTAAAAAGTAGCTTTTAAGTTCACACTCAAATCAGCTATGCCTCTTTATTTTCTCACGGGTCCCCCTTCAGCCCTCTGGCAGTCTGTCAAGCAGCTCGCAGCCACAACATAAGTGTCTCAGGCTGGGCTAAGGAGCAGGAAGTTCAGATGCCTCTGCCCCATAACAGGTCACCTGTATCTACTGCCTTTCTGATTCAGGTGATTGTAGGCCTCCAGAAAGGCAGCAATCGGGAAAATCATGCAGGACTGGAGGCACCCAGCAACAGCAGTTCAGTGGGGCTACGGTCCAAGGTCAGCAAGCATCAATAGTAGGGTCTCTTCCCTATGTCTATGCAGGCTCTAGGAGCAATGCAGGCACCTTTCATTTGTGGTGTTGGGCACAGCGATCATCAGGGCCTCGAGTGCACAGCCAGTAACTTCAACCTAGAAGCACTAATCTGCCCCTTCCCCTGCCGACAATCCATTTTCAGGGGTCGCCAAGATTACAAATCGTTCTCACTGTACTGCAGTGCATCAAATCAGTTCCCAGCACCAGTCTGAGGGAGCATCCATTGGGTGGTCTGCAACTACTCCGCTCTGATTCAGTAGCGGTTCACCACCAGCGTATGGGGCACCTGCCAGCTGGACATGCACACTCGGACAGTCTTAGGCTACAGGCAAGTCCGACACTTGGTTATGCCACGGCACCAGCACACATCTTGGCAGCGGTAGGTCCTCCGGGGCCTTGGTTGCAGTGGGCAGCCTTGCCCGCGTTTCTGGAGCACTGAGCAGTCCTCCCGAAGGATCTGCTGGTAATGGCAACTGCAAGGACTCTGCCCTGTGCTCTGGTGGTGTCAGCTGCCTGTGACTACCGGCTCAAGTCCCAGGCCGCAGCCTGCAGTACCTCATTGCAGGCCTTGCCACCCAGGCCCGCTGTCATTGTAGTTCGGCCTCGGTTTATGGCGGCACTTCTGTTTTAAGCTGCTCCCTCGGCATGTCTGGGCAGTCCACCCATGTGTGGCTGTCCTTAGTGGGTGATGACGACTGGAAGGGGATGGATTTCACAGGATAATAGTCGGGCTTGTCTCGAAGCTTACTAAGGTGCGTCTGATGCGGACACCATCTTGGCCACGCCCACAATAGTGTGTTCTCTTTATGAGATTAACTGCTGCCATTAAAACTGTTGTTGCTCTGCAAGCCAAATGGATGGTTGTTATCACACTGGGCTTATACAGTTTCTTAAAACTGTTAAGCTCTTCAACAGATAATATAACTGTTACTTGTAGACACTCTTACTATAGTCTCGGGTTTATCTTTTCTTGCCAGACATGCTTGGTTTGACTCTTAGCACCTTACCCCTACCTACACAAGTGATTCTTATTTCATCCGTTATTTTGGTGTTATTTTCTTAGTGCTGTTTTATATTTAATGAGGCAATTATAGGTGATCAATAAGACATACATTATTGCAGCATGAATAATAAAGTTACATATTATCCAAATTTGCCTACGAGAATGGAAACATGGGTTACTTTGCTTGAGAGCCAGATATTCATATGAGATAACAATAAGATGTATTTTCTTAATGCTGTTATTCAGTAATCTGAGATGTGAGGGCCAATTGTGGTACCAGAGTAGATTGGACCAAAATCTGAATGGTATCCAAGGGACTTTAGGAGCCATGTGGCAATTATAGGTGGCTGGTATTGACGTTAGGGCAATGCAGTGGAAGAGGCAGAGTATGATATTACTGTGGATGCCCTTTAAGGGACTGAGGTCCTGCAAATTGGATGAAGAGACAGGGGTGTGGAATTCCTATAGTCCGACACCCAGGACATATTATTGTTTGGGGTCAAGGACAACAAGTTGTCATGGTTATTTTGTCCTTGGAACAAGTAGGCCCAAACCCCTGCAGCACAAATCTTATCTCTGTCAGTTTACAGTACCACATTATGGATCAGGGAAGGGTATTGCCTACGGTATAATATTTGTGTCCATAGGTTAATGCTGTTTGAACTTGTATTTATGGTTCATTGATGCAAAGCCTGCATTATTAACATGAACACTCTAAATAAATGTTGTAAGCTCAGACTGCACTACTGACAGTGGTTCCGGTATAAAAATGTGTACAAATGTTTGCTAAGTTTAACAATATGAGGCTATGTTCGGTAATCCCAGAATGCTCTGATTAGGCACAAATATTTGAAGAAACTTGTCAACAAGATTGATGATTCCTTACTTTCAAAATAAAATATTCACAAAAAATGCAACTAGGAAAAATAAATTTTGCGAAACCACTGCAAAGTTTTAGGTTCCATTTTTTGAAGCCTCAGTTAGTAAAACATATTGCTGCATGTTATTATTTTCAAAAATATTCATAATGGAAAAGCAGTGTAAATAGTTTCTAAAAGATTATGGGAAACAAGAAAATAAGCAAATATTGGCAAAGCCAATAGGCCTGACATTGGTAGCCAGCCTTTTGGTTTGGTCAAAACGTGTTTTGTTTTGCCAATATTTTTTTTTTTTTCAAAAGACTTCAATGTTGTGGGAGCTGCCTGGTCCTCCCCATTATAACAAACATTGGCAAAGAGCAAGAGTATTTTTTGGTCTCAAAAACACACATTGCCACAGTAGTCCTGGCACTGAACAAAACTACTTTGTGTGCCGATATGTTCCTTGTGAAAGAGCGGCAAGCGGTCGGTCACAGTAAAGCTAGCTAATAGAGAGATAGAATTCTAATTAAAAGGCCAACACCAGACATAATTGGGGCCCAATTCTTAAAGAAGGTGACAAAAGTGCACCCATGGTGTATTTCCTTGCTTTAGCATAGATTTATGGCTTTTGTGAATTATTATGAATTTGCAGATGTAGGCCAGGAAACTTAACTCATAGAAAATGTGTGAAATGCATTTGAAAGTGAGCAAGTATGCATATTTAGATCGGCTCATGCGAAAATTTGTTTAGTGTTCACAAGTTATCTTTCCTTTCAATTACTTTTTCCTCCAACACTAGAAGAAGTTTTACATCTACACTTGTCAGTAGGTTTGCACAGACTCAAAAGGGCATTCCAACTCTGGAACTATTGCTTACCACTACCTCCTACTCCAGTATGTAGTTCTGCGGAGAGGTGGCAAAATAAGGGAAATACTAGTATTCAAACCTTACTATAGGATAAGCCCTGGCATAATCAGATGGGTTGTTATCAGAGCTCTTATATACAGGGAGTGCAGAATTATTAGGCAAATTAGTATTTTGACCACATCATCCTCTTCATGCATGTTGTCTTACTCCAAGCTGTATAGGCTCAAAAGCCTACTACCAATTAAGCATATTAGGTGATGTGCATCTCTGTAATGAGAAGGGGTGTGGTCTAATGACATCAACACCCTATATCAGGTGTGCATAATTATTAGGCAACTTCCTTTCCTTTGGCAAAATGGGTCAAAAGAAGGACTTGACAGGCTCAGAAAAGTCAAAAATAGAGAGATATCTTGCAGAGGGATGCAGCACTCTTAAAATTGCAAAGCTTCTGAAGCGTGATCATCGAACAATCAAGCGTTTCATTCAAAATAGTCAACAGGGTCGCAAGAAGCGTGTGGAAAAACCAAGGCGCAAAATAACTGCCCATGAACTGAGAAAAGTCAAGCGTGCAGCTGCCACGATGCCACTTGCCACCAGTTTGGCCATATTTCAGAGCTGCAACATCACTGGAGTGCCCAAAAGCACAAGGTGTGCAATACTCAGAGACATGGCCAAGGTAAGAAAGGCTGAAAGACGACCACCACTGAACAAGACACACAAGCTGAAACGTCAAGACTGGGCCAAGAAATATCTCAAGACTGATTTTTCTAAGGTTTTATGGACTGATGAAATGAGAGTGAGTCTTGATGGGCCAGATGGATGGGCCCGTGGCTGGATTGGTAAAGGGCAGAGAGCTCCAGTCCGACTCAGACGCCAGCAAGGTGGAGGTGGAGTACTGGTTTGGGCTGGTATCATCAAAGATGAGCTTGTGGGGCCTTTTCGGGTTGAGGATGGAGTCAAGCTCAACTCCCAGTCCTACTGCCAGTTCCTGGAAGACACCTTCTTCAAGCAGTGGTACAGGAAGAAGTCTGCATCCTTCAAGAAAAACATGATTTTCATGCAGGACAATGCTCCATCACACGCGTCCAAGTACTCCACAGCGTGGCTGGCAAGAAAGGGTATAAAAGAAGGAAATCTAATGACATGGCCTCCTTGTTCACCTGATCTGAACCCCATTGAGAACCTGTGGTCCATCATCAAATGTGAGATTTACAAGGAGGGAAAACAGTACACCTCTCTGAACAGTGTCTGGGAGGCTGTGGTTGCTGCTGCACGCAATGTTGATGGTGAACAGATCAAAACACTGACAGAATCCATGGATGGCAGGCTTTTGAGTGTCCTTGCAAAGAAAGGTGGCTATATTGGTCACTGATTTGTTTTTGTTTTGTTTTTGAATGTCAGAAATGTATATTTGTGAATGTTGAGATGTTATATTGGTTTCACTGGTAATAATAAATAATTGAAATGGGTATATATTTGTTTTTTGTTAAGTTGCCTAATAATTATGCACAGTAATAGTCACCTGCACACACAGATATCCCCCTAACATAGCTAAAACTAAAAACAAACTAAAAACTACTTCCAAAAATATTCAGCTTTGATATTTATGAGTTTTTTGGGTTCATTGAGAACATGGTTGTTGTTCAATAATAAAATTAATCCTCAAAAATACAACTTGCCTAATAATTCTGCACTCCCTGTAATGAGATGCCATCATAATGTGTTGCTGCACTGTGTAGCAACAAAGTGACAAGTGGATTTTTTTACAGGACAAGTAGATTTATGAAGAAAACTATCCCATGGACAAGTAGATATTTTATTAAAGTCCACATCTCTAAGGGGTTCTTACTTACCTGTGTGTCTGTAACAGTAACAATAAAAATACATTAACTTGTGTCCTAAGTTTCAGGATAGGTACTTTTTGTACAAGTCAAATAATGTACGTCGTGCTAATCTTTTTTTAAATTGTTATTTTTTTAAAATATATACTTTAGTTTTTATTTTCATGTAAGGTACCACTATAGTTTAGTAACCCTCAGATAGTGTGATATTGAAAAAAAACAATTCCACACATCCCTCTGACGATCTGATCACCACCTACCAATACCAGCCTTGTGTGCCTCATGTATTTGTTCCTTCAGGCATTATTATTATTATTATATTATATATATATATGTTCGATGGCATGTGTAGCTGCAGATACACATGCTGTGCACATCCCGCCATCTGGTGTTGGGCTCGGAGTGTTACAAGTTGTTTTTCTTCGAAGAAGTCCTTTCGAGTCACGAGACCGAGGGACTCCTCCCATTTCGACTCCATTGCGCATGGGCGTCGACTCATCTTAGATTGTTTTTTTTCCGCCATCGGGTTCGGACGTGTTCCTTTTTGCTCCGTGTTTCGGGTCGGAAAGTTAGTTAGAATCTCGGAAAAATCGTCGGTATTGTTTGCGTTCGGTATCGGGTTAGTTACAACAGATCGACACCGAATTAAGAAGAGCTCCGGTGGCCCTTCGTTTTTTTTTTCGATCCCCGTCGGGCCTGGTCGGCCCGGCCACGTGTCTCTTCAAGGCTGATGGAACGGACCCCATTCCGCTTCTGTCCAAAATGCCATAACAAGTATCCATATACAGATCAACACCTGGTCTGTAACTTGTGTTTGTCACCAGAACACAAGGAGGATACTTGTGAGGCCTGTCGAGCGTTTCGGTCCAGGAAGACACTCAGGGACCGAAGAGCAAGAAGACTGCAAATGGCGTCGGCGCCGACAGGACAAGGGCGTTTCGAGGAGGAGGAAGAAACATTCTCCACCCAGGATTCGGACTCTGAGGAGATCGATCTCGAGGAAACGCCGAAAACCCTGAGTAAGACGTCGAAACAAAGTACTCACGAGAAGAACGCTAAAGCCCAGGGGACGCCACCGCCAACAGGCCATGGCTTAACCCGAAAAATAGGTGACCGTTCATCGGCACCAAAAAAGGGCGAGCTGGTGTCGAAGTCATCCGACTCCGGTCGAGATACCGGCACACAGCAATCTCGGGCCCGAGATAGTGGCTCAGAGAAGATTCGGCACCGAGAAAGCAGCACCGAAACGGGTCGGCATCGAGAGAGCACGACGCCGAAAGTAAAGAAGGTTTCGTCGGAGCTGAAAAAAGCAGCCGAAAAGGTTTCGGTACCGAAACAGCCGGCATCGGAACCGAAAACAAGTTCCTACACTGAGGAACAAGGACTGTCCACACAAATGAAGACACATAGATTTGGACAGGAATTACAGACAATAGAGCCAGATCACACACAAAGACAACTCTTTATTCAAAAAGATACAGGGAAGATCAGCACTCTTCCTCCAGTCAAAATGAAACGCAAGCTTGCCTTCCAAGACAAGGACAAACAGCCACACGCAAAGGTGGCTAAACAAGTAACACCGCCACCATCCCCACATCACTCTCCACAACCATCACCGGTAGCCACTCCACCAATGATGCAATCCCCAACTCATACAGGAATGAGTCAAGATGACCCTGACGCATGGGACCTTTATGACGCACCGGTGTCAGATAATAGTCCGGAATGCTATCCAGCTAGACCATCGCCACCAGAGGATAGTACAGGCTACGCACAGGTGGTGTCAAGAGCAGCGGCATTTCATAATGTCAGCCTTCATTCAGAGCCCATTGAAGACGACTTTCTTTTTAATACACTGTCGTCCACACACAGCCAATATCAGAGTCTTCCTATGCTACCCGGAATGCTAAAACACTCCAAACAAGTGTTTGAGGAGCCTGTTAAAGGGAGAGCCATTACTCCAAGAGTAGATACAAAATATAAACCGCCACCAACAGACCCACTGTACATTACACAACAGCTAACACCAGACTCTGTTGTAGTGGGAGCAGCGCGCAAAAGAGCCAACTCTCATACTTCAGGAGATGCACCACCTCCAGATAAAGAAAGTCGAAAATTCGATGCTGCAGGCAAAAGGGTGGCGGCACAGGCAGCAAACCAGTGGCGTATTGCAAATTCGCAAGCTTTGTTAGCCAGATATGATAGGGCCCATTGGGATGAGATGCAACACTTTATTGAATATTTACCCAGGAGTTCCAAAAAAGAGCGCAGCAAGTAGTAGAAGAAGGACAGAGTATCTCCAATAATCAGATACGGTCAGCAATGGATGCTGCAGACACAGCTGCTAAAACTGTCAACACAGCAGTAACAATAAGGAGACATGCATGGCTGCGTACATCAGGATTTAAACCAGAGATACAGCAAGCTGTGCTGGATATGCCATTCAACAGACAGCAGTTGTTTGGGCCGGAGGTGGACACTGCGATCGAAAAACTTAAGAAAGACACTGACACGGCCAAAGCCATGGGCGCACTCTACTCCCCACAGAGCAGAGGCACATTTCGAAAGACACAATTTCGAGGGGGGTTTCGAGGGCAAACCACAGAAGCCACAACCTCACAAACAAAGCCCACTTACCGGAGCCAGTATCAGCGGGGAGGTTTTCGGGGACAATATAGAGGGGGACAATTTCAAAGGAATAGAGGAAAATTCCAAAGTCCCAAAACTCCTCCAAACAAGCAGTGACTTCAAGGTCACAAATCCCCAACACAACACCTGTGGGGGGGAGACTAACCAAGTTTTACAAACATTGGGAGGAAATAACAACAGACACTTGGGTCTTAGCAATTATCCAGCATGGTTATTGCATAGAATTTCTCAAATTCCCTCCAAACGTCCCACCGAAAACACACAATATGTCTAAACAACATATAGATCTTCTAGGACTAGAAGTTCAGGCATTGCTACAGAAAGAAGCAATAGAATTAGTACCAAAACAACAAATAAACACAGGAGTTTACTCCCTGTACTTTCTGATACCCAAAAAAGACAAGAGTCTGAGACCTATACTAGATCTCAGAACATTAAATACCTACATCAAATCAGATCACTTTCACATGGTTACATTACAAGACGTAATCCCACTGCTCAAACAACAAGACTACATGACAACACTAGACCTAAAGGATGCATATTTCCATATACCAATACATCCTTCACACAGAAAGTACCTAAGGTTTGTATTCCAAGGGATACATTACCAATTCAAAGTGTTGCCATTCGGAATAACAACTGCACCAAGAGTTTTTACAAAATGCCTAGCAGTAGTAGCTGCACATATCAGAAGGCAGCAAATACATGTGTTCCCGTACCTAGACGATTGGTTAATCAAAACCAACACGCTAAGACGGTGTTCACAACACACAAAATATGTCATAGAAATCCTCCACAAACTAGGTTTCTCAATCAACTACACAAAGTCACACCTTCTGCCGTGTCAAACACAGCAATACTTAGGGGCGACAATCAACACAGCAAAAGGGATTGCCACTCCAAGTCCACAAAGAGTTCACACATTTCACAATGTAATACAGACCATGTATCCAAAACAAAAGATACAAGTCAAACTGGTGATGAAACTACTAGGCATGATGTCTTCATGCATAGCCATTGTCCCAAACGCAAAGTTGCACATGCGGCCCTTACAACAGTGCCTAGCATCACAATGGTCACAAGCACAGGGTCAGCTTCTAGATCTGGTGTTGATAGACCGCCAAACATACATCTCGCTTCAATGGTGGAACAGTATAAATTTAAACCAAGGGCGGCCTATCCAAGACCCAGTGCCACAATACGTAATAACAGATGCTTCCATGATAGGGTGGGGAGCACACCTCAATCAACACAGCATCCAAGGACAATGGGACATACAGCAAAAACAGTTTCACATAAATCACTTAGAACTGTTAGCGGTATTTCTAGCGCTCAAAGCATTTCAACCCATAATAAGCCACTAACACATTCTTGTCAAAACAGACAACATGACAACAATGTATTACCTAAACAAACAGGGAGGGACACACTCGACACAGTTGTGTCTCCTAACACAGAAAATATGTCATTGGGCGATTCACAACCACATTCGCCTAATAGCACAATTTATTCCAGGAATTCAGAACCAGTTAGCAGACAATCTCTCTCGGGATCACCAACAGATCCACGAATGGGAGATTCACCCCCAAATACTAAACACTTACTTCCAAATTTGGGGAACACCACAAATAGATCTATTTGCAACAAAGGAAAACTCAAAATGCCAAAACTTCGCATCCAGGTACCCACAAGATCAGTCTCGGGGCAATGCGTTATGGATGAGCTGGTCAGGGATATTTGCTTACGCTTTTCCCCCTCTCCCACTCCTTCCATATCTAGTAAACAAATTGAGTCAAAACAAACTCAAACTCATACTAATAGCACCAACATGGGCAAGACAACCTTGGTACACAACACTACTAGACCTCTCAGTAGTACCTCATGTCAAACTACCAAACAGACCAGATCTGTTAACACAACACAAACAACAGATCAGACATCCAAATCCAGCATCGCTGAATCTAGCAATTTGGCTCCTGAAATCCTAGAATTCGGACACTTAGACCTCACACAAGAATGTATGGAGGTCATAAGACAAGCTAGGAAACCTACCACTAGACACTGCTATGCAAATAAGTGGAAAAGATTTGTTTATTACTGCCATATTAATCAAATTCAACCCTTACACGCATCTGCCAAAGATATAGTAGGATACTTACTACAATTGCAAAAGTCAAAGCTAGCTTTCTCTTCAATAAAGATACATCTTACCGCAATTTCAGCTTACCTGCAAATTACGCACTCAACTTCATTAGTTAGGATACCAGTCATAAAAGCATTTATGGAAGGCCTAAAGAGGATTATACCACCAAGAACACCACCAGTTCCTTCATGGAACCTCAACATTGTCTTAACACGACTCATGGGTCCACCTTTTGAGCCCATGCACTCTTGTGAAATGCAATACTTAACATGGAAAGTTGCATTTTTGATTTCCATCACATCTCTAAGAAGAGTGAGTGAAATTCAAGCATTTACCATACAAGAACCATTTATTCAAATACACAAGCATAAAGTAGTTCTACGGACAAATCCAAAATTTTTACCAAAAGTGATCTCACCGTTCCACTTGAATCAAACGGTAGAATTACCAGTGTTCTTCCCACAGCCAGATTCTGTAGCTGAAAGAGCACTGCATACATTAGACATCAAAAGAGCGCTAATGTACTACATTGACAGAACAAAACTAATTTGAAAAACAAAACAACTATTTATTGCTTTCCAAAAACCTCATACAGGGAATCCAATTTCTAAACAAGGCATTGCTAGATGGATAGTTAAGTGTATTCAAACCTGCTATCTTAAAGCAAAGAGAGAGCTGCCTATTACACCAAAGGCACACTCAACCAGAAAGAAAGGTGCTACCATGGCCTTTCTAGGAAATATTCCAATGAACGAAATATGTAAGGCAGCAACATGGTCTACGCCTCATACATTTACCAAACACTACTGTGTAGATGTGTTAACTGCACAACAGGCCACAGTAGGTCAAGCTGTACTACGAACATTATTTCAAACAACTTCAACTCCTACAGGCTAAACCACCGCTTTTGGGGAGATAACTGCTTACTAGTCTATGCACAGCATGTGTATCTGCAGCTACACATGCCATCGAACGGAAAATGTCACTTACCCAGTGTACATCTGTTCGTGGCATTAGTCGCTGCAGATTCACATGCGCCCACCCGCCTCCCCGGGAGCCTGTAGCCGTTCAGAAGTTGATCTTGAACATTTATAAATTTGTAAATATATTACTTTAAACTTCATTATGTACATACGTATTCACTCCATTGCATGGGCACTATTACTAGCATACACAACTCCTACCTCACCCTCTGCGGGGAAAACAATCTAAGATGGAGTCGACGCCCATGCGCAATGGAGTCGAAATGGGAGGAGTCCCTCGGTCTCGTGACTCGAAACGACTTCTATTTTCTCTCTCTCTCTCTCTCTCTCTCTCTCTCTCTCCTCTCTCTTCTCTCTCTTCTCTCTCTTCTCTCTCTTCTCTCTCTTCTCTCGACCTCTCTCTCTTCTCTCGACCTCTCTCTCTCTCTCTCTCTCTCTCTGGACCTCTCTCTCTCTCTCTCTGTCTGGACCTCTGGGGCAAGAAGGAGAGAGGAAGGGACCGCAGCAGGGAGACAGGCTAGAGAGGGGGGTAAGGGAGGGAGAAAGGTCAGTATTGAAGGGAAGGAGCTGCTGCCCCAGATAGAGTGAAAGGGCACACAGACTGAGAGCTGCAGGACTGGGATCAAAGGTATTGCTGCCTGGGACTAAGTCAAGAGGCACTAGGACAGCAAAGGCAGTACTTCCCAGCAGGAATGCATGGTAAAGGCTTCTGCCCCAGACAGCTGGACACAGGGCAGTGCAGCTGAGCACGACTGCAGAGTAAGGGCTGCTGCCCTAGGCGTCCTTAGGACAGAGAGAAGGGAGCTCTCTGAGGGCAAGTGTTAGACCTGGCAGCCTTAGGGTGGTCATCCCCCAACTTTTTGCCTGCCTCTCTCCACTTTTCTGACACTGTTTTTGCTGGTTTCAGGATTCTGCGCACTTTACAACTGCTAACCAGTGCTAAAGTGCATATGCTCTCTCCCTTGAACATGGTAACATTGATTCATCCTTAATTGGCATATTTGATTTACTTATAAGTTTGTCGTAAAGTGCACTGCATTTGCCCAGGGCCTGTAAATTAAATGTTACTAGTGGGCCTGCAGCACTGATTGTGCCAGCCACATAAGTAGCCCTCTAACCATGTCTCAGGCCTGCCATTGCAAGGCCTGTGTGTGCAGTTTTACTGCCACTTTGACTTGGCACTTAAAAGCACTTGCCAAGCCTTAAACTCACCTTACTCTACATAATAGTCACCCCTAAGGTAGGCCCTAGATAACCCATAAGGCGGGGTGCTATGTAGGTAAAAGGCAGGACATGTAAATATGTGTTTTATATGTCCTGGTAGTGGAAAACTTCTAAATTTGTTTTCCAGTACTGTGAGACCTGCTCTTTTCATAGACTAGCATTAGGACTGCCATCATATCCTTTTTGAGTGGTAGATTCTGATCTGAGATGGGTAACCAGGTCATATTTAGAATGGTAATAGAAAATCTTGCTTATTGGTGAGGTTGGATTTAATATTACTGTTTTAGAAATGCCTCTTTTAGAAAGTAAGTATTTCTCTGTTCTTAAAATCATTTGTGCCTTACAGCCTGTCTCCCATCAACGTCTGGTCTGTGGTGGTTGACAGCCTCCTTGTGCATTTAACCCTGACAAACACAGGACACTGTCACATCTGCATGTTGAATGGGTCTTCCTGGGCTGGAAGGGTGGAGGGGCTGACACTTACATTTCAAAGGCCAGTGGCCTGCCCTCACACAAAGGACTGATAAGCCCTCACTTGGACAAATGTGTATACCTCTGCCAGTTAGAGGCCCCATTTCTAACAGCAAGCCTGTGATCAAAGAAGCTGCTGCTTGGGACATGTTGAAGGAAATTTCGGCCAGTGTGGGCAGTATGGCTGGACAGGACTAGTAGGCAGAGAGAAAGAATAGAACTCTGAGAGCAGGACTGAGGACAAAGGAACTGCTGCCAGCGACAGGGTGGTGGGGCAAAGGAGAGCAAGGGCAGTGCTCCTGGGCAGGCCTGTACAGTTGGGGCTGCTGCTCCATACATCTGAGCAGGGTGGTTGACTGTGGCACCCACAGAAACAGAGGTGGGTCGGAAATGTCTGCACTCCCTGGCTCAGTCCTGCACATGGTACTCTCTTCTGCTGCTGCTGCTCTTTGTACTCTTCTGATGGATACAACTACCTGTGGATTCCTCACCTAATGATTCCTCACCTAATGAATACCCCCATTGTGCCAGCACTCGACGGAAATCTTCTTCCTAGCTTCTGCACGTCGACGAGGACGTCACAGTTGCCCACGCGACTCCGTCTGATGTCATACAGGCAATAAGAGGTCCTCGCCGACATGCCGACGTCAGTTACCTTTTTTCCGTGCCATTCGAAACGGTTATCTTCGAGGGAGCTACTGTTGCTGTTCGACAGTTACAGTGTGTTTTTTGGATCTATTTTTTCTTTGAGACTACAATGTCGCAGAGAAAGTCAGGATTCAAGCCCTGCGGTGAGTGTGGGGGCAAAATGGCAGTAACGGACCCACATTCTGACTGTTTGTGGTGTCTTAGTTCCGATCATGATGTTGACAAGTGCGATTCTTGTCAACATAGGAATCCTAAGGCCCTGAAAGAGCACGAGGCCAAGCTTTTTCTGGCAAAGTCGAAAAAGAAGGAAAAGAGACATCATCGAAAATCCTCGTCACCGAAGTCTCATCGGCGTCATCGGGACTCCCTGCGTCGTCGAGAATCACGGCGCCGGTCGAGTAGGAAGAGGTCTCGGTCGAGGTCACCATCAACTCGACGTCGGAAGACTTGGTAAGTTAGTCCCACTGTCACTCCCCAGCCGTCGACGCTGTTGCCTTCTCCAGCTTCACCGACTTTGCCTGTGTCATCGGGCCAACCACCTTCAGTGTTTGAGGTTCCGCAGCCTCAGATGTTTTCTCCGTCTTCGCAGACGTCGAGACCGGCGTCGGTGTCGCCTTCGAACCAGGCACCCCAGTACCCGGCTTTCCCGGCCCCTGGAGCTGATAGTTCCGCATTTTTAAATGCAATGTTTTCCATCTTCCAACAGATGGCTCCAGGTGGTGGACCGGCTGGTCCTACGGGCCCTTTGGCTTTCAACATGGGTGCTCCGGCTCCGCTTTGACCAGCACCCTTTATGCCCTTTCTCCCCTTGGGGAACGTGGGCTCGGCACCGGTATCGGCTCCGGTGGCTCCTGAGACTTCGGCTCCGACAGCTTCGGCTCCGGCGGCTTCGATGTTTCAGCCTGTGACGCCGTCTAGACCTCCTACGACTCCGAGGCAGTCTTCACTCCATCCGGTTCCTCGTTCGGCGCCGAAGAGGCCTATGGCGCCTGTAGACCCGGCGTCGGACGGATCCGAGGATCGGCGTCGTTCTTCGATGTCCGCTGACGCCATGTCGACGTCGAGAATAGAGGAGAAGCTGCACTCGAGGAGGCTTGCTCTCCGCCTCCTTGAAGAGCAGGAGTACCAGAGACAAAACCTGGAGGAAGGAGAGATTGAGGACTCTCGTGAGGGTCTCCATGGGCTGGACACGGCTAGTGGCCTAGATACCTCCCCCGAATGAGACTTGTCATCTCCTGGGGAGTACACAGAAGAGGCGGCCACTTTTCATTCTGTTATCAGGAAGGCAGCTGGCTTCCTGGACCTCCCTTTGCAGGTGACTGAAGCCAAGCAGAATTTGTTGACAGAGGTGTTGCACCCTGCCTCTACATCGGCAGAACCACTTTTGCCATTCAATGAAGCGCTACTGGACCCTATAATGGAAGTTTGGAAGAAGCCGGTGTCTTCTTCAGCTGTCAATAGATCTGTGGCTAGGAGGTATCGGGTTGCACCGGCTGACCCAGGTTTTCTTACCAGGCATCCAACACCTGAAAGCTTGGTGGTCCAGGCTTCCTGCTCGGCAAGGTCTGCTCCTGGGTCTTTTCCAGCTGTACCCTCGGATAGAGACTCCAAGAAGATGGACATGGCATCCAAAAAGGTGTTCTCTTCATGTAGCATGGCATTGAAGTCCACCAATGCTACATGTATTTTAGGAAGGTACATTTATGCCCTGATGGACGAAATTGCATCAACACATACGGAGGTTCCTCAGGGACTATTAAACCTGGTATCGGACGTTCAGGCAGCTGCAACTCAGGTTATCCAATCTGGGTTGGATACAACTGACTCAGTTTCTAGGGCAATGGGCACTGCTGTAGTTACGAGGAGGCAGGCTTGGCTTCGTAACTCAGGATTTTCCTTGGATGTGCAGTCGACCCTACTGGACCTTCCTTTTGATGGGGACAAGCTCTTTGGTGCCAAGGCGGATTCGGCCTTAGAAAGGTTCAAAGAGAGCAGGGCCATGGCCAAGTCGCTAGGCTTGCAAGCCACTTCTTCTACTTCCTCCAGATTTTTTTAGGAGGTTTCGAGGATTTGGTCGTGGCTCTTCCTCCTCCTCCTTTCGAGGGAAATTCCAGCAACCTACCTCTGCTCTCTCCTATAGATCTTTTAGAGGGAGGGGTAGGGTCCGTACCAGGGGAGCCACTCAGCAGCACTCTGCCTCTTCCTCTTCCTCTGGAGGGGTGCAGCAGGGGAAGCAGCCTTAGGCTTCCCCCAATTCCCACTCACTCCACTCCTGTGGGGGGGAGGTTACTGAATTTTCTCCACAAGTGGGAGGTCATAACTTCAGAATCCTGGGTTACCAGCATTGTGAGAAACGGCTATACCCTTCCCTTTCGGGAGTTTCCGCCCCCCATCCCGCCCGCCCGTCTTATTGTTCAGAAGAGCACCTCCTGTTAGAACAGGAGATTCAAGTCCTCCTTTCAAAGGGCGCAGTGGAGTTGGTCCCAGAGCAGGAAAGGGGTCAAGGTTGTTATTCGAGGTACTTCCTGTTTCCCAAGAAGGATGGTCGGTTGAGACCAATCCTGGACCTAAGGATCTTGAATTGGTTCCTCAAACAGGAAAAGTTCAAGATGCTGACCCTAGCTCAGGTGCTTTTGGCGCTGAACAATGGAGACTGGATGGTGTCTGTCGACTTGCAGGATGCTTACTTTCATATCCCTATACTCAAGTCGCACAGGAAGTATCTCCGTTTTGTGGTGGGGTCGCAGCACTATCAGTTTGCGGTCCTTCCGTTTGGTCTTACTTCAGCACCTCGAGTCTTCACGAAGGTGATGTCGGTGGTTGCAGCAGAGCTCAGGAGGAAGGGAATAGCCGTATTTCCTTATCTAGACGACTGGTTAATCAAAGCCAGGTCTCCGGAGCTTTGCCTGCAGTCGACAACCCAGTTGTTGTTCAACCTGGGCTTTTTGGCGAACGTGCCCAAATCTCACCTAGAGCCCTCTCAGCGCCTCCTGTTCATAGGGGCAGTACTGGATACGACATTGAATCGAGCCTTTCCTCCGCCTCATCGGGTTCAGGACATTCAGGCGTTGGTTCCAATGTTTCAAAGTGGAGCGGTCATTCCAGTCCTCAAGGTCCTACGTCTGCTCGGTCTGTTTGCTTCTTGCATACTGTTGGTCACGCATGCCCGCTGGCACATGAGGGCTCTTCAGTGGTGCCTCCGAAGGCAGTGGTCTCAACACAAAGGGGGTCTCGAAGGCTCGGTGAGAATCTCCAGAGATGCTGCCATGGATTTGAAAGGGTGGATTGCGGACGGCAATCTTTCCCGATGAAGGCCGTTCTCTCAAGCTCTGCCTGTGGCTACAGTAATAACGGAATGCTTCCACTCTAGGGTGGGGAGCTCATCTGGGGGATCGGGAGATCAAGGGGCTTTGGTCTCCAATGCAACAGGTGTTTCATATCAATCTGTTGGAGTTGCGGGCTGTACGTCTGGCTCTCAAGGCCTTCCTCCTATCCCTTTGCGGTCAGTCGGTTCAGGTCCTGACGGACAACACTACCGCGATGTGGTATATAAACAAACAGGGAGGGGTAGGGTCGTACCTTCTCTGCAGAGAAGCTCTTCGGCTATGTTCCTGGGCAAAGGACCATCAGATTTGCTTGGTAGCAAATCATCTGGCCGGAGTCTTGAACGTACGTGCGGACAGTCTCAGTCGCCATTTCTCGGCCGATCACGAGTGGCGTCTCCATCCAGATCAAGTCCGGCTAATCTTCCAGATGTGGGGGTTTCCTCGGATAGATCTGGTTGCCACCCGGGAGAACTCGCACTCCCCGTTATTCTGCAGCCTCTAGTATCCGGTACAAGGAGCTTTAGGGGACGCGTTTCAGATAACCTGGTGCGACCAGTTGCTTTACGCATTTCCTCCCATACCCTTGATTCCTCGAGTGTTGAGGAAAATTCGCCAAGACCGGGCCCAAGTCATCTTAATAGCTCCGGATTGGCCAAGGAGGGTATGGTACTCGGACCTTCTCCAACTCTCACTGTGCCCTCCGCTCCGTCTCCCTCTCAGGGCAGATCTCCTCTCGCAGTCGCAGGGGCAGGTTTTACACCCCCACCTCCAGAGCCTGCACCTTCATGCCTGGAGATTGAACGGGGCAGCCTGAGTTCCTTTTCTCTCCCGCCTTATGTAGTGGATGTTATCTTAGCAGCCAGGCGACACTCCACTAAATCTATCTACACTAATAGGTGGTCTAAATTTGTGGTTTGGTGTGGAGAGAGGCAGATTGATCCCTTATGTGCTCATTTGTCAGATGTCTTATCTTTTGCTTTGTCTTTAGCACAGAGGGGTTGTGCAGTAGCTACTGTTAAGGGTTACTTGTCTGCCCTGTCAGCCTTTATTTGTCTTCCAGACCAGCCTTCTTTGTTTAAATCTCCAATAGTGCTTAGATTCTTGAAGGGCCTTATGAATAAATTCCCTTCATCTCCTTTTGTTATGCCTCAATGGGATTTGACCTTGGTTTTAACTTTCCTTATGGGGTCCCCTTTTGAGCCTATGCATTCTTGCTCCATAAGATTATTAGTTCTTAAAACGGTTTTCCTGGTTGCAATTACGTCTGCAAGGAGAGTGAGTGAGTTGCAGGCTCTATCTGTAAAACCCCCTTATACTTCTTTTTATGGGGATAAGGTGGTGTTGAGGACCAAGGCTGCTTTCCTTCCGAAGGTTGTTTCACCCTTTCATTTGGCCCAGTCAATTACTCTATCCACGTTTTATCCTCCGCCTCATCCTTCAAAGGAAGAAGAGGGCCTCCACTGCTTGGACCCAAAGAGGGCGCTAAGCTTTTATATAGACAGAACAAAGGATTTCAGGCTGGAGATCAGCTTTTCATCGGATACGTGGGAAAGAGGAGAGGAAAGGCAGTCCACAAGAGAACACTCTCCAGGTGGGTTGTTCTTTGCATTAAAATGTGTTACTCTTTAGCAAAGAAGGAACCCCCTGATGGTATAAGAGCTCATTCCACCAGAGCTAAGTCGGCCTCGTCGGCCTTGGCTAGGGGTTTTCCTGTGGTCGACATCTGCAAGGCCGCAACTTGGTCATCCCTTCATACTTTTGCGAAGCATTACTGCTTGGACTCTGAGGTCAGAAGGGATGGCCATTTTGCACGGTCAGTGTTGCAGGATTTCTTGGTTTGACCATTCAGGCACCCTCCACCGAGTGCGGTACTGCTTTGGGACTCTATTCATTAGGTGAGGAATCCACAGGTAGTTGTATCCATCAGAAGAACGAGTTACTTACCTTCGGTAACGACTTTTCTGGTGGATACATTAGCTACCTGTGGATTCCTCACGGTCCCACCCGCCTCCCTGTTGCCTGTCTGGTCTAACCAAGTAGATCTTGAGTTACTCCTCTTGGTTGTGAGGACTTGTATATATTCTGTACATATGTTCATATTGATATATATATATATTGTTCATATAATTATATATTTGTTTTTAAAAAAAAGAAAAAAAAAAGGACTGAATTCTCAGAGTGATGTGTTTGTTTGGAATATCATTAAATATTTCTATTGTTCTTTCATCTCTATGGCCTATTATTCTCAGGCACGTAAAAAATGTTGGTACTGACGTCGGCGAGGACCTCTTATTGCCTGTATGACGTCAGACGGCGTCGCGTGGGCAACTGTGACGTCCTCGTCGACGTGCAGAAGCTAGGAAGAAGATTTCTGTTGAGTGCTGGCGCAATGGGGGTATTCATTAGGTGAGGAATCCACAGGTAGCTAATGTATCCACCCGAAAAGTCGTTACCGAAGGTAAGTAACTTGTTCTTTAGGCACCCTGGGACTGTGACAGCCATGAGACGACGTAAGGGACGACTCTATCTGGGGCTGGGGCCACTACTGAGCTGGAGACAGCTCCCCTGCCAGCCCTGGGAGCAGGGACTGACTCCAAGGGCGAGCAGTTGGGGCCACATACCCCCTGACATCCACAGGGTGCAGTGCTCCTCCAATAAATATGAGTGATTAGTTTCATATGTGTACATTACTTGTTTGTATAGTGCTGCTTAGTGCACACTCCAAACAGAACCTGGCGCTACCAGTATTTGAGAGATAATGGAACTGGGATTCGGGGTGATATCGTAATATTGTCCGGGATCACGCAGTAGGAACGCTCGGATAAGCCAGAATTAGATGCCATGTTTGCATTTTTCAAACACTGATTTAGCTGGTAAACCACAAGCGCTGCAAGGCCACAGCAGTGCGAGAGGTGCACTACACATGCCTTCTCATGCATTGATGCGATTTACTTGCTATTATTCCAAATGTGATCTCTCTGCATTGTAGCGGGCGGTTGGAAACTGCCCTCATATTGACTAGTATCCGGATAGAGCTCTATGCAGGGGCAGTGCTGCTCAAACTCCCAGGATGTCAGGAGGAGCAAGGGCGAGGCGACCTTCCACTGTTAGAAGCACACTAATTCCAAAGGGAAGTTTTTCATACAGCGTTTTGGTTTGATTTTTAAACTAGCATAGAAAAATAAGGTACTTTGCCAGGGGGTTACCTTGTATTGCACTAAAATACATCGAATCGCAACAGTTCACACACATTGCTCACGGTCATCAATTTCAGATCAAGGAACAAAAGAAAAAACACATTTGCAAGGAGTTGGTGCATCTCGCTTTTCAAAACTGCAATATATTTTTCGACTGACATTTGAACTGCTTGACGGATGCAAAAATGACATTTGCACCGTAAACGCAAATAACTTATTTTTAAGTCGTTAAATCAGTCGAAATCTTATATCATGCCCTTGGGCCAAAGCATGTGGAAACCAAGTCCCATAGGATGGGGGGAACCCTAATAAAAGGGGCACACATTTTTAATTATTTGGGTACAACTTTTAGCTCCAGCTTAACTTGGAAAGTGCATGTTTTAATGAAATCTTCACAAATGGCAAGGAACACCAAAGCATTTTTTTTTTTCTTCACAAGGATTCTAAAGCATAAATCTTTGTTGCGATGATCATTCTGTTTAGGACAAAGTGCATTTTGACAGCAGTTTACTGGGGAGGAGTTTGGGGGTATCAAAATGTAGACGCTCTGCAGCGTGTTGAAAATTGCTTTGCTCGCAGGCTGTTGGCTGCCCATAACAATATTGCAAATGTTACCAGTCGTGAAGACCTGGGTCTGTGTTTTGAGGAAGATCAGATAAAATTTGCCCCACTTTTATTATGGATTAAATGTTGGCAGAGCCCAGAGGCAAAATCGACAAGAGAATGCACTGCAGACTGTTTATCTTTACAAAATATGAATAAAGTACAGTTTCTGGCGTATGTAAAAGCACTATTTGTTAGGCTCGGGCTTACAGAAATGTTCTCCCATCCTATGTCAACAAAAAAGTAGTTCTAAAGCTATTGTAAGATCTTGCCATGCAGACCTCTGTATGAACGCCAGTTTACACATTGCATTGAGACTGAGGTCTGTGGAGGTTTATGTCCCGATAGTTGCAGGAAAAGACGCCGAACCATATTTATCTCTGTTCGAGAATTCAAGCCATTGTTTTTATTTAACTGCGTTTAGATTACATTTTATACATTTTAAAGTTGCTTACCCCACCCAAGGGAAATGGAAATATGATTTACCCCCATGCCACTGTAATAACCTTTCAAAGCAAAGCATGTGTCCCTTTATCCTGTTTTCCCCTTTATATTCAAAACTCAGATAAACTTTTCTAGTATCGTTACTGCATCAGGCTGGTTTTGCACAATATATGCCTACTGTGGAGTTTTTACAAAGACGTTCCTCAGTAGAGGTATGTCTTACAATATTGACATTTATTAAGTGTCCATTACAAATCAGAAATCAATATGAATCACTAACAACTTAATGAGGCTGTAAGCTATGCTTCATGTTGGTTTTATGAATTGTTTATTATAGTATGTATTTAAGTTTTATGTTTTTATGACATTTTATGTCGAATAAAGAATGATTAGACCTTGGCATTTGCACCAAGTGACTGACTAGTGCAAGCAACAGTTGCATCTGCTGTAGGGCAGCACACACCATTTTTGCACTGGAAGAATCAGGTTTGTACTACATGATCTGTCCCACTTCTCTGACAGCTTCAAGTTGCCTGATGACATATAAAATGTATAGAATCCCTAAGTAATAAAAACCGTTGTGGATTTTTATAAACCTTGTGCACAAATTATTGGCAGGAGAGGTTGCTGGTGTAGGGGTATGTCTTAAAGTACTGATATCATTGTAAATTGTATAATCCACTGAAGTTGCTTACTACTACTTCTGAAAATTATACATCATAACATAACAGGTATGTTTGCTGAGTGTGGTCACCAGAGAGGGGTCGACTTGGTGCTGTTGGTGTGCGTGTTCTTTTATCCAACTTAGTACTACACATTTTGCTAGCCTTTGAAGGCTGAAAGGCCGCATGTATCTGCCAATATTTATACTTGTGACAGTAGGTGAAACAAATCTGTCTGGTGGACGCATTACTCTACTCAGCTCTCTGTGGTGGATGCATTACTGATGTGTCCATATGTGTTGATCCCTCAAGGAAAACTTCCTTTTGTGACGTTTTCATCTGTTACGTTTTGTCACAATGACCGTTTTACAAAAGGCAAATACCATTGCTTCTTCTAGACCCTTCTGGTTGTGGGGATATATGAGGGTTGTAGGTTCTCCACGAACCCAAGGAATTAACAACAGAGCTGCACCATACAATGGTTTTTCATGGTGTACTGAGTATAGACCAGTATATATGGTGAAATATTTGGAGTGAAAAATGGGAATGAAGGAAACCTCTTTGTTTCTGAAATGGGCACATGATAAGGAGTTTAGGAGCTGTGTTATTTGTACATCTCTGAAAAAAATAATAATATATATATATATATATATATATATATATATATATATATATATATATATTATATATGCACATATATAAAAATATATATGCATCTTTATGTGTGTGTATATATATATATATATATATATATATATATATATCTGATAGACTTCTAGTTGCAGATTCCTTACCTTAGAATTTTCCCCCAGGCGTCAGACTGGATCTGGAGATTTTTCTTCGAGCGATACCCTTGCGCGTCGGTAGGTGGCATTGGTCGACTCCGTAGGCGTCGTGGTCGCCGTGATGATCTCGGGAGTAGTACATAGACACCGCCCTCGCGCAGGGACATCAGTTCTTTTCTTTTTACGCGCCACGCGCTGATCCAGAGAGAGCTACCCTGGCTATTTTTTGCCCGAATTAAACAGTTTTGTCGAGGTTTTTTGTGTACGACTTTGGTGCGTCGAGATGTCCCCGAAGATGGGTTCAAGCCTTGTGAGGACTGCCATCGGGCGATGTCGGTGACAGATCCTCATCGCGTTTGTCTGTGGTGCCTCGAGCGCGACCACGACCTGAAGTCGTGCTCCAAGTGTCTGCCCATGCACCCGAAAGCTTTGAGGGAGCAGTCCCTAAAGCTAATGGCGACCCGGCACTCAACTCCGCGTAGGTCCCGGTCTCGCTTGAGAGGAAGGTCTCGAGATCGGTCACGGAGTCATCACCACTCGTCTTCTTCGAAGTCCTCGGGTCAAGATAAGAAGAAGTCGAAGAAGTCCCATCGCTCTCCGACTTCACCCCGTCGTTCGGCCGACGCGACGTGGGACGAGCGTCCACGGACTAGGCCTCTGTCCTCGCAGCCTGCGTCTGGGTCGACTCCGCGCTTCCCTGAGTTTCCCCGAGCCGGAGCCTCCCCCCCCCCCTCCTCCTCCCCCCAACTTAAGGAGTTTTACGAAGCCATGCGCCTCATCTTTGGACGGGCCGACCCTGATACAGCACCTTCGGACCCAAGGGGTTCGGCTGAGGGGCCTTCGGCTTCCACGCTGGCGGCTTCGGCCCCAGCCACCGAGGTCGCCTCCGGATCCGTGCGTGGATCTGCACCGACGCCGGTTGCACCTTCAAGACCTTCCTCGGCACCAGGTCGATTGTCGACGCTCCCGACATCGGTAGTGCCCACTTTCGACGTCGCCCCAGTTCCTATCCCCGACGACTCTGAGTCAGAGCGGTGTCGGCCGACGCCGCCATCTGCTTCAGTGGGCCCTATTCTCCAGAGGTCAGATGCAGACCCTTTTTCCTATGGGTTCGAATAAGGGGAGGAATTGAAGGGGTCCCTGGACTCTTATGAATACCAGGATGATCCTGCTATGGACTGGCCACAGGATTTGGGTGAAGCCAGTGGTCCGGATACTTCTCCTGACACTGGCATGCTGTCTCCTCCTACCGTGGCAACGGCGGAGGGAGCTACTTACAGTATTGTGGTCAGTAGGGCAGCTGAGGTCCTTGGCTTTGAGCTACCTACTGTGGAAGTTAGGTCTAATCTCCTGACAGAGGTGCTTCAGCCTGGGGCTTCTACTTCAGAACCCCTTCTCCCATTCAATGAAGCCCTCACTGATGTCCTTTTGGGTTCATGGTCCAAACCCAACACAGGGGCTCCTGTGAACAGGACTATCGCTCACCGTCATCGGCCTGGCCGAATGACCCAAAATTCCTGTCCCAACACCCTACGCTTGAGAGTCTTTTAATCCAGGCTTCCTCTTCTTCTGGCACGTTCCCTTCCGCACCCCCGGATGGGGAATCCAAAAGGCTGGAACAATTTGGCAAGAAGTTGTTTTCTTCCTCCAGCCTCGCACTGCGGTCTGTAAACACCGCATGTCTTTTGGGCTGTTATACCCACTCCCTGTGGGATACGGTTGCACAAGTCCTGCCGCAGATACCGGAGGGGGCCCGTGTTATCGTCTCCCGAGCAGTTAAAGATGGGAGAGACGCGGCAAAGTTCACTATCCGTTGTGGGCTGGATATGACCGACTCTATAGGCAGATCAGTTGCGACGACGGTGGCCTTAAGGCGCCACGCCTGGTTACGCACTTCTGGTTCTCGGGGGATGTCCAAAAGTCACTCATGGACATGCCCTTTGATGGCACCCATCTCTTTGGAGACAAAGCGGACTCAGCCTTGGAGAAATTCAAGGACTCCAGGGCTACGGCTCGGTTCCCTGCTCTTTCCTCTGCCACACGCCCACCACAGTCCGCTTTTCGTCCCCTTTGTGAACACGGAAGGGGCGCCCTGTCACGTCCTCTACCCAGCCACCGTGCCACGCACGCTGGACAGCCTATGCGTGGCCGAGGACGTGGAATCCCTCGTGGGACAGGGACCCAGAGGTCTGTCCTGTCCACCTCTGCCCCCGCTGCAGCCTCCAAACTCTTAATCCGTTCCTTCGCTCCCACCCAGTTGGTAGCAGGACCCGCCATCACCTGCCCCACTGGGAACACATCACCACGGATGGGTGGGTTTTGCAGATCATTCGGAAGTGCTTCCTTCACCTTCGCCCCAGACAGTCATCTCCCACCTTCAGACTACGGTGAACCTCCTGCACCAGCTGGGGTTCACTATAAACGTGCCGAAGTCACACCTGACTCCCTCTCAGAAGCTCCCTTTCAGCTGTTCTGGACACAGTGCAATTTCAGGCTTATCCTCCCGACAAGCGAGTCCAAGACATTCAGGCTATGATTCCGGTCTTTCAGCCTCGGTCTTGGGTTTCGGTGAGACTGACTCTGAGGCTGCTGGGCCTCATGGCTTCCTGCATCCTGCTAGTAACACATGCCAGATGGCATATGCAGGCTTTGCAGTGAGACCTGAAGTTCCAGTGGGCGCAGCATCAGGGAAATCTCTCCGACATGGTCCAGATCTCAGAGGGGACTTCGAAAGACCTGCAGTGGTGGCTTTCGAATCCAAATTGGGTCAACAGCAGACCTCTCTCCCTTCCCCAGCCAGATCTCTCTATAGTGACAGATGCGTCACTTCTAGTTTGGGACGGTCACATGGGGGAGGCGGAGATCAGAGGCCTCTGGTCTCCGGCGGAGTCGGGACTGCACATAAATATGCAGGAGCTCCGGGCGATCAGGCTTGCGTTAAAAGCATTCCTTCCCTCTCAAAGGGAAAGTAGTGCAGGTGTTCACGGACAACACTACTGCCATGTGGTACTCCAACAAACAAGGCGGGGTAGGGTCCTGGACCCTTTGTCAGGAGGCACTACGCCTCTGGACATGGATGGAACATCAGGGCATTACCCTGATGGTTCAACATCTGACGGGCTCTCTCAACGCCAGAGCAGACAAACTCAGCCAACGACGCACAGTCGATCACGAATGGCATCTCCATCCGGAGGTGGCGCATGGTCTCTTTCTCAAATGGGGAGAGCCTTGGTTAGATCTGTTTGCCTCTGCAGAGAACGCGCAATGTCAGTTGCTCTGCGCGTTGGAGTTTCCAAGGCGGCACTCGATCGGAGACGCTTTTCGTCTCGAGTGGAGCTCCGGCATCCTTTACGCCTTCCCACCTATCCCTCTTCTGCCCAGAGTTCTCAAGAAAATAAAGTACGACTGGGCCCAAGTTATCTTGGTGGCTCGGACTGGGCTCGAAGAGTGTGGTATCCAGAGCTATTGAGCATGTCCATCGATCCTCCACTCAGACTGCCTCTTCGGGCGGATCTTCTGTCGCAGCAGCAGGGGACGGCTCTCCACCCGAACCTGTCCAACTTCCGCCTTCATGCATGGAGATTGAGCAGCAACAGTTGACGGCATTTGCCCTTCAACCCGAAGTCTGTAATGTTATCTTGGCAGCCAGGCATCCATCGACTAAAACTGTATACGCCTGTCATTGGAATAAATTTGTGGCATGGTGTATCAACAAATCTTTTGACCCCCTTTCTGCCCCTCTGTCTGAGGTTCTTCTGTTCATTCTTTCTTTAGCCCAGCAGGGCTCTGCTTTTTGGGCACCCTTAAAGGGTATTTGCCATTTCCGCCTTTCTGAGGCTTCCTGATCAGCCCTCACTCTTTAAATCTCCTATTGTGAGTAGGTTCTTGAAAGGGCTCACCCACTTATTTCCTCCCACTCCGTTCATCATGCCTCAGTGGGATCTTAATCTTGTACTTACTTACTTGATGTGCACCCCCTTTGAGCCACTGCATAATTGTCCTGTGAGGCTCCTCACATTCAAAACTGTCTTTCTGGTCGCTATCACCTCTGCTCGTAGGGTGAGTGAGCTTCAGGCCCTTTCTTCAAAGTTTCCATACTTGTCTGTACACCCTGACAAAGTGGTGTTATGCACTAGAGCTTCCTTCGTTCCTAAGGTGGTTACACCATTTCAAGTGGGCCAGTCCATCACTTTGCCTACCTTCTACGCACCCCCACATCCTTCCCATGACGAGAGACTCCACCATCTGGACCCAAAAAGAGCGTTGGCGCTCTACCTCAATCGTACTAAGAATTTCCGGGTGGACGATCAACTCTTTGTTGGCTATGTGGATGCGAAGAAAGGGAAGGCGGTGCAAAAGCGTATCATCTCTCAATGGGTGCTTCTTTGCATCAAACTGTGCTACGCTTTGGCTAAAAAGCAACCTCCTGAAGTCTTGCATGCTCAGTCTACCAGAGCAACTGCTGCTCCCACTACGTTAGCACGCGGAGTTCCTGTCCTGGATATCTGTCAGGCAGCTACTTGGGCATCCCTGCACATGTTTGCTAAACATTACTGCCTGGATAGTCAGGTCCGTCGTGACGGCTACTTTGGTTGTTCGGTCCTGCAGGACTTTCTAGTATGATCTTGGTTCGCAGCCCACCACCAAGGATATCATTGCTTGGGTATCTATTCTAAGGTAAGGAATCTGCAACTAGAAGTCTCTATCAGATGTAAAAGTTACTTAACTTTGGTAACGAAATATCTGGTAGAAACATATTCTAGTTGTATATTCCTTACCGGCCACCCATCCTCCCCACTTGCGAACTGATTTCTAGGGACAGAGATTCCCTCTTTCAGGTCCTTAGCACTGGTGCACCAATCTCATTGTTCTTAGCGGCTCTGCACTCTGGCATGGAAAGTCATTAAAAGAAACTGACGTCACTGCGCGAGGGCGGCAGCTATGTACTACTCCCGACGTCATCACGGCGACCACGACGCCTGCGGAGTCTCCAGACGCCACCTACCGACGCGCAAGGGTATTGCTCGAAGAAAAATCTCCGGATCCAGTCTGACGTCTGGGGGAAAATTCTTAGGTAAGGACTCTGCAACTATAATATGTCTCTACCAGATATTTTGTTACCGAAGGTAAGTAACTTGTACGTATATATGTATATATACATGTGTGTGTGTATATGTATATTTCACTGAAAAAAAACAAAGATTACTGGGACGTCATAGTTGGATCCACGTTTTACTCACACAAACCCATAGAAATTCAGCAATTATAGTAATACTTATGTTAAGAAACTATAACTTGTAGCCTAAAATTACTTTCTGGCACGGGTTATAGTTTCTTTAGATAAGTGTAACTATAAGTATTACTGTAACTGCTGAATTTGTGTGGTTTTGTGTGGGTAAAAAGTGAATCTAACTAACGTCCCTGTAACTCTTTTTTTTGGGGGGGAGGAGGGTGGGGGTGAATGTCAGGTTTTTTTTCCCCGTTTTTTTTTTTATGTAATGCAATATATTCATACCGTACATTAATACAACCACAGCCTGCAGCCAGGCCCTGATGCCCACAAACCCCCCTCTATGCACCCAACCCCATGGTGCGCACTGCCTTTGGCCATGTGCGGCAGCGGTATGGTATGTGAGTCAGTGAGTTTTTTTTTCCTTTTAGATGAATGTTCCTTTTCCCCTGATATCTGTATTTGTTTTCCTTTAATAATTTCAAAATTACTGAACAGATTTGCGACAAATAACAAAAAGAGATCTTTCTGGGCCAAGATCTAGCTTTCTGCCAATTGTGGTGTAAATCCATTCAGTGGTTTGGGCTGTAGTTGTGTTCAAAAATCGCAAAATCCCCATAGACTTTGCATGGGGGAAAAAGTATTTTGAGCCCCTCCCTTTTTCTTATCCTCGATTGGCGAATTACCCCATTACTTTCCAGGCAGCAGCTGAACTAATTACCGTGCAACTTTTGAAACTTTCATCAAGGTTCAACAAATGGCGCCAAAGTTATTAGAAAAAGAAAAAAATCTTTATCTGTGTGAAAAGTTGGTCCTAATTATAGCTGCCTACTGGCTATTGCCAGTACGTAATAGAAATTAAATGTTTGTGGATTGCACTGGTTGGAATAATCACTATTTTTTCATTTCACTTGATTTTCTCAAACAACCTTCATCCCATGTGTTTCTGTTTCGGCTTCCACCCATGTTTCATGGTCTCCCTTCCGATCCAGCACTTCGGTAACCTTGATTGATGTAGTGTAGCTTACAAGACCTAAGTACTAGATGCTACAAATGTGGTTGCAATGTATTTTTGGGTGCACACATTATTTTAGAACATCTGTATCTAGAAGTTGTAATATCAAAAATATTTAGGACTTGCAGCATCAAAACACTATGAATTATATGCACAGTTATTCATATACTTGGAAAGATTAAAGGCTGGGTGTACCTGTCGGTTTCTAGACTATGGATAGAGGCACTCGATGGGTAGAATAACAACAGGCATAAATGGGGTAGTATGTGCTAGAGGAGTAGGTTGCTAAAATTCAAAACTGTCATCTAGCTCCTCTTAGAGTTTTAGGAGACTTTGTGATGCCTGTGCTTTAACATTGCTTATTGAAGGCCACTCTTGAATATATCCATAAAAAGAATACGTTATTATGCTGCAATTATGTGTATGCATATTTCCACTGTTACAGTATGCCTTATCTGTTTATTAGCGAACAGTGATTTTGTCTGTTACTCTATATACCAGATGGCATTAAATTTAGACAAACTTTTTCCAACAATGTTTTGCTGACTAAAAATTTAACTTGGTGATACGTCGCAATAAAGGTCAATATATGCTTGTCTGAGCATATTTTGGTGACATATTGGTAACCCTATTTCTTTCGTGAAAAACAATTCATCATACATTGCATGTGAACACCACTGTTTGATCTTTCTCTTGCTGCCAGAAACGTATCTTAAAGTTGAATGAACTCTAAAGAAGTTCCAGATTGAGCCTAGTTATTGCAGCACACATCTAGGTAAAACTATGGATTTTATTGCTTTACCTCGGATAATTACAGGGTCTGAGGATGTTGCAGTTTAGTAATCTTTTGGAGCCACCATGTGCATCAGCAGCCATTAGTTGCTTTGTCATGTCATTTCTCATGGAGGTGTGTTCTTGTATTTATTGTTTTTACTATGCATATTTGCCGTTCTATGCATGTCTCTCAATATTCACCTTCTCAAAGAATTGTCGTACAATGCTGATGAAGCTCTTGAGCAATGCAGTCAGTTCGACCCGATTTTAGAAGATTGTCTGATGGATTCTGATCACACTGTGGTTGTCATTGATGGGTTTTCTTGCTTCTCAAGGATTTCGAATTGTGGGATGATGTTGGTTTGAACATTCCAAAACCCCCAGATGTGCTTCAGTTGTATCGTGACTTCGGAAACCACCAGGTTACTGTGAAAGATATGGTCGATGTCGGCGTTGTTGTAGAAGATCATGAGTTAGATCCGAGGCCGAGAAAGGACAGCGATGCTTCGATTGAAGAGCCTCAGACCATTGCGGTGAGATATCTCTAGCTTCTTATATTATCTAATTGTCAAGGCTGCGGTTAACACATATCCTTGCTAAAAAGCTTGTAAGAATCAAGGTCCCTGTATGTTGTTGAGTTTTTTTGCAATTTTTACCTTATCTCCGATCAAGTGCACAAGTGAAGCAGTTAAATGTCAATCATCCTTTACTACTTTACTACTAAAATTTCTGCTTCCTTCAAGACTTAATATAACTTTTGGAACATCTCAAAACAATTGATACTCTTATTCTAGTTGTGGAATTTGGATGTGCCTGTTATAGCTAGTCAAACACACTGTGTGCTTTCAGGAAATGTATTCTATTTAAGACATTGCCATGTCTAAATCATCTTGCAGATGTGGTACTTAAGTTAAATATATTTTATATAAAAAAACATATTACATATAAATACTTTTCCTGTTTTGTTTTACATATTTACAAAAATACAAACTTACTGCCACACTTAATACAAATTATAGTGGAAGATAAAAAAGTTATTTTTATTTTTCTATTTGCTCTCTCAATAATAAAGGTTGGCAGACGTTTAGCGATACACTTTGGTAAGTAAGTGCAGTGCAGTGTAAGTACAATCAGCAATTCGGTGGACTCAGTGGCTGATGTATCGTGCCTAATAAACATACATAGTCATTTACACATTTGAAAGAAACCACAAGTAACAAGAAAGATAGGAAAGAAAAGAAGGAGGTCAGTAAGTTGTATACCTTCGTAATGGCGTGTATGATAATAAGCCACTATCAGTACTGTCCAGGTTGTTAACACGTGCGCCATTATAAGATGTGGCATCTCCCTTTGGGAACAGTTCTATAATAAGCACAAGGATAATTGTGAATGTGAACACAATCGAGGACACTAGTTGCATTTGTATTAGTCGTAGTCATTGAGAAGACAGGGACCCACCTCTAAAAAGGGCAGGTGTGGGAGGTTGGTGGGATTACGTGCTGGAGTGTCCTGTTGTGAGCGTGTATTGACAGCTAGTAAATGAGAGCTCAGTGGTTGCCAAATGTCTTTGGGTCGGGAAGTTGGAGGTTGAAGGGAGGCATGAACTTCGGTATGTAGTTTCACAGTACGTCACACTGGTGACCTGTTTAGTAATTTAGCTGTATTGTACACTGAGGGAGATTATGAGTATATCCCAATAGTGCAGTAAGAGGTTCAGGGATAATGTCAAGCATGAGAGAAAGTTTTTGTAAAATGTCAACCCAAAAGATAAGTAATTTTGGATAGCTCCAGGCCATATGGATAACATTTGCACAGTCCATCTCACAACGCTGACAGTGTGGGGATCGAGTTGAATTATATGTATGCTGATCTAGTGGAGTGGTATAAGCCCTTTGCAGAAATGTAAAATGCATTTGTTTATGACGGTGGTTTGGAGAAACCAATCTGGTCTATGCACAGCATGCCGCCCAGATTTTATCAGTTATCGGCCGTCCCAAGTCATCTTCCCAACGTGTTCTATCTTTGCTCTTATGTCTTGGGAGTACATTTAAGCTTGCTGCTAGCAGGCGAGACAATCTAGCACAGTTATCGTCGGACGCCATTAGCATCAGAGGTGTAAAGTCATCTGGGACAATGGGGTAGGTAGGGACAACTGCACGCAATGCTCTGTGAAGGCTGAACAGATTAAAATGGTCCAGCAATGTGGCGTCATGAAACCGTGTATCTGTAGTGTGAAATGGTATGTCCACCAGGGAAAATGTCTCTGAATGTTGCCAGGCCATATTTCAATAGAGTGCATTTTACAAGTGTTGTGCACAACATGGGGAGCCAAGGGTTATCCGCAATTGGCAGGACATTCAAGTAGATTAGGGAAGCTCCCAGGAACCTCTGTAGCTTTCTCTACGCCCAACAAGTAGTATGTAAGTTCTGAACATGACTGGGATCTAGGTGGATTCCCAGGGCAGGAGAGATGCAAGGGGAGTTGGTGCCTCCAAATCTATCTTTGGTTCAGAGTATAACAGCTGAGTATTTGCATGATACCAAAAGTGGGCATATTGACAATGGGCTGCAAGATAATACAATTGTAAGTAGGGGACCCTGATTCCACCCCTCTTGTATGGGAGTATCCGTGTGCTCCTTGACCAGATGAGTTTCAAGGTAATACTCCGGAGGGAGCTAAAGAAAGCATTGATGAAAGTAACTGGTATATTAGTAAACAAATATAGGAGTCTGGGGAGGACAATCAGCTTCAGAATTGCGATCCTGCCAGCCATTGAGAGGGGTAGGTTAATCCATCTGTCAATTTGTGTCAGCAGGGATTCCATGACAAAACCATAATTTAATTTCTATATTGTGTCTTTATCTTTGTGAATCACTGCACCAGATCAAGGGGTAATCGCTTCGTACATTCAGGGATTTAGAGGGAATAGTTAAGATTTGGACCAGTTTATCTAGAGTCTGGAGAGAGCATCAAATCTCACTGCCTCTCTCAGGAGGGGTGTGACGTTGTCTTCTGGTTTTTGGATGAATAATAATATATCATCTGCATATAGAGAAATGAGTAGAGGGCCCGGTTTCAACTGAAGTCTGTGATGTAGGTGATTGAGAGTGAGTTGACATACCAAAGGGTTTAGGGCTATGACAAACAGGTGAGGTGAGAGGGGACAGCCCTGTCTTGTGCCTCTTAGTATTGGAAAGAGGTTTATGATGGTGCCATTTAATATGATGTGTGCCATTGGGAGGGTGTACAGTAAAAGTCCTAAAGCAGATAATCCGTGCAATATACCTAATTTACAGAGTACAGCACGCAAGAAGGGTCATTCAAGAGAGTCTAATGCATTTTCTGCATGCAAAAGTGCAATGGCAGCTGAGAGGTCTGGAGAAATTCTGTTGAGGACACAATACGGCACAAACATTTAGTGCTGTGGATCTGTGTGTAATGAAGCTGGATTGTGCAGTTGACACCGGTTGATCCATTAGTAATGCAAGCCTAGTAGCCACAATTTTACTGTTGTAGTTTAATAATAATGGGCAGTAAGAGACACAAAATAAAGGGTTTTTACCATGCTTGGGAAAGAGTGTTATTACAGCCTCCTGCATATTCAGATTAAGTACTCCCTCCTTTAGGGATTCCTTGTAGACCACCAGCAATCAGGGAGGGAGGGGGCTAAGAGGTGTATGAAACATTTATAAAACTCTCCAGTATAACTGTCAAGCCTGTGTGCTTTAGAGCCGTTCAGGGAGTCAATGGCCTATATTACTTCATTGGAGTTGATGGGGTCATTCAGAAATTGTTGTTATTGATTAGTGAGCCATATCATTACTGTTTCCTCTAAATAAGTTGATAAAGTAATTGGATTGTTATCAACCTGCAGACTGTATAATTGAGTGTAGTATTGGAGGATGGCTTTGGTATTGCTGCAGTAGATGTATGACGTTGGTTATCGTCTGTTTCGAGTTCCGGAATGTAGGAGTTGCCCCTTGGTGGTCGGAGTAAGCGGGCCAGTGTCTGGCCTGGTCGCTCCCCCTGCCCATATCTACGGGCCCTCACATATATACCCAGGCATAATACTTCCCTTTCTGCTTGGTCCCGATATTCAGCCAGCAATGCTTCTCTCTCCTGAGTGTTCGGTCGTTTGTTGATTAATGATGCCTGGGCGTCTAGAGAGACCAGGCGGGTCTCCTGAGAGTGCAGAGTCTTGAGGATATCACAGAGGACCCCTATAATTTGGCAATGCAGATGCCTCTCATATGCATCCCATAGCATGGAGTGGGTGCTCACCATTGCGTCGTTGAGTTGGAAGTATTCCAATATAGCGCAGCGTATTTCAATGTAGAATAGTTTGTCTTGCATGGCTAATATGGGGAAACCCCAGTGCCTTTCACGGTTGCTAGCCTGTGGGATGTCTGGTGTGATAAGTTGTGGAGAGTGATTGGAGAGTGTACAAGTAAATGTAGTGCAGCAGAAAACCAAAGACATAGCTTCTTAGATAGAAGGAGGTAGTCAATCCATGTCCACATGTTGTGTTGAGCCAAGCAATGAGTATATCGCAATTCAGAGAATCGTTTCAGGAGCCAAGAATCCTGCAAAAGATCTCCTTGAGTAATAGCGATTGATTTAGGTTTTGTCACAGGGGCCGTAGCCATGGAATCTGCAAAGGGATCCATTAATAAATTATAATAATAAATTATAATCTCCTGCCATTAATGTGATTATAGTTGAGCCACCCTAACATGGTAGATATGGTAAGATAGAAGTTTGGGGAGTCGACATTAGATGCATACATTTTGGCCAGTAGTATGGAATGGCCCACTAATGAGCCAGTCACCAAGATGTATCGCCCCTCAGCATCAGTTGTAGTGCTTGTATGAGTTAGTGGAACATTTCTGTAAATTATAGTGCAGACCCCCCTTGTATAGGAGTTATAGTTCGCATAGTAGCGATGCATTCCCCAAGTCGAGGCAAATGCGGGTAGCATGTTTGGCGACAGATGAGTTTCCAGAAGAAATGCAATTTGTGCGCCTTATCTAGTGATGTACTGGAGGACCTGTCTACTATTACGGCGATCATTAAGTCCTCTAATGTTCCATGTGATAGCTTCAAGGGAGAGACCACCATTGTGCCTAATTTGGTTTGGACCATGGCCAATATTGCTGATTCTAAAGTACAAAGTGGGTGCAACGCCACAAGAACAGCATTCATAATGATCAATGTACAAACCTAACAAAACAGCAGTTCCCCTAACGCTCCCACCACCCAAACCAGGTGACCCCTAACCCAGTTAATACCCATAAAAAACCCTCTATTAATCAAACAACAAAACAGGTAAAAGAGTGTGTACCACTTCGGGGTTGGTGAAATCACGCCAGCGCCCTGTGTAGTAAAGATTGGTGACTAGAGGATGGTGTCGGGCAATAGTATGCAAATTAAAGGAGTGTACTTATCCACATGTGAAGGTCAGCTTGAGTAAGTTTCTGGGTGAAACCAGTAATCTGATATAATCAATAAATTCATCAGAAGTGACCCCATCATTCTACGGAAAATAGGTAATTGCTGGTACTAGGGTGAAGGTCCAAAGGATTACTGATTTGTGTGGTTGCCCGGGCTGCTCCACGTTCCCTCTGCAGCCTCTTAAAGAAGTCCTGTGCCTCTTGAGGTATGTCACAAACATGTACTTGTCCATTTGCATCAACACAGAGGTGGGCCGGGTACAGCATCCCATATTGGAGGCCCAGTTTCTTGAGTGTAGTTTTTATCTCCAAAAATTTACGGCAGGCCTCTTGAACCATTGCTGTAAAGTCAGGGTACAAGGAGATAGGGGAACCTTGCCACGTAAGTGGACCGTTTTCCCTGACACAGTTCTGTGCCTCAGTCCCTAAAATTAAGGACTCTGGCTATGGTGGGTCTTGGTGGGCATCCCGGATTGGGCCGTGGGCCAAGGGAATTGTGGGCACATTCAGTTACGTAGGTGGTAGTAAAGTGTTGCACGCCAAATAGATCAGTCAGCAGTTTTTTGACAAAGAGGTCTAGTCGACCGGCGTTGTTGGCTTCTGGGATTCCCAATATGCGAAGGTTATTACATTGGCCCCTTGTCTCTAAGTCTTCATTTTTTTATTGCCATGGTTTTCAGAACTTTCCCCATACAGTCTAGGCGACGCACAGACTGAGCAGCCCCACCCTCCAAGTCTGATATTCTCCCTTCTGCGGTGGTCATTTGAGTGTCATGGCGGCTCAGTTGATCGGTCATTATGTCTGGTGTCTACGCCAGCACATCAGAGCAGCCCTCCATGGCGCCAAAGCCAGCTCTGAGCTCTGCCATGATATTGTCAGTGTTACTCACCATGAGAGTGTTGGTGCGGCCTTTTTTGGCCCTTGGTCAAGGCTGATTGTTGTTCGGGTCCCTCAGGATTCGTTTTTTTTTTAAAATGAGTTATCTCTGTTTTGGGTCTCTTGGTAATGTGTCCTCAATGATGTAGTGCAGCGGTGACCTAGCGTCTACGAGCACCGTCTGTTTCCGGTGGGAGGGCACTGTGCATCAAATTATTAATGTTCTGTGTTTCAATCATGAGGAGAAGGTGCCTAAATATAGCGTACAGCGAGGGGCATGAATGTCGAATTGCAGGTTAATGGTAGAAGGGGTTACGGTCTGATTGCCAGTTCCATGCACAACACTACTGTGGATTTGATATATGCAGCAAAGGCTCCATGCCCCAGGCTGGGCCACACTAATAGCGAAAGGTAGGCCGCCACACCCCTCAGGTCAGGTTTCGGCAGTGGCATCAGGGAGACTGGGGGGGGGGGGTACATGCCATGGGACCAAGTGAGTGAGGTAGGTGGGGCCGCTCAGGACATGACAACACTTATGACCAGTGTACCTCTGAGTTGCAGCAGGGTTCCAGGCTTTTTCCCTTACCTCGTGGCACACAAGATTGTCCCGAGTCTGGCCACGGCCCCAACAAAAGTTCTACTTCATGTTTTACAAAATAGAAGCCCCAATATTACTCAAAGAAATACAGACCACAAGAAATTTAGAAAATGGCTTCTGATTCCGTTCTGTCCTTCCTTCCTAGTTCAGTCATTTAAGTTACTTCCTAAGACAGCTTGAATGTTGCATATTAGACCTGGATGATCATTTTGTAAATTCCAGGCCATAGAATGAAATAGCCATTCGAAGGCTGGAATTTGTCCTTCCTGTCTATTTTGTGTTCTGTCAATTTTGGCATGGTCCATTTTAGGCTGCTTATTATTTGAGGTAGTTGGCTAAAATGATATCTCCCATAGTGTGCGACAGCCGACAATGCAAAATTTGGTCTTGGGGTTGTAGGAAGTGATCAGCAGCACAGTTTTTGTTCAGATCAAAATGTATTTTTTCATCATCAGACTTTGTTCGAAAGCAAGAGAGACAAAGACCGAAAGAAAGAGGAAGACAAAGATAGGAAAATAGTGACAAAGGAAGGCAGCAGGAATGAAAAAGAACCATGAAGAGTTAAATATATAAGGTATATAGGGTGATATATCAAACAGGCTTGAAATTTGACAACTTCTGTGATCAACAGAGCTGTGGTGGACTCCTAACAAAAGTAAGTTCTGATTGCATGGCTTTTTGCCATTATGTGGATGGCCTTTATTTATTTGAGTCAGATCTAATTCTTGCAAACATAATCAGTGAAAATAACCATTTTATACTTGTGCTTTTTGCTTAAAGAGTTTAACTTCAGCCATTGCACATAACCTGCCTACTAAAGGCTTAATTAAGAATACAAATGCACTAAGAAACAGGAGAGCCCATTCGTACTCATTCTGTATATGCTGAAGAACCTTAGTATTATTTTGGAAATACAATTATTTGCAACCTCAGTCTGGATATGTCTATTTTATAAAACTGATGAGCATGTGTTCTGTGCAAAATCCTTGTCCACCTAGCCATGACAATGTTGCTTTCCATCAGTTACATTAGTGGCACTCACAGTGCAATCCGTCAACACAGTTAACAGCAAGAGTAACAAGGTTTAGAACCCTCCTGAGGTTCGCCAGCCAAGGGGACACTAACTCATGGCTCAGAATTTGCTGATCACAACAGTCCCGCTGAGTTCGGAGAAACGTGAAGGCAGGTGGTTCATCAACAATGAAGCGTTTGCAGAATTCTTGGTGCATGAAGGTGAGAGTTAAGCATTGGGTAGATGTTTTTTCAGCACCAAGAAATGCTAAATTCAAAGATTTCCCATCCAATCCAAGTATCTAGAATCCAACTAGAAAAAAATCCTTTTTGATCAGCTGATTAGGCATTTTTTGCTGTGTATTGTTTCCCCCATGCTCCTATTCCTCTTCCCTCAAAAAATGATTCTCAAGCTAAAATGATTCAGAAAGAAGATGGCTTGTTTCAACATGACCTCCTCAGTGGTGTGTTCCAGACCTTCTTTCCTTTTCAGAGAAGCGAGGCATGAGATTAATCTTCGGGCCTAGTTCCTAAATACCCGAAGTTATGGACTTCTTATTCTGATTACATGGGCTTTCTCAAAAGTTCAAGGGACCTGTTTGAAAATGCTCCAAGAGGAAAAGGAGAGTCCCTTTAATGGAAGAGATTGGTACAAGAACATTGTTCTGTATGTATAGTAGAATAAAGAACAATGTTCTTACTATTTTTACCTGGCTAATCTGTTTTGACAATTTCAGTTCATAATCTTTCATTGGGTAACCAGTACATCCTATAGAAAAGTACACTTTATACATTCCTTCGCATCAAAGCTGTAATGATAAATTGTTTTAGAGGTCATTAAATCTTCTGTCCTGCAAGAACTTAATTTCCCCTCAGCTATTTGTAGTGTTATCTAGATCGTCAGGGCCTCTTTTTGAACTGATAGGTAAATGTGACCTCATATCAACTTTCATGAAAAGTAGCTGTCTTAGCTTCAGTGAATTGAGCCAGAAATACTAGTAAAAAAAAAAGGCTCCACTTCCTCATTAAAATACAGATTCACTGGCTTGACACCACTGAAAGGTCCCTCTGGGCCTTATGAAAGATCCTATATCAACTAAGTCCCTTTAGTATAACAAATGTTTATTGGTTTATTCTCCAATGTGTTGGTACGTTTTTTGTAGAATGTACCCCAAGTTACAGTTGTATTTCACTTCAGTCACAATTGTTGAAATTGTTGACGATTAGGATTGAAATGAACTGTCTAAATTATTTTCTGCCTTCTCATCCACTACAGCAAAACATCTGAAAAATAGAGACTATCAGTTTCTCTTTGAAGAAAAAAACACATTTTAGAATAGATGACCAATTTTACTAATTCCAGAATGGCAGAGCTATTCTTAAGCAGTCCAACCCTAGATGTGTTGCTGTGTACTGAAGTTTGACTTGGGTTTGAATAAATAATTAATTGAGAGCTTTAAGAGCTCCCCTTAGTACAGGTAAAGTTGCTTCTTCTGTGATCCTTGAGGGTCACTTAGTTTTGAGCACTTGTCACCTCAGTTTAGATGTTCACAAGCAACCACTCTTGATACAGAGATGAAGAATGAGTTGCAGTTTGAATAAACTGTTCTACAAAGGTTTGTGGTAAATTACTTTGCCTCCTCAATTGATGCTGCTTTATAAGTGGTTTAGAATGTAAAATTTGGGCAGGGCTGGAACGGAAACCAAAATTAGCTGTGGCTAAAATGTTCAAACCCACCTCACACTTCGGAAAACCACACTACAATGGATCCATTTGGCCATGTCTTAGTCAGATCATCCAATTCTGCTATGATAGCAGCCCCTAACCTGCAGCGTGCTGTTACAATCCTAGAGTGCCAGAATAGCCAGTCTACAATTAATTATCTGGGATAGGATATTGGTTAGAAAAACACTGTTTCCAGTTGCTAATATTTTAAAATTCAACCTTTTTTTTGCTGTAACTTTGTATGAAATATTTGGCAGTATTGCCCTATTTGACAGTGTGTTTGACTAAACAAAAATGAATGCTTGCAACATAATCAACAGAAGAGATTCTCTGTAACCCAGAAAGCGCATCTATAGGAAATTGACTTTGGCAATGCACATATTTAGTTACTTCAGTACTTTCATTTCCAGTTTGCGAAGCAACATGTTAGGATGATTTCCATGACATAGTATCTACATACAACATTCAGAGCAAGTCACAAATATGTGGGGCCTGATTCAGAGGTTGGTGGAAGGCCTTACTCCATCACAGACATGGCAGCTATCCCATCCGCTGTATTACAATTCCATTATAGCCTATGGAAATATAAATATGGCAGAGGGGATATCCGCCACTTTTGTGACAGAGTAACCCGTCAGCCAAACTCTAAATCAGGTCCTTTGTCTGCTGTTTGTGGAGGGCTGCTTTTCTTATTAATGACAAACAAAGTTTGCAGCAGAATGTATGCCAGGAGTTATGATGATATAAATATTTCCTAGGGGTTGATGTATTATTTTCTTCTTTTTTTTTCTTTACCTTCAGGAATCACTGATAATTCAGGAACTAGAAGACCAAATTAACACACTATATAGTGAGAAAATGTCCCTGCTAGAACAAATTCAAAAACTTGCAAGGTAGGTTTTACCAAACCCTTCATCGGCCTGTACTAGTGACACTTATGTTGCGTTTTGTGGAGCCTTGTTGTCCCCTGCTTTGTTTAACTGTCCATCAGAGGTATCCCCAAGTGACAGAATTATGGGTGAACATCACACTTTAAAAATATTCAGTTATTAATTTAAGTGCTCTTGGAAAGGGGCAACGGACACCCTCCACACCTCATTGGGGTCTCTTCATGCGTATTTAAACATACCATATGTACTATAGATCCATACTTATATTGAACACTACTTTGCAGTTGAGAGGCATTTTTCTCCGTATTAAATGGGTTCCTATTTTAGTGTCAATGTTTATCTTTCCTTAAAAATAAATAATGTTTCACGTTTGCACGTCATAATTTTTTTTAAAACAATTATGTATTTGTAGGCTCACTTTTTAAATCAAATGTAGGCATTAATAGAAATGTCAAAAATGTTGATTGATTGAAATATTGAGTATGTCTAATAATTTGACAAGCAATTTCATAACGTGTCAAGCACTTGCTGTTGCAAGTCAACATTCATTTGTGTATGTTGAAGAGTGTTTTCTTTCATTTACTCATAATATTCTTTGTTGGCTGTGAGTAGATGCCTAAGAGCTAAGCAAAAACAGGTGGCTGGTACTAATCTGACTAACTTGGTGGGTTTTTAGAAATTATGTATTGCATCAAGTTCCTGTTCAAAAGCAGAAACCAGTAAACTTTGGATAGAGTGGACAGAACTAGGTTTCTGCTGCTCACTGAAAAAATAGGTGAGTGTTCTGAGGGAGAACAATTCTCATGGTACAGTACTATTTATATAAGTCACCACCAATACTTATAGATGTGAGGTACCGTAAAATATTTAATAAGTTCTCCATGAGTTGCAAGCTGGTTGAAGCAACAGAAGGCTTATGTGATTTCATAGATCTCCATTGCTGCCTGCTACCCCTACAGCAAAAGCAATCAACAGGAACACAACCAACATACTATAATAACCTATATCAGATAGGATAGTAATATTATATATTGCATTCTAATCAATGCCAGTTTACTAAACAAAAGATGAAATCATATACATAACCGGCTAGTGGACCTCAAACCCCACATTGTCCTCATTACATAGAGTTGGCTAGGTGATGATGCTGCACCCATGCTGCCCAAGGCAGTCCCTGAAGGATATCTAATTGTCTTCAGCAGTCGTCCAAGCAAGAAAGGTGTAGGGCCAGCGGTGGCCCACAAATGTACACTACATATATCCAGCATGTCTTGTAATGCAAATTATGATCTGTTTTCAGCTTGCTCTGTGTCTTACTTAATCTCCTCAACCTTTCCATGCACAATCAAGGTTTTGAAGATTATCTCCTGGGCCCTATAGTGGATACTACAATGGACAATATAAACCATTACATACCAATAACTCTCTAGGCTTCAACACAGTATGCCATTTAGAGAGTCTGAAGTAGAACAGCAATCTGCCTTGGACACCTCATGCAGGAGGCAGTGCTGTTGACACAGACAGACACACACAGACACACACACACTCTCACTCTTTCACCGTCCCATTATGTTAGTCACACTTTGTGTCAGTGTTCAACTCTAACATTGGTTTGCTTCACTGCTGCTCTGAAGATCTCCAGCTCAACAGCAGTGTCTCAGGCATCATGTGTCTGCATTTGTTCAGGTCCTTGTAAGGAGTGATGGAGGTTATTTGCGCGAGACTAACATCTTCTCTTCCAACTAAATGGCAGCCTGCTCTGCCAGTCTACCAAATGCCTCCACCACCACAGCAACCTATTGCTCTTGCTCATCTACCTGTGCCAGTAACTTCATCTTCAACCCTTTAGCTGCAAACTCTATCAACTCCAAAGAATACAGGCAACCAGAGCATAAAGGAAAGTGATGATGAAATTCATGCTGTGGAAGGTGGTCTAGACATTGAGGACATCGACCAAGATGCCAATGAAGGCAGCAATAGTCTGGATCAGGATGATCATGAGTAATTTCTCATAACCAGGTAATTTGGAGGGAGACACCATGCGTGTTGAAATCTACACTAGATGATATTGCTAGGTTTCACAATATACTGAAGAGTACTACTAATAAATGTGGCCTTAACCTAACTAGGATACAGCAACTATCCAAGCCAAGTTCCTCTGTGATTTTGAGAAACAACCCAGGGAAACCCGTTCTTATTCAGGACAAAGTGTGGCAAAAAGATCTTAAACTGATGAAAACCTTGTCACAGATCTGCTTTAGATTCACATATGAAGAGGAAATACCAGGCTCCAGAGTTTGCAAAAAGCTGCCTTATAGTTCACTTGAATGCTGATTTGGTCACCAAAGATTATACAATTTAGTCTTGTGTACCTTAACAGCCCCTGTTATTCACAATAGGCATAGTGATACTTTAGCCATTCAATGCTGTTATGATAAATAAATATGTAATGACATTGCCCTGGTACAGGGAACTTTTGTCAGAGGGCAATGGAGGCAGCCAAAGTGATTATGTAGGAAGCAGTCAATGCCTTGGCTGATGTGATCGAACAAGGCTGGCCTAAGATTGCTTCCTTTTAGCTTTCAAGTGCAAGGAAAAGAAATTGATATGCATCCTCATGGCCAAACACGGTTAGACAAACATGCAGCTCTTGAACACATAAAGACTGACATTGGCTTTTCATGCTGTCTTGGAACATTCCAGTTTCAAACATGCTCTGGATTTTGTGGTGCAAAAAGATCATAGAATGTAAGAAGGGGCTCACCTTATTACAGATACTAGCAACTGCAGGATGGCCATTACTGTCCGTGTTAAACTAACTTGGGATGTTACGGAAATCAGATAGCAGAAACTTTGACATAAGCCATGCGATTCATTTTACACTCCCTAGGCCAAGATACACAAGGGTGTGACTTCTTTGCTCGACAGCCCCATCCTATTGTTTGTGGGGTCGTAACATTTAAGATTTTTCCTTAAAATAGGAGAACATCTGTATATACCACTGGGTATTCTGGATTGTCTGTTGTGGGCATACAGTAGAATTTGTGCTAAAGCTGGCCACCAATCAGAGAACATCACCATCTGGAACAGATAATACATACAATCCTTGACCTACTGCTCAAAAGCTATGGAGCAAGTACGTAAGAGCCAGAAAGGTCTAGGATTTTATTCCAGATCATATTAATAAAAAAAGAAAGGATTGTCTAGGATCACCTTAATCAAAAAGAAGATGGGCCGATGAAGAGCCATCCCAGATCTGTGAAATCTCAACAAATTCCTGATGGCAGTCCATTAGAATGGTCACATTTAAGGAACTCATTTTGATGTTCCAAGAAGGAGAATTTCTGGTGTCCTTAGGCCTTCCAGGCTCTTACTATCATATCCTGGTTTATCAGAATCACAGGCAGCATCTTCAGTTTGTTAAAGGTGGTTAGCATTGTCAATTCAGTGCATTATAATTCAGCCGCAGTTGGCCTAAAGGGTCTTCACCAAGTGTTTGGCGCAAGGGGAAGTGTGTGTACTAAAGAAGTGCTTCCGGGTATCCCTGAACCTTTAAAATGTTCATCAGTAAAGGAAACAGAGCACTCAGCAATCGCCTGTTTGCCACTGTCTCATCATTTGGGGCTAACTCTAAACAAAATAAAATCTGCCCTCTTACCGAGCACTATCCTACTCTTCCAAGAAGTATTCTTCGATATCAATCAAGCAAAAGAGTTGTATTCCACAGAGAGAAAAATTGATGAAACCTGCAACAACTATTTTTAACTGCGAGTGTTTCAGGCAGACATTCCAAATTGTTGGTAGAACTAATGCCGCAATGCATTCCACTGATTGCTCATTGCAAGCGCTAAAGCAAAATAACCTGAAGATTCATGGGACCAGGTAACTGTCATCGACCAGCTTAAACAATCATTATTGTAGTGGAGAAACAATGCTAGGGAACCTCTTGAAACGCCTTCCATTTTAGCTCCGTCAACATTAAGTAATAATGACAACAGACATGCCAAAGAATGGATGGAAAGCGCACAAGCAGAATTTGGTGATAAGTGGTCAGAAACAGAGTCTTCACTGTATATGCTATTCGCTTGGGGCTTTAGGCTTTCCTTCTATACCTGTGCAACTCCTCAGTCTTAATTCAGACAACAGAGCATCAATGCATTACATCATCACATAGGGAGGAACAAGATCACAAATCCTGTGAAGGGAAGCGCAGCAGTTGTGGAACTGAGCAGTATTCAAAAATATTGCCTTGACAGTGGAACATTTGCTAGAGTTTCTAGGATTGTGAGTCCTGGTGTCCTGGTAACCTGATTGATTAATGTTTGGGTGCATTGTAGTAATGTGAATCTGCTAATAAACATACAGTGTTACTGTGCAGATTACCACTTTAACAATGTTTATTGCTTTTTTTTAAATACCTTAGACTTGGCAGACTGATGAAGGGAAATAAATCATGAGTGTGAGTCTACGAGATATACAAATTCCGGATAATTATTTTTACAAGACTTACTTGCTTCTTTTTCAGTTCTGTCATTTGACCTGTTCTATCATTTGCCCTGTCATCAGCCCCCAGTGTATTCAGAAGAGTAGTGGTATTTGTGATAGCCCATGTTCATCAGCAGGGAGTTCATCTTTATCTATCTCTGGGTGACTGGCTTCTAAAGGTGCATTCCCTGTAACTGTCTGTGCACCTACAGATTTTAATCTCTTTTTATCATATTTGTGATTGTTATTTGACTAAGACAAATCTTGCAAAACTCATGCACACGACCTGAATTTCATGAGTGCTAATTGAAATACTGAAGAGGTTCTTGTTTTCCACCTTTTCGATGAAACTTATTTAAAAGATAACTCTTTTTTCGGAGGCACCAGTCATTGAGATCCATGACTTGCTTAAGTTGAAGGTCATATTATATATATTTTTTGTCTTCAAAACCTGATCTAAGCTTGTCATTGTAATTAATCACATTTAGTTTGTTGGGTTGGCAATGTCCCTTGCACAGTAAAGAAGCGTGTACCCCTGTCCTGAGTGACGGACTTCATGTGAAACTGGTAACCTGATGTTTGTCTGTAGCGTCACAGTAATCTAGAGTATCTGCAGAGGTGTAGACCTGTCCCTGGTAATACAAGGCCAAGAACCTGTTATGTGACCTGGAGGAGTGCATCAGGCATGATCTCAAAGTGGGCATAGGACTATTATCAGTCCCCAGGATGAGACACAGATAATAGCAGCATACTTCGTTTTGTAAATTTTTAGTGTGACTAGTACTTTCTCTGTGTCCATGTGGTTTACGGACTCCTCACGCGTAAAGTTGTGTTTAATGAACTCCCCAGAACCTTGCACTGACATCCTTGTATGTGTCTATGTTGACTGTGTGTAGTATGAGCCTGATTACTGGGGCCAGTCTGCTCATTTTGGTTGCCACTAGGTTAGCATAGCACAAGATGAAAGATGAGGACAGCTTTGCCAGATAATGGAGTGCATTGCTTGCATTCCTAGGTTAAAGGGTGGATACCCAGACTCTGAAGTGGAGGGGAATGGAGACAGTGCTTCTCCTAGAAGTTTGATGAAGGCCCTGTTACCAAAAGAATAATGATGACTACTTCTTCCTGGGCATGGCTGTTTGGTAGATGGTAAGGTTGATGGGTGGAATTGCAGTTTTTGTTGTTCAAGATGAAGAAGTTTCTAAGCAGGGCTTGTCCTTTTGTCTGTCTTTTGTTGTTGTTTTAAGATGACATCCAGGTACATGCATCTAAGACTTCATTTATCTTCTCTCTTTGGGTACTCCTGCTTGGAGCCAACTCATTTCCACCTGCTTGAGGGCCATCACTTTACCCAAAGACTGAGTCTGAAGAATATCCTTAAAATGATATTTGAAAGATAACTAACCCAAACCAGTTCAAAAGCCTTAAACACTAGAGTTACATCCTTGTCTGGAATTGTGTATAAAATAGAATCTAAATTGGGACTTTGTTCGAAGTCCAATTTCTTCTTGACCAAGAAAGGGGGTGCTTTGCAGAGCACTTGAATAGCTACTTTGAGACCAGGACTGGTGTCTACCTGACATCCAGTCTCCTAGAATTGAGAGGAAGTCACATGAAGTCTGCACTTACTGCTAGACAAGCTGAGTGTCTGCCTAAAGTGCCCCTGAGGTTTGCCTGCTGAGAGAAGGAACCTGTGTGCATGCCCCTGCAACTGCCTGAGGCACACCTTCATGTATGACTCTGCTCAGAGGCTGTAACTGCCACACCTGTTCCTTGGTGTTGAGGCCACCCTAAACTGAAACAAGTGCAACTGTGCATGCTTGTCATATATACTATATCAAGTGGTCCAATTTTCAATGCAAGTTTACCACCGTGGCTCCTACATAAATAAAGCTGCCAATAAGATATCAGGTATGCAAACTGCACCTAGAACACCACTAGATCTGGAATCTTCTAGTTTCTCGTTCTGGTTAGAGGCAGACAAGTCTGTATGATGACATTTGTTTTCAGTTAGATGCACGTGGTAAAAAAGATGTTAAACTGAGTTATACATTTGATCAGTGGGGGTATTTTAAGTAATCTGAACCAGTGCCCAATCATTGTCTAGGCCAACAGTATGATGAGGACTGAAATCACAAGATATCTCCTGTAATGTGGAGAGACTGAATCTGAAGGGTGACGTAGTACCTGAAGATCGTAGCTGTGATTAAAAAAAATAACAACAAAAAACTGTGCTTGGCTTCCTATTCAACTGTGTAGCATTTAGTTTTGCTTTGAAAATTAAATATTTACTTTAACTGAAAGATGATCAATGGACTGGACAATACCTTATTGTGTCTTCTGGCTGACTGAGGTCTCAGCTCTTGTCCACCACATACCTCCCTGCGAAGCCTTGAATTGCTCGTCCTTGCTACCCTACGAATCAAGTGCAGATAGGGTTTTACTTTACACAGTTTCCAGACCCAGAGTAGTACAGACTTTAGGACTATGGCAAAGGACCTAAACCACCATGGGTTGGGGCCAGGTAGCCGTTGGCTGCCCTATTGCCCCAAAAGGGGATCTGACACGGTTGAATTGGTTTTATGGCCTTTAGAGTATCAATGTGATATTCCTCCTTTTCTTCAATCTTACCAAAATTGGATGCTTTATTTGCTGATCCTTTTATTAGGAAGCAATTAATTACCCCTTCCCGGGCCTTGCATATCAGTTTGAGATGCTTCCCTTCTTGGTTGTGGTTTCTGCCTCAACAGCATTCCTGTAACTATGTGATGGTTGGTTCTGTAATCTCATCTCCACCATAAGGCCGCTGAAAGTAGTTCTAAAATGTTTGTACTAAATGTACAAGAGGAAAAAGGTTCTATTTGTGACAGACAACTCAGTGACATTGTTTTAAATGAACAAGGCAGAGCGTGTAGAGGGAAAGCCTTTTTGTGAAAAGGCATTGAAACAGTGGATGCAAGCCATCAACAAAATAAATGATCTGTCAGAAATTCAAATATCACGTCACCCTGAAGATTTCTCTGTCAGGGAAACATCAGTGAACAAAAAAGCCACAAAGGCCAACAACAAATGCAGTGTTTACTGTTTGGTAGAATTCCCCCAGGGGTGTTGAGATCTCAAGGGGGTGTATATCCAATCTTGTACCTCAGCAAGTAGTTCATGTTCTTCACCCAGATGTGTGCACAAAAATCTTTAATATTTGTAGTAACAAATAAAAGTGAGATTTGGATTTGTGAATAGCACTGTTCAAGATTTCTAGAGCTCCAATGTACTCTTTTATTTGTTCTGAAAACTATACCTTAATATTATAGTCCTAAACCCTACTATCTGCACAGCAAATACATTATAACTGTCCTCCCAAATAACATGTAAACTTGGTTTAATGATGTATCATGCAGCAAAAAAACAAGATGTTATAATAAAACTGTAGTAATCACATTAGGTTTTTATTAATTGGGAAATAATTAGTGATGGAAGTGTCTTCATGGATGTTTTCTAGTCTTTTCTGTGTGATTTTATTTATCACAGCTGCTGTTCTTCGTACAGTTGTTTTAGAAATTTTTCAAACTTTAAGTTTCAATAGGAAGTGCTGTGGTCTTTGAGGGCTAATTTACACTTAAGTATACAATTGGATTCTGTACATTATTTTTTTATATAACTGTATTTTGTGTCTAGCTGCACTTAATAACACTTCAAACCAATATGCTAAAATGTGATCACTCCTTAATGTGCATTTGAAGCTCATAAATCAGTATGTTTACTCCAGGATTGGAACTTTCATAGATTAATGTGAGGAGCTGTCTTCCCTCACATTTTCCACCGCACGTCAGGCTAAGGAGTCTCCCTTGAGACCTGCTCAGTTTTTCTCTCAGAAATCCTTTCTGAGGAGGTTTGGATTCTTTTTCTCTTCAGAAGTTCTTCAAGGTGGGTCATCCTGGCTACCATGTCAGAGACACCTCGAAAAGGGCCTGTGCTCCCTGCATGAAGAAAATACTGCATGTGGATGACAGCATAAGAACTGCATATACTGCCTCTACCCTAGTCATAAAACTAGAGACTGCAAGGTATGTAGGACCTTTACTACTAAAACATTAAAAGACAGAGAAGATCGCCTTCTACCATGGCTAAAAAAAATTAAAATCCAGAGACAATCCAGTTTCTAACAAGGACAGTGCCTCTTCTTCTGCGTCTGTTGTAAAAACACCTATGAAGAGACGAGCTGAAGCTTCCTCATAGTAACCACCCAAAAAGGCTTTCAAAAAATCATCTGAGGTGTCCTCAAAAGTATGTAGCCCATCAAAGAAGGCGAAATCAAAAGCTTCAGATTTGAGATAGAAAAAGAAGCCTGTGTCTGAGCCACCAACACCACCATTCAAGGTAAAACGTACCTTCAAAAAGCTAGTTTCTGCACCCTCGTCAAGATAATCATCGACAGCTCCTGCCTTAACGACAACATCCACCGTCGTCACACTGTCTATGTCAGTGGCAACGACTGACTATGTTGACAGTCTGCTCACCCTCGTCGACGGCACGCCTTATCTCTTCGCTGAGACTCACCTTGTAGACGCTGCTACCGTCAACATTTCCGTCGACTGAACACCTGTTGACGCTTCCACTGTCGACGATGACCTTGCCGTCGACGGCCTCGTGATTGACTCTTCCATCTACGGCGCATCAACCGTCGACGACACCTCAACCGTCGACGCTTCCATCCGTCGACGACACTTGATCCGTCGGCACTCTCGTCGACGTTACCACCATTGACGATCATTTTGTCGACACCACCGTTGGTGGCATCTCATCTCTCGTCAATGACGAAGATCACAACAATAGTTCAGAGACCATGTTCCTTACATCTGTTCTCGTCGACGGACCAGGCAGCGCAAAAGGAAAATCAAAAAGTACCATCTGACTCACTCAGTAACATCTCCTAGTAAAGTCTTGAGCCTTCTGCCTTTGCATCTATTAGATGAAGATGACTCTGTGGAAGATGGCCTTTTTGGAGTGGCCAGCAGACCTTCTCAGTTACAGGTTAAATGCCAGGAGTATTCAGATGATGAAGGCTCATATTATGACCAACACTATTATGAGCAGCAACGACCGGGGCTTGTAGGCCCCCCCCCAGGTTGGTTTTGGACTTGCAGGCAATGTTGGTGGACTATAGGGAACGTTTTCCACCAAGGCCTTCATCGTCGCATCAACCAGTACTTACGGCTATACTATCTACTCCTCAGCAGTTCCAACAACCACAACATATAACTCCACCAAGGCCACAACATTCTCCACTATCTACACCAATGCAGGGGGAAGCCTCTTCTGATGAGGATGCTGAAGGAGAAATTCAGACAGTGAATGATGAGTGGGATGATTATATTATACCAGCTCCTGCGACACCTGTTGTAGAGTCACCTCCTGAAGATATCAGTGGCTTTCTTAACCTGTTAGAACGAGCAGCCACACGGTCTGATCTTCCAGTGCCTGCAACTTAGCAGGATTGTTTCTTCTGAGATTTTAAGGAGCCTCCCAGAAAGACTGTCAGGGCTATCCCAATAATTGATAGTGTTTGGAGCCAGGGCTTGAAGATAATGCAGAATCCTGCAACGGTACCTGCAGTGCTGCCGAGGTTGGACAAGAAATATAAGTCCACAGATGATGCCCCTGCTTGCCTTTTAGGCCACCCGAATCGGGACTCTGTGATTTCACAAGCTGCCCTACTTAATTCCAGAAACCCTTCCACACCGTTGACAACACCGACAAATAAAGAGGGAAGACGCCTAGATAACGTTGGCAAGCGTTTTTCCTCAATGTCTGCTATTGTGGTAAGGGCCACCAATTCTCATGCTCTCTTTGGTAGATACGACCGGCATCTCTGGTCAGACATGTCTCAATGCTTAGAAGAATTGTTGGAGAGTTCCAAAATGGAAGCGAAAAAGGTGCTCATGGAAGGACAACGATCTTCGGCGAAAGTCATTGATTGCGCGCTTGATTTCGCCACCATGGGCTTTAGATTGCTTGCTGGGTCAGCTGTCTTGAGGTGTCAGGGTTGGCTCAAAGCCACTAACTTTTGCTCCGAAGTTCAGATGAAAATTTAGGATCTTCTCCATCATAGAGAGGCACTCTTTGGGAAGCATGTTGACGACGCACTTCAGACTATAAAGTCGGACACAGAGACAGCAAGATCTTTTGGGACTCTGCAGTACAGGAAAGTGCCTTTTTGAGGAGCCGGGGCAGAGGTCAACCTTCCTTTCGTTGAGGGGACCTGCACTATAGATATCCATCCTATTCTACCACATTCTAGGCTTCTAGGCCACAATATCAACAGAGGCAGCTGCCTCCCGCAGCTTATGCTAGGCCCTACCACAAGAACAAGACAGGGCGGCAATCTAAGGAGCCGGCACGTAGACAATGACTGCCTCCAGCCAGTTCCTCCTCACTTCTCTCCTACAGTCTTCCATGGGATCTTAAAGCATCATATTCAACATTGGCAGCAGATAACTAAGGACAAGTGGGTGCTGGATGTAATTCCATTTGGACACCTTTTGGAGTTCATTCAGATTCCCCCATTAATGCCCCCATCCCAGACTCACTCAACAAGCACATCTTTGTCTGCTCAACTTAGAAGTGGCAACCATGCTGAAAAAAGGGGCCTTAGAGGTTGTTCCATATTCCCAGAGAGGGAAGGGATTCTACTCCAGCTTCTTTCTCAATCAAAAAAAATCTCGCTTATGGAGGCCAATCCTAGACTTACAGGAGCTGAACAAGTACCTCCAGAAACAAACATTTCGAATGGTCACTCTGCAGGACGTCCTCCAGCTTATAAACAGAGCAGACTTTATGGCATCCCTAGATCTTCAATATTTCCATTCATCCGCTGCACAGGAAGTACCTGAGGTTTGTGGTCAATGGCAAACACTTCCAGTTCAAGGTCCTCCCCTTTGGACTATGTTCAGCACCACGAATCTTCACCAAATGTTTGGCCCCAGTTGCAGCCTACCTTAGAAGAAAGAAGCACCTAGATGACTTATCTAGATGACTGGCTAGTGAAAGCTCCAGATGTCCAGTCAGCGCGAAAGTCAGTCAGGGCGACTCTGCGCATTTTCAAGGACTTGGCCCTTACTCTAAACAAGGAAAAATCATTCCTTCAACCTTCGATTTGGTTGGCCTTCCTAGGGGCTATATTAGACATGCAACAGGCCAAAGCCTATCCAACGCTAGACACGCAACACAAGTTAATCTCCCTAGCGAAGCGATTCCAAAGAAAAGTGTCTTTCAGTTTGTCAGTACAAGTCCTTACTAGGGATGATGTCATTGCGCATAAGCCTCATTCCATACTGTTGGCTGCGGTTGCGTCCAATTCAGGAGGAGCTGGACAAACAATGGACGCAGGCACAAGGATCCTTTAAGGACACGGTCATCATAACACCACTCATGATCCATTCTCTCGATTGGTGGACAATCCCCAAAAACATATCAAAAGGTATCAACTTATTGCCACAGATTCCTCCAATGATCGTAATGATGGACGCATCACTGACCGGATGGGGTGCGTGCCTGCAAGACCTTCGGCTGAGCAGCAAATGGCCCCTTCTAACCATCTTTCACATCAACCTTTTTGAGCTGAGAACAGTGTATTATGCTTTGCAAGCCTTCCTTCTGAGGATTCGAGGGTCGACGTGCTTGTCAGAACAGACAATACCACCACAATGCTCTATCTAAACAAGCAAGAAGGAACGAGTTCCCACCTGCTATCTACAGAAGCACAGACCATTTGGAAGTGGTGCATCCGGCACTCAGTACACATAACAGCGGAACATGTCCCAGGCCTGAAAAATACCATCGCGGATTCATTGAGCAGGTTGGCAACATCTCCTAACGAGTGGGAATTAGACCAGCGGATATTAGATGGAATATTCGACCAGTGGGAGCCGAATCTGGATCTGTTTGCATCTTCCCAGAATGCCAAATGCCAATATTATGCAAGTTGGCATCAACAACGGGGATCATGGGGGGGGATGCATTTTCGATCATATGGCCAGTGATCTTTGCATACGCCTTTCCTCCGATCTCTCTCCTCATAAGGGTGATCAGTAAAATGAAGTCTGAACCTTGCCAGATAATCCTGATAGCTCCAGCGTGGCCGCGTCAACCGTGGTACACAGTTACTTCTGCTGCCTGCATGTCCACCCATCAGGATCAGACCAATTCCGGAGCTGCTTACCATCAACCAGGGACAAATAAAGCACTCAGATCCCAAGTCTATTGAGTTTATCCGTATGGCTCCTGAATTCAACAAATTCGGCCGCTTAGACCTACCAGCTGATTGCAGGGAAGTGTTTGTACAAGCATGGGCAGCTTGCACCATTAAATCATACCGCCTAAAGTGGAAGCGGTTTTGTTTGTGGTGCAAAGCCCAGAATGTACACCCTCTCGTCTCCACCTCGGAGGCAGTGTTACCGTACAGCTGGCACGTTCTGGCCTTGCCATTCATCAATTAGAGTCCATCTGGCAGCCGTTTCCAGATCCAGAAGGATACCAGGTAAACCATCCTTATGTTCTTATGAGATTAGTAAAGCAATTCTTGAAAGGTCTCTTCAGATTCTTTCCTCCACCTCCAGCTTGGCAACTTAACATCATCCTTAGCCAGCTCATGAAAGAGCCCTTCGAGTCCATCCACAGGGCAGACATCAAGTACCTCACTTGGAAGGTGGCTCTCCTTCTCGCCCTTACTTTGCCACGAAGAGTTAGTGAAATTCAAGCTTTCAATATCCAAGAACCCTTTTTGCGGTTCAAAAATGATAGTCATTCTACACACCAATCCCAAATTCATTCCTAAGGTGCCTTTGGAATTTCATATCAATGAGCCAGTGGTGTTAAGATTTTTTTTCCCCAAACCCTCAAACTACTGCAGAGAGGACCTTGCATTCACTCGATTTTAAGAGATGCATACAATTTTATGTGGACCGACCAGTCATTCCAGAAATCCAGTCAGTTGTTTATAGCTTTTAGTGCCTCTAGGAAAGGGCATCCTGTGACGAAGCAGACTATTTCCCGATGGATTAAAGACACAATCGTTTTCTGCCATCAGAAGGCAGGTAGACCATTGCAGACAAGTGTAAGAGCACATTCTACCAGAGCTATATCTGCGTCCTGTGCACTGTTCACAGGTGTGTCGATTCAAGACATCTGTTGTGCTGCAACATGGAGGACAGCTCACACCTTCAAGCAGCACTCCTTCTTGGACACAGAGTCGCTTCGGGAAGCAGCTGTCGGACAACCAGTCCTCGGAAACCTGTTCATTTAAGGTGAGCTAAATTTTTTCTTCCCTCCTTCCGCTTATTGGGTATTATCTCACATTTTCTTTAAAAGTAATTCCTTTCTCCTTTTCAGGCTGTAGACCGTAAGGAACGTTTATGTGAATATTGTCATGCTGGTTCACATTCAAGAGTGCTGTGTTGCTATAGACATGTCGAAAATGTGTTATTCACTGCTTACTATTCTGATTCATGCATTTCAATTTATGAAAGTTCCAATACTGTATTAAGGAATACGTTACTTACCTGTAACTGTAGTTCTCCAGTATTGGACACTTTCATAGATTCACATGCAACCACCCACCTCCCCTGAGGAGCTCACCTTCATTTCCTCTGTACTATCGGTATTGCAGCACTTGTGCTTGGAAAATCTGAGGGAAGACAGCTCCTCACAGGAGGGTTCTAGAGGGTGATGTGAGCTGGTTGGTTGTCTTTTGAGTTTGGTCCTTTTTTTTTTTTACAGAACAACTGTGATATGTTTCTAAGTTAGAGGCCTAATGCATTTAAGGCTTAAATGCGCAATTGGGCATAGTTTCTATATTACACCGGGGACTCCCTTCTCGATGATGGGGAATAATTCAAGCATGTGAATCTATGAAATTGTCCAGTACTGGAGAACTACAGTTACAGGTAATTAACTAACATATTCCTTGCTTGAGCATCTTGCCAGGCTATGCCATTTTGTCCTTTTTTAAATCTGGCATTAACCAAGGCATTAATATTTTGCACAATTATATATACTTATTCATAGGGCGTTCAGGCATCCCTCTTTTACTCATTAGTATGTTATTGTCATTCACATGTTCTGCTGCCAACTGCAGCATATAGCATGGGGGAATGTGTCTACCAAGGTAAGCTATTGGCTAACTTCAGTGCGAGTGACTGTATCCTGCCCTTTTACAAGGAGCAGATCCACAAACAAAATAGTTCCCTTTAGTGTTGGGGACTACTGTAGCACAGTGTGCTTTTTGCAAATCAAAAATATATTTGCCTGTCATCTTTGTCTATGCCTGTTTTAGGGATGGCCTCCAAATGTTTCCCCTATAGTTGTCGCAAAAGGTAGTGTGTGTTGCAGCTTGTGATTACAGTATTAATCGTTAAAATGCTCTTGAGTGCATATTCTAGCATTATGGTTTGGTAAGTTTGTAATTTCATATTCAGTTTATTCAGTATGCTATCTGTATTTGTATGGCATGCCTCGCATTTGTTTATCCCACTCTCCATGTTTGTTATAAAAACCGGATTGCATTTGTTACTTCTAATTTATAGCGACATTGACTCCCTCAAGAAAGAACGCTCTACTATTCCAGTGATATGCAACTCTGTCCATCCCTCGTTTGACCAAGTGCCTCACCAAGCATCAGAGAGTGGAGAATACTTGGATATGAGGATTTCCACATCCATTGGTAGAAGCAGGCATGTTGAAGAAGTTCATAGCTCTGCACTGCCAAAAACTGAAGCGAACACCATTCTTCCAGCAGAGAAAATACCAAACATTGACCTGGAGAAGAAGAGTGAGAAGCCATTCCCTTGTTCTATAAGTAAAACTGCTTCACAGTTTGATAACTCAAACAGGTTAGTGTCTGGCCATCTAAGCTATGTTGTCTGTTGGGCACAGGGACCTAAAAAGTGGCATGACCTGTACATTTCTGATGAATAATTGTAACTGAATATTACTCTCCCCAGCATCAGACCGGATCTGTAAAACTTTTCTGTAGCTGTGCCCCAGTGCGCCACTAGGCAGCCTAGTGTGGCTATGCATTGAATCTGTATTGCCCCTGAAGGTATGGAACTGAACAGCGCACCATGCACACTGACATCAGTTCCTTTCTTTCTGTGCCTCCCAATGAAATTCTGAGGCTCTACTCCCAGTTTTCCCTAGCCTTCCAACGACTCCTAAAATTTTAACAGAATCAATTGTGGTAGGTAACAGTGTGCCCTTCTAAGACTACAGGTTTCAAACCATGCAATGACTTTAGAAACCAGGTGCCAGACACAGACGTCCCCAAAGTGAGTCTCTTGGGCTCAAGACATGACTTGAAGTAATGCCACAGGTGTACCTTCATGCACTGAAAGGCGATGCAGGACTGAGAGAAGCTGTATATGATCAAAAATAAGAAGTCAGTTAAATCATGTTGTAAATCATGGGCACATTATTACTTATGAGGCTGCTTCCTCAAGCGGTAAACATTGCGGTTGAACTGCTTTTGTAAGTTGAATCCTGAATGCAACCACCAGAAAGCGAAGTGGGGTTCAAAACCCATTTCCCCACTCTCTATCCAAACATGAGGCACTAGGGCCTTACAGTGTTAGTCTTCCTCCAGACCTCTGATTGGGGTGGGATCTATTCCACTGTTGATCCCACTGCACCCCAAATTCCCCAGGCTGTTGGGGACATCTTGCAAATTGACTCCTTTAAAGAGGGTCGTGCTTTACATATTTGGCATTCTTCTTGTTCTATCTACTGTCCCGTTGGTCCCCAATGATCCGCAGAGGCTCCCGTTTGAGTCACTGCTGACTGATCTATCCCTGGCACCATCTGACACTTTTGGACCTGTTTTGGGCTCAGTACTGACCCTGATAAATATTTCCACTCCAGCTCTACAAACTAGGCAGGTCCCTTCCACAACAGCCATGGAAGAGGATCTGGTACTGAGTCCGATGTCTGACCCTGAACTAAATCCTTATCCCAACTGATGCTGAGCTGCAGAATTACAAAACCGTACCCAGTCACAATAGAGCTTGACTCTGACCCAGTGCTTCTACCAGGACAAATATTCTATCAGAAGTCCCACCCACTCTTTGGCTCTGATTCTGACTGAAGTTTACCACCACTAGAGCTGATGATGATGGTGGGACTGGGGATTATGATGATGACAATTTGTACATGGACTTAAGAGGCTAGTAGACTTGATACAACCTTTAATACAATTCACCATTTGGACCATCGGTAGAATAGAGTACATCAGTTGCAGTAGTAGTCTCATGAACAGTTGAGGTCTTGACCCTACCACTTCCCACTTAATTAAATTTTACATCCTGGGCTGGCCGAATCTGAGCCCTTACTGCCTTTCAGTGAGGCCCTTCCTGATACCTTAATGGCACATGGTTGAAGCCCTGGTGTTGACCACCAGTACATAGGCTGGTGGCCAGGCGACTCTGGTGTTCTCACTAAACACCCTGTTCTGGATAGTTGGTTATTCAGGCTTCAACCAGCAAGGTGAACCATAATTCATTCTCCATAACCTGCCTAATAGGTAGTCTTAGAGGATTAAAACTGAATGTTCTCCTCAGCTAGCCAAGCATTGAGATCAGTCAGTTTAGTTTCTTTTTTGGTCTTAAACACCCAATCCCTCTGGGACATGGTCAGTGAGAACTTGACAGCTGTCCGTTGAAGACCTAAGCGCCTCACTGGCTCTAACAATTTATGATGGTCAAGTTACGTCCAAATACGTGTTTTCTGTCGACCTTGATAGTACTCCTTGTCTGTGAAGGGCGGTTGGCACCTGTGTGATGCTCCACCACCATGCTTGGATGTGCTGCACAGGATCTTTTGGCAACGTACAGGTGGCCTCTCTTAGGGATATGCTGTTCAATGGCTCATGTCTGTTCGATGCGAAAGCTGATTATGCCTTTAAAATTTACAAATAAGTATAGACATGGCACATTCCCTGGGTCTTTTAACCTCTGCCAAGGTTTCCTCACCTGTTAGACATTCTGAGGCTATTACTGGGGGCTGTCATATAGACAGTGTGAGCCTTCTTAGCCACTACTACAATAAGCCCAGTCCTTTTGAGACCAGGCATGTGGATCTGGCAGGTCAGCAAGAGCACCAGTCTTCCCAGTTCCCTTCCCCTGTGGTGACAGCCACCTATCCTCGTTAGTATCCTCGAGGCACAAATTCACCCCTTGGGAGACTGAATCCATTACTTTTGCCTAGGATGGCGATCCATCATGTCCTGCAGATGGGGCTTTCAAGTTGTTCACCATGACTCATTCCTACCCTTTCTTTCTGCTTCACAAAAAGTTCCTGTCACATTAGAGCGAATCTCAGAAGAACAGCTGTCTAGTCTGTTGCAGAAGGTTCAAGTTTTACTTTCCAAAGGAGCTATCAAGAGTTCCGGATTTAAAAAATAGAAGAAGGGTGCTGCTCTTGCTATTTCCTTTTGCTGAAGCAATCGGGGTTCTTTTGTCCATTTTAGACCTGCCACTCTGAATGTTCCTTACCGCAGACAGACAAGTTTAAAATGGTCATATTGGTATACATTTTGTCTGTCTGCTGAGCAACTAGATGATGTCACTGAACTTGTACTCCTTGTGCAGTCCCACAGATGTTATCCGAGATTCAAGGTAGGCCAGGAGCATTTTCAATATGCCTTGTTTGTCTTTCATTCTCACCAGTGCCCCCCAGGTGTTCACAAAAGTGATTGCGTCCCATCTTTGGAGGACAGGCATACCAGTTTTCAGTTACTTTGATGACTGGCAGTTAAAGGTGGGCTTGCCACAGTTCACCATAAACCACCTCCAGAAGGCTGCAAACCTCCTGACATCATTGGGGATCATGATCAGCGAGCCAAAGTCCCACCAATGTCCTTTGCAGGGGTCTCCTCTCGTAAGAGCTGCCCCAAATATGGTACAGTTGAGGACATTTTCTCCATTGCAGAGAGTCCAGGGCATTTGGGCAATAATACAGATATTTCAGCTTCAGCCCTGGGCTTCACTGAGAACAGTTCTGAGGCTTCTTGGCCGCTTGCATCCTCCTTGTCAACTACACCAGGTGGCATTTGTGGACTCTGCAATGTTAAAGTTACTGTGGCAAACATTATGGAAGCTTATTGGATGGTATTGAAATTTCGAAGGAGACTTCACATGATCTGCAGTGGTAGCTACTCAACTATAGTTGGACCAGTAGCAGACCCCTCCTCTTTACCTATTTAGTGTTGTCATCTGTGGGAGTGTGATCGTTAGAGGACTCTTGTCTCCAAAGCAAGCCTGACCCCACTAGACCCCAAGGTAGCATAGGGCATTGTTTGGCAGTGGGAGAATCCTGGTTATCTCTTTTCCCCACTGTCAAGCGTGCAGTGACAAATGTTTTGCACTTTGGAGTGTCAGCACAAACACTTGCTAGGAGATACTTTCTGGCTAGAATGGAACTTGAATTCTATTACTCCATACCTTCTCTGCCTCTCATGGCCTGAGCTCTGAAGAAGATCAAGAACGAACAGACCGAAGTAATTGACGTTGAGCAAGATTGGGCAAGGAGAGTGTCTTATTTCACCACCTGACCTCAGATCAAGCTGCTACTTTGGAAAGACATTCTGTCTCTGCAACAGTCAGGGCACTCCACTCAAATTTACACAGGGTATGCCTCCATGTGTGGAGCTCAAGTGACGACAGTTGACTGCCTTTGTTCTGCGCCAGCAGTGGTGGATGCCATAAATGCCACCCAATATCCTTCCATAAAATCCATTTATGCCAGGTAGTGGGACAAGTATGTGTCTTGGTGTGGTAACCACAAGACTGACCCTTTACAATCCAACCTTTAAATTCTCTGTTGTTGGTTATTTTTGTTATTGGCTTACTAAAGCCCTGCAGTGCGCACTGTTAAAGAAAATTTGATGTCTCTTTTCGCCTTTTTACATTTGGTGGATCAGCTGTGATCTTTTAGTTATGATATGATGTTATGATGAGCCTTGACACACCTTCCCTCCATAACTGTTAGTGATGCCACAGTTGGCCCTTAATTTGGTCTAATTATGTCTCATTTGCACGCTCTTCAAGCAAGCCAAAGCATAGCTGCTTGCTGAGTCTCTTGACTTTGAAGACTTTCTTCCTCATTCCGATTACTTCATCTCATCAGGCAAGAGAGGATCAAGCTCTGTTGGTACATCCACCACCTTTTCCTCAAACTGGTGTTGAGAACTCTGGCGGCTTTCTTGCCTGAGGTTTAACTCCTTTCCACATTGGACAGTCTGTCACCCTGCCTATGTTCTTTGCCCTGCCTCACCTCTTTGAAAAAGGAGGAGAGGCTTCATTGGCTGGACCCTAAAATGGCTGTAAGCTTTTATATTGATCACACCAAGTAACTTGTAGATGATCAGATTTATTTGGGGTTGTCTTGGGCAAAGGAAACGAAGGCTATGCAGAAGAGGACCCTGTTGCGGTGGGTAGTCGTCTGTATTATGTTCTGCTACTCACTGAGCAAGAAGCAGCCATCAAAAGGTCTGAGAGTCCAGTCCACAAGGGCAAAGGCTGTTACTACTGCGCTGACATTTGGAGTGACTGTCCATGCTATCTTACAAGACTGTGAACGTTTGCAGTTACACCCACATCGCAAAGTACTTTTGCCTTGACAGCGAGGTACTTTGGGAAGGATATTTTGCTTGCTCAGTCCTGTAAGTCTTTTTGGTCTGAGCCCGCTTTCCAGACCCTCCACCTTGGGTAGGTACTGATTTGGTACGTTATTTAAGGTGAGAACTCTGCAGTTAAAAGTATCCACAAGTACAGGTTACCTTCTGTGACACTCTTTAAGGTGGATACTCCACCCGCAGATTACCACACTGCCCTTCTACCCCAGGTACCGTTAAGTGACATATTTTTTTTCTACCATCTGAAAATAGTCCAAAGTTAGGAATCTGCTCATTTGTATTACTAATTGTTCACACTCCACAACAAAGAGCAGAAAGAGGCAACCACAAAACTGACATCAGCGCACAGTGGTGGGACTTGCTTGTGGCTCTGCTCTATCACTTACTGGGCAGTACAAAGTCAAAGTGGAGCCACAGAGCAGCACCTAGCGACATATGGAAGCATTGCTAGAGAAAGGTTTTCCAGATCAGTCTGGCAGCTCTGATGTATCGTAAGGTATGGAATCTACAGTTTTTTGGTTTTTTTTTTGCAGCTATTATGTGCATTCATCATAATTCTTCTTGTGATATAATCCATCAGTGCAGGTTTTCTGAGCAGTGTGGTGTTTAGCAAAACAGTGTTACCTTTATAGAGGTTGGATTTGTGCCACTTTTCAATGTATTTCCTGGGGAGGGTAATGGATTATTGAGATTTTCACTAAACAATCATAACATCTCACCAATATTGTTTTTTTGAAATCATCATGCTATATGTTTTTGGAGAAGGAAAAAAAAAAAGGTTGCCAGCCTACTGTGTTCAAAATTTCTGATTTACAAATTTCCAGTACCATGAGATGTACTTTCATACGTCATTTGTTAATTTCTGAGCATGCCACTTTTCTAACCACAGAATTGATTGTTTGGTTAAAAATATCCGTATGCGCATGTGAGAAAATGTGTCTTTTTACATGACCACCCACAATTTTCGGGCTGATGCTGCTGTTTATCAACACTGAGAGTGTACTGAGGCCTAATAATCAGACCTCGGTGCCAGTGCTCTGACCCTTAAAAGTTTGTTTTCTTGGCTTATACCTGATTGGCTGAGTTAATGTACTTAAAAGTCCTGAATATATGGTACCACAGGTACCAAGGGCCTGTAGGTCAAAGTGACCCTCAGGGGCTGCAGCCCCTATGTTGTCACCCTGAGTGCAACAAAAAAAGTGTCCCAGCCTACCACTGCAGACCAGTATAGCACTTTTTTAACTGCAAACTCTACTACACCATTTAAACTGATGACAAAGCCAGAACCTATCTTTTAATATCTTTGTCTTCCCCTGCAAAAGACCCATTGTGCCCTAAGGCGGGTGCTGTATATCAAAAAGTAGGACATGTATTTCTATATGTCATAACAATAAAACCCCCAAATTGTCAGTTTTTACTGTGGAAAGGTTAGTAGCTCTATTGGTGAGTACAGGGTTACACACTTACAACTTATCTGTGCTAACTTCTGAATGGGACTACTAAAGTTGGTACAACAAGGTATCAAAACTGTTTTTTACATTAAATCCAGCTTGATGCCAAAGTCAAATTTAAAATGATTATTGGGTAAATGCAACTTTTAGAAAGTTCCACTCTTTTGCCTGAGTTTTCCATTTTGAGATGCTTAACACAAGACAGCCTCCTTCCCTCATCAAGTGAAGTGTGAATGTCTCTCAGGAAAGGGTCAATAGAGGCTCGCCGTTAGAAGAGGTGTCACCTCACCCTGGCAGAAAGCCACAGAGGGTTTAATCCCAAGAGGCAAGCGTCAAAAGGGAAGCCACCTTTGATGGGCAAATGGTGGATACACACGCTCTTTTGTTCGATAGACGGGTTGACGGTGGGGGGAAAACAGTTACCTAGCCAGTCTTCCTGTGGGCATGTAGCCTTCAGGTAGCCATGCCTCTAAGTTGGACTGTCAAGCTCCACACACCAAAGAGAGGTATTCAGCTATCTTGTGAGTGAGCAGAGTATTGCATTCTGTGATAGTTGGATGTCACACACTGCAGGAGGTCATCATCAGACTGGAGGGGACCTGCTGACCCATTGGGAAGTCAACACTACATTCCCCAGTGGCACTTTCTAGGCATAAATATTGCACTCATAGCACCCAGACCCCAGATCACGTCTGCACTGGAGAAAGGATTGAAAAAGGACTGCCCTATTGTTCCCTGGACCAGACAAGAAAGCTACACCATCAACTGGACTGCACCTGCTGCTTCTAGGCTATCAAATAGAGAGCTGTGCCCCTGGTGCTGTTCTCGAGGAAAAGTTGATCCCTGATCCCCAGACAGAAGAAGTGTACTCCAAGAATCAATTGGCTTACTTACTGTTAGAGCTCCATGGCCATAAAAGCTGAAGAAGCCCTCTGTGGCTAGTCAGTAGCCACAATTGTTTGATCCTCATTGACCGCCAACATGTAGCCTGTGAGGTCAGAGTTCCAGTGCTCAAAAGTTATACCTGAATCTGCCAGACCTGGGAGAGTCACAAAAGTGCAGTTTGGCCATTCAAGGAGGATGCTAGACTTCACCAAATGGAGCCTATGGTTTTGCTGTGATCAGGGATCGGTAGTCCAGTGGCAACTGGACTTTTGTTGAACCCACCAGGACTTTGAGGAACATTGACCCCTGTGGCCAAAGTCACCCCATCAGGACCAAGGAGTAGCTTCAGGAAGTCCCCAGTTGACCGCACTGTATTCCCAGGATCTTCAGCATCCTGTGTCCATTGCATCAGGACTACTCCATTATATCAATGGCTGTCAGTCTATAGAGCCTCTATGTGGGTTTGAGACTGCTTTGGTGTCAAGGTAAGTGTTAAACAAATCCTTACTGGCCCCTTGTCCTGCTCCCTACCAGAGTTGGTGGCCCAAAGCAGGCCAGAGTGCCCAAACACAACTTTATAAGAGTTTTACAGAGCTTCCACTAACTGGTTTAGTTGCCAATGATTGTTGACATTTTAAATAAAAAGCAGTGATTTATGTATGTGATAGAGACTTCTAACTGCAGATTCCTTACCTTTGAATTCTCAGCATCGGACTAGATCCAGAAGATTTTCCTGAGCGGTATCCCTGTGCGTCGTTAGGTGGTGTTGATTGGCTCCACATTTGTCGTCTGCATCGCCTGTGCCTGATATGACGTTGTGGGTTGTAGGAAAGTACCATCTTGCCTGGCATGTTACCCCCATATTTCACTGTATATATGCTGTTTTAGTGTATGTGTCACTGGGACCCTGCCAGCCAGGGCCCCAGTTCTCATAAGTGTGCCCTGTATGTGTTCCCTGTGTGATGCCTAACTGTCTCACTGAGGCTCTGCTAACCAGAACCTCAGTGATTATGTCTCTTTGCTTTCAAAATTGTCACTAACAGGCTAGTGACCAATTTCACCAATTCACATTGGCATACTGGAACACCCTTATAATTCCCTAGTATGTGGTACTGAGGTACCCAGGGTATTGGGGTTCCAGGAGATCCCTATGGGCTGCAGCATTTCTTTTGCCACCCATAGGGAGCTCTGACAATTCTTACACAGGCCTGCCGCTGCAGCCTGAGTGAAATAACGTCCACGTTATTTCACAGCCATTTACCACTGCACTTAAGTAACTTATAAGTCACCTATATGTCTAACCTTCACCTGGTGAAGGTTGGGTGCTAAGTTACTTAGTGTGTGGTCACCCTGGCACTAGCCAAGGTGCCCCCACATCGTTCAGGGCAAATTCCCCGGACTTTGTGAGTGCGGGGACATCATTTCACGCGTGCACTATACATAGGTCACTACCTATGTATAGCGTCACAATGGTAACTCCGAACATGGCCATGTAACATGTCTAAGATCATGGAATTGTCACCCCAATGCCATTCTGGTATTGGGGAGACAATTCCATGATCTCCCGAGTCTCTAGCACAGACCCGGGTGCTGCCAAACTACCTTTCCCGGGTTTCACTGCAGCTGCTGCTGCTGCCAACCCCTCAGATAGGTTTCTGCCCTCCTGGGGTCCAGCCAGGCTTGGCCCAGGAAGGCAGAACAAAGGACTTCCTCAGAGAGAGGGTGTTACACCCTCTCCCTTTGGAAAAAGGTGTCAGGGCTGGGAGGAGTAGCCTCCCCCAGCCTCTGGAAATGCTTTGATGGGCACAGATGGTGCGCATCTCTGCATAAGCCAGTCTACACCGGTTCAGGGATCCCCCAGCCCTGCTCTGGCGCGAAACTGGACAAAGGAAAGGGGAGTGACCACTCCCCTGACCTGCACCTCCCAGGGGAGGTGCCCAGAGCTCCTCCAGTGTGCTCCAGACCTTTGCCATCTTGGAAACAGAGGTGCTGCTGGCGCACTGGACTGCTCTGAGTGGCCAGTGCCAGCAGGTGACGTCAGAGACTCCTGATAGGCTCTTACCTGTGTTGCTAGCCTATCCTCCTTCCTAGGTAGCCAAACCTCCTTTTCTGGCTATTTAGGGTCTCTGCTTTGGGGAATTCTTCAGATACCGAATGCAAGAGCTCACCAGAGTTCCTCTGCATCTCTCTCTTCACCTTCTGCCAAAGGATCGACCGCTGACTGCTCAGGACGCCTGCAAAACCGCAACAAAGTAGGAAAGACGACTACTGCAACTTTGTATCGCTTCTCCTGCCGCTTTCTCGACTGTTTCCTGGTGGTGCATGCTCTGGGGGTAGCCTGCCTCCTTCTTGCACCAGGAGCTCTGAAGAAATCTCCAGTGGGTCGACGTAATCTTCCCCCTGCAACCGCCGGCAACAAAAGACTGCATCACCGGTCCTCTGGGTCCCCTCTCAGCACGACGAGCGTGGTCCCTGGAACTCAGCAACTCTGTCCAAGTGGCTCCCACAGTCCAGTGACTCTTCAGTCCAAGTTTGGTGGAGGTAAGTCCTTGCCTCCCCACGCTAGACTACATTGCTGGGTACCGCGTGATTTGCAGCTGCTACGGCTCCTGTGCACTCTTCCAGGATTTCCTTCGTGCACAGCCAAGCCTGGGTCCCCGACACTCTAACCTGCAGTGCACAACCTTCTGAGTTGTCCTCTGGCATCGTGGGACTCCCTATTGTGTCTTCGGGTGGACTCCGGTTCACTCCTCTTCCAAGTGCCTGTTCCAGTACCTCTGCAGGTGCTGCCTGCTTCTGTGAGGGCTCCCTGACTTGCTGGGCGCCCCCTCTGTCTCCTCATCCAAGTGGCGACATCCTGGTCCCTCCTGGGCCACAGCAGCATCCAAAAGCCCTAACCGCGACCCTTGCAGCTAGCAAGGTTTGTTTGCTGTCTTTCTGCGTTGGAACACCTCTGCAAGCTTCTTCACGACGTGGGACATCCATCTTTCAAAGGGGAAGTTTCTAGCCCTCTTCGTTCTTGCAGAATCCACAGCTTCTACCATCCGGTGGCAGCTTCTTTGCACCCTCAGCTGGCATTTCCTGGGCATCTGCCCACTCCTGACATTGTCACGACTCTTGGACTTGGTCCCCTTATTCCACAGGTACTCAGGTCCGGAAATCCACTTTGGTTGCTTTTCTGGTGTTGGTCGTCCTTGCAGAAACCCCCTATCACGACTTCTGTGCTCTCTGGGGGCTATAGGTGCACTTTACACCTACTTTTCAGGGTCTTGGGGTGGGCTATTTTTCTAACCCTCACTGTTTCCTTACAGTACCAGCGACCCTCTACAAGCTCACATAGGTTTGGGGTCCATTCGTGGTTCGCATTCCACTTTTGGAGTATATGGTTTGTGTTTCCCCTATACCTATGTGCTCCTATTGCAATCTACTGTAACTTTACATTGCTTGCATTACTTCCTTTTGCTACTACTGCATATTTTTGGTACTGTGTACATATATATTGTGTATATTTGGCATCCTCACACTGAGGGTACTCACTGAGATACTTTTGGCATATTGTCATAAAAATAAAGTACCTTTATTTTTAGTATATCTGTGTATTATGTTTTCTTATGATATTGTGCATATGACACCAGTGGTATAGTGGGAGCTTTGCATGTCTCCTAGTTCAGCCTAAGCTGCTCTGCTGTAGCTACCTTCTATCAGCCTAAGCTGCTAGAAACACCTCTTCTACACTAATAAGGGATAACTGGACCTGGTACAGAGTGTAGGTACCAGCCAGGCCAGCCTACTACATGGGTCCTCTGTAGACTCCAGACCGGTGTGCTGACGTCTATTATTTTCTTTCTGCGCCAGCTAAGTGCTGATTTGAAGACAGCTACCTCTCAGTCGATTTTTGACTAGATTTTTTTGGACAACTTGTCAACTTTGTTTCTGAATTTACTCCTGGTGCATTGAGGATGTCTTCTAGAAAGATAAGATTCAAGCCCTGTGGGTCCTGTCATTGGGCGATGTCCGTGATGGATCCTCTCCTTGTTTGTCTTTGGTACCTGGAGTGAGACCACGACCCGAAGTCGTGCTCAGAGTGCCGGGCCATGCATGCGAAGGCTTTGAGGGAACAGTCCCTGAATCTAATGGTAGGCCGGTGCTAGTCTATGCAAGTTGATATCCTAGTCAATTGGACGGTCCCAGGATCGGTAGCGGAGCCAGAAATCATGGTCTTCCCACTCCAATCCTTGGGGCGATCGGTTAAGTCGAGGCACAAAAAACAAAGAAATCGAAGCGCTCTTTCACTTAGCTTCATCTTTCGGCCAACTCTCTAGACCTCGTTTGAGGAGCCTGTGCCTGGGCCATCTCCGTATTCTCGGAGTTTCTGGGAGGCAAAGCGACCCCTGCCCAACTCTGAGAGTTCTACGAGGCCATGCGGCTAATTTTTTAGCCAATCTGACACCACTGGAGCGTCTTCGAGCCCCGCAGAGTTGGAGATGGCTTGTTTGGGTTTCACAGCTGTGGCTTCGGCCTCAGCGCTGAGGGGCTCCCAGGGATCCAGTCCTGGATCTGGACCAGCACCCGTCATACCACCTTGACCTTCCCCAACACCGGTCCCAATGCTCCCAGTACCGCCTGCGCCTACAGATGGTGCCATATCCATTGTAATTGCCGACTCCGAAACTGGGTCGAATGGGCATCATACAATGCCGACTCCGACAGGAGTCTTGCCTCCTCGATTGGATCCTGAGCCCTTTTCCTGTGGGCTGGGCTTTGTGATGAATGGGAGGGGTCGCTGGGCCCTTTAGAATACTAGCCCCAAAAATAAATGGTCTGGCATGAAGACTTGAGGGAAGCCAGCGGACTGGATATTTCTCCAGATACTGGCATGCTTTCTCCCGCTGTCATGGATACTGAGGAGGGAGATTCTTCTGCTTTGGTGGTGAGGAAGGCAGCTGAGGTCCTGGACCTTTATCTGCCCTTGATGGCAGTCATGACTAATCTCTTGACAGAGGTGCTGCAGCCAGGAGATTCCACCTCAGAACCCCTGCTCCCATTCCTGTGAGGCCATCACTGGCGTCCTAGTGGGGGACCTGTTCAAACCCAGCACCGGGGCTCCTGTGAACAGGACGAGTGCCCGCCACCATCGCCCCACACCTGGGGACCCTAACTTCCTGATACAGCACCCCACCCCTGAAAGCTTTTGTGAACCAAGCCTCTACCTCCCAGGATGAGCTCCTTTCTGCTATGCCAGATAGGGAATCCAAAAGGCTGGACTCACTTGGGAAGAAGTTTTCTTTCCGCCAGCCTGGCCTTGTGGTCAATAAACACTGCATACCTTTTGATAATTCTAGGATGATTCTGTGATTTTAGCCAAAGTTTGATGTTTGTTGGGAATTCTGGCTAAGAAAAAGTAGTGAGATCAACATAAGCCCCACCATTATGGCTTCCTTTTGGAATCGTTTTTTGGAAATGTCTGTGGCTGGTAGATTTTCCTATGTGCCAGCTGACCATGCACCCAAATACTGCATATACTCACATCCTCAGAAAGATTGAACTTCCAAGGAAAAATCCTGCCATGTTGCATTTTTGAGCCTTTCCTGTGGTGGGTGATAACCTTCTCCCCTATGTGTGGATGAGACTATCATCATTAGCTGCAGAAGTGTGCGAACACAGAATAGCAGAACATATGTTTTTTATTGAATTCCTATCCACTATTTGCTTCTAATGGAAGTGTACACGAATGAACACATTTTAAAGATGCCTTCTGGATCATATGAGTTTGAGTACAACTTTAGGATACCCATAATCACTATTCCTAAACTCAGATTTTAGGGCACATTTCAGAAGTGCATAGCTTTCCTTCATACCAATTTTTTATTCTTTAAATGTTATCTTATGAATTGTTGCTTGGTCTGTAGAGTCTGAAAAAAAAGTACTAAGCTTCAGCTCAGTTAATGACTGTACATAGCTCATGTTTCTGGACAACCAATAAACGGTATTTAACACTGCGACCAGAAGGGTCTGCAGGTTGTAATGGTATATTACTTTTGTGGATCAGCCAACTTGTCAAAAAGTGCAAAGGAGCGCATTGTCGTCTATTTTTCCTTCTTTCTTTTAATACTTTTTTGAACTCAACTATTTCTTACATTGAGAAAACCACGAGCACATTACACAGAGGACCCCTTTTGGAATTCAGAATATTGTCTAATTTTTTTATGTACAGATTTCCCGATTCACCCGTATATTTCACACACCTTTCCCCAACAAACTGCAAGAAGGCATAAACTGCAAAAATAGAAAACGTTAATTGGCACTTAAAAAATTCCAAAAACTGTGATGGATTTTTTTTGTACTGCTCTCTCTGTTCCCGGAAACCTGAAAATAGGGCGATGCACAGCGAAACATTTGTTGATGCCATTTTTTGAAATAAACACCCACTTGCTTGCAGAGCACATTGTTATCCCTCAAAAATTCTTCCTATATTTTGGATGTTTTCTCTAGTCCCTCTGGTGGAATCAACAATTCCTGGGAGCTGGGTGTTTCCAACATAAAGGGAAAAAAGATGCAAATATGACCTGTTCATCTTTTGTTGAAAGCAAATGTTGTAAATGCTTATGTGCAAACTTCCCCAAATGTGAAAATGGCTCCAACTTTGGTGGGGGAAAGCCCCAGCGATTAGAGAGTTAAATAAGTAAGGTCAGTTTCCTAAACTGTTTATTTTTACACTTATGACTCCTCATCTTATTAGTTCACTCACTATCACCTGTTTATGCCAACCCTTATGGCCTCCTCTTACTTTTGGCATTCAGTGTTGCACGCAGTGGTTATGGTGTTGAGACATTATTCAATATGCTTCAAATAATGTTTGTTGATGAAACATAAATGCCCCATTTGGTCTTCTTAAAGTTGTTTCTTTCTGGTGTTCATTGTTTTGAGGCTTTCTTTCTGGTGTTCGTTCATTTGGAGGCTTGTATTCTACTTTCTTTCCAGAGAATACACTCTGCTTTTTGCTTCCCTTCAAGAATCTTCAGAGGTGTACAATAATGGATAAAACGCTGGGCATTTGACTTTTAAATTTTGCTGTGAAGGCTTTCAGTTCCTACCATTTTCAGTTGGCGATGTTAATTGTTTGAGTGTTTTTTGTTATCATTGACTTACTGATTTATTTGCTTGTTAATATTCTTGATGCCTTCGTTTTATAGTCGCTAGTAAGTAATGGTGACAGTATATGTTTTATTCCAAATCCTGTCTTTTATGCCTTCTTTTCTCTCATATTTATGTGCTCTTTCTGGATTTGAGGTTTGCTGTCTCGCTGCATACCTATGAGGGTAGATTATTATGTTTTTCACCTGTTCCTAAAAGCTTAACTGCAGCAGATACTTGTTCTTCCATCACTCTTCTTACTGTTTATCTTATTGTCCTTACCCAATAGTACGGTCATCCTTGTTTTTTGCAGTCATTCCTAGTTTATACTAGTTTTCATGTTTGTGCTGTCTCTGACAAGTACCTTCCAAAGGTTGCAGTTTCCAACATATTTGCACCTGTAATGTGCACTTTACTAAGAGAAGTGTCCTTAGCTTTCTCCAGGGAGTCATATGAGTTGCCAGACCTTTTCTCTTGTTGGTTTTTCTCCCAGTTATCACTGCTTCTTTGCCTCCTTCCTCTCTGACCGTCTTATTCTTTTTACTAGTTGTGTCTTTTAATTATTTGCCTGAGACTACTCTACTGTTTGTCTGGACCTTTATCTCTTGCTTTGGTTGACCTTTCCTCATGTAACTCCGCTCTTTATTAAATTTGACTACTCTAGGTTGATGAACACCGTTGCCTGCACATCATGCTTGCCTCCTTATTGCCCATAACATTTTGTCTCGCTTTGATCCCTGGTGCATTTCTGTTAATATAGGTTATTTGCACAAAACACAAAGTCTAACTCAGTCTCCCCCTTCCCTTTGTCTTTATTTACAAATGTGTCTCCTACAGTAGTTATATGGTCAGCAGGTATTTACCCTGCAGAGTCACGTTAAGTTCATCAGATGAAGATTAAGGTTATTTTAAAAACAGTATTAAACTCTAGGGGTGTGTGAAGCGTACTGACCCGAGGCAAAGCAGACCAGGCATTGAAATTGGAATGAAGATGTATTTATTTTTTTGGACGTTTATTTATTTGTTTTATAATAAACTTGTCAGAAACAAGGTGAATGTCAGATGTATACATTTACATAGTTAGTGTAAGTATAACATTATCTCATTACATACATGGAGGGCAAGCCAACTCAATAAGTGTGGAATCTGTTGAAGCATAATAGTGTCTCTGGTCTCAGCTCAGTCACCTCTGTTATGTCTCAAAGTACTCATGCTATCGCCTGCACATACCAACCCCCCCCCCCCAATTGAACACCAGTAGCATCATAAACATTATGTGTATATTACACAGAACATTCCAGCAGTAGAGCATGCTACATGTTCAAGATAAATATATAAATACTTATGGGATGTTAGAGGTGAGGGGTATAAAGCTGAAACTGGAATAAAGTTATGTAGAGGGATCTTGGCACTGGAATTATTGCAAGAGAGGGGAGACCACTGCAGAAGGGCTGATTATCAGAGATAATCTTGTTGTCTTAAGGGCATGTCGACCAAGGTAGTACAATGAGGGAATTCTAGGTGGGGCAACTTCCTAAATCTTGCTTTTGAAAACAAATGAGATTTCTCTTGTCAGGCAACATCATTTGACTATCACAGGATGGCTCAGAATGCTGTTAAGTCTGAGACCCTGCTGCTTGAATGCTTGTCACAACAATGTGACACTGAAACTGAGCATGGAACAAAGATGGATAGCTACAGGGTACACAAGATGGAAGAGCCAAGACAGGCAGATTTTGCCTATTAGGCGACCAGAATCAGCCCTGAGTACGAACATCAGAAAAGCCCCCTAAAAACAGTTAGTTGACCAGAGTACAAATAGAAAGGGGATCAAGTGGCACCTTCTTGCTCAGTTGCAGGAAGCAACTTCTGTAGCCCAGTCAAAGTCTTGCTGGTAAAGCAGATGACTTTCAAAGATTGATCAAACCATACTGATGGGATCATCCAACTATTCACCCCACCCAAACTGCTTTATTGATATTGTGTAACTGGATGTTTGCATTCATTAAGTGTGGGTCATACTTTGTGTGTCCATATCAAAGATAACTATTTAAACATCCTGCCACTCTTCCTTTTACCTTAATCCTTGTTGCCCCTCCTCCACTCTTCACTATTCCACCTACTTTTCCTTTTCCCATTGTTTATACTTTTACCTACCTCCTGCCATCTCTCAAACTTCCATCCATTCCGTTTTCATCCCAAAGGACTGGTCCACACCATTCCTAGATGGAGCATCAACCTAAAGGTTCACCCTGTGTCTTTTTAGCTTTGTGTCTCTTCCGTTCTGATAGATCTTTCTAGCTATCACCTTAAAAAACTAACTTGGGGTCAGTCTGGATCTGAGAACTTTTCTCCAGCACTGCTCCTGTTCGCCACTAGGTGGCCCATTGTGGCTCCCATACCACCCTGGAAGTGACGGAGCGAAGCTGCACATAAGTGGCATCCCGGGGTGCTGATATCCATTCCTTTCTTTCTGCACCATCTGACACAGATCTGGAATTCTGCTCACAATTGTGTCAGCACTCTGACAACTTCCTAATGAAATCCAGTGTATTAGTGAACAATGCCCCTCTTAAACTGATGGTTTTAAAACCATGCAGTGGCTGCAGAAAGAATATATCAGTCACAGACCCGTACAAAGTGTGTCTCTGGTGTTTGTGCTCAGGAAATGAACCAAAGTTATGCAATAGAAGCACCACCATGCTCCCAAAGGCTATCCAGGACCAAGAAGTGATGCTATACATCACTGACTAGAAGACTAATTTGCAGTCCTCGAGCAAACCCTGCTCTAAGTGTCAGGCACAGTCTCAAACTTGCTCATGAGGCCATTCCCTTGAAAGGTCGTCTTCATGGTTAAAGTCTTTCCGCAGTCCAAATTGTAGTCCAAACACAACCTCAAAAAAAGCAAAGTGGTCTTGACCCCTTCCCGCCACTCTGTATCCAAAGAGCAGGTGTGAGGGCATCATGTCACTTAGTCTTTTTCTGTGTCCCTTGTCACAGACCCTTTTCTTTAACTAATCCAGTGCACCCTAAGTTTCCCAAAACATCAGAAATGTGGCAGCAGATTTTTGGTGCACTTTCTTCTTCAACTTCCGTCCAAAGGAAATGTAGGGTTCAAGGTATGCCAGGTGCATGTTTATTTCACGTTTTCATTTCACTGTGCTTTTCTTTGATCACACCGGGACCTCTGGGGTCCTCACAAAAGTGATGTTGGTAGTTGCTGCCCACCTTCTGAAGTCAGGAATACCTGTATTCCCCTGTCTCAACAACTGTCTTTTGAAGACGAGCTGGCCGTAGTCAGTCGTAAATCACCTCCAGACGAGTGTGAACTAGTTGCATCATTTGCGTTTATGATCATAAAGCTGCCTTCCTACCTACCTGCTCTGTTGAATGACCTATTTTTAATATCTAAGAAGGTCCCAAGTTAGGAATTGACACACTGGTACCAACTATTCACGCTCCACGTCAAGAGCGCAGGAAGGGGCGAAAAAAATAAAAACTTATGTCCGCATCTAAAGGTGGCACTTATTTGCAGCTCCTTTCTGTTAATTCTGTGGTGGTAAGGAGCCAATGCGGACCTTCAAAACACCACCAAACATGCACAGGAGCATTGCAGATCTAGTCTGGTACCTGGAAAGTATTTTAAGGTGATTAATCTGCAGTTAAATAGTGTATGCACTAGGAAGCACCGTACCAAAGGTACGTAACTTGTTCTTTTAGCCCTGCACTACACTGAACTCTGTATTGTCCAGCATTTACCCTTCTATTATTTCCTATTTTCTTGATAGTAGTGTAGGACCTTATGGTATCCCGAGAAGGGTCCCCCAACGTTCCACTTTAGAGACGAGAAGCACCCATTTACACAACAGATAAATATCACCCCTGAGTCTAAAAGTAACAAGTGAACTCTACTGTAACCATGAATGTTTGCAACATTTTATGCCCTCCCTATTTGTGCAAATTACCCTTTCATCTGCAGATTGTAGTGAAATAAAAGTTAAGTTTGAAAGAAATACATATGTCCTACATTTGTAAGGTACGACCCCGCTGATCCATACATATAATTTCCCTGCAGTCTTTGTGGACTCAGAGTCATCTAGTGGATTAGGCTTCCTTGCTCAGGTTGCTGGATTAATTTGTTCAGTTTTATAGGGTTTGGTACCTTTTTACCTTTTTCCTCTTTCAGATTGGGAATGTGCTTTCTGCTCTCTTCAATATCCATAATGATTAGTGAAGAAGAAAAATATACTTATGAATCTTGTTCTGTTGGATTCTTTTTACAGCAGATTCATTACCTTGCGATTCTTCCCCTGCGCTGAATTAGATCCAGAAAACGTCTGCAATAGCCAGCAGGTGGCACCACCGGCCTCAGTCGCAAATAGATGTCTTGACATGAAACACTTGAGCCCCATATATGTGCCCCCGCGTAATTTCCTTTTATATTGTGCTCTACAATGTGGATGCGGAGCAGTGCTTCTACTAATTTCATTACCTAACTCAAGTCTTTGAACTTTGAAATCTCACACTGAAAATAACAGGTTGCAAGCTTAGTTGCCCATGCTGGAAAGCAGTGTCTGTTACGGTTCCTGGCTATGTCAGCCTGTAGTGGCTTGGCACCAAGCATGGCTCCGGTTCTTGTGGCAAATGCTCCCTGGTGTAATAACCCAGAGCCATCAGGGAGCTGGAAGCCAAACTCTGCATTGCTAAGCGCAAAAAGCACGATCTATCCCAATCCAAGTAACAAGCTCTTTCATGGAGCCGATTGCCCTTGTCAAGTATGTTGGGGACCAAGTCGATAAACCGTTCAAAGAAGCAGCTTAGAAAAATAGAGGTGCTTCAATGTCCTTAAGCTCATGATCTAGAGACATATCTCACATCTGGCAGTCAAGAAACCCTGTGATGACTTTGCCTTCTTTTTTGGATCTCCAAGCCAAACATAGAACCAATATGCTCAGAGTTTCTAGGTCAAGTTTTCTAGGCTTTGTCAACTGTGCAGTTTGTTGAGGCCTTCAAAGAGACCATGCTGCAGATATTCAAGATAATTCTGGCTCAGTCTGGCAAAGCTTAAGGCTCCGTGGACCCAATGAGATTTGAACAATGTTCTTTCATGTACCAGTCCTGTAGTCTTTCTGGGGGGGGGGGGGGGCAGGGGGGGGAGAGTGAGAGAGAGAGACTTTATTGTTTAGTTACTTAATAACACAAAAAATAAAAATAGGTAAGCACTATATAAAAAGGTAAAAAAGAAAAATCATTGTTCAGTCCTTTCAGTTCGGCTCCATAGGAGCTTCCTTTAAATGATGGTTAAGTGTTGCTATTTAAATAATTTGCATTGCTCCAGTGTGAGTAGAGCTTCGCTTAATGCCATTGTAGTCCATTGTCAGGCATTAAGCCTGTCCGCCTCCTTTAGATTGACAGGGGGGCAGTGCTGCTCGTTTAACTCCTGCTTTTGTGACACCTGCAGTAGAATCTTTACCAAGGCACAATTCAACTGTAGGTCACCAGGTGCAAAGCACGCCATTACTGCTAGTCTCCGTGTCCGTATGCCTTTTTAATTAAATTTGCTCTTCAATAGGGCTTTTCGTTCTAGTGTGAGATGATCGCATGAACAAAGGACGTGGAGGAGATCTTCCATGTCCTCACCGCACAGGCGGCAGTTAGAGTTGTTTACGTCCCTCATCAAGGGGGCTGCATAAAAGACAAGTGGTAGGAGACCAAGTTGGTACTTTAAGACGTCGTCCTTTGTTAGTTTCGAGAAGCTCTGGCCTAGGTATGGCTGTGGTGTCGACGACATGTAAGTGTGTAGGGTCATCCAGGCGTGAGACCTCCGTGAGAAGGCTGCTTTGTCCTCCAGTAATGACTGGAGCCTAAGTGATTCCCTAGCTGCTTTCTTAAAGGCATTGAGTGGGATTGAGGTCCTCCACAAGTCTCTCTGGGGAGAGTGGGGGGGGGGAAGTGGTGGAGGATAAAGGGGGGAATCTACAATTAATGGTCCAATCAGAATAGTTCCTATTTGCCACCTTATTTCGCCCTTACATCAACTCTTCAAGTGTTTACTAATGTCATGAAGGTAGTTGCTCCCTATTTTTGCTGGGCAGGTTATCCATGTATTTCATTGCCTTAACGGCTGGCTGGTGTAGGCGTGCTAATCTCAGACCACCTGAAGAAAACTATTTTGTTATCCACCCTTTGGTTTTCTATCATTGAGTTCAATTCTCATCTTCAACCTTCAAAAAGGCTGCTATCTAGTGTGGCTGTGTTGAACATTGTGAGCTTGAAGGTTTTCCACCTATGCATTGAGCCCTGAGACTTTAAGGCATTAATCATGAAGTTTTGGGCTAGAGCTACCGTTCTATCCTAGGTGGTCTGAGAATCCGCAGCCTGTTAGCGTCTTGTATCCTGTTTGTTCCCCATGCTTGTGGACCTTTAATCGATGCTGGACTTGCAGTTGGCACACCATTGGGGAACACTTTTAGACATGATCTGTATCTTTGGGCCGTCTCAAGATTTCTATTGGTGAACAACAGACGTGAACCTGATCAGACTAGACTGTTTCCCGTACCCACTTACGTAATCACGATGGTGGCAGGTCACGCTAAGTACTAATGTATAAGACAAAGCCTTGTGGTACTACAGCAAGCAGGGCGGTGTAGGAATCACATGCTCTTTGGAAGGCTGAGGCTGTAGAGCTGTCTGGCACATCACAGTATCTCCATGATGTTCAGTCATCAGCAGGATTCCTCAGCATTAGATCAGTTGAAGTCAGCAAGCATCATCTTGCCTTGCCAATCACAAGTGGCATCTCCATACAAAGATGTAATTTTCCTTCTGGTCTACATCCACCATTCCATTAGATAGTGATATGTATTGTACTTGAGTTCCTTTTTGAATTGGATTACATTGACCATTGCTTTTGAGATATGATGATGAGGACAGTGGCAATAGATTTAGAATAGATGGGTTTGGATTACAAGTAATTGTTCCATATTGATAAGTTTACTCCATTCTGTAGACAAGCACTACCATTTTCTTAACCTCATTAGGAAAGCTGAAGAGGGGATCAATCTGCTCAAGTAATTTGAGATAGATGATCGTGACTTCTGTAATTTTAGAAGGTGTTGTTTCCAAGAAGACTCAGAGGTAAATATTTTCAGTATATTTATTACCTATTTTGTGTAGCTGTGTATAACAAAACCCTTAATATTGTTACTAGATAATATTTGTTAGGAGTTGGCCTGTCAGAATGTTCACTGAGAGGTAGACATTCAAATGAAAAGACTGCTGAATTCAGTGGTTTCCACATTCCCATCTGTTTAATGTAAATGTTTGAGGTGCTTTTAAATTGCTTGTTTTTGTATTTCTAGTCATAGCATTCAAGTTCTAAATCAGTATTGTCTAAAAGAATTTAATTTAACACACACACAAAAGCATTTGGCAATGTGTACTGGATTTTTAATTTCCTTGTTAAAAAGGCATTATTTGTAAATTCTGGAGAGAAAGAAAGAAACACGTTAACAAATACATCATTTTGCTTTTTTGTTATTTCTTGAATGCTTATCCAGGAAGTTGTCACCTGCTTTCCATCAGGCACTACTATCTTTTTGTCAGATGTCAGCAGACAGTCGTTTAGGATCAGAGGTATGATCTGAATTTGTATTTGTACATGTAAAATAGTGATTCTAATCCGTTAATGAGGTTTGAATTAATGTTGGACCATTTAATGTATGCAGAATTCAATGTTTAATATACACAATTTATATTTTGTACCTGATGTGCTTTCTTTAGTTATATCTTTGAATTTGGTTATTTAACTCCTATTTTTTTTTTCATGGAATATTTTAATTTACTATATGTTAGAATTGAAGTTCATAGGTACTTATTTTGAACTGAGCATCACTACTGTGGAAGATGGTATGTTTTATTCAAGGGGGTATAGAAGGGTACATACAAAATGGCAGCCTAATTATATATTTCCTTTCACTAAACACAGATTTATGCTGTAAATAAAGTAGAACTTGTTGCAGGTGTCCTCAGTGAAGGAAGATGACATTTGCTGCATCTTGTTTGCTGTGGGATGCAGAGACATTGGCTCATTATCACGTTGTTTCCCTGTCCCCTGCTGAGCAGAAGAATTGGTAGATTTGTGAAAAAAGTGCATCAGAACTGTACTTTTGGAGCCTGGCATCCTCAAGATGGTGGCCTGCTGCTTTGCTATATGGAAGGGCAATCTGTGGAGCTGCCAGAAAGTGAACCATGCAGATTAAGTGCATTGCTTTCTGTCTCATGGAGGATGCTAACCTAAGATTGTGGTTCCTAAATGACTACTGACTGAACATTGAGATTGTCAAGGTTTCCAAGTTGCAGCCGTCTCACTAAAAGGCTTTCTATTGAAATGGTTAGCAGTTCTTTTGAGACTTAGAGGTATTGTTAATTATACCACTATTGGTAGGGTAGATCCTTGTCAGAAAACATTTAATATAACCAATTGTGACAGTAGCCTTCCCCGCGCATCCTAAAAATCCATGCTTGTCAAAGGTGAATAACTTTTCCTGGAGACACATAAAAGCAACTACAGAGAACATTGATCAAATTAAGACAGACATGGCAGCAATGTAGAAAGGACATGTATGACCTGTTCTAACCTAATGCTGAATCAAAAGTGGTAGAGATAGAAAATGAATGTTGTGAATCATGCCTTGCAGCACTATTGTAAATCCAGTGGCTAAGAAATTGGAAAACATTAACAGGCAAAACAGCTTCAGGATTTCCAACTTTGCTGACTGACCTGAAATGTTACTCTTGCACAAAAAATATACTCATCCTGCATTTCCTTCATCTGATAGTTTCCTTTCCCTTTGAAGTAGTTTCTGCATCATGTTGAAGTTCTAGCCCAGCAAAACATTCTGTATATTACAATCTAGGTGAAGAGGAGTGGCCAACTAATCTAGATCTTCAGAGGCGTTTGTGAGATTGCAGTCCTCTTGGTCAGGAGCTCAAAGTTATTCATCTAATAAGATTTTACTGAGGAGATCATTATGATCAGAAGGTTGTTCTCTAAAGTAAGATCGCACGTTTAGGCACTTAAATGCAAAATTCCTGACTACACAAAGGTTTTCAAAATATAACTTCAGTTATGTAACTTCCCTTCTCTTAACCCAATGACCTAAAAGCTTACTTTGACACCCATCGTGTGGTTATGGAGTTGCTCCAATTAATTTCTACATGTTCAGTGGTTGTATGCCCTCAGTAATGCTTTGTACTTGTTATTAAACATGAGCTTGTTTACCAGCTTTTTCTAGATTAGCCTACAGTAAGTTGTCACTTAAGCTTCTCCATTATTGACTGGCTATTCCTAGTTGGTGGCATTATTCCTATTTGATTCAGATAGTATATAGTTAACTGATCAACGCGGTCTTCTCATGACTCAGCTGGTGATGTTTGGGTAGGTGGTCGAGACTACAAAACGTGCCACTCTCTCAGCATTTACTTGTGCCCCTGGATGTCTCTTTGAGGCCTGGTTTTTATTGTTTCTTGTCTAGTCCCCAATATCTTGTATTATCAAGATAGAAGAAATAATTATTTTGTTCTCCTCCAGAGGATCCTCACCTATAGCCATAATCACCAAATTGCCCTTCCCCTAAGCTGGATCCCAGAGTACTTTAAAAAACATAGATTTATATGTATGTATATGCAAAACCTTTCAGAGGAAGGTGCACTTTAAACATAGAAAAACTATCTTTACAGCCTTATGGTAGTCCTTTTGCTTTTTGTTGAGTGCTCTGCCTGTGTCAAAAAGGAGGGCCAATGAAACACCCATGACCTTTGAATTCCATGTCTGCCAGGGAATCACCTAGAAGACTGCTGCCTCTGCCAGAGAATACCCAAAGTCCCCTTAAAGGACAGGCAGAATATCATTCTACATGAGACTATTCACACAACTGCCTCATAAAGACATGAGGGGTGAAGAGAACTCTCCAAGGAAAACCAGAATGGTAGGTCCAGACAGAAGCATCCACATAGGAAGAGACTCCAATCCCTGTTGATGTTCCCTCTAAGATTTTTGATGTTGAAGCAGCTGTTGTTACTGAAGATTCACAGATGGATTGCGTTGATGCCCAAATTACATTAACTCTCAGTGTCGGCATTGAGGACTTTTAGCCCTTTCAGGAAAAACACTGACCCTGAGATGATAACTGGAGCTGTCATCTGAGTGGCTTTACCATTTAAAGAAATGAAAACTACTGCAGGCTACTGCATACCTCCTATTTGGGAGTTCTCCAAGTCTTACTCTCCCATAAAAAAAGGTTTCTCTAGTGGTTGATCTCTCCACTACTCCATCTCCATGAAGGTATGTCTTTACTCATTTTTCTCTAGCTCCTCTGACTTCTCCAGAGCCTCTCTTGACTCCTCATTAACCTAATGTGAGATGCTGGCCTGGTTTGTATTGGGTACCAGAGGTACTTAAACCTTATACCAGGTCCAGTGATCCACCTTAGTGAAATGTAGGTAGTGTCTAGCAGCTTAGGTTGTCTAAAGGTAGCTGTAGCAGAGCAGCCAAGGCTGAACTAAGACTCTTGCACAGCTCTTGCAATACCACAGTAGTCACACAGTACTGATACACAAGAAGGACAATACTCAGTGTTACCAAAAATAAAGGTACTTTACTTTAGTTACCCAAGGCCAAAAATATCTTAGATGCTATACTCCCTCTGGAGTTTAGTATTATACACAATATATACACTAGTAACCAAAATCAGGTAAGTAAATAGTCAGAATAGTGCAAACAGTAAAAAACACAATAGGTTGCAGTGGGCCTAGGGACAACACAAACCATATACTGAAATAGTGAAATGCGAATGTCTGTGTAGGTGGGTGTCCTACACCGCGCCTCCAGAACTGCAGCCTTGGCGACGGAGGAGTCTTTCTTCCGTCTCCATGATGCGTTGTCATGGAGACGCATTGGAACCGCGCCTCGGGGCGAGGCCGGACTTCCGGGTTGTCGGCTCTGAAAACGGCGAAAGCCGGATAAAGGGGGACGCCGCGGCAGAGACGAGGAAGGAGGACGAGAGGAGTCAAGGAGAGGAGAACGTGATCTCACCGGCAGCCGAACCCAGACGGAAGGAGCAGCAACCCCGCAGTTACATGGGAGAGGGAGAAACCTCCCAAGAAGACGAAGAATCCTGCCACGCCCCAGGAGGATCGTGGCTCAATAAGGTACGGGGTTTATTCAGGGACAGTTACTCTAAAGGGGCAGGAGGGAGGAAAAAGGAGGGAAAAGGAACCGGGGAGGGTAGAAGGGGAACAGGGCAGTTTTGGTTGGGGAACTGGGGAAGTCACAAAGCACGTCCACTGCCTGGCACTACCCTGACACAGACCCAATAGTCGTCCACCAAAACACCCCCCCCCCCTAACTACACCATCCCCTATCGGTTTTTCCCTCACACCCCTCCCTTCTATTAATAAGATATAAATATAATACTTACCGTCCCACTTACCGTGTCTTGTCCTCTGGGTCTGTCGAGAGTCCACGTGCACCCAAGGAGAAGCCGTCAGTGGAACAACCCTAAAAAGAAAAAAGGAAACATTGAGGACCTGCATACACCACAGCACCTATAAACAGAGACTCCTCGAAGAAAAGACACAAAGAGAAGACCAGTTTCAAGAGTTTATTTTGTTGATACCCATATCCTCGTGATAGTTGATTACGCTAGCAGATATCCGGAGGCCATTCCCCTTACCAGTACCACCACCAAGACAGTTGCACAAGCCATGATATCCTTTTTCTCGAGGGTTGGTGTTCCTGAAGAAATCCTTACCGACCAGGGGACCCCATTAGTTTCTGGGCTCATGAAACAGATATGTAAGGCCCTAGGGATTACCCAGATAAAGACATCGGTATATCATCCACAAACTGATGGCTTAGTGGAACGATATAACCGCACCATTAAGACCCTTTTGCGTAAAATAGTAAACGACTCAGGCAAAGATTGGGATCAGAAACTATCCCTGGTCCTGTATGCAATTAGAACACATGAACAATCATCTACTGGGCATAGTCTGTTCGAAGTGGTATTCGGAAGACAACCTCGCAACTTGCTAGATATGGCGGCAGAGCTATGGAGGAAGAGAATGATGAGGAGAGACCCCTTCTAGACTGTATTCATAACTTAAAGGCCCATCTCCAGACGGTCTGGGAAGACGTGAGACACCACTTAGAATTAGCTCAACAAAACCAAAAAGCTTCTTATGATCAGGGTACTAAACTGCGGGTTCTTCACCCCAATGGTCAAGAACTGGTCATGCGACCCACCTCTGAACATAAGTTGCTGGCAAAATGGCAGGGGCCATATCGCGTAATAAAAGCAGTCACCCCTGTTACTTACCTGATCGAAATAAATAATATCCCTAAACGGACTCAGATCTACCATATCAATTTGCTAAAGAAATGGGAGAACCCGGGGGACGAGAATGACCGTCCTGCTACGGGATGCATGATAACCACAACCAACTCACTAGGGTTAGAACTCTGTCCCACTCTACAGCCGGACAACCAAAAACACCCTCATGTCAATGACTCCTTAGCTAATACCGAGAAAAATCAACTATTTACATTAATCCAAAAACATTCCGACTTCTTTTCAGAACTACCTGGGCGCACTTCTTTAGTACAACACCATATTAGAACCCCTGAAGGACGTACGGTACGCCTACGTCCCTACCGAATTCCGGAAGCAAGAAAGATTCTGATAGAGGAAGAGATAGCAAAGATGCTGTCCCTAAAAGTCATCGAAATGTCCACCAGTCTGTGGTGTTCCCCTGTCGTTTTAGTCCCAAAACCAGATGGCTCGGTCCGGTTTTGTATAGATTTTAGGAAACTAAATGAGATATCCCTTTTCGATACTTATCCTATTCCCCTAGTAGATGAAGTACTAGAGAAGATTGGGCATGCACGTTACATGTCCACTATTGATCTCACAAAGGGATATTAGCAGATTCCCTTAGCCCCACAAGACAGAGAAAAGACAGCGTTTACTACCCCATCAGGTTTATATCAATTTACAGTCCTTCCCTTTGGTCTTCACGGTGCTCCGGCTACATTCCAATGATTAATGGACCGGCTTTTACGTCCCTTCCAAGAATATACTGCTGCTTATCTTGATGACATTGTTATCTTTAGCGCAACCTGGACAGAACATCTCCAACATTTAGACAACGTGTTCTCTGCCTTAGCAGAAGCCGGACTCACCGCCAATCCCTCGAAGTGCACCCTAGGTCAAACCCAAATCGTCTATTTAGGCTATGTCATTGGTATGGGAGTTCTACGTCCTCAGAAAGATAAAGTAGAGACCATTAGACAGATACCACTCCCCAGAACAAAAAAAGAACTCCGGTCCTTCCTGGGGTTGGTGGGGTATTATCGTAGATTCATCCCACAATACTCAACCATGACAGCCTCCCTCACAGACCTACTAAAGAAGCAATATCCTACGACCCTGCTTTTTCTCCCACCCAGTTCAAGAGCTTCTCATTGCTTAAAGAAGCCCTTTCAACCGAACCCGTACTGCGATGTCCGGATTTTTTTAGACCTTTTCATCTGTTTACTGACGCTTCCAACGTCGGACTAGGTGCCGCCCTAGCCCAACCTGACGACCTGGGGTATGATCACCCCATTGTTTATGTCAGTCGCAAGCTACTGCCTCGAGAAACCCACTATCGAAAAGGAATGCCTTGCCATAAAATGGGCAGTTGAGTGTCTCCGGTATTATCTCTTGGGTTGTCCTTTCATACTCTATACTGATCATGCCCCTCTAACCTGGTTGGCCTCCCATAAAGATACCAATTCCCGGGTGTTGCGCTGGTTCCTTGAACTCCAGCCCTTTACCTTTCAGGTTCGTCACATCCCTGGGTCCAGCCTGTGTCCCGCGGACTTCTTCTCCCGTTGTCCGGATTCTACGGGCCTCTACCAGTCCCGTTCATGGGATGGGGTGTGTAGGCGGGTGTCCTACACCGCGCCTCCAGAACTGCAGCCTTGGCGACGGAGGAGTCTTTCTTCCGTCTCCATGACGCGTTGTCATGGAGACGCATCGGAACCGCGCCTCGGGGCGAGGCCGGACTTCCGGGTTGTTGGCTCTGAAAACGCCAAAAGCCGGATAAAGGGGGACGCCGCGGCAGAGACGAGGAAGGAGGACGAGAGGAGTCAAGGAGAGGAGAACGTGATCTCACCGGCAGCCGAACCCGACGGAAGGAGCAGCACCCCCGCAGTTACATGGGAGAGGGAGAAACCTCCCAAGAAGACGAAGAATCCTGCCACGCCCCAGGAGGATCGTGGCTCAATAAGGTACGGGGTTTATTCAGGGACAGTTACTCTAAAGGGGCAGGAGGGAGGAAAAAGGAGGGAAAAGGAACCGGGGAGGGTAGAAGGGGAACAGGGCAGTTTTGGTTGGGGAACTGGGGAAGTCACAAAGCACGTCCACTGCCTGGCACTACCCTGACACAGCCCCAATAGTCGTCCACCAAAAGCCCCCCCCTAACTACACCAACCCCTATCGGTTTTTCCCTCACACCCCTCCCTTCTATTAATAAGATATAAATATAATACTTACCGTCCCACTTACCGTGTCTTGTCCTCTGGTTCTGTCGAGAGTCCACGTGCACCCAAGGAGAAGCCGTCAGTGGAACGACCCTAAAAAGAAAAAAGGAAACATTGAGGACCTGCATACACCACCGCACCTATAAACAGAGACTCCTCGAAGAAAAGACACAAAGAGAAGACCAGTTTCAAGAGTTTATTTTGTTGTTGTTGTTTTTTTTTTTTTGATAATTTTTCTCCTACTAACTAATAAAACCCTGGCTTCGGCCTTATAAACCGCTATAAAACTGGGTCTGAGCCTCTGTACTAGCAAGCCCAACATCCACGCCCCACCACAGTCTGTTTCCCCCCTAGGCAAGTGTAGTGAATAGAGGGGCGCTGGGAGTGTAAGAAAATACCAAAGGTAAGTAAAATATCCCACCCCAGAGCCCAGGAAAACAGGAGTAAAGTACAGCAAGTTTCCTCAGAACACACTAGAAGTCATGGTAATGGATTATGCAAAAACAAGGCAAGACTGTGGATTCCTGGACCTGAAGACCTGCGGAGAGAGGAGACCAAGTGCAGAAGTCAATGAAGAGTCCAGAAAGAACAGGAGCCCCTGCTAACTCGGATGAAGGTGCAAAAGTAGATCCTCTGGTTGGAAGAAGTCAGAAATGCACCAAAGACAGCTGCGGGTTCCTGCTTGATGCACGAGATGTCCCACGTTAAGTCGGTGGATGCAGGCTGGTTTTCGTCGTTGGATTCTGAAAACAAGCCTTGGCTCACGCAAATGTTGCAGATGGCGGGAAAAGGTGCTACCTGGGCCCAGGAGGAACCTGGGTGCCTCAACTTGGACTGAGGAGACAGAGGGGTCTCTCAGCACTCTAGAGAACCCTCGGAAGACCAGGCAGCACCCACAGGAGTCCCAGAACATGAGGACTAAGGAGTTGCAGAATGCAGTCATCGCAGCACTACACAAAAGGATCCCACGTTGCCGGAGAACAACTCAGGGAGCTGAGCGTCACAAGATAGAGTAGTAGGGACCTGTGCTATGCTGTGCATGAAGGATTTCTGGGAGAAGCGCACAGAATCCCAAGGAGCTGCAGAACCAGCAGTGCACAGCTGTACTGTCTGGCACGGGGAGGCAAGCCCTTACCTCAACCAAATTTGGACACCTGGACCTTTGGACAGTCAGGATGACTACGGTCCACCACCTGTGTTCCGGGATCACGCTCTTTGACAGGAGAGGCGTCCCAGAGTACTGGTTGTTGTTGCAGAGTGGTGCCTGCTGAAGCAGGGGAGTGACTCCGTCACTTCATGAGAGATTCCTTCAGTCCTTCTGGTGCAGAATGATGATAGGCAGTCCTCAGAGCGTGCACAACCTGGAAACGGTTTCAGTTGCTGGCTGGAGCTGAAGTTGCAGGGTCACAGTAGCCTTCTTGGATACTTTGTTGCAGTTAGTGTTCCTGGAGCAGTCTGCTGTTGATCCAGCGGTCAGAAGCTGAAGCAGAGGATGCAGAGGAGTCCTGGTGGAGTGTTGCAAACCGAATCTGAGGAAACACCCAGAGGAGAGACCTTAAATAGCCCTGAGAGGGGGATTGGTCACCTAACCAGGTAAGCACCTATCAGGAGGGGTCTCTGATGTCACCTGCTGGCACTGGCCACTCAGATGCTCCCAGAGGGTCCGCACACCTTGGACTCCAAGATGGCTAACACCAGGAGGAGCTCTGGGCACCACCCCGGGGGTGGTGATGGACAGACGAGTGGTCACTCCCCTTTCCTTTGTCCACTTTTGTGCCAGAGCAGCGACTGGGGGGGGGTCCCTGAACCGGTGTAGACTGGATTGTGCAAAGAGGCCCTGTTTGTGCCCTTCAAAGCATTTCCAGAGGCTCTGGGAGGATACCCCTCCCATGCCTGTGACACCTATTTCCAATGGGAGAGGGTGTAATACCCCTCTCCTAAAGGAAATGCATTGTTCTGCCTTCCTGGGATTAAGCTGCTCAATCCCTAGGAGGGCAGAAACCTCTCTGTGAGGTGGCAGCAGCTGGGGCTGCAGTGGAAACCTCGGAGAGCTGGTTTGGCAGAACTGGGGGTCCATGGTGGAGCCTCCAGGGTGCATGGAATTGCCCCCTCCCCCAATACCACAATCAGACTGGGGGTACAATTTCTCAATCTGAGACACCTCACATGGCCATATTCGGAGTTACCATTGTGAAGCTACATATATGTATTGACATGTATTTAGTGCATGATTATAATGGTGTCCCCACACTCACAAAGTCTTGTAAATTGGTCCTGGGCAACGTGGGGGCACCTTTGCTAGTGCAAGGCTGCCCTTACACACAGTAACTTTGCACCTAGCCTTCAGTAACTGAAGGTTAGACATATAGGTGACTTATAAGTTACCTTGTGGTGTTAAAATAGCCGTGAAATAGTGTTTGTACTATTTCACACAGGCTGCAGTGGAAGTCCTGATGGAGTGTTTGCATGAGCTCCTTATGGGTGGCAAAAGAAATGCTGCAGCCCATAAGGGTCTCCTGGAACCCCAAATGCCCTGGTACCTAGGTACCATATACTAGGGACTTATAAGTGGGGGGGGGTCTAGTGTGCCAATCTGGATTGGAATATGGAGTCACTAGTCTATACTGACAATTTGGAAACAGAGAGAGCATGATCACTGGAGTTCTGGTTAGCAGGACTCAAGTGACACAGTCAAGTATACTGACAACACATTTAGGCAACAAACTATGAGCCCTGGGGTCCTGACAAGCAGGATCACAGTGAGACAGTAAAACACACTGACAAACAGACACAACCTGGGGGTAACCATTCTAGAAGAAAGCCACGTTCCTACACCTAAGTTACCAGTAATATCTTACATATTACCACTCTCTGCTCCCAGAAAGCATTCAGGGTAGGACTGTCATGAGAAGACTACTTTGCCTTCTAGAAATCAGTTTAGTAGAAGGTCAGTCTTATTAAAGATGGTGGAGACATTCTAGAACGAGATCACATTCTCACCACCTTTCCCTTTCTTGGTTTGCCAACTACTTCAGATTCATTAGAGACTGTTTTCCAAACATGTTGCTGCAGTGTATGGGATAATATTGCAACTCTCAAAAAGGTGCTGGTCAGAGTAGCAAAGATAAAAGCTCCTATGATATTTATTATTACTACAATGCCACTGATCATCACAGATTACCTGCCATGCCTCTTCTGCCTCTGGTTCCCGGTGACTTAGAGCCTGTGGTACAATTTATTTCTCAGCCATGCTTTGGTCAAATCTGCATCAACTAGACTTAAAAAGAAATGTAACACTCCTGACCAAGACCTGTTGTTTCTGAGAGAGATATTGTCTCAAAGGGCAGAAAATGCATTCTGTAACCTCCACTATTCTTCCATACAAGGAAAGTAAATGGATAGACTCAGATGGACTGAAGATTTGTGGAACATATGCTCCAGCAATTAAAACATCTTGTACCATTGCCTGGCTGGACTGCCGCAGAAGATACCTCTGGGATTTCCATCAGTGCTTCCTTGAGAAGGTGCCAAGATGGGGGTATGCAAGACTTTTAGGGGGCCTACATGTTTCAAAGCAGGTAATCAGTGTGGCAGCAGATTATTCTGATCTAACAGCTCATGAATATTGTCATGGGCTGCATTTGAAAGTTCTGAATGTGCCTATCTGAACTCAAGCCAGAAGCCCAAAAGTACATTCTTAGTCTGCTTTTCTCTAAGAATTATCTATTTGTTGCTCACACTGTTGATAATGAATAAGCTAAAGGCTGAATATAAAATTTATAAAGGCCATTGGACTGGAAAGGGAAAATAAAAGGGCTGCAAACCATATGACAGGCGTTACTTCCGTCCAAGCGTTCAAATCCCTTGATGGTTTCAGCAATAACTGCAGCCTCAACAGAGATAATCTTGCCACCAGAATTTCACTTTGAATGGGAGAGATGTCAGCAACCATCTGTGATCACAGGAAAACCACCTCCAAAGAAGCGACTTACTCTTTCTCCCCTCTGTTGGTTGTTCTGGTTAACAAAAGTACTTTTAACCACCTGGAAGAATAGCAAAACTAACAAGAGAAATGGGTCTTGAATTTTCAGAATTAATATTCTTTGACATTCGAATCTCCTCCATCCTATGTTCCACCAAGAAAATCCTCTGAGTACCATTGAGAGTGGCTCTAAAAAGAAGTTAATACTTCTCTGGAGAAAAAGTGATGGGGGGGGTTACTCATCACCAAAAAGGAATGGAGCTTTATTCCTGTCAATTTAGGTTAAAAAAAAGTCTAAAACAAAAATTCAGGCCCACAGTCAACCTAAGAACAACAAATACATGGTTAAAGAAAGATAAATTCAGAATGTTGGTATTACACTAAATGTACTCTCAATTATAGCAAAAAAACGATGTGTTCCATAGACATTTAGCCTGCCTACTTTTCCATTCTTCTAGTAAAGAAACATTTGAAGGTCTGGAGATTTGTTGTAGGCAAAGCACACTTCCAAGTTCTTCCAATCTGACTAAAGTCTGCAGCAAGAACTTATATATGGGAGTATTCCTCTTGTACTGCAGGAAGATTTTCACCTATCCATACTCAGACAATTTGTTGATCAAGGCTGCGACATTGTAGGAAGTGTTGAGTCATTTTCACATAGCTTGAGATATCCTCTGCATACCAGGTCTGCAAGTCAACCTAAAATGTTAGAAGCTGTGCTATTTCAAAAAACTAATTATTTTTACGCAATTCTGGAAAATCAGATAGCAAGAGTGTATCCTTCAGAAGAGGACTCATCTTTCTGATGTGTTGCAACCTGCTATAAATGCCTTATCCAGTATTTATACCAGATAACATCTCTGCTACAATCAGGGGTCTTTTGCATCTTTCTGGACCCTTGTGTCAAAAGAGGCTCTTTAAGCAGTACCTGTAGGACCATTCGTGGTACCTTACAGACAGCTGAGAACAAAACCTAGGGCCTAATTTATAGTTTGGTGGCGTGGTTACTCCACCACAAACGTGACGCATATCTCATCTGCCTTATTACAAGTAGCCCCCTCAGACAAATTCTAAATCAGGCCCTTACTTTTTCTCAGTCTGTGATCCAGTCATTTCCATAGTGATGGCAGTCTCAGATTCTGATGAGTTCCCCTTCATCTATATTTTTTTTAGGCTGACAATTGTTACAGGACTGGGCACATCTTGAACTATATCTCCTGGTTTAGGGAATGTAGTCTGAGAAGAAGTCCTAGCATTAATTGGCTGGAATTGAGAACAGCCAGTCTGCCTCTATAGTTCTTATTTCTGTCCAAGACAAAACTGATTCTTTTTCAGACCGGCGAGACAACTAAAATATTTTATCAAAGAAGCAAGGAGGGATGCATTCCAGACCTTTGTTTCCCTCTTTGTATGATTTCGGCATATAGTGGAGTAGAGTGGTGTTGTATAGAGTGGAGTAGAGTGTTGTGGAGTAAGGTGGCGTGTAATTTTGTGGGGTGCGTGAATAAAATAGCTTGAAGTGGAGTGGCATAGAGGAGTGTCATAGACTGTCGTGGAGTAGAGTGGAGTAGTGCGGCATAGAGTAAATCTAAGAACTGCAACTCCCGTTTTAGGGAACATAGTTCGAAAAGAAGTCTTATCATATTAATTGGCTGAAACTGAGAACAGTAATTCTGATTTTAAAGTCGTTTCTACTGTCCAAGACAAAGGCCCTCAGTACAACGTTTGCTGCCCGCCAAGGTGTATCCGCCGCGCGGCTGCCAATGCGAGAACCCCGCTGGGCGGCAACACTGGAGCCGGCTCCAAATTGAGCCGGCTCCAAATTGAGCCGGCGGTGTTGCGGCGGTGCTATGGGTGCAGTTGCACCAGTCACGCTTTGGGGCCGTGGCAGGGGGGCCCTGCACTGCCCGTGCAGGGGCTGCGCGACTCCCGTTTCCGCCAGCCTTTTCATGGCGGTTCCTACCGCCATGAAAAGGTTGGCGGGAGGGGGACTCATAATCCCCTGGGCAGCGCTGCAAGCAGCGCTGCCCTGGGGAATTACAACCGCCGGGCCCAAATTGGCGGGAAACCGCCGGTCCTAGCGGTGCGACTACGGGCTTCCGCCGCGGTTTTAATTCCATGGGAAGCACCGCCAGCCTGTTGGCGGTGCTTCCCCAGGGTTGTAATGAGGGCCATAATCTATTATTTTTCAGACAGATGGGACAACAGTAATATTTTATCAAAGAAAGAAGGAGGGATGCATTCCAGGCCCTTGTCCAGAATTCATCCTTCCTTGTATGATTTCTACGTTCAGTGGAGTGCTGTTGTGGAGTCTTGCAGCGCAGAGTAGTGGAAAGTGGAGTGGAGTGTCATGGAGTAAAGTGGTGGAGAGTAGGGAAAAATGGCATGGAGTAGTGTGTCTTGTAGAGGAGTGACGTAGGGTGTTGTGGAGTAAAGTGGCTTCGGAGTGGAGTAAAGTGTGGTGTAGAGTGTCATGGAAAGAAGTGGCTTAAAGAGGAGTGGATAGAGTGGAGTAAAGTGGCATTGTATGGAGTGGAGTGACTGATGTGATATGTGCTGGTTCAAAGCTGGTGTGTATGCATGTGTGTTTGTGTGTGTTGAATCTATAGATGTAACCAAAATGCTACTGTGCGTGTGGGTAATCGAAATAAGTCAAACCCAAATCCTCCTAAAAACCACCTGGAGATACACCGGCCAGCAAAATGAAACCAGCCCTACTGCTGCTGACCAATAAAGACAAAAGAAGAGAGTGTGACAAAGACTTCAGCCAATGGTAAGTAATGGGTGGGCTCTAAGCCTTTTTAGGTTTGTTTAAAATACAATAGATCTCTAAAAGACAGCAAATGTTCCCTGCTTCAGGCAAGACCTTGTGATACAAGAAATCACCAAGGATTGTTGTATCTATTAGAGGCTTGTTGGATATGTTGAGATATCAAGATGAGGAACTTCAATGCATTTTTTTTAAATAGCGATTCATCATAACGAAAAGTTAAAAAATCGATATATACATAACACCAGCAGTCAAATACATGTTCAGAGCAAATTTCATACCAAACAAAATCCATTATCGAGCATGTCAGCCTCAAATAATTTACACAATTTATTACTAATGCAATATCAAAAGACTAATCTACTCTTTAGCACCTTGACCAGGGGCTTCAGACATAAATTGACTCCAGATTTTAGCGAATCTCCGCCTCCTCCACCACCTACTCCCACAGCAAAGATCATACAGCCTCTCTTGACCTCTCACTTGCTTCATCTTCACCACCCATTCACCATCAGAGGGGGATCAGCCTAGTTCTCCACCTTTGAAGCAATAAAAATCTGGCCACCGTTATTGTGACATACAGTATTTTTTTTTTATTTTTTATCTGGGGGTAAATCGGACGGCAGGATCGTAGCCTATTAACATCAACCACCTAGGGACTAGTTGTATCTGACATGCTGATTCCGAGTACTAAAATATCTCTCTCCAGAATTCTTAAATGGCGGCATAGTGCTCAATTACATTGGACCAATTTGTAGCTGCACTTGAATCTCATATTAAAGCAGCTACTTGACCAGGCAAAGTTAATTTCATCCAAAAATTGCAGAGTTCTGTAAAGCAACCATTTTTTATAGAATTACATAATCCGCAAATTGGCGCGTCTCCAGATCGTAATTTTTTTTTCACGCCTACATTATTAAATTAAGCCCTCCATATTTCTCCCACTTACTTGACTGCCTTTTGGCACTTGTCACTGCCAACGCCTGATGGAAGCAATCTTTTCCATTCTCATGATTGTTTTAAATCTGGGGCCTCAATCAGGCTCTTAACCAAATTTCGACTGTCGCAAATCTGTCTTATATCCAAAGCCCTAAACTTACTGGCCAGATCTCTGTAAGAGCTCAACATCCAGAAATTACCGTTGACAGATTCTTTAATTTCGGATCAATTCTTCCACCTTTCTCCCACTATGAAAGTAGCCACCTTACAAAACCTCATTATCTCCATTTTCAGGAGTGTGTTTGGGTCCATCCTGTCCCTGAAGTCCCAATTCAATTCAGACAGGGGTGTAACAACCTTAATATATGTGATTGTGTGTTGCTTTTAAAGATCCTTTATAGCGGATTTTTATGTTGATTTTGTCAAATTTCAAACATCCCTGATATATATTCCTTTAAAATCAATCCCCTAAGATCATTATTAAAAATTCCGACTGACTCAAGTTTCACATTAAATCTAAGCATTTATTGTGCAAAATAAGCCAAGTAATAATCCCTGAAGTTGGGGAGTGCTAAACCACCATCCTCCAAACCTTTATAGAAAGTGCTAAGTGCTAATATGGCAGTTTTATTCAGCAAAGTAAAAGTAGTAAAAAGAGATTCCACTTTTCTAAAAACAAAACACAAAAAAAAACAATGTTATAAACCCACACAGTATAGCAAAAAAAAAAAAAAAGTTCAACAAGGAAAGAAGCACCATCTTTATCATGTCACACACCCTAGAATGATGAGGAAGTGAGTATTCTCCAGTATTGAATCTTTCATAGATTCACATGCTTGAATCATTCCCAGTCGTCGACGTGGGAGTCCCCAGTAAAATAATAAGTAGTGTACATTTTAATAATGGGCTTTAGGAGGAAAGCAAAGCTCAATTTAACAGCCTATCTATGTCCTTTCTTAAAAAAGGACCAGAGCTATACATTGACAAATCAGGCGACAAAACCCTCTAGAACCCTCGCCACAGAGGCTCCTGTTCCTCAGATTTTCCACCCCACATTAGGGAATAGGAGTCTCCATGAGCTCTTTTCAGCTTTTCTCTTCAGAGGTTACTTCAACTGAATACTTCTCATGTCAGCTTTAAAAATTATGTTTTATTACAGCCTGGGACTTTCCCACAATGTCAGGATCTCCAAGGAAACGCCTTTTTAAGCCATGTAACACCTGTGGCAAAAATAGACTTTACTGAGAAGACCCTCATAGTGAGTGTATTTATTGTCTTTATCCAGAGCATAAGGTTGTGGACTGCAAACTCTGTAGACCTTTCTCAAAGAAAACCCTAAAGGACAGAGAAGGAAGGCTCCTCTTGTGGTTGCAAAAACGTTAATCAAAAGAACATACATTCTCTGGGGAGGAGAGTGATGACTGTGCAAACTGAGAAATCCCACAGGGGAGAAAGATCTTTGGGAGCGGAGCCTCCAGGGTCCCACAAAAAAGCACTTTAAAAATCTCATGAAGAAGAGATGGTGCCACATAAGAAATCTTCCTCAAGAGTCTTTTCTGAGCCTTCAAAAATGTTGAAATCGCTTCCTTCTACAGCAAAAATAATTTCTGATAAATTAAAAATTGCAAAAATTATTTCACTGTCGACGACCATTGTATCCTGCAGGATTACAATGAGACCTCTGTCGACTAAAGAGAGTAAGATACTATAGTTTACGAGCGCTACAACTACAGTGACGTCCTTGGCGTCGACGATACTACTATCGACGAGGGTTACCAAAAGATCATCTTCACTGACGACGCTACTGTTGACAACCTCACTGTCGATGAGTCCTCCGTCGACGACGCCACACGCGACAAAGCCATCGTCGACAAACCCACTGTCTGCGAAGCCACCGTCTACCACACCATCCTCGACTATACTATTGTCGTCACTGTCAACAAAGTTACCTTCAACAACCTTGATTCTTGTAACTGGCCTGTCCCCTGCAGACCAAGTATTACGTATGGCGCACACCTCCCCTAGTAAGTCAGAGGATGAAGGACCTTTTGGAGTAGCGTACAGCCCATCAGATTTGCGGGTTAAGTACCAGGATGATGAACAGGATGATGACCAGTACTATCATTCCAGCGTTTACATCACTGAGAACGTACAACAGACCTACCAGCCTAGCATACCAATACAGGATCAAACAGTCCGGATGCCACAGGACTTGATTTTGAACCTGCAAGCAACACTGCAGGATTACTATAAACGCTTTCTTGAACCTGCACAATCTGCACCTCCTTCGCAGCTTCAAACACTGGAAAGATCACCTCTACAAATGCCGCCTACAGCGTCCTTCTTCACTATCCTTTTCAGGGAATCTGCTGTCTACAATGCCAGTACCGGATCCACTGTCAGGCGATCAACATGCATCGCAGGACGAACAGGAAGAAGAAGGAGAAAAGGGATCAAGCCTCCACGTCTTCAGAATGGGACAAATACGTCATACAGCCACCATCATACCACAGCCACCTCATTTTGACTCTCCATCGGACGACATTGGTGATTTTCATAGCTTAATGGAGCGTGCAGCGAAAAGGTTTCAGTTACCTCTAACCTCTAAATAAACAGACTGTTGTTTGTATGATTTTAAGGAACCCAGAGAGAAGTCAGTGAAAGCAATACCCATAATAGATTTCATCTGGCAAGAGGGTATTCGTACTATGAAGAATCTAGCCACTTTTGCAGCAGTCATGACAAGACAGGATAAGAAATATTAAGTTCCAGACAATGCCCCAGCTTGTTTATTAGGACATCCGAAGCCAGACTCTGTGATAAGTCAAGCTGCCCAGAGGGGTTCCAAAAAGCCATCAGCACCCATTTCAACACCACCTGATAGAGATGGGCACCGACTCTATTCTATTGGAAAAAATAATTTAATGATTCCCTTCCAGAGGAGCCTAGAGAAGAAGCCAGAAATTCTTCTTGAGGGTCAGAAGGTGTCTGCAGAAATCATAGCTTTCACGATTGACATCTCTGCAACAGGTTTTCAGCAGCTAGCAGGAACAGCTGTGCTCAGAAGACAAGCCTGGCTAAAGGCCACAACCTTTAGGCCTGAAGTACAGAGTAAAAATTTGGACATGGCTTATGATGGCGAATCACTATTTGGAAAACACATAGATGACGCATTACAGGCTATTAAGACTGATACTGACACTGCCAGATCATTGGGTGCGTTGCAGTCAAAAAGGCAACCCTTTCGAGGAGCCAGAGGTAGGAGTACATTTAACTTTTGTGGACGTTTTCAAGCTTATAGACAGCAATATCAACCCTACTAAGGGCAGTTCGGTTGTTAATACACTCAGCAATATAGACAACCGCATATGGCAGCCTACAAGCAGCCTGCTAGGGGAAAACAACCCACCAGATGTCGAGACTCATTAAGGAAGCAATGACCTAACACCTGCGCAGGCTACCCTTCATTCCTACTTATTACACAAATTAGGAGGTCACGTCTCCCAATTTTTCCACCAATGGGCTACTATAACACCTGACAAATGGGTCCTAGATGTCATATCTAGAGGGCACACCCTCAAATTGATCAAGAAACCACCAAATCGCCCGCACATGGGTCCACCCCTCGATGCCTAAAGCAGCTACTAAAGGAAATTTCCCTCATGATATCAAAAAGAACAATAGAAAGAGCAGCATCTACTCAAAAGGGAATGGAGTTTTATTCTCATTTCTTTCTCATCAGGAAAAAATCAGGAGATTGGCGTCCAATATTAGACCTTTGCAAACTAAACAAATATCTCAAAAAAACAATCCTTTCAGATAGTCACCTTACAGGACATTCTACAACTTATAAACCACGGCGACTATATGACATCTATAGACCTCAAAGATGCTTATTTCCACATGCCCATTCATCTAAATCATCTAAAATGCCTACGATTCCAGGTAGCTGGCGCTCATTTTCAGTTCAAAGTGCTCCCCTTCTGTTAAAAGTCAGCCCCTCGAATATTTACAAAGATGCTAGCCCCAGTAGCAGCATGTCTGAGGCAACAAGGAGTTCAAGTATTCCCATACTTTGACGATTTGTTGATCAAAGCTCCCTCACTGCAAACAAGCACACACAACACAAACATGTCTCCAACTGTTCGAAACCTTGGGTCTCACAGCAAATCTTCAGAAGTCCTCTCTCACTCCAGCAATAAAATTAGCTCTCCTAGGTGCAATTATCAACACCAACACAGACAAAGCAATGGCATCTTTGGTCAGACAGATAAGGATACAACAATTATCTTGCAGTCTAATTAAAAGTTCCGTTTTAGTTTGGATATACAAATTGTTCCTAAAAATTCTGTCTTCTTGCATTCCTTTAATTCCGAACTGCAGACTTCACATGAGGCCACTGCGAGAGGAGCTAGACAAGCAGTGGAAACGGTCTCAGGGCTCCTTCGACGACACCATATAAATAACCCACGTAATAAGATCCTCCATGCAGTGGTGGATGTAGAAGAAGAATTTGGCAAAGGGACTAACTTTTTCTGTCCCAAGTGATAGATTACGTAAGAACAACAGATGTGTCACTACAAGGCTGGGGCGCGCACCTGCAAGATCTTTCCATCAGTGGGAAATGGCCCAACCTCAACAAGAAAATGCACAAAAACTATCTTGAACTCAAAGCCATAGCTCTTGCGCGCTGTTCGTTCCTTCCCAGAATCGAAATATCATCCACCCTCATCAGAACGGACAGCACCACATGCATGCCCTACCTAAACAAGTAGGGGGGAACAAGATCAGAAGCCTTGTCACATCAAGCACAGGAAATCTGGAACTGGGTGGTACAGAACAAACTATTTGTGAGAGCAGAACATTTGCCAGGAGCATCAAATGTGCTGGCAGACACTCTGAGCAGATCGACTTCAACTTGCCATGAATGGGAGTTAGATCAGCAAAAATTGCAGAACATATTCATCTGATATTGCACGCCAAAACTAGACCTCTTTGCCAACAGGAACAATAGGAAATGCCAGTACTACGCAAGTTGGCATCACCAAAAAGGGTCATGGGGAAATGCATTTTCGATATGATGGTCGAAGATATTTGCCTATGCTTTTCCTCCGATTTCCTCTAGTCCCACAGATACTTCGAAAAATGAAAAGAAAACAATGAAGGATCATCCTCATAGCTCCCAAATGGCCCAGGCAGTTTTGGTACACAGAGATTCTGCTGCTATCGGAAAAGCCGCATGTACAGTTACTGCCCAGTCAGGCAATGCTAACAATAAACAAAGGCCAGACCTTGCACCCCAATCCAAAGCATCTACATTTAGCGGCTTGGCTCCTGAGCACCATGAATTTGAAGACCTAGAGATTCCACCGAATTGTAGAGAGATTCTAGCCAAGGCTAGAGCAGAGCCTACCAATAAATCATATCAGCTAAAATGCAAACGTTTTTGTGTTTGGTGCTACCAAACAAACTTTCACCCATTTTCTTCCAATCCTGAACAAATTTTGCCATATCTTTTGCAACATGCAAAATCATGACTCACACACTCATCCATAAGAGTTCACTTGGCAGCAATATCTCGATTTAGACGAGAGAACAAAACACCCTCCCTATGGTCATCAAGAGTTATCCGGCAATTTATGAAAGGGCCCTTCAGAGTTTTTCCCCTAGTAAGAAAACCACCTCCTACGTGGCATCTTAATATTGTCTTAAGCCAACTAATTAAGGCCCCACTTGAGCTTATACACAAGGCAGACCTCAAGTATCTTACAGGGAAAACTGCATTGTTGTCTGCTAGAAGACTGGGTGAGATATAAGCCTTTAACATTAAAGAGCCCTTCATGCATTTCAAGAAGGACAGTATACTCCTTAGAAGGAACCCTAAGTTCATACCTAAGATTCTATCGGATTTCCATCTAAACTAACCCATCATTCTAAGAATTTTTGTTTCCAAATCCCTGACTGCCGAACAGACGCTTCACACTTTAAATGTTAGAAGGTGCATTAGATTCTATTTACATAGATTACATCAATTTCGCAAATCAAGCCAGTTATTTCTCTCATATAGAAACTTCAGGAAAGGCTTTCCAGCAACCAAAGCCACAATCGGAAGATGGATTGCTGAAACCATTCAGTTCTGCCATGCAAAAGCAGGGAAACCATTGACTGGTAGGGTGAAACTTGATATCTACATCAACAGCTCTATTTGCGGGTGTGTCTATCCAGCTGATCTGCAGAGCAGCGGCATGGTCTAACAGACACACCTTCATGCAACATTATTGTTTGGAAGAGGCTGATAAATCAGATGCAGCAGTGGAGCAAGCAGTTTTATGCCATCTGTTCCAATAAGGTGAGCCATAATATGTTTAGCTACCCACCATCCGCTTGCTTTGTATATGCATTTGAATTTAAATTATGGACTGCTGACTATTCTAATTCAAGCATGCGAATTTATGAAATATTCAATACTGGAGAAGAAAATGAGTTACTTACCTGTAACTGTAGTTCTCCAGTATTGTAATCTTTCATACATTCACATGCGACCCACCTTCCTCCCCGTAGAGGCTCACCTTTCATTATCAGGCCTTCAGTATCAACTCACCTTTGTGTGTAAAAATCTGGGGAACTGCCTCTGTGGTGAGGGTTCTAGAGGGTGCTGTCGCCTGATTGGTCCATGTATAACTTTGGTCCCTTTTTAAGAAAGGGCATAGATAGGCTGTTAAATTGAGCTTTGCTTTCCTCTTAAAACCTATTATTAAAATGTACACTACTTATTATGATACTGGGGACTCTCACTTCAACGACTGGGAATAGTTCAAGTATGTGAAGCTATGAAAGATTACAGTTCTGGAAAACTTCAGTTACAGGTAATTAACTCCATTTTCTTACTGTGCAAACAAAGCTTTAACTTATAAAAGTAACTGGCAATAATTAAGATCGTATAAGTCATCAATCTTCGATGAATATCAAATACCCAGGTATCTCTTAGGTGGCTCGTTTACACAGGTTGCCATATCTGGGAGCAATATATCAGGCACGCAATTACAGAGAATTACATCAGTCGTCTTAATATTATTCCTATAGCACCTGATACAAAGAAAAGGCCTCAAAAGCTTTTTCCTGTGAACACTTGCTAGCATCAAGCAGCAACATTATGCCATCCACATAACGTTTTACCTTACCCATCTGTGCTAAAGAAGGGTGAATATCCCTGTTCTTCCATATTGCGATTGCTAATGGCTGGATGAAAAAAGCAAATAATACGACAGGGGACAGCCCTGGTCTGTGCCATGGCGAACTTGCACTATACCAGCCTTGGCTTTATTGACTATAATCTTTGCTTCTGCGCTCTTGTACATCTTATATATCACTCTTGTGATCTGGAGGGTACCCCAAATTTCTCTAGAATACAAAAAAGGGTCTCCAAGACACGAGGTCAAACCTTCTCAGCATCTAATAGGAAGACTTCAAGAACTTTCCTGCTGATGTATGAGTATCCTGAAACAACATTACCAACAGACTACAGTCCTCCACCCAGGCTTTTAGAGCTCACAGCTTTTTTTTTATTGTTCAACCTGCTAACATTAAACAAAGTCACCTTCAGGACACTCCTAAAATCTGCCCCCATCTTACCCTCTCTGGTACTAAACATGACTAATCGAAAGTTCATGGAGTAAAGTGCCAAAGTGCTAGAGTGACAGCATGAACCTTAAAGTGCGTCAAATCGCTAAAGTGCTTCCTGAGCCTCCTAATATTATATTCCTCCCCAGAACGTGCTTTAAAACCCTTACTGAAGTGCAGATGTGCATATCCAGCAAGTACTGCAAGCATCTTTTCCTTTAGAGCTTATCGGTCAGGCCAAACACCATTGAAGGAGGGCCCCCGCCCTTCGATCATTTTAAATCCATACAAACCCATAAATAGCGGCTAAACAAGCAACTTCTCAGTGGACACTCCCCTAAGTGGGCCAAATCAGAGTTTTACACTGCCAACTGGTGTACTTTCCATATATTTGCATTTCTGGATCTCATTTTATGCTGCATCCTGACCACTCTTTCCCTCCCAATACCCCACCCTTCTCCCCTCTCCCTCACCCATGCTTTGATGGGAGTGCTGCCCTTCCACCCACTCATTGTACACCAATCCACCCTCGGGGGTATTGGCACCATGACAGAGCTCCAGAGTCCCCCCAGCCCCCTAATATTCCCTTCCACTCCCCACCACACCCAAGTACACAACAACCTACTTTCTCGCTCTAAACATGGACTATATAGTCACTGGGACCACACAACTTTGTTGGCATTACAAAGTCTTAAGAAATATTAAAAACACACAATCCTTACAAAACTACCAGGTCTCAGTACCAGGATCCCCCTACTATCCTCTTTACCCTCTTCAGCCCTTACCCTCAAAAATACATCAAATATGCCACTTGTCCAAATCAGGGCATTGACTTTAGGAACTTAGCAGCTTCAGCAACATTACCAAAGATGGAAAAAGAGCCTTCAAAACAGCACTTAGTTTCGCAAACTGAATTGTTGATGTCTCCACCCAACTGCTTCAAATTTTTGAATCGGGCTTCTGAACTACTTACACATCCAGGCGGATTCCACTGTCACTTGAAAAAAGGCAGAATTCAAACATATCTACAGACTCAAAGGAATGATCCCTTATTGCTATAGTCTGTGTCCTATCTTTAACTCTGTAATAAGCAAAGTTCACCAGAATGGTGTGAGGATATTTGGCTTGGTGTGAGGATATTTGGATTGTTAAATCCTGCATATAATCTGGAATTATTAAAGACTGAATCAAATTTTCCACAAACTGTGTGCACCCTTCTGAGTCCTCACTGTGCCCTGATATTTCTGTAATCCAAAGGATAGACCTTCTTGCATGATTTTCCATCTGCTCCTGTTTCTCCTTGAGCCATAATCTCTCCTTCTCCAGCTGCTTGTTAGCTTTTTCCAAGTTTTGTATCCAATCCTCACAACTGGACATTCTTCGTTCCACCTCATTGAGCATAGTAGAAATGATCCCGAATTGTGCACAAACTGAGTCTAACCATTCTCTTAATTCAGCCTCCATCTTTGCTTGCTTAGCCTTAATAGATTTCACCTCTTTTAGAACCTTGTGAAGCAAACTAGCAAAGCCCTGGGAAGTGTCATTAGACAGTGCCTGTTTGGCCCTAGAGTCACCCCACCATTGAGCATAGTCCGCATGCTCCTCTGACACAGGGCTGATCATGCTCGGAGCGAGAATACCATTACTTGAGGTTGCCTCTAGTTGAGTAGTGGTTTTATGAGGCTCCAAATTCAGGCCAGAACTTAGCAGAATTTCACTGAGGCTCCTCCACCTGACTTTAGTTCCACTTGTTGCGTTGCACCAAATGGTCTGGAATAAGGGGTACAAGCCACCATCCTTGGTATTCTGCTTAGATAACGCCCCCATTTCTCCTCCCATAGGGGAATTTTGCATCAGTTTTCTTTGATTTTCCCTTCATCCTTCAGTGGCCTGTGCCAACTCTTCTCCTGCCAGTATCTGCTCTTGTGGTTTCTGCACTTCCTCTGCCACAACACTCAGCACCTCTTGAAACCCTTCAGCTCCCTGAGATCCGGCTTCCAGCTCTTTCTCCAACATGTCATGGACTTCGACACCCCCCTCCCCCCCTTCAAACCTAAGAGCTGTAGGCTGCTTGGTGAACTGGCAGGGTACTGTCAGGTGAGTTGTCGGGCAGACCTTCCCCTTCTTCTAATTCAATTCACACAGCCTGTGCTTCTGCTCACGCCTTAGTTTACACCTGCTCCTTCTTCTGAGTGCTCCTTGATTGTGCTGACAAAAGTTTCTTCCTCTCACCGGCATGCTCAGCTGATCTGAAGGACTTGACCATCTTTTATTTTTTATTTTTAATAATGTACGAGGCAGGCAAATACATACAAGGCAAGTAGACTCAAGCAATGAAACAGTACAGATAATACAGCATGCATGACAGGCAATGAAATATAAATCCGCCCTTCAGAACGGAAATGGTAACATCTACAAACAGGAATCAAGTGTTCATAAGCAACATTCCTTTGGTTATGCTTCATGATAGAAAAGAGCATCAACTCAGTAAAGATACCTCACTCAGTGTCAAGAGTAAATCCTGGCTACCTGAAGTCTCTAGCACTGGGCAGAGTAGAAGAGAATATTTCCGACCATTCTTCAGAGTTTCATGGCCTTGAATCAATTCTGGAATTTGAGGGAGCACCAGCCACCCATACCATGACAACTCTACATTTACCCAACAGAATCGCTGTTGCGATGAGCTCAAGAAAAGCCTTAGGAATATTTTCAATTTACCCTAATAACACACTGTCAACAGAAAGCGGAGTTCCAAGTTGAGTCATGGCTTCCACAGCATGCAAGACTTGATCTACTGTTCTCAGAATGTGCATGCTTAGCTAGGCTCTTCGGGGTAAGATATGCCCACTGCAGGAACTTATAATATATTAACCTATATCTACCTTTCGGGGAGACCTCTTGAATCGTGGACAACAACATTTACACATCACATCTTGTGATGTCAATACCAAAGTCCTCTGCCCATCGCTGTTGTGCTTGGGTTGACTCCCCACCTATCATGGACATAACCGTAGAGTAGAAGCGCAGTACCAGTTTAATGGGACGCAGAGTTGGCAAAAGGAGGGACATTACCTGCCAGTCTGGTGGCTCCTTAGTAAACGTGGGATAGAGTCTACGGAGGGCGTGGTAAAGGTTGCCATACGTAATGTCATCCATGAGTGTTCTCTGTGTTCCCTGGTACTCCCGGTATTGTGTAAATTCATGGATTTGGAATAGGTCGTCCAGTGTAGTGATGCGTTTGCTGCAGAGATGCGTAATCAGAGTTGAAGAGCAGTTCACTTGGAGAGGACTATAGTGTCTGATAGGTGTGAATGGGGAGTATATCATAGTGACACCACATAGTGCAGCCAACCCAGTCAATACCTAGGCCGTGCATCTCACTGTGTGGATTTCCTGCTTTAGTCTAGCAAACCAGAAACAGAGGGCCTCCTGTTTATGTAGTGGGTGTATTTATCCCTTTTCCAGAGCAAGGTATGGAGCCTCTCGACAATTATGAATCCAGTGGTGCATGAATTGAACCAGGGATTCCACGTTATATATCTTGAGGCGTGGCAAAACGTCCCCTATCATATGGCAGACACTGCCTACTCCAACACAGGGGAGGCTTCTTGCCGCCCAAGACAGTCTGATCATCAGTAACTTCAGCTGCTTAAAAATGCCTTTTTAATGGAATAGGGTTGTTCTGAGACACGTAGAGTAACTTCAGCAATAGTATCATTTTCATTAGAGCTATTCTGCCTGCCAGGGACAAAGTTGAGTTAGATCCAACATTCTACTTGTGCATGTAGTCCGTCAGTATATGTCCCATAATTTTCTAGGAGGGTCATGTGTGTTTGTGCATGATATGGTACGCCTCAGTAACAGACTGGTCCTGTCTGCCACTGCAGCAGGTATGATAGGGAAGGCAGTGTGGTGGCACTAGTGAGCAGTACCAGAATGAACTTTCAGCAGTTAATCTGGAAGCCAGCCCAGCGACCAAATTGTACAATCTCATCTATGATAGGGCCTAGATTAGCAGCTTGATCTCATACTACCAGTCAAGCATCATCTACATCCATAGATAATAATATATCCCAAGTTCACCCTGCTCCTAGAAGGAAACACCCAAAGGAGACATGCCAAGCGCTCCATAGTCAGGACAAATAGCAGGGGGGATAGAGGTCAGCCCTGGCAGGTGCCTCTGCTAATTCAAAAAGCAGGGGATACCCCTCAGTTTACCAGAACTCGAGACAAGGGGTCAGTATAGAGAAGCTGCATCCATCTTTTTATGGTCCGGCCTAGCTCCATCCTGTTAGTCACCCCCAGGAGGAAAGGCCAATTCACTGTATCAAATGCCTTGGTGGCATCAAGAAATACTGCATCTACTCTGAGACTAGGATCCAATTAATCCAATTGGTCCAATGATCAGAGGTTATCCGTGGTGGAACACCCTAGAATAAAACCAGAATGATCTGGTTGTGTCCGGTGCAGCATTAGGCAAAATATCTGTGTGCGTCCTCATGTGGTGGCAAAGGTGTGCCCCTGTCTAGGTGGTAGATGCGTCTCCTGCTAAAAAATAATGCCAACTGCATGTCTATTTAAAAAAAGCAAGGACCTGTTTGCATTTTCTAGGGTTACTGAGCCCTCTTACATTCCATGTGATCAGCTTTAAGGTGGTGTGACCTTTATTCTTGCCCCCACAAGTCATAAAGACATATTGCCTGCCAAGTATAAAGCATCGCAGTCTTTTGCTTCACAATTGAGAGTAGTAAATAGAGTACTGCCTCATTCAGATGAACTGCCAAAAAGCACTGCCCCACCCACACCAGGACCCAGTTTCCCAGTTGATACCCCAAACCTTCCAACCCTAGATAACAAAAAGCTACACCCGCAGTGGCTGAAATCTGCGGGTGGCCAGAGCAACTTAAAGTGAAATTAAGCATCAGATATGCGACATGCACATATGACAAATCGTCAGCACATCGCTGTTATATCATTGACCAGCGTCTTGTGGCGGACCTTATGTATACATGCAAAATCAAGAACATAGCTAGACAAAATACTTACAGCAGTGAAATTGAACAACAGAGCATAACAAGAATGAAACCATCGCAATCAGCTGGGTAGCGATAGACAACAGGAGCCCACCTCATTCAACCTCCTCCATGGATAACCTCAAGGCAGGCTTGTAGCTTTGCATTGTCCTGAAGAAAGGTGAATGAGTCCCAGAGTCAGAGAACACCTTTGTTGTGCCCTTCCCCGTAAACCTAAGTCTTGCAGGATAAATCATGGTATAGTTGGTTCCTAGTTCTTGCAGCCTTTTCTTCACTGGGAGACATTTCTTCTGTGCATCCTGCACCGCTTGTGTAAAGACTGAATAAAAGAATAGTTGCATTCCTCCATATTGTGTTTCTTAGGCCTCTCTAACCAGGGGCAGCAGCTGGCCACAAACCCTGTAGTTGAGGAATTTAGAGATTATTGTACGTGGAGGTATACCCGGGAGTGGTCAAGGAGCCATGGAGCGATGGACTCTCTCCACTGTGAAAGTCCTTAGAGAAGTTGTTGGCACTGAAAAATGATATCAACAGATTTTCAAAATAGTCCTCAGTTTGCCCCATGGCAATGGATTCTGAGATGCCCAATATGCGCATGTTGTTCTGTCTCAATTTGGCTTCTAAATCTTAATGTTTGAGACATATGTGATGTAGCTCTTCCGGCATCTCTTTAGTGTCAGTGTTAGTAATCCATTGCTCAGCAGACGCAATACGGGTGTGGTGTTTATCGTGCCAGTCCTGCATGTCATCTGTTCTTTGCATCAACAAATCTATCTTGATGTTTATGGCTGTGAGGCTAGACATATTGAGTAGAAGTGACATAATGTCCGCTGCTGAGATGGATTTGCCTACTGTTATGTTGTCCCTGTCAGAGCCTGGAGTGTCATCTGAAGTAGAACGCTTGGCTTGCTTATTTGATGCAAACACCAAACATGACTGTCTGGCATCAGTTTTGCCCATCGTGATATGAACAATAAGGCTGGACAACCACGAAGACTACTACACCATGGTCAACCATTTAACCTGTATTACTGCACAAGCCACTGGGCTATCAGGGGGGTCAATTAAGGAGTGCGACTGCAGTTATCAAGGACGACTTACAACCGCTAACGGTTCAGCAGTAACATTGCTCCGAGTTGGTAAGGGTTAGAAGAGTCACTTGAGTGGGTGCCACCCTGTAGGCCCATGTGCTGAAAAGGTAAGCTACCAGGTGTCACATGAAAGAGGGCCCCCAAGGGACTAGGGATCACAAGGGCTCCGAGTAGTCAATGAGTTCAAGCATTTAGATGGTAAAAACATTGGTACCTGCCCCTATCTGTAGGTCATTACCAAAATCCTCCTGCATTGCTCAGTCGTCTACTTTTGCAGTGTTGACATCCGTGAAACTGCACTGCCCATCTCCATTAGGCAGTGTGAGGCCCCAGTGCTCGTGATGAGCATCAGCCCAATCATCCATCCCCCGCCAGCTGCCCGCGGACTGCCTGACCGCCTGAAATTCCCAGAGGAGCAGCGTGGTCATCCCCGTACTCTGACGGCTGTACAGATCACCATACTCTGATCCACAGCTGCCCATCCTCGCACTGGGACCGCACCAGTTCCTCTGTGTACTATTGGTGCTGAGCCATCATCGCGGTACGGCTGTGAGAGAAAGTTGCCATGATTAAGCGATCAACATGCTGTGATGTGAGCAGCAGTCATGGAGCTTGCCTAATGTGCTACCATTTGATGCGTTGCTTGGCCATGCCTCTAGAATTGGCTATCTTAACTGACATTTCTTCGATGCGTCTTGCTATGCCTTAGTTGTCAAAGAGGCAACTTCCATCGCACGAACAAGGAACAACAAGTTCTTAAACCAAATCAGGGAGGATGGGTGACTGGGAGCCACAAATGCTCAGCAGACCTCAGCAGTATGAAGTTCCCTACAAACGGGGGCAAAAAACCCTAGCCTACTACTCCTACTATCACAAGTGGACCCCGGAAAGTGTCAAATGCTGTAAGAAGGGTACAATCATGGGAATAAGCAACAGAACTAGGAGCAAAGCAGCAGTCAAAGAATCATCTACCTACCTACCTAACTAACTGTAGTGATTGGATGTACCTTCAGTGGTGTTCTGCAGCGCTCTGCAGCAACAACCTCCAAGCTGGCGTAGAATGGGGGAGGAGGAGGAGGAGAGCATTCATCCTTCGAAAGTTTCCTTGCTATAATTGCAGGTGAGCCATGTACGCATAGCTGAAACCACTGCGAGCCCCTGCACCTTCAGCAACCTCAGTGCTGCTCCGTCAGCAACTTATGAGGCAGGAAGAGAGCCTCACAAAACCTCCAGTGAGACGCTGTTTCTCTCCACGTCCAAATCCAACAGCATTGCACAGCGCCCTGGGAGACAGTGCTGGAATCAGAAGAGCCAGGACTAGAAGACAGGCTTAGGCGGTTGCGTCACCCCTAGTCTGAGGTCAGTCGAGGAACTTCATTGAATATTATCAAAATTTGAATATGAATTTATAAAAAGACTAAAAGCAATCCTGTTCATCACATTTACATATCCACAATCTAATTTATAAATTGGAAACAGAGACTTCAAGCTTATATGTTGACAAGGTACAACATTCATAATATTTCATTTTATTTGAAAAGTTTTCTTTGTGTACCTTTAATCAAAAGACTAGTGGGATCTTTCCACTTCTCAACAGATCTAAAGTAGAAGAGTCGATATCTTCAAATTGAAAGTGGTGATATACTAGTTGTGCTGTTTCTGTGGTACCAAGAATCCTTGTATAGATACTTAGCATAGCTAAACCTTTGCTACAGCCATTTGACAATCTGTTTAAGGACCTTGCCCAGCCACTTTCAACGACTGTGACAGATTCCTTGTCTTGGATCCAGCACACAAGCTCTTCAGTCCTTAACCTCAAAGCTTATCATGTAAACCTCCTGTTTCAGACTAGTTTGTTAATAATTCGCACAATACAGCACTCTTAGTAAAGTAGAAGGTTGATGAAGCACTGAACATTACATTACATTACATTGCTTAAGCCATGCAGGTCATGCTGGATGTAACTTGGAAAGTTCAGAGGTGTAAATGGCTTAGGCGTTCCATCTCTAATGCTCTTACAGAGCAAAGGCAATGAAACTGAGTATGCATATTTAACAAAATACCAAAGCCAGTTAGAACTAGATTATAAAAGAACAGCCAAAGCGCTTTATGAAGGGTCTACCTTTTTAGTTGTAATTATTCTAATAAAAGAAAAGTACACAAAAGCAAATAACTGCACGATTTTTAAGTCTTTCGTTATGATTAGTGCAAGTTTTTATCTGAAGTTTTTCAAAAATTGTGTGCCATTTTTCTTATAAACATATTACTTAATTTATTTCTATTGTTATCGGGTAAGGCAAACATACACTTCTAACTTTCCCACTAAGGGTACACTAAGGGCCTGATTCTAACTTTGGAGGACGGTGTTAAACCGTCCCAAAAGTGGCGGATATACCACCTACCGTATTACGAGTCCATTATATCCTATGGAACTCGTAATACGGTAGGTGGTATATCCGCCACTTTTGGGACGGTTTAACACCGTCCTCCAAAGTTAGAATCAGGCCCTAAGTGTACTAATCTGAAAATGACTGCAATCTCGTTGTCTGAGCTTATTGTGTGTGCACCATTTTCAATTTACTGAAAATAATAAAAATTTGGATCTCAAAAAAAGTAAATGACTGCAACCTAGTAAAGAGCGGATCTTATCAGACCAAATGTGATTTGTAGATGCCATTCACTGGCAGTCTAAACGGCATATTAACCATGTATGAAATAAGCAATGTAGTCCCTCACTGTAGCAAATTCGTCTTTTCTTCATTGTTACCCCCAGATTTTTCAACTTTTTCCTGATCTTAATTTTGCTGATATTTGGACTCTATGCAGTTTGACCGTAATGTACAGCGCCAGAGTGCACTAAAAATTATTGGTAAAATGAGTTTCAGCCAGTTGGTTTATGTAAATTTCCTGTACGGCCATAGTGGGTGACGTAGAAAATGCACAAATGGTGTGAGAGTAATATGTCTTATGTCAGTTTCACTGTACATTTATACCACCCACATATTTGACACAAATATATGGCGTCAGGGAGCACCACTGTCTTCTGGCTGATTTGCAGTTTAAAAGCAATGCAGTAGCACCTGCCAGAGAAAAATGCGTTTGCCGTTTAGGAAACCTTTTTATCAGTGTTACCCCTAAAGTGTGTCTTTTAAGCCTTCAAACCAGGGTAGGTAATATATATAAAAAAGGGACACACTATGGCCCTCATTACGACCTCGGCGGAACACTGGCGGTAACACCACCAACAGGCTGGCTTCAGCCGGGCGGTCATAATCCCCAGGGCAGCGCTGCCCTGGGGATTGAGTCCCCAACCTCCATCCTGTCCATGGTGGTAAGGGGGACTCTGGGTGGGCCCCTGCACTACCCATGCACTTGGCATGGGCAGTGCAGGGGCCCCCAGGCACAGCCCCATTGCGCAGTTCATTGCCCGAATTACGGGCAGTGAAATGTGCGAGGGGTGCTGCTGCACATCAACATTGCCGCCGGCTCAATTACAAGCCGGCTGCTATGTTGATGTGACTTTTCCACTGGGCCAGCGGACAGAAACGTTGTTTGTCTGCTGGCCCAGCAGAAATGTCATAATAGGGGGCCAAGCATACCACCCCAGCACTGGCCGTATATTGGCTCCCGCAGCTTCGGCGGTCTTTTTACAAGATCTCCTTAGGCTATTATTGGATCGTAATACGGCTGACAGAATGTCCGTCACATTTGTGACGGAGTAACCCCCTCCACCAAACTCTAAATCAGGCCATCAGTTCTCGATTTCCACTTAGGAAACTGCTACCTTGGTCATTCAAATGTGTTTCCTAGTTAATTTCCAAAATTTATTTTAATGGAAAAATCAAATGTTTGATACCTCGAGTGGAACTGTAACTTTAGAAAAATGTACTTTATGCTGCCTGTACTGACTTTTCTGCCACACATCATACCTCTAGAGCTGTAATACTCATCTAAGCCTGGAAAAGTTAACAACCCTTGATCAGAAGACAGTGGCCAGATTCCAAGCCCATAGGGAGAGGGGTGTGTTAATTGCTAAGCACTTAGCAGGGATGTGCCATCATGGAGTAGATAGCTTTAGCACTATCTATTTTCACTTAGAGATGACAGGGGACTTCACCTATTAATTCCCAGTACCCTCTTGGATAGCAGGGTTCCAGTCACGTGGAGGAGAGAATCAATTTGCATCTGATCTCGTGAACAAATAGCTGAAGACAGGCCTGTTTGGTGGCCGAAGGGTTCCACAGGATTGAAACAGGGGCACCTAGATAATTTTATAGTAAAGCAAAGAGGAATGATTTCAAAAAGTGGTGTGGACTGCAAACCTAGTTAAGATTGGGTGGCAGAATTTCTCCAATCATTGGCTAGTGCATAGGATAAATCGAGCCCCTCAACCACCATAACAACCTCAAAATATGTTTCTTTGAATACTGTAGCTGAAGAAGACTGCTCACTTCTTTAGTTCTGCTGGCAGAAGACGACTCACTCAAGGACTCCAGACTAACTGTTTAGATTAGATCAGATTAGTTTTGTAAAGAGCGACAACTGCCCATGGGTGTCTAGGCACTACCAAATATCTGAAGGCTAAAGTCTGCAACAGATGAAACTACACATTAAATAGTCACATTTTGAGTTGCTTTCTGAAGGGGAGTAGAATAGACTGGTTTCTTAGATGTACTGGCAATTGATTCCATAGCTGGCATGGGGTATATGAGAAACTTCTACCACCCCAGGAGGCTTTTTGGATTTTGGGAAAAAATCACTTTCCTGGCTGTGGTTGAACGATGGCACTTAGTAGGGGTCTACCAGGCAATTTTATTTTTCCATATGTTTCAGGCCAGCCTGATGTAGGATTTTATGCGCAGTGCACAGTGCTTTGAAGGCTACTCTCTCTTCAGTAGGAAGCCAATACAGTTTGTTCATGGCCTTCAAAACTGGTTCAGATTTCCTTATGTTTTTGAGAAGCCGGACTGCTGCATTTTGCAATCTCTGCGGCTTTTTAAGGATGCCCAATTGATCAGCTGCATATAGGGCATTGCAGTAGTAATTATGTTTTCTGTAAGTCATAAGGTAAGAAGAGGAGATGTTTTTTCAGTATTTTTAGGACAGGAAGACTAAAGTTTGTTAGTCTGGTCGGAGAAGGTAAGGTTGGAATCCACAATGATTCCCAAATTTCTGGCTTTAGCTACTGGAATCGGGAGTGTCACTAGGGACTGTGGCTACCAGGAGTGATTCCAAAAAGTTTTATTGCGTCTGAAAAAGAAAGCCCTTAGTCTTCTCAGAATTCAGTTTTAGGCAGTGTGCACCCATAAATTTACCAAGAGCGGACATGCAGTTTTTTAAAGCGCAAGGCCATCTCATCCTCGTTCACAGTAATAGGTACCACAATTTGAGTATCATCCACATAGGAAAAGGTATAAGAACTGAAGGACCTGATCAGTATCATGAGGGGGGTCACCTATATATTAAATAGTGTGCGGCTTAGAGTGGATCGTTGTTAGACCCCACAAGATAGTGTGAAAGATTTCAATATAAAGTTTCCCTTGGTTACTGATTGCTCCCTGCCATCTAAAAAGGAACTCAGAAGGTTACAGGCGATGCTGTGAATTCCTATTTTGGCTAGCTGATGTTTCAGGGCCCGGTGACTCACTGTATTAAAGGCCGCTGATAGATCCAAAAGGACCTGCGTTGTTTTGCCACCATTGCCGGAATAGTCCTAATTTCCTTTGTGACTGATAAGAGTGCTGTCTCCGTGCTGTCTGCTTTCCTAAAATCAAACAGAATGTCATCTAGGATAGCATGATCTTCTAGGTATCTTGGTAAGGATATATTAGTATGTCTTTCTAGAAGTTTGGTCAGAAACGGAAGTAATGAAATTGGTTAATAGTTTTTTCTTCCTGAGGATTGAGAGTAGATTTTGAGGAGGGGGAGGATAGATGCCTTTTTCCACTCCATGGGAAATTGTCCTCTGTGCAAGATATTATTGAGCAATGTTGTGATTGGAACTGCTATGTGCTTAGTGATTTCTTGCATCAGTTTAGCAGGACAGGGGTTCTGTAGGGAATCCTGATTAAGTGAGGTTCATCATCTCAACCACTTGCTCTATAAAGAGTAAGGGAAAGTTGTCAAAGCTATGTTGGCAGCATTCAAAATGGGCATCTGCTACCGGATGCTCCTCTCCATGGGTGTTGTACGTGTAGTCCGTATAAATAATCTCAATCTTGTTTCTAAAGAAGATAGCTAGGTTATCACATAACTGCTTGGTAGGAGCTAGTGAAGGAGGAGTTGGTGGGGTTGAAAGCACCTGTACTGTTTGGAATAGCTCACTGGAGGAATTACTGGCCGAGTAAATCTTATTTGTAAAGAAGCTAGTTTTCTCTAGTTTTAAGTGGCTGGCTTCCTGTTTGCCTGCTTAAAAGATGCAAAAAGAAAGAGGACTCTTGACTTCAAGAAAGCCTCACTGACCAAAGCGGGCCGAAGCCTCACATGAGGAGCTAAGGCTGCAGGACTAAATAATAGGCTATTCACAAGCAGTTGCAGAAAAGAGGTCTTAATTATTTTTTTCTACATCTGAAGGGCCAGGACAAGGTGCTGAGGCGTGCCCATGAGGATCGCACCATAGGTGGGCAAATAAACCAGGGTTGTCCCACTCAGTCCTTTTTTCTGTGCTGTAGAGAGATTCAGTGGGACCTCTCGGTAATGATATCCAGCTTCTTCGAGTCCTGCCTGTGTACAGAGTCCAGCCTTGCTCTGCTGGAGGATTTTGACTTCCAAAGAAGTGACTGAGTACGAAGGTAAAATCTTGATCCAGAAAGAGGCAGCAAATCTATCCAACTTGAGGGGGTACTCTCAGTGGCCAAGCAATCCAGCATTGTGCTGCTCTGAGCTTTTCATGCCAAAACTGAAGTCTTTGGTGGGAATGCGACATTAACTTATGCGTCTTTTGGGGGACTTGGTTGGCAACAACCTTGGACTTGCCTGACTGAAAGATGTTAACTTCCATTTCAGGGTCCAAAGGTCAAAACTGTGACTGACACAAACTACTTTGTGTATCTTAATACTACTTCATTGCAGACTTCTGAAGTCACAACAAACTCCCAGCTAACTGCAAATATTTGTTTTGCAAGTACGTTTTACTTTTTATATGCATTTTTGTCATACATTTTTAAAACTTCATGTCTCCGGTTCCCTATATCCTAATTCAATGATTGTGGTGTATTTTTGCTCTACTTCTCGTTTCTGATCATTTCCCCACTTCCCAGGTGTAAAGAGGTGTAGGCTGACCCGACCGGTGTCAAGTTCTTTAAGAGTGGTGTGCTGGGAGCATCTCATTTGAAATGTAGTTGGGGCATGGAACAGCTCCGCCACACAAACCCTAGCAAGATGGCCCATCCTGCCAACATCTAGTCCCTCATGTCACACTGTGTGGGAGTAATACTGAAAGGCCCACTGCCAACTATTCACACTCATGTGAACCAGGACACAGGCTGCAGAATGCAAATGGTTAGGACAAGAACATGCCAACTTAAAAAAAAACTGAAAAAAGCATTTTCAGAATTTTGACTTAAAATCCTATTTTACCATTAAGGAGTTTTTTAAAATTACAATTATTTTAAGACTAGACATGCCATTTTGACCTACCACCAATCAAACATTAGCACTTTTTAATTTTAATAAACTAACCCAATGTTACCCCAAGGGAGAGGTAGGCCTCACAGTAGAGAAAAATGCATTTCGGAGTTTTTCACTAAGAACATGCAACACCTAAAAGTACAAGTCCAACTTGTTTTAATCACTGCACACTGCTGGGTGGGCAGTTTAGGGCCTACCTTAAACTTATGACTTAAATGTTTTAAAAAAGGAGGTTTAGGCCTGGTTGAATTGGCTGTTTAAAACTGCACACAGGCTGCAATGGCAGACTGGGCACTTGTTTTGAATAACTATTTAAATGGGTGGCACAACATGCCCTGCAGACTCACTAGTAGCATTTAATTTGCAAGCCCTGAGTACTTGTAGTGTCACTTAATAGCGACTTCTAAGTGAATTAAATGTGCCATTTGGATGTAAGCTAAATTTACCAAGTTGTAAGGAGTGGGCACAAGCACTTTAGCACTGGTTAGCAGTGGTAAAGTGCACAGAGTCCTAATGCCAACAAAAAAAAGAAATTCAGAAGATAGGAGGGCTGAAGGCAAAAATGTTTGATGCCCTCCCTGCAGAGAGAGCCAAGTCCAGTACTGATCCCATTACTTTTTGGATTTCTTTTGTTGGTAGTCTGTTGGGCTTTCAGCTCCAAATGGGTGGGAAGATTGGGGCGTTAACGCCCTACCTCCCCATTCCACGGGTGGTCAAAAAGCCCACCAGACCTTCAAGAATAAAAGTAAAAAATAAAATGGGGCCCGGGGCTTGTCCATTCATCCTGGCCCTTGACCACAGTCTCCACCACCACAAACTAGATGGGCCATGGCTCTGAACGCTTTGAGGGAGCGGTCCCTAAAGCTAATTGCGGCCCAGCAGTCAATACTATAAATGTGCCAAAGTCACACCTGACTCCTTCTTAGATGCTCCCTTTCGTCTGAGCTGTTCTGGACAAAGTCCAGTTTCTGGCCTATCCTCCCGAACAGCGAGTCAAGAATATTCTGGTTATGATTCAGATATTTCGGCCTCTATCCTGGATTTCGGTGAGACAGACTCTGAGGCTGCTGGACCTCATGGCCTCCTGCATCCTGTTAGTAAAACATGCCAGATGGCATATGAGAGCTCTTCAGTGGTACCTGAAGCTCCAGTGGAAGCAGCATCTGGGAATTCTCTCTGACATGGTCCAGATCTTAGAGGGAACTGTGAAAGACCTGCAGTGGTGGTTGAAGAACCGTGATTGGGTCAGGGGCAGACTACTCCCCCTTCCCCTACCAGATCTCACAGTAGTAACAGATGTGTCACTTCTGCAATGGGGCCGCCATCTAGGGGAGGTGGAGATCAGAGGTATCTGGACTCCGGCGGACTCTGGATTCTATATCGACTCATTGGAGCTCCAGGCAATCTGACTAGCATTGAAGGCATTTCTTCTGGTTGTCAAAGAGAAGGTAGTGCAGGTGTTCATGGGCAACACTGCCACCATGTGGTACTGCAACATGCAGGATGGGGTGGGATCATGGACCCTTTGTCAAGAGGCCCAGCATCTCTGGACATGGCTGAAATAGCAGGGCATAACCCTGGTGGTTCAACACATGATCAGCCTTCTTTATTCAAATCTCATATTGTAAATAGATTCCTTAAAAGTCTTGTTTATATGCTTCCTCCTTTGCCCTTTTGTCATGCCTCAGTGGGACATAGTCAGTTCTTGCTTTTCTCCTGTGTTCTCCCTCACCAACCTGGCTGCTCTCATCAAGATAGCCTTCTCAGTGGCAACATCATCTGCCAGGAGGGTGAGTAAGATGCAGGCTCTCTCGTCAGAACCTCTGAATCTCATCATGTTCTCACACAAGGTAGTGCTTCACACTCGTGCCTCTTTTCTCCCAGAGGTGGTGACCCCATTTCACGTGGATCAGAACTTCACCCTGCCCACCTTCATCGCTCCCCCGCATCACTCTAAGGAAGAGGAGCAACTCCATCGACTGGTCCCAAACTCATTTTACCTTGACTGCACAAAAGATTTCCGGGTAGATGACTGTTAGACCTGGCATCCTTGGCGTGGTTTCCCCTGTCTTTTTTTGCCCCCGCTTCCTGTGTTGTTGACTGTGTGCTGGGATTTGTTAGGCTGGATTTTGGTACTCTGAGCCCTTTACCAGTACTGATTAGTGCTAAAGTGCAAGTGCTCCCTCTTTAAATTGTGATTATGATTGGTTATCCCTGATTGGCATAATTGATTTACTAGTAAGTCCCTGGTAAAGTGCTATAGAGATGCCCAGGTCGTTTAAATCAAATGCTACTAGTGGGCCTGCAGCACTGATTGTGCCACCCACTACAGTGAGTAGCCCTGTAACCATGCCTCAGACCTGTCACTGCAGTGTCTGTGTGTGCAGTCACCCCCAAGGTAGGCCTTGGGTAGCCCCACAGGCAGGGTGCAGTGTATTTAAATGGTAGGACATGTACTTGTTTGTTTTACATGTCCTGATAGTGAAATACTGGCAAATGCATTTTTCACTATGGCCAGGCTTTTCTCTCCCATAGGTTAAGTTGGGAACTGCCTTTAAATATCTTTTAAGTGCAGTTTCCAATTGGAAGCAGATAGAGATATGGAGTTTGGGGTCTCTGAACTAACAATTTAAATATAACAATTTTGTTAGAGTTGTTTTTTAGATTGTCTGTTTAAAATGGCCACTTTCAGAAAGTGGCCATTTTCCTGATTAACCATTCAGTGCCCCTGACTGCCTGTGGAATCCAAATCTGGGTCAGACTGACAGTTGGACTGTTTGTGAATTCCCTCTACACAGTGACACGAAGGGAGTTGAGTAGTGTCCTGTATATCCTGATGAGTCTCCTGGGTTAAAGTGGGGAGGGAGGAGCTGACACCTACACCTGAAAGGACTGTGCCTGTCCTCACACATTGCAGTCTCCAACCAACTGGTGTGTGTCTGGGGCCAGGCCTGGGCAAGGCAGGATCTTGTGAACAACAGAGACTTTTCCTTGAAGTTTGCCTACTTCAAAGGCAGAAATTAGTATAAGTAGTTGACACAAAACCCCAGAGATTTAGAATACTTCTGGATCAAGAGGTACCTTTGCCAAGGAGAAGAGCTGGAGGAGTAGTACTACCCCTTTACTGGATGTGCTTTACTGGATTGGCCCTAAGTTGCTGCTTCTGCCCTAAAGAGGACAAATACTGGACTTTGCTGTGTATCCACCTTGTAAAGATTTTCCAAGGGCTTGGACTGAGCTTACCCCCTGTTCTGAAGGCTCAGGGCCATCAAATACTTCACCTGCCAGGACCTGGGCTCCCATACTGAAATCTCTACCCTGCCAAGTGGTACCACATCCAGTCCCAGGGCTCATGACAGGAGAAGCTGGTGAACCCAAGGCGAAAATCTGCGCACTGGAGCTGAGCGGCTGAATAATTGACTCCGCGCCTGCATCACCAGTAAACACGATGCAACGCCAGCTCAGTGCAGATTAGTTGCTGCTGTGCGTAGGGATTTTGCACACATCGTCCCTGGGCGTCAAAACCTGCCCCATCACCGCACAGAGCTGAGGCTGTTTATCCGGGAATCGACGCATCTTTTCCCTCCACAGAAAGTATCGGTTTATTGCTTGCACAGCAGAGAAAGAATCGACGCACTGCCTCACATGCGAGTAACGAATCAACACATCGCTTGCTTTTCCAACACGAGCATACTCGTGTGGCTTTATTTTTGACACATACCAGGTACTTTCTGCTAAAACAACGCATCCATTGATTTCTGTGTGTTAAGACTCATTTTACTTTAAAAATTAATATCTTTGCTTGTGTATGTTGGATTTTTGTTGTTTTAGTCTTGTTTGTTTTAGATCAGGGGTCCCCAACCTTTTCTGCAGTGCAAGCTACTTCTAGTCAGTGAAAATCATCATGAGCTACTAAAGGCCAAGCAACTCGCACTTTTTTCAGAAAGACCCCCTACGCCACCTGCAGGAAGCGCGAGTCTCTGCTCCAAGCGCGGTCACCAGCTCCTAGCAGGGGCATAGCTTCAGGTGGTTGTTGGTTGTGTTACTCCCCTCACCCTAATAAAAGTATTTTCAGAAGACTAGATGGGTACATTTGCTTACAGTTGGATATGGTGAGGTGTATGTTAGATTTCACCTGGCATTTATGCACACTCACAAACAAATATACACTCTCTCTCATCTCTGTTTTGAAAGACCAAAAAAAGTAAATTATTTAATAGCTAAGAACAGGTATTGTGTTTCTCTCACTTAGTATTCTCACCTGCTTGTCATATAATGTATTTTAACATTATATGCCAGCTTGATTGTGCAGAAATCTGAAGTTAACCCCCCCCCCCCTCAGTCTTACTGACTAAGCTAAGCCCCTGGCTCCTCGCTTCCAGCAGGGCACAGGGTGGCTCAGAAGTACACAAAGGCCTTGTGAGGAGACAGCAGAACCACCGGGGCCTCTCACCTCTGCCATGGATATTTTTAAAAACACAAACACTCTTTGTACCCTTGGCATGCATGACAGTAATTCATAAAAAATTCTGTCCCGAGTGCTGGTGATGGTTACAGGAGTTTATCTCCTGTAAGCATCAGCAGCATTGGGGGCCCATATTTCATGTGAAGGACTGTCGCACAAGAGCACCTGTCAGCATCAGCAGCGCCGGGGCCAGTATTTCATATGAATTATTGTCACACGAGAACACCTATAAGTATCGGCAGCACAGGGGACAGTATTTCATATGAATTATTGTTACATGTACACCCCCCTGAAAAATGAATTTTCTAATAAAGAGCAGGGTACAGATGCTTTCAGTCGGGTATGGAAGATGTCTACCGGATTTCACCAGGAATTTTTACATTAATTCAGATAAAAATGCACACACTCTCGTCCACTCAGTTTTTAAGTTGTCAAAAATATTGATAATTTTACAAAATATTGTATTCCCTCTCGTTACCTGTAACAATCTGCATTCCTCTCTGTTTTAACTGTCTCTTATGCCCCTCCCATGCACCCTGTTTTTTAATATAATCTATTTTTACATTATATGCCAGCCTGATTATCTAAAAATCTGAAGCTCATACCCCTCAAATCTTACTGAACAAGCTACGCCCCTGGCCCCAATGCTGATGATGCTTACAGGAGTTTGCCACTATTTTATATGAATTATTGTCACGAGTGCCAGGGACATAAACACTCTTTGTGGCCCTGGCAAACGGCATGAAAATAATGATTGTCACATGTGCCAGTGCCAAAAAAAGTGTTTCTTATATTCATGGAATGCGTATTATTTATCAGAAAATAAATGATATGCGTTCCAAGTATATTCAAAATCCAAACACTCTTTATACTGCTGGAACGTGTGACAATAAGTCATATGAAATACTGGGCCTAATGCTGCTGATGCTTAAAGGAGTTTATCTCCTGTAAGCATCAGCAGCTTTGGGGCTGGTATTTCATAAGATTTATTGTATGAGTGCCAGGGCCACAAAAAGTGTTTTTTTTTTTAAAATATCCATGGAACGCATATCGTTAGCTAATAAACTTTACACGTTTCATGGATATAAAAAAAAAAAAACTTTTTATGAACCTGGCATGCGGCATGAAAATAATGATTGTCACACTTCATGCCAGGGCCTCAAAGTATTTGTTTTTTATACCCATGGAATGTGTATAGTTTTAACTTCTGTCAGCATCAGCAGCACTGGGGCCAGTATTTTACATTATTATTGAATAATCGTATAAAATACTAGCCCCAATGCTGCTGATGCTTACAGCAGATTAGAAATGAGCTGCCTCGTCTTACACACAATTAGGCTGGGGCCGGTGCTCACTATGGGAGCAGAGCTTATCTGGGCAGCACAGGGCTGCTTTAAACCTTACGTGCCGGTCCGATCGGTGGCAGGCTGAACAAGTCTGGTGGCGTGGGGCCTGGTAGCAGTTCCATACTGCTTGTGCCACCTATGCTTTCCTAGTCTGGCTCCTCCTCTCTGCCAAACTTGCTACTCCACACGGCACTCTCGCACAGGAAGAAAAGTGCGGTGCTAGAGTGTGAAAGGCAGGTGGTACACAAACTGGGCCAGGGAGGAATAACGTCATCCTCTTCAGCTTGCCCCGCTTCAGCTAAACTCAGTTAAGCCAATCTGAGCAGCTGGTTTGGGTGAGGGCGAGCAATGTCGCCTGAAAAAACCCCAAATATTTTAAAAATGTTAATGGACTACCAAATTGAGGCACTACTGTGTGAGCTACTCAGGGTTGTCTTGTCAAGCTATTGGTAGCTCGCTATCGACCGGTTGGAGACCCCTGATTTACATAAGTATTGGCTATTTTTCTAAACGGATGTGGAGTCCTGGTGTTTTCACTGTATTACTGTGTGTGTTGCTACAAATCTTTTACACATTACCTCTGAGATAAGCCTGCCTGCTTGTGCCAAGCTACCAAGGGGGGTAAGCAAGGGTTATCTTAGGTCTGTATCTCCCTGCCCTGACTAGAGTGAGGGTCCATGCTTGGACAGAATGCAGACTGAATGCCAACCAGAGACTCCATTTCTAACAATGACCAACTCTTTGTGGGGCTGTTGGGAGCAGAGAAATTTCAAGCAATGCAGAAACAAACCATTTCATGCTGAGTCATTCTCTGCATAAATATCTCATATGCTCTGTCAAAAAGCAGCCTTCTGAGGGCTCATTCCACCAGGGGCTAAGCTGCTACCACTGCGTTAGCAAGAGTTGTAACAGTCCTGGATATTTATCAGGCTGCAATGTTGGCGTCTCTGCACATGTTTCCCAAACACCACTGCCTGGGCAATCAGGTTCGCAGAGGCAGGCACTTTGCCATTCAGTCCTGCAGGACTTTTTAGTTTGAGGTTAATTTTCTGCAACCCACCGCCAGGAGTTTATGACTTGGGTATCTATTTTAAGGTAAGGAATCTGCAGATAGAAGTCCCTATCAGATGAACAAGATAATTACCTTTGGTAATGCATTATCTGGTAGAGACTATCTTGTTTCATTTGTTGCTGCTGTGTGAGGGATAGTAAAGGAACTAGGCTCTGTGTCTTTAATAAAATCTTGATTTTATACCCATTAAACCTGTGGAAAATCCACATTTTATAGTATGTGTAGAGATTAAAGTGTCTGGGTCAGTTGAGCAGCATGTTTTCCTAATTACTAGGCTGGTATCCCAAGCCTTATTACAGTGGCTTCACTGTGATGTAACTCTGTTGCTCCCACAACAAAGTGCGTGACTCTGCTGGAACAGGGGTTGAGCCAAATTGGATTGCCAGGGCAAGAATCCAGACGCTCGTAGTTCATACCGGCCCATCTCTCTCTTAAATGTGGAGGCCAAGGTATTGGTGAAGGTTTTGCCCAATAGACTTAAAAAGGTAATCACAACCATGATCCATCCAGACCAATCAAGATTCATGCCTCACAAAAGTATGAGGCTTAACCTGAGACGGTTGCACTGGGTCATGCACATGACTGATACACCTGTCTATGAAGGTGCAGTTCTGATGTCACTGGATGCACAAATGGCATTCAACAGCATTGAATAGTCATATCTATTCACTGCTCTCGCCCGGATTTCTCTTTGTGGACCTGGGTTAGGCTCTTATACCAGGTGCTGAGGGCGAGAGTGTGGGTAAACATGGTGACCTCCCATCCATTTGCCCTGAACGAGGCAGGGTTGTTTCCTGTCCCCAATCCTTTTTGCCCTTGTGTGGGAGCCGCTTGCGACCTGGATACGACAGAACCCTCTGGTGACAGGAATCACAGGAGTGGGGCATGGTAGTAGCGTATTGCTCTCTACGCAGAAGTCATCTTACTGTATGCCACCGGACCACGTATCACGGTGGATAGGTTGCTTCACATCTTCCAGATTTTTGGTCCTTACTCAGGTTATGAAATCATCTGGGATAAGTCTCTCGTCTTTCCCCTTGTGGGGAAATCTCCTGCGCTCCCTGCGCGTGTCAGCACACCGGTGATGAGTGGAGGATTCAAATATTTGGGTACATACATTACACCATCTGATGCTTTCCTGGAGCAGAATCTGCTTCATCAGTTGGAGCGCCTCCGTAGGGATGTGGCACCTTGTCAGGGCCTTCCGCTATCCTTAATGGGTAGGGCAGTCAAATTTAAGATGATGGCGCTCCCACGCCTGTTGTACATCTTACAGAATACTCCATACAGGGTGCCACATGAACTGTTCAGGGAAATCAACTGTGAATTAAGCCACCTCTTGTGGGATGGGGTAGTTCCCGTATTTCTCTGTCCAAGCTCCAACGCAGAGCATTCAAAGGTGGACTGGCGGTACCTGATATACGACTCTATATCTGGGCAGCACAACTATGCACAATAAATGACTGGGTTTTCCTGGCCTGAGACACATTGAACCACTTACTGCTCTTGTTATCTCATTTAAATGTCTTTCTGCTAAGCACCTTACAGTAGTTTCTTTTCCCATCTTACTATTGTTGGTGATGAAACTGCTTTGATTGGTTCCAAAAATGAGTTTGTTTATTGTTCCAACCCATGCTAGCCTAAACATTGCCATTTTTTTCTCATACTCTTGTATAATTCTCAGTATACACCTTTCATTGTGCTTCTAACTTTGGATAAAATATAGACCTGATTATTTTCTTTATTGTTTGTCATTTAAAAAAACTCTCCATCAGGTGCATAAAATGTATTTGCCTCTAATACTGTGACAAACGAAACAACATAAACAATATCAAACACAAAGGATTGCCAGTTTCACAGCCAACTGTTCCATAGTCTGTTACTTATGATTGTTGCTCTAACATTTTAAAAATCACCTCTACAGCCCACATTGAATGGTACCTTGCCTTGTGTGGTCTCTTGATCCTAATTCCCTTCACGACTCTGCATACCAGTGAATCACTGGCAAGTGGTCTGCCTTCCTTCACAGAATATACTGATAGCTGTTTTGTAATAATTAATTGATTTTATAAGATAATCCCTGCTCAGATATTTTTTTAAATAAAATTAACTAGCCGTACAATATTTATTGCCAGAGAATCCACACTTTTCCATGCACTAACGTAACAACTCCTTTCATGCAACTGCATAGCTTCACCTTGTTTCTTGTTCCTGGATTCTGACTCCTGCAGCAAACTTGACACTTCTAATGAAAGACCCTCAAACTTTCTGAGAGCAGCACAGCCCCTAAATACAAGTCCTTTTCTCACTGTAATCCTGAAAGTATATTGTTTTCCCAGCTCCGACACACATGGAAACCAGTATTGGCTTAACCGGCATTGTGCCACAAACACTGTGACTTGTCTGCCTTCCTATCATCAGCAACCCCCCCCCCCTGGAATCATTGTGAAATGCGAAACCTCTCACTCTCTTTTAGTTCTTTTGGAAAGCATCAACTACCAGAGCCCCTGGATCCAGAATTGAAAAACATAAGCATCTGTACCATTCATCTTGACTCAAACACATCTACCTCCAATGGACCCATCCTTTCCTGAATCCATTAAAATAACTCTGGATTCATTATCCAATTGATGTAATCCCTCAAATCTTGAATTCCAGTCTGCCATTTAATATTATCCTGTGTGGTAAATACTCTGCCTTCAGTTTTGTTCTGTATTACATACAAACATTTCACTATTCCTTAGCCAGGCTTTTCAACTGTTTTGATCCAGAGACTCCTAAACAATATACCAACTACAATTGGTACTAATGGCGCCACAGCCGGAACTGAAGATCACAGACCTATAACCTTTGCCAAATTCCTAAATGTTATCACACCTTTTTCCATTAAACATAGAGGGGCATATTTATACTCTGTTTGCGCCGAATGTGCGTCAAAAATGTTGACACACAATCAGCGCAAACCCTGCCCCATATTTATACTTTGACGTCCGACCCCGCGGGCGTCAAAATTCCACCATGTGCGTCATTTTTTGGAAGGGGGAACCAGCCTTGCGTTAATTATATGCAAGGTAGGCGTGCCCTTCCAAAAAATGACTTTAAGGCCTGTGCCCCTTATTTATACTCTGACGTCATTTTGACGCACAGGAGGGGGTGGGCCTTAAAAAACGACGCACAGCCTGATGGGCGCTGTTTTTTAACGCCTGGGTCAGGGAAGGCGTTAAGGGACCTGTGGGCTCGGAAGAAGCCCAGAGGTGCCCTCCCCTGCCCCCAGGGACACCCCCTGCCACCCTTGCCCACCCCAGGTGGACACCCAAGGATGGAGGGACACATCCCAGGGAAGGAAAGGTAAGTTCGGGTAAGTATTTTTTTCAGATTTTTTTTGTGGCATACGGGGGCCTGATTTGGGCCCCCCTACATGGCACTATGCCCAATGACCATGCCCAGGGGACATAAGTCCCCTGGGCATGGCCATTGGGCAAGTCATGTCAGTGGAGGTTGGGCGTAAAAAAAAAATGGCGCAAATCCGGTTTGAGGCCTGAATTTTGCCTCAGACCTGACTTGCCCCATTTTTTGACGCACAACCCCCATTTTCCCATACGCCGGCGCTGCCAGGTGTGAGTTATTTTTTTTGACGCACACCAGTCCGCAGCGCCGGCTAACGTCATTCCATAAATAAGGCGCCCGCAAGGTGCGTTGGAATGGCGTTAGCCGGCGGTAAAAGTTTTGACGCACAACTGCGTTGGCGCAGTTGTGCGTCAAAAAGTATAAACATGGGCCAGAATATCTAATTTGATTATTCAAACCTTTTTCACAGGCAGTCTCGAAACAGCTTTCTCTATGTCCACTTAAGAACTCAAACACACTTTTCTTCACTGGATTCATTACTGGCTTCTCTAAATTTATAATAAAACCCAGTCTTCCCAAGAGACTCCTCACTGTTCAGACTCCTCACTGTTCGAAATGGTTCACCAACTACCCCTGGCTCTCAGATATTCAGATTTCTCCAAATAGACTATCATTCTCATATCTTTTGCCATCAAATAAGCTGCGCCTTTATAAAATACCAAGGTGCAGACAACAGCTCGAACAGTATACTCAAATATTGGTGAAATTTGCCATGGCCATCTCAGTAGTAAAAAAACGTATGCTACTGGGGCTCTTAAGTATGTATTCTTCACATTTAGTTTCACTAACGAGTCTTGTTTCTGCAATATATCTGGTAATAGATAAATCATCTCCATTTTGAATGATACATATATTGTCTCCAACTCGAATGTCTGTACACTATATACTTCTTCAGTTCTCAAATTTATTATTGTCCTTGGGCCTTTATCTTTCCGTTCTACAAAAACAAGTACACTTAAAGTTTACTCTGTTCTGGAACCTTTTTAATATACCCCTTTATCCAGCATCTGCTGCATCTCTTCATCTACAAGATTCCTCTGACGGCTAATAAATTACAACTCCCTTGGTTCCCATCTTTGTAAACTTATGTTCGATGGCATATGTTGCTGCAGATACACATGTTTGGCACAGTCCGCTGCCTGGTGTTGGGCTCGGAGTATTACAAGTTGTTTTTCTTCGAAGAAGTCTTTTTGGTCACGGGACCGAAGGACTCCTCCCTCTTTGGCTCCATTGCGCATGGGCGTCGACTCCATCTTAGATTGTTTTTTTCCGCTGTCGGGTTCGGACGTATTCCTTTTCGCTCCGTGTTTCGGTTCGGAAAGTTAGTCAGAATCTCGGAAGAAAGCGTCGGTATTGTTCCGTTCGGTATCGGGATAGTTAGGTACATCGACACCGATCATCGGAAGACTTTGGGGCAGTTTCGATCCCCCATCGGGGCCTGGTCGGCCCGACCGCGTGCGACATCGAAGCCGTTGGAACGGACCCCGTTTCGTTTCTGCCCAAAATGTCACAGTAAGTATCCTTATACAGATCAGCACTTGGTCTGTAACTTGTGCTTGTCCCCCGAGCACAAGGAGGATACCTGTGAAGCCTGTCGAGCCTTCCGGTCCAGAAAAACACTCCGGGACCGAAGAGCCAGGCGTCACCAAATGGCGTCCACGTCGACAAAACAACGTTTCGACGACGAAGAGGAAACATTCTCGGTTCCGGAATCAGAATCCGGAGACTCCGACGTCGAACAACAGCAACAAACTGTGAGTAAGACGTCGAAAAGTAAATCCATCGACAAACCGAAAGCCCAGGGGACGCCACTGCCAACAGGCCATGGCTCGACCCATAAATCAGGCGACCCGTCGAAGGGGCCGAAAAAGGGCACGCCCATAGCGAAGACACCCGACTCCGGTCGAGGGACCGCCATGGAGCAACCTCGGAGCCGAGAAAGCGGCTCCGAGAGACAAAAACAAGATACCAGCACCGAAAAACATCGGCACCGAGAATCCATGCCGAAAGGAACAAAAATTCTGTCGGTGCCGAAACCGAAAAAAGATTCTCTCTCGGCGCCGAAAAATACCACACCTTCATCCTACTCAGAGGAACAAGGACTAAGTGGCCAAATGCACAAATTTGGACAAGAGCTCCAAAGTGTAGAATCGGACTACACACAAAAGAGACTGTGCATCCAGCAAGATACAGGGAAGATATCAACCCTTCCCCCAATCATGAGGAAAAGAAGGATCGGACTTCCAAAGGATGACACACAACCACAAGCCAAAGTGGTTAAAAAAGTCACGCCTCCGCCCTCTCCTCCACAGGCATCGCCGGCACAAACACCGCCACAAATGCACTCACCAGCGCAAACTACCATAAGTCATGACGATCAGGATCAAGACGCCTGGGACCTGTATGACACCCCAGTGCCGGACAATGATCCCGAGTCATACCCCACAAAGCCGTCACCGCCAGAGGACAGTACCTCATACTCGCAACTGGTGGCTAGGGCTGCAGACTTCCACAATGTCCAACTGCATTCCGATCCTATAGAGGATGATTTCTTATTTAACACCCTCTCGGCTACACATAGCCAATATCAATGTCTCCCAATGCTACCAGGGATGTTACGGCACGCGAAACAAATTTTTGAGGAGCCCGTAAAATCAAGAGCCATCACCCCAAGGGTGGATAAGAAATACAAACCACCACCCACAGACCCAGTGTTTATTACTTCGCAGTTACCACCCGACTCTGTGGTAGTAGGGGCAGCTCGCAAAAGAGCAAATTCCCATACATCTGGCGACGCCCCACCTCCGGACAAAGAAAGCCGAAAATTTGACGCGGCAGGGAAAAGAGTGGCGTCACAGGCAGCCAACCAGTGGCGCATCGCAAATTCACAAGCGCTGCTGGCCAGATATGACCGCGCACACTGGGACGAGATGCAACTTCTCGTAGACCATCTTCCCCAGGAATACTAAAAAAGGGCGCAGCAAATAGTGGAAGAGGGACAAACGATCTCAAACAATCAAATCCGCTCTTCACTAGACGCAGCCGATACTGCAGCAAGAACAGTCAACACTGCTGTCACCATAAGGAGACACGCTTGGCTACGCACTTCAGGCTTCAAACCTGAAATCCAGCAGGCTGTCCTTAATATGCCCTTCAACGAGAAACAACTGTTTGGCTCTGAAGTGGATACAGCCATTGAAAAACTTAAAAAGGACACAGACACGGCCAAAGCCATGGGCGCACTCTACTCCCCGCAGAGCAGAGGCTCTTTCAGAAAAACTCCATTTAGAGGGGGTTTCGTGGCCAACCCACAGACACCACCAGCCAACAATCAAGAACCACACCATATCAGGGTTCCTTCCAAAGGGGTGGTTTCAGGGGATATCGGGGGGGTCAATTCCCAAGGAGTAGGGGAAGATTCCAGACTCCAAAAACACCTCCACCTAAACAGTGACTTTCAAGTCACGCAACCCCTTCACTCAACACCAGTGGGGGGAAGACTAAGCCAATTCCACCAATCTTGGCAACAGATTACAACAGACAATTGGGTATTAGCAATAATCCAACATGGCTATTGCATAGAATTCCACAACTTCCCACCAAACATCCCCCCCAAAACACGCAAAATGTCACAACATCATTTAGAACTTTTAGGACTAGAAGTTCAAGCACTACTGCAAAAGGATGCAATAGAATTAGTACCAGTACAACAAAAAAACACAGGAGTTTACTCCCTGTACTTTCTAATCCCAAAAACAGACGAAACATTGAGACCAATATTAGATCTCAGGACACTAAATACCTACATCATATCGGACCATTTTCACATGGTCACACTACAAGACATCATTCCACTGCTCAAACAGCAAGATTACATGACCACATTAGACCTAAAGGATGCGTACTTTCATATACCAATACACCCTTCTCACAGAAAGTACCTACGGTTCGTATTCAAAGGAATACATTACCAATTCAAGGTGTTGCCATTCGGAATAACAACTGCACCAAGAGTGTTCACAAAATGTCTAGCAGTAGTAGCAGCACACATCAGGAGACAACAGATACATGTGTTCCCTTACCTAGACGACTGGCTAATCAAAACCAACACAGTAAAAAAATGCGCAAACGACACCACCTTTGTCATACAAACCCTTCACAAACTGGGGTTTTCCATCAACTACACAAAATCACACCTAGAACCGTGTCAAACACAACAATATCTAGGAGCAACCATCAACACATCAAAAGGAATTGCCACTCCAAGTCCACAAAGAGTGCAGGCATTCCACAAGCTAATAAGTGCTATGTTTCCAAACCAAAACATACAAGCAAAATTTGCGCTAAAACTTCTAGGCATGATGTCATCATGCATAGCCATTGTCCCAAACGCAAGACTACACATGCGACCCTTACAACAGTGTCTAGCATCACAATGGTCACAGGCACAGGGTCAACTTCAAAATCTGGTGTTGGTAGACCGCCAAACATACCTCTTGCTTCTATGGTGGAACAGCAAAAATTTAAACAAAGGGCAGACGTTTCAGGACCCAGTGCCTCAATACGTTATAACAACAGATGCTTCCATGACAGGGTGGGGAGCACACCTCAATCACCACAGCATTCAAGGACAATGGGATATACACGAAACAAAACTTCATATCAATTACCTAGAACTGTTGGCAGTATTTCTAGCGTTAAAAGCCTTCCAACCCATAATAACACACAAATACATTCTTGTCAAAACAGACAACATGACAACAATGTATTATCTAAACAAACAAGGAGGAACACACTCAACACAATTGTGCCTCCTAACACAAAAAATTTGGCAGTGGGCGATTCACAACAACATTCGCCTAATAGCACAATTTATTCCAGGAATACAAAACCAACTAGCAGACAACCTTTCGCGAGACCACCAACAAGTCCACGAATGGGAAATTCACCCCCAAGTTCTGAACAAGTACTTTCAAATTTGGGGAACACCCCAGATAGATTTGTTCGCAACAAGAGAAAACTCAAAATGCCAAAACTTCGCATCCAGGTACCCACACCGCGAATCACAAGGCAATGCTCTATGGATGAATTGGTCAGGGATATTTGCGTACGCTTTTCCCCCTCTCCCTCTCCTTCCATATCTAGTAAACAAGTTGAGTCAAAACCAACTCAAACTCATACTGATAGCACCCACATGGGCAAGACAACCTTGGTATACAACTCTACTAGACCTTTCACTAGTACCGCATGTCAAACTACCCAACAGGCCAGATCTGTTAACACAACACAAACAACAGATCAGACATCCAAACCCAGCATCATTGAATCTGGCAATTTGGCTCCTGAAATCCTAGAATTCGGACACTTGGACCTCACACAAGAATGCATGGAGGTCATAAAACAAGCTAGAAAACCTTCCACTAGACACTGCTATGCATCTAAGTGGAAAAGATTTGTTTACTACTGCCATGCCAATCAAATACAACCAGTACATGCCTCTACTAAAGACATAGTAGGATACTTACTACATTTGCAAAAAGCAAATCTCGCTTTTTCATCTATAAAAATACACCTCGCAGCTATATCTGCTTACCTACAAACTACTCATTCATCGTCTCTATTTAGAATACCAGTTATTAAAGCATTCATGGAAGGGCTAAAAAGAATTATACCACCAAGAACACCACCAGTTCCTTCATGGAACCTTAACATCGTCTTAACAAGACTCATGGGTCCCCCTTTCGAACCCATGCATTCCTGTGAAATGCAATATCTAACCTGGAAGGTCGCATTTCTCATTGCAATCACATCCCTCAGAAGAGTAAGTGAAATACAGGCATTTACCATACAAGAACCATTTATTCAAATACACAACAATAAAATAGTTCTAAGAACAAATCCAAAATTTCTGCCAAAAGTAATCTCACCATTCCATTTAAATCAAACGGTAGAATTGCCAGTGTTCTTCCCACAACCAAATTCTGTGGCTGAAAGGGCACTACATACATTAGACATCAAAAGAGCACTAATGTATTACATTGACAGAACAAAGCTAATCAGGAAAACAAAACAACTGTTCATAGCTTTTCAAAAACCACACATAGGAAATCCAATCTCTAAACAAGGCATTGCTAGATGGATAGTCAGATGCATTCAAACATGCTATCTTAAAGCCAAAAGAGAATTGCCTATTACACCAAAGGCACACTCAACCAGAAAGAAAGGTGCTACAATGGCCTTTCTAGGAAACATTCCTATGAGCGAAATATGTAAGGCTGCAACCTGGTCTACGCCTCATACGTTTACTAAACACTACTGTGTAGACGTACTAAATGCACAACAAGCTACAGTGGGCCAAGCTGTACTAAGAACATTATTCCAAACTACTTCAACTCCTACAGGCTAAACCACCGCTTTTAGGGGAGGTAACTGCTTTATAGTCTATGCCAAACATGTGTATCTGCAGCAACATATGCCATCGAACTGAAAATGTCACTTACCCAGTGTACATCTGTTCGTGGCATTAGTCGCTGCAGATTCACATGTACCCTCCCACCTCCCCGGGAAGCCTGTAGCCGTTTAGAAGTAGATCATGAACCTTAAACATCTGAACATTTGTAAATAATTATTAGAAACTCTTATCATACATACATATTCACTCCATTGCATGGGCACTATTTATACCAAACAACTCCATCCTCACCCTCTGCTGGGAAAACAATCTAAGATGGAGTCGACGCCCATGCGCAATGGAGCCAAAGAGGGAGGAGTCCTTCGGTCCCGTGACCAAAAAGACTTCTTCGAAGAAAAACAACTTGTAATACTCCGAGCCCAACACCAGGCAGCGGACTGTGCCAAACATGTGAATCTGCAGCGACTAATGCCACGAACAGATGTACACTGGGTAAGTGACATTTTCATTTTCCTCTCTTTTCTGAAAGATTGTACTGTTTCTAACACCCATAGATCTGACGTTTTCTGTTGTCAAACCCTGATAAAGGTCCCTTAATCTTCGCCCTACCTTTTTTTTCTTGGATCTTCTTATTAATATTTATCTATTTAAGCTTATTCACTACAGTTCTGGTAACTGAATTTGTTACATAGATTCATACTTTGGATATATTCTCTGTCCCTTCAAACTCATTCCAGAAGAGCTAACAAAATATTACTTGTAGCAGATATGAACATTGGTAGCGATTAGCCACAAACTGGGACTGGAGTTGCTTTATCGAACAAATGCAAATGAGGGTAAGTCCTGATTAAGTTCTTCTTAACTCAGTGGATGTCTCTACATGGAGCATGTAACCCTACAAGTTATCTTTAAAATAAACAGCGTGTTCATAGGGTCACTGATGATTTTGTCGATTCAGCATTGAACATTAAACATTAAACAGAACATTATAAAACAGAATAATTATATAACAAAACTTGGAGTCTGATTGAAATGCCCCTAACCCCCGGCCCAAGGGCCGCCCAGTATAACTGGATAACTGACACTTCGCCCGTATCCAGGGTTTAGCATTAAAATAATTTGTCAGTGGTTTGTCTTGACTGTAAATGATATATAGAAGTAGATATGCCATGGAGGGTTCAGATAACCGTCTTAGCATATGGATTGCCTATTCCAGTGCTACTGCTGTGTCATGTGCATCTGCTTCACTAGTGTCCATGTCATGTTCTAACTCGCGTAGATGAGTCAGCATTGCGTCCCAGCTAGTAGATAGGGGATATTTGCGCATGCCAAAGCGTATTTGCATCTTAGCACCACTCCCTCAGCTTCAGCCCACATCAGAAAAGAGTTCTCCCTCGCCAGCACGGATGGAGGCTCAGTGACTTTCCATCTCTGAGTGAGGAAGCGCTTGGCTGTTAGAAGGCCAAGGTCCAGGACTCTCGTGGAGGCTTTATGTTTATCTATTGGGAAGAGGCCAAGGATATAGGACTTCCATGTGTTAAATTGTGGGCGTGACGTGCATGCTGATAGACATGATGTTATTCTGTGCCAATAGTTGCTTAAGGAGGGACAGGACCACAGCATGTGAAGAATATCCACCCCCACTAGCCTACAGCGGGGGCAAGCTCCGTCGACACGGTTGAAGTATTTATTAATGCGCGCCGGGGTGAGGAAAGTGCTATGAATAATATAAAATTGGATAAGGTGGAATCTGGAGTTGCGGGGAATGTTAGTGTGGCTGGATAGTGCTGCTTCCCATGCTGTATTAGTAAAGGGTTTAGTCAAGTCGCCCTCCCAGGTGGTGCGCAGCGCGGCGTGGGTATATAGCGTGTGCATTCTAAGAGCTTCAGTGAACCACTGTATCAGATGTCTGCTTTGCCCCATAACTTGTATATATTGTACAAGTAAGTGTGTTGGGGGTTCAATTGCCATATCCCCCAAATGCTTGACAATGCCCTCACCAATTAGTTGTATGGTAAAAATTGTCCTGCCGGGAGGCCAGTTTCTGCTGTCAGTTCATTAAACGGGGTTAGCCAGTTTTCGCTTTAGAGGTGGCCCAGTGTGTATAAATCTGCAGCATGCCAAGGCCCCAGTTCAGTAGAAGTTGTGATCCTTGTACCGCTTTGCGTACCCAGCAGTGCCAATGCTGGGGCATAGGGAATTGTTTCACTTGTGAGGCGTAAACAACTGTGATAGCAACAATGTACCACATTTAAAAAGAGTTCTACAGGTGGTTTTGCAATTGTGAGTGGATCGAAGAGGTGCATGATCTGTGTCCAGGGTGGGGAGTTAGTTGCTGTGTCATATAGTTGAAGACCCACCATCCATCGCGCCACCCACTGAAGTTGAGATGCCAAGTAATTCTGTTCCATATTTGGCACCGAGAGGCCACCTTGAGTCAAAGGTAAGTAGAGTGTTTTTCAACGCCACTCTGCATCGGCCTTTGTTCCAGATAAATTCCCTCATTCTGGGCTCTAATTCTTTAAAAAAGCTGGCTGGGACGTAGTATGATAAGTTGGAGAAGAAGTATAATAAGCGAGGGAGCACTATCATTTTCAGGAGGGTGATCCTTTCTGCCACTGAGAGTGTTTGCCAAAAGGTCATTTGGGAACGAACAGATGATACTGCCTTTCTGAGGTTCCCATCATGAATATCCTCCTCCCTGTGGAATATGTGTATACCCAGGTATCGGAAAGTCCTGGATTGCCAAAGAACGTTGACTCCTAAGAGACGCAAGTCCAAGTCTGGCAGATTTGGATTGAAGGGGAAGAGGCATGATTTCGCCCAGTTAACTCGCAGGCCAGACAGGGTGGCAAACCGTTGCAGAATGGCCGTAATTTTAGGAGGGGTGTTATCAATGTCTCTGAAGTATAACAGGAGATCGTCCGCATATAAAGATATGATATGTGGGCCATCACCCAGTAGGATGCTCCAGTCCTTTTCTCTCTTGTGAAGCTCCACAGCCAGAGGCCCCATTGCTAGAGAAAACAGTAGTGGCGAGAGGGGGCAGCCCTGTCGAGTACCCAAGCCCACCTCAACTGGGCCAGAAATGATCGTGCCTACCTTGACCCTGAACCGAGGTAGAGTATACAGCAGTTTTACCATACGCAGGAAAGAAGGGCCAAGACCAAATCGTTGCAGTGACTCGAACAGATCAGACCATTCCAAAGAGTCGAAGGCCTTCTCCAAGTCAAGTACCAGACATCCCGCTCGGGGCCAATCACGCGTTTAATATCTCATGACTCAAAATAGACGTCTGATTTTGTGTGAGGTGTCCTGTGCAGGTACAAAACTGTTCTGGTCTGGATGAACCAGCTGAGGGACCAAAGGCGCCACTCGCGTTGCCAAGGCCTTGGCCAGGATTTTATAGTCAGTATTGAGCATCGCCAGTGGTCTATAGGAGCCGAGCTCCAATGAGTCCTTGCCAGGTTTGGGAACCGACACCAGTAGCGCCTCTCAGTGCGATGCAGGTAGGGACGCCATTTGCAGTCCCGCCTCTTAGAGACAGAGAAGGCGAGGCACGAGTGTTGCAGAGAAGGACTTGTAAAAGTCAGACGGGAGGTCTTCTGGGCCTGCGGATTTACCTGCAGACATAGCATGTATACTATCATGCACTTCAGATAGCGTCAGGGGTGTCTCCAGTTCTCCCCGCCGGTCATCTGTCAGTCGAGGCAAGGTGATCAGAGAAAAAGATTTTGTTGTAATCCATCGGGTCTATTGTCGCAATGGAGCGGTAAAGTGTCCCATAGTATCTTGTGAGCTCAGAATGGATTTCTTGGGGAGTGTGGAGTATATTCCAGTTGGTGAGTGGAGTTCCATTATTGGACACGATCATGGTCTTGATGAATAAGCCAGGCCAACCGTTTGCCCGATCTGTTGGCAGATGCATGTGTGCTGGCTGAGTGGCCTGCATAATTTAAATAGCGTAGTCTTTCTAAAAAGGATATATGCTCTGCTCAGGCAGACGATAGTTGTGACGTCTCTGAGGAGTGTTGGGCAGTATTCTGTTCGTGTTACATCAGGGATCGTTCCACTTTTGTTAGGTCGCGTTCGATGGATTTGCGCAAGTTCTGCTGTGTGCCCATACAATGGCCTCTAATGACTGCTTTAAAAGCTTCACATTCAGTTAAGCCAGAAAATGCCGTGCCAGTGTTATGTTCAGAATATTTGGGAATTGCTTTGTCTAGCGATGCTTTAAATGCTGTGTCTTCTAACAGTTCGGGGCGGAGTCTCCAAGTAGGAACGCTTGTGGGAGATACGTCCCATCTCAAGTGCAGAAGCTGAGGATTGTGGTCTGAGTGAGTGCGGCCCAAATAGTCGTATCCCTACACTGCGGGATATAGGTTAATTGTACATAATATTCTCTATAGACGAACTTGTAATTGGTGTGGGACAGAAAAATACAAATAGACTCTGGTATTAGCATTACGTTGGCACCATATATTCAATAATCGCCAGTTATTTAAGGCACGTGCAGCCACCACGGCAAGCGCAGTGGGCAATGGTGGGAAAGATCGTTCCAAATAAGGATCCAGTACACTATTAAAATCATCCCCCAACAACCAGGGAAGGTCACTCCAATGAGAAAGCAGGCTGGATAACGAACAAACGAATGAAAGAATGAGGCCTAATCTCTGTTCGGAGCATATATGGAACCAAACACTATTGCACAGCCAGCAAGGCGTCCAAGTACCAGGGCATATCGCCCCTGTGCATCAATGATTTGATCTTCTGCCATAAAAGGAATGCCCGGTCTAATCCAGACAAAAGCCCCTCTGGTATAGGATGAGTAACCTGTTGCATAGAGTTGCCATCGCAACTGTAGTCTAGCTTCCTCCGGTTGCTTGAGGTGAGTTTACTGCAAGAGCGCTATATGAATTGAGTGTCTTCTAAGATATGACTAAATAGAATATCTACGTGCTGGCGTGTGTATACCTCGCACATTCCACGTAAGGATGGCGAAGGAGTTCATGGTGGGTCATTGTATTGATAGTGTCTCATAGTCCCACCCTTGGAGATCAGGGATTTTGCGCACCCCGCGACAGGGTCCCTGCGGGTCAGCGAGCAAGAAGATCTCAGGCTCCATTTAGAAACAAACAGATATAACTCAGGATCACTAACTAGAGGAAGAGTAACATGATAGAATACCATTAGAGCAGAGGGACAACTGGTATCTGCCCAAACAAAACAACTCGTCTGTTCGGCTTGACAAGTGTAAGGAAGAGGTCCCCGCAAATAGGGGAGTGGGATGGGCAAGGTGAGATGTGTTCGACAAAAACTAGGGCTTAACCCCTAGCCCAGCATAAACTCAGGCGGCCAACAGCAGCAGGATATAGCAGTATATATAGGAGACATGAGGCGGTGGGCCACCTGAGGGCCATCTGCCAGCCATAGTAGACACCAAGGCCAGTCCCAGCGCCGCCGAGCCATCCACGAGACCATGGGCAAGACAGCAAGGACACTTCAAGGACAGTTTTTGATTGCAACAAAGTGTGGCCTCCCAAGCGCCACATGCAGCCCCTCCGTTATCTGAATAATTGTTGGCTGTGTGTCAATATAGTAAGTTTAGAGTAGTTCGTCTGCCGTCTGTGGCGTCACCGCAGGGTGGGCAAAAGATCCCACTTCAGAAGAGGTTTCGAGAGAGGAAGCATGTTCTCCATTAGATTCTGAGAGCTCTGCTTCTGCATCCGAGACGATTGGAAGGACATTAATGGCTGTTGCAGACTGTAGTGCACAACGGCGTTCTTGTATAATTTGTTCCAGATCAGGGCCGTGTCTCACCTCCCTCGGGGCAATCACGTGTTTTTTTAGATTTCTCCGTTTGCGGGATTTCAGACCCCGCATTGCTGGTCTCTCTACTTCAACGTCACACCTGTTGATCTGATCCGTCGATTCCAGCCATTCCCAGGCCGCTCCTGGTATGTCAAAGAAGTGCGGTTTGCCATCACTTGCTACTCGCAGTCTGGATGGAAAAGAAGGGAGTATGACAAGTTAAGGGCACGGAGTTTGCTCTTTTTTGATAAGAAGGAAGAATGTTCTCTTTGTACGGCAATTGTGTAGTCTGGGAATAGTATGACCGGGGTGTTGTCCACTCGGATTGTTGGGAGCGATCTGACTGCACTGAGGATTATATCTCTGTCCACATAGTATAGCAGGCGAAGTAGAAAGGGATGTGAACCAGTGCCCGGCAGATGGGCCCTGGTGGGGGACTCTGTTGGCATGATCTACTGAAAAGAAAGGTGCAAAGAACTCTCTGGGACCAGCTCCCGGAGTCAGGTTTCAGAATAGGCAACCGCGTCCGGGCCCTCCACGCCTTCTGGGAGGCCTATGACACGAATGTTATTCCTCCTAGTGCACCCTTCAGCGTCCTCTACACGATGTTCCAGTTTCTGCCTGGTCCAGCGCCTTCTGTAGCAAAGTCTCCAGTTGATTGGTCTTGGGTGCCAGGTCATGGAGCTGGTCCTCCTATGAGTGGGTTTTGTCTGCTAGCTTGCGGTGATCCGCATGGAGCAAGGTGAGATCACTGGCCACTTTATCAATCTTGCGCTCCAGTGAGGTCCGAGCCTGATCTAAGGAGGTGCCTATGCTCTCCACTGCCGCCAGCACTGCGTCCAATTTGTGGCTGTCTGGGTTAAGGGCTTCTGTCTGCGATGTAGCCCCGCCCCCAAATGAAGGCGGCCTGCTTCTGCCATTGTATGGTCCGAGGGGGCGACGTGCATGAGCGCAGGTCGCAGCCGTGGGCGCTGGCCAAGCACCAATTTGTAGGGATGCGGGAGGCCCACTTGCATGCGCAGTGCAGTGGGAAAGGCACAGCAGCATGAGCAGCCTCCCTCTCCGCAGTATCTGAGTCGCAGGGGAGTCGTCTGGCAGCCACTCTGGTGATAAATAGTAGTAGTAGTGTCTAATTGCCCCAGCGCAATTGAAGAAGTCTTAAGGGGTGGGGGGGCAGGCAGACAGACAGAGTAGGGTCTCTCCCTTCACTCTTAGTTCCGTGCACCACGGCATTTACTTGTGGGCCCAGTGGCAGTCCCCATTCCAGGGATGCCGTCCGTTGTCAGCAATGGAAGCCGGCTCAGTAGTCAGCCGATGTAGGCAGGTCACCGCCACTCACAGGGCCCAGCATCTCGCCATTGCCATCTCACCACGACCAGCACCGCCCGCCTCACCTCATCCGGGCCCGGCGGCGCAATCGCAGGGATTCAGTCACCTCGTGCCCCATGCGCATGAGTGTCTCAGGACAGGCCACTCCTTTCACGTTACTCTGCAGGCCAGTGGCTCCGACGGCATCCCTGCAGTCTCTTCAGTGTGTCCGAGCGGCGCAGCCCACTCCTGAGGGAATCCGCTCAGGAGCGCATGAGCCTGCTGCTAATTGTCAGCCCCCCCAATGCCATATATTTGAACAATCTTTGCACTCTCTGTGGGTGTTAACTTGCACCTGTGTTATTCATTTTACTCCGCCTTTGGCTGCTATTACACGCAGTGGGGATAAAAAAAAAAACTGTTCTAAAACATTCTCTTCCTTGTAGCTAAAAGTATGAGAGTTGATAACTCTAGCTGGGACAGCATCCCCCTTCATCCCAGTTTCCCAGCCTTGGTACACTGTAGTGAGCCCATTATCTTAGAGACTGCTATTCACTGGACCAGTATTCACTCTTGCTTTACTAACCTTAATGCCTCCCTTTTATTAGTAGATTGTCCGCTTTACTGTGGACACGCAGACCAATGTATTGACTTTCAGTATTTATTCTTTACTAGGTGAGGATCCTTCCGCCACATTTGGCACCCATTGACTTTATGCCACACCCTGCCTCTTTCTCCCCCTTGCATTCTCTCCCTGGCCTATCCCCGACTTTATATCGTAGCTCTACTCTTTTTAATTTATTATTCAAAGGGTCCTATTTTTAAGGTCACTTTCCAAGTATGATTGATGTGTCACTTCTGGTGTAAAAGATTTGACATGACAGTCGAGTTGTTTCTACGATCCTTGGGCTTTTCTGTCATTTACGATATATTGCTCATACAGTAGATTGTGTATATACTATTCCAGTACTTCAGTCAGGCTTGTACTGTCTTGAACTGTACACCTACCGTGTTTGCCATGTCTTTTTACTTACTTAGAGTGAATTTTAGTTTGTAGCACTACTTATACTTACTGTGGTGATGGGTACCTTTTAATCTCCATCGATTTTACCTAAGGACTGATGTTAAATTTGTATATGCTGTCCCTATGCTTTTGTGATATCTTTTTGGAGTGATCGCACCTTACGTTTTAGGGCCTTTCCTTTCCCTATTCAGAGAGCATTAGATTGTCTGTTCCCTCTCTCTGCTGAGCACCCAATGAAGGAGTCTCAGGATTTATAGTACATTGTGTGATTGAGATTGGAGTGCAATGACACTACTCTGACCACCACACTGCATCCTTCAGTAGAAGTTGTTTTTTCGCATATTTGCAAATTGAAGGGGGTGGAAAAGTTTGTTTTGACCTAGTTGCCCGTTTGGCTAGGTCTGCGCTGTATATTATGCTTAACATGGTTAATAAATATATTAAGTATTATAAGCAAAAAGTTGTCACTACGTTTGTAAAGACCTGCATGAAAAAATTTCCTTTTTCGCTAACTTCCATTTCGGATTTTCAACACATAATGCATGTAATACATTACTGAGATTAAGTGAAAACGCCATCTTTTGGAGAACTTTGATAACCGTGCAGAGGACTGAGTTTGCAGTTTTATTAGCAAATGTTTATAGTAGGAGTTAAAAAGACTAGGTGGACAGCGTGGGGGAGTAAAAACACGGCAATGTCGATGCAAGTCATAACATTTCAACACCTCTGCTACCTCTTATGCACCTAAGGTTACTGTCCAGCAATTACTTCTTAGCGATGTTGTGGCCCATATTCTCTTTCACTCTATTTTTCGGTAAATGACACGAACCAAGTGAACACTGAAACAAGATGTGTTTGACAATAGTCATATTAGCCACTGACTATTGAAAGGTTTCAGCTGATTGCAGACTTTGAATCCTTCACTCCGCAAGCACAACATTAACACGTTTCTTTGCTCCACATAGCACCAGCTCAGCACGAGATATTGTTATTTGCACGTCGATTTCCTGTCTCAGGCCTTTGTCTTTCCCAGGGTTCATTCACAAAATATGAAATGCAGTATCAGTCAGTGAGTGCCCCTTTTGAATTGATGATGTGCAGACCCGACCGAAAAAGTAGACGAATGTTCACCATCTTGTCTGTGTGGTTGTCTCTGTTCATCCAAGGTCACCATGTGTCATACCTGTATGCTCTATGCACACCTCCCACAACATCCCCAGGCCCCTAACACAGTTGCAGAGTCAACCAGATTGCTGGGGTCTCTAATGATTTTAAGAGTAAAGTCTGTATTCTTAAAGTATCGCCTCTACTAATCCCTGCAAGCCTCTCAAATTATTTGTAGAGCATAATGTACTGACAATTCCACCATATTAGTTTTTACATCCTCACTTACTTATGATTACGCATCCCTGATTGCAGTAATGTTATAGATTAACACTTCTGTTGTAATACTGTTGGCAAATTGTGTGCATGTAGTAGAGTCTTCCAGTAGTCCATCACACACTAGAGTCTGATTCCGTTCTATGGAACTACGTGCTCATTAGATGTAACTTTTTCCACGAATAACTTGGACTGCCCAATGTTTCATGAAAAAGTTGTTAAATTGTTGAAATGCAGCAGATATGTCCATAAATCAAAAGGCATCACCTTAGAAGTGACAGTGTAGTGGTAAACAGAGTCTTTGATTCTAGCTTTGTTGACGCGCTCCAAGTATGCAGCTAACAAAAGCATTCTTCCCGAACTTCTCCAGGGGAGAAAATGAAAGGGAAACGCCTCCCGGGAAAGCAAAATTCCTCTGTTGAAATTTGTGAGCCGAAACTGCAGTTTAACTGTGGTTGGGAAAAGTAGAGCAGTGGCCCTCTGTAAGCAGCAGTCCTAATGTTCTTTCTATCTACTTTTTGCATGTGCTTTATAGATTAGGATTGACATGTACTATCTGTATGACGCACTCCCCTTACGGCATTTGTTTAATAAACTAAGCATAACATTAAACCTTAGCTGATAGTGGCTCAAATAGGAGCGGAAAAATAAAATATTGTGAGTTTTGGATACCTAACTTTTCTTTAGTATAATTGCATGAGCAATAAACATTGGTGAGATTCCTGGTACCTTATTAAAATACCAGTTTATGTACAGTTTAATATTGTTTGTGCTGGAACTCATGAAAGCTCTCTTGGATTTTTAGGTTTCCCGTATAGCAGAAAGTGAGCAGGGTGTCATGTTGATGCTGGGACGGTGCTTACCACACATAGTTCCAAATGTACTGCTTGCAAAGCGGGAGGTGAGTAGAAATACAACTATCCCATGCTCATTGCCACCATTGTTCGAATCAGTTTCATTTCAAAGTGTATTTTATGTTTGTGAAAGTCAGTTTCTTGCAATCATATTCTTACTTTTGTGCATGCATCTCTGCTCCTAGAGAATGGTTTCCCACCTCTGTCAGGTGAGTCCAAATTTGATTGCATGCTATACTCATCCCCATCCTTTGCTTCATGCATCTGCATTATGCTAAACTAACTTACTGTAGGTCCATTAGGCCCCTCAACATGGGCCTTTCTAACTTGAAACATAGCTACATTTATTCTAGTGTGCACTCACACTGTTATTGAACCCACAAAACCAATTGCTCATAACTCGTCTGTAATAGATGAAACACTGTTCTTCAGATAGGATTTTGTTATGTTTCATAAATTAGATATTTGGCATTTTATCATATGATACATAAAAAAAGATAAAGCATTTCAATTTAGTTCTGTCATGGATGTGAGCAGATTCACACTAAAACACATTTGTGAGTGCCTTTATATAGTACATATTTTCTTTTGTTCTCAAGCGCTAACACAACTGGAATGGGACATCCAACTTGAAGTTTCACACTGACTGTTTCAGTTCAACAATCTTTTCAAGACCTACAGTATTCTAGATTAATAGTGTACATTTGTCAAGGTATTATGAAGTTGTGCTCCCAAAATAACATGTTAAGTCAGAAAATTAGCACTGATCCCACAGTAAACATTAACATATATTCTTGAAAAGAAATGTTTTCTGGTGGATAGAAATTAATTTCTGCTGGCGTAATGCAGATTCTGTGACTGAAATATTTATGATTTAACCCTCAGTGAAACATGTTTCTCCATTATGTGCTTTTCACTGATATTCAAGAACATTGAAAATGTTTGCCGATGTGCAGGATCCCAGAACACTTTCCAAGACTAGAATTTTTGGGGATTTGGACATATGTGTTTCTTAACACAGCATCCCCGTATTTTTTTTTTTTTAAACAAAAACGGGCCCAATTAAACCTTATGGAAAACTTTAAAGGAACCAACTTTTGAAAAATCATGAAATTAATTGCATCTTTTTCAGGCTGACCTTCCATTCTGAATGGCACTAGTTTGGCAGCTGAGAGGCATTCGTTTTCTACTTTGTGGAGTTAAGTTCCTCTAAACTGGGGCCTGGACGTTTTTCACATTTTTCACCAACTCCACCAGACTTTGATAAAAATTACCATCCTTTAACATCTCTTGGTGAGAGCTTTGATTGTGTTGCAGTTTTTTCTTACAGGAAGATGCAGTGTTTGCTGTTTTTAAAGAGCCTTCATCTGGTAAAAAATAAGTTTGCGAAACAGCTACATACCCCTTGATACAAAGGGTATGTAGTCTTCATGACAACCAACTGACGCCAAAATGCTTTATTGCCAGAAAGTTCCAATTATTCCATTAAAGTATAGAAAATGTGACCAGCATAGAGGTAGGGAACATTGCTGAAAATCTTATTCGAAGCTTCTTGTGGTTTTGCAGCCTTCAGAAAAGTCTTGGTGTGGATGATTGACTGCAGTTTAGTGCTTCCCCAGTCCATCTTTGACTGCACTCCACAGAAGGACTCAGGAAAACAGAGGCTTGACCTACATCTCAGCCCCATTTCCACTCCTCAAAATAAATATTAGAAAGCACAGAGACTTCAAACGTCTCCAGATCTGAGGGTCATTAAGAGCAGCAGCATTGGACTGGACTTCAACTTTTACTTAAAGTAAAATAAATGTGTCATTTTTATGTGCTTTCTCCAAGAAAGCAGATAGCATCAAAAGATGTTCTTCCAGCACCTACACTTGAAAAACCTTTGCCTAGGAAGAGAGCTAAAACTCTTTGCAGAGACTGCATGCTAGACCCATACACTCCAGCCTCACCTACAAAGCCTCATATTCTAGGAAAAGAGAGGCAACCTTATAGTCACAATGGAGTCAATAATTCTGGCTTCTCTGACCAGCTTTCCTTTAATGATCTAGAAGTTGAATGGATCACCAATTTTAGGAACGTCCAACATGTCTTCTGATGTTTTCCAGGCCATTGGTAGCATTAGAAACTTTGAAACACCTACAGTCTTAAGAATTTCAAATACCTTTATCAGTATTGTTCACTTCAGCTACAGTGAAGGTAGTAATCCCCCAGCACCCTAGCTAAAATAAATTTTACAAAGAAAACCTCGAACCGCTGTATTTTAGAATGGACCTCATTAATGTGGCTTCATTATTACACAATTGACAACAGCTGAGCTCTTCATAGCCCCTTCTGTTGTATCGTATGCAGTTGCATTTTACGAAAAGACCAGCAGATCTCTGATAGAAGCCCATTGTACATGCAGAATTAAGGCTGATTCAACCTTTTGTAGGTGTGTTCTTCTTTCTGGGACTTATAAATCAATGTCCTTGATCATTTAATACTTTGGTAAGATACTGAAGCATATGCACTCCAGGATCAAGACAATTCTATTTTTTACACTTTTAACTGCAGATTCTTATCCTATTGACTATCCCCAGGTACCACACTGTATCCAGAAAGATGCCACAACTCCGCTACCACCAGTGGGGGATGCTGGCTCCATCTTAGCACTAGAAGCAATGCCAGAGTGATGTCCTACAATTATTCAGTGCAGTGCTAAGGGATGCCTCCACCAAGGTAATAAACCCTGTTGCACTAGCAATGTCAAATGCCTATTTTATACCGCCCATGAGGTCTGCTTGTGGTGCTTGGGGTCGAAGCACAACTTGAGGATGTGCAACACAGTGCAGTGTAATGCACAGCAAGGTCATCAAAGGGCATGAGGCCAGATATTCTGGCCTGCAATGAGCATTGGTCTAGACGCTGGTTGTGCTCTAGATCTAGGTCTCCTTCAAAGTTGCACTCCTCCCCAAAATCTTTTAGAGAAAAGAAGAATAAACTTAAAAAGAAGAGGAAGCATGACGACTCCCCTCAACTCCAGTCCAAGTTGAGAGGTTTTTCACTTTAGTGTACCAGGCCTCCTGCTGTACCTTCTTCTGACCCAGAGCTTGTGGCTGCCACTCTACCTCAGGAGCACCATCTGGCAGTGCCTGTCTCTCTGGTCTCTGTCCCTGATCTCTTTCCTGACTCCTTGCCCTTTTATTGTTCATAGTGCTAAGCAGTCATAGTCCGTGTTCCCAGCACAAAGAGCTAGTTTGGCTCAGTTTCTCATCTCTTTGACAGCACTTTTTATAAAGGCTACAGTCTCCTCTGATGCAGCCTCAGAACCCTATTGGTCTGTTTAGGACTTTGTCTGGATTTCATCCACCAGGTCCTCCCTCTGTACTATATGACCTCAGAATTCTTCCTCAGGAGACCTTTCTGACAATGACCACTTTTACCCCAAATCCACTGGCTCCAGTGTCAATGCTTGTCATGGTACTTTTACTGGCACCACTGTTGATGCAGCCTGCTCCGACACAGGTGGCGGCGCCTCAAAAACTTCAGCCATCCTTCATACTTCTAGAAGGGAAGTCCAAAGGCTAGCAGGCAGAGCCAAGCTAAAGAATATCAGCCTTTGCAAGTGCCTCGTCGAGGCTACTGGTAAACAATGGAAGAGTTATTAGGCTCAGACTCTAATTTTATACGCATGGAAGGCCCGTAGAGTATTATGAGGATGTCAACTGTGCGGCAGCAGATTTACTGCCACCACCATCTTAGAACATTGGTGATTATCTGGCCCTTCAAATTGCCAGTAGGTTGGACACATCACCAGAGAACAAAATAAGGTGCCTTTCAGGCCTTGCTTCTCAAGAGGTGTTCTCATTTTATACAGTGTTGAGAAAGACAGCAGTGTTTTTAGAGCTTTCTTTGCTAGCAGCAGATGCCAAGGTAAATCTGTTAACGGATGTCCTTCAGCCTGCTTCAATAACATTAGAGCCCTTGCTGCCTTTCATTGAATCCTTGGTAGAGCCAATCAAGAGTGCCTGAGACAACCCCTAATTGGACCCAGCACTCAAAAAGCTAATTTCAGGAAGGTACAAACCTGTACCAGGGGACACTGTTTTCCTCTCAACCCACTCTGCTCCACAAGCCTGGTGGTGCAGGCTTTATCCTTCTCAAAGTACACAGGTGTATTCCCAATGTCTCCTTCAGATAGAGAATCCAAAAAACTGGCAGCTGTCAGTGAAACTTTGTGTGAGAAATGGAGAACCTGGTGGTCTTGAGCCTCCTAGGCCACTTTAGTGGTCACTTTGCAGTGATAAGGGAAGGCCAGAATGCACCACACCAGATCAGCAGCACTTCTGGAAGGGCATCTCCTTTTGGCTGCACCATTCGTCTCAGCTGGTCTTAGCCTTCCATGCTGGTCCAGTGGCCTAACCAACTGTTGCACCAATACATGGGCAGGGGCAAATGAAGAGTTCACCACCCACAGAGGCCTCTTCCTCGTCCTTCCTTGCACAGTTTGGAAAGATGATTTAGCTTCACTTTGAAGGACTCATTTTGGAGGCGGTTATTTTTTCAACTTCATTATGTTTCCTCACATATCCTTGATTCCTCTGTTTTTGAAGAAGATTCTCCGGAGCCCAGCCCAAGTCATTGTCATCATCACAGGCCATAATGTGTTTTCAAATTAGAACTGTGCGTGTATTCTCTCAAATTGATCAGCACTTCCTCGCCTTTGCCTCTTTAGGGCACAGACAAAACAAATGGGGTACTGACGTCAGTAGGCTGTGGTTTTTGCTACGCTGTTCTGATTATGTCACATTGAATCACTTCTGGTGCTGAGATGGAGCCAGTGTTGCCTTTCAGCGTAGGAGAGCTATGAATGTTTTCTGGATCCAGTGTGGTACCTTGGGGATATTTAAAAGGTGAGAAATTTGTAGATAAATAGGTTAACCACCGGAAATATCCATTACCAGTAGTAACACATCTCTCTGTGGTCATCCATCTACTTACTGTCCGACTTTTTCCACATTCTTGTTCCAATTCCCCGCCCTGGTGAAATGGGGATGGTGTTTCCAATCAGCGAAGATACCACTGTTGAAGAAGGAACAGCTACTTCATTGTAATTCCATCATTGGAATCTTACGTCAATTCCTGAACAAAGCCCCATTTGCTTAGCAAATCTCGACAGTTGCCTAGGAGCCACTTATTGACAATCAGAGCATCAAAACTGTCTCACACCTGCTATAACTCAGTTATTTGCTAATACGTCTGTCTGTCTGTCTTAAAGAGACAGTGCAGTTTCGAACCTGTGAAGCAGCAATGCATACTAGTGCTCACTTTCTTGGATGTTTCTTACCATAACAAAGAGCAACCTCAACAGTTTCAGAGGCAGTTAAGTCTACATTTGGTGGATTAATATTACATGGGCTTTCTTTAAAAACAAAAGTGCTTTTAGGTAGGCAGAGGTACCAAAAATTTTTTTTACCTTGTAAAGCATTTTGGCATCCCGCACATAAGCAGAGATATTCAATGATTTTTTCCATAGAACAGAATTTTGTAACTATTGCTTTGCGGGATGTGTAGCATGGAACAGTCATTGGAGGATCAGTGCTTTATTTCTGATTGTGGCAATTTTGCTTGGCAGGTTATGTTTTTTGGCTTTATCTCCTATTGCTTTGAATGACCTCATTGCAAGGCATTGACATTTATGCTGACCTTTACAATTCGTTTGTCGAACTTACGCCTTCTCTCTCGTTGTGAAAAACGGCTGAGAAATATTTTTTTCAAAATGCTAGGAATTTAAGTAGCTGTAGTATATATGTTCAGTGGAATCAACTTAATTGGCATTCAGCTTTCTTCAGTAGCATTTTAACCACTGTTCCATTTGCACTTCAAAGTTGCTGATTTGTAATGTAGTACAATGAATGCACACTTTGTTCAAAATGGACACATATACTAGCCTTTTTATGTCCCAAACATTCTGATTTGCTGTGTACATCCTGAAAAAATGGTTTACCTGTGTATCAACTCCATTTTAGAGGTCTGCATTTGGAAGAGGCATGTTTTGGGCTTCCCTTCAAACACCAAATATGTACCCTCTGTATAAGTGGTTTCCAACCATAATTCCAGACCCAAACCCTTGAGAAGCTATTGTTCCCTCAAGTTGCGGTGGTAACTCATTTTCAGAAGATCACCCGTTTCCCCTTTGTGAATTGTCAAAAAGGTTTACGGAGGAGTAAACAGTGGTCCAGGGAACCACTGCCAGCCCTCAGACAAACCTTAACAAAAAACATTGTTTTTTTTAAAGCAGACCCAAGTCATTCAAAGAAATCAAGCTACTTTATAAAAAAAAAATCTTTATTTAAATGCAATCACAAACATGGTCTGCTGACCCTTGCAAGGCACCTTCCCTGTTGTTGTATCCAATCAAAGAGAATTGCAATTTGTGATCTACTTCATTAATATTAATTAGGTAGGTCGAATTTCCACACACTCAGATTTAAATTGTACTAATGTATTTATTAGTACGTAACTTGGTTCACAAAATATATTATTATACTGGTCACAATTTCTCACCAATATTACATCTGGCTTAATTTTCCCTTTCCAGAAAATAATACATTTGCATATTGATTTTCTAAGTTAAAAAAAAAAAATACCTTTGTCAGTATTTTTTTTAAGTACAGTTTTTCTTTATTTTTTAAACCAGCTAAAGGAAAAAAAACATCACAGTCATGTGGGAAATGTGCCAATATCGTCAAATACAGTATTCATGGCAAAGAGCATAATGTGGAAGGAGCAGTATATCTTTCTGTGCAGTCAACACACAAGTCAATAAGATACATCATTATGAAGGCATGAAACATTGGACTCTGACCTGGATTATGGTGATTTAGCAACAGGGTCATGGGTGACCCCTGAGTGTCCTTTGTAGTACCCAGCCCATATTATGTTTTCCTCCAGCCCCAAATAGTAAAATTTTCGTGGGCAGCTTCTACTATGGTAGATCACCTGAATAATAACATTCCAATAGGCCAGTATATTGGGGCATTCCCAGAGTGTATGTATAAAGGAACCATTCACTTTCGAACATCACAGACAGAACCGTGTGGGGGTCCTTACCATATGGTGCAGCCTTTGGTGGTCATAATATGCCCATTGGAGTATTTTAAATTGACTCAGCCGTAAATGCAATTTCCTGGCTACTTCTCGAGGGTGCATTAGTGCCGCCTCCCAATCCAAGTCCTCAAGCTCCCCCTCGTCCTGACTCTATCTATCTCTAAGCCTATGCAATGTGTCAAGCATGTTATTATTTAACGTTTTTTTTATGTGCATGAGATGGCTCCCTTCCCCAGCTCCTCCGCCAGTAACCGCCCTTCCAGTGGGGTGTATCCCATAACGTCTATTTCATTCAATCCGTCAGCTTGCCTTGTGTGGTGTAGCTGGGCATATTTCAAAAGTTGCGACAGGCGTAAGCTGTATTCCTGCTGCACAGACGAGAAGGGCATAATGTCTTCATTTTTGAGGAGGTCGCCCACAGTTGGGATGCCTATTGTGTCCCATAATTCAAAACCTTGCAGTTCCGCCAGTTCTTTTAGCCATGTACTTTTCCATAGAGGCATCGCTGTAGTAATCTTGTGTGGCCAGCCAGATGTTCTGGTGGCCTTGTGGCAGGCTATAAAAGTGAGACTTGTGTGGCCAGGGTGGAGGCTACGAGAGCCTGGCCCTCCATACAGATAATGTAGGGGGGATTTCTGCCCCAACAGCGCCCACTCAAGATGAAATGTTGGATGGTCTTGTAGGGTAAATATACAGTTGTTAATATTTTCCAGGTGTGCTGCCCAGAAGTAACTCTCAATGCCTCGAAGGGCCAGCCCTCCATTATAAGGGTTACGCTGTAGCGTCCTAGTCGCTGTCCGTGGTTGGCTACCGTTCTTCAACAACGTACTCAGCTCTCTGTTGATTTTGGAAAATATTGTCTGAGAGACCAGGTAGTATGTGTTCTGGAGCAAATATAGCAATTTGGGAAGGGGTAATCATAAGCTGTTCGTCCCACCAGCTTGAGTGGGAGCCCTCTCCATCTTACCACATCAGATTTGAAGTTCGATAGAACTCTACCCACGTTTCAGTTGGAGCAAAGCTCCATGTTCACTGTTACGAAGATCCCGAGGTATCTAAACCTCTTTTTGGCAACCCTAAGCTCCTATGGTGTCAGGAGGGTATCTTGCATTTCCCATGTGGAATATAATATGGACTTGTGCCAGTTGATTATGTAGCCCAAATGGGCCCCGTATTCCTTCAGGGTCCGAAAAAGTAGCAGGATAGTATTCATGAGGTCAGTTATGTGGAGAAGTATGTCGTCTGCATAGAGTGGTCTCTTTTCCTCCTGTTGGTCCATTTCTGAAATCTGGAATCTACATATGCCAGGGTGTTGTCCCACTACACAGGTCAATAATTCCAACTTGATGGCAAACAGGAGTGGTGACAAAAGGCATCCCTGTCTAATGCCCCTACCTGTTGGAAATTCAGTGGAGGTCTTTCCATTAACGCTAATAATTGCAGCTGTGTTGTGATATAAGAGTGCAATCCATTTTCTACATTGAGGGCCAAACCCGAACTTGCACAGTATCTGGTACAGAAAAGGCTAATGGACTGTATCAAATGCTTTTTTTAGCGCCCAGGGATGGAACAATATGGTGACTCTCGTGCCTGCACTGTGGTAAGCCAGTTATGTGTTCACCGATAATTAAGCTATGTTGACCTGTCAGGCATGAATCCTGATTGATCACAATGAATCAGTGGGGAAATAACCTGCACGAGACGTATGGCCAAAACTGTGACAAACGGCTTCAGTTATACGTTTAACAAAAAGATCCGGCGATAGGGCTCATACATATCTCTTGGTTTCCCCACCTTGGGTATTATTATAATTACGGTTTCCCAGAGATCTGGTGGAAGTTCCTCTGCCTCTCCCGCTTTTTGTACAGACCCAGCAGGTGGAGCCATAGTAAGTTTTCAGAAGAGAGGGTCTGTTCTCGAGCTTGGGGAGCCCTCAAGTTGTAGTATCTGATTTTTGAGCTCCTGTTCTTCCCATTTCTTTTATCCGTGCCATTAGGTTTTATGCCCTAACTCATAAAACAGCCTTACAGGCTTCTCACATCACCTTGGAAGTCACTGACCCTTGATTTTCTGTAAAGTACAACTCGGAGCCCACATGCCACTTCCCTGTCTTTTGTGTGCCAAGCACTCAGTCTCCAACCAGTGGCTCGTCTGTCCCTAAGCTGCCCAAGTTTGACTAACAGCTCCAAGTGGTCCAGTAGACCTCTGGCCGGGTAGTCTGCCTGTGCGCTGTCTCCCACTTCTTCCATTGGGACCAAATTAAGTCAAAGCATGAGTAAACCTTATACGCTTCCAAAAAGTATGAGAATTTCTGGTCCATCTAATGTATTTTCCACCATACATCAGCCAGACCCATTCTGTCTACAAATTGTGCAAGTGATGTCAGTGCAGAGGGGATGGTCTGTGTGCTTAAACGGTCAGTGTCCACATTCAGAAAATCAGTGAAGTCTTCATCTAAGGTACGTAGAGAGGAAGTTGATTCAAGAAGAGTGTCTCTGATTTTGGCCAGGGTGGCTGCCTGGAGTTGCACCAGAGCATACACACTCAATATGGTCATCTCCATCTGCCCTGACGGGCTTGTACGCCAACATTCCTTCTGCCAGGTCCATCCATGTTTAAGTCACATTAAAGGGAGCGTTCTTTTTCACTAGTATAGAACCCCATGGGCCCCACTGGTAAACCCTGCATGTGCCAGTGTATGGTACACCCCTTGCCCCAGAAAGCGCCAATACATTCCCTGTAAGTTTGTCTCTTGGAGGAGAACCACTTCAGGCTGAAGTCAGCATATATTTTGTGTCACAAACCCTCTCCTAATTTTGTTGCCTAAATCGTTAACATTACATGTCAGGACTGTTAGTTAGGAATCCTCCATCTGACTAGTGTGTGTCATCTCCTCGGGAGGTGTTGTAGTGTACCTGCAAGTCTGCCTGCTTCCCCGTCCCCGTTGAAGGGCATGTGACTGTAGACTGGAAGTAAAGTGTAAATAGGATTCAGACAGACCCGTGGGGCAGAGCAGAGCTGACCCAAAGGCCTGCTATGTACCTATATTAATTAGTTATATATGCGTGTGTGCATATGTGTGCGCACATGTGTATATATAATATAAAAATGACACAAAGTTTAAACCTTTGTTATAGTTACGAGAACTGGATTCTTCTCACACAAACCAAACTTGCACTACACAACAGAAATTTTAAGTTCTAAACGTATACCTTTAATTTATAGTTTGCGCAACACTTTCAAATTGTTATACCTCCTTACAAAGTGTATTTGACTTGGCAGCCACATTAACAATAACTTGCGCTTTCACAATGCAGTGTTTATACCCTTTTATATTATGTTATTTTACCATCTAAAATAATATTTTTTACAATACAAGTTATGACATTGTAAGTCACATATTATGTGAGAAAACAGTGCATGGCAGAGTGGCAAGTGATAGTTAACTTAGGCTGGCTACCGAGTTGAAAATACTGTGTATGGAGGTGCATGAGTTAAAATAATTTGAACGTTTTCCGTGAATTATAAATTAAAGCTGTACGATTAGAATTTTACATTTAGTGTAGTTTAAGTTTAGTTTGTAGATAAAGATTAAAAAATGTTATAATAATTTAAAGGTGGTGCACAAGTTATACATTTTAGATAGAACTGTAACTGTAGAATTTATGTTTAAGTAGTTTAAGTTTAGTTTGCATAAAAAGAATAACGTTTTCTTAACTACAACAAAGGTTTATCCTTTGACCTTTTCATTGAATTTCAATTTAAAAGAAAAAAAAAGTGTGTCAAATCGTATGGTTTAGTGTTGCGAAGTGTTAAGTGGAGTGCGATACAGTAGAGTGGAGGAGAGTGTCATGGAGTGTACTGTTGTAGAGTATAGTAGAGTGGAATGTGCTACAGTGGCCTAGAGTTGGGTAAACTAGAGTAGAGTGAAGGGACATAGCGTACAGTGGAGTAAACTGTTATATAGTGCAGTGGCGTATTGTACAGTGGAGTGGTGTGTCGTAGAGCGGACTAGAGAGTTATACAGTGTAGTGTAGGGGCATACAGTGGAGTAGAGGAGTTGCACAGTGTAATGTAGGAGTATAGAGTGAAGTACACTGTTTTATAGTGGAACATAGGGTATTAGAGTCTTGTAGAGTGGAATAGTGCAGAGTACTGTGCTGTGCCATCAAGTGGGGGTGAAGTGTCATGCAGTGAAGGTGATTGGAGTGGCATAGCATAGTATGCAGTAGTGTGTTGTAGAGGAGAATATCGTGGAGTGGCGTTGCATTTGGAGTGGCATGTGATACAGTTGAGTGTATGTGTGTTGTAGAGTGTCGGAAAGTGCTGTAGAGTTTCGCAGAGAGGACTAAAGTGTTGTACAGTGGAGTAGAATAGAGGGGAGTGTTATTAATTGTGGTGCATTGGAGTGAGATATTGTTGTAGTGTTGAGTGGCATAGAGTGGCGTGCATTGGAGTGACCAAAAGTACAGTGAAGAAGTAATGTCTCACAGAGTAGAGTATATTAACTGGGATGGACTAGCACAAAGTGAGTTGCGATAGTGACATAGTGTTATAAAGTAGAGTGCTGTACATTGGCGCTGACAGGAGTACATTGTTCTACAGTGTAGTTCTATAGAGTGGAGTATAGTGTGGTACAGTGGAGTGGTTTAAAATGGAATAGAGTACAGTGGAGTGGAATATCATGGAGTGCCAATCGTGGGGGTTGCTTACATTGGAGTTGTGTACGGTTCAGTGGAATAGATGGAGTGGCGTGGAGTGGCTTAGTAGGAGAGTGGCATAAAATGGAATAGTATATAGTAGAGTTACATACAGTGGAGAGGCATATAGTGGAATAACAGAGTAGCGTGGCATACAGTGGAGAGGTGTGCAGTGCTGTAGAGTGGAGTGTGCAGAAGTAGACTAGAGTATAGTGGAATAGAGTACTCTGGAGTGGGGTAGAGTGGAGTGGCATAGATTGGAGTGTGTTAGAGTGGACTGGTTCACAGTGGAATAGCATACACTGGTGAGAGGTATAGTGTAGTAGTGTTACAGTGGAATAGAGTAGCATAAAATGGAGTGGTGTACAGTGTAATAGCGTACACTTGTGTACCTTAGAGTGAAGTGGCATATAATGGAGTAGCATCCAGTGGAATAACATTCACTGTAGTGGCGTACATTATACAAAGCAGAGTGGAGTGCCATTGAGTAAAATGGCATAGCGTGGCGTGTCATACAGTGGAATAGCTTGGGTGTAGTAGCACAGAGTGGAGTGCCATAGAATGGAGTGGGGTACAGTGGAATAGCATGGCATGGCATGGAGTGGAGTGGAATGGCGTACAATGACAACAGATAGTATGTTTGGGGCTGTGGGGGAATCCCCAAGGTCCCTGATGCCCAATCCAGCTCCTCATATACTGCGGGAGCTGGCATTGCTCCCTACCTGAGAGAGCAACTGTTTATTCTGTTCCCTGTGGGTGAGAACAATCTGTAATGTTTCCCTGTTTGCATCACTGCAGGCAGGGGAAACAGTATACAAGTCTGCTCCCAGCTGGCAGGAGTATTTTTAAAGCCCCCGCCTGCTGGGAGAAGGCTTTGTGTTTACTCCTGATTGATGGGAGATTGGAAAAGGCTACCTCCAGACAAGATAAAACCCATGTTTAAGAGGGGAGAGAGTAAGGGGGTAGCCCCCTCCCTTTTAATTTAGTGATGGCTTCTGTAGTAGTACCCCTCTCCTTATTCAGTATATAGGACTCCAGGGAGTGGCCCTACTGATTGAGATACATATATAAAAAAATATATATATATATATATATATATATATATATATATATATATATATATATATATATATATATATATATAATATATATATGTATATATACGTTCGATGGCATGTGTAGCTGCAGATACACATGCTGTGCACATCCCGCCATCTGGTGTTGGGCTCGGAGTGTTCCAAGTTGTTTTTCTTCGAAGAAGTCTTTTCGAGTCACGAGACCGAGGGACTCCTCCCATTTCGACTCCATTGCCATGGGCGTCGACTCCATCTTAGATTGTTTTTTTTCCGCCATTGGTTTCGGACGTGTTCCTTTTCGCTCCGTCTTTCGGGTCGGAAAGTTAGTTAGAATCTCGGAAAAATCGGCGGTATTGTTTGCGTTCGGTATCGGGTTAGTTTCAACAGATCGACACCGAATTAAGAAGAGCTCCGGTGGCCCTTCGGGTTTTTTTTCGATCCCCATCGGGGCCTGGTCGGCCCGGCCACGTGTCTCTTCAAGGCTGATGGAACGGACCCCATTCCGCTTCTGTCCAAAATGCCATTACAAGTATTCATATACAGATCAACATCTGGTCTGTAACTTGTGTTTGTCACCAGAACACATTGAGGATACTTGTGACGCCTGTCGAGCGTTTTGGTCTAGGAAGACACTCAGGGACCGAAGAGTAAGAAGACTGCAAATGGCGTCGGCGCCGACAGGACAAGGGTGTTTCGAGGAGGAGGAAGAAACATTCTCCACCCAGGATTCGGACTCTGAGGAGATCGATCTTGAGGAAATGCCGAAAACCGTGAGTAAGACGTCGAAACAAAGTACTCACGAGAAGAACGCTAAAGCCCAGGGGACGCCACCGCCAACAGGCCATGGCTTAACCCGAAAAATAGGTGACCGTTCATCGGCACCGAAAAAGGGCGAGCTGGTGTCGAAGTCATCCGACTCCGGTCGAGATACCGGCACACAACAATCTCGGGCCCGAGATAGTGGCTCAGAGAAGATTCGCACCGAGAAAGCGGCACCGAAACGGGTCGGCACCGAGAGAGCACGACGCCGAAAGTAAAGAAGGTTTTGTCGGAGCCGAAAAAAGCAGCCGAAAAGGTTTTGGTACCGAAACAGCCGGCATCGGAACCGAAAACAAGTTCCTACACTGAGGAACAAGGACTGTCCACACAAATGAAGACACATAGATTTGGACAGGAATTAGAGACAATAGAGCCAGATCACACACAAAGACGGCTCTTTATTCAAAAAGATACAGGGAGGATCAGCACTCTTCCTCCAGTCAAAATGAAACGCAAGCTTGCCTTCCAAGACAAGGACAAACAGCCACACGCAAAGGTGGCTAAACAAGTAACACCGCCACCATCCCCACATCACTCTCCACAACCATCACCGGTAGCCACTCCACCAATGATGCAATCCCCAACTCATACAGGAATGAGTCAAGATGACCCTGACGCATGGGACCTTTATGACGCACCGGTGTCAGATAATAGTCCGGAATGCTATCCAGCTAGACCATCGCCACCAGAGGATAGTACAGGCTACGCACAGGTGGTGTCAAGAGCAGCGGCATTTCATAATGTCAGCCTTCATTCAGAGCCCATTGAAGACGACTTTCTTTTTAATACACTGTCGTCCACACACAGCCAATATCAGAGTCTTCCTATGCTACCCGGAATGCTAAAACACTTCAAACAAGTGTTTGAGGAGCCTGTTAAAGGGAGAGCCATTACTCCAAGAGTAGATAAAAAATGTAAACCGCCACCAACAGACCCACTGTACATTACACAACAGCTAACACCAGACTCTGTTGTAGTGGGAGCAGCGCGGAAAAAGAGCCAACTCTCATACTTCAGGAGATGCACCACCTCCAGATAAAGAAATGTCGAAAATTCGATGCTGCAGGCAAAAGGGTGGCGGCACAGGCAGCAAACCAGTGGCGTATTGCAAATTCGCAAGCTTCGTTAGCCAGATATGATAGGGCCCATTGGGATGAGATGCAACACTATATTGAACATTTACCCAAGGAGTTCCAAAAAAGAGCGCAGCAAGTAGTAGAAGAAGGACAGAGTATCTCCAATAATCAGATACGGTCAGCAATGGATGCTGCAGACACAGCTGCTAGAATTGTCAACACAGCAGTAACAATAAGGAGACATGCATGGCTGCGTACATCAGGATTTAAACCAGAGATACAGCAAGCTGTGCTGAATATGCCATTCAACGGACAGCAGTTGTTTGGGCCGGAGGTGGACACTGCGATCGAAAAACTTAAGAAAGACACTGACACGGCCAAAGCCATGGGCGCACTCTACTCCCCACAGAGCAGAGGCACATTTCGAAAGACACAATTTCGAGGGGGGTTTCGAGGGCAAACCACAGAAGCCACAACCTCACAAACAAAGCCCACTTACCAGAGCCAGTATCAGCGGGGAGGTTTTCGGGGACAATATAGAGGGGGACAATTTCAAAGGAATAGAGGAAAATTCCAAAGTCCCAAAACTCCTCCAAACAAGCAGTGACTTCAAGGTCACAAATCCCCAACACATAACACCTGTGGGGGGGAGACTAACCAAGTTTTACAAACATTGAGAGGAAATAACAACAGACACTTGGGTCTTAGCAATTATCCAGCATGGTTATTGCATAGAATTTCTCAAATTCCCTCCAAACGTCCCACCGAAAACACACAATATGTCAAAAAAACATATAGATCTTCTAGGACTAGAAGTTCAGGCATTGCTACAGAAAGAAGCAATAGAATTAGTACCAAAACAACAAATAAACACAGGAGTTTACTCCCTGTACTTTCTGATACCCAAAAAAGACAAGAGTCTGAGACCTATACTAGATCTCAGAACATTAAATACCTACATCAAATCAGATCACTTTCACATGGTTACATTACAAGACGTAATCCCACTGCTCAAACAACAAGACTACATGACAACACTAGACCTAAAGGATGCATATTTCCATATACCAATACATCCTTCACACAGAAAGTACCTAAGGTTTGTATTCCAAGGGATACATTACCAATTCAAAGTGTTGCCATTCGGAATAACAACTGCACCAAGAGTTTTTACAAAATGCCTAGCAGTAGTAGCTGCACAAATCAGAAGGCAGCAAATACATGTGTTCCCGTACCTAGACGATTGGTTAATCAAAACCAACACGCTAAGACGGTGTTCACAACACACAAAATATGTCATAGAAATCCTCCACAAACTAGGTTTCTCAATCAACTACACAAAGTCACACCTTCTGCCGTGTCAAACACAGCAATACGTAGGAGCGACAATCAACACAGCAAAAGGGATTGCCACTCCAAGTCCACAAAGAGTTCACACATTTCACAATGTAATACAGACCATGTATCCAAAACAAAAGATACAAGTCAAACTGGTGATGAAACTACTAGGCATGATGTCTTCATGCATAGCCATTGTCCCAAACGCAAGGTTGCACATGCGGCCCTTACAACAGTGCCTAGCATCACAATGGTCACAAGCACAGGGTCAGCTTCTAGATCTGGTGTTGATAGACCGCCAAACATACATCTTGCTTCAATGGTGGAACAGTATAAATTTAAACCAAGGGCGGCCTTTCCAAGACCCAGTGCCACAATACGTAATAACAACAGATGCTTCCATGATAGGGTGGGGAGCACACCTCAATCAACACAGCATCCAAGGACAATGGGACATACAGCAAAAACAGTTTCACATAAATCACTTAGAACTGTTAGCGGTATTTCTAGCGCTCAAAGCATTTCAACCCATAATAAGCCACAAACACATTCTTGTCAAAACAGACAACATGACAACAATGTATTACCTAAACAAACAGGGAGGGACACACTCGACACAGTTGTGTCTCCTAACACAGAAAATATGGCATTGGGCGATTCACAACCACATTCGCCTAATAGCACAATTTATTCCAGGAATTCAGAACCAGTTAGCAGACAATCTCTCTCGGGATCACCAACAGATCCACGAATGGGAGATTCACCCCCAAATACTAAACGCTTACTTCCAAATTTGGGGAACACCACAAATAGATCTATTTGCAACAAAGGAAAACTCAAAATGCCAAAACTTCGCATCCAGGTACCCACAAGATCAGTCTCAGGGCAATGCGTTATGGATGAGCTGGTCAGGGATATTTGCTTACGCTTTTCCCCCTCTCCCACTCCTTCCATATCTAGTAAACAAATTGAGTCAAAACGAACTCATACTAATAGCACCAACATGGGCAAGACAACCTTGGTACACAACACTACTAGACCTCTCAGTAGTACCTCATGTCAAACTACCAAACAGACCAGATCTGTTAACACAACACAAACAACAGATCAGACATCCAAATCCAGCATCGCTGAATCTAGCAATTTGGCTCCTGAAATCCTAGAATTCGGACACTTAGACCTCACACAAGAATGTATGGAGGTCATAAGACAAGCTAGGAAACCTACCACTAGACAGTGCTATGCAAATAAGTGGAAAAGATTTGTTTATTACTGCCATAATAATCAAATTCAACCCTTACACGCATCTGCCAAAGATATAGGAGGATACTTACTACAATTGCAAAAGTCAAAGCTAGCTTTCTCTTCAATAAAGATACATCTTACCGCAATTTCAGCTTACCTGCAAATTACGCACTCAACTTCATTATTTAGGATACCAGTCATAAAAGCACTTATGGAAGGCCTAAAGAGGATTATACCACCAAGGACACCACCAGTTCCTTTATGGAACCTCAACATTGTCTTAACACGACTCATGGGTCCACCTTTTGAGCCCATGCACTCTTGTGAAATGCAATACTTAACATGGAAAGTTGCATTTTTGATTGCCATCACATCTCTAAGAAGAGTGAGTGAAATTCAAGCATTTACCATACAAGAACCATTTATTCAAATACACAAGCATAAAGTAGTTCTACGGACAAATCCAAAGTTTTTACCAAAAGTGATCTCACCGTTCCACTTGAATCAAACGGTAGAATTACCAGTGTTCTTCCCACAGCCAGATTCTGTAGCTGAAAGAGCACTGCATACATTAGACATCAAAAGAGCGCTAATGTACTACAATGACAGAACAAAACTAATTCGAAAAACAAAACAACTATTTATTGCTTTCCAAAAACCTCTTACAGGGAATCCAATTTCTAAACAAGGCATTGCTAGATGGATAGTTAAGTGTAATCAAACCTGCTATCTTAAAGCAAAGAGAGAGCTGCCTATTACACCAAAGGCACACTCAACCAGAAAGAAAGGTGCTACCATGGCCTTTCTAGGAAATATTCCAATGAACGAAATATGTAAGGCAGCAACATGGTCTACGCCTCATACATTTACCAAACACTACTGTGTAGATGTGTTAACTGCACAACAGGCCACAGTAGGTCAAGCTGTACTACGAACATTATTTCAAACAACTTCAACTCCTACAGGCTAAACCACTGCTTTTGGGGAGATAACTGCTTACTAGTCTATGCACAGCATGTGTATCTGCAGCTGCACATGCCATCGAACGGAAAATGTCACTTACCCAGTGTACATCTGTTCGTGGCATTAGTCGCTGCAGATTCACATGCGCCCACCCCCTTCCCCGGGAGCCTGTAGCCGTTTAGAAGTTGATCTTGAACATTTATAAATTTGTAAATATATTACTTTAAACTTCATTATGTACATACGTATTCACTCCATTGCATGGGCACTATTACTAGCATACACAACTCCTACCTCACCCTCTGCGGGGAAAACAATCTAAGATGGAGTCGACGCCCATGCGCAATGGAGTCAAAATGGGAGGAGTCCCTCGGTCTCGTGACTCGAAAAGACTTCTTCGAAGAAAAACAACTTGTAACACTCCGAGCCCAACACCAGATGGCGGGATGTGCATAGCATGTCAATCTGCAGCGACTAATGCCACGAACAGATGTACACTGGGTAAGTGACATTTTCCATATATTTATATATATATATATATATGTGTGTGTGTGTGTGTGTGTGTGTGTTTGATGGCATGTGTAGCTGCAGATACAACATCTAGTGTTGGGCTTGGAGTGTTACGATCAAAAAAGACTCTGAGGGACCGAAGAGCAAAAAGGCTGGAAATGGCATTGAAGACTGGATAACATTTCGACGTAACAGAGGAAGAACAAATGCAGACAGCAGTCTCAATCTGAGATACAGAGTCCGAGCAGGAATCTGAAGAAGACAGACCCATCACAACCGCCCAGCATGTGAGTACGTCTGCCCCTGCTCCACATAAGAAGAACCAGAAGGCCTTGGGTACGCCACTGCTGGAAGGTCATGCTCAGCCCAAAAAAAGACTGTCGGTGACCGACCCTCGAGTTCGGCACTAAAAAAGGCCACCCCTCCGAAGACTTCAGCGTCAACAAAAAGCACCCTTTTCAGACTCCAGTAGACAACAATTTTTGGAGTCGAAAATAAGAGAAACTGTTTCGGAGCTGAGACCTTCCTCGTCATTTTCGATCCCGAAAAAACATCACATTTCGGAGCCGAAAAAGACAGGCTATACAGAGGAACACGGACTTTAAAAAAAACTAAGAGAAAGCCATAAAACCTCTGAGGAGGAGTCAGAGATTGAACCAATCCTTCAAAATATGGATGAAAAACAGTCTAGGATACACATCCATAAAAAAACTGGGAGAATAATCACAGCACCTCCTTTAAAAACAAAGATAAAGCTGGCATTTCTGGAGGAATTGGACACTGCGCAGCCCCCAGCTAAGGTACCAAAGCAGAAAGAGAAGCCAGCACCTCCTCAGTCTTCTCCTCCTCATTCTCCACACCTACCTACCTCTCCTCAGATAAGCCCTACACCAATGAATGCTCCAACGCATTCTTTTGACTCGCAACAAGACACTGTTGATCCATGGGATCTTTACGACCCTGATTCCATCCCAAGCAACGACCCAGACAGCTACCCCTCTAAACCATCTCTACCTGAAGATACAACAGTATATAATCCGGTTATATCTAGGGCTGCAGCCTATCATGGTGTTACAATGCACACAGAACCACTAGAGGAAGATTTTTTTATTCAGTACATTATCCTCAGCTCATTCTAGGTACCAATGCCTCCCAATGCTACCAGGCATTTTTATGAGCCTGTAAAAGCAAGAATTATTACACCTGGAATAGAGAAAAAGTACAAACCCGTGCCTTCTGACCCTGATTACATCACCCATCAGGTGCCACCTGATTCAGTAGTGGTTAGTGCTGCCAGGAAAAGAGCAAATAGTCAGTCCTCAGGAGATGCACCCCCTCCTGATAAGGAAAGCAGAAAATGTGATGCTGCAGGAAATAGGGTTGCGTCCCAAGCAGCGAACCAATGGAGAATAGCAAATTCCCTGGCACCATTAGCTCGTTATGATAGAACTCATTGGGACGAGATGCAGGATATAATAATATAGCATCCCCCAAAACAGCACCAAAAAAGGGCTCACCAGGTGGTAGAAGAAGGGCAAGCTATCACTAATAACCAAATAAGATCTGTCCTTGATGCAGCAGATACCGCTGCAAGGAGTGTAAACACAGCAGTCACTATTTGTAGACATGCATGGCTGAGATCCTCTGGTTTGAAACCAGAAATACAAAAGGCTGTGTTAAACATGCCCTTTGACAAAAAACATCTTTTTGGGCCAGAAGTAGACACAGCAATAGAAAAACTACGAAAAGACTCAGACACAGCCAAGGCAATGGGTGCACTATATTCTACACCATATAGAGGGTCATTTCGTAAAACTTAGTTTCGAGGAGGTTTCAGACCACAACTGTCGGAGGCATCAACCTCCCAAACAAAAGCAACTTACCAAACCCAGTACCAACGAGGTGGTTTTAGAGGTACATATAAAGGACAATACTCTACACATAGAGGTAACTTCCAAACCTCTAAACAATCAGCAACACAGCCAAAACAGTGACTTCCCTCACCCCCATCCACTCCACCACTGTCCTGTAGGGGGGAGACTACAACAGTTCCACACACATTGGCAAAAGATCACCACAGACAACTGGGTGTTATCAGTTATCCGCAGTGGTTATTGCCTAGAATTGATAAACACTCCTCCAAATACTCCACCAAGGTTTCACAAGTTAACCCCAGAACATAAAGTCCTGTTACAAAAAGAGGTCCAATCTCTACTACTCAAACAAGCAATAGAGTTAGTTCCACAGTCTCAGCTAGGAACAGGAGTTTATTCACTATACTTTCTAATTCCCAAAAAAGATGTCACCCTTAGGCCAATATTAGACCTCAGGCCCCTCAACTTTTCCATCCTATCAGAACATTTTCACATGCTAACTCTACAGGATGTTATCCCACATCTACAAAAACAAGATTTTATGACAGTTTTAGACCTCAAAGATGAGTATTTCCACATACCCATCCATCCTGTTCACAGAAAATACCTCAGGTTTGTCGTTCAAGGAAAACACTACCAGTTCAAAGTGTTAACATTTGGAATAACAATAGCTCCAAGGGTATTCACAAAGTGCTTAGCAATAGTAGCAGCCTACCTAAGAAGACAACATATACATGTTTTTCCATATCTAGACGATTGGCTAATAAAATCTAGCAGTCATACACAATGTCAAAATCATACACGTTATGTAATAGAAACCCTACACACACTAGGTTTCTCTATTGTTGGAAATGGCCCTTCGGCAGGGTTATCCCCAGACTTTTTGCCTTCCTCCTTCTCTTTTTCTGACCTCATTTTTGCTGGTTTCTAGACTCTGTGCACTTTACCACTGCTAACCAGTGCTAAAGTGCATATGCTATCTCCCTTTAAACATGGTAACCTTGGATCATACCTGATTGGACTATTTAATTTACTTATAAGTCCCTAGTAATGTGCACCATATGTGCCTAGGGCCTGTAGATTAAATGCTACTAGTGGGCCAGCAGCACTGGTTGTGCCACCCACTTAAGTAGCCCCTTTACCTTGTCTCAAGCCTGCCATTGCAAGGCCTGTGTGTGCAGTTTTACTGTCACCTCGACTTGGCATTTAAAAGTACTTGCCAAGCCTAAACCTCCCCTTTCTCCACAAATGTCACCTCTAATGTGTGCCCTAGGTAACCCCTAGAGCAGGGTGCTGTGTGGGTGAAAGGCAGGACATGTACCTGTGTAGTTTACATGTCCTGGTAGTGTAAAACTCCTAAATTTGTTTTTGCACTACTGTGAGGCCTGCTCCCTTCATAGGCTAACATTGGGGCTGCCCTCATACAGCATTGAAGTGGTAGCTGCTGATCTGAAAGGAGTAGGAAGGTCATATTTAGTATGGCCAGAATGGTAATACCAAATCCTGCCGACTGGTGAAGTTGGATTTAATATTATTATTCTAGAAATGCCACTTTTAGAAAGTGAGCATTTCTTTGCACTTAAATCTTTCTGTGCCTTACAATCCACGTCTGGCTGGGCTTAGTTGACAGCTCCTTGTGCATTCACTCAGACACACCCCAAACACAGGGTACTCAACCTCACTTGTATACATCTGCATTTTGAATGGGTCTTCCTGGGCTGGGAGGGCGGAGGGCCTGCTCTCACACAAAGGACTGCCACACCCCCTACTGGGACCCTGGCAGACAGGATTGAACTGAAATGGGACCTGGTGCACTTATTAGCCACTCTTTGAAGTCTCCTCCACTTCAAAGGCACATTTGGGTATAAAACAGGGCCTCTGCCCTACCTCATCAGACACTTGCTGGAGAAGAAACCTGAACCAGAACCTGCATCCTGCCAAGAAGAACTGCCTGGGTGCCTAAAGGACTCACCTGTCTGCTTTCTACAAAGGACTGCTGACTTGCTGTTGCCCTGCTGCCTTGCTGAACTCTGGCCTTGCTGCTGAAATGCTCTCCAAGGGCTTGGATGGAGCTTGCCTCCTGTTCCCTGAAGTCTCAGGACCAAAAAGACTTCTCTTTTTCATTTGGACGCCTTGTGCGCCGAAAAATTCGACGCACAGCTTGCTCCACGGTGAAAAATTCACAACATGCCGATCCGGAAAGACTCAGCTCGACGCAACGCCTGCGGTGCGACTGGAACTTCGACGCACAGCCTCGTCTGGACAACGGCGCCCGACTCCAGAAAGGAAACTGACGCAACGCCTGCCGTGAGGGAGAAGATTCTATGCACAGGCCACCGGAACGACGCGCAGCCTGAAAACAAGCCTAGGATTCCACGCACAGACCCCGGGACATCTGGTAATCCCGCGAACCACAGAGGGAGACTGTCCGCGTGCCGGAAAACGACACACGACTTCCCCACGTGAAAAATAACAACGCAAGTCCGTGTGTGCAGGGGAGAAATCAACGCACACACCATTTTTCCACGTATCTCTTCTTCTGTGGCCCTTTGCGGAGATTTTCCACTTTAAACCAGGTACTTTGTGCTTGAAAGAGACTTTGTTTGCTTTTTAAAGACTTAAGACACTTTACTTTATATCACTTTTCAGTGATATCTCTACAATTTCATATTGCATCTTTATTCGTTTTGACCTTCAAATATCCCGATAAATATTATATATTTTTCTAAACACTGTGTGGTGTATTTTTGTGGTGCTATATTGTGTTATTGTATGATTTATTGCACAAATACTTTACACATTGCCTTCTAAGTTAAGCCTGACTGCTCGTGCCAAGCAACCAGAGGGTGGGCACAGGATAATTTGGATTGTGTGTGACTTACCCTGACTAGAGTGAGGGTTCTTGCTTGGACAGAGGGTAACCTGACTGCCAACCAAAAAAAACATTTCTAACATTGGTGATCAGCGGTGAGGATAGGACTTGTATTTGTGCAGTGACATACAGTAGCTAAGTATTTCACTACCTACCCACAGTTGAAGGTGAACTTGAGTTGTATCTCTTTTTTGCAAATTCGTTTTTTCCTGACAATTTTCTAAATCTAAATCCTCACTCAACATGTCTCTGGCTGGGTCTCAAGTAGGAGATTGTGACCTAGCTCTGTTGGATACATATACTGTCAAACAGCTAAGAGGGTTCTGCACGGTGATGAGAGTACCCACCCACGGGGCCTCCAAAACGGAGGACCTTCAAGTGGCGCTGAGGGCCTGGGCAGAAGCCCATTTAGAGGATGATGAGGAAGAGGAGCCAGAAAATGGCCTCTCGGAGGATTTATTGCCATCAGTGGGGAATGTTACCACTGCAATTGTGCCCCCTTCCAGTCCAGGGAGCAGTGTCTCTGTGCAAAGCCTGACCGCAGAGGAAAGGAGAGAAGGAAGGGAGTTCCAATTGCAAATGGCAAGACTGAAAATCGAAGCTCAACAGGAGGAAAGAAGGGCAGAGAGAGAAGCCAAGCAAGCTGAGGCTGAAAGAGCAGCCAAACAGATTGAAGCTGAAAGAGCTGAAGCTGCATCTGAGAGAGCCTTGGCTGAAAAGAAACTTTTGTTGGCTCATGAACTGAGTTTCAAGGAGCTGGATCTCAAGGAAAAACAGTCTGAATCCAGCAGTAATGGTGGCAGCATACAGACAGGACCTGCTGGAGAAAGAAGGTTCGTATACCCAAAAATGTGGTGCCCAGTTTTTTGGTGGGAGATGACATAGATAAATGGTTAGCTTCTTATGAAGTTGCACTAAGGGCTCATGAGGTTCCTGAAGGGCAATGGGGTACAGCTATGTGGAGTTATGTGCCACCTTTGAGGAGGGACACACTTCTCACATTGGACAAACCGGATCAAAACACATACCCACTTCAGAAAGCCATTTTACTTGCCAAGTTGGGGCTGACCCCTGAGAAATACCATCAGAGGTTCAGGGACAGCACCAAACTATCCACACAAACATGGGTAGATTTCTTTGACTTTTCCAATAAGGCACTGAATGGATGGGTGCGGGGCTGCAAAGTAGATGATTACACAGGATTATATAATTTGATTCTGAGAGAGCATATGCTCAGTATTTGTTTTACAGACTTGTGCCAGCACCTAGTAGACAGTAAGCTGACTGATCCCAGGAAGCTTGCTGAGGAGGCGGACCTCTGGGCTAGCACCAGAGTGTCCAAAAAGGTATCTGGGAGTGACCCCAAGAAGGGTGGTTCCTGTTCCCCCGACAGAGTGAGGGGGAGGTTAGAGATGACCCAGACGAGTCCCAGAGTAAGGGGGGGAGGAAAGGGTTCCCATGCCCCATCTGAGAAACAGGGTGGTGGTTCTGGTGGGCAGTGGCCCAATGCATCCCATTCCCAACCCCGCTGCTTTGAGTGTTCCCAGCTAGGACACAGGAAGGGGGACTCTGTCTGTCCAAAGAACTCCCCCAGTATTGGGACCTCTACAGGGGTGGCCCATGTGGCCTTAGAGGAAAGTAGTCCCCAGGGGCAGGTCATAGACCATGCCTTCATCTCCTTTAGTTGGGAGGTGGACTCAAAGGGTAACTGGTGATCCCTGAGGGTGGGAGTGAATGGGGTCCCAGTCACCGCTCTGAGAGACACAGGGGCTAGTCTTACCATGATTGTGGAGAGACTAGTGTCACCAGAGCAGTACACAGGACAGGTGTGTAGAGTGACTCCAGCCATTGGGGAAGATTTCTTCCGCCCCATGGCCCGGGTGTCCCTAGAGTGGGGTGGGGAAGTGACCCAGAGGCGGGTCATAGTTAGTCCCCAGCTGCCCATTGACTGCATTCTGGGGAATGAGTTTCCCTTAGTGTCAGTAGAGCTGAGAGGGTTGACCCCTAAGGGGGCCCTGACAGTTCAGATGTCTGGCAGTACCACTCCCCAGAGGAGGGTATGTGAGCCCAGATGGGGAGGCACGGTGAGAAAGGACTCACCCCTGTCCTCTGTTCAGCCTCAGGGTACAGACCCTGGGCTGAGTGACCAGTATCAGGGACCCACCCCTGACCTGGTGAGAATGGAGAAGGGGTGCAAGACCCCTGGGGCTACTGTCCCCCATTCTGGGATGCTTCATGAGCCCCTTGGGAACTCCCTACCAGCCCCCCAGCTGGAGGAGAAGCTCATCCAACGCCCCCCCCCCTCAGGGTCTCCACTTAGCAGTGGATGGCCTGGGGCCTGGCTCATGACACTGACAGCTGTCAGTAGCATCTGTTGGTTTCTGTCCTTGTGGGCAGAGTTTTCCCTGGGTTGGGGACAGAAGTCAGACCTAAGGAATGGAATGGGCCACATCACTTTGTTGGCCATGGTGGTACTGTCTGCATACTGGGATGCATCTGTAAGCAATCTAAAGTTAGGAGCTTTACAGATGGGGTCCTCAGGTGATGAGAAGGGTTCCCCATGGGCCAGATCAGTATCCCCAGAGAGTATAGACAAAGAAGCCTCACTGAGTTCAGAAAGGCGTAGAACTGGCAAGTGCCCCTGCAGTAGTGGGCCATTGCCCATGTTCTATCGCCTTAAGCAGGGAAGTCCATCAGAGTGTTGATTAGTCTACCCTGGCTTTAGGCTGGAAGGGGGATATGTTGGAAATGGCCCTTCGGCAGGGTTATCCCCAGACTTTTTCCCTTCCTCCTTCTCTTTTTCTGACCTCATTTTTGCTGGTTTCTAGACTCTGCGCACTTTACCACTGCTAACCTGTGCTAAAGTGCATATGCTCTCTTCCTTTAAACATGGTAACCTTGGATTATACCTGATTGGACTATTTAATTTACTTATAAGTCCCTAGTAATGTGCACTATATGTACCTAGGGCCTGTAGATTAAATGCTACTAGTGGGCCTGCAGCACTGATTGTGCCACCCACTTAAGTAGCCCCTTTACCTTGTCTCAGGCCTGCCATTCCAAGGCCTGTGTGTGCAGTTTCACTGTCACCTCGACTTGGCATTTAAAAGTACTTGCCAAGCCTAAACCTCCCCTTTCTCCACATATGTCACCTCTAATGTGTGCCCTAGGTAACCCCTAGAGCAGGGTGCTGTGTGGGTGAAAGGCAGGACATGTACCTGTGTAGTTAACATGACCTGGTAGTGTACAACTCCTAAATTTGTTTTTGCACTACTGTGAGGCCTGCTCCCTTCATAGGCTAACATTGGGGCTGCCCTCATACATTATTGAAGTGGTAGCTGCTGATCTGAAAGTGTTAGGAAGGTCATATTTAGTATGGCCAGAATGGTGATACCAAATCCTGCTGACTGGTGAAGTTGAATTTAATATTACTATTCTAGAAATGCCACTTTTAGAAAGTGAAATTTCTTTGCACTTAAATCTTTCTGTGCCTTTCAATCCACGTCTGGCTGGGCTTAGTTGACAGCTCCTTGTGCGTTCACTCAGACACACACCAAACACAGGGTACTCAACCTCACTTGCATACATCTGCATTTTGAATGGGTCTTCCTGGGCTGGGAGGGTGGAGGGCCTGCTCTCAAACAAAGGACTGCCATACCCCCTACTGGGACCCTGGCAGACAGGATTGAACTGAAAGGGGACCTGGTGCACTTCTTAGCCACTCTTTGAAGTCTCCTCCACTTCAAAGGCACATTTGGGTATAAAACAGGGCCTCTGGCCTACCTCATCAGACACTTGCACCAGAACCTGCATCCTGCCAAGAAGAACTGCCTGGCTGCTTTCTACAAAGGACTTCTGCCTTGCTGTTGCCCTGCTGCCTTGCTGAACTCTTGCCGCTGAAGTGCTCTCCAAGGGCTTGGATAGAGCTTGCATCCTGTTCCCTGAAGTCTCAGGACCAAAAAGACTTCTCTTTTTCATTTGGACGCCTTGTGCGCCGAAAAATTTGACGCACAGCTTGCTCCGCGGTGAAAAATTCACTGCACGCCGATCTGGAAAGACGCCACTCGACACCACGCCTGCGGTGCGATCGGAACTTCGACGCACAGCCTCGCCTGGACAACGCACCCGACTCCAGAAAGGAAATCGACGTGACTCCTGCCGTGAGGGAGAAGATTCCACGCACAGCCCACCGGAACGACGCGCAGCCGGAAAACAAGCCTAGGATTCCACGCACAGACCCCAGGACATCTGGTAATCCCGCGAACCACAGGAGGAGACTGTCCGCGCGCCAGAAAACGACTTACGACTTCCCCGCGTGAAAAATAACGACGCAAGTCCGTGTGTGCAGGGGAGAAATCGAAGCACACACCATTTTTCCACGTCTCTCTTATTCTGCGGCCCTTTGTGGAGATTTTCCACTTTAAACCAGGTACTTTGTGCTTGAAAGAGACTTTGTTTGCTTTTTAAAGACTTAAGACACTTTATATCACTTTTCAGTGATATCTCTACAATTTCATATTGCATCTTTATTCGTTTTGACCTGCAAATATCCAGATAAATATTATATATTTTTCTAAACACTGTGTGGTGTATTTTTGTGGTGCTATATTGTGTTATTGTATGATTTATTGCACAAATACTTTACACATTGTCTTCTAAGTTAAGCCTGACTGCTCGTGCCAAGCTACCAAAGGTGGGCACAGGATCATTTGGATTGTGTGCGACTTAACCTGACAAGAATGAGAGTTCTTGCTTGGACAGAGGGTAACCTGACTGCCAACCAAAAACCCCATTTCTAACATCTATGAACTACCAAAAGTCACACCTTCAACCAGCACAAGTACAACCGTATTTGGGTGGAATCCTAAATACTCAACGAGCTCTAGCGTATCCAAATACACAAAGGATACAAACTTTCCGAAATCTAATTCCACAAATACAACCAAATCAACAATATACTGTAAGATTTGTCATGAAAATCCTAGGAATTATGGCGTTGTACATTGTAGTTGTTCCACACGCAAGATTAAACATGCGGCCCTTATAACAGTGCCTTGCACAACAATGGTCACAGGCACATACATAGTCAACTCCAAGATCTAGTGTTGATAGACCGCCAAACATATATGTCCCTTCAGTGGTGGAATTGCACCAATTTAATCAAAGGGCGGTCATTTCAAGACCCTGTGCCTCAGACCAAAATTACAACAGATGCATCAATGATTGATTGGGGAGCTCACCTAAACAATCAGAAGATTCAAGGACAATGGGATGTCAAACAGAAACAGCTGCACATAAACCACTTGGAGTTATTAGCTGTGTTTCTGGCCCTCAAATCCTTTCAACCTCTTCTCACACAGAAGAATGTTCTTATCAAAACAGACAACATAACAACCATGTATTATCTCAACAAACAGGGAGGGATACATTGATCCCAACTGTCCCGTCTAGCCCCAAAAATTTGGAAATGGGCAATCCACAACCACATTCATCTATTAGTGCAGTACATCCCAGGGATAGACAATCAGATGGCCGATATCCATAGCAGAAATCACCAACAAACTCACGAATGGGAGATTCAACCTCAAGTACTTCAAAAATACTTTCAAATGTGGGGAACACCAAACCTAGACCTATTTGCAACAAGCGAAAACACAAAATGCCAAAACTTCACATCCAGACACCCACACCCCCATCCAAGGGCAGTGCTCTATGGATCAATTGGGCAGGGATATTTGCTTATGCTTTTCCTCCTCTCCTTCCATTTCTAGTCAACAAGATGCGTCAAACTTCACTCAACATAATACTCATAGCACCAGCATGGGCACGTCACCCATGGTACACAACATTACTAGATCTATCTGTAATACCAAACTCCCATGCAGACCGGATCTGTTCACACAAAACGGAGGTCAAATCAGACATCCAAACCCCAATGCTCTCAATCTAGCAATTTGGCTCCCTAAGTCATAGAATTTGGATATTTACAACTCCCATCAGAATGTATGGAAGTTATTAAACAAGCAAGAAAACCCACTACTAGGCAGTGCTATGCAAACAAATGGAAAAGATTTGTCTATTACTGTCAATCTGAAAATATAGATCCTCTTAACATACAATATCTTATATTGATGCTGTATTTACTTCATTTACAAAAATCAAATTTAGCATTTTCTTCAATACAAATACACCTTACAGCAGTTTCTGCATATTTACAAAATATTCAACATAGATCTTTATTTAGAGTTCCTGTCATTAAAGCTTTCATGGAAAGCTTAAAATGCATCATTCCACCAAGAACACCACCAGTTCGGTCTTGGAATCTAAATATAGTGCTTACAAGACTTATGGGTCCACCCTTTGAACCCATGCACTCGTGCCAAATTCAATTTCTAACATGGAAAGTTGCCTTCCTAGTGGTAATTACTTCTTTAAGTAGAGTGAGTGAAATCCAAGCTTTTACTCTTGAGGAACCTTTCTTCCAAGTACACAAACATAAAGTTGTACTAAGAACAAATCCCAAATTTCTACCAAAAGTAGTCTCACCATTTCATATTAATCAAACAGCGAAACTGACAGTCTTCTTCCCACAATCAGACTCTGGCAGAAAGAGCTCTACATACATTAGACCTCAAAAGAGCTCTAATGCGCTATATAGACAAAACTAAACAATTTAGAAAGACTAACCAACTTTTGTGGCCTTCCAACAACCACATACAGGCAATCCTATTTCAAAACAAGGTTTAGCAAGATGGATTGTAAGGTGCATACAAACATGCTATATCAATGTAAAAAGACAACTTCTAATCACTCCCAAGGTACATTCTACATGAAAGAAAGTTGCAACAATGGCTTTTTTTAGGAAATATACCAATGGCTGAAATATGTAAAGCAGCTACATGGTCAACACCTCATACATTTACTAAACACTACTGTGTGGACGTATTATCACAACAACAAGCCACAGTAGGACAAGCTGTTCTAAGAACATTATTTAAAACAACTTCAACTCCTGCAGGCTAGCCACTACTATTTTCTGGGAGGACAAACTGCTTTGTAGTCTCTGCATAGCATGTGTATCTGCAGCTACACATGCCACTGAGCGGAAAATGTCACTTACCCATTGTACATCTGTTTGTGGCATGTTGTGCTGCAGATTCACATGCACCCTCCCCAGAAGCCTGTGGTCGTTTAAGTTAACATATTTGTACATATGTATATACATTTACATTTGCATGGACATCTCTTTTTTCACTTATATACTCTATCACTCCTTCCTTTAACCTCTGCGGGGAAACAATCTAACAATGGAGTCGATGCCCATGCGCAATGGAACCGAAGAGGAGGAGTCACTCGATCCTGTGACTCTAAAAAACTTCTTCGAACAAAAACAAATTATAACACTCAGAGCCCAACACTAGATGTCGATATCCATATGCATAGCATATGAATCTGCAGCACAACTTGCCACGAACAGAGGTACACTGGGTAGGTGACATTTTCCATATATATCAAAAGAAAACTGCCACACACTCCGTGAGGGCTTGTTCCTTCATATAGTTTAGTCATTGCAACAAAACGAAATTCAATGTGGAATAATAATCTTAAAAGTGAATTTAAAAGCTTTGAATTTAACAAAAAAACTTCATGAATGGTTTGCTTACTCTCATTTGTTACCCATCAATTTCAAGATCAATTATTTCTATATCCTGATCACTCTATAAGAACCTAATTTACCTTATTCACAAAATTCCATTAAACATATATTATTAATTTAAGTGATCCAGTAATTATTTACCTATATCAGTATTGTACCATATTCACAAATTTAAATGGACCTTGACTTGATTTTATGTAACAGATTTCATCTAGGCTCTATCATAATAAATTTCGGAATCTCAAAATCCTTATAAATGTACAAAAAGTTCCTCATCATTATTCAATCCCCAGGGTGTCTTAGTTCTTAACTGAATAATATATTTTGACTCAAGTTGTCTCAATTTTCTTGTCCTATCTCCACCTCTTTCATGTTCTGGAATGTGATCTATTCCATAATATCTCAAAGTTTCCAACCATTGATTTCAAGTGTTTTAAAGTGTTTTACAACTGCATAAGTGAAATCATTATGTAAAATCGGTCACATGTTCCAAAATTACATACAGATACAGATAGTATTGCCAACATGTTTTAAACCACAATGGCACTCAATTACATATACCGTATATTTTGTGTTGCGAATTATTCTATGCTTAATTTGAATTTCAGTGTTATTAGGTATTGTAATCATTTTTGTTGATTTACCAATTTTACATGCTTTACAGTTATTACATTTGATGAATCCCTTCTGTTGCTCCACTAGCCAATTTTGGTCACTTTTTGATGAAAAGTGACTCCTCACCACATAATCCTTAATGTAGGGTGCCTTACGATATGTTATTACAGGTGCAGAGCCCACTTTTTGACCTAAATCAGGTTCCTTACAAATAGCATTCCAGTGTTTACGTAAAATGTTCTTTATCAAACCACTTTCTTTAGTATAGTTCATTACCATTCTCAAATTATTCTTAACTTCTTTTTTTTGTTTGTTTCTTTTTAAGAAAAAAACATCATTACGAGTTACAGTTTTCATCCTCTCCAAATTGTTACTCAAAATTCTTTGATCATAACCTCTCCTCTTAAATCTTTGAATTGTTTCCTTATCTTTGATTTGTATTTCCTTTTCACTTGAACAATTCCTTTGCATTCTTATAAATTCACCATATGGTATACTTTTTACCAATGGCTTAGGATGAAAACTTTTTTTGTGTAATACACTGTTTGTTGACGTTTCCTTTCGATATAATGTTGTCTGTATATTATCGTTTTCCACATAAACTGTAATGTCGAAGAAATTAATAGAGGTTTTACTCATTTCACATGTGAATTGTAGTCCAACATCATTAGTGTTCAAAGTTGAAAAATAAATCATAAATTCATCTTGTGACCCATGCCAAATGATAAATAGGTCATCAATGAACCTCACCCACAATGCAATCTTATCCACATACAGATCATTGGTCTTACCCCACGCTACTTCTCTTTCCCACCATCCCATTACTAGGTTGGCATAATTTGGAGAAATAGAAATGCCCATTGCTGTACCACACATCTGTTGATAAATCTCATGATTAAACATAAATATATTATTTTTGAGACACATTTCTATCATAGAAAGTATCATTTTGGAGTTGACTAACTCTCCAATACTTCTTTGCCTCAAAAAATATTCACATGCTTTTAACCCAATTTCATGGTTTAAAGATGTACACAGGGGTACCAGATCAATTGTGACTAGAAGGTATTCATCATTCCAATTAATATTTATTAGAATTTTCAATAGATCACCAGAATCATTGATATAAGAACTCAGTCATTACAATAGGTGCCAAATAATGATCTACATAATCAGATATTCGTTCATAGAGTGAATCACATGCTGATACAATTGGTCTCCCTGGAGGGGTTGTAAATGATTTATGAATTTTCAGTAAAAAATAGATTGTGGGTAAAGTTGGATTCTCCTTTTTCAGAACTTTATATTCAGCAATATTCAGTAACAATTGTTGTGCCATTCATCTAATTTCGAATATAGTTGATAAATCATTCGATTTATTGGATTTTGAGTACGTTTTTTATAATTATGTTCATTATTCAATTGTCTATAAGCTTCTGCAATAACTCGCTCCTTCACCATGTAACATCCTTGTATCCTTTGTTTTTTTTTTTTTGTAAATATATATACATATATATGTACTGAGAAAAATACAAAGGATACAAGGATATATATAATTTATATATTACCTAGTGGCGGTCGCAACTAGGTAGTTAAAGTTAAGGCCAAGTTTCTCTAGAAAAAGCTGTTTTTTGCTTGCCTATATCTTTGTTGCTGCTTGACGAATCTTCACAAATGTTTCCCAAAACATTCAACAGTCGTGAGCTTCTGTCTGGAATCTTTCGGGGTGATCCATCAAACAGGGGCTGAGAAAAAGGTGGTGAAATTTAGAGTGTTTGCAATGTTAATTCCCATGGGAAAAATTGAACAGCAACAGTGCAAAAACCACCGGACGGAATTACACCAAATTTGCCAGAAAGGCAGCTCTTGGTCTGGTCCAGAAGGAGCCCTTTCTGTTATATGATGTAAATTTGTTCTGTAGTTATTGAGAAATTTAAGGAAATCCAAATTTGTATATCTAGGGACGCAGAGGATTCACAACCCCTCCCGATCTCGTGATGAGATCTGATTAGCTGCCAACACTTCAACAAGGAAGTGTTGCCAGCCATTTTGGAACTCAGCTGAAGCAGAGTCCCAGAAAAAAAAGCATACAAAAGGGGCCAGGGTATTAACACCCTGACCTCTTGGCTATGGTGCTGGGGTCCAAAAGGACCCCCCGAGGGCTAAGAAGCAAAACAAAAACAAAAAAATCTTTATCACGAGTGAATAAGTGGTCAAAATAAAATAAAAAACAAGTGCGTGTTTTTAAATAAGCCCCGGGGTGGTCTTGGTTCCCGGGCCACTCTTTTTAATGAGGGGCGGGGGTGCCTCTTGGACCCCACAGCCCCGTGGACCACCGCCTTCCTGGAGCGAATAATGAAATTTGAGTGGGGGAGCCGCACAGCCCCCCCAGGCGCCCTGGGGACTACAACTCCCTGAGGCAAAAAAACTTTCATAAAGTGGGGTAGGCCTCCCCACAACCCCGGGAACCACCACCTCCACACGGCTATTATGAAACATGAGCAGCCCGGGGACCACCACCCCAGGGGCATTTAAGAAATTGGATTTGGGGAGGGGGGGGGGGGCACTCGGGCCCCTGTCAAACAGATCCCGCTGTCAAAAAAGCAGACTTTTAATCTCTGTTCCCTGCACGCAGACATGCAAGCAGGGAACAGAGATGAAGCTTTGCTCCAGCAACCAGGCAGCTTCTGTTAAAAGCAACACAACAACTTACACAGTTCTTTGTACTGGAAAGGGCACATAGAGTCCCGGCCCTAACCCCAGCACGAGGGAGACCACCCAGGCCAGTGGTGGCCAAGCTTCTGCACTATAGGGACTGGGACCTACTGCTGAAAAGAGCACAGGAGGCAGGTCCCTTCACGGTGGAGAATGGAAGAGTAAGTATGTTCCCGACTACACATCAGCCGTGCAGAATAAACAAGTGTCCTACCTGGAAGTGAAGAAAACACTACGAGCAGAAGAGATCATGTACTCCTTGTTCCTTCCCTCAAAATTGAAGATAATGTGGGATGGCCGCACTCATTTCTGCCAAAACCCCGATAAAGACTGGGCCTGTCTCGAAATTTGTAAAGCTAGAACAGACAGGCCTGGAACAGAGGAACCCAAATCATCATTTGCCATAGGAAGAGATGACATTTCAGAGACTAGCCCCGCAACGCACGTGTGACAAAACCCACACAGATGCAGGCACACCAGGGGAAGTCTGTGTGGTGCTCATCCCTGATGGAGTCACTCACCTCCGATAAGGAAATAAATTACCTCACTGATGCCCATGAGACAGAGGACACTTCTGACCGAGAATCGGTCACTAGCGCATTAGAGGAAAGCACCCATGTGATGCCCCAAACAGCTGAGGACACTATTTAGCAGGTGGCGCCTCTACATCTTGGAGATTACTTTTAACCGGAAAGTGGCATTCTAACTACAGGCCTTGGCCAATCTGGGCAACCTAGATGATCCATTACAGATCCTCCACTGTCTCATCTCCTATTCACTTGCGGATCAGACTGATAGGTTGATGAAGATGGAACTCCAAATGTTGATTTTGCTTGTTTGGGTGGCCGGTCGTTGCTTTGCTGCTTTCGGGACGTGGAGTTGGGGTTTATTATTGTTGCTGATGCCCCTGTATGTATCTGGTGCGTGGCTTTGACATTGCGGTGTGCACAAGAAGGGCGTGGGGGGCATGATTGCAGGGCAAGAATCAGTGTGAATGTATGGTGCACATTTATAACACCCTTAAACTCTGGGGGTTGGGCTCTGCACCAAAACATCATAAAATCCTGACATACATGAAGAGGGGAGGGGTCCGCATTGCCATCCTGCAGGAATCCCATCTTACTAAGACCGAATCCGACGCTGGCGTTGGCAATTATATGCCACCACCTATTCCACCTAGCACGGGGGCACTGGTGTGAGTACGGGCAAGAGTGCCCTATGAGGCCACTTCAGTAGATGCAGACAAAGATGCTCGCTGTGTGCTGGTGGAGGGACATCTCTGTGGCTGGGCGGTAGTCCTTGGGAGTATATATGCTCCCGACCAGGTTTCCTTCCTGCAAGCACCTTCTGCCCACATGGCACGCTTCACAGACTGCCCTTATTTCCTGGAGGCGACTTTAATAGCGTACTTGATGCAGACTTGGACCGCTCCATCCCCCCACTGCAGGGCGCAGCGACCATCAGGGTGGCAATGGGACTGGCGTCATGGGTGTCCTGGTGGGGCATGGAGGATGTCTGGTGCAGTTAACACCCCCACAGTAAAGAATTCTCATACTATTCCCCCTTCTCTCAGGTAATACAGGAGCAGACGTATGGTCTGCTCTGCTTGCCTCATTGTTGCTTTTTTATACGCCAAGTATCTGGGTCACACGGTGTCTGACCATGGCCCACTGATACTGACGATGCAGACACTAGAGGAGTGCCCACCGATCTCTAAGTGGTGTCTATATCCTTAAGCCATGGAAGACGAGGTCTTCCGGAGTTAATAGAGACCAAGGTGATGGACTACCTCTCGCTGAATCCGGGAACAGCTTATAACAGGGGAGACTCTAGAAGTGCTAGTGAGAGGACACTGCCTGGGACAAACAGTGGGGATCCTGAGGGACCTAGAAACTGACCTTATTCGCCTTGAGATGGACCTATGCAGCTGGGAAAACCGTACTGGGCACTGACTCAGATGCTCCACGGTGATTCTTAGAAACACAGGAGCACTACAACGTAGGACTAAAACACCTTTGTTGTCATGATTATAAAGCCTACACAAGTAGAGTGCATGAAGAGGAGGGGAAGACTGGAAACTATTGGCCTGGTTGATCCACCCGGAGGGTGAGGGCAGGTTGATTACCCATTTGACATCCAGGGATGGGACATCACTGTACTTACCAGTACAGATCAATGACAAGGTCAGATCTTACTATATGTCCATTTACGGCCCACTGCTGACTTGAGGTGCGGGTCACTGCAGAGCCTTCTGGAAGCCCTGCGTTTGAGGACACTTTCTTGGCCAGACTGTGATACCTTTGAGGTGCCGGTGGACGCTCAAAAGGTGAAAGCAGCTATCAAAGCCCTGGCGGCAGGGAAAACCCCAGGAACCGACGGACTTCCACAAGAATTCTATAAGTGGTTTGCGGGAGCACTGTCACAGTGACTCGCAGAGATGTACCTGGAGTCCTATGAGAAAGGAGACTTGCCACCCTGTACTAGGGAGGCTTTGGTGATGCCCCTCCTAAAGAGTAAGCAAGCTTATGTGACTGTCTCTGACTTCCATCCTCCTTTCTATGCTCAATACTGACTTTAAAGTGCTCAGCAAAGCACTGGCTAATAGATTGCTCCTCTACATGCAGACCCACTTTCACGAAGACCAGAATGGGTTCATACCTACCCGTAGTACATCACACAATCTATGCCGTCTTGTAAGAAGTTGGCTCTGTATGCACTATTTCAAAGTAAGGAATAGTATGCACAGAGTCCCAGGGTTCCCCTTAGAGGTAAGATAGTGGCAAAAAAGAGATAATACTAATGCTCTATTTTGTGGTAGTGTGGTCAAGCAGTAGGCTTATCAAAGGAGTAGTGTTAAGAATTTGTTGTACATACACAAGCAATAAATGAGGAACACACACTCAAAGACAATTCCAGGCCAATATGTTTTTGTATAGAAAAATATATTTTCTTAGTTTATTTTAAGAACCACAGGTTCAAATTTTACATGTAATACTTCAAATGAAAGGTATTGCAGGTAAGTACTTTAGGAACTTTGAATAATCACAATAGCATATATACTTTTCAAATAAATCATATATAGCTATTTTAAAACTAGACACTTAGTGCAATTTTCAACAGTTCCTGGGGGAGGTAAGTATTTGTTAGTTCTTGCAGGTAAGTAAACCACCTACGGGGTTCAAGTTTGGGTCCAAAGTAGCCCACCGTTGGGGGTTCAGAGCAACCCCAAAGTTACCACACCAGCAGCTCAGGGCCGGTCAGGTGCAGAGTTCAAAGTGGTGCCCAAAACGCATAGGCTTCAATGGAGAAGGGGGTGCCCCGGTTCCAGTCTGCCAGCAGGTAAGTACCCGCGTCTTCGGAGGGCAGACCAGGGGGGTTTTGTAGGGCACCGGGGGGGACACAAGTTAGCACAGAAAGTACACCCTCAGCAGCACTGGGCGGCCGGGTGCAGTGTGCAAACACACGTCGGGTTTTCAATTGGAATCAATGGGAGACCAAGGGGTCTCTTCAGCGATGCAGGCAGGGGGGGGGGGCTCCTCGGGGTTGCCACCACCTGGGCAAGGGAGAGGGCCTCCTGGGGGTCACTCCTGCACTGGAGTTCCGATCTTTCAGGTACTGGGGGCTGCGGGTTGCGGGTGCAGAGTCTTTTCCAGGCGTCTGGATCTGGGAGTCAGGCAGTCGCGGTCAGGGGGAGCCTTGGGATTCCCTCTGCAGGCGTGGCTGTGGGGGCTCAGGGGGGACAACTCTGGCTACTCACGGTCTCGTAGTCGCCGGGGAGTCCTCCCTGAAGTGTTGTTTCTCCACAAGTCGAGCCGGGGGCGTCGGGTGCAGAGTTGCAAGTCTCACGCTTCTGGCGGGAAGCGCAGTTGTCTTGAAGTTGCTTCTTTGGAAACAAAGTTGCAGTCTTTGGTGAACAGGGCCGCTGTTCTCGGGAGTTTCTTGGTCCTTCTAGAGCAGGGCAGTCCTCTGAGGATTCAGAGGTCGCTGGTCCTGGGGAAAGCGTCGCTGGAGCAGTGTCTTTTCGAAGTGGGGAGACAGGCCTTTAGAGCTGGGGCCAAAGCAGTTGGTGTCTCCGTCTTCTCTGCAGGGTTTTTAAGCTCAGCAGTCCTCTTCTTCTTAGGTTGCAGGAATCTGAGTTCCTAGGTTCAGGGGAGCCCCTAAATACAGAATTTAGGGGTGTGTTTAGGTCAGGGAGGGCAGTAGCCAATGGCTACTAGCCCTGAGGGTGGCTACACCCTCTTTGTGCCTCCTCCCACGGGGAGGGGGTCACATTCCTATCCCTATTGGGGGGATCCTCCATCTGCAAGATGGAGGATTCCTAAAAGTCAGAGTCACTTCAGCTCAGGTTGCCTTAGGGGCTGTCCTGACTGGTCAGTGACTCCTCCTTGTTTTTCTCATTATCTCCTCCGGCCTTGCCGCCAAAAGTGGGGCCGTGGCCGGAGGGGGCGGGCAACTCCACTAGCTGGAATGCCCTGTGGTGCTGTAACAAAGGGGGTGAGCCTTTGAGGCTCACCGCCAGGTGTTACAGTCCTGCAAGGGGGAGGTGATAAACATCTCCACCTAGTACAGGCTTTGTTACTAGCCACAGAGTGACAAAGGCACTCTCCCCATGTGGCCAGCAACATGTCTGGAGTGTGGCAGGCTGCTAAAACCAGTCAGCCTACACGGGTAGTTGGTTAAGGTTTCAGGGGGCACCTCTAAGGTGCCCTCTGGGGTGTATGTTACAATAAAATGTACACTGGCATCAGTGTGCATTTATTGTGCTGAGAAGTTTGATACCAAACTTCCCAGTTTTCAGTGTAGCCATTATGGTGCTGTGAAGTTCGTGTGTGACAGACTCCCAGACCATATACTCTTATAGCTACCCTGCACTTACAATGTCTAAGGTTTGGCTTAGACACTGTAGGGGCACAGTGCTCATGCATTGGTGCCCTCACCTATGGTATAGTGCACCCTGCCTTAGGGCTGTAAGGCCTGCTAGAGGGGTGACTTACCTATACTGCATAGGCAGTGTGAGGTTGGCATGGCACCCTGAGGGGAGTGCCATGTCGACTTACTCGTTTTGTCCTCACCAGCACACACAAGCTGTCAAGCAGGGTGTCTGTGCTGAGTGAGGGGTCCCCAGGGTGGCATAAGATATGCTGCAGCCCTTAGAGACCTTCCCTGGCATCAGGGCCCTTGGTACCAGGGGTACCAGTTACAAGGGACTTACCTGGATGCCAGGGTGTGCCAATTGTGAAAACAAAAGTACAGGTTAGGGAAAGAACACTGGTGCTGGGGCCTGGTTAGCAAGCCTCAGTACACTTTCAAATCAAAACATAGCATCAGCAAAGGCAAAACGTCAGGGGGTAACCATGCCAAGGAGGCATTTCCTTACACGGCTCTATTCACTATTTTACGGCAATCTATATCCGGCAGACCCAGCGGCAGTGATAGTGTTGGTAGACCTAAAAAAGGCTTTTGACACAGTGTGCTGGGACTATCTTGAGGCTATCATGCTACAAATGGGCCTTGGGCCTAAGTGGGTCAATTTACTTAACCCGACCCCACAGCAAGAGTTAAGACTGGGCACACAATCTCAAGCAGCAATGAGATCCACAGGGAGACCAGCCAGGGTTGAGTACTGTTGCCCTACTGTTTGCCATAGCCATAGAACCGCTGACAGAGAGATTCAGGGTCATGGGCCACGATTAGGGAGTGCTCAGAGGGGGAGACCGCAAATTATTTTCCTCTGTGCAGAAGACCTCCTTGTAGGAAAATTGCTCCATCTTGCAGTTACCCCCCCTCCCCCACTTTTTGCCTGATATTGATGCTGACTTGACTGAGAAGTGTGCTGGGACCCTGCTAACCAGGCCCCAGCACCGGTGTTCTTTCACTAAAAATGTACCATTGTTTTCACAATTGGCACACCTCTGGCACACAGATAAGTCCCTTGTAAAAGGTACCAGTGGTACCAAGGGCCCTGTGACCAGGGAAGGTCTCCAAGGGCTGCAGCATGTGTTGTGCCACCCTTAGGGACCCCTCACATAACACATGCACACTACCATTACAGATTGTGTGTTGGTGGGGATAAAAAGGCAAAGTTGACATGGAACCCCCCCCCCACCCCCACACCCCAGGATGCCATGCACACAAAATACTGCCTGTGGCATAGGTAAGTCACCCCTCTAGCAGGCCTTACAGCCCTAAGGCAGGGTGCACTATACCACAGGTGAGGGCATAGCTGCATGAGCAATATGTCCCTACAGTGTCTAGGTCCATTCTTAGATATTGTAAGTACAGTGTGGCCATATTAAGTATATGGTCTGGGAGTTTGTCAAAAACGAACTCCACGGCTCCATAATGGCTATACTGAATATTGGGAAGTTTGGTATCAAACGTCTCAGAATAATAAACCCACACTGATGTCAGTGTTGGATTTATTAAAAAATGCCCCCAATCCTTCAATGCAGGACTGACTGGTCTGTGCCAGACTGCTGCTGAGAGATGAGTTTCTGACCCCCTAGGGTGAGGGCCTTTGTGCCCTCTGAGGCCAGAAACAAAGCCTGCTCCGGGTGGAGGTGCTTCACACCGACCCCCCCCCCCCCCATAGGAACTGTAGCACTTAGTAGAGAGCCTCAAAGGCTCAGGCTTCATGCTACAATGCCACAGGGCACTCCCGCTAGTGGAGATGCCCACCCCCTGGACACAGCCCCCAGCGGCAAGTTCAGGGGAAATAATGAGAAAAACAAGGAGTCACCCACCAGTCAGGACAGCTCCTAAGGTGTCCTGAGCTGAGGTGACCCCTGCCTTTAGAAATCCTCCATCTTGATTTTGCAGGATTCCCCCAATAGGATTAGGGATGTGCCCCCCTCCCCACAGGGAGGAGGCACATAGAGGGTGTAGCCACCCTCAAGGACAGTAGCCATTGGCTACTGCCCTCCCAGACCTAAACACACCACTAAATTTAGTATTTAGGGGCACCTAAGAACCCAGGAAATCAGATTCCTGCAACCTGAAGAAAGGACTGCTGACCTGCAAGCCTGCAGAGAAGGAGTAAGACGACAACTGCTTTGGCCCCAGCGCTACCGGCCTGTCTCCAACTTTGAAAACCTGCTCCAGCAACGCATCCGACACGGACCAGCGACCTCTGAAGCCTCAGAGGATTACCCTGGACTACAGGACCAAGAAACTCGCATGAACAGCGGCCCTGTTCACAACCAGCTACTTCTTTGCAACAAAGAAGCAACTTCCAAGGACTTCACGTTTCCCGCCGGAAGCGTGAGACTCTACACTCTGCACCCGACGCCCCTGGCTCGACCTGCAGAAAACCAGCACCTCAAGGAGGACTCCCCAGCGACTGCGAGTCCGTGAGTAACCAGAGACGACCCCCCGAGACCTCACAGCGATGCCTGCAGGGAGAATCCAGAGGCTCCCCCCTGACCGCAACTGCCTGTAACAAGGGACCTGACGCCTGGAACCAACACTGCACCAGCAGCCCCCAGGACCTGAAGAAACCAAACTTCAACGCAAGGGTGACCCTTTGCCTTGCCCAGGTGGTGGCTGTCCTGAGAAGCCCACCCTGTGCCTGCCTGCACTGCTAGAGTGACCCCCGGGTCCCTCCATTGTTTCCTACCTGAAACCCGACGCCTGCTTTGCACACTGCACCCGGCCGCCCCTGTGCCGCTGAGGGTGTGTTTTGTGTGCCTAATTGTGTCCCCCCTCCCCTCCCAGTGCTCTACAAAACCCCCCTGGTCTGCCCCCCGAGGACGCAGGTATTTACCTGCTGGCAGGCTGTAACCGGAGCACCCCTGTTCTCCATAGGCGCCAATGTGTTTTGGGCACCTCTTTGACCTCTGCACCTGACCGGCCCTGAGCTGCTGGTGTGGTAACTTTGGGGTTGCCTTGAACCCCCAACGGTGGGCTGCCTATGCCCCAGGACTGAGACTTGTGTTTTACTTACCTCCTAATCTAACCTTTACTTACCTCCCCCAGGAACTGTTGATCTTTGCACTGTGTCCACTTTGAAAATAGCTTATTGCCATTTAAAAAAAGACTGTACATGATATTGTTTTCATTCAAAGTTCCTAAAATATCTAAGTGAAGTACCTTACATTTAAAGTATTAACTGTAAATCTTGAACCTGTGGTTAATAAACTAAGAAAAGATATTTTTCAATATAAAAACCTATTGGCCTGGAGTAAGTCTTCAAGTGTGTGTTCCTCATTTATTGCCTGTGTGTGTACAACAAATGCTTAACACTACCCTCTGATAAGCCTACTGCTCGACCACACTACCACAAAATAGAGCATTAGAATTATCTACTTTTGCCACTATCTTACCTCTAAGGGGAACCCTTGGATTTTGAGCACACTATTTCTTACTTTGAAATAGTATATACAGAGCCAGCTTCCTACACTCCTCATTTATCTACGCAACGGGGACACCGTTCTGCCTCGGGTGCTCTGACTGCTGCAGGAGTTTGGTAGACACTCAGGTCTACAGCTTAACTGACGGAAGACCTGTGTTTTCCCGATGGTGGAGGGGGTGCCACACTTGCTGTCCTGCCCAGAAGATGTGACCTGGACCCCTCGAACGTTTTGCTACTTGGAAATCCAGATTTATCATGACATGCAGTTTCTTCGGAAGGGCAACCTAGGTGGCTCATGCCTCGCATGGAGGGCCACGGTGGCTTGCTGGTGCTCACTGAGGCTCCCCACCATGTCAGTAATTGCACTTTTTCAAGATGGTGATGTTCCCCAGGCTCCTTTATTATGTTGCCGGTGACCATCCTGGCGTCATGGTTCCGAACCCTGGATGTGCTGTGGGAGCGCTTGTGAGACGGGGAAGCGCCATCAAGTGCCGCTGGTGAAGCTCCGACCCCTTTCTCCCCTGAAGAAGGGGGACGGGGTTGTCTGATTTTGAACTGTACTAACTGGCAGCCCAGCTCCAGTGGCAGGCACAGTGACTCAATAGTCTGGATTTATCGACGGCGATCCCAGACGGAGAGGCTACGGGCGGGGAGAGTTTTTGGCTTTACTGCTCCGAGGGAGACATGTACCCCCCAGACCGAACATATTGGTGTCAATGGCCCTGACTCCCTGGTGCAGAGCCCTTAAGAGAACGCACACCACTACCCCATATGCCCCGGCGCTGCCACTAATCGGCCTGCCCCATGGTGATCCCTATTCTTGCTTTACACCTGTACAACTAAAACCCTGATGCCTGTGGGGCTGCAGACAGTGAAAGATTGCTATCAAGGGGGGTTCTGACATCCATTGGGGACCAAAAGGAACAGATGGGCCTCCCCCAGTCAGTTCTTAACATGTGAGGCCCTAGTACAAGCCCTGAGAGTGCTATGGGGTACAGTGATGAGGAGCCCCTGACGGCTGCAGTTCTTCAAACCATGTTGACTGTCAGGGTTTGGGGTGGCTTGGGGGGAATCCCACCTGGTCATGTGAATCTACAGGGCGCTGAACGGGATGGTAGAGAGGTCACTGGGAGAACTGCGACATAAATGGGATACAGACTTAGGCATAGACATGATGGACGCAGAATGGGCTAGGACTCTAGCCTACGCTCACAAGGTCACACGAAATGGGCGCCTTAAATATATACAATACAATTACACTCAAGGATGTACCTCACCCTGCATAGAATTAATCAAATATATGGAGTGACTTCAGGTGCATGCCCCAGGTGCCAGCTATTGGATGCTGACTTTTGCCACTTGGCATGGGGATGACTAACACTGAGACTCTACTGGGATAGGGTTATAGTACAGATCAACAGTACATTAGATAGAGGACTAGATAGCACACCAGCAGCATGTCTGCTGGGCTTTTTCTGTAGGCACTCCCCCAAGAAGGTGGGGAACAGGTTTACGGACCTTGCCTCGATACTGGCATGCAGGCGAGTGGTGATGGCTTGGAAAAACAAAAACCCGCCTAGGTTGGACATGTGGGTGACAGAAGTTACGCATTGGGCGAGGACTGATGAAAGGGCACCGCAGAGGGAAGAGATGAGGGGAACTAGGTGTAGACCGATTGACCCCTTATGGACAGAGGTGGTGGATGCTTGGGAAAAATTGGACCACAGATGAGAATTCTGACAGAAACATATCCCAAGAGGGACTGATTAATAATGCCCACACAGGCCCAACTCCTCTGTGGGGCACTCAGTGGGCTATCCGCATATTTGCAACCACACTAGTTATATACACATGGCAGGGAGCACCCCGCATTCCCTCAGCAGACCTCCCTATACAAGTGGACATGGATATACCCTGAGGAATACACAATCTTGCGGCCTGGCGATTGCACCAGACAGGTTTGACACATCTGGGAAAGTTAATTAGCTAGTTTATGACCCTTGTTTAGGAAAAAAAAAAACACAGACACTGGACACTTGTTTCTTTTTGATTTACGTATTAAGTCAGATGTATTTGGTGGAATATGGCTCCCCATCTTGGGCGACAGCTGTGCCGCTGCTGACCTGTGACCTCCTAGGCACCTGCATTGATTACTATCATGTTTGAGTATGGGAATGTAACCATAGATATTGTATATTTACACACTATGTTAGTACATCAGGAACAGTAATATATATCATTTGAAATGCCAATAAAACAAGTGTAAAAAAATAAATAAAAAAAAGATGTCACAAGTGCCATAATTTGTTGAGTAACTAGCAGTACATGGTGAGGGCACAAGTTATAGTTACCTTAGGACATGAGTTATAGTTATTTGAGATAAATATAACAGGTGAATTTTTATGGCTTTGTACGTTTACAGTGTGAGCCAAACTATAATGTCTCTGTAACCTTTGGTTTTTTCAAGTGAATTTCTGTGTTTTTTAAAATTCTATTTCCTAACTGCAAAGTCCCTGTAACCTTTGTTATTTTCCAGTCAATTTCTATATATTTTTTTTCATGTAAAGTAATTTTCATTACTATACGTTGATTCAACCACCGTCGTGCACGGCCTTAAGCTGTGTGCAATGCCGATTGGCTGTAGGGCCTGGCCTGTGGCCAACCCCCGATAACCACCAAACCTTGCATAGGGTTGGTTGCAGGCACTGGCCAGCCCCCTAAACATCCAACCCTGACAGAGAGAAAGTGAGAGATCGAGAGACAGAGAGCGATTTAGGCTGTGATGAATGGTATACATAGAATGAGAGATTTCCAGAAAAATTGAAAAGAAAAATGTTTGTCAGTTAAAAAGTGAGATCACCTTCCAGTATTTAACTCAAAGATTTTTAGTTATAAGAAACTAAATCAGAGAATGCCCACAGACTCGCCTAGACTGGAACCCTTATCCTTCAGTGTGCAAACCTGAGTTCTTAACCACTAGGCTAGAGGTGATTCCTTGCTGTGCAGTGTCCAGACTTAGCTATGACATTCAACCCACAGATTTTGAGGGGAAAAGACTCCAATGTTACATCACTAGGAATATTTAACAGTCAAAACACTGGAAAACAAACAGACACAGTGCCATCAGACAGTGATTTAAACAGTCAGTCGACTGAGTGACATTCCAAGAGCTTTACCATTATGGCCTAACTGCTCATGTTCTGCCGTCCTTCAAAACATTATTATAACATTTGAATAAATCATCTTGCCAGTTTGCTGATTTGAAGTCATTGCTTGGAGTGACCGTTGCAATAACAATCTCTCTGTCTTCCATTCCACTTTGTCACAGGACCGCAGGGGAGCCTCAAGGCCCCTACAGTACTAGCTGTGTACCACACCTATCTGTAGGTTTTAATACACAGTAATAATCTTCCCTTAAGCCTCTTGCCTTAAACATATGCTTTTCACAATTAGTATATAATGCCTAATGCCTTTATTGTAACATTTGCAATAAATAATTGGGCCGACAGCGTTTGCCATTGACTTGTCACAATAATCAACTCAGACCTACTGTGTTGGTCCCAAGTCATCTATCACATAGACCTTAATAAAATTACAAATCTGTACAAAAGTTGTCAAAACAATATAAACGCCCTACTGATAGTCTAACAAAGATTACCATAGGGCAAATTGTCAGTCCCAGTTGTTTGTTCTGGTGACACTAAAACTCTTGCCCACTAACTATTCTGCAATATTCTATCAACAAAATATCTGCCTAGTGGCTTTATGAGGCTGTAATAACAGTCCACCTTTGAAATAAATATTGCTTTTCGTACATTCGTTTTGTACACAAGGTCTACTTGCTTTGCCACACCATTTCATTCTAAACAGATCACACCTAAGGAATCTGTTTTTAACTTTTCCCAGTGAATTGATTCAGCCTTTACCAGTGCCGCGACTCTATATTCACCCTAGACCTACTGAAGTGCTCATAAGCTGGCAACCATCAGGGATACAGTTATAAAATTCAAATATGTACCAAATTACTGTTGGCTAAACAATATACAACCCCTCTCAATACGGCCTCACAAGAATCATCACAGTCAAATTGTGCTTGCAGGGCTTGTTATTGTGGGGCATCAACACCAAAACCTTGCCTACTATGGCAATCTCTGAGATTACATGTAACCAAATAATTGTCTCTGGTCTGTAACATAATATGATAACAATCCACTGTTCGAGGCCTGTTGAATTTACTTTGTGCTTTTCACAATAAAGAAACTAGGCCTGCTTCCTTTGTAATAATATTTCATAATAAACAGTCCAAACCTATAACTGTTAAAATTATCTTGTACATAACCAACTCAGATATACTTCACTGAAAATAAGCTTTCCCAAAATGCATTCATCAGGCATACAGCCATAATATTGCAAATGTATACAAAATTACAATTGGCAAAGCAAAATTCTAAGTCTCCTAACCAGGATTTCCCAGGAGTCTCAGTGTATATCTGCTATACTCATGGTTTAAAAGAAGAGGCAACCAACACCAAACCCCTTTTTAAGTATGGTAATCCATGAGATTCCATGTCATAAAAAAACCTAGCTGTTCGCTTTAATTCAGATAAATAACAATCCATCCTTAAATGCCTATTGATTTAACATATGCTTTTCACAATCAATATGTCAGGCCTACAGGCTGTATCATAACTTTTTATAGTAAACACGCATGCCTTTATTATGTGCTTGTCACCATAACCAACTCAATCCCACTGTACTAAGTGTAAGCTTTCCACAAGGCAACCATTTGTAATGCAGCCATAAAAGTACAAATGTATACAGAAGAATTACAGTTGGCAAAGCAAAATACTATCTCTTCTAAGAGAGCATAAAAAGACTTATTGTAGTGCAATCTTCTGGCTTTGTCGTAACATTTCATAATAAACAGATCAAACCTTTGAACTCTGTCATGAATTTTCTCAGTGAACTGATAAAGCCTTTACCCTTCAACATTGCCTTTACAGTTGCCTAACACAGGCCTTTTCCCGTGCACAAAACTGGCAATAATCATGCATACAGTTATAAAATTACAAATATGTAGAGATATTAAGCTTGCAAAACAATATAGAACTCCTCTCAGCATGGCCCAACAAGAATCATCACAGTGAAAACCCCCAGGTTTGTTAGAGTGGGTGGCCAACTCAGACTCCCTTACCTACTACGGTAAAGTGTGAGGTTGCATTTGAAAAAAATACCTGTCTGTTACCTGTACCACATTGTGATATTTACCAAGTGTTAAAGGCTTACTTGCTTTATCATATATGCTGTTTGCAATTAATAAGCTAGACCCAACTGCCTTTGTTAGAATGTTTCATAGTAGGCAGACCAGACTTATGGCATTGGACTATTGATTTTAACCTCTGCTTTTCACAGTAAATACGTACGGTCTAGTGCCTTTATCCTAACATAGCTTAGTAAACAGACCAGGCCTATAACCAAGATCATTGGCTTGCTACTATAACCAACTCAGTCCTGTTTTATTGAGTCTAAACTTTGCCACAATCCCAAAAATGTAATACAAGTAGTCTTTTTAGTGGGAGCACACAAATTCAGCCCAATCAGATCCTATACTCAAGGAAACCAACAGGTCAGTGGAGCCTAAACACTCTCAAGCAGGACTCTGAAAGCTCTTTTTTGTTGATCACATAAGGTAATTCAACAGTTGCACTGTCAAGCCCAGACCTAAAACTCCATAGACCTGGACTTTACAACGTAAAACTGTACTCTGAAATCTAAAGCTAATGACTGCCCTCCTCCCATCTGTGCTGTTCTCTGAGAAAAAGAAATGCTGTAAGTTATCAAGATATCTTAGACACTTTAATAGCATTACAGTGTTGTGTGCGCCTCTTAAAGTTCATTATTGAGCGGCTGGATAAATAAACAAAATGATAGCAGTTGCATGGAGGGGAACGTACTATTGTTGTGAAAGCAACTCCTGCCTGGTCAAAACATGTACTCCTAGCTACGAGCATGTGGGCAGAGCCAAAGCCCCCTTCCTGGTAATGCTTCTTAAAGCCCTTTTTTAGATTGATCACATTATGTCAAGCCATACCTAAATCACATTATGTCAAGCCATACCTAAATACGAATACATCTGTTGCACACTGAAGAAACTATGGCAGAGCTGTCACCCATCCTTAGTGTCCGTTATTCAAATAAGAAAGTCTAATACTTATGGCCATGAATACACTTAAGAAACAAATGTGTTCCCATGTACATCATAAGTAAGTTAATAATGTCACTGGACTGGCTAGCTTTCTACTGAGTAAAATGGGAACAAAGTGTAATTTTTAGCCAATTTATAGATTTCCCTTAAACATGGATATTCTGTACAGACAAGTGCAGACTTAATGGTCAGCATAGTAAGGTAACTAAGGCACAAGTGACTCTATCAGACTTTCGTCTTGCTCCATCTCCTAGTGACCAGAACTTGAAATGAAACCAATATCGCAGACACAGGGCTAGTAAAAAACTTCTGCTCTAAAACGAGAAATTCTGTTTCATAGAATTCCTCCCATGCTTTGTGTAGGCCAGGACAGTCTATAAATATTGTATAGTGCTCATTCTTATATTTGCAACCCATGAACTATACTTACCTGCATCACGAAAAGTAACCTCTGTCACACACATTCAGCCCTGCAATACCCTATTGTGAAGGATTCCCAGGCAAGGCATGTTCTCCCTATCAAACACAGTCCCCACAACAAGCTAAGGTTAGCTAGGGCAGAGGCAGTCCTTTGATCAGAGAGGTAGTGAGAGAGCAGAGACAGTTGTAGAAATAGGTTTGACATTCACTGAGTTAAAGGCTCACATGTGGTCAGTGGAACATAAGATAAAATAAACGGGGGCGGAGGATGTACAGTACTTTAAGTGTGAGCTGCCCTTCAGATGTGTCAGCATTTACATATGTTTAGTGTATGTGGACCAGCAGGTCTTTCGTGCATTAGCAAATTATATATGGACAGAATAGAACATTGAGTATACATGAATACAGGTTGATGCTTAATTGTGTGTACAACTTCTCATTTGGAAATTGTGCTTAAGAAATTGATTTAAAAATTACTTAAAAATACAGCCATAGAACGAAGCATAAAATTATTGGAAAGTATGATCATTTGAGCTTAATATATTATGAGTAGGGTAGAAGAGTAGGGGAGAGTAAATTTGTCACTATTACAGAGTAAAAGTATAGGAAATTCAGTGATTTTAGATACAACCTATTTTTCTTTTGCAAAAGTAGTGTGGGTTGCCTATAGTGAAATAGGCAATGTGAAGGCAGTTCTTGAGGATTTGCCACAGATTATGTTTGTAAATAATAGAACCACACAAATGTGATGTGTATCTTACTTACATGGATCGAACAGAGTGACTTGGAGGTTTATATCCAGTAACATTTGTAGGTCTTAGTCTTTCATCTGGTGGTTGTAGTTTCTCCAAAGTGATACTAGAAGGATGCACTTGCTACACTTGGTGATAACACATTTCTTTGTTGCTTCCTGCTCACGCTTGTGGCTGTTACTAGCCATCTTAAAGTTCAGTGTGACTATTAGCCAGCTTGGGCAGACATCCAGATTAGAATCTTATTCCTCAAAACCTGCCGGGGTTGGCATTTTCCTATCCTCAGCACATAAGAGATAATAATGTTTTGTCCCTCTTTAATCTTAATCCTGTTTTTTATTTTTTTAATCTTTTGTCTGAGGTTAAAAGTTGCACCATATTTTATGTGCTAAATCTCAGTCTTGTATTTGGAGTACATTCAGATAGCACATCACTCAAAGGTTGTGGTATTCCTTTCATTATTTTAGAAGAATCTGTGAAGTGGGTTATAGTTACGTAACAGGCTTGTTTTTACATGTTTGTCACCAGCATTATTTGCCCTAATTCGCACTCAGGTAGATCAAAGCAGAACAGCTTAAGTATTTAACTTCTTGTTTTCTGTAGACTGTCTAGGCGTACTGCCAGTCACATTTTGTGTGATTCCTTGATGCTAACAGTGTTCATTTATTGTGCCTCCGCCACAGTCCCCAACTGTTTTTTTGTCCTAGTGATGAAATAATTCCAAGTTTAACAACATCCTCAAGCACAAAAATGAGTAGTCCAAGTCTTTGTCAAAGTTGATAATCGTTTATTTTATATTACATAACTCTGACGCTTGAGAGTGTTGTTAAATTTGGAATCATTCCATCAGTGGCGCATTTGGTGGCCCATCTACCCCCCTTAAAAGTATCTTCCTATATTGTGAAGATTGTGCAGGACTTATGTAACATCTTATATGGGGATGTGTGCCTGCAGTTTATTCTCCTATCCGTCACATTAGTAATTTTGCATGTTTTTATATCCTGTTTTGGGTTTTTGTGTCACTGCTTCCCAGCTCCTTCTCTTCATCATTGCATCCTCCCAGAACCCCTCTATGCCTCTTCCCCTGTTGAGAGACTTCTGGGTTATGCTTAGAAAAATTAAGCCATTTGGGCAACTTTTGTTTCATCCTGGGTGACATGCAACTCTACATAACCCGGGTCTGATTATTTCAGGTCAACATTTCTTTTAATTTGTGAATCATATGAACAGTCAAGGTTGCAGAGGCTCCACCTTGGAACCTTTTGGTGCTTCCATGTTTTTTCACCTACATAACTAGGTGTTGCATTTTACAGAATTCAATAAAATCTCATGGAGGTGTACACATAAGCCGAATTGTAAGATCCCTGCAGTTCTATGAACAACAAGAAATAATAGAGATAGGAACATGTTACATTTCTCGCAACATATATAGTTCAAACTTTACCAACCTACACTTATGATTTCTTCCCAATTTCTCACAACATATATAGTTCAAACTTTCCCAACCTACACTTATGCTTTCTTCCCAGACTGCTAGCTCACATTTTAGAGATGCCTTATGTGTTTTCTCAGATTTCCTGCACCCCTAATCCCTCTGCTTTACCTACCTGAAAAGGTGGGTGAGGAGCCCTTCTATTTCCATTCCCCATGGAGAATCTGGAATCATGATGAAGGAAGACAGGCCATGCAGGAAGTTGTATATAAGGAGTTCCAAAACTTTTCAGTAGAGCTAGTTGGCAGTAGGGGGCGGAAAGTTGTTTCTGGACATGCATGCCCCTCGCTACTTCTTCCTCCATGTGCCACCTGAAATAACCCATAGGTGTGGCAGCACTTAAAATGACAAACTTGCAACCAAGCAGTTATGAGATCTTGGCTATACTGGCACATTTAAGGTGCTGATATTGGCTCTGTAGAAGCAAGTGGCATTTGTGACTGAGTCAGTAACAGATTTACTTGCCTTTGAGAGGAAAAGTGTGTTTACAGATTCTGAAGCGTTCTAATGCAGTATGAATTGCTTTACAAAATGTTATGTTGATTTGTCTTGCACTGCATATATTAAAATGTATACACTGAGTATGCAATGAATACAATATATGCATTAAAAAGTTGTTTCAATTGCATTTCAAGACAATTCTGTTTCCTCTTAGAATGGTGGATTATTTCTCGCCACAAGTGGCTGTAGATATCTGATGGGAAATTGCAAAGAGAAGCAGTGATGTGGACGAGGGAACATTAGTTTGCAGAGTTTAAAATTATTTTTGTCAGGGGCATCAATGACCGTGATTCAGTCTGGTTTTAGAGATATAGTTGTAAAAATTCAAACAAGACAGATGGTGTCGAAAGAAAAGATGAGAGACTGGTGGACTGAGCCTTGAGGGCCACCCACACAGACTGGTATGGGTAGCAAGTTAGTTAATAGAGCATCCAGATGCCCAGGAGGAGCAATCAAAGGAATAGGAAATAACATTCTGTAAATGGCTATTCCGGTTATCCACAAGGAGAGGATGCCTGGTACATGGACTTGTCACTAGAGAACAGGTAGGTTGGAATGATAAAAGGACAGATGATTGTGATGTGCATTGATCATGAATTTAGAAATGTGGGTGAAAGAAATCAGAATTAAGCGGCGACAGTGAAATCCTTACTAGGGAAGTCATGTATGACTGGGAGTGAAAAGCAAAGTATGATCCATATAAGTATCAGGAGGTCGGGTTTTTTAGAATAGCTAGATTAGGATGTGATAATAGTTGGCTAGACCTGTGTCTTTTTTTATTTTTTTTTATTTGAAATGCATCTTTAGAAGCATTTTTTTGTTTTTATTGGAAATCTGTTTCTTAAAGTTTTTGTCAAAAGGTATAACAAGACATTGTCTCAGAGTTAAATCCACAAAACGTTCACATTGCATAACACATTGGTAAGCAGTTGAACAGTAATGGTACTATACGCAGTGCTTTAAATGGAAAAATAGAAGTGCAGGTACTCTCTATCAGAGTACCTGCTTGTTTCTGAGAAGTTCCGGTACTCTCCAATTAAAAGTATTACGTTTTTCTTGAGATATGCCGGTACTCTCCCTCTCAAAATAAAAAAGTGCCGGTACTCAGTACCGGAGAGTACCGGACCATTTAAAGCACTGACTATACGTGATTAGAGATTGTAGATGTGGAACACATTACATGCATGAGATGCCTGTAGCAAGACATGTCAAAGAACAGATAACAACAAAATGGAGAAACAACAGTTACAGTAGCGCTTTTTTGATAACAGGGTAACACTGACCCAGACATTTCTGCCTTATGAAGGAGAACAATTCCCTAAAACCCCACTCCTCTGCCTCCTACACTCAACCAGCCCCATACTACCTCTTCTCCAACTACCTGGATAGGGCCCCATATTCCCCACCCACCTCTATTAAACAGAGTTACCCAACCACCATTTTACAAGCAACCAAGCTTTCTCCTTTTCATTGTCACTTTTGAAGGGTCTTGGTCCTGTAGATCTATCTCCTACAACATGTTCTTGTTATGTTAGTTCTTTGTTATCCCAAGAAAAAAATTCTACAAATGGACTTCATAACTTGTTGTGCACTTTTTCCTTGCCTTTCACCCCATATAACTGAACTTTCATTGTGTTAGAACAGACATGTTGCCTGTATGATAGTGTAATCACCCTAGCATCACGCTAACCTGGTATATGCACAGAAGCCTGTGCCTGTCCCTGACTGTGTGAGGGCTTGGAACTGTCCTGTTGTCTGGAGGCTTGAACCAACTATGCCCTCTTTGTGGGCAACAGGCTGCTGTTTCTGTTTTGTTTATAGTGCATAGAACTGTAGTGGTAGCATAAGTTTGTTTTGAATATTTATGTGACCAGGCCATTTTACTGAGACTGTGGCTTTCAGACCCCTCCCGAATAAGGTTTTGCTGTTAGGTGTATGCCCAGAAGCTTGCACTGACCTTTTTTGTATATGTTGAACGTGTTTGTGGTGTATGAGTAGCACATGTACAGTAGTAGGTTTCTATGACTGATTGTCCGTGAGTCAGAGGCCAGTAGGATTAATTTTGGATACCACTGGGTTGGTATGGCACAAGATGGAAATTGAGGCTGACTTCCTCAGACAGGTGATGTGTATTGTTTGTGTCCCTGTTTCTGAAGGGCTACCTTTAGAAATTTCATGAGCACTTTTGTTAGCAAAGAGCTGCTTATTAGTTCCTTTTGAGCACTACCATTTGCTTGGTGCCAGGGGTAAGGAGTTGGATTGCAGTATCTTTTGTGCAAAGTGAGGATATTTCTAGGTCAGGTTGCCCTTTGTCTGTCCCTGATTACTGAATGAGATAGACTGGTGACAACTTGGTGGAGAAACCTTACACTTCAGTGTGCCTCTTCTGCTCCAAGTTGGAGAGAGCCCCAGTGTTACCTCTTTGCTTTGACGAGTGATCTTACAGGTTGGTAGGAAGGCCATGTGTGAGCATAGCAGTATTGGACCAGGAGCAACTAGAGAGTTTAGGAGCCGCACACCTTGTAAATTGAAGGCAACAAAAAGGTACAACATCTATACTTCACACACAGCCTCAGCACCTGTGACACCACCTACGACACTGCCACACAATTCTGTTATGCACTGCCACTACTTTCACAATAGACCACACCTACATCCACACCACCATCTTACAAACACCTTTTTACCTTAGAACCCACACTGCATAGCCATCTACAACACCACCTGCACCACCACCTACACCTCACCTGCTCTGTATTTAACTGCACTCAATACCCTACGCTAACACCTCTGCCACCTATCCTACACAACATACACTTATCGCTTTCTTCCATATACCCACTACCCAACCACTTTCACCATACAGCACCTCCACCGGATATTAGCTTCAGTGTTGATTAACTGCCCTCTTAATTTTTATTGTCATGACAAACCAGAATTTTTTTTACTAAAGTAATTGCATAAAGTAGTTAAATATTAGGCTGCATGGTAGTGATTTTGTAGTTTTCCAGTATGTTTTTTAAAGTTCCTGTTTTACGCAAAGTGCCATTTTTCGGTGACATGCACAGTCAGCTGACCTCTTTAGCTTCTGGCACTCTCCGAAAATAATGGAAAGCTTTAACTTTTAGACTTTTCTTAGTACAACTTACTTTTCTTGTTGAATGTGTAGCAGGTGGTGGTGTGAGTGTCTTCATTAGTAGAGCAGTATAGTAGACTTTGTCCCAGCATACTTCTCCCCAGGCACACTCTTGCAGACTTTTTCCACTCGAATTTGGTGGTTTGATGTGTTCTTAAGTCTGTAGTTCTCTGGTCGCTCAGTCAGTATTTTTTTAACTTATCTGGTTCTTTTTGCTAGTTTTCTTCCCCTTTGTCTTTCAAAGATACATTAAAGTTTTTCTCCAAAAAATGCTTTTACTCTAACTATTTTGATTGGGTAATGTAATAATAAAATAAAGAAAATTCAACAAAACTAGTCTTCCAATTAATTTTACTAAGTTTCTGCAGTTAAAAATACTCAATATAAAACCTAAAACAATATGCCCCTGATTACGAGCTAAGCTATTATTTATCATTCCTGATACTAAAGATAGCATGGGATACATTATTTTTCGAGGGCAATAAATAACAGTTTATGGGAAGAACATGCGGATTTTGGTGTTTAACACACCAAAATCCCCATAATACGGTAATTACTGTATGTTTTCTCCTGATAAATTTTGACAGGTTTGACCTGCTGACATTTAACGAATATTGAGTTAATTAAGACATCTAATAATTAGCAGATGTGTAAAATACCCTATTACTCGTAATTCCAACCCATGCAGAGTTTGCGCATGGGTCGGAAAAATACGAGAAACTCCTAATCAGGTCCTAGATGTTGTTAAATGCCCCAGGATTGCACACAGGGACAGAATGTTTCAAATTTTTGACTTAATTGAAAATACCACAATAAACAATAACACGGCTGCTGGCCACCAGCATGACAGAAAATAAGCTTCTGTGAAAATAAAGAAAATAAGCAGTAATTAATACATAAAAAGCTGTTGTCTAGAAGTAAAGATTTTTCCATGAAGCTATACATTCATTTGTAACCAGCATTAGGAATTTGTCTAAAAAAAAAAAAAAATAGTTCCTAATTATGCTGTCTAGTGAAAGTGTGGTATAACAATGTTTCTTGAAATCCCAAAACAAGAGTAGCATAAGGTTTCACACTGTAGGTCTGTAGACCAAGTTTATATTCCAGGAATGATTGTGAAGGCTGACCATCTGTACCAATTTGTTTCGAAGCAAACAAAAACAGTTGTACTTAAGTTTGACCAACATGATTCTGAAGTGTGAATCTCAGTTCAAATTAAAATCCATCAATGTCACCCAGCCAGCCACCCCTATCCCCACTGCCTAGTCTTTACCTCTAGAGCCCAGTATCCTTTTTCAAATCACAAAGATTAAAAATATATTTTATTAAGAACCTGCCATTCATTAAAGAAAAAAACATTAATGGTGTAATGATAAGTTTAAAATGATGCCCTCCAAAATCCCTAGATATTCACACATGCTAGCCATTTCAAATGGACTGTTAAACTAAAATCGTCTGTGAGAATGTTTATCTTTCAAAAATATCTGTTTTCAGTTCTGAAAGATTAATTGCTAGATTAATGCTAGAAGAATAGGCCTTCAGCACGATTAGCAAACATTGAAGTCCCAATGCTATTTAACCCCCAAATCAGTGCCCTCCGTTTACAGGATGAAAGATAGCCTGGGAACTCAATTGAGGGGCCGAAAAACCTTCAGGTTCATACACCACAGCTAACTCGGCAGTGTAGACTCAGAATAGTAATTTTATTTGAATATTTATTTTATCTCTAACTTCGATTGTTATACTCCTGAACCCATTATTTAAAGTGTTAAGACAATAGTCATGAGTTCAGACTGCACATAGCCATACCGTTTTTGACAGAGAAACCGTAATGCCCACAGATTGTGTTTTTGATTTTGTCTTCCGGCGAATAAAGTAGGTTACTCAGAAGGTCTTATGGATGTTGATGTTGGACCTAAAATGTTAAGGACAGAAAACCGGCTCATAGCTTTTGATGCTTCTATTGTAGTAGTTACATGTTTCCTACAAAGTAATTTAATTCAAATAAATAACATAGAAGTATCAAACTTCCAAGATAATTTCTGTATAAAGTGGTGTTCTTGCACCTTTATTGTACCAAGCACTGCCTGTTCATGAACGGAACAGTGCACATGCTTTTCTCTTTTGGAGTTTATATACTTTTAGTTTTTAGTTTGACAGTTCCTAAGCCAGTTATTTTATTTGAAGCATCAATGCATGCAAGTAAATCATCGTATCATCTATAGTTAAACTAAAGACTTTGTTAATTAAGACATAGTGCATTACACTGGGCACAGTCTGCATGCCTCTGAAAGCAGGGCTACATAATCAGTGTGGTAAGTCCATATTCCAGTTATTGGAATATTTCAAGCCCCATCATATCTATATTGATGGTTAAGACCTGACATATAGTTCTGATGAATCTCATTCATTTCAGGTTGGATATAAGTGCACCAAAGGCATTTCCTTAATAATACTCATTATTTAGAACTTCAATTTGGAATATTCCATTGACAAAGTGTCAGGATCAGTGGGTATTATACTTTTGTCCATATTGTGCTTAGCATCAGACCGAAAAGGTGAAATTAACTGGTAGTGTTGGTCTTGTGGGATGGCTCATAGCCTTTAAAGTTGAACTCAATAGTCTGAAATCATTAATTAATGTCTTTTGACTTAAGAATGAAATGGTAAAGTTGCCTCTGGCATGGGCCCTTGTTTTTATAAAGGAAGAAATTTCTGTTTGTACCATGAGCAAATATATAGATGGAACAGAGATACTTTAATTTGGTTGCCATTTGATTTTTTTACCTGTATTCAAGGCTCCTAACCCCAAACAAACGCCAAACAAGATTATATGATTAGTATAAGAGACCAAGTAGATGCACAAAGACAGGTATGCTGTTCGATAGCACTGAATGTGTTACATATTGCCAAACCTAATGTTCAGTCCTCTAATTATGGCTTTTTAATCAACAGGAGAAAATGTTTTTTTCTTCTCTACTAACAACATATATTTCCAGTTGCATTGCCCTTACACATATAGTTTTCAGTTATATAAACATTTAACGAGATTCCTTTTGCGGTCTGTCACAAGGCCGACAGTCATCGTTCAGAGATTTAAGGGACAACATGAATGTTTATTAGGGGTTAACAGGTGCAGTACAGGTCACATTACTTCAGGGAACTAGAGATACAACCTTCTTGATATGAGACTAGAGCAAATTCCCACTGAATTCCACAGAATCGCCAGTTTGTGTAGGATATATAGTGTTACAAGGGCAGTCTCTTTTAGGTATGAAGTCTCTGTGGTGATGGTGCCTATCCAGAAGTAGCCTCTTCAATGTGTTAAACAGATTTCCATAAACTCTGTAAGATACACGGATAGAGTAAATAAGTGTCAGGGCCCGGTATATCTCTCTTTCCCTTTCGTTACCACTGCTCTTGCATGTATCTCACTTGTCTGCATTGTAGGCAGGCCTAGCGAGTAAGCATCCCATCAGACCTACAGCAGCTCACATTTTGACTAGATGTCAACCCTAGGTCGCTCCTCACTGTTTATCATTCAGTTTTTTCCATTCTCCCAGTTCCCAGTGGATGTGTTTGTATGGTGGCTGGTGGTGGCCCGGTAATGCAACACCCTTTCTGTGCTGCTCCTGGGAAGTAAGGAAGAAGTAATGGGAAATTCAACAGCTACCTCTGTGTTCTCCTTGTGTCTGGGGCCAAAACCTGTAGTTAGAAGGTGAGGCAAGTAAAGGAAGAGATTTCTTCATGGGCAGGCTCCCTGGTTTGCCTGTTTTCTCTGCTGCCTCAGCCCCAAAAGTTGACTTAAGTGGTGGAATCAGTTTTCTGGTGCTGTGTAGCAGTGGAGACATGAGAAACAATTTCTTGCTTTTGTGTGCTCTGAGGCCAAAGCTCATGCCCTCTAAATCACACATCTATCTGAACTAAGGATTCCTCAGATCCCTAAAAGGCTGCAAAATGGATATCCGTGGTGGAGGACGAGGTGAATGCCCTCAAGGCACAGGTATCCACACTCACATCCCGTACGTCTGAGCTATACTGAAGGGCTGAAGACGCCGAGAATAGATTGAGACAAAACAATCTCTGAGTGGTCGGACTTCCGTAGACCACGGCTGCTGCGCCCCTTGCCACGTTCTTGGAGGAGTGGTTTTGTTCCTGGAACCCAGTGGACCGTCTCACCCCGTGGTTTGCCATCGAGCGGGCCCATAGAGCTCTACAGATGGAGCCCCCGCCAGGATCTCCGCCAAGACCGGTGATACTCTGCCTTTTTAACTTTCAAGACAGAGACATGATCCTACAAGAGGCCCGCTCTAGAGGGGACCTCCTCTGCAACGGGGTTAAAGCCCTCTTTCCCAACTACACACGAGATGTACAACAATTGCGGCACTCATTTCTTGAAGTCAAACAAAAACTGAGAGCAATGGATATTCAAGATCGTCTACTGTTCCCTGCGAAACTACGAGTGGTCCATGGGAACAAAACCTACTTCTTTGAGCAACCGACCGTGGCATGGACATGGCTGACGGAGGAACTGCCGCTCTGACCGACTGGCGAGCAATCAGGTTGGTCACAGAATGGAAACCGAGCCAACACCCGGCCGAAACAACTAACTACTAAGGGACACCGCACGTGGTCGAGGAGGCACAGGGGAGGCCACGGTGCCCGTTCGAACTCCCCACTATTTGCCTCATCTGATAACTCGAAGGACCACCGGCCGCCACAGAGACCTGAAGAGGACGAGAGAGACTCGGAGCAGCGGAGCCCGTCCCGGGCTGTGGCTGACTCATCAGGGACCACAGATTTATCATGCAGCCCGGCAATATAACTTGATACCCAGAGATAGGTCTCTGGGGGGGGGTGGAAGGAATGTTTGCTACGTTGAAGTATTAATGTTATTGATAACTAATAATCATTAAGTGCTTTTATTTCAGTGATCCGTCGCTATGGAGGGGTTCACCACTGCTCAATTAGTTACAGTTACTGTTACCATCCCGCCCGGTTAAGGGGCGCGATGTTCATGGGTAAGGGCGACAGATGCTTCTGGGGGGAAGTGTGGGGTGGGAGTTGGGGGGTAGGAATGTTAAGTCCTATAGTAGGGGATATGCTACTGTTTAATGTCAAGTTGACATGCTTGTTGGTTTTGGGTTTTGTTAAAGTACAAGCCAAACGACAGACAGACCTAAATGTCACAGTAAAGCTCTCAAATCTACACATGGGGAATAGGAAGGGAGACACCTCAAACCCAGAGCAACTGCACCTGAGGGGCAGAGCCAAGACAGATCTCGATGAACCCAGTACAGGCCATCTCATGGAATGTCAATGGACTCCTAGATAAAATCAAGCGCGCTGCAGTGTTTACCTTCATACATAGATACCGACCGAGGTGCTCCTACTGCAAGAGACGCACCTTGCCGGAGAACGATGCCCCTTCCTAGCGCGAAGAGGGTTTGACAGAGTCTACCATGCGGGGTTCATGCGAGGCTCAAGAGGTGTTACGATTCTTCTGCACCGCTCTTTTCCTTTGAAGGTGGTGCAGATCTGGAGAGACAGTCAGGGTCGGTTTGTGACCATTACTGGTAGGGCGGAAGGGGTGACGATCAACATAATCAGTGTGTTTGTTCCCCCAACGCTACAGCGTGGAACCACCAAGGAGCTGACTCAGCTTCTCCTGGGCCTACCTCTGGGGCTCACTGTGCTGGGGGGTGACTTTAACGCAGTCCCAGACCCGACCTTAGACGTAGAAGGCCCAATAACAACTCACAGGTGCGAAATGGCGACATGCCTTGCGAACTGGTTGACGGCGGCGGGGCTCTACGATGCATGGCGGCTGTGGCACCCGAGACCTAGGCATCTCACCCACACCTCGGCGGCACATGGCTCACAGTCTTGAATTGATCTGATACTGCTGCCTAGCACAGACTGCATCGCCCTAACTTACATTGAGATTCTAGCGAGAGGCATATCTGATCACGCACCACTCCGCTTCGTTATAGGCCATACCCGACCAGCGTACCGCCCCATTTAGAGGCTAAACGGCTGGTATTTGCAAGACAAAGAGTTTATAGGGGAACGGCAACAGACTCAACTAGACTATTTTAGCCTTAATGATGGATCAGTGGCCTCTCCTGGCACCTTATGGGCCGCAGGTAAGGCTGTACTGAGAGGGTCGGCCAAGGGCCTAATAAGAGAGATAGAGCGCCTAAAAACCAATGATATCGAATTACTAGAGAAGCAGGCGGCAGAGCTCGAGCACGTACAGGAGAAAGAACCCAGCGGGAAAGGGGCACAACAGCTCTCCCTAATACGTGAGGAAATCAGAGACCTATCCCTAGAAGCAGCGAAAGTCCTGTGGTGAGCGAGCACTGCGAGAATATATGGGTGGGGGGACAAGACGGGGAAATTACTCCACTGGCTGGTTTCCCACCATAGATCCTCGGGCATTATTCCCGAAATTTGGGATGGAGACCATGGTAATGTTGAGAGACACCAAGACATAGCAGAGGCCTTTGCCCGCTACTACAAAGTGTTATATAGGGCCTCGGAATTAGTCAATCCGGTACATGCTCGTAGGCTATTGGATGACATCTCCCTGCCCCGGTTGCCCCCTTCAGAGATACAGATCCTGGACGAACCTCTGAGTGAGGAAGAGATGAATGGAGCTATCTCTGGGCTGAGAGCTGGGAAGACCCCGGGCCCAGACGGCTTCCCATCAGAATACTACAAGAAACATAGGAAAGAACTGGTACCCCATTTGATAGCCCTCTTTGTAGAGGTGGAACAAGAGTGGTTTCCGAAAGGATTAGACAAAGCCACCATAGTGATGATCCCCAAATCCAAACTCCCATCACTGCACTGTGCAGACTATAGGCCGATCTCGCTGATCAACTGCGAGGTCAAAATCCTTGCCAACATTCTTGCAACGCACCTTAAGAGTCTTACCGCAACTGATCCACTCAGACCAATGCGGATTCATGGCAACCCGAAGCACCCGTAATTGTATCTGTCGCCTTCACATGGCTCTTGATGAGCGACATAGGTTGCCCCGGGATTTAGCACTGCTCTTTATTGTCTTCGAGAAGGCCTTTGACTCGGTGGACTGGAACTTCCTCTTCTTGGTGCTCCAGAAGGCTGGCTTTGGACCGAGGTTCTGTCCCCTAGTCTGAGTGCTGTATGCAGATCCCTCAGCCCGGGTGCAGGTCAATGGGACCGTGTCATCACTTTTTGAAGTCAGATGGGGAACGAGACAGGGCTGTCCACTGTCCCCCCCCTCCTTTTTGCTCTAGTTATATAGCCCCTGGCCCATATGTTACGGACAGACCCGGAGTATTTTGGCTGGAAATGGGGACACGCCAGGGAAGACAGAATAGCCCTATACGCGGATGATGTGCTACTCTACATGGGCACACCAAGCATATCGGGCCCGCGCAGCCTCCAACTCCTTGGAAGCTACGCAAGGGCATCAGGCCTGAAAATTAACCCCACCAAGTCAGTGCTGGTTCCCTTGACAAACACCTGTGACTGTTTCGACTGGCAAGACACAATACCCCTCCGCAGACTGAGTTTTAAATATCTTGGCGTATGGGTGACCCTCCTACCGGAACTGACCTGGGCGAAGAACGTAGATTTGCTACTGACACAGGTTAAGGCAGACCTGCCGTTGAATATAATGGGTTGTGTCGCCCTGTATAAGATGATGATTCGACCCAGATTACTGTATGCTTTCCAGAACTTCCCTTTTCCAATCCCTTGTTTGTGGTTTCAAACCTTGGAAGCAGCCACAGCACAATTCCTCTGGGGAGGAGCCAGACATCGAGTGGCAGCAAAGTACTGTAGGAGAGGAATATATGAGGGAGGCCTGGGAGCACCCGATCCATACCTATACTATCTGGCGACACAGATACTGGTAATTCATGACTGGTTTAACGGAGGGTGGTCAGATACAGCATACCAGGTGGAATTAGGTATTCTGGGTTTCCCACATATCCTTGACATGCTATATGGTACACCCTCTCCCCCACTGCATGGGCAGTTTTTTTGGCATGGCGAGCAGCGTTACGATACACCCACTGGAACGCTGTAGTTACTCTGCAGAGTCCGTTGTGGAGGGGGAAATGGATGAGCGCTACCGCTGCGCTGGAGGTATTTGTGGAATGGGACTTATTGGGGATTTTTTGGTAGGTGATGTGTGGAAAGGAGAAGCACTAAAGTCCTTCCAGGAACTACAGACAGAATTCCAGTTATCCCGAACACAGTTCTTCAGATATCTCCAACTTAGGTATGCCATAGGAAAACATCTCTCGAAGAACCCATTGCCGGAATCCAGCCCCCTCGAAGCTAAACTACTTATGGGGAACCTGGGAGGGAAAGGAGTTTCACAGATTTATAAAATTTTAGTTAACAACACACCAGAGGGCACGGATCTGACAAGGACGGGGTGGGAGACGTGGGTAGGCGCCCTAGACGACTCGGAATGGTCAGAGGCATTAGAGGCCCCCAGGACCCTAGCCATATCGGCAAAACTACAGACCGTACAGTTTTACTACTTACACAAAGCATAACTAACACCTGTCAGACTCCACCGAGCTAGACTGTGGCCAAATAGCCGGTGTCCTCGCTGTAGCAGGGACCACTCAGATTTCTTGCATATGGTATGGTCCTGTCCAACCTTGCAGATCTACTGGGGAAGGGTACTGAACGACTTAAACAAGACATTGGAGACTGAGCTACAGCTCTCTGCCAGCATGTTGCTACTAGGGGTCGTGGAGGGGGTAATGAGATCACGGACTAACCGTGCTTTCATTGGAACGGCCCTGCTACTGGCAAAACAAGATGTTGCTGCTGCTTGGACCTCGTCCTATGGCCCGTCCCTACAAAAATGGAGAACAGGAATGGACTGGTGTTCAAATTAATAGAGACGAGTATACGAATCGAGAGGTTGTCCCCGGAAATATGAAAAGTTATGGGGTCCATGGCTTGGGCTGTTGTCATAGGCCGGACTGAAACAATCTCTTCTCCACTGTGCCTGGTTGAAGCAACACATATACTCCCAAAGAAGCTATGTATACAAATGTCACTAATGCATAAAACTGAACTGCCTCGTTCTGTCTGTACTAAATGTTTGAAAACATATATTTTGGAAAACAATAAAAAAAAAATATTAAATAAAAAAAAAAAAAAAAAAAAAGCCTGCAAAATTCCAGTACTGGTCAGCCAAAAATGTTTTGCTGTCTTCAGGCAGATGTCTAACTTCCTGAAGGTGGATTACGAAAGAAGTGCGTTGTGAGGATGTGATATTGGTTACCATTGTGCAAGTGCTTTTCTTTTAAAAGTAATGGAGAAACTTTCACAAAATTAAAATTCATACACATGAATACTATGCCTGTAGTGGGTTGACTGTGTGTTTCACAGCATCACGCATTTCACAGTCCTGTGCTTTCTATCAAGCTTAAATACTTGACTGCTACTTTCAGAGAAGCAGAAGAGTTAAGCTTTCTTACTAGACTTGTGAACTACAGATAAAAATAAATATCAAAAAGGTGTTCCTAATTTTGTGTACCATAGGCATCTTTACTTCAAATCCGTATTCCACTAAGGTTATGCTTATTTATATTGCTTGCAAAGAAATAAGCATGACAGCTGATATTACCTTGGCACTAGGCATTTAGTACAGGTAAAAGAGCCACTGTCCTGCGTTTTAACATTCCGATAAGTTTTGCACTGCAACTGGAAGTGCTTTACCCTGTTAGTAGTCTGCTCCTTTAAAGTCTAATATTATTTACTTCTGAACAGAAATCTCTTTACTTGGGGAGACAAGGTTGACGTATCTTTTCCTGTCGCACATTTCCTTTATGTAGTGTATAGCAGAACAGAGAAGAACATCACCACGGTCAATGACAGCAAGGTTCATCTTGCTATGATTCACCAAATGCCAATCAATAAGTGAAAGACAGTACTTGAGTGGAATTGTGTGCTGCTAAACAATCAGTAATGCAATTAAGTACCTAAAATACACTTTTACAACATAAAATAAAACTTTAACATAAACTATTTGCTAGTTCAAACAAAAGCTAGATGAATTGATAGAAGTGCCCCATTCGGCAAAGAAAATTGTCATTCCAACCTCTAAGTGAGAAGCCATCAGACGTATTGCACAAAGTGAGGATTAAATACATTTGAAAAACATGAAACAAGTGATATCTTGGCAGTGTTCAACTAGATGGTTCAGTCTCTTTGCCACCTTTAGTTCAGACTACTATTGCATAGACACCTGCTCTTAGCAACTTGTTTCATTATCTGCCTTGAAATTGCACTTCAGGAAACTCTTGGAGATGCATTTTCCTTGACTGCATTATAAGCTTGTGGGCAAGGTGGGTAAGGGGATACAGAGAGACATCAGTTCAGACCACAATTTTCTTTTACTGCTTTTCAGATGAGCTTTCGCTGCTGAGAAAAATACGAAACACAAAGGAAAGATCAGGGATGTGACCTTTTCATACTGTGCTTCTATTCATGTTTTGCTTATTTTTTGCTTGTTTCATCCTTTCACCATTTTTGTTTATATCCAAAAGCATTTAGGCATTGATTTGTTTCCCCCTCCCACACTGTTTAGGAATTGATTCCACTCATACTGTGTACGGCCTGCCTGCATCCAGAATCCAAAGAGAGGGATCAACTCCTGCACATACTGTTCAACTTGATCAAACGGCCAGATGATGAGCAAAGGTGTGTTTTCATTTATCTTTTCCTTTTAAAAGTATGGGGAGGGAGTGGGAGTGGATGACTGAAAGAGAATAATTTGTCTAGGGTGTACATTTATTGAAGCTGTCACAAATGTAGATTAATAAAATAGCTTGCTTTCCTATTTTTTCTGCAGGTCCCCATCCTCCCTCATCCCTTCATTCCTTAACAAGGGACTATAGCTGTTTATCTCTCTAGTGCGATACAGTTTCAAATTGTGTGGGCTCAATAAATCCTGATGGGGCAAAAAGCTATGAAATGGATTTATAGAATAATCTTCTATAATCTTCTATCATGATCTACAAATATGTCCCCTCCTAAGTTTCCTTGATTGCACTCCCTTTATATCCTTGTGTGCCTTTATTATAAATCTACAGTTTCACTTTTGATCACTGGCTTGGTGTCCTAGGTGCATTCTATGAGGTTACTTCTTTTTTATTATTTGGCCTCTCATGCTCCATATTTGGGTTGTTCCACACGGTTGTTGAAATTTTTACGTAGGGCTCTGAATAGAATCTTTTCTGTCCCATGTATCTTTACACTTCGTAGTGTTTCAGAGCATTGCCTGTGAACTCTACGTGCTTCTGTATAATGCCTCCTCATGTGGAGCAGGTGTCCCCAAGATGCTCTCTGATAATAAAGTTAGTCCCATGAGACAGTATTGTACATTAGATAATCCTAGTGAAAAAAAGTTCCTGTTTTGTATGCAAAAGGTATTCAGTCATAATATTGTTTATTCTCAAATAGTGCTTATTTAGAGTTCACCATATTTTATTATAAAATAAGATGGGGGTAGGGAAAGAACTTAGATGTTGAAGAGACAAAGAAACTTGTGGGTGAAATCTGAAACAGCCAAGCAACTTAAAGTGCTACTATGACATTCTAAGGATTTGCGTGACCTGCAAAAGTAGAAAAAGTGGATGCACAGTGACAAAATAGAGAGGGAAAGATAGGCAGTAGAAACAAATATAAAGACCTTGCAAGAGAGGGACACAATGAAGTATGTAGACTGGTTAAGAAAATAAAAAGATAATGAAGAGAGAGAACCTGATGGCAGAAATGGGAGAAGTAAATAGTTTGGCTGGAGGAAGGGGAATAAAAGGGGCAAAGATTAAATGACAATTTAGGTGAAGTTAAAAAAAATATAGTGTGGTTCTGTGGGGGAAGTGTGAGCGAGAGAGAATAAATCTATCTGGACTAACCATTAGAATCTAGTGATCTGAGCCAAGGGCCTTTGGGTACAGATCTTTAACCATTTAAACTAAGGGACACTGCTGTAGCCTTGGTGTATTTAACAAGCAGTGAACATCTATGAATTGGTTGACTGGAGAGTCCCACAATTAATCTGTAGAGAGGAGTTGTATCTCCTGCATGGTGGGAGGGATGGACTATGACGTAGGCATGGAAGTGACCCAATTGTCATTGAGGGAAGGTTGTGCAGCACACCATATGCTTTTCTGCTTCCTTCTTCCATCTGCTTTCCCATGTTGACCTTGGTCATTCCTGGGACATTTGGAACAGGTATACTTCCTTGAGGACAGTGTGCACGGTTTGTGAGATCATGGCTTAAGACAAGGCAGGCCACATTCCTAACCAAGTCAAAATCTACATATTTGCCAAACAAGTTGGGACTGCTCTAACACCAGTGGAAGCTAGTAAAGGTCCATGTAGTTCAGGATGTGAACTAAGTGGAGTCCTACAGTTGTTGTGCTTGGCAGGCCAAACGAAAACTGGTGAGGGTGGCTAAGATGTAACTCGTCTGCTTCAGGACCTCAGAAACGTAGTTGATTGGGTTGCTGAGGACGAAGGAATTTGTTTAAGCAACTACAGACTATAATGGCCTACCTGACTCTGACCTCCTAGACTGTAGAAGACTGACTAAAAGATGTGGAGGGTCAGGCAGGATCGAATAAGGCTCAGTTTGTGAGTTTTCCAGAAAGTGTGGAGGGAAAGCTCCCTAAAAGCACCTTTCAGCAGTGGTTGCTGAATATTCTTCCGAGAGAGACTCTTTTGAATCCTTTGTTGTAGAGTGAGCACACTGTGCCTCTTTCAGATACCTCTCTCCCCTAGGCGTCCAATGCACCAAAAGCAATATTTGCATAAAAACAGAGACAAGATCTCCGGACTTTCTCATTTGTGATTCCTTCTATATTATAGTGTTTCCGGATTATAGCAACCAGGTGCAGTTGCAGCTATCCCTTGAAAGTGTTAAGGCTAAGCTTGGCACAGTGAACCTTCTTACAGGCACCTTTACTAAGACTAAGAAAACTTGATTATTTAGGTGCTTATTCCTATTTCTTTGAGGGCCAAAGGAGGCATGCACTGTGTGAAGGAAAGTCATGACCACAGTGCTCAGACTGAGACCACAACAAGACTTCCACCCTTGGGGTACCAATAAAATGTAACTGAAGGAAGGCTAGTTATGTTCCAGCTTGGTCGACTCAGACTCCATTCTTATTCAGGGGCACAATCACAGACCCAGCAGTAGGCTGTGGAGTTGCCTTTGATGTCAGAACCCTGAACATTCCAGCAGCACAGGCCAAGATCTTGTGATTTCCACCAGCACCTCTCAAGTGGGTTCCTGGGAGTGCAAGACAACACATGAAGAAAGGAAGTGGTTGCAGCCAGCTCCTTGTTATGACATGGGCTACAAGACGGTAACGCACTCTAGCATTACCTAGTTTCTCTCTATTAAATTGTCAGGAAACTTTGATGTCATTAGTAAGCCTTTGAAGACCTCCCATACTGCGGGCATTTAATGACATGTCTTTTGACAGTGAAAGTTGATTGTAACTTTGAAAGGGAGGGTTGCTGAACCAATTGGACAGATGGGCCAGTGTTGGAAGTGTGTGATTAGATGTTACAGTGTGGGATCTATGTGCATTAGTTTCATGGTTTTGCAGTCCACAAGGTACTTCCCTACATTAGCCACTTGGAAGGAGAAATAAATCTGAAGGACCTCAGAGGAAACTAATTTGAGTTCCAGAGGATGTATGGGTTTGGCATGGTAAATTGTGCATGTTGGCTACAGGCTCCAGAGTGGCAGCAGTTATTTTTATGCACCAATTCCCATTCCAAGTTTAATGTACATGGCACGGTATGTAGTGACTAAATGTAATGATATAATTATCTCCACGTGAAGAAATTATAGCATTCTTGAATGTATGTGTGTCTCCACCTCTCTTTCTTACATCCAGATGCTAGTATTGGCCTAATTAGAGTCCTCTCCAAGGTTCATGAGTGGGTGGGGTCTTTACAAAATGTGTACTACCCGTTGTCTCTGGTGAAGGACGGATGTACCTGGCCACGTTTGTGACCATTTTCAGCCTGCGCAATGTCTGGTGTCAGCCATGGCAAAGTTGTCCCTGGAGTCTCAGATCCCAGCAGTAAAAAATAATCCTGTTTCTTTCATCTGCAAGTAGATTTTTCACTTTTCTCTTATATCCCACAGAGTTCAATTTGCAAAACACGTGTGCTGTCAAGACTAAACTGTGGCAATGCGGTTTGCTTTGGCCTTCCCAAAATGTCTTGTATGTTTACAGTTCATTCTTTATACTATAGTAGGGATCCTATGTAATGCAAGACAGTTTTATCATGTTTGGAATATCTCATTGCAATGGATTCCCCCATTAACAAAAAGGTAATGTTTAAATCAACCTATATTCATCATAAAATATTTCTCCTTTTCCACTATGAAAGCTATGGTGTACAGTGCAGGTGATTATATCTACAAGGCACAGCGTGCGTAAAAAAAAAATCAAAATAAATTCTTGAATATATAACTGGTCGGGTTCACATGCTCAACAGATACTGGACGACTTTGGGACCTACCCAGGGCTTAAGGTAAACTCAACCTAATATGTTTTATATCCAGATATAGGACTAAAGTACATAGGACTGGACTTTGAAATCTCTAGGAAAAGTAGCTTTGGAGGGTTTTCTGCCCCTTTGTGTGCACGCTACAGCAGTGGGATCACAAGTGTAGGTAGGCAGTATCTCCCTCATGCTAGACAGTTTAAAGAGAGACCTTTTCTACTGTGAGCCTTTGCTGCTATCTTTTATTGGCATGGATTGTTTTTCTTAGTATGGTGGCACCACCTCTAGTCCTGTAGAGCCTGCTGATTTACCTACCCCAATTCTTTAAGCACTTATCAGTGATGAGAACTTTTCTGTGGAAGAATAGTGTATTGACAGTCTTGATGGTTAAGTGCTGTAACTCAGCTTTGAATGGTGCTTAGTCACAGCAAAGTTTGGGCAAGAGGTACATAATTTCTATTCACAAATAGTGGTTGCAAATTGTGCACTAACTTTTGGGAATGAAAACAACTTTTGTGAATATACCTATGTACTAATAAGTTGTGTTGCAAATTTCCCAGTGGTAGTGAGTCCTAATCTGATCTACCTCATTAGCATTCATGAAGTATGTCACAAATTGCAACTCACTACTTTGGATGCCATCAGAGATGTTCAGACGACTATAATGTCTTTGCTCATATATATTTGTTTTGCATAAGTTCTGTTTATTGTAGTGAGTGCTTCTCTATAGCTACTTAAGGAGTATAGTCGGGGAGAGGGTGGAGATGAGGGAAGGGGGTATATTAGAAGAAGTAAGCTGCACTTGATGTGTGGGTAGCATCCCTACTTAACTGGTACGTGATGGAGGGATGTGAGAGTTGGTTCCAACTTACAGAGTGCGCTCAAAGTATCTCAAATGAGGTGTCTAAGTCAGGTGTAAGGCTAAGAATGTGCAGAGTATCACAATAATTACTTGAATAGATGGAGGGCACGCAGATGCAGCTGTTGGAAAATCAGGTATTGCAGATGAGTCATGTATTCTAGGAGGGATTACCTCTGTCTCCTGAATTTTTTGTCCAAGCCTGACAGTTTGTGAGTCATGTATTCCATTGCTAGAGTATGCCATAATTTTGTAAACAGAGTTGCAGTGGGTAGGATTTTAGGGGACTTCCAGACAAGAGTAATGAGTTGCATCGCCGCTCCCATCATGTGTTGCCTCAAACACCAGTCTGTGTGTGTTATCTCATGTAATGACGGTGAGCGAAGCCCAGGGATGTGTCAAGCACTACCTGTTTGTCGCACGGAGTCCCAATGCTGACTCAAGTTGCTTGTTCCCAACTCCACCTAGACGTTGCTTGCCTCACACTTACTTGTATGTGATCTGCACAGGACCATTCCAGGGGAAAGGAGATGGATGAGCGAGAGAGAGAAACACGGATGTCACCTGGCAGGATCAGGGTGGCTAGTGGTGGTCTCCGAAGAGCAGATGCATTAAGCATTCAGTCATATAGCACTTTTCATGTAACCTATACTTTTCGCCAATTCCCACAAACTAGGTGTACCTGTCAGGATCCCCTTTCTAGCTTTTGATGGCTCTCCCCACTCTCTAGGGATATTCAAGAAACAGTAACCTGCACCCAGATACAATGTTTATCCTTTTATACTACCTGCATCTATTCCTACCTTGTTCTCAAGTCAGTGTGGCTCCACTGGAAGACCTACTTAAAGTGTTCCAGAAATTCAGTGTATGCTTTGCTCTTTGGGTCTGGATGAGCCTTTCTAAAACAGTCACACTCATATTTATAGTCAAAATAGTTAGGTGTTCAGATTTCTTAAATATTCAGGTATTAAACAGTGCAGTGTGTCAGTATCAGAAGGAACACACTGAGATCATAGGGTTAATCTACTAAAGCTCACTTTCGTATGTAATTGATGTCATCACTCTTGCATCACAGTGACAATTGAGCATGGAAATAACAGACCTTTGATTCACATTTTGAAACTAGCGTGTGCCAAGTACTGAGTGTTCTTTATCATAGGCAATGATTGGTATCACAAAAATGCTACGTAAAGTTGAACTATAACAAACATGTTCATAGTACATTGTTAAAATAACAATTGTCCAACACATGCTCAAATCTGTATTGCCAACAACAATGAGCATTATTATTCAGCATACAGCAAGTGTTCAAGTATCCAAGGACACTGATAAGATGCTCTTCTAGTGCGCGCTGCCCCTCTGAACATCCGGCAATCAACTATCTAAGGTAACCGGTAAGAAGGCTTCCAAGCGCATGCAGCGCTGTACTGCCTTTATGTTGCTAATCTTCTTGATCTCTTCTTTTCTAGAATCAACATCTGTGACGCTGGGCTGTGGAATAGATGATCCAGGAACAAGCGCAGAGGTGCAGAGAATCCCACTCTGCTTCTGAAGTCTTCTGACAGGAAGCAATCTCCTCAAGACTGATGTGGCTTTAAATACCTGCTGCACCTGGCCACACCCAGTCTGAGTCACCTGGCCACACTCAGGCTGAGTCATAAGGCTGCTGTACCTTGCCACACCCAGTCTGAGTCATGACAATGCCACAAGCTCAGGCAACAATTTGACACGTGCCACATATTCCTACATGAATTGTAAAACAAGTATTGGCTCAAGTAAACATTTCTCAAAGGCAACAACAATCATTGGCCCATGCATGGGCAGATGTTTTGTTTTAGGGCACACTTTACTAAATGCCAGATGTGGGTTCTGGAGTATATTCAGGTTTGCAGGGCCGACAGTACACCCCTCCCAAGGTGCCCCCAATTTCTTTCAGTTTGTTGGGGTATCTGTGATTGAACTGGCGAACCATGCTGGCTCCCATGAACGATCCTCCCATGCTGGCTTTCCATTCCAACAAGTAGAGTTTATTACGCACTTGTTTGGAATCCAATACCATACTTACCTAGTCCTCCTGTTGATTATCCACTGGGATCGGAGATGGTCCCTTTGGGAAGTGCAAGGTGTCTGCTACCGATTTCAACAAGGAGATGTGGAACATTGGATGAATTGGCAGAGATGTGGGAAGTTAGAGTTTCATTTCTACCTCGTTAATTTTCTTGGTGATGATGAAAGGGCCCACAAACCTTGGATGAAACTTTTGTGCCCTGTTCAGATTTAAGTCTTTAGTTGACAACAATACTCTTTGTCCTTCCTTATAATCTGGTCCCTAGCATCTCTTTTTGTCTGCATTTTTCTTATAATTTGTTTTGCCGATTTTTAAATTCTCTTGTGAATTTCTTTGAATATCACTCAATTGTTATAAAAAACATCTTGTACAGCGGTAGGGGGTAACTGAGGTACTACATTCAAATTCAACATACGAGGATGATACCCACAATTACAGTAAAAAGGTGAATATTCCATAGATGCATGGATGCATTGTTATAAGCAAATCCGTCTGCCCACAAACACCTTACCCAATCCACTTCAGAGCTTAGAAGAAAACATCGTAAATATTGTTCCATACAATGTTTGACTCTTTCAGTCTGCCCATCTGATTGTGGGTGGTGACTGGACAAAAGGTGGAGATCCATATCCATTCCTGGCAAAGGTATTTTAAAAATTTGGATATAAATTGTGGTCCTCGATCGGAACCTACCACCGAAGGAAGCCCAAGGAGACGAACTATAGTTTGCAAGAAAACTTGGGCTAATTGTAAGGCCGAAGGTAAGGTTTTTAGAGGGACAAAGTGCGCCATTTTGATCTACTACAACTACTAGAACCGTAGTAAACCGAGCCTGGGATTTTGGTAATTAGGCAACAAAGTATAATGATACAATGGGCTAGGGTGCAGGTGGCATAGGTAAAGGTTGGTAAAGACCAGTGGGGGCTTGGTGCAAACTTTTCCCTTGTGTGCAAGTAACACAATTTGCTACATAAGCCTTTGCATCTTCGAATATGGATGACCACCAAAAATGTTGTTGGAGGATCTCTAGGGTCTTTTTTCCCCCTGGTTGTCCAGCAAGCTTACTAGCTTGCCACCACTCACTGGTTTTGTCTTGTAATTTTTTAGTGGGTTGATATAATGTCTGCACTACATACTTTAACCGTTCATGTCTAGTGACATCTGTAGTGTGATGTTGCAGAGTTTCTATGGCTGCCGTACTCTCCTGCGCTAGTCGTAGCTCTTGTAAAAAATCTGAATCAAGGGTAATGTCCCCCACAATTTTGTCGGAAGAGATAATAAAAGATGCTTAATCCACTTGTTCATCAGTGGACTTAGTCTGGAAAGTGCTTCCGCTTTTCAATTCTTATGACCTGGTTGGAATTGGATCATAAAATCATATTCACTTAAGAGTTGGGACCACCTCATCTGTAGTGCAGCTAAAGCGCGTGTAGTTTTAAGGAACTGTAAATACCTATGATGTGTCAGAATGGTAACTGTATGTAAACTCCCTAGGAGATAATGTCTCCATTCCTCAAAGACTCATTTTATTGATAGTAATTCTCAATCTGCTATTGAATAACTTGTCTTGGCTGGATTCAATTTATGGGAGAAGTAAGCAACAGGGTGGAGCTCCACGGTCCCATGATCGCTCTGAGACAAGAACCCACCACTCGCCACTAGAGAAGCGTCCACCTCGACCATAAACGGCTGTGTGGGATCTGGGAGTGGTCAAATAGAAGCTGTACTGAACATTTTTTTTTTTATTGGTGGAAGGCCTTATCTGCCTTTTCTCCCCACTGAAACTGCATTTCTTTACGAAGTAATTTAGTGATGGGAGCAACAGTGTTGGAAAAGTAAGTGATAAAACACCTATAGAAGTTGGCAAAGCTCAGGAAGATTTGTACTTCTCAGAAGTGTTGCAGGGATTTCTACTGAGCAATAGCTTCACCCTTTTTAGGGTCCATCTGTAACCCGTTTGGGGTTAGGATATACCAGAGGAACTCCACTTCTTGAACATGAAAACTACACTTTTCTAGCTTTGTGAAGAGGTGATATTGTCGTAAAGATTGTAAATGGCTTTGACATGAGTGACATGCTCTTAGTAGGTATTGGAATAAATTAAAATATTGTCAATGTAGACAATAGCACACTGATCAATAAAATTATGTAGGGCTTAGTTGTAAAGAATTGGAAGGCAGTAGGATCTTTGCAGAGTCTGAAAGGCATGACGAGGTATTCGTCCAAACCAACTTTGGTCCAGAAAGCTGTATTCCACTGGTCACCCTACCTGACTCTTACAAGATAGTAAACTCCTGTGCAAATCCAATTTCGCCTATATGCGTGCATTTTTTACTTGATCAATAAGGGTTGAGAACAGAGGCAGAGGGTATCTGTTTTTAATTGTGATCTTGTTTAGGGCCTTATAGTCAATACAGGTCCTATGTATCCCCCGCCTTTTTTTTTTTTTTTTTTAAAGAGACAAAAAAAATAGTGGTGATGAAGCTGTGGACTAGAAGGTTGTAAAAAGCCTATAGCCAGCATTTAATCTAAGTATCGGTGCAAATGGGAGTCCTCCTTCTCTGTTAAAGCGAAAATTTGACTACATGGGTTTTATGAGCCAATGGCAAAGTAGTGGCCTTCCCCTTATCGAAGACGTCTGCAATTCTCAGTAAACTGAGGGTAACTCGTGTTCCCCTTTTTCTGCATCTCTCATAGTTGTTGCAGCACCTTTATCCGGTGGAGCCTCTACCCAGCAGTGTTTTTTTGCAGAATTGGGACTGCAAGGTAACACTCTGTGTAACCCAGTTTATGATGGGGTTATGTTTTTGAAGCCATGGGATGCCTAGTATGACTTTGAATTGGGGCGCACATATCAGATCAAATTGAATAATTTCACATGGATTAGAGAACAGGTACATTGGCACCTTACAAGTAGTTTTTGTGACTGGACCAGAAGACAAGGGGCTACTGTTGATAGTCTTAACTACCTTTGGACTGATTTTAGGCAGAAGCGGAATGCCTAGCTTCTCAGCAACTGCAATGTCCATAAAATTTTACCCGTTTTATATACATATATGTGTGTATATATAGTGGAATTCTCTCTGGGAGACAGTTTGAGACAAAAAGTGGGAGCATTCTGGTCTTTCTACACCCGAACAACCAGTCTCCACCATAGTCGGGTGTTTTAGTTTCCCTCAAACCTTTTGCTTTCAGAGCTCTCAGAACCTACAGACATTTGTTTGGGACTTGACTTTACAATCCTTCAGAAAGTGACTTTTTCCCCCACAATACAAACACAACCTTTAGTCACGTCATCGTTGTCGTTCTTCCTTAGTAAGTAGGCCTCTAATGGTACCGATTTGCATCGGTTCACTTTAGTTTGTGCCTTTACTTGTGTCTTGTTTTTTATCTCTTAGTAGGAACAGCTTATTGTCAGTATGACCTTTGTCACTGTGCCCCTCTGATAAATGGTGATCCAGTTTAATCACTAAATCAGTTAACTCCTCACAAGAGTCGTGTGGATTTACCACTTGGGCTAATAGGTCCTTGAGTTCATCTGTCAGCCCTCTATAAAGCAAAGACCCCCTCTTTTTGTGCCACCATTCCGACTCAGCGACTGATCTATTAAATGCAGATATATACGTCAGCAAGTTTTAATACTCTTGCTTTAGATGAAGCGTTTCTGAGTCTGATTGCATAAATGCATGCTTTTCGAACACTTTTTTTCATTACTGCTTTAAAAGCTTGATAGTTATATAATAATGTGTCTCCCCGCTCTACTAAAGGAAAGGACCATGAAGCAGCCGTACCAGCCAGATGCGAGAGGACATATGCCACCTTAGACTGCTCATCAGGAAAAGAGGCTGGTCGGCATAAAAAATTAAGGTGGCATTGATTTAAAAATGGGATCCCTTGCATAACGCTCTGGAGGGGCTAATGGTTCTGGGGGTTGTCTAGTGACCTGGATTACTGGGGCATTACTTGGTGACTATTCCTGACCAGCCCCACAAAGAACTGTTGAAACTTTGCATTATCCAGGGCTTGGTTTGGCTCTAAAAAATGCAGTTTTATAGAAAGAAGGTGTTTGGACTGGGCGTGGCTTGCAGAGCTTCCAGTCATTGTGAGAGCACCTTGGTTTTGCATTGTAAGTTTCCTAACGTGTGCCAAATCGCCCAGGGTGACCTCTTGCATCTCCATTGTGTCCGGGTGGGAAATTAAACATGGGCTTGCTGTACTGTGAAGCACTAACCTGTTTGTCCCACGGAGACACAATGCTGACCGAAGTTGCTTGTTCCCACCTCCACCTAGATGTTGGATGAGAGGGGATGGATGAGAGAGAGAAAGATGGGTGTCGCCTGGCAAGATGAGGATGGCTTGCGGTGGTCTACGAAGTGCAGATATCTTCTATGATTAATTAAACATTTAGTCAAATAACACTCTTCATGTAACCGATCAACTAAAATTACTCTTTGCCAATTCCCCCAAAATAGGTGACCCTGCCAGGGTCCCCATTCCAGTTTTTGATGGCTCTTCCCGTCTCTCTGGGGATCCTCAAGAAACAGTAACCTGCAACCAGATACAGTGTTTATCCATCTATACTACCCAATGGATTCTCACCTTGTTCTCAAGTCAATGTGGCTCCACTGGAAGACCTACCTAACGTGTTCCTGAAATTCAGTGTACGTCTTGCTCTTTGGGTCATGATCCGACTTTATAAAACACAGTCACACTCACATTCATAGACATATAATAGACAATATACTTTGAAAATCAAATCTCAGGTATTTAGATTTCTCAAGTATTAAGGGTTTCATCAGTACAGCGTGTTAGTATCTGAAAGAACACAGTTCAGTGCTTTGACCACACTAAGAGCATAGGGTTAATATACTAAAGCTCACTTTCGTATGTAATTGGTATCATCACTGTTGCATCACATTGACAATTGAACATGGAAATAACAGACCTTTGATTTGTGTTTTGAAACGTGTGTGCCAACCACTGAGTCTTCTTTATCATAAGCAATGATTGGTATCACAAAAATGCTGCATAAAACTCAGCTATAACAAACATGTTCATAGTACATCAATAAAACAACAATTCTCAAACACACACTCAAATATGTACTGTTATTGCAAGCTGACAACAATGAGATTATTTTTCGGCAGATAGCAAGTATTCAAGTAACCAAGGATACTGATAACATGCCCTTCTAGTTCGACCTTCAACTATCAAAGGTATCCGGTAAGAAGCCTTTCAAGCGTGTGCAACGCGTTACTGCCTTTTATGTTGCTAATCTTCTTGATCTCTTCTTTTCTAGGATCGGCATCTGCGACGCTGGGCTGTGGAATTGACGATCCAGGAACAAGCGCGAAGGAGCAGTGAATCCCACTGTGCATCTGAAGACCTCTGACAGCAGTCTCCTCAAAACTGATTGGATATCTGTGACCTGGCCACACCCAGTCTGAGTCAAGAGGATGCCACAAACACTAGCTTGAGTAAACATTTCTCAAAGGCAACAACAATAATTGGCCCATGCAAGGGCAGATGATTGGCTTAGGGGCTCACTTTACTAAACGCCAGATGTGGGTTTCCCGTTGTGAAATGCTGCGGAATGTCTTAGGGATGTCCCACTAAATGGTTTCCCATCGTGATAACCTGCGTATGAGTGGATTCCCATTGTCTTTGATATGGATGGCTTGGGATAGTGCAAGATTGTTGAAGGACATTGTATGTCTTAGAGATCAAGCCTTGGGTGCCTTCAACGTTTCGTACCAATTTTCCAAAAAGAGTGGGTGAGTGGGTAGCAGCCTCCTTATTAGAGGGATGTAGGGCCCAGTGACATAATTGAAGACACTGCAGGCACAAGGTTTCAGAGAGGTGAAATCCCTGTTTGCATTGTTAAGAGCTTAGAGCTTGTCCCTGAAAAAGATCCTGCAGTGTTCTCCAGTCAGGGACGGAGTCCCACAGAAATGCGGACGAGAAATCCGGATTGCGGGTGGTAGCAGCGTTTGGGGACGGATATGTAGTACGATTGTCCCAGATGTCAGGTACCATGCGTGTTGGGGTTGCAATATAGGCACTGCAGGGGCATGAGTGTCTTAGAAGCCACGCTAAGTCTCGTACTGGTCCACAAGCTACGGCCCTATCCATATGTAGCCAATGTTTTCTGACCACCCACTCTGAGATTAATCAAAAGTGGGCAGCCTAGTAATAGTCTTAGAGGTTGGGGCATGCTAGACCCCCCCCTTTAGTTCAGGGTACCATAAGTAACTCATTAAAAATGTGGGCTGTTTCCTTTGCCATATGAATGTGCGGCAGTCCCCCTGGAGTTTAAGTATGTCTTCAGATGGGATGGGTGTGGGGAGGGACTGGAAGATGTATGGCAGCCGGGGGAGGATACTCCTTTTGACTGCATTTATGTGGTCTAGCCAGGAGACTTAAAGATTTCCATCTATGAAAATCCTCTAAAATGTTTTTCCGCATGTGGGGCCAGTTCGAGTATGTCCATGTGGAATGTTCACTGGTTACGTTTATGCCCCAATATTTAATAGAGTGTGGTGCCCAGTGAAATGAAGTCACCTGTTGAAGATATGGGAGGGCATGAGGGGAATAGTCAAATTGAAAGCCTTTGATTTAGACAGGTTAATTTTGTAGCCAGATAAAAGTTTGAAGGCTTGGAGCTCGCCGTTCACTTCTGAGAGGGAGATTAACGGGTCAGTGAATGCAAGGAGAAGGTCATCTGCGACAACAAGACCTTGCTCTCCAAAGGGTATACCAGTTATGTCCGGGTTATGGCAGAGGTGGATGGCTAGGGGTTCATCTGCCAGTGCAAAAAGCAGGGGTGTGAGAGGGGACACCCCTGTCTGGTGCCTCTGAAGAGGGGAAAGGGGCGAGAAGAGTGTCCGTTGACCACGATTGTCAATGTGGGAGTGACATATGAAGCCATGATTCTACTAATCAGAGTGAGCCCTAGTCCTTTTTGACAAGGACCTCACGTAGGAAGGGCCAACTCATCCTCTCGAATGCTTTCTCTGCATCTAATGAGAGCAAGAAAGCCAGAATGTTATGCAGTCATGGCTTTTCCACCAAGTGTGCAAGTTAGCGGATATTCTCTGGGACCTGCCTGTTGTGACTGAACCTCAGTTGATCAGGTTCTATGAGGCCCGGAGGAGAGTGTCAAGATAGTTCACAAGTGGGGGAGGAGCCAGGATGGCGACCGGGAAGGACGCTTAGTTAAGCGCTACGTCACGGGCTCGCCACTCCACAGCAGCTGGGCGCTCCTGGGGAGCCAAACTCCAGCAGCGGAGGGGAATCTGCCCCGTGAGCCCTGTGCATTCAAACTGCGGCTCCGGGAGGGGACTGATCTTCCGGGACCCGGCCACATTGTGAAGCCGCGACGGCCATTTTTCGCGGGGAGGCGCCCCGCATCGGACCCGCCGCGGCACACCTGAGTGGAGCCCCCGTGACGTTAGCATTCAGAGGCGGAAGGGGGAACCTCTCTGGGTTCCCCCTGCTAGCCTATGCTGACGATGGGGCCGGGCGAGGGACCGCCGAGGAGCCGTCCCTGCTGAAGAAATCGCGGCCGCCATTTTTCCTTTTTTTTTTTTTTTCTCCTCATCAACAAGGAGAAGCCCTGGACCCCGGCCACAAGACCAGCAAGAGAGGTGGGTGTATGGCGGCGGGAGAAACCTGTGCTGGGGGAGTGGTGAACTCGCAGCCGGGCCTTGCCCTCTGCCCCTTCGCTCCCTCTCCCCCCCCCCTCACTAAATATTGAGGGCCCGTCCACGTGAGCCGTTTGAGATCCCCCCCCATTCTATGGGCTGCCGGTGAAGCACGCCCCCCCCTCCTAGATGGGGCGCAGGAGCCAAGTGAGGAGCCTGCGGCTGAGGATGGCGAGATGTCGGCGGCCGGGCTGGACCAGGCCCAGATGTGACGCCTGACAAACGTTACCGCCCCGCCACGTGAACGCTGGGCCACGGGGGAGATTTGCGGGCCCCAAAGCGTGCACAAATACACGGGAAGGTCCTTCCCCAACCCTATCCTGTTGAAGGACCCAGGATTCGGGACTGGCACTAGGTGGAGGACTGGTGATCAGCCCCCCCTCTACCCGCCTGAACTTTCTGAGACCGACATAAGGACTAAAATCCCCCGGGAAATCTGAAGAACATACCAACACTGACTCGGGAGGTCGTGCAACCCCCCCCCCCTGCCTGGACAATTGGGGGATCCTAAGGGACTGGGTAGATAAATGTGAAGAGAGGACGCACGTGAAGAGCGCGCAGGTGCGCTATCGACGAGTTTGGCCGTTGGACTATATCTGGTCGAGCAATATATCCAAATAAGGGGTAACCACGAACAAAACAAAATGGACGGGAAGTCCAAGTCTGCGAGATGCCAGGACCGGAGCACGCACGGACCAGCACCTGGCGACCAACAATTTATACCTACCCTGCAGTTGCTTGAAACCACACTCCAGGCACACTACTCACAATTTGAGAAAGTGCTACAGGCAATCATGGATACTAAATCCTCATTGGAGTGTAAGATAGACACGGTGTCGCAAGACTTGAATATCCTCAGGGTAGACCATCGCAAACTCTCCGAAAAGGTGAAGCTAACGGAAGAAGCGCTGGGTGAACTAGCTCCCACAGTAACCGACAACCAAAAACAAATTCTCCGACTAGATGCAGAAGTTAAGACACTGCTGAGAAGAACAGAGGAGGCAGAGGGTAGATCCCACCGTAACAATATACGGTTCCTTGGATTCCCCGAAAAATCATTGGACCAAAACCTAGAACTCTTGCTGGAACACTGGCTAATTAAGGAAGTACTAAATGGAACCCCATCGAAATTCTTTTCGGTAGAAAGGGCGCACAGGATTCCAGGTAGACCCCCGGCACCGGGTCAACCCCCAAGACCATTGATAGCCAGGTTCCTGAACTTCAGAGATCGTGATGCCATACTGCAACAGTTCCGTAACAAAGGCCCATTCAAATATGAAGACTCAACCGTGCACGCTTACCCAGACTTCACTCAGGAAGTGCAAAAGCAACGCAACTCTTTTGCCCAAATAAAGCAACGTCTCCGTGAGCATGACATAAAGTATGCACTATTATTCCCAGCGAAATTGAGAGTTTCAGCAGATGATCGCACCCATGTGTTTACTTCACCAGAGGACGCTTGGACATGGATGCACGCCAAGGGGCTCGCCCACCCCCGTGGTACAGCCGACACTGATGTGAACTGGTCAACTGCCTCATCTCGGAAACGTGCCAAGAGGCGCCCCAGGGGACAACCCACGGAGCAACAAGCCGCAGAAGAGAGAGCAAGGGTCCTGAAAGAAACCCCCCTACTGACACAGAACTCCTTCGAGGCTCTCAGGACACAGCTGGAGGAGGGCTCGGAATCGGACTCGATCAGCTCGGACTCCACATTAACAGAGGCACTGAAGGGCCCGGAGTTCACCCCAAGAACTGCAGACACACTTTGATCGAACATCACCGACCCGTCCCCCCAGCGGGGGCCGGCCGCCGCGACCGCGGGATGGAACTGAACTCAATGACCCCCACGGGAAGTGGATGGTTGTCACATCCGAACTCATGTATCCTTCTTTTTTGTTATCCTTTCTCTTTAATTCTATTACTGGAAATAATCGCCGCTCCCGCGCTGCGAGCGGCTGGCGGCGGGGGTGCGTGGAGGAAATGGGAGGAACTGGCTGACCCGGGAGCGCCCCCCCAAAATAACCGCGGACTGGGTCTGCAGAAGGATGCGAGCCCCACAATGAGCCGCATCTAGATAGTAGCATCGCTCCCCCACAGATATCCACATGGACACAGTTTTGTGAGCACCCCGATTGGGTGTATAGTTTGTTACGAGTTCACAGTTGGGGAGGGAATCCAGTTGGGGAGGGACACGGGGTAATCATTAGTTCGCACACTGCGGGCTGTCCGTAACTCAGGTATCGCTGCCGGGATGGGGGAACCTGGTCGCTGGGGGGGGGCGGGATGGGAGGATCTGGCTGGGTCCTAGTGGTGAGTGGGATCCCAGACATACCCTCACAAAATATGGCCCACCCCACAGTCTACGGCGCACACAAATATGGTATAGTCACCTGGAATGTTAGGGGACTTGGGACCCCGAGTAAAAGATCCAGGGTGCATGCACGACTTAAACGCCAGGGCGCACACATCGCAATCCTACAAGAGACCCACATGGCAGACCCGGACCTGCAAGAATTGCGAAGTAAATGGGGAGGCCAGATAGTAGGTACATCTTATTCAACTTTTGCGAGGGGGGTTCTTATATGGATAGCGGGGAATGTCCCCTTCCTCCAAACATCACACAGGATAGATTAGGGAGGAAGGTATGTGATAGTCGAGGGCAGATTAGACGGTAAACAACTAGCAATCATAGGAATTTACGCTCCCAATAATGCACTGCCCGATTTCCTGAGTACGCTCACCCCAGCGCTGTTAGCAAATCCGGAAACACCCGCTATATGGGGCGGGGGACTTCAATTGCACCCCAGATCCGGTGCTGGACAGATCTAACCCCACCACACGGGTGATGGCCAATAGACGCATCAGACGTCCGCTGTTAGCATGGGCCAGTGAGATGGGCCTCCACGATATATGGCGCGTGAAGCATCCATCACACAGGGAATATTCATTCTACTCAGCACCACATAAGGTGCACACCAGGATAGACTTAATGTGGTGCACTCAGGATATCTGCACCACAGTCAGCGAGATAGAATACCTAGCTAAGACACTTTCGGACCACTCACCGCTTAAAACTACCTTAGACTGGGGTAGGCGGCGCCAAGCGATCCCAACATGGAGACTCCAAGTAGAAGCCCTACAGGACCCAGCATTCACAAACACACTGAGTACAACGCTAAAGCAGTATTGGGAACTAAACATTGACACTGCAAATTCAAGAGCAGTGGAGTGGGACGCGCATAAAGTAGTGATTCGGGGCCAGTGTATCTCCACTACATGGGGGGTGAGACGTACACTCCAAGCAGAGGTTGGTAAATTGGAGATAAAACTAAGAACACTAGAAAATGCGGTATCCCGCAACGAAGCATTATACACAACACTGAAAGAAGCGCGCGCAGAATATGCCACCGCTGACGCCACACTACGCCTTCATGACCACAAATACCATCTGGCCAGACTACATATGGAGGGTGATAAATCGGGTAGACTACTCGCATGGCTTCTACGCGAGGACCGACAACGCCCCCCGATAGGGGCAATAGAGAAAGGCCCGGGTGCATTGGTAACTACACAGGAAGGAATAAATGATGCGTTGAGGGAATACTACTCAAAATTATACACCAAACGCACATCCTGCAACACCCGGCAACTTAGGTCCTTCTTAGCTGACTCCCCCCTGCCCCTGCCCCAACTCACACGAGCAGACAGAGAAACACTAGAAGCCCCTCTGACGCTAGGAGAACTTAATAAGGCCCTTGAGCAACTACCAAGGAATAAAGCTCCAGGTGCAGACGGCCTCCCGTCAGAATATTACTCCACCTTTGCGACACACCTTAACGCACATCTCCTGAAAGTATTTGAAGAGGCATGGGCCAACGGGATGCTACCTCCTACAATGAGGGAGGCAATGATAGTAGTCCTCCCGAAACAAGGGCGTGAGCCCACTGACGTTAAATCTTACAGACCCCTATCACTGCTAAATCTAGACTGCAAAATACTCAGAAAAATTCTGGCCAATAGGTTAGTCCTCTACATGCACACTCTGGTGCACGAGGATCAGAACGGATTCATCCCAACGCGCAACACTTTCCTAAATATCCGAAGGCTGCTGAGCGTGATGAGTGACACTGCCCCAAACGCATCCGAGGAGGTGGTGATTTTACTTGACATCGGAAAAGCGTTTGATACCCTAGAGTGGGATTTTCTATTCGCCACCATGCAGCAAATGGGTATTGGCCCAAAATTCACACGCTGGGTACGCATATTGTACACTGACCCACAGGCCAGGGTGAAGACAAGCGGAGTCATATCAGGGAGCTTCTCGATCAGCAGGGGCACAAGACAGCGATGTCCTCTGTCTCCTCTCTTATTCGCCCTCGCGATGGAGCATCTGGCTGCGCGCGTTCGTGACAAAAAGAAGAATGGGGGTAGAAAGGAGTGGGACCCTCCACGCTATATCGTTATACGCGGATGATGCCCTGATATACATACGTAAGGGGGAGGGAGTGTTGCCTTCGGTGATGTCGCTGTTGTCTGAGTTTGGAGGGATCTCCGGCCTAGTAGTCAATTGGGGGAAATCTTGTATATTCCCGCTCGCCACCTGGCCCCCAGCAAAACAAGACAACGCCTCGGTGACTCACTTGAAATGGTGCTTTGATACATTTAGATACCTAGGGGTCAATATTTGCCACAAAGCAGAAGACCTCAGGGATGGCAACCTGGGGAGAGCGGTGGCCTCCATGAAGGGCTCAATGCAATTCTGGAACAGGCTACCACTTTCACCACTGGGAAAGGTGGCTTTAGCAAACATGCTGATACTACCTAGATTACTGTATCACTTCGCTGCTCTACCACTCCTAATTCCCAAAAGCTTTTTCACCAGCCTAAACGCTCTCCTATTACAACTTGTGTGGGGAGAGGGTAGAAGGCGAGTCGCTTTAACCACTTTACATTACCCGGTGGCAGCGGGAGGACTAGGTGCTCCAAACTTTGAACTCTACTTTGCAGCCTCACAATTACAGTGGATACTGAACTGGATTCACAGGCCCGAATCAACTGAGTCCGGCTGGCTGAACTCCCGACTTCAGGGAGTCCCGCTGCTCGTGTGGCTCACGAGCAAACAAGCCAAGAACTCATGTGAAAATCTATTGATGACAGTGGCACACGCATGCTGGAAGAGGTATATCCAAAAAAATGCAAAAGAACTCCCTTATTCTCCGCTCCTTCCTCTAGAGAGGCTTCCTGGGTGGACTGAGACGGGATCGCGCTCACCCACAATTTGGACAGATGTGGGCATATACACAGGGGGAGACTGCTTCGAAGAAGGAAAATTAATGTCATTCGAATCCATGCAAACTCTCACAGCAGTGAGCTCGGGACAATTCCTGGCTTATTACGCTATATGTCATGCAATCAGAAAGACATGGGCATCTGGAGACCTAGAACCAGATATCTCAGCTAAGCTACATCATATGTTGAGCTGCGATACCCAGGCCAAAGCAGTCTCAACCTCATAAACTCCTGAATAAACCCCCTGAACCTACTTTGCCAAAAGTCTGTGAAAGATGGAACGCTGTACTGCCTACTCCGATCACAGGGGCAGAATGGCCAAAAGCCCTGAGCCATACACGTGAGGTCTCAAGAAACCCCAGATTCCGATACACACAATTTAACTACATACACCAGACATATCTAACACCAGCCAGGATCAAACGCATGTTCCCCGAGACTGACCCGATCTGCCCCAGATGCAAAACACCAGTAGCACAGTTCTACCAGATTGGCTGGGAGTGCCCACGGCTGCAAGGGGAATGGACCGGGGTGGTCAAAGTACTAACAGAAATGACGGGACTAGAACTGGACGCGAACCCTAAATCCTGCTTATTAGGCCTTCGGACAAGGACGAAAAAACACAAACACTTACACAAATTTGTGGACCTAGCCTACACAATGTACAAAAGACTGATAGCTATGAACTGGAAAGCCCCTAAAGCACCCAACCTGAAAGACTGGCTCACCCTCACACTGCGATGGACCCGGGCTGAGCATCAAGTTCTGGTAAACCTGGCACGGGGGGGACTGCGAAATGCGGGCTGTGAGACCTGGAGCACATTACTCTCAAGGTTAGAGGCTAAAAACGATGAAAAACCTCCTTGAACTATGAATAGCCGTGTTTTGTCTAGGTGGTCGTGGGCTATCACCCGACCACAACACAGTACTCTGCTAGAGGATGTACACACGCATGTCGACAATATCTCAACCTCACTGATCATACACCAAACTCCAGGTGCACACACGCCAGACAAGACCAGCGGGCCAATACGCCCAACTAACAGATACTAATACATCAATGTTTCGCTCCCCCCCCTTCTTCTCCCGGGCAGAGAGATAGAGACCCCATGCGTGGAGATGGCGGTACCCCCCTGTAGCGACAAAACGCGTCAACTATCTGTATAGGCGAACTAAGTCATGTTGATCAGACTGTTAAGACCCAGTAGTGTGCGAATGTCTTTCTTGTTTTACATTACTTTAGTTGTTTGTTAATCTAAACATGTGAGAATCTAATGACCTAATGGAACCATGATTATCCTGATACGGTTAATATTCTTATGTAGGACAATGTATGATTCATTCGAAAATTCAATAAAAATATGTTAAAAAAAAAAAAAGATGGTTCACAAGTATTTTAGTATAGATTTTTGCATGGGTGTTAAGCAAGGCTATTGGACTATAAGAGGAACAGAGAGTCTGGTCCTTCCGAGGTTTCGGAACCAGAGTTATTTCAGCATGAGACATAGTTGGCATGAGGCCGGTGGAGCCAGAGAAAGAGTTATGAAGTGCGAGTAAGTGATCCCATAGCTAGGGATGGAAGACCTGGTCAAATGTAGGTGAGAGACTGTCAGGGCCGGGTGTTTTCCCCTTTGGGAGCATCTTCAGTGCAGTGCATAATTTGTCTGTACTAAAAGGTTCTTCAAGATCTTAAACCATTGCAGACTCCAAGGGCTGTCAGGATTGTATGGCCTGAGGATCTTCATCCCCGAAAGTGTGTAGCTGTTGGTTAATGGTGCAGAAGGCATTCTGTTTGTCCTGTACCAAATAGTGCAGTCACCTCCCTGAGTGAGGATTTTGGGTTTATGGGATTTAGCATACTGATGTCTGAATCTGCATGCTAGGAGAGTTCCCACTTTGTCCCTGTCATCGTAGATTTGCTGTTTAATTGTAAGTACGGATCAGTCATCTAACTTAAAGTAGAGCAGTCATAGCCACCCCTGTGATAGGGCTAGCTGCTGTTTCATTCTTTTTGTGGGGCATTCTTTATCGCCGCTCTGCTCAAGAGAACAAATTTACTCCGTAAGATTCCTCTCAAGGAGATAGGCCCCCTGGGCTCTAGCAATAGCAATAGTTGAGATACTACCCCGGGTAGTAGCCTTGAAGTCATCCCACAAGGTATGAAGTGGAGTGTCAGGAAGGGTGTTGAGTGTAAAGTATTCAGTGATGGTGTATTCAATGGCAGCCCTATTAACAGGGCCCCAAAGGAGTTGGGGGGAAGGGGTAAGCTCCAGCGGGGAGGGGAGTGGGGGAACCCTGGAAGTGTCATCCAGGTGAGTTCAGCGTGGGCATGCTCCGAGATAGAGAAATTAGATATTTGCACAGTGGCTTGGGCTTAGAGGAGGGAGTAGGACACAGATAGTCAATGCGCGAGTAGGAGAGGTGTACATAAGAGTACAAGGAATAGTCCCTGGTAGCAGAATAAAGATAATGCCAAGCTTCTACAAGGCCAATGTCGGTAATTTCTTTAAGTGAGGCTGGCATAGCTCCTTTTCACTGAAGGTGGGTTCTGCTGTGGTCTGTGGAGGGGCCCAGACTAAGTTGAAATCTCTCTACTGTAAGTTCGCGAAGGAAGTGTTTAAGTCGGTCACAGAGGATTTTTTTTTAGGAATACTTCTTGTGACTGGTTTGGGCGTTGAGTTTAAAAAAAGTAAGTGCAGACTTGCCTTTTGTAATCATCAGCTTAAGATACGTGCACTCCGGGTCCCTGGTGACTTTGGTTGGTTTAGAAGAATAGCCCCTGTCTTTGATCACATTTAAATTAATTAAACCTTTTTTTCAAAATGCAGACCGTATCCTTTAAAGAGAACTGGACTGCATTTAAAAAGAAAAATGGATACATTTTTTTTTTTTTTTAACATTTGTTTGAAAGTTGTTCCCTGCTTCCTCCCCAACAAACATATTTTGATATCCACTAAGGGAAAGGCGTCTCAAGGAACTTTTGAACCTTTGCAACCGCATTTCTGTTGAATGACATATGAAATATGACAGTGTCTATTATTGATGAGCTGCATGTTTAGTAGTTATCAGTGAGTGGTTTTTGGCTCCTGCGCAGATCTAGCATACCAGAAGAAGCTCTGTGCATTGGAAGACCTCTCTCGTCTTCACTTTTTATGTGGTTGGGATCCCCCCCAGTAGGTATTCCTCCTGCTACTACTGTGGTCCTTTAAATATGGAGATCTGTGGCCGAGGTGAAGTAGCAAGGGTGACTTTGTTATGGGCCGACATGCAGTTTCCCCAGGTAATAGCACTGGCAGTATTCGAGGAGAGACATACACTAAGAACTGTAGCTGCTCTACAACAGATTAAATCCTTTAAAGAGTGTGAAAAAGATGTGGGTTCACTACAGAGCCAATCCTTCTATTATTTGCAACTGGAGGCAAAACTGCCCTTATCCCCATAGCCAAACAAAAAGATACCCAGGGCATATAAAATACTAGTCATATATATATATACCAGACACCTTTCCTGCACTTAGATCGGATTGGAAGTCGAATCTGGGGTATTTGTCTCTCTAATGTTGTCAAACTGCTGAGGGCAGGTGTTTGCACTCACTTTGGAGCTGTAGGGTATTTCAGGTTTTTGGGGAAAAGATAATACCGGTACAGTCAGCTGTAATATGCTTATGAAAACAAATATAATATCCTCAGCCCACCTTGGTACGCAAATATTCCAGTTTCCATTAAATTTATTGTTCTTTGTGTGCTGAGCTCATATACCACCACCTTCCCTGGTTCCACCACTGATATTTTGTTTTACGACCTCCATGCTTCAAGCTCATTTTGTCAGTTTTCTCTTGATTATGTTGATAATCAATATACTTCAGTCATATTTTTTAAGGTTACTGATTTTGATTCAATATTGGTGTGATTCTCATGTGCTTTCGTCCTCTATGTGCCAGTATTAAACTGTTAATTCCCTTTATCTGTTCACTCTCCAAAGTATTTCTTCAGGGGGTTATTATGTCATTTCATTTCTTGTGGAATAAATCAAATAAACAAAAACTGAAAAAACTAGACAAAACATCCAGAAATTATAAATAGCACAAAAATGTATTTTCTTTTATGTACTCTGCTCGCTGTTTTTTTTTTTTTATATAAAGTTGTCCACCATGCCAAATAAAACCATTACATGCTGACCCACCTGATCACAAGCACATGACTTAGTATAACAACTCAAGTTTGAATAATTTCTGAAACTATGATCATTTTAGGCATTTATTATTTCAGTTCGAAAAGATATATTGAACGTCTTTGAATACTCTGGATATAATGTATAATAATGTGCCTTACTTGGGTTGGGCTTGATTCTGGCCAAGAAATAGATTGCTGAGAACTGGAAGATTGCCTGGGTGCAGAGGCTCGTCCAATGGAAGATGGGCTTAGAAAGCTGCCATATCTTGAAATGACCAATGTACTAAGTCTTGGGTGTCTGCTGAAACATGAAAATACTTTGGGACAATTGGTGAACTACCAGAGCATCCCCAGATAGGGTGCTGCTTGGTAGCTGCTGTATATCTCTTGTACAAAGTCACAGATTCTCACTTAGATTTGAATCTGCTGCTTCTGAAAGTACTGTATACTAATGGCTTGTAGAAGGCATTGGTTGATTTTGTGTTCTTATAAACAAAATACTAGTAAGGAGGTATGTTATAAAGAAAAACAATGTAAAATATGTATGGTCAACAGAGTTCCCTAAACAGGAGTTTATTAAAAAATAATAATAGGTTCAGTCAATTTTTGTTTCTGTTTAGGAACACAGTAGTTGCAGATAGTAATTAGAGTAATGTTTTCTGCTTTGCTTTCCTGCTACCTTTTCCATGCAGTCCACAGGGATAGGCAACCAAACTGTTACCTAAGAATGTTTTTTTTTTAATCGAAGTTACCAGTGCCAGAGGTCTTTTCCATTAGTTAGTTGGACCATATCTACATGACACACACTCTCTTCAGCATTAACTTTAAACTGATATTTGCCTATCACTTAGTGTCCAGGTAGTTTCTCCTCTTGCCCCCTGCCCCACAATATTCACAGGGGCAAACTCACCTGGCACCTGTGTTTGGTCATGTTACAGACACCTAGGATTAGTAGGTACCCCGAAAAGCCTTACAATTTCCTTAGCAGAGGTCCCCAGCCCTCCTCCCATAGACCTCTGGAAGTTCTGATGCTTAAAACTTTCAATTTGAAATAGTGAATTAAAAAAGATATTCATATAAAAGAACAGTGTGCAGTTTTATATTCAATTAAACATGTGGGAATATTAATCCTTGAACTAGAGCTCCGGTCCGCCTGGCCTTCAAACTGACACAATCCAGCATCTTCAGGGGCCTAACATGCTCCAGAAGAAAAACATGAAGAAAAAGAGGGCACCTTCAGAGCAGGACTGAGTGTGAGCCTGAGGTTTTCGATGAATGGAAGACAAAGAGCAGATGAATAGAAGAATGTGCCTCTTTCTCACCCCCTCACCCCTGTTGTGCCCTCATTTGAGAAATCATGGCTGCTGCTGGGAAGAGAATGCTCTAAGCCGCCTGACAAACCAAGACGGCCATGGCCCAAGGGAAGTGCATTTACAGAGACTCCTGTAGTAGGCACAGAGGAATGAGGGTCATGCTTGGAGCACTACCTGTGGCCACAACGATTGGAGTGATGTGCCCCAGGGTCCAAGATCGAAAAGCTCAAAGTTCTTTTTTTTTTTTTTTTCCCCAGCCATCTTTTATTGGATTTTTACATTGTCTGTTACAGCTGATATGCCTCCATCTTTCAATAACTTACTAATAGTCATAAAAGTAGTTACTAGAGTGGCAACTAAGCTGAACATCCACACATCAGTTAATTTACAGAATCAAGGTCCCTAAGATCGGCCACATCCTTGTCTTCTTGTGCCTGGCTGTCGGCAAAGTACAATAACAATAATGTTGGCTCCCGCATCAGAATATGAGTGTTGGCAAAAAACATAAGTACAGGGCTTCTGAAAAGGATCCTTTATTCTTATTTACTGACTCTTCTCCAGATTCCCTACTTTTCCGTTGGACCCTTTCTCCTCTACTTCCTCATTCACAGATATTCTAAATGTGCTTGCCACATACCAGAAAAACATGGTGTTACCCTTGAATCATCTTTAACACTTCCAGTGCCTCAGCATTGTTAGAAAGCTACAGTAGTTTCCAATTTTCTCTTGGGGAATTAGAGAGGCCCTTCTAGAAATTATGCAAAAGTAATTACCTATTGTCCATTACCCGATTAGTGTTTTCAAAGTTCTTACAGACTTGTTAGCCAGTTATTATGAGAAGACCCTCATGGTTTTGTCTAAAACCAGGCATGCACCATAAAATCTAGGCTTTGCCCTGTTAAGTTCTTCTTTGTTTGATTTACACATGCAAAACAAATTGGCCAGGATGTCCATGGAGTCTGAAAGATAAATATTGGTAGGACTGGAGTATAAGCATAAATGTATTTACCCATTAGTTACTAAGCCCTGAGATAAATGCACATGCTGTTGTTGCTCAAATGATAATTTACTGTGAAAAAACAAAAGAAAAGAGTTTTGTGGCAAAACAGGAAATGGTTTATTCAAACATTACGACCAGGAGAGCAATTACAGAACCTGCGTCTGAGGACCGTCTCTCATTGTACATTGATCTGAAGCAAGTTTTATTCATTTCTCTGGGTGTAATAAAACCATGAATATGCGAACAGTTGTCACAAAGTCATAGATACAATTCCAGATAGGGAATGCAGGTGAGCCTTGACCTGGCGTGGATACAATGTGTGCCAGCGAGTATGTGTTCAGATGTTCAACCTGAAGGGTGCGTGGTCACTGCGTTCGCTGTGCGTGCTGTGCACTGATTGGATAAGTGTACCTAACTACAAGTGGCATCTACCTTTATGGTGTTTTGTTGACTGCACACGTCCCCCTGGCCATAAGTGCTTTATTGGGACCAATCTCCAGGGACCATTGAAGTGTTGCTGCCTATCTGTGGGATCTGATCTAAGTTCTCCTCTTTGTCTGTTTGGCTGCAGGCTAAGCGTTAACCCACCTGTGACCTGTCAGTTATTCACCTTCAGGCCTGGTTCTTTAAGCCTGCCTGACCATGTACCTAACTGCTGGGGTTGATTGAGGGTTCACAATAGGGGGATCTAATAGTTGTCATGCAACTTAGTTTGTGTATACAAATGTCTTGTTAATGAGAGCATGGTCATTGATCAATCCGTTATCAACACTGCCTTTTTACTTTGCATATCCTGATTAATGTGAAATCTGTGTGACATAAACTTCTGAAATCTTAAATGATAGACAAGAGACTTTTTAATGGAGCTGCTCATTCATATTAGAATGAAATAACAAGTGGTGCCTCCTTTCCTTGATGCAGAGGAGGATCTAGAGGAAAATGTGTTAACACTTTTGCAATGAAAGGAATCAAATCTGGGAAAGGGAAAATAGTTGAAAGATAACAACAAGGGTGTAAATATGATCAGGGCTTGCGTTGCCCTTCTACCTGTGACTCTAAATTCTTCAAACATGGTAGTGTAGAAAGCCAATGTTGTCTAGGTCTACTTCTGAAATGTCCCCATCAGCAAAAAAGACAACTAACAGCCTATTAAGGAAACGTTCCTTGTGTAGGTACTCCGCCAGAAAGACTGTCCGCAAAGTCATCAAAGGGGTCGTTGACAGCTATCTCTTTAATTATTTTGCCAATGACTTGCTTGATGAGGAAAATGTCATTTAAGGCAGTAACCAGCCCTGTCAAGGGAATTACATCACCTACTGCCCAGCAGTTGTTTAATTTTCTTCTTCGTATTGAAGGAATGCTGTCACTGTTTTACAGGAAATACTTTGCTCCACTAATAAGGAAGAATGTAGGAAATCTTTCTTCCTTTTTTTCAATAGCAATGATCAGAAGTAGGATAAGAGTGAGGCGGGTGTGCAGTCGGCTGGCCCTTTACTCATTGTTCCAATCTGTTTTCAATAGTACAGCTTTCTAGATTTTCATTGCACAAGATGATTAAAGAACAAGAATTTTCTAGAACATTATTAAACCACTTCTTCAAAGGTGCAGTCCTTTGAAGCATTCCATCTTGAATGATTAAAGACGTACTCACCCACAGTTCACAGACTTTTATTCCCAAGAAAGAGTCGAGATTAAGAATAATCTAAAGAGGAGAAAGCGCAGGCAGACTAGGATAAGAAAGAAGAGGACAAAGTTAGTACAAATTGTCAGATCTTTATGAACCTTTGACGGACTGCTTTTTATTAGATCCTCCTCCAGGTGGCAAAAGATTTTTCTATGCCCTTTAGCAAGAATCACTTCCATGTTTGCCCTCATATCAGGAAGGTCATTTAGATTCTTGGTAAGTTCAACTAAAGGTTAACGCTATAGTCACAGGTACTGCGAATTTGCAAGAATACTATAATACTTGCTGTGCTAGTGAACAAAGATGGTAGGTGTTAAGAAGCATTGATAAGGATATTTCAGCTGTAACAGTCACCACTGTGAAAGTGTGTAGTTTCACAGTTAGATAGGGCTGAGACTTGGAGGAATATTTTGTTTTTGTAGAGTACCAGCCCACTTATGCGAATAAAAAATAAAGATAACGTGATTCTTTAGATACACAAGTTGACATAGGAGCAGAACTATGAAGGCACATTACCCCTTTCCTTTAGAGATCTATGCCAGAGTATTGTTATTCAAAGGAGAACGATTGTTTGGCAAGAAGAGGAACAAAACCCAGTAGCAATGAAGGTTACTACAGACCCTTATAGGTGGCTTGCAACAGAGAAAGAATTGCTCTTTTTCAATGCGCAGCTGTTTTAGTACCAGGTATACATCACTAGATACCAGCTACAGATGCACTCAAAGGAAACAGTCATACATTACGATTGTAAGGAAAAGAGGGGAGAACTGGACTTTGCCGCATGATTCCAATTAAGTTGCACTTTAAGGTGTTAAATGTTTTTGCCTTTGCACAGCTGTGGGCTAATAAATCTTATAACGCCTGCATCCTTGGTAGGCCATCTTTTCAAACTCATGAATATTCTTCTTTTTAAACCACAAACACACTGTTGTATTCTTAAAAATTAAGACGACCAACTCAGTCACCACAAATTTGCTGGAGACATTTTGGTGGCAACTAGAAAACAAAGCATCTGTTATGGTTTTGAATGGTACTGTGGAAATGGTTCCCAAAAGAGTTTGAAGCTAAGGAGTCAATTCCAGGTGAAGAAATAAACGGGGCACGAACCTTAGATGTCAGATTTCTGCTCATGTTTGTATGGAAGCGGGCTAGTTTGATTTTGCTTCCTTATTGTTACAAGGGGGATATTTTTTGTCGTATTTTTTTTTTTAGGTATATGCTTCCATGTTTTATCCACGAGAAACACAAAGTACAGTCTTATGGTCAGTGAACGCCATGACATCTCTGACTCAAGTCGGCTCCTAGAATCTACACCAAATGCACATCACCAGTGGTAAATCATTTGTGAAACATTTACCATATCTGTCCTTACATAAAGATTGGCAGAAAAGCACACTGTCAGAACAGGGTGTAATACTATAACGCTGTTAGTTCTCCCCTTAAATGAAATGAAATTACATCACAGCTAGTAAACCTTCTGGGAGATAACTTGGAGGTCGGAGTCCATGCGGATTCAGTCATGTCTGAGGAGTTCAGAGGGAATTATGAATGTACAGCAATTAAGTGTGAAGCTTCTCTGGAGTCGGTCTCTTCTTATATTAAATGAATTATGTAATGCACGTGAAGAAAGACGCGTGTTTAGGACGAGCTGAAATGGCAAGTTGGTAGGATATCCGGAAAGAAGAACGATTGCAGGCTGCCTTAGTTTTAATTTATTCATGGTAGAAGAAATGATGCAAGGTCCACTGTTAAAGGAACTCTTGGAGAATGTGTTTGTAAGTGTGTTGCTTTGCCTTGAGTGAAAGAAAAATAAAGAAATAGGTTTTTCTGGGTATTCCTGAAACACACTTACATTTCCACTACATGGCCTCGAGAAATGCACGAATAATTCCCTGCTGGCAGCCCAATAAATTGGCAATACAGTAGTCCTATTTATTGGTGACACTGACTCCAAATTGCAGTCCGAGGGGAATCGGTTGAGTAAGGCACCCACACTTTTCCCTAATTGGGAAGTCTTTACTGCAGGTGAAAGCCAGGTCTCGGGGTTTGGAGAAACTTCAAGAAGCACAGTATATTCTTGCTCTGGCTGGCAGCAAATGACATGAATTGATCATGTTACGCATTGTCATGATAATGGAGTCCTTCATGCCCTCCATACTGTGGATTACCAGATTGCGTTTGCCATTTTCTGTGCATTTCAGTGATAGTGATTTCCTTTCGAGGATAAAACATTACCATTTTGCTCACTTCTTTGAGATTGTGAGGCAAAGAGATGCTGCAAAGCGCTATCTTCTTTACTGGGTTTTTAGAGCCTACTCTGACTGATCTACCCAGCCTATTTGTTGGATTTCACAGTGAACGGTACTGTTGCTGTAACTTAATAACTAAAATTCATTACATTTGTTTGGCAAATCCGAGATTGACCCTCTTTTAGAGTTTTCTTACTCAGGTTCGTAAATCCTTTGTTTCGAATTTTACTTTACAAATACTTTTACCTTTGGGTCATTCTGTTCTAGTTCCTGCTTTTTTTCCTGGCAGATCGTAAAAAAATAAACCTCCGTCAGATATCTGTATTCCAGAGCCTGTTAAATTTTGGTGGGTTTTAGAATTTTTGGAGTTGCAGACGAGAACTCTGTGATATTGTTTATTGTGCCAACATAGTTCTAATCGTCAGAAATAATGACACCTACTCTACAAGAAAAGCTATTTGTATTTTTGCAAAAAAAATTAAAATACAGTTTCCGTTTGCACACTTAACACTGCTTTCAGTGATCTGACCCATACTCCTACCACATAATTTAGGCAAAACATCATGAAAAAAAGCATTTGAAAAAACTACCTAAATCGTGGACGATAATAGATGCCTGGTATTTATTGATAATGTGTAGCATATAAAGGACCTGTAACTCCAAAATCTTAACTGTCATATGCAGCACATATAGGCCTTGTTACAGCCAGGCTCTAATTAATCACTCTAGTTTGTCTTTAATTGCAATAGGATGTGCTTTGTAAGATTTCCATTGTCTCGACTTGCAAGGCAGCTATGAGAATGTGGATAATGGACAAGCACCTTATTCTACTATGATCCAAACCAACGGGCTCTAGTCCCTGTTTTTGACCGAGTGTATCTGTTAATTTTTGGATAATCTTCTTTTGAGTCTGTGGTGACCCATGGTAACTAGTGCTACCAGCGTACCTATTTGTTGTGCAAAATAAGCTAGTCGAAGTTTGACAAAAATGTTCATACCCTTCGTATCTTCACCCAACCTGATACACAGGTTGAATCACAATACTTCCTTAAGTCTGTTTCGTGCCTAGTTCTAATATTCTACCATGGGAAGCCGGTTTTAATTCTAGGTACACTGCATGTGCCCAAAAGTAGTCTCCATAGGTCTCAACTTATTTTCGTGAAACAGAAGAAACGTAGCACAGCTGATTGTTTTCCACTATGTGAAATAATCTGTTTTTGCAATTTAAACGTAATATCTACTCTATCTCCATCTACCTTAGCTAACAATCTGATTAAACACTGATGAATTTTTGACTCGATCAATTACCTCCGTTTGGTTTGCTGTGACTCTTGTTTAATTAATGCTACAGATGAAAAAGAAACAGCAAATTCATATTTTGTTCACACAAGGCCTAGACATTTGGAAATGTGTTGATCAGCATCCCGTCTTGAAAACTGTGATATATGTTTGTGTTTCTCTGAAATGTGTGCATTTCTTAGTTCCTATGATAAAACAGTTTCAGTAACTTTTTTTCAGATAAAGACTTATAACTACAGATTCCTTACCTTAGAATATTCCCCATGCGTCAGAATGGATCCAGAAAGTCTTGAACAGTAACTCTGCATGCTGAAAGGTGGCGTAGTTCTGCTAGGCGTCGACTTCCTCTGAAGTGACATCATGGTGCCTCTATAGGGCCTTCCTGGTGCACTGAGATCAGTTCCTTTTTTGTTCCACACCAACAGAACATATCCAGAGAGCTACTAACTCAGTAATTTTTTGACCAACCTTTTTTTTTCCTATTTGATTACATTTTTGATCTTTGCTCCCAGTGTGCTAGAACATCATGTGCCTTGCAAAACTTTCAGGGTTGAAGCATTGTGGGTTTTGCCACAGGCAGATGCCTGTATCTGAGTGTTCACTTATGTTGGCTCTGGTGTCTGTGGTTTGGGCACAACCCCAAGGCCTGAATCAAGTGCAGGTTGATGCACACAAAGGCAGTTCATGAGCAGATGATGAAGCTGCTGGCTGTATGGCAAAAGAAGGCAGCTGCTCCCATGTGTGTTCCTGTGGAAGATCGTTCCCGTAGTCTTACCTGCAGAAGATAGTCTTCCCACTCCAATACCTATTTGTCTGGTAAATCCAAAAAGCACAAAAAGTCGTTGAAGCATTCTTTGGCTTCACCTCCTCGACATTGTGCTTCCAGGCCCTGCTGCTGGTCTGCAACTGTGTAGCCAGTGTCAGGTTCCACTCCAAACTATCGCCAGTTTCCCACCGCAGAAGCAACACCTACCCAACTCAGAGAATTTTATGACATGCACACCGTCTTTGGGCCTCTGACTCCCTATGGAGTGCCTTCAGGCCTCATGAAGTCAAGATGTTCCCCTGCTGTGTTACCCTCAATGGATTCACCCCGCAACACTAGCCAGGCCGAATTGATCCAACGCTTGGATCTGGACTAGCACCACCCCAGGTGCCTACATTCACCCTGGCTCCGTCCCTTCTGCTGCCATTCATCAACAAGCAGATTATCATCCTCAGTGCAGTCCTGACACTGATTGAAGTCAATGCTGGTGCCGTCCAGTCGTTAACTTTGCCTGCAGTTTCCACCCTATGACAGGCCCCACCCTCCTGAAGTGGGAGATGAGGAGTAGGTGTATGGTCCTCTAGAGGGCCCTGAAGATAACTGGTATGAGGAGCTGGCTGACACAAGTGGTTTAGGTATCTCCCCAGACTCTGTCATAAATTCCCCTCTGGGGAAGGTTTTGTAGGAAGATGCTTCTTTTGTCACTGTGATGCGCTGGGTGGCAAAGGTTCTCGATCTCAAGCTGATGGTTGTTGAGGTCAAGACCAATGTCTTGACAGAAGTGCTTAAACCTGGGGTGGGCTCTTCTGAACATCATACTGCCCTTTAATGAAGCCTCCACTGACAGTCTCTTAGGGGCCTTAGTGAAACATTGCACAGGGACATCTGTGCACCAAATGATTTCCCGTCTACACTGTCTTGTCCTAGGAAAACTGCACTTTCTCTCCCAGTACCTCTCCCCCGAGAGCATGGTGGTGCATGCCTCAACAGCAAAGGTCAACCCAAGTGTATTCCCTACCACACTACTTGACGGAGAATCCAAGAGGATAGGCACCTTTGGAAAGTGCATCCTTTCTTCCACCAGCTCTGCCCGGCAGTCGGTGGAAACCACATGCCTTCTGGGGAGCTAATATTCCTATGTATTCGTGGGATTCCGTTGTGCAGCTGCTTCCCATGCTGCCTGCAGAAGTCTGAGCCATACTCAACTACACTTTGGTGAAAGGTAGGGATGCAGCAAAGTTCGGCATCCTGTGCGGACAGGACACCACAGGCTCCCGGGGTAGAGCCATGGGTTTTTCAGTGGTGCTGCGCTCCTTGCCTGGTTATGGTCCACTTGGTTGGGGATGTAGATTCTTCACTGATTGACATGTCTTTAGAAGGGCTCATACCTCTTTGACAACAATGTTTATGTGGCACTCAAGTGCTTTCCCAAGTGCAATGTCACTTCCAGATCCCTTGGCGCTTCCCTTATGACCACCACACACCAGCAGTCCTTTTGCCCCTTCTGTGGAAGTGGAAGGGGAAACTTTGGGTGCCTGCAGTACCAACCATACCCAATCGGGCAGTCTGCCTTTCAAGTATCGGCCTGTAGAGCACCAAAATTATACAGGAGCCAGGAGTGTGTCGACCAGTCTCCCCAGCCCCCCTCAAAGCCCCTTCAGTGCACCCTCCATCTAGCACAATCCTCCTGTTTGCCGCAGAGTCAGATACCACCTGCCTCAGTGGTCAGCAATGACATGTGACAAGTGGATGATTCAGATTATGCTGAAGGGGTACGCCCTGCCATTTTTGGAAACTCACTCTCCTCCGACCCCCCACCCCCCCTAACCAGCTCAAAAATGGCTGATTGAGGACCGTTTGTATTTCCGTCGTCAAAAAGTGCAGGCTTTTTAGGCCAAATGAACCATCTAGAGTGCTCGCACCAGAAGTAGGGCATCGTTAATATTCTTCTACTTTCTGATGCCAAAGATGGGTGGATGCTTCCTCCCTATACTAGATCTATGCCCTGTCAATGCATTCCTTAAAAAACAGAAATTCAGGAAGCTCACATTGGCTCAGGTTCTCTCTGCCCTGGAGACTGGATGGTAGCACTGGTCCTGTAGGCTGCTTATTTCCACACCTCAGTTCTCCTTCCTCCTGGCGCACAGGCGTTACCTACGGTTCACTTTTCCTCTCCATTGCCCCTCAGGTGTTCACAAAATCGATGGCGGTGGTTGCCCCTCAGGTGTTAGCAAAATCAATTGCGGCGAAGCAGTCTACATTCACTATGATTAACTATAAACATGCTGAATTCACAACCGACTCTCTCTCAGACCCTCTCTTTCATCCAAGCTATTGTGGATGTGGTGCAGTTCCACTCCTATCCTCTGGAGTGGCAAGTCAAGGATATTCAGGCTATAATTCTGATGTTTCGCCCTATATCCTGGATTTTAATGAGACGGCCTCTGAAGCTGCTGGGTCTCATGGCCTCCTGCATCCTGCTACTACAACACACCCAATGGCATATGCAGGCTCTGAAGTGGGACTTGAGGTCCCAGTGGGCGCAGCATCAGGGGAATCTTTCCGACCTGGAGTTTCCAAAGTGGTTCTCACTCAGACTTGTTTCACCTGGAGTGTAACTCTGAACTCCTGTAGGCCTTTCTGCTAACACCTCTCCTGCCTGTAGTTCTCTAGAAGATCAGAACCTACCAGGCCCAAGTCAACTTAGTGGCTTAGATTTTGTTTCGAAGAGTATGGTATTTAGAACTCCTGAACATGAGAATCTGTCCTTCGGTCAGGCTGTCCCTTCAGGATGATCTCCTGTTGCAGCAAACAGGGCAGGGTGCTCCATCCTAACCTGCGCATGCTCTTCCTTCATGCATAGAAATTGAGCAGCAACAGTTGAGGGTTTTCGGTCTCCCTCCCAAAGTTGTTGATGTCATTTTGGCAGACAGGCAACCTTCCACTAAAACTGTCTACATCTGCTGTTGGGATAAGTTTGTTGCTTGTGCTTTCTTTAGCCCAGCATGACTTTGCTCTGGGAACCGTTAAAGGTAATTTGTCTGTCATTTTGGCTTTCTTGCACCAGTCGGCTCAACCCTCTCTGTTTATGTTGTCCATTGTGAATCAGTTTTTGAAAGATTTATATTTATTACCACCTGCTTTTTTTGTGATGCGCCATTGAGAACCTTAATTTGGTCCTTACTTTTCTCATGTGTTTTTGCTTTTAACCCCTGTATAGCTGTCCTCCCCAGGACTTGACTCTGTAAACACTGGCAATTATATCGGCCAGGAGGTTCAGTGAACTCAAGGGTCTGTCTGTCCAACATCCATACACCAACTTTTTCCCTGACAAAGTGGTCCTTCGGATGTGTGCCTCTTTCCTTCCGAAGGTGGTCACCCCATTTTACATTGGGCAGAACATCACAATGCCTGCGTTCTACACTCCACCTTATCTGTCCACGGTGGAGGAGAGGCTCCATTGTTTAGACCCTAAACGAGCTCCGTCATTCTACACTATCTGCACTCAACATCATCTGGTGGATGTTCAGCTGCTTGTTGGGTACACTGGCGCGAAGAAGGGCAAGGGTGGGCAGAAACAATCCATCTCCTGATGGATAGTACTCTGCGTAAAAATCTTCTACCCCCTGGCGAAGACGCAAACGTTTGACAGCCTGTGGGCTCACTCCACCAGGCCAAAGTCAACTCTACTGCATTAGCACGCAGGGTACCAGCCCTGGACATCTGCCAAACTGCCATGTGGACATCCCTCCGTATGTTCACAAAGCACTACTACTTGGACAGTAAGGTCTGTTGTGAGGGGCATTTCGCCCTTTCAGTCCCCCAGGATTTTTTGCTGTAAGTCATTTGGCAGATCCACCTCCAGAGAGGTATTGCTTCGATATCTATTCTAAAGTGAGGAATCTTCAGTGAGAAGACTCTTATCAGAAGAAAACGTTACTTATCTTCTGTAATGCTTTTTCTGGCAGAGACTCTGTCTAGCTGCAGATTCCTTACCGAACCTCCACATACTGCAAGCTGTGCTCTTTACTCAAAAGAACCCTTTAGACACTGCACACTGGTCAGTAAGTTAACATTGGTTTTTACATGGCATCTCGTTTTTGGGGCAGAACTAGTCACAAAAGAAACTGATTGCAGGCCCGTTGGGCTGGTGCCTATATAAGCATCCCAAAGCCACTTCTGATGAAGGTGGTGCAGAGCTGAACAACATCACCTGCCGGTGTGCAGAGGCACTGCTCAAGACTTTCCTGATCCAGTCTGATGCCTGAGGAATATTTTAAGGTGAGGAATCTGCAGTTAAATAGTGCCTTTACCAGAAAAAAGCATTACCAAAGGTAAGTAACTGTTCACTTTGTTCTGTTAATGGTGAATTATTCTACATTTTTTTAATGTTGTCTCATCTCTCAGACAGATGATCCTGACTGGGTGCGTGGCCTTTGCTCGTCACGTGGGGCCAACACGAGTTGAAGCTGAGCTTTTGCCGCAGTGTTGGGAACAGGTGATTGTTAATCATGTTTTGAATTGATAAAGGTTATCTATAATGTACTCTAATTGTTCTTTTTCAAATATCTGCACTTCAAAACCAGTACAGTGCCATGGAGGGATGTTTCACCTATTCTCCTGGTGCATATATGACATGGTATATACAGAGGTTAAAGTGGGCAGGCTCTATTGGTAACGAGGTGTCTGAGCTTTTCAAATTTTATCAAACCGGTGTGGCTATGCAAGATGGCCGACGGGACGCATCTCTGAGTAGCTCCTGTACAGTCTCTACTAATTCTGCATGACCTGCTCTGCCTCACATAAAAAAAAGTTACTGGAAGTCCTTTGCGAGGCTCAGGAAATTTGTACACTCCCGCCTACCATGAGGAAAGGGATTATATGTCTTGTGTTGAAACCCAGAGGTGACGCGACTGCCCCCCCACCTCATACAGACCTCTTACTATATTAAATTCTATAAAATATTGTTTAAACTCTTAGCAACCAGACTGGGAAGGGTAATTCTGGAATTGGTGCACGAGGACCAGTGTGGATTTATGCCAGCCCGAAGCACAACGTTCAACCTATGATGACTCACTCGTGATGCATGAAACTACAGGGGATGAACGTGCACTATCCCTGGTCTCCATTGATCTGGAGAAGGCTTTTGATATGGCGAAGTGGGCCTACTGGATGGAAGTGTTGGGAAGGATGGGATTCAGACCATCTTTAGTGTCTGGATGTGCCTATTGTACACTAATTCCATGGTTCATTTAATAATGGGGGAGACCTCTCGGAAGCATGGTCAGTGAGAAGGGGAACCAGGCAGGTATGTCCACTTTCCCCACTCTTTTTTCCCCTATCGATTGAGCCTCTGCTCTGTTGTTGCATAGAGAGTTGGAGCCCTGGGGGATCCAGGTAAAAGGTCATCATGATATTATATCCTTATACGCAGACGATGCCGGGGTATATGTACACTCTCCCAGTAGGTTGCACCAGTCTTGCTGGGACTGCTCAATGAGTTTGGTAAGGTCTCTAGGCTTAAAGTCAATCCCTGGAAGACCCTCCTGTTCCCACTTGGGTGCTTGGTCCAGAGGCCCCTGGATCAACTGCCTGTGTTGGGTCTGCATTGGAAGACGGAGGGATTCAGATATTTGGGCATGCATATCATGCATACGGATGCAGCACACAAACGTCTGAATGTTGGTAGTGTGCTGAATGATTTGGGGGGAGATTAATACGATTATGGAACACGCACCTCCTAGGTATCATAGGAAGGGCTGCAGTAGCTAAAATGTTTTTTGTTGTCCACTGTCACTAACTCATCCAGAACACGATGTTCACCCTGGGTCCCCAATTCTTCACAAGCTTGATAATTTGTTGATATCATTGATATGGGCTGGGAAGCATAGTAGGGTAGTGCTGTCAGTCCTTAAGTGTGATACGGAGTATGGGGGTCTGGCTTTATCAGATATGCACCTTTACTGTTATGCGGAAAATCTACAGCATGCTGGCCGCTGGTTAGCTGACAGTGACACATGGGAAAAATGATTATGCACATATGCTAGGGGATGGTACCTAGGCGTGCCCACTGATGCGGGGGTGATCGGATTGTCCCGTCCCTTGTCTGGCAAGGCAGACAGCAGCGCTATGGAAATAAGTGGTTAGGAATGTAGTGCGCAGGGCCCCATTTGACAGGGAGCTTAAACTCTGGGATCTGGCAGCATTTAAGGCACTGGATGTGGGTATGTCCATGGATCTATGGAGGGCAGAGGGGTGTCTGGTGGTGGGCTACTTATACTCCGGAAAAGTCTTTATTACCTTTCAAGAGGCACAGGAAACCTTTAGAGTGGGGCCAGGCCAATTTCTACATTATTCTGGGTTGGAGCACACTGCCAGAGAGATATGAGCTGGCTTTCCCACAGCACTGCAGCCCTCTAGTGGGTAAGGTGGTCTATTTCTGTGGCGAGGGAGGGGAGGCACTTAATCACCCTATTTTATAAGGCTATCCATTTAGAAATGGTCAGCGCTTCCTATGTAGCGCGTAGGAGTTGGGAGAGGGAATTAGAAGTATCCATCACGGATGTGGATTGAGCACAGGCTTGTAAACTAGTGTAGACTGAGCCCTGATATCAGCAATTTAATTTGCTACACTAAGGGCCTGATTACGACTTCGGCGGAGGGGATTACTCCTACCCAAATGTGATGGATATCCCGCCCGCCGAATTACGAGTCCATTATATCCTATGGAACCCATACTACGTCGGCGGGATATCCATCACATATGGGATCGAGTAATCCCCTCCACTGAAGTCGTAATTAGGCCCAACATTTCTACATCATACTTACATTCGCTTGAACAGGACTGACCCTTCTAAAGAGGCTAAGTGTCCATGTTGGGGGGAGTTGGGTGCTAACTTATTGCATCTCACCTGGAACTGTGCTGGGATCCAGGGATTTTGGAAGGACGTGATTCCTAAGATTACAAGAGCCACTGGTATAGTGATCCCTCTGACTCTGATAGCCTGTCTCCTGGGGTTAGTAAAACAACCTAAAGAGCGGGAAGTACTGGACCAGCTCGCCCAACTTGATTTTTTTTTTCCAGCCAAACCGAAAAGTAGCCATTGGCTGGTTGAGCACTAGGTTGCCAGTCTTGAATGTGTAGCTGCAGGATCTCCTTAAATGGGGGTAGCTGAGGAGACCCGCATGCGCCTGAATTGTAATGGTGAACGCGCAATGAATGCTATTGCAGCATGGGGGCTCCTTATTGATAACTTTAATGATGAGAACTCTATCTGTTCGGAAGCTAGTTCCAGCTATGAGGGATAAACTGGTTGGACACTGTGTTATGGTGTTATAGTTGTGACAACAAAGTGTGCAATTGGTGGATTTCTTACTAGTCTAATTTTGACGACTTGGATTGAGTAATGTACTGTTACTCAAGGAACGTCATGAAGGCTCCTATGCTTTGTTGTAGTTGATATTGCTGATACTTGCAATGCCACAATGTGTGATCATGGTACATTGTATTTAGGAACTTGCACTGCTCAAAGGGTAGCATGTGTATTTCTTTTTTAAACTGAATAAAATTAAGTTTTTAAAACGTTTTTATCAAACCAGTTCCCATGCATTCTATTAAAGAATAACTGTCCTTGCCCCTGAATGATGACCTTGCGTTGTCTCAGATTGAAAGAAAGTAATGGGGCCTCCTGCGCTGTGAATTATAGTTTATTTTGCATTTCTTTTTCATGTAATGTGTTTGAATTATATTCTGTGTGCAGTTACGTCTAGGTGGAAGCCTTAACATTATAGTTCACATTGTGTTCTTTTTAGTTATGTGCTTGACACCGCCCACTTCAACACATTGACCCTTCCCAACTGTGCTCAGATGCATAGTTCCCATACTTTTTTTATACGCTTTTTAGAATAGTTTTATACTTAATTAAAAATAAACCAAACTTTTCGGTATTTACTGGATTGATGACATTACACACAGTAAATAATTAGAAATTATTACCATAAATTAGTCTGAATAACTCTGATGGAAATGCCTGAATTTTAATATTTTTGTAAAACTTTTCAGATTCCACAATATTTTTGTGTAACAGAGTGCCTTTATGTTCTTTTCTGCTCACCCTCTAATTATTTTTTAACTATATACTTCAGTGTAAAATATTTCCCTGAAAGTTAATCTATTTTCCCTCATATTTAAACAATAAAAACAAAAGTCCCGCTTTTTTTTATGGTGTTGCCTATAACGTATTTAAATTTCCTTAAGATATAGCACCTTGAACATCTGCTAAAATATTGCATTAGTTCAAGTTACTACAAAGGTTTCTGTCATTGCCTTTTCTACAGAGACAGTTACATTATGACCAAACTACACCTGATGTCCGATGCAAAGAAAAGTAATTGACATGTTGAGGCTTTACTTGCTAGTTTGCTTGCACAGAAGATGAATTTAACTTGTAGTAATGGTTTGTGTTATATATTGTAATAGTAATAATACAAATATTTGAAAAGTCAGTACCTGGACTTTCGAAAGTTCTGCAATCTCATACGGATAGCAGATTTAGTAGTGAAAGAGTGTTAATTAACTATAACTATCAACCTGTGATGCAATATCTGTTAACTGGACAAAATATATCTTCTAGTAAGTTATCAGTTGTTATTGACAAGAACTTGCTAATAGATGTTAACTGTGCATTAAGAAAGCCAGTGGGAGTCGTGGCCTGACCGAATATGGAGTGGTTGTATCATTTGATCTTAAGCAGATTTCTTGGACTTTGACTGGAAATTCTTCAGGTAGGAACCCTCCTGACTAGTTGGCAACTTATAAAGGGACATTTTTCCTCATGTTCCTTGTGTACCTCTCTAACACAGAGGTGGGATTAGGACTGCTTCGCCCAGCCGATTCATAGAGGTGCAGTGTCTCGCAGGGGGACCTGAAACATTGATGCAGCTTAATGTTGGAGCTGACGAAGAACCCATCCAAGACACCATACAAGGATGTTGGCCTTAGCTTCCTTCCTCCTCACCAACGCCAGCGATAGATCCGTGAAAGGGCAGACATTCAAAATGGCTCTTGTTCCAGAAAGCCAGCAACAATTGCCAAAAATAATTGTGGATCCTGTAGGCAACCTGTGAAAGGAAACCAGTCGTCCATTTTCCTGAACTGCAGTTTTCTCATTGGTGCCAGACATAGATAATTGGCAGTGACTGTTAAAGGAGACCTCGTCAGAGTGGAAGAGGAGATGTAGACAGAAACAATAGAATGAAATTAAACTCTAAGCACAAGACCCAAGTCATATACGTTGTGTAAGAGGGTCTCTCATGTCGCTCATTACTGAAATCTGCCTTCTTTTAGATAACTAAGAGCAGTACCCCAAATATCCTGCGATTACTAACCACATGACAAATTGATGCAAATAAATAAGATGCACATATGGACACTTGGGATTGTGTAGCCACCCTGGACTTCAAAGTGGCAAAGATGTTGCCTGGTAAGGAGGAGAGATGGTCTGCACCCTAATACGAGGATTCACATGCAGGCACCAATTTATCACCATTTCAACGTACACCGAGGCTTAGAAGTGACTAAAGTTTACAGGAAGTTTATGAAGGTATACTTTCTGAATTAAAGCCCAGGTAGAGTTGGGTGGTAGTATGTGGCTACTGATAAGACAAAAGCCTGATTACGTTCAGAGACCTGAAATAAAGAGTCCTGCAGGGGGAAAAATCCATAATTTAAGAATACTAATGTTATTTTTTGATGCAGAGAAAGCATTCAGTTGTGTGCACTTGACAGTTCCAAGGCAGCCATCAACGTCTGTGGCCCCAGATTCCAGAAATGGGTAGAATGGTTACGAGCATGTCATGTATCAACTAGCCGGTTCCCACTCCAGCTGGTGGTAGCTGACATTGCGGTCAAGTTTGGAAAACCATTGTGCCCTGTTCAGTTCTGCTACAATGTCATCCATAGTAAGAATGATATGTAGTTTGCGTCACATAGCCTTATTTGGAAATCACATACCCACACAGGGCCGAATTGCATCAAGTTGCTTGGGCTTTGGTGCAATTACCAGGGGTGAGACCCAGGGTATGGGACCAGTGACTTTCCCAGTCACCTCTTACTGTTACAGACTTGGTTGCTCCTTCTCTACCAACAGCCTCCAGTAGTAGAGCACCATGGGCCTCACAGTGGCATCAGTGTGCAACCTCACCATGGTGTTCTTCAGCAGCCCTAGCCCCTCAAAGAGCTGGGAAAACGTCTGCATGATGATGGTGGTGTGCGACTTGTGGATCTGCCTTCTGAAGATGAGCCCCAGGTCCTCTGCTATGTGGCAGTTCAGGAGAGCACCAGTGAAGCTGTTCGTGACATGGAACCAGCCCTGTTTTGACCTTTCTTCGCTCACCAATCCAGCTTGGGGTGTGGTGTTATCCTTTCGTGTTGGGTGGTGGCCATAGCTTTCATGGAGCCTCCAATGTTTATTAGGGCCCTCACAAACGTGCCTCTGATCTCCATGGTGCACATAGGGGGCAGGCGTTTCTGGTTGCCTTCTGTAGGTCATTGTAGGAGAGCAATGTCCCTTCTCTGAACAAGAGCCCCACCCTGTGCACTTCTGTATCCCTGAGTTGATGCAGTCCTTGCAGTCCTTGCCAATGATTCCCGTGGAGGGGGGCTGTTAAGTAATCAAGTGGGAGCTCAGCAGAATAAGGGCGTTTGGTTCCAGTTCTTTGCGGGCATCTATGCATCTATGCTAGCAACATGCCATCATCTTGTGCTCCCTCATCACCCCAACAGGAGCTGAATGAGCCAGACCCATCCGGTGTTCAATCAGCCTATCTTTAGGCAGGGTCTGCCAGCTCCTAATCCACTGCATGAAATATTGCAGCTGCTCTGCAATATAGTAGGCTTCGAAATTTGGTGTGGTCAGCCAACCCGTCATGGTTGGTTGTTGCAAAGTGGAAAGTGCCACCCGCTTGCGACCCTTTCCCCATACAAATGATAGTCATGGAGTCAATTTCCTGAAAGATAGCTCAAGGGATTTTAATAGGTAAGGGTGTAAATTAATAGAGTAATCGAGGCAGTACAGTCATCTTCAACAACACCACTCTTCCCATCACTGATAATGAGAGTGAGCCCCAAAAGTCCATGGCCTGCCTCAGGAGCCAATTGTCCGTCTGATGTTGCCCTCCACGCGTGATAAACTCTCACTCCTAGATACATAATGGAATGTGGTTCCCATTTTAATGAACCCAACTCTACTGGTAGGGGGGTGTCTAGGCAAACTGGAAACCAGCTGGTTTTCTCCCAGTTAACCCGAGGCCCGATATGGCACCAAATGTTTGTAACAGCTGTTAGTCCCCAGTCAAGTCTTCCCCCCTGTCTTGTAGGTCATCTGCATAGAGCGCTATATGCTGATATTCAACTAGCACTGTAGGGCCTCTATAATTGTTCCATTGGCAGGCCTAGTGCGCAGTGGGCTCTATTGATGTGGCGAACAGCAATGGAGAGAGGGGGCACCCCTGATGGGTGCCTCGTTCTATCTCATAGCTTAGAGAAATATGCTTACCAGTCTTACTCTAGCCCTTGCGGCCACATAAAGAAGTTTGACCCAGTTTAAGAACCCATTAGCTAGGCAAAAACTAGTATCGCCTTGGCCAGAAAATTCCATTCCAGGCAGTCAAAAGCTTTTTCAATATCTACTGATAAAATCGCGGCTCGTGGGGCTGTGGTCGGAGCTTTTTCTAGCATTAACATCAGTTGACGAATGTTCAGTGCTGTGTTGCGAGCCAGAATGAAGGCCGATTGATCTTTATGTATCAGCCGAGGCGTATGGTGTAAGAGTCTGGCAGCCAGTATTCTGCTAGGTCTTCATGTCATGGGGCTGTTTCCCAGGTTTCAGTAGTGGAGCCATGAGCGCTTCTCTGGTTGACGTTGGAGGGACCTTTACCTGCTTGACCTCATTGTACATTTCTACTAATTTAGGTGCCAATTGCTCAGTAAAAAGCAGCGTAGAACTCAGTTGGGAGGCCGTCAGTGCCTGGGGTTTTTCCGTGCGCCAAATTGTTTGTGGCTGCCCTCACTTCTGGCAATGTAATGTCCCCTTCCAACAATTCTGCCTCCTCTTGTGATATTCTAGGAAACTTAAGTGGAGCAAGGAATGCCTTAATGTCATGTGGGGATACTTGGGACTTGCTCTTGTACAACCTAGAATAGTAGTCATGAAAGGCTCCATTGACATCAGCTTGTGTATGCAATCATAGTCCAGAGTCTGTTAGGATCTCCGAATTGGAGTTCCTCTAATATTGCTTGAAGCCAACCAGGCTAGGAGCCTCCCCGCCTTATCCCTGGTTGCATGGGCTGTTATCATATCATTTCAATTCGGTAGTCATGACAATGGAGTTGCTCAACTAGTTCTGCTACTTTTTCTTTAGCCCTCAGTAGGGACTCCCAGTTGGCCCGACACCCCGCATGCGCCATCTCTTTATGTTTCAAATTATAAATGGGAGACTAGTATGAGTAGTCCCTATCCTGCGGGTGTAAAGTGCGCCAGTTGTCGACCAAATTCAAATTCTCCACCAGGACGTGAATGCTTGAGCAAGCTTGCGCATCAGGGAATCAACCAGAGGTGAGACCTATCTAGGACCGGGTCTCCCACACAGTTGAAGTCCCCTCCAATTAGGACTTCGCCTATCAGATATGGAGCAAGTTGACGGGATAGCTCACCAAAGAAGCTACCTTGGTTGAAGTTAGGGGCATAAATGTTAATGAGCGTTATAGCTTTCCCGTGCAGGTGACCCCTGAGAGCCACAAAGCGTACCCCAGGGTCTTCCCTGTGATCAGTGCATCAGAATTGGACCCCAGGCTTGACCCAAATTAGCACCCCCCAGCATATGTGGAATAAGTCATATAGTACAGTTGACCTCTCCGCCGCCGCTGTAATGCTAGTCCCCCTTTCTGGAAGATGTGTGTTTCGTGCAGTATAGCCAGCTGGACCCCTCTGCGGGACAAATAGGAAAACACCTTATAACGTTTTCTTAAGGAATGGATTGTTATAGTGTGTGGGGGTGGGCATAGTGTGTTGTAAGACCAAGGGTTGACTCTCAGCCGGGTCATTATCTGAGCGAGGTACGGCTGGGACCAGGCATATGTGACCTAGAGCAGGAAAGCACCCATCACTTTGTATTCTGCACAATCCACTAGCAACCAAAACATCAACAGAACATCCCAACTCCCCTTCCGGTGCACCGGTTGGTAAACCCTCCTTGTCCATACTAAAGAAACAGACACCATATATATGGTATCTTCCACCTCTCCGGTTGAGGGGTGGTTGAGGACCATGTGCCGGTGCGGCCCACTGCACCAAGCATTAGGGTATTTAACTGGCTGTACAGGAGTGGCATACTTTCCATCTTTGTGTCTTAGGCTTCAAAGATCGGCCTCACTTCATTTTGTCCCACCTACTCCCCCCCCCCCCCCAAATACTGCAGAAGCGAAGAGATCTGCCCCAACTCTCCCGCCTCTGCTGCTCCAGTGGTTGTCAGTTGATGCCCCCTCCAAGTCCTCCTGCATTCTGTCCTCAGGGGAGGTCGTCTGATGTACAAGGAGTGACAACGGGGAGTTCCAACTCAGAATCTGATAGGTCTGAGTGATCCGCCCACGTCATGACATTACTTGAAGCAGTTCCCTTGTCCTCACCCAGCTTCGCCAGGTTCCCACCCTGGGAAGCAGGGCTGGTCGGCCCCCGCCCAAAGGTCACTATATCTTCGAGTGCCCGACGTCGGGCCTGACTTGACTCCTCGGCAGAGGGGTGGCCCCCCAGGGGCCCCATTTATTTTCTTTTGAGCGCTTTGTGTGTGGTGGCTAAGAGTCTTGTGCCTCTGCGAGGCTTGCATTTACTGTGTTTCGATCCAGGACCAAACCTCCTGCGGGGTATTGAAGAAGAGAGTGGTACCTTGCGATACAACTCTGAGTCTGTCTGAGAAGATCATAGCATAGGGTACTCCCATTTGTTGCAGCTTTTGTTTTGCAGCTAGGAACGTGTTTCTCCGATTTTGGACTTCTTTAGAATAATCGGGGAACACCATAATTTTGTATTTGTCCATCATTGTATCTCCTTTCTTCTGAGCTTGACCCAGAATGGTATACCTGTCCTTATAATTTAGGAGCCTCGCTATTACCATTCTAGGTGGGGCCCCGGGTCTTGGCGGGCGGGGATGAACCCTGTGGGCCCTCTCCAGAGCAAAAAACACCTAAAAGTCAGTAAGTGCAAGTTCCTCCCTTATCCAGGTATCTAGGAAAGGAAGCATGTCCCGGCCCTCTGATTTTTCGGGGATCCCCAGTATTCATATATTGCTCCTTCTGGAATGATTCTCCGCATCTTCGGCTCGCTGCTCAAGTGCTCTTACTTTGTCTTCCAACGTCAACAGTCGTGATTGTGTTACCTTTGTAGTGGTTGGGACTGCTGCAAATTCTCTCTCCACTGTGGTAACCCTCTCGGCCAACTGTTGGTGGTCATCTTTCAATAGGCCAAACTCGGCTCCAAGGGTGTCGATCTTTGTTTCTAGCGCTTCGCGGGTGGCCGTTATCGCCTGCAGGATGTCACCAAGTGTCGTGCCCCCTAAGTCTGACTGGAGGTCCTCCACCATCACCCGTGTGCTAGGCTTCGGCGGCGGCTAAGCGCAATCCACTCCTGTATGTCTCTTCTTATGCGATTTCCCCATGGTGGTGAGGATCCGATCCAGTCAGTGCTCCCTTTATAATTCTTGTCCAGCCGTCAGTAGTTATGTCCCTTCAGGATTTGCTGGCCAAGGGCCCAGTGGCTCGGTCGCCACTCCCTCTTTTGGTCGTCCATTGATGCACTATCACCAGTCTGACGTCTGGTTCCTTTGTCATCTGCCACTACCCAGCAGGACCGGATCCCACCGAGCGGCCACCGGTCCTAATCACAACCTCCGCGGGCACCCAGCTCCTCCAAGATCACAGTGTCTGCTTAAGCAGTGCCCCCCCGCACTGGGCCCCATGTCTCTGTCCTCACCTTGGGGAGGGGTGCCTCCAGAGTATTCCAAGGCCATGACCCCAGCTTCACCCTCCCCGTCAGTTGCTCGTCGCCTCCACCTTCAGGTTCCGTCCAGGGCTGCCCCTGCCCTCCCTGGGGAAGAGGAGGGGGGGCTTGTGGGGTGCCAGTAGCTCTTACTCCCCACCAGATCAACCTGCAGGACCCCAGGGAGGAGTGGGAGGACGCGCCGTGGATCCGCACCTTGTCCCTGGCCCCTAGACGCATCCACAGTCCGGTGTCGCTGACTGGGCCCCTGCCTTCAAGGCTCTGCTGTGTGCCTATTCTCCAGGAGACCGGGGCCACCCAGGCGCCACCAGTGCCCCACCCACCCAGGCTATCGGAGAGGGGCTGGAGGAGAACTCAGCACGACGCACCAACAGGCCGCACTAGGCCTCCGGGCTTTCAGCGCCTGCTCCCCCAAACGTCTGTTGTGCCAGTCAGATCTTCCTTGCTGCAGGTAGCTTCCCTCATCTGTCCCAGCGGCCCATCTGCTCATCCTCCAGGGGGGGGGGGTGCGAGGGCTTCGCCGGCCCTACGGTCCGCCCCAGCCTCTCTGCTCACCCAGCTTTGGCCGAGGCCGCAATCGTGGACCGAAGTGCCCCTGCGGGTCCGTTATCGCTGGGGGAGGACCTCTGCCAAAGCGGTGCGCCACTCCATTGCAGGCGCCAACAGGATTTTGTCAGTTAGTGTGCTGGCCACGACGGAGCAGCGTTTTACACGTCTGCTTTCTCTGCTATCTTGGCCACACTTCTACCAAAAAGAAAGCCAGTTATCACACTTCTGCATTTAACTATTCAATGAGGTCGTCAACACAAGGCATTTCCTTACTAGGTTGTGGTAAGTTCATGGCTTTCATGGTAACAACATGAAAGTCTAAATATACAAATACAATTTAAACTCTTAAGGAATAGTTGTGGTTTAAAGGCACAAGCACATTTTATTAAATTGCTTGATGGATAAAGTTTTTCAAGATTGTTGGAAGCAAAACTAATTCTTTCAGGTTGTTTTACTCGTATTCTTTCTTTCAGATCCAGATATAACTGATAGTTTAAGTTTGATGGAGCCTAGGTCATATTATTGTACTGTTACGTATTTAAAACAATTCAACACAGAAAATATATTGAATTATATTAGGTCTTACATCTCACATTGTCTCTTAGCTTTCTTTGAAGGTTTGTAGTGTTCTGACGTAAATATACTTATCCAGCTTTTCCAAATAAATGTTCTTTGAGCTTTTTGACTATTACATTCCTGTTTAATTAATTATTTGCTTTCTGGGCGTGTGAACGTTGGAAAGTGCTAATCTGTTCCTACAGTCAGGTTTTCAGTCATATGGCTAATATTAACAAGCATTGGCAAACTCATTAGGTCTCGCCTATGCAAGAGCTGTTGGCTTTGTCAATGTGTTTTGCCATGTTGTACACCAGTGTGGCTGCTGTTCTGCATGGCTACAAGTTAGTGGCTTGGAGTGTCAGAGTGGAGTGGGGGTGTAGAGTGTTGTAGAGTGGATTTGTTTCAATGTTGTAGAGTGTATTGGGGGAGTAGAGTATCGTAGAGTTGAGCAGAGTAGAGTTCAGGAAGAAAGTATTGTTGAGTGGGTGAAATAGGATGGAATGGGTTGGAGTGGATTAAGGTGGGGTGGATTGGATTGGCATAGGGTGGGGTGGATTGAGTGGAGACAATTGAATCGGGGTAGGGTGGATTGAAATGGGGTCAAGGGAAATGGATTGGATTGGTTTTGAGTGGGGTTGATTAGATTGGATTGGGGAGGGTGATTTGGATTGGAGTGATATATCTGGTGTGTGGTGGATTGGATTGGGGTGGGTTGGTTTGGAGTGGGGTGGATTAGATTGGAGTGGGGTGAACCAGAGTGGTGTGGACTGAACTAGGGTAGGGTGGATTGGATTAGGATATAGTGAGATGGATTGGAGTAGTGTGGTGGATTAGGGTGGGTGGGTTGGAGTGGGGTGAACTGCATTGAGGTGAGATGGATTGGATTCCACTGGAGTAGGGTAGATCGTATTGGGGTGCATGGGATTGGCTTGAGTTGGGTGGATTGGATTGTGTGGGGTGGATTAGGGTGGATTGAGTGGGGTGTATTGCATAGGGGTGGAGTGTATTGAATTGTAGTGGGGTGGATTGGATTGTGTTGTATTGGAGTGAGGTGGATTGGAGTGGAGTTGATTGGTTTAAATTGGAGTGGACTGGACTGAATTGGGGTGGACTGAACTGGGGTGGGGTAGGTGAATTGGATTGGGGTAGAGTGTGGTGAATTGAAGTGAGTGGTGTGGATTGGGGTTGAGTGGATTGGAATGGGGTGTATTGAAATGGGGTGGGGTGCCTGGATTAGGGTTTGGGCTGCAGTGGGATGGATTGGGGTGGATTAGAGCAGGTTGGATTGTAGTAGGGGATGGAGTGCATTGGATTGGCATGGGGGATTGGATTGCAGTGGGTGGATTGGTGTGGGGTAGGCTAGATGGATTGGATTGGAGTTTGGTGGACTGATTTGGCGTGGGATGGATTTGAATGGGGTAGAGTGGGGCAGATTGTACAGTGTTGTGGATTAGAGTTGGGTGGAGTGGATTAAAATTAGGTGGGGTGGACTGGACTGGTGTGTGGTGGATCAGATCAGACTGGGGTGGATTGCAGTGGGCGAATGGATTGGAGTTCGATGGACTGAATTGGGGTGGGGTGGGGTGGATTAGATTGGGCTAGAGTGGGGCAGATTGGAGTAGAGTGTAGTGGATTGGAGTAGAGTAGAGTGGGGTCGATTGGAGTGGATTGGGATGGGGTTGAATGGTTTAAAATGACGTGACGTGGACTGGAGGGGTGGATTGAAGTGGCATGGGTTGGATTGAGTGGAGTGGATTGGATTGCATTGAGGTGATGTGGATTGGTGTGGGGTGAATTGGGGTGGAGTGGATAAGATTGGAGTGGGGGTGGATTGGATTGAGTAGGATGGATGGATTGGAGTGGGGTGGAGTGAAGTAGGATGGATTGGTGTGGGATGGATTGGATTGGAGTGGGGTAAACTGGATGGATTGGATTGGATTGCAGTGCAGTGACAACTGGGATGGGGTGGATTGGTTTGGGGTAAAATGGGGTGGATTGGGATAACATGCAGTGGATTGCAGGGGAGTGAATTGCAGTGGGTTGGATTGGATTGGATTGGAGTGGCTTGGGTTGGATTGGAGTGGTTTGGATTGTTGTGGGGTGGCTTCGATTGGCGTGAGGTGGATTGATTGGAGAGGGATGGACTGGATTGGAGTGGGGGAGATTAAGGTGTTTTGGAGTTTGGTGGATTGGTCTAGAGTAGGGTGGATTAAAGTGGACTGTATTGGATTGGGGTGGTGTGGACGCATTGGATTAGAGTGAGGTGAATTGGGCAGTGGTGGATTTCATTGGAGGTGGGTGGATTGGATTGGGGTGGACCGGAATAGATTGGATTGGAGTGGATTGGATCGGTGTGAGGTGGATTGTATGGGTGTGGGGTGGACTGGATTGTTATGGGGTGGACAGGATTGTAGCGGGTGGATTAGAGTGGGATGACTTGGGATGGAGTGGGTGGATTGGATTGCTATGGGGGAATTGGAGTAGAGCAGATTGTTTTGGATTGAAGTGGGTTGTTTGGGATTGGAGTGGGACAGGTTGCAGTGGGTCAGATTGTTTAGTTTAAAATGGGACAGATTGGAGGGGCAGGTTGTTTTGGAATGAAGTGGGGCAGAATGGAGAGGGGCAGATTGTTTTAGATTTGAGTGGGACAGATTCTGTTGGATTGGAGTGGGCAGATTGTTTTTATTAAAGTGGGGCAGATTGGAGTGAGACGCATTGGAGTGGGGCAGATTGTTTTGTTTTGGATTGGACTGCAGCAGATTGCAGTGGGGCAGATTGTTTTGGTTTGGAGTGGGTAGATGGGAGTGGGGCATTTTTTTGGGGGGATTAGAGTGGAGCATATTGTTTTGGTTGGGAAGGGCATATTGTTTTGGATTGCGGTGTGGGCAGATTGTTTTGGTTTGAACTGGGGCGAATTGGAGTGGGGCTGATTAGAATTAGGTGGCTACGGATTATTGGAGTGGGGGAGTTTGAAGTGGATTGGGTTGACTGGTTTGATATGAAGTGGGGTAGATTGTAGTGGGGCAAGTTGGATTTGGGTGGATTGGGGTGTACTGCATTATTGTGTTAAAGCGTCATTTCAGACATTGCACATATTAAAGAAGCAGTGTCACTTTGCAATATTCAGCACAAGATAATCAAAACATGAGGTCAAAGTGAGAAAAGATGACTTGGCTAAATGCATGAAAGTTAGGTATAAAAAAAATAAAAGTTTGCTTTTTTTTTTTTTAACCTGCTGGGCACATTTTTGCTGGTCACAAGCCTTCTGTGTGCAAGACACTGAAAGTTACAAAGATTAAAAAGGTTCGTACCTCAATCAGTCGGGAGCAGCGCGCTGGCACTGATTAGGTTGAATCAATCAGTGCATGGTCTCTGCTCCACACAGAGAAACGGAAATGATCCTGAGCCTGCAGTAACAAATTACGAATCTGCAAGAAGTGTCAGGCAAGCAAACAAATGGTTAGCGGCAAGCGGGCTCAAAGCCTTATACTCTACACAACAGAGTCCTGCAAGCAAGATGCATGCGTTGGCACATGCACTCGCAGTCTTGACCCTAAAATTGGAGTTTGTTGCTATTTTGGAGATATTGCCAAATATTTTTTTTTCTCTCTATTTGCGTAAAATGCTCAGAATGGTCTTTACCACTGTGATGGTTGAATTACGTTTTTGGTGTGGATGGTGAGATTGTAGGAAAGACTGGTATTTGTGTGACCTTGTCTTTGATGATCCCACCAGAGCATTTCCGATATTTAGGCTATGAAATATTCTATAATCATTTGGTGGCAGGGTATATTGGAAAAAGTGAAGAATTTGGAAGTGAAGGAAATAGAATTTTCTAATGTAAGGTAAGCTCTTATCTTCTGCACATAGTGCTAAACCTTAATTTCTTTTGGCTGTATACATATAGTGACGTTTAGTTTTTACGTGCTGAGTCGTCTTGCTCATTGTAAGCTTTTCTAGTGTTATGCCCTACAATTATAACTTTTCACATGTTGTTGCCATGGTGATACATCGCTCTGGCAAAGTTGTAAAAAATTATTTTGAGCTCTTTAGGTCTTTATTCCTTATTTCATTCTTTTCTAACATCTCTTCTAAATATTGTGAGCTGCTAAACGTGCTTTAAACCATGCCTTTTTAGTATTTGAATACTAATTTATTTGTGTTCTCTATCTAAAAATGAAAAATATTTTCTTTGTTTTCTTAGATCAGTCACAAGTACCCGGAGAGAAGGCTGTTGGTGGCCGAGGCTTGTGGAGCTCTTGCACCATATTTACCTGTAAGGATTGCCTCCCTTTTATTTTAAACTACTTGTTGACATTTCATTGAGAACAGCATTCTTATTGGCTTGTGCACAGTAACTTAAACTGACAAAGATATTTATTAGTGCGTAAATTATTCATGCATGCTTGATCATTTCTCGTTATCCATAGTCCTGTTCATTAGCAGCTACGGACTACACTAAGAGCTTTTTAGATTTATATTTAAGTGCTACAGTTGCGTGTAGAAAAACTGTATTTTGTGTTTTAGTGCGTTTTTTTATAGCCAAGAAATGCACCTCATCACGTACAACCGCAGTTGTAAACAGTACTCTTATGCAGAGTATATGGTTATAGGAATCGTGTTACTTGTATACACTGGCAAATAACACTACCCACATATGTAAAGCAAAACTGTTAGCATAGTCAGAACCTCCAGTAATATTGGCAGTAGTAAGATTGGTATAGTAGAATTGGCATTGGCAAAGCCACTAGATCTGGTGCTGTCCGCCAATATTTTGGCAATTCTTGTTTTGTCGTGGTTTTTGCAAAACTTTAGGAACCTGCTGAGTGTTTGTCAATCTAAAGAAAAAACATTGACTAAAGGCGAAAACATTTTTTAGTCTCAAAGAATGCACTCATTACCATAGTACTCTTTAGCACTGCAGGGAATTACTTTGTGTGTGTATGTGCTCATTGTGAAACTCATGGTCAGGTCAGCCAATGACTGAAGTGGGGTGACTCATTGCCACTTGATGCATGCTTAAGAGGGTTAGAGCAAAATGTGAATGAGACAACCCCAGTCAAATGTATGACATGTGGGGAAACCCCTTATAAGTAACTGTGTCTACATCATCATGTTTTTTTAATAATCTGTTTATTGAATAGTAATCAGTGTTCTATACATCACATCCACAGTATGTTTTAATACATTGCATTCCACTAGTAGAAAAGTTTAACACTGACAAACAATAGAAACAGTAAAAGAAAACAGATAACAGTACGTTCACCGTGTTCATTCCTCTGCAGAGTCAGTACCTTACAAGGACTTCACCCACTACCCTTTTGAGTAGTCCAATATTTTTCTGCCTTTCTGAAGCTATTTGTCACATAGCTGAATTGTTAGTCACGTTTTGGGGGTATTCCTCGGGGAGTCCCATTATTCTTTCCACCTTCCAAAAAATAAAATCTCTCTCTCTCCCCCGCTCCCCCCAGCCAGTCGTCAAGGCCTCAGGACAGTCATCTTTGTCCCCCCCCAAAGCCCCGGGTTTGGCCTTGAGATTGTGCACCCTGTCCATCTTCAACATCTTCATCAGTGTGCATATTTTCTAGGCGTGCAGCCCAGGTTTCCAAGTCCTCCTGCTGCTTTTGGTCCTTCTGGCTAAGCTTCATATGTATTTTCTCTTCAATCGCCCACTCACCTACGTTCCTACACCACAGGGCCATTGAAGGGGCCCTAGCAGCCAGCCAGCCATCCCATGGCAACCCTTCTCTAAGCTTACGCTAATTCCAACAGCATAAACGTCCTGCACATTTTACCCCATCAATGCTTTTTAATAATTCCAAGCAGGCAGGCCCTAGACAGGTCCTCGATTGTCAGTGCAGTCAACGTCCTCAACCTCGCAGTCTTACGCATAATTTCAGTAAAATCAAACTGTCTTGGCTAACGCAGACCTAAAAACACTAATCGTTCTGCCTTTGGAAGAAGGAAGGAAAGAATTTCAATTTTTTTCTTTGTTTCCTTAACAATTGTCCACTTATTATGAATTCACTCATATAATTTTGAAGCTTTTAGTTAGTGTACTACATTATTAATAAAAGGAGAATAACTTAATACTGAAAAGTTTCAAAAAGATGCAATCTGTTATGCTGTGAAATACCAGCAGTCAGATAAAGGACCCTTCAAAAGGGATTTACCATAGCATTGGCAGGAGACAGGAACTGATAAAGCATAGAATGTGGCGTGTGCTCACATCTGACAGACAGGTCCTGATTTCACTTCATACTCTAAACACAAAGGCAACACTAAAGTAGTAATGAATTAAAAACAATGGCACTGGAGAGAATTACCTTGTGTATGATGTGTTCATTGTGAAAGAGCAAAATACAGTCACTCAAGATAAAGTTTACTAGTGGCTGACGTAGGCAAGCCTATTGCCCCATGCGCTAAGGTGTAGTGGGCGGAAGCAAAATGTGAATGACCGCAGACCGATGAAAACCTATTCAAGTAAGTATATTATACAAATAATATTAGTAAAATGAAAAGACCTTGGCCAACACCAGACCTAAAAAGGTGTTGTTCCAGAGCAAATAAAGAAATATTTCTGCATGAAGGGGGCATCCATGACTCGTTTTGTAAATCACACAAATCTAATTTTCAAAGCTGCACTGTTAATTTTACTTCAACATCTCAGGCACGGTCCTCAACTATGCAGCCAGCTGTTTTTTGGGCTTTTTAAAAAATATCTACTTTTAATGTGTGGAAAGCGTGTGTCCACAAGCTTCATAATTACCAAGCAGGAACTTTCTGGAAATATCTCACGTGCCAAGGCTGTAGATACTTCTGGAGACAGTGTTTGGTTACTGAAAAATGAAAATTGGGTAATAGGTTGATTCCTGGATAGGAATACATCAGACAGGGTAATTGCTCAGAAGTCCAAAACACAGGACAGAGTGGAGTGATTTGGTGTGGCTTACTGATGATTGTTGGATTTATTTGAGCTCTGAAAGATTCCAGAATTCTGGATGAGGACTGGAGAGCAGTGATGGAAGCTGCAGAGTGAACAGAGGCATGTCAGGAACTCCCCTGGGTGAAGGTGGGAAGCATTCCTGGGACTATGCACCTCAGATGCCAGCCAAAACACTGTTACCATTAACAGGTTCACAAACCAGCCACCCCTCAAGTTAGACAAGTGGCTACCAAATTAGGGCCACATTCAGACACTAGGCTGTGCTTTACTCCTTGCCGCTATATGAAGGTAACAGTTGAGGTCTCATTTTTGACTATTGTCTGTGTCAAACATTAGGAGGCCGTTGCGTTTTAATAGATTGTCTTAGTTAGAAAGGTTTGTATCATCTTTCCCACAAAAAGTATGTGAGTTTGAATCAGCTAATGTGTGAATTTGTCTTTACTCCAGTATTGGAACTTTCATAGATTCACATTGAATCCTTCCCCGTCGTCGAGATGGGAGCCCCCGGTACATCAAAACAGCTATGCCTATAGGCTACAGCAAAGAAAAAAGGCCTAAGCCTTCACTTTAGTAGCCTATCCTCCTCATTATGAGCAAAAGGACCAAAACAAGGCCCAGCCAATCAGGCCTCCCCTCCCTCTAAAACCTTCCTGAGAGGAGCTCCCTTCCCTCAGATTTTCTCAAGCAGGAGTATAAGGAGTATAAGAGTATCTGAAGAAGACAGGAGAAGGTGAGCTTCCCAGGGGAGAAGGGAGGGTTGCATGTGAATCTAAGAAAGATTCCAATACTGGAGAACTACAGCTACAGGTAAGTAACTTATTTCCTTACTCCAGTATTGGAACTTTCATAGATTCACATGCTTGAATCAGAATAGCAAGCAGTAATGAAGCACATTGTATAACATTAAACTATACGTATAGTTATTGAAACATGCACACATAAATGCATCTAATATAAATAAATATATATATATATATATATATATATATATATATATATATATATATATATATATATATATATATATATATATATACACACACACCTTGGAACATCTATATATCAGCAAAATCTTACGGTACGTTAAAACAGGCAAATTATGAATATGAGAGCCGTAGAGGAGGAAAAACAAACGTATGCAATGTGCACAAATTAGACTGGGCTGGCGAGATAAGGAATAAATAACTTAAAACCGCTCACCGCTAGTGGAAAAGATGTCGCAACACCGCTTGCCCTACCGCCATATCTCCTTGCTGAGTTTCCTCCAAACAGTAATGTCTTGCGAACGTATGCACAGACTTCCATGTGGCTGCTCTGAAGATGTCCTGAATGGGCACTCCAGCAAAAAGTGCCATGGATGCAGCCATTTTCCTTGTAGGATGTGCCCGCGGTGGATTCTGCAAAGGTTTTCCTGCTGATGTATGACAACAGTTAATGGCAGAGGCTATCCACCTCGCAATTCCTTGTTTAGATGAAGCTCGCCCCTTGCGTGGAGCACTGAAAGCCACAAAAAGCTGGCTAAATTGTCTAAACTGTTTAGTTCTGTCTAGGTAAAATTTCAGGACCATCCAAAAAGTGTAGAGCCTGTTCTGCAGACGTCGATGGGTTAGGAAAGTATGTTTTCAGTATCACTGGTTGATTTATATGAAAATCGGACGGAACCTTAGGTATGAATTTCGGATTTGTTCGTAAAATTACTCTATCCTTTGTGAATTGCAAGAAAGGATCCTGGATCGTGAATGCCTGAATCTCACTTACTCTTCTAGCCGAGGTGAGAGCGAGCAGAACTTTCCAGGATAGGAACTTTATATCCGCCTTGTGGATTGGCTCAAACGGTGGTTTCATTAATTGAGACAAGACCAAATTAAGGTGCCATGAAGGAGGTGGAGGCCGTACCGGAGGGAAGGACCTGAACAGACCCTCAAACAGTTTTATGACTCTCACCGACCACAGGGGAGGCTCGTTCTCCATACGCCTATAAAGAGAAATTGCTGCCAGGTGAACTTTAATCGAAGAAATCGCCAAACCCGATTTGGCCAGAAGCAGAAGATAAGGTAAAATCTGCTGCGGCGATGAAGAAAAGGGGTGCACCTGGGCCCGGGCATGCCAAGCGCAGAATTTCTTCCACTTCAGACGATAACATTTTTTGGTACTCTCAGCCACAGCTCTGGCAAGAATGGCCCTGCAATCCAATGGCAAATCTAGATGCGCAAACTCATGAAAGATTCCAATACTGGAGAACTACAACCTGTAACTTATTTTCTTCTCTATTCTGGAAAGCAAAAGCCTGTTATGAATTGTGGTATCAAAAATTGTGGTCAATTTTGCTGTAGCAGGGTACGTTAAAATATACACATGCACTAGCAAGCAATTCTTCCCCAGCCAAGAACCATCCATGCCTGCCAGCTTTTAGATATCTAGAGTGTTTTCACCACAAAGTCCTTCCAGTTCTCACATTAGAGTATTTTGGAAATCTTTTTTATATATTATTTCTGGAGTTGTGTTATGAGCTAAAGTTAAATGCCTTGTAACATGTGAGTGTGTGTTTTTTTTTCCATTTCACTTCTTCACTTAACCTCAAGGTTTAAGACACCCTGGGGGCCTGTTAGTCTTTTTACTCTGATGTCTGGGTTAGGTATCCTGCGAGGTCTAACACTGGGGCTTCCTCAAGGGCCTATGGCCCTTTACTACCAGATGCATTGATCTAAGGTGTCCAGGCATTAAGCATGGTTTTGGTCAAGGCACTTCTTCAGAATAAATACTGTCTTACCAAGAAGCACTGAGTGCTCTAGCAACCAGAACTACCTAAGACATTTTTTTCTGCTGCATGTCTGGCCTGTCATCAGGTAGCAGCTTTGTCATGCATTTTCTTTTCTTATGCTGTTCTGGAAAATTAGGTCTTACAGAGCCCCTGATTGTGTCTCTGCAGAAGGTGCCTATATGGGCCTATGGTTAGTACTTATTGAGCTTTCCCAAAGGGCCACTCTGGACCCTCAAGAAATTTCGTATTGGGGCCTACATCTGGTCCTCGTGAGATGGCTGATCCTTTACATACATCACACCAAATATCCTGGATGGACCATCAGTTCTTTCTGTGATTCTCTGGAGTAAAAAATTGCAGGGTAGTACAGAAGTGAATTCTCTGCTGTCTGATTGTGCTCCAGATTAAGATCTGCTGTACTTTGACTAAAAAGCAGCTTACAGAAGACTGCATCTCATTGTACCAGTGCCAAAGCTGCTACCACTGTGTTAGCATGTGGAGTCCTTGTCCTGAGCGTTTGCCAGGTGGCTGCGTGATCGTACCACCATACGTTCACAAAGCAATATTGCCTCTGGACAGTCATGTTCACCGAGAGGCGCATTTTGCCCGCTCTTATCTGCAAGATTTTATTGTTAAGTCCATCCACAGACCCACCTCCAATTGGTTACTGGTTTGCTCTTCGCTCAAAAGGTGAGGAATCTGTGGCTAGAAGTCTCTAGCAGGAAAACAAGTTGCTTCTCTTTGGTAATGCTCTTTCTGGTAGAGACTATCTAGTTGCAGATTTTTTACCAACCTTCCCATCTTCCCCTTTCCATTGTTGGCGTCTATCCATTAATTAGCTATTAAGTCTAGGAATCTGCACACTGGTCTCACCAATTTAATTTTGGAGCTCTGCATCTGGAGGCGTCTACAGATTTGAAAGCAACTGACATCAGTGCGCTGGAGTGGTCTTTTATAGGCTCTGCAAGTCACTTCCAGAGCTTATCAGTGCAGAGCCGCATGGCACCACTTACTGCCACACAGAGGTACTGCTGAAGGGTTTCCTTATCCAGTCCGACCCATGGGGAATATTCAGAAGGTGAGAATTCTGTCTCTAGATAGTCTACCAGAAAAAGGGTTATTTCTTCTTTGTAGCCATTTTGTGACTTCCATGATCTACTATAAGAAATGAGATGGCCATTTTTAAAGGTTTAAGTTAAGATAGCAACAATAAGCAGAAAGCACTAACTGTGGTCAAAAGTAACCTTATTAAAGTCTGGTGTGCAGAGTTAAAAACTTCAGGATTTTACATGAGGAGGTCAGCTGATGCAATCCAAGGGTCCATGTCCTGGGAGACACCTCTCGGGGATCAGGAATTCACTTCACTAGAGGCCAGCACGACAGAGGCAGGCCCAGTTGCATCAGGTCAGTGGGACAGTGCAGGGAGGCCTCTGGAGTGTTGTGTCCCTGTAGCTGGGCACAAGAGGTCAGTCAACTTGACCCTCTGAGTCACTCTTATTAGCCTGGGGTGAAGGGAGCAGGTCTAGTCTTCTTTCTAAGAAAGCAAGTCATGCCTCAAGCTGCAGGGCAGTTTTCTGGATGACAAGGCAGGCCTCAAACAGCAGGGTAGTCTTCTGGGGAACAAAGCAATCCTTCTGTAATGTTCACAGGCCCAGGAGTGTACTGAAGGGTTGGTTTGATGGTGCAAAATGTATATCTGTTGCCAGCCATTGAAGTTGGAGAAACGTATTGGCTATCCCCCATGTGTGTTGGTTAATGGTCTTCCTTACCCATCCCAGGCTCTAAGAGGTTTAGGGCGACAAAAGGCTGGTGTCACGCTCTTTTTGAGTGTGCTGGAGGCAGCCCTTTGAAATGTAAGTGCCGCAGGGAACAGCTCCTCCCCACCCACCCTGACAGGAAGACACATCCTTCCAGCACCTGGTTCCCCTTTTGTCTCAGTGTCTATACACAAAGGCCAACTGCCAGCTAATCACAGTCATGTGACGCAGGACATAGGCTGCAGGCACCAAATGCCTAGGACAAGAAAATGCCAGCGAGTGGTATTTTCAGAATTGTGACTTAAAAATAAAACTTTACTATTAAAGCGAACTTGACATTACAGTTGTTTTGAGAATAAAGATGACATTCCTACCTGTTCCCCAATCAAACGTTAGCTCTTATTAAATGTAATAATGCAGCCTAATATTACCCTGTTAGAGAGGTAGGCCTCAGAGTAGTGAACAACACATTTGGGAGTATTTCACTACCAGGACACACAAAACTTAAAAGTACATTTCCAACCTTTTAAATGCACTGCTCATTGCCCTACGTACAATTTAGGACCTACCTTAGGGATGACTTGTGTGTATTAAAAAGGGAGGTTTAGGCCTTGCCCTTGCAAAAGTCCCCCCCAAGTTGAATTACCAGTTTTTTAACCCCTTCGCTGCCAGGCCTTTTCCCCTCCTGAGCCAAGCCTTTTTTTGGCTATTTGGGGCAGTTCGCGCTTATGCCCTCATAACTTTTTCTCCACATAAGCTACCCACCCCACATTTACGTCCTTTTTCCCCAACCTCCTAGGGATTCCAGAGGTACGCAGACTTTGTGGGTTCCCCTGAAGGAGACCAAGAAATTATCCAAAATACAGCGAAAATTTAGCTTTTTCAAACAAAATTGGAAAAAAGGGCTGCAGAAGAAGGCTTGTGGTTTTTCCCCTGAAAATGGCATCAACAAAGGGTTTGCGGTGCTAAAATCACCATCTTCCCAGCTTTCAGGAACAGGCAGACTTGAATCACAAAAACCCATTTTTCAACACAATTGTGGCATTTTACTGGGACATACCCCATTTTTACTATTTTTTGTGCTTTCAGCCTCCTTCCAGTTAGTGACCAAAATGGGTGTGAAACCAATGCTGTATCCCAGAAAGCTAAACATTTCCGAAAAGTAGACAACATTCTGAGTTCAGCAAGGGGAAATTTGTGTAGATCCTACAAGGGTTTCCTACAGAAAACAACAGCTGAAAAAAAAATATTGAAATTGAGGTGAAAAAAACAGCCATTTTTCTCCACGTTTTACTCTGTAACTATTTCCTGCGATGTCAGATTTTTTTTTGATTTTTTTTTTTAATAAAGATTTTTATTCATTTTATCTGAATGGAACAGTGCAAACATGTTACAACAATAAAAACTAAGGAAACAAAGTAAAAAGATATCAACAGTTACCGACAAATCGACACGATCTTTAAGTTATAGCATCTTCTGCATATTGAGTGTTCCTCTTAATGGTCTAAATGACTTTAATAATCTTAGTGGCCCTGTCCAGTTCCTTTTGGTCTAGGATGTGAGTTATAGTCTGGGTCTTGTCCCATCGCTCGAGTGCGGGTTCTGCAGTCTTCGCTGCCACTTTATTTGTTAGGGTTCCACTTCGTCATCATACCACCCTTTGTGGGTCTGGTCCCTCCGTTATCACTAAGCGGGGTTTGCAGCCAGCTACGTCCCCTCCCCAAGGGTTAATCGGTTTGTCCAGGGAGTCTCTGGGGGTTTTACCCTAATAAGTTATTCATCTGTCTAGTTGGCTGTCCCAGTTCCCCCATATTTTGTTGTATTTGTCTGGGCAACCCCTCCCTTCATATATCAGTTTTTCACATCTTGCGCACCAGTCAATACCTCGTCTCCATTTAGCGAGGGTTGGAGCTTTTGCTGCCTTCCATTCTGACATGATGTCCCTCTTTGCCACCAAATAGGCTCTCCCCAGGAAAGTGCGATTCGCTCTGCCCAGCCCCATTCCATCCATGGCCCCCAACAAAATTGGGATCGGGGATGCCTCTATCTCAGACTGTAGGGTTTCGGAGATCTCTCCCAGGACAACCCCCCAGTATGACTCTATAACTGGACAGGTCCAGATCATATGGAAGAAGTCAGCGCCTGTCTGAAGGCAGCGGGGGCACTCATCTGTGGGGCGGAGGTTAGCTTGATGGAGCCCTTTAGGAGTAAGGTAGGCTGTGTGTAAGTAGAGAGTTTGTAGCGCTTGAAATCGTGTAGATATGGCCAGTGTACGGGGTGCTGCCAGCGCGTCTCTCCAATCTAGTTCTTCCAAGGGGCCCACCCAACCCTCCCATTTCCAGCGAAGCATGTCAAGGGGGGAAGAGGTGTTCGTTAGGATAACTCGATATATCTGGGAGATCCCTCCTTTATTTATGAGTCCCATCATTACCTTTGCTTCGAGAGGGCTGTGTTCTGGGATGCTATCCCCCGGTTGTAGGTGTACTGATAGGGCGTGCCTGAGTTGAAGGTACTTGTGGAATTGGGTCTTATTTAGAGCATGTGACCTCTAAAGTTCCTCAAAAGTTCGGATTTGCGAGTCTCCCCAGACATCCCCCAGCGTGGATATCCCTATAATGTCCCACTTCCGGAATCCCACCAGCGTGGAAACCTCCCTCAGCCATCTCCCCTGCCAGAGAGGTGTTTGTTGCGTTAGTCGGGGCCACCACCCCATGGTCTTCTGTGCCGCTCGCCACCCCTTCAACACCATCCCAGTGACTTCAGGGATAGTTTGTGGTAACGTTCCCCCATATAGCGCGTCAAAAACCCCATTGTAGCTCAGTGCTTGGAGCTCTAGTCTATATGCGGGGTCCGTCCAGCCCCCCGATAACCAGTCATTAATCACCTGGATGCGCATAGCTAGATAGTAATAATAAATGTTGGACATCCCTAGGCCTCCTTCACATATGTCCCTTTGACATGTGACAAGGGATAGCTTGGTTCGGGAGCCGTACCATAGGTATTGACGCGTAGTCGATTCGACATCTTTAAACCATTTCCGGGGGATTGGGTGCGGAAAGTTCTGTAGTTGGTATAAAAATCTAGGGAGTATCATCATCTTATACAATGCGATTCTTCCCAGTATGTTGAGTGGTAAATCTCGCCAGTGTTGAAGATCTTTTTTGGTCTTTTTAAGAAGTGGTGTGATATTAAGCTCCCACGTTAGTTCGGGGAGCAGCGCTATATGGACTCCTAGATATTTAAAAATGTTACGACGGATTGGGATGTTTTCTTGCCAGTTTATGCAGTCTCTAGAGGGGTGTAGGGGGATCAGCAAGGATTTACTAGGATTTAGGGTTAGACCTGAGGCTTGTGAGAAGAGTTCCAGGAGTTCCAAGACACGGGGGCCACTCCTCGCTGGGTTGGAGAGGTAGAGGAGAACGTCGTCAGCGTACAATGCTATACGGTCTTCCGGGCTTTCTGGCCATGTCCAGCCCGACACCAGTGGGTCCGTTCTCACCATTGTGGCCAACGGTTCGATTGCTAGAGCGAAGAGCAGCGGGGACAGCGGGCATCCTTGTCGTGTCCCGCGACGGATAGGGAATGGATCGGAGGCCACACTGTTTATCTGAATACGGGCGGTTGGGTTGGAGTAAAGTAGTTTAACAAGGCCGTGAAACCTGGGTCCAAAGCCATTTTTTATAAGGACTTGCTCTAGATACGACCAGTCCACCGTATCGAAGGCTTTTTCAAAGTCTATCAGGAGGAGAGCAAGGGGGGATCCAGTCAGGGTGCCGCGTTGAGCCAGCGCGACATGCAATCTCCTTATGCAGTGTCTCGTGCTGCGGGAGGGCATGAAGCCGCACTGATCTGGGTGTATCAGTGTAGGAAGCACTGCTTTCAGTCTTGTGGCAAGTATTGTTGATAGCACTTTGATCTCCGCATTTAGCAGGGAGATTGGTCTGTAGGCCGATCTATTGGGTGAAGGCGGCTGTGACTTTGGGATCACCACTTTTGTGGCCTGGTCTATCCCAGTGGGGAAGCGGCCAGTCTTCTCTGCTTCATCAAACATGCTAAGTAGGTGGGGGGCTAGGATATCTCCGCATCTTTTATAGAGTTCAGCCGGAAAGCCGTCCGGTCCGGGTGTTTTACCCGATGCCAGGGCAGCTATGGCCGTTGTAATTTCGGCCAGGTTTATGGCTTCATCCAGGCTCATCCTGGTTGTATGCGAGATACTAGGGAGAGTAATATCGTTCAAGAGCGGGGATTCCCTTTCAGCTAGCGGGCGATGACGCACCGCATATAATTTAGCGTAATAGGAGGCAAAGCTCCTCGCAATTCCACTGGGGGTTCTCTCAACCAAGCCTGTCTCATCCACTACCTCGGGGACAACTCTATTGGTCAAGGGGCTCGAGGCCAGCCAATGAAGGAGTTTGCTGTTTTTATCACCCCATCCATAGACACGGGCCGCCGACGCCCTCCAAGCGTGTTTTGCGGCCTCCAGTACCGTCTGCTTTATTTCTTCCCTAGTTGCCGTTAGGCGTCTCAGCACTGAAGCCGACCCGGCAGTGGTCATAGATCGTTCCGGAGCGAGGGCCCTTATCCTGAGGGCTGTCACACGCTGGTCCCGAGCTCTCTCTCGGGCGCGAACGCGATGTTTCGCGTAGCCTCTAAGAGTGGCTTTACATGCTGCCCAGATCGTGCCCAGAGACTGAACTGAGCCCACGTTGTGATCAAAATATTGGGTAAGGTGCTCCCTTATTTCGGAGGTATAATCCTCGTCCTGTAAATATCATGCATTCATGCGCCACGTAGGGCGCTGATTGGAGGTTGCGCTCCCCATTCGGATACGTATTGGGGAGTGATCTGAGACTCCACGGGCCAATATCACTGCGCCAGTGACTCTAGAGATGTCCAGTGCGGGCATGAACACCATGTCAATTCTTGCCTGGGAGTGGTGAGCCGCCGAGGTGTGGGTGTATTGTTTTGCCCTAGGGTGCCATGTCCTCCATACCTCACTGAGTCCCATTTTAGTAGCCCAACCGTTTAGACTGGATGCTCTCCCGGCTCTTACAGAGGAGACGGGACCAGAAACGTCCAAATTGGGGTCTAACACAGAGTTAAAATCTCCCCGTATGAGCGTGAGCCCCTGTGGGAGGTCAGTGAGTGTTCGGCGTAGTGTTAACAAGAAGTTGTCAAAACCAACTGGGGGGGGGGTATGTACACACAAAGTTAATTGTCGATCCGTGTAGTGTACCAGTCACCGTTACGAACCTACCCTGTGGGTCTGACGTGGTGGAGGTGATTACTATTGGAAGTGAGCGATGAAGTAGGATGGCCACCCCCCTGGAACCTCTAGTGAATCCTGCATGGAAAATCTTGTCAAAACCCCCCCGTGCTAGGAAGGGGCATTTGGTTCCAAGTAGGTGGGTCTCCTGCAGAAGGACCACCTTAGGGGCGTATCTGCGCAGCGTGCTAAACACTGCAGATCTTTTGATCCTATCTAGAAGGCCGTTAACATTCCAGGATAGGATCTGTGTCAGTGGGGGATCAGTTTGTGCCATATCTGTGTGGCGGGGGTTAGATGACTTGACCTGGGAACCAGAAATGGGCATATTGACTGAGGAGGATTTATACAATAGGTGTCAGTATTGTTACGGCAACTTATCCTAACCACTACGCTAAGCCCTAAAGTGAGCTTTAAACATCCCAACCTCCCCCCACCCCATACTTCTACCCTTGAAGCATCTGTCGCCCTAGAGCCCAACTGGGGCAATACAGTTGTGTAGACTGCCATTGAGTGGAGTGGTGGACCCCTCCTGTGTGTCGGATCAGTTGCTATTAGTTAGTGAGAATCCCTCACCTTTGGTAAAGTCTCTGTGGTGCACAACAAGCTTGGAACACTTGTGTCACCTTGTCTTATTAATGTGGAGCGGTATCCGAAGCTCCCGGTAGGTCCAGGCGAGCCGGAGCTCGGTACGCGCAGGGGTACCATCAGCCAAGTTCAGGGGACTGGCTCAAACGATCCCCCATTTTGTCCTCTCCTTTAGCTCGGTCTCTTGGGCAGTCAGTCGGGTCTCCCCCTGGCGGGGGGCTTCGGTTGAGAAGGGGTTCCTCTTCTGCTTGGTGACTGGGTCCGCCTGGACCGGGTTCGCTTCCGACCCCTTCTTGCGTTCATCCGGGCAATCGGTTGTCTCTCACCCGAATTCCTGGGCGGGTCAGTTGGGCCCCTTCGGTTTCCCAAACCCTCCTCCGTCAGCCAGTCCCATGCCTGTTCGGGTGACTCGAAGAAGTGCGCCTTGCCCGCTAGGATTACCTTCAGACGTGCCGGGAAGAGGAGCATGTATGTGAGCTGCATCGCTCTTAGCTTCTGCTTCACTTGTTCATATGAGCGCCGTTTAGTCTGGACCTCACAGGTGTAGTCCGGGAAGACCAAGATTCTCTGGTTGTCCCAAAGGAGGTTGGGGGTCCGTCTGGCTTCTCTGAGGACGGCATCTCGATCTTTAAAGTTGAAGAAGCGTGCAATCATAGGTCTTCGAGGGCCCCCCGGTGGGGGTCTCGGGGCCAAGGCCCTGTGTGCTCGCTCTATCGCAAACCACGGCGAGAGAGAGCTCTCCGGCATCCAGGATTTAATCCATGTTTCTAGGAATTCGGCGGGCTTGCCATCCTCCGCTCCCTCCTGTACGCCCACGAAGCGCAAGTTGTTGCGTCTGGAGCGGTTCTCTGCATCTTTGGCTCTACGGTGGAGTTCTCCAGTCCGCGTCTGCAGCTGGGCCACTTTGGTTCTCAGATCCGCCAGGTCATCTTCGGCCTGCGAGACACGGGTCTTCACCTCTGTGATGCGGCCAACGCATTTCTAAGGTCCTGCCTCACAAGGCCCATCTCTTCCCTCACCTCTCCAATTTTGGATTCCACTGCGCGCTGTGAGGTTTGAATCGCAAGTAGGATGGTGCTGACCCCTTCTGCGGTCTGGTCGGAGGATGCGGCGTCACCTCCGGCCCGGGGAGCCGCCGGCGTGGTAAATTGGTCTATTTTCTGCTGGGAAGCTTGCGTTTGCTTGCTGGCTCTGTCTTTCCCCATGTTGCCTATTCTGTGTAGTTACAGCTTTAAGCGAGTGAAGTTTAGTTGTGTCAAGGGTTTTCGCGCCTCTTCTTTCCGAGGTCGCTTCGGATCTAGGTGATCACCTGTGGGGGGGGACTTGGCCGGTATAGGGTTCGTTAGTCGATTGGTCCCATCCAGGGACACTGAGTTTCACATCGATTGCAAGCCAAGGGTCCTGGCGATCTTTTGGTCCTCCCGGGCACCCCGGACTCTCCTCGGTCGGTCGTCCAATTATCTTCGCGCCTCCAGAGGGTAGAGCCTCGCGGCCAGCCTCAAGTGCTTGACGCCTCACTCGGTGCAGACCACAGGGCGAGCCCCCCCAGCGTCCCGGCCTCCTCCGTCTCTGTCCCCGCTTGGGAGGGCACGGGTCCTCTCACGACTTCCGCTTTCCCCCGGCGGATCCACGCCGGTTGGGGCTCGCCCCCTCTGCTAAGCCGGGTCTCCGTTAATATTCAGGACTTTTTACATTTGTATGGTCCCCTGCAGGGTCTGTGGGCCCCAAGCGCTTCCTTTCCTCCCCTTCATTTGTTGCGGCTTCTCTTTGCGATCTCCTGCCTCTATCAGTCCTTCAGGCTCCGATCAGGCAACGTCCCGGGACACGTGGGGTCTCCGTCCTTCAGACCGCACCCGGGCCCGCAACCTTGGTCCCTCCCGGCCCCAGGGCACGTCCGCTCCTACCTCCCGGCCACCGGATCTCTTCACTCCACTTCCAGCGGCGCTCTGCTGCCTCTAGAGTGGGGCCCCGGGCGCTCCCTCCTCCGAGCCTCAAGCTCCCGCCCTTTCTCAGGTGCTTCGACCACGGAGCTCCGCGGCGCGCCACACCTTTCTTCCTTGGGGATTCCTCGCGGTCCCGACAGCCGCGGTTCCCTCTAGGCGCGCTGGGGGGGGGGGGGAAGGTACCTCTTTTTTCACCGCTCCAGCGGTCCCGGGAGCTCCTGGCCGGCAATGCTCGTCCGCGAGGGCGCGCTCCGGTCCGGAGCGTCAGACGCCTCCTCTCTGCAGCGCGGGCCGGAGTTCGCGACAGCCTCTTCTCCCGCGCTGATCCGATGTCCTCGGGTCTCGGACCTGGACCCACAGGGGTCGGAAAGGACCTCCACCGCCTCCGAATCTTGATTGAAGACTCGAGGGGGTCAGTTATGGTGGCAGGATTCGGGCGTATGACAGAGGGGTCCTGAGCACTCTTAGAGTGCGACCGCCATCTTGACCGTCAGATTTTTTAAAGCAATATACCGTTATGTCAGCTGGACTCTTCTGGTTGCGGGTATATATAGGGCTTGTAGGTTCATCAAGAACCCTAGGTAACCAGAGCCAGCAAATGAGCTGCACCTTGCAATGGGTTTTCATTCTGTCCTGGGTATACAGCAATTCATTTGCTGAAATATAAAAAGTGAAAAATAGTTATTAAGAAAACCTTTGTATTTCTAAAATGGCCACAAGATAAGGTGTTGAGAAGCAGTGGTTATTTGCTTATCCCTGAATTCTGGGGTCCCCATACTAACATGTGAATTACAGGGCATTTCTCAAATAGACTTCTTTTTTACACACTGTCTTACATTCAGAAGGAAAAAATTTAAAGAAAGACAAGGGACAATAACACTTGTTTTGCTATTCTGTGTTCCCCCAAGTCTCCCGATTAAAATGGTACCTCACTTGCGTGGGTAGGCCAAGCGCCCGCGACAGGAAACACAAAATGGACACATCACATTTTCAGAAAGAAAACAGAGCTGTTTTTTACAAAGTGCCTAGCTGTGGAATTTGGCCTCTAGCTCAGCCGGCACCTGGGGAAACCTAGCAAACCTGCGCATTTTTTAAAACTAGACACCTAGGGGAATCCAAGATGGGGTGACTTGTGGGGCTCTGACCATGTTCTGTTACCCAGAATCCTTTGCAAACCTCAAAATTTGGCCAACAAAAACACTTTTTCCTGTCATTTCGGTGACAGAAAGTTCTGGAATCTGAGGGGAGCCACAAATTTCCTTCCACCCAGCGTTCCCCCAAGTCTCCCGATAAAAATGGTACCTCACTTGTGTAGGTGGCCCAAGTGCTTGTGACAGGGAAGAGCCAAAAACATGTCAAAATTGAGGGGGATCCAAAGCGGGTCCAAAAGGGCAGCTTGAGAAAAATACATTTTTAGGCTGACAAGTGCAGCAGAATTTTTATCAGTATAGATGAGACAGTGCTGGGTGGTAGGAATTTTGTGGATTTCTGCAGATTCCGGAAGGTTCCATCACAAATTGTAGGAAAAATGTGTGATTTCCAGCTAAGTTGGAGGTTTGCAGGGCATTGTGGGTAAGAAAATGATGCGGGTGCATGTGAAACACACCACCCTGGAATCACCCAGATGTTTAGTTTTCAGATGTGTCTAGGTCTTGTGGATTTTTCTACATGGCAGCATCCAAAAGTCCATAAAGTGCAGCCCTCACCATTCCAAGTGGGAAGATTTTGAGAGTTAGCCAAGCTCTCATGGCCCAAATGTAAAACGAAAACCCTAAATAATCAAATGTCCTCTTGCTTGCCGTGGGATAAGATGTTTTAGTGTGCGGGGGAGAGCTGAAAGACTGTTACCCCCTTCAGTTGTGGTGGGGGCATAACCAGGCCCATACAGAACAACTTTGTCCCCATTTATTTGAGGTGGGGGTATGGCCATACCCCTACCCTCTCATTTTGAAAAACAAATCTTCCCTGGTCGGCTTTCTGCCCCCAAAGGGGGCAGGTGGGCCATCCAAAAATAAGCCGATCTGCCCCCAAAGGGGGCAGATATGGCCAACAGTAATGTGCCCCCAGGGGGAGCGAACCTTGCCCAAGGGGCTGCCCCCCAAACAAAACGCACACACACCAATCCCTGGTGCCTAAGTGGTTTCTGTGCACCCCCATTCCCCCCACAGCTGGGGCTGGCCTCCCAATGAGGAAGGGGTGCCCGTTGCACCATGACCCCCCTGATGTTCCGCATCCTGGCGGTAGCCTATCCGGAGTTGGATGGGCGCTTGAAGGCATCACAGCAGCCACAAGGGGTGAGTACAGAATCTGACTCCTGACTCTGCGCGTGTTAAGAGGTACCTGGGTGGGGGATGTGGGCAATGGGTGCCCCTAGGTCAGGGCGAAGACGGCAGGGTAGGTCCCTTGTTGGACAGGCTCTGAAGCACCCCTACCCCAATAGTATTAGTGGGCATCTACTACTGGGCAGGGTCCTGTGGGTTTCTGGTGTGCAGCTGATGGCGCTAGGCATTGTACCCCATGGGCTATTGACTATCTTAGTAACTGATTGGGCATGGCCTAGTGCATAGGGCTGCTCCCTGTGTGTTGTGTACGCCAACGGTAGTGGTGTTGCTGGCACTGACCAAGTGTATCCTCTGTCTCTTCCCCCCCTTTTTGTTTTGTCATCCTGTCCTTATGTGCATTAGCATAATCTTGCGGAGGAGCAGAGGCACCGGCGACGGAGGGAGCTGCATCCCACATGGGCCTAGAGGTCGAATCCATGTAACCTCCCACCCCCCTCCCCCCCAGGGCATATCGGCCCAATAGAAATAGGCCGATCTGCCCCCAAGGGGAGGAGAAATGGCCTAAAATAAATTCTGCCCCCAGGGGAGCGACCCTTGCCTAAGGGGTCGCTCCCCATGCGTGAAATTGGCACCAAAAATAAAAAAAATAATGCCTATCGGCCTAATAAAAATAGGATGAGCTACCCCCAAGGGGGGCATAAATGGCCTAAAATAAATTTGCCCACCCAGGGGAACGACCCTTGCCTAAGGGATCGCTCCCCTTGCGTGAAATTGCCGCAAAAAAATAAAGATCCCTGGTGTCTAGTGGTTTCTGCCCCCCTTGGGGGTAGATTGGTGTAGCAAAAATCGGCCGATCAAATGGCCGAAATACAATTTGTCGCTCCCCATCTGTAACACAACAACAAAATCATCCCCGTAGCCTAGTGGTTTCTGCCCCCCTTGGGGGCAGTTCGGCCTAATTAAAATAGGCTGATCTGCCCCCCATGGGGGCAGAACTGGCCTAAAATAAATTTGCCCCCCAGGGGAGCTACCCTTGCCTAAGGGGTCACTCCCATTGCGTGAAATTCACATAAAAAAAAACCTCCCTGGTGTCTAGTGGTTTCTGCCCCCGCCCCCCCGGGGGGGCAGATCGGACAGCACCTCAGTAGAGTTAGTGCAATATATTGGTATTATGCTGCACACACTGGGGTCACAGTGCATGCTCACTGGTGGGTCATTTACAACTGCTAACACACAGGTCACTGGAGAGGCTCTTTGCATTTCAAGCCCTAGCTTTCGACCACAGAACTCTCATGATATGAATGAGTTGTGCACTGTGGTGACAAATAATTGTTTAAATCTAGATAATGAACCTATTGCTGATCGTAATATAAATCTTGTGTGTAGAGTGCAAAATATTTTGAAGGATTGTCACAGTGACATTTCTGTACTAATCATTTTTATTAGTCTTTTAACAGGGTAGTATAGCACACTGTGACCACATACCATCGAGGAGTAATATCACATCTAATGATAGAACATTCTATACCAAAAGTCCATTTGTCATATATGTCACAGAAAAACTTGCCCTCCCATCCCACACCCTCAACATCCCCTTACAAATTTGCCAAGGAGGAATGCATAAACACAGGTCTTCAATACCATGTACTCCCAATAGGCTATATAAAGGTTCAATATATTGTACATGTGTTACGAAAGGCAGTATAATAACACTATAAAGAAATAGGTTCAAGGCTATGTATGTGGGGATGCCGGTAGCAGGATATCTCTAGAGAGGTCATGTATTAGTGGACGCCAAATTGTTCAAAGTCCTATAGTTCTCATTCATCACACAAGAGCCTTTCCATTGCTCCGTATTACAGATTCTGAGGAACTGCAGTGACCACAGGGGAGAATTTGATTTCTTCGAGTGGGCTGCCAGTGTCGTTTTAGCTGCTCCCTAGCAAATCCAGGCTTGAGGTCAGAAATGTCAGATATTTTTAAAACAGGTGAGTATAAGCCTATAAGAACAAACTTTGAAGTTGCTGGAATAGGGTATCCTAATGCTGATTTCAGTTTTCCTAAAAGTTCGTTTCAGAAGGGTTTGATTTGTGGGAAATCCCACAGATGTGTTTAAAAAGGCCCAACAGGCTGCAGCACCTCCAACATAGCAGACTTGCCAGTGCATAAAACATAGTAAGTTAGTAAGTTGGGAATGGTGAGATACCAATCAAACATGACTTTATAGTGTGCTTTTCTACCTGCCATGGAATATGAACATTTTTGAATATCATTATGTATTTGGGTCCATTGACCAACAGTTATGGTCAAACTTTGAGTTGTTTTCTATTTACATTTGTTTGAATGGTTTGGAGGTGGTGCTGAATCAAGTAGAAGGTAAATAGGTAAGTTGGGCATCCTTTTAGCTCCCCGGCTAGTTGTACAAGCTACTGAATTGGAGAGAGTTCCTTAATAGCAGCCTACTTGATTAATGTACATTGGACCCAATGTCTTAATTCAAAAAAATGAAATTGCTCAGTCTCACCAAATTGGAATTGCAATTCAAACTCAGAAAAAAAAAATCTCCTAGCGATTAAACCTTTCTGAAATAGAAAGACAATTGCCTTCCTTTTATATGTCGGATTGACTGGGCTTAGGAATTGGGGGGGGGTGACCCATACTGTGAGACTAGTGTTTGTGGGCATGCTTAAGGTCTGTCCTATTTGAGCTTCCAAATCAAGTCCCATAGAAAATGTCCTGTCACTGCTCGGTCCATATGTGTCCATTGTTTATATGTATCTTTGAGAGACCAGTCATCAGTGACACACATCTGTGTATCAGACTTTAGAGCTTCTTCTTGCCTCTGCTTTGACCGTGGAGGCACCTGGAACTTTACAATTCCATGAATAGTGATGCCCACTGAAATCTTTCTGATGGGATAATTCTACCTGCAGATTCCTCACCTTTAGAATAGTCCCAGGCTTCAAACTGAATCTGGAAACTTCAAAGCTCTCATGTTGTTGGAAGGGGGTGCTGGCTTCGTATCGACGCCGGATCATGACATGACCAAAGCCATATACCACCCACTCCGTGCAGCAATGTCAATGCAATTTTTTCCCCTCCTTCGATGCAGATCCGGAGCTCGCTTGCTCTCTCCTGATACAAAATTGTTATAATTGTAGTGCTTATCTCCTCCCAGGTGTTCGGGCTTCAAGCCCTGTAGGGATTGTGAGGGACAGATGTCCATGACTGACCCGTACACCATCTGCTTGTGGTGCTTTGGTACGGACATGATTTTTGTTCTTGTGACTCCAGTCAAAGCATGCGCCATAAGGCCGTTTAGGAGTGCGAGGCCAAGCTCTTTATGGCACTGGCCTGAGATGACAGGAGAAGTTGTTGGTTGAGACCTAGACCCTTATTCCCTCCTTGCACTCATCTTGAGCAAAGAACAAGCAGCACAAGAAACACAAGAAACATGCACGAGGTAAGTTACCCAAGCAACCCCGGTCTCCCACAGATCTTTTTCCTCTGTGCTGGATTTAAACTTTGTGGAGCCTTCAGAACCTACTTTTACTGGCTTTGAGGCTGTTCCACATCTGGACCCAATTTTTGAGCTGAAACTACCAGCGCTGTCCTTCCCAAAAGCATCAGTGTTAGCTCCATTTTTTCTGGAGTTGCCAGTGCGCGGTACGGATCAAGCAGTGTTGGTCAACACTATGTATGGCATCATCACTAGGTCCTCAACTTCATCGAGTAAGCTTTTAAGTCCACTCTGCTTCTAGATGTTCATGCCATTGGCAGCGTGCTGCAGCAGATCTGTGGCACCAGCGCCTGCTCCTGCCTTCCCTCCTGCACCCCATTATGCCATTCCTCTATTTGAGCCGCCATAGAAGTCTTCAACACCCAAACCACCTACTCAACCACTCCACTTAGGTCTCTCTAGGAGTCATCGGCGCCACCTTCCCTATCCCATCTTCAGAAGAGGTCCTGGAGGGAGACTGAGAGACTAATCGAGGAGGAACACTGTAGGCAGAGGATACATTATATTTTTGGCTCAGACTCTGACTCCATGAATCCTTACGCCTATAAGAGGTTGGAGGAGATCTCTACTTTTACAACCCTGGACTGTCCTTTGCTAGTGGCCTTGACACTTCGCCTGAAATGGATATGGAGTTTGCTTCTGGACCCCCAATCCTGTAGGCTTTGTCATTTAAACTTCAAAATGTTCTTGTTCAGCAGTTTATTCCATATCAATTAAAACAGTAATATTTTCGTATTTACAACACATAACATTCATATAAAACTAAAAGCAATCTAGTCTCAGATTATAAAGTGCTACTCTCTGCCTATCAGCAGTTTGATTTAATTTAAACTAGTCTAGTGGCTATGTTATTATTAAAGTGCAAATTCAAAACAAGTATCCTACAGCGCATTAGTGAGACTGATTTTCATTGCTTAAAATGGTCGTGGAATCTTACAATGCATACCAAGTAACAAACCGAGCCAAGATACAGATACCTAAGTTTGTACCTACTAATTAACTTCTTTCGACAAATATGCCTTTTGGAAGGTCTGGTGATGCCCCTTTTGGCTCCACGTCAATTACTATGAAATACAAATAAAACTGAGCACAAACCTGCTGCACATAATTTACATATCCTGTTAAAAGACCACAGTATAACTGGATGATTAGAATTTTGTTAACAAGCCAATTAAATTTGACCTTGAATTATGGGGCCAGTAGTAAGCCAATACCTATGCATGCTTTGATGAAGTAAAAAAATGTGCTGTAATGGTCTCTCAACGCCCTCAAGTAGTTGGTCAAAAGTATGATTTTCCTGACTTCTTGCTTGTACCACATGCATGTCCAATATTTGTTTTTCACCAATTCTAGAGTTGCTTTCTTAATCTGTTCCGGTCTGTTCCATTTGCTTTATGCAACCAATGGAAATGAAGATGTATTTGGCATGCTTGAACCGGGGTAGGCTTTGGTAGTTCTTGCCTTGTCCCAGTTCCTGCAAGACCTTTCCATATGTGGCAAGGGCTGAATTGGACTAAACTCGCACCCAGTATTTTATGGGGTGGTATGCAATGAGATACTTCAGTCTGGTCAACCGCAGCTCTGCTCTTTGTGCTGTCATTGGTGTACCAGGACCTGGATGTAATGTGTGTTGCAGGAAAGCATTTTCCAACGTTTGGAGACCCTGAACTTTCATAAAGCTCCATAGTTCAGGACCAAAAGCCACTTGTGCTTTTGACTTAAAAGCAGTCAATGCTGGTTTTATTATTCTCTTGCCTCATGAGGTCGCTAAATATAGTACTGCACCAGAATGTTTGTCAGAGCTGTTTTTGACATTACCAAACGAGCTTTCCAGTGCGGATGATCATCCAATCGTATGCCTAAATAGTTCTGACTTGCCCAAAACGTTGGCCGTAATTCATGAACGTCAACAGTAGCTTTCATTTAGGATTAATTGTTGTATATTTCGTTTTTTCTGTTATCTGTGTTGTCGGCTTCTATTCTTTGCAGAATAACTTGGAGCTTTCCAGAGGGGATGCATTGACTTTTCCGTGCACGCTAATATTACTGCACCATCTATGAACAGCAAGATCGGAATAGGCTTCTTCCCCAGTTTTGAAACGTCAAGATAAAGATTGCTGAGAGACAGCAAGATAACATTGATGAAATTATTAAATAATGTTGAGATAAGTAAACAGCCCTGCCTGACACCTGTATTTATTTCAAACTTCTCAGAGCATTCTTCTTTTGTACCATATTTGTATCTTGAGTTATTGCCACTTTAGAAGGCTCAAATAGTTGCTTGGGAAGTCTCCAAAGAACTGAGCATTCTACAGAATCGACTGCTGTTTTAAGGTCTATAAAGAACCTGAAGAGTGGGGAAATGCACAAAGCCACATTATTTGTGCAAATAATATACAGCCTCGGAATCTGGTCTATTATACTTTGGCATTTTCGGAAGTCGGCCTGAAGATTAGGTGGAATATGGTTCTCCTCCATCCAAGTCTCAAGTTGCAACAGTAGCAATTTCCCAAAGATTTTCCCAGCTCCATCTAATAGAGAAATTGGCCAATAGTTGGAGGGATCATCTCACCTCCCTTTTAGGCGAATCAGCACTATTATGGAGGACATCCTTGAGTCTGGAACCAGGTCAAGAGTTTATTATGGTGTTAAATGTTAAATAGTGCTGTTAAGGGTCCAATCCACAGATACTGCTTGTTTTTGATCACATCGATTGTACTTTTATCAGGGAATGGTGCTTTGCCAGATTTTTGACTTTGAATGGCTTCAGCTACTTCTGTCTGGCTAAAAGTATCTCCTGCACGTTGCCGCTGTGGATCATGGATTTTGCTGTTTGCTTGTCCTTTTTTTTTTTTGCTCTTCCAACCAGTCTTTCATTGTGTTGTTTACTTCAATAGACTTTTGATATAGCAAGGAGAAGTGCTTGAACCACCTTTCAGGGTTTATGTTAACTTCAAGATTTTTAGTGGGCAATTCACATCCCCAAAGCAGTTTCCCAGTACGTTTTTACATTTTTGTGGTTGATTGTTGCCTGGAGAGCCTGCCATATTGTGTTATACTGGTTTTGTTTATTATATCTAATAAGGTATTTGTAAAATCTTCTTCCGTCCTATAACTTATGTTTACTCCCCTTGGCCTTATTCTTTTTCCTCAGCATCTCCATGAAGGCTTCATTCAGCTTGTAACATTCCTCATCATACCATTCATAAGAAGAAGCGTTAGTTGGTATCCCATGAATGCCTTAATAAGTACTCAGTGTTTAGTTACTACGAGTCATTCAGTTTGGTGGTCAAGAAGGCGGCTAGAGGCATAAACCTACAACTACCTTCTGTGGATGTAAAAATAAATGTCCTCACAGAGGTACTGCTACACTCCACCTCTTCTTCAGAACCTTTACTGCCTTTCAATGAAGAGCAGAGGCTGTGCTCTAAGCATGGAAGAAACCACCCTCAGCACCGGCTGTCAACAGGCTCTTAGCCAGGCGTTATCACCTTGCTCCTAGAGGCATTCCTTAACTGTTAACACCTCCATCTCCAGAGAGTATGGTAATTCAAGCATTATGTTCCTCAAAGTAGTTGTGATGCATGTTACCCACAGGTCCCCCAGACAGGGAATCCAAAAGCCTTAAAGCATGGAAATTAAAAATCTTTTTGCCTGGAAGTATGGAGCTGGAGCCCTTAAATGCCATTTGTCTCTTGGCTCCCCAAACCCTCTGGGCATGACCAAGATGGTTGTAGGAAAGTGCCTCTTTTTGACCTGGTACCCCTCACTTTTTGCCTAGTACATGATGTGAGTTTGAAAGTGCAATGGGTTCCTGCTAACCAGGTCCACAGTGCCAGAGCTCTTTCTCCAAAACTGCACAGTTGTTTTCCCCAATTGGCAAATCCTTTAGAACCCTCTGTAAGTCCCTACTAAATGATACCCCCAGTGCCTAGGGCCTGATGTGCTAAAGAAGGTCCATAAGGGCTTCAGTACGAATTGTGCCACTCTAAGGGGCCCCTCACCTAGACCATGACAGACTGCCATTGCAGGCTGAGTGTCTTGACGCAGACAAAAGTGAAAACACAACATGGTGCACATCCTGTGTGCCATGTCCCCTAACATGACGTGCAATATATGTAAGTCACCACTCGAGCAGCCCTTACGGCCGTAAGGCAGAATGCATGATATCACATGTGAGGGCATATCTGCACAAGTAGATATGCCCCTGCTTTTGTCAATTCTCAGACATAGTAAGTGACTAGAAAAGCTATTTTAAATGCACGTTCTTGACACTGGTCAATACGTGCTCCACTGCTACATGATGGCTTCACTGAAGATAGGGATGCTTGGTATCAAACATCTCTTATTGGTGAACCCACACTGATGCCACTGTTGGATTTACCAATACATGCATCCAGAGGGCACCTTAGTAGTGCCCCCTAAAGCCCTACCAGCCTCTGGTGGGGTTGCTTACCAGTTTGTGCCAGCGTGCCACCCAGGACAGTGTTCTGGACTCCCTAGGGAGACAGCATTCTACTCTCAGGAGGCCCAGAACAAAAGCATGTCCGGGAAGAGGGTGTAATACCCCTCCCACAGGATGACATGCTGATTAGCCTTCCTAAGGCAGCAAGCCTCAAAGGACTGCTGCCTTTGAGTTGTGAATCTGGCTCCTCTCACAGTAGAGGAAGCCGCTCCCATCCAGAGCCCATTCGGCACCTGGGACAGGTGGAAACATTAGCTAGCCAGGGGGGCGTGTCATCCACAGACTAGTACCATGCATAAGGTGGGCTACTGGGAGGTGAACACGATTTTTCAGAAGTAGGCATCTTTGTGATGGCGTACTTAAGAATTCTGGGACAGGGTTATGCCCACTTCCCACAGGCAGTGGTCATAAAGGGGCCCTAGTTACCCCAAGGGTCAGTAGCCCATTGGCCACTACCCTACACACACCTAATGCTCCTAAACTCAGTATTTAGGGGAGCCCCTGGCACCAGAGAAGCAGATCCCTGCTGACTTGAAGCAGGAGAACACTTCAGAAACGTGAAAGGCAAGGATTGAAGATCCGTGATGGACTCTGTGCCAACCCTGCCAGGCTGCCTGTGGAGTTCGACAATTTTGAGAAAGACACCTCGTCCTCCAGCTGCTGAAACTTCCAAAACCCCGGGAAGACTGCCAACCTTCACCCCAGCCCAAGGAACTTCTGTGGAGTAGTGGAACTGCTCCCCTGCATCCTTGCAGGGACCCAAGAACCGCTGAAGAGGTCTTTGGACCGCCAAAACTGTCACCGGACAGCACCACTGCACCTGAGCTTCACAACCCATGTTGAAGGCCAGTGGTGCCAATATGGTCCCCAGCCTCTCCAGAGACAAAGTCCATTGTGGGTTTCCCTATTGCGACCTCCGTTGACGGCAACCCGACGGTTGCACCTGGATTCTCCAAATTTAGGATAAAAGGACCACTGGTGTCTCTACGTCCCCCAGGATCGTGAGACTTGAGCCCTTTTGTTGGTACACCCGGAATGGTTCCCGATTTCCCCCACCTGCAGCCTGTTCTGTGGGGCTCCCCCTCCACCACCAGTGACAAACATCTGACGCTCCAAGAACCTTCTGCACCCGGATGCCCCAGACCGAGGAGAAGAGGACCACTGGTGTCCCTATGTTCCCAAGCATCTCAAGACCTGAGCCCACTCTGTGGCTCACCTAAACAGGACGTCCAGTCCTAGCCTGCAGCCTCTTTATGAAGTGACCTATCTCCATAGCAATGCATGAGCACCCAACGCTGTTTTGCCCTCTGCACCTGGCTGCCCCTATGCCACTGATGGTTCATTATGGGTACTGGCTTGGAAGGTGGCTACTACTCACCTTAACCCCATTGGTCTTGTAAGTCACTGTACCGAACCTGTTTGCAGAACTTGTTCTTCCTCCCATAGGATTACATTGCAGAACTCAGAAGTTGCAGTGTCCACCTTTTAAAGTGAAAAGAATTCCTATTTAAAAACATACTTACCTGAAAGATTTTTCTCTGATGCCTAAGCATATATAAAGGTACCTGTAATTTTCATAAATTAGTATGGATCCCCTTCTTGAGTCTAGTCTCTAATTTATTAACTGTTGTATGTATTTGTGGATGTCCTGCAGTCCTCTGTGTTAAGCCTAAGGCTGCTCGGCCACACTACCCCTAAATAGAGCACTTTGGTATTGCATAGTAAGCCCTGTCAACTCAATGGGGAATCCATGGACCCTTAACACGGTATTTACATACCACTTAAATAGCCAGCTCCCTACACTGGTTATGCTACATGTTCCGGAGGACATCTGTGCCCATTTCCAGTAGGTACTGATGGAAAGCTAGAACACCTCACAACATATTATCAGGAGTGTTTGGCATTGCTGTCTCCATGAGATGTCATGCCTGGCTTAAATAAATTTCGGGCTTTTTAAATGATGTGCAGGCTAATCTCAAAGACCTCCCCTTTAACAGCAGATGTCTATTCGGAAGTGAAACTGCGGCAGCCCTGGAAAGATTCAAGGCCGGCAAAGGCATCAACCCACTGTCTTAGTCTGCAACAGCCTCAACCCCAAAAAGGCTACACACAGTTTCGTTGCTATTGGGGATTCTCTACGGGCTTCTGCTTTCGGCAACTGAAAAGTGAACTAGAGTCTGCCAGTATAAAGGTAGAGGCAGAGGTTAGGGTCATACCCTACCCCCACCCCCTTTCCAGCCCTGCCAGGAAAGCAGTACTAAATCTCTTCACAAGCACACCTGGAGCCTGTGAGATGACAAGTCCTCTCCAATCTGCCAGGTTGGAAGGTCATAACATCGGACCAGTTGGTCCTGCATATAGTAGAAAGAGGCTACACCCTTCCTTTCCTTCAGGCTCCAACCCCCATCTCACCTTTTCTTCCTCTTCTGTTCCTGAGCATCTTGTGCCCCTTTTTCCAGGGAAAAGTATCAAAACGTACAGTCATTCACTAGTACTGTGGAAGTAGGAGATTGGTTGCTGGCCATCACCACTGAGATACAGGCTGGTCCGAATCCAAATTTGTGTAGGGCTTTAATGAGGAAGAGGCAGCCCACATTGCTAAGTGCTTTTTCAGTGCATAGAAACATCAAGACAGCCAGAATCTTCTTATTACTCAACCAGGTGAACTGTATTATGCACGTTATCATGTGTCTGTCTGCCCCTGATTACTGATCTTAGATTTGGGTGTATTAGGGCTTCCAGTCTACCATAATTGTAACATGTAGGTTTTAGCATCAACATTTAGCAGCAATCTCAGTGTGTACATTGTGCATTGCTCAGAATCTATCCTAGGTTTAAGAATCAAAGAAATGATGGCTTCACTCATATTTTGCTTTCTTAAGATATATTATTAAAAACACTCTGATCATAAGATTTACCTCTTCTCTGGTAATGGGGGGAATCTGAGGTTTCACATTAGCCAAGTGAAAGTTTGGGGAAATCAATCATGTCAAAATACTGGCCTTGTTTTCATTGGATATTATAACTTTCAAATAGGACTTAAGGAAGAATTATTGAAATACTTCCAATACCTTCTCTTCCGAGGATACTATACAGCCAGATGTTAGAGTTAGGTTGTCATTGTTTTTTTTTCTGCTGCGATTATCTTGCTAGGTGTGTTCTTATTTTCTTGGTCATAAATGTTTATTTTACTGCAAAGGGCCAGTTCTGCCTAATTTGTTATAACATTCAGTTTTCACCTGATCAGCATTACTTTTCTCTAGAGGAGCCTAGTAGGGTTTTCTTTGTTTTACTCTTCTGAGTGTAATTCTGCCTCTAAGAGGGTGGTCTCTCTATTTTTCCAATGTTTTCATAGCAGGAACATTTCTATACGCCTGCCCTTTATAGCAACTTCAAACAATTCGTCTTTGTCAGTTTAGTTGGAGGATTTCTACAGTATGTGATCTCAATTCTTCTTTGAGCACCCTATCTCTCAGTATGTCAGTGTGGAAAATCTATTTTCCCTGGGACCCTCTTGGTACCCCCTCCACCTTTGCCTCAATGTGAAGTAACTTTTAAAGGGGCATAATCGGGTCTCCTGTGACAGTGTGTGAAAAAAGTATCATTTATTTGGTTGCTGCTCTCGCCATGCATTGCATAAACTGAAGTGTTTATGGTCATTTTAACTTCTTTAGGCATCATGATGTTGAGGAGGTCCTGATACATAACAGGGGCAGACCGCTGGACGATTGTGGATCCTACAGGCCGATCCCCTTGCTCAATTTTGAGGCGAGGGTTTTGGCAGAAAATATTAGTGTCTCGACTGGGGAGCGTAATTGACCAAATGATATTGCTCGATTGATTGGCCCTCATGCCTGATCAGGCCACAAGACACAACCTCAGAAGACTGTTTGGAAGTGTGACCAGGTGCAAGCATATGGCCAAGCCTGCAATCATACTATCACTTGACATGGAAAAAGTGTTCGACTCCCTTGAGTTGGCCCTACATGTGTGCCGACTTGGCAAAGATGGGATTTGGTCCAGGTTCTGGGTGTGGATTTACCTCTTATACAGACCAAATAGCTAGAGCCAGGTTACTGGAGTTCTGTCCTGGGAGGTTGTTATACATAAGAAGAATGCACAAGGCTACTCCCCAATCTGCTCTCCTGTTTGCCATGGCAGTGTAGCCTGTGTAATGCTGGATTAGGGGCAAGCACAGGGCATACACTGGGACGGAGAGTGGGAAGACAGAATCTCCCTGTTTGCGAATGACCTCCTCCTTTACCTGGCAGACCCAGAAAGTTAAATTATCCATCTGCCAGATATTATATCGATATTTGGGAATTTAAAGGATCTTCAGATCAACTGGCACACATTAATCCTCTTCTCGGTCACAAAATGAAAGCCCCCAAGACACTAGGAGATCTCTTTTCTTGTGGTCCCCGGAGGGGTTAAAATACTTAGGAATTTTTATCACCAAAGACCAGACCCAGTTCCACAGTGCCAGTCTGGAACCAATCCTAGAGGAATGCAAAGAGGACGCAGGCCATTGGTGATGGCTTCCTTTGTCACTTACGGGCATTGTTTAAAATGATATCCTTGCCTAATTCCTGTACATATTGCAAAACTTGCCATACGCAGTGCCCGATACTTTCTTCCAGACAGTTGATGGTGTGACAAGACAACTCCTGTGGGATGGGGGTCCACTAAGGGTAGCGCTCCAAAGGCTTATCGGGGCACCAAACAAGGGTGGTATCGCCTTTGCTAATTTTTTTGTTCTATTGCTGGGTGGCTGAACTGCTCACAGTAAATGAATGGTCCTTCCCGACACAACAGGAACCTGCACTGCTCTCAAACTGAAAAGTGATGGTGGAAAAGGGATATGTGGCCTGCCTTTTGACAAACAGACGGAGGACCCTACCCAGTGCCCACGGAGATAATACTGTGGATATGGAGGACAGTCAACAGAAAACTGGGTTGGATAACTAAGGTGACTGTGGAAACCCCCATGGCACTCTCAGCTACTAGCGAACCATGGCCACCTCGGCTGTCGTTTCAATTTCCAAACTGAGATATCTATCTATCTATCCATGCGTAATGGAGTCAAAATGGGAGGAGTCCCTCGGTCTCGTGACTCGAAAAGACTTCTTCGAAGAAAAACAACTTGTAACACTCCGAGCCCAACACCAGATGGCGGGATGTGCACAGCATGTGAATCTGCAGCGACTATTGCCACGAACAGATGTACACTGGGTAAGTGACATTTTCCATATATATATATATATGTATATGTTTGATGGCATGTGTAGCTGCAGATACACATGCTGTGCATTATCCTGCCATCTAGTGTTGGGCTCGGAGTGTTCCAAGTTGTTTTTCTTCGAAGAAGTCTTTTCGAGTCACGAGACCGAGGGACTCCTCCCTTTCGGCTCCATTGCGCATGGGCGTCGACTCCATCTTAGATTGTTTTCTTTCCGCCATCGGGTTCGGACGTGTTCCTCTTCGCTCCGTATTTCGAATCGGGAAAGTTAGCTAAATATCGAAAATTCGACGGTATTATTAGCGCTCGGTACCGGTTTAGTGTTAGCGTATCAACACCGATAGTAGAAGCGCTCCAGCGGCCCTTCGGGGCTTCCGCTCTTCAGCGGGGCCTGGTCGGCCCGACCGCATCCATCGACGAAACTAATGGACCGGATCCCCTTCCGCTTCTGTCCGAAGTGCCACTCTAAGTATCCTTATACAGACCAACACTTGGTCTGTAATCTGTGTCTATCACCAGAACACAGGGAGGATACTTGTGGGGCCTGTCGGGCGTTTCGATCTAAAAAGACCCTACGTGATCGAAGAGCCAGAAGACTACAAATGGTGTCGACACTGAGAGAAAACAACTCGACGTCGAAGAGGAGGAAAGAATTTCCATCTAGGGGATGGGCTCAGACGATTCTGAAAGTGAGCGACCCACGACGATGCAGAAAACAGTGAGTAAAACTGCCCCGTCCAAGACTCACACAAAGATTGTTAAGGCCAAGGGGATGCCACCGCCAGCAGGCCATGGTTTAACCCATCGAAAAGAAGGTGACCAAACATCGGCACCGAAAATGGCCAAACAATTGCCGAAGACATCCGACTCCGGTCGAGATTCAGGCTCCGAACGATCTCGGCACCGAGAGTTCGACTCACCCAAGGTGAGAAAAGTAACGTCGGAACCGAAAAAGACTTTATCGGAAGCATCTGTACTGAAAAAAGCGGCTTCAGAGCCGAAAAGAAGCTCTTACACAGAAGAGCAAGGACTTTCCAGCCAAATGCATGAAAAACACAGATGTGAGCAGGAAATAAGTATGGGGGAACCAGACCATACGCAAAGGAGGTTGCATATCCAGAAAGAGACTGGAAAAATACAAACTCTTCCTCCAATCAAAACCAAACGAAAGCTGGCATTTCATGAGTCAGAAATGCAGCCGAAGGCGAAGGTGGCAAGAGATAAAACCCCACCACCAAGGTTTTCGCCACAACCTTCCCCACTACACTCACCACAGCTGTACCCGGTAACAACACCTCCATTGCAGTCACCTACGCATACAGGGATGACACAGGATGATCCGGATGCATGGGACTTATATGATGCTCCAGTATCAGACAACAGCCCAGATTGTTACCCAACAAGGCCGTCACCTCCAGAGGACAGTACTGCATATACGCAGGTACTATTAAGGGCAGCTACGTTCCACAATGTAGCAATGCATTCAGAGCCAATAGCGGATGATTACCTATTCAACACCTTGGCATCCACGACACTTCCTACCAGAGTCTGCCAATGCTCCCGGGCATGCTCAAGCACGCAAAACAGGTCTTCCAAGACCCAGTTAAAGGGAGGGCTATCACGCCTAGGGTGGAGAAAAAATACAAGCCTCCCCCAACGGACCCTGTGTTTATAACACAGCAACTTACACCAGACTCGGTGGTTGTAGGAGCAGCAAGAAAGAGGGCAAACTCTCAATCGTCAGGAGACGCTCCACCGCCTGACAAAGAGAGTAGGAAGTTTGATGCAGCGGGCAAATGTGTGGCAGCACAGGCAGCGAATCAATGGCGGATCGCAAACTCACAAGCCCTGCTGGCTCGCTACGACAGGGCACACTGGGACGAGATGCAACACATTATACAGCACTTGCCCAAAGAACACCAAAATTGTGCCCAACAGGTTGTGGAAGAAGGACAAGCAATATCCAACCACCAAATAAGGTCCGCATTAGACTCGGCAGACACAGCAGCACGAACAGTCAACACTGCGGTAACCATTCGCAGGCATGCATGGTTACGAAGCTCGGGATTCAAACCAGAAATCCAACAAGCTGTGTTAAAAATGCCTTTTAACCAGGAACAATTGTTTGGGCCGGAAGTGGACACCGCAATTGAAAAATTAAAGAAGGACACGGACACGGCCAAAGCCATGGCCGCGCTCTACTCCCCACAGAGCAGAGGCACATTTAGAAAGCCACAGTTTAGAGGGGGTTTCGAATGCAAACACCAGAGCCTTCCACCTCACAAACCAGACCTACCTATCTGGGACAATACCAGAGAGGAGGGTTTCGTGGCTCATACAGAGGTGAACAATTCCCAAGAGGAAGGGGAAAATTCCAAACACCTAAGACAAGTCAAACCAAACCGTGACTTCAATGTCACAAAACCCCAACACTTAACACCAGTGGGGGGGAGACTTACCACATACTACCAAAACTGGACACAAATAACTACGGACACATGGGTCCTAGCCATTATCCAACATGGTTATTGCATAGAATTCATAAATTTCCTGCCAGATGTGCCCTCAAGGGCACACAATATGTCCAAACAACACTTAGACCTATTACAACTAGAGGTCCAAGCATTATTACAGAAACAAGCAATAGAGTTAGTACCCAAACATCAGAAAGGAACAGGTGTCTACTCACTATATTTCCTAATTCCAAAAAAGGACAAAACGTTAAGACCTATATTAGACCTCAGAACACTGAATCTCTTCATCAAGTCAGATCACTTCCACATGGTAACACTTCAAGACGTGGTTCCCTTACTAAAAAAAGAGGACTTCATGTCAACGTTAGATCTCAAGGATGCCTACTTTCACATACCCATACATCCTTCCCACAGAAAATACTTAAGGTTTGTAATATACGGCGTGCACTATCAATTCAAAGTGTTACCGTTCGGGATAACAACAGCCCCAAGGGTATTCACAAAATGCCTTGCAGTAGTAGCCGCTCACATAAGGAGACAGCACATGCACGTATTCCCATATTTAGATGACTGGCTAATAAAAACCAGCACTCAACAACAGTGTCTTCTTTACATGCAATACGTTATAGAAACTCTACACAAAGTAGGATTTTCTATAAATTACCATAAATCACATCTGCAGCCATCCCAAATACAACAATACTTGGGAGCAACACTCAACACACAAAAAGCGATTGCCACTCCAAGTCCACAAAGGGTACAAGCGTTCCAAAATATAACATCAAACATACAGCCAAACCAACACTACCAAGTAAGGTTTGTAATGAAACTTCTAGGCATGATGTCTTCATGCATAGCCATTGTCCCAAACGCGAGATTACACATGCGGCCCTTACAACAGTGCCTAGCAAAACAATGGACACAAGCACAGGGTCAACTCCAAGATCTAGTGTTGATAGACCGCCAGACACACTTCTCGCTTCAAGGGTGGAACCCTATAAATTTAAACAAAGGGCGGCCATTCCAGGACCCAGTGCCTCAAGATGTGATCACGACAGATGCTTCCATGATGGGGTGGGGAGCACACCTCAACAAGCACAGCATACAGGGACAATGGGACAATCAACAAAAACAACTCCACATAAATCATTTAGAACTGTTGGCAGTGTTTCTAGCATTAAAAGCATTTCAACCACTAATAGCCCACAAACACATTCTTGTCAAAACCGACAACATGACAACAATGTATTATCTCAACAAACAAGGAGGGACACACTCGTCACAACTGTGTCTCTTAGCCCAAAAAATTTGGCATTGGGCAATTCACAATCACATTCGCCTAATAGCACAATACATCCCAGGCATTCAGAACCAGTTGGCTGACAATCTCAGTCGAGATCACCAGCAAACACACGAATGGGAAATTCATCCCCATATCCTACAGGATTACTTCCTACGATGGGGGACACCAAAAATAGACCCATTCGCAACAAAAGAAAACGCAAAATGCCAAAACTTCGCGTCCAGGTTCAATCCAACACCCTCAATCCAAGGGCAATGCGTTATAGATCAGTTGATCAGGGATATTTGCTAACGCTTTTCCCCCCTCCCACTCATTCCTTATCTGGTAAACAAACTAAGTCAAAACAGACTCAAACTAATTCTCATAGCACCAACCTGGGCTCGCCAACCGTGGTACACAACACTGCTGGACCTATCTGTAGTACCTCACATCAAATTACCAAACAGGCCAGATCTATTAACTCAACACAAACAACAGATCAGACACCCGAATCCAGCATCGCTCAATCTAGCAATCTGGCTCCTGAAGTCTTAGAATTTGGACACTTAGACCTTACACAAGAAGGTATGGAGGTCATTAAACAAGCTAGAAAACCTACTACAAGACATTGTTACACAAACAAATGGAAAAGATTTGTTTATTACTGCCACAATAATCAAATTCAACCACTACATGCTTCCGCAAAGGACATTGTAAGCTACTTATTACACTTACAAAAGTCTAAGCTAGCATTCTCTTCAATTAAAATACATTTCACAGCAATATCTGCCTACCTGCAGATTACACATTCAACATCGCTTTTTAGAATCCCAGTCATCAAAGCATTTATGGAGGGATTAAAAAGAATCATACCCCCGAGAACACCACCAGTACCTTTGTGGAACCTTAATATTTTATTAACACGACTCATGGGACCACCATTTGAACCCATGCACTATTGTGAAATGCAATACTTAACTTGGAAAGTAGCCTTTCTAATAGCTATCACATCACTTAGAAGAGTAAGTGAGATACAAGCATTTACTATACAAGAACCCTTTATACAAATACATAAACATAAAGTGGTTCTCCGTACAAATCCCAAATTCCTACCAAAGGTTATATCACCATTCCACCTAAACCAAGCAGTGGAACTCCCAGTCTTCTTTCCACAACCAGACTCAGTAGCCGAAAGAGCCTTACATACATTAGACATAAAAAGAGCACTAATGTATTACATTGACAGAACAAAACAATTTAGTAAAACAAAACAATTGTTCGTAGCCTTCCAAAAACCTCATGCAGGTAATCCTATATCCAAACAAGGCATTGCTAGATGGATTGTTAAATGTATTCTAACTTGCTATATTAAAGCAAAAAGAGATCTACCTATTACACCAAGAGCACATTCCACTAGGAAAAAAGGCACCACAATGGATTTTCTGGGAAATATACCTATGACAGAAATTTGTAAGGCAGCCACCTGGTCTACACCTCATACATTCATGAAGCACTACTGTGTAGATGTGTTAACAACACAACAAGCCACAGTAGGACAGGCTGTATTAAGAACATTATTTCATACAACTTCAACTCCTACAGGCTAAGCCACTGCTTTTGGGGAGATTACTGCTTATTAGTCTATGCACAGCATGTGTATCTGCAGCTACACATGCCATCGAACAGAAAATGTCACTTACCCAGTGTACATCTGTTCGTGACATAAGACGCTGCAGATTCACATGCGCCCTCCTACCTCCCCGGGAGCCTGTAGCCGTTATAAATTGGATGAAAACTGTAAATTTGTAAATAAATATTATTTTAATACACATTATGTACATACATACCTACTCCATTGCATGGGCACATTTAGTATATTCACAACTCCTACCTCACCCTCTGTGGGGAAAACAATCTAAGATGGAGTCCACGCCCATGCGCAATGGAGCCGAAAGGGAGGAGTCCCTCGGTCTTGTGACTCGAAAAGACTTCTTTGAAGAAAAACAACTTGTAACACTCCGAGCCCAACACTAGATGGCAGGATAATGCACAGCATGTGAATCTGCAGCGTCTCATGCCACGAACAGATGTACAATGGGTAAGTGACATTTTCCATATATAGATACACAGCTGTGCATTATCCTGCCATCTAGTGTTGGGCTCGGAGTGTTACAAGTTGTTTTTCTTCGTGTGTGTGTGTGTTTGTGAGAGAAATGAGTCGAGGAAACCCCGTTATAATTTCAGATGCTCTCACCGCCGCTCAGGCAATCTTGCAAATCTACAGAACGCTTGTAACACATGGGGTGGCCCCTCACTGACATACGAGAGTGGTGGGAGCAGGACTTGGAAGTCCTGGAGGACCCAGATTGGGGAGAGACATATAGGTACTTTCAAAGTTGTAGCTATATGGACAGGATTCAAACTGGTACAACTCAATCTTTCATAGGGCATATTCCACTAGAAGCACACAGACTGAAGCACATGGGCAAAATAAAAAGAGCAGCATGTGTGAGAGAATTCGGTCACCCAAGGAACTTTACTGCATACGATATGGGAATGTCCAATTATCAAACCCTTCTGGTCTAGTATATGACAGGAGTTGGAGGATGTTACTGGGAAGGAAATAAGCTTCACATCTGGGCATCTGGATGGAACAATCGTTACCCAAAAACACTCAAGTGTGGAGTGACATCGCTCTAGTGGTAGACAAGAGAGATATAGTTCATCTATGGGCTGCCCTAAATTAACCTTAAGTGGCATACTGGGCCATAAATACGGATGGACTGGTGCCTAAGAACTGAAGACTATTTACAAAGCAGGGGGGTGTCCCTGAAATATGAATGAAATATGGGACACATGGCTCAACTATGGAGAAGATACCAGGTGAACAGCAGGGTGGGAGGGGCTGGGGGGCAGTCGGAAGGGCTGGATCATTCTGGACTTGATCCAAGTAAAGATACTAGGTACCAAGAAACGTTGGTTGAGAGGGAACTGTGTGAAGTTATTGTACTGAATGCATAATTCCCCTTTATGGGATTTTAAGGAAAAAAGCAAATAAATATTTTACAAAACAACAACGACGTTGATGAGTTATGTGATTGATCATTGTGAACCTCGCAGGCCTCATTGAAGTCCCCCATCAAAATGTTATCCCCCGCCGTAAAACTCAATAGTGCAGTGGTTATTAACATGTGGTCCGAGGACCCCTGAATGTCCATGAAGCCTACTCAGGGGATCCATCACTGTTTTACAAAAATAAATAATATTATAAAAAATACATTAAATCGAATAAAGTACATATAAAAAAAAAGAAGCAAAATTGAAAATGTGAACTCTTTTTCTGTATTTGATTATATACATAATATCTCAATATTTGAGCATGTGATTAAGGGAGCTTGCTTTTTTGTTATTCTTTTGTATTGTTTTGCTGTTAAAATAATGGAAATATTCGGCAGGGGTCCCCAGCTTCCAGTGACTATGTTGGGGGTTCCCGGATTCCAGTAATGATTCAGCGTGGGTCCTCAGAACTCAAGAGTGTAAGAAGCACTGTCCTAGTGCATTGAGAAATGAAGTGAGAAATTATTTGTGGCCCATATATAGTGTGTAAACAGTGGCAATTGTAATACATCTACCCTGAATTAGCCTTGTCACCAGGAGTTATCGTCTTTGATTTGTAATCTCTTGCTTGAAATCCCGTTGACTTGTTAAAAAATATGGCCCCATTGTGGGTTTTTTCTTCATTTGTAGCGGAGGAACGCAATAACAATGGAAATAATTTGTGACTAAAATATTGTTAGTGTTTATGAAGGTCATTTTTTGTGAGTTTTCCATTGCGGAATTTCTTTGTTATTTCAATTCATTTCCCAGTGCACCTCCTACTGTGTTTCTGTCTTTCTCCATTTGAATTTGCAGTCCTAATAATTGGGCCTCTTTATACATTTCTGAGAAATAATGGGATTTTAGTCAGTAGTCAAATTCATTGCCAAATGGGAATGTCCAATGGTACCTGATATGATGACATATTTAATCAGATAGCTAATTTTGATACCTTACGTTCAATGTATAAGAAATTCTGAACTCTGTGTCAGCCACAGTTAAGTCTGCATCTGAACATACTTCTTGATTTCATAAGTACCTTAAATTACCTCTTTTGTGAGTGGGGCCAAGTGGCTGAACGATCAGCAGGAATTAATTGTGGGTTAGTTAGGTGTAGTTTTACAAAAAATAAGTTAAAATCAGGCATGTCTCTGTAACCCAACCGCCAAATTTAGGCCACAGTGTAAAGACTTACAGATTTTCACTTCGCAACTAAGGTATGAATGATAAACATCCAGATACATTGGTTGATTTAATTGAATTATATCTTGGCACAGAGATTATTCTTTTTTTTTTTTTTCCAAGTATCCATCAAAAGGTATGTTGCTTATAAACAGCGACAGAATTAACAATTGAAATGAGTGCCTAAAACCAGCATTGCACCACAAAGATTTCTTGAACCCCCACCCTTCACACCATCCCACCCCCCAATTGGTCTGAACATCTGTTTGATCTTTTGTTGCTTTGCACAGTATCTTCTGGTCGTTTTTCATTTAAACTTTCCAGGTTTCCCTGGTGCTATAGAGTCCAATCTTATATCAACAAGCTGCCCTGCTTATAAAACAGGCTAGGTTTATGGTCAAGTGAGCTGCGAATAGCCTGAAGCGTCAATGTACTTGAGGGTTGGTCTGAGTTTGCTACCCACAGTTTCCCAATGTCTACCAACCTATTAGTGCATACTCACCCTGTCTACCTTCATCTCCACCATGTCAACCTGTGGTCTGGACACACAAAGTGTTTTTTACCTGTGAACTTCTCGAAAACTTACTCCAACACTGTCAGTCCCAGACCTTCCCATGATTAGACCTCCAGGCCACCAAGCATACATTGCACACCTAGGATGGGAGCAGGGAGTCAGTTTTATGATATGTGGTCTACTTCATAGATTTTCTGAGGACTCCCTACTTTCATCTGTCAGATGGTTAACCATGCGAGCACCACCCAATCTCAGATCCAGCTTGCACACTATTCGATTCAGCAGTGGAAGCACAAAGCACCACTCAGCAACTCTGCCCTTAGAGTGAGGCAGAGCGAGCTCAGAGACGCCAGGGCCCCATAGAAATCCAAGTCTGGTCACCAGGCGTCATCTAGAGGAGTGGAATGCTCCAGCCTCAGGGCCTCTGAGCAGTGTATGTGGTGGTGCCAGACCATCACCCACTTAGTTTTGCAGCTTTGTTTCTCGCAGCTTACCCTTTCACTGCTAATAATAGCACAAAGCCTTTGAACAGAGAACAGAACAAATCAATGCTAACTTTGCTGCTCCTCGCATTACCATGTCGCAGCCACTCTTCTGCCTGACAGATAAGTTACAACTGACCATTCAAAGTGATTTTGGGGGGCAAGAAGGGTGTCTGGAGTCACTTGGCCAGCTAGTTATACCTCCTGCTTCCCCAGAATTTAGTGACATAAAATATTGTTGTGTGAGGATGTTTTTTTTTTTTGTTGCAGCCTCCTTGGAGGCGTTCGTGGGTGGGTTTTGTCTGCAGAGAAGAGATCAAATGCATATTAATTTGGATAGGAGATCATTTGATAGAATTACTAGAACGGGTAAGTAAGTTTTCCATATTCTCTGGCTGTAAATGAGGAGCACTAATAATTTCCCGAATAAATTACACATTTTACCCCTAACTGAGGGGCTCACTTCAGCTCTTTTATAACAATATATTTTGTACAGTGGGAAAATGGTTTAAATGAAATGTGAATGTTGGTTAAGACAGAAAATAAATGTATGGCCACGTAAATTAAGTTGCCTGCATCACGTTTCTAAGTCCCAGTGCTACTCCAAACCTGTATTCTATATTTTATTACTGTAAAGTAGCTGAGGTAAGCACTCTTTCAAACCGTTATTCTTCCTTGCAGAGAGAGATTCGAAGCTCCCTGGTTCTCTCCATGTTGCAGCAGATGCTGATGGATGATAAGGCAGATATGGTGCGAGAAGCAGTGATCAAAAGCCTTGGCATCATCATGGGATACATTGACGATCGGGACAAATATCAGCAGGTGTGATTTAAGACCATGAAAATGTGATGAATCATAGCAGCTTTATTTGTATCAACCTCCTACTGTCCAAGTATAAATAGGAAGAATCACACTTTTATTTTATGGTCATAAAGTTCTGTAGGAATTAGCTAACTTTGGTATGTTCAGATTGACTTTTTGCCTTGTTCATTTCAGTGATTAGCGGCCAGATTTGCAAACCATTATGATGATCCCAAGGGCTCCAGTTTGACATTTGTGACAAATGTACTAATCCCATTTTAGGACTCAGAAACCTTTGTCTCCCTTCTTATATTTAGATTCTGAAAGAATACCGATTTGGTGTCTACAAGGGTCTTGTTAAAGGTACCCCTTCCAGAAATCTAATGAGTATCTGGGTTATTGATGTTTTCTGACTTAAGCCCGACCGTAAAAAATGTATATATTGCCAACACCTCAAAGAAAGTAGTAATGTGTATGCAAATGGGAAGGGGTCTGTTGGGACCCCTTCATACTTGTCAATCAGGGGTGTGGAATTCCTGTAGCCTGGCACCCAAGACATAATGTTTGAGGTCAAGGCCAACACATTTTCATGTTTATTTTGTCTTTAGGACAAATAGGTCCAACCCCTTGCAGCACAAAGCCGTTGGCTGCCTGTTTACAGTACCACATTAGGGATCAGGGAAGGGCATTGTCTGCAGTTAAGATAATATTTCTGTCTATATGTCGATGCTGTTCAAGTTTTTATTTATGGTCAGCGCTCTAAAGAAATATAAGCTCAAAGGCATTACTGAGAGTGGTTCCATTATAAAAATGTGCATGGACGTTTGTAACGTCTAACAATCCGAAGCTGCATATAATGTGCCCAGAATGCTCTGTAACCAGATGCAAATATTTAAAGAAGCTTGAAAACAAGTTTGATTCTTTGCTTTCAAAATTCAATATTCACAAATAATTGCAACTAGGAAACAAAGATTTTGCTAAACTACTGTGAATTTTAGGTACCATTTCTTTGAAGGGTAATTTAGTAATATGTGCTGATGCATACTAAAATATTCATACTGGAAAATCAGTGTAACCTTTTTAACAAGATTAAGAGAAACATGATGTAGGAAGTTGCCTCTGTATATAGTATCTCAAAGTGAAAGATAGTGTGCACAGAATACAAGGGTTCCCCTTAGAGATTGGTAGTGACAAAATTAGATAATACCAATGCTCTATTTTGTGTTAGTGTGGTCGAGCAGTAGGCTTATCAGAGGGTAGTGTTAAGCATTTGTTGTACACACACAGGTAATACATGAGAACACACACTCAGAGACTTAACTCCAGGCCAATAGATTTTTATATTGAAAAATATTCTTTTCTTAATTTATTTTAGAACCACAAAATTCAAATTTTAGTTAAGTGCATAAATTGTAAGGTACTTCACACATAGAACTTTGATTTAAAACAGTAGTACAGACAGTTTTAGTAAAAATGGCAATAAGCTTTTTTAAAAGTGGACACAGTGCAAAAATCAACAGCTCCTGGGGAGGTAAGTATTGGTTAGTTTCTCAGGTAAGTAAAGCACTTACAAGTTCAGTCTCCTGGGCATAGGCAGCCCACCGTTGGGGGTTCAAGGCAACCCCAAACCCTCAGCACCAGCAACACAGGGCCGGTCAGATGCAGAGGTCAAATGAGGGCCCAAATAACATAGGTGCCTATGGAGAACAGGGGTGCTCCGGTTCCAGTCTGCTAGCAGGTATACCTGTGTCCTCTGGGAGCAAACCAGGGTTTTTTTGTAGAGCACTGGGGGACCCACACACAGGCACACAAAACACACCCTCAGCGGCACAGGGGCGGCAGGGTGCAGTGTGCAAAGTAGGTGTCAGGTTTGTCATAGAAAACAATGGAGGGACCCCGGGGTCACTCTGGCGATGAAGGCAGGGCACAGGGGGGCTTCTTGGGCCAGCCACCAACAGGGCTAGGATGAGGGCCTCCTGCTGGTCACTCTTGCACTGGTAGGTGGTTTCTCGGTCCTGGGGGCTGCGGTTGCAGTGCTTGTTGAGGCGTCGGGTTCCTTTGTTACCAGGCAGTCACGGTCAGGGGGAGCCTCTGGATCCTCTCTGCAGACGTCGCTGTTGGGGTGCAGGGAGGTCGACTCTGGGTGTCCACGTCATTGGAGTCACCTGGGAGTCCTCTCTGCGGTGTTGGTTGTCCTGAACTCGAGCCGGGCGTCTGGTGCTGAGTGGGAAGACTCTTGCTTCTGGCGGGAAGTTGGAGTCTCTTTAAAGTTGGTTTCTTTGTTGTTGTTTCTGGACAGAGCCGCTGTCCTCAGGAGATTCTTGGTCCTTTAGGTGCAGGTCAATCCTCTGAGTCCGCAGAGGTCGCTGGTCCCGCTGGAAGCGTTATTGTGCAGGTTCTTTGAGTCTGGAGACAGACCAGTAGGGCTGGGGCCAAGTCAGCTGTCGTCTCCGTCATCTCTGCAGGGCTTTCAGGTCAGCAGTCCTTCTTTCTTCAGGTTGCAGGAATCTCCTTTCCTGGGTACAGGGTTGCCCCAAAATACTCAATTTAGGGGTGTGTTCAGGTCGGAGGGCAGTAGCCAATGGCTACTGTCCTGGAGGGTGGCTACCACCCTCTTTGTGCCTCCTCCCTGTGGGGAGGGGGGCACATCCCTAATCCTATTGGGGGGAATCCTCCATAACAAGAGGGATGAAGGCAGGGGTCACCTCAGCTCAGGGCACCTTAGGGTCTGTCCTGACTGGTGGGTGACTCCTCTTTGTTTTTCTCATTATCTCCTCCGGACTTGCCGCCAAAAGTGGGGACTGTGTCTGGGGGGCAGGCATCTCCACTAGCTGGAGTGCCCTGGGGCATTGTAACACAAAACCTGAGCGTTTGAGGCTCACTGCTAGTGTTTCACTTCCTGCAGCGGGGAGATGTGAAGCACCTCCACCCAGTTCAGGCTTTGTTTCTGGCCCTAGAGAGCACAAAGGCTCTCACCCAGGGGGTCAGAAATTCATCTCAGTGGCAGACTGGCACTGACTAGTTAGTCCTGCACTGAAGGATTGGGTAAAATACAGGGGGCATCTCTAAGATGCCCTCTGTGTGCATTTTTTTAATTTTTATAAATCCAGCACTGGCATCAGTGTGGGTTTATTATTCTGCGAAGTTTGATACCAAACTTCCCATTGTTCAGTGTAGCCATTATGGAACTGTGGAGTTCGTTTTGAAAAATTCCCAGACCATATACTTAATATGGCCATACTGTACTTAAAATGTCTAAGAATTGACTTAGACACTATAGGGGCTTATTGCTCATGCAGCTATGTCTTCACCTGTGGTATAGTGCACCCTGCCTTAGGGCTGTAAGGCCTGCTAGAGGGGTGACTTACCTATGCCACAGGCAGTATTTTGTGTGCATGGCATTGTGAGGGGGATGCCATGTCGACTTTGCCTTTTTCTCCCCACCAACACACACAATCTGCAATGGCCGTGTGCATGTGTTAGATGAGGATTCCCTTAGGGTGGCACAACACATGCCGCAGTCCTTAGGGACCTCCCCTGGTCACAGGTCCCTTGGTACCACTGGTACCTTTTACAAGGGACTTATCTGTGTGCCAATTGTAGAAACAAAGGTACATTTTTAGTGAAAGAACACTGGTGCTGGGGCCTGGTTAGCAGGATCCCAGCACACTCTCAAGTCAATTCAGCATCAATATCAGGCTAAAAGTGGGGGGTAACTGCAACAGGGAGCCATTTTCCTACACATGAAAATAAACAAGCATTGTTAAAGCCAATATGTCAGACATTGGTGGTCAGGGTCTTCGCTTTGTAACTGTGTGTTTTGTTTTGACATGATTTTTGTAAAACTTTATTGTTGTGGGAGATTCCAGGCCTGCGCCATTATTCCAAACATTGGCAACAAGAAAAAAAATGTTTTTGGTCTCAAAAAGCAGACAGTGCTCAGTAGTCCCTGGCTCTGAACAAAACTACTTTGTGTGCAGATATGCTCCTTGTGAAGGAGCAGAATGCTGTCACTCACAGTGATACCAGCCGATCGACTGATAGATAGATAGATAGATAGATAGATAGATAGATAGATAGATAGATAGATAGATAGATAGATAGATAGATAGATAGACAGAATTGTAATAAAAAGAAAAGGTCTTGGTTAACCTCAGACCTAATTAGGGGCCCAATTCTTAAAGAAAGTCACAAAAGTGCACTCATAGTATATGTCCTTGCATTAGAGCAGATTTATGGCTTTTGTGAATTTACAGAAGTAGGCCAGGAAATCATACTCCCAGAAAATACTTGTGAACTGTATTTTAGCACAAGCAAATATGCATGCGTAGATTTGATCATGCGAATATCTGTTGAGCGTTTTCAAGTTCACTTTCATCCATCCACTTTTTTCCCCAACCCTGGAAGAAATTTTACTTCTGCTCTTGTCAGGAGTGAATTTCCAACCTTTATCAGTATGGGCAAAGTTCACAGAAGAGCTAAAGCAGTCAAGTTGGTAGGTTTGCTCAGATTCAAAGGGACATTCCAACTCTGAAAACTATTGATCACCACTTCTTCCAGGCCCAGAATGTGATCTGTAGAATAGTGGCAAAAGAAAGAAATTGCTAGTATTTAAACCAAACTATAGTAGGAGCCCTGGGATAATCAGAGAGGCTATTATCAAAGCTCATATATAATGAAATTGCTGCCATAATTTGCCTCTGCACTAATTGACACCAAAGGGACAAGTGGATTTTCTTTTACATGTCAAGTAGATTTATGATGTAGCCTCTCCCATGGACAAGGAAAAGTTTTGTTAAATTCCGCACCCCTGTGAATGTAAAAGAAAGGTGTATTGGGCCACAGGCCGTGGTTCAGTGGACCACTGCAACTCTTAATCATGTAATCAGCCAAAAAAAAGTAAACTTTTCTTTTTGAATGCACCTGTTTCTTTAAAGGAAAATGGGTTATATGTCTTTTTTTTTTTAGTTAACTTTACTAAAAAAAATAGTTACATGCATGGAAGTCTGCTGACCTTAATTTGCGGCTTTACTTCTAAGTATTCATATGGTCTGTTGGATTCTGACCCTTGACAAATCAGATTTTTAAGAACTGACCTATTAGTGCATAGGTTGGTTCTTAAAACTCTTTACTGGTTGCAGTTTGCAACCAGATATTTGTACGTCTGACCTTAGGTTCTTGTACAGTATAATGTATATATTTACAGAGTCCCGTTTTAATTTTCACATTATTGTTGATTCTTTACTAATATTTAGGAAATTACTTTCTTCTTGTATTGAATTTTCAGGATACTTTCAAAGTTGAATTTAATGATATTTAATGTATTTCTTGCAGTTTTTTAGGCTTACATCAACGAAATAAGGAAGCATGTTCAGCCACACTTTTTCCTCAGTCGAAGATTCAATGATTAGAATAACCTAAAGGGCAATATTGGTATTTTTTTCACATAAGTCTTATTAACATATTACAAAAAAGAAGCATTACCAGAATCGGGGAACTCTGCTTATTGTGTGTCCAAAATAAGCTCCACCAATCATTTAACCCACAGGAAAAGGCACATTTCCTGTATCCTACATTTGGTAGTCCTCCTGTGTAAATTTTTAGTTGTGATCTGTATGGTCACCTTTTCCCTTGCTCATGAAATGCCTTGCATGTGAGACCCAGTAGGTACCAAAAATTTTTGGTTGGTCACAAGAATGGGAATGGATTATGAGCAGGTTGAGGGATGTAAGTTAGTTACAGAGACAAAGACAAGCAATTAAGTTGAAAAAAACATGGATGTGGACAGGTGTCCATAAGCAGGGCCCCATGATGGTATTGCGGTGGTAGGTCTGTGGATTCTGTTGAGCACAGGTCCCTTGACTGGGCCTTCCTGTTGCACTTAGGGCATTTACTGCAAACAAAATAACAAGGTTATGAATAAATTAACTAGTGAATGGATCAAGCATGACCTGCACATGGCAAGTCTCTGACTAGAATGGCATTGTGGGAAACAACAGAGACTGGAATGTGCCCCAAGAAATCATCAAAGTCTCCATGTGCCACAGGACTCGAACTATTCCTTACTGACCAGGCCTAAGTAGGGCGAAACAAATCTGCGATTAGTTGTAACCCTGCCTGGATGCAACCTGGGACAATTTGGATTGAACTGGACTGCCCTATATTGGAGCAGGACCAAGACTGCTTTACTTAGGGCAGATCTGTGACTGTGGTTGCATAGTTGACACAAACTGTGGACTGAATAGCCTCCCACACTGATTGCCAGTATCTGAGAGTAAGTCAAGCAGTCTACCCATCACTTGTTAGTTATCCTCATTGTTAATCCCTAAGTGCAACAGGTGTGCCTATATGTTGGCCCACTGTGCCACCCGACTAATACTGTACCTTACAGATGAGGCCTAAATAGGGCAAAACTTATCTGGGGTTGCTTGTGCTCCTGTCTGGAGGGGACCTGGCCTGGCAGTTTGGCCTGTACTGTTCCTGTTATAGTAATTTGCATATGAGAGGTCTCTGTCTAGAGTGGCAAAGTGAGCCAAAAACAATGGACTAAAATGTGACCTAAGCTGCCAACAAGGGCCAAGATTAGTAATAGCAATTCTTTCATCTCCTAGTTGCACTATGCTAACAGTTGCCACCATAGTGACAACAAAATGGGCACAGGGACAATGAAATCCATATTTAGGTCTCAGTGGTTTGTGGGAGGCACAGTTGTGTCAAGCATTGTCACGATTAGGCCACTGATGCACATAATGTGTCATCATCATCATCAATCTACATTATTTTGGTAGGAAATATACCATAAAAGCACAATACAAAATATTTAAAAGAAAGATAAAACATAAACTTTTAAAATATAACTATAAAATGCAATAGAAGCTTAAAACAAGACTAGCTACATATTTGTTTAAATAAATATACAAGTATAATCAGGAGCTTGCAATAGCTGCTTTGCAGTGGTGCGTAGTCAGGAATATATTGTTGATCATACAATATGATGCACTAACTATAAGATTACATTGCCCGCAGCCGATGTGCGTGGGGGAAATTTACCTTTTAGGATTCCAAGTCGGAGATGTCAAATGGATTCGATTTTTTTTGCCAGGGAGCATGCCAGTGTCAAAGATGGATCTGATTTAAGTATCCTCAGATCTGGTAGGCAGTTCCTGAAGCCTATAAGTTTACATAAGGGAATAATCCAGCGAGCCCTTTGTTTGGTGTATGCGGGGCATTGAAAAAGGACATGGATAATGGATTCTTCATTCCCTCAATCCATTGGGCATAGCTTGGACTTATTGACTGAATTGGGCCAATTGTAGGTTAAAGTACACAAGGGAAGGGCCCCTATTCTAAATCTAATATACAAAGCACGTGCAAATGGAGAGAGTATTATGACCATGTAATGCTCGAACTCGTAGTGGCATTTAATTTGTAAGAAATTGCCGATCATAGTGAAGAGAGGAGCTGCTGCCAGATACGATGTTTGGACATTTAGCCAATAAGCGTCCTTCAAAATCTGGGTGGCATTTTTCAGAATGGAGAAAGGGTCTGTCCAGTAGTTCCCCAACCCAAGAATGGGAAAGGGCCGCTCCACATAAATACACCACTTGATTTTAGTAGTGGAGCAGGTGCTCACCAGGATACTCAGCCCAGTTCTGTAAGGGATGAGGGAGTCTGATGACCAAATCCATATCCAATACAAAAGTGGCCTTAGAGCAGCAATATGGCTAATGGAAAAGAGGTTAAGATCCATTCGAATTGGCAAAGTTGGAGTGCTGGCAGGGACCCTCAACAACATCTTTAAGAAGGAGTTTTCCTCTTTTTATAAGTCCTCCAGATTACAGTAGCCCGATAATTCAGCTCCATATAGCCCCACCCCCCCCCCCCCCCCCCCTTTTGCTTGAGATTTGTATATTTCTGTGGCAGGGGTGATGGCAAATCTGGGGGACCTGGCTGCAAATCTTACAATGCCACCCGCCCTTTGTTTCAAGCACATCGATGATTTCTGCAAGTGGGCGTGCCATTTATTGGAATCTTCTCCTCATTTTGTGCCTTATGTCCCCAAATACCATGTATTTAGTTTTAGTTGAGTTAATTTCTAAGCCATGGTCTTTGCAACAGGCCATAAAAATCGAGAGCAAGTTGGAAAGGCCAGTCGCCGTTTATGATATTAACAAAGTGTTTTCTGCAAATAACGGGCATGGTATCTTTTGCCCTCGCAGTCTAGGGGCGTTGTCGAAATATTTCAAAAGATAAAGGATGCATGCATTTATAAATGAAAGAAAAAGTGTGGGAGCCAACACACTTCCCTGCCTCAAGGGCGATGTGTGGGAATCTCCAATGTTAATTCGCCTTTCGGTCCCCAACGGATTCTGGCACAATTGCCAGTATAGAGATCTCTAATTATGTTTATCATAGATGACTTCCCATAACTTTTGGCGTGGGACGAGATTGAAAGCAGATTTCAAATCTACGAATGCCACAAAAAGATTACCTGAATCCACATTGACTGTTTTCCATTTAATTGAGAGAAAATGAAATGCCTGGTCAATTGTGCTTACTTTGTCTGTAAACCCCGCCTGAAGATGGCTAAGTGCTTGGTTGTCTTATCCATTTTTTTAGCCTACTTAATAGTTGATGACAAAAGATTTTTTGTAAATTATTTAAGAGGCTGTTGGGTCGATAATTCCCTGGAATTCCCCTCTCCCCCTTTTTATGTATAGGCACAATGGTTGCTTCCTTCCATGACCGGGGATAAGATCTGCTTGCCAAAACAGCATTTGAGACTCTGTTCACATATGGGCCCCATTTCGTCAGGTCTGATTTGTACATATCCGAAGGAATGCCATCTGGCTCTGGTGCCTTCCCTAATTTTTGGGCTGTAATGGCAAGCTCTGATTCTGTCAATGAGAAGGGTGTCAGGGTAGTCAGGGAAAAATCTAAGTATGATAATTCCCCATAGCTTGCAGATTCACATTCAAATTGGGAGCCATACAATTCCCTGAAATGGATAAGCCAGACTTCAGGGGGGATGTAGCAATCTGGCTTTGATGCTTGATTTAGATCCTTTCGGGCCACCAGGGACCAGAAGCATTTAGGGTCTGAGAGCCTGGCGACCTGGGCCAAATCTCTCCATAATGCCTCTTCCCAGTTGTTTTTGCAAGACTTACATATAGAAGCATAATTACGTCTGACAGTAGCTATTTCATCTCTATCTTTTGTTCTTAATGCTTCTGTCAGGGAGCTCTTAGCCTTTCTACATCTCTTGTCAAACCACTTATTATTAGAGTTAGATGATTGGTGAACTGTTTCCCTAGCAGATTTAAAGAATAGGTTTTTGAGATTGGAAAAAAGGTCCAAATGTAAGGTCATAACCTCAAGTGAAACAAGTGAAGAGTGGTCGACAAAGAGCTGATGACTAGAAACTAAAGCGCATAGTTTGCCCCCATAATTTATTGGAGTTCTGAAAGGATTGCCATCCTACCACGTGCTTATTATTAGAAACCTTCAGGACATTAGTAAATTCAAGATCAGGAGAAGGCATAGCACCTAAAAGAAACTGTCTGTCATATACTACTAAAAGAGGGGCGTGGTCGCTGGTGTGCTGTTACCCACTCTCACATCTCTTATATAGTGCTAGACCCTCAAATCAAGAAGGACAAAGTCCAGAATGCTACTATAAGACCCCCTAAAGAAAGTTGGACTAGCAGAGGGAGCTGCAGGAAAGCGCCCATTGCCAGGGCGCAGGCCATAGAGTATCATCAGGTCTATTATCTGCAGAGCCCTTTTACTTGCTGTAGGGGGTTTATCTGGGCGGAGTGAGAAGGGATATTCCATATGGAGTCTTCAGTCTGCGTGGCCTCAGCAAAGGCGGGATTGGGCTCATTTGGCACAATAAAGTCCCCGGCTATAACAATATGACACATTGGATAGAGGTCCGATACAATGGAATTTAAAAGCTCCATAGTCGGGGACAGCTGGTGAGAAGGGTCCGGTCTATTATAAATATTTATGCACAAAACAGGGGGGCCCAGGTTTGGTTGTATAACTATAGCCAAGATGTTGGGGGAGTCTACATGTAGTTCCTTTACTCTGTCCACCTCCGTCATTCTTAACCAAGTAATGAGGCCCCCTGCTGCTCTACCAGTGGGCAGCGGTTTTGCTTATTTCGAAAAAGAGCGAAACCCCTGCCTAAGCGTACTGTGAGTGTCCCAAGTTTCCTGGAACATACAAATATTGAAATCATCAATAAAAGCCCCCCAATCGGTGTAAGCGAGGATTTATCCTCCCGAGATCTCGGGGATAAAGGAGGGACATTGCAAATATAAATGTAGTGGCCGCTGTTGGAATGTGGGAGGTGGCCGTGCGCTGATGTTGTGTCCCATTCCAAGTCAGAGAGTAGGGTTCCCCTGTAAAATGTGTGATACTTTCAGGATTAATTGCAGGGGTTCCCCGACAATGCACAGGCTTTTTGTTACCCAGAGAGTTATTAGGACTTGGCAAGGGTCCGAAAGTTGAAGGATGATCGATATTCAATGGGGCTACCTAAGTTTCGTGAGAGCAGGAGGAATCTCTCTTCAGAAAAATGGATCTAACGGAGTTGAGGATTTCTAGGATTAGAGTTTTCAACTCTCCCACTTCTTTCTTCAGACTAATCACCAGGGGAGTTAGGTCCTCTTGCAAAGGAATGCTCGCAAAATTAAATGGAATTTGTCTAGCATGGAACGGTGAGAGGATGGAGCTTGTTTGGGCATTATCCAGGTCCTTCGTCTCCAAAGACGAAAAACAGTTAGTGCAAGGAATTTCATGGATGATTGCACCCATTTGTGGAGCTTCCGATATAGTTTGAGTTACAGGAAGTATGGGGGGAATATCATTCGTGGGGGCGCCTTGGATAACCGACGCCTGATGGCAAGCATTGATAGATTGTGTGCTGCTATTATTGTGAGGTCCGGCAGTAAGAAACGTAATAAGAGTACCCGTCCTCAGCCCTTTCCGCAAATTTCTCTCTTTCTTACTTAAGATCAGTTCCACCTCTTTGATTAAAGTGTCAATCTCATTGGTCACACAGTGTGAGAGTGGTTGCGTGGGTTTGAGGATTTTAGGAGTCTTCGGTTGGGCAGAACCCGTAACGGGGCTGCCCCTCGCCTTACGTTTCCCCATTATAAATGAGAGAGCAGCACAGGCCATAAAATGGTGCTTCAGAGTCACAAACAAAAGTAGACCAAGCGCCCTACCTTAGATCTCAGAGGGGATGCCCAGCCCGGCCTCCAACTGGCTCTGACGGGCGCAGACGGGCCCACCCTTGGGGACTTTATAGCGCCTGCATTGTCGGTCCGGCCCCCAGGCAGTGAACAGCAGGCAGGGATCCTGGGACTCGAAGTCCCACCAGGACACAAGGCAGCAATGCAGCTGGGTGCGCAGCGCGCTTTATAGCGCCCGCGTTGTCAGTCCGGCCCCAAGGCAGTGAACAGCCGGCAGGGATCCTGGGACTCGAAGTCCCATTAAGATACAGGGCAACAATGCAGCAGGGTGCGTGGCACGCTTTATAGCACCTGCGTTGTTGGTCCTTCCCCCAGGCAGTGAACAGCAGGCAGGGATCCTGGGACTCGAAATCCCACCAGGATACAGGGCAGCATAACGTGTCAGTGCCACCACAACGTAAAGAGTTGGTAGGTTTAGGCCAGTGATACCAAAATATATCTGAAATTATCACTGTTGTGCCAAGTACATGAATATGGCAATGGTGGCCTCCATGTTGTCAAAGATGACCTTCCTTGTGTAAGGGAAGGCCCAAAACCAAATGCCTTCATACATGCAAGCCTATGGTGCATGCATATTTGTTCATATCCCATAGGTTTTCATGCTGCAAGTAAGTTCCTATTATCCTCTGTTCCCACTACCCCAGTTCTCTTCAACTCCTGAGCTGCTCCTGCACCCACCTTACACACTTATTTTATTGTCCCATTTTCACACAATGTGACTGCCAGTGCAGCAACTGGTGTGTGGCAGGCCATGCACTGTGCGTCTCTCCTAGTGCATCCCTGCCATTTGTTTGGATCCCATGTAAAGCATCCTGAGCTCATCGTCTGACCGTCTGAATTAAGTAGTGGACTTTCCTCCTGTCTAGATGGTACTTCTTGAGAACTGCAGAGTGGAGAACATTTTGCTTACCGGGGCTGGAGACGAAGAGCATGTGATGGGGCATGTGATGCCTTACATCGTTAGACCTAAAACAAGGTTAATGCCCCAGACTTCGTCCGTGATGCGGGTGGCACGTCGTTTTTCAGCCACGTTGCAGGTGGTGCATCAAAAATTTCCCCGCACAGTTTTCTTTGCATGTTCTTTGTCCTTGTTCTGCCAACTTCACCTTTCAAGGGCCCAGACACTAGACAGGGCACCATTTGGCAGGGCAGGAGTCTCAGCAGAGAGCCTACAAGCTGGTAGAGGAAGTCTTTGATGGCCCTGAGACTTACAGAAGGCAAGCTCAGTTCAAACCCTTGGAGAGTCTTCTCAAGCAGGAATGCACAACAAAATCCAGTCTTTGTCCCCTTCACTGGCAGGAGCAGCAACTGCAGGATAGCCCAACAAAGCACAGGCAGAGGCAGCACTTCTCCTCAGCACTTCTCCTCAGCACTTCTCCTCAGCACTTCTCCTCAGCACTTCTCCTCAGCACTTCTCCTCAGCACTTCTCCTCAGCACTTCTCCTCAGCACTTCTCCTCAGCACTTCTCCTCAGCACTTCTCCTCAGCACTTCTCCTTGACAGAGGTTCCTCTTGATCCCAGAAGTAATCTATAAATCTTGGGTTTTGGATCCACTGCTTATACCCCTTTCTGCCTTTGAAATAGGCAAACTTCAAAGGAAAGTCTCAGGTGTTCAGAGGATTCTGCCTTGCCCAGGCCTGGCCCCAGACATACACCAGGGGGTAGAAACTGCATTGTGTGAAGGTAGGCACGGCCTATTCAGGTGTAAGTGACCACGCCTCCCTCCTCTCTAGCTCACATGGCCCATCAGGATGTGCAGGCTACACCCCAGCTCCCTTTGTGTCACTGTCTAGAGGGGATTCACAAACAGCCCAACTGTCAGTCAGACCCAGACAGGGAACCCACAAACAGTCAGAGTCAGAATGGTTTAAGCAAGAAAATGCCCACTTTATAAAAGTGGCATTTTTAAACTGACAATTAAAAAAAACGATATTCCCAAAATATGTATTTTTAAATTGTGAGTTCAGAGACACCAAACCCCAAATATCTGTCAGCTCCCAAAGGGAAACTGCACTTAAAAGGTATTTAAAGGCAGCCCCCATGTTAACCTATGAGAGAGGTAGATCTTGCAGCAGTGAAAAACAAATTTGGCAGTATTTCACTATCTGATAGAGACTTCTAGTTGCAGATTCCTTACCTTAGAATTTTACCCCAAGCGACAGACTGGATCCAGAGACCTTTTCCTCGAGCAGTACCTTTGCTCGTTAGGTGGCGTTGGTCAACTCCGCGGGCCTTAGTAGTACACAGATGCCGCCTCAGTGCAGTGACGTCAGTTCTTTTCTTTTTGCTCCACACACTAATCTGGAGAGAGCTACCATCGGTCAATTTTAGACCGACTTTGACTCTTGTCAAGTTTTTTGGTGATGTTTTTGGTGTGTTGAGGATGTCCCCAAAGACCAGCTTCAAACCGTGCGAGAGGACTGTCACTGCATGATGTTGGTGCAAATCCACACCTGGTCTGTTCGTGGTGCCTTGAGCACAACCCGAAGTCATGTTCCGAGTGCCAGGCCATGCACTCCAAGGCCATGAGGGAGCGGTCCCTCAAGCTTATGGCAGCCAGTCGCTCGACTCTGCATAGGTCCCGGTCACGCTTGAGAGGAAGGTCTCGACTGGTCGTAGAGCCACTACCACTCATCTTCCTTGAAGTCTTCAGGTCAAAGTAAGAAGTAGAAGAAATCTCATCATCCTTCGACTTCACCCCGTCGCTCGGCTGATGCGACACGGGAGGAGCATCGATGCTGACGGCCTCCGTCCTCGGAGCCTTCTTTTAGGTCCACCCCTCGCCTTCCCGAGTTTCCCGGAGTCAGGGCGACCCCTGCCCAATTAAAGGAATTCTGTGAGGCCATGCGCCTCAGTTTTGGGCAGTCTGACCCCGCTACGGTGCCCTTGGACCCAGAGGGTTCGGTTGGAGGGCCTTCGGGTTCTGCGCCACCTCCGCCCACTGAAGTCCACTGCGGATCTGCTTTTGGATCTGTCCCGACGCCGGTCGTACCTTCGAGACCTTTCCCAGGACCGGTTCGAATGTTGACGCTCCCAACGTCGGTGGTGCCCACGATCGATCCTGATCCCCCAACGACTCAAAGTCAGAATGGCATCGGCCGTGGTCGTCTCCGCCTTCTTCGAATGGGTCTATTCACCCCAGGTTGGATTCTGACCCTTATTCTTATGGGTTCGAATTTGGGGGAAGATTGGAGGGGTCCCTGGACCTTTATGAATACCAGGATGAACCTAACCTGGACTGGGCACAGGAGTTGGGCGAGGCCGTGGCTACATCGGAGGGAGCAACTTATTCCATGGTGGTCAGTAGGGCGGCTTAGATCTTCAGCCTTGAGCTGTCTACTGTTCAGGTCAGGTCTAATCTCCTGTCAGAGGTGCTTTAACCAGGGGCTTCCGCCCCTGAACCTCTTCTTCCATTCAGTGAAGCCTTCTCCGATGTCCTTTTGGGTACTTGGTCCAGACCCAGCACAGAGGCTCCTGTGAACAGGCACATCACACCACGCCATCGGCCTGCCCCGAACGACCCTAATTACTGTCTCAACACCACACGCCTGAAAGCCAGGCATCCTCAACCTCTGGTGCATTCCCTTCCTCACCTCCAGATAGGGAATCAAAAAAAGGCTGTAACAATTTGGGAAGAAGATGTTATCTTCCTCCAGTCTAGCGCTGTGAGCACCGCTTGCCTTTTGGGCTATTATACTCACTCTCAGTGGGATACTGTCACACACGTTCTGCCGCAGATACCGGAGGAGGCCCATGCTATCATCTCCCAAGCTGTCACCGATGGGACAGACAATGCAAAGTTCACTATCCAATGTGGGCTGGACGCAACTGACTTTCTGGGTAGACTGTTTGCGATGACGGTGGCCTTGACGTGCCACACCTGGTTACGAACATCTGGTTTCTTAGGGGATTTCCAGCAGTGCCTTATGGACATGCCGTTTGATGGCTCCTGCTTCTTTGGATACAAGGTGCACTTGGCGCTGGAGAGGTACAAGGACTCCCGGGCTATGGCTCGGTCCATAGCCTTTCCACTGTCCCTCGTCCCCAGCAGTCTGCCTTTCGCCTCTTTAGTGGCCACAGAAGAGGCTCCCTGTTGCATCCCTTTCTTAGCCAGCTTGTCACCCATGCTGTGCATGGCTGGGGACGCGGAATTCCACATGCTCGTTAGACAGGGAACCAGAGGTCTGCCCAGTTCGCCCCTGCTGCAGCGTTCAAACCCTCATAGTCCTCTCACTCTGATCCAATTGGCAGCAGAATGCGCCATCACCTTCCCCACTGGGAATCCATTGCTACGGGTAGATGGTTTTAGTTGGGCTACTCCCTCCCCTTCAAGTCTGCACCACCAGTCATGCCTCCATCATTCAGCTGCATACTGGAGGATGATTTGGCACTTCTCCGCCAGTAAGTCGTGGCTGTCCTGGCCAAGGGAGCCATAGAGAGGGTCCCTGCTCCAGAAATGGGTTGTGGTTGTTATTCTCGTTACATTCTGGTGCCCACAAAAGTCCTATCCTAGACCTTCAGGCCCTCAATACCTCCCTCAAGAAGGATAAATTCAAAATGCTCACCCTGGCTCAGGTTCTGTCTACTTGTTCTGGACTTGCAGGACGCTTATTTCCATATTCCCATCCTGCCTGCCCGCAGAGGTTTCCAATACGATTCGTGGTAGGTCACGAGCACTTTCAATTTACCATGCTCCCCTTGAGTGCTCAAGAAAGTGATGCCGGTGGTTGCAGCTCATCGGCGCAGGTTGAGGGTTCCAGTCTTTCCCTTCCTCGACGACTGGCTGTGGAAGGCGGACTCGCCCCAGAAAATCATCTCCCACCTTCAGACTAAGGCAAACCTCCTGCACACGCTGGGGTTCACTATAAACATGCTGAAGTCACACCTGACTCCTTCTCAGACGCTCCCTTTCATCTGAGCTATTCCTGACACATGTCAGTTTCGGGCCTGTCCTCCCAAAAAGTGAGTCCAGGATATTCAGGCTATGATTCCAACCTTTCGGCCTCGGTCTTGGGGTTCGGTCAGACTGACTCTGAGGCTGCTGGGCCTTATGGCCTCCTGCATCCTGCTAGTGACACATGCCAGATGGCATATGCGGGCTCTGCAGTGGGACCTGAAGTTCCAGCGAGTGCAGCATTAGGAGAATCTCTCTGATCTGGTCCAGATCTCGGAGGGGACTGCGAAAGACCTGCAGTGGTGGCTTTCAAATCCGCATTGGGTCCACGGCAGATCCCTCTCCCTTCCACAACCAGATCTATCTATAGTGACAGATGCGTCACTTCTGGGTTGGGGCGGCCACATGGGAGAGGTGGAGATCAGAGGACTCTGGCTACGGCGGAGTCTGGGCTCCATATCAATCTGCTGGAGCTCCAGGCGATCAGGCTTGCGTTGAAAGCATTCCTTCTCTCTCTCAAAGGGAAAGTGGTGCAGGTGTTCACAGACAATACTACTGCCATGTGGTACTCCAACAAACAGGGCGTAGTAGGGTCCTGGACCCTTTATCAGGAGGCACTGCGCCTCTGGACATGGCTAGAACATCTGGGCATTACCCTGATGGTTCAACATCTGGTGGGCTCCCTCAATGCCAGAGCAGACGAACTCAGCCGTCGATGCACAGCCGATCATGAATGGCGTCTCCATCGGAGTGGGGCAAGGTCTCTTTCAGCAGTGGGGAGGGCCTTGGTTAGATCTGTTCGCCTCCGCAGAGAACGCGCAGTGTCAGCTGTTTTGCATGTTGGAGTTTCCAAGGCGGCACTCGCTTGGAGACGCTTTTAGTCTCGAGTGGAATTACTGCCTCCTTTTCGCCTACACCTCTTCTGCCCAGAGTTCTCAAGAAAATCAGGAACGCCCGGGCCCATGTCATCTTGGTGGCTCAGGACTGGGCACGGAGAGTATGGCAACCAGAGCTATCGAGCATGTCCATTGTTCCTCCACTCAGACTGCCTCTTCGGGCGTATTTTCTGTCACAGTAACAGGGGCTGGTTCTTCACCCGAACCTGTCCAAACTCTGCCTTCATGCGTGGAAATTGAGTGGCCCCAGTTGAAGGCTTTTGCCCTTGCACCCGAAGTCTGCAATGTTATCTTGGCAGCCAGGCGTCCATCAACCAAAACTGTATACACCTGTTGTTGGAATAAATTTGTGGCATGGTGTTCCAACAAATCTGTTGATCGTGTTTCCGCCTCTCTATCTGAGGTTCTTCTGTTCATTCTTTCTTTGGCCCAGCAGGGCTCTGCTTTGGGCACCCTTAAAGGGTATTTATCTGCCATTTCAGCCTTTCTTAGGCTACCTGATCAGCCCTCACGCTTTAAATCTCCTATTGTGAGTAGATTCCTAAAAGCGCTCACCCATTTTTTTCCTCCCACTCCAGTTATAATGCCTTAGAGGGACTTTAATCTTGTACTTACTTATTTGATGTGCACCCCCTTTGAACCAATGTAATTGTCTCTTGCGGCTCCTCACCTTCAAAACTGTCTTTCTGGTTGCTATCACCTCTGCTCGCAGAGTGAGTGAGCTTCAAGCCCTTTCCTCAAAACCTCCATACTTATCTGTGCACCCTAATAAAGTAGTGTTGCGCACTATGGCTTCCTTCCTTCCTAAGGTGGTTACACCCTTTCATGTAGGCCAGTCCATCACTCTGCATACTTTCTACACACACCCACATCCTTCCCATTAGGAGGAGAGACTCCACCGTCTGGACCCAAAAAGAGCGTTGGCGTTCTACCTCAATCGTACTAAAGATTTTCGGGTGGACTATCAACTCTTCGTTGGATATGTGGGTGCGGAAAAAAGGGAAGGCGGTGCAAAAGCGTACCATCTCTCAATGGGTGCTTGTTTGCATCTAAATGTGCTACGCCTTGGCCAAGCAGCAACCCCCTGAGGGCTTGCGTGCTCATTCTACAAGCGCAACTGCTGCTTCCACTGCGTTAGCAGGCAGAGTTCCTGTCCTGGATATCTGCCAGGCAGCTACTTGGGCGTTCTTACACACCTTAGCTAAGCACTACTGCCTGGACAGTCAGGTCTGTCGGGACGGCTATTTTAGTTGTTCGGTCCTGCAGGACTTCCTAGTATGATCTTGGTTCGCAGCCCACCACCAAGGATAGCATTGCTTGGGTATCTATTCTAAGGTAAGGAATGTGCAACTAGAAGTCTCTATCAGATGTACAAGTTATTTACCTTTGGTAATGAAATATCTGGTAGAGACATATTCTAGTTGCAGATTCCTTACCGCCCACCCATCCTCCCCGCTTGCGGACTGATTTCTAGGGACAGGGATTCCCGCTTTCAGGTCCTTAGCTCTGGCGCACCAATCTCAGTGTTCTTAGCGGCTCTGTGCTTTGGCGTGGAAAGTTGTTAAAAGAAACTGACATCACTGCGCGAGGGTGGCGTCTATATGCTACTCCCGATGTCATCACAGTGACCACAACGCCCGCGGAGTCAACCGGCGCCACCTGCCGATGCACAAGGGTATTGCTCGAAGAAAAATCTCCAGATCCAGTCTGACGCCTGGGGGAAATTCTAAGGTAAGGAATCTGCAACTAGAATATGTCTGTACCAGATATTTCGTTACCAAAGGTAAGTAACTTGTACTTCACTACTGTCCCTGTTTTGCACTACATTTGCAGGGTACTTGCTGCACTAGGGTTGTTTTTGATTCTGCTTCTTACCAGACCTTAATTCATTGAAACATTGGAAATTTGGTAAATTTAGCTTTTGCTGCTCTGCAAATTTATTATGTAAGCATTTTTGAAAAATAGTATTTTTCAGTTATATTTAGAAATATTTATTAGAAGTGCCCGGAGCGCTGTGAACTTGTTGTACTATTGTAGTGTTTGACTTGAAAGAAGATTTCTATATTCCAGAATTAGGATTACAAGTAAGTAACCTTTCCTTATTTGTACCACAGTAAAACTGCAACTTGCCTATGTAATTGTCTTCCATATCTCACCCGCTTGTCTTGAGTATGAATATGGACTTCAGTCTCTAAGAGCTCTTCTGCTTTAAAGGTAGGAATCTTTATTTCTATTCAGATTCTCCCCAATCAGATATCATAATATCTGAACTCACATAGCTGTTTTGTAATTGAACATTCTGCTATTAATCATGTCAGTTAAATATATGGGTGATTCCATGTGGAACCTCTTGCCCGATTACATTTCTCTTTTTATTTCAGTTTAGGTGCAATATTCTGATGTATAATTGCACTGTGAAAGCTCTTTTTATGCAATTAATACATATATATGTTAGTAAAGTCACTGATACTTCACTGATTTAGGGTCAGTTTGAAAAGCATCATGGAGTCAGATCGGTTTACAAATTATATCAGAAGTACTGAAGCTGAAGTCAGACAGAAAAAGTCAGAAGCCTGCCAGAATTTCGTCTACGGTCATGGCGGCGGACAGCAGTAAGGTGGCGCTGCTGCCAGCAGAAGCACCACGCCAGCAAAACAATGCCTACTGTATCATGTTCCATGATACGGCCTGGCAGTGTTTTGCTGAAGCTGAAGTACGTAAAATAGACCAAAAGATAAAGCATTAGTACATCAGAGAGGTTCAATCTGTGATGGTACCCTTCCCTAAAACGAGAAATCCCAATCATAAGACAGGAGTCACACAGCTTCCCTGTCAGTGTTACATTTTTTTTATCTTATAACCAGGTGATCAGAATGCTAGTCACCCTTTCTTTTTAAATAAAAAAAAAAGGAATGTTTTTATATCACCTCGCTTGTGCTTGCACTCTCTCCTAGCTCCCTTATTTCGCATCACACATATAAATTAAATATGCATTATTGTTATTCCAAATAGACAACTGCAACAACAATTTCACTAGGCGTCACTATGTTCTCAATCAGTTTTAGTCAAAATAACAGTGTTCCTGCTGTTTTCTGTGATTCATCATGAAGCCAATCACCTTATCTTAGGAAACAAAATCAGAGAAAACAGATATGGCATGCACCATCCCGTGTCACAAACTGACCTCTACACCATTCACCCGTGCATGAAACATATTCAGTATTCTTACCCTATTATTGGGTTATCCATGCCTCACGCATGTCTGCGCATGGCGCGGTCCTGTAGTCAAACACTTAAGGTTTTGGGGAGAAAACAACATATTTACTCATGGTGAATCCTTCTACTGCACAGCACCTATTTTATCCTTGCTTCCGTATCTTCTCATATTTCATCTGTCTATATTCAGACTAATCAAAAAAATAAATCAAAATATACCCCTGAGGCACGTCTAATACACCCATAGCATCTATGGCTACACACTCCCACAAGGATTTGGTACAAAACCCACATTCAGTGGAAGCTGCAAAGTTTTATCAGCCTTTGAGCAGGCCACACAGTCACTTACAAACCTCTTACTGCTAAATTATCCCCAGACTACCAAAATACCTTCTTAACCACACAGTTAGTTCTGACAACCTAAAATGAGCCTCATGACTCATATCCATCACATTGTTTCTTAATTTCTGAGATGGAGCAATCCTGTCACCAAAAGAACAATTACACTGTCAACAGACCTCACTTCCCAGAAAAATCTGACTTGTCCACCCAAAGTTTCCTTCTTGGAGCAACACTTCAAGATGTATCCCATCTTGTCTTGCAACAACTTGTCATTCTTGTATTCCACATCACATTCCTCTTTATTGATTGCCAAAGAGCCGTGACTTTGTATCAAGGCTACTTTAAAACTGTTCTATCTTACCATCCTCGCATTCTTCCATCTGAACTGGCATCCTTGAAAGAATGTCTTCAGTCACATTATCATTTCCAGACGTGTAGGTTATCCTGTACACAAAATCCTGCATACTCATGGATATTCTTGTCAGCCTGAAAGATAAATAGAAAAAAGATCTAAAATGCTCTGAAGTCCAAGCACACACCAAAGCTTCTCTCTCAATAACTGGGCACCACTCTTGACTCTGGCATTGAGAGCTAGACGCATAGCCAATTACATGCTCTTCTTCTTTTATCATCCACCTGAGTCAATACAGCGTTCAGACCCTTCTTGCTAGCATCAGTAGTGATAGCACTATCTGCACCTGGATCATAACTGACACAAAAATCCTCCTTGTGTAGAGCAGACCAATTAAGTACATTTTTATTTTGAGTAACTGCCTGTTAATAAGACTTTTTCTGCAAATTCGCAGATATATTTTGAGCAAAATTTAGCCATTCCCAAAAAAGACTTAACATCATCTTTGTTTGTAAGAGCAGGTCATCCTCAATCGCACTTACAAAGGTGGGTATAGGTTCGACCCCATGTTCATTGATATGACCTAGGTACATAAAGCTAAATTTCCATTTGAAAAATGTTACTGCAAGTCCCTTCTCTAGAATGCTTAAAACCTTCATTAGTCCGGCATAAGGTTCAGCCGTATCACTCCTAAAAACTAAAATGTCATCCTGAAATTAGGTTATCCCATGCTTTCTGTTAAACAAACTAAACATTAGACTTCTAAAGGAGAAATCTAATTAGAATCTTCATTAGGTTTGATTAACTCCAAGGCAGCCAATTTATCCAGTTCCTTTGACGCCTCATCCCTAACCAAGATAGGAATGCACTTTAGCAATGGCATCCTCTTTAAGTAATATTTTGTGTTCAGAAAATTCTAAATTACCTAATGCGTTACTAATACGCATGAAAAATTCTTCATCCTACTGTCTCCAACAGTGGTTCCTTCCTCCAGCACCAACACTTGCTCCGGGCTGTTAGGATCTAGAACAATTTGCTATTTTTTTTCTGGTCAAACCAAACTAGCCCTGATGGTCCATTCTTTACCACATATATTTTCCCCTGGCAGGTTTTAAATTTAAATGTGAACTACCTGAAGCCTAACACAGCAATTCTTCACCATTCTTTCACTATCCTTTCAGCAATCAATGTGTCTCCCACCTTCTCAACAAAAGTAGTTTCCCACATATCCACGTTGATAATAGAGTACAGTAAACCAGAGTCTGCAAATATTTTTACCCAAATACCACCAGTGGTCATCCAACACTCAGGCTTGTTATTACACACCTCTTCATTAATACTCAGGACCAAATTGTTATGAACATTCGTAGCTATCTTGCTTTCACAAGCATTATGTTCAGATTCATCTCTGAATTATACTTGTCATCCTTGTCCTCTCATCATTCACATACTTCACCCTTACACCCTTCTTCCTGCATAATTTAGCAATAATCCCACAACTACTACACTTGCTTAGCTGTAGGACAACTATTATTATATGCCAGATGGTTCTTGCTGTCATAACAATAACATCTAGCTTTTACTTTCAATTTTGCATTGTGAAACAAAATAGACTTGTTTTCACCACTAGAACTAATCTTGGCCACCAACTCAGTATCTTTCACATCCTGTTTAAGAGCCATAGTACATCTCCCTGAGATTTCTGCCTTGTGTTCTATGGCCAGAATATCTAAGGCAGAATCCCCATTGACTTACAGACGTTCTGTGATGATAGGGTTGCTAGTGTGCTTAACAACTTGATCCCTAATCAAGTCATCATTAGGATGTTCAAATTTACAATATATAGCTGTTTTTAATTCTGCTAAGTATTTGTCCGTAGTTTCTTGTTCGGCTTGTTTCATTTAAAAAAAAAAAAAAAAACCTTAAATTTAGTGATACCAAACAGACTTTTGGTACAAAATGGTTATTCAGATCAAGTATAGCTTTACATTTACATCTACTGAAACCAGTTCTTTAGGCATCTGGTTGGACACTTTAAGCACCTGAAGACTCAAGGAATGTTATAGGATCCTCTGTATCTCTTCATTCATTTGACTTGGCAGCAATGTAATTAAAAAAATACCTTTTTCTCTCTGCCCATTTCAACGTATAATCTGGTCCTGATTGCCTAAAGACCTGTGGAGGACTGATGCTGAAACTTAGTGTTCTCCTAACGTGGCTAAATGGAATTGTTCAGCGTCAACACCAGTAGGACTAGTTAATTGTCCATTCTTCACCACTAGCCTATGAGACCCATGTGAATACTGCCCCTTGTATGGAGTGATATGTTAATCAACATGAAATGAAACTAGAATAACTTCTTGCTGAACAGAGATAGATATTTTTCCTCAAGAAACGTTATCACCGTAAAACACAAGATCTGTGAAATGTGTAATTTAGTCCACATAAAACAGCATCCAAGGTCATGCCGCTAATAATTTGAGCGATTGGTAAAATATACAGTAGTTCCACAATCTGCTACAGTTTCCAGTGGAACAAGGACAGCCCAGTCATTGAGCATTTGCAATGCAAATGCTCTTGCGTTTGCTCGAGTTAGAGCAGTTTATGTTGTAAATTCCTAACTGGACTTTTCTTGCCACTTAAATTGAAAATTAAAAGTAAAACAGTTGACATAAGCGAGCAGATTCAGAGCGCGAAGGAGAGACACCAAAGGAAAAATGTTTGCTCACAGTGAAATGTATTGGCAAACGTGCAATTATCCATGTAACAGGGTCGATGTCAAAGGCGGTAACCAAACTGCCCCCAGGAGAGACATACGTAAAGCATTTACCAAGGATAACAAAGGAGTTTTGAAAGGCAAGCACACAAAGGACTGATAGTGATGGGCGTGGTTTAAAGCCCACAGATAGATTACAGCAGGTCTGAGCGATTGCGTGCTCGGCCTAAGAATGACCATCACACAAGGTCCCGTTGGGTGACCTCATGCGATGACGTCAACACCGTGACAAGAAAGCAGACCCTTTGGGGGGGTAAAACAGCTGCACGCGTCAGAACAGTGAAAGTGTGCAAAGTTTGTTTGAAAAAACAAACGGTAAGTCCTTCCGGCTTGCTTCCAATGTAAGCTTACCACAGCAGTTCACTGATTTCCTACTTGCCATACATGTATTGTAAATCTAGTCTCTTCAATCTTTGTGCAACACTCCTCATGACACACTATAAATCATGGCTAGCTGTCCTGCATCAAATAATGATAACGCTCCTCTCTCTGTGGTTCACCACCTCAAAATCCTAAAGGTGATTGGATGTCAGCACACAACGTTCTACTCAGATTTCTCATTGCCACTTATGTTGCAGATATTCACACACGTTTATGTAAGTAGTCCGTTTATTCAGCCTGATGAGCGTGAAGCAGCACATCCACCTCGACCTCTATTATGCAGCAACTGCCACATAAAGAACCCCCACGTGCGTGCACTCTATTTCCCATTACCTTATGACATAACCACAACATGTTGCCAAGAGGGGCCTCGTAGCTCAATTATTAATATACCTGTAATCTTTTTCAAACTTTTCCATTGGTATGTATTGCTAATGCATGTAGTTTAACTTCCAAAAGAATACCTTGGTTGATCATTTTAAGAGTAAAGCATCCAACTTTGATCTTGCCTACAGAGAGGTGTGAAACAGCTACATAGGTTTCAAAGCTCATTCCATAGCAAACCGGGTTTTCTCTAAATTGCATTCTGGTACCGCCATACAATCTCTTTGTCACATAAAACATTTGATGTCTTCACCAAAGCCGTAATTACTGTCTGCCCAAACATCACGTAGGAATATGGCTCCAGCGAATAACCTATAGGCATACCCAACAATTACACTGTGATAGCTGGATTTTTGTTAAGGATTTACTTTTGGCATTCATGAACATTTTGGAAAAAGCTGCATTGCTTTGTTTTACTAAACTATTTCTTCTGATACTGCCATAATAGGGTGCAGTGTACCATGTTTCACCTTATTGACACTTGGTCTTCATGGTTGATCTAAATGACTTGAAAAGCTATAGAATGGCCATACGGATTCACGCTTATTCCGAAATTCTGTTTTGGAAGTACATTTTGAGAGTATATTATTCCAGTATATTCACACACCCTATTGAATTTTGTAAGGAAATCCCTCCTTTTGCATGTTCAGTCCTACATTTGGGACTGATGCTGCTGGTTTTTCAACTCAAAGTGAACTGAGGCCTGCTAAACCGACCTCTGTGCCAGTGTTTTAATCCGATACAAAGTACATGACGAATGGGATACCCAATTGTCAAGGCCTGACTTACTTGTAAGTTCCTAGTATTTGGTACCCAGCGTAGTCCGGGTATGTAAGACAGTGTCCACTCAGGGCTGCAGCATTGTTTGTGCCACCTTTGTGTGAGAAGTTAGGTAATGGCTCACAGCCTGCAAGTTCAAACTGGAAGGACAGTGTTTTCACAACAGTTGCAAAGTTACCTCTTCCCTTAACATTATGGGGGTCATTACGATCCCGGCTGTCGGTGCTATAGTGGAAATATTACCGCCAACAGGCTTGGTTGTACCTACCTCCACTATTATTACATTGGCGGTTTGGCTCCGCACTCGACTCTGTCTGACGTCACCGTGGCAATAAGAGGTCCTCGCCGGTGTGCTGATGTCAGTTTCACCCATTTTTTACGTGCCTTTGAGGCGAACAGGTGAAAACCAACCTCACGATAGGTCAAATAAATGCATACATATAACCATACTGATGTAACATAATTATAGCAATTATTTATATAGAAATTAATCAAAACATATATACACTTGTAATACAAAAGTCTTGGTATGACCAGACAGGCAACAGGGAGGCAGGTGGGACTGTGAGGAATCCACAGGTAGCTAGTGTATCTACCAGAAAAAGTGTTACCGAAGGTAAGTAACTTGTTCTTCTGATGGATACAACTACCTGTTGATTCCTCACCTTATGAATAGAGTCCCAAAGCAGTATCGCACTCAGAGGTGGGTGCCTGACTAGTCATACCAAGAAATCCTGCAACACAGAACGAGCAAAATGGCCATCCTTTCTGACCTCCGAATCCAAGCAGTAATGCTTTGCAAAAGTATGAAGGGAAGCCCAAGTTGCCACTTTACAAGTATATACCAATGGCACACCACTAGCCAAAGCTGAAGTGGCAGTCTTAGCCCTGGTAGAATGAGCTCTAATAGCCTCAGGAGGAATCTTCTTTGCTAATGAATAACAGATCTTAGTGCAAAGAATGACCCACCTGGATATGGTTCTTTTATGGACAGCTCTGCTTTTCATCTTTCACACATATCCAACGAAGAGTTGGTCATCCAACCGAAAGTCCTTTGTTCTCTCAATATAGAAACTGAGAGCCCTTCAGGGGTCCAAGCGATGGAGTCTTTCTTCCTCTTTTGAAGGATGAGGAGGAGGGTAGAAAGATGAAAGGGTAATAGAATGCCCCATATGGAAAGGAGTGACAACTTTAGGAAGGAAAGCTGTCCTGGTTTTCAGCACCACTTTGTCAGCAAAGAATGATGTAAAGGGAGGTTTGATCATAATGGCCTGAAACTCACTCACACACCTAGCAGACGTAATAACTATAAAGAAAACTGTATTAAAGACCAATAATCTTAAAGGACAAGAATGCATGGGTTCAAAAGGTGAACCCATTAAAAAAGTTAAAACCAGATTTAAATCCCACTGAGACATAAGAAATGGAGTGGGAGGAAATGTATTTGTTAAACCTTTCAGCAACCTAACAACAATAGGTGATTTGAACAAGGTAGGTTGATCCGGAAGTCAAAGAAAGGCTCACAGTACCGACCAAATAGCCTTTGACAGTCACAACTGCACATCCCCTTCTATGCTAAAGTTGAAGCAAACAATAGAACATCAGACAGATGTGCTCTCAAGGGATCAATTTGTTTCTCTCCACACCAAGCCACAAATTTTGCCCACCTGCTGGCATAAACAGTCTTAGTGGAGTGTCGCCTGGCCGATAAAATAACATTCACTACCTCTGGTGGGAGAGAAAAAGCACTCGGATTGCCCCGTTCAATCTCCAGGCATGTAGGTGCAGGCAGGCTCTGGAGGTGGGGGTGGAGCAGTCAGCCAAGAAGACTTTTTCATCCTGCAGTATGGCCCTGAAAGCAGCAAATGCTACCTTTGTGTTTTAAGGAGATATGTACTCTCCCTCATGGACGTGGCTAAAGCTGTAGTTCCATACTTAGCGCAGGATATGCAGGGTCAGTTTGGTGAGCTCCTGTCAGACTCTCAAGCTGCGGATAAGCAGGTTATCCAGTCTGGTCTGGATTCTACAGACTCCGTGGCTAGGGCAATGGGTACCTCAATCGCTACCTGGAGGCATGCATGGTTGAGGTCTTCTGGCTTTTCTACAGATGTCCAGACCACTCTATTGGACCTGCCTTTCGACTGAGAAAAGCTGTTTGGTGCAAAAGCTGACCCTGCCTTAGAGCGTTTCAAGGCCAGTAGGGCCACAGCAAAGTCTTTGGGTCTGCAGGTGTCCACTACTACCCCTTTCAGGTCCTTTGGGAGGTTCAGGGGCTTTGGGTGTGGAGCTGTTTATCGCGGGGGACCCCAGTCCACAATCCAACAGCCTGCCAGCCTCCCATATAGATCCTTTAGAGGGCGGGGGAGGGGTTCGGACAAGAGGGGCCACCCAGCAGCACCCTGCATCATCCTCTTCCTCTGCGGGGTCAACAACAAGGAATAACAGGGAAGGAGCCTGGTGCAGAACGTGCCGAACATGAGGCCTGGACTACTAAACTCTCCGGAGTTGGATGCTTTGATAAAAATCCCGGATCTCCCGGAGCCACCCTATACCGTCTTGCAACAGATCTGTTCACAGCTGGCAATGACACAGGCTTCCTCCAAATCTCCAATATAGGCTCCATAAGAGCATCATTAAATGGAAGCAGGGGTTTTGCTGAAGCTGAAGAAGGATGCAGTACCTCAGTCAAAATATTCGTTTTAACCTCAGCAGCCGGCAATGGAAGGTCCAAGACATTTGCCGCCTTCCTGACCACAGAATGGGAAGAGGCCGCTTCCTCTGTAAACTCCCCGGAAGATGAAAGATTCCACTCCGGGGAAGTGTCCAGCCCACTGGCTGAGTCTAGGCCCTGACAATCCCCCAAGGACTCAGCAATCTCTCCTTCTAGCAGCTGAATTTGGTATCTTGTTCTTCTGAGAGCCTCAGTGCTCTTTCCTGAGACCTCAACCTGGCCTCCAATCTCAGTATAGGCATTGAGTTAGCCGAAGTCAATGACGCCGGCTTCAGGACCGATAGACGCAAACAGGAGAAGGAGACACCTGAGGTTCCGTCATCGGAGTCGACTGTGTATGAGGCGACATCACCGGCACCGCACTCCTATAAGGCGATGTCATCGGCGCCGTAGGCCTATTAGGCGAAGGTATTGGCGCCGAACCAGCACCCTCAGCTAGATAAAAAGGCATCAACGGCGCTGACTTATAAGGGGCCGGGGAGCCCAGTGAGAATGCCAAAGGACCCTTGGGACCAGCCTGTGCACCAGCAGGGCCCATAGCATTGAACATGTTGAACATGGCATTCAAAAATGCTGCGTGATCCCAAAGACTTTGGAGACTCTCGAAGCAGGGAAGGCAGGATACCGCTTATCTTCCTGTGGCATTTGTGCTGGCTGGCCATCAGAATCCTGCACCCCAGGCAAAAAGCGAGGACTCTCTTGGGGTACAACCACCTCGAAGACCGAATTCTTTTCCATAATTTGCATATACCCCATAATCCTAATATACGAGCAATCACAATTAATATTCCCTGTACAATGTTTAATAATACCCCATTCCAAATTTGACTAAACCAATTACCCACTGAAGCAAATCCTTTTCCAACCTTTTCCCAAACCCCTGGTTTCTTCATTTCTTTCAAATCCTTACTTGAATTAGTTAAGTTAGTGAGTAAGTCTCTTATCTCCTTATCATTATTAGGTATACAATGCCTAGCATTAATCATCCTACAGACCCCGCCGTCTTTCGCTAAAAGTATGTCTAAAGCAAGCCTATTTTGAAGCGTCATAGCTCTATTCGCAGCTAATTCAATATCTAACAGGAGTATTGCCCCTGTAATATTTGTAAGCATGTTATCCACAATAGGAGACAACTTCTGTATCTTCATTGCGTTCAAAATAACTCCTACTGAAGTAATTACTGCACCAGAAATATCCCCCACAATTGCAGAAGAGGTTTCCTTCATCCGTCACTTATGATGTAATTCAGTCACTTTCGGAAAATCCTTTAAATCGTCTATCTGATAAATTTTAGGAAAAACTATCCCCAAATAACATGTCCCATACCATCCTCTAGGAAGACAGTAATAAGCATTGAGTCCACAAATATAGTAAATCGCAGGGTCCTTACCATTGAGCATAAAAGTCAATTTACTCTGAAACAAAATTACGTCTACATTCACTCGTACCTACAAATAAAATGTCTGTGCGTGATTTTGGCCTATATATATAAAGCTTCCCTACATGTAATGCATCTAAAGCTATCTTCCCTTGCGTTTTAATAGCAGTGTAAGCATAATCATTCTTATAAGTTCTCTTTTCCAATCCTTTCTGTAACTTTTCCTTCAGTGCTTTTCTCCTGTCATCAGTATGTCCTATAAAGCTTTTCTCTGATAGTGTAAGTAAACATGTCAAGTTATTCCTGTGTGCATATGCGGTGCCAAACGTTAATGTTGGTTCAAAGAAGCCCCTAACTAATACTATATCATGCTCTTTAGCTATTTTACTCAGATATCTAATAATAGGAACAAAAGAAAACACCAAATCATAATTAGAATAAAAGTATTGTATATACTCTTGGTTATAGAATACTGTTAGTAGCAGACTACAGCTTATGCCATATGTTAATGGCAGACTATGGTACGTAACCCCTTCTTACTCTGAGTAAGGTATTTGCGTACACACAAGACAAATCCTTGCATCCATCGTCTCAACATACTCACTCAACAAGCGTTAGAATACATTAGAAGAAAGCTCTCCTTGTGCATTAGTATCGTCATGCACATATTTCTCATCTAACTTAAACCTTTCTAAAGCTGTTAATGTAGTGCTTTCAAGAACAGAAACACTAGTAGCCTTTTTCATGTCATGAATAGACATTCCCACAATCATTATTACAAACATTATTCCACACATAATTGCTACTCCAACACTCAAATACCTACAATACCTAACATTCTTAACTTGGTTATTTAACTCCGCCATGATCTGTAAAGAATCAAAAGTAGAATAAATAAAAAATGAAGGAAAATATTTCTCTTTCTCGCAGTTCAGTTTCACACCCAGGAACCCTTTTTCCTTTGTTAAAATGGATTAGCAGCTTGTCACATCTTATCAGGTTATCATTGTCTCTTTCTGTTTTATTTCAACAGTCTCTTTCTTAAGTTTCTTAGATCAGCTCAGTCTTTTGATCAACTTCAGGTTACATCAAAGTACTGTCTCAGAACTTATCAAAACAAAAGGACATAAATTTGTGTTGCCATTCATTTGTAGCTGCATATGCCCACTCAGGACCTGCGTATCTTCGACTTGCTATTCTTTTTCTTTTCAACCTTCGTTCACCACCTAATTCTCTTTCACTTAATTCTTCCTTTGTCGTAGTATCCATTTCTTCCTCTATTGTTTCAATTACGACCAATTCCTTTCTCTTCCCAATTTGTGATTCAGGCCAATTATCTCCTTTTCTCGTTCCTTCTGTCAGTATTCTCAGGATTGGACTCTTTTCCTTTTCTTTCTCTGCGGTGTTTTCTCTTGATGGACTTGCAGCGGGTTCAGGAGGAGTCAACTCACTTTGGCTTTGATCCGTCTCAACTCTTTCACCCTCCTGATATGGCACTTGCTCTGTTTGCTTTTCAGCACCATCTGCATTTGGGAGAACTTCTGCTGTGCTTGGTTCTCCTGCTGTCTCCGTTGAGGGTAGGCTCTTGCACACCGTCCTGTAATTCTTCACTCTCGTCTCTTACAGGGGTGATAGACCCATCTTCCACAAGCTCAGGTTCAACCTCCGGTTCAGCTTGCTCTTGTTCTGGTTCACATGTAGCCACGTGTTTCGCTGTTGTTGGTGCTCTCAACAACACTTCTTCATGCTCTTGCGGACTCAACACCCTCTTTGAATGGCTTGCATGTATCCAATTCAGGAATCCTGCACACATTACAGCTGTCGTAGTTGTTAGCACCACCTGGTAGGGACCTTTCCAACATGGTTCCAAACAGGTCTTGCGAACATGTTTCCTAATGACGACCCAATCTCCAGCTCTCAGATTGTGACCTGGGTCATGGATGGGTGGCAGGGTAGTGGCCTGCACTTGCTGAGAGAAAGAGCAAACCACATCAGCCCAGTAGTAGTCCAACACCATATCATCTGTAATATTGACAAGTGCATTGGTTGGAATTGCTGGCAATCTCATTGCTCTGCCCATGAGGATCTCATTAGGCGACAGCCCTGTCTTCTGTCGGGTATGTTTCGCATTGACATCAACACCAAAGGTAATGCATCTGGCCATTTCAGATTTGTAGCAGCACACATCTTGACAATTCTTGATTTCAGTGTACCATTCATTTGTTCCACTAGTCCTGATGTTTTAGGGCGATAGCTACAATGCAACTTCTGCTCAGTGTTTAGAGCTGCACATAAGAGTTTAATTACTTCGTTATTGAAGTGAGTTTCCCTATCTGATTCTAAAGAGATCAGAAATCCGAACCGTGGTATTAACTCTAAGCAACAGCTTTGCTACTGTGAGACTGTCATTCCTTTGTGTAGGGTATGCTTCAATCCAATTACTTAAGACACACACTATCACCAACACGTACTTCAGACCACCACATGCAGGCATCTCAATGGAATCCAGTTGCATTCTGCTGAATGGACCTCCTGCTCATCCAATGTGGCTCAAATTCACCACTGTCCCTTTTCCCACGTTTAGTTGCTAACAAATTACACATTGATGACATACTTCCTCTGCTGCTTGCCTGAATTCAGGCTTGAACCAATCAATTTTGAACAACCTGACCATGGCATCCCTTCCAGTATGTGCCTTCACGTGAAAGCGGGCCATATGAGACAATTAACTATTGGGCAACACCATCTGACCCTCCTCAGAAATCCAAATTTCATCAGGCCTTTGAATGCACTTTAGTTTTACCCAAAGTCGTTTTCCTTATCTGCATTTTCCTGCAATGTTTTCAACTCTTCCAGTGTATCGATCACTTTTAAGGCAAAACTTGTGCAAATATTTTCTTCCTCAGGCATCAATTCCCATTTGTCCTTAAACGATATACAGTTCAATGCGCAAAACCTTGCGACTTGATCCGCATATCCCTTTCCCAATAAAATGTAGTCCTGCGTCTTTTGGTGTGCACTGCATTTGACCACAGCAATTTCTTCAGGTAACTGTATTGCATACAACAACCCTTTTATTTTGTCACCATTTTTCACTGGTGTTCCAGTAGAAGTCAGGAAACCTCTTTGTGACCACAACTGACCAAAATCATGAACAATTCCAAATCCGTATTGACTGTATAGATTGTGACTCTTAGTCTCGCAGAAACATGGCATGCTCTAGTAAGAGCTACCAATTCTGCCACTTTTGCAGAATATACACCTTGAAGCCAGGTACCTGTAATTGTGCATACCTCATATCGGGCTCTCAATGTCCCTGTTCCATCTCTGAGATATGAACCGTCAACAAAGACAATTTGGTCATTTTCTTCCAAAAGCGTGTCTCTAATATCAGGTCCTGGTATTGTACACAGCTCAGTTACCTCAAGAAAATCATGCTCAATTTGTTCTTCTTTTTCAATTTCAACAGTATCACTTGGAAGCAATGTCGTTGGATTCAGCACTGTACATCTTTTCAATGTTACATTTGGAGCACCCAGTATGCTCGCCTCATACCTTGTCAGTCTTGCACCAGTCAAATATTGCGTTTTCGTCCTTGTCAGTAAAGTTCGAACAGAGTGTGGTACCATTACCGTCAAAGGGTATCCCATGACTACCCCCTCACATTGAGAAGGACTTTGACCAACTGCGGCTACTGCACGCAGATAACCTGATAAAGCTGGTGCGACCGGGTCCAAGGTAGCTGAAGCGATAAGCACCTCCATGGACCTGTGCCAAAACAGACAAAGAACAAGCATCACGTTCATGGCAAAACAATGTGAATGGCTTTGTGTAATCAGGCATTCCCAACGCTGGAGCTCTGCACAAACTCTCTCAGTTCAGTGAACGCTTTCATCTGGGCTTCATCTAGGATAATGGGATCTGTAACTTCCTTATGTGTTAACTGCTGTAGGGGTTTCGCAATTTCAGCAAAATTTGGAACCCACTGTCTACAATACCCTACCATTGCCAGAAACATTCTGACATCTCTCTGCGAAGTCGGAGGACTTCTCTGCAATATATATCATGGTAATTCTCTCTCTGGAGATTCTCCTTGACCCTTTCTCAATCTGATATTCTAGGTATTTCACTGATTTCTGACAATACTGCAGGCAATACCTTATGTCCAAAATTTCCCAAATGATTCAACAGGGCAATAGAGTCGTACTTACACTTATCCCTTGTTTTGGATGCAATCCGCAAATCATCAATGTATTACACTAGAGTCTATTGGTATGGTAATTCCAATGATTCCAGATTCTTTTTCAAGATCTGATTAAACAGTGATGGTGAGACTGTATACTCTTTTGGAAGCCTGCACCAGCTGTAGACTCTGTCTAAGAATTTGACACTAAAAGGAAACTGACTATCCTCATGAAGAGGCACAGAAAAGAAAGCTTGTGACAAGTCAACCACTGTGAACCACTCTGCATCGCAAGGATTCTGAAACAGTATAACTGCTGGATTTGGCACCACTGGACAACACTTGACCACTAGATCGTTCACTTTTCGCAAGTCCTGCACAACGTGCACTTTCCCACATGGCTTCTTTAAGGCCATTATTGGTGAATTACATGGACTGCTCAACACTTCCTTCAAAACCCCTTGTTTTAGAAAATCTCCAATTATTTATGCCACCTTCATCAGAACATGCTGTGGCATGTTATACTGTCGAAGTTGTGGGAATACTACATTCGGCTTGAAAGTGATCTTAATCGGGTTTAATCAAACCCACTTCTTAACCTGTCAGGTCCCAGACATCTTCCTTCACTGTTCCCTGTAGATCCACATGCAATTCTCTCACAGTAAACAGTGGGAAAAACTCAATCAATGGGTATTCCTCACTAGCATTGTTGATCACCGTTTCAGCCACCTGTTCTTCCTCATCGCCGCTATTAGTTTGTACTTCTATCCCAGTGTCTAAATGTTAGAAATGGGGTTTTTGGTTGGCAGTCCGGTTACCCCCTGTCCAAGCAAGAACCCTCACTCTAGTCAGGGTAAGTCACACACAATCCAAATTATCCTGTGCCCACCCTCTGGTAGCTTGGCACGAGCAGTCAGGCTTAACTTAGAAGGCAATGTGTAAAGTATTTGTACAATAAATCATACAATAACACCATATAGCACCACAGAAATACACCACACAGTGTTTAGAAAAATGTAGACTATTTATCTGGATATTTGTAGTTCAACACAATAAAAGATGCAATAAGAATTTGTAGAAATATCACTGAAAAGTGATATGAAGTGTCTTAAGTCTTTAAAAAGCAAACAAAGTCTCTTTCAAGCACAAAGTACCTGGTTTGGAGTGGAAAATCTCCGCAGAGGGCAGCAGAGGAGGACATGCGTGGAAAAATGGTTTGTGCGTCGGTTTTGCCCCTTCACACACGGACTTGTGTCGTTATTTTTCATGCGGGGAGACGTGCGTCGTTCTGCGGGAAGAAAAATGGTGTGTGCGTCGGATTCGCCCCTTCACACACGGACTTGCGTCGTTATTTGTCACTCAGGGTAGACGTGCGTCGTTTTCCGGCACGCGGGCCGACTCCTTCTATGGTGCGCAGGATTACCAGATGTCCCAGGGTCTGTGCGTGGATTCTTCGGCTTATTATCCGTCTGCGCGTCGTTCCGGGAGGCTGTGCCTGGAATTTTCTTTCTCACGGCAGGTGTTGAGTCGATTTCCTCTCTGGAAGCTGGGCGGCGTTGTCCATGCGAGGCCGTGCGTCGAAGTTCCGGTCGCGTCGGGCAGTGTCGGCGGGCGGCAATTTTCTCACCGCAGAGCAAGCTGTGCGTCGCATTTTTCGGCGCACGAGGAGTCCAGATGAAAAAGAAAAGTCTTTTTGGTCCTGATACTTCAGGGAACAGGAGGCAAGCTCTATCCAAGCCCTTGGAGAGCACTTTGGCAGCCAGACAAGAGTTCAGCAAGGCAGCAGGCCAACAGCAAGGCAGCAGTCCTTTGTAGAAAGCAGACAGGTGAGTATTTTGAGCAGCCAGGCAATTCTTCTTGGCAGGATGCAGGTTCTGGTTCAGGTTTCTTCTCCAGCAAGTGTCTGAGGTGGTAGGGCAGAGGCCCTGTTTTATACCCAAATGTGCCTGTGAAGTGGGGGAGACTTCAAAGAGTGGTTTAGAAGTGCACCACGTCCCCTTTTAGATAAATCCTGTCTGCCAGGGTCCCAGTAGGGGGTGTGGCAGTATTTGTGTCAGAGCAGGCCCTCCACCCTCCCAGCCCAGGAAGACCCATTCAAAATGCAGATGTATGCAAATGAGGCTGAGTACCCTGTGTTTGGGGTGAGTCTGAGTGAATGCACAAGGAGCTGTCAACTAAACCTAGCCAGACGTGGATTGTAAGGCACAGAAAGATTTAAGTGCAGAGAAATGCTCATTTTCTAAAAGTGGCATTTCTAAAATAGTAATATTAAATCCAACTTCACCAGTCAGCAGGATTTTGTATTACCATTCTGGCCATACTAAATATGATCTTCCTACTCCCTTCAGATCAGCAGCTGCCACTTCAACAATGTATGAGGGCAGCCCCAATGTTAGCCTATGAAGGGAGCAGGCCTCACAGTAGTGTAAAACAAATTTAGGAGTTTTACACTACCAGGACATGTAAACTACGCAGGTACATGTCCTGCCTTTTACCTATACAGCACCCTGCTCTAGGGGTTACCTAGGGCACACATTAGAGGCGACTTATGTGTAGAAAAAGGGGAGCTTTAGGCTTAGCAAGTACTTTTAAATGCCAAGTCGAAGTGGCAGTGAAACTGCACACATAGACCTTGCCATGGCAGGCCTGGGACAAGGTAAAGGGGCTACTTGAGTGGGTGGCACAACCAGTGCTGCAGGCCCAATTGGGTATGATCAAAAGTTACCATGTTTAAAGGGAGAGAGCATATGCACTTTAGCACTGGTTAGCAGTGGTAAAGGGCGCAGAGTCTAAAAGCCAGCAAAAAGTGGAGGGAGGCAGGCAAAAAGTTAGGGGTGACCACCCTAAGGCATGTCAGGTCTAACACTGAACAATTGATGGAGCATTTTGTCTTAGACAGTAAGTCTCTTCCCAGTAGGGATACTGGACTCGAATCACATACTACAAACCTGTGTAGTCCCTGGTAATTACCAATTTCAACCTGCACTGGATCGGTGATTGGATTTGTCAACTGTCTGTTCTGCACTCCTGCAACTTGAACTGTAATGCCTGAAAGAGGTAAATTTGGGACTTTTTACTGTAGAGCTTGTAGCTCCTGTGTCCACCAAAAATGAGACCTTGTAACCCATCACCTTTCCCTTCAAAAAAGGCCCTCTCTGATCCACTTCTAAGGATGCTGCAAGCATACACGGTCCTTCATCCGAACTATCACTCATCCATTCTTCGTTTATTTCATCCTCACTGTAAAATGGAAATTGCTGTACTGTGTCATTACTTCTGTCTTGTCTCTGACCTGCTGCGTAAGCATCACCTGTTGCTAGGTACCATGGGAACCTGCTGCTGTATTGGTTGCAACTGTGTTAGTTGTGCACACGGCACTTGCACCTGCTGAATGGGTTGGAAATTCTGCACTTGATTCTGAACATTAGGAATAAATCCCTTCATTCTTGGGACTTTCACGGTTTGAAATGTACTGACATCACCACCTTGCTGAACGACACCATCCAGCGCCATCAACGGACACTCCTGCTTCCAGTGTCCCACATTTCCACACAAATGACGCGGTAACATATTTTTCATCCCCTGCATGTCTTTCTGAACCACCACAGTAACCAAATCCGGACCGCACGTCATGTCCATTCCACGACCTCGCATTTGAGGCTGGAACATAATAGTTCTCTGCTGCGGCGGAATCAGTGGTACTAAAGCTCCTTGTACTCCTGTCTGAGCTGCCTTTATTTGCATCACTATTGCTCTCTCCTTCAGCTTTTTCTGCTTCAATTCAATCTCATCACTACAGTCTTTTACATACTGCAACACCTCATCAATTAGTTTGCCTGCCAACAAATTAAATTACTCTTCTGTCCTACTTCTGGTCTCAAACCTTGGATGAACCTGAACACAAAATGCATCATGTCTTTCAGCTCAATTGCTTCCTTACCACTGTACTCTTTATACACCTTAAACAATCTCTCATAGTAGGTATGTATTGACTCTTTAGACTCTTGAACTGTTCTGTTAATTCTCTGCCAGTCAATATTTTGGGGTGAAATTATTGTCTTCAGAAACTCAATCACCTTATAATGTTTCATCACCTCAGGTGAAGGTGCCCCCGTTACTCTATCCCTTTCTGGTTCACTTGTTGGCCAATCCACTGCTCTCTTACACTTAACCCACAAATCAGCTGGAACCACTATCGACAACAATGTGTTTAAGTCTTCCCACAGACATTTAGAGAGTTTCACAAATCTGTCTGTCTGCTGATATCACTCAACCGGTTTGTCCCTCAGTTTTGGGTAATCATTTGTAAATGACAATATATCACTCCTGTGCCATGGGACATGAACAAACTGCCCTCCTGGAATTTCTCTCATCGGAAGCATCTTTACTGATTCCTTTTGTTTCTGAACGTCTTCAGACCCATCTTGTGAATCTCGCTTTCGCTTATCCTTCTTCTTCACCCACCTACCTTCCCACTTTTCCAATGCTCCCCAGATCTGAGCACTGTGCAACAATTCTTTCAAGAGAGCCTTCATTCCTGACGATCACAAATGCTCAAACTTCTTTGCCTCAAAATCTAACCTGTAACTGTGTTTCAAATGTTTCGTTTTCTCAATCTCAATGTCATGTTTTTCTGCCAATTTCCGATGTTTTTTACTCACTTCCCTTGTAATTCTGGGGCACAAATACCTCATCTCTTTTTCTGTGTAGGATTCTAATCTGTTCACTCACATCAATCCCTCAACTAGCTCTGTTCCTTCTGTAGCTAACCTCACACGATTTATCTGCTCTTCACCCTTGGATGTATTTTGTGGTGTGTTTAGACTGTCTAACCATTCACTCAATTGCTGGGCTGACAAGCTCTGTAATGAGATGTTACTTGCCTTCAGCACTGGTATCTGTTGCATCGCTGCACCTGGAGTTTGCTGCGTCAAAAGTTTCAATCCTTGACTCCCATTCGGGCCATTTATTGCATCTGGAAGTGCTACAAGTGGACTAAAATCCATCAAAGGTCTAGATCCATTATAAGTCTGACCCACAGACGGCATCATCTGCACAGTATCACTCACTCCCCTTCTCACGAGTGTCTGTGGCATTTCATTCTAATCTGCACTCGCTTTCTTTTGCGCAAATAAAGGTACCGCTGGACCAACAGTAATCGGTAGCGATATTGCATCTGGAGCTGTCATGACATTTGCACCTTGTAGTAAAGTTACCCCCATCGCCTGGTTCATTACTGGTGTAACGTCTGACTGTGTTCCTGTTATCGGTGTAAACTTCGGCAAACCCTGTGGCTGCGCCAGAGCCACTAACATTAGAGTCAGCTCAGTCTGAACTAGCATTGGCCTCGGGAGCACTTGCTCCGATGGCACCACTAAGTTCGAAATCGTCTCAAGAACTGGCACATCTGGATAAATTCTCTGTATCGATGGTGGATGCATCTGCGTTTGGACCACAGTAGTAGTACCTGCACTAGGTGTACTCTGTACTACCCCTGGTAACTGTCCACTGTCTGTCTGCACTGGTCCCTCTGTTCCCGATGCTTGTGCTGGAGCAGTTGTAGCGGCACTAGTACTTGGACCCCCTGAATAAATCCCATAGGTTGGAAGTCGATCCCTCATCAACTGTGTAATAAGGTCCTCAACATCTGAATCCTCATCGTATTCATAAGACTTTTTCTTTTTCTGTGTCCCTGCACTCTCACTCCCTTTAGCAGCGTCTTCTTTCTCTGACTCTTCTCCCTCTGTGATTGCAGGAAACAGTCTAATTCCCTGTAGCCTCTCTGTTCTCCACCTTTTTCTGTTCCTTTCCTGTTCCCAATCCCACCTAGCTTCTGCTGAGGATTTCTCCACTCTCTTTATTCTCCTCTTAAATTTCATCTCTTGTTGCTGTCTGGCCACCAGTTCCCAAACGGCTAAATCCTCAAACTGTGCTAGTCTTGGTAATGGCTTTGTCTCATATAGTGCCATTCGCAATTTGTCCAAAATTCTCAAATTAAATGTTCCATGCTCAGGAAACGCTAAAGCTCCTAACTTCTTTGTCATCTTGCACCACTGTTTTAACCAAAGACTTGGCGCGACACCTCGCTCCTCCATTACAATATAAGCTGGAGAATTTTCCAGTGGGGTTGGCTCCGCCACTGACGCTTTAATGTAAGAATCACCCTTTATCGCACTTCTAAATGCCTTGAAAAACTTCATTTTGTCTATTTTATTTATTTCGATTCAATAATGAAATGACTTTTAATCCCAAGATTCTCTTCACCCGCTTGCTCAACCAATTGCCTCTTACGGACGGCTGCCAATCCGCTTGCCACTCTTCTCACTAACCAACCTTCCCCAGCGCGGCACACACAGCGGCTGACAAAGTCTTGCGGCTTGTCCTCTTAAACTCACATAACTAATGCAGATTATTTGCAAGCACCTTAATCAAAACCCAAATAACCAAAATCAAACCTGCTGGTTTACTACAGGAAGGTACACAATCGCTTCAGAGACCTTACGGATTTTCACTGATGGCCCTTTCGCTCATACAGCTATTCCTCTTTCTCAGTCTCCCACATTTGCAAGCAGAATTCGACCTGCAAATTTCACTCTCAACTGATCAATGGGTCTGTCCTGGTGCACATAGGACTCGCCAAATCTCAGTCTAAATTTTCTCTTACTCATTTAACTCACACACCGACTTGTTGACCACGCCCGATCAACCTACTAAACCAGAAAGATTACAACATATAACAAATTGTCTCCTTCACTTGTCAATATACTCCAGAATCTTAGACCACGCAGGGTCCGTACATCACCAACAAACACGTGGACAATTTTTTTGCACAAAGCGCCACACAAGTGAAGTTCGACGACTTCCCTACTTTCATACTGCGGAGTACGCACACTCCTACGAACCTGAACTGGAGTATGCAAACTCTCTACTTTACCTCACATACATCACAATTCACCTGCGATTTGCCTAAGCCTGTGCAAGCGCAACTTATCACTTTCATACTATCACAAGGACGCCAAGAACATACCCATCTTTACTAGCTGGATCTAGGATCTGGCAAAGTCATTTCTGGGCTTAAGGGAATATCATCTTTGCTACAATTGCCATCTCAGAAAAACAAAATTCAAACCTCATAAGAATACAAGCAACTAACTTTAACTTAAACTACCATCATAATCAATAATCACCACATAACTAGTTCTCCAAGGAAACAAACCGTCAAACTGCTACCAAAAACTGCAAATGCGCCTGGTCCTTAGTAAGTAAACTTACAAGGGGACGCGTATAGGTCGATGAACCTTTTGGATCGCATGAAGTATCCTAGTCATGCAGTGACCATAGGAGACAACAATAATCAGCATAAACGACCATTAACCTTCAATTAATAGCATCTGTAAACATCTATTCATGAATAACCACAACTCGGTGAAGAGTTAAACAATTTTTATTTCCCTATTGTTTAATTAGCATAGGATTTAGAACTGTAATCTTTATTTAATCAACTCTATTTTTAATTTGTTAATGCAAAAACATCATAACATAACTTGAAGAAAACCATATGCGTAAATGCACTTACACATGCCAAAGAATGTCAGCATTAATAGTAGAGTTCAGAAATTAGCTTGTCAGTCATTCGTCACTGTCAACGTCACCCTTAACAGCCTACCTAACCAAGATTAGCATCAGCATCTGGGCCTTCATGCAAAACAATTTAGAGAAAATCATTAATTTGGAAAAAGATCTATCTAAGTGAGAATTCTATAATCAGCGCAGTTGGTACCTGGAAGGAAAGGCACAATTTAGTCAGTCACATTTTCATAGCTACCTATCCAAGATGGATCAGCAACAAATCAGTTGTCGTCTTCGGGTCATCAATTAGTCGGCCACGTGTCAGGCTTACAGAGTATGAGCCAAATGCCAGAACCTCGGACAGCGTCTCCTGACATCATCAATTCTCCCCTCGCATCTCTCTCATCAGCCTAAATTCTCCCGCATCTGAAATTTTTGCGCCTTGTCATGACTTTTTATTAGGGTCTCCCAATCCATTACCCTAATTCCTAATTGGTCAGTCAGCAGATATGACTTTCACCTATAGTATTTGTTTACCAAATCTACCAATTTCATTATCAGTCCTTTCACAAGATGCGGATTGGTCCGCCATATGATGTCCTCATCATCCGGCTCCTCAGGGATCGAAATTTTTGCATGTTCCTCTTCAGTCAGTGCCTCCATTGTTCAAGTCCTGGCAAAGTACATTTAGCCTACACTACACATAATTGTATCAAATTGTTTTTATCATCTCCTGTCCGCCGGTACATTGCAGAAAATTCTAGCTAAGAAACTGTAACATCGGGTGGATCAAGGACGGGTTAGCTTCTTGCAAACATGGTCATTATTTCTGCTTTCTGTGTTCGAGGCCAAGGAAGACTAGGCCTTAAATTCAGCTAATTTAACACTACGAGTTGAAGTAAAACATGGGTTATACATTTCACTATGACATATTACTGCATTTTTCATATATTTTCATTATTTCATACAGTTTCAGTTATATTAGTACAATCTTGTACATATGGCTGACATGCCTGGAGGGCACATTTTCAAACGTGCACATTATTTTCTCTACGATTAATTTCTCTACAAATTTTCATTATTCAAGCACTTAAACATCATTAATAACTTTCTAATTAGCATATTCTACATCAACACTATTAAAGGTAGAAAACATTTAGAAAGTCGCCACTCTGCACATCCAGCAGCCTCACAAAGCATGGAGTAAGGGCCAGAGGGGAAACACCCTCAAAAAACAATTTTACCGTGGGCATGTTGCCTCAGGCAGCCACACTAGAGTAGGCTACCTTGCTCCTTACTAACGAGTAAGGGTTGGGCCATCTTACGAGGGTAAGAATGTGGCATTCTGTAATCGCCAGATGTCATACATCGCAGAAACTTCATCATTAGGTAGGAGGGGACCCAGTAGCCCATTGTCTAGTGACTGCGTGGTCCCCTCAGGACACTTTCCTGGGCTAAATATGACACCCCTGGCACATTGACCCTCAATCCTCATAGACTTGGAAGAAGGACGAGAAGAAGACCTCTTTGCATCTTCAAAAGCGCTCAAAGAGAGGCTTTGACGCCTAAGCAACTGCACCTGCTGCACTCAAGGTTAGTGGAAATAGACCCCCTGTTCTGCATGCCTTGCTTGTGGAAAAGCTGATTCCCAGCCCCAGCCCAAAGCAGAGTCTCCAATGCTCAGTTGGCTGATCTCCCAGAACAGCGCACAGGACATTAACACCCACGTTGCATTTCTGGTAGCCACCACAGAGGTTTTGCCACTACAAGATGCCAGGCACCTCAAAGGACAGTTTGGAGATAGCCAGAAGGTGCACCTGTGTCTGCTGGACCCATGGATGTTGGTTGTGACCGGATGTGTCGCCCAAATAGGACACCAGCCTCCGCCAAAGATTTGCACTGTGCATCAGCAGCCCTTGGAAGCCTCCATTTATATACCTTGTTGGGCAGTCGCCCCTTCTTACTTGTGGACCAAGGACTCAACCAGACTTCGCCCCCATCAACTGCACAGCATCAGGAGCATCCTTGAACATCTTTCGACTGCATCCCTCAGCATCAGAACCATTCAGTTGTCGTCTATGGTGGACATCCTGTAAAGTTTGGATCTTGCTTTATTAATGCTCTGGTGGCCAGGTAACAGTCCAAAGTATACTTTCTTGCCCCCTAGACATCTGTCCCACTGGACTCGGTTGCACAACTTGGGCTGGAGTTGTCAAACTAACTTTTATACATGTTTTTGAAGTTTCCAGACTTTTTGTTGGCCACTGCTTGTTTGCAGTTAATATAAAACATATCTATTATTTACAAAAATATGTATCTATGGAGCCCTCCAGTGGTTTTCAATGATTAAGGCCTCCAAAAATGTATAAAAATCTGCTCTATTTTCATAAATTGGTCACTTGTTTCCTTTTGTGTCGTGTGACTTTCTTATTCTGATGTTCAGTGCTGTTAATTGCTTTGCACATTGTTCCTTTGCTAAGCCTTACTGCTCACAGCCAGAGCTACTCATGGTTGAGCTTAAAGGTAAGTAAATGTACCTAACTGGACCCAAGATTGTATTTGCCAGAGTACTGCATGGGAGGGCTTAATACACCCAAATCCTCACAAATTTAATGTGTGAATGGCGAGTCAGTGAACACACTTGTCACTGTACTTAAAAGATTCAAATATCCCAGTCTGTAATGGTCTTGTAATACTGTCTAAGACCTTGTATTTATATGTGAAAGAAGTAAAGTACAATTTCTCATGTGTTTTCTTATATTCTCAGGGATTTGAACTGCTGTTGACAGCCCTTGGAGATCCTTCGGAGAGAGTAGTCAGTGCAACACATCAAGTATTTTTACCCGCCTATGCTGCATGGACAACAGAACTAGGGAATCTCCAGTCTCATCTTGTTCCTACATTGCTAAGAAAAATTGAAAAACTGCTTGTGGTAGGTAATTGATTTTCAACACTCAAAAAACTAAGTAAATAGTGTCCTGTTTTCAGTGTTTTTGTGAATTCCAGTGGAGTTTGTCCAGTATTTTGCCAGCTTCGATAAGCCAGTGTTTATCTGACTATGTGTACATTTAGGTTTTGAGACATTTGCGGGGACATTTCAATCCCACCGGTTGCAAAGAATTTTGCTCATGTTGCTCTGCATGGGTAATCTGTATGTTTTGATTACTTTATTGACAATGCGTTAGAAAGTTAACATGAGATTTTATTTTCTTCTAGTCTGTTTTTCTTCTCCTTCATTCTTTATTTTTCTTTAATTTCTTTAATCTGCCATAACCCTACTTCTCTTACATTTTCATTTTCCTGTTTAACGTAACTTATTTCTCATTCCTTCCTATTTGTCTGATTTGTTATCAGTCAGACCAGCCCTGTCCCATATCTGTGGTGTGGAAGTTTAAAGGGGTCTTCGGGTGAAAGATGTAACAATAGATCTCACATCCTCAACTCTCATCAGATAAACTAAAATTATGGTATACCTATTGTTGGTGATTGTTGGCGATGCAAGACTAGGCCAAGAGCTGTGTTTTTATCTACCCAGGTTGACCTCTTAAAGATATATTCACAAATCCTTTAGGCTGGAGTACAGCATACCAAAGGTTAATGTGGGTAGGTAACATATCATCCTTCAGCCCTTTTTGTCCTTGTTTTAATCATACCCGAATGCACTATACTTGTGAGCGAAAAAAATTCTATTATAAACCTAATGGTTATATTCCAGTTCAGGAGACTTATCATAGGCTTCTTACGTTTATGGCCAATGGCAGGTTTGACAAATAAGGGTCATGCTAGACACCAAGGTGTCTGCTTCCTGAAGTCTGATGCCAGACCTGTGCTTCACAGCAGGGAGCCAGAACCAGGTCTGTCATTTGGGGAGTGTGCACTGTTGTGATGCCTCCCCTGTCAAATTGCTGCTGTGACCTGAGGGCTGGGCTGAAGGGATGCAAGATCCAGATTACACTTGCCCCCATGACTAGTACGAAAGCGACCGTCGTTGCAGACTTTTCAGGTGCTCCCCTATTTTCAAATTGCCTAAATCATGGGTAGAATATCATGTGCAATGGAAGCCCCTATAAATTCCACTCTGGTAGAGCTCAATGTTGAGGGAGCTCTCATCAGTGGTGACATCAATAGCACTCAGCAATGTGGATAATGATGGCAATATGGGGTCAGAGGTGGAGTAGTACAGTGGAGCTTTGTTCCTTCATGGTGTGATAAGTGGTCTCCAAGCCAGCCATAGCTGTGGGATTGCCTAGTTTATTTTGAGGTGATTTCTGAAGGAAATATGTATACTGAAGATTATAAGCAGCACCTAATGATGGGTAGTAGAGAGTTCCTTTCACCAAGGACTGCAGCAAGAGGGAAATCACAAATAAACACACAGTAAAAACTAAGGGCAGCCGCCGCTATATGGAAGTCTCCCTCAGGCAAGTGTGTGTCCTCACCATGTCTATCCTGAGAGATCTGCAGAGCATCTTGATGCGTATGCAGAAACAAAAGCAACTGCATTGAAAGGAGGTTTTTTTTTTTTTTTTTTTTTTGAGACCATAAAAAATTTAATTATAGGCATGGCACATTAAATTGAAACCATAATTTGAAAGATTGCATGAAATCCTTTCTCTTGAATCCTGAGTCAATGATAGAAATATTAGGAAATGTAGGGAAGTATCCGTGTCTTAGAAATCCCTGCCCTAGTGGGTGACAGAGATTTAAAATCAAAAGTGCATTTCTTTGGCACAGTGGAATCTTTGAAGAAGAGTGCAAATCTTCTATAACATCTAAACCTACTGTGGATGAAAATCTGCTAGAGGTAAGTGCTGGCTAGGGGATAGGTCAAGCTGAAAATGTTACATAAACTGGGAAAAGAGATATGATGGTGGGTGGCTCCACAGTGCACATCCTGGTGGATGGATTTTAGCCTTGTAAGCCTGAGACAGACATACAGATCATAAAAAAGAGATGATTTCTAGTCAGATTGAGAGTAGCTGGGGAGAAATTGTTTTTGTTTTCTAACCCTGAAGCTGTCGCAGAGCTGCTTAATTTGAGGAAAAAGATAAAGACATCAGTCTAAGTAAGGTGACCAGACCAGAGTCTGGCTGATATATTTTATCACTTGAAGGCCTGAGATGCCTATTCTCAGGGTTGCCATGGAGTTGTGGCCATTGACCTGTGCATCATAGTCATTTTATATTTCACATGGTAATGTTTACCTCCATCTCCTACCTTAATCCCCTCCAACTAGACTGTTATTCTGGAATGGCAGAGGTGATGTATTCTTGGATTACTCAAAATATTAATGTTTGAAGTCATTTGAGTTGTCGTGAAGTTGATGTTCTGAGTTCTATTTTATTGTTGTAATAGGTATATCTGTTTCAGTGGTCTGCTACTGTTTACCAAACATTTTTTAAATAACATGCAACAAATTAAGAATCCTGTTTTGAAAAGATGAAGTGCAATATAAAAAGATGGGCAGAGACAGCTGAACACCTATTAAATGGCATAATATTCCTGGGAAGTGGGAGGAGAAAAAAGAATGACAGGCTCTGGTCTTGTTCTGAGTGAAGAAGGAAGAAAAGATTTGTAAGTTGAAACCCAGCACAGGCTAGAGCACCATTCTGTCTCGGAAGAAATGTAGATACTGTCTCTGACCAGGAGGACCTCCATCCTCTTTCGCAATTCTTGACTTGATATTGTGATCATAACAAAAAGTATCTTCATTGAAAAGCAATTGAAGTTATCTTGCTGAGAAAGCCATAATGCAGCACCTGAAAAAAGGGTAGCAGGTTCCCTGAAGTGATAGAGGAAGGGATGCTGCTGCAGCATCCAATCAGGAAGTTTAGGAAAAGATGGAGAGTATCCAAATCTTGGTGCAATACCCACATTTTTACTTGTAGGAGTGTTTGCACCAGAGTTAAATGACTTTGCAAGAAGAGGTTTGTAGGTTCTAACAAGAAACAATCTCTGAGGAATGCATCCTAGGCAAGGGTATAGAACCTGCACCTTCCCAGTTCTCCACTGGGTGTAACATGAAATACTCCTAGAGCAACCATCAGAAGGTCTACAACCTCTGGCTCGTCCCAGAACTCTTAGACACTTCCTGAAAAGGCTACTTCTCCTTCCACCTCAAGAAAAGCTTACGGTACTGTAGGAAAAAAAAGATGGGCTTATCACAGAATACAAAGACAGGCCTCATCCGAGATGCCTGACATTTGTGGATCCGAAGGTATGCTGGGCCCCAAGTAAGAGGAAGCCTGGCCCTCTGGAGTTCTGGCAGGTTAAACTGAAGTGAGCCCAGAGACCATATTGTCTGAGGCCTCTGGCATTGAGGAGGAGGTGGTCGAGTTCCATGAGCGAGTAGTGCAACCCATGGCAGCCTAGGGTTTGAAGACAAAACCATCACCAAGTGCCTCCTGGAAATGCCAAATGCTCTAACTCCGGCTCCTGGTACCCACACTCATAGTCAATGGGCAGTTAACTATGAATGAACTGGTTGTGGATATTATCTTACCTTTTTCTCCTCTAATCCCATACATTGTGAAGAAGAGGGGGCAGGTGTCTATGATCATCATCCTGGTGACATCGACCTGAGTGAGACATCCTTGGAAGTTTGTGCTCCTAGAGATGTTATTCATCGTGAAGAACTTCCACACAAGACCGATCTTCTTACCCAGCATCAGGGTCATCTCAGACACCCTGATGCAAAACAGTGGAACCTTTCAATATGGCACCTGAGTTCCTAGAGTTTGGCCATCTCAATCTTCCATAATAATGTGTGATTATCCTGTGGGAAGCTCGAGCGCCACTACCATTGCATGCATTACCTCAAAGTGGAAAAGGTTTGTGCAATACCGGTATTTTCAGTAATCCATCTTCACCATTGTGGGCGTGTGATCTCCTAATATTAGGCTAAGGTGACACGTAATAAGGCAGTGACATCTACTACCCTCAGGGGTCGACTCTAATCCTTTGACTCAGACAGGAGTAATCAAATCAAATGAGAACCAGTAGCCATGAACAATCACAATATTCAATGAGGAGTCAATTTATACACCTTTATGGCCATGAAACACCGCAACAATTAAGTCAAGTTTAAACATTTATTACCCTTAAATTAACAATGCTAGGGTCACGTAAATGATGTGCAAAACAAAATGATAGCAAAACAGAAACAACACAGGCTGTCCACAAAGTCATAAGAATCTCAGTCTTATTAGTGCAATTACCATTAAACACTCCAAAAGAATTATACAGAATAACAACAGAATTATTTGAAAAATAGAAACAGGTTTCATTAGTTGTGCAGTTGAATCAATTATAATAAATTATTAAACATTGAATTTAATTGTGTGGGGCTGGGCTTTGTCACATGCAAAAATGAAAAATAAGACAAAAATTAATTCGGAAATCCTCTAACTGTGGCGCTTACAAAAATATGCGGTTGGATTTCTAAGAGGGAAAACCTGAAAAGGAACAACAAATGCACATTGGTTATACCTCTCCTAAATGAGACAGGAGCTAGCAGAGTCTTCATCAGTAGAGCCCAGTTGCAGCAGGTTTTCAGAGGTCAGCATCAGGAACATGGAAAGGGGCAACAATTCAGTAATGTTGGGCCTAATGTAACTGAACTTTTAAAATCATAAGTAGCTGGACAAAAGAGCTGCACAGAAAACTGGCAAGAGCTGAACAGAACTGAACTGGAAAGAAACTAAACAGAATCTGACTCACCTAAAGCACAGCTAAATGAAAGTCCCAAAAGTTACTAGCTAAGCTTCTATTGGACAAGACTATAAGGTGTGATAGTGAGCAACCAATTGAATTACACTTCTTTCTCCATTTGTATCTTTCTTCATTCTTTCTCCAAGATAGGCTCATGTTGACGCTCTTCTCCGGTCGGCAGTTTCCTCAGAATAATAACAATGTAGAAAATAATGCAGAACATGACATTTAGATAACGTTACTTCCTACTAGAAACTAAGGCTCATTGTTAAAACTTGAAGTATTTATCACAAGGAAGTACAGAGTGCCAAGAACAGTAGATTTCAACTGTGCGCTTTTAAAAGGATAGCTAATAAACAATGTTTGCAAAAGCATATCAGTAAAGTCAGCATAGCATTTCGACATTGTGCTTCTAGGAAAATACTAAATGTAGGCCTTTTTATTAATGCTAATACATCAAGAATAAAACAATTCTAATAATATTGTTAGCATTCCTGCAGACACTATGCAACAATATTGTACTAATTCACACAGAAAACATGACAACCATGTAGTAAGTGCAAAAGCAAGGGAGGACACATTCCAACCAGCTTTCACGCATGGCACAAATTGTTGAGCAAGATCCATCTGTCTGTACATTTATATTCTGCCTGACCATTTGGCAGGAATATACATTTATTTTGCATACCTCCTCAACAGAAATCATCAGGAGGTCCTAAAATTGAAAATCAACACAAGGACAGTGCATAAATATTTTCAGAAGTTGGGGACCCCACAGGTTAATGTCTTTGCTGCTCGTACATACAAGAAAAGAGAAAATAACATCTCTAAGTATTTACAACCTCATTCCTTAGGAAATGTTCTCTGGATAGACAGGTCTTGGATCTTTGCATGTACTTTGAACCTTCGTCTATTGAGCCTTTGAGCGGTGAGAAAATGTGACACGTCTACACGACTGATAAATGTTATCCCCACATGGACAAGGCAGACATGGTATTTCATGCTTGTAGTACTGCTGATTCAGCCACATCACAAGCTTCCAGTCGAAGACTCCTTTTATCTCAAAGACAGAGGCAAATTCCATACTCGTATTCCAAGTTCCTCAATCTAAGGCTCTCGCTTCTGAAGGTATAGAGTTTGGAAAGCTTCTACCTCCAGAGGAATGTATGGGGGTATTTCTACAAGAGCCTATTACTCTGTTAAATTGAATAATTGTGTGCATTATTTTGCTGAGTCGTAAACTAATACCTTGCAAGCTTCATTGAAGACTGTTTAATACTTTCTGTGCTTCCATACGGCAGACAGAGTTTATTCTTCGATATGTGTTCGTCTGGCAGCAGCAGTAGCTTAGTCGCAAACACACAAAAGGTGACAGTAGTAATTCTTACAGTTAGTCTAAATGAGTGGCAATTGCTCTGAGTAGCATTCAACGCCAATGTCTTTTGCCCACTGCATCACTCCAGACAGTTTATTGACAAAACAAAATCCCAGTCCATTTCAACAATAAAGTTTTTTTCGGCAGGCCTAAAATGCATAATACCTCTTAGACTAGTTCTGCACCCTCCTGGGTCTTGAATGTAGTCTCACAATCCATGGAGCTGTTCTTGGCTGCCGAAACTCTCAGATGTAACACACTATTGCCCCCTTCTTGGAATGGGCACAGAAAAACCAATGTCCAAAGAAAAAAATTTTTTTTGTAAGAAACGGGGTTATTTGTTGAGAGAGTAAGTACTCGCCTCAGGTAATAATCACAGTCCTTGTCTGGGTGAAGCATTAAACTCACTAAATAAACCTGAGAGCACCCTCACCTCCCTGGGTAGTTGTGACACCGCGCAGGGTGGCTTAGCTTAGAGGCAATGTGTAAGGTATTTATGCAGTACTAAAACAGTAATGATGTTTAAATGCAAAACAACAACAACATGAGTTGGAAAATAGAGTAAATCTTAATAAACAAAGTGACACCAGCATGGCAAAAATCCAATCAGCGAACCCAGAGATATCCCATTTTAATGTTTACAGTAGAAATAGAGCTTATGTGCGCAAAGTGCCAGTGATACAATTGCACTAACCAGGATTGTCCTGGTCAACAATTTTAGCTTCTAGTGACTGAAATGTCCCAATCCACCACTTTGGAAGAGTACACTTCCAAACCCACCCAGGACCTCAGGGGCAGCACTTGAATACTCACAGAGTGATAGACAGAGGTCAAAAGGAATGTCCAGTCCAGGTTCACTTGCCACTGGTCAGCTGGGCAGTTGCAGGAGAAATCCTCTTGGAGCTTGTTGTGTCCCTATAGGTTCAACAGGAGGTAAGCCATATAATCCTAGGCACCAACTTCTTTGTCCTGGATACAAGAGCTGTCCTCCATGGCTCTTCTCAATTTGCATACTGCAGGTTCAGTCCTCTTATGATCTACCTCTGGTCCAGAGGAGTTCTGAAGTGGGTCCCACATATATTCCTTATGAACTTGGGCTCTGAGGGTTGGTGGTGTTTGAGGGGCATGATGCATAATAATTCCATTGACCTCCCACAAATAAAACCAACTCCATTTTGATTAAGTGCCTGTACCCACTGCAAACCTACACAAATTGTTTGGCATTCTCTTTACCTATTTTGAAGTGTGCCCTAAATGTTATATGTTAAATCAAACAGGCTGTGACACTATAACGTCAAAGAGGCCATCTGTGATTATGGTCTGACTGGTTCGGAAGGCAACAAAATGGCTGCACCCAAGCGTCAGCTAACATTTGCCTGTTACAATGAAGGTTTTTTGAAGTGGGCCCCAAGTGTCACATGAAAAACCCCAGCAGACCTGTCAAGCAGGATTAGTCATTCAAGCAGGACTTGACACTTTAATATCATAAAGGATTCTCCAAGCCCCTACGTTGCATATTCTGTTGGATTCAGAGAGGTCATCCCTGCTACAATGAAAATAGGTTTGATGACATTTTCACAGTAAGGACATGTTTAACATTACCGATGTATATGTAGTACTGTAAAATACCATGCACCCTGCCTTTATGGGCGACAGACCCTACTTAGGGATGACTTTTTAATATTTAAAAGGTAGGTTTAATTCTGGCAAAAGGGGTTATTTTGAGAGGTCAGATTTTTCAGTTAAGACCTGCTGAGCTAGGCTACTGGTGGCAGGCCTGTAGTCATGGTTATATTGTTTCTACAGTGGGTGGCACATTAAGTGCTGCAGCCCACTGGGGATATTTAACTTACTGATCCTGGGTACTTTGTGGGTACTTTGTATGAGGGGCTTATGGGTAGGTTAAGTATGCAGTTCTGGAGTATACCAAATTTACTACATTGAAAGGAGGAGAACAAGCACTTTACTTCCCGGGCAACAGGGGTAATGTGCAAGGTTCTTTGTAGCCAGCAGAAATAAGGTTCAGCAAAAGTCCAAGCAATTTAGGGTGAGATTGCAGAATGGGCAAATTTCCAACACTTTAGAAATAAGATTTTTTTTTTGTACTGTGGTAAGATACTGCTGTCGACATCGCTGCATCTTGTTTCAGGCAGTTGACAGAACCATCATCTAGAGGCCAGTTTCAATGAAGAACACCTCCTTCTAGCACATAGTACAGGAAAAGATAATAGACTTGCCCTTTGACAGCACACCACTTTCCATTAAGCATGTAGCTAAAGTCCTTGAATTCACCAAAATAGGTTCTGATGCTGCTCAGTCCGTGACTTAGTTACAAGCAAGAACTAAGTGCACCTTTTTTAGGTTTGAGTATGGGCACAATCCTAGACAACAGTGCATTGTACATTTCATTAAGAGAAGTGTTACCACTGCTATGGGCCAAGGAAACTAGCAACAGATCATGACTACTACATTCATACTTCCCCCAGATTTACCACAGTGGGTAGAGTAGAAAAGATCCAGAAAGGGCAATGCTTCTAGTCTAGGCATTTTCTGATCCAGAAAAAACCCATCTTTGACATTTGCTTTCTGGTAAACCCAGTTTCCTTGGCACCAGGGCACTCAGGGGTTACTATGCTCCATTTGTATCAAATTGAGTGTTCCCCGCTGGTGTCCTGGGACCTCAGTACTAGTGGACCCAAAACTGGATAACCATGTAGTCATCTCCAGCACTTCACTCTCTTGGGGTAGCGAGACAGAGCAGTCCAAGGCTTACTCAAGGAGGTGAGGTGGGTTTAGACATGAATACAGTGCACACTGTAATAAGATCAATGTCCAGTCAGTGTTTTACTTTTAAATGTACTACACAAAAAAACAAGAATAAACAGTGAAACTAGACATCTCTACAATTCTCTGGGCAGGAGTTCTGACCCCAAACACTATTATAGTGCCTAGATGCTAAGCACTATAAAAACACAGCATTTAGACAACACAATTAGCATTGCATGTTACAGGCCATGTTGGACAGGGATGCTCTCATTCGCTAGAACAATGATAGTAATCCTTGCATTGCAATGATGTCATGTCGGCATATGATGTGAAGTCAAACATTCCAGATCAGCCCCAGAACCCACCACCCAAAGAACAGAATTGCCCTTCCGTCCTTAGCAAGGACGCCGCTCTAGTGGTGTCAGATTTGATTACAGATGCCTAATGTCTTGCCACAGTTTGCTAGAGTCCCACTAGTTCAGTAGTCAGGGTAGTTGCTGGCCAGAATGACATTTCTCCCTGGTACCCCCAGGTGTGACAGACAGAAATGTAGGGGGCCTGTACCACAGGACGCACTCCACGAGCTACAGATTGTAACTGGAAGTATCACACAGGCTCCCACAGCACAAGGAGGGGGTCTGGGCAAAGTGATCTCGCCTTCAAAGACTGGGATCTCCTTCTGTTCCTGTTGCTATGCTGCAAACTTCCCTATCTTGAGAAGCTGTTTGCAATTTCTTTGTCTTCCAATCAGATGTTAGACAGGCCTCACACCACAGCTGGTCCTCTGCATTCAGGCTGCTGACTGATGCCTTTGCTGCTTCCGTCCATCACAGGGAAAACTCTCAAGTTCAGGTCCAGTGAGCAAGCTTCCTTGCCTTTACATCACGGGCCCCCAGCTGGCTTCAGTAGATGCTTGTTAGAACAGAAGACCCATGTTGAACAATCACTCAGGCCACACCTTTATCACCTCTGATTACCTGGCTGATCCAACTAGAGGGTCTGCTGCTTTTGAATCCTAAGTACATCTCCAGTTGAGAGGCACATGTGTGTCATTCTTACTGTGTGTGCATGGAATGCAATGATGAGTTACTGTCCTTCAGGACAAGCTCTTCGTATCAGCCTGGACTATTCCCCAGAGAGGAATTTTAATTAACTATAGACCAGGAGCCACTGACCATCCCCCAAACAGAAAGGGGGGAGTGACCCTAGTAGCAGAGTTAGTGCAGCTAAACACAGATAAGAGCAAGTGTCTAACCCCAGCCGCCCAGGGTTCTCCAAGGAATAGGGAGGGGTGCAGGGTAGCTGGAATGTCAAGCAGAACAGCTCGGGCCACGTAAAACACAATGGCTCACTTCACCATTCTCCCCTACTGGTTTCTTAAACACATATCTCAGGTCGACAAAGGCAACAGGACCACAGGCAAAGAAGACTGCACAGACTTGATGAAGAGGATGGCTAGTAGCACCCCCCTACCCCAAGGGTACAGGGATACAGTTATCACTGACTATGGATTTATTGCTGCCACCACTGTGAGTCTACCACCTCCTTGGTAGAGAGGGTGCACTATCCACTGACTGTGAAATAGGGATGTGCTCTGCATTCTCCCCTCTACCTCAGAGTTAAGCTCTGGGGTCTCCGCCCATGGAAACAGCGAGCTCCTCAAAGGACATGCATGGTTGTCATGCTCACTGAGATAATAATCTAGAAACCATACAGTAGCTTTTAAGTGACGTGCCTGGAGATCATCATAAGGTGGGGAAGCATACTCTCCGGAGACATGCAGAAGACTTACCATCCCAACACTTTCTAAACAAATACCTAACAAGGCACTTGTTCAGGATGGTTGCACTTTGATGCGTCATTTGTTCTTGCATCCAGACGTTTATCTTTTCCCTACAGCCTTGAGGGTGCATATGTTTATGTTATGATGCACCTAAAATGTCAAAAAAATAGTGGTTCATGGCCAGCAGTAAATATTACCAGATCCAAGGCCTGTCATGTAACCTACAATCATAGATTAGGATCTTCTTCATCTCTGTGGCCTGTGGAAATTATAACGACCTATACAAATTATTCACCCTCAGATTACACAGTTTAAGACTTGATTCCACTCACTTCAGTTGCACAAGTTTTATTTTTATGTGAATTCACTGTTAAGCATGTGGCAAATCACCCATTCTCTTGCTCCAATTTACAATAATAATATGATATTAAAACACAACAGAATCCTTTGTAAGTATTTATCACACCATTTATTCAAGGAAATTCTTACTACGTTTATTTCTGATTGCCCTTGCTTAGCAGATCACTAGAACCAGTGTATCAAGAAGCACTACCAAAAAAGGGGTTTTAGCTCCGTCCTGTTGTAGGTTAACTTGAGTACAACATTTGATTGGGCAGAATTTGAATGCTAGCAACGAAAGAGTGCTACTTGCACTCTTGCGCTTGAGGGTTGATCCCTCATCTAATATGGCTTTTGCATTCCGGGTCTACTGTGGGTTTCTTTTTATATCCACCCCTGTCCATTCAGGAGCTGAGGGACTGCCTACTTAAACATCCAGTAGAGCCTTCTGCCTTGCAGAGGGGCCCTGCAGCAAGTAAGCTCCCGATCCTCTCAGACAGACACTAGGTACACCAACACCACTGCTTCCCCACATATGGGCTTTGACATTTAAGAACTGTTTAAAAATGTTACTAATTTTTCATTTTTGCTTGTAAGTGTTTGTTCGTAGCAATTCCTCTTCTGAATTTTGTGTAGGGAAAATCGTATATCCTGTGTTTAATACATAGTGACGTTCATATATTTTAATTTTCAGAGATGGGTACATCACAAAGTCTTGAACCTTAAAAGTGTACTGTCTTGATGTGAACGGCATCAAAGTCACACTTTTCTATTTGGTGATATACTCAATTAAAATATTGTTCAACACTCCAGGTTATATTTTTTCATGAAACTCCTCCTTTGATCAAACCTCTTTCCGTCATCTGCATGGGTCTATGTTAACTATACCCAAGTGGTCTTTTCTTTTAGATTGTCTAAAAGAAAGCCCAAAAAAACAGGAGACCTGGATCCCTGCGACGATCTTCAAAAAGTAGGTCGCCATCTTCTTGACTTCATCTCGGCAGGCCAAGAGCCATTCTGAGTTTTATAAACTTTTTTTCAGATGTCCTGATTTCTCCTCTTGTTTTAATTTTTCTGAGTGTCGATCAAGGGCATGGAATCCAATTGATAAACGCTGATGTAAAAACCTAGGCCAAGGTTCTGGCTCTTAGAGTGGGAGGGGTTATAAAGTCTATTGTGAATATGCAGCAGCATGGTTTTGTCTCAGGCAGGGATACTACTTTTCTACTAACAGGGTGTTTGCCTTCTTTGATGAAGTCAATAATCTACACAGATCGGCTGGTATGAGCCTTTTTAATGCTGAGAAGACATTAGATAGGGTTTCCTGGCCCTAATGATAAGGATGGGGTTCAGCGAAAGATTCTTGCTTGGTGTCCGCAATTTGTATCAGAAACTGTGTTCTAGGGTCATTATTAACGGAGATATATCTGGAGTGCTTCAGATTCAGTGAGGCACACAGCAGAGTTGCCCTCTTTCACTGTTACATTTCTTAATCTATTTGGAGCGGTTTTATCTAGTATTCTTAACCGTGGGCCGCTCTCACCTCTGGTTGCCAATGGTTTCAAGTTGCATGTTACTGCCTATGAGAATGACGTGACTGTATATTCATTTACTGTTGTTCCGAATGTTGCAATAATTCAGCAGGAGGCATTTGAATGTGGTAAGGTGCTTCGATATAATGTGAATAGGAAAATGGCGCAAGTTATACAGAATTATACTACTATCACTAATGATCCTCACATCACCTCTTTGAAATTTCATCTAACATGCAAGAAGTTCTTAAAGTGAATTACAACGCTCTCCTAGCAGAAATCTTATTAAGACTCTGAACTGGCTACCTGTGTACATCATTGTGAGGTGCAATATTATCAAAATGAAAATACTTCCAAAGTTCTTTTATTTGTTTCATGCTATACCAGTCCATGTTCCTAATTCTTTCTTTAAGCGATTGGATTTCTGCTATTGGTAACTTTCTTTTGGGATATCATTGAGCCAGACGGGCCATTCAATGATTGAAAGCGTCAGAAGAAGAAGGTGGATGGGCTTTGCCGGACTTCCAGCAGTATTTTTTGGTCACCTCCGGGGAACCTATTTGCTGTCTGGTTTCTGGTACTAGTGAAATTAATACCCTATAAATCTATTAAATCAGCTTAGCGATAGAAGCTAGTGCTTGTTTCTTTAGAACTGATCCCAGCTACTTTAAGGCGGTTCTATTTAAGGTGATACAGTATGCCCGGTCCATTTTGAAATACTGGGGCAAAAAATTAAAATTCGGTCAAATTCACTCAAATGTTTCAGTATGTAGAAAGAATGCTTTTTCATCCATTTTTCATATTTCCATTTATCTGCATTGTTATACACTGGGTGTGAAAACTATTGCTCAGTTCTTTTCAGCCGACACAATCAGTTCCTTTTTTTTACTTTCTCTCTCCCAGCCAAAAGCTTTTTTAAAAATCTCCAAATATGGGATTTCTAAATCGGAAGGCAGTCTGCGTTCCAGAGGAACATAATGTACTGGATTTAATCTGTAAAGGGGTCGAATCGATGAGTATCAGGAGATTATACACCTGCTTCAATCAGCTCAGGATAAGATTTGGAAGTATTGGCTACAAAATGGTCCAGTTTGCTGGGTCAAGTGGTAAATGGCCCAATGATCATTCATGCTTTTGCAATATCTTCTTTATTTCTGCCAGGCTTATGCTACAGCATACACAACTATTGCATTGCTGTATCGTACACCTGAGCGACTGGCAAAGTGGGCAGGGTTGCAGGCGGGCAGTATCAACTGCCTTAGGTATGGGTTGCCTATATCAAATATTACCCATATATTTGGAAGTTGTCCTCAAATAGCTCCTACTCCCTTTATCATTTCACAATAGGACCTTAATTTGGTCCTTACTTACATAATGTGTTCTCCTTTTGAATCCCTGCAGTTACCCTTTACTGTTGTCTGTCAAGATAATTTTCCTGATTGCCATCACAACAGCTCGGCGGAAAAGCGAAATACAAGCTCCAATAGTCAAACTACCTTTCATTCCTGATAAACTGATATTAAAGGCCAGGGCTGCCTTCCTACCTAAACTTATTACTTCCTTGCACTTCGGTCAGTCCATTACTCTTTCCACCTTCTATTCTCCTCATCAGCCCACTAAGGAGGAAAAACAACTTCATTGTTTTGACCACCAAAAGAGCAGTCAGATTTTACATTGAGAGAACCTGTGAGTTCAGACTCGATGACCAACTCTTGGTGGGATATTGTGGAAAAATAAAGGGACACTGTCTATATGGATCATAATGTGCATCAGGATATGCTGCTCCACGGCACCCAAAGATCCACCTGAAAATATTTGTGCTCATTATACCAGAGTTGAATTCTATGCTTCTGCCCCGGTTAGAGGGGTTCTGTTAGCAAACATCTGCAAAGATGCAGCTTGGTCCTCCCTTCACACTTTTGCAAAACACTACTGTTTAGATTCCAAAGTGAGAAGGGATGGCCACTTTGTTTACTCAGTTCTTCAGGACTTCTTGGTCTAGTAAGCAGTGCTTCCACCTCCAAGTGTGGTACTGCTTGAGGAATCTATTCAAAAGTTCAGGTAGACAGGGAGATGTATCTATCTATCAGAAGAAGTCCTTCAGTAATGCTTTTTCTGGTGGATACAATATTTACCTGCAGATCCCCGTCCAACCCACCCTCATCCTCTTGGCATTGTTTCTATACCAAGAATTCTTTTATAGTTTAAGGTTATATTGCATATATGTCATGAATATACATCTGATTTTCTATACTTGTGTACAGCATATGAGAACTTAGCCTATCCTATTTAGGTTAGTATCATCTGTTAGCCTTGAAGGGGGGATGAGAAATGGATGATAACAGATGTCAGCACACCAACAGGGATGCTTTATGGCTCCAGTGATGTCACTTGGTGCTGTGTGCAGGATCGAAGTAAAACCGAAGCCCAGATCCAGACTGGTGCTTGGGGTATTCAGAAGGTGAGGAATCAGCAGGTAAATATTTAATCCCCCAGAAAAAGCGTTACAGAAGATAAGTAACTTGTTCAACCAGGACAACAGAACTTCCACATTTTCACCAACTTGATAATGGCTGCTAAAATCACATTTATTTTTAGAAGCAGTAGGCAGTAATGCGAGGTTCTATACATTTGATACAAAGGTTGGGGCCTTCGCTGAACTGGGAGCAGTCATTGTTAATACCAGCCAAAGAATTGCCATCACTGAGAGGATGCCACGACTCAAGGAATGTAATAGCTAAACATCAGAGTACAGAAGGCCAAAACTTACCTGGCAGAACTCATCTTTAGGAAATCATCTGGCTGTACAATGGTAATGCAATACGAGGATCTACTAAGCGACTCTATTATGTTGCATAACTCTGATTGTGCTGTTTCTGCTTTCATATGAAGATTATTTCAGAACAGCTAGACAGTCAATGGAAACAGGCGAAAGGACTTGGAAGATGTAGTTCATATCATGCTTCTCATCAATCGTGGTAGAATATACAAACAATATATTTAAGTGCATTCCACACACCCATTCCGGGGCTTTTTAGTCAGCTCATGTGAAACTTCTGCACACCATTGTACTAGGGTTAGAGCCATTCAGTTGGCAATTTAGGCCTTCTACACGTAGTTGCAAGATTGTTGTCCCAGAATGAAAATGTGCAACCCAACATCCATGTATTACATGAAAACGCAAGGAGGCCTGAAATACCCCACTTACTGGCATTTCCACATACATAAGTGAAGCAAGAGTTTAGTTTGTCCTTGCAGCAGCTGATTCAAGTGTTTCATGCTCAGTGTTTAAGAATCATTTCCACTAATGACAAAGTAGTCTCCTGTGTAAGAAGCTCAGTGCTGTGATTGCAAGGTGTTAGAACTTGGGTTTCTAGTTGGCAGGGTTATGCACCTTGTCCAAGTAGGGACCACAATCCTAGTCAGGTTAAGTCACAACACAACCTAAATTATCCTGTGCTCACCCTCTGGTAGCTTGCTACAGAGCAGGCAGGCTGCAAGGCAACAAGCCAGAGCGCAATCCTTCCAGAAAAGCAGTCCAGTTGAGTCCTCTGGGCAGCACAGCAGTCCTTCTGACATAGTCCAGTTATAGGTCAAGAAGTGTCTGATTTTAGAGGGTCATAGATCCAGTATATATACCCAAATGTGCCTTTGAAGTGGAGGAGATTTCAAAAAGTGATTTTGAAGTGCACCAGTTCCCCTTTCAACCCAGTCCTGTCTGACAGAAAATCTGTGACGTGTTATCAGTCCTTTGTGTGAGGCCAGGCCACACCTTCCTGCCCAAGAAGGACATGAGTATGCAGATAAATGCAGATGCAGCTGAGTCATGTGTTTATGGCTGTCTGGGGAGAATGCACAAGGGGAGCTGTCATCTAGCACAGACCAGACATGTTTGGAGATGGGGTGTTATGCACAGAGATCAGTAAGTGTTGAGAAATGACTACTTTCTAAAAGTGGCATTTCTAAAATAGCAATGTTAAATCTAACTTCACCAGTAAGCAGGATTTCCCATTGCCTATCCAGCCATACCAAACATGACAATGCCACTTACAAGTATATATGTGAATTTCCAGTACTGGCTTACGAGGGGAGCAGGCTTCCAAATAGTGAAAAGCAACTTTGGGAATTTCACTACCAGGACATGGAAAACTTAACAGTACATGCCCTGTCTTTTTCTTGCATAGTATCCTGCCCTCTGGGCTACTTAGGGATGACTTATATGTAATAAAAGAGGAATTTAAGGCTTGGCAAGTAGTTTGAAATGCCAAGTCGAAGTGGCAGTGAAACTGCACACACACTTCTTGCTGTGGCAGGTCTGAGACATGGTTAAGGGGCTATGTATGTGGGTGGCACAATCAGTGCTGCAGGCCCACTAGTAGCATTAAATTTACAGGCCCTGGTCACATGTAGTGCAGTTTACTTGGGACTTAAAAGTAAACTAGATATGCCAGTTGGGTATAAGCCAATGTTACCATGTTTTAGGGAGAGAGCATGTGCACTTCAGCACTGATTAGCTGCGGTAAAGTGCCCAGAGTTCTAAAGCCAACAAAAACAAGGTCAGAAAAAGAGGAGGAGGAAGGCAAAACGTTTGGGGTGACTTTCAGAGAGGACCATTTTCCAATACAAGATTTATGAGCACTTACAGTACATACACAATGCAAACATCAAGCTCCTTTCCTCGAAGATTACTTCTCTGACATCATCAGCCAGGCGAGCAAGTGAAATCCAAGTCTTTCCAATCAAGATGCCTTACATTTGGTCTGTAAGGACCTATGTGCTTTGGGCTATCATTCCAAAGTATTTACAAATGCTCCTTTATTCTTTACCAGTGAGCCAGTAGTCTTGGCTATTTTCTCCACAATCGTATCCAACCAGCTCAAAGAACTTTTAACCATTGTAATATGAAAAGATGCCTGAAAGTTTATGGACATAATACCATACTATTCACAACAGCTGAACATTAAGGGCGGGCTTGTGACAAAACAAGGTATAACTAGACAGATTTTACATGTGTTACAGTTTACTACAGAGAAACTGCTTATGAGGGAAGTGACAGCACACCTTACCGGAGGAATGTCTAAGTGAATGCACTCTTTCGATGAGTTCCTTTGATAGTGATGTTCAGAGCTTTGACACTGAGGACATAAAATGCCTTCGCTAATCATGCATGTCTGGTTATTCAGGCCACAAATAAGACCATAGTGGGACTTCCCACTGCTCTGCAATTTCTTTAATTATGATGAGCCTTTCCCCACCTTCCCTATTTTAATGTGGTGCTTGCTAGTAAAATTTGCAAAATTGCGACCTTGCATAGATTTCCATACAGATGTGTTCTTCCCTTTTGTTGAAGGGGGTCTTATATACCTTGCTCGCCATCACTTGGAAATATGAGGAGGGTAGACCTCACACCACAGCCCTCTAAATATCTGTGGCTTAGTCAAAAAAATGATGTGGATGGGTTTTTTAATAGGACTAAATTTTTGTGATGAATTTCTGTGTACCAGCAATGCTCAGCTAGAGAATCATTCAAGTGTGACTCTGTCTAAGCTACCAGTGCTCAACAACTTTAATTACAGGAAGGTAACTCGTTTTATTTCCTAGTTCTGATTTCTGTGACTTATTTTTCTTTGGCTTCCTGCTTGAATCGGAAATGTGTCATTTGATTGTTGACGTGCACTAAAGCATATTGCATGTAGGTTGTGTCCTCTAATATGCATTTCTCTGTATACTTGTGCACATATTATGGATTTTTTCAGTAATTGAACAAATACTTGTGTGTATCCCTAAAGTTCTGTAGTGGAATTCAAGAAGAAATAATATAGATCTAATCAATAGATAACTGTCAAGGTTGGTGACAATGTTTAATTTTAAAAGTCAGTCTCTTTTTCACGTGTCAAGTGTTTTCACTTGTTTTGCGTTGGCTTACTCCTTCATGTGAACTTAAAGGGTTAAAGAATCCAGTTAACAGGTTTTAGTGAACATCAATCCTATATCCCATGGCAACATTCATGTCTATTTTTCCAAGACATGTATCTCTTAAGGGGAACTATATCCCAAATGAGTAAAGATTGAGTTTTATGTAATAAAGATTACCACAAGCTGATAAGCAGCTCGATAATATCATACCCTCTTAACTGTCCTTTTCTCTCTGTTATAGGAAGGAGAACACGGTCTAGATGAGCATAAACTCCACATGTATCTCTCTGCCTTGCAGTCCCTGCTTCCTTCTCTGTTTGCCACTGTACTCCAAGATGCACCTTTCACGAAGAAGGCTGTACTTCACGGTGAAGTGCCACACATAGAAGGTATACAATGTACTTATTGTTAACATCTACCTCAATGCAGAAGTGGTAATGACAAGTGCATGCACATTTTACAAATCTAAAAGCTTTCTCCTCTCTCTAAATATGTGCTTTTTTATTTTGCTTCACGTTAGTATTCAAACGGCTATGCCAGAGTCCTGTTTAATTAGTTTTGCTGTTACTTGAACTTTGGAAACGTGTACTTCAGGTTTATAACATATAGGGGTTTATTACAACTTTGGAGGAAGTGTTAATCCGTCCCAAAAGTGACGGTAAAGTGACGGATATACCACCAGCCGAATTACGAGTCCATTATATCTTATGGAACTCGTAATACGGCTGGCGGTATATCCGTCACATTACCGTCACTTTTGGGACGGATTAACACCTCCTCCAAAGTTGTAATAACCCCTCATAATTTTTTTCTGCAAGTTTAGTGTAAATGTTTACAAAATGGTGTCGTGAAAGACTGCCCTTTGATAGTAGTTCTTTCTGTTTCCATGTAGAAGACATAAAATGTATTGACCTATAACAATTATTGCCCCAAAAGGGTAATAATTTATCACATGTTGTAGGAAATTATTGTTTTTACTAAATCATAAGTCATCTTTATAAGCAATAGTTCTGTGCTCACTGGCAGCACTTTTACAAAAGGGGCGCACCCAGAAGTCTGGTTTTTAGGTAGCAACAACACCTCTCCAACAGAGAACTGCCTGGTGGCTTATCATTGACATAACACTATACTTTCTGTTATCGTATGCAACCATTCCAGCAAGTATCTTAGGTGAAAAGCTTGATCATGTGTAAGTACATGGGGTATTCCAAGTTACACATCCCTGGCTTTCCCGGTGCTCTGTTGCGATTCCATCCTACCCTACCATATATCATTCAAACATAAAGTCTGTAAATTATTTATATCAGTCATTGAGATATTCAGGGGAAATTATCTGGAAGAGACAGAATATTTTAGGTAAAAAAAGCCCTCCCTGCCATTGTTGTTCACCCACCCACAATATTTGGCGATTGCCCCAAATAGACATTGATGCATACACCATGCGATACACACTCTACGTTCCTCCTCATTGTGCTCTGTACGGTTCTAGTTGTGACTGCTCCCAGGTATTCCAATTCCCTTTCTACCCATCTAAAGGGTGCAAGTGTCTGCAATGCTTGTGGCATTGTTTCGGGGGCATAGTGGTTCAGACCTTTTGACATACGTTAATTTACAGATCTGGATTTAATTCCAGTAGTAGTGATGGGATTGAGAGCTCTGGGCTGTTCAAGGTGAGGAGGATGTCATTGACAAATGGTTTTACTGTATTGCCTTAAATGCGCTAGAAAAATGGTTGAAGGACAGACAAATGCAAACCACAGAAGGAGCATGAAGCATTCCTGCCTTGTCTCCCTTCCATATTGAGTTTATATATAGAGTATCTGTTAACTTTAGCCTGCACATTTTTTGCACTCCTGAATTTTTATAATGTGCCCTGATCCCTTATAGAAGGTGATTCTTCAGTCCAGCTCAACCAAGTATGTCCAGCATAAAAGGACCATTCGACCTGGCCAGAAGCTTTTTTGGCATGTAATGATTTTTAAACTGTTACTTTGTTTCCCCGTCCAGCAACATCTGTGATTTTATTTATTTATTTATTTATTTATTTATTTATTTATTTATTTATTTATATGCAGTATCATCACGTTTCTTAACATAATATATATCCTGTTTGTTTGGGCCGTTTACTGTTCACCCCTAGCTTGCGTTGTCTCTCTAGTCTGGCTACTTATACTTTTGCAATTAACTTCAAGATTAAGTAGGGGGTTGAGGTTAGATCTATATGGCTGACAAAGGTTTAGATATTTGTTTATTTTGTGACTCAAGCTAATATATAACTCTCTGAAAGTTGGCAACTGGGATTTCCTTGAGTTCATGTTTGTACATCAGTTTTGTAAGCGTGTCATAGAGTAGCTGCTTGAAGGTTTCATAAACAGCTGCTGAGAGGCCATTTGGGCCAGCAGCATTTTCGAGTTTGAGATTTTGTACTGCATTATTGGCGCTTCCTTGGAGATGGACATCTCAAGTTTATTCCTGTCTTTGTCAGATATTACCGTTTGAGGAATGTCTTCAAGACAGCTTTTCCTGTCCTCATGTTGAAATGTGTCTGCCATGAATGTCTGTAAGGAATCTCTGTCAACTGAGATTGGCTCCTTTCCGGATAGTGTTTGCACCTCCCACTAGCAATAAGGCCACCACCCCAACTTAAGGTCCAGTCAAGGTCTCAATACATTAGCCCCTGGCTCACCGCTTGGTAGCTGGCTGTGAGCAGGAAGGCTTAACTTGGGAGACAGGGATGTAAACCATTTAAAAACACCTTTACAGTTCTTAATTAAGACACAACACAGAATGAAAATCCCACACCAATGTAAAACAATAGGAAATATTAGTATCTTTAAAATGGCACCAAAGTGACAAAAATCCAATTTAGGAGACCGGAGATATGAATTTTTAAAGATGAAATACAGAAATGTGCTTTAGAGTGCTTAAAAGCCAGTAGTGCTAAAGGGGAGCATCGGGTCACACTAGACTGGGACTAAGTCACAATTTTGAAGCTGACAGTGATGGAGCCCTGCTCGGATACACTGAGCCGGAGGCCTCAGTCAGAATTTTATCTTCCAACTTAGAAATGTTTCTGGAGGATTTTTCTGTCGTCGTCGTGCAGTCCTCTCCAGCAAGGCGAATTCGATGTAATGTTGTCAGATTGCTTTTCTGTAAGGCCCCGGTCAAATCCTAGAAGTCTGGCGCTTCAGAGCTTTCAGCGGAACGAACCTGAAATTAAGGCCAGGTTGCGGTTGAAGGTAGTCGGCTTGACATTCAACGTCAAGTCGCTCCACTTTTGGAGCTTTTTTCAAAAGTTGCTCCAAACTTCTGGAACTTCTTCCCGAAGTTCCCCTTAAGGGTTAAAAGTGTCCAAAACACAAATCCAAGGGTCTAGAGGCTCTGAGATGGTCCTTGGAAGTTTGGAACTACAATTCTCACAATGCACTTGGCCTCGCCTACCTAGGGGTACCATATCATTGCCTCCTGCATGAAAGATAATGATATCGGGGAAAGGCACCATACCTTTCTTGAGGGCCCGTGGGAGATAGTGGAATAGGTCCCCCAACCTAAGCCCCCCACTACCCATCCAGTGATGTTTGAAGCCTGCCTCCAGTTGAGCCCTCTCAAGACCAGAGTCACAAAAATACTGAGCTGCTCTGCGAAAGGAGGAATGCCCACACCAGCACACACAAATTGTACCATGCCTGTCACCTGCAGGAACTCCTGAGCCCCAGGGTCACCGGGCATTAGGGGGCGCCTGGGCAGGGCTGAGGTTGACACATGTCCCTTTCCCCTGTGGGTCCGTCTTTGATCGCCTGACCTTCACCTAGAGATAACTGCCAGACAAGATGACATCAACCAATTCGATCCCAGTGCCCCGACCAGTCGTGAAGGATGCTGCTAGCTCAGAAATCCTAAATGCCTCAAAAAAGGCAAGCGAGTATGTGAAATGGAACAACCTAACCTCATAGGGAGATATGCATATTTGGTGTAACATCCCAACAATGCATGCTAGCCTCGCTACATCGATAGGTTGTCCTCTTTAAGTGGAGTCATGCACTCCAAACCCATGATAGCTCTCCTAAACCTCGGATCCTTGGTCGGATCTACCACCCCCTGTAACCCAGAGAAGAATGCGGTTGCTGACTGCCTCCGTACTAGGTGCAATGGCACCCACCCGTCCGCTGTACATACCTGCCGGAAAGATAACCAGACAAAACGTCGATATGACCTGGGTGCACTGGAGGGGGGCAAGGAGACCTGGTTAAGGGGGACCGCTTGCTTAAATTCTCCCCTGATGCCTTCCCCCTGCTCCTCCCTGATGACGCAGTCCAGCTGAACGTTCCCCCAACACCTCACTTCTGTCTTAGTGATGGGAGAGGATGGGGGGGAGCTCCTGCCCGTGGCGCAACAATAGGCGCCCCTCCGCCTGGGTAAGGGTTTCATCCTTCCGGTATGGATAAAATGACACCGGTATTAAATACCACTGCTTTCCTAGTACATATTCCTTCACAGTATCCGTACACACAGGACTGCTGTGATGGAGTTAACCTGGACAGCTTCCCTGCACCGTGGCATTACTTGGAGGATATCGTAACACCTAGAAGCACCCTTTCTGCACCTTTGTTTTGTGCAGCACTGTATGGCAATGTGTCCAGTCATGATGTGAGCATCTTTCATGGTGCTATGCTACAAGTAACTTTATGACATTGGTACAGGTCTGGGTGAGGAACCGTGCTACCCATAGAACAGTCAGTAACTGTGGGGCACGTAAAACAACCGATGCAGGACTAGCATTTATTCACCGAGATTATTTGGACTGCCAGAAAGATGCTCACTCATCACTCCACTCCCCCGGCACTCCACAGCTCCTCTAGAGCCCATGATAAAATGGAACATGCCTGCCTCAATAAACAAATCATTTTTAAATCCATGTCACATAAAACAAGTGCTTAAATAACTTCATTGAAAAGAAAATCTCAGCCATCTCACAGAAGAGCAACGCTCCGATCAGGCCTAGAGATCAAGATGTGGTGGACAGCAGCTGCAAACCTTTACAAATAAAACAATAATAAAAAATGTTTAATATCATTTTATTCTTAAAGGCAGGGGGCAGTGGGGAGATGACAGCCATGATGGGGGCACTACCCTCAGTGCACATGTATGTTTTATGTTTGGCAGGGGGGCTGTATAAAATATTTACCGAAAAAAAACAGTGGTTACAGGGTAGGAAATAGAATTTAAAGAAAAATTAAAATTCTTTGAAAAAAACAAAGGCTACATCGAAGTTATAGTTAGGTTCAGATTTTTCACACACAAAACCATAGATATTCAGAAGTTAATTACCTGAGCAAACTATAATTTACTCCGCATTGCACTGCTTATGATCTCACATATTACATCGCTCATGACATGATCACTGATGACATCTCAAATTACATCAATGAATTTCAGTGGTTTTGTGCATGTCAAATCTGAATTTAACTATAACGTCCCTGTAACCTTTGTTTTTTTTTTTCAGTGAATATAAATATTTGCAATAAAATTATCGATAGGAAAACTGCATGGCAAGGGCGCCAACTTTAACTGCTGAATTTCTGTGGTTTTATACAAGTAAATTCAGAACCTAACTATAACGCCCCTGTAATTTTTGTATTTATTTTTTCAGTGAAATTCTCTATATTTTTTTTTTTTACATACTGTAATTTTAATTTACTGTATGTTACTCCAACCCCCACCTTTAGCCGTGTGCGGCAGTGGCCCGTGTGGCCAGGCCCTGCATCCAAGCCCTTATAACCACCCAACTCTGTGCCACGTGTGGCCTATGGCCATGTGCAGCGGAGGTTGACCGCAGGGCCGGCCTATCTATCAGTGGATCTGCGAGTGGGTGCATGAGTGTCTGAAAGTGGGTCTTTGAGTCTGAGTGGGTGCATGCGTGTTTGAGTGTATGATCGAATGAATTTGTGTGTGAAGAAGTCTGTGAATTCTGTTTATTTTTTTCTTGCATACTCTCGAATATTCAAGAATGTGCGAGGATATTCGAGAATATCGTACATGGTAAAGAAAAATAATTTTAAACCCATAATTTGACCCTCCAACACTCTTATATCACGTACCTGGGGTCAGAGTACCTCCCCCCTGAACCCTTATACCACTTATCATTTCTGTTTTCAGCCCCGGAGACCCTCTCCGATAACATAAAATATGCAGCCGCAACTTTCTAGTCAGATTGTGCCCAGCCAATTACAGTTCTTCTATTTGTGTATGCATTCGCACAAATTTGTGAATTTTTGCAATTTATTTGAGAAGAACCCACGGCCCTAGATATATAAATTTATTGTTCCTTTGATATCCCCAAAACTAATGAACAGATTTATAGCAGATAAGCAAAAGCCAGTGGTTCGAGTTGTAGTCGTGTCTAAAGGTCCTATGTGAATTAAGATGGGAAACCCCCCTCCCTTTTTTCTCAGCTCCCGTTCGATGGATCATCCCGAAACTTTCCATGGGCAACAAAAATCACCGTTGCAGCTTGTTTGGAAAATTTTGTGAAGATTCTTCAAACTGGCCTAAGATATAGGCAAGTCAAAAAACGCTTTTTGTACGGAAACATAGTCCTAACTATAACTACCTAGTGGACCATGTTTCCACAGAAAAAGCATCTTTGACTTGCCAGTACCTTTGGCTTAAAGGGGGGGAGGGGATGTTAAAAAAAAAAAAAAAACCTGTGCATTTCCCATGTTAATTCCTATCGAACCTTTGAACACAACTAAAACCCGAACCGCTGGAAGGAATTACACCAAATTTGGCTTTCGCTTATCTGGTGTAAATCCATCCAGTAGATTTGCCGATATTAAATGGAAAATAAATTTGTATATCCAGGGCCGCAGATCCTCCTTGACAACTTCACGAATAATGACAAGCTCGTGCAGGGAAATGAACAGCTCTGATTGGCTGTCAACACTTCAAACCAGGAAGTGTTGTCAGCCATCTTGGGACTTGACTTCAGCTGAGTCCCACAAAGAGTGAAAAAATAAATAAAAATACAAGGTGGCAGGGTAGAGTCACCCTGACCCCTCAGCTCTGGTGCTGGGGGGGGGTCCCCAGAGGGTCACCTCCAGAGCAAAAAAAAAACATACATGTAAAAAAAAAAATGTGGCTGCCAATTCACTGCACAAATTTAAGATTTTTTTGTTTTTTTGTTTTTTAAGTATGGGCTACTGCGCTTTGTTTTTACAAGCCGCTGGGTGGACCAGGTCCCGAAAGGCAATTACATTTTCTATGCCGAAGGGGGGGTGGGGGTGGCTACAGGGGAAGCCGCAAAGCCCCCTGCGGTCCCACCCGGCTATCCGCCTCCTGTGGAAGCTGATATTTAGCAGCTCCCTCTCTGTGACAGCAGTGCTGACTCAAACAGATGGTGGGGAGCAGGCTGAGACGCGAGATCTTTGATGCTTCCACCATGGCCCCCAATATTGTGACTAGGTGCCCTGTCTCTCCCCACCCTCCCCCAATAAATGATTAGGCTGGGCCCCGGGGGATGGGGTCCCTTGGCCCGAGACCAGTCCTGGGAAGGGGGTCCACGCAGCCCCCCCCCCCCCCCAAAAAAAGTTAATATTTAGGCTGAGCCACAGGGATGTGGTCCCTGGGGCCAAAACCTGTTGAAGGGGGTTGGGGGGGGGGGGGGGGGGCCATGCAGACCTGCTGCCAGTCACCACTGTGCTTGCCCAAACGCCATGCGCAGTGTGGGATTGGGTGGTTATAGGGGTTGGCCGCAGGTCCTGGCTGCAGGCACTTATGTCATTGGTGCTGTCACTGACCATGCCATGAGTGATGTAATATGTGAGGGCATAAGCAGTGGGTTATGCTGACAAAAGTTATAATTATCTGAGGTAACTATAACTGCTAAGTTTCTATGGTTTTGTACATGTGAAATGTGAGCATAACTAGAACGTCCCTTGTTTTTTTTGTTTTTTCAATTGTGTGTCTGTTTGTGTGTGTGTATGTGTGCGTGTATGTGTGCGTGTGTGTGTGTGTGTGTGTGTATATATATATATATATATATATATATATATATATATATATATAATTTGCACTGGTGGTCACCAATAAGTAGTTATAGTTAGGACCTAATTCCCATAAACAAAGTGTTTTTTGCAATAACTTTAACGCTGTTGATGAATGTTCACGAAATGTTCAAAACTCGTACGCTAATTCAGCTGTTGTCTTGAAAGTTTCTGTGTGATCCCATCAACCATAGGCCAATTAAGAAAAAGTGGGAGGGGAAGAGCCCAAAATGCCTTTTCCCGAATATAATTTCCCATACGGATTTTGCACATGAGTACCGCCCGAATCGCTGAGTGGAATTACACCAAATTTGGTAGAAAGGTAGATCCTAATCCACTAAGATCTTTTTGTTATTTGGTGTAAATTTGTTCAGTGGTTTTTCAGATATTTACAGAAAAATATATAGATATCTAGGGATGTGGATCTCATGTTGAGATTTGATTGTCTGCCAACACTTCAACCAGGAAGTGTTGGCAGCCATTTTGTGGCTAGGAGTCAGCTGAGTCCCAATACAGAAGTTAAAAAAGAGAAGGGAGCAAAATATTAATACCCTGACCCCCTAGGCCTTGTGCTGGGGTCCCCGAGTGCAAAAATGCATTTTGTAAAAATTTTCACTGAGAAAATCAGAGGATCCGCAAATCCCTGCAGTATTTTTTCTTGTTTAAGCTTGGCCCCTGGGTGGTCTAAGTCCCGGGGGCAATTTTAAATAAATAATTTGGGGAAGGGCGCATGAGGCCCCCTCCCCATGGCCAGTCTTGGCACCAGGGACCGCCTCCTTGCCGGGGGCTGACCTTAAATGTGGTGAAGGAGGTCATTTATGGCCCTGGGGACCCCCACCTCCCTGGGCTGGGCCTTAAAATGAAGGGGGGGGGGGCAGCGAGGACCACCTTATGGGCATAATTTGTGCCTGGGGGACTACTACCCCCGTGTTCACAAAAATATTTATTAGGGGAAAGGGGGCTGCACAGCCGCCCTCCCGGGCATTGCCAAATTTCTAAGTGGGAAGGGGGACTGGGCGGCCCCCTGCCCAGGCTCTTTTTGGCCCCGGGGATCACCAGCTCACTGGGGCTGGTCCTACAAAAGCAAAGGAAGGGGCTCATGGCTATCCTCTTGAAGCTATTAAGGGCCCTGGGGACTGCAACCCCAACCCCCCCCCTCTCCCCCCCCCCCCCCAAGGCTGGCTCCCTATGTCCTTTGGTGCCCACCCTTGGGTCATAGTTGTTTCCAGTTGCTTGACATGAGTTTTGACAGCTCCAGCAAAGCGAGCAAACAATAACTCTACTCCTAATGGGCAGGAGCTGGAAAACTGCTCCTGCTCGCTGGGAGCGGACTTTTAATCTGTTTTCCAGCCGGCAGGAAACCAGAAAAAAACATTACCTCCTGCACACAGGGAACAGCATTCCACAGCTCCCTGCTGGTGGGAGCAATGGGACCATGGGGGAATTGTGATTTCCCCCTAGCAGTACACAAAATTGCACCCTGGGTGGGGCCAGAGTACTGAGCAATAAGTGCTCAGGCCTGAGGGATAGAGTCCCAGAGTCAGAATCAGTCTGGGTAGGAGTGAGTGCCATGTCCAGTTAGCAACTTTTAAATACACGTTGTAATGCACTTGCATTGGCAGTCTGCATGAAGCTGGTGCAGGGCCTCTCCGCGTCGCACAATTGGCGCAGCAACCCTGGGGGGCCCTCTTCAGTACCTATGCACTAGGTACCAAGGGTATCATTTGCTAGGGACCTAGAAAGGTGGCTGAAGTGCCAATACATTATACAGTTTTGAGGAACGAGATCTGGCCCTGGGAACCTGTTTAGCAGGGGCCCAGAGCACTTAGTTTGAAACCACATCATATTCCCAGGGAAAAGGGGAGGGCTACCATGTCAAAAGGGGCCCTTTCTCACACCTGTGCATGGCGGGGTCGCTAGCTATAGTTACCTTAGACCACAAATTATAGTGTCTTGAGATACGTATATCTGTAACTGTGGGTCTAAGTGGCTGCATGAGTGTCTGAGTGGGCGCATGAGTCTGAACGCATGTGTGAGTCAATGAATTCGTTTATGAATGAGTGATTTTTCTTTTACGTTTTTCCATATTTGTGAATATTTTGAGAATAATTTGCGAAACTTCAGGAAAATTCGTGAATTTTCACGAACATTACGCTTGGTGACGAAAATTGTTTTTTAACCCTTAATCTGCCCCCAAAACACAGCTGTATGACACCACTAGGTTTCAGGGTACCTTCACACTGACACCTTATGACATTCTCAATTTTCAGAACTGGGGACTGTGTCCTGTGAAATAAAATGGCTGACGTGACTCTCCAGTCAGGTTGCGGTCAGCCAATTACAGCGCTTCTTTTCACATTCACAAATTTTTACGAAATTATCACAAAGTCGCCATGGCCAGAGATAAACAAATTTGTTTTCCCTTTAATTTCTCAAAAACTACTGAACATATTTACTCCAAATAAGAGAAAGCACAATCTGCAGACCAAAAGCTAGCTTTCTGCCAAATGTGGTGTAATTCGGTCCCGCGGTTCAGGCTGTAGACATGTCTAAAGGTCTTATGGAAATTAACATGGGAAATGCAACTTTTTTCAACACCCCCCACCCCCCTCTTTTTCTCTGCCGCTGCTTGACAGATCACCCCAAAAGTTTCCATGTGCAACAAGAATCACCATTACACTTTTTTGGAAAGTTTTGGGAAGACTCGCCAAAGATATAGTCAAAAAACACTATTTCTATGGAAACATTGTCCTAACTATAACTACCTATTGACGTCCACCACTAGGTAATATATCTTTATCAGTTTTGTTGGCAAACAACAGGTGTGAATTATCTAATCACAGTGCCAACTATACCAGCATTGTGATGTATGAAATTGAAGTATGTGTTTTTTGAGATTGTCAGTTCCAGGGGACTCCGAAAGTGGATAGAGAACATGGTCCAATAGGTTACTTTGTCCATTTACATCTGGCAATTGGGCAAAGTCTATCAAGATGATTTAAAGTACCAGTTGAATCTCTTGAGTGTAGCTGACAATACTTCAAGGCTATATTAGACTTTCATATGACCCTGGCCAAGGTACAAGTGTAGCCTGGCCTGGTTCATATAACAGTCATCTTCTCTCTGCCACCTCCGCCCCCAGTACCAGGATTTGGGCACAGATTGAGTGCATACATTTGCTACATACCAAAGATTGAATAGGAAATGGATCTGCTTTTCAGCTGTATTAGTGGGTGTCTGAGATGTGGCTGAATGAGGGTTATAGTAATGTTTGTTATTATGTAGTGTGATGGCAAGTAGGCTGGTAGTCTCCTGGTGGTGGGAAAGGGTGATAAGCTTAACAAAACAGTGTCGGAGATATGGCAGATCTCTCCTTCTTAACCATTGCTGGCCGAATACCTATTTTGACCTGACCATCGAAATAGGTATGTGCAAAGTTTAATCCAGTTCCTGATTTTGTACAACATTTTTCCTACCTTTATGTTTAACTAAACTGTTTGTACACCAGGTCCATATCAGTAGTAATTGTTTTTCTCACCTTTTCCATATTTGTAATACGTCAGCTATTATCCATACACCGGTACATCATTGAGTTCATCATTAAAAACTAAATTAAACTGGTATTTTGTCACCCCTCTATTTAATGTCAAGATTGGCCTGTGCTCTATCAGACTCTGTTGTAGAAGAGTAAATCAAACTAAAGCACAGGCACATTTTATTAGAACAGAACTGCTTGAGCTCCTTTGTAAGTATGAACATTTGATGTGCTATGACATGGGAATCAATGTACACGTCATATAGGCATTGCTGCTTTGAATCTGAGGTGAAAGCAAATATATACAAGTGGTACAAGTCAGGAGTTGAGGTAATTCAGCATCTTCTTATCAGAGTATTGTGTTCCACTCTGATCTTAAAGCTACATTACATAAGTAATAAAAACAGGCAAATTATGACACCATTATGGGTGTAATTTTCATATCCAACCTCTTCTCCACCCTCCCCTTGTGCTGGAGAAACTGCACATAAATTGCACCAAGTTCCCAAAAAACCCAAGATGGTTGCTCTGGTGCAGGCTTTGTTGCAGCTACCTTGTGCATTAAAGAGGGAGGGTGAGGGGAGTTTGGGGGAGGGGCTATAGTGTTTAGCTGGTACAACCTCACTCTTTCTTTTGCAGACCTATTTTTTTTTTTTTTCCGAATAGTCTTCCTGGATTTGCTTTTTACACTACAATATTTCTCATAATGAAGACACAAGGTGCAGAGCTATGGTTGCAGTTAAGTAAATTATTGCACCATAATAACACAATGGAACTTAAAGCAGGTTCATCCTTAAACATGTTTGCCACTATTCCAGTGGTGTACCAGCATCACCACTAGAATGTTATGTATGGACAAGCAAAGTGCACTTATTCCTATGAGGCAATAGTTGGAGAAAGTGAGCACTAAGATGTACCATCTAGTATAGCTGGTAGAAGCAGACAAAATATACATAGTGCACGACAGTTCGCATCAGTAGGCCAGAACCTCATGTTACTCATTGGATTATTAATTACTGGGGTTAATATAAGTGAAGTTTGCACCATTTGTCAGTCATTCTTCTACACATGTACATTGTACAGGCAGGCAATGGGTTGTGGCAGGGAGATTTCTTTTTTTAGAATTTTTCAACTATGGTATTAACCAGTAATAAAGTATTGTGTGTTAACATGTTTACGTTATGATGTGTAGCGAGTTACTCCAGCAACATATTCTGTACATCTGCACACAGTAATTAATCCTGCCATGTAGTACTATTGGTACTGTTGAATCAAAATAGATGTGGAGTGACAATTTGTTTAAATTTGGTTATTTGAGAGGCTGATAATCGTGTTCCTGTAGCACTTTGGTATAGATTTATTTATATGCAGTTGTTCTTTCCAAATAGTATCCATTCACAGATAATTTTCCACAGTAAAAAGAGCAGTTAAGACCAGCAATTACTTCTAGGGTTTCCCTAGAAGACAGCCTTATTTACTTTGCCAGCCTCATGTAATAAAAAAAATGAAGAAACAATATGTATATATATGTATAAAAAATGTATTTCTGCAAATACTTTTAAAGCAGAAAAAACGCCACACCCAACGTGTCAGCTTCTTAAAGCAAAAAAAAGCTTTATTACAAAATGAATTCAACAGGCATTTTTTAATAGCTGAACTCAGCAAACATTTCTTAATGGCAACGCATTTCAACACTAACGTGTCTTCATCACAGCCATATTGAAAAAAACAGTGCCCATTTCCTCTTGGCTTTTCAAACTACCCCTGCATAAACATAGAAGAAATACTCTCATTATTATACAGCCATTTTTGATCCTACCATATACTTATTGGTATCCAGCTCACAATTCCCAATTTATCTCATAAATGTTATATTTACATGATATTTACTTCTCAGTGAAAAGCAGAAAAAAGAAGAGCAGAAAAAACAAAAGGAAAAACTATTACTATGTATGAAACCTCTAACAAAAATTTAGTTACACCTCCTTATATTTTTTACTTTTTACATTTTCACATTAGTCCTACATGAACATAAAGATCCTCGTCCTCATTCAATTCCCGTGGTGTCTTGGTCCCCAAAAGTATAATGTACTCTGATTCTCTTACCCTCATTATTTTCCCTATCTCCTCCACAAATATTTCTCTCAATTTTATCAATGCCAAAAAATCTCAAACTATTAGGATCACGGTTAAGCATTTTGGACCAGTGTCTAGCAACTGGGTATGATACATCATCATTTTTAATAGCCCTATAATGCTCCAAGATCCTCTTCTTCACGGGACCAATTGTATTACCTACATATTGCACCCCGCAAGGGCATTGTAAGACATATATGCAATAATCTGACACACAGGAAATGGCTTTATTAATCTTCCTAATTTCCCCCAAGACCGTTTTGTACACTTTAACATTCTTGCTATTACTGCAAGCTTTACATCTACCACATTTATAAAAACCCTTCTGTTGACCAAACCAGCCAATTGGTGACTGAGTCTGTATATTCAAATAGCTATGGACCATAATGTCACACAGGGATTTCGCCTTGCGATATGTAAACTGTGGGTGAGAAGCTACCACCTTTCCCATTACAGGATCATTCTTAACTAAATACCAATGTTTCATTATTACTTTCCTGATTACCGAACTGGCATTATTGTAAGTAGTTATCATTCTCGTCTCTGGAATTGTCTCCTCCTGATTGTAAGTTTTCATCAACAAGAACGCCCTCTTAATTTTAGTTACCTTCTCATCGGCTATGCGTAACACGCGATCTGGATAACCCCTGGCTCACAATCTACTTTTCATCCTCCTCTCCTCATCCTTATATGCCTCTAGGGTGCTACAATTCCTTCTCGCCCTGAGTAACTCACAATATGGAATATTCCATTTCAAATTAGTGAGGTGATGGCTACTCGCATGCAGGATACTATTACCAGCCGTATCCTTGCGGTATAATTTCGTTTGTAATGTATTATCCTGAACTTCCAACATTACATCCAAAAATTCAATTTTTGTTGGATGTATCTTCCTGGTAAATCTCAAATTTAAATTAATAGCAGAAATATGATCTAGAAATTCCTCGTCGCTTCCCTTCCAGATCATAAAACGATCATCAATATGTCTCGTCCACATTAAGACATGTCTAGTCCCTCTCTCATTCCCCTCTTTCCATACCTGTGTAGCCTCCCACCACCCCATAAAAATTCCAATATAACTTGGGGCAAAGCAACTCCCCATCGCAGTCCCGACCAGTTGGCGATACCACGTATCCCTGAACAGGAAAAAATTATTGTTTAAACAGCAGTCCAACATGTCTAGTAGCATCATTGAATGGTCGTATCTGCTCAGTGGCCTATCACGGAAAAAGTACCTACATGCTTGAATCCCCAAATGATGCTGAATACAAGTATATAAGGATTCCACATCTAAGGTAACCAACAAGTAATGTGGCTACCAGGGAATCCCTTCAATCTTGGATATAAAATCCATGGCATCCCTGCAGTAAGATGATAAGGCCATCACATATGGTAAAAGAAAAAATCTAAATACATAGACGTACGTTCTAAAAGACTATTATTCGCTGAGATAATAGGTCTACCAGGTGGCTTATCATTATTTTTGTGGATTTTGGGTAACATATAGAAGCATGGTACAGTGGGCTTTTTAACCAACAAGAATTTATATTCATCCATATTAAGTAATCCCCTGTCTCTCCAATCAAACTATTTGCTATGATATTGATCTATTGATCTGATATAATGCTGCATCGTAGTCACTTCATAGTTTCCCATATCATTAAGCTTCCATGCAATATTTGACATCCCACAAAACCACATTCCCACCCTTATCAGAAGGTTTTATTACAATACTGCGATCCTCAATCAAGCTTTTTAAAGCTAATTTCTGTTCCTGATTCAGATTTGATACATAATCTCCTTTCTTAAATTTGCGCCATGTATCTATCAATTCCTTAACAACTACTTCATGGAAGGTGTCAATAGAGTCATGTGTGGCAGGTGGCTTAAATCTGGATTTCAATTCAAAAGGAGTGACTTCTGGTCTGTTTAATTCCAGGTCCAAAGATTCAAGAAAGTCGCGTTCATCCATCCCAGAAACATCAACTTCCCCCAAGTCAGCCAAAGTGAATAAACCCTCAATGTCACTTATACATAATGCCATAGGAACAGGAGTAACAGTAGGAGTTACATCATCAATTTCAAGAGACAAGTAAAAAAAGAAATGAGTGGTGGGGACTCTCTCACGGTCATCAATCTGTCTGATCATCAATTAACTTTAGCAGAACGTTCACTTTTGGAATTAGGTTTATCTTTTTACCCTACGGCTGATTTTGATTTTTGTAGAACTAGGATTGATTTGTTCCTTTTTGTATGTAAACTGAATTAAGGAAGTTGTTTTTGCAACAGAAAAATGAAAATTACTTACCTGTAACTGCAGTTCTCAAGTATTGGTATCTTTCATAGATTCACATGCTTGAATCATCACAGTCGTCGAGGTGGGAGCCTCACAGTAAGTTTAAATACATAAAGCAGTAAGTCAGTAAGTTTAAAACCAGTAGGCCTCAGTAGGCCTTATAGGCTATTTTACAGTCTATCCACCTTGTTTTGTGAAAAGACCCACACTTCAGTGTCAACCAATCAGGATTCAGCCCCTCCCAAACACTCCCAACAGAGGCTGAATTCCCTCAGATTTTCACACGTCGTGTGAAGGGAGTCTCCCTGAGCTCTGCTCAGTTTACTTTATTTCTGACTGAAAATTGTTCCTCTCAGGAACCTAGCTTTCCAGTTTTATCATGTCTGAAAAGACAAAAAAGGGTCTGTTCAGAGACTGTGACAGTTGTGGGAAGAAGAGACTACATGTTGATGACCCCCACAAGAAATGCATCTACTGCCTCCATCTAGACCACAAGGTGAGAGACTGCAAGATCTGTCGCACCTTTAGTCAAAAAACCCTCAAGGACCGTGAGGGTAGACTTCTCTTATGGCTGCAGAAACAGAAAGCCATGGAGCATCCTTCCTCAGACGAAAGTGAAGCGTCATCTCATGCTTCTCACCCTCAGAAAAGAACAGGTGAGAGAGGGAGAGTGTCTGATGAGCCACCAAGGAAGATGGCCAAAAAGATAAAACAAGTCTCTACTGAGACAAAAAAGGATGTTTCCCATTCAGAGACACACAATAATTTGCCAAAAAAGGTTCATTCAGAGCCTACTATGCCTGTACATAGGAAAAGTACCTCAAAAAAGGCATCCCTGTCTCTGTCACCCCAGAAAGAGCCGGAAAAAGTATCTTCAGGGAAAAAGCACCCGTCGACGACGGTGTTGATGGTGACATCTACAACCGTGTCGTCGACGTTCACAACGGCGGTCTCACCGATGATCATGACGTCGTCGACGTTATCGTCGACGACTATAATTACAGCAAAAATATTTTAAAAGGCTTCGTCGGCAAACACATCGTCGACGGCTGAGGCTTCCTGGGTCCACTAATCGACCAGGGCACTCCCATCTATGAAGCACCTCTCAATGAGGTTTAAGAAGACACCGCCGACGACGGCGCCGTCGGCGACTAAGATGCTGACAGAGGATACGTCTACGAAAGAACGGTCGACGAAGGGCCCGTCGACAAAGGATCCGTCGACGAAGGATCCGTCGACGAAGGGCCCGTCGACGAAGGGCCCGTCGACGGAGGGCCTGTCGACGAAGGGCCCGTCGACAAAGACACTGTCGACGAGGGAACCGTCGACGAGCATATCGTCCACAGCACTGGCAATGTATAGACCATCGACCCTCCTGGGTACTCCACCGCACCAATCGTCAACTATTCTGCCTTATCCTCAGGACGACTCAACCAGATTCTTATTTCTTTCACTTACCACCATGGGGGACAAAGCTTCCGATATTCTGCCAATGCATACCTCCCCAATCAAGGTATTGCCATACCCCCCACAACATCTCTTAGATGAGGATGATGACGACGCATATTCCCAAAACGATGGAATGTTTGGGGCAGCGAGTAGCCCGTCTCAACTCCATGTCAAGTGCCAGGATTTTGATGACGAAGACGAACAGCATTACCAGCCCAGTTATGCTTCAACATCCTACCCACAGGCAGAGCAACAATCGCCCCTCTCCATGCCTAGCACACTAGTGGCGGACCTACAATATATCCTCAATGACTACTATAGAAGGTTTCCACCATCAACGCAGACCACGCCACCTAGACCTGAAAGCTACCAGACACCTCGTCAAACCCAGACTACTAGTCTTCCGGAAACACCACAGGCTAGCATACCATTAACTAGCCAAACACAAGAAGCTCTTCCCCCGTCAGACGACGATAGAGAAGAGGATGAGCTGAGAGATTCTGTGACTAGTGAATGGGATGATTATCTCGTCCCCACACCATCTCCACCTCCAGCAGGTCCAGTGGATTCGCCTCCAGAAGACATAGGAGGTTTTCATAATCTGATAGCCCGGCAAAGCGTTTTGGCCTTTCAATTGTCTCTCATGAAACAGAGTGCTTCCTTTATGACTTCAAAGAACCATCAAAGAGATCTGTAAGAGCGATACCGATAGTAGATTTCTTATGGCAGGAAGGCTTGAAGGCAATGAAGAATCCTGCCACAGTGCCTTCACAAATGCCAAAGCTAGAGAAGAAGTACAAGGCCCCGGATGATTCTCCGGCCTGTTTAGTGTCACAGCCAAAACCTGATTCAGTAATATCACAGGCAGCGCAGCGACGTTCCAGAAACCCCTCCACGCCTACAGCATCTCCCCCAGACAAGGAGGGGAGGAGATTAAACAACATTGGTAAACAATTCTCCTCTGTAGCAGCGGTCACAGTTAAGGCAGCTAACTCCCTCGCCATCCTGGGAAGATATGATCGCCAAATGTGGGCAGACATGTCTGCTTTCTTGGATCTCCTGCCAGAGGATGTCAAGGTGGAAACAAAAAAGGTGTTGCAGGAGGGAGAACGGGTTGCCGCAGAGATTATAGACAGCACAATAGACATTTCTTTAACTGGGTTCAGGCAATTGGCTGGCGCAGCAGTCTTGCGCAGGCAAGGATGGCTAAAGGCTACATCATTTCGACCGGAGGTCCAGAGTCGCGTTCTCGACATGCCTTTTGATGGTGAGAGTTTGTTTGGGAAGCATGTTGACGACATGTTACAAGCCATCAAGACGGATACGGATACGGAAAAATCTCTAGGTACCCTTCAATATAAAAAGCAACCTTTTCGTGGAGCAAGGGGAAGAGGAGGTTACTCCTTTCGAGGGGGATACCAACAGTACAGATCCCAGTATCAGTCTTCCTCCACAGGATCACAACACCAGTACCACCAGCAACAGCAGCATTACAGGTTACCACCGGCCGCAGCTTATAAACATCCAACTAGAGGAAGAGTAGCTTCCCGAGGAAGAGATACGGTCAGAAAACAATGACCCGCTAGTCATTCCAGCATTCTCCCCCCCCCCCGCCAATATCGAGGGTTGTAGGTCGCATAACTTCCTATTTCCTTCAATGGGCGGCTATAACATCAGACAGATGGGTGCTCGATATAGTGGCCAGAGGTCATACTCTGGAATTCACGCAAACACCACCAACTGTTCCTCCATCGGGCCCACCGCCCCGAGGATGAACCAACTCCTCAAGGAAGTAAAAGTGATGCTGGGCAAAGGAGCAATAGAGCCAGTCCCTTTTTCTCAGAAGAACAGAGGATTCTATTCCCGCTTCTTTCTCGTAAAGAAACCCTCCGGGGACTGGCGCCCCATCCTGGACTAAAGAGCACTAAACAAGTTTCTAAAGAAACAGTCGTTCAGGATGGTAACACTTCAAGATGTCCTGCGTCTTTTAAATGCTGGAGATCTGATGGCATCCCTAGACCTCCAGGATGCTTACTTTCATATTCCCATACACCGCAACCACCGCAAATTCCTCAGGTTCAGAGTGGGTGGTATGCACCTCCAATTTTGAGTTCTCCCATTCGGTCTCAAATCGGCCCCCAGAATCTTCACAAAAATGTTGGCTCCGGTAGCAGCACATCTCCGCCAGTCAGGTATCCAGGTTTTTCCTTACTTGGACGACTTGCTCATAAAGGCACCCTCAAAGCCGCAGGTAATACGTCATATTTCGCATTGCCTTCAATTGTTAAACAGCCTGGGGTTTGTCGTCAACTACCAAAAGTCTCAACTTCACCCCAGACAAGTATTAAACTTCTTAGGAGCAATACTAGACACGGTCCACAGCAAGGCGTACCCGTCTCACGAGAGGAAACTAAAACTAACCTCCTTAGCACGCAGACTCTCTACAAAAAAGGTTGTTTCAGTCCGCATCTACAAATCATTGCGAGGGATGATCTCATCATGCATTCCGCTAGTCCCAGACTACAGGCTCCATATGCGACCCCTGCAAGAGCAATTGGACATACAGTGGACCCAGGTGAACGGTTCGTTCGAAGATAGAATTCGCATAACACCTCTAATGCAGAACACCATGAGGTGGTGGGCGACAATAACCAATTTGTCAAACGGACTTACATTCCTTCATCAAACACCCAGTTACATAGTAACAACGGATGCCTCTCTCGAAGGATGGGGTGCACATTGCCAGGACCTGCAAATTAGCGGATCCTGGAATGCAAAAGAGTTTCAACTCCACATCAATTACCTAGAACTCAAAGTGATACACTTAGCTCTAAAAGCTTTCTTGCCAAAACTACAAAATTCAAGTGTCTTAATCAGGACGGACAACACAACCAGCATGTTTTATCTAAACAAGCAAGGAGGCACGAGATCCCTACAACTCTCGAAGCTAGCTCAAGAAATCTGGACATGGGCCATCAAGCACAATATTTCACTCAAAGCGGAGCATGTGCCAGGACAAACCAACGTTCTGGCAGACACCCTGAGCAGGACAGTGGTACCTTATCACGAGTGGGAGCTAGACCAGAAACTTCTGAATCAACTTTTTCTCTAATGGGGCAAACCAAACCTCGACCTATTTGCCACACTCGAGAACAAGAAATGCCAGTATTACGCAAGTTGGCTTCCCCAGAAAGGTTCGTGGGGGAATGCGTTTTCGATGAGATGGTCCGGGGTCTATGCCTACGCTTTTCCTCCGATCCCGCTCATTCCGAGAGTCATCAACAAAATAAAGACGGAGGGGTGTTGCCTCCTATTCTTAGCTCCCAGGTCTGGTACACGGAGCTCCTAATGCTCTCCGAACAGCCTCATGTGCAACTCAGACAGAGTCCGACTCTTTTGACGATGCCCCAGGGACAAGTCAGGCATCCAGATCCGTTGTCTCTTCACTTGTCGGCTTGGCTCCTGAATACAATGAGTATCTAAATCTGAACATTTCCTCGGAGTGTGGAGACATCTTAGCAAATGCTAGAGCGGACACTACCAACAAAACCTATAGACTTAAATGGAAACGTTTTTGTATATGGTGTGCAGCAGACGGTATTCATCCCTTTTCTGCTCCTCCAGAGCAGATACTTCCATATCTCTTGCTCTTTCATATTCCTCCATTCGAGTGCATCTGGCAGCAATCTCGAGGTATCGTAGATCACCACACATGGTCTCATTATGCTCCACAAGAATTGTCAAACAATTCATGAAGGGACTTTTTCGTGTTTTCCCACCAGTTCGAAAACCTCCGCCGTTATGGTCCCTGAATGTTGTATTAATGCAGCTCATGAAAGCTACCTTTGAGCCGATCCACAGAGCCGATCTAAAATTCAACTCATGGAAAACAGTGTTACTACTAGCTCTTACTTCAGCCAAAAGAGTCAGCGACATTCAGGCTTTCACTGTCAAAGAGCCTTTCCTCCAGTTTACAAATTCCGGTGTGATACTAAGAACAAATCCTAAGTTCATCCCGAAAGTTCCCTCAACGTTTCACTTGAATGAACCAGTCATCTTAAAAACATTTTTTCCAAACCCACAAACGGTAGCCGAGAGGACATTACATTCCCTGGATATAAAAAGGTGTCTAAACTTTTACTTACAGAAAACGCAAGTCATCCGTCAGTCTGACCAATTATTTGTTGCATTTTGGCGGAACGAGAAAGGGACATGCGGTGTCCAAACAGACTGTAGCCAGATGGATTGGCCTGGCAATTCAATTCTGTCATGCTAAAGCTGGTAAACCGCTCCACAGCAGGGTGAGAGCCCATTCTACAAGATCGGTAGCCACTTCAGCTGCACTCTTTGCTGGGGTGCCACTACATAGCTTCTGCAGAGCGACCACATGGTCCAGCCAGCATACGTTTACAAAGCACTATTGTCTCGAAGAAACGAGTAACGTTGATACAGCAGTGGGACAGGCAGTACTGAGGCATTTATTTCGTTAAGGTGAGCCTCTTACACATCCCACCACCACACTCAAGGTATGTTCGATATTGTTTCTCAGTCTTGTTAATATATAATTTTATACCACAGTGTGGTTTACTCTAAGATTTTGCTTCAAATTAGTTGTAGGATCAACGCTTTTTCATATTGTGTTAACATGTTGTAGACCTCAAAACAACAATGACACATATTGTATCATAATTTTCTGCCATACAGGTTTTTTCTATTATTGTTTTATATATATATATATATATATATATATATATATATATATATATATATATATATATATATATATATATATATATGTATACTAACGTGATTGAGATCACTTAGAGAATTACGATAAAATGATAGTCAAATTAATTCGCTAATTCTCAAACATTACTGCTCGTTATTCTGATTCAAGCATGTGAATCTATGAAAGATCCAATGCTGGAGAAGAAAATTAGTTACTTACCTGTAACTGCAGTTCTCCAGTATTGGTATCTTTCATAGATTCACATGCGACCCACCCTCCTCCCCTCAGAGGCTCCCCTATTATACAGATATTAAACTTCACACTTCTACTAGAAAATCTGAGGGAATTCAGCCTCTGTTGGGAGTGTTTGGCAGGGGCTGAATCCTGATTCGTTGACACTGAAGTTTGGGTCTTTTCACAAAACAAAGTGGATAGACTGTAAAATAGCCTATAAGGCCTACTGAGGCCTACTGGTTTTAAACTTACTGACTTACTACTTTATGTGTTTAAACTTACCGTGAGGCTCCCACCTCGACGACTGAGATGATTCAAGCATGTGAATCTATGAAAGATACCAATACTTGAGAACTGCAGTTACAGGTAAGTAATTTTCATTTTTCTGTTGCAAAAACAACTTCCTTAATTCAGTTTACATACAAAAAGGAACAAATCAATCCTAGTTCTACAAAAATCAAAATCAGCCGTAGGGTAAAAAGATAAACCTAATTCCAAAAGTGAACGTTCTGCTAAAGTTAATTGATGATCAGACAGATTGATGACCGTGAGAGAGTCCCCACCACTCATTTCTTTTTTTACTTGTCTCATGGGCCTCCCTCGAATAATTGTATCCTTGATTCCTCCAGTTGCCCCTACGTATCCTTGGTCTCCTTCGTTGTTTCCTCCTTTTCCTTTTGGAGGCCGCCCTTGTGCCGATTGATTCCTTTGTAAAAAAAATTTTAAAAAAAGGTATTCATCCAATGAAGTAAATGGGAGAGAATCTTTGACTGACACTACTTGTAATTCATCATAATATGATGAGTAATTATCAGAACTGGATTCAGAAGTCACCAATTCTTGTTTCCTTAAAGACCCAAACTGCTTATATTGTTGGATAGCCTGATCAAACCTCCGTCCAAAAGTTAATATTCTTCCCTGTGCATAATCTTGCATATACCTCAAAAATTTACGTCTTTCTCTGTTTGAAGGTCTTGTTGGTTTTATCACTGGCCTCGAAGGACTTGCAGTGCACACTGTTAAGGTATCTGTCAGCTCTGTTGGCCTATTTGCATATTCCAGACCAGCCGTCCTTGTTCAAATCACATATTGTGGTTTATAAAAGGTTTGACAAATTTCCTTTCCAACTCTTTTTGATTGCATAGTGGGATCTCAATTCTATCATCACTATTCTTGATGTGCACTTCTTTTGATCTGATGCACAGCTCCTGGCTCTGAAGACTGCATTTCTGGTTGCGATAACATTAAGCCATGTCATGTCCCTTGGGGGGCTGTGACTGCTTAAATTTTTTTATAATTACAGATTAATAAAGTGTATATAAATAAAGAAGAAAAATCTAAAATATTCTATAAATGTGAAGAATTTTGATTTGGAAGCTAAAAATTAATTTAGTATCCTCAGATTGATTTGTGGAAGCAGTGCAAATGCATCAAACAGAATATAGTATGGACGGTGAGTGACCAGAATTGCTCTGTGAAAGAGTGTCAGCTCTTGGCCAAGGAAGCAATAGAAAGGGTTCTGATATCAGAAGTAGGCAATGGGTGCTGTTCCCACTACTTTTGGATAAGAAGAACAAAGGTCTTCACCTGTCCTACATTTCTGACCCCTCCATCTATTGCTCAAAAAGGAGAAATTGTCTGTTCTAGACCAGGGAGACTGGATGGTAGCGTTGGACTTGCAGAACACATATTTCCTTATTCCCATTCTGCCTGCCCACAGATGTTAACTGCGATTTACGGCAGGCCTTGAGCATCTTCAGTTCACCGTTCTCCCCTTTGGCCTTACCAACACCCCTCAGGTGTTCACCAAAGTGATGGCGGTGGTAGCAGCTCATCTGTGGAGATTAAAGGTGTCAGTCTTCCCCCTAGCTCGACGACTGGCTGTTGGCGATGTGCTCACCCCAGGCTGTCGTCTCCCACCTCCAGACTATGGCAGACCTCCTGCATTCGCTGGGATTTACTATAAATGTGCTGAAGTCACACCTGACCCCGCATAGATGCTCCTTTTCATAGGAGCTGTTCCGGACACAGTGCTGTTTCATGCTTATCCTCCTGTGCAGCGAGTCCAAGATATTTAGGTTATGGTACTGATGTTTCAGCTTGTATCCTGGATTTCAGTGAGAATGCTTCTGAGGCTGCTGGGCCTCATGGCCTCCTGCATCATGCCAGATGGTATTGCGGGCTCCACGGCGGGACCTGAAGTTCCAGTGGGTGCAGCATCAGGGAAATCTCTCTGACATGGACCAGATCGCAGAGAGAACTGCAAAAGATCGGCAGTGGTGGCTAACCAGCCACGATTAGGTCAGAGACAGACCCTTCTCCCTTCCCCAACCAAATCTCACAGTAGTGACAGATGCATCACTCCTGGTATGGGGTGGCCATCTGAGAGAGGACTCTGGCGGAATCGGGACTTAACACATCAACATGCTGGAGCTCCGAGTGATCCAACTGGCACTGAAAGCCTGCCTACCCTCCTTCACGGGAAGGCTAGTGCAGGTGTTCACGGACAAAACCACCACCATGTGGTACTGCAACAAACAGGGCAGGGGTGGGCTTGTAGACCTTTTGTCAAGAGGACCTGCATCTCTGGGCGTGGTTGAAACAGCAGGGCATATCCCTGGTGGTTCAACATCTGGCAGGTTCTCTGAAAGCCAGAGCTGACAAACTCAGCTGCTGCTGCCTAGCAGATCATGATTGGTGTCTCCATCCGAAGGTGGCGCAAGGTCTCTTTCAGCAGCGGGTAGAACCTTGGTTAGATCTGTTCATGTTCGAAGAGGATGTGCAGTATCAGCAGCTTTGCAAGCTGGAGTTTCCTATCGCTCGGAGACTCTTTTCGACGCAAGTTGAGCTCAGGCCTCACGTACACCTTTCTGCCCATACCACTCCTGAACAGAGTTCTTGTAGGGAACTGGTTCTCTGCATAGTGCACTAAAATGAAGTACACTGTGCAGAGGGTCCAGTGGATCCCCAAAGGTTTAAAGAGGCAAAAATAGATAGGTCTAGTGCACTTTTTGTGGTAGTGTGAGAAAGCGGTTAGGCTTACCATGGAGTCATGTTAAGCATTTGTTGTACTCACAGAGGCAATAAATGGGACACACACTCAAAGAATAAATCCAAGACCAATTTAGAAAAAAACAGTTGCTTTGATATATGCTTTGAACCAAAGAACTTCATTATAAGGTAAGCAGTTTTTAAATCAAAAATACTTTGCTGTTTCAAAAATCGAGACAATGCAATTTTTCAAAGTCTTCAATGTTAAACTAAGGGAGGAAAACAAGAATGCAGTTTCATAGAGATTTCACAACGTAAAATCCCAGTTGTGAGGGTTTTAGACTAGCACCAGGCAAGGTTCAGGTTAGTATCAAGAGTGCACCCACAGCGGCATGAGAGCGGCTGGCTGCAGAAGTCACCCAATGTTAATCAACGGAGATTAGGGGGGAATGAAGGTGCGCTGCTCCCAAGTAAGTACAAGCAGTGTCAGAGGTTATTCTCTATGGGTTGAGGCGAGAAACTGGGGGTGAGGGTGGAGGGAGAGTGGGGAGTCACAAGGCAGCACCAAACTTACACCCTCAGTGGCACGGGGGCAGCCACGTGCAGAGTGCCAGCACAGCGTCAAGCGCCCAGTGGTATTCAATGGAGGAGATGACTTTCAGAAACATGCTGCAGGTTCTGGCCAGGAGGCTGGGAGAGGTCAACCTACAGCTACCCAGGTACGTTGAGATGCCAAGGGTCGTAGGTATACAGATGGTTCAGCTCCCCAGGGCCCAGTGGCTGTGGGTGCAGGGGTGTCTTTTGGCATCAGAATTAGTTTACCGGACAGGTCACAATCAGGGGGAGTCCTCTGATTTAGGTTGCAGGCGTCGCTGTTGAATCCGACAGGGGTCAACCCACAGTGGACTCTTGGTCAGAAGTACTGGGGAACCTTCACTGGACGGTGAACCACTTGGACTCAGGCTGGGGGCGTCTACTGCAGAGGTGGTTCCAGGTGGCGGTTTCGCAGCTCCTGAGGCAGACTTCTTCTTTAGAGATGGTTTCTTTTGGACAGGTCCGCTGTCCACTGGAGTTCTTAGTCTTTATCGAAGGCAGGCAAGTACTCCCAAAGCTTTGGAGGTCGCTGGGCTGCAGGACAATTCGTCTTCTGGGTGCAGGTTCTTTGAAGGCTGTAGATAGGCCAGTAGGGCTAGGGCCAAGTAAGTTGGTGTCTTCAGTCTTCTGTTTGTCCAGCTCTTCTTAGGTCGACAGGAATCTGGTTCTAGGGTCCGGGGTTCCACTTAAATACTGAATTTAGGGGTGTTACAGGGAGTGCCAGGTGGTAGCCAATAGGATTCTCACCTTTTTGGTGACTACACCCTTCCTTTGGCCACTTCCTTTGGGAAGTGGGCATAGCCTTAAGCCCTATTGGCCTAAGTCCTTCCACACAAGAGGGAGGGATTTAAAAAGTAGTGTCCACTTCAGCTCATCCACCATAGGGTTTGGACTGACATGAGGTGGGCACTGCTCTTAATTTAACTGATTTTCCTGCCAGTCCTGCCACCAAAAGTGGGGTCAGGAACTGATGGGTTGACCTCCTCCACCATTTGGAGGGCCTGGGTCGCATTTCAAAGGCGGCAAGGCCTCTGAAGCTCCCCACCTTGAAATTTCCATCCTGCCTGGGAGAGGAGGTCTCATCTCTGCCGAGAGCAGCATTTGTACGGAGCCCTCAAGAACATTGGCTTTTACCTCAGGGAGACAGAACTCTGTCTAAGGTGGCTATACTGGTTTTGACCAGTCAGTGCCCACACTAGGAGTTGGTAGGTTTTCGAGGGGGCACCTCTAAGGTGCCCTCTGAGTGCATGTATTATTAAATCAATCATTGAATTCAGTGAGGGTTTATTAATAGGAGATGTTTGATACCATACATCCCTATTGTCAGTGAAGCCATCCTTTCAGGGTCCTAGTTTGGACATGCAATGTCAGTGCACTTTATGGCTCTGCGCTCCTGGTGTGGAAAGTCGTAAAAAGTAACTGACGTCTGTGCCCCAAGGTGGCGCATATATCGGTGACCGCAACATCACTTCTGGCGCACAATACGCTGATGACGATGTGTGGAACCGAACAAAGCCGCCTATTGACGCTCAATGGTACTGCTCATGGAAAATCTTCCATTTCCAGTCTCACTCTTGGGGAAATTCAAAGGTAATGAATCTGCGACTAGATATTGTCTCTACCAGATAATTTGTTCTCAAACATAAGTAACTTGTTCTTTAAGTGTATCATTCAAAAGCCCGTCCTAATGGTCATCTCTTTTGGATAGTGACATTCTTCAGCTCTGCTGAAGTCGCCCATTCATCCCAGATCTCCATCACATTTCTCTCTGAGGTTGGTATGGATACCCCTGCAGTGCATCTGGAGGGTGCGATATATTTGGGATATTGCATGTATATGTAAAGGCGACACAGCACCTTATATTCCAGAAACGTCTTTTGCGGTAGTTCCTGTAATGTTAGTGTGTGCAGTGTGTGACTCATTTGTATGTATTTGTATTGTTGTGTGTCAGCAAGTTTGTATTGTTTCGGCTGGTCTGTGAATGAGACCACCCTCTGGGCCATTCAGATGTCTCCCAGTTGGCTAACACCCAGTAGATCCCACTATTTAAATCCATCTTGTTTTTTGTTCCGCTAGATCATCCGCTTCCCACAAGAGAGTTTTCTTGGTCAGTCTCCCATCCCTCCCGATTTTGCTTCTATATTAACTACCTCGTTCCTGGGGCCGTGTGTGACCCTGGCCCACCCCTGTTTGTATAGTTCACTTTTGTAGGTGCCCTCCAGCTTTGCTCTACTATCAGTTAGAAGAGACGGCTCAGATTGGACTGAAAAACCCCAGTTGTTTACCACCCGGAGCTGTGTAGCTCCATGATAGTAGTAGGTTCGGCAGTGCAATACCCGCTGCATACTGTCCCACACTAAGTGTTGTCAGTGCTACTCTCAGGGCGCCCCTGTCCCAGTACAAAGAACGGGTGACTGCGTTAACTGCTGTAAGGGAGTCTGGGATGTCAACAAATGTATTCTGCATCATGTTTAGTAATTTAGGCTACACAATCATTTTATAGTGCACTGTCCTCCCGATTAGTGATAGTGGGAATTTCCTTCACTGACTGGCATCTGCCTTATATTTGCCTAGGGATACGTCCAAGGTTGCAGAGTTGAACTTACCTGTATTCTGTCGTTATATATATTCCTAGGTATTTAAACTCTTACATCAACCATTCTAGAGGGCATTCCCATTTCCGCTGGGGCATCCACCCTGAGGGGATGTATGCCACTGACTTGTGTCAATTGATGTGTAGTCTGCGTATTTTGCAAACGTGTTAAGTATATCCAGGAAGTGGGGGATGGAGGGCTTTGAGACTGCCAGGTACATTAGCATGTCACCTGCATTTGAGATTCTAACTTCCCAGCCGGGGGTCCCAGCAGAGCACTCTCACTAAAGCATCTTTTCTCACCTGTTCCGCCAGTAGCTCAATTGCTAAGGTGAAGAGGAGGTGAGATAGCGGGCAACTCTGCCATGTCCCCTGTCCCAGCCCAAATTCCCAGGAAACTGTGCCATTGACCTGTACCCTGCCGCAGGGCGCACATACAATAGCCCTAGACATATCTGGAACTCCACTCCAAATCCCATCTTTCTGATGATGGCCATCAGATATGGCCATTTAATCATGTCAAAGGCCCTGGCCACATTCTTCAGAGACAGGAGCACCACTGGTTCTTCAACCTATCCCTATTACTCAAGACTCCATACAGGCACCACGGATGATGATGTGTAGATCTGTGGGACATGAAGTCTGACTGATCAAGATTATTCAGTTAACCACCCCATATAAACAATTAGCTAAAACTTTCACCAGAATTTTTACCTCTATATTTAACAGAGAAATAGGTCTGTATGATTCACACTCCTCCACAGGTTTCCCCTTTTGTGTATTACCACCACTGTCACTTGGCAGAGAGTGTTCAACCCGCCTCTCGGGCCTCCTGGTACATTTGCAACAGTGATTCCACCAGTTTGCTTCTCTGGCATTTAAAAATCTCGATTTAGAAGCCATTTGGCTTCTGAGTTTTCGCACTTTTGAGCTGGCCCATGGCTTCACCTATTTCTTGTGCTTCCAGTAGTCTACCTTTCCTTGTCCTTTCGCCACTGTTAAGTCAGGGGATCAGGATATCGCGGATGAAACTCTGGAGATCCCCCTCCGCGTAACTTAATTCTGGCTGGTAACCCCCCTCCATATACACATTGAATGCCTCAGCTATATCTGGTGTGGATTCTGCAGGGAGTACAGTATTCCTTGTACCAGGTCCTACCTCCTTCTGACCCTCATCCTTAAGAGAGAGCCATGCTGGAAGTTTCCCAGCCTTATTTCCCACTTTGTAAACTCTATACTGTTTTATGCACAGTAATATTCAGGCATCCCCTTCCAGTATTTGTCTGTATTCTTCCATGCACAGTAAAGTTTTGTAGGCTAAAGTAGCGTCCTGGTGTAACTCATATTCCCCCTACCAGTGGGCAAGTTGCATTTCAAATTCTTGGACTACCTGTAATTTGTCCATATTCTTGCTTGCTTGTTTTTGGAGTTAAGTGCCCCCGGATAACGATTTTTTAGGCTTCCTCCATTGTGATCTATGAAGTACTGCTCTGTCGCCTGGCAGAGAAATTCTTTGCTGTTTCAGTCTGATTTCCCAGGGTTCCATTTGCCACCCTGGCCTGTGGGCCCATACGTAGTACAGACTGTGGTGCAGAGGCGTGAATGTTCCAAGATTCCCCATGAGAGGAAGTGTGTGCCCCTAAACCTACCCCCTGAGGGTTAGGTACCAGGAAATAACCCAGTCATGACACAGGCCTCATCCTATTGGCTCTGTTTAAGTATTGGAGTTTCACTGGGTGAGAGTTCTACCAGAGATCCAGTGCCCTCGTGAAGTCCTTCTGGCTTGTGTCTACATGGTCTGTTTGTTGTGCTGTTGTCCTCCTGTCTTTGTCTGCATTCATAGTCAGATTCAGGTCTCCCACATAATTGTTAGTGTAGCTGACGTCTTGAGCAGTCATCCGCCCATTTTCGCCAACATCTCTGCGGAAAGCCTGGGGGGACTTGCCACAACACTGTTGTCTCCTGCTCGCCCTGCCAGGTGCCGCTGATCAGTTCTTTCAACCTACATAGCACCACGCTGATCTGGCTATATCTTTGTAACGTGAAAAGACTTTGATCCATGGCCAATATGGCCGTGCCAAGCAAGCTTGTGGAAAACCCAGAGTGTGCCATGACTTTGTATCTCACCTTGCTCAGAAAGCCTCATCTGTTACCTGCTAGATGTGTAACTTGTAGCAGTATTAAGTCAGGCTTCTGGTGATAGAGACCAGACCACTTTTCTTTTGTGGCCAAGCCCATTAATGTTTCATGAGAGAATCTTTAATGTTAAAGCTTGGGGTGCTTTGGTCCTTGTGTTATGTTACGTAGTTCTCCCTGCCATGTCCCCCCTTGTCTGTTTAATGAGCTCCACCAGTCACCAGACAATGAAACAGCCCTCTCCATCCCACCTCCTCCCTAAAGACTCTTGCTGTAAGCCTCAAACTACCCATGTCTCCGATGCCTGAGGAGTCTGCCATCCTAGACCCAACAGTTAACTTATAAATCCATTAAAATGTCCACTATTGTTAGTAATACTGTTCCACTCTCAAAAGAATGGACATGGCCTCTTCAAGCTGTAGATTGGTAGAGGGGCTTCACTGCAGGCTTCACCAGCTTCCAACATTTTGTGTACCCTCAGTTTCTGGTTCAGGATTTCTGTGTGCTCCTTTGTCCTGGATCCCAGTATCTGCCTGTCCAAGTGCAACTGCAGAGGAGTCCCTGACCTCTGTCAGACCTGCTAGGCCTCTGTGTCTCCTCTGTCCAGCTGTTAGCCAACCTTCCAGCCATTTCCAGATCTTTTCTGCTGATATGAAGAACCAGATTTTACTCTCCTTCACCAGTCAGAGTTTCACAGGAAAGATCATAGAGTATGGGATTTTTAGTTTGCAGAGTTCGAGTTTTGCCTTGTCAAATGACAGCCTTTTATTTTGTACCTCCTGTGTGTTGTCTGGAAAGACCCAGACTTTCATGTTGTTGAAAGCGATCAGACCCTTCGGGCGGGCTGCTCTCAGGATAGTTTTTTTTATCCCTGTAGTTCAGGATCCATGTAGTCGGCATCCTAAGCCTTTACCCCCATGCCCGGCTGATTATTTGGTACTCTGTGTGCTCTTTCTAAAGCAAAGTGGTCAGAGAGACCTTGGGCCCACCATATTTTTCATCAGATCTTTCATGAGCTGTTCCACCGCCGATCCTTCCATTTCTGGCAGACCCACAAGTGCATATTATTGCATTTGGAGCGTGAGTTCCACAACACCACCCCTGGAGGTGTATTTGTCCAATTTGCCCACTAGAGGAGGCCTAGGAGGCCTTTGTTGAACCATTTGCAAGGATCACTGCCAGGGCCATCAACTGTGGGGATCTCAGTGTTGGTTAATTTGCTCCACTATTTTCTTCTGGTTTCGTTGTAGCCCGTAGCTCCAATCTAAACTGGGTAACATATCTTTGGCAGTTTCTCCCAGATATCCACCCCCTCACCCTCTGGCAGGTGGGCAATGTGGCCCCTGCTTTGTCTGCCTGTCATGCTGGTGTTCCCTCTACTTCTTTTGGCCACAGATCTGGCCTCAGATCCTATGTAATGGCTCAGCCTCCTCCCAGAGCCCTTTGGAGGCCCCAGTCACCCCCACACGGGTACTTTTTACCTCGGGCCTTCAGGAACGCGCCACATTTTAACTCCTGCTGCACTATTCCAGTGTGCAGGTGAGCCCAACCGTTGCTAGGGTTAGCATGTTAAAATATACAAAAAAGTGATGGATGATATGCTTGAATTAATCTCAGCCACTGGTAATTACTCGGGCTGCATCCCAATCCATCATTACTTTGCACACCATGTCACCTCCATTTGGACCCAGCTATATACAAATCAGTCTTTAACAGTGCAGCCCGAACTGCCAAGCCAGGTATCCCCTGAACCGGAACACAAGTACCCCAAGTAACCCAGGACCAGTTTCACCAAAGTTATGGGTCATATGTGTCCTTCCAGAATGGGGGAGGGTGGGGTGGGGTGGGTGTCGGCCAACCTCATCTGTGGCCATGTGGTGTTGAGGCAGCACCTGATAGTCCCAGGCGGGCAGAAGACGTCAGGCGAACTGGGTTGGGTCATCGACACAGGCCAGGGCGTCCAGCAATTCTATTAAGCTGCACACCCATCAGTGGGTCTGCTCTCACCCCATCCTCTGGGTCACAATGTCTAGGCTGTGGCGTGCCATCTCACCATTGCCCTAAGCAGGTGCTCCAGCCTCCATGCTTTCCCCTTCGGGTCCCACTACTCCATTCAGCCCAAATCAGGAGAGTCCACTTTCCACCAGCCACAGGATTTTCGATTGGGGAGGGGGGTAGTATTGCGTTCACCTGCAGGTTGTATGGCACTGCTGTGCTGCCTGTAGGCGTCCGCCCCTCCCCCCCCTTTCTCTCCCCCCCCCAATCCCACCGGGCTGCAGGATTGACACTGATTTGAGCTGGGTAGGGCAACAGTACACATTTACAGCGCCATTTTGGTCGGCGGTTGGCCACACCCCCAATTATTTATGTGTTTATTTGATGAATGCTTGTTTCTTTATTTTTTGCCATTATTTTGCTGTTCAAATCATCAAAAATGCTTAGTCAGGGCCCCGCCTTCCAAGAATGACTCAGTGGGGAGGCCTGGATTCCAATATTGATTCAGTGGAGGTCTCCAACCTCCAGTAAGAATAAAGTGGGGTCCATGGAAGTCAAAGGGTTGAGAACCGCTGATCTAATCTAAAGGTGAGGAATCTGCAGTTATGACTACATCTCAGTAGAAAAAGTTACCTACCTTCAGTGAAGCCCTGTGTGGTGCATATTCTATTTACTACAGATTCCTCACCACCCTCCCGCCTCCCCGTTTGTGGAATGGACTCTTTTTACCATCTGTAAAAATCCCAATAGAGAGATCTTCACATTGTTACGTATGATTAATCTTAGATCCACGTCCGAGGGCTCAGACAGTCAAGAAAGAATCTAACGTCGACACACAGGGGTGGGGCTTAAATGTGGGTCTGTCTCTTCCAGGACTGAAGGAATTCATTGTGGAGCCGCATGCTGCCATCTTCCAGCACAAGAGAACAATGCTGCTTACATCTTCCAACAACAGTATGGCACCTGGGGATAGTCTAAAGGTGGGGCCTCTGCAATTACATAAAATATCCAACAGAAAGAGTGTTAACAATGATAAGTAACTTGCTCTTTGCTGCAGGAGAGGGGGCCAATACTTTCATCGCAAGTGTTTTTTTTCTTTCCATTCTTTAGCTGTCTTGTATTTCCTTTTAGTCATTCTTGTACATTTTACTGCCTTCAGGTTACTGTAACTCCAAATTAATGCTTTTTTCTTTCTTTTGTAATGTTAATTTTTTTTTTTTTTTTTTAAAGGTTTTGTAAAAGCACAAGAGCAGCTAGGAGAGAGCCACAGGGGACAATTGACAATTATTAGTCTGCACTAGTCTGACTTGTGTAGCCATATTGACTTGGCTAGTATTCCTGCAGCAGCCGTTTAGGTCCAGAACGCTATGGGAATTACTGAATATGCTGTGCTGAGGCCATGCCGTCGTTCTACTTTATAAAGCAAGAAGAGACAAAGCTCCCAATGTGTGGTGTCGGATTGGAGCCACATGGAAACTTAACTGCCATAGGCCCCTGAGTGACTCAGAGTGGGTGCGAGGCTGTGACCCCATTAAGGAAGTCACATGCTGCATGTATGGCTCTGGGTATTTTTCACTGAATATATCCCTCTTGGGAGGCTAGGTCTCAGATGAGTAGGTAAGAGGCATCTCTTGGTATGGTCATGCTTGATTGTTATAAATTATTGGACGAGATGGTGCAGATAATACAGGGGGTGGTTGGCTCACTGGTCGAGCAGAATATTGACCGTTTGTTGGGACTATATAAAAAACGAAAGATAAAGAAAATGAAAGAACATTTTGTTGTGCCTTTTTATGAGACATAGGTAGAATTGTTTTTAGACAGTATGACTGCTCATAGACAGTGGCGAAAAGATGTTTTGAAGTAGGTAGTGGCAGAGGAGCTCCACATAGCAAATGTGAGAACCATCCTAAAGGCGAAGGAGGATATTGCATTGTAAAGGGACTTGATTCACTGGATCCTGCCGGACTTCCTATGAACTACCGCCGTAGCTTCTGGGTGCTTTATTAGACTGACTGAGCAAATTAAGTTAGTGCTGGTATATGGAACCTGTAGAGGTGCGTGTCCCGTTATTACTATATAAGATTTACTATTATTATTTTTGGTGGTACACCAGAAAAGAAGACATTTATAAAAAAAAAAAAGATTTTCTATGCCTGTTTTAAATTATATACGCCTGATAAGAAACACACAAACGTTGCTGTTAAAATTAAATGCAACATTTTTTATATCCGACTGCAAACTCTTTTCTCATATTTGTTTTGGAAGTATTTGCCTTCACTCAGAAGGTGGCACCAGTAACACTTTGGCCTCAGTAGAAGCAGTCGTCGCTGTCCATGGTTTTCCTGCATTCTTCAAAATGTGCTTTTGCTGATTAATGTTTATGCCGATCCATATCGTCATGTGGCAGCGTTAGGAGCACTCAGCTGAAAAACACGAAACACAGAATTGGAAGGAACGGATGCATTTTTCTTTAAAAATGATTTGTATTGGATTTTATTGTAGCGGAAAAAGGGGAGCACGAACAAGTTTTGGGTATAGTGCTGTGGTTTTGTTTTTAGCGTATTACAATCTTTATTTGATTTCGCCATTCAAGAGCAATTAGTGCCAGGATAGATTCAAATAGGTTGAAAGAGTAACACATTCGTCAGATATTTAGGAAACATTAAAAGCAAGATGTGCTTGTGGATAGCATTGTTCTTGGCTTCATTAAACAGGGAAGAAACAATCCAGTGGAGAGTAATTTTTAATTAATAAAAACCCAGTATGGAGGACCTAGCCAGCATTCTCGATATTTCCCATAATTTTTTGAAAATAATACAGGAGAATACCTCCCCAAACAGTTTTCAATAACTACTTCATAAAGAAGACACACTATAAATGTGCTGAAGTCACACCTGACCCCGCATAGATGCTCCTTTTCTCAGGAGCTGTTCCGGACACAGTGCTGTTTCATGCTTATCCTCCTGTGCAGCGAGTCCAGGATATTTAGGTTATGGTACTGATGTTTCAGCTTGTATCCTGGATTTCAGTGAGAATGCTTCTGAGGCTGCTGGGCCTCATGGCCTCCCGCATCATGCCAGATGGTATTGCGGGCTCCGCCGTGGGACCTGAAGTTCCAGTGGGTGCAGCATCAGGAAAATCTCTCTGACATGGACCAGATCGCAGAGAGAACTGCAAAAGATCGGCAGTGGTGGCTAACCAGCCACAATTGAGTCAGAGGCAGACCCTTCTCCCTTCCCCAACCAAATCTCACAGTAGTGACAGATGCATCACTCCTGGGATGGGGCGGCCATCTGAGAGGACTCTGGCGGACAGCAGAATTGGCTTCTTAGTTGCAATCTATTCATCCAGTTTGTTTGTCTCTGAAAACTTCCGGGGGTACATTTCAGTTGATTTCCTGAAGTAAGAAAACTGATTTAAAAATTAACTTTCTATTGCAGCCCAGTTCTCTGTGGTGCTCATTTTAAAGTAAGTCATAATTAGTGGACCTGATTTGGTGCCCTTTGTGCAAAAAGGAAATGAGGAACAAAGAATCTGATGGAAAAAGTATAGAATAAACTGAGATCTCATTATACCCCTTGAATGTGTGCACACAAAAATGTAAATTCTCTCCAGAATTTGGAGGAATTTGCTAAAATGTTTTTATTTTTTATTTTTTGGGTTCAGAATCAAGTACGGTGGAGCAAACGAAAAAGAATAATATATGGTTTTCGTAATTAATCGTTAAATATTTTCCTGCGAATGTTACAACTATGTCCGAATTTTTCAGGCTTGAAGAACAGAATTTGTGCTTGAGTTTGATTTAATGTAGAATGTCAAAACATTTTCTTAAACATACCTTTGGTCCCATTAGAATGTGCTACCCAGAACACATTTTAAAACGTTTTTAGATACAGAAAAAGCTGATTACCAATGTGCATATTGTACAACTATACCACGTAGTAACGCTAAAACTGTAACATATTTGTCAATATTTCATCATAAAATAAATATGTAGGTAGAGGATGGTATTTATGGCAGTTTGAGGGTTGTACATTTTGCTAAATGTTCTTCATACAACTTAACGTGTATGATAGCAAATGTCATTTTAATGAACCATATTTAATTAGCAACGCGAGGCACATCACATTTATGTATTTATTTAAAATAAAGGAGAAGACCCTAGCTTCAGGGACATCTTAAGGCTTTTGAGTGCCCCGGGTCAAACTTATTTTTGGGGCCACAGTTACGAACAACTTTGAATTTATGATCCAATTAAAGCTCTTTCATGCCCACTTTGGGCACGTCACTGACAGTGCACCGGCTACTGGTCTATACTCTAAATGTATTTGCATCTAATATTCAGACGTAGCGATGTGTGTTTTCAATTTTGTAACACAGCAGCAGCTCACTAACATTATTGCAAATAATCTATGTGACTCCTCCCTCCCATTTCTCATATGTGCGGTCCTATTTTGATCTAATAGAAACTTTTTTTTTATGTATGTTGCATGAAACCTGAACCAATTTCTATGCAAAATGTCTAATAGACTCCCACTCATCGCCCACATTAAAAATAAATGAAAGGAAAACAGCATCTAAAACAATCTGTTTAAGAATTATTCAAAGTCATCCGGACAGGACTGTTTGCAGAACAGTGCTGACTATCAGTGAACCCCCTGAAAGGTTGCAGCCCTGGGCCAGTGCCCACTTTGCCAATGCCTTAAAACGTTTCTGCATAGCTTACAACCAATTTGAATGGTTGGTAGGGACATTGGTTTGCTCCTCCGTAACTGATTCAGATTATTGTTGTATGCAGGACAGCAGACCAGTTCTGTGGGTGACTTCAGCATGGTGGAAAATGGACAACAGCAAAATTGGACTTGCGAAAGATCAGTGGAACCAGAACGTGCGTACAATAATTTATTTTTTAAAAGAGAGATAGATTTTTGTCTTTTGATGCATTCTAATCGCATTTTAATCAGTGTTCTTTAAGATTAATGCACAAATCATTGTTGGCACCGGATGAAATATTTAAGCTGTCTATGCAAACAGTTTGAATACTAGCAGAATGCAACAGTCTGTGGCATGATTTCTGCTTAATTAAGATTAAGAAAGTCACCGAAACGAGCTAGGATCATATGAGCTGTCCTCTCTAAGTTCAAAGCAGAAGATAAAACATTAGGTAAAATACATATACATGTTATACTAACATGGGTCATAATAAGTAACAAACTGGGAAAAACGATAGGGCACACATTGATCGTGTGGTTATTTAAGTGTAACCCAGAAGTGACCTATTGGACATCATCGATTAGATGATAAAAGGTTGTAACAGTGGTAGTGCAACTTCATCCTAGAGACCAAGAAAATTAAATTGGGTATGGCTAACTTTAATTAAAATACTGAAAGCCTTTTGAACAGTGGTACAAAATTCCGTGCAAATTATTGTGTCCATTTCTCATACTAGTTTGGGTAAATGAGAAATAGTTCCTGACGGAGAGAAAGGACTGGTTGAGGTGGTTCCACTCATGCATTTCTTCTGCACAAAAAGGAACATGTTATACCAGCTTTATTTTGTACCTTTATTTGATCAGCTTTCAGTGTAATCATTTGATGTCCATATCATCCTTTCATCATCCCATTTCAAGGCTACCGCACGCCATGTAGAGCTTTATTTTCTTATGTCTATTGTACACATTTGCAGCTGAAACACTTGCAGGTTATTTAATTCATTAATTTGATATTGGAGATAGTTTCGTGAGCCAGTAAGCAGTGCTGCAGTCATGGCCACTGGACTCTGATTTGTATGACTTGAGGAGCTCACAGATTTAACCTGTATTGTTTGGGTCAAGAGGATATTTGTGGCTTGCAATTTTCTACCATAGGTATTGTTCTGTGAAATATAGAGGTGTACTATGAAATGCGATGTGTTAGTATTTACCAGGTACCAGCCCAACAAACCTCTTTGGTTGAAAGGCCACTTCAGAATTTTCTTAATATGCTGCACTGTCAAACACTGAACTGTCTGAAGAGCTGCAATGAGCTATTGAGAAATGTTACCTAACACCTGAGATGAGGATCTGACATTGTGGAGTCTCTCGGGGCTGTGTATTAGAGACTTCATTTGCTAGCTCCCCTGCCTACCCAGTGAAGAAGATTGGTGTCCTGCAGAACCTGAAACGTTCCTTATAATCTGGCCTCCAGTGTGAGTGCTGTGTGACCCACTGGGTGCAGAATTCTGAGTGAAATGTTTATGATGGCAAAACTCTGTAACCCTCCGAAATGAAGATGATGATGGCCATCTTGTTTTGCATGAGATGCTGCTTGTGAGAAAACATCTTCAGGGAGGGTGGAGTAAACAAGGAGATTTGCCCTTGTCCGAATATTCCAGATTATGTTTGGGGGTGGTGGTCAGATGTTGATGCCACACTTTGAAAGGAAGTGGCCCCTATATACTTGGAGAAATGTAGAGGCTTTGATCAAATGAAAGGTTGGGGACCGTGCTGTGCTTCAAAACCCGGCCTCAGGAGGCAACATACAGTTTTCTAATGGTGGCATTTGAATCACTTGTGCACAATGAGAGATTCTTACGGTGCAAACTGCAGGAAATACATTCAGCCGCTGATGTGTTTCTTAGACCTGTTCACCCTTCAGTTAAAAAGAACAAGACTGAGACAGTCCCCTACAGTGGGGCAATGTATGATGTGTGTCTGTGGCAACAGAGAACCACTGCTTCATTGCACTGACACAGACAAGGCAAATCAGCTTTGATTTATTATTTTTCTCTCTCTTTCTCGTTCTTCACTCTTTGAATCCTTGCCTCCTTACTGTAATCGTTTTTTGTCGTGACACCCCAGTCCACTCTCTATTCTTACCTTGCCAGTTTGTTCTCCCTCCTATTATTTCAATTTCCTTTAATTTGTCTATCTGTCTCCGAGTATCACCCTCCTAATAGAAGTCCTATGTACTAGCCAGCACACCATAAATATCATACTCTCCCTATTTGAGCAAGTGGGTGAAGGGTCCTCTGGTGCCTTGCCCTTGCTTGCGCCTGAGTAATACTGATCAGCAAAATGCTAAACAAATATATTATATCCTTATCCGAAATGCTGTCACATTTGAAGGGCTGCATCTGGAGTAATACCTTGTTTATCAATACATGTTCCCAATTATATTTGCTGTCTCTTAATCTGTTGTTTATTATTGAGCTATTTGGAACATGCAGTAATAAATTATTTAGTGACAACAAAAAAATTATGATCTAAGGTAATAACAAGATCAATAATACAAACTAATCCTCACCCAGTACATTAGTCTGATGCCATCAAACGTTAGCAAATCATTCAGTTAATTGAATATTAACATTTGCCAGTTCTTAGAGATGATTTTCTTTACCTTGTTGGAAACATGGCTGGGTGTGTTTACACAGATTGGTTATTTTCAGTCTTTTGTTTTTATCCAGCAGGAGGATCTGCCAGTAGTTATTCCTTGCTCTGATATTGGCTCTCTGGATAAGTCATTTGGCTGCTACTGAATATCAAAAGTGCTCCCTGGAATACGGTCGAGCCCATTCTGGTTTTTAGGGACCAGGATGAGACCTGATCATGAAGCATGCCACTACTAGAGTGGGTGAGGGTATCACAAAAGAAACAATTGTGTTTCTAGTGCAGACGGAAATTATGTGTAAACGTCTGACATCAAACAAATGCATTGGATTAGGATACCCATTAGTTTGTATTATTGATTGGAAAGGGACCACGTATCGTTTTCCCATAGGGAATTTTCTCACCTCTCCAGTGGGAGGTCCACACTTTGCCTCCTTCTCTAATTAAGAGGAATAGCATCAACAATTACTGCTTTATTCTTCAGAGAGATGAAACCCAGGAAGAAACTCAACATAAGAGTAATGATATCTGAACTCGATGCATGACCACTGTATCCACTTTCCCATTCTCCCTAGGTGAGGGATGTGGTATACCACCGAGACAATATCATATGACAGCCCTAAAACCAATGTGCTGCACAAATGTAAATTTCAGCTCTTTGAGAACCAGAAATTACTTTAATAACTAATCTGGACTCCTGAACGTTTCTGGAGGCTTCTTCTTGCCAAAACAAATGAAGTTTAAATTCTTGCCAATCACGCTAGTTATTTCACTTATAACGTTATCACTAGGCCAGCAGATTCTTGAAGCTCTCTAACATTGGAGTCCCTCTTAATCCCAAAGTGTCATGTTTCTGTCTCATTTTAGACAATAGAAGGTGAATTTTTTTGCCATATCACTCCCTTCTTCTGAATCAATGCCTACTGCATCTATTCTCGACAGTCGGGCAATCTTGGAACCTCCATGGCTGCTTCCTAATGCCTAGATAATGATGTTGTGTATCAGCTGCACGTCTCTTACTTCTTTTCTGCAAATCAGGCGAATTGTGCAACATTTTTTCTTAGTGATGGATTCCACAGGAGTCAATAAGATCAGAGTCATCAGTCTCCAATATTAACTCCTCTGTAGATTCAATATACTGTGAATTGTGTAGGTTTTGAACAAGCTTCACCCTTGAATGTCTCTTTAGCCATCTTTTCCTTAAACCCAGTGTCTGAGTCTTTGCAGGAGACTCTGCCAAGTATTCTCCATCTGAACCATTCTCACATGTAGGTCCTCTATATTACCTTCAGCTACCCTCGTGTCAGCCCCGTTTTGGCAGTTTTAATCGAGCATAGAAACATTTTCTCAACTTTCCCCACGTTGAATTCATCATTGAATCAGGGCAGACAATTTATGGAACCTCCTATGTGTGTACAAGCTCAAGATTTGTTTTTTAAGCAAGCCCAAGGTTTGAAGACCTATTTTTTCTGTTACTCTCTCCCATAGTAATTGTCTCAGGCTCCACAAAGCAGGACAGTTGAAAGGTCACCATGAATGTTTAAAAACAAGTCCCAGGCGCCTGAGGGCAAGAGGTGAAAACCTGTGCAGAAGCCACCAGAAGGTCTGCTGCAGGTCTGGTTAACCATGGCAGCACTGCCGGTAGAAGTAGCTGGCCCCAGCTCTAAGAGTGTTAAAGTGCTATCCAGGCCTGCAAACAAAGTGCCAGCTCAGAACCTTCCACATCATACGCCACAGGATTACAACTCCGTATTACAGTACATAGATGTGCACATGGCGATTTTATTCCCAGGAGCAGGCAGGAGAAGACACATCACTACATATTGAGATTGACGACTCTCATGCACGTGTGAAGCTAGAGGGCTCTATTGTACTCGGGGAGTTTCTGTACCCCTCACCAGGGACAACAGTAGTGTGGAAGTCCAGAAATATTTATTGTTTTTTAAAGAAATCAAGTCATGCTGGTAAGGGCTTTGACTACTGAGGCGGAATAGCATAAAGCTAAATCTGCATATAATCATCTTAAGGTTGTACATGCTGTCCAAAACTAAGTGATACCTTAGAAATGCTCTGTATTCGTGTTAATCAAAACAACCAACCCCTCTTCATTGCCTCAGAAAAGGGTCATAAAAGAGAAAATAAAACTCTGCAATTTCCTTACCACACCTTAACTTTTTTTAAATAAAAAATCATATTAAATAATTTTGTTTAAAAAAAATGAATAATGAAGTACAGCCTTGTTAAGGATGCATTATAAAGGTAAAAAACATTGTATATACTCACCAGCATGGTATGTACCTGCATGGTAAAGGTCATGTGGGGGCAATGACTTCCAGGTAAGGGCTACATAACTATTGTGTTCTGTCCTTGGAGTGACAATTACATCTGTTGCAATCCCATAAAGGTTTGATCCATATTTTCTAGGGCAAAGGTTAGAAAGATGGCTTAACTCACTCAGTACTTGTGCTGAAACCTGTCTGTGACCTGCAGGTCACAATTTTAATTTGTGACAAGAGTAAGAACAATTTAGCTAGGTAATAGCAACTAACACCTACCTTTTACAGTGGTTACATATGCACAGAAAAATAATTACTCAAGGATACTCAGGACTTATGTCCACTTTGGGAAAGTCTGCTCCTTCAGTTCACAAATCAGATATTCCAACAGTATGGTCCATTGTTTAAGCTTCTTTGTTAGTTTATCCATCCCTAGGCCATCCACAGTTTCTGTTACTACATAGCTCCTGTAACATCAGCTTACTTGGATGGAGTGTTGTACCACCTGCAACATGTAGGAGATAATTTTCCCTTTCCATGTATGGAAAGGGTAAATCAATTAAGCAGCACACCTAGTAAAATGACTTCCAGACTCTGCTAGCCTAGAGTTGGTGGCCTTCCTGATCCCTCAAAGAACCTATCCCCAGAAAGGAGCATTCTAGGATATGAGCACAACATCTATGTCAATTTACCCCCTTGCACATAGTCTCTCCAACCTAAGTTATGTCTCCTAAGTACCAGTAATGCCGGTGTGGGGTGCCAACGATGTAGAATTTTGAAAAGTGTCTCCCTACCTCCAGCTGAACCTGCAAAATTGTTAGCTCCCTTTTGGTCCAGGGCTGAGGTTATCCCCAATTCTTTTTCCCATGCTCTTTCATAAAGGCAGCTTTCTATCTGCCATTAGGTTAAGTATCTTGTATTTGTGGGATACCTTATAACTATCATCGCCATAGAATAATAAAATATTTATGTCTGATAGAGACTTATAGGCGCCGGTTCCTTACCTTCGAATATTTCCCAGGCATCAGACTAGCTCCCGAAATGTTCAAGGAGTAACCCTGCGCACGCCAGTAGGTGGCATTATTGCACCCTGACATAATTTATTATTATTTTTTTTTTTTTTTTTTCACCAGTCAGTACAGATCCAGAGAGATATACCCCCAGTCTTTTTTTTGACTGATGTTTTTTCTCAGCTTTTTGCCAAGGCATTTTTTTTTTTTTAGATTTCAACTCCTGATGTGCTAGAGGCTTCAAACCTTGTAGTGCCTGTCACAGGCAGATCTCTTTCACAGACCAAAATCTGGTTTGCCTCTGGTGCTTGAAGCAGGATGACAACTTCTGCTAGGATTGCCACACCATGATTCCCATGGTACTGAGGGAACAGTCCCTCAAGCTCCTCGCTGCCTGACAACTCCTTGACGCTCTCGATCCCTGTCACAGAGAAGGTCCTGGGACTGCTCTCAGAGCCGCTCCCAATTGCCGTTGTCTTGATCCCAGTCATCTGGTAAGTCACATAAAGAAAAGAAGTCAAAACACTGTTTCACTTTTCCACAGTTGTCCAAATCATTAGACCTCTTGTGGGAATGTCTGCACTCTAGGCCTTCCTCCACGGTGGAGCCTGTTCCAGGGTCGATTCTGTGGTTCACAGAGTTTCCCGGAGCTGAAGCGTCCCCGCCTAACTCAAGGAGTTATATGAAGCTATGCACCTCATATTTGTGTGTCTGCTTAGTTGTTGCTTCTGAGATGACTGATGCCCAGCAGCAGCGCAGGACCCATCTTGATCCCCAACTCTGACCTGAAGCCAGATGGGCTTCACCAGAAGCTGACTCTGGCGCCTACCATTACCATGCCTTCCAAATCAGAACTAGTGCCTTTTTCTTTTGACAGGCCTGGAGAGGGTGACAATATGGAGGCGAAAGATGGTACAAGAAACTGGCCGATGCCAGTGTTTTGGACACCTCACCCATACACTGGCCTTGTCTTTTCCCCTACCATCGCTATGGAGGAGGGTGCCTCATTCGCAATGGTGGTGTGGAGGGCATCTGAGGTCCTGAACCTTCAGCTGCCTACATTGGCCCACATTGATTGTTCAAAACCTTTGTTCTTATATAAAGAGCAATGAACCACTCTGGTACGGAATACCTGTCATCCATGATACATCATTATATTCTTTGGAGAATCTTGCACTCTTCCCGTGGCCACTTGGCCAAGGTTCCAGCTAGCAGAAGCAGGAGGCAGACCCTTCTTCCTTCTGTGCCCACCAGCCTGGAATAGGCTTCCTGCTAAACTGCATCAAATTGAAGTTGAGATGAGAGATCTTTTAGAAAGAAACTCAAAACTTGGCAATTTTCACTTTAGTCTCTCTGTATATATTCTTACCTTACATTCCGCTTAGTGCCGGGACACTCATTTTGAGTATCCACGGGCCTTATAAATCCTGCATTTATTCATTTACTCCTTCCGATTCATAATGCCCCAGTGGGATTCTAATTTGGTTCCAACCTTTTTGATGTGTGCTCCTTTTGGGCCTCTTCACAACTGTCCTCTGAGGCGTTTCACTTTGAAAACAGCCTTCCCTGTGGCAGAGTGAGCGAGCTGCATGCCTTATCAGCTAATCCACTTCACTTCTTTATCCTGACGGTTGTGCTTCACACTAGGGCCTATTTTCTGCCAAAAGTGGTCATGCCTTTTCATGTAGGCCAATCAGTCACCTTGCCTACTTTGTGCCCACCCCCTGTCCTTCTAAGGAAGAGGACAGACTCCTCTACCTGGACTCGAAAAGAGCATTGGTGTTCTACTGTAATCATATCCAGGAGTTCTGGATGGCCGACCAACTCTTCGGGTGGTATGTAGGTGCAAAGAGAGGTCAAGCGGTGCTGGAGCAAAACATCTCTCGTTGGGTTGTGCTCTGCATCAAGATCTGCTATGCACTGGCATAAAAGCAACCCCTTGAGGGCTTCTGAGCTCATTCCACCAGAGCTAAAGCTGTAACCACTACGTTAGCATGCAGAGTCCCGGTCCTGAACATCTGCCAGGCAGCAATGTAGGCATCTCTGCACATGTTTAAGAAACACTGCTGCCTGTACAGTCAGGCCCGTAGGGACAGGAACTTTGTCCATTCTTTCTTGTTTGATATTGGTTTGTAGACCTACCTCCGGAGATGGTACTGCTTGGGTAACTAGTTACAGGTAAGGAATTTGCAGCTTGTAGTCCCTATCAGATGGACAAGTTACTTACCATTGGTAATGCCTTATCTGGTAGAGGCTATATCTAGTTGCAGATTCTGTACCTATCCTGCCTGCTCTGTGAACAGATTTCTAGAGCCAGGTACTTCCCTTTGAGGGCCCTAGTTTTGACACACCAGTGGCCGTATTCTTCATGGCTCTGCACTTCTGAAAAGAAACTGATGTTGGCGTGCATGGGTGGCGCCTATATAGGAGCCACAATGTACTGGGATACTGCTCTCAAACTCTTCTGGATCCAGTCTGACACCTGGGGAGAATTCAAAGGTAAGGAATCTGCAGCTAGAGGTAGTCTCTACCAGATAAGGCATTACCAAAAGGTAAGTAACTTGTTCTTCTAGTGACCATAACATTGGCCTGAACGGTTCAGCGAACTGCAGACCTGCTCTGTACAACCTCTTTATAACATCTTTCTACCCAGACAAAACTGGCTATGAAGACTTGTGCGTCCTTCCTTTTGAAGGTTGTGACACCCTTTCATGTAAAACTTACACAACACAAAAAAGTATCCCCTGCCTGTAAATTGACAAGGTATTTTGTCTGCTAGAAGTCACCTTGCCTATAGAGAAAAGCTTGTTCTTTTTGTTAGACCGTTATCCACTCGAATAGCGGCATGCTTCATCATCAGGACTCATCCTGGTCCCTAAAAGCCAGGTTGTACTCGACCATTTTTCAGGGAGCACTTCAGATAACGTGAACCGGGGTCCTCAAGATATAATAAGATCCCCTCAAACCAACTAAGGTATTCCTTTATTAGTGGTGGTTTGGATAAGGTTAAAATTTCTAATGGAAAAAAGGTGTTCAGGAAATTATAGTCCTACTACTCTAATTGCTAGTCGAGATGTTTCATCTCTATAGCAGATGACCTATATGGTTTAGGGCTTTAATTAAGACATTCACAGTGCTCCTGAACTACTTATGTAACATTAGCAACGTGCAAACCAATAAAGCATGCAAGATGAGATTACTCCCCTACTAGCTGCCATATTCCCACTTGACTCCTATGTATGTTAAGAACATCAATTCAGATTGTTCTAGTCATAGTGAAATAATCTACATTATTTTAAACTCGGTGTATGGTGCCTGACTGAGGTTTTCACCCTCATTTGTGACCCATGTTGCAAGACAGTGCTGACAAATCACTCTCATTTGCATGCAGACATGCACTTCACATTTGTTTTTTAAAACAGTGTTTCGTGGTCTGGAGCTACTTATGCCACACCAACTGTGTAATTGTTTCATGACCGCAAACCATGCTTGGTGAAACTGATGCCCCATCTTCTGTACATGCGTAGTTCTTGTTGCATGGAACACTTACCCTATTATGGAATCCTATAACATGGGAAAGGGGGCTTGCCCCTGTAGTGACAAACTGCAAGTATATCACGTTTGTCACAAAAGAAGCAATGTTATTTTTGAAGTAGCACCAAGTCCCCAATTTTATGTGGGTGGCATAGGGGTACAAAGAAGAGAAGAAAGCAAGAGATCAATTTAAAGGAAGGAAGTCACTTAGTCGTTTCCATCATGAGACAGTGCGAGAGGTGTGGAGTGTCTGACTTGCTTTGTCAAGGGTTATATGCAGTTAGCACCCACTCAGCATCACATTCTCCACCTGACTCAACATCTGTTTTTAGCGTATGGAGTGTGTGCTTGTATGTTTCAGGCAGTTGGAGCTACCCTCCGGAATGCATGCACTTGTCATCATGGCATATGTGTCCGTAATATTCATGAACGTTGTAGTCCCTCAACCATGTTACTGCCACAAATGCAGGCCCCATGTTGTCATAGTGCCCCTGCTAGTGTAAGACTCATAGGAAAGGCAGTTTCCCATGTGACAGACTTTTTCCATCTCAGGGTTTTTGTTGATTTGACCCTTTAATGTAGGCCAAACCATCACTTTGCCTAACTTCTCTGGTCCACCTCATCCTTCAAAAAAATCCAACAGACTTTACCGAGTGGGCCCAAAAAGAGCGCTGTCTCTCTACATTGATTGCACAAGAGAGTTCTGAGTGGACAATCCACTCTTTGTAGGCTATTATTGAGCTAATAAAGGGAAGACAGTGTAGGAACAAACCTAATGATGGATAGCGCTCTGCATAAAAAATCTGCCCCACATTGCCCACAAGGCAACCCCTTGAGAGCTTGTGTGCACCATCTACTAGTGCCAAGGCTGCGACCAGTGTATTAGTTTGCAGAGTCCCTGTCCTGGACATTTGTCAGGCAGCAACGTCTGTATCCTTGCATGCTTTTACCATGCACTATTCATTGGATGATAAGGTCCGTCATGACTGGCATTTTGCTAGTTCGTTCCTGCAGGACTTTTTGGTCTGTTTGCAGGCCCACCTCCAGAGTGGTATTGCTTGGGTATCAATTCTAAAGTAAGGCTCTATCAGATGAAGAAGTTGATTACTTTCTGTAACGCCTTATTTGATAGAGAGACTCTTTCTAGCCACAGATTGCTTACCAACCCTCCCGCTCTTAGGGTCATCCTTTAGAGGGCCGTAATACTGGATACCATTATGTCAGCATTTTTTGTGGCTCTGTGCTTTTGGTGTGGAAAGTTGCCAAAAGAACCTGGCTTCAGCAGGCAGGAGGGTGGAGGGGGGGGGCACCTATAAAGGCACTGTGCAAATCACATTTGGCGTGGCTGACCATAGCCAAAAGACTCTTCCTACTGGCACACAGGTGTACTGGTAAAAAATGTTTTTTTTATTATAAATTATATTCTAAGGTAAGGAATCTGCAGCTAGATAAAGCCTCTAACAGATAAGGCATTACCGAAGGTAAGTTACTTATTTATTAGAACAGAGACCCCTGCTACTAAGGAGTGATGTTTTGGAGATCTAAATCATATTGCATTGTTCACGTCCGTTATTAATTGTTTAATATTTGGGCAAGGTGGCTCTTATTTTAAGTTGTGCAACATGGCACTTACTTGATTTATAAACAAAAAACTACCTGTCTTATTCTGACTGCATAATGTGAGACCTGAGCATTTGTTTATCATGTATGTATGTTTAACTATCTGCAGAGGGGGTAGACACGCATGCATAATTGTATTGTGCAGCTTTTCTGCAATCCCCTCTCATTTTGGGCATTTTTGTGAGAGCTATGTTTTTCATTTGACGTTTTTAACTTTGTTTTCAGATCTGTTGACATAATTTCTCCCCAACAAGGGATTACTTCATGAATTCTTTGTTTTTCATTCTTTGTCACTTTTATTTCAGTGACCAGATTTCCTCGACCCATTTCACCACTTCAAGATGTGGCCACAATTATTGGGAGTAGAGAACAGTTGGCAGTGCTGTTACAGCTCTATGATCATCAACTCGAACATGAAGGGACAACAGGCTGGGAAAATTTGCTGTGGGTTGTAAATCAGCTGTGAGTGTTTATTTTTTCATTCTTGTTTCTTCCTATGACGTTGCAATGTCCTGTCGATGGTTCTGAACTTGGTTCATTACTAATGTTCACTGTGTTAGTGTTATCTCAATCTGTCATGTTGGCACTGATGATTTGTGCGAGTTATTTCACATTGGATCTTCACTGATTTTCCTGAACTCCAAATAGCCTACCTGTACGATCCCCAAATCCAGAGATACTACTTTATCACTGCTTACCTAAAATCCACCTTTTCTTTCTTTTTAAAGCTGGCCAATTATGCTGTTCAATTGATAAGATCGAGGGAAAAGCATATTGATTTTTTTCCAAATGAAAGAAAGTGGGGAGACAGCACACTCTTCAAGAGAGAACTATTTGTTGCCTCTTTCACTTTGTCCCAGAGAGCTCTACTTTGGAGGTTTACAGACTGCTTATTTTTCAACTTCATGCAGTTAGAATTCATAAAACTTGGCCTTACCCTTTTTTTCTTATGGTGACAAATATTGGTCAGATTCATTATATGCTCTCTAAATTCGACCTTGTTGGTGCTGTTGTTCATTCACATCCATTTTATGTGAAAATATTTGTTTTTCGCAACAAAAGTCATAGGGACCTGCGTGAATTTTATACCTAGGCATTTGTGACAGCTGCTCTGTGCAGGTGTGCCCAGTGTAAGGGCACTTAAAAATCAGGATTCACTTCACATGTAGGAAAAAATGAAGGGCCTCTTTATTGCCATCATCTGGCAGTTACCAACCCACAAAAGCCTAAGAAGTTGCTGCCTCCAAATTATTGTTTTGCGAGGCAAATGTTTGTCCTCATCAGAAGACTGCGACAACTGTGCAAGGAAATTCATTTGCATTATTCATGGCAAATTCTGAAAGTCTCTACAAGGAAATCCCCAGTGTGCAGGAAACCCTAAAACATTAGTATGATTGCCATCAAGCTCAAAGTTGAAGCATATGTCCTAAATCATTGAATAAGTAGGACAGTCTGGTTCAGTGTCTACTTAAGGAAATTAGGACTTCACCATCAAGACACACAATTTTAAACTAGTCCGTATCGAGGGACAATCACTGGGTATATAGTGGATGAGTTGGACTTCTCATCCACAGTTAGTAAATAAGATGCATCTCTGTTCAGTCCTTCCTAGATAGCCATTGACAAAAGTGGACGTCCTGTTTGAAATTCCTTCATTTAGATGTGTTATTTTTGAGATGGTACACCAAAGGAGTCCTTCAAAATATATTGCTGTTGGTCCCAGGACTCCTTGAGCTGACAGTTGCATGTTGTTAATGCCACCTGTGTCAAAGGCTGCAGTACCTCGACTGATTAATAATTATAGACTAACAGAGCAAGATCCAGCATTCGTTACAATGTTAGCAATCAAGAATCCTTACCTCTAAGCCACTGTAAAATTGAAAGCTTCCAGATACCACTAGTAGCATTGGTGTGTTAATCAAAGAACACATGCGCCTGTGCAGCAGCAAAAAAAAAAAAAAAACTTAAAAGCTAGCAAGTCAACCTGATGCTTCGAAAGCTTGCAGTCATGCCAATTGTGGAAGAACATAGTAAAAGAAATGTTATTCCTTCAGTCACTACGATTTGAGGTAATAGTGACAAATGCCTCTCCAGCGATAGTGGTCCCACTGGGACTCGTATCTGCTAAAGCTCAGTCCTGTTTGTGGTGAGCAGTAGGATGAATATGCATCACTTCACGATGCAGGAAGACATGATTTAACTGCAGAAGTAAGACTTCTCCTACTGGCGTATAAAAAGGAATGTCTAGCAGAGCAGTCCACTTGCATTGATTGTAGAATGAGAGAACAAATCTAGTAAGGTGCATCACTGAACATCATGAACTGGTTATTGGTGACCATGTTCTCAACCAAGAAAAGCCTCAAATAGATCTCTGTTATTAGCAGGTGACTGGCTCCAAAGTGAATATACTCTAGACGAAATGGCCAAGATATTTCTTTGTACTCTTCCCCCAGTCCATCTTATTCTGAAAGCCATTATCAGGTAGAAACAACCCAAGATGAGAGCTGCATTAACTGCTCGGGGTGACATCATCAGGGGTGCTTGATAGAGATACATCACTAATAAAAGTATCCAAACAAGCCCTTAAAAGCTCCTGCTCAGGGTATATGATTGAATCATTGATACAATATCCCATCTCCTGATTTTATCAAATGTGGCATATCTGGTATGTCTTCATGCCCAAGAAACGTATGTAGTGCATTCCCTGGAGTTCATATTTGTCATTATGTGACTTAAAAGTTCCCAACCAGAGTGCTGAACTCCACTGGACATATGGATTCATTCAAAGTTAACATATTTTCAACACCAGTGGCCACATGTCCCCATCTGTGGGCCAGAACTCACTGGTGGTTGGTGGTAACTGAATCATAGTCATACATTAAAGTCTTGTACATAATGTATATCAGTTTGGGGCGGTTGCCTACACCCCCCTCCTCGGTAAATAAATTTACCAGGGAGGGAAATTCCTGAGTTCTCTCCAATTTTGTGATGTAGATGTGAGGCATGTACATGGACAGCTGGTGTATCTGTTGCTGCTATGTATGTGAGTAGCCCCAGGTTGGTAGGTTTCAATTGATCTTGCAGGTAGCTGCCTCCCATTTGTCTGCTTGTAAGTTCCTTTACGGCTTCATCCTCTGTCTCCTTGCATGTTCATTTGTTATGTAGGTGTGGGTCTGCTGTGGCTCATAAAACTCTTCTACGGCTTGAAGAGTGATTCTTGATGCCCCACTGATTTGAGTAAATTGTGGTATAACTGATAGTGGAGTGCTATTACAAATATCTCCACAAAAGGAGTGGCCAAAAGCATGGTCCCTGCTCTTTAATATAAATTTACTCAGTTCCCATGGCTGTATCTTATGTTTAAATCAGAATGATGAGCTCAAACCCAGCAACAGCCTTTGATTGACAACGGCTGTTGGAAGATGGCGCTGTATATACCGTATTTATCGGCGTATAACACGCACTTTTTCTCCCTGAAAATAGGGGGCAAATGATGTGTGCGTGTTATACGCCGATATAATGTTAAGGTTTTTTTTTCTGAAATGTCCTCTTAAAATGAGGTGCGTGTTATACGCCGATAAATACGGTACTATTTCAAAGTGAGAGATAGTGTGCAGAGAGTCCAAGGGTTCCCCTTAGAGGTTGATAGTGTCAAAATTAGATAATACTAATGCTCTATTTTGTGGTAGTGTGGTCCAGCAGTAGGCTTATCAGAGGGTAGTGTTAAGCATTTGTCGTACACACACATGCAATAAATGAGGAACACACACTCAGAGACTTAACTCCAGGATAATATGTTTTTATATAGAAAAATATATTTTCTTAATTTATTTATAGAACCACAAGATTCAAGTTTGAGGTAAGTAAATGCAAGGTACTTCACACAGGTAAGTATAGAACTTTGATTTAAAACAGTAGTACACACAGTTTTGGTTAAAATGGCAATAAGCTATTTTAAAAGTGGACACTGCAAAAATGAACAGTTCTTGGGGAGGTAAGTTTTCGTTACTTTTTCAGGTAAGTAAAGCACTTACACAATCAGTCTCCGGGGCATAGGCAGCCCACCGTTGGGGGTTCAAGGCAACCCCAAACCACCACACCAGCAACACAGAGCCGATCAGGTGCAGAGGTCAAGGGAGAGCTCAAAACACATAGGTGTCTATGGAGAACAGGGGTGCTCTGGTTCCAGTCTGCTAGCAGGTTAGTACCTGCGTCCTCAGGGCAGACCGGGGGGTTTGTAGAGCACGGGGGGAAAGGGGGACAAGCACACAAAACACATCCTCAGTGGCACAGGGACGGCTGGGTGCCGTGTGCAAAGTAGGCGTCGGGTTTTGTATTGAAAACAATGGAGGGACCCGGGGGTCACTCTGGCGAAGCAGGGAGAGCACACGGGGGCTTTTCGGGCCAGCCACCGACTGGGCTAGGATGAGGGCCGCCTACTGGTCACTCCTGCCCTGGTAGATGGTTCCTCTTGGTCCTGGGGGCTGCGGGTGCAGTGCTTGGTCCAGGCGTCGGGTTCCTTTGTTACCAGGCAGTTGCAGTCAGAGGGAGCCTCTGGATCCTCTATGCAGGTGTTGTATTGTGAATGTAAGGGCTCGCGCTGATAGCGCGAGCCGGTGAATGTTAGATATGTAATGGCCTGCGCTGATAGCGCGAGCCGGTGAATGGTAGAATGTTGTGGGCGAATGTTGGGAGATGAATGTGAGAGATTCGGGGACGGTTGAGAAGGAGGAGATGGGACAAGGGACGGCGGCTCTGTATGAGGCCGGGGCTTTTTACTATTGAAATATACTTGTAAGCTTCAACCTATTTGAAGAATTAAGAAGTTATCCTACCATTCTCGTTCGCCTGTTGTTGCGGCCGGAACCATACACGACAAAATTGGCGACGAGTTAGCACCGTCTGCATCTGATTGTGATCCTCAACTTCACCATTGCAATCCTGAACTCCTACGTGCCCACGCAACTCGACCAGCGGATGCCTGTGAGTTACTGTTTTTTTTTTCCAGCCTAAAGTGCTGAAACATTGACTATACACGCTCGCGCTGTGCTCCGCGCTACGTGCTCGTATCTTCTGGCGTCTCCTTGCAACGTTCAGCTTGTTATTCAACAACTAGACCGCTGACCTTCATGCGGCCTAAATAACTTTTGGAACTCAGGAAATATTTCCTGAGGTTTAAAGGATAAACCAAGCAGTAATATTAATTTAAGTGAACTTGCACTTCATTTCGAATATTTAGACATTGACGTTATATATTTTTGAAGTTGTGGAATATATATATATATTTTTTTCCTTCTTGTTCGCACGCACTTATGGCTTCTGGTAATTTGAATCTTCCACCTCCTCAACCTTTTATTCCTGGTAGTAGTGATGTTTCCATTAAATGGCAAGAATGGCGAGAGTATTTTATAAACTACATTTCTGCATGCGATGAAGATAACGACTTTTCAGGAGAAAAAAAGAAGAACATTTTATTGCATTGTTTAGGGCCGCACGGTCTTAAGATTTACAACAGAATTGAAAAGAAACAAAGAGAGCAAGGAGATGTTTTTTTTCATGCATTAGAGGATTTAGACAGGTACTATTCTCCAGCGGTGTGTGTGGGAATTGATCGCTATAAGTTTTTTCACAGGAAACAAAACAAAGAGGAAACGATTGAGGAATACGTTTCAGCCTTAAAAAATTTAGCCTTAACGTGTAGATTTTGTACCCTACATGACGAGTTCATTAGGGACCAGATAGTTATGCACGCTGCCAACCAGAATATACAGGACTGCTTATGGACTAAAGGGGAATCGCCCTTGTGTAGCTGAAGTAATAGAAGTGGTCAAGAAAGCGGAACTTACTGGAAGATGTGCAAAAGCTGTCCTACAGGGGAATTCTAAAGTGGATGATTCGATAGGAGAGTCACATAAGTTGGTGAATAGAGTTATAGAGTCAAAGAAATGTCCACCAGATGGATTTTCGAGGAAGACCAGTTCTTACAGGAACAGGAAGTCAAAAAGAGACACTTCTAAGGCAGAGGTTACTTGTTTCAGATGTGGATTACTGGGCCATTATGCGAATGATAAAAGCTGTCCAGCACGCAATCAGAAATGTTCTGGTTGTGGTACTGTTGGCCATTTTATCAAGGTTTGCAAGAAAAAGAAAGGCACTGCAATAAAGTTGTTAGAGGATGCTACTGAATCAGCTTCCTCCTCAGACAGTGAAGACAAGAATATGTGGGTGCTTAACATAAGGAATGCCGGAACAGGAACGCCAGATGGACTACAGAAAAGACCAAAGTGTGACATATCTATAGAGGGTGTTACCATTACGATTACCGCTGATTCTGGGTCACCTTAAACAATTTTTAATGAACAAGTTTGGTTGAAAAAGTTGAAACGCACTGTTGGTGGGGGTTTGGACACACATGATATCTCACCCAAAAGTTTTACGGGGCAAACAATCCAGCTTCTTGGCTACAAAAAATTGTCATTTGCATTTAAGGATCGTAAAGCTGAATGTAAGATGTATGTGTCAAAATCAGGACCATCAGTTTTAGGTTGGTGGGACCAAGGTGCACTAGGAATGGTTTTAAATCCAAATGGTTCAGAACCCGTATCGGTGGTTCAGGAAGATAGTGTGTGCGATGCTACCATGAAGGACATGTATCCTTTAGTATTTTCAGGAACTGTGGGAAAGTTAAAAAGATTCCAACATAAGATAATACTTAAAAAGGACACCATTCCTGTTATTCATAAGGCAAGGAATATTCCTTTTAGCATCAGGAATGAGGTTTCCAACGAGTTGGACAAATTGCTACAAAGTGGTATCATTGAACAGATTGAGTAATCTGATTGGATTTCCCCACTGGTGGTAGCTAGACGTTCTAATGGCAAATTGAGGCTATGTGTAGACCTAAGGGACCCTAATAAGAATATTTTGGTTGATCAATTTCCATTGCCAAAGATCAATGAGGTCGTAGCGCTAACCAAAGGCAAGGAATGGTTTACCACGATAGACCTTACTTCTGCATATCATTAAGTTCAGTTACATCCTGATAGCCGTAGATTAACCGCATTTATTACGCCCTTTGGATGTTATCAATTTGTTAGAGTTCCATTTGGTTTGGCTTCTGCAGCAGCTATGTTTCAAAGGCTGATGTATAAGCTTTTTAGTAAAATGTGGGACGTGTTGTTTTTCCAAGATGATATTTTAATTATGGGGGATTCGAAATATGACCATGACACTAGAGTCAAGAATGTTCTTCAAGTATTAGAAGATAATGGACTTACGGCTGAGCATAGCAAGTGTAAGATAGCCATGAAAAGCGTCACTTATTTGGGACACGAAATTAGTGGCAGGGGTGTTGAACCAAAAGCTAGTCTTGTTGAAGCCATTAAGAATTCACCAGCTCCTACTAACAAGGACGAAGTTAGAGCTTTTTTAGGTCTAGCGGAATATTATGCTAAGTTCGTGCATAACTTTTCCCACAAAACGTTTCCTATTAGACAATTGTTAAAAGGAAAGTGCATATTTAAGTGGTGTGAAGAGTGTGAAGCAGCATTCAAATTGATTAAAAATTACATTATTAGCGCACCTGCTTTACAAGGTTTTGACCCTAATCTACAATGTATAATTACAACTGATACCAGTTATAAGGGTTTAGGAGCTGTCCTTACACAAATTGATACGAATGGTAAGGAATGCGTAATTGCATTTACTTCTCGTTCTATCACCAACACTGAAGCAAAATACTCAGTAATCGAAAGGGAGGCCCTTGCATGCGTGTGGGGTTTGGAACACTTCAGATCATTTGTTTGAGGTATGAATGTCATCTTGCGTAGCGATCACAAACCGCTTACCAAGGTGCTTACAACAAAAGGATTATTCAAAGCCTCCCCACGCATTGCCTGGTTATCCATAAGATTGTTGGACTATAAGTATGAAGTACGTTACGTACCCGGGATTAAGAATAAGATTGCTGATTTCTTAAGTAGATGCTGTTGGTGAATACTGTGGAAGGGGAGAAGGAGTTGGAGGATTGTTGTGTAGCTGAAGTAATACCCTCAGCCTTTCAGGGCATCTCTGAAGGTGAATGGGATAAAGCCATGGGGGAAGACGAAACATTAAATAAAGTTCAAATTTTGTTAAGAGAAGGTTGGCCCCTTAAAACAAATCTAGATGAAGGTGTGAAGGGGTTTTGGGAGGTTAAGGAAGAGTTGTCTGTGGAACATAATAGATATTGCGCAATGGTAGAGTAATTCCTCCCGAGACACTCAGATGGAAAATTCTGAATTTATGCCATGATGGACATTTGGGCATATCTAAAACGAAAAGTAAAGTTAAACAATTATATTGGTGGCCAGGGATTGATTTAGCTGTGGAAAGGACGGTAAGAGATTGTGTCCTATGTAATGAGTCAGAAAAAACGTTATCCACGTTCAAACCGCCGTTAGTTCCAGTAGGGTGTCCAAACATGCCCTGGGAGAAGATTGGTCTGGACATTACTGGACCAATACAGGTGAAAGATGGTTATAGATTTATTGTGATGATGTTTGATCATTTCTCTAAATGGCCTGAAATTGGAATGGTGACTAAGGTGGACTCCTGGTCCATTGTAGAATTTTTGGATAATGTTTTTTTGAGGGAGGGCCTACCCAAGACCATTATTACTGATAATGGGGTGCAATTCACATCTGACAAATTCAAGGCTTTCTTAATGAGGTGTGGTATTAAACACATTACAACTTCCAACTATCATCCAGCAGATAATGGTGCTGTGGAACGGTTCAACAGAGTGTTGAAAAATAGTATACAATTGGCTGTATGCGCAAAGTTAGATTAAGAAAAGGAAGTTTGGAAAACGGTTTGGTCATACAGAACTACACCATGCAGCTCTACAGGTCACAGTCCATTTGAGATAATGAGAGGAAGGGTCCCACTGAGGAAAGATAATGTAGGTTGGATGATTGATGGTAGGGAAAGCTGTTGGACAAGTGAGAGTGTTAGGAAAAATATTAAGGGGGCGCAAATCCGTTCGAAGGAGTTTTATGATGCAAAACATAAATGCAAAAGTATAAGTATACAGGTGGGTGATTTAGTTAGGGTGAAGGTTCCAGGTTTTAAAAAGTGTGAGAAGGGAAAGTTCTATCCTCCTTTGACGGTCACAAAGATTTTGTGTAATGCTGTACAACTTGAAAACGGAAAAGTATGGCACCTAAGCAGAGTTTCCCCATACAAGGGTTCAGGTAGGGGAAAATTGATTGGAACTGACTGGTTTATGTATGACGATACTGGGAATAAAATGGGTTTGCAAAGTGCCAATGTTGCACAGACTGCGCAGGGCAGAAAAAGCAGTGTTAGTCCTGCGGTTGTGGAACACAGAACCGAAACAAAGGATAAAGGTGACAATGCACGGAATGGTGACATGACAAGTGTGAAGAATAATATTAGCAGATGTTGCAGGAGGATCATGAAACCAGGAAAACTCAATGACTATGTATGTAACTGAGTCTCTGTAAAGATTCAGGAACTAATTTATGAATTTATAGGAAGTGTATAGCATTTATGTATTTATGAAATATTTGTAGGATTTATTAAGTAGATATTACAATGTAGATTTATGCTTCATATAGCGATAGGTATATAGTATATGTATCTTATCACATAGCGATAGATATATAGTGTATGTTCCTTATCCCATTGTTACAGAAAATAAATATTGTGTAAAGGGGAAGATGTGTTGTATCATAAATGTAAGGGCTCGCGCTGATAGCGCGAGCCGGTGAATGGTAGATATGTAATGGCTCGCGCTGATAGCGTGAGCCGGTGAGTGGTAGAATGTTGTGGGCGAATGTTGGGAGATGAATGTGAGAGATTCGGGGACGGTTGAGAAGGAGGAGACGGTACAAGGGACGGCAGCTCTGTATGCGGTCGGGGCTTTTTACTATCGAAATATACTTGTAAGCTTCAACCTGTTTGAACAATAAAGAAGTTATCCTACCATTCTCGTTCTCCTGTTGATGCGGTCGGAAACATACACGACAGCAGGCATCGCTATGGGGGTGCAGGGAGGTCACTTCAGGGTGTCCACGTCTTTGGAGTAGCCTGGGGGCCCTCTCTGCGGTGTTGGTTCTCATGAACTCGAGCCGGGGGCGTTGGGTGCTGAGTGTGAGGACTCTTTAAAGTTGCTTCTTTGTTGTTATTTTGCTGCTGTTTCTGGACACAGCCGCTGTCCTCAGGAGGTTCTTGGTCCTTTAGGTGCAGGTCAGTCCTCTTAGTCCTCAGAGGTCGCTGGTCCCACTGGATGCGTCGCTGTGCAGGTTCTTTGAGTCTGGAAACAGGCCGGTAGGGCTGGGGCCAAGTCAGTTGTCGTCGCCGTCGTCTCTGCGGTGCTTTCAGGTCAGCAGTCCTTCTTCTTGTAGATTGAAGTAATCTGATTTCCTTTGTTCAGGGTCGCCCCTAAATACTGAAATTAGGGGTATGTTTAGGTCTGGGGGGAAGTAGCCAATGGCTACTGTCCTGTAGGGTGGCTACACCCTCTTTGTGCCTCCTCCCTGAGGGAAGGGGGGCACATCCCTATTCCTATTGGGGAATCCCCCAAAACCAAGATGGAGGATTTCTTAAGGCAGGGGTCACCTCAGCTCAGGACACCTTAGGGGCTGTCCTGACTGGTGGGTGACTCCTCCTTGTTTTTCTCATTATGTCCTCCAGACTTGCCGCCAAAAGAGCGGGCTGTGTCCTGAGGGGCGGGCATCTCCACTAGCTGGGATGCCCTAGGGCGCTGTAACAACAGGCATGAGCCTTTGAGGCTCACCGCCAGGTGTTACAGTTCCTGCAGGGGGTGGTGAGAAGCACCTCCGCCCAGTGCAGGCTTTGTTCCTAGCCACAGAGTGAGAAAGGCACTCACCCCATGTGGCCAGAAACACATCTGGTTGTCGCAGGCTGGCAGGAACTGGTCAGCCTAACACCAGGAGTCGGACTAAGATCTCTAAGATGCCCTCTGTGCATTTTTCAATAAATCCCACACTGGTATCAGTGTGGATTTATTGTGCTGAGACGTTTGATACCAAACGTTCCAGATGTTAGTGTAGCCATTATGGAACTGTGGAGTTCGTGTTTGTCAAACTTCCTGACCATCTACTCCTTATGGCTACCCTGCACTTACAATGTCTAAGGTTTGGCTTAGACACTGTAGGGGCATAGTGTTCATGCAACTATGCCCTCACTTGTGGTATAGTGTACCCTGCCTTAGGGCTGTAAGGCCTGCTAGAATGGGTGACTTACCTATGCCACAGACGGTGGGATGTGGCATGGCACTCTGAGGGGAGTGCTATGTCGACTTAGTCATTTTCTCCCCACCAGCACACACAAGCTGAGTGAGGGGTATAAGACATGCTGCAGCCCTGGCCACAGGGCCCTTGGTACCAATTACAAGGGACTTATCTGTGTGCCAGGGCTGTGCCAATTATGGGAACAAAGGTACAGTTTAGGGAAAGAACACTGGTGCTGGGTCCTGGTTAGCAGGATCCCAGCACTCTTTCTGTCATAACTAGCATCAACAAAAGGCAAAAAGTTAGGGGGTAACCATGCCAAGGGAGGCATTTCCCTAGAACGGCCCATCTGGAAATAATATATTTTCGCAATGAGTAGTATGGGTCCCTTAAAACGTTGAAGTGCTTCCCTCCGGAATAGGGACTTATTGACCTGACATCATTCACCTGCTTGCATTAAGTGATTGTTGTACACTAGTACTTATGATAGCAATTGAGTAGGGTAAGATTCAGTTACTGCACTGTGCTGTAGGACTGAGAAAGAAATCATGTATGTACTTGTATCTATCTAAGGGCCAGCAGGAAGACTATCCTCTGTACAGATAACCTTCCCCACTTTACAGTACGCTTTAAGATGCAACTCAAACCCTAGATCTGAGTGCTGTTGAAAAGTCAGTCCAAAGACACATCTTAGTGAGAATTTGAAAGTCCTTCTGTGTCTTTCCTATGTCTCTCTGATTGCCAGCACTGCTTTAGAGAATCAGCACTGTTGCCTATTCAACTGCAAGTTGAGTAAAGGAAAACTTTCATAATTTCCAAGGCAAACAAGTGATATATGGTGGCCTTGGAGATTTGTCATCTCTCCACTCATTCTCTGCAGGCTATTTCCCTCCTTTCACCCTGGCTGGAATGCCTATGGAACTTCTTACAAGTTACGAGCCAGCTGCTGCAAACCTGACTTTGAGTTACACCAGACTCCGTCTTCGCCAATAAAATTACAAAGACATCTTTGCTAGACTTGACTAGCATGTCACCATAGGCTATGCTTGTGTAGGTGTGGATCATTTTTTAAGTTCAAATCTGTCTTTTTTCAAATCCAGCCAGCCAAGGGTGCTACACCATTCTTAAAAAAGAATACCTCTAAACAGGTTGGGACCCCCATCTGGAATGTGAAAAAGCTAGGTGACTGCAAGTGTATCAACAGATATTCACTACAGAACATATTCTCAGTTCTGTCTTAATGCTCCCCCAGAGGACTGTGGTGGGGGGGAGGAAAGCAGAAGGACAAATCGAGAAAAATACCTCCATAAAAGAACTACAGTTTATGTCCAATTATTCTTCCTGTCCACCAGGTGCCAATTCAGCAGAACTGTACTCCCTCATTGGTGTTCACTCTGGTTGAAAATGAGAAAGGGCGTGGCAGTCCACCTGGAGAACATGTATTTCATCCCTTGCTAATCAACTTGTAAATTCATAGACTAGCCCACTAAAGAATAAATTCCTCAATTTATCAGTTCATGTCACACTTTCATGATTGCTTTTTCCATGACAAGGTTTGTGGGTTTAAGTCTTGAAACAGTAGCAATCATGAGGATCACCACTTTATCTCTTTACCCTGTGCCATTGCCCTCAAGAGTTGATCTCTTAAACCCATTGTCCTGACCCAATCCAGTACACTGGCACCAATGCCCTTTTTAAACTGCTACTTATTATTGTGAACCTGAATGTCTTCAGCATAAAGTTGCCTTCTTGCATCTTGATGCATCCCCACAGATCAAGAATTAAGGACTGGAATTTAGTGTTAAGGGACAGGGATATCTTCTGGGATCACCAGCAACCAGATATTGGTGCTTCTCCTCAAGTTATCCAGTTTCTCAACCCTGCCTTCCAGGGTGACATTACTCCCACAGTTTCAACCTCAAATGATTTTGGTCCTATTTAGGTGTGTATTCATGGTCCTTACCTGCCCCTCCAGGGATTGTATCTTATGGTCTGCTTTCCACCACAGCCGATTGTTCCTTCTACTTCTTTTCCAGTGCCTTCAATGCTCCTTTAATGGTGCCCATCCCATCTCTTTCTTATCACTATGAAAGGCACTGATATTGTGAAGCAGTGCTCTTCCTCCAGGTGTTGAGGTTTCCTCCTCACTGGTAGAGTGGTAATGCTTTCCTTACCACCCTTTGCTATTGCTTTTGAGAGCCCAGTGAAATCTTCCTTGCTCTTCCGTTTGGCTACCATGATTGTAGCCAAGATTAACCTTCACAATTGTATTATCCATTCCAGCAGTTTGCTTCAGTATCTGGCTGCCTCTTAAAAGGTCTTAAGAGCTACAATACTCCTGAGCAGTTGGTACATCTGTGTCCTGACCCCCTAGGGGTACCACACCAAACCCCCAACACTCTGCTTGACCTGGCCCCCACTATGCTCCCCCACCCCTGGCTTCCTCACACCATGGTTTCCACACTTTCCCCTTGTTTGAGACTCTGATTATCACCACCCACATCCACCTTCACAGTCACAAAGCTAAACAAGGATTATCCTGTTTACCATTCTCCAACCAAGGGCATTTAGAATTGCAAGAGTGACTCACAGAAGTTACTGAGTGATTGAATTAGCCAGACAAGTAGTCAGGGTGTAGGCTGCACACACATTCTTTTCATAAATATGTAATAGTGAACAGTACATTCTTGATGTCTAAACTACATCATGTTCCATGGACACCTAGTGCAATTTTCAACAGTTCCTGGGGAGGAAAATACAGTACAGATTTGGAGGTAAGTAATCGACTTCCAGACTCAGTCTCCGGGGCATAGGTAGCCCACCGTTTGGGGATCAAGATAGCCCCAAACATTCCGCACCAGCAACACAGGGCCGGTTAAGTGCAGAGGTCAAACAGGAGCCAAAATGACGTGGGCACCTATGGAGACAGGGGGTGCTCCGGTAAGCACCCGCGTTGTCAGAGGGCAGACCAGGGTGGTTTAGAGGAGCACTGGGGGGGGTCCCAAGTAGGCACCAAACACGCACCCTCAGTGGCACGGGGGAGGCCGGGTGCAGGGTGCAAACAGGGCATCGGGTTCCCAATGGAACTCAATGGGTGGACCCCGGGGGTCACTTAGGCTCTGCAGGCGAGGCACAGGGGGGCTTCTCGGGCAAGCCACCAACTGGACAGGGAGGAGGGCGGCCTGCTGGTCACTGCTGCACCAGTGGTCGGTCTCTCAAGTCTGGGGGCTGCGGGTGCATAAGGTTGCTTTGAGGAGGGAGTGTATGGCACAAATAGTTCCTTTAAGTGGCAATTCTAGTGCTTTCTGACCAACACAGGCACTACTGGACCAACAAATGATGATATATCACTTGGCCTCCAGAGAGAGGGTGCCCAGAATGGGACCAATAAAGGACACCTGGATAAAGTTACACTAATATACACTCATATAATATTGACAGGAGCTGTTGCAGTAAGGGTACAAGGTGGGGAGATTGGTTAGCCTGGTTATTGAAGAGAGAAAAAGTGCAAACTCGTATAATGAAGTTGAGAGGTGAAGGCGTGACAGACATCATAACAAGGGACAGTATCAAAGAGGAGTGTATGTATAGTTGAAGGATGACATTGTACTATATCTGCAAGAGGTAGGACTCCTGCACCTGACAGGGGAGCAGCACCTAAATCTAGAGTCCCCAGTTAGAACGGAAGAAGTTAGAGACATTGGAGAGTATGAAAAAAGGGTAAGGTTTAGGAGCAGATGGTGTCCTGACATAGTTTTAAAATGCGATGGTGGCCATCCTTGTGGAAAAATGTGTCATAGCCTGCTAGGAAATTCATATTGCTTTCACTGGGTTTTATGCTCATTTAATGAAAGAAAATATGAATCATTTGGCTGATGACTTTGCCAGTTTTTTCCTGCAGAAACTCTTGGTTGGATGGGGATAATAACAGTTGGGGAAGTATTGGAGGCAAATGACAGTCTAAAATACAATAAAACCTCTGGCCTGGACAGCTTTCTGGATGAATTCTATCAAACATTTTCTGACCAAACTCTTCTCTTTTTTATATTTGTTATGCAACATGTGCATCAGTGATTGTAGACTACTATTATATGCAAGAAGAACTGATTACTGTGATTCCTAAGCCACATATATTCTAAGTGGGAAATTTTCTCTGACACCTGCCCTGAATGATGATAATAAACTGAGGGACTTAATTATGACCAACCATTTGATGGGTATGATTCAACATGGTAAATGCTGATCAAGTTGGTTTTATGAAAGGGTAACATGACAGTGAGAATTACTTGTTATTGCACCAGGGAAAATAATCCTAACAGCCATAATGTAATCTCATTCAGAAAAAGCTTTCATTGGTTTTCATTTTTAGTCTTCAGTGTTTATATTACATTAATTCGGCCCTGGAAACAACTTTCTAAGCAACTTTCATGGCTTAGCCCTGTATTGGGCCACCATTCACACATGGTGTCAGAGCTGAGAGTTAAGATAACCTTAACTATTGTCTTTTCTGTCTTTCCAGATTTTGTGTTGTAGGCCTGTCATCGACCTTACCTTGACTTGCAATGCGGCAGAATAATATGCATATAATTGTTTTTGGTTAATTGACTCGGAGATAATACTCAGCAGCTATTTTAATACAGTGTTCTCCTTGGATCTTTGCACTTAAAGAATATGATTTGTTGTCTCTGGAGTTCCTTTCACTGTAGTAACTGAGGTGCCTGCAAGAATCCAGGTGGTGCAGTCTCCTCTACTCTTTGGTGGGATGAGAAGACAGATAGAACATGGTAGTGTGATACTTTGATCCATGTGAAACAGGGTTACTACCTTCAGCAGCAAGGAAGCTTTAGCTAACCCCTTTCAGCAATAAGGAAGCCTTAATCTGCACACTAGTTTGACCAGAAAAAGAAATAAAAGGATGACAAGAACACCATCTTTAATGTAAACTGCTGCAAAGGACCACTGCACGTGGCTCGAAGGGTGAACCTGTCAGGACCATGAGCACCATTTTCAGATTACTCTTTGAAATGACACTGGAGAAGGGACAAACAAATGGGGCAAATCCTTAAGAATACCCACAGCAGTTGGAAACTTGAACAGCAGCAGCTTATCGAACAAACAAAAGCCAAAAAGGCTGACCTGACATTTAGTCCTTAAAGGGATGAGCTGAAAAATAAAGAGACCAATGTCCAGAGTAAACAGTTTTAATAAGAGTAATCACGCTGGTAAAATGGCTTCCACCACTAGTGCTCGCAGGTCAAAGGAACTCCAGTTACCCCTCCGAGTATCCTTGCATTAAGGTGAAGGCTCTGGAGATTCAGATGAAGGACCTGCCTCTCTTACTGAGAAAGTTAGGCCCACACTTAGTGGATGCGGAAGAGGAGAGCACAGTTACAGGTGGAGCAGATCTGACTACCACATCCACCTCAACCAATCCACTGCCATTAAGATCATGCATACACTGTCCTGATGCGCTCTCCTCAGAACTCGAGGAGTTTAGTGGGTTGTAAAAAAAAAAAAAAAAAAGCATCGTGAAGATGGATGGGTGTATCATCATAGAAAGAACACATCTCCCAGGCTTCCTGCAGTGAGAACTGTAGAACACAGAACTGCGGACAGTGTATGTTCTTGTGAGTAACAAAGAGGTCTTCTGAAGGATTGCCACAGAAGGCAATGGTGGTCTGAACCACCTCCGGATGAAGATGCCGCTTGTGGTCTGCAAGATGATGCTGACTGAGATAGTCGGCCCTCATTTTTAGGGAGCCTCCCAGGTGGTTTATGACTACCCAGACATTGTGTGCTTAAGCTCAACACCTCTGCTTCAGTGCCTCCAGGTGCAAGGGGCATGAGGCCACGCAATCCTGCTTGTTAGCATATAACATTGGAGTCGTACTGTCAATGAGGACATGTACAGATCAACTGTGGAAGGAAGACAGGAATGCCTTGAGGTTCAGTCAGATTGCCTGATGCTTAATATATCTATTAGAACAGTGGTTCCCAGCCTGTGGTCCGGGGACCCCTGGGGGTCCGCGAAGCCTTCTCAGGGGGTCCGTGAGAGCCTAGAAAATGAAATATTGACAAATTAGGTCCCCAGCTTCCAGTAGTGACTCAGGCGGGGTCCCCGGATTCACATGATTATTCAGTGGGGGTCCCTGGGTTCCATTAATGTTAAAGTGGGGGTCCACAGAAATCAAAAGGTTGGGAACCACTGTATTAGAATGTTAGCTTTGTTCGCCTGCTCAGGCAATGGCAATTTAAGGACCTTCGTAGCCTTGTGTAGAACAGCTGTGAAAGAGGCAAATTCCTTTGTGGGAAGCGATAAAGAGCATTCCATATCCATTTAGGAGAGGTATTCATTCCACTAGCATTTTGAATGGCTAGAATAAATGCCACCATCCATACCCAAATGGGGAAGAAGACTGCCTGCCTCACTGCTGTCATCTTTGTCATGATAAAACGTATTAGGCCTGACAATGGGGATCTGAGTCCGAGCCAAAAACTTTGTGTGGTCGGCCAGTCCCAGGGGCAAAGCTGTGGAAGTGGTGGCGTAGAGGACAAGCATAGATTGGTGAAAGTTGCAAGCTGTAAAAGGCCAACCTCAGAGACTGAAAACTCCAGAAATGCATCAGGAGGCGCCCAAAGGCTGAATCTGGCAATGCTTACATCGTTATCATGACTGACTCTGAGGATGACGTTGAGTAAGGAGTCTAAGGCCGAAGCCGCTGACTGGAGGAGCTACGTCTAGAGCTGGAGCAAAGCTGGAGTCTGCTGCTTGTGACGTTTCTGAAAGACGTGTTTCTCGAACAGATACTGGCAAACTGGAGCGAGATATGGTGCAGCATCTATACCTAGATCAACAACTGGCCCCAGACTCATCTTGGGCCAGCACCATAAAAAGTTTATTTTCCAACCAGGAGTTATATTTGATCCCCATGCACCAAATACAGAGGTGAGGGGCCAAAGGCAACATCTGCATGTACAAAGAGCAACACGGTTGAAAGCCTGAACATTTCTGGGTAGAATGAAATTACTGCAAAAACAGATAATTTGATAGGAATTTGTTCCAAGGTGAGCTGCTCTGGATCTGTGAGCATGGAAACGCAAGAACTGGTATCAGTACACCCAAGTGGCACATTTTACGACGGCCTGATGTCATATCATGGGCATTTTCTGGATCCTAGTCCAATCTGAGGCACTACCTGTTGGTGCAAGAGAGCTGTTTCAAGCTTCTTGAACCAGATTGGCACCTGGTGGAGATTCGGACTGTGAAGAACCTGTTAGTAGAAGCGTCCATCAGGAAAAGTATTACTGGGGCATTCAATAAATTGAATAAGGGTTTTAATGACTGCCCCAAGCTGCTAATCTCTGAAATGACAATCACACTTTATCTTAACATCCCTCAAAAGCTGTAGTTATTCAAGTCAAAAATATCCAAAATGTGATCCTTTCTCCATCACACTAGGCCCATCACCATATCCACCATAATCACAGTCTTCACTACCAATCACAGTCACTTTTTCGAATCCATAAAGACTAACAAGATTCTTAACCGAGCTGTATAAATAATAGTCTAGTTCACATATGGACCTATATTCAGCCATGTACCTTAACTCCTTCCTTTTCGTGCATTGGGTTCTGAAAATATAAAAAATGCCTCCTGCTGGTCAGACGTTGTGCCTGTCCATTGAGAGCATGCTATCATTGCCCTCCCTTCTGAAAAGCATAAATGTAGGCCTTAGATCCTGGTTAAGTACAAGCCCACCTCGAACTTACCTTTCCTCAGCAAGATCCTGGAAAAGAGCACATTGAACTGTACCACTTTCTCCACAAATATTATTATTCTGGCTTTAGATCTTCAAGGGCACTGAAACAGCCATAGCTGATAATCAAAAGATGTGCTTGTCCTCTCAGTGGGGGAAGAAAAGAAAACAGACCATGTCCCAACTATGTATCCACTGCTTTTGACCAAACAATTTTGTTGAACAGACTAGAACAATTGCCAGGAAGAGTGGAGACTGTTTTAGCCTTTTGGGTTGCAGCTGTTCAGAAAGATCCCTTCCTAAATTGAGAATTCAAGTGAAATTGGAATATGACAACTCCGTCTTCCATTAATTTTATCTTAAAATATGTTTGTTGTTTTAACATTAAGATACAATACAAATTATTGTCTTGTACCATGCAGTATTTCAATTGTGAACATCAGTATGATACAAGTGATCATCATAATTGTGACTTACACCGTACCTGATGTAACTGTAATAATTAAGATTGTGTAGCCAGGAAAAATCTGGACTGGTATGTAAATGCAGTACTTATATCTAGTAGCAAACAATTAAATAACCCAAGTTAATTCTTTTTTTTATTTCATGTGCACACGGAGTAAGCTATATTATTAATCTGTTCACATTGATGCCGAAAGTGGCATCAGATAAGGTCAGCGGCACCCTGTGGCACCCTCCCTGGTACAAAAACATCAGTTCCCTTTTTTCCATGCCTTCGATGCAAATGTGGTTTTCTCTCTCTCTCTCTTTCTCTCTCTCTCTTTCTCTCTCTCTCTCTTTCTCTCTCTCTCTCTCTCTCTCGTGAGTTGACTCACAGAAATGTACATCAAGTGCAGTACCAGGACTCCTCCTAGGAGATCAGAGTTAAAGCCCGGTAGGAATTGTGAGGGACTGATTTTCATTACTGATCCCCATTCAATCTGCCTCAAAGTGTCTCAGTTTGGACCACTACTCCTATTCCTGTGAATTGTGCTGAAGCATGCCATCAAGAAGTATGGGGGAAAACTCTTCATGACCTGGGCCAGGGACAAAAAATTCAGCTGACGTCACTCCAGGCTGCCCTCCGGGTCACCTGTGTCACACTTTTCAGGCTGTAAGAGGAGAAAATGCAAAAAACATGAACATTCCAAAGGTAAGTCACCTTGATGGCCCCAGACTTCCCCAGGCTCTATATCCTAAGAACTGGAGCTTTATGTCATGGAGCCGGTTGTCCCTAATCCAAGCAGCCCGCTGCAGTGACTCTGCTTGACCTGGCCCCCACCTGCTCCACCACTTTCCTTCCTGGATCCTTCAGCGCAGGGCCTTCTCACCTGGAGTTTCCAACACAAACACCGGACTTAACTACCGGCTCCAGGGTCTGACCCAGTGACTTTTCTCAGTGCCATGTAACCTGGCAGTCTTTGTTAGATGTAGGCATCATTCAGCGTGCCTTCGGGCCCCAGGGCCCTTTGCGGCTTCCCAGTGATTAGGCCCTTAGGTCCATTTCACCTCAAACTACACTGGCTTATCCATCCTTTGATTCAACTGTCGGGTATAGAATGCCGCAATCAACTGCTAAATGGTTAGCCCCACCTCCACCAATGCTACCACCACCTCATCTTCTTCCACCACCTCATCTTCCACCATATTCGGCACAGTTGGCACTGATCCCTGAAGTCACACCCTCAAATAAGTCACATAGGAAAGTGAAAAGACTGTTGGAGGAAGAATAATACAGGAATAGGATTCTTGACTTATTCGGATCAAATTTAGATCTTTTGAACTTCTACACCTTGGGCAACCATGATGACAGTGACCAGGATCAATAATTTATAGGCCTGTCTTCTGCAAGTGGGCTAGGCGCTTTGCGGGACATGAACATGGACTTCCCAGCTCGCCCTCTCACACTTGAAGTGATGTCCTTCCCATTCGGTGGTAAAGAAGGCGGCTGAGGTCCTAGAGCTTCAACTCTCAACAGCAGAAGTTCAAATTAATTTTCTCACTGAGGTCCTCTTGGAGACAATGCCTACTGCGGATCCCTTAATGCCCTTCAAGGATGCTCTACTGGACCCAGTTCTGGCGGCTTGGGGAAAGGCCTCCTTCGCTCCAGTCATCAAATGACATGTGGAAAGATGATACGGCTCTGCACTGGGAGACCCATTCCTTCCTTCCCATGTTTTGCCTGAAAGCCTGGTTATCCAAGTGTCATGCTAATCCAGACAATTAGCCTTTGACCTTTTTAACAGTTCACTTGGACAGAGCCTAAGCGCCTAGAGGCCTAGGGAGAAAAAGGAATGTTTCTGAGGGAAGCATGGCATTGAAGCCGTTCAGTGTGACCTGCCTCCTAGCACGCTATACCCTATGGGGTATGGCTAACATAGTTGTATCTCATGTGCCAGAAGATTTGAGAGAGCTCTTCCAAGAGCTGTTCTAGGTTGAGCAGAATGCTTCAGGCCACATAAATAAATCAAGCCTGGACACTGCAGACTCAGTGGCTTGGGCTGTGGGTACCTCTGTATCCATCTTCAGGCACGGCTGGCTCCGCACATGTACCTTCTCTCCTGATGTCCAGGCCCTACTCATGAACCTCCCATTTGATGGGACATTCCTGTATGGGGATTAGGTGTATTTGGCATTGGAGAGATAGAGGCCTGCATAGCCACTGACCACTCCATGCGACTTCAATTTTGGTGTTTTTATGGCTTGTAGAGCGTAGTTTACATTCAGCACTAGCAATCTTAACAGCCCCAATACCAAAAGCAGCAGTATCTGCTGGTCAACTGCTCAGAGGCAGCGCCAGGGGAAAGGTCAGCGGATCTACCCAGCCTCTTCTTCCATTCAGTGAAGCCCTCACTGATGTCCTTTTGGGTACTTGGTCCAGACCCAACACAGGGGCTCCTGTGAACAGGACTACCACACGCTGCCATCAGCCCACCCCGAACAACCCTAAATTCCTGTCCCAACACCCCACGCTTGAGAGCCCTGCATCCTCATCCTCGGGCGCCTTCCCTTAAGTACCTCCAGATAGGGAATCAAAAAAGGCTGGATCAATTTGGGAAGATTTTTTCTTCCTCTAGTCTCGTGCTGCATGCCCGCTTGCCTTTTGGGATGCTAAACCCACCCTCTGTGGGATATGGTCGTGCAGGTTCTCCCGCACATACCGGAGGAGACCCATGCTATCATCTCCCAAGCTGTCACCAATGGGAGAGACACGGCAAAGTTCACTATCAGATGTGGGCTGGACAAGACCGACTTTCTAGGTAGATCGGTTGGGACGACAGTGGCCTTGGGGCACCATACCTGGTTACATACATCTGGTTTCTCAGGGAATGTCCAACAGACTCTTACGGACATGCCATTTGATGGCTACCATCTCTTTGGAGACAAGACGGACTCAGCTTTGGAGAGGTTCAAGGAGTCCCGTAATACGGCTCGGCCCCTAGGCCTTTCCACTGCCCCTCGTCCCCAACAGTCCGCCTTTCGCCCCTTTCATGGCCATGGAAGGGGCTCTATGCTGCGTCCCTTTCTCAACCACAGTGCCACCCATGCTGTTCAGCCGCTGGGTGACTGGGGGCGCGTAATACCACATGTTCGTGGGACAGGGAACCAGAGGTCTGCCCAGTCCACCCCTGCTGCAGCCTCCAAACCCTCCTAGTCCGTTCCCTCACTCTGCTCCAGTTGGCGGCAGGATTTGCCATCAATTGCCCTCTGGTGATCTAGCACTATGGACGGGGGGTTTGCAGTTCGTTCGAAGGGGCTACTCCCTCCCCACCAGCCATGCCTCCATCAGTCCGCCGTATACCGGAGGATCATTTGGCACTTCTCCACCAGGAGGTTGTGGCTCTTTTGGCCAAGGTAGCCATAGAGAAGGGTCACTGCGCCGGAAGTAGGTTGTGATTCCCGCTACTTTCTGGTGCGCAAAAAAGACAAGGGCTTACGTCCTGTCCTATACCTTCGGGACCTCAATCTCTTCCTCAAGAAGGAGAAATTCAAAATGCTCACCCTGGCTCAGGTTCTGTCAGCTTTGTACCCAGAAGACTGGATGGTAGCAATGGACTTGCAGGACGCTTAGTTCCATATTCCCATCCTGCCTGTCCACAGACGTTACCTGCGATTTGTGGTAGGTCACAAGCACTGTCAGTTTACCATGCTCCCCTTTGGCCTTACCAACGCCCCTCGGGTGTTCACGAAAGTGATAGCTGTGGTTGCAGCTCATTGGTGCAGGTTGGGGGTTTCAGTCTTCCCCTACCTCAAAGACTGGCTGTTGAAGGCGGACTCACCCCAGAAAGACATCTGCCACCTTCAGACTATTGCGAACCTCCTGCACACGCTGGGGTTCACAATAAACTTGCCAAAGTCACACCTGACTCCTTCTCAGACGATCCCTTTCTTCGGAGCTGTTCTGGACACAGTGCAGTTTCGGGCCTAGCCTCCCGAAAAGCGAGTCCAGGATATTCAGGCTATGATTCCGATCTTTCAGCCTCTATCTTGGGTTTCAGTGAGACTGACTCTTAGGCTGCTGGGCCTCATGCCCTCCTGTATCCTGGTAGTGACACATGCCAGATGGCATATACGGGCTCTGCAGTGGGACTTGAAGTTCCAGTGAGTGCAGCATCAGCGAGATCTCTCCGACATGGTCCACATCGCGGATGGGACTGCGAAAGACCTGCAGTGGTGGCTTTCAAATCCACATTGGCTCAACAGCAGTTCCCTTTCCATTCACCAACATGATCTATCCATAGTGGCTTATGCGTCACTTCTGGCATGGGGCAGCCATATGGGAGAGACGGAGATCAAAGGCCTCTGGTCTCTGTTGGAGTCTGGGCTCAATATCAGTCTTCTGGAACTCCGGGCGATCAGGCTTGCATAGAAAGGATGTCTTTCCTCTCTCAAATTAAAAGTAGTGCAAGTGTTCACGGACAACACTACTGCAATGTGGTACTGCAACAAACAGGGTGGAGTAGGGTCCTGGACCCTTTGTCAGGAGGCGCTTCGTCTCTGGACATGGCTGACACATCAGGACACTACCCTGGTGGTTCAACATCTGGCGGGTTCTCTGAACGCCAGAGCAGACAAACTCAACCATTGATGCAGATCTGATCACAAATGGTGTCTCCATCTGGAGGTGGCACAGGGTCTCTTTCAGCAGTGGGGAGAGCCTTGGTTAAATCTGTTCACCTTCGAAAGAGAATGTGCAATGTCAGCTGTTTTACGCGTTGGAGTTTCCAAGGCGGCACTCACTCGAAGACCCTTTTTGTCTCGAGTGGAACTCTGGCCTCCTTTCCGCCTTTCCTCCTATACCACTTCTGCCCAGAGTCCTCAAGAAGATCAGTAACGACTGGCCAAAGTCATCTTGGTGGCTCCGGACTGGGCACAGAGAGTATGGAATCCAGAGCTTTTGAGCATGGCCACCAATCCTCCAATCAGACTTCCCCTTTGGGGGTATCTTCTGTCGCAGCAGCAGGGGACGTTTCTCCACCCTAACCTGTCCAATCTCTGCCTTCATTCATGGAGATTGAGCGGCGGCACTTGCCGCTTTTGACCTTCCACCAGAAGTCCGTGATGTTATCTTGGCAGCTAGGCGTCCCTCCACCAAAATGGTATACGCCTGTCGTTGATACAAATTTATGGCATGGTGTACCAACAAATCTGTTGATCCCCTCTCTGCTCCTCTTTCTGAGGTTCTTTTGTTCATTCTCTCTTTAGTCCAGCAGGGCTCTGCTTTGGGCACCCTTAAAGGTTATTTATTGGCTATTTCAGCCTTTCTTAGGCTACCTGATCAGCCCTCACTCTTTAAATCTCCTACTGTCAATCGATTCCTTACAGGTCTCACCCATTTCTTTTTCTCCCACTCCATTTATCATGCCTCAATGGGACCTCTGTTTTGTACTTACTTAATGTGTACTCCCTTTGAGCCGATGCACAGTTTTCCCCTTATGACTCCTTACTTTCAAAACTGTTTTTCTTGTTGCCATCACTTCTGCTCACAGAGTGAGTGAGCTTCAGGCTCTTTCTTCTAAGCCTAAATTTTTGTCTGTGTACCATGACAAAGTGGTGTTACGCACTAAGCCTTCCTTCTTTCCCAAAGTGGTTACATCTTTTCATGTAGGCCAGTCCATCACCTTGCCTACTTTTTACGTGAGGAGGAGAGACTCCACCGCCTGGATCCAAAAAGAGCATTGGTGTTCTATCTCAATCATACTAAGATTTCCAGGTGGGTGATCAACTCTTTGAAAACAAACAGATCCAAAAACGGAAGGGCCCAAGAACCACTAGACTCCTGTATAAATGCCTATTTTATAGATTGGGGGACTTGACCAGAGGACAGGGACCCACGTCCTCTAAGGCAAGACAGTAAACAAAAAGAGGTGAAGTCCCACTCAGAGAGTTCTTGATTTTATTGTTGTGCAAACATTAAAGTCCCAGTTTCACAGTCAGTCACTGGTTAGTAGGACAGAGAAACAAAGTCCAAAATCCAAATATGATAACCATAGGATAAATAGAAGGTCAGCCAACACGTGTTTCGCCCCCTCTGGCTATATATAGACCGGGGCTTTCTCAAGGCTCGCGAAATGAGGCAGACATGTATTAGTAACAAATTGTAATAATGCTTTTCTCAAGCGCTGCAGAATCAAAGTGCCGTGCAAATACGGCCAGAAACAAAGAAAGAACACGGGAAACGGGACGGACGCGTCCGCGTCTAAAGTCGCGTTTAAATAACCCGTGTCGAAATGAATATAATCAAAAGGGAGAAAGGACTCTCCCGTAACGCGCTGAGTAGCGCCATTTTTGTTAAAGAATGTACACAAATAGTTATCCTGAAGAGTCAAATAAATACCTTATATTTATAATATATATAACTACTCAGCGCGTGTTCTTTCTTTGTTTCTGGCCGTATTTGCACGGCACTTTGATTCTGCAGCGCTTGAGAAAAGGATTATTACAATTTGTTACTAATAAGGTAAGGAATCTGCAACTAGAAGTCTCTATCAGATGTACAAGTCACTTACCTTCAGTAACGATATATCTGGTAGACACATATTCTAGTTGCAGATTCCTTACCGACCCTCGCATCCTCCCTGCTTGCGTACTGATTTCTATGGACAGGGCTTCCCTATTCAGGGCCTTAGCTGTGGCGCACCAATTTATTCTTTGAGGCTCTGCGCTTTGGCGTGGAAAGTCATGAAAAGAAACTGACATCACTGTGCTGAGGCAGCATCTATGTACTACTCCCAATGTCATCACGGTGACTATGACACCAGTGATGCCTGCGGAGTTGACCAGCGCCGCCTACCGACACGCAGCGGTATTGCTCGTAGAAAAATCTCCAGATCCAGTGTGACACCTGGGGGAAAATTCGAAGGTAAGGAATCTGAAACTAGAATATGTCTCTACCAGATACATCATTACTGAAGGTAAGTAACTTGTACTTTAGTGCACTATATTGAGAGCCAATTTCCTACAGACTCTAGTTGTTTAGCATTTTCAGGGCCACCTTGTGACATTGTCCTATCCCTTCAAAGTCTGCTAGAACGCTTCCACTTCTCTAAACCAGAGCTTGGCTCCCTCTTTAAGATTTCCAACTTACTGTGCCCTAGCTGCAGTTTGGCAACAAGCTAACATGACTGTTATTTGAGCACAGAGGTCATGTGGCATGAAAGGTTGTTTTTTCTATTAAGGCCCCACCGAAGAGTGCATAATCTGCCGTGCTCTTTGCCTCACCCCAAAAAATTGTTTGTGTGAAACATCAGAGAAACCCAAAGAGAAATTCGTTTTCTCCCCGAATGAGGGTAGAGTGCCAGTCATATTGTTATTTTTGTTTTTGTAAGGTAGACTTTTGTAATTGAAGGATCCATTCTTGGTTCTCACTAATTTTGAAAGGATGAAGAAGAAATATAAAGTTGCTAAAAGATGCCTAATTTGATATCCAGACTGAGCAGTCATGGCAGTGGCACAAGTAAGCTTGGTTAAATCACCACATATCTGTTTATTGCCTCCCGGTGTGTTGTGGAGTTACTGGCTTACCATTTAATACACCTGTTAAAGCCAAACATGGTCTGGCTTTGTTACTCTGCTATGACAAACAAATAGGAAGCATCTTGGCTGGGTTCTTTGAGTTCTTTGTTGGCAAGGGTGTCGGTGCTGACACCCTCCTGGGAAGAGGGCAAGACTACAAATAATAGTATATAAATACCAAATAATTTTTCTGACAAAAATGTTTTGCATTTTGCCAGTGGTCCTTTATTCGTGATCAAGGTTGGCTTTGCAGCACTATTACATAATCTGATTAAGACTTCTAACTGCAGATTCCTCACCTTGGAAATTTCCCCAAACGCCAGACTGGATCGACAAACTTTAAAGCTATTCCATTGTGCATCGACAGGTGGCATTGTGCAGCTCTGAATCAGATCCATTTACTCTTCTTATAATGTTGGGGCCTCTATATATACAATACAGTTGTGCGCTGAAGTCAGTTATTTTCTGGCCCGTCTTCAGACATTGATCTGGACTAGCAGTGCTGACTCTTGGCAGAACCTTTCCTGAGGAAAGCTTCTTTTTCCCCTCAAAACGCAGATATGCACCCCCAAAACGACAGGATTTTAATTGTGATGCAGTTGTCAATGACAGATGTCCGTGACAGACACACACAAACCCTGCCTGTGGTGGCTTGGCACCATGCATGACACAGCTTGTGCTGTGCTAAAATGAACCATAAAGCCATTCAAAACATTGCCACAAAGCTTGCCGTCAGTGAACTTTAGGAAAGGTTGTTGGCACAGTCGATGGACTTTTACACTTCCACTCCTTGGACCGATCCCAAGGCAACTCCACATCGAGATCCAGGAGTTTAAATAGTCAAAAAACACATGAAATCGAAGCATGGTTCTACATTGTCCTGCAGCTCTCATCAGTCAGAGCCAAGCAATACCCAGGGTCTCTTTAGGCCTCAGAGGCACTGTACAGTGCGTAGTCCACAATTGCTTCTGCAAGACGTCCTTCGCCCCTCAGTGGACTACCACAGGAGACTAGATATGTCATATGAAGGAGGCCATAGCAGGCATGTTTGGTACCTCACGGATCCTCCTAGAGAATCTTCAGGTCCCAAGAATTTGGGGCATATCCAACCCTACCATTTGATCTTGACCAAAGGTTGGACCAACCCTAAAGCACAGTGCTGCTGGCTCCAGTTCCAAAACAATGTGCTATGCCATCCTTGGCGTAGAGACTGACGCCATGGGCTAGAGACTTGATGCTGGACCGGGATCCAATGTGGAAGATCTGGCGAGAGGTTCAGGCTCTCTCCGCCAAGGGAGCACTAGGGAGGATGTGGGAATTAGGAATTCGAATGGGTTGTTGTTGCTCCTGTTACTTTCTGGTGCTGAAGAAGGCTAGAGGCCTCCTCTTCATTTTAGATCTTCACCTTCTAAACTTTTTCCACCGGAAAGACAAGTTAAGGATGCTCATTCTGGCCCAATTTCTCCCTGCCCATGATCCTGGAGACTGGATGTGGACGCTCTACTTACTGGATGCCTATTTTCACATCCTCATCCTGCACTCCTACAGGTGTTACCTATGGTTTCATGTAGGCCAAGATCACTTTCAGATTTCCCAACTCCTCTTTGGCCTTACAAGAGCATTTCAGATGTTCACAGAGGTGTGATGGTCGTGGTCGGAGCCCATCTACGGAGGTCCTGTACCTCAACAACTGGTCTCTGAAGGTGAGCTAGCCTAATGCAATCCTAAACCTCCTACAGACAACATCCTTCTTGTAGACACTGTTTGGTTTCTATATCAATGTCATAAAAGTCACACTTAACTCCTTCACAGCAGTTCCCTTTCATCTGAGCCACCAGAGGACTCTGGTCCCCGGTGGATTGGAGCCAGTGCCTTTTGCATTTGGCAGGCCTGGAGAGGGAGACGAATGGGAGGGATCTGAGGACCCTTATGGATACTAGCTCTCCCATAGATGAGAATGTGGACAACTGGTATGCAGAATTGGCAGAGGCTGGTGGATTCTACATTGTTCAGCATTCAGTCCATCATCTGTTCTTTTTGTAATTGTCGCCCCAAGTGAGAAGGGTATGCCCAGATGTGGGTCCCGTGCTCACTGCACCACTGGATTCAAGCTAGCCTAGCTGATGAAGGGTGATACCCTGAAACCAGTCCTAGGATGCTTGTTTACGGTCCAGGGAGGACCTGGCTTGGCAGTTGCTGCTGCACTGTTCCCGTGAGGAACAGAGTCAAGACTGATTTGCAGATGGCTGGGTCCAAACTGGCGTGCTGGGGTGAGCAAAAAAACGATGGAGCTTTGTGACTGGGGAATGAATGTCTGCTTTGTTCAGCATTCCGTCCATCATCTGTTCTTTTTACACCTTGCTGATAGCCACTGGCTTTTTAGGGGACGCCCAAGCCACGGTTATTGACAAGCCCTTTGATGGCTCTTGTCTTTTTGGTTAGAAGATTAACTCAGCGCCGGAGAATTTTCAGCAGCAGAGCTACATCAGGGTGCTTATGCTTGTCTGTCGCCCCTCATCACCCCCAGTCCTCCTGCCCCTTTCGTGGCCACGTATGAGGACCCCAACCCTGTCCATACTCTCCCAATCATCATGGCCAAAAGACTTTCAGCCCCTTCATGGCAGGTACCTGGGTCCCATAGACCCTCATGGGACAGGCAGCCAGAGGTTGGGCCAGTACACCACCCCCTGGTAGCCTGGTCATCTTGGGCATCCATGCACCACTCCATGCATCACCTGCACCACTCGGATCGTTGTGTTTTGCAAATCAAATCGTCCAAAGGGCTAAGACCCCCCAAGTGACTACCCCTTCACTCATTCCATCCACTTACACCCGGCTAACAGAGGACCGTCTCTCCTTGCTCCACCTGGAAGTGCTGCCTCTTTTGGTCAAGGAAACCATTAAGAGGGTGCCAGCATCAGAAGTCGTGGTTGCTATTTTTACACTTTCTGGTGCCCAAGAAGGCTTTCGTCCTATTCTAGATCAGTACCTTCTCAATCTCTTTCTGAAAAAGGAGAAATGTGAAATGCTCACGCAAGTCCTGTCTGCCCTGGACCTGGGAGACTGGATGGTAGCGTTGGACTTGGAGGACACTTGTTTCTGTCCTGTCATGCCCACAGATGTTATCTGCAGTTCACAAGCACCCCTCAGGTAATCACAGAAGTGATGGTGGTAGGGGCAGGTCATCTCCAGTCTTGCCATACCTTTACGAATGGCTTTTGAAGGCGGGCTTGATCCCAGGCAGTTGTCCCCCCACTAGCAGATAACGGCAAACCTTCTGCACTCGCTAAGGTTCACTATCAAGGTGCATAAATCACACCTGACTCCCTCTCAGGTGTTCCTTTTCATCTGGGCTCTTCTGGACGTAATGCTGTACCGGACTATCCTTCTGAGGAGCGAGTCCAGGATATTCAGCCTATGATACCCATGTTTCAGCCTCTATCCTGGATTATGTTGAGAATGACCCTGAGGTTGTTGGGCCTCCTATATCATGCTTGTGACTCATGCCCGTTGGCATATGTGGGATCTACAGTAGGACCTGAAGTCCTAATGGGCACATGATCAGAAATCTCTCCAGTAGTCAAGTTCGTGGAGGTAACTGGGAAAGATATGGAGTTGTGACTGACGAACCATGATTGGGTGAGTGTCAGACCCATCTCTCTTCTCCAACCAGAGTTGACTGTGCTGACTGATGCCTCACTTCTGGGATGTGATTGCCATCTGGTAGAGATGGAGATAAGAGGAATCACGTCTCTGGCAGAGACATCAGCCTCTTGGATTTATGGGCAATTGGTTTGGCATTGAAAGCCCTTATTCCTTTTATCAATGGAAAGCTGGCGCAGGTATTCATGGACATCACCACCGCCATGTGGTACTGCAACAAACAGGGCAGGTTGAGGTTGGGGTTGTGGACCCTTTGTTAGGAGGCTTTGTGTCTTTGGACATGGCTGAAATACCAAGGTATTTCCCTGCTGGTTTAACACATGGTGGGCTCTCAGAGTGCCAGGGCGGGCAAACTCTGCCAAAGATGCCTAGTGGATCATCATTGGCGTCTCCACCAAGAAGTGGAGAGAGCTTGGTTAGATCCGTTCTCCAACTGTATGAATGCACAATGTTTGCAGTTTTTAGTCTCAAGTGTATCTCTTGTCTGCTGTACACCTTTCCACCTACACCACTCCTGATCCGAGTTCTCAAGAAGATCGGGAATAACCAGGCCCAAGGTATTCATGTGATTCTCTATTGGGCACATAGAGTCTGGTATCCTGAGCTGTTGAGCATGACAATCAGTTTGCCCAATCATGCTGCCTCTTCGAGGGTATCTTCTGTCGCATCAACAGAGGAGGGCTCTGTACTCAAACCTGTGCACCTTTCACCTTCATGCCTGGAGATTGAGCTGCAACAGTTGACAGCTTTTGACCTTCCTCCAGAAGTCTGTGATGTTATTCTGGCAGCCAGGCATCCATCCACCAAGTTGGTATACACCTGCCACTGGGATAAATGTGTGATATAGTGTGATCCTCATAACATCAGTCCTCTTTCTGCACCTTTCTCTAACGTTCTTTTGTTTGCTCTGTCATTGGCCCAGCAAGGTTCTACTTTTAGCACAGTTCGAATTTATCTATCAGCTGCTTCAGCATTTTTCTGGATGCCAGAGCAACCTTCTTTGTTCAAGTACCTGCGTGGCTAGGATTCTTAAGGCTTGCAGCACGTATACCACCAGGGCATTCATCATGCCCCAGTGGGATCTAAATCTTGTTCTCACCTTAATGTGTGCACCATTTGGGCATCTGCACAATTGCCCTCTTAAGCTGTTTACCATCAAAACCGCCTTTCTAGTGATCCTGTCATCGGCCAGGAGGATCAGGGAACTGCAGGCACTCTCAGCACACCCCTCCTACACCAACAACGACCCAGACAAGCTGGTCCTCTGAACACATGCCTACTTTCTTCAGAATGTTTTGACTCCCTTCTGTGTAGGCCAGAACATCACCCTGCCTCCCTTCTTTGCTCCACTTCAGTCCTCCAAAGATGAAAGACTCCACCATCTAGACACAAAAAGAGTGTTGTCTTTCTACTTTGATCACACAAAAGTGCTCCTGATGAATGATAAACTCTTTGTGGGGTATGTAGGAGCTAAGAAAGGGAAGGCTGTGCAGAAACAGACCATCCCAAGATGGATAGTGCTCTGCATTCAGATGTGTTACGCATTGGTCAAGAAGCAACCCCCTGAAGGTTTGCGTGCTCATTTCACTGGAGTTAGGGCTGCGACCAGTGCTTTAGCCCACAGAGTGCCTTTCCTGAGCATCTGTCAGGCAGCAACTTGGGCATGTTTGCACACATTTTGCTAACATTACTATCTGGACAGTCAGGTCCATTGCAACGGGCACCTCACCCATTAAGTCCTACAGGACTTTTTGGTTTAAACTGTTTTAGCAGACCCACCTCTGGGTAGGTATTGCTCGAGTATCTATTGTAATGTAAGGAATCTACAGCTAGAAGTCTCTATCAAAAGAACCAGTTACTTACCGTCGGTAACACCTTATTTGGTAGAGACTGTCTAGGTGCAAATTCCTTATCGACCCTCCCAACCTTCCCACTCTGCGTGCCGATTGCAGTATAAAGGACAGTTTTCTAAGGGCCTTAGAATGTCACTCAAGTGATCAGATCTGCCCTCCTGACATTGAAAAACACAAAAATAACTCAAATCTGCGTATTAGGGTGGCAGCAGTATAGGTGCCGTACATGTCATTACCCAAGTGGACAGCACTGAAGCGGAGGCAAATAATGCCACCTACCAGTGTGCAGGGGTAATGTTCAAAAACGTCTGGCTCCAGTCTGACGTCTGGGGGATATTCTGAGGTATGGAATCTGCAGCTTGATAGAGTCTCTGCCAGATAAGTTGTTACCAAAGATAAGTAACTTGAATCCTGAAAGAATAGATACTACCAATGTTCATGAAAGGCACAATAGAGAAGGTCCCCAAGAAATAGCAAACCGGTGAATGTACATACTCCAGACACTGATAGTGAAAAGGAAATTTGGAGAATCAGTTACTGTTTTTGATATATGGTCTCTATGTACAATTCACATAGTGAAGTGCTTCTATATTCCCTACAATATAATGACTCTGGAGTGCTGATTACAGACAGATAACTTGGTTGTCTTTGCTTATTTTAACTTTCATGTTATTAACTGTCAAGAATAATTTTGGATCGCAATAATCCCATCTATTCCTCCATTAAAATGCAGGTTTTACTTACATTCATTGCATGTAATCCAGCTATCACATTGCTGCTCGCTAGTTTCATTGTACTTTGCTCCATTTCCAGACGTTCATGGTTGACCCGTTGCAGAGCTTCACGATTAACTTTATTAAAGACGGTGAAATGTTAATGTCTCTTCTCTTAACTTTCACCCTCCCAATAAAAAAATAAAAAAAACAGTCTCCCAAAACAAAGAGTTGTCTCATGCTTTTGTATTGATTCCATTGTTGGGCACTTAACTCCAATGGCATATCTCTCTGACGGTACAGTAGTTTAGTTACTGGGTTGTGAAATTGGTGGTGCAGTTTTCATACTGCCTTTAATGTGAGATAGACAGAAATTAATAGTGAGATATTAAACAAATTTCTGACTGGTAAGCAAAGAAAGGTATGCCTGAGTATATTTCTCGCTGTTTGTGTCTAAGAAGAGATGTCTTTTAGTTAGTAATGCAAGAGAAGTGGCCATCAGACAGCTAATGTACATTTGATACACATTGCTGACACAGGTTATTCTCCCATTTCAGGTTACCTCAACTCATAGAAACAGTTGGTAGAATCAATGTTGCTTCCACTGCTTGTGTACATGAATTCTCCAGATTTTTCTGGCGGCTCTGCAGAACTTTTGGGAAAATATTTACTAACACTAAGGTAAAAAACAAGTTAAAGAGTCATTGTTTGTCCATGTATATGCCAATTATATCATCCAGTAGAATTGTCAAAAAATTCTTATTTGGCGACTCCTTTACAGAATTCTGTAATTCATCAGCATCCATTATTACAGTTGGTGGTTCCATAATGTTTGCACATAAAATGAAATTTCACTCTTTAGTATGGAATATACTAAAGGTAATGTTAGTAATAACATTCAATACAATTATATGAAATCAAATATGAAGACATTTTTGTTATTCTGAACATAATAGCTGTGCTTCTAATTTCATCTACATGAAAAGTTCACTTTGTGTTGGACCTTACTTGGTCATCACTGAAACTTTCCTTTAAAAAAAGCAAGGAAATAAAATATTCTTTATCAGGCCCAGAGTACAGTTGTTCAGATGTTACTATATCCACCACAGGCTTGAGGTAAAACCTCTTAGAGATGGAATCAGACGACTAGCCCATGCTTTAATGAAATCCTCCAATCTAGTGCCCAGGGAAAATGCTTTAGAGGCCATAGCTCCTCTGGTAAAGTGGACTCCAAAAATGTAGATGTTAATGCCACACCAATGCATCACCTAATGTACCCACTGTGCTATGGTAGATTATACTGCAGGAAACCATTTCCTGATGGAGATCAACTGCTGTTGGACACCCAGAGGACAACGTTACGCTGTTGGGTTATCATAAGTCTTGATGCACTCTACCACACAGTTTTAGGAACTGTTTAAAAGCTTGCAACGTTCAGTCTGGTGTTTGACTTTATATGTAGTCTGGTGGCGGTAAATGTAATCCCACCAGGAGAAAACATAATACCTGAGATGCCCAGAGCCCTAGTGTCTGCAGCTGTTCTACAAGCACAGTAACAAAGCTAGCTTCCCTGAGTGTTCCTTCCTAGACAGATATCCATTCATTCTGCTGCCATGACAGAATCATATTCAAAGCTGTATTCAAGTCTTAAAGTCTAGAGTAACTGTGTCCCAGTGGGCAGAGAGATGAATACTTTTTAACCATTTTTTTGTACTATGGTATGCTCCCCCACTGTAACCCCATCCACTGAAACATGCCCCACCATTATTGCGGGCCAAAAGATATTTACTGACCTGTAAGTTTGACCATTTATGGCAAGAGCTGATAAAAAAAGCTGATGGAAAATGTCAGACTTCAAGTGTTCCAGTCTTCGTTCCACACAGCAACCAACCCATCTTCTCTATGCTTATTTATATTTTTGACCTTACTATCTAACACTATCTCCTGATGACCTGCACACCTTGCCTAGAAAGGCCTGGGAGCAGCCAATCATCCTTGTAATCCTTCGTGAGATGCAGGGATCCTTCCTGCACCATTTGGTGCTGGTTTCTCACTGGGCCCATCAGCAGATTCCAGTTGTGGCTAAAAAGATTGGAAAATCACACAAAAGTTTCATCAGAACTGAATACTTAACCTGAGAACTCAAGATTGGTGTGATAAGTACTGCATCTGTTTCCAGTCATCTGACTTGTGCCATAACCCACGCTATCATAGTGAATGGAGGAAAGACATATTTGCATTCCTGGCTTCAGTCCTGCAAGAAGACATTTACTATGATCACTCCTGATTCCGATCTCCAATTGAAATACTTTGGAGCTGATGATCCACTTGAGATGGAAATAGATTGATTGAACGAACATGCACCTCACATAAGCGTGAGAGCTCAGAACTCGTCCAAGTCTCCTTCCACATGCTAGAATCCTTATGGTGCCTGTAGTGCAGGTCTGCCACCTCCTTCTGCTGCCCTGGAAGATATTCTACCACCACTGGCACCTGGTTCTCTAGGCAGAAGTGCCAAAATCATTGGCTAGTACTGTCACAATTTTTTATCTTGTTCCTCCGCAGCAAGGTTGTCCATCTTCAGCAGAAGGCAGTATCTCGCTTTTACTATGATCCGAAGCTTGCTCACAAAGAAGCCTGCCAGCAGGTCAAGGCAATTTATATGCAATTGTAGTTCTTATGAACACTTTCTTCCTTCAGGTCATTCTCTGCACTGGGCTCCCCAACCTACTCTACTGGCATCCAATGCCATGTTCAGATCCAGGTTTGATCAGAAGATTGTCCTCCTGTTCCATGCCTCGGTGTGGTCTCACTACCACTATATGTACTCTCTGATAGCATCTGATGGAGGACCAGGCTCTGAGTACTTCAGACGTCTCCTGAGATGAGCCACCTTCAACCTCTGATGGTCTTTGTCATGGAGTGGCCTCAGAAAATAGTTTGATTAGAGGATGAAAGGACTCCTGTAAGGCATGCTTCCTCTTGGATATAGATCTTGATCTTTGACACAGACTTTGTTTACTTTTGTCAGATATGAGCCGCTTTCTTTGTTGGGGATCTAAGATTTGCATGAACTGAGTCTATTACTAATCCCAGACAGATCAAACTACGACAGGCTGTTTAGTACTTAATTCCCTTCCTTGAGGACAAATCCTAGACTTTGTAGTAGTGAGATTGCCTTAGGCAGATACTGCCTAAGCTGATATCGGTATTGGTCCATTTGAAGAATGTAATTTAATTAGACTATTCTCCCTCATCTACCCCCTGCTGTTGAGTCTAGAGAACTTGTGTTGGCAATCTGAAAACTTTCTGGGAGCAATGGGTGGGTAGATGATAGACGAAAGGGAAGGGTTCTAAATTCCTGTACCTGATGTCTCCAGATGAACTGAAACAATTATGAACCATTAGACAAACAGCTTTCAGATTCAGCAGGATATCCTGCAAGAGATGGATTCCCTCCATCTTGAAGGGGCAGAAGAACAGTCACTTGTCAAAGTCCCCAAAATATTTCACCAGCCTTTGTTTGTCTTATCTGATAGAGACTTCTAGTTTCAGATTCCTCACCTTAGAATTTTCCTCCAGGCATTAGACTCGATCCGGAGATTTTATTCTTCGAGCAGTACCCTTGCGCTTCGGTAGGTGGTGTTGATCGACTCAGCAGGCGTCATTGGCGTCGTAGTCGCTGTGATGATGTCGGGAGTAGTACATAGACACCACCTCAGCGACGTCAGTTCTTTTCTTTTTGCGCCACGTGCTGATCTGAAGAGAGCTACTATGGTCTCTTTTTTGACTGAGTTTGACCGTTTTTTCAAGTTTTTTGGTGAGTTTTTGGTGTGTCGAGATGTCCCCGAAGACCGGTTTCAAGCCATGCGAGGACTGTCAAAGCATGATGTCGGTGACGGATCCCCATTGGGGTCTGTTTGTTGTGCTTGGAATGCGACCACGAGTGCCGCGCCATGCACCCGAAGGCCTTGAGGGAGCAGTCACTCAAGCTCATGGTGGCCCAGTGCTTGACTCCACGTAGGTCCCGGTCTCACATGAGGGGAAGGTCTTGAGACTGTTCCCAGAGCCACCACCATTCTTCTTCCTCCAAGTATTCGGGCACAGCTAAGAAGAAGTCTATGCGGTCCCGTTGCCCTTCGACTTCACCTGTCACTCGGCTGATGCAACGCGGGAGCAGCGTCGATGCTTGAGGCCTCAGTCTTCAGAGCCTGCCTCTGGGTCCGCTCCGCGCTTCCCAAAATTTCCGGGAGCCGGAACAACCCCTGCCCAAATAAAGGAGTTTTATGAGGCCATGTGCCTCATTTTTGGGCTGGCCATTCTCGATACAGCGCCTTAGGGCCCAAGGGGTTCAGTTTGGGGGCGTTCAGGTTCCACGCCGGCAGCTTTGGCTCTGCCCGCCGAGGTCTCCTCTGGATCTGCTCGCAGATCTGCATCGGCGCCCGTCGTACCACTGGGACCTTCCCCGGCACTGGTTCGATTGTCGAGGCTCCCAGTGTTGGTGGTACCCACCATCGACATTGACCCGGTCCTCATCCCCGATGACTCGGAGTCAGAAAGTCTTCGTTCGACGCTGCCTCTGTCTTCGATGGGGCCGTCTCACCCCATGTCGGATTTGGACACTTTTCCTCATCGGCATGAATACAGGGAAGGATTGGAGGGGTCCCTGACCCTTATAAATACCAGGATGACCCATCTTTGGACTGGGCATAGGAATTGGGCGAGGCCAGTGGACTGGACACTTCTCCAGATGCTGGTATGCTGTCTTCTCTTACCGTGGCTACGGCGGAGGAAGTGACTTATGCTATATGGTGGTCAGTAGGGGCGGCTGATGTCCTTAGTCTTGAGCTCCTGACGGAGGTGCTTCAGCAAGGGGCTTCCACATCTGAGCCCCCTTTGCCATTCAATGAATCCCTCACTGATGTCCTCTTGAGTACTTGGTCCAAACCCAGCACAGGGACTCCTGTGAACAGGACTATCGCACGCCACCATCGGCCCGCCCCGAATGACCCTAAATTCCTGACCCAACACCCCCATGCCTGAGAGTCTTATCATCCAGGCTTCCTCTTCCTCAGGCGCATTCCCTTCCGCACCCACGGATAGGGAATCAAAAAGGCTGGAACAATTTGGGAAGAAGATGTTTTCTTCTTCGAGTCTTGCGCTGCCGTCCATGAACACCACTGCCTTTTGGGCAGGTATACTCACTCTCTGTGGGATACGGTCACGCAAGTTCTGCCGCAGATACCGGAGGAGGCCCGTGCTGTTGTCTCCCCAGCAGTCACTGATGGGAGAGACGTGGCAAAGTTCACAATCTGATGTGGACTAGACGGGACCGACTCTCTGGACAGATCGGTTGCTACAACATGCCTGGTTGCGTACTCCTGGTCTTTTGGGGGATGTCCAACAGTCTCTTATGGACATGCCCTTTGATGGCTTCCGTCTCTTTGGAGTCAAGGTGGACTCGGCCTTGGAGAGATTCAAGGACTCCTGGGCTACAGTCCAGTCGCTTGGCCTTTCCGCTACCCCTCACCCCCAACAGTCCTCCATTCGTGGCCATAAAAGGGGCTCCCTGACGTGTCCCCAACCCAGCCACCGTGCCACCTATTTTGTTCAGCAGCTGCGTGGCCGGGCATGTGGAATCCCACGGGGCGTGGGACAGGGAACCAGAGGCCTGCCCAGTCCCCTCACTCCGATCCAATTGGTGGCAGTATTCACCATCACCTGGCCCACTGGGAATCCATCACTACGGACAGGTGGGCTTTGCAGATAGCTCAAAAGAGCTATTGCCTCTCCTTCGAATCTGCCCCACCAGCCAAGCCTTTATCAGTGAGCCATCTTCCGGAGGATCATTTGCCACTTCCTCTTCAGGTAGTTGCGGCTCTCTTGGCTAAGGAAGCCATAGAGATGGTCCCTGTGCCAGAAGTAGGTCATGGTTGTTATTCCCACTACTTTCTGGTTCCGAAAAAGGACAAGGGCTTAGGTCCTATCCTAGACCTTCGGGACCTCAACGACTTCCTCAAAAAGGAGAAATTCAAAATGCTCACCCTGGCTCAGGCCCAGGATATGGGATGGTAGCTTTGGACTTGCAGGACTCTTATATCCACATTCCCATCCTGCCTGCCCACAGACGTTACCTGCAATTTGTGGTAGGTCAAGGGCATTATCAGTTTAACATGCTCCCCTTCGGCCTTACCAGCGCCCCTTGGGCGTTCACAAAAGTGATGCCGGTGGTTGCAACTCATCTGCGCAGGTCTTTCCCTACCTCCACGACTGGCTGTTGAAGGCGGACTCGCCCCAGTCAGTCGTCTCCTGCACACGCTGGGGTTCACTATCAATGTGCCAAAGTCACACCTGGCTCCTTGTCAAACGCTCCCTTTCATCGGAACTGTTCTGGACACAGTGCAGTTTCGGGCTTATCCTCCGAAAAGCGAGTCCAAGATATTCGGGCTATGATTCCAATCTTTCAGCCTCTGTCTTGGGTTTCGGTGAGACTGTGTCTGAGGCTGCTGGGCCTCATGGCCTCCTGCATCGTGCTGGTAACACATGCCAGATAGCATATGCAGGCTCTGCAGTGGGACTTGAAGCTCCAGCATCAGGGAAATCTCTCCGACATGGTCCATGTCTCGGAGGGGACTGCGGAAGACCTCCAGTGGTGGCTTTCGAATCCGCATTGGGTCCATGGCAGATCCCTCTCCCTTCCCGGCCAGTTGGGAGACTGGGTTTCAGATGTGTCACTTCTGGGTTGGGGCTGGGTTGAGGTGGATATCCGAGGCCTCTGGTCTCTGGTGGAGTCTGAGCTCTATCAATCTTCTGGAGCTCCGGGCGATCAGGCTTGCGTTGAAAACATTTCTTCCTTCTCTCAAAGGGAAAGTAGTGCAAGTGTTCATGGACAATACTATTGCCATGTGGTACTGCAACAAACTGGGCGGATTAGGGTCCTGGACCCTTTGTAAGGAGGCTCTACACCTCTGGACGTGGCTGGAACATCAGGGCATTTCCCTGGTGGTTCAATATCTGACGGGCTCTCTGAACACCATAGCAGACAAACTCAGCCATTGATGCACAGCCAATCCTGAATGGCGTCTCCATCCGGAGGTGGCGCAAGGTCTCTTTCAGCAGTGGCGAGAGCCTTGGTTAGATCTGTTCGCCTCTGCAGAGAAAGAGCAATGTCAGCTGTTTTGCTCGTTGGAGTTTCCAAGGCGGCACTCGCTCAGAGATGCTTTTCGCCCAGAGTTGAACTCTGGCCTCCTTTATGACTTTCCACCTATACCATTTCTGCCCAGAGTTCTCAAGAAAATCAGAACAACCGGGTCCCAGTTATCTTGGTAGCTCCGGACTGGGCACGGAGAGTATGGTATCCAGAGCTATTGAGCATGGCCACAGATCCTCCACTCACACTGCCTCTTCAAGCAGAACTTCTGTTGCAGCAACAGGGGACGATTCTCCACTCAAACCTGTCCAATCTCCGCCGTCATGCATGGAGGTTGAGCGGCAGCAGTTGACAACTTCTGCTCTTCCACCCAAAGTCTGTGATGTTATCTTGGCAGCCAGGCGTCCCTCCACCAAAACGATATACACCTGTCGTTGGCATAAATTTGTGGCATGGTGTACCAACAAATATGTTGATCCCCTCTGTGCTCCTCTATCTGAGGATCTTTTATTCATTCTTTCTTTGGTCCAGCAGGGCTCTGTTTCAGGCACCCATAAAGGGTATTTATCACCTATTTCGGCCTTTCTTAGGCTACCTGATCAGCCCTCACTCTTTAAATCTCCTATTGTAAATCAATTCCTTAAAGGTATCACCCATTTATTTCCTCCCACTCCATTTACCATGCCTCAGTGGGACCTCAGTTTTGTCCTTACTTAATGTATACTCCCTTTGAGCCGATGCACAATTGCCCTTTACGGCTCCTCACTCTCAAAACTGTTTTTCTTGTTGCCATCACTTCTGCTGGGTGAGTGAGTGAGCTTCAAGCTGTTTCTTCAAAGCCCCCATTCTTGTCTGTGCACCCTGACAAAGTGGTGTTAAACACTAAGGCTTCCTTCCTTCTCAAGGTTGTTACACCTTTTGATGTAGGCCAGTCCTTCACCTTGCCTACTTTTTACGCACCCCCACAACCTTCCCATGAGGAGGAGAGACTCCACCGCCTGGACCCAAAAAGAGCGTTGGCTGTCTATCTAAATTACACTAAAAAATTTGTGGTGGACGATCAACTCTTTGTCGGGTATGTGGGTGCGAAGAAAGGGAAGGCAGTGAAACCACATACCATACCACTATGGGTACTTCTTTGAATAAAGATGTGCTGCGCTTTGGCCAAAAAGCAACCTCCTGAGGGCTTCTGCGCTCATTCCACCAGAGCAACTACTTCTTCCACTGCGTTAGCACATGGAGTTCCTGTCCTGGATATCTGCCAGGCAGCTGCATGGGCATCCCTGCACACGTTTGCTAAACATTACTGCCTGGACAGTCAGGTCTGTCAGGACTTTCTAGTACGATCTTGGTTCGCAGCCCACCTCCAAGGATGGCATTGCTTGTGTATCTATTCTAAGGTAAGGAATCTGCAACTAGAAGTCTCTATCAGATGTACAAGTTACTTACCTTCAGTAACTGTATATCTGGTAGAGACATATTCTAGTTGCAGATTCCTTACCGATCCTCCCCGCTTGCGCACTGATTTCTAGGGACAGGGCTTCCCCATTCAGGGCCTTAGCTCTGGCGCACCAGTTTGTTCTTCGCGGCTCTGCGCTTTGGCGTGAAAAGTCATGAAAATAAAACTGATGTCACTGTGCTGAAGCAGCATCTATGTACTACTCCCAATGTCAACACAGCGACTATGACGCCCGTGGAGTCATCCGATGCTACCTAACGGCGCGCAAGGGTATTGCTCAAAGAAGAAATTTCCGGATCCAGTCTGACGGCTGGGGGAAAATTGTGAGGCAAGAAATCTGCAAATCGAATATGTCTCTACCAGGTATTTCGTTACAGAAGGTAAGTAACTTGTACTTTTCTCCATGAGGGAAAGGTTGGTTATGAACCCCCTCAGGTGAAATGTAGACTGAGGTATTGCCTCTTTTGCCTATAGAGTTACCACTTCTAATCTATAAGGTGCATCTCAGTGTCCGAGAAGACTTTTGGGTGCAGACACTGCCATTGTTTTGATGCGTCATAAAACTGCATTTGGAAGCCATCTTTTTCTGATGGACCCTAGGGTTTGGCTGTCAGTTCCTGAGAATTGTGGGCCAGCCAGTCGCAATCCTAGTCTTACATTGGGATGAATGGAGAGCTCTTTGAGGAACAACTAGCTAAATAAGGCCCACCGGGCCTTCAGTCTCAACTTAGATGTGTCAGTATCCCCTAAAGTAGAGTCACCCTTGATAAGGAGTGATCTGTGTGTCTATATTGAAATGGACAGTTTGTGTGCTCCAAAAAGATGATCGCCCTACTGACCCAGTCTGACCTACACTTGTGGGAAATCTGCAAACCTGCCTCCTTGTCCTCTTCAGTCATGTTTAGTATCTTGATTACCAAACTTGAAACATCCAGAGGTCTTTCCTGAAAGGAGCTCTAAGACTAGTCATTTCTCTTTTTCGGGTCCTTGACCAAATTTGCAATAAAAGTGGTCAATCCTACCTAACCATCCAGGTTAGGACATTGGCATTCTGCCATAAGCTGGCTTCATACATCTTTATCCAGAGCCTTTCTCAGGTCTCCCACCTAGTATTGGGCAACTTAAGGCAGAGCTCATTTTGGTGAGCATGTATGATATTTGTCCTCTGTATCCAACATGTCAGCTAATGGCTTACGGCCCACTTGATCTGTCGTCTTCTCTGGCCTGAGCCTCTCTTGTGTTCAGGTGTCAATAGTACTACCTGCTTGCATTCTGATCCTGTTCTTACTCCCCTTCAGAATGTTTCTCGTCTGTCCCCTGATCTATAGTGTGGGAGCCCCTCTTGGTTGGGACAAATTTTGGGTTGCACAGGTCCCCAGAACATCATGCTGTTGACTCCTCCTTGCTGTCTCAGCTGTCGTTCGGAACTTTATCATGTGCCAGAAAGGCATCTGTCAGCCTGTCAATGGCACTCCCACTGCCTAGCTGGTACCTTTTTATTTGTGCTTTGCCTTGGGGTGAGTCTGTCCCTTCAGTCACTGGGGTTCTGAGAACCCTGGAAAGACCACTACATCTTCCCTGCAACAGAGAGGGGCTCTGGTTGGTAAGCTGCCTGTGAATGAAGGTACTTCCCTATCGGCACTTGGGCATTTCTCGTGGTCTTATTTATTAAGTCATTAACCACTCTTGTCTGTGTAGAAGCTGGCCTGTCTCTGTATATTGGCTATGTAGTTTTGGCTGATAACAGTAGGACACCATAACCCTCTTCTTTTATCTCTGGGTATGTGACGCACCACCCCCAGTACAGACACCAGAGAGAGTGTTGCCCTACAAGCAGGGTTTGGGCCTTTAACCACTTCTGCATAGATCATCCCTTCGTCGTTCTTATCCACTTCTCAACAGTCATCAGGAGGACTCCAGGGAGTCCAGGGAGTCGCAGGAGTCTCCTTGTGATGTGAAATGTGCTGGAAGCATAGTTTTTCCTTGAAGCCAGCTATTTGCTTTTGCTCAACACTAGTTTGCCAGAGAACTGCACTGCAGTTTTGCCTCAGCTCTGTCCCAGTCCATAGTGACCTGTGACAAAACGCCATATTGTAATGTATATGTGCTTTTTGCCTCTGAATAACCGAGCACCGAAGCATAGTACAAGCACACTAAATGTATAGAATAATGCTGGAAGTACTTTATCTGCTCCTGGAGCTGCAAAGAAAGATGGAGGTGAAGTTAGTAGGGCTTTTTAATGGACTATGACTGTGCATGGTTGATTGTGAACCACCATTTTCCTGAGTTTTCATGAGAAATTTAGTTATTTTCTATGGCTTTGTTTTTTTCTTCCTGCTACTGCGAGAATAAACCAAAGGAGTGAGACTAAAGCGAAGGGAGAAAAGCATAATCTTCACCTATTGTCCTGACATAGAATCAGTAAGTTCAGTGGGATCTATCTGCCTCCTGGATGCCATAACCGTATTGAGGTACCAGGCTAGTTTATTCTATGTAAATTGTATGCTGTAAATAGGGCCGTCTGTTTTCTGCCAGATATTTCCAATCTCAATCAGTTTTCCTCTGTAAATTCCCACACAACGTAGGATAATCACTGTGAGCCCTGACTTACAAAACCAATTTATTAATCTAACTCATATGTGTCCTAAAACTGGAGTTCATTGTTAACCTTTACACTTAAAATATTTCATAGGCTGAGTTGTTTATTCTTTCTACCTGCAAGAACCATAGATTTGTTTGTAGACCACTTAAATTATTTCTGATTTGCTGAAGACTCTAACAACATTGACGCAATCTTTTGTTAGTTTGTTTTCTCTAAGAAGTCGCAAATGTGGAGTTGTGTTTTCCTAATAAAGTAGCAATACAGTCTTTCTGCCATGTGACCCAGTAATGCCATAAAAAGAAAGAGCTGCAACTTTCTAGTTTGTTTTAGTATTGTTTCCTAACTCAAACTAAGTTTCAATAATAATAAAACTTGTTAATGCTTCGGTAAGAACTATGTGGTTACCAAATTGTATGAAACTGAGCTACCATTGACATCTTAGTCATTACATGTTATTAAATGATTTTCAAAATGTTGAATTACTTTTTATTAAGATCTGGTAGAGACCTCTAGCTGCAGATTCCTTAACTTTCAATTTCCTAGCCATCAAACTGGATCCGAAAACTTGAGCGTGCTAAAGGGCGGCTTTGTTCGCTTCCGTGCGTTGGCGTGGTTGGCGCCGTAAGTGATGTTGCAGTCACCTGCATAGGTGCCACCCAGGTGCGCGGACATCAGTTCTTTTCTTTCCGCATCAGCGTGAATCTGGAGAAGAGCTATGCCATTCTTTTTTCTTTTTTTTTTTACAGACTTTTTTCGACATTTTGTTGAATATTTTTTGTGAATTGTTGAGATATCATCTAGGAAGGTAGGGTTTAAGCCCTGTGGCATCTGTCACCATGCTATGTCAGTAATGGACCCACACCTGGTGTGCTTATAATGTCTCGGGCGGGAGCACGACTCAAAGTCCTGCTCGGACTGCCAAGCAATGGTGCCAAAGCTTTGAGGGAGTGAGCCATAAAGCTGCTTGTGGCCTGGTGCAATACCCCAGTTAGCGTGACTCCTAGGAGGCCTCGGTCCCGATCGAGAAAAAGGTTGCGAGACCGCTCCAGGAGCCCCAAGTCATCTTCGTCACACTCGAGGTCCTGTGGACTCTCGGGAAAGAGGCACTAGAAGAAAAAATAAGTCTAAACAGACTTCGAATTTACCTCGTCCGTCGACCAACACAACAAGTGGGGAACATTGGCATTCCAGGCATTGTTCTGCGGAGCAGTTGCCAGGTCTGACTCCACACCACCCTTGTTTCCGGGACCGCCACAACCCCCGCTCAAATAAAGGATTTTTATGAGGCTTTCCACCGCATATTCGAGAAGGCTGACCCCTCCGGAGCTCCTTTGGGCCCTGCAGGGTCAATGGTGGCCCCATCAGGTTCTGCGCCAACTGCTCTGGCCTATGCTGCAATGAGGTCTCGTAGATCTGATCCGGATCTGTGCCAGTCGTGCCAACGTGACCTTCTCTTGCGCCGATCCCGACGCTGATTCTCTCTGCACTGCCAGTGCCCCCCTCTTGGCACCAACCCCATTCTCTTCCCCGATGACTGAGTTGGAACAGCTTTGATGGACGCCTGTTCCAGCACCGACAGTCTCCACTGGCTTTAGGTTGTCACCTTAGCATTTTTTTGGAGCAGCCAGGCATGAATAAAGAGTCACTGGACCCTTTAGAATACCAGTTACACACCCCTAGTGAACCTTTGGAATGGTATGAGGAACTAGGAGATGCCAGTGGACTCCACACCTCTCCAGATACTGGCTTTTTCTCTCCGCTTACAGTGACTATGGAGGAGGAAGCAGCTTACGCAATGGTGGTGAAGAGGGTGTAGGAGGTTGTCTCAGTATATGGTGTACTCCTATAGGTGAGGCAACTGTACTGAGTGCAGGCAACCCTTAGTGATAGTGTTAGAGGGCTCTAAATAACCAGAGCTCATATAGAGGGTAGCTGTGGAGAGCAGCTAAGGCTTATCCAGGAGGGTGTAAAGTGGTTTCAAATACCACACAGGTCAGTCAGTGAAGCAAACACAAGAAAGAACCATACCACTGTTAGATAACATGTAATATTTATTATAACACACACTCTAGAATTAACTTTGGTGTATCTCCTAACTGAAGATATGGTCATACAAAAATATATTTAGCAACTGGTAAGTAAAGGCATAAAATAACATGGGCCCCTATGGGGGGGGGAACCATATACTAAAAAAATGGAGTACAAAAATCACACCAACCCAACCTACCACCAAGGGCCCTTAGGAATGGGGAAGTACTAATCCCGAAGATAACTAGGTAGGATTCCCCATGCGGCCGTGCACAGAGTAGAAATCTCGGGTCAGTGTCCATAGGCTGACATGGGGAATTTGAGGTTGGAGTTTTTGCATTTTAGGACCCTACCCAGAGGACCCACAGGAAACCCTTTAGGACAGGGGAGGTTGGATAGTGCCCCCACCCATGGCTACCCACAACAGTGGAGCACCAACACCAGGGAGCCCAGGTGCGTAGGGGTGAAGTTGTGTTGGAACCTCCCAATGAAGTAAATGGGGACCTTGGTTGTCCAGGTGCTGTCGCGACCCGTGGACCAGGTCCGTGAAACCCGGGCACAGATTCTGGAAGAAGAGGACCTAAGGAGAGAGGGGACAGAGTCCAGACCTTCCAGAGGTGCCCAGGCTGTGCAGGAGGGCAATACCAACCGTTCTCCGTGATGTTTCTTGCAGGACAGTGGATGAAGAAGTGCAGCTTTGGAGTTTAGGCAATGCAGGAGGATCCCAGGAGTCATCCACAAGCTGTCCCATGCCAGTCGCCGGATTTCAGAGGGATCAGTGCTCAGCAGGACCACCAATAAGCCTTGGCAAATGCAAAGAAGGGTTGTACAGAGCTTGCAGGGTTTTTGGGGACCAGCAAGGTCCAGGTGGCCCAACCTTGGCAGGTAGGTCAGGGGCCACCTCTCAGCAAGCAGGAGAGCCAGTAGGAATCGTTGGAACCCCCCCAACAGGATCTTTTGGCATCAGGCACAGGGAGTCACAGGGAGACCTCAGCAGCGCAGCAAAGATGGATGCCCACGTCGCAGGAGTTGCAGAGATGACGTCATTCTTGGAGCTGAAGAGTGCCGGAGGCCTGGGCTTCTTGGAGCTAGGAGGTCGTCGGACTGAAGAGCCAACAAGCCTTGGCAAAGGCAATCAGACATGGTGCACAGGGATTCCAGCCAAGCAGCTCCAGCGAGGGACCACAAACTTCCCAGTTGCAAGGAATATAGGTCAGACCTTGGGAGAGCCACAGAACCACCACCTGAGTTGTCGACCCTTGGCGTTTCCGTGGGACAGCAGGATTCACAAGCCGGTCGTTGTCGTTGAGGTGCCTGCATATGCAGGGGAGTGAGTCCTTCACTCCAAGGGAAATTCCTTTTTGCTTTCCTAGAAGCAGGCAGAGTCCCAGTTACTCTGGAGGATGCACGGCCACCGGGTTGCAGATGTCTTTGCAGAACTTGGAAACAAAGTTGCAGTAGGAGCCCTCCTACTGGTTACAGTCTTTCTTCTGGTTCCAGCGAAGAACAGACGAAGTTCTGATGTTCAGCTTGCAGAAGTGTCTTGCAGAGGAGACTTGCAGATGGTTCTTGAAGTATTGGAGATGAATCCTGGGGTCCCACCCTTGGGAGAGCCCTTAGGTAACCCAGGGGGAGGGGGGGTTGGACACTAACTGCAATAACCCACCTATCAGAGGGGCTCAGGGACGTCATACAGCTTGACTAACCAGTCATCTTATTTCCAAGATGGCCGGATCAAATGGCCACCTGGCAGAGGTTTGTGCACCTCCCTAGGGGAGGAGCCGGACAGGGGGGTGGTCCCTCCCCTGTCCTTTGTGTTTCTTACCAGAGCGGGACAAGAGGGTTCCTGCACTTGTGCAAACCGGTTTATGCAAGGAGGGCACCAAATTTGTCCTTTAACGCAGTCTAGTGGTGCTCAGGGGCACACCCACCCGAGACACCTATTTCTAAAGATGAGGTGGTCACAACTCTATCTTACAGGAAATCCTTTGTTCTGCCTTCCTCTGCCTAGCTTAGACTCAGCAGCAGGAGGGCAGAACAGTTTCTGGGGTCAGCAGCAGCACGGGCTGGCATGCAGACCCTGCAAGGCTATACAAGCAGACATTGGAGAATCCCCTAGGGAACCCCCGGAGTACATGGTATCCTGCAACTAACACCGGAATCGGTGTAGTTGCATGATTCCAACATGTTTGATACCAAACATGCCTATATTCGGTGAAGCCGTTATGTAGTTGGGGAAACTCGTTTTGACCAGTGTCCTCTACATACCTCAAGATGGCTTCCCTGCACTTACAAAGCCCAGGGAATGGAGTCTGGGGTTTGTAGGGGCACCTCTGCTCATACATCAGTGCCCTCACACTAAGGCCCTCATTACGGCCCTGGCGGATGGCGTTATTTTGGAGATAGGTACTGCCAAGAGGCTGGCGGTACCTTTCCCTAAAATATGACATTGACGGTTTGGCTCAAGCTAAACCGCCAATGTACCACTCCGTCTGCCAGGGCTGTAACAGCCGCTGGGCTCGAGACTTCGATCTCCAGCCCGGCGGTCGTAACAATCCCAACCTCGGGATTATGGCCCTGCCTATCGCCATGACTTTCGTGGCAATCTTACCACCATGAAAACCATGGCGGTAGGCAATATCAGTGCCAAGGAATTCCTTCCCTGGCACTGATGGGGGTCTTCCCCATCCCCCCCCGACAACCCCCCCCTCCCCTGAAATACACACACCTACACGCACAGACATACACCCCCACGCACAGACATACACACTCATACACACACGCATACCCACATTCACCCACGCATGCATACATTAATACACACACACAGCAACACACACTGACATACATACAAGCACACATGCATTCACACCATACACGTGAACTCACACCCATTCCTGCACACACGCATTCCACACCCGCACGCACGCATACAAAAACAGTCACATACTCCTTCCCCCCCCCCCTCACCCCCCCCACACACACACACAAATAACACCTCCTCCTCCCTCCCCTGTTGGAGAACCCAACTTAACTGCTTGCAAGGGGTCCTCTGGCATGAGACGGGACGTGGTGCTGCTGCCAGCAGCAGCGTCCGCCAGCGGAACACCGCCAGGCCGTATCATGTGTCATGATACGGTCAGCGGCGTTCTACTGGCGTGGCGCTGCTGCTAGCAGCAGCACCATCTTACCGCCATCCGCCGCCATGACCATAGCCGGAATTCCACCAGCCTTCTGGCAGAATTCTGGCTACGGTCATAATATGGCGGACGCTAGGTAGCCACGGCGACGGTCTTTTGCAGGCTGTCGCCGTAGCGGTAGGTGGGATTTACCGTCTAGGTCATAATGATGACCTTAGAGCCATGCACTCTGCCCTTGGGGCAATAGGGCCTACCTTAGGGGAGTGCAGTGACCATGACATAAGGCATCCCTTATATCTGGATTGAAGTGTGCATGCACCATTTCACACAGGCTGCCATGGCAGGCCTATAGTTACAGTTTGCATGGGCCCTCAGGGTTGGCCTAATACATGCTTCAGCCCATGCTTGACCCCTGGTGTACCCGTGCCCCGGGAACCTAAGTACCTTATACTAGAGGCTTACATGGGTGCACCAGTATGCCAATTGTGGGGTGTAAAAGCTACCTTCCATTTAAGTTTAGGGGAGAGAGCACTGACAGGATCCCAGTGTACTACAGTCTAAACACATTGACACCAGGCAAAAAGTGGGGGCTAACTATGCCAGAAAGGAGCTAATTTTCTACAGAGGGCAGCAGAGGTTCTCGACCTTGAGCTTCCCTCAGTGGCGGTCAAGGCTCTTCTTGACGGAAGTGCTTCAGCTTGTGACTTCCTCATCCAAACCCGTATTGCCCTTTAATGAGCACTAACTGATGTCCTACTGGGAACTTGGTCCAGGCCCGGCACAGGGGCTCCTGTGAACAGGACAATTGCCCGCCACCATCACCCTGCCATGGGTGATCCTTGTTTCCTCACCCAACGCCTCACCCCTGAGAGCTTGGTAGTTCAAGCTTCAACTTCCCTTGGAGCATTGCCTGCCACTCCCCAGGACAGGGAATCCAAGATGCTGGATAGTTTAGGCAAGAAAATGTTTTCTTCCATCAGCCTTACATTGCAGTTGGTGAACACTGCATGCCTTTTGGGCCGTTATTCCCATACCTTGTGGAATACAGTTGCACAAGTGCCACCACAGGTCCCGGAGGAGGCCCCGACCATCCTCTCCCAAGAAGTGAAAGACAGGAGAGACCAAGCAAAGTTCACCATTAGGTTTGGACTGGACACAACTGGGCAGAGTGGTTGCTTCAAAAATTACCTTGAGGTACCATGCCTGGCTGAAAACATCTGGCTTTTCAGGGGATGTCCAGGCCAACCGTATGGGCATGCTCTTTGACAGGACTCATCTTGTTGGAGAAAAGGCAGACTCGGCGTTGGAGCTCTTTAAGGACTTTCAGGCTACAGCCAAGTCCTTGGTCCTCTCAGTGACACCTAGCTCCCAGTCTCACTTTTGCCCCTTTTGTGGCTACGAAAGAGCCTGCCATCACACCAGCCCTATGCCAGCCACCGACCTATGCAAGCTTCCCAAGCTGTGCAGTGACATATATGTGATGCATTCTGACCCCGTGGGTCTGGTTGCCAGAGGTTTTCCACCACCAACCCCTCGGCAACTGCAGCTTCTAAGCTCTCCTAGTTGATTCTGCAAGACTATGGGTGCCCAGTTGGAGGGAGAATCCACATTCATCTCCTCCACTGGCAATCCATTACATCAGACAAACGGGTCTTGCAGATCATTCAGAGGGGCTACTCCCTCCCTTTCCAATCTTTCCCTCCCCCAATACCGCCAACACAAGAACAGCTGGTGTAGGATCATCTAGCCTTTCTCTGAGAAGAAGTTATAGCTCTTTTGGACAATGGACCTATAAAGAGGGTTCCGATATTAGAAGTAGACAGTGGTTGTTTTCTTACTACCTTGATTCCCTTCACCCTATTCTAAACCTCCAAACCGTTAGTCTTTTCCTCAAAAAGAAAAAAATCAAGATGTTCACTTTGGCTCAGGGTTGGTCTACCCTAGACCAGAGAGACTGGTTAGTAGCATTGGACTTCCAGGATGCATATTTCCACATCACCATCCTGCCTTCCCATTGTCTTTACCTGCTATTCAAGGTAGGACACGAGCACTTTCAGTTCACTGTTGACGTGATATCACCTTGGTAAATACCTCTAGGAGTGCTAATTGGTTGCAGCTCATCTGCGGCGATTAGGGGTGTCATTCTTCCCCTATCTCGACGACTGGCTGTTTGGTGGTGGACTCACCCCAGTTTGTCATCTTCCCCCCTTCAGAATACGGCAGATCTCGTGCATTCTCGGATGTTCACTGTAATCATGCCAAAGTCACACCTGACACCTTGTCAGATGCTCCCTTTCATCGGTGCAGTTCTGGACACAGTGCAGTTTCGGGCTTATCCTCCCGAGCAGCGAGTCCAGGATATTCAGGCTATGATACTGATGTTTCAGCCTCTGTCCTGGATTTTGATGAGAACGAACCTGAGGCTGCTGGATCGCATTGCCTCCTGCATCCTGCTGGTAAATCATGCCAGATGACATATGCAGCCTCTGCATTGGGATCTGTAGTTCCAGTGGGTGCAGCATCAGGGAAATCTCTCTCCAACATGGTCCAGTTCTCGGAGGGAACTGCCAAAGACCTGCAGTGGTGGTTGACAAACCACAATTAGGTCAAAGGCTGACTCCTCTCCCTTCCTCAATCAGATGTGACAGTGGTGACAGATGCATCACTCTTGGGATGGGGCAGCCATCTGGGAGAGGTGGAGATCAGAGGACACTAGTCTCAGTCGGATTCTGGACTTCACTTCAACTTGCTGGAACTCCATGTGATCCGACTAGCATTGAAAGTATTTATTTTCTCTGTCAAGGGGAAATTAGTGCAAGATTTCACAGACAACACCACTGCCATGTGGTATTGCAACAAGCAGAGCAGGGTGGGCTTGCATACACTTTGCCAAGAGACCCTACGTCTGTGGTCATGGCTGGAACAGAAGGACATAACCCTGGTGATTCAACACCTGGCAGGTTCTCTGAATGCCAAGGTGGACAAACTCATCCATTGATGCTTAGCGGATCACAAATGATGTCTCCATTCAGAGGTGGCGCAAGGATTCTTTTCAGCAGTGGGAAGAGCCTTGGTTAGATCTTTTTGCCTCCAAAGAGAACGTGAATGTCAGCAATATTGCACGTTGAAATTTCCAAGACGGGTATCGCTCTGAGACACTTTTCGTCTCAAGTGGCATTCAGGCCTCCTTTACTCCTTTTCGCCTATAATGCTTCTGCCCAAAGTTCTCAAGAAGATCAAGAACAACTAGGCCCAATTCATTTTTGTGGCTCTGGACTGGGCATAAAGAGTCTGGTATCCCAAGCTTCTGAAAATGAACATCGATCCTCCAATCTGGCTGCCCCTTGGGGAGGATTTTCTGTTGCAGCAGCAGGGGAGGACTCTCTACCTGAACCTGTCAACTCTCTGCCTCCTTCCGTGGAGATTGAGCAGTGACACTTGATAGCTTTTGACCTTCCTCCTGAAGTTTGTAACATTATTCTGGCAGCCAGGCATCCCTCCACCAAGACTGTATATCCCTGCAGATGGGAAACATTTGGTAAATATTGTATAGGAATGTCTATCGATCCACTTTCTCCCTCTTGCTGATATTCTTCTCTTTATTCTTACCCTTACACAGCAGGGCACTGTTCTGGGCACTCTTAAGGGTTATCTTTCTGCTCTGTCTGCCTCTCTGCGACTGCCTGACCAATCCTCTTTATTTGAGTTCTGTTTTGTATATCGGTTTTTCAAGGGTCTTGTACATATGTTTCCTCCTGCGCCCTTTATCATGCTTTAGTGGGATCTTAATTTAGCTCTCACATACTTCGTGTGTGCTCCTTTCGAGCCACTGCACAATTGTCCCTTGTGGCTCCTTACCATCAAGACAGCCTTTCTAGTGGCAATAACATTTGCCTGGAGGGTAGTGAGCTGCAGCCTTTATCACCCAAGCGACCCTCTCTGAATGTGTTTCCATACAAAGTGGTGCTTCACACCAGAGCCTCTTTTCTCCCAAAAGTGGTGACACCATTCCATCTGGGACAATATTGTAATTGTATTTATATAACGCTTACTACCCCTGAAGAGGCGTTGCAGTGCTTTTCGGCGAAGAGCACGCTACTCCAGAACCCAAGAGGAATTGTTGGTCGATTAGTATAGGGAAATATGAGTACAGTATTAGTAATATTATGAGTTAATTTGAGCAGAGGCTATGTGAGTTTGTTAGTTGGATTGACTGGATTAATGGAGGGATAGAGGAGGGAAGAATCCAGAACTGTTAGTTAGGAGTTTATAGAAATAGGATGAGGCTAGGGATGAGTAACGGAGAGATGGAGGAGGGAAGAGTCTGTGGAAAGGGGTTAGGGAGATCATAGTAGCAGGAGGGGTTTTGGGATGGTCAAAGGTGAGATAAATGAGGGAGAATTTAGTACGGTTGTTTGGGAGATCATGGTAGTAAACTGAGGTTTGGGGTGAGTTAGATGCGGTAGAGGAGGGAAGAGCTTAGACAGGGTTATTTTGGAGATGAAAGTAGTAGAATGGGTTTAAGATGAGTCAAAGTGGGGATGGAGGATAGATTGATAGAGACATAGGGTGATGGGGAGACAGAGTAAAGCTTACGAGAGTAAAATGTATATTATTTTCTATTTATTTACTATGTTATTTATATATATATATATGTTTATTTTATTTTTTTACTCATTCATTTTTTTATTACATTTAATTATTTATATTTTGGATTTTATTTATAGATTTCATTTTATTTATTTTTATTTGGTTTTTCTCTAATACAGAAGGACTAGAGTAATAAATACATATGTAAATATATGAGGGAATATATGTGCAAGGAATATAATAATTGGTATAATAATATGAGAAGAAAAGTAGTATTGTATAAACAGACATTCAAGATTTGTAATGTTTGTTAATTAATAAGTGTACTTTTCTAAATTTTTTTGTCTTTCCTCAATTTTTCAATAGCAAAATGCTTGCTGTTAAATAGTTAAGATAACATTTGCTCATTGTGATTCAAAAAGAAAGCAGGGATTCATAAGTATCTAATATAACAACTTATCTAGGATCTGCCTAATGGCCTATGAACATGTTAAGCATAGAATAATATACACATATATATGTATATACACATACTTATATAGATATATATATACACACACACCTACACACATACATATATATATATTTATCCGTGACCAAATATACATTTGTTTAACAGGCTTAAAGAGTATGTGCATAATTTATTATTATGAAATAGTAACACTACATATTTATTAAAGAACTATACATTTCTAGAATATACACATAATCAGATTATAAATATTTATCAATACAGGCATATGCAGTTGCTGTTTGAATATGGTGGTTATGAAGGAAAGAGCCATCTGTTGAGTAGTCTTCTGAAGGCAGGCTAGTTTTCCGTCGATCTTGTATTTGGGCATAATGAATTCCATAGTTTGGCTACTTGAACAGAGAAGGATGTACCACCTACTGTCTATTTCTTGTATGGTGGTGTTTTAAGGTAGGGTTGCAGTCTTTAGCGGAGGTTTCTTTGTTAAATGTATTTATTTTGTTTCTGATGAAAAGTGGTCCTGTTCCATGTATAGCTTTGTGGGTGATACAAAGCTGTACATTGTCATATATTGACATTGGATCTTCTGAAAATGGGTAACCAGTGTAGTGCTCTCAAGGCAGGGGAGGTGTGGGTTTTTGTCTTTACATGTAATAGTAGCCTGGCAGATCAGTGTTTTTTTCATAATAGAGATGATCCTTGATAGAGGCCATTAGCATTATCCAGTTTGGGTGGTACAAGAGAGATAGTAGCCTGCACCTTGTGTGGAAATCTGAGGTGGGGGAACATGCGTGGCAGAGTCTTCAAAGGGATGAAGCTTGATCATGCTAATTTGTTAACTTGGGCATTCATTGTTAACTTGGAGTCCATGGTAATTCCAAGGTTTTTAACTTCCTTGGATACTTGAGGAGAAGGTTCCAGACCATCAGGCCAGGCGCACAGTGGGTCATAATTTTTCGAGTCACCACATGTCAGTATTCCTGTTTTGGAAGCATTCAGTTTAAGATGGCTCCCTGTCATCCACTTATCAACGGCTTTGAGGCAACTGAATATTTGTGAGTTTTCAATGTCTTTGGGGCATTCCAATTTAAGTAGTATTTGTGTGTCATCTGCATAGTGGTAGCATGTGAGTTGGAAATCATTGATCAGTTCTGGTAATGACATCATGTAGATGTTGAAAAGCATAGGTAAGATGATTGATCCTTGGGGGACCCTTGCCTTTGTGAGGTAGGGTTTGGACGAGAAGGGGGGAGAATAGTTAATAATAGTTCAGTTTTGAAGGTAGGATGTAATCCAGTCGAGAGCTGTCCCTTCTATGCTGGCTTCGTGGAGTCTTTGAATTAGGGTGTCATGGTCAACAATATCAAAGGCAACCGAGAGGTCCAAGATAAGTAGTGCAGCCAACTCCATTGCGGTCGACTGTGTTTTGAAGATCATCCCAGATTGCTATGAGTGCCGATTCAGTGCCTCTTCCTTGGCGGAACCCAGTTTGATAGTCTGAAAGTATGTAACTGTCTTCAATGAATTGTGACTTCTGGGCGAATGCTGCTCTTTCTACCATTTTGCCCAGGAAAGGTCCATTTGTAATTGGTCTGTAGTTGTTGGGTCCTGCTGGTCTAGGTTTGTTTTCTTTAATAACGGACATATGTATGCCTTTTTTAGGGCTTTACGAAAAGTTCCTGTAGTTAAAGAGTTATTGATGATCCTTCTTACAGGTGTGGCAGCAGAAGTCGATCAAAGAATGTTCTTGAAGATGTGTGGTGGACAAGAGTCAGAAGGGCAACTACAAGGCCTGCTAGTTTTGACCAAATCCATAAATTCACCTTGTGATATTTGTTTGAAGGAGTGCAGAGGCTGGGTTGGTTTACTCTTGGAGGGGATTTTAGGAAGCTGGTTGGTGCTGTTGATTTTCTTCTGTTTTAAAGAGTCCAATGTGGCTGCCTTGGTTCTGTAATGAGTTGCCAGTTTGTTTGTGAAATCTTGATTAGTGGGATGACTTCCTTCAATGCATTTAGGTTATCAAAATGTATTGAGAATTTTATAAACTTCGTTAGTTGCAGACATAGCATTTATAATTCTGTCTGCGTTGTACCTTTTTTTAAATTATATTTTTTTAGCTTTTTTGATTGATGATTTTTATGTTCTGTAAAGTTTGTGTAGCTGAAGTTTGTCTTGAATGTTGTTTGTTTTGAGCCACATCCGTTGCAACCTCCTGATTTGTTGCTTTATCTTTTTAAGATTTGTGCTTGTCCAAGGTGTTGGTTTTCTTTTGTCCCGTTTAGTTGTTCGGAGTGGTATTAGGATATCGTAAGTTTCCTGTATAAAGTTTTCGAACAGAACTAATTGTGTCAGCTGTTAGTTCTGTTGCCAAGTCTTCAAAATTGAGTTTGCTTCATGATCAATAGATGCATGTATGTAAGTTGTTATTGGGTGTGTTGATTTGTGGTGTTTTATGTCAGAAAGTTATCAAATGGTGGTCTGACCATTTGATTGGCATGATGCTTTGAACTGTAAAAATGACATCTAGGATATGTCTAGCAATGTTTGTGGGATTGTGTACAGTCTGATGTCGGTTCAATGTGACTAGGCCAGTGGTGATAGCTTTTGGATGGGACAAGTTGGGTTTGTCAAACCAAATGTTTAGGTCCCCAGAAATGCATAGGTTTGAGTATAATGTTATATGGTTTGAGACTGTATCAAGGAAAGTGTCTGGGAATGTTGAATTGTTAGGTGGAGGGCTGTAAAGGAGGAGAAAGTTACAGGATGAAATTGGTGTAGGCTTGCATCTGGTGTGGAGGGCCTCACAACCTTGTATGGAAATGTTGTCTGTTTTGCAGAGATTTATTGGCTCTTTGAATATGATAGCTAGTCCGCCTCCTCTCTTGCCTATGCAGTTTTGTGTGGTGCTTTGATAGCCTGGAGGAATGGCTTCATGCAATACTGGGGCCATGTCATGTCCCAACCATGATTCTGTTACAAATAGTAAGTCAGGCTGTGTGTCCGTGAGCAGGTCGTATATGTGGTGCTTGTTTTTTGAGCGCGATCAAGCATTTATGATCAGGCAGTTTAGAAAATGTGAGTTTGTGGTGGTGACATTTGTTTTTGGAGAAGGGTGAGCAGTATATTTTGAGCTTGTAGCAGGTGTGTTGTTAGTTGTGATAACTGTGAGGGTCACAATAGTCCTGTTTTTCAATATAGTTTTTCTCTCCCTGCCAGCTTAGGAGACATTTCGTAGGGTCTGTGTGTGTTGGTGGTGGACTTGGTGGCTGAGAGTGACATGATAAGTGTAGGTTTTGTGTTGAGTAGCCTTATTGTGTAATAGTCAAGGGGATGCGAAGTTGTTAATAGTGACATGTTGTTAATTTTGTATATCTGTTAGGTGTGGAAGGAGTATGGGTTAGGGGTGGCAGAGGAGCATGTGGATCATAATGTAAGGCTCTAAATTGTGCAGTTATTGAGAGGTGGGTGAATGAATGTTGCTCTGTTGGGGTGCTTGTGGTAGATGTTTGTGAAGAGTGACAATTTAGGAGTAAAGATTGAACAGGATTTGTATTATTTATGTAGTCACGAGGGTGGGAGTGAGTGTGACTGAAAGTATTATGAATGTTTGTGTTCTTTTGATGTGCTGATGTGTGTGGTCTTTTTAGTTTTTGTGGCATAGTGAGAGGAGACATTGATGTAGTGTTTTTCTATGAAGGATTTGTATTTGAGTTAGTAATATGTCACCCTGCCCACCTTTTGCACTCCTCCACATCGCTCTAAAGAAGAGGAGCGACTCCACAGTCTGGACCCAAAAAGAGCATTGTCGTTCTACCTTGACCACATAAAAAAGGTCAGAGTGGATGACCAACTCTTCATGGGCTATGTAGGAGTTAAAAAAGCTTGGCAGTACAAAAACAAACCGTTTCACACTGGGTCATTCTCTGTATTAAGATCTGTTACACCCTGGCTGAAATTCAGCCTCTTGAAGGCTTAAGGGCCCTTTCTACCAAAGGGAAAGATGCAACCACGGCATTAGCTAGTAAAGTCCCAGTCCTGGACATCTGCCAAGCAACAATGTGGGCATCCCTGCACACGTTTACCAAACACTACTGACTGGAAAGTCAGGTCCGCAGGGATGGGCATTTTTCCCATTAGATCCTGCAGTACTTTGTAGTTCATAAAATTTGTCCGCAGCCCACTCCCAGGAGGATATGGCTTGGGTATATATTCAAAGGTAAGGTATCGGCAGCTAGAACTCTCTGTCAGATGAACAAGTTACTTGCTTTCGGTAATGCATTGTTCTTTAGAAACTATATCTAGCTGCATATTCTTTACACGTGCCCATGCCTCCCCGCTTTGCTGACAGATTTCTGGTGTTAAGGTTAATCCCTTTCAAGGCCCTAGTTTGAACACGCATTTCAGTTCACTTCATGGCTCTGCACTCCTGGCGTGGAAAGTCATGAAAAGTAACTGACGTCCGCCTGTTTGGGTGTGGCGCCTATAAAGGTGACCATGACATCATTTCAGCACCAACGATGCCACACGGAAATGAACTAAGCCACCCGACGGAACGCAGGGGTACTTCTCACACAAGTTTCCGGATCCAGTCTGACGCCTGGGAGATTAAAAGGTAAGGAATCTGCAGCTAGATATCATCTCTACCAGATATGCGTTACCGAAGGTAAGTAACTTGTTCTTCAGCTTGTGGTACATAAATATTTAATGTTTCAACTCCAGCAGCTTATGCCTTGATTTGCTTCTATTGAATTTGCAAATATTTTTTAGGTAAAACCACAGTTCCAGGAAATCTTAAGGCTGTCAGAAGAAAATATTGGTGAGTAAAATAAACTGTACATTTGCTAGTGTCATAAATAAATGTCACTCTTCGTTTTAGCAGATATTGCTACAGAACATGAAACGCATCAGCATCCATGTGTATGTGGTGTATATGGGTTGTGATTGGTACTATGGTCCTCCTGATTCGGAGGTCGGCAAAAACCCACATATCAGTCTTAAAATGGAAATATTCCATAATCTAAATCTGGCACCATTTAGAGCCACATACTGATACAAAGTATAGCCACCAATAATGCTGCAGACATATCCAAAAGCTAATCCCCTCCTACCTTTAGGTTGAGCCTCCCTGGCAATGCAACTATCTGATTGCGATAGAGATATGTGGGCTTGCTAACAATTTAGAAGGGCTTGTAACCTGTCCATTGATTGTCATTGGTTGACTTTATTGTCACTCTTAGTAGCCTGATTATTATTATACTTAATCTGTCCATCTTGTGTCGGTCCCTCCCTTCGTTTTTTTAATTTTTTTTATATATGTGTATATATATATATGTATATAACAAAGTTTATTTCTTTTTGCAATGAAAAACAAAAGAACAACAACATGACAGTGAGTGCTAGCAAGCACAAATACACAAGGTGGATCCATATATGATTTATAATTGATAACATTTCTCCTCTTCCCAGCCCAGGATCAGTTATACAGCTTAGAAATTCACCCCACGGTGTGCCCACCATTTCCCCCAGATTGCCTCATGCTTCTGAGGACAGCCATGTGCCTCATAAATTGACTTTTCTACTTGAGAGCACCCCAGCTTGCCATCTTGAAATCAACGGCGCCACTGGACTTTTCAAAGTTGCACGATGTCTCTTTTTGCCACTAGACATGCCAGTCCAATGAATACCCGTTCCATTCATGTCCCTCCCAACTCCTCCAGAAGCCCCAGCAGCACTACCCTCACAGTTAATTCAGTTGAATGCCCCAGAGCCACAGAGATCTCCAGTTCAACCCCCACCCAAAAGGGACATACCCTCGGCAATCCCTTCAACATGCAGTAGGTGTGCCACTAGATGGCCTGATCTTAAGCAGCCCGAGGAGATCGCCGGGTGCACGTGCCTCAGACGCAGTGGGGACAAATATTTCATGTGGAAATAATTTATCTGCACTATCCTCAATCTTGCCAATATCACCAGTTGTCAGGGGCAAGGTATGCCTCCCTTATGACATCCTCATCTAACTCTCCCACCTAAGTTGCCCACCTGTCCAGCAACTTGGCAAACCCATCCGGTGCATTGTTCAGCAGTGAATAATACATCTGAGTGATGGCACCCTTCCCCAAATATCCCATCAGAAGATTCTCCTTAAGATGGCTATGATAGGAGAGGGACAGGTTTGGTGGCAAGTGAGCTCTCGGGACATGGCATAGCTGAGGAAATGGAAAAACTGGGTGTTAGCCAAGGCATAGTGGTCTTTCAGCTGCTGAAATGGCATCAGCTCCTTGTAGCTGTGTATGTCCCCCAGGTAGGTAATGCCAATGTTGTCCCACTGCCCAAAACCCTCCAACTCGGAGAACTGCTGCAACCATGTGCCATGACCTGCCAACCTCAACATCATCTCCTACGCCGACAACACCCAACTCATCCTCTCCCTCACCAAGGACCCACACACTGCCAAAACCAACCTCCACGAGGGCCTGAAAGCCGTCGCCGACTGGATGAGAAGCAGCCAGCTGAAACTGAACTCGGACAAAACAGAGCTTCTCATCCTTGGGCCCACCCCCTCCGCTTGGGATGACTCGTGGTGGCCAGCCTCGCTGGGCACCCCACCGACACCAACCGACCTTGGGTCGCCAACCTCGCCCTCGCACCCGTCCCCCGCATCCGACGAAGATCCTCTGGCGGCAGATCTTTCTCTTACCTCGCCGCCAAGACCTGGACACCCTCCCGTCTGACCTAAGACAGATCCAGGACCTGCTCTCCTTCAGAAGACACCTCAAGACCTGGCTCTTCGAGCAGTAGCAGCTCCCCTTTGCTTCTCCCCCCCCCCCCCTCCCAGCGCCTTAAAATCCCAACGGGTATGTAGCTTGCTTTAGAAATAATCTGATTGATTGATTGATTGCCATAAGGGCGTCAGCTTAGTGAGACGCTGCTCCCACCCTGTCAGCCACAAAGCCACTTTCCAACACTGCACAGCCGCCTGTGTGCACCCAGAGGCAGCCCGAAGGACTCAGTTGCCATACAGCAGTCCCAACAGCCATCAAATCCAAAGTGGTGTGGCTCTAGCTGATAGGCTGGATCGTTCCCTCCCCCAGTAAACCACTCGTTAATCGGGACCAACTGAGCCACCAAATAGTAGATGTAAAGGTCTGGCACTCCTTTCCCACCCTCATATAGAGATTTCCTTGCAGAACTAAAGGCCACACAATGTCGCCCTCCAGTCCGCAGCATAAAGGAGGTAAGCTTCGAAGTAAGGGATCAGAACCAGACCTGGGGCACTAAATGGAGGACGTTTGTCAAGATATACAAGTAGCCGGGAGACAGATCATCTTGAAAAGGGCATTGCGACCCAAAAGGTTGAAGGGCAGGCGCCTCCATCGGACCAATTCCGCACTCATGGTACAAGCTAAGGGTTGAAAGTTTAATGCCCAGGCCAGTTCTGGGAACAAAGAGAGATGGATTTACAGGTATTTGAAAGCATTGTGCTTTACCGGGATAGATGGACACCACTAGCTTCCACCCGCTTGGCCCTGTATCTCCACCAACAGCGACTTCCTGTGGTTCAAGCGCAACCCGAGGCTTCCCCATAAAGCATCTGGAGCTAAAGGCATTGGGGACCGGAATGCCAAGGCCTCCCCAGAAACTGCAGGACGTCATCTGCATACAGAGATACACAGCCCTCAGAGCCGATTGCCCACCTCCAACCCTAAATGAGCGGATCGTCCCGAAGGAGGCACACCAGCGGCTCAATGGCCAGGGCGAATATTAGGGTGAGAGGGGGCCGCCCTGACGTGTTCCCGCCTGATCGGAAGGGGTTCCAATAAAATGCTGTTGACCCGCACTTGTGCCGATGAGTCATGGTAAAGAAGGTGGACCATCCTTCTGAATTTTCGGGCCAAAGCCCATGCGCTTAAGGACTTCCTCTAGGAAGTTCCATGCCAGGATGTTGAAGACCTTGTGGATGTCTACCAGGAGGAATGCCAAGTCACCTCTCAATCTTCCCACCTGGGAGAGAGCAATCTGAACCCGCCACAGACAGTGACGCGTGCTCCTACCAGGCATGAAGCTGCACTGGTCCGGGTGGACCAAAGAGGGCAGTGTGCGGGCCAAGCAAGTGGCCAATGCCTTAGCGAATATTTTAACGTCTATGTTAATTAGCAATATCTGTTGATATGATGAACATTGATCGCAGGGCAAATCGCCCTTGGGTATAACCACAATCGTGGCACAGTCGATGCCACAGGCAAATACGCCTCGTTGGGCTGCCTCGTTATATGCATTCACCAAGTGAGTCACCAACTGCTGGTGAAATTTCTTGTCTAATTCAATGGGAAAGCCATCAGAGCCCGGAGTTTTTCTCGACTGGAGAGCCAGTATGGCGCCCTCCACCTCCTCCTCTGTTTAGGGCAGGCCCAGCTTAGCACCAAAGACAACGAAATAGATGGCAGTGGAATGTCCCTCAGAATGGGGTTTTCCTACTCCCGTCGAGGGCTGGGGGATCCGAGCATAAAGGTCCTCATAGTAAGAGGCAAAAGGACGCGTAATCTCCGTCAGGTCCACCCGCGCAACACTGATCCAGCCCCAGATGAGGGGTACCACCCGGGTCGGGACATCTTGCGTCACCAGCATTTGTGATCCCTCAGGTACCAGGCACTAAAACACCACATCGGCCATCGGGTCTACACAGGAGTACTCCAGTTCATCAAGACCGGGGCATGATCCGAGATCCAGTGGCCAATGATTTGCACTGAAGTCAAGCCCAAGATATCCACTGCCAGTAGCCACACCAAGTCTATTACAGCCTCCGTGTGGTGATCTGCTGACTGATATGTGAATGCCATGACCCCATGCATCATACAGACCAAATGAATCCTCCCATGCCGAGAGAGACGACGACCCAACCCATCTCCCTGGATGGGGGTTAGCTGAGGTATCTCGGAATAGGTCAGAGACCGCATTGAAGTCCCACCTCCCCCACGATTGTGGCACCCAGCGAGAGGGAGAGCAGCAAATTACGCAGCTCTGTTAAAGTAGATCGAAGGAGTTGCGGGGCATAGCAAGAAATTAGGTTAACCTGCCTGCCAGCCATGCGACTCCCCACTCAGAAGTACCTCCCTTGGGGGTCGGCATGGACCCTGGCTACCAGCATGGGCAGTGACCTGTGAAGCATGAGGGCCACTCCCCTGTAGCCCCTAGAGAATCTGGCATGGTACACCCAGTCGTATTCAAAGCGCCCAAGAGACTTACACTGTGTCCCAACTAAACGGGTCTCCTGCAAGAGGACAATCCCCGGGCAGTATTTCCTTATGTATCGCAGGAATGTGGATCTTTTCTTACGGTCCAACAGGCCATTAACGTTTCAAGAGAGTATTGTGAACATAGCGCTGTTGTGCTGGTTAGTGCTAAGCGCAGCCAATGCCCAATAAACAGCCTGTTCTACGAAGCGTGTGGGTCACCCCTCACACCCAAGGACTGCGTATTTGCATACATAGCACTCACTGTGGACGAGTCAAACCTGAAAAGAAAATAGTGCAACAAGAACAGCACCTTACAACATCCCAAATTCCACCCCAAATCCCCCACCCCATATTTCACCCCCTGAAGCAACTCGCTCTAACCCAAAACATTTGCAAACTAGTAAGGTAAGACAGTCAGTATTGGGGATCCTCACAAGACTGTGGTGCCTTAATTACGGATGTGCCACCTGACCATAGTTGTTAATATACTACAAAACAGTTTCAGTCATCAAGGCCACAGCCTTTCCCGTGCCCGGCACCTCGACAGCTTCCAGACACTGCTAGCCAGGACCCGGACACTGGCACCCCCCAGCCCCCCTCCAGCTTCGCCAGGCTCATTCCTAGGGGCTCAGGACCACCTACGTCGACACAAACAGGACGGGCATAGCCACTAAGGCAGCGTCCAGCTCATTCTCCTCCTGCAGCTCATGAGCCGGCGAGCCCCTGTCGCTCCCCAGCCACAGTTCGCAACCTTCTCAACCTGGAGCGCTTCCTCTGCATCCGGGCTGGGAGGGGGATCTCACCAGAATCCTCAGCCCCGCCTTCGCTCCTCCCCCCTCTGTCATTCACCTTCCTGGCCTGTGTCTCTGCCACCCACTCACATGCCTGCTCCGGAGTATAAAAAAATTAGGCATTGGACTGAAGCAGCACTTTCAGGCGGGCAGGGAAAAGCAGCCTGTAATGGAGGTTCAGCATTTGAAGTTTCTTTTTAGCTGCCTCAAAGGATCTGCGCTTTTGCCGCACTGTCCTGGAGTAATCTGGAAAAATTAGGACTTTGGAGTTCTGGTATCGAAAGTCTGCCTGGGATCTTGTCTCCCGCAGTATCGCGTCTCAGTCCCTAAAGTTCAGGATCCGTAGAATAATCAGCCTGGGGGGAGCGCCGACCGAAAGCCGAGGAACCAATGAGTGATGTGCATGTTCTTTAATGAAAGTGGTGGACAGCTTCTGCGCTGGCACCCAGCTGCGGTCCATTCCTCGAGCGCCACAGCCAGGTCAGGGGCATCAGAGGCCTCTGGCAGGCCCAGCAGTCGCAAGTTGTTGTGCCGGGCCTGGTCCCTCTGGGCTTTTGCTGCCAGTTTACATGCCTTTGCACTACATACTTTTAGGCTACTATTGTTTTATTTTGTCTCAAGCACTCCATAAGAGTGCATATGTTTTCCAACTATGTTCCTAGTGTTCTTCTCCTTCCTCCTCCGTGCCTTGTCTTGCTCATTTCACTTGTCTACTACCCCCACATTGCTTTCTCTCCCATGTGCTTTTCACCCCCAACACCACGTTGCTTTCTCACATGCTTGCCCCCCAAGGCACTGTTCACAGTGCTCTCACCCCCTTTTTCTTTTCTCTGCACCCTCCCCCACCACCTATACCCCTGTGTTTTGTCTACCCTTTTAATTTACTGATCCATCTTAGATCAGTAAACAAAAAAAGCACTCACATCATTTTGTAGATGCACGGATGCATGGACCTACAAGTTCACAAGCATCAATAGTTTTTACCTAATCTTCATTAACCACGCTGCACAGGATGGGGAATATCGTACATCATCACTAACAATCATTGCAAAGCCAATAGGTCCCATGGGCGAGACCGACTGGCTGTCCCAGTGCTTGTTTTTAGATGATGATCAAGTAAAGCTCTGGACAAAGGAGTCGTCAGCTGTTAGAAAATAAATTAGAGTATGCATTTATTAACATCCCAGGACAGGAGTTACCCTGTTTTATTCAAGAGGAGACATAATTCCAGTACCAGATTAGAGAACAATAATTCCTGTGATTTGATCGAGACTTCTAGTTGCAGTTTCTTTACCTTTGAATTTTCCCCAGGTGTCTGGATCTGGAGAATTTCCTGAGCAGTTCCCCTGTGTGCCATCAGGCGGCGTTGATCAGCTCTGCATCGGCGGCGGTGACGTTCGCACTGAATATGATGTTGCTGGTCCTATGTAGGCACCACCCTGCCATGCTGATGACAGTTATTTTCTTTCAGCGCCTGCTAGCGCCAATCCAAAGAGAGCTACCCTTCAGTCATTTATCGACTGTTTTTTTTTGTGTTTTTTTTCTCGATTATTTTTTCGAGTTTTCAACTCCTTGTGTGTCAAGGATATCATTGAGGAAGACTGGGTTTTAACCCTGCGGTTCCTGTGATTGGGCGATGTCCATGACAGATACACACCTTATGTGTCTTTGGTGCCTGGAGTGTAACCGCAACCTGAAGTTGTGCTTAGAGTGTCGTGTCATGCATCTGAAGGCTTTGAGGGAACGGTCCCTGATGCTAATGGCAGCCGGACGCTCAACTCTGCGCAGGTCGAGATCCCATTAGAGAGGAGGGTTCCTGGATCAATTGTGGAATCTGTAGGAGGCTGGCTCCGTTTATGGTGTACACATATGGTGTAGCACCTTATACTGAGTCCAGGCAACCCTTAGTGATAGTGCTTAGGTGTCTAGATAGCAAGAATTCTCTAGGGATAGCTGTGGTGAGCAGCTAAAGCTTATCTAGGAGGAGTGTAAAGCACTTGCAGTACCACTGTAGTTAGTCAGTAACTGTACATAAGAAAGAACCACACCAAGTGTTGCAAAAATAAAGGGTTCTTTATTACAACACTGTAGACTATACTAGCATTGGCATATCTCCACTTGGAGATATCTACACACAAAATATACAGTTAGAAACAATCAGAAAGAGCATAGGGATACATTGGGCTATAAGAATGGAGGTGTCCAACCGAGGTAAGTGTGTTAGAACCCCGGGGCTGTGGGAGTAAGAAAATACCAGTGGTAGGTAACTCTAATCCCACTGGTGCATGGGTGACGGGTAGTCATTGAGCCGGGTGTCCCATAAGCTAACACAGAACTGTCGCGGTTGGATTTTTATGGATTCAGGACCCTTGCCAGTGGACCCTGAGGAAACCAGTTGGTACAAGGAAGGTTGGAGAGTGTCTCCATCCGTGGATACTCAGAAAACCGGAGTACCTACACCAGGGAGCCCACATGCATAGTGGTGAAGTGGCATTGAAAACCCTCGTTGAAGTCAATAGAAGCCTCGATTGTTCAGCTGCTGTCGCGACCTGTGGACCAGGTCTGTGGAGCCAGAAGATGGATTCCGGACGTGAAGAACCTGAAAACAAAAAGGACAGTGTCCAGACAACTCAAGGATGCCCAGGTGGTGCACATAGGCAATGCCCACCCTCTTTGAGGTGAAGTTCCTGCAGGTCGGTGAAGTAGAAGTCCAGCTGCGGAATCCAGGGGAATGCAGGCGATCCTTGGAGTCACCCACAACCCATCCCACATCAGTCGCCGAATTGCAGGAAGATCACTGACCAGCAGGGCCACCAACAAGATGTCGCAAATGCAAATAGTAGTTGCAAGGCAAGTTGTAGGTTTTTGAAGACCAGCAAGGTCCTAGTTACTCAACCCTTGGAAAAGTCAGGTAGGCCTTCAGCAGGAGAGAAAGCCACCCGGAGTCGATGGAGCCATAACGAGTGACCCACTGGCATAAGGCACAGGGAGTCGCAGGGAGGCCTCAAAAGCACAACAAAACAGGAGTCCCACATTGCAGGAGCTGCAGAGTGGAAGCTGATCTTGGAGTTGCAAGGTGCTGGAGGCTGGGGCTTCATGTTTCTGAAGATCTCCTTTGAGGATGAGCAACAGTTGCAGTGCTTAGAGGTGCTGTTCCAGTGGCTGTAGCAGGGGCCCACAGTCTCCCAAATTGATTGGAAGACGAGAGGGACCCTAAGAGAACCACAGAACTACCACCTGTGTTGTTGAGCCTTTCGTTGTCCATGGGACAGTAGAATCCACCAGTCGGGCGTTGTCTCAGGGTGCCTGCGGATGCAGGGGAGTGACTCCTTCACTCTAAGGGTGATTCCTTCTTGCTTCTTAGATGTAAACAGAGTCCTTGTGACCTTGGAGGATGCACAGCAACAGATGTTGCAGAAATCTTGCAGGAGCTGAAGAAACAATGTTAAAGTGTGAGCCCTCCCGACTGTATACAGTCTTGTTTCAGTTCCAGAGCAGACCAGCAGCGGTTCCGGAGACCAGGAGCAGAAGATGTCTGGCAGAGAGTTCCTGTTAGTGTCTTGCACAACGAATCTGAGGACCACCCATGGTTGAGCCCTCAAGTAACCCTAAAAAGGGGTTGGTCACTCTCTGGGGTGACCCAACTATCAGAAGGGGTCAGGGACATCATCTACCTGGCCTAACCAGTCAGATGCTCTAAGAGGCCTCTGCCTACCTTGTTTCCAAGATGGCAGAATCGGCTGGTCACCTGGCAAAGCTCAGTGCATCTCCCTAGTAGAGGGGTTGGACAGGGGGGATTCATTCCCCTGTCCTTTGTGTAGTTTCGTGCCAGAGTGAGAACCGGGGGTTCCTGAACTGGTGCAAACCAGATTAAGCAAGGAAAGCACCAGATGTGCCCTTCAAGGCAGTCTGTTGGTGCTCACAGGCCACCTTACCCCAGCCCATAGACACCTAATACAAAGGGGAAGGTGGTCACACCTCCCCCTTGAAGGAAATCTTTTGTTTTCCATTTTTAAGGGTGATTAGGTTAGGTCAGAGTCAGTCATGTCACTAGAATGTTCATTTGTCTGACTCTGCCCCAGCACTGCTGCACAATGTGATGAAAATGAAGCAAACATGAAAAAAAAAATAACATGAATATTTGCAGAGCTCAGGGCCACCCCAAGGGCGTATCTTGTCTCTGTTAACATATAACAGAAGTTTGTTAGACAGCTCATTTTATCAACCTTGGAGAGACGAAAGGCTGAGTGGACCTTCCTGGCTTTACGCCCGTCCATGACCACGGAGTGAAACTGAACACTAGAGTGATTTAATGAGTTTGCTGATCCCTCATGACTGCTTAATACAATCATTTTTACAAATGAAAATCCATATTACGTGAATTTGTTTGGTTTATGCTTATTCGTTCAGGTTCCTCACCTTTAAAATAATTCTTAGGCGCAAGGCTGAATCTTCAAAATGTTTCCTTCAGAAATATCTCCTCAGCGCCACCTGATGGTGGCACACAACTACATTTATGGATCTTCCAGCCCAGGGTGTGACAATATCATTTATGTGCGATGCTTGGTGCTCTGACGTCCGTTCCTGTTTTTCTGTGTCCCGGTGACGTGCTTCCAGAGCACTTCTTGAGTGTTAAACAGATTTCCTCAGATCTGCTATGACAAATTGAGTCTAACATCAACTCTTAATATTTTAGGTTTAAAAGCCTGTTAAAAAATGTTTTTAAAAGATGTTGGTCCTGGCCTGATCCTCCAGACATCTGTATGTGGTGTTTAAAGTGAACCACTACCTTTCTGGCTGAATCTGGAACCTTCATGTATCCGAAGGAGGGGGAAGCAAAACTGTTTTTGGCTTAAACCCATTATAACACCCTTAAACTTTCACTCTTTCTTCCTTGAGATAATTCTCCTGACAACTATATTTTCAATCTGCTCACAGCTTCTGCACTTTCTCAGGCCGATTACCACTTCACATTTTCAGTTCTGCTATTGCCTGTCCTCCTGCAAAGACCATCATCCAAAGTTGTGGTCGTTTTCTTTTGTGGTAGCTCAAAACATTAAATTCTTATGTAAACAAGAGGGCGGGAGTCTGCTCATGACTCTCCTGCATCCAAACTCTCCACCTGTTGCACTGGGTAATAGACAGTGGACTTGGTTTGCCATCCATTCATCTGTCGAGAAACCTGAAAGGTGATGTGTTTGGCAAGATGCACTAATAAAACCATAAAATGGAGGTGAATACCATACTCAAATATTTTGTACAAAGTGGGGGAACTCCTGAAGTCAAAAGAAATGTCTTCACTTTATCTCAGTCTACCATCCTCAGATGTTTTCTCTGAGAATGTTCTTGTTTTATTGGGCTTTGAAGCCTCATTGTGTTTGCATGAGTTCCCCTTATCGTAAAAGTGACCCAGAAACTGACGGTTCATACATACCTGTTATAACTCAGTTTAGAAGCTCTCTAGGCCCTTACCCGATGCATAATCTTCTCCTACTGCCGTGAAGGTCTGTTCTGCATTTGAAGATAGGATAGCTGAGCTTGCAAAAATGGAGATTGTACACACATACCCTTCGGGATGTTGTCTTGTGCTTAATATTATGGACCTGGTACCGGCAGCAAGGCGTGTTTCTGCAAAGGATATTCATTTCAGCAAACAAGAGATGTTTTCCTTGTGGTGTTTATCAGAAGGGTTTTGAGAATTCTAGAGTTGGGAATTCAGAGATCAGTCCACAGCTCTGCCAAGAATGACTGAGCATTCTGGAATCAAGAGAGCGATTGATTTTTCATGCTGACAATTTTATATTGTCCCACAAAGGGGTAGTAGCAGGACACATTTTGCACACTGTGTATAACTCTCAAGCAACATGTATGGCTCTGACCACCAGAGTGGTTTCTGAAGCTCTCTCCAGTGTTCAACCAGTGCTTAATTTGTAAATAAAAAGGTGCCAGTGCCCAAAGCCCTCCCCCTAAACACGCGGCTACTGCAATTAAATGTGTGAACACGGAATACTGAGGCAGCGTAATCCTGAACCCATCTCGGGCCTCTTCAATCTATATAAAGCCACTCCCTGCCCCTTCAGCTCACTCTTGCAGCTTTCTATTTTCTCCCTTTGTGACGCAATTTCGTTTATCCCTTCCTCCGTCTTGCCCATGTGTGTCTTTTGCTTGCAGTAAATGCTTGAGGCAAAAGAGCAAGCCCCTGCCCTCAAAAATATGTGCTGGTGCTCAGCACCGGAAACAACAAGCACAAATTAAGCACTGTGTTGAACACTCCGTGGACCACACTTGCATCACTGCATTGTACGATATAGTGTTGAGCAGACATCGTTCTGTTTATGGGCCTTCTGCACAGCCATTCGCTCAGGGTAGGAGCTTCGCTACACACCATTGCTTTGCCTTTTCCCAGGCACTACAAGTGCATGGAAATGGGAAGTGGCCCTGCAGTTTTCACAGGCAGCCCACCCCAGCACTTTTTGGCCGGCAGTGCGCATGTTTAAGACAGCCCTGTCCTCTTTGTTGTCCCTCGTGCAGCAAAGTTAGACAAGTAATGGTCCTGTTACAGGGTATATCCTACTAATGAAGGCTTGAAAGAATTATTCTCTTACACTTATTTTCAAGCATACATAGAACCTACTAGGAGGTGGCATCTTTGTTTTTTAAATAAAACCTGGGCAAGGCTGTTCTACATGTAATTATAGCCAGAGTCTTGTGCCATTGAAGTCAACATAATTCATAATTGTCACTTGGAGACTTAAAGGCAGTCTAGTTTATCATTTATTTTAATGCTGGTCACGTCTGTGTTGCCCTCGTTATATATGGAGCTGAGACATGTTACTCATACAACTGTGATCTTAAAATGAACCAGTTGCACTTCAATATTTCACTAGCAGCAGATGCACGCCTGGAAATTGTACTTAACCATCAGATGCAGTGAAGATGATGAATAGTGATCAATGAAGAAAAAAGGTTTGTGCCACGTTTGTAACATATTGCACATTGTTCCTTTGCAAGGTCTTAGCTTTTTCTGCCTCATGTGATTTCCATTGCTTGCGAGTTCAGCTTGTGAGTGTAAAGTCTAGCAAAGTTAGCAGTAACTTAAAGAGAAAAGTTTGGTAGTTACCGTTTAGATAAAATGTCCAATGAATGGCACCACATTCTTGGTGATGTTTTCCTTGAGTATAGGCACCATTTATGTAATCTTGCTGCAGAAAGTTTCAATGGCTGCTGCAGATAGCATTGTAAAAATACTTAAACTTGTATGTAGAGAGGTCCTTGCCTCTGCTCTACTGCTTCAGTGGCTTTCTTCCCTCTTTGTATATTTGTCCCACAACTAAAGCATTTTAGTTTCACCCTTTTTTTCTTGATTGGATCCAAATCCCGTGTGTCTCCTGGGGATTATTCAAAAGGTGCAGAATCTGCAGCTCTATAGTCTCAACCAGAAAGAGTGTTAATAAAAGTAACTTCTTTGCCTTGGCCAAAAAAGGAACACCCGAGAGCCTATGAGCCCAATCTACCCAAGCTAACGTTATCTTAAGAATGTTAGCAAGGGAAGCACCTTTACTTGACCCTGTCAAGTTGCAGCATGGGAATCTATGGATACCTTCACCAAGCACTACTCTAGCAGCAGTCAAGTTAGCAAACAGCTGTTTTGCACGCTTGCTCTGCAGGTGGTTTTGATATGTCTACTTCTCAGACCCTCCAACATTTAGTATGTACTCCTTGGGTACCTATTATAAAGATGAGGAATCTGCAGCTAGAAGTAGTCATCAAAAGATCAAGTTACTTACCTTCTAATAACACTCTGTCTGGCGGATAATCTAACAGCAGATTTCCCAACACCCTTAATCCTCCTTATTCTGCAGAGTGGACTCCTGTATTTGTTAAAAAGTTTCCAGGTTACTTTTGCTTACTGTCACCACCGATTTGGTATGATTGATCTGCATTTGAGAGTGCACGCAAAAACTGATGTTCGTAAGCTAGGGTTGCATCTATAGTGACTCTGCCTCTTAATATCTGTGCCACCTACCCTACCAGCACATAGAGTAAGGATCTGTCTGTCTTAATATGTGTGCTCATGCTATCTCATTGATGTAATGACAAACTTGGTTAAAATTGCAAATCGTTAATTAAATAGCAGATTCTCTTGTCAGTTTGTCAATTTGATGAAAACCTATTGTGAACGCAGATACCTCATAGTGTGTTTCACCTTTTTAGAGTCAACGGCTGGGAATGGGGTGCTTACAAAAGCCACTGTCCCTATCTATGCTACAGGAGTCCTTACATGCTATAATCAGGTGGGAATGGATCTAAGCATTAAAGCAATGTGTTTTGTTCCTGTACTCTGTTACGAAGTCTTTTTTGTTCACAATGTTATTGTCCTGATTTTGTTGCTCAGTGTCTTACTGCAACTATTAAAATAAAATGTTATCCCTGTATTTTTTCAAAATCTGGAAATTCAATGTAGTTATAGGCGCTCAGGGATTCTTTCAGATAATCTTTTCAGGAGAATTTTGCAAATCTAAAAACAAAAGGCTAAGATAGGTACTGTTCAATCTGTGGATTGAGACAACGGAAAATACATCTCTTGAAAAATAGACATTGTACTACATTCAGTTGTAACCATAAAGTGGTAATCACAAACTGTAAGATCAGTGCAGCAGCGTTGTACTCGGGAGGAGTGCAAAGTTAGTGATGCAAGAGTTAACGTAAAGATATGAAGCATAGTGAGAACTCTGTAGTCTACAGAGCAAATTAAATCAATTATACTTAGTTTTGCTATTCTACAAACAACACATCTAAGCAAAACTACAAATATGGATCGATCTTTCTACGTTTAGAATATCCTATGGTTGGAAATGGGGTCTTCATCAGGAATAAGGCAAAACAGGAGCACCCTGTGTAGAAGAAAAGTTATAAATGTACGCTATAAGACGTGTAAAAACAAGTACATAAAGAATCTCGAGTGCTAAATATCTCACTCATCCCAAGATGGAAGCGGAGATAAAAAGATGAACGAAATCACCATATTGTTAGGGCTATAAAGCTGGCCAAATATAAGTCAATTATGGGACCAATATAGATAAGATGAGCTCCCAAAACTTGTCCAGAGTGATGAAAACAGTGTCAATAAGTCATAGCAGAAACATATGTATTTGAAAAACATGGACTGAAAATCATCAAAACTCACCAAATAGTAGGCACTATTGGGGTAGTTTAACTCCTTGATACTATGGAAAAAAGCAAGAATTAACCCTTTAGGCTTACACAGCTCTAATGGAAGGTTAAGGAAGGAAGGACACGTAAAAACAACACATCCTTACAGTGCATCCGCTCGTTCAGGAACGTGAGCTGAAGCCGCACGCAACTCAGGGTAGTTGTTTATATACGTGGGAGGCAGATGTGCGGCAGCGTGCACATTGGAGGAGACACGCGAATACTAAGGGCTCGATGTCCAATAGCTTTTTGCGGGTGCAAAAGGTGATAATCGTCATTTAGGACCGCAAAATGGACAAGTATTATGTACCATTCTATTTTGAGAGCCGGTACGCAATTACCAACACGCAAAATAGGGATTGCAACTCGCAATTAGGAAGGGGCATCCCAGGGGCGACCCTTCCTAATTGTGAGTCACAGTGGTATGTATGATTGTTTTGTGACTGTGAATGCAGTCGCAAAACAATCGCAGTTAACACCAATTTCAAATTGGTGTTAACCCATTCATAAACAGGAAGGGGTCCCCATTCACAAACAGGAAAACGGGCGACTTGACAAAAATAAAACTGCTTTATTGTAAAGCAGTCACGGACATGGTGGTCTGCTGAGCCCAGCAGGCCACCATCCCTGTGAGTGTAACCATTCCCAAATTAGTAGCAATTTTCGACCTGCCTCATGAATATGAGTGAGGCAGGTCCTTTGCTACCCATTTGGGAATCACAAACAACGTGGTTCACACTGTTGTACTTTTTGTTTTGCGACTCGCAATTTGTGATTCGTGAACGGATCGCAAATTGTGAGTCACAAAACAAAAGGTTGTACATCAGGCACTTAGTGTCTTTCTCGCGAAACCAGGACTGGATCCAAGAAAGATACCACTCGGCTTAAAATAGGAAATAGAGTAAATGGGTAACATTACAAAGGTCAGATTGGCACTATGGAAAAAAACTCTGTGGCTAAATAAAACAAAAGGCAAAAAACAAAAACTTGTGCCAAAGTGAGGAGGGTGTAAAGTCATTAGGTACCAATAAAAACAGTATAGAAAAAAACAAGAAAATAGGAATGCATATAGTGAAGAAACATTCTCAACTGTATACATGGTTCATTTAAATTAATTTCAGACAACTGTCAGCCAAACAATTTAAATAATACTCAAGTAAATGAAATTAGCCATTTGTGAGCTGTCCACACATAGTGACAAAGTCATCATGTTAATTCAGGCATTTGTTGATAGTCCAATGCATGCATCCACTTGCATTCCCGAATACTCAGAATCAGTCCAGTGTCCCTACTTCAGGGATTTGATTGTACTTGTTCCAACAGCTATTTGAGGTCCTCAGGTTTACGGAAAATCTTCTGAAATGCTCTCCTGCGGATGTTCCTGCAGTGGCACAGCGAATGCAGCTACCAGTGCTTTGGGATATTTTGCATGACTTTCTGGGTGGTCAGACCTACATAAGGAAAGTTGTATTGGCGTAAAAGAATATAAATTATGTTTAGAGTATTGCAGTTCATAAGACTTTGGAAGTCATGCTTGTTATTCTGAAACTCAAACGCCATTGTCTCTATGCTCAATTGACAGGCCTTATGTTTGGTGCATTTATAGTGCCCTATGGACGGTGGAGGATTCAAAAAGATCTTAATCGTTTCCTGTGCTGTAGGGGGTAGCAATGCCCTAACAACAGAGTCTTTCACATTGTTCCCTCGTAAAAACCACAGGGGCTTGTTTTCACTGTTTAATTAATATGAGACCAGGTTTCAGTGTTTGAGGTCCACTTTTCACATGTTATTGCTCATTGTACAAAAGTTAGTGACACAAACTAAACATTTCTCATTAGCATTTCTTGTTATGGATTTTAACAGTAGTTCCCTGGGGTAATACCATGCCAATTTCCTTGCTCTCCTGAGTAGACCTTTGTGGTACCCCCTGCCCAGCATTTTCTGTATTAGGAAGTCAGATTCTTGGAAAAAAATCTAATGTTTTTCAGTTCCTTTGTATCCTCAGAAACTGCCTAAATGGAAGATTATCCTTCAACCCCTGGGAATGATCACTTAAATACCATAACAGATTGTTGCGCTCAGTTGGTTACCTGTACAAGGTCGTAAACCTTGTATTGTTAGAGGGCCTAATCAAATTGTCCATCAAACTGATCTCTGTGTTAGAGACTGTGTAAATTGTATGTCAAGAGAGCAGTAATTGAGCCATGTCAAAAAAAGTTCCAGTGTGGTAATGTTTTCCTTCCAAATCATTGACATTGTCTATGTAATGTCTCCGTAATGAGATATTATTCAAATATGGATTACCATAAGGGAAAGCTTTGTATTTGTTCGGAGTGGTTATTATAAATATTGGCTACATGAAGGACAAAGGCAGGTTCCATCCATCGCTACACCCTTAACTTGGAAATAATAGGCATCTTGAAACATGAAAAAGTTTTGTTTGAGGGCAAGTATGAGGTTCACAATCAACATGCTAAAGTCACAACACCTGACTCCTTCACAAACTCTTCAGTTCATCTGAATACACTCTGAATACGGTGATGTTCCCCAGAGCAGTGAGTCCAGAACAATCGGGATATGATCCTGATGTTTCAGCCTTGGTCCTGGATCTCAATGGGGATGGCGCTGAGGCCCTGGGGTTGTTGGCATCCTGCTTGCAAAACATACCAGGTGGCACATGCGGGCCCGCAGTGAAATCCAGGTGGAATCAGCATCAGTGGAATCTGATGGATCCTATTAAGATTATAGAGGAGGCTGCAAAAGATCTACAGAGATGGCTACAAAACCGTGATTGAATCAGTGGCAGGCCTTTCTCCTTACCCTACCAAGAGCTGACATTGGTCGCAAATCCATCGCTACTGAATTGCAAAAGCCATTTGGGAGAGGTGGAGATCAGAGGACTCTGGACTACAGTGAAACTTCAACTCCACATCAGTCTGAGTTGAATGTGATTTTGCTTAGCATTGAAGGCCTTCCTCCCTACCATCAGAGCATGGCTGGTGAATGTGCTTACGGACAACATCTCTGCCACATAGAACAACAACAAAAAGGGCGGGTTGACATATTGGATCCTGTCTCATGAGATTTGTGCCTCTGAAAGTGGCTAAACTGCCAAAAAACTTCTATGGTGATAAAACACTTGGCACGATCTTTGAACGCCAGTGCTGACAATCTCAGTTGCATGCGCTTAGGTGATCACAATTTGCAGTTACCCCCAGAGGCGGCACAGCATGTCTTCTAGAAGTGGGGGGAAACCTGTCTCAATCTCATTGCCACCAAAGAGAAATCTCAGTGTAATTACTTTCGTGCCTTGGAATTTCCAAAGCAATTCTCATTCAGACATACTTTCTCTCTAAAGTGGAGCTTGGGATGTCTGTATGCCTCCTCACCACTGCCTTTACTTCCCCGAGTTCTGAAGAAGTTCAGGATGATTGGGATCAAGTCAGCCTAGTGGCACCTGCTGGGACATTGAGAATTTTTTCTCTGATCAAGCTACAGCTTTGGAGGGATCTTCTGTTGTTGCAGCAGTACAGGGCACTGCACCAGGGACTGCACAATCTGAATCTCTGTTTAGAGATTGAGCGGCAGCAGTTGGCCTACTTCAACCTTCCCCCTGAGATTGTCAGTCATCAGTTTTGTTAATTAGTGCACCACTCATCAAATTGATCCATTACTAGCAATGTTATCTAAAGTTTGCTGATTGTTCTCTCTAGCGCAGCAAGGACTTACTTTGGGCACTGTTAACAGCTTCTTATCAGCTCTGTCGGCTTTTTTGCAGTTTTTCGGATCAGCTTTTGTTAATTAAATCACCTGTTGTGATGGGATTGTTGAAAGGTTTGCAACATTTGTTTCCGCCAATACCCTTGTGATGTCTCAGTAGGGCTCACTTTTTTGATATGCTCCCTTTTCCAGCCGTTGTACTGTTGTCCTTAGATACGTCTGATGCCAAAGGCAGGTTTTTTTCATCGCCATAAAATAGGCCAGACACTTGAGTGTGCTTCACGCTCTTTCTGTCAACCCCACCATATACCACCTTTTCCCAGGTAAGATGGTGTTGTGGACCTGAATTTGCTTTCATTCGAAAGTCGTCACTCCTTTTCATGTCGGGTGGGCTCTAGGCTATGACCATCATGGCATTTTTTGCTCTATCCCATCCTTTTAAGGAGGAAGAGAGATTCCATTCATTGGACCTGAAGAGAACACTAAACTTTTATATTGATCATGCCTAGGAACAGTGCATGAAGGATCAGCATTTTATAGTGTTTTCTGAAGAAAGGGTAAAGCAGTTCAAAAACAGACCATCTCCAGTAGATTATTGTCTGCATAAAGATGTGCTAGGCGCTGTTGAAGAAACAGCCTCCAGAAAGCTTGTGGGCTAACTCCACTAGGAGCAAAGCTGCTACCACGGCATTGGCATACATAGTGCCTGTTCTGGATATTCGTCAGATGGCTATGTGGGCGTCGGTACACACATTCACAAAGCACTACTGCCTCGACAGTCGGGTCCTTTGAGAGAGGCATTTTGCTTGCTCTGTCCTGCTGGACTTGTTTAGTCTGAGCCCATTCATATATCCACCTCCTTCGGAGGCACTGCTATGGTATCTTTTCACAAGGTGAAGAATCTGTGGTTAGAAATATCCAACAAATGAACAAGTTACTTACCTTTGGTAAACCGACATCTGGTGAATAATCAATCTAACTGCGGATTCCTCACTGATTGTCCATTCTCTCTGTTCTGTAAACTGGACTCTATTTCCCTCTAAGGAGCTCCCAGTCTAGACCTCTGCACACTCTTCCTAATAATATGCCAGTGGGCTCTTCATCTGAGTTAGCAGATAGCCTTGAAAGCAACTGGCAGCGCACATCCTTGATGCTTGGTTGTGGCTTCGTTCACCTCTTCTGGAGAAAAAAAAACAGCACAAATTGCCACGTGCTGGCACGCAGGAGTACTGCTTTTAAAGTTTCCAGGATTCAGACGAACATCTAGGTGAATATTCACAAAGTGAAGAATCTGTGGTTAGAGTATCCACCAGAAATATCATTAGCAAAGGTAAGTAACTTGTTCTTTAGGGATACTTTTGAAGTTTCATTTATTGTGTTGTATTTGTATTCATTTTACCACTAGTTAACATAGTACATTTCACATTTTCTTTCCATCACAAATGTTGTCGTAGTGATCAGCAGGTCTGAAAACACAGCATTGGTTCATCCTATGACCCATGTGTTAGTCTGAAGTTTGGAACTGTAAGCACTCCATATATATCCCCACCCTTGTGCATCAAATGTAATGACTTTCTGGGGTGGCTTGTTGGGATAGGTATATTCATTGCCCTGTATGCCATTGTTGCTATCCTATTGTTCTCTGTCACCCTTTTGCCTCCCTATGCAAGAGAAATCCCTCTGCTTCTGTTAGTTTTCTCAGTTCTTTTTGCCATGTGTACATATTAGGTCCTCAGAGGCTCTTCCAGTTCCTTGCTGTCTGCCACTTAGCCAACATCTGAGCTAAAACTATGAACATAGTTATTACCTGATAGAGACTTCGAGCTGCAGATTCGTTACCTTCAAATTCTCCCCAGGCATCAGACTGGGTCCAGAACATTTTCATGAGCAGTACCCCTGTACGCCGTTAGGTGGCGTCGATCAGCTCCACGTCCCTCGCCAGCATCTTATGCATTGGATATGACTTCTTGAGTCCCCATATAGGTGTCGCCACTGTGCTGTCAGTTTTTTTTTCTGCTCCAGCAAGCGCTGATCCGAAGAGAGCTATCCATCTGTCAATTTTTGACTAGCTTTTTTTGAATTTTTGTCAACTCTTTTTTCAAGTTTCTCCTGGTGTGTCAAGGATGTCCTCCAGAAAGACTGGCTTCAAGCCCTGCAGATCCTGTCATGCGGCGATGTCCATGATTGATCTGCACCTTGTGTGTCTCTGGTGCCTGGAGTGCAACTACGACCCAAAGACGTTCTCCGACTGCCAGACCATGCATCCAAAGAATTTGATGGAGCGATCCCTAACGCTGATGGCGGCCCACCACTCAACTTCATGCAAGTCGAGAGCTCGATCCAGAGGAAGGTCCGGGGATCAGTCGCAGAGTCCTCCATTGTCGTCGTCCCACTGCAAGTCCGTGGGGTGATCAAGTAAGTCGAGGCAAAAAATAAATTCAAGAAGTTGAAACATTCTTTGGCTTCTCCTCATCCGTTGGCGGATGAGATGAGGGAGCGTTGATGCTCTAGGCCTCATTCTGGGGAACCTGTGCCATGGACCGACTCCGCTCCTCCCCGAGTTTCTAGGAGCTACGTAAAACCCATGCTCAACTCCGTGAGTTTTATGAGGCCATGTGCCTAATTTTCGGGCAGCCAGCCATCGCTGGAGTGCCTTTGGGCCCGGTGGAGTCAGAAGGGGCTTCCTCGGGTTATGTGCAGACAGCTTCGGCCTCAGCGCCGAGGGGCACGCATGGATACAGTCCTGGATCCAGACTGGCACCGGTCATACTACCTCGACCTTCCTCAACACTGGTCCCACCACTGCCACTCCCGCCGCCATCCCTGCTGTGATCCTGACTCTGACACGGAGCCTGATGGCCGTCGTACGACACCGACTCAGACGCCAACAGGAGCCTTGCCTCCTAGATTGAATCCTTAGGCTTTTTACCATGGGTTTGGCTGCGGGAATGAATGGGAGGGGTCGCTGGACTATTTAGAATGTGAGCCCCATAAAGAAAAAGATTGGCCAGAAGACTTGGGTGAGGCCAGCAGACTGGATACTTCTCCAAATACTTTCTCCCCCTACCGTGGCTATGGAGGAGGGAGTGTCTTAAGTTATGGTGGTGAGGAGGGCAGCTGAGGTCCTGAAACTACAACTGCCTTCGCTGGTCATCAAGACTAATCTCTTGACAGAGGTGCTGCAACCGGGAGCTTCCACTTTAGAACCCCTGCTTCCATTTAGTGAGGCCCTCACTGGTCCAAACCCAGCACAAGGGCTCCTGTGAACAGGACAGTAGCTGGCCACCATTACCCCGCACTGGGACACTCAGGTTTCCTGACACAGCACCCCATGACCTGAGAGCTTGGTGGTCCAAGCCTCAACTTTCCAGGGCACATTCCCTTCCACTCCCCCGATAGGGAGTCCAAAAGGTTGGACTCACTTGGGAAAAAAATGTTTTCTTCTACCAGCCTTGCAGTATGGTCTGTGAACACAGCATGTCTTTTCATCCATTATATCACATACTTGGAATACGGTTGTGCAAGTGCTGCAACAGGTTCCGGAGGAGGCCCGGGCTGTACTCTCTCAGGCTGTTTGCTGATGGAAGCAGCGCAGCAAAGTTCACAATTTGATGCAGACTGGACATAACTTACTTGCTAGGCAGTCAACTGTGACCCTGAGGTGCCATGCCTGGCTTAGGACGTCTGGATTTTCTGGGGTTGTCAAAGCTTCCTTGATGGACATGCCCTTTGATGGCACCCGACCCTTCACTTACACAGCAGACTCGGTGCTTAAGCGCTTCATGTATTCTCGTGCTACCAGCAAGTCCTTGGGCTGTGCAGCTGCCCCCGTCCACCTCAGTGTGCCTTTCGCCCCTTTTATGGGTGCAGAAAAGGCCTCCAACTGCATCCATTCCTGGCCAGCCACCATGCCGCACATGCTGCCCAGGATCTGCGTGGCCGAGGGCTCAGGTTCCACCGACATTGTGGATCAGATGGCCAGCCATGTGGACAGTCCGTTGCCACCCCTTCTGCAGCAGCCTCTTAACCTTCTTAGTTTGACTCTTCCCCCACCATAGGCCAGTAGGCGGCAGGATTAGCCATGACCTGCTCCGCTGGCAATCCATCATGTCAGACAGGTGGGTTTTACAGTTAATCTGAAGGGGCTACTTCTTGCTTTTCGAGACTATCCCTTCATCCATACCACTGTCTTACGATCGGATGGTGGAGTATCATTTGTCCCTTCTCCAAAAGGAAGTTACAGCTCTCTTGGCCAAAGGAGCCATAGACAGTGTTCCCGCTCCAGAAGTAGGCTGTGGTTGCTATTCCTGCTACTTTCTAGTCCCCAGAAAGGACAAGGGTCTTTGCCCTATCCTAGAGCTTCGGTCCCTGGATCGCTTCCTTAAAAAGAAGTACATGATTCTCACATTGACTCACGTTCTATCTGCCCTGGACCCAAGAGGCTGGATGGTAGCGTTGGGCTGTCAGGATGCTTATTTTCATATCCCTGTCCTCCCTGCCCACTGATGTTACTTGTGTTCACGATAGGCCATGAACACTTTCAGTTCACTGTGCACCCCTTTCGCCTTACCAGCTCCCCTCGGGTGTTCACCAAGGTGATGGTTGTGTTTGCCACTCATCTACGGATATCAGTGGTTTCAGTCTTCCCGTATCTTGATAACTGCTGTGGAAGGCAGGCTGACCCAATGTTGTCATCTCCCCCCTCCAGACTACAGCAGACCTCCTACATTCGCTGGGTTTCACTGTAAACATGCCCAAGTCACACCTGACTCCCTCTCAGATGCTCCTTTTCATCAGAGCTGCTCTGGACACAGTGCTGTTTCTGTTCAGCATTGAGTCCAGGATATTCAGCCTAAGATACAGATGTTTCAGCCTCTATCGTGGATTTCGATGATAATGACTCCAAAGCTGCTGGGCCTCATGGCCTCCTGCTGGTGACTTATGCCAGGTAGCATATGCAGCCTCTGCAGTGGGACCTAAGGTTTCAGTGGGCGCAGCATCAGGGGAATCTCTCCAACAAGGTACAGATCTCGAAGGGGACTACGAAAGATCTGCAGTGGTGGTTAACAAACCACAATTGGGTCAGAGACAGATCCCTCTCCCTTCTCAAACCAGATCTGACTCTAGTGACAGATGTGTCACTTCTGGGATAGTGCGGCTACCTGGGAGAGGTAGAGATGAGAAACAGCTGGTGTCAGGGGGAAACAGGACTCCACATTAACCTGTTGGAGCTCTGTGTGATCCAGCTGGCATTGAAAGCCTTTCCTCCCTCTATCAAGGAAAACCTTGTACAAGTGTTCATGGACAGCACCATTGTCATGTGGTACTGCAACAAGCAAGGAGAGGTGGGGTCATGAATGCTCGTCGCCTCTGAACATGGCTGGATAAGCAGGGCATATTCCTGGTGGTTCAACATCTGGCAGGATCTCTGGACACCAGAGTGGATGAACTCAACCACAAATGCCTAGAGGATCACGAATGGCGTCTCAATCCGGAGGTGAAGCAAGGTCTCTTTCAGCAGTGGGGGAGAGCCTTGGTTAAATCTGTTCACCTCCACAGAGGACACGCAATAGCAGCAGTTTTGCATGTTTGAGTTTCCATGGCGGCTGTCCCTTAGCGACTCTTTTTGTCTTGAGAACCTCCTAAATGCCTTTCCACAAATACCACTTCTACCCAGAGTTCTCAAGAAGATAATGAATGACTGGGCCCAAGTAATCCTTGTGGCTCCAGACTGGGCACAGAGAGTCTGGTATCTCGAGCTGCTGAGCATATCCATCGATCCTCCGATCAGACTGCCCGTTCTGGAGGATCTTCTCTCAGAGCAGCAGCAGATGGTTCTATACCCGGACCTGTCCACTCTTTGCCTTCTTGTGTGGAGATTAAGCATCGCCAGTTGACAGTCTTTGACCTTCCTCCTGAAGTCTGTAACGTTATCTTGACAGCCAGGTGTCCCTTCCCCAAAACGGTATACGCCTGTCTTTGGAAGAAATTTGTGGCATGGTGCCCAGACAAGTCTGTTAACCCCTTTTCTTTCCCTCTCTCTGAGGTCCTTTTTTTCCAACCTTCTTCTGGCCTGCAGGGCTGTGCTATGGGCACTCCTAAAGGATATTTGTCTTCTATTTCTGCTTTTTTGGGGGTAGCCTCATCAACCTTTTTGTTTAAATCCCTGTGACGGGCCGTTGCTACAGCAAGCGGACCCACCATGCCTGGAGGAGGGAACCGGCACTGCCACTTCCGACCCAGAAGTACAGTACGTGACAACCAATCCCCTTGCACATCCGGGTGCAGAGGAGCAGGGGAAGCCAATGCGTGCCATTCTCGGGATACAAAGGAGGAAGGTCCGGATGTGGAGGGGATGTCGGAGGAGAGGAGTACGAGGAGCAGGAGACTGGGAGAACACAAAGAAGACTACCAAGGAAGAAGAGGGTACGCTGCGGCAGACTTCCAAAACGAAGTCCCAGCCAGAGACTCGGAATCCGCAACCAGCGGCGCGGAAGGTGCTCAGTGCAAGCTCCGGCCACGCTTGGGGAAAAGCGTGGCGAGATCAGGTGCGTGGCTAGCCTAAACTGGGGGGGGGGGGGGGGATGGCGTGCCAGCACAAGCACACAGGAAGGGACACTGTCCATGGTTGACTAAGGTTGAATTGTAAGAAGCACGGAGGTCTATATAAGGATACACTATCCGACCCACCCAGGGGACAGGGGAAGGAGGCACGAACAGGGGAAAAGTACCGGAGAAGGTATATGATCTAAGTATTATTAACCAGAACGATAAAACAATAAGAAAGCCGCCCGTGGGTAAGAGGAAATAAGGGAGAGCTACAGGCCTAGACAGACACCCTAAAGAAGAGAAGCGGGTGAATAGGGAAGAACAGAGAAAGAGGACTTAGAACATCTGTAGAAAGAAACCCAAAGCGCACCAAAGCAGAGATAACGAAAAAAGAAAGGAAAAAGGAGGAGGCAGCCAGAACAAGCCACAGGAAAGTCGAAGGAGAGCCAGGCAGAGATTCAGAGAGGAGAAAAAGAAAAGGGAGGAAATAAAAATAGGAGAATAGTAAAAACATAGCAAAGGACAGACCACTAAACTGTATTTTTCTCACTCTTGTTCCCACATGCGCCTCCCGGGAGCCCTGTAACAAGAAGACGAAGGGAAGAATTAAAGAGACATTCATTGTATATACAGGAAAGCAGAACTGCGTGGAACACGTCTTTAAATTTAATCAAATTCACCATACCATCTGCTACTGACTACTTGTCCTCATTGCGCCGCCCTTCTACAATCCCCTACTGTACATAGGTTCCTTAAAGGCCTTACGCATCTTTTTCCTCCATCTCCATTCATTATGCCCCAATGGGATGTGAATTTGGTTTTGACCTTTCTGATGTGTGCTCTCTTTTCAAGCCTTTCCATAGTTAACCTCTCAGGCTTCTCACTTTGAAAACAGTCTTCCTTGTGGCAATTACACTTGCCCATCTAAGCCACCCTTCCTTTCTGTGTATCCTGACAAAGTGTGCTTCGCATTAGGGACTTTTTTCTACCAAAAGTGGTTACACCCTTTCATGTAGGCCAGTCCTTCACCGTGCCTACTTTTGATGCACCCCCACATCTTTTTAAGGAAGAGGAGAGTCACCACTTACTGAACCTAAAAAGAGTGTTGGAGCGTACAAAAGAGTTCCGGGTGAATGACCAACTCTTTGAAGGGTATGTGGGTGTGAAGAAAAGAGGAGCAATGCAGAAGCGGGCTATCTCCAGATGGATTTTGCTCTGCATTAAGATCTGCTACGCATTACCAAAAAAGCAACCTCCTGAGGGCTTGCATGCTCATTTTACCCAAGCTAAAGCTGTAACCACCTCGTTAGCAAGCGGAGTTTCATTCCTAGACATCTGTCGGGCCGCAGCATGGTCATCTCTGCACACATTTACCAAACACTACTTTCTGGACAGTCAGATCTGTAGGGATGGGTACTTTGCCTGTTAAGTCCTGCAGGGCTTTCTTGTATGAACTTGGTTTGCAGACCCACCTGCAGGGAAGGTATTGTTTAGGTATCTAGACTTTGCAGCTAGAAGTCTCTAGCCGATGAACAAGGCCTTTTGATAAAAATAAAAAAAACATTTGTTTGGTCCAGAGGTTGATACGACCATAGAAAAACTGAGGCAAGACTCAGACACTACCAAAGCAATGGAAGCATTATACACAACACTGTATAGAGGCTCCTTTCGCAGGCAACAATTTAGAGTATTCAAGCCACAATCCTCTGAGGCTTCTACCTCCCAAGCAAAGCAAGGACAACAGCAACAGCAATACCAGAGAGGTGGATTTAGAGGGTGTTACAGAGGCCAATATTTTAGAAACAGAGGCAAGTTCCAAACCTCAAAACAAGCCACTACACCATCAAAACAGTGACTAATTTTCCATCCCTCAACTCCACACATCTCCTGTGGGGGGAAGCCTACAGCACTTCCACTCTCATTGGCAAAACATCACCACAGACCAGTGGGTATTGTCAATTTTCCGCAATGACTATTGCCTTGAAAGGATTTCTCCCCCTCCAAACATTCCTCAACGTTACCACAGATTGTCCCCCAGAACACAATGTTCTATTACAACAAGAGGTACAATCGCTACTACTAAAACAAGCAATAGAATTGGTCCTACATTCTCAACTAGGAACAAGAGTATACTCACTATACTTCCTTATTCCCAAAAAGGATGGCACTCTCAGGCCCATCCTAGACCTCAGATCTCTTAATCTATACATCCTGTCAGAACATTTTCACTTGGTAACTCTGCAGGACGTCATTCCACTACTACAAAAACAAGATTACATGACTGCTTTAGGCCTCAAAGATGCGTATTTTCATATACCCATCCAACCAGCCCACAGAAAATACCTTAGGTTTGTCATAGCAGGAAAACATTAACAGTTCAAGGTTCTACCATTCGGCATAACTACAGCTCCAAGGGTGTTCACAAAATGTCTAGCAGTAGTAGCATCCTTCCGAAGAAGGCAACACATAAATGTCTTTCCATATTTAGACGATTGGCTAATAAAATCAAGCAATTTTAGACAATGCCAACAGCACACTCAATACGTACACTAGGGTTTACTCTCAACTACCAAAAATCTCATCGTCAACCAGCACAGGTACAGCCTTACCTAGGTGCTATTTTAAATACACAAAAAGCCCTAGCATATCCAAATACACAAAGGATTCAGGCTTTCCAAAATCTTATACCACAAATAAAGCCAAATCAACAATACACTGTAAGATTTATCATGAAAATTCTGGGAATGATGGCATCTTGCATAGCAATAGTACCGCTTGCAACACTCAATTTGAGGCCACTACAGCAATGCCTCTCACAATTGTCTCAGATATAGGGTAAATTGCAAGATCCAGTGTTGCTGGACCACCCAATGCACTCATCCCTTCAATGGTGGAATTTCAGCAATTTAATGAAGGGGCGGTCATTTCAAGACCCTGTGCCTCAGACCACAATAACAACAGATGCATCAATGATAGGTTGGGGAGCTCATCTCAACAACGTTACCATTCAAGGGGAATGGGATTAGAAACAGAGACATTTTCACATAAACCGTTTAGAATTATTAGCTGTGTCCCTCGCCCTAAAAGTGTTTCAACCCCTTCTCAAACACAAGATTGTTCTTAAAAACAGACAATATGACGACCATGTATTACCTAAAAAAACAAGGAGGGACACATTCATCTCAACTGTCCCTTTTAGCCCAGACAATATGGAAATGGGCAGTTCACAATCGCATTCATCTATTGGCAGAATAAATTCCAGGAATACACAGTCAGCTGGCGGATCTCCTAAGCAGGACCCACCAGCAGACACACAAATAGGAGATTCACTTTCAGACACTTAGAAAAGTGGTGAACACCAGAAATAGACTTATTTGCAACAAGCGAAAACACAAAATGCCAAATCTTTGCATCTAGACACCCGCATCCCTTATCTAAGGGCAATGCTCTATGGATCAATTGGTCAGGGATATTTGCTTACACTTTTCCCCCCTCTCTTCCCTTTCTGGTCAACAAACCACGACAGACATCTCTCACCATGATACTCTTAGCCCCAACGTGGGCACGAAAGCATTGGTACACCACACTCCTAGACCTCTCAGCAGTACCTGGCTCCAAACTTCCAAACAGACCGGATTTTTTAACATTCAAACACCAGTGCTCTCAACTTAGCATTTTGGCTCCTGAATTCATAGAATTTGTATACCTAAAACTTCCATTAGAATGTATGGAAGTGCTCAAGCAAGCATTTACACCTACCCCTAGACAATGTTATGCTAACAAATGGAAAATATTTGTTTACAACTGTCAATCTAAAAATACTGATCCACTTACAGCATCAATACAAGATATTGTATGCTGTCTACTTGATTAACAGAAATCAAATCTAGCTTTCTCATCCATTAAAATTCATCTTACTGCGATATCAGCATACTTGCAGACTATTCAACACACCTCTCTATTCAGAGTTCCAGTTACAAAAGCCTTCATGGAAGGATTACAATGTATTATTCCACCTAGAACACCACCTGTTCCTACTTGGAATCTAAATATCGTACTCACCAGACTCATGGGCCCACCTTTTGAACCCATGCATTCTTGTGAGATTACAGTTTTGACATGGAAGGTTGCCTTCCTGGTAGCTATTACTTCATTGCGAAGAGTTAGTGAAATACAAGCATTCCCTCTTGAAGAACCTTTTTTCAAGTGCACAAACATAAAGTTGTACTTAGGACAAATCCCACATTTGTACCAAAAGTAGTATTACCTTTTCACATAAACCAAATAGTAGAATTGCCAGTCTTCTTTCCACAGCCAGTCTCAGTTTCAGAAAGAGCCCTTCTTGCTCTTGACCTCAAAAGAGCTGCAATGTACTATGAAGATAGAACTAAAGAATTTAAGAAAACAAAACAACTTTTTGTTGCTTTTCAACAACCTCATAAAGCAAATCCTATCTCTCAACAAGGATTAGCAAGATGGATTGTTAAATGCATACAAACACGTCACATTAAGGCAAAAAGACAACTTTTGATTACACCTGGATCAAATTCGTCTGTAAAGAAAGGTGTGTCTATGGCATTCTTAGGAAACATACCAATGGCAGACATATGTTGTCGCGTGGGCTCTCATTATTCTAAATGAGACTACTGGATTTCTAGGCAGCAGGATCGATAACGGTGTGGGGGACTGAGTCTGACCCACGTGTAAAGAACTCTGTCACCCTAAATCCGGTTTTTGCTCCGGCTAACTAGCAGTGCCTCATTTCTCACACGAGGAAGAAATGATTTGGCAGCCGAGCACAAGACATCTTTGGAACTTCTCAGGGAAGTCGTGGTTACTCAGATCCAAACCAAACTCTCTTATTTCCAATATGATCTCATATACAAATGACAAAGACAGTATAAGTTTTATTTAATGTTTTAATAAAACGACTGTATTTTAGATATTAAGGCGTGAGCCGCAATAACCAGAACGATACAACACAGTAGGATTGAAATAGTCACCAGGAGAGTAAAACATAAGAACAAAGCTATCATATTGTCTAACAGTTTCTACTCTCCCTCTGCTTGTTCTATTTAGAGCACAGCATGTTAAGCTTCTAGCTTGCCTGTCAGAATCAGTGTGGAGACATCAGCCCTCATACCTGAGCAAAGACCTGTGATCTTGGTTCAGCATCTGCAACGAGGCAGTCAGCGTCTAGTTGTGGTTCCCTGGTCAGAATCTCCCTCTTACGTGTATTGGGACAAGGAAGTGATTTTATAACTAACATGTCATCGTGATCACAAAATGTCCCTACACAGGAATGCCAAGTCTAAACTCCTACCACGTCTATTGGCAATGTACCAGACTGTATCCTTGACTGAAGCACAGAGTAAATATGTTATGGAGAACTCCAGTGCTGAAGTAGGCAAAACAGTGTGATATGAATAAAAAAACAACACCGTAGAACTGGCTATTTGAAAAATAACAGTACGAAGCCTAATAAAAAGCATGTAGAGCAAAGTGCACAGAGGCTCTAAGCTGTCAGCAAATGAATAAAATATATTCAGGGCAAAGTGCACAAAGGTCTAAAGCCTGAAGCTAAAGCGCAATGAATACGTAAAAACTGACCACACTACACCCTCCCTTTGTAGGTAGCAAGTGGTTCCAATAATATAAAAGGATGCCCTAAATATAAACAATATATAAAATCAATTATTTCGACAAGGTGAGAAGACAACAAAGTCATAAATTTAGGATACATGTGATCATAAAACCAAATTCAATATTGTGTCAATTTCGTAAAAGAGAAAAAAATCCAATCGTCAGACAGAAGCAACAGAACGCAGGAGTTCCTCCACTTCGATATATGTCAATATCGGAAGATCCACGCCACAAAGTACCATGGAGCAGGTGTGATCCAAAGCCCCAAAACCATTCAGTGCGGCACCCCGTGCAGGGCCTATGAAAGAGACAATACCATCTTCCTCCAGGAAGGGAATCTCATAAACCGCCTCACGAAGCAAGCGCATCCGTAGTGCACAAGTCTGGGAATGAGCCCTAATCGGGAACATCAACAGATCAGTATCGACCATTGGAGGGCGCTGCAGTGAGAGACAGAGAGCCAGTGCATGTTCCAACGAGCACCAAAGGCATCGAAACACGGGTTGCACACAATCCAAAACCGGTCTGAATGACAGAGACCAGTCACACTCCAAATGTCCCAGGAGTGTTGCTCCAAAATGCTGCATCATGCGTTCACGACACAGCTGCGCTGACGGGAGCAGCAATACAGGATCTCGTCGTGACGGGACAGCCATTGCGAAAAAATAGCGACAACAGCAAGACTCCAGCCAATAAAGCCAAAGTAATCAGGAAACCCCCAAAAATGCTTCCGAAAATAGAATGTATAGCCGAAGGTATCAAACCGAATATGGAAGAGAAGGTGTGAGTAAAACCAACACCAACGGCTTTGAAATAATGTGCAATACCAGCAGTGCTGGATGCATTAAATATACGTCCCACAAGTTCACCGAAGTGACTTGGAAAGTTAGTATTCAAAAGGGACTGTATCTCCGCCGATGACCTTGCCACCTGAAGTGCGTAGGTCTCGCTAGCAGATGTAAGGGCCACATGCTTTTGAAACAATAAAGCTTTTAGCCGACTCAACTTGTCGAAATCAACCTTGGAAGTAGCAATATGAGGCCAGATGTCCGCTACCTCCCTAATTTGAGTGGGGGGAAACAACACATTCCCGCAGCACGTAACGGCCTTGGTGACGACAATGTAAACTATTCCGGCACGCATGCCACAGCAGCGTTCGCTGTTAAGAACAATGTAACTGCCGTTAGAAAGCACCTGGAAAGTGTTTTTAATAACCGGGACTGGAACCCCCTTCAGATAACAAGCTAAGTGAGCAATCGAAGCGTTACACGCCCCGTGCAAGGACAGCTGTTTACAAACCATTGAATGGCTGACAGAAGCTTCGCATTCGCTGCCGCTAAGAAAAACCTCCCTCAAACCATTAACACATCTGTACTGAAAGGGAAGCTCCCACACCTCGTGTATGAAACTGTCTCCCAATAGTTTATATCTACCCACCGGAATGTACTTCAAACAAGAAGTAAATTGCAGAGTGGAGATAGGCAAATTAATAACCCCATGAATCAACCACTCAGCTGACGGAATCTCAGCCACCGTGAAATGCAGTTTCTCCAATTTCTAAATATTCAACATAACATATGTCGCTTCCTTTTTAGCCATCAGTTGTTGCTGACGAGTCAAATTAAAGGAGATAAAGATCTCTCTGGCACGAACGTGCTGCCATGGAACGCGACCCGCCTTCAAGGTCTGAAGAGTCCAACCCAGCTGCATGATGGACCGCGTCTGACTCTGCCCATGATATAAAGAAGACATGTCCAATTTAATAATGTCAATGGCAGAGGAAACAATGCTGTCAATCGTGTAAACACGGTCAGAAATGGTATGCATGCCATTATCAACAACAGACAAAGTCTGCATCAGGTTTTCCTGATCAATCTGCCTCAGCCGGGCTGCAGCCTCTTGTTGTGAAAGCTTCCAAATCTCATTATAAACTTCGTATAAGAACCGTTTCTTCCGTGGTACTTTGGGACCTGACAAAAAGTCTTGTAAATCAGTATCATTAGACAGTAACTTGAGATGTGACTTAACTGCATCCAGCGTGGATGACTTCAACCATTGCTGACAAAGCTTCCCCACGCTGTATGTAGTTATAATATCAGCATGTTCTGGTGAAATGTAATGAGGGTCTGCCCTACTAGTCCTGAACCCCCCTGAAGAGGTGACAAAACGTTGATGACACACATTAGTGTCTACAGGCCATAATAACCACCCGCCTGGATGTAACGATGAAATGTTAAGCGTACCATTCTGGACCCAATGTGTAAATTCACTAAAAGTAGCATTCACATAGTGCTGCCAATTTTTTTATTTAGAAGGGACAGGTATACTAGGCAAAGTCAACTCCCTAATTGTTGCTAAGCCCAAACAGCTAGTCTGTTGTACTGTGTCATTGAGGAAAATCATCTGCACAGGGATAATACATGCTCTAAATAACGTGTCCCTGCCTTGCATCTGCCAATTTTTCGAACCCCAAACACTTTTCAAGTCAACAGTTTTAAACCAGTATTCATACCCCTCGACCGAAAGTTTAGATACAAACAAATTTGAATACAGCAATTTAGTATCGGTCAATAACATTTGCTTATTAGAATACGGTGCAACTTTAAAATAGTAGGACTTAGCATTTCGTTGATCATGCCCAGAAAAACATGCAAATTTATCATAATACGTTTTCGAACTCCTTTGTGGAGGAGTCGAGCAATGTTCCCATTGCACATAATTAAACATGGACTTAGGGCTACTAGCTTTATGAATAAAGTGGTGTCCATAATAGTTGTAGCAAAACATGTCACCATGATTATCTCTAAATTGGTAAGCATCTTCATCGTCATAGACAGTATAATATTGCAAATCTGTTAGCATAGAATCTACTGTCTTCACATCCCAATCATCAGAAACAATGCCAGGTATAGCAATATCATTCATTGATAACTTGAGGACATACGGTATTTGAATCAATTCAGTGGGACCATATATATATCAAACATTACTTTATCCCACACAATCCCATCCGGAATTGGTATTGCAGAAATGTTTACAGTGGACAAGTCTCTTCGAACCATATGAGATGAAAAATGCGGTTTTAACACAGTCTCCACGTGCTCAATGTCAGATCTATCAGGAAGAAAATTACCATGTATTATCAGAAAAAAAGTAACCACAAATCCCAACCATAATAAAAAAGTCATCACGGCCAAAAACAGCCACAAATAGTTCCAAGGAAAAACAAAATATGTGCGTTTAAGCCAATCCAGCATCCGACGTGGACCGTGGACAGAAGACATCGAGGACGAGGAGCCGGACACATCATTATCAGCGTTGTTGAAGCAGCCAGAGGCAGTTCTAGCAAAAGGTGCAACTGTGAACAAAGAAGCAGATGGAGGCTCTCGCCTTGGCACGCTATAAACCACATGTTCAGAAACATCAGTAGAACGTACAGCAATTTGATCAAAAGAATCCATATTAATCGTCGTCGGTGGAACAATCGCAAGATCATCATCCACCCTCCCCAAGCTCGGAGAGGAAACTGTTGGTGAAAATCACCTGCAGCGGGACTTCTTCCACAGTAGTGAGAGGGATTCCGGAACTACTGGGTGTCCCTCTTGGTCTGCTGTGCAGAATCGGCCACATGTTGTAACTTGACATTATCAATGGAAACTAAGCGATTTCCATTGGCCCCTCGCAGCGGCGGTAAAATCACAGTTCTCGTGCCGCTTACCCCCAACACAGGGACAGGTGCTCGATAAGAAGGACCAAATTCTTTTTTAACTGCGACCTTTTCACGCACTAGATCCCCAATCCTGGGTATCCAACCAGTAGGTGTTACTGGCTCATCCTTAATTCCTGAGGAGGCAGCACTGGCAGAAGAGTTATCTTCACGGAATTGTTGTAAATCCTGCAAAACAGTGACACAATCATTTATGTCAAAGGGCGTATCTGCCGCCTCCACACCAGGACCATCTAGATCAGGAACATACATTTGTGTTCCAAACAGGCACTCATATGAAGTACGACCCCCCAGTGACCTTCTAGGCAAGTTATTAAGTGCTCTCTGTACTCCATATAGGTGGGCTAGCCAACCACGACCCGTACCTATAACTCTGGCCGTTAAGGATTGCTTTAAATCACGATTTAAACGCTCCACGACAGAATTTCCCTCAGGATGAAATGGAGACGAGAACTGGAGTTGGACCCCCAACGACGCCATGGTGTCCCTGAATGCCTTAGAGGCAAAAGCAGGGCCCTGGTCCGAATGAAAAGCCGCAACTGCAAATACATCGACAAAGATGCGCAAATCTTTAATAACAGTTCGAGCGTCAGCCGAGCGTTGTGGCCATACCCACACAAATCTGGAGCACGAATCTACAGCAACCAATATATATTTGTATGCACTATCTGGTGTCAGCGGACCACAATGATCCAAGTACACACACTGTAATGGTTTATTTGAAATCAGAAGGGGCGTCTGCTGCGGGCGTCTAGCCGACGACGCTTTAATTTGTTGACAAACGTCACAACAAAGGACATATTGCTTCGTCTCTTTATAGAGACCAGGCCACCAGTAACGAGCCTGTAAAAGTGAAATCGTGGCAGCCACCCCAGCATGTGCAGAAGCCACCCCCTCATGTGCTGCAGAAATTAATCGAAGTCTCTCAATTTTATTGGGAATTTCACGTACACCAATGCCTGGAATTGTAACAGTAGCATTCAGCGCACCATTCAAGCAGTAACTATATTTAGAAGGAAATCCTTTAGGAAAGGGCGTGCCATCAGCCGTAGACTTGATGGCAGCCGAACTTTGTGTCTGGTTTGGAACTCGAATGAGTCACTGCGGCCACAGTGGCGATAGCCACTGCCGATTTCGCGGCTTCATCAGCCAAAGTATTCCCGGCAACGTGTATTCCAACGCGCTGGTGTCCAAGTGTATGCACAACATGGACGTTAGGAAGCGTTTCCTTCAGATCCGCAACCTTACCCCACAACATTTTATGTTTCATGGTGTTGCCTTTAGAATCTCTGAACCCATTCATCTTCCAATAGTGTAGATATTCATTGAAAGACTGTACACAGTAGTAGGAGTCACAGACCAGCAAGGTCAAAATCGCCGGATCCGCGTGCTCCAACGCTAACAATAGAGCTTTGAGCTCAGCCAGTTGTGCCGTTCAATCTCCCAAGGTTTTAGTATAAGTATGTCGGGGGCAGAACACTTCCCCCTCCATAGTGCCGCTCACCACCACACATGCAGCAGAATACTGTTGTTTAGTCCCTATCGCTGGTTGCGCAGAGCCATCGGTATACATGACCACTTGATAGCGGTCAATAGGCAACGTACCAGCAGGAACAGGGTACTCTATTTCATATTGAAGAAATTCTTGAGTCTGCAGTTTAGGGTCAAATATGTAATCTACATCAGTGGCCGTCAAAGACGTAGCCCATTGTATCCATCGCGGGTGTAAAGCTTTCGAATTAGGAACACTCGCTTTCGTAACTGCCTCTAAGGCTGGAATCGGGGAAACGACAATGATGCGTTGGCCCTGGGCAAGCGGTCTTTGTTTAATAACAGCCATCTGTACTGCAATGAGTATTTTCTCAGTCTGTGCAAATCGTTGTTCTGCAGCAGAATACAAGTGAGACTTGTATGCAATCGGGACTTTCTCCTCCTCATTAAAGGTGACATACGTAAACCCAACAGCCCCAGGTATCACCCTGATGACTAAATGTGTCTTATTGTCCCGTGTGTGTAAATGTTTAACTGCTAAGAGATAAGTCTGCAACTCTCGTAGTATGTGTGTATGTTCAATCGTCCAAAACCTACTCGAAAAATTCATGCGAATCAACTCGTATAAGGGTTTTATACGCGTCGCATAATCAGGAATGTAAGTTCTGCCAAAATTCAGAAACCCCATCAATGACTGGAGCTTCCGAACCGTATTAGGAGGCTGCAATAAAGCACATTTCTCCAAAAAATGTGGCGCTAAGCTCTTGCCCTCACTCGACAACTCATATCCCAGGAAAATGACGCTGAGGAAGGCAATCTTTGATTTCTTAAAATTAAACTTATAGCCAATATCAGCAAACCCCACAACAATGCGCGATACACGCCTTGGATGTTGCAGAATCTCATAGTCTGTCAGATATATGTCATCAACATATGATAACGCTTCAGGGTCGAACACGTGCAGCATTTCAGTTACACGAGCCGAAAACAGTCCTGGGCTATTCTTATACCCCTGAGGCAAACGACAAAAAAAGTTCTGAGAGCCAAACGCACTGAAACTGGTATAGTCCCGACTTTCGGGCGCTATATTCTGGCAGAAAAATCCATTCGAGATATCTAATGTTGTCTTGTACTTCTTACGTACAATATTATTCATAAGCGCTGCGCTATGTGAATTCTGTATTGCATATGTGCGTGTATGACTATTCAAATGTCTGTAATCCACCACTATCCTATATGAATGGTCCGGTTTAGCAACCGGAAATAAGGGATTATTCATCGGCGAGACACAGGGCTCAATTACACCCTGGTACTCCAATTGTGTACGAATTTTTCTAACCGATGCCCTTGCTTCAAATTTGATAGGATACTGCGGTTGTGGCTGAGGTTCGCCCTTTATCGGAATTACATGATAAGGTGATTGTCTATCCCACCCCACGTTATTTCTATACAGGGCGGGAGCTTGTGCTAGAGCCCATGATTTACTATAGGACTCCGCTAGTTCTCTCGGAACAAGTGGTGAGAAAGAAGGTGTAATAACCTCCTCCCCAAACGGACATTCGCGAACAAAGTCAGGTGGCCAATCCTGTTCGGCCAGCAGAACATCATATGATTTTACCACATGGTCCCAAAAAATCGTGTTTATAATACGGTCAATGTCCCCTTCCAATCGCAGAGTCACTTGATATACTCTATCCGGATCAGAGACTCGCATATCCGCCGTCTCGACTTGTATGAAGTCATCAGTTGCTTTCACCTCCAGATGCTCTAGAAGACTCTGTTGAACTATTGTGATCTCTGCCGCGCTGTTTAACAGTGCTAACGCCCATGTCTTGTTCGTCAAGAGAACTCTCTTCTTGAGCGGCATGTCTAACTGAGACTGCTGCCACTTTCTTCTTTTTAAATTGCTGTTTTTGTTGCAGCGGTTTCTCTTCTTGTTTAATAGAAACCTCCGCCGAGCGTTGTGAATTCTGTCTCAGTTTCACGTACTCCGTCCTCCGCTCTGACCGCCCACCTCTCTCACTTCTCTTTTCCGAGGAGTCCTGAAAGGAACGAGATTGGCGTGTATCAGTATATTGATATCTATCAGGCGTCTTCAAAGTATCCCTATTCCTGAGATTATACTTATTCTGTGGGGTCTCCGTTTGCGGAGACTGCCCACCATCTTTTTTAGGTGTTTGCTGTTTCTTTTCCCAGCGCTTTTTTAAACCCTCAGGTTGTTGCCGGTGTGTAGCATTATCTTTATTATTTTTACCCTGTAACTGGGGTTTCTGTGGTCTAGCACCTAAGCTATCTCGACTAATACTAGAATATGTTTCCGCTATTATTCTCGGAAGCTCCCGCTCCTGATTAAGCAGCGGAACATCCCGAAGACGCATTCGCACTGCTAGTGCAACTGCCTCTCCTTTGAGATTACTCAAAATAATAGAAGAAACTGTGGCAAAATTGCCCAGCAACTGCATGCCCAAATCTAAGGCAGGGGCAGCCCCATATTCATCTTGAATTTGTTTAAGCACGTCCGGTAAATTAGCTAATGTCGGTGTACCGTGTGCCGTAGTGTAGTGTAGAGCGCGGCAAACACCGTGCCCCAGGTATTACAAAGGTCCACCGGAGGAACCATCCCATACGGAAAACACATCGTCAAAATTCTATGTTTATCCTGAGGTCCCGTATGGGGAAATACTGCTTCCAGCGTATTAATTTTTTGCGCCAGCCAAAATGGAGTCTCCTCTCGTTTAGCCGGTACTTTACCCATAACCGAGTGTACAGTGGCCAGATTAATACCCGGAACCACTGCCTGTGGGTGCGCCGGAGCAGCACGCGCTGCATTCGTATTTAGTGTCTGCATGACAAACTGAACTAATCGTCTATATGTAGCCGTTAAGTCTGTATATAAACGACGAACTTCAACCACTGCCAATTGAGCAACCGCAGGATGAGGTGTATATGTAGCCAATAAAGGCCAGGTAGGACCATCATTACTAAGTGGACCTAACCTAACTTGTGCAACTGTGTGTGGGAGGGCGCCATCAAGCCAATTATGGTGTTCTTGATAAGATAGAGGTATTTCTAAGTAAGAGTAAGCCCTGTATTGTCCAGGGACATTCGCAACCGTGTATTCGTGAAAAGTATTTGTACCGCCATCCACTGCTGGAAACCCGACCCAAGAATAAAAAAGTTCTGTTCTATAGGCTGCATGGGCGTCCACCACAAAAGTGACTGGACCCCCCTGGACCGTCAGTCCATGTGCCAACAGATGTCCCGTGAGCGGGTGACGCATATTGATTGCTATATTCACTACATTAGGATTCGCCATTGATAAAAAATAGCTCTAGGTCAGAGAAGGCACACCAATATTGGGGTTTTCCTTTCAAAGTTTAAGCTTGAACAACCAACCACTAAGCAATAGGAAGCACCTATCCCGTGGCGGCGGAAACCCTCAGCCCCACGGACATCTCTGTATACGGAACCGAGGAGTCAAAATATATATGAGACCAAGAGAGTCAGTCGGACCTAAACATTAGAGCCAGACCAAACGTTGGCGGCGCCATGTCGCGTGGGCTCTCATTATTCTAAATGAGACTACTGGATTTCTAGGCAGCAGGATCGATAACGGTGTGGGGGTCTGAGTCTGACCCATGTGTAAAGAACTCTGTCACCCTAAATCCGGTTTTTGCTCCGGCTAACTAGCAGTGCCTCATTTCTCCCACGAGGAAGAAATGATTTGGCAGCCGAGCGCATGACATCTTTGGAACTTCTCAGTGAAGTCGTGGTTACTCAGATCCAAACCAAACTCTCTTATTTCCAATATGATCTCATATACAAATGACAAAGACAGTATAAGTTTTATTTAATGTTTTAATAAAACGACTGTATTTTAGATATTAAGGCGTGAGCCGCAATAACCAGAACGATACAACACAGTAGGATTGAAATAGTCACCAGGAGAGTAAAACATAAGAACAAAGCTATCATATTGTCTAACAGTTTCTACTCTCCCTCTGCTTGTTCTATTTAGAGCACAGCATGTTAAGCTTCTAGCTTGCCTGTCAGAATCACTGTGGAGACATCAGCCCTCATACCTGAGCAAAGACCTGTGATCTTGGTTCAGCATCTGCAACGAGGCAGTCAGCGTCTAGTTGTGGTTCCCTGGTCGGAATCTCCCTCTTGCGTGTATTGGGACAAGGAAGTGATTTTATAACTAACATGTCACCATGATCACAAAATGTCCCTACACAGGAATGCCAAGTCTAAACTCCTACCACGTCTATCGGCAATGTACCAGACTGTATCCTTGACTGAAGCACAGGGTAAATATGTTATGGAGAACTCCAGTGCTGAAGTAGGCAAAACAGTGTGATATGAATAAAAAAACAACACCGTAGAACTGGCTATTTGAAAAATAACAGTACGAAGCCTAATAAAAAGCATGTAGAGCAAAGTGCACAGAGGCTCTAAGCTGTCAGCAAATGAATAAAATATATTCAGGGCAAAGTGCACAAAGGCCTAAAGCCTGAAGCTAAAGCGCAATGAATACGTAAAAACTGACCACACTACAATGTAAAGCTGCCACATGTTCCACTCCTCATACATTTACAAAAAAGTATTGTGTAGACGTATTTTCAAAGCAACAGGCAAATGTTGCCAAGCTGTCTTCAGAACGTTATTTCAAACAACTTCAACTCCTACAGGCTAACCACCGCAACTTTTAGGGAGGATTAACTGCTTTACAGTCTATTCATAGCATGTGTATCTGCAGCTACACATGCTGTTGAACAGAAAATTCCACTTAACAGTGTACTTCTGTTCGTGGCATGTAGTGCTGCAGATTCACATGCACCCTCCCTCCTCCCGGAAACCTGTAGTCGTTGTAAGTTTTATTATTTGTGTATATGCAAATATGTTAGAAATGGGGTATTTGGTTGGCAGTCAGGTTACCCCCTGTCCAAGCAAGGACTGTCACTCTAGTCAGGGTAAAAGAGACTCACCCTCAGCTAACCCCTGCTTAACACCTTGGTAGCTTGGCACAAGCAGTAGGCTTAACTCCAGAGTGCTAGGTGTAAAGTATTTGTACCAACACACACAGTAACTTAATGAAAACTCTACAAAATGACACAACACAGGTTTAGAAAAATAGAAAATATTTATCTAAACAAAACAAGACCAAAACAATAAAAATCCACAATACACAAGTCATCATTTAAAATGCAAAAAGAGTCTTCATGTAATTTTAAACACTCTAACACTGTTAGCGTGAAAATGTACCTTGGGTGCGTAAAGAATAAATCCACATGGGCGAGTTTGTGTCAAAAAGGGCTTGCGAAGCGTGGATTTCACTCACAAGCAAGACTTTGCATTGTTTCTCTTTTAGTAGGGTCGGGCGCGCCATTTCTTCTCTCCGCAGGAGAGCGACGCGTCGATCTGGTCAGCACTCTCGGGTCCGGGCAGGCCTTGCGTTGTTTTTACACGCCCAGCGGTACTTGTGTTGGAAATCAAGCCGCACGATGATCCGAAAACCATGCAGCGCTGGTTACGATCTCACCAGCCTCAGTCAGTGATGCTGTGTGTTGTTTCTCCAGCCCCGGGTGTCGATCTTCGGGTCGCGTTGCAGGCGAGCATCGATTTTCAGCCCCAGATCAGAGTTGCGTCGATCTTTTCCCCGCACGGCGTTCAATGCGTGGATTTCTTCCTCTTTGGCTGCCAGCTTCTCCTTTCAGGGTCCCAGGAACTTGATGGGCACCACTTGGCAGAATAGGAGTCTCTCCACAGACTTCAGGTGCTGGCAGAGAGAAGTCTTTGCTGTCCCTGAGACTTCAAACAACAAGAGGCAAGCTCTAAATCAAGCCCTTGGAGATCTTCACAAGAAGGAAGGCACACAAAGTCCAGTCTTTGCCCTCTTACTCTCTCAGAACCAGCAACTGCAGGATAGCTCCGCAAAGCACAGGCACAGACAGGGCAGCTCTTCATCCTCAGCTCTTCAGCTCTTGTCCAGGCAGAGGTTCCTCTTGGATTCCAGAAGTGTTCTAAAGTCTGTGGTTTTGTACCCAATTCTGATACCCAATTTCTCCTTTGAAGTAGGCCTACTTCAAAGCAAAGCCTCTCTTGAATGTGAAATCCTACCATGCCCAGGCCAGGCCCCAGACTCTCACCAGGGGGTTGGAGACTGCATTGTGTGAGGGCAGGCACAGCCCTTTCAGGTGTGAGTGGCCATTCCTCCCGCATAGATGGCTCATCAGGAAATGCAGACTACACCCCAGCTCCCTTTGTGTCACTGTCTAGTGTGAGGTGCAACCAGCCCAACTGTCAACCTGACCCAGACAGGGAATCCACAAACAGGCAGTCACAGAAATGCTTACTTTCTAAAAGTGGCATTTTCAAACACACAATCTTAAAATCAACTTTACTAAAAAAAAAAGTATTTTTAAAATGTGAGCTCAGAGAGCCCAAATTCTATATGTCCATCCGCTTCCAAAAGGAATCTACACTTTAATCCGATTTAAAGGTAGCCTCCATTTTAACCTATGAGAGGGACAGGCCTTGCAACAGTGAAAAATGAATTTAGCAATATTTCACTGTCAGGACATATAAAACACATTACTATATGTCCTACCTTAACCATACACTGCACCCTGCCCCTGGGGCTACCTAGGGCCTACCTAAGGGGGGCCTTACAATTAAGAAAAGGGAAGGTTTAGGCCTGGCAAGTGCGTAAACTTGCCAAGTCGAATTTACAGCTAAAAACTGCACACATAGACACTGCAGTGGCACAACCAGTGCTGTAGGCCCACTAGTAGCATTTGATTTACAGACCCTGGGCACCTCTAGTGCTCTGTACTAGGGACTTAGTAATACATCAGATATGCCACTCATGGATAAGCCAATTACATACGCATTTTATGAATGAGCACTTGCACTTGAGCAGTGGTAAAGCGCCCAGAGTAAAAAAAACAGCAAAATCAGAGTCCAGCACACATCAACAACCTGGGAAACAGAGGCAAAAGGTTAAGGGAGACCACGCCAAGGATGAAAAATCTAACAAGATACATTTACATTTGCATAGACATCTATTTTTACCTACTGCTTTTATACAACATTTATATTCTTACACTCCTATCACACCTTCCTACACCCTTTTGCGGGAAAACAATCTAACCATGGAGTCGATACTCATGTGCAGTATGACCGAGAGAGGAGTCACTCGATCCTGTGACTCCTAAAAGACTTCTTCAAAGAAAAACAACTTGTAACACTCCAAAGCCCAACACTACATGGCAGAATCATGCATAGCATGTGAATCTGTAGCACTACATGCCATGAACAGATGTACACTCGGTAAGTGACATTTTCCATATATATATATATATATATAGTGTAGGAAAGTACCCTCTTTTTTGCAAGGTTACCCCCACTTTTTGCCTGCTACCCGTTCCTCGACGCACAAGTTCGCATCATAAGCCTCGTTGTCGACTGCCTCCTCGATGACAGTGCAGCATCTCGCATTGCAGGTTGTCTACTGGCGCAGCTTGATGCATCTCTGACCCAAACCTTGCATCATCTTGGCTGCGCAGCGCATCCTCGACATGGGGCTTCGCAAGCCTTTGCATCCAGGTTTTAAGGTACTTTTGTTCAGCAGGCCTAACTTGGTCCCTGTAGCCTGCCCGTGCTCCATCGCGGTCGGCCTGATCTTTTGACTTTGTCCTAGTTTAGGACAAACAGATATCCACAGTTCACAGTTTGTGCTTTTTGCTGATATTTTCACTTAGTTCTTTAAACTTCCATATCTCTGTTTCTACTGGTTTTATTTTTATTGTTTTGCTTTTGATTTATTACATTTTATTCTCTTTTTCTAAATTGGTGTGGGATTTTTCTTGCGTCTTTACTCAATTTTGATACAGATTGAAGTGCTGCTTAAACACTTTGCACATTGCCTCTATGTTAAACCTAACTGCTCTGTGTCGAGCTACCAGTGGGTTAAGCGCAGGTTAATTTAGTTTTTTTTTCTATGCCTCACCCTGAAAAGGATTGCGGTTCCTGCTTGAGTAGAAACCCAATTTCTTATATTCCTCTCCATACCGACCGCATTGCAGTATAATTTTCCCTAAGCCTAGTCCCCATAACAACAGTTTTTAATTGCTGCCACATGCTTTACATTCTGTACACACAACTCCATTCACAGAAATATCATTGGGGTTAATTGGCAAACAAGTTTTCTCAAAACATTAACTCCTAGCAGAAGCAAGACCTTTATACAGTATTAAGATGGTCCCATGGTTCAGCTCTTAAAGTTGCCCCACCAATAATTTGTCTCTGACTAGATCTAAATCAGCAGACGATGGGTTATTGTTGAAGTTGAACTCTTTTGTTAAAAAGGAGAATCCTAAATAACGTTTTTCCTCCTGAGCTCCAACTTGTGTTTATTATTTTGGGTCTCTTCAGACAAAGTAACATACTCATTATTACCATTAAATGGCTCTGACTGACCTTTAATTTTTTTTAACTTCTGAAATGCAGTAAGCATTTTCCAAATATGCTGAAAAATATGTCAACTGTGTGTAATAAATATGGTAATGATATACCATTGTATCTGATAGAGACTTCTATTTGCAGATTCCTTACCTTAGAATTTTCCCCCAGGTGTCAGACGGGATCCGGAGATTTTTCTTCGAGCAATACCCTTGTGCGTCGGTAGGTGGCGTCACTCGACTCTGCAGGCTTCGTAGTCGTCGTGGTCGCCGTGAGGACTTCGGGAGTAGTACATAGACTCCGCCCTTGCGCAGTGACGTCAGTTTTCTTGCCGCGCCATGTGCTGATCCGAGAGAGAGCTACCCTGGGCTATTTTTTGGGCAAATTCGACCGTTTTGTTGAACTTTTTTAGTGTGACACTTGGTGCGTCGAGAATGTCCCCGAAGACCGGGTTCAAGCCGTGCAAGGACTGCCACCGCATGATGTCGGTGACGGACCCTCATCGTGTTTGCCTGTGGTGCCTCGAGCGCAACCATGACCCGAAGTCGTGCTCCGAGTGTCGGCAGTGCATCCAAAGGCTTTGAGGGAGCGGTCCCTAAAGCTGATGGCGGCCCGGCCCTCGACTCCACATAGATCCCGATCTTACTCAAGTGGAAGGTCTCGATCGGCCGCAGAGCCGTCACCACTCATCTTCTTCGAAGTCTTCGGGTCAAGGTAAGAAGAAGAAGTCGAAGTCCCATCGCTCTCCGACTTTACCCTGTTACTCGGCCGGCGCGACGCAGGACGAGCATCCACGCACTAGGCCTCTGTCCTCAGAGCCTGCGTCTGGGTCGACTCTGTGCTTCCCCGAGTTTCCCAGAGCCATAGCGACCCCCGCCCAACTCCGAGTTCTAGGAGGCCATGCGCCTCATCTTTGGGCGTGCTGACCCCGATACGACCCCTTCGGGCCCAAGGGGCTTGGCCTTAGGGGCCTTCGGGTTCTGTGCCAGCGGCTTCGGCCCCGGCCACCGAGGTCGCCTCTGGATCCGTGCACGGATCCGCACCCACGCCAGTCGGACAGTCGAGACCTTCCCCGGCGCTGGGTCGTTTATCGACTCTCCCGACGTCAGTAGTGCCCACTATCGACGTCGACCTAATTCTCATTCCCGATGACTCGGAGTCTTAGCGGCGTCGGCCGACACCGCCATCGGCTTCGGTGGTCCCTATTCGCCCGAGGTTGGATTCTGACCCAATTTCCTATGGGTACGAATACGGGGAGGAATTGGAGGGGTCCCTGGGCCCTTATGAATGTCAGGAAGACCCTACTATGGACTGGGCACAGGACTTGGGCGAAGCCAGTGGTCTGGATACTTCTCCTGACGCTGGCATGCTGTCTCCTCCTGCTGTGGCTACGGTGGAGGGAGCTACCTATTGTATGGTGGTTAGTAGGGAGGCTGAGGTCCTTGGCCTTGAGCTACCTACTGTCGAAGTTGGGTCTAATCTCCTAACGGAGGTGCTTCAGCATGGGGCTTCTATGTCTAAACCCCTTCTCCCATTTAATGAGGCCCTCACTGGTGTCCTTTTGGGTACATGGTCCAAACCCAATACAGGGGCTCCTGTTAACAGGACTATCGCTCGCCGCCATCGGCCTGCGCCAAATGACCCAAACTTCCTGTCCCAACATCCTACGCCTGAGAGTCTTGTCATCCAGGCGTCCTCTTCTTCTGGCACGTTCCATTCCGCACCCCCGGATAGGGAATCCAAAAGGCTGGAACAATTTGGTAAGAAATTATTTTCTTCCTCCAGCCTCGCGCTGCGGTCCGTGAACACCACATGCCTTTTGGGCTGTTATTCCCACTCACTGTGGGATACGATTGTGCAAGTCCTGCTGCAGATACCGGAGGAGGCCCGTGCTATCGTCTCCCAAGCAGTCAAAGATGGGAGAGACGCGGCGAAGTTCACGATCCGTTGTGGGCTGGATACGACCGACTCTCTCGGCAGATCGGTTGCAACGACAGTGGCCTTACGGTGCCATGCCTGCTTACGTACTTCTGGCTTCTCGGGGGATGTCCAACAGTCACTCATGGACATGCCCTTTGATGGCACCCGTCTCTTCAGAGACAAAGCGGACTCGGCCTTGGAGAGGTTCAAGGATTCCCGGGCTACGGCTCGCTCCCTTGGCCTTTCTTCCGCGGGATCCACGTTTGATCCGTCCCTTCTCATATGTGATGGTAGACCACTATATCAGCGCATCCTTTGCATGCTAGTTGGTTCCTTTCTTTCTGCGTCTTCCAAGGCTAATATGAAGCTGCAATGAATTCTGTTAAATTTACTTTTTTTTTTCTTTCCTGAAATTTTCCAGTGTGCAAGGGAAATACCCCCTCCAAAAATGGAAGGGTTTAAACGTTACAAGGACTGAAACGGCCAAATGTCAGGGACAGACATTCACAATGCCTGCCTCTGGTGGCACTGCTCCAGGCATGACATAGCATTGTGCGAATGATGTGCAAAGATGAATAAGAAGTCCAGCCATGACTGCAAAGCCAAACCAGCCATTGCAGAACTTTGGAGGAAGTTGAGAAATGCCCAGTCCTAGTCGACGACACAGTAGAGCTGAGCTGTCACTCTCAGGGCCGCTCTTGTGACTGTTTGTCTTTAAAGTCTAGGAGTTTGGCTAAATTGAAGAAATCCAGGAACTACAAGAACTTGAGTACAGGGGTCCCCTTCATTTTACCACTGGGCTATTGGTGACAACTCAACAACTCTACTAGTATAAGATTTCCCTGGGTAGAATCTTTGGCACTCCACCAGATCCCTCTGGACCACCTTTGGGCAGTAAGGTTCCAAGTTTGCCTCCAGTTATGCCATCACTGGTGAAATTGTCCCTGCCGATGACTGCACCACTTGACCATGTTTTGAGGCTGGCCTGCTCTGCTGGCTCCAGCAACGCTGCAAAAACCAGTGGTGCAGAGGACACCACAACCCCCAGTCCTCAACACAGTCCCAGACATCACCGATGTCTGAACCTCAACCAATAGTTTTATCAGACTTTGAAGCTCATTTGGCCCCCCTACCCTCATACAGGTTGGTACTCCTACTCTGATCAAGAAGCCTCCCAACCTCATGTTGATGATTGCGATGGTGATAAACCTTATGACATATTTTTGAACTTGCAGGATGCAAGTGGACTAGACACCTCTGCAGATAATGGTTGTTTGTCACCTAATCCGGCTACGGCAATGGAACAGTCTACCTCCTTCGCCACAGAGATCAGGAGGGTGGAAGAGGTTTTGGAACTTAACTTGACCACACCACAGACAAAAACAGATGTCCTGACCAAGGTGGCCCGCCCAGGCCAGACAAGCCAAGAACCTTGAATTTTGTTCAATGAAGCCCTTACTGATGTGCTCGTGGGCACCTGGACAGAGCCAGGATTTTGCCACCCAGTAAATAGGCAAGTGACATGGTTGCATAGACTTGCTGCCAGAGATCTAGATTTTCTAATCCAATGCCCTACTCATAGAGATTAGTGGTGCAAGGCATTCACTAGTCACCCTAACCTTTTTTTTTTTTTTTTTCCTTTTTTTTTTCAAATCTGTTTATTCAACTTAATTCAAAACAAGGTACAAAAGTAGCAGTACATAACATATGACTTAGTGAGAGAATATCCAGCTTCCCTCAGTGTGTTTTTCTTAATGTATGTGCATTACACTGTACATCACAGCTGTATTTTAGTGTACTGACATTCAATACACTTTATATAACTATTAACATTTGACATGATGGTTATTATTTTTACTTATATATGTTGGCGTCAGATATAATAGTGGAAGCATTCGACTATACAGGCACTAAGGTCTACGTATCTATGTGTGCGTTTTGGTGTGGAGAAATAACAATATCAAGGAGTGGCTGGTGGTTAGATAACTTATGGACTTGGCGTGACAGTGCGGTTGAGTGGCTCTGCTTTTAACTACCTCTGCTGCTATGGGTAACTTTAATAACAGCGTTATCCAAAAATGTTAAAGGGCTATCTCATGGTGGATACTTATCGTCTCTGGATTCAATTCTGACTACGAAAAGGTCCCAACTTTCAGTCCCGCCTTGTATCTGACCCTTATGTTGTAAGTGTCTAAATGTTTGAGACTGTGCCATTGCATAATCGTGGAGGTCTCGCAAACCAGAGGGAGTGGGAAGGGGCGCTTGGGGCCTTCCAGTGTGTAGCTATCAGGCGTTTGTATGACACAAAAGCCAAGTCCACAAACTTGTGAGTGTGTTTGTCACCTTTTGTGCGGTGGCGTATATTAAGCAAGCAGGATTCTGGAGTAGGGGTCAACAATTGGTCTATCACTTCTACAGTTGTGTCAACGACCCAGGTCCAACCAGTGTTAATCGTGTGGCATTCCCAGACCATATGGTAGAAAGTTGCTGCAGGGGTAGCGCATCTTGGGCATGTTGGGTTAGCGCCTGAGTATATTTTATGAATACGAGCAGGGGAGAGATAAGCTTGATGTACGTAATTCAATTGCGTGTACCTTAGTCTGGAGTTGCGAGACACGGTCTTGACCGAGTTAAGGGCTGTTTCTCAGGATTTTTGTGTCGTTGGTGTGGGGAGGACAGTGTCCCAGCGGAGTTTGACCGGGGTTAGGGCCTTGCAGCTACTCGCTAAAAGTATTTTGTATAGTTTGGCAACCACGCCTTTTGCGTCACCCATAGAAAGTATTGCAGTGAGTAGAAGGGATTAATTTGGTTTGTTGTGTCCACAGTCCCATAAATTGCGTAGGAGATTAGTAATGGCATTGAATCTTAGAAAGGCTCCCGAACGCATCACCCCCCGCAGACACCAGATCTACAAACTTGATTGCACTAGAGCCAGAGCAGAAGTCTCCTGTGTTCAGGGTGTTAACCGCCCGTACATCATGATGGGAGGATAGAGCATATATCCCCGGTAACTGTGGCACTGGGAGTAGGGGGGAGTAGGGGAGGGACTGCAGTTTACCCTACAAGTATCTCTTCCAGCAGTGTCTAGCCGAATCCAGTAAGGGTGAATTGTTTGGCGGATAAGGGGGACCCGTTAGTAAACATGTCAATTTCGTTGTTGGGGTTGTCTAAGCCGATATTGCTGTAGACTCTGCATTGGACGGCTTGTTGAGCCATTTAGTAACCCGTTGGAGTTGGGCTGCTGCATAGTATAGCTCGAGATTCATAGTTACCCTAACCTTAACGTGTTAATCATACCTCCTCTGGACAGAGACTTAAAGCGTATGGAGAAATGCGCCAAGCATCAATCAGCTCTGCCCTCAGGTCCGTCAGTACAGTATGCCTCCTGGGTAGGTGCTCACATGTGCTATGGGACAGAGTGGGGGATATCTTGCCAGCTTTCCCGAATGAAACACAGCCAACCCAACAGGGTCTTATGTTGAAGGGCCAGGACGCAGCAAAGTACTCAGTTTGCTCCTCGGCTTGGATACAGTATACTGTCTGGGTAGGGCAGTTGCTCTTTCAATGTCCAACAGTCTGTCAGAGACATACTCTTCGACAGTGAAGGTTATTGGGACAAAGGCAGGCTGTGGTTGGAAAAATGTAAAGAAAGCAACTGTTCTCTCTTTCAGCCTTGCTCTACGTGTTCTCTACCTGTTTGAAGTTTTGGCAGAAGATACCATGTTATATAGTGTTGATATGCACACCAGGAGCAGGAAGCTTACTAGTCCCTTTGAGGTAGAGGCCTGGTGCAAGCCGACAGCATCTAGGCCCCCAGCTTCTAGGCTCTCAGGGGCAATATTGTACCCAAACTCCAGCCACCTCTTCTGCAAGTGCTACAGACCTGTTTCAGTTTACCCCCTGCAGCACACGATCATCCTGTGGGGGCCACATCACCTTCTACCTCCCAAAGTGGAGAAGTATCACAACTGACCAATGGATGCTCCACAAAGTAGCCTCACCTTTTTACTATTTTGCCTTTCCCTGGCCTAGCAAGCCATTGGTGTGACTACAGTTTAAAATTATATTTGGGCCCTGTTGGTCATCGTAAGGTTGTCAGATCCACAATCTATTCCTCTGGTGTAATACTTTTTTTAAGTGGCTGATCGATATGTTCCTGCAAAAACTTTTGTGATGCCGCAGTGGGACCTTATTTTGGTTATCACTTACCTGATGCTCACTACATTTGAACCCATGCACATTTGTTCTCTAAACCTTCTGGGCATCAAAACAGTGTTTCCTATTGCCATAATAAATGTGAGTGAACTCCAGGTCTTGTCTGGGCAGCAACCATGCACATCCTTTTTCCTGGATAAATGCGGTATTCCTGCCAAAGGCAGTGTCAACCTTCCACGTAGGGCAATCCATTACCTTGCTGGCTTTATATGCTTCCCTTAACTCCTCAAGGAAGAGAAACAACTCCATCACCTCTTTCTTAAGAGGGCCCTTAGCTTCTACTTAGATCAAGCTAGAGACTACGGCTAGAATGATCAACATTTTGTCAGGAGTAAAAAAAAAAAAAAAGGCGGAGCAGTGCAAAGGAGGCAATCTCCCAATAAATTATTTTATGTTTTAAGTGCTGTTACGGTCGAGCCAAAAAGCAGCCCCCAGAAAGGCTTTGCATGCTCATTCTGCCTCAGTGAAGGCTGGTACCACCCTGTAGGCGTGCAGTGTGTTCATTCTGGTTAATGTTCAGGCCTTTACGTGGGCATCACTCCACACTTACATGAAACACTAAGGCCTGAACAGCCAGATCCAGCAGCAAGGACAGTTTGCCCAATCTGTCTTGCAGAATTTCCTGGTTTGAGTCATTCCACAGACCTGTCACTGGGCAAGGTATTTCTTTGGTGTCTGTTTACAAGGTGAGGAATCCATTGTTAAAAGTCTCTCTCAGAAGAACAAGGTGCTTGCCTTTGGTAACAAACTCCTTTTCTGGTAGAGATTCTAACTGCAGATTCTTTAGAGACCCTCCGTACTTCCAGTTTTTCTCGAATGAACATATGCAATCCACTAATAGAATCTCAGTTTAAAGATGTGAACACTGGCATTTTCTGATTTTCATGAGCTCTGCATCCAACAGCCTGGACAAAGATCAGAAAGCTGTCAGCACGTGGAGGAAGCTTTAATATAGTGACCCCAAAATCAGGTACGGGTTGTGAGTAAAGGGAGGAATATGCAGTTAGCCTCTACCAGAAAAGAAAGGCGCCACCAGTGATAAGTAACTTGTTCATATTTAAAAAGTCTTCATCTCAGTCCAGTAGGCTTTAGGTGCATCAGTGTGAAGATGCAGTTTGCTATTTGCTTCCTGCAACCTAGTATCGCCTTGTGCAGTACCTTCAAAGAAGAAAACAGTGTATCAATATACTTCCTTGTAAAACAAGGCTATCAAGAATAGCTCATGGTCAAACTTGGAACTCAGTTATCCACAACATACAAAGACATATTCTGACATAAGCAAAACAGTGGTGTTTTAATTCCACAGCGTTGGTTGATGTTGTTGGATTAATGATCATGTCACAGCATTCCATAATAAGCAAGTAGCTAAATTGTGAGGTATATTCTCTTCTGACTCCGATCTAGAGGACGAAGACCAGAAGGCTCCCGTTGCCTCCTCGCCCTACCATCTCCTGACAAAGACTTGAGTCAGGATTGGGATTATAGTCGGCACCGAAACACGCATCAGGCCTCCAAAAAGGCAGCACTTTTGGGCAGAGCGCTGTCCTCAAGGGGGTTTGATGTCGAGTCTACTGATTAAAGTACGGTCCTACAGATCTATGCCCTCAGGCTATGGACCTCACCGGGAAAGGGCTCAGATGCCACAATGCCAACCACCAATGCAGACCCCTTGCAGCGGTCGAGCCCGAAGATACTTCACAGGCCTTTAAGGCCAAAGCCCCTTTCAGTTCCAGCACAAAAACCATACCTGGCACCAAAAATGCTGCCTGCATTGATAACCTCTTCGGGTCCAAATAAAACAAGGGTGTCAAAAACCATAATTGGCGTCCAGGCTCCCTTCAAAGGCCATTTCTGGTAGAGCACACTCTATATGAAAGAAGGCAGTAACTGGCTTTCTTGGGAAATATTCCCTCAGATGATATATGTAAAGCTGTCACTTGGTCAACCCCACTCACCTTCATCAAACATTGTGTGGATATTGCAGCTGAGCAACAGACTGTGGTTGGCCTGATAATCTTGAGGACCCTATATCAGACATTTGCATCATCCACACGCTAGCCACTGCTTGTAGAGGGGAATGCTTTACTTTCTATTCATAGCATGTGTATCTACACCAACACATGCTGCAAATGGAAATGGTTACTTATCCAGTAAGCATCTTTCTTATAGAGACATCTAACCTCTTACTCCTCACCTTTTGAATATTCCTAGGTGTCAGATTGGATCTGGATGACTTTGCATAGCAATTTCCTCCTGTATCGACAGGTGGCTTTGTGTGACATCATGATACTTCATGCTGTTAAGTATCGTGCAGGGGTGACTTCCGGACCAGAATAACTACATTTCCTGCTTGCAATGGAGTCAGTACGTTTATTTCCGCGCCAGCTGACACAGTTCCAGAGACTCAACTGTCATTTGAAAGATTTGCAATTTTCTTAGTTTTTTCCTTAAAAGTGTGCAGAAATATCACCTACACCAGCAGGGTCTAAACCATGTGTGACTTGTACTCAACAGATTTTGGTTACACACCCACTCAAGAATTGCCTCTGGTGTCTTGGCACCTGCCATGACTCAGTCATGTTCTTGGTAAGCCAAGATGAACAGAAGGGCCAACCATGAACACAGGCTAAACTGGCCATTACGGAAATGTGAAAGTCGAAGACTTATTCCGAATCGGAATCTGTGGTGCAGCTGTCCCAGTCAGAGTCACGGCGAGAATTTGCTCTTGATCCCAAGGTTGTTAACATGACCGAACTCTGCTAAATCACGTAAGACCAGGCAGACCCAAAAGGAGTATAATAAGATCGAGCATGTCTCTCATGGCTTGTGTCACTCACACCACGTGAAGTCACACAATACACCAGGTAATTTGAGGCTGCAAAGTCATCCCAAGTCCATACTCAACTTTAGCTGTGCCTTTTCACCTTGTGACGAGGTTCAACACAATGCTGTTTCTGGGTCAATCGAATCCGGACCCCACAAAGTCTTTGGTGCCATCTTTGCTGCTATGTTCGATGCAGTGGTTGCCATTTTCGGTATCGCCAACACCATTTGAGGATCTGATTATATTTTTGGATTCTGAGGCCATTGCTCCTGCTAACACTAGGGTTTATGCTTAGTCTGAGCCTGATATTACAAAGGGAAGTATCTGTTAGAATATCAGCCTTACACTCGGGATGATATTTTGGAGGATTTGAAGGTTGCAAGTGGATTAGACTCTTGACCTAAAATTGGACTGGTCCTAATTCTGCTATGGCCACTGTAGAGACAGCCTCTTTTGCTATATTTATAGGGAAAGCAATGGAAACTCCTGATCTTATTTTACCCACTCAAGAGGTGAAAACTTTGAAAAAAGTGTTGTACCAAGCACACTCCTCACATGAACCATTCTTAACATTCAATGAGGCGCTGACAGATGTGTTAGTGGGCACTAATAAATACAAATTGCAAGAAGGCACAGGGATACACCCTGGGATTCAGATTTCCTTTAACAACATCTGAAATCTGAAAGCCTAATGGTACAAGGTTCTACAACCCATACTAGTCCTAATGCTTTTCCTTCCACTCCCTGATAGGGAATCAAAGATGGAAGTGTATACAAAAATGATGTTTTCTTTGTCTAGTTTGTCCCTAGATATGTAAATACATCATGCATTTTAGGAAGATACTCTGATTCAATGTGGGACAAGATAGCTGAGGTGTTAGCTGCTGTTCCTGATAAAACTCAGTTGATCTTACAACAGTTATTTGCAGATGGTCATGCTGCAGCTACACTTTCCCAAAACTTGGTCTAGGAGAGAACTGACTATCTAGGAAGGGCAGTTAGTGACAGGATAATGCTGTCTTACACTAATATGCGCAGAAGTCACTGATGGATATGCCTTTTGTTTGATCTAGGCTATTCGGGGCGAAAGTGGATTGAGCCCTGGAAAGATTTAAAGAGAGCAACGCCACCGCCTGCTCTCTCGGTTTGATGCAGTCTGTTTGTCAGCTTCCTCAGTAGCAATGCTCTTTTTCTTGGCTTTGGAAGTGGCCACCTTCCAAGACAGTATTTGTTTCAGTTGCAGCATGCCACTTAGCCCTTTTAGACCATTCTCAGGGATCAGGATGGAGATGTACAGGTCCATAAGGGTGTGAGAAAGTAGCCTCTTTCTAGCCTTGTTACCCCCACTTTGGGCCTGTTTGTGAGTGTATGTCAGGGTGTTTTCACTGTCTCACTGGTATCCTGCTTGCCAGGGCCCAGTGCTCATAGTGAAAACCCTATGTTTTCAGTATGTTTGGTATGTGTCACTGGGACCCTGCTAGTCAGGACCCCAGTGCTCATAAGTTTGTGGCCTATATGTGTGTGTTCCCTGTGTGGTGCCTAACTGTCTCACTGAGGCTCTGCTAACCAGAACCTCAGTGGTTATGCTCTCTCATTTCTTTCCAAATTGTCACTAACAGGCTAGTGACCATTTTTACCAATTTACATTGGCTTACTGGAACACCCTTATAATTCCCTAGTATATGGTACCGAGGTACCCAGGGTATTGGGTTTCCAGGAGATCCCTATGGGCTGCAGCATTTCTTTTGCCACCCATAGGGAGCTCTGACAATTCTTACACAGGCCTGCCTCTGCAGCCTGAGTGAAATAACGTCCACGTTATTTCACAGCCATTTTACACTGCACTTAAGTAACTTATAAGTCACCTATATGTCTAACCTTTACCTGGTAAAGGTTAGGTGCAAAGTTACTTAGTGTGAGGGCACCCTGGCACTAGCCAAGGTGCCCCCACATTGTTCAGAGCCAATTCCCTGAACTTTGTGAGTGCGGGGACACCATTACACGCGTGCACTACATATAGGTCACTACCTATATGTAGCTTCACAATGGTAACTCCGAATATGGCCATGTAACATGTCTATGATCATGGAATTGCCCCCTCTATGCCATCCTGGCATAGTTGGCACAATCCCATGATCCCAGTGGTCTGTAGCACAGACCCTGGTACTGCCAAACTGCCCTTCCTGGGGTTTCACTGCAGCTGCTGCTGCTGCCAACCCCTCAGACAGGCATCTGCCCTCCTGGGGTCCAGCCAGGCCTGGCCCAGGATGGCAGAACAAAGAACTTCCTCTGAGAGAGGGTGTGACACCCTCTCCCTTTGGAAAATGGTGTGAAGGCAGGGGAGGAGTAGCCTCCCCCAGCCTCTGGAAATGCTTTCTTGGGCACAGATGTGCCCAATTCTGCATAAGCCAGTCTACACCGGTTCAGGGGACCCCTTAGCCCTGCTCTGGCGCGAAACTGGACAAAGGAAAGGGGAGTGACCACTCCCCTGACCTGCACCTCCCCTGGGAGGTGTCCAGAGCTCCTCCAGTGTGCTCCAGACCTCTGCCATCTTGGAAACAGAGGTGCTGCTGGCACACTGGACTGCTCTGAGTGGCCAGTGCCACCAGGTGACGTCAGAGACTCCTTCTGATAGGCTCCTTCAGGTGTTAGTAGCCTATCCTCTCTCCTAGGTAGCCAAACCCTCTTTTCTGGCTATTTAGGGTCTCTGTCTCTGGGGAAACTTTAGATAACGAATGCAAGAGCTCATCCGAGTTCCTCTGCATCTCTCTCTTCACCTTCTGCCAAGGAATCGACTGCTGACCGCGCTGGAAGCCTGCAAAACTGCAACATAGTAGCAAAGACGACTACTGCAACTCTGTAACGCTGATCCTGCCGCCTTCTCGACTGTTTTCCTGCTTGTGCATGCTGTGGGGGTAGTCTGCCTCCTCTCTGCACCAGAAGCTCCGAAGAAATCTCCCGTGGGTCGACGGAATCTTCCCCCTGCAACCGCAGGCACCAAAAAGCTGCATTACCGGTCCCTTGGGTCTCCTCTCAGCACGACGAGCGAGGTCCCTCGAATCCAGCGACTCTGTCCAAGTGACCCCCACAGTCCATTGACTCTTCAGTCCAAGTTTGATGGAGGTAAGTCCTTGCCTCACCTCACTGGGCTGCATTGCTGGGAACCGCGACTTTTGCAGCTACTCCGGCCCCTGTGCACTTCCGGCGGAAATCCTTTGTGCACAGCCAAGCCTGGGTCCACGGCACTCTAACCTGCATTGCACGACTTTCTAAGTTGGTCTCCGGCGACGTGGGACTCCTTTGTGCAACTTCGGCGAGCACCGTTTCACGCATCCTCGTAGTGCCTGTTTCTGGCACTTCTCCGGGTGCTACCGGTTTCAGAGAGGGCTCCTTGTCTTGCTCGACGTCCCCTCTCTCGGCTGGTCCAATTTGCGACCTCCTGGTCCCTCCTGGGCCTCAGCAGCGTCCAAAAACGCTAACCGCACGATTTGCAGCTAGCAAGGCTTGTTGGCGTTCTTTCGGCGGGAAAACACTTCTGCACGACTCTCCACGGGGAGAGGGATCTGTCCACCAAAGGGGAAGTCTCTAGCCCTTTTCGTTCCTGCAGAAACCTCAGCTTCTTCTGTCCAGTAGAAGCTTCTTTGCACCCGCAGCTGGCATTTCCTGGGCATTTGCCCATCTCCGACTTGCTTGTGACTTTTGGACTTGGTCCCCTTGTTCCACAGGTACCCTAGATTGGAAATCCACAGTTGTTGCATTGTTGGTTTGTGTCTTTCCTGCATTATTCCTCTAACACGACTTCTCTGTCCTTAGGGGAACTTTAGTGCACTTTGCACTCACTTTTCAGGGTCTTGGGGAGGGTTATTTTTCTAACTCTCACTATTTTCCAATAGTCCCAGCGACCCTCTACAAGGTCACATAGGTTTGGGGTCCATTCGTGGTTCGCATTCCACTTTTGGAGTATATGGTTTGTGTTGCCCCTATCCCTATGTTTCCCCATTGCATCCTATTGTAACTATACATTGTTTGCACTGTTTTCTAAGACTATACTGCATATTTTTGCTATTGTGTATATATATCTTGTGTATATTTCCTATCCTCTCAATGAGGGTACACTCTAAGATACTTTGGCATATTGTCATAAAAATAAAGTACCTTTATTTTTAGTATAACTGTGTATTGTGTTTTCTTATGATATTGTGCATATGACACTAAGTGATACTGTAGTAGCTTCACACGTCTCCTAGTTCAGCCTAAGCTGCTCTGCTAAGCTACCATTATCTATCAGCCTAAGCTGCTAGACACCCTATACACTAATAAGGGATAACTGGGCCTGGTGCAAGGTGCAAGTACCCCTTGGTACTCACTACAAGCCAGTCCAGCCTCCTACAAAGGGTAGCCTTCTTCCGAAACTCCTGCCCCTCCTTCCATAATCTCATCAAAACCTCTTTAATTTGAACTTAACCTCCCAAGATTGCTAAGGTAGAGGTTGAATTACCTTTTACCACTCCAGTTGGAAGTGAATTGCCTTAGACCAATGGGTGCTCAAGATTGTGGAGCAAGGTTACTCCCTACTTTACTTGCCTATCCTGTAGACATGACACCTGCACCACAAAACCTCCTGGAGGACCACTTGTCTATACTCCAAGGACTAGTTATAGATGTCTTAGCTATGAGAGCAGTAATGAGGGTGCCTGTTTCAGAAATCAACGCTGGTTTTTACTCCCATTATTTTCTGATATCGAAAAATGATGGCGGTCTACACCCCATTCTAGATCTTTGCCTCTGAACTTCTTTTTAAGGAAAGACAAGTTCACGATGCTCATTCTGGCCCAAGTTCTCTGCCTTCGTTTTGGGAGTCTGGATAGTAGGATTGGACTTAAAGGATGCATGCTTCCATATTCCCATTCTGCAGACACCCAGGTGCTACCTGCGATTTCGGGTGAGCCAGAAGCACTTTCAGTTCCTCGTGCTCCCTTTTGGTTTAACCAGTGCATCTCATGTGTTCACAAAGGTGATGGTGGTGGTCGCAGTTCGTTTGCAGAGTTTGGGAATACCAGTCTTTCCTTACTTGAAAGTCTTACTGCTGAAGGCAGGCTCATTTTAAACAGTTGCAAACCATCTCCAGACAGCGGCCAACCCGTTGGCATTGTTGGGTTTTTCCATCAACTGACTCCTTCATGGCGGCTCCCCTGCCTCTGAGCCATCCTGGATACATTGACCTTCCGAGATCCCTTTGCCTCATTGAGACCAGGACATTTGGGGTATGCTCCTGATGTTTAAGCATGCAGCTTAGGTTTCAATGAGAGCAGCTCTGAGACTTCTTGACCTCTTGGCTTTCTGCAGTCTGCTTGTGGACCACACCAGGGGGCACATGTGGGCTTTAAAGTGGAGTCTGAATTCCCAGTGGGCTCAGCACCAGGGAAATCTGTCAGATTCCAAGTGTTAAATAAGTTTGAAAAAGACTTGCAGTGGTGGCTGCATTACCACAATTGGAAGGATGACAGACCCCTCTATCTACCCCACCCAGAGTTAATTACTGTGATAGGTGCAGTATTACTTGTGGGGATCTCTGACAGATACTTAACGTGGCATGAAGCTGCTGGAGTTACAAGTGAGTCACTTCATATGGGAGGTACTGCTTTGGTATCTATTCAAAAGGTGAGGATTCTGCAGTTTGAAGTCTCTGTCAGAGGAATAAGTTACTTACCTTTGTTAATGCCTTTTCTGGTAGAGAATGTATCTAAGTGCAGACTCCTCACCTGCTATCCCTCCTCCCAGTTCTGCAGAATGGTATTACTCGGACCAATCTTCTTTCTCAAAAAGTTATGCACACTGTTTCATTTTGGTCCCTAACTCTGCTGACACATGCAATGTCCCGAAAGAAACTGACAACAGTATAAGCTGGGGACGTAGCCATACTGATCCTGACATGTATGCACAAGATTGGGTAGCACAAGGTTGCATGACAACGCCTGACCATACTGGGGTGAATGGTTATGCAAAAGCTTCCAGGTCAGTGTGACTCCTGGTGATAATCAAAAGGTGAGGAATCTGTAGTTAGATAGAACCTCTACCAGAAAAGGTGTCACCAATGGCAAGTAACTTGTTCAGTCCTAGCGTTTAGTGTAGTGGATTCACATGCACCTGCCCTCCTCCTTGAAAACGTGCGGCTTGCTTTGATAACAGACTTTGTCCTTCACTTACAAGCTTCCTTTTGCAGTCTTCATGTGCACTACACTGTGTGTACTCACCACTCTGTACTATTGTCACCCGCTGTGCAAAAAAAAGTCTAACATGGAGTTCCTTGCCCATGTGCATTGCTAGATAAAGAAGGAGAACAATGCCAACAACCAAGTCCAACACTAGATGGCTGGAAAATGTATAGGTGGTGAATCTACAGCACTACATGCTACAAACAAATGCTTAAAGGATAATAACATTTTCCTTTCTGTTATGAAGCTGAAAATATATGCAAGGAATTGAAAGGTTTGGGAAGAATTGTTCATAAAATAAGTTAAAATTAAAAAAAAAGCTGAACTTGATGCTCCAGGATCCTGTTGCCAGGAACCAGGAATAACAGCTGGAGTACCTGTCACTGACAGGTAATGATGGGTTAGTAGTTGGTCCAAGGTCCCATAAGGGAGCATTAACGGTTTTACAGTCTAACAAGGCATATTGCCCCATTTTCTCTCACTTGTCTTCTAATTTTTTTTTATTTTAAAGTATTCTTGTCACTACTCTCCATTTAGTGACCTTTTTGTCTGCTTTTTAGAGAAAACTGTCAAATTTGTTTATATTTTAAATAAATGGAGAAGTAGTCTTTTCAATAGAAAAGTAAGTATTTTTATTTTAAGTGCTCTGGGATCCTGCCTGTGAGCAGACCAATTCAGTGCTAATGATATTTTTTTAAGGAGAACTAGCATTAGACATAAGCAACTTTTTTTTATCATTTTTGAAAGAGGGGTTTATCTTTTGAAGTATGTTTTCCAGGATTTTGCACATAGGTGTATATGTTCAATGTTCATGAAAATCACTAGTAATTACCTTTCCCTTCTAAAAAAAAGTTTCTACTGTGCAACATACAATTAATTGTTTGATGAATTATTTTAACTGCATGTTCCTCCCCTTTAGAATCCCAGAGTGCCAGACTGGATTCCTTTCCTGCATAGTCCCTGCGTGCCGGTAGGGGATGTAGAATGGTGCTGTGTCACACCCAAAAGTGACGGCTGGGGCCATATATAAATGCCACCCAAACGTGCTGATGACAGTTCCTTTCTTTCTGTGCTGTTGTATTCCAGACCAGAGCAAGCTCCTTACTATTATTGTCAGTTGATAAGCTTTTTCTCAAAGTAAGTTTTCCAGTGTGAAAGGGAACATGCACCTTTCTAAAACTACAAGGTTTAAACTTTGTAATGACCATTCCAAGCATATATCTGTGAAAGAGCCTCATGAGGTGTTTCTCTGGTGTTTCGGTTCGGGCCCCAACTCCAGATCGTGTGATCCAGGATTGCAAAGACAAACTGTAATTCACCAAGAACTGTAGAATGTTGTGTAAGCCCTGTTCCAACTTGAATTCGAGAGCGCAGGCGCATACATAGTCTCGAGCCTATGCCCGCAACAGGTATTCATCACTATCTAAGTGTTTGGGTTTGGAGAAGTCCAAGAAGAAATTGAAGAGGGCCAAGTGGGACTCATCCCAGTCTTGCCACTCTACCTCTGAGATGTCACGAGGAAGTCATGATGCCCCTTAATTCCAGTTCCCAGCTGAGGAGCTGACCCCAATACACCACAAATTTCCAGGGCCTTTGGCAATGCCTCAGCAGATAGATGTTTTTAAGGAAGCCATTTTGTGAACCTTTGGCATCCTGCAGGGTCATGTGGCGTGCCTTCCGACTCTACAAATCCACAGAGTCCTGCAGTCGGATTTCTGCCATCACATCCGTCCTCTGTGCCGTCTGTGCCTCTTGAACCAGTTTTGAGTTTAGCTTCAACTCTAGCGTAGAATGCACATCTGGTACCATGAGCAAAGCTGATGCTTGCTTTGATACTGTGAATGCCAGAGGAGGATGATGGTCCTATTGTCCTGTCACCCTGAGCAAAGCCTTTTTCAAACTCAACAAGGAGCACATCATAGAACAGTTCTGATGCAACCACCCCCAATTCACTCTGATTCAGGCGAAACAGCATCTTTGCCTAGTAGCTGCCCACCAGCACTCCAACAACGTTTTGTATTTGTCTACGACCAAAGCCAGACAGCTCTGATGATAAAGGGGACGAGTATGATGGCAGTTTCTATTTGGGCCTACAAGAGGCCAGTGAATTGGACACTTCAGTTGACACAGGGCTGCGTCTTCCCCTGGTCCTTGAACAGAAGGGACAGCCTCATTTGCTGTGGTCATCAGACAAACAGTTGAAGTCCCGGATTGCCGTCTATTGAGGTGAAAACTAATATCCTCACTGATTTGCAGACTGGCAGACTCCATTGGCTCCCAGGCTCTCATTCAAGGAAGCCCTGACTGACACTCTCATGGGCACCTGAGCAAAAACCCTGTTTCTGCCCACCTGTAGATACAGGTCGCTCATGGCCACAGACCTGGTTTGGGTGACCCTTCCTTTTTTTACCATACCTCCTTACTCCTGAGAGTGTTGTAGTTCAGGCTTCCACAAGCAGGGCTAATCTCATTCATTTCCCTGTGACCTCTCCCCAGAGAGAGCATCAAAGAGAAATAAGGCTTTCTGGAAACAGATGTTCTCATCAACTAGCCTCGCCCTTCGGTCTTTTAAAAGCAGCTGCTTGTTGTGTAAGCAGTCCCAGAGGCATTCTGTGCCATCCTAATGCAAACCATTCACAATGGCCAAGTTGTGACCGAGTACGTTATCAGATTAATACTTGATGCTCCTAGCTGCTCAGGCAGAGCAGTTGGGCCAAGCAGAGTACTCTGACACCATGCATGGATGGGATCTCAGAACTTCTGAAGTGACATTCATGGAGATGCCTTTTGAAGGTTCTGGCTTGTTTGGTGAGAACACAGAGCCACAGCAGGCTCCCTCTGTCTCACCGCACCCACAAAGCAGTATCCACAATAGTTCCTCCCCTTTTGGGGTATCACCAGGGTTTCGCATACAGTGAATGCCAAGGCCCACCACACCAGCAACAGGCAGCTCAATCCTTTTGGGTTTGAGGTAGGACAACCAGCAGATAGCAAATCTTCCAGTCCCCTGTCCCTCTGGCAACAGCATCCAGACTGTTGTGTTTTGCTGTTAGCAGCACACAACCATCTTGTGGGATACAGGATCAGTCGTTTTCTCCATGGGTGGCAGGCTATATCATCCACTGGTGTAAGCATAAATTGTGAAATTATACAGTGAAGAGTCAATGAAGACATTACTAATAATAAAAAGAAGCAACGGTAAAACATTTTTTGAATATTCATTAAGATTGTATTACATGGAATCTATTGGTGGTGTTTGAACCTGTGGGTCTAAGAAAAGTGCATCAGGAAGCTAATGAGTGGTCCTCACTGCCAGCATCTAACAGGGCTTGTTTCAGATAAGTGCAGAACGAGGCACTGCACATACCCTGGCAGCACATGTGGAACTACTTTTTTGTGAAAAATGTGTTTGAGTATTAAATATACAGGAGTGCATAGACAGAACATTGTGCTAGGTCATCTGACAGTTGGGTCTTGCAGATAGTTAATAAGGATCTTGCCCTACTATTGCTTTCTGACCCACCTCATCTTCTACCTAAATCACAGCAACTTTCAGAGAAGTACTTGTCCATTTTGCTGCAGAAAGGTAAGGCCCTTTTGATGAAATGAGCAATAGAGAGAGTCCCAGCTTTGGAAATCAGAACTGGATGAATAGTGTACCCCTACATTTGATCTGAGTTTCCTAGTGCTGAGAAATCACAGAGATATTTGTCCTATATTAGATCACTTACCACTCAATTCCCCCTGCAGAAGGACAAATTCAATATGTTCAAGCTGACCCAGGTGTTACCTGGATACCGGACTGTATTGTTGGACCTGCAGGACACCTATCTCAATGTTCCTGGCTGACAGGCCCACAGGCACTACTTGCTGTGCAAGTTTGGACAGGAGCATTTTCATTTTGCCGTACTCCTCTTTGATCTCACCAGTGTCCCTCTGGTGTTCACAGAGGTGATGGCAGTGGTCGCAGCATACCCATCGGGAGTACCAGTCTTCTTCAGTCTTGACCACTGGCTATTAAAGGCAGGCTTGACAGTCACTTGTGGACCACCTACAGACAATGGCGAACCTTGTGACTTCTTTAGATTTTATTATCAATGTGCCAAAATCACACCTGACTCCTTTGCATAGGCTCCCTATCATAGAAGTGATCATGGATATGGTTTGTTATTGGGCCTTCCTTCGTAATCAGCGAGTGCAGGACATTTGGGCAATGATCCCAATGTTTCATCCTTGGACCTGGGTCTCAGTGAGGGGGCTCCTGGGCTTCTTCACCTATTGGCCTCCTGCATCCTGCTCGTCAAGCATGCCTGATGGCACATGTGGTTTCTCAAGTGGAATCTGAAATCTTGATGAACCCAGCACCAAGGCACCGTGTCAGATTTCATCCAGGTTTTTGAGGAATCTGCAAAAGATCTGCAGTGGTGGCTGCTCGCCCACCATTGGACCAGCAGCAGACCCCTCAGCCTCCCCTACCCTGAGCTGACGGTGGTGACAGGTGCATTGCTGCTGGGTTGGATAGGACATGTGGGAGAGGTGTTGATCAAAGGACTCTAGCCTACGGCAGAGACCTATCTCAACATCAGCTGCTTTACATTGAAGTCCTTCCTGCCATCCATGAAGGGAAACCTAGTACAAGTGCTCGCGGACATCACCACCATGGGGTGGTGCAACAAACAGGATTTCACACTATTCTTCCACCTTCCCATTCTGTGGAGTTGCCTGCTTTCCATCTGAAAGGTGTCAAATTAGAGATCTGCACACTGGCAGAGGATATTTGTTTTTTTGCGTTCAGCATCTGAGGGTGTGACAATGTCAAGAAAAATAAACTGACAGTGCTTGTTGTCCCTTCCATGGCCACACGATGCCACTTACTGGCAGGCAGGTGCTGTGTTGAAAAATCTTCTGGATCCAGTCAGCGCATGGGGCTAGTATAAAGGTGTGCAATACGTTTTTAAAGTATCTACCAGAAAGAGTGTTACTAAAGTAACTTGTTTTTCAATCACTTATCAAACAGCTTCTGAGGTGGGTTTTATATCGATGTGACTTGCTTTTTTCTCTTGTTTAGGAAGAAGACCGCAAGCTGTTAGTTGGATTCTTAGAGGATGTTATGACCATGCTTTCACTTTCGCATGCACCATTGGACAGTTTAAAGGCTTCATTTGTAGAACTAGGGTAAGAAGCAATGTACTAACTGTGCACGCCCTTCAGACTTAATTTTCCCTCTCTCTGCCACACACTTCACCCATTACCTGACGTGGTTTCATTCTTTCTTTATCACTCTGCTGTATATCCTTACGTTTTCATACCCAGCACAAACCTCGATACTATCCTTAGTTAATTAATTGCCCTCAGTAAAACATTGTTTTATTTTTGCACCTCATAACTCTTAATTTGAAATAGTTATTCTAGGAAGGGAATTGAATGGTGTTATGTCTTATATCTAAAATTTGAATTTTGTAATATTTGCATCGTGACTTGTTTCCCTGTTAATTCACCCAAGTAGCCATAAAATGTTGTTAATGTAAAAAAAATTGAGTGTCTAAGCCTTATTAAAAAACAAATTCTTTGGAAAGGATGATTTCTATAGCATTTTATAAATAATTGTAAAAATGATTTAAAGTAGTGTGAATAGTATGAGCTACAGTTATACATACCGCTTGGTGCCAAAACACGCAGGCTGCTATTGCACTTGGCGCTCCATAGTCCTGGCAGCTTATTCGAGGTAGATAGAGGCATTACCCTACTGCTGCCTCTTAATAGAACTTAATAGTCTTAAAGCACAGTGTAGTTAGTTTATCAGGCTACAATGTCCAAAATTCCTGGGAAGGTTGTTGGGCCCTGTGTTGCGTCCCTCCATTTGTAGTTGAGCCTTTCATCCATGGTGTCACTGTATCTCAGCACTTGTGATATCTGATCTGGTGTAGCACCACCATTTAAAAACTGCAATCCTTTCAATCATAATTTATATGTGATGCACAAGGAAGAGGTGTGGACATCTTTGGTATGGGATGCTTTACCAGTCCCTACGTTGAATGTTTTCTAAACTTAAAAGAACCTGTGCACGAAAACAATTATGAAAGCTAGAGAAAAGGGAACATATTTGAAAATGAGTTTTGCAATCCTGAATCAGTATTGGTGATTGTGTTTGGCAAACAGTACTGGATGTTGATTTGCTGTCAGTTAAGTATTCTGCAGTGGTTGAGCCTGGTAGGCATGCTTTTGAATTCTCAGTATTTTATGGTTCCCCGTTAGTTCTTTACAACTCTATAAGGATGCCTTCACACTTTTGTTTCTCCAAAAGACTCCTGAGGACTACTATACAACTTTATTTCCACTTTGTCCACTTCCTCAGATGATGTTTTTCGTGCTGCTTTAGCCAAGCAAATTCAAAGAAGGATATAGATAGATCATCCATACATTCCTAACATGCTGGATCTTTTTCTACAATCCACAGAACAATCTTATATTCCTATCCCCACTTAAAAAGATAGAGTAGATACTAATACTGTTTCTGATATATTAGCTATAGGAAAAAGAAGAAATCTTGCCTTCAAAGCAGTTTTGTTATTTTATTTTCAAAAGATGGTAAAGGGCAGAGCTGAGTTAACCTATGGTTTATCGTTTGGCGATCCCAATATCTTCAAAGTGCATGGCATCCTGGATTGGTGCAGTAATTATTTTTTATTTTTTATTTTTTTATTATTTCAGTTCTATGAGTTTCAGAACCACAGTGTGCCCAAAGAAACTTTCTCACAATTCTTATTGGAGATCTTAAAACCCTGTATGTGAGTCCTGGTGGCATCCCACCCGAGGTGCCATTCCGTCTGGTTAGAAATTGTAAGATTGTCAGATTGGAGGACATGATGTTTGCAAAGAGGTTTGATATAAAACTCTAAAATAAGCAAATCACTGAGTTCTTTCACTGGGATGCAGTGAATACCTGCCCAATGACATATCTTTTTATTGTCACCTTGGCGAGTCAGGTGGGCTGGTGAGCACCTGTAAAACCTTACCTCTCAGCCATCAGTGTCTGACAGGTCTGGGGAGTCCCTCTAAACAACCAATGTGACTAACAGGAATCACAGGGCTGACTTAATTTACTTGTTTCCTCCTGTAAGTTGTTCCAAGCCCAGGTGATGAACTAAGTAGGACTGTGTATCTGGTCAACATAAACTTGAGGATACAGGGACTTAGTCCGTATTTACCATCAGGAAATGTTGACACAATTCCTAACTAGCTCACAGTGCCGCATCTGAACCCCTAACCTTACCAGGGTACCAGATGGTATTGGTAACCTCGAACATGATTACTCCGATAGTCAGAGAAATCGTGGCAACAGATCTACTCTTTTGTTGTTACTTTGCATTCCCAAGGTAAGACGCAAAACTGGCTTTTCAAACATTTATTGAAACAATTATTTTCTTGTATAGAAAACATTAGCTGCAATTATTAGACAGATGAAATAAAGCATGGTAACCATGAAGGTGGGCTGATGTAGTGCAGGCTATCCTCCTTTGCAGGATGGAGGTCAGAGTCAGCAGGGCTGCATCTCAGCCTCAGTGCACCGTGTTCCAGGATAATCCCAGCAGATGTGCTCCTCTGCAGAATATAGCACAAAAACAGTTTATAAAATGAAAAGCACTGTTCCTACTGCTCTGTGTCAGATGTGCAGAGCTGATGTGATGATTTGTCTGGCTCTCCAGAGCTGTCACCACTGGACAATCGTGATGCATGGTCATCATATTCTGTGCCTAGCCTTGAATGGGGTGTACAGACTGCATGGCAGCAACACTTCCGAGAAATAAGCTGCATATACAGTGGCTTCTCTGTACATCATCCAAAACCATGTAAAAAGTCATCATTAGAAAAAGATGGCAAGTTAAAACGAGCAATCTAAAATGGATACTCAGTGCGGGCCTTGATGTGCCACAGTGGGGCCTGAGCTGCTGCTTTGCCTGGTCGATTCACAGTGCTTTGAACCGACGGCCTCCTATGACATGTACCTCCATTTACAAAAAAAACGAATTCGAGCACCAACATCCACTAGTCGAAGAAGTGAACTGCAAACCCTTGTTTCTCGGAGACTCTATCAGAATTCCACAAAGCCTGTGTAGTTATCTGAAGTCACCCTCCTTAGCAAAAGTCTAAATGAAGAAGTTGTTCTCCTAACTTCATTTTTTAAAAATAACTCTGCTTCCTTGACTGAGGAGACAGACCAGTCTGGACATAAAGTTTGTTTTGTGCATTTATCTTGATTTCTGGCTGAGCAGCTGTTAAGACCAACCTTGCCAGTTGGTTAATACATCATCCGTTGCTGCTGTGTGCATCTAGCTCCACATCACCTCAGTACATGGTCATGGCACACACTACCACCGCTAAAACAACATTAGTTGCAATCTCCAAGCATGGACCTTTCTGAGCCATCTGCACGTTTCTATATGGGTTGTCCCACACACACTGTGGTCTCTAGGCTCTTTTTGCTTCTTTCTGGGGTGATGTAAAAGTGTACCAAACAGATCTCTGCAACCTGCTGGCTGAAACCTAAGCTGCATGATGCTGTTTTTCTATCTTTCTAACTCTGTTGCCATGGAATTTACTCTTTTTGAGAATGGATAGCTGCCTGGATGTAAGAGTAGTATAAAGTTACCTTAGTGGTGTTTTTTTTTTTTTTTTTACTCCTCATTTGTAGGCTCTTTCCCATTACCAATTCCTCCTGCAGACCCTTGAGGCTAGGTACGACCATTCACACCGATTAGCTCAACTGGTGAGGGCTTGCAAAGAGGCGAAGTACAAAAGTCTGTAGTAACAACTCTTGAAGGAGTTTCCAGTTCTCCACCAGATGACCGCAGTACCCACAAACTGATCATTTAAAACGGCCTAAGGTTAAGATTTTAATTCTGTGTAAAGGTAACTTTATCTTTTTTTTATTGCAGTACCAATCCAGCATACCATGAATTGCTGCTAACAGTACTGTGGTATGGAGTTGTCCATACATCAGCACTCGTTCGATGCACTGCTGCAAGAATGTTTGAGGTAAGTGCGTTGCATTTTGTGCGAAATGTTTGTTTTAAAAAACTGTGATGTACTGTGAACTGTGTGATGGAGCAGATATTTTTCCTTGCCCAATTTCGACTGATGAGAATGCTTATCACCCCGTGTGCTTAGCCATTTTGTGTAAACCATGTGCTTTTAGTTTTATCATCCGCATGCAGAACGTATTATGTAGTATTACTTGGATGGATGGCTTGCTTGTTCTGATATAATACTTCTGAGTTGGAGTGCTGTATGTTTCCATAGTTTTATTTCTCATTCTTATTTGAAATTGTTTTGCTTTTCTGGGACCAGTGTTCAAATCAGCGATATTTAATTTATAACAAGCACATCCCTTTGATGTGGACAATAGCACATTATCTATGACAACGTATAAAAGACATTAAACTGTAGGTTGTGGGTCAGTTCATAGTAGTATATATCTATCTTTATATATATATATATATATATATATATATATGCACACACGTATATAGTTATACATAGAAAAAATACACATGCTGAGTATTATTGGATTAAGGAGAATCTTATGAACAATTGCAAACAGGGACACTGACTCACATGCGCAAATACAAAGAAGAGGCCCCACTAATTGTGTGGCAAATGAAGTGGTGTGCTGTGCGGGTACACAGGCTTACCCTGTGCCTTTATGACCTTTTCAGATTCCCACTTGCAAATATATATAATTTCCTATTGTGTGTTGACAATATAGGTATGTGTTATTACTTGACAAAGCCTCTATTCAAGTATGTAACCTTGATCAGCAATATACACATCTATCCACTTTATACTCTTTTGGCACCATCCCTCACCAAATTGATCATACTGTACAAAGGATAACAAAGTCTTGAACTTGTATTGCAGGTAATTTGTTGTTTTTGCTCTCCCTTACTTCATGAGGTTGGTAATGCATGTATTGCGGGCAGGACTGACTAACGCTTCTCCAAAAGATGTCACTTTAAGATTTTCCCTCTTGGAGCAGCAGCCCTCCACCCCCACCTCAAATTCCAGCAGTCATTCCAGCCCATTTGCTCTTTATTCTACCTTTTGTCTTTGACATGACGTGGGCGAAAGCTTCCACTGATTATATATCGTTTTTTTTAGGATATTTATTTTGTTGTTGCTGTCAGGCTTCGCTGAAATGGGCTTTTTCTCTTTTTAGCTTTTGTCGTGTGAATTGCGGGAAATGCATAAGCTGTGGTAAAGCTTGTAGGTCTGTCCTTGAGAAGCTGTTGCAAAGATTTTTTTTTTTTTTTTTTTTTTTTTTTATTGACGCATATGCCACAACAATAAAAAGAAAATAATATGCTGCCAAATAAACCTAGCAATAAACCGTATAATTTGAATTAAATAACATGGAGTCCTTTCTAACAAGCAGGTGTGCTTAGAATAGGTGTGAAACGACTGGGGAGCCCCTGTCCCATGCCATGTGCCTTTGGAACAGTAGTGGAATGGTTCGTTATGCATGGGCAGAGAGAGTTTGCAAATATTTTTTTTTGCAATTAGTCCCTTCTGAAAATGTGTAAAGTCTTAGCGCCTTTTGAAAAAGCGGTTTCTGGCCCTTCTCGCACAGCTGCCATTCACAGCCTCTTATGAAAAAGAGAGAACGAGAACATTACACTAATCTCCAGAAAGGCACTTTTTCCTTTATTTATGAGACTACACCATTGAATCACAATGAACAGAACTGACCACTAACACTACTAAATCAAACTGTTGTGATGCGTAACGCCTGTTGTCATTTCCCTAAAGTTTTTGTTGTATCATTGGAGAACATTTTTAATCAACTGATATTTTTCATAATGTGTTGCAACATAGAACATAGATTGTGATTGATGCTGGTTTGAACACGGAATCCATACAATGTTTACATTAAGTAGATAGCATGCATTTTGTTGGCCTATGTGAGACCCATTTAGACCGCAACACCAGTGTTGACGACAGCTAAAGATGTACACAAATACAAAAGTAAATACGTCTTTTTTATCGTATCAGAGCCTGCCATGTTGTCATGCTGTTTCAGCGAGCATTTTGAAAAATTAGAGCTGTGAAAAGTTACTTTATTGCCAAAGTTTAAATAAATTTCAGTTGGCAACATTCAATTTTTAATAGTCAAGCCATCTTGTAATTAGTATATGGGTTATGAATACATGATTGTTTGGTAAGTCTATAATGAGGTTGAAGATTTCGCTGGCGCCTTTGTGTAGCTTCATCAATAACAGAAATGTGACCCGCTCCTATTGAGGCCTTTATTAGACAGCTTCTCGTTATTGTGTACTGTAGCCCTTACTCTGAATGACTCACTCGCCAGTTCATTTTAGCTCCAGGAGGGTATAGGTTATTAATTTCCACTCCTGTAAAACATTGATATTTGGTGACTGAAGTATTTGGATTCTTTCCAACCTGCTCTAATCCATCTCATTATTCCTACCCAGTGCTATAGCATAAACCAGTATTTAGAAGTTCACCCTGTATCGTGTGAAGTCTTTTGTTTCCTAAATGGTACATTTTAATAACACACCCAAGTTATCCTTTTATTCTTCTGTGTAGACCCCATTACATGTTAAAACCGTTTATTCGCTGGTAGGAATCTTGTCTTCCTGCATTTCCAGATCTGGAGTCTGTTGAACCTTGTGCCGCCATCCACAGTATTACTCTCATATCACCACACAACACCAGGGTGCAAAGTAAGGTTGTGTGTGTTTGTATGTGCATATGTTTGTGTGTGCACACACCCTGGGGAATATATGTACAGAAATTAAAGTAATGGGGTTATTTGATAAATGTGTGTGCAGTCTGTAAGCAGGGGTGGCTCCTATGCAATGGCGAAGGAGCGTCGCCCTCTTGGCTAAGCCAGGAGATTAAAAATAAACAATATTTAATTATCATTTTATCAGTGTGTTCTGGGTGGGTCTAGGCTATGGGCTGTGTGTTTGGCCGGTTGTATGAGTCTAGCCAAACACACATGCACACTTAGGTTTCTCCAGCCCAGCTCTATATACAGCCGGGCTGGAGAAACAGCACACACCCTACGCTTGTGTCTGAGCGGCACTCCAGGCCGCTCAGACCAATCCTGACACTGGTTACTTGCTATATTTAGCATGTAAGCAGTGCAGGATTGCTGGGGAGCTTGTGCTGGCGTCCCAGCGAACGCTGGGACACCACATTGACAAAAGAGCAGCAACGCGGCAGGAGGTGTAGGCAACAGGAAAAGGGTACTTTTTTTTTTTCTTTTTTTTTTAATTTGTCCCTCCCCTTGAGATTTGCGGCGGCCCCTGCTGTCTGTAAGTTGTTGCAAAGCACCCTGTCGAAAGCTGCTTAAGTACACTGGAAACTCATTGTGTAACTGGTGAAATACACTTGGGCAGTTTATGATTTAATACTAGAATTTTGTAAAAGTGCAGTGTAACGGACAAGAGTGGACATTGAAAAACATATTTTATTTAGATAACCCAGCATCATTTTTATTGACAAGTCTCACAAAAGTAATTCAGAAGGTGGATTTAAATCCTGGTCGGCCTTCACTTGCAGTTTATTTTTTATTTGAGCAGGTTTCATATGTGCAAATGTAGACTACAAATCTCTGTTTTCCCTGAGTTACAAAAGTTTTGCCTGCAAAGCTGTTGTATCTTGAGTGCAAAGGAGTTCATCTGATTATCATTATCCTTTCTGTTAGTTCTACTGTGATAATTACCTGCAGTATATCAAGTTACAGCAAGTATGCTTCAGTATTCCAATGACCAAATTATTTCTTTAGTACCTGTGAAAAATTGGGTTAATGGTTGAAGGGGTGGAAGCCTACTAAAGCAACAACCGTAGTACTTGTCAGGTTGAACCACAAAAGTCCCTAAATTAACCTGTGATTAACCCTCTGGTAGTTTGAAACAAAAGTAGTCAGGCTTAACTTAGAGGTACTGTGTAAAGTACTCATGCAGCACACAAACAGTAATAAAGGGAAAACACAATACAAGAAAAATCTCAAACAAATTCGGAAAAACTGAGAAATTTTGAGAAAAATAATCACACCAAAATGAATACACGAATCAGTAGAACCAGAGTTATGAATTTTTAAAGTTTTTAGTGAAAACTAGTGCCTAAAAGATCAAGGTGCCAACCATGGAAGTCTAGTCATGCAAGACAAGGCAAGGACAAAGTCAAAAGTTAGGGCCCGCTGTGTTGGAGTGTGGTCGAATACATTTGGTGGAATCTGCTCACCTCGGATTACCTACAACCTTGAAAACTTTTCAGAAGAAAAGTCCAGGAAAGGTAGAGTTCAGAGGAGCAAGGCTGCTGGCTGTGTCTGAGGAGGAGTCATTGGTGGAGAGCTTCTGGCTGAAGTCTCAATGAAGCTGTCGATAATAGCGAGAAAATGCTCTGAGCAGGAAAAGCAGAATTTCTATGCCAAGAAGGTCGTCATTATGGATCGTTATCCGGTCACCATCAAGCCTGGTGAAGATTTTTACCTTCAGACTTAGACAATGTTTTTTCAAGTTAAAAATCTCCAACGGGACAAAGCTACAGGCTGTAGCCAAAGAGGGCTCCACAAGGCCTGATACCATTGCTGAGAGTTCCAGCTCACAAAGATTTGCTGCTGTGGAGAAGAACGAAGTGGAAGCTACAGCAAAATAAAGCCATCCTTTTGTGCGAATTGCCTGGCAGTTTGTTCCTTGTCTTCTGCTGCTTATCCATGCAGATTTTGGTGAAAATCTTCTGTGTCTCAAGTTTTAGGATTAGCAGAACCAGCAACTCTAGCACCTCTTCCAAGGGTCCAGGACAAGAGAGGCATCACTTGTGGGCTTAGGACTCACTCTGGCAGAGGCCATGTGCAGGGGCCAAGGCCTCAGGAGCTTATATCCGCATAGCTCACACATGAGGGCCAGTCAGCTAGCCGATGCAGTCACTTCTGGTGGTCCTAGTTCAAGAAGATGTTCCAGATCTTCCTCAATCAGCAAGGCAGGCCTTTAAGCAGCAGGACAGTCCTCTAGTAGCAACAGGGAACTCCTCTGGGGTCCAGTAGTTGTTCTGAAGTGTTCCACATGTCTAGGAGTGTAATGAATACGTGTTCTGAGGTTCTAATATTTCTGCCTGGTGCCAGCCTTTGAAGTTAGGGATTTCTTAAACTATCACCACATCTGGTTCTAGATTTGTTTTCCTTTCCCTTCCATGACTCTAAGAATTCTGGGGTGATAAAAGATTAGTGTCAGGTCCCTTTGTGTGTCCCAGGGACAATCCCCTTGAAGTGTAAGTGGGGCAGGGAACTGCTCCACCCCCAGCACTCCTGGCAGGATGGCCAATCCTGCTAAAACATAGTCCCCTTTTGTCTCAGTGTCTGGGAGGAATACACAAAGCCCAACGGCAGAGCCATTCGCAGTCATGTGAGACAGGACACTGGTAGCAGGCATCAAATGGTTTGGACAAGAAAATGCCAGTTTTCTAAAAGTAGCATTTTCAGAATTGTGAATTAAAATCTGACTTCACCATTAAGAGGATTTGAAATTACAATTAATTTGAGTCTAAACATGATATCCCCTTCTTCTCCCAATCCAAAGTTAGCACATATTAAATGGTATAAGGTAATCCGATTAAATGTAATAAGGTATTCTAGTGTTAACTAATGGGAGAGGTAAGTCTTACGATAGTGAAAAAAGTATTTAGCCGTTTTTCACTACTAGGATACATACAGCTTAAGAACATGTCCTATTTCTTAAATGCAGTGCACCCTGCCCCATGGGTCTTTAGGGCCTACCTTAGCGGTAACTCATATGTATAAAAAAATACGTTTTACTCAAGTGAAACAGTTTATTTTGCCAGGTTAGAATGGCAGTTTAAAACTGCACAACAGGTTGCAATGGCTGGCCTGAGACATGTTTAAAGGGCTACTTTAGTGGGTGGCACAATGAGTGCTGCAGACCAACTAAGTAGCATTTAATTCACAGGCCCGGGGTACATGTACTACCATAGGTACCATACACTAGGGATTTATACAGAAATTGAATGTGCTAATCAGGTGTAGGCCAATTTTCTAATGTTTTAGGGAGAGAGCAAAAGCACTTTAGCGTTGGTTAGTAGTAGTAAAGGGCACAGAGCCCTAATACCACCAAAACAAATTTCAGAAAACAGGGATTTGTGGGTTAGTGAAAGCAAAACGTTTGAGAGAAGACCATACCAAGGATGTCGGGTCCAACAGTACCTCAAATAGAAATTCAATTTAAAATTGTTTCTGAAATCATTTAGAATGTAAAGTCTGTAACAATTGTTCTCCTACTAAGAATCAGTTTATTGGATGTGCAGCTTTTATAAAGAAATAGCCTTGTATCGATTGTCATCACGCCTGTTGTAAATACAGTTGTCCAGTTATTTATTCTTGCATATGTTGATCCTATATTCCTTTTTGGTGGGAAACGTCAGGGTTAGCAACTATGTTTTCCGGTTCTAAAGGCAGAAGGGGAGCTATTGGAAGAAATATTCTGCTAACAATTAACATTCTGAAGCTAAGGTACCTGCATGCTCCAAGAAAGGCAGTGCATATAACTTATCAGAAAGCATTTATCTCCTTCCCCCCAGTTCTAGTGAATGTTCTTTGAAATAATGCTTTCTATGTCCTTCTTGATCACTTGCAGTACCTTCCATCCTTGATTCGGTGCTGGTGGTTTTCTTGGAAGACACTGTGCAGATGGTTGTGATAAACTCCTTGCATTGTTCAGGTTTCTTGTGTTGTTTAACCTTGTGTTGGCTGTCGTGTTCGTTTTAGGTTGAGACCATTAACTATACATGGGGGGCGTGGCCAACCTGGGCCATGCTTCTAGGGAGCTTGGCCTCCCCACCACTGAATCCTCCAACATCCTGCTCACCTAGACGACCATCTTGCCCCGATTGACCGTGGCATGTCTGTCCTCACCTCTGTGGGGCCCTCGGAGGGAGTGGACACTGAGCGGCCCTCTTGGGGGCGAGGAGAGAAGTGCACAATAACCAGCACCGCCTATGCAATTCAGGGCTGTTATGGCTCCGGACATGAATTTGTGTGTGGTCACTGGGTGAACCCTCCTCCCTTCCATTGTAATAACTACACGGGGCCTGTGAGGGTGCTGCAGCAGTGGCCCACACAGCCGATTGGATATTCCAGATATGCATTCTGGGTGTGCTGGCTGGCTCCCTGGCCCAGGGGATGCTGGAGCAGCCAATGTTGTTTGGGTGAGATCCTGCCGGGGCTCTTGTGCAATCTTGTACGCCAGGAGTGTAACTCTCCCCCTCACTCCTCCCCCCTTCCCCTATCAACACTTCTTTGCCAGCGGGGTTCTGGAGATCCCCTGAGCCTGCAATGCAGGAGTGATATCCCTGGGTCCCGACTCAGCCTGTCTGGGGCATTTTGCTGCAGGTGCGACCTGCCCTTGCAATGGCAGCTTGGAGCACACCTGCTCACTGCAAGGAAGCATCTCCCCTACCTGGTGGGTGTCCCTTGCTGAAAGCCCTAAGCAGCATTGACACTGGATCTGTCCTGAGTGATGGCATGACCAGAGGTCCATGGACAATACCGGAGGAGGCCCCTACGAAAGGGGCACTAGTATCTCCCTTCTGTTAAGCTCGGCGGAGGGGTGAATTTTTGGGAGGATCTATTGGCGCCTTGCTGTCTGTGATGGCACAGGGTGCTAAACTCGGCTTGCCTGTGCTGGAGGATGATTCAAAGAGGTAAGCTCCCCTTCAGAGTAACAGATGCAGGGTGCTTTGGGGGTCTGTCGGCCCTAATGTTGCATGATGAACTTCATTGAGTGTGGGGGCATAAATGCTCCTGCCCACCCCACACGTGCTACTCCAGCCCTTTTGACTTTTGGTGGGGGAGAGGAACTGTGAAGAGTGGAACAATCCCTCACTCCTGGCCCCCCCTTAAGGACTTGGCCACTGTCTGGACCTGGATATGGCCCTGACTTGCCCCCCAGACTTGTGGTCATTGCACTGCTTGAGCATTGACGTCTGCTTCTCCTTGTAGACCCCTCTGCGGATATTGTCCCTTGACACTACTACAGTTGCTCTTCTGTGGCTCAGCAGTCTGTCCCGCTCCGCCTAATGCACAGTGCTGAGCGCATTGTGGAAGCATTTGGTCGCCTGCACTTCCGGACACCTGCAACATTTTCATTCCCCTGAAGTGGCTGCTGCCTGCCTGTGCGGACTTAATGGAGCACCTCTATACTAGATTAAGAAGAGAATTTAGTGCTTACTCTTTGAACTGTCTAACCTCTATTATAGGAAGGATAGGCCCAGGGGCAGCAGCCGTGGAATAGCATTACTCAATACTCCACCCCTCGCCTGGCCACCCAGATAATCACTAGACAGAAACACTGTGGCACCCAGGATCGCTCCCCAGAGCATCAGGAAGAACTCTCCTGTGCCACCTTCTAGGAGACAAAATAGGGATCAAGAGAGGGGACAGATTGCATGGGTCTCCAGTTAAATTAATCTACTGTGGGCAGATTTTAAGCAAAGTGGGCGGACAAGGTGGAAAATGCTGAATCCAACATTGCTTCCGTCTGGACGGAGATATGACAATTTAAATAGCAGGTGAACCGACTAACAGTCACTGGCACCTTGGAAGATCGAGCTGAGGATGCTGAGTGACGTTCACAGAGGAACAACTTGTGCCTTTTGGGATTCCCAGAAAGGGCAGCGGGCCAGTCTGCAGAGCATTTCTTGGAACTCTGGGTGAAAAACAAATTATGGCCTGGAGGGTTGTCTGACTCATGTTAAAGAGAGGGCACACAGGGCTTTGGCACCAGTCCCTTCTCCGGATGCCCCTCCGAAGGCGGTCATTGCACGCATACTAAATTACAAAGACAGGGATGTGATCCTGAGAGCTGCCAGGAATGCTCCTGTTCCACAGTTAGAGAACAGAAACATTGCAATATACTCTGATTACACACAGAAGTTTCAGGAGTGTCACAAATCGTTCTTAGAGGTCAAGAAAAGACTGCATGCCACAGACCTCAAATAGATGCTCCTCTACCCATCCAAACTGCATGCCATAGTGGACGGGAAGTCACACTTCTTGGAGCGCCCTGAGGTTCTCTGGTCCTGGCTAGATATGTCAGATAGACCACCTGTGTGTCCTCCTGAGTACAGTTGAGTCTTTTCACACTAATGGTAAGCGATGTGGGCACCATTGACCCTGATCCTGGGGCGAATTCCAGCCTGCGGGGAGGGAGGGGGACACTGCTCGCTTTGTGATTCGAGATTATGGCACCATGGACACCGCAGTGTTGGAGCATTTACCGGTGTCCAAGACGGGACGGAGTGACCTTTCCACAATGGCAAGGTCTCCGATGCTCCCTAGTGACATTGTGTCTGACAATGTACCACCTTTATGAATTGCCTGTAGTGCTCCTGTCTGCGGGGACCTGCCCTGTGGGCCTGGTCTGCTGTGCATTGTGGGAGGGGAAGTGAGTGACTGATCGTTGTCTGCTTGAGAGAAAGTTGATGTGGAGGAGTGATTGTTCTTCCTTCATTTCGCTGTTGGATGCTGGAACCATTCCTAATCTCTGCACAGTGGTAGATGATTGCTTATACACACATGGGGTCTTCCAGCACCTCGAGTCTGGTTGGGGGGGGGGGGGGGGGGTACAAGACCTTTCTGGGAGTGACTGGTTGGCTGAATTGCCAATGTTTTTTTTTTTTGGAGGTGTTTACTTATTCTGTCTTACTTTACTATGGTTCAATGCCTGTTGTACGTGGTGAAGAGGGGTGCTTCTTCACGACATTGAGGGTTTTCTTTGTGTGGAGTTTGTTTAGCAGTGGTGTACATCCTGACACTTCAATCTCTTCAGTCTCTTTGGGCATGTGCGATATTATGGTTTAGTCCTGCTTGTCCGGGGTTGAGGGAGGAGGTTTGGAGTGTTAATTGTTCTGTTTTTTTCATGAGTTCATTGCCATCTTGACATAGGGAAGGATGCCCTGTTCTGTTAGGTCATAATAAGTGCACCTGGAACTTATAAACTCCTCTCACGAAATGTGTGGGGATTGGAATTATATAAAAAGTGCTATGGGATGCTGTCACATTTTAGGAGACACTTTGTTGATATTGTGTACCTGCAGGAAACCCACCTTACAAATGTGGAGGCTGTGAAGCTAGCCAGGAAATGGAAGGGTCAGGTATATTATACCAGTTACTCGTCTTTCTCACTGCGTGTCCTGGTTTGGTTTACCCCTGGGGTACTCTTTGCCCTGGCGTTCATGGAGGCAGATGTGGAGGGTTGTGAACTGTTACTCCAGGGCAAACTTTAACACATATGGACCCAGCTTTGTTTGAGTCCTTTTATCTCAGTATGCAGAATGTATTTTCCCCCTGCTATGGATTCCCGAATGCTATGGGCTGGGGACTTTAACTGTGTAATGAATGGTGCCCTTGATAGATAACCCTCCACCACCTCCTTGCTCTAACACTAAACCTAAAATGACGTCTGCTCTACCAGAGGTTGCAGCTCATGGGAGAAATCGCTCTAAAGATGTAAGACACGTGTTTTTACTTATACCCCAATGAAGTGTTTCTTACCATTGAGGATATAGCTATGGAGTAGGGCCTGTGCAATGTTTCATACATGTTAGTATAGGAGCCATAGTCGTAAATGTATGGCCCACATTCCCTGCGACTCTGACCACATCGCTCACTTTCCGCGGTCTGTTGGAATTGGGTGGGGGCTGCCACCTGTTCTCCCATTTCTACAGAGCCATGATGGCCGATAGTGCACTTGTTCCATACCCTGCCTGGGAAGACTGGGATAGTGAAATAGAGGTCCAACTGGAGGATGCGCAGTGCAATAGGATCTGTATGTTCATTTAGTCTATCTTCTGTAATGCTAGTTTAAACTTACCCACTTCAGTTTTCCGCACTGCACATGCGTGACACCACTGCTTCTACATAAAATAGATCCCAGTTAACCCAGTAGCTGCCCCTGATGTCAGGCTCCTGTGGCATCTTTCTTACATCTGGCATGGAACTGCCTGGTGGCGCATGTCTGCTGGATGACTGGTGGCGCATGTGGCTGCCGTGGTGAGAATGCCGGTTTCAGCTGACCCAGTTATTTGCCTGCTGGGCAATATCCGACAGAGGAAGTGTCGGAAAAGGAGTTTGTTTTTAAACTTGTTTCTTCTGGCTAAGAGACTGGTTGTGATTTACTGGATGGGTCAGCCTGGCCCCAGTGTGGTTAGATGAGCGATAGATGTTGCCGAATGAGCTGTTGTTGAGGAGGAGCGATCCAAAAAATGTAGACGTGATGAAAGGGCGAAGGAGGATCTGGGAGTCTGAGCAAAACGTCTGCCCAAATTTGTGGATCCGGGGGGGTGGGGGGGTGGGGGGGGGGTTCTGGCAGGTGTTCACTTCAACTGACTATATAAATTCCACTGATAATGATGTTTCATGTCCTATTCCGTCGAGCTGGAGAGGTTCAATTGGGTGAATACTCCTTTGTTAATGTATGTCACGAACTGTGCTGTTCTATACCACATGGTTTGACATGGCTTGTGTTATGTACTTGTTGCTGTTACTTTACTAAAACCAATAAATGATGTCTGTAAAAAAAAAAAATGTATACATTCTTACTTTTGGAGTTGCTGTCATCTGTGGCAAATTATACTGATCCTGCAGTCTCCTGTTTACATTAATTTTGAGAGGGCCTGCTCCCATGGGTCTTGAAAGATACAATTGACTATGGTAGGCAAAATGAATATTGTATTGGTGTCGCCCTATGACAACTTAAAAATAACCGGTTGTTTAGTGTTGGATTGTCTACATGTTTCATGCTGAATACATATCTGTGGCATTTTGCCTGAGTAGTGGGGGTCCCTGATAGCCTACACTCATCTGGACTACTGGTCATGATTTACGTCAAGAAACGTTGGTTGTGTATGTCTGGTGCCTGTAACAAAGACCCAGTATACTTATCCTATCAAAGAAGGCGAACACTTACTACCCTGCTAGCACTGCAATAAGACCCTGAGTCTCAAGGAGGAGGGAGCGATCTTGTTCCCTTTACTAGGCTGTTAGAACTCAGTCTCCATAGAAATACAACTGTCAGACTTGCCTGTACTGGTCTCCTCTCTTCCCTTGAAAGCATTGTGTCTTATGACTTTCCACATGAGATTGCCTCCCCCCACCTATATCCCAGCAAAAGTAAAAAAATATTGACTTTCATAAAGTTGGAGAGGGAAAAATATAGCTTTTTGATTGTCCCTTCCTTACAAGCAGATGTATCCACAAATGTTCTATTCAGTAGCATAAGCCTGGAATATTATCTTTTTTAATGGAATATTATAATTATCCAGACATCTGTTAAATGTTAAGTGTAATATTGTAATGAACTTAGTCAGCAGATTAGTCTTTTTTGGTTTGATGGAGACTGGAGGACAATAGTGGGCTACATAATGGTAAATTGTATGCCACACAGGCATATTAAACTTTCAGTGGAGCAGAGAGAATTGTCCATCTAACAAATATGTCCTGAAATACAAAATAGGTTAATACAAATGGGAAAGGTAAGTCAGTTATCGACAAGAGTCAAGTCAGTTCTGAGAACATGACAATAATAAAGCTTCTTTGAACAGTTTCTCGAAGGTAGATAGATCAGGTGGAGATGTTAAACAACAGGTAGCCGATCTGGAGTTGAGGGTGTAATTACTCAAATGAGTGAGAAAGAGAAGGAGCACTCCGAAACGCAGAGAGAAATGAAAGACATTGAGAGTCAGAATAAAGTTCCCTTTCTAAGGACATAATGCAAGATTAAGGAACGTAGCTATGGTGGCGCCAATAAGTGTGGACACTTAAAGACTATGTAGAGAAAGTTTACATTGATACAAAGTGAAGCATTGGAGAGATAGGTGAAAGAGAGAAAAGTGTGTGAATTATCTGAAAAGGGGCTATTCTGAAGATATATGTAGGTGACCAGAAGAGCAGGAGCTAAAATAGGACCGAACTAAGATCTGCAGATTATGTGACAGAAAAGAGAACAGGATGAAAGGTTTGAGTTTGCTAGTACTTAAAAGCTGAAAATTACAGGTCTTAATAACAAAGAAATCTGGAGTGAAAAATCCAATTGAATATGACACCTAGAATTTGAGTAGATTTCCATTAATGCAGTATAGTGAGTAGAGGTGACAGCAGAGGAGTCCGAGGGAAGACAGAAGACGTAGGAAAAGGAGCACCTTACTTTTACTAGGTATTGTATCTAAAGAGCTACTGCTGAGGCTTCAGCTGTCACTGGACAAGTTGAATGTTGTTCCACAAGGTAAGCAGTCATCTTTGTAGGAATGAGAGTTTCAACTATGAGCAGAGATTAAAGAAAATAAAAAAACAGTGTGTACAGAAAATAAAAGAACCTGGCCAATAACTGAGTTTTTTGGGATTCCATAGTGCATCAGTGATTGCAAGAACCTTGCCCTTTACAGGATATGTACAGCATGAGTAGGGTGAAAACCAAGAAAGAACAGGACCCCAGATGCCAAATCAAAGAAGAGAAGACAAAAGAATAGAGGGATTCAATGAGTCAAAAGCAGCAGAAAGGAAAATCAGAATTAAACTAAAGGATTGCTTGTTGTGGCATGAGCAGAGCAGAATTTTAGAGACAGAAAAAAGCAGGTTTAGTGGAGTATCCTCAGCAGAAACATGATTGAGCAGTAGAAAAAAAGGTAATTTGTATGGCTGAAGAGTGAGAGTCGAATCTAGATAAGATGTTCAAACTTTTAAGAAAGAAATGAGAGAAAAGAGATTGCCGTGTAATTACAAAGAACATTTAGGTCCAATGGTGAATTTAAAAGAAAAAATATATTTAATGAGAAAGGAAAGAACCCACAAGAGAGAAAGAAATGAAAAAAAGAGAAACCAAAAAGGATAGTAGAAGGAAAAGTACTACCTTGGTCAAAGCAAAAGGTAGAGAGTTTTTACAAAATAGTTGTTTCCACTCACTCCTGAAGAGTCACCAATATATCAAATTCAAATACAGGTAGATGGAATTGGAAACCTTGGTGAGAGTGTAGTAAGAGTCTGATGGGGTCCTTGAGACAGGCCTAGAAGTGGTATTAGTAAACTGGTAGATTGGAGACAATAGAAAAGCAGCTCGGATGCCAGGTATTTTAGTGGTGAAGTAATTAACAAATTCATCTGTGGAGCAGGATGAAAAGAGTTTTGTTTCATGGATAGGAGAAGACAACAATCACTTATTCATTTTTTTATTAGCATTCTGAGTGCAAAAGAAAACCTCTCTTTTTGTTTCTATTGCATGTTCAGCAACATACAAAAGTTGTATGGTGTAGTTACATTTCAGAGAGTTTGGTACCTCATATGCTATAGTATCACTTCACATATTCAGTAAAATGTATAATCTTACCTATCATAGGTTCCTGTAGACCAGTCCCTGTAGTTTTTATAGTTTCTCTTTCCGTCTTGTCTTATTTCTCCTCTTTGCCTTTTTCATAATAAGTCCATAATTATCTTTTCTTCAACAACTCTTTTAGGCTTGAGCCGCCGTAAGACCTTCTTTATGCAGTGATTCCTGTCTAATTGCTTTAGTGTTAATAGCATGGGAAGTGAGTTGGAATAACTGAAAGAGTCAGCTTTTCTCTACCCTTCCCCGCAGCCGCTAGTTCTTTGTGTGGTGATCTATTTTCTCATAATAGCTTTGGCCAACCGAGTATTTCCTATTAGTATGAAAATAGTAAGGGCTAAAGAGAAGTTGCTTCCTAACTAATACATGCTCATATCTCTGGAGGGTGTTCATCACTTTTGATAACTTGCATGAAGGAGTGCTGCACCCATGTTTACGCCATTGATTACTTCATGAGTCCACATACATTCTCTTTTTGGAGAGCTTGACTTCAGCTTATGGCCTGCATGTAACTGCCCCATACAGTTGAGCTGTTGGGGGACCTGAGCTTGATTTCCAGTTCATTATGATGGTCCATTGGTCCACCATTGAGACAATAATTTGTTAATTACAGAAAATATATTACTTTAGTATGGGCTTAGTCCTTAAGAAGCTGTTGTAAATTTAATTCCTTTGCAGATTTGAAGTACAGTGCATATTTGCCATGCCTTATAAAGAATGTAGAAAGACAGTCTTAAGACCTATATTTATGACAGCAATTTTCATACTGATGTACAGAAGTATGATGATCATATAGCTTCCAGGTTAAGCCAGGGCTGTGATGGTCAAGTGACATTCTAAAGGTCTTGAAGGGAGCAACTGCATCGAGAGACATCAGAGAATCAGAAAGACAAAAACTGCAGAACCAATGGTCAAAGATGTGAAAGGCGGTAATAATGCCCATGTTTTAGAGAATAATTGAGCAGTTGTTATATTCCTCAAATTATGGTGAAACACACAGGGGAAGAGGTAGTAACAGGGGCACTCTTACGAGGTAATACTAAAAGTCAAGTAAACAAAGATATTTCCAGTAGGAGAACAGTAGATGTTAGAAAAGGAGTAGCATTACAACAGGTAGGAAAGAATATCAGAAGGAAGTCATAGTAATGAGAACAGTGGTAACTGTAGTCTCGTTAGGTCATAGCTAATTATCAGTAATATATAGGAACTGGTGCTGCAATTCTGAGTAACATATAAAAATGTTGTAAAATACTTATTACTCAATGATCAACAATTCCAAAGTCCAAGGGAGGAGAAGGGGAAGAGTAGGTAATAGAAGAGCGCCAAGGAAGAAGAAAATGTGTTAGGATTAATGCAGTTGTAACTAGAATGTTGAGTATGATATTACATTTGAACTGGAATATATTTTGTTAAAGAGATTTATAAAGAGTGCGATTACTTTTGGGTGTCATGACGCTAAGCTGATCTATCCTGAGACAGTGAGGAATCAGCCTGCCCAGTTGCATAGAAAACAACTAGGTTTTCAGCTCCTTCCTAAAGGATATCAATAGAGACAAGGCTCTGTTGTGTGGAGGAATGCTGGTGGTTCCAGTGATGAAACTCGTGCCTCTCCAATTGACCTTCCTAAATATTGGGATTACCATATTCATTGAACCAGAGGAGCAAAGAGGTCTACTGGGTTTATACCACTCAAGACTTTACTTTGAAAGGTCAGGGCGAGAATTGTGTAGAGCCTTATGGGCTATTCACAAAACCTTAAACTTGATTTGGCTTCTTACTAGAAACCAGTGTAGCTTGTGGATAGATTATGAGATGGAATGAAATTTGGGAATTCCAAGAAGAAGCCTGGTGACTGCATTGTGCAGCATTTGTAATTTATTAAGGTACTGTTCCTGCAAACATGTGTAAAGTCTGTTACAATAATCCAATTTCGATAGTACCAAGGGAGTGACAACATTGTTTTGGTAGGGATTGGTATAAAGGGAACATTTTCTTCAGCATTTTGAGAATAAAAAAGGAGGAAGAGACCACAGCATTTACATGACTGGCAAATTTTTGTTTGTTATCAATGTGTACTCCCGGGTTCTTGGCCTTTGATACAGGGGTGGGAAGGGAGCCTAATTCCTCAGGCCACCATGTAGGGTACCAAACTGGTGAAAGATTTCTGAACAAAATTACCTCAGTTTTGTCTGAGTTGTGCTTCAGAAAATGTTTGCTCATCCAAGAGCTGATGGCAAACATGCAATCGCAGAATTGGGTTGAGACTGCCAGACAGATCATTATTAAAAGCTGACACCACAATCTGGGTATCGTCAGCATTGGAGGTTTAGAGTGAAGTTAAAAAATGGCATCAGTGAGACCAATTCCGTAACATACATATTAAAGAGTGTAAGCGAGGACCCCTGAGGGACTCCGCAAGGCAGGGTAAAAGGAGAGGATTCAAAGTGGCCTATGTTAACAATGTTCTCTCTACCAAGGGGGAATGATGTAAGTAAAGCCCAGTGCCTTTCCCTTAATGCTTAAAAACTCAAGGCGGGTGGCCAGCAGCTTGTGGTCAACTTTATCAAAAGCCGCCGATAGGTGTAGTAGGATGAGAGCCGCAGCACCACTTCTGTCCAGAGCTGCCCTAATTTCCTCATTTGCTTTGATTGGCGCAGTTTCTGTACTGTGTCCTGGTCTGAAGTCAAATTGTGAGAGGTCTAGCAGATGGTTATCATGAATGAATTGAGAAAAACGAGTATTCATTCCCTTCTCAACAATCTTTGCCGGAAGAGGAAGGCGAGAGATCGGGCAGTAGTTGTTAGAGTCCAGTGAATTCAAACCAAGTTTCTTTAAAAGAGAGAGAATTCACATTTTTTTTCCAGTGTGAAGGGAAAATTCCCGAGATGAACATAGAGTTAAAAATCGTGGCAAGTTTGAAACCTATTCTTTCTGCGGCTAGCTTTAGTGTAGTGGGAGGACAGGGGTCATGAGTGATGCCAGACTTGGCTGAAATAATCCTTTTGGATACTAGATCGGGGGAGACAGATTGAAATTCCATGACGGAGACCTGTCCCGAAATAGATTGGGGGAATTGGTCGCAGGTTACAGGAATGTTAGGTGTCTCAAATTTGGAGTATATTTGGTTGACCTTATCTCTGAAACCGAGGGCCAGTTTGCCACAGAAAGATTGTCTGCGGGTAATATCTCTGCTGTTTGGTACGGTAGTAAGCTTAGACACCACTCAAAAAATATCCTTGGTGGAGTCTTTGGCAGATTCAGTGTAAAGGGTAAAGTAATTGTAATTGTAATTGTAATCGTATTTATATAGCGCTTACTACCCATGACGAGGCGTCGAAGCGCTTTTCGATGAGTAGCACGCTACTCCGGTACCCAACAAGAATTAGTGATGGATTAGTATAATTTAAATAAGGAGTACAGTTTTAGTATTATTATGAGTTAATTTGAGTTGCGGATATGAGAGTTTGTTAGTTAGATTGACTGGAGTAATGGAGGGGTGGAGGAGGAAAGAAATCCAGAAGTGTTAGTTGGGAGTTTATCCTTCATTTACTCAATCCAAAGGCTTGAGATGAATAAAAGGGGAGCGGAGGAGAAAGAGGATGTGGAAGGGTTAGGGAGAGCATAGTAGCAGGGTGAGATGAATGCAGGAGAATTTAGTAGGGTTGTGTGGGAGGTCACAGAGGTAGAGTGAGGTTTGGTGAGTTAGATGTGGAGGTGGAGGGAAGAGCTTAGGCAGAGATATTTAGGAGATGAAAGTGGTCGAAGGGATTTGGGATGAGTCCGAGTGAGAATGGAGGATAGTTTGATAGAGACATGACATAAGAGTGATGAGTAGATAAGTGTGATAAAAAGAGAGCAGAAATTCATAGATATCTAGTATAACAACCCATGCAATGATCCACAAACATGCCAGACACAGAAACAACATATACACATACATACACATATATATATATTTATACACACACACACACACACACACACACATATGCACATACAATACATAATTAGAATCATGGGTAAAAAATACTTAGTCAGACAGGTTTAAAAGAGTGTGTGTGTATTTTATTGTTATTGGTTTAGTTTCTGTAAAATGAGCCTTTGGCAATGTGATTGTTACTAGTGCGTCTTTGTGGAGATGTCCTTGTGCTTCTGAGCATCAACAACGCACCACCGGAATCGGCGGTAAACGCATTGGGGTCGTTTTGGAAAGCTGTCCATCATCCTGGTAAAAGGCGGGAATTCCTTTACCTACTTCGAGGGTGGACGGGGCGTGGCTCAGCGGGCGGAGCTTACAGGTGCTTTATAAAGGGAGAACCTTCTACTCTGTCTCCAGCAGAGGAAGATAGAACCCGAGCGTCACAGTCAGATACAGATTACGCTCCAGTACATCATCAGTTCACCTCCAGGAAGGATTCTAGATCTTTTCTGCTATGGGATCTCTGAGCGTACAGCCTTGCTTTATCTTTGCCAAGCCCAAGAGTTAGGGTGGCTTGTCCTTTCCAGAGGCTGATCTTCAACTGCGGCACCTGCTACGTTTATATTTCTAAGTGCTTCCTGTTGCGGTTTAGTTTCTGTAAAATGAGCATCGTGGTCTACCCAACCGGAGTATTTTCTACGAGTATGTCAGTAATCGTTACCTATCATGTTTTATACGCCCTGTTTATATTGTACACTAGGGGTACGTGATGGGCCACGGGGTAAACGTCTCCAGCAACCTTGTGTGCCTTTGGCAATGTTATTGTTACTAGTGCGTCTTTGTGGAGATGTCCTCGTGCTTCTGAGCATCAACAACGCACCACCGGAATCGGCGGTAAACGCATTGGGGTCGTTTTGGAAAGCTGTCCATCATCCTGGTAAAAGGCGGGAATTCCTTTACCTACTTCGAGGGTGGACGGGGCGTGGCTCAGCGGGCGGAGCTTACAGGTGCTTTATAAAGGGAGAACCTTCTACTCTGTGTCTCCAGCAGAGGAAGATAGAACCCGCGCGTCACAGTCAGATACAGATTACACTCCAGTACATCATCAGTTCACCTCCAGGATGGATTCTAGATCTTTTCTGCTATGGGATCTCTGAGCGCACAGCCTTGCTTTATCTTTGCCAAGCCCAAGAGTTAGGGTGGCTTGTCCTTTCCAGAAGCTGTTGACACTGCAAAGTGATGTTGGCGGGGTAAGCTGGAGTCCCCAAACTGCAGAGTGCTACCATGCAATATCTGGGGGTCAAATGGATGACTTGCATCAGTCAGTACAGGGGTGTTGTACAAATTGCATCAAAATAATTTCTGACCACTGTAGGTACACAGTGCTTGCGGTCTCATTTCTGAAGCATCTTTTTTGCGGTTTATCAGAGAACACAATAGGCGTCAAGTTAATGCCGCACTGTCAAACACAAAAACTGAACGTTACAAGATATTCATATAAATTCCCCAAGGAAACACTAATGCATGGGCTTACTAGGCAATACTGATGAATCGGTTACGCCTTGGTTCCAGGTTTTACGACTACAGAATGGCAAGACTAGAGGCTAAAGGAATGATGTCAGTTGACATTTCATGAAAAGAACTACAAAATCATGCCCTTTAAATTACAAAGAGAGTAACTACTGTGTTTAGATATCAGTATAATGCAACCTACAGGAGACTTAAGTGCTCAGGCATAATTTCCTGTCCTTACATCTCTGCATCTCCATGCACACTGGCTTTAGTTCAGCAGTAGCAGTCTGCGCCGTAATGGATGGGCATCTCAACAATTATTTGGAAGCAGCTGGAACAAGCAGAGAGAAGAACTTCTCCAAGGCTCTGTGTTGGCAAGTGCTATACAGAGCAGCTGAATATCCCTTCCAACAGCAACATATTTTATCAAAGAGAGAAACCAGTCCAATACTATCACAGGCTAAATATAAAAACACTACTACTCTACACACCAAAACTGTGTACAATAAGATACACAAACTGCCAGCACAATATACATGCAGCTCATTAGTTCTTCTATACTCCATATCAACCTTGGATAATGTATGATAGAAGTGCAGCTGAATGCTACTGACAACTGGGAAAGTTGGTCATTTCTGTCCCCTGCGATCACTGCTTGGGCCAAAATCCTAAACTGGTGAAAAGAAATCTCAATCTTTTCTGGTACAGAGGCAAACAGGTTTCGCACAGCACTGTAGATGCAGTATAGGTTTTAGGAAAAACCTTAACCCCCCAGCACAGATCTAGGTCACATGTTTATAATATTTAGTGTCAAGGACTGACAGACTTCTGAAGCAAGGCTGTTTTGAATATCACACCATTGTTAGAAGGAGACTGTATGAAGTACACCTAATGCACTACTGCAGATCTCACTTCTATTAGAGATTAGCATCTTAATGTTCACCTCAAAGGTAGTAGTACCTCAGACAAGAAAAGGAGGTAACTGTGCCTCAGTAGAGTTGAGCAAACATCCTTGTTTCCTACAACGAAATCTGTGGTGTTCTCGTGTACATGCGTCTCGTATGTCACAAGATAGATGGAGCTGGGGTATTCTGGAATGTGGGAAACCGTGAGAGACAGTTGAGAAAGGCGGAACGAGTGAAGCAAGGCGGTCATGGTGGGGGTGTATATCAAATAAACAGGACATCCCGAAATACCTACTTGCTCCTGTGAGTTATCCAACGTCACATTTGGGGAAGAGCAAATCTATAACCCACTCACCTCAACATCTGCTACTGTTTAACAAGGAAGAAACTTACTTTGTGGCGGTGCAGTAGCAGCTTCATCTGGTCACGAGGAGAAGTAAGTGAAATGACGGCTGCATAGTATTTAACTAGGAAGTGAAACACTGAATAAGTAAGATAAGTGCAGGGGACATTGTCGGGAGTCTGGTGTGTTTCATTTATGAAGCGGCGGCCATTTTAGGAGTACTGAGGAAAAGCACAGAGGGGTTGGAACGCTAACAGATACAAGCCAAAGGCGGAGACGGCCATTTCAGGTGAAGAGCAAGTGAACTGTCAGTTTACATTATAATAGTTCACATATTTAGTCAACAACTTTAGAACAATGAGGGAAAAAAAATTGAAACACAGCATATTTGCCTTCACTGATTTTTAGTTTTTTACTTAAAATGATAAACATTGAGACCTGATACCATACAAGGAAAAAAAATACAGTACCTAACGGTGCACGCATATTTATACAACAGGGTTTGATGACTGTGGTAATACTGGGGCTTATTCTGGATCTACTATACAGTGATAAGCACACTAGCCCCAAGTGAGGAAGACTGCACCTCAAAGTCATATGATCCTACGTTGCAGAACCGTCAAGGTCTTCTTCAAGTTCATACATCCTGTTAACACTTCGAATCTTATTTATAGTGAAAACTTATTGCCATATCAATGCATGCTGGGAGTTGTGGTTCAAATATAAATATGAAATGTTGAAACAATACTAATCAATGTAATTAATTTATAGAGAGATTCTCATGAGGTTAAACAAAACAATATCAAAAATATCGAAATAATCAAAATTCAAATACTTTGTGGGAAATCAGACCTATATCGGATTCCCTTCATATACCATTCCCAACCTCACTATAATAACTATAATTCTAACAATATAATCACTTAAATAATTAACTGATTTTCTCTACAATTAATATCATTGCTGAATTTAAACAAAAAGATACATAAAAAAAAATATATCTATGGCAAACATACAAGTAAATTCTATCCAAAATTTAAATATTGTGTACATCAGGACTAAACCATTCCAAATTCAATTGAAAAATGGCTATTACAAATACTCGCAAAGTAGTCAAGAGAATTTATGCAGCTCTCGTGATGAAAATACATTATTTAGCAGCTCAAAATAAATGTGGAGTGTGGAAGAAGAGGGGAACATGAATGAATATGAAATATGTATAGAAAGGTTAGACACTATCTTCCTCGCATCAGTACAGTAATGCAGCATTATTATTTCGGTATGAGAGTGCAAGGTGACACAGAGACCATTGGGGAGTATGTAAGCAGTTTACGTTTAGTGATGCAACAGATGAGAGGATTAGGGGCCAGTTGGTCCAGGGGTGTAGCGGTAACAAAATTAGAGAAGAACTATGGATCAAAGATGAAGCTCCGTTAGAAGAAGTTATACTTATAGCGAAACATGTTGAACACATGTTGAATTGTGTAAAAGAATTAGACAATATAAAAGATGAGTGCTGTAAAAACAAAAGAAGAATCTGTATGTGTGATAAAAATGGGTGAAACCGAAAAAAAGTAGAGCTAATGATCTGGAGTGTCAAACAATAAAGGTAACCTGTCACATATGTGGGAAGAAAGGACATTTTGGAATGTTGTACGAGCAAGGTGAAAAATAATGACAAAGAGAAAGCAGTACAAGTACAAAACATGCTTCAAATAAACAATACCATAGATCTGAACCAGAACTGTGAAAATACAGATCAGGGACACCCCTCTGCGTTGGTTGAGAATAATGTTGCGCTTATAATGAAATTTGACTTGTGCTCTCATCCTACTATAATCTGAAAAAGGGTATTTGATGAGTGTTTCATAAAACAAGAACTACTTGCAGAGTTAGATGTCCGACCAAGTGGTTATGGAGGCACACAGACTGAAATCGTAGGGTGATTCAAGGCTGATATTCAAAAGACATAAGTGAGAAGAAAAGATTTATGTTGCAAACAAGGGGGATACTTTTATTGGTTGGTTTCATCAGAAACAGGTAGGGGTCAAGTTGGATTCAAAGGCAGTACTTCAAGTGATTCAAAGTCAACTGGCAAAGTTTGTTGAGGAATTTCTTCAATTATTTCAAGAAAAACTTAGCTGCTTAAAAGGTTATGAGAGCATCATATTCGATTGAAGAGAGATGCTGTACCTGTGGTGGCCAAGTTGAGAGGAATTCCTTTGAGCATACAAGAAAAAGTGAGCTGTGAGTTGCAGAAAGTAGTCGATCTGGATGTGATAAAGTCAATAGAGGCCACAGAATGGTTAGCGTCTGTGGTTGTGGACAAAAAGTAGAATGGGGACGATCAACTTTGTGTAGCTTTAAGAGCACTGAATTGGGAGGTTGTGGTCGATAAATTCCCACTTCCAAACATTGAAGAGCTAATGTCCACACTTGCAGGAGCAAGTATTTTTACTACAGTAGATATGACATCAGCATATCACCAGATCAAGTTAGACTTAGTCTCACAAGATCTTACTCTTATTACCTTTATAACACTGATGGAGGGTTACAGGTTCAAGAGATCACCTTTTAGACTTGTGTCTAGAGCATCAGTGTTTCAGAGAGTAAGGTCAGAAATTTCTAAAGACCAGCAAGGAGACAGATATTATCAGGATGATCTACTTATATATGAAAGTGGTGAGTGAGAACATAAGTGATGAGCAAGAGCATAACTTAAGAGTAAGGATGGTTTTGGAAAGATTAATGAGAGCTCGATTAACCCTGAGGGATGGAAAATGTACATTTTGATTGCATGAAGTGAAGTATCTGGGACATCTGATCACAGGGTCAGGAATCTTACCGAAAAAAAGATTTAGTGCAGACGATTACGAAATTAGAAAAGCCAAGAAATAGAGATGAGTTGGTGTCTTTTTTAAGCATGACAGAGTTTTATAACAAATGTCTCCCAAATTACGCAAGAAAGACAGTCCAATTAAGAGCTCTGTTGGGAAAGAAGGGAGATTTTATCTGGAATGAGATGCAAAAAATAATTTGAATTGGTAAAGAATGATTTAATGAAGGCACCTTGTTTGAAAGCATTTATCCCAGGAAATGACACCATAATAAGTACTGATGTGAGTCAAAAAGGTTTAGGGCAGTCTTGATGCAGAAAAGAAATGCGGTGGAAGAATTAATTGCTTGTGCTTCGAGAGGCTTGAAAGAGGCTGAGAAAATCTTTTCAGACATTGAGCGTGAGGCTCTATGTATTTATTGGGCATTGAACAAATAATTTTGTAAGGGGCACAAACTATAAAGTAAGATCAGGCCACAAAACACTAGAAGACGTTGTCTTAAAGGGCTCGGATGCAGTTTCTGCAGGGATAAGGAGGTGAATTATTTCTTTACAAGATTTTAACTTTACAGTAGAATATATACCGGGGTCAAAGAATTGCTCAGCAGACTATCTTTCTCGCTTAATCAAAACACGTGTTTATGATGAATAGGGTGATGATAATGTACGGGAAGAGTAAATCACTGTTTGTGAAATCAATGCAGGAACCATTTCAGAGATTGAATGGCTGAGTGAAGTAGAAAGAAGAGCACTTTAATGGAGGTTATTGATGCTATCAAAGTTCATAAACAGGGACCTATTGGTAAGCACTGGTCTTTGTTAAAAAATGAGCTGTTAGTGGACAAAGGGGTGCTACTGAGAGGAAGATGATTAGTGCCACCTGAAAGTTTAAAGAACAGACTAGCTTTTCTAGCACATGAAGGACACATGGAAATTGTTATTTATATTTTGAGAGAAAAAGGGTAAGGAAAATGTGATTCAGATTGGTGATATGGTAAAAATAAGATCACCAGTCGAATGAACACCCTGGTCAAAGTTTACATATGAAAAGAGACTAGTGACATCTTAAGAATGCAATCAAAACTAGTGATGGGATGATATGGAAACTTGAACAGAGTTGTAAAGGTGAGAGGGTCACAACAAAGCAAGGGATCTTGTGGTAAAGATTGAGATGGTGAAGGAGATGCCGAATGTGGATGAAAAGCAAAGGATAATTCTCGTCCTAAATTCATGAAAGAGAACAGTAGGAGGATGAGTCTGAGAGAACACGACTCCATATCCTCAAGACTGTGTAGCAGGGAAGTGAAGTGTCAGTTTTTTTCAGGCTTCTTTTTGAAGTTTAATTTATGTAATGTCGGTTGATTTAAAAACAGGTTTGTTTACCTATGAGCTCAATTCAATTTCTCAAAAGAAAATTTTAAATATCATTCATGCTTATACAAATATAAGTTTGAATAATTTGTAGAGAAGGGAAAAGTGTGGTGTTCTCGTGTACATGTGTGCGGCATGTCACAAGATAGACTGAGCTGGGGATTTGAGCTGTGGATTCTGGAATGTGGGGAAACCGTGAGAGACTGTTGAGGAAAGCAGAGCAGGTAAAGCATGGCAGACTGGCTGAGGTGTATATCGAATAAACAGAAGATCCTGAAATACCTACTTGTTCCTATGAATTATTTAACGTCACAAAACTATGTTACAATAGGGAAAGGACAACTCAATTCCAATTAAGACACAATGATAATTATTTCCCCTTTGCCCAAGGCCACATTCACAGACCTCTCCTTTTATGATGTGATAAAAGAACCACTCCTTCCAATGTTTTCCAAGGCCAATTATTGTAATAATGACAGTTGGAGCTCCATAATCCTTGCGGCTTTGCCAGATATGGATATATTTTGCAAAAACACACAGATGACCAGCCTTAAAAAGTATTACTTTAGCTACCAATGCATACCAGCACCAATGTTCAAGGTATCGGTACCATGCAACCGATCTTCTGCAACAAGAGCCCAATTTGACACAGCCTAGACTATCAGTGTGCAGTAAAAACAACTCAAACCCTTTTTGAACAATCAAGCATTTGGCAAATGATTTGTGTCACTTTGAATCCATGGGGATCAATCTTGTATCTTGGGTGGACTAACTGCCCATACCATATAACCTACTTTCCTGTCTCACTAACAACACCTTATACTTCCAACTTTGTTTGCCAAGGATAAGAAGTTTGACCAGCGACTGTGCAGGCCTCCTACCTTACCCAAGTAAAAAGAATTCAAATACATGCAAGGGTCAAAAAGAGCCCATAATGGTAACACGCTGAGTGCTTCATCAGTTCTTTCTTTCAAAATAAATACACAAATGCAGTTTAAGTAACAGTAGCACCATCTAACTTACTGTAAACACATCATCATCTCCAAGGTCTGTCTCATTATGGAGTGTGGAAGACGACATTGTAGAGAACTGCAGGGGGTAGCAGCAGTGATCGAACAAGCCCCCATCAGAGAGAAAACATTTGTGTACACTGACAGTCGGGCCACTTACCAAGGACTAACAAGCTGGGCCCCGACTTGGCGCAAGGATGGATGGAAAATCTAAGGCACCCCCATTTGGGGAGGCGAGCAGCTATGGGAAGAGATGTGGGAGAAAGGGCAAAAATGTCAAATCTATGTGGGATATGTGGATGCCCATTGCCCATCGGACACCTCACTTGCATCTCTATTCGACAACACCGCAGATCAGATGGCCAAAACACGAACAGTGGTCATCAATGAGGAGGATGGAGCTGCTCTAGCAAACTGGGCCCATGCAACATCTGAACACCTGGACATCTGGGAGAGAATGGCACTTATGCATGGGCACAGCAACGACAGATTCCAGTTACTAAAGAACAGGTGCAACAAGCAGTAAAAAAGTACCCCACATGCAACCAGATAAGACAAATGACCCTGCAAAAGAAGCCTGGCGGCCATATCAGAAGAGGAACTGCAGCTGCTACAGTGTGGCAATTGGACTATATCGGGCCGCTACCAAAGGAAGGGGGAAAAAGCTACGTATTGACCATGGTGGACACCTACTCTGGCCTTATGTTGGGTATGCCCCAAGTCTGCAGACCAAAAGTCCAATTTGCCAGGGCTAAACTACCTGATAAAACATTATGGGGCACCTGTTGAGATGCAAACAGATAGGGGCACACACTCTTCAGGGAAAACAGTGCCGGGCTGGGCACAGGAACAGGGAACTCAGTGGATTTTACACCCTAGTTATAATCCACAAGCATGATTGAGCGATATAACGGATTGCTGAATGAACAGCTAAAAAAGTTATCAACACATCAGACTCTAAAAGGATGGAGTAGTAATTTAGACAAAGCCTTGTTCGAATTGAATGATAGACCAGTTGAGCAGCAGACTCCTTTCATTCGGATGACAGGGCATGATAAAGAAATCACCCACACAATGATTGTCTGGAAAACAGACCCTCGAGCTTGATTACCTTTACAGGATACATCTGGCAGTATAGGACTGGACCGGTTTGCTCCAGAGGATGGAGAAATACCCATAGGGCAGGTGAAAACGGTTCCCTTAGGAATAAGAGTAGAGTACCACCTGGAACATATGGTAGAATTGCCCCTCGATCCAACCTAGCTATCAAGGGAGTGTCGGTGCTAGGGGGAGTCATAGACCCAGATTTTAGAGGAGATGTTAAAGTAGTATTACTGAACCAAGGAGATGCTGCTGTATCGTATCAAGCACATGACAGACTTGCACAAGTGATTTGTGAACCAGCGTACACCCCCCACATTGAAGAAAGTTCTGCCCCCCTGATAACACCCAGAGAGGTGAGGGAGGACTTGGAAACCCAGGAAGAAAAGTATAAAGTATGGGTGAACCATCCAGGGAAAAAGCCAGAGACAGGAGAGCTATTGAGTCAAGGGGTGGGGAGTACGTATATTGTACTTTTAAAGAACTCTAATGTATCTGTATTTGTACCTGCAGTGAGACTTACCCCACGGTCGTAAACAGTGACATCTGCGTTGATGATAGCAGAGAATGCTGTTACGGACCTTCATGTCACTTGTGCACCTCAAGCCGCTAACGTAACGGATGACCAGGGAAATGTTTCACTTTGCAACGCGGAGGTAACTGGAGGCAAGTGGATGGCTGCCAAAGCTGTAACCTGGAAGGTAACTGGACAGCAAATCCGACATGCCAACGGACTGAACGAGGTGCAGGGGACGCCTGCAATAGTACAGGCTTTGAGTTATATGCTAAACATACATATCGTGGTCGTTACAATGAACTATGAAAACCAAAGGAGTTCGATACTCCAAACCACCAGCCTTCATGTTTTATGTAACTGAAAGACGCATGATTAGCAAATTAAGCAACGTTTCTATAGTTCGATATAGAATAGGATGTAAGCAAGCTCTGCATGCAAACATAATTAATTGTATTGTGTTACAGATAAATATTGCCAAGGGGAATGTCTCAAAGTATGATCCATTATGTGCACCATGGACACCACAGTTATGGCCCTTGCCAAAGTTACGCAATAGAAGAGATCTAGGGTCCTTGATAGCTGGGGCCACCGGAATCAGGGTAGGGGCCCTGAATTCTTTCGATGTTGAAGCCATTAGGAACAAGCTATCTTCTACAGGATATAGTACAGGAGAGGCCATAAAAGTAATTCCTCAACGGGGCCCACACACTCACAAGAAGTATGGAAAGTCCTGCGTGGGTTGTATCGCAATTGGCAATGGCATAATTTCACTTATGAACAATTCGGAAAAAAAAGGCTATTAAAACCGACAAGCAGTGTCCAAGGGCATCCAGTGTATACTATGGCAAAGCTTTGTTAATCTACAGTATGCTGACTTTAACGCAGAATGGGGACAGCCTCAGGGTGAATATTGGAGACAATTGCATTTGCCTGAAGAAATATGGGTAAAGCCCATACAGTTTCACGGTGAGGAAGAAATGTGTTATGCTTTTTTTGATATAGTAAGAAGTGATTTTCCTCCTGACATATGGTGCCCCCTTATATTGCTCCCGTAGTGATAAGTAAAAGAATGGTGGATACCTCACACTGACAGAAAGTGGATTGATTAAACAAATCACACTGTAGATCCCACTAGATGTGCATATTGGTCTGAGGGGTGGTATGTACCCACACTGGACGGGTGCTAGATCCATGTCTTCACACAATACCGGGAGAATGTGAATGGTTACCTTATCCTATTAAATGGCACAGACTTATATCAGATAGGGACAGAAAGTATAGGTTATGTCATTAATCATCCCTTACTTATTAACGGATTTATAAACCGGAGAGCAAGTAATGTGTATGCGCAATATTACCAGCATCATTGACATAAACACTCACATCTTGTACCGATCAACTAAGTTCACCATAACCACATTACAGACGCAAATGCAAGCGCAGTTAGAGTGGAACATCTCGCTTGCTGTTAAGCTACCCAGATTAGAGGCAATCAGGCACTATGCACAAGTTACCTTTGCTAAATTTGATATGGCAGCTAAATACACCAAGGATACAGTCATACTAATGACCATAAACGCTAAACAGCTTATACACACTGCTTCACGCATCCAGCAAGTAACTGAGCATCATTGGTATGACATCTCCTTAGGCTGGGCACTAGGAGCTATGAAGACGCTAAATATAGTGTTACAACAGCTAATCTGGTTATTGATTGTTTGTGTTAGGCTAATGACTATATTATGTAGACTATATGTATGCACAAAGCAGCTTCATACTAAAGATGCAGGCGCTTAGAATAACGCTGACCAGTATTAGTAGCAACCTAGCTAGCGGAATGTCAAAGTAAATGATATCCGTTTCAACATGCATCACGCCCATCTAAGGGGTGGAGTGATCAGTATAGGGAAAGGTGCGGAAGACATTGTGACGCAAAGGGTTAATTAGCTTGAGCAGTGTAGATGGGTGTAATGCCTGTTGAACCCCCCCACTCCCAAACAACGTGGAAAAGTTCATGATATTATTTTCAAGCTTGTTTGTGTAGAAGACTCCGTCTCAACCTTGAGAACGAGAGTACAGGGAGAAGATGGAATGAAAACAAAGGCTGGAGAAGGGCAGAGCAGCCAAGCGCTGATAACATAGCTAGAAAATGCCAGAATGAGATAGAATCCAAGCTTCGAGTTATTTAAGCACTGAAGTGTGGGTGAGGGATTGGAAGCTCGCAGATGGAGTTGTGGAAGCTGCCATGGCCCAGCGCTGCCTCCCTGTTTGCTGACCGTGATGCTTGAGGGGGAGAGAGGTCCAAGCAGGCTGTAGAGGGCTTCCCAGCATTTTGTGGACTAAGTTAAGTTCCACACAGGGATGAAAGGCCTTTATTTCTCTGCTCTATTATTATGACTGATTATTTATGCTTGCACTGTGTTTATAACCTGAAGTATTCAGTTTGTTTATATTTTGCCTCCTAAACATCGTAGTGAGAGTCTGCTGCAGTAATTGAAACATGCATTTTGGTGTGCCGTAAATCAAAGCTTATCCGCAGTATTCAACTCATTTATATTCTGCTTCCTGAACATCGTAGTGTGATGCATTTTGGTATACAGTTAAGCTTATATCTGTCAATGAAATATATATATATATATATATATATATATATATATATATATATATATATATATATATATATATATATATATATATATGGAAAATGTCACTTAACCAGTGTACATCTGTTCGTGGCATGAGACGCTGCAGATTCACATGCTGTGCACATCCCGCCATCTAGTGTTGGGCTCGGAGTGTTACAAGTTGTTTTTCCTCAAAGAAGCATCCTCGAGTCACAAGACCGGCTCCATTGCGCATGGGCGTCGACCCCATCCTAGATGGCCTTCCCCGCAGAGGGTGAGGTAGGAGTTGTGTATATAGTAATAGTGCCCATGCAATGGAGTAAGTATGTATGTACATAATGTGACTAAAAGTGACATATTTACAGATTTACAAATGTACAAGTTTAATTGTTTTGTCAACTTCGAACGGCTACAGACTCCTGGGGAGGTGGGAGGGCGCATGTGAATCTGCAGCGTCTCATGCCACGAACAGATGTACACTGGGTAAGTGACATTTTCCGTTCGATGGCATGTGTAGCTGCAGATACACATGCTATGCATAGACTAGTAAGCAGTTACCTCCCCAAAAGCGGTGGTTTAGCCTGTAGGGGTTGAAGTTGTTTGAAATAATGTTCTTAATACTGCTTGTCCTACTGTGGCTTGTTGTGTTGTAAACACATCCACGCAGTAATGCTTGGTAAATGTATGAGGCGTAGACCATGTGGCTGCCTTACAGATTTCAGTCATTGGAATGTTTCCTAGAAAAGCCATCGTGGCACCATTCTTTCTAGTGGAGTGTGCCCTTGGTGTAATAGGCAGTTCTCTTTTTGCTTTTATATAACAGGTTTGAATACATTTAACTATCCATCTGGCAATGCCTTGTTTGGATATTGGATTCCCTGTATGAGGTTTTTGGAAAGCAACAATTGTTTTGTTTTGCAAATTTGTTTGGTTCTATCAATGTAGTACATTAGTGCCCTTTTGATGTCTAATGTATGTAATGCTCTCTCAGCTACAGAATCTGGTTCTGGAAAGAACACTGGGAGTTCTACTGTTTGATTTAAGTGGAACGGTGAAATGACTTTAGGTAAGAATTTTGGATTTGTGCGTAGAACCACTTTGTTTGTGTATTTGTATAAAGGGTTCTTGTATGGTAAACGCTTGTATTTCACTTACTCTTCTGAGAGATGTGATAGCTATTAGAAAGGCTACTTTCCATGTTAAGTACTGTATCTCACATGAGTGCATGGGTTCAAATGGTGGACCCATGAGTCGTGTTAATACGATGTTAAGGTTCCACGAAGGAACTGGTGGTGTTCTTGGTGGGATAATCCTTTTCAGACCCTCCATAAATGCTTTTATGACTGGGATTCTGAATAATGAAGTTGAGTGCGTAATTTGCAGATAAGCTGAAACTGCAGCCAGATGTATTTTAATGGATGAAAAAGCTAATTTGGACTTTTGTAAGTGTAGTAGGTAGCTTACGATGTTTTTTGTAGATGCGTGTAATGGTTGAATTTGATTATTATGGCAGTAATAAACAAATCTTTTCCACTTATTAGCATAGCAATTTCTTGTGGTTGGTTTTCTAGCTTGTTTTATGACCTCCATACATTGTGTAAGGTCTAGGTGTCCGAATTCTAAGATTTCAGGAGCCAAATTGCTAGATTGAGCGATGCTGGATTCGGATGCCTGATCTGTTGTTTGTGTTGCGTTAACAGATCTGGTCTGTTTGGCAGTTTGATATGAGGCACTACTGAGAGGTCTAGTAGTGTTGTGTACCAAGGTTGTCGTGCCCAAGTTGGTGCTATTAGTATGAATTTGTTTTGACTCAATTTGTTTACTAGATACGGAAGGAGTGGGAGAGGGGGATAAGCGTAAGCAAATATCCCTAACCAACTCATCCATAACGCATTGCCTTGAGAGTGAGTTTGTGGGTACCTGGATGCGAAGTTTTGGCATTTTGCGTCGTCTTTTGTGGCAAATAGATCTATTTGCGGTGTTCCCCATCTTTGGAAGTAAGTTTTTAGTATTTGGGGATGAATTTCCCATTCGTGGATCTGTTGGTGATCCCGAGAGAGATTGTCGGACAACTGATTTTGAATCCCTGGTATGAACTGCGCTATTAGGCGAATGTGGTTGTGAATCGCCCAATTCCATATCTTTTGAGCTAAGAGACACAATTGTGTCGAGTGTGTCCCTCTTTGTTTGTTCAGATAATACATCGTTTTCATGTTGTCTGTTTTGACAAGAATGTCTTTGTGGGTTATTAGTGGTTGAAATGCTTTCAACTCTAAAAACACTGCTAGTAGTTCTAAGTGGTTTATATGAAGCTGTCTCTGCTGAGTGTCCCATTGTACTTGGATGCTGTGTTGGTTGAGGTGTGCCCCCAACCCTACCATGGAAGCATCTGTTGTGATCACGTATTGAGGCACTGGGTCTTGGAATGGCCGCCCTTTGTTTAAATTTATAGGATTCCACCATTGAAGCAAGAAGTGTGTCTGGCGGTCTATCAACACTAGATCTTGGAGTTGACCCTGTGCTTGTGACCATTGTGACGCTAGGCACTGTTGTAAGGGCCGCATGTGTAATCTTACGTTTGGGACAATGGCTATGCATGAGGACATCATGCCTAGTAGCTTCATTACTAATTTTACCTGGAACCTTTGGTTTGGGTGCATGGCCTGTATTACGTTTTGGAATGCCTGTACCCACCCTTTGTGGACTTGGAGTGGCAATCCCTCTTTTTGTGTTGATTGTTGCTCCTAAGTACTGTTGTATTTGACACTGCTGTAGGTGTGATTTGTTGTAGTTGAGTGAGAACCCTAGCTTGCGAAGGGTTTCTACAACGTATTTTGTGTGTTGTGAACACTGTTCTTCCGTATTGGTTTTGATTAACCAATCGTCTAGATACGGGAACATATGTATTTGCTTTTCTCTTTAAACAAAAAAGATTCATACCTTGCCGACGCAAGTTTATAAGAGATTTTTTTCAAAATTGTCTAGTGAGCCCGTCAACACCTTTCAAGTCTTCTGCAGTTTTGCTTTTCTGTTCCGAGTGTTTATGTATAAAATGGGGCTTGAGGGTTTCTATTGCCAGCAGATATTTTAGATGGGGGTAATGTGTTAAAAGCTGAGTTAAGCCAGTCAGTACAAAGCGAAAAAGCTAGCTCAGTGTAATGTGGGTACTTAGTTTGTGATTGTGTCAGCTGTTGATTTAATTGTTCCTGGGTAATTCTATTCCAAGCTCTGAACACAGACAGAAATTTAGTGCGAGAGTCGAGTCTGAGTTTTTGAGAGGTGGTTATACTGAAAATTATTGCATGATGCTCTGACCAGACATGGGTTAACATCTCCTCGATGGTGATAACAGAATAATTGGTAAATAGACCATCTAGCTTATGACCCGCTGAATGTGTGGGTTTATAACTAGTTGAGATAGTCCTAAATTGTTCGTTATCTCTGGGAGTGCTTCCGTGTCCCTATCCGAAGAGGACTCAAAAATGTAAATCTCCAAGTATGGTAGGGTGAACAGACTTCCCCGGACAGTCCCAGTTTTTAGAGGACTGTCCCGGTGTCCCGACGCTTATCTTAATTTTAAATAAATGTCCTGGTGTTTGGGACAAAGGTCAGATCATTAAATAAATGTCCCGGTTTTTGGGACCAAGATCAGACCACCTAGGGAAGCATAAGTTAAATGTATGCTCTCCTTTAACAGACGCCTACAAAGTATGAAATAATTAAAGTAATTTATCTGTTACTGTCAGGCAACACAGTCATCTGTCTGCTCCCAGCGGAGACAAGTGGGGAGCAGAGAGAGGTGGATGGGGCGTGTAGGGGGTGCAGGATGGGAGGTCAAGCCACACCTAATTTTATGTGTGTAGACTTGTAAATGTGTGCATGTATATATATGCGTGTGTGTGTGTGTGTGTGTGTGTGTGTGTGTGCATGCACACACACACACACACGTATAGGCACTGTAGGAAGTTGGCTCTGTATGTACTATTTCAAAGTAAGAAATAGTATGCACAGAGTCCAAGGGTTCCCCTTAGAGGTAAGATAGTGGCAAAAAGAGATAGTTCTAATGTTCTATTTTGTGGTAGTGTGGTCGAGCAGTAGGCTTATCAGAGGGTAGTGTTAAGCATTTGTTGTACACACACAGGCAATAAATGAGGAACACACACTTCCAGGCCAATAGGTCTTCGTATAGAAAAATATATTTTCTTAGTTTAAGACCCACAGGTTCAAGATTTACAATCAATACTTCAAATGAAAGGTACTTCACTTAGGTATCATAGGAACTTTGAATCAGCAAAATAGCATGTACAGTTTTGGCAAAAATGGCAATAAGCTATTTTAAAACTAGACACTGTGCAAATTTCAACAGTTCCTGGGGGAGGTAAGTATTTGTTAGTTTTGCAGGTAAGTAAACCACCTACAGGGTTCAAAGTTGGGTCCAAAGTAGCCCACCGTTGGGGGTTCAGGGCAACCCCAAAGTTACCACACCAGCAGCTCATGGCCGGTCAGGTGCAGAGGTCAAAGTGGTGCCCAAAACGCATAGGCTTCAATGGAGAAGGGGGTGCCCCGGTTCCAGTCTGCCACCAGGTAAGTACCCGCGACTTAGGAGGGCAGACCAGGGGGGTTTTGTAGGGCACCGGGGGGGACACAAGTCAGCACAAAAAGTACACCCTCAGCGGCACGGGGCGGCCGGGTGCAGAGTGCAAACAGGCGTCGGGTTTGCAATTGGTTTCAATGGGAGACCCAGGGGTCTCTTCAGCGAAGCAGGCAGGCAAGGGGGGGGCTCCTTGGGGTAGCCATCACCTGGGCAAGGGAGAGGGCCACCTGGGGGTCGCTTCTGCACTGGAGGTCAGATCCTTCAGGTCCTGGGGGCTGCGGGTGCAGTGTCTTTACCAGGCATCAGGTTCTTTGAAGCAGGCAGTCGCGCTCAGGGGGAGCCTCTGGATTCCCTCTGCAGGCGTCATTGGGGGGGCCCAGGGGGATCAACTCTGGCTACACACTGGGTCGCAGTCGCCGGGGAGTCCTCCCTGTAGTGTTGGTTCTCCGCAGGACGAGCCGGGGGTGTCAGGTGCAGAGTGGAAAGTCTCACGCCTCCGGCGGGAAACGTGCAGTCCTTTAAAGTTTCTTTGTTGCAAAGTTGTTTCTTCTTTGGAGCAGAGCCGCTGTCCTTGGGAGTTCTTGGTCCTTTTAGATGCAGGGTAGTCCTCTAAGGCTTCAGAGGTCACTGTACCCTGGGGAACGCGTCGCTGTTGGAGTTTTTCTTGAAGTGGGGAGACAGGCCGGTAGGGATGGGGCCAAAGTAGTTGGTGTCTCCGTCTTCTCTGCAGGGCTTCAGGTCAGCAGTCCTTCTTCGTCTTCAGGTTGCAGGAGTCTAGTTTCCTAGGTTCTGGGGAGCCCCTAAATACTGAATTTAGGGGTGTGTTTTAGGTGTGGGAGGGAAGTAGCCAATGGCTACTGTCCTTGAGGGTGGCTACACCCTCTTTGTGCCTCCTCCCTGAGGGGAGGGGGGCACATCCCTATTTCTATTGGGGGAATCCTCCAAAATCAAGATGGAGGATTTCTAAAGGCAGGGGTCACCTCAGCTCAGGACACCTTAGGGGCTGTCCGGACTGGTGGGTGACTCCTCCTTGTTTTTCTCATTATCTCTCCTGGACTTGCCGCCAAAAGTGGGGGCTGTGTCCAGGGGGCGGGCATCTCCACTAGCTGGAGTGCTCTGGGGCATTGTAACACGAAGCCTGAGCCTTTGAGGCTCACTGCTAGGTGTTACAGTTCCTGCAGGGGGGAGGTGTGAAGCACCTCCACCCAGAGCAGGCTTTGCTTCTGTCCTCAGCTAGCACAAAGGCTCTCACCACATGGGGTCAGAAACTCGTCTCTCAGCAGCAGGCTGGCACAGACCAGTCAGTCCTGCACTGAACAATTGGGTAAAATACAGGGGGCATCTCTAAGATGCCCTCTGTGTGCATTTTTTAATAAATCCAACACTGGCATCAGTGTGGGTTTATTATTCTGAGAAGTTTGATACCAAACTTCCCGATATTCAGTGTAGCCATTGTGGAGCTGTGGAGTTTGTTTTTGACAGACTCCCAGACCATATACTCTTATGGCTACCCTGCACGTACAGTGTCTAAGGTTTTGCTTAGACACTGTAGGGGCATAGTTCTCATGCACCTATGCCCTCACCTGTGGTATAGTGCACCCTGCCTTAGGGCTATAAGGCCTGCTAGAGGGGTGACTTACCTATGCCACAGGCAGTGTGAGGTTGGCATGGCACCCTGAGGGGAGTGCCATGTCGACTTAGTCATTTTCTCCCCACCAGCACACACCAGTTACAAGGGACTTACCTGGGTGCCAGGGTTGTGCCAATTGTGGAGACAATGGTACATTGTAGGTGAAAGAACACTGGTGCTGGGGCCTGGTTAGCAGGGTCCCAGCACACTTCTCAGTCAAGTCAGCATCAGTATCAGGCAAAAAGTGGGGGGTAATTGCAACAGGGAGCCATTTCCTTACAGGCACACATTCACAAAGCAATGTAAACAAGCATTTTCAATGCAACAGGTCTCGTATTTGTTCAAGTTAGAGCTATTAGCGTTGTGAAGCAAAATAAAACGCAGCGTGATCGCGCTATGTAAAATGCAGCACGATCGCGCTGCGTGGAAAATAAACAGATAAAGTTGTCCGGACTCCAGGCTGAAAACATCGAGCCTCGTGAGTTTGAGTTTAAAGAGAAACGCTTCACAGTCAAGGGAGGGAATGACTTTGAAAGCGGCTGTGAAGATTTCACGAAAGTTCAGAGCTAAAACCACCCCGAAACCATCACTCCACCCCCCACCCCCCCTTTCTTGTCTGTGTACTAAAAATCCAGCTGAAACTACAGACAGTAAGTCTGGACTAGAGGCCGCATTTGCCCAGGTTTCTGTAATGAATAGCACACCCACACCAAGGCTCTGCTTGTCAATGAGGTTAGACATTTCTAGTTTGTGCTTCGGAAGAGAGCGTGCATTAATAAGGGCACACCGCACTTTAGATGTTGTATCCAGAGAGCGGGATTGATGAGAGACTGAGATATTGTCCTGCTTGGTCGAAGGCTGTGGACATGTGGGATCTGTAATATTGAAGCCACAGTTAAGGCATTAAAAGAACGAGTTTGTCAATGAGGTATTTTGCGCGAAATTAAAACGAACACATTTAGATAGAGACGTGAACTTATTAAGTGGTAAAAGGTGCAGGGATCCTGGCGCTCAGCGCAATCGGGGTTGCCTTTGGCGCGTGAGAGGCGCGCCCGTGCGCAGCGATCACGCGACTTGCTAGATTAAACGTCCCTCCATAAAGGCGCAATTATAGAAAACATGACCGGTTTCAGGGTATCACCGTTCATCAGCCAGGCTAGCTTGGAATTTTCATGTAAAACAATCTGAATGTTAACCATGAGTGCATAGTTTCAATTTTCATGAATGCCAGTATTTTTAAGCAGCAAATTCTTAGAGTGATAGAAGGTTCAACCCCACTTATTCTTTTGAGAAACAACACAGTGTGTTCAAGATGGCTTCCTCAACAGTTAATCTACTATTACATTTTGCTGAGTATTTTCTGTGACCCACTTTAAATGGCATTCTTTCAGTGTGCATTTTGTAACAGTAGGAACCTGGCAAGTCACACTTTTTTTTGCCAAAAACAGTGTTTGTGAATATTAAATTTGGTAGGAAATATTTAAAGGCTTTTTCCTCTTCCTCATCTTTGCATTTTTAAAGCAGTTCAGTAACGACAGAATTTTAAAAATATATTTTTCCAAAGCAGGTAGAAGTTACTTGGTGGGCAGCTATCACTAGTTTTAACTTAATAAAAAGTGTCACACTTAATTGTTATATTTGGCCCTTTTATCGGAGTAAAAAATGGACAGGCGTTTTCTGAATTCTGAAAGGAGTCAATCATTTATTTACTTCCTTAAATATAGACAAGACCAAAGGGGTGTCCACTTGTTTAACATAGAACTAGCTAACAGGAAATAACTTACATAGTCAACAATTGTTAGTGTAGGACAGGTTACATTAGAAGTTAGAAGAGGCATAATATGTGTATGAAAATGTATAGGTAAGTTGTTGTAATTGTATGATGTGTTCAGTATATATGAGCAGAAAATTCAACAGTCATTACATACTGACTCAGAATACTTAACTGTACACTCTCAATACTTATCAAAGGTGACTAATGTGAATAAGGTTTGTCAGTTGAAAAATATTATCACAGGTGGAAATGACACTGGACCATTTCCGCTTTCTTATTAAGGATTTGTAAAAAAAAAAAAAGAAAAGGTGGGGGGGGGCCCTCCTTCTCATAAGCCCTGAAAAGAGGACCAGCCTTTGGGCACACTCCTTAACCCCTTCGCTGCCAGGCCTTTTCCCCCTCCTGTGCCAGGCCTTTTTTTGGCTATTTTGGGCAGTTTGCGCTTAGGGCCTCATAACTTTTTGTCCACATAAGCTAGCCAAGCCAAATTTGCGTCCTTTTTTTCCAACATCGTAGGGATTCTAGAGGTACCCAGACTTTGTGGGTTCCCCTAAAGGAAGCCAAGAAATTAGCTAAAATACAGTGAAAATTTCGTTTTAAAAAAAAAACAATGGGAAAAAGGAGCTGCAGAAAAAGGCTTGTGTTTTTTTCCCTGAAAATGGCATCAACAAAGGGTTTGTGGTGCTAAAATCACCAGCTTCCCAGCTTTCAGGAACAGGCAGACTTGAATCAGAAAACCCAATTTTTCAACACAATTTCGGCATTTTACTGGGACATACCCCATTTTTACGATTTTTTTGTGCTTTCAGCCTCCTTCCAGTCAGTGACAGAAATGGGCGTGAAACCAATGCTGGACCCAGAAACCTAAACATTTCTGAAAAGTAGACAAGATTCTGAATTCAGCAAGGGGTAATTTGTGTAGATCCTACAAGGGGTTCCTACAGAAAATAACAACTGAAACAAAATAATATTGAAATCGAGGTGAAAAAAACAGAAATTTTTCTCTACGTTTTACTCTGTAACTTTTTCCTGCAATGTCAGATTTTTGAAAGCAATATACCATTACGTCTGCTAGACTCTTCTGGTTGCGGGGATATATATGGCTTGTAGGTTCATCAAGAACCCTAGGTGCCCAGAGCCAATAAATGAGCTGCACCCTGCAGTGGGTTTTCATTCTATACCGGGTATACAGCAATTCATTTGCTGAAATATAAAGAGTGAAAAATAGCTATCAAAAAAACCTTTGTATTTCCAAAATGGGCACAAGATAAGGTGTTGAGGAGCAGTGGTTATTGGCACATCTCTGAATTCCAGGGTGCCCATACTAGCATGTGAATTACTTGGCATTTCTCAAATAGACGGCTTTTTTACACACTCTCTTACATTTGGAAGGAAAAAATGTAGAGAAAGACAAGGGGCAGTAACAATTGTTTTGCTATTCTATTTTCCCCCAAGTCTCCCAATAAAAATGATACCTCACTTGTGTGGGTAGGCCTAGCGCCCGTGACAGGAAATGCCCCAAAACACAACGTGGACACATCACAATTTTTGACAGAAAACAGAGGTGTTTTTTGCAAAGTGCCTACCTGCAGATTTTGGCCTCTAGCTCAGCCGGCACCTAGGGAAACCTACCATACCTGTGCATTTTTGAAAACTAGAGACCTAGGGGAATCCAAGATGGGGTGACTTGCGGGGCTCTGACCAGATTCTGTTACCCAGAATCCTTTGCAAACCTCAAAATTTGGCCAAAAAAACACTTATTCCTCTCATTTCGGTGGCAGAAAGTTCTGGAATCTGAGAGGAGCCACGTATTTCCTTCCACCCAGTGTTCCCCCAAGTCTCCCGATAAAAATGGTACCTCACTTGTGTGGGTAGGCCTAGCGCCCATGAAAGGAAATGGCCCAAAACACAACGTGGACACATCACATTTTTTCACAGAAAACAGAGGTGTTTTTTGCAAAGTGCATACCTGTGGATTTTGGCCTCAAGCTCAGCCGGCCCCAAGGGTGGCAGAAATGGCCTAAAATAAATTTGCCCCCACCCCTTTCCCCACCCCCCCAGGAGCGACCCTTGCCTATGGGGTCGCTCCCCTTGCGTGACATCAGCGCAAAAAAAAAAAAATCCCTAGTGGTTTCTGTCCCCTTGGGGGCAGATTGACCTAAAATCAGCCGATCTGGTCTAAATACAATTTGCCCCCCATGGGAGCGACCCTTGCCTAATGGGTCGCTCCCCATCTCTAAAAAAACAAACAAACAAACAAAAAAAAAATTGCCCTGGCGCCTAGAGGTTTCTACCCCCCTTGGGGGCAGATTGGCGTAGCAAAAATCGGCCTATCTGGCAGCAATGGCCTAAATACAATTTTCCCCTCCAGGGGAGCGACCCTTGCCCAAGGGGTCGCCCCCCATCTTTAAAAAAATAAATAAATCCCTGGTGCCTAGTGGTTTCGGCCTAATTAAAATAGCCTGATCTGCCCCCAGGGGGCAGAAATGGCCTAAAATATATTTGCCCCCCAGAGGAGCGACCCTTGCCTAAGGGGTCGCTCCCCTTGCGTGAAATTCACGTTAAAAAAAAAAAAAACTACCTGTTGTCTAGTGGTTTCTGTCCCCCTCGGGGGCAGATTGGACTCATAAAAATAGGCCAATCTGCCACCAAGGGGGGGTAGAAATGGCCTAACTATAATTTGCCCCCTAGTGGAGCGACCCTTGCCGAAGGGGACACTCCCCACCTCCAAAAAAACAAAACAACAACAAAAAATTATCCCTGGTGCCTAGAGGTTTCTGCCCCCCCCTGGGGGCAGATTGGCCTAATAATAGGCCGATCTGCCGCCAGGGATGGCAGAAAAGGCCTTCCAAAAAAATGCCCCCCCCTGGGAGCGACCCTTGCCCAAGGGTTCGCTCCCTTCTGCCAATATCTAAAAACAAACAAAATCCCTGGTGTCTAGTGGGCGTTTCAAAAGACGGATTGCTTTGCAATCCGGCTTTTGAAACGCTCAGAGAGACTTCAAAGGGAAGGAAATTCCTTTCCTTCCCTTTGAAGCCGCTTTGGGCCTCCCCCACGTGATCGAAAGAGAAATGCTTTTCATTTCTCTTTCGATCACGGTGGAAGCTGAGCTTCCAGCGCAATGGGAGGAGGCCCTCTGTGATTGTCAGCGCGCACAGTGGGTGGGGGGGGGGGTCGGGTGGATGGGGAAGGGCTTCCCCTTCCATCCATCTCCGGGGGGGATGGAGAGCCCATGGGGAGAGCGCTAGCGCTCCCCCAAGTTCCTATGGTGCCTTGGAGGAGGTGATCTCGTCCAAGGCACCGGGGAACCGGTGCCTTGGACAAGATCACCTCGTCCAAGGCACCGTAGGCGTTAAGAAGGGTTGATTTACTGTCCTTTTCTTTTTGAAGGAAGGAATTTAAATAAGGAAACAGGCAGCACTCTCCAGGAAAGTTAATCCACCTGAAATGCCATGTTTCTGTACAAGATAGTTTGAGTTCTGAGCTTCAGCTGAACATGGATGATGGTTATTCAATACACATGTGAGGGGTTTTGTACAAGAAACCAGACCGGAATGTACACGAACGACGCCTTTCACAGGGTAAGGGTGTATCGTAGGAACACCAGTGACTAGTGGCTTGCCATAATCAAACCTTAAGAGCAGTATTGTTAGAACCACTGTTTTGAATATAAGATTTGTATTTCTAGTCTTAATTGGGAGTTTATGTGGGTCTGCAGCTTCAGGTTTTTGTTTGTAGCGGAGACCAAGAACTTAGCATATCTGATAATTCTAAGGCTGCAGTCAGGCACTTTTCGATTTTACCCAGAATTGCAGTGGGTTGGAACACTGAAGTGGATAAGCAGTAGGAATTCAGATTTAAGTGGACTAAGCGTAAAACAATGGTGACACATCGAAGAACTATTTTTCTCATTATTTTAACATAGTTTTTTAATGTTTTGTAAGTGTTAATCGCGGTTTACTATTTTTTGTGGTCTCTGCCTACTTGAAGTTTGTAGTCAAACCAGGGATCAAATCCAAGAGTGAACTTGAAGGACAAGTTGCTTACCTTTGGTACCGCCTTATCTGGTAGAGACAATATCTAGTTGTAGATTCCTTACCTTCGAATTTCCCCCAGGCGTTAGGCTGGATCCAGAGGTTTTTCTTGAGCTGTACTCCTGCCCGCTGTTTGGTGGTGTCGATTGGCTCTGTGTCTATCGACTGTGCCGGATATGACTTTGCGGGTCCATTATAGGTGCCACCCCGATGCTCTGTCGTTAGTTTCTTTTCACTACTTTCCACGCCAGAAGTGCAGAGCCAGGAAGAACACTTACCACTGGTGCGTCAAAGCAAAGGCCCTGAAAGAGAGAATCAGTTTGCAGAGCGGGGAGGATGGGTGCGTCGGTAAGGAATCTGCAACTAGATATAGATCTAGTTGCAGATTCCTTACCTTAGAATAGATACCCAAGCAATACCATCGCCTAAGGTGGGTCTGTGAACTAACATCATACTAGAAAGTCCTGCAGGACCGAACATGCATAGTGCCTGCCCTTACGGACCTGAATGTCCAGGCAGTAGTGTTTGTTAAACGTGTGCAGAGATGCCCATGTTGCCACCTGACAGAAGTGAAGGACTAGAACTCTGCTTGCCTAACACAGTGGTTGCTGCTTCAGCTCTGGTAGAATAAGCAGACAAAAACCCCCAGGGGGTTGCTTCTTAGCCACTGCATAGCACATTTTAATGCAGAGTACACCCATCAGGAGATGATCTGCTTCTGCTCTGCCCAACCTTTCTTTGCACCCACATAACCCACAAAGATTTGATCATCCACTCAGAACATTTTTGCACGATCAAGGTAGAACGCCAATGCTCTTTTTGGGCCCAGGCAGTGGATTCTCTCCATTTCTTTAGAAGTATGTGGGGGAGGGGTGTAAAAAGTAGGCACAGTGATGGATTGGCCAACATGTCAACGCGTAACCACTTTTGACAGAAAGAAGCCCTAATGCAAAGCACCACTTTGCCAGGATAGATGGAAAGGTAGGGCTGCTTAGATGACAATGCATGCAGCTCACTCACCCTGCGGGCAGATGTAATGGCAACAAGACAAGCCATTTTTAATGTTAGAAGCCACAGAAGACATTTGTGAAGAGGCTCAAAAGTAGCGCATATCAGGAATGTCAGAACCAAATTGAAATCCCATTGGGCATAATGAATAAGTATGGAGGAAACATATGGGTAAGACCCTTTCGGACCCTGTTAAACATGGGAGACTTAAAGAAGGTTGATCAGGCAACTTCAAAAAAGCAGAAATTGCAGACAAATAACCTTTGAGAGTGCCCAGAGCAGAGCCCTGCTGGGCCAGAGAAAGTATGAACAGGATCTCAGATAGAGGGTCAGTAAATGAGTCAACAGGCTTGTCTGTGCACCAAGCCACAAACTTTCCCCAATGACAGGCATATATTGTTTTGGTGGAGGGACATCTGGCTGCCAAGATTCATTACAGACTTCGGGCAGAAGGTCAAAAGCTGTCAACTATGTCGCTCAGTATCCACGCAAGAGGGCGGAGACTGGATAGCTTCTGGTAGAGAACTTTCCCCTGCTGCTGCAACAGAAGATCCTCCCAAAGAGGCAGTCCAATCGGAGGATTGATGGGTGTGTCAGTAGCTCAGGAAACTAGATTCTTCTTCCCCAGTCTGGAGCCACAGGGACTACTTGGGCCCGGTCGTTCTTGATCTTTTTGAAAACTCTAGGAAGAAGTGGTATGGGCAGAAAGGCGTACAGGAGGCCTGAGTTCCACTTGAGATGAAAAGCATTGCTGAGCGCTTGCCGCCTTGGAAAGTCCAAAGCGCAATACTGCCAACATTGCGTGTTTTCTGCAGAGGCAAACAGATCTAACCAAGGCTCTCCACACTGCTGAAAGAGACCTTGTGCCACCTCTGGATAGAGATGCCATTCATGATCGACTAAGCATTGTCGCCTGAGTTTGTCTGCCCTGATATTGAGAGAGCCCTCCAGATGTTGACCCTCGAGGGAAATGCCCTGATGTTCCAGCCAGCATAGAACCACTTGACAAAGGATCTGCAACCCCACTCTGCCTTGCTTGTTTCAGTACCCGATAGTGGTGGTGTTGTCTGTGAACACCTGCACTACTTTCCCTTTGAGAGAGGGAAGAAATGCTTTCATTGCTAGTCTGATTGCCTGGAGCTCCAGCAGGTTGAAATGGATTCCGGACTCAACCAGATGCCTCTGATCTCTGCTTCTCCCAGGAAGCCATGCCATCCCTCCCAGGAGTGGCATATCTGTCACTACTATCAAATCTGATTGGGAAAGGGAGAGGGATCTGCCTCTGGCCCAACAGCAATTCGTTAGCCACCACTGCAGATCTCATGCAGTTCCCTCCCAGATCTGGACCATGTCGGAGAGATTCCCCTGATGATGCTCCCACTGGAACTTCAGGTCCCACTGCGGAGCCCGATTATGTCATCTGGCATTTGTCACCAACAGTATGCAGGAGGCCATGAGGCCAAGCAGCCTCCATGTCATTCCTACCGCAGTCCAGGATAGGGGCTAAAACATAAGTATCATAGCCTGAATATCCTGGACTTGCCGCTCAGGAAGATAAGCCTGAAACTGCACTGTGTCCAGAACAGCTCCAATGAAACGGAGCATCTGAGAGGGAGTTAGGTGTAACTTCAACACGTTTATATCTCAGCGAATGCAGGAGGACCGCCATAGTCTGGCGGCAGAAGACAACAGCCTTGGGCAAGCCCTTCTGCAACAGCCAGTCGTCGCAAAAAGGGAAGACTGAAACCCCTGATCTGTGCAGATGAGCTGCGACCACCGCCACATCACCTTGGTGGATACCTGAGGGGCACTGATAAGGGCAAAGGGGAGTATGGTGAACTGAAAGTGCTCGCCACCTACTGTTAACCACAAGTAATGTCTGTCGAAAGGCGGAACGGGATTATGAAATTAAGCGTCCTGCAAGTCCAACGCTACCATCCAGTCTCCTGGGTCCAGGGCAGATAGAACCTGAGCCAGAGTGAGCATTTTGAACTTCTTCTTCTTGAGAAAGAGAGTGAGGGACCAACGGTCTAGTATAGGGTGCATACCCTTGTCCTTTTTGGTCACTAGAAAGTAGCAGGAAAGACATCCACAAACTGCTTCTGGCACAGGGACCCTCTCTATGGCTCCCTTTGCCAAGAGAACTGTAACTTCTTCTCCGAGAAGTGCCAAGTGATCCTCTGTCATTCGATCATGAGATGGTGGCATGAAGGAGGAGTAGTCTCGAAGGGGAGGGAGTAGCCTCTTTAGAAAGTCTGCAAAACCCACCTGTCTGACGTGATAGACTGCCAGTGAAGCAAGTGATGGCTTATGCTGCTTCCAGCTGGACCCTGGTGGGGAAGTGTCAGACTAGAAAGGTTCAGAGGCAGCTGCAGGGGGCGTCGGACTGGCCATACCGCTGGCTCCCTGATCCATTAGGATGATAGATCCCACGTCGCTGGGCAGCATGCACAGCACAGTGGCTGGAGGGGAATGGACTTGGCTGAGTGTCCCTTCCACTGCCACAAAAGGGGTGAAAAGCAGACAGAAGGAGATAAGGGGCTGCCGCAAGGCCCAAGGACCTGGCCGTAGCTCGAAATTCCTTGAAGCACTCAAGCACTAAGTCTGTTTTCCAAAGAGACTGGTGCCATCAAAGAGCGTGTCCATAAGATTAGCTTAGACATCCTCAGAAAAGTCAGACATCGTCAACCAGGCATTGCGCCTCAAGGCCACTGTCAAAGCAACTGCTCTGCCCAATGAGTTTGTTTTGTCCAATTCACATCAAATTGTGAATTTTGCTGCATCTTTCCTGTTAGCATCTGCTTGGAAAGTACAATCCAGCCTCCTCTGGGACATTTGGCAGCACTTAGGCAACCGTATCCCACAGTGTGTGGGAATAACGGCCCAGAAGAAATGGAGTGTTCACGTACTGCAATGCCAGGCTGGCGACAGAAAACATCTTCTTTCCAAGTGTGTCCAGTCTCTAGGATTCCCTATCCGGTGGTGCTGAAGGGAACGTGTCCTTGGAAGTGGAGGCTTGGACAACCAATCTCTGAAAGGCGGGGTGTTACGTTAGGAAACCTGGGTCTCCCGGTGCAGGGCAATGGCAGCAGACAATAGTCCTGTTACCAGGAGCCCCTGTGCTGTACTTGGACCAGGTACTAAGAAGGACATTCGTAAAGGATTCATTAAAGGGGATCAGGGGTTCGGAGGAAGATGCCCCAGACTGAAGCACTTCCCCACTGCCACCGAAGGTAGCTCAAGGTCTAGGGCCTTGGCTGCTCTCCACAGCATCATTAAATATGAAGCTCTATCCTACATGGCAATGGTGGGGGGAAAGAGCATGCCAGTATCTGGGGAGTTATCAAGTCCACTGGCTTCACCCAGGTCCGTGGGGTCTTGGAGCTAGTATTCTAAAGGGTTGAGCGACCCCTCCCCGTCCTCACCACAACCTAGCCCGTAGTAGTAAGGCTCAGGATCCGACATAGGGGAAAGGCCCCTGCCGGAGTCAGCATAATATGACCCCCATCCTGGTCTGTGTTGGAGTTAGTAATGGGGATGGGGGCTGTGCCATCCGGGACACAGGTGGCGCCAAGAGTGTCTATGTCGGAGCCAGCGCCATGGAAGGTCGAAGTGGTATGACTGGTGCCGATTGAGATCCATGAACAGATCCCTGGGTGCCCCTTGGAGCTGAGGCCAAAGCCACCGGTACGTAGCCCGAACGGGTCCCTTCCGACTCCACAGGGCCTGAACGCATGCTAGTGCCAATGGAGAGGCCAAAAATGAGGCGCATGGCCTCATAAAACTCTCAGCTGGGCAGGGGTTGCTCCAGTGTCCGTAAACTCAGAAGTGTGAAGTCGGCCTAGACGCAGGCTCTGCAGAGGGAGACCTCGATCGACAGTGCTCTAGCACCTTTGTTTTATCAGCCGACGGACGAGGTGAAGTCAAAGAACATGTCGCCTTCTTAAACTTCTTATTATGCCTCAACTTATCTGAACATTCTGAGGTCTTGGAGTTGGATGAAGAAGCGGAAGGGGGGGCTCCGCAACCCATCCAGAGACCTTGCTTTCAACTGAGATCACGACTTAAGCGTAGCCGAGCACGGGGCCGACATCAGCTTTAGGGACCGCTCAATCAAAGCCTTCGGATTCATGGCCCAGCACGACTTCGGGTCAAGGTCGCACTCCAGGCACACGAGGTGCAGATCCGTCACAGACATCGGGCAATGGCAGGATCTGCTGGGCTTGAACACAGCCTTAAGCAAAGACATCCCTTGACGCACCAGGAGTAGAAACACTCAAAAAAGCTTTGACAAAAGTGAAAAATAGCCAGTCAAAAAGTGACTGAGAGGTAGCTCTTTTTCCAGATCAGCGCTGGCTGGCATGGAAAGAAAAGAACAGACATCCGCATGCCGGGGAGGTGCCAATATATGATCCGCAACTTCATATCTGCTGAAGATGATGCCGTCGGTTGATGCAGAACCTAAAGGCGCACAGGGTCACTGCTCCATAGAAGTCTCCAGATTCAGACTAACACCTGGGGGAAATTGTAAAGTATGGAATATGCAACTAAATGTCTCTAGCAGATAAGCCATACATCTGATAGAGACTTCTAGCTGCAGATTCCTTACCTTAGAATTTTCTCCCAGGCATCAGACTGGCTCCAGGGATGTTTTTCTTCGAGCAATACCCGTGCACGTCGGTAGGTGGCATTGGTCAACTCTGCGGGCTTCATTGGCATCATAGTCGCCGTGATGACATCAGGAGTAGTATATAGACGCCACCTCAGTGCAGTGATGTCAGTTCTTTTCTTTCCGCGCCACGCGCTGCTCCGGAGAGTGCTACCTTGGTCTCTTTTTGACCAACTTCGACCCTTTTGTCGAGTTTTTGGTGATTTTTTTGCTGCGTCGAGGATGTCCTCGAATACAGGTTTCAAACCGTGCGAGGACCGTCACCGCATGATGTCTGTGACGGATCCGCGTCTGATCTGTTTGTGGTGCCTGGGGCGCGACCACGACCCGAAGCCGTGCTCTGAGTGCCGTGCCATGCACCCGAAGGTCTTGAGGGAGCGGTCCCTCAAGCTTACGGCAGCCCGGCGCTCGACTGCGCGTAGGTCCTGGTCTCGTTCAAGGGGAAGGTCTTGAGACCGGTCGCAGAGCCACCACCATTCTTCTTCCTCAAAGTCTTTGGGTCAAGGTAAGAAGAAGTTGAAGAGATCCCGTCACCCTTCAACTTCACCCAATCGCTCAGTTGATGCGACACGGGAGGAATGTCAACGCTCAAGGCCTCCTTCTTCGGAGCCTGCTTCTGGGTCTGCTCCGCGCTTCCCTGAGTTCCCGGGTGCCGGAGCGACCCCAGCTAAAGGAGTTTTATGAGGCCATGCGCCTCATTTTTGGGTAGACTTACCCTGATATGGCACCTATGGGCCCAAGGGGTTCATTCGGGGAGGCCTTCAGGTTCTGCGCCAGCAGCTCCGACCACTGAGGTCCCCTCCAGATCCACTCTTGGATACCTACTGGTGCCGGTCGTACCATTGAGACCTTCCCCGGCGCCAGTTCGATTGTCAATGCTCCCGACGTCGGTGGTGCCCACCAGCGGCATCGACCGGATCCTCATCTCTGATGCCTCGGAGTTGGAATGGTGTCGGCCGACACCACCTCTGTCTTCGATGGGGCCTGCTCACCCCAGGTCGGATTTGGGCCCTTTTCCTTATGAGTAGGAATTTGGGGAAGGATTGGAGCGGTCCCTGGACCCGTATGAATACTAGGATGACCCTACTTTGGACTGGGTACAGGAATTGGGCAACGCCTGTGGTCTCGACACTTCTCCAGATACTGGCATGACGTACCATGGCTACAGCGGAGGAAGCTGCTTATTTCATGGTGGTCAGTAGGGTGGCTGAGGTTCTCGGCCTTGAACTGCCTACTGTTCAGGTCAGGTCTAATCTCCTGATGGAGGTGCTTCAGCCAGGGGCTTCCACATCAATTAAGCCCTCACCGATGTTCTGTTGGGTACTTGGTCCAGACCCAACACAGAGGCTCCTCTGAACAGGACTATCGCACACTCCCATCGGCTGGCCCCAAACAACCCTAAATTCCTGTCTCAACACCCCACGCATGAGAGCCTTGGCATCCAGGCATCCTCTTCCTCGGATGCATTCCCTTTAGCACCCTCAGATAGGGAATCAAAAAGGCTAAACAATTTGGAAAGTGGTGGTAGTCTTGTGCTGCGGTCTGTGAACACTGCTTGCCTTTTGGGACGCTATGCTCACTCTCTGTGGGATATGGTCGTGCAAGTTCTGCCGCAGATACCGGGGGACGCCAGTGCTATTGTCTCCCAAGCTGTCACCGATGGGAGAGACGCGGCAAAGTTCACAATCAGATGCGGGCTGGACACGACCGACTCTCTAGGTAGATCGGTTGCGACAACGGTAGCCTTGAGGCACCATGCCTGGTTGTGTACATCTGGTTTTTCGAGGAGTGTCCAACAGACTCTTACGGATATGCCTTTTGTTGGCTCCCATCTCTTTGAAGACAAGGCGGTCTCAGCTTTGGAGAGGTTCAAGGACTCTCGGGCTGCGGCTCGGTCCCTCGGCCTTTCCACTGCCCCTCACCCCCAGCAGTCTGCCTTTTGCCCCTATAGTGGACACGGAAGGGGCTTCCTGTCATGTCCCTATCCCAACCACCGTGCCACCCATGCTGTTCAGCTGCTGCGTGGCCGGGGACATGATATCCCATGTCGGCATGGGACGGGGAACCAGAGGTCTGCCCAGTCAACCCCTGCTGCAAACTCCAAACCCTCCTAATCCATCTCCTCACTCCGATCCAGTTGGCACGTCAGGATTCACCATCCCCAGCCCCATTGGGAATCCATCACTACAGACAAGGGGGGTTTTGTAGATCGTTCGAAGGGGCAACTCTCTCCCTTTCAAATCTGCCCCACCAGTCATGCATCCATCAGTCAGCTGTATTCCGTAGGATCATTTGGCACTTCTCCTCCAGGAAGTTGCGGCTCTCTTGGCACAGAGAGCCATAGTGAATGTCCCTGCACCAGATGTAGGTTGTGATTGTCATTCCTGCTACTTTCTGATACCCAAAAAAGACAAGGGCTTATGTCCTATCCTAGACCTTCAGGACCTCAGTCTCTTCCTCAAGAAGGAGAAATTCAGAATGCTCACCCTGGCTCAGGCCCTGTCTGCCTTGGACTCAGGAGACTGGATGGTAGTGTTGGACTTTCAGGGCACTTATTTCCACATTCCCATCCTGCCTACCCGCAGATGTTACCTACGATTTGTGGTAGGTCACGAGCACTTTCAATTTACCGTGCTTTCCTTCAACCTTACCAGCGCCCCTCAGTGTTCACAAAAGTGATGGCGGTGGTTGCAGCTCATCTGCGCAGGTTGGGGGTTTCAGTCTTCCTCTAGCTCGAAGACTGGCTGTTGAAGGCGGATTCACCCCAGAAAATAATCTCAGACTACGGCGAACCTGCACATGCTGGGGTTCACTATAAATGTGCTGAAGTCACACCTGACTCCCTCTCAGATGCACCCTTTCATCGGAGCTGTTCTGGACACAGTGCAGTTTCGGGCCTATCCTCCCGAAAAGCGAGTCCAAGATATTCAGGCTATGATTCTGATCTTTCAGCCCCTGTCTTGGGTTTCGGTGAGACTGACTCTGAGGCTGCTGGGCCTCATGGCCTCCTGCATCCTGCTAGTGACACATGCCAGATGGCATATGCGGGTTTAAGTTCCAGTGGGCACAGCATAAGGGACATCTCTCCGACATGGTCCAGATATCGGACGGGACTGCAAAAGACCTGCAGTGGTGGCTTTTGAATCCGCAGCAAATCCCTCTCCCTTCACCAGCCAGGTCTATCCATAGTGACAAATGCGTCACTTCTGGGATGGGGCAGCCACATGGGAGAGGCAGAGAACAGAGGCCTCTGGTCTCCGGCGGAGTCTGGGCTCCATATCAGTCTTCTGGAGTGCCAGGTGATCAGGCATGCGCTGAAAGCCTTTCTTCCCTCTCTCAAAGGGAAAGTTGTGCAAGTGTTCACGGACAACACTACAGCCATGTGGTACTGCAACAAACAAGGCGAAGTAGGGTCCAGGACCCTTTGTCAGGAGGCACTACACCTCTGGACATGGCTGGAACATCAGGACATTACCCTGATGGTTCAACATCTGGTGGGCTTTCTGAACGCCACAGCAGACAAAGTCACACGTCGATTCATAGCTGATCACGAATGGCGTCTTCATCCAGAGGTGGCGCAAGGTCTCTTTCAGCAGTGGGGAGAGCCTTGGTTAGATCTGTTTGCCAGAGAACAAGCATTGTCAGCTATTTTGCGTGTTGGAGTTTCCAAGGTGGCACTCGCTCGGAGACGCCTTTCATCTCGAGTGGAACTCCGGCCTCCTTTACGCCTTTTCGCCTAGACCATTTCTGCCCAGAGTTCTCAGGAAGATGAGGATGACTGGGCCCAAATTATCTTGGTGGCTCCGGACTGGGCAAGGAGAGCATGGCCACGGATCCCCCTCTCCGACTGCCTCTTCGAGAGGGTCTTCTGTCGCAGCAGCAGGGGATGGTTCCCCACCAGAACCTGTCCAATCTCCGCCTTCATGTGTGGAGATTGAATAGCTGCAGTTGACGGCTTTTGACCTTCCACCCGAAGTCTGTGACGTTATAATGCCAGCCAGGCGTCCCTCCACCAAAATGGTATACACCTGTCATTGACATAAATTATTGGCATGGTGTACCAACAAATCTGTTGACCCCCATCTCTGCTCCTCTTTCTGAGGTTCTTTTGTTCATTCTTTCTTTAGCCCAGCGGGGCTCTGCTTTGGGCACCCTTAAAGGTTATTTATTGGCTATTTCGGCCATTCTTAGGTTACCTGATCAGCCTTCACTCTTTAAGTCTCCTATTGTCAATCGATTCCTTAAATGTGTCACCCATTTGTTTCCTCCCACTACATTTATCATGCCTACATGGGACCTGAATCTTGTACTTACTTTCCTAATGTGTACTCCCTTCAAGCCGATGCACAATTGTCCGTTACGGCTTCTTACGTTCAAGACTGTTTTTCTTGTTGCCATCATTTCTGCTCGCAGAGTGAGTGAGCTTCAGGCTCTTTCTACAAAACATACTTGTCTGTGCACCCTGACAAAGTGGTGTTGTGCACTGAGGCTTCCTTCCTTCCCAGGGTCTTTACACCGTTTCATGTAGGCCAGTCCATCACTTTGCCTACTTTTTATGCACCTCCACAATCTTCTCATGAGGAGGAGAGACTCCACCGTCTGGACCCAAAAAGAGCACAGTCGTACTAAAGATTTCCGGGTGGATGATTGTAGGAAGCTGGTTCTGTATGTTCTAAATCAAAATGAGATATAAGTGCACAGAGTCCAGAAGTTCCCCAGACGCCTAACAGAGGCTAAAGAAGATAATACTAATGCTCTTTTGTGTGGTAGTGTGGTCGATCATTTAGGCTTTTCAGAGAGTAGTGCAAAGCATTTGTTGTACACACACAGACAATAGAAGACGCACACACTTTGGGCCAGATGTAGGAAGGCTTTTGCGCCTCGCAAACGGCGAAAAACTGCGTTTGCGAGGCGCAAAAGCCCTTACGCGATGCAGAAACACATTTTGCGAGCAGGTACCGACTCACAAAATGTGTTTCAGACTCGCAAATAGGAAGGGGTGTTCCCGTCCTATTTGCGAGTCGCATCGCAAATCAACTCACAGTTACCATCCACTTGAAGTGGATGGTAACTCATTCGCAAATGGGAAGGGGTCCCCATGGGACCCCTTCAATGCTCACAAAAATATTTTTTCAGAGCAGGCAGTGGTCCTATGGACCACTGCCTACTCTGAAAAAAAACAAAACTAAAAGGTTTCAGTATTTTTTCTATTTGCAGCTCGTTTTCCTTTAAGGAAAACGGGCTGCAAAGAGAAAAAAAAACTGCTTTATTGAAAAGCAGTCACGGACATGGTGGTCTGCTGTCTCCAGCAGGCCACCATCTCCGTGAGTGCCTAGACTCGCTATGGGGTCGCAAACTGCGACCGACCTCATAAATATTTATCAGGTGGGTCTTTGCGACCCCATAGCGAGTCGCAGAAGGTGTCTGAGACACCTTTCTGCATCGCGAATTGCGAGTTGCAATTTGCTAGTCGCTCTGACTCGCAAATTGCAAGTCGCAATTTGGCATGTACCTACATCTGGCCCTTAATTACTTAACTCCAGACCAATGATTTTTATGTCTCAAAAATATCTTTACTTCATTTATTTTTAGAACTACAAGATTCAAGTTGCAGGTCAGTACTTCAATAGATTTGTATTTCACACATGCATCAACAGTACTTTGTTTGAAATTGGTAAGTTATACAGTTTTGAAAATATTGGCCATTATCTGTTTTAAAAATAAAAATGGACACTGCAATTTTCAGAAACAGTTCCTGTGGGGAAGAAATGTTAGTTTGTTTTTCAGGTACGTTACGTACAACAGTTACAGTTTCAGTCTCTGGCTTTTAGGAAGTCCACTGGTTGGGGTTCAAGTTAACCCCAAACTTATACCACCAGCAACACAAGGCCGCCCGGGTACAGAGTTCAAAGATGACCAAATTTAATGTTGGCTCCTGTGGAGACAGGGGGTACTTGGAATTAGGCGTGCCTGCAGGTAAGGACCCACGGTTCGGAGGGCAGACCAGTGGGGATTAGAGGAGCACTGGAGAGGCCACAAGTAGGCACAAAACACACATCCTTAGCCTCACAGGGTCGGCTGGGTGCAGGGTGCAAACAGGACGTTGGGCTTCCAATGCTGGTCTATTATGGGACCCCGGGGGTCACTCAGAGGCTGCAGGCGAGGTCCAGGGGGCCGTCTCAGGCAGACCACAGGCTGGACAGGGAAGAGGGCCGCCTGCTGAACATTGCTGCACCAGAGGTTGGGTTCTCCAAGGCCTGGGGGCTGCGGGTGCAGTGTCTCTTCAGGCGTCCGATATCTTTGTCTGGAGCTTCGCGGTCAGGGGGGTCCTCGGGATTCCCTCTGCAGGCTTCGTTGTGGAGGGGTGGAGAGGTCAACCCAGGGTGTGCACTTGCTCGCAATCGCCGGGGGTACCATCTCTAGCAGGGTGGACCACCTAGACACAGGCCGTGTGCATCTGGTGCAGAGTGGTCAGGGCTCACGCATCCGGAGTGAGGAGGCAGTCTTTAGTTTTTTTTTTTTTCTTAGACAGGGCTGTTGTTCTCTGGAATTCTTGGTCCTTTTGGTTGAAGAGCAGTCCTCCGGAGCTTAGCGGAGGTCGATGGTCCCACTGAAAGTGCCGCTACTTTTTTTGCTGGTACTTCGAAGCAGGAGACAGGCTGGTAAGGCTGGGACCAAAGCAGTTGTCTTCCTTCTTCTCTCCTGGGAGTTTCAGCTAAGCAATCCTTCTTCTTGTAAGTTGCCAGGAATCTGGTGAGCTCGGTTCAGGGAAGCCCTTAAATACAAGATTGAGGCGTTACATGGGTAAGAGGGCACTAGCCAATGGCTACTGTCCCTGAGGGTGGATACACCCTTCTTGTGTCCACTCCCTTTGGGTATGGGGGGACACAGACCTAGCTCTGTTGGTCTCTGTCCTCCAAACCAAGATGGAGGATTCTGCATCCTGGTTTTTCTTACGTTTACCACCGAAATTGCCACCAAAAGTGGGGCTTTGTCTGTGGACGTCATCTCCACTAGCTGGAGTGCCCTGGGGCACTGTAACATGAGGCCTGAGCCTTTGAGGCTCACTGCCAAATGTTACAGTTCCTGTGAAGCACCTCCACCCAGAGCAGGCTTTCTTTCTGTCCTCAGAGAGCAAAAAGGCCCTCACCCTATGGGGTCAGAATCTTGTCTGCTAGTAGCAGGCTGGCACAGACAGGTCAGTCCTACACTAGCAGTTTGGCTAACATACAGGGGGAATCTCCAACATGCCCTCTGTGTGCATTTTTTGATAAATCCCACACTGGCATCAGTGGGGGTTTACTGTGCTGAGAGGTTTAATACCAGACTTTCCAGTATTCAGTGAAGCCATTATGGAGCTGTGGAGTTTGAAATGTCAAACTCCCAGACCATATACTTAATATGGCCACACTGCACTCAAATGTCTATGAATGGACTTAGAACTTGTAAGGGCATGTTGCTCATGCAGCTATACCCTCATCTGTTGTATAGTGCACCCTACCCTAAGGCTAAAGAGCCTGCTAGAGGGGTGACCTACCTATGCCACAGGCAGTGTTTTGTGGGTAAGGTGCCCTGAGGGGGATGCCATGCCGACTTTGCATTTTTTACCCACCAACACACACAATCTGCAATGGCAGTGTGCATGTGTTTGGTGAGGTGTTTCTTAGGTTGGCATAGCACATGCTGCAGCCCTTAGGATTCCCCCTTGATCACTGGCTCCTTTGGTACCACTGGTACCTTTTACATGGGACTCAACCGTGTGCCAGAGGTGTGCCAATTGTGGAAACAATGAAACATTTTTAGGGAAGGAACACTGGTGCTGGGGCCTTGTTAGCAGAATTCCAGCACACTCTGTCAACTCAGCATCAATACCAGGCAGAAAGAGTGTGTGTGTGGGGGGGGGGGGGGGGGGGGGGGGGGGGGGGGAGAGGGGGGTGTAACAGCAACAAGTGCCAGTTTCCTACAATAATCAACTCTTTGTTGGATATGTGGGTGCCAACAAAGGGAAGGAGATGCAAAAAAGTACCATCTCTTGATGGGTACTTCTTTGCATCAAGATGTGCTACGCTTTGGCCAAGAGACACCCCTGAGGGCTTGCATGCTCATTCCACCACAGTGACTGCTGCTTCCCCTGAATTTGCATGCAGAGTTCCTGTCCTGGTTATTTGCCAGGCAGCTACTGGGCATCTTTGCATACGATTGCTAAACATTGCTGCCTGGACAGTCAGGTCTGCCGGGACGGCTACATTGATTGTTTGGTCCTGCAGGACTTTCTAGTATGATCTTGGTTCGCAGTCTACCTCTGAGGATGGCATTGCTTGGGTATCTGTTCTAAGGTAAGGAATCTGCAACTAGAAGTCTGTATCAGATGTACAAGTTACTTACCTTCTGTAACAATATATCAGGTGGAGACATATTCTAGTTGCAGATTCCTTACCGACCCACGCATCCTCCCCTCTTGCAAACTGATTTCTAGGGACAGGGCTTCCTCATTCAGGGACTAAGCTCTGGCGCACCAATCTCAGTGTTCTTCGCAGCTCTGTGCTTTGGCATGAAAATTTGTGAAAAGAAACTGACCTCACTGCGCTGTCGGCATCTATGTACTACTCCTGACGTCATCACGGTGACCACCAGGCCAACGACGCCCATAGAGTTGAGCTATGCCACCTACCGATGCACAAGGGTATTGCTCGAGGAAAAAAATCTCCGGATCTAGTCTGACGCCCGGGGTAAGGAATCTGCAACTAGAATATGTCTCTACCAGATATATTGTTGTAAGTTGTACGTTACTGCTCCACCCTGCATACCTGAAGTGTCTTTTTTTTATTAATTTTTTACTTTTTTTATTTGAAGAGGACTCTCTTGGTGGATGGGGAGACCTTACCCCACATGAAGTTCTCAGCGATCCATAATCAGTTAAGATCTTAGTGCCTTTTTGCTGTATGCCTAACTGTTTGGGATGAATTTCTGCCCCCAAGCTTTGATGGTATATATATTCTGACCAATACATGCTCGTTAGTGTTTTATTTTTAATGGTTTAACGTGTATCGCATTACATAGGCATATTCCACACTTGCGTTTATACAGTTTTGATCTTTTGTTGGCAGCTGCTCTTGTTTTGTAATATTTTTTCTGTTTACTTTTGTATTTTGTGTACATCTCTTGCCTAACCTTGATATTAGACATGAATTATTTTAAAATGGATTCATTCATTATTGCTTGCTTCATTATTAGTTGCATGAGCCAACAAATGTTGACTCTTGGGAATGGTTGGGTTCTTTTGTCTACTGTATTTAGCTAGAATCCCGAACAACCCTCCTTGCATCTTATGACTTGAGAATGCTTGTGCCTCAAAATTGTATCTGTGTTTTATATTGAGAAATTGTTAGGAGGCACCAGCATTATACTAAAAGTACAAATTAATTTCTTATCTATCTGCACATTTTTTTTTTCTGGAAAAAGAGCGCATACATAATTTGATACACCTGTCCATCACTACTTTTCACTTTAACATTCTCTGAATAGTAGTGAACACCTGCATAAATCCACCTTTCAGAAGAGCCATGATGCTGACATTTGTCATCAAGATGCGATTGCTTGAACCGCTAAGCTCTTTCGGTCTTACTACATCCCACTATTGTTCAGTGGTAGTTTAAAAGCACAGTGATTACAGTTTACAAGTGTAATTTCTACTTGATTTGAAGAATATAGATTGCTGGGTACCATTTGCTTACAAAGCACCTTGTGAACACTGAGCTTTTTCACACTTTGCTACACTTGTATAGAGCATTAGCAGAGATGTATTTGCTTACTGTAGCTTCTAATGGTGGTTTGCTTTTGTGTTTTTTTTCCCCCCCTTTGGCGCGCCTCTGCCCTCGCTCTCTATCTTCGTTGTGCTGCTCTACTTGCCACAACACTGTGCGCATACTTTTACGTGCACCACTCGCCGATGGTACTCTTGCCTGCTCCAACCAACTCTATCAGCTGTTGGTGAAGGGGGTGAATGAAACCCTGGTAGCCCAGAGGGTTGTTCCTGCTCTCATTACTCTCTCCAGTGACCCTGAAATGTAAGTTTTGCCTCTGCCTTTTACATCTGACATCCCCATGTCTAGTGAGAAATACCTCTCAGTTTCCTTCCGCATCATTACTTATTTGATTTTGCACTGGATGGCACTAATCTTTCTAGTGCACAAAACATGCAGAGGTCATTTTCCTTAAAAATAATTTCCACATCATCTGACATAAATTTAAGCTCATTTTTGTAAGCTACCTAAATATGCATCTCAGTTGGGGGAAAACTGATCAAGAATTGTCGCAGCAGAGGGACCAATATTTCTAGCTGTGGATTGACTGATGTATTTCTCACAAGCTGATGTATTTCTCACAAGTCAAGGAGTTGTGCAGTTAACTTCAAAATATGATAATTAACTTCAAATTCTTGAGCGTGGACAAAAGAGCCTAAGCAATTCATTATGCTGTATTCTGTGTGATTGTATACATCTTGCATAGCCAGTGAACGTAGTCTGCCCATCCTCAGTCACAGAAGACCAGGTATCAGTCATTTTTTACCAAACCATTTTTTATTGCATGTTGACTGGTTACAGCTGACCCTTCGAGGCATACGTGAAGCATTAATTGACAAGCGTGTTGCACCGGCCCTTGTTACCTTGTCCAGTGATCCTGAATTGTGAGTTTCACCGTCTGCGACTTTAACATTTCTTCGGGTTGTTTTTTCTCTTCATTTATTATTAAATACTGTATTGCATTTATATAATTCGAAAGTATATATATTTATTTAAGATACCTACTTGCATGTTGGTTGCATTTTCATTTGCGTAATGTTCCCTTTCCTTTATCTTCTACTAGCTCGGTAAGAATAGCCACAATACCAGCATTTGGTACCATCATGGAAACCGTTACTCAGCGAGAGGTAAGGGTTACACCAAGGTCCCGGTACAGGCACTTGATTTGAGACCAGAGTCATAATTTCTGATTCGCTTAAATATGCTTACTTAGCACCTCTAATACTTGATAAAGAAATTTAGGCTGAGAGTATTTCAGTGTAATTATGGTAAATAAGGATAAATAGTTTTAACCTCCCTTGGAAACGTATAACCCTACTCCCAGTAAATAACCATCAGTCTTAATTGAGAAATGAGCCAGACAACAGCAGTCGTATGCCTTTACACTTTAATCAATTATAATTGACTGTACACCCGTTCTAAGATCCCACACTAGCCTTTGCCCCTTTCCAGTGATGTTGTGCTTGACACATTGCTTGTTCTACCTTCTCTCCTCTGGTGTAACACCTTTCCCCTTTGGTCACAGCCTCAGAGAGAAGCGTGATCTTCTTCTTGACCACTATCAAAATATCCCTCTGAAGGATACATCTAACTGTAGATTCTTGACCTTATATTATCCCGCAGCCTGGAGAATCTGGATACTCGAATGGGGTGTGACTGACATTGATGCCATCAACCTTCTCTTTGGAGTCAGGGTGGATGGGTGGGTTCAAATCCGCCTTTGCTTTCTTATGTTTGTACTTAGACTTACCAGAAGATTTTGAGCGGGTATAAAGCTGTTGTGGGACTTGGAACAGGATCCAGGAAAGACTGCAATTACGTTTGTGTGGCGACATACATCTTTACAGTTTGTAGATGGGAGGTCTACAACTAGCTTTACTGAAGTCATAGGTTTTAGTCTTAAAGATGGAGAGAAGCTTTGGAACTCACTGCTCGGAGAAACCTACGGAGAAAAGGACAGCACACATTTGCTTATTTTTCTGTCTAGAAAAGCACATCCTGATGTTGGACCCAGATAGTACATTTTTAGGGTGCCACCACCATCAAGGCTCATTCTGATCTTTCGTTAAATTAGTTGTAACATCTACAGAGCATTAGTCAAAATTGAGGTGGTAGGGCTAATCCTGTCTAATATTGTGCCCCTCTACTTAAAGCTAAGGTGCTAAGAAATGCTGGAGCCTTGTTTTTAATGTGAAGGCAAAGCAGACAATCATAGCCTTTGATCAGTCCTACAATACTTCTAGACATTAGATTTAGTGACATCCTTTCTTAGAACTCTTGCAGGCTAATGCCTCTCACTTGGAGCTGAAGATGTGAAGCGATGCAGTGCTTCCTGTGTCACACCTAGCAGCAGGTGTAATGCTCCATTTATGTGCAGTGGCCTGTTGCAAGTCTGATGTAAAAAAAACTGCAGCGTTGTTGCATGCATTAGTGATCTTTTGTGGTGCTTGTGTACTTACATATTATTCGCTGAACCATGCCTCATCAGCTGTCTTGGTGAGGTCATGCCGCAGACGAAAGTTCTTGCAAGCAGGGCACAGGATCACTTTTGCAAGCACTATTTTACTATCTTGGATTGAGGGACCACTAGCACAAAATAAATGCATGGGTGGTGTTTTGGTTGCAAAAAGTACAGCTAAGAAAGAAGTCACTAGTATTTGACAGTCCTTTCTTGGGAAGATGCTTTTCGTCCTGCTGTCTCCTGACCTGATTACCTCGTGTCCAACCACTGGCATTTCTGTGTTTTTGTAAAGCATTTTATTAGCATTTCAAACTATATTTAACAGTAGATTGTCAAATTATTTAGACAGTAATAGTGCCTAAATGCTTCAATAACCTTAGTTAATAATACATATGCACTGTAATCTCACCCACTGAATGACCCATCATAGAGGAACCAGCCAAACGCCTGCAAAACAATCCTCTGACAAATTCCAGAGCCCCCTCTTCCCAGACCTGGGACTTCAGGCCAAGCTACATGCACTTTACCCACATAGACCAAATTCTAATGTATTAATTACTTCAATACCTCACACCATATAAGTTGAATGTCATAACGGGTACCACGGATAAGTAAAGCCCTCGATGCTCCTTGAGTGATGCAGGATTCCTGCATATGTCATGGGAATGTGCAACTATTGCTGCATATTGTCTTCAAGTGCTGCAAGAACTGGAACGGGTTACACACTGCCCAAGTATTGAAGCATTGAATATCTGTCTGCTGATTCTCTGCCCTGGATCCACAGCTACTAACTTGAGTTCCAGATTAATTGACTTGGAATTAGTAGTGCCTAAACGGGCATTTGCTATGCATTGGCAGTTACCTGATGGCCCACAGCATAGTAGGTGGAAGAAGGAGGTCCTGAAATGGGCTACAGCTGAGGAGGTGGCTCTGTGAATGGAACAGCAAAAGGGGACTTCGGGGTCACTGTATAGCAGTTGAATGGGCTTCCCTCATTGCTGGCTTCCATGGGCAGGAGGGGGAGGCATCTGGGCCGCAGTCGTCGGAGGGGACTACCACATAGTCTGGCCAATGACAAGTGGCTCAGGACAATACTTACTTGTAGCGGAGACAGATGGTTGGGGTGAGAGAGCTACACTTGATGATGATTGATGAATGAATGTGTTCTGATCGAAGAGGGGAAATATGGCTCGGCACAAGTGGTTTGAATGTTGGTTCCTTTTTGTTATCATTTTAGTTACCAAACTTTTGCGACTTATACTGCAACACAGGTATATAATAAGTGATTTAAGCACTGATAATGTGCATGGTGAATGAGATGTTAGCTTCAGGACGGTGCGGAATACCGAATGTGATAAATTACGAAATAAGTATCAATAAAAAGTTTTTGTTTTTATCCTAGTTATTTTGCTGACCAAAGGTCAGAGGAGCAGCATTCTGCCCATAGTTTACTATGCCCTATTTGTAGGGTACATGTGGGTTTATTCATTATGCAGATTTTTATGTGAGACTTTAACTGTGCTGTTTATTAATCTGTGAGAAATGTTCCCTCTCGTTTGTGAGACAGCCTGTCCTATTACTGTGAATTGATTACAAGCCTAGTATTCCATTATTTAATTATGCTACAATTTTCTGCAACCTTGATTGTTTGCACAATTTCATTCCAGGGGAATAGAGGATATCTGCTTTGTGCTGCCACCAGTTACAGATTAAAGCTTGAAGAGAAAGAAGAGGGCTAATTGAATCTTGTCTGTAAAGTGCTGGAAAGTTATTTTCCATAAAGATGCTTGTGTCAATGGGGAAGTGTCAGGAGAAGTAACAGTAGACAGTTGAAAATAAAACACAGTGACAATTCCTGACCCCTGTTCATCAGTGTCGAGCAACATTCCATCTCCTTGCTTCAACCACAAAAATAGAGATTGAATCCTCTGGCAGAGGTGAGGTCAGGGCACAGAGGTTGCTCCTGTCTTTTGGGTAGTTATTCCAGAAGATTTCTCATCATTTACACTTCTCCATACGTCAGACTAACATTTTTTTTATTTTATTTTTATTTTTATAGAATAATACCCCTCATCTGACTCTAGGGTGCAGTGTAAGCAATGGATGTGCTTAATCCACCTGACATGACACTGTGGATCTGTGAAGGTGCTACCCATGTCTGTAATGTCAGTTATGTTTCTGTGCACCTCAGACACAGGACCAGAGTATAATAGGCACCAGTATGCTCACTGATGTCAATTCCTGTTATTCTGCACTTCATGAACACTTGATGCTTCATTCATGAAAGCGCCTCAGATTATCCAATTACTAGAACAGATGTCTTCTTCGAAGATCTTATGTTTAAGCCTAGCTTTAAGTGTTGCTTGCAGATGTCTCCATTGTATCCCCATGAAATCTCATATTGTGTCTTGGCTCCAACTGCAACTCTGCAGCATTTGACTTGTGTCCTCGATGCTTCTGCAGGTCATCAGGGAGCTGGAGGCTGTTATTTTTGGCCAAGGCTCCCAGGACCATGGCAGAGCATGTCCCTTCCTGTGCTCAAAAGTCTTGTAAAGGAAATGATCTCTCAAGCGGCTATCCCACAAGCAACACAATAGGAAGGAGAAACCCTCTTCTCAAGGAAGCCGAGCCAGTCCAAGGACTGGTGAGAGACTGTCACAATTCACAAAGCCAAACTCTTCCCTCTTTTGGTGCGAGCTTCAAAGCTGCAAAAGATCCAGGCAGAATTTCTTGATCCAGCTGCTTGACCCCACGCAGATCAATGTCCGTCCATGTGCTATGTTGGATATATTTTGTATGACTGGTACTGTCTGGGAATCTCCCCAGGGGCCGGTTCGCTCCACAAGGCTTGACAACTTTGGTGGCTCCAATGCTGACACTTCACCGTAAACGTGACAGATGAAAAATATGATGACTCTGAGGCCAAAAATCAGCTTCCTCCTTTTTACTCTGCTGGTTTTTACCTTGAATTACAAAATGCCCAGTTGTTTTGATACCCCAATGAAAAAGGATCCTCTTATCATGGTGCCATGTGAAGCTGCAGAACCTCTAGAATTGATTTTGCATTCTAAGGAGTCCGACTCCAACATTCTGACTGTAATGCAACCTACTTCTTCAGTTGCAGAGCCCTTGCTTCAATGTAACGAGGCACTACTGACACACGTTTTAGCTGCTTTAGAAATGGCATGAATAAGCTCTGTAGTTCACATTACCAGAAACTGTAGGCCAGCCCACGGGTACCTTGTGGCCGGGATCGGACACACATCTGGATGGCATGATACTCCAGGTATTTTGATCCCTGTGAAGCAGCACCTGCAAATAAATGTATTGGAGCTGTGCATGGTCCGTTTTGCACTGAAGCCATTCCTCCCTTACCAATCAGATTGTGTTGGACAACACCCCCACTGTCCTTTACGTCAGCAGACAGGGTTGTGTGGGGTTGTGGCCTCCCTTTTGGGAGACAATTCCCCTGTGGCATTAGGGGGAACAGGAGGGTATTTTTCCAATGCCAGCCCATCTGGTAGTTTCTCTCAATGTAAGAGCAAATGTTTTCAGTCTCCTGTTGCTGAGAGACCATGAGGCGGAACTGCTCCCAAAGTGATGGTAGTGTTCTTCTTCAGATTGGAACTTCCTTCCATGGACTGATTCATCTTGGCCTAGAATAGAAATTCCCTTCAATGTTGTGCCATGATATTCCTCTGCATGGTTCCCTGGGGGGAGACCTTCAGAGTCAGGTAATTCCATGCCCTGCTGTATACACTTCCACCAATTATGCTTCTGTCGAAAACCTTGCATAAGGTGTGAGAGGATCAAGCTCTGCTGATTCTGAATTCCTAACATTTGACATGGGAGATCTGTTCTGTTGAACTATTGGCAGTCAGTATTCGGAGGACTTTTCCTATCCTATCCTGGGTGAAGTGTGTATTGCAGCTGAATGCATAGGTCTTTCACCTCCGTCCTCAAACGCTGTAGCTACACTCATGGAGGTTGAGCCGTGCCAGCTAAATTCCTTTTGCCTCCATGACGGAGTTGCAAATGCCATCTTCACTCGAGTCACTGGAACAAATATGTGCAGCGTTGTGAGTCAGAAGGCTTGGACACATTGAACTCGTTCCTTTGTGATGTTGTGTGCTGGCACAATCTCTTGCACTCTTCTCCTCATTCCACCCAGAGGAGAAGCGGTAACAGAATGGACCTTAGGCATGCAGTCTCTTAAATGATTTGTTCTTAGTAGCAAAGAATGGATATTCAGCTCTTTGTGGGCTTTGCCAGAGCCACGAAAGGCAAGGTAGTGTCCTAGTACACCATTCCATGATATCCATTATGCCTTGGCCAAGAAATATTCTCCAGAAGGCTACTTCCATGACTCTCAATAGAAGCGTTCCTATGGCTGACATGTAACCATGGTGCTCATTTGCTAAACATTACAGCATAATAGCTATACCACACAACAGTGGACTACATGCCTTCCTCATTCCTGTCTTTTGGTGGATATTGCTTAGGCACTCATTCTTAAGGTAGGGAACCTACGGGAGGATGTAACCATCAGAATGAAAAACGTTCCTTTAAAAAAAAAAAAAAAAACGTTGTTATTAATTTTAAAGTAACCTAATCCACAGTCAAACAAGGAACATGTTTGTTGGCCAATCAACCGTTGGGAATATGTACACAACAGAATGTAGGTATGCCGGCTATTCAGAAATTGAGGTTGATATGGTAGGATTTATTACATAATACAACATTCTAAAAGCCCTCGCATTTGCACTTGTACATCGTCACTCACCCCTGTTGATAATCATGCAATGAAATTCTAACGTGTTCTAAGGACCTTGTATAAGCACTACCCCCCATGCCTAGTGTCAGCCTAGTGTTATAACTATCCATCCACATAACATAAAGGAGAGAATATCCCTAGTGCGGGCCATCATGCAAAGAAGGGAACCCAGAAGGGTCTGTCATGTTGCTACTGATTGGATGAACATGTACCTCCCCAGGCATTCTTGTGCATATGGGGTGGCTATTTAAGGAGATGATTGCTCATCATCTGATGATAGGGAATCTTGTTGGTCAAGCGTTGTCACTAAGGCCTCCCAGGTGCCCTGTCCCCTCTTAGCTTCCTGCAGTCTGATCACGCTCTCATTCCCCGCCCATTTTAGCAGTTCCTGCCTCCAGCACTCAAGGGTCGGGCCACAGGGTTCTTCCAGTGTCTAGCTATTTCCCATTGAGCTATGCTAAATCTTGGAATTGGCTTGTGATTTTCGTTTTAGTTGTGTAAGGGAAACAAATAGGTATGCAGTGTCCGGGGGTAGATGGAACCTCCCGTCCAGTAACCAATGTGAGCACCCTTGTGATACCCTCCCAATATTCAAGTAGGGACTTACAGCTCCAAAACATATGTAAGAACTCAGCTTGGGGCTCACCACACTGAGGGCATTTAGCATCCTGCTGTCCAAAGTTTTGGCTAATTTTACCAGCAGTGAGATATGCCCTATGTAGTATGTAAAAACTGCTGAGTTTAAATTGGGCATTTCAAGACGCCTTGGGTACGTGCTGTAGGATATGTTCCCAACCCCTTGTCTGCGATTGGGCTTCCCAAATCTTCCTCCCAGCGCAACTTAAGAGCTATCAAAGGGGTCATCAGCTCATGCCTCTGTCGCCTGTATAAGCAGGTGACTGCTTTGAAAATTCTGTGAACCTTCCAGAGACAGTGACCAAATATTGCCAGCCCTCGGAGTGGGGCAGTTCTACTAGACCCTGCTTTTACTGCCAACAGAGCATGGTTGTTACCGCTGTCTGTGGAAGGAATTGCCCAGGGACTAGAGCATAACATTCCTAGAAGTTCATGAAGGGCAAGAGGTTCTCTGCTTCATAAAAAGCACCCACTGTTGTTGCTCCTGCAATTACCCTGCCATTCGACACCGTGCAGTAGCGCTATCAAAAAGCACATCAGGATGTCAGGGGAGTACGGTGTCTTTATCCTCGTTCTGCGCAGGCAGTGATCCGAGCCACAACGCATTACTGTTCTCTTCGTAGTATCCACAGCAGATGGGGATCGTGGGCGAAAAAGGACGCCGGCCAACCTACTTATGTCTGGGGCGCCGGTGTGCAGTCCTCTGTCAGGTGACAACCGACTTGGTATCCACTGGGTCAGCCAATGGATTTGGGCCACTAGATAATACAATTTGAATTGTGGAATGACCAGTCCCCCCTCCGTACCTGGCCTCTGGAGTGTAGACAATGCCCCTTTCCTGCAGCCTGTACCCCACAGGAACCCTGTTGTGATTGCATCTGATAGAGACTTCTAGTTGCAGATTCCTTACCTTAGAATTTTCCCCCAGGCGTCAGACTGGATCCGGAGATTTTTCTTCGAGCAATACTCTTGCGTGTCGGTAGGTGGCATCGATCGACTCAGTAGGTGTTGTGTTCACCGTGATGACATCGGCAGTAGTACATAGACACCTCCCTTGCGCAGTGACGTCAGTTCTATTCTTTCCGCGCCACGCGCTGATCCGAAGAGAGCTACCCTAGGCTATTTCTTGGCCGAATTCGACCGTTTTGTTGAAGTTTTTGGTGACGATACCGACGTGCAAGGGTATTGCTCAAAGAAAAATCTCCGGATCCAGTCTGATGCCTGGGGGAAAATTCTAAGGTAAGGAATCTGCAACTAGAATATGTCTCTACCAGATATTTAGTTACCGAAGGTAAGTAACTTGTACATCTAGGTCCCTGAAACAAGAGTGGGGGACCCAAACTGGTAGGTTTACAAAGATGTAGAGCAAGTGCGGCAATGCTGCTATTTTTAACAGCGCTCCATGGCCCGGTACTGAGAGCGGAAGGGCCCTCCAAAAATCATTGCTAGCCCAGAGCCCTTGGATGGCCTTCCCAACATTGCCCTCCAGTAAATCCTCCAGGTCATGGTAAATGTGTACCCCCAAGTATGAAAAATAATGGGGCTCCCAGTGCAAGGGCTGTAGGTTTGGCTCTGGTCCTCTCGAGGGTGGCACTGGGAAGATACAGGGTTTTCACCATTTGAGTCAAAGGTGTGAAAAATTCCCAAAGTGCTCTGAGAAGTTCCGAGCTCTTGTAAGAGCTCTGTCCCGTATCTTCAAGGAAAAAGAGTAGGCCATCAGTGTAATATGATGTTCCTGGACACCCACCCGTATTCCACCCTAAGAGTAGCTCGTCCTGGCATGACAAGCAGGGGGCTCCATTGCAAGTGCAAAAAGAAGGGTTGATAAAGGACACTCCTGCCTTGTTCCACCGTATATTCCTCTGAGATGATTCTGCCCATGCATACCCTTGCCTGCGGATTCATGTGCAATAGTTTTGTCCAGGCCACGAAACCATCACCCAGCCCAAAGCGCCTCATAACTTCATGAAGGTATGACCACTGCAGGCTATCAAGCGCTTTTTTTATATCAACGGCAGAAATCACTGCTTTTGTCCTGTCATAAGTGTCCACCTCTTATATCATCAGGAGCCGTCTTATGTTAAGGGTAATATTACGACCTGAGATAAACTTTTCTTGGTCTCTATGGATTAGGGTAGGCATATGTTGGAGCAATCTGGTGACCATGATTCTGCTGAGTATTTTATGATTGGTGTTCAACATCGATAGAGGGCAGTAAGATGTTACATCAGTGGCCTCTTTTTCCAGTTTTAGTAGAGGCACTGTGGCTGTAGGATATGCATGCCTTTGGGTGCATGGTAGAGATCAACTAGCGTAGGGGCTAGGCACGCCTCAAAACTTGAGAAAAACTCCACTGGGAGTCCATTGATACCCAGTGTTTTTTTTCTGGGCTATCTGTTTTATAGCAACCCTGATCTCGGAGAGTGTAATGTTCTTGCCTAGATCCTCTGCAGCCTGTGGCGGCAGCACCGGAAGGGTTGCTTCCGATAAATCATCTAATGCTTCCTCTCCAAATAGGTCAGTGTGGCAGTATAGGGCAGAGTAGTAGGTGCAAAATGCTCCATTGATATTGTTCTGTCTGTACAGCCTATCTCCGTTGATGGGTTTCAGTTCAACAATCACGGAGCCACATTTAGCTTGATTTGCCAACCATGTTAGCAGTGCCCCAGTCCGGTCTTGTTTGGCATGAGCCAGAATCATGTAGTTTTTGTAATCGAAAGATCGGAGTCGCTCCACTTCTGCCACCTTTCCCTAGGGCCCCATACTACACCTAGCTGCCTCGTTAATGGGCGAGGAAGCGTGACGGAGCTCATCTCTCCCCAGCTCAGCCTCTACTGCTCTCTGCTGTCCTCTGAGTCTCAGAAGAGCCGAAGCATATGCCGCAGGTCGCGTCTTCTCGATCTCGCGACCACCACTGTGTACTTTCTCACCATTAGTGTGTACACTGCGGTGTGAGGACGTTGCTGGAGCCCGGCTGTGGTCTTACGCCGCCTCTACTGGTGCACAACTATCGCTCCTCCACTGCTGCAGTCAGACGCCATCTTGAGAGCTGCAGCTCTTGCCGTTTCATTCTGATGCGGGGAATATTTGGCTAATTCCAGGGTAGCGGGAGTGAAACGTGCAACATTAATCTTCATGGGGTCTAGCTTGTAAGGACTTGCTTGTGGGGTTCCCCAAGCTATTAGAAAAGACAGGATGTGGGCGGATGGGGTGGGGGGGGCTCTCTGGCGAGCTCAGAGATCCAAGGCCTCCCACTACGGTGTCCCCGGCCACATCCCCAAAACTTTCCTACCTTGGATAACAATATCGGGCTGAAAAGTGAAATGACCACACACCTCACCATTAAGGGGTAAAAGGCCGCTTTAATAGAACAGGTCTGGTAAAATACAACCTTGGCATATAGCCTCACAAAACTACCTAGACCTCACTAGTACAAAAATCATCACCTAACCCCTCCCCCTCCCTCTAAACTGACCCAACTGCACTACCCCTTGTCCCATCCCCCACCTTGACCCGACTAACCCTTTTACCCATCTGTCCTGCAGTCACCTTATCCATTTACCCTTGTCTGTGCAAATTCCCTGCCCTCTCCTCTTTCTGATCTACCCCTTCCCCTCCGAAAGGCCAATATGCAAATTACACAAACACCCTTCCCAACCAGACCTGACTATCAGCGGCAATGACATGAAACATAAAACCCCTCCCTTAAACACAATCCCAACAATTTTTTTTAACTAGACCTGCCCTGTTAAAACATGAAACAGCAAAAAATTCTGAAATTCTAAACCACTGGGAAATAAAGAAAGTTAAAAACAAAGTCAACCCAAAAACACCCTTTCCCCATTAAGAAAACTTGAAGCTTAAAATCCACAACAAAGAGGGAGGGCGGGCGGGCACAAAGACAAAACGCCCACTGGGTGTGACAACGGCCAAAGAGGCCGCCCACACCCAGCCCCTGCCTTTTATCTCCTCTGCCACGTCACCGCCCTATCTTGCCCATAAACCAATCCCTGTTCGGGCTCGTGGAACATTCCACCAAAGCCCGATAAACCCGGGGGGAGACGGGCAAGCCCTTTGCTCCCCCCAAGTCCCCATCGGGCTGAAAAGTGAAATGACCACACACCTCACCATTAAGGGGTAAAAGGCCGCTTTAATAGAACAGGTCTGGTAAAATACAACCTTGGCATATAGCCTCACAAAACTACCCAGACCTCACTAGTACAAAAATCATCACCTAACCCCTCCCCCTCCCTCTAAACTGACCCAACCGCACTACCCCTTGTCCCATCCCCCACCTTGACCCGACTAACCCTTTGACCCATCTGTCCTGGAGTCACCTTATCCATTTACCCTTGTCTGTGCAAATTCCCTGCCCTCTCCTCTTTCTGATCTACCCCTTCCCCCCCGAAAGGCCACACAGGAAAACCCGAAGGCGTTTTCCTGCCCCCACCCATCCCATCCATCCCATCTATCCCATAAACGTTCCCCTAATAACTCTGCGATTAGCAACCTAAGCTCCAGTAAATAATGTTAATTCCCCAAAAACGATAGATGCACCCCATCCTGCCGAAAAAGATCAACATCAAACACCCCAATATTTCCATGATACAAAAATGAAAAACCTTGAGATTTACAAAAACTCTTCATCTCCCTATTAATTTTCCGACGTTGCTTCTCAATACCTTTAAATGAATTAGAACCCCTCCAAACCCTTCTCGGCACTAAACCCGTCCAACCTATATGTGTACCTGACCAACATTCCTTAATCCGACCTAAATCCATCTTCATGACCTTCAGTAACCCAATACCTGACAATGCCACCAAATCATTTTCACCCAAATGTAACACCAACAAGTCTGGACAAACCCCCCGTTCCATTCTTTTGGCCAATACATAAAGTAACTCACCCCATCTCATCCCACTCTTTCCTACCCAACTAACTTTTATCCTTGAACCATCAAGCCCCAGCTGCCTCCCGAAATGACGTGATGCGGCTTGCTTCTCTGCCCAGCGAACAAAAGAGTGTCCAACAATCCGTACGGCGCAAACTTTGTCTGGACCCCCGACACAACCTACAAAAGAGAATATGTTAAATAGCACATCCATTCATACCACTCGCTATTTGAAATAGGAGGAAAAATAACTAGAGAGGAATGAAAAGAATGGAAGACAAAAAAGAAATTATACAGAAAATGATTCCAGAAGAAGAAAGGCAAGAGAACCTTACTGTTTAAAAGAACGCACATACCTTTTAAAACAGCCCGACCTCCACCTACCCAAATGTTTAATCAACTGATCTGATTTACCTTGACGTCTTGCCTCCGTAGCAGCCCCAATTCTAAAAGAATGTGTACCATAACTACTAGGTTCCAAACCCGCCCTCTTGACCGCCAACCTCAAAACTGCTAGAAACTGTGATGTTAATAACTTCGACCCATCCTGATGAACAAATACGAACCTTGAAAATTGTGACTTCAGGCTGAAAAAGAAAACCAACAACGCACCGGGCAATCAATAGAATGAACCGCCGACAAACATTCTTCCTGTCCCCTCCCCAACTGATCCCCTTTTGAAAATGGCAACCATATAAATAAACCCCCTTTTTCCACCTGAACATTCTCACAAAGGAGCCCATCCGTCCCTCTCACACCCAACAGCTCTGAAATCCAAAAAGCCCCATGAAACAACTATGACATACACATCGAAATCAAACTTACCTCCCACTCAGAAAAACACAATTCACTCAGAACCCTTAATAAGGCCTGCAAAAGATCCAGCGTAATCGGTCGCCTTCGATCACACCTCACTCCCCCCGACCTAGCCCAACCCGCTAAAATCCTCCTACATAGCTCACCCTCCACCGGATCATAGCCCCAAAAATACTTACCATAAAATGAAATCCCTGATAACTTACCAGATATGGTAACCGCTGCCAAACCAGCCTCAATCTGCTGCATGACAAAATGAATCGCATCCTCCTGTCTCCAATATCGCACATCGCACCCACCCCATCGTCTTACCGCACCTGAATACAGAAACTCCAACCACGCCTGAAAATAAGTCCTTCTCGTCGACAGAGCTATAGACTGTTGAACTAGCTCCAACATCCTCAATCTCCTAGAGCCCATAAATCCCCCGGAATGACCGTCTTCAGAACATCCGCTCCCGGCGCCAGACCACGGAATCTCTGCCAGTGAAAACGAGATAACGCATCAGCGATATCGTTATTGACACCAAGCACATGACGAGCCTTAAACAAAATGTTGAACCTCAAACAATTTAGTAAGAAAATCCTCAACAGCTTAAGTACCTTGACATCCTTTGCCTTCTGAGAATTGACCAAATGTACCACCGTCTGATTGTCCACGTTAAAAACTATGCTCCTATTCGCCAAAAACTTACCCCAAATGGCCAGAGCAACAACCAAAGGAAAAAAATCAAAAAATGCAACACTAAACTTGGCTCGCTTCCAACGCGCCGGCCATGCCTCTGATGCCCAATGACCGTCCCAAAACAAACCAAAACCATGAGCACCAGACGCATCCGAAAAAATCTGAACCTGCCAAAACCAATCCTCATCATCAACCAGCATAGTCACACCATTAAAGTCCTTAAGAAAATCAATCCACATCCTCAAATCCTCTTTAACCCCTGCCCGAAGGCGAATGTGATGATGTGGCAAAACGGCACCCCGCATGGCAAAACCGAGCCTGCGGCAAAATGCCCTGCCCACTCTGACCACCTTACAAGCAAAATTCAGAGGACCAAGTAACGATTGTGCCTGCCGCAACTCCAACTTTGGTTTCTGAACCGCTTCTTCCAACAGGGAAATCAAGTGCTGAACATTATTCCTGGGCAACCTCACCTCCATTTTGTCCGAGTCCAATTCTATTCCCAAAAAACTAAGACACGTCGCAGGCCCTTCAGTTTTGTCTCTCGCCAACGGAACTCCAAAAAGAGACATCAAACACTCAAAATCCTTCAAAGCTCTGCCACAATTGCCCGACCCGGCGGTCCCCACAAAGAAAAAATCATCCAAATAATGAGTCACCAAACCACAACTACCCTGTGATACAAAGCACCATTCCAAAAATGAACTAAAAGTCTCAAACAAGGAACAGGAAACTGAACACCCCATGGGCAACATCCTATCCACATAAATGGCCCCTTCAAATTGCATACCCAATAATGAAAAATCATCCGGGTGCACAGGCAACAACCTAAAAGCTGATTCCACATCTGATTTAACCATTTCTGCCCCTCTTCCGTACCAATGCGATGGCTTCATCTACAGAAGCATAATGCACCATGGAATCCTCTGCAGCTATAAAATCATTTACCAACATCCCCGCTGGCCAAGACAAGTGATGAATCAATCTAAACTCACCCACCAGTTTTTTGGGAACCACACCCAAAGGAGAAATAGTCAAATTCGACAATGGCCACTCCAAAAAGGGGCCAACAATCCTACCCAAATCCACTTCTTTCCTCAACTTGGCCCTCACCACCTCAGGATGTTCCCTCGCCGACTTCAAATTGTTGGCCCATCTTCTCAACCTCGGGCCTTGGTAACGCAAACGAAAACCTTCAGAAAAACCACTAAACAATACCTTCGCCTCCTCCTCTAATGTGTAAAACTGTAACCAATAAGCCACAACCTCCAAATTAATAGGCGTAGGGCCCTTTTCCTGCAACTTATTGTGCAAAACCTCTACCTCTTTCACCACCTCTTGTCCCTGGCCCATGCCAAGACCATTGAACACCTCCAAAACATTGGTACACTGGGTGCTTCCCGCCACAGTTGGAGCAATCATGCCTAAATTTACATTGCTGTCTATTACACAATCCGCTGTTGTAAGACCAGCACGCCCCATTTGCTTGGAATTGCCCTCTGTGCCCAAAACCCACCCCAACTTGGGTGGGACGCCCCTGAAAGGGCTTATATTGAACCGGCAAACCACTCGCCGTATGTGTTGTGGGCGCATTTCTCGCAGTCCTCAACCATTGCATCCATAACTCGTGATCAGTTTCACCCCACATCTTAGATGGATCCACAGCCTTCCTTGCTCTAAACTCCTCATCTTATCTGAACCAACCAAAACCACGAAAGTCCATTTGAGCTCTAAGCACTACGTCCATATATTTCAACAACGCCACACACGATTCCTGATGTTTTTCACAGTACACACTTGCATAAATCAAAAAAGCCGAAGTCCAATTCTCTATCGTGGTCGGAACTCTAGGTCTCCAAGCAAGTTCCCATTCCTCTTCTTTCGCCCCTTCCTTGGCCTGAACCTCTCTATGCAGCAACTTAAAAACGTCAATAAACTCACCCTTCCAGATCTTTTCTTTTAAACTCAGAGTGAGATGCGCCCCCAAAGGCATCGCCACTCCCATATAAGGTAATTTCTTTGACTTAACACTTCCCAAAGCATCACCACCATTCCTATTACCTGCCCCTGACTTACCACCATCACCAGATTCAAGCTTACTTGATGACCCATCACCAGAAGCCAACACTTACCTGTGACTTGCCATCCACCTTGACTGGACTCACCTGAATTGATGCATCCACCTTACCTCCAAGCTCCCCCACAAACATACCCTTCAATGCCCGTGCCCTACGAACCGCCCTGACATTATCCCACCCTCGCTGGACTCTCAAAAATTCAACCAAACTCTCCTCACCTCTCGGTAAATTGCCCGCACCGTAACATGGCCGCCCTGGACCACACCAGGCACTTCTTCCGCCACCATAACCCGCTTTGTGGACACCACCGGCTCCTCCAAATCTTCATCGTAGTAGAGCAGCTCCTCCCAATCAGCCCAACCAACACCAGCGACCGTGGCTAGTAGGTGGCTGAACCTCGGCAGCTCGCGTGGAATCCCCTGAAGTCCGGCGGACCGCTCCGGATCGCACCCTCTCTTCAGGCTGGCGTTCTGAAGGCACTCTGGCCTTCACCAGCACGCTCCGATCACCAACCATCCGCCCAGATGGCTGATAGATCGCCTTCGCCCAATGCCCGCCCAAAGCATAAGGCGTGCCACACCCAGAGGCTTCCTCACCAGCAACCGGCTGCGAAACATCCATGTTAACATATGCCCTACCCACTGACCTGTCAACCATAGCCTAACCACCAACCTTACCTCTAAACAAACTTCCACTACCATCAACCTGTTCACCTAACCCCACAACTGCCTCATTGTCTTTCTGCCAAGATTGCACCTTATGTATCATAGGGCTAACTAGCCTAGGAACCAACTGTGTCTTCCTACCTACCCCACGCCTAACAACAAAACCTGAACCACTTAAAACCTGAGCCCCAGCCTCCTGACCCCCTTGTTCGCTCTCGTCGTCATCCGAAATGACTACAATCTCTTTGTCGTCGATATTAATGGGCGCGGCCATCTTACTTGCCACGCCCAAGGACCTTTCCCTCTAATGCCCCTCTCATTGACCAATCGGAACCCGAGGAGGCGGCCATCTTAAGTGCGCCTCCCAAGGTTCTTTCCTTCAGATGCAAAGCTACGTGCCCACCGCCTTTTTCTAAAGGCGGTCGAGCTTGATTACAGCCCGAAGCCACTCGCGCATGCGCTGTAACAGCCTGCGCCCCCATCCGATCGGCAACGCTCACCGCACTTGCCACCACCGCACTTGCCACCATGGAATCCCAGCCGCCACGCGCCTCGCTAAAGAAGTGCCCTGCCTCTGCGAAAAACGGCCCCCACCACGCTGCTTCCCTGCACAAGAAACCTGCATAACAGAAACCTCCTGGCTTGGCTCCTCATCCCTATAAGGTGAGCGTGAAACTTTCCTGCCATGAATACTCTTTGACTTAAATATTTTCCCAGCTTTGACCGGCGAAGTACATGCCGCCACCGCAGCTGAAACACCTTCAGCTGATACCCTTTTAGGTCGCTTCAAACCCACCCACGCCTGCTCTAACACCCCTTCCTTTAACAAGTCCTCTCTACCCTCATCTTGAAGAACCTTAAGCGCTTGAACAACCTTATTAGGCTCCATTTTAATTCAACTGTACGTCACTAAACAAAACTCCACCCAAAACACCTTTTAAACCGCCTCTCAAAAACACCAACCTCACAGAAAAAACTCCTGGCACAAAGACAAAACACCCACTGGGTGCGACAATGGCCAAAGAGGCCGCCCACACCCAGCCCCTGCCTTTTATCCCCTCTGCCACGTCACCGCCCTATCTTGCCCATAAACCAATCCCTGTTCGGGCTAGTGGAACAAGTCCCCATTGTGAATGCATACTAGTCATACAAATTCTTCACCGCCATTCTTACTGACCTGATGTATCAGTATATAATAAAATCCCAACTTATTACAACATGGTAGCTGCTGTTATTGAAGCTGCCGTTGATGATCTCTTCGTTCTTCTCCATATACCTCACTGGCGCATGGACAAACTTTCAGGAACTGACAACAGCACACAAGTTGGCACCTAGCATACACCAATATTGTTTTGTCTGATAGGCTGAGTCGCGTCAGAAGTTGCATGGTGCAACTTAGTGGGTTTTCTTAAGGTGAGGAATTTACAGGACGATTTTGTAAAACGGATTTATTGTTTCGGAAGTTAAAAAAATAAAAATTGCAGATTCCCGCTCCGATGCAACAGGGTGGATACAGAGAATTCTTTAGCAATTCCCTAGTAATCCAGTAGGTGGCACTGCGTGGCTCTATGCTAAATCAGAAGTGATGGAGAAAAGCTGCTTACAGGTGCCACCTCCTGCATGCACATATTAGTTCCTTTTTCTCCATGTCCTACGACACAGATTCAGAGCTCTGCTCCTAACTTCGTCATTTTTCCTTTGACTCCAAAACTGTTTATAGTTGATTCGGGACTGGGAGGCGAAACTCTGCCACTGAGCACAGACGATCCTACTCAAGTTCACTGGACCAGTTGCAGTCTGAATACTACTAATATGAAAAAAACACTTCCCAGTCGAAGTCGGTCTAAATGTCGAAGTGAAGACATAAGCACAAGAAAGCCATGTAGGCCTTGCCTCCATCTCACACTCTGTCTAGCCAGAAGGCAACACCGACCCCTTACATGCCACACTTTCTGATATTCTGTTTGTTATTCCATAACTAGCAAGACGTTGCGGTGGGCACGTTTGCACGTCATTTATGGGCCACCTTGACCTTTCTGTGTTTACCTGATCAACCACCTTTGTTGAAATTAGCAGTTGTGATGTGTTTTATAAAGGTTTGCCTTAGAAATTTCCCCTAAAACAATTTATTATACCTCAGTGGTCTCTGAACATGCTCATGACATTTCTTATGTGCACACCCTTCGATTCTATGCACATCTCTTCCATTCTATGCACATCTCTTCCATAAGGCTTTTGACACCTAAACCAGTCTTCTCCATTGAAATGAGGTCAGGAATTCTAATCAAATTAGTGCTGTAGACCTGGGCGTCCTTCCTACAAAAGGTCTTTACTCCTTTCCATGTTGGCTAGTTGATCAGTCTGCCACCATTTATTGCCCCGCCTTATTCCTTGAAAGAGGAAGAGAGGGTCTATAGCCTAGGCCCTAGGACGATACTGACCTTTTACACTGACTGTACAAAGGACAATTGCGTTGATGATCAGCTCTTTGTGGTGTTTTCTGGTGCAGAGAAAAGCAAAGCAGTACAAAAGCCGATGTTGTCAACATGAAGTCATCTGCATTAAAAATCTGCTAGGCACTGGCCAAAAAGCAACCCCTGAATGCCTTCAGGGTCATTACACCAACGCAAAAGCAACGGCTTTGGTGTGAGAGGTGTTCTTGACCTCTGGCAGGCTCTGACATTGGCGTTTGTGCACGTTTTCACAAAAAACGACTGCCTTCACAGCCAGGTCTGATGGGAGGGTCATTTTGTTGGCTTCTCCCTGCAAGACTTTCTGTTCTGAGTCCATTTTCCAGGCCCTTCACCTGTGGGGGATCCAGATATGGTATCTATTGTAAAGGTGAATAATCTGGAGTTAGAAGTATCCACTAGAAGAACAACTTTGGTGTCTTTATGTTTCCAATCACAGATTCTTTACCAACCTGCCTCTTCCCTTTACTGCGGCGTGGCCTCTTTTACACTGCTTATCCGACAGTAGAGATTCACAGCACTCTTCTGGGCAGTTTATTATACCCTCCACGTTTAATGCCATGGAAGGAGAAAGAAGAAAACTGACAGCGCGCAGGGGTGTGCTTAAATGCGTCTCTGCTCTGTCCCTTATTGGGTAGCTGTAGGAAGCTGGCTCTCTATATTGTGCACTAAAATGAGCTACACTGTGCAGAGAGTCCAATGGATCCCTAATTGGTATTACAGAGGCAAAAGTAGAGGCTCTGTTTGGTGGTGTGGGCGAGCAGTTAGGCTTATCAGAGGTTAGTGCTATGTATTTGTTGTACTCGCAGAGGCAATAAATGAGGCACACACTCAATGAATACATTGAGACCAATTTAGAAAAATAACAATTATTTTTATAAATGTTTCAAACCCAAGAACTTCGTAATCAGGTAAGTAGACTTTTAAGCATAAATAATTACCAGTTTAAAAAATAGACAGTGCAGTTATCAGAGTTCTCTCAATGTTCTCCTACAGAGGAAAAACAATGTTCATCAAACACAGGGTTAACAACCACTTACAAAGACAATTTAAGGTAGTTAAGGTAAGTATTGGGCACTGATCAGAACCACACCAGCAGGTCACACCGGGCCATACTGAGGCGGCCAAGTGCAGAGGTGCAGTAAGGTGATGAGTGCCCAATGGTTTCCTATGGAAGTTTGACCCTGTGACAAACCGGCTGCAGGCTATGGCTGAGAATCCAGTCGAGGACAAGAAACAGGTAGGTATTGACTTGGGGTGCTCGGGGACTTGGATGCACCTTTGGTCACCTTCTCCTGTGCCCAGGGGTGTCTTTAGGCATCTGGTTTTCACTCGCAGTCAGGGGGTCCTGTTTGTTGAGGCTGCAGGCATCGTGGGGGAGTCTGGCAGGGGTGGGCCCACGGTGGACTTGAGGTCTTAAGAGCCGGGGGACAACATTTACACCAATGACCCACCTCAGCTGGGGTCAAGGGTCATAGGTGCAGTGGTTGCTGGAGATTTCAAATTTTCTCTCTCCACAGGCCTGTGGAAGAGGGGGCCTGCGTGCAGAGGATGTAGGCATCTCGGAAGAGTACAAGATGAGTGAGACCACACTGGACAACTAGGAACCATGTTGGGACCGTTGGTTGGCTTCACCTCGGGTCGTGGACATCATTTGCATTGGTCAATTCTGGTGTCAGGCTCCCGGGGTCCAGCATCTGCAGAGTCTTTTCTTTGGAATTTTGTTTTTCCAGGGCAAGTTCGCTGCCGATGGGAGACTTGAGTCTTTATTGAGGTTGGACGAGTTGGCTTCTTGTGCAGGATCCTTCGAGGTCAGCAGGCAGGCTGTAGGGGTTGGTTCCAGGTCAGCGGCTTCTTCTTTTCCTCTTCCGGGGGTACAACTCTTATTTGTCTGGGTCTTCTTAAGTTGTGGAAATCGGAATTCTAGGGTTTAGGCGTGCCACCCAAACTCTCAATTTAGGGGCGTTACAGGGAGTGCCAGGCAGTAGCCTATGGGCTGACCACCTTCAGGGTGACTACACCCTTCTTATGACCACTTCCATTAGGAAGTGGGCATACCCCTAACCCTAGTGGCTTAATTCCTTCCAAACAAGATGGAGGAATTTGAAAAGTAGTGTCCACTGTAGCTCGTCCACCTTAGAGTAGGGCTTGCATGAAGTTGGCACTCCTCCTAATTTAACCGCCTGTGCTGCCGCCAAATGAGGGGTCAGGACAGGGGTTGGTCATCTCCTCCATTTGGAGAGACCTGGGTTGTATTACAAAGGTGTCAAGGCCTTTGAAGCTCCCTGCCCTGGAATGTCCATCCTGACAGAAACATATCTGTGGTGGCTCAACTGGGCCAGTCAGTCAACACACTGGCGGTTGGTAGGTTTTCAGGGGGCACCTCTAAGGTGCCCTCTTTGTGCATTTAAAACAAAAAAAAATCTCATCACTGAGGTCAGTGAGGGTTTGTTATTATGAGATATTTGATACCAAACATCCAAGGATTCAGAGAAGCCATCATGTAGCTAGGGGACTCATAATGACAAGTGTCAGGCACATGAATTTAAAATGGCTTCTCTGTGCACTTAGCATGTCTCAGAGTCGACTGAAACATAGCAGGGCATATCTGCTTATGCATAAATGCCCTGGCATATGCATTGATAAAGGACCTGGCACACAAGGATGGGTGACAGGTCATGTTTTCAATTAGTCTACACCAAAACAAGCAGCCTGTAATGGCAGCACTTCTGCAGTGGGATCTGAAGCCTTAGTAGGCCTAGTGTCAAGGCTATGTGTCGGATAGCTCTCAGTTTTTGGAGGGGACTGTACAAGATCTGCAGTTATAGCTGTTCAACAGCAACCTGACCAGTGGCAAACACATCTAATTTCCCACCTAGAGATGACAGGGGTGTGAGATACATCATTGCTGGGTTTGGGAGGTAACTTGGGAGAACTTTCGCCTCCAGTGGAAATCCGGCTCCACATCAGTATCTTGGAGCTTTGGGCCATTCACCTGGCATTGATGGCCTTCTTGCTATTCAACAAGGGAAAGCTCAGGCAGGTTTTAACTGACAACCTCACTGTCAATTGGTACTGCAACAAGCAGGGCAGAGTGGGGTCTTGGATCCTGTACCATGAAAATATATGGCTACGGAAGTGTTTGGAGCGCTACTGCATTTCCCTGAATGTGAGTCACTTGGCAGGATCAATGAATGCCAGGGAGTACAAGCGCAGCCGGGTGTTACCTGCTGGGTCACATATGGTGGTGCCATTCCAAAGCGGCTAAGGGTGGCTTACAAAATTTGGAGAACCCTAGATAGATATTTTCCCCACTGTCGAGAATGAGCAAAGTCCAATGCTTTGCATGTACAAATTACATCAAGAGTCCTCCCTAGGAGATGCATTGCAACTAATGGGAACACAAGACTACTGTATGCATTTGCTCCTCTGCCTCTTTTGTCCAGTGTTCTGAAGAAGATCAAGAACGACTGGGCCCAAGTCATCCTAGTGTCCCTGGATTGTGCCAGAAGAGTGTCTGCCCTCCGATCAGGCTACCATTTCAGGAAGGTTTTCTGTCACATCACAGCAGCAAAACAGGTTCTCCATCTGAACATACGCAATCTACACTTCAGAGTTCGGAGAGGAAGCAGCAGCATTTGCCAGTGTTTGACTTTCCAACTGAGTTTGTTGATTTCATCCTGGCTGCTAGGTGCCCTGCCACTAAATGTAGTTACACCGGGCACTGGGACAACTTTGTGACTTGATGTGGTGTCCACAAGACAGACCATCTGAAAGCCAAGCTGCTGGGTGTTTTGTTATTTCTTTTTGGTACTGCAAGGACTTGTGTTGGGCACTGTTGAAGATTATTATTCAGCGCTTTCATTTTTTTGATGTTTACTGGGCCAACCATTTATGTTCAAATCACCTAGCTGGCTCAGCGGACTTTCAATCCCGTTTTCTTGTTTAGGGACCAAATTCATGGTACAGGCCCAGTAAGAATTAGTGAACAAAGTTGAAGCCGAGCGTGCAATGGCCATCATTTTATGATTAGGAAAGCTCTGAATGCTTTGTTCCAGCCAGGAAACAGCCCTAGGTACTATTTAAGATGCTCGTTCAGCTTCACTCATCTACTATTATAGTGTTCATAAGGGAGCAAGAAAGTCCTAAAGTTAAGTTTAAGACCAAGTTTTGGAATCAGTGGGTAAAATGTTAGTTATGCACAACTCTTTATCATGCCATGTTTTAGTTTTAAGCTTTTATGTTTTTACGGGTTTCCATTAACATAATGAGAAGGCAAAGTTTTATTTCGTTATGTATTTTGTAATTGCGATGGTTTTAATTAACTGTGTCAATAAAAAATAAACTTTCACCTAGTGTGATGTGGGATATTAAATGTTTTACACTCATTTCCTCCCAAACTGTTTGTGATTCCACAGTGGGACGTTAATCTGGTCCTGCTATTTCTTGTGTACTCACTTTGAGACAGTACTCAGAGGCTCATTGCTCTTCTGACAGTAAAGAATGTCTTCCTTGTTGCAGTTGCCTCAGCTTGTTGTGCGAGTGCGCTGCAGAGTCTCTCAGTGCACCACCTTACATCACCTTTTTTCTGGGCAAACTGAAACATACTGAAAAAAATGGTTAAATAATGACACAGCTAACTAAGACTAACACTCAAGAATTCTAAGGATTCTGGAAGTACTAGCACACAAAGGTAAGTAGCATCTTCCTCAGGAGCCCTTGTGCAGAGGTGTTACCTAGTGTCGGGTATCCCATAGGATAACGTTGGATAAGTCGCGGTTAGAAACAGGTTGGAAAGTGACCCTTCCCGAAAGACCCCGAGGAAACCCGTTAGGACAATGAAGATTCAAGAGTGCTTTCAGTAGTGGATACCCAGATAAGTGGAGTGCCTACACCAGGGACCCCAGGGGTATAGGCGTGAAGTCCTGTTGGAACCTCCAGTTTAAGTCAATGGGGACCTCTGCTGTCCAGCTGCTATGGAGACCCATGGACCAGTTCGGTGAAACCCAGGCACCTGTGAAGAGAGGGGACAGAGTCCAAACCACCTGGAGATGTTCAGGGGGTGCAGGAGGGCAATGCCTACCCTTCTCATGGATGCTTTTCTGTTGGATGGTTGTTGTGAAGATGCAGCTGCGGCCTCATAGAGATGCAGAGGAATCCCAGGAGTCGTCCTTGAACTGTCTCACACCAAGGGGTCCCTAGTCAGCAGGACCACCAACTAGCCTTGACAAATGCAAAAGGAGTGTTTCACAAAGAGTTGCAGTAGTTGGGACCAGCAAGGCCTGCGGGTCGCAACCTTTACAGGTAAGTCAGGACCGCCCCTCAGCAGTGAGGAAAGCCAGCAGGAATCAAAGGAGACCTCAGAAGGACCTTCTGGAAGCAAGCAGAGGAAGTCGTGAAGAGGCCTCAGCAACACACAGAAGATGGATGCCGACTTTTCAGGGAGGATGTCCACTTTGGAGCTATGTGCTGCTTGAGGCTGGGCTTCTTGGAGCTAGGAGATCTTCGAGCTGAAGAGCCAACAAGCCTTGGTGACGTCAACAGAAGTGGTGCACAGGAGTTCCGTCCCAGCATAACTCCAGCAAGGGACCACAGTCTTCCCTGTTGCACAGAAGACAGGTCAGACATTTAGAGAGCTTCAGAGCACCCTCCTCTGTTGCCGAGCCTTGAGGAGTTAGTGGGACAGCAGGATCCACAAACCGTTCGTAGACGTCGAGATGCCTGCGGTTGTAGGGGAGTGACTCCTTCACCCCAAGAGAGATATCTTCTGAATGTTCTTAGTGCAGGCAGAGTCCTTGTAACTCTGGACAATGCACGTCCACGGAAGTTGCAGAGTTCTTATAGTGCTTGGGGACAAAGTTGCAGTGGGAGCCCTCCTACCATTTGCAGACTTGTCTTGGTTTCCGGCGAAGTCAAGAAGCAGAATCCAGTGTCCAGGTCGCAGAAGAAATTGTGAAGATATATCTGGGGGTCCCACCCTCACGGGAGCCCGTTAACTCAGGAAGGGGGTTGGACAACTACTGCGGTGGCCAACCTGTCAGGGTGGGGGGGGGGGGGGGTGTCAGGGATGCTACTCAACTGGACTGACTTGTCAGCTGTTCCCAGGGGGCCTCTGTTCATCCTGTTTCCAAGATGGCAGAATCAAGTGGCCACCTGGCAGAGCTAGACCGGGCTGGTCAGTCCCCTGTTCTTTGTGTGTTTTGCATCAGAGCGGGAGACAGGGGCTCCTGCACTAGAAGGAACTGGTTTTGGGAGAAGGACACTAAAAGTGGCCTTCAAAGAAGTCTGGTGGTGCTTAGGCCCTCCAACCCCCTTGCACAGTGACACCTATTTCTAAATGAGAGGGAGGGTAGCACCTCTCCTCTGAAGGAAATTCTTTGTTTTGTCTTCTTCTGCCAGAGTTAGGCTCAGCAGCAGGAGGGCAAAACAGTGTCTGGGGTCGGTGGCAGCATTGGCTTGCACGCAGACCCTGCAAGACTGAACAGGGAGGCATGGGGTTTCCTCTAAGGAACACCCAAAATACATAGTATCATGCAACTAACACTGAAACTAGTGTAGTTGCATGATGCCAACATGTTTGATACCAAACATGACTAGGTTCGGTGAAACCATTATGTAGTTAGATCTCTCGTAATGATCAGTGTCCGCTACATACTTTAGAATGGTTTCCTCGCACTTAAAAAGTCCAGAAAATTGAGTCTGGGGTTTGTAGGGGTACCTCTGCTTGTGTATCCTCACACTTAGTACTTTGCGCCCTGCTCTTGGACTGAAGGGCCTACCTTAGAGGTGACTTATAGGGTCAAAAAGCAGTGACCACAAGATAAGGTAAGCCTTATATCTGGGGTGAAAGATGCATGCACTGTGTCACAGAGGCTGCAACGGCAGGTCTGTAGACACAGTTTGCATGGGCTCCCATGGGTGGCATAATACATACTGCAGACCATGGGGGACTCCTGGTGTACCAATGCCCTGGGTACCTAAGTTCCATATACCAGGGACTTAAAGGGGTACACCAGTATATCAATTGTGGAGTGTAAGAAATGCGTACCAACCAAATTTAGGGAAGAGAACACCAACACTGGAAATCCTGGTTAGCAGGATCCCAATGTACTACAGGCAACATACACTGACACCAGGCAAAAAGTGGGGGCAACCATGTCAGAAAGACCCTACTTTTCCTGTTCCATTCTAATCCTCCAGTACTCAGCTACATGATGGCTCCTGCTGGCGCACAGGAGAAATGCAGAGAAAAATCTCTGTTCCCTATCTGGTAATTGGGGGTAGTCACAAGGTGAGGAATCTGCAGTTAGAAGTATCCATCAGGAATGTTTCTGTGTGAGGAAGACTTGAAAACAAGTGTTATGTTTTGGGACAAAAAAGTCTTAGACTTCTGGCTGAGCGAGTTGTCACGGACAGCCACCAAGGGAGAGGGAGGTCTGCTGCCCAGCAAAAGATGTGCAGACGTTAAGATTATATAGTTGTGGTATTTTTCCAAACTTCTCAGTCATGATACCTGCAACCAAATAATAGGTTATCTTAACTGCCTTTTTGCGTGCATTTTTTTCCAAATTTCCAAAATACACTGCGCCCAGTTTATCACTGTTTGGCACCCTATGGTAAGTCCAAAGAATATCCATATATGTCTGATGCCCCTATGCTGAGGCCACCCAGATGAACAAAGGTGGGGTTCACATCTTGGCTGATCACTACCCTGCCAGTGCTCTTTCTGACGTGAACTATGCAGAAGCCACACCAAACCAGCCTCGCAGCACTCTGGTTTCTTGGGTCACTAGCCATCTGACACTCCCAGCTCCTTAGTTTGCCCATATTGGAAGTTCTGTACAGACAGAGCATTAAGCAAGCATGCTCGGCCTTGTCTCACGGGGATGCCATACTAGCTCAATTCATGGCATCCTGTGTATTTAGTACTCATTTTGCAACCCTATCCTGCTCAAATGTGAATCTACTCATCTCTCTGAGTGAATGGGAAGGAAGGGGTAAAGGAGAATGTTTCACCTTCTCATAAATCCCACTATTCGTGCATCATTCCAGTCAGAATGAACTAACCTTTAGTTTAGATTCAACAGGAGCATCCTACTGGACATCTATTACAAACATGAGGATAAAGCAGGAAGCCTAGGGAAAGAGAAACTCTGATATGGAAAGATAGCGATAGTGGAACATCACCCAGTTTAGGGTCTTCCAAACTCAGATGAGGCCTTCAGCTACACTTGGTCACTTGTAGTTACCCTCAAATGGAACTTACACCATTTAAAACATGCATTCTAAAATACATTAGATTGTACTATTGGTTAATGCCCTCTTTTCACTTTAATTTTAGCTCTATTTTTCAGACTTGTACGTTGTAGATAACTCTATCTTTCAGACTCTCTTATTTGGGTGGTATCTTTCTTGCATGTTGTAGAATATATTACATTTCTCTCTATAAGATCATTTTAGTAACATCATTAAATAATTTGCATCATAAATTGCAAATGTTCATGCTTAAACGTTGTTATACCATCTGAATCTAATGCCATCTAATATTGTTTGTTGAATTCTAGAAGACAGTTTGTAATCAGCATTGCTTCAAGCAAATTCCGAAACCTTATAAATTAAGAAGCTGTGAAAGTTATCAAAAAAATGAGAAACATAACATTAAATAGCTATAGTTATATGCATGCAGTAAATTACAGTTACAGATGCAACAGCAGATCCCCTTACATCTAGCTCGTAATGGCCAATCTTGTCATTGAAGTTCTTCTCCAGGAATATGCATATTTCCAGAGCCTCAAGAAAGGTAGGCCTCGCTGAAGTGGTTGTAAACATGCTCACCCTCCTTGAACCCCTGCTGTATGGTTTGAAAGATAAAGATTCATTTTTTGTTGATGTATATCAAGTTGTATATTTTGTTGTAGATAGCTCTCTTATTTAAATGGTATCTCTCTTGAGTGTTGTTGGATATATTTTATATCACTCTACAAGATCATTTTAGTTACAGCATTGAATTCCTTGAATCATAAATCTCAAGTGTTCATTCTTAAACTTTATTGGTATACCCTCTGAATCTAATGTCATCTAATATTGTCTGTTTAACGCTGGCAGACAGATGGTCTGTAACTAGCATTGCTTTAAGCAGATTCCCAAACCTTATAAATTAAAAAGCTGTGAAAGTTCTAAAACTGCGACACACAAATGTAATAGCTATAGTTAAATGCATGGAGTAGCTTACAGTTACAGATGCAACAGTAGATCACCTTTCATCTAATCGAAATGGCCAATCCATTATCCAGGCATGAGATATGAAAGGCAGACACCCAAGATGAGCATCATCCAGCTGCTGTTAATGCAATCCTGTCATTTGTTTCTTTACCAGTTTCTCCTGCAGATTGCCATAGTCTCAAGAACGTTAGTCCTGGCTCAAGTGGTGATAAACATGTTCACCTACCTTTAACGCCTGCAGTATGGTTTGAAAGTTAGATTCCTTTTTTTGTTGATGTACCTCAAGTTGTATATTTTGTTAAGAATTGTCTTTATTCCGTCTTTACATATTTTCCACCTAAAATAATATTGTACATTAGGTTTTAATTAGAGCTTATTTTCCTTAGCTTGTTTTATCTAATCATTGTCATTATGTTATTTATAGCTATGAGTGATGTGCACTCTAAAGCTAGTATGTAGTTGATAACAACTCAGCACCTGTGTGAAAATAACTGTCTTCTTTGCAGAACTGATGAACCACTATGTGACTACTTGGCCACCTCAAGGTTTTCCGTTGGGTTAATAGGTTTTTGCTCATGTTAATGCATTTGCTGGCTACTGCAAGTAGTTAGAAACTGACTTTTGACTGTTCTTAACTTTTTATTGTCTTAGAAACATACTAATGCTAATCTAAATGTTATATTTATGTATTTGCTTTATCTAAGTATTTTTTTTTTTCAGTTACTGGAGCGTGTCAAGATGCAGTTAGCCTCTTTTCTTGAAGATCCACAGTATCAAGATCAGCACTCTTTGCATATAGAGATCATAAAGACTTTTGGGAGAGTTGGGCCCAATGCAGAGCCTCGGTTTAGAGATGAATGTAAGTTCCAACTTACTGGGAAGTTTTACGGTATGCTGACTAAATGTCAGTTAACATGTAAATATTAATACAATTATTCATAAAATTACAAAAAAAGAAAACTAATATAGTCTGTTGGGGGTGTGACTGATAAGGCTTACATACACTCAGAACTCAGGAATGTTTCCTTACAGGTTTTGGATCTTCCTAAGAAAACATTTTATTTGTTAAATATTCACTGAGTGCTGTGCACTAGTGACACAAAAATCAGGTAGCAGTGGTCATCTTAAAAAAAATCATTCCTGTTTTCAGGAAATTTTAGTTTTGAGCAGTCTTCCTCTAGCGAAGCATCCCAGGTACCTGTCAGGAGGGGACATGAGTACCTAGTACTGAAAAAGTAAAAACACCTGCTGACATTAGCAAGGATTATTTGGATGGGGGACTGAAATGTAGAAGGCACCAAGCATGTTGGCCATAAGAACTGAGGCTCCTTCTTGAAATACTGTGCAGCACGTGTTGAGTCTAAACACTTTCTGTTTCATTTTTAAACACAGGGGAGGGCACAGCTGAGTGCATGATTAGTAATTCTACAGACTGTGTATCACTCAGTATTTTAAGGGAGAAATAACACAATTTTAGGCATACCGGTGAATATCACTTTTAAAAATGTAATACTGTAAAATCAAAAGCTCGGTATATAGGTACACTCTCAAATAGAGAAAGATAGAGTAGAGATTGCAAACCAGCCATATCAACAAGCAGCCCTTCACTTTTCAAGGGAATTTTTAGAAGACAGCAGTGTCAAAGTAACATTTGTAAAAAAAATAATACAGCCAAACTTCCTGTAAAACTTACATTTTAAAATACATTTCAGAAGAGTCCTAACCAATAATTTTAAAAAGAGGTGCTTTTTAGGTTGCAGCCTACCTGACAGCACAGCTGTCTGGTTTGCTAAAGATTCTTGGGGACATTCAGAAAAGAGAACTAGGAATGCATTCTGCCCTTTGCTTGCTGTTGGCTTTGTGGTTTGTAAGTCAGATTTTCTTGCTTTGCGTTTGCTGGCTTTATTTGTTTTGGGCTATCCAGCTTGTGTTAATACTTTCTCTTGCCCAAACTCTATTTACAGTATCCCTCTGATTGCTCGCTTTCTGTAAACAGGCTTGTAAATCTTGTTCTTATTGTTACATTTGCCGTGCATTCAAAAACCGAGGTGAAATGTCAGACGCTGTCTTCTGAGTGCGCTAGTTTACTTTTATTTCTCTAACTTGAAAGTAAGAGGATTTATATGACAATCTTGCTGATTACAAGGAGTAGGAAAGAGGTTGATTTAGCACACTACAGCATTTACATGAACTGTGTAAGTATTTCAGAATGTACAATAATTAGGAACACAAATTAAGCAAATTTTTGTTATTTCTGAAGTGTGTTGGAAACAAATAATTTAATATGATCAAACCTAATCACTACACTAGGTGATGCAATTTCCACAGATTTTTGTCTGTGCACTATACAGTTTTATTAGTAAAACTGTATGTCTGTGCTAATGTAATGGTCATTTCCATTGAAAATCTGTTGTCTGTAATGGCAGTGTATTACTACATCATAAATACTCCACTCTACGCCACTCCACTCTGCACCACTTCACACCACTACACTCTAATCTGCACCACTCCACTTTACACCACTCCATGACCCTGCACTCCGCACCACACCCCTGCTCTCTATGCCACTTCACTACGCTGACCTACTCTACTCTGTGCCACTCTACTCTATTCCAAAGCACGTTCGCCATTCTACTCTACACAATTGCACTTTTTGCCACACAACTCTACACCACTGTTGCACAACTCCACTCTTTGCCACTGCACTCTGCTCCACTGCAGTCTATGCCTAAACACTCTAGGCTCAGTATATGGTGTACACCTATAGAAAAATAATGTATTATTTATTAAAAAAACAGGCACTAAACTAACTTTGGTATATCACCTAACCAGAGATATATATACACACAAAAATATACTTAGAAACATGTAAGCAAAGGCATAAAATGGCATGGGCCCCTGCCAAACCATATACTAAAAATTATTTGATGCGAAAGTCACTACTAACCCAGGCTACCACCCAAGGATCTTGAGGAATTGGGAAGCACTAAAACACCAAGGGTTAGTAGCTAGTATTCCGCAGGCACCCGTGTGCAGCATTGTTACCCCGGGACAGGTGTCCTTAAGATAACACGAGGAAGTCACAATTCATCTTTTTCATGTTCAAGGACCCTTCCAAAAGGACCCAGAGGAAACCAGTTGGGACAAGGGAGGTTCACTAGTGGCCCTGTTCGTGGATACCCAAAGAAGTGGAGTACCTACACCAGGGAGCCCAGGTGCATAGGGGTGAAGTTGTGTTGGAACCTCCAGTTGAAGTCAATGGGGACATTGGTTGTCTAGCTGCTGACGTGACCGTGGACCAGGTCGGTGAAACCCAGGCATGGATTCCAGACAAAGAGGACCTAAGGAAAGAGGGGACAGCATCCAGACCACCCAGAGATGCCCAGGGGGTGCAGGAGGGCAATAGCCTACCTACGTCAAGATGCTTTCCTGAGGGACGGTTGTCGTGGAAGTGAAATTGTGGTGTCCAGGTGATGCAGGAAAATCCCAGGAGTCGTCCATGAGCTGTCCCACTCCAGTTGTCGAATTGCTGGGTGGTAGTGATCAGCAGGACCACCAACAAGCATTGGCAAATGCAAGAAAACGTTGCACAGAGTGTTGCAGGCTTTGGGGACCAGCAAGGTCCAAGGGACTCAACCTGTGTAGGTACGTCAGGGCTCATCAAGCAGGAGAGCCAGCAGCAATTGATGGAGACCCCACGAGAACCCTCTGGCAGCAGGCATAGGGAGTCACAGTGAGGCCTCAGCAGCACAATGAAGCTGCATTCCCACGTCGCAGGGGTTGCAGGAGGATGTTGTTTTTGGAGTAGTGTGATACTGGAGCTGGGGCTTCTTGGAGCTAGGACGTCTTTGGACTGAAGAGCCAACCATCCTTGGCAACGACAAACAGACGCAGTGCACAGGGGTTCTGGCCAAGCAGCTCCAGCGAGGGACCACAGACTTCTCAGCAGCAAAGAAAACAGATCAGACCTCTGGAGAGCCACAGAACCACCACCTGTGTTGCAGAGCCTTGAAGAGTCTGTGGAACAGTAGGATCCACAAACCGGTTGTCGCTGTTGAGGTGCCTGGCGAAGCACCAATGGAGATTTCTTCTTGTTGTCCTAGGTGCAGGCAGAGTTCTTGTGATTCTGGAGAATGCACGTCCACGGACGTTGCAGAGTCCTTGAAATGCATGTGGACAAAGTTGCAGTAGGAGCCCTCCTACTCGGTGCAGTCTTGCCTTGGCTCCTGGCAACGTTCATCAGCAATTCCAGTGTCCAGGTTGCAGAAGTGTCTTGCAAACAAATCTTACTCTTGCAGACAGATCTAGAATTCCGCCCTCAGGGGAGCCCTTAAGTAACCAAAGAAGGGGTTTGGACAGCTTTTGCAGTGACCCACCTATCAAGGGGGAGTCAGGGACTCTAATCTAGTGGACGCCCCTGTCAGATACTCACAGGGGCCTCTGCTCATCTCATTTCCAAGATGGCAGAATTAAGTGGCCACCTGGTAGAGCTCTGGGCTCCTCCCTAGGGGAGGAGCTAGACAGGGTAGTGGTCACTCCCCTGTCCTTTGTATGGTTTTGTGCCAGAGTGGGAGACGGAGGCTCCCCCATGGGAGTAAACAGGTTTATGCAAGGAGAACACCAAATGTGCCTTTTATACCATTCTGGTGGTGCTTAGGAGCAGCCCCACACTAGGCCAGAGGCACCTATATCTAAAGGAGAGACAGTAACACCTCTACTCTACAAGAAATTATTTGTTCTGTCTTCCCCTGCCCGAGTTAAGTTCAGCAGCAGGAGGGCAGAACAGTGTCTGTGGTTGGCGCAGCACTGGTGTGCCTGCAGACCCTGTAAGCTGCACAGGCAGACATGGAGGGTCCTCTAAGGAACCAACACAGTACATGGTATCAAGCAGTTAACACTGGAATCGGTGTAGTTGCATGCTTCCAACATGTGTGATACCAAACATGACTTGGTTCGGTGAAGCCATTATGTAGTTGTACATCTCATGATGACTAGTGTCCACTACATACCTTAAAATGTCTTCCCTGCACTTACAAAGCCCAGAAAATGAAATGGAGTCTGAGGTTAGTAGGGGCACCTCTACTCATGCAGGGTTGTCCTCACAATTAGAACCATGCACCCTGCCCTTGGGCTGAGGGGCATACCTTAGGGGTGACTTATAGGGTCAGAGTGCAGTGACCATGATATAAGGTGAACCTTATATCTGGGATGAAATGTACATGCAGCATTTCACACAGGGGTACACCAGTATGCCAATTGTGGGGTGTAAAAGTTGCTTACCAACTAAATCTAGGGAAGAGAACACTGACACTGCGGCCCTGGTTAGCAGTATCCCAGTGTAATACAGACAAAACACACTGACACTAGGGAAAGAATGAGGGTTACTGTGTCAGAAAGATCCTACTTTCCTACATATGCCAATGCCCTTTACTCTGTAAAACTCAACTCTGTCCCTGCAGTCTACACCACTCTAATCTACTCTGCACCCTCTACGCCCTCTAATCCGGCACCACACTCAAACTCAAACGCAAACTCCAGAGAATCCAGAACACAGCCGCACGCCTCGTCCTTGGCCTCCCCCGCCACGAACGAATCTCACCACACCTCAAATCCCTTCACTGGCTCCACATAGACAAGAGAATCACAATCAAGATCCTCATCCACACACACAAATCCCTCCACAACACTGGCCCAACCTACCTCAACGAAAAAGTGACATTCCACACTCCCACACACAACCTCCGATCAGCCGACCTCGCCCTAGCCACAGTCCCCTGCATACAACGCACCACCACAGGAGGCAGGTCCTTCTCCTACCTCGCCCCCAAAACCTGGAACTCCCTCCCCACCAACCTCCCCAAAACCAAAGACCTCCTGCTCTTCAGAAAGAACCTCAAGACATGGTTGTTCGAACAGTGACCCTCATTGCCCCCCCCTTAACCCCTCTCCCCCCCAATTAACCCCCCAAGCGCCTTGAGTGCGCTCTATAAATGTTTTTGATTGATTGATTGATTGCACCACTACCCTCTGTACCACTTTACGCCATTACACTCTTTGCCACGCTACGCAACTGAGCTCTGCTCTGCACCCTCCAATCTAGGCCACTTCAATCTACTCTATGCCACTACACTCTACGCCTCTGTACTCCACACTTACCACTGTACTATATACCAATGCACTCTAAACAACTGCACTTTACGCCACTTCCCTCTGCATCACTCAACCCTACGCTACTCCACTCTGCACCACTGCATTCTAAGTCACTCTACTCTGCACCATTCCACTCTACTCTGCACCATTCCACTCTACTCTGCACCACTCCACTCTACTATGCACCACTCCAATCTGCGCCACTGCATTCTACTATGCTGCACTGTATGCCGCTGAATTCAGTGCCACTGCACTCTACTCCACTATACCCTGCAACACTCTGCACTAGTCCACTTTATGCCACTCTACGCCACTCCAATACACAACACTCTGCCACTCAACTCAACAACATTCCACTCTTCACAATTCCACTCTACGACACTCCATGCCACTCTCTTCTATGCCACTAACTTTTAGCCATACTGAAAAGCAGCCACTCTGGAGTACAGCATGGCTAAGCCAATAACTCTTGCATAGGTGAGATCTTCGGCTTTGCCAATGTTTGTTAAATAATGCCTGCCACATAATTAGGGTCGTTATGCCTTTTTTTTAAAACATACATTTGTGTGTATCACAGACCTGGTAGTGAACTTTGATTTACTTCAAAAAAATGATTATACTTTAGGAAGAATAGTTTTCCTCTGTTGCATTGAGTAGCAGTAGAAAAAGTGTTCAATAAATAAGTATGTATGTCTATGTGTATCCATCCATTCATGGAGATTTTCCTTTTGTGTAGAAAGAGATATTGTGGGTGATGGGTGAGGAATAAGTGTTACTGGTTAAGTAGCGCAAACTTAAATACGTGGGCGAATGGGTGCATTCTCTTAACCATAGAATTTCATGTTCTGTGCATTCAACACAATGCATTCTGAGTATCTTCAGTGAATCAGTTAATTTATTGTGCGGTATTAGATTTTAACTGATTCATAGCACCAGGTAATGTATTGATTTTGATCTAATTTAGATATTGAGCAAGACCTGCATAGGACGTTTTATGAAGGTTCTGTGATTTAGACTATCACCAGTGCAGTTGTATCTGTTTGTTTCCACTCAGGAATGTAAAGGTATATTGAAAGATCAACGTGCTGGGAATGTTATGTGTTCTAACCCTATCCTGTGAGTGCAGAAGTCAGCAACTTGGCATCACAGAAAGCAGACAGAGTTCAAAGTGCGTGTAGATCCTCACAGGACATAAACATATGACAAGGACTTTAATTATTGAAAACTATTGGTTTTACTTTTTATATTGTACTAACCTTTTGAAAACATTATAATGATTTTTTTAAATAAATGTTTTTCCCCTCAGTTGTTCTTCCAAATTTGCACAAGTTAGCGTTGGTCAACAACCAGCAATCTGTTGATTCCAAGAGGCTGGATATAGCCACCCACCTGTTCGAGGCCTACAGTGCTCTTTCCTGTTGTTGTATCCTTTTGCATGATTTTACCACAAAGTGTACCTGTTCAACCAGTTACTGAAGCGAGCATCATTTAAAGTATTGCAACTTTAATATCACCAGTCTTAATATAAAAGTGTTGACATAACCTGATCCATTTTTTTCCTTATCGTTTTCACGTCACTTCACCACTCAACACATTTTGCATAGCCTCTAGCAGCAGACAATTGACTATGGACATATATAAAACATCGAATGTGCCTGGTGTCTACAAGTACATGACTTGGCTTTTTTTTTTTGTTTTAGGTCGTATAATTGGGATTTCACAAAAGAATACCACAAATAATAGAAAAGCTTGCAAAATACGATATTTATCACAGCTCAGTTCACATTGATCTAGCCAGTGGCATATTTAACTCTGTGAAAGCCAGCAGACTTTGCACAACTTAGAAATCATGTATGTAACCGCAGGTAGATTTCTTTGAACCATTCCCCCACAATAAATGCTCTGTTTTGATCAAGGGAGCATCCTAGGAGAAGTGTATTGAAGAAGCAATGTTGAATCTGTGGCGTTGCAGTATGATTTCAATGGGTAAACCAGTTCCAATATTGCTGATCGTGCTTAGCAAATTCAGGAAATTTCACTCTGTAATGATTTTAGTTACTCTAAGTGGTATGAGTAAATGTGGTTTTCAGACCTCTTATAAGTTGGGGCAGGAAAGGATGTAGGTTACTGCATCCAAATCCTACATCCCAATAGTCTAGGTTAACACATGCAGATTAAAAAAAAAATGAATTTCTGGACCATCTTTCTAATGACATTTTCGATTTCCTTGTGAGTGCTGGGCATCCGAGTATTATATGTTTTCAATATGAGTTAGTTTTTGTTTATTTCCATTTGTGTAGTAGATGTGTCTACTCTTGAAATTATACTAGTTTCCTGTTATTTGAATAGAAAGGTTTAATGCTCCATGGATTATTTTTTTAGACCTTCAAGTGGGTGACCTGTCGCTCAAGTTACTTGCCTGTTAAATTGAATGTGATCCTAATATTGGCTCAGCTAATCTGCCCTCAATTTAAACCACTCCATAACCATTAAATCAAACAGTTGACACTCTTTTTTTCTTAATAAAATGCATCATTCATCAGGGGTAGATCTGCAGACTTGGTCAGGTGTCTTGCCATGTACAAATTATTCAAAAGCATGACTTAGTTAATGGTGTATTTTGTACCACACAGATTCGCCCTGTGGGTCATGAAGTGTATTTCTTTGTATTATGTTGTCCAGTTAGTGATTTTATCATCTCTTGTGAATTAGTTTTAGTCTTTTTTGTATACTTTGTTAGATCACTGTCACACTCCAAAAGATGGTTCCATACATGGGCATGTCCTATGAGGAGGACTTGGCAAGCTGAGACTGCAAAAAAATTGAAGTGTTTGGAAAGATGGCACCTTATCACATTGGAAGTAGCGGTTTAAAAAAAGACCTAAAGATAAAGACATTTCTGAATTAATGGTGTTTGCTAACAAATAACCGTGCATGTCAATGTTGTCTGGTGAATAGTGATCAGGTGTGGCTCCAGTGTTGCCCCCACACCAGCAGCAGGAGCTCCAAAATGAAAAATAAATGGTGTTTATTATCCTTTTTATTTTTCAGGGGAGGTGGGGCCACGGGCAATATCTGATAGAGACTTCTAGTTGCAGATTCCTTACCTTAGAATTTCCCCCAGGCGTCAGACTGGATCCAGAGATTTTTCTTCAAGCAATACCCTTGCATGTCGGTAGGTGGCGTCAGTCGACTCCGCGGTCGTCGTAGTCACAGTGATGACATAAGGAGTAGTACATAGATGCTGCTTCAGCTCAGTGACATTAGTTCTTTTATTTCCACCCTACGCAGTGATCTGTAGCGAGCTACCATGGTATCTCTTTGACTGTTTTGTCGACTTTTCTAGTGAGCTTTTGGTGCATAGAGGATGTCCCCGAAGAACGGTTTCAAGCCGTGCGAGGTACTGTCACCGCATGATGTCGGTGACAGATCCGCATCAGGTTTGTTTGTAGTGTCTCGAGCGCGACCGCGACCCGAAGTTGTGCTCCGAGTGCCTGGCCATGCACCTGAAGGCCTTGAGGGAGTGGTCCCTCAAACACATGGCGGCCCGGCGCTCGACTCCGTGTAGGTTCCGGTCTCGATCGAGAGGAAGGACTCATCGTCCTCAAAATATTCGGTTGCAGGTAAGAAAAAGAAGTTGTCGAAGAGGTCTCATCACTCTCCGACTTCGCCCCGTCGCTTGGCTGACATGATGCGGGTGGAGCATCAACGCTCAAGGCCTCTGTCCTCAGAGCCTTTGTCTGGGTCCGCTCCGCGCTTCCCTGAGTTTCCAGTAGCCGGAGCGACTCTAGCCCAACTTAAAGAATTCTATGAGGCCATGTGCCTAATCTTTGGGCGAGCCGGCCCCGATACAGCGCGTTCGGGCCCCAGGGGTTCAGTTGAGGGGCCTTTGGGTTCCGCGCCGGTGGCCACGGCTCCGGCCACCGAGATCCCCTCCGGATCCACTCACGGATCCGCACCAGCACCGGTCACACCATTGAGACCTTCCCTGGCGCTGTGGCGATTGTCGACGCTCCCGACATTGGTAGTGCCCACTATCTCCATCAACCAAATCCTTATCCCCGACGACTCGGAGCGGCGTTGGCTGACGCCGCCTTTGTCTTTGATGGTGCCTATTCAACCCAGGTCGGATTTGGAGTCTTTTTCCTATGGTTGCGAATTCTGTGAAGGATTTGAGGGATCCCTGGACCCCTATGAATACCAGGATGTAGGAAGTTGGCTCTGTATATACTATCTCAAAGTGGGTTATAGTGTGCACAGAGTCCAAGGGTTCCCCTTAGAGGTTGATAGTGGCAAAAGTAGATAATACTAATGCTCTATTTTGTGGTAGTATGGTAGAGAAGTAGGCTTATCAGAGAGGGTAGTGTTTAGCATTTGTTGTACACACACAGGCAATACATGAGAACACACACTCAGAGATTTAACACCAGGCCAATAGGTTTTTTTATAGAACATTTTTCTTTTCTTAATTTATTTTAGAACCACAAGCTTCAGAATTTAGGTAAGTACATAAATTGTAATTGTAAGGTACTTCACATTTGTAAGTATGGAATTTTGAATTAAAACAGCAATGTATACAGTTTTGGCTAAAATGGCAATAAGCTATTTTAAAAGTTGACACTGTGCAAAAATCAACAGTTCCTGGGGGAGGTAAGTATTGGTTAGTTTCTCAGGGAAGTAAAGCACTTACAAGTTCAGTTTCCTGGGCATAGACAGCCCACCTTTGGGGGTTTAAGTCAACCCCAACCCAGCACCAGCAACACAGGGCTGGTCAGGTGCAGAGGTCAAAGTAGGGCCCAAATAACATAGGCACCTATGGAGAACAGGGGTGCTCCGGTTCCAGTCTGCTAGCAGGTAAGTACCTGTGTCCTCAGGGAGCAGACTAGGCGGGTTTTGTAGAGCACTGGGGGGGGTCCCAAACAGGCACACAAAATACGCCTTCAGGGGCAGCCGGGTGCAGTGTGTGAACAAGGCGTCGGGTTTTGTGTTGGAATCAGTAGAGGGACCCGGGGGTCACTCTGGTGATGCAGGCAGAGGGTACAGGGGGCTTCTCGGGCCAGCCACCGACTGGGCTAGTATGAGGGCCTCCTGCTGGTCACTTGTGCACCAGTAGTTGGTTCCTCTCGGTCCTTTGTTAACGAGCAGTCGTGGTCAGGGGGAGCCTCTGGATCCTCTCTGCAGGCGTTGCTGTGGGGGTGCAGGGAGGTTGGCTCAGGGTGTCCACATTGTTGGAGTCACCTGGGGGTCCTCTCTGCAGTGTTAGTTCTTCTTGACACGAGCCAGGAGCGTTGGGTGCAGAGTATGAAGACTCACGCTTCCGGAGTGAGGCTGGAGTGTTCTTTAAAGATGGTTTCTTTGTTGCAGTTTTGGACAGAGCTGCTGTCGACTGGAGTTTCTTGGTCCTTTAGGTGCAGGTCAGTCCTCTGAATCCTCAGAGGTCGCTGGTCCTGCTGGATGCGTCGCTGTGTAGGTTCTTAGAGTCTGGATACAGGCCGGTAGGGCTGGGGCCAAGTCAGTTGTCGTCTCCGTCGTCTCTATGGGGCTTTCAGCTCAGCAGTCCCTCTTTCTTCAGGTTGCAGAAATCTGATTTTCTGGGTTCAGGGTCACCCCTAAATACTCAATTTAGTGGTGTGTTCAGGTCTGGGGGCAGAAGCCAATGGATACTGTCCTTGAGGGTGGCTACACCCTCTTTGTGCCTCCTGTCTGTGGGGAGGGGGGCACATCCCTAATCCTATTGGGAGGTAATCCTTCAAAACTAGATGGAGGATTTTCCAAGGAGGAAGTCACTTCAGCTCTGGTCACCTTATGTGTGGACCTGGCTGAGGGGGTGACTCCTCCTTGTTTTTCTCATTATCTCCCCAGACTTGCCGCCAAAAGTGGGGGCTGTATCCGGGGGGAAGCCCTGGGGCATTGTAACACAAAGCCAGAGGCTTTGAGGCTCACTGCTAGGTGTTAAAGTTCCTGCAGGTGGGAGGTGTGAAGCACCTCCACCCAGTGCAGGCTTTGTTTTCTGGCCCCAGAGAGCACAAAGGCTCTCAGTCCAGGGGGTCAGAAACTCATCTCAGTGGCAGGCTGACACAGACCAGTCAGTCCTGTACTGAAGGATTGGGTAAAATATAGGGGGCATCTCTAAGATGCCCTCTGTGTGTATTTTTTAATAAATCCAGCACTGGCATCAGTGTGGGTTTATTATTCTGAGAAGTTTGATACCAGACTTCCCAGTGTTCAGTGTAGCCATTATGGAACTGTGGAGTTCGTTTTGACAAACTCCCAGACCATATACTTAATATGGCCACAATATACTTAAAATGTCTACTAATAGCCTTAGACACTGTAGGGGCATATTGCTCATGCAGCTATGCCCCCACCTGTGCTATAGTGCACCCTGCCTTAGGGCTGTAAGGCCTGCTAGAGGGGTGACTTACCTATGCCACAGGCAGTATTTTGTGTGCATGGCATCCCGAGGGGGATGCCATGTCGACTTTGCCTTTTTCTCCCCACCAACACACACAATCTGCAATGGCAGTGTGCATGTGTTAGGTGAGTGGTCCCTTAGGGCGGCACAACACATGCAGCCCTTAGGGACCTTCCTTGGTCACAGGGCCCTTAGTACCACTGGTACCTTTTACAAGGGACTTATCTGTGTGGCAGGAGTGTGCCAATTGTGGAAACAATGGTAAATGTTTAGTGAAAGAACACTGGTGCTGGGGCCTGGTTAGCAGGGTCCCAGGACCCTTCTTAATCAAGTCAGCATCAATATCAGGCAGAAAGTGGGAGCTAACTGCAACAGGGAGCCATTTTCCTACACAGGATGACCCATCTTTGGACTAGGCACAGAAATTGGGTGACACCAGTGGACTGGACCCTTCTCCAGACGCTGGCATGCTGTCTCCTCCTACCATGGCTACGGCGGAGGGAGCGACTTATGTTATGGTGGTGTGTAGGGCGGCCGAGTTCCTTGGCCTTGAGCTTCCTACTGTAGAGGTCAGATTCAACCTCCTGACAGAGGTGTTTCAACCAGTAGCTTAAACATGTGAGCCCCTTTTTACCGTTCAATGAAGCCCTCACCTATGTCCTTTTGGGTACTTGGTCCAAACCCAACACAGGCGCTCCTGTGAATAGGACTATCGCCCGCTGCCATCGGCCCTCTCCGAACGACCCTACATTCGTGTCCCAACACCCCACACCTGAGAGTCTTGTCATCCACTCTTTTTCTTCTTCAGGCAAATTCCCTTCCGCACCCCCGGATAGGGAATCAAAAAGGCTGGAACAATTTGGGAAGATGTTGTTTTCTTCCTCCAGTCTCGCGCTACAGTCTGTAAACACTGCATGCCTTTTAGACCGCTATACCCACTCTCTGTGGGATACGGTTGCCGAAGTCCAGTCACAGATTCCATAGGAGGCCCATGCTATTGTCTCCGAAGCTGTCAACGATGAGAGAGATGCGGCGCAGTTCACAATCCAATGTGGGCTGGACATGACCGACTCTCTGGGCAGATCGGTTGCTGCGACAGTGGCTTTGTGACACCAGGCCTGGTTGCGTACCTCTGGATTTTCTGGGAATGTCCAACAGTTCCTCATGGACATGCCCTTTGATGACTCCTGTCATCAAACTGACTCAGCCTTGGAGAGATTCAAGGATTCCCAGGCTACGGCTCGGTCCCTTGGTTTTTCCTCTGCCCCCCGCAGTCCGCTTTTCACCCCTTTTGTGGCCACAGAAGGGACTCCCTGTCGCATCCCCCGCCCAGCCACCATGCCACCTATGCTGTTCAGCCGTTGCGTGGCCAGGGACGCGGAATCCCACGCAGGCATGGGATAGGGAACCAGAGGTCTGCCCAGTCCACCTCTGCCCCCGCTGCAACCTTTAAACTCTCCTAGTCCATCCCCTCGCTCCCTTCCAGTTGGTGGCAGGATTCGTCATCACCTGCTCCACTGGGACTCCATCACTATGGGCAGGTGGATTTTGTAGATCGTTCGAAAGGGCTACTCCCTCCCTTTTGAATCTGCTCCACCAGCCATATCTCCATGGCTCAGCCAACTCCCGGAGGATCATTTGGCACTTCTCCACCAGGAAGCAGCGGCTCTCTTGGCCAAGGGAGCTATAGAGAAGGTCCCTATGCCCGAAGTAGGTTGTGGTTGTTATTCCCACTACTTTCTAGTGCCGAAGAAGGACAAGGACTTACGTCGTATCCCAGACCTTCGGGACCTCAACTACTTCCTCAAGAAGGAGAAATTCAAAATGCTCACCCTGGCTCAGGTTCTGTCTGCCTTAGACCCAGGAGACTGGATGGTAGCGTTGGACTTGCAGCTTATTTCCACATCCCCATCCTGCCTGCCCACAGATGTTACCTACCATTTGTGGTAGGTCATGAACACTTTCAGTTTACCATGCTCCCCTCCGGCCTTACCAGCATCCCTCGGGTGTTCATGAAAGTGATGGCGGTGGTTGCAGCTCATCAGTGCAGGTTAGGGATATCAGTCTCCTATGACTGGCTGTTGAAGGCGGACTCGCCCCATAAAGTTGTCTCCCACCTTCAGACTCCGGCGAACCTCCTGCACATGCTGAGGTTCACTATAAATGTGCCTAAGTCACACCTGGCTTCCTCTCAGATGCTCCCTTTCATCAGAGCTGTTCTGGACACAGTGCAGTCTTGGGCGTATCCTCCCAAACGGCAAGTCCAGGATATTCAGGCTATTATATCGATGTTTCAGCCTCTGTCTTGGGTTTCGGTGAGACTAACTCTGAGGTTGCTGATCCTCATGGCCTTGTGCATCCTGCTAGTGACACATGCCAGATGGCATATGCAGCTCTGCAGTGGGACTTGAAGTTCCAGTGGGCGCAGCATCAGGGGAATCTCTCCAATATGGTCCAGATCTCAAAGGGGACTGCGAAAGACCTGCAGTGGTGGCTTTCAAATCCACATTGGGTCCATGGCAAATCCCTCTCCCTTCCCCAACCAAATCTATCTATAGTGACAAATGCCACTTGGGAGAGGCAGACATCAGAGGCCTCTGGTCTCCGGCGGAGTCTGGGCTCCATATCAATCTTCTGGATCTCCAGGCAATCAAGCTTGAGTTGAAAGAGTTTCTTCCCTCTCTCAAAGGGAAAGTTCATTTGTTCACGGCCAATACTACCTCCATGTGGTACTGCAACAACCAGAGCAGAGTAGGGTCCTGGACCCTTTGTCAGTAGGCCCTATGTCTCTGGACATGGCTGGAACATCAGGGCATTACCCTGGTGGTTCAACATATGGCGGGTTCTCTCAACAGCAGAGTGGACGAACTCAGCTGTCGATGCACAGCCGATCACGAATGACGTTTCCATCCGGAGGTGGCGCAAGATCTCTTTCAGCAGTGGGGAGAGCCTTGGTTAGATCTGTTCGCCTCCACAGAGAACGTGCAATGCCAGCTGTTTTTCGCGTTGGAGTTTTCCAAGGCGGCACTCGGTCGGAGACGCTTTTCATTTTGAGTGGAACTCCGGCCTCCTTTCCGCCTATACCAGTTCTGCCCAGACCTCTCGAGTAGATCAGGAACGACCAGGCCCAAGTAATCTTGGTGGCTCCGGACTGGGCACGGAGAGTCTGGTATCCAGAGCTATTGAGTATGACCATCGATCCTCCACTCAGACTGCCTCTTAGGCAGATCTTCTTTCGCAGCAACAGGGGATGGTTCTCCACCCGAACCTGTCCAATCTCCACCTTCATGGGTGGAGCTTGAGCAGCGTCAATTGACGACTTTTTATCTTCCACCCGAAGTCTGTGATGTCATCTTGATAACCAGGCGTCCCTCTACCAAAACGGTATACACCTGTCGCCATAAATTTGTGATATGGTGCACCAACAGATCTGTTGATCCCCTCTCTGCCCCTCTATCCAAGGTTCTTTTGTTCATTCTTTCATTAGCCCAGCAGGGCTCTGGTTTGGGCACCCTTAAAAGGTATTCATCTGCCATTCCAGCCTTTCTTAGGTTACCTGATCAGCCCTCACTCTTTAAATCTCCTATTGTGAGTAGATTTCTAAAAGGTCTCACCCATTTATTCCCTCCCACTCCCTTTATCATGCCTCAGAGGGACCTCCACCTTGTCCTTACTTATTTAATGTGTACTCCCTTTGAGCCGATGCACAACTGTCCTCTGCGGCTCCTCACTTTCAAAACAATCTTTCTTGTTGCCATCACCTCTGCTCGCAGGGTGAGTGAGCTTAAGACCCTTTTGTCCAAGCCTCCATACTTGTCTGCGCACCCTGACAAAGTGGTGCTGCGCACTAAGGCCTCCTTCCTTCCAAAGGTGGTTACGCTTTTTCATGTAGGCCAGTCCATCACCCTGCCTACTTTCTGCGCAACCCCACATTCTTCCCATGAGGAGGAAGACTACCGTTTAGACCCAAAAAGAGTGTTGGCGTTCTAACTTAATCGTACTAAAGATTTCCAGGTGGATGATGAACTCTTTTTCGGGTATGTGGGTGCAAAAAAAGGGAAGGCGGTGCAAAAACGTACCATCTCTTCTTTCTTTGCATCAAGATGTGCTACACTTTGGCCAAGAAGCAACCCCCTGAGGAACTGCTGCTTCCACTTCATTGGCACGCGGAGTTCCTGTCCTGGATATCTGCCAGGCAGCTACGTGGGTGTCCCTGCATACGTTTGCTAAACATTACTGCCTGGACAGTCAGGTCCATTGGAATGACTACTTTGGTCGTTCGGTCCTGCAGGACTTATTAGTATGATCTTGGTTCGCATCCCACCACCGAGGATGGCTTTGCTTGGGCATCTATTCTAGTGTAAGGAATCGGCAACTAGAAGGCTCTATCATATGTACAAGTTACTTAACTTCTGTAACTAAATATCTGATAGAGACATATTCTAGTTGCAGATTCCTTACCGACCCACCCATCCTCCCCGCTTGCGAACTGATTTCTAGGGACAGAGTTTCCCCCTTCAGGTCCTTATCTCTGGCCCACCAATCTCAGTGTTCTTAGCGGCTCTGCGCTTTGGCGTGGAAAGTCGTTAAAAGAAACTGACGTCATTCCGCTGAGGTGGTGTCTATGTGCTACTCACGATGTCATCACAGCTACTACGACGCCAACGAGGCTCACAGAGTCGACCAAAGCCACCAGCTGATGTGCAAGGGTATTGCTCAAAGAAAAATCTCCAGATCTAGTCTGACACCTGGGAGAAATTCTAAGGTAAGGAATCTGCAACTAGATTATGTCTCTACTAGATATTTCATTATCGAAGGTAAAGTAACTTGTACAACAGGGACGGTGGGGGGTGCACAGCACTCCGCTCAGTGCGCATGTATGTTTGGCCGGCCAAACATATGTGCACTAGGCTCTGTCCAACCTAGCACTGTGTTGCAGGGTTGAAGAGAGCAGGCAGAGGCTCCCACTCTGCCACGGAGCACCAAGCCAGGGCGTGAGCAGCGTTAGGATTGGTCGCAGAGCAGGCTGGGAGCATGTGCCTGCAGCAATTGGAGCAGGAGTAATAAGAGTTGCAAGGCAGCGGTGGAGGTAAGTTTCTTCTCCCCCGCCCCCCCCCCCCCCCCTCATTGTCCATTCAGGAGCCTCCCCTGAAAGTGATCAAAGAACCGAACCACACATTTGTGTGTTAAACATTGCTAACAAAGAAGTATAGGGCACCCAGGGGCCAAATCACATTGGCTGTCTTTGAAGAAGAAAAAAAGTAACCCATTGAATGGGAAGAAGAGTTAAATGAGTACTTTATCAAAATGGCCAGAAAAAATAAGTTGTCTTTCTAATCTTCTAGACAATTGAATACAGCGTCCAAAAATGCTAGAAGGAGTAAACAGTTTCCTGAGGGGCTAATTAAATTACACTGCAAAAAACATATACCTAAACCAATCTGTCAGACTTGATAACATGTTATATAATTTACATAATTAGTGTGTGCAGAAAATCAGTAAGATTACCGCATGTTTGCTTATATTTTATTTCAAATCAGCTGATTTAAAATTGGCATAAACCACAAATACAGTGTTAACGGTATAAGTATAAACTTTCTTCAATATAAACAAAAACAATTAAATCCACAAATGATTAACCCCTTCACTGCCAGGCCTTTTCCTCCCTCAGGTGCCAGGCCTTTTTTTTGGCTATTTGGGGCAGTTTGCGCATAGGCCCTCATAACCTTTTGCCCACATAAGCTTCCCACGCCAAATTTGTGCCCTTTTTTTCCAACATCCTAGGAATTCTAGTGGTACTCAGAGTGTGTGGGTCCCCCTTGAGGAGACCAAAAAATTAGCCAAAATACAGAGAAAGTTTTGTTTAAACAAAAAAATTGGAAAAATGGGTTACAGAAGAAAGCTTGTGGTATTTTCCCTGAAAATGGCATCAACAAATGGTTTGCAGTGCTAAAATCACCATCTTCCCAGCTTTCAGGAACAGGAAGACTTCAATCAGAAAACCCGATTTTTCAATACAATTTTGGCATTCTGCTAAGACAAACCCCATTTATACTATTTTTTGTGCTTTCAGCCAGACAGCTAAACATTTCTGAAAAGTAGACAAAAGTTTCAATTCAGCAAAGGGTCACTTGTGTAGATCCTTCAAGGTTTTCCTACAGAAAGTAACAGCTAAAATAGAAATTGAAATTGTGGTGAAAAAAGAGCCATTTCTGCCCACGTCTTCTTCTATTATTTTTTCCAGCTATAGCAGATTTTTTTAAAGCAATATACCGTTATGTCTGCTGGACTCTTTTGGTTGCGGGAATATATAGTGCTTGTAGGTTAATCAATTACCCTAGATACCCAGAGCCAATAGAGGAGTTGCACCTTGCAATCGGTTTTCATTATATACCGGGCATACAGCAATTCATTTGGTGAAATATAGGTATCAAGGGAACCTTTGTATTTCCAAAATGGGCACAAGATAAGGTGTTGACAAGTAGTGGTTATTTGAACATCGCTGAATTCTGGGGTCCCCATACTAGCATGTGAATTACAGAGCAATTATCAAATAGACTTCTTTTTTACACACTGTCTTACAATTGGAAGGAAAAAAGGTAGAGAAAGACAAGGGGCAATAAAACTTGTTCTTCTATTCTGTATTCCCCCCAGTCTCCTGATAAAAATGGCCCACGACAGGAAACGCATCATGGACACATCACATTTTTATGTTGAAATCTGACGTGTTTTTTGGAAAGTGCCTAGCTGTGGATTTTGGTCTCTAGCTCAGCCAGCACCTAGGGAAACCTACCAAACCTGTGCATTTTTTAAAGCTAGATACCTAGAGGAATCCAGGATGGGGTGACTTGTGGGGCTCTCACCTGGTTCTGTTACCCACAGTCCTTTGAAAACCTCAAAATGTGACAAAAAAATACTTTTTCCTCAAATTTCGGTGACAGAAAGTTCTGGAATCTGAGAGGATCAACAAATTTCTTTCCACCCAGCATTCCCCCAGTCTCCCGATAAAAATGGTACCTCACTTGTGTTGGTAGGCCTAGTGCACGCGACAGGAAATGCCCCAAAACGCAACATAGACACATCACATTTTTACATTGACAACTAACGTGTTTTTTTGGATAGTGCTTAGCTGTGGATTTTGGCCTCTAGCTCAGCCATCGCTTAAAAATATCTACCAAACCTGTAAAATTTTTTAAACTAGACTCATAGGGAAACCCAGGATGAGGTAACTTGTGGCGCTCTCACCAGGTTCTATTACCCAGAATCCTTTGCAAACCTCGAAATTAGGCACACAAAAAACACTTTTCCCCTCACATTTCGGTGCGGCAAAGTTCTGGAATCTGAGAGAAGCTACTTCCTTCCACCCAGCATTCCCCCAGGTCTCCTGATAACAATACTACCTAACTTGTGTGGTTACGCCGGGTGCCCACAACAGGAAATGCCACAAAACACTACATGGACATATCAAAATTATCAAATACAAATATACCCGTTTTCGCTGGTGGGGGCGGGGGACTCCTGCGTTTGTGGTCTTAGGCTCTGCAGCCATCTAGGAAAACCTACAAAACACAGACACTTCAGAAAACTAGACACCCGGGAAGTCCAGGAAGGTGTGACTGGGATCCCCCAGTGTTTTCTTACCCAGAATCCTCTGCAAACCTCAAATTTAGCTAAAAAATCTAATTTTCCCCCCATTTCTAGGTGGGCTCACCACACCGGCACAAATTTCCTACCACCCAACATTCCCCTCAGTCTCCCGATAAAAATGATACCTTAATGGTGTAGGTGGGGCAAGTGCCAGTGACAGGCAAGAACCAAAAACATGTTGAAATTTATGGGGAACCAAAGCGGGTCCAAAAGGGCAGTTTGAAAAAAAAAAAAAAAAAAAAAAAAAAACATTTTTAGGCTGACAAGTGGGGCAGAATTTTTATTGGTATAGATGTGACAATGCCAGGTGGTAGGAATTTTGTGGATTGCTGCAGATTACGGAAGGTTCCATCACAAAATGTGGGAAAAATGTGTGATTTCAAGCAAAGTTGGCGGTTTGCAGGGCATTGTGGGTACGAAAATGGTGCGGGGTGCATGTGAAGCACACCTCCCAGATGTTTAATTTTCAGACGTGTCTAGGTCTCGTAGATTTTTCTACATGGCACAGTGCCAAAGTCCAACAAGAGCAGTCCTCACCATTACCAGTGGGACGATTTTGAGAGTTAGCCAAGCTCTCATGGCCCAAACGTAAAACCAAAACCCAAAATATTCAAATGTCCTCTTGCTTGCTGTTGGGATAAGATCTTTTAGTGTGCGGGGGGAGAGCTGAAAGACTGTTACCCTCTTCAGTTGGGGTGGGGGCATAACCATGCCCATACTGGTTGGTAGCCACCACCCCACTATTTTTTTTTTTTAATTCCCTGACATCTAGTAGGCTTTCTGTCCCCCCAGGGAGTGGATCGGGGTAATTGCCCCATCTGCCCACTGGTAGGCAGAACAACTCTGTCCCCATTTATTTGGGGTGGGGATATGGCCATACCCCCACCTTCATTTTTTTTTTGCCCTTGGTGGCAGATGGGCCCTTCAAAAAGGGGGGCAGAAATGGCCAACAGTAATGTTCCCCCATTGGGAGCGACTCTTGTCCAAGGGGCAACCCCCCCAAACAAAACACACACACACCAATCCGTTGTGCCTAAGTGGGTTCTGCCCCCCAGGGGCAGAAATGGCCAAAAATAAATTTGACCCCCAGGGGAGCGACCCTTGCCGAAGGGGTTGCTCCCCATGCGTGAAATTGGCACAAAAAAAAGCCCTGGTGTCTGGTGGTTTCTGTCATCCTTGGGAGTAGATTGGCCTAAGAAAAATAGGCCAATCTACCCACAAGGTGGGCAGAAATGGCCTAAAATACAATTGCCACCCAGGGGAGCGACCCTAGCCTAAGGGGTCGCTCTCGCCCACATTTAAAAAACAAAGAAAATTATCCCTCCCCCGGTCTAATTAAAATAAGCTGATTAGCCCCCCCAGGGTGGCAGAAAAGGCCTAATAAAAAAAAATGCCCCCCCTATACATAAATAAATAAAAACACAAATCCCTGATGTCTAGTGGGCATGCTCAAAGAGACATGAAAGGAAAGGCCTTTCCTTTCCTTTAATGCCTCTGCCTGCCCTAACCCCCGATCGGAAGAGAAATGCTTTGCCGCGGGCCGGGTCCATGACAATCTGGTCTCATCCTCGGCACATGGTAACCGTGGCCGAGGGCAGGACCAGCTCGTCCCAGGCATCGTAGGGGTTAAAACATTCTGCTTGTAAAAGCAATTATACTTAGCCCTCTTCTAAAGGTTGAAAGGGGCTATACTTACTAATCTGATACAGAGTTCTAACTGCAGATTCCCTACCTTTGAATTCTCAGACTTCAGACTGGATCTCAAAGAGTTTTGTAGGCAGTACTCCTGCGCACCGGTAAATGGCATTGATTGGTTATGCATCTGTCGACGACATCATCCACATCCGAAATGACCTTGTGGGACATATATAGGTGCCGCCCAGAAGCGCTAATGTCTTTTCTTTTCCCTCTGCACCAGTCAGCGCTACCACTCAGTTCATTTTTGACTAGTCTTTTTAAACTTTTCGTCAAGCCTTTTTTGAGAATTTTCTCCAAGAGTTTGGAGCACGACCCGAAGTTGAGCTCTGAGTGTCAAGCCATGCATCTGAAGGCTTTGAGGAAGCAGTCCCTAAAGCTGATGGCGGCCCAGAACGTGACTCCGCGCAGGTCGAGGTCTCGATCGAGAGGAAGATCCTGACTCCGGTTGCAGAGTCCGAAGTCATTGTCATCCCATTTGAAGTCCTCTGAGCGATCAGTTAAGTCGAGGAACAAGCAAAAATTCAAGAAGTTGAAGCACTCTTTGACTTCTCCTTGTCTGTCGGCCTACTAGATGACGAAGCGTTGACACTCTAGCCTTGTTCTGTGGAACCTGTACCTAGGTCGGATCCGGGCCTCCCTGAATTTCCATAAGCCAGAGTGCCCCCTGCCCAACTGTGTAAGTTGTATGAGGCCATGTGCCTCATTTTTGGGCAGACCAGCCCTGCTCGACCACCTTCGGCTCCGTGGGGTTGGAGTGGTCTACTTCAGGTTCCACGCTGGCAGGTCCAGCACGAAGGGCTCCTAGAGATCCAGACCTGAATCAGGGCTGGTACTGGTTGTACCATCTATACCTTCCCCTGTTGCCGGTCCCGACTCGGATGCTTCCGGCGACGGCTGTGCCCACTGGCAGCTCAGTCCCCATTGTATTCCCAGACTCTGACACAGAGCTTGATCGGTGTCGTATGATGCTGACTCAGGTGCCCGCAGGAGCTTTGCCTCCTCGCTTGTATGCATAGTCCTGTTTGGACCTCGGGGATGAATGGGAGGGGTTGTTGGACCCTTTAGAATACCAGCCTTACGAATCTGAAATGGGCTGGTGTGAGGGCTTGGGCGAAGCCAGTAGAGTGGACACTTCTCCAGACACTGGCATGCTTTCTCGATCTGCCATGGCTATGGAGGAGGGAGCTTCTTTGCTATGCTGGTGAGGAAGGCTGCTGAGGTCCTGGACCTTCAGCTACCCTCAATGGCCATCAAGACTAATCTTTTGACAGAGGTGCTGCAACCAGGAGCTTCCACCTTGGAAACCCTACTCCCGTTCAGTTATGCACTTAGTGACCTCCTACTTGGGTTCTGGTCCAAACCCCGCACTGGAGCTCCTGTGAAAAGGACTGCCTGCCACTATCGCCCTGCACCTGGGGACCCAGGTTTCTTGAACTAAACACCCCACCCAACCGCTGAGAACTTGGAGGTCCAAGCCTCTATCTCCCAAGGCACGTTCCCTACTGCTCAGCGGGATAGGGAATCCAAAAAGTTGGATTAATTTGGGAAGAAGAGTTTTTTTTCCCCGTGAGCCTTACACTGCGGTCACTGAACATCGTATGCTTTTTGGGCCCTTATTCCATCACGCTGTGAATTACAGTTGCGCAAGTGCTGCCACAGGTACTGGAAGAAGCCTGAGCAGTAATCTCTCAGGCTGTTGCCGATGGGAGAGAGGCAACAATGTTCACAATTAGTTGCAACTTGACGTGACTGAATCACTAGGCAAAGCGGTTTCTACAACAGTGGCCCTGAGATCCCATGCCTAGCTGAAGACGTCTGACCTTTTGGGAGATGTCTAGGCTTCCTTGATGGACGTGCCCTTTGATGGCATCCGTCTCTTTTGAGACATGGCAGACTTCGCACTTGAACAGTTCAAGGATTCCCTGGCTATGGACAGGTCTTTCTGCCTCACAGCGACCCCACATCTCCCCAGTCTGCCTTTTGTTACTTACATGACTACGGAAGGGGTCTCCAACCACCCCAGTTCCTGATCAGCCACTGTGCCTCACATGATTCCCAACCCTGCGTGGCCAAGGGTGTGGACTCATGCACCTTGTGGTTCAGGTGTCCAGCAGTCTTGTCAGTCCGCTCCACCCCCCCCGTGTTCCTCCCTACCAAGAACCAGTTGGCGGCAGGATTTGCCATCACCTGCCCCACTGGCAATCCATCACTTCAGACAGGTGAATTTTGCAGATCGTACGAAAGGCTACTACCTCCCCTCCGAGAATACCCCCCATCCATGCCACCGATTGGATGACAGAGGATAATTTGTCCCTTCTCCACGAGGAAGTCATGTCTCTTTTGGCCAAAGGAGCCATACAGCGGGTTCCAGTGCCAACGGGAAGTTGCGAAACAACATCACGCTATGCATCTGGCCTCCCTGGTGTAGGTACTACACTTCTCTGAGTATCCACAGGTGGAGGCTCCTCTCAAACCTTCCTTGTCCCAGCGGGTTTTCTTGGAGTCCTTTGGAAAGGGCCCTGAAACACAGAAACACTAACCGCGACTTCACCATGTTATCCTGTGGACACCTGCCGCAGGGTAACATCTCTGCACACAGTTGCCTGGGGAATCCCAGCTACGTATCTCTGGTGTGATCCTTGGGTGTCAGTCTTGGTTAGTTGTGACTTTCTCATCCCATGTTTTTAGTATATCGTTTGGCCCACCCCATAGAGGCCTATGTTATTTTATGCTGTTACTTACCTGTTTCGATGTATATTTTTGTGTGTATATATCTCAGGTTAGAAGATATACCAAAGTTGGTTTAGTGCCTGTGTTGTAATAAATGATACATTATTTTTCTAACACTGGTGTTGTTCCTTCCTGTGTGAACATTACTGACAGACGTCTGTGGTATTCAAACTGCTTTCCACCCTCTCCAGTAGGCCTTGACTGCTCTCCACAGCTATCCAATGAGAGCTTTGGCTATCTGAAACCATTAACACTATCACTAAGGGTTGCCTGAACTCAGTACAGGTTGCCTCACCCAAAATGTTTATAGCAACTATCTTCACTTTGTTTTTCCATCCTGTCTATTCAAGTTAGATTATCTGTCATTATTAATAAATATACATATATGGTGCACACCACATTGTCAGGTGACTTGAATCTACTTATAATGGCAGAATGGAAACATCAAAGGTTATAGAAGTCTTGTAATCATAAGCCATAGACAAAGGTTGACAAATCCTACAAGATATGGTAATGACACAAATAACCTTAGTATGTCAAGGATCGGTCAGTATTGTGCCAAGCATAGTCAGAATTTCCCCAGCAGGGAAGGGATAGCTTGAATGTGTCCACAGAATGGAAAGAATTGCCACTCTTAAGCTGTGATCGAGTGGGCTCATACTGTCCATGACACGTCTCAAATGGGCTATTGTTATGCCAAGAATAGCTCGAGTGTCGTCAAGAATAACCAGCATGTCATCAAGAATACTCTTTATATGTCAAGGATTAGCTGCTATATGTAGGACTAGCCAGAATGTTGTAAATGATGGACTACTATTATGCGAGAAATCAACAAATGTCTTCAGGCGTACCCTCTGTATATTTGAGTAGATCTTTATTAAGTCATAGATAGTTGTATTGTCATCACAAATGCCCACGATATGGCAAAGCTGAGCTTATATTACATCAGGATTAGCCAGAACATTGTCAGGAATCCCCTTTATTATTACTAATACTATTTTTCTTACTATGTTCCTTTATTTATTAGTTTGTGTAGCAACAATACTTATTAGTTGCTTTTTCAAAATGTTGACAGAGAAAAAGGTCACACAAGAGACCTATGCACTATGTAACCTGCTGGAAGAGTTACTTAATCACTGATACCGTTTCAGAAAAATAAGTGGTTAAAATTGTTTAACAAAAGAAGGAATGCCCACTGTATGTCAAGGATGTTCTTTTATGTAAGTATTAGCCAGAACAGACCCAGGTGAGCCCTTTATATATATATATATATATATGTTCGAAGGCATGTGTAGCTGCAGATACACATGCTGTGCACTGTTCCTGCCATCTAGTGTTGGGCTCGGAGTGTTACAAGTTGTTTTTCTTCGAAGAAGTCTTTTCGAGTCACTGGACCGAGTGACTCCTCCCTTTCGACTCCATTGCGCATGGGCGTCGACTCCATCTTAGATTGTTTTCTTTCCGCCATCGGGTTCAGACGTGTTCCTCTTTGCTCCGTATTTCAAATTGGGAAAGTTAGAAAAGAATCAAATTCGTTGGTATTGTTCTCGTTCGGTACCGGTTTAGTTTTAGCGTATTGACATCAAGACCGCTTTGGCTGCCCTTTGGGGCTTCCGCTCTTCATCAAGGCCTGGTCGGCCAGACCACACCCGTCGTCCAAGACTAATGGACCGGACCCCCTTCCGTTTCTGTCCTAAGTGTCACGCCTAATATCTTTATACAGACCAGCACTGAGTTTGTAACCTGTGTTTGTCGTCTGAACACAGAGAGGATACTTGTGAAGCTTGCCAAGCGTTTTGATCCAAGAAGACCTTAAGGGATCGACGCGTAAGACGACTACAAATGGCATCCAAGCCGAAACAACATCTCAAAGTCAAGGAGGAATAAAGAATCTCCATCCAAGAAACGGACTCGGATGAATACGATGGTGATCGACCCTCGACAGCGCCGCAAACAGTGAGTACACCTGCCCCGTCCCACACCCCAGGGTCACAACAAAAAACTTAAGGCCACGGGTACGCCACCGCCAGCAGGCCATGGCTTAACCCACAGAAAGGAAGGTGACCAAATAACATCGGCACTGAAAAAGGCCAAAGATTTGCCGAAGACTTCCGACTCCGGTCGAGATTCCAGCACAGAAAAAAGTCGCCATTGAGTTATCGAGTCGGGCAAGCCTAGAAAAAGCTCATCGGAACCGAAAAAGACAATTTTGGTACCGAAAAAAAACGGCTTCGGAGTCGAAACGCTCTTCCTACACGGCGGAGCAAGGACTTTCTATGCAGCTCAAAGAAAAGCACAGATTTGAGCAAGAGCTGGATTTAGAAGACAATGACCAGACACAACAAAGGTTAGAAATCCAGAAGGACACAGGGAAGATACAAACCATCCCTCCACTCAAATCAAAAAGAAAACTAGCTTTTCAAGAGACCGAATTTGCAGCCCAAAGCCAAAGTGGTTAGAGACAAGTCACCACCACCACGTTACTCACCACAACCAACCCCACTGCAATCACCACACTTGTCACCAGTGGGTATACCGATGGCGCAGTCACCCACACATACTGGGATGACTCAAGATGATGCGGATCCCTCGGGATCTATATGACCCACCTATATCGGACAACAGCCCAGAGTGTTATCCGACCAAGCCTTCACCACCAGAGGACAGTACTGCATATACGCAAGTACTAGCCAGGGCAGCTACGTTCCACAATGTAACAATGCACTCGGAGCCAGTGGAGGATGACTTCCTGTTCAACACTCTTGCATCCACTCACGCATCCTACCAAAGCCTGCCAATGCTACCGCGCATGCTCAAGCACGCACAACAGGTCTTCCAAGAGTCTTTAAAAGGGAGGACCATCACGCCAAGGGTCGAAAAGAAATATAAACTGCCCCCGTTGGACCCAGTGTTTATAACTCAACAGCTCCCTCTGGACTCAGTGGTTGTGGGGGATGCAAGAAAAAGGGCGAATTCCCAATCATCAGGGAATGCCCCACCCCCTAATAAAGAGAGTCGAAATTTCGACGCAGCTGGGAAAAGAGTGGCATCACAAGCAGCCAATCAATGGCGAATTGCAAACTTGCAAGCCCTACTTGCACGCTACGACAGGGCACACTGGGACGAAATGCAAGACATTATCCAGCATTTGCCTAAGGAACACCAAAAACGTGCCCAACAAGTAGTTGAAGAGGGACAGGCCATATCGAACAATCAAATACCGTCTGCCCTAGACTCTGCAGATACAGCAGCACGGACTGTCAACACAGCTGTAACAATTTGAAGGCATGCATGGCTGCGAAGTTCTGGATTTAAACCAGAAATACAACAGGCAGTACTAAATATGCCGTTTAATCAACATCAGTTGTTTGGGCCAGAGGTGGATACCGCGATCGAGAAGATGAAAAAAGACACAGACACGGCCAAAGCCATGGGCGCGCTCTACTCCTCACAGTACAGAGGCACATTTAGGAAACCACAGTTTAGGGGGGGGTTTCAACAACAGACATCTGAACCATCCACCACCCAAACAAAACCCACCTACCAGTCGCAATACCAAAGAGGGGGGTTTCTGGTACCTACGGAGAACAATTCCCAAGAGGAAGAGGGAAATTCCAGCCCGCCAAACCAAGCCCTAGCAAACAGTGACTTCAATGTCACACTACCCCAATTCTTGTCACCAGTTGGGGGGAGGCTAACCAAATACTACCACAATTGGAAACACATTACCACAGACACGTGGGTCCTATCAATTATCCAACATGGTTATTGCATAGAATTCACAACATTCCCTCCAGATGTTTCACCAAAACCGCACAGATTGTCTCCACAACAGTACTATTACATATAGAGGTCCAAGCACTGCTACAAAAATAAGCCATAGAGCTAGTACCCTATCAACAGAAAGGAACAGGCGTTTACTCCCTGTATTTCCTTATTCCAAAAAAGGACAAAACATTAAGGCCTGTCTTAGATCTCAGAACACTGAATCTCTTCATCAGATCATTTCCACATGGTAACACTTCAGGACGTAGTTCCCTTACTAAAAAAAAGGGGGAATACATGACAACACTGGATCTCAAGGATGCGTATTTTCACATACCCATCCATCCATCTCACAGGAAATACCTCAGGTTTGTAATACAAGGCAAACATTATCAATTCAAAGTGCTACCGTTCGGAATAACAACAGCCCCCAGAGTATTTACAAAATGCCTAGCTGTAGTAGCAGCTCATATAAGGAGACAGCACATGCACGTATTCCCATATTTAATATGATCTAATAAAAGCCAGCACTCCGCCACAATGTCAATTTCAAACGCAATACGTCATAGATACTCTACACAAACTAGGGTTTTCTATAAATTACTAAAAATCACATCTACAACCATCCCAAATACAACAATACTTGGGAGCAACACTCAACACACAAAAAGCAATAGCCACTCCAAGTCCACAAAGAGTTCAGTCGTTCCAAAATGTAAAATCAAGTATGCAACCAAACCAACAATACACGGTAAGGTTTGTGATGAAACTACTAGGCATGAAGTCCTCATGCATAGCTATTGTCCCAAACGCAAGACTACACATGCGGCCCTTACAGCAGTGCCTCGCAAAACAATGGACGCAGGCACAGGGTCAATTCCAAGATCTAGTGTTGATAGACCGCCAAACACACTCTCGGCTTCAATGGTGGAACCCTGTAAATTTAAACAAAGGGCAGCCTTTTCAAGACCCAGTGCCTCACGTCATTATCACAACAGACGCTTCCATGATTGGGTGGGGAGCACACCTCAACAATCACAGCATACAAGGTCAATGGGACAATCAACAAAAACTACTTCACATAAATCACTTGGAACTGCTAGCGGTATTTCTAGCATTAAAAGCGTTTCAGCCACTTCTAGCCCGCAAACACATTCTTGTCAAAACAGACAATTTGACAACAATGTATTATCTAAACAAACCGGGGGGACACACTCGTCACAGCTGTGTCTCTTAGCACAAAAAATTGGCATTCACAACAACATTCGCCTGATAGCACAATACATACCAGGCATTCAAAATCAGTTGGCCGACAATCTCAGTCGAGATCAACAGCAAACTCACGAATGGGAAATACATCCCAAGATACTACAAGATCACTTCTACCGCTGGGGGACACCAAACATAGACCTATTTGCAACAAAAGAAAACTCAAAATGCCAAAACTTTGCGTCCAGGTACCCACACCCTCAGTCCAAGGGCAGTGCTCTATGGATCAGCTGGTCAGGGATATTTGCTTACGCTTTTCCCCCTCTCCCGCTCATTCCTTATCTGGTCAACAAACTGAGTCAAAACAAGCTCAAACTAATACTTATAGCACCAACGTGGGTTCGCCATCTGTGGTATACCACACTGTTGGACCTATATGTGGTATCCCACATCAAACTACCAAACAGACGAGATCTGTTAACACAACACAAATAACAGATCAAACACCCGAATCCAGAATCGCTCAACCTAGCAATCTGGCTAGTGAAGTCTTAGAATTTGGATGTCTAAACCTTTCTGATGAATGTATGGAGGTCATTAAATAAGCAAGAAAACCCACAACCAGACAATTGTTACGCTAACAAATGGAAAAGATGTTTGTTACTGCCAAGCTAATCAGATTACGCCACAACACACCTCCACACAAAACATTGTAAGTTACTTACTACACTTACAAAAGTCCAATCTAGCCTTCTCTTCAATTAAAACACATCTCACTGCAATATCTGCTTATCTGCAGATTAAACATACAAAATCGCTTTTTAGAATCCCAGTTATTAAAGCCTTTATGGAAGGACTAAAAAGAATCATACCCCCAAGGACACCACCAGGGCCTTCGTGGAATCTTAATATTGTGATAACACGACTCATGGGCCCACCATTTGAACCCATGCATTCTTGTCAAATCCAGTTTTTAACTTGGAAAGTAGCCTTTCTAATAGCCATCACTTCACTTAGAAGAGTTAGCGAAATACAGGCGTTTACTATTCAAGAACCCTTTATACAAATACATAAACATAAGGTGGTTCTCCGTACAAGTCCACAATTCGTACCAAAAGTCATATCACCGTTTCATCTAAATCAGACGGTAGAACTCCTAGTCTTCTTCCCACAGCCAGACTCAGTAGCAGAAAGGGCATTACATACGTTAGACATAAAAAGAGCGCTAATGTATTACATTGACAGAACAAAACAATTTCGAAAAACAAAACAATTGTTCGTAGCTTTCCAAAAACCACATGCAGGTAACCCCATATCCAAACAGGGCATTGCCAGATGGATTGTCAAATGCATACAAACCTGTTACCTAAAAGCTAAAAGAGAATTACCCATTACTCCAAGGCCACACTCCACTAGAAAGAAAGGTGCCACAATGGCTTTTCTTGGTAATATACCAATGACAGAAATTTGTAATGCAGCCACTTGGTCTACGCCTCATACATTTACTAAGCATTACTGTGTAGATGTGTTAGCAGCACAACAAGCCACAGTAGGACCGGCTGTACTAAGAACATTATTTCAGACAACTTCAACTCCTACAGGCTAACCACCGCTTTTGGGGAGATTACTGCTTTGTAGTCTATGCACAGCATGTGTATCTGCAGCTACACATGCCATTGAACGGAAAATGTCAATTACCCAGTGTACATCTGTTCGTGGCATGTTGCGCTGCAGATTCACATGCGCCCTCCCACCTCCCCGGGAGCCTGTAGCCATTTTAGTTGCATTAAAAGTGTATATATGTAAATAATTTTGACTTTCATACTCTATGTACATACACATTTACTCCATTGCATGGGCACCTCTAGTATCCTTACTTTAACAACTCCTACCTCACCCTCTGCGGGGAAAACAATCTAAGATGGAGTCGACGCCCATGCGCAATGGAGCCGAAAGGGAGGAGTCACTTGGTCCCGTGACTCGAAAAGACTTCTTCGAAGAAAAACAACTTGTAACACTCCGGGCCCAACACTAGATGGCAGGAATAGTGCAAAGCATGTGAATCTGCAGCGCAACATGCCACTAAAAGATGTACACTGGGTAAGTGACATTTTCCATATAAAGACACACATACACACACATAATCACTCATTCATGTATTTGTGCATTCGCATTTAGTATCTACTTTATCTGATAGAGACATCGAGTTGCAGATTCCTTATCTTAGAATTTCCCCCAGGCGTCAGTCTGGATCGGGATTTTTTTCTCGAGCAGTACCCCTGTGTGCAGTTAGGTGCCACAGATCGGTTCAACGTCATCTGCTGGCATCTGCGCTGGATAGGACGTTGCGGACTTTATATTGGCACCATCCTGGTTTGCTAACGTCCGTTCTTTTCTTTCCACGCCATCCTAGTACTGATCCGAAGAAGAGCTGCCCATTAGTGTTTTTTTGACAAGTCTATTTTTTTTAACTTTTTGTCGAAGATTTTTGAGTGCCTACACTCCTGGTGCATTGAATATGCCTTTGTGTAAGACCGGGTTCGAGCCCTGCAGATCCTGCCATTGGGTGATGTCCGCAACAGACCCACAATAGTGTGCCTGTGGTGTCTGGAGCGCGACCACGACCCAAAGTCGTGCTACAACTCCCAGACCATCAATCTGAAAGCTTTGAGGGAGCGGTCCCCAAAACTCCTTGCAGGCCGGCACTCTGGTCCTTATAGGTCTCAATCTCGGTTGAGATGAAGGTCTGGGATCGGTCGCGTAGCACAACCCCCCCCCCCCACCACACACACACACACCTCCTGCACACCATCACCCCTACCCTCCCAACCCCTTTGTTGTTAAACTCCAAGTCCTCAGGCGATGTTGAGGCACAAGAAGAAATCAGAACAGAACAAATGTTCTTTGACTTCACCCTGTCTGTCAGCCAACGAGACAAGGGAAAAGGAGCATCATCGGTCGAGGCCTCAGTCATCTGAGCCTGCATCTGGGTCGGCTCCGCACCACCCCTGTTTTCTGGTAGCCGGAACAACCCCTGCCCAACTCAGAGTTTTATGAGGCCATGCGCCTCATTTTTGGGCAGTCTGACCCTGCTGGAGTGCCCCTCAGGCCCGTAGTGTTTGAAGGTGCCCCCTCGTGTTCCGCACTGGAGGCTTTGGCCTCGGCTCCAGGGGGCAGCCATGGATCTGTTCCCTAGATCCGAACCAGCATCAGATGTACCACCTTGACCTTCCCCAACGCCAGTTCTGACATTGACACTCCTGACGCTGCCCATGCATTTGCGACCCCACCCTCATTGCCATCCCTGACACAGAGCTGATTTGCATCGTTCAAAGCTGATTCAGACTTTGGCAGGAGCCTTGCTCCCTATGTCAGATCCTGACCCTTATGAGTTGGGAGACAGAGGGGAATAAAAGGGGTTCCTGGACCCTCTAGAATACCAACTGCTAGACCCTTTGGACTGGGGTATGGACATGGATGAAGCCAGTGGTCTGGTTACTTCCCCTGACAGTGGCATGCTTTCTCCCCCTACCGAGGCTGCAGAGGAGGGAGCGTCCTCTACCCATGATAGTGCAAAGAACGGCAAGGGGCCTGGGCCTCGAGCTGCCTTCGGTGGCAGTTAGGACTAACCTCCTGACAGAGATGCTTCAGCCTGGGACTTCATCCTCTGGGCCCCGTTGTCCTTTAATGAAGCCCTTACTGATGTCCTGCTGAGTACAAGGTCCAAACCCAGCACAGGCGCTCCTGTGAACAGCACTATTGCCCGCCACCATCGGCCTGCGTCCGATTGACCCAGCGTTCCTGATGCAACACACCATCCCTGAGAACTTGGTTATCCAAGCCTCCACATCCCAGGGCGCGTCCTCTTCCGCACCGTCAGATAGAGAATCCAAGAGGCTGAACTGAGTTGGGAAGAAGCCTGGCATTGCGGTCTGTGAACACTGCATCGCTTTTGGGCCATTACTCCCACACGCTGTGGGATTCGTTTTTGCAAGTGCTGCCACAGGACTCTGAGGAGACCCGGACTGTACTCTCTCAAGCAGTTGCTGACAAGAGAGATGCAGCCAAGTTCATGATCCAGTGTGGACTGGACACGGCCAACTCACTGGGCAGAGCGGTTGCATTGACAGTGGTCCTTTGGCACCACGCCTGGTTGAGGACAGCTGGCTTTTCGGGGGATGTCCAGTTGAACCTTATGGACATGCCCTTTGATGGCACTCATGTCTTCAGGGAGAAAGCAGACTCAGCGCTCAAGTGCCTCAAAGTTTCTTGTTCTACATCCAGGTCTTGGACCTCGCAGCTGGCCTGTTTTTCACCCCTTTCGTGGCTACGGAAGAGTGTGCGCTTCATCCATTCCTATTGTGCATGCTGCATACCCTCTACGTGGCTTGGGTCGTGAGATCCACTGCCCTCGTGGATCTGGGAGCCAGTGGTCTGGCCAGTCCTCTACCTCACCCACCCCCTCTGCAGCAGCCTTCAAACCTTCAGAGTCTGATTATTCCCAACAGGGACCAGGTGGAGGCAGGATTCGCCATCACCTGCTCCTCTGGCAGTCCATCACATCAGACAGGTGGGTTTTGCCGATAGTCTAAAGGGGCTACTTCCTCCTGTTCAAGACTACCCCTCCATCAATGCCACAATCCTATGATCAGATGATGGAAGATCATTTGGCTCTTCTCCGCGAGGAGGTTGCGGTTCTCTTGGCCAAGGGACTAATAAAGAAGGGTCCCTGTGCCAGAAGTAGGCTGTGGTTGTTATTCCCGCTTTCTGGTGCCCAAGAAGGACAAGGGCCTCTGCCCTATTCTAGACCTTCGATCCCTCAAGCTCTTCCTCAAGAAGGAGAAGTTAAACATGCTCTCTCTGGCTCAAGTTCTATCTACCCTGGACCCAGGAGACTGGATGGTAGCATTGGGCTTGCAGGATGCTTATTTCCACATTCCCATCCTGCCTGCTTACAGACGTTACTTGGAGTTCACGGTAGACCATGAGCATTTTCAGTTCACTGTGCTCCCCTTTGGCCTTACCAGCACCCCTCACCAAGGTAATGGCAGTTGTTGCATCTCATCTGCGCAGAACAGGGGTTTCAGTCTTTCCCTATCTCAACAATTGACCGTTGAAGACGGGCTCGCCCCAGGCTGTCTCCCATCTCCAGACTATGGCCGAGCTCCTGCATTTGCTGGACTTTACTATAAACGTGCCCAAGTTGCACCTGACTCCCTCACAGATGTTCCCTTCCATCGGAGATGTTCTGGACACAGTGCAGTCTCAGGCGTATCCTCCCAAACAGAAAGTCCAGGATATTCAGGCTATGACACCGATGTTTCAGCCTCTATCCTGGATCTGGTAAGAATGACTCTGAGGCTGCTGGGCCTCATGGCTCCCTTCATCCTGCTGGTGATATATGCCAGATGGCATATGTGGGCTCTTCAGTGGGGCCTAATGTTCAGGTTGGTGCAGCATCAGGGGAATCTCTCCGACATGGTCCAGATCTTGGAGGGAACAGCCAGAGATCTGCAGTGGTGGCTAACAAACCGCGATTGGGCCAGAAGCAGATCCCTCTCCCTGCCCCAACCAAATATGACAGTACTGACAGGTATGTCACTCCGGGGATGGGTCAACAATCTGGGAGAGGCGGAGATCAGAGGCATCTGGTCTCTGGCACAGTCCCAACTCCACATCAACCTGTTGGTGCTCTGGACGATCAGACTAGCATTGAAAGCATTTCTTCCTTCTCTTAAAGGGAAGGTAGTGCAAGTGTTCACAGACAACACCACTGCCATGTGGTACTGCAATAAGCAGGGCGGAGTGGGGTCACAGACCCTTGTCAAGAGGCTCTGCGCTTCGGGACGTGGCTGGAACTGGAGGTGCATATCCCTGATGGTTCAACATCTGGCGGGCTCTCTGAACATTAGAGAGGACGACTCACCCGACAATGCTAGGCCAATCACGAATCGCTGCTCCATCCAGATGTGGCACAAGGTCTCTTTCAGTAGTAGGGAGAGCCTTGGTTAGATCTTTTTGTCTCCACAAAGCACACGCAATGTCAGCAGTATTGTGTGCTGGAGTTTCCAAGGCGGCGCTTGCTCTGCAACGCTTTTCTGTATCGAGTGGAGCTCAGGCCTCCTGTACGCGTTTCCGCCCATAACACTTCTGCACAGCGTTCTCAAGAAGATCACGAACATCAGGCCCAAGTGATCCTTGTGGCTTCGGAATGGGCACAAAGAGTCTAGTATCCCGAGCTATTGAGCATGGCCATTGAATCTCCGATCAGACCGCCCCTTCGGGAGGATCTTCTCTTGTAGCAGCAGGGGAGGGTTTGTCACCCGAACCTGTCCAATCCCCGCCTTCTTGCGTGGAGATTGAGCCGCAACAGTTGACAGCCTTTGATCTTCTGTCTGATGTCGTTAACGCTATCTTGGCAGCCAGGCGTCCCTCCACTAAAACGACATACGTCTATCGTTGGAAGAAATTTGTGGCATGGTGCACAGTCAAGTCTGTTGACTCCCCCTCTGAGGTTCTATTGTGTCGCTTAGGCTCTCATTATCCTAATGAGGCTACTGGATTCGGGCGGCAGAATTACTTGAATTGTGGAGAACTGAGTCAAATCCCATACCAAGTGACAACTGTCGGCCTAATCCGGGTTTTATAGCAAACTAGCAGCGCCTCACCTCTTCCCAAGAGCAGGCATGATTGTGGCAACCGGGCGCATGACAAATGTCTCCTCAGGGAAGTCATGGTCGATCAGATCTCATCCTTTTCTCTCAGTTACATTAGTCTCACATATGCAAAGACAGAAGCAGAGAATGGTTCAATAAGGTTTATTGAATTAATGGCATCTTAGAAAATATGGAATGAATTGCAGCAACTAGGACGATGAAACACGCTAGAAGCAAAATGGTGACCAGAAGAGTGAAACACAGAAAAAGTCCCACCAGACTGTCACTGTGTATAATATATGTGGTTCATACCTAAGCTATGTTAGAGCACAGCGCAATAAGCCCTAATCCGCCCTTCAGGTTTTCTCCCTGGGAAGACATCATCCCCCATATCTGAGCATGGAAGCCTGTTGTCCAAAAAGACACAATCCCCATTTAGGCCAGAAATCCTGTAGTCTAAGCAAGCAGCTGTAACAAAGGCAATCAGCATGCAGTCATCTGGCTGGAACCTCCCTCTAACGTGTATGGGAGAGAAAGGTTTTGTTATAATAAAACAGCTAATGTTTTGAGAAAATGCCCCCACATAAGGATGTGCATGTTTTTGTGAATGTTTGAGGCACAGGTACTACTTTGCCCGCAACTCTATATGGCTGCAGCCTTGAGGAAAGCACAAAATGAAAAGAATGTCTTGCTAGGAACATAATGCTTTCCTAGGTGAAAGAACAACTAAATAAAGAAAATAAAACAGCACCGCAAATGAGGCCTACGCTAGAAAAATAAAATGAAGCTGAATAAAATGTAACTGGGGTCAAGTGCACAAACCGCAGGCCTAGTTGCTAAAATAACGTGTCTAAAAATGATGGCCAAAAAAGCTATACAATAATTGTTTATACTTTCATTGGACCAACAGGGCTATGCTTTGGGCACTCTCAAAGGTTATTTGTCTGCTATCTCTGCTTTCTTACAGTTGCCCGATCAGCCTTCTATGTTTAAATTTCCTATTGTAAATAGGTTCCTTTAAGGGCTTACTTATGTTTCCTTCTTCCCCATTCATTTTGCCCCAATGGGATTTGAATTTGGTTCTGAAATTCCTGATGTGTGCTCCGTTCAAGCCTCTCAACAATTGTCCTCTGAGGCTTCTCCCTTTGGAAACAGCCTTCTTTTGTGGCCATTACATCTGCCCACAGGGTGAATGAGCTGCAGGCATTGCCATCTAAGCCACCTTACCTTTCCATCTATCCTGGCAAAGAGGTGCTTCCACGCTGGCATCCTTTCTTCCGAAAAGAAAAGAGGAGAGACTCCACCACCTGAACCAAAAATAGCGTTGGTGTTCTACTTGGATCGTACCAAAGAATTCCAGGTGGATGATCAAATCTTTGTTGGTTATGTGGGTGTGAATAAAGGTCTGGCAGTGCAGAAGAGAACCATTACCAGATAGGTCGTACTCTGCTTTAAAATGTGCTATGCATTGGCTTAGTAGCAACCCCCTGAGGGCTTGCATGCTCATTCTGCCTGTTCTAAAGCTGCGTTAGTACGAGGGGTTCCAGTCCCTGACATCTGTCAGGGGGCAGTGTGGGCATCTCTGCACATATGTAGCACACACTACTTCCTGGACAGTGAGGTCCGTAGAGGACAGGCATTTTGCCCTTTCGGTCCTGCAGGACTTCCTACTATGAGCTTGGTTCGCAGACCCAACTACGGGGATGGTATTGCTTGGGTATCTATTCTAAGGTAAGGAATCTGTAACTAGATGTCTCTATCAGATGGACAAGTTACTAACCTACGGTAATGCCTTATCTGGTTGAGACAATATCCAGTTGAACCCACACCTTACCGACCCACTCATTCTTCACGCTCTGGGAACTGATTTATAGGAAAAGGAACTTTTTTGAAGCGCCAGTGGTCGGTTTACTTCATGGCTCTGCACTTCTAGCATGGAAAGTCATGAAAAGAAACGGACGTCAGCAAGCTGGGGTGGCGCCTATGTAGGACCCGCAACATCATATTTGGAGCGGCCGACATACGCATAGCTGGTCAACACCACCGAACGGCGTGCATCGGTACTGCTCGAGAAAAATCTCTGGATCCAGACTGATGCCTTGGGGAAATTCCTAGGTAAGGAATCTGCACCTAGATACTGTCTCTACCAGATAAAGAATTACCAAAGGTAAGTAACTTGTTTGCCTCTACCCCCACCTGAATTACCTGCAGGAGACCCTTTGGTCTTCCTCAGTCTCAGGCTTTTACCAAGGCAGTTACGATGCAATGGAAATAGCAAACCAGTAAGTGCTCATCCTGGACATAAGTTGTCCAAAATGTAAGCACAACTCTGCTGTGTGTATGTCCTTTTTTGCTGTAAAAATAAATATGCAGGTAGACATTCAAAGTCTTCGGCGATAATGGTTAAATTCTGTTCTGAGGCTTCCAGCTTCTCAGCTGGTAGGTATTAAGGTTGCTTATTTTTTACAGAACCCGCTAGCTGAGCATGTATCTGGTTCCTGCAGTTTAATAGAGAAAATCTATGTAGTGGTGTGCTCCACAACTCCCTTTCCCCTCTAGCTCGCCTGTGTCGATGATGATGCGAAAAGATGTCCCATTTGAGACCACCACTATATCTGTACGTAGTGAGGTGTCTGGATAGGCTACGGTTCTGTGGAATGCAACTTTTACATCTTCACCAAAACCCATCAAGGAGCAGGAATCCAAGTTACTTTTGACAACCCCAAAGTAGACTACCTCTTCAGAGGCTATGTCACCTTCCAGGGAATGCCCTCCCACAAGATCTTACCACAAAAAAAAATGCTATAGGAAGGTGAAGTCCTCTTCTTCCCCAGTATGTGCACAGTGCGTCATCTCAATACCAAACTCTTTCTAGACAAATTCAACAGACTCCTGGCACCTACTAAATCAAGGCCAGTTCTGCAGGCCTTTGGTCAAGCCCTCACAGGTCGGTCCCATCTGCCTTGCAGTGCTGGATCTCTTCATGACAGCCTTGCTACCCTCTTGGCCATTCCCCAATGGGATTGGGAGCAGGCCTGTTCTTGTGGGTTTCACAACTCTGGCAGCTGCTAGCTGGACACCTCCCAAAGCTACGTTTTCACAGGCCTTAGTCCAGGCATCTAAGACAAAATCAAAACCAACTAGACCACTGTCCTCAATTGTTTGGGGCCCACTTTGTGCAGATGCCAAAGTCAATGGTGATGTCACCCAGGAAGCTGTCTCTGGTGCCAGCCAAGAACTTGATAGGATAAAATATCGTCTGTGTGGTAAAAGAGAAGTTCAGAGCCAAATTTATTGTCAAGCCATTATGTGAGCAATTCCCTTGGGCTTATAGGTTCACACACTTGCAGGAGATTTTCATTTCAGATTTCTTGGCTGTAATGGATAAGGACTATGAAGGCAGGGAAGATGGTGATTTGGAAGATCCTCCTGATACGTTATAAAAACTCTAGTGGCCTAAATATACTTCCAGAAGGTGGCATTTCCTAGCCCCCTGAGTTTTTGCCTTTCACAACAGTTGTTCGGAGGGTGCCGGAGGACTTGGAACTGCCTTTGTGTTCTGCAGAAGTGTAATCTAACATGCTGATGGAAATCTTGCAGCCTGCTCCAGTTTCTGCAGAGCCCTTGTTCCCATTTACTAAGCTGCCCTAGGCCCTATTAGAGCTGCGTGGGAGAACCTTTTTCAGGCCCTGCAATCCATAGGCAGACTGGCATATGCCATAGACCAGCACTAGGTGACCCACACTTTTTGTCCTTTCACCAGTTGTGGTTGAGCCGGACGACAACCTCAAAACATAACCCAAGCACCCTTTCTATGGTTCCTTGAGAAGATTCAAAGAAACTTAATGCCTTGGGTCACAAAGATTTTGACTCAGCAGCTTGGCCTTATTGACATTTAACACCACCTGCTTTTTGGGCTGATGTGTCCTTTTCTAATGGGAACTGCCAAAACATAAATTTGTCACCTGCCAGGCCATAGTAAGAAGCCATGCTCTGACCTTGTTAGTGATGGCCTGGTTGTGTCAAAACAAATCCTAAAATGTAGTTTTGATAGTGTGGTCTCAGGTTACCATTTTCATAGTGCAACAACATGCCTGGATGCATTCCACTTGCTTTTTGAGGGAGACCTAGTCTATTCTCATGGACATGCCCTTTAATGGAGAATACCTGTTTGGGGAAAAAGCTGACTTTCCTGTGCAACATTTCAAAAACAATAAGCATTGACCCGAGCTCTTGCGCTTTCCCCTCCCTCCTTCCCTGCTTGGCCATTCTGCGAGTAATATTTGAAATTCCCTGGTGACTCCAGGGCTGTGCCACCCTGGCAGTGACAACAGTCTCAGCAAGCCAAATGGCTCAGCAGATGTATCGCCCCTTTGGATGCTGGGTGAATCCAAAAGGTGTCATCAGCAGCAGTTCCATTCCCCACTGTCCTCTGCAGGCTCTGCCACGTCCCCCCTGTGACTTCTCCCACTTGCATCACCATATTCCAGTGGAAGGAGGGTCTCCCATTTTGTCACCATTTGGGAGTCGATTACGTAGGTCGACTGAAAAATCCAGCTGGTCTGCCTGGACTACATCCTTCGATTTCTGTTCCTCCCACCAGTCCGCCCCATCCTGTAGAGCATGGTCACTGACTCACATCTCGATCTTTGGTCCAGAAGACCTTGTCTTACTGAAAAAGTGGCCATAAATTTGGTGCTTTGCATTTTATTGCTCTTCTTAGTTCACAATAATAGTATAGGCCTGAGGCCACTTCTGGTTCTTTGCTTTATGGACCTGTTCATCCAGCAAAACAAGCTCAAGTTGCTGTCCCCCAAGCAAAGTAATGTTGGCTTTGAGCCATGAGATGGGTATTGTAGAGATCCAGGGACATCAAACAGTTTTCATCTTCCAATCCTCCCTGCCCACAGGCATTAATTGAGGTTTTCTGTGGGGTCCCAACATTTCCAGTCTGCAGTCCTCCAATTTGATTGTGTATTAACAATGGTGCTGACAGTCGTGACAGCTTTGCAGCTGTGGTCGTGATTCTATATATATGTGTACAGGAAAATCTCCATTGAATGGTCACCTTATTAGATGAACTGTGGTTTACCATTAACATCCAAAAATCCCACCTCATCCCTACAGAAAGGATAACTTTTATTGAAGTGATGCTCGACATAACCCTAATGAATGCCCTTGTTCCTCCTCATATGATTGCAGATATTCCTGTGAGGATTCTGGTATGTCTCACTCAAGCTCATATCCCGGTCCAGCAGGTCTTACACCTGCTAGACTCCATAGCTTCATGCATTCTGTTAGTGCCACATGCCAGATGTGAGCCCCCCCAGTGGTGTCTGGGAAGTGAGTGCTTGCAACATCAAAGGATTGTCTTGGTTCAGATACAGATCTTCCGGTTGGTGCATCAGGATCTTGATCCTTCCAGCCTTTTGAGGGGTTGCGGTTTCATCTCCCCACAAGCTCAAGCTACCATGGTCACAGATGCCTCGTCGCTGGGCTGGGCTGGGCTAGGGTGCACCTTAGGGCAACATATGGTGGCAGTATCCTTCAGTCCATTGGGGCAGCACCTCTGCATAAACATGCTTGAGCTGCAGGTAGTCTGTCTTACTCTAAAAGCTTTTCTCACTTCCAACTCAGAGAGCAGTGTCCAGATTCTGTCCACTACTTTCCATTATGTCAACAAAAAGGGCAGTGTGGTTGTGGACTTTGTTTAGAAGCTGTTCGCCTGTGATCATGAGCGAAGTGATACAGAATCTACCCAGTAGTGGCTCATCTCATAAGCTCCATTAGTGTGAGTGCATGCTGTCAGACATCTCTTGCTAGAAAACCACGAGTAGGAACAACACCCGAGGTGACGGAGGCAGTCTTCTCCACAGTAAGATGTCTTTGCCACGGCTCCATAACAGGAAGTGTCCTCAAATTTGTGCCATCCACTTCCTGCTAGATTGTTCCCTGGTAGATGCCTTTTGGTTCAGTTGGTCTTAGAGCCTATTGTATGCATTTTCACCCATCCTGCTCATATCCAGAGTGATGCAGAAAGCATTAGATGATTAGGCACAGCTGACTCTCATCGCTCCATAATGGGCAAGAAGGATTTGGAATGTCGATCTATTAGCACTCAGCACACAGCCATCTCCTCCCCTTCCAAACAACCCAGAACTGCTTTTGCAGAAGAATGGTCAGGTCCTGCATCCCAGTCTTCAGACGCTGCAGCTGCACATAAGGATATTGAACAGTTTCAGCAAGAATTTGTTTGCATTTGTGACCTGATCATAGAAGTCTTCCTAGCGGCCAGCCTGCCAACATATTTATCTGTACATGCCATTAGAGCAAATTGGTGCAGTGCTCTAAGTCGGAAGACATCAATTGTTTTAAATCTCATCTGTCCAGCATCAGTAGGTTTGCATTGTCCCTTGCATACCAGGATCCAGATGGTGACTGCAGTTAAGAGGTACATTTCTGTTGTGTGCGATCTTGATCAATCTTCTTGTGTAAGTCATCCTGGTTTTCATATTTGCATCCTTTGGCAAAGTACTACTGCCTCTAATTGACACTTTCTGATGGATACATCTACCTGTGGATTCCTCACCTAATGAATACTCCCATTGCGCCAGCATTTGACGGAAATCTTCTTCCTACCTTCTGCACGTCGACGAGGACGTCACAATTGCCCACGCGACGCCGTCTGACGTCATACAGGCAATAAGAGGTCCTTGCCGGCGTCAGTTCCCTTTTTTCCGTGCCATTCGAAACGGTTATCTTCGAGGGAGCTACTGTTGCTGTATCGACAGTTACAGTGTGTTTTTGGCTATTTTTACTTTGAGACATTACAATATCGCAAAGAAAGTCAGGATTCAAGCCCTGCCGTGAGTGTGGTGGCAAAATGTCGGTAACGGACCCACATTCTGACTGCTTGTGGTGTCTTAGTTCCGACCATGATGTTGATAAGTGTGATTCTTGTCAACATATGAGTCCTAAGGCCCTGAAAGAACGTGAGGCCAAGCTTTTTCTTGCGAAATCGAAAAAGAAGGAGAAGAGACGTCACCGAAAATCGTCGTCTCCGAAGTCTCATCGGCGTCATCGAGACTCCCAGCGTCGTCGAGAATCTCCGCGCCAGTCGAGCAGGGAGAGGTCTCGGTCGAGGTCACCATCAACTCGACGTCGGAAGACTTGGGAAGTCAGTCCCATGGTCTCTCCCCAACTGACGACGCCGTTACCTTCTCCGGCTTCACCGACTTCACCCATGTCATCGGTTCATCCTCCTTCAGTGTTTGAGGTTCTGCAGCCTCAGGTGTTTTCTCCATCTATGCAGACGTCGAGACCGGCGTCGATGTTGCCTTCTAACCAGGCACCTCAGTACCCGGCTTTCTCGGCCCCTGGAGCCGATAGTACCGCATTTCTGAATGCGATGTTTTCCATCTTCCAACAGATGGCTCCAGGTGGTGGACCGGCTGGTCCTTCAGGCCCTTTGGCCTTCAACATGGGTGCTCCGGCTCCACTTCGACCGGCACCCTTTATGCCCTTTCTTCCCCTGGGAAATGTGGGCTCGGCGCCGGTATCGACTCCTGTAGCTTCGGCTCCTGTGGCTTCGGCTCCTACGACTTTGGCTCCTGCGGCTTCAACGTCTCAGCCAGCGATGCCGACTAGACCTCCTCCGACTCCAGGACAGTCTTCTCTCCGTCCGGCTCCATGTTTGGCGCCGAAGAAAACCATGGTGCCTTTAGATCTGGTGTCTGACGGATCCGAGGATCGGCGTCAATCTTCGATGTCCGCTGACGCCATGTCGACGCCGAGGATAGAGGAGAGGCTGCATTCGAGGAGGCTGGCTCTTCGCCTCCTGGAAGAACAGGAGTACCGGAGACAAGCTTTGGAGGAAGGGGAGATTGAGGACTCTCGTGAGGGTCTCCATGGACTTGACACTGCCAGTGGTTTAGATACCTCCCCTGAATGGGACTTGTCATCACCCGGGGAGTACACGGAGGAGGCAGCCTCTTTTCATGCTGTCATTAGAAAGGCGGCTGACTTTCTGGACCTCCCTTTGCCTGTGACTGAAGCCAAGCAGAACATCTTGACGGAGGTATTGCACCCTGCCTCTACATCTGCAGAGCCAACTTTGCCTTTCAATGAAGCACTACTGGATCCCATTATGGAAGTCTGGAAGAAGCCGGTGTCTTCTTCAGCCGTCAATAGATCTGTAGTTCGGAGGTATCGGGTTGCACCGGCTGATCCAGGCTTTCTTTCCAGGCATCCAACACCTGAAAGCCTAGTGGTCCAGGCTTCATGCTCAGCTCGATCTGCTCCTGGGTCATTTCCAACTGTACCCTCGGACAGAGACTCTAAGAAGATGGACATGTCATCCAAGAAAGTTTTCTCGTCATGTAGCATGGCGTTGAAGTCCACCAATGCTACTTGCATCTTAAGAAGATATATTTACGCCCTGATGGACGAGATTAAATCAACGCACACAGAGGTTCCTCAGGAATTAATAAACCTGGTCTCTGATGCTCAGGCAGATGCAACCCAGGTTATTCAATCTGGGTTGGATACATCTGACTCGGTTGCTAGAGCGATGGCCACTGCTGTGGGTACGAGGAGGCAGGCCTGGCTTCGTAGCTCTGGATTTTCCTCGGATGTGCAATCGACATTATTGGACCTTCCTTTTGATGGTGACAAGCTTTTTGGCGCCAAGGCGGATTCGGCCTTAGAAAGGTTCAAGGACAGTAGGGCCACTGCCAGGTCGTTGGGCTTGCAAACCACTTCTTCTACTTCCTCCAGATTTTTTTAGGAGGTTTCGAGGATTTGGTCGTGGTTCCTCCTCCTCCTTTCGAGGTAAATTCCAACAACCCACCTCTGCTCTCTCCTATAGATCCTTTAGAGGGAGGGGTAGGGTCCGTACCAGGGGAGCCACTCAGCAGCACTCTGCCTCTTCCTCATCCTCTGGAGGGGTGCAGCATGGGAAGCAGCCTTAGGCTTCCGCCAATTCCTTCTCACTCCACTCCTGTAGGGGGGAGGTTACTGGATTTTCTCCACAAGTGGGAGGTCATAACATCAGACTCCTTGGTTACCAGCATTGTGGGAAAAGGCTATACCCTACCCTTTCTGGAGTTTCCGCCCCCCCCATCCCGCCCGTTTTCCTACTGTTCAGAAGAACACCTCCTGTTACTAAAACAAGAGGTTCAAGTCCTCCTTTTAAAGGGCGCGGTGGAGTTGGGTCCAGAGCAGAAAAGGGGTCAAGGTTGTTACTCTAGATACTTCCTGATTCCCAAGAAGGATGGTCGGTTGAGGCCAATCCTGGACCTGAGGATCTTGAATTGGTTCCTCAAACAGGAAAAGTTCAAGATGCTGACCCTAGCTCAGGTGCTTTTGGCTCTGAACAATGGAGATTGAATGGTGTCTGTCGACTTGCAGGATGCTTACTTTCATATCCCGATACTCAAGTCGCACAGGAAGTATCTCCAGTTTGTGGTGGGGTCGCAGCACTATCAGTTTGCGGTCCTCCCATTTGGTCTTACTTCGGCACCTCGAGTCTTCACGAAGGTGATGTCGGTGGTTGCAGCGGAGCTCAGAAGAAAGGGGATAGCAGTATTTCCTTATCTGGACGACTGGTTGATCAAAGCCAAGTCTCCGGAGCTCGTGTTGCATCACCTTCAGTCGACCACTCAGTTGTTGTTCGACCTGGGTTTTTCGGTGAACGTGCCCAAATCTCACCTAGAGCCCTCACAGCGCCTTCTGTTCATAGGGGCAGTACTGGATACAACATTGAATCGAGCCTTTCCTCCGCCTCAGCGGATTCAGGACATTCAGATGTTGGTTCCAATGTTTCGAATTGGAGCGGTTATTCCGGTCCTCAAGGTCCTACGTCTGCTCGGTCTGTTTGCTTCTTGCATACTGTTGGTCACACATGCTCGCTGGTACATGAGGGCTCTTCAGTGGTGCCTCCGAAGGCAGTGGTCTCAACACAAAGGATATCTCGAAGGCTCAGTGAGGATCTCCAGAGATGCTGCCACGGATTTGAAATGGTGGATTGTGGACAGCAATCTTTCCCGAGGAAGGCCGTTCTCGCAACCTCCACCTGTGGCCACAGTAATAACGGATGCTTCCACTCTAGGGTGGGGAGCTCATCTGGGGGACCTGGAGATCAAAGGTCTTTGGTCTCCAGTAGAACAGATGTTTCATATAAATCTGTTGGAGTTACAGGCTGTACGTCTGGTTCTCAATGCCTTCCTCCCATCCCTTCGCGGTCAGTCGGTTCAGGTCCTGACGGACAATACTACCGCGATGTGGTATATAAACAAACAGGGAGGGGTAGGGTCGTACCTTCTCTGCAGAGAAGCTCTTCGGCTATGGTCCTGGGCAAAGGACCATCAGATTTGCTTGGTAGCGAATCATCTGGCCGGAGTCTTGAACGTACGTGCGGACAGTCTCAGTTGCCATTTCTCGGCCGATCACGAGTGGCGCCTCCATCCGGATCAAGTCCGTCTAATCTTCCAGATGTGGGGGTTTCCTCGGATAGATCTGTTTGCCACTCGGGAGAACTTGCACTGCCCGTTATTCTGCAGCCTCCAGTATCCGGGACAAGGAGCATTGGGGGGACGTGTTTCAGATGACCTGGTGCGACCAGTTGCTTTACGCGTTTCCCCCCCATACTTTTGATTCCTCAAGTTTTGAGGAAAATACGCCAAGACCGGGCCCAAGTCATCTTAATAGCTCCGGATTGGCCAAGGAGGGTATGGTACACAGACCTTCTCCAACTCTCTCTGTGCCCTCCGCTCCATCTCCCTCTCAGGGCAGACCTCCTCTCGCAGTCGCAGGGGCAGGTTTTACACCCCCACCTCCAGAGCCTGCACCTTCATGCCTGGAGATTGAACGGGGCAACCTGAGTTCTTTCTCCCGCCTGATGTAGTGGATGTTATCTTAGCGGCGAGGCGACACTCCACTAAATCTATCTACGCTAATAGGTGGTCTAAATTTGTGGTTTGGTGTGGAGAGAGGCAGATTGATCCCTTACGTGCTCACTTGTCAGATGTTTTATCTTTTGCATTGTCTCTAGCACAGTGGCTACGGTTAAGGGGTACTTGTCTGCCCTCTCAGCCTTTCTTTGCCTTTCAGACCAGCCTTCTTTGTTCAAATCCCCTATAGTACTTAGATTCTTGAAAGGTCTTGTTAATAAATTCCCTCCTACCCCTTTCGTTATGCCTCAATGGGATTTAAATTTGGTTCTAACTTTCCTTATGGGGTCCCCTTTTGAGCCCATGCACTCTTGCCCCATAAGATTATTGGTCCTAAAGATGGTTTTTCTGGTTGCAATTACTTCTGCAAGGAGGTTGAGTGAGTTGCAAGCTCTATCTGTGAAGCCCCCTTATACATCTTTTTATGGGGATAAGGTGGTGTTGAGGACCAAGGCTGCTTTCCTACCGAAGGTTGTTTCACCCTTTCATATGGCCCAAACAATTACTTTTTCCACGTTTTATCCTCCGCCTCATCCTTCAAAGGAAGAAGAGAGACTTCACCGCTTAGATCCTAGGAGGGCGCTAAGCTTTTATATGGATAGAACAAAGGATTTCAGGCTGGAGGATCAGCTCTTCATCGGGTACGTGGGAAAGAGGAGAGGAAAGGCAGTCCACAAGAGAGCACTCTCCAGGTGGGTTGTTCTTTGCATTAAAATGTGTTACTCGTTAGCAAAGAAAGAACCTCCTGATGGTATAAGAGCTCATTGCACCAGAGCTAAGTCAACCTCTTCAGCCTTGGCTAGAGGTGTTCCTGTGGTTGACATCTGCAAGGCCGCAACGTGGTCATCCCTTCACACTTTTGCGAAGCACTACTGCTAGGACTCTGAGGTCAGAAGGGATGGCCATTTGCACGGTCGGTGCTGCAGGATTTCTTGGTTTGACCATTCAGGCACCCACCACCGAGTGCGGTACTGCTTTGGGACTCTATTCAGGTGAGGAATCCACAGGTAGTTGTATCCATCAGAAGAACGAGTTACTTACCTTCGGTAACAACTTTTCTGGTGGATACATTAGCTACCTGTGGATTCCTCACGGTCCCACCCGCCTCCCCGTTGCCTGTCTGGTCTAACCAAGTTGTTCTTGGGTGTGCTCCTCTTGGTTTTGAGGACTTGTATATATTTTGTATATATGTTTATATGTATATGTTCGATGGCATGTGTAGCTGCAGATACACATGCTTTGCACATCCCGCCATCTAGTGTTGGGCTCGGAGTGTTACACGTTGTTTTTCTTCGAAGAAGTCTTTTCGAGTCACAAGATCGAGGGACTCCTCCCCTTTCGGCTCCATTGCGCATGGGCGTCGACTCCATCTTAGATTGTTTTTTTTCCGCCATCGGGTTCGGACGTGTTCCTTTTTGCTCTGTGTTTCGGTGCGGAAAGATAGTTAGAATCTCTGAAAATTCGACGGTATTGTTTGCGTTCGGTATCGGGTTAGTTGCAACAGATCGACACCGACTTTTGAAGAGCTCCAGTGGCCCTTCGGGGTTTTTTCGATCCCCCGTCGGGGCCTGGTCGGCCCGACCACATGTCTCTTCAAGGCTGATGGAACGGACCCCATTCCGCTTCTGCCCCAAATGTCACAACAAGTATCCTTATACAGATCAGCACCTGGTCTGTAACTTGTGTTTGTCTCCAGAACACAGAGAAGATACTTGTGAAGCCTGTCGAGCGTTTCGGTCAAGGAAGACATTAAGAGACCGAAGAGCAAGGAGACTGCAAATGGCATCGGCGCCGACAGGACAAAGACACTTGGAGGAGGAAGAAGAAACCTTCTCCATCCAGGAGTCAGACTCGGAAGAGCTCGATCCCGAAGAGACGCCTAAAACCGTGAGTAAGACGTCGACACACAAAACTCACGAGAAGACCACAAAAGCCCAGGGGACGCCACCGCCAGCAGGCCATGGCTTAACCCGAAAAATAGGTGACCGACCATCGGCACCGAAAAAGGGCACGCATGTGTCGAAGTCATCCGACTCCGGTCGAGATACCGGCACACAGCAAACTCGAGCCCGAGACAGCGGGTCCGAGCAAGTTCAACACCGAGAGGGCGGCACCGAAACAAGTCAGCACCGAGAGACCGGGACGCCGAAAATAAAGAAGGTGTTGTCGGAGCCAAAAAAGGCTACCGAAAAGGTTTCCATTCCGAAACATCCAGCCTCGGAACCGATATCAGGTTCCTACACAGAGGAACAGGGACTGTCCTCCCAAATGCAAGGACATAAGTTCGGACAAGAAATACAGTCAATGGAGCCAGACTACACTCAGAGAAGGCTCCACATCCAAAAGGACACAGGGAAAATAAGTACTCTTTCCCCAATTAGGATGAAAAGAAGACTTGCCTTTCAAGAAAAGGACAAGCAGCCACAGGCAAAGGTGGCAAGACAAACAACACCGCCACCATCAACGCACACATCAACGGTAGCCACTCCACCACTGATGCAATCCCCAACTCATACTGGAATGAGTCAGGATGATCCCGACGCATGGGATCTTTATTATGTGCCAGTGTCAGATAACAGCCCAGACTGTTACCCAGCGAGGCCGTCTCCACCTGAGGACAGTACAGCCTATACACAGGTGGTGTCAAGAGCAGCTGCATTTCATAACGTCACCTTGCATGCAGAACCTATTGAGGATGACTTTTTGTTTAATACACTATCCTCCACTCATAGCCAGTACCAAAGCTTACCTATCCTACCCGGAATGCTAAAACACTCCAAACAGGTGTTTCAAGAGCCTGTGAAGGGCAGGGCCATAACTCCAAGAGTGGAAAAAAAGTACAAGCCACCGCCATCATGCAGCAATTAATACCAGACTCTGTGGTAGTAGGGGCAGCTCGCAAGAGAACACACTCTCACACCTCAGGAGACGCACCACCTCCAGACAAGGAGAGTCGCAAGTTTGACGCTGCGGGGAACAGGGTTGCAGCACAAGCTGCCAACCAATGGCGTATTGCCAACTCTCAGGCACTGCTGGCAAGATATGATAGGGCTCATTGGGACAAAATGCAACATTTCATTGAACACTTACCCAAGGAGTTCCAGAAAAGGGCACAACAAGTGGTGGAGGAAGGACAAAGTATCTCAAATAATCAGATACGGTCAGCAATGGATGCAGCAGTTACAGCTGCTAGGACAGAAAATACAGCAGTAACCATAAGGAGACACGCATGGTTACGTACGTCAGGATTCAAGACGGAATTACAACAAGCCGTGCTGAATATGCCTTTTAACGGACAGCAGTTGTTTGGCCCGGAGGTGGACACTGCTATCGAAAAACGTAAAAAAGACACTGATACGGCCAAAGTCATGGGCGCACTCTACTCCCCACAGAGCAGAGGCACATTTTGCAAAACGCAGTTTAGAGGGGGGTTTCGAGGACAAACTACAGAACCCACAACCTCACAAACAAGGCCCACTTATCAGAGCCAATATCAGCGGGGAAGTTTTCGGGGACAATATAGAGGGGGACAATTCCAAAAGAGTAGAGGGAAGTTCCAAAGTCCCAAAACTCCTCAAAACAAGCAGTGACTTCCACGTCACAAATCCCCAACACCTAACACCTGTGGGGGGGAGACTAACCAAATTTTACAAACATTGGGAGGAAATAACAACAGACACTTGGGTCCTAGCAATTATCCAGCATGGTTATTGCATAGAATTTCTCAAATTCCCTCCAAACGTCCCACTGAAAGCACACAATATGTCAAAACAACACATGGATCTTCTAGGACTAGAGGTCCAAGCGTTGCTACAAAAAGGAGCAATAGAATTAGTACCAATTCAACAGAAAGGAACAGGAGTTTACTCTCTGTACTTTCTCATACCCACAAAGGACAAGACTCTAAGACCTATATTAGATCTCAGAACATTAAATACCTACATCAAATCAGATCACTTTCACATGGTGACATTACAGGACGTAATCTGCTCAAACAACAAGACTACATGACAACACTAGACCTAAAGGATGCATATTTCCATATACCAATACATCCTTCACACAGAAAGTATTTAACGTTTGTATTCCAAGGGGTACATTACCAATTCAAGGTGTTGCCATTCGAAATAACAACTGCGCCAAGAGTGTTTACAAAATGCCTGGCAGTGGTAGCTGCACTTATCAGAAGGCAGCAAATACATGTGTTCCCGCACCTAGACGATTGGTTAATCAAAACCAACACGCTAGAATGGTGTACATAACACACAAGGTACCTCATAGAAACCCTCCACAAACTAGGTTTCTCAATCAACTACGCAAAGTCACACCGTCAGCCGTGTCAGACACAGCAATACTTAGGGGCGACAATCAACACAGCAAAAGGGATTGCCACTCCAAGTCCACAAAGGATACAGGCTTTTCACAATGTAATACAAGCCATGTATCCAAGACAACAAATACAAGTCAAAATGGTGATGAAACTCCTAGGCATGATGTCCTCATGCATAGCCATTGTCCCAAACGCAAGGTTGCACATGCGGCTCTTACAACAGTGCCTAGCATCACAATGGTCACAAGCACAGGGTCAATTTCTAGATCTAGTGTTGATAGACCGCCAAACATACACCTCGCTTCAATGGTGGAACAATATACATTTAAACCAAGGGCGGCCTTTCCAAGACCCAGTGCCTCAATATGTAATAACAACAGATGCCTCCATGATAGGGTGGGGAGCACACCTCAATCAACACAGCATCCAGGGACAATGGGACACTCAGCAAAAACAGTTTCACATAAATCACTTAGAACTACTGGCAGTATTTCTAGCGTTAAAGGCATTTCAACCCATAATAAGCTACAAACACATTCTTGTCAAGACAGACAATATGACAACAAAGTATTACCTAAACAGACAGGGAGGGACACACTCTACACAGTTGTGTCTCCTGGCACAGAGAATATGGCATTGGGCGATACACAACCACATTCGCCTAATAGCACAGTTTATTCCAGGGATTCAGAATCAGTTAGCAGACAATCTCTCTCTGGATCACTAACAGATCCACGAATGGGAGATTCATCCCCAAATACTAAACACTTACTTCCAAAGTTGGGGGAACACCACAAATAGACCTATTTGCAACAAAAGAAAACGCAAAATGCCGAAACTTCGCATCCAGGTACCCACAAGATCAGTCTCAGGGCAATGCGTTATGGATGAGTTGGTCAGGGATATTTGCATACGCTTTTCCCCCCTCTCCCACTCCTTCCATATCTGGTAAACAAGTTGAGTCAAAACAAACTCAATCTCATACTAATAGCACCAACTTGGACAAGACAACCTTGGTACACAACACTACTAGACCTCTCAGTACTGCCTCATGTCAAACTACCAAACGACCAGATCTGTTAACTCAACACAAACAACAGATCAGACACCCAAATCCAGCATCGCTGAATCTAGCAATTTGGCTCCTGAAGTCTTAGAGTTCGGACACTTAGACCTTACACACGAATGTATGGAAGTCATAAAACAAGCTAGGAAACCAACCACTAGACATCGCTATGCAAATAAGTGGAAAAGATTTGTTTATTATTGCCATAATAATCAAATTCAACCCTTACACGCGTCTGCCAAAGACATCGTAAGCTACTTACTACATTTGCAAAAGTCAAAGCTAGCTTTTTCATCCATTAAAATACATCTCACCGCAATTTCAGCTTATCTGCAAATTACGCACTCAACTTCACTCTTTAGGATCCCAGTCATAAAGGCTTTTATGGAGGGCCTAAAAAGAATTATCCCACCAAGAACACCACCAGTTCCTTCGTGGAACCTCAACATTGTCTTAACACGGCTCATGGGTCCACCGTTTGAACCCATGCACTCATGTGAGATACAATATTTAACATGGAAAGTAGCATTTCTAATTGTCATCACATCTCTAAGAAGAGTAAGTGAAATACAGGCATTTACCATACAAGAACCCTTTATTCAGATACACAAGCATAAAGTAGTTTTACTAACAAATCCTAAGTTCTTACCAAAAGTCATATCACCATTCCACTTAAATCAAACAGTAGAACTACCAGTGTTCTTTCCAGAACCAGATTCTGTAGCTGAAAGAGCACTACATACATTAGACATCAAAAGAGCATTAATGTACTACATTGACAGAACAAAACAAATTCAAAAAACAAAACAACTGTTCGTTGCTTTACAAAAACCTCATACAGGGAATCCAATATCCAAACAAGGCATTGCCAGATGGATAGTTAAATGCATTCAAACCTGTTATCTCAAAGCAAAAAGAGAACTGCCTATAACACCAAAGGCACACTCAACTAGAAAGAAAGGTGCTACCATGGCCTTTCTAGGAAACATTCCAATGACTGAAATATGTAAGGCAGCCACATGGTCTACGCCTCATACATTTACTAAGCATTACTGCGTGGATGTGTTAACAACACAACAAGCCACAGTAGGACAAGCAGTACTACGAACTTTATTTCAAACAACTTCAACTCCTACAGGCTGAGCCACCGCTTTTGGGGAGATAACTGCTTACTAGTCTATGCAAAGCATATGTATCTGCAGCTACACATTCCATTGAACAGAAAATGTCACTTACCCAGTGTACATCTGTTCGTGGCATGAGACGCTGCAGATCCACATGCGCCCGCTCGCCTCCCCGGGAGCCTGTAGCCGTTTGAAGTTGAACATTTGTAAATATATCGCTTTAAACCACATTATGTACATACATATTTGCTCCTTTGCATGGGCACTATTACTATAATACACAACTCCTACCTCACCCTCTGCGGGGAAAACAATCTAAGATGGAGTCGATGCCCATGTGCAATGGAGCCGAAAGGGGAGGAGTCCCTCGATCTCGTGACTCGAAAAGACTTCTTCGAAGAAAAACAACGTGTAACACTCCGAGCCCAACACTAGATGGCGGGATGTGCAAAGCATGTGATTCTGCAGCATCTCATGCCACGAACAGATGTACACTGGGTAAGTGACATTTTCCATATTGTTCATATATTTATTCATTTGTTTTAAAAGAAAGAAAGAAAAAGGATGAGTTAAGTTCTTAGGATGATGTATTTATTTGGAATATCAATAAATATTGCTATTTGTTCTTTTATCTCGATGGCCTATTATTCTCAGGCACGTAAAAAAAATGTTGGTACTGGCGTCGGCACGTCGGCGAGGACCTCTTATTGCCTGTATGACGTCAGATGGCATCGCGTGGGCAATTGTGACGTCCTCGTCGACGTGCAAAAGCTAGGAAGAAGATTTCCGTCGAATGCTGGCGCAATGGGCGTATTCATTAGGTGAGGAATCCACAGGTAGCTAATGTATCCACCAGAAAAGTCATTACCGAAGGTAAGTAACTCGTTTATTAAGTCCCACCTCCATAGCAGGTGAGGAATCTAAATAGAAGATGTATTGATTAGAAGAAAAAGTTATCTGCCTTTGGTAACAATACTTACAGCTGGTTCCTTACCACCCACCATCCTCACTGATGAGTCAGTGCTTGGATTAATAAGATTGCATGGTATGCAAACATGTAATGTGCTGTTTATCGCTGTCATGGCTCTTTCATTAATTCTCCACACAATTCTGTGGGGAGTAGGAAAAATATCAGTAACTGACCTTGAGATGCTGATTGGTTCCTAAAATTCTCTGGTAATGTGACATGCCAAAATAGTCACATATGGAGCCACGTGGTGCAAACTTGCAGTGCTGGGGAGTCAGTAGTCAGAACTATTTTCAGACCCCTCTGAAACCTGGAAAGAGTGTCCATAAAGGAATGAGTCTATGCGAAGATTATGTATCGGCGGATACTTCATTATCAAAGGTAACTTTGTCTTCTGGTGATACTTCTAACTGCTGTTTCCTTACCTTTTGAATTATCCCAGATTTGGGATTGTTGGTTGAAAACAATAGGTCAAACAGCAGAGCTGCCATAGACTACAGAAGACTACAGCCTCTGAAGACTTGGCTTTGATCAGCCAGCTGTCCAATTATGGGAAAACCAGGAACCCCGACCATCTGATATGTGCTGCAACCAGTGCTAGCACCTTGGTGAAGAATCTAGGTGTGAAGCTAAATGGGAGTACTACGAGTGGTAATGGATAGAACCCACCTTTAAAACAAGGGTGCTTTCAATGTGACCACATGACTGGGCTATGAAATTACATGTCCTTCTTATTGTTTGTCACTAGCAGTATCTCCCCTTTCAAATGCCAACAGGACCTTAGCGAGGGTCAGCATATTTTAAGTTCTATTTCCCAAAGAAAGAGTTCAAGACCCTGAGGTCTAGGATTGAATGCAGACTGCCACCCTTCTTGGGAACAAGGAAGTATTGTAACAACCCTGCCTAATTGCCTGCTCTGGCATCATCTCCACTGCTTTTGTGAGCAGTGTTGCCACCCGCTGCTGTAGAGAGATGATCTACAGACAGAAAAGAAGGTTGAGAGGAATGGAAAGTTGAGTCTGAATTAAGTGTAGTGAATACCCCCTTTCTATGATCTGAAGGATCCACTGTTCCAAAGTAGTGGCCTTCCAGATCTGCAGAAAGGACAACACCAGGCCCCCAACAGATGCCTTGTGCTCTGATGCAAGCAAACTACAGCTGTTTTCCTGCTTGTCCATGGGAGGAGGAGGCGATAACAGGACGCTGAAGACTTGACTTTCAGCTTAACCTCTGCCCCTGCTCTTACTTATGAGGGGGTTTGGGATTGTTATTTCTGGGATTGAGCTGACTGTGGTCCGCAAAAATTGAAGCCACTCTAAAACCCTTGAAAGTGGTAAAAATGTCTGTTGTCCCTTTAAAGTTGATGTTGCAGGCCTAAGGAGTTAGCAGTCGCTCTGCTTGTCTTCAACCTTTCTAAAGCCAAGTTAGTTGTATCACCAACGATATGGGTGCCTTTGAAAAGGAGGTCCATAAGTGTGGCCTGCACATCCGGAAAAAAGGGGAGCATGGCAACATGTGACAACTGATGACCGCAAGGCACAAGCCACCAATTCAGTGTCAAGCTCAATTTGATAATGTGTTGGGAAGCATCCGGAACACAACCACCTGAGCCATGTCACACAAGGCATGTGCATATCTGTCACTATAGGACTATAGTGGCATGCTGCCACCAGAGAAGATTGTCTTTTCCCAATGTTTCAGGTGTTTGGGCTCCTTGTTTAACTGGAGGGGCAGGGAAAGTGCACAACATCTGACCCACAGAACACAATGTGTTAAATACACCAAACCTTCTTGTGATGGAAAAGATGAGTGGGCAAGAAAGGAGGGACACCAGGGGATGGGCAATAGCCTCTTGCCAGCAGTCTGTTTAATGATGTGGGGAAGATGATTTCTCCCACAGAGCAGCATCATTGAAGGGAAGCAGTAGCTCAGAGGATGGTGCTGAGGGTTGTAGGACCTCTGTTAGAGTGTTAGTTTTTGCCTCAATAGATGGCAACGTATGCTCCAGCATTTCCACAGTTTTTCTTTTCTGATGGATACTTATAACTGCTGATTCCGCAGCTCTACAATATCGTCAGGCACCACACTGAATCCAGAAGATCTTTCAGCTTAGCCCCTTTACATCATTAAGTGGTGTTGTGCAGCTCCTCATGGACTGGCTCTGCCCCAAATGTGATGGCTGGAGGCACTCAAAGGCTCCACCCAATCATGCTGATGCCAGTTTCTTTCTGGACACCGTCTGCGCCCTAGAATGCAGAGCTCAAAAGCCAGTTGTTCATGTCAGTATGCAGATCTCTACCTTGGGATCTCCTATGATGGTGAAGAGTCCATTCCACAGAACTGGGAAGTGGGAGGGATGTGAGTAATTTCCATTAGAGCATCCACCAGAAAGAGGGTTGTTGGAATGTAAGTGACTTGTTCTGCTGTTGGATATTTCGAACCGCAGCTTCCTCAACTTTAGAATAGATGCGAAAGCAGTAGCCCCCTTGTGGTGGGTCTGTGGAATGATTCAGACCACAAAGTCCTGCAGACCCGAACAGTATGAATGCACTGTCCATCTGAGCAGCCTGTCAAGGCAACTTTGCTTTCCTAATGTGTGCACTGATGCCCAAGAAGAACTCTGACACATACCCAGGAAGGGTGCTCTGCATACCAGCGCAGTGATAGCAGCCTTGCCACTGGTGCAGTGGGCCCTAAATCCTTCAAGGAGCTGCTTCTTGGCTAACTTGTAGCAGATCTTGATGCAGAGGATATCCACCTGGATAAGGTCCTCTTCTGCACAACTTGCATTTCTTTGCTCCAGAAAACACCACAAAAATGTTGATTGTCCACCCCATAGCCCTTGGTACAGCCAATGTAAAAGCTGGGGGCTCTTTTAGAGTCCAGGCAATTGAGTCTCTACTCCTCTTTAATGAGTGGGGTGGGGCAAAGAATTTCAGAACAGTGGTGAACTGTCTGATGTGAAAGGGGGTTGCGACTTTCGGTAGAAAAAACACTCTACTCCTTGCCACAAATTTGTCTGGTATGAAAATGGTGTTAGGGTGACTGGATTGAAAAAACTTGAAACTCCTGCAGTGAGCTAAGATGATCCTGATGAGAAAGACTGTTTTCAGTGTGAGAAGTAGGTAGCTGTACAATGGCTCGAAAGGGAGGTATGTAGGCAAAATAGGGACCAAATTTAAAGTCCCCATGTGGCATCACAAAAGGTTTAGGAGGAAACATGGACCAAACCTTAAAGAAAATGCAGCACAACAGGTGATTTGAACAATGACCGGTGGTCCGGTAAGCACACAAAGGCCGAAAGATAACCTTTAACATTGCCCACTGGAAGTCCTTGCTGGGCCAAAGACAAAACACCAATAATTTAACCTGCAATTGGTCCGTGTTGTGGGTGCCACACCAAGCCACAAATTTTTACCAGTGTCACATTTTGTAGAAGGACGCTTGGGCCCAAGAATGACACCCACTATCTGTGGAAGTAGATTGAACGCAGTCAGTTACTCCCACTCAGTCTCAGTGCATGGAGGTGTACATTGCACAGGTTTGGATGAAGGTGTCAGAGTCACTAAATCCTCGGGGTCTGTGCACGTTCCCAACACGTCCACCACTGAACAGCTCCAAGACTCTGATAGATAAATCACAGAGACTGAGAGAGTTCAAGAGGGGAAGAGAGGATTAGGAAGGGAAAAGCTGGGAAGGAGACCTGTAGTAAGAAAAAGGTTAGAACACACAATATGAAAATTATATCTCCTGAAATCAATACTAGACTGTGATTCTAAGCCTAGTCACTCTGAAAACATTAACAATCTAAGAGTTAAGTTTAAAATGTATAAGTTTCAAGATGGCCGGATACCTGTAAGGGAATCAAGATGAATTAAATGAAAACTTTCTTATTCAAGTACTTTCCTTTACATGAGAATCAGAAAAAACATTCTGACTAAATTTTAAACCAGTCATATAAATCCTGTTTTGAGAATGTATACTAGGACCATACAATATTGCATCTAGAAACTCTGGCCTTCTGTGTACTCTTAAAATAATTCAACACAAATTGCGCATATTGCAGACATATAGTAAAAGGATTGTGCACCATGAATAACACAATATGGATTCAGGAAAAAAATCACATAACTTGTCAACTCGAATATTACATAATAAATATCTTAGAATAGTTGCATACCATAAACAACATGAAATAAACTCAGGGAGAGAATCGTGCATCTTGCCGATTCGATTGTCACCATGTAAAATACCAAGAAATGGTAGCACGCAATGAATAACAAAGTCAAATCATCATTAATCGAATCGCACGTCTTGCCGATTCGTAAAACACGATGTAAATGTCAAGAATAACAGTAGAATGAAACGAATCGCGCTTCTTTTGCACATTCTTAAGCCGCCTTGTAAATGTCAAGAAATGGTAGCGCGCAATGAACAACAAAGTTAAATCCTCATGAAACGAGTTGCGCGTCTTGCCAATTCGTAAAACATCATGTAAATGTCAAGAAATATTAGCGCGCAATGGACAGCAATGTTTAAACACCATAAAACGAATCACGCGTCTTGCCGATTCTTAAGCCACCATGCCAATGTCAAGAAATGGTAGCACGCAAGGAATAACAAAGTCAAACCTTTATGAAACAAATCGCGTGTCTTGCCTATTTGTAAACTACCATATAAATGTCAAGAAATGGTAGCGCGCAAGTAATCTGTTACTCATTTAAGAATTAAACCAAGAATATGAAAATTCTCAATAACGGTGTCGGAACAGTCCAACCACCGTCTTACCACCTGGAACAATGATCACCAATGAAGGATGAAGGGCAGAAGACTGGAAGATCCAAATAGGCCGCCGGGACAGGAGCTCTGGAAGAAGCTGCTGCTCTGCACCGGGACCTCTGAATAGTGAGCACTGGGAGTTGGGCTGGCTCTCTTTTATAGAGTCTTGGCCCAGCCCAGAACTACGCCCAGGCATGTTGCAGGGAAAGTCTCTGGAAGGCCCTGGAAAGGGGCCACACCCTAACACACTCTGAAAACCTGCAGCAATACATTGCAAAGGAACAGTATTTGTAAGCATATTAAAAATAAGTTTTCAGGATTGAACTCTGCAATGCAAAAGGTTAAACCACAACATATCAGCACAATGCATAAATTACGTTGTTTTGAGAGTGCTGGGTTTTTGCATTTTTGTCGCCAATAGAGCGCGTACTGCTCTGGTGTTGACAGAAGGTGAGGATAGTGTAACAACTAGAATAAGTGTTGCCAAAGTTAAATAACTTTTTCATCACTGAGTGAAAGGATGTAACTCAGGAGAGAACATAATTTCCACTTCAGGAGATGTATCCAAACTGCTGGCTGAAGTAAGGCCAGCAGGTTCTGTCACTTGATCAATGGGCCCTTGGTCCAAACCGGTTTCATGAATCGGCTAGTGGATTTATATCTGCTCCAGAGCACTCATAAAAGCTGGCCATAAAAAAGCTGCCTTCTGGTAGTTGTTTTCCTCTTATATTAATCTCTGGACCTCCATCCGGGAAGTTGCAAACTTGTGTGGACTCCGGATCAGTGCTGTCTCCGTTTGTTGTCACAGGCTCGTCTCATCAAACGTTTGGCAGACATGACCCTGTTGCATCTGTTATATGTGGGTCGGATTCCTTGGGATCTCCCCCTGACCCCCCTGGCGATTCAGGTTGTCTTTACGATCTGGAAGGTAGTGGGTGAGTTCATGGGGTGGGGCTAGGTGCCTCACCAGGGAGACCTTCTTGTAGGAGGGTACCGATCTGTGTCAGGTGGGTGAGCTGCAGTGGTTCCGACGCATGTACTTCTAGAAAATTCCAGGTTAGGGGACCTCCTCGATGAGGACGTGATTAAAGCCTTTGCCGCCCTTCATGATGAGTTTCAGCTTCATCAGACTCAATTTTGTAAATACCTGCAGCTTCACCATGCGCTTACACCCTGTTTAGCACACACAGAATTCAGAATTCACACAGAATTCAGTCCCATGGAGGCCAACATATTATTGACAAACATTCTGCGACACAAAATTTCAGTTAATTGCTGCTCCCTAGTGATCAATTCCATGGACACCTTTTCAGCTCTGAGTTGCTTGGGTTCATGACCTAGGCCCCCTGGATGATGATGACTGGAGAGAGGCATTGGCCTCCCTGCATGAGGCAGCGATCACTTCTTACTACTGCCTCATTCAGCTGGGCTATCTGTATAGGGTCTACTACACTAGGAAAAGGTTGTTGAGGAGAGGCCTTATTACGTCTGCGGATTGTCTGCACTGTCGGACTGAGCCGGGAGACTTTGTGCATAAGGTGTGAGGCTGTACGATTCTTGCCTCCTTTCAGAGTGGGGTCTTTGATTGTTTGGAGGAGGTGTTTGGGCTTTCCCTGCCAAGATCTCTGAAGTGTGCCTTATTACACATCTCGAATGGCATAGATGGGAACAAATACCGACGAGCGCTGTTGTGGGTGGGCTTTACTGTAGCTAAGCGTGGCATTGCAAGAGCCTGGAAGGAGGCTCTGGCTCCCTCCTTAGAGGTTTGGAAGGAGGGTTTGTATTGTTGTCTAGGCCTCGAATGTCCTGTTTACATTGCTAAGGGCTGTCCTAAGAAATGTTACAAAATTTGGGAGTGCTGGGCCTACTACCATGGGATACAACTGAAACCTTCTCCTCAGGGCCGCTCAAGGTGGGAGTGGGAGAGAGGGCTGGACAGGGGGGAGCACATTTCTTCTTTTTCTTCTTTTTCTTCTTTCTCGACTTATGGTCGGAGGCAGTGCTAGCAGTAGATGCTTTGTTATTATTCTTGCATTGTTTCCTTCTATTGCTGTTAAAGTTTTGTGGATGGTGGTCATTATCCACCATAGTGTCAGGCTGGACAGCCCCGCTATACTGGTCATTTCACAGATGTGTTTTTGCTGGTTTATTCTTTCTATAGTACCGCCCTTTTTTCTGCAAATTAATTTGTCAAAAGTATTGACAAAAAAAGTCTGGCAGACCCCCCAGGCACCACAGGTAAATAGAGTGAAAGTCTCTAATCGACATCTGTCCCTTGCAATCCCTAAAGGGCTCAAAACCTGAACATTTCCAGGGGCACATCCCTAGCACTGCACAAAACTCAAATTTGTGAAGCTCGGAGGTGTGAAAAATAGAAGGAAAGCAAGCTCCAGATCTATGTTGAAGGCGTAGAAAAAATGGAATTGACATTGATTTTTCGAGATTGGCACTATAGTGACTCAGTGACGTTGCTGGTTGTCATTTCTAGAACCGATGTGGAGCCAGTTCCCTCTACCCTCTTCAAGGTCTTTGAAGTTTACAGTTCCTGTCTGATGCCTGGAATTAATCAACAGGTGAGTTCTGCATCCTCCATAGATAAAGGAAAGGCTACACAGATTAATTAGCTCCCAGATTACTTGTGTCATACAGAAATTTCACCAAGTATTATCACTGCTGGTTATTTGCTCCTGGCACTTCCTGTTTATGGTGCAATGGAGGTTGCAAAGCAGGAATCCGGAGGAAACCCCAGTTAAGAAAAAAACACTCCCTGGCAAAACAGCTTGTTTTGGCTTACTTGTGGTAAACATGCAAATACTGACAACCGCTGTGATGATGGTGACTTCAGTAGTGATGGTAATGGTAACATGAGACATGATGGTAGTGATGGTCCATTCTGGCAAAACCATTAAAAAAAGTATACATGTTTAAAAAAATAAATACAAAATGGATTGCTTTTTGTCTACCTTGAAAGGTATACACTAAAGAATTGAATGTCAGATTGAGTCTGCTTTTCAGATGTGAAGTAGTTCTGCATGCTTTACAATGCAGGCACTCTGTAGAAGGCGAAATGATACACCAGGCAACCAATGGCATGAGGTGAGAGATCAATACTGATTGAAGCACATACCTCCTCTCTTGTCAGGATTCGCAAACATCAAGTCACTTGTGGGTTGGAAAGGCCTGGAACATATGGAAAATAGGACAGTAGAAAGAATTAGGACTAATGCAAACACTAGACCGCACAACAGTTTACCTTAACCTCCTCACATCTGGGGCGTCTAAATACTTCTGTTGTTTGAGTGAGTAGTTAAGGCAATATTAAAATGTAGCAGGTACCTGATAATGTGTCATACAGTTGTTGTAGTTCTATGCTTGACTTTGGTCACCAGTTTATCTGTTTGACCTTTGTTTTTTTTTATTTCCGCTTTCCTGCAGCTAGTGCTTCCATTGAGTACCATTCAAGGTGTTTTCATCTGCGTGCTTGGCTCCTTGTGTTGTTCTGCCTACCGATTTGTTTCTTAGCTTGCAACCTAACTCTCTTCTGGTATCCTGTGGTTCCTGCCTTTTATCCTGGTCTGACAGGAGCTTGTTACAGCACATTCTGCCAGTGCAACATATAAGCTTAATTCATTCAGTCAAGACAGTATTCCATATTCCTAATTGTTGTATTCCATTTACCTTGTTACGTCATAGCCGTCCATAATCCCTTGCAGTTCCCAGAGGTTACCGGACAGCTCCACTGATTGAGACAAAGCCACCTAGAGTATGAATCCAGTCATGCCTTTTTTTTACCCCTTTTCCCCTGTTTTCCCCCACGTTCATCTGATGGGCGTATCAGCTGTGCAATAACTCTGCAGAGAGATCTAGGGACATGGGGGGTGGTCTGACTGCTCGAAACTATGCATCAATGTATTTAAAGAATTGTTAACAATATATCTTGCAGACTGCTGCATTGTCAAGCCAAATCTCAAAATGGGCCAGCTATACCCTTGTTCTAAAGTAATAAATAACATTAATTGTGCCCATTACCCACTCTTAACGCTCAGCCCTGAAGCAGCCTAGCCCTTTTGCACCCCTGGTAGCTTCACCCTTGATTTCATCCTATAAAATGATTCTGTGTACAGTATGGCACGGGGGTAGGTGTTAAAAGATGAAGTAAATACAGGAAGATTGTTATATTCTTTAAAAATAGTTTATCTCGGGTAGGTAGATTTGCAATGTCTTCAGTGGTTTTCCTCAACTTCATTCTTTGCTCTCTGAGCAGTAACTGGTTGCAGAAATTATTTTAAATTTCCACCATAAAAATTCTAAAGTGATTAGAACAAAAAACTGCCTGAGGACTTGGAGGGGTAGGGTTGAGGCAGAAGATAAAAATGGTTATGTTCTATGCTTAAACACTGCTGTGATCTATTAAATAAATCAATGTTTAGAAACCTCAAGTCAACACCCACTCCACAAGGGCTACAGAGCCCCTTCTAATGCCTTAAACATGTTCCATTTCGTTTGTGTGGAGTTTCTTTCCCGTTACGTTGGTAATTTTAAAGCATGGACTCCAAGCAGTGAAACAGCCAAAAATCACTTTTAGACATTGATGGCAGGCTGGCCAGTTGGGTTCACTTACGGGAACTGGCGTCATTTAAATATATTCCTTAAAGCAAGGACTTTTTATAAGCTGTTTCCCCTATTTTAGTGTGGCACATGTTCAATCCATGTGAATGATCCAAATGATGACATAAGGCGGCTTTGCTTCCTAAAGATGTATATAATTATGATTTGGCTTGACAGCACAGCTGTCAATAGACAATTATGTGGGCATCACTAGAGAGGGATTTGTCTCTACCCACATGTTGGGAGCCAGGAGTACATGTTTTGATGGACAGAAGGTGTGTGCTTCACATGAAATTGCTTGCCCTCCACACAGCTGTGATAATTTCGTTTGTCTGTCCAGCTGCCTGAGCTTTAACTTTCAAGGGCACAAACAGGATATTGTAATGCTTTTAAACTGTGTTAGTTTGACATAACACAAGGATGACTTTGTGCTGAATAACAGATGTTTATTGTTACCCAACTCCATCGGACTGATTTTATTGACCTCAGAAGGATGAACGGCTGAGTGGACCCGCTGGGATTGGAACCTGTGACCATGAGGTCGAACACAGGCCCCTACTATGGAAGCATTAGTCCACTAAGCCTCTAGACCTGGCTAAATAACTAGATAGTTTATGGTGTTTTCTGTTGAATCAGCACAAATGGGAGGAACCGTGGATGTTTAGGTCTGGCTTGACAGTGCAACTGTCGCCTCACCTTTTAACCTACACCAGTATTATTCTACAGTTCTTTGCTTCCAGAAAATACATATCCATTTCCATGCTATTTACTTGTAATGCTTCACATTACCATATAACAATCCTTTAAAGCTAGACCAATTGGCATGCCAATGCTTTGTTTTTCATAATTCAACATAACCTGCGTTTTTTCTTGCCAAAGACATTTCCAAAACATTTTGAGGAAGCACTTCGCATCCATTGGCCAATTTCAAGTGTTGTAGCAAATACAACTATTGGAAATGAGCAAAAGATGTGCTTGAGTCATATTTTAAGTCATTTAATATGCTCTGCTCGGGGGTGAAGGATGCTGATGATCCTGGAGATTATTTCTTTCCTACTTTTTCATCTTTTGCGAAAGATACATAGAAACTAATAAAATAGCATTTCATGCTAGCAAAGATATCGTCTTGACCATCTCTTTAATTTTAGTTTAGCAACTTTCATACTGTTACCTAGTTTGCATACTAAATACGTTTGTAAGTAAATACATTCTTTATAATGGTGTGATGTAAATGTCTTGTGCTTTGCTATGTTAAAGTGTCATAGTTACGTCCATAGGTGCTATACTACAGTACAGACATAATGTTTGAAGTGTTCGCAGTAGTCATCGTGATGAGACATTTAGATTTATCAATGTGGCATAATCATATTCATGTGAAGGCAAATGGAACATCTGCATTTCAGCATTCTTGTGCCTGCTAATCACTCATTACATATTGTGCTTGTTTTCAGTGTCTCAGTGGTTAAAGCAAGAAGTAAAGATGCTCCTTTTGCTACTACGTATGTTATGATTTTGAGGTTTCAGATTCTGTACTTGCTCTGGCCTTTGGGATTTGTGGATCCATTCTGCATGTGTCTAAGACCTTCCAAATGAGGACTTTTAACAGATGACTCTTGTGCCCCTTGAAGCCTTTAAGGCTCCTAGATAAGATGTCAGTTGTTGAGTTGGGGGTCCGGAGAAGAAAAGTCAAAAAAACAGTAGGTTGCCTGTGTGGATTCTATCAGGCAGGAACAAGTTTGATTTATAATTGGTTTCTCCACCTGAATGTTTTCAGTGTTTAACACTCTGCAATAAAAATTGCCCGGCCTTTCAATAATTCACTAAGAAATCCCCTTTTTAGGATCATTGCCTGTGTTGCTTCACTGAACCAAGCAAAAGAAAGTGAATAAAATACTAGTCAGCCTTATCATTCTAAATGTTAGAAGGAGAAGTTTTGGGTCTAGGTGCTTTCCCAGGAAGACCATACTCTGCTGCCTTGGCAATCTGTCCAAACCTAATTTATTGCCAAGGGTAAGATGGTGCTGGCAATTTATTACTGCAACCTTTTATTCAGTTTTGTCCTTGTGCTTTTTTGTCATGTGTTTTGTAAGATCAATACATCTTTAATTAATATTAGTACCTATCAACAACCTGATTCTATTTCTTAATTCCCCTTCACAATTCTTTGTTCGTTACATGTTTGTTGTATGTTGATGGTTGACTTAAAAACTATTCCTGATACCGTGGTTTCCTTTAAAGGCTTTAATATATGTTGCTTTTATTACCTTGTTAATTCTATTTATGCTTTAACTTAATCTGGGCTTTAATGATTTACTGTCTTATTTCCATCTTGTTCAGCTTTACCACACTGCTGCATGAATATGTTCCTAATTTAATTGTTCACGTTGTGGAAATTGGTGTAAACCAAGAGAACTTTGAACAGCCTCACCATAAAACGTGTTTATGCTGTTGCCCACGCTGACAAGCAGTTAAAGTACCTAAGGATATGTCACTTAATATTTGTGAAACTGAGAGGTCAAGTAATCGCATATGATGGCAGAAGTGATGGATGTATTATTTTGAACTGCATAAAACCTGATTTTGACCATGATCTGAGTGATGAGAGCATCTAACCGCACAATCTGTTTTTCTCCAAACCAAGCAATACCAAAAGGGTCAGCTTTTAAGTAATTTTGGTCTGCCAAAGTCTGATAAAATGGCTGTTGCATGCTCTCTCTTATCCTGCAGCGACACCACTTGTTACTTCGGATATAATTTTATTATTTGCTGTGTTCACAGTTACTTGTATTGTGCTGCTTTTCCGTTAGTATGGAAGTTTTCCTGTTTATGCAGTGTTGGTTTGTTTCACCGTTGAATTTCACTTTAAAATCTTACACTGGTTACTCATTAGGGACAAGATTTTAAATGCACATTGAATATTTAGGAGCATGGAGTATGATGTCATGAAAATACTTAATGTGGTCTGTGAATATATTGAACGTAAGTTACTGAGCTAGTTTATCTGCTCCTTTCAGCAAAAGTTATGATCTTAAGGTCCAATGTAACAACTCATCTTGCACTTGATTTTCTGAAGAAAAGAAATATCAAACACACCTTGCAATAGTTCACTTTCTGTTATCTACAATATGTTAGTATCTTGGAATTAAATATTTTTTAGGTTTCCATTGGATCAAAACACACGCTTTCTAGAGAATAGTGCTGTGATTCTATTTAGGCTTCTGCATGGCACAGAAATCAGAATCTTCCTTTTCGAACCACTGGTTGAAGGTCACGACCCCCTTTCATCTCAAGAGAATAGTGATACTTCCTGTCCAACTCTTTTAGTTCTTCCGCCTAGGAATAAAGAAATGATTAACAACTTACAGAGCTGCTGTATAACACTAACATTCTGTATAAAAGCTGATGTATTTCAGTCTGTTCCACCTGGACGTAAATAAGTTAATAAGTATTCAGTTTTTAGCAAGGAATATTATTTCATGATGCAATACCAAACCTATGTATTTTATCACACCTTAACTACTTCCTTAGTTATTTCAGAGGAACTAATGGTCAATCACTTTTTACCTGGACTCTGTTGTTTACGAACAGACATGGAACATCTATCACCAGAACATGAGGTAAGAAGCTTTTTAATAACACCACATTTTGAGTGGATTCATCAGCTAGAAATTGCACTTTACATCAATGATACTAAAACAGATAAGAATACACACAGATTGCTGACTGTTTGCTGATGTTGCCCTTTGGGCTGCGTTATGAATGCAGATCTCTGCAAGATTCAAAATATTTGTGTGAAGGGAGAGCATGAGCCTAGACAACTGACTAAACTCCAGATCAGATGGCATGAAGTCATGGACCATGTGGGTTTTACTACCCCAAGGGACGCTGCAAGTCCTTAATAGCACCATCCGTGACATTAGTTCATTTTTCCACTTGCGACAATCGCAGCAGATCCAGATCTGGTCCAGTTTTCATAGATTTCCTTCATTTGTCCAATTCCTAGTACAAATCATGAAAGTAGTGCAGGAGTGGTTGTTTCCATCAGATATAAGGTTATCAAAGGTAACTTGTTATTTTACTAGTTTTGTAGTAACAAATGGGTGATTCTGTTGTTCTGATGTGCCTCACCTGTCTTAACCTTTTCGGTGCGGGCGTCGGCCACTGGCCGACGCCCACACACCCTCCCTGGTGCGGGTCACGACCAGTGGCCGACACCAGGAAGGGTATTAATAAATCCTCGGGTGCATCGCACCCGAGGATTTTTATTTTTTTTTAAACTTCCCCCGGGAGACACGGAAGCTTCCGTGTCTCCCCCCGCCCCTTTGTGACGTCAGTGCGCCGCTCGGGCACAGCTGCGATCGGGGGCCAGGAAACACTTTCAGGAAGGCCTCGTAAGAAAGGGGAGACTCTCCCCTTTCTTACGAGGCCTTCCCGAACGTTTAAAAGGTGTTTTCCCCATCAAAGCAGTAGGCAGCCTTGCGGCCGCTTCCTGCTTTGATGGGGAAAACGGCCTTTCCCACGTTCGGGAAGGCCTCTTAAGAAAGGGGAGAGTCTCCCCTTTCTTACGAGGCCTTCCTGAAAGTGTTTCCTGGCCCCCCGATCGCAGCACAGCTGCGATCGGGGGGCCAGGAAACACTTTGAAAAGGCCTTGTAAGAAAGGGGAGACTCTCCCCTTTCTTACGAGGCCTTCTGAAACTGTTTCCTGGCCCCCGATCGCAGCTGTGCCCGATCGCACACCACCACCGCCAAAGCCCCAGCCCCAGGGATTTTTTTTTTTTTTCAAAAATAAAAATAAAATAAGAGGGGGTCGCCCGTGGGCCATTTTGGCCCCCAAGGAAACCATACAACAACTAAAAAAAAATAGATGTATATATAGATCTATATATATCTATGTAGATAGATATATCTAGGTACATGGATATATCTATAGATATATCTATGTAGATAGATATATATATATATATATATATATAGAGAGAGAGAGAGGTAGTTCTATATCAATCAAAGAGATTTATAAAGCGCGCTACTCACCCGTGAGGGTCTCAAGGTGCTGGGGGGGGGGGGGCAGGGGGAGGAAAGGGGCTGGGAGGTTCATTGTTCGAAAAGCCATGTTTTGAGGCCCTTCCTGAAAAGAAGTAGGTTTTGGGTCTTGCGAAGGTGGGTTGTGAGGGCGTTCCAGGTTTTGGGTGCAAGGTAGGAGAAGGATCTGCCCCCGGTGGTGGTGTGTTTGATGCGGGGGACAGAGGCGAGAGAGAGGTCAGCTGAGCGGACGTTTCGTGTGGGGGTGTGGAAGGTGACTCTCGTTGAGGTAGGCAGGGCCTGTGTTGTGGAGTGATTGTGTGCGAGGATGAGGATCTTGAAGGTGATCCTTTTGTCAATGGGGAGCCAGTGGAGGGATTTGAGGTGTGGAGAGATGTGTTCGTGTCGGCGGAGGTCGAGGATGAGTCGTGCTGCTGAGTTCTGGATGCGTGTAGTTTGCGCTTGAGTTTTAGAGTGGTGCCGGCGTAGAGGGCGTTTCCGTAATCAAGCCTGCTGCTGATGAGTGCGTGAGTGACAGTTTTTCTGGTCTCTGTGGGGATCCATTTGAATGTTTTTCAGTATACGGAGTGTGTTGAAGCATGAGGAGGTAAGAGCGTTGATTTGTTGGGTCATCGAGAGGGAGGAGTCTAGGATGATGCTGAGTTTGCGTGCGTGGTTGGCGGGGGTGGGTGCAGGGCCTAGCGTGGTGGGCCACCATGAGGGGTCCCAGGTGTTTTTGTGTGGGCCAAAGAGGATTATTTCGGTTTTGCTTGAGTTGAGTTTCAGGTGGTTGGCTGTCATATATATATCACTTTTGTCAATATGTGTGTGGTTTCCCTGGGGCGAAAAGGGTCCGACTTGTCTAGTGGCAGTTTTAGTGCCATAAAGAAGCGCAGAAGGTTTATATGCCTACTGCAAAGAGCAAATCTGTATTTTATGTAAATAGCTGAGTACATTAGTAAAGTCTATGGAGAGATGAAGGGCCCTTTTGCTGGGTGGTAATGAGGGAATCCGAGGAGGAGGGAGTGGGAGCACCAATAATGATTGTTGGACTGGGCGCAGGAGGTGCTAAAGACTGTGACAAATGGTATGTGACAAGGTGTTTTTTGAGTGTCTTGAAAGTACGTGCTGATTGAGGGAAGAAGCGCAGGTAAGGTGGCCTCTACCTTTGCACGTATCTCACACACACCATCGATTTTGTGACTGTCTACGTAGGCTAGTGATTTAGAGCAACAGTTTAGCCAATAGCAGAGATGGCATCTTGATGGATGACTGCTGCCTGCACTCTGGTTATAGAGGACCGCTCTGACATAGGATCAGAGACTGAGACATCAGATACTGAGACAGCATCTGAGGGATAGGACAATGGCGCAGACTCTGGGAGTGATTTTTCAGTCATAGGAGTCCCATTCGATAACTCCTCTTCTAGTACATTATGAGGGAGGTGATGAGGACAGTCCTGCTGTCCCTTCGCAAGCTGTTCGTGCAACTGGGTAATAGTGGGTTAGGCCAACCCAGAGAGCAGGTGAATGCGGCGGCAAGCAGAGAGAGAGTGCTCTCTTGGGAGCTCCCCAATTTAGTTCAGCCCCAAATTCCACCTCCCAAATCATATTGTGGAGACATCAAAATTGTCTATGGCAAAACAAACTGGTTTTGTAAGGCAGGCACCTGTGTTTTTGGTCCTGGATTCGGCGGCCATATAGAGAAACACACTAAACCCAAACATTTCTGGAAACTAGACATTCGGGGGAGTCCACAGAGGTGTGACTTGTGTGGATTCCCCAAAGTTTTCTTACCCAGAATACCCTGCAAAGCTGAAATGTTGAAAAAAAACTAAATTTTTCTCGCATTTCTGTCACACAAACTACAGGATTTTGCTGGGATCCACAACATTCCTACCACCCAGTGACTCCTCACCTGTCCTGATAAAAACACTACCCCACTTGAGTGCCTACACCTAGTGCCTGTGTCAGGAATGGATCACCCCAGGGTCAACAGCTGCCTCACGTAAGGACCAACATTGACCGTTGTGTGATCTATTCCTGTCGCAGGCACCAGGCCTAACCACACAAGTGAGGTATCATATTTATCGGGAGACTTGGGGAAACGCTGGGTGGGAGGAAATTTGTGGCTCCTCTCAGATTCCAGAACTTTCTGTCACCGAAATGTGAGGAAAACGTGTTATTTTAGCCACATTTAGAGGTTTGCAAAGGATTCTGGGTAACAGAACCTAGTCCGAGCCCCACAAGTCACCTCATCTTGGATTCCCCTGGGTTTCTAGTTTTCAAAAATGTGCTGGTTTGCTAGGTTTCCCCAGGTGCCGGCTGAGCTAGAGGCCAAAATCCACAGGTAGGCACTGTTTTCTATGAAAAAATGTGATGTGTCCACGTTGTGTTTTGGGGCATTTCCTGTCGCGGGCGCTAGGCCTACCCACACAAGTGAGGTATCATTTTTATCGGGAGACTTGGGGGAACGCTGGGTGGAAGGAAATTTGTGGCTCCTCTCAGATTCCCGAACTTTCTGTCACCGAAATGTGAGGAAAACTTGTTTTTTTAGCCACTTTTTGAGGTTTGCAAAGGATTCTGGGTAACAGAACCTGGTCCGAGCCCCGCAAGTCACCCCTCCTTGGATTCCCCTAGGTCTCTAGTTTTCAGAAATGCACAGGTTTGGTAGGTTTCCCTAGGTGCCGGCTGAGCTAGAGGCCAAAATCTACAGGTAGGCACTTCGCAAAAAACACCTCTGTTTTCTTCCAAAAATTTGTATGTGTCCACGTTGCGCTTTGGGGCGTTTCGTGTCGCAGGCGCTAGGCCTACCCACACAAGTGAGGTATCATTTTTATCGGGAGACTTGGGGGAACGCTGGGTGGAAGGAAATTTGAGGCTCCTCTCAGATTCCAGAACTTTCTGTCACCGAAATGTGAGGAAAACTTGTTTTTTTAGCCACTTTTTGAGGTTTGCAAAGGATTCTGGGTAACATAACCTGGTCAGAGCCCCACGAGTCACCCCATCTTGGATTCCCCTAGCTCTCTAGTTTTCAAAAATGCACAGGTTTGGTAGGTTTCCCTATGTGCCGGCTGAGCTAGAGGCCAAAATCTACAGGTAGGCACTTTGGAAAAAACAGCTGTGTTTTCTATAAAAAAAATAGGATGTGTCCATGTTGTGTTTTGGGGCATTTCCTGTCGCGGGCACTAGGCCTACCCACACAAGTGAGGTATCATTTTTATCGGGAGACTTGGGGGAACATAGAATAGCAAAACAAGTGTTATTGCCCCTTATCTTTCTCTACATTTTTTCCTTCCAAATATAAGAGAGTGTGTAAAAAAGACGTCTATTTGAGAAATGCCCTGCAATTCACATGCTAGTATGGGCACCTCGGAATTCAGCGATGTGCAAATAACCACTGCTCCTCAAAACCTTATCTTGATCCCATTTTGGAAATGCAAAGGTTTTCTTGATACCTCTTTTTCACTCTTCATATTTCAGCAAATGAATTGCTGTATACCCAGTATAGAATGAAAACCAACTGCAGGGTGCAGCTCATTTATTGGCTCTGGGTACCTAGGGTTCTTAATGAACCTACAAGCGTTTTATATCCCCGCAACCAGAAGAGTCCAGCAGACAAAACGGTATATTGCTTTCAGAAATCTGACATCGCAGGAAAAAGTTACAGAGTAAAACATAAAGAAAAATGGCTGTTGTTTTCAGCTCAATTTCAATATTTTTTTTATTTCAGCTGTTATTTTCTGTAGGAAAACCTTGTATTCCGGGATCCAGCATTGGTTTCACACCCATTCCTGTCACTAACTGGAAGGAGGCTGAAAGCAACAAATATAGTAAAAATGGGGTATGTCCCAGTAAAATGCCAAATTTGTGTTGAAAAATGTGGTTTTTTGATTCAAGTCTGCCCGTTCCTGAAAGGTGGGAAGATAGTGATTTCAGCACCAGAAACCCTTTGTTGATGGCATTTTCAGGGAAAAAACCACAAGCCTTCTTCGGCAGCCCTTTTTTCCCATTTTTTTGGAAAAAACAAAATTTTCACTGTATTTTGGCTATTTTCTTGGTCTCCTCCAGGGGAAACCACAAACTCTGGGTACCATTAGAATCCCTAGGATGTTGGAAAAAAAGGACGCAAATTTGGCGTGGTTAGCTTATGTGGACAAAAAGTTATGAAGCCCTAAGCGCGAACTACCCCAAATAGCCAAAAAAGGGCTCAGCACTGGGGGGGGGGGGGGAAAGGCCCAGCAGCTAAGGGGTTAATTCAATCTTGTTGCCTTTGCTGGAATTAGATTATGTAATGTGCAGATCGCCTGATCAGCAGTATATGCCCGCCAATCAAACTCACCTCTATGAGGAAGTCTTTTCATTCACCATGTGGCTCTCTAGACCCTCTGCCTTCACCCTTAGACCTAAGTGGCTGTCCTTTTCAGACTGGTCACCACTTTGGCCAAGAAGGTAGTTTTTACCACTAGAGGTTTCTTCACTAATCCTACATGCAAAAGGAAGATTAATTGTGCTCTGTCTGAAAAAAAAACTATTTTTTCTTTCACGTCAAGTATGCTGGAATGTGTGGTTTTATAATTGGGCACAGCTAAATGTTAATGTTGTCAAAATGTACCTAGCTTAATTTCAGTTTTTGTTTGCTCTTTATCCCATTATTTACTACTTTCCCCATTTACCCGATTTCTGTTGTGTTACTTGTTAGACCTGGCATCCTTGGTCTGGTTTTCCCCCTAATTTTTTGCCTTCAGACCTCCTGGTTTTGCTGACATTGTTTTTGTTGTCCTTAGGACTCTACACACCTTACCACTGCAAGCCAGTGCTGAACTGCTAGTTCTTTCTATTCAAAACATGGTAACATTGTCTTATACCCAACTGCTAGATTTAATTAAGTCCCTAGTAAAGTGCACTACATGTGCCCAGCCCTGTACATTAAATGCTACTGGTAGGCCTGAAGCACTGATTGTGCCACCCACTAAAGTAACCTTTTTAAACATGTCTGAGGCCTGCTATTGCAGAGCCTGTGTGGCACAGTTTAAACTGCCCTTTCGACCTGGCAAAATATACCTTTTGCCATGCCCAATTCTTCCTTTTTAAAGCATATAAGTCACCCCTCAGGTAGGCCCTGGCCATCCCCTAAGGCAGGGTGCAGTTTATGTAAAAGAAACTAAACATGTACTTTTTAATTTCCGATGTCCTGATAGTGAAAAGCTCTTAAATTAATTTTTTGCACTACTGCGTGGCCTATCTCTTGCACAGGGTAACATTGGGGTTACCTTATTATATTTTATAAGTGTAATTTCCATATGGGAAGAGATAACTTGTTCATGTTTGGTGTCTCTGGAATACTAATTTAAAATCCTAACTTATGGTGAAGTCGGATTTTAAATTACAACTCTGAAAATGCCACTTTTAAAAAGCTGACATTTTCTTGCCTTAGCCTTTTGGTGCCTGCAGGCTGTCTCTGGGCACATGACTGGTTGTAGTTGGGCTTAGTGTATGCCTCCTAGACAGCCACACACAGTGGGAACTTAGGTGTGACTGGCTGGGCCATCACTGGCAGGATGGGAGGGTAGGTCCAGTCTCACACCTGAATAGGCTGTGTTCTGTCTCACCAGAAAGGGCTGTAGTTAGTCTGGCGACAAAGCAGGGCATCTATGTTCTTCAGAGGCATGCCTCTAGACGCCTCACCCACCTTCCAGAACCAGAGCACCGAAGTATGAATATTGGACCTCAAACACGACTACTTCAGTACCCTTCCGGACCTACGGATACCATGCTAGGAAAAAGGACTACTGTGCTGCTACAAGGACTGCACTCTGTTGGGCTGCTGCTCTGAAGGAACTGCTACCCTGCTGTGCTGACCTGCTGCCTTCTTGCTTGGGTGAGAAGGACTGAACCTGCATCACTTGAACAAAGAACCCAGAGTGACACCAAGGGCTAGTGGGTTTGCCTCCTGATCTGAAGTCTCAGGGAAAGGGCAGGATTCCAGCAACCTTGCATCTGCACCTGGACTTTGCCATCTGTGAGTCATCCCTGCCAGGTGGTGCTACCCCAGTCTTGGACCCTTGGAAGTGGGCCTTGCGTTCTCTCATCCTCCGTGGACGCATCTCCTCTGCTGCATGGTACAAACTCAAGCAGAACTAGCCCACTGTGTGGATCGGAACCACCGCAAAAGACCCACGTCGCAGCCCGACCCCATCAGAACCGCTGCTGCACCACACATCTCCAGCGCAGGCCCTCGGATCCCCCTCCTCGACGGCATCCTTGGTGACATGGCTGGACTCCGCATCGCAGCCCTGCAGCTCCTCGGAACTGATGCATTGGCCCAACTTTGTGACGCATCCCAGACTCCGGACTTCGCATTGTAAGCCCTTGTTGGCGGGATCCTCGACAATTACGCAACAAGTCCTCACACCACAACCTTGCTGCATTTCGGAACAGTCACATCACCTCCGTTTCCCCATGCATCTTCGATGCAGATCCGTGCAATGCTGCACAAACCAGAACTTTAAGGTACTGTGTTCAGCTGGCCTAACTGGGTCACTGTAGCTGGCCCACGCGCCGCTGCGGTCCGCCTGAACTTGTGACTGTGTCCTGGTCCTGCACTACCAGATATCCACAGTTGCTGCTTTACACCTTCTGGCGCCATTTTCTCTAAAAACTTTAAAATTCAATATCTTTAGTTCTACTGTGTGGATTTTGGTAGTTTCAGTCTGGTTGTATTTTTTTAATTAAGTTCTATTTTTCTTACCTGGTGTGGGATCCTTTACTTGTAATGTTTGAAGTGTTACACAAATACTTTACACAGTGCTGCTATGTTAAGCCCAACTGTTCTGTGCCAAGCTACCAAGGGATTGTACACAGGTTAATTTGGGGTTTGCTTATGGCTTCCCCTGATTAGGATTGTGGTAGCGGCTTGACAAGGGCTCAAACACCAGCCAGTCAGTAAACCAATTTCTAACATTCCTTTTAAATCTAATAACAGTTCAAGCCTCAGTGATCATGTGATATCAAACAGTGATGCTGAAGACTAATTTTGAATGGTTTCACAAATCCAGGCGGAAAGGAATTTCACATGCTTGATATAGATCCTCCCTTCTTTATTTCTTTGCAGATCTGGGTAAATTAAGAGTCAAACCTTTGTTTTTGATGGAGGACATGGTATAATTATTTGAAAATCAGATGTTTCAGCTGCTAGTCGTCGTCTTTTTTTTATCATCGGTCCATGGCAGTGTCGGGACTTGATAGGTTAGATAGAAAAAGGGTTGAAAAACAGAAAAGCATATCTTGACTGAGCAAACATATTCAATGAATATGAGTTTTCTTTGTAAAAAAAATAGCTCCAGTTGATGTCTTAGGTGTTGTAGGGACCTTTTTGTTGTAGGGCACAGATATTTCCACATAGGTGAGATGAATTTTGTACTCAACGTATTATCAGATGCCGTTCTCACCTGGTGGAAGTACAAGCAATGCCTATTCCAAGTGTATGTTCCATTTTTTCTTTGAACCACTCGCATTCGTACTATGGTCCTTCCCCACCAGTTAATGTATTCCCATTTGTGAGAGAACGTGGGGAGGCTCAAGACTTGGGCCTCTGTGGTACCATGCAGTCTACTCTTGGTAAAAGTCTGACGGTACTGAAGACGGATATTCCTGACTGTACTAGTCTAAATAGAATCTAAGCACATTGTGTTTCATAAGGCTTTTACTGAATTCCCAGATAGGCAGATAAGCCTCTTGCTAAATCTCTCTATTCAAAGGGTGAGCTTGACATGGGCCCCAGTAGCAAACATTGTGTAGAGGTGCATCATGGGCGTGGTGCGGCTGTGCTGCGGCAGTTGGAAAAAGGCCAACCCATCCTGTTCCTGCCAAAAAGAAAACTTAAATGTGTTAAATGCAAGTCTTTCTCCAGGTTTTTGATTATTGACTCATTACCAAAGATTGCCTGTGTCTTATCAACTTCTAAGACTCTAAAACAGAAGAAAAGGAACAGTGGGAAAGATGGAAGAACAAGAAGAAGGAAGACCCCCCATAATCTAAGTTAGATGGGGTTACTACTTCTAATTCTTTTGAGCCATAATCTTCCATAGCAGTGGGTGTCTCTCACCCTGTACTCCCGGGTTCACACAGAACACACTTTTTAAAATTGGCAAGTAGATTTTATTTTTTACACTGTGCATACATCATTCCCTATCAAATTAATTGGATGTGTTTGGGAGTTCGAGCTAAATGTCCCAGTTGCCCAGAACGAGGAGTGGATGTCTGTTATATGTACTGGTCCTGCTCCACTCTTATTGGACCACAGTGCCTAAGGTTGTAAACAGAACGGAATCTTTTCTGCACTCCTTTGAACTGTTTAATGGGGGCTGTTCCCTAGAACTAAGCCTCAGTTGGTGACAAGTAGATTTGCGGATCTGGCTTTGATACTAGTCAGACGATAAGTTGCAATGAACTGGAAGCTCCCCAGTGTTCTGACTTACAGCGGAGGAGGAAGGAGCTGGATACATGGGCAGAATGTGAACAGGAAGAATGATGAGGTGTATGTAAACACACCTGGGCACCCGCCTGGTATATAGTCGTAGTAGCATGCCCAACCCTAGTGGGTTTAAATGGCACACATCCCTCCCAGTTGGTAGTAGAGGAACTGTTGTAGGAGGTGGTTGACCAGTGGTGATGTGAGATTTTATATTGGACTACACCACCCGCATATGGTGTGTCTCAAGTACTACTGCAGTATTTCCTAAATGCTCTGACTCCGAAATGATTACCGCATTGTCAATTAATTAGCCCTCCGCCACTGCCACCAGCTGCTCTAAATCCTTTTTTCTTTGTTTATCATGTTGTACTATTGCATAGAATCCAGGCATGGTGCACATTTTTTCCCCTTTCCTTATTACTATCTACATTCCTCTGTGTATTGCATACGTGCTGAAAGTTTTGAAGTATCTTATACATGCAGATTTATTTGCCTGATTATGCAGGATCTTTCATTTCCTAACACTGTACAAATTATATGTATGTACAATAATAGTGCAATACCTACTCATTATTACTACACGTGGTGTAGATTGCGAATTCATTTCTGTCAGAAAAAACAGAAATAATTTCAGCAAAAAAAACCTTCCTTTTCAATGTATGTCAATAACAGTTTCCGTGACTGCATGACTTTAACCAAGCTGTTTATTTTTCCTCATAAGGAGCTTTTTGGTAAACCTGAAACAGAGTATTATGTGCTTCGGGCTTCCCACTGATGACTGTTACAGAGACCAGTTGTGCCTGAGGCTTAATGAAACATAATAAATATTAGTCCATCAGTAAATATTGTTGCCTTCACTAGTGGCTTGTGTTACTAAACTAAATGAATACAACAGATACAGTAATTTATTTTATAATCTCATATGCTGCCTCTTGGCTGAACAGATCAGAAATAACATTCAGCCTCTATGGAGCTTTCAGATTCTTCTTTAATTTCTAAAAATGTGTGTGTGTTTGTCTATCACTACTAGCTACTCCATATCTTATGTCTTCAAAATGTCCCAGACTATGTAGAGATATTGAAAGTCTTGAGCTAGAGTACGGACTATGGTTAGCATTTGTGTTCTACCAACAGTATGATTGGTTGGTGTATGAAGCTGTATAGTTCTCAAGACTTAGATTCATTTCCCATAGATAACTCTCAGTTATGTTTGTAAAACTTCACCTTTATTTCCTGCTGAACCCATGTTGGACATGGACTCTTCTGTTACAAAGAAACCATTTACTGCTCAATTTAAGCCTACACTTTCCAATTTCAGTGCCCCACAAGTACCCAGGCACTGTGTGTGAAAAAATACACACAGTGTCTAGCTCTTTGCTTGGGGACAAACACAAATGCCAGGGAACAGCCTGATGCTATTGGAATTTTTTTCTTAGGCTAAGAAAGAATTGAAAAAGTGCCCAGCTCCTTTGAGGGCTGCACACATGCATGTCTACACCCAGCGATGAGCCCTGATGCTCTTTGGATTTTTTCATAGCCAAAGCTGGAGCACATCTGGCCCTTGGGTCGTCTATCACTTAAAGACATCTGTCAACCCCAGCCACCTGTAAACACCTGGAGGAGCAAGTGGTGTTGTTACTTGTGAGGATGCTACCATTTTTCCTTACCCAAAATTACCAGCACAGGTCAAACATTGGTTATAAAAATTATTTTCTCACATTTCTGTGATGGAAAGTACTGGACTATGGTGGGGAACAGCAAATCACCCACTACCCGGTGTTCCTGCACTGCTACCAACAAAATAAGCAGTACCTCATACGTGTAGCAGGACCTACTTCTACTGACTGTAAGAGGTCAAATTGATAGTAGGTGAAGTCAGGGTAGCATTCACATGGTCACAGTTTTGACCTATTCTTTTTCTGTGAAATAGTACCACTTGCACATATGGAGTACCCTTTTTATCTGGATAAGTGTGGAAGCAGGACTTTTTCCAGTACCTTGTAATGAAATGCTTAGCTTCTCTCCTCAAGTGACACTTCAGTGCTCTATTTGTTTGCCCCACAACCTCTCATTTCAGTTTTCTTGGGCACTTTTTTTTTTTTTTTTTGCTAGAGACTTCAAATTGCAAATTCCTCACCTTGGAATATTGCCTAGGCATCAGACTGGATCTGGAAAATTTTGAGCTTTGCCATCCCTTTTTTTTCTTTCAGCGCCAACAGCACAGATCCAGATAGCTACTTGCTACTCCGGTCACTTTTTGACCACTTTTTTTGACTTTTTGTTGACCTTTTTAGGTCAAGCGTGCACGACCACCCCACTTCCATTACTATCACTTGTTCATTGGCTTACCTTTCAAAAATCCTTTGTTATCATTGATAAATGTTTTACGTTTGTCCCTCCTTGGGGCAGTTTTGTTACCGCCTTGTCCATAGACCCTGTTAAATGGATAATTGCACATTTGGCGAAATGTGTGACTGCGAGCGAACTTCTTTCTCCTTTTGTGTCTCCCCTTTGCGCTCATGCTGGCCATGACGCTTTGAATTGGCTTGCTTATGTCAACTGCTTTACTTTTCATTTTCAGTTTATGTGGCAAGAAAAGTCCAATTAGGAATTTACAATGCTAATTGCTCTAACTTGAGCAAACGCCAGACCCATTGCATTGCAAATGCTTGTTTGAACTGTTGCTACCAGCATGCTAGGGATATGTCCCCTAACTATTCCGCAGTTTTTAGACATTCTGGGGAATATCACAGACATGTGTATCTCCGGTGTCTGGGTCAGGTACGATGCGCCAAGTGCAAGTCGATGCACCCCAAGGCGATATGCGAGGCGATAAAGCTGCTTAATATCGTTCTCTGTCCCCCTCCCAATGAAGATCTCGGGGTCAGGTACAGAGTCATTCCCACGAACAGTCGTCGTCTCACTCTAAAACTGCTGCCTCAATGTTTGGTAAGTCCAAGAAACAAGTAAAAGAAGTCAAGGTGGTCTTGAGCTTCTCCATCCAAACAATGTGCTTTGAGACACTGTTCCCACAATCCAAAGGCTGAGCCGGCAGTGGGTCCCGCTCTGCACTAACCCAAGTTCACCAGAGAACACCCTCACCCAATTAAAAGATTTTATGATGCCATACATATGCAGTCTTAGGGCCTTCGACTCCCTCTGGTGCGCTTTCGGGTCCCACAGAGCCGAGAGGTACCCCTGCTCAGTTAGCACCAGTGGGTTTGCACCCGATGGCAACTGGTCCGTCTGGATCCATATGCGGATCCAGTCCGATATTGACATGGGTGGTTCTGCCCACCACTGTCCTTCCAGTGCATCCTCCTGTGCCGACGAAGAGCCTATTGCCATTCCCAACTCTGAGACAGGCCCGCTCAGGCCTTATCCACCTATGGACTTGCCAACTTTAGATACTGAAAGGAGATCATGAAGATGGGTATGTACTAATTGAGGAAGAACCTGTCCAATAGCCAACTGATATGAGGATCTGGGAGATGCCAGTTGTTTTGATAACTCCCTTGACTCTAACTTGATTTCGCCTCAAGGCCCTGTTTCGGAGGGAGGTACATCCTTTGCAAAAGTGATGGGGAGGGCAGCAAAGGTCCTTGACCCGCAACTGCCAGTTGTTGAGGTCAAGACCAATGTCTTGACAGAGGTGTTGTGCCCCTGGGGCAAGCTCTACCGAGCTATTGCTCCCCTTAATGAGACCCTCACAGATGTTCTTCTAGGGGCCCTGGGCGAAACCTTGCACAGGGGCTCCTGTGCATCCCATGATTGCCCGTTGCTATTGTCCTGCCTCATTAGATCAACCCTTCCTCTTCCAGCATCCCTCCCTGACAGCCTGTTTGTGAAGGCCTCAACTGCCAAATTTAACCCAAAAGCAGTCCCGTCCGCTCAACTTGATAAGAAATCCAGGAGGCTGGACACTTTTGGAGAGAGATGTTTCTTCTCTCCCACTGGCTAGGCCTTGTGGTTAGTGAACACTGCTTGCCTCTTGGACCAGTACTCCCATGCTTTATGGGACTTGGTTGTACAGCTGCCGCCTGTGCTTCCTGAATAGGGTTGAGTCATCCTGAACCAAGCAGTAGTGGATGGTCATGAGAGAACTACGTTTGCCTTTAGGTGCTGACTGGACACCACAGATGCGCTAAGCAGGGCCATGGCATCCCCTGTGGCACTTTTCCACCACACCTGGTTGTGGTCCACTAGGTTCGCGGGGGATGTTAAGCATCCTCGATTGACAAGTCCTTAGGTGGCTCCCACCTATTTGGAGATAAAGCTGACTCAGTACTCAATAGGTTTTGTAAATGCCAGACACCTGGCCCTCCCTCTGGCTTCCTGATAGTGATAGTCCTTTTGTCTTTTTTGCGGTTTGCGGTCACAGCTCTATGGACGTATGCATTACTTCAGGAAGGCTTCCTAGCCCTTTCGTGCCTAGGGCCGCAGATCCCACAGAGAACACTGGAGTCAGGTCCAGTGCACTCTGCAGTCCCCTGCTCCTCCGGCTGCTGCAGCTTCCAAGCCTCTTTAGTGAGCTCTCTTCCCACTTCAAGCATCGTGTTGGAAGCAGGATCAGGTATTATCTCTCCCAGTGGACCGCAGTCACTTCCAACAAGTGGATGCCACAAATTGTGCAGAGGGGGAATGTCCTTCTCTTTGTGAAAACCCCTCCACCTTTGCCAGCATCCCCGGAACAGCCGACAGAGGACCATTTCTTTTTGTTTAGACAGAAAGTGCAGGCTCTGTTGGCCAAAGGAGCCTTCAAGAGGGTGCTAGTGCTAGAAGTAGAGCAGGATTGTTACTCCTGCTATTTTCTGATGCCGGAGTGTGGAAGCCTCCGCCCTATACTTGATCTGCACCACCTGAACGCCTTACTGAAAAAAGATAAATTTAAAATGCTCGCCTTGGCTCAGGTTTTGTTTGCCCTACACCCTGGAGACTTGATAGTAACTGCAGGATGCCTATTTTCACATCCTACAAGTGTTACCTGTGATTCACTGTGGGCCACGAGCATTCCCAGTTCACTGTACTCCCCTTTGATGTCACCAGTGCCCCTCTGGTGTTCACAAAAGTGATGGCAGTGGTTGAAGCACCCCTGTAGGTGTCTGGGGGTCAAGGTCTTCCCCCTACCTTGATGACTGGCTGATGAAGGCAGGCTCACCCCAGACACCAGACAGTTGTCGCCCCTGTCCAGACTACAGCGAACCTCCTGCATTCTTTGGGGGTCGCTGTCAACTTACCGAAGTCACACCTGACTTTTCCCAGACGTTCCCTTTCATTGGAGCTGTTCTAGACACACAGCAGTTCTGTGCCTACCCTGCTCACCTAAGAGTCCAGGGCATTCAGGCTATGATCCCAATGTTTCATCCTTCATCCTGGAATTCAGTGATATGGATTCTGGTGCCGCTGGGTCTGATGGCTTCCTGCATTCTGCTGGTGCAGCATGCCGTTGGCACATGCAGGCTCTGGAGTGGAACCTGAAGTCGCAGTAGGCCTGCAGCACAGGGGAAGTTCTCTGACCTGGGCCAGATATAAAAGGTGACTACAATAGATCTGCAGTGATGGCTAATGAACCACAGTGGGCCAGCGGCAGACCCCCATCCCTTCCCAACTTGGAGATGACAGTGTGTTTTGCTTTTCACTAATGACTGAGCTGACAAAAATCTCTGAAATGCACTTCTTAGTACAAAGAAGATATTTATTATTTCACTACACGAGGTTCCTAAAAAGAGATTGGCATGTTGAAAGCACAGGTTTAAAAATAGTTAAAGCAGTGAAAGGAAAACATACCAAAATGATTCTCCACTGCAATATACACAGCAAATGTATGTATCTATATTATAATGCAAAGCAAATAATGAATAATAAATGCATCACCTTAGGGCCTGCCAGGTGCTTCATCTTTCCCATGCCAGCGAACCGATAACTCCGTTCAACAGAGAGAGAGAGTTCTCCACCCTCAGAGGAAATCTATATCAGGCATCCGACGTCTGAATCCTGATTGAGGCCACTCCATCTCTCACTGTCGCACTGGATCTTTTTATGTCTTTAAAAACCAAAAGAGTTTTCTGGAAAACAAACCTCCTTTTGCGATTCAAACATGCTGGCTAGCTTAGGTGTGCTTTGAAAATAACACGTTAGGATTTGGCCACAAGATGTCAAGTCAAAGCAAGGCCGTTCCCTGCTGTATGAGTAAATCCTTATCAACCAAAGCCCTTGGTGAAAAAAAGCACAAAAACAAGACAGAATACACAGTTTACAATGTGGAAAATCACTGGCAGCCTTTAGTAATGCTACAATAAGGTCAGTAGGCAGAATGAATGTAAGGCTAGACTGAATGCAAAATGTAGTCTTTAATTGGTGAACAATGATTTGACAGTGGGCAGCTAACCCAAGTGCAAAGTGGTGCAACACGAAGTCAGTGGTCAACGCACACATTTCACTACACAGTGGTGACTGATGCATCGCTTCTGGGTTGGAGTGGCCATCTGGGAGAGGTGAAGATCAGAGGAATCTGGTCTCTGGCGAAGTCCCAGCTCCACATCAGTCTTCTGGAGCTTGAGTGTAAGTCACTTAGAATTGAAAGCCTTCCTCCCATCCATCAAAGGAAGGCTGATTCAGGTGCTCGCATACCACACTACTCCATGTGGTATTGCAACATACTGGGTGGAATGGAGTTGTGGACTGTGTGCCTGGAGGCCTTGTACCTCTGTACCTGGCTGGAGCGACATAATATCTTCCTGGCCGTACAGCACCTGGCAGGTTCTCTGAATGCTAGGGGAGATTCTCAACAGCCAAAGCCTTGCGGATCACGGATAACTTAGACACCTGGAAGTGGCGCAAGGTCTCTTCTCAGAATGTGGAGAACCTTGGCTAGATCTATTCACCATTCACAGAAGAAAAAAACATACCCTAGCAATATGCTCTCCAACTATGGAGCCAAGTCACCTATAATGCAGTGTGTTACTCAATCCCAGGTGACCAATCTTTCCCAGTCATTGAGATTTAGGACAGTGATGGCACGTGCCTAAAAGGAACTGGATGGCCTCACACACCCCCTGGGTGTCATGCTTCATCTTTGGCCATCCCACGTTCAGAAACAAATCCTCTAATGGTGAACAGTCCCCATCGTAAGACTGAAGGACTGTCTAGGAAAACTTGAAGGATAAAGGATCCAGTTAAAAATCCCTACCACCTGCATAGCCAGAAAAACTAAACTTTTATTGAAATGGTGGTGAAGGGATGGTTAAAAAGTTGTTTTAGAACACATGAGCCTATATAAGGCAGCTCTCATGTCCATAATGGTCAACGTGTTACAGTCCTAAAAATGTACTCTTCTGGATCCGAAGCTTTCCTCAGGACCTGAACCCTTTTATTCCTGTTTAAATCCGTAGTCATCTGCTCATACACACTCTACATGCACACACTTAAATACAGTACAAGGCACTCATTTCTGGCTACTTTAAAGGTATTCCCTCTTTTTTGGCTGGTGTCCTAAAGAAAAAGAAACACACACACACAAACACTGAAAAGAACTGGAAAATCAAACAGGTTTAAGCAGACAAATGTATGTAGTGGCTGGAACAGAATGCTGATATTCATGGTAGGTGAGCATGCACAAGCTTTGTGAAATCAAGCTGTGCCACACTAGTGAAAACACAGCACAGTACATCACATTACCTTGCATGTGTAAGCCCACACTCCAAAAACATGCGTCAAACAACAAATGTGAAGTGCCATGGTGAAAACTACACTCACACAAACCAACTAGAATTAGCTCTCACTCTAACTTTGGGACATTTAATACCCCATGGAAGAGCGGAGGAAGGGGAGCCTTGCAGTCACACACTGTAAAGGGGAAGAGATAAACCAAGTATATATGTACATAGGCCCTAGGGACTCCGAGTAGCTTCCAAAGGGTCGGCCTGTTCAAGGGATGTAACTTACTTTGTCAAAGGTCTCCCCCCAGAGGCACACCTATTTCCGATCTCCTCTCTCCTCCCGACGCTTCCACATTTGCCATCAGCTCAGGTTTAGGTGTAGTGGTGATGTCCGCATACGAGAATGACCTTCGCGTAGTACAGGGTATGCCGGAAAAAGTAGATGTGAGAGGCCTACCCGGCTGACCGTGGTAATCATTTGAATATGTGTGCCCCGCTTTGCCCAACAAATTTTTTAAAGAAAATGTTTACTCAGTGTAACATATTCCTGGCAAGTTAAGGAGAATTCAAAGAGGTGACCCTGAATACCGGGATAGAACATGCAATCATCTCCTACCTCGGAGCTTGCTGGGAATTATAGTAAGAAGAGGCCCTGTATGGCCCATTTGTGCTAAGGTGCATATGATGACAGGGTATCTAAAAGTCAGTCAGCATGAAGAGAACACCATGCCATAAACCTGTTCCGACAGCAGTTGTATGCTGCCTTTATTGTGGCAAACCTGGTTGCCAAGATGACACTGCAGATCACGGGAGGCAGATCAAAGGCATTCAACGGTTGCCGCTCAATATCCATGCATAATGCTTAGGTTTGGGTATAGGGCACTGTCCTGCTGCAATAGAAGGTCCTTCTAAAGAGGCAGCCTGATCATAGGAGAGATGCTAATGCTCAGGAGTTTTGGACACCATACTCCCTGGACCCAATCTGGAGCCACTAGGATGACTTGAGCCCCGTTGGTCCCGATCTTCTTGATAACTCTAGGCAGGAGTGGTTTCAGCGGAAAGGCATAGAGGAGTCCCGGGTCCCAGTCCGCCTGGAACATGTCTCCGAATGAGAGACACTTTTGAAACTCCAGTGCGCAGAAGAGATTACATTGCGCATTCTCAATGGTGGCGAATAGATGGCTTGGATATTTTGTTGTTTGTACTGTTCTTAGCCTGGCAAGGCATTGCCGTGGGGGCCGTTAAAGGTTACCTTTCGTCTATATCACCTTTTTTGTTGTTGCTGGATCACCCCTCAATGTTTTAAGTCACCTGTTGAGACACAATTTCTTAAGGGCTAGTTTCCTCCTACCCACTTTATTATGCCCCAGTGGGAGTGTAATTTGGTCCTAACCTCCTTCATGGGCTCACCATGTGAGCTCCTGTATAGTTGTCCAGTCAGACTCCTAACTCTCAAGATGGCCTTTTTGGTGGCCATTACCTTGGCCAGGAGAGTCAGCAAGCTTTCAGTTACACCTCAATACACCAGCTTTTACCCAGATAAATTGGTTCCTCAGACATGTGCCTCTTTTCTGTCAAAGGTGGTCACTTCCTTTCATGCTTGCCAGAACATGAAACATGCTGCCAACATTTTTCACTCCGCCACATCCTTCTAAGTAGGAGGAGAGATTCCCCTGCTGGGACCCTAAGAGAGCTCTTTCTACATCGATCACACCAAAGAACATCGGGTGGACGGTCAGCTCTTCATTGGGTCCAACGGAGGGAAAAAGAGAAAGACAGTTCAGAAACGGAACATATTTTGATAGCTTTTACTGTGCATCAAGATCTGCTACACATAAGCTAAACTGCAGCCTCCTAAGGACGTTCAATCCCACTCCACCAGGGCCATGTGAGTTAATACAGCGTTAGTATGTGGGATACCTGTCCTGGATATCTGCCAAACTGCTTTGTGGGTGTCCCTCACCACATTCAGATAGCACTACTGCTTGGTCTGTCGGTATGGGTGTTTTGCCTGTTTGTTTCTCCAGGATTTCCTGGTATAGGAGGTTCCCAGACCCATCTCTGGAGAGGTATAGTTTGGACATCTACTCTAAGGTGAGTAATCTGCGGATAGAAGTCTATCAGAAGAACAAGTTACTTACCTTTGGTAACGGTTTCGTGGTAGAGACTATTTCACCACAGATTCCTCACCGGCCCTCCCATCCCTCCCGTTCTGCGAAATGTGCTCTTACCCTAACATCCTGATTAGATTTTACACACTGGTCAACTCTCTGACTAATGTGGGTCCGCTTTTTTGGTGTGGACATTGTAACGAGAAAAAAAAACTGATAGCGCGCTGCTGTGGCATCTATCTAGGCACTGCACACGCCACTTCCAACGTGGACAACGCAGAGCCGACCAGCACTACTTAGACACACCCAGGTACTGATCAAGATTTTCAAGATCCAGTGTGACACCTGCATATTATTCCAAGATGAAGAATCTGCGGGTAGCGTCTCTACCAGAAAAATCTTTACAGAAGGTAAGTAACTTGCTAAACAGGTGTACTGTCCCCGATTGCGCCACATCGTACCCTTAAACAGGAACACCAGGTGCAAGCACAGACAGTGCACCCTGTTACACATAAGTTGCTGCCCCCAAGGCATCTGCGAGCTTGCGCCTGCCCTGAATGCAACACATTAGAAAATGATGCTGCAACTGCTTGAAGTTGCCACTCCATCTTTCACTGTGGAGGCGCCACGGAACTGCACTTCCAGGGAGGACAGAGTTCCTGCTGCAGGCGAGTGCAGTGAGTGAGTGCACCCTCCTGCAGGGGGTTGTCTCATGAGGTTCAGGGAACCACCATTCCCCCCCCTCCAGAGCAGCACCCTTAGGGGGCTCACTGACTAAGTACCACCTTTTTCAGGAGCACAATCCGTATGCCTCCTGGTGGGCTTTTTTTCTTTCTACCTGCATCCATAATATGGTACGAGTACAGAGACATAGGGGGTCATTCTGACCCCTGCCGGCGACAGATGCCGCCGGCCTGGCGGGAACCGCCAGAAGACCGTACCGCGGTCAAAAGACCGCGGCGGTCATTCTGAGTTTCCCGCTGGGCTGGCGGGCGACCGCCAGAAGGCCGCCCGCCCGCCCAGCGGGAAACCCCCTCCCACGAGGATGCCGGCTCCGAATGGAGCCGGCGGAGTGGAAGGGGTGCGACGGGTGCAGTTGCACCCGTCGCGATTTTCAGTGTCTGCCATGCAGACACTGAAAATCTATGTGGGGCCCTGTTAGGGGGTCCCTGCACTGCCCATGCCAGTGGCATGGGCACTGCAGGGGCCCCCAGGGGCCCCACGACACCCGTTCCCGCCAGCCAGGTTCTGGTGGTGAAAAACGCCAGAACCAGGCTGGCGGGAAGGGGGTCGGAATCCCCAGGAGGATTCCCTGGGGCAGCGGGAAGCCAGCGGGAAGCCAGCGGGAAGCCAGCGGGAAACCGCCGGCTTCCCTTTTCTGACCGCGGCTTTACCGCCGCGGTCAGAATGCCCCCGGAAGCACCGCCAGCCTGTTGGCGGTGCTTCCGCGGTCGTTGGCAGTCACATGGGGCCAGACCCGATATATATATATATGCCAAATCTATCTGTGTTACAGAAGGGATGCACAAACATCTGTGGGTCCTTCTGTAATATAACATGTCTGGGGAGCCCCTAAAATGAGTACATGAGCGTGTTGCGCTCCTAGGGTACTGTATGCATTACAGCCCCTGATATAATAAGTAATATGGTCAAAAGACATCCTATTAGTAACTGTTGTTCAGCTTACCGGTTCTGCAGTTTCCGTTGTTGGATGCATTTAAAAACTTTATGTATATTGGCCTATCTTTTTACCACTGTGCATCAATAAAGTCCCTCCCCGATTCCTGTTGTATCTGATATCCCCACCTATTGATGGTGGGCTATCGCATAGTAGGCTGTATAGTTTTGAGATTAATCAATTAGTCTTATCATATATATATATATATATATCTTCACACAACTTTGGAATGTCGATGTGGTCTTAGGTACGTAGGTAGCACTATATGCCCCTTGAAAAAGCGTATCTTAGAACACATAAAGGCGGTGCAAAATGAGGACACTACGTATGCTATGACCAAACATTTGAACACTCATTCAGAACTGGATTGGTTGTCCATGAAGTATTATGGTGTTGCAACAATACAAAAGCACGAACGGGGAGGCGATAGGGTTCAGAGATTAAGACGTTTGGAGTCCAGATATATCATTAGATTGAAGACCAAGATGCCATTTGGGGTTAACTATGACGAAGAATTATATTGTCATCTTTAAGCTTGGTTATATAATATGTATCAGTTCTCACTGTCAATGTAAAAACTAATGAAGTATATTAATTGAAGTAAGTGTAATAGCTATAATCAAGAATAATTGGGATATGTATCCCCACAGACAAATGATGAAATACAAGTTGAAAAATTGTTTAAAAAATTGGAAAAATGGAAACGGATACTTCTGAAGTGGGAATGTAAATAATGAGGACAGTGGAATATAATAACATTGTAATGATGAGTAGAGTAGCTGCAGTTATGTTTGTTGTATTTTGTTTTATTATTGTTTGTGTGCACAAGTTTTTCCTATTTCTTAGTTCCTTTTTTGTGTCACTAGAATACACTGGGGTTAAGAAGGCTATGGGTGTGGTTTTAAAAATAGCATACACTGTAAAGACTACATATCCCAGAATGCCACATAAGGGCATGGCTTAGAGGATTAGTATAAATAGCGCATGTAATGGATTGGATAATTACCGTGATCAAGACCGGGAAGGTCGAAACGTGTTGGTGTTAGTTTGTTTGGGGTCCTTTTATGTAATAAAAGAAGTCTGATGAAATCCTGAGAGTGCCGCATCTTTCACTTAGTTGTCAAACTGGTGTGAAGATATATATATATATATATATATATATATATATATATATATATATATATATATATATATAATAAGACTAATTGATTAATCTCAAAACTATACAGCCTACTATGTGATAGCCCACCATTGATAGGTGGGGATATCAGATACAACAGGAATCGGGGAGGGACTTTATTGATGCACAGTGGTAAAGAGATAGGCCAATATACATAAAGTTTTTTAATGCATCCAACAACGGAAACTGCAGAACTGATAAGCTGTATAACAGTTACTAATAGGATGGCTTCTGACCATATTATTTATGATATCAGGGGCTGTAATGCATACAGTGCCCTAGGAGCGCAACAAGCTCATGTACTCATTTTAGGCGGCCCCCCAGACATGTTATATTACAGAAGGACCCACAGATGTTTGTGCATCCCTTCTGTAACACAGATAGATTTGGCATACATATATCGGGTCTGGCCCCATGTGACTGAGGGACACACTATGTCTCTGTACTCGTGCCATATTATTGACGCAGGTAGAGAGAAAAAAAGGCCACCAGGAGGCACACTGATTGTGCTCCTGAAAAAGGTGGTGCTTAGTCAGTGAGCCCCCTAAGGGTGCTACTCTGGAGGGGGGGGGAAGGTGGTTCCCTGAACCTCATGAGACAACCCCCTGCAGGAGGGTGCACTCACTCACTGCACTCGCCTGCAGCAGGAACTCTGTCCTCCTTGGAAGTGCAGGTCTGTGGCGCCTCCACAGTGTAAGATGGAGCGGCAACTTCAAGCAGTTGCAGCATCATTTTCTAATGTGTTGCATTCAGGGCAGGCGCAAGCTCGCAGATGCCTACATGAGTTACACGTCCGGCTGGATACCTTCCTTTGCACACCTGACGCCCACAGCTTAGTCCATGAGGCGGAATACTTGAGCCTCATGTTATCAGTTCATGACTACATATTTATCCACTTAAAATGGAGCACACCCAGAACACGCCTTCCAACGTGGAAGCTAAAACTCTAGTCACTCAAAGACCCACAGTTCCAATAGGCGATTCGAGGGAATATCATTCAGTACTTTGCAGAAAACAAGAGCACAGCAACTACCCCTTTAGTAGAATAGGACATTTTCAAATTGGTAATCTGGTGGAGATGTATAGCCCAATCAGTGGGGGTCTGGCACACACTGTTAAGAGAGGTTAAACTAGCAGAGAGGACATTGAGGGAGACTGAAACACACAGACCAGAGCACCCAGACTTGCAAATTGCATTCCTTGAGGCGAAGGAAACAGTGGCTACTCCGAATAAGCAGCTCTGCTACCTCGACTATAAACAGTATATGATACAAGCCCACACAGAACGAGATAAAACAAGGCCCTCTACTGGCCTGGTTAGCTAACCTGTCCAGGAGAAGCTTGGTTATGATAGAAATCCATGCGGACGGTGACCATCACCTTTGTAGACAGGAAGAGATCAATGATCACTTCGTGAACTATTACAGTGAGCTTTACAAAATTGTCACTCCATTGATGAAGATGCAATGCATGCCACTGCACCTTAAGTCCCTCACAAGGGAAGAGGTGCAGAGCCTAGGTGGGGAAATAACGATCCAGGAGATAAGTGGAGCAATCAAAGGCATGGTTCATGTGCTGGACCCCAGGGACAAATGGATTCCCAGTGGAGTTCTAAGAAACTTATACAACTGAACTGGCCCCCATACTGGCAGCCCTTTACTTTTTTTTTTTTTTTTAAATATATTTATTGGTATTTTATCAACAAACAAGCATTGATCAACTGATCCCGCTTTACCCTCCCCTTGCCCCGTGCTCCTGTGTCCGCTCTGTTCTCTTTTTGTCGTCCCCACTGGCCATTGTCATTCTGGGTCACACCCACTGTTTGCATGTCTCTGTATGTATAAGTGACGTCGCTCCTCTGCTGCGTCTGACTCCTCTGAAGATACGAGCTGTTCCCGGAATTCAGTTTGTGAGTTCTTCAAGCGATTAAGCAGGCGGTCCCACTTCCGGGCTCCATCTACATTCCCTGCCCCTTTTGCCCCTTCCAGGTGCTGGACCCCTCCCTCTGCCCCATCCCATTTGACTAATGTGTCCCTCCACCTTGGTACCTGTGGGCCTCTAAGGTCCTTCCAATGCATTGTAATCTCCCGTTTTGCCAGGATCATCGCTAAATCTAAATATTTAGTCGTGATTCTCTTCGAGTAGGGTCTAGGAAATCCCCCTAGTAATGTCACTGTCGGGGTGGACTGGAGCCTCCTGTTCGTAATCATTGTGATGTTGTTTATGATCTCTTCCCAATATTATTTCACTACCCCACACTTCCAGAGCATATGTATTAGGTCAGCTTCCTGTACTACACACAGAGGGCATGCACTGTTTGTGTTATTATACATTGATGCTACTTTTACAGCTGGCAGCCCTTTACTTTGCAGCTAAAGAGGCGGGTGCCCTCTCGACCTCCACATTGGAGGAACTAGTAGTACCCTTGCAAAACTAGCACCTGATTGCAGGGCCTAGCGGCCCTTCTCGATGCTAAACTTGGAATACAAGATCCTTAGCAGGATCCTGGCCACTAGGCTCCTACAACACATGGCTAACCTGGTACACCCCGACCATGCGGGATTCAGTCCATGCAGAAATATTGCACTCAACATCCGTCTGATGTTAGCAAAAATGGATGACACCACCTGTGATAAGACCGAAGTAGTGATGTTAGCATTAATGGATGACACCACCTGTGATAAGACCGAAGTAGTGGCCTTTGCAGTAGACATCCAGAAGGCATTTAACAGCCTAAAATGGGAGTACCTCTACGATGTAATGGCCCCGATGGGATTGGGCGCAGGATTTTTGGCCTAGGTCAGACTATTATACACCAACTCTACAGCCAGAGTTTGCACAAGACATGTTATCTCAGATAGTTACAGGGTGAAGAGGGGAACATTCCACAGTTGTCCATTATCTCCCCTGCTGTTGGCCCTAGCTATGGAGCCATAGCCTGGCTAGGACGGGAAGGAGATTTCCAGGGCTTCAGATAGTAGTGTCATACCACTGCATCATTCTATATCCAAACAACCTTTTACTTTTCCTCAGAAACATGACCACGGACCTGGTGTGAACCAAGCAAATGCTGGAAGATTTTGGCGCCCTTACAGGCTTACAAGTCAACTGGCAAAAATAATGGTTATTCCCTTTGAGTGCTGATAGTACCTCTCTAAACGCACTGGGGACTCTACAGTGGGAAACCCCGGTGCCTTCCCTCCCTGGGGACAAAACTCTACCATGACAGACAGGACATGCTTGATGGGATTGTGGGCCAAGCGATTAGATTGCTTAGGTCCTGCACTGACTTCTGGCAAACGCTCCCGCTGTCACCAGCAGGTCGATTGGCCCTACTCAAGATGGTAGCTCTCCCAGGATTGCTGTATTTTTTCTCTGTGCTTCCACTCTGGATTCCTAGAGCAATGTTTTAAGATCTGAACTACTTAACTATAACTTTCCTGTAGGGATGGGGTAATAGGAGAGTGGCCATTTCTAAATTGCAACACCTATCGGGGATAGTGGCCTTGGGGTGCCAGGATTTGAATTCTACTATTTAGCTGCTCAGTTACAGTGGTATACACAATGGCTTACAACGCGACATGCACCAGAAAGGCCTATGAGGCCCTTTACACTGCCACTACAGCAGTTAGTGAGAGTCCTGTTGGGAATGGGCTGAGCTGCAGGGGGAGACACAGGAATACAGAGTCGTCCGGCAGTGCTGGAACAGCTGTTTGCAAAAGCACAACACATGCCCCATACTCTACTGATCTACCCTTGACAATTCTGAAAGCAATACCTCCCGGAGGTAGTTGGAAAGGGTTGACAACCTGGATGAAGACAGGAGGTGGGGGACTAATTTAGAACTGGCGAATTCCTGCCATGTGAAGACTTTTGTGAAGAATTTGGCTTGCCCCAAGGTCACTTTCTACTCCTTAGAGTAGTCACAGCAAATGTTTGAAAACATTGGAGGACCGACCTAACGGAATCACGGTCTCAGGCTGCTGTCTAATACTTGGCCCTGTTGACAGGCACTGGAAAGGCAGTCACATGCCTATACAGAGTAATTTGTAGAGATATGTTCTAACCATTAGACACCCTAAAAGCAAACTGGGAGAAGGATGTGCGAGCACCCATTCCTGATAAGGACTGGACGAATATTTTAGACACAACACTGAAAATATCACACAATGCCTGTTTTAAAGTGATTTATTTTTTTATTTTACACATAGCTCACCTCACTCCAAGCCGTATAAACAAATACTTTCACACAGTGGGGGAAACCTGTCCATGATGCCGGAAAGAGAGAGCTGAGATTAAGCATATGTTCTGGGAATGCCCACATTTAGGAACCTACTGGGTAGAAGTTATGAGATTAGTGGCTGCAGTTATTAACAGAGAGGTACACCAGGTTATTGTTTGTGTGTATAATATACTGATTTCTACTGTACAACAAGACACATAACGAAGATAAGATGACGTTTGTATCCAAATGGGTTTAAACCATCATTGTATTAATTAACATTTTAGTTAGAGCTATTGGCATTGTAAATGACAATGCTTTTAGCTATGTGTTTTTTGTTACCGTTGTCGTCACTTTGGTGCCGTCGCATCAGTAAATTGCAAGCTCTGTCTCCATGCTGGCCTGACTTAATGGCCAAAAGGAAGCTCAAGGTAAAATGGTGAAAAACTAAAAAGCTGACCTTGTGGGGTGCGACTTGAGTAACTGAAAGGAGGATCATATTGCGCATGTGCCTCACCAAGACACGGAGAAAAAGACTGTGTTGCACCTGCGCGTGTATATGTGTACCGCAGGACCTGTGTCTGGAAACGCTCGGTCCAGATTAGTAAAAAATTAAACGTTCGCCATGCAGTAGGTATCTGCATAATAAAGAACACTAAATATGAAAACAAAAAATGAGCACTTTTAAAGTGCTCATCCCATTTTACAACAAGAGGCCCCCATGCCGTGATAAAGCACAGCGGCCGTAATGCGGCAGAGAGCGAGCATGTGAATAAAGCCCAAGGGCAGGGGGAATGGGAGAGGTGTAGAAGAAATAGTACTTGATCAAAGCAGATGGCTACTAATCAAGGGGAATTATTCTGTAGTTGAGCTGTGCTCCTCCGCTACAAACAGAAGTGAAGTATTGGGTGCACCAACCAATCAGGAGCCAGCAAAGAAGAGCGATTCTGGAATGAACCAATGGGAAGAAGCAAGCGTTATCAAAGCCCATTTAGTAAATACAACATGTCTTGCAGACAGCGCATGCGTACTGCCAGGCTCAACCTAACAATAATGGTGAGCAGGCTTCCCATTTGGTCACGGGGAGTTTTTATGGATGTAGGATGGCATATGGGATTAAGAATTGTAACCATAAAAATCTCAGTAGCCTCCTACAGGCAACTCCCTTTATTCAGTAATGAAAGTAATGAGATGATTAAAAAACTAGAGTAATGCCTAATAGTGCTAGTTACTCCTGCATCTGACAGGTCAGCAAGTTCCAGCCAATGGCCCTTTAATGTCCATGGTTTTTATCAGGACCAGGGATCCCTATTTCTCTATTTAAGGCATAGTATACATCCAGGAGGCGTACATATGTAATACCCATTCGTATATTTCTTCTTCCTGTTGAATTGGAAAACGCTTCTTCTGTGTCTTTTTTTTAGGTACTGTTTAGAGGGCCAGAGATTAAGAGAAAAGAAACAATAAAGACATACAAGGACTGCAAGACTCAGAGACAATGCTCCTTGTTGCGTACTGCATTCCAGCTGTACATAAGAAGTCATGCTGCACACGTGGAAGATAGGCATTGCATTTGACTGCAAACGTGAGGCAAAGTGTGAACATTTTAGGCAATCCACTGCACACAAGTAGGAAAAAATGTGAATGATGATAACAAGTATCCATGCATATATCGCCAATCACATTTCGTACCACATACCTAAGCTGAACCGGCTAATTCCAGGTGGGGCCATGTAAAGTATTTATGTTAGCATTTGAGTATACAAAAATGATGGAAAAAGCCAATGATAAAGATATTGGAATGCCCAACACTATAAATAAAGCCAATAAAATCACATGAATAACCATAGAGCAAGGCCCTATAAAACCAGAGGATGTCAACACACTTCCTTTTTCTTTGCGTGACTGAATCAGTTAATTCACTGAAGCTGAACAGTCCAAACAAGAACACAGAACTTTAGTCTGAAAAGCCGGGATTTAGAGTCCAACCGAACATCGATCAGGACGTAGCTGAAGAGTCCCACAATATTTACAAATAACATATAAATGCAAGCATTAATACCAAAGAATGACATCACAGGTTGGGATAATCCTCACATCTCTGTCCTCAATAGAATTGAAAATTCTTGTTGCAAAAGCTAGAAAATTTGAAATTCTAAATCAGGACGGGAGGCTCCAATTTTGGTAGTTTAAAGTCGTGCCATCACTACTGAAGAAATATCCATAATAGGTTTACAATAAAACGTTTTAAAAGTAGAATCTGAAGACTAATCTGCCTGTACTTAAGATATCCTCTAAACGAGATCCCAAAGAAAAAAAATTGTACACCATTGCTCCTCTTGCTGAATGAGCGCCATATTTTGACACATCTATTCCTGCCTCCGACAGAAGCCATCTCATCCATCTTGCTAAAGTAGCGAAGGAGTCTGGAAGAAATGGCTTCTGTAGGGCTATCAAAAGTTGAAGAGGCTGTACTCACCTCATAATCCTTCAAACATTGTACCACGCACAGTTAAGGGTTATCAGGAAAAGCCAATAAGATACCAACCTGATTTTACACTTTGTTCATTGAGAGATAACAAAAGATACTCCTTCCCGGGAGAAACATCTATCTGCTAAGTCTAAAGTTCTTGCATCTGATACTCTTTTACATGAAATAAGACAAAGTAGTATAGTCAACTTAGCCGACAACTGTCTCCTGGACAAATATTTGTTGCTTGGCTAGGCATTTAAAAACCTGAAGGACCACATTAAAGTCTCAAAGCTCTGAGTATCTGGGAAGAGGAGGATTTGGTATCCTAATACCCCATACAAATTTACTTATAATGGGTAATTGACCCACAGGTTTCCCCTCGATAAACACATGTCCAGGAGATATTGCTGAACGGAAATTGTTGATGGAACTATATGCCATCTCTGACGTTGCTACGGAAGAAAAAAAAATCAGTATCATGGTACAGTCAGTGTTAAAGGGATCCACACCTTGTGAACTGCACCAACAACACTAGCGTCTCCAAGCAGAGGAGTATCGTTTGTGGGTACTAGGAGCCCATGACTGATTACTGAAGTCTTGAACATTTCTCGAAGACCTGGGAGACTCCATCTTTGCCTGAAAGGTGCCAAGCTACTAGTGACAGTTGACCTGTTGGAGTCAATAGATGTAGAAAGCCCACTGGGACCAGGAGGAGATTCCAGCGCCAGGGTAAGAGGACGTGAGGGGCACAAGCTAGTCCAGAATAGTCAGACACCACGCTTGAGCCTGCTAAAGAGGAGTGATCAGCACCATCTCGGCTTCCTATCTTCCCAATTGCTCTAGAACCCTTGGAATCATCACAAACTGGGAAAAGGCATAGGAGTGGAAGGGACTCCAATCTTGAACGAAAACATCTGTCGCCTTCGCTTCCAGGTCTGGACGCCAGCTGAAGTAAGTTGGTAGTTTACTGTTCAAACGAGACGCAAATCTGACTGAAGATCTGAGGGTTAAGTCTTCAATCGCTGACATCCCTCAGATGATGAGAATGCCAGTCTGCGACCACGTTCCGTTGCCCCAGAAGGTACTCCGCTGTCACAAAAATGTGATTATAGATGCAAAAATGCAGGAACCTTTGACAGTCTCCTTTCAATAATTTGGATCAGGTCCCGCAAACCTGTTCACATACCGAACCGCTAATATGCTGTCCTTGCGAAGGAGAATGCAGCATTTTGCCATGACTGCTGCAAAACTCTGAATTGCGTACGAGTTCCAGGCAATTGTAATGAAGAGACAACTCTCTCTGGAAACAACGACCTTCCGTGGACATCTGTCTACAACGGGTTCCCCAACCCCAAAGGCTGGCATCTGATTCTATAGTCATCTCCAGCATTGAGGGGGAAATGGCCCTGCCATTCTACTCTCCTATGTGGGTCAACCACCATAAGAGCTCTGTTTTCGCGTTCTCCGAAAGAGGGATCTGATGAGAGTATGACAGGGCCTTGTTCAGATGCATTATCTTCAAGCGTTGAAGGGCTCTGTAGTGCAGACGATCTGGGAAAATCGCCTGAATTAAGGAGGCCAGCAGTCCCACTAATCGGGCTAGAGATCTCAAGGATATAATCCACTTGGACAATGCTAACGCACAACTCGCTCTTGATGATCTTCACACTCCAAGAAGGGAGAATAAGCTGGGCTGACTGGAACATCACTAGAATCCCCAGAACCTCTATAGATTGGGTAGGAGGGATATCGATCATTCCAAGTGCAGGGTGGACATCTGAGGGTATTGTGACAAAATGATTATGTTGTCGAGATATATAATTAGACTTAAAGATTCCACTACCGGCTTCATTATCTTTGTGAAGCACCACAGAGCTGACAATAGGCCGAAAGAGAGAACTTTGAATTCGGAAAACTTGCCCATCTATTGAAATTGAAGGAATCATCTGTGGGGCGCAGATATCGGGATGGGAAGGTAAGTGTCCTTCAAGTCTGAACACACCATCCAATTCCCCACTTGAAGAATGTCACACAACAAATGGCTCCCGTCCATCTTGAAATGATAGTAAAGGATCCATTGGTTGAATTCTCCCAGATTGAGAACTAATCGTGAGCAGCCACCTTTCTTTTCAGCCAGAAAAATGGAGCGTAGGAGGCCCCTGGGGTGTGATCGGACTCTTCTATCGCATTATTCGAGAGGAGAGATTGAATTTCGGAATGAATGAAACTCTAGTCTAGTTGGGAAAAACCCAGCGTGCATGGAGAAGCCGACTGTAGGAGGGTGGAAGGGGCAGTTAAAAAACCTCTAGCCTGAAACCCTGGACAATCTCGAGGACCTATGGATTGTGGGAGATCTTTTGCCAGTTGTGAAAAAAAGAATTGGGTACGTCCCCCTAAAGATACTTCTACCCAGGGTATAATTCTCACCTGAAGGATTAGAGTTCTGGATGGAGGATGTGGAGCCTCTATATCTTCCTTTCTGGGCGAGCGCTCTGAATAAACACCTTGAGGGGTAGAAGGTGGAGCCTTGTTCTTGATAGCCACCTCGATGAAAGCTGTCCCTTTGGAAGCTGTCTCTTGGCGAGTCTTGGTATCCGCAGTAGTACGATCGGCCCCGGAAACGCCCAGCCCTTCCAAAAAGTGGTCTTAGAACCCTTTTAATTGAACCTTGGGCTTTGTCCAGTTTGAAGTAAGCAGAAACAAATGTAGATAGTTCTTTTAGGAATGGAGTCCCAAACAATAAGCCTTGCGCCGCTGGTCCTGCCTTAGAAGAAGCAAGGTCTGCCAACTTAGGGTCTAACTTGATACAGGTAGAGCTACGTCTCTCATTAGAAATTGCACAGTTTGTATTGCCTACTAGGACTTCTGCATCAACAGGAACGTTAGACTCTTTAGACTGGTAGGCTAATTCCAGGATCTTAGTTAAAGGGCCTGCCATGTCCAGCAATTTATCTTGGCAAGCTTTCTATGCCCTATCCGGCCCTTTCATCGGGTCTTTAGTATACTTTCTGAGGTATGTCACCATGGTAGGATCTACTTCTGGGGTTTCTGCCACTTTGTCAGGCAGCTCGGGTCTGGGGCACTCAGAGCCCAGGCGAGCCTGTACCTCCTTTACAAAATCTTGTCTGATATGGGCTTTGACGGAGTCCACCACTTCTTGAGGGTGCACCCATGCAGGTGACCTGGGATGAGTTATGTCCCCTGGTTTGAAAGTCAAGACTTATCCCAAAGTCAGGTCAGACTGAAAGAGTTCAAAAGTGGAGGGAGGACCTGAAACAGCAGCTCAGGGCAAAGCTGCTGAATAATTTTATAACCTTGGCTGAACTCCTTCAAACAAGGGCATTATTGGGAGCACTAGTACCTCAGGGGACCATAATGAAGCACACGCGATTCAACAAGTGAAGATTACACACAGGCCTCATTCTCTGGGTCGTACATGCATGCTGCTTTGCAGTTTATAGGCTAGAAATAGAAAGATGACTGTGCTGCAGAAGCTGCGCCTTGCTCGCCCCCACACTCCCGCTCCACAAGTCAGGGCGTCACACCGCTCCGGAATGGGGAAATACATTTGTAGAGAACACTGGACAAGCTAGTAATAAACTTACAGATGCGAGAGTAAATCGCGCTCATGTGACACATTAGCATGGGAACAGAACTAACATTATCACAATGGAGGGTGTACTTAACCCCTACGGTGCCTGGGCCAAGCTGGTCTCGCCCTCGTCCACGGTTACCGTGTGCAGAGGACGAGACCAGCTCATCCTGCACCCGGCAGCGCTCCCTCCATGGGCCAACCCCCCCCCCCCCCCCCAAAGGCAGGGATAGAAGGAGAATTGCTTCCCGTTCCACCCCCCACCACCCAGTGACATCTGATGACGTCAGCGTGTGATCAAGCACTGCCTTTATCAGAGGCCACCCAGCAATCGGAAGAGAAATGCAAAGCATCTCTCTTCCGATTGGGGCAGGCAGAGGACATGAAAGGAAAGGCCTTTCCTTTAATGTCTCTTTGAGCATTTCTGCAGCCCGATCGTAAAGCAATCGGGCTGCAGAAATGCTCACTAGACACCAGGGATCTTTTGTTTTGGTTTGTTTATGTATAAGGGGAGCAGCCTCTTTGGCAAGGGCCACTCCCCAGGAAGTCGTTTTAATTAGGCCGATCCCACTAGACACTAGGGATACATTTTTTTAATTGTTTTTGTACATGTGAGGAGCGACCCCTTAGGCAAGGGTTGCTCCCCTGGGGGGCACATTTATTTTAGGCCATTATTGCCCCCCCTAGATGCCAGGTAATTAAAAAATAAAAAATAGTGGGGTGGTGGCTACCAACCAGTATGAGCATAGTTGTGCCCCCCATCTTATCCTAACGGCAACCAAGAGGACATTTGATTATTTTGGCTTTTGGTTTTACATTTGGGCCATGAGAGCTTGCCTAACTCTCAAAATGGTCCCACTTGGAATGGTGAGGGCTACACTTTTTGGACTTTGGGACGCTGCCATGTAGATAAATCTACGATACCTAGACACATCTGAAAACTAAACATCTGGGTGAGTGCAGGGTGGTGTGCTTCACATGCACCCCACACCATTTTGTTACACACAATGCCCTGAAAACCTCCAACTTTGCTTGAAGTCAAACATTTTTCCCACATTTTTTAGATGAAACCTTCTGGAATCTGCAGTAATCCACAAAAATCCTACCACTCAGCATTGTCGCATCTATACCGATAAAGATTGTGCCCCACTTGTCAGCCTAAAAACATTTTTTTTTTCTTCAAACTGCCCTTTTGGACCTGCTTTGGTTCACCCTCAATTTTGACATGTTTTTGGCTCCTCCCTGTAAACACCCCATCCCCCACACCCTTGCCACAAAAAAACATGTTGTTTTGTATTTGATGATTTTGATGTGTCCACATAGTGTTTTGGCGTCTTTCCTGTCGCGGGCACTAGGCCTACCACCTACATGAGGTAGCATTTTTATCGGGATGCCTGGGGGAATGCTGAGTGGAAGGAAGTTTGTGGCTCCTCTCAGATTCCAGAACTTTGCAGCACCGAAATGTGAGGAAAAAGTGTTTTTTTGACAAATTTTGAGGTGTGCTAAGGATTCAGGGCAACAGAACCTGGTGAGAGCGCTACAAGTTACCCCCTCCTGGGTTTCCCTATGTGTTTAGTTTCCAGAAGTGTCAAGGTTTACTAGGTTTACCTAGGTGCCGGATGAGCTAGAGGCCCAAATACACAGGTAGGCACTTTGTAAAAAAAAACAGGTCAGTTTACTTTGGGAAAATGTGATGGGTCCATGTTGTGTTTTGTGGCATTTCTTGTTGCAGGCATTAGGCCTACCCACACAAGTGAGGTACCATTTTTATCGGGAGGCTTGGCGGAATGCTTGATAGAAAGAAATTTGTGGCTCCTCTCAGATTCCAGAACTTTCTATCACCAAAATGTGAGGGGAAAAAAAATGTTTTTTTGCCAAATTTTGAGGTTTGCAAAGGATTCTAGATAACAGAACCTGGTAAGAGCCCCACAAGTCACCCCATCCTCGATTCCCCTAGATGTTTAGTTTAAAAAAATGCACAGGTTTGGTAGGTTTCCTGTAGGTAGTTGGCTCTGTATCTACTAACTCAAAGTGAGAGGTAGTGTGCACAGGGCCCTAGGGTTCCCCATAGAGGTTAATAGTGGCCGTAATAGATACTACTAATGCTGTATTTGTGGTAGTGTGGTCGAGCAGTAGGCTTATCAGAGGGTAGTGTTAAGCATTTGTTGCACACACACACACACACACACACACACACACAGGCAATAAATGGAAACACACACTGACTAAACTCCAGGCCAATAGGTTTTCATATAGAAAAATATTCTTAATTTATTTTAGAAGCACATGATTCAGAATTCAAGTAAATACATAAATGGTAAGGCACTTGGCATAGGTAAATATAGAACTTTGAAGTAAAACAGTAAGGTTCACAGTTTTGGCAAAAATGGCAATAAGCTATTTCAAAAGTGGACACCGCAAAAATCAACAGTTGCTTGGGGAGGTAACTTCAAGTCAGTTTAGCAGGTAAGTAAAGCACTTACTAGTTCAGTCTCCGGGTATATAGGCAGCCCACCGTTGGGGGTTAAAGTCAACCCCAAACACCCAGCACCAGCAACACAGGGCCGGTGCAGATGTCAAAGTAGGGCCCAAATAACATTGGCGACTATGGAGACTAGGTGTGCTCCGGTTCCAGTCTGCTAGCAGGTAAGTAACTGCATCCTCGGGGAGCAGACTAGGGGAGTTTTGTAGAGCATTAGGGGGGTCACAAACAAGCATACAAAATACACCCTCAGCGGCACAGGGGCGGCCAGGTGCAGTGTGCAAAGTAGGTGTCGGGTTTAGTATGGAAATCAGTGGAGGGACCCGGGGGTCACTCTGGCGATGCAGGCAAGGCACAGGGGGGCTTCTCGGGCCAGCCACCTACTGGGCAAAGATGAGGGCTGCCTGCTGGTCACTCCTGCACTGGTAGTTGGTTCCTCTCTGGCCAGGGGGCTGCGAGTGTAGTGCTTCTTCCAGGCATTGGGTTCTTTGTTACCGGGCAGTCGTGGTCAGGGGGATCCTCTGGATCCTCTCTGCAGTCGTTGTCGTGGGGGTGCAGGGAGGTAGTCTTAGGGTGTCCACGTTGTGGGAGTCGCCTGGGGGTCCTTGCTGCAGTGTTGGTTTCTCTGGACACGAGCCGGGGGTGTCAGGCGCAGAGTGTTGTGGACTCACGCTTCAGGAGTCAGGCTGGAGTCCCTTTAAAGATGCTGTCTGCTTTGTAGAGTAGACAGAGTGGCTCTCCACAGGAGTTTCTTGGTCCTTTGGGTTGCAGGGCATTCCTCTGAGTCGGCAGAGGTCGCTGCTCCCACTGGATGCGTCACTTTTGCAGGTTCTTTGATTCTGGAGACAGGCCGGTGGGGCTGTCACCAAGTCAGTTGTTGTCTCTGCAGGGCTTTCAGGTCAGCAGTCCTTCTTCTTTAGGTAGTCAGAAAATCTGTTTTCCTGGGTTCAGAGTCACCCCTAAATACTCAATTTAGGGGTGTGTTTAGGGCTGGAGGGCAGTAGCCAATGGCTACTGTCCCTGAGGATGGCTACACACTTCGTGTGCCTCCTCCCTTGGGGGGGGGGGCACATCCCTAATCCTATTGGTGGAAATCCTCCAAAGCAAGATGGAGGATTCTCTAAGGCAGGGGTCACCTCAGCTCAGGACACCTTAGGGGCTGTCCTGGCTGGAAGGTGACTCCTCCTTGTTTTTCCATTATCTCCTCCAGACTTGCCGCCAAAAGTGGGGGCTGTGTCCAGGGGGCGAGCATCTCCACTAGCTGGCGTGCCCTAGGGCACTGTAACACCAGGTTTGAGCCTTTGAGGCTCACCGCCAGGTGTTACAGTTCCTGAAGAAGACGTGGACAGAAAGGGCTCTTTTTTTCACCTCAATTTCAATATTTTTTCTTTATTTTAGCTGTTACTTTCTGTAAGAAAACCTTGCAGATTATTACACAAATCACCCCTTGCTGAATTCAGAATTTTGTCTACTTTTCAGAAATGTTTAGTTGTCTGGGATCCAGCATTGGTTTCACACCCATTTCTGGCACTAACTGGAAGGAGGCTGAAAGTACAAAAAAATATTAAACATGGGGTATGTCTCAGTAAAATGCCACAATTCTGTTGTTTTCTGATTCAAGTCTGCCTGTTCCTGAAAGCTGGAAAGATAGTGGGTTTAGCACCGCAAACCACTTGTTGATGCTATTTTCAGGGGGGGGGGGAGGGGGGAAGGGAGGAGAAACACAAGCTTTCTTCTGCAGCCCTTTTTTCCCATTTTTTTTAAAACTATATTTTCGCTAATTTCTTGGTCTCCTCCAGGGGACCCCACAAACTCTGGGTACCTCTAGAATCCCTAGGATGTTGGGAAACAAGGACGCAAATTTGGCATGAGTAGCTTATGTGGGCAAAAAGTTATGAGAGCCTAAGCGCGAACTGCCCCAGATAGCCAAAAAAAAGCCTGGCACCTGAGGGGGAAAATGCTTTGGCAGCAAAGGGGTTAACTTGTTGCGGAGAGAGAAAGAGGAAATATGTTGATGTTCTCTGGTTTTATAGGGACATTGCTCTATGGTTAGTCATGTGATATTATTGGCTTTAAGGGAAATTTAGTAATATAAAATCTTCTTTCTAATTGGCTACTGAAAAAAACTGAAGCATAGAAAGAGCAGCATAATGGAAGCCTTCGGTCCTGACATAGAATTAGTTTGCCAAAGGTTACACCCTTCTCCTCCACACAATTGTTAGTAGACCCTGCCTCACCCAGTTAGCTCTTCGATGCCCTCGGGCCGGAATGCGCTTTATAAATACCCAATACATACATACATACAATGCAAGAGGACTGGCAATGTGAGTATAAAAAGGATCAAACTTCCTGACATCTACCCTCACTGGTCTCTTCCCTAGGAAATGTAGTACAGTGCACTGATCATCTGCTTGGAGCGCCGTTGCTGATTTCTCCAATATAAAATCACGTCACCAGTGTCGTAGCACCGCGCAGTCAGTACTCTTTAACCTCAGTCAGATTTATCCCTATGTTTTGTTTTGGGTAGAATGTGATTTGCACAGGTGTATACATATTTTTTGATTTTACTATGCCATTGAACCTTAACTGAATAAAATACTTACTTTATAAAGAGTGTTAACAATTTCTGAACATGAACATTATTTTAGGTACTATTTGTTTTGAGTATCAACACATACTTCTCCTTTAATGATTAAGTAAAAAGAATGTACTTGGCTTTGTGAGCCCTCAGGATGACTCCTAAGGTTCGAAGGACAAGAAGCCGTTAGGCCACCCATGTGACAAGCATGGTTCCTCGTCGTTGTGTTCCCTAGGAGAGACAATAAAATGGCGAGGATAATGGACCTCTGCTCACCATTACACTGAAAGAGTGCCATTTTGTTCCTTTGCATAACGAGGATATTTTAAGTTCTGAAAACCAATTTGTCACATTCACACTTTTTAATAGTCAGCAAAATTGCTGTCCTGTTTTGGCTTTTATGGCAGCACCTGTCTATTTTCAAAAATGTGCACACATCATACAATGTGCTATTTTCCCATTTATGATGTATCATTCATTTGGTGGTGGTTTTCCTCCCTTTTCAAATTTTAACGCAATATGACTTTGAAGTCCAAACTATGAAAATCTACTAGTTAAATAGGGCATTTTTTAGCAGTTGGTCACTGCTTCGTTTCCTTCTTGTCACCAACCAAAAAGGATATTTAATAGGTGATTAGATGCTTTTTTCCTGCCCCTTGCTTCACAGAAATGACAAATATTAGTAATAGATTTTTATATAAACATAACATTCAAAACACCCAAAAGCTTACTTTGATATTTCTGACCATTATGGAGAATGTGTTAGTCCTATCATTTCTTTTTACTTCTTACTTTTTAGGTTATTTTAAGCTCGATGATAAAGGAATGTGAACACAAGGTTGAAAACAAGACAGTCCAAGAACCACCAGGGTAAATATTCCCTTCTTAATGATTTGTATAACTTATTCATGTTTTGAAATCTGTGTAGTGAATTGACCATTTGGTTCTGAAGAGAGTCATGGCAAACAGATCCCATAACAAACACATTTGTTTTAATCATTAAATGGGGTTGGTGAGAGTGTGCAGTATCAAGTCAAACTGTTCTTCTGTCTGTAAAACAAATAGCTTACAGAGTGTAAATGTTATACAATGCTTCATCTTAGACTTTAGCTAGGACACTTTCTGTGTCAGTATACAGACTGAGGAGTTGAAGTGATCTTTTGCCTCTTTGTTGTGCCAGATTTATGTCTGGCCACTGCATTTTGTTACATTGTGGGTATCTGCAGTCCAGTGATAGCATATCATAAAAGTATTAAATAACTCTTGTCATTCTGTTTTCATCTTCAATTCTGTTTTTTTTCAATTTAAAAACAAAAATAGAAAACATGCAGTCTTGCAAGGCTCATGCCTTAATTAGGCCAATGTCTGTTGAGCGTGCTATATTTCAGATGGATACTTCCACTTGGATTCTTCACCTCGTGAATTTACATCCAGGCATCAGCACGATCTGGAAACCTTTTTTTCATCTGCATCAGTGCTGATACGGACTCCCTCGATTTCACAACCTTCAGAGCCTTTTCAAAGGTCAAGTAGAGAGGCACAGCTCCTTCTAGAGGAACAGTAGTATAAAGAGACAAAATATCTCTTGTATGACCTTTTTGTCACATAATCGGACCAGGATGACCCTAGAGACACCAGTGAAATACCAAAGGGTTTTCTAGAGCTGATGGAGGCCAATGGCTTCAACACCCCTCCTGAGCTGGCTGGAGTTTCCTGGACCCTTTAGGCCTACTATCCCTACGGGTGGCCTCCAACCATACCAGCATTAGGAAAGCAGCAAAAACATTGAGTTTATTCTTGTCCACAGTCAAAACTATGGCCAGTATTTTAACTGATGTTCCGCAGCCCACACCCCATTTTGCAGAACTGATTTTTTTCCCTCATGAAGCCTTCTGGATCTCGTTCTCGCCCCCTGGTATAAACCCTCATCCATTCTGACTGTCAATAAGATGATAACCAGTAGATGCCAACCAGCACCAGATGATCCCCAATTTTTATCGGAACACCATTCCCCGAAAGCCTTATCATTAAGGCCTCCTCTGACTTTTCTGCAGGCATTTCCTTCCCTTCAGCTTTGGCCAAAAAGGAAATTAAAAAAAAGGATTAAGGCAAAGTCCAAGAAGAGTTTTACTGCTGTGAGTCTAGCTCTTAAGCCCCTCAAAGCAGCATGCACCCTGGGCAGGTGCATCCATGCCCTATGGGAGATGGCAAGTATCACTCACCCAAATTGCCTGATGAACTTGAAATGCACTTCATGGACCGCAAAGCCGCTTGGTGATTACATTGCGGCTTCTGTGCAAGCTTTAAAGTCTGGTCTTGGAAGTGCGGACTAAGTTTCCAGAGCTAAGGGGACCTTAGTGGCAGTTGGCAGACATGCCCTGCTACAATTATCAGGGTTTTTGATATTTAATACACCTCATGGATCTTCCATTTAATAGCTCCAAACTCTTTTGAGAACTGGCTAACTCTGCCTTAGTGTTTCAAGAACAGCTCAGCTACTGTTCGTTCCTGAGGTTGCAACCAAAAATTCCTCAAATTTCTTCATTTTGAAAGAGGCCTTAACTTCAGCCAGCTTCTGGTAGCCTTGGCACAGCAGCAGGTGCAAAACTCTTTCATTCAGCAGTACTGAGGCCACTGACTAGGAAAAGGTCTGACCCCTTTCTCAGATCGTCCTGTTCTCTTCCTCCTTCCAGGCCACCAGAGGGAAGCAGCTCTATTTTTCTCTTGCCGGAGCACTCAAGACCGTTGGAAGACCAGGTGTTCTTTTCAGAAGTCCTGAAAATTTCGTCATAACTTTGATCCAGTGGTTTCTATAGATTGTGGTGAAGAGGAAGTTACTTAGCTTCAGTTATAATTTTTCTGATAGAGAATCAATCTAACCGAAGGTTTACCACCTTGAGAATTTCCCCAGGCACCAGGGTGGATCCTGAAACTTTTCAGCAATTCTCTTACACGTCAACAGGTACAGTTGTGCTACTGTCCCACATTGAATCCATCTGCTCAGGATATGGCATCGACCCTGATCTATAATGCCCCCTGCATACGCTGACCTCCGTTTCTTTCCGATCTCTGCGCTTATGGATGTGTAGCTATGGAAATCAGATTGTGCAGATGTTTTGATTGGGCATCTTATTAATGGTCAGTGTGAGTACATTCCACAGAATAGGAAGGAAGGGTGGGTCGGTGAGAAATCTGCAGCTAGGCAAAGTCTATACTAAAAAAGGCATTACCGAAGGAATAACTTATTTTTCTGATTAGAATTTCTAACTGCGTATTCCTCAACTTGTGAATAGATAACAATGCAGTATTTCCTCCAGTGGAGGGTCTGTGGAATGGCTGAGATCAGAAAATCCTCCACGACAGAGCCGGCGTATTGCTTTTCCCGCTGGACCTGGCTATCCATACAGTAGTAGTTTATGAATGTGGGGTAGGGATGCACACATCGCAGCCTGGCAAATGTCCAGAACAGGTACGCCATATGCCAGCTCCATGGTAGCAGCCCTCACTCTGGTGGAATGAGGGCACAGGCCTTCTGGGGTCGGTTTCTTCATAGCAAATCTTGATGCATAACACAACCATCTTGAATATGGTTCTCTTTTGTTGGCTGCAGAGAACGCAGCGAAAAGTTGATCATCCTGTTGGTAGTCCCTGGTTCGTTCTAACTAAACGGTTAGCACTTGATCAGGGTCAAGGTGACGGAATTGTTCCTCTTTGGAAGGGTGAGGCGATGCATAGAAAGCTGACAAGATGATGAATTGCCCTTTGTGGAAGAATATGACTACCCTGGGCGAGAATGCTGAAGGACTTATTTGTCAGGGAAATAAAATATATTAGGTGGGGCCTGTGACAAGACCTGAAATTTAACACACCTCGCCGATGTTAGGGCAATGAGAAATACCATCTTGATAGTGAGGAGGTGAAGAAAGCAATTGGGCATAGGTTAAAAGGGAGTGCACATAACTTAAGTGGGTACCAAATTATGGTTCCACTGCAGCATGACAAACTCTGTTGATGGGAACATGAATACCTTCATAAAACACATCATAATAGGTGACTTTAAAAGGAATGGCTGATTTTGTAAACTTAGGAAGGCTGAAGGATAACCTTTATCTGTTGCCACAGTAAGGCTGTATTTGACCAGGGTCAAACAAAATGGAAGAACATCCGATAACTGGGCATACAGGGGTTAGAAATTGCTGGAGGAACACCAAGAAAATAATCTCCCAGCATCCTCCATAGACAGATTTGGTGGATGGACACCTGGCTGCCAATTCGACACAGCCACCTTGAGAGGAAGAACAAAAGCCATCAGCTGTTACTGCTCAATCACACATGAAGATGTAAGTTGTGCAGGCTTGTGTGCAAGAATCGTCCTGCTGCTGCAGCAGTAGAACCCCCCACTGAAGGGGCAGCCAGATACGTGTCCAGAGCCAGTAGGATCTCTTAAGCCTGTTCTTCATGATATTCTTCAGTACCTTGGTACAGGCGAAAAGGTATACCGGAGGCCTGACCCTCAATGCTGTTGGAAGGCGTCTCCAGGGGAACACTGCCTTGGTTGCTCCAACGCTCAAGTGTTAGCACTGCATGTTCTCTTTGGTGTTGAACAGATCAAGCCGGGGTTCACCCTTTTAAGATGCCATGTACCACCTCTGAAAGTAACTGCCACTTGTGATATGTTAGGCAACACTGGCTGAATTTGTCCACCTGGCATATAAAGATCCTGCCATTGTAGTGCAATCGGATATATACCCTGGGCGTGCAGCCACTTCCAGAGATAGAAGGCTTCCTTGCACAGAACCTACAGCCCGCACCTTCTTGTTTGGTATAATACCACATGGTGGTTGTGTTGGTCGTGAGAATCTGCACCCATTCCCTCTTGATGGTCAGAAGGAACGCCTTCAGTGCTAAGTGAATCACCCGCAGGTGCAAACAAACAAACCAGAGTCCTCTGATCTACACATTTGTCACAACTTTTAGCTCTTGTTGGTGTAGAGAGAGGGGTCTGCTACTGGTCCAGTCATGGTTCAGCAGCTGCTACTGCAATCAATCAATCATGTAATTGTAAAGCACTGCTAATCACCCATAGGGTCTCAAGATGCTTAAAGTAGGCGTGCTGCTCAGTCGAAGAGTCAGATCTTTGGGTCCTTCCTCAACTGCTTCAGTGATGCGGTCTCCCTGAGCTTGAGGGGAAGTATGTTCTGTGTCCGGGCTGCTAGGTAGGAGCAGGATCTTCCTCCTGCTATACTTTTCTGGATCTTGGGGATAACTGCAAGGGCGAGCTGAGAATAATCGAAGATGTCTGTTGGGTACGTAGAAGGTGAGGCGGTGGTTGAGGTATGCTGATCCTGTGTTGTCCAGTGCATTGAAGGTGTGGATCAGAGGTTTGCATGTGATGCGCTTGTTGACTGGGAGCCAGTGTAGGTCTCTGAGGTCGGAAGAGCTTGGCTGTGATGGGGAATGTTTCACAGTCAGCGTTGACACCTGGATGGAATGTGATCGGTTTCCTTGTTGCTGAGGCTCCAGATACTAATGCAGAGCTCTCATGTGCCACCTGGCATTGTTCATAAGCAGGCTGCCGGAGGGCAAGAGGCCAAGAACTCTCAAAGCCACTCTCACTGAGACCCAGGTGATTAATTGAAACATCATAGCTACATACCAGTCCTGATGTCCCACAGATAGTCTTAGCAATTTGTGGTGGGCTTGACTCAATACCAGTTTGTGGTTCGGTTCTTCCCTTTAGTCTGGCAACACAACGCTTCACAAAGGTGATGGCAGTGGTGCCCCCCTGTTTCACCTGTCAGCTTTAGGTTGGTCTTCCCCCCCCAGATATTTTGCCTTACTCCTCCTGTTTTTGCTTAATTTGTTTTTGAGGCCTTAAGACTCTGCACACTTTACCACTGCTAACCAGTGCTAAAGCGTGTGTGCTCTGTTCTTTAAACATGATAACATTTACTTACATTGATTAATTGCAAGTCCCTAGTAAAGTAGTACTTTAAATTAAATACTACTAGTGGGACTATGGTACTCATTGTGCCACCCACTTCAGTAGCCTTTTCAGGATATCTCAGGCATGCCATTGCAGCCTGCGTGTGCAGCTGTAAACTGCCATTTTGGGCTGGCCAAATAAACCTTTTGCCAGGCCTAAACTTTACTTTTTAATACATATGTCACCCCTAGGGTAGGCCCTAAACAGCCCGTTGGGAAGGGTGCAGTGTGTTTAAAAAGTGGAACATGTACTTTTCACTTTTACATATTATGGTAATAAAAATAACTCTTAAATTAGTTTTTCACTACTGCAAGGTCTGTCTGTCACATTCAATAACATTGGGTTACCATATTACATTTAATAAGTGATACATTTCAATTGGGAGCAGTTAGGAAAGTCATGTTTGGTCTCTAAAGAGTTGTAATTTAAAGCCCTCTTTAATGGTGAAGTAGGATTTTAGGTCACAATTCTGAAAATGCCACTTTTAGAAAGTTGTCATTTTCTTGCCCTAACTGGTGCCTGCATCCTGAGTCACATGATTAGGTGTAGCTGGCAATTAGTCTTTGTGTATTACTCCCAGACAGTGTGACAAAGAGGCTGGGATACGTGTTAGCAAGATGGGCCATATCTAGTTTGAGGGTGCTCAGCCTCAGCACACTCAAAAAGTGTTTCACCTTAGTTTTTTGTGCCTCCAGACAAGCTGGGATAGGGTATGGAGGTAGGAGATTCAGGCACCTCTGTAGGGGGAGAACTTAAGATGTTTCTCCCACTTCAAAGTGGGCACCAGGTATAAGTAATGGACCTTCAGACCTAACCAACTCTTCAGTACCCTTTTGGACTTGTGGATGACTCAGAAGAAGGAATGTTGTGCTGCTCTGCTGAAAGAAGGACTACCCTGGTGCCCATGTACTCTGCTACCCTGCTGTCTGAGAGAGAAGGGCTGGACCTGCTTCCTGAACCCAAGACAATCAGAGTGACTCGAAGTGCTAGTGGGCTGACCTCCTGATCAGAGCCTCAGGGACAGAAAACACTCTAACCTTCTTGACAGGCTGATGCAGGTTTGTGTGCCATCTGACTACAGCTAGAAATGTATCTTGTATTGCTCTAGAAGCTGAGAAAAGCCGCAATTGAGCAAACGTTATATGGAACATCACATTACAATTCCTTGGTGGAGGATTGTGTAGAACTGTCCGAACTTGAGTCGGTCATGAAGAAATTAACTTATTTTTTTATTTGATGCCTGATATCCCAAAACTTTTCCTTAGTCTGGGCAGAAGAAACTCACGATAATCAGTATCATAAAATTAAGACAGATCAAGAAGTATCAAGGCTACTTGTATACATTAATTATATGTATCAAGGAGCTCTCCTCTGATGTTAGGCCAGACTTAAACTGTCCCTCTAGGAGGTCGAAAATTTTGAGTGGTCAGGAAGTTGGTTTTGCTCATTGTACTATTGCAGTTGATTCATTACTGTCATAATTCTGCTTGGGAATGGTAAGTTTGAGGTTTGGTGATAGTTGAAGCACATGGAAGTCTGCAGTATGTTTTTCCTGTTTGTGGAAAAAATACTGCATGTTTCAATTAGTAAAGGACAGAGCCCATTGAAAGGGAGTTGCTAGGATGCTGATGCTGAATGGCCTTGACTTAATTAATTCAATATTGTGGACAGCAAGCCAAAGACATATTAGATGTATGATCTTGGAGGCTAGTTTAATTATCTCCTCCTTAGAAACCTGATTAGCTGTAAACATGGTTGAACTGGATTGTTGAGTACGGTAAAGGCTGAGGGATGTTTGGACCAAGACACGTATGGTAGATGCTTGGTGTTAAGTATGGATTACAAAAACTAATCAGGTTTAACACTATTCTGGAAAAAGAAATGGAGTGTGTTTTAAGATTTCTAATGTATACATCTTCCCACAGATTCCCCATCTTATGAATATTCTCCACCTGCCAGAATGAATCCAGAAACATTTCTCCCTGCAATAGCTCTCCAATATCACGAAGTAGTGTATTGCAGCTTCAGCTTTGGCTCCGGTCACTCAGATTTGAATACATCACAGAATATAAGGTGCCAGCTTGTGTGCTTGCTTCAGTTTCCTATTTTTCTGCACTTTGAGCCACAGTCTGGAGATATTCTAGGTGTTTTACATTCAACATTTCACGTTTATTTTTGTTTTTTACAACAACCAGGTCAAATGACAGGCCCAATGTTCTTGTTGGATCTGCATGTGGTGACTTGGGTTTGATCATGACTGCTCAATCTGTGAATCCTGTTGCTTCCAGAGGTGGGAGACTGCACTATGTTTGGCTAAGGCCCACTGTGACATGCCAAAGCATTCCGTGCCTACTTCCGGTAAGTCCCCGGGCAGCGACTTTTTCCCAAGAGGTCTTTACAAGAAAAGCGCAAAAAATACCATAGAGAGGGAAAATATTTTCCCTCCTGAAAGAAACTGACCCACTCCTGGGACCTTTTAGAGCCTCGGTATTTGTCCCTAATGCCAGAGTCTCCCTTGTCATTGGGCCCATTCCGGCTTTAAAAATGACGAAGCCTGAGTTTCTGACTCCATCAACTACTTTGAATAGGTCAAGGCCATCTGGCTAGCTATGCTGGAAATCTTCTGGCGACTCTGTTTCCTTCAGGCCTCTTCACAAGAGTGGGACTCATTTTGCTGGTTTTGTGACTCTGCCAGCTCTGACCCTAATGCCACCTGACTCTGCACCTCCATAGTCCTCTGCTTCAGTGCCTCTGACCACCAAAGAAGTCAGCCCCCTCTAAGGTTCCTTCCCATGTTTTCACTGCCATCTACCACACCGGTGCTGCCCTCAGAGGTGCTTTTGGCCCACTCCTTGTAATCAACGGAAATCATCCAAGTGACGAAAGAGAAAGTTGCAGCTTTTTTGATGTTGTGTCCTTGGTGCAGTCTCTAACGAAAGCCATATGATTTGTATGGATCGAATAACTTTTTGGGTCTGACTCTGAAGTCCTTGCCATGAGGGAGGATTGTTGCTATAGGGAAAACAATAATTCAGAGGCTGATGAGCTGTTCTCTAACACTAACCCTGACTTATATCTTGACTTATGATGTAAGTTGTTTCTATACGTCTCCAGAAGGGTATATTCATTGCTCTTCTTGCCCTCCTTCAAGTGAAGTCTTTGTTCACTACGACTACAGACATAGGGGGTCATTACAACCTTGGCAGGCGGCGCACTCGCACTATGGCCATTATGAGATCCCCGCTGGGCCGGCGGGCGGAAACCTGGTTTCGGCCCTCTGGCCCAGCAGGGATCTCGGCCGCAACACAGGAGCCAGCTCCAAATGGAGCCGGCAGTGTTGCGGCTGTGCGACGGGTGCAGTTGCACCCGTCGCACTTTTCACTGTCTGCATAGCAGACAGTGAAAAGCTGCACTGGGCCGTGGCAGGGGGCCCTGCGACTACCCTTTCCGCCAGCCTTTTTATGGTGGTGCAAACTGCCATGAAAAGGCTGGCGGGAGGGGGACTCGTAATTCCCTGGGAAGCGCTGCAAGCAGCGCTGCCCTGGAGGATTACTCCCACCAGGACAAAAGTGTGGGGAAACCGCTGGTCCCGGCGGTGCGACCGCAGCGCTTCCACCGCAGTGGTAATCGCCAGGATTTCACCGCAAGCCTGTTGGTGGTGAAATCCATCAAAACAACCCTGGCAGTCAAAGACCGCCAGGGTTGTAATGAACCCCTTAATCTTTATTGTGTACAGTTAGTTAAAGACATTACAATTTCTCAAGAATAAAAAAGAACGTACAACTCTAAGCACATAAGAGAACACATAGTGCAACAGCTCATTATTCATTAAAACAATCATCAAAGTTGCATCACACCACAAACACAAATGTGTGGGAGACACACACACACTATTTAAAAGCGTACATTTCTTCTAAAAAAAGACAAACTTCACAAAGCGCCAGTGCAAAAAATGAAGCAGCAGATTGGTCATTAAAAGGATATCATGAGGGCAAGAGAAGATAGGCTGGTCCAATCAAGAGGGAACCGTAGGTGTAGGCTGAACCACTCAATAGGACTCACACAGTAAATAATACTGTAGGCTAAGATGAATATACCAGTGCCAATTCATATCGACATAAAACGTCAAAGTGTTAGTGCAAAAGGGAACCTGATAAACACAATGGGAACATCAGCACGTTTAGTGGAAAGTACAGTTGGTCAGATATACCTAGCAAAAAGACAATTTTGTGTGATTTGCAAGCGAACTCCTCACTGGTCTGTTACTGAGAGCATACATCTTGCAGGTACTGGTGCAGAAAATACAGCAGCAAATTATTTATCTGATAGAGACTTCTAGCTGCAGATTCTTTACCTTTGAATTTCCTGGCCTCAGCTTGGAATCTGGAAAATTTTGCTGAGCGGTACTGTTGGAAATAGCAAATCCTTAGGGTCACTCCCAAATGTTTTGCCTTCCTCCTTCACTTTTTCTGATCTCATTTCTGCTGGCCTTAGGACTCTGCGCACTTTAGCACTGATAATCAGTGCTAAAGTGCATATGCTGTCTCCTTAAAACATGGTGAAATTGGCTCATACCCAATTGGCTTATTTAATTTACTTGTAAGTCCCTAGCCAAGTGCACTACATGTGCCCAGAGCCTGTAAATTAAATGCTACTAGTGGGCTGCAGCACTGGTTGTGCCACCCACATAAGTAGCCCCCTTATCATGTCTCAGGCCTGCCTCTGCAGTTCCTGTGTGTGCAGTTTCACTGCCACTTCGACTTGGCATTTAAAAGTACTTGACAAGCCTTAAACTCCCTTTTTTCTACATATGTCACCCCTAAGGTCTGCCCTAGGTAACCCATAGGGCAGGGTGCTATGTAGGCAAAAGGCAGGACATGTACCTGTGTAGTTTACATGTCCTGGTAGTGTAAAACTCCTAAATTCGTTTTTACACTGGTTTGAGACCTGCTTCCTTTATAGGCTAACATTAGGGCTACCCTCGTATATTGTTTGATGGTAGCTGCTGATCTGAAAGGAGTAGAAAGGTCATATTTAGTATGGCCAGAATGGTGATACAAAATCCTGCTGACTGATGAAGTTGGATTTAATATTACTATTTTAAAAATGCCACTTTTAGAAAGTGAGCATTTCTCTGCACTTAAATCATTCTGTGCCTTACAATCCACGTCTGGCTAGGTTTAGTTGACAGCTGCCTTGTGCTTTCACTCAGACAACCCCAAACACAGGATACTCAGCCTCACTTGCATACATCTGCATTTTGAATGGGTCTTCCTGGGCTGGGAGGGTGGAGGGCCTGACACTTGCATGTCAAAGGACAGAAGCCTGCCCTCACACAAAGGACTACCACACCCCCTACTGGGACCCTGGCAGACAGGATTGAACTGAAAGGGGACCTTGTGGATTTCTAAGCCACTCTTTGAAGTCTCCCCACTTCAAAGGCACATTTGGGTATTTAAACAGGGCCTCTTCCCCTACCAACTCAGACACTACTTGGGGTAGACACTCTACCTCACAGACACTTCTTGGAAAAGAAACTGGAACCAGAACATGCAGCCTGCCAAGAAGAACTGCCTAGCTGCCCAAAGGATTCACCTGTCTGCTTTCTGTGAAGGACTGCTGCCTTGCTGTTGCCCTGCTGCCTTGCTGCCCTCTGGCTGAGGTGAAGAAATGCTCTCCAAGGGCTTGGATAGAGCTTGCCTCTTGGTCCCTGAAGTCTCAGGAACAAAAAGACTTCATCTCTACAAGAAGGACTCTTTGTGCAGCGAAATTCGACACACAGCCTGACAGAAACGATGCACAGGCTGCACTGCAGGGAAAATTTCACTGCACGGCGAAACGGAACGACGCAGCCAGACTTTGCATTGAGAAGATCGACGCAGCACGAGTGTAACGACCGGAAATTTGATGCACAGCCCACTGGATCGACGCACAGCCGATCTGGAACGATGCAGCCTGACTTCCAGAGAGGAATCGACATAGTGCATGCCATGCAGTAGAAAATTTGACGCAACGCCCACTGGATCGACGCAGCTCCTGTGATTTCGTCCTGCCAGCGCAGGAAATCCATGCATCGATCCACGACCGAGCACCAGAAATCGACGCACAGCTGTCCCTGCGTGAAAACTAAACGATGCATCACCGTGTGCGGCCCTAGAAATCAATGCACACCCCTTTGTTCCCACGCATCTCCTCCTCTGCGGTTCTTTGCAGAGATTTTTCATGCGAACTAGGTACTTTGTGCCTTAAAGAGACTTTGTTTGCTTTCAAAAGACTTACCACTTTTCAGTGATATCTCAACATTTACTTGTTGCATCCTTAATCGTTTTGACCTCCATTTATCCAGATCAATATTATATATTTTTCTAAACACTCTGTGGTGTATTTTTGTGGTGCTATATGGTGTTATTGTATGAATTATTGCACAATTACTTTACACATTGCTTCTAAGTTAAGCCTGACTGCTCGGTGCCAAGCTACCAGAGGGTGGGTACAGGATAATTTGGATTGTGTGTGACTTACCCTGACTAGAGTGAGGGTCTTTGCTTGGACAGGGGGTAACCTGACTGCCAACCAAAGACCCCATTTCTAACAGGTACCCTGCACGCGCCACTGGGTGGTGTCGTTCGAATATGCGTGCATCGTTCGACTTAGCATGGCGTCGTCAGCAAAGTTGGAGCTGTCTGTGACATCACGGTTGCCTACAAAAGCACCACCCTGGCACACGTACATTAGTTCTTTTCCTTCTGTGCCAGTTAACCGCAGGTCTGGATTCGAGCTACCATCTGCCTTTTTTGGCAGACCTTATTTGACCTTTTTGTCAAGCCTTTTTAAGCCTGTGCGGCATGACATGGAAGAAGACTAGGTTCAAGCCATGTGGCGCCTGCGCCATGTCAGTGACGGACCCCCATCAGGTATGTCTCTGGTTCCTCAACAGACACCACGACTCAGTCATGTTCCGACTGCAGGGCCTCGGCCCTGAACGCTTGGACAGAGTGGTCTCTAAAGCTCATGGCAGGCTGGCAGGCGACTTCGGTTGGCGCGACTCCTAGGGGGTCACGGTCCCTATCGAGGAGGAGGTCGCAGGACTGCTCCAGGAGCCCTAAATCCTCTTCTTTGCACTTGAGGTCCTCGGGGCACTTGGAGAAGAGGCATAAGAAGAAGAAGCAGTCCAAGTGGACTTTGACTTTGTCACGCCCGTCGGCCGATGAGGCGTCCCAGGAACATCGACGTTCCAGGCATGGTTCTGCGGGAACTGATGCCAGGGCCGACTTCGAGCCTCCCTCCCCCTTTCTGGGAACCAGAGCAACCTCTGCTCAGCTCAGAGTTTTACGACGCTATGCACCTCAAATTTGAGTGGGCTGCTCCCGCTGGTGCGCCTTCGGGCCCTGCGGGTTCGGCAGAGACCCCATCGGGTTCAACGCTAGCAGCTTTGGTGCCGTTGGGGACTCCAGTATCCGATACCGGATCAGGGGTGATGCCGAGTTCACACAGTCGGCCTCCTCTGCGGTTGCTCCCCACATCGACACTCCGCTGGTGCCCAACAGTGGAGCAAGCCCCATCCTTATCCCAAATGATCTGGAGCCACATCCATGTCGTACGTCGCCGATTGCGACTTAGGCGGCGACAGGGGCCAGATCAGTAATTGAGGCTTTTTTTTACTGAACTCCAGAGAGCGCGGAGCAGGAGTTGGTGCCGACAGACCCGAGGATTTATGAGCAAATTATTACATTTGCTGGATCACGAATGCCCGTCGCTATCCCGTTGGGGCCCATCCTTTAATTTGAGGAGGGTTCCTGTTCCACATAGAAGAAAAACTACAACCAAGGACTCCCATTTCACTCCAGATGCGTGAGTCTTGACCCCCTGTGCACCGGACGCCCACGGCCTGTGTCCAGGCATTCCAGCAAGAGAGGATCCCCAGGCAATTATGACCAAGTAAATTAAGAAAATATATTTTTGCTATACAAAAACCATTGGTCTGTAATTAAGTAATTGAGTGTGTGCTGCTTCTATTGTCTGTGTATGTACAACAAATGCTTTACATTACCCTCTGATGAGCTTAGCTGCTCGGCCACACTACCACAAAAGAAAGCATTAGTATTATCTACTTTAGCCTCTGTTAAGCCTCTGGGGAACCCCTGGACTCTTTACCCACCATATCTCACTTTGATATAGTATAAACTGAGCCAGCTTCCTACAATCTTCATATGCTGTTGTGGTTCATAGGGCAGCTGAGGTCTTGGACCTAGATTCACCTATGGTGCCAGTCAGGACTAACCTCCTGGCTCAGGTGCTTCAGCCAGGGTTTCCACATCAGAGCCGATGTTACCCTACAATGAAGCCCTCACTGATGTCCTACTGGGAACGTGGTCCAAACCTAGCACAGGGGCTCCTGTTAATAGGACTATCGGCCACCGCCATGCACCAGCTCCTGACAATCCTAAATTCCTCACCCAATACCCCGCTTAGCATGGTGTCTTCCCTTCCGCAGCCCCAGATAGGGAATCTAAGAGGCCGGATCAGCTTGGAAAGAAAATATTTTCTTCCTCCAGCCTGGCATTGAGGTCCATAAATACCTCATGCATGTTGGGCCGTTTTTCCCATACTTTTTTGGGTACGGTGGCATACGTGCTGCCCCAGGTCCCGGAGGGTGTGCAGGACACTCCCACACAAGCTGTTAAAAATGGGAGAGATGCAACTAAGTTTACGATACGATGTGGTTTGGACACAACAAACTTATCCGATAGGGCGATTTCATCGACAATAGCCCTTCACCGCCACGCCTGGCTCTGTATGTCTGGCTTTTCAGGGGATGTCCAGGCAAACTTTATAGACATGCCCATCAATGGCTCGCTCCTATTTGGAGAAAAGGCAGACTCAGCGCTTGAGCCGTTCAAGGACTCTTGAGCTGCGCCCAGATCCATGGGCCTCTTGGCACCTGCTCCAGCAGTTTGCCTTCCCCCCTTTCGAGGTTTCGGAAGGGGTGTGGTACCACGTCACCTACAAGTCAGCTTCCATCCTCTGTCATCTTAGCATCCAGTGTGAGGACGAGGTTGTGGTACTTTCAGACCCAGAGGGTCTAGCCAGAGGTCAGCCACCACCCAGCTCCCCTCCTCCACAGCGCCCAAATTCCTCCTAGTATGATTCAGCAAAGACCACTCACACCAAGTTGGAGGGAGGATAGAATTATATCTCCCTCACTGGTGGTCCATAACATCGGACAAATGGGTATTGCAGATCACACAAATATGGGCTATACCCTCCCCTTCCAGTCTTTCCCTCCCTCTGTGCCTCCATTAAAAGAACTGCTGATGGCGGTTCATTTAATCTTGCTTCGCAAGGATGTTACAGCTCTCTTGGCCAAGGGAGCCATAGAAAGGGTCCTGATGTCAGAAGTAGGCAGTTGTTGTTATTCCCGCTACTTTCTAATTCCAAAAAAAGAACAAGGATTTTCACCCTATCTTAGATTTAAGGGACGTCAACCTCTTCCTCAAAATGGAGAAATTTAAGATGCTCACTCTTTCTCAGGTCTTGTTTGGTCTAGACCAAGAAGATTGGATGGTAGCGTTGGACTTACAGGATGCTTTTTTTTCACACACCAGTCCTGCCTGCCCACCGGTGCTACTTGAGGTTCAAGGTGGGCCAATAGCACTTTCAGCTTATTGTGCTTCCTTTCAGTCTCACCAGTGCCCCTCGGGTGTTCACCAAAGTGATGGCAGTGGCAGCAGCTCATCTGCGCAGGTTAGGGGTTTCAGGCTTCCCCTACCTTGATTACTGGCTGTTTAAGGCTCCTACGCCCCAGACTCTTGTCAACCAACTTTAGGCGATGGTGAACCTCCTACATTCGCTGGGGTTCACTATAAACGTGCTAAAGTCACACCTGACTACCTCTCAGAAGCTCCCTTTCAACTGAGCTGTTCTGGACTCAGTGCACTTTCGGGCTTATCTTCCTGAGCAGTGAGTCCAGACCGATGTTTTGGCCTCTATCCTGGATTTCGGTGAGACAGACTGAGGGTGTTGGGACTCATGGCCTCCTGCATCCTGTTAGTCAAGCATGCCAGGTGGCAAATCAGGGCTCTGGAGTGGGACCTGAAGTTACAGTGGGCTCAGCATCAGGGGAATCCTGCCGACATTGTTCAGATCCCGGAGGGAACTGCAAAAGACCTGCAGTGGTGGTTAGTTAACTGCGATTGGGTCAGAGGCAGACTCCTCTCCCTTCCCCAGCCAGATCTCACAGTAGTGACAGATGAGTCACTTCCGGGATGGAGAGGCCATCTGGGAGGGGCAGAGATCAGAGGCTTCTGGTCTCCGGCAGAATCAGGACTCCATATCAACTTACCGGAGTTCCGGGCGATGTGACTGGCATTGAAAGCATTACATCCTGTTGTAAAAGGGAAGATACTGCAGGTGTTCACAGACAACACCACTGCAATGTGGTACTGCAACAAGCAGGGTGGTGTGAGGTCGTGGACCCTTTGTCAAGAGGCCCTGCATCTTTGGACATGGCTGGAACAGCAGGGCATAACCCCAGTGGTTCAACCCCTGGCAAGTTCTCTGAATGCCAGAGTGGACAAACTCCTCCGTCGATGCCTAGCGGATCACAGATGGTGTCTCCACCCGGAGATGGCACAAGGGCTCTTTCAGCAGTGGGGAGAGCCTTGGTTAGATCTGTTCGCCTCCGTAGAGAACTCGCAATATCAGCACTATTGCAAGTTGGAGTTTCCGAGGCAGCAATCACTTGCCAATGCTTTTCATCGCGAGTGAAATTCAGGCCTCCTGTACGCCTTTCCGCTCATTCCACTTCTGCCCAGAGTTCTCAAGAAGATTAAGAACGACCGGGCCCAAGCATTTGGGTACTCACATGCCACCTTATCTCACTATGTTCCCATACAAAGTGGTTCTCAGAACACATGCCTCTTTCCTCCCTATGGTGGTGACCCCATTCCATCTGGGTCAGAATATCACCCTGCCCACCTTCTTTGCTCCACCACATCCCTTTAAGGAAGAGGAGCGACTCCAACGGCTGGACCAATAAGAGAGTTGTCATTCAACCTTGACCGCGCAAAAGAGTTCCAGTGGATGACCAACTCTTTGTGGGGTACGTGGGAGCAAAGAAGGGTCGGGCAATGCAGAAGCAAATCATTTCACGCAGGGTTGTTCTCTACATCAAGATCTGCTACCTATTGGCCAGGAAGCAGCCTCCTGAGGGCTCATTCTACCCGGGGCAAAGCTGCTACCACTGCGCTGGCAAGGGCATTCCAGTCCTGGATATTTGTCAGGCAGCAACATGGGTATCTTTGCGCACGTTTGCAAAACATTACTGCCTGAACAATCCGGTACGGAGAGATGGACACTTCGCCCGTTCGGTCCTACAGGACTTTTTAGTGTAGGTAGAGGTATCTACAGCCCGCCTCCAGGAGGTTATGGCTTGTGTATCTATTAAAAGGTAAGGAATCTGCAGCTAGAAATCTCTATCAGATGAACAAGTTACTTACCTTCGGTAACTCATTATCTGGTAGATACTCTATCTAGCTGCAAGTTCCTTACACCCACCCATGCCTCCCCGTCCTGCGGTTATGTCTAGTAGGATTAGGATTTATCCCTTTTAGGGCCCTAGTTTTGCACAGACTCTAACCACGACTCTGTGCTTCTTGCATGAACATTTGTGGGTAAAAGAACTGACGTACGCACTCCGGGGAGGAGCCTTTGTAGACGAACGTGATGTCACAGACGGCTCCAACGACGCTGACAATGCCAAGCGGAGCTGAACGATGCACGCGGATCCGACGCCACCAGATGGCGCGCACAGGTGTACTGCTCAGCCAAAAAAATCTGGATTCCAAGTTGACGCCAGGAAATTCAAAGGTAAGGAAATTGCAGCTGGAAGTCTATTGCATAAATAATTTGATGCTGTATTTTCTTTCCCAGTAACTGCAAGACCTATGCTCTCAGTATTAGATAAGTGAGGTGTTCTCTTGCAAATCACACAAAATAGTCTTTTTGCTAGTTATCTCTGACCAACTGTACTTTTCACTAAATGTGCTGAAGTTCCCATTGCTTTTCTCAGATTCCCTTTTGCACTAGCACTTTGATCTTTTATGTCAAAATGATATGGCACTTGTATATTCATTTTAGCCTACTGTATTGTTTACTGTGTGAGTCCTCCGAGGGGTTCAGCCTCTGCAGCTAGAGTCTCTACCTGATAACGCATTACCGAAGGTAAGTTACTTGTTCATTAAAACAGTCATCACCAGATTAACATCACATTGCCTGTTCACTACAATAATGCAAAAGCCAGCAGAAGCTTTGACGTTGACTTCTACCACTAGAGAGGCATAATTAACATTTTGACTGAGATTTTTTCCGTTTGGAGCATCTGCTACCTTGCATTGAAGCATTGTTAGAGTTTATCTTGGATCCTCAGGAGAAACACATCTCAAAACCAGCAGTCCACAGACAGAAAGCTAGATGCCAGGTGCCTTTTCCATGTGATCGGAAATTCCTGTTGCCATACCATCCAACAGAAAGTCTAGTGGTCCAAGCTTCTTCAGCACAATTCATCCCAAATGTCTTTCCTATGATCTTTCCAGAGTCTCTACAAGACTGGGATGACAAGGCTTCTTCTAGCAGCTTCATCCTCCACTTGTCAAATGCCACATGCCTTCTAGGCTGCCAAATGCACATCTTGTGAGAGTTTGCAAAACAGACTGTTATTAGTCTTCCAAAACATGGTTGGACACCGTCAAACAAATCCTAAAGTCATAGCCATGGGAATGACTATCTGTGTACATTGTCATGCTTGGATGAATTCCACTGACTTTCCAGGGGTGTTCATTATTTTAATTAAGGTGCACTTTGATAGCAAGCAACTGTTCAGTGAAAAGGTCTGTTTCTCCTTGGAACTCTTGAAGAACTGTAGAACTATGGCTTGTTGGGCCTCCCCAGTGAGGCAGTTCTACCAATAGTACAGGAAGTTGTGAGGCTACTCCAGGTATCACAGTCCTGGCAGATGCCACCTTCTCAGCTGATCTATATGCCCCTGCTGGCTATTAATGCAAGGAATTGACTGACATCCAGGATGCCTATTTTCATTTATCAAGCCTCCTTGTCCAAACATTATCTTTGATTCACCACCTAGTCCTGCCGTTTTGCCATGTGTTTTCACAAAAGTGCTGGCAGTTAGGGCCAGGAATCCATGTATTTCTGTACGTGGACCATTGACTGGTAAATGTGTGGTCTTCAGCTCTTGTGAAGGGACATCTTCAGCACACTAAGACCCTTCAATATGACTTGGGTTTTATGGTCAACACCCAGAAATCTAACCTTATTCCCATGCAGAGCCTGACCTTCATTTGGCAGTATTGGACACAACCTGCATGAAGACATTTCTTCCTCCTAAGATTATTATGAATGTTCACAATATGATCCTAATGTTCTTGTTTTAAGTATGGATCATGGTTCTGAAAATATTATGCTTTCTGGGCCGCATGGCTTCATTCATTCTGTTTGGTGCCTCTTGCTTGATGGAGCATGAGAACATTTCAGTAATGCCTGATGAGTTAGTGGGTTCAGCACCAGGGTAGCCGGGTCGTAAAACCAGTCAACCCAGATCCGCACTGGTGGATGTGGCCATCCAATCTGTTGGTGGACTGTCTCTTCAGCCCTCTGCAGGTGCAAGTTGCAATGGTCACTGACACCTCCTGTCCGAGCTGGAGCCCCCGTCTTGGCAACATGACACCACAAACTAGACTAAGACCTGCACATAAACAAGTTGGAGACGTGGAATGACCACCTTGCTATGTAGGCCTTACTTCCTTTCTTCCATGTCCGAGACTGCCATTCATATTCTACACCACTAACACTATGTATAACTACCATTGCTGTGTATCAATCCCATGTTGGGAGGCAATTGGTCTGTGGTGGTGAACTTGGCAATAGGGATTTTTCCCTGAGGTGGCATATGTTGCAGCCTTGCTCACTGCGAGAGCAAATGCCTCCCTTTAGTAGATTTAAAATAGAAAATTCATCTTGAAATGACAAACATAATAATCTGCGAATTGAGGTGTCCATGTATGGATTTAATTGCCATTGCCTGAATAGTAAGTATCCTCAGTTTTGTGAGTTCATGTCATTTGCACCTTAATTGTTCCCTACCATATGACTTTTGGTTCATTAGGTCAGTGGTCCTGCAGTGCATTTTTCCACTGGTTCTGTTTGTTGATCTGCCAATAGAAGGTGCAGTTACATCAAACATAGCTGATTCTGATCACCCCAGACTAGGGAAGGAGGATTTGGGATGCTATTCTGATGGTACTCAGCAGCATCTTTCTCTCCCTCACAAGGTTGATCTGCTCTTGCAGTAGGATTGTCACATCCACTGCCCTTAGCCTCAGATATTGTGTCTGCAGGTGTGGAGTATAAGCAATGCCAGGCCCTTATGCAGACTGTCTGAAGTTGCGGCTGTTCTCTTGATTGGCAGGAAACATGCCACAAATTTTGTTCATGCTGGGCGCTGAAGAAAGTTTGTTCGATGGTGTTTGACAGAGGACGTGATCCATTGCAGTTTCTCATTTTCAATGTATTGCATTTCACGCTGTTGCTTAACTTGCATGTTCAGCAGTAGCTACTGTAAAAAGATTATTTGTCTGCCCAATTTACATGTGTTCTTGACCAGCTTTCTCAGATTATCTTGCCACTGGAGGCAGATTTTCTAAAAGATTTATTTTATTTATATACTTCCAATTCAGTCATTCCTCAGTAGGATTTGAATCTTTTTCATTTCAACATGACATATTCATTCCAACCATTGCTAAGTGCCCAGTTTGATTTCTCACTTGGTACACTGTGGCTTCAGTCTTTAGGGTCAGTAAATTTCAGGTTCTTTCATTTCAACCACCATTCACATACTCTGGTAAGTTGGTTCTTCGCACCTCTCCATCTTTAGTACCAAAACTAGTATCTGTTTTTCATATGCGCTAGGCCATCGATCTTCCATCTTTCTTCTATCCTCTTTATCCCTCCAAAGACGAGGTGCAACTGCAGAGAGTGGACACCAGGCATTGAAGTATCCTATATTGACTAAACCTAACAGTACAGAGTGGATGATCATCTCCTTGTGGCCTTTGTTTGAGCCAAGACGGGTTGGATGGTGACAAACACACCATTTCATTGTGCTATCCTTTCTATCACGATCTGACAAACATACATTTTCATTGTGCTATCCTCTGTATCAAGATCTGCTATGCCTTGGCAAGCCAAGAAAGACCATCCAGAGGGCATTTGTGCCCATTACACTAAGGCTTTTCCAGGAGCCATCCCAGTGGCTTACATCTGCTGGTGGCTATATGGTCATTCGCACATAAACATCTGATAGAGACTTTTAGCTTAAAATTCCTTACCTTTGAATTCTCCCCTGGCATCAGACTATATCCGGAATTTTTTTTGTGAGCAGTAACCTTGCGCACCAGTAGGTGGCATTGATCAGCTCCATAGTCACGTCCAGAAATTATGTTGCTGTATCAGTATAGGCGCCACCTAGGCATGCCAACATTAGTCCTTTTCTTTCCATGCCAGCCAGCACTGATCTGAGAGAAGAGCTACCCCTCAGTCGTTTTTAACTTATTTTTTCGGCAAACTTTTTTTAGGTATTACCTCCTGGTGCGTCAAGACAAGTTTTACGCCCTGCGGATCTTCCCATTGGGCTATGTCATTGGCGGATCTGCACCTCATCTGTTTGTGGTGTTTGGAGCTCGACCACGACCCAAAGTCGTACCCTAAGTGCCAGGCTGTGCATCCAAAGACTTGGAAGGAGTGGTCCCTAAAGCTGATAGACTAGGCCCAAGTAATCCTTCTGTCTCCAGACCGGGCACAGGGAGTCTGGTATACCGAGCTGCTGAGCATGTCCATCGATCCTCCGATCAGACTGCCCCTTCTGTAAGTTCTTCGGTTGCAGCAGCAGGGGAGGGTTCTTCACCCAAACCTGTCCACTCTCCACTTGCATGGAGATTGAGCGGTGGCAGTTGACCGCTTTAGACCTTCCTCCCAAAGTCTGTGGCAACATCTTGGCAGCCAGGCGTCCCTCCACCAAAATTGGAAAAGCCTGTTGAAAATAATTTTTGGAATGGTGCACAGACAAGTCTGTTCATCCCCTATCTGCACCTCTTTCTAAGTTTGTACTGCTGATTCTTTCCCTTGCCCAGCAGGGCTCTGCTTTGGGCACTCTTAAGTGCTATTTATCTGCCATATCTGCCCTCTTGCAGTTGCCTGATCAACCCTCTTTAAGTCTTCTATTGTACATAGGTTCTTCGTCTCTTCCCTCCTTCCCGATTCATTATGCCCCAGTGTAATCCTATTTGGTTCTGACCTTTTTGAGGTGCACTCTTTTCAAACCTTACCACAACTGTGCCCTCGGGCTTCTCACATTGAAAGCAGCCTTCCTTGTGGCAATTTCATCTGCCCTCAGAGTGAGCTGCAGGCCTCATCATCCAAGCCGCCCTCCCTCTCTGACAAAGTGGGGCTGCGCACTCGGCCCCTTTTCTACCAAAACTGGTCACATGTTTTGAGGTAGACCAATCAATCACCCTGCATTCTTTCTACACCCCTCCCCATATTCTTATGAGGAAGAGGAGAGACTATACCCCCTGGACCCAAAAAGAGCACTGACATTCCATCTTGTCGTAGTTGGACATTTGCTCTAAGCAAGATTGCTGGTTTAGGAATGACAGCACTTTTGTTTGTAGGTCACTCGGCCAATCCTACAACAAGTTGCAACTGTCGGCCCAACTCTCCCGGCTCACAAGCAGTACCTCACCAAAAACCCAAACTGTGAAAGGTGATTTGTGGCAGCCTTTACGCATGGACTCAAGAGTGCGACATCTCAGGGGAGTTGTGGTTAAACAGAGATTACCCTTTTCTTACATGAGCAACATGCCTCGTTCACAAACGGACAATAAAAGAGATGCAGTGAAGTTTTCAATAAGTTTTATTAACAAGATTGCAATCTACTGTAAATTGCATGAGCTGTAACATTTAGGATAATGAACAATCCAAGGAACAGAATGCTAAAAACGAGTCATTTATACAAAGACCTCTACCATCTTGCAGCAACATAAGTTTTAAAGCAGGAGTGTTAAACCTAATCTGCCAGAACCATGTCCATGAGAAGACCCCCCCAACCCTTACCTTGGGATGAGATCTCTAAGTCAGACTCTGTGATGACAAGAAGGCTGGGTCTGCATCAAGGCAATGTGTAGCGTAGTTAGCGTTGATGGCATCTGGTAGGAATCCCCCTGATTATCTTGTCTGTGTGAGATTTATTTATATAGATCTTGTAGGACCCCTGACGCAGGTATGTTCACAAACAATAGATAAGAAGGCATGCCTAGGATGGCAATTATATAAACAATTCCCCGAAAAGGTACATTATGTTACTGTCACACAAAAGTGGGAAGTACATGATATGAATACCTACATATCTCATTTGTCTTTTACGCTGATAGTGTTAGCTGACAGAGTGGCACTGATAACGTGAAACCAAACCATCTTCCAAGCTGTGAACATAGCAGACATCTTGGAAGAAATAATTAAATAAATGGGCTAAAACAGAGCAAGCTAAGTAGGATAAAAGTCACTAGGTGACGGGCACAGGCCTGCAAGCCAGAAGGCTAAGCTAAACTCCTTATTCCCATTGAAACTAAACACAATCCACTAAAATCTTGATTGCGAATTTCGAGTGGACAACCAACTCTTCGTAAGGTATGTGGGTGCGAAGAAATATTGCTTGGTGCATAAGCGAACCATCTCTCTGGTCGTACGCTGTATCGAGATGTGCTATGCACCGGCCAAAAAGCAACCCCCTGAGGGCTTGCCAGCTCATTCCATCAGTGCTAAAGCAGCGACCACTGCATTGGCACACGGAGTTCTGGTCCTTTGCATCTGCCAGGCAGCAGTGTGGGCATCTCTGAACATGTTTGCCAAACATTACTGCCTGGACTGTCAGGCTTGCAGGGATGGGCACTTTGCTCATTCGCTCCTGCAGGACTTTCTCATTTTAAATTGGTCACCTCAGAGGATGGTATTGCTTGGGTATCTGTTCCAAGGAAGGAATCTGCAGCTAGAAGTCTTTATCAAATGGACAGGTTACTTACCTCTGAAAATGCATTTTCTGGTAGGGACTATAGGTAGCAGTAGATTCCCTACCAACCCACCGATCCTCCCTGCTCTGCGAACAGATTTCTAGGAGTTGAGACTTTCCTTTCAGGGCCTTAATTTTGACACACAAGGGGTCATTGTTTTTCATGTCTCCGCACTTCTGGTGTGGAAAGTAGAAAACAAAAAAAACAAAAAACACCTGACATGGCATACCTGGGTGAAGCCTATATAGGTACAGTGATGTAATTTCTGATGCAGACGGTGACGGATGCGGAGCTGATCGACACCAGGTACCTGCGTGCAGGGGTACTGCTCACGAAAAATCTTCTGGATACAGTCTGATCCCTGGGAGGATTGAAAGATAAGGAATCGGCAGCTAGATATAGTCTCTACCAGATAAGTCATTACCTAAGGTAAGTAAATTGTCCATTACTGCCTTATAGCCCAAACGAACAGTAACCATATAATTTGCTAGGACTGCGCTGCATGATTTTTAGCTAACTGCACTACTCAGTCCCACCTGCTTAAGGGTATTCCTTTGGGACTAGTTCATAAGGAGAGTACTCTGTGAGAAAGGTGTGTGCGTGTGCGCACAGTGTGCATATATATATATATGTTCAATGGCATGTGTAGCTGCTCATACACATGCTATGCATATATTCCGCCATCTAGTGTTGGGTTCAGAGAAATAAGTCTTTTTTTGAGTCACGGGATCGAGTGGTTCCTCCTCTCGGTAATAGTGCGCATGGGCATTGACTTCTTTGTTAGATTGTTTTCTTTCCGCTGTTGGGTTCGGATGTCTTTCCTCTCGCACCGAGACTTTTGATTCGGAAACTTTATATTACCTTTACTCTACCGTCAGTATTGTTTAGATCGCGTTTCTATCTGTAATTGAGCTGATAATACAGTCGAAAACAAGAAAACGCCCTTTTGGGCACTTGCGGCCTACTTGGGCCCGTTCAGGCCTACCACGCCATACCCTGATGGATCGACCCCCATTCCGATTCGGTCCTCGATGCCACGTGAAATTCCCTTACACAGATCAACACGTGGTATGTAATCTTTGCCTTTCTCCAGAACATCGAGAGGAAGATTGTGAAGCTTGTTGGTTGTCACGGTCAAAAAATACACTGCTTGACCGGAGAGCAAGAAGACTCGAGATGGCGTCGAAGCATACAGAGTCCACAGACACCTTAGAGGAGGATAAGCCACAGACGGCTGTCTCAATTCAGGACACCAATTCCGAAGCAGATTCGGATGCAGACAGCCAACAGATCACTGCGGCTCAACATGTGAGTTCACCTGCCCCTACGCCTACTACCAAAAGACTTATTAAGGCCTTGGGTGCACCACTGCCAGAAAGCCATCGCTCCACCCGAAAGAAAATTGTCAGTGACTGACCTCCGTGTTCGGTGCCGAAAAAGGCCAAGTCACCCCATCAATGCCGGAGTCGAGCAAACACATTAAAAGCTCCATATCCGAGCCGATGTCCACACACTTTTGAACGTCCGGCTTCAGAGCCGAAATCACAGGCTGTATCTTCGGAACCGAAGAAAATAGGTACCATTTTGGAGCTGAAAAAATCCTTCTATACAGAAGAGACAGGACTTTCGAGCCATTTAAAACACAGTTCAAAGAAAATTACTGAACAATCCTCCAAAAGTGTTAAAACATCTGAATGTTATTCCGAGGACTTTGATAACCAGCCAATCCTGGAGATTATGAACAGTAAAAAAAGAAGGATACATATCCATAAGGAGACAGTGGAAAATTATTGCTTCACCTCCTCCACAAACCAAGAGAAATCTGGCGTTTTAAGAGACTCTTGATACTGCTCCTCCACCAGCAAAGATATTTAAAAGAAAGGAGAAGCCATCACCTTTACAGCTTTCTCCACCACTACCCCACCACCATTGCCCTTACCAACATATTCTCATACAGATTCACATGGAGATACAGTGGACCCCTGGGACTTATATGACCCAGATCCTATACCACTAAATGACTCAGATCTCTATCCGCCCAAACCTTCACCACCAGAGGATAGCACGGCTTACACTCAGGTCATTTCTAGAACAGCTGCATACCATGGAGTTCAAATGCATGCTGAACCTTTGGAGGACGACTTTCTTTTTAACACATTGTCCTCCACTCACTCACGCTAGCAGTGTTTACTAATGCTGCCAGGTATGCTTAGACATGCTGATAACATATTTAAGAAACCTGTCAAGGCTAGGGTTTTAACCCCAAGAATAGGTAAAAAATACAAGCCTTCGCCAACCGACCCAGTTTATATAACACAACAGGTACCACCAGACTCTATTGTAGTCAATGCTGCAAGGAAAAGGGCCAATAGCCAATCTGCAGGGGATACTCCTCCCCCTGATAAGGAAAGCAGAAAGTTTGATGCGGCTGGTAAAAGGATAGCTACACAAGCAGCTAACCAATGGCGTCTTGCTAATTCCCTAGCCCTGTTAGCAAGATATGACAGGGCACACTGGGATGAAATGTAGGATTTCTTGCAATATTTACCAAAATAACATCAGAAAAGAGCACAACAAATTGTTGAAGAGGGCCAAGCAATCACCAGTGACCAAATTAGATCTGCCCTTGACGCAGCCGATACTGCAGCTAGAAGTATCAACACTAGCACAATTCGTAGGCATGTATGGTTAAGGTCTTCCGGGTTTAAACCCGAAATACAGCAGGCAGTGCTTAACATGCCCTTTGATAGGGAGCATCTATTCGGACCTGAGGTTGACACAACTATTGAAAAAACTCACGAAAGACTCTGACACTGCAAAAGCCATGGGAGCTCTATATACCACACCTTATCAGGGTTGCTTTCGCAAACAGCAGTTTAGGGGAGGTTTCAAACCCCAAACTACAGAGGCTTCCACCTCAGAGCCTAAACAAACCCAGCAGTATTATCCAAGAGGATCATTTATGGGCTCTTAGAGGCCAACACTTTAGAGCCAGATGCACATTTCATACCTCAAAGGGTGTCACCAGTCCCCCAAAACAATAACTTCCTCAACATCCCACAATCCCACACATCTCCTGTGGGAGGAAGACTGCAACAATTCCACTATCACTGGCAAAACATCACCACAGATCAGTGGGTGCTTTCAATTATCCGCAATGGTTACTGTCCAGAACTCATTTGTACTCCACCAAACATTCCCCCTCGCTCTCACACTCTCCCCAGAACACAACGTTCTGCTAAAGCAAGAGGTGCAATCTCTATTACTAAAAGAAGCAATAGAAACAGTTCCAGTATCACAACAGGGAACGGGTATATTCACTATATTTCCACATACCAAAAAAGGATGGTACTCTCAGACCCATTCTAGAGCTCAGACCTCTAAATCTGTATATCCTGTCAGAACATTTTCACATGGTAACTCTGCAGGACATAATTCCCCTACTACAAAAACAAGATTACATGACTTCCTTAGATCTCAAAGATGCTTACTTTCATATTCCCATACATCCAGCTCATCGCAAATACCTAAGAGTTGTAATAGCAGGCAAACACTACCAATTCAAGGTACTTCCCTTCGACATAACAGCTGCAAGGGTTTTCACAAAATGTCTAGCTGTAGTAGCAGCTCACCGCAGAAGACAACACATATATGTCTTTCCTTATCTAGACGATTGGCTAATAAAATCAAGCAATATTATACAATGCTGGTAACACACTCAATACACAGTAGATACCCTACGCACATTAGGGTTCACAATCAATTACCAGAAATCACATCTTCAATTAGCACAAGTTCAACCTTCCCTAGATGCTATTCTCAATACCCACAAAACCTACCCAAATGCACAAAGGATACAGGCTTTTCAAAACCTCATATTACAGATACAGCCCAATCAAAGTTACACAGTAAGATTTATCATGAAACATTTGTGAATGATGGCATCATGCATAGCAATAGTACTGCATGCAAGACTTAACATGAGACCACTGCAACAGTGTCTCTCACAACAATGGTCTCAAGCAAAGGGTCAATTACAGAATCTAGTGTTGCTAGACCCCCAAACTCACAAATCTCTACAATGGTGGACTCACAACAACTTAATAGAAGGTTGGTCATTTCAGGACACTGTGCCTCAGACCATAATCACAACAGATGCGTCAATGACAGGTTGGGGAGCTCAACTCAACAACCTAACCGTACAAGGGGAATGGAATTAAACGCAATTAACTTATCACATAAACCATTTAGAATTGTTAGCTGTGTTTCTCGCCCTAAAAACTTTTCAACCCCTACTCAGGCACAAAACAGTAGTAATAAAAACAGACAATATGACAAAAATGTAGTATCTGAAGAAACAAGGTGGAACACATTCATCTCAACTGTCCCTTGTAGCCTAAACAATATGGAAATGGGCAATTCACAATCAGATGTATTTGCTAGTGGAGTACATCCCAGGGATACACAACCAGCTAGCAGACCTACTAAGCAGGACGCAGCAACAAATACACAAATGGGAAATTCATTCTCAGGTGCTTCAACAGTACTTTCAGTTGTGGGGAACACCAGACATGGACCGTTTCTCAACAAGCGAAAAAGCAAAATGTCAAAACTTTGCATCCAGACTCCCACTCCCCCTGTCCAAGAGCAATGTTTTATGGATCAACTGTTCAGGGATATTTGCTTATGCTTTTCACCTTCTCTCATTAATTCCATTTCTAGTCAACAAACTGTGTCACACCTCTTTCAGCATGATACTCATAGCTCCGACGCAGGCACAACAACCCTGGTGCACAACACTCTTAGATCTGTCAGTAGTACCACATCGCAAACTTTCAAACAGACCAGACCTCTTAACACAGAACAAAGGTCAGATCAGGCATCCCAATCCCATTGTTCTCAACTTAGCGATTTGGCTCCTGAAGTTACAGAGTTTTGATATTTACACCTTCCATTAGAATGTATGGAAGTTTTAAAACAGGCACATAAACCTACAACTAGACAATGCTATGCTAACAAATGGAAACTGTTTGTTTACTGTTGTCAACCTAAAAATATAGACGCACTTAAAGCATCAATACAAGATATTGTATGCTACCTGCTTCATTTACAAAAAGCAAATTTAGCTTTTTCCTCCATTAACATTCATCTCACTGCTATATCTGCGTACTTACAAACCATACAACATGATTCTCTCTTCAGAGTTCCTGTCATAAAAGCCTTTATGGAAGGACTTAAACATATTATTCCATCAAGAACACCCCCCCCAGTTCCTGCATGGAATCTCAATATTGTACTCACAAGATTATTGGGACCACCATTCGAGCCCATGCATTCAAGTGATATTCAATTTCTCACTTGCAAAGTTGCTTTCTTATTAGTAATTACTTCATGAAGAAGAGTGAGTGAAATACAAGCATTCACTCTGGAGGAACCATTTTTCCAAGTACACAAACATAAAGTTGCCCTTAGGACTAATCCAACATTTTTGCCAAAAGTAGTTTCTCTTTTTCCACATTAACCAGTCAGTGGAGTTGCCAGTCTCCTTCCCACAGCTAGACTCAACTGCTGAGAGAGCTCTTCATACTCTTGACCTTAAAAGAGCTCTAATGTACTTGATAGAACAAAAGAGTTTAGGAACACTAAACAGCTTTTATAGCTTTCCAACAGCCACATAAAGGGAATCCTATATCTAAATAATGATTAGCTAGATGGATTGTAAAATGTATTCAAACATGCTAAATTAAAGCAAAAATACAACTTTTCATAACTCCTAAAGCACAATCTACTAGGAAAAAGGTGCTTCTATGCCATTTTTAGGAAATATACCAATGGCAGACATATGCAAGACTGCTACATGGTCCACACCACATACATTTACAAAGCATTACTGTTTAGATACATTTTCAAAGCAACAGGCCAATGTTGGCCAAGCTGTACTTAAAACATTATTTCAAACTACTTCAACTCCTACAGGCTAGCCACAGCTTTTCTGGGAGAAGTACTGCTTTTTAGTCCATGTATAGCAAGTGTATCTGCAGCTACACATGCCATTGAACAGAAAATGTCACTTACCCAGAGTACATCTGTTTGTGACATGTAGTGCTACAGATTCACATGCACCCTCCCTCCTCCCTGGAAGCCTGTAGTCATTCCAATTCTTATTTGTACATATGAATATATATTTACATTTGCATGGACATCTTATTTACTTATTTCATTTAGTTGTACATTTACAATATTTCACTCTATCACTCCTTCCTATACCCTTCTGCGGGAAAACAACCTAACAAAGGAGTCGATGCCCATTCGCACTATTACAGAGAGGAGGAGTCACTCGATCCTGTGACTCGAAAAAAGACTTCTTCGAAGAAAAACAACTTGTAGCACTCCAGACCCAACACTAGATGGCGGAATATATGCATAGCATGTGAATCTGCAGCACTACATGATGCCACGAACAGATGTACACTGGGTATGTGAAATTTTCCATATATATATATATATGTTACTTCCCTTTTGTAACGAGGAAGTGACGCCACCTGAGCACCAGATGGTGCTATATATGTCTTGTATGTTCTCACATACTAGCAGGCAAAGCTGGAGCAGTATGGTGGCGTCTGGAGATGCTGAAGAGCTGTTAATGGGAGAAAAACATTTTATGATCCAATTTGACACCTAAAAGATACCTTAGGTTGATGAATCTGCAGGAAGATTTAGTATATACAAAAAATAAACAAATATTTTTACAGAATGAAAGTAACATTTTCTTGTGGATTAGTCCTTTTGTGGTAAATGCTGAACAGTTCTCTGACGTGGTTAGAAGCCTTGTTTGATGCATTTTCCCAAGTAGGCTTTCTCTTCTCTACAGATTGCTTTTTGGTAATCTCTTCTGAAATTGTTAGGCAAGTTTGTCTGCTACAGGCTTGATCTTCAACATTTACGTTCAAAGGAGTGACATTGTCTTTTTCGAATGGCCAATCATATGTGATCCATTTATTTGATGCTATGAGTCACTGTTTGGATTTTGCATTATGATTTGCAGCTCCTACTTGTGAAACTGCTTCATTCTGGAATTGGTCGTTCAACTTTATTTAGTTTGGTGAATTCTGTTTCCTTCAGATTGAACATGGTGGAATCGGATTATGCTCCTTTGTTATATGTGGCTGAACAAAGTAACACAGTTTCAATAGATGCAACAATTAGAGACTCCTCTGACCATATTTGTTTTTGTGACTATTTAAATGACTTTCACACTGTGCGTACATGTTTTGATAGTTGCATGCAGCTTTGCAGTTAGATATGCTGCTAGTTTGTTCTCTGCTCTGTTAATCCAAGTTTTGAAATTGTGAGCTCATTGTTTTTTGAGCTATGGTGAGTAGAAGTAAGCATAAATAAAGATCATTTTATATATTTATTGTTCCAAAAAGGAAGGAGCTGTTAAATGTATTTGTGAATTTAGCAATTAGGAACGATGACTATCAACAGTTTTCCAGCAATTCCAGATTGTTCCAGAGCAGTTCCAGCCTCCTTCTGGACATGGCAATATGGAGGCATATCAGGCACCACCTTGCAAGTTGTCCGTTCCTTCTTTGCTTTGCCGGTTAAACCCGTATCCAGAGCTCCCTCCATTATTCAACAGTTTATTCAAAAACATATCTTCTCTTGAAAGGTCTACCATAAACCAATTCTCTGGCAAAGATAATAGGATTAAAGCAGAGCTGTTGTATCGCAGGCTAATGTCCATCTCAGATTCATGCAATGTTTATATTTTGTATGTAGATCTTAAATACAACAACACTAAGGCCCTCATTACGACTAAGGCGGCCTTTTGGAAAGACCGCCGTTGTTGTGGGTGCCAAAAGACCGCCGTATCAGGTCTCACTACAGGATTTCTTACTATTTAAGGGCAGAAATCTCACACCGTCGGCCTGACTGGCGGCAGGTGAGAGGCGGTTCCACCGCCAGCACTGCCACGCCAAAAGAACTCTGCCTGCCCTATTACAAGACGTAATATGGCACAGCGGTTCCTGCACTGCAGTGCAGAGCTGGCATTGGAAAAGCAGACACCATCCCTTCATGGACGACCACCTCGCCCAGACAGGTAGGTGGACCATCCGAGAGGAGGGTAGGGGTCAGGGGAGTGTTGTGTGCATGTGTGTGGTGTGTTCCTGTATCTGTAGCGGTATGGGTGTGCGTGAGGTGAGTGCGTGTATGTATGTGTGCGTGGAGGGTGTGTATTTGTCTGAATGGAAGTGGAGAGGGGGGTGTCGGGGTGTGAGTGAGTAGGTGTGTGTATTGGGATGCATGCTATTAGGGATGTTTGTATGGGTGCATGCGAGTGAGGGTGTATGTCAGGGAGTGTGTTGAGTGGGGTTGCATGTTTGAAGGTGTGTTGATGAGCGGGGGTGCGTGTCTGTGTTCGGATGGGTGGGGGCACATGTCTGTGTGCGAGCTAGTGGGGGTGTCTGGATGTAAGCGTGCCGATGGGTGGGGTGGGGTATGTATTAGTGCGGTTGGGTGCAGTGTCTGGATTTACGTGGTCGGGTGGGGGATGTGTCTGCAGGTGTGTGGACATTTGGAGATACATGTGCCGACAACAGGAATGGGGATTCCTGTCGCTGAGTGCGTTACTGCCAGGGTTTTAGTGGCTGGCTGACTGCAGCAAAAAGCCTGGTGGTTTGCTGGCTCCTAATACGGCCGGCGTTCTAAGGCATGGCGCTGGTCCGGAGGAGCTCACCGCCAGCCATGTAGGTCCCACCTCACAGGTGGCGTTGCAGCAGTTTTGCTTTGGCCAAACCACCGAACTTGTAATGCGTTGGTCTTTACCGCCGGGACCATGGCGGTAAGACGCCACTTCAAGTGTGGCGGTCTTAAGACGGCCGCACTTGGAATGAGGGCTTAAGTGTGATGATCGTGTGTTGATGCACACTAGGACTATCACGGAACAGGAGTGCAAACTGTTCTTTTTTAAAACCGGTTAGGTTGAGCCTTCTTGCTTCCACTCTTAATCATCAGAAGCAAGCAGAGGCCACTAAAAACCAAATTGTAAAATGCTAATTGCAACAAAACCATCTTTGAATCAAAGAGTAATGAGGCAAATGTCTGAGCAAATCGCATTCTATCTAGTAAAAACCTTAACGTAGCTCAGTCCTGAATTACATTTTGTATCTTGCATAAAGTGACCCTCATTTTACTTAGTCACTTTTCCAAGATTCGCCTATGAATACGCTCTGCAGTTTCCTCTCCAGGGGTGCGTTTTAGATCAGGTAGAATTTTACCTTCAGCGGTGTGTCCTAACTCATCTCAGGGATCTCCCGCGGTCTGTGGTATGTGAAGCAAGATCAGACATATCTCATGCTCATTGCTCCACAGTGAGCAAGGAGATTCTATCCAGAGCTGTTCACATTCTATATTTACTGTCCAACTTAGTTTTTTAATGCAGAGAAGACATCCTGTTATACTATTTAGGTGAGCTCAGCTTTAGGGTTTCATGCTTGAAAATTATGTGTAGAAGATGTCTATTCACGAAGTCAGTGAATGTGTTGCTCTGGCCCTAGTTTGTATCTCATTTTCTTCTGTGTAAATAGACCATTCCAGAGCCAAGTTGTTATATCTCTTTCAATTTAGCCTGTGTTTGGCTAAGCAAGACCTTGAATGAGGCACCATTAAGGGTTATTTGGCTGTCTTTTTAGTGATCTTTTTTTTTTTTTTTTTTTTGCTTACAATGCCAGACTTCACTATTAAAATGTATGTGTTCGGCCCTTAAAATGAATAAAATATTTACTTTTGCTTTCCTCATGCATCAATTGGAGGTTTTGTCCTTTTTGATGGCACTGTTCGATTCTATGAATTCCTATTCCACGTAAAATGTTATGTTGAAAGCAGTCTTCTTGGCGACCGATGCTATATCCGGATAAGAGAGCTTTGTAGCTGTGGAAGATCTATAACAATCCAAATCACTGTGATCCACTGGTCCTCAGATTATCCACTCAGGGAAAATTATGTGAAAGGACTGGGACCAGTTGATGTTTTTTTATACGCCTTTGGGACAGGCCCTGACCTTGAGATCACGGTAACCCTTCTTCTAAGGTGGCGGGATGTGGGAGTGCTGTTGTCGGCTCCTCTACCGAGATATCATGATGTTATTGTCCTTGATCAGCACCCTCACAGGTAATTAGGACTCGTGAGAAGCAAATCATTACGAGTCATCAGGTGCGAGTAGTTGATGAAAATAGTTTTTTTTTTTGTAAACTCTTGGGGATTCGGTGACTTGTGTGGAGCTTCCTACAAACTGAAGTGCTTTTTGGTGCTGGCTCATAAAATATACTAGGAATGCTGTGTACACATCTCTGCGAATGTCCTTATAAATTTGATGCTGTATCTATTTTTCATGAATTCAAACTTTTTTTATGACTGCTAATTAATATATGTTAAGTCTGTTGGGTAAATATTTCCAAATTAAAGGTTTTTTATAAGGCCACTAAGCTGACAAATTGGGAGCTTTCCAGTCTGCAAAATGAACGCTACGATTAATACACTTATAGATTTCAGCCTTAAGTGAATCCTCTCAGACGTTACCAAAGGCATATGTCCTGTACGCTTTCATTGGTCATAGTAACCTTTTCATCCACCTTTGCGAGGTCATATTGCTTAGGTAAATTCGAATAAAATAAAGAAATCTAGGTGTTAAAGTAAGCTTACAACATGTGACTTTAAAGTCAGTAAAATAAAATAAAAAACTGAAAGTAAACTTATAATGAGTTAATATTCTCAAGAGTAGCTGTTAAATCGTACTTTCCCTGTAAAATATGCAGTTCACATAATGTGTGTTATTTACAATTTAATGAACATGTTTCAGAGTGACAAAAATGTGAAGACCGAGGATGCAGTGTACTTTTAAGTCATTGTGCTTTCTTGTATTAAGGAATGCAGCGTTTCCGATGTCTTTATAATCTTCTACTATAATTAAAATAAACATGGAAAACTTAGAGCATGTGCCATGGTTACTTCTTTCAGACGAGTAACAATACTGATTGGATGTCGTCCAGCAGTCTGCTTGGCTGAAGTAGGCATTTTAATAAAGAAAAAAACTGTTCTCGCTCGCAACCCCTTCCCGGAATTCTTCCGTCACTAAAACTTGGCATCCCGCATTGTTTTAGGTTTCATTTTATGAACCTGTTACTCGGATATATTCCTTACAAGTCCTTGTACAACTGCTTATGAAAATGTTTTACTTGCCTCAAGTTGATTAATTGCTTGACTTAATCATTGAGTAAAACAGTAAACAGAAAAACTACCCAGCTTCTTGATGCTTTGAGTCTTTATTTTAGAGCTAATGCACACTTTTTTGTACGCAGTATTTGCTACCCAACAAAAAGTTGTAGTGGTGTTGTAGAGTACTTAACTCAGTTCTGATTCTGTGTTTTTGTGGAACTGTAATTTCTTCAGATTTCTTTCAGATGTTTCCACGTACCACACCAGATCTAAAACACGGTTTCCAAAGCCTAGGCTCCATGTGGTGCAGTAGCCATCCAGAATGATACTCCTTAGACATAGACATGAGACCAGTTGTTACTCTATTATCCATGCTACCCCAAGAAATTTCCACTATTTGAGAACCTAGACCAAGGACAGCTATCTTCCGTTAATTAACTTTTTGGGCGTCTCGCTGGAGTGAGTAATATTTGGTCAACAAATAAATCCTGATCCCGATCTAATTGTATTAGAATATAGGCTGAGATGACTTTTCTCGCTACTTTCCTCTCATGAATTGAGGGCAAGTGTGCACTGGTTCTCATGGATGACAAATAGCTATTTCCCACCAGCGCAGGCACAGAGGAAAGGTACTCTCCAATAGTGCAAAGAAGCAATTGGCCTATTCTTGTGAGTTTTTTCCACACTCATACTCACAAGACGTCCATAACAAAACTGTCTTTTGTTCCATTACAAGTTACATCACAGGGTTGAAGGTTGGTGGGAGTTGCCCCATGTTTGTCATCCGGACTCTGAAGTGATGTGTGATTTTCATACACCAGCCCAGTACCTGGGTAAGATGTACCAAGAAGCCGCTCTGGTGTAATGCAGGCAGTTGGTCCTGTGAGGAGTAGAGGTCAGATAAAGGATCAGAAACAACCAAGCTGTATCCCAGGAACTGCATGCCACTTTCCATGATAACCTCAGCGAAGGTGCTCCTCTACCGCATATGGTACAGGGGTAGTTTTTATAATACAAGCACCACAAGGCGTGATAGATATCTTGTCCGCCATATTACAAGTCTGTACATATCAAGTGGCACTCGTAATAAAAGCAGACAGGATATCCATCATCCATGGAATTCTAAATCAAGCCCAAGGATTCTATCCAACATGGTGCCCGAGTAACAGCATCTACTTGGAGCTCTGCCACTAGAAAGATAGCGTGGTGGGTATGGCGATCACAGGCCGTGGATTTGGCTGTCATCTTGCGGGGGCCTGTCGGAGGCTGCCAAGAATACGGTCCAGAGCTCCCCTGCCTTGCTGCCTCCCTCGTGGTTTCAAGGAATAGGGCTGCGAGTCCAGCCGTCAGAGAACTTAAACTGGCGACCGCCATGGCATACAAATAGCGGCTGATGGCGCCCCCTGCACTAAGGTACCAGCGCAGCTTCTCCTCGATCCCAGGACCAGATCACTGCAGGCACACCACACCAGTGCATTCGTCCTCGCGCCCAACACCTGCCTGCAGAGCGGCGGCAGCTGGGGGTGTGGCAGGCCGGGAGGTGGAAGTGGCAGGGAATTCAGAGGCACAGACTCGCGCTGAAGCTGGTAAACCCTGCAAACTTACATGGAACACTGCTGCTGTCTCCAAAGGTACACCGCAAATCAAAGGCCTGGTCTAGTATCAGCCTCCTGCATAGGCTCCTTGTTCCCAAAACAGCGTCACATGATCAGCACTCAGGACCCTGAGCGAATTCAATTGGCGTCGCATCCACACTTAAGCTCTCCACAAAGCTTCTGCACTGGGTGTGCCTGATGTAACATATGCCACTTCTCAGCTTGGGAACTGGTCTAGGCAACAGCTTTCTCACCTCCACGGGGGCTTGCAACACCACATGAAGGTTCACACAAAAGGGAGGCGCTGCTATCCCATCACATCAGAGGAACAACTGGGGGCACAGGAGACTTGGTGACACTGCGCATTGGTGGGGTTGCAGGTCACGATACCTCGACACACCAATAGTGTGTTTGATTCTCGAACAGTACCGTGACCCCTTCACAGGCTCTTCATACATAGAGGCCTACATGTAGGAGGCTGGCCCTCTATGTAGTGTGCAAAACTAAACACACTATGCAGGGTGTTCAGGCAACCACACGTTGGTTTCCAGAGGTAAAAATGAAACCACCTAATGCTCCAATTTTTAAGGTAGCTGATCAAGCAGTTAGGCTAATCCAGGAGATGTGCTAAGCATTTGTTGTACTCACAAATCCAATCATGCACCATACACACTCAATGAATAACTCGAGACCAGAATTTATAAAAAATACTTCAGACTTTTATATACATTTTAAGACCAAGATCTTTAAGGTACATTAAGTACTTTTTGAGATATGCCTTTTTAATAAAGTTAGTCTTTCTGTGCGTAATTATGCACCATAGGAATCAATAGGCAGCCACTTTTAAAAATGCGTTTAAAATCGTACAGTTGGGTTACCAGTCTCTTCTTTTGCAGGATGGTCGAAGCAGTTGGTCTGTACTCTGTGCCAGTGGGAGAGCCTCTCGCAGCTCCCGGTTCTGGCTGGAGTAGAGCTTGAAAGTCTCATGGCACACGGCCATTTGGAGGGGCCACCTGGAAAAGGGGCTGGTTTGCAGATTTTAAGATGGTTCCTTTGGGTCCCCTTGGGCTGATGAAGTCGTAAGGTGTTAAGGACCCAGAGCACACAGCAGTTTCAGCCATTCAGGGCGGCCAGATGCAGGGCGAGTTGGAGGTCTTGGATGCTTGCGCAATGTAACCCTTTGGAGCTGGAGGTAAGACTTCTTCCGGGGGCCTTGCAGGACGACGAGGGCGCTCTGGTAAGAGGTCCCGGGGTGTCACTGAAGTCCCTCCACTGGGGCTTCCTTCTGGTCCAGTTGGAACTCTGGGTGAGCTATTTGTGGTGGTGTCAGACGTGCACTGACCAGTACCAAAGTCAGCACACTTGCAGGTCTCGTCCGCGATTTTGTTGGTGTGTCGTCAGGTCCGGCTGCAACTTCTGGTTGCAGAGATATCGTCCGGTCGGTGAAGTGACCCTCACCGGTTTGCTGTTTTTTTGTAGGTTTCTTTGGTTTCTTGACTGGTGTCTACACTCAGGAGGGAGATCTCAGTCTGTTTGCGAAGCCTGGAGGTCTTCAGGGTCTTTTGAGGTAGGTTCAGAGGTCAGCTGCTCCGCAGCAGTGATTATCGGGAATCTGGTGCAGCAAGCAGGGGTCTTGGAGCCTCTTCTGGTGCCGCAGGTCCTCTTTTCTCATCCTATCGTTTTTTTTTGGTGCTCTCTTTTCTTCCAGATGAATCTGAATTCTTGGTCTTGGGAGCCCACTAAATACTGAATTTAGTGGGCGTTTTAGGGGGAAACTGGTAGTGTCCAATGGGACTGTTACCCTTGGGTGACTACACCCACTACAGTGACCACTTCCTGTGGGGAGGGTCACTTCCCTAAACCTCATTGGCTATTTTCCTGCCTTCCAAAATGGAGGAAAATAAAATGTGTGATCCACTTATCCTGCAAGCCCCCTGGGTGGTGCATGCTCACTGGGACCCCTTCTCCTACCCTTTGTGTGGTTTCCCACGAAAAATGGTGGTCGACTAAGGGGGAAACCATCTGCTGCTAGCAGCCAGCCTGGGGGCTCGAGTTTCAAGGGCAGTAGCTCTTTGAAGCTCACCGCCAGGAGAGTGCACATTCCTGAGAGAGAGGGTGTTAGCTCCTCCACCCAGGAAGGGCATTGTTTTACAAACCAAAGAGCCAGGGCTCTCCCCCAGGTTTGTATATTGGCTGTCTGGACATGGCATGCTGAATGGAACCAGTCAGCAACTATGCCAGTTAGGTTAACCTGTGCAGGGGGCACCCCTAAGGTGATCCCTGGGTACGTTTAGCGTTACATTCAATACTGGTACAAGTTTGCATTTATTATTCTGAGTTGTTTGATACCAAACAATCAAGGGTGCAGAGTGGCCATCATGTAACTGGGGGACTCGTGATTGACCAGTGTCCAGTACATGTGCTTAAAATGGCTTCCCTGTTCACTCACCATGTCCAAGGTTTGGCAAAGACACAGTGGGGGCATAGTGCTCATGAAATCGTGCCCTCACATGCAGTATGGTGTACCCTGCCTTAGGGCAGTAAAGCCCACCAGAGGGGTGACTTACCCATAACATAAGCAGTGTAGGGTGGACAGGGCACACAGGGAGTGTGCCATGTTGAGTTTGCCTTTTTAGGTTTGCCCCAGTACGCTCAGCCTGCAATGGTAGTGCTGGGTGCAGGCCCCTAGAGGGTGTTACAATCAGTGCTTTCTGGCCTTAGGGGCCTACTCCTAATATCCCATGCCCTGGGTACTGAAGTACCCATTTACTGGGGACCTTCAGTGATATATAAGAGTTTATCCAATGATGCCAAACATCACAACAGATTTAGAGAAATTGCTCTGACCCAGGGAACCTGGTTAGCAGGAGTCCTGGGCACTACAACTTCTAGGACACATCAACATCAGGCAAAACGTGGGGGACTAACCATGCAAAAAGAGGCCTTCTCTCACACCACACACCAAGGAAACCCCTTCACAGCATATCGGAGCCCACCAGGGCTTGGGTGTGGAAGTGCACAGGACCACTACCTGCGGCCATCCTACTATGGACTAGCCCCCAGGTGGGCATCAAGGAGGGGCTGCATGCACTGTCTGAGGATTGCACTGTAGGGGTTGTACTGTGCTAGGGTCTTGGTGCTGCTCCTCTCCTCTGCAGTGCTGTGCGACTTGCCCCTTCTTGAGACCCAACATCTTAAAGTGCCTTCGGGAACAACTGCACCCAGACCTAGACTCACATCACTCTGTCTACGCGGCAATATACAGTTCCACTCTGTCTTCTAACTGCGAAGGCATGAAAGATAACACCCTCAAGGATTTGTTCGCTAAGCCTTCTAGTAAGAAGCCTGCCCATAATGGTGACTCTTCAGCGCCCACACTTCCGTCTGTCTCACCCTCTGAATCAAGAACCCAGGAGGATGAGGTGCCAGTCACATGGGCCGCCTTAGAGAACTTGTTCAGTGCCCTCAGAGAAGATCTTGCCGAAACTAGACATGGTAGCAGATGTTAGGGACTTAAAGAAGGACACCAGTGAACTGGTCAAGAGGGTCAGTGCCTGCAAACACACAAGAGGAGCTGGAGAACCACAGACTGAACTACTGGAATTATGGGACAAGAATGTGGAGCTCCTTTACCGACTAGAAGAGCTCAGAAATAGGTCCTGACGTTCAAATATTCGATAAAAGGGGCTCCACACCAGGCAGAGTCAGGGAAGCTCGATGATTACGTCTTTCGCCTGTTTCCCCACATAGCGCCTGAACTAGCGGATCAAGAGGTGGTGCTGGACCACACACACAGAGCAGGCAGCCCAGTCAAATCCCCTGGGATGCCGCAAGACATACTCACCTGCCTCAACTCAAATCGCCAAAAATAAATCAGCACTGAGCCCTATAACTGACCTCTTAAGGAGACAAGGAATACGGTACAAGTGGGGCCACCCCTTCAGATTTACCTTTGTGTGGAATAAAGAAACCCAAAGTGTCCACACTCTGGCGGAGGCCCGCTCGCTATTTAACACAGACATAACTCAAGTGGAGGACCGTGCTAACTCTCAACCAAGGCCTGTTGCGAGATCGCCAGTGGGGACTTGCTGTTAGTCTCTCTCTTCCAAGAAGCATTTCAGCAAGCCTACAGATACTGAAAGCCAAAGAGAGAAAGCAGCACTGCTACGCCAACTACAGCACCAGGAGACCACGTTGGAACCAGAAAATTACTGCAGTGGAAGTAAATCCATGACTGTCATGCCCGGTTCCCTGCAGAATGGCAATAACTGAACACCAGGACACAGGGGCAACTAGGTGCCGCGTTGCCCTCACGGGCGGTCTCCAAAGACAGTTGAAGCTCCCCTTCTCCTGGCCACAGCTTTTATCGGATATGATCACCACCAGCGACATGCGCTCTCTGTTTCTTCTTTGTTTAGTTAGCGGGAGGGAAACTCCCTCAGTTCTATTGTTACATGTTATCCTTCTCCTCCCTTTGCTCGCCTCCATTCACCTTGACATACATGCACCTGGCGTTAGGACCTCTTCACCTTTACGAGGAAACTATTATACTATCGGCACTACCTAGCCCAACTTAGCACTCCCTATGTATTTTCATATGGATAAAATACTAAGCCTTAGTTTGGGATACCTCAGTGCTCCAGCAAAGCATATAACACTTGTGTCCTCCCATAAAGATTGTAAGATTCAGATTATAAGATTTGTTTGCTCCAGGAAACACATCTCATTCGTTCTGACTCGAAACGCCTAAGATCAAGCTGGTTTCACTGTCAATACTTTTTCTCTGGTCCCAGGAAGAAGGTGGGGGTGGAAATACTGCTGGCCTCTAACTTCCCAGGAAGGGTAATACAGACACAAGCAGAGCTACCGGCAGACTTTTATCCCAATACATGGAAATGAAGGGCTATACCTTTACACCTGCCACTGTATACACCCCGAACGAACATCAGGAGACCTTCCTTAGGGAGGTATTGGGGCAGGTGGTGACCACTTCTGGCCTGGACCTAATCCTGGGAGGCGACTTTAATATGGTAGCTGACACAGCACTGGACAGATCAGTGCTAAGTACGGGACCATCAGGAGCCCTTTCATTAACGAACTGGAAATGGCTGTTGGACATGGGGTTGGTAGACATGTGGAGACAGTGTAACCCAGCGACAAAAGCATAGACATTCTTCTTAGCCACTCACCAAACATGTGCCTGAATAGAATTCTTTCTGACTTCCCCGTGCATTAACTTGGCTGCTACGTTAGGAAACATTGGGGTAGCAGCCCTCTCTGACCCCTCACCCATCACCATTACATTGCACTTATCTGGAGCACCAGCATCTCACCACACTTGTCATCTTAACTATAAACTATTCACATATGACTCCAACCTCTCTGAGATAACTGATACCACATGCAACTTCCTTGAATTAATGACACACTAGAGATACCCATTGCTTTATTGTGGGACATTATGAAAGCAGTCGTACAAGGTGGCTTTGTTTCTATCTCGGCTCAGCGTAACAGGAGGGACATATACACTCAATTAGAAGATGAAGTGAGGGACCCAGAAGAGACACTAAATTCACTGGCTCCTTAATAATGCCCCGTCAACTCACAATAGCTCGCAAACAACTCAAAGGCTCTAGGCATGGATAAAGCTGAGGATGCTCTTTTGCGCTCAAAACAGAAATATTATGCAGGAGGTAATAAAGTGGGCCACCTACTGGCTCAAAAGCTCCACGCCCAAACTATATAGCAATGGATAACTGAAATTGAGGGATCACAAGGCAGTCGGGTACAACAGAATGAACAGAATGCACAGGAATTTGAACAGTTAAACTCTAGCCTATATACATGGAAGCCCTCAATATGAACAAGGCTGTAGACTGTTTAGCCCAACTACCACTAACATGACTTCCCCTCGGTTAGGCTTCCAAACTGGACATTTACCCTGATTAAGTCCTTCCAGCAAACCGCCCAGTCAGGATGAATCCACCTCAGACTTCAACAAGGCATTTGGGACTCTTCTGGCCCCGTTCCTAGCTTGCATCTGATTCTTTCAGTGAAACAGGCACCTTTACAGACTCCATGAAAATGGCAATTATCGCAGTCCTCCCCAAGGCTGGTAAGGACACTGTACTGTTCCCCATATCCCTGCTGTGAACGTTGATGCCAAGATTTATACTATTATTCTGGTGTCCCACCTAGCACCCTATATGCAAGACCTTATCAACCCTGACCAGGCTGGGTTTATCCCCAAGAGAGGTTGCAGCCACAACACCAAATGTTCTGCCATCTCCTTGATAAAACACAACCCTAATGTTTGCCGGCACTCTTTTTATCCGTTGACGCTGAGAAGGCCTTCGACCCAGTACACTGGCCATTCCTTCATTTGGTACTTGACCGGGTTGGTTTGTGTGCAAGATTTCAACGCTGGGTTGGATGTAGCTACTTGGACCCTTGGGCAGTGTTTAGGGTCAATGGGCTAAGGTTGCGATCTTTTGTGGTGCCAAGGGGCACCTGTTGTGCCTACCAACTTTGCCCTATATATGAAGCAGTTCGTGGAACAGGTGCACCAACATCCCCATATAACAGGCATCCCAATGGGGGCCAGGGAGCATATGCTGACTTTATATGCAGGCAATGTTTTGATTGCAGTAACACAACCACTCACTTCCTTACCACCACTAATGCACAAAATGGAATATTTGAGCAGGCATCCGGATTCAAAATTAATTTTCAAAAACTCCGGCCCTAAACCTCCCCATCCCTAAGGATGAGCAGGCCCAACTTGAGCGTCTCTTCCATTTTACTTGGGCCACCCAAGTTGTTAAATACCCAGGCCTATAGATCAATTTCACACCGGGGCACACTGCAGATCGCAACTACATTACGCTCATAGCTATCGCAAAACACTATCTCCTCCTGGACAAAATATACACTATCATGATTGGTGCGGCTTGCGGAGGTTAAGATGTCCCTACTTCCCAGGATCCTATATGTCATGCAGACACTTCCCTTGCACACATGCTGGACAAACCACAGCAGCTTATAGATGAATTTATCTGGTCAGGAAGCAAAGCCCAAACAATGAAGAAGCAGGCTTAGTTGAGTCAAGCGGGGGGCAGGAGAGCCTGGGCATATCTCGCCTGGTGCGCTAGTACCAAGCTATGCAGCTGTGGTACCTAGTAGAATGGGCTAGACCTCACACTGAGAAGCATTGGTGCATCATAGACCAAGCTGTTGCTGGAATCCACAGATGGAAGGTGCCGTGGCTCCCCAAGCAACACTGCTCACCAGGTGTTTGTTTCACCTGTCACTACCACAACACCTTTCCTCCGGTATTTCACCTCAGACACCACTGATAAGAAACCCAGACTTACCTCCAGCATTACAGGAATCCTAATTTTATTGTTGGCAGGAGGCTAACTGCAAGAGGGTGGGGACTTAATCGGTCAAGGTGGGATCATGGACTTCCCATAACTCCAAGATGTCTATGCCCTTCCCTCCATTGTATACTGCCAATAGATTGCTATTCGTCACTGGGTTATGCAACCTCATATACTCCCACATACCACTCACACCATTTGAAAAATGACTTCTCCCACGCAACTCTGACAAATGTATCCTCTCGGACAAATATACATTCCTTCTTACGCCTTTGTCCCACTCTAAATCGCCAACACAGTGGGAGTGCAAGCACACTTTTTAACCAATGGAATGGCATGACATTATACACAGAGCCTGCACCTTGACATGAAGCACTTCAGGAAATGAAAAGCTACATAAAAAAGTGCATTACTGGTACTGTACGCCGGGTGTGGTGGTGCAGTGGAAGCCGGGTGGTGATTCCGGCTGCTGGAGGCAATGCGGCCAACCTGGCACACTGACACATCTGCGTTGGCACTGCAACAGTTTTGGACAGACATGCTGGGTAACGTTGACAAAATATGATACTTGTAGAAAATTGGCCCTTTTTGGCATGGTTACCCCCACTTTCTGCCTGACACTGACTTGACTGAGAGTGTGCTGGGATCCTGCTAAGAGGCCCCAGCACCAGTGTTCTTTCCCTAAAACTGTACCACTGTTTCCACATTTGGCACACCTCTGGCACACAGATAAGACCCTTGTAAAAGGTACCAGTGGTGCCAATGGCCCGTGACCAAGGAGGGTCCCTAAGGCCTGCAACATGTATTGTGCCACCCGAAAGGACCCCTCACCAAACACGTGCACACTGCTATTGCAGCTTGTGTGTGCTGGTGGGGAGAAAAAGGTAAAGTCAACATGGCATCCCTCTCAGGGTGCCATGCCTCCACCAACCACTGCCTGCGGCATAGGTAAGTCACCCCTCTAGCAGGGTGCACCTAAGGCAGGGTGCACTGTATCATAAGTGAGGGAATAGCTGCATGAGCAATATGCCCTTACAGTGTTTAAGTCCATTCTTAGACATTTAAGTGCAGTGTGGTCATATTAAGTATATGGGCTGGGAGTTTATTTTTTATCACGAACACCACAGCTCCATAATGGCTTCACTAAAGGCTGGGAAGTTTGGTATCATACTTCTCAGCACAATAAACCCACACTGATGCCAGTGTTGGATTTATTATACAATGCTTTTTAGAGATGCCCCCTGCATTTTAACCAACCCTTTAGTGTAAGGCTGCGCAGTCTGTGCCAGCCTGCCACTAAAAGACCGGTTTCGGGCTTCATAGGATTAGAGCCTTTGTGCTCTCTCAGACCAGAAACAAAGCCTGCTCTGGGTGGAGGTGCTTCACACCTCCACTCCACAGGAACTGTAACACTTGGCGGTGAGCCTCAAAGGCTCAGGCCTCCTGTTACAGTGCCCCAGGGCACTCCAGCTAGTGGAGACTCCAGTCTCCTCGACAAAGCCCTACTTTTGGCAGCAAGTCCGGCGGGAAAATTAGGTAAAACCGGGAGTAGTGACCACTTCTGCTAGGACCACCCCTTAGGTGTCCAGAGCTGAAGTGACCCCCTCCCAGCAGAATCCTCCATTTTGGTTTGGAGGACAGGGGCCAATAGGTTTAGTAGAGTGCCTCCCTCCCCAAAGGGAGTGGGCACTAGGAGGTGCAGCCATCCTCAAGGACAGTAGTCATTGACTACTGCCCTCTGACACCTGTAACACCTCTAAGTCTAGGATTTAAGGGCTCCCCTAAATCTAGCTCACCAGATTCCTGGCAACCTCAAGAAGAAGACTCCAGACACCAACTGACTTAGCCCCTACCGGCCTCTCTGCAGCTTCAGAAGCCCAGCTACCAGCAGGCAGAGCGTCCTGAAGGACCAGGAACCTCTCCAAACACCTAGAGGACTGCCTGCCCACCAGAGGACCAAGAACTCCAGAGGATTGCGGCCATGTCCACAAGAAACTCCAAGAAGGACTCCAGAACCGCTCCGGATCTGCAAGTCCTGCCCACGCTGCACCAGAGGCGCCCAGCCCGTGTCCAGGTGGCCCACTGGTCCGGAGCAGGCCCTCAGGTGATTCTGACCTTGTGTTCACCCTGGGTTGACCCATCCTGACCGCGAGAGAACCAGATGAAGATTCCCAACACCTAAAGGTATCATTGCACCCGTAGCCCCCTGGCCTTGGGAAATCCAACCACCAGACCAGTAACGTTCAGCAGACGGGCCGCCTCCTTGCCCAGCCTGTGGTTTCCCAGAACCGACTCCCTGGACCCAGCCTGCAGCGTCTTTGTGACCCCTAGGGTCCCCCTATTGAAAAGCATTGGGAGCCTGTTTGCATCCTGCACCCGGCCGCCCCTATGCTGATGAGGGTGTATGTTTGGTGCTGACCTGTGACCCCCTTGGTGCTCACCTAAACCCCCTAGGTCTGCCTTCCTGAAATCTTTGCCAAATCTAAGCAAGTGCTGTTGATACATAAGCTTGATACTTACTTGCTAATGTGTTTATCTGCAACAAGATCCTTTTGGTTCTAGAATTAAAGTAACAAAATATATTTTTGCTATTTAAAAACAATTGACCTGGAGTTAGTCATTGAGTGTCTGCCTCATTAAGTAACTGTGTGTGTACAACAAATGGTTTGCACTACCACTGATAAGCGTAACTGCTCGACCACACTACCACAAGCCTCTGTTAAGCCTCTGGGGTCCCCTGCACTCTGTACACACTATGGGGGTCATTATGACCCCAGCCATCGGTGTAAATGTGGCGGTAGTACCGTCAACAGGCTGCCACATTATGACATTGGCAGGTTGGCTCATCCCGCCAATATACCACACCGACCGCCATGGTGGTAACAGCCGCCGGGCCGGAGAGAACAATCTCCAACCCGGCAGCTGCTACTGTACTGCTGGCGGCATTTTGACCGTGCCTACCGCCATGGTTTTAGTGGCGTTCGGAACGCCACGAAAACCATGGTGGTAGGCCCTACCAGTCACAGGAAACTCCTTCCCTGTCACTGGTATGAGGCCCACCCACCCCCCTCTTACACTCCCCAGATGCCTCCATTCACGCTCCCCCTTCCAATCCACCCCCCATACATGCACACTACGCATTCACACACTCACACAGGCATACACGCATGCATCTATTCATTCACGCATGCATCTGTAACACATTCATACTAACACGCATTCACATTTCCATTCATACATTCATTCTCACACACACACACACACACAAACACTACACACCCATTTGCATTCACGCACACACACACACACAAAAATGTGCTCCTGCTGTATGGAGAAATTGATGATGGTAGTGACTCACACATTGCCACGAATTGACAAAACCTGTGGACCTTGTATAAAGTTTTCTGTCAGACGAGTTCAAGGAATTGACCTGCCTAGCCACACACTTCGACTTGTGTAGACCACTCAAGTTAATTTTTGACATATCAGGGTGACTTAATGTGACACGTCCCTTAGCACAATTCTCAACGTGAGCACCTCTGGGATTATCACCTTATACCAGGTCCCGGTATCCCCTATTAGTGAGGTGTAGGCACAGAGGTAGCTGTAGAAGAGCAGCCAAGACTTCTCTAGGAGACATGCAAAGCTCATGTAATACTACTATAGCCACACAGACTCTTGCACATGAAAGAGCCACACAGTGTTACAAAAATAAAGGTATTTTATTATAGTAACACAAATACTAGACTACTGAATAGGCAGTACCCTAACTGGAGGCAAGTTAACACACTATTATATATACATTAGCAATCAGTAAATAGCATAGAAAGTTATAGGCATTTGTAAAAGCAATAGCAAATAGTGTGGGCCCCAGGCGAAGGCCAAACCATATACTAAGAAAGTGGAATGTGAAGGGCAGTCCAAGGAAGTGGAATCGGTAGCAGGGAGCTGGAGGATCTAGGAACCCCAAGAGGTGAGTACCAGAGTGACCCCCAGTGACCAGGAGAGCAGAGGTAAGTTCCTGGTTTTCCCCAAAACCAACAGGAGGACTTTGGAAAAAGGCTGTGCAAGACCCAACCAAGACTGGAAGATCCCAAAGGTGGATCCTGACAGAAGAGGACCTGCAAAGGAAGGGGACCAAGTCAAGTTTGGGTTGGAGTGGCTGGTTGTGGCAGGAGCATGACCAGGTTGACAGTGGGTGAAGAAGGACAGCAGTGCAGCACAGAAGCCGAATAAGAGTCCCAGAAGTGAGGAAAGTGATTTCCCATGTCGGCCATCGAGATGCAGTTGGTCAGTGGTGCTCGAAAACCACCAACAAGCCTTGGCAAATGCAAGCATTGAAGAAGAAGGATTGCAAGGCTGAAGAGGACCAGCAAGGCCCAGGGTACTCGACCCAAGGAGGGAAGTCTGGGGTGATCCTCAGTAGCTGGGAGAGTTGCAAGAAGAGAAAGCAGCCCCCACAGGCATCCTACTGACAGCAGGCACAGGAGTCGCAGAGAGGCCTACTCAGCACACCTAGAGGAGTGTCCCACGTTGCTGCAGCAGCAGGCAGGAGACTTTTTTTATAGGAAAAAATGCTAGTGGCCAGGGCTACACGGAGTCTGAAGATCCCTTTGAGGATGCAAGAGAGACAGTGCACAGGGGTACTGTCCTACAAGGAGAGGCAAGGGCTTACCTTCTCCCAAGTTGGACAGCTGGTAGGGAGTACCAAGGGGACCACCCAGCCCACCACTTGTGATGCAGGATCCATGCAGCTCCGGAGGAGAGAAGATCCACGTAGCCGGTCGTCGTTGTAGTTCATGCCTGCGGATGCAGGGAAGTGACTTCTCCACTCCAAGGGAAATTTCTTCTTACTTTTTGTACAGGCTGAAGACTCATCACCCTCAGAGGATGCAGGGCTGGGGAAATGTTGCAGTTGCTGGAAGGACCCAGAGAAACAGTGTTTCAGCGCAAGGTGCTCACTGGAGTTGCAGAATGTCAGTTTCTGGAGGATTCAGTTGCAGTCCCAGTGGCCAGAAGATGAAGTAAATGATGCAGAGGCGTTCTGCTGGAATCTGGAACTTTGAATCTGAGGATCCACCCAAGAGGAGCACCCTAAATAGCCTAGTTAGGGGGATTGGTCTCCTAGCAGGGTGACCACCTATCAGGAGGGGGCTGTGACGCCACCTACCTGACCTGGCCACTCAGATGCTCCCAGGGGCCTCTGCCCGTCTTGGATTTAAGATGGCAGAATCAAGTGGCCACCTGGAGGAACTCTGGGCACCACCCCTAGAGTGGTGATGGACAGGAGAGTGATCACTCCCCTTTCCTTTGTCCAGTTTTACACCAGAGCAGGGACCGGGCGTCCCTGGACTAGTGCAAACCAGTTCATGCAAGGAGGCCACCAAGCATACCAGTGGCTTGGGGAGGCTGCCCCTTCCAAGCCATGTAACACCTAATTCCAAAGGAGAGTGTGTTACCTCTCTCTCCCCCACAGGAAATCAATTGTTCTGCCTTCCTTTCCTTTGCCTGAACTAGTCAAGCAGCAGGGGGGCAGAAACTTGTCTGAGGGGTAGAAGCAGCGCGGGCTGGCCGGAAAACCCCAGAAGACAGGTGGGAGCAATGCTGCTGGACCTCTAAGGATCCCCCAGAGTGCATGGAATCATGGCACCAGTATTGGGATATGATTCTGACGTGTTTGATACCAAACATGCCCAGGTTCGAAGTTGCCATTATGTAGCTGGACACAGGTAGCTTCCCCGCACTTATGAATTCCAGTGTAATGGAGCTGGAGTTTGTAGGGGCACCTCTGCTCATGCAGGGGTGACCTCACACACAGGTACTCATACCCTGCCCTCAAGGCTTGGGGGACCTACCATAGGTGTGACGTACAGTGACCTGGTGCAGTGACCTTTAGTGAAAGGGTGCATGCACATTTTCACGCAGGCTGCAGTGGCAGGCCTGCAGACACATTTTGCATGGGCTCCCATGGGTGGCACAATACATGCTGCAGCCCATGGGGAACCCTTGGTGCCCCAATGCCCTAGGTACCATATACTAGATATTTGTATCAGGGCAACAGTATGACAATTGTGGGATGTGCAGAGTACTAAGCAACCAAATTTAGAGGAAGAGAGAACAATCACAGGGGTGCTGGTTAGCAGGATCGCAGTTAAAACACACTGACAGCAGGTAAAAAGAGGGTACTTTCCTACAGACCCCCACCGGCATTGGATGTAGGTTGGTTGTTGTTGTATTGTACCCCTGTTTAAAACACTAAAACATAATTACACCTAAATCAAGCCCAATGTTTTAATTCTTCAGGTAAGAACAGAAAAGTGAGAGGGTCTCAAAAGCTTCACTTAGACTAACCAAAACACTGGCTCACAAAGGAGGAGCTAGCCTTCATACTATCCAGTCATCTAGGATTTGTCCTAGACATCTCTTGAGGAACAAAAGGCAGAGCGTGGCCAGGGAACACCCCTGCTGTTCAGAGAGCCTGCTGTCCCCTTGTCCTCCCTCACCCGAGTGATTTAATTAACTGACAAAAAAATAGGTCTGAGTTAAGGTTCTGTCCGGGTTCTGCAACTCACGTAGCCAGTGTGGAAGATGATCCTCATCTTCCATTTTGTAGACAGTACCAACTTCAAAGTGGATTCTGCAGTGCCCATAGCCTAACATAGCACACATACTCCTTGCATGCTTCTGCCATGCACTAAAGGTATGCACACCTGCAAACACACTACACTCATGCATACAGGGAAGTAGTGTAGGACCTATTTGTACTCAACAGACAATTTATATGGTGAAGCCAGTAGTTCTCTTGCATCTCTAGGTGGCACCATCAGTACCATACAGTCGATTGAGGGAACAGTAGTCCCGCACTTTGCAGAAGGTACGCTTGGTCCATCCCGTTAGATCAGAGTGGCCCTCTTGGTGACATCACTTTACTGTAACTAGCTACAGCAGCCCGAAGTCTACACACGATTGTCATGTGTGCTGAGACCAAATAAAACGATGCAGTTGAACAGAAACATCCTTACTTAACGTTTTAACTTAATGTATAGACTCTCATTCGCAAATCATATAGAAAACATTCCTTTACAAACATATATACAGCAGATTCCTTACTTCTGAATTTCTCCCCAGGGGTCAGACTGGATCCGGAAGGTTTTTTGTGAGTACCCCTGTTCGCCCATAGGTGGCGATGGTCAGCTGCTCATGGCGGCGTCAGCATTGGAAGGTCTGCTTTTCCTATATAGGTTCCACCTCGGCGCGCTGACGCTAGTTCTTTTCTTTCTGGCCAGCCCTGCGCAAATCTGGAAAGGGCTACCCTTTTGTCACTTTTTGACAGGATTATTATTTATTTATTTTAAACTTTTTGTAGACTCTTTTAGAGGTTTTCTACCTTCTGGTGTGTTAGGATGTCTGAGGAAAATAGGTTTTAAACCTTGTGGTGCCTGTCACTGCACCTTGTTGGTGACAGACCTACACCTTGTGTGCCTGAAGCACAACCACAACTCTAAGTTGTGCTCCAACTGCTGGGTCATGGCACCTGAGGATTTGAGGAAGTTGAGGGAAAGGTCCCAGGATTGTTCCAGGAGTCCCAAGTCATCTTTCTCCCACTCAGTCATCAGGACATTCAGGTAAGAAGCACAAGAAGTTGAAGTGCGCTTCGGCTTCTCCTCCAACGCGACAAAGGAACATCGTCATTCGAGTTATGGTTCATACGAGCCTACACCGGGGCCGACTTCGCCCTTTCCAGGAACTGGGACGACCTCCACTCAAATTAAGGAATTTTATGAGGCAATGCTCCTCATTTTTGAGTGGGCTAACCCTCCGTAGTGCCTCCGAGCCTTGCAGGGTCAGAGGGGCCCCCTTCTGGTTCTGCGCTTTCAGCTTTGGCCCTGGCTCCGATGGGCCCCAATGGATCCGATCATGGATCCAGACTGGTGCTGGTCCCAATGTTATTCCCATATCTGACACGGAGCCGGATCAGCGTTGTCCAACTTCATAGTAAGCCAGGAGCACTTTCAGTTTACTGTGCTCCCTTTCAGCCTTGCCAGCGCAGTTCGGGTGTTCACCCAGGTGATGGCGGTGGTCGCAGCTTATCTGCACAGATCAGGGTGATCAGTCTTCCCCCATTTTGGCGACTGGCTCTTAAAGGCGGGAGGTCAGTGGACCTCCTGTATTCGCTGGGGTTCACTATAAACGTGCCAAAGTCACACTTGATTCCCTTACAGATGCTCCCTTTCATTGGAGCTGTTCTGGACAAAGTTTAGTTTCTGGACTATCCTCCCGAGCGGCCAATCCAGGATATTCAGGCTGCGATACCAATGTTTCAGCCTCTATTCTGGATTTCTGTGAGAATGACTCTGCGGTTGCTGGGCTGCTTGGCCTCCTGCATCCTGCAGGTGACACATGCCAGATGGCATATGCAGACTCTGCAGTGGGGCTTGAAGTTCCATGGGCGCAGGCATCAGGGGAATCTCTCAGACAGGGTCCAGATCTCGGAGGGAACTGCCTGAGATCTGCAGTGGTGACTTACGAACCGCAATTGGGTCAGAGGCACAGGTCACTCTCCCTTCACCAAGCAGATCTGACAGTAGTGACAGAAGCGTCACTCCTGGGATGGGGTGGCCACCTGGGAGAGGCGGAGATCAGAGACATTGGGTCTCAGGTGGAGTCCAGCCTCCACATCAATATGTTGGAGCTCTGGGCGATCAGCCCAGCAATTAAAGCATTTCTTCCCTCTCTCAAAGGGAAGGTAGTGCAGGTGTTCATGGACAACACCACCGCCATGAGGTGCTGAAACAAGCAGGGCAGGGTGGGGCTGTGGACCCTTTGTCCAGAGGCTCTGCGCCTCTGGACATGGCTGGAACAGCAGGGCATATCCCTGGTGGTTCAACATCTGGTGGACTCTCTGAACAACAAGGCAGACGAATTCAGCCAACAATGCTTAGTCAATCACAAATGGTGTCTCCATCTAGAGGTGGCGCAAGGTCTCTTTCAGCGGTAAAGACAGCCTTTGTTAGATCTGTTCGCCTCCGCAAAGAACACGCAGTGTCTACAGTTTTGCACGTTGGAGTTTTCAAGGCGACACTCGCTTGTTGCCTCTTTTCATCTCGAGTGGAGCTCAGGCCTCCTGTTCGCCTATCTGCCTATACCTCTTCTGCCCAGAGTTCTCAAGAAGATCAAGAATGACCAGGCCCAAGTAATCCTTGTGGCTCCAGACTGGGCACAAAGAGTCTGGTATCCGGAGCTTTTGAGCATGGCCATCGATCATCTGATCAGACTGCCCCTTTGGGAGGAACTTCTGCTTCAGCAGCAGGGGAGGGTTCTCCTCCCGAACCTCTCCAGTCTCCGCCTTCTTGCATGGCGATAACACAGCAGCAGTTGACAGCTTTTGACCTTTCCACCTGAAATCTGTAACGTTATCTTGGAAGCCAGGCGTCCCTCTACCTCCACATTTTGTTGGAAGAAATTTGTGGCATTGTGCACAGACAAGTCTGTTGACCCCCTTGCTGCCCATTTGTCTGAGACGCTATTGTTTATACTTTAGTTGGCCCAGTAGGGCTCTGCTTTGGCACTCTCAAAGGTTGCTTGTCTCCAGTCTGCTTTCTTGTACTGTCTGATCAGCCTTTTTTTGTTTAAATCGCCTATTGTAAATTGGTTTCTTAAAGGCCTAACTCATGTTTCCTCCTTTCCCATTCATTATGCCCCAATGGGACTTGAATTTGGTTCTGGCATTCCTGATGTGTACTCCTTTCGTAGCCTCTCCACAATTGTCCTCTGAGGCTTCTCACTTTGAAAACAGCCTTCCTTGTGACCATTACATCTGCAGGCATGGTGAGCGAGCCGCAGGCATTATTATCTAAACCTCCCTACCTTTCCATCAAACCTGACAAAGTGGTGCTTCGCATTCAGGCTTCCTTTCTCCTGAAGGTGGTTACTCCCTTCACTGTAGGCCTATCCATCACCTACCTAACTTTTTACACACACCCGCATCCTTCTAAGGAAGAGAAGAGACTCCACTGCCTGGGCCCAAAAAGGGCGTTGGCGTTCTACCTTGATTGTACCAGATTTACGGATGGATGATCAACTCTTTGTGGTTTAGGTGGGTGTGAAGAAAGGTCGGCAGTGCAAAAGAGAACCATTTCCAGATAGTTCGAACTCTGCATTAAAAATGTGCTACGCATTCACTAAAAAGCAACCCTCAGAGGGCTTGCGTGCTCATTGTACCAGAGCTAAAGCTGCAACCACTGTGTTAGCATACAGCGTTCCAGTCCTAGACATCTGTCAGGCAGCAACGTGGGTATCCCTGCACATGTTTACCAAACCTCATGCCTGAATAGTCAGGTCTGTAGGGACTGGCACTTTGCCTGTTTGGTCTTGCTTGCGTATCTATTCTAAGTTAAGGAATCTGCAACTAGATGTCTCTATCAGATAGGCAAGATACTTACGTTCGGTAACACTTTATCTGGTAGAGACAGTATTTAGTTGCATAATTCTTACCAACACATCCATCCTCCCCGCTCTGCAAACTGATTTCTAGGGACAAGGACTTCCCTTTCAGGACCCTATTTTTGGCGCATCAGAGGTCAGTGTTCTTCATGGCTCTGCGCTTCTGGCATGGAAAGTCGTGAAAAGAAACTATCATCAGCGTACCAGGGTGGCATCTGTATAGGACCCACATCATGCCCAGCGCACATGACGCCGCCAACGCACATGGAACCGATCTATGCCACCTAATGATGGGGGTAATGATCGAGAAAAATCTCCGGATCCAGACTGCAGCCTTGGGGAAATTCGAAGGTAATAAATCTGCATCTAGATATTGTCTCTACCAGGTAAGGTGTTACTAAAGGTAAGTAACATGTCCATTGATGACATCTGAAATTGATTTGGTTTGGCTGTGCAAAGCATATGGTTGGCTGAGGCACCATCCAGCACCCAACCGGCCACGAGCGACACAACTCCCAGTCACAGATACACCCTTTGCCCATGCCACACTATAGGGTTCGCCACTGGGCCTATACTGTGGTCAGACCTGACGACAACAATCTACCACAGTCGCACAACTCCCCATGGACACTCGCCTCACTTTTTTTTTTTTTTTTTTTTTTTGCTTTTCTTCCACGATACTGTGGCATAGACAAGCTTGCCAAGGTACAGGGGGACGGTGCAAGCTTCATCCTTTAGCACGTGCACAGTCCCCTGGCACCCTGCGGTATCACTGAGGTACTTCACAGTGGGCCTTACAGAGTCCTGCAATATCCCCTCAGGGCTTCACCAGAGGCCTCACCAGTTCCTGCTGCCCATTTCTTCTTATTATTATTTTGGGCCCAGTGAGAGTTTCTCGGGGAACTCCTCTAAAGGGCTAGGGGTTGGGGGTTCCCCTTCCCTGCCCTCTTGTACCTTATGTTTTTTTTTTCACAAACTCAGGAAATTGGGACCAAGTCCTTGGTCTTAAAATTGCAGCTGCAATATTTCTATTGCTGTTGCCACCAGCTAAACAGCCCACAGACCCAAAGCGGTCGAAGGAAAAAAAAAAAAAAAAAACTTTTCACCAATTCAGAATGTTCTTTCTTTTTTTAATTTAGAGTACCACATAAGTACTGGGTTACTCCTGCAAGACCAACCGTCGAGATAGCACTATATTTTGAAGCATAATTTCTCAAAAACGGCTGAACTGATTTACACCAAATCACACATTCTGAATAAAAATCTAGCTTTCTGCCAGATTTAGTGTAATGCTGTTTGGTGGTTTTTCTGGAGGCATTGCTTGTGGAAAAGGGTTTTGGAACTCCTCTGGCCCCACTCGAAGGATCTCCCTAATACTTTCCAGGAAGGAGCTGAGGCCCATTGCCACTATGTAGTTAAAGTTAGGACCACTTTTATATACTTATATCTAACTAATTATCTAGTACCTTAGAACTTATCCATGTGCTCCTAACATTCTAGAAATCTGAAGTACAGAGGGTACTGTCATAGCATCAGAAACTCCTCTATGTGTCATCTTTAATGGTCTTTAAACACAGTATCTGCATATCTTGCCTTAGTGTTTGAATATTTGGTCTATGGCGAATCAGCAGAAGAAATACAGAATCTATCAATTGTTACCGAGGGTAACAATCCCCTAAAGGTTTAGGCTCTTTGAGATGTATGCACCTTGTTATGACTGGGCTCAACTTTCTTTTTTAGGTGTCACCTGCACAGCACTTGTGCTGTTCTTGTGAAATCTTTTGTATTTAATATAAATCTTAAAAAGGTCTTACAGAGTAGAGGCTTGCAGGCCACGAAAGGGACGGGGTGGAGAGGAGGTGCTCGGGTGGTGGAGGGGGAAGCGGCGGAAAAATTTAATTAAATAAAAAAATAAATACCTAAATAAATTTTACAAAAACGCTTCAGCGTGGTCCCTCATCGCTGCTGCAGGCACAGGCTCCCAGCCTGCCCTGCGGCCAATCCTGACACTGCCCAAAGCAGCGTCAGGATTGGCTGGGAACGCCCAACAAGAGCGCTCCCAGGCAGACTGGGAGCCTATACAGACTCTCTCCAGCCCAGCAACACAAGTTGTTAAAGTAATCTTGCTGTAGCATCTTCTGACGTGTAATGGTCATTTGACATCTGTGTGCATGCCTTTCGTACACTTCTGCACTCCAACAGTCAATGCTCGCACTAGCTGCCTCGAGTGCCTCATCCACAGCTTCACAAACAAAGACCCTACTCTGGCCATGATAATCGGGTGAGCTTTAGGCTAATATCTTTTTTCGGGCAAAAAAGTATCAATTTGCCATAACTGTGAAGAATTCATTAGAATTTTGGGCACCTCTGGGCTCCCAGGGAATTGGCATAAAAGCATTCACTTCTCTTTTTTGTGTTGACAAGTATTTCATGTTTTGGGCCTCAGTCCGTGGCACACCACCTTTCCCGTGATTGATCATCAGAACAGCAAACTTGTTATGCAGTGGACCTCTTTAAAGGCACACAGACCCCTACCAACCTGTTCCATGTGTATTTTGTCAGCTGCAGTATTCAGGCACCACCGGAACAGCGTTGTTTAAAGGGGAAAATACCACTTTTTATAAATAGATCAGCAGGCTTAAGAGCAGAGATTCATCGGTATCAATTTAAGGCTTCTGTCTTTGTTTTCAGTCGCACAGTGTTAATTGCATCTCCAGCATCCATGTTCCTCATTGTGTAGTTGTGGGTTGTGTCACAGCTGTTGCGTTTCTTTGTGTACATGCACACATTCTTGTATTAGGATGCTCCTCTGGAGTTTATAGTGTGTGTGTCTGTCTGTGTGTGTCATATTTGAGTTATGGTGTGTGTTTGTCTCTGTGTTTTTCATATTTGGGTTAGATTGCGTTTGTTTGAATTCAGACTTGAGAATTTATGTGGACAGAGTGTGGAATAACCACTCTCTTAGTTTACTGTTGCCATATAACCTATAACCCACTACTAAAGTAGTCGGTGAGCCATCTCCCTGAACTCAGGGTGTGTTGGTTGCCTAGCTGTGTAGCTGTTTCTGAGCTGTCTCTTTGAGTTGCATTGTGTTTGCATTTGATCGAGTGATGCAGCTATAGTTAAGTCATCTATTTGAGGTGCTGTGTGCAGTTGGGCAGCTTGTATAGTCGAAGTTCAGCTGTCGCTCTAATATCAGTGGACTTGGTGGTTATCTTGTGCTATTTTGGTTAAGCTTTCATAATTATTTTGTTTTTATATATCCAGTCATGTTTTGGTGGTTCAACTATCTCTTTAAGGTGCCGTGCATACGTACATAGCCAGTCAAGTAATGGTGGTGGAGCAATGGTATTGTTGCATGTGGTCCAGTTGCTTTTCAACTTCACTTTCTTCACTTACTGATCAGTATGTTTGCAATTCACTTAGTTGTGCAGTAATGGCTGGGATGGCACTCTGCCAGTGTGCTTGCAGGTTGTTTAGTTGTGTAGCTGTAGTTAAGCTGTCTGTGAAGTTGATTGTGTTTCCATATGGTCTAGTTATGCAGAGGCAGTTGAGCTTTCTCTCTGAAGGCAGTGTGATTGTGGGTTGCTGTAGGAGGCTGGCCTGGTTTGTAGTTGGTACCAAAGGTACTTACACCTTTTACCAGGTCCAGTTATCCCTTAATAATGAAATGTAGCCAGTGTATAGAAGCCAGGCTATCTAGAGGTAGCTGTAGGCAGAGCAGCCAAGGCTGAACTAGGCGACATGCAAACCTCTTGCAATACCACTGTAGTCACACAGCACTCACACACATGAAAGACAGTACTCAGTGTTACAAAAATAAAGGACAAAAATATCTTAGAGGCTATACTCCCTTAGGAGGTAAGTATTATACACAATATATACACTAGTAACCAGAAACAGATACATACACAGTCAGAAAACAGTGCAAATGGTGAAAATCACAATAGGTTGCAATGGGCCAATAGGCACAAACCATATACTAAAATAGTGGAATGCCAAAGTCGGTTTCCCACCTAGGAAAGTGTAGTGTGTGGAGGGGCGCTAGGAATGTAAGAAAACACCCAAGGTAACTAATGGACCCCACCTCAGAGCCCAGTAAAACAGGAGTAAATCCAGTAAGTTTCCTGAAACACACAAGAAGTAATGATAGAAGATTATGCAAGAACCAGGAGAGACTGCAAGACACCAGCCATGGATTCCTGGGCCTGAAGACCTGTGGAAGAAGGGGACCAAGTCTAAAAAGCACTGAAGAGTCCAGGGAGAACAGGAGCCCCTGCTAACCGGGATGAAGGTGCAAAAGAAAAACCACCGGTGAGAAGACAAAGTCAGTATTGCACCAAAGAAGACCGATGCACATTTCTGGTTGGCGCAGAAGATGTCCCACGCCAGATGGATGAATGCAGTCTGGTTTGCGTCGCTGGATTCCGGCAACAAGCCTTGGCACACACAAAGCTCGCAGTTAGCGGAAAATGGCGCTGCCCGGGACCAGGAGGGAATTTGTGACCTCTACCCAGGAGAGGGAGCCAGAGGGGCCTCTCTGCAACTCAGAGAGCCCTCTGAAGATCAGGCATATTGCGCACAGGAGTCCCACAGCACAGGGACAAAGAAGGTGCAAATGGAGGCCCATGCAGCACAACACAAGGGGATCTCACGCCGCCGGAGAACCACTCAGGAAGCTGTGCGTCGCAGGATGGAGTGCTAGGGGCCTAAGCTGTGCTGTGCACGAAGAACTTCTTGGAAGGTTGCACACAAGCCTTGGCAACTGCAAATGATGCGGTGTATGGGGGTTCTGTCTTGCGTGTGGAGGCAAGCTCTTACCTCCACCAAAGTTGGACAGCTGGATATTGGGACTGTCGGAGTCACGTTAGTCCACTACCCATGTTGCTGGATCCACGCCTGTCGTCTGGAGAGGGGACCCAAGCCACTGGTTGTTGCTGCATAGAAGTGCCTGCTGAAGCAGGGAAGTGACTCCATGGGAGAATTCTTCGGTTCTTCTGGTGCAGGCTGAAGACAGGCAGTCCTTGGAGGATGCACGACCTAGAAACTGTTGCAGTTGCTGGCAGGAACTGAAGTTACAAGGTTGCAGAAGTCGTCTTTGCTTCTTTGTTGCAGTTTTGTAGAGTTCCTGAAACGGTCAGTGGCTGTTCCATTGGTAGAAGATGAAGTAAAGGATGCAGAGGATTCCTGCTGAAGTCTTGCAATCCGGATCTGAAGAAACACCCAGAGGAGAGAACCTAAATAGCCCTGAAAAGGGGATAGGTCACCTAACCAGGTAAGCACCTATCAGGAGGGGTCTCTGGTGTCACCTGCTGGCACTGGCCACTCAGATGCTCCCAGGATTGCCCACCACCTTGGAATCCAAGATGGCAAAACCCAGGGACACTCTGGAGAGATCTGGGCACCACCCCTGGGGTGGTGATGGACAGGGGAGTTGTGACTCCCCTTTCCTTTGTCCAGTTTCGTGCCAGAGCAGGGACTGGGGGTCCCTGAAATGGTGTCGTTTGGATTATGCAAGGAGGGCACCATCTTTGCCCTTCAAAGCCTTTCAAAAGGCTCTGGGAGACTATTTCTTCCATGCCTCTAACACCTATTTCCTGAGGGAGAGGGTGTTGTAATACCTCCTCTCCTAAAATAAATTAATTGTTCTGCCTTCCTGGGCATGAGCTGCTCAAGCAACAGGAGGACAGAAACCTGTCTGTGAGGTGGTAGCAGCTGTGGCTGCCTGTAAAACCTCATAAGGCTGGTATGGCAGTACTGGGGGTCCACTGTAGAGCCCCCAGAGTGCATGGGATTGTATCAGTATTGGGGTACAATTTCCAGTTGTTATACACCTTACATGGCCATATTCGGGGTTACCATGATGAAGCTGGACATAGGTATTGACCTATGTCCATGCAAGCATAAAATGGCGTCCCTGCACTCACGAAGTCCGGGGAAATGGGCCTTGGCAACGTGGGGGCACCCCTTCTAGTGCAGGGGTGCCCTCACACACAGGTACTTTACACCCAGCCTTCAGGGTTGGAAGACCTGATATATAGGTGATTTATAAGTGACCTAGTGCAGTGAAAATGGCTGTGAAATAATGCATGCACTATTTCACACAGGCTGCAATGGCAGTCCTGTAGAAGCCTTTGCATGGGCTCCCTTTGGGTGGCAAAAAAATGCTGCAACCCATAGGGATCCCCTGGAGCCCCAATGCCCTTGGCACCTAGGTACCATATACTAGGTACTTATAAGGGGGGGGGGGCATATGGCAATTTGGAGTGAAATACTGAGTTACCAGTATGTAAGGACACATTTGGAAACGGAGAGAGCATGAGCACTGGGCTCCTGATTAGCAGGACTCCAGTGACAATTTAGACAACAGTGAAACACACTGGCAAGCAGGCCATAAACGATAAGCACTGGGGTCCTGGCTAGTAGGATCCCAGTGACACAGTCAAAACACACTATCAGACAGGCCAAAAATGGGGGTAACCATGCTAGAAAGAGGCTGCTTTCTCACAGTTGCCCAGCTGTACAATTGTGGTTAAGCTGCCTCCTTGAGATTCCTTTTGTTGCATGCAAGAGAGTGTATGTAAAAATCTTTCCAATTTAAGGTTTCTCTGAGTTTATGGATTTGCAAGTACAAATGACGTGCCTGAGCAGTGCCTCTTGCTCGGACAACTGGTGGGATTTTAAAATTGAATCTTTAAGTAAGAACGTATCCAGCCAGTTGTGTATGTCGTATCAGTTGTAACTGTTTAGCAGGTGAAATCAGTTGTGGTAACATCTTAAAGCAAAATATATTGCCTTTTTGTCATTAAACAAGTCATAACACTAACGGAATTTCAATAAATTAAATTGTAGAACTTCACAACTTCTTACCAAGTCACTGTTATTAATTACATAGTCGAACTCTAATACATTTACCAATGCCTTTTACTGTTAGTACTCAACGCGCAGCTTCCTCTTTGACAGATTACTTCTATTTTTTTTTCACTTCACTGATGGTTTCAGGTGATTAACAGGCTTTTTGGTGTTCTCTTGTAGTTCCATGTCAATTGCCGCAAGCCTTGTAAGCGAAGACACAAAGACCAAGTTTTTGAACAAAATGGGCCAGCTGACCACTTCCGGTGCTATGCTGGCTAACGTTTTTCAGAGGAAGAAGTAACAATGCAGAGACTATCGTGACAAAACACTATGATGGACCTCATACAGATCTGTTCTTTGTACTTGAAGAACTTGTCTTTTTATTTTCTGTTTCATGTTCTAATATATTTTATTCTAACCTCCAAAGATATTTGCACTTCATTTGAACATTGCAGTGTGCCTGTTCATTCTTGGTTATAAGTGTGGTTCATAGAAGGAAGAATCCAGAGTCCGTCTCAAATCCCTGTTCTGTGTTCTTTCCAGTATCGTTTTTATAGTGATTTTTATTATTTCTGATGGGATATCTGCAAATACAAGTTATGCACTGCGCCATTACAATGGTACTTAAATAATGTAAATTTGAAGTCATTGTCATAAAGTAATAACGTGTAAATCATTTGCGTATTTAAATTATGGAAGAATAAAATCGACTTTTTTTAATATATTGTTTATAAACTGACAAAAAAGCACTACCAGCATTACCCTGTGCCTTTGAGTCCCCTAAATAATAGGATTGTTAAGCAGAGAAGCTGCTGCAAGACATATTTTTTCTCAGACTTTATCTGCTGTGGAACATAAGCATGTATTAAACTCAGTAGCTGTAACCCGTAAACAGAAACTGATCACTATATCAGGGTTGCTGAAATGTTCACATCTAAATAAAGATGAAAATGTAGAACAGCAGTTTGATATGGCAGACTTATTTAAGAACACACATACAATTACAAGCAAAATATTAAAAACGTTTGATAAAGTGTGATCAGTTGTTCCACAGCGCCGGACTCCAGTGTGCTACAGTCCTTTATGAAGTTTGAAAGAAAGCGCACCATGTGGCTGCAGTTCATATTGCTGCTGTTAATTTCCTCAAAGCCACTGAATAATATGCTGTGTACTGTTTTATTTTATTAGCATTAAATGTTCCCGCATCCTTGCCCCAGGCCACCTGTACTAAATATATCCCGAAGGAACAACTGTATTCAGTAACATAGACAAGAGAATGTTTTTATAGGCATAAAACGCTAACTGCCTAAGTCTTAATTGCCCCTTAATTCAGTCTCCAGTTAAATGTCAGGCTGATGAACCCGCTTTCGTGGAGTTTGCCCTCTGTTGGGCAGTGACTGTCATCGTTAATGTCACCCATTTCGTAAAAGGAAGGTTGTGGCTCTGTTGCACCATCGTTTTGAGTGAATCTGTATCCCCTCTCCCCGTAAACTGAGAGAATGAATGTGGTGAGATTCACTCACTTCAAATGGGCCCAGACATAATTACAATTACTGCCCCTTTTATAACACTGGTTTATCATAGTAACCATTCATTGCAGGAAAATATTGCCCCACTGATATGCCATGATGAAGTGTGTTACAAACAGAATCCTTGGAATACCCATTATCACCTTATACTGAAATGCAGACACATGAAGCACGTACTTTAAAAGCCAGAGCTTTTTTTTTGTTACACCATGTTTTTAATGTACGGTAACTGTTCTCATCAAACTTGTACAAGGTGAGCGAGCGAAATAAGTGCCTGTATCGCGGGTCGGGCACCACTTTGAGGCACTGCAAGTTATAAGATGTATATATAGACTTTAAATGTCCAGGGTTATTTATTTCCTTTTGCTTTCCTTAGGTCATTTTCAAAATTCAGACGTGGGAGCATTCTGTACTCAGGCAGGATGTGTCATAATTGAATTTGGTTTCCAGGCATCCTGGGGTGAAGGAAAGAGTTTATGGAACTGTTATTGGTTAAATTAGGGTTTTCATACTTCTAGTAGTATGCTGTATCTCTTCTGTTCGATTTTGGTTCATTGAAGCCATTTTTGCTTCGCCTTGTGCAGATGTAAAGGAGAAAAGCAACAGATCTGTACTCTGTATTTAAAAAATAAACATTAATTTTACCTTTTGAAAACATGCTGTTTTTCCGAAAACTATGGAAGTCTGCTGCTTTGAGATTTTGTTGGAAGTGAATTTCAGTCAAAGTAATATGGACTTTTTGTAAAATAAACAAATAAGTAAAATTATTATTATTGTTACTGGAACAAATAAATGTATTATCTGTGCCAAATCATACAGATGCGCTGTATATCTTTATAGAATCGTCCAAAATATTTTAGTAAGACGTTTTTGTGCACTATCCATGCTTCCTATTGGAAAATAGACTCGTATCTAGAATAATCATTTTCGTCAAGCCATGAATTTAAGTAAATTTAAACTGCCATTCGTGAGGTTTATGTACACATCACAATCAACTCTGCTGTCAATCTCAAAATGGAGCATGCAAGTGAATGTGCATGGTAAGAGCCCCCCAAGGCCTCAATTGGTGTTCCTTAGAGCTGAGCTGTAGCGAACTGAGAAGGAACCTTAATTTGCTGTTGCTCCTTTGGTGCTTAGATAGAAAAACCTTGTTTCTGCCCTCCTTTTATTGACACTGTGCTCCCCTGGTAGCAGTAAACGGACGCCACCAGCGCAGCCAGGAGAAAAGGACTGCTGGACTCCGGGAACTCATCAGATACAAGAACATCAGCGCCTTCTTTGGCATTCATGATGGCCTGCCCCTTGCCCTCTGAAACTCATCGTCCTGCCCCCCTCATCTTGTGATACAATTTCCCAGTGACACTTGTTTCCCTACACCCATCCTATGTAACTCTCCCTCCTGCTCTCTCCCTCTCATTTGTTTTCTGCCCACTTTCCCTTGTGGAACACTCCTCTTTGCCACCGCTCCTGTTATTTCTTTTCTAACCCCACTCTTTAATGGCAGTTGCCTTCCTTTCATTTACCCCCCCCCCCAACCCCTCGTTACACGTGTTTTACTCGACTTCCCCTTCCATATGTAGCCTCATCTCCTGTAACCCTCCCACCCCACATCTCCCACTTCCACAGCCTCTTGTGTCATTAGCAGCAGACAGTACATGGTGCTGAAGGGAGCTTCTACTGTAATCTCCTCCACCGCACCCTACCCTAAATTACGATGGGAGGTGGTGAAGGGGGCCGGAGTAACAGCTCCTTCCAGCATCATGTATTTTGTGCTGTGAACCAACGTGTCAGGAAGGTGCCAGAGAGTACGCATCTTTTAAATTCAAATCTGGCCTCTCTCTGGCATCAGTCATCCCTTTTCCCAACTCGCTTTTGCTGCATAACATAAGTTGACTAACGAACTAGATATTTATTAATTAACCCAGTGTCACTAAGATGAGTTTTATAGTTCTTCTGCCAAGCTAGTGGAATAGGAGTTTTTTTTTTTACTTAAAGTAGTTCTTTATAAAAACAGAAACGCTGCCCCAGCCAATGCACTAAATAGCACTTCCGAATCATGTTACTGCAGAGACAGGTCAGCCTTTCTGGTTTGCCAAATTTAGGGACCTCCAAAAATAAACTGTGCCCCCAAAAAGCAAAATTTGCGGTATTTTGTGAAAGACACAAAATGTCTGAGAAAATACCATGGCCCAGATGTACAACCAGAAAACCATGTTAAATTTGGCAAACCAGAAAGCAATTTTCTGCGGAATGCTTACAACACGAGGCTGATCTCTCTCTACCTTAACATGATTCAGAAGTGCTATTTGCTGCATAGGCTTCAGCAGCATTTCTGTTTTTATAAAGATCTCCTTTAAGTATAAAACTCCTATTACATTAACTTGGCAGAAGACTTTAAAATCCATCTTAGTGATCACTTGTTTAATAAAAATCAAATTCATTAGTCAACTCATATTTTTTGGTAAACATTCTGTTAGATCTCGCATCCTTAGGGTGATCTTACCCTAGACTTTTTGATTTCACCACCTGTTGTCCACTGCATCTTTTTGTTGGCTTTAGGACCTTAGTCTCTTTATTACTACTAACCCTCGCTGAAGTGCATGTGCTTCTTCCCTAATCATGGTAACATTATTGTATCCGCAATTAGCATATTTAATTTACTTGTGAATCCCTTGTAAAGTGTTATATCATATACCCAGGGCCTTTACATTAAATGCTACTAGGGGACCTGCAGCACTGCTTGTGCCACCCACTTAAATAGCCCTTTAAGCATGTCTCAGGCCTGCCCTGGCAGGGCCTGTGTGTGCAGTTTCACTGCCATTTAGAGTTGGTATTTAAAAGCTCTTGCCAAGCTTTAAACTCCCCTTTTAGGCCCTAAGGAGCCCCTAGGGCGTGGTGCCTTGTAAGTAAAAGGGAGGGCATGTACTTTTAAGTTCTACATACCCTGGTAATGAAAAACTCCCAAAGTCATTTTTCATTGCTGTGAGGCCTGCTGCTCTCATAGGCCAGCATTGGGAATTACTTACACTACCTTTAAGCTGTAATTCCTGGTCCGACAGGAGTAGCTGCATCATGTTTAATATCATTGGAATGGTAATGATAAATACTCTTTACTGGTAAAGTCGTACTTAATATTACTGTTTTAGAAATGCCATTTTTAGAAAGTGGGCATGTCTCGGCTCTGTGTGTCTAACAGCCTGTCTCCAATAAGATATGTATGAAGATTTTTCGGCTCCGAGGTGTGTAGCTTTTTCGGTCCCAAAAAAGTAGTGGGAGGTCTATGCTCCGGAGCAGATTCCTGAATTTTTGACTTAGAGGAATGGGATCTTTAACTGAAGTGTGAAGTTGTGCTTTCAACGGATTTGCTCAACTCCGAAGTGGACGGAGGCTGGCCTTTTTCAGCACCAAACCCAAAGGACGGTCGCCAGCAGTCTTTTTTCAGGCCGAACTATGGCCTTCCGGCAGTGGTGTAGCCAAGGCCTTTGAATGTTTTTTGTGCAGGGGTGTAGGGGCAGATGTACTCACATGCTGGCCAGCTGTGATGGGTCTGTCATCTTCCGATTCATGTTCGGAGTCTGTGTCTCGGATGGAGACTGTTGTCTGTGCCTGCTCTTCCTCCATGGCATCGAGATGTTCGCTGCTTTTTGACGCCATTTCAAGTCTTCGGGCTCTGCGATCTCTCAGGGTCTTCTTTGATCGAAATGATCGACAGGCCTCACAATCTTCCCCCAGATGGCCTGGAGAAAGGCACAAGTTACAGACCAAGTGTTGGTCTCTATAGGGGTACTTCGCGTGGCAGAATCGGAATGGAGCCGGATCCATCAGGCTTCCCACGCAGTAGGCCCGAGTTGGGCTCATGCGCCACGAAGGGCGAAAATGAAGGTTCTGACGGTACTACTGGTTCGATGCTAGATGGGAAACGCGATCGAAACAATACCGATAAATAAGGTGGTTTTCTGAGTTTTTCCAAATTGAAATCTTGGAGCAAGCGGAAACACATCCGAACCAGATTGCGGAAAGAAAACAATCTAACAATGGAGTTGATGCCCATGCAACCTGAAAACCAAGAGGAGTCACCACTCCATCCGGTGACTCCAAAAAGACTTCTTCGAAGAAAAACAACTTGTAACACTCCAAGCCCAGCACTAGATGTTGGAAGAGCTATGCATAGCATGTGTATCAGCAGCTACACATGCCATCAAACACATATATATATATATATATATATATATATATATATATATATATATATATATATATATATAATCGTACGCTTAATATGTTCATAGGTCATTGCATAGCTCCTAGTTAAGTTGTTATATTAGATACTTATGAATCCCTGCTTTCTTTTTTATATCACAAGTAACTGTTATCTTAACTATTTAACAGCAAGCATTTTGCTATTGAAAAATTGAGGAAAAATGAATGTTAGAAAAGTACACTCATTAACATCAAATGTTACAAATCTTAAGTCTGTTTATACAATACAACTTTACTTCCCGTATTATACCCATTAATATATTCCTTACACTATGTATTTACATATATATTTATAACTCTAGTTCTACTGCACTAGAGAAAAAATATAATTAAATACATTTGAAAAAATAAAATAAAAATAAATAATAAATTGCTCTCTCATAAGCTTTGCTGGCTCCCCATCACCCTGTGTCTCTATCAATCTATCTTCTTTCCCCACTCTGACTTTCATCTCCAAAATAACCCTTCCTAAGTTCTTCCCTTGTCTTCCGCATCTAGCTCACCCCAAACCTCGGTTTACTACCTTGATCTCCCAAACAACCCTACTAAATTATCCCTCATTTATGTCAACTTTGACTCATCCATACCTCCTGCTACTATGATCTCCCTAACCTTTTCCACAGACTCTTTTCTCCTCCATCTCTCCTTTACTCATCCCAAGCCGCATCCTATTACTATAAACTCCCAATTAACACTTCTGGATTCGTCCCTCCTCCATCCCCCATTCCTCTTGGGTTCCGGAGTAGCATGTTACTCGCCGATAAGCGCTTTGACGCCTCACCAGGAGTAGTAAGCGCTATATAAATACACTTACAATACACTTACAATACAAGTCTGGTCTGATTGACAGCTATATGTGTGCAGTCCCTATAGATACCCACAACACAGGACACTTAACTGCATCTGCATTCATCCGCATACTGCTGGGTCTTCCTGGCAGGGAGGATGGAAAGAACTCACACTTAAACTTCAAAGGGTAGTGGCCTGAGGTGGCACAAAGGTTTGATTACCCTCACCCTATAGTATGGAGCCACAACTGGGTTGAAAGAGGGACCTGTGCAGATCAGAGAGATCCTTTGAATTCACCCCCACATAAAAGGCATGTTTTCATTTAGGTACTGGGTCTCTGACCCCCCATAAATCAGTACCTGAACCTGAAAAGAACTCTGCTGGAGTAAATACTGCTGTGATGGAAGGATTGCCACTCTGCCAGGATTGACTGTTCCCACGGACAGCTTCTCTGCTTTGCTGTACTGCCTGCTGAGCTCTGCCCTGCAAAAGACCAAGGGCTACACCCAGAGTAACTCCAAGGGTTTGCTGGCTTGCCCCCTGTTCTCTTTGAGGTATCGGGGACATCAAAGACCTCTTGCGTCCAACTTATGACACCCTGCAACCAGGACAAACGCTCCACGTTGCAAAAGCGTGCCTATTACCCGCTGGCACATCGGAACAGAGAGCGCAGTGCTTCATCTCACTTGCATTGTTCTACAAAAATGAACTTTCCTGTGTTGCTCCTTGCTACACATGCATCTGGAGGTCAGCGTTTCCACTCATGAGGAGTACTCTGGGAGCAGCTCATCGGTTGACATAGGCAGCACCTCTGTACTTGTGAGAACTGAAGGAGCAGCTCTGATTCAGTCATGGGGTGGGGCTGTACTCCCATATCTGCGAGCGCTTAAGGAACAGTGCTGCGGTAGTCCCTGACCAGAGTGTATGCTCCGGTCCTGCCTTCCTGGTTGACCTGACACCTTGGCGACTGTGCATCTCACCTATTAGCCATTCAGCAGTGTGACTCACCTCCCAGCAAAGTGGGCCTTGTGTGCGAAGCCCGCCGATCTCAACAGCTGCTACGATTATTGACCAGATAAACTGTGGGCATAGGGATGCGTTGAGTCACGTGTCAAACCTTTAACATTGTGCCAGTCTTAAAGAATTACCATAAAGGCTCTAAAAGAAGCCCATTTGACTTAAGCGCTGCTTTGGCATTTACATTTGTAAAAATCATATCTTATGATATACTGGATGGATATTTGTCGTTTTGGTCTTATTTATTTCACATAATCCCTATTTTTCTAAACTGTGTGGAGCTTTTTGTGGTGAATTCATTGTGTTGCTGTGTATGTGTGTGTGTTGCACATATACTTTATCCATTGCCTCCTATGATAAGCCAGCCTGCTCTGCACCAAGCTTCCAGGGGGTGAGCACAGGTTATCTTAGGTGTGTAATTAGCTTACCCTGACTAGAATGGTGGGTTCTGCCTGGCTCAGGTGCATCCCTAGCCACGTAGAAGCCACATTCCTAACATACGTCCAGAAGTTTATTCTGCAAAGATTATTCACCTCTGCCTTGGTAGACTCCAGGTTGGTCTGCCATGTTCCCACCACTTAAGTGACTTAGGGGTTTCCCCAGTTCATTGAGGAAGCATGACTGTCACCCATTGAGTGTCTACTAGAGAAGAAAATACCTTTTGTGGCAGTGCCTGCTTAAAGATTCCTGACAGAGAGAACATCCATCTTTACTACACCAGTAATGTGTTGTAAGGGAGAGCAATTATACCTGATGACCTCACAAAAAACAAACTGGAACTCTTGGTAGTTGTATGTTTATGTTTGAAATACATCAGGTCTGTGGTGTGAGGTTGCCTTTGATGCAGAATTTATCATAACCAGGATGGCTCCTGACATTTGTGGAGGTAGCCTGGGCCAGAACCAATCTAGGTACGTTTTCCACTGCGTGATAACAGGTATTTTAATTGCCAACAGAGGCCAGAAAGAGCGCCAGCAGTCTAGTGGCATTTTGCCAATGTTGAAACCCCCACAGAGTAATATTTTCTGTGATTGGTTTGTAGTAAAATTACAAAACTCTTTTTTTTTTTTTAAAGGGCACTTGGCCAGTGACTACTCCAGTGAAGGTTCTTACCCCAGAGACTTCACAACATGAAGACACGACAGAGAAATCTGTGGTCCGTCTAGAAAAGGTCTCTGGCTCAGATTTCTGTTTTCTGTAGCAACTAGGTTTTGGAATTAATTCGCTGGTTTCAGACCAGCTGACTATCCAGGGAGATAAAAGAGAAAGAATGGCATATTTGCAGGAGAACCAAATAGAACTGTATTTATCTGCGCCCTGGCATGAGTAAATGGCAGAATCTGTCTACTGCTGCTGTATGTACCCTGGTGTCCTAGAAGCTGTCCCTAACAAGTCTTGGAGACTCTACCAGTAACCAGGAGGAAGATACGTAGCATCCTGGGAAGAATTTCTTAGAAGGGTCAGGATAAAGTGCCAAAGCTACCTGAGAAAAAAATAACCTTGGCAGGCAAGATTTCTTGGTGATTGCCTGAACAAAGAGGAGGGCAGAAGTTGAAGGTGGCCTGGTGGCCGCAGCAACAAAAGGACTTCAGCATCTACTATTTTTGGATGGATATTTTTAACTGCAGTTTTAGCACTTTTAGAATATTCCGCAGGGGGTCAGACGGGGTTTGAAAACTTTTCAGCAGTGCTCCTGCTTGCCGCTAGGTGTTGCCAAGCAGCTCCAATCTGGCTCTGTACCACCCCGGAAAGGCCAGAGATGACCTGCATATAAGTAGCACCCTGATGAACTGATGTCAGTTCCTTTCTTTCAATACCTTCTGATGTGAACCCTCTCCCATTTTTGTCGGTCTTTGATGACCTCTATAACAAGAACATCAGTGTGGTAGTGAACGATCCTCCCTACTAAAGCTACAGGTTTCAAGCCATGATGTGATTGTGGGAAACAGATGTCAGTCACTGAACCACACACGGTTTGTCTTTTATGTGTGAGATTGTGGCATCACTCATTTGTGCGACAAGTGCATCCCTTGTGCACCCCACAGTGATCCAGGACCGGTAAGTGAAGCTTTAAGTTATCAAACACAAGACGACATCACAGACCTCATTTAAGTTTTGCTTCCACTTCAAGATGAAGGAGGTGATCCACTGCTGTGATCACTCTCGCGAGAGGTCAACAAAAAAAAGTTGAAGCCCAAACTTGAACAGAAGGCACAGTTGGACTCAGCCCCATCTCACGACTCTGTCCAAAGAGAAGGTGTAAGGGTATTACAATGGCAGCCTTCCCCTAGACCTCCAGTTGCTGAGCAGATTCCTCAGTTGGTCCCAGTGTGCCCCAAATTTCTCAGGCATCAGTGATGCCACACTAGATAAATGGCTTTAAAGGAGCAATGATGTGGATACTTCATACTCTTCTGTATTCCCCAAAGAATCCTCAGGAGTTGTCAGCAGAGTTACCTCTGGTGTATCTGTCCTAGACACCATCTGATGCCTGTCAACCCAGTATGGGCTTTGTACCAGCTCCGGTTCAGACTTCCAGCCTGGCTACAGAGTGTGTTGGTCACTCTGTTGTCTACACATTAACTAATGCCACCAGTGGAGGATCCACTGCTAGTTTCAATGTCTGACCCCAAAGCGTGTTCACCACGATTCCAACCAATGTCATGCTATGAAATTACTAAATAGTAACCGGCAATCATACAGCCTAATTCTAATTCTATATCGCTACTAGAGTGAACACACCCTCAGAGGCTCCATTATCTTTTCAGCTCAGATTCTGACCAAAGCTTGCCATCACACACACGAGGATTATGATGGTGGGGATGATTAAACCCTTCATTGTGATAATGGTAATTTTTTTTCAAGGACTTGCAAAAGGGCAGTGGGCCTGAAACTTCATCTTAGACAGGGTTGAACTTATGATTTAGACCTCCGGTGGAAGAGTGCTTTATTGCAGTGGTAATTTGACATGCAGCTGAGGTTTTGGACCTACGGCTACCCTTCTTTGATGCTAAGACAAATGTCCGTATAGAAAACTCACAGCCACATCTAAGCTCTTGAGCCAGTTCAGGTAGGCCCAAACTGACTTTTTAATGGGCACTTGATTAAAGCCCTGTGAAGAGGCCCATGGCCGTGTGTCACAGACTGCCAACCTGCGACCATGATTCTTTTACCAAACATCCAAGTGGTGGTTCAGGCTTCAACCAGCAAGATAAATCCCAACTCATTCCCCATGACTTCCCCAGGTAGGTAGTTTAAGAGAAACGAGGCATTCAGAAGACAAATGTTTTCTTCACTTAGCCTAGCATTGAGGTCAGTCAATGCAGTTGGTCTGGGGCATGGCCAGATCTTGCCAACAGTTCCAGGTAACCTAAGGGGATCACTGGCTTAAACCATTCAGAATTGTCAAGATGCAGCCAAATATGTGATTCTTGTTGGCCTTTTTGATATTGATTGTCTGGGAAGGGCTGTTGGCACTAGTGTAGTGCTCCTCTGACATGCATTAATGCACTCCACAGGATTCTCTGGAGATGGACAGGCCTCACTTATTAATATGCCTTTCAATGGCTCACACCTGTTTTCAGAGAAATCAGTTTCAGCCTTGGAATGTTTCAAAGGAAGTAGGCAATGTCACCCTCCCTTGGAATTATGACCCTTGTCAGTTTCCTTTCAGGCAGGCAACGTGCAGGCAAGCAATGGCATCAATATTTCCAGCATGCCCCCCCGCAGCAACAGCCACCAAGTCGCTTTAGCTTGCCATTAGTAGCACCCTAAGGGAGGCAGGATGCACCACTTTCTCCCAGGGTGGCACACTATAACATCTGACAGATGGGCCATTCAGCATAGCTCCGAATTTTCTACCCACATCAGAGCAGTCATCAGAGAAGCTCTTTCTATTCGTTTGGAGGTGGTGCAAGTTTTACTCTCCTAAGGAGCTATTGAGAGGATTTCTGACTGGGAAATAATGGAGAGTTGCCACTCTTGCCTGTTCCAAAGGAGGATGGGGGCTTTCTGTCCATCTTAGACATTCGTCCTCTGAATACCTTCTGACAAAATAACTGATTCAAAATGCTTGCAGTGCCCCATATTCTAACTGCCATGGAAACAAGCAAGTGGATGGTGTCCTTGGACCTGCATGACACTTATTTGCACACAGACATCCTGCAGTCCCACAGACATTACATGCAGTTCAAAATAGGCCTGGAGCGTTTTCAGTTTGCTGAGCTCCCCTTCAGCCTCACAGGTGCTCTGTGGGTGTTTAAAAAAGTAATAGCACTGATTGCTGCCCATCTTCGGAAATCAGGATATCTGTTTACCCCTGCCTCAACATCTGGCTGATGAAGGCAGGCTCATCAAAGTCAGTCATGGACCAACTTCAGATGATGGCGAGTTTCCTCATATTGTTGAGGTTCACAATCAGCAGGCTAAAGTCACATCTCACTCCTTCGCAGAAGCTTCCTTTCACTGAACTAACCTTTATATGGTATGGTTCAGGCCCTTTCCGTCATTGTGTAAAGTTCAGGACATTTGGGCTAGAATGCCAGTATTTCAACTTTGGCCCTGGATCTGTGTGGGAGCAACTCTGGGTCTTCTTGGTCTTTTGGCCTCCTGCATCCTCCTTGTGGACTACACCAATTGACGTTTGCAGGCTGCGGAGTTCCTTGGGGCCCAGCCTCACGGAAATCTGTTTGATGCCATTTCAATTTCAGTCAGGGGAGACTACACATGATCTGCAGAGGTGGATGCTCAATTACAGTTTGACTAGCAGCAGGCTCCTGTCCCTTCTGCACCCATGTCAAAGTTGACCATGGTGACTGTAGGGAAGTCACTCTTTTTGGCATGGTTACCCCCACATTTCTCCTGTTTATCAGTTTGCTTAGACTGTTTTCACTGGGATCCTGTTAACCAGGACCCCAGTGATTGTGTTTGCTCCTCTAAATTTGGCTGCCTTGGTACCCTTTAAACCCCACAATTGGCATACTGGTGTACCCCTGTAAGTTCCTAATAATATGGTACTAAGGTACCCAGGGCATTGGTACACCAGGGGTCCTCTATGGGCTGCAGCATGCATTATGCCACCCATGGGAGCCCTTGCAAACTGTGTCTGAAGGCCTGCCATTGCAGCCTACATTGAATGGTGCATGCACCCTTTCACTGCTGGTCCCTACACCAGCTCACTGTAAGTCACCTCTATGGTAGGCCCTTTCAGCCCAAGGGCAGGGTGCAGGTTCCTGTGTGTGAGGGCACCCCTGCATGAGCAGAGGTGCCCCTACAAACTCCAGTTCCAATGTGCTGGACTTTGTAAGCATGGGGAAGCCATTTTACCTGTGTACTGGCCACAGGCCACTATCTTTGGTCTAGCTACATAATGATAACTCCAAACCTAGGCATATTTACTATCAAACATGTTGGACCCCAATACTAATGTCAGTATTAGTGGCATGATCCCATGCACTCTGGGGGCTCTGTAGAGGACCCCTTGGTATTGCTCCTACCGGTCCTCCATGGTTTGCAGGCAGCTCATGCTGCTGCAGCCCCTCATACCAGTTTCTGCATTCCTGCTGCTTGACCAGCTCAAGCAGGGGAAGGCAGAACAAAGGATTCCCTGTGTAGGAGAGTGTGAGAAAGTAGCCTCTTTCTAGCATGGTTACCCCAATTATTGGCCTGTTTGTCAGTGTACTTTTACTGTCTCTCTAGGATCCTGCTAGTCAGCTGCCCCAGTGCTCATAGCTTGTGGCCTACACATCAGTATGTTTTACTGTTTTGTCAGTATGCTTGACTGTGTCACTGGAGTCCTGCTAACCAGAACTCTAGTGCTTATGCTCTCTCTGTTTTCCAAATTTGTCAATATAGACTAGTGAATCCATATTCCAATCCAGATTGGTACACTGGACCCCCTTATAAGTCCCTAGTATATGGTTTCTAGGTACCCAGGGCATCAGGGTTCCAGGAAATCCTTATGGGCTGCAGCATTTTTTTTGCCACCCATAAGGAGCTCATACAAACACTCCTTCAGGACTGCCACTGCAGCCTGAGTGAAATAGTGCAAGCACTATTTCACATCCATTTTTCACTGCACCAGGTAACCTATATGTCTAACCTTCAGTTACTGAAGGCTAGGTGCAAAGTTACAGTGTGTGAGGGCACCCTTGCACAAGCAAAGGTGCCCCTACATTGTCCAGGCCCAATTTCCCAGACTTCATGAGTGCGGGGACAGCATTATAAGCGTGCACTACAAATATGTCAATACATATATGTAGCTTGACAATGGTAACCCTGAATATGGCCATGTGAGGTGTCCAAGATTGAGAAATTGTACCCCCAATCTGATTCTGGTATTGGGGGGCAATTCCATGCACCCTGGGGGCTCCACCATGGACCCCGAATACTGCTAAACCAGCTCTCAGGTTTCCACTGCAGCCCCAGCTGCTGCCACCTCATTGACAGGTTTCTGCCCTCCTGGAGATTGAGCAGCTCAATCCCAGGAAGGCAGAGCAATGCATTTCCTTTAGGAGAGGGGTGTTACACCCTCTCCTATTGGAAACAGGTGTTACAGGCATGGGAGGGGTATCCTCCAAGAGCCTCTGGAAATGCTCTGAAGGGCACAAATGGTGCCATCCTCGCATAATCCAGTCTACACCGGTTCAGGGAACCCCCAGTCCCTGCTCTGGCACGAAACTGGACAAAGGAAAGGAGAGTGACCACTCCCCTGTCCATCAGCACCCCAGGGGTGGTGCCTAGAGCTCCTCCAGAGTGTCCCTGGTGTTAGCCATCTTGGATTCCGAGGTGTGGGGACCCTCTGTGAGCATCTGAGTGGCCAGTGTCAGCAGGTGACATCAGAGACCCCTCCTGATAGGTGCATACCTGGTTAGATAGCCAATCCCCCTCTCAGGGCCATTTAGGGTCTCTCCTCTGGGTGATTCTTTTTGCAAGATTCCACCAGGACTCCTCTGCATCCTCTGCTTCAGCCTCTGACTGTCGGATCAACCGCAGACTGCTCCAGGAACACTAACTGCAACAAAGTATCCAAGAAGGCCACTGTGACCCTGCAACTTCAGCCCCTGACAGCAACTGCAACAGTTTCCAGGTTGTGCATGCTCTGAGTACTGCCTGTCTTCATTCTGCACCAGAAGGACCGAAGGAATCTCTCATGGAGTGACTGAGTCACTTCCCTGCTTCAGCAGGCACCTCTCTGCGACGGCAACCAGTACTCTGGGACTCCTCTCCTGTCGACGAGCGTGATCCCTGGAACACAGGTGGTGGACCAAAGTGATCCTGACTGTGCAAAGGTCCAGCTGTCCAAATTTGGTGGAGGTAAGGGCTTGCCTCCCTGTGCCAAATAGTACCCCTATGCACTACGTGTTCTGTAACTCCTTGGGCTTCTGTGCACTTCTTCCAGAAATCCTTTGTGCACAGCCTGGTCCAGGTCTCCAGCACTGTATCCTGCAACTCTCAGCTACCTGAGTTGTTCTCCGGCGGTGTGGGATCACTTTGTGTAGTGCTGCGATGACCGAATTTTGGAGCCCCTTTGTCCCCAACCCCTGGGACTCCTGTGGGTGCGGCCTGGTCTTCTGAGGGCTCTCTAGTGCTGAGAGCCCCCTCTGTCTCCTCAGTCCGAGTTGAGGCACCCAGGTCCCTCCTTTTCCCACCAACCGCGACATTTGCGTGAGCCAAGGCTTGTTGGCGGAATCCAACAACAAAAACCAGCCTGCATCCATCGACTCAACATGGGACATCTCTTGCACCAAGCAGGAAGCCTCAGCTGTCTTCTTTGGTGCATTTCTGACTTTTTCATCCAACCGGAGAATCCACTTTTGCACCTTTATCCGGGTTAGCAGGGGCTTCTGTTCTTCCTGGACTCTTCATCAACTTCTGGACTTTCCTTTCCACAGGTCTTCCGGTCCAGGAACCCATCATTGGTTTCTTGCAGTCTTGCTTGGATTTTGCATAATCCTTTACCACGACTTCTAGTGTGTTCTGAGGAAATTTGCTATACTTTACTCCTGTTTTCCTGGGCTCTGGGGTGGAGTTCTTGACTTACCTTTTGTGTCTTCTTACCCTACCAGCGCCCCTCTACACACTACACTTGCCTAAGGGGGAAACCGACAGTCGCATTCCACTATTTTAGTATATAGTTTGTGTTACCCCTCGGCCCATTGCAACTTAATCACTGATTGCACTATTCTATGACTGTTTACTTACCTGATTTTGATTACTAGTGTATATATTGTGTATAATACTTACCTCCAGAGGAATTACAGCCTCTAAGATATTTTTGTCCTTGTGTCACTAAAATAAAGTACCTTTATTTTAGGTAACACTGAGTATTGTCTTTCTTCTGTATCAGTACTGTGTCACTATAGTGGTATTGCAAGAGCTTTGCATGTCTCCTAGTTCAGCCTTGGCTGCTCTGCTACAGGTACCCCTAGACATCCTAAGCTGCTAGACACTGCCTACATTTCACTAAAGTGGATCACTGGACCTGGTATAGGGTGTAAGTACTTCTGGTACCCACTACAAACCAGGCCAGCTTCTCACAACTGTCCCTTGGAAATAGGTGTTACAAGGTTGGGGAGTAGTAGCCCACCCCCCCAAGACCACCAGCTTGCTTTGAAGGGCGCATTTGATGCCCTCCTTTGATAATTTGGTTTGCACCCGTCCAGGGACCCGCGGACCCTGCTCTGACATTAAACCACAAAAACGAAAGGGGAGTGACCACTCACCTGTTCACCACCACCCTAGGGGTGGTTCCGAGAGCTCCTCCAAGTGGCCACTTGATTCCGTCATCTTGGCAACAAGATGTGCAGAGGCCCCTAGGAGCATCTGCTTTGTCAGGACAGGTGACTGACGTCAGTGACCCCCTCTGATAGGTGGTCACCTTGCAGAGTGACCAAGCCCCCTATTAGGGCTATTTACAGAGTTCCTTGCAGATGGGTCCCCAGATTTGGCTTGCAAGACTCCACCAGGACTTCTCTGCATCGACCTCTTCTGCGTCTGGCCACCAGACCTGCTGCTGTAGGAACCAAACAAGCCTGTAACTCCTGAGATGTCTTGCCTTACAACATTGTTTCTCCGACTCCTTCCACTAATTGCAACATTTCCACAGCTATGCATCCTCTGGGGTCAGCAAGACTTCAGCTGCACCAAAGAAGCAAGAAGGAATCGCCCGTGGAGTGAAGGAGTCACTACCCTGCATCCGCATGCACCTAATGCAATGACGTCTGGCTGCTGGGATCTACTCTCCACAGGAACTGCATAGATCCTCCAACACAGGTGATGGTTCTGAATAATCCTCTTGGTCCTCTCTGCCTTCTGTACCACTTGGGAGACAGTGAACCCTTGCCTCTCGTTGCAGGACAGAATCCCTGTGCACTGAGACTTTTGCAGCAGCCAAGGCATGTTGACTCCTGCTCCAAAGGATCTTCAGGCTCCTAGTAGCCACGGCCTCCAGCACTTTATCCTTGGAAGGACAGTCTTCCTACTGCTGTTCCGGTGACGTGGGACACCTCTCCAGGTGTGCTGACAGGGCCTCACTGTAACTTACTGTGCGTGCTGCCAGAGGGTTTTCTGTGGGGGTTACAACTTCATCTGCTGACTCTCCCAACTGCTGAGGGTCAGCCTGGACTCCCCTCCCAGGGTTGAGTCCCTCTTCAGCTCTGCAAATCCTCTTCTGTCCAGATTTTCCCTTGCCAAGGCTTGTTGGTGGTCCTCCTGACTCATCTACGACCCTGCGACCTGTGTGGGACATCTTCTAAATGACTCTAGGGACCTCTCTACAGCTCCTGGGCTTCCTAGCTAATCTTCATCTTCCTTCGTCGACCTGGATCATCACCCACAGCATTGTAGGCAGTGACTCCTGCCCACCTGGACACTCCTGCGTGGACTGGACTCTGTCCCCTTCTTTTGTAGGTCCTCTTTATCTGGAATCCACTGTTAGGTTCCACTGGGCTGGTCCTGTTCTTGCAAACTCTCTTTTCTATGTCCCCTTGTTAGTCTTTGGGTAGACCAGGTAACTTACCTCAGCTCTCCTGGTTGCCGGGGTTCCACATCTTTGGGTGGGGGACCTCACTTCACATGCCACTATTTAATATATGGTTTGGTCCTAGCTGTTTTCTGATATTTCTCATCAATGCTTCTTGTTTTTCTATGCTAATTCCTAATACTAACCGTGTGTATATGTTGTGTACTTACCTCCAATTGGGAGACTACCTATAAGTAATCTAATACAGTGTTACTGTAATAAAGTAACTTTATTTTTTGCAACACTGTAGTTCCTTTCATGTAAGATAAGTTACTGTATAACTATTGTGGAACTGCAAGTGCTTTTCACTCCTACTAGGTAAGTCTTGGCTGCCACTAGAGAGCCCTGGCTTCCTAGACACTCTCTCACTAACTAATAGGGGTTGCCTGGACCTGGTATAAGGTGCAAACACCATAGGTGTCCACAACACACTAGGCCAGCTTCCTACAGTGACAAATGTGTCACTGCTGGGTTGGGAGGGTTATCTAGGAAAGGTGAAGGTCAGAGGACACTGGTCTCAGGTGGAAACTTGGAAACAATACCATATCAATCTGTTGGAGTTGTGGCTCATTCATTTAGTGTTGAAGGCCTTCTTACTACCAATCAGAGGGAATTTTCTACATGTTCTCAAGGACATCACAACAGCCATATGGTACTGCAACAGGCACAGCAGAGTGGGGTCCTGGATCCTCTGCCATGAGGCTCTGGCCTTCTGGAGTTGGAACATTAAGGCATTTCCCTGATCACAAACTAATTGGCGGGCTCTTTGAATGCCAGGGCAGGCAAGCTCAGCACACAGCATATGGCAGATCAATCAATCAGGGGATTCTTGTAGAATGCAGACTTGTCACCCCCGAGAGTCTCCAGGTAGTAGTAGTAATGTGAAGAAGCATCTTTGCTGTACAGGGAGCCAGTGGAGGGCACTGAGGTGGGAGGTGATGCTGGTCCTTCTGGGGCGGTTGAGGACAAATCTTGCTGTGGCGTTTTGGATGATCTGTAGGTGGTTTTGGAACTGTTTAGTGGTTCTGGCATTTAGTGCGTTGCCGTAGCTAAGACAGCAGGAGGTGAGTGCCTGGGTGACTGTCTTCTTGGTGGAGATGGGTATCTATCGGAAAGTCTGGCAGAGCATGCAAAGGGTGTTGAAGCAGGCCGAGGATAACTCATGAATCTGTTGCGTCATGGTTAGATGGTTGTCTAGGATGATCCTGAGTTTGCATGCATGGCTAGTGGGTGCGGGTGGTTGACCGAGGGTGGCGGCCGACCATGAGTCACCCCAGATGAAAGGCTTGTTTCCGAAGATGAAGATATCCTTATCTGAGTTTAGCTTGAGACAGTTAGACCTCATCCAGGCGACGATGTCTGTCATGGTGTTTTAGAAGTTTGTTCGAGTGGAGGTGACGTCATCTGAGAGAGAGAGAGAGGACAAGCTGGGTGTTGTCTTCGTATGAGATGATGAGTCCGGCGGCACGTACGGGCTATGTCGCTGTTGAAGTGGGTGGGGCTGAGGGTGGAACCCTGGGGGAAGCTGCAGATTACTACCTTGGGGCAGAGACAAAAGGTGGAAAGAGGATCCTCTGTGTTCGGCCATTGAGGAAGGAGGAGATCCAGTTGAGCGCCTTGTCTTGGATGCCGATGGTGTGGAGTCTGGTGATTACGGTGTGGTGGGAGATGGTGTTGAAGGCTGCAGATGGGTTGAGGAAGATGAGGGTCACTTCCCTGAGGTCGAGGAGGTGTTTTATGATGTTGGTAGCTGCAATTAGGGCGGTCCCGGTGCTCTGATTGGGCCGGAAGCCGGATTGGGACGGAAGCCGGATTGGGACTGGTCGAGGAAGTTGTTGTGCTTGAGGTAGTCCGTGACCTGGCAGTTGATGGCTTTTTCCAGGCCTTTGCCGGGGAACGGGTGGAGCGAGATTGGTCGATAATTTTTTAGCTTGTTGTGGCGGCTGATGGTTTCTTCAGTAGCAGCTTGACCATGCGTGTTTCTAGGCGTTTCGGACGGTGGTGATGGAGGTATTGAGAATATCCATGAGGGCTGCTCCTATTACTTCCTCTCCTAGGTTGTATAGATGGTGCGTGCAGGGGTCCATGGGGGAACCAGAGTCAATGGATATCAATGGCAATGGTGTCCTCTGTAGAGAGCTGCTTCCATTTGGAGGTCCGGGGGAGGGTGGTGTGGGTACTTGTGCGGGGTGAGTTGGGGTTGGTGGGTTGGGGCTCGAAGAAGTGATTTTGTGGTGGAAGTTGCCAATAGCTTCTCACATACGGCTTAGGAGGGGTGGACTGTGTTCAGAGGGGCAGTAGAATTATTTTATGATGTTGAACTGTTCTCTGGCGTGGTTGCTGCTGGCTTTGATGCGGGTGGTGAGTGCTTCTTTCTTGGTTTCCTTGAGTCAGAGGTGGTATGTCTTGAGGGCAGACCTGAAGGAGTCGAGGTTGGTGGGGGTATTGTGGGTGCACCAGCGTCTCTCTAGTTTCCTGCAATGTTGTTTGAGTGTCTGGAGTTCTGGGGTAAACCATGTGGCTCGCTTGGTGGGTTTGTTGCTGGTGGTAATTTTCAGGGTGCTACTGTGTCAGGAGCAGATGATAGCCCGTTGGAGAGGTTATGTACTGGGAGTTTGAGGGTGTCAGCGTCGCTTGGTCTGGTGTTCTTGAGGGCGGTGATCCAGGAGGTTTCAGTGACTTTGCTCGAGTTGTGCAGGGGAGAGGTCCCATTGAGATATTGTGTAGTAGGTAGACGGTGAAGTGTACAGTGTTGTTGTCGGTCCATGTTACTATGGTGGTGTGGGAAAATGTGGCTCTGTTGGCGGTGAAGATTGGATCCAGTGTGTGTCCTTGTAGGAGGCTGGCCCGGTTTGTAGTGGGTACCTTGGGTACTTACACCTTATACCAGGTCCAGTTAGCCCTTATTAGTGAAAAGTAGTAGTGTTCTAGCAGCTTAGGCTGATAGAGGTAGCTATAGCAGAGCAGCTTAGGTTGAAATAGGAGACATGCAAAGCTCATGCAATACTACTTAGAGTTGCACAGTACTTATATACAAGTAAAGACAATACTCAGTGTTACCAAAAATAAAGGTCTTTATTTGGGTGACACAGTACCAAAAATATCTTAGAGACAATACTTCTTCTGGAGGTAAGTATTATACACAATATATACACTAGACACCAAAATAGACAAGTAAATAGTCATAGAACAGTGCAAACAATAGGAAATGCTATAGAATGCAATGGGAGAAAATAGGTCTAGGGGGAACACAAACCGTATACTAAGAAAGTGGAATGCAAATCACGAATTCCCCCCTAGACAAGTGTAGTGTGTGCAGAATCGCTGGGAGAGTAAGAATACAGTAAAAGTAAGTAAATTACCCCACCCCAGAAAAGCAGGAGTGAAGTACTGCAAGTTTCCTTAGGACACACTACACCACGTGGTTGGCGTAACCTACCAAGTGTGCAAACAGCAACTGCTAGATTCCTGGACCTGAAGACCTGCAAAAGAAGGGGACCAGAAGTCGAAAGGAGTTCCAGGAAGGACAGGAGCCACTGCCAACCCAGAAGAGGGTGCAAAAGAAGAGTCCCCGGTTAGTCAAACACTGCAGAAATGCCCCCTAAGAAGATTCCAGCGGGTTCTGATGCAAAAGATGTCCCACAACGCGAAGATGGATGCAGACGTGATTTTGTGTTGGGAGTCGCCAACAACCCTTGGTTACAACAAAAGTGCGTTTTGTGTCAAAATGGTGATGGCTGGAACCAGGAGGGAGCTGGGGGCCTCAACTCTGTGTGAGCAGGAAGAGGGGGCTCTCAGCCCTTTAGAGAGCCTTCTAGATGCCAGACAGCACCCCCAGGAGTCCCAGGACACGGGGACAAAGGAGGTGCAAAACACGGTTGGTGCAGCACAACAAAGGAAGGTCCCACGCCGCTGGAGAACAACTCAGCGAGTTGAGCGTCACAGGATGGAGTGCTGGGGACCTGGACCAGGCTGTGCACGAAGGATAGTGCACAGGGCCCTCAGGAGGTGAAGAAGACGCAGTACACAGGGGTACCCTCGCTCTCAGGGAAGGCAAGGTCTTACCTCCTCCAAATTGCATCAGCAGGACCTCAGGACAGTCTATGTTGATGGGGTCCACCCTCTGTGTCCTTAGGAGCACGCTCGTCATTGTGAGAGGAGTCCAAGGGTACCGGTCGTCATCTTAGAAGGTGCCTGCATGAGCAGGTGAGTGACTCTGTCACCCCACAGAAGATTTCTTTGGTCCTTCTGGTGCAGGATGAAGACAGGGAGTTCCCAGAGCGTGCACACCATGGACACTGTTGCAGTTGCTGGCTGGAGCTGAAGTTGCAGAGGAAATGTAATCCTTGTGGATACTTAGTTGCTGTTACAGCGGTTCCTGGAGCATGCTGCGGTTGATCCGAGGTCAGAGGATGAAGTAGTAGTTGCAGAGGATTCATGAACGAAACTTGCAAGCAGAATCTTAAGAGAACCCACAGGAGAGACCCTAAATAGCCCTGAGAGGGGGATTGCCAGGTAACGACCTATCAGGTGGGGTCTCTGACGTCACCTGCTGGCACTGGCCACTCAGAGCCCTCCAGAGTGCCCCACACCTTGCAAAGCAAGATGACTGAAGTCTGAGACACACTGGAGGAGCTCTTGGCACCACCCCCAGGTTGGTGATGGACAGGGGAATGGTCACTCCCCTTTCCTTTGTCCAGTTTCGTGCCAGAGCAGGGGACAAGGGGTCCCTGAACCGGTGTAGCCTGGTTTACGCAAGGAGGGCACCATCTGTGCCCTTCAAAGCATATCCAGAGGCTGGGGGAGGCTACCTCTCCCCAGCCTGTAACACCTTTTTCCAAAGGTAGAGGGTGTAACACCCTTCTCTCAGAGGGAATGCTTTGTTCTGCCTTCCTGGGACTGAGCTGCTCAAACACCAGGAGGGCAGAACCCTGTCTGTGTGGTGGCAGCAGCTGTAGCTGCAGTGCAAGTCTCATGGAGCTGGTTTGGAAGTACTGGGGGTCCATGGTGGAGCCTCCAGGATGCATGGAATTGGCTCCCCAATACCATATTTGGAATGGGGTGGCAATTCCATGATCTTAGACATGTTACATGGCCATATTCAGAGTTACCATTGTGAAGCTACATATAGTTATTGGCCTATATGTAGTGCGCACATGTAATGGTGTCCTCGCACTCACAAAGTCCCGGGAAATGGCCCTGAACTATGTGGGGGCACCTTTGCTAGTGCAAGTCCTCAAACTTAGTAACTTTGCACCTAACCTTCAGCAAGTGAAGGTTAGACATATAGGTGACTTATAAGTTACTTAAATGCAGTGAAAATGGCTGTGAAATAACGTGTGCGTTATTTCAAGTTGGCTGCAATGGCAGGCCTGTGGAAGGGTTTGTCTGAGCTCCATATGGGTGGCAAAAGAAATGCTGCAGCCCATATGGATCTCCTGGAACCCCAATGCCCTGGGTACCACATACTAGGGACTTATAAGGGGGGTTCAGTGTGCCAATTGAAATTGGTAAATGAAGTCGCTGGCCTACACTGACAAATTTAAAAGCAGAGAGAGCATAAGCACTGAGGTTCTGATTAGCAGAGCCTCAGTGACACAGTCAAGCGCTATACAGGCACACACATTAGGCCATAAACTATGAGCACTGGGGTCAGTGAGACAGGCAACAACATACTGACATACAGGTAAAAATGGAGGTAACATGCCAAGGAAGATGGTACTTTCCTACAGTCCCACACTGTGGGTGGAAGTTCAAGTCCCTTAGGAAGATGTAGTGGTTGGAGTCGACTGCCAGAGGGGCGATGAAGTCTGGTGTGGCATTGCAGACTTTGTGATGGGGGCCAGGAGGTATTGACACCCAGTTTGCTCTCAAAGTTGAGGTGTTCCATGATCGGTGTAGTGTCATCTACCAAGGCGGTGCAGAGGAGGGAGTCCTTGTGTATAATGGCGATGCCTCTGCCATGTCTGTTAGGTGGTGGATCATCTTGTATCTGGGAGGTGTTGCAGTGGCTATGTCTGGGGTGATTAAGGGGGGTGAGTCAGGTTTCTGTGATGAACATTAAGTCAGGAGATCAGGTGACACAGGGTATCTTCAGAGAGTGGGGAGAGCCCTGGATAGATCTTTTCACTGCCTTTGAGAATACAGACTAAAACATTTTGCAAGTTGGAGTTTCTGCACAGGGACGTGCTAGGAGATGCATTCTGACTTGACTGGAACAAAGAATTCCTGTACACTTCCTGCCTTTCCTATCTTGAATTCTGAAAAGGATCAGGACCAACCAGGCAGAAGTCATCCTAGTGGTTTCATTTTGGGCCATGAAAGTGTGGTTCTTTAGACTTGACTGTCCACCCATCTACCTGTCACTTTGGCAAGATCTTATGTTGCAGCAGCAGGGCAGAGCAGGGTCTTTCACCTGAACTGGTGCAATCCACACCTCCATGCATTGCGAATAATTGGCAGCAGTTAGCTGCATTTGAATGGCCGTCCGATTCAAATGGTCGTCCCAATCGGTGGATGTCATCCTTGCTACCTGGCCCCTTCCTCGAAGACCATTTACACTTTCCCAAATATGTGCCTGGTTCACAAGACGGACCCTTTACTAGCCAAACTGTTGAACGTTCTATTGTTCATTTTGTCTTTGACCCAGCAAGGCTTTGCAGTGAACACTATATGAGGTTATTTATTGGATTTTTTGGCCTTTTTGCATTTATTGGACCAACCATGCTTGTTTAAATCACTTGTTGTGAAGCAACTTCCTCACAGTCTGAGATCCCATTCCACTAGGGCCATGGCTGCTACAGATGCGGTAGAATGCGGAGTGCCTGTCCTTGATGTCTGCCATACCTCAACACATTGTTGCTGAAAGCTTTCTAATCCAGTCTGGCACCTGTGGAGTATTCTAAGGTAGTATTCTGCAGTTAGAATATCCACCAAAAAAAGCATTGCCGAAGGTAAGTAACTTGTTGTTTGCATGATTAATGGAGTTGTATTTCATCTAAACGTTGATTAATAGATTTTAGACCACCATTTTTCATTTTCTTCCAAAGGTGCTTATCTTGGAGATTTTTGTTTCAGTAGATATGGTCAAAGGGGTGTACCACCTTTATTAAAACTTCTGTGAAGTCTGGAGACTAAGTGGGTTTTAGAGATAAAGATCGGAGAAAAGCTTTACTACATATGGCATATTATTCCATAGTTTTAAGAATGGGTAAAATTCAATGTTAAGAGAATAATAGGAGTGATTCAGAGAGGGTCTTCAAGGCCACTGTGTTCTAAGCCCTCTAGCTCATCTAATACCATTCTCCCTCCACATGACTTAGTTGTCGTGAGGACCCTTTTACCACCCTTGTTGGGCACCCCTGTCTTAGTTTATTTCACGCTTGTGCCATAGGTTACCTTTATGTACATGTTTATTCATATTTTAATAAGTCTGCTTTTAGCATTAGCTTCTACGTACATATTAGTTGTTTTTTCTAGGAAGACAAGGTTCATGCTGCACATTTAATCAGTCTTTGTCCCACATACAATCTGCACTCCTTGTCCAAGGCTGCTAAATACATTACATGATATGCTAACTTGTGTTGCCAGCCCAGGAGCCACCTTCTATATCCGAGACACAGCATTTTATCAGAACCGTTGTCCAAACGGTGTATGGATCATTATATAAACTACACTTAGGCCCAAGAAGAGGGCGTTCCAGTCATGATCATGCTGGGATGCATACTACACGACCAGCAGTTTTACTGATGCTGGCGATGACTTCTCAGCCTTCGGAGAGGATTGCCTTCCACAAAACAGGCATACCCCTGATCTCTAATTCAGGTATGAGGCCTGTGCTAATCCCTTAGGTCGGACCAGGCAGAGGGTTTTGGTAGGAACGTCTAGACTATTTAGAAACACACATCATCATGGGGTTCTTCATCTTCACATTGACTGTAATGTTGGTCACCATGCTTTGTTTCATCTGCCAAGTTATCACAGCACATACTTTTTATACCTGAATGTGATTCCTTCAATAAACCCATTAAAATCCAGTTTGCATTTTGTGGTTTGCCTTAGCATGCATAAGTAACCGAGTGAAAGGGGTACAATCTGTTTCCATGAGGAGTTAGTGTCATGTTGAGGTTGCCATAGTCACCATTTACAGGTTTGGAGGTGTGGGTGAGGCACTGTGAGCTAGCCAGGAGTTAGGTCAACAGTTACCAAGCAGCATGGGTTGCACCCAGTGTTGGAAAATCGCAGCTTTCTGACACATTTACCCCCAATTTTTGCCTGATGTCAGTATGTTCAGACTGTAATATACTGGGTTCCTACTAACCAGGACCCCAGTGTCAGTTTACTCTCCCCTAAATTTAGTTGGTAAGTAACTATTACACCTCACAATTGGCATACTGGTGTACCCATGTCAGTCCCTAGTACAGGGTACTGAGGTACCTAGGGTATAGGGTCCCCCGTGAGCTCCAGAATGTATTGTGCCACCCATGGGGATCCATGCAAATTGTGACTACAGGCCTGCTATTGCAGTCTGTGTGCAAATGGTGTATGCACCTTTCACCCCAGATATAAGGGTTACCTTATGCCACGGTCACTGCATTCTGACCCTATAAGTCACTGCTAAAGTAGACTCTTCAACCTAAGGGCTGGGTGCATGGTTCTTAGTGTGAGGACACCCCTGCATGAGCGGAGGTGCTCCTACAAACCTCAGACTCCATTTTCTGGGCTTTGTAAGTGCGGGGAAGCCATGTTAAGCTATGTAGTGGCACTGGTCAACATGAAATGTCCAACTACATAATGGCTTCCCTGAACCGAATCATGCTCGGTATCATACAGCTACACCAATTCCAGTGCTAGTTGCATGATACCATGTACTCTGGGTGTTCCCCAGGGAATCCCCCATGTCTGACTGTACAGCCTTGCAGTTTCTGCATGCCATCCCGTGCTGCTGTCGACCCCAGACACTTTTCTGCCCTCCTGCTGCTGAGCCTAACTCGAGCTGGGGAAGGGAGAACAAATGATTTCCTGGAGGGGAGAGATGTTACCTCCTCTCCTTTAGAAATAGATGTCTCTGGCCTGGGGTGAGGGTGCCTCTGAGCACCACCAGACTGCTTTGAAGGGCATATTTGATGCCCTCCTTCCATAAACTAGTTTACTCCAGTGCAGGAGCTCCGACTCACGCTCTGATGCGAAACTACACAAAGGACAGAGGAGTGACCATCCTCCCTGTCCAGCTCCTCTCCTAGAGAGGTGCCCAGAGCTATGCCATGTGGCCACTTGTTCTGCCATCTTGGAAATAAGATGAGCAGAGGCCCCTGGGAGCATCTGACTGGTTAGTCCAGCTGGGCGATGTCCCTAACCCAGTCCATAGGTGGGTCACTACACTGTGTCCAACCCCCATCCTGGGTTACTTAGAGGCTTCCCGAGGGTAGGACTCTAGATTTGTCTGAGGACACTTCTGCAAGACACTTATGCAACCTGGACACTGGAACCGCTGCTGGACTTCGCTGGGACCCAAGACAAGACTGCACCTAGAAGGAGGGCTCCTATTGTACCTTTATCCCTGTGCTATGCAAGGACTCTGCAACCTTAGTGGCCATGCATCCTACAGAGTCACAAAGACTCTGCTTGCACTTAGTAAAGCAAAAAGGAATCTCCCTTGGAGTGAAGGAGTCACTCCCCTGCATCTCCAGGCACTTCGGTGTCGACTACCGGTTTGTGGATCCTGCTGTCCCACAAATTCTCCAAGGCTCTGCAACACAGTTGTGGTTCTGTGGCCCTCCACAGGTCTGACCTGTCTTCTTTGCAAGTGAGAAGTCTAAGGTCCCTCGCTGGACCTGCCTGGCATGAACACCTGTGCACTGCATCTGTGTCGTTGCCAAGGTGTAGAAGGCTGGCTCAGTTTGTGGTGTACATCGATTGTGTGGCACTCTATACTGAATCCAGGCAACCTTAGTGATAATGTTTTGGTGCCTAGATAACAAATGCTCTCTAGGAGTAGCTGTTGAGAGCAGCTCAGGCTTATAAAGGAGTGGTGTAAAGCATCTAAAATACCACAGTAGTCAGTCAGCAACTGTTACACAAGAAAGAACTACACCTGGTGTTGCAAAAATAAAGTATTCTTTATTCCAACACTGAGACTATACTAACTTTGGTATATCTCCACTTGAAGATATCTACACACAAATATACACTTAGTAACAAGCAGGAAACACATTAAAATACGTAGAGCCGTATGGAGGGTGCGAAACCATATATTAAGAAAGTGGTATATGAGGTGTCCAACCAAAGTAAGGCTGTTAGAATCCCAGGGTCTGGTGGAGATAGAAATTGCCTGAGGTAAGTACTAGAAATCCCACAGGTGTCTGAGTCCAGTGTTGTTATTGTCCCATAGGCTAACACATGACAGTCTTGGTTGGATTTTTATGGATTCAGGATCCTTCCAAGTGGACCCCGAGGAAACCAGTTGGCACAAAGAATGTTGAATAGTACCCCCAGCCATGGATACCCAGAAGACCGGAGTACCTACACCAGGGAACCCAGGTGCATAGGGTTGAAGTGACATCGGAAACCTTCGTTAGAGTCAATGGAAGCCTCGATTGTCCAACTGCTGTCACAACCCATGAATCAGGTCGGTGGAACCCAAGGGTGTATTCTGGACGAGAAGAACGTGGAAAAGAAGGGGACAGTGTCCAGACCACTCTGAGATGTTCAGACGGTCCAGGTAGGCAATGCCCACCCTCTTGGATGTGAAATATGTGCCCGACGGTGAAGTAAGAAGTCCTGGTGCAGTGTCCAGGGGATGCAGGAGATCTTTGAAGTCACCCATGAACTGTCCCACGTCAGTAGTCAGATTGCAGGAGGGTCAGTGGCCAGCAGGATCACCAACAAGCACTGGCAGATAGTTTTTGCAAGGAAGATTGTAGGTCTTTGAGGACCAGCAACGTCCTGGTGACTTGACCATTGGAGTGGAGTCAGGGCAGGCCTTCAGCTGGAAGGAAAGCCAGTCAGTCAGAAGAGCCCCCACAAGTGACCTACTGGCAGCAGGCACAGGGAGGCCTCAGCAGCACAACAAAACAGGAGTCTCACGTCGCAGGAGCTGCAGAGTGGAAGCTGAGCATAAAGTTGCAGAGTGCTGGACGCTTGGGCTTCTTGGAGCCTGAAGATGTCCTTGAGGAAGAATCAACAAGCCTTGACAGGAGCAACAGTCCCAGTTCACAGGGGTTCGGGTTCAGTGGCTGCAGCAGTGCCCAACATCTCCCAAGTTGTTCAGAAGAAAAGGGAGACCCGGAGAGGACCACTGAACCATCACCTGTGTTGCTGAGCCTTTCAATGTCTGTGGAACAGCAGGATCCACCAGCCAGTCATTGTTGTCTTGAGGTGCCTGCAGATGCATGTGAGTGACTTGTTAACTCCATGGAAGATTCCTTCTTGCTTCTTGAATGCAAACAGAGTGCTTGTGACCCTAGAGGATGAACAGACATGGATATTGCAAAAATCTTACAGGAGCTGGAGAAACACTGTTGCAGTGGGAGCACTCTCAACTGGATACAGTCTTGTTTCAGTTCCAAAACCAGACCAGCAGCGGTACAGGAGGCCAGGAGCAGAAGATGTCTTGCAGAGAGTTCCTTGTAGAGTCTTGCTCAACGAATCTGAGGGCCCACCCTCAGGGCAGCCCTTAAGTAATCCAGGAAGAGGGTTGGTCACTCTCTGCAGTGCTCCACCTATCAGTGGGGGTCAGGGATATCATCTACATGGCCTACCCAGTCAGATTCTCCCAGGGGCCTCTGCCTAACTTAATTCCAAGATGGCAGAATCAGCTGACCACCTGGCAGAGCTCTGTGCACCTTCATAGGGAAGGAGCTGGACAGGGGGATGGTCAGTCCCCTGCCCTTTGTGGTTTCATGCCGGAGTGGAAACCGGGTGTTCTTGCACTGGTACAAACTGTCCGCCCCAGCCCAGAGGCACCTAGTTCTAAAGTAGAGGTCACACCTCCCTCCTACAGGAAACAGTTTGTTCTGCCTTCCTCTGCTCAAGTTAGGCTCAGCAGCAGAAGGAAAGAACCGTGGCTGGGGTGTGCAGTAGTGTGGGATGGCAGGCAGACCCTGCAAGGCTGTGCAGGCAGAACTGGTGAATCCGCCCCCCCAAAAAAGAACCGAGTACATGGTTTCATGCAGCTAGCACTGGAATCTGTGTATTTGTGTGATTCCAACATGTTTGATACCAAACATGCCTAGGTTTGGAGAAGCCATTATGTAGTTGGACCACTTGTGTTGACCAGTGTCCACTACATACCTTAAGATTCCTTCCCCACAATTACAAAGCACAGAAAATGGAGTTTGGTGTTTGTAGGGGCACCTCTGCTCATGCAGGGGTACCATCACACTTAGGAGCATGCACCCTGCCCGTGGGTCGAAGGGGCTATCAGAGGCGTGACTTGCAGTGACCGGGATATAAGGCAAGCCTTATATCCGAAGTGAAAGGTGCATTCACCACTTTATGCAGGCTGCAATGGAAGGCCTGCAGATACAGTTTTCATGGGTGGCATATTACATGCTTCAGACCATGGGAGACCTCTGGTGCTCCAATGCACTGGGTACCTAAGTACCATTTACTAGGGGCTTACATGGATGCACCAGTATGCCAATTGTGGGTGTAAGAGTTATCCAACAACCAAATTTAGAGGAGAGAGCACAGACAATGGCGTCCTGATTAGCAGGATCCCAGTGTACTACAGTCTAAACACAGTGACACCAGGCAAAACGTGGGGGTGACCATGTCAGAAAGATGCTACTTTCCTACATAACACCCCCCCCACACACACACCAAGTGAAAGAGGATAAGACTAGCCTTTACCCAGGTGAGTCTTTATTTTCTAAGTGCAAATATCTGGAAAGTCCATTTGCATTGGCATGGTCACTCCCAGGTCTGTTCCACTGAAATGTCCATCCCCTGCAGGGAAATGAACCGCCTCAAAAGTTTTGGAATTTCACCCTTCATCTGTTTAAGCCATAATAGGGATTGTGGTCAGTCTGAACATTGAAGTAAGTGCCTAACAGGTATGGCTTCAACTTCTTCAGGGCCCAAACCACAGCAAAGGCATTTACATTTATTTCTTTATTTGCACAATGAATTAAAATCGTAGCAAAATAGTCAACTAATTACATGATTATTACAGCTAGACATTCAAAACCTGCTCTTATGTTGCCGGCCTAACAACATATGGGGGAATTAAGATTCAATGTCCACTATAAAATTCTTGAATTTATGCTAAAACAATAATAAGAGTAACTAAACAATTATTAACAAGCGCAAACATTTCAGTGTTCCTGGCTCTGCAATTTTCAAGGGCATGAACTAAATCTTTATGGTATACTAACAGTCACGGACCGCGAGTTTAGGCATTTAGACCCTCATTATGACCCTGGCGGTGAGTGATAAAGTGGCGGTAATACCGCCAACAGGCTGGCGGTAAGTTCTGCCAAATTATGACCATGCTGTAATAAATCCAATAGACAGCCAATGTACCACACCAACTGCCAGAGCGGAAACAACATTCATCACCACGGTAGCCGCCAACAGCCAGGCGGGAGACAAAGAACCACCCACCATATTAAGACACACGAAACCTCCACCTTTTCTGGGGCGGTACCAATGCCAACAAAAGCCTGGCGGAAACAGAGCTCAGAAGTGAATGGGCTCAGCATTGGAGACACAGGGAAGAACCACGCCGCCATGTAACCCTAACTGCAAGTCTTCCTGATGATTTTCTACGTCATGCTCCACCTGGAACACCAACACTGATGAAGACGATGGTGAGTACAGCTGCCTAGCACACAAGGGAGGGTGGAAGGAAAATAACAGTGACACTCACACACACACACCATACACACACAACCAGCTGCACACGTAAACCAATCACATACGGCATAATAAAACACGGACCACAATGCTGGAGCACTGACAATATATTAGCATTGCAAAACCCACCACATGAACCAAATATATATACAGATGTACATAAAAGGCCAATGCCCAGTCCAAAGTAATAAGGGCACACAAGGCCACAGGGCACAGTCTAAGGCCCAACCTGTGTCCTGACACATCCGGAGAGAACACTGCAGGGGCATCATTTTGCAAGTGGGAAGGCACCTGAGGGGGATGGGGGGACACCTCAGCCGAATATGGGAACGTCTCCACTGGTTCTGGATAAGGCTCCATGCCCATTGCTTTGTCCTGGGGAGTGCAAGGCCACAGTCTCTGAAGTGGGTGACTTCCTACTGGTTCTGGAGGGGGTAACATGTCCATTACTTTGTCCTGGGGAGTGCAAGGCCATAGTCTCTGAAGAGGGTGACTTGCCCACTGGTTCTGGAGGGGGAACATGACCATTGCTTTGTCCTGGGGAGTGCAAGGCCACAGTCTCTGAAGTGGGTGACTTCTCCACTGGTTCTGGAGGGGGCTCCATGCCCATTTCACTCTGCTTGGGAGTGCAAGGCCACAGTCTCTGAAGTGGGTGACTTCCCCACTGGTTCTGGAGGGGGCAACATGCCCACTGCTTTGTCCTGGGTAGTGAAAGGCTACAGTCTCTGAAGTGGGTGACTTCCCCACTGGTTCTGGAGGGGGCTCCATGCCCATTTCACTCTGTTGGGGAGTGCAAGGCCACAGTCTCTGAAGTGGATGACTTCCACACTGCTTCTGGAGGGGGCAACTTGCACGGCAGCTCCTGGAGTGTGGCCTACATGGCGTCCACTGGCAGGGACGGCTGCACTGTGGTGGTGGTTGGAGGTGTCTCCTGGGCAGCCTCTGCACTGTCTGATGGCTGCCCTGTGGTGGTGGATGGAGGTGCCTCCTGGGCAGCCTCTGCACTGTCCAATGGCTGCACTGTGGTGTTGGATGGAGGTGGCTCCTGGGCAGCCTCTACACTGTCCAATGGCTGCACTGTGGTGGCGGATGGAGGAGCCTCCTGGGCAGCCTCTGCACTCCCCGATGGCTGCACTCCCACAGCTGGCGGTGGGGGCAGTGTCAGCCTGAAAGCCTCCGCTAGCGTAGAGTGCCTCGTCTCCTCCTGTACATGGGTTGTGGGTCCCTTACCCTTGCTGGCAGTTGTGGGTGGGCTCTTCCCCTCTCTGCCTGGTGGTGCAGGCTTCTTCCCCTTCTTCACAGGTGGTGCAGGCCCCTTCCCCTTCTCCCCTGGCGATGATGGCTCATTCCCATTCCGTGATGGAGGTTTGGTATCCTTACCACCATGAGTAGGTGATGCTACCACTGTCCCTGTGGACTGTTTGACTGAGGTGCTGGGCTGTTTCCTTGGTACCCTGCCCATACTTGCAGGATGGGGAGGGGAGGGGTAGGAAAGGGGTCAAATTGGGAAAGGAAAAGCTTTTTAGGGACGGTGGGGCGGGAGGAGTAATGGGAATGGAGGATGAGGGAGTGGTTTTTGGAGGTGCATGGGCAGTATGCTGATGTGAGGTGGGTGGCTGATGGGTGTGTGAATGCTTGCGTTAGTGTCCCTTAGGAGGGGGGGAAAGCCAGGGTGGGAGATGACAGAGTAGATGGGTGCATGGCTGTGGTGGAGGTCCCTGCCAGTGAGGTGTGTGTTCTGCTTGGTGTGGTGATGCTGGTAGTGGATGTTGATGTAGTGCATGCAGGTGTGAGTGTAGATGTGACTGGGAGGGAAGTGGAGCTGGAGGAGGAGGAGCAAGGGGAGACAGTGGAGGCAGTTGATGTTGTCACGTCTGCAACTGTATGGTGTTTGCGTGAGTGCCTGTGGGATGTAGTGTGGTGCTTGTGTTTGCCTGTGTCACTCTTGTGTGTTGCCTTGTGTGCATGCTCGTCTGTATGTGTGCCTTGGATGGGTTGGGGCTGAGGGGAGTTGGACTGGGAAGTGGTAGTAAGAGGAGGGATGGTGGAAACAGAGAAAATGGCTGCCATCAGAGAGGAGGTCAGAGTCTGAATCGATCTCTGTTGGGCCACCAATCCACCGTGAATGCCGTCCAGGAATGCATTGCATTGCTGCATCTGGGATGCTAGTCTCTGAATGGCATTCACAATGGTTGATTGCCCTACAGAGATGGATCTCAGGAGGTCAATAGCCTCCTCACTCAGGGCAGCAGGGCTCATTGGGGCAGGGCCTGAGGTGCCTGTGGCAAAGGAGATGCCCACCCTCCTGGGTGAGCGGGCACGGGCAACTCGCTGAGGGGCTACTGGGAGGGCGGAGCTGGTACGGGGTGGCAGCTGTACCTGCAGCTTGGGTGGTCACAGAGGTGTCCGCCACCACCATGGAGCTCCCATCGGAGGAGGTATCCAAGTCTGTGTTGTCTCCGCCATGGTGCTCACCTCCCCCTCCGTCCCACTGGTTTCCTCGGCATCTGTGGACTCTGCCTCCAGGGTCCTGTGGGATGCAGCTCCCTCTGTCACCGGTGCCCCTGCTCCTCCGCCAGATGATTCTAATGCACACAAGGACAGGATGACAGAACAAAAAAGGGGGCAGAGAGAAAAAGGAAACACTGGGTCAGTTACTTCACCAAGACCAACGTTGGCGTACACAGCACCCTCACACAGGGAACAGGCCTGCCATAGACCACCAGGGTCCGCACGTCCTTGGCAATGGCACGCCATAATCCCTTCTTTTGATGGGCGCTGACCTGCAGAGGTAATACATACAGGAGAACTCCATTAAACTAACAGTCCAGCCTGTCACACACATGGCCCACCATACCCATTTCCAGCACCATTGGCACACACATGGCCAGTGCACAACATGTACACTGCCAATAGAAAATCCCCCCTTACACAATGCCTTCACACACATCTCCATGCATCAATGCCACATGTATCGTGCCCAAAGTGTACTCACCTGTTGGTCTGGAGGCCGTACTGGGGTAGGACTACATCCACCAGTCACTCCAACTCCTCCAAAATGAAGGCTGGGGCGCTTTGCCCAGTCACACGGGCCATGGTAGGTTCCAGTCACAGGTCACAGCAGCACACGCAATGTAGGTCTTCTCCTGTTGAAGGTCAGGAAACAAGTGAGCAATCAGATAGAAAATGGCGGTCACGTCCGCGGCGGTGTATACCGTCACCGCCGGCGTACATCCCCATTGGCCACTGTACTCCATAGGGTCCAATATTATCCAATGAAGAATTGCACGCCGGTGCATGACCGCCTACCTCCACGACGCCCAACGTCAGAGGAATTACCTCACTTCCACCCGTCCCTCCATACAGGACAGGCGGCTGCATTTCAGGGGTTGGTGACCATGCCTATCGACAATTGCTGCGTCACAGGTTAAATAGGCACATATATGGAAATTTACACTGTCCCAATACATAAGTGCACGATGTGGACTGCTGTTATGGTTTAGTTGTTCAAATTGTGACAGCCTACTCATTCTTGTGTCCCTTAGATACCTACCACTGCGGATGAATAGGAGATGGAGACATACCCCTGTGTACAGACCACTGGTGGACTTAGCTACACTGCAGGACAGGCATATTATCCTCACCTATGAACTGGACAAGGCCACAACCACAGAGCTGTGTGCCCAGTTGGAGCCTGACCTGAGCTCATTTATCCGTCAACCGACTGGGATTCCCCTCTTGTGCAAGTGCTATCAGTGCTCCAATTCCTGGCGACAGGTTCTTTCCAAGTGACAGTGGGCTTGGCAGCAGGAATGTCACAGCCAATGTTCTCAATCATACTGGTAAGAGTGTTGTCTGCCATTGTAAAACACATGTGCTGCTACATAGCTTTCCCACAGGTGGAAGATTTGGCCTCTGTGAAGGCCAGTTTCTATGCAATGGGACATATCCCCAATATTATTGGGATGATTGACGGGACACATATTGCTTTCATCCCCACCGCAAGGATGAACAGGTGTACAGGAATCGTAAGAGTTTCCACTCCATGAATGTGCAGATGGTGTGCCTGGCGTACCAGTACATTTCCCACGTCAATGCTAAGTATCCTGGGTCGGTGCATGATGCCTTTGTCCTAAGAATAGCAGCATCCCAAATGTGATGGCCCAACTACAGAGGCACAGGGTGTGGCTGATAGGTAAGCCTTGGTCTCCACCCAATGTATGTTAGTGTATGCCTCTGATGTTCACCTCATTGGATAGTGTGTGTCTAAATGTTGTCCTTCAATACCTGCAGGTGACTCTGGCTACCCAAGCCTATCGTGGCTGCTGACCCCTGTGAGGAATGCCAGGAGAAGTGCTGAAGAACGTTATAATGAGGCACCTGGGCGAACCAGAAGGATCATTGAGAGGACCTTTGACCTCCTGAAGGCCAGGTTCAGGTGCCTCCATCTGACAGGTGGATCCCTGTGCTACTCACCCAGGAAGGTCTGCCAGATAGTAGTGGCATGCTGCATGTTGCACAACCTGGCCCTCAGACGCCATGTATCTTTTCTGCAGGAGGAGGAGACTGGAGATGTCCCTGTGGCAGCAGTAGACCCTCATGACAGTGAGGATGAAGAAGCTGACGATGAGGATGAGGACAACAGAACATCAGTTATCCGTCAGTACTTCCAATGACACATAGGTGAGACAGTGCAACTTAACATTTCTATGATTATTGGTGTATTCTGTGTGGCTGTGGCATGATGGCATTACCCACTCTACTTAATGTTGCATATGGATTCTCAGTTTTCAGTTGTTAGTGCAATGACATCTGTGTATTGATGTGCTGACTACAGCCAGTTACAGGTCATTATTTCTATGCTCTCACACTGTACCGTTCATTTGCAACGGATATACCTGTTTCCATTAATACACTGTTTCAAAACATGAAATACAAGTATTTGAGTTGTGTTCAAGGGTGTTTATTGTAGTGCTAAAAAATGAGGGGAAAGTGCAATGGAATGGGGTGATGATGGAGGAAACTCGAGGGTATTGTTTCAGTCTGTTTGTAGCACAGGTGCAGTGTCAATAGGAAGGGGAGCAAAGGCAGTTCAAGGTGGACAAGGTGACAGGGGGCACAAGGGTGACAACCAGGACAGTCTTATTTCCTGGCGGTGGTCTTGGCAATTGTCTCTGGCTTCTGTCTGGTCGCAGGGAACGTTTGCGGGGTGGTTTACCTTCTGCAGGGGGAGGGATGCTAGTGGCCCATGGGTCCTGTGGTGGGGCTTCCTACCCAGTAGAGGCAGCGGAAGTGGAGGGCTGTTCAGTTGACTGGCTAGTGGTAGGGGCCCACTGTTGTGCTGTTGCCTCCCTCATGATGTTGGCCATGTCTGCCACCACCCCTGCAATGGAGATCAGGGTGGTGTTGATGGTCTGCAAGTCCTACCTGATCCCCTGCTACTGTGCCTACTGCCGTCACCTGTTCTCCTGCACGTTGTCAAGGATCTGGCCCATCGTATCCTGGGAATGTTGATAGGCTTCCAGGATCTCAGAGAGTGCCTCCTGGAGAGTCGGTTCCCTGTTCCTGTCCTCCCATTGGCGCACAGCAGTCCTCCCAGTTTTGCTGTTGGCCTGAGCTCCTGTCCCCTGAAGGTGTGCCCACTGCCACTGACCCCAGGTCCCTGATTATCTTGGGGGCAAGGAGTGGTCTGGGGTCCCTGAACAGGTGGGCACACTGCTGATTGACGTGTCCTGGGGACAGAGGTTTGGGTACGCTGGGTGGGTGCTGTGGTGTTGGATCCTGATGGAGGAGGCTCTGTGGGGGTCTTTGATTGTGCTTGGGTGACCTGCTGTCCAGTGGTCCATGATGGGCCAGGTAGGTCCTCCAGATCTGGAAGTCCAGAGTGACGGTCATCACTGGGGGGATCGACTGTTGGGGGACTGGATACTGGTGGCACCTCCTCTAAACTGACATTGGCTGGGGTACCTGTGAGGATGTAAGTGATGTATTGTGCTTTAAGTGTATGACATTTGTACATCCCTGGCTTCCCCTCTGTCACTGGTGTTGCCCTGCCACCTTTTGCTTGTTTATGGTGATGTATTGTGGGTATATTAGTTTCCCTATGCTGTGCAGGCTTTAGTGATGGGTGTTCATGCAGGGCTGGGAGGTCTGTCCATGCATTAGTATGACATACAGGGCTTGGCATTGGGGTAAGTCATATGTGTAGGTGCAGTGTGTGGGATGAAGTCTAGTGATGGGAGTGAGGGTGAGGGTGTGAGATGGCATGTAGGTATGGGGGGGTGATAGGCAGTAAATGTGGCTTACCAGTGTCCACTCCTCCAGCAAATCCGGCGAGTCCCTAAGGATGAAGGATTGCCAAGACCTGCTCCTCCCATGCTGTGAGCTGTGGGGGAGAAGGTGAGGGTCCATCGCCAGTCCTCTGTATGGCGAGCTGGTGCCTTGCTGCAATGGAACATACCTTCCCCCGTAGGTCATTCCACCTCTTCCTGATGTCGTCCCTTGTTCTTGGATGCTGTCCCACGGTCTTCACCCTGTCCACAATTTTCCGCCATAGCTCCATCTTCCTTGCAATGGAAATCTGCTGTACATGTGCTGCAAACAGCTGTGGCTCTACCCTGACAATTTCCTCCACCATGACCCTTAACTCCTCCTCAGTGAAACGGGGGTGCCTTTGTGGTGCCATGGTTGTTGTGTGATGTTTGTTGGTGTGAGGGTGTTGGGTAATGTGGTGGGGTGTGTGATGTGGAGTGCGTCAGGGATGTATGGGTGTGAGTGGTGTGTGTGTCTAGTTGCCTCTTTGCTCTTCTTCTCAGTCTCCTGGAAGCAACTGATGTTCGTAATGGGTTGTGGGTATTATGAGTGTGTTTTATACTGGCGTGGGTATATGGGTGTGGTGTGTGTATGAGTGTCAGGTGTGTGTTTTTGGTATTGGCCAATGTGGTGTTGTTTTGTATGTGGGTGTCCATTCTGAGCACGGAGGTATGTACCGCCAATGGTTTACTGCCGTTGAATGTCCTCCGTGGTGATTCGTGGGTCATAATGTGATGGGCGTTGTTTTGTTGACGTAACAGATTGGGTGCTGGTACCACTACTTTATCACTGACCTATGGTCTGAGGGATTTGTGTATGTAGCAGTATTCTGTCAGATTGGTGTGTGGGATTTACCGCCAATGTCATAATGAGGACCTAAGTCTGTACAGACAGAAATTTAACAAGCCTACAGTTTATCTGTGGGTCAATTGAATCAAACATTTTCATTACTGCTGGCAGACAAGAGTGTATCCCATTTGTTCTTAAAGCTGGTTTCAGCAGTTGGCGACGTACTTCTCTTAGGGACGGCAGATTCAGATCAAATGGACCATGTCCTCCCTGGCAGCATTGCATAGCCTGCATGACGTCTCTTCCCCATTCTTCCACAATGGTTGATCCGCTCTTGTTGGAAGGGATCCTAGCCGTATCGCGAGCAGGTGGCGTTTGACGTATACTGAAAATATTGACATCAGATATTGCAATGGTGCCAGGGTAGTGTAAGTATGCGTGAGCATTGTGCAAATCTGCATTTATCATCTAGCAAAGATTGCAGACCTATTTCCTTTTTTTAACACATGCCCTAGAAGGGAATATGACATATTAGAGTCCAATAGGTATGTCATTTGTGTCTATTGCAGTGAGTACTGCAAGAACCTGTTATATACTGACTTTGAGTAATTGCTTACTGAATTCCATAAAGCCACGACTAAAGGGCTGGTGTTGTTTCCTCTTATTTTGTACCAGGTCTTTATTGTATGTACTTTCCTGTCCAGCCGTTGTTGTTCAAGGCCAAATTCAAGCCTAACTTGGGCAGGGGAAGCAGTAGGGGGAAGATTGAAAACGTATTTCTAGATTTTTATTTGTTGCTGATCCAGGACCCGAAGCGTTTTTCCTGTATAGTGCTGCGCTTCCATATGTAGTGGCTGGAAGGAATTTGGCCGACATGACGGAGAGTAAAGGTTTATACGAAGGACCTTTTAACCTTTTGGCTAGGGCGCGAAAAGCAAATGTCAGCAATTTGCATTTCGATGTGCTGTTTTTGCAGCACAAGGTTAGCCTTGTTGTCTATAGTAAACCCAAATATTTATAGCAGGGTCTTTTCAAGGCCAATTCCGCCCAATGTAATTTTATTTACAGAGGTAGAGAGATATCCTATAGACGTGGTTTTTGTCTTCGTAGTATTGATTTCTAATTTGTTTAATGTTGCAAAATTGCCCAGAGTACTAACTAGCCTCTGTAGCCCCATTTTCGTGTGGCTCAATAAAACAATGCCATCAGGATATGAGAGGTGTGATATGAGCAGGTTCCCCACCCTCAGAGTGTGTGAGTTGGTCACGTCTAGCTTTGGGGAGAGGTCAGCCATAAAAAGGTTAAAAAGGTGCGGGCCAGAACACATCCTTGTTTTAAGCCTATATTTGTTGGAAACCTCCTTAAAACTTTCGTACCATCTGCTACCTTGATCTGCGCCCAGGTTTTATCATATAGCATTTCAATGCTATGGAGAAGAAGACAGTGAAAAATCCGAGGTTCAACCAGTTACCCAACTATCTGCGCAGGACCTCCCAGGGATGCCAGTGGCATTAGTACCGAAGTTAAAGAATGCTTCGCAGACAGTGGCATTGGGGGCCAATCTGTCTCTCTGGAATCCGAGGCAGTCGGTGCATCCAAGGCCACCTACATAAGTGACTGCTTGCAACTCACAGTTATCTGTCCAGCTGCCACAATGGGCAATTCGCTGAGATCCAAGCCACATTCATGGAACAACAGCGATCCGGAACAAATACAGCCTATTCGTCAGTCCAGCAAACCATCCCCCTTAGCAAATCATCCACAGTCCAGCACTAAGATCGCCTGCTGGGAAAATATTTCGGAAACAAGCCTAAACTTGAACTACTCCTCCAGGGTGATAACAATTAGTAATGAACAGAGGCTAACAACAACAAAAGTTATGTTTCAGAATACACAAACTCTTACGACCGAAGTACAAAATAAGGCTTCCTTAGCCAGTCAAGTGGACATGCCTATGACGGGCCCAAATAGCAAACAGCGAGAGGGCGATCAGCTGAGAAAGCCACGCCACACGGAAACACAGATTACTCCCTCCAGCCTCAGCACAGCCATTACTCAGATAATGGCTGGGAATCAAGGCAGATCATTCTAACTCCACAGTACACATTACGGGACCAACAAGACTGCTTGAACAGGGGTAACATCCTGAGGCTGCTGGCATAGCTGCCATCAACTGAGAAGATTGTATCTGCAGACTTAATGTCAGTGAAATTCTTCTCCAGCAGTTACCAGTACAGGCCAGAGCAAACATCCACTACTTGGAGAACAAGGGAAATCGTTACATCGATCATGGAGGAAAAAAAGCAATTTGAAGCATGGGGAATATTGCTGTCAGAACCGTCCAGACCACGCTACCCTCTCCCCCTGCTGTCCAGTTTTATGGAAAAATCAAATCATCAATCGGACTTAAAGGCCCACGTATACGCACTGGAGATGACTATAAGGGATTCGGAGAAGAAGCAGCTCAGTGGGACAGAAGTCAACCAAAAAACTTCACATGGCCACCCAATTGCTCGATGCAACATGACAATACCCCCACGACCATAGAATGGTGCTCAGGACGAACAGAGGTGGATGGCCCACATCTTAAACTCAAGAAGGAGCACCTTACTTAACAATTACAACACAGAAAATATGTATGGGGTCTGCTGTTACCATCATGTCCCGGAATATCGCTGGAGCAAAAACCATTATTACAGACGGATTTGCAACAGTAAACAGTTGCAACCACACTATAATCATATTGCAAGAAACATGACTATTAGACCCAGTCCACTAAGGAGGATACACACTACACCACGCCAGTGCTGAAAAATCACAGCAAAGGCTGATCAGTGCTTCTCTCTGGGGGGTCAATTTTATGCTGATAAAAGCTACAGGTTGATACTGGCCCTCTTCTTTAAGTTGAGAAAGTACTGCTTCTGTTCCTGTTTCTGAAGCATCTGTCTGAATAATGAATTGCTGTGAGTAGTCTGGGCTTTTAAGAATTGGAGCTGAACACATGGCCTTTATCTGATAGAGACTTCTAGCTGCAGCGTAGCATCGTTGGAGTTGTCTGTGAAGTCACGGTCTTCTATACAGGCACCACCTCGGCGCGCGTACGTCAGTTTTTTTCCTTACGCGGCGGTTAAGCGCAGATCCGGAAAGAGCTACCCTTTTTTTGACGGTTTTGTCGAACTTTTTTTAAATTGTCTGAATGATGTTTTCGAGGAAGACAGGATTCAAACCATGTGGTGCATGCCATCGCACCATGTCGGTTATGGATGCTCACCCAGTGTGTCTTTATTGCCTGGAAAAGGACCACGACTCGAAGTCGTGTTCCGACTGTCGGGCCATGGCTCCGAAGGCCTTGAGAGAGAGATCGTTCAAGCTTCTAGCAGCTGACTTCGGTTAGCGCAACTCCAAGGAGGTCATGGTCCCGCTCTAGGAGGAGGTCACGGCACCACTCAGGGAGCCCCAAGTCATATTCCTCGCATTCGAGGTCTTTGGGGCATTTAGGTAAGAAGCACAAGAAGAAGAAGAAGTTTAAGCGGACTTCGACTTTGCCATGCCCGCCGGCTAGGCATCCAGGGAATGTTGTTCCGAGCGCGGTTCCGTGGAGCCATCACGAAGGCCGACTCTGCTTCTTCCCCCTTTTCCGGGCACCAGACCGACCCTTGCTCAAATGAAAGAATTTTACGAGGCTATGCGCCTTGTTTTTGAGCGGGCTGCACCCTCGGGTGGGACTTTGGTTCCCGTGGGGTCATCAGGGGCCCCATCAGATTCAACATCAGCGGCTTTGGCCTCAGCGCCGTTGGGGGCCCTGGGATCTGATAGCGGATCTGGACTGGTGCCGGTCTCTCACATTCGACCTCCTCTGGTGCCGGGCCTGACATCGACGCTTCCTCACCATCGGTGCCTACCAGTGGTGGTATCCCCATCCTTATTCCAGATGATCCAGAGCCGGAACGACGTCGTAGGACGCCGATTCCAACTTCGATGGCGCCAGTGGCGCCGTCTAGGCACAGATCAGTGCATGAGGCTTGTTCAGAACAGCCAGGCACAGGAGAGGAATGGGAGGGGTCTGAGGACCCTTTAGAGTATGGATTGGAGCACGAACAGGACTGGTATGAGGATCTTGTGGAAGCCAGTGGACTGGATACTTCTCCAGATGCTGGTATGCTCTGTCCTTCTGCTGTGGCTATGGAGGAGGGTGCATCTTATGCCATGGTGGTGCGTAGGGCAGCTGAGGTGTTGGGCCTACGATGCCAGACAGGACTAATCTCGTGATGGAGCTGCTTCAGACAGGGGTTGCTACATCGGAGCCGACGTTACCCTTCAATGAGGCCCTTACATATGTCCTTCTGGGTACCTGGTCCAAACCCAGCACAGGGGCTCCTGTGAATAGGACAATTGGCCAACGCCATAGACCTGCTCCAAATAATCCTAGTTTCCTCACTCAACACCCCACCCTAGAGAGCTTGGTGGTCCAAGCCTCCACTTTCTGTGGTGCCTTCCCTTCCGCTCCGCCGGATAGAGAATCCAACAGGCTGGACCAACTTGGAAAGAAGTTGTTTTCTTCCACCAGCCTGAATTTTAGGTCAGTAAACACCTCTTGCCTATTGGGCCAGTTTTTCCATACTTTTTTGGGATACAGTGGCACAGGTGCTGCCCCCGGTCTGTCCCGGAGGGCATACAGGACACTCTCACACAAGCTGTGAAGGATGGGAGAGATGCAGCCAAGTTTACCATCAGGTGTGGCTTGGACACGACTGACTTGCTGGGCAGGGCAATTTCTTCGACAGTGGCCCTCCATCGCCATGCCTGGCTCCTTTCTACTGGCTTTTCAGGGGAAGTCCAATCGAGTTTGATGGACATGCCTTTTGATGGCTCTCGCCTTTTTAGTGAGAAGGCAGACTCTGCGCTTGAGACGTTCAAGGATTCTCGAGCTTCGGCCAGATCCTTGGGCCTTTCAGCACCGACTCATCAGCAGTCTGTCTTCTGTCCCTTCCGAGACTTCAGAAGGGGCGCGGTACCACGCCAGCCACAAGTTAGCCACCGTCCTCTGGCTTCCCAGCATCCCATGCGAGGACGAGGTCGTGGTACCGTCAGACCCAGAAGGTCTAGCCAGAGGTTGGCCACCACACCCACCCCCCTTCCGCAGCACCCAAGCCCTCCTAGTGTGGTTTTGCAAGACCATGTCCGTCCAGTTGGAGGGAGGATTCCGTTTCATCTCCCTCACTGGCAATCCATCACATCGGATAAATGGGTCTTGCTGATCATACAGAAGGGCTATTCCCTCCCCTTCCAGTCTTTCCCTCCCTCTATCCCTCCAGTAAAAGAACGGCTGATGGGGGATCAATTGGTTTTGCTCAGCGAGGAAGTTACGGCTCTCTTGGCCAAGGGAGCCATAGAAAGAGTCCTGATGTCAGAAGTAGGCAGTGGTATTTATTCCCGCTACTTTCTGATTCCCAAAATGAACAAGGGCCTTCGCCCTATCCTGGATTTAAGGGATGTCAATCTCTTCCTCAAAAAAGAGAAATTCAAGATGCTCACTCTTGCTCAGGTCTTGTCTGCCCTAGACCAAGAAGACTGGATGTTAGCGTTGGACTTGCAGGATGCGTATTTTCACATTCCCATCCTGCCCGCCCACAGGTGTTACTTGTGGTTTAAGGTGGGCCACGAGCACTTTCAGTTTACCGTGCTCCCCTTCGGTCTCACCAGTGCCCCTTGGGTGTTCACAAAAGTGATGGCGGTGGTGGCAGCTCATCTGCGCCGGTTAGGGATTCCAGTCTTCCCCTACCTAGACGATTAGCTGTTGAAGGCTCCGACGCCCCAGGCTCTCGTCAGCACCCTCCAGACGACGGTGAACCTCTTGCACTCGCTGGCATTCACTATAAACGTGCCAAAATCACACCTAACTCCCTCCCAGAAGCTCACTTACATTGGAGCTGTTCTGGACACAGTGCAGTATTGGCCCTATCCTCCCGAGCAGCGAGTCCAGGATATTCAGGTTGTGATACAGATGTTTCGGCCTCTATCCTGGATTTCGGTGAGACAGACTATGAGCTGTTGGGACTCATGGCTTCCTGCATCCTATTGATCAAGCATGCCAGATGGCATATGAGGGCTCTGCAGTAGGACCTGAAGTTCCAATGGGCACAGAATTAGGGAAATCTTAATGACGTGGTTCAGATCTCGGAGAGAACTGCAAAGGATCTGCAGTGGTGGTTAGTGAACTGCAACTGGGTCAAAGGCAGACTTCTCTCCCTTCCCTAGCCATATCTCACAATAGTGAAAGATGCGTCACTTTTGGGATGGCATGCCCATCTGGGAGAGTTGGAGATCAGGGATCTCTGGTCTCTGGTGGAGTCCGGGCTCTATATCAACTTGTTGGAGCTTCGGGCGATCCGACTAGCATTAAAGGCATTTCTTCCTGTTGTGAAGAAAGGTAGTGCAGGTGTTCACGGACAACACTACTACCATGTGGTACTGCAACAAGCAGGGCGGTGTGGGGTCGTGGACTCTCTGTCAAGAGGTTCTACGTCTCTGGACATGGCTGGAACATCAGGGCGTAACCCTGGTGGTTCAACACCTGGCAGGTTCTCTGAATGCCAGGGCGGACGAACTCAGCCGGCGATGCTTAGCGGATCACAATTGGTGTCTCCATTCGGAGGTGACACAAGGACTCTTTCAGCAGTGGGGAGAGCCTTGGTTAGATCTTTTCGCCTCCGAAGAGAACGTGCGATGTCAGCAGTATTGCGCATTGGAGTTTCCAAGGCGGCTATCGCTAGGTAACGCTTTTTGTCGCAAGTGGAGCTCAGGCCTCTTGTGCGCCTTTCTGACCATGCCACTTGTGCCCAGAGTTCTCAAGAAAATCAAGAACGACCGGGCCCAAGTAATCCTAGTGGCTCCAGATTGGGCACAAAGAGTCTGGTATCCAGAGCTTCTCAAAAAGAGCATCAGTCCTCCAATCAGGTTGCCTCTTCAGGAGGATCTTCTGTTGCAGTAGCAGGGGAAGGTTCTCCACCCAAACCTGTCAACTCTGGGTCTTCATGCCTGGGGATTGCGCAGTGACAGTTGATAGTTTATGACCTCCCTCCCGAGGTCTGTGATGTCATTCTGGCAGACAGGCGTTGCTCTACTAAGTCGATTTACGCCTGCTGTTGGAAACGATTTGTATCATATTGTACTGAGAGGTCTATTGATCCTTTTTCTTCTTCTCTTTCTAATATCCTTCTGTTCATTCTGTCACTCGCCCAACAGGGCTCCTCCTTAGGGACTCTTAAGGGCTGTCTTTCTGCCTTATCAGCTTTTCTTCATTTGCCTGAACAACAATCTTCGTTTAAATCTCCTATTGCACAGAGGTTCTTAAAGGGGCTTGTACATATGTTTCCACCTACGTCTTTTGTTATGCCCCAGTGGGACCTTAATCTAGTGCTCACTTTTCTAATGTGTGCTCCTTTTGAGCCTTTACATAACTATTGTAAAGGCTCAAAAGCGGCTCACTATTAAAACAGCCTTCTTAGTGGTGATCACATCTGTCAGGAGAGTGAGTGAGATGCAGGCTTTATCATCGAAACCGCTGTGTCTCACGATATGTCCTAATAAGGTAGTCCTCGGAACTCGTGCCTCTTTCCTCCCAAAGTGGTGACCCCTTTCCATCTGTGTCAAAATATCACCCTGCCCACCTTCTTTGCTCCCTCTAAAGAAGACGAGCGTCTCCATCGGCTGGACCCAAGGAGAGAGTTATCATTCTACCTTGACCACCCAAAAGATTTCCAGGTGGGTTACCAACTCTTTGTGGGGTACGTTGGTGCAAAGAAGGGATGGGTAGTCCAGAAACTAACCATTTCGCGCCAGGTCATTCTCTGTATTACAATTTGGTATTTGGTATGAAACTTCTCAGCACAATAAATGCACACTGATGCTAGTGTGCAATTTATTGTAACATGCACCCAGAGGGCATCTTAGAGATGCCCCCTGAATACCAATCTGACTTCTAGTGTAGGCTGACCAGTTCCTGCCAGCCTGCCACAAACCAGACAAGTTGCTGGCCACATGGGGCGAGTGCCTTTGTCACTCTGTGGCCAGGAACAAAGCCTGTACTGGGTGGAGGTGCTTCACACCTCTCCCTGCAGGAACTGTAACACCTGGCGGTGAGCCTTAAAGGCTCACCCCTTTTATTACAGTGCCCCAGGGCATCCCAGCTAGTGGAGATGCCCGCCCCTGCGGCCACTGCACCCACTTTTAGCAGCAAGGCTGGAGGAGATAATGAGAAAAACAAGGAGGAGTCACCCACTAGTCAGGACAGCCCCTAAGGTGTCCTGAGCTGAGGTGACCCCTGCCTTTAGAAATCCTCCATCTTAGTTTTGAAGGATTCCCCCAATAGGATTAGGGATGTGCCCCCTCCCCACAGGTAGGAGGCACAAAGAGGGTGCAGCCACCCTCCAGGACAGTAGCCATTGGCTACTGCCCTCCCAGAGCCCTACCTTTGCCTGCTGCACCCCTATAGTGACCCCCGGGTCTCTCCATTGAATCCTATCTGAAACCAGACGCTTGCTTTGCACACTGCACCTGGCCGTCCCTGTGCCGCTGAGGATGTGTTTTGTGTGCCTACATGTGTCCCCCCCAGTGCTCTACAAAACCCCCCTGTTTGCCCCACGATGATGCGGGTACTTACCTGCTGGCAGACTGGAACCGGAGCACCCCTGTTCTCCATAGGCACCTATGTGTTTTGGGCACCTCTTTGACCTCTGCACCTGACCGGCCCTGAGCTGTTGGTGTCGTAGCTTTGGGGTTGCCTTGAACCCCCTACGGTGGGCTGCCTATGCCCAGGAACTGAGACTTATAAGTGTCTTACTTACCTCACAATCTCACCTTTACTTACCTTCCCCAGGAACTGTTGATTTTTGCAGTGTCCACTTTTAAAATAGCTTATTGCCATTTTAACTGTATATGATATTGCTTTTATTCAAAGTTCCTAACTTACCTGTTTGGAGTACCTTGCATTGCATGTTTTTACTTCAAATCGTGAACCTGTGGTTCCTAAAATAAACTAAGAAAATATATTTTTCTATATAAAAACCTATTGGCCTGGAGTGTGTCTTCCTCATTTATTGCCTGTGTGTGTACAACAAATGCTTAACACTACCCTCTGATAAGCCTACTGCTCGACCACACTACCACAAAATAGAGCGTTGGAATTATCTAATTTTGCCACTATCTTACCTCTAAGGGGAACCCTTGGACTCTGTGCACACTATTTCTTACTTTGAAATAGTATATACAGAGCCAACTTCCTACACCAAGTATCATCATTTCTGTCTTATTATCATTGAGTTTCAGCTTGCTTAGGGACACCCATGCCGCCACCGCTTAGAGGCATGGACTATGTGCTGGACCATTAGCACTGGGGTCATTAGATAGTGATACTAATGGCTGTGTGTTGTCTGGATATGATACCAGGGCCGACCCAAAAGGCTGGACTATTTCTGCAAGAGGTAACATGTAAATATTAAATAAGGAGGGGCTAAGGGAAGACCCTTGTGGCACTCCACAGCTGTTCTTGACATACTTTGAAAAATATGGTTTGTCTAGAACTTGATACGATCTGTCCTTAATAAAGGATGTGATCCAGTCTAAGGCATACCCTGATATTCCAGACTCTTGTATCCTACCAAGTAATATATCAAAGTCCACCGTGTCAAAGCAGCGCTAAGATCCAGGAGAAAGATAGCTGTCTCCAAACCCTGATCTAAACGCCTTCTAGCCTCTTCTGTGACAGCAATCAATGCTGCCTCAGTACTGTGGAGCGGTCTAAAACCCCTCTGAGTAGCGTGAAGGATAGTATTGTCCTCCAAGAAACGGGAAAGTTGAGTGTTGACATGCTTTTCAACTATTTTGGAGAGAACAGGTAGCAATGAAATGGGTCTATAGTTGCTAAGCAGTGAGGCGTCAATGTTAGGTTTCTTCAAAAGCGGTTTAACAATGGCATGTTTCCATTGTTCCATTGTTATTGAATATCCGCTAGGTAGAGCCAGTGTGTTGTCCTGTGTGCATGCTCATCTGCCTGTGTACTTGGGATAGGTTGGGGTTGAGGGGAATAGGATTGGGAAGAGGAAGTTGGAGGAGGGAGGATAGAAACGGGGACAATGACTGCCATCAGAGAGGAGGCCAGAGCCTGGATTGATCTCTGTTGGGCTGCCAAGCCAGTGTAAATGCCCTCCAGAAATGCATTTGTCTGTTCCATTTGGCCTGCCAGCCCCTGGATCGCATTCACAATGGTTGACTGCCCAACAGAGATGGATCTCAGGAGGTCAATAGCCTCCTCACTCAGGGCAGCAGGGTTAACTGGAGCATGGCCAGAGGTGCCTGGGGCGAAGGAGATGCCCACCCTCCTGGGTGAGCGGGCACGGGTAACTTGATGAGGGGCTGCCGGGAGGGCGGTGCTGGTACGGGGGTGGCAGCTGTACCTGTAGCTGGGGTGGGCACAGAAGTGTCCGCCACCACCAGGTAGTTTCCATCGGAGGAGGTATCGGAGTCTGAACTGTCCCCTCCAGTCTCCGCTGTGGTGCTCCTCTCACCCTCTGCCCCACTGGTGCCCTCAGTGTCGGTGGACTCTGCCCCCTGGCTCCTGTGGGATGCAGCTCCCTCCATCGCCGGTGCCTCTGCCCCTACACCAGATGATGCTAATGCACATAAGGACAGGATGAAAAAAACAAAAAGGGGGGGGGAGGCAAAGGATACACTTGGTCAATGGCTGCACCAACACCACTGTTGGCGTACACACCACCCTCAGACACAGGGAACAGCCCTACGCACTATGCAATGCACTACCTCTGATGATGCTAGCCCACAAGGCTTGGGGAGGGGCACATACCGCCAAAATCAGCACACCTTGGACTCACACAGCCCTGATCAGCTGGGGATGCCTACAAGTTGGGTAGTAGGATCATCACTTCAAAACCCTGCACACCATGGAACCTACTCTGCAATGTCAGGCCTGGGCTAGGGGCATCCACTGACACACATCCCCCACCCGGGTACCCCCTTACCATGCATAAGTAGTGATGATGGGCACTGTACTCACCCCCTTGTGGCTGCTGTGATGCCCTCAAGTGCCCATCTAGCTCCGGATAGGCCACCGCCAGTATGCAGGCCATCAGGGGGGACAGGGTTCGACGGGGACCCCTTCCTCTTGGGAGGCCATCCTTAGCTGGGCCTCTGCCGTCTTCCGTGCATCTCAGGTCCTCCCACTGCTTCCGACAGTGGGTGCTCCACCTGCCGTAGACCCCCAGAGTTTGCACCTCCTTGGCGATGGCACACCACATAGCCTTCTTTTGATGAGAGATGACCTGCAGAGAAATACACACAGGAAATGGTATCAGTCAGACCAACCTGCCTGTTATACCTATGACCCACCATACCCTTTCACATCGCCATTTGCACACACAGGGCCCAGCACAAAAGCTGCACGTTGTCCAGGGGACATCCAGAGCCCCCCCTTACACAAGGCCTTCACACACTACTCCATGCATTCATGCATTCATGCATTCATGCCAAATGCATCGTGCTCACAGTGTACTCACCTGTTGGTCTGGAGGCCCATAGATCAGTCCGTACTGGGGTAGAACAACATCCACCAGTCACTCCAACTCTGCCGAGGTGAAGGCAGGGGCCCTTTCCCCAGTCACACGAGCCATGGTAGGTTCCAGACACAGGTCACAGAAGCACATGCAGTGTAGGTCCTCTCCTGTTGAAGGTAGCAAGTGAGTGATCAGATAGAAAATGGCGGTCACGTCCGCGGTGGTGCATACTGTCACCACCGGCGTACATCACCATTGGTCACTGTACCTCATAAGGCTCAAAGTTATCCAATGAGGAGTTGCACGGCAGTTCATGACCGCCTCCCGCAATGGGGCAGAACGTCAGCGGAATTACCTCACTTCCACCTGTCCCTTCACAGGTCAGGACATACAGGACAAATCCCACTTACCCATTACTTGTTACCATCATGCTATATACTGTTGTGTCTCCAATGTACAGTTTGTGACCGGCTCCTCACTCTTTTGTCCCTTAGACTGCAACTGCTGTGGATGAATAGGAGATGGAGACATACCCCTGTGTACAGACCCCTGGTGGACTTGGCAACAATGGAGGACAGGCCCATTATTTTCACCTATAGACTTGACAGGGCCACAATCACTGAACTGTGTGCCCAACTGGAGCCTGACCTGATATCTGCTATCCGTCACCCCACTGGGATCCCCCTCTTGTGCAAGTCCTGTCTGTGCTTCATTTCTTGGCAACTGGTGCTTTCCAAGTGACAATGGGCTTGGCAGCAGGAATGTCACAGCCAATGTTCTCAATAGTGCTGACAAGAGTGGTGTCTGCCCTGATTAAACACATGTGCAGCTACATTGTTTAGCCCAGGTTGAGGATTTGGCCACAGTGAAGGCTGACTTCTATGCAATGGGACATATCCCCAACATAATTGGAGCAATTGATGGAACACATATTGCATTTGTCCCCTCGTCAAAATGAACAGGTGTACAGAAATCGAAAGAGTTTTCACTCCATGAATGTGCAGATGGTGTGCTTGGCGGACCACTACATCTCCCATGTCAATGTTAAGTATCCCGGGTCTGTGCATGATGCCTTTATCCTCCGTAATAGCAGCATCCCAAATGTGATGGCTCAACTACAGAGGCATTGGGTGTGGCTAATAGGTGAGCCTGGTTCCCACCCAGTAGATGTTAGTGTACGGGTATGGTGTGGGCCATATAGGATAGTATGTGGCTAAATATTGTCCCTCGATATTTGCAGGTGACTCTGGTTTCCCCAAACCTATCATGTCTACTGACCCCTGTGAGGAATGCCAGGACAAGGGCAGAAGAACGTTACAATGAGGCACATGGGCAAATAAGAAGGATTATCGAACGTACCTTTGGCCTCCTGAAGGCCAGGTTCCGGTGCCTCCATCTAACAGGTGGATCCTTGTGCTACTCAACCAAGAAGGTCTGCCAGATAATCATGGCATGCTGCATGTTGCACAACCTTGCCTTGAGACGCCATGTGCCTTTTCTGCAGGAGGAGGAAGCTGGAGATGGCCGTGTGGCAGCAGTGGACCCTGTGGACAGTGAGCATGAGGAGGCAGAGGATGAGGATAAGGACAACAGAACTGCAGTGATTCAACAATATTTCCAATGACACACAGATAAGACAGTGTTACTTCACATTTCATTGTCATTTTTTGAATTATCTATGGCACTGGCATGCTGTTAATTCCCACTTCTATGCCCACTCACTGTACCCTTTGGAAACTCATTTTGCAGATGTTGGTGCCCCACTATTGCTCCTGGTGTGATCACTGCAGCCAACTACAGGTCTTTACTATGTCAACATTACTGTACAGTTGAATTGCAATGTTTGAACCTCGTTAAACGAATAGATACTTAAAACATTTGACATACTCCATACTTGTATTTTTTCAAAGTGTGTTTATTTAAGTGCTAAGAAGAAGAGGAGCAAGCGCAATGGGATGGGGTGATGATGGAGGAAAGTCCAGGGTATTGTTCCACTCTATTTGTAGCACAGGTGCATTGTCCAAGGGGACATAGGAAAGGGAGCAATGGCAGTTCAAGGTGGACAGGGTGACAGAGTAGAACACAAGGGTGACAATCAGGAGAGTCTAATTTTCTGGTGGGGGTCTTGGCAATAGTCTCTGGCTTCTGCCTGGATTGCAGGGAACGTTTGCAGGGTGGTTCACCATCTCCAGGGAGAGGGGTGCTGGTGGCCTGTTGTTCCTGTGGCAGGGCCTCCTGTCCACTAGAGGCAGCGGAGGTAGAAGGCAGTTCAGATGTCTGGCTAGTGGCAGGGGCCCGCTGTTGTGAGGCTGCCTCCCTCATAATGTTGGCCATGTCTGCCAGCACCCCAGCTATGGAGACCAGGGTGGTGTTGATGGCCTGCAAGTCCTCCCTGATCCCCTGGTATTGTCCCTGCTGCAGCTGCCTGTTCTCCTGCACGTTGTCCAGGATCTGGCCCAGCGTATCCTGGGAATGTTGGTATGCTCCCAGGATCTCTGCAAGTGTCTCCTGGAGAGCCGGTTCCCTGGGCCTGTCCTCCCTCTGGTGAACTGCAGTCCTCCCAGTTTCCATGTTGTCCTGTGCCTCTGTCCCCTGAACTGTGTGCACACTGACCCCAGATCCCTGATTGTCTTGGGTATGAGGTGTGCCCTGGGGTCTCTGTAGTGGTGGACACACTGCTGATTGATGTGTCCTGGGGACAGAGGTATGTGTACGCTGGGTGGGTGCTGTGGTGGTGTTTCTAGATGGGGGAGGCTCTGTGGTGGTGTGTGACTGGGCCCGGGTACAGGCTGTCAATTGGTCCCTGATGGGCCAGGTTGGTCATCCAGATCCAGGCGACCAGAGTTGCTGTCATCACTGTGGGCCTCTTCTGTGAGGGGACTGGATAGTGCTGGCACCTCTTCCCCGCTGACATTGGCTGGGGTACCTGTGGGGATGTAAATGCAGTGTTATTGTTTCTGTGTTTGACATATTGTGCATCGGTGGATTGCCCTCTTTGTTTGTATTTGATCAGGCATCTTTCACTTGTGTACGTTGGTGTATGGTGGGATGATTAGTTCTCTCTAGTGTGCATGCTTTAGTGATGGGTGTCCAGGCAGGTCTGTGAGTGGTGCCCATGTATTGGTAAGGCATGCAGGGCTTGGCATTGGGATGAGTTAGATGTGATGGTGGAAGGTGTGTGAGGTGGTGGAGTGATGGTGAGGGTTGGTGTATGTCTTGGCATGCAGGCAGGGGGGTGATAGTAGTATGGAGTTGACTTACCAGAGTCCAGTCCTCCTGCTACTCCGGCCAGGCCCTCATGATGCATGATTGCCAAGACTTGCTCCTCCCATGCTGTTAGTTGTGGGGGAGGAGGTGGGGGTACACCGCCAGTACTCTGTACAGCGAGTTGGTGCCTTGCTGCAATGGAACGTACCTTCCCCGTAGGTCTTTCTACCTCTTCCTGATGTCATCCCTTGTTCTGGGGTGCTATCCGATGGCGTTGACCCTATCCACAATCCTCCGCCATAGCTCCTTCTTCCTAGCAATGGATATCTGCTGCACCTGTGCTCCAAATAGCTGTGGCTCTACCCGGATGATTTCCTCCACCATGACCCTTAGCTCCTCCTCTGAGAATCTGGGGTGTCTTTGTGGTGCCATGTGTGTTGTGTGAGTTGTGTAGCTGAGGGTGTGTAGGGTGATGTGTTGGGGTGCGTGGGTGGTGTATAGGTGTAGGTGGTGTGTGGCTCTGGTTTTGTCTGTAGTCATGGTGTCTGTCTTGTGCCAGTGGTTTGTAATGGTAAAGGGTTGTGGGTAATGTGGGTGTGTGTTTTATAGTGGTGTGAGTGTGGTGTGTGTCAGGTGTATGTTATTTAAATTGTCCAACGTAGTGTTGTTTTGTTTGAGTGTGTGTATCTTGAGTGTGGCGGTATGTACCGCCAATGGTTTACTGCTGTTGAATGTCCGCCGTGGTGATTCGTGGGTCATAATGTAATGGGTGTAGTTCTGTTGTCGTAACTGTGTGGGTTTTGATACCGGCAGTTTATCACTGACCATTGGTGTGGCGGATTTGTGTGTGTGGCTGAATAGAGACGGATTGGTGTGTATGTGTCATACTATGGTGAACTGATATCTGTCGCGGTGGCGGTATGTTGGCGGCAGTCAGCATGGCGGTAAGTGGGTTCTAGCTCCAATGTCATAAAAGTGTTTTTTATTACAATACTGAGACATGGGAATATCTCCTCTTGGAGATAGCTACACAAAAATATGCACTTAGTATACACAGAGTCTTATGGGAATGGGGGTAAACCATATACTGAGAAAGTAGTATAAGAATGTAGGTGCCCAAGCAAAGTAAGTGTGTTAGAGCCTCAGGGGTTAGGGAAGTAAGAAATTACCAGAGGTAAGTACTAGAAATCCCACAGGTGCCCAGGTGCAGAGTTGTTATTGAGCCTGGTGTCCCATAGGCTAACACAGGACCATCGTGGTTTGATTTTTATGGATTCAGGACCCTTCCCAGTGGACCCCGAGGAAACCAGTTGGCAAAAAGAAGGTTGAATAGTATCCCCACCTGTGGATACCCAGAAGCCTGGAGTACCTACATGTAGGAGGCTGGCCCTCCATGTAGTGTGCAAAACTAGGCATAGGGTCCAGGCAACCACATGTTGGTTTCCAATTCGACCATCTAATGCTCCAGTTTTTAAGGTAGCTGGTCAAGCAGTTAGGCTAATCCAGGAGATGTGCTAAGCATTTTTTATACTCACAAATCAAATCATACACCACATACACTCAATGAATAACTCAAGACCAGAATTTATAAAAATACTTCATACTTTTATATCATATTTAAGATCAACATCGTTCAGATACGTTAAGTACTTTTTGAGTTATGATTTTTCAAAGTTTTAATAAAGTTAGTCTTTCTGTGCGTAAATATACACCACAGGAATCAATGGAAGGACACCTAGAAAAATGCATATAAAATCACACAGGATGCAAGGCGATTTGGAGGTCTTGGATGCTGTGCGCAATGGAACCCTTTGGAGCTGGAGGTAAACCTTCTTCTGGGGTCCTTGCAGGACAACGAGGTTGCTCTGGTGGGAGGTCCGGGGTGCCTCTGAAATCCCTTGACTGGGGCTTCCTTCTGGTCCAGTTGCAGCTCTTGGTGAGCTGCTTTTGGTGGTGTCTGACATGCACTGACCGATACCTGGGGTATAGGCTCAACTTGGCCATGGGAGGGCACTGTGCCACCAAAGTTAGCACACATGTAGGTTTCGTTCGAGCTGTCGTTGGTGTGTTGTCCAGTCCGGCAGCAACTTCCGATTGCGCAGATATCTTCCGGTTGCTGAAGTGACTCTCACCGGTTTGCTGGTTCTTGCTGGTTTTCCTTTGCTTCTTGAGTGGTGACTTCACTCATGAAGGAGATCTTGGGCTATTTGTGAAGCCTGGAGGTCCTCAGGGGCTTCTGAGGTCGATCCAGGGGTCAGTTTCACCACAGCAGTGATTTTTGGGACTCTGGAGGAGCAAGCAGGGGTCTTGAAGCCTCTTCTCGTGCAACAGGTCTTCGGTTCTAGTCCTGTCGGTTCTTTGATGCTGTCTTCTTTTCTTCCTGATAAATCTGGTTTCTTAGTCTAGGGGAGCCCACTAAATACTGAATTTAGTGGGCGTTTTAGGGGGAACCTGGTAGTGTCCAATGGGACACTTACCCTTGGATGGCTACACCCACTACAGTGACCACTTCCCATGGGAAGGGTCACTAGTCTAAATCTCATTGGCTATTTTCTTGCCATCCAACATGGAGGAAAATTAAATGGAGGGTCCACTTTGCCTGCAAGCCCCTAAGGGGGTGCATGCTCAGTGAGATCCCTCCTCCTACCCTATGTGTGGTTTCCCATCTTTGTTTCCACCAAAAGTGGGGGTGGACAAATGGGGAGGCCATCTGCTGCTAGCAGCAGGCATGGGGGCTCAAGTTTCAAGGGCAGTAAGCCCTTTGAAGTTCACCGCCAGGAGAGTGCAAATTCCTGTGGGAGGGGGTGTTAGCTCCTCCACCCAGAAAGGGCATTGTCTTACAGTCCAGAGAGCCAGGGCTCTCCCCCACGTTCATATATTGTCTGTCTAAAGGTGGCATGCTGGATGGAACCAGTCAGCAACCATGCCAGTTAAGTTAGCTTTTGCAGGGGACATCTCTAAGGTGACCCCTGGGTACATTTAGGGATAAATCCATTACTGGTACCAGTTTGGATTCATCATCCTGAGTTGTTTGATACCAAACAACCCAGGGTGCAGAGTGGCCATCATGTAGCTGGGGAACTCGTGTTTGACCAGTGTCCAGTACATGTACTTAAAATTGCTGCTCTGTTTGCTCAATATGTCCCAGGTTTGGTAAGGACACAGTGGGGCATATTGCTCATACAACTATGCCCTTACATAGAGTATGGTGCACCCTACCTTAGGATTTGAAGGCCTGCTAGAGGGTTGACTTATCCATAACATATGCACTGTAGGGTGGACAGGGCACACAGGGAGTGTACCATGTTGAGTTTGCCTTTTTAGGTTTGCCCCAGTACACTCAGGCTGCAATGACAGTGCTGGGTGCATCTGGGTGCAGGGCCCTAGAGGGTAACACAATCAGTGTTGCTGCCCTCAGGGGCCTACCTCTAAAATCCCATGCCCTGGGTACAGGTGTACTCATTTATTTGGGGCTTACAGGGATATTTCAGTGTATCCAATTGTGCCAAGCATCGCAACAGATTTAGGGAAAGAGCTCTGGCCCAGGGAACCTGCTTAGCAGAGGCCCTGGGCACTACAACTTGTAGGACACATCAACATCAGGCAAAAAGTGGGGGCTAACCATGCAAAAAGAGGCCTCCTCTCACACTACACCAGGGAGCCTAGGTGCATAGGGGTGAATTGACATTGGAAACCTTTGTTGGAGTATAATGAAACCTTGATTGTCCAGCTGCTGCTGCGACCAGTGGATCAAGTCATTGGAACCCAAGGGTGGGTTCCGGATGAGAAGAGCCTGAAAAAGAAGGGGATAGTGCCCAGACCACTCAGAGATGTCCAGACGGTGCAGGTAGGCAATGCCCATCCTCTTAGAGGTGAAGTTCCTGCAGGACAATGAAGGAAGAAGTCCAGCTGCAGGAGATTCTTGGAGTCACCCAAGAGCTGTCCCAAGTCGGTCGCCGGAGGGTCAGTGGTCAGAAGGACCACCAACAAGCCTTGGCAAATGTAAATAGTTGCTGTAAGGAAGATTGTTGGTTTTGAAGGACCAGCAAGGTCCTGGTGGCTCGACCCTCGGAGGGGAGTCATGGCAGACCCCACAGCAGGAAGGAAAGCCAGCCAGAGTGGGAGGAGCCCCTACAAGTGTCCCACTGGCAGCAGGCACAGGGAGTCGCAGGGAAGTCTCAGCAGCACAACAAATCAGAAGTGGCACATCGCAGGAGCTACAAGTGGAAGCTGAGCTTAGAGTTGCAGAGTGCTGGAGGCTGGGGCTTATTGGAGCATAAAGATCTACTGGAGGAAGAGTCAAAAAGCCTTGACAAGAATAACAGTTTTGGTGCACAGGGAGTTCGGTTCCAGTGGCTGCAGCAAGGGTCCACCATCTCTCAAGTTGGTCAGAAGACAAGGGGACAAGGAAAGGACCATAGAACCACCACCTGTGTTGCAGAGCCTTTCAATGTTTGTGGGACAGCAGGATCCACCAGCCGGTTGTTGTCATCTTGAGTTGCCTGCAGATGCAGGGAAGTGACTCCTTTACTCCAAGGGAGATTCCTTTTTGTTTCTTTATGAACCTGGAGGATGCACAGCCACAGAAATCTTGCAGGGGCTGGAGAAACACTGTTGCCCTCCCAACTGGATACAGTCTTGCTTCAGCTCCAAAAGCAGACCAGCAGCGGTTCCGGAGGCCAAGAGCAGAAGATGTCTTACAGAGAGTTCATTGTAGAGTCTTGCTCAATTAATCTGAAGACCCACCCTTGGGGGAGCCCTTGACTAACCCCAAAAGGGGGCTGGTCACTCTCTGCAGTGACCCATCTATCAGAGAGGGCCAGGGTTGGCCACCCGGCAGAGCTCTGGGCACCTCCCTAGGGGAGAAGTTGGATGGAGGGGTGGTCACTCCATTGTCTTTCGTGTGGTTTCCCACCAGAGGGGGAACCAGGGGTTTCTGCACTAGTGCAAACTGGTTTATGCAAGGAGGGCACCAAATGTGCCCTTCAAAGCAGTCTGGGGATTCTGGGAGGCCACCCCAGCCCAGCCCACCCCACCCCAGAGACGCCTAATTCTAAAGGAGAGACGGTCACACCTCCCCCGTACAGAAAACCCTTTGTTCTGCCTTCCCCTGCTCGAGCTAGGCTCAGCAGCAGGAAGGAAGAACTGTGCCTGGGGTCTGCAGCAGTTTCTGCTGGCAGGCAGACCCTGCAAGGCTGTATAGGCAGAACTGGAGGATCCTTTAAGTAACCCCCAGGAGTACATAGTATCATACAACTAGCACTGGTATCAGTGTAGTTGCCTGATTCCAACATGTTTGATACCAAACATGCCTAGGTTCAGAAAAACCATTATGTAGTTGGGCCACTTGTGTTGACTAGTGTCCACTATGTACCTTTAGATGGCTTTCCTGCACTTACAAAGCCCAGGAAATGGAGTCTGGAGTTTGTAAGAGCACCTCTGCTTATGCAGGGGTACCCTCACACCTAGGAGCATGCACCTTGCCCTTGGGCTGAAAGGCCTACCAGGGGGGTGATGTCTTGTCCAAGTGCAGTGACCAGTATATAAGGCAAGCCTTATATCTGAAGTGAAAGGTACATTCACCATTTCACATAAGCTGCAATGGCGTGACTGCAGTCACAGTTTGGATCAGCTTCCATGGGTGGCATAATACATGCTGCAGCCCATGGGAGACCCCTGGTGTACCAGTGCCCTGGGTACCTAAGTACCATATACTAGGCTCTTACTTGGGTGCCTTAGTATGCCAATTGTGGGTGTAAAAGTTATTTAACCATCAAATTTAGAGGCAAGGAGAAGGAAGCTGGCCTGGCATGTGGTGGGTACCTAACGTACTTACACCTTATACCTGGTCCAGGTATCTCCTACTAGTGCAGTGTAGGCAGTGTTTAGAAGCCAGGCTCTCTAGAGGTAGCTGTGGGTGAACAGCCAAGGCTTATCTAGGAGACATGCAAAGCTCATGCAATACCACTGTAGTCACACAGCACTTACACACATGAAAGAAAACACTAAATTTTACAAATTAAAGGTACTTTATTTTAGTGACACAATTACCAGAAAGTACTAGAGAGACAACTCTCCAATAGGAGGTACACTAGATATGTACACTAGGAATCAGTATGTAGAAAACAGTGCAATAGCAAATAGGTAATAGTGACCCTATGGGGAGCGCAAACCATATACTAAGAAACTGGAATGTGTATGTAGGACCCCCACCTAGGTAAGTGGAATGTGGAGAGGGAAGCTGGGAGTACTAGGAAACCCTAAAGGTAAGTACCACAGTGCCCCCCAGCAACCAGGAAAAAAGGAATAAGTTACTGGATTTCACCAAACCACCTCAAAGGAAGGAAAAGAAGAAAATGCAACACCCAGACAGGATGGCAAGAAACCAGCGGTGGATTCCTGAAGAGGAAGACCTGTGGAAGAAGGGGACCAAGTCCAGAAGTCACTGAAGAGTCCAGGGGGAGCTTCAGCTACTACCCACACCAGCTGTGGTTGCAGGAGTTGGTCGACAGTAGGACGAAGACGGTCAGGAATGCAGCCCTGGAGCAGGTCAAGAGTTCCTGGAGGATCCAGTCGACGTCCCATGCCGGATGGATGATTACAGTCGGTCAGTGGTGTTGAAAAGCTACCAACACCTTGGCAAAGGCAGAAGTCGCGGTGAAGCAAATGTGAAGCTGCCGGGGACCAGCAAGGTCCAGCAGGACTCAACCAATGGGTGAGTCCTAGGGGAACCCCAGCAAGGCAGAGAGTGCACAGAAGAAGAGGCAGCCCCCACAGGAGACCCAATGGAAGAGGACCCAGGAGTCGCAGTGGAGCCCACACAGCACAACTGGATAAGGGTCCAACGCTGAAGGAGAAGCATGCAGAGGGCTGTTCATCACAGGAAAGAGTGCTGAGGGCTGGGGCTACACAGAGTCTGAAGATCCCTTGAAGGAGATGCCAACAAGCCTTGGTAGCTGCAAGAGACGCAGTGCATGGGTGCACTGGTTTGCGTGGGAAGGCTAGGGCTTACCTCCACCAAAGTTAGACAGCTGGCAGAAAGGACCATGAGGACTACTCCGAACCACCACCCGTGATGCAGGATCCATGCAGCTCAGGATGAGAGGAGATCCATGCAGCCAGTCGTCATTTCAGTTGGTGCCTGCAGATGCAGGGGAGTGACTCCTTCTCTCCAAGGGAGATTGTTTCTTCCTTCTCATGCAGACTGAAAACTTAACGCCCTCAGAGGATAGACAGCTGGAGAAATAATGCAGCAGCCACCTCTCAGACAGGTTTTGTGGAAAACCACAGAAGGCTGATGGGATAAATGCTGGGGGTTCTCTAAGGATCCCCCAGAGTGCTGGCAACAGTATTGGGGTATGATTCCGACATGTATGATACCAAACACGCCTAGGTTCACAGTTACAATTATGTAGCTGGACATAGGTAGTGACCTATGTCCAGTACATGCATAAAATGGTGTCCCTGCACTCACGCAAGTCCAGGGAGATAGAAACTGCACCCTGCCCTCTGGGCTAGGAGGGCCTACCTTAATGGTGACTTACAGTGACCTGGTGCAGTGACCTGTAGTGAAAAAGGGCGCATGCACCCTTTCACATAGGCTTCAATGGCAGGGCTGCTGATATACTTTGTATGGGCTGCCCATGGGTGGCATAATACATGCTGCAGCCCATGGGGATCCCCTGGTATCCCAATGCCCTAGGTACCTGGGTAGAATATACTAGGGACTTCCATGGGGGCACCAGTATGCCACATGTGAGGTGTAAGTAACCAAGTTTGAAGGGAGAGAACATAATCACTGGGGTCCTGGTTGGCAGGATCCCAGTGAATACAGTCCAACACACTGACAACAGGCAGAAAATGGGGTAACCATGCCAAGAAAGTGGGTATTTTCCTACACAAGAACGCAGACACTGGGGGCCTGATTAGAAGGATCCGAATGTACTACCATCTAAACACACTGACACCAGGCAAAAAGTGGGGCTAACCATGTCATAAAGATTGTACTTTCCTACACAAGGCTTGTTGGCCCTTCAGTCCGAAGACCTCCTAGCTTCAAGAAGCTCCAGCCTCCAGCACTACACATCTCCAAGAATGATGTCCTCTCTGCAACTCATGCAATGTGGGCACCCCTCTTTGCTGTGCTGCTGAGGCCTCCCTGCGACTCCCTGTGCCTGCAGCCAGGGGGTCCTTCTGGGGGCTCCAACGATTCCTGCTGTCTCTCCTGCTTGCTGAGGTCTTCCTTGCATTTGCCAAGGCTTGCTGGTGGTTCTGCTGACATCTTACCCCTCTGCAGTCCAATGACAGACGTGGAACATCTCGTTGGTGACTCCTGGGATCCTCCTGCATCACCTGGACTCCACTGCTGAACTTCTTCGACCACCATCCAACAGGAACGCATCTCCACGAAGAGTGGGCATTGGCCCCTGCACTGCCTAGGCATCCCTGGGTGTTCTGGACTCTGTTCTCTCTTTCCTTAGGTCTGCTTCTTTCGTAATCCATGCCTGTGTTCCACCGACTTGGTCCACGGGTAATAGCAGCAGCTGGACAACCGAGGTCCCCATTGATTTCAGTGGGAGGTCAGACACAACTTCACCCCTATGCACTTGGGCTACCTGGTATAGGTACTCCTCTTCTCTGGGTACCCATGGGTGGGGGAACTCTTGAACCTTCCTTGTCCCAATGGGTTTCCTCAGGGTACTCTGGGAAGGGTCCTAGAACATGAAAACTCTAACCGCAACTTCCCCACTGACCCATGGTTACAACTCTGCACACGGGCACCTGGGGAATCCTAGCTACTTACCTCTGGTGTTTTAGTGCTTCCCCAGTCCTAAGGGTTCTTGGGTGTAAGTCTTAGTTAGTAGTGAATTTTACATTCCATTATTTTAGTATATGGTTTCACCCCCCAACTTCCACCCCCATAGGGTCCCATGCTATTTTATACTTTTCATACCTTTTTCTGAACATATTTATGTATGTCCATATCTCCGGTTAGGAGATTACCAAAGTTAATTTAACCACTTCTGTGCCCTGGACGAGGTGACCTCGTCCAGGGCTACAGTTCCCCTGTGCCTTGGACGAGGTCACCTCGTCCAAGGCACAGGGGAACTTGGGGGAGCGCTAGCGCGCCCCCCGTGCACCCCCCTTCCCCCCCAAGGCGGGAATGGAAGGGGAAGACCTTTCCCTTCCACTCCCGACCCCCCCACCCCTCCCTGTGACGTCAGCGCGCGAGCGCGCGCTGATTAGTCACAGGGGCCTCCCCCATCGCGCTGGAAGCAGAGCTTCCAGCGCAATTGAAAGAGAAATGCTAAGCATTTCTCTTTCAATCACGTGGGGGAGGCCCGGAGGGGCTTCAATGGGAAGGAAATGTATTTCCTTCCCTTTTAAGTCTCTCGCAGGGTTTCAAAAGCCGGATTGCTTGCAATCCGGCTTTTGAAACCCCACTAGACACCAGGGATTTTTTTTTTTTGTGATATTGACATAAGGGAGCGTCCCCTTGGGTAAGGGTCGCTCCCAGGGGGGGCATTTTTTCGGGAAGGCCTTTTCTGCCCCCCTCTAGGCACCAGGGATCTTTTTTTTTTTTTTTTTATGTTTTCTTTTATTTTTTTAGGTTGGGAGCGACCCCTTAGGCAAGGGTCGCTCCCCTTGGGGGAAAATTATATTTAGGCCATTTCTGCCCCCCTTGGGAGCAGATTGGCCTATTTTGATGAGGCCAATCTGCCCCCAAGGGGGGCAGAAACCACTAGACACCAGGGAGTTTTTTCTTTGCGTGAATTTCACGCAAGGGGAGCAAATTTATTTTAGGCCATTTCTGCCCCCCTGGGGGCAGATTGGCCGATTTTAGGTCAATCTGCCCCCAAGGGGGCAGAAAACGCTAGGCACCGGGGATTAGTTTTTTGGCGCCAATGTCACGTAGGGGGAGCGACCCCGTAGGCAAGGGTCGCTCAGGGTGGGGGGGGGGGGTTGGGGGGGCACATTTATTTTAGGCCATTTCAGCCCCCCCTGGGGGCAGATCGGCCTATTATTAGGCCGATCTGCCCCCGGGGGGGGGGGGACCTCTAGGCGCCAGAGCACATTTTTTTTTGTGTTTGTTTTTTTGTTTGTTTGTTTTTTTAGAGATGGGTAGCGACCCATCAGGCAAGGGTCGCTGCCCTGGGGGGCAAATTGTATTTAGACCATTTCTGCCCCCCTTGGGGGCAGATTGGGCGATTTTAGGTCAATCTGCCCCCAAGGGGGCAGAATCCGCTAGGCACCAGGGATTTGTTTTTTGGCGCCAATGTCACGCAGGGGGAGCGACCCCGTAGGCAAGGGTCGCTCCGGGGGGGGGGTTGGGGGGGCAAATTTATTTTAGGCCATTTATGCCCCCCCTGGGGGCAGATCGGCCTATTATTAGGCCGATGTGCCCCCGGGGGGGGCAGAAACCTCTAGGCGCCAGGGCAAATTTTTTTTGTGTGTTTTTTTTTTTTTGTTTGTTTGTTTTTTTAGAGATGGGTAGCGACCCATCAGGCAAGGGTCGCTGCCCTGGGGGGCAAATTGTATTTAGACCATTTCTGCCCCCCTTGGGGGCAGATTGGGCGATTTTAGGTCAATCTGCCCCCAAGGGGGCAGAAACCACTAGGCACCTGGGATTTGTTTTTTGGCGCCAATGTCACGCCGGGGGAGCGACCCCGTAGGCAAGGGTCGCTCTTGGGGGGGTGGGGGTTGGGGGGGCAAATTCATTTTAGGCCATTTCTGCCCCCCTGGGGGCAGATCGGCCTATTATTAGGCCGATCTGCCCCCGGGGGGGGGGGCAGAAACCTCTAGGCGCCAGGGCACATTTTTTTTTGTGTTTGTTTTTTTGTTTGTTTGTTTTTTTAGAGATGGGTAGCGACCCATCAGGCAAGGGTCACTCCCCTGGGGGGCAAATTGTATTTAGGCCATTTCTGCCCCCCTTGGGGGCAGATTGGGCGATTTTAGGTCAATCTGCCCCGAAGGGGGCAGAAACCGCTAGGCACCGGGGATTAGTTTTTTGGCGCCAATGTCACGCAGGGGGAGCGACCCCGTAGGCAAGGGTCGCTCCCAAGGGGGGTGGGGGTTGGGGGGGCAAATTTATTTTAGGCCATTTCTGCCCCCAGGAGGGGGCAGAATCCTCTAGCCGCCAGGGCAAATTTTTTTTTTGTTTTTTTTTTAGAGATGGGGAGCGACCCATCAGGCAAGGGTCGCTCCCCTGGGGGGCAAATTGTATTTAGACCATTTCTGCCCCCCTTGGGGGCAGATTGGTCGATTTTAGGTCAATCTGCCCCCAAGGGGGCAGAAACCACTAGGCACCGGGATTTGTTTTTTGGCGCCAATGTCACGCAGGGGGAGCGACCCCGTAGGCAAGGGTCGCTCCCAGGGGGGGTTGGGGGGGCATATTTATTTTACGCCATTTCTGCCCCCCCCTGGGGGCAGATAGGCCTATTATTAGGCCGATATGCCCCCGGGGGGGAAGAAGCCTCTAGGCGCCAGGGCAAATTTTTTTTGTGTGTTTATTTTTTATTTTTTTATTTTTTTTTAGAGATGGGTAGCGACCCATCAGGCAAGGGTCGCTGCCCTGGGGGGCAAATTGTATTTAGACCATTTCTGCCCCCCTTGGGGGCAGATTGGGCGATTTTCGGTCAATCTGCCCCCAAGGGCGCAGAAACCACTAGGCACCTGGGATTTGTTTTTTGGCCCCAATGTCACGCAGGGGGAGCGACCCCGTAGGCAAGGGTTGCTCCCGGGGGGGGTGGGGGTTGGGGGGGCAAATTTATTTTAGCCCATTTCTGCCCCCCCTGGGGGCAGATCGGCCTATTATTAGGCCGATCTGCCCCCAGGGGGGGCAGAAACCTCTAGGCGCCAGGGCAATTTTTTTTGTTTGTTCGTTTGTTTGTTTTTTTAGAGATGGGTAGCGACCCATCAGGCAAGGGTTGCTGCCCTGGGGGCAAATTGTATTTAGACCATTTCTGCCCCCCTTGGGGGCAGATTGGTCGATTTTAGGTCAATCTGCCCCCAAGGGGGCAGAAACCACTAGGCACCGGGGATTTGTTTTTTGGCGCCAATGTCACGCAGGGGAAGCGACCCCGTAGGCAAGGGTCGCTCCCGGGCAGGGAGGGTTTGGGGGGGGTCAAATTTATTTTAGGGCATTTCTGCCCCCCCCCCCCCGGGCCGGCTGAGCTACAGGCCAAACTCCACAGGTAGGCACCTTGCAAAAAACACCTCTGTTTTCGGTGAAAAAATATGTTGTGTCCACGTTGTGTTTTGGGCCGTTTCCTTTCGTGGGCGCTAGGCCTACCCACAGAAGTGAGGTACCATTTTTATCGAGAGACTTAGGGGAACGCTGGGTGGAAGGAAATTTGTGGCTCCTCTCAGATTCCAGAACTTTCTGTCACCGAAATGAGAGGAAAAAGTGTTTTTTTGGCCAAATTTTTATGTTTGCAAAGGATTCTGGGTAACATAACCTAGTCAGAGCCCCGCAAGTCACCCCATCTTGGATTCCCCTGGATTTCTAGTTTTCAAAAATGCGCTGGTTTGCTAGGTTTCCCCATGTGCCGGCTGAACTACAGGCCAAAATCCACAGGTAGGCACTGTTTTCTATGAAAAAATGTGAGGTGTCCACGTTGTGTTTTGGACCATTTCCTTTCATGGGCGCTAGTCCTACCCACACAAGTGAGGTATCATTTTTATCGGGAGACTTGGGGGAACGCTGAGTGGAAGGAAATTTGTGGCTCGTCTCAGATTCCAGAACTTTCTGCCACAGAAATGTGAGGAACATGTGTTTTTTTAGCCAAATTTCGAGGTTTGCAAAGGATTCTGGGTAACAGAACCTGTTCCGAGCCCCACAAGTCACCCCATCTTGGATTCCCCTAGGTCTCTAGTTTTCAGAAATGCACAGGTTTGGTAGGTTTCCCTAGGTGCCGGCTGAGCTAGAAGCCAAAATCTACAGGTAGGCACTTTGCAAAAAACAGCTCTGTTTCTTTCAAAAAATTGGGTGTGTCCACGTTGCGCTTTGGGGCGTTTCCTGTCGCGGGCGCTAGGCCTACCCACACAAGTGAGGTATCATTTTTATCGGGAGACTTGGGGGAATGCTGGGTGGAAGGAAATTTGTGGCTCCTCTCAGATTCCAGAACTTTCTGCCACAGAAATGTGAGGAACATGTGTTTTTTTAGCCAAATTTTGAGGTTTGCAAAGGATTCTGGGTAACAGAACCTGGTCCGAGCCCCACAAGTCACCCCATCTTGGATTCCCCTAGGTCTCTAGTTTTCAGAAATGCACAGGTTTGGTAGGTTTCCCTTGGTGCCGGCTGAGCTAGAGGCCAAAATCTACAGGTAGGCACTTCGCAAAAATCACCTCTGTTTTCTTTCAAAAAATTGGATGTGTCCACGTTGCGCTTTGGGGCGTTTCCTGTCGCGGACGCTAGGCCTACCCACACAAGTGAGGTATCATTTTTATTGGGAGACTTGGGGGAACGCTGGGTGGAAGGAAATTTGTGGCTCCTCTCAGATTCCAGAACTTTCTGCCACAGAAATGTGAGGAACATGTGTTTTTTTAGCCAAATTTCGAGGTTTGCAAAAGATTCTGGGTAACAGAATCTGTTCCGAGCCCCACAAGTCACCCCATCTTGGATTCCCCTAGGTCTCTAGTTTTCAGAAATGCACAGGTTTGGTAGGTTTCCCTTGGTGCCGGCTGAGCTAGAGGCCAAAATCTACAGGTAGGCACTTCGCAAAAATCACCTCTGTTTTCTTTCAAAAAATTGGATGTGTCCACGTTGCGCTTTTGGGCGTTTCCTGTCGCGGGCGCTAGGCCTACCCACACAAGTGAGGTATCATTTTTATTGGTAGACTTGGGGGAACGCTGGGTGGAAGGAAATTTGTGGCTCCTCTCAGATTCCAGAACTTTCTGCCACAGAAATGTGAGGAACATGTGTTTTTTTAGCCAAATTTTGAGGTTTGCAAAGGATTCTGGGTAACAGAACCTGGTCCAAGCCCCACAAGTCACCCCATCTTGGATTCCCCTAGGTCTCTAGTTTTCAGAAATGCACAGGTTTGATAGGTTTCCCTAGGTGCCGGCTGAGCTAGAGGCCAAAATCTACAGGTAGGCACTTCGCAAAAAATCACCTCTGTTTTCTTTCAAAAAATTGGATGTGTCCACGTTGCGCTTTGGGGCGTTTCCTGTCGCGGGCGCTAGGCCTACCCACACAAGTGAGGTATCATTTTTATCGGGAGACTTGGGGGAACGCTGGGTGGGAGGAAATTTGTGGCTCCTCTCAGATTCCAGAACTTTCTGCCACAGAAATGTGAGGAACATGTGTTTTTTTAGCCAAATTTTGAGGTTTGCAAAGGATTCTGGGTAACAGAACCTGGTCCGAGCCCCACAAGTCACCCCATCTTGGATTCCCCTAGGTCTCTAGTTTTCAAAAATGCACAGGTTTGGTAGGTTTCCCTAGGTGCCGGCTGAGCTAGAGGCCAAAATCTACAGGTAGGCACTTCGCAAAAAACACCTCTGCTTTCTTTAAAAAAATTGGATGTGTCCACGTTGCGCTTTGGGGCGTTTCCTGTCGCGGGCGCTAGGCCTACCCACACAAGTGAGATATCATTTTTATCGGGAGACTTGGGGGAACGCTGGGTGGAAGGAAATTTGTGGCTCCTCTCAGATTCCAGAACCTTCTGCCACAGAAATATGAGGAACATGTGTTTTTTAGCCAAATTTTGAGGTTTGCAAAGGATTCTGGGAAACAGAACCTGGTCCGAGCCCCACAAGTCACCCCATCTTGGATTCCCCTAGGTCTCTAGTTTTCAGAAATGCACAGGTTTGGTAGGTTTCCCTAGGTGCCGGCTGAGCTAGAGGCCAAAATCTACAGGTAGGCACTTTGCAAAAAACACCTCTGTTTTCTTTTAAAAAAATGGGATGTGTCCACGTTGCGTTTTGGGGCGTTTCCTGTCGCGGGCGCTAGGCCTACCCACACAAGTGAGGTATAATTTTTATCGGGAGACTTGGGGGAACATAGATTAGCAAAACAAGTGTTATTGCCCCTTGTCTTTCTCTACATTTATTCCTTCCAAATATAGGAGAGTGTGTAAAAAAGACATCTATTTGAGAAATGCCCTGTAATTCACATGCTAGTATAGTCACCCCGGAATTCAGAGATGTGCAAATAACCACTGCTCCTCAGTACCTTATCTTGTGCCCTTTTTGGAAATACAAAGGTTTTCTTGATAGCAATTTTTTACTCTTTATATTTCAGCAAATGAATTGCTGTACAGGGAGTGCAGAATTATTAGGCAAATGAGTATTTTGACCACATCATCCTCTTTATGCATGTTGTCTTACTCCAAGCTGTATAGGCTCGAAAGCCTACTACCAATTAAGCATATTAGGTGATGTGCATCTCTGTAATGAGAAGGGGTGTGGTCTAATGACATCAACACCCTATATCAGGTGTGCATAATTATTAGGCAACTTCCTTTCCTTTGGCAAAATGGGTCAAAAGAAGGACTTGACAGGCTCAGAAAAGTCAAAAATAGTGAGATATCTTGCAGAGGGATGCAGCACTCTTAAAATTGCAAAGCTTCTGAAGCGTGATCATCGAACAATCAAGCGTTTCATTCAAAATAGTCAACAGGGTCGCAAGAAGCGTGTGGAAAAACCAAGGCGCAAAATAACTGCCCATGAACTGAGAAAAGTCAAGCGTGCAGCTGCCACGATGCCACTTGCCACCAGTTTGGCCATATTTCAGAGCTGCAACATCACTGGAGTGCCCAAAAGCACAAGGTGTGCAATACTCAGAGACATGGCCAAGGTAAGAAAGGCTGAAAGACGACCACCACTGAACAAGACACACAAGCTGAAACGTCAAGACTGGGCCAAGAAATATCTCAAGACTGATTTTTCTAAGGTTTTATGGACTGATGAAATGAGAGTGAGTCTTGATGGGCCAGATGGATGGGCCCGTGGCTGGATTGGTAAAGGGCAGAGAGCTCCAGTCCGACTCAGACGCCAGCAAGGTGGAGGTGGAGTACTGGTTTGGGCTGGTATCATCAAAGATGAGCTTGTGGGGCCTTTTCGGGTTGAGGATGGAGTCAAGCTCAACTCCCAGTCCTACTGCCAGTTCCTGGAAGACACCTTCTTCAAGCAGTGGTACAGTAAGAAGTCTGCATCCTTCAAGAAAAACATGATTTTCATGCAGGACAATGCTCCATCACACGCGTCCAAGTACTCCACAGCGTGGCTGGCAAGAAAGGGTATAAATGAAGGAAATCTAATGACATGGCCTCCTTGTTCACCTGATCTGAACCCCATTGAGAACCTGTGGTCCATCATCAAATGTGAGATTTACAAGGAGGGAAAACAGTACACCTCTCTGAACAGTGTCTGGGAGGCTGTGGTTGCTGCTGCACGCAATGTTGATGGTGAACAGATCAAAACACTGACAGAATCCATGGATGGCAGGCTTTTGAGTGTCCTTGCAAAGAAAGGTGGCTATATTGGTCACTGATTTGTTTTTGTTTTGTTTTTGAATGTCAGAAATGTATATTTGTGAATGTTGAGATGTTATATTGGTTTCACTGGTAATAATAAATAATTGAAATGGGTATATATTTTGTTTTGTTAAGTTGCCTAATAATTATGCACAGTAATAGTCACCTGCACACACAGATATCCCCCTAACATAGCTAAAACTAAAAACAAACTAAAAACTACTTCCAAAAATATTCAGCTTTGATATTAATGAGTTTTTTGGGTTCATTGAGAACATGGTTGTTGTTCAATAATAAAATTAATCCTCAAAAATACAACTTGCCTAATAATTCTGCACTCCCTGTATACCCGGTATAGAATGAAAACGCACTGCAGGGTGCAGCTCATTTATTGGCTCTGGGTTCTTCGGGTTCTTGATGAACCTACAAGCCCTATATATCCCCGCAACCAGAGGAGTCCACCAGACGTAACAGTATATTGCTTTTGATAATCTGACATTGCAGGGAAAAGTTACAGAGTAAAACGTAGAGAAAAATTGATGTTTTTTTCACCTCAATTTCAATATCTTTCTTTTTCAGTTGTTATTTTCTGTAGGAAACCCTTGTAGAATCTACACAAATGACCCCTTGCTGAATTCAGAATTTTGTCTACTTTTCAGAAATGTTTAGGTTTCTGGGATCCAGCATTGGTTTCATGCCCATTTCTGTCACTGACTGGAAGGAGGCTGAAAGCACAAAAAAGTGCAAAAATGGGGTGTGTCCCAGTAAAATGCCAAATTTGTGTTGAAAAATTTGGTTTTCTGATTCAAGTCTGCCTGTTCCTGAAAGCTGGGAAGCTGCTGAGTTTAGCACTGCAAACCCTTTGTTGATGCCGTTTTCAGGGGAAAAACCACAAGCCTTCTTCTGCAGCCACTTTTTCCAATTTTTTTGAAAAAAAGAAATTTTCACTGTATTTTGGCTAATTTCTTGGCCTCCTTCAGGGGAACCCACAAAGTCTGGGTACCTCTAGAATCCCTAGGATGTTGGAAAAAAAGGACGCAAATTTGGCTTGGTTAGCCTATGTGGACAAAAAGTTATGAGGGCCTAAGCGCGAACTGCCCCAAATAGGCAAAAAAAGGCCTGGCACAGGAGGAGGAAAAGGCCTGGCAGCGAAGGGGTTAATGTTTCTGTTATAAGAAATACATTATTTTTCTAACACTGGTGTGGTTCTTTCGTGTGTGTACTTTACTGACTGACCTGTGTGGTACCTGCAACTGCTTTACACCCTCCAGGATAAGCCTTAGCTGCACTCCACAGCTTGCCTTTGAGAGAGCTGGTTATCTAGAAACTCTTACACTATCAATAAGGGTTGCCTGGACTCAGTACAGGTTGCCTCACCTATAGGTGTATATCATATACTGAGCCAGCCTCCTAACCCAGTCTACCATGTTCAGTGGTGCTGCTGTCCTGTACACACAGTCCTATTACCTGTGTTCCACCATGGAAATAGGCCCACAGGTCCCCTAATGCCTCCCCTGACCCAGGTGTTAAATAATGGTGCAAAGCAAACTTTACAGCATTTTTTGACCCCTCCTCCCCGTGCGTGATTTTAGCACAGGGGATAAATATGGCGCTAAGGCCATAGAGTCATTCCTTTGCACAGGAATGCCTACTTTGCATCTCATTGATGCAAAGTAGGTTTCCACGCACCAATTTTGTACTTTAACTCCATAAATTTGGCACTAGAGGGGTCTAGCGAAAAAGTTTAAATTTGGAGTTCGTTTTGCACTGAATTTACGCAAAAAAAATGATGCAAATTCGATGCAAAACAAGTATATATATATGCCCCCTAACGGTTTTGATGGAGCGCTCCCTGAAGCTGATGCCAGCCCAGTGCTCAACTCCCTACAAGTCAAGATCCTGGTCCAGAGAAAGGTCCCGGGATTGGTCGATGAGCACAAAGTCATCGTTGTCCCACTCCAAGTCCTTGGGATGATCAGGTAAGTCGAGGCACAAGAACAAATCTAAGAAGTCAAATCTGTCTTTGTCTTCTACTCCTCCATCGGACAACGAGACTATGGTGAGTCGACGTGCCTGGGCCAACTCAATACCTCCCCGAGTTTCCATGAGCCGAAGAGACCCCCGCCCAAAACTGAGATTTTTTTGAGGCCATGCACTTAATGTTTGGGCAGCCCTGCTCCCTGGGGGGCCTTCCGGGCCCTGTGGAGTCAGAGGTGGTCCCCTTCACATCACAGGGGACACCCTCAACTGGATGCAATGGAAGGCAGCTGATACCGAAAGCCTGGACCAGGTTCTCGCAGTACCCTGCATTAAAATATGCTACGCATTGGCTAAAAAGCAATCCCTAGAGGGTTTGCGCTCTCATTCTACCAGAGCAACAGCTGCAACCACTGCATTAGTACACGGAGTTCCAGCCATGGACATCTGTCAGGCAGCAACCTCGGTCTCCCTACACACGTTTACCAAACACTACTGACTGGACAGTGAGGTCTGTAGGAACGGGTACTTTGACAGTTCGGTCCTGCAGGGCTTCCTAATATTATCTTGGATCACAGACCCTCCTCTGGGGATGGTATTGCTTGGGTATCTATTCTAATGTAAGGAATCTGCAACTAGAAGTATCTATCGGATGAACAAGTTACTTACCTATGGTAACCCCTCATCTGGTAAAGACATATTCTAGTTGCACATTCCTTACCAACCAACCTATCCTCCTTGCAAACTGATTTCTAAGGACATGGACTTCCTTTCAGGTCCCTAGTTCAAATGCACCAGTGGTCAGTGTTCTTCATGGCTCTGCACTTCTGGCGTGAAAAGTCGTGAAAAGAAACTGACGTCAGTGTGCTGGGGTTGCGCCTATATTGGTCCTGCAATGACATATCCAGCACTCATGATTCCTACGAGAGGCAAGGAGTCAATATACAAGGCTATGAGCAATGAAAAAAAACAATTGATTTGGAAATAGTTTAGGGAACGAAAGATTGGAATGTACAAGGCATGGATGCCTTATTCATAGTATGCTTAATTCCATTGTAAATGATTTTCCTGAACAAAACTATTCAACAAACAACTTACCTTGGGTTAACAAAACTTGGGGAAATGAATGTTCCCAGCATTCCCTCAGTAGCAAAATTTGAGAATTGGCAAACTGTTGTGAATTTTATAGTACACCAGCTCAATAGTATAAGAATGCTACATTTAATTCAACACTTTCAGACCCCAACGGGTGGTTATTGTGGCCAGTGGACACAAATGATGGTCTTGTATGTTTTATTAACCCTTCATGGGGTTTGAAAGCAAGCAGACCGGACCCTTGTTACATCACTACACAACACACAGGTATAGTTACCACATATAGGGGCTCATTATGAGTTTGGCGGGTGGCACCGCTGCCCGCAGAACTCATAGCCTCCACTTCACCGCCAGTGCGGTGAAGCCTCCACCGGCCCTATTATGATTTTGCTGCCAGCCCAGTGGGAAACAGGGCCTTTACATTGAAGCCAGCTCCTAATGAAGCTGGCGCCAACGTGATGGTGCGGCGGGTGACCAGAACCCATCATGCATTTCACTGCCCATGATTCGGACAGTGAAATGCACAACAGGGCTGTGCATGGGGGCCCCCTGCACTACCCATGCCAATGCATGGGCAGTACTGGGGCCCCCAGTCACCCATTCCGCCAGCCTTTTCCTGGCGGTGTAAACAGCCCGCAAAAAGGCTGGCAGAATGGGACTCCTAATCCGCAGGTCAGCGCTGCCTTGTCGGATTTGAAACTTTGAGACCGCCCGGCTGCCTGGTGGCAGCAGCCTGGTGATGGCGGCGTTTCCACTGTGGCATCTCTGCCTAGGTCATAATATGGGAGGCAGACCGCCACTACCGCGGAGGCCCGCCCCCCCACTGTGAGTCTGGCAGTCCATGGACCGCGAGACTCATAATAAGGCCCATAGTGTTGGCAAATTATGTCAGCAATGGTTGCAACATTCCACACTGACAGCTGTAGAAGAACATCTCTCTCCTCTCTGAGGACATAGATTTGCAAGATTTCTTGCTAGGTCCTAGAAAAACATGTTCTAAAATATTCTGTTATGCAATATACAACACAATATGGAAGCTTTCACAGATGGAAGCTGCTGCTCGTTTAAGTTAAATAGATAAGGAAAACCTAAAGAAAGCATTACCCATTGTTGATAATGGTATGCATACATTGTCCACTCACATTTACACACTAAACAACATTGTGTCATCTGCAATTGACATCATTCAAAAAGACATGTCATTGATACAATATGGGCAAAGTCAGCTTAGGTCCATTATGTAGTTGAGTTGGATTTTACAGGTTTTGGAGGTGAATTGCATGCCCTAGAAGCATGCGAACTCGCAAGAGTTATTTGCTCCTTTTAAACGTACACAAAAACAAAAGATAATGGAAAAAAAAGAAATTAGTTACACCATACTTATTATAGAAAAGCTAGACAAGTTGCCTTTCACAGTGGCTGAAACACCATCATCAGTGTGGTTAATACATGAGGGTAATAACTCTGCCAATATTGACATTCTAACTCACTTCAGGTCTTAAACATTTTCTAATTGGCATATTTGAACATCTAGGAGAGAGCTATATTCTTGAGTTGTTGGAACTGCCTTTCAATTACAAGTTTATGAGTGGGGGAAAAAGAGGTTTTTCTTAGCGGAAGCTAGTGTGAGACTTCTGTAAGCCAACACTGATCATTAAACAGGTGGCATTGCATGGTGCAAGCAATTAGTCAGCGGTAATGGGTATACCCATTTCTTTGATTCACTCATTGTTTCATTTACTCTCAAATGAGAATTACTTAATGCTGAGTAATTAATGCTGTTGTGGGATGAGAGAAGGTGTTCCATATTCCATATGTGATTTCTGTTCCTGAAATAGTGACCTGCTGTTGAAATGTACTTTCAAACCCACGTGTGAGATACAACTAGGCAATTTGTGGCCTCACATTGCTACTTCTAATGTCAATTTCAGCAAACTGAGCAGACTGAAGGCACTGCTGTTTCAAAAACATGTGGTACTCACATCTGCCTGTGAAACTAGGACCTCAAGTGGCAAAGTCATCAGCAGAGATACACTCCCTCTTAAATACTAACTTCACAAGACACTTTGGTGAGTCACATTTTTAACGCCTCTGACACCGCAGGGACTGTACACTTTTTAAGGTGATAGGACATGGGTTTTTAAGCACATTCCAGACAATTTTTATATACCATCACTCATACACTCACCTTTTTCAAGTGTTCTCTTAGGCTTCTCACTGGCATTAGCATTAATTGGCAGAATCATGCTATTGCTGTTTTTCATTCTCAGTGGCTGCCCTATCTCAAACAAGAAGAGTGGTGGAGCTCCCACCCAGCCCAACTGTGGGGTGAACCTTTGATGTAGTACTTTGGAGCATCAATGTCAGAGGAACTTGATAAAGACTGGTCTCTTTCGCTTAGACCAATGTTCTGCTGTGTGCAGCCGGTTTTCTGTTGCTTATGGTGCTCCTTTGTGAATTCAATGGAGTTCTGTCTTGTTCAGCAATAAGTGCTTTCTAAGGTCATGAATCTGGTAATGTTCCCGTTGAGGTTCTATTCCCGGAGTTGACCTTCGAGGTTGGGGTTTCTCCTTAATGCTTCATATGAGCCATCTTTCTTAGACCAGGTTGCTTCGGTTTCCTGTGCCCTTTCATCTGGCATTGAACAGATCTCTGCCCCCTCAGCTGGGGCTGAGGCTATGGATCACGTGTGCTTCTTTGACCTTTTGGATGAGGCTCTGGTGATATTGTCTGGTGAAGTGGGATCAGTCAATCAGTATTTGTAAAGTGCGGCTACTTTGAGGGTCTCAAGGCGCTGGGGGGAGGGGCCTCATCCGAAGAGCCACATCTTTAAGTTCTTCCTGAATATGGTGAGCAACAGGCATTGTCTGAGGTGCAGAGGGAGGTTGTTCCTCCCTCTTGGATTCCATCTCCACTGATGTTTTTGGTGACCTCATGCAGGATTCCAGTGAATTTTAATTGGGCCCCTTTTTTACTTAACAAATAATGTCTTCTTTTAATTTGCCCATTTTCTTTGGACTGTTCTGCTTGGGTACATGGACATTTTCAAAGTTTTTAGAATAATTTTTATATTTTATTCCCTTAGGGGTATTAGAATCTGCACTCCAAACCTGACAAGGGGAGGGTGTTGTTAGGACCCTTTTAGTACCCAGGTTGGGCACCCTTGTCTTAGCTTAGTTTCACAGCTTTTGGAGAGTCTGCTCTTAGAATTTGCTTTTACATATTTTATCAGCTGCTTTTTCTAGGAAGATAGGGTTCATGTTGCACATTCAATCAGCCTTTGTACCACATATCATCTGCACTCCTTGTCCATGGCTGCTACATATAGTACATGATATGCTAACTCATGTTGCCAGCCCAGAAGCCAGCTTCTATCTCCAAAGCACGGCATCACATCAGAACTGTTGTACAAATGATGTATAGGTCACAATATAAACTGCACTTAGGCCCAAGGAGGGTAGAGGGCTTTCTGGTCATGATCATGCTAGGACACATACTACACAACCAACAGGTTTACTGACATTGACTTCTCAGCCTCCCGAGAGGATTCCATCTATACAACAGGTATCTGATTCTGCTTAAATCCGATTCTGGTATGGAGCCAGGGCTAGTCTCTTAGGTCGGGCCAAGGAGAGTGTTAAAACCACTATGCTCTCAGATCTAGACATAGGGTTTTTGTAGGAACCTCTAGAATATCTAGAATATGGTGTAGTTGTTCATCTTTTTTTACTTTGACTGTAATGTTAGTTATTTGCTTTGTTACATCTTCCTAATTATCGCAGCACGCTTTGTATACCTTAATGCCCCAATAACTGGATTGAAATCCAGTTTGCATTCTATGTTTTGCCTTAAAATGCGTGAGTAACCAAATGAAAGGGGTACGCCCTGTTTCCACGATTTCCCTGAGGAGTCTGAATGCCATTTTGAGGTTGCAGTAATCACTTTTTACCTCAACAAGTTTAGAGGTTCGGGAGAGGCACAGTGAGCTAACCAGAAGCTAGGTCGACAGGTATCAAGTGGCATGAGTTACACTCAGTCTCCCAAACTCTGCGGTGCTGCCATCCTAAACATGCAGTCCCACTACTCAAATGGGAACCACATAATACAATCAATCTCCCTGCTATCAATTGTGATTAACTTGTCCCTCCATAAAAGTTAAAATCCCGTATTACTCATTTTAATTTTTTTGTGGTCTAAAGAGCTGAGAAATGCTTCTGGATCCATACTAATATGAGAGCCAATATTTGATAAAGATTTCCCTGGAATCAACAAGGACAATCATAAACGATCTCTCTTGACAAGCATTGTGGTCATTATTAGGATCAGATTCTAGTTGAAACCAATCAGTATTTAGTACCATTTGAAACAACACTTGGTACATTTTAAAATATGCCAATCTAACACCCCCATCCATGTTTTGCTAGCCCAGGTTTGGCCAGGGAAGTCTGTGTGTTTTAATTAAACCATATAAATCTTTTATTCATCTATCAATGTTCTAATGGAATGTGCAGGAAATACTTAAGCTAGCATATTTTTGCATGGTTAATTACTAGGATGAGTAACATCTTAATGGCCTCTATTTTCCTGCACCAACTTAAATGCAAGGGAGACCATTTTTCAATGAAATCTTGGATATCCTTAGAGGACAGGCATATGTATCTATGGAAAGTACCTAGGGGGTTATTACAACTTTGGAGGAGGTGTTAATCCGTCCCAAATGTGACGGATATACCACCAGCCGTATTACGAGTTCCATAGGATATAATGGACTCGTAATACGGCTGGTGGTATATCCGTCACTTTACCGTCACTTTTGGGACGGATTAACACCTCCTCCAAAGTTGTAATAACCCTCCTAGTGGCTCTGTATGGGGGAAAGTATTCACAATGCCCTCCGTACATACACACAATACAGGACAGCTTCTCCTGAGATAGCACTAGGCCATAAGCTTATTACTGGAGACAATATCACTGGATAGCAACAGTGATGGAATAGAAAGTAGAAGCAACAAATGGAAGGGTGGCGCAAATAGTGAAGGAGTAGTTTTTATTGTCCGATCTAGTAGATACATGGAAGTAATATTGTGGGAAAGACTGATTACACCAACTATTTAGTGATCCATAGAACTCTCTCTAAATTGAAGGGCTTCTCCAGTATTGAATGTTTTATGGATTCACATGCTTGAATCCTCCCCATAGTCGAGGTGGGAATCCCACTGGTAGCAGCATAATGAAAAGCATTCCACAGTATAACTTGAGGTAGTCACATTGTTAACCAGTTCACATCATCTTAAAGAGAACCAAACTTTAGTCAATCAGGAAGCAGCTTCCAATACACTCTTCCTCTCAAGGAAAAGGCCGGCGAGAAAAGCCCTGCTTCAAAAAAGGGAGACATTAGAAGGTAAAAAACCCTCTACTACCTCAGCAGTCCAGGTCAGTGCCTTCCACACCCATATTAAAAATATCTTGGGTAAAGAAGGCTTTGATGGATCCCTTGCCAACAAAGACGATGAAGAAACCTCCGACAACAATGTTGGCAGTGATGTCTTCCAGAGTAATGGTAACAACAACCACAGCATCATTGTCAACAACATCGGCGAATGTTGCTTCATCAATGGAAATTTTGACAACAAAACATGCATCAACGACTCAAGCTTCATGAACTTTGAAGGAACCACCAATGTTTTTACCCACCGAAAACATCAGTCAATTACATAATTGGCAAAGGGGAAAGAAGATATACTCATTACTGAGAAAGAAATTCCTATAACAGTTATTCATGAGCATACTTCCTCTAGATGAAGAACCGTAAGAGGGTGAGATCACTCAAAAAACCTCCTATGAATACAGGTTCTTAATGGAAGGAGTACAAAGCTTCCTTGTCTGCATCACCTACTTCACCGGTGGCAAGGTCACCCCCTGATGACATAGGAGGATTGCACGCTTTTATGGAGAGAGCTGTGAAAAGGTCTGATCAGTTTGATCCATACCAATCATTGACCACATTTGGTCAAACAGATTAAAACTGACGATAAACCCACCAACAGTGGCCTCTATAATCTGTTGTCTGGATAAAAAAATAAAAAGTCTGAGACAATGCATCAGCATTGACTCATGGACACCGAAAGACAGATTTGGTGGTAATGTAAGCTGCCCAAAGAGATTCTAAGAACTCATCCACTCCTTGTTGAGCAACGCCCGATAAAGAAGGAAGGTAGACGTTTCTCTGCAATGGCAGCTATTATTGTCCAAGTGTCAAATGCCCAGGCTATGTTGTGGAGGTATGACCCGCAAATGTGGTCAAATCTTGCAGCCTATCTTGAATATTTGCCTGATGACAAGACAAACAAGGAGAGGCTGATCTCTGCAGAGATAATAGACGCAAAGATGGAGGCGCCTATGACAGGTTTCAATCAGCTCGCTGGATCAGCTGTCCTCAAAAAGCTAGTTTGGCTGAAGGCAACCTCCTTTAGCCCAGAGGTGCAAGCAAATATTCTATATATCGCTTATAATGGGTAGACATTATTCAGTAAACATGTAAACTACACCCTTTAGTCAATAAAACTGGACACAGAGACTGCAAGATCCTTAGCTGTTCTACAGTAGAGTTGCTTTCAACCTTTTTTTTAAAGTGCAAGAGGCATATGGTTGTTTTAAAACACAAAGCAATTATCAGACATATATAATACATGTATCAGCCACACCCACAACATAAGCAGGGATATTGATTACAATTTATATAGCGGCCACACAGACAACCACCAAATATGGCTGAATTGAGGCATTCACAAGAAAGAGACCCATACAATCAGGTAGAAGGCAACACTCCTCTACATGTCAAAGATACCCACTTGGGACCTATTGCCATTTCTCACCCCACAGCAGATGGGCGGAAGGCTTTCCATTTACTTAAATAGCTGGAGATCTAGCACAACAGATCAGTGGGTGCTAGATATTATATTCCACGGTTGCACACTAGAATTTGTACAAAACCCTCCCAAAATTGACCTCAAAAGAGGTCACGTAAATATTATCACTTGTAAAAATTTGAGATAATTTCACTTCCATGAAAAGAAGCCACAGAGGAGGTCCTCTACAATCCATGAAACAGTGGTTTCAATTCAAAATTCTCTTTGATCATGTAAATATCAGTCCAATAGAGACAGGTATTAGATGTTCAGCAGTTAAATACATTCCTGAAAAAAACAATCATGTTGGATGGTTACACTGCAAGAAATGTTCCATTTACTAAACAAAGGAGATATCATGACATAGCTGGATCTCCAGGATGCCTATTTCATACTCCAATCCATCCAAAACACTGACAATTCTAACAGTTCAAGGTGGTCGGTTGCCATTATCAATTCTTTGGCCCTCTGATCTGCTCCATTTATTTTCACAACATTCATGGCTCCTGTAGCACCTCATCAGAAGAAATATGGCCATCATATTTTTCCATACCTGGACGACTGGCTTCTAAATGATTCTTCACTTTACACAGTAAACACTTCCCTACTTCGCAATAGGAGTTCACCTCTCTTATACCTTTATGCTTGTGCTGAGAAATCAGAGGTATTGTGGCCCTTGAGGGGAGGAGTATCTTGGGAGCTGTTTCCTGATTGGCTGAAGTTTAGTTCTTATTAAAATGATGGAAATTAGTTAACAATGTCACTACCTTAAGCTATACTGTGAAACGCTTTTCGATGTACTGCTTGTTATAATAACCACTGTACTCCTACCTGAACACCGGGGATGATTCAAGCATGTGAATCTATGAAAGATATCCATACTGTGTACAGATAAGTAACTTGTCTCTTTTTCATCACTAGTACATTGAAGGGAAAAGATGTTCAATTCGGACGTAATCTTGCAACTAGATAGAGGATTTTCACAAATCTAAGCTTAGACAGAAGTTGTTGGTATTTAATGAGGAACTTTTGAGGAATATAGGGGGTCATTACAACATTGGCGGTAAAAGCCACTTACCGCTGTGCAGAAGACCGCCAATACACCGCTGCGGCCGCGGAATTCCGCCACAGCTATTATGACACACATCTCGGAATCCGCCGAAATTCAGACACCCATACAACTCCGCCACACCAAAGGTCAGTGTTAAACTGGCGAAAACAATTCCTCCACCTCCACGCCAACAGAAACACGCCCATGCTATTACGACCCACGAATCCACGCGGCGGTCTTTCAACCGTGGTATTCCATTGGCGGTACACACCGCCGCGCTCAAAATACACACACAGCTCCAAAACACCGCCACATTGGACAATTCCAAATACACACACCTGATACACATACAAACAACACTCCCACACACCCAACACAATATAAAACACACACCCACATCACACACAAACCCCTATGACCAAAAATTAGTCACGAAGGACAGAGAGACAGCACTGACTAGACAATCCCACCACACAGAGGCACACAACACCATCACCCACACAACATCCACGCACAAAACACCACACACCACTACACATCACCACACTCATCACCACATACACCACCCCACACATCACACACACCACCCCATGGCACGCCAAAGACACCCCCGCTTTTCCGAGGAGGAGCTCAGGGTCATGGTGGAGGAAATCGTATGGGTAGAGCCACAGCTATTTGGCTCACAGGTGCAGCACACATCCATAGCCAGGAAGATGGAGCTATGGCGCAGAATAGTCGACAGGTCAACGCTGTGGGACAGCACCCAAGAAATCGGGAGGACACCAGGAAGAGGTGGAACGACCTACGGGGGAAGGTGCGTTCAACGGTCTCCAGGCACAACATCGCGGTTCAGCGGACTGGCGGCGGACCCACACCTCCTCCCCCACAACTAACAACCTGGGAGGAGCAAGTCTTGACCATCATGCATCCTGAGGGCCTCGGAGGAGTCGGTGGAGGAATGGACACTGGTAAGTCAAATCTTAACTATCATATCCCCCACCCTACCTGCATGCTATCACACACCCCACCCTCACCCCCTCACCTATTACTCAAACTCCTCACTGATGTACTCATAACACAAACCACACATCCCAACACCAAGCCCTGCATGACACAACTAAGCATGGACACCCAGCACTAAAGCATGCTCACTGCACATACCCATAACAACCCCCTAACCATCATCACACAAGTCCCCACACAGGAATGCTTGCACTGGGGTACACGCACACCCACCCATTGCACACCATCACACACACACATGCAATAATTATGCTCTTATGCCCCTGCAAGATCACGAAGGACCGTCACCACACCGGAGGGTCCGGACATCTCCACTCCACCCACAGAAGAGACCCACAGTGACGATAGCAGCTCTGCCCTACTGGAGCCTGATAACCAGCCCGGACCATCGTGGGCCTCGGGATAGTCGGTTCCCCTTGCACAGGCACAGCCCAACACTGACCTTCCACTCTCTGGTAACACCAGTACAGCACCCACCCAGCAGGCCCAAACCTCCGTACCCAGGACAGGTCAATCAGCTGTGTGTCTACCACTATAGGGAACCCAGGATAACCCACCACCCCAACAACGACAAGGGCCTGGGGGCAGTGGTAGTGGGCACACGGTCTAGGGGACAGAGGCACAGGAACACAGGGGAACTGGGAGGGCTGCTGTGCGACAGGGGGCGGACAGGCCAAGGGAACCCACTCTCCTCAAGGCCCTCTCCTCCATCATGGGAGCATACCACCACTCCCAGTTCACTCCTGTGGGGGGGGCCCAGAGCTACATGGGTCCCATCAATAGCACCTATGATGTTGGGGATATGTCCAAGGGCATAGAAGTCACCTTTAGGTTTAGCCAAATCTTCCACCTCAGGGAAAATGATGTATCTCCTTACGTGTTTCAGCAGGGCAGACAACACTCTGGACAGCACGTTGGAAAACATAGGCTGGGACATCCCTGATGCCATGGCCACTGTTGTCTGAAAAGACCCACTTGCAAGGAAATGGAGCACTGACAGCACCTGCACGTCAGGGAGGATTCCAGTGGGATGGCGGATTGGTGACATCAGGTCTGGCTCCAACTGGGTACATAGTTCCTGGATAGTGGCACGGTCAAACCTGTAGGTCACAATCAAACCTGTAGGTCACGATTAAATGTCGCTCCTATATTGTCAACAGGTCCACCAGCGGTCGGTACACCGGAGGATTCTGCCATCTTCTCAAATGTCTCAGCTGACGGCACCTAGGAAGGACAACAGCGACGATCGAGTCAATTTTTTTCCAGGTATGTACCCACAGTTACACAGAAGACGACACCAAACACAAAACCCTTCCTGTATGTGTGTTGAGTGTAGGCCTAGCTATGTGTGACGCAGTTGAAAATGAAGCCATGTGGGCCCCTGAAATGGCGGCTGCCTGACCTCTAAACTGGGACAATGGGATTGTGGGGTAACTGCGTTGACGTTGCACACCGTCGCGGTAGGCGGTCGTAGACCGCGGCGCAATGCTGCATTGGTTAACATTGGACCCTATGGGTCCCAGGAGCCAATGAACAAGTGCGCCGGCGGTGATGATACGCACCGCCGCGGACGTCACCGCCATTTTCTAACTGTTCAATCACTAGATATCTGATCTTCGACAGGAGAGGACCTACACTGCAAGTGCTGCTGTGACCTCGGTCTGGAAGCGACGATGGCTGCTGCGTCTGGGGAAAGGGCCCCTGCCTTTACTGCTCAGGAGTTGGAGAAACTGGTAGACGGGGTCCTCCCCCAGTACACGCTACTCTACGGTCCTCCAGACCAACAGGTTAGTACACAGATAGCACGCTGTATGGGCTAGGCCTGGGTGGAGAGGGCTGGTTGTAAGAGCGAAGGGGGCAGAGTTCAGGGAACATGAATGCATGTGAATGAATGTGCCACATGGCTAGGGTAGGGAGGGGGGCCACTCACATCGACGGTGCAGTTGTTAATGACTTCGCTTCTTCCCTTGTGCATGTCATGTAGGTCAGCGCCCACCAGAAGAAGGACATTTGGCGTGCCATAGCCAAGGACGTCTGGACCCTGGGGGTCCACCAGAGACGGGGCACACACTGCCGTAAGAGATGGGAGGACATTCGCCGCTGGAGCAAGAAGACAGTGGAGGCTCAGCTGGGGATGTCCTCCCAAAGTGGGAGGGGTGCCTGTCGCACCATGACCCCCCTGATGTTCAGGATCCTGGCGGGGGCCTACCCTGAGTTGGATGGGCGCTTGAAGGCATCACAGCAGACACAAGGGGGTGAGTACACTCTCATTCTGCTGACTTTGCGCGCAGTGGAGGTGTCTGGGTGGGGGAGGTGGGCTGTGGGTTTCCCTAGGCCAGGGCGAGTTCCGTAGGCAAGGCCCATCCGTAAGACAGGCCATGTGGCACCCCACCCCACCTCTGTAGAGTGCCAAGTACACCTAGTCATGCCCCTGTGGCATCCATGTGTGCAGATGTCCACCATAGCCATGTATGCCAGATCCCAGAAATTGCATCTGTAGAGGCCAGGAGCACGGCGTAGTGCAGGGGGCTGCTGTGTCTGTAATGTCCGCCAACGTTAGCGGTATGCCATGCACTCAACCTGTCTTTCTACTGTCCCCCCCCTTTTTGTGCTCTCCCTGTTCTTTTGTGCATCAGCATCATCAGGCGGAGGTACAGTGGCACCGGAGCACGAGGGAGCTGCATCCCACATGGCCATGGAGGGCCACACCATGGACTCTGAATGCACCAGTGGGACGGAGGGCGAGGGGAGCTTCACGTCGGCCACCGGATCACCAACCAGAGACACGGACTCATCCGCCGATGGGAGCTCCCTTGTGGTGGTGGCACCATCTGTGTGCCCCACTTCTACAGGTACAGCCGCCACCTCCCCCACCAGCACCGCCCTCCCAGCAGCCCCTCAGCGTTCGCCCCGTGCCCGCTCACCCAGGAGGGTGGGCATCACCTTCGCCCCAGGCACCTCAGGCCCTGCCCCAGTCACCCCTGCTGCCCTCAGTGAGGAGGCCATTGACCTCCTCAGGTCACTCACTGTTGGGCAGTCTACCATTGTGAATGCCATCCAGGGTGTAGAAAGGGAGTTGCAACACGGTAATGCATTCCTGGAGGGCATTCATTCTGGTCAGGCTGTCCTTCAGCGAACCCTGCAATCTCTGGCCTCAGCACTGATGGCAGCCATTGTCCCTGTGTCTAGCCTCCCCCCTCCAACCTCCTCCACCCAAACCCAATCCCCTGTACCCCAGCCCATCCCAAGCACACCTACAGACCAGCATGCACACACGTCAACACACAAGGAAAGCTCAGGCAAACATAGGCACCACACAACCCACATGCACACACACAAGCATCACCCACATACAGACACAGCAACATCCACTGCCTCCACTGTGTCCCCTCCTCGTCGTCTCCCTCATCCCTCCCAGTGTCGTCTACACTCTCACCTGCATGCACACCATCTACAGGCACCAGGAGTCGCACCAAAACACCCAGCACCACACCCCGCTCACCTGCAATCACCACCTCCACTCCCATTTACACGTCCCCTGTGTCCTCTCCCAGTGTGTCTGTGACGCCCCCTCCCAAAGTACACAAACGCGGGCACCCACACACCCAACATCCATCCACCTCACGACAGCCTCCAGTACCTGCACCGGCACCCAAAACACCTAAAGTGACACCTCCTACAACCACCTCCTCTTCCTCCACTCCCAGACCCCCTCCAACTACCCATCCCAGTGTTCGTCAGAAACTGTCCCTCTGTAAAGTTTACCTTTTTGCCCCCACCCCCCTCTCCAATTCATCAGTCCCGTCTTAGCGCCTCAGCCAAGAAGCCTCCAATACCAGTGGTGCCTGTTCAAGGTGTGTGGAGTGCACGGCCACCAGGGCAGGCAGTGTGACCAGGAGCCAAGGCACTGGCAGCCCACCCCCTGTAAAAGCTCTGAAATTGGAAAGTGGCCGACGGGACCCTGTGAAGACTCCTGGAGGCAAAACAACTCACAGGGGTCCCAGGGGGATTGCAGAGTCAGCTGTGACTCCTCCAAAGGTGGGGAAGGGCCAGAGGAAGTCTGCACAGCCTGCTGTGAGCATCACGGCGGAGAAGGGCGCCATCCTTCCCGGCGGTCGGGACGCCACCGCCAGCACCGTCGTCACTGGTCCGGAGACCACCGCCAGAGTCACTGCCCAGGAGGGCCCAAGTATTGTCACTGGTCCGGAGACCACCGCCAGAGTCATCGCTCAGGAGGGCCCAAGTATCATCACTGGTCAGGAGACCACCGCCAGAGTCAGTGCCCAGGAGTGCCCAAGTATCATCACTGGTCAGGAGACCACCGCCAGAGTCAGTGCCCAGGAGGGCCCAAGTATCGTCACTGGTCAGGAGACCACCGCCAAAGTCAGTGCCCAGGAGGGCCCAAGTATTGGGCAATGAGGGAACGTCATGCCACACACCAATGCCCAGTCCAGAGAACGTCATGCCACACACCAATGCCCAGTCCAGAACCGCCATGGCAAAGCACTGCTGAACAGTCCAGTGACCGCCATGGCAAAGCACCGCTGAACAGTCCAGAGACCGCCGTGGCAAAGCACCGCTGAACAGTCCAGAACCGCCATGGCAAAGCACCGCTGAACAGTCTAGAGACCGCCATGGCAAAGCACCGCTGAACAGTCCAGAGACCGCCATGGCAAAGCACCACTGAACAGTCCAGAACTGCCATGGCAAAGCACCGCTGAACAGTCCAGAGACCGCAATGGCAAAGCACCGCTGAACAGTCCAGAACCGCCATGGCAAAGCACCGCTGAACATTCCAGAGACCGCCATGGCAAAGCACCGCTGAACAGTCCAGAACCGCCATGGCAGAGCACCGCTGAACAGTCCAGAGACCGCCATGGCAAAGCACCGCTGAACAGTCCCGAGACCGCCATGGCAATGCATCGCTGAACAGGGCATGCACCGGGGAAGAATGAAAAGGCCGCCACATCAAGCATCGTTATCCCATGTGCAGCTGGGACAGTGACGGGACAGGAACTTTCACGGGGAGACTAATCCAGTCTGGGCACCATTCCCCCTCCAGAACCAGTGGAGACATGCATCCACTCCGTCTGTCCTTAACAGGATGAAGCACTCTGGGCACCAGTCCCCCTCCAGAACCAGTAGAGACTGTTATCCACTTGAGAGACTGTGGCTTTGCACTCCCCAGTATGGTACAGTGGGCAACACACCCATTGTAGAGACTTGAGAGACTGTGGCTTTGCACTCCCCAGGATGGTACAGTGGGCAAACCACCCACTGTAGAGACTTGAGAGACTGCGGCTTTGCACTCCCCAGGATGGTATAGTGGGCAAACCACCCACTGTAGAGACTTGAGAGACTGTAGCTTTGCACTCCCCAGGATGGTACAGTGGGCAACCCACCCACTGTAGAGACTTGAGAGACTGTGGCTTTGCACTCCCCAGGATGGTACAGTGGGCAAACCACCCACTGTAGAGACTTGAGAGACTGTGGCTTTGCACTCCCCAGGATAAAGCAGTGGGCAAACCACCCACTGTAGAGACTTGAGAGACTGTGGCTTTGCACTCCCCAGGATGGTACAGTGGGCAAACCACCCACTGTAGAGACTTGAGAGACTGTGGCTTTGCACTCCCCAGGATGGTACAGTGGGCAAACCACCCACTGTAGAGACTTGAGAGACTGTGGCTTTGCACTCCCCAGGATAAAGCAGTGGGCAACCCACCCACTGTAGAGACTTGAGAGACTGTGGCTTTGCAATCCCCAGGATAAAGCAGTGGGCAACCCACCCACTGTAGAGACTTGAGAGACTGTGGCTTTGCACTCCCCAGGATACATCAATGGGCATGGAGCCCCGTCGTGGATCTGGCTTTGCACTCATCCGGCTGAGGTGCCCCCCCTTCCCTTCCCCCTGAGGTGCCTGTAGTATTTCTATCTGATGCCCCAGCAGTGTTCTCTCCGTTTGTGGACAGGTATCTTTTGTGGGCCTCGCCCATGCATTTTTGAACTAGTGGTGCACGGACATTGATATGTGCATATCTGCACTACTTCTCGTAATGTATATACTTATGAATGATTTTATAATATATCTCTATATTTTATAGACATGTATTTTGATACATTACAATGTTTGAACTGATTTTGTTTTGTCTTTGCATTCTTCCGGGGGGGTTGTGGGTTGTTACTGTGATTTTTGTGAATGCATTGGTGTGTGTGTTGTAATGTGCGATGGTGGGGGTGTTTCGTGTGTGTCCCCCTAACTTTTGCCTCCCCCCTCCCCAATGTCGTAGGTGCAGTACTCACTGTTGTCTTCGCCGGCGTTGCTCTTCGTAGATGAGTAGGAATACAAGGGTCGGTAGGATTTGTAATTCCGGCTCCATGGAGTCCTCCTTCCTCGTGGGATGTGTTCAGGTGAGTGTTTTCCCATTGCAGTAACTGTTTCCGCTGTGTTTTTATCCACAGTGAATCTGCCCCGGAAAAGGTGGCGGATTGGTAGGTTGTGATACTATGGGCGGTACATTGTCTTCCGCCTGTCTGTTGGTGGTGACCGCCGCGCTGCTTGTCTGTACCGCCGTGGCGGGCGGTGTGTTAAAGTGGCTGTCTTTGTTGGTGGTTTCCGCCAGGGTCATGATGCCCTTTTTTTCTCTGCCGGCCTGTTTGTGGTATTACCGCAGCTTTAACACCGTCCGCCAGGGTTGTAATGACCACCATAGTGTTAACAGCGCAAACTAAAAAATGTATTGAACAGCTTGAGTAGGTATGCAGCAGAAAGTGTGGTCCAAGTCCTATTGGTAGGCACTTAAGGTGATTGTACAAGGACATTTCATAGCAACATCAACATATACTAAAAAAAGGAAGCATCAAAAGGTTAGTGAAAAGTTGGCAGCAGAGATCGATACACTGGACAACAATAATACATTGACACATTTACAGAAGATCTGTAACAAGTGATTTCAGAAACAGTGCAGCTCTAACCACTATTGTTAGGGAATGCAGAGTAACCATAGTACGCCTTACCTCATTAAATCACATTTATTTTGAAGGGAGAAATGAAGTATGGAAACAATAAGCAGGTAAACTCAGCCTCTATGATGAAGAGAATCTCTCAAGAGGTCATAAGCCATACAGATGATGGCAATTCTAGGAATTCTGTCTAGCTACACCAAGGATATAGAATCACCTAAGCCAGAGCAGTAATTTAGAAAAACAAACAGGACCAGCTTACACTCAAAAGCACCACCACAAGAAGCTTATTAGGGATCCAAAACACGTTGGTGCTAGTGCAGACCATGCAAGACCTGTTGGGCATAATAAATTAATTACAGAAATAGACCCTCATTACGATCTCTGCAGTTAAAACCTCGAGATCCGGGCTGGCGGTCAATAGATGTCCTACCCCACCGCTGGCCGTATAATGTTTTCCCCGCTGGGCCGGCGGGCGGAAAGTGTTTCCGCCTGCCGGCCCAGCAGGGAAAAGGGTGGTAACTTTGACAGCGGGTCCAAATGGAGCCGTTGCCCATGTTGGTGTGCGGTGGGTGCAGCATGGCTGTGTTCCTAATATGGCGGTCTTTTCCTCGCCGCTGGCATGGCGGCCTGAACCGCCAGGGTTCCTAACGACCCCCATAGTCTCCAACTATGTTGGACCCAACTTTAGATTTAAAATATTGGAAACATGGGAGTAGTTTGTAATTCATCAACTGACTCCAGCTATAGTACTCTGAACTAACGTTAGTGAAATGGCTGTGTAGAATGGTAGACAGCAGGATTTCTTCATAAGGTGAAAATATCTTATGTCCAGCTGACTCAGTTCTCTGACCCTAGACTAGTAGACACAACCCTGGACAATTTAAAACGTGCATGGTTTTTGATGACCTAGCACAAATCCAACAGATTTCCTTTCAAAGGAGATATATCATTCAATAGCTGGACAATTCTGTGTCAGGACTGGAGCCTTCGGATTATGCTTTCTCTTCCTTTACTAACAACACATAGCAGCCAATAGGAAACAGTAAAAACAGTAAAACAACACTACGTTTCCCAAGAGTCTCACACCCTCGTTATGACCCCCAATCAGGGCCAGGCATCCACTATATATATCTCAGTCTCTATAGACTGTCCTCTTTGCAGCTTCAAGCAGAGATAAGTACTATTATTGATTCATTGATTCATGTGTTCCTTATGGCATGGCTCTTTGCCTTCAGGTGCCCTTGATTCTGTTCCGAATGCTAGCGCGATCCGCTTTTCCCTTGTGACCTGCCTTACTTCGGCTGAGTATTGATCTGCCAGTGAGGAGCTTCAGGGGAGGCTGCGCTACAATTCGGGAGCAGTCCTCTCTCTGCCGCAGTGATCACACATGCGCACAGCTCGTTTTTCCGAGTTCTGTGTAAGCACATGTTACACCGGCAGAGAGAAGACATATCTTCAGCTCCCTGTGCCCCCCACCCTATGCTCGAGGGGGCTGTGATAATCTTAAAGACCCTTGCTCTAGGGGTTAGTGCCGGACTCCTCTGCATTTAAGAATTTTATTTAAATATTGGCAAGGGGCTGTTTGACCGTTTTGGCACCAGGTATCCCCCTACTCAATTAATTGCAGTGCAATACCGAGACCTCTGACTTGTTTAACTGTTTACACAGCAGAAATATGGTCCAATATACTGAAGATGATCAATATGGGGAATATGCTGGACATTTTGATCAGCACATGTAGGAGCGCTTTGTGGAAGCTCTTGACTTTCACGTACAGGACTCAGTAAATAAGGCATTAGTGAAGGCCTTACGTCCTTCTGTGCAGCCTATGTTTAATTTTGGGATCAGGCACTTTGGCGCAGGCTCGGGGAACCCCCACCCCAGTTGAGGTCAATACCAATAAGCATGGCCGATCAAATTTTGACCCCTTTGAGCAAACCATTAACTCGGTACTAAACAATCATGAGTATGGGCCTTTCAGAATCAGAGCACTACTCCTTTTTATGCACTCAAATCAAAATACAACCAATGAGTCCCCGGTTTCGGATTATGAGGAGAATTCAGGTTCGGAAAAGGAAAAAGATAAATGTAAACGCAAAACGCGTCACACAGAGAAGGCAGCCTCTTCTCCCCTTCCTACTAAGAACCTTCTTTTTGATCCAGATAATATTGTGCACCCCAGGGCCTCTGAGTGGAGACTCCTTGTCAGGAAGTGGCAACATACGTGCAACCAATGTTTCAAGAAGGATATTTGTAGTGCTTTACGATCACAATGCCCTTGCCCTGCGGTCACAGGAAAAGTAGGGAAGACCCCAGAATTAGACCTGCACATGGTGACCTTCCTCAAAAAATACACGAAAGATCCGAAAAAAGGCATTGACAGCGCCTGGTGTGGATGCAAGGACAAAATGTTTGACATTTCAGGCCCCTTACCAAAAGCCTATATTTGGCGGTTCAAGCCAAGGAAAGGCAGGAGCCTATTGACCCAGATATTTTGTTGGAAGGGGCCTAATGGGGCATTTGTCTTTTAGGGAACGCTCATTGTTCCATCTCCACCAGGTGATTGAAATCGCTTCTGTTCCGTATTGACCCAAAATTAGCAGAATTAGCCCCATTGCATGCTGGCCCAGCAGCAAAGGGTCTTTTGTTTGTCGACAAGTTCTACAAAGATCTTGCTAAAGACGTTGCCACTTTCTCGGCTTTGGATAAAGTGGCCTTTTTCACTGGGCCGTGCGCTTCAGGGGTTGAGCGTCTGCCCGATTCGTATCCCAGACTTCTCGTCCATACCAGAGAGGCAGAGGAGACTCAGGTTATCAAACCGGCACCAACTTCTATCCAGCCAGAGGCCGCCGTTACAGAGGACGCAATCCCAGAGGACGTCACAAAGAGGATACTACAACCAAGGTTCCTCTCAGACAGGTAACAATTATTCTTTCCGGGGAAGTTATTTTGGGGGGAAGAGTGAGTCTGTTTGCTCAAAATTGGTCATTGATTACGCAGGATGTATGGGTACTAGATACAATAGCAGGTTTTCCTCTAGAGTTTTATTCGACTCCCTATCAAATAGAGATTCCCCCTCCTCTCAGTTTTTTCCCATCAAAAGAGTTTTTATAGATCACGAAATAGAGGCCCTTCTTCAAAAAGGCGCAATTGTCCTTTTTCAACCCCACTCCAGAGGGTTTATCAGTGAAATCTTTCTGGTTCAAAAGAAGGGAGGAGGCTCCCGCTTGGTACTCAATCTGCCACTTTTCAATGCTTGGATTGTGACCGACATTTCAAAATGGAAGGCATTCATCTTCTCAGGGACCTCATGTTAGAAGGGGACTGGATGATCCACTTGGACCACAAAGATGCATATCTGACCATTTCTAATTTTGCTCCCATCGCAGATTCCTTCAGTCCTTTGGGAAAAACCAAGGTTCCGAGTTTTTAAGCCCTTCCATTTGGTCTTTCCTCCTCCCCTTGGTGTTTTACCAAGGTCATGCACCCAGTTATGCAATGGCTCAGAAAAAAGGGTGCACGTTATCTCAACGACATCCTCATCACGGTGCAAAAGGAGCATCTGGCTCGCCTCCATCTTTCCTGGACAATTCCACTCCTCCAGGATCTGGGGTTCATTATCATCATGGAAAAATCCCAGTTGGAAATGGTTCACACTATAGACTTCCTGGGATTCAAAATAGATTCCTTATTGACTCAAATAAAGCTCTATTTAACCAAGAGACTGGCTATTGAGAAGGAAATGAAGAGAGCTTTATCTGCTCTTTCAATTTCCTTGAGGGTACTTGCCCAATTGGTAGGCGTCCTAGCATCGTCTATCCAGGCCATTTTCCCAGGTCCGTTACACTCTTGAGCTCTACAGAGGTTGAAAATTCTTATTCAGAACTGATTGTTCCATCACAGGAGGCTTGGACGTAGCTTCCATAGGGGCTGACTCACATGGATGCTTGGAATGGTAAGGTGATATTCGCCTCGGTTTTGGAGGTGGTCATAGAGTCAGATGCCAGCAGATGGGGCTGGGGAGCCAGTTGTGGACAGATGGAGACAGGAGGGGTTGGTCTCTGGACAAACTTCAACTGCACATCAATTGCTTGGAGCTTCTGGTGGGCTCCTTTGCAGTAAAGACCTTGTCCCCATTCAAATCGAAATGTTGTATCCTTTAGAAAATGGACAACATATCAGCGGTAAGGTACATCGACATGTTGGGGGGACATGGTCTCGGATGCTAGCGGAAATTGCAAAAGATTTTTGGCATTTCTGTCTAGAACATCAGATTTTGGTAACAGCGGAATATATCCCGGGCAAATTGAATGTAGTGGCAGATTGGAATTCAAGATATCCAGGGATGTCAGCGATTGGCGTCTTCACCCCAGAGTTTTTCAGTTTCTGAATCATCTTTGGGGCCCGTGCACGGTAGACCTGGTTGATTCATCAAGTTCTCTCCCAGGTCCTTCGTTAAGGTGGATAGCTCTGTCATGGTTTCAGGTGGCATTGACCATATACTGTGCCGCCCCGGTTCGATTTTGGAGGAACAATTGTCGCTTATGGCTTGGAGGATTTCAGGGGATCAGAACAAAGCAGAGGGATTTCGGGAGACACTAGATTCTTCCTCTGCCAATCCTTGGCACCTAGTACACATAAGAGATATGCCTCCGCCTAGAGGCGATGGTTGGATTTGTGCAGTCAGAGGGGTGTGGATCCCTTGGAGGCCTCGGTGCAGATGATAGTAATTTTTTTATCCCATTTAGTGGCACAAGTTTAGCTTACAGAACAATTAACAACTTCCAATCAGCTATCTCAGCCAAACACCCTCAAATAGACGGTAAATCATTGGGAGAGCATCCGTTAATTTGCAAACTTCTGCGTGGTGTTCATATCCTTCGACCTTCTCTACCACAATATTCATCTCTTTGGGATGTCAATATAATTGTAAAATTTTTGATGGCCTGGCCGGCCAATGAGGGTTTTTCAAGAAAACAACAATCTGCAAAATTAACCATGTTGCTTTGTCTAATATCATGCCGGAGAGTGTCTGACATTGCAGATAGAGTTTGTACTCCTACAAGAGTCTCTTTTTGTATTTCTAAACGTACAAAATCAAATTCTAACTGTATTAGTTATCCAAGTTTTAGAGACATTTCTAAATTGCGTGTGGTTAATTGTTTAAAGGTACGAAGATGTTACTCAACAACCACGTAGAGATCAAGCTGGACAATTATTGATTTCCTTGCAAAATCGCTTGGTCCTGTTTCATTAGTGGCTCTGGCGAGATGGGTCAGGTGGTTGTTGCAAGAAGCGGGCATAGATATTTCTATTTTTGGGGCTCATTCAGTGTGGGGAGCTATGGCGTCCAAAGCTTTCAATTCACGATCACGGTTGGAAGATTTCATGACAGCTGCAGACTGGTCATTAGACTCTACTTTTAAATTGTTCTATCATAAACCAATTGTAGATGTTTCTTTTGGAGTTATCACTCAACTTTAACCCCTTCACTGCGGGCGTCGCCACGGCCGACGCCCGCACTACCTCCCTGGTGCGGGTCACGACCAATGGCCGACACCAGGGAGGGGGTTAATAAATCCTCGGGTGCGTCGCACCCGAGGATTTATTTATATTTTTTTTATATCCCCGGGAGACACGGAAGCTTCCTTGTCTCCCCCGCCCCCCACCCGCCCCTTTGTGACGTAACAAAGTTGATTTCCCCATCGGAGCAGGAAGCAGCCTTGCGGCCGCTTCCTGCTCCAATGGGGAAAACGCCTTCCCCATGTTCGGGAAGGCCTCGTAAGAAAGGGGAGAGTCTTACGAGGCCTTCTGAAAGTGTTTCCTGGCCCCCGATCCCAGCACAGCTGCGATCGGGGGCCAGGAAACACCACTAGACGCCAGGGATTTCACTTGGGGGGGGTCGGCCCCCTTGGAAAACGGGTCGCCCCCCCCCCCACGGGGAAACATTTTTTTTTTTTTCTTCAAAAAAAATAATAAATAAAAATAAATGGACAGGGGGTCGCCTGTGGGCAGGGCGACCCCCTGTGGGGGCAATATTTTTTTTAGTTGTTGGAGGGTTTCCCTGGGGGGCATTTTGGCCCCCAAGGAAACCATACAACAACTAAAAAAAATAGATCTATATATATATATATATAGATAGATCTATATATATAGATAGATATATCTATGTAGATATATCTATGTACATGGATATATCTATAGATAGATCTATAGATATATATAGATATATGTATATATATATATATATATATATATATATATAGATCTATCTATAGATAGATCTATGTAGATAGATATATATATATAGAGATAGATCTATACATATATATATATATATATATATGTATATATATATATATATATATCACTTTTGTCAATATGTGTGTGGTTTCCCTGGGGGCTGCGATGGGCCCCCAGGAAAACTAGACCCACATATAAAAGTGATGATATATATATATATATATATATATATATATATATATATTTGCCGCCAGTTGTCTTGCAGTTGCAGCTTGCGTCTTCAAAGCAATGCACATACTTTGTTTCTGCTACAAAAGGGTCAGACTTGTCTAGTGGCAGTTTTAGTGCCATAAAGAAGCGCAGAAGGTTTATATGCCTACTGCAAAGAGCAAATCTGTATTTTATGTAAATAGCTGAGTACATTAGTAAAGTCAGCCATTACCTGCGCTATAATAGCAATGAAATGTATGTGCGGAGTGGAGGGCGGCTATGGAGAGATGAAGGGCCCTTTTGTGGGTGGTAATGAGGGAATCCGAGGAGGAGGGAGTGGGAGCACCAATAATGATTGTTGGACTGGGCACAGGAGGTGCTAAAGCCTGTGACGAATGGTATGTGACAAGGTGTTTTTTTAGTGTCTTGAAAGAACGTGCTGATTGAGGGAAGAAGCGCAGGTAAGGTGGCCTCTACTGTTGCACTTATCTCACACACACCATCGATTCTGTGACTGTCTACGTAGGCTAGTGTTTTAGAGCAACAGTTTAGCCAATAGCAGAGATGACATCTTGATGGATGACTGCTGCCGGCACTCAGGTTATAGAGGACAGCTCTGACGTAGGATCAGAGACTGAGACATCAGATACTGAGACAGCATCTGAGGGATAGGACATTGGCGCAGACTCTGGGAGTGATTTTTCAGTCGGAGGAGTCCCATTTGATAACTCCTCTTCCAGTACATTATGAGGGAGGTGATGAGGACAGTCCTGCTGTCCCTTCGCAAACAGTTTGTGCAACTGGGTAATAGTGGGTTAGCCCAACCCAGAGAGCAGGTGAATGCGGCGGCAAGCAGAGAGAGAGAGAGAGTGCTATCTTGGGAGCTCCCCAATTTAGTTCAGCCCCAAATTCCACCGCTCAAATCGTATTGTGGAGACATAAAAATTATCTATGGCAAAACAAACTGGTTTTGTAAGGCAGGCACCTGTGTTTTTGGTCCTGGGTTCGGCGGCCATATAGAGAAACACACTAAACCCAAACCCAAACATTTCTGGAAACTAGACATTCGGGGGAGTCCACAGAGGTGTGACTTGTGTGGATTCCCCAAAGTTTTCTTACCCAGAATACCCTGCAAAGCTGAAATGTTGAATAAAAACTCAATTTTTCTCGCATTTCTGTCACACAAACTACAGGAATATGCTGGGATCCACAAAATTCCTACCACCCAGTGACTCCTCACCTGTCCTGATAAAAACACTATCCCACTTGAGTGCCTACAGCTAGTGCCTGCGTCAGGAATGGATCACCCCAGGGTCAACAGCTGCCTCATGTAGGGACCAACATTGACCGTTGTGTGATCTATTCCTGTCGCAGGCACCAGGCCTACCCACACAAGTGAGGTATCATTTTTATCGGGAGACTTGGGGGAACGCTGGGTGGAAGGAAATTTGTGGCTCCTCTCAGATTCCAGAACTTTCTGTCACCGAAATGTGAGGAAAACGTGTTATTTTAGCCACATTTTGAGGATTGCAAAGGATTCTGGGTGACAGAACCTGGTCAGAGCCCCACAAGTCACCTCATCTTAGATTCCCCTGGGTTTCTAGTTTTAAAAAATGTGCTGGTTTGCTAGGTTTCCCCAGGTGCCGGCTGAGCTAGAGGCCAAAATCCACAGCTCTGTTTTCTGTCAAAAAAATGGGATGTGTCCACGTTGTGTTTTGGGGCATTTCCTGTCGCGGGCGCTCGGCCTACCCACACAAGTGAGGTATCATTTTTATTGGGAGACTTGGGGGAACATAGAATAGCAAAACAAGTGTTATTGCCCCTTATCTTTCTCTACATTTTTTCCTTCCAAATATAAGAGAGTGTGTAAAAAAGACGTCTATTTGAGAAATGCCCTGCAATTCACATGCTAGTATGGGCACCCCGGAATTCAGAGATGTGCAAATAACCACTGCTCCTCAAAACCTTATCTTGAGCCCATTTTGGAAATGCAAAGGTTTTCTTGATACCTATTTGTCACTCTTCATATTTCAGCAAATGAATTGCTGTATACCCAGTATAGAATGAAAACCAACTGCAGGGTGCAGCTCATTTATTGGCTCTGGGTACCTAGGGTTCTTGATGATCCCACAAGCCCTTTATATCCCCGCAACCAGAAGAGTCCAGCAGACAAAACGGTATATTGCTTTCAGAAATCTGACATCGCAGGAAAAAGTTACAGAGTAAAACATAAAGAAAAATGGCTGTTGTTTTCAGCTCAATTTCAATATTTTTTTATTTCAGCTGTTATTTTCTGTAGGAAAACCTTGTAGGATCTACACAAATTGCAGAATTCAGAATTTTGTCTAGTTTTCAGAAATATTTAGTTTTCCGGGATCCAGCATTGGTTTCACACCCATTCCTGTCACTAACTGGAAGGAGGCTGAAAGCACCAAAAATAGTAAAAATGGGGTATGTCCCAATAAAATGCCAAATTTATGTTGAAAAATGTGGTTTTCTGATTCAAGTCTGCCCGTTCCTAAGAGGTGGGAAGATGGCGATTTCAGCACCAGAAACCCTTTGTTGATGGCATTTTCAGGGAAAAACCACAAGCCTTCTTCGGCAGCCCTTTTTTCCCATTTTTTTGGAAAAAACGAAATTTTCACTGTATTTTGGCTACTTTCTTGGTCTCCTCCAGGGGAAACCACAAACTCTGGGTACCATTAGAATCCCTAGGATGTTGGAAAAAAAGGACGCAAATTTGGCGTGGATAGCTTATGTGGACAAAAAGTTATGAAGGCCTAAGCGCGAGCTACCCCAAATAGCCAAAAAAGGGCTCAGCACTGGGGGGAGAAAAGGCCCAGGAGCTAAGCGGTTAAATTAGTATAATCCAAAGGCTCCGGTCCTGACATAGAATAAAAAAGTTTCTAGCTTACGCAACAAGAATTTTCAATTCTATTAAGGACAATGAGGCGAGGATTATTCCGCCCTAGGTATGAGTAATATATGATAATACTTTGTCAATATCATATGATTGAAATGTATATGTACCCACCCGTTATTTTCAGACACAATGTACTGGTCTAGGATGTTACCACTTTATTATCTTCTGCAGAACGGAAAACTACTTGAAAGAAATACAGAGGAGGCCTTCTTCTGACATGGAGAATGAAGAATCGATTCTCTTTGCACAGGTTGTGCGGTTTCAGCTCCCTTTAATTGAAAGGACATGGGGGGTCATTATGAACACGGCGGTAAACACCATCGACCGCCGTGGCAACGGTGAACAGGAGACTGCCATTGGCGGTGAACAGAAACCCGCCATATAAAGATGCAAAAATCAGAATCCAACAAAAGTTTCCCTGTACCCAGTCACCGTCAGGACCTTGTCGGCAGAAATTCTGGACCTCCCACCCCGCCACCGCTGAGCACACAAACTCCCTGCCCTACAAATAATGATGCACAAATCACCGCGGCGGTCAGTGGAAGCTGAACAACCATTGGCGATACAGACCACCACGGCCAGCAAGTGGACCCAACAGTAAGTGGTGTCAGAAGCCAACGCATGTTGAGGTAGCCAGAATCACCTAAAAAAGGAGGCAAAACAGGACTGTCACTGACAACCCTCAGTGGCAGACAGCCTGGCTGTCTGCTATGTGCCAAAAAGTGTCAGACATATCTACCTATGATCCATCCTCTGTCCCCTTGTGGTTGTTCCATCTTGTGTGGCACACTACTGTTCCTTAGCACAAAGAAATCATGGACTGATCCAGGGAACATGGCATTCACTTGTGAGATGTACTGGTCTGCAATACACACCAATTGAATGTTCATGGAATGAAAATTCTTCCTGTTTCTGTGCACCTGTTAACTGACTCTTGGGGGGATGAGAGCAATGTGGTTTCCATCGATGGCACCTATCACATGGGGTATATTGACAAAGGCATAGAAGTCTGACTTTATAGCAGGGAGGTCAACACTTTGGGGAAACCTCACATAGGACTTCAGGTGTCATACAAATGCATTCACGAATCTGGACAGTATAATGCTAGACATTGGCCGTGAGAAACCTACACCCATGCCCACTGTCACTTGAAATGAGTCAGTAGGGATGGCATGCTGATTACGATTAGCCAGTCTCAGTGCAGGGTCCAGTAATGCACAAAGTTCATGAATAGTAGCACGAGTGAGTCTGTAATTGATAATGATGTGACGCTCCACCATGGTCTGCAAATCAACAAGTTGTCTGTACACCGATGGGGCCCTCCCTCGCCACAAGGGTCTGTACCTAGGAGGAGTATAGAACACATGTGAGGAACACACATACATCTGCCGACAATGTTTCCAATTCAGCACAGCTGGCATGATTGTCGATGACACATATGCATAGTATGTGTAACACTGTAGCAACATGTCCACCATGATACATCAGGACTGTTCAGGTGAGTAAATGTATATTTGTTCATGCCTATGGGTGTTTGAGGACAATAGAACCTGCGTGGGGCAGATAAGGATTTAACAACTGCATAGTTAATCCCAAATGTCTGCCCCCTGTAATCCAGAAATGTTGTAGTGGAAGTGACCTCATACCGCTAGCGGTTGACGTAATAGCGTAAGGCGGTGTTTACCGCCGTGCACCAATTCATTGGTTAACATGGTTGTCAATGGGTATTCTTAGCATATCATAATCGCCGGTGACAGTGCACAATGCCGCAGTGCGTACGGTAACTCGTCACCCCAACTTCACTTGACTCTCGAATCTTGTGCATGCAGGTACTCCACTGAGTGTGCTGCTGTGACCTGCCTCTGGTCATGGAAATGGCACGTTTGGCAGAGGAAAGGACCCCGGCCTTCACCAGCGAGGAATTGAAGAAGCTCGTGGACGGGGTCCTCCCCCTGTACGCAGAGCTCTACTGTGAGCCAGAGGTACAGGTGAGTAGGAGGATTGGGGGGCATGGATGTGTGTAATGGTGGTAGATGGCTGTAAACATGTGTGCATGTTTGGCACTGTATAGTCCGGGGTTCCTGACATGCTGCGTGTGTGTGTGCTGTTATGCTGTTATGAATGTCCGTCCCATAGTGGATGTATAGCTAGCTGTATGTAATGGCCATTGTCTGACCTCTGTGTTCCTTTTTCTGTGTGTCCCATATAGGTCAGCGTCCATCAGAAGAGGGGACTATGGCAGGCCGTCGCCAGGTAGCTGCGGACCCTGGGGGTCTACAACCGGCAGAGCACACATTGCAGGAAGCGGTGGGAGGACCTGCGGCGCTAGGCGAGGAAGATCTGCGAGGCCCTGCTGGGGGAGTCCTCCCAACGAGGAAGGGGTGCCCATCGGGCACTGACCCCCCTTATGCGATGCATTCTGGCTGTGGCGTACCTGAATGGGCGCTTGAAGGCTGCACAGCAGTCACAAGGGGGTGAGTACAGAAACCATACTTTGGCTCCTTGATGGATGTGTGAGTGTGCAATGGTATGTATGCTGTCTAGTGGCAGGGACTCTGACTGATGTCCATCTACATAATGGCCCCCGTGGGGAGTAGGGTTAAAAGGGTCAGGTCTGCTGTACTTCAGGCCCTTCAGTGTTGTGGGGGATGGCTGTTAAGCAGGATTGTGGCCACTAGTCAGGGGCATATCCATGTGTATAGCAGCAGGTGCTGCATGGTCTAAAAGTTGCAGGGTAGATGTATGTGTGAACCACTTATGTACCTCCATTCAGCTATTTACAATTGTCTCTCCTCTTATGTCTCCCCATCTCTGTTCTCTTGTGTTGTCTGTGTACATCAGCATCATCTGGCGAGGGAGCTGAGGCACCGGCGAGTAGGGATGCAGCGGCCCATGGTTAATCGGAGGCAGAGTCGTCCGACGCCAAGGGGACCAGTGGGTTGGAGGGGAGGGGAGTACAACAGGGGAGGTAACTACAACTGGAGGTAGTGACTCTAATACCGCCTCCGATGGGAGCTCCCTGGCCGTGGCAGACCCTAGTGGGCCCACCCATTCTGTGTCATCTTCCGCCACCCCCATACCAACACCGCCCTCCCATTTGCTCCCAACCGAGTTGCATGTGCCTGCTCACCCAGAAGGGTGGGCGACTCCTTCGCCCCAGGCACCATATCCCCTGCCCCAGTCAGCCCTGCTGCCCTCACAGAGGATGCTATTGACCTCTTGAGAACCATCTTTGTAGGGAAGACAACCATCATCAATGCCATCCAGGGGCTAGCATCATAGGTGCAGCAGACCAATGCCTATCTGGATGGCATTCAAAGTGCTGTGTCTGGCCTACAAAGATCTTTTCAGGCTCTGGCCTCCTCTTTGATGGCAGCCAGTGTCCCTGGTCTTTTCGTCCCCCCTCCAACAACCTCTACCCCTTCCAGCACCCTATCCCTTCACCCGTCCAAAGCACACATTCTGACATGCAGGCACACACCTGAACACACAAGAAGCACACTTCAAAACACAAGCACCACACCTCCCACCACAGGTATACACACAGCCAACATACACAGGCACACACACCAACATCCACTTCCCCCAGTGTGCCCGCATCTTCCGCCTCCCTGTCTGTCCCCTCTAAATGCACACCCACAGGCACTGCACCCTCATTCAATGTTGCTGACCCTATTCTTGCAGTCACCACAAAATCAGACATCCATTCATGCACCCCAGACACCACACCTACAGTCACCACAACGACTTTAGTTGACACGTGCAGCACACTCACCAGACTTGCAGACACCCAGACAACATACATTTACACTGCCAGCATGTCTTGTCCCACTGTGTCCACCCCCTCCTACCAAGACACTCAAACGCACCAAAACACCCACCTATCACACATCCACCACACCTCAGAATACTGTCCAGTCACCTGCAGTCACGCACACCTACACCTCTCATGACCACTCCCTCTACCTCCACCCCCACGCCTTCCTCCAGGTCCACCCCAAATGTCCCTAAGAAACTTTTCCTATCCTGTGTAGACCTATTCGAACCCACTGGCCCACCCTGTCTCGTCCCTAAACGTGCCCACCTCCTTGCCCTGTCCACTCCTCCCTCTTCACAGCCTGCCCCTGTCCACCCTTCCCATTCCCGTGCTACCTTCCCCTGTGAGCAAGAGACCCCGTGCTGGACCTGGAACATCTGGTGCACCCCAGGCCAAGTCCGCTCCACCTGCTTCAAGGTCCAGATCCAAGCCCCCTCCACCTTTCAAAGTAAGGGCAAGCCCCCCTCCCAGTCGTAAGTCCCCACCACCCCCTGCCCCTGTTCCCTGAGGTGCCTGGATGCCTCATTGTTGCCCTTATGAAGTGGAGTACCTTTGCATTTGTGGGAGTCAAGTTGGGCCATCGGACTACGTACTCTGGACTGGCAATTGGCCTTATGTTGCTCATTGAGCTGAATAAAAAATCATGTGTGGCCAGTGTTGTTTATGGCACACTCAGGATCTGTGGTTCATCGTTTCTTTGGTTGGGTGTGTTGGGCACATGTGTGTACTTTGGGAAGGTTGGATTTGCCTTGTGTCGGGTAAGTACCTCTTGCTGTGGGGTGTATGGCTTGTGCTGTTGTGAAGGGTTATGGGTGCATTGCGGGGTGGGTGGAGTGGGTGGGTATGTAACTGTGCCCTTTCTTCCCTTGTTTAGTAGGTTGCAGCACTTACTGTCGTCGTCTTCGTCGACGCTCTCGGTTGTGGAGGTATATGACAAGGAGCAGAGCTGGCATGATCTGCTACTCTATCCATTTCTGCTTCAGCGTGTTGTGTATGCCTCCGGTGAGTGTTTCCTTTTATTTGGTTCGTTTCCGCCTGGCTCTGCGTGGCGGTGGTTCCCGCCCCGGAACTGATGGCGGTCTAGTGCTTCATTATTTGATGGGTGCGTAGGGCCTTTCCGTCTGCCTGTTGGTGGGCTCTGCCGTCATTGTCGGCACTCCTCTGCTGGCGGTGAGTGGTTTTCAGGCTGCCTGTGTTTAAGGTGGTTCATAATTTGGCGGTCCAGACCGCACGACTGTTGGCGGTTGTTACCACCACCACCGCCGCCGGAGCGGTGTTTACTGCTGTGTTCATACTGAGGGCCATGGTTTGGTTCTGGATTACAGCATTCATGGCGCTTGGTTCGTTATTCAGTTATCCTTGGCATAGATGTGCAAAGAAAGGGGACAGACTATAGAGACTGAGATATATATAGTGGGTGGCTGGCCCTGATTGGGGGTCATAACGAGGCTTTGCGACTCTTGGGAAGCTAGACAATTTTTGATTCTCTCTCAATTTTGAGAAACCTGGGATCGTTGCTAGGGAAGAGACCAAGCACAACTTGTCTCTGCTGAGCTCTGCATGCAGGTCTTTCCCCCCACAACCTTGTGAATCACGGCAAGCAAGCCTTTTATGGAGGGTAGGGAGCTGAACGGTGGTGTCGGCAGACCCCCCCCTCCAATAGGTCATTAAAATTCATAAATCACACCTATAGAGCTGTATCAAGGGACGCCACAGCCATCTTAGATTTATGCTACTTGAGCGCTCTCCACTGCAGCACGCGCCAATCTACCTGCAGGGTCGCGGCAGATCCTGTGGCCCCCAGAAGTTCAGAGGACCCAGCATCAACATGGCGCTGAAGGAGGCTCACTTGTTGGGCCGAGAGTGCGGGTGATTGCTAGAGTCAGCCATAGCTGACATCTACAGAGTGCAGAGACCACCCCAAAGGCTATACCAACTGTGAGACCCGGGTGGGCACATGTGTGAGGCATGCGCTGCCTTCATTGCCCTAGAGAATTGGGGCTGCCCGGTGCCTGTAGCTTAGAAGCACCAGGCTCCCAGCTATACTGTTCATTGCAGAAGGAAGTGACAACTAAAATTTTGCACTCCGGTCCAGCTCCAATGTACCGGTAAGCAGTGCAACAACCCCAGGGGAGTCCTCAAGGTGGGGAGGTCTTGGGTGGGCCCCAGTGGGAAGTGGGCTCATCATTAGGTGATTTGCAGCTTGGGGCTGAGCCCTGTGTGGGGGCAGTTCCCCCTGACACAATGACCCCACCCACCCGGGGCAGTGGAATACACTACCTGGGATGTCCTCAGTGAATAAGAGTGCGGGGAGGTGCAGCTTGGATGGTTTTACATCACCCCTGACAACCATAAAGGCTTCAGGACTCGGGAAAGACAGGATCGGTGCTGGGGTGATTGCACCTAGGCCCCGAATGAGAAAGAGAAACAGTGGGACCCCGGGGGCGTGCCGGGGGCCTCCATGCTGAAATCTCCACTGTGAGCTCCATAGGAGCCTGGATTACTCGACATAGTGCTTCCTAGCATCATTTTGGGCCAATAAGGGTGCTGGACCATTGCCTGCCGCATATTTTAAAGTGAGCCAACAAGGGTTTTCGAAGTCTATGCGAGGTCACAAGAAGATTATATGCTCCTGAGCTGCTTGTGTATGGTCAACCTACCAAGTTTCAATGCAGTGACATCTGATCTCCCACCGATGATGATGACAAACAGGGCCAAGACGCACTGCTCTACCTCCATCAGAGACATTCTCCAGAAGCCAGATCCCCCAAATTGCAGGGAGGTGACCCCTCAAAGCCACCTTTGGGCTCAGAAGACTCAGAGCCTCTGCGACTTAAAAGGATATCCAGTTCCTGCTTGTCCAGTTCCATTTAGACATTGCATCACTCATGCAGGACTTTACCAGGACCATCTCTGACTTTGACCCGTCCCTGCGCCAAACAGATTCTTGACTGACAGCTGTCGAAACCATGGTCGCTGACCATACAGTCGACACTATCGACCACACAACAGTTTTCAAGAAGCTAGAAAAGAGCCAGCGATTCAACCTCAAAAATTGCTCTAGACGAAATAAGGTACACATCAGAGGAACTGATGCAATGGTCTCCCCAGCTGAACTCTGTGCACACAAACGTGATCTCTTTAAGCATCTCTTACAGGTGGCAGATGACCAACCAATACTTTTGGACTATACCTATAGAGTGTTCTCAATGTTCCAGCAACAGAAGAATCTACCTCCAGACACTCTCACTAGGGTACATTATTTCCATCTGAAAGAACAGCCGATGCAGGCTGCTAGGCAGCAGGAACTGATCTTGATCCAAGGCGATTCATCTTTTAAGACGTCTCCACCCACAGGGCTATTCAGAGGGAATTCGGGGACGTTGGCCAGCATCTACAGGCAAGTATGATCCCGTACCGATGGGTTTCCCTCTCCGCCTCCACTTCAGCATCCAGGACAAGAGAGTTGTAGCCAGCACGCTATTGGAGGCCTCTAAGGACCTAGCACTAGTGGACAGAGTTGGGGGCTGATGCTTCCAGACTACCTAGTCCACGAAAAAGAAAGCACGCAAACAGCGATGTCAAACCAAAAAAGAATACAGATTGGCTTCCTTGGACTACGACGCTCCACCTTGAACTTCTCCTGCCGTATAGAGATAGCAATCACATGGTTGCTTACATACAACAGACGAACTGCCAAACATTGATTCACCTGATTAGATTCTGACTGTGAGTACACGGTGGGGGGCTAATGATTCTTTGAGAGTCTGCCCCTCATTCTGTGGACTATCTGCATTTTTTTCTATACCTCACATGTTATGGATTGTCTGCCAGGCCACACGCTCTGCCTGGTTCTGTTAATGCATTTATTCATGCTTTGTTTATTGTAGTTGTTTACTTTGTATTTTCCTTTTTCACTGACACATGTGTTATGTGTTTTGAGGTAAAGGCATAACAACCGTACACATATTGATGCTTAATGTTCAGGCTCTGAATATTCCACTTAAATGCAGAGCATTGACGAACTGGTTATGCCAGATGGGGGTAGATATGATTCTCCTCCAAGAAACACACCTCCTCCAAGTTGACACAAAGCGCCTTCGCTCCCATTGGTATCCTTCACAATTCCACTCCTATTTCACACGCAAAATCCAAGGAGTAGCAATACTACTTTATAGGGACCAGGCATTCACACTGGATTGTATCTCTAGAGACCGGAAGGACCATCAGGTGGGAATACGTGGCATGTTCAGCACTACACTTACCACCATAGTTAATATATACATATATATATATATATATATATTTATGTATATATATATATATATATATATATATAGGCCTAATCGAGAGATTAGAATATATATGCAATGGAAAAACTTTCAGCGATCATCAGGGACAGAGTTGCCAAATTTGATGACACATGATGCCCATTCACCGCATACATACAAGGGCAACACAGAACTGTGGGAGCTAATCGATTGACATCGCAGATGCCGAGGGTCTCTGAGCTGTCTGTGATGCCCCCCTCAGACACAGAGAGCGATCCGGTACGAGCTATGGCCCATATTTAACTTTTTGACGCAAAACTGCGCGGCACAGTTTTGCGTCAAAAATATTACCACCGGCTAATGCCATTTTGGTGCGCCATATTTATACTTTGACGCATGGCGGCGCAAACAACAGATGGGAGTCATTATTTTTGACGCACACCGCAGCGTCAAGTCGTAAAGGAAAAAAACGTTAACGTGGCGGAAATGACTGTGGGTCGATTTACGACACCGCAATCCGGATAGGCGCCGTTTATTTTGACGCAATAGCTTCAAAGAACACAGCGAACACAGCCATTTCACCAGAGGAGAGCCAAAATGGATCCCAGACGCCACTACAGACCCCAGGAAGATGACAGCAGACCAGGAACCAGCCAGGAGGACCCACGCAAGAACCAGGACACTTTTAAGAAGAAAATAAAGTGTCGCTTTAGTGCAGAGGAGCAGGAAATTCTGGTTAAAGAGGTGACAGAACACCAGCACTAACTGTTTGTCACATCAAAGTTGCAAATCAGTAGGAGAGAGGCTATATGGCAACAAATTGTCGACAAGATTAACAGTGTGGCTGAAGTACGCAGAACAGTCATCGAGTGCAAGAAACACTGGCATGACTGCAAACGCAGGACCAAGGAAAAGATGGCAAGGAACAGGAAGGCAGCACTGCAGACTGGAGGGGGAGTCCAGCACACCAGGAGGCCCTGGACCACATGGAGGAGATGGTCGCAGCCGTCATCCCTAAGGAGATCATCACAGGGATTCAAGGACAGGACAGCGCAGACTACCAGGAGACAACGCACATGCAGGGTAAGTTGCATGGGGAATTAAAATGCACAAATGTTAACTGCAAGCGGGGGGATACTGACCACAAAATGCATGGAAGTCAACATATACATTGAGTGGCATGGGTAAAGGGGCATGGCATTGGGGCATGGCCTGCACAGACAGAAGCTGGGGCACACTATTACACTACACCAACAACAGTCCCCTGGGGGCATGCTGTCATGCCAACGATGGAACAAAGGGAAAGCCACGACAGGAGGGAAGGCCACTACGTCAAACTTACATCCTGGCACTCATCAGCCAACATACCTCCTACATTAACTAGGGCCCTATTAGCAATCCTCTAGCCAAACCGACAACTGCAATGTAACTGCGACAACAGTTGCCACTACCACCTCTGATCTGTGTGCAGCTCAAGTAGCCAATGGCAGTAACCTCACCATGGATCATACACACCTAAATTAGGGGGTGAGGATGACATCTGCAACAATCCCCAGAAACAAAACAAAGGCCCCAGTACACTCAAATGTCAATGCCCATAGTTGTCGCAAACATCAGCCAAAGTAAACAACAATAGGAGCGACACAGCTCTAAGGACACACCCATGCTGCATATGTCAGGGTCCATCCTGTGCCTGGGTAACAAGGCAACATCCCAAATGTCATACTGCTCAGACAACAGCATAGAGGAGGGGACACATGTAACTGGTCACTGAAATACACCTGCACAGTCAGAGGAGGAAATAGGACACTGATTCGACTATCAGGGCAATCCAATGTAACACACATTACCCAACATCAGCAGGACCCATTAAAAATGTCAACATCCATATCGGATCATAACATTGCTATGCATAGGATATGCCACATGTCAATTACATTTAAGTCGATGTGAACGATCAGGGATTGGGGCAGGTCCAGATTGTTAAGTGTGCTGCCAGGGGCATCAGAACACCCACAGCCACTGAAAGATCTCACCATGAGAATGGATGTACACGGAGGGTCGAGTAGGAAAAGAAGGTGGCAATTCTCTATTTGGCTAAAATCAACACCTAGAGGCGATGAGGCTGATAAGTCTAATAACTCAATAACATACATGTGACACACAGGTGGGCCATAGGCCTGAAACAATGCCCATCTGAAGGACAGCAGATATTAACACAAAACAAGATCACAAAGTGAATTTGAAGTAATCAAAGAGGCCGGTAAGCGCAAGTCTTCTTTATTTTACAACGGTAAAATAACTCCAATCAACAGTCTCCAAGCGCCCCCAAATACCGCCGCTCCGTCCAACCGTCCTCACCGTCGTCCCTCTCCTCGGCGTTTTCCTCGCGCCGCCGTCCAAACGCCTAGCAACCCCTTCACCTTCGGGGTTCTAGTCGCGAGGCCGTGCGCGAGGGTACGCACGTAAATACAACATTGAGTTTTTTTTTTTTTTTTTTTTTTACAATATTAACAAACCTCCCCCTAAAACAAAAACAAAAGAACTAAGACATTAAAAACACATTAACATTGATTGAGTTTGCAGAAAAATCATGCAGTATGCAGAGTTATAACACGTTCCGTCAATGACACAGTTTCCAAGGTAACTTACGTACTCTAACACTCCTGCGTAACACAGGACCCTCATCTCCACTCTTATTCACGTCCGATTTTAACATTGACTCACTCTTGGTGACAGCCTGAGGATCCCAGTTCCTTTTCAGTTTTACCACCTTGGATTTGTTCCACCACTTGTTGCCTTGGACCCTCACTGCATTGCCCAAAACACGTTCAACACACACCGGTTCGGAAAATTTTGCTTTACCTTTCTTGACAAACGTTGGCAGTTTTATCACTACCCAATCACCTTCCACCAACAATGACTCTTTAGCCCCTTTCTTATTGTCAAAATATCTCTTTTGTGTAAACTGCTTGTCTTCCACATTGGCCTTGATAACATCAGCACGCTCTCCAACTAGCATTTGTTCAAAAAACTTAGACATCCACCCAGGTTTGATTTGGGTATTGGGCTTTCTCCCTTTCAAAGCTTAAAAAGGAGATACCCCAGTGGTAGAATGAGGAGTTGTTCTATAAGACCAAAGCATAGCTTGTACAGATGCCAACACATCACACCCATTCTTCAGAGCCCACCTGATACAGTCCCCCACCACACGATTGAATCTCTCCACCAAACCGTTTGTTTGAGGTTGATAGAGGGAACATCTCAGGTGTTTGACTGAACCTTGGTTCAGAAATGCTTTAAACTCATCAGACACGAACTGAACACCATTGTCCGAAATAATTTCTTCTGGAAAGCCCTCATTCATAAACACTTCTCTTAAAAAGGCGACTAAAGATCTAGCATTAGGCTCCTGTACAAATTTGACATAAGGCCACTTCGAGAAATAATCCACTATTACATATGCATACCGTAGTCTGGTATTAAGTAAGTGAAAGGGTCCCACCATATCCACCCCCAACTTCCGCCACGGACCTCCAGGACACGGAATAGGCATAAGGGGTGGCGTGGCAGTTTTCAGACTCTTGTCAGAATTTGAACATATCGCACAATTTTTTACCAAATGCTCAATTTCACTGTCCATACGTGGCCACCAAAAGTTGTCACGTATTCGTCTTTTGGTCATAGTGGTGCCCAAATGACCATCATGCGCCTTCTTCACTATTAAACTCCTCAATTCCTCCGGAGGAATGAGTTTATCATTTCTCAAGAGAATGCCCTCCTCAATTGTAAGTTCATCTGAAATTTTCCAGAATGGCTGGCTCGCCAACGTCAAGTCTTTCTCATAAGGCCATCCTTCAGCAATGAACCTCATTACAGCACACAACTCATTATCTCCAGCCAACTTTTCCTTCCACTCTGTCTCAGAGCAAACACAGACTTGGTCAACCTCAACCGTTGCAATCATACAACATTCATCGTCCACCATCTCATCCGTCGTTGAGCTCAACTGCCTGGGAAATCTCGACAAATAGTCTGCTCTTATATTCCTTCCGCCAGGAATATGCATGACCTCAAAATCATATTGCATGAGCCTAGCTACTAATCTAGCAATTCTAGGTGTGCCTGTCTTATCATTAGTTCCTTTTAAAATTGAAACCAAAGGCTTGTGATCCGTCTTTAATTCAAAATGCCTCCCCCACACATAGCTTCTGAATTTTTCGATGGCCCAGACACAGGCCAGCAACTCCTTTTCAATTACGGAGTAATGCACCTCTGGCGCCCTTAAAACTCTGGACGCGAAACCAATGGTGTTTTCATCACCCCCAACAGTTTGAGTCAACACAGCCCCCAATCCAATATTGCTGGCATCAACTGTTAGGCAACATTGAAACCTTTGGTCATACGGTTTTAACACTTTGGCTTGAGTTAAGTGGACTTTGATATCTTCAAACGCTCGTTCACACTCAGCACTCCACTCAAAACTGGTCTTATCCTTCAATAGATTTGACAAGACTCTAACCCGACTAGCATACTCCGGTATGAACCGGGAGTAAAACTCACACATGCCTAAAAACGCTTTCACCCCAGCTTTGTCAGTAGGCGGAGGTGCTGCCTTAATAGCATCAATTAGACCAGGTTTCGGGCTAACACCCTCCTGACTAATCACATGACCCAAATATTCCACAGAGGATTTTATGAATTGGCACTTTTCCCTTCTAAGAACAATGCCATGATCCTTGAATTTCTGCAACACCTGTCTGAGGGTATTGTTATGTGTCTGTAGATCAGGGGCGTGAATTAAGACATCGTCCTGAAACACCATTACATTGGAAATACCTTTCAACAATGTGCACATAATCCTTTGAAACACTGAGGCTGCAGAAGCCAACCCGAAAGGCATGCGGCAAAACTGGAAAACACCACAAGGCGATACAAATGCTGTCAAATACCTGGAATCGGGATCCAGCTCCACCTGATGATATGCACTGGCCAAATCTAACTTCGTAAACACCTTTGCGCCTTTAATGGTAGACAACATTTCCGTTATATTAGGTAAGGGATGAGAGTCCACCCATATCTCCCTGTTTAACGCTCTCAGGTCCACACAAATCCTCAACTCTCCATTCTTTTTCTTAGCTACGACCAGTGGAGAAAGCCACAAAGAGGATTCAATGGGTTCTATGATCCCCTTGTTCTGTAAACTTTCTAATTCTCTTTCCAGATCTTCTCTCACACTGAAAGGCACCGACCTAATCTTATGCTTGACAGGGGTAGCATGCAATTTTACTTTTATCTTATGTTTAAAACCTTTCAGTTTTCCCAATTCTCCTGAAAAAACTTTGGGAAACTCGTTGAGTAGACCTTCAATCACATCCGTTTCTCTAATTACTGCAACCTGTTCCAATGTACCTGGTCGCAACACCATACCAAACAAACCCTGATGGAACCAACCTAAGATGTTCAAACCTTTAGCCGCTACATAAATTTTCCCATGTATACGTCTCCCCCTGAACTCAAGTATATCCTCAAAAAAACCTTGAAGCTCAATCTTCCTCCCTTCATAAGACACTGGAGCCCTGTCTGGTGGCTCCAGAGCGCGATCTTTCCAATTCTGGTTGAACAAGTCGAGAGTAATCATGGTGATCCTAGCCCCTGAGTCCACCAGCAAACGCAAGGACTTGTTTCCAACTCTAACACACACATACGGATCCACACAGTTATCGGGATTCCCAGACTTAACCACACCACTATCAACAGCTAAAACCATATCCTGAACCTCTCCCATGAGGTGTTCAACTGCTTCTTCATTCTCATCCATCACTGTCACAACAGATTCACGTTTGCCACCTTGACACACTTTAGCAAAATGCCCAACCTTGCCACAATTCCTGCATTGGATATTCCAAGCAGGACAAGCCTTAAACCCTTTTTGATGAGGCATATTTCCACATCTAAAGCAAACATTTTTTTGTTTGAAAAAAACATTAGAATTAGCAAACTTAATGTTCTTCTGTCCACTTGTTTTAACTACTGGTTTTTTATCTTCTCTGTTGGTGACAGCGTTGACCCTGGTAGCTGCTGTCTGTTCAATTTCTCTGGACGACTTGATCGCCGATTCGATGCTCTTTGCAATTTTTATGGTTTCAGTCAATGTTGGATTGTCCAATGATAACAATTTCTGTCTGATAGACTTGTCTGTCCCTTGGCAAATAAATTGGTCTCTGATGAGTTGATCACCCAGCGCTTCAAACTGACATTCCGCAGCCAGAAGACGCAACGCCGAAATGTAAGTGTCAACATCTTCGCCAGAACGTTGTTCTCTCTTAAAAAACTTGTTCCTGGCCACCACCAAGCTAGGAGGAGCATCAAACCTGACGCTCATTTTCTTCACAGCTATTTGGTACTCATCCATTTCACCATCGGCCAATTGCAAGTCCGGTAGGTACTTAAAAATAGCCCTCCCTTCAAAACCAATGGAATGCAGGAAAAGACATTTTTTGCGTTCAGGCCTGTACCGTGATGCCCCTATCGCCCCTAAGTACGTCTCGAAGGCATCGTACCACTGCTTCCATACTATATGTGGTTCGCCAGGGCTCTCTAGAAATGGTGGTGGAGGGAGAACAGATTGCATGTTGGACCCAAAAATAAATTGCTAAAGAAATATTCCTTGAAACAGGAACAAAAATTGTGACCCCCTTTTCTTGTAAATGTTTTTGTATGTTGAATATAAATAAATAATCCAACCAGCCCTTATTGCTTCCTAGCTAGTTGAATCATGAATAAATAACTCCTCAAATACCTTCTAAATGACCATTATGTGTATACCGAGAGTATAGGTGCTCCTTTCCTTTTTAACTTTTTAGCAAACTTGTTTCTGAATGTACAATGGAGGCGTTGCAGACCCAAATCCTTCTTCATCAAAGGTTCGTCTTCAATTGTGTAACCTCTCCACATCAAGACACAAAGAGGCCATTTCTATATCTGGTTGGCGTAACACAGGAAGAAGAAACTCCTCCCACGGGGTGGAGTAAGCCAGATCCAAAATCAGCCTGCTGTCTTCGTGTATATCCTCCACGATCGTGCTGGCACACGAATAATGCGTTGGGGGCAAAGTTGAAAATAGCTGTTAAACAGCTGATGCGTGGGCTCGCTGTGCCTGGAGACCGAACCTCCTCGTCGCCAAAATGAAGTAATCAAAGAGGCCGGTAAGCGCAAGTCTTCTTTATTTTACAACGGTAAAATAACTCCAATCAACAGTCTCCAAGCGCCCCCAAATACCGCCGCTCCGTCCAACCGTCCTCACCGTCGTCCCTCTCCTCGGCGTTTTCCTCGCGCCGCCGTCCAAACGCCTAGCAACCCCTTCACCTTCGGGGTTCTAGTCGCGAGGCCGTGCGCGAGGGTACGCACGTAAATACAACAGAATTCATCAAAAGGCAGGCACGTCACATCAAAATTGCCACAACACAGACACACTAATTGTACCCTGTTTCAGTGCAGAGGAAGATGGATCTTCCGCCGATATGCCTGTCCCAGATTTCCCTGATGACATGGATGTCGAGCCGATAAACATTCCCCAGGAGACTATCCAAAAGGTCCTTGAAACCCTCCAGACCCCACCTTCTGTCACAAGGAGGAGCACAGAACAAGCAGCCATCGCAGAGGAACCACCCACCACCCCAATTGTATGACCTGCCAGCTCCAATACAGCTTTGGACTCAGACGACACTGGCACCAGCTTTGAGAGAACTGTAGTTGGAGTACAGCGGAGCGGGCCAAGGAGGTGCGGGTGGGGATGCAAAATATGGCAGCCAGCCTTAAGGGGGTGGGTTCGTGCATGATGTCATTTGCAGATCAGGCAGCAGCTATGCAAGCCCTAACATCTATCTTGCAGGAATTGCAGAAAACCCAGAAGGAAATCAGCACAGCTGTAATACAGTTGACCCAACACCTACAACAGCAATCCTGTCAACGCGTGCACGAATGCAACATTGAACCCCTCAGGGCCAACCTGGCTGCCTACCATCGTGATGTGGCTGCTATTCTCAAGAACCAGCAGGCCCTCCTTGCAGCAGTACTGCCCTTAAGACCTTCACAGGGAGCAGCGACCGGGATGTCTGACTCCACGTCTTCTAACACTGAGGTGTGTGTTGCCCCTTCACAACCAACAACAACAAGGACAAAGCAGGCAACACACACATCAGAAGAAGAAGATGTGGAACAGATCACATTCACAAGGAAAAGTACCCGGAAGCACTAGTCCCTGCCACATGGCCAACTATTACCAAAGTCCTGCGTATTGAAACATGACAGTCTTACAACAACTGTACTCAAGCACTGTTCTGCTAACCACTGTATATCTTGTCACCCAGCCCAGTGATTGTCTCTCTCCTACTCATTGGCTAAGTCTGTCCCTCTGCACTGTCTGAAACAGCAACCCCAGCATGACAAAAGCATTTTGGTAAACCCTTGTGTTGGATCAAAATGGAAGATATCACTATAATGGACTCACAATCATGGACAATGTACATATAGCACTACAGCACTTTTCAATAAATAGCACTTACACAACAAATCTGTCTCTGGGTAATGTGACATATCAACTGTGCAGTAGATAACTGAAATGTGCGTACTGTCAAATTACGTAGCTTGTCAATAACACTGTCCAGATATTATGTAGTTAGAGAAATCTGCACAGTGACCATGATTGCATCATACTCTCCCCATCCTGAGGGAATAATCTGATGAAGTGAGAAACCATACATCCCCATGCTGTGTAGGACAGAAGAATGCTTCCTCAGGGGATAACTAAGTCATCAAATAGTGCCCACTAAATGTTGTCAACATGCACAAATAACACAATAAACATGCCATACTAATCTAAGTAAATACAAAAAAAATAACTGCACAAATGAAGGTGTCTGAGTTAACATACAAATAGGTAATCATGCCGAACTGTGTCACAAATGATGTATGAGGGTCATGAAGACAAGAATACAAGATTGCCAATGAGAACTCATCTTATAAGGGTGTGCATGATTATCACACTGCAGTCAGACCTAAAACTGTTTCCCCAATATCAAGTCTGGAAGCACTGTTAGTGACTTTGAAAACACACTTATCAACAGAAACACATTGGGAACCATATTAACTGTGATTGGTGGTTGCAACAAAGGGTAGACACTTTGCGAGGTAGCTTTGGGCTAGCTGCCAATCGTACAGCTCAGTTGGGATTTGTTTGTAGCATAGGACACAGATGTTATAGTACAAAATTTATGTACACTGAATCCAAACCCACGATCAAGTACCATTCAACACATACTATTAAGGGGTAACCAAATATTTATTAAAAGCTAACCATAGATGAGGAAACTGAAGGAAAAATCTTACCTACCCTAATCTACCCTGACTACTCATTACCCACAACTGTCCCTAACTAACCTAAGCTACACTTACTAATCACATGTAACGAAACATTCTAAACATCTACCCCCCACCCCCCTTATGAGACGGGACACATTGAGGACAACACATACTAACCTAAACACATACTATACTATCCTAAACAAATATATATTTTGTAGGTATTTTTTTTTTTTTTTTTTTTTTTTACACACAAGAACCTCAACATAGCCCCCCCACCCACCCACACATGTAATAAGTCAAAAAAGAAACAAGCAGGACCCCCCACCCCCCACCCACTAACACTAACTAAACTAACAGCCTATACTAACCTAACACTAAGCCCCCTAAACCCACTAACTATAAGAACAAGGAAAGAGGAGGGAGGGGAGGGTATCATGTCCATCAAATCAACTGTCTAGAGGTTGGCCCTCCGGAGGGTCCTCTTTATATCCTTGACCCGCCATTTAATGTGCCGCACGTCCCGGCTCAGGTGGCTCACCTTGCGCAGCACTTTGTCCATCTTATGTTCAAGTCTATTGAAGGCTGCAGGGTCAACAGCTGGAGCAGTGGCAGTCTGGGTACCGGTGGAGGAGGTCTGTGTGGGCTGTCCTGCACTGGTGGCAATGCTGAGGCCAGGAAGTCCAGCAGATGTTGGTTCAACAGTGGCAGCTGTGGGTGGGGCCACCTGGCTCTGATTGGTGGTTGTTTCTGTGGTGGCTGTGGTGGGCAAAGTAGGCCCACCCTGTGGGAAGGCTCGCCATGCCCCAGAGGCACGTTCATGGCGATATCGCCTGGCCATCCTCCGGAACCCCGACTCCACCAGCAGGATGTGCTGGTATCGCATGGCCCGATGCTGAAATTCACGGACCTGGTCTGGAGTCATGTTAGCTGATGTGAAGACAAATGCAGATATGCTACATTAGTAACTGCATTGTGTGAAACGGCACAGCAAGTTAATCAGACATTACATCTACTGTACTTGTAACAGCTCATATCACGATACAGAGCATTGAATGTCCCTGAGGAAGTATATGGCAGGCCAGATAACAAAGGTGACATCACACAAAGCACATCCATAACCCACAAGATGGGTAACAACTGGCTTTGACTTGCAATCTGAGTTCTGACAGTTAACATCTAAGAATCATGCTGCATATCCTCCACCAAGAGCTGGGCTACAAATGTCAGTGTACGGAAAGCAAAACTAAAGCCACATGGTCTGCAAGTTGTAAATGGACTTTCCAGTATGGTACCAAGTGCCAAACCTGAGTGTGTATACTAGTATGCAACCAAACCGTCGCTTATTCACAAGTATGTGTAACATACTGGTAGCATCAATACTAGGTACCCCATTCACAAACCCATGGCCGTGTTTGAGGGGGGGCGGTGGATACACAACTATAATTTGCCAACAACATGTACACCAAGGAGTGTATAGGCAACTCCACACATGTTTGTCTCTAGAGACACACCACTGGTAAGGTCTATCTACAATTTGGAGTCAGCAAACCCTAGAGCACTCATAGGGTCAGACATGTCAGGAAATGCAGAACTTAGGGCCAAATGTAGCAAACTTTTGCGAGTCGCAAATGGCCCGAATCGCAATTTGCGACCCCGCAAAATCGGAAACGGGATGCAAAAATCCCATTTCCGACTTTAAAAATGCGACGCAAGCCATTACCGACTCGCAAAAATAGCGACCCCGTTTTGCGACTCGCAAATAGAAAGTCGCAATTTGCGAGTCGCAAACCAAATGCAATAGCCACTCGCAAATTGCGACTAGTCGCAAAAAGCCCATTTTGCACTTCCAAATTACCACTAACTCAGAGCAGGTGGTAACCAGACCCAAAGTATAAAAGGCGACCCAGAAGGCACTCAAGATGGCGGAGATATATGTGATGGCAATGAGGAGGAGAGCCCACGCCGCACAGCAGAGGAGGAGGAGGAGCCAAAGACAGGAGAAGATATACAGAAACAGGAAGACACTTTTCCAACAAACTGAGGAGGAGATTTATGATAAATACAGACTTAGCATGCAGCAATACTAGATTTAATAGAGTTAGTCAATCCGCAGCTTCAACGCCAGACTGTGCGCGGCTGCGCCATTCCTACACATGTGCAAGTGCTATGCTCACTGCACCTCTTGGCCTCGGGTAGCTATCAGGGGCTCATTGCCGTGGCAGGTGGGGTATCTCAAAGTGCACTCTCACGGTTCTTCAGAGCATTCCTAGATGCCTTACTCACACACATGTCCAGATACATATACCTACCCAGGAATGAGGCAGAAATCAACAGCACCAAGCTGGAATTCTACAGGATTGCCAACTTCCCTCATGTCATAGGGTGTGTAGACTGGACACATATACAAATATGCCCTCCTGCAAATCTGGAATATCTGTTCCGCAACAGGAAGTGTACCCACTCACTGAACATACAGGTGGTATGTGACGCCCAATATGTTATCACTGACATGGTAGCCAAATTTCCAGGGAATACACATGACTCGTACATTTTCAGGCACAGTGGGATACACCAACGCCTACAACGTGGGGAGTTTGGAGACGGATATCTCCTAGGTATAGCTGAATACACCTTGCAGACATACACACAGGTCAATGTGGAACCCTTCTATGCCCAGCTAACATTGTACATTTTGTGCCAAACAGGTGACAGTGCATATGCACTACGACCATGGATACTTACCCCGTACTTAACACCCAGCAATGAGACAGAGAGGCGATACAACAGTGCACATAGGAGGACCCGAAATATCATAGAAAGGACCTTTGGACTGCTGAATGCAAGATTCAGATGCCTCCACAGAAGTGGAGGTGCCCTCCAGTATACCCCAATAACAGCTTTCAAGATCGTTGGCGCATGCTCTATCCTGCACAACATTGCCACCAGACGTGGGCTACCTCTCACCCCAGAAGACCCATATTTGGAGGATGACGAGCAAGAGCTACCACATCGCCATCATGGGGATAGAAGCTTTGCAAATCAAGGCAGATTGAGACGGGACCACATTGCAAACCAATACTTTGGAAGGTACGTGCTGTCACTACACTCACTAATGTCACACACAAAGAGTCCACGTGTGAAGTGGAACAAACAAGGAATTTAATAATGTGCACCAAAAAACTATATACATAAACTACAGTTCAGGGGCTGTAAAAGTCCACCTGGCATGAGGACACATTAATCTCATGTGCCTCTACTCCAGGACAGTGCAGAGCTCACACTCTACGCCGGCCTCGCCCAGCATGGCTGGTTCCTGGTGTGTCAGCAGTGCCCTGCCTTGCGCTACCACTGCGCAACACCCTGGAGTCACTGGCTGAGACACTGCTAACGGTGGAGCCCTCCTCCCTGTCCTGCGGCGTGTCTGCCGCGCCCCTAGTCACCTGTCGTGCCTCCATGAGATCTACGGCGTGGCTGAGACGTCCCAGTCCACGTGCCACATCACTGGCAAAGTGGCCCATGTCTAGCTGGAGGCTGACCGTGCGCCGTGACAGGCCAGTGGTGTTCACTGCCAGCCTGACGATGGAGGCAGACATGCGGTCCAGCCGGTGCATTAGCTGCTTGTCACGGCGCCTTGCACCCTCTCTCTCAGTGATGAGTTCTGCCACCAGTTGTCTCATTGAGAGTGCAAGGTCGCCAACATGTGTATTGAGTTGTTGCAGCTCTGTGTGTACCAGTTGCAGCCCACTGTTCTGGTTCTGTTCCATGCACTGCATGGCCCCTGATATTTTCCTTATCTCCCGTGTCTGCAGGCGCTGACCACGTAGGAGTGCAGTCTCGGCGGCCGACATGGAGGCGTCCCCTGACTCAGCCTGCTACACTGGAGGGACATTTAGACGTCGCCTGCGACGCAGTGGAGGCTCCGTGTCCTCTACACCGGCACTGTGGCTGGGACCAGGTGCTGGCTCACTCAACAGTATGGCAACTGGTGCATCATGAGGGGACTGGGTTTGGGTGGTGCAGGTCCCTGTGGTGGGTGGTCCTGAGTCCTCTGCAGGCTGGTGGCTGACCTGTGGCCCCTGGACGCTTTGGCTGTAGTTGGTGTCGTGTGGTAGACCTGTGGGACATAGGGAACACACTGTCAGTATCTACCATCTGTTATCAACTTCCTAATAAACTGTTGCCTATCAACTGCCTACTTGACTACATTGCCCATGATGCACCATGCAGGTGGTTGCTACTCTGAAATGGAGCTATTTTGGTTGTGCATGCTGCTGTGTAAAAGGTGGGTGGGGGTATGGCATATGTGGGTGTACATGCATGTCTCATGGTACTCACCGGTTGATGGTCCTGGCTCTGAAGTGTCCAGCTCTCCCATCCCACACACTGCCTCTGGCTCCAAGGTCTCCTCCACTCTTTCCTCCAGGGGTGTGGGTGGTGGTATATTGGATGGTCCCCCTCCAGTGCCCCTCATCTCCCGAAGCCGCTCTGCCACCCTCTCCTTGGTCCGGGAGCGCAGGTCATACCACTGTTTTTTCAATTCTTCTATACTCCGGAGGTTCACACCCAGGGAGTTCACCTTGTCCTGTATTTCGGTCCAGATTCTTTTCTTTTCCACCTCTGGCACACTGAGGGCTGCCCTCCCAAAAAGTTGTTCATGGTGCTGGCAGCATTCCTCAGTCAGCACCTCCAGCTCTTTTTCTGCAAATTTCAATTTGCGCTTTCTAGGTATCTCAGCCATGGTAGCTGCTGTTCCTCCTGTTTGCAGTTCTGCAGTTTAAAATGGGTGTGGTCCTCCCTCCTCCCAGGTGTATTAGTAAACTTCTTGGCTGTGATGTCATCATCAGGAGCCAGGAAGTGTTTTCCAGTGTGTTCTGCTGCACCTGCATTCAATTTGCAGCACAGTCGCAATTTGCGACACCCACTCGCAATTTGCGTGTTAGTTTTTAGCGCGGTCGCAAAAAGCGACCTCGCAAACAGCGGACTCGCTATCTGCGGTGCGACTTCATTTGCGAGTCGCAAATTGAAGTTGCTTTTTCTTCTTGGATACCATTTAGCGAGTTGGAAATTGCGAGTCGCAACGACTCGCAATTTCTGACAAGCAATTTTTTTCCTACCTACATCTTGCCCTTAGTACACAACATATACTTCCAGTGAGGCCTGGCTTACATCAGACACAGAGTTGCTAGAACACCCATGATCACGAATTGCATGCACACCTAGGCCATTACACTCAGGTTCCACAGACTTGATGCACTACATCTGGAAGTACATGCTGCTAGGAGGTTCTACCTACTGTTTCAAACTTACGTAGGTAAATAGTGAAGCAGATGTCTATTGGGAAGCTATTAGCTCCACCAATCTTAGAGAATGTGGGTCTGACAGGCTGACTAAATAGGGGCTGACTTCCATTGCGACTCTTGGTGATACAAGTGTCAGACACATGACTATCCCCTGCACTCACAGTGGGGCCTACAGGGATGTCCTACAATCCCTACATGATGCCATTGGATACGCATTGGCAAACTCAAAACATGTGAGATCTGCATTCCCACTCATGGAACAAGTGAAAAACTTGCCCAACGCATCACACCTTGCTATGCGTCCAACTCGCATGAGTCCATAACCAGCAAACACAACACATAACAGACATATCAACACTTACTGGAGTGGTCGGGGTCCTCAAATGTCACCACCTCTCCCACAGTGTAGGGTGCCGGTCCACCTGTAAGGTATGGAAGGAAGAAATGTGCTCAAAATCTGTGCACAGTGCAATAATTTCATAATCATTTACAATGTGTAGGCTGAAAAAGGACATGGCAGCCATTCAGACATGATGGTACTGCATCTGATATTTCACGGCCAACTAGTACATAGCATGGGTCTCCTGTGACAGTTACACACATATCTGCACACATACATTGGCCCTAACCATCATGTGGTTGCAAACTTGCCCCATAATTGGTGAGCACTAAAAAATATGGCGTGTAATCGTCTCATCATGTGCATCCAGGAGAAACATCCAGCGTCTGGTTACTTGAGTTACTTACAGTCAAACATGCCTTGTGGCCATGACACATTTATTGCACATAGGCCCAATGTATAGAGGGAGGGGCAGGGACTCATGTAAGCCATCCTGTTGTTACAGTATAGTCAATTGATGTGGCCCAGCTATGGTGATTTGCCCCAACCATGGAGATGTGAAGCCATGTGCATACACTTGGACTGCCATCCATATTTGGATTGTGGCTCAACTAATTCCAACAAACATCTTAAGATGTTAACTGAGGGCACCTTACACCTTTTCACGATGTTTTCAAATCATGAACTGACATGTATCCAAAAAGATCAAGAAACCAAATAATCCCACACATTCATAGTACTTCTGTGCACTCTTTCCTTCCACACTCACCAGATTAACATGAGACCAATGTTTGAGCCTCTTTGCTATTATCAATTGACGTGAAGGCAGCACTCATTTTCAGCATCATGTAGTGATTTTAAAGTCAGTCTAGCAATTGCGTCAACATAGTTGGCCTAAATGTTGGTACATCTGTACTTCACTGTCAATAATACCCTATATAGACATGATTGGCTCCTATTTTGTTAGCTGTGCTGACAAAAAGGCCGCACCAGTTTCCTTCATGGTAAAGTTACCTGTAAGTTTGCTGAGCACGTGCTACCTGACAGCTAGCAATTGTGATCCTTGCCATAGTGCATCAATGATCCCCTTATATTTCCCCTACATTACACACAGTCATCAAGTTAGCTGGCAGACATTGCACTAATCCCCTGATGTCACTACAGAGCATTTAATCGTGCACATTAACAATTGTCGTACTCACCAACAGTGCCGCCAATCATGATTCCCAGGTGGTCCAAGAGATCCTGCTCCCTGGTGATAAGGTCAGCCCACCAGTGCTTCAGGTGGTGGTCACTCCTCTGGCTGGCATAAACCCACTGCAGGTGATGCATAACCTTTCACCACCGGATTCTGCGCGCCTCTGTCGGGTACCCCTGTATGACCCTGCCCCCTGCCTGGATCATGAGCGGCAAGAAATGTGTCACCAGCCAGATGAAGCCCCCACAACTCCTCTTCCCCCATCCTGCCAAGACGTGGCCGACCAGACATACTTATAGTTGAAGATAAGGAATAGGGGTAAAAGAAATAGAAAAGGGAAATGGGTGAAAGTAGGGGTAAAAAGACAGAAAAAAAAGTAAACCTAAACACTAACAGAGCCCAACTATCCCCAAACTAACACTACCCACAACAGACTCCCACAAACAAGAAATACACAAGATAAATGGACAAATGTAGACAAAACACAGTACTATAGTACACACAAACAATATTTATTTCACAAAAGGACTTTACAGATAGCACACAGGACAAATACAGCACAAAATCTCTGGACAACACTCTCTACACAGCCACACAGTCTAGAAGGATCATAGACTGCAAAGTGAAAGTGAAAGTACACCCACTGTACATGATCTGTAAACAGTATATCCTATTACATCACTTCCTGTATAAAAAGTCTCGCCTTTTTCGCGTTATGCGTAATTTTTTGTTGCACAAAACTGTATTTGGGTCTTTTTTTTTTTACGCGCAGACGTGAATATTAACCCGCATCCACATAATGATACATGGACTGTACAAATATCTGGATGCAGGCTAAATTTCACTCCTGTGCGTAAAAAACAATGACGCAAATACAGTTTTGGTAAACAAAAAATTACGCACACCGCTAGGGACATAAAATTTACAGTGCATTAACTGGTTTGGGGCATTTTTACTTGTTTTTTGGTTATTTTACATTTGGAACACATCAGAGATTGGCTAATTGAAGACAGTATGGTGTTGATGGTGTATGTTCACATGTGTGACATCATACTGCAGCAGAACATCGTCCACTACACCCTTCACAGTATGTTTACAGTTGGCTGATGTCATAGATGGTCATAAGTGTGGCCTACATATATGTGTGGCACAAATTGTGCATGTTTGTCATAAGGAAAGGATAGCAATGTGACGCACATATGTACAATACCTAAATGCCTTTGGCTCAAGGTGTGTGCTTTGACAACTAATGTGTTGGTTGACCAAATGTCACATGAAGCATTATTGTACATATGGTTGTATGAATGTGACGTCCATGTGTCCAATCCTAAGATGCAAGTCCAATTTGGAATGAGCAAGGGCATGTGTTAGTCATACATGTAACAACACCCGTAAAGTATTCTTCCAAGTTTTAGGGTCACATAGACACCACATGTGACATAGCATGCACCAGATGGATGGCAGACGCATGTTCATGTCAATGGTCCACATTTTCTACATCCTATGTCCTAGAGTATTGGTAAGCGCTTCCTAGGCACTAGTTGATGAATCCCACAGTGAGTCATACACATGCATTGAGGAAGTGGGTACCATGTTGTTTGCACAGACAGACAAGGGTCAATCTCATATGTATGATGACACCACAGTTGAAGCCATAGAAGTAAGCCCCAACTATCAAGTGGCTGTGGTGGACCAGCATACAAGACAGCACGTGTCCACATATTTCCAGTGATCAATTGCACATAGGTGTCTTGTTCATGTGTGTGGTCCAATGATGAACCTGTAGATTGTTTGTGGTGTAATTTGTCACAGTTCGGACCAGGACTCATCATGAGTCAGTGGCAGCTATTCCTGTAACTACTGAGTATCCTTTGTTGATCAATGTGAGTAAAGTAGATGTGGACATGTGAACCAACATGTGGATGGTCCCACCCTGTCACTAAAGACGTGTAATGAGACAGTCAACAGGGCAACCTTGGTGTGCTGAGTGAGATAATGTCTCAATTGTCATGTTCCGGCAGGTGTCATTACAACATTTGTATACAGGTTGGCCTCTGCACTTCCCACTGCATCTGGGAACATCATAGCCTCTGTGCTGTTTATTCTTGCAGCTATTCACCACACACGGCCCATCACTATGTTGTGCGCACTGTGATGCTGTGTGTGCACTGTCATGGTCCTGACATTTGTGTATTATTCATGGACATTATCAGAGGTTGCTGGTTGTGCTGAAAGCCCCGTACCCAATCCCTGCTTATGACCCTGGGACACTGTCACACTTTGTCATTCATGCATATATGCAACCCAGACAAGGGATGGCCCATGAATTTTGCATTTCCAAGAGGATGTAACTCAAATGGTACAGTGAAAAGGCAGATGATGCTATACAATGTATTTGGGTATGCATGGAAGAAGCCCATGCCCAATGCCCCCTGATGAATGGGAGGTTTTCTTACGCACGTGTGGTACATATATAGACACAGGATACTTTAGTGTGACGCACAGACAGTTGCCAGTCAGGCTGGCAGAATGCAAGGTGATTCAGGAGCCAGTTACTGGACAAGTTACATAATCAGTGGTCTGACTGAGACTGTTTGGAGGACAAACTAGACAGTTGACATGTCAAACTGTGTACGTCCTGTGTTTTTGAAGGTGACAAATGAACCCAAGGGCTGTGTTACACGGTTAATTAGTATCAATGGTTGACGGTGTATTTGACATAATGGCAACTCCTATGCTGTTCCAGGCATCATCAGGGGCAGTGTTTTTTTAAATGGGTGGTGTGCATGGAGGTGATCACAGGTGTGGGCTGCATCTGTTTCTCACCAGTCCTGTAGGTGAGACTTGCATTCTAAGGGCCAACAGACATTTTCACAAGGGGAAGCAATCTACATGTGCTAACAGGGCTTTGAAACTAGAAGACAGTGTATAAATTGACCTGACGTCCATGCAGTCAGATGTTATATGACAATGACATACCTTAGGAAAGGGTGTAGCACACTGGTTTGCTAATGTTGGTCTGTGTGTGTAGAGGAGGTATCATCAGGGTACACATCTTAGTATTCCAGGGACCTCTTCCGACAGGTGGGTTGTGACCAAGTGCATGGGTGTGTCAGGAGTTAGGAAATGGGCTGACATGTGCATGGAATGTCATGTGCGCAATGCATGTCATATGTGTGGCACTTGTGCTGTCTATGTTCTGCTTCTATGGAACTCTAGTCACAGATATTCCTTGCAAATATTGGATGCAGTTGGACTAACTGCTGTCAAGGGTCTTGTCAGACATTCCTGTTAGTGATGCCAAAGCACATAGACTGCCTCATGTATGAGGCTTGTTTTCCCCTTATTGAGAGATGGTGTCATAGTTGTGTACCATATGCTGCGTTGGACCTTGCTTTCAACATGTATGTGTGAAATAGTTGTGGTCCTCTGCTATTGGCCTTCAAAGGAGATATGTACATGATATATGTCATTAAGAGTGTGTGTGTATGTGACCATTGTATGTTAGGCATCACATTAGCTCTGGGATGTTCCATGTCCTACTCAGTATCTCAGCAATGCTCCATGAGGCAACACTCTTATTCTGATAAGTAGAGATGAAGGTGTGCAAAAAGGAATAGCCAGACCATGATATGGTGATTAGAATAGGTGTTTATTTAAATTAGTTAACTAAAGTGGTGAAGGTGATCATATTCAGAAGAAATTATTTACAATCTGTTGCCGCCTGCGTATACCAGCAGCTGTGTTCTGTAGTTCCCCCTCCTGTTGCAGGCCAGCATCCTCCTCTTCCTCCTCTTCAGGCATGTGTGGCTCTGGTTCCAGGAGGGGAATGTTTCTTCTGATACAAATGTTGTGCAATATTGCACATGTGAGGATGATCCTACAGACCATCTTGGGGGAATATAGGAGGCTACCACCAGTGATGTCGAGGCAGCGTAACCTTGACTTGAGGATGCCAAAGGTCCGCTCGACAATGCTGCGTGTCCTCCTATGGGCCTCGTTGTATGCACGCTCTGCAGCTGTACTTGGGTTGCCAAATGGTGTCATAATCCATGGCTGGATGCCATACCCCTGATCAGCTGCAAGAGAAAATGAATGGGATCATGTTGATGTAGCTGGCACTATTGAAAAGACCTTTGATGGCAGTAGTTGTCTTGTGTTGTCTGTGACTCTTTTGTGTACTAATGTGACATCCTATGCTTGTAGGCTGTACCATCTGCATTGTGTTGTTTCCTTGGCTGAACAAGTGTTTGTCTGCTAACCGTTTGTCAGCAGTATGTTTTGGGATTTGCAGTACAGTGTGCCCTCCCTAGCATTGTGACTTGTGATACAGGTGTCCGTGTGTCTTCACTGGGGGTGAGATGATAGTTCCATGCACAGTTAAAATTGAAAGTGTTGTTAAAACGTTCATATCAAAGTATCCTGGACATCCCATACCTTGAAACTTATGTAATGTATTAATGTAAAGGTCATTAGGACACTTACAATTTGCAAGGTGACATTTAGGCAACCACACTCATTGACGTCTTCACATTAGGCTGTACAGCAATTTCCAATGTGTGACGGGTTCAATGGTGACTTAAGAAACATGGCTAGTGATGTCACGACCTCAGTGTGTTCCTGTTGACATGTTGCTGTTGTGGTGTATGTGTTGTGTGTCCTAGAGGGTTGCTGTGCAGTGGGTATATAAGTAGGTTTTTGTACTTACCAACAAATAGTCCATTGCCATACCGTCCATCCTGGAAGTGTTCATTGATGGTGCAGTGACGGAAGATGTATGAGTCATGTACACTCCCAAGATATTTAGCCACGATGTTGGTGATCAATCCCTGGTGATCGACTATGGCCTGCACGTTGATGGAATGTGTGTGCTTCCTGTTGCGGTAGAGGTGTTCAGTTGCAGCAGGTGGCACAAGGCGTACATGTGTGCAGTCGATTGCACCAAGGATGTGTGGGAAGCCACTAATGAGGTAGAACCCCTGTTTTGTTTCCTGCTGCTTCTGCAGTGTGTTAGGGAAGCAGATGTGGCGGTGTGTCAGTCGAATGATGGCATCCAGTACTTTGGGCAAAAAGGCGGAGAATGCTGGTTGTGATATTCCGGCAACCAGGGCACCAGTTGTTTGGAAAGAGCCACTTGCCAGCATGTGAAGTACGGCAAGCAGCTTTGTTTCTGTTGGGATGGTGCGGGGTGTCACCAAAGTGGGGGCCAACTGCTGTTCAATGTTTCGCAGCAGCTGCTGAATGGCCTGCCAGTTCAACCGGTACCTCTGTATGATGTCGTGTTCTCTGAGGCCCTGAAGGGTGGTTCTGGGGCGGAATATCCTCTCCTGCCTTCTGCACTGCCTTTGAGGGCCCTGCTGGTGTTGTTGTAGCTGCTGTTGTTGCTGCTGGGCTCTGCGTCTGCGTGCACACTGGATTAGAATCACCTCCATGGCTCCCTGTTGCTGCTCTGCTGCTCTGCTGTTTGTTCTGTGTGTTCTGATGAAATACAGGTGTGTATGCCCCATTTTAATGCCTGCCCTGACCCAGGCGTTAATTTTTGATGCAAATCGGGCTGTGCGTCATTTTCTGGCTCTGCCTCCCGGCCGTGCGTCATTTTTGCCCGAAAGCATAAATACGACGCACGGCCGATTAAGCCATTTTTTGCACTGGAACGCCTACCTTGCATATAATTAACGCAAGGCGGGTTGCCGCATCCAAAAAATGACGCACACGGCGGAATTGTGTCGTCCGTGGGCTCGGGCGTCAAAGTTTAAATACGGGGCAACTTTGCGCTGATTGTGCGTCAAAATGTTTGACGCACAATCGGCGCAGACGGAGTATAAATATGCCCCTATATGTTTATAAGAACTGACGCTGACCCAATAGGCCGAATGGAAGGGGCATCGAGACAAACACTTGACACAATTGTCATATTTTGTCTCTTTTTGACTTAAAATTCTATATCATAGCGATGGAAAGTAGTTATACACCAACTCTTGTATTCTTCGATTCCTTGATACTCACAATGAAAATGTACTGTGTGTCTTTTTTATTATCGCAAAATAAAGTTAGTAAAAAAAATTGAGAAACGTGGTTATACATACATTAAAATCGGGTATTGGTAAAAATAAATTTAGCGCTGGGATTACATTTCCTACAGATGTTAATCACTGTACTAAATACCTCTGATGCTTAAGTCACAAAACACAAAATGGTGCCATTTCCAAGATTTTTGTACATGGTAGATGTTAGACTTTTTATCCTGGGTGTGGTTTCCCTTAACTTTTTGCCTCTGTTTTCCAGGTTGATGATGTGTGCTGGACTCTGATTTTTCTGTTTTTGTTACTCTTGGCACTTTACCACTGCTAACCAGTGCTAAAGTGCAAGAGCTCCTATACAAAATGTGTATGCAATTGGTTTATCCATGATTGGTATATTTGATTTGCTAGTAAGTCCCTAGTAAAGTGCACTAGAGGTGCCCAGGGCCTGTAAATCGAATGCTACTACTGGGCCTGCAGCACTGGTTGTGCCACCCACATAAGTAGCTTTGTAATCATGTCTCAGACCTGCCACTGCAGTGTCTATGTGTGCAGTTTTAACTGTAAATTCGACTTGGCTAGTGTACCCACTTGCCAGGCCTAAGCCTTCCCTTTTCTTACACGTAAGACACCCCTAAGGTAGGCCCTAGTTAGCCCCAAGGGCAGCGTGCAGTGTATGGTTAAGGTAGGACATATAGTAATGTGTTTTATATGTCCTGACAGTGACATATTGCTAAATTCATTTTTCACTGTCGCAAGGCCTGTCTCTCTCAAGGGTTAACATGGGGGCTACCTTTAAATATGATTAAAGTGTAGATTCCTGTTGGGAGCGGATATATATGTGGAGTTTGGGGTCTCTGAGCTCACAATTTAAAAATACATCTTTAGCAAAGTTGATTTTAAGATTGTGTGTTTGGAAATGCCACTTTTGGAAAGTGAGGATTTTATTGCTTCTGCCATTTCTGTGAATCTATCTGTTTGTGGATTCCCTGTCTGGGCCAGTTTGACAGTTGGGCTGGTTGCACCTCTCACTAGACAGTGACACAAAGGGAGCTGGGGTGTAGTCTGCATTTCCTAATAAGCCATCTGTGCTAGGAGGGAGGGGAGGAATGGTCACTCACACCTGAAAGGGCTGTGCCTGCCCTCACACAATGCAGTCTCCAACCCCCTGGTGACTGTCTGGGGCCTGGCCTGGGCAAGGCAGGATTTCACAATCATGAGAGAATTTGCTTTGAAGTAGGCCTACTTCAAAGGAGAAAATGGGTATAAGTAGGGCACCCAAAACCACAGACTTTAGAACACGTCTGGAAACCAAGAGGAACCTCTGCCTGGAGAAGAGCTGAAGAGCTGAGGAAGAAAAGCTGCCCTGCCTGTCTCTGTGCTTTGTGGAGCTATCCTGCAGTTGCTGCTTCTGCCTGTGCTAGAGGACAAAGACTGGACTTTGTGTTGCCTTCCTTCTTGCGAAGATCTCCAAGGGCTTGATTTAGAGCTTGCCTCCTGTTGTTTGAAGTCTCAGGGACAGCAATGACTTCTCTCTGCCAGCACCTGGAGTCTCTGGAGAGACTCCTACTCTTCCTAGTGGTGCCCATCCAGTTCCTGGGACCATGAAAAGAGAAGCTGGCAGCCCAAGAGTAAGAAATCCACGCACAGAATGCCGTGTGGGGAAAAGATCGACGCAACTTCGATCTGCAGATGAAAGAAGTGATGCTTGCAAGCAACGCGACCCGAAGATCGACGCCCGGAGCTGGAGAAACGATGCACAGCCTCACTGACGGAGGCTGGTGAGATTGCAACCCACGCTGCGTGGTTTTCAGATCATCATGCGGCTGGATTTCCGATGCAAACACAGCTGGGCGTGTAAAAACAACGCAAGGCCTGCCTGGACCCGAGAGTGCTGAATTGATCGACACATCGCTCTCCTGCAGAGAGAAGAAACGACGCACGCCGACCCGACTAAAGGAGAAACGACGCATGGTCTCGCTAGTGAGTGAAATCGACGCATTGCAAGCCCTTTTTGATGCACACTCGCCCATGCGGGGTTATTTTTGACACACCCAAGGTACATTTTCATGCTAACAATGTTAGCTTTGTATTTAGAACTACATGAAGGCTCTTTTTGCTTTTTAATTGACAACTTGACTTGTGTATTGTGGATTTTTGTCGTTTTAGTCTTTTTTTGTTTAGATAAACAACTTCTATTTTTCTAAACCTGTGTTGTGTCATTTTGTAGTGTTTCATTAAGTTACTGTGTGTGTTGGTACAAATACTTTACACCTAGCACTCTCAAGTTTAGCCTACTGCTCGTGCCAAGCTACCAAGGGGGTAAGCAGGGGTTAGCTGAGGGTGATTCTCTTTTACCCTGACTAGAGTGAGGGTCCTTGCTTGGACAGGGGGAACCTGACTGCCAAGCAAAGACCCCATTTCTAACAGTAGAAAAATTATGATTTTAGAAACCTGGACTAAACTTTGGGCAAGGCAATTTCTAAGTATTTCGCCATCTTAGGCCATGTACATTTTTTATCACCCCTTACTTTTCCGTGCATGTACAAATCATGTGTTTTGCCTTTTAGTCATTGTTGGTTATGCTTGACATAAAGCATGCTAGGAACAGGAGATGGCACAAATGAATGAAAGCTTTTGAAGCCTGAATGATGGCCTAGCTAACCGTGCTCGCTGTTGATATTTGTGTGTCATGACTTTGAATCACTTCAGACCAAACCAGCCCTTAACCCCTCCGAAATTCATAACTTGAGTATCACTAAATTGGGTAATGGTAATGCAGTGGTACTAAGGGCCATATGTATGAACACATTTTCAGATAGACATAGAATGGGTAAAACCCTTTGATACATCTGGCCCTAAGTTCCATGTAAAAAAACAAGTTAATCTGATAGAGATTTCCAGATGCAGATTCCTTACCTTAGAATTATCCCTAGACATCAGACTAGATCCAGACATTTTTCATAAGCAGTACTCCTGTGCACCAGTAGGTGGCGCTCTTTGGCTGTGCATGGCATCATCTGTGTTGGAAATGACATGTGAAGTGTCTATACAGGTGCTATCCCAGCACGCTGATGGCAGTTCTTTTCTTTCCACACCAGTCAGAGCAAATCTGAAGAGAGCTACCCTCAGTCTTTTTTTGACTGACTCTTTTTCGCTTTTTGTCAAAGTTTTTTCAAGATTTCCTTTCTTGATGTGGCCGGTGTATCAACTGGAAAACCCGGCTTTAAGCCCTACGGTGCCTGTCACTGACAGATGTTGTTTGCCTCTGGTGCCTCAAGCAGAACCACAACGGAAAGACCTGCATCGACTGCCACACCATGCACCTCAAGGCCTTGAGGGAGCGGTCTCTCAAGCTCCTTACCACTCTACCTGTGATACCTCAACGGTCTCAGTCCCGCTTGAGCGAAAGGTCCAGGGATCGGTCATGGAGTCCTAGAACCATGTTGCACTCAGTTGTCTTCTGGTAAGTCCCACAAAAAGAAGAAGAGCAATAAGGTGAAATAGTCTTCCACGCCCCGTACATCAAAGGCTTTGCACCTCCCGAAGTTTTCGGGAGCTGGAGCGACCCCCAACCCAACTTTGCAAATTTCATGAGACCATGCACCTATTTGGAAGGCAAATACCCACTGGGGCATCTTCTGATCCTGCATGTTTTTGAAGAGGCCCCCACTGGTTCTCTGCCAGCGGTTTCGCCCCGGCACCTGTTGGGCCCCATGAATCCACGGATGGATTGGGACCAGTGCCTCCCTTATGGACATACCCTTTGAAGGCTCCTGTCTCTTTGGAGACAAAGCAGACTCAGCGCTGAAGCGCTTCAAGGATTGCAAAGCTACAGTCAAGCCTTTTGTCCTTTCTGTTGCACCGCCAACCCCAATCCACTTTAGCTCCTTTTGTGATCACAGAAGCAGCTTCAAGCTGCGTCCTTACCTACCCAGCCACTACGGTATGCAAGCTACCAGCCTCTGTGTGGCTGAGGTTGTGGTACCGCCAGACCCTGTTGGTCTGGCAGCCGGAGGTTGGACCAGTCCACCACACCCCAGCAGCTGCAGTCTCCAAACCTCTTTACTCTGCCCTCCAATCATCAAGGGCAACCAGTGGGAAGCAAGATAAGCCATCGCTTGTGCCACTGGAAGTTAATAACATCAAACTGTGGGGTTCTCCAGATTGTTTAAAGGGGCTACTCCTCCCCTTTGTGACATCCTTGTAGGAAGCTGCTCAGGTTATGGTGTACACCTGTGGTGTGACACCCTATACTGAGTCCAGGCAAAGCTTAGTGATAGTGTTTTGGTGTCCAGATAGCATAAGCTTTCTAGGGTAGCTGAGGCGAACAGCTGAAGATTATCCAGGAGGAACGTAAAGCACTTGCAATAACACAGTAGTCATACAGTAACTCCCACAAAAGAAAGAACCACACAAGTGTTTCAGAAATAAAGGATTCTTTATTACAGCACTAACTACTAGACTAGCATTGGTATATCTCCCTTTGGAGATATCTACACACAATAAATACACAAAATAACCATCAGAAATAGCATAAAATATATAGCGCCCTATTGGGTGGCAAACCATATGCTATGTAAGGGGAATGCAAAATAGTGAACCCAACCACAGTAAGTGTGGTAGTTAGCTAGGGGATAGGGGTGGATAAAAACACCAGCGGTAAGTATAGCGACCAGATGCAGAGAGGTTACTTACCAAGTCATCCCATAGAATAACACAAGGAAGTAGTGGTTGGAGTTTTTGTGTTTCAGGACTCTTCCCAGTGGACCCCAAGGAGACCAGCAGACCGGAGGAAGCTTGGAGAGTGTCCCCATCCAAGGATAATCGGAAGACAGGAGTACCTACAACAGGGGACCCCGGAAGCATAGGGGTGAAAGGCCGTCGGAAATCCTCACTGAAGTCAATGGAAGCCTAAGAATGTCCAGCTGCTGTCGCGACCCGTGGACTAGGCCAGTGGAACCCAAGGATGGGTTCTGGCTGTAGAAGACCTGATGAGGAAGGGGACAGAGTCCAGCACCCTTGGAGTGCCCAGCCAGTGCAAGTGACAATGCCCACCCTCCTAGAGCTGAAGGTCCTGCAGGTCGGTGAAAGAAGAAGTCCACCTGCGGGGTCCAGGAGCTGTAGAAGATCCTAGGAGTCACCTACAAGCTGTCCCTCAATGGTCGCTGGATTGCAGGAGTGTCAGTGACCACGAAGCTACCAACAAGCACTGGCAAATTTGCAAAGTTTTGGGGACCAGCAAGGTCCAGGGGACTTTACCAATGAGGGGGATTCAGGACTAGCCCTTTGCAAAGTTTTGGGGACCAGCAAGGTCCAGGGGACTTTACCATTGAGGGGGATTCAGGACTAGCCCTAAACATGCAGTAAGGCCAGAAGAAGTCATCAGAGCCCTCACAAGTGACCCACAGGCGATTGACACACTGAGTCACAAGGAGGCCTCAGCAGCACAACAAAACAGAAGTCCAAGAGTTGCAGGAGAGGGGTTGAACTTTGAGTTGCAGAGTGTTGAAGGCTAGGGCTTCTTGGCGCCAGAAGATCTCCCGGAAGAAGAGCCAACAAGCCTTGACAATAGCAACAGTCATGGTGCACAGGGGTTCCAGTCTAGTGGCAGGAACAGGGCCCCACCATCTCCCAAGATGGTCAGAAGACAAGCAGGACCCAGAGAAGGCCACAGACCCATCACCTGTGGTGCAGAGCCTTTCAATGTCTGTGGTACAGGAGACCCCACCAGCCAGTCAACATTGTCTTGAGGTATCTGAAGATGCAGGGGAGTGACTTCTTCACTCCAAGGGAGTCTGTCATGCTTCCAGGTGCAAACAGCGTTGTTGTGACCCTAGAGGATGCACAGCCTTGTACGTGGATGTTGCAGGATCCAGAGAAACAATGTTGCAATGGGAGCCTACCCACCAGAAGCAGGCTTGTATCAGTTCCAAAACAGACCAGCAATGGTTCCAAAGGCCAGGAGCAGAAGATGCTTTGCAGAGAGCTCCTTGTAGAGTTTTGCTCGATTAATCTGAGGACCCAACCTTGGGGGAGCCCTTAAGTAATCCTAAAAGGGGGTTGGTCACTATCTGAAGTGACCCACCTATCTGAGAGGGTCAGGGACATCATCTACCTGGCCTAACCATTCAGTTGCTCCCAGGTGCCTCTGCCTACCTTGTTTCCAAGATGGCAGAACTAACCGGCCACCTGGCAGAGCTCTGTGCGCCTCCCTAGGGGAGGAGGTGGACAGGGGGGTGGTCACTCCCCTGTCCTTTGTGCAGTTTCATGCCAGAACAGGAATCTAGGAAATTTATGATTTTAGAAACCTGGACTAAACTTTGGGCAAGGCAATTTCTAGGTATTTTGCCATCTTAGGCCATGTATGTTTTTATCTCTCCTAGCTTTTCTGTTCATGTACAAAGCATATGTTTTGCCTTTTAGTGATTGTTGGTCTTCACATAAAGCGGGGGTTCCTGAACTAGTGCAAACTGGATTATGCAAGGAGTACACCAAATGTGCCCTTCAAAGAAGTCTGGTGGCACTCAGAAGCCACCCAACCCCTGCCCTTAGACACCTAAGGCACAGGGGTAGGTGGTCAGACCTCTCCCTACAGGAAATCCTTTGTTCTGCCTTCCTTTGCTTGAGCCAGGCTCACCAGCAGGAGGGACCTCTCCCCTACAGGAAATCCTTTGTTCTGCCTTCCTCTGCTTAAGCCAGGCTCACCAGCAGGAGGGCAGAACTGTGTTTGGGGTCGGCAGCCAGACCCCGTAAGGCTGCACAGGCAGAACTGGGGGATCCTCTAAGGAACCCCCAGAGTACAGGGGAACATGCAACTAGCATTTGAATCGGTGTAGTTGCATGATTCCAACATGTTTGATACCAGGTTCGGAGAAGCCATTATGTAGTTGGACCACTCATGTTCACCATTGTCTGCTACATACCTTAAGATGGCTTCCCCGTACCTACAAAGCCTGGGGAATGACATTGGGGTTTGTAGGGGTGCCCTCCCACTTAGGGACATGCACCCTGCCCTTGGGCTAAAGGGCCTACCAGAAGGGTGACTTATTGTGTATAAGTGCAGTGACCATGATATAAGGTAAGCCTTATATCAGTGCTGAAAGGATGCATGCACCATTTCACGCAGACTGCAATAGCAGGCCTGCAGACACAGTTTGCATGGGCTCCCATGGTTGGCACAATACATGCTGCAGCCCATGGGAAACCCCTGGTGTACCAATGCCCTGGGTACCTAAGTAGCATATACTAGGGACTTACATGGGTCACCAGTATGCCAATTGTGGGATGAGAAAGTTACCAAGCAACCAAATTTAGATGTGAGAGCACAGCCACTGGGGTCCTGGTTAGCAGGATCCCAGTGAACTACAGTCTAAACATATAGGGAAAAAGTAGGGGTAACTATGCTAGAAAGATGGTACTTTCCTACATACCCCTCCATCCATGCCCCCCACTTGTGATAGGCTGATGGAGGACCATCTCTCCTTACTCCACTAGGAAGTTATAGAGAGGGTGCCGACGCCAGAAGTAGTCAACACAACAGTTCTTATCCATAATTCTTGAATAATATTAATAAAGAACGCACAACAGCACTAATAGGTTTTACAACATAATGTACATGTAGAAGGGCATCTCTCATTCAAATGCACAGAATACTTGCATAAAGTACATATATAAACACATATTTACATACAACCCAAAAGAGTCCCACACCCTTGAACCCGTAACATATAATGACATCCATACAAAGTGTAAAACAAAACAGGTTTCAGACAATTAACTATACACGACTCCACAAAAAATAATGTCCATTTTTGCCAGAAATCATGAGGCAATTTTTGAGTTTGTTACAGCTTAATCATCGGTGTTACAACCCTCTGTAAATTGTGGAGTCTCATCAGGACTACGTAGGTGGTGAAGGGACACTTTTCAGAAAGTGAAAACCGACAATCACAAAGTGCATATCCTAAAGTGTCAATAAGATAAAAGTTATACACTGCCCACCCTTGAAAACTTCAGAGTGGGAGATGACTAAGGGTTGATAAAAGTCCAGAAATATGCTTATTCTAAACAAAACTAAAGCCTTCAGAAAGACTTCAAAAATTCGAAATGCAGAAAATGGCCCTCTAAAACAAAAAATAGCAACATTAAACTGCCTGATATACAGTGAATATTAACTCCCCATTACGCAGAAACAGGAAAGGCTCAATGGCCCCCTAATGAAAGATCGTGAACTGTAAACTGCACGCGGTGCAGAATCACATCCCGTGCATATTACTTCGAGGATATGCAAACCACCTATATATACAAACAGTAATTTGCGCAGGGTCTCTTTCTGAAGGCTTTGGTTTTGTTTCGAACAAGCGTATGTCTGGAATTTTAGCAACCCCTAGTCAAAGCCACATACAAGCGCCACCCATGCATGCTGATATCTGTTCCTTTGTATGAGAGCTTATCTCTAGACTATGACCAAAATGTTTGTCAGAATTTAACAGCCTACAAAACCACAGGGTTCAAGCCTAGCGAGGACAGTCTCAAAAGTAGATCTGTGATGGACTCACATGGGGTCAAACCGTAATTTCAAGACTTGCGGCGAGTGTGCCTAGGTGAACCCTAAAGCCTCGTGGGAACGCAAAGCCATGCTCTACATCTCTAAGCACAAGAAGACTATGTGGTATGACCAGTTGAAGTCAAAAGGACGGTCCCATTCCTGCTCCAAAAGTTGTTCCCACAGCATGTCTTCATCACGGTCAATGTTTTGAGGTAAGTCAAAGCTAAAACATAAGAAATCAAAGTGGGAAAGTGCCCCTTTTGCCACTTTTGGACTGCAGAAAGGGTACAAGGGTGTCAGCATGCCTACCGGTCAAGCTCTCATTCTCCATCATCGCAGATTCATAGTCTGGTTCCAATGTGCACCTAATTTCCAGGCAACATTGCAGCAAGCAGAGAGGCTATGCTCTGCATTTTTGGCACTTTACCGACTACCTCTGGCATGCCTGCAGGCCCTATGGAGTCGTAAGAACCTCCAGTTGGACTTAGTGGTTCCCCCTCGTCACTGTCTGTGTGTCGCTGCGCATTACTGTGGCGACTCCTTCTCGAGCCGCGGTTGGGACGGTGGTCCGAGTTTCGGGGCGCCGGCACCGCTGCGGCCCATTGTTTTGCCTACCCGTTTCCACGGTGCGGCCAAGGAGGCATATTTCGTGCTCTGGATCGCCCCGCAGCCCCTGCCACCCTCCCTGAAATTCACCTATACTTACCTCCTTGGGCTTTTTCTTTCCTCCTTTTTCTTCTTTTTTCATCCATCTTCGTTTCTTTTTTTTCTTGGTGTCCATGTTGTCTTCATCCGTGGTATTCTTCCCAGCATGCCTTATTTCCTTTTCCTTTCCTACCTGTATTTTTTTATATTCTTTTCTATATGGTCTTTCTCAAGCCAAGAGGGTGTTGCACTTTCTTCCTGTTGTGTCATTTCCTGTTTTCTGGTATATAAGCACTTCAGTTCTTTTCTTCCTTGTGTTGCAAACACTTCCGCTTTGGTGGTGATCCTCATTCCTGTTTTTTCCGTGTTTTCTGTGTTCCTGTTTTTTCCTGCAAGATTTATTCTAATTTTCCTTTTTTTATTGTTTTTTTTCTTTTTCCTCTTTTTCAGGAGTTCCTGTGATAGAGGGTTTTTCCCAATGTTTGGGGTTTTTCCACTGGGACTCATTATGGAGGGTACGGTCTGCCTTGGCGTCTTTTCCAGTCAGCAGCACTGTCATGGCTAGAAGAAAGGGTCGCCCCTACCTTGGCCAGACCAGAACCAGTAGAAGACCAGGTGTTCCTTCAAGTTCTTTAGCCAACGGTGGTAAGAGACGTGCAGACCGTGGCAGTCTGTGCACCTTGGGCCCACATCGGGTTCAGTACGGACTCAGATGCACACTTCTGCTCTGACACTACATTGGTGCTGCTAGCATTGACACAGACGCCAAATGAGGATGTACAGACTATAATGCTGTTTGACTCCCAACTGAATGCGCCATGACCTTGACCGGAGCTCAACTTCTTGTCTATCTCTCTGAGTCGGATACCTTGCTTTTATCACGTGGTAGGACAGAGACTCTACATAATCTTTTTGGCACAGACTCCGAAAATGGTAACTTTGATGACTGGGGCAAATATGTTACCCAATAAGATGAAGACAAAGGGTATGACAAGCTTCAGGGTGCCAGTTGGCTTGCCACTTCCCCCATATTAGCCTAGTATCTCAGCGTCTCTTTTGGCACAGCGATGCAAAGGGCAGTGGAGATGCTAAACTTGCAATTACAAACCAAGGAGGTTAAAACAAATGTGTTTGCAAAAGTTCTGCAGTCAATCTAGGCTCCTACTGAGCCTCTGTTACCATCCAATGAGGCACTTACTGAAACACTTCTGGGCACCTGAATTAAGTCCTGTTTAGGGCCACCTATCACCACTGTGCTGCACCAGGCGACCATGCCTTCTTAATACAACATCCCACTCCCGAAAGTCTGGTAGTACAGGAACCCACCAGTAGGGTCAGCCCAAATACTTTTCCTATCACTTCTCTTGACCGTATGTCCAAAGAAATGGAGAATTATTGCAAATAATTTTCTCCTTCACAAGCGTGCTTTGAGATCGGTCAATACCAACTGCCTCCTTGGCCGTTATTCCCATGCTCTTTGTGATAGAGTGGTTCAAACTTTACCTGCTGTTTTACACGACCTTCAGGTGTCTCTCACAAAGGCTATTCAGGATGGCTGCAATTCAGCAACATTAGTGATACACTCAGGACTGGACAGGACTGATTGTTTAGAGTGTGCCATGGGCACCAGTGTGGCTCTGTGGTGCCATGCCTGGATGCGGTCCTACAGATTTTCTGTGGGCGTCCAGTGATTTTTGATGGACATGCCCTTTGAGGGATCTCGCCTTTGTGGGGATAAGGAACACTTGGTTTTGGAATGTTTTAAGGCAAGTAGAGACAGCATATGTTCCTTGGCCTTTCTAATCCCCCAAGGCAATCCCACCAGCAGTTTTTACCTCTTTGTGGCTATAGAGTTTTCCCCATCTGTCAATGCCAGACCCCTGCTCCAGCCCACCAGGCTTTTCAGCCTTTTCGTGGCCGAGGTCACAGTTTCCAGAGACCACGAGGACAGCAGGGGCAACATGTGGCCCAGTCCCCCATCCCTCCAGCGAAACTGCATTAGTGTGTTCTTGCCAGTGCACAGCCACCCTAACTGCAGCAGGATCTGATTTACCCTTCAGACAAATTCCTTTCCACCACCCCTCACTTTTCACTGCCTTCAAAGCGGCTGAAGGAGAACCATCTTTTTACAAGAAGTACAGGCTTTGTGGTCAAAGAGTCCACCAGAGAGGATTCAGGCACTGGAAGTAGGAAATGGGTGATTTTAGATCTTTGCCTCTTAACATCTTCTTGAGCAATGACAAATTCAAGATGCTCATGCTAGCCTAGGTCCTGCCTGGTGTGGAGACTGGATGGTCGCATTGGACCTGCAAGATGCTTATTTTCACATTCCTGTCCTGCAAGCCCACAGGCAGTTTATGGTGGGCCAGGATCATTTTCAGTTTACAGTGCTCTTTTTGGCCTCACTACGTCACCTCATGTATTCACAAAAGTGATGGCAATGGTTGCAGCACATCAATGGTAGTGAGTTACCAGTCTTCCCTTGCCTCTAAAACTGACTACTAAAGGCAGGCTCGCCCCAGCCTGTCATCAACCACCTCCAGGTGAAGACAAGCATCCTAACATTCTTGGGGTTCAGTATCAACAAGCCGGTCACATTTGACTCTGCAGATGCTTCCTTTCATCAGAGTCTCACAGGTTACTGTACAGTTTCATGCTTTACCCCCAGAACAGAGTCGAGGACATTTGAGCTATGATCCCGAGGATTCAGCCTCTGTCATGCCTCTCAGTGTGGATGAATCTGAAGTTGATGGGATTGTTGGTCTCCTGCAACCCACTAGAGTTGCATGACAGATGGCACTTTTGACCTCTGAAGTAGGACCTCAGATCCCAGTGTGCAACATCAGAGAAGTATGCTGGATTGTATCCAGATTTCAGAGTAGACTGCAAAAGATCTGCAGTGTTAGCTCCTGGACTGCATTGGGTCAATGGCAAGGCAATCATCGTAAGCTACCCACAGCTGATGGTGCATCACTACTGGTTTGGGGAGGCCATCCAGAGAGAGGTGGAGATGGGAGACTCTCAGCTGTGGCAGAGCCTCACCTCCATATCAACTTGAGTGTGGTTCGCTTGGCACTGAAGGACTTCCTGCCCATCATCAATGGAAGGCTGCTGCAGGTACTCACAGACAATACCACTGCATGGTACTGAAAGGGTGAGGTGGGGTCCTGGACCCTGCACCAGGAGGCCTTGCGCCGGTGAAAGTGGCTAGACCACCAAGAGATTTCTTTTTTGATGAATCACCGGTCCCGATCTTTAAAGACCAGGGTGGTTGAACTCAGCAGGAGGGGTCTAGCGGATCATAATGACAGTCACATTTGGAGGTGGCATAGGCTGTCTTCTAGAAATGAGAAGCCCTGCTCAATCTTTTCACCACTGCCAAAAACACACAATATCAGCACTTCAGCAAGCTGGAGTTTACAAAGCAGTTCTCATGCTGAGATACTTTACATTTAGAATGGAGATCTGGGCTTATGTTTGCCTTCCTGTCACTGCCTTTACTATCCAGCGTTCTGAAGAAAATCAGATATGCCCAGACCCAAGTCATCCTAATGATGCTGGATTAGGCCATGGTAGTGTGGTACCTTGGAACTCTTCGACATGAGCACTATGACCTCTCATCAAGCTGCTACTTCGGAAGGATCTTATGTTGCAGCAGCCTGACTGGATGTTGCATGACACACTTTGCATTTCATTGCTTAGAGATTAATCAGCAACACTTGACTGTCTTTGACCTGCACCCTAAGGTTGTTGATGTCATCTTGGCAGCAAGGCATCCCTCCACTAAATCAATGTATGCCAGCCAGTGAGACAAATGTGTGGTTTTGTGCTGCACCGGGAACACTGACCCTTTAGATTTGAACTTGTCTAAAGTTTTGCTGTTTGTGCTGTTTGTTCTGTTCCTAGCCCAGAAAGGACTTGCCTTGGTCTGTGTAAAGGCTACTTATCGACTCCTCAAGCCTTTTTGCAGTTGGTGAGCAGGCTTTGTTATTAAATCACCCATTGTAATGAGGTTTTTGAAAGGTTTGCAACATTTATTTCTACCAAAACTCATTTTTGTGCTCCAGTGGGACTTAAACTTATTCCTCACACACTTGGCGTGCATCTATTTTGAGCCCTCGCACAGTTGTTCCTTGCTACTTCTGACCTTAACATTGCCATAACATGGGTTAGACGTGTGAGCAGATCTCAGGCTCTGTGTAAAACCAACTTACAGCACTGTCTTTCCTGGTAAGTTGGGTTTGAAGACCCAGGCTTCCATTCTACTGAATGTGGTTAGTCCTTTTCATGTCAGGCAGACCCCTACCATTCCAGCATTCTTTGCTCTCCCTTGCCCCTATAAGGGGGAAGTAAGATTCCATTGATTTGATGCTAAAGGAGCTTTGTCTTTCTATAAAGATCATACCAAGGAATAATGGGTGGACAATCAGCTCTTTGTAGGGCTTTCCAGGGTTAAACAGTGCAAAAAGGAAGGACTGTCTCCCAATGGAGTGTTTTCTGCACACTGGTGAAAAAGCAGTTTCCAGAAACCTTACAGGGTAATTTCACTAGGGCCAAAGTTACTACAACTGTGTTGGCATGTAGAGTGCCTGTCTTGGACATCTGTCAGACAGCCACATGGGCTTTGGTAAACATGTTAATGAAGAACTTCTGCCTCAAGTGTCATCTATCGAGAGGGGCATTTTGCCTGCTTGATACTGCAGGAATTTTTGGTTTGAGCCAGTTCACAGGCCCACCGTCTTGGGAGGCACTACTATGGTATCTATGCACAAGGCAGGGAATCTGTAGTTAGAAGTATCTATCTGAAAAACAACTTACTTACTTTCAGTAATGATCATTCTGAGGGATACTCTATCTAACAGCAGATTCATCACCTACTTTCCCACCTATCTGCGTCTTAAGGTGTTGGACGTCCTAGGAAGCAAATGACATCAGTGAGTATGGCTTGTCACTTCCCGAGTGGGACAACCTTGCCACGGAGCCCTACAATGCTACCCAGCTGTGCGCAGGAGAACTGCACTGAATGTTTTAGATTCAGTCTGGCACCTGGGGATTATTCAAAATCTGTAGATGTATAGAGTATCCACCAGAATTTGTTTTTATTGAAGGTAAATAATTTCTTCATTCTCTCCAGTTAGATTCACACTATACAAATATCACATAGAACCATAGGCAGAGATTAACTGCAAGAAGTCAATGCATTATAAAATGCAGAAAAATAAACCTCAGAATATGTATGTGCACATGCATAGAGGTATAGTGAGCTGATGTGCTAAGCAGCATGTTAACATTTGATTGTGATCTAATGGTTGCCCTATGCACAATTCTGCTTTTTGTGGGTTTTTTTAACCTTTGCTTTTTTTATTGTTTCTGAATCTTTAAAGATTTTCTTTTTTTTGTTGGTCAACAAGTTTGTGTTGAGAAGTTCTGGCCGTAATTCTCGTTCTGAGTCAAAACTTTAACAGACACGATTACCTTGCCTTTTATTTTTGTAGGGCTAAAGACTATGGGCCTCATGAGTTTGGCAGTGTTCTGAGAAGGCTGATGCGGTGGCGGATGCCAAAAGACTGCGATGTTGGTGGTAATCCGACTGCCGTTTTATGAGTTACTCTGTGAAATCCGCCAAAAACAGCCACATTTTTTAAACTGCCAGGACACTTAAGGATGGAAAAGAGGTGGTTCCACTGCCAGCACCGCCAGCCCGGCAAAAATCTTCCCATCAGATTATGATCCACAAATCACAACAGCGGTTCTTCCATGGCAGACATTGGAGGTGAGAACTCGACGGTCTCAACTCACATCACACTACACACAACACCACATTTGATAGTTTAAATACTTCACACTTGGCACACGTCCACACACCCAACATACCTACTCATTGCATGTAACACACCCCTACACAACCCACAAACCGTTGTAATCAAAACACCACACACAGCCATAGACAACCAACATCCCAGAGAGTTCAAATTAGCAAGAATAGGCACCCATTTACACTTCACTACACACACATCATACACCTGTACAACATACTTAACACACATACTAGGACCACACACAAGCCACAACAGCAGTCCCCAGGCTAAGATCACATCACCAACACCTCACCATTTACCTAACTCTGCCCCCTTTCACTTTGAACACAACCACACCATCTTCACAACTACCATGTCCCCACAAAAAAAAACACGTTTCACAGATGAGGAGTTGAGGGTCATGGTAAATGAAATTGTCAAGGTAAAGCCACACCTGTTCGGAGCACAGGTCCAATAAACATCTATTGCCAGTGACAAAGGATAGTTACAGGGTGAATTCTGTATGCAGTTATCCACGCACAAGGGAGGACATCAGGAAGAGATGGAACAACCTCAGGGGTAAGGTCTGTTTCATGGCATCCTGGCACCAGCTGATTGCACTGAAAACTGGAGGTGGGCCCCCACCTCCACCCTCTACTTTCACCTCTAATTTCACATCTTGGGAGAAGAAGGTTTTAGACATCCTGCATCCTGAAGACAGGACTGGAATACCTGGTGGAGTGGCGTCTGGTAAGAAGCCTCAACATTCATGTCACCTAATCATCTAGTACTGCATGCTCCCTCATCACCTAAACCCACCCTAATTAACACACCACCCACTACAACTATGTTCTAATCACCTATTACCCCTCTCTGGCATTTCACATGTCCACTAAATTCATCTGGCCTCACAGCTCTTGAAAAGGGCATGTGAAGTACTGGCTAATCATAGCAATACAACTTACAGAATGCAATATCCCAACATTTTTTAAACTGGGACAAATATTACATGTCATGCATGTTAAACTAATTTTCTATGTACACCATCTTGATTGTTTGAATGTTGAGCATAACATGGCAATGACAGCAATGTAATGGCACACTCACATTTACATCTCAAGCAAAACACAGCTATAGCTGAGTGCCCAGTGAAAACGACCACAGATGAAAGATCCCAAGCAAATAAAATACTCACCTGGTTTGGAAATTCAGATGGCTGAGTGGACGCATATGCACTACATCCTGATCAGGTCAATGTCCATTGCTTACTCACATACTGTGTTCCTACAAGGACAACAATGTCCATTGTACAGCTCATATTTGTGCCATCTATCATGCCAGACAGTTAACTAGGTAACAGTGATGTACAGCCATGTCAATAATCAGACAATATCAGATGCCATTAGCAGTACAAACAGCATTAACCTAGCCTAACAACTCAATACATAGAGTATGGAATTCAAGTTACCGAGTTGTATGTTGTACTAACTTAATCTGTGCAATAGCTGTCAATGCCATTGCTGGGGATCATGTTAAGACATTGACTGCATCTCATACAACTGCACCAATACCCGCAATTTAACCTGAGCTCTGTCTTTCACTCCTTCCACCAAGGGGAGGATTCCAGAGACTGCCACTACCCCTCTGGATGAAGGCCCCAGTGAGGAAAACACCCCTAGATGTCTGGACACTGATGACGAACATGACCCATCTAGGACACCTGTTCAGTCAACAACTGTCAGCCTCACCCTGCCCACATCTACACATCCCAGCCCTGTGCATCTACATCACAGGCAACCATTCGCCCCCAAACATGTGTCCCAAGGACTGTTTCATCCATTGTGTGCCCCACAGAACAGGTACCTGAGTCTCACCTTGCCACTCCTTACAATGATGGACCTGCCATCACTGGGAGTGGGGCACACTGTGCCAGAGGCACAGGCATGTGGGGGTAGGGTGTGTGGGCCAGAGGATGGAGTCTCAAAGGAACAATACTGCCCAGGAAACCATCTCCCAAGTCTTGGGAGCCTACCAAATCTCCCAAGGCATAATGGGCCAAGTTGTCACCATGTTGGGGGAAATCCAAATGCTGCAGAGGGACAACCACCAGGTAGTCTTGCAGCACTGGCAGGCACAAAATGCCCACTTGGCTTCCATTGCAGGGGTGCTGAGAGATATGAATACCACACTAAGGAGGTTTTGTACCCATCATCTGGCCCCTTTCACTAGCAATGAAACGTCTTCTACATCTGCGGCTGCTAGTGGAATGGAGGCCCTGCCAGGGAAAGGACATGCCTCAGACATCCCACCCTCTGAAGCTGTAGAACCCCCGCAAATGACCACCTGGACATCCAGCAGGAGCAGATGCCAAGACCAAACCCACAGAAATTAAGTAAACCTCTCCTGACTTGTACCCCTTGTGTGCCACAGATACACCATGTTGACTGTTCTGTAACCAATTTCCATTTTCCTATGGTGCAAGGACACTAGACTTGTGTACCCTGATGGTGTAGCAGCTACCCTCATAATTCCAGCCACCATGAGTGAACCCATTACTGTTTATTTTGTGTGTTATTTACGTATATAGTCCCATATGTTGTTTTAATTCCACAATAAATCACACTTAAGCACAGGTCCTGTGTTTGTGTCATTTATTATCCATGTACAAAAGTTATGCACGCCAACTATAGTCTGAATATGTCCCTCTGTATTGTGCATCTATTGTTATGGACATAATACATGGACTCTATCAGCAGGAGACTCGTCACAATAGGATAGGAACACAACAGATTCCAAAAATGTTGTAAAGTACAACTGCACACAAACATTGGTAGATATGCTGACAGCACATAGAGCATGACTGAGAGTAGCATCAGGATTTTTGCCAAGGTGTCACACAATGCTAAACCACAGGATAGAGAAGTTAGGGTCATGTTAGTCTATAAACAAGGCAGGTGGCACACAGATTGGTCCTTGGTATCACCTGGTAAAGCCCTATCACATATCCATACCACAGTTTCCAAAGATTAATATCTCATTGTACAGAAAGTGATCAGTGCTGTTGTCTCTAGTCCTTTAACTTACGTTGGCCACATACCTGTGGGCTTGTCATTCACCTATGTTAGTCCACAGTGACATGCACATTGGTCTGCAAAGTAGGAACACACTGACAGCTAGGTACAAAGTAGTTTACATACAACAGAAACCATTGTGATGGTAAAGGCTATGGTCCTACATTTATACATGTGCCAGGCACATATCCAGACACAAATGACACCATGTGACAACTTCCTGTACCCTACAGGTGAACTTAACCAGAAAACACATTACCGACCCAGTGTCCCGAGAGTATAACAATGTTTGTTACAGTCCACATAATCAAGATGAATAGTACCTGGTTTCAGCCATGTCCACTTCTCATATCTATCTGCAATTCCCATTTTCTTCTGACACTGTCTGTTGTTTGCCACAAATGATTAGCCAAACACGATATAGGCAAATCTGTGATTGAAAGAGAAAAGGGAGAGGACATAGCAGAATACACTCCTTAAATCATAGAAGTCATTTCTGTGCATCTGTAAGAACAATACACAATACTGTAGACCACTCTGTCCTGTACACAATACAAACTTTTAGTCTGCATGCACAACTCAATCATAAGGCATTGGAGCTATATACAATTCCACAGAGGATGCAAGAAAGGAGTTGACATGCTACTCATCTACTTCAGGTTACAAATTTACATCACAACATTACGTCAAATTCACATATGCATTAGTCAGTTAAAGTAATGATTTATTAGATCTGCCCTAGAGTCTCCTGCTTCATCTTCCTCTGGCTCTTCATCACTTAGCAAATCTGCATTTCCACCCACAGGTTCTGCTGGCTCCCCCTCATCAGGTGTAAATGGTATCTGTTGTCTCAGATTGCAGCAGGCAACTACTATTTGACATACCTTGTTGGGTGAGTAGAGGATGGCTCCTCCTGTCATGTCTATGCACCTAAATCTTACCTTCAGGACCCCAAAAGTCCACTTAGCGCCCCGTCTTGTCCTCCCATAGACCTTATTGTAGCAGACTTCCCCTGTCGTGGGTGGGTATCTCAGTGGTGTCAACAACCAAGGACGGTTTGGATACCCAGAGTCACCTGTGAACAATTTGGTAGGACAACACAAACATATTTGTGGGACATGTAACATTGTGATGGCGAGAGACATACATTGCCAACACACATTTTAATTGTATCTTACATCTAGCCAGGCCCTCTCTGTGTGGAGTTGTGTCATCAGCAGTTGAACATTGCTGTTCCGCATGATGAATGAATCATGGACTGATCCTGAATACTTAGCACTGACGTGTGAAATGTACTGCTCTGCCAGACACACCACTTTAACTTTTATGGAGTTTTTCCTGTTCCTATACACATGTTCATTGGCAATATGTGGGTGCCATCTATGGCTCCAACCACATGTATAATGTGTCCTATAGCATAAAACTCTGCCTTCACATACGCCAAATCTGCACGTTGGGGAAACCTGATGTAGCTGTCCAGGTGTTTCAACAATGCACACAGCGCATCCTTCAAAACCAGACTGAAAATGGGCTGAGACATCCCTGCAGTTAGGGCACTGTATTCCTAAATGACCCAGTGGCCAGGAAATGTAGCACTGACAAGACTTGAACGATGGGATGTATGCTATAGGGATTGTGAATGGCAGGCATCAGATCTGGCTCCAACTGATCACAAATATCCATGATAGTATGGCGATTCAGCCTATATGTCTGGATACAGTGTCTCTCCTCCATGGTGTGCAGGTCTACTGGTGGACGGTACACTGGTGGTTGTCTTCCTCTACCGATGGCAGGGTAACTATGTGGAAAGATGTAAACATAGTATGTGACATGCAGCATGCACACATCATGTAAAGTTAAATAAACAACTCACACATATCTGCTGTTGAGGTCGGTTACAACCTTTGACATCTACAGTACAGCACATAGCTATGCTTCCGATGACACCCTCCTGAGTGCACATTCCCTCAACTACCTATTGAACTACACATACACATTCATCTGTTACTGAACACGTTAGTAAGTCCCACCGACGTGACATGTCTTACACATATTGTTATACTTTATCTACATTTTCAAACCACATAGGAATTTCAGAGTAGATGTACATTGCTAACACCACATGTCCTCCAGTTATACAGCATTTACTGCACAGATGCACATATAGACAACTAAACATGAAGACAGTACTTACAGATTTACTGCACAATATGGGATATAGTTCTTGATGCAGATTTTAAAACTCTTCTATTTATGAAATGTGCTTAAAAGTGCAGCTGCCTGACCTACTGGAAGTCTTCATGATGGTAGGCAGTCACAACTGCGGTGGAAATTGCCATTGGAAGAAATTTCTGCCTTTGGCGGTCTTGGGCCAATGGCGATGTCCGCCGGGGGTGACGGTCATGTACGTGGCGTACATGGCCACCATCTTCTGCAGTATTGCTGACTTGACTTCTGACACTGCTGCCAGCAAGACCTCCACTACCTGAGCTGCTGTGTACTGCCTCTGGGAGCTACCATGCCACGTCCTGCTGGTGATAGGGCCCCAGTCTTTACCCCAGAAGATCTCGATAAGCTCGTAGAGAAGGTCCTACCCCATATGGACAGCTATATGGTACGCCAGAGGAACAGATGAGTCCAACGCAAAACCAATATGTGATAGGTCTGGTGTATGATGGTGTACCTGAAATGTAAAGTTGTGAAGGTGTTGATGCATGCAGATGCTAATTTATAAATGAGTGTGAGCTGATAGGATGGAAATATTTGCCTGCTTGCTGTCAGTGAAGTGTTCTGTCCACTACTATTGGTATGGTGCATGTGGACATTAGTTTTTCCTTTTGTCCGTGTCATCTATGCAGGTCAACGCCCATCAGAAGAATGGAATTTTGCATGCCATCACCAATCAAGCGCGGACCCTGGGGATCCACAGCTGGTGGAGCACCCACTGTAGGAAGCTGTGGGAGGACCTGAGACGCTGGGCTCAGAAGACCGCAGAGGCACAGCTAGGGATGTCCTCCCAATGAGGGAAGGGTGCCCATTGGACCTTGACCCCCTTAATGGCCCGCATTTGGGCAGTGGCCTACCCTGGGGTGGATGGGCGTTTGAGGGCAGCACAGCAACCACATGAGGTAGGTACTCTCTGAAACCATGTACATGCCTCTACAAGTTCAGTGTATGATGTATATGTATCTCAACTGTGACAATGGGGTAAGTCATACAGAAAGAAACTTCATGTGAGGGTGTCATCCCTAGCAGGAATTAGCTATGTCAAACTCACTGCACTCCCTGTGAGGTCTGAGGAGGTATCCTCATTGTCAGCTCAGATTTATACAATGGAAAAGGTGAGTTTTGATCAGGGTGTACATCCTACATATTGGAAATCATGTTGGTAATGATACATTGAAATTTCAAGACATAACAGTGACGTGTACTAATACCTTTTAGACTCATGTATATGATTATGAGAAGGTAAGTGGCTAGTTTTCTGATCCCTTAGCCCATGTATTTTGTCCATGCTACATAGGGCAATACCATAAGTATATGACTGCAACAAGAAATATTTCCTGCCTATATCATGTGTCAATTGATGCTTCCTGGCTACTCTAATGTTGAAACCTCTTATTTGCCACACTTACCTTTGGGACTCTGAGGCGGTTTGGGCAGTTTTAGTAATGGATCTGCTCATTTCTGCCTGACTTTATGGTGTAGCAGGTGTAGACATACATATGTTGGCGTAATGGGATATGTTGTCAATTCAGTTTGCTTGACTCTAGATATATGTGTTATTCAGGGTTACATTAGAAATTAGTTGTTTAGGTGTTATTTCTAGACTAGGGTAATAGGAATCACATGTCCAGACAGTTGTTAGTGATTAGGGTGTTTAGGTGTAGTCATGTAGAGGTTTCTATTCAGCATGTATGGTGGAATGCTATGAGCCCTCTATGCACATTGTTTAGTGTCCATTGTATTGGTGGTGTTACTATGCTCCATGTGGTTGTCAGTGGATGTATCCTGTGTGCTAAGTAGGCCCCTATTGCAGGACATGGAATAGTTGTTTATGTGTCAATGAGTTAGAGAAGTGGGTCTAGATAATTCTTATGAATCTTTTCATTGCATTCAGATAGATGTTTCAATGACGTGCTATGTCATTTCCTGAGGCACACAGTATTGGTATGCCATATGTAGTGTCTTCATCTGAGGTGTTTGACATTGTGTAAGTTGTGTATAGAATAATAAGTTAGGCATGTGTTTGGAAAGCAACGTGCTGTGTTGTATTTGATGTGAGATAAGTTTACTTTAATGTAACATGACTACTGGTGATGAACTGGGCAGGTGTGTAGTAGGAGGAGCAAAACAAAAGAGGGACAGGGAGATTAATAAAGTCCCAGTGTACAGTCTCCCAAACAGCTAAGCACATCAAAAAGGAGTACACAGTTCCTCAATGAAAAATATATCGGCAATTCGAGTATTAGGAGGTACAAGCCCTCACACATCCATAGGGTGTCATGCTTCATCATAGTGCCCACTCCACGTCAGACCGGCGCTGCAATGTATGACGGGCCCCCAAAGGGGGCACTTTGCCAGAGATCTTTAACAAGAGTGTGTGCTACCTAGAGGGATTAGGAATATATTTAAACCTACCCTAACAAAAAGAAAAGCAGAAGAGAACACAAGAAAAGAGATTAAAATTGGCTCAAGGACCTCCTAAAGGATTCGTTTTAATTAAAGTGGAAGGCCTTGGTCAATATCAAAAACAAATTGGAGAGTGAGTAGGGAATAAGGTTCCCCCACTCTCTCATGAGTTCCATGGGATCAAGCAAGGTCCCGGGTCTCGCGCGCTGGGTAGGTCACCGGCTACGGGAACGCACTTAATATAGTTGTGTGTCCCAAGTTCCGCTTGATCCCATGGAACTCGTTCCCTAGGAGGGGAGGGTAAGAAGTGCATTATTGTGCCTAATGGTGCATGTTTGTGGTTGCCTACACCTGTCACCCTGTATGTCACAGAACACCACTGGATGTTTTTAATAGTTGGTGAAAAGTCTGTCATGATGACGTTTTTTCATTTATAACACTTTGCCCTTTCTCTGCACAGGTTCGCTTATTTAGGCCATTCATGGTGTAATGCTTATATAAGTAACTTCTATACTCCAATAATCCATTGAGGTAGCTCAGCAGAAGAATTAATGTGATTGCTGGTCCTGAAGAAGCGCTGCACGATCCGTAGGGACAAAGAGGGCGCGAAACATGTTGACCTTATGCACTAGTTGTAGGGTAAAGTGCCCTTAACAAATTTTCTTTTTATACTTGTAGAGAGTGGGGGAACCTTATTCCGTACTCAGTCTCCAGTTTTGTTTTTAATATTGACCAAGGCCTTCCACTTTAATTAAAACTAATCCTTTAGGAGGTCCTTGAGCCAATTTTAATCTCTTTTCTTGTGTTCTCTTCTGCTTTTCTTTTTTTAGGGTAGGTTTAAATATATTCCTAATCCCTCTCAGTGGCACACGCTGTTGTTAAAGATCTCTGGCAAAGTGCCCCTTTCGGGGGCCCGTCAGACATTGCAGCGCTGGTCTGACGTGGAGCATGCCCTATGATGAAGCCTGACATCCTATGGATTTGTGAGGGCCCGTACTTCCTAATACTCGAATTGCTGGTATTGAACCTGTGCCCTTATATTTTTCATCAAGGAACTGTGTACTCCTCTTTAATGTGTAGCAGGGCGAGGCATGATATTGTGTTGTCAGGTAACTGCATTTCCTTAACATGATTTGTTGATAGACAGTGATGATCTGGATGAGGAGAGATGCTAGATGTAGCCAAGTCATCTTGTGCATAATGCTTTTGCGTCAGTGGTGAATTGATGGGATGGTGATGTAGTGGTCAGATGGTTGGCTTATGTTGTGGGTGAGACTGGGGTCATATGGGTATATTGGAAGTATCTAGGTGTGACATGATGTAGGCTTTGAATGGTTTCTGCCTGGGGCTTTATTTGACATAGATGTGTTGTTATTGTTGTGTATGTTGCAATGTATGTGAATGTTGAGAATGTGATGATGCTCTCTCTCTCTCTGTTTCTGTGCATGAGCTTCAGCAGGCAAAGGAGACAGGGTACAGCCAAGTGGGGAAGCTGCTGGCCACAGGACCTGGAGTGCTGACACCACCGACACCGATGGAGCGAGTGACCCGGAGGGTGAGGGGAGTGCCAGGGGGGAGATAAGATCCATGTCTTCATCATCGGAAACGTCCTCCATTGGGCACTCCCTGGTGGTGGCGGACCCGTCTGGGACCAACCCAGCACCATCTAAGTCCGCCAGCCCCCTTACTACCACCACTCTCCCTGTAGCTCCCCACCCAGTGGCCGTGCTCCCTCACCCAAGAGAGTGGATGTCTCCTTTGCTGCATGCACCTCTGGCCCTGCCAGCCCTGCTGCCCTCAGTGAGGAGGCTACTGACCTCCTGAGGTCGATTTCTGTGGGTCAGTCGATCATCGTGAATGCCATCCAGGGTCTTGCAACTCAGATACAACAGAGTAATGCGTTCATGGAGCTCATTCACAGTGCAGTGGCTGGCCTACAGAGATCCTTTCACACTCTGTCCTCCACACTGATGGCAGCCAGTCACCCTTTGTCTCCCGTCCACCCTCCACCTTCCTCTTCGCAAACCCAAACCTCTCTTACCTGTCCCAGCCAAAGCACACTGACAGGCATGAATCCACCTCAACACCCAAGGGTAGCTCAGAGAAACACAAGCACCACAAAACACACCACCAGCATGCACACAAGAAACATACACTTGCACACACAGCAACAGTCACTACCTTCCCTGACACCCCCAGCATCACTGACAGCACACCTGCAGACACTACAACAACATTCACAAATCTAGCCATCATACCAGTCCTACCCACAGACGGCACCACAGCAGACCCTCAGGCATCCACCCCAGTCACCATACCCGCAAACATCATAAACACTGACACTCCTACATGCAGCACATCGACCATACCTGCAGTCACCACCCACAAGCAAACCTCCCACCCACACGCACCCACAACAACCGCACCGACAGGTCAAATAACCACTCCCTCACCCTCCACTCCCAAACCCCCTTCTGGTGACCATCCCTGTGTGTCTGAAAAAGTGTTCCTTTCATGTTTTGACCTTTTCCCTACTCCTCTCACCCCCTTGAGGCCCCTAAGTGCTCAGTTTACCTACCCAGGCCCGTCCCTTCCACCTCCCAGGCCTCCCTTACCCCCTGCAAGTACCCATGCCCCTTCCCTTGCTAATAAGTCTACCCCTCCCAAGAGAACTCAACCTTTCCCTAAGCCTAGACCTAACCCCCTCCCAAGCCCAATCCCAAAGGCCCCCCTCCCAAGCCTAAGCCCAAATCCTCCCATACCCCGCAATAAGCCCTGAGAGGCCTGCCTGCCTCCTTGATGCCACTACCGCTGGAGGTTACATGGCAGTCAGGAGTAAAGTTCGGGGCACCAAGGTGTGTATCAAGTGCATGTTGCACTATTTCTGTTTGGACTGGCCTATGGCCTTGGACATTTTCATTCTTGTTCAAACTTTTAATAAATATTTGGACTAACCAGTTGTCTGTTTCACCATTACATATTTGTCCTGCATTTCTTTTCTTAGGACATATTTGAAAATGGTTGAGATTGTGTGTGAATATTTGTGTGTAAGTGGTGCTTGTGCTGCCTGTTTTGTCTGGGCAGCATGTGAGGTTGTGTGCAGTGCATTTGTCCCCCAGTGATGGGTGTGTGTTGTGAATGGCCATGTGTATATTGGGGAAATGTTGTTGCTATGATAGTGAGTGGTGTTTGTGTTGACATGTGTTTGTTGCAGTATTGTGTGGCTTCGTGTGCTTTGACTGTGTTGTATGTGTGATTTCTCAAATGGTAGTATCTATTGTGAGTGCTTGTCAATGCATTGATGGTGTTGCGGCTGTTGTGTTGTAGTGTCCTTTTGTGGTGTTGTGGGTTGTGTGTGACTGTGCAGGTGCTGTGTTTCTCGGAGTAGGTGTGTGTGTGTGATGGCCGTAGTGAGTGTACTATGTTTGTGCGTGTTTGTATGTGGCTATCTGTGAGTGTATGTGACAGTGACAAGTTACGTGTGTGTGTGTGTGTGTGTGTATCATCCTCGCCACCCGTCCCCGATTGGTATGTTGTGTGTGTGTGTAAACTTTGGCAATTTACAACAGTGACACGTAAGTGTGTGTACTCACTGTTGCTGTCATCATCTTCAGCGTTGATTCCAGTATCTCTGGGAGAGTAGTAGCAGCAGAAAGACGTGTAGTTTAGGTTCCATGGTGGCTCCAGGCCAGTGTGGCTTCCTGAAGGTGAGTGTCTCCTTTTATGGAGTTGGTTTTCAACTGGGTTTCTGTGGTGGTATGACCGTGGCAGAAACCTTGGCGGTGTGCAACCTCGTAATCTGTCTGGCAGAATCATGGTCTCCGCCAGCCTGCAGTGGGAAATTTATCGTCTGTGGCGGCCAGACCGCAGTGGCGGTGTGGACGGTGCTTTGGCTGTATTCAGTTGTGAATTCCGTCATGGTCATTATATGGTGGTCTTTTCTGCCAGCCTGCATTGGGGTGCGACCGCCAACATGACGGTCCTGGTACCGTCCAACTTGGAATGAGGTCCTCTGTGTTCTATTCAACTCCATGGCATTATGGACAATATGGTGCAGAGATTATAAAACCTGGAAAAATACGGTGTGTTATGGTAGAAACCTAATGCAATTTTTAGGTGCCTGCAGGAAATAAGATAATGTGAAGACACTTGCTATTTTGAGGGCTTGGTTTGAGTCATGATATGTATTGCTGTAATTTGGTCATTAGGGAGGTGCCTGTGTTTCTCTTATATTTCTGGTGGTTGTTTGAATTCCTCAAATGCTATTTAGCTGATGTAAATACACAATGAGTGGATTGGCTTGTTAAAGGTTCAAATGTAGATAGTGTTAATAATTGTAATTTGATCATTGCTTTGTTGGGTCTGGAATTGCATCAGAGCCCTCAGACCAAGATGGAAGGGAAACTAAGGCTGTTGATCATACAGCTGTCGTGCTAACTCTTAATATCACCATACTAGAATTATTTTGATGGCTTCTGCATTTGGAAGAAGTTTGAAAAATGCCAGTAGGATCTAGGTTTGGCTTGCTGGGATTCTCATATTTCCCCTTAGTTACAAATCCATTGCTAGTTCTTTGCTGCATCAGTGTTGGCCCCCGTTATTTTAAAAAGTGGCTGAGCTGATTAAACGTTTCCATCGTGGGTAAGGAAATACTTGATTAAGAGGAAGTGACCATTGGAAAAGTATTTTTGTATATAATTCTACCAGTGAAGAAAGCATTCCACCTTAAAAAAATGCAACATTTATGCTTCAGTTTCATGTGGAAGTAAACTTTCAAGTCACGTATGGAAACAGCTTTGAGACCTGAGAACCCTGGTGTCTGCATTAAGTGGTTTTTAATCTAAGTATATCCTGAACATCAGTTGATTACTGTGTTTTAGAAAATACAGAATTCGATAACTTGGAAGTCACTGAATGGGAAGCATATGAGGCTATGAATAGAGGGCAATCAATGTCTTGTACATCACCTTTGAAAAAATGGAGGCTATCCAAGCTCACACAGAGAGATGCAGCAGTCAACTTGTTAGAAGAAGAATATTTAAAATTGGTTGTATGACAGAACAACGCATACCATTACCATGGATGCCATTACAACACAGTTTTCACAAAGCATCTACCACTACAACACACATCTTTACCATGCATGCCACTACCACAAACTTACAGTGGTACATTACAAGTACTATTCCCATACGTACCACCACTACACATACCTTTAAAATGCATTTTTGTAATGTATTAAAATACATATTTTTGTAATTAAAAACATTAAAAAAATAAATGCTATTAAATGCCCAGGTTAGAAAAATCAAGGTAGCACAGTAATATTTTGACACACATAATCTACATAGAAGATTTAAAAAATCATGATGCCAGAGAGCTAACATCTTAAGAAACACGCTTACATTATTACATTTGCACACTAGTCCTTCTTTTATTGCAGACCTATATGTGTCCCCAACCAAGATGACTAACTTGAAATGTGGAGAAGGACGAAAACATTTTTTTTCACTAAATAAAATAAATATACATTCAGTCAGATTCTGAATCAAAGTAAAAAATACATTCCAATATATTCTTTATTGTAAATGATTGAATACCACTAAAAAAAACTATAAATTGAGCCATCCACCATTTTGTGCTCAGTGGTACACTGACTTCGATTGACACCACACACACCAGAGAGAGGAGAGAAAGACAAATTGCTATTCACACACTGACATCTATCCGCACAAGTAAGTGCAATGCTTATATTCAACATAATCATCATTAACTAGCACAATCCCCAAAACAATTATTAATACAATTTTTAAAAATAAAATGTACACAGACTATCCAGAAAAGCGTCACACTATATTTTGATTACATTTACTGGAGTGCTAACAAAGTAAGTGCAAATACTAGGCTGCTTGTAATTAAAAAACTAAGAATAAACCTCTAATTTAAAAGAAATGTTAATCAAATAAATAAGGTTACAGGACAGGTATTGGCGTATATATTTAGTAATCTAACTCTGCTTGGGAATCAACCTCAATGAAGGTGCTGGACAGTGACTGGGAGGCAAAATAACTATTCTTACTCCGCCAAGTTCTTACCTCAGGAAAGTGCTGGACAGTGACATGGGGGAAGTTACTATTCTAACTCTGCTGGGTACTTACCTTAGGGAAGGTTCTGGACAGTGTCTGGAGCAAAATGTATATTATAACTCTGCCAGGTACTTACCTCAGGGAAGGAGCTGGACAGTGTCTGCGCGCAAAATTACTATTCTAACTCTGCCGGATACAAACCTCAGGGAATGTGCTGGACAGTCTCTGGGGGCAAAATTACTATTTGAACTCTGCGGGGTACTTACCTCAGGGTAGGTGTTGAACAGTGACTAAGGGACAAAATTACTTTTCTAACTCTGCCAGGTACTTACCACAGGGAAGGTGCTGGACAGTGTTTGGGGGCAAAATAACCACTTTAACTCAGCTGGGTACTTACCTTAGGAAATATGCTGGACAATGACTAGGGGACAAAATTACTATTCTAACTCTGCTGGGTGCTTATCTTAGGAAAGGTGCTGGACAGTGACTGGAGGGAAATCTCACTATTGTTACATCACCACCCAATGCTTTCCTTTTTTCCAACAAACTTTGCAATCCCCAAAAATATTGGAAACTCTAATTGGAGTTAAGAAAGTTTACCAGGCCTCAGAAAAACAGTGAATGAAAAGATAAAAACCTTTTCAGGTAAATATTCTGTTAAAATCAATGCATAACCAAATGTAAAAACTTTATTTCTACAGGCTATAAAGAATAACGCCTAAATCTCTCTCACGTTTTCTCAGGGCTAATTAATTTTTTTTGTCCACAATAACAACAATGTTATAAATACCCACAAAAAAACATTTTCCCTTAGCAGCATTGGTCAAAAAAAAATGAAGTTACAGTTTTATACCATAGCATTCACAAAACTTCTCTTTTTTCAAACTTTTCAACAGATCACAGAAGAAATCACCAAAAACAAGAAACCAGCCACTGCAGAAACCAAAAGAAATTTCAACAGACTGCCAAAAACCAATTTAGGAAATGGTAAAATCCATTTTGAGTAAATACTCTATAAAATGCAATTACTAACCCAATATATTAAAAGGATAACTTTAGTTGTAATCGCAAAAGTGTCTCAAACAATAATGCAAAACATATTTCCAGTAGCAGGTTCATTGTTAACAAACAACATTGACCACGTTTTTAAAACATATAGGGGGTCATTCTAACCCTGGCGGTCGGTGATAAAGCGGCGGCCAACCCGCCAACAGGCAGGCGGTCCAAAAAATGGAATTCTGACCCTGGCGGGAACCGCCAACACAGCCCGCCACATTAACACTCCGACCGCCATGGCGGGACCGACAAACAGCACGGCGGTCACCGCCAACAGGCAGGCGGCAGACAATGTACCGCCCAGCCTATCACAACTCACCAATCTGCCACCTTTTCCGGGGCGGGAGCCCCGCCGATAAAAACACGGCGGAAACAGACTACGAACGGGAAAACGCTCACCTATACACACTCCACGAGGAAGGAGGACAGCATGGAGCCCGAATTACACATCCTACCGGCTATTGTCTACCTGCTCATCTACCAGGAGTACGAACGCCGGCGCAGACGACAACGGTGAGTACTGCACCTACGACACAGGGGAGGGGGAGGAGGAAAGCTTACAGGCACACACATACGCGATACACCCTCCCCCCCAACCCAACCCCCAATACCTACACACCAATGCAGAGCAACAAGTCAGATTGAAACCCCACAAGCCCCCCAGAAGAATGCAAAGACATAATTCAAATGAAGTTTAAAATTTATGTATAAAATAGGTTCATTTAAGTCATGGTAAATATGCCATATGAAATATACAAAAGAAATAATGAACATAGTGCAAAGTATAAACATAGTCAATAAGTCCTGCACAGTCCGTTCAATATCCATAGTCCGTGGGCCAATGTGTACAAACACATGGGCAAAGCCCACACAGGAGATCGGAAACCATTGGAGAGAACACTGCTGGGGCATCAGATGAGAAAACAACAGGCACCTCAGGGGGAAGGGAAAGGGGGGCACCTCAGCCACATGAGTCCACGACGCCAGATCCACGAGGGGCCTCCATGCCCACTGTACCATCCTGGGGAGTGCAAAGCCACAGTCCATCAGATGGATAACCGACTCCACTGGTATTGGAGGAGGCATGGTGCCCAGAGTGCTTCGTGAACACCTGCTCGACACAGAACCGGCACTGTCAATGGACCAGCGGTGCTTGAGACGGCGGTGCCCAGCGGAGCGGTGCTTGAGATGAAGGGCCCAGCGGAGCGGTGCTTGAGATGAAGGCCCCAGCGGAGCGGTGCTTGAGATGAAGGGCCCAGCGGAGCGGTGCTTGAGAGGAAGGGCCCAGCGGAGCGGTGCTTGACAGGAAGGGCCCAGCAGAGCGGTGCTTGAGAGGAAGGGCCCAGTGGAGCGGTGCTTGACAGGAAGGGCCCAGCGGAGCGGTGCTTGACAGGAAGGGCCCAGCGGAGCGGTGCTTGACAGGAAGGGCGGAGCGGTGCTTGAGATGAAGGCCCCAGCGGAGTGGTGCTTGAGATGAAGGGCCCAGCGGAGCGGTGCTTGAGATGAAGGCCCCAGCGGAGCAGTGCTTGACAGGAAGGGCCCAGCGGAGCGGTGCTTGACAGGAAGGGCCCAGCGGAGCGGTGCTTGAGAGGAAGGGCCCAGCGGAGCGGTGCTTGACAGGAAGGGCCCAGCGGAGCGGTGCTTGACAGGAAGGGCCCAGCGGAGCAGTGCTTGAGATGAAGGCCCCAGCGGAGCGGTGCATGAGATGAAGGGCCCAGCGGAGCGGTGCTTGAGATGAAGGCCCCAGCGGAGCGGTGCTTGACAGGAAGGGCCCAGCGGAGCGGTGCTTGACAGGAAGGGCCCAGCGGAGCGGTGCTTGGGAGGAAGGGCCCAGCGGAGTGGTGCTTGAGAGGAAGGGCCCAGCGGAGCGGTGCTTGAGAGGAAGGGCCCAGCGGAGCGGTGCTTGACAGGAAGGGCCCAGCGGAGCGGTGCTTGAGATGAAGGGCCCAGCGGAGCGGTGCTTGACAGGAAGGGCCCAGTGGAGCGGTGCTTGACAGGAAGGGCCCAGCGGAGCGGTGCTTGACAGGAAGGGCCCAGCGGAGCGGTGCTTGAGATGAAGGCCCCAGCGGAGCGGTGCTTGACAGGAAGGGTCCAGTGGAGCGGTGCTTGACAGGAAGGGCCCAGCGGAGCGGTGCTTGACAGGAAGGGCCCAGCGGAGCGGTGCTTGAGATGAAGGCCCCAGCGGAGCGGTGCTTGAGATGAAGGGCCCAGCGGAGCAGTGCTTGACAGGAAGGGCCCAGCGGAGCGGTGCTTGAGATGAAGGGCCCAGCGGAGCTCTTCACGGCGGGGCCCTGTTCAGCGGTGCCTGTCTTGGCGGGGCCCTCTTCAGCGGTGCTCCTCACGGCGGGGCCCTGTTCAGCGGTGCTCTTCACGGCGGGGCCCTGTTCAGCAGTGCCTGTCTTGGCGGGGCCCTCTTCAGCAGTGCTCCTCACGGCGGGGCCCTGTTCAGCGGTGCTCTTCACGGCGGGGCCCTGTTCAGCGGTGCTCTTCACGGCGGGGCCCTGTTCAGCGGTGCCTGTCTTGGCGGGGCCCTCTTCAGCGGTGCTCCTCACGGCGGGGCCCTGTTCAGCGGTGCCTGTCTTGGCGTGGCCCTCTTCAGCGGTGCTCCTCACGGCGGGGCCCTGTTCAGCGGTGCTCTTCACGGCGGGGCCCTGTTCAGCGGTGCTCTTCACGGCGGGGCCCTGTTCAGCGGTGCCTGTCTTGGCGGGGCCCTCTACAGCGGTGCTCCTCATGGCGGGGCCCTGTTCAGCGGTGCCTGTCTTGGCGGGGCCCTCTTCAACGGTGCTCTTCACGGCGGGGCCCTGTTCAGCGGTGCCTGTCTTGGCGGGGCCCTCTTCAGCGGTGCTCCTCACGGCGGGGCCCTGTTCAGCGGTGCTCTTCACGGCGGGGCCCTGTTCAGCGGTGCTCTTCACGGCGGGGCCCTGTTCAGCGGTGCCTGTCTTGGCGGGGCCCTCTACAGCGGTTCTCCTCACGGCGGGGCCCTGTGCAGCGGTGCCTGTCTTGGCGGGGCCCTCTTCAGCGGTGCTCCTCACGGCGGGCCCTGTTCAGCGGTGCCTGTCTTGGCGGGGCGCTCTTCAGCGGTGCTCCTCACGGCGGGGCCCTGTTCAGCGGTGCCTGTCTTGGCGGGGCCCTCTTCAGCGGTGCTCCTCACGGCGGGGCCCTGTTCAGCGGTGCTCTTCACTGCGGGGCCCTGTTCAGCGTGCCTGTCTTGGCGGGGCCCTCTTCAGCAGTGCTCCTCACGGCGGGGCCCTGTTCAGCGGTGCCTGTCTTGGCGGGGCCCTCTTCAGCGGTGCTCTTCACGGCGGGGCCCTGTTCAGCGGTGCCTGTCTTGGCGGGGCCCTCTTCCGCGGTGCTCCTCACGGCGGGGCCCTGTTCAGCAGTGCTCTTCACGGCGGGGCCCTGTTCAGCGGTGCCTGTCTTGGCGGGGCCCTCTACAGCGGTACTCCTCACGGCGGGGCCCTGTTCAGCGGTGCCTGTCTTGGCGGGGCCCTCTTCAGCGGTGCTCCTCACGGCGGGGCCCTGGTCAGCAGTGCCTGTCTTGGCGGGGCCCTCTTCAGCGGTGCTTGTCCTGTCTTTCAAGGGAGCCAGACCTGGCCAAGATTCCCTGCTTAGTCGCCCTCCGACCTTGCGGTAGCGGGCCCTCCTGTGATGGAGTCTTGTGCCCGTGGGTGTCGTCCGTCACACCCGGTATGGGGCTGGTGGGGCCCTCCTGGTGCGCTCGGCTGCTGCATGTCTTCTCCGCCCTGCTGCCCTTGCCCTCCTTCGCTGCAGCTCTCTGGCCCTTGCCTCCCTTAGATGATGTGGCAGGTGACGTGGCAAGGCCACTCTCCGTGGTGGCAGCCGTCTCAGGCTTTTCGCGCCGGCTCTTAAGTTTTCTTGTCCTCTTCCCAGGGGGTGGGGTGGCTGTCCCCTTGCTGCTGGCCGATGTTCCTTCCCTAGGAGCTGGTGGACTCCAATAGCCCTGCACTATGGTGATACTAGATGCAGGGCTGGTGGTGACTGAGGTGCTCTTTGAACTCTTACCAGATGGAGGGGGTGGGTCAGGTGATGCAAAGAGGTTAATTTTGGAGAGGAAAAGTTTTTTAGGAGCAATGGGAACGGTAGGTGCAGTGGGTATGGGAGTGGAGGAAGAGGATGTGGTTGTAGGAGAGTCAAGTGTGCTGTCTTTGGGTGCAGGTGCTTGGGCTGGAGGCTGTCGTGAGGTGGATGGCTGTTGGGTGGGTGGCTGCCTGCGTTTGTGTGGTTTGGAAGAGGGGGTGACAGACACAGTGGGAGAGGACACAGGGGACGTGTAAATGGCAGTGGGGGTGGTGACTGCACGTGTGCTGACTGTAATGGAGGGTGTGCTGGTGATGGAAGTACTGGCTGATGGTGGTGTGCATGCAGGTGTGAGTGGAGACGTCACAGGGAGGGAGGAGGGAGACGAGGAGGGGGACACAGAGGTGGTAGTGACTGTTGGCATGTCTGCATCTGGATGTTGTTTGTGTGAATGCTTGTGGGATCTGTGGTGCTTATGTCTGGATGAGCTGCCCTTGGGTGTTGAGGTGTGTGCAGGCTGGTCTGATGGTGTGGATGGGATAGGCTGAGGAACAGGAGACTGGGACTGGGTGGGGGGAGTTAGAAGAGGGAGGCTGGAGACAGGGACAATGGCTGACGTCAGTGCTGAGGCCAGAGCGTTGAACGATCGCTGATGGGCAGCCTGACCCGAATGAATGCCCTCCAGGTATGCATTGCTCAGATGCACCTCCCTTTCCACCCCCTGGATGGCATTCAAAAGGGTAGACTGCCCAACAATGAGCGTCCGGAGGAGGTCAATGACCTCCTCACTGAGGGCAGCAGGGGTAACTGGGGCAGGGCCTGAGGTGCCTGGGGCGAAGGAGATGCCCGCCTTGGTGTGCGAGCGGGCACGGGCGAACGCTGAGGGGCTGCTTGGAGGGCGGAGCTGGTGCGCTGGGTGGCGGCTGTACCTGTAGTTGCGGTGGGCACGGATGTTGCCGCCACCGCAAGGGAGCTCCCTTCCGAGGACGTGTCGGTGTCGCTGACGTCTCCACGGGTCCCCGTTGTGGAGCTCCCCTCGCCCTCCGTCTCACTGCTGAACTCGGAGTCCGTTGCATGGCCCTCCGGGGCCATGTGAGATGCAGCTTCCTCGTGCGCCGATGCCACTTCTCCTCTGCCTGATGATGCTAATGCACACATGCACAGGAAGAAAAAGAAAATGGGTGGGGGGGAAAAATGAAGACAGGTTGAGTGCATGCATTGGCAACACCGTTGGCGGAGAGGACAGACACAGAAGGCCCCTGAACTACGCTACGCAATCGGGGTACACTACTCAGTTCTTGTGACTAGGCCTACAGGTCTATGGACGACAAATGCACACATGGGTGATGCCGGACCATGGATAGCTGTACTTGGCACCCTACAGAGGTGGGGGGCGGGGGCACAGGGCCATGGCTAACGGAGGGGACTAGCCTACAGAAAGCGCCCTGGCCTTGAGTTACCCACAGCCCTCCTCCCCCACCCAGACACCTCCACTGCGCGCAAAGATAGCAGAATGTGCTGATACTCACCCCCTTGTGTCTGCTGTGATGTCCTCACGCGCCCATCCAAATCGGGGTAGGCCACCGCCAGGATCCGGGACATCAGGGGGGTCAATTGGCGGCTGGCACCCCTCCTACGTTGGGAGGCCATCCCCAGCAGAGACTCAGCGGTCTTTCTGGTCCCGCGGCGGATGTCCTCCCACCTCTTTCGGCAGTGGGTGCCCCGTCTGTTGTGGACCCCCAGGGCCCGGACGTCCTTGGCGATGGCACGCCAAATGTCGACCTTCTGATGGGCGCTGACCTATTTGACATGTACAGGGTGGGAAAGGAAATATCATCACTTTTCAGCATGGTAGATGTGAGTGGCCCCCCCTCCCCAACCTTGCCATGTGGGACATGTTCCCATCTGTCGTGCGTTGCCCTCCTCATTCGCTCCCCTCCCCACCATCTTACATACACCCCACTCAACACAGGCATAGCCCATTCAGCGTGCACCCTGTGTACTAACCTGTTGGTCTGGAGGACTGTAGAGTAGCGCATACTTGGGGAGGACCCCATCAACAAGTTTCTCCAATTCTTCGGAAGTGAAGGCAGGGGCCCTTTCACCAGTCGCAGCAGCCATTGTATCTCCCAGACCGAGGTCACAGCAGCACTTGCAGTATAGGTTCTCTCCTGTGGATGATCAGGTCTCGAGTGATTAATCAGATAGAAAATGGCGGTCACGCCCGCGGCGGTGCATACCGCGGCGGTGCGTACCGCGACCGCCGGCGCACATCGTCATTGGCTCCTGAGACCCATAGGGTTCAATGTTGACCAATGCTGCTTTGCGTCGCGGTCTTCGACCGCCTACCGCCACGGTGTGCCACGCCAGCGCATTGACCTCACATCCCACTGTCACACTTCACAGGTCAGGCAGCCGCCATTTCAAGGGCCCACATGGCATGAGTTCTACTGCGTCATACAGGCCTAGGCCTTGCATTGCCACTCATACAAGCCAATCCATGCATAGCGATTCGTGTACTGTGCAAGCTGTGTGAACGAACCTGTGGGTTGCTTGACTCTGTGCTCCATGTTGTCCTTCCTAGGCACCGTCCGCTGGGACTTGCGAGGAGAAGGATGAATCCTCCCGTGTATCGACCGCTGGTGGACCTGTCGACAATGGAAGAACGACATATCATACTTACATACCGGCTTGACAGAGCAACTATACATGAACTATGTGCCCAGCTGGAGCCAGACCTGATGTCCCCCATCCGCCAACCCACAGGGATTCCCCCTCTGGTGCAGGTTCTGTCAGTACTCCATTTTTTGGCAAGTAGGTCGTTTCAGACAACAGTGGCCATATCATCTGGGATGTCTCAGCCTATGTTTTCAAAGGTTTTGTCCAGAGTGTTGTCTGCCCTGATGAAATACATGCGGAGCTACATTATTTTCCCTGAGGTGGGCGAATTGGCTACAGTGAAGGGTGATTTCTATGCCCTTGGACATATCCCCAACATCATTGGGGCCATTGATGGGACCCATGTGGCTTTGGTTCCCCCCAAAGACAGTGAGCAGGTGTACCGAAACAGAAAAAGTTATCATTCGATGAATGTCCAGGTGGTCTGTTTGGCTGACCAGTACATCTCCCATGTAAATGCCAAGTTCCCTGGGTCAGTGCATGACGCGTATGTCATGCGAAATAGCAGCATCCCTTATGTGATGGAACAGCTACAGAGACACCGTGTGTGGCTAATTGGTGACTCTGATTACCCCAACCTGTCGTGGCTACTGACCCCAGTGAGGAATCCCAGGACAAGGGCAGAGGAACGCTACAATGAGGCCCATGGGTGAACTAGGAGGATCATAGAAAGGACCTTCGGGGTCCTGAAGGCCAGGTTTAGGTGCCTGCATATGACAGGGGGATCCCTCATGTACTCACCAAAGAAGGTGTGCCAGATCATCGTGGCCTGCTGTATGCTTCACAATCTTGCATTGCAACGCCAGGTGCCTTTTCTGCAGGAGGATGGTCCAGATGGTGGTGTTGTTGCAGCTGTGGAGCCTGTGGAGAGTGAAGAAGAGGAAGACGACGGGGACGACACGGACAACAGGGATACAGTCATACAACAATACTTTCAGTAGCACACAGGTAAGAAACAGCCACCCCAATTTACATTTACTTGAGGCCTCATGCGTCTCCACTGTGTTTCCCCCCAGTTCCTGTTAACTGATTTGTGACTTTCCCTTCCCTTTTCAGAGCTGTATGACCCACTGCCTGACTTCAGCTTTGTTTGCCCATGGACTAAAGCTTATTGAAATTGGTATGTTGTCATCACAAAGTAACTGGACATTATTGAACCATTATGTGTAATACATTTGTTAAGAGTACAAGCAGACTCCTGTTTATTTAAGTGGAATAAGTGATTTATTTAAAGTGCTAGATATAGGTAAATGATTGGGAAGCGGGGATGGGTGGGGTTGGAGTAATGTCCATGGCAGAGTCCAGTTCTCAGTCGCACAGGTGCATTGTCCATATGCCTGTGGAAGGATGGAGCAGGGGCAGTTCAAGGTTGGACAGGGTGACAATGTGGGACAGTGGGATGACATCAGGGGGTATCTTAGGCTGGCGGGGGTCTTGCAATCCTACTCTGTCTTCTTGTGAGATCTCAGGTTCCGCTTGCAGGTGGTTCTTCTTCTGCAGGAGGTGGGGTTCTGGTGGCCTGTCGTAGTGTGGGGGCCTCCTGTCCACTGGCGCCGGTGGAGGTGGTAGGCTGTTCCTGGCCTGGGCTAGTGACAGGGGCCCTTTGGGGTGCCACATGGTCCCGCAATGTGGTGACGATCTGGGTAAGGGCCAGGACGATGGTCCCCATTGCGGAACCGATGTTCCTCAGTTCCTCCCTGAACCCCATGTACCGTTCCTCCTGCAGTTCCTGGATCTCCTGGAACCAGGCCAGTACCGTCGCCATCGTCTCCTGGGAGCGGTGGTATGCTCCCATGATGGTGGAGAGGGCCTCTTGGAGAGTCGGTTCCCCGGGCCTGTCCCCCCCCCCTGTCGCACAGCAGCCCTCCCAGTTCCCCTGTGTCCCTGGGCCTCTGTCCCCTGGCCGGTGTGCCCACTACCACTGCCCCCAGGTCCCTGTTGTTGTTGGGGTGGTGGGTCAACCTGGGTGCCCTGTAGTGGTGGACACACCGCTGATTTACATGCCCTGGAGACAGAGGCATGGGCCCGCTGGGTGGGAGCTGTGCTGGTGTTCCCAGAGGGGGTTGGGTCTGGTGTAGCCTGTGGCTGTCTGTGGGGAACCGACGGTCCAGAGGTCCCCGATGGGCCGGGCTGGTCGTCTGGCTCCAGGGAGACAGAGCTGCTGTCATCGCTGGGGGCCTCTTCTGGGGGTGGGATGGACATCTCTGGACCCTCCGTGGCGGTGTGGTGGCGTTCGGGACCTGCAGGGGTATAAAGGTATGGTTATTGCTTCTGTGTGTGGGATTTCGTGTGATGGGTGGATGTCCGTGTACCCATGTGCAGGCATTTCCTTGTGGGGGCTTTTGTGAGGGTGGCTTGTGGGGGTGATGTGTGTGTGCAGTGGGCATGCTTTGGTGATGGGTGTCCATGCTTTGGGGTTGCATGCAGGGCTTGGTGTTGGGATGGGTGGGTTGTGATGGTGAGCCTTTTGCTAGGGGTTGGTGTGATGGGGAGGGGGTGAGGGTGGGGGTATGATTTGGCATTCAGGTGTGGTGGGGGTGGGAATCAGTAGTGAAGATTTGCCTTACCAGAGTCCATTCCTCCGCCTACTCCAGCGAGGCCCTCAGGATGCAGGATGTGCAAGACTTCCTCCTCCCACGCAGTAAATTCTGGGGGAGTAGGTGGGGGTCCGCCGCCAGTCTTCTGCACCGCTATGTTGTGCCTTGATACCATGCAACGCACCTTCCCCCGTAGGTCGTTCCATCTCTTCCTGATGTCCTCCCGATTGCGAGGATGCTGTCCCACCGCGTTGACCCTGTCCACTATCCTTTGCCATAGCTCCATCTTCCTGGCAATTGTGGTGTGCTGCACCTGTGCCCCGAAGAGCTGGGGCTCTACACGGACTATTTCCTCCACCATGACCCTGAGTTCGGTGTCACTGAACCTGGGGTGTCTTTGGGGTGCCATGGGGTGGTGTGGTTGAGGTGTGGGGTGGCGTTTGTGGTGATGAGTGTGGTGCGTGTGGTGGTGTGTGGTGTTTGGTGCGTGGATTCTGTGTGGGTGATGGTGTTGTGTGCCTCTGTGTTGTGGGATTCTCTATTCTGTGCTCTGTCTCTAGCCTTCGTCAATGATTTCGGGTGGTAGGGGCTTGTGGGTGATGTGGGTGTGTGTTTTATATTGTGTTGGGTGTGTGGGAGTGGTGTTAGTATGTGTATCAGGTGTGTGTATTTCGAAGTGACCAATGTGGCTGAGTTTTCTATGGGTGTGTGTATTTTGACCGTGGCGGTGTGTACCGCCAATGGAATACCGCGTTTGAAAGACCGCCGCGTGGATTTGTGGGTCGGAATGGTATGGGCGTATTTCTGTTGGCGTGACGGTGGAGGTTTGGTCAGCGCCATTTTTTCGCTGACCTTTGGTGTGGCGGATTATTGAGGATGTTGGGTTTTCGGCGGTTTGGCAGTTGCGGGTCAGAATGACCGTGGCGGTTTACCGCGGCCGCGGCGGTGTTATGGCGGCCTTCTGACCGGCGGTAAGCGCCTTTTACCGCCGAGGTCAGAATGACCCCCATAATTTACAAAAGTTTTCTTTTTTCCTATTTTTCTACACATCAATATACCATGGCTTCAAATATTCAGGCAAACTACGTGTAAACACAAAGAGGCAATGAACTGCTGAACTACGATGGCTCTCTTTATTATAAGGAGAGATTAACTGAACCCAGAAGTCATTGGAAGTGTGTGCAGTATTTCTCATTCCATTGCAAAGGCAGAGCAGTTAATCTGGGTGACACTATGGAAAGGACCACAAAGCATAACCACTCAGCAATGGACATCAAAGTTAGAGAGAATATTCAGCAAATAAAAATACTAGCATCCACCTCCAGTGAACCCTGTAGCTGAGTTTTGAGCGAGGTAGCCCAAATCACCCCCATGCATGTAGCTAATAGTATGCCTACAATGCCCAATTTGAGAAGAAAGGCCTAACGGCAAAAACAGGCAAGCAATCCACAAAGAGTCACTCCACAAACCTATTCTGGAATTAAGATTACCCCTGAATTAGCAGTTTTTTATACTAATGAACCTTTTCTCCGTTATGAAAATCATCTCAAAAGAATACTAATACTTAGCACAACCTATAAATTGGTAGCCCTTGAGAACAGTGACATTTAGATAATGGATGGGACTTTCAACTCAGCAACCCATCCATTCACCCAAATTTACACTGGTCATGCTAACATAAATCACACAACTGCCCCATTAGTGTACAGCTTACTGCCTGACAAGCAATCCTCAACATGCATTGAACTTTTATAAGTAATGAAGACCCAACCTATAAATAAAAGTCCTAGGAAAGTTATAATTCACTTTGAATTGCAAATGATTAATACTATAATTAAAAGGTACCCTGAAACACAAATTCACAGATGTAAAATTAAACAACGCATGCACTTTCCATGCATGCCTTTACAATGCAGTAAGTACAATGCGTGGTCATTAGCACGCATGCACTCACCACAAAATGTTTTTACCATGCATGTCTTTACGATGAAAATTTTGTAGTAAAGGCATGGTTGATGAAGGTATACTTTTCTGTACTTGCCTTTAAAACCTTTACCATACATACACATTTACCATTCATGCCTTTACAACGAACTTCGTTGTAAAGGCATGCGTGGTAAAGGTATATTTGTGGTAAAGCCATGCACAGTAAATGCATTGTGGTAAATGCATCTCATTGCATTTGCAACGCTGTAGGTGGTGTTTACCCAAATTCACTTGCTCAGGCATAGTGGCTTGAATTTAAAAAAACATCCTTAGCTGAGGAGTAAATGTCAAGCAGTAAACTACAGTATGAGTTGAAAAAATTAACAGCCTTGTGTTTTGTATCACTTGAGTGTGTGGATGAGTTCTACAAATCAATTACAGAATCTAAATATTTTATACAAAAAGAGGAAAAATTGGCTCCACTCCTAAATTATTTTGAGGACACATGGACTGGCCATCTAAGCAGGTCCATTCACAAGGGGAAGTCAAGGTTTCGCATTGACAGGTGAAACTGCTACTCAACCTGCTTAGAGGGTGGTGCAAAGACACACAATGCCATAGAGGAATGGTACAGTTAATTTGACAAATCAATCGGCAGATCTCACCCAAACCTTAGTATTTTTTTTAGAAATCTTGAAGAAAGAGCAAAGATTCCAAGAAATGGGAATTGCACAATCATTGACCAGTAGTCTGAACACTTGTGTTTCAAAAAAACTTAAAGAAATGCCTGAAAGACTATTAGCCAAAATCCATCAATTTTATTTTTTCTTTGATTAGAGCACCAGACTACCTGAATAGTATTGTGTACATCTTACACTTCTAACATGCACTAAAAACCTGTAGAATTACTTGCCAGTTTTATCAAAACTTACTAATTCAATTGACATTTTTAATTTTCTATTAACAAATTTAAAGAATAATAAGTGTTGCTACCTATACCTGTCTTTTTTCAACTCCTAGTGATATTTCAGTCCACCTGTTACCAAGAGTCCTAATTAGTGCAATAATCCAAAAAATGAAACCAACATCCCCAGAGAAGGACAACTCCAGCAAACTTTTTAAAAAAATCTCCACTGATTGGCAATCCATTAAAACAAAAAATAAAACATACAAGTAATCTGAAAATACAATTTCCTGAAACCACGAAAAGTAATACAGAAATTCCAGCAAGAACACCCAATCTCCAAAACTAAATTCTCAGAAAATGTCCAGTAGAATTCCATCCACAAATCGAGAGTTTCTCCAGCAACAATGTGATGCTTGCCTTGAAAAGTCACAAAACTTTTTAAAAAGCATCGCCAAAAAAGTAAAACATTGTTTTTTCTCCAAATAAGTCTAAAAGGGTTCTAACTCTTTTTTTTATCAACCTAATTCGAAAAAAAACGACTGCCCCATTGTGGGCATACAAACCCAATCTGCACATGGATGTAAAAGGGGTTAAAGCAACAATAAAACACAACTGTATACTGTACAACAACTACCTACCTCTCCCATCTCTCCTTACAATAAATCGAGCCACCTATATGTTTAAAAAAGTAAAGTACATTTCTCTTACCTGACCGCACCACTTGCTTGCATCTGATCTTGATTGCAATGCCTCACGACTGAAGAAACAGACATTAAACTGCTGATGTCAAGCCTGAAAGTAAAAATAAAAAAGGACAGTTTTTCCCATTGAAGTCAATGGAAAACCGTGAGAAAATACTTAAAAACAATAAAGTTATATGTTATGCACTTTTTAAATTTTGTTTTTCAAATGTAAGTTATTTATTTACTATTTCATAATTTATTTTGAAAATGTTATATTAAGTATTTTAAATAATACATTTATCTATTAATTTAAAATTTATAAAAATGTTTTAATGTTCATATATTTTATTTGTAATGGTGTTGTAGTTAAAAGTATATATTTTAGATATTTTACAAATTAATGTCACTCATTTTATAATTAACTATAATAGTAATCAAATATTAAATGTATCTTCAACCAATAATATTCATGATATTAAAAGAAATTCCCAAGTATTAATACACTTCCCCTCCCAACACTGCTATATGCCTTGCATCATGTCCCTAAAGGTTTGTGTTACACTTCAAAAAGTATTTTAAATAAATAATTTTATTACTTTAAATCGTATATTTCAATGTATATAAATTAATACTGGACTATTAAAAGGAATCCCTAAACATTAATACACTTCCCCACCCAATACATCTATATTCCCTGCATCCCATCCCTAAAGGTTTGTGTTACAGTCCAAAAATATTTTAAATAATTTTATTACGTAAAAATCATATATTCTAAAGTGTAGAAACTAATATCCTGGTATTAAAATAATACCCAAGTATTAATCCCCCCAGAATTAAACCACTTGCATCTCGTCCCTAAACGTTATATATATAATAATAATAATAATCATCATCATAGTAATAATGTACAATGTATATTAATGTTTAATCAGGTATTAAAACTAATTCTGAATGATCATTGTTGTTATTATTCTACCAATAAATATATCATATACTTATCTATAAATGTATCTATATACTTATCCAATAATGCCTTGTTAAGACATGCATGGTAAGTGTATATAGCTATAGTGCTTGGTAAAGACATGCCTGGTAAAGACATGCGTAATAAAGGTATATGCATGATAATGACATGCGTGGTAAAGACATGCATGGTAACAACTTTGTAGTAAATGTACTGGGTTGTTAAGACTGCGTTGTAATGGATGTTCCCCCTTAAATCAGGTGACCGCTAGGTGGGTAGCAACTGGAACTAAAACATCCTAACTAGAAGTTATTGTCCCTTAACAATGCTTGTAATCACGTCTTGGCAACGCAAGGGAGAATTTGCAAAGTAGGTCACAAAGCTAACAAGCTGTTAGCATTGGGAAAAGAGATGAGGGAAACAGATGGCTGGGACAACCTATAGCTGTTGATAGTGTCTTAGTTTGAGGTAATGCCAAATTCATGCCCTGAATATCATGGTCTTCTGATTGAGGTCTGTAATAGACAGGTTAGCAGATTTTTGGTTGCCAACACTGTTTAATACTGCAAAAGAAGAGGGTAATTTTCCCTATGACCAGGGCATGACTACAGTGGTAGTTAAGCATAGGGAAGAGTAACTCATAAATGAATGTCATCACATAGACCAATTTAGCTCCTTCAAGTAGAGGTTAGCATACTTGCACCTCTCGACTTATGCTCTAGACTAAGTAGAATCCTGGAATCCCTGAACTATCCTGATCATTCAGGATTACTTCTTAGATGGAAGGATGAGCCTAAGATTCAGGCAACTGTATGACATCTGGTATAAGTTATGGAACTGCCATTGGTGTTTTCTGAGGATGCAGCCAAAGGTTTTGATTTGGTACAGTCTTGTCCATAAAAGACGTTGGTCCCTTGTTTTTTATCATGGCTTAGGTTACACTTTACAAAGCCAGTGTTAATGTAAATAGTACTTTGTCAGGTTCCTTCATGCTGGAAAGGGGTACTAGACAGGGGAGCCTTTTGTGTTTCATGCTCTTTTTTCCAGCCCTACAGCCCCTGGTTTGCTTGATTAGGAAGGATGCTTTTGTTTGGGGCCTCAGGTGGGACAGACCACCATATGTGAGGATATTGCTCTAAGTAAAAGATATTCTCCTTTATAATGTTGATCATGAGATACTAGTAACAGACTATTATAGAATTTCCAGGTTTTATGGAGGTAACTGGATTTAGAATCACTTAGAGCCTCATTATGAGTGTGGCGGTCTTCAGACCGCCACACTCTCTGTGGCAGTCAGGACCACCATTGCTTGTGGTGGTCCGACCGCCACATTAAAACTGTGGCAGTCAGACTCCTAGGGAACCACCAGCAGCGCCAGGATCGGCTGTGGCAGAGATCTTAATCCGCCAGGGCTGCGCTGCATGCTGCCCTACGGATTACGACCTTGTTCACCACCAGCCTTTTCATGGTGGTAACACCACCATCAAAAGGTTGGTAGAGAACAGATGCAGGGGCCACTGGGGGGGCCCCTGCATTGTCCATGCACTTGGCATGGCCAGTGCTGCCCTTACCCTTGCTCAGCACTGTTGCAATGTTCACTGCCTGCTTTGAAGATAGTGAACATTGAGAGGGTGCTGGTGTACCCTGTAGGCTACAGCATTGCTACTGGCTTGATTATGAGCCAGAGACAATGCTATAGTCTGTTTCCTGCTAGGCCGGCAGTCCCACTGACCTAGCTGGAAACTCCCAATAACTCCGGCATGGGGCTTGCCACGAAGGCGGCGGCCACCCTGTCGGGAGTTTGGCGGACAGATTTTCCCATCTGCCAAACTCCTAATTAGGCCCTTAATCTGTACTCTATCCACTGACTCCTTCGTTTCCATACCTGGGATTCTAATGCCCAGTTAGAATAGAGGAGAGGCACTTTAAATATTTTGGCATATGTATATCACCTGAGGTTAAAAAAATAATAATATTTGTTTGATCATAATCAAAATAATGCATTAGATAAGTTTATGGAAGACGTGCGTCATTGGAGAATGCTATTACTCTCTCTTAGGCCTTCTCCAGAACACACCCCACTGGATTCCGAACAATTTTATTAAGCTTTTAGATTTTGAGTTGTGTCTGCTGTTTTCAGTGATGACAGTCCTAAAATCTCTCATTATTATTATTAGAAATTTGTAGAGCACATAGCTACCCTGACAGGGTATCCCAGCACTAAATATGTCATTGTAAATCGAACGGACTACTGCCACACACAAACTCAGAAAAGCCAGGTCTTTAAAACTTTTGGAAAGCCGAGACAGATCGGCAAGATCTCTAACAAGTACACAAAGTGTTCCACAGCTTGGACCCAGGTAGGAAAAAGACCGGTCCACTTCCAAAAGTCTCCACACTCCTGGGAATGTGGAGAGATTGGTATTGCATGAGCACAGAGGGCGATTCAGCTTTTAAGGTGCTTGTAAGTTTACTGTGACTGTGAGGGCTCCTTTCACTCATTCGCCTTACTAACGTGACTTTCAGGAAGCAGTACAATTCTCATTATTGAATGACATACCATTCTTGCATCAAAACCTTTCGGGACAATAGATAGTTTGTTTGGCCTCAAGCACAACACATTGAAGAAATAGACACATATACATGTGTCCAACCTTGAAAAAGTCTTGTAGATGAAACCTGTGTCTGCTGCCTTTGGAAGATATGTTGTTCTGATTTATGAAGATTAAAAGAAGAATAAAAGGCAATAACATTTCCAAACTGTTTCTCATTTTTACTGCTGATGTATCAAGGTCTTTTCTAACAATAGTGGGACATCCTGTGGGGCCCCAGTACCTCTTCTTCGTGGAACAGGTTAGACTCACAGCCAGGGATATGAAGATTGTTAATTTTACACTGATACTGAGTTTTAAAGATAATTGCAATTCCACCCCTTTTCCTTCTCTTGCGATCTGGTCTAACTGTGCGACACTCTGAGGGTAGCGTAGCAATATTATCTGGCACCGAGACATCATTGAGCCAAGTTTGAATTAAAAAAGGGCATCCAGCACACTTTCCATTAAAAAAAGAAAACATTCTATTTGATGCTTGGCTAGAGAGCAACAGTTAATATTAAATAAAACTGGTAGAAGGTGTTTTTAAGCTCCGACAGGGCAGAGGCTTTGGGTGGCACAGAATGATAGATATCTGAGGGAGGGGTATGCATCTACCTCTGTGTTTCGAATGCTGAATATAGAGAGAAAACCCTCAAATCACAGTTGGGAAATCTCAGATTTTCTGTAGCCTTATTTACAGTGGAGAGACATAACTGTGGGGTTGCTGGATACAGGGCTAGTAGTTTGGCAGCAGAGTAACTAAGTCTGAGTGACATAAAAGGTTCAGCGTTTCTGGCTGCTGGACCCATTTGGGCATGGACAAGCACAGACAGGCTTGCCCTTGGTGCACATGTGGCACTCCAGCGAGGTGTCCAGGGGCGGCTCCTCCATGAGGGCGGAGGAGCGTCGCCCCACCAGCCAGCAGCGGCAGCTGCAAACCTTTTCCCCAAAAACGATAAGAAACTGTTTCCCAAAGACTGCCGGGTAAGCGGGCGAACTGAAGTCCTCCATATTACGAGTCACTAACAGAACACTGTTTCAAAAACAGCCAAAAATCTGCAATTGGCGGCCTGACCGACTGCTGGAGAGATGTGCTTCCACAACCAGCACCATCACGCCGACAACATCCCACCCTCCATATTACGATCCACAAATCAGCAACACGGTCTTTGCACGGCGGTAATCGATTGGTGGTCTGAATTACCGCAGTCACAAACGCACCTCCACCAGAACACACCACCACATTGAACAATGCGAATACCCTCACCTGATACACATACACAGCACACACACCTCATGACAGCACAATATAACATACCCCTACACACACCCCCAATCCTTTGCATAGAGAAACATTTGACAGAGAGAGATGGGACCGCACCAACGGAAGAAACTGCACCAGGACTTCATAGGCACCATCACATTGATCACATATCACACAAGACACAACAGCATCAGCAACACAACAAGCACATCACCACTGCACACAAACACCACAAACCACACGCACACCCTAGCACTCAACCTCACCCCAACAAACAGCACACCCAGCATCCCTGCACATGACCCACCCTACCACCCAATACACAACCATCATGGCACCACAAAAACACACATGATTCACAGACGAGGAGTTGAGGGTCATGGTTGACTAAATCATCAGAGTGGAGCCACAATTGTGTGGAGCACAGGTCCAGCAGACATTTATAGCACGGAAAACGGAGTTATGGCAGAGGTTCGTCGACAGGTTGGACACAGTGGGAAACCATCCACCCACAAGGGAGGACATCAGGAAGAGGTGGAACTACCTAAAGGGGAAGGTGCGTTTCATAGCACCCAGACACCAGATAGCCATCAACAAGAATGGCGGTGGACCCCCACCTCCTCCCTCTGAGTTAACATAGTAGGAGGAGAAGGTCTTGCCTGTCCTACATCCAGAGGGTCTAATGGGAATAACAGGAGTGCTGGTAAGTCAACAGCACTCCCTGGGCACTTTGTACTCCTGCACAACATGTACCCCCACCACCCTGACAACCCCCTCACACCACCCTCTTGCACCAATTCACCCTGAATGCAACACCTTCCAATGCATGCCACACCTCCCCATTAACTCCATTCCCACATAGCCCCACCTAGTGCATGGATTTCTCATACTGCAGCAAGTACTACAACTACAACAATGCAACACTCCCAACGATTGTAGAACTGCTAATACCACTCTACATTTGGACACCTGAATGTATAACCATGTCCCCCCCTCCACCATCAAGAAAATATGAATCAGTACATGGCAATAACAGCAGTCAATACCACTGTCAACCATATAGCAAAATCATACAATAGCAACTTCCAACAGAGCCAAAAAGTCACCATTGTCAAGACACTGTCAGTGCCATTACTGGTCAGCAATTGCAAGCAGTGATAGCAAACAACCATGTGTACCACAACTACTATACCATCATGTAACCCACTTCCTCTCACTCCTCAGGTATCCCTTGTACTGCCACACAGCAGAGGATGCCAGAGACACAAAGCCAGCTCCTCGAAGTAGGACCTATAGTGGAAGAATACCCTGGATGTCTGGAAAGGGACGACTTACCTAGCTTTACTGGCCAGTCCACCACCACCAGCCTCACCCTGCCAACAACTGAATCCTTCTTCCTTGTGGCACCTATAACAGAGCTGAGTCCACCTCCCCAAACCTGTGTCCCCAGGACAGATCAATCATCAGTGTGCCCCACAGTGCAGGGACCGGAATCGACACCCGAAACCCAAGACAATGAAGGTCCTTGTGTCAGTGGGATGGGGCACACTGTGCCAGGGGCACAGGGAGAAAGGGCCAGTGGGAGGGCAACTGTGGGCAAAGGGAGGAGGCAGCAACCCGACCCTACTGGCCAGGAGGCCAGCTCCAGAGTCCTGGGAGCCTTCCAGCAATCCCAGGACATGATGGGCCAGATACTCACCACCTTGAGGAAGAAGCAGAGGCTTCAGAAGGCATACCATCAGGAGGCCATGCAGCAGTGGCAGGCACCCATTGCCACCATGTTCTCCATTGTAGGGGTGCTCACTGAACTCACCAGAATCCAGTGTGCATCCTCCAACCAACAGCATGCCCCATCCAGTAGTCTAACATCTGTGCCCTCAACATCTGCCCCAGCTACTGGAATGGAGGTATAGCAAGAGGACCCACACACCATGAGCACCCCTGCCCCTGCAGCTGAGGAACCCCCCACCACCCGCAGAAGAGGTCGTCCATCCAGATATCCTGCAGGAACTGAGGCCAAGACCAAACATACCGCCAGGAAGTCATCCCCCTCCTGAACATTCTCCATTGTGTGCCACTGATACACCCTGTTGACTGTCCAATGCCAAATACCATTTTCCCTTGGCTCATGGATACAGGACCTGTGGAACCAACAGCTGGACCACCTACTCTGATGATTTCAGAAACCATGACCCCACTCCTCAGAACTGTGATGGTAAACACAAAATAAACACTAATCAGCACAAGTAATGGTATATGTGTCTTCATTGTTCAAAGTGATATCTTTGCTAACAAACAGTAATCAAATACACATATCTGTGCAACAAGCTTGTCAGATTTAACAGGAATTCCCATCAGGTGTGTCAGTACATCCATATGGCAGTAACATCCAATGGCAAGGGTGCCAACAGTCATGTCACGATGCAGATTGTAAACACACATGTGGCCTGATCAGAAACCAAAATGGGAAAAAGGTTAAATGAAGTAACACATGTAGCCCATCATAATACACATACAGCAGTATTTCACATACACAGGATACATGCTGCAGCGAATAGAGCACCACATGTCTACAGGCTAGGACTGTCAGTCATGCACATGCAAAGTAATGGCATCATTCCATATAGCTGACACCCCACCAGTAAACTACCTTGTATACTCAATAACCGGTAGAAGCCAGACAAAAGCTTAGAGCACAAAATCATAGGGCTGCTGAGCAGGACAAATCAAAGATGTTTACGTTCCATTGTCTTATCAATTCAGACTTATGACCATTCAACTTGAGCACATCTGTGAGGAGGAAATGTAATGGCACCAGCATTTATCACATGTGTCTTCCAGCATAGTATGTACACTTCCCCTCATGTCAACTCAGCATCCCTTCTGGTTTGAAAACAAAGATGGAAGGGAGTAGTTTCCTTGATGCGTACAACATTGAAGCACAAAGGACACATCTCCCATTTTGGGTTCAACGGTTCATTAAACTTTAGACCCCAAATACCTGAGAATAATTGAAATTATTGGCGAATTAGGTCAGTCCTCTTGTCAGCTGCCTCCTCCTCATCTGCCTCTTCGTCAGTATCAGGGTCACCAGCCTCAGCCACAGCTCCTGCAGCAATGTCCCCCTCCTTTAACGTGGAGGCCACTTTGTTGTCAGGTGTCAAGTTGGGGCCAGGAACTCTGCCCATTGTGTCTGGGACAACTGAAAAATTTGGACTGACCATTAGGCCTCTGTTGTGTATGGTTTTGTTATTATATTCAGGCATGATCTTAATATATCTGCAACAGTCATCCGTTGGTGTTGTGGTTTACGTGCTTGTCCTGCCTTTCCTTTATGATTTATGTGTTGTGTATGTGCGATTTGGTGCGTGTCTTGGGTGTATGTGATGTGTTTGTGTAGCAGCATGAGTTGTGCGGGTGAGTTGTGCTATGGACTTGTTGTGATGTGTCGTGTTGGTGTTGTGTGGTATTGTGTGGTGGTGGTGTGTGTGTTGTGATGCATCTGTGATGTACTTTGTGTGTTGGGTGGATGTGGTATGTGATGTGACCTGTTGTTTGTCAGTGTGATTGTATTGCTTGTGTACTGTTGTTAAGTGTTGCTGGCAGTATGTGTTTTCCTGTGGAGGTGTGTTGTGCCTCTCTGCCGATGCATTTGTGTGGTTATGTTGGTGTTGTGGTTGTGTGACTCAGTCGTGCTGTGTGTGGATGTGTCTGACAGTGGCAGTGGTGTGGGTATGCAGTGTGGTGTGTGAATGACATATGTATGTTGGACATGGTGTGTGTCCGTAGATGTGTGTGTGTGCTGGTAAGGTAAGTTTGTTTGCGTATGTGTGGCCTTCTCTGTCCATGCAGGGTGTGTTGTGTGTGGGTGTGTAATTCTGCCTTTCCCTCCAGTGTGTGCCAGGCGGGGGTCCTTACGGTTGTCTTCATCGTTGTCCCTGGTCCTGAAGGTGTCTGGCAAGCTACAACGTGGGAAGACTTGCAGTTCATTAGCCATGGCGGGCGCGGACACGTCTGTGTACGGGGAGGTGAGTGTCTCCTTTTACACTGCCAGTTTCCGCCAGGCTCTTAGTGGCAGTGGCAATGTCCCGGAAATCCTGGCGGTCTGATAACTCGTAATATGGTGGGCGGAAAATTGGTCCCCAACGGCCTGGAGATAGCTGCTGCTTTCAGCGGCGGTCTGACTGCACTGGCGGTACTATTGGTGTCTTGTCTCGTCTCTACTAGTACTGGCAAATGGAACGGCTTTTCGTGGCAGATTGAGCTCTCCTTTAGAGTAGAAAGACAATCGATGGGTCCCCATGGATTTTTATCAGCTCTGCATGGTATGAGGAGGCTGACAGGGATACCGGAACACATCTTGTCAGTGTAGAGGGCTTCAAAAGCATGCATAGGCTGGAAAAAGAGCTTGACGAAACATGAGAAAGTGATAATCTTGAGGAGGCAGTGCAAGTGAAACGATTTGACAAATGAGACCTTGTACTTCTGAATATTCAAGACTGAACAGATTTAAAACATTTTAACAACCGAAAATCCACAATAGATTATCAAATGCTGGGCTGTTACACTATTAGCAGCTAAGTCACACTTTGGCTTCACACATCCCTTGGGAAACACAAATCAAGGTATGGTCTCTGTTAGACAACTTAGGGCCAGATGTAGCAAAATGCTAATTTGCGACTTGCAAATTGCGAGTCCCTGCGACTCGCAATTTGCAACTCGTAAATTGGAATGCAGTACGGTGTCTCAGACACCGATTGCGACTCGCTATGGGGTCGCAATGACCCACCTCATTAATATTCATGAGGTGGGTTGCTAATTGCGGCCCCATAGAGAGTCTAGGCACTGGCAAACATGGAGGCCTGCTGTAGTCAGCAGACCTCCATGTTCGTGACTGCTTTCAATAAAGCAGTTTTTTTTTTTTTTAAGTGTAGCCCGTTTTCCTTAAAGGAAAACGAGCTGCACTTAAAAAAAAAAACGAAACCTTTAGTTTCGGTATTTTTTAAGGGCAGGGAGTGGTCCCTTGGACCACTCCCTGCCCTGAAAAAATATTTGTGGGTCCAGTCACAAAGTGGAAGGGGTCCCATGGGGACCCCTTCCAATTTGCGAGTGGGTTACCATCCACTTCAAGTGGATGGTAACTGCGACTCCATTTGCGACCGCATATGCGGTCGCAAATGGAATTGCATTCCACTCCGAATCGCAAATAGGAAGGGAACACCCCTTCCTATTTGCGAGTCGGAAATGCATATTGCGAGTCGGTACCGACTCGCAATATGCATTTCTGCATTGGGAAACGCGAATAGCGAGTCGCAAACGGCAATTTTTGCCGTTTGCGACTCGCTATTTGATTCCTACATCTGGCCCATGGTCCTAACAGAGTTATTAAATAAGAAGATGGTTTCTTATATGTGAAAAACCTTAATCAACAATACACCTGACATTTGAGGAACGTTTTGAGTGAGATGAGCTACAGACTGGTGGCAGATATGAATGATGCAGACTTGGTGTAAGCTTGTCAATAGCTTAGGGAGCAAGCTATCAGAAAGCGGTCCAGGTTCATTCAAATTAGGATTCTGCGTTCATTATAATAGTCAAGAATTCAAATAGTTAAATTTGGAAAGGTTGTTTTCAATCTATGCCTTAGAGGATGTGAAGAGGTGGGGACTATTCCCATATTTTATTGTTGTGTCATTAATTCAAACCCTTTTGAAAAGGATTCACTGTTTTCTGTCACAGTTAACGAACATTTGTGACTGCGCAAAGCTTGTTTGACTCTTGCCTTGCTGAATTGTAAGCACTGAACGTGGGAGGCTGTTTTAGCTGTTTTTTGAGGAAAGACAAACCTTTTTAGTTCCTACTAAGCAGGTGGAGCAAGCTGTCTAGTTGCAAAATACCTTTTATGGGCTTACAGAACTTATAAGCATATAGCCCAGCCACTGCTTATCATTGGTTGGCGTTTATGTCATTTTCGTTTGCTTCCTTTTTATTAAATGCCTTTTCTTTTCATGTCTTGTCCATGTTGTGTTTGCCCCTCCTCTGAAGCATAGAATCTTTACCAACCCTATGATTGGCTGACTAATATCAGTCACTCAAATATGTTTATTTTGGGGTATTTGTATTTATTATTTATAAAGTGCATTCAGACCAGAGGTATTGAAACGCTAAGGTGACTCTCCTCGATTCTATTGAGAAAACAGGTAAGTTTTAAGTTACCTGTGAAATAAAAGCAGGGACTCAGTCCCTCTAATCTGGACCGGTAAGGAGTTCCATAGTTTAGCTGCAGCCAACGAGAAAGCCCGATCTCCCCATTTAGCTTTATAACAAAGGGGCACTAGGGCCAGCCTGCGGTTTGCCCACCTTAGAGGATGATGTGGACGGTACCATTTAAGAACTTCTTGCAAATGTCCTGAACCATTAGAGTGTAATGCTTTATCAGTCCGACACAATGCCTTGGAGGAGATAATTTACCTTACTAGCAACCACTGAAGCTTCTTAAGCCCCTCTTTGACGGCTGAATACCTTGGCACACCTAGTACCAACCGGGCAGCTGCATTCTGGATCAACTGTAGTTTATTCAGTGATGCCTGATTTGTATTAAGAAACAGTGCATTGAAATAGACCATTCTTGATGTTATAAGAGCAAGAACCACCATCACTCTCAGCTCTAGTGGTATGAATGGCAAAACTTTTTCAGAGTATTCATCACCTAAAAACACACCCTCACTATTTTATTGACCTGTATATCAAAAGTCAAAGAGAAGTCAAACATTACCCCCAAATTACATTTTTGCCACTGTCATGGGGATAGGCAGAGTGCAACAGGACTCAAGCCACCATCTGCTACTCCAAAGATGTCTTTGTCTCAAAAATCAGTATCTTAGTTTTATCTCTGTTCATTTTCAACCTATTCTGGCCCATCCAATAGCATAGGGCCACTTGTACGAAGCAAAAAATCTGTGAGTCGAAAATAGCGACTCCATGCAAATCACAATTCCCGACTCGCAAAACAGAATATAAGAAAAAATTGCAATTCAATTTTGCGATTCAGTGCCGAGTCGCATTGCAATATGGGAAATCGCAAATCGCGATTTCCTAAACTGCACATGGGGGTTTAACCAAATCGCAAATTGCGACTAAGTCGCAATTAGCGAACGGGTGCAAAAGAAAAGAGAAATTACACTTCCTGGTGCTGGATGATGACCTCAGAACCAGAAAGTACCTCCCATGGAAGTGGGAGGAGTCTAGCCAGGACAGACAGCAGAGGCACACCAAGCTGAGAGAAGCAAATGCAGCCATGGCAAGCCAAACTAAGGAGGCAAACACTGCAGGGAGGAATAGAAAGCTTAAATTCTCTGACAAAGAGTTGGAGGTCCTCACTGAGGAGTGCTGCCTACACCATGAGGTCCTGTTTGGAAAGGCAGCAATGAGTGTCCCTGACACACAAAAAAAGAAGATATGGCTGGACGTACAAAGCAAGATAAATGCCATTGGAGTCACTCACTGCTCCATCGAGGAGGTGCACAAAAGATGGTATGACCTCAGGTCAAGAACCAAGGAAAGAGTTGCAGAGGTGTTGAAGGAGGCACATGGAACAGGTGGGGGACCATCCACAGTACCACCACCCACAGCAATAGAGAGCATCGTGGAGACCATCCTGGAGCCAGAGGCTGTTGTTGGATTTGGGGACCTGTACAGCTCAGCACCTGGGACCTTCAAAAGTAAGCAGCAAATCTCACTTATTTACAATATTCAAGGCATCACGCACACAACCACAGTTCACAAAAACGTGCATCATCCAAAGTGTTCCAAGCCAATATGCCCACCTCAAGTTCAGTGCATTATGGGTAATGTAGTACAGTAGTCCAGGTTTTGAGGAACATTTATTTTGATAAGCCACACATCTGAGAGGCACTGACAGTGTATACCCTGTGTTCTACAGGTCTCCCTCAAGTATCCACTGATGACCCTAGTGTGGAGGGAGATGAAAATGCTACCATGACAGCAGAAGAGGCAGTCAGCATTTCTGCAGGGGAGTGCAGCACCACACCAATTGTTCCCTATGCACATGAGACAACAGAGGAGACAGATGTTGACAATGAGGCAGCAAACCTGACACCGGGGCCACAGATGGGTCTGGGCGCAGAAGGCATCGTCTGACACATGATGCAGATGAGGAGGATGTCGCAACACAACAATTCCTTGGGCTGGAGGCATCCCTACTCAGCAGTCACCGCCTGCAAAACAAACACATGCGGGTGATGAACAGGAACCTGCACCGAATGCAACAGACCCTCACACAAGGATTTAGAAATGTCGAAAACCAATTATCCACCATGAACACCAACATGGTCAACCTCACCACTGCCATCAATGAGCTATGTAGGGAAATGGTGGTGGATCGGGTCCATGCAAGGTGCAAAGAGCACAACACAGCTGCACGTTTGGACCGGCTCAGTCAGTCCATTGGCCGCCTAGCCACCACAACTACCTGCCTGTCAAGACGCACTATCACGCTTCAGGTTAAACTAGGGCATTTTGCTGGAGATGTGGCAAGGGGACTAGGGTGCATTACTGCTGCTGTTGACCTCATTCTTACCTCCCAGGCAGCAAGAGGTACTGGTGACACCCCTCAGGACAGTGAGGACATATCAAGTGTAGGCAGTGTTTCTGCCTCAGATGCCCTCACCCTGCATAGTAGCAGTGCCCGCCAGACATCTGTGAACTAACCAGGCACAGGCCATGGTGGTCGTACCCGTAGGAAGGTGTGATGTTGTCTCCCTAGGTTTAGCCTAAGGCACATGAGTGGAATGTGTTAGGTTTTGTCACATAAGACTTGTTTACTGCTGGCTATATGCCACCATTTACATTATGCACTCCTGCCATTAAAGGATATTTTTGTTTTGCACAACCTGGCTATGTGTGTCTTTCTTTTGTGAGTGCTGTTACAGTTGGCACTTACCTGCCAAAGTAATGAGTTGCTATGTAAATCTGTCTCCGTATGCCCTCTATTGCGATGCTACCATCCCCAGGCTATCGTTGTGGTGGCTCCTGCTTCTCATCCTCCGAATCGGTGTCATCTAGGGTGAGATGTAGCCCACGTCTGGTTACTATGTTGTGTAGGATGCCATGTTGCCACAATCTTGCATGCAGTCTCTGGGGCATACTGGAGTGCACCTCTACTTTTGTGCAGGCATCTAAAACGTGACTTCAACATGCCAAAGGCCCTCTCATTGACGGTCCTGGTGTGCCGATGGCCAATATTGTTGCGCCTCTCCTTCTGATTGGCAGGTGTAGGTATGGGGTGAGTATCCATGGCCTCAGAGCAAATGTACTGTCACCTGTGTCACAAAACAGCAGATATGAGCATGGCTTAACATGGTTATGCACTGACATTTATTTATGACATTGGTGTGTACTACACAGTACCTAATAAATATCCATCATCAAACTCCAAACGTTCTAGGCATTGGTGTATCCCACTGTGCCTGAAAATGTACGCATCATGCGTTCTCCCTGGAAGTTTTGCCACTATATCAGTTATGACATTATGGGCATCACATACCACCTGGATGTTGAATGAGTGAGTACATACACTACTGCGGAACACATATTCCCGATTTGCAGGAGGACATATGGGTATATGTGTCCCGTCCACACACCCTATTACATGGGGAAAGTTTGCAATTCTGTAGAAGTCCAATTTGGTGTTGTGTATTTCCTCCGCATTCCAGGGAAGGTAAATGTATCTGGACAGGTGTGCGAGTATGGAATCTAAGAACCGTCTAAAAAATAATGACAGGGCACTTTAGGACACCCCACCAGCAATAGCAATCACCCCCTGGTAGCTACCCGAGGCCAAGAGGTGCAGTGAGCACAGCATTTGCACATGTGTGGGGATGGAACAGCTGCTCAGGGTTGGGCTTTCTAGCTGAGGTTTGAGCAGCTCAATGATCTCTAAGATGACTGAGCTGCTCAGTCTATATTTCTCATATATTTCCTCCTCAGTCTGTTGAAATATGGTCTGCCTAGTTCTGTTTATCCTCTCCTGTCTGCGCCTCCTCCTCCTCTGCTGGGCAGCCTGGACTCACCTCCTCCATGCAATCACGTAGAGTGCAGCCATTTTGAAAAACCCAGATGCCTTCCGGGTCTGCTTTAATACTTTGGTTCTGATTACCACCTGTTTGGAATCAGTGGTAATCTGGGTGTGCAAAATGGCCTGTTTGCGACTAACTGCAATTTGGGACTGCCTTGTACATTCATTTTGCGAGTCGCAAATTTCAATTTCTTATTTGCAAAACCCAAACTCGAGTCACAAATGTTTGCGATTCGGTAATTGGTTGCATCGCTAATTGGAAATCTGAAATGGAGTTTGTACAGACCATTTTGCACGGTCACAAATAGCGCTGCAACCAATTTGCGAGTCGCAAAACGTACGTACATGTGGCCCTTACTTCCATCATATAGGCCTGGAATCTGTTTGACACTGTTTCCCAGTAATCTTTGATGGAGACAATGAGCTGGGTATGAGTATAACGTAGTTTACTCTCCATTAACATAGCAAACATAGGAATGGAAATCTTAATTTCAAATATACAACATACAATATATTTCAATTTAGATATTTATTATAGCTAATTAAACATTCAGTTCGCACATAATATAATCAACATAGAATCAACCAAAAAAATATAGTACAACCCCCTAACCTAAAAGAAACGTACATATATGAAAACATAAATAACATACCAGTAGATACGCAAAAATAAACAAAAAACACAAAACCAACAAAATCACAAAATAGTATACATACAAATTTACAACCGCCTCATACATGAGAGGATATTTAAACAGCACAATAAAGTTACTGCTTTGATGCTACAATTATGCGTTGTAGTTTGGATTGTATGAAATTCAACATAATAACAGGCAATTCTAGGTTATAATTTCCTGATTCAAATTCTCGTGTTACAGGCCTGATGGTAGCCAATCCTGGTCAGGGCTTCAAATTTGCCAATTTCAAACACTTCATGCCAATGTTCAAGACATGCCAATTTACAAGCCGACGCGCGTTTCGGTGAGTGAAGAAAAATATAAATACACCTTCATCAGGACTTTATGATTCAGTATAATTGGCATACGTACATCTTGTAATCTGCCTTAGAAATGAAAGAACTTAGATATCCCTTACAGGCTGGATATAAACACTCTCCAACTTCAAATTTGTAGTCCCAAATGAAGGACTGACACATGGATATAGCTAAATGAAGCTATGCTTTCTCACTCTACAAGTTCACAAGGTTTAAAAAACGTAATCCACAGGGGAAACCCACAAGGATACCAAACTCGTAGGGAACAACTTGCTAACAGTATCAACAGGATCCAGGACATATGACCAGCACGATGATCTCTCGAGGAGCAATAATGACAATGAGCTGGGTATCATCCGCATATGAGGACACTGGAAATCCAAAAGTGTGGACAAGTTTTGCCAGGGGAGCCATGGATAAGTTAAACAGGGTCGGACTAAGCGACAATCCCTGTGGGACACCGCAAGGCAGTTGAAAGTGAGCAGATCTAAAGTCTCAACACTTAAACGTAATTGACCTGCCGTGGAGAAATGATTCCAGAATCCTTAGGGCCCATCCACTCACACCTGCCTGATACAGTTGTTCTACCATCAGCTGGGGAGAGATGGTGTCAAAGGCGGCTGATAGATCCAACAACACTAGAATGGCGGCCCTCCCTGATCTACCTGCCTGCGGATGATGCCTGTAGTGGCAATCAAGGCAGATTCAGTAGTATGATTCTTCCTGAACCCATGTTGTGTAGGATCCAGGCAACCCCAGGCAAGCAAATAACTGGCCAGCTCTTGACTGATGTGTTACTCTAACACATTGGCAGGGAAGAGGGAGATAGTCCGTAAGTTTTTGAGATCACAAGGATCCCCTCCCAGTTTCTTTTTCAGGGGCTTAAGAATTATCTGTTTCCATATTAGTGGCAACACCCCCAATTTCAACACCGCTCTTTACACCATCTCCAGTCCCTCCGCAATGCGTTCTGTGGCCATGTGTAGTACCTTTGGTGGACAGGGGTCATCTGGTGCCCCCGAGTTGATTCCTATAATAGGGGTCTTAATTTTGCCTGCAGGCAGAGGGCCAAACTTTGTCCCAAGTGGCCCCTTATCTTCCTCACCCTCTGGCCCTCCTCCTAACTTGGCTAATTCTGTCGGCAGAGCAGGAAAGGCTGCATGAACCCTCAGAATTTTATGTCTGAAAAACCCTGCCACCTTATCACAAAATGTTTGTGAGTTCTCAATCTTCTGGAAGATAGGTGAGGTCGTGAGAGAGCTTATTACTTTAAACAGATGTTTAGGGACTTATTCTGCAGCCCTAACCTTCTGCATGTAATACCTTATTTTCCCCTCTCTGATCGCTAGTTTGTATTAACCTCTAGCTTCCCTAAGCCTCTGCTTTTCCTCCAATCCAGGATCTAATTTCCATTTACAACACACAAATAAAAATACAATTCATTACACATGAGAATATTTAAAACAATTTAAGACACATATACACGCTGCCGTAAAGTCTGCCAGAGTTCCATGAGACTTCACATTGGGGCTCACGTAAGAGCTACACACATCCTGCTAATACAACCATAGTAAAAAAAGGTACTTACTCCAGTGCACAGACTTTTCCAAAATCTTTTCAGAATAAGAGTACCCTGGACTACATCTGTGCCCTCAGAGGAAGCCATGAAATGTTTGGCATCTTTTGAAATCTTACAACTAAATGCCAGTGAGCACCTTCCACTTATAGCAAATCGTGTGACAAACCTAAGGCATTTGGAAACACAACAATGAATAGGAACCTCCCGGGGGGATGAACAATCACAAATATTTAGGCGAATATAATGGGGACCAGTCGCATCCTAAATATACAAATCCTGGATAAACTCCAGGGGCCCGAATATGTTGTCAGTGACGTGCGAAACACTCTGAATTAAATGGCCAGACATCACTAATAACCTCTTACAACAAGCAGGATCCTCCACCACCTTACAAAGGAGTCTTGCAAAAGCCCTTCGCCAGTATCCTATAATGGAAAGTAAGCCGAGACTTGGTAGACTTAGAGCACTACATGGCAAAACGTAGGACTCTTAAAAAAAAAAAAGGGAGCTAGCCTTAAAGTTGCAAGCATACATCAGACAACACAAGCAGCTGATCTGAACCTTAAAACGCCAATAAGCAGAAAGGGGTTCTGTTTATATCTATTCCCTGACAAAAGAGCATAACCACACCAACCTATTGAGGTACATCAAAAACAAGATGGGCCAGGGCGACCTACCAACCAATGTAATAAATGAAGCCGTATGGATAAAACATTAAAAAAAATATATATGCAACTGACCCACCACCATCAGAACAACCAAGGGAAAAACCCGGTATGTATGAAATCCAACCGGACTCAGAACTTGTTCCCTCACAAGGTGAAATTTCCATCATCCTGCATAGCATGAGATCGTCTGGGGCCCCCGGCCCCAACGGTATTCCTGCACAAATCTTCAGTACTCCGGTCACCAATTCTCTCTGCACTTTAATGCTCCTGGACAGAGTCACAGGAAGTACCATCAAATTGGAGAGGCTCCATATTACCCCCAATTTACAAAAAGGGGGAGAGGCAACACCCAACTAATTATCGTCTTATTGCCCTATTGGACATTGAAGCACAAGCCTTCACCTCTGTTCTTTTAGAAGAATTACAAAGCTGGGCAGAGGCCATGGGGATAGTGCCCCTTTGTCAAACTGGCTTTAGGGCAAACTCTGCAACCCCAGACAACATTGTAGCCCTTTCTTTTTTGATACATGAGGCTGCCGTTAAAAAGACACTGCCACTCTTTGCTTGTTTCATGGATTATTCTGCAGCCTTTGATGAGGTGGACAGGAACCTGTTATGGAGAAAACTCAAAAGCTGGAGTATCCCAAGCAAGTTACTAACAACAATAATTCTATTGTATACATCCACCTGGGTAAGCATTAAGCTGTCGCGCTCTGCTGTCAGCAAGGATGTCCCCACCACCAACAGGCTAAAACAAGGATGTTAGCACAGTGATTATTCAACTTTTACACAGCAGATATGCTTCAGGTTCTAAGACATGCAAACCTGATCCCACCAAAAATCGTGAACCTCAAAGTCACCCTCTTGCAATATGCAGACAATATTGTATTGCTGGACCATTCACAAATTGGGCTACAAAAAGCAATAACTGCCTTGCATAGTTTCAACATGGCAAATAAAATGAAGGCGAATGCTTCCAAAACTAAAGTAGTAATTTTTGGGGGGGTCACTGAAACACCAGCATTCTCTTTGGAATATGGGGTCACTAATCATTAGCAGCACAGATGTGTACAACTACCTGGGTGTTTGATTATCGGCAAAAGGAAAGCTCCATCTTCACCACCTGAAGGCAAAGGCTGATTTCATTATAACCAGAATATATGTGTTAAATAACCTCATAGAAAGCCCTTCTGCAAGACTAATTCTCCAAGTTCTCAAAGCCTCTTTCCTTCCAGCTTTAAATTATGGTCGTGAAGCCTATCCAGGTCAACTCACCACACTGATAGAAAAGCTCCAAGCTAAAACTTATAAAAGAGTGTTCAAGATGCCACAATATATAAGGAGTTATCTGTTAGGGCTAGAATTTGGCCTGGAGGGCCAGAAATGGTCACAAATGGGGGCCTTTCTGAAATACTACCACAGAATAATCATGGCCCAACCAACACTTTGAAATCAGCCCTCCACCATATATTTGAAACAAAAATGAATCCCTGGTCACAATACCTAACTGCAGCACTAAATAGCCTTCAAATCGACCAAGCAGAACTGATCAAAATGGCGCAGTCACAGATTTCAGTCAAGTCTCTGCTGAAAAGGCAGACAAAAATGCTTTCCGGGGTAATTCACCTGGAAAAACTGAGCAACAGTCCTGTTTAAGAAGCATTGGTGGCATCTTACATGAATGTCTCACAGCACTTGGCACCTCAACCATATTTGGCCTGCACACTTAGGAAAGCCTGTGTGACACAGATTTCTTTTACAAGACTGCTCGGCCTGAAGATGAAGTGGCTGAACCCAACATGGAACTCTTTCTCCAGTATAAAAAGTTGCAGGCTTTGTGGATACAAAACAGAGACATTCATCCACCTATTATGCTGCTGCCCTGCACAGATGAATGCATAACGCACTTTATTAAGACCTCTTTTCCTTCGCCATGGCACAAGATCCTGTATTGCTGTATTGAGACCAGATCACTGGTGTTCACCCTAAAGGAGCCGGCTGAACTGGCCGAATTCGAGAAGTTTATTACCAGTTCAAACAAAACTGAATGAATGCTCAATGCCCATTTAGATTTTTTTTAAGCTATAAACTGCGTTTTACAACTGATTCTATAACATTGTGATGTTATCAATTTTTTGTATTTTAACTTGTGTTTTCTGACCCCAAAAGCTTGAATATATATGTAAGGGTTTTAACTTCAATTGTTTTACTGGCCTAGATTTTGATAATGGTGACGGTATGCATTTTAGGCACTCCAATTCCCGTAACAACACATCTCACTGAAATTTCTGAAAGCTGATGATTTGTAATGGTGGGATGCACTCGAAATCTTTATACAGGCAGAATTTGCCCTGTTATGATGAAATGCAGTTGTGTTCATATTCACAATGCTAGCTTTTGATAGTACCCCATTCACTGCTGGGCTCAATGCTGGTAGAGGAGCTGTACTGAAAGTGCGGATGTTATTCATCCAAACAGATTACAACTCATTATGATGGAATGTCTTCTGTGTTGTATATACATCTTTTCGTATTTATTTTTGTTGTACTCTTGTGCATTTTTGCAACGATTTTAAGTAATCATGCAATAAAGAGATGATGATACTCCACAAGTACAGTTCATTATACACAAATATATTTAAGACAATATAAGACACATGTACGCATAGCCATAGGAGGCTTAAGTCTGATTCCATTACATTTTTATTTGAGGCTCACAAAAGACCTGCACACTTCCACAAAATTCAAGCAGAATATAAAAATGTACTAAAACCAAGTACAATATGCCTGCTAGTATTGTATTTAAACATTCTTAACTCAACTTGGTAATTTCTTATGCCACGATTTGGGCATAGCGGACAAGCCATTTGCACCCGGGTTTAAAGTAGACAGGGCAAAAAAATATAACATGTTCAATGCTCTCAATTTTGTTGGTACAAAAATTACAAGTGAAAGTGTCATCTGAGAGAGGAAGCCATTTGGAAGAAAATGCTTCCACAGGTAAGATACCAAATTGTTCCCAAAGGGAGGGTACACCTCATTTAGATAACATCAGAATTTGGGACTAAGTTTACAGCTCAACAGCTGATTGGTGAGGTTATCACTCCCAGCAGACTGATGCCAACATTCCATGACGAAAGTCCAGTAAATCTTAATTAAAGTGCTTTTCATTGATTTTCTGATGAATAAAGGATCTTGCCACATCATCTGCATTCCTAAAGTGTTAAATCAGGATCTCATATGGTATAATCACCTTATATTTGGATGAATATCAGGTTGCAAGACCTCTTGTAATTCAGTTCTCTTGGATTCAAACTCAAGTGGGGCCACAACCTTACCCAGAAAGAGAAGAGGCCTCAGGGCAGCGAAATGAACAGTGTTTTTTTATCCCAGTGCCGAAAATCAGGATAAATTTGGTGAGCTCTGATGAAGATTTTTTTTAATGAACACATTTTTGCAGTAAAGTAACAAAGAAAGCATAATACCATGCTGTAGAAATTTAGCAAAATAAGGGCTCCTTGTATTCAACCACAGCCACCCCTTCCCTCTCCCACACTTCAGTTGCCATTAGAGGACACGTCATCCACCATAGCAGATAATCTGTAGTACTTCCACAATTTACCCCAGATTTTCAATACTTTTTAGGACAACAACGGGCAATGTAGATTGACTCCAATCCATGCCAGTGCACCACTGTTTCATCTTCAGAGGCTCAGGGTGTTTCCAGGATTGCGCTATATCTCTCTTATCCCTCCTGTCTGGTGCTAGACACACTGACCCCCGCCAATAGAACAATTAAGGATTTCTATATATTTAAGCAAAGACCAGAAGCCTCCTCATAAAGACCGAGGAGCTTAAGGGCACTTGTCCAGAGGCCCCGGATCTGCAAGGGTAGAGGAGGAGATCATCTGCATATAATGCTATTCTGTTCTAGGTGGGGCACCTCCCATTGCCAACCCTTCATCTGTGCATTGCATCTGATCAATCTGGCCTGTGGCTCAATGAGGAGTGTGAGGAGGAGGGGGAAGAGAGGGCAACTGTAATGGGTGCTTCATCCGATCGGAAACACGTCAGATAATATCCAGTTGATCATGACATGGGCCATAAGGTGGGAGTAAAGAAGAGAGATCATTCCCCAAAGTGCCCTCTAAATCCCATCCAGCTGAGCACTGCTCCAAGTAGTCCCAATCAACTGTGTCAAATGCCTTTACAAACTCAACCAATAGTAAGGCCAAGTCTTCAGGAAGTTTATCCATATGAGCAAGGGTGACCTGCAGGTGCCGTATACAGTGCCTCGTACTATGTCCCAGCATGAAGCCACATTCTGGAGTCTGGTCGCCAGAATTTTGGCATACATTTTGATATCAGTATTAATCAAAGAAATGGGACGGTATAGCACACAGTCCGATGAAGGCAGGACAGTTTTGGGGACAACGACAATAGTCTCCAGATCATGCCCTCGAGAGAATGACCCATCTTTTACTGCTATAGAATAAAGCTTGATCAAAATGTGGCTATGATTGCTCTATGGCATTTCAAATTGGAATAATATTCAAGGGGAACCTGTCCAGGCCATGGGTCTTCCCTTATTTCAAATTCTGTATTGCTGATGGGATTTTATCAATTGTGAGAGATTTGTCTAGAGTTTTCCGCCGGGCTTTTGTTAAGGAAGGGAGTGGCTTATCTGCCAGCAGTGTCTGAGCACATTCCACTGAGGGACGCAGCTGATGAGCATAGAGTTGTTCAGAATAAGCAGCAAACTCAGCTGCAATGTCCTCAGCTGGGTGGCCAGAGTTCCGGATATGGCTGTCACAGCAGGAATAAAGTGTGATTTGAAGCCCCTGGTCACTAATTGGTACAAGAAAACATTACTTTTATTACCGTACTCATACATGTGTTGGTTGGTTGTACACGAACATTGGTGGGCCCTTATTAGAGACCACGTGTCAGAACTCTGCTCTATCTAGGTCATGTTGTCCAGTTAGTGCTTCCATTGCACGGACTGCAAGTTTAGTTTCTGTGGTAAGTATGCGGGGCTCAATGGCAACATGGTCTCGCTGCTTCTCTCTCCCTCTGTCTATGGTATCTCCTCGCCACCCCTCGAATCATCAGCTTTCCAGCTGCCCAGAGAGTGGCAGCGCTTCGAACAGTGCATGTATTAGTGTTGAAGTATGATTGCAATTCTGCAGCCAAGTGTTCTACCAACCAATCATCCATAAGGAACCAGCCACTAAGGCGCTACATAGGGTGTCTGTGGGAGGCTGGAGAACCCATTCCGAGAACTTGTGGAGAGTGGTCTGATATACCCCAAAAGAGCATGGAAGCTTCCATTGCGGCAGAGAGATCAACCACAGGGAGGAAGATATAGACCCTCATTACAACCCTTGTGGTCGGTGATAAAGCAGCAGTAATACTGCCAACAGGCAGGCGGTAACAAAAATGGAATCACGACCACAGCGGAAACGACTCAGACAGACATCCACTTTAACACACCGACCGCCAGGGCAGAATCAACAAGCACCACGGCGGTATCCGCCAACAGCCAAGCAGAAGACAATGTACCTCCCACTTTATTATGACCGGCCTATCCGCCACCTTTTCTGGGGTGGTACCAACGACATTAAAAGCCTGGTGGAAACAGAGCTCAGAAGTCAAAGGACTCACCTGTGGAGACTCAGGGAACAACCACGAGGCCATGGAGCCCGAGTTGCAATTTTTTCCCCTGCTTCATTATGAACACCAACACGGGTGAAGACGACCACGGTGAGTACTTCCGCCTACCACACAAGGGAGGGGGGAAGAAAAAGAGAGTGACACACACACGCAATGCACACACCCCCACCCCTAACACCATACACACGACCAGAAGCAGCAACATAACATATCCACCCCGTACCCCTCAGGAATAATGCAAGGAAAAATTATTTGTAGAAAGTGAGTGTAATACAATAAAATACTATGAAAAAGTGCAACAAAATCCAAATGTATATACATATTTACAACTGTAGAGTCCTCAATGTCCGCGGGCCACAGGGCCACACCACATAGGTCAAGGCCCCACCTCACTCCTGCAACAACAGGGAGAGAACACTGCAGGGGCATCAGGTCGAAAATAGACAAGTGCCTCAGGGGGGTGGGGAATGGGGGGGCACCTCAGCCAGAAGATGCGACAACACCACTGGTCCTGGAGGGGGCAGCATGCCCTGTGGGCTGTCGAGGGGAGTGCAAGGCCACAGTCTCTCAAGTGGGTGGTTGCCCACTGCTTGGTCCTGGGGAGTGCAAGGCCACAGTCTCTCAAATGGGTGGTTTGCCCACTGCTTGGTCCTGAGGAGTGCAAGCCACAGTCTCTCTAGTGGGTGGCTACTTCCACTGGTTCTGGAGGGGGCATTGTGCCCAGTGAGCTTCATCTTGTGGAGGATGGAGTGAGTGGATGGCTTCTTCCACTGGTTCTGGATGGGGCATTGTGCCCAGTGAGCTTCATCCTGTGGAGGATGGGTTGAGTGGATGACTTTTTCCACGGGTTCTAGAGGGGGCAGTGTGCCCAGTGTTCTTCTTCCTGTTGAGGATGGGGTGAGTGGATGGCTTCTCCACTGGTACTGGAGGGGGCATTGTGCCTAGTGAGCTTCATCCTGTGGAGGATGGGATGAGTGGATGGCTTCTTCCACTGGTTCTGGAGGGGGCATTGTGCCCAGTAAACTTCATCCTATGGAGGATGGGGTGAGTAGATGGCTTCTTCCACTGGTTCTGGATGGGGCATTGTGCCCAGTGAGCTTCATCCTGTGGAGGATGGGGTGAGTGGATGGCTTCTTCCACTGGTTCTTGAGGGGACATTGTGCCCTGTGATGCAGATCTTGGGGAATGCAAGGTCACAGTCTCTCATCTGGGTGTCAGAGCCACAGGATTTGAGGGGACCAAGCCGCACAACAGCCCATGGATGCAGGACTACACACTGTCCGCCAGCGGTGATGGCTGCTCAGTGGTGGCAGTGGTGTTGGTGGCGGTGCTGGCAGTGGTGGGGGGAGGATCCAGCCCTTCCCCTTAAGCTTTGGATGGCTGCCTACTGGGGCTGCTGCTGCTGCTGCTGCTGGCAGTGGTGCTGGTGGCGGTGCTGGTGCTGGTAGTGGTGGGGGGAGGCTCCAGCCCTTCCCCTGCAGCTCGGACAGCTGCCCACTGAGGCTGATGCTGCTGGCAGTGGTGGGGGGAGGCTCCAGCTCTTCCCCTGCAGCCTCGGACGGCTGCCCACTGGGGTTGATGCTGCTGGCAGTGGTGCCTGTTGCAGTTCTGGCAGTCATGGGGGGAGGCTCCAGCCCTTCCCCTGCAGCCTCGGTTGGCTACCCACTGGGGCTGCTGCTGCTGGCAGTGGTGCTGGTGGTGGTGCAGGCAGTGGTGAGGGGAGGCTCCAGCCCTTCCCCTGCAGCCTCGGACAGCTGCCCACTGGGGCTGATGCTGCTGGCAGTGTTGCTGGTGGCAGTGCTGGCATTGGTGGGGGGAGGATTCAGCTCTTCCCCTGCAGCCTCGGGCGGCTGCCCACTGGGGCTGATTTTGCTGGCAGTGGTGCTGGTGGCGGTGCTGCCAGTAGTGGGGGGAGGCTTCAGCCCTTCTCCAGCAGCCTTGGACGGCTGAACCATCATGGTTGGTGGAGGGGGCTCTGAATAAGTCCCAGCACCAGGCTTCCTGTACTTCCTGCCTGCTGGTGCAGGCCCCTTGCCCTCCCTGTCAGCAGCCGGGGATTGCTCCTTGCCCTTCCTTGAAGCAGCTGCTGGGGGTGCCTCCTTGCCTTTCCTTGACGCACCTGGTGGTGTCTCTTTAGCCTTCCTTGCAGCACCTGGTGCAGGCACCCTTTCAGTGTGGCTGCCTTGTGTCCGATATCCTCTCCCACCTGGGGTAGCTGTCAACACTACTGTGGCCGTGGACTGGGTGTCTGTGGTGCTCGTCTGGGTTCTGACCACCCTGGCCCAACGTGAAGGATGGGGGGGAGTGGTAGGGAAGAGGTCAACGGTGAAGAGGAAAAGCTTCTTAGGGACATTGGGGTGGGAAGAGGGTGAAGGCTTGGGAGTGGAGGAAGAAGAAGTGGTTGTAGGAGGTGTCAGTATGCTGTGTTTGGGTGCAGGTGCATGGGCTGGATGCTGTTGTGAGGTGGATAGCTGTTGGGTGTCTGAGTGCTTGCGTTTGTGTACTTTGAGAGGAGGGGGCACAGACACAGTGGGAGAGGACACAGGGGATGTGTGCAAGGATGTGTGGGTGGTGACTTCCAGTGAGGGGTGTGTAGTGATAGGCGTGATGGTGGGAGTGGATGAGGATGTAGTGCATGCAGGTGTGAGTGGAGATGCAACTGGGAGGGAGGTGGACGAGGAAGAGGAGGGGGACACAGTGGAGAGAGTGGATGTTGGTGTGTCTGCTTCTGGATGGTGTTTGTGTGAGTGCCCGCGGGATGATGTGTGGTGCTTGTGTTTGCCTGAACCACTCTTGTGTGTTGTCTTGTGTGCATGCTTGTCTTCCTGTATGCGTGGGATAGGTTGGGGTTAAGGGGAATGGGATTGGGTAGAGGAAGTTTGAGGGGGGAGCCTAGAAACAGGGACAATGGCTGCCATCAGAGAGGAGGCCAGAGCCTGGATTTATCTCTGTTGGGCTGCCATGCCAGTGTGAATGCCCTCCAGGAATGCATTTGTCTGTTGCATTTGGGCTGTCAGCCCCTGGATGGCGTTCACAATGGTTGACTGCCCAACAGAGATGGATCGCAGGAGGTCAATAGCCTCCTCACTCAGGACAGCAGGGCCAACTGGGGCAGGGCCTGAGGTGACTGGGGGCGAAGGAGATGCCCACCCTCCTGGGTGAGCGGGCACAGGAAACTCACTGAGGGGCTGCTGGGACAGCAGTGCTGGTACGGGGGCGTCTCAGGTCCTCCCACCAGTTCTGACAGTGGGTGCTCTGCCTGCCATAGACACCAGGGTCCGCACGTCCTTGGCGATGGCACGCCATGTACCCTTTTTCTGATGGGCGCTGACCTGCAGGGAAATGGACACAGGGAAAGATATTAGTCTGATGTCCTGCCTGTTACACTCAAGGCCCACCATAGCCCTTCACATCCCCTTGTGCACAGACATTGCCACACATACATGTAGCACGCTGCCCAGGGCCCTTCCACCAACCCCCCACCTACATGAGGCCTTGACATACAGCAATCCATGCATTCATGCCCCATGCATCGTGCTCACAGTGTACTCACCTGTTGAGGCCCATACAGCATTTGGTACTGGGGTAGGACCCCATCCCCCAGTCTCTCCAAGTCCGCTGGGGTGAAGGCAGGGGTCCTTTCCCCAGTGATACGAGCCATGGTCGATTCCAGACACAAGTCACAGCAGCACATGCAGTGTAGGTCCTCTCCTGTTGAAGGTCAGGTAGCAAGTGAATGAACAGATAGAAAATGACGGTCACGTCTGCAGCGGTGCGTGTCGGCGGGCGTACATCAACATTGGCCACTTTATCCCGTAGGGCCCATGATATCCAATGAGGAGTTGCACAGTGGTACTCAAGCGCCTCCCGCAACGGCACACAACTTCAGCGGAATTACTTCATTTCCACATGCCACTCCATACAGGATAGGGGGACGCATTTCAGGGGGGGAGCAGGCCATGACACCTAACTGCATCACAGTACACATAAGCACCAATTGTACATATCCAACAATATACTGTTACAATCACAACATGCAATGAAGTGTAGTGTTTGGAAATATGAGATACTGACCAGCTGCTCATCGTTTTGCCCCATAGATTGCAACCACTGCAGAGGGATAGGAGATGGGGACATCCCCCATGTACAGACCCCTGGTGGACTTGGCAACAATGGAGGACAGGCACATTATCCTCACCTATAGACTAGATAGGGCCACAATCACAAAGCTGTGTGCCCAATTGGAGTCTGACCTGATATCTGCTATCCGTCACCCCACCAGGATCCGACCTCTTGTGCAAGTGCTATCAGTGTTCCATTTCCTGGCAACTGGCTCTTTCTAAGTGACAGTGGGCTTGGCAGCAGGAATTTTACAGCCAATGTTCTGAATAGTGCTGACCAGAGTGTTTTCTGCCCTGATTAAACACATGCGCAGCGATATCGTTTTCCCCCAGGTGGAGGATTTGGCCACAGTGAAAGCTGATTTCTATGCAATGGGACATATCCCCAGCATTATTGGGACAATTGATGGTACACATATTGCATTTGTCCTTCCCTGGAGAAATGAACAGGTGCTCAGAAATCGAAAGAGCTTTCACTCAATGAATGTGCAGATAGTGTGCCTGGCAGACCAGTACATCTCCCATGTCAATGCAAAGTATCCTGGGTCTGTGCATGATGCCCTTTAGCAGCATCCCATGTGTGATGGTTCAACTTCAGAGGCACCGGGTGTGGCTAACAGGTGAGCCCTGGTTCCCAGCCAGCGGATGTTGGTGTATGAGTCTGGTGTGGGCCCTAAGGGTTGATGTGTGGCTACCAGTTGTCCCTCAATATTTGCAGGTGACTCTGGTTACCCCAACCTCTCATGGCTACTGACCCCTGTGAGGAATCCCAGGCCAAAGGCAGAGGAACGTTACAATGAGGCACATGGGCGAACAAGAAGAATTATAGAGAGGCGATTCAGCCTCCTGAAGGCTAGGTGTCATTGCCTCCATCTCACAGGTGGCTCCCTGTGCTACTCACCCAAGAAGGGCTGCCAGATCATCGTGGCATGCTGTATGTTGCACAACCTTGCCTTAGATCGCCAGGTGCCTTTTCTGCAGGAGGATGAGGCTGGAGATGGGCGTGTGGCAGCAGTAGACCCTGTGGACAGTGAAGATGAGGAGGCAGAGGATGAGGATGAGGACAACAGAAGTCCAATAATTCATCAATACTTCCAATGACACACAGGTAAGACAGTGTAACTTCACTTATAATTGACAGTTTTGTGTTTGACATTGTCACTGGCAGGCTGATTTTTCCACTTCTATGGCCACTCACTGTACCCTTTGGCATCTCTATTTGCAGGTATTTGTGCCCCACTATCGCCCCTGGTGTGTTGACTGCAGCCAACTACAGGTCATTCCTATGTATACATTACTGTACAGTTGTATTGCAGTGTTTACACCTTGTTAAACAAATACATAGGTAAATCATTTGACATACTCCATACTTGTATTTTTTTCAAAGGGTGTTTATTTAAGTGCTAATAAGTAGAGGGGGATGGTCAATGGGCTGGGTTGACGGTGGAGGAAAGTCCAGGATAGAACCCAGTCTATGTGGATCACAGGTGCATTGTCTAAGGGGGAATAGGAAGGGGCGCAATGGCAATTCAAGGTGGACAGGGTGACAGAGTGGGACACAAGGGTGACATTCAGGAGAGTTTTATTTCCTGGCGGGGGCCTTGGCAATAGTCTCTGGCTTCTGGCTGGATTGCAGGGAACGTTTGCAGGATGGTTTTCCTTTAGCAGGGGGAGGGGTGCTGGTAGCCTGTTGGTACTGTGGCTGGGCCTCCTGTCTACTAGTGGCAGTGGAGGTGGAGGGCTGTTCATCGGTTTGGCTAGTGGTAGGGGCCAGGTGGTGTGCCACTGCCTTCCTCATAGTGTTGGCCATGTCTGCCAGCACCCCTGCAATGGTGACCAGGATGGTGTTTATGTCCTTAAAGTCCTCCCTGATCCCCAGGTACTGTCCCTCCTGCAGCCACTGGTTCTCCTGCATTTTGTCCAGTATCTGGCCAATCGTCTCCTGGGAATGGTGGTATGCTCCCAGGATCTTGGTGAGTGCCTCCTGGAGAGTCGGTTCCCTGGGCCTGTCCTCCCCCTGTCGCACAGCAGTCCTCCCAGCTTCCCTGTTGTCCTGTGCCTCTGTCCCCTGAACCGTCTGTCCACTGCCACTGACCCCAGGTCCTTGATCGTCCTGTGTTTGTGGGGTGGCCTGGGTTTCCTGTAGTAGTGGACACACTGCTGGTTGAGGTGTACTGGGGACAGAGGTATGGGCCAGCTGGGTGGGTACTGTGCTTGTGTTTCCTGGGAAGGGAGGCTCTGTGGTGGTATGGAACTGTGCCTGGGTAAAAGACTGTCCGGAGATCCCTAAAGGGCCAGGTTTGTCATTCAGATCCAGGCATCGAGAGCTGCTGTCATCACTGAGGGCTTCTTCAGGGAGGGGACTGGATGTCGCTGGCAACTCCTCTCTGGTGACGTTGGGTGGGGGACCTGTGGGGATGTAAATGCAGTGTTATTGTTTCTGCGTGTGACATCTTGTGCATGGGTGTGTTGCCCTCTAAGGTTGTTTTTGCCCTGGCAGCTTTGCCTTGTGTGAGTTGTTATTTGGTGGGCTAGCTGTTTCTCTCTAGTCTGCATGCTTTAGTGATAAATGTCCATGCAGGTCTGTGATGGGTGTCCATGCATTGGTGTTGCATGCGGGGCTTGGTATTGGGATGGGTGGGTTGTGTTGGTGGGGTGTGTGGGAGTTGGTGGAGTGATAGGAGTGAGGGTAGGGGTATGTGATGGCATGCAGGTGGGGGGGTGATAGTAATAGAGATTTGACTTACTAGAGTCCAGTCCTCCTCCTACTCCTACCAGGCCCTCAGGATGCATGATTGCCAAGACTTGCTCCTCCCAGGTTGTTGGTTTTGGGGGAGGAGGTGGGGGTCCATCGCCAGTCCTCTGTACAGCTAGTTGGTATCTTGCTGTCACAGAACGCACCTTCCCCTGTAGGTAGTTCTACCTCTTCCTGATGTCATCCCTTGTTCTGGGGTGCTGTCCCACGGCATTGACCCTGTCCACGATTCTCCGCCATAGCTCCATCTTCCTTAAAATGGATTTCTGCTGCACCTGTGATCCGAATAGCTGTGGCTCTACCCAGATGATTTCCTCCACCATCACCCTTAGCACCCCCTCTGAGAACCTGGGGTGTTGTTGTGGTGCCATGGGTGTAGTGTGAGTGGTGTGGGTGAGGGTGTGTATGGTGATGGTGGTGTGTGGCTGTGGTCTTGTCTGTGGTCTTGCTATCTCTCTTGTGGCACTTGTTGCTATTCCTAAAGGGTTGTGGGTAATGTGGGTGGGTGTTTTATAGTGGTGTAGGTGTGTGGGTGTGGTGTGTGAATGGGTGTCAGGTGTGTGTAGTTTGAATTGTCCAATGTAGTGTTGTTTTGTATGTGTGTGTATTTTGAGCGTGGCGGTATGTACCGCCAATGATCTACTGCCATTTAATGTCTACCGTGGTGATTTGTGGGTGATAATGTTGTGGGCGTTGTTCTGTTGGTGTAATGGTGTAGGGTTTTGATACCGCCAGTTTATCACCGACCTTTGGGCTGGCGGGCTTGTGTGTGTGGCTGTATAGTGACAGATTGCTATGTGTGTGTCATAATATGGGTAGCGGTGATCCGCCGCGGTGGCGGTATGTTGGGGACAGTAAGCATGGGGGTAAGCGGTACTTACCGCCTATGTCATAATGAGGGCCATAGTCTGTGTGGGACATAGTACAGTTAGATGCCGCTGTGCGGGTAAAAGCAGAAACTTTGGGGTTTCAGACTCTCAATGCGTAACAGAGCCCGAGGGAAGACCTCTAGAAGACCAGGGAGTGAGAGTGAGTGCAATGGTCTCAAGTGACAGGGCCAGAGACAGTGAGGGTTGGGTCAGCTATGGCATGGAAGTCTTCCCCCAGGATTAATGCACCATGTGGCAATGTAGTGAATGGCTGGGTCAGATATTGAATTTTTTTTTTGTGTAATTGCGGGGGACATAGACACTAAAGAAGGCATAGGGCTTCTCCTCCAGTGTGCCTCACCACACCAATATATCTATCAAGCGGGTCCTGGCCCACCTGGGTGACCACCAGGGGAAAGGACTTGTGAAAAAGGGTAGCTGCACCTCATGACCCTCTAGTGAATCCAAAGTGGAAAGCGTGGTTGTAGCCGACTCTGCAGAGGTAGGGGCAGCCTAGGAGGTGAGTCTCCTGCAGTAGAGCCACACCGGAGCGATGGTGTTGGAGGAATTTAAGGACAGTGGTGCACTTGATATGGTCCAATATACCATGTGCATTCCAGGAGAGAAGATTAAATTTTATAACAGAATGGGTGAGGTGCAAATGAATGCATGTGCTGGGACCAATAGATGTAGAGCTTTGGAGATAAGGGATCAACTAAAGGAGCTTGTGTCCATGGTAGAATAGGCCAAAAACAAATAGAAAAACCAAATACAACACCTAACATTCCCAGCCTCTCCACCCCATACTTCTACCTGGGAAGCATCTTTCGACCAAAAACATCTATCAACAACAACTGTAAGCATAACTAGGGCATTCAAGTCACACCTCCTTTGATTCTTCAATCAAATTAAGAGATACATATATTGATGGGCACCCTGAGTCAAGGATAAATTCTTGGTGGCATGTGGAGGTGGTCATGATTTTGGCGATTCCATCAGGTAGTCTATGCCGTTTGCGGCAGCATCCCTGCCAGTCTCAGATGAGGCATTGGACGGTCCAGGGGTGGTGCTAATATCGTGCTCTGATTAGGAGCCGCCGTGGAGGGTCACCAAGGCCGCCAGAGATCTCTCATGTCCTCACCTTCTGCTCTTGAAATTGGGGTGGCGACAGAACCTGGATGAGAGTACCAGATGGATTTGGAGGCTCAGGGATCACTGTAGATCTCCTCTCAGGGGGTCATATTTACGTAGGGATCTCTGTTCAGTAACCTATTCCCAGGCACACTCTGGAGTGTCAGAGAATTGGGAATGTGAGTTATGAATAAAACGCAGTTGTGTGGGAAAAAGCATTACCTACAGGATGGACATTGCTCTGAGCTTCTATTTGAATGCATTGAAGGATTTCCATTGAGTCTACAATGCTTTGGTATAATCTGGGAAAATCATAACATAGGATGATTGATAGAGGAGTACACCTTCAGTTCGGGCCTCTTGGAGTATTGCATCTCAATCACAAAAGTTCTGGACTTTAATAATTAGCGACTGAGGAGGGACTCTAGGGGGTCGGGGGGCTGCACTAGTGACTGGTGTACCCATTCAGCCACAAAGCAGGGTGATAAGGATCCTTCTGCCACTCAGGAGCAGAACTACATTTCCACAAACATTGTTGGATGTGTGGCTTCCGCTCCTTGCGAGAATCCCACTGAACTGAGGTTGCTCCTGTGGGAGCAGTTTTCTGCATCCTCCACCCTGGCCCCCAAAGTTTGAATGGTCGCTAGCAGGAATGTCTCTTTGGACTTGAGATCAGAGGATTTGTACTACAATGCAGAAACACAACTCTCCACCTCTGTCCCCCGTCCTGCCACATTTGAGATGTGCTGCCACAGGAGGGCCACTTAACACCAACCTCTCCAATTGGATTCCAAGGCCTGTTAGGACACCTGAATAGCTTGTAAGATATGATGAATGTCCGAAGGTGCGGAGGGCACTGGGTTGGGAGTCCCATCAGTAAGTCTCTGTTAGTCCTAGGTGAAATGGCTATGAATCTATCAATTTTGTTCTGAGAACCAAATGCTGGGAGTTTGTATTTTCTCATAGTGATAATGGAAGGATCAATCAAAGTGTGAATCCTCATAGGTCCTTACCACCACAGTGCCAGGGGCCCCACCGAGAATTGGGTGAGGAACAGAAAAGATTAGGAAGGGTGGAAAGGGGGTTTCACTTCAGTCCTACAATAATCAGGCACCTGAGTGTGAGGACATGAAGGCCTCACACTCGACCCACTTGCCCCAGTCTGGGGGGCAGCATGAGCCGTCGGGCAAAGCAGCAGGAGCAGCAGCTGTGGGTGGATAACACAGTCCTCCAATCTACAGGCCCATGCCCTCCAGGTCGGCACCACCAAACAGTGCCCAGTGTTTCCACAGCCCCGGGGGAGTCCAAGCAGTCTATGGGCCCTGTAGGGACATTGCTGATACACACTACTCACGTGTAAATTCCCATTGCTGTCCTGGTGGAGTCAGGGAAAGAGGCCTGGGCCAGTTGACGTCATAGGAAAGCCCACATAATCACAGGAGAAATGCCCAATGTTGTTTAATTAGGCCAATGTCCCACATAACACAAGGCAGCAGTGCAGTTTATATCTCCTAGACATTTGGCCCCGTCAGGGACGTGCAGTAGTTCACAAACACATCCACAACAACCAAGCCCTGCCAGACAGCAGTCTCCACTTTACTTAGAGTGCCCGACTGCTTCAGGGCCTCTGTGTTCACATGCATGTGGGTGTGGCAGGGTGAAGTATACAGCTGAACATGGGCGGCAGAAAGCCCTAGACCAGTCTCCAATCCACCTCACCAGACCAGTCTCCAATCCACCTCACTTCTCCATTGCGCCTGGGCCCCACCAGCGCCTTTAATGGTGTAGCCCATGGTGTTGTGAAAATGGGCCACGGGAGACAGGCAGCCGCAAACAGGTTCAGCAGGCCGTCTAGGTTACGCCTGATGTTGCCTCAACACCCGAGCGATCACAGCCCCTGCAGCCGGAAGTGACACCATAAGAGAGGGGGTCAGCTGGCCTGCAGGCTCCAAAGCCCGAACAGTCACTGGGTGGGCCAAGGCCGATGCAGGGCACAAGCAAATGTACCTCTCTGGGCCGCATCACAAGCCTCAGCAGCCTCAGAACCAAAAGCCTAGGAACTGAGCTATATATGGTCACTCCTGGGGCACACAGACAAAACAAAGGCTGGTCGCCTCATCGGATAGGACCAGCAAAAGTCCACCCCGGGCCTCAGACAGTGCGGGTCTCCATCACTCCGTGCGCGGCCTCAGGATCGTCAAATGGAGGGGACCACCACTGAAGGTCTCTGCAACACTGTGTTTCATCAGGTCTGTGCCCGGCGTGCAGGGTCCCGGGGACTGCTATTGAGGAGGTTCTTTGCCACCAATAGCAATGGGTAGGATCAGCCGCAATAATCCTCAGCTGACAGGGGGACCCAGGGTGCTGGATTATGAAGGATTAATGAGAAGGTCTCCGGAGGGTTATCAGAATGCACCCTCCATCTTGCCTGCATCGGCCACACCCCCTCTGATGAAGATTCAATACAAATTTTAGGAAGTTATTCTCCTTTGAGGTCAAACTACCACATTGATCATTCCTCATATTTCTGCTCTATATAATGCTGCCAAGTTTGCCTGGAGCTTGTAAACTTGTAAGGCTAAGTAACTGATCTAGACTGTGTCAACGTTTTCAAAATTGCAGCCACATTATGCTGAACTAAGAGGCTACTCTTTTAGATCTGTGGTCCCAAAGCTAATGAATTGACCACCCTTAGATCTAGATAATCAAAAGTGTGAACACACTACAGAGCAGGCGTGGCTTGCGGTAGGGAAAAGGGGTGGGGCGGCACGTGGCAGGAGAGGGTGGGGGGGAGACCAAAAAATAAATTAATACTAATAAAACAACTTACCTTTTTGCCGCAACGCCGATGCCATGCTCCATCCACTTCGCCATATCAGGCTGCAGGCACAGGCTCCCAGCCTGCCCTGCTGCCAATCCGGACACTGCTCAGAGCAGCGTTAGGATAGGCTGGGAGGGCCCAGCCAGGAGTTCCCAGGCAGACTGTGAGCCTGTGCATGCTCTCTCCAGCCCAGCATCCCTGTTGACCGGCCTGAGACGGCAGGCCAAACACACATATGCTCCGAGGAGGAGTGCTGCACTCTCCTGCTGTCCCTGTCATGTCCATGGCCCTGCCCCTTTTATAGTAAAAACAAAATAAACAGAGTTTATTATGTTTCATTATAAACGTTTTGCAGCTGCTGCTGCTGACTGGCGGGGGCGGTGCTCCTCAGCCATAGTAGAGGAGCCGCCCCTATAAAAGAGATGTGTTTTCCGACTGGGGATTGCCCATACAATCTTCATGTGGATTATATACTATATATTTGGTCTTTTAAATATTTACTTCCAGCCTTTCATGGTTGTAGAATTTGTTAAAATTGTTTAGAAAGGTTTACATACCCAAGTGATCTCTAGAAAATAACAGGGTATAGTCAGCAAAAAAGAGTGATGGACTTTTTTTTACTATTCTCTTTGGGAGACTTATTAATACAGTTGTTAGGATAAACTACAACATAATTTATGTACGAAGATAATAGGGTGGGCAGCAGGACGTAGCCCTGACAAACCCTCCTTAATATTGGGATAGCCCTTTTTAATTCCTCCATCCAGCCCCATCTTTCTTGATCATAATTAGATTGATAACGCAGCTGAGCCAGAAGTGATTTGTCTCCCTCTGACGCTGTCATGCTCGTGCCCACCACCCGCGCACTCATCCTCTGTGCATGACATGACTGCAGCAGTGCGTTCGGTAAGCATTTTCATGGCTTCTCGCAGTTTTTGTTGTTCTCTGGTGCAGCTTTTGATACCTCAAGATACAGCAAGCTACAAGGAGACATGAGACATGTTTAGGGTCGCTCCATCCCTGTTGTAATCTCTTTTTGGGCTTTTAACCACGCCTATGTCACGCCTGTCACTTTCATTGGGTGGTGGGCTTACCTTTTAAAATCTGCTTGATTTCATTAGTGAAAGGCATGCCTACGTCATGCCTTTTCCGGTGTTTAGCCCTCCTTGAGCGCACCGACCAACTACTGAAAACATACAAGGCTTCTTGTTTTCAGCCTGGTTCCTGCACTACTTTACCTTTTTTATTTTCCACGCAGCGCGTTTTACATAGCACCATCGTGCTCAGTTTTTTGGTTTTCAATTTCAGCGCGATTGCGCTTATTTGTTTCTTTCTATCTATGTGGCAAGAAAAGTCTGGTTAGGAGTTTACAGCGCTAATAGCTCTAACTAGAGCAAATGTGAAACCCGTAGCATTGCAAATGTTTGTTATATGTTTGCAGTGACTGAACATCCTGGGCTCTGAGGCTCCGAGGTCCTGAATAATGCTTTCCTCTGCGTCTCCACTGACCCTTCCGCTGCCTGAGGAGAAGCACAGCTGTTCTGCTGTTGGTAATAACACCATTGCTCAGGTTGCCCTGTGCTGGTTTTTCACTACTGTGTCTGGCTCCTCATGGCTGCTAGGAGAGTCAGGGCAGATTTGTCAAGAGCAGGGGCTGATTAAGGCACTCTAATGACCCGTTGGAAGCACTTTTAGTGCATTCTCTCGTTCCAGCCATTTAGAATCCACCAACTATTGTGTTCACGCTTTATCGCTTTTTTTTTAAATAAACACCTGAAGGACTCTTATCAGTAGTAGTGTAGGTAAGTATGAGGGCACTGTCTCTTCATCCTTCTATGTCATATTTATTCCTTTAGAATAGTTAGCAGTGCCCAGGCTTTGCTTTTTTCCCCCACCGGGAAACTTTTCTGGACTTTCTGTCTTGACTGTGCCCACGATTGTCTCTTAATTGAAACTTGAACTGTGCTTGGAGTTGCTGGGAGAGTCATAATTCACAATGTATTTATATATTTGGATACTTAACCTTGAGATCCATGTCTGGCACGTTCAGTAGGCACTTGATACCCTGCAGTGAGTGGAGGTGTCTGGTATCCAGCCGGTGCAGCTTGTTCTCTCAAAGGAGCCTTGGGAAGTCCATCTGCAACCTAGGCCAGGGGTGGCCCTGCTTAAGTTAAGGGCTGTAATGGATCTTAAAGCTTGATAAAATTGCCCCTGGAAGTTCTGGTATTCCTTTTGGCCTATTGTAGGAAAATGCCACTGTTGGCATGGTAACCCCCCATGTTTTGCCTAGTGTTGATGCCAACTTTGATTGAAAGTGTGCTGGAGTCCTGCTAACCAGGCCCCAGCACCAGTGTTCTATCCCAAAAATCTGTACCTTTGTTACCACAATTGGCACACCCATGGAACACAGTTATGTCCCTTGTAAAAGGTACCCATGGGACCAAGGGCCCTGTGGCCAGGGAAGGTCCCCAAGGGCTGCAGCATCTATTATGTCATCCTCGGGGACCCCCACCAAGCACATGTATACTGCTTTGCAGCTTGTGTATGCTGGTGGGGAGAAAAACGCAAAGTCGACATGGCATCCCTCTCAGGGTACCATGCCCACAAACCACTGCCTGTGGCATAGGTAAGTCACCCCTCTTGCAGGCCTTACATCCTAAGGCAGGGTGCACTATACCACAGGTGAGTGCATAGCTGCATGAGCAACATGCCCCTACAGTGTCTCAATCCATTCTTAGACATTGTAAGTGCAGTGTAGCCCTATTGAGTATATGTCAGGTCCCTCACAACATATATAGAATTCCAATGGTATCGTGCACTACCCTAAAAATAAACAAAATAAAAAACTAATTGAAGGATTGTAAAGAAGTGTCCAAAAAACCCACCATTTTCAAGAAATCAGAGGAATTACTCCAGAAGAAGCACCATTGAATAATGATATTTCTAAAACGAGCCACAGCTCCAAAGGTCAGCGACGCTCCTTCCACAATTTTGGATGTATCCTTCATTGCCCCTATTGAAGGAGGTGCACTATTGCTACGGCTTGTGCTCCATCCTCCCCTCAGTCAGTTAAACTCAAACTGGCAGCAGATCCCTTCTAAGAAGAGTAGTTGCCCATTACTTTTCTGTCTAGAGACCAGGATCACAATGCCTCTTTTCACCCTCTGTCTATGTTAGATTTTGTTGCTCTATTTAATCATGATGTGGTTTTGAATCGTTCACATTTACTATCTTGCTTTGCAGATATTGAGAACTTAAAGACGTCTCCCTTCTATCAATTTTCCACCCCTCATTAGTGAGTAAAACAAGGGTTGTGTTTCAGTCTAAGTTAGTGGCAAATCTTGTCCTGCAAAACAGCAGTTCACTCCAGTCTAGAGGGATCGACTGTATAAGGGGAGGGTACAAATTATAATTAACCTCCTATGTAGTTGAATAATTCTTTCTCAGCTTGCACTTGGCACCAAACAAGTCATCGGATGAAAATGTAAGGTTTTTAGATATGTCAATGTTAGGCCTAACTGCCTTAGGGTGGCCACCCCCAAACTTTTTGCCTGCCTCCCTTCATCTTTCTGACCATGTGTTTGCTGGTTTTAGGACTCTGCACACTTTATCAATCAATCAAACTGCTGAGCAGTGCTAAAGTGCATATGCTCTCTCCCCTAAACAAGGTAACATTGGTTCCTACCCAATTGGTATATTTAATTTACCTGTAAGTCCCTAGTAAAGTGCACTGCATGTGCCCAGGCCCTGTAAATTCAATGCATCTAGTGGGCCTGCAGCACTGATTGTGCCACCCACATAAGTAGCCCCTTAACCATGTCTCAGGCCTGCCATTGCTAGGCCTGTGTGTGGAGTTTCACTGCCACTTCGACTTGGCATTTAAAATTACTTGCCAAGCCTTACAACTCCCCTTTTTCTACATATTTCACTCCTAAGGTAGGCCCTAGGTAACCCATAGGGCAGGCTGCTATGTAGGTAAAAGGCTGGACATGTACTTATGTATTTCACATGTCCTGGCAGTGAAAAACTCACAAATTTGTTTTCCACTACTATGAGACCTGCTCCTCTCATAGACTAGCATTAGAGCGGCCCTTGTATACTTTTAAGTGGTAGATTCTGATCTGGGAGGAGTAGCCATTTCATGTTTAATATGACCAGAATAGTAATAGAAAATTCTGCTTACTGGTGAAGTTAGATTTAATATTACTATTTTAGATATGCCACTTTTAGAAAGTGGGCATTTCTCTGCACTTACTGCCATATGTGCCTTACAGCCTGTCTCCAATCCACGTCTGGTCTATGCTGGTTGACAGCTTCCCTTGTGCATTCCACCAAGACAGCCATAAACACAGGACAGTCAGTCACATCTGCAGTCATCTGCATGCTGAATTGGTCTCCCTGGGCCGGAAGGGTGGAGGGGCTCTCTCTTACACTTCAAAGGCCAGTGGCCTGCCCTCACAAAAAGGACTGATAACACCCCACAGGGATCCGAGCAGACAGGACTGGGCTAAAAGGGGGACATGTGCACTTCAGAACCACTCTTTTCTCCCACCACAAAGCCATTTTTAGTATATAAACTGGGTCTCTGACTCCACCAAATCAGACACTTCTGGACCTACACCTGAACTCTGTCAGAGGAACTGCCTGGCTGACCAAAAGACTAACCTGGACTGCTTTTCTGAGAAGGACTGCTGCCCTGCTTGTTACCCAGCTGCCTGCTGGCCTCTGAATTTGCTGGAAGGATTCTGTCTTCCCCAAAAGTGCTCACCAAGGGCTTGGATTGAGCTTGCCTCCTTTTCTGAAGTCTCGGGCCAACAAAGAATTCACCTACAAGCTTCCAGCTAGTCCATCAACTTCAGCGACTCCAGTACCGACTTCAGCGACTCCAGCCCCAATGCTGCTGCCCGACGCCACACCACTGCCTGCTCCGTGGACCTCATTCCACGCAACAACCACAGCCTGCAATGCAAGTCTGACATTGCTGTGACGCCGCTGATGTCCCTCAATATGTTCGCGACACTGTGAAGCCAACACATCACGTCTTGACGGACTGGATCTATGATCCCACACGTGAAACTGAAGCCTTGCCACCGACACCGCACCAGCTACCCCCTACAACTGGATGGAATGGACGCCTCGCCTCCCCTGCCTCGCAGTGCAGGAATCAACGCCTCACCTCCCGGACGCCAGAAGGGACTACATTTAGAAAAAAATTGCGTACGTTCTGGGAGCTCATTGCCGACTGCAGTGAGACAACAGTGAGATCCCACCCCATCTCCATGAGCGAGGGTGTGTGGGAAACTTTTATCAGAGAATTATATGTGGACAACCTAGTGCCTGTGTTGAAGACTTACCCATTGATTCTGAGTTGGCGCTAAGTAGTTGTGGTGCACCCTCTTTAAGTGAAATCGAGTTTTCAATTAGGGCAATGTGGGCTACTGGGGCCAGGGGCCCAGACGAAGTCCCGATCTCGGTCATAAAAAGGGAAACAAATCTTTGGACTCAAGTTCTGCTTCCGACCTTCGAGTACTGTTATACCCACTCATCTGTGCCTCCATCTTAGACTGGAAGTATCACTGTCCTCAATTTAAGAAGGGTGATCTCAATTTACCTATTAACTATTGACAAAATGCACCACTTGACCCAGTGGGCAAAGCTTTTACTAGATGCCTGTCGTAACATCTTATTTTCTGGGTTGAGGAGAACACGATTATTCCCCTATAACAAACGGGTTTTCAGGAAAAATCAAAGCCTTGCAAATTATTACAGAAAAGTATGTGGTCTTGAGGAAAGGCCATGTCTATGCTGCCTTTATAGATTGTTCCTCAGCATTTGATAAGGTTGATAGACTAACTCAGTGGAAAAATAGCTAATCTTGGGATGCCTGGTATTTTATTGCACTTGATTAATGCTCTTTATTTCTCAACCTGGTGCCAGATATTGTTAGGGGGGGATCAGGGGCTATCTACACTTATCCCCACAAAAAATGGTTTGAAGCAAGGGTGTCTGTCTTCACCTCTCCTCTTTTCCCTCTTTATATCAGATCTCCCTTGTTTTTTTTTTTTTATCTAAAAGCATGGGTCTCCTTTCTGGTATCGGGGGTTTCCCAGTGATCTGCTGGCTATATACGGATGACATTGTGATACTGGTCTTAACTCCTAAAGGTTTAGACGAATGCCTAGGTGCCCTACAATAGTACGCCTTGGTACATTTTTGAAAATTAACACCTCCAAAAGCAAGGTGCTTTCGGGGAAAAGGAGTGCGTGCCTACTCCAACTACTCTTGGCAGCTGGGCACACTAAAGTTGTAAATAGTTAAGGCCTACACTTTCCTAGGTAAAATAATGTCCAGTATACTAGAGGGCTCCAAAACTATACACAAGTGTGTGTGTAAAGCCCATTCGCAGGCCAGGGGTCTCGGTTCTTTCTACAAGGCAGTGGGGCAGAGACACTTATCCCATCTTCTGTCGGTGCACCGGGCCAAAATTCCACCTACTCATTTACATGCAATTGCAATAATTGATGTGTCAAAGTGGAGTTTTTTTTAGATAAGTCTTAAGGGCGGATTCTAAGGAGATTGCTATGACTCAATACATTAGCCCCTACAGTTGCATTAAGATTAGAACTTCTAAATAGTTCATGGGTACAGGGTTGGCGGAAGTAGTTTGTTAGGGTAATCGCATTATGAACAGTGATTGTAACTCCTTACATCATCTTATGTTTACAAAAAAATTTATCTGAAAAGAGGCAAAGCTTTATTTCACAGGAATTTTAATTTTAAGTATGCTTTAGAAAAATTCTTGATGTACGTGTGGCCTCCTCTATGTCAATGGCCCTACTTAAAGCTTTTCTTAAGCCAGTTGCTCTCAGTTTCCATTTGGACCTCGATTCTTATAAGAATATTGTAAATTTTGGTGCAGTAATGAATTCCCATGTTCTAAACAAATCACAGCAGTTTGTGTCATGGAACATGCCCTACAGGGTTAGACCCAGGGGCGGCTCCTTCATAAGGGCGGAGGAGCGTTGCCCCACCTCCCCCCGCCAGCAGTGGCAGCTGCAAATCTTTTCCCAAAAACGATAATAAACTGTGTTTATTTTAGTTTTTTGGGAAAAGCAGTGGGCCCCGGGAGTGATGAGCAATGAGGGGGAGTGCCTCAGCACTTCCCCTCACTGCGCATGTATGTTTGGCTGGCTGGGGTGATGAACAATGAGCCCCTCACAGCACATGTATGTTTGGCAGGCTCTTTCCAGCCTGGTATTGCCGGGCTGGAGAGAACCTGCACAGGCACTCCCAGCCAATCCTGACGCTGCTCTTAGCACCCCTCCCTGTGCGGTTCCCCGCCCCCTCTGCAAGTCGCGACTGGTTAGACCTTTGGGCACTAATCTGTTTAAATATTGTTCTACTAACTGTTGTAACATCTAAATGGTATGGCACCTCAAGCACGTCATTTTTGTGAAAATGGAAGGCAGGATTTAAAACATGTCTTAGTTATATGCCCAGCTCTGCTTTTAATTTGTCATAAGTGGTTGAGAGCTGTCTTTTTAAGAATTGTTGCTCGTACAACCTCAGAAGCTATCTACATACCACTTGACCCGCCAAATGAAATGTTTAGCATTTATGTTTTTAAAAAAAAATCTGAATGTATTAATTTAAAGGACTTGTGCACTTGTGCACTTGTCAGTTTCTGTTTAATCCTTGTCATTTTGCTTGTGTATTTTATATCTCAATGTTTTATGTGGGCCTCCTAGGAGTTCCAAAGCATGAAATAAAATTTGATTTGACTTTGAATAAAGTACGCCCAAACTTCAATCTCAGATCTGTACAGGTCCCTTTGGATCATATCAGGGGCTGGAGCTTTCCCTGGGTGAACAGACTCTATAGCTCTGATAGTATCTGTCAATGAAAACACAATACAGTCATCATCCAAAATTTCCCTTGACAACAAGATCTTTTCAGAGTTAGAGAGTTCAACTTAACCGATTTCGCAATCGGAATAAAAGTCAGACAAATGTTTGACTCAAAGATTGGGTTGTATATGATGGTTTGTAGAACTGCTAGCTGATACCCTTTGGCTATTATATGCCAGAGTGCAACATGTTATTATTCTGAGAGGCCTCCAGTAGATCCTGCCAGTTGCCCTCACCTCATCCCAATCTAGTTGCCTTGCAGGCAGGAGCTATTATCAATTCCATTTTTATTTATTTATGATTTGGAACTCGATTGAGATCCACATAAAAATAAACAATAAAGCAATAAATTTATCCCTGCCACCCTTTACATACAAAATCAGGATGAGCCTGTTTAAAACCCATGAAATATAAGTTTTTTAAGAAAAGAACACTGCAATACTTTTCACAATAATACAATTACAAAATACAATATTCCAAAATAAAGTGCAAAAAGCAAGAAAGTGCAAGTGTGCATATCAGTGCAAGTGGAATAAGTTTAGTGCAAAGAGTACTAAGCCGATTAAAAGCATTGGCTTGGTGTTAGGATAAGATCAAATATATACATAAAAGGTTTAACACTTTAACCACCCTCCCCCCCCAATAAAATACTCTCTACCTGTACCCAACTATTCATAAAGTGAATCATAATAATATGCTTCAATCGAAATCACCTAAAAATCATGGGGTTGAAAAGAGTGAAACCGTCATATACCTTACTCAACCTCCTATGGAGAAACCTTGTTGGACATATAATGAACATGTATATATCTGTGCCCAGCCCTTTATCCCTTATGGAAACATGGAGTGATAAGCTATGATAAAGGTGCATTATTGTGACAGATCCGCCTGCTAATATTATTTAATCTAACATCCCAGGGACGATTTTCATACAAACCAATGAATCTACTTTACGGGATGTATACTTAGAATAGATATAAAAACATTTAAAGAAATTAAAAATTCTAAAACAGAATAATTCATTAGGCGGATCATATAAAGCATGAAGAAGCTCAGATGCAGACAACAAAGAGAGTTGAAGACAAATAGGCTTTAACCATTTGCACCGGAATGGGGCAAGAGAAGGACAGACAAATAAAACATGATCTAGATCTTGGGCTTCGGCCATGAAAAAATTACACTCTTTAGCTGAGCCGTGCCATTTTGCCAGAAGCGTGTTCAAAGGAAGCAACCCCAGGCAAAGAAGTGTCCAAAAACGCCTAAGCCTGTGTGGAATATTCCATGAGATATAGGGTTGAATTTTTTTTTACTTCTAACAAATGTACTAAGTTAATAAAATATCTCTTTTTTGCCCAGCTCTCAAGGTCTAGCCAAAAACTCAATGACCATGTTGCCTGCTTCAATCCGATTTTCAAATACAAGGGGGATATTGCCAGGACCTGATTTTGGTCTCAAACCTTTCATGAGCATAAGAGATAGTCTTACAAAGGGAGGTTTTGGGGTTATTATTATTTAGAAAGATTTCTTTCCTTAACACTGATCTTATAGTTTTTTCCTTCATCCTTATAAGGGAAGCAGCCAGATGTATAACTCCTGCTAATCCTTGGACGTACGCACTTCCTAACCCCATTTCCAGCCTTAATGCCTCTACCGAGACAGCAGTGTTAACAGACAAAAGAAACCTCCATTTAGAGATATCAATAAATTCCACACCATAAAGAAGGGATTTGGGGATTTTAGCTCGATATACTGAAGGTATAAAGAGGTTTGAAAAATGCCTTCTTCCAGTAGCTCATAAAGCCCCTAAACCTCTTGCTTGACACTCAGCTTTCAATTTATTAGAGGAAATATGAACTACCTTACTAAGGTTCCCACAAACTATTTTCCCTAAAAAAGGATGTGATTTCACAATTTCCAGTTTTTGCTTTCCTAATGACCAATGGAAATCAGAGAATGTCATCTTTTTGTTCCTGTGTAAGCAGGGGACCTTACTTTTTGAAGCATTGATTCTTAAGAAGTGGGACTCAAAATATTTTGACAGAGACTGAAGACGATTTTGTAAGCCTTTAGGGGTTAGGTACAAAATTATGATGTCCTTAGCATATAACAGACAACTTAATAGGTACCCACCTATTTGCGGTGGAAAGCCCTTACTCGGGGTCAGGAAAAAAGGAAAATCTGAGATGTATAGGGAGAAAAGCAGGGGCACCAATAGACATCCCTGCTGTAATCTATCCAGAGTAGGTATCTCTTGGGATAGACCTTTATCACCTACTAGAAAGATTCTACACCAGGTAGTAGAGTGTAGAGCTATTATCAACTCTAGGAGGAACAAAGGCATCCACAAACTAGCTAACTTTCTCCATAATAGATCTCTAGCCACCTTATCGAATGCTGTTGAAAAATCGATAAAGGCGGCATAGACTACTCCACCTCTCAGTTTCACATATTTTTATGTAATAACTTGTAATGCAGCAATGTTATCCAAAGTACTATGATTACATCTAAACCCAGATTGTTCCAGGGGAATGATATTATTCTCCTCTGCCCAGGTGGTAAGTCTGGAAAGCAAGCATTTAGTTAAAAAAAATTCTAACTGCACCCAGAGGGGCGATCTTCCAGTAGTTGGCAGGACAATTTCGATCTCCTTTTTCAAAAAGGAACAATAATACTACCAACCCAGAAGGGAGGGATACTTTGGGAGAGAAAGCACCTTCTGAATCACACATATAAGATCTTGTTCCAAGCACCTATATCTTGTTTTAATACGGAAATGATAAGATCATCAGGTCCCATTGCAGCAGAGGTACTCATGGAGCTAATGACAAATTCTATCTCCTTTACAGAGGGAGGGGTGAAAGAATGTGTCTCAGTACTTTCAGGGGCCCGAAACGGTTCTACCCCATTTGACGCATATAGGGAGGCAATAAATTCAGACCAGCGTACTTCGGATATGGCAACAAGCAAAGATTGAACTCTAGACCCACAGCCCTCGCCCACCAATGCCCAAAAACACCTTGCCTGACTGTTAGCTTCCCATAGGGGGATCCATAGCCTATTGCCAGATTCTGTTGCGAGGCGGGCCTTCAAACGCCTCTTTCTCCTTCTCAGCAAAGCCACCCTAATATTCCTTTCTCCTGAGTATGCTAGATACTGAGACTAACCAGGTTGTTTATTTCCCTGTTCAAATCAAGTAATGGGCGAGGGATAATTTTCCGGTTATTCTTTGACACACCGGATGAAGAGCTGGTTAACCACTGCTTCATGAATTTAGAAAAATGCTGCAGTTCATTCCCTTCCCAATTACTCAGATCAGCAACCACGGTAATTAAGATCTCCGATAAACCTGCAACCTTTTTAAAGTCCACTCTGTCCTCCCTGCCTTTTTATCAAAGACAGGATTTGACCCACCCAGCTTCCAAGTCTCCATCAGTGGTAAATCTGTTTCTAATGTAAAAAAAAGCAAGTTATGGTCGCTGTGAGGGGTATTTCTAATCTTAAGATCATCCAATAAACAATAAGTTTCGTAACCAAGCACCAAATAATCTAGAATTGCCCTTCCCCCTGGAGAGACATGTGCAAAGGAAGCAGGAGAATCAGAGGAAGGCCTTCCATTGGCAATAATGCAGTAATTTTTTCTAAGAAGACTGAGTAAACGTTTCCCTCTTTTATTAGTTCTTATCGAGGGAGGGAAAACTCAGGCTGGTATTTGCAACGCAGCTTCTCTCTCCACCTCACGCATTTAACAAGCAGCGTGGTTAGATATCTTGCAGTTTAGGTCTCCCACTAAAACTATAAAGGGAGGAAACTCACTGTCTAATGCATTTTCAATATAGGTGAAAACCTTCAGTAACAGGAAATCATAGGCTGCCTCAGGGGGAACATAAACATTAATTAGTAACAGCAGGGTAGAACACTGAGTTGTATTATGCAATTGAAGGCTTAAGGCCATAAAAAGATTACTTGTGTCTTTATAACGAACAAAATCCCATTTATGTGTATTGGACAATAGACATGCTGCCCCCCACCCTTCGCATGCCCCATTTGGGATGTTGTGGCCTTGCAATCAATAACAAAATAGTCATCCCACAATAGATCTACATCAGACCAAGTTTCCTGGAGGCAAATCAAATCAGGATTTAACTGACTGAGATAGAATAGTTTTTCTCTGCTATATGTAATCCTTGATACGTTCCAGGATATAATTTTTAGGCCTCTGCTAGTTAGAGTATTGGAACAGGAACCTAGACTCCCCCCGCCTTGTTAAGGACACCCGGGAGCCATCCCCATTCATCCAGAACACTAGTGTTTTATTGCTTGAGTGCAGGATGAAGTTCCCACAGTGGCACCTGCCTGTCATTCCCTATTAGGGACATGGATGTATTTTAGAACTAATCATAGAATATTCAACGTGTATAAAATGCTCACAGGATAGGAGACCATTATATGCCTGACTCGCTACCTTATCTCCTGGATCATCAGCATGATTCAAGAAAGGAACTACATCAATCCCACGACACTACAAGAAACGAGTATTTTCTAGAACTAAATTTGCTGACCACGTAGAGCAAAATGTAACCCTAGACTTAAATTCTGCATTAGAAAGGAAAACAAGAGCAATATCATCGCTTAGGATTTTTGCTAATATCCTGGACTCTAAGAAGCATCTTAACAAAGTATATCTATTTAAAATTAAGTCTGCATCGAAGATTGGAATTAAGTCTACTACATGGATGTCCACATTATGATCTATTGAAGAAGCGCCTTTTCCAAATGCAGAAACATTAATGTCATTGAGGTCGGTGACCGGACTTGGAGGCAAAAAAGACATAGCTGTTGGATTCAAGTCTGAAGGCATTCCCAAGGGATGGATGAGAGAAGGATCAGATTTACACTCCGTTCCAGGCTGGAGAGAATGGGAGGATGGAGACAATGACTCCTGGTGTATTTGCAAGGAAACTATCATCTCAGAAAAATGAACTTTCCTTCTACCTTTCTTATTAATCCACCGATTTGATCTCTTTGATCTTTTCGTTCTTTTCACACCTTTAACTTTGTCTCCCTTCTTTTTACCTTCTCCTCTAGGTGATGAAGGAGATGGTTCCAGAGAGCCATTCTTTTGGACAGATAATTTTTCAAAGAAGCGAATACCTTCTGCGCAGTCTGTTTAGACTTTCCTGATTGTTTACTCTTGGCCAACGGGGTATCAAAAATAAATTGAATAAAATTGACTGGGCTGTCTGACAATGTCTTTGCCTCATGGGGCCTTTTACTCTGTGGTTTTCAAGCTTGGGTGATCACATCCACTCTTGGATACACCTTAGGAATCACCCTAGGGGACGGCCCAGGAGTCCTCTGATCTTTTGATAACTGTAGAGGTGCATCTTTAGTCCCCAGAGTGCATAAGATCAGATCCCCCTTTTTTAATTTAGTCAATTCCTTTACAATTGCAGTCACGGAATCAGGAATACAGCCTGAACCTTCAACAAATTTCTCCAAAAGCTTTAAGATTGATGAAAGTAGATTTTCCAGGCTATTCAGAGAGGCCAAATACCACGTATTTCTTGGGCAGGAGTCACTGGCAGATAAGAATACACAGAGTATTGTAAAGAGAAAGTACTACTGAACAAATGCAAACCTGTAGGTGAAGGTATAAGCGGGGGCATAGAGAGCCCGGGAGGTGGAGAGAAATCTTTGGCCTGAAAACCATATCTCCAATATAAGTCTAAATTCAGATCCGGCAAGGTAAAGTCTTGGGGCCCAACAGTTGAGGAGGATGAAGCTGTTGGCTGGACAAGTTCAGAGAGATGGAAGTGTTCGAAATGCACTACATTTTCTGGATATACTGGATATTCTCTGATCTCTCTAATGGGGGCTCCAGGAAGTCCTGATCCGTAACCTCAACTCCCCGTTCCTGGTTTTTGTCCTTGTCATAAGACTCCCTTGACGGATCTCCAATAAAGCCCATGAGCGTGGTACCCTTTGGCTCCAAAGTTTCATGCAAGAGGAGGCAGCTCTGTTTGAATCTTCAAAAAAGGTTTTTTCTTTCTCTTTTTCGCAAAAAGAAAATATTTGCTTCTGACCTTTTAGCTGGGCAGCCAGATTTGCTTTAGTATGAAGAGGGTTGGATTTAGTTTTTATGCATGACCTTCCTGGGAGCAGGTGCCATGAGCATAACTTCTTCATGGTCAATGTTATTCCACACACACTAGAATAAAGCTCTGGAAGAGAGACCACTGCCTGCACACGCCAGACTTTCGGCTGCGATCTGTCAGTTTTAGAGATGCTCCACCGCTCCCTTTGCCAAGCGAAGTTATTATTGCATGCCTTAAAACTCACTCAAAAGCAAATCGTCACCATAATTTATTCAAATTCACTTCACCTGTCTCTCTGCCCGGGGCACAAATTAGTTGATCTTCCTTAAGCCTAACCTCCTGAGTCTCCTGAAATGCACCTCAGGCCACTATTGCCGCCGCAACTAAATCTTGACTCCAGTTTAGTTCAGTTACTGGCCCCCAGAACCACTATGTCACTTGGTCACTATTCGGCCTTTCTACAACTCTCAGTATGCCAGGCTGAATGCAAACTTGTGAAGACTTGTGCAGACTTGCATGGCCAATCATGGACACCACCTTTCAGGCGGAGCTCTGTCCTCTTGCACTTACTCTCAGACCTCACACTCTTCTAGAAAAGTCACTGGTAAAGTCACTGGTTCACCAGCTCACTGGACTCCCAAATACGGGTAAAGTAGCCAGCTCACTGGTGCACTGGCTCCCTGGGGCCCTAAAAAACAGCCCTTCTGTTGCTGACAGGCCGCCTTTCAGCCCACCCAGCGAGCCGCCTTACCACTAGAATATCAGGCCACGATCTCCGTCATCTCTGCCGTGCCTCCACCTTAAAGCCACCTTTTGGGACTTATGAAGGGGCTTTTTCTTCTCCATGCACAGGGACCAGAGTCCAAGGCCGTCACGCTGTCACACCTAAATGCACAGAGGGCCTCTGGGCCTGCCGCTACCACCGCAGCTCTTCTCCAGCTCTTCCCCGCATTGGCCGCTTCAAGTCACTAGCAGCCGCTCTGGAGAAGGGAGCCTGGGGAAGCTCAATGGTGCCCAGCCGCTGCCCATCCGACCCGCACATGCGGCGACCCGCTCATGCGGCGAGCTGCAAGAGTTTCCGCTTCTGTTCCGATGTGAAACCACTTCCGCACAGTTGTCACTCACTCGCCTTGGTTTGTCACTGACAATGCCGTTTTATCCGTACTTCACACCTGGAAGCTACCAGGATCAGTCCAACCTTGCAGGCAGGATATACCTATTAGAAGATCTAGCATCTTTTAATGCAGTTTGATTATGCAATTTAACAAAAAAAAGAACAGGTTGTGATTTAGCCCTTCGAAACTCACTACAGAACCAAAGAGCAGATTTGATTTTTTTCTTGGGAGCTGGGTTATTATGCCCAGAAAAAATACTTTTTAAGGAGATAAATAGCCTAGTGTGAAGCTCAATTATCGGTATGTCACATTTAGGTAACTTTCCAACAGGGGTTAAAGTAGTTTTGATTGTGTTGTAAATGTTAGCTAATATGTCAGGATTGCATTTTATCCTTGGCCATTTAATTTGTCTTCTGCTGTTAGAAATATTGGGCTCAGGATAATTACTTGAATGCAACCCGGCTAGATCTTGGAGTTTTTCTGCATTGAAGGTTAATTCAAGGGCATTGTGATCACTATACAACCTAGTCACAATCTTTAAGACAGCAAGCTTATACCAGAGTCTAAATAAATGTTACTTTTTTTACCATCTCTTACAATAGTGTATAGTCTTGCCTTATCTGAGATTGGCCTCCCGTTACATTCCCGCAAAACCATAGGGCAAGTTTAGTGAGGCTAGTTGCAATGCTGCTTCCAGCCATCTTTTGTTTGGTTTTGCCTCCAGGGGGGATACCTCTTGTCTTCCTATTGCATTAGGTTGCTGATGCAATTGAGTGATTCATAAGTGATATTGATGTCACCAGCAAGAATTATTTGGGGCCGATAAGTTATATGCGATGAAAGACCAGCAAGAATTTTTGAGGTGGGTGATGCTTTGTTGTTTGGAAGCAAATGGTTATAAACATTATAAAGGTTTACACATAAACTAGTGGGAGCCTTAATTTTTAGGCCTACAATATTAGAGGAAGGGGTGTCTATCCTTTTGATTGAGCAATTTAACTAGATTTTAAGCCAAATTATCAGCCCGCCAGATGGTCTGCCAGAGTTAGACAAATGAGCATCCATACTGTAGGTCACCTGGTCTGTAGAGATATGTCATCACCCATGATTCCTGTAGCATGCAAACATGGTATGTATCCATAAATTAATTCAAAGCAGATTGCTTAGTTTGTCGGTGTAGGCCAGCAACATTCCACAATTAGAAACAAATGTTAGAGAAAAGTTTCCAGTGTCACCGTTTGTGGGGACATCAGAAGAGGTTGTACTTGCTATTGGTTTGCTAATTGTATTGTGCACAATGTTTTTTGTTTGCATGGCAAAGTATTTAGGTGATACTTTGATGGTAGAAAGTAAACTATCTCTATCAACCATGTATTTGTCATCAGTTAGGATCTTCTATAATAGTTGTCACTCAACTTCATTTAGAGTAGAGCCGGATTGAGATTTCAGGTTCCTGTTTGTTCATTCCAGATGACTCATACTACATCGTGTTGGTAGCAGCTGGAGCGTTTTCAGGCTCGATGCCTGGGTAAAATTATATTTGCACCAGATGTTAGAACCATTAGTAGGAGATGTGCTTAAGTCCAGTCCCACGAGTCTTTCAGCGTGCTTCTGATATTGTAATTCTATATTAATATAATCTACAGTATTCGAAGAAATAGAAACACCCTGTACAGAGAGGATCTCGGAGCGAGCAAGAGAAAGACAATGCCTACAGTACCTAATCCAACAGATTACTTTGTTTTTCAGAGACTCATATCCTTCCAACCATAACCCCTACCTTTCTGAACATTGACCATATGTATTTAGTTCTTCGTTTACTATGTTGTGAAGAAAAGGTTAAATCGGGTCTGATAAGAAAGATATCTTTTTGGTGTGCCATTTCGTTATACCTGCATGCACAAAACTTCTATGAGGGCTCCACTGCCTGTGCATATTTTGGGGCCTTTAGGACATCATTCGGGTGTTAAGGATTGGCCCTCCGCTCCCAGGGCCACCATTTTTGTCCTTATTGGGAAATGCATTCTCGACCACATCCCACAGGTTTTGGAATAGATCTGCTAGGACTGTGGTTCCTAGCCTGTGGTTTGGGGACCCCTGGGGCAGTGCTTTATTTGTAAAATCATAATTGCCAGTGCTCAAAGTGCTGCTCAGACACTGGCGGCTGGTGGTATAAAATATCAGACCCCGAATAGGAAGGGTGCACAGTCCTCAGGCCTGTTTAGTTCTCTGTCAGACGCTCCTTGCTCTGTTATCTCACTCTTACAAGTTTCTGCTTTCTTCCTTGGTGACAGATTTTCTGAATTTCTTTTCCTCCTTCTTTCGAATTTGCTTGTTTTTTCTTCTGTTGGTCTTGGGAAATGTCTGATATGAATTAAGTGCCAGTCCCCGAAAATAAGTGCCAGTGTCCCCCCCTCCCCTGCCGGCAACCACCGGATTCCAATAATGATTCTGTGGGTAACCCCGAGCTCCAGTAATGATAAGGTGGGGGGCCACAGAAGACAAAATGTTGAGAACCAGTGTGCTAGGAGTAGTCCTAGTGACCAGTATGTTGTTTCCTTTTAATAGTGTTAGTTTTTTTTATCCATTGAAGATGATGTTGTGGTAGCTTTATTGATTTGTTCATCATAAGGATGGCCCGCTCAATCAGGATCACGGCACAAGGTGCCCATAACTAATAGCTCTTGAACCATGTGAGTCAGTTTGGAAACCATCATTTTAAAGTGCCCAGTCTTCTCTCTAGGCTGTCTCAGCGTGGGGTGGAGGTTTCCATTATGACTCAAACTATTACACACAGGATAACACTTAAAAGGGGAAATGGAAAGATCACCACGGTTCTGGACATGTTCAGGGTTTCATAGAAGCACAAACCTATTGCTGCAGGTAAAACTGCTTCCACCAACTGAAGCTCATTCAGGGCTGAATCTGTCTTACAGATTCTAGATGAGTTAATAACGGGAAAAGAGGAAAAAAAACTAATTAGATCGCTTAATGATGACTTATCAAATTTTCTAAAAAATGTAGTTGTCTTAAGGGCAGCTGCTGGTCCCCTGCCTATTCTCTCTTTGTTAATAATTGACACAACCCCCATAATGAGGGTTTCATTTTTTTTTAAACCACAAAAATCTGCTGTATGTCGCAGGTGTTTATTCGACTTATCGGCACCGTGCGGCGCCTCTTCTGTCTTTCTTTTTCCCATAATGTGGAAGACAAGACTAAAACAGCACTCTCCTATAGTAGAGATGAATAGTGTGAAAGAGGGCCTGTGTTTAAACAAATCAACAGTTAAATAAAAAATGAAAATTATTAAAACAGCTAAAATGGATGAGTAATTGCACATTTAAGCAGGAGCGGCTCACGGCAAGGTGAAGCGGCTGAGCGGCAGCGGCACGCTGGGGAGGGGGCGGAGGTGAATTAAAATAAACTTTGAATTTTTTTAAAACAATACATACCTCATCTGCCGCGTGCCGCTCCTCTGTCCCTCGTCTACTGCAGGCACAGGCTCCCAGCCTGCCCTGTGGCCAATCTTGACACTGGGAGCAAAGTTGTTGGGCTGGAAAGAGCCTACAGGGCATGTGTGTTTGGCCGACCGGAGACGGCTGGCCAAACACACATGCGCTTTGAGGACTCACTGCTTGTCAGCCCAGTGGTCCGCCCTTTTACCAAACAACAATTAATATCTTTGTTTGGTAAAAGTTTTGCAGCTGTTGCTGCTGGCGGCGGGAAGTGGCAATGCTCCTCCACCCTCATGGGGGAGCCACACCTGCATTTAAGCAATAGCAATAACAATAACTGCTGCCAGACTAGAGTCCAAAGAAGAACAGGCCAATTGGAGTTCAGGCAAGTGAATGGTAGTAAAACTGGCTGTCAGAAATTGGGTTAATGACTTGGGGGCAGGGGGAAGGGGGGAAGGGGGAAACCCTTCACCACAACTCTTCTTAGTTGAAGTCACAAGAAAACCGTAAATTAACCTGTGCTCAACTCTCGGGTAGCTTGGCACAGAGCAGTCACGTATAACTCAGATGCAATGTGTAAAAGCAATTGTACAACACTTCAAACAGTAACACAGTGAAAACATAGCACAAAAGGAGCCAACAGCTGAGTTAGAAAAATAGAGTACTTTGTAATTAATAAAACTAGATTAAAACAACAACGATCCAATTACCAGAACGGAATATTCTATTTAAAATATTTTAGTGCAAGTAGCACCAACTGTGGATGTCTGGCCAAGGCAGTAGTCCTGCAAAGCAGCAGTCTGGCAGAGTGGTAGTCCTTCAGCAGCACAGGAGTCCTTCTTCCTGATATAGTATCTACAGGTCCAGAACTGTACTAAAGAGTTGATGTCAGTGGTCCAGTATTTATACCCAGTTGTGCCTCTAAACTGTGAAGAAGCTTCAAGAGTCTTCCCTTTGAAGTTCCCTTTGAAGTCCCCCTTTGTGTGGAGGCAGGACGCAGCCTATTCAAGTGTAAGTGGGGCTGTACCCAGCGCCTCTCTCACATCCTACCGGTGATGCCCCATCCAGGCACACCTAAGCTCTCTATTGTGTGTGGCTGTCCATGAGGAATAGATAAAGCTCAACTATCTGCTACACCCGGTCATGTGACCCAGGTACAGGGTAAAGGCACTAAGGCGGTGATTCTAACCGCGGCGGGCGGCGGTCGCCGCCCGCCATGCGGTTACCGCCAAATGACCGCACCGCGGTCACAAGACCGCGGCGGCCATTCTGGCTTTCCCGCTGTGCTGGTGGGCGACCGCCAAAAGGCCGCCCGCCAGCACAGCGGGAAAGACCCAGCAACGATGAAGCCGGCTCCGAATGGAGCCGGCGGAGTTGCTGGAGTGCGACGGGTGCAGTAGCACCCGTCGCGAATTTCAGTGTCTGCTAGGCAGACACTGAAATTCTTTTTGGGGCCCTCTTACGGGGGCCCCTGCAGTGCCCATGCCATTGGCATGGGCACTGCAGGGGCCCCCAGGGGCCCCGCGGCACCCCCTACCGCCATCCTGTTCCTGGCGGGGGACCCGCCAGGAACAGGATGGCGGTAGGGGGTGTCAGAATCCCCATGGCGGCGGAGCGCGCTCCGCCGCCATGGAGGATTCTGCAGGGCAGCGGAAAGTCGGCGGTACACCGCCGACTTTCCGTTTCTGGCCGCGGCTGAACCGCCGCGGTCAGAATGCCCAGCGGTGCACCGCCAGCCTGTTGGCGGTGCTACCGCGGTCATTCGCCCTGGCGGTTTTTACCGCCAGGGTTAGAATGACCCCCTAAATGGCTATGGCAGGAAAATGCCAACTTTCTAAAAGTGCCATTTTCATAATTGTAAGTTAAAATCCAACTTCACCATAAGTTCAGCATTTTCATTACAATTCCAAAGACACATAACATGAACTGGTTATCTGCTCCCATATGGAAATTACACCTTATTAAATTTAATAAGGTAACTCCAGTGTTAGTCTAGGGGAAAGGTAGGCTTTGCAGTAGTGAAAAATTATTTTTGGGGGATTTTTTTTTTATTGGTTTTAACCACAAAGCACCCACATTTGGTTCAAACAATGTATAAAAATCAGGAATAATCATGACACTATACAAGCAGAGTGGAGAAAGAAAACATGACATGGGAAATACAAATATAAACATAAGCCTGACCACACAGTCCCAGAGACCCCGTCCCCCCTCAACCCCTTTGTTAGTCAGTCCAACGCAGCTGCATATGTTTATACAAGGACCATAGTTGAGCCGGGCGTAAAAATCAAATGTAAAAGTTTTTCACTACCAGGAATTGTAAAACCTAAGTAAGTACATATCCTACTTTTTAAATACACTGCACCCTGTGCTTTGGGCTGCCCAAGGCCTATTGTAGGGGTCATTTATATGTATTAAAAAAGAAGGTTTTGGCTTAGCAAACGGTTTGTCTGGCCAGGTCGAAATGACAGTTAAAGACTACACACACAGACTGCAATGGCAGGCCTGAGAGATGTTTAAAGGGCTACTAAATTGGGTGGCACTGTCAATCCTGCAGGCCCACTAATAGTCCTTAATTTACAGGCACTGAGCACATGTAATTCCATTCTACTAGGACCTTACAAGTAAATTAAATCTGCCAATTAGGGTTTAGCCAATGTTACCTCATTTTGAGGAGTGAGCACATGCACTTTAGCACTGGTTAGCAGTCGTAAAGTGTGCAGTCATAGAGCCAGCAAATCAAGATGATAAGAAAAATACAGGAAGGCAAAATGTTTGGGGGGAGACCACCTTAAGGCTGACAGGTCTAACACTACCATTAGAGGTCATCCAAATGAGAGGTACCAGAACAATAATGTTGGCTTTATTATAATTCACATCGCTCAAAGTCAGGAAAAATTATTACCTCAACTACCTCGAAACTTCAGCACAATGCTTAGAATGGCTCCAGGTGAATAAAGGAATAAGATACCTGTTAACTTGAAGACAGCTGCCACAGCAATGCAAGGCGAAGAGGGGTGGCCAAAGACAGCCTCTGTCAGGCCATGACGGGTGAAGGCAGGTCCCTTGGCCTGGTCTTTGTCTGGGCACGAATCCAGCACATCCTGAGCAGTGGATGTTTGATGGCGCTTTATGGCACTTCCCACTCTCAGTGGCCATCTCCTTCCACCCTCTGCTTTCACTGCACAGGATCCTGGGACAGGTAGTCCCTTCATTGAAAGTGTGTCTCACACAGCAGGTGTTTGATGGCACTTTATAGAACTTGGGGGTTGCTGGGAGCCTACTCCTTCTGCCACCTTCCTGCACCACACAGGATCGTGGAACAGGTATTCCCTTCAAACAAAAGTGCATTCCCTTATAGCAGATGTTTGATGGTACAATATAGAGTTTAGCAGTCACTGCAGAATTCCTCCTTCTGCCCAATCCTTGCACTGCACAGGTTCCTGGGACAGGTATTATCCTTGAATGAAAAGGCAAGCATTTCCTTTGCAGCGGGTATTTGATGCCACGTTATAGTGCTTCCCAGTCACTGGGGACCTCCTCCTTCCACCTCCTGCTTAAACTGCACAGGATCCTGGACCAAGTAGTCCCCTCAATGAAAGCGTGTCTCATAAAGCCAGTGTTTGGTCTCCCTTTATAGAGCTTGGCAGTCATTGAGGCCCTCCTAATTCCCACCCACCTCCTTGCACCGCACAGGATCCCTAATCCCCTCAATGAAAGCACACCAACTTGTTTCCTTCCAGTAGAAAAGTCACTCTTTTTGACATGGTTACCCCCACTTTTCATCTGCTGTCAGTATGCTGTGTCTGTGTTCACTAGGATCCTGATAACCAGGAACCCAGTGATTGTCCTCTCTACCTCTAAATTTGGTTGCCTGGTACTTTGCACACCCCACAATTGGCATACCATATAAGTCCCTAGTTTATGGTAGTTAGGTACTCAGGGCATTGGGGCACTAGGGGTTCCCCTATGGGCTGCAGCATGTATTGTGCCATCTATGGGAGCCTATGCAAAATTAGTCCGCAGGCCTGCCATTACAGCCTGCGTGAAAAGGTGTATGCACCCTTTAACCACAGGTCACTGCACCAGGTCACTGTAAGTCACCCCTATGGAAGGCTCTCGTAGCCGAGGAGACAGTGTGCAGGTACCTGTGTGTGAGGGCACCCCTGCATGAGCTGGATTTCATAAGTGAGGGGAAGCCATTTTACCTGTGAACTGGACACGGGTATTAGCATTTCACCTACCAGTCTTCTTGGGTTTTCTGTGCAGCCTGCCACCCCTCAGACAGGTTTCTGCTCTCCTGCTGCTTGACCAGCTCAGGAGGAGGAAGGCAGATCAAAGGATTTCCTGTGGGAGAGGGAGGTAACACCCTCTATCTTGGAAATAGGTGTTACATGGCTTGGGAGGGGTATTCTCCCCAATCCACCGGTCTGCTTTGAAGGGCACATTTGGTGCCCTCCTTGCATAAACCGGTTTGCACCAGTCAAGGGACCACTGGTCCCTGCTCTGGCATGAAACTGGACAAAGGAAAGGGCCGTGACCACTCCCCTGTACATCACCCCCCCCAGGGGTGGTGCCCAGAGCTCCTCCAGTTGGCCACTTGATTCTGCCATTTTGAATCCAAGTGGACAGAGGCCCCTGGGAGTATCTGAGTGACCAGGTCAGGTAGGTGATGTCACAGCCCCCTTCTGATAGGTGGTCACCATGCTAGGTGATCAATCCTCCTCCCTGGGCTACTTAGGGTCTCCCTCTTGGGTGGGTCCTCAGATTCGATGTGCAAGATTCTAGAAGGACTCCTCTTCATCATTTACTTCGTCTTCTGGCCCCTGGGACTGCCACTGGACCCTCCAGGAATTGACAATCTGCACATTCTGCAACAACTCCGCTCTGCAACATTGTTTCTCTGGCTCCTTCCAGCAACTGCAACATATCCCCAGCTATGCATCCTCTGAGGGTGGTGAGTCTTCAGCCTGCACAAGAAGTAAGAGGGAATCTCCCCTGGAGTGAAAGAGTCACTCCCCTGCATCTGCAGACACCAATTGCAACGATGACGGGTGTGTGGATCTGTTCTCCTCCAGAAATGCAAAGATCCTGCATCACAGGTGGTGGTCTGGGGTGGTCTACTTGCTCCTATCTACCAGCTATCCAACTTGGGAGACAGTAAGCCCTTGCCTCTCCTTGTAGGACAGTACCCCCTAAGCAGTGCTACTCTTGCAGCTACCAAGACTTGTTTGCTCCTCCTCCAAGGGATCTTCAGGCTCTGTGTAGCCCCAGCCCCCAGCACTTCTCCTGCCAAGCACTGTCTTACTCTGCTGCTCCAGCTACGTGGGAGTCCTCTTCAGGTGTGCTGAGTGGGCCTCACTGCAACTGCTGTGCCTGCTGCCAATGGATTGCCGGTGGGGGCTGCCTCCTCTTCTTGTGACTCTCCCAACTGCTGAGGGTCACCCGGACTTCCCTGCTTTGGTTGAGTCCCCTGGGCCTTGCTGGTCCTCTTCAGCCTTGCAACTTGTCTTCCTCCTCTCTTGTATTTGCCAAGGCTTGTTGGTGCTCTTCCTGTACCACTGACCCATTGCAACCCAACAGTCGACGTGGGACATCCCCTGCATTTCTTCAGGGACTCCTCTTCAGCTCCTGTGCTGCACTGCTGATCTTCTTCATCTCCTGTCGACCTGGTTCTGCATCCACAGAGGGGTGGGTAGTGGCTCCTGCCACAACCAGATACTCCATCATGAACTGGGCTTGGTCCCCTTCCTTTGCAGGTCCTCTTCTGCCAGAATCCACCTTTGGGTTCTTCCAGTCTTGTATGGATCTTGCACAATCCTTTTCCAAAGTCCTCCTGTTGGTTTTGGTGAAAACAGGCCCCTACCTCTGCTCTCCTGGTCGCTGGGGGTCACTCTGGTACTCACCTCTTGGGGGTCCTAGTTCCTCCAGCTCCTCTCTAACGATTCCACATCCTTGGGTGGGGGATGCTATCTCGCATTCCACTTACTTAGTATATAGTTTGGCTCTCCCCAAGAGCCTACACTATTTTCTATTACTTTTGCCAATGGCTGTTGCTTGCAATGCTCTTTACTGATTGCTAATGTGTATATAATAGTGTGCTTATTTACCTCCAGTTGGGGCGATACATATTCAGTATTCTAATATTTGTGTTACCATAATAAAGTACCTTTATTTTTGTGACACTGTGTGATTCTTTCATGTGTGATGGTGCTGTGTGACTATAGTGGTATTGTATAAGCTTTGCATGTCTCCTAGACAAGTCTTGACTGCTCATCCACAGCTACCTCTAGAGACCCCTGACTTCCAACACACTGCCTACACTTCACTAATAAGTGATACCTGGACCTGGTATAAGGTGATAACAGCATAGGTGCTCACCATGCACCAGGCCAGCTTCCTACACTTCCACTGCTCACTTCTAGAGAGCTTCTTTCTTTTTGTTACACACTTCATGAGAATGCATGCATTTTCCAGCTTTCTCTGTCTCTTGTGTGCTCCCCTGGTGCTAAATGTTGCTCTCGAACGTGTGCTGCTCACTCTCGATTGTGTACTTCTCCCCCTTCAGCCTCCACTGTGCCACTTTCCCCCTCTGGTGCTTCTCCTTCCAGGTTATGTCGCTCTCACTCTTGCTTTCTGCTTCCCAAGCCCACCTTTTTGCTCCTGCTTGTACTTCCCCACGACCCATACACCGTCTTGCAGCATGAATGCATGTGTAATCTAGCATTTTTCCCAGCGGGTAAGGAAATAAAGAGCCTGACTTAGAGTTTGTTGGATGGGTACTTTGTTACAAACATGAGGGATATTGAATCTGCCTTACCATAATTGATTTAGGATATAATACATATGTAGTAAGGCGAACAATATATTTGTCACATTTATGATAAAGTATTTGTCTGTCACACTCTAAACAAGGCCCAACAATGTTAATCCCATCTAGGGCGTTTTAGGGAAAAGTCTAGCAAATCCTACACATTAAAATGGCTTTTGATTTTTTACTGTAAGAACTCATTAACTTCAATTTATGTGTTCAATATATGTACATTAACACCACTCCCTGTGGGCTTACAAGGCACATTTTAGGCGTGATCAAGGAATGTTTAAAAATAGGCCTTCCTTACTTGGCAACAGCACTTTTCTCTGCCTTGTGTCACAGTAGTGCATTTAAACTATTTTAGTCATATGTGTGGGTGGTTTAAGTACAAGCTACAGCCCACAACTGGCAGTTAGCTTACACACCATAGGTGCATTTTCTACACATTTACAACTGTCTTACAGCACAGTTAAATACACCAATTTGGGAGAAATCAGTTTTAGCAATACTGTTTTAGGGCACAGTACACAGAGTACTAATACTAGCAAAAAGTAGGGACCAGAAAAAGGCAGAAAACATCTGGTGTGACCATGCAGAAAAAACACAGTACTATATTGTGTTCTAGTGTGATCAAAGTACTTCTCTTTTCTTAAAAGAAAAACACTGGGATGAACAGCAATTTATTGCACATATTGTTTAAATGTTTGATTTTGGAGTCTCCCCCTGTATAATACCTCACTGAAATGCCTTGGACTGTTCCCCTTTTCTACCCAAAACATGCCAATAGACCCAACTCAGGTAGAAATTACCCGATTTTTTAAAGTCAAGAATGGCTTTATTTTGTTTGTCTCCTGCCTGAAATTGCCTCTCCTTCAACAGAAGTCAAATGTATTCTGATTATTTGTTTACACTCTCCCACTTTCCTCCTTTGAAAGGTTGGCATGCATGCTACCATGAGAGTCAATTGCAGTTCAGTTTACTTGATAAAGTTGCAGTGCCACAGTAAAATGGACACCAGTGGTAAAAGGCCCCGACCACCATAGCTGAGATTCTGTAACCCCTGCTTGACCTGTGCCCTCCCAAACAAGTTGTGACAATGCCCCTAAAAACATTTTCTGCATATCACTGAAGCGTCAACCTGCAATGTCTGCTTACGGACTATTTTGTGTACACGGCCTAGATTGCAGTGTCTCCAAGATGGTAGCCATGTGTACTGATTGAAACTAATCTGCGATACATTTTTAACGTGATCTTTTGTTACCCTGTACAAAGTAAGAGACCACTAGTTATTTGCTGGTAATCCAGCATCAAAGTAGTGTGCTGTTCCGTTATTTGATTGAATACTATACTGGTATCTCAATTTCAGTGAAATGCGAGGTCAGACCGAAAGGTCATCTCTATGCTGATATATAAGTACTCACCCACCGAAATGGCATGCTTCATCATTTGGCCATGCTCCTCGCTGGGCGGGCCCTGCAATGCCCAGCGGGCCCCAACTCAGGGAGCTTTTCTCCAGAGATCTTATCATTATTCTAAATTGCTTGGAAAGCAGTTGAGTAATGCCGTGTACCTAGTTTAGAAGAGGGAAAGGGAAAGTGGTAAATTGGGACTGATTGAAATTAAAATTGACTAGGAGTAGTCATAAAGAATTGCTTTCATTTTGCCTAGAACTCTTGCCAAGATTAAAAACAGAGATGGAACCCACAAGGACATCAATGAAACGTTAGTCCAGGGTATTTCAATATCTTTCTTGCCTTGTTTTGCCCTCAAAGAGTCAATGGCAATTTATCAGGACCAATTTACAATACCCTCATCTACCTAGGTGGCAGTGCTGTTCATCAGGATACAAATGCTCAAGTGAAAAAAATAAAATAAAAAGAAATAGTTGAAAAAAGCGAGTCTCGAATGTGTAATTGCTCTGTGTGATATGTGGAAAAAGTAAACAATCGACAAGCATATAAAGACCTTACTAACATATATGATTTAAGGCAGATTTGTAAAATCACCATTATAGCCCCAATACATGTGAGGAAGTGAGCATGGCACACTGCACATGAGAGGTGGTCTCACAACAGTGAAGAAAATGATTGTACCCGTTAATACGTGAAAACACCGCCCCGTGGAACCTCAATGAGTCATTTCTGGAGCCTTTTGCTGCGAAAGGCACATTTCGGAGGTTAATAGTGCGTAGTCACACCATCGCCAACTAAAAACGGAGCGGTACAAATCTGGGCTTACTCAGCTTCATCAGGAAGTGTGGAATTTGCTGGAATGGGGCATTCCCAGAGCATGCGTTCTTTTTCTCTCAAGGGTTCGTGAGATAAGGTTGTCATTTTCTGTCTCCTTGACCTGCTCTCTGGGATACCCATTTAATGGATTTTGCACTTTTTCTGGATTGAAGAAGAATAACCATCAGAGAAAGGGAGGATACTTTGTGTGAAATCGTGTAAAATTTCTAATGCATAATGATATGTGTAATCTGTGAAAATTATGTGTATTACACAAATTATGTTTTGATGGTTATCCAATTGGAAATTGTATGCAAAGAGTTTTCTTTCTTTTTTTTTTTTTTTTTACAAAACACACTTAAGATACCTCCTCAGTGCATTGCACCGTCGCCTGTTTAAAAAATCTAGTCGAGGTATGTCCTCAGATGCAGTCAAGCGACATATGTTCTTAACGAGTTGGTTGGGTTGCTGCCTGAAAGCTGATCCCAAGACAAGCAGTCAAGCCCCAAAATCACACGAGATAACCTCTTATTGTATTGGGCAGTTCACGGTTTAACATTGTCTTCTCAAACTAGTCACTTATATGCAAAAAATACGGCAGAAGTGAAATCGTAGGAAAAAATAAAATTGAACCAAAAACGCAGAGCTCAATAATCGGGATTTGCACAAGAGTACCGGATATGGTTCTGAAACCTGCACTATGATGAAATGTAATAAGATGTTGATTTTTAGGCAAAATTAGCATTTTCTTTATGATACATGGCCAAACAACCCTTTAGAGGGTTACTTCCTTGATGGTTGAGTTCTCTTCTTACCGGCACCGGTACTGACTTGGTGGTGGGGCAACAAGGCTATACAAACAGATGTTTCTTGTATGTTCTTATCACATGTGCTATTTTAATTGTGTAGTTTTAAGAATTTGCAGGTCGTCAATCTGAATAAACGTATTTATTATGATATTGACATTACGAAATACTATTTGACAGAAATTCTTTCAGTTCTGACAAATTCATGACACTGCATGTACGTCGAAGTTTATGATTACCCGCTCGTGGCCTCTTTTCGTAATGTTCCATGACATGTCAGATTAAAAAAAAAAAAAAAAAACTTTGCTTTGCTGCCCTGGTTCGCGCTGCCCCTCTCCCCTTTGGTGACTCACAAGTAGCAGTTACTGGTGTGTTTTAGGAAGCACTTCTTGTGGTCGGAAGCATGTCCAAGTTATTTAAGGTTTGTGCACCGCATATTTTTGGTCACTTCCGTTTCCAGGATTTGAAGACAAACAATCGAGAGAGAACTAGCGTCTGCAGTTTTATTTTCTAGGACATTCTCTATGCTTTGAAGACAAATATCGTCAGTAATCGAATCGGCCCGTTTCACCCGGCACCCCTGGAGTTCCCTATACAGGGGTGTCAGTAACTCGGGGGGGAAAGGTGGGGACGCGGGATTCCTAGTTAGTGTCCGGGAAATGACTAACTACAGAGGGAATTGGGTATACTGTACTCGATTCCCCATGTCTTTCAGTAGCCAAAATGTCTCCGTGAATCTCAAGGGATATGCGCTGTGTCTTTCGATCATGTAATTCCAATGGGGTCAATATGGATAAATAGGCAGGAGCGTAGCGCAGGTTGGGGTGGGAGGGGGCGAACACTTCAGGGGTGCCCCATTCAGCCCATTACAAATGAATATCTGTGAGGTACGGGAGACTTAGGTGCCCCTTATGACATTCTGTAGGAGAGCACCCTCATTTTGCGTTCTATCAATGTCCATAGGAATTACAATGACACTCAGAATGAGGCATTAACGGGCAGATTTATAAACATTTTTCGTTAGTAACACAAAGTAGTACAATTTTTTTTTTTACTTTCAAGCGCAAAATGTGTTTTGCCCTGGGAATTTACCTAAAAGTAACGCAATTTGCCCGAAAGTAACATAAACCAAAAAAACACTGCTTTTCCTTACTTAGCTTCAAAAGGGCATCACATGGGGGAAAATAGGCACTTTCCTTTCCAGGTTTCCATTTGTACTGCACTGTACCACACACATACAGAGTAGGAAAAGTTTTAAAACTGATTTATGAATAGTATTTTGTACTGGAAGGGTACCCTTCCGGTACGAAACCAATTCTAGACTCATACACACACCCTTGCACTATGGCGCAAAGGTGTGTGCATGGTGCTCTGCAGCAAAATTCTGCACCAGCACTAGGGAGAGAGGAAGAGACTGCCATATCTCTATGTATATGGCACTCTCTTGTTCTCTCCCCGTAACACAACGCAGCATTTTTGTGTGCTGCATTGCATGACACTTTTGTAAATCTGGGCTTAAGAGTTTGTGGGTTGGTGGGCAGAGTCAAACATCTGACTACCAAGGGAGAGATTGCAGTTGGTATTGGACTGTGTTTAAAGGAGGGCTTTCTTCTAAAGATCCCTTTTTAGGTCTAACCTTAGTGCCTGGACCCTCATGTTATCAGTTCTTCAAAAGAGTTAAATAAGTACAGATAGATATTTTTCCTGGTTTTCCAGTCATTGGCTGGGATGTCCATCAAAGCCATGACACTCTGAGGCTGGTTACATTTTCCCCTACTTTTTACCCATTTGTTTTTGGTGATGAGGCCATCAAGAAGTCCTTTTGTTAAACTGTTGATGCGACGTGTTGCTTGCAATTGATAGTGTTTTCTTTGGTATATATAGTTTCTTTGCTGATAGTACATTTTAATTGCTGATTTATGGCTATTTTGTCTATAAAGAGCTTGCTGTTTATATGCCATACCCTCTCCTCAAGATACAAGGCCATACACTAATTGTCCTCGCACATTTGTCTGTTTCACCTTGCTGTCATAGCATGCCGGACTTCCAGCTTTTTTTGGCTCACAAACTGAATCTTTTCTCAAGATGCAATGAAAGTACCTGCTATTTTCCCTAAGTATTTGCTGTGCAAACCAGATACAACAGACTATTCAACAAAAAGGTCCTTCTCCCAGCTTCTTTATAGTTGTAGCCCATGATGTTGCTTCACTACCGGATTTCATTCCAGCACAGCTAAGGGGCATATTTAAGAGCTCCTAGCGCCACTTTGGCATCACCATAGAATTATTATTTTTATTCTAAGGCAGCACTAAAGTGCCTTTTTCCACGCTCCACATTCACTTCGCAAACCCTGGCGCCACATTATGCCTGCACCAGGCATAACGTATGCAAGGGGGGCATACTGGTGTGAGGAGGCCTGCAAAAATGGAGCAGTGAAATTTAATAGATTTCACTGCACAATTCTTGGCATTATTTTTAATGCTAGCTCAGAGCAGGCATTAAAATGAGGCTCCCATAGAAACATATGGGCCTCCTTGTTCTTTCCTGCACTAGTGTCAGCATTTTTGACGCTAGTGTAGCAAAGTGCCACAATAGAGTAAAAAATGTTGACGTTATTGTGCTAACGACCGCCATGGTGCACAGGATTATAAATATGGCGCAACAATAGTGTCGTTAGGTGCCAGTAGTGAGCTGCAGAAAAAGTGGCACATTAGCTCTGATGCACGCTTGTTCTTAAATATGGGCCAAAGTTGCCTAACTATTACCACACACTTCCACTAATAGAAGACCAGACCTTCTGGGTTTACCAATGATTGTTAATTATCTGCAGTAAGCCTGGTGGCCTTGTCAACAAGGTTGATGAATTGCCATAATTGTGAACTCTGAGCTGCACTGGTAAATATTCCCCAATTCTGCTAGCCTGAAACCATGCTGAAAATATAGACTAGTCCAAGGATTCAGAGACTCTTGGTAGAGTGTTTTTAAATGTAGTGTTGAATCATTTGTATTGGATGGTTCAGTAACATTAAAAAACAATAAGAGCAACAAAATAAGGTAGAAATGCTGCAGTATAAGGCTCTTATTGTGAACATATCCAAGGAATCATGAGCGGCATCTGGCTGGGTGAAGACCAGAATTGGTGCCATCAAGCATCCCTTCAAATTGTGCTCGCTGCCACAAAGAGGACTCCATAACTAGAATGTTCATCTCTATTTTTGAGGAGCTGGTGCTCCTGCCTCCTTTGCTGGGTAGCACAGCATTGATCTGGCAGGGTATGAAAATCGCTGATCACCAAAGTCAGCCTCTTCCTCTGTGTAGCATCCTTCTCAGCCTGGGTACCAGCCAATGAATATGCCACACACGGAGCTATGTATTACACTTCTTTATTCATCTGCATTTACACGTAAACTCAACATTCTGAACTTGCATTCATTTCACCAGGTTCTAACACTTGCATCAGCAGTCTACGGAGTCTTTTAGGAGCCAAAAGGGTTCTGTCATACACACTCACACAGCACTACAGCTCCCCATCTGTTAAATAAAACATTTTTTTTTTTACAATATTACACAATTATAACTCTTCATTAAGCCTTCCTGGTGCTTTGATGACCTGTTTGTGTCTTTGGAACTGAGAATCAGCAATAAGAGTGTCCATGATCTGCTTTGGCGATGTAGGAGCAATTGCCGGCTGGGGTTCTCCAATTGTCATTTCTGAACCAGCCTCTACTTTGACATAATTATCTGACAAGCGTTGGGCCACATGTCTGAAATGTGAGGACTCTTGCGTGATGGCTTTCCTAGGAGGTTGGGCAGTCACCATGTGTTTCAAAACTGGGCCTGGAGGTGTAAAAACGCTGACCAGCCCTGGAGGGTGGAGAGTTCCTTTCAAACAAGAAAGAAAGAGGGGGGATACATCCTCCCAAGTCTAAACCAACACTACTAAAAGAGTATCCCTCCTGATCTCATGACACTCATCAGGATGAGAGAAGTGCCTGCCTCACCTAGACACCACCCCTATTAGTAGGGAAGAAAAAAATCCTTTTTCTTATATACAACCCTCACACACAGTGTCAATTTTCATAATCAATTTTGCCCTGTTACCTAAAGGTCAGGGCGGGAGCAACCATATTCCAGGGATCTCTTAAAAGAAAATAGACTAGGGGACTTAACTTTAAAATAAAAATCCCTCATCCACTCCAAGGTAACCCTTTATTTTTGGGGTGGATGGGAACAATTAAAAACGGAACTATGGGAGGGTGTTGAAGGATGTATTTGTCCTATGACCCTTACTCAAACAACATGCTTCAGCATGACAGTAATAGAGTGTGTGAGGGTTGCATATAAGAAAAATGAATTTATCCTTCCCCACTTCTAATAGGGCTGGTGTCTTGGTGTCATGAGATCAGGAGGGATACTCTTTTGGTAGTGGCTTTCACCAGGTGCCTCTTGCTGGTTACAACATGGAATGGCTTGGCCTCAAATGGAGCATTAGATTCACGTCATCTTGGCTGACGTACGAGCACCTGATCTCCTCTTGTTAAAAATATGTAATTTGCATGTTGTCTGCATAGGCCTTCATTTTATTTTTTTATGATCCAAGCCTTTTGTACAGATCTTTTCTTCAGGTCTTGACCTTGTATTGGCCCACTGAGATAACTTGCTCATCATTGCTCTCCCGTACATCACCGTTGCAGGGCTTTCACCTGTGGGCAAGTGATGAGTTGAACAGTAAGCTCACAGGGTAGAATGCAAGGCAGTCTTGAGGTCGAGCTTTTCTAATACAGCATGCTGAATAGCTTACTTTTATGTACTCATCAAACATTCAACAAGGCAAACGAGCTGTGCTCTTCTGATGCTTCACGTTATGTAGATTGAGAAAGTCTCTGAATTTGCGACTAGTTAAAGGTGGGCCATTGTCAGGTTTTAGAACTGTAGGAATGCCGCATGTCTTAAATATGCCATCTAATTCCTCAATGACTCTTTCTTGAGCAACAGACGAGAGGTTTTCAATTATTGGAAAGCAAGAGTATTCATCTACAATCACCATCAGGTAATGACCATTGTCAAGTGGACTGAATAAGTCAACAGCAATTCTTTCCCATGCATGCTTTACAACTCTGACATATTTAAGAAGTGTTGAGTTGGTTTTTATGACAGGAAGTTGCATAGATGACAGGCCTTCAATTCTCTTTCAACTTGTTTATCAAGATGAGGCAACCAGACTCAGTGGCAACTTAGACTTAGGGGCAGTGATTTCACAATGTCCTTAATAGGCCACTTCAATTATCTGTTGTCTCAGACTCTCCGGAATGACAATTCTTGAACCCCTCAGGATAATTCCTTCTTGTGTCATGGACAGTTCATCTTTCACATTTTTATACTTGTGGTATTCACTGTCACTGGTTAGAGGTCGAGTATGTTGGTTTGTTTCATGACTGATGTGTGATAATGTCTTTCATTTTTAATATGTCACTATCTTGACTCATGGCAGTGACAATTTTTTCCAACGAAATAGCAGCTGGTGGGTTTGATCTCACAATGAAGTTTATATAAGCCTCATCGGTCTTTGATGGAGTACCTAGACAATGTATAGACACTCTGGAGAAGTAGTCAGCAGGGTTTTGATCTTTCCCCGGACGATGCAAAACTGCATAGTTGTATACTTGTAATTGGAGACCCCCAACATTCAATGCGCAGAGGCATCTTGGCCTTTGGATTCCCAAAGATGGTCAGCAATGCTTGAGGATCTCTGACAAGCTTGAAAGGTTTTCCATACAGGAATACATGGACATATTCACAAGCCCACACCACTGCTAAACTTTCTTCTTCAGGTTGTGAATAAGCACATTCAGTTTGTGACAAGCTTTTGCTTACGTAAGCCATGCTATGTCTTCGTGCATTTATCCAAAACTCATTCTAAATTGGCGCGCAGAGGTACAAAAATGGAGCTCCGCAGAGCAGGTGGCACTTCGAAGAGAAGAATATAAGGTACTATGCAGGTGGCCCATATCTATGACCTGGGACACCCTCCTAGAACAATTCATAGCACAGAGGGTTAAGTTCTGTGCAATGTTCTCAAGCCCCACACGAACATTCACAATATCCTCTGACTACAAATATCAGTATTAACCATCATACTAAAGTGAATACAGGACACTCTACATTTTGCATGTTCTATATGTGCTACACCTGTAAGAAGGACTGTAATTCGACATGTTGGACGTGGTAGGAGGAGTGGGTGGAAGGACAGAGTTGAGTAAAGGACTCAATTGTTATTATGTTCAGTTACTTAACATGGAAAGATAATACTAGTAATTATATACTTACTGTCATATATTGTTTCAAGATTACTTACTAAATGCACGTATGAGAGAGATAGAGACTAATGTTGCAACCTTGACAAGAGATGTGAGTAATACTAAGACATGGCACTATTGCCATTACACAGTCAAAATGCAATAAAATACTGTTGAAAAAATGTCTTCGAGCATTTGGGTGTCGGCTGTGCCATGCAAGGATTGTGCCTAACCCAACTGGGCTAGCATCAACAATAACTTCAGTATGTTGCTTTAGATCAAAATATGACATTTCAGTACGTTTTCTATAGCTTGTTTGATTCTCTTAAAACTTTGTTCACATTCATGTGACCAGTGAAATGAAATGTTCTTTTTTGTCAACTCTCTCAATGGAGTAGTCACAGTTGCAAAGTCTCTTATATATATGGATTAGTAACTGGCTCTGCCAAGAAATGAACATAACATGGAAACATTTTGTGGGGGGCTGTTAGTTGGCAACGTTTGCACTTTGGCTGCATCTGGTGTCCTACCCCCATCAGAAAAGATATGACCAAATAATTTTAGCATTGTCTTATTGAATTCACACTTCTCAGCATTTAATGTTAAGCTGGCATCAACAAGTAAACAACGGCTTGCCTTAGAGCTTTGTTGTGTTTCTTCTGAGTAACTCCAAAAGCTAATATTTAATTGCTATAGTTGAAAGCATTCATGATAGGCTGTATGATATGTCTAATGACATCTTGAAAAACTTCTGCAGCTGATGACACACCAAACCTTAGTCTTTTGTATCGAAACAGGCCAATATGGGTAGAAAAGGTTGTTATGTTCCTTGAAGTTCTCTTTGAGTTCTAATTGATGATATCCTTTATTTAAATCAAGGTGAGAGAAGACCTGCGCACCATTCAATTGTATTATCATGTCAGCAAGTGCAGACCTGCATGTCATTCTCTTTAAATTGCCTTGTTCACTTGACATATATCCTCACAGATGCGTACAGCTCCTTCACTGTCCTTTTTACGCACTAACACTGTGGGAGAAGTCCATGGCATCCGACCAGTAAAACGCTCATTGATATCATACTTAAGTAATGATTGGGGGTTCCCTTTCAACAGCTTCTTGTAAATTAAATGCAATTCTGTGTCTTTTAACAGGATGAACATCCTCATTAATATGCAATTGTTCTTTTATAGTCTTAAGTTTTCCTAATCCATGAAATATTGATGCTATTTCATGATGAGCATTCATATTGGTGTTCACTGAGATCAGTCCTATATTAGCAGCTGTGCTGAAGCTGAGTAAACTGGCACTTGATGCCGTACCTTGAAGTACGTGAATGGGTGCTTTTATTTTCTTGTGTTCCATAGTAGCTACAAATAAACCTTTGCTTTTCAAGGCTGCTGATGCAGCCCATGTGTATACTTTGGTTTTCATCTGCGTTAGTCACGGTAATGGGGATAGTTCATTATATTTCTCCTCAGGCATAATATTTATCTACGTACCACTGTTGATGATGAAAGGTAAGGAGCAACCATTTATTTTCAGTGTACTCTTCGAACAATGTTTGAATGACTTTGGTGCATTTTCATGTCGACTTTTCTTTGTCTGGTATTTTTCTTCACATGCAGCCATTCAAACATGTGCGTATTTTTGTGAGGTGAACATTGGCATCAAACAATCATCTTCACTTTCACTTGATATTGATACTGACAAACTTTTTGATGATGATTTAGATGACAATCGACTTTGGTGTCAATTTGTCTCAACTGATGTTGTCGTCTGGCCTTCTGGGTGTGCGTCAAGCTTCGCTTCTGCAATGTTTGGTCTGCCATTTTGTTGCACATACTTTTTTTTTTGCCTTGCAAACCGTCACAAAATGGTTCTCTTCACTACAGCCTTTGCATATCTGCCCAATGCCATGAGATTTACCTTTGTATGGAAACGACAATCCACATCTGAAACGTAACTTTTCTTTCCATGGAGACATCACCATGCATCCTTCAGCTTTGTGTTTTGTCTTGCTTTTCATGTTAATGGATGACTCACTTTGGGCACCACTGGTCTCTATGTCAGCAGCCTGTTGATCGGCTCACTCTTCAGCTCTGGCAGTCATGAGAACTCGCTCAAGACTAAGAGTTTCTCTCAGCATTCGTCATCTGAATGAATCTGATAAAACATTCATCGATAACTCTGAGGCGCATTTCTTCTTCATCATTAAATTCATTAAATCTGCAGTGTTTTATGCACAGATCCAGTTTTTCAACAGATGAATCTATGGTTTAATCAACTCTTTGTCGTTCTTGACTGAAAATATATCTTTTGTAATCTACATTTGCCAGTGGATTGAACTTGAGATGCAGGGCATCTTAAATTTGACAGTACATAAATTCACCAGCTCACGGCATTTTCTTTATAACTTCTTTTACACCATCACCAGCAAAATTCTTAAAGCATTTGATAATATTTTTACTGTCTCTTCTAGTGCATCAATACAATAATCAAATGCCTCTATCCAGGGAGTCCACCTATTGCCAATATTATGCTTTTTGGCAGTATTGACAGGTGGTGGTGGTTTCAGGATGGCTTCAGCATTATAACCATTCAAAGGATTGACTGTCACTGTGACTTGAGCGCTCTCCGACTCCACCTGGTGATATTAAATTGGTACATGCACGCCATCACTGAGGCCTGGTGATGTGCCAGACTCTGGATCATCTTGAATAGTTTGAGGTTCTGTAACCTCTTTCTTGGTCTCCATTGGAGCCCTTCACTTCTTGGAGACTTTTGGAGTTGTGCTGAGCTGCCACTCGGCAGCTTTGATGGTGTGCTGCTTCAGATATTGGACAGCTCAGTAAGCACAATCCCTGTTCTTTTTCCTGGGTCTCCTCACCAACTGCTGGGGTTGTATAGCTCTTCTGCTTGAGGCTCTGGTAAGTGTGGCAAAAGTATGCTTGGTTATCACTTGTTCAGTCAACTAGCACTCTTTTCTGTATTTATGGCCTCCTTTATGGTTATCACTCCATGCACTGTGTAGCTTTATATTGGGTGGTAGCGGGTACCTTTCTATACGGCCTTGTTTGTAGTTTCTTGACCAACAATGTGCATATTTCTCATTGAAGATTTATTTATCTTCACATATTTTACACTAACTGGAGTTGGGCTTTGACCTCACATACCCTAAACATTGATCTTCTGCACTTGGATGAAGGCACATGTAGCACACACAAGTAATTTGCTTGGACCCCGGCACACTCTCTGGGAGAGCACTGTTGATCTTTGGGTTACTTGTCATCTCTCTCATTGCCAGTTGTAGTGTCCACCCCAACCTGGGTACCTGCCAATGAATACGCCGCACAGGGAGCTATGTATTACATGTCTTTATTCGTCTGCGTGTAACCGTGAGCTCAACCTTCTAAACCTGCATTCACTTCACCGTGTTCTAACACTTGCATCATCACTCTAGGGAGTCTTGCAGGAGCCAAAATGGTTCAGTCATACACACTCACATGACAATACAGTCTGGGCAGCTACATTTTTCCTATCCTCCCTCTGTTTGCCATTGTCCAAATCCACAATGATCGCACGTTTGCCACCAACGGTGTCCTCTGATGCCTCATTAGGGATTTTTATTACTTCAGACCATGACACTGGGAGAGGTGTTGAATCCTTGATTTACATCTCAGGCAACAAAAAAAGTCACAAACATCTTATAGTAGTCTCTCACACCCAATGACAGTCCTGCATGGCATCAAAATACTTCCCACACAATGCAACTGCATTCTCACACCCTTCCAACAAATACCTTATTAGCTTAAACACCCTATTCTTAGTTCTTTACTTTCCACTACTTACCAAGGCACGTTGACATGCAACAGGTTATGAACACCACTGTGGTCACATGCACGAGACACAAACACACACACATAGATCACACAGATTATATTGGTAAACTGCCCAAACACAAAGCGGGCAGCGCCTCATCAAGGGCAAAGCACACTACATAAATATACCTCCAATTAAATAAACAGCTATACAATCATAATTATTTTATGTATTTGGAATCCAAAACCCATGCCAGGTCATAGCACTTGAAGCAGGTTTTCAGGACACATAGGTCAGATAACGCCAGCCAAAGACAGACCTCCATCTTGAAAGAACTTGTAAATTGCCCTGACAAATAGTATCAGGCGCACTGTTATGTGCTGTCGTGGAAAGACTCTTTTGGATATGGTCAAAGAGGGACAATATTTGTTCTCCTCTACAAAAAGCAGTGCTACATCTCTGCATTTTAAAGTGTTTATCCAGAACCACATTCGCTCCAGTTACTCCTGAATTAGAGTAATCTGATAACAGAAAGAGGAAGTACATTTTATATCCTATTCATGAAACCCACGCCTTAACCATTTCACAGGACATGGGTGCCTATTAAATTGGAAATCAAGAGGGATGGGGGCTAGGGTGCTTTCCGGGGTGAGGCGTGTGCTATGAACAATTACTCAAGATATCGTTTCATGCAAATCTTGTCGCCTTTGCAAGAGAATACAACTTCTCTGTACCTCCAATCACTCCCCGCCCCACCCAAAAGCACAAAAGACGACTATGCGAACAGTACTCACAATTGTTCACATTTTTTTACAAGCCCTGCTAGTTCCTCTTCAGAACAGGGTTTCTTAGGTATTCTCCTAAGTGGGCCTGTCTAAAGCTGTCCTATTAGGTGGTAGCATTTGTTTAGCGCTTTTCTACCTCTGACAAGGCCCACACCTTTTTGTGTTTATCTCTCTTGTGGTATTAGCTTTTCAAAACACAGTGTCTATATAGTACAAGGATAACGCTTTTTCGTGTTGCGAGTTTATTTCACTTGCCAGTTTGTGTGTATTTGTGTAATACTAATTTCACCTGGAGCTATAGGAACGTCTCGACGGAGGAGAAATGCCAATTTTCTGCCACACTCTCTCTCTTCGTCCCTCTGCCATCTCCCTTGCTATCAGGGGTGGGGCCAGGGTCGGACTGACCTATGGGGCAATCAGCCAGTGCCTGTGAAATGGTTTGGCAGCTCAGCATGTGAGCCGGTTTTAGTGGGCCTGTTTTATGGCCAGGTGAGCATGTGTTTTTGTTGATTGCCCTGATTTTACTACAAACATTGATTGCAGCAAACACAAATGCATGCAGTCTCCCATTCCATGCACAGGGCCGTAGCTTGGTCAGTAAGATTTGGGTGTGATCTTCAGATTTCCGTACAATCACTCTGGCGCATGATGATGAAGTACATTATGTTACAAGCAGGGCGCATAAGAACGGCTTGAGGCAGTGTGAATGGAGGGGTATGCAAATTGGCAAAAGTACTAAGTGAGAGAAACACAATATTTTGTAAAATAATGACTTTTTTTTAGGGCTTTCAAAACAGAGTTGAGAGACTGTCAGTGCGTTTTTGTCAGTGTGTGTGCATAAATGCCAGGTGAAATCCGACCAACACCTCCCCAGACACAGAAAAAACATTTGTTAGGGGGGTGTAACACCACAAACACCCCCCACTCCCCTCCCCCCCAAGCTACGGCCCTAACAGTGTAGAATACGCATATATGGTGTCTTTACAAGCTCAAAACTGTCATGATTTGGAAACGTGGCCAACTTTCTGGTTCGCACTCGTGGGGTTCTTGGACGCAATGGATTTTTGTATTTTGATGCCCGGACCTATATTTTTGTCCCTATCCAACCCTGCATGGGGCTCTAATGTGAATTAACAACGTGAGATCATGCAGTAAATGACATTGCATCACACCCTTGACTTAAAAAAACAAAAAACTCTGTATTAGATTTTCATATACATTCGTCAAAGGGTATACACCAAAAATAGCTGCTATCGTCCAGTGTCAAAGCTACCGTATCCAGGTTCCATGACTGAAAGGATGGCAACCGTTTATCTTCAGAATAATACTGAAGAAAATACCCGTTTTCATCCGTTTGAAGCCATCTTTAGGCCACGGGGGCAGCCCTGTCCCGTGAGGCGGCAATGGTCTCAGTTACCGGGTACTTTTTAGATTAACAGCTATTGCCACAGCTGACTATTACATTTTATCGGATTGCATGGATCAGAGACTCAGTACTTGGTTAGACTCCCCCTTTCCAAAGGACTGCACTTAGTGCCATTTCCATGTTCTGCTCTGAACCAAAACTCCATCATACGTGGTGTACCATATGTCTCTTCATTAAGCCCTTCGTTGTGCGATCATTATGTTCGTCCTCAGATAGACCTCATGTAACCCTAGGGTCTGCGTTATTTTATCAAAGTAAACGAAACACAGATCTTATTTCAAACTGATAAAGTGAGTCAGAGCAACAGGTTCTGACTTTAATCTCTTGGTGGTAAATACCTGCATGCATTTAATTTTTTTTAAGTTCAGTGCAGGCAAAACAGAGGTCCTAATTGTACGAGGGAGCACAGGTGGGTGGAAAAATAGTACATGGTCAGAGGTTCTGGCAAACTCCCAAGCAGTTTGTGGTTAGAAACAACTGAATTGATGACAACTAGATTCATGGGCCCGGATTAATAATACTGTCATATCTATATCTTAAAATGTCTACCATTGTTGCTTGCTAAACGTACGTCTTTTGCCCCTTGCTCCTTAGTCCCTTTGCAACTTGGCTATTCTAATAGACTATTAGGGTCTACCCAAATTACAGATAATCCGACTTCAGTGAGTACAAAACATAAATGCAGGACTTATCACACCAATATTAAAAGAATAGTACTAGTTACCAGATGATTTCAGAATTCATTTGAAGAACTTTTACTGCTATTTAGAAAACCTTAATAAGCCTTATTATTGTCTAACAAGCCAATTTTTCCAACATTGTGCTAACCTCCTTAGGTCTAGAATTGACTTTTTATTCAGGTGTAGGAAATTACCATCTTTCTTGGTATGTTACGCTCAATTTCTGCCTGTTTGTCAGTATGTTTTGCCTGTCTCATTGGGATCCTGCTGGTCAGGACCCCAGTGCTCATAGTTTGTGGCCTAATGTGTGTGTTGTCAGTAGTGTTTAACTGTGTCACTGAAGTTCTGCTAACCAGAACTTCAGTGCTTATGCTCTCTCTGCTTCCAGATTTTCACTATAGTTTATTTACTTCATATTCCAATTCCAATTGGCACACTGGACCCACCTTATAAGTCCCTAGTATATGGTACCTAGGTACCCAGGGCAATGGGGTTCCAGGAGATCCTTATGGCCTTCAGCATTTCTTTAGCCACCCATAAGGAGCTCACACAAACCCTTACACAGGACTGCCATTGCAGTCTGCGTGAAATAGTGCACACACTATTTCACAGCCATTTTAACTGCACGTAAGTAACTTATAAGTCACCTATATGTCTAACCTTCATTTACTGAAGACTAGGTGCAAAGTTACTAAGTGTTAGGGCAACCTTGCACTAGCAAAGGTGCCCCCACGCAGTCCAGGGCCTATTCCCCAGACTTCGTGAGTGGGGGATACCATTACAGGTGTGCACTACATATAGGTCAATACCTATATGTAGCTTCACAATGGTACCTCCTAATATGGCCATGTAAGGTGTCTAAGATCATGGAATTGTCCCCGCGTTTTAAATCTGGTATTGGGGGGCCAATCCCATGCATCCTGGGGGCTCCACCATGGACCCCCAGTACTGCCAAACCAGCTCTCTGAGGCTTGCACTGCAGCTACAGCTGATGCCACCTCACAGACAGGGTTCTGCCCTCCTGGGGTCTGAGCATCTCAGTCCCAGGAAGGTAGAACAAAGCATTTCCTTTGGGAGGAGGGTGTTACATCCTCTCCCTTTGGAAATAGGTGTTACAGGCTTGGGAGGGTTAGCCTCCCACAGCCTCTAGAAATGCTTCAAAGGGCACAGATGGTGCCCTCCTTGCATAAGCCAGTCTACACCGGTTCAGGGACCCCCAATCCCTGCTCTGACATGAAACTGGACAAAGGAAAGGGGAGTAACCATCACTACCCCAAGGGTGGTGCCCCCAGCTCCTCCAGTGTGTCCCTGGTGTTAGCCATCTTGTTTTGCAAGGTGTGGGGACACTCTGGAGATTTCTGAGTGGCCAGTGCCCGCTAGTGATGTCAGAGACCCCTCCTGATAGGTGCATACCTAGGTAGGTAGCCAATCCCCCTCTCAGGGCTAGTTAGGGTCTCTCCTGTGGGTGTCTCTTCAGATTCAGTTTGCAGGACTCCTCTAGGAATCCTCTGCATCCTCTGCTTCAGCTTCTGACCGTCAGATCAATAGCAGACTGCTCCAGGAACCACTGTAACTGCAACAAAGTATCCAGGATGACTCCTGTGACCTGCAACTTCAGCTCCAGCCAGCATTTGCAACAGTTTCTAAGGTGTGCATGCTCTGAGGACTTCCTGTCTTCACCCTGCACCAGAAGAACTGAAGGAATCTCCTGTGGAGTGACGGAGTCACTTCCCTGCTCCAGCAGGCACCTTCCAAGGTGACGACAGGTTCTATGGGACTCCACTCCTGACGATGAGCGTGCTCCCTGGAACACCGGTAGAGGACCCATCCAACCCAGACTGTCCTAAGGTCCAGCTGTCCAAATTTGGAGGAGGTAAGAGCTTGCCTTCCCGGTTTCCGACAGTACCCCTGTGCATTGCGTCATCTCTAGCTCCTTGGGCTTCTGTGCACTTCTTCCGAGAATCCTTCATGCACAGTGTAGCCCAGGTCCCCAGCACTCAATCATGTGACGCACAACTTTGTTGTGCTGCACCAACCGCAATTTGCACCTTCTTTGTCCTCGTGTCCTGGGACTCCTGTGGGTGCTGCCTGGTCATCTGTGGGCCCTCTCCAGTGTCGGCAGCCCTCTCTGCCTCCTCAGTTGGAGTTAAGGCCCCCAGGTCCCTCCTGGGTCCAGGCAGCACCATTTTGATGCAAATCGCGACCTTGCTTGAACCAAGGCTTGTTGGATGAATCCAGTGACGCAAACAGTCTGCATCCAACTTCTTGACGAGGGACATCTCCTGCACCATGCAGGAACCCGCAGCCACCTTCTTTGGTGCTCTTCTGCAGACTTCTTCTAACTGGAGGATCCTTATTTGCATCATCTTCTGGGTTGGCATGGGCTCCTGTCCTTCCTGGAATCTTCTGCGACTTCTGGACTTGGTCTCCTCTTTTCACAGGTCTTCAGGTCCAGGAATCCACCATTTGTTGCTTGCAGTCTTGCTTGGTTCTTGCAATAAGTCTTATCCTGAGGAAACTTGCAGTACTTTACTCCTACATTCCTGGGCTCTGGGGTGGGGTATTTTACTTACCTTTGGTGTTTTCGTACACTCCCAGTGCCCCTCCACACACTACACTTGCCTAGGGGGGAATTTGTGATTCACATTCCACTTTCATAGTATATGGTTTGTGTTACCCCTAGGCCTATTGCATTCTATAGCATTTTCTACTGTTTGCACTATTCTGTGACTATTTACTTTCCTGATTTTGGTCTCTAGTGTATATATTGTGTATAATACTTACCTCCAGAAGGAGGACTGCCTCTAAGATATGTTTGCCTTGTGTCACTAAAATAAAGTAGCTTTATTTTTGGTAACACTGAGTATTGTCTTTTATTATGCTCTTCTACAGCTACCTCTAGACAGCCTAAGCTGCTAGAACACTGCCTACATTTCACTAATAAGAGATAAGTGGACCTGGTATAAGGTGTAAGTACCTTAGGTACCCACTACAAACCAAGCTAGCCTCCTACGTTAGACTACACGGAAAGCAAAAGTTCAGAGCGGGTAGATGACAAAGTCTTTGCCAAACTTTTCAAGAACTATTCTAATGGCCTTTCCAGAAAACTACAACAGAAGGAACATATAGTGAATTTAAAACTTTAAAAAAGTTTTTTAAAAACCTTTCTATTTTCAGTTTAACAAATGTGCATTTTGTTTCTTAATGTGTGTTCTTTGCTTTGTTGTTTAAACACTACTGCATAGTCACTTGTGGTGAGAAAAAAATTCAGAAAATAATAAAAAAAAAAGTTAAATGATTTAACTTGCTCAAGTTAAATTTCTATGAGAAACCAATCAAAATCTCTGTAGAAGTTTCGTAATTAAAAAATGAGAAAAATAAACTTCTGAAGATAAAAATGAGAAGCACAAATTTCGGATTTTAATGTAGTCTATGTGTTTGGTAATTAGTTTAAAAAAGTTAAAAGTTTTGAGTAGGATCTGAAACTTGATGTATGCACCCTAATGCTGACCTCATCACTTACCCCTTACTGCTGTGTAGCGTTAATCACAACCACTAATACTAGCCTAATCTTTTGCCTTTCCCTATTCTCACCCTAACACTCCACTAAATATAACATATTCGGTCAGCCTATCCCTAACCCTAAGAGTGGCCAATATCCTAACCCTATCTGTTGTGCTTACTTTTACCCCACCTCTAACCCTATCAGTAAGACTGAACCATGCTCAACCGTCAAGTTGTCCCTAACTCTAACTGTATGTTACTTTTTTAACATTACCCTTACTATAACCATCCCTCACATGTACCTTTGCGTTTCTGATACCCATTTAAAAAATATTTTTAGATTTATTTCAGACTCACCAGCTTTTTTTGTAATTTTTTGTTTGTCTATACCAAGTTTTCATTTAACACTGGGTATCAGAGTGCATCCATGGGCACGAGGTCTCATGCATGGTGTGTGTGCGCAGGTGAATAAAAGACACCTGCAAACTAGAGATGTTAGGAAGCTGGGGGGTACCTTGTATGCAGTTTGAAAGAAAGGAAGGATGAGGTCGCTTTTTATGGGTAGACAGAGTCTGGCCGCTGCCACAAGGTGTGCAGGCGAGTGTCGGAGAGAACGAGGTGAGAATGCTTACGGATTGCAGTAAGTTGTTTGTTGCATTTCAACAGGTCGAGCCAGTAGTGCAGCACTGCAGAGTTCCGACACAGTGGTAGCCCAAGATTGGGCCAGTGGGAAAAAGATCTCCTTTTGTGGCTGTATGGATTTACCTTGGGAGACGGATTCCTGCTGCTGCCATCTTGCTACAACCTCATAGCAGGTTTCATTTACCTATGCAGCTGTAACGAGAGGTCAACAAACATTTTTTTTTTCATGTCATACACTTTGTCGCAGCTTATTTTGTTTAGGTGGATTCTCATTTTATACCAAAGTATTCTGACTATTTAACAGAAATCTCCTTAAACACGTAAATAGGGTGAAATAATATTTCTAATCCTATTTGTTTTCCAAATGTTCCCAAATGGGGAATTTCGTTAAGTACACCACCCTGGGAGTGGACTATGGCTTAATGTCTCACATAATCTCCCATTGTATTTTTTTTTTTAAGTGGCGAAGCTTAAAAGCACAATTTGTTGAGCTGAGCAAAACAATATATTTTTAGGGGCAATGGTAGGCCGCTGGAGTAGAGGGGAGCTAGCCACTGTTCTCCTTAAGAAAATGTACTTGAAGTGGTGCGTAGGATGTTTTTATGTACATCTCTCACACTGTTAGTAGCCTCATCCAGTTAGTTAATGGACCAACAGGGCGAGGCTAGTGATGTGTTATTATTTTCCTGCCATCTGGCAATGTTACCAGTTGATTTATTTTTTTCCAAGACAAAATGAAGTCCACCAAATGCTTCAGCTGTCCCAGTGCCCATGCTGGCTCTCAGTCAGAGATTTACACCCTCACCTGTCCCTAGTTTACTTCTGGAATGATTAAAATGATTAACCTGAGAACTATGAGCAATGACTTCCAAACCTCCCCCCATTCCTTGTAGCGCTCCATGCTTGGCCGACGGTGCATATGTAACAGACAACGGTTCTTTTGTTTCACTCCTCCTTTCCAGGTTAAAAAGAAATATCACTTTGTGTGTGTGGGGGAAGTTGCCAAGAAACTTGCACGTGCTCAAAAATAACTTTAAATTCACATTCCACTTACCACACCCCCTCCTTGCAAAACAACACAGAAATGTGTTATTATTCACCTGCACCCCAAAGCCAGTAGTCTCCCACGTGCTTCGAATGAACTAGACTAATGGTCTTTTAATAAGTTTGGGATTCAGGACACAGGTTAGAAACGAGTGATCAGGACTTCCTGCCATAATTGTCTGTCCCTGAAGAATTTTGCTGTTTCTATGTGTCACTAGGTTTCTTGCTAGCTTCCTGTTGTATTTTACTTACAACTTGTATCCCAATGTCATTAGTTGAATATGTTTGAGATCCCCAATGCCCCTGCCCCCTTCGCAGTTATATTGCCCTGCTAGGTCCTAAAGCTAGGCCCAACTTTTCATTACTGATAACTTTATCACGGGAACATAAACAAAGTAAATGTTTCAAAATGATTCTAGCTTCCAAGCCAGGCCCTACCTGAACCAGAACACAAGCAACCCAGGACTGGTTTTGCCCTAGTAAGGGCTCATCAGCTTACAACTTGGCACAGCCTATTTTGTTTTGGTGGATTTACTTTTTTTACCAAAGTCTTGGACACGGTGTGCACAGGACCCACGTGTGGGCATACCCGTCCTACTTAGGGCGACAGGCCAAAAGTATTAAAAAAGTGTCAGAGAGAGGGGGGCACAAGTTATAGTTACCACTGCTAACAAGAACTTGTGTATTTCTTGAGTTAGAAACGTTAATATTGTCAGTGACATATTCACCTAACTATGTTACTTTAATCTAATTTTTTTCAGTGAATTTGATATATATGTATATATATATTATCGTGGCCGAGTAGGTAGGTATAGTTAGGACCTAGTGTCCATATGAAAAGTGTTTTTTGTTTTGCCAAAAACTTTGGCGCCTTTTGACAAATCTTCACAAAATGTAAAAAAATAACACAACAGTTGGTTCGGTTGCTGTCTTGAAAGTTTCGGGTGGTCCGTCAAGCAGGGGATGAGAAAAAGGAGGGGTCCCAAAATATGTTTTCCCCATTTATTATTTAGATACACCTACTGCCCAAACCGCTTGAATAATTACACCAAATTTGGCAGGAAGCTAGATTTTGGTGCACAGATTGTCCTTTTTATGGGCGAGCGCAAAGCGCACCATCCATAATGTAATCTCTGTTTGGGCTTCAAACCACGCCCAGGTCACGTCAGTCACTTTCATTGGTTCCTGGACTTGCTCTTTAAAATCTGCTTGCTTTCATTTGTGAAAGGCATGCATACGTCATGCCTTTTCTGGTGTTTAGCCTGCCTACAGAGCACCGGTAAACTACTAGAAACATACGAGGCTCGATGTTTTGAGCCTGGTTTCTGGACTACTTCATCTGTTAATTTTCCCCGCAGCGCGATCGCGCTGGGGTTTACATAGCGCGATCGCGCTACATTTTTTCGTTTTAAATTTCAGCGCGATCCAGCTGTGTTTTACATAGCGCAACCGCACTGTGTTTATTTTTTTAAAATTTGCGTGGCAAGAAAAGTTAGGTTAGGAGTTTACAACGCAAATAGCTCCAACTCAAGCAAATGCGAGCCCCGTTGCATTGAAAATGCTTGTTGTGATTTGCTGTAAATCCATTCAGCAGTTTCAGAGATAATAAAGGTTAAAAGATATAGATATCTAGGGACGCAGAGGATATGCGGATCCTGGAGTCTCATGCTGTCTTGAAAGTTTCGGGGTGGTCCGTCAAGCATGGGATGAGAAAAAGGAGGGGTCCCAAAACATGTTTTCCCTATTTATCATTTAGACACACCTACTGCCCAAACCGCTGAATGAATTACACCAAATTTGGCAGGAAGCTAGCTTTTGGTGCTCAGATTGTCTTTTTTATGATTTTTTGTAAATCCATTCAGTAGTTTCAGAGATAATAAAGGTTAAAAGATATAGATATCCAGGGAGGCGGAGGATATATGGATCCTGGAATCTCATGCTGAGATCTGATTGGTTACTAACACTTCAACAAGGAGGTGTTGGCTGCCATTTTGGGACTCGGCTTCAGCCGAGTCCAAAAACAAATCCCACTAAAAAAAGAAGGGTGTCAGTGTAGGAATACCCTGAGCTCCTAGCTTTGGTCCAGGGCTACAAAGTATATATTTTGTAAAAACTTTTGGGAAAAATCAGCAGATCTGCAGAAAATGAAAAAATAAAAAAAAGAGTGTGGGCCTTCGCTTTTGTTGTTTAAATTGCTCTTTGGGACATTGGGGGGGATTTAAAAAATCAGACCTCCCTGGGCTCCGAGTACCACCACCGTCCCAGGGGTACAGTAATAAAATAACCGGAATGTCATGCAGACCACCTGTGCCTTGGAGACCACCACCTCCACAAGGGCCAATTCATTTTAACAAAAGGAGTGGGGCCACGTTGTTACATATGGCCCAGAAGCCATCTTCTCCCCGGGGCCGGCCCTGAACAAACGACCCCCCTCCTAAAGCCATAGATTGCCCTGGGAAAAAGCAAACATAACTCCACTCCCAGCAAGCAGGAGCATTAAAACTGCTCCCTCTTGCTGGGAGCTAAGTTTTCATCTCTTTCCCTGCCAGCCATCATGTGGGCAGGGGAAAAAATGAATCGATTGCTTATACACGCAGGAAGCTGCATTTTTAGGAGCTCCCTGCATGCAGGAGCAATACCGGCTCCTGCAGGAGACAGTGAGTCGGCTGGGACCACAGGAGCCTTGGGACTCCCTCTGCAGTCCTCGTGATAAATAATAAGAACAGTTTTCAAGGTGCATCTGCAGAGAAAACACATCTTGGTGTTTTCTCTGCAGTTCCACCCTGTAAAGTTATCTGATGAAAACGCTCAAGACACAATCACATTGGCAAAGTTACAGACACACAAGGTCACTGGAGACATTACCTCGGCTTCCTTTACCCAGCTGTAGTATAGGAGGTGCACTATACATTTACCTAACGAAGCAACACATACTAATTAGCCAGCAGAAAGCATTACAGTTGTGTAGACATTCTGCACAAAATTCTGGCCTCTTCTTGGATAAATACCTAGGTCAGGTTTAATTCTGGCCCAATGCTCATTTCACAGACATTAAACCTCAACTGGAAGAATTTTCAGATATAAACAAAGCTAGTACCCAAGTTGTGGTCAAGGGAAAGCAAGTGTTTTTTCTCTGCATTTTCACCTTGGAAAGTTATCTGTAATCCTTGATTGGAGGGGTTGGGTGGTTAGAGGGGGTTGGGTGCAGGCCAGACCCTGCAGCCAAACTATGCCGTGCGTGGCCGCAGGTGCTGCGTTGGCGCAGGGTTGGGTGGTTATAGAGGGTTGGCTGCAGGGCCTGGCCACAGGCTGTGCGTGGCTCATGTTTGGATTAACATATAGTAATTAAAATTACTTTACGTTAAAAAAATATAGAAAGTCACTGACAAAAACAAAGGTTACAGGGACATTATAGTTAGGAAATAGAATTAAAAAAACATAGAAATATACTTAAAAACCAAAGGTTACAGGGACGTTATAGTTAGGCTCACATTTTGAAAGTAGAAAACCATAGAAATTCACCAGTTATAGTTAGGGTTATTTCAATTAACTGTAAGTTGTGCCCTAAAGTAACTATAACTCGCGCCCTTGCCATGCACTTCTAATTTCCCCACATATTACATCAGTCATGGCATATTCTATGACATCATTGATAATATCACTGCAACATTTGCAATAAAATTATTGATGAGAAAACTGTGCTTGGCGGGGGCACAAGTTATAGTTACCTTAGGGCACGAGTTATAGAATTTCTATGGTTTTGTACATTTAAAACGTAAGCCTAACTATAACGTCCCTGTAACCATTGTTTTTTAAGTGAATTTCTATGCTTTGTGTTTTTTTAATTTCTATGGTTTCTTTTAATTCTATTTCCTATCTATAACTCACTGTAACCTTAGTTTTTTTCAATATCCTACTGGCGGTTGCCATTAGGTAGTTATAGTTAGTACAATTTTTTCCATGGTCAGAGCGTTTTTTGTTTTCCCAATAGCTTTGGCGCCGCTTGGCGAATTGTCATGACATTTTCAAACCTTATACTTTGGTCAGTTCAAATGCTATGTTGAATGTTTCACAGTGATTCATCAAGCAGGGGCCGAGAAAAATGAGGGGGGTCCCAAAACACTTTCTCCTCATTCTATGTTAATGGGATTTTTCAAATTTTTTAACACAACTACAGCCCAAACCGCTGAACAGAATTACACCAAATTTGGCAGAAAGGTCGCTCTTGGTCCAGAAAGTGTGCTTTTTGTGATTTAGTATATATCCCTTCAGTTGTTTGGGAGAAGGTAGAGTTTGACAAAATCTAGATATCTAGGGACGTGGATCCTCCGCAGATCCAACTATCCACATGCTGATATCTGATTGGCTGCCAACACTTCAACCAGGAAGTGTTGGCAGCCATCTTGGGACTCTACTTCAGAAAAAAAAGGGGCTAGGGTAGGAGCACCCTGACCCCTTTGTTCTGGTCCTGGGGCTCCAGAGACGCCCGCCAGGACAAAAAAGCATTTATTTTTAGAATCAACTGGATCTATGGATTTTTCCAACGTTTTAAAAAAAGGGCGGTTTCCCACCCTTTCCTTTTAATTAGCCCCTGGGAGTGTCAGGTCCTGGGGGCTTCCATTAGCCCCAGGGACTGCCACCTCCCTGCTCGATCAGAAAGAAAAATGTGGGGAGGCCCTCCCACGCAGCCTGGAGACCACCACCTCCATGGGGTAAAATAATGTTTTAATGTGGGGGAGGCCCTGGGGCTCTACCAGAGCATGAGGGACTGCCACCTCCCTGGGGCTAAATAAGATGTTTGTGCGAGGGGTGTGGCCCCCCACAGCCCTAGGGACCTCCACCTCCATGGGGCAATTTACTAAAATTAAGGGGTGGCAGGCAACCCTCAACCCCGGGAACCACCACCTTCCCTGGGCTACGATAAAAGAATTAAGGGATTCCCTTGTGGACCCCCGGGAACCACCACCTCCCCAGGGCGAATTGAACATTGGAGGGGGCTGCAAAGTCCATCTTGTGGAGCCACAGATGGCCCTAGGAACTGCCACCCCCAGGGCTGGCTCCTGTTTTATCCAGTGGTGACCATCCCTGGGACCTAGCTGTTTGCTGTGACATAGTGGGAACTTTGACAGTTCCCCCAAAGTCACAGCAAACACTCCGCTCACAGCAAGTGAGAGCTGTCAAACAGCACTCACTTTCTGCAAGTGGAGGTTTCCTCTGTTATCTGCCCGTGGGTAGGGAAACAGAGAAAACAATTTCTTTTGCAGACAGGGAGCTGCATCTTTAGCAGCTCCCTGTATTGAAAAGCAATGCCAGCTCCTGCAGGAGGCAGGGTGCTGGCTGGTACCGTGGGGGCCTTCAGGATCCCGCCACTGTCCCAAACACACACTGGGTGCCCAGCAGGGCACTCATGATTGATGGCTGGGCCCCAGGGGACGGGGTCCCTGGGGCTGAAATCGGCCTGGGGAGGGGGGCTGTGTGGACTCCTACCCCCAAAAAAGTATATGGTGAGGCTGTGAGGCCGGGCCCCGGGAGATGGGATCCCCCGGGCCGAAATCAGGAGGAGGGGGACAGCATGTCCCCCATTCTCCCCCCAAAAATAATAATAAGAGGCTGGGTCTCAGGGGACGGAGTCCCCAGGGCAAATCGGCTGGGAGAGGGGGACTGCGCTGCCACCTCCCCCCAAAAAAATTATTAAAAGGCTAGGCCGTTCTGGCCTAGATGCTCATTTCACAGAAATTAAACCTCAAAAGGAAGCACTTATAAATATACACATAGCAGGTGCCCCACTTGAAGCTCCATTTCTGGAAAGGACAAAGGCTGTGTGCAACGTGGGGTTGGGTTAGGGGGTTAGCTGCCGGGAATGGCCACAGTCCAGGCCCTGTGGTCAACCCCACCACGCATGGCCGAAGGCTGAGTGCAAGGCGGGGTTGGGTGGTTACAGAGGATTGGCTACAGGTGGTTTAATGTATTTTAATGAAAATTACTTTGTTAAAAAAGCATAGAAATCCACTGAAAAAAGTAACGGTTGCAGGGACGTTATAGTTGGGAAATAGAATAAAAAAACATAGAAATGCACATAAAACACCAAAGGTTACAGGGCTGTTATAGTTAGTTCTGAATTTACTCGTACAAAACCTTAGAAGTTCACCAGGTATAGTTAGAGTTATTTCAAGTAACTATAACTCATGCCCTAAGGTAACTATAACTTGCGCCATCACCAGGCACTGCCAATTACCCCAGATATTACAACACTTGTGACATCTATTATAGCATCATTGATTAGATCAATGTAACATTTCTTGTAATCTGTGAGATTTGTGCTTAAGCTCCAACCAGATATACAAATTTGGTTTCCTTTAATATTTCAAAAAGCTACTGAATGGATGAACACAGAATAAGAAAAAGTGTGATCTGCGAGCCACAAGCTACTCTTCTGACAAATTTGGTGGTATTCCGTCCAACTGTTCAGGCTGGAGTTGTGTTCAAAACCCCTATAAGAATTAAAATGGGAAATGCACTTTTTGATTGCCCCCTTTTTCTCTGCCCCTGCTTGATGGATCACCCCAAAACTTAATTTCTATGTACAACAAGAATCACCTGCAAACGGTTTTGGGAAAATTTCATGAAGATTCGTCAAACGACGTCAAAAATATAGGCAAGTCACAAAATGCTTTTCCCATGGAAACATGGTCCTAATTATATCTACTGGCGACTGCCAGTAGGTAATAAATAAATACAAAAATAACTATATATATATATATATATATATATATATATATATATATATATATATATAAATATATACATATACATATATATATATATATATATACCAGCAAAGTTTTGGGAGCACTCACGGGTAAGTTAGATCCATTTCATTTCGCCCACAGACGCGTTTCAGCAATCACTGCCTTTCTCAATGTAATTGGCGAAAACTCGATCTCACATTTCACTTCTTTTTATTTCGAAAGCATCATGGTCACAGAGAGCGGACTTGAAATCAAAGGGCCTACATTATTCCAACATGACTAATTTCATTCAGAGTCCCAAGATTTTGACTTCTCGAATACTTGCTTTATATGTGCGGCACAATCACCATATTATATCTTTTTTCCGCGAGATACTTTTCATTCAAAATTGTCAATAAATACCACTTCCCTCGTTCTGCTGCAACTGCCAATTTGTCAACATTGTGTCCGTGAAGCCCCGAGTATAGTACTGGAAACTTCTCATTTAGTAAGGACTTAACCTTGTGTCAAACGGACATCATATTTCCACGGCAAGCAGTGGTTCCAGCATTTTAATTAATGTCAATACAAACAAAGCCACCACAGAAAATGCTGATCTCTGACGAACGGGTGCTGCCCATGCGTGTTGGTGGAATACACGATAATAATATACCAGCAAAGTTTTGGGAGCACTCACGGGTAAGTTAGATCCATTTCATTTCGCCCACAGACGCGTTTCAGCAATCACTGCCTTTCTCAATGTAATTGGCGAAAACTCGATCTCACATTTCACTTCTTTTTATTTGGAAAGCATCATGGTCACAGAGAGCGGACTTGAAATCAAAGTGCCTACATTATTCCAACATGACTAATTTCATTCAGAGTCCCAAGATTTTCACTTCTCGAATACTTGCTTTATATGTGCGGCACAATCACCATATTATATCTTTTTTCCGCGAGATACTTTTCATTCAAAATTGTCAATAAATACCACTTCCCTCGTTCTGCTGCAACTGCCAATTTGTCAACATTGTGTCCGTGAAGCCCCGAGTATAGTACTGGAAACTTCTCATTTAGTAATGACTTGACCTTGTGTCAAACGGGCATCATATTTCCACGGCAAGCAGTGGTTCCAGCATTTTAATTAATGTCAATACAAACAAAGCCACCACAGAAAATGCTGAACTCTGACGAACGGGTGCTGCCCATGCGTGTTGGTGGAATACACGATAATAATATACCAGCAAAGTTTTGGGAGCACTCACGGGTAAGTTAGATCCATTTCATTTCGCCCACAGACGCGTTTCAGCAATTACTGCCTTTCTCAATGTAATTGGCGAAAACTCGATCTCACATTTCACTTCTTTTTATTTGGAAAGCATCATGGTCACAGAGAGCGGACTTGAAATCAAAGTGCCTACATTATTCCAACATGACTAATTTCATTCAGAGTCCCAAGATTTTGACTTCTCAAATACTTGCTTTATATGTGCGGCACAATCACCATATTATATCTTTTTTCCGCGAGATACTTTTCATTCAAAAATATTTGATTTCAAGTCCGCTCTCTGTGACCATGATGCTTTCCAAATAAAAAGAAGTGAAATGTGAGATCGAGTTTTCGCCAATTACATTGAGAAAGGCAGTGATTGCTGAAACGCGTCTGTGGGCGAAATGAAATGGATCTAACTTACCCGTGAGTGCTCCCAAAACTTTGCTGGTATATTATTATCGTGTATTCCACCAACACGCATGGGCAGCACCCGTTCGTCAGAGTTCAGCATTTTCTGTGGTGGCTTTGTTTGTATTGACATTAATTAAAATGCTGGAACCACTGCTTGCCGTGGAAATATGATGCCCGTTTGACACAAGGTCAAGTCATTACTAAATGAGAAGTTTCCAGTACTATACTCGGGGCTTCACGGACACAATGTTGACAAATTGGCAGTTGCAGCAGAACGAGGGAAGTGGTATTTATTGACAATTTTGAATGAAAAGTATCTCGCGGAAAAAAGATATAATATGGTGATTGTGCCGCACATATAAAGCAAGTATTCGAGAAGTCAAAATCTTGGGACTCTGAATGAAATTAGTCATGTTGGAATAATGTAGGCACTTTGATTTCAAGTCCGCTCTCTGTGACCATGATGCTTTCCAAATAAAAAGAAGTGAAATGTGAGATCGAGTTTTCGCCAATTACATTGAGAAAGGCAGTGATTGCTGAAACGCGTCTGTGGGCGAAATGAAATGGATCTAACTTACCCGTGAGTGCTCCCAAAACTTTGCTGGTATATTATTATTGTGTATTCCACCAACACGCATGGGCAGCACCCGTTCGTCAGAGTTCAGCATTTTCTGTGGTGGCTTTGTTTGTATTGACATTAATTAAAATGCTGGAACCACTGCTTGCCATGGAAATATGATGCCCGTTTGACACAAGGTCAAGTCATTACTAAATGAGAAGTTTCCAGTACTATACTCGGGGCTTCACGGACACAATGTTGACAAATTGGCAGTTGCAGCAGAACGAGGGAAGTGGTATTTATTGACAATTTTGAATGAAAAGTATCTCGCGGAAAAAAGATATAATATGGTGATTGTGCCGCACATATAAAGTAAGTATTCGAGAAGTCAAAATCTTGGGACTCTGAATGAAATTAGTCATGTTGGAATAATGTAGGCACTTTGATTTCAAGTCCGCTCTCTGTGACCATGATGCTTTCCAAATAAAAAGAAGTGAAATGTGAGATCGAGTTTTCGCCAATTACATTGAGAAAGGCAGTGATTGCTGAAACGCGTCTGTGGGCGAAATGAAATGGATCTAACTTACCCGTGAGTGCTCCCAAAACTTTGCTGGTATATTATTATTGTGTATTCCACCAACACGCATGGGCAGCACCCGTTCGTCAGAGTTCAGCATTTTCTGTGGTGGCTTTGTTTGTATTGACATTAATTAAAATGCTGGAACCACTGCTTGCCGTGGAAATATGATGCCCGTTTGACACAAGGTCAAGTCATTACTAAATGAGAAGTTTCCAGTACTATACTCGGTGCGTCACGGACACAATGTTGACAAATTGGCAGTTGCAGCAGAACGAGGGAAGTGTTATTTATTGACAATTTTGAATGAAAAGTATCTTGCGGAAAAAAGATATAATATGGTGATTGTGCCGCACATATAAAGCAAGTATTCGAGAAGTCAAAATCTTGGGACTCTGAATGAAATTAGTCATGTTGGAATAATGTAGGCACTTTGATTTCAAGTCCGCTCTCTGTGACCATGATGCTTTCCAAATAAAAAGAAGTGAAATGTGAGATCGAGTTTTCGCCAATTACATTGAGAAAGGCAGTGATTGCTGAAACGCGTCTGTGGGCGAAATGAAATGGATCTAACTTACCCGTGAGTGCTCCCAAAACTTTGCTGGTATATTATTATTGTGTATTCCACCAACACGCATGGGCAGGACCCGTTCGTCAGAGTTCAGCATTTTCTGTGGTGGCTTTGTTTGTATTGACATTAATTAAAATGCTGGAACCACTGCTTGCCGTGGAAATATGATGCCCGTTTGACACAAGGTCAAGTCATTACTAAATGAGAAGTTTCCAGTACTATACTCGGGGCTTCACGGACACAATGTTGACAAATTGGCAGTTGCAGCAGAACGAGGGAAGTGGTATTTATTGACAATTTTGAATGAAAAGTATCTCGCGGCAAAAAGATATAATATGGTGATTGTGCCGCACATATAAAGCAAGTATTCGAGAAGTCAAAATCTTGGGACTCTGAATGAAATTAGTCATGTTGGAATAATGTAGGCACTTTGATTTCAAGTCCGCTCTCTGTGACCATGATGCTTTCCAAATAAAAAGAAGTGAAATGTGAGATCGAGTTTTCGCCAATTACATTGAGAAAGGCAGTGATTGCTGAAACGCGCCTGTGGGCGAAATGAAATGGATCTAACTTACCCGTGAGTGCTCCCAAAACTTTGCTGGTATATTATTATCGTGTATTCCACCAACACGCATGGGCAGCACCCGTTCGTCAGAGTTCAGCATTTTCTGTGGTGGCTTTGTTTGTATTGACATTAATTAAATTGCTGGAACCACTGCTTGCCGTGGAATTATGATGCCCGTTTGACACAAGGTCAAGTCATTACTAAATGAGAAGTTTCCAGTACTATACTCGTGGCTTCACGGACACAATGTTGACAAATTGGCAGTTGCAGCAGAACGAGGGAAGTGGTATTTATTGACAATTTTGAATGAAAAGTATCTCGCGGAAAAAAGATATAATATGGTGATTGTGCCGCACATATAAAGCAAGTATTCGAGAAGTCAAAATCTTGGGACTCTGAATGAAATTAGTCATGTTGGAATAATGTAGGCACTTTGATTTCAAGTCCGCTCTCTGTGACCATGATACTTTCCAAATAAAAAGAAGTGAAATGTGAGATCGAGTTTTCGCCAATTACATTGAGAAAGGCAGTGATTGCTGAAACGCGTCTGTGGGCGAAATGAAATGGATCTAACTTACCCGTGATTGCTCCCAAAACTTTGCTGGTATATTATTATCGTGCATTCCACCAACACGCATGGGCAGCACCCGTTCGTCAGAGTTCAGCATTTTCTGTGGTGGCTTTGTTTGTATTGACATTAATTAAAATGCTGGAACCACTGCTTGCCGTGGAAATATGATGCCCGTTTGACACAAGGTCAAGTCATTACTAAATGAGAAGTTTCCAGTACTATACTCGGGGCTTCACGGACACAATGTTGACAAATTGGCAGTTGCAGCAGAACGAGGGAAGTGGTATTTATTGACAATTTTGAATGAAAAGTATCTCGCGGAAAAAAGATATAATATGGTGATTGTGCCGCACATATAAAGTAAGTATTCGAGAAGTCAAAATCTTGGGACTCTGAATGAAATTAGTCATGTTGGAATAATGTAGGCACTTTGATTTCAAGTCCGCTCTCTGTGACCATGATGCTTTCCAAATAAAAAGAAGTGAAATGTGAGATCGAGTTTTCGCCAATTACATTGAGAAAGGCAGTGATTGCTGAAACGCGTCTGTGGGCGAAATGAAATGGATCTAACTTACCCGTGAGTGCTCCCAAAACTTTGCTGGTATATTATTATTGTGTATTCCACCAACACGCATGGGCAGCACCCGTTCGTCAGAGTTCAGCATTTTCTGTGGTGGCTTTGTTTGTATTGACATTAATTAAAATGCTGGAACCACTGCTTGCCGTGGAAATATGATGCCCGTTTGACACAAGGTCAAGTCATTACTAAATGAGAAGTTTCCAGTACTATACTCGGGGCGTCACGGACACAATGTTGACAAATTGGCAGTTGCAGCAGAACGAGGGAAGTGGTATTTATTGACAATTTTGAATGAAAAGTATCTTGCGGAAAAAAGATATAATATGGTGATTGTGCCGCACATATAAAGCAAGTATTCGAGAAGTCAAAATCTTGGGACTCTGAATGAAATTAGTCATGTTGGAATAATGTAGGCACTTTGATTTCAAGTCCGCTCTCTGTGACCATGATGCTTTCCAAATAAAAAGAAGTGAAATGTGAGATCGAGTTTTCGCCAATTACATTGAGAAAGGCAGTGATTGCTGAAACGCGTCTGTGGGCGAAATGAAATGGATCTAACTTACGCGTGAGTGCTCCCAAAACTTTGCTGGTATATTATTATTGTGTATTCCACCAACACGCATGGGCAGCACCCGTTCGTCAGAGTTCAGCATTTTCTGTGGTGGCTTTGTTTGTATTGACATTAATTAAAATGCTGGAACCACTGCTTGCCGTGGAAATATGATGCCCGTTTGACACAAGGTCAAGTCATTACTAAATGAGAAGTTTCCAGTACTATACTCGTGGCTTCACGGACACAATGTTGACAAATTGGCAGTTGCAGCAGAACGAGGGAAGTGGTATTTATTGACAATTTTGAATGAAAAGTATCTCGCGGAAAAAAGATATAATATGGTGATTGTGCCGCACATATAAAGCAAGTATTCGAGAAGTCAAAATCTTGGGACTCTGAATGAAATTAGTCATGTTGGAATAATGTAGGCACTTTGATTTCAAGTCCGCTCTCTGTGACCATGATACTTTCCAAATAAAAAGAAGTGAAATGTGAGATCGAGTTTTCGCCAATTACATTGAGAAAGGCAGTGATTGCTGAAACGCGTCTGTGGGCGAAATGAAATGGATCTAACTTACCCGTGATTGCTCCCAAAACTTTGCTGGTATATTATTATCGTGCATTCCACCAACACGCATGGGCAGCACCCGTTCGTCAGAGTTCAGCATTTTCTGTGGTGGCTTTGTTTGTATTGACATTAATTAAAATGCTGGAACCACTGCTTGCCGTGGAAATATGATGCCCGTTTGACACAAGGTCAAGTCATTACTAAATGAGAAGTTTCCAGTACTATACTCGGGGCTTCACGGACACAATGGTGACAAATTGGCAGTTGCAGCAGAACGAGGGAAGTGGTATTTATTGACAATTTTGAATGAAAAGTATCTCGCGGAAAAAAGATATAATATGGTGATTGTGCCGCACATATAAAGCAAGTATTCGAGAAGTCAAAATCTTGGGATTCTGAATGAAATTAGTCATGTTGGAATAATGTAGGCACTTTGATTTCAAGTCCGCTCTCTGTGACCATGATGCTTTCCAAATAAAAAGAAGTGAAATGTGAGATCGAGTTTTCGCCAATTACATTGAGAAAGGCAGTGATTGCTGAAACGCGTCTGTGGGCGAAATGAAATGGATCTAACTTACCCGTGAGTACTCCCAAAACTTTGCTGGTATATTATTATCGTGTATTCCACCAACACGCATGGGCAGCACCCGTTCGTCAGAGTTCAGCATTTTCTGTGGTGGCTTTGTTTGTATTGACATTAATTAAAATGCTGGAACCACTGCTTGCCGTGGAAATATGATGCCCGTTTGACACAAGGTCAAGTCCTTACTAAATGAGAAGTTTCCAGTACTATACTCGGGGCTTCACGGACACAATGTTGACAAATTGGCAGTTGCAGCAGAACAAGGGAAGTGGTATTTATTGACAATTTTGAATGAAAAGTATCTCGCGGAAAAAAGATATAATATGGTGATTGTGCCGCACATATAAAGCAAGTATTCGAGAAGTCAAAATCTTGGGACTCTGAATGAAATTAGTCATGTTGGAATAATGTAGGCAGTTTGATTTCAAGTCCGCTCTCTGTGACCATGATGCTTTCCAAATAAAAAGAAGTGAAATGTGAGATCGAGTTTTCGCCAATTACATTGAGAAAGGCAGTGATTGCTGAAACGCGTCTGTGGGCGAAATGAAATGGATCTAACTTACCCGTGAGTGCTCCCAAAACTTTGCTGGTATATTATTATTGTGTATTCCACCAACACGCATGGGCAGGACCCGTTCGTCAGAGTTCAGCATTTTCTGTGGTGGCTTTGTTTGTATTGATATATATATATATATATATATATATATACATATATATATATATATATATATATATATACGTATATATATATATATATATATACGTGTATATATATATATATATATATATATATTTATATGAAAAAAGTGACTCAGACACTCAAAATATATTTCCACATGTTAGTACTTACACAACAAACACTCCTGGATCTTCAAAATCATCATGAGTGTAGATTCCATTTGGAAAGTGGAATGAATGCAGTCCTGAGATCTCGACATATACAGTAATTAGGTGGTATTGTCAATGATGTCCTGTCCAACTGGATAGAATGATTTTTAACAATACGTCCAGACATTTTCTCTCAAGTCCAGTAGTTCTTCCTTTAAGACATGTTTCACAGGGAAAATCTTAAAATTTGAGAGCAAATTATCCACAAGGCCTAAAATTGTTGGCTAAAGGCTGGTCAAGTTTGTTATTAATTATTGCTGATTTGTAATTACTGAATCGTGTGCGAAGGTGTATCACTGTTTGGCAAACTATAGTCAAGACCTTGCAAATGCGTTATGTTGAAATAGTTTTATCGTAAAAATGAACAGACCCCATCACAACAGAGAAAACTGAATGAACCAGCTGCTCTGACCCTAAAACCATTGACAAGAACCAACCACACATAAGATTCTGGATTACCTCACAACATTCTTACGTAAATACAGCACTGACTGGACAAAACTAACTGGACAAATCTTAAATATAACTTCACAAGTCTTCCCCTTTTGAAGAAAACAATACACAACAAAATAAAAAACAAAAAATATAATAAACAACATAAAACTTCAATTCACAGAAATAGTTCACTTAGACATTACAGTATATACATAATTAGAACATTGTATAAATTACAGCGTTATTATTCACACCAATAATCTTTCATCCTATTAGGTTTATGTACTGTTCTATCAAACCTACCACATTTCTCTACATGGATTTCTAGATCAGATTGATGATTATGCAGCTGGTGGTTAATGCTGGCACCAGTTTGTTGGTACATAATGTATGTATATTTTTCTCTAGCAATCAATCAGAGTTTCTTGTAGACTGTTTTCCTTGTTTTTCCTAGCACACAGGTGCTTGTTTCCCTTTGTAGAAAGGAATCTGTTTCAGATGCCATATAGTAACATCACTAAGTAATATTGAGGTGCATCGTACTTCTCCAATGCAAAAGGTTGGGACCATTTACAGTCACCCTTCCTATGCAATCCAGCTTGTTTAACTTTAATTAAGTTTCCTATCTTAATATCCACTTGTTTCCAATTATGCTTGGTATAAAATATTTTGGTACAATCTTGAGCACAAACTAAATTTATTTGCAACATTTCTGGTGATCAATTAACCTTTCTAAATCTATGCATCCAACATAAATTGTCTTAGAAATTGGTGTTCTTCCCCACATCAACTCAAAAGGACTATGTCCAGTGGATGAACACAGAGTTATCTGTAAGCCCACGCAGTATGTATGTGTACCATCTTCCCTTCAGCTCACATTGGCATTATTGGCTAACTGTATGGTACACTTGATAAGTTGATTTAGTTAGTCTCAAGATCAAGACTATCCATGAAACTATTGAAAAGGTCTGAAAGTCACAGCAAATCCCTGACTGTACATGCAACTAAAACAGCATAGTTTGCACATAGAAGGTCAGGCAGTGGTTGACCACCCATTCTCGGGAACGTCCTGCCCCTGTTCAAATAAAACAGATGCTAGATGATTTATGTAGGGAATGATGATAAAGGGACCAGGATACAACCCTGATAAACACCTCTCTTCAGACTAGAGTGGTGTGTGCATTCCCCGTTCAGGCCGTACCCCACCTAGGCCATAAGGCCATTGAGCAAATCTTGTAAAAAAGCAACTAGTGCAGGCTTGACCGCCATGGACCCCAGCATGGCCCAGAGTTTAGCTCTACTAACCCTATCAAACGCCGACCTGAGGTCTATGAGAGCCAGGTGATTAGAGCCCCCCCTTTGCTTTAGTATACCGTGAAATTAACAAGTGTAAGTTGAGATTTGCTCAACAGTACCATGACCTGATCTCAACTCATATTGGATGTGAGACAAAATATAATCATTTGCTCACACAGTGAGGAGGTTCAGAAGCAACCGGCGTATGATTTTAACCTCTGTGTCTACCAATGAGATGGGTCTGTAACAGGCTAGATCTTCTCTGCTCCCCTTTTTAATACAGGCACAATCACAGAGTGGTGCCAGCCGGGCAGTAGAGGACCACGAATGTCAGCATTTAAGTGCTGAGTCAACAGGGGTGCCCACAAGTCAACTAGAGAGTTGTACAAATCTCTGGGCACCCCATCAGGCACAAGAGTCTTTCTTTAAGGTAGAGACAAAGGGGGTCATTACAACATTGGCGGTAAAAGTCGCTTACCGCCGTGCAGAAGACCGCCAAAACACCGCCGAGGCCGCGGTAGACCGCCACAGCTATTATGACACTCATCTCGGAATCCGCCGAAATTCAGACACCCACACAACACCGCCACACCAAAGGTCAGCGATAAACATGCGGAAACAAATCCTCCACCTTCACGCCAACAGAAACACGCCCATGCTATCACGACCCACGAATCCACGCGGCGGTCTTTTAATTGCGGTATTCCATTGGCGGAACACACCGCAGCGCTCAAAATACACACACTTCTACAAAACACCGCCACATTGGACAATTAAAAATACACACACCTGACACACCTACAAACAACACTCCCACACACCCAATCCAATATAAAACACACACCCACATCACCCACAAACCCCTACGACCACAAATTGTGAAAGAAGGCCAGAGAGACAGCACAGCAATTGACAACCCCGTCACACAGAGGCACACAACACCATCACCCACAAAACATCCACACACAAAACACCACACACCACTACACTCACCACACTCATCAACACATACACCACCCCACACATCACCCACACCCCCCCCCATGGCATGCCAAAGACACCCCCGCTTCTCCAAGGAGAAGCTCAGGGTCATGGTGGAGGAAATCGTACGGGTAGAGCCACAGCTAATTGGCTCACAGGTACAGCACACATCAATAGCCAGGAAGATGGAGTTATGGCGCAGAATAGTCGACAGGGTCAACGCAGTGGCACAGCACCCAAGAAATCGGAAGGACATCAGGAAGAGGTGGAACGACCTATGGGGGAAGGTGCGTTCCACGGTCTCCAGGCACAACATCGCGGTACAGCGGACTGGCGGCGGACCCCCACCTCCTCCCCCACAACTAACAACATGGGAGGAGCAAGTCTTGACCATCCTGCATCCTGAGGGCCTCGGAGGAGTCGTTGGAGGATGGGACACTGGTAAGTCAAATCTTAACTATCAGATCCCCCACCCTACCTGCATGCTATCACACACCTCCACCCTCACCCCCTCCCCTATCACTTCAACTCATCACTAATGTACCCATAACACAAACCACCCATCCCAACACCAAGCCCTGCATGACACAGCTAAGCATGGTCACCCCTCACCAAAGCATGCTCACTGCACATACCTAGAACACCACCCCAACCATAATCACACAAGCCCCCACACAGGAATGCTTGCACTGGGGTTCACGCACAGGCACCCATTGCACACCATTACACACACACATGCAATAATCATGCTCTTATGCCCCTGCAGGAACCCGAAGGACCGTCACCACACCAGAGGGTCCAGACAACACCACTCCACCCCCAGAAGAGGCCCACAGTGACGAGAGCAGCTCTGCCCTACTGGATCTTGATGACCAGCCCGGACCATCATGGGCCTCAGGACAGTCGGTTCCCCTTGCACAGGCACAGCCCAACACCGACCTTCCACCCTCTGGTAACACCAGCACAGCACCCACTCAGCGGGCCCAAACCTCCCTACCCAGGACACGTCAATCAGCGGTGTGTCCACCACTACAGGGCACCCAGGGTAACCCACCCTCCCAACAACAACAGGGACCTGGGGGCAGTGGTAGTGGGCACACGGTCCAGGGGACGGAGGCACAGGAACATAGGGGAACTGGGAGGGCTGCTGTGCGACAGAGGGAGGACAGGCCAAGGGAACCAACTCTCCACGAGGCCCTCTCCACCATCATGGGAGCGTACCACCACTCCCAGGAGACGATGGCGACGGTCCTGGACAAGTTGCAGGAGACCCTGCCGCTGCAGGAGGAGCAGTATTTGGGGTTCAGGGAGGAGCTCCGCCCTGGGCACCATCAGCTCCGCCCTGGGCACCATCGTAGGGGTGCTGAAGGACATACAGCAGACCTTGAGGGACACCTTGGCACTCCAAGGGGCCCCTGACACTAGCCAGGACGATGAACTGCCCACCACCTCCGCCGGCGCTAGTGGACAGGACGCCCCGCCACAGGACCACCACACCAGCACCCCACCCCCTGCAGACGGACAACCACCACGCAAGCGGTCCCTGAGATCCAGGAACAGGACAGAGCACGATGGCAAGACCCCCGCCAGGAAATAAGACCACCCTGATTGTCCTCCCACTGTCCCACTTTGTTACCCTGTCCATATTCGAACTGCCCCAGCTTCACTTCCTATGCCCAGATGGGCAGTGCACCTGTGAGACTATTAGATTGGACTCTGCCATGGACATTCCTCCACCATCACCCATCACCAATTTACAACCCCCCTTCATTTTGTGAGCACTTAAATAAACACCCTTGAAACACAAAACAATCTGGAGTCAGTCTATGATTTTGTACTTTGTATTATCAATGACAGTGTCATAATGGCTGTACTATTGTAAGGCTAACATACCTATGTCACACATCACAAGCCCTTGAAGGATGCAAGCAGTTGACACGTAGGTTACCACACCTGTGAAACCGTAATGGAAGGGTACAACTCAGTTAACAAATAGTGATTGAAATAGACAAACAGGATAGAGGTAGACGTGTGACAGTTAATGTGATGTCAAACCTGAAAATTTTCTCACCTGTGTGTCACTGGAAATATTGCTGTATGACTGACTCCCTGTTGTCGTTTTCTTCTTCCTCAGCTTCATCCTCATCACTGTCCACAGGCTCCACAGACTCCACAGCTGCTACAACATTGTCATCTGGATCATCCTCCTGCAGAAAAGGCACCTGGCATCGCAAAGCCAAATTATGGAGCATGGAGCAGGCGATGATGATGTCGCACACCTTCTTCTGTGAGTCGAATAGGGATCCACCTGTCATATGGAGGCACCTGAACCTGGCTTTCAGGAGGCCGAATGTGCGTTCGATCACCATCCTAGTTCGCCCATGGGCATCATTGTACCGTTCCTCTGCCCTGGTCCTGGGATTCCTCACTGGGGTCAATAGCCACGAAAGGTTGGGGTAACCAGAGTCCCCCAATAGCCATACACAGTGCCTCTGGAGTTGACCCATCATATCAGGGATGCTACTATTCCGCAGGATGTAGGCGTCATGCACTGAGCCAGGGAACATAGCATTTACCTGCGAGATGTACTGGTCTGCCAAACAGACCATCTGGACATTCATGGAATGATAACTCTTCCTGTTCCTGTACACCTGTTCACTCCTGTGGGGGGGGGACCAGAGCTACATGGGTCCCATCAATGGCACCTATGATGTTCGGGATATGTCCAAGGGCATAGAAGTCACCTTTCACTGTAGGCAAATCCTCCACCTGAGGGAAAATGATGTATCTCCTTACGTGATTCAGCAGGGCAGACAACACTCTGCACAGCACGTTGGAAAACATAGGCTGGGACATCCCTGATGACATGGCCACTGTTGTCTGAAAATACCCACTTGCAAGGAAATGGAGCACTGACAGCACCTGCACGTCAGGGGGGATTCCAGTCGGATGGTGGATTGGTGACATCAGGTCTGGCTCCAACTGGGTACATAGTTCCTGGATAGTGGCACGGTCAAACCGGTAGGTGACGATGATATGTCTTTCTTCCATTGTCAACAGGTCCACCAGCGGTCGGTACACCGAAGGATTCCGCCATCTTCTCCTATGTCCCAGCTGACGGTGCCTACGAAGGACAACAGCGAAGAACCAGTCACTATTCCTCCAGGTATGTACCCACAGTTGCACACAAGACTACACCACTCACAAAACCCTTCCTGTATGTGTGTTGAGTGTAGGCCTAGCTATGTGTGAAGCAGAGGTAAATTATGCCATGTGGGCCCCTGAAATGGCGGCTGCCTGACCTCTAAACTGGGACAATGGGATTGTGGGGTAACTGCGCTGGCGTTGCACACCGTCGCGGTAGGCGGTCGTAGACCGCGGCGCAATGCTGCATTGGTTAACAGTGGACCCTATGGGTCCCAGGAGCCAATGAACAGGTGCGCCGGCGGTGATGATGCGCACCGCCGTGGATGTCACCGCCGCGGACGTCACCGCCATTTTCTATCTGTTCACTCACTAGATACCTGACCTTCGACAGGAGAGGACCTACACTGCTAGTGCTGCTGTGACCTCGGTCTGGAAGCGACGATGGCTGCTGCGTCTGGGGAAAGGGCCCCTGCCTTCACATCGGAGGAGTTGGAGAAACTTGTGGATGGAGTCCTCCCCCAGTACACGCTACTCTACGGTCCTCCAGACCAACAGGTTAGTACACAGGGAGCACGTTGTATGGGCTAGGCCTGGGTGGAGAGGGCTGGGTGGAAGAGGGAAGTGGGCAGAGTTGATTGAACATTAATGCATGGGAATGAATGGGCCACATGGCCAGAGTAGGGAGGGGGCCACTCACATTGATGGTGCAGTTGGTAATGACTGTTCCTCTTCCCTTGTGCATGTCATGTAGGTCAGCGCCCACCAGAAGAGGGACATCTGGCGTGCCATCGCCAAGGATGTCCGGACCCTGGGGGCCCACCACAGATGGGGCACCCACTGCCGTAAGAGATGGGAGGACATTCGCTGCTGCAGCAAGAAGACGGCGGAGGCTCAGCTGGGGTTGGCCTCCCAACGTGGGAGGGGTGCCCGTCGCACCATGACCCCGTGATGTTCCGGATCCTGGCGGTGGCCTACCCGGAGTTGGATGGGCGCTTGAGGACATCACAGCAGACACAAGGGGGTGAGTACAACCTCATTCTGCGGACTTTGCGTGCAGTGGAGGTGTGTGGGTGGGGGAGGTGGGCTGTGGGTGTCCCTAGGCCAGGGCGAGTTAGGTAGGCAAGGCCCCTCCGTAATGTAGGCCATGTGGCACTCCACCCCACCTCAGCAGAGTGCCAAGTCGAGGTATATTTGCCCCTTTGGCATCCATGTGCGCAGATGTCCACCATTGCCATGTGGGCCATAACCCAGAAATTGCGTGTGCAGAGTGCAGGAGCACAGCGTAATGCAGGGGGCTGCTGTGTCTGTCTTGTCCGCCAACGGTAGCGGAATACCATGCACTAAAACTCTTGTTCTTCTGTCTCCCCCCCTTTTCCTGCTCTCCCTGTCCTTTTGTACATCAGCATCAACAGGCAGAGGTACAGTGGCACCGGAGCACGAGGGAGCTGCATCCCACATGGCCATGGAGGGCCACACCACGGACTCTGAATGCACCAGTGGGACGGAGGGCGAGGGGAGCTTCACGTCGGCCACCGGATCACCAACCAGCGACACGGACTCGTCCGCCGCTGGGAGCTCCCCTGTGGTGGCGGCACCAACTGTGCGCCCCACTTCTACAGGTACAGCCGCCACCTCCCCTACCAGCACCGCCCTCCCAGCAGCCCCTCCGCGTTCGCCCCGTGCCCGCTCACCCAGGAGGGTGGGCATCACCTTCGCCCCAGGCACCTCAGCCCCTGCCCCAGTCACCCCTGCTGCCCTCAGTGAGGAGGCCATTGACCTCCTCAGGTCACTCACTGTTGGGCAGTCTACCATTGTGAATGCCATCCAGGGTGTAAAACGAGAGTTACAACACGGTAATGCATTCCTGGAGGGCATTCATTCTGGTCAGGCTGTCCTTCAGCGAACCCTGCAATCTCTGGCCTCAGCACTGATGGCAGCCATTGTCCCTGTGTCGAGCCTCCCCCCTCCAACCTCCTCCACCCAGACCCAATCCCCTCTACCCCGGCCCATCCCAAGCACACCTACAGACCAGCATGCACACAAGTCAACACCCAAAAGTAGCTCAAGCAAACATAGGCACCACACATCCCACAGGCACTCACACAAGCATCACACCCATACAAACACAGCAACATCCACTGTCTCCACTGTGTCCCCCTCCTCTTCTTCTCCCTCCTCCCTCCCAGTCTCGTCTACACACACACCTGCCTGCACCACATCTACAGGCACCAGGAATCGCACCAGGACACCCAGCAACACGAGCCACTCACCTGCACTCACCACTTCTACTGCCATTTACACGTCCCCTGTGTCCTCTCCCAGTGTGTCTGTGACGCCCCCTCCCAAAGTACACAAACGCCGGCAATCACTCACCCAACATCCATCCACCTCACGACAGCCTCCTGTACCTGCACCTGCACCCAAAACAGCTAAAGTAACACCTCCTACAACCACCTCCTCTTCCTCCACTCCCAGACCCCATCCAGCTACCCATCCCAGTGTTCGTCAGAAACTGTCCCTGTGTAAAATTGACCTTTTTGCCCCAACCCCCCCTCCAATTCATCAGTCCCGTCGTAGCGCCTCAGCCAAAAAGCCTCCAATACCAGTGGTGCGTGTTCAGGGATTGTGGAGTGCACCGGCCACTAGGGCAGCCCACCCCCTGTAAAGGCTCTAAAATTGGAAAGTGGACGACGGGACCGTGTTAAGACTCCTGGTGGGACAACAACTGACCTGGGTTCGAAGGGGATTGGAGAGTCAGCTGTGACTCCACCAAAGGTGGGGAAGGTCCAGAGGAAGTCTTGTCAGCCTGTTGTGAGTGTCACGGCGGAGAAGTGCGCCATCATTTCCGGCGGTCCAGACACAACCGCCAGCACCGTCGTACCTGGTCCAGAGTCCACCGCCAGAGTCACAGCCCAGGAGGGCACAAGTATCGTCACTGGTCCCGAGTCCACCGCCAGAGTCACAGCCCAGGAGGGCCCCGGCTGCCACAGCCCCGCTGGGCAATGATGGAACGTCATGGCACACACCAATGCCCAGTGTAGAGATCGTCATGCCACACACCAATGCCCAGTGTAGAGATCGTCATGCCACACACCAATGCCCAATGTAGGGAATGTCATGCCACACACCAATGTCCATACCAGAACCGCCATGGCAAAGCACCGCTGAACAGGGCAAAGACCGCCATGGCAACGCACCGCTGAACAGGGCAAAGACCGCCATGGCAAAGCACCGCTGAACAGTCCAGAACCGCCATGGCAAAGCACCGCTGAACAGGGCAAAGACCGCCATGGCAAAGCACCGCTGAACAGTCCAGAACCGCCATGGCAAAGCACCGCTGAACAGGGCAAAGACCGCCATGGCAAAGCACCGCTGAACAGTCCTGAACCTCAATGGCAAAGCACCGCTGAACAGGGCAAAGACCGCCATGGCAAAGCACCGCTGAACAGTCCAGAAAAGCATGCCAAAGCATCGCTGAACAGGGCAAAGACCGCCATGGCAAAGCACCGCCGAACAGGGCAAAGACCGCCTTGGTGAAGACCGCTGAACAGTCCAGAACCGCCATAGCAAAGCACTGCTGAACAGGGCAAAGACCGCCATGGCAAAGCACCGCTGAACAGTCCAGAACCGCCATGCCAAAGCACTGCTGAACAGGGCAAAGACCGCCATGGCAAAGCACCGCTGAACAGTCCAGAACCGCCATGGCAAAGCACCGCTGAACAGGGCAAACACCGCCATGGCAAAGCACTGCTGAACAGTCCAGACCCGCCATGGCAAAGCACCGCTGAACAGGGCAAAGACCGCCATGGCAAAGCACCGCTGAACAGTCCAGAACCGCCATGGCAAAGCACCGCTGAACAGGGCAAAGACCGCCATGGCAAAGCACCGCTGAACAGTCCTGAACCTCAATGGCAAAGCACCGCTGAACAGGGCAAAGACCGCCATGGCAAAGCACCGCTGAACAGGGCAAAGACCGCCATGGCAAAGCACCGCTGAACAGTCCAGAAAAGCATGCCAAAGCATCGCTGAACAGGGCAAAGACCGCCATGGCAAAGCACCGCTGAACAGGGCAAAGACCGCCATGGTGAAGACCGCTGAACAGTCCAGAACCGCCATAGCAAAGCACTGCTGAACAGGGCAAAGACCGCCATGGCAAAGCACCGCTGAACAGTCCAGAACCGCCATGGCAAAGCACTGCTGAACAGGGCAAAGACTGCCATGGCAAAGCACTGCTGAACAGTCCAGAACCGCTATGGCAAAGCACCGCTGAACAGGGCAAACACCGCCATGGCAAAGCACCGCTGAACAGTCCTGAACCTCAATGGCAAAGCACCGCTGAACAGGGCAAAGACCGCCATGGCAAAGCACCGCTGAACAGGGCAAAGACCGCCATGGCAAAGCACCGCTGAACAGTCCAGAACCGCCATGGCAAAGCACCGCTGAACAGGGCAAAGACCGCCATGGCAAAGCACCGCTGAACAGTCCTGAACCTCAATGGCAAAGCACCGCTGAACAGGGCAAAGACCGCCATGGCAAAGCACCGCTGAACAGGGCAAAGACCGCCATGGCAAAGCACCGCTGAACAGTCCAGAAAAGCATGCCAAAGCATCGCTGAACAGGGCAAAGACCGCCATGGCAAAGCACTGCTGAACAGGGCAAAGACCGCCATGGTGAAGACCGCTGAACAGTCCAGAACCGCCATGGCAAAGCACTGCTGAACAGGGCAAAGACCGCCATGGCAAAGCACCGCTGAACAGTCCAGAACCGCCATGGCAAAGCACCGCTGAACAGGGCAAAGACCGCCATGGCAAAGCACCGCTGAACAGTCCAGAACCGCCATGGCAAAGCACCGCTGAACAGGGCAAAGACCGCCATGGCAAAGCACCGCTGAACAGTCCTGAACCTCAATGGCAAAGCACCGCTGAACAGGGCAAAGACCGCCATGGCAAAGCACCGCTGAACAGGGCAAAGACCGCCATGGCAAAGCACCGCTGAACAGTCCAGAAAAGCATGCCAAAGCATCGCTGAACAGGGCAAAGACCGCCATGGCAAAGCACCGCTGAACAGGGCAAAGACCGCCATGGTGAAGACCGCTGAACAGTCCAGAACCGCCATAGCAAAGCACTGCTGAACAGGGCAAAGACCGCCATGGCAAAGCACCGCTGAACAGTCCAGAACCGCCATGGCAAAGCACTGCTGAACAGGGCAAAGACCGCCATGGCAAAGCACCGCTGAACAGTCCAGAACCACCATGGCAAAGCACCGCTGAACAGGGCAAACACCGCCATGGCAAAGCACTGCTGAACAGTCCAGAACCGCCATGGCAAAGCACCACTGAACAGGGCAAAGACCGCCATGGCAAAGCACCGCTGAACAGTCCAGAACCGCCATGGCAAAGCACCGCTGAACAGGGCAAAGACCGCCATGGCAAAGCACCGCTGAACAGTCCTGAACCTCAATGGCAAAGCACCGCTGAACAGGGCAAAGACCGCCATGGCAAAGCACCGCTGAACAGGGCAAAGACCGCCATGGCAAAGCACCGCTGAACAGTCCAGAAAAGCATGCCAAAGCATCGCTGAACAGGGCAAAGACCGCCATGGCAAAGCACCGCTGAACAGGGCAAAGACCGCCATGGTGAAGACCGCTGAACAGTCCAGAACCGCCATAGCAAAGCACTGCTGAACAGGGCAAAGACCGCCATGGCAAAGCACCGCTGAACAGTCCAGAACCGCCATGGCAAAGCACTGCTGAACAGGGCAAAGACCGCCATGGCAAAGCACCTCTGAACAGTCCAGAACCGCCATGGCAAAGCACTGCTGAACAGGGCAAAGACCGCCATGGCAAAGCACCGCTGAACAGTCCAGAACCGCCATGGCAAAGCACCGCTGAACAGGTCAAACACCGCCATGGCAAAGCACTGCTGAACAGTCCAGAACCGCCATGGTAAAGCACTGCTGAACAGGGCAAAGACCGCCATGGCAAAGCACCGCTGAACAGTCCAGAACCGCCATGGCAAAGCACCGCTGAACAGGGCAAAGACCGCCATGGCAAAGCACCACTGAACAGGGCAAAGACCGCCATGGTGAAGACCGCTGAACAGGGCAAAGACCGCCATGGCAAAGCACCGCTGAACAGGGCAAAGACCGCCATGGTGAAGACCGCTGAACAGGGCAGCACTGTGTAGGAATGAATGGACCGCCACATCAGGCATCCTTATCCCATGTGCAGCTGGGACAGTGACAGGACATGAACTTTCACATGGAGACTCATCCAGTATGGGCACCAGTCCTACCCAGTACCAGTAGAGAACTGCATCTACTTGAGAGACTGTAGCTTTGCACTCCCCAGCATGGCCTAGTGGGCAAGCCACCCACTGTATAGACTTGAGAGACTGTGACTTTGCACTCCCCAGGATGGCACAGTGGGCAAACCACCCACTGTATAGACTTGAGAGACTGTGGCTTTGCACTCCCCAGAATGGCACAGTGGGCAACTCACCCACTGTATAGACTTGAGAGACTGTGGCTTTGCACTCCCCAGGATTGAACAGTGGGCAAACCACCCACTGTATAGACTTGAGAGACTGTGGCTTTGCACTCCCCAGGATACATCAATGGGCATGGAGCCCCGTCGTGGATCTGGCTTCGCATTCATCTGGCTGAGGTGCCCCCCCCCTTCCTTTCCCCCTGAGGTGCCTGTAGTATTTCTATCTGATGCCCCGGCAGTGTTCTCTCCGATTGTGGTCAGGTGTCGTTTGTGGGCCTCGCCCATGCATTTTTGGACTGTTGGTGCACGGACATTGTTGTGTACATATCTGCACTACTTCTTGTATTGTATATATAAATATGACAGATTTGGAGATATGATTCAGTATATTTTTATATGACATGTATATTGGCACATTACAATATATGAACGGATCTCGCTTTGTCTTTGCATTCTTCCGGGGGGATTGTGGGTTGTTAATGTGATATTTTTGACTGCATTGGTGTGTATGTTGTACTATGCGAGGGTGGGGGTGGGGGTGTTTGGTGGGTGTCCCCCTAACTTTTGCCTCCCCCCCCCTGTGTCGTAGGTGCAGTACTCACTGGTGTCTTCTGTACCTATGTAGCTGTTCTTCGTAGAGGAGCAGAAAGACAAGGGCAGGGAGTATTTGTAATTCCGGCTCCATGGATTCCTCTTTCCTCGTGGGATATGTTCAGGTGAGCTTTTTCCCATATCAAAAGCTGTTTCCGCCGTGTTTTTATCCACGGTGAATCCGCCCCGGAAAAGGTGGCGGATTGGTGGGTTGTAATAGTGAGGGTGGTACATTGTCTCCCGCCTGTCTGTTGGCGGTAACCGCCGCGCTGCTTGTCTGTACTGCCGTGGGGGGCGGTGTGTTAAAGTGGCTGTCTTTGTTGGCGGTTTCCGCCAGGGTCATAATTCCCTTTTTTTGTACGCTGGCCTGTTTGCGGTATTTCCGCAGCTTTAACACCGTCCGCCAGGGTTGTAATGACCACCAAAATGGCTTATCTTACTTCCTCGCACCAGAAAACAATCCTTGAATCCTCCTGAGCACAAGATGTGATTTATTCTGTCCCTTCATTATCATATAGAGCCACAAAATGATCAGTCCACGCTTGGGCCGAGATGGTTAAGACCTGATCTGACAACTACACAGAACTAAACAGTGAATGATTCACTACCCTCCAGAAGGCCATACTGTCCCAGGATACGTTTGTCAGCAGTAGGTTCCCCTGCACCTCCCTTTTTAAGTTACTCTTGTGTTCTTTTCACACCAGGCTATATCTTACTTTAGCCTTCCTCACCTTTGCTGATTACAAGGCTTCTCTTGCAGGGTCCCCAGCGCCTCTCTATGAGCCTGCGAATACTTCTCATCAAATCATTTATAGTGGGGTGGAGAAGGAGCCACCCCTGTCCTGTTGAAGGCAAACCTAATAAACCCACAGATTCTGGTGAAGGCTGCCAAAATACTGGTATCAGTGACTTCCTTATTCAAATAGGTTAGGAAAACAGATTGACAAGTAATACACAAATTAAAAATTAAATCAGAAATTATTATCTTAGTCCATTGTACCATTCGACCCTTGTCTTTTGAGATGACTGATTCCTTCAGTAAACCCACAGGACCCACAGGTATGTATGAAATATAAATCCAAAGAGTTAAAAAACAGCAATCTGGTCCTCTACATAATAAGATGGATCATCCAAATTAGTAGTATATATCATAAACAGAATCTAAAATAGAGGTAAACATATAATATATATTCGAAACCGTGAAAATTCATATATTAAAACTAAGTAGTAAAAGCAAAACCTCATAGGAGCAGCAAGTAGCTTACCATCGATGCTGTGCCTCACTTTCCAAAATCTATTTGTGATAGAACATTACTGATGGCTACAGTCTTCCATTTAAAAAAAAAAAAGATCATTGGTCAGAGCGCAGTTATGGACTTAGATAGTATACATTATGCATTGGCACTCAAGGTTTTAGCTCTAATGTGCCAAATTGCCTCTAAGAATTTTTTCAATGCTCATGCCACAGTCCCGTGAGGGCTCGTTTTGCAGATCCTAAGGGCCAAAAGCCGGTTCCTAAGGCCAAAGGATCTGCAGAGTGGAATAATCCAATGAACCCTCTGCTTGGAATTGGCGGGACAATGGAATAGAACATGAGCAATGCACTCATTGGTTTTACATCACATTGGGCAAGAGTCTATTTGGCCATCAGATTGGTTCCATCTGGAAGTGAGAACACGTAACGATAAAGATCCATTTCTATATCTGATATAAAGTGCACGTGCTAAGGGAGATATAAGCAAATCCATATAGTGCTCAAATTAATAATGGCACTTAACTGATACAAAACTATCCGTCATGCTAGGAGAAGGAACAGCTGCTTGCTTTTTTTACTTGCAAACTTAGTCAGTATGCATCCTTTAGGATCTGCGTAGCATTTTTTGGGAGATGAGAGGGATCTGACCAATAGAGGCCTAGCCCAGGTTTAATAAAAGTATTTTTTAATGTAACTGCACCACACAATTTTTTAATTGAAGGGGCACCCAACAAAGTGTTCAGCCATGCTCTATATGGGACCAGGGTATCCGTAGACCAGATCCTAATCCAGTTCATCAATGGTCTTAAAGCAGTTATGTCTGAGATGGAATGTAGATTTAGATCCATTCGAACTGGCAATGTGGGGGAGCTTACAGGGATTTTTAACAAGGTTTTTATGAAGAAATTCTCTGCTCTCTCTAGATCTTTCAGATTGCCATGTCCCCATAGTTCTGCACCATATAAAGCCCCCCTCTGACTTGGCTTTTGTATATTTCCATTGCAGGAGTGATTGAGAATCTGGGGGATCTACCAACAAATCTCAAGATACTCCCTGCCTTTTGTTTCAAGCTCATAGAGCCCTTCAACAGTTGGGCTCGCCATTTGTGTGAATCCTCAAGCCTGACTACCAGATAATCAAAGTCGGAAACTCTTTCTAATGTTTTGCCATCCAACAGTATCTTTTTCCTCACTTTGTGTTTTATATCACCAAAAACCATGTATTTGGTTTTGGTGGCATTTATTTGTAAACCATACTCTCTACAGAATTTCACAAACTTCTCAAGTAACCTAACAAGACCAGATGCAGTTTGCGATAGCAATAATGTGTCATCAGCGAACAATAAACACGGGGTCTTAGCCTCACCTACTTTAGGAGCATCATTAGCACAATCAAATAAATAAGGAACTGAAGTATTTATAAACAGTAAAAAAAAAGTGTAGGAGCCAACACACATCCGTGCCGCTCCTCCTTCTGTATTGGAACCTCTCCCGTTAGTTCCCCATTTGTTCCCCACCTTATTCTGACATAGCTCTTGGAGTACAGTTCTTTAATCAAATTTAACAAAGGTCCCTGGACCTCAAAGCAGATTTGAGGTCCACGAAGTCAACGAAAAGTCTCCCAGCATACAGGTCCACCGTCTTCCATTTAATTGTAAGGAAGTGAAAGACCTGGTCAACTGTGCTTGTCTTCTATCTAAAACCCGCCTGCAGATGGCTTAGGGTATCATATTCCTCTATCCAGCCCTTGAGCCTGCTCAGGACCTGATAGGAAAATATTTTTTGCAGGTTGTCTAACAGACGAATTGGTCTGTAATTACCCGTAACTAACCTATCCCCTTTTTTGTAGATGGGAACGATTATCGCTCCTTTCTAAAAACGGGGAAGGTAGTCGCTCGTCAAAACGGCATTACACACACTGTTTACACAGGAACTCCAGTAGTTAATGTTAAATTTAAACATATCTGAACGTATTCCATTTAATCCAGGCGCCTTGCCTGGTTTTTGGGCCTTGATGTCTACCTCAGTTTCCCTAAGAGTAAATGGTGTAAGCCTACCTACAGAAGAAAGGGGCACACGCTTTTGCACTGTCTTTACCAGTGAGAAGAGCAGACTCCTGACTATACAATTCAGAAAAATGACTGATCCAATTGTCAACGGGAATATGGCAGTCAGATCCATTGTTTTCAATAGGCCTCCCTTTACTTTGCCGGATTAGCGACATACCTTTTGGAGCTAATCTTGCAAAGCGCCTACGCTTTTGGCCTAACGACCGCCATGGTGTGCCGTTTTGTAAATAAGGCTCAACTGTGGTGTTGATAAGTGGCAGTAGGGACACTCAAGAAAAATGGCAAATTGGGACAGATGGGCCACTTTCTTGTAAAAATACCCCAATGTTTTAATTTAAATGTGGTACCAGACTCCATGACTTCATTGTATGTATGAGATATCCTAAACTTATTTATCACACACAAAATATCTCCTTGTGGCTCCTTTCGCCAGCCATGGGTCACGGTAGCTAAAGCAGGAGGATGCTAGGTTAAGCCGCAGCAACCTTACCTTCACAACGTAAATCCCTGTCAAATTCCTTCAAGCTAAACCAGACTTTAGTTTCCTTTAGGCCTTTAAGTAAAACTGTTTGCAACTGTGTCAACAATTAACTTATTGGAACTGTGTCTGCCTTCATTTTCACTTTCCCAGCGTGCCTGCAGTAAGAAGTAACAATTTTGTTTACCCACAATGCATGCTTGCCCTACACCAAGTGAAGCTTGCTGCGATCACTTGCAAGTATCAACAAACTTGTGTGATGTCCATGATTAGCATGCCATACCAGTGACCCTTTGTTATGACTCTAGGTTTATAAGAGTGTTTTTCAATAAGACCAAGTATGCTTGCATGAGTGACTGTAGAGAGAGACACTGCTTGGAAGTCAGGGCACAGTATTAGATAGCATAACATTCTGAAGTGGATCTGAGTCCTGAGAAAAGCCACAGACCTCCCGGGCCTTTAAATGTGGCTGACACATATAGACTCCCACTGATTTGGGAATAATTAACATTCTCAGGCATTAACTATTATTTTTAATCTTATCAGGGATATTCTTTTTTTAACATCTCTTATTTAATTTTTACGTTAATAACTTATGACAATATATTTGTTAAACACTTAAATATTTGGTATTCCTTTCGAGTCCATAACAAGAGGCAAGTTGTACATTGCACAATGTGGTATGATTGTTGTCGGAGTATAAACATATTAAATATTTACATCTGTGTCCGCATATGCTTATAGTCCATGTGTAAAAGAACATAAAAGAACAATACCCTTGCCAGGCATGAGACATTGGACAGCCAAGACGCAGCCAGGCCCTATAAGAAATCCAAGGTGAATTGGCATGGTAAGTGAAAAGATACTGACAGTGCTTGAGCGTGATTGACACGCAGTGCGTTCCTGGGAGAGCCGGTAACACAGCAGAGGCAACAAAAGCCTTGTTGTGCTATTTGCGTTGCAAAGGGAGAGTTACCGTTAGAGATCGGGTGCTGGTAATTTTGAGTAACGTCGATTATCAGTAATTTCGCGTCATATCTAGAAGTATGTCTAAGGTGGTATGGTGTCTCTCTTGGCCACCGACTTGAAACTGAACATAAGCTCATCCCAGCCAAGAGACATTGGTTACTTCCCGAGGCCTCGGGCTTCCTTCCTTCTCAGCGCTCTGCTCTCAGCCTCCCCCCATGCAGTCACCGGCTGACGCCAATCAGATGACTCAGGGGATAGGTTAGCCTTCCAAATTTGCATCACAGTGCGCTTTGCAACTAGTAGGGTAAAGTCTAAAAATCGGGCAAATAGCTGATTGACTTGGTGCATTTGAATAATCTTAAGGCAAAAACCTCCCATTTATGAAGGTTTGTGTATCCTTTAACCGGAGCAAGCTGGCATTTCACTGTTGACCAAAACTGAGACAAGAAAGGGCAGGTCCAAAACACGTGCAACGTATCTGCTCTCGGCGAACTGCAGTGGGGACAACAAGCATTTGCTCACGAAAAATGTCATTTCTTTTGTCGGGTGCGAGATGGGTTCTATGAAGAACTTTAAATTGTATGAGTTTTGTATGAGTTTGAACTAGCTTTAATGATGACGACGGCAGGTAGGGCAGTATCCTTTCCCATTCCTTATCGTGGAATAGTTTCTCATCCTCTGTTTACCACTTACCTTACCACTTATCAGAGACCCTCTAAGATCAGCTTGTGTTCGCCAAATGCCTTGGCAAGCCAGCCAATAAGCCACTGCCCTTTACTGATGGTGTGGCTGCATTGCATGACTGTGTGTGTGGGTGGCTATTCCAATGGAATTTTACAATGGGTACGATAAGCATGGGTCAGTAACCTATGGGTTAAGATTGACCTTTGTGAATGTTAGATTGTTCCACAAGTGCATCTGAGGACAGGAGTTGCCCATCTTGGAAAACATCATCCATAGTCAGAATTCCTGCAGAGAGCCAGTGCTTTGGATTTGTAGATGTAAGGAAGCTCCTGTGTCTCGGAAAGCCTAGGAATGGAACAGCAGGCATGTAGGAGGTGGTCTGAGCAGAAGGCCACAAGCAAAAACAGTAGAAGGCTACTCAGAATAAACGCAGGTTGGGGTTAGCCACACACAATGATAGATAGAAGGGCTGTAGAAGTCTTTCCAATCGCCATGGAGCAAGTGTTGTGGCTGTGTCATTGAGATTAAGCTCCGACAACCAACAACATACCCACTGCAGCTCAGTTCGAAGTTTGGCCCATGTTAGAAGGTACCGCAGCATATGTACAATTACCCTGTGGCGATCATTGTGCAAAAACATGTCCCAAGTAGGACGTCCAGGGAGCTGAAGAACTTCTCTGGTATATATAATAGAAAATGAGCAAAGACGTATCATAACGGGTGGAGCATGATCATTTTAGTAGAGCAATACCACCTATCAACAACAAGGGTAGAGTCCTCCAGAAGATGGTTTGATTTCTGTTAGCGCGCCTGGTCCTTAGTAAGTAAACTTACAAGGGGACGCGTATAGGTCGATGAACCTTTTGGATCGCATGGAATATCCTAATCATGTAGTGACCACTGGCATCAATAATCGGCATAACCAACTATTAATATTTTAATTGGAATCGTCTAAAACCATCTATTCATGAATAGCCACAACTCGGAAAAAAGTTAAACAATTTTATTTCCTTATTGGTTACAATACTAAACCACCAAGTTAGATCAAACTTTATTCAGTCAGCTCAGTATTAATTCATTAATGAATCATCAATAACATAATCTAATCAGAACTTGAAGTAAGATGTGCTTGAATGCTCTTACATAAGCCAATAAATTAATACACAGCATTAATAGCAGAGTTCAGCAGATAGTACATCAGTCATTTGTCACTGTCAGTGTCACCCCAGGAAGCCTGCCTAACCAAGATTAGCATTAGCTTCATGCAAAACAATTTAGGAAAACATTAATTTGAAAAAAAAAACATCTTTCTAAGTGAAAATCTATAAAACAGCGCAGTTGGTACCTGGAAGAAAAGGCACAAGATAGTCAATCACATTTTCATAGCTACCTATCCCAGAATGGACCAGCAACAAAGTCAGTCTTTGTCTTCAGGTCATCAATAGATCAGCTACCCATCAGACTCTCAAGAGTATGAGCCCAACGACAGAATCTCGAACAGCGTCTCCTGACATCATCAACGTCTCACTCCTATTCTCCAGCATCTGAAATATTAGCCCCTTGTCATGACTTTTTATTAGGGTCTCCCAGTCCATCCCCCTGATTTCCAACTGGTCAGTCAGTAGATATGACTTCAACCTATAATATTAGTTTACCAAATCTATACATTTTAATATTAGTCCTTTCACTAGACACAGATTGGTCCACCATATGATGTCCTCATCATCCTGCTCTTCAGGCATCAAAAACGTTGCATGTTCCTCTTCAGTCAGTGCTTCCATTGTTCAACCCCTGGGACAGTACATTTAGCCTACTCAACACATAATTGTATCAAATTGTCTTCATCATCTCCTGTCCGCCGGTACATTGACGAAAATTCTAGCTAAGCAAACTTTAACTTCAGGTAGTCCAGGGTCAAGTCATGCATTTGCTTCTCTACAGCGCGTTAGTGATTCAGCCTTTCTTGTGAGGTCTGGAAAAAGAATAGGCCTCAGTCACGACTAAGTTAACTCTACAAATCAATATAAAACATAGGTTATACGTTTCAATATGACATATTACTACATTTTTCTTATATATTTTAATTAATTCACTCAATTTCAGTTACATTAGTACAATCTCGTATAAGTGGCTGACGTGCCCCGTAGGCACATTTTCAAATGTGCACTTTATTTTCTCCACAATTAATTTTTCTACGAACTTTTCATTAATCAAAACACATAAACATAATTAATAATCTTCTAATTAGCATACTTGCTTCAGTACTTCAAAGTACAGACACAGCCGTTATATTGCCATCAAGTAAATCTTGCTCATCATGATACATTTTTAGATATCGAAACATTTTGGGTTGCCACAAATGCGCACCCCTGCCAATATCTAGCCTAGTTTCTGGAGTGTTGGGAAGGAAACGAAATAGATAGGTCCTTTGTCAATTAACCTTCAAGTCAGACACCCTTCCAAAAATCCAGACAGCTTGGTCAGCAGTAACATCTCTAAGGTATATGTCATCAGCGTAAAGAGACTGAATGAACACTGCCCCAGCTAGCCCCTTGATATGCAGGTTGACAGCCATTGGGCTCCATTGCAAGGGCAAAGAATGCTGAGTGAAGTGCTGCTCCCTGGAGCAAAACCATTTTGATCAGGAAGGACAAGGTGAAGAAGTGATGGCAATATATGCTCAGCCAGTAAATTGAGCTTTGAGGATAGCTAAAGGCCTATTAGAGAAGAACGGAACTGCCTTTCTGTTTTGGAATGGATACAAGAAGAGCTTCCCTCAGAGTGGGGCCGTATGTTCTCTTCAGCTGCTGACTCAAACAATGTTGCCAATTTCGGGATCAATAGATTGGTATGCTCGATCGAATTCGAACAGAGTCCTGTTGGGGCCAGGAGTCTTGACTGTTGCTAGAGAGCGCATTGCTTCCCTTATTTTAGTAGGGGTGATGGGTGCCTCTAGCGTTTGACTCTTCTCAGGGGTTATGTGAGGTGAAAGCAGATCGTCCATGAAACTCAGTAATGCTATTGACGGAACTTCTATGAGTAATACCATGTAATGTATAATAGTGAGAGAAGTCAGTGTGAATCTCAAGCTGTGTACGTACAGTGCCATTTCGTGTAAACCAAACGGAAGAAATAGGAGGTGACGGGCGTGCTCCTGTTTAACCAACAAAGCCAGCAAAGTGCTTGCTTTGTCACCCACAGTGATTTTTGCCCCGTGAGCACTTTAGTTGACACTAGGGAATTAAGTGGGATTAAAAAAGTGAGGGTCCTTGAAAGGGCAGGCCCTAAATAACTAATGGTTTGGCTTATACACTAAAATTTGCATAAAATGCCATTCTACCCACACATCTGCATCAAATCACAACTGCAACTGGCATATGTGACTAGTGCTCTAGGCACTTTGCAGCGAGGCTAATGATTGGATGACCACATTTTCTGAACACCTTTTCACCCCTGACAGGCACTAAGAGAAAATTGCACTGCCCTCACCCATAACTCATTTGTGCCCCGTTATAACGACCTGCATGCGTTTTAATTCAAATTATGCACTACATGAGAGTAATATGCTGCCTGGAAAAAAATCGTGACACAACATCCTGTAAAAAGCAAACACTCATAGCAAATGGAAGATTAAGTAAAGCATGTGAAACGTAACCAGGAACGACTAGATTACCTTAAAGTATTTTACACTTATTGTTAAGAATAAAATCACTGTTTTGTATGAAAAGTTAAGGACATGAATACAGGACACGAAACGGATCCATTTCAGTGTCCATTTTAAATTACTCCTGGGTTTGAAACCCAGAGGGACCCTGCACACTTAAAGCCCTGGTTGACACACAGAAGCAGTTCAAGTAAGGTGGCACACTTGGTGCAAGGAACTGTCATAGCCCGTTTGTGGGTGGCTTAATTTATGGCTTTGCTTTGCTTGAATGTGAAGCTCCAAGTCTAAACTTTTGCAATCATCTCCTTTTGTGACTTTTAATGCTTCCCATTTCATAGCATAGGAGGAAGCAAAATATTCAATGATTTTGTTGCACAGTGTGATTCGAAAGTGGAGTCCCCTAAGATGGTGAATTGGAACTGCCATGTTGGTATCAGAAGGTGCACTGGTCCCCAGCAAGATCCTGCCAGATGAGGCTTATGGTCAGAGACGGTGTAGCCCGAGTAATGTATGTGAGTGTTTAGAGAATATATGGAAGAAGAACACACTATGTGGTCCAGTCTCACATGGAGGTCAAGTGGGGTAAAATAGAAAGAGTAGACCCTAACCCTAGCATTGTGTTGTAACCAGAGTCCAATTTATCAACCAAAGGGTACATGTTTGGAGTTATGTGCCTTTGGTGCTTGCCTGAGAGGGGAAAACAATCTGTCTAAAGAAACATCTAATACACAATTAAAATCCCCAATTAGTATCCAGGAGGTGTCAGCCGATTGTGTAAGATGGCCTGATGTGCTAGATGACCTGATAGCCTGCTCAGAAAGGACTCTTGCTCAGATTTGAGAGCGTATATGCTACGAAGACACCACTGGACGAGTGAACTGCCATCAAGACACCCCTCGACTAGGACAATACCTTAACTCCATATCTAGAATAGTAATGCAGGTTTGAAAAGGGACCTTGGCCTCAAGTTAAATTAATGCTCCCCCGACAAAAGCAGATACATTTCTGGAAAAGACCTGCCAACTCTAGTGCCATTCAAGGCATATTGCTTCTGTTTCTGTGATGTGCGACTCTTGGAGGAGCGCTATATGTGCTCCTCTGCGTTTAATGGTAAGAGAAAAGGACATAGCATTTGCTCACAGGACACATGCCTCTGATATGCAGGTAAAGAAATGAATACTTTTTACTAGATTTAGAGTGCTGTGTTTAGGGAAAGTGCAGGGCACTATGGCGCTATCAACCTGGCTAGTGACAGATAGATATGGTGGTGCATGGATGTCTTACACATAGTAAATGAGTTGTGCCAAAAAAGTGTTCCAGCCTGCGGGCAACACTGAGAACAAAAATACCAGGGGCAGAGGAAAGACAGCCCCATCCAGAAATGTTGCAATTTTGATGCGCCATCTTCTAGGGAGTGAGTTACGTGTGGTACTAATTGGGATGCTACTCCGACCTAGGTACAATTTCCTACTATTCAGGAGTCCCTGTGGGGGTACAATGTGTAGGAATTAGTGTAAGGAGAAGGGATCCCTGTGAGGGCAACAAGAAATGCATGCCACAGTAGTACACAGGTCATCATAGCAAATAGACTGCACTCAGTTGGGCTCTTGCTTTGCTGGGCTGACCTGATGCCCTCTTGCTTGGACGAGAAGGACTGGACCTGCATATCCTGAACCCAGAACCCAGTGTGACTCCAAGGGCTAGTTCTCTGGCCTCCTAATCTGAAGCCTCAGGGACATAACAGGCTTCCAAACAACTTGCACCTGCACCTGGGAGTCTATTGTGCCAAATGGTGCCATCCTGTCCTGGACCATTGGAAGGGTGCCTAAGGTGCTTTGCCAGCCCTTGTGGATCCAACGGAACTGACGCATGTCCTCTGCTGTGCATGCGAACCCTGATCAGAACTGACACATCTCTTCTGCTGCGTGGATTGGGCCAGTCATAAAGACTTGCACCGCTGCCACAGTCCGCATCACCATTGGGTCCTCCACTGCGCAATGCCTCCTCAGTGTTGTCCTTGCATCTCTTGTCGACTGCAAACTCGATGGCGAGGCTGAACTCTGCATCGCAGTTCCTTGGAAGGAGCATATCGCCATGATTGTGCAATGCATCCCCAACTCAGGACTTCGCATCGCAAGCTCTCTTCGATGGGATCCTTAGCATAAATTCAACCAGGATCTCACAACACAGCCTTGCCGCATCTCAGAACTGACACATCGCTTCGGCTGTGCAATGCATCTTTGACATGGATCCAAGCAATGCTTCGCAACCAGGATTTAATCTAGTCTGTTCAGCAGGCCTAACTGGAACCTTGTACCACACTCCACACTCCATCGCAGGCGGCCTGAACTTGCAACTTTGTCCCGGTCCGGCACAACCAGACAACAATGGGTATTTTGCGCCTTTTGGTGCTATTTTATCTATGGTTACCTTTGGTTCTACTGATTGGAGTTTTGGCGCTATTTTATCTATGGTTACCTTGCGTTCTACTGATTGGATTTTTGTGGTTTTGGTCTTGTTTTATTTATTAAATTAAGCTCTTTTATTGTAAATTGGGATCCTTATTATGTGATGTTTTTGCTGTTTTACTGTTTGAAGTGTTGCACAAGTACGTTACATATTTCCTCTCAGTTAAGCCTGACTGCTCTGTGCCAACCTACCAGGGGGTGAGCACAGGTTAATTGGGATTTTGCTAGTGCCTTACCCTGACAAGGATTGTGTTGCTGCCTTGACCAGGACTCACACCCCAGTCAACCAACAACATGGTTTCTTTAAGTGTGAGTTTGTGAGGTGGCATAAATCTTTTAATTGATGTCTCTACATTCTGACCTTCTGTGCCCTCTGCTAGGCCCACTATTTATATTTTACTGCTGTTTGCAGGGCCCTTTATGTTTTCACATCTGCTTTCCAGAAATTTCACCTGATCGGTCAAGTCAAGCAGTTCTTGCACTTTTGATTCTTGGGGTTGTAGATCTTGAAGTGTGAGCGCAAGCTTTCTGTGATCATTCCACAACAGATTCACTACAATTGCCACTTCGATTTTGCTTCTGAAAGAAAACCTTACATTTTCTACAGCATACAAAATAAAATTTAGTTTAACAGGAACATCAGTTGATGGAGGCAATGTGTTAGGCATTACATCATTAGCCAGTTTGGGAGGCTAGCCCGACAAATAGGAGGGCTGGCAAGGGTGTGGAATGTAATAAAAAAAATTCTTGTCCATTGGACATATTGCTTCCTAAATCTACTTTTCCTGTAAAGAAATCACAAGGAGCGTATTGTCACATAAAGCAGTTTTGTTCAGTGCCACAAACTACTGTGGCAATGTGTGCTTTTTGAGACCAAAACATATTTTTTGCTTTTGGCAATGTTAGTTACAATGGTGACAGCCTGACAGCTCCCACTACAATAACGTTTTTACAAAAGTCATGCCAAAACAAGACATGCATTGACAAAACAAAAGACTGACCACCGATGTCGGTTCTATTGGCTTTGCCAGTGCTTGTTTATTTTCATGTTTCCCATAATCTTGTTGAAATTCGTTACACTGATTTTCCATTATGAATATTTTTAGAAATACTAACATGCATCAGCTAAATGATGCTTCAAAGAAATGGTGCCTAAAAATTCACAGTCATTTAGCAAAGCTTTGTTTTTCATGGTGGCATTTTTTGTGAACATTTTATTTTGAAAACAAAGAACCATCAAACTTGCTTTCAAGCTTCTGCAAATATTTGTATCTAATCAGAAAGCATTTGGGGAGCATTATACGTTGCCTCATACTGTTAAACTTTACAAACGTGTGTACACATTTTTGTTCTGAAATCACTGTCAGTAGTGCAATCCGAGCTTACAACATTTATTTACAGCACTGACCCTAATAATATAAGGCTTTTCCTTAATGAACAATAAATACTAATTTGCTAACTCGTTTTTCTCATCCTTCACAGGATTCGAAAATGCTTCACTGAGATCAAGAGATCTTTTGAGTGTGGAGTGTGTTTAACCCTACGCAATCATATCAACCCCAACAACACATTTAGCAATGTGGCCACGGAAGAAAACTCCAATCAATAAAAGTTTCAAAGCTTTTTTTTATAACCACAAAGGCAAAGTCATGTAAATTGTGTGCAAAATCAAATTATAAAGGATTGACCAAATCGATGAAACAAATGTAATCTACTCAACATCAACATCAACACCATTATACATTCAAGAAGAATAATGCATATCATTATTGACACTATTTGAGAAGCAGAAATATACTTTAAATGAGACTGTGAAGACATTAGCCAAATCAAATTGCAAAGATGTAAAAATCAGGATTTGTTTATACGTAGTCCTTACTCCTAGCCACATTAAGACAAGCATATGTCGGAATGGGCTAACACATGCGGGCATAAGTCAAAAAGAGAAACAAAAAATAATTTGGAAAATCATCTATCTCTGACTCAGTTAAACTAACTAAGAAAAAAAAGCAGGTGTCAGCATGCTAACTTCTACTAAACAAACACAGGTCAATGGAAAATAACATTTGCAATAGAATATACCTCTTCTAGGGTCAGCATTCAATTCACTTTTGTCAGCAAAGCATGTAGATCATCAGTAAAGTCCATTAGTAGCACCATCAGGGAAAGTGCAGAACACGGGCTGCACAGGGAAACAACTGGAAAAGAAACATCCAAGGGGCAACAGAAGAACTAGTGAAGTGTATCCCTCTAGTAAAGTTTACAGATGTGTCTAATTCGGCAGTTCAGTATTTCCATATCACGTAAAAGGCAATGTCCAATTAGAAATCAAATTCTAAACAAACTTGTCACATGACACAGAATTCTCAGTCTAAAGTCATCTCCTTCTTCTCTGTGAATCCAATAGTATATAAAAAAATTCCAGCACCTTGCAACAAGACAGATTCTTCCCAGGGTACACAAAGGACCCATCTTTCCCACACGAATGTTGTTGATGTTGGAGGAAACAATTTTATTTCACGTTTAATCCACAGGCCTAAATGTTCTAAAATTAAAGTCATTTGGAAACAACTTGTGAGTCTTAAACAATGGGACCCTTCACTATTCATGAGAAACATTCTAATGGAAAAATACCTACTAGATAAAGGAGAATGATTCATCACTTTTACATGACTGTAAGTACGGGGTTGGCAGGCCTAGTTATGCTAACACAAAAGCATGAAAACATTAATATTGCAGTTAATTAATCACTCATAATATTCAAACGTATAAATTCAACATTAATTTATCAACAAAAGAAAATAACATTTCATTTAATATTGCAAACTTTGTTAAGGCATCACATTAAATATGACAGAGAAGTGCATTTATTTTCTGCGCACATAACTTTAGACTAATAAATCACATTAAATATTATAAATCAAATTCAATTCACTACTAACAGTTACTCTAATGTACAATATACTTCAACATTATTTTAATTTGTAAGCACATCGTCAATTCTGGTAGGCATAATGGTGTTCGCCACAAAATAAACCATGAGCACTTTTAAAATAAGTGTTGTTGCAGCTTTTCTCTACTATACGCTTTTAAAACGTGAATATAAATGTCACCTAATGCTGGCATCTGGGTCACTAAAAGCATTACTAAAATTTTACATTCCAACAAGTTCGAAGAGCATTAACATATGGACACAAATATTACCTCAACTGCAGAAATTCCCTTTCATGCTCCGTAAAGTAGTACTGTAATCTGGCAAACAAAGGGTTTGCGTTGCAGGGGGTTTGACACAATAAACATGAAAATGTGTTGTCCTTAACACCAAGCAATATCTCCTGGGGATGGGGCTATAGGAATTCAACACCTATGACTGAGACTCTATGGCAGACTGGAGTTTGCCCAACATAGTTGTAGTGGTAAATGTTAATATAATTGTCTGGAGGTCAGGCAGCTTTAGAGCTGGTAAATATGTCAGCAGATTCCTCACCTGTTGTGAAGACTGTCAATTGGTTGAAAGATCAGCCCCCTACTGTGTCCAAATTATTGCTTGGCATCTGTTTAAGGCTTGTGTGTTTGACTCTCCATTGCAAGGGCACGTTAGTTGCAGAACCGAGCCAGCGAAGTGTGGGAGCATAAATGTGATATTGAACAACTGAGCTCCATGTTGTTGCGTTTTCACAGTGATTTCATGAACCCTTCAGCTGTACAAAACTTGGCTTTTTGCACTTACGCAGAGGAGGGTAAAAGTTCATGAACAATTTATTCTTGTTAGTTCCCCTTTGTTTTCAAGAGCAGAAGGATCAGGTAGATAAGAGATAGATAAGCAAGAACAACAGACAGCTGATGTTGAAACTGCACCTGTCCTCAGCACTGTGTGAATGTATGAATGCTTTGATAAGATTCCTGTAACATTTTAGCCTAAGCTTAACTTATGAAATGTATTTTGTGAACAAGTTTGACTCAGCTATTTCAATATATATGTAAATGAAGTTCAAACAGTATAAAAGTATTATGCTAGCTTCGTCTAGCAGAATATACTTTGAAAGCCGACTGCTTTGTAACTCTCAAGCTTAAGCTTAAATAAATATACCTCCACAACTGTGTTTGGTTCCTGTCTCTCATTAACAGACAAGTATACCTGATTTGTGCATTCACAACAGTCAATGTGGACCATGGTATGCCAGTCAGCATGGGGAGGGCATAAGTCTGCTATAGCCAGTGCACCAGAACCAGGAAACATCAACTTAAGTTTGTCTGCTGGCGATTTAGTAAATTGCCCTGTGTGTGATGACAGTAATAACTTGGGATGAGTTAAGGATGCATGAAGGCCATAGAGATGATATCATACTCACTATAAGGCCACTAGAGAAAATAATGTGTGCATCAGACAGGCACAGTCAGAGTTTCAAGTATTTCCCCTTGCAGCACTGAGTTATAACCTGCAGCAGTGCATGTGAGTTCCTGTCTCCTATCCAGGTTAGAGGGTGGGAGAGGGATTTCTACCAGTGTGTGATTCTGGTTCAGAGGTCAATAAGTGGGGGTAGTTACAATAGAATCATTGCTGACGGGTAAGTGGGTGAGGGGTGTGTGTTCATTTTAAGGCTTTTGCATGAGTAGAATGAAAGTGAAGGCTAGACGAATACTGGGATGGTATGCAAAAATGGTGCCTTTAGATCCTCAACAGCAGTAGGTGTGCAGTATGATGTGAAGAGGCACCACTGGACGCAAACCGTTTCTTTTGAATCCAGCAATGGTCAGTATATGAAGGATGAAGCTCGGCAAGTCCCTGTACATGTGCACTAAGAAGGGATCAGACATCCAGGTGTGACCCACTTTGTCCCTCTTGATGGATCTATGTGGGGGAACACACCAAAATTGTAGTAGTAAGCCCCTGTGATGACTAGTATCACTACAGACTTCACAGAGCTCCACACGTAGGAGCACAATCAGCAAGGTAAGGAACAGATCCTACTCTCATTTGGGGGATTGTGCGGCATCAACGGGGCAGAAAAAAGTATTTAAGGGCCGCTGGAGACATGCTTGGATGGAAACAGCAGCCTTGCAAGGTTCGTTCCCCATGCCTTGGTCGAATAAGCCTCACATGCCATGGTGTGCACACCACAGTGGCAGATGCCATTGGTGCCTGCATTCTGTTCTTGGCGTCAGGAGTGACAGCGGCCATCACTCCCAGTCAGTAGGGTCTGTACGTCCCTGGCAGCCAAGGAGGGGTTCATATGTCCATGGGGGCGAGCACTGCCAGCACAGCCCCTGCCCTGATTGCCAAGGGGAGGAGGCCTCACTGCACATAGCTGGTGGCCCCTGCACCATCCATGGGAGAGGAGAAGACAGTCTTTAGGCTCCCAGGTGAGCATTCCCAGATATGGTTAAGAATCTTGTTGAGATTGCTCACAAGGATCAATCTTCAAACAAGTCTTGAGGATTTTAGACATCTTCAACTCTGCCAATAGGAATATGTCACTCCCCAGACCAACTCTGGACAGTAGACTTAGATTAACCCTGCAGCACTTCAAGGATGAAGGACCAGCCATTCACCTGCTTCTCCAGTTCAGCCTCTCTGTGAACAGTGAACTAACTTGTTGGAAGCAGATCTCTAGTTTTGGTAATCAACGCTGCCACAGAGTCAAAGCTTGACCTTTTGTGACTGAGTAACCCATCCTCCAAACTCTAAATCAACCTCTATATTCTAGGAAAACCAAGACTAAGGGTCTGATTTACATTTTGGCGGATGGGTTACTTTGTCACAATGGTGATGGATAACCCGTTTGCCAAAATCAAAATCCCATAGGAAGTAATGTGATTTATATTTTGGCGGACAGGCTATCTATCATTGTTGTGATGGAGTAACCCATCTGCTGATATCTAAATCAGGCCCTAAGTCAATTTTGAAGGAGACTGCATTTTCACATTACTGATGCTACTTTTGGTATTATGGTATTAGTATTCTATCTTCGATCGACATGGAATGGTGTATCAGTAGCTCCCACAGCCCCTGCAGTGTGCCGAGCTCCAGATGACCCTCCAGCAGGGTACACTGGGCAAAGTGAAAGGTGGTAGGTGGGCTGGAGGGGCTCCCTATACTTTGCAGGGGGGCCCTCAAGTTTTATCGTGCCACTATTAACACAACCATTATTAGTATGATGTGAGTATGAATAGTATTTTCTTTTCTTGTGGTCAATTGATTTTATGGTCCCCAATGAAAGGAAAACAGTAACAGCTAACATGTGTTTCACCCCATGCTGCAGGCCTCAGGCTTTAGCAAGGCTGTATTTATCTTGTTAATGTATGGTATGTATGACATGTTCAGAGAAAAAAATATATCTCAGCCTTACTGGTGGGGCACAGCATGTCTTTTAAGATGTAATTAATAATAAAGACTCCTGTGCCCAAGTGAAATTGCGTGATCAAGCCAGCAGTTAACAAAATTAATTTACACATGCAATCATACTAGTTCATGCTAATGGTAATGAATAGGTGTGCATCCGAAAGAAAATAAAAGAGCATCATGCTATGTTTTTATACATGAAGGAGACTGGTCCCTAGTATTTCACTTTGGGCAATGGTGAGAGCAGAAATGTAGGTGACACTATTTATATTACTGGACAGTGGAGAACCTAGAAGGTTACCTGAGTACCAGTCTTGTGTTTCTACTGTTGCATAGTTTACTAGTTTAGTTAAGTTTAGTTTAGCTTAGGTAATTTGTAAAGCGCATGGCTACCCGAAGGCCTCCCAGCACTGAAAGGTAAGAGACAGCTCAGAACAGAAAACCCAAGAAAAGAACTATGATGAAAAATAGGAAGGTCTTCAATTTTTTACGAAAAGGTAGTTCCAAAGGTTCTTGTCGGAGTTCTAGGGGGAGGGAATTCCAAAGATGAGCTGCTTTAACAAAAAAAGAGTTACTCCCCCATGAGGATCTCCTGCATCGAAAGATATGAACTAGCTGGGCAGTAGAGGATCTCAAAGTCTTTGTAGGAACGTAAAATGAGGTATTTTGCCTAAGACATTTAGGGCCTTTGTTATGAAGGGCTTTGTGTGTCATGCATTGGGCCTTAAAGTTAATCCGATGTCTTATGTGTAGCCAGTGATGGGAGACTAAAGCAGGTTTAGCTGATAGATATCTAGGTATATTCATGAGTAGTCTTGCGGCCACATTTTGCACAACCTGCAGTCTCCTTATCACATATCCAGGGGAGCTAAGAAAGAGGGAAATGTCATAGTCCAGTCGTGACAATATCAGGGCCTGAATAAGAATTCTCCTGGCAAGAGGAGGCAGGAGATTAAGAATTTTCCTTACGGTTCTTAAGAGGCAAAAACATGATTAAGCAATCTTTTTAGATTGCGGCTCCATGGTAAGGTGACGGTCTAGCCAGAAGCCTAGACTCTTTAAATGATCCTTAGGGAGCAGAAGATTATTAAAATCCTCTGGAAGTAGTGCAGAGAAGTTAGAGGGGGCATAGTTACCCACAATCATTACTTCTGACTTTCCATCATTAAGTTTAAGTTTGGACTCAGTCATCCATTTGGCTATATCTGCCAAACAGAGAGAAAGGTTCGTGTGAGAAGGACCCTTGATGTTAGAGAGTGACACTACTAACTGTGTGTCATCAGCATATGAGACCACAGAAATGCCATGGGGTTCAACGACTTTGGCTAAAGAAGAGAGATAGATATTAAAAAGTGTAGGGCTCAATGAGGAGCCCTGAGGAACACCGCATGTAAGGGGGAATGTTTTAGACAGAAACGAGCGGTCAAGGACTTGAAAGGTTCTACCTTTCAGGAATGAGGAAAACTAGCTCAGTGCTGTGCCTTCTGATCCTATAGCAGAAAGTCTTTGAAGGAGGATGTTGTGGTCTACAGTGTCAAATGCGGCGCTGAGATCCAACAGGATGATGGCTGCGTGTCCACCATGAGCTAACAATTGGTGGGTGCTTTCTGTGACTACTAGTAGAGCTGATTCTGTGCTGTGCTGGGGCCTGAATCCCATTTGAGAAGGGTCTAGAGGTTCATGGTCTTCGAGAAAACATGTCAACTGATTATTGACATGCTTTTCCATAATCTTAGCCAGAACTGGAAGAAGAACAATAGGCCTTTAGTTGCTTAGCAATGTGGGGTCGAGCTTAGGTTTTTTTCAGTAAGGGTTTGCCCTCTGCATGTTTAAGGGATTGGGGTATAAATCCCGAGGTTAAGAAGTGGTTACGAATATTTGTCAGAGGAGGAGATATTGTATTGGAGGCCCGCGCTAGAATAGAGTGAGGAGCAGGGTCAAGGGAGATCCTGATTTGATATTGTGGAGATAGTTAGTAACAAGCACCTCTGTCAGAGGCTGAAAGACTGCAAACGGAACCAGTGAGGGCTGGATGTTAATATATGGGTCACTGTCTATTTCGTGGCCAGAAATGACTGGAAAGGAGGAGTAGATATCAGTGATCTTTTCCTGAAAGAAATCTGCCAGATTGTTACTATGATCAATAGAGGCCTCTACAGGAGGATCATCAGGGGAAATATGAGTAAGTTATTTGAAAATATGGAAAATCTCTTTCTGAGAATTAGCAGATTGTTCTATTCTAGTACTGTAAAATGTAGATTGAGCTGATTTGATTCCCTCATGATATATTCTAATAGCTGCCCTATATAATTTATTGGAGGAGATGCTGTAATCTTTCCTCCAGCTTCTCTCTAACTTCTTACACTCTTTTTTAGTCCCTGTCGGGCCTGCAAACCTGGAGGTGCTCCTGTAAAGAACTCTTAAGCCAATCATTTGCCTTTGCATGGACTAATGTTTGTTGTAACCCCATAAGAATGTTTTGCAGATACCAATTCTTGTTTACAAAGACCAATGCTTGTTGGAGCCAATGCTTGTTTAGGACAAGCCTCCAGCATCCCTATGACTCGGACTGGGTGTGGCTCCCTATGACTCAGACTGGTTGTGGCTGGATGCAGCAGGTATTTAAACTACTCCCAGCCTGAGTGAATTGTTTGCTGTAAAAGTCACCTCCTGCAAAGAAGGTGCCTCTGCTTCTCCACATTTGATATTCGTGTTCAGTCCTGTATCCTGGATGCCGCTTCTGGGGAGTTGAAGTGATCAAGAGAATTGACTATTAAAAAAGGCAGGAACACATTGCGCGTGCCGAAAAGCATTTATTTGTGAAAACTTGACACTTGCTGATTAGATATTTGAAAGTCGGATGTTTCGGAGCGTGTTGCACCTAAGAAGGCACATCATTGGCATTTAAGGTCTCTAGAATGCTCGCCGCTAGTTGTGTAATAACACTTATCATTGTTGCTTGCTCTATAATGCAGAAAGGAAATTATTTCGTGCACTGTCATAAAAACGATGTATTGTGAATACATTTGTTATCACTAAGTTTAATATGACATTTGCATAATTTGTGCAGGTGCTACGGAACATTCTGTGAACCGCCTGAAGGTTTCATTGCTAAGCTCAATTTACGCTGTGATGTAACAGTGATACAACTATCGCTTGTGTTATTGATATTATTCCTATGTTCCCAGAGTGTTACAAATATTGTACTGTGATCTTTTGATAGTAACCCTATGTTTCCAGAGTGATGCAAACCTTGCACTGTAATCTTTTCATACTAACTCTATGTTTTCAGTGTCATCAAAAGACACAAAATGTGTGTTTCTTGGAATTCTAAGTACAGTGCGTAAATTAACCCATGAATGTCTGCAAATCTAATTACCTGAGAATTTTTATTGCCATTATTTGTTACCTATTTAAATGTCTATGGAGCCAAGTGTGTCAGCATCTTAGGAAATCTCAGCAAGGTCATCAAACAAGATATCCTTGCAACTTCAAGTACATTTAGGTAGGCATTATTTAAAGTGATGTGGGATCAATCTGGGGTCACAGTGAGAGAAGTCATAGATACTGTGAAGTGCCAAGATTGAGGTAAGACAAAATCTTCATGTAAGATTGGTAGATATCTTTATTCGTTATAAAACGCCTCATCCAACAAGCACGGCTCGGCTCCAACTGCCGTGAGAATCTCCTCCTCACTTTTCCTCCTGTTCTACATTCTGTTTCCATGACAAATGACTTCGTTCTCAGAATCACTTGCCATGTACACCACAGATACTATAGGAGGTTCAAGCTTCTTATTTAATTACAGATAATCCACATCATTTCCTGAAAATTCCTAGAGAGAGGGAGAGCCATCTAAAAAGGAAAAGGGGAACCTAAAAGGTACATCTAGCTTGCACAGAGTAGTCAGAGACTAGTATATACATAGTTACAAGTTATGAGCTGTTTGACTTCTCATAGGAAATTGCAGCTCTTCAAGGACCATCACCAGTCGTTCGGATCCAGACTTGTGGCTCAGTGTCTCTCTCTTTCATCCATCCCCTTTCCCCCGGGGAGTTCAATGCCAATCATGTACATTTAAGTGGGAGGCACGTACCGTCTAGAAGAAATTTGGAATAAGAAAGTGGTCAACATTGTATCTCCGGTGTACAAACAGGTAAATGCTTGACAGGTTCTCTCTAAGGGCTAGTCTTAGATGTTAAGAAGATTGTTATGAAAAAATATTAAAACCTAATAATTTGGCAATGTAGTGGGTAATGATGAATTTTCGGCTCCTTAACGGTCTCACGTAATAATTACCATGTATGTGCAAACAACACAAAAAGTGTTGTTGTTTACTAATAACAGATATAAATTACTACCACGATCAAAGAAACTAATTTTGTCACACTAGAAACCTCTAGTTAGCCCTGCTGGTATTCAATACAAATAAAATCAGGTATTTTATATAGTGCTATATACATTTCTGACATTTCTAAGTGCTGCAGATAACAAAATCATGCTTTTAACCAATATAATGGTACTACGTTTGCCCATGGGTGAACTTCTTACCTGCCATTTACTGCATATATTAGTTATGACTGGCACTGGCTATATGTGAATGAACCCCCTGGGCATTCTCCGCAGGACATTGAGGCAGGTGCACAATCCAATGAGCTATCTCAGCACAACTGGGACGTGCACCTTCTTGCTTACACTTGCATGTCACCATTGAATACATGAACCCACTAAGCAATCAGCGATCTACATATTTCACACAGTGGTTTATAGCATATTGATTAACTGCCTGAGGTATTATCCCTGTACTGGAAGCTATGAGTTCCTGAATAAGTTGAGAAATCTGCAGAAGGTACCTTAAACATGAGATATCTTAGCAGCTTTTTCACCTGGGAAGCCTAGCCGTGATAGTAGGTTAGTGAATGCACTCACTGTGGAAGTATGTGGGCTCTTTGAAAGTCACAGGTTCAAACTCTTTTGTGGTCAACTCAGTCTTTAATTTTTCTAAGTTTGATAAGAATGAATATGGTAATGGTAATACTTATTAACACTTAACTCTTGGTACTGAGACAGCAGTCCAAGCCTTACAAACATAGGCGATGTAGGCAGAATGCACTATGACACATAGTGATGATTTTCCAGTCAGTACATTACTTTGTAAATGATATTTACTTCACTATAGACAAGGCATGTACACTATACTTGAAACAGTACACAACAAAGTAAAAACAGAAGTCTCTATCTCGTTTCTGGTGGGGGATACAACCAGAGACACAACTCCAAACTTTATATAGCACTTACATGCTAACTGCCACAAAATGATTTAAAGTGGGGGACTAGGGCAGGTGATATTGTCGGGGCCAGCCCCGCCCCATTACGCAGTGGTTGTGTATGTGGGGATGCACTGATAAGAAGGCAAGTGTATAAGTACTTGAGGGGCACAACTAAAGCAAAGGACATTCACTGGGCTCAGACTGGGGAACATGCACACATGCAGACAGAATTCCTCCCACAGTTGTCAAACTGCTTTGAGACTAACAACCTGTCACAGCCAGGAGTAGGACTGGGACAGAAAATAGGCCAGGGCACCAAAATAAAAGTGGCCCCTGCTAGCAAACTTGGTAACTAAAAAAGTGGCCCAAGCAAGTCAGGCCAGTATTGAACCTGTTAAGACATGGTACATGAGTATTTTGCAAGGTCGGGAGACTGCATGGATTTAAGCTTGCTGGAGGCAGTGTTTGTTCATTTGCTATGCATTTACACATGCCCCCACCATCACTCCCTCTCCCAAGGTTTGAAAAATGTTGTGTAGAGGCTAAAATCCATTCCTAAATTATGACATTGGCAGATCAACCAATCGCCACGTCACAGAATAGGCTGGCGGTTTCGGCTCTTCACTGTCAATGTCAACAGCAACACATCAGTTTCAGGACTCAGATGTTGTTCTTCATGTGTCCTTCCCCTATGCATCTGTTCCATAGGGATCTTGAGGCTGATGGGCAACTTCAATCTGAAGGGGCATCCTTCAGCTGTAACAAGAAATGTATAATATGAACATGAAAATATAACACAGATGTATGCAATAATAGAACACTGCAGACCCAATCAATACTGACCAGCATAAGCTGAAGATTTCACTTGAGGACACACTGAAATTAGTAACTTTAAAAGGGCTCGAGTTGAAAGCTAACTTGTGTTTAGCAAACATGTAGGTACTTGCACAAAGGCTCACTGGCACATACTTCGCGTTTCCAAATAGACTGTGTCCTGAGTAGACAATGAGTGTGTAAAATCTATTTAGTTCAGACTACATGGAGATCTCAGGGTTATAATGATAAGACACACATGGTATTAAAGTTGTATTTATCACAAATATGTATGTAGTAAAGAATGGTTAGTTTGTTGAGCATTGTTAAAGCCACAAGTTAAGAACTTGTCATTAGTTTAGAGTTAAGGGGTTACGGGTCACCGGTGTTCAATTGTTTTCTGTTTCAGTCTATGTCTGGCCAGTCAACTATTATTTACTGTTTTGTAATAAAACATTGTGTGATTCTGTCTGTAGGAGACTGTGCTACAGTAACTTGAGACCGGCTGCCTGTCTGTGTGAGGAGGGTCGATATTCCTGTCACGACAGTCAGTGGCTGTCATTCGATTGTCAAAGAGGAGTTTGTCTTTCTTTCCATTCCCTGCAATACAGCCATTATTACAGACAACTATGCCTTGTGGTTGTCTCCCTGGGGTCAGGTTTGCTTTGCCTGTCAGGAAAAGTCCAGCCCACCATGTAGGTTAGCTCTCCTCTCTGCAGCTCAAAACAGTAACTCTCATTTGGAGGCTTCCTAGAATGAGGTCTTGTCTGAAGGACAAGTTGCAGTCCAGCGCAGAGTCTAGTCCTCTAAGTATTCACTCTTAAACTAGTTGGTAGGCCTCCTCTGTGAGAAGATGACTAAAACAAACAAATCCCACAATAGCCCTGTGTGGCCAGTATTTGTATTAATGTGGTGGATTTAGGCAGGGGGCATCAGCCAACCAGAGGGTCCGCAACTTTCAGATGTGCACGAGGCTGCGCCTGCTGGACAGAGGTCTAAGATTTGTGACTGACTGATACGTACATATCTCTTAAGTGGATCTCTCATCTGTTTTAGCCCCCACCACTGCCAGGAAGGCTTCCCAGTGGTCAAGCCTTGTAACTCCATGCTGTCCCCTTATTTGTCGGAGTGCCTCAATCTCGGCTCTGGCCTATTTGTCTATGTCCTTCGGCCATTGTGTGGTGTCTGGAGGTTGTCGACCTCCAAGTCATAGGTATAGAGCCTTTAGCCAGGACTAATCCTAAATCTATACATCTACCTGTGTGTTTATGTTTCGGTGAGCTTAGTAGAAGACCGAGCAGGCAGGACTTGATGGTAAGTGATCAGCCTGTGAAAACTTGTAGCGTGGTCATGATATGTACCTAGTAGAGCACAATCCTGTCACAGGTCCACAACATGTGTATGAAGTTCGTGTGGGGGTGTTAGGAAGCATGGGCAAGTGTCTGTTGATCCAGGAAACGTCCTGACCACCAGCTCTGGTGTAGGTGTGTTTGATGTAAGTAATTAGATTGGATGTATTTGAAGCGGGGATTCCTTGTTACACTTTTAGTGTATCATAGTATGTTGTCTCATTCACTGTGAGCTAGGTGGCCAATTATTCTTCCCATTTCTGTTTGAGGGAGTCTAGGTTTTTGTGTAATACAGTAGAAATCACCTCATATAAAACTCTTATGTCCTTCCCTTCGGTCTTGTGAGTGAAGAGGGTGTTCAGTGTTTGGGCCATAGGTGGTTCAATCTCCCCTTCACACCATGTGTCGCTGATGGTGCCTAGAAGCATATTGTGTGTCAAAACATGGCCTGTCTGTAGTTCCCAATTATCGACCAAGGACTCAGAAAGTGGGCACAGTGCCATTGTAGAAAAGTCTCACATTTTGAGCACATCTGCGTCTGTATATCCTCAATGGTTTTAGTGAGTGGTTAGTGTTTTAAAATGTGGGGTGAGCCAGAGTGGGATCTCTGGAGCATATGCTGCACATAGCTACACCATTTTCATAAATTGATGCCAGCATCTTCTTGCTCCATGTATCTCCCGGGAGGTTGCTACGGGTAAGGAGTCCGTCCCTGCCACTGCCTTGTAAAGAGAGATAGGCTTCATTGTGTGCAGAAGCTCCCACTGCATACCACTGGCACCTAGCACAATACGAGCATTGTAGTTTCTCCACTAGATAGTACGGTTCATAGTCTGGAGCCCCACGACCCCCAGAGTTAATCAGCCTTTGCTGAGCGCTACCCATCGTCTACCTGGTCCCAAGGTCAGTTGGCGGAGTAACACATTATCGTGGAAAAATGGCATAAGCAGCAAAAGAGGTCGAGATGCAAAATATTAGAGGACTCTATGTAATAGTAGAATTTTGGCTGTGGCCATACTGCCCATTGTTGTTAGTCGTAGTTCACACAAGAAGGGTATGGACTGTTGGATGCTAGTCAGGGCACGACTGTGGTTACTAGTGTAGAGCTGTGTTTCATCCCTGTAAACGTGTACCCTGAGGTAAAAATGTCCGGCTCCCACAGTATTATCAGTGTCAGCCATGTAGGGGGTTGTATCACATCATATAGTGGGAATAAGCATGATTTATTCCAGTTGATTGACAGTCCGGATATCTGGCCAAAACACATCAATGGTGCCGTCATCTAGGGTAAGGATAGCTCTGGGTCACAGAGATACAGCAGTGCTACATCTGAGTACAGTGATACAATGTGTGTGGTGTGGGGAAAATGGATGTCTCAGTCCTGGGCCCTCTCACACAACAAGTGTGCCAGTGATTCAACTGCTGGGGCGAGCAAAAGGGGGCACAGGGGTTATCCCAGTCTGATCTCCCTCCTGCCTCCTATACTTGAAACACCATCCCACATGTGTGGACCCTTGCCATTGGATGCATATACAAGGGTCATATCCAGCATAGGATATCAGGGCCGAATCCAAAAGCCCAGAGCACCAGAAAACGCTTAGGTCAGAGGACAGTGTTGAACTCGATAGACCATAGAGGGAAGGGCTGGGGTGTCCTGCTCATCTGTCGATTGGTTCATTACATGGAGTAACCGTCTGAGGTTCATCGTTGTTTTATGGTCGAGTACAAAGCTGCATTGATCCATATGGCCGGCACAAGGAGATGTTGAATGTGTAGTGCCAGTCATTTTCCCAAGGTGCTACCATCAGTGTATACCAGCGACAGTGGGTGATATGGCTGCACCTTCGAGGGGTCCTGGTCATGCTTGGGCAATAATGCGGTCAGAACCCCTCTTACAGATTGAGGGAGGGACACAGAGTCAAGCACTTCCAACAATATGATAAATAGCCTAAGAGCCAGCTCTGTTTTACAAGTCAAATAAAATTAATCCGGAAGCCCATCGGTGTCAGATTTCCCTGTAGGAAGGTGTTCAATTACTCTCACAAGTTCATCTAGCATTGCAGGGTCCTCCAGAGCCATCCTCTGATTGTAAATCAGCTTGAGTAAGAGTATGGTCTCCAAGTATCGGTCCACCTCTGGTTCAAGGTACTCCACAGAGGGATTATATAGAGACTGGTAGTAGTGTGCAGAGGCATTCAGTTCAGTTTGGGTGTGTTTGAGTCTCTCGTTGCATTTTGAATCACACAAATAGGGTGTTTGCTTTTTGGGCCTTGAGAAGGGAGGCGAGGATACGTTCCACCCTATCGCCCTCACTGTGTGGCTTTGCGACATACATTCTCTATAGTGCATATTACGTAATTAGGTTAAGGTGGCATCATGATGCTCATCAGTGTTGGGTGGTGCATTGGGGGCCGTGGCAACTTGCTGCTTTGCATCTTGAGTTACTTGTTCAAGTGTTTTGAGCTCCTCTTAGAGCCTCTTTTTAGTACAGTAAGTAGTGTGTATACAGTGGCCTCTGATTACCACCTTGAATGCATCCCACTCAGTTGCCATGCAGCACGTCAACTTAGCAGTGCCTGAAAAGTATTGGTCTATATTTCTCCTGACCCCCGCTTGAAATTGATTGTCACAGGCATAGGGGAGTTTCAGTTGGCACAGCTTCCTTTTGATTGACAGAAATTATCCATGCTCTTTCTGAATTTTTGTTGTGTAATCAGGGATGATCTGCACTGAGCAACAGCCAACCTGCCATGGACCGAGTTACTGGGCACATTGTAGTATCTGGTCTATCTCTCTACAGTTAAGCAGTCTGGTGACCATCACGCGTGGGTGCTTACTGAGTGGGGGCACTTTCACCTTGTGGGCCCATTCAACAGATAATAATATCATGAGATGACCACCATATACCTCTGATTTAGCCAATCTTCAAGGTAGAGTTTCAGGCTGTGGCCGTCTGTCTCCACTCGTAACCCCACTATGTGTATCTTGTTTTGTGGGATGTGCTTTCTGCGTCCTCGGGCAGGCTTTCAGTTTTTTTTATAGCCAGGCATTGCTACTTCATCATCTGCTGTGGTGGTTGGGGCAGGATCCTGTAGTGTCTTTTATTGGCCCTGTACCGGTACCTTTGGTTTCTTATGGTCTTCTCACAGAAAAGCAATGTCTCTTGCCACCGTATTGATCTTAGTCTCTAGAGCGCCTTTCGTTTCCAGGATAGCTTGTAGTAGTTCCATAAACCTAGATGAGTGTACATCCAGTTTGGCATCCATCTACAGTAAAAGGTGGTTGTCTGTAGCCGGGGATTGGTCAGTGAGAGCGCCCAACATCTTGTCTAGTTTAAGTTTGCCCACTTTGGCCTCACCATATTGTTTGTGGCTTCTGATGTATGGAGCACCTCAGGGATCAGTTAGGGTGGGTAAGGCCCTCTATAGATGTGCTGGTTGCTCCGCACCTGTGCAAGACTTCTGGGGGAGGGGGCTGAGGGTCTGCTGGTACCTCCCAGTTCTGTCCGAGATGCTGGTTGCTGGTGTAGTACCTTGGTGGGTCACACTTTCAGCTGGGCCTACTTTTTGGCCCCTGTGGGATGGAGGTAGAGGAGGTAAGAAAAGCACATGATGCCAGTGTATCAGCTCCCAGTTGTTCCTGAGTCAGTCAGTCGGTCATCCAGAATTGGGGTGTGTGGGAGGGGCCAGGTCCCATCTGCCATGAGGCTCACCTATGGAAGCAGCAGTTGTGTCAGCAGACGCACCTGGCCTCAGGCCTGCTTTCAGCTTTAAGTGTGTGAAGCAGCCCAGTGAATCGCACATGTATCCATCTTCATTCCTCTGCAGTCTTACCATGTTGGGGGGGCAGAAGGGCCTCCTCAGGAAGTGGGCAGGTGGGACAGTACAGCCATGGCTGCAGTCTAGCAGTACAGCTTCCTGCTTGAGGCTCTGCCTAATCTCTTGTGTCGCAGCTGTCATTTCAGCTGGACTTTTGCATCCTCCAAAGGGTCACAACAGTGTCCCGCAGCGTGTTGGTTGTTAGAGGTGCTGAGGCCAGGTTGGCGTGAATCTCCCTCACTGCATGGGTGGTTTTCCATGCATTTGGTCAGGATTATCGACAGAGCGGGGCAGTATACCTGGGAGCTCCTCGGATCAGTGTCCTACTCCATGAGGTTCTTGGCCACCCCTGCCTAATTTCTCCTCGAGTTAATTTTCTAAATATGAATCACATAATCATTTAAGGGCCTGATTTAGTTTGTGGTGGATTTACCTCTCTGCTCATTAGAGCGGCAGAGGATGTTACATCTTCCACCCTGATAGACAGAGGATCGTAATATTTAAAGATCACCACCAGCCCAGCACTGCTCTCTGTACCTTCAAAGGAACCTCCGTCATAATGGGCATCTGTTGGTTTTGACGGCATCCATCAAACATTTTGTTTTTCAAGACCAAACTCTCAAATGGGAGTTTATTTTTTAAAAACAAATAACTAATGACCCCTACCTTTAGGGAGTTCTTCCCTAGTTGTGGGGGTCATTATTTGAATTTTTCTGAGGGTCTCCGCCAAGTGTTAACTGGCAGTGATGGACAGAAAAGAAGGACATCAGACCTCCTGCCCTAAAAGGTGTGGGTGGTGTGATGTCCTTATTCTGACAGCCAGCACCCCTTCACAACATCATTTCAAGCCAATAGGGGCACCACTGACAAGTCCGCCCAACTTATTATAGGGCATGCGGACAGAGGCCCTCATTATGAACATGGTGGTAAACACTGTTCCCCGCCATGGCGACGCTGAACAGAATCCCGCCATTGGCGGTGAACAGAAACCCGCCATATAAAGATGCAAAAATCAGAATCTGACAAAAATTTCCCATCCACCAGTCACCACCAGGGCCTTGTCGGTAAAAATGTTGGAATCCCACCCCTCCATGGCCGAGCACACAAATTCCCCGCCCTCCAAATAATGAAGCACAAATCACTGCGGCAGTCAGTGGAAGTCGAACGACCATTGGTGGTACAGACTGCCACGGCAAGCAATGGGACCCAACAGTAAGAATTGCACACATTGGTAAGTTTGAAACCCTCACACCTGACACACATCCACAACACCATAAAACACTCACAGACACACCCCACAATTCTTTGCATTGCCAATAGGACAACTGAGATTGAGAACTCCACGAGCAGACACTGAACGCCACAACACAGGATTTACACACCCAACCACATAACAGCACCTTCACCTAGATCCACACAACGCATCACTCACAACACACACCATGTCACCCCCCAAGCACCCACGCTTCACAGAAAGGGAGCTAAGAACCATGATGGACAAGATACTTAAGGTCGAGACACAAATATTCGGGGGCCAGGTCCAGCACACACCCATCACCAGGAAGATGGACTTATGGCAGACCATTGTGAACAAGGTCAACGCAGTGGAAAACTATCCACGCTCTAGGGACAACATCCGCAAGAGATGGAACGACCTGCGTGGGAAGGTGAAGTCCATGGCGTCCCGGCACAACACTGCGGTCTAGAAGACTGGGGGAGAACCTCCACCAATACCACACGACTACACTGACTGGGAGGAAAGGGTACTGGCCATCCTGCACCCTGAGGGACTCACTGGAGCAATGGACTCGGGTAAGTCATCTACAATAACCCCATATCCACCACACCTGTAATGCATGCACCACCTCACCCCTCCAACAGCCACCAGGACCACTACCTCACCCAGGCCACAATCACAACATCCACTCACCCTGCATGCCCACAAATCCAACAACAGGCCCACATTACTCCCACTGTGCACAGCCACCTACCCCTGCAAGGGATCACAATGGCACTACACCACCCACAATGCACCTCCACATCCAAAGCAAAATGCAATGGCAACCCCACAAAGGCACCCTGCATGGCCCAACAGTGGAAAACCTGCACAAAATAGCCCAGCCCTGTGCACCACATCCGATTTTGCAATTGTAACAGACATGTCCATTCCCCCCAACAGGCACTGCCACTCATGCCGCCCTGACGGGCAGGACAAGGAGTGGCAGTGCCCCACATGGAGACAGAGGCACCACCCAAGACACTGGAGAGGGAACCCTGGCCAGTGAGGAATACTCTGGCCCCTTACACAGTCCTGGACTGTCACCATCCAGCAGCCCCACCCAGGACACCACTGACACCCCTACCACCCAGCCATCATCATCAGCCCAGGGCAACCTGCCCCACACCTGTGTATCCAGGCCACAGACTGGTGGAACACAAGGACAGAGGCCACAGTCACCACCTACCAACAGGCAGGAAGACGGTGGCCCCAGTACAAGTGATACCGCCGGGCCTCTGCTGGGGACACAGGCACAGGGTTCTAGGCCCATTGGGAGGGCATCAGTGGCCCAAGGGGGAGGACACAGGATGGATGCTGCAGCCCAGGATGTGATCTCTGATGTCCTGGGAGCATACCACCATACCCAGGACAGATTGGCCCAGATTGTGGCCCCCATGGAGCAGAGTCAAAGGCTGCAGATAGCCCAACACCAAGAGACCATGGAGCAGTGAAAACTTCTCAATACCACCATGGCCACCATAGCAGGTGCGCAGCTGCACCGTGCCCCAACCCAGCCTGAGACCCCCACAAACAGGAAGCTCCTACTACAGACCAAGATACAGACCAGCCAGCACCATTAGCAGCATCAATTGGCCTTGTGCCACCATCTGAGGACACACAGGAGATCAGCACCTCAACCCGTACAGGCCAACACAAGGCACCCAAATGGTCCCTCAGGCCCAGATATGGCACTGGAACACCTGCCAAGACCAAGGCCCCCTCTAAGAAGTGACTCTGACAAGAACTGTTCCCCAAGTGTGCCACTGAACCACCATCCCCACCGTGCAATGACAACCCCACAACTTTTAAATAACAGATGGACACATTACCTCTGCCACCAATCGCTGAGACCATGTAGCCAATCCACCAGTAGCCCACTCCCATCACTGTAAAGAGAACCATGGCATCCCTGACACCAAATAAAGCACCTGTTCACCAGTATAAATGTGCCCTGTCAGTATATTGAATCAAATCGAAGTGTACATGCAATTGAAATTGAAATCATTTATTCATATCTTTATTGCAGGAAAGGCACCCCACACATTAAATGGGGTGGTGCCAACATAAATGTCAAACAAGTTGCCCATCATGTCACATGTCCCATGCAAACCTGGTCACAGTGACAATGTCTATAGACCTAACACCCCCATAGAGGATAAGACATACCGACAGTATGCTGCACAGACAACAACAGCATCAAATAGTACCTCTTAGTTACTGGAAGTACAGTGGGATCCGTTGGTTCCTGGAGTGTACATATTCCCCCTCCTCATCATCACCATCACTCTCATCCCCTCTAAGAGGAAGCTGGTCTGGATATACAGCACCATCCTCCTCCAAGAGGGGAATAGATTTCCTCACAGCCACGTTGTGCAGCATGCAGCAGGCCACCACTGTTCTACACACCTTCCCAGGCTCAAAGGCCAGGGATCCCCCAGAGATATGGAGGCAATGGAATCTAGCCTTCAGGAGACCTATAGTATGCTCTATCACCCTCCTAGTAAGTCCATGAGCCTCATTGTAATTCCTCTCATCATCTGTCCTAGGATTCCTCACTGGTGTCAGAAGCCAATGCATATTTGGGTAGCCAGAATCACCTGCAAAAGTGGGCAAAACAGGACTGTCACTGACAACCCTCAGTTTCAGACAGCCTGGCTGTCAGATATGTGCCAAAAAGTGTCAGACACACTTACCTATGATCCATCCTCTGTCCTCTTGTAGTTGTTCCATCATGTGTGCCACACTGCTGTTCCTCAGCACAAAGGAATCATGGACTGATCCAGGGAACATGGCATTCACATGTGAGATGTACTGGTCTGCAGTACACACCAATTGGATGTTCATGGAGTGAAACTTCTTCCTGTTTCTGTACACCTGTTCACTTACTCCTGGGGGGATGAGAGCTATGTGGGTTCCATCGATGGCACCTATCACATGGGGAATGTTGGCAAAGGCATAAAAGTCCGACTTGATGGCAGGGAGTTCAGCACTTTGGGGAAACCTCAAATAGGACTGCAGGTGTCGTACAAATGCATTCAGGAATCTGGACAGTATGAGGCTAAACATTGGCTGTGAAAAATATGCACCCATGCCCACAGTCACCTGAAATGAGCCAGTGGCCAGGAAAAAGAGTGCGGAGAGCACTTGCACTTCAGTAGGGATGGCATGCTGATTCCGATTAGCCGGTCTCAGTGCTGGATCCAGTAATGCACAAAGTTAATTGATAGTAGCACGGTTGAGTCTGTAATTGATAATGATGTGACGCTCCACCATAGTCCCCAAATCAACAAGTGGTCTGTACACCGATGGGGCCCTCCCTCGCTACATGGGTCTGTACCTAGGAGGAGTTGAGAACACATGTGATGAACACACATACATCTGCCCAACATGTTAAATATTCAGCACTGCTGGTATACAAGTTGATGACACATATGCATAGTAGGATGTTAAACTGGAGTGACATGTCCTCAATGATACATCAGGACTCTTGTGGTGAGTAAATGTATATTTGTTCATGCCTATGAGGGTTGGGGACAATACTGCCTGCATCGGGCAAATCAGAAATTAATAACTGCGTAGTAATGGCTAAAATGTCTGCCCCCTGTAATCCAGAAATGTTGTAGTGGAAGTGACCTCATACCACTAGCAGTTGTCGTAATAGCGTAAGGCGGTGTTCACCGCCGTGCGACCATTCATTGGTTAACATGGTTGTCAATGGGGAATATGAGCGGATCATGATCGCCGCCGGCAGTGATGGTGCACACCGCTGCAGAGCGTACGCCATCTTGTCACCCCAACTTCACTTGACTCCTGGATTACGTGCATTCAGGTACTCCACTGAGTGTGCTGCTGTGTCCTGACTCTGGTCCTGGAAATGGCACGAGTGGCAGGGGAAAGGGCCCTGGCCTTCACCACCGAGGAACTGGACAAGCTTGTGGATGGGGTCCTACCCCTGTACACCAAGCTCTATGGTCAACCAGAGATACAGGTGAGTAGGTGGATTGGGGGCATGGATGTGTGTAATGGTGGTAGATGGCTGTAAACATGTGTGCACGATTTGACACTGCAGTCGTGGGATCCATGACATGCTGCGTGTGTGAGGTCCTGTTATGCTGTTGTGAGTGTCTGTCCCATAGGAGACGTATAGCCAGCTGTATCTAATGGGCATTGTCTGACCTCTTTGTTACTTTTTCTGTGTGTCCTATATAGGTCAGCACCCATCAGAAGAGGGAACTCTGGCAGGCCATCGCTAGGAAGGTGCGGACCCTGGGGGTCTACAACTGGCGGAGCACCCACTGCAGGAAGCGGTGGGAGGACCTGTGGCGCTGGGTGAGGAAGACCTGCGAGGCCCAGCTGGGGAAGTCCTCCCAACGAGGAAGGGGTACCCGTTGGGCCCTGACCCCCAATGCGCCGCATTCTGGTGGTGGTGTATCCGGCCCTGGATGGGCGCTTGAAGGCTGCACAGCAGACACAAGGGGGTGAGTACAGAAACCACTGTATGCCTCCTTGATGGATGTGTAAGTGTGCTGAAGTATGTATGCTGTCTATTGGGAGGGACTCTGACTGATGTCATTTTACATAATGGCCCCCATGGGAAGTTAGGTTGTAAGGGACAGGTCTGCAGTACTTCAGGTCCTTCTGTGATGTTGGAAATGGCTGTAGAGCAGGGTTGTGGCCACTAGTCAGGGGCATAGCCATGTGTACAGCAGTAGGTGCTGCATGATGGAATATTTGCAGGGTGGCAGTAGGTGTGAACCAGTTATGTACCTACATTCAGCTATTTACAAGTGTCTCTCCTGTTTTGTCTCCCCATCCCTGTTTTCTTCTGTTGTCTGTGTACATCATCATCATCTGGCGAGGAAGCTGTGGCACCGGTGAGTGGGGATGCAGTGGCCCACGGTTCCACAGAGGCAGAGTCGAGTGATGCCAATGGGGCTCGTGGGTTGGAAGGCGAGGGGAGTACCACGGGGGAGGCAACTACAACTGGAGGTAGTGACTCTGATACCTCCTCCGATGGAAGCTCCCTGGTGGTGGGGGACTCTAGTGGCCCCACTCATTCTGTGTCATCTTCCGCCACCCCCATACCAAACCCAAAACACAAGCACCACACTTCCCACCACAGGCATACACAGCCAACATACAAAGGCAAAGGCAAACACACCAACATCCACTTCCCCCAGTGTGTCCACCTCTTCCGCCTCCCTGTCTGTCACCTCTACATGCACACTCACAGGCACTGCACCCTCATTCACTGTTGCTGACCTCATTCTGGCAGTCACCACAAAATCAGACATCCATTCATGCACACCACACACCACAACTGCACTCACCACAACGACTTTGATTGACACATGCAGCACACTCACCAAACTTGCAGACATACAGACAACATACATTTACACTGGCAGCCTGTCTTGTCCCACTGTGTCCAACCCCCTCCTCCCAAAACACTCAAACGTTCCAAGACAGCCACCCAACACACATCCACCACACCTCAGTATACTGTACAGTCACCTGCACCCACGTCACACACACCTACACCTGTCACAACCACTCCCTCTACCTCCACTCCCACACCTTCCTCTAAGTCCACCCCGATTGCCTCTAAAAAACTTTTCCTATCCAGTGTTGACCTATACGAAACCACTGACCCACCCGGTCTCGTCCACAAATGTGCCCACCTCCTTGCCCTGTCTACTCCTCCCATGTCACAGCCCGCCCCTGTCCGCCCTTCCCATTCCCGTGCTACCTCCCCTGTGAGCAAGAGACCCCGTGCTGGCCCAGGTACATCTGCCGCACCCCAGTCCAAGGCCGCTCCACCAGCTTCAAAGGCCAGACCCAAGCCCCCCCCACCTCCCAAACATAAAGCCAAGCCCCCCCCCTCCCATTCTTAAGTCACCACCACCCCCTTCCCCTGTTCCCTGAGGTGCCTGCATGCCCCATTGCTGCCCCTTTAAGGTGGAGTACCATTTGCACTTGTGGGAGTCAAGTTGAGGCCATTTGGGCCCATCTGACTTTGGACTATGGACTGGCCATTGGCCTCCTGTTGGGCTTCTGTTGCTCCTGGAGCTTAATAAAAGTTTGTGTGGCCAGTGTTGGTTTTGGCACACTCTGGATCCGTGGTTCATTGTTTTTTTGGTGGGGGGTGTTGTGCACGTGTGTACTTTGGGCAGGTTGTCTTGGCCTTGTGTCGGGTAAGTACCTCTTGCTCTGGGGTGTATGGCTTGTGCTGTTGTGAGGAGTTGTGAGTGCGTTGTGGGTGCGTTGTGTGGTGGGTGGAGTGGGTGAGTATGTAACTGTGCCCTTTCTTCCCTTGTTTAGTAGGTTGCGGTACTTACCGTCATCTTCATCGGCGGTCTTCGCCAGCAGAGCAGTGTTTACCGCCTTGTTCATAATGAGGGCTTGAGTGTTTAGAAGACAGGGAACGCCATCATGTTTGTGATGGAGTACCATGTCTGCCAAATGGTAAATCAGGTCATGCAGCTCGTAACAACTTAAGGGACTTTCACAACAAATGTGAACTGTTTTTTTTCTATGATGGAACTACAAAAAAACATGAAAGACAGATTATACATGTAAAGTGGATGAGCTTGTGAAACGTGAAATCAAGGAGGGGTGTTGGGTAGATGGCAGACACAATGGCAGGACTGCAAGGGACAACATGAGCTGTTTGAGAAACATAATACAGGTACCAAGACAGTGTAGATCTCCTAAAACTGCAAGTACAATGAATTGCAGCATGTAATTGTATAGTGCATGCAAGATGGAACAATTAGGTACTTAATTATCTTTATGTGTGATTGCATTAGCTTGGTGGAAAGATTCATGCACCTGCTGATGAAGAACCTCAGAGGGTCTGAAGGGCGTTGAGGGATTGAGGGATAAGAGGCTTAGTTTAATACATGGATCAGAAGTGGAATATTAACTAAGAAGACATTTTCACAAGAACATATTAATGATTAATAACATTTATGTTTATACCATAATTTTGTGAGCTACTGTATAAAGTAATGAAAAAGGCATTGAACTAATTGTGTAATTCACTCTGCTGTGCTCAACAAGACATTGAGTAAAATATATGCTGCATGTATCATAATTTATGCCCTTGGCCAGAGGAGATTGATTGAGGCATGCCACAACACAGAATATAACACAGGTACCAAGATAGTGTAGATCTCCTAAAACTGCAAGTACAATGAATTGCAGCATGTAATTGTATAGTGCATGCAAGATGGAACAATTAGGTACTTAATTATCTTTATGTGTGATTGCATTAGCTTGGTGGAAAGATTCATGCACCTGCTAATGAAGAACCTCAGAGGGTCTGAAGGGCATTGAGGGATTGAGGGATAAGAGGCTTAGTTTAATACATGGATCAGAAGTGGAATATTAACTAAGAAGACATTTTCACAAGAACATATTAATGATTAATAACATTTATGTTTATACCATAATTTTGAGAGCTACTGTATAAAGTAATGAAAAAGGCATTGAACTAATTGTGTAATTCACTCTGCTGTGCTCAACAAGACATTGGGGGTCATTCTGACCTCGGCGGTAAAAGGCCCTTACCGCCGGTCAGAAGTCCGCCATTCTACCGCCGCGGCCGCGGTAAACCGCCACGGTCATTCTGACCACCAACTGTGAAACCGCCAACAATCCGACATCCAAGGAAGGCCGCCTCATCAGCGGGCCGCGGAAAACTGGAGATGAACAAACCTCCACCGTCACGCCAACACAAACACGCCCATGCCATTCTGACCCACGAATCCACGCGGCGGTCTTTCAACCGCGGTATTCCATTGGCGGTACACACCGCCGCGCTCAAAATACACACACAGCTCCAAAACACAGCCACATTGGACAATTTGAAATACGCACACCTGAGACACATACAAACAACACTCCCACACATCCAATCAACTATAAAACACACACCCACATCACCCACAAACCCCCACTAGTTGGAAATCGGAGAGAAGGCGAGAGAGATAGAGATAGAGAGAGCGAGCACAGCAATAGAAAACCCCAACACACACAGGAACCCAACTTCATCACCCACACCACATCTACGCACACATCACCACATATCACCACGCACATCACCACAAACACCACCCCACACCTCATCCACACCACCCCATGGCACCCCAAAGACACCCCAGGTTCTTGGACCAAGAACTCAGGGTCATGGTGGAGGAAATTATAAGGGTTGAGCCCCAGCTCTTCGGCACACAGGTGCAGCACACCACTATAGCAAGGAAGGCTGAGCTATGGCAAAGGATCGTAGACAGGGTCAATGCTGTGGGACAGCATCCCAGAAATCGGGAAGATATCAGAAAGCGATGGAACGACCTACGGGGGAAGGTGCGCTCGATGATCTCCAGGCACAACATCGCTGTGCAGAAGACTGGCGGCGGACCCCCACCCACTCCACCCCAATTCACAGCATGGGAGCAAGAGGTGGTAAACATCCTGCATCCTGATGGCCTCGCTGGAGTACACGGAGGAATGGACTCTGGTAAGTCGAATCTCAACTACTTCACCCCCCCCCAACCACCAGCATGCCAACCCCCCCTCCTCACCCCCAATCTCAACCCCCCAGCACACAACCTCCCTGCCAATGTCTCACCAGCACAACCCACCCTAAACAACACCAACCCCTGAATGCCAACACAAACCATAGACAGCCACCACCAAAGCATGAACATTGCACATACCCATACACCCCCCCCCCCCACCACCACCCTCACAACACCTTCCACAAGGGAATGCCAGCACTGGGGGACAAGGGCACTCAAAATGCACGCCATGGCACACACAGAAACAATAACCATACTCCTTTACCCCTGCAGGGCCCGAACGCCAACACACCGCCACGGAGGGTCCAGATTTGTCCATCCCACCCCCAGAACAGGCCCCCAGCGAGGACAGCAGCTCTGTCGACCTAGAACCTGATGACCAGCCCGGACCATCGGGGACCTCTGGACAGTCGGTTACCCACACACAGACACAGGCCACAGCAGACCCAACCCCCTCTGGGAACACCAGCACAGCTCCCACCCAGCGGGCCCATGCCTCTGTCTCGCGGACGCGTCAATCAGCGGTGTGTCCGCCACTACAGGGCACCCAGGCTGACCCAACACCCCAACAACAACAGGGACCTGGGGGCAGTGGTAGTGGGCACACCGTCCAGGGGACAGAGGCCCGGGGAAACAGGGCAACTGGGAGGGCTGCTGTGCGACAGGGGGGGGAGGACAGGCCCAGGGAACCGACTCTCCAAGAGGCCCTCACCACCATCATGGGAGCATACCATCACTCCCAGGAGACGATGGCGACGGTACTGGCCAGGTTCACCGAGATCCAGGCACAGCAGGAGGAACGGTACATGGGGTTCAGCAATGAACTCAGGAACATCGCTACCGCTATGGGGACCATAGTCCAGGCCCTCAAACGGATAGACACCACATTGCGGGACCATGTGGCACCACAAAGGGCCCCTGTCACTAGCCAGGAACAGCCTACCACCTCCGCCGGCGCTAGTGGTCAGGAGGCCCCCACAGAACGATGGGCCACCAGAACCCCACCTCCTGCTGAAGAACAACCACCCCGCAAGAGGAACCTGAGATCTCAAAGGAAGACAGAGTAGGATGCCAAGACCCCCGCCAGCCTAATATCCCCCCGGATGTCATTCCACTGTCCCACAGTGTCACCCTGTCCAACCTTGAACTGCCCCTGCTCCATCCTTCCAAAGGCATATGGACAATGCACCTGTGCGACCGAGAACTGGACTCTGCCATGGACATAACTCCACCCTCACCCATCACCATTTTAATATCATGTACCAATATCTAGCACTACAAATAAATCACTCATTGCACTGAAATCATTCAGGAGTCAGCCTGTATTATTTACAAATGTATAACACATTACTGATCAATAATGTTCTGTTATTTTTGTGATGACAACATACCGATGTCAATAAGCATTAGTCCATGGGCTAACCAAGCAGAAGTCACGCAGTGGGTCATACAGCACTGAAAAGGGAAGGGAAAATCAAACATCAGTTTAAAAGAACTGGGGGGAAATACACAAAGTAAAGATGCAGGGGGCTTTCAGTAAATGTTAAATGGCGTGGGTGATTCTTACCTGTGTGCTACTGAAAATACTGTTGGATAACTCTGTCCCTGTTGTCTGGGTCGTCCTCTTCGTCTTCCTCCTCTTCACTCTCCGCAGGCTCCACAGCTGCTTCAACAACACCATCTGGACCATCCTCCTGCAGGAAAGGCACCTGACGTCGCAATGCCAGATTGTGAAGCATACAGCAGGCCACGATGATCTGGCACACCTTCTTTGGTGAGTACATCAGGGATCCCCCTGTCATATGCAGGCACCTAAACCTGGCCTTCAGGAGGCCAAAGGTTCTTTCTATGATCCTCCTAGTTCGCCCATGGGCCTCATTGTACCGTTCCTCTGCCCTGGTCCGGGGATTCCTCACTGGGGTCAATAGCCAAGGCAGGTTGGGGTAACCAGAGTCACCAATTAGCCACACACGGTGTCTCTGTAGCTGTTCCATCACATAAGGGATGCTGCTATTTCGCATCACATACGCGTCATGCACTGACCCAGGGAACTTGGCATTCACATGGGAGATGTACTGGTCAGCCAAACAGACCACCTGGACGTTCATAGAATGGTAACTTTTCCTGTTTCTGTACACCTGCTCATCGTCTTTTGGGGGTACTAAAGCCACATGGGTCCCATCAATGGCACCAATTATGTTGGGGATATGTCCAAGGGTATAAAAATCACCCTTCACAGTGGCCAAATCCACCTCCTCAGGGAATACAATGTAGCTCTGCATGTGTTTCGTCAGGGCAGACAACACTCTAGACAAGATTTTTGAAAACATAGGCTGAGACATTCCAGATGACATGGCCACTGTTGTCTGGAATGAGCCACTTGCCAAAAAATGGAGGACTGACAGAACCTGCACTAGAGGGGGAATTCCTGTGGGTTGGCGGATGGGGGACATCAGGGCTGGCTCCAGCTGGGCACACAGTTCATGTATAGTGGCTCGGTCAAGTCGGTATCGTAGTATGATATGGCGTTCTTCCATTGTCAACAGGTCCACCAGCGGTCGGTACACGCGAGGATTCATCCTTCTCCTCGCAAGTCCCAGCGGACGGTGCCTAGGAAGGACAACATGGAGCACAGAGTCAAGCAAATCACAGATACGTTCACCACAGCATGCATAGCACACGATTATCTATGTATTGAAAGGCGTGTATGTGTGGCAATGCAAGGCCTAGGCCTGTGTGACGCAGTACAAATTATGCCATGTGGGCCCTTGAAATGGTGGCTGCCTGACCTGTGAAGTGGGACAATGGGATGTGAGGTCAATGCGCTGGCGTGGCACACCGTGGCGGTAGGCGGTCGAAGACCGCTATACGAAGCCGCATTGGCTAACATTGAAGCCTATGGGTTTCAGGAGCCAATGACGAGGTGCGCCGGCGGTCGCGGTACGCACCGCCGCGGTACGCACCGCCGCGGGCGTGACCGCCATTTTCTATCTGCTTAATCACTCGAGACCTGATCATCCACAGGAGAGGACCTATACTGCAAGTGCTGCTGTGACCTCGGTCTGGAAGTGACAATGGCTGCTGCGACTGGGGAAAGGGCCCCTGCCTTCACGTCTGAGGAGTTGGAGAAACTTGTGGATGGGGTCCTCCCCCAGTATGCGTTACTCTACGGTCCTCCAGACCAACAGGTAAGTACACTGGGTGCACATTGAATGGGCTATGCCTGTGTGGAGTGGGGTGGATGTAAGTTGGTGGGGTGGGGGGCGAATGAGGAGTGCAACGCACGACAGATGAGAGCATGTGCCATATGGCAAGGTTGGGGAGGGGGTGCCAATCGCATCTAACATGCAGAAAATTGATGAATTTTTCCTTCCCACCCTGTACATGTCAAATAGGTCAGCGCCCATCAGAAAGTGGACATTTGGCGTGCCATCGCCAAGGAAGTCCGGGCCCTGGGGGTCCACGTCAGACGGGGCACCCACTGCCGCAAGAGGTGGGAGGACATCCGCCGCGGGACCAGGAAGACCGCCGAGTCACTGCTGGGGATGGCCTCCCAACCTAGGAGGGGTGCCAGTCGTACCCTGACCCCCCTGATGTCCCGGATCCTGGCGGTGGCCTACCCTGATTTGGATGGGCGCTTGAGGACATCACAGCAGACACAAGGGGGTGAGTATCAGCACATTCTGCTATCTCTCTGCGCAATGGAGGCGTCTGGGTGGGGGAGGAGGGTTGTGGGTGACATTAGGCCAGGGCGCTTTCTGTAGTGTAGTCCTCTCCTTTAGGCATGGCCCTGTGCTCCCGGCCCCCAACTCTGTAGGGTGACAAGTACAGCTATCGATGGTCCAGCATCACACATGTGCGCGTTTGTCGTCTCTAGACCTGTTGTCCTAGTCAGAAGTACTGAGTAGTGTACCCCGAATGCGCGGCTTAGTGCATGAGGCTCCTGTGTCTGTCCTCTCCGCCAACGGTGTTGACATTGCATGCACTCAACCTGGTCTTCGTTTTTCTCCCCCCACCCTTCTTCATCTTCTTGTGCATGTGTGCATTAGCATCATCAGGCGGAGGAGAATTGGCATCGGAGCACGAGGGAGCTGCAAGTCACAAGGCCCCGGTGGGACCAGGAACAGACACCGAGGGCACCAGTGATCCGGAGGGTGAGGGGAGCACCACAACGGGGACCGGTGGTGACACCAGCGACAGCGACACGTCCTCGGATGGGAGCTCCCTAGCGGTGGCGGCAACATCCGGGCCCCCCGCCTCTCCAGGTACAGCCGCCACCCAGCGCACCAGCCCCGCCCTCCCAGCAGCCCCTCAGCCTACGCTCCGTGCCCGCTTGCCCAGGAAGGCGGGCGTCTCATTCGCCCCAGGCACCTCAGCCCCTGTTACCCCTGCTGCCCTCAGTGAGGAGGTCATTGACCTCCTTCAGACCATCATTGTTGGGCAGACTACCCTTTTGAATGCCATCCAGGGGGTAGAAAGGGAGGTGCATGGGAGCAATGCCTACCTGGAGGGCATTCATTCGGGTCAGGCTGCCCATCAACGATCGTTCAATGCTCTGGCCTCAGCACTGACGGCAGCCATTGTCCCTGTTTCCAGCCTCCCTCTTCTGACTACCTCCACCCTGTCTCTGTCTCCTGTTCCTCAGCCTATCCCATCCACACCATCAGACCAGCCTGCACACATCTCAGCACCCAAGGGCAGCTCATCCAGACACAAGCACCACAGAACCCACAAGCATTCACGCAAGCAACACCCAGATGCAGACATTCCAACAGTCACTACCACCTCTGTGTCCCCCTCCTTGTCTCCCTCCTCCCTCCCTGTGACGTCTACACTCACACCTGCATGCACACCACCATCAGCCAGTGCTTCCATCACCAGCACACCCTCCAGTACAGTCCGCACACGTGCAGTCACCACCCCCACTACCATTTACACGTCCCCTGTGTCCTCTCCCACTGTGTCTGTCACCCCCTCTTCCAAGACACACAAACGCAGGCAGACACCCACCCAACAGCCATCCACCTCACGACAGCCTCCAGCACAAGCACCTACACCCAAAGACAGCACACCTGACTCTCCTACAACCACATCCTCTTCCTCCACTCCCATCACCACTTCTCCTACCTTTTACCTTGGTCCTAAGAAGGTTTTCCTTGCTAATCTTGACCTCTTTCCCTCCACTGACCCACCCCCTCCATCTGCAAAGAGTCCCAAGAGCACCTCAGCCACCACCAGCCCAGCTTCGAGTGTCACTGTGGTGCATGGGTTCTTTGCCTTTGCCAGCAGTGACACTTCAATCAGCAGCAAGGGGACAGCCAGCCCCCCACCAGGCAAGAGGAACAGGAAACTAAAGGGCCGCCGTGAGAGGACTGACACGGCTGCCCCCAAGGAGCAAAGTTCGCCCACTTCACCAGCCACAACATCTAGGGGAGGCAAGGGCCCGAGAGCCCCATCTAAGGAGTGAAAGGGCAGCAGGGCGGAGAAGTCAGCCAGCAGGAGCGCGGAGCAGGAGGGGCCCACAAGCCCCATCCCGGGTGTTAGGGAGAACACCAAAGGGCCCAGGACTCCGTCACCGAAGGGTCCACCAACAGCACGGTCGGAGGGCGACTGAGCAGGGAGTCCAGGCCAGGTCTGGCTCCCTTGACTTACTGGACGAGCACCGCTGAACAGGGCCCCGCCGTGCAGAAGAGCACCGCTGAAGAGGGCCCCGTCGTGCAGAAGAGCACCGCTGAACAGGGCCCGCCGTGCAGAAGAGCACCGCTGAAGAGGGCCCCGCCGTGCAGAAGAGCACCGCTGAAGAGGGCCCCACCGTGCAGAAGAGCACCGCTGAAGAGGGCCCCGCCGTGCAGAAGAGCACCGCTGAACAGGGCCCCGCCGTGCAGAAGAGCACCGCTGAAGAGGGCCCCGCCGTGCAGAAGAGCACCGCTGAACAGGGCCCCGCCGTGCAGAAGAGCACCGCTGAAGAGGGCCCCGCCGTGCAGAAGAGCACCGCTGAAGAGGGCCCCGCCGTGCAGAAGAGCACCGCTGAAGAGGGCCCCGCCGTGCAGAAGAGCACCGCTGAACAGGGCCCCGCCGTGCAGAAGAGCACCGCTGAAGAGGGCCCCGCCGTGCAGAAGAGCACCGCTGAACAGGGCCCCGCCGTGCAGAAGAGCACCGCTGAAGAGGGCCCCGCCGTGCAGAAGAGCACCGCTGAACAGGGCCCCGCCGTGCAGAAGAGCACCGCTGAAGAGGGCCCCGCCGTGCAGAAGAGCACCGCTGAACAGGGCCCCGCCGTGCAGAGGAGCACCGCTCCGCTGGGCCCCGCCGTCTCAAGCACCGCTCCGCTGGGCCCCGCCGTCTCAAGCACCGCTCCGCTGGGCCCTTCCTGTCAAGCACCGCTACGCTGGGCCCTTCCTGTCAAGCACCGCTCCGCTGGGCCCCGCCGTCTCAAGCACTGCTCCGCTGGGGCCCGCCGTCTCAAGCACCGCTCCGCTGGGCCCCGCCGTCTCAAGCACCGCTCCGCTGGGCCCTTCCTGTCAAGCACCGCTCCGCTGGGCCCTTCCTGTCAAGCACCGCTCCGCTGGGGCCCGCCGTCTCAAGCACCGCTCCGCTGGGCCCCGCCGTCTCAAGCACCGCTACGCTGGGCCCTTCCTGTCAAGCACCGCTCCGCTGGGCCCCGCCGTCTCAAGCACCGCTCCGCTGGGGCCCGCCGTCTCAAGCACCGCTCCGCTGGGCCCCGCCGTCTCAAGCACCGCTCCGCTGGGCCCTTCCTGTCAAGCACCGCTCCGCTGGGCCCCGCCGTCTCAAGCACCGCTCCGCTGGGCCCTTCCTGTCAAGCACCGCTACGCTGGGCCCTTCCTGTCAAGCACCGCTCCGCTGGGCCCTTCCTGTCAAGCACCGCTACGCTGGGCCCTTCATGTCAAGCACCGCTCCGCTGGGCCCTTCCTGTCAAGCACCGCTCCGCTGGGCCCCGCCGTCTCAAGCACCGCTCCGCTGGGCCCCGCCGTCTCAAGCACCGCTCCGCTGGGCCCCGCCGTCTCATGCACCGCTCCGCTGGGCCCCGCCGTCTCAAGCACCGCTCCGCTGGGCCCTTCCTGCATGCACTGTTAACGGTTCACTGTGCCCACCATGCCTCCTCCTTGACCAGTGGAGACTGTAATCCACCTGATGGACTGTGGCTTTGCACTCCCCAGGATGGAACAGTGGGCAACACACCAACTGTAGAGACTTGAGAGACTGTGGCTTTGCACTCCCCAGGATGGCACAGTAGGCATGGTGGCCCCTTCGTGGATCTGGCGTCGTGGACTCATGTGGCTGTGGTGCCCCCCCCCTTCCCTTCCCCCTGAGGTGCCTGTAGTTTTTTCATCAGATGCCCCTGCAGTGTTCTCTCCAGAGGACTCAGGTCTCCTGTGTGGGCTTTGCCCTTGTGTTGTTACACTTTGGCCCACGGACACTTCGATTTTCTTTTGATGTGCAGGACTAATTGCCTCGGTTATCCATTGCACTGTGTATGGATTTATTTTGATATTGATTATTTGGCTAGTTGACCATTACTTTTCAGAGCCTATTTTGTACATAAATTTTTATTCACAATTTAATTATGTCTTTGCATTTTTCTGGGGGGTTTGGGTGGTGTCACTGTGAGTTGTTGCTCTGCATTGGTGTGTACATAGTTTGGGGGGGGTCGCATATGTGTGTGCCGTAAGCTTTCCTCCTCCCCCCTCCCGTGTTTCGTAGGTGCAGTACTCACCGTTGTTGTCTGCGCCGGCGTTCGTACTCGTGGTAGATGAGCAGGTAGACGAGAGCAGGTAGGATGTTTAATTCGGGTTCCATGCTGTCCTCCTTCCTCGTGGATTGCGTAGAGGTGAGCATTTTCCCGTTCGTAGTCTGTTTCCGCTGTGTTTTTATCGGCGGTGCTCCCGCCCCGGAAAAGGTGGCGGATTGGCCGGTCATAATAGTGTGGGCGGTACATTGTCTGCCGCCTGTCTGTTGGCGGTGACTGCCGCGCTGTTTGTTTGTACCGCCGTGGCGGTCGGAGTGTTAATGTGGCGGGCAGTGTTGGCGGTTCCCGCCAGGGTCAGAATTCAATTTTTTGGACCACCGGCCTGTTGGCGGGTTGGCCGCCGCTTTATCACCGACTGCCAGGGTTAGAATCACCCCCATTGAGTAAAATATATGCTGCATGTATCATAATTTATGCCCTTGGCCAGAGGAGATTGATTGAGGCATGCCACAACACAGAATAAAATTCAGGAGTATACATAACTAAAAGAGTGTGCATTAATGGGAATGCGTTGATTGCATCTGCAGCATCACCCTGTCCTTCTTCTAGCCATACTTTATTGGCTTCTGAGCCAAGAGTACATTATTAGACCTGTTTTGACGCATCCTAGATGTGTATCACAGACTCAGACCTAGCCCACATCTGTTACTTTTGCCATGTTAGATGGCCACAATACCTAAATTGAGCGATGTGCACGTTGACCCGATCATATCAAACCATAGTCTGGACAAAAGGAATTATCTGGAGACCTAGCCGCACTCAAAGTGTGCACCAGAATGTAACTGACCAGTGGCGGCTCCTCTGCCAATAGCAGAGGACCATTGCACCCCCCTTCCCCCGCCAGCAGCAGCACCTGCAAACCTTTTACTACAAAATGATAATAAACTATGTTTATTATCATTTTATAGTAAAAGGGGAGAGGCATTGGGGGTGACAGGGACAAGGGGAGTGCACAGAGCAGTCCCCTAATTGCGCATGTATGTTTGGCTGGCTGTCTCGGACCTGCCAAACACACATGCACACTGTGCTCTCTCCAGCCCGGCATTGTGTTGCCGAGCATGGTAGAGCAGGGACACGCTCCCAGTTAATTCTAACATTGCTCTGAACAGCATCAGGATTGGCCGCAGGGCAGGCTGGGAGCCTGTGCCTGCAGGAGAGGAGTGGTGCAGTGGTGGCGGCAGCGACGGCAAGTAAAGGTAAGTGTATTTTTTTTAATTAAATTAATTCTCTCCCCCCCACAAAGGTTGCGTGGCACTGCCCTGCCCCTTCAAAGCCACGCGACCCACTCCTGCAACTGACCCTCTGGGCCACATGTGAACATCAAATCCCTTACATGTACAAAAAACTTTCATGCATGTCACACATATGATGAAGGCAAAGAATCCCAGTAACTGTGACTAGACAAACCTTTAATCTTAGACAGCCAGCAAGTTCTTCCACATTTGGGTCCACACACTAGAATCACACATCCACCACTGCTACTCATTGCAGTGTCTGGTTTGAGGAGGGGCAGTAGCCACCATCTTTCAGAAAGGGGGAACACTTTGGATGTTGCAGTCATTAAAAAACAGTTCAGATAAAAAGTGAAACAAGAAACTACATGGAACACCTCCAGAGGGCTTGCATGATCGCCTAACTCACTGGATAAAAAAAACACACAAGGAAGTTCAAGAAACATTGCAGGGCCATATGGCACTTCTTTACTGAGCCTTTGATCCCAGCACTCAGTTAATTAATTCACACATAGGGGGTCATTACAACCCTGGCGGACGGTGTTAAAGCAGCGGAAATACCGCAAACAGGCCGGCGGACAAAAAAAGGGAATTATGACCCTGGCAGAAACCGCCAACAAAGACAGCCACTTTAACACTTCGCACGCCACGGCGGTACAGACAAGCAGCGCAGTGGTAAACGCCAACAGACAGGCGGAAGACAATGTACCGCCCACACTATTACAACCCACCAATCCGCCACCTTTTCCGGGGCGGATTCACCGTGGATAAAAACACAGAGGAAACAGCTTTTGCAATGGAAAAACGCTCACCTTAACATTTCCCACGAGGAATCCATGGAGCCGGAACTCCAAATACTCCCTGCCCTTGTGTTTCTGCTCTTCTACGACCAACAGCTACGTAGGCGCCGCAGACAAAGGTGAGTACTGCACCTACGACATGGGGGAGGGGGGAGGCAAAAGTTAGGGGGACACCCACCAAACACCCCCACCCCCAACCTCGCATATTACAACATACACACCAATGCATTCACAAAAATCACAGTAACAACTCACAATCCCCTGGAAGAATGAAAAGACAATATGAAATTCGGTCAAACATTGTAATGTGGCAATATACATGTCATACAAAAATATACAGATATATATGTGAAAATCAGTCATAATTATATACAATACGAGAAGTAGTGCAGATATGTACATAACAATGTCCGTGCACCATCAGTCCAAAAATACATGGGCAAGGCCCACAAACGATACCTGACCACAATCAGATAGAAATACTACAGGCACCTCAGGGGGAAGGGAAGGGGGGGCACCTCAGCCGGATGACTGCAAAGCCAGATCCACGATGGGGCTCCATGCCCATTGATGTATCCTGGGGAGTGCAAAGCCACAGTCTCTCAAGGCTCTACAGTGGGTGGGTTGCCCACTGTGCCATCCTGGGGAGTGCAAAGCCACAGTCTCTCAAGTCTCTACAGTGGGTGGCTTGCCCACTGTACCCATCCTGGGGAGTGCAAAGCCACAGTCTCTCAAGTCTCTACAGTGGGTGGGTTGCCCACTGTGCCATCCTGGGGAGTGCAAAGCCACAGTCTCTCAAGACTCTACAGTGGGTGGGTTGCCCACTGTGCCATCTTGGGGAGTGCTAAGCCACAGTCTCTCAAGTTGATGCAGGTCCCTACTGGTACTGGGGGGGACTGGTGCCCAGACTGGATGAGTCTCCCCGTGAAAGGTAGTGTCCTGTCACTGTCCCAGCTGCACATGGGATAAGGATGCCTGATGTGGCGGGCCATTCATTCCTACCCGGTGCATTGCCCTGTTCAGCGGTGCTTTGCCATGGCGGTCTCTGGACTGTTCAGCGGTGCTTTGCTATGGCGGTCTCTGGACTGTTCAGCGGTGCTTTGCCATGGCGGTCTTTGCCCTGTTCAGTGGTGCTTTGCCATGGCGGTCTTTGACCTGTTCAACAGTGCTTTGCCATGGCGGTCAATGGACTGTTCAGCGGTGCTTTGCCATGGCGGTCTTTGCCCTGTTCAGCGGTGCTTTGCCATGGCGGTCTTTGAGCTGTTCAGCGGTTCTTTGCCATGGCGGTCTTTGCCCTGTTCAGCGGTGCTTTGCCATGGCGGTCTCTGGACTGTTCAGCGGTGCTTTGCCATGGCGGTCTCTGGACTGTTCAGCGGTGCTTTGCCATGGCGGTCTTTGCCCTGTTCAGCGGTGCTTTGCCATGGCGGTCTTTGCCCTGTTCAGCGGTGCTTTGCCATGGCGGTCTCTGGACTGTTCAGCGGTGCTTTGCCATGTCGGTCTTTGCCCTGTTCAGCGATGCTTTGCCATGGCGGTTCTGATAAGGACATTTGTGTGTGGCATGATGTTCTATACACTGGACATTGGTGTGTAGCATGACGTCTTCTACACTGGACATTGGTGTGTGGCATGACGTTTCATCATTGCCCAGCGGGGCTGTGGCAGCCGGGGCCCTCCAGGGCACTGACTCCGGCGGTGGTCTCCGGACCAGTGACGATAGTGGGACCCTCCTGGGCTGTGATTCTGGCAGTGGTCTCCTGAACAGTGACGATAGTGGGGCCCTCCTGGGCTGTAACTCTGGCGGTGGTCTCCTGACCAGTGACGATAGTGGGGCCCTCCTGGGCTGTGACTCTGGCGGTGGTCTCCTGACCAGTGACGATAGTGGGGCCCTCCTGGGCACTGACTCCGGCGGTGGCGATGGTCTCCTGACCAGTGACGATACTTGTGCCCTCCTGGGCTGTGACTCCGGCGGTGGTCTCCTGACCAGTGACGATACACGGGCCCTCCTGGGCTGTGACTCCGGCGGTGGTCTCCTGACCAGTGACGATACTTGGGCCCTCCTGGGCTGTGACTCTGGCAGTGGTCTCCTGACCAGTGACGATAGTGGGGCCCTCCTGGGCACTGACTCCGGCGGTGGCGGTGGTCTCCTGACCAGTGACGATAGTGGGGCCCTCCTGGGCTGTGACTCTGGCGGTGGTCTCCTGACCAGTGACGATAGTGGGGCCCTCCTGGGCTGTGACTCTGGCGGCGGTCTCCTGATCAGTGACGATAGTGGGGCCCTCCTGGGCTGTGACTCTGGCGGTGGTCTCCTGACCAGTGACGATACCTGGGCCCTCCTGGGCAATGACTCCGGCGGTGGTCTCCTGACCAGTGACGATACTTGGGCCTTCCTGGGCTGTGACTATGGCGGTGGTCTGTGGACCAGTAACGATGGTGCTGGCGGTTGTGTCTCGACCGCCGGAAATGATGGCGCACTTCTCCGCCGTGACACTCACAACAGTCTGGGCAGACTTCCTCTGGCCCTTCCCCACCTTTGGTGGAGTCACAGCTGACTCTCCAATACCCTTGGAACCCATGTCAGTTCTTTTCCCACCAGGAGTCTTAACACGGTCCCGTCGTCCACTCTCCAATTTTGGAGCCTTTACAGGGGGTGGGCTGCCAGTGCCTTGGCTCCGGGTCCTACTGCCTGCCCTGGTGGCCGGTGTACTCCAAAAACCTTGAACAGGCACCACTGGTATTGGAGGCTTTTTGGCTGAGGCGCTACGACGGGACTGATGAATTGGAGGGGGTGTGGGGGCAAAAAGGTCAACTTTACAGAGGGACAGTTTCTGATGAATACTGGGATGGGTAGCTGGAGGGGGCCTGGGAGTGGAGGAAGAGGAGGTGTTGGTCGGAGGTGTAACTTTAGGTGTTTTGGGTGCAGGTGCAGGTGCTGGAGGCTGTCGTGAGGTGGATGGATGTTGGGTGAGTGATTGCCGGCGTTTGTGTACTTTGGGAGGGGGCGTCACAGACACACTGGGAAATGACACAGGGGACGTGTAAATGGCAGTGGAGGTGGTGAGTGCAGGTGAGCGGCATGTGGTGCTGGGTGTCCTGGTGCGATTCATGGTGCCTGTAGATGTGGTGCATGCAGGTGTGTGTGTAGACGAGACTGGGAGCGAGGAGGGAGAAGAGGAGGAGGGGGACAGAGTGGAGGCAGTGGATGTTGTTGTGTCTGTATGTGGCTGAGGCTTGCGTGAGTGCTTGTGGTGTGTGTGGTGCCTATGTTTGCTTGAGCTACTTGTGTGTGTTGACTTGTGTGCATGCTGGTCGGTAGGTGTGCTTGGAATGGGCTGTGGTACAGGAGGTTGGGTCTGGGTGGAGGAAGTTGGAGGGGGGAGGCTAGACACAGGGACAATTGCTGCCATCAGTGCTGAGGCCAAAGATTGCAGGGTTTGCTGAAGGACAGCCTGACCAGAATGAATGCCCTCCAGGAATGCATTACCGTGTTGCAACTCTCGTTCTACACCCTGGATGGCATTCACAATGGTAGACTGCCCAACAGTGAGTGACCTGAGGAGGTCAATGGCCTCCTCACTGAGGGCAGCAGGGGTGACTGGGGCAGGGCCTGAGGTGCCTGGGGCGAAGGTGATGCCCACCCTCCTGGGTGAGCGGGCATGGGGCGAACGCTGAGGGGCTGCTGGGAGGGCGGTGCTGGTAGGGGAGGTGGCGGCTGTACCTGTAGAGGTGGGGGCACAGATGGTGCCGCCACCACCAGGGAGCCCACATCGTCGAACGAGTCTGTGTCGCTGCTTGGTGATCCGGTAGCCGACGTGAAGCTCCCCTCGCCCTCCGTCCCACTGGTGCATTCAGAGTCCGTGGTGTGGCCCTCCATGGCCATGTGGGATGCAGCTCCCTCGTGCTCTGGTGCCACCCTACCTCCACCTGTTGATGCTGATGTACAAAAGGACAGGGAGAGCAGACAAAGAGGGGGAGACAGAAGAAAGAGGGTTTTAGTGCATGGCATACCGCTACCGTTGGTGGACAAGACAAACGCAGCAGCCCCTTGCATTACGCCGTGCTCCTGCCCTCTGCACATGCAATTTCTGGGATATGGCCTATATGGCAATGGTGGACATCGGCGCACATGGATGCCACTGGGGCAACTATACCTCGACTTGGCACTCTGCTGAGGTGGGGTGGAGTGCCACATGGCCTACATTACGGAGGGGCCTTGCCTACCGAACTCGCCCTGGCCTAGGGACACCCACAGCCCACCTCCACCACCCAGACACCTCCACTGCACGCAAAGTCCGCAGAATGAGGTTGTACTCACCCCCTTGGGTCTGCTGTGATGCCCTCAAGCGCCCATCCAACTCCGGGTAGGCCACCGCCAGGATCCAGAACATCAGGGGGGTCATGGTGCGACAGGCACCCCTCCCACGTTGGGAGGCCATCCCCAGCTGAGCCTCCGCCGTCTTCTTGCTGCAGCGGCGAATGTCCTCCCATCTCTTACGGCAGTGGGTGCCCTGTCTCTGGTGGGCCCCCAGGGTCCGGACCTCCTTGGCGATGGCACGCCAAATGTCCCTCTTCTGGTGGGCGCTGACCTACATGACATGAACAAGGAAAGAGGAACAGTCATTACCAACTGCACCGTCGTTGTGAGTGGCCCCCTCCCTACTCTGGCCATGTGGCCCATACATTCCCATGCATTAATGTTCTATGGACTCTGCCCCCTTCCCTCTTCCAACCAGCCTCTCCACCCAGGCCTAGCCCATCCAACGTGCTCCCTGTGTACTAACCAGTTGGTCTGGAGGACCGTAGAGTAGCGTGTACTGGGGGAGGACTCCGTCTACCAGTTTCTCCAACTCCTGTGCAGTGAAGGCAGGGGCCCTTTCCCCAGACGCAGCAGCCATCGTCGCTTCCAGACCGAGGTCACAGCAGCACTAGCAGTGTAGGTCCTCTCCTGTCGAAGGTCAGGTATCTAGTGATTGAACAGATAGAAAATGGCGGTGACGTCCGCGGCGGTGACGTCCGCGGCGGTGACGTCCGCGGCGGTGCGCATCATCACCGCCAGCGAACCTGTTCATTGGCTCCTGGGACCCATAGGGTCCAATGTTAACCAATGCAGCATTGCGCCACGGTCTATGACCGCCTACCGCGATGGTGTGTGACGCCAGCGCTGTTACCCCACAATCCCATTGTCCCACTTTAGAGGTCAGGCAGCCGCCATTTCAGGGGCCCACATGGCTCCATTTACTTCTGCGTCACACATAGCTAGGCCTACACTCAACACACATACAGGAAGGGTTTTGTGAGTGGTGTAGGCTTGTGTGTGACTGTGGGTACATACCTGGATGAATAATGACTGGTTCTTCGCTGTTGTCCTTCGTAGGCACCGTCTGCTGGGACATATGAGAAGATGGCGGAATCCTCCGGTGTACCGACCGCAGGTGGACCTGTTGACAATGGAAGAGCGACATGTCATCGTAACCTACCGGTTTCACTGTGTCACAATCCAGGAACTATGTACCCAGTTGGAGCCAGACCTGATGTCACCAATCCGCCATCCGACTGGAATCCCCCCTGACGCGCAGGTGCTGTCAGTGCTCCATTTCCTTGGAAGTGGGTCTTTTCAGACAACTGTTGCCATGGCATCAGGGATGTCCCAGCCTATGTTTTCCAACATGTTGTCCAGAGTGTTGTCTGCCCTGCTGAAACACATAAGGAGATACATCATTTTCCCTGAGGTGGAGGATTTGCCTACAGTGAAAGGTGACTTCTATGCCCTTGGACATATCCCCAACATCATAGGTGCTATTGATGGTACCCATGTAGCTCTGGTCCCCCCCCACAGGAGTGAACAGGTGTACAGGAACAGGAAGAGTTATCATTCCATGAATGTCGAGATGGTCTGTTTGGCAGACCAGTACATCTTGCAGGTAAATGCTATGTTCCCTGGCTGCGGAATAGCAGCATCCCTGATATGATGGGTCAACTCCAGAGGCACCGTGTATGGCTATTGGGTGACTCTGGTTACCCCAACCTTTCGCGGCTATTGACCGCAGTGAGGAATCCCATGACTAGGGCAGAGGAACGCTACAATGAGGCCCATGGGCGGACTAGGAGGGTGATCGAACGCACCTTTGGCCTCCTGAAGGCCAGGTTCAGGTGCCTCCATATGACAGGTGGATCCCTATTCTACTCACCAAGGAAGGTGTGCGACATCATCATCGCCTGCTCCATGCTCCATAATTTGGCTTTGCGACGCCAGGTGCCTTTTCTGCAGGAGGATGATCCAGATGACGGTGTTGTAGCAGCTGTGGAGCCTGTGGACAGTGATGAGGATGCAGCTGATGAAGAAGACAACGACAACAGGGAGTCATTCATACAGCAATATTTCCAATGAGACACAGGTGAGAACATTTTCATTTTTAGCATTACATTAACATTCACACGTCTACCTCTATCCTGTTTTTTGATTTGAGTTAACATTTGGTAACTGAGCTGTACCCTTCCATTACGGTTTCACAGGTGTGGTTACCTATGTGTCAACTGCTTGCATCCTTCAAGGGCTTGTGATGTGTGACATAGGTATGTTAACTTTAGAATGGTACACCCATTATGACACTGTCATTGATAATACATTTTTACTGAATCACAGACTGACTCCAGATTGTTTTGTGTTTCAAGGGTGTTTATTGAAGTGCTCAGAAATGGGAGGGGGTTGGAAAATGGTGATGGGTGATGGTGGAGGAATGTCCATGGCAGAGTCCAGTCTATTAGTCTCACAGGTGCACTGCCCATCTGGGCATAGGAAGTGGAGCTGGGGGACAATCAGGGTGGTCTCATTTCCTGGCGGGGTCTTGCCATCTTGCTCTGTCCTGTTCCTGGATCTCAGGGACCGCTTGCGTGGTGGTCCTCCATCTGCAGGGGGTGGGGTGCTGGTGTGGTGGTCCTGTGGCAGCGCGTCCTGTCCACTAGCGCCGGCGGAGGTGGTGGGCATTTCATCGTCCTGGCTATTGTCAGGGGCCCCTTGGAGTGCCACGGTGTCCCTCAAGGTCGTCTGTATGTCCTTCAGCACCCCTACGATGGAGCCCAGGGCGGAGCTGATGGTCCTGAGCTCCTCCCTGAACCCCAAATGCAGTTCGTCCTGCAGGCGCAGGGTCTCCTGCAACTTGTCTAGAACCGTTGCCATCGTCTCCTGGGAGTGGTGGTATGCTCCCATGATGGAGGATAGGGCCTCGTGGAGAGTGGGTTCCCTTGGCCTGTCCGCCCCCTGTCGCACAGCAGCCCTCCCAGTTCCCCTGTGTTCCTGTGCCTCCGTCCCCTGGACCGTGTGCCCACTACCACTGCCCCCAGGTCCCTGTTGTTGTTGGGGTGGTGGGTTACCCTGGGTGGCTTGTAGTGGTGGACACACCGCTGTTTGACCTGTCCTGGGTAGGGAGGTTTGGGCCCGCTGGGTGGGTGCTGTGCTGGTGTTATCGGAGGGTGGAAGGTCAGTGTTGGGCTGTGCCTGTGCAAGGGGAACCGACTGTCCCGAGGCCCACGATGGTCCGGGCTGGTCATCAGGATCCAGTAGGGCAGGGCTGCTCTCGTCACTGTGGGCCTCTTCTGGGGGTGGAGTGGTGTTGTCTGGACCCTCTGGTGTGGTGACGGTCCTTCGTGTTCCTGCAGGGGCATAAGAGCATGATTATTGCATGTGTGTGTGTCATGGTGTGCAATGGATGGGTGTTTGTGTACCCCAGTGCAAGCATTCCGGTGTGTGGGTTTGTGTGGTGATGGTTGGGGGGGTGTACTGGGTATGTGCAGTGGGCATGCTTTAGTGAGGGGTGTCCATGCTTAGTTGTGTCATGCAGGGCTTGGGGTTGGGATGGGTGGTTGGTGTCATGGGTACATTAGTGAGGAGTTGTAGTGATAGGGGAGGGTGTGAGGGTCGGGGTGTGTGATAGCATGCAGGTAGGGTGGGGGATATGATAGTTACGAATTGACTTACCAGTGTCCCATCCTCCACCGACTCCTGCGAGGCCCTCAGGATGCAAGATGGTCAAGACTTGCTCCTCCCATGTTGTTAGTTGAGGGGGAGGAGGTGGGGGTCCGCCGCCAGTCCGCTGTACCGCTATGTTGTGCCTGGAGACCGTTGATCGCACCTTCCCCCGTAGGTCGTTCCACCTCTTCCTGATGTCCTCCCTATTTCTAGGGTGCTGTCCCACGGCGTTCACCCTGTCGACTATTCTGCGCCATAACTCCATCTTCCTGGCTATTGATGTGTGCTGTACCTGTGAGCCAAATAGCTGTGGCTCTATCCGGACGATTTCCTCCACCATGACCCTGAGCTCCTCCTCGGAGAAGCGGGGTGTCTTTGGCGTGACATGGGGTGGTGTGTGTGATGTGTGGGGTGGTGTATGTGGTGATGGTTGTGGTGAGTGTAGTGGTGTGTGGTGTTTTGTGCGTGGATATTGTGTGGGTGATGGTGTTGTGTGCCTCTGTGTAGTGGGGTTGTCTATTCTGTGCTCTCTCTCTTTCGCCTTCGTGTCTAATTTTTGGGCGTAGGGGTTTGTGGGTGATGTGGGTGTGTGTTTTATATTGTATTGGGTGCGTGGGAGTGTTGTTTGTATGTGTATCAGGTGTGTGTATTTGGAATTGTCCAATGTGGTGGTGTTTTGTAGATGTGTGTGTATTTGGAGCGTGGCGGTGTGTACCGCCAATGGAATACCGCGGTTGAAAGATCGCCGCGTGGATTCGTGAGTCGTAATAGCATGGGCGTGTTTCTGTTGCCGTGGAGGTGGAAGATTTGTTTCTGCCAGTTTATCAATGACCTTTGGTGTGGCGGTGTTGTGTGGGTGTCTGAATTTCGGCGGATTCCAAGATGTGGGTCATAATAGCTGTGGCAGAATGCCGCCGCGGCGGCGGTGTATTGGCGGTCTTCTGCACGGCGGTAAGCGCCTTTTACCGCCAATGTTGTAATGACCCCCATAGTGTTGTGTAGCCATTTTAATTATAGCTTCATATATGTTATTTTAGCAAACCAGGCCTGCCGCTGTGCACTTTAACCTAGATATATTTTATTCAGCTTCACTTATTATTTTAACAATAGCCACATTTGCCGTCTTGTTTAATTTTTCTCTATCTAGCTGTTCTTTGCCTAGGTCAGCACTGCGTTCTTAAACAAGACATTTCTTCCACTCTGTGCTTTTATCAAGGCTGCAGTAAGATAGGTTGCCAGTAAAGGTGGTAGCTCTTTGTCTCTGGTGTTCCTAGAAACATACACATCCTTACGTAGGGACATTTTCTTAGCACATCAGCTGTTTTATTATAAAAACACTTCTGTGTCCCATACATGTTAGAGGGAGATTCCAGCCAGATGACCACAACTGTATGCTGATTGCTGAACGCTTCACTACAGCTGCTTCTGTAGACTACAGGCCTCTTGCTCATGTATGAGGGATGATGTCTTCCCAGGGGAACCTGAAGGGCAGAACTCGAGATTAACATGCTGTGCTCTAACATAGCCTAGATAGGAATCATTTAAATGACTCCAGTGACAACATGGTAGCGCTATTTTATCCTTTATTCTCCTTGTCACAATTTTAATCCTGTCATGCTTCATCGTCCTGGTTATTGCAGTACATGCTTTCTTATCTAAGATGCAGTTGCTTCATTAAAACCTTATTGAAACATACTGCCTCTGATTGTCCTTGTGTATGTGAGACTAATGTAAACGAGAGAAACGGATGCGATATGAGTGACCACGATTTTCCTGAGGAGTCATGCGCTCAGCTGCCCAATCATCCCTGCTCTTGGGTGGAGATGAGGCACTGCTAGTTAGCCGGAGCAAAACGTGGATTGGGCCGACAGGTATCACCTGTACTGGGTTCAGACTCAGTCCCCCACACCGCAAGTGATTCTGCCGCTCAAATCCAGCAGTCTCATTAGAATATTGAGAGCCTAGGCGACAATAGAGAGTTTACATTTTACATTAATCACTTTCATACTTTTTGTGTTGAGATGTCTTATTTCGAACTTTCATGGACTAAAATTTACATTGCTGTTCAATAGCAATGACAGGGGAAAATCTTCTCAACATTAACAGGTATTGCACCCCTGCCACAAGAAAAAAACAGTCCATAATCATGAATATTCCTTAGAACCCTACATGAAAACTGAACTTTACTTAAAACTTCTGATTGTGGACTCACCTTTTTCTTTCGAACAACTCTCTCCTTCCTTTCCATCCTCTGCATGCCTCTTCTCTCTGAGGACATCCTACTCTAAGTCACATTTATGTTTTGCCTTAACTCCTATTATTGTATATGTGCAAATTGCCCACACCTCATTTCAAAGATTACAACCTCTTCTTTAAAAACCATACCCTGCATCCTAACAGTACCTAATATTCCGTAGCTCATTTATTAAAATCAGCAACCAATGAATGACTTCACACATCTCCCCACACTACAGATCAAAGCTAACTCCTATTAATTTAGCCTCCCACATAGACACAGGAGTAAGTTCTTGGCATGGTTTATTTAAGGGTGCAAAACTAATCCCAATAAACTAAAACAAGCATTTGCAATGCAACGGTTCTCGCGTTTGCTCGAGTTAGAGCTATTCATGTTTTAAACCCCTAACCGGACTTTTCTTGGTACATGAACTGAAAAGTAAAACAGTTTCACATAAGCGAGCCCATGGCTACCATGAAGCGTGACAGAGACCCACAAAAGGAAAGAGAAGTTCGCTCGCAGTGAAACGTATCAGCAAAAGTGCATTATCCATGTAACCGTCAAAAGTGCAATTAGCCGTGTAACAAGGTTGATGCCATGCAAAGCGCTCAACTACTGCCCAGCGAGTTCTCACTGCCTGCGAAATAAAGAGAAAAAGTAGTCCAGACACCATATGGGAAACAAGGAGCCTCGTATGGTTTCAGTAGTTGCCCGGTGCCCTTGAGGAGGGTAAACACAGGAAAAGGCATGACATGTGCATACCTTCCACTAATGAAATTAAGTGAATTGTAAAAAGCAAGCCTACGAACCAACCAAACTCATGGGCGTGGTTAAAAGCCCATAGGCAGATTACACCAGGGACAGAGTGCTTTGCGCTCAAGCCTAAAAGACTAACCCTCAGTTCCACAGCAGAATGGCGTCTGGGGTAGAAGGTGCTATATAAATGCAATCACAGTACAAATATAACATATAACCCACACTAATAGTAGTATCATAACACTTAGCAGTCAGGGAGTCGAACGTACTTCATACACACTGCATAACAATTCCCTTTCTGCTTGATACTCTTACGTTCACATAAGCCAAAACAGCTGAGGAGCATGACCATCACACACTATTGTGCCATTCCACAGCAAATAAACAACCCATCTGACAGAAACTTCTAACATCCGTTCTTTTCTGTCCATGCCAGCCAGCGCTGATCCGAAGACAACTATCCTTCAGTCACTTTATGAGTTCACTCCTGGTGTGTCGATGATGTCTTCACAGAAGACGGGTTTCAAGCCCTGCTGATCTTGTCATGGGGCAATGTCTGTGACAGATCCGCACCTATCTTACTTGTGGTGTTTGGCACACAGCCACAACCCGAAGCCATGCTCTGGGTGCTGGGCCATGCATCTGAAGGCTTTGAGGGAGCAGTCCCCAAAGCTGATGGTGGCCTGGCACACCACTCAGTGCAGGTTGAGGTCTCGGTTGAGAGGAAGGCACCAGGACCGGTCAAGAAGTCCAAAGTCATCGTTGTCGCTCCACTCAAAGTCCTCGGGGCAATCAGGTAAGTTGAGGCACAAGAAAAAAGAGTAAGAAGTTGAAACGCTTTGACTTACCCTCATCCGTTGGCTGATGCGACAGAGCATCGTCATTCTAGGACTCGTTCTTCAAACCTGTGCCTGGGCCGACTCCACGCCTCCCTGAGGCAGAGCAACCCCTGCCCAACTAAAAGAATTTTATGAGGCCTTGTGTTTCATTTTTGGGCAATCTGACCTTACTGGAACGCCTTCAGGCCCTGCAGGGTTGGAGGGGGCCCATCAGGTTCATTGCTGGCGGCTACGACCTCAGCGCTAATGGTCTGGTTGTACCACCTCAACCTTCTCTGGTGCCGGTCCCAATGCTGATGCTCCTAAAACCCACTGACGGCACCATCCCCATTGAAATCGTCAACTCCTACAGGCAGCCGGAAGGGGCATTGCCCAACTCTGATGCCAGCAGGAGCTTTGTCTCCTTGCTCGGATCCTGAGCCCTATTCAGCTGGGCTAGGCTTCAGGAAAGAATAGGAGAGGTCACTGGACCCTTTAAAATACCAGCCATACAAAGAAGAAATGGACTGACGGGAACACTTGGGTGAAGCCAGTGGACTGGACACATCTCCAGATACTGGTATGCTTTATCTCCATACTGTGACTCAGAGGAGAGAGCCTCTTATGTAATGGTGGTGAGGAGGAGGGCTGAGGTCCTGGACCATCAACTACCCTGGATTGCAGTCAAGACAAATCTCTTGACAGAGGTGATCCAACCGGGAGCTTCCATCTCCGAACTGCTACTCCCATTCAATGATGCCCTCACGGACATCTTTCTGGGTACCTGGTCCAAACCCATCACAGGGGCTCCTGTGAATAGGACAATTGCCCACTGCCGTCGCTTGCACCTGGGAACCCAAGTTTCCTGATGCAACACCCCACCCCGAGTGCTTGGTGGTCCAAGCCTCCACTTACCAAGGTACGTTCCCTACTGCTCCCCCAGATAGGGAATCCAAGAGGCTGGATTCATTTGGGAAGAAGATGTTTTTTTCTGCCTGCCTTGCGTTGCGGTTTGTGAACACTACATGCCTTTTTGGTCGTTATTCCCACAAGCTGTGGGACGCGGTTGCACAAGTGTTGCTACAGGTCCCGGACGAGGTCTTGGCTGTACTCTCTCAGGCTGTTGCCAACGGGAGAGACACAACAAAGTTCACGATTCATTGCAGACTGGACACGACCGACTCACTAGGCAGAGTAGTTTAAATGACAGAGGCACTAAGGCGCCATGCCTAGCTGAGGACATTGGGCTTTTTAAGGGATGACCAGACTTCCCTGATGGCCATGCTCTCAGATGGTACTCATCTCTTTGGAGACAAGGCAGATTTGGTACTCAAGTTGTTCAAGGATTCTCGTGCTATGGCCAGATCCTTCGGCCACGCAGTGGCCCTTCTTTACCTTCACTCTACCTTTTGCTCCTTTTTTTGCTACAGAAGGGACTTCCAACCATGCCAATTACTGTCCAGCCACCGTGCCACACATGCTGCTCAGCCTCTGCGTGGCTGAGGACACGGGATCCACCAACCTCATGGGTCAGGTGGCCAGTGGTCTGGTCAGTCTGCCACCCCACTTCTGCATCTCAAAACTCCTAATCTGCCTGTCTAGCAACAAGGACACCCAGTTTTTGGCAGAATTCACCATCACCTGCCTCACTGGCAATCCATTACTTTGGACTGGTGGGTTTTGCAGACTGTCCGAAGGGGCTATTCCCTTCCCTTCAAGACTACCCTTCTGTCACCATCTTACTACCGGAAGACAGAAGATCATTTATCGCTTCTCTGTGAGGACAGTGCAGCTGTCTTGGCCAAGGGAGCCATAGAGAGGGTTCCTGTCTCTGAAGTAGGCTGTGGTTGTTATTCCCGCTACTATCTGGTCCCAAAAAAGGACAAGGGTCTTAGCATTATCATAGACCTATAAGCCCTCAATCTCTTCACAAGAGGAAGAATTTTGAAACGCTCACATTGGCTGAGATCTTGTCTACCCTGGACCCATGAGCCTTATTGGTAGCGTTGGACTTCCAGGACGTTTATCTTCACATCCCCATCCTGCATGTCCAAAATAATTTACTTGCGGATCATGGTAGCCCACAACCACTTTCAGTTTAACATGTGCCCTTTTGGCCTTTACAGCACCCCTCGGGTGTTCACCAAGGTGATGGTGGTGGTTGCAGCTCATCTGCGGAGGTCGAGAGTATCCGTCTTCCCCTATCTCGAAGACTGGATGTTGAAAGCAGGTTTGCCCCAGTCAGTTGTCTCCCATCTCCAGACTATGGCAAACCTCCTGCATTCCCTGGGGTTCACTATAAACATGCCAAAGTCACACCTGACTCCCTCTCATACTCTCCCTTTCATCTGAACTGTTCTGGACACAGTGCAGTTTCAGGCTTATCCTCCCAAGCAGCGAGTCCAGGATATTCAGGCTAGGATACTGATGTTTCAGCCTCTATCCTGGATTTCAGTGAGACTGACTCTAAGGCTGCTGGGCCTCATGGCTCCTGCATCCTGCTGGTGACACATGCCAAATGGCATATACGGTCTCTGCAGTGGGACCTGAAGCTCCAGTGGGCACAGTGCCAGGGGAATCTATCCAACATGGTCCAAATATCAGAGGGAACTGCAAAAGACCTGCACTGGTGGTTAAATAACCACGGCTAGGCCTGAAGCAGATTCTTTCCCTGCCCCACCCATACCTGCCAGTTGTGACAAATGCATCACTCCTGGGATGGGGTGGCCATTTAGGAGAGGTGGAGATCAGAGGAATCTAGCCTCTGGTGGAAGCGGCACTCCACATCAACATGTTGGAGCTCCTTATGATCAGACTGGTATTGAAAGCCTTCCTCTTTCAAAGGAACCATAGTGCAAGTGTTCAAAGAAAACACCATGGCCATGTAGTATTGCAACAAACAGGGCGGGATGGGGTTGTGCACCCTTTGTCAAAAAGCTCTTCGTCTTTGGACATGGCTGAAACAGAAGGGCTTATCCCTGGTGGCTCTACATCTGTCAGGCTCTCTCACCTGGAGGTTGTGAAAAGTCTCTCTCAGCAGTTGGGAGGGGCTTGGTTCGATCACTTCGCCTCCACTGAGAACGTGCAATGTCAGCAGTTTTGAGCGCTGGAGTTTTCAGAGTGGCACTTGCTCAAAGACAATTTTCGTCTTAATTGGAATTCAGGCCTCCTGTATGCCTTTACGCCCATACCACTCCTGCCCAGAGCTCTCAACAAGATCAGGAAAGACCGGGCCCAAGTAATCCTTGTGGCTCTGGACTGGACACGGAGAATCTGGTATTCTGAGCTGCTGGTCATCGATCCTCTGATCAATCCGCCTCTTCGCGATGATCTTCTGTCACAGCATCAGGGGATGGTTCTTCATCTGAACCTGTCCACTCTCCGCCTTCCAGCCTTCTTGCATGGAGATTGAGCGGCGTCAGTTGACAGCTTTTGACCTTCCTCCTGAAGTCTATAATGTCATCCTGGCAGCCAGGCATCGCCCAACAAAAGTGGCATATGCCTGTCGTTGGAAGAAATTTGTGGCATGGTGCACAGACAAATCTGTTGATTCCTTTTTTCCCCTCTTTCTGAGATCCTACTGTTCATTCTTTCACTTGCTCAGTTAGGCTCTGTTTTGGGCACTCTGAAGGGCTATTTATCTGCTAAATCTGCTTTTTTGGGGTTGCTCGATCAACTCTTCTTGTTCAAGTCTCCTATTGTACAGAGGTTCCTCAAAGATCTTACTCATCTCTTCCCTCCATCCCGATTCATTATGCCCTAGCGGGATCTTAATTTGGTTCTGACCTTTTTGATGTGGGCTCCTTTTGAGCCTCTCCACAACTGTCCCCTCAGGTTTCTCACAATGAACACAGCCTTCCTTTTGCCCATTACATCTGCCTGCAGGGTGAGTGAGCTGCAGACCTTAACATCTAAGTCACCCTACCTCTCTATTTATCCTGACAAAGTGGTGCTTTGAACTAGGGCCTCTTTTCTGCCAAAAGTGATCACACCTTTTCGTGTAGACCAGTCAATCACCTTGCCTATTTTTTACACATCCCCACATCCTTCTAAAGAAGAGCAGAGTCTCCACCACCTGGACCCAAGAAAAGTGTTGACGCTCTACCTTCATCGTACAAAAGAGTTCTGTGTGGATGACCTACTCTTCTTATGGTATGTGGGTGAAATAAAGGTCAGGCTGTGAAGAAGTGGACCATCTCTAGATGGGTCATACCCTGCATCAAGATCTGCTATGCACTGGCCAAATAGCAACTCCCGAGGGCTTGTGCGCTCATTTTACCAGAGCTAAAGCTGCGGCCACTGCATTAGCACGCAGAGTTCTGGTCCTGGATATCTGTCAGGCAGCAAAGTGGGCATCTCTGCACACGTTTACCAAACCCTGCTGCCTGGACAGTCAGGTCCGTAGGGAAGGGCACTTTGGCTGTTCAGTCCTTCAGGCCTTTCTTGTTTGAAATTGGTTCGCAGACCCACCTTCAGGGACGATATTGCTTGGATATCTATTTAAAGGTGAGGAATCCGCAGCTATAAGTCTCCTTCAGATGGACAAGTTACTTACCATCGGTAACTCATTATCTGGTAGAGACTCTGTCTAGCTGCACATTCCCCACCAACCCACCCATCCTTCCCGTTCTCCGAACAGATTTCTGGGGGCTAGAGTTCCTTTTCAGGATCATAGTTTTGACACACCAGTTGTCAGTGTATGTCATGGCTCTGAGCTTCTTGTGTGGAAAGTTGTGAAAAGAAACTGACGTTGGCACACCTGGATGGCACCTATATAGGTACCGTGATGTCATTTCTGGTGAAGGTAATGCTGATGATGCAGACGGGGCCAATTGATGCCTCCTACCGGTGTGCAGGGGTACTGATCATGAAAAATCTTACAGATCCAGTCTGATGGCTGGGGAGAATACAAAGGTAAGGAATCTGCAGCTGAATATACCCTCTACTAGCTAAGGCATTACTGAAGGTAAGTAACTTGTCCATCACCAACTGAACCGAAATTGAGTAACTGAAGTGATCTGTCAAATTTCTCTGGTCAATGGAGGATTTTAATCCACTATTGCAGGTCCCAACTATCTACATACAATGACTGCTTCTTGACATCTCACAATGACGATCAGATATGTGGTAATGCTACAATGTCCATCCCAGCAAATTCCTCCACCATTTCTCCTGTTACCTATGCTTGCTTAGGATCATTAACTTTAAACAAAATATTTCAGAATGGACAACCCGTGAAAAGTAGCCAGCTAAGTGGACTATAAACATAGGAAGTACCATCAAGGGACCGGCAGAGCTCCTCAACTGAAAATTATAAACTGCACTCCTCTCCCACAGTTCTTCATCTATCACACTGCTAAGAGCTATGTCCCATTGTACGATAACTCCATCTCAGTGGTCCTCACGCTCAACGTGGAAGCACTTCCCACACAGGCTAAAAAAAACACAATACACCCTACACAATGTAGCGCAGTAGCTATGTAAGCAAGTGCTTCAGCGCCCACACAGGGTTAGTAAGCATAATATAAATATTACAATACAGTACAAGATATTCACAACTAATCAGCCATACTGAAGAAGGGCTAATACTAATAGGTCCTCAGATCATAATGCCTCTCCCCTCACTCAATATGCTATACAACTGGCTTTTATGCAAACTGGGGAGGGTCAAAACAACAGCACAAATTGTCTGTCCAGATGTGGGAACACTGTTAGGAAAAAAAATATCACAATGCTTCACGTGGCTGACAATGAGGGTGCCTGCTCATCATATTGTGAGAATTGTTCTGAACTACATGGGAGAACGTTAGTCAGGTGGCAATTGCTACTCATAGTTGATGATCACTTCACATACCTGGAAGTAGAAAATAAGAACACTACGTCAGATGAGGCTGTGATACCTAAGTACAAAAAAAAAGCATAGGCAGACCTATAGGTCTCATCTTTGTATCTCGCTTTTGGGCCTATGCTGTACAGCACTGGCTATAAGGGAAAAAAGTTGGAATGACCCGGCTGCTACTGGCTGTTGCGATATCTTGTAGCCGTTTCCATGAGTCACTATGCTTGCGCGCACATATGAAATGATAAAGGTGACGTTTTTATTTGCTGATACAAAATGAATCAGTAAATTAAAAAAATGGAATTGGAGTAGCCAAAGGCATTCTGTAAATGCAGAGGAATGGCTATTTCCTGTCTGACCCTTCAAGTACATAAAATATTTTTTAAAGGACCGCAGGGGGTTGGGGTGCAAAAGAGGAGCGGGCAGGGGGCAAACAGCTAAGCAAGGTGGAGGCAGGAGGGGAAAAGCAGCACACAGGGAGGCAGAAACACAGGGTCAAAAGAAGAAGCAGACTAGGAAAAAAGCAGCAAAGGGCATGGGGCGGAGGGCTTTGTTGGAGGGAAGCACAGTAGAGAGAGAGCAGCACACTAGGGAGAGAGCTGGAAAACACATGCAATCTCAGCGCGCTTAAGCAAAAAGTAGTTCCTTAAAAGACAGTAGTGAAAGGCCACAAATCAGCCAAACAACAGGATGGTAAAGAGGCTATGCTCTAGGAGAGGGACAAACACAAGAACAGGAAGGCAAGCCAAATTTTGGAATGTGAGTTCGGATTTCTCATACAAGAGTCTGGAGCCATTCAAGTAGGAGGTAAGTTCTTTATTTATTGTTCAGGTTGGTCTTTCTAAGGCTCTGGAGAATCATTTAAAATTATCAAGAAATAATATTAAATAATGTGAAGAGTATGATGCTTAAAACGTGAATTTTAATACAAAAGTTTGCTAGGCAATCATACTTAAATATACTAGGCCGGAAAAACTGAGGCACTGTCATATTGAAGGTGAAAATGTTTTCTTCTCCTTTATACAAATGTTTCTGTTTCCAAAAAGACCACTGTTAGCTAATGAATAGACTTGTTACTCACAAGGTTTTATCTGATGGTTCACAAATGGGAATGGAGACTTGAATGGGAGGATGAATCATGAGAACTTCAACAAAATAATTACACAGTAATACATAGCTGCAGTCTTAGGAGTTGCTGTTTGAATAATATTGTGTTGCTTTGAGAAGATGTTGGGTGAATGCTTTCCCATGGGCTCTCGAAAGCTGATTGGTCGACTGAAGAAAGGGTAAGCTACAAAAATTTACAACAATATTTTGACTGTTCATAATAGTGGCTGTTCCTAGAGTAAGTTAATCTTCCTCACTGACCCTTCACTCATTCCACATTACTTCCACTTTGCTTTGACACTCTACCGTGCTTCTGGAACTTTTCTTAATTAGACTTTCAGCTTTTTTTGATTATTTGATTTATTGAGCTGACTTTGTTACCAATTCTTTATGCTTTATGATTTCTCTTGGATTTCAGAACTCTTTAGGAGTTTCTGAACTGACACCTTTGATTCCTTCTCATATCTAGAATAGGCATTATTTTCTTTAAGGAACATGCTTAAAGGATGATTTATTGATTTCTTATTTTTGATTAATGATACTTGACAAAACTAATGACTGAGATTTATGAAATTGAACTTGTGCCTTTTGCCTTTAATAAAGATGATTTACTAAAATAATTGAATAATAAAACACTTCAACTCACACCAAACTCTCTTTATCCACTGATATAGTTTAGAAATTGTGATGATTTAATGTTATTTACAGCTCCTGATTCATCTCCATCAATGTCAAAGGTCCATTGGCCTGAGAAGGCGTAAGGCAGTAAGCGTTTAGCCCTGATGACAGTAAACTGAGACTTTAATTGAAACAATCCCCAGGCCAGAAGCTCCATTCTCCAGCTAAGTGTAACCAGCTTCTGGGCTTCACCCAGCACACAGGTAACAGCATTGCATGCATCACCACTGTAGGGAGTGTGGCTATTAGTTGTGTGGCCTGCACAAGTAATACAATTTCCCCTTACTGGGAACCAAGCACTCCACTGTAGAGCTTGACTATCTCAGGGTAGCGAAGTAGATCAGTCCAAGGCCTACTTACGGGATGTAGTAAGGGCTAATAATCACTATTCTCTAGCAAACAACACTAGTCACTAAATGATTGTCCAGTCAGTGCTTTTTCCTTAGAAAATAGTGCTTTTATTACACATACACTAGTAAATATATGCATTAATTTACAAATATATATAATAGGCAGATTTAAAATACCATAGATGGCATTACATAATCATCTTTGACCTCCTAAAGGGTCATGCAACAGTATATACACCTTATTGGCTTGGCAAAGATTCAAGATCAACAACCCATATGTCAAATACACTATACATTGAATGAATGCAATAATCAATAATAATCATATGTAAATGCATTTATTAATGTTACTAAAGCATTTTCACCTTGATCCGTAATCACTGTCAATATTATTACATCAATAAAGTATTTTGATATGAAAATTACATGTCTGTGTGATTTTTATATACTTTCAAACCATATAATGTAGGGTCTGATTTCTAAATATTACTTCTGGGGAGCTGTTGTAACTCCTTCAGCCTCCATAACACTTTTCAGATTAGTTGGTGGTGACCCTATTCACCTGGTTGGGCCAACATAAGAGGAGAAAAACATGCAAATTAGTCAGTCCCACAGGGCATTATGAGGTGTTCCATTCTTAGGCAGTGAATATATTATTATCAGCACTCTTGCTGCTTTCAGGAGAACCTTGATGCTTTAAGAAGCCTCGGATTTCCTTAGTTTTTTTTTTTTTGCAGAGTCCCACTCCGGACACCCCAACACATGCCTCCCAGGCTGGAGGCAATGCAGGGAGCCCAGCCATGGCTCCCCCCCCTGGCTCTCCCTGCTGGCAGCATCTTGTCCACTGCCCACAGGAGCCTGCGGCTATTCTCCCTGCCCGCTATGAGCAGGGTGACTTTGCTATGTGGTAACTGCATTGCTGTCCCCAGACATTGGCACAGGGACCAGGGGACAGGACCACCAAAGTTGGGGAGGCACGACGGTGCTCCCCTTTCATTTTGGCATCTGTCCCTGGGGAGATGAGGGCCGGGCAAAAGTGGAATTGGGGATGGGGCCCTACCATGCCCCACCCTAGAGGAATTAAATAAATAAATCCTGTGCTGACCCATGGACCTTGGCCCACTTAAGGGTTTTAGGAGATGCAGCAGAGCCCCAAGAGCTCCATTTTCGATAAAAGAGAGGTAATCATGAAAATGTCGTAACATGGGCCCCATTTAGCCGATTAGCAGACCTCTCCTCCAAGGAAGTGTATTTCACAAGGAGCTGGTTTCACTGGCTCCCTACACCAGCTTTTCTCCTGATCTTTGTCTCTGGGTGCAGAAGTCCAGGGCTTTTCCCCAGCTGGTCGTCAGCCTCACTGGCATTTGGGGAGACCCAGTGGTCCTGGGGTCAACTGGGCAGAGTCCTGAACCCTGGGAAGCAGGGGGTTTCTCCTTCCAGTTGTTTATGACTGTTGCGGTCCCAGGATCCAGCAACAAGAAACACAAACAGCACCAACCAACAGAGCATCTTCCCCTTGTGCAAAACTTTTTTAAAGGGGGTAGAAGGTTCTTGAAGCCAGGGACCTCTGGCTAATCCTGGGGTGCCACATCACCTCTCCACCCCACCCAAACCCTTCTACATAGCATTCATGGACAGTTTAACATAGCATCATATAGAAGTCACGAGTCACTTCCTGAGGTCTCAGCTCTACCCATTGCTGACACCACTGCCAGGGCCTTTCCCACCAAAAGTTCAAAGAGGATCCCGTTCCTGTGTTGTCTCCAGTTGTCTGGGCTCCCAACTTTGTTCAGAGGGTCTCAACTGTTCCCATCCCTTATCCAGTGTGGCAGGTAATTAACAAATGCAGATGTTTTTATCTCCATCCTTTCCAAATCAGGAACTGGGTGAAGCACAGGTAATTACTCCCTTTGTATGGGGCGGCCTTTGTTTCTGCTGCTGGAGAGAAACATAATTAACTTGGGACAGCGAGGTGACAAAAGGCCTGGGCTCTGATCCTGGGCTGAGCCAGGGAAATATGACAATTCTGGATGACTAATAATTTGTACAGAAATCCTCTTGGAAATTGCAGAGTCAATTTTCTCCCACATGTTCCACCCCATTTGATATGTCAATGGACTTGTTAGGCCAAAGGGAAGCAAAACTGCACTCTTAGACAGTTTTCTCCCTATGTGTATAATAAAGTGTCACTGAATATGAAACAGTAAATCACACTGACTGGCCTGCCCCAGGTCAATATCTCACCCTGCAGTCCCAACTGCTAGACCACCTGTGTGCAGTTACTGGGCTATGCACAACAGTAGTCTAACAACTGCAGGTCTCACATGTATGTACATGTGTTAACACGTAACCAGCCAAGTGCTCCTTACCCTATTTGCGTCACAGCGGCCTTATCTTAAAAGGCAAACACAGGCAGTAAACATGCGCAGTCCCTTTGCCATATGATTACTGTGAGTGAAACACATATAGTGAGATTCACCCACAGTAAAATCCAAAACTGGGTGATCCAGAAAGCAAATAATCCGGGCGTACTGAATGGGCAGGATCCAATTGCACCAACCACATTCACACAGCATCCACACTCAACATTCAACAGCATGTCCACTCATCCCATGAATATATAAATGGATCATGTCACTACATCATCTCTTTTCCTTACACCCAGGACAAATATCAAACCAATGCAACATTGAACCTAAGACAACTTCACACACTTTCTCCACTTAGTGCGCCTATGCCCACAAGGACAGTACACTGCATCACACTGACTTGTACACACACAAAAGTGAGGCCTAGAGCTCCAACACAAATGCTAGTTGTCGGAGGTCATACAAAACAAACAGTGGTGATTTCCCACAACCTTGAGCTTCCCATGTTTTCAATTGATATGGGAGTAGCAATCCATCCCACCTTTATCCAACCAGTCAATGAATGGAACCATCCTGAGGCATTTCTACTGGTCTTCAACACACCCTATTGTGAATGAGAATAACAAATGTCAAAAACACAACATGGAAAGGTAATTCAAAGCAGAGGTGCCAATTTCCTAGATCATATAAATGGGTAACTGTGCTTGCGAAAGACTGACATCCAGGGGCAAAAATTCCAATTCCATTTAAAATAAGGCCCCTCACTGTGGCAAGAAGGAAAGCTACAGTGACAATGCAACAACAAACTTCTAGGACTACCAGAACAGTGTTGTACTTTAAGAGATGTTGAGGGAGAGATGAGACGGAATCCAATTCTTCACAAGACCAATATGAGGAGGACTTGTGCAACAAAATGGTGGTTTGAAAATGTGGACGGGAATGAAAGAGTGGTCAGGGAGCAGAGATTTAGTCAATGTCCGAAATCCTGATTTCTAACAGCAATAAAAGCAGGAGATAAATCAGCCTGTAAAGGAACCATGCCAATGCCATAGGTCTCAATATCATCTATAACCTGACAGATGACCCTGGTCTACCCATCCAGCCTCTGTGCAATGATTTCTTTTATGCCCCCATATTCTTCCTATTTTCACTCATTCTTCCTCACTTTCATTTGAGTTTAAGAGAGAGATGCCTTGTTTTAAAGGTTTTAGTGGCTACAGGCTCTTTATGAAAGAGCTGCACGCATACATGACAGACAACACACCTGCTCATAGATGCTTTACAGCATGGGCGAATTGGGCAAATGCCTAGGGTCCACATCCTTCAAGGAAACCCTGATTAAATTAGGGGGGCAAAGACAGTTCCTACCACAATAAAAGTACTGATAAAACTCACCTTCTTTTTCTAGTTTGGCAGATGAGCATGCTTACCAAATACTTAGGGCCTCATTGCGACTTTGGCAGTCCGACATGGAGACCCCCAAAGCTGTGGGAATGAGACCGATGTCATACCGACGGCCTCACCAGCCCTCCCCCTCCCCCGTCATATTACGATGTTTCCACCCGGCTAACCGACAGAAATATCGTACTATGACATTTCCGTCAGTCAGCCCAGCGGAAACAGTGCCACTGCAATGGACTTGGCTCCCTCGGCTGCAGACAGTGCACATTCCGAGGGTGCTGGTAGGGGGCATGGGCAAGGCAGGGGCCCCCCTGTAGCCTCCAGCACTGGCTTTCTGCCAGCCTTTCCATGGCAGTTAAACCACCTGGAAAGGCTGGTGGAAAGTGGACTCGTGATCAGCACAGCGCTGCTGCCATGGGAACCACAGTGGCTGACCACAACGCTGACAGCTGCCACCCCATCGGGATCTGTCATCCCAGCATTGGCGGCGGTCCGACCGCCAGGGTTGTAATCTTACGGTCGGACCACCAGGAATATCTTAGCACCACTGTGAGTTTGGCAGTTGTAAGACCGTCAAACTTGTAGTGAGGGCCTTAGTGTGCCCACCTAGCATCCCTAGTCTTAGCCCCTGCAATTTCAGGCAGTTGATGTCAAATTAAATTGAAAATTAATCTTTCTGTGTCATTTCTCTCTCCTATTTCACCTCTCATCTTTGACCTTACTTTACTCTTAGCCTCTATCTATCGCTACATCTCTATGTACCTGCATAATCCCTAGGACTACTACCTTTGACTACATCATCTAGCTTTCTTTTACTTCACTCGACTTAATCTTGCCACCTCTCTTATGACCTTGGCTATCTATTTATCACTCTGTTTCTGCCTCTACACCTTTCACTCTCATTCCTTTCTCTCTACTTCAACTGTCTATGTACCTCATTCCTCTTTATGTAACTCACTCCATATGACCACCCTGTACCTCTCCTCCATCTACTCCATCTAACAACTCCATCTCTATCTTTATGTGACGTCTTTATCTCTTCATGTCTCTACTACCTATTTTTTCAACCGCTCTCTGCTCGTTCGCTACCTTAGCATTCCCCCTCATCTCATGTTTCTCTCTATCTCACATCTCTCTCACTACCTCACCTCTCTCTACCTCACTGCTGACTACCTAACCTCTCAATTGACCTCACTGTTAGTTCACTGCCTCACCTCTCAATCTTCCCCTTAATCGCCTTCTTCCATCTGGCTACCTTAATTTCGCTACTTCCACCTATTTTTCTCTATCGTCATCTTTTTTCTCTCTAAGGCACTCGCTCATGTAGACACAAGTATATATATCTGGATCTCCTTCTCCATTTCAACTTACACCCACCACACCAGCTCTCTTGATCTACCACTTTCTTTTTAGATCTCTACATCACTATCTTTTTCCTATTTCTCCACCGCCTAAGCTATCTTTCTCTACCTCAACTCAGTTTCATGCATGTTTCTCCAACACCAGTTTGTGCCCTACACCACACCTCTCTCTAACCTTGACCTCGCTGTACCTTTCTTTCTTCCCTACTACTCTCTTTACCAGATCCATTTTCCATACCTCGTCTCATTTTGCTCTCTTTCTACTTTGCATCTATTTGTGTTTCCTCAAGTCTCTCTGTCTACCTCTCACTTTCTTTCCCTTTCTCTAATTCACCCCTTTTTCTATATTACCTCCCACTCTACGTCATCCCTTGGACTTCCAGGCTTCTCTACCTCTCTACATTTACTTCTCCCCACCCTCTACCTCACTCTAAACCTTTACCTATTTCTCTACCTCCCTTCATATATACCTTCATTTTTCTCTTTCTGCTCCCTTTATCTTTCCTTCTGGCTACCTCACCTTTTGCTATATACTTTTCTTCTCTCCTTAACTCTTATATTTTCTACATCATCTCTACCATCTTCTCCTTCTACTTCACATCCCTTGCTATACTGTTCTCTCTATGTTTCTAGCTTTCTCCTGTATTGTACCCATTACAGTTTCTCTTACTCAGCAGGGTCACAGGTAACTCTCTAGCTATAGATGTGCACACATATAAAGTGCAAAGGGACAATGCAGGGGAAGAGAAATTAGGAGAAACTACCAGATTTTAACTGATGAAACAGTGAAAATCCTCAAACAGCTCTTTGTTGTTCAGTGTTGCAGCAAGAACGTCAGCAGTGAAGGGGGATATGTTGATGATCACAAATGTCCGACAACTAAAGCTGCAATTACAAGGGAAACATCCTTTACCACAGAGGGCCTCATTACAAGTTTGGCGGTCCATCGACCACCATGGTGGCAGTGGCGGTCTGACTGCCTCAGGTTGGCAGTCAGATGACTGTATTGTGAGTCATGTGGGTCTATGGAATAAAAACCAGAATGGTCCCACTGGCACCGCCAGGCAGCACAGACCGCCATGATCACGAGGCAGCATAAACAGGCCAGCAGAGCCTGTGCTGCCGCCGGACACATTACAAGGTTGCACATTGCCAATGTGACAGTGGCGGTCCAACCATCACATCCCGGCAGACGGAAACGGGGAGGATTAAGGGAGACACTCATCTGCAGGCAGCCTTACACATCTGGTGCTGCCATGAAGCCCATCACACACATCCTACTGCTGCTGCTGATCCTCGAAGGAGACCAAAATCCATACCGCTGCAGGCACAACCGACCCAAGTACACACACCTACCTGCCTCATTCACCATTACAACAGATCATTGCACTGTCAACCACATGATATGGGGCTCACGCTACGGGCATCAAGTACACATCTCACAGTGTACACAGCTGGAAACAGACATAAAGAGGGACGCAGTCACAATACACCCCCTTTGGACAGGTCACTCACATTGCACATCAACACTACAAAAAACACACGTCTGACCATCTTAGGCACAGGGGACAGTGAAGGGTACACAACATTCTCTCACACATCACCAACATCACATATACAAAAACAACTCACACGCTCACATTGCACACATGCCACAGACTCTCATCACATTTAACACACATATGTATGGATGTGGCATGGAACACAAACACCACTACCATTAAACAACCCAGCAATAGACGCACACATCACACACATTACAGCACAATGGAAGGGCATTGGCATGCCCAATACACTGAGAGACAAACATACAAAGATCACTATGCTCCCATTACGTGCACAGTTGGGGTGGGGCCATCAGAAGCACTCAGGGAAGGAGGCTGCACTGGGACACATATCACTTTGCGCATGCCCATAAAACAATATTTGCACAGGAAATGGCACTACATCTATCTCATGGACAAATAACACGCCTATCTGCAAAATGTGGATGTGCAAGTCAACAAAGCACATACAACTCCAACTACATGGAACATACATCTACCACAACTAGCTGCAAGGTACACACAGCTAAATGGACACATGCACAGTCAAATGCAAACAAAGCTATTACAACTGGATATACCACATGTCTGCACAAACAAAACTCAAGCTGACATACATCAGATGAACACATAAGCCATATCAGGGGGACACGTCTAACACCATACATGCTCACATTGGACAACACAAGATGAAATACTTACCACAACAAACAGTGCACAAAATGCCATGACACCACCATTGCATGAGCACCCACAATATCCATACACTCAACATAAATTCTTGTCCCTAGGGTCATCAGCACTGCCCACAACATCACATACTGCAAACAGCAACAAGCAGGCTGAAACACACACCACAGTAGGCACACAACACAAGTCACTCAGCAATAATATACCAGTAGAAAAGGAATTGCAGGACAAAGGTGTACCCATTAAAACAACAACTGTTTGGGTTTATTATAACCAAATGAATTAGAATATACCCATTTGCTGGTCAATTTTTTTGTTCATAATAACTCAGTATTGTGCACAAACTTGACTTCTAACTGCCAGGGAACCTCCACAGGAATGGGAAGGTTAAGGTCAAACATAAAAAAAATCATATAGACATGGGGACCATCACCAGAAGGGGGTCGGGATTTGGAGACCGAGGGAGTGGTTGTCTGCTGTGTAGGGTGGATGTTGTGGGTGCGTGCTTCTGGGAGGTCTGCTTGTTTTTGGTGGTGTCTGTTGGGTGGGTGAATGAGTGTGTTTGAGTGTCTTGGAGGACTGTTAGGTCCTGGGGGATAGAGTGGTGGATGTGTGTGTGGCTGTTGGGGTGGTGACTGCGGGTATGCTGGATGTGCTGCATGTCTGTGTGTCTGCAGTAATGGTTCCTGTGAGTATGGTGTTTTGTGGTGGATGTCTAGGAGTTTGTTGAGGTGGTGTCTGCAGGTATGAAGGGTGTGGTGGGGGTGTTAGTGGGGGTGTTACTGAGTGTTGGTGTGGTACTTGTGAGTATGCTGGATGTGGTGTGTGTAATGCTGGGGCTGGTGGGGTGCCTGGGAAAGTGGTGACTTTTATTTTGTCTGTGGGTGTCTGTTGTTTGAGTGCGGGCCAGTGTGTTTTGTGATGCTTGTGTTTGTGTGTGCGGCTCTTGTGTGTTGATGTGGATGCCTGAAAATGTGTCTGTGTTCTTTGAATAGGTAGGAGAAAGGGGGTTTGTAGTGGGAAGAGGGAGGTGGAGTGGGACAGGAGGTGGGGGGTGACTGGCTGCCGTCAGTGTGGAGGCCAGAGCCTGAAAAGGCCTTGGTAGGCCAGACATTGCACCATGAATGCCTTCCAGGAGTACACTTGTCTGTTTTAGCTGACTTGCCAGTCCCTGGATGGCATTTACAATGGCTGCCTGACCCACAGAGATACTTCTCAGGAGGTCAATAGCGTCCCCACTGAGGGCAGCAGGGGTAACAGGGGCTGGGGTAGATGTGCCTGCTGCAAAGGAGACACTCACCCTCTTGGGTGAGCAGGCACAGCAAACTTGATGGGAAGTAACGGGGTGGTGATAGAACAGTGTGGCAGAGAATTATGGTACAGGGGGATTCCCCGATGGCGCTGCCACCAATAGGGAGTGTCCACTGGAGGAAGAATCTGATGATGATGATGATGATGTCACAGTCTCCCCCGTGGCACTCCCCTTGCCATCCAGGCCACTGGGTCTCTCTGTGTCGGTGGTATCTTGACTTGAGGTCCTGTGGCCAGATGCTTCCCCACTCAGCTATGCCCGGTCTCATTCGCTTGCCGGTGCTGATGCTGCAAAAACAATGAGAAATAGGGTCATCACATGTCCATTATCACACTTGAACAACAGCTCTGATTAGCACACATTACCATGATATCTTGTAGGCCCCAGTACAAAAACTCCACCTAAGTGGCCCATACATGTGCCATACCATATGCATGCATGCCATCTGAACTGTCAACAGCTGACCACATGAAAACCAGGATCTCAGACAACTACAATTGCATTGCTGCATGTGTGCTATCACAATAACCGTTCAACAAGTAGGAGACACCATCACCCTCAAAACTTTGCCCCATGGAGCAGACCTCAATAACCTGTTGGCTAATAATAGTAGGTCAATGCATTTCCACAAATCCCACATAATGTCATGCACACATCTATTTGTCATATACACGATGACCCAACAATAAGAAATGATGATACAAAATCATGCCATGTTGATGACACTAGTACAATATCCTGAAAAAGGTGACATGGAAATACCCATATCAAACTGGAAACATATCAACGACGCACACTTCACCAAGCGATATTTATCCCAATAGAGTCATGGAGATAGAATAAATTTTGCTCAGATAGGCCACATGCGGCTTGGAAATGGACACTGTAGGCATCATGTGCAATATGGCAGGGAGAAATGTCCCCAAAATACAAAACACAACGAATCAGCAAGCTGCAGGCTAATCAGCACTAATTTCTGGCACCCCTTACAATGACATACTCTGAGTGCATCAGTAGAAGCCATTAGTCCTTTGCATGTTGGAGAGACACACAGATTTGCAAATATTTGTAGATAGCACCCAACATGTTGCCCAACGGGATGCTTCATTGCTATCTCCATTTTGGTCATACAAACCCAGGCGTCTGTCTGTGGATGAATGCCTGTATGCAAACACATGTGATTTCAACATAACTGCAAGTCCCCCCTTGATGCATGCCAACAGTCAGGGCACAAACCTTACCCATTACACATGTGCAGTGCACTTTTCCACATGAGTCCCCATCAAGGGCATAGATATTCACATTGTGGCTCTAAACGCTAGTCCTACCTATCATGTCTCTCATTGCTACTACAGTTGTACATGCCAAATGACATGCTATTACAGGTGAGGGCATGAGTAAATAAGTGAGCACACTGTTCCTAAATTACAAGTAGAGAGATGATATAGGGCACTTCTAGCTTTAGAAGCTAAAACCCTCACACATCCATTGGATTTTATGCTTCATCCTCAGGTTTGCTCCTCGTTGGGCTGGCGCTGCAATGCCCAACGGGCCCCTGTGAGGGAGCTCTATACCGGAGATCTTTTAGGAGTGCGTGCCATCAAGGAGAGTAGGAAATAATTCAGACCTACTAAGTGAGACAGAGAGCTAGAAAGAACTAAAATTGGCTCTGGAACCACCCTACAACCAGTTTATTGTGAATGGTGGGTCTCGGTCACGGTTAAAAACAAGAGGAGTATCTGGGAAATAATGTTCCTCTACTCTAACAAAACACACGTATGCAAAGGACATTGACTTCAGCCCTACCTGTTAGGTCGACATGTTTCACGCCTCAGGCATCCCTAAGAATCAATGACGTTTCATCAGGACCAAAAAAAAGCCTTAGCTACTCAGGTAGGTCTCATAACAGGGGCCTCGTCAACAAATAGTGGCGATAGCCCTTCGGCCAGCATTTTTCCCATGATGTCCTTGCCTTAATTTAGGAGGGTCTTTCGCCAAGTCTGGCATTTTTTGCGTAGCTGTTCATGTAAGTTTCACTTTTTACATCATCCCATCAACATAGGTAGAGTACAAACTCCTCTATTACACATGGGTAACAATAAAGGGACTGGCATGGTGGGTACTGGTGGGTACAGAAAGTGTCTACCGTAGCCATGTGTGGACATGTGGACTAACAAATGCAGACTCATGCCACTTCAGGAGGTAGGTTTCTGTGTTATGTACCTGTACCACAGAAAACTCCTTTGGACATATGTGTCCATCCTACACAGATGGCATTCAAAAAACAAAGACATGTGTTGTACAGTTTCTGCTATGTGACCAAGCTACTGAGCAGGGCCAGCTTCAGTTCTCATGTAGCCCGGTGCAGCAATCTTTTTTGGTGCTCCCCACCCCATAACCACCTCCTTGGATTCCCTCACTACCGTCTGCATGCATTTCATTTATTTTAAAACATTTGTAAAGGGTGACTTTACTAATACACTCTGCTATCCACATAAAATTTAGTTATGTTCATTACAGCAGGCATATTAACCCTCTGTGCCACTTTACGGTGAGAAAAAACTGCCACTGGACATAATCTCTCTCTTGCAAAAACATTAATCACAAGAGTTATCTTGACATTTTAATTGCTTTCTGAAGGCTGGACGCACAAGAAACTTTTCAGCAGGTGCTTTTAAATGGCAGATTTTGTAAGTTATTGCTAAACACAGCGTCCCGCTGAGGTCAGCGCCCCCCATCCAGGTCAGCACCCAGTGCGGTTGCACTGCCCTAAAACCGGCCCTGCACCTGAGTCATAAATCATGTCCTCCCAGGAATCACACACTGTCTCCACTGTGGGACGGTCATTTATGCAATAAGCCTGCACAGGACAAAAATGACCTGTGGGAAAATGACAGCAGGGCTGTGGGAGTAAGGGACTTGTCATGAGTCAAAGACACACATTGACAATGATGCTAAGTGCAAATGTGGACTAGATTAGTACCTTACCTTTGTATCCATTCCTAATCTAATCAAAGGAATAAGGCATTCTGTGCAGGATTTTATACCTGAGCCTCGTGTTGCCCACATGACAGGATCTGCTGGGATGGAGGGAGTGGCCACAGTGCCATAGTTGTATAGCCACAGTGACTCTACTCCAGCCTAGTCTAGGACCCATACAGGGAGATACATTTGACAGGCCCTGGTCTCTGCAGGCTAAGCAGACAGAACCTCCATGACACCACATTCCCATCATTTCCATGCATGATAGTACATCTTGTAACCACCAAATTGGCATTTGGTGTGTGTGTGGCAACCTGAAGGGCAGAGTGAGTCAGGATATGCCTTCCAAACAACAGCTTAGCAAGGGCAGATGTGTAAAGAAATCTCTGTAGCACCATACACATTGCCCATTTTACTCACAACTGACTCATACAACATGCATGCTCATCTCATGCTGTTATGCACATATGTTGTCTGACATTTACAACAACCATGAGGAAAGACATGTCAATGGTTGGCAGCAATGTCTTTTCATCTAGTTACGTAATCCAACACAAGAAGAATCTAGGAAACCAAAAAACCCACACAGCACAATGTGAATGAACTTTACATATGGCACTGACCACCAAAACATGCACATTGTCCCTCCTATTGATGGCACACAGACTGCACTAACAGGCACATGAGTAGTAAACCTGCCACAAATGGCCACATTTTAGCCTGTGCAGAGGAAAAGGATGGTGAAGTATAGGGAAAACTCTGCACATATATACTTATCTGCTCCTCTGGTGCACCATAGAGCTGTCCATATACAGGGGTAGGACCTCATCCACTACCCTCTCCAGCTCCTCTGGAGAGAACGCAGGGGCCCTATCACCTGCTGGATATGGCATGATTGCTCCCAGAGGCGGTACACAGCAGCTCAGGTAGTGGATGTCTTGCTGGCAGCAGTGTTAGGAGTCAAGTGCGTAAATCTGCAGAACATGGCGGTCACGTCTGCTACATATGTGGTCATCACCACCGGTGGACACAGCCATTGGCCCACAACCGCCACAGGCAACAACGTTAGCCTATGGCAGTGTCCGCGGTGATAGAAACCGCTTACTGCCATGACGACTTCCGCCGGTGGTCGCAAGCAGTTCCTAATGTCCATTGGACTAGGTCAGGCAGCCACCATTTTGGCACCCTGAAATGCTGTACTGGACTATTTACACTGCATCACACCCAAAAACACGTGATGTTAGCTCACATACATCCTTATGTTGTATTGTCAAGTGGGTCCTTCTCCTCAAACAACATATTAGCATGTTGCAGGCACACGTGGCATTTAACAGGAGTGCATGGTACACCCCTGCAGACGGTCTTTTTTGCACTTGGGAGAGGCAGTCACATTTCGAGGGGCAATTGTGTCACACAATGTCCTAGTTTGGTTCAATACCATGTATTGGACACGTGTGAAAACATGTGGGTCACATATGACTCTTGTGTAGTTGCCAGCTGGCATTTATACTGGGTGCTATGTCTATGCAGTTTGAAATGCTATGTCACATGATATTGTTGGCATGAATCATTGCTGTGGACACACTGACTAATTTTAGAAATCATGTCTTGTCACACATAGGTACCCAGGGAGAGGGAGGAAGCGTTACCTTCTTTTGTACCATCCATTGCCAGAGCTGCAGACAGGGAGCATCACAACATCATAATGTAATACCGCTTGCATAGGCAAACAATAGTGTACTTGTGCTGTCAGTTGATAGCCAGACCTGATGCCAGCTATTGGTTGTTCAACCAGCATACCACCCAATGTACAAGTCATGTCAGTGTTGCATTTCTTGGCCACAGGGTCCTTCCAACATACTGTGACCCTGTCAGCTGGTATGTCCCAGCCCATGTTGTGTCCGGTGTTGAGGGATGTCTTCTCTGCAATGTTGAAACACTTTGACACCTATATCCAGTTTCCCCGAGATGAGGATTTAGCCAATGTGAAAGCTGACTTTTATGGTTTTGGCCGCCTACCACATGTGGTGGGAGCCATTGAGCTTGGTGCCACAACATGCCAATGCGCAAGTCTATTGGAACAGGAGGAACTTCCATTCCATCAATGTACAAGTAGTCTGCTTGGTGGATCTCTACATTTCACGTCTGTGCTCATTATCTGGGTTAAGTTCATGATTTCTTCATTATGCAGAACAGCACCATACCCCAGCTGATGTCACAACTGCGACCAGAGATGGCCTGGCTGGTTGGTAAGTCACGTCTGTACTGATTCTGTGTGTGCAATTTCAGGTGTGACAATCATGAAGTGTGGGACTCATTGATGCAAATATGTCCCATTCCTTGGCAGAAGACTCTGCATATCCCAACTGTCCGTGGTTGTTGACACCACTAAGGGATCCAACTATGCCAGGGGAAGTCCACTTTAATGAGGCCCATGGAAGAAAAGGGCTAGTCCTGGAGTGGGCTTTTGGGCTACTGAAGGCCAGATTTCGGTGCCTTGATTGGACAGATGGAGCCTTCCTCTACTCACCTGGGAAAGTGTGTCAGATCACCGTGGTATGCTGCATGTTTCACAACCTTGCCCTGCATAGGGACATCCCATACATCCCAGGGGAGTGGGAGCCTGCAGTGCTACCGGGTGAGACTCCTGAAATGTCAAGTGAGGATGAGAGTGGCGAAGAGGAAGGAGATGTCATTTGCGGGAAGATCTCATCAACAGCTATTTTTCATGACTGTAAGTATGTCCTGTGCTGATATGACTGTGACTGTACAATGGACTATAGTTGTGAGAATGTGTGGAGTTTGTTTCATACAAAACAGCTAAGGAGCTAACACTCTGCAATGACGAGCAAAGGCATTTAGATTAATTTGAGTTTGACACATCCCCACCTTGAGGATGTTGCTTTGTTAGTGTTAGTTTCCCTGCAATGCAAATGGTTTTCAATTTGTTTGAACTGTGATTTGGGTCATGGTTATGATTCCATATACTCCTTGTTTTGTCTTTGTACAGTTACCATGAACATGACATCCTTACGTGGGCATTTCAGAGTTGTGACATTGGCAGGTTTGTGATGCTGTTAGGACAGACTAAGTGGACATAAATTGTTTGAGGAAATGTTAGTCACAGAGTTTGGGTGCTATGCAGCTGTGCCAAGATAGCTTGCATATTGTCTTGTTAGAAGGTCAGAAGTGTCCATTTGACTTGTTGTATGTGCTGCAGATGGGCCACTTGCATCATGTGTGTCATCATATGGGCATGACACATAAAGTCATAGATTGCAAACAGATCATTTTACCTTTACATTAACTAAACACTTTTTGTATGGCCGATATGTGGCTGTTGATGTGTTTCAACATTGCAGGACACAGTGCATGTGTCACTACGCTGACATATGTTTGTGTCACACCACCAGATGAATGGCAATTGGATCATGAGGGGCCTGTGATCAGGGACTGTTGCACTGTCATCTGTCTGTATCTTGGATTATGTGGTGTTGGAAAACATTGGCGTGGTATGTGATAAGGCTCAAGCTGGTGACATCATCCACTTCCCTGTTTGCCTATTCTACGGGTCAATGTCTGGCAAATCCCTTTCCTCTGTGGTCTTGGGGGCTGTACCTTGGGATATGTACTATGATTCAGTATGAGGTACACATTCTTGTTTGTAGAAGTCCAGACATATGGACAGCCTGTGTGCTTTTCTCTGGAATTAAATGTATTTGTGTGACAAAATACAATTGTGCTCATTTTGTTGGTATGTAACGATTATGGTCCTGAGCTGGACACTGTATACCTGTGAAATATCCCTCCTTGCACAAGTAGCTTTTGTCCTCATCATATGGTCCACATAGTTTTACATCTCTACAAAGCAATTAGTGGAAATGAAGCCAGCAGACAACAAGCTTGAGATGGGTGAATTTATTACAGTGCTGGTGCAAAACATAAACAGTGAACAGACATGAACTTAAAAGTAAAGTGAAGGGGCCAGGCATGGTGGTTGATAGCAACTGAGTAGATGCCACACCAGTCCAGAGTACTCCTCTCATTTGAACAGATAGGTGGTTCAGGATCAGTCAACAGAGTGAATGTGTGGCACACAAAGGAGATCCCTTAGGAAGAGGTCACTTGCTGGCAGTGGTGGGTGTCAAGCCATCTGCAACTCCTGGATTCTTTGCTGGACGTCCCCGCTTGTGTGGGGGAGGGGAGAATCCACCACTACAGAGGCAGGGTCTGGTGGTGCCCCTGGCATGGCCTCCCTTCCAGTGGCTGGCACCGAGGTCAATAGGCCTGGTGTTGCTGCACCAAAGGAAGGGGTGGAGTGATGTTGAATAACCCTGCCCAGGGTGGTTTTGATGTCCCTCAACACCCCTGTTAGGTAGGCCAAGTTGGTGTTCTGGTCCTCCCATTGCTGGTGCAAGCCCTGATGGATGTCCCTCTGTAGCTGCTTGGTTTACTGGAATTGATTCAGTACCTTGCCCATCACGCCTTGGGAATCATGTGATAGACCCTTAAGATGTGGCTGATGGTGTATTGTCAGACGGCAGCCCTAGTGGCCTCCCTCCACTGGCCCACAGCATCCCCCCCACAAACACCACCCCAACGGACTGTGCCCTTGCAACAGGTTGTCCACTTCCACTTGTTTCTGGACCCTCATTGTCCAAAGTGTTGGGCCACAAACTAGGATCCAGGACTGGGGGGCACAAGATTGACGACTCTGTTCTTGGTACACAGGTTGGGGGGGGGCGGGGCGAATGGCTGCCTGAGATGTGGTAACCAGGCTGGTAGGTGTTGGTGTGGGCACAGTGATGCTCACTGTAACCATCTGACTAGGTTGCCAGGATCAGCCAGGGGCGTCCTCAACGTACAGCAGTCCAGGAGTGATGCTCCCACTGAGAGCTTCTTCCGGGGTGAGGTGGGGGTAGCAGTCTCCTCTGTGGCCTCTGTGTGCTCAGTGGCAGGTTGACCTTTTGATGTGAAACGTTCAATGTTACTTGTTGTATTGTGACATCTACCTGCAACAGTTTAGTGTTACAGTAAGCAGAGACCTTGTTCAAAGTTAAATTGCAGTTGATCCAATCGTGCCAAGTGACCATAGTAGTGGGTGTTTTGACTTAACATGTGTGAAGATTGCCAATTCATTTTTAACCAAGCAGCTGATCTGATGTGCACATCATTTGCACTTTGGAGTATGGCCTGGAAGTGTCATCTTGCTACCAGTGTCTGTGCAGGATATGGCTTTGGCCATTTTGTGGCCTAGTTAATTGAGACAGTGTATCACTTATGTTTTGACGTTTCCATTAGGAGGATATACACTGGACCATAATTCCTCCTGATCCCTCTTTTTTGAGACTAGTTAATTGAGATGCAGACAGAGGCAGGAGTTTGTTGTATATTTGACTGCAGTGATCATGTGGTGAGTGTAGTGTGAATGTGTCTTCTGCCCATACCATTCTGGTGATGCAACCTGAGGCCTTGGGGCTCACTCTTTTGCACACTGGGTAGGGTGTCCTACCTGTTCTCACTAGTTTCATCTTGGGTTAGCATGTCAAGATGGATCTAGGTAGGCCGACACATCTCTGAGTTGAGCATGATATGTATCTTGGTCCCTTCCAGGTGAGTAAACGTGAATTTGAGAGTTAGCAAGTAAGTGTATTTTGACAAGTGCCCACTTGTCTGTGTTTGGAGTAACAGTTACAGGGCCGGCTGGGAGTTGCAGTCAGGTAACCCCCTATAATCCGAGAGATTTGACATATGTTATCCTCCCAGGTGAGTGAACTTCAAATAGGATTTAACAAAGAGTGGGGTCTTGGCACGTGAACACTGGGTTTGTGTTTGTAGTTTCTGAAACAGTGCCTTCTGGCCTTCCCATTCATGTAAGTCACTCTACTTCCCATCCTTGATAAATGTTGTTCTCCCAGCTGGGTACCCTTCATTTGTGGGATACCGAATGAGGGTATTTGGAGACGAGAATACTGATCTAGTGGTTTGGAGTAACAGAAACAGGGCCTATTGTGAGCTGAGTCAACCCACTCCCTGTACTTCACACACCAAACTATTGGTATCTCCCTAGGTGAGTAAACTGCATTTTGGAGTCTACAAACATATGCATTTGGGCAGGAGTACACTGGTCTAGTGGTTAGAGTGACAGAAACAGGGCCTATTGTGAGCTGTAGTCAGCCCAGTCCCTGTACGTCACACACTAGACAGTTGGTATACCCCCAGGTGAGTAAACTGCGTTTTGGATTTGACAAACAGGTGTATCTGGGCAGGAGTACACTTGTCTGGTTGTTGAAGTGATAGAAACAAGGCCTATTGAGAGCTGTAGTCAGCCTCTACTACACACCCTTTACCAATGGTATCCTCCCAGATAAGTAGACTTCAATTGTGAGTTGACAAACAGGGGTATTTTGGCAAATGTCCACTGGGCTTGTGCTTGTAGTCACAGAAACAGTGCCTCCTGTCCTTGGCAGTCATGTCAGTTGCTCGACTTCCCGACACTTGACAAATGTTTTCCTCCCAAGTGAGTGTAGAGCATTGGAGTGATTACAGAAAGGTGTATTTGGGCTTGTGAAGCCTGTGCTGTTGCTTGGAGTCACAGACCCAAGGTCTGTTGGTAGTTACAGATATGTCACTCTGTTTGCTACCCACACTGTACAAATGTCATGCCCCCAGGTGAGTCCACTTCTAATGATCTTTGTTAATACAGATGTCTAGTATCACTGCTGTAGTGTTTGTAGGTACAGGAACAGTGACTCCTAGGAGTTGTAGTCATATCAGTCCCTGTACTAATCATGCTGTACAGATGTTATCCCTCCAGCAAGTGTATTTTCCAAACGGTAGTCTTTGGACAAGTGGAGACTGGGCTGGTGAATGGAGTGACAGTAAATGTCACAATAGGCCCATCTTCTTGGCCTGCAGCTGGTGCCTGGAGACCAGGAAACGTACCTTGCAACTAAGACCGGACCACCTCTTCCTGATGTCCTCCCTTGTGCGCAGGGTGGTGCCTACAGCATGCCATTACCACACTCTTTTGGTAGGTATATTGGTAAGTAAGGTTACGTTTTTTTTAATTGAATTAAATGTGTATATTTTTGCAAATATATATATATAACATATATATAAAATACAAATTAACATAAAGTATTTATAATATAGTTCTAGGAGTGAGGTGTAACAGAATGAGGGCTGATAGATGGGGAAGAGTATTAATACTCAGATATCAACTTTGATACCCGAGTATTCCATGAACCATTTCATAAATATTGTAATATTTTTAAAATATGTTTTGTGATTTAATTTAAAAATGACAAAATAAAGTTTTAGGAGCAGAATATAATGGATATAGGGATAATGGGTGGGGAAGTGTATTAATGCACATGTATTAGCTATGATATCTCATTATTAATTATGTAATCTATTTAAAAAATATTGTATTATTTTAAAATAATTTTTACAAACTAATTTAAAAATAAAAAAATTAAGTTTTAGGAGTGGAATGTGAGGGATATAGGTGCAATGGGTGGGGAAATGTAATAGTATTCAGATTTCAATATTAATACTCTAATAATACTAATATTTTCCTGAAATTAATTTTCTGAAAATTCACATTTAAAAAAACAGTAAACTTAGAAAATGAAAAATATTCGACACCATTTATGAAAGTGACAATTATTAGCATATTTATAAATTTGCTAATTTTGTGTGTTTTAATCTACAATAAATAACAATTTTATTTTTAGTAGATTATATTCAATTTATAAAAAAAAACTCAAATGAATTGTACAAAACAGAATTAATTTTAGATTTTTTTCAACAACACCAGATGTTTTAAAAAATTTATTTATTAATAATTTTGATTTTTTTTAAACATTTCCCCACACTTTCCCATTAATTTCAAAGGAAGAAACTGTCCTTTTTTTGTGTCTCTTTTTCAGGTTGATGTCCTCGGTTTAGCATCTGTTTGTACAGTTGGTGGAATTTCACGGTCAAGATTGGATGACAGGGGTGCTGCGCTCAGGTAAGAAGAAACTAATTTACATTTTGAAACATATAAACTGGGACCTTTATTTACAGAGAGATAGAGGGAGGTCGTTATTGGTATTAATATTTCAAAAAGTTTGTAATATGCTTTTTTTTAACCTGTTTTAGATCCTCATACAAGTTTTTTCATATGCGCACATTGGGACAGTAGTTTTATTGTTATAAAATAGGTTTGAAAAAGAAAATTAAAGGTGATGGGTTTTTTAAATACCTATTTTATAAAAATATGAAGTTTTTAATTGTTCTGGATCATGGGCCTCATTCTAACTTTGGAGGACGGTGTTAAACCGTCCCAAAAGTGGCGGATATACCACCTACCGTATTACGAGTTCCATAGGATATAATGGACTCGTAATACGGTAGGTGGTATATCCGCCACTTTTGGGACGGTTTAACACCGTCCTCCAAAGTTAGAATCAGGCCCCATGTCTTTTACACATTGTCTTGACTCCAGGAAGTAATTCCAGGCAAAAGAAGAAGAAAAGGATTGTATTTGGATTTTGTTTTTTTACATTTTTAAAAGGGAAATACATTTTTTAAAGTAGATTGTGTTAACTAACTTGATTTTTTTAAATAAATTTTGGTGTCCAGTTCGGAGGTAGGGGATGTTTTTTTTTTAAAGATTTTGATCCAGGAAAGAATGTTTTTTGGATTTCAACTTGGAATGTTCTGGTTTTGTCATCAGATTATTTGTGATTCTTGGTGAGTGTAGTTAAGGAAAATCACTAGAGGTTTAAAAAAAGAAGACTTATGCAGATAGAGTTTATATTTCTTATTTTATTCTAAAAAACTTGTGAAAATGTCAATTTAATTAATTTAGAGTGTAAAAACTGGACAGTAGTCATTATAAGTTTTTTTATTTTAATACTGTAAAATGTACACAAGATTTTTTAGGTACTCCGAAGCACCCATCAACGAAAATTGTTGAATTTCGCCCGTTAGCCTCTCTGACATTTCTTTACTTTTTTAAAAAAAAACTCTGGGACTCAGAGTACATGAAATGAAATAGATTTATAAGAGCACACAAATGCCCATGGGCATCACGTTGCTAAAAGACTGGTTAGCTCTGATGAGAGAGTGAAACCTCATAGGTTTCGAGATACTGAGCTTCTGCCCGACCAAGTTATAATGTAAAGAAACAGGTTTTTAAAGCTTGGGAAAGTGAAAAAAAAGCGCTTGAATCGGGGTTTCTGGGTAACTTTTATTAATAGTATTTATTATTTGTCATTTGAAGTCAATAATTATATTTCTAGGACTTTTGTTAATTGTTTTGGTTTTTATAACTGATAGAAATTCAGTATATGTTGAGGAACGTTTGTTGGGCAATAAACTATAGATTAAAGGTATAGTGGTGGTATTTAGATTTACATGAATAGTATAAATGTGGGTGAAAGGATGGGATGATGATTTAAAAGTTCCAGCCATCGTCCAGATTTCACTATTCTCAAGCGTAACTGTATTATGATCGGTACTAAAAATTAGTATGAATTTGAGAGTGTTTTCATTATAATATAGTAGGAAAGATTTTTGGTAGGTTTCAGCAAGTTCAGGAGGAATGTTCATATCTGTATTGGTTCTGAGGGTTCCTCTCATGGGATTACTCCCCTGTTTTTTTCTTTGTCTCATTCTTCTCAAATTGGGGATTGTCGGCATACTACTCAAAAATCCAAGGGGATGTTCTGCGATACCTCACTCAAAACTGAGCCACACGGTTCATTAGGGGTGGCAGATAGAGTTTTACTATGCAGTAAATTTTCTATAAACTCAATCTCCATTGCAGAGGCAGAGCGGTTATGTCCAGTGGTTCTTTCAACCATATTACGAGGGTAACCACTCTGCCTTTGCAACGGGATGAGAAATACTCAACACACCTCCAATGATTCCTGGTTTCAGTTAATCTCTCCTTATAATATGGGTAACTATTGTATTTCAGAGTTGATTTCCTCAGTGTGACAGCACAGATGCAGCTTGTCGATTTTCCATTTTCTGAAAAATAACATTTTAGTAAAATGTTTGTAAAGGTTATGCATTATTTATCTGGAACTTCTGCTGCAATTATGTTTTTTTAAAATATATTTGGTAGTTTTAAAAACCTATTTGGATTAAAATGTCATAGTTTGTTGGAAAAAGTTAGGGCCTGATTATGGTCTCGGCAGTTGAACTGCCCGAACTCCAATTTGGTGGTGGGGAGGCGGCCGTCAGGCTGGCAGCTTCACCACCATTGTATTACGATGTTTCCGCAGGGCTGACTGGTGGAAACGTCATATTATGATGTTCCTGAGTGGGTGACCGGTGGAAACGGTGCAGTGGCATTGGCTTCGGCTCTCTCAGGGAACCAAGGCCAATGCCGTTACACACAGCACCATTGGAATGCACACTTTCTGCCGGCCTTTTCATGGCAGAGTCCCCACCATGAAGAGGCTGGCAGAAAGGAAAGTAATACATATTACTTTTATTTGCGTATTGTTGTGATGTTTTGCATTGTAATATTTTCTGTTACCCACATATGGTCAACTGTACTTTTTATGTTCATAAAAATATTTTTCTGTATATTTATATGCATTTGGCTAAATATATACAGTTATTTTTTCTACATTTAATTGTAATTCTTACTATTTACACAAAGTGTGGTAAAGGTTTGCATGGTAAAGCTATGCATAGCAAAGGCATGTGTGGTAATGATTAATTTAATGTAATCCCATGCATTTTCGTGGTAAAGGTATGCGTGGTAGAGACATGAATGGTTATGGTATATGCGTTGCAAAGACAGCGTGGTAAAGGCATGTGTGGTAAAGGCAAGCATTGTTCCATTGTACATTTGTGCGGATGCCGTATTTTAATATTATGCACTAGTCCACTAAATATCTACCAATTCACCCTTAGCATATTTTCCTACAAGGAAAGTAGGTTCGACACTGAATTCTATGTAAAATGTTGCAGCTACAAAAATCTAAATCCAAACTTAAAAAGAAATGACTTTATTAATGTTTAAGCTTTCTTTTGGTATTAGTTGACTGGCAGATACCAGGCACTTAGAGCTTTGGGCTGTTTTGTGTGCCCCCACTTCAGAAGGTTTAACTTGTAATTCAATATTGTTTAGCACCATGAGGACTTGAATGAGCCCAAAAAGGGTAATAAATTCCAACGGCCTGCTTAATACTTTGACGGTGGGACCACCAGACCGCTAAGGTGGATGTCTGCTCAAGGGTGCCAGGCCTACGGTCTCCTGGCTGCCACATTATGAGTTCCCCACGGGGCTGGCGGTGTCAGCAGGGCAGGCGTGGCATGCCTCGGCTATGGGAGTGAGGCTGCAGCTTATGCCAGCCACAGTACCCTGTCCCCAGCATGTCAGGTGCACTGTTCCCATGCATCACGTCATACATGGAACACAGTGTGCCCACAGACTTCACAGGCATAGGGGAGCCCCAAAGGGCCCCTGTTTTACCATACATGGGTTCGTTCCCCCTGGAGCCCTGTACTGGGCCCCTTTACCTGCCGACCTGCCACCGGCAGTGCCACTGCCGAAGCAGCCAACATTGAACTCTGTTGTCTCCACTGCCGCAGTCACGACAGCTCAGATGCTGATGGTGCCGGCTGTCGTGTGGCAGTCGACCGCATTGCTCGTAATCTGCTGGTTTGACCGCTAAGGAGGCGGTGTTTGGACCGCCGCCACCACAATGGTGTCCACGGACTGCCAAAGTCATAATCAGGCCCTAAGATGTTCAGAACTGGGGGACTCAAAATACACCTTAGCAGGGACCCCACAAATCATTAAGACACCACGGTAACTGCGACACCAATCTTCAAGCCAAGGATATAAGGAAACAGGCTTTCCCACACTTGAGCAGCAGTCCATACCATATCTGCAGTACATGTTGCTACTTGTTGCATACGGCACTCACCCAATCTGGCACTGACTTGACCCACAGCCTTCCTTCATTAACTTTGCATCTAATATGTTCCTCCAGGTGGGAGGTCTGTACCTTTTTGAGAATAATACCAATGATGCGTTTAAAGTAGGCTTTCATAACATCTCTTCAGGACAGCTACATTTTTAAGTAGCGCCAGTGATGGTGTAGCTTACTTTTACCTGTCCTTCTGTACTGTAGATATGGCTGTACAGCGGTTCACTCTTTGCCTGTTCTTTTTTTAAAAAAAAGATTTTTCATTGTTTTATGGTAACAAAGCGGCTGATTATGAGTTTGGCAGTCAGAAAAACCTGACTGCCAAACTCCTGATAAGGAGACCGCCACGGTGCTGGTGGGCTCCTCATCGTCCCCATTACGAGTTTTCCACTGGGCAGACCGGTCAGCCCAGTGGAAAACGTGCAGTGGCATAGGATTCAGCTTCACATGGAGCCGAGTCCAATGCCATCACAAAGGGGTCTCCCCTACCACCCTCAGAATGTACACTGCCTGCTAAGCAGACAGTGCGCATTCCGATAGAGCTGGAGAAGGGGGCCCCTGCGCTGCCCACAAGAGTGTTGAGAGCAGTGAAGGGGCCCTCCTGTGTGCCCCCAGCACTTGTTCTCTGCAAGCCTTTTGATGGCGGTTGAACCACCATGAAAAAGCTGGCGGAGAACATCGTTGTATTCAGCAACGTGGCGCTGACCTCTGCGCCGCCATAGTTGAATACAGTCACGACTGCCGTGACTCCGTTGAGATCAAAGATCCTGGTGCAGACGTCTTTCTTTTGGCGGTCTGACCACCAGGGCCATAATGTTGCAGTCAGAAAGCCACAGCAGCGCGGTCCGACCTCCACCACGAGTCTGGTGGTCTTCAGACCACCAGGCTCGTAATAGGGCCCAAAATCAGGTAACCGGCACAGTACATATTTGCAATACACATTGCTGATTCACTACCTCCCTATCTCACTCCTACCCATGGTGGCCAAAATTCTTGAAAGGCATCTTAACATCGTCCTGTCAGAATTCTTGAATAGCTATGAACTCTTAGATGAAGCTCAACATGGTTTTAGATCTAACCATAGTACTGAAACAGCTTTGGCGGGAGCTTCAGAAGAGATCAGAAATATCATAATGATGGGAAGGCGATTTTCATTCTCCTTGATTTGTCTGCGGCTTTTTGACACAGTGAGTTATGATATCCTCACCGATCGTTTAGGGTAGGATGTTGGCTCTGTATATACTATCTCAAAGTGAGAGGTAGAGTGCACAGAGTCCAAGGGTTCCACTTAGAGGTTGGTAGTGGCAAAATTCGATAATACTAATGCTCTATTTTGTGGTAGTGTGGTCGAGCAGGAGGCTTATCAGAGGGTAGTGTTCAGCATTTGTTGCACACACACAGGCAATAAATGAGGAACACACACTCAAAAACTTAACTCCAGGCCAATAGGTTTTTATGTAGAATAATATATTTTCTTTCTTTATTTTTAGAACCACAAGATTTAAATTTTAGGTAAGTACATAAATTGTAAGGTACTTCACACAGGTAAATATAGGACTTTGATTTAAAACAGTAGTACACACAGTTTTGATTAAAATGGCAATAAGCTATTTTGAAAGTGGACACAGTGCAAACGTCAACAGTTCCTGGAGGAGGTAAGTAATAGTTAGTTTTTCAGGTAAGTAAGGCACTTACTCAGTCAGTCTCCTAGGCATAGGCAGCCCACCTTTGGGGGTTCAAGGCAACCCCAAAGTAACACAGGGACGGTCAGGTGCAGAGGTCAAAGGAGGGCCCAAAACACATAGGCGCCTATGGAGAACAGGGGTGCTCCAGTTCCAGTCTGCTAGCAGGTAAGTACCTGCGTCTTCGGGGAGCAGACCAAGGGGGGTTTGTAGAGCACTGGGGGGGGGACACACAAGCACACAAAACACAGCCTCTGCGGCACAGGGGCAGCCGGGTGCAGTGTGCAAAGTAGGTGTCGGGTTTGTCATTGAAAACAATGGAGGGACCCGGGGGTCACTCCGGTGATGTCGGTAGGACACAGGGGGGCTTCTCAGGCCAGCCACCGACTGGGCTAGGATGAGGGCCGCCTGCCGGTCACTCCTGCACTGGTAGGTGGTTCCTCTCTGTCCTGGGGCTGCGGTGCAGTGCTTGGTCCAGGCATCGGGTTACTTTGTTACCAGGCAGTCGCGGTCAGGGGGATCCTCTGGATCCTCTCTGCAGGTGTTGCTGTGGGGGTGCAGGGAGGTCGACTCAGAGTGTCCACGTCATTGGAGTCACCTGGGAGCCTTCTCTGAAGTGCTGGTTTCTCCAAACTCGAGCAGGGAGGCGTCAGGTGCAGAGTGTGAAGACTCACGCTTCTGGTGGGAAGTGATAATCTCTTTAAAGTTGGTTTCTTGTTGCTGTTTTGTTGCTGTTTCTGGACAGAGCCGCTGTCCTCGGGAGGTTCTTGGTCTTTTAGGTGTAGGTCAGTCCTCTGAGTCATCAGAGGTCGCTGGTCCTGATGGATGCATCGCTGTACAGGTTCTTTGAGTCTGGAGACAGGCCGGTAGGGCTTGGGCCAAGTCAGTTGTTGTCTCCATCATCTCTGCAGGGCTTTCAGGTCAGCAGTCCTTCTTATTGTTGTGGGTTGCAGGAATTTGATTTCTTAGGTTCAGGGTCGCCCCTAAATATTGAATTTAGGGGTGTGTTAGGGCTAGAGAGCAGTAGCCAATGGCTACTGTCCTTGAGGGTGGCTACACCCTTCTTGTGCCTCCTCCCTGTGGAGAGGGGGGCACATCCCTAATCCTATTGGGGGGAATCCTCCAAAACAAGATGGAGGATTTCCTAAGGCAGGGGTCACCTCAGCTCAGGACACCTTATGGGCTGTCCTGGCTGGAGGGTGACTCTTCGTTGTTTTTCTCATTATCTCCTCCGGACTTGCTACCAAAAGTGGGGGCTGTGTCTGGGGGGCAGGCATCTACACTAGCTGGAGTGCCCTGGGGCATTGTGACACGAAGCCTGAGCCTTTGAAGCTCACTGCTAGGTGTTACAGTTCCTGCGGAGGGGAGGTGTGAAGCACCTCCATCCAGTGCAGGCTTTGTTTCTGGCCTCAGAGAGCACAAAGGCTCTCACCCATGGGGTCAGAATCTCGTCTCAGTGGCAGGCTGGCACAGACCGGTCAGTCCTGCACTGAAGGATTGGGTACAAATACAGGGTCATCCCTAAGATGCCCTCTATGTGCATTTTTTATTAAATCCAACACTGGCATCATTGTGGGTTTATTATTCTGAGAAGTTTGATACCAAACTTCCCAGTATTCAGTGTAGCCATTATGGAACTGTGGAGTTTGTTTTGACAAACTCCCAGACCATATACTTAATATGGCCACACTGTACCTACAATGTCTAAGAATTGACCTAGACACTGTAGGGGCATATTGCTCATGCAGCTATGCCCTCACCTGTGGTATAGTGCACCCTACCTTAGGGCTTTAAGACTTGCTAGAGGAGTGACCTACCTATGCCACAGGCAGTATTTTGTTTGCATGGCAACCTGAGGGGGATGCCATGTTGACTTTGCCTTTTTCTCCCCACCAACACACACAATCTGCAATGGCAGTGTGCATGTGTTAGGAGAGGGGTACCTTAGGGTGGCACAACACATGCTGCAGCCCTTAGGGACCTTCCCTGGTCGCAGGGCCCTTGGTACCACTGGTACCTTTTACAAGGGGCTTATCTGTGTGCCAGGGGTATGCCAATTGTGGAAACAATGGTACATTTTTAGTGGAAGAACACTGGTGCTGGGGCCTGGTTAGCAGGATCTCAGCACACTTCCGAGTCAAGTCAGCATCAATATCAGTCAAAAAGTGGGGGGTAACTGCAACAGGGAGCCATTTTCCTACATTTAGCCTATATTGGGATTCGCAGTTCAGCTTTAGTTGGATTGTCTTTGGGATTTAAAGTCAATACTGTTCCTATTACCCTGCAGTGTTCCCCAGGGCTCATCTTTGAGCCCTACGTTGTTTAATATTTATGTTGCCTCCTTAATGAAACTTACCAAATAATTTGGCTTCTCCACTATTGCATATGCAGACAATACTCAGATTATTGTGACCATTCAGAATAATGTTGAGGAAGCCACCAAGACTTTAATATTTGTATGTGTAAGATGGCCAAATGGATGAGGCTTAATTGTCTTGAACTAAATTCTGACAAAACTTAGATTCTCCTCGTTTGTAAGGCACCTCGTTCTGGAACTCTTCTTTGTGACCTTTGTCCCTTGGTACTTTTCCTAGTTGAGCACCAAACGTCAAGAATTTAGGGGTGATGTTCAATGCCATCCTTACTTTTAAAGACCAGGTCAGCAAATTACCTCGTCTTGTTTTTTTCATTTTGAAAATGTGAAGGAAGATTTTTCCCTGCATACCTTTTGAATTACAAAAATCAGTTGCTATTGTACTGGTGTTTTTCTAGGCTGGACTACTGCAATGCTTTATATCAGGGTCTTTATTTGGGCACACTTAATAAACTCCAGCTTTTACAGAATGCTGCTTCCGGTCTCTTGAAGACGTTACCTAAGTCTCATTCGGTGTCACAAGTGTGAGTTGATCTTCACTGGCTTCTGATTAAGAAACGACCAGCCTGTAAGGCTCTTTGTATGGCCCATAAATCCCTTTGTGAGATTGACCCAAAACCTCTGCAGAAAAGTTTTAGGTGCTACATACCTAGAAGACACCTGCGCTCCACCGTATTTAGAACTTTGGTAATACCTAACTGTAACAAAGTCTCATGGGGAGGCAGGAGCTTTGTGTACTCCACATACAAGTTGCTCCCCCTGTAATATAGAAATGTAGCTAGTTTTAGAAGGAACTTAATACTCAATATCACTGATTTGCTCTGTCTCAGGACAGTGTAACAAGATCATATTACACCCTCCTCCAAGGATCCCCCGACCACCACCCAGAGCGACAGGCCCAAGTAGTCTACCATTCCAAGGCTTAAGCTTAGCACCAGTACCCTTCACCTGACGGCTGTAAACGGCCGTTCCAGAAGCCCCATATCCTGGTATGTTTATTTGGACGCTGTGTGATTTATAAACTGCCTCTTCTGCAGTGGTCCTTTCCCCTCAGCCATTCCTTGTTTGGCGGAGGTGCCGTAGATCTCCAGTGTTTAGGTATGTCTCTTTTGTTAAGAATGCACCCAATCCCCACCAAGAGCAGGGGACCATTCCATTCCTGCAATCTTCCCAGTAGTGCCATTCTGGGGTCTTGCCCTGTTGGGAAACTTATCATCTCTTCCAGTCTAGAGAGGGCTCTATCCCAATACTTATTTATGATCGGGCATTTCCAAATAGTGTGGATCCCATCTCCCATAGGGGCTCCACATCTGAGGCATTTGGGAGTCTGGGCCCGATCCATCAGCCATAGTCTGTGGTGGTAAAGTTAACCCTATGGAGGTGTTTACATTGAATTAACCTGAGGTGGACAGGAATCACTAATAGCTAGGTCGCCATTTTGGCATCTACCCAGTCTTCCTCTAGTTCCCAAATATCAGCAGCCCGTTTGTCCATCAGGAGTACCATGGAATTTGGTGTTTTGATTACAAGAGTCCTATACAGTTGTGCTATGCCCTTTCCACCGATTTCCACCATCGTAAATTTTGGGTTCCAGAGGGTTACATTGGGGTAGTGGATTCAGATTGTTCCCTACTTGTTGAAGTGAGTGTCTCAGCTGTAAATATTGTCTGCTGTTCTATTAATTGTTTAGCACGGGAAAGATTCATCAGAGCTTCTCGACTTACATTGGCCCATTGATTGTGCTCATTACAAAAATAATCCGAACCCGTCAGAAAAAAAAAATGACTTATTGGGAGGAATACGTTACCGCGAGGCTTAGCGCATAACAAACCAGTGTTCGTTTTCCAGCTCTGTTGAAACTTACTTCACTATGAATTAAGAAAATGACGGTAGACTCGGCCGGCAGTTGGGAAGTATGTAAATACGTTCCCCCCCATCTTGCAGAAAAAGAAGGCTGAAACATCAGCAAAACAGACTGGTGACACCCCTGCCAAGGATAACGTGCTTCCCACGCTGCGCCGCAGACAGGACAGTGCGGAGCGAGCACCTGCAGGCGCGAGCACGGGGCAGAGCGCACCGTGGTGGCGTGACCTGTGCCCTACGCCGGAAGCCCTCGCCGCATCCCAACCTCACCACCACCCACGCTTGCACTCAAAAAGGGAAGAGGGTGGACCAGAGGAGGCGGCCGCAGAAAAAGGGAAGAGAAAAAGTGACTGCTGTCTCCGGAGAAGGATAAGCAACAGGAACACACTGGTGCAGCAGCACGGAGAGTGAAGTACGCTTTTAGTCCTCTCAGGACGTGCATTTTATCTACCTGGTGTTCTAGACCACGCATTATGTTATTTTTTTAGTTTCTCTTTAGTTGTGATGGGTTAAGGAACAGACAGCCAGGGCACTTTTCCCGGCCAGTACACTCGCGTGTACCACATTTTGGGATTTCTATGACAGCTCCTAGGAACTCCAGCGGGGAGAAGCCTACAGCTATCAGTAATTGGTATAGTACTTTCACCCAATGCTTTGTACTTAGTACCCGTGTATTAAGCAATAATCATCCATGGGAAATTGACACTCATATTTTCAGGACTAAGTAGGTTGAAAGGCTGCCAAGATTTGAAGAACGGCTTCAAGCTCACGCTCGGATCTCAGGAGTGGGTACTTAACCTCCTGAGCTACAGTAACGGATTTTGAAAATGGCCTCTTCTTTCCATCATATATCCCGTTGGATTCTTCAAGGGTGGCTTGTCGTGTGCATTGTCTTCGCCAGACAACAGGTAAGAAGCACCTCTCGTCTTTTGTCTACCTCGTGTATGTTTCGGGGTCAGTCGAGCACAACCGCTCGCTGTGCGTGAACCTCCGCAGGCTGCACACCCCTGGCTCTTTTCCCAGCCTGGTGATGCTTCAAATTGGGTCTTTTACAGGGACCTTGGCAACAGGGTACAGCCCTCAGGGGGAACAAGAGCGCTGGCTCATGTAGGGTAAAAGTAAACATGCACAGTCACCCAAAAAATATTTCCATTTCACTGGCGTTTCTGACCTGTCTGTGTCTGTTCAGACTTAGCTGGCGTTAAATACTACTTTTATCAAATGAGTTCACGTACTTAGCTACTTAGATTACGTGTGTGTGTGTGGAGGGTTGGTGGGTTAGGTAGTAAATACATCCAGCAAACACCATTATCACAGAGCTACAAATTCAGATCGGAATTTTATCCCCAGTTTGTAATCAGAGCCTTAACCCACTAGTGGCTTTTTCAGCACTGGCCACTAAGTGGCCTGGTGAACCACAGCTCAGTCATAGGAAAGATGGAAAGCATGACCCGTAGTATAGCCATGGCCACTGAGATTATGGTAGTCTGCAGCCCCGGCGTTTTCTGCATAATTATGGATTTGACGCATATGCCACATAATCCATCATCTGCTGCATAGTCTGCAGATTTTACCAAAACATATGTTTCTAGCTCAAACGGCCCAAATGTTTCTAAAAACTCGGCAACATGTATTGCCACGCAGTGGAAGATCTTTTACAAAGATTGGCTGATAATATTTCAGTTGCTTATTGCTTTATTTGCTTGGTAAACTAGCAGTACTTAGGTAAAACCTTTGCCTTGACAGTGTTAACGTGCACAAGTTGCTAAATAATTAATACTATGACAAAATGTGCTGCACTATGCCACATAATTTGGTTGTTTTACCTCCATCATTTAGTGAAGCCTGCAGCATAATTTGGTCATCCCTGGTGCACAATTCCAGTGGCCATGGTTATATAGCACTGGTGCCCTTGCAAATTTCCCAAACCAGTTTGCACCACTCAACCAGTTACAAATTAAATTTGCACCAACTGACAAATGCAAAAACGATATACAAATCAGTGGGTGCAGATCTCGATTTTGGTCTGGTCAACATTTCCACAGTACAGAATTGCATACATTTGTAATCTGGGTAATCCAGCCCCTGCTGTACACTGTTTGGGGGATGAAATACAGAAATGAACACTCAAAAACAAAGTTTGGATGCAGAGCTAAAGTGTGAAGACCACTCAAAATATCCTCATCCCTGTTTGCTAACACCGCACATGCCTTAAAAGGTCCCGAGCTTTGTCTCTTCCTCTCAGGCCCTTATAATGGTCAGAGGTCTTTCATCCTTTGGTATTGTTTGAGTGTCTGTCACCTATCACGTGGGCCACCTTTCAGTGATCGCAGTGTCCAGTGGCACCTCTGTTTATTCTTAAAGCCTGAAAGCAGACATGGCGCATTAGGTGGTTGGTATTAGTCGTGCGGAGAGGAGTGCCAGCATTCGTCCAATACACAAGCTGCCTTGATGTGAAGTTCTAGTATTGTCCCATTAAAAATTCTAGCAGTTATGCAAAGAAGTGATGACATTGCCCCTTTAAAAGTATAGCAGGCCTCGGGATACGCCATTTTGATGTCCCATAAAGGTATATTAGCCTTAAGAGAAGTGCTGGTACTCTCCCAATACATTTTTAAAAGTACTGAGCTGAACTGCTGGTGCTGTTTTATAAACATAGAATCCTTGTCGGTAAGTACTGTTTCTAACCCATAAAGGTATAGCAATGTTCGTAGAGGTGCAGGTCACCTCCAAATAAAATATTTACCAGTGAGGCACTCTCCCATTAAAGTTATAGTAGCCTTACTGAGAGCTCCAGGAACTGTCAAATTTAAATGATACAGGCCATGCTACAAACTCGCATTACTATCCAATAAAAGTACACCATCCCCTTTGGGCCACAATTTGAATTGCTTGCTGCAGGAGTACTTAAATTACCAGGGACCGGAGCACTAATTATGGCTCGTAATGTCATCCCTGAACTTGCAATTATGAGACTGAGGCCCTGGAATGGAGAAAAATCATTGCAGCCAGGGTTTGCTGGGTTCTTCTTCACATGATTATCCCAGATTCTGTGGAGTTTGCTGCTCGTATTTACCTCCTGCTCTGAGTTCTGGCCATTAACACCACAAATTGGCTCCCATGTGGTGTTTGTATAGGGCAGGTTTGTGCCTTTTCCCGAAGACCCCGACCTGGACCTGTATGCGTTATCAATGAGTGCTTTTCCGTCTTGTAAAATTGGCCCTGGTGTTCTCGTGCCCAGTAATCCCAGGGGCAGTGCAGCATGCCACTTAGAATCAGCCAAAGCAGTTTCCCTTTTAGGGATACCTTTCTAGTAGACTCATTATTGGCTCCTAATGTGTTGTGTAGTAATTTCCCAGATGTTCCCAGGTGCAGGGGATTTAGGTTTGCACCCCTAGTTCTGCACTCTTATAACAATACTGGCTATCCTGTTAATTGCCACCTTGCAGATTCTCATGGTTCGTTGAACCCAGAGAGTCAATTGAGTAACAAGGAGTTTCCAGGGAAATCGGAAATTGTGGGTCTGCTGCATCAAGTGGGGCTGGGGAAAGAGGTGGGTGTGCACAGAGGGAGTGATACTAGTCAAGAAGGACTTGGTACAGGGGGATTGGTTACCAAGGTTGTGGTCAGAAGAAAGGGTGTGAGAGAAAGAATTGCAGAGGGAAACACAGACAGAGGGGAAAAACTCAGGCAGTAAGATAATCCTAGTAAGGCATAGGCACTGAGAGGGAAAGATAGTGACGGAGGGCAGAGATAGGGGGAGAGATAGAAGAGGAAGAATGCAAGGTAGTGAAAAAGAGAGAAAGTGGAGCCACAACCAACAGATGAAAGAGTGACAGAAAAAGAGAAAAATTGTGAAAAGAGAGGAAGAGAGAGAGAGAGAAAGAGCAAGCGATGGAAACAAGGAGCAGAAGAAAGACAAAGCCAATAGTAAGATAGGAGAGAATAAGAAAACGCGAGCAAGTATTCACATGATGGTTTTTTGAGGTATCCGTCCGTCTTTTGGTTCTGTGAGCCAAGCTGGACCTCTGGCTCGGCTTTGGCTCAGCACTTCCCATTAATCCTCTGGCTTGTGCATCTCTATGAGCTGCCTTTTATAACATGCATGGAGCGCTCCTGTACTTTGGCAAACTTAACACTGAAACAGTTGGGGTGAGTGCAGTAAGGTTGCTGTCCTTCTTGCTGCAGGGTCAACGTGTACTATAAAATCTGCAGCTGTGGTGCACTGTTCACTTCAAGGGTGCATGAGCAGTGCACACCAAGTGTGCCTTGTGTGCCATTTGGCTGTCGAACAGAAGCCTGAAAATTGTGCTAAAAGTGGTAATATGTGGGTACCCTGATGCTGCTCTGGAGAGAGACAATGGAGTACCTAATGATGTTCTACAGATTATCGTAATCTATTGGTATTTACACATGTCACTTGAATGATAATGCCGTCTCCACTTCCGATTTAGCCACCAGAGGGCAAACAAATCACCAATATATGTGTGCTCGCAAACTAGCACAAAGAACAGGGTCTGGTAAAACCCAGACCTAGGCGATTATTTAAAGTTTGGTGGACAGGTACTCCGTTCCAAACAAGATGGAGTAACCTGTCCATCAAACTGACAGTCCACCTACCCTATTTTGTCGGAAGGACCATCAATCAGCCTTTCGTCCTAGGAGCTAACGTTGGCTGTGTCGACTGAAAGCATCCTCTGACAGACCAAGAGAATAGGGGCTGTTGGAGGAAGGGCATTACACTGCCTGCCCAATTTAGGGTGGAAGGTGTCTTGTCCTTTTTTTCGGTCATGATGGTGTGAGACAGAAAAAGTAAATAATGATCCTCCCATGCTCATGGAAAAATTTCCATGGGTATGGGGAACATCACATTTTCATTTTTCAATATCAACCCCCCACTTTAAGAAATTGTTTTTGAAAAACAAAACGTTTGTAAAAAGATTTATGGATGTCTGTCAAAATCGATGACGGCTGTCCACCAAAATGATTCTGCCATGATACGACCAACCACGACAGTGATTCCTGTCAAGGTACAGAGATCACCCCTGTAGGTTTGAAAGACAGGACGAGGAGGTGCCATAAGGTATGAGTAGAAGGCTGTGCCAGACATTCAGCTTCACTGGCGTCAAGGCAGAATTGAGTGGTGCTGCTTGGAGGGGTTTCCAGGCAAACATATACACTGGTCCATGCAGGTACATTCTGGTATACAGAAATATTTAACTAATTGTGGATGCATTGATGTGTGACCTAGGTCTAGTTGCAGCAAGAGATATAGGGTATAATAGGTTGTTTGGATAAGGGAAGAAGGTAGCATCTCATGCTTTGCTTCGATTAGGGATGATGGAAGGGGTGGACGGCTGTTGAGGTCGTAGATGGAGATTGAATAACACAATTTGTTTGACCTTTGGGAGTCAGGTAAGATGTGAGGTATTGTGTTAAAGGGGAACATTGGGTGTGACACCTTGGCAGGATTAAGTAGGGTATTGCGATTTGGGCGTTACAAGGGAGGTGTGATATTAAGGTTGATCGGTGTAGGTAGGAGACCATATAGATCATTATTGTTTTATTTTTAACAGTAAAATACATGGTGCATCTGATGTTTCCTGAAAAAAACAATGTTTAATGGTTAATAGAAAGGACGTATACAGCACTATTGAATCAGACAAGATGCATACAAAAAAATATGCTGGAGTTGTCCTAGGTAGGAAGAAAATCACATCTACCAAAAATCTTCAGGTTGTCAGAGATTCCTCCAATCCTACAACCTCATATTCAATTTTAGGGGCTCGCGGTGAGGGCATTTCATCACACCATTGAGTTTTGCCAGCGACAGTGTAAGCATCAACAATTTACATTGGTTCAGCCTCTCCTTGACCCCAGGTATTATTTCCAGTAGGTATTTGTAGGGTTCAGGAAGCCCTTTGTCTCCAGACATAACCTCATCTTTGCATACCATGCCTCCAGAATATCAGGACCAGTGTTTTAATTTATAAAAAATAAGTACTGGAACTCAAGGTTTTTCTTAGGAGCCAGTCGCCGATACAGCCAAATACTGTGATTGCTAAGTACAAACACAGTCTAGTTTTGAATCCTCCTCATACCTCTTTCTTCCACTCATACATGTCCTGTTTCTTTTTTTGATCTTTAACATCCTTGATTTCTTGCCTGTGTCACTGTATTCTTAGCCTTCAATTCCTCCTTTTTCCATTTGAGCCTTACACTCTCTTGCTCTGACTCAAAGTCTGATGATGAAAAATAAGTTGCAATCCCCCAAAATATATGAGTTCAGGTGCCTTCCACCTGCAAACACTGGCACAAATGAAGCACCTTCTGGCTGCCCCAGATCAAGTGGGATAAAGGGTCTATAGCTGAAATACACTTCTCTGGTGCTGTCGTTCTTAAGTCTTGGCTGACAAATGTGCAGTGAAGCCCATTCAGCTGCGCAAGTCTGTATGTTGCATTACAATACACTTTTTTGAATATTTGGCAAGGGTGGTTGAATTTTTGTTTGGAGGAGACCGTACATAGTATATAAGCAGGTGCTTTAGTTATGAAAATGGCTTGTGATGGTATGGTGTGATTTTATATTTGTGTGTACTGTATCCAGTTTAGGGTTTGAGTCCTCAATATTGCATTAGCAGAAGTAATGTGACAATGTAATGTGGTTATGAGGTACAAATGCATGTTCTTTATTCTGTTGAGTTATGGCGAGTAGATTAGTTGGGTTCAAGTCTTAAAGGCAGTTTTAAAGGTAGGCCTTGGTCCAAAAACAGGCCAAGTTGTTGAATATCACCTCAGTGCGTCTTCCGTAGTACACTGTGAGGATGGCAATATTGGACAAAATTATGCAAACAAGGGTCAAGTTAATGCCATGATTGAGGGGGGTGATGGATAGAGCTACATATGCAGAGTGTAGATGCCAATAACTGAGATGCAGAGGGTGCTATGTAATTATGAACCTAGATTAGTTGCAGTGTTAATTTCTAAACAGAGAGGCCACACACGACATAGTAGTGTAAGACTGTCAGTCTTACTTTCTTGTTAGTGTGTCTCTTGCCTCGCAATTCCTGCCGTTGAAGAGCTGTGCCTCTGTCTCTCGCCGCCACCCCCCCTCCTTATTCTCACACACTATATAAGAATACTCCCTTCCTCAAACCCTTAATAATACATTTCACCAAATCCTACACATTCTGAACAATGGTTTGGGGGAAGGAAACGCATGAAAACTTTCAATGTCCCTAAATGCTCGTCTGCAGAATCAGCACATACCGTAGCTCTGTCCATCCGTAGCAGTGAAGCTTGGTGATATCTTGCCCATCCGTAATATGAACATTTTCCATGGCTCCACAGAAGTGGAATATTTTGGAACTCATTCCATTCGGATTCTAGGGAGAAATATTCGATCCAAACAAAACTCTAATGGTAAAAAATAAACGAATCTGAAAGATATGTCTTTTAAAAAGTGTAAACTTATCAACATCTTAAAAAACCTACATTAGCTCGAGCCCTAATAATGGGGCGTCTGTAATGTTCATGTAAATGCAAAATAATGTTCTAGAGAAACGCAGGGTCATAAAGAATGACACTGCTTGAAGAATGAAAGCAGTAAATCTGGATTCTTGTTTTTCTTTATGAAAAGTGGTATTTTTGTGATTGGTTGAAAATCCTCTCTTTAGCCCCCCTGTATGTTCAGGGATGGCCTTACAAGATACTTACTGCTCTACTCTAACTGTGTTTTAGAAAGTAAAATCTTTACAGCATGGCTGATAATGACTTGAAACATCATGTAGACAGTTTAGGGGTGGCTTGTTTCTTTAGTATCCTTTGCCAATGTGGCCTCTTTTCAGCACCATGCTCTCTTGTGCTGTGGACACTTGGTGATGTCACAAAGTGTGATAGTAATACACTCATTGCACTATCACTTCAGGTTCCAGCCTGGAGTGTATGTTGCCTTATGCAGTGGTGCTTGATACTTTGGTATATAACATCACGTGGGTGTTGGTGGGTGGGAAGTTGTTTTTTGGCCTACTTGTATGTTGTTTCTATTTAATATTCTGGCAGCTGCTACCCCATCCTTTGATTTGTGGCCTCTTCCTGGTGGAATATGCCTCTACTGGCTTATTTTGAAACTCAGGACATTGTAATGTACCTGAGGTTATCGATCCAAGTGCAAATATGCATACCTCCAGTGTTAGGGTAATTTACACTAGTTCTGCCACACCTTTTGTTGTCGATGGAATTCTGTCCTTCACAATCTCACAATTATTTCCCATTTCAACTGAGGGGTAAAGTTGTAGAGTTGAAAAACACAGAATTCACCTGTACCACATTCTGAGAATTAGGCACAAACCTGGTGAGCATGAGTTTTGTGGGTTCCTTCCACACCTTAGTTGTTTCATCCTCCCATCTCCTGGGATCACTAATGCAGCAGCACCTCTTGGACTCTTCTTATAAACTTTGGAACCCTGTGACCATGTGCACGTCTAGCATAGGCATGTGTCCCAGTGTCAGGACACTGCTTCTTCTGCCTCCAGCCAAAATGCCAGGTGTCAAAGAGACAACCCATATGGTCCTTAATCCGCAGCTGTTCAACATATCTGGCCACAAGCCGTGCAAGAAACGAGAGTAGGGAGATCATAGCATACCTGATCTCACCCTGGGAAAAGTCTCTACATTGGCTGATAGGTTGAACTGCAGTGCACAACTTGCCATATGTCCCATCCTTGAATGCAGTATTAGTAGGATAATCCACGTCAACCTTCTCAAATCACCATCACCTCGATCCACAAACTCACCAGGGACTAGTGCAAGGTGAACTTTGGTGAAAGAATTTCAATAAACTCTAAAACATAAGGCAAGTGGGCCCTTTGGTGAAGGAACCTTAATAAACCCTGAAGCATAGCAGTAGGTTAGGAATACCGATTCCTAGTGGAATATAAAGCTATGTTGTATTCTGTTGCAGAAGAGTCAAATACCCTGTATAAAGAAAGGTGAGACAAAAGTGCAGTCATAATCATACTGCTTGCAGGCCATGTGGCGGAAAGCTTCTTAAAGGAAAAGAGCCAGGCCAGCAACTTCAGATTTGAGCAAGGCAACAGGATCCGGGTTTGAGAGGTAGAGGTATATGGCCTTATTTAGTGTTTGGTGGAAGGAATTTTTGTCGAAAAGCAACCAATATCCTGCCCACCCTATTAGAAGTACCCTAGGCTGTAATGCATTCATAGTACGACACACAGGAAAACCACTATGTTTGCAACGGCCTATCCCATCTACATAACTCTAAATAAGGCCCATACTTTACTTATTAGGCATTTGATATAGCACAAACATAGAACACCCCCCCCCAGAACAGTGGGATGTTTTACAGAGAACATTTTTATTGTAGCAGGAACACCTCAAGCGTGGTTTTGTATTTATGGAGGAGAGGATTACAGAAGCCAAAATGTATTGAAGAGGAGGGTAAGGCCAAGTAACTGTGACAGTACAAGACAGAACAGTGCAGCTTTTCAAACTGACTTACATTACAAATAATTGTAATTTGATGCACTGGGAATTTAAATAATTTTCCAAGATGGTTCACCAAATTATATGTGGTTATAAATGAGAACGAGAAGCTAAGCTGCACTTTTGCAAGATAAAAATGTTGAAAAATCACCTGACTATCAAGTAAAACAAGCTTTTGCAAAGGAACGGGTCTCGCATTACGTCGAGTTAGAGCCATTAGCCTTGTAAACTCCTAACCAGACTTTTCTTGCCACATTAAATGAAAAAAAAATAAACGAGCGAGATCGCTCTACAAACTAAAGAGAAAAAGTAGTCCAGAAACCATACGGAAAACAATATGGAAAGTGATTGACTTAACATGGGCGTGGTTAAAATCCCCCTAAAGAGAGGTTAAAAGAGGGACTGAGTGCTTTGCGCTCGCCCCTAAAGAAAACATTTTGTTAGTTAACTTCGATGAGTGCACCCTATATAACATAGAAAGCAAAACTACGTTCAACATAAATGAAAATGGAAGGATACTGAGAAACGTCAGAGGGATTAACATTAACCGTGAAAAATATGTCATGCGCATATGTTAGCTTTTGAGTTACGTTGTTAAAATCACTGAGTTAAAGCAACTTCCATTCAAAGTACATGAGCAGTAAATTTAAAGAAGGGTTTAAATCCAAGATTACCCAAAAAATGTGGTAGCATGAATGCAGATTCTCTCTTCAAAGAGAACACATACAAGACCTGAGCCACAGATAGATGCAAGAGCCCAGAACAACAACGTGATTTGCGAGAACCACATTATTTTTAGGACTGGCTACAGACAGCTTCATGTTATGTCCTCAATTCTTCAAAAAGTACAATTAAAAAAGTACAGAGAGAGTACAGGGAGACAGTGGGCTTTGACTCAGCAAATGTTTGCCATGGTTTGCCTTTGCTTCTGTGGGATGTTCATCACGGCCATCGCATTTCATGGATGGTTACATTGTGCCTCTTATGTTTTCATTAGGTTTTAGTGATTGTGAATCAAGAAGTTTGTTCAACTGAAGATGCAATATGACGTTTAGCTTGAAAGAGAAACCAAATGTGTGTTCTATGATGTACCTTGCAGACACAACATTTACATTGATGGCTATTCGTTCAGATGCATGCTGTTTAGATGCCTTTGGTTGTAATAATGACACAGCAGTATTATACTTCATTTACTTGATTTACTCTGCTGCCTCTGCTGTCGTTAAGACAAGTTGCTCGATTTACGTCTTTTTTTCATGTCCATAAAGGAAAGATCCGCATCACATAGCTTTCTTAAAGATGCAACAAAAATACTGGTACTTTGCTAAACGTATCTAAGGCACCACATTTTACTGTGCATGCCTCTACAGTTTACCAGTTACAAAGTAAACGTCATCTTTTGGTCCATTTTCATAACACTGTTATTTTCGGGTACAACTTAATTCTGCTAATGTTTTTCCAACATAAGGTACCTACTCCCAGCTTCCATCTTGGTATAACCCCGATGGTGCTTCTTTGTTGGATTTTCTCTCAAGACAGCTATCAGCAACACACAGAATTACCCACCTATTGCCAAATGCTCTATAACAAAATGCCACCCCAAACGCCCTTTCTAATAAAAAGGACTATTGGATTTGCCAGTGTTTGTTTCCTTGGTTGCAAAGCTGGAATTAGAACCTAGACCACCACCAATGTAGCCCCTGTGCACTACCTAACGAGGAAGAGGGTTGAGGACATGTAAACGCTATCAATACCTCTCCATTTACATGGTCCCTCTCATATGATTTCTCTGATATACTTTTTTACTTGGGGCTTTCTTTGGAGTGAAAGCTTTGCGTAAATTGATTCTTCCACACAAAGCACGTATTTTATGGAATGTGTTATTTAACAATTGCACTTTAACTTCAATAGCTCCCTCTCTTGTCAGAGAGAAACTTGGAAACTAATCAAACATTTTGGAAGGGATTACTAAAATAGTCCCTCAGCCTGCAAAAGCAGCCACACACCTACTTCCTTATGTCTCTTGTGACCCATGGGAAACGGGGAAAGGTGGCTGCAGGCACTCTAGCTTGACACCAGGATACACAGCGCAGAGAACTCCTCTTATCTGGCTCGTCGTGTCTTCAGCAGTGCTCCTTGAAGCTCTCCTTGATCACCTCTGGTCAAATCTAGATGAATCTGCTACCTCCCCGGGACCCTACCTTCCACTTTTATGTAGACGATACCCAGATCGATCTGCACATCTTTGACCTCTGTGAACACTATGATGACGGTTTTGACAGACGTTCAAATATGGATGAAATTAGGCACTTTAAATTAGCAGGTTCAAAAACTAAAGTGCTGTTTCCTTTCCAGACACTTTGACCCATATTTACAAAGATTTTGCATCAGGGTTTTGCCACTTTTTGTATTTACAATGCCATCCACATGTCTCTTTGCATGGCTTTGTGAGGAAAAGTAATGTAATGCAGCGCATTACTCTCTCTCACATTGCTGTGCCTCAGGTATTGTGGGCATTATCATGCATCCATCCATAGATTTTGATGCAAAATCATATTTACAAAGAGATGTAGACATGGGTTTGCGCCAAAATGGCACGACTTCCTGAGGTTGGCCTAACAATGAGAAATACGTTTATTTCTCCTTCCTATTTCCTCTTTGCATGTGTGCTGCAGCTCACATACAAAAAGGAAATAGCCTCAAAGGATAGTTGTTGTGAGGGAAGGTGCTCTTTCTTGCACAAAAACTATCCTAACCATAACATAGACACTTTTGCTCTATGATGCAAGGGTGCCTACATTTTGGCTCGAAGCAGCCCAAAGTGCACTAGTGGATGGAGAGAGCAGAATCGTGCCATTGGTCTGAAGGTATGGCACAGTTCTTCTCTCTCTGTGTGATGCAACGCAGCAACTTTGCTTGTGGTGCTGTGTTGTGCCACTTTTTTGTAAATATGTCCCTTAACACTTATGGGGAAACCCAATACCCCCAAAGGTATCTGGATAAAATGATGGTATTCTCATAGGTGATGATGTAGGGAAGTCATATGATCACGTTCCTTCTTAGCATCACTAAAACTAAATTGCAACATTTGTTGCCGCTCCACATTACTTTCAGTGTCTATGTAAAGACATTCTGGCCCTCACTGGCTCTTTTGCATGATCTTGGCCATAGTGTGCATGACACACACCTTGCCTGGGTGGCTTCTGACATTGTGTTCGGCTCTTGCGCCTTTTCTTGGTCGGATAGGCCATCATCTGGTCTAAATTAGCCAAGTAGACAGGATTTCAAATAGATAGAGACTTGAGTATAGCTACCCAAATAAAGGAAATAAGAAACATTCTTCTACCTTCTACCTCACATCCTCTCCTTTATCCCACTCATTCTACGTCACATCCTCAACTGACTGAGTTTTTGTAAAGCGTGGCTACTCACCCATGAGGGTGTCAAGGTGCTGGGGGGGAGAGGAGGGGCCTCATTCAAAGAGCCAAGTCTTGAGGTTCTTCCTGAAGATGGTGAGCGACGGGCTTTGTCTGAGGTGCAGGAGGAGGTTGTTCCATCTCTTTGCTGCAATGTAGCTGAAGGATCGTCCTCTGGCTGTGGTTTTTGCGGATGCGAGGGATGGTGCCAGGGCCATCTGAGAAGAGTGGAGGGATCTGGCAGGGGTGTGGAACGAGATGCAGTGGTTCAGGTAGGCTGGTCCTGCCTTGTGTATGGCCTTGTACGTGTGGTTGAGTAGCTTGAAGGTGAATCGTTTCTTGACCAGGAGCCAGTGGAGGGTCCTCAGGTGTTTGAAGATGTGTTCTCAGCGTGGAAGGTCCAGGATGAGCCTGTCGGCGGCATTCTGGATGAGTTGTAGTTTTTTGAGGTTTATAGTCAAGGTGCCGGTGTAGAGGGCGTTGCCGTAGTCAAGCTTGCTTGTGACTAAGGCATGGGTGATTGTCCTGCGACAGTCTGCTGGGATCCATCTGAAGATCTTCCGAAGTTTGCAGAATGTGTGCCAGCAGGAGGAGGCGACTGAGTTTACCTGGCGGGTCATGGATAGGGAGGAGTCGAGGATAATGCCTAGACTGCGGGCGTGCTCAGTCGGTGCAGGAGGGGGCGCTGAGGGATGTGGGCCACCAGGACTCATCCCAAGCTGAGGTGGCATTTCCGAAGATGATGAGCTCAGTCTTGTCAGAGTTGAGCTTGAGGCAGCTTTCGCTCATGCAGGTGGCGACAGCTTACATTCCTGAGTAGAAGTTCCTTTTGGCCGAGCCCGGGTCTTCGGTGAGGAAAATGATGAGTTGTGTGTCATCGACATATGACACAATGTTCATACCGTGGCTTCTGACGAGGCTGCGATAGGGGCCATGTATATGTTGAACAGTATGGGACTCAGTGAGGATCCTTGGGGGACTCCACAGTTGACTCCTGTGGGTCTTGATGTGTAGGGCAGGCGTCTGACCCTCTGCGTCCTCCCGGAGATGAAGGAGTGGATCCATTCCAGGGCTCTTCCGTGGATTCCTATGTCATGGGGTCTGGTGTGTAGAGTGCTGTGACCGTGTTGAAGGCTGCTGAGAGTTCGAGGAGTATGAGTGCTGTGGCCGCGGTCTAGGAGTAATCAGGTGTCATAATTGGCTGCCAGGAGGGCTGTCTCTGTGCCGTGGTTGCTGTGGAAGCCGGACTGGGAGCTGTCCAGGGAGTTGTTGGCCTTGATGAAATTCCGTAGTTGTATGTTGATTGCTTTCTCCAGTACTTTGAAAGGGTAGGGTAGCAGCGAGATGGGCCGGAAATTCCTTAGTTCTGATGGGTCGGCCGAAGGTTTCTTCAGGAGAGGGCATATTTTGGCATGTTTCTAGTCCTTGGGGAAGTTGCCAGTGTTGATGGAGCAGTTCATTGTGTTCTGGAGCTCAAGCCGATGGATGCGCTGGCTCTGATGTATATGTGGTGTGGGCAGGGGTCCGTGGGGGCTCCGGAATGGGTGCTGTTTATGATGCGGACTGTTTCCTCCGTGGTGAGCGTGGACCAGCGTGGATGGTCTGGGTGGGTACTGGGGGTGTGGGTCAGCCACAGGTTCTGGTGCCAGGATTTTCTGTGAGGAAGCTGTCGTAGATGTCCTGGATCTGTGAACTCATTGATGACTGAGAAGAGTTCCTTAGAGTTGGGTGTGGAGGAGTTGGTGTGCTCTCGGAGTGCGTCCTTCCTTGCGTTTTTGATTTTTTGGCGGTGGGTGGCGGTTGTGGCTATGAAGGAGGGGAGGTCTTCAATGGTTTGGCTGTTCCTTCATTTTTTCTCTAAACGTCTGCGGGTATGCTTCGATTCTTGGAGTTCGGTGGTAGACCAGCTGGCTTTCTTAGCTATGCGTTTGGCCAATGTCAGCCGGGGTGGCTAGAGCATTGGCGCATTCAGTGATACATGGTGTTGAGATTGCGTGCTGCTCTGTTGGCATCAGTGGAGGGAGAAGGTGAGTTGCTCGTTGGTGATTTCATTCCATTTCTTGTGGGGAGCCCTGGGGGTGTGAGTGCAGGTGCTGAGTGTGGTGATTGTGAAGTGTATGCAGCGGTGGTCGGTCCAGTCTGGGGTGGAGATGGTCTCGATGGTGATCTGGTTGCTTGAGGTGAAGATGGGGTCCAGTGTGTGTCCTGCGATGTGTGTGGGTTCACAGACCATTTATATGAGGCCGAGGGTGGCGAGGTTGTCGAGTGGAGCAGTGGTGTTGGATCGGCATGGTACTTGAGGTGGAAATGTATGTTGTCAAGGAGGAGGTAGGCGTCTGACTCCAGGGCCTGGGGGGTAGCGCTGTCTACAACGTCATCTATGAAAGCTGGGTGGGGGCCGGGTAGCCTGTACACCAGGGTGTCGTGGATGGAGGAATTGTGGTTAGAGTGAACCAGGAAGTGAAGTTGTTCGATGGTGGTGCTTGTGTATGATGGCGAGTCCCCTGTCGGCGGGGGGGATAAGAGGGTGCCGGTCCCTCCTTAGGGTGCTCTATCCGTTGGAAATGGCGATGGCGATGTCTGGTCCAGAGGTGGGGTTGGTCCAGGTCTCAATCAGGAAGGTGATGTCTGGTCAGGCGGTGTCTATCAAATCCCGGAGTTCTGTGGCATGTTTGTGGAGGGAGTGGATGTTCAGGAGCAGGCAGTTGATGGGTTTGTGGAGGTTGTTGTTATCTCTGTGTGTAGAGAGTACTTTTGGCTTTTTGAGGCTGGCATTGAAGTTGCAGTTCCTGCAGGTGAAAGGTCCATGGGGAAGATGATGCAGTAGTTTCTGAGACGTCCGTTGTTGAGGCAGAGGAGGGTCTTGGCATCGTAACGGAGGCAGGCCTGGGGGGGGGGTGTTTTAACAGAGATCCAGTGTTTCTGTTGCTGGATGCGGGACAGGTGTGGACGGGCGCAGATGGGCGGCTGCCATTAAGGAGGAGAGGGGGCGGGGGAGGGTCAGCTGGGAGGTGGTAGGGCAGGAAAGGTGCTTTGCAGGGAAAGGGGTGGGGCCGGAACAGCATGGGAGGGGGGCAGAGGAAAGGAGAGGCGATGGAAAAGAAAAGGAAAACTGAGTGAAAAAAGGAACAACAGCAAGGGTAAAAGAGGGCAGAGGAAAAGAGGAGAGAAGGAAAATAAAAGGAAAAACGAATTAAAAAAGGCAGAAAAGCAAGAGTGAAAGAGGGAAGAGGAAAGGAGTAGAGGTGGAAAAGAAAAGGAAAAATTAGGGAGAAAAGGCAGAAAAGCAAGAGTGAAAGAGTGACAGAGAGAAAATACTTACTTGTGATGGCCACTAGACCACCAGGGATGAGGTGCGGGGACGAGCCTGCGGGTGGAGGAGGGCCTCGAACTGAGAGTCAGGAGGCTCTCAGTTCCTCCCATGCAGAAGGCAGAGGCAGCAGCAGCTAGAGGAGCTGGGGAGGGCAGCAGACTCTGACCAGGAGGTCAGTGCAGTTACCCTCTCACAGCGCTGCGGCCACCATTAGGAAGGGGAGGGTGCGCAGGAGTGGTCAGCTGTGAGGTGGGAGGGCAGGAAAGATGCTTATTGGCGGGAAGGGGCGGGCCGCAGGGGCCAGACCGGCAAGGGAGGGGGGCAGAGCAAAGGAGGGGATTTGGAAAAGAAAAGGAAAAACAAGTAAGAAAGGCAGAAAAGGAAGAGTGAAATAGGGCAGAGGAAAGGAGGAGAGATGGAAAAGAAAAGGAAAAATGAGTGAGAAAAGGCAAAAAAAAGCAAGAGTGAAAGAACGACAGAGAGAAAATACTTACTGTTGATGGCCTCTAGACCGCCAGGGATGAGGCACAGGGACGAGCCTGCAGGTGGAGGAGGGCCTCGCACTGACAGTCAGGAGGCTGTTAGTTCGTCCCAGGCAAAAGGCAGAGGCAGCAGCAGCCAGAGGAGCTGGGGAGGGCAGCAGACGCTGACCAGGACGCCATTGCCCAAATCCACGCTTTCTAATCTCAACCTCCTGTAAAGACTGCAATGTTCTGTAGGCAGTCTAAGGAAGCTTCCACTGGCTATCTGTATGTGTTCGAGGAAAGTTTAAAAACACTCTTCCTTCCTTAAAAATACCTGTCTATTCCAACCGCCTCCTGAATACAGAACAGACTCTTACCTTCCAAGCCCTCAGGAGTCTTAGGGCCAGATGTAGCAAACATTTTGCATGGTGCAAACTGCGAAAATCGCAGCTTGCGCCATGCAAAATGGCGTTTGCGATGCTCATTCACAATTTGCGAGTCGGTACCGACTCGCAAATTGTGAATGCTACTCGCAGATAGGAAGGGGGGTTCCCTTCCTATCTGCGACTCGCATCGCTACGCTAAATTGCTTTGTGACCGCGAATGCGTTCGCAAAGCAATTCGCAGTTACCACCAGTGTCACACTGGTGGTAACCCATTTGCAAAAGGGAAGGGGTCACCATGGGACCCCTTCCCCTTTGTGAATGTTGCCAAAAATCGTTTTTCAGAGCAGGCAGCGGTCCAATGGACCACTGCCTGCTCTGAAAAACCGAAACCAAATGGTTTTGTTATTTTTTTTATTTTGCAACTCGTTTTACTTTAAGGAAAACGGGCTATAAAATAAAATAAAACACTGCTTTATTTAAAAAGCAGTCACAGACATGGAGGTCTGCTGACTTCCGCAGGCCACCATCCCTGTGAGTGCAGGGACTCGCTATGGGGTCTTTGCGACCCCGTAGCGACTCACAGTCGGTGTCTGAGACACCGTGCTGCATCCGATTTTGCGAATCGGAAATTGCGAGTCGGTGCGACTCGCAATTTCTGATTCGCAAAATCTGACTTTTCTACATCTGGCCCTAAGAGCATTATTTAGAGTTTGGCGGATAGCATTATTTAGAGTTTGACGGATAGGATGTTCTGTCATAAATGTGATGAATGTCCCATCCACTGTAAATACAAGTACATTATAAACTGTTGCACTTGTGGTACGGCAGACAGGATAGTCTCCACATTTTGACTGTGTTTTCTGCCTGCCAAACTCTAAATAAGGCCTTTAGATCTAACTGTTTCCTTCTCCTCTCTGTTCCTGCTTTTAATCTTTGGGTTAAATTTAGAAACACTTTGCAATGGGTTTGTGTTCATTTTTCATGCAAAACCAACACAAAGTGTAGCAGTAAGATTTACAACTGAATTTGCAGTTTACATTGGCTTGTAACGAGAGGTAATGCAGAGATGCATAATGTACTGCCTTGTGTTACATTGCATCAGAGGGACATTCCATGGGTAGTGCATAGGCGTTTTCATGCAATCACCCATGGGTTTGATGCAAATCCCAATTTACAAATAATTGTAGAAAGGGATTTGTGCCAAAGCCTGCATCTCCTTGAGGCAGATGCAACGAGGAGAAACGTTGTAAGTTCTCCTTGCATTTCCCTCTTTGCATGTATGCTGCATTCTGTAGCACACACCCAAAGTGGGCAAGGACTTAAAGTATAGTTTTTGTACTGAAAGGTACCCTCTCCCTGTACAAAAACCCTGCTTACCACAACAAAGACATTCTTGTACTATGGCGCACGGGTGTTTGCATTGGCACATGGGAGCCGAAAGTGTTTTTAGTAGAGATGGAGTTCTACTCTCTCCTGTTCATGCAGCGCAGCAACTTTACTTGCCCTGCGTTGCGTGACTTGTGTATAAATCTGGGCCCTTGTTCTCCGTTGAGGCCTCTGGAACCAGTTGCCTGTCAAGTCGCCCTCCTCACCCTCCTTGGGCTACCTTCTCCGTCTAAACAAATAAAATGCCTTCCAGAGACTCCCATCAGATGACCAGACCCGAAAAACTTCGTTGATATCCCAAAAACGATTTAAATTTCATTGATTTGGAAAGGTTCACTTTCAAAAAAACACCTCACCGTTCTTTGAGCCTCAAAAGGGTAAGAGGTTTGTTTTTCTATCCGCACCTGTGCTTTTTCTTTAAATCAGTATACTACACTTTAAGTAGTTACCCCACATAGGTGCCTGATCTTGATTGCAATTCTGCTAGCATTGCGCCTCATGCAGTTATGTGCATGTGTGCGCTTCACAAATGCTCTAAATTATTATATCTCCCGATAAGAGTAAAGTAGTGAGCTCTGCAGCCTTCCTTTGCGGATTGGATTACAAGTTTAACAGAACTGAACCACCGTGTAAACGGGCTTGCTCTTTCAAGTGGTAATATCTACGTTGCTGTAAAAACTCTACCCCTTTCTACTCCTGCGGAAGGTTTAAGTGTGTTTATATAATGCAAACCCATTTTAATTCTACCAAAGTTGCAGTAGAGGCCGATGTTTGTTTTATTTCAGCTGCAAACTTTCCAAATACAATGCAGTCTAAATAGAACATTACGGCGCTGAATCCCTTCTCCTAAGCACAAAATAGTTACTCTGGCACAATGCATTTTATAACAATTTACAGCACACAGATCAAACGATTTATTAGTGAGTTAGTAGCCAGGATTAGAAGAACTGCGGTATCCGCATGGGAATTGAGCAACTGACCTCCCAAGCACCCGCTTTACCTTTGACAGGGCACTGTGCTGTATGACAAACATACTTTTCTTTTTTCAAAATATGTTTTCTGAATGTTTTCCAAGGGACCTTTTCCTCAGCAGGTGTGCCAGCGAAACTAACAGCATCTATGTTCCAGATTCCCAAGAGAAATGTCTGCGACCTTTTGTATCCTGTTGAAGACTTAAAAACTGGGACACGTGCCAAGCTGGAGGGCTGATAAGAACCGAAAGGATAAAATAATTTGAATGTTTTGCCGAAGAGCACGGTAAATTGTAGCTGTTAGAGCGGCATCCCTGTGGGTAGTTTGCATATCCGGGTTGGAACTTCACAGCACTAAAACAACGAACTGACAGGGCACAGCCTTTAGATGCCAACGGGCAAAGAGGAATATTAGAAAAAACGGCCATCCCAGTGGTATGCACTTCAAATAGTATTATATATTATATGCACTTCACGTCAAACCGCGTCAACAATAAAGAAGAACATAAACCGAAAAATAGGACCCGTTAGAAAAGCTCTATCAATGCTAATGACGAGTTAATACAATTGAAGCGAGTTAAAATAAGTGTTATCCGAGGGGCTTCTAGGCGGCGGTGGAACTGTCATTAGTGCAACAGGTGGAATTGCCCAGGTGCATGAGGGCCCCCGAGGATTCCAGTAATTACTTCATTTCATTATCTAAACACAGGCTGGGTGGTGCCATTTTCCTGTGTTGCAGCCTTTCTACACCACTGCTCCCAGGGTTGGCTTACTTGTTGAAAGGTTGTCCTAAGTAATGCGAAGAGGAACACAGTTAGGAGGGTGATACCCCATCCCATTTTAAGCAAGTTGTATGTTATGTTCACTTACAGCCTCGTACACACACACACTCAGGCACATGCACTGTGGCACACTCACTCTCAGACAGAGGGAGACACGTATTTTGAGAGACACACAAAGGCAGCTGTATACATGCAGACAGACAGAAAGACACATACATACCTGCGCCCGCACACACAGAATACACAGAGGGCACGTGTTTTTGTGGTGCACATGTGATTCCTCTTCCCTGCTATGGGTCTAAGAACTAGGATCGCGAAAGTTGAGTGTAAAGCATTCAGTAGGTGGTTGTGTCTAGAGTGGCTTAGCTACACCCGAACTAATACACCAGTAGTGAATGGTTCCTATGGTACTTCAGTATGACTCCCTTTTTGACTATCCCTCTCTTCCTTTATAGATTACCCATGATCCACTTAAAAGCTTCTGCATGTACAGCTTCCCTCCACTTCTTTATGGCATTCATTCTCGGGGGATAGGGTCATGGGGCCTACTAAGGCTGAGTGAGGGGGGATGTGTGGCCTCACCTCTCCCCTTTATAAAGACATTGGGCCCCAGGGGATGGGGTCCCCAGGGCCTATTAAGGCTTAGAGAGTGGGGCAGCAGAGCTCTCTGCCTCCTTTTTCTAAGGAATTCGGCCCCATGTGATTGGGTCCCAGGGGTCTTGTAAGGCTCTGGGAGTGGGATTGTGCACCCACTCCCCTATATTTAAGTAATAGTGATGCAGCACTATTGGCTCAGGAAGAAAGTTGTGTGTCCCCTTCCCCTTAAAGGCACGGGGGTAGGGATCCTAGGAGAGGGGAGCAACATCCACCATCCCCTTTAAAAATATTTTTTAGCACTAGGGGACAGTGGACCCTGGGGCCTGAATTGACTCCACGATGGGGGGATCTGTGCTGATGGTGGCCCGGCCCTGCAGACACCTCCCATGCTGCTTATGGCCAAAGGCCATGTGCGGTATGGGGTTGGCTTTATGTATGGTAACAAAATAGTACTTTAGATTAAATACAATTCTAGAAATTAATTGAAAAAACAATGGTTAAAGTGATGTTATAGTTTGGTGAGAATTTCAGTGACAGCATAACACAGTGTTTTAAACGCACAAAACCACTGAAATTCTCCAGTTATAATTATCTCAGGTAACTATAACTAGTGCCTTCACGTGTAACTAGAACTTACGCCCTCACCATGAAATGCTAATTACACTACAATTACCTCACTCATGACTGACAACTCCTATGACATCATTGATAATATCACTGCAGCCTTTGCAATGAAATTATTGATGAGAAAACTATGCATGGTGGGAGCACATGTTTTTGTCATTACTTGTGAGATGTTGAGTGAAAGACAGCTCACTGATGAACTAAACCTGAAGGTTTATAATTGTCTTATTTCATTTTATATTTGTTATGAATGATTTGTGTTAGAAAGCCTTTACGATAGAGATACTTGAATAGAGTATATTCTGCCATTAGTGTGGCCTTGCAGCACCTTCTGTGGGTCACATTCCAAATGTGTTTCTGAGTGTTCAGTCTGATTCAGAAAGTGATGATGACGTCTCCACTGGCGGTATATTCACTCCTCAGTAAAATGACTGTCATGTTTAGTGACTTGTGGGAATACAGACTTGAAGTCTCATGACATGGAACAGGAGCAGACTGAGAACAGAAAACTGCATACAGTTACTTATACATTTTATATGCCAAGGCATGCCAATTGCCAGACACATGGATAAGTATGATTAATTATGTAATTTTGTGTTGGGTACTCTGATAGATAGGTATTGGCTTGTATGAGCTAATTTGGATGTATTTTAGGAGCTATGTAATGCATTCAATTGTACATTAGCGTGTGGCATGCCTAACTGGGAGGCACTGTTCGGGGGTGGAGTTGATACGTGACTATGGACCTCATGATATGAGCGGTTTCCAATGAAATTGACTTCAATCCAGTCAACACAGAGACCTGGACAGTTCCTCTGATAACTCAGGCTGCCCAGAACACCTGAAATCTAACAGAAATGCAGACAAGAATGTGGAGTCAGCAGGGAAATCAGGTGTGATAATCGTGTTTTCCAGTTATTCCCCATTTCTTAGAGGATGCTCAGTGGCCCAGTGTGTATTGGTGTTGTTTGTCCAACACACTCAGCTACCATGCCAGCCAGTAACTCCTGGGGTTGGAATTACCAATCACATTAATAAGATACTATTAAGGAGGGCCTGTAAGGCATATCTGTGCTGTCTTAAGGGGGCACAAAGTGTTATAACTTGTGCTGTTCAGTGTGTGTTGTCAGCTGATGGACAGTCCTCTTTAAGCACAGGGACTTTGAAATGTTTGGCATACCTGTTTTGGAAGTTTGCATTGTTTTCTAAAGTATGATTTTGAATGGCCTATATGTGTTGGCCAGTAGAGATATGCATTTCTATTGTAATTGCACTCATATGGCTCATACTAGCCCTGGCGAGGCATTGACGCTCCTGTGCCAAGACACATGCTATTCAGGAAGTCAAAGTTAGTGGTTAATCGAGTGGTTAATGTTGGTTATTTACATTAGTCTTGTGCTGTTAGGAAACCATTCCATGCACTTACTCCAGTGTCTTTTGTGGTAGGTTAAATCAATAAGAGTTAGGTGTCCTCATCACTTGGGGACATGTGAGTTCATGAAAATGATTGTTGGGATGGGTAGGCTTTGCAGGGTATTGGTAGGTTGCAAGGTTATGGTTTCAAAGAAGGAAAGGTTGTAAGTTATGAAATTAGTTTTGAGCAATTTGCAGAAATACAGTGATAGAGGTTCAGGCAGACAGGCATGTGACTTGGAGTAGGCTGTACTCAGAAAAGAGGCATGAACAGGACTGTACAATAAAGAGAGGGTCTTTCAAAAGAAAGGAAAGGCAACTATCGTAGCTTTTTATGTCATAATCAATTTTTCATGCAAAGTTTTAAGGCTATAGTGACATGGTGAACAATGTAACTATTGAAGTAGATTCTGCAAATATTGGTAGAATACTGGCTCAAGATCTGAAAACAATGTGTTTGCAGTCAGATCACTCTATCTCCAGTCGACATAACAAGACGTGACTGGCCGATTGGACATTCTGGCAGGTCTCTGGTGGTCTGCTGGCCAATTTGCTGCTTCCAGAGCTCCTTGGGCTGCCATGACTGTGCATCAAGAGTTCTTAGCCAACGTGATTGAAAAAAAAGCGTGTTTTAATAGTCACCATTTTGGCCATTTTGTTCTGAATGTATCTATGTATCTTTGGTGGTAAAACATCCTTAATTCTACCGTACATGGCTAGGCTTGCTTGTTACACGCCCCCATCTGGTGTGATGCAAGGCTTTTATAAGGGAAACATCCTGAACAACTAGATCTAAACCACTACTTGCCTGAACCACTACTGCTAAACAACTAAAAAGTCTCTACAACTAAGTAATGAACAACTACTGTCTAAACAACAATTGTGCCTAAATTACAATTGCCTTAACAACTAATTTTAAGGTAAGGTTTTCTTTTTGTTTTTTTTTATGGTTTATTAGTTGTTTAGAATATATATATATATTAGTTGTTCAGGCAATTGTTATTGAGGCACAATTGTTGTTTAGACAGTAGTTGTTCAGTACTTAGTTGTAGAGACTTTTTAGTTGTTAAGCAGTAGTGGTTTAGGCTATAGTTGTTTAGGACATAGTTGTTCGGTCACATATTCCTTTTATAAACACCTTTGTCAGCGCTGCTTCTGTTTCCTTCTGTGGCACTGTGCCCTAATGGCACTTTTCTGTGCCTATGAGGGGATGGAGTGTGGAGGAGTGTCTGCAAACAGAAGATGATTGCGCTCGTTTACAGTGGTATAACCGAGTTTCCTAAAACATATGGGCAATCGTGTTAGAAAAGCATGAACGTAGCCTTGGAATGTGTCACCACCCTTCTTATATGCTAGGCTTGCAAATTATGTTTGACTCCTGCCATGGACGGGGCTGTTCCTGTTGTGGCGTGCCACGCATTCACGTTTAGCTGCGGTGGAGTCTCATCCAAGCATATTATGCAAAGCGTGCAATTCTGTTGGTTTCCATTGCCCTTCTAAGCATGAACCTATCTTCACCCTAGCATCAACTTATTTTGGATGGCATAATTGCTTGTTTATGTGGCTTACCCTTCAGTGTATAGAAGCCATTTGAGGAACAGGCAAGTTGTAATTTTTACGTTTTATAATGCACATCACACTAGCAATTTGTTCGAGAATCCAAACCACTTTAAGGGAAAAAAGGGATCGCTGCCTCCGAAAAATGTGAAGGCAGTGCAATCTGTGTCTGAAACCACGGTAAACTCTTGTAACTCGACTAAAACTGCAATGGATTTGAGAAGTGGCTCTGACCATTAAGGAGGCGGGATAGTTTTTGGCTCCCTGCCCTGATCTGCCTGTAAACATGATGATGAATGAGAACGGAATCATGACCATGAGGTGTAGATTTGTTATTTTTGGCGCAACACCGCAACCAAAGTTGCGCCGCTGTGTAGTGCATGGGGAAGAAAGCAATGCAATGCCATATTTTTTTTAAAAATGACCTGCTACTGCTCTCTTCCCCAGCACTGGAGCACAGAGAGGCTGCCTACCCTTTCAGGGCAAAATCCTATGCTTCAAAACCTTTTTAGGACATTCCATAAGTTTGAGCACAGAAAAAAAGCATTTTGTTATGTACAAATGCTGTTTTGCGATTTGGTAATTTATTTACTGAGTCGAGTCACAATTAGGAAGGGGTGTTTCAAGGGCGCCCCTTCCTAATTGCGATTCGCAGTGGTATGTATGATTGTTTTGTGACCGTGAGCACGGTCGCAAAGTAATCGTAGTTAACGATAATTTGAAATTGGTGTTAACCCATTTGCAAACGGAAAGAGGTCCCCAAAGGACCCCTTCCCCTTTTTTGAATGCATGCAAAAACTTTTTTAAGAGCAGGCAGTGGTCCTACGGACCACTGCCTACTTTAAAAAAATGAATCTGAAACATTTAGGCCCATATTTATACTTTTTTAGTGGCGCATTTGTGCCGCTTTTTAACGCAAAAGTGGCACAAACGTACAAAATACAGTGTGGTCTTCTGACTCCAGCAGGCCATCATCCCTGTGATTTTTGCGATTCCTTTTGGGTTGCAAATTTTGAACTTCCCCATTAATATAAATGAGGTAGGTCTATTTGCGACCCACGAGGAATCGCAAAAGAAACTCAGCGGAGTTTGGTACATTTGGGATTGCAATTAGGAAATCGCAATTCCAAATGCTTGTACATGTGGCCTTTTGTGGCAGAGCCAACCCCTAATGAATCTGCCGGAGTGTTTAATGCATGTAATGTATACCACACACTCTACACAAGTCCAGCAGTTACAGCAGTTCACATAAGGGAAGCCATATGGAACAATCTATCAACTCTGTACAAACAGGCAGAGGAAAGAGAAAATACCATAGTTTCTAATCACACAACCAACTATCCAAGAACCCTCCACCATAGTGCCCTGACGATGTTGCCATGATAGAACCAGGGTGCTTGTTTGACATATGCATTTGGATATGTGGTCCATATATGGGCAATATATGGAGCAACACTGCTATCTATGGAACGTCATATCAGTGAAGTTTTGCAGAGTGCTCACATTGAAATGAATTAGCACACTCAAATTTGATCATCAGGGAAATTGAGGGCACAATGGCAGAGTTTCATTTGCCTTGGATCACTGAATTTGATCAAGTGGGAAAGTTGGAAATTGTGCCCAGCTTTAATGTTATTCATTGTGAAATTCAGTCACTAGATGGAACTCTCTTTCTCTGCCTTGATTAGCGCAGAGGGATAATGTCATGTTTTCAATTCTTTCATGAACTAAATTAGTACATGTTCAAGAAAGACATTCGCCCATGTTAAATTCAAACTGACACTACGTAAGAAGTCTTTCTTAAAAAAACATACGAACTCTAAGAGGAAGGCAGGACCCTCTAGTATCATGGTAATATCACTGCCAGCTCTCTCCTCTTTACCACCCATCCTCTAGTATTGTATTTTCTTTTTATACTCTTAGAGTGCCAAAGAAAACGTCATTACTCTGAATTTATATTCGTTAAATAAGATGTAATCACTGGCTGATAAAACTGAGGTCTCCCCAGCAGTAGCCAAGGGAAGGAGCTACCCAAGGCAGGGCACACACATTTATATTAATCATCTAAAACTTCTAGAATGGGGTCACGTAATTAAAAAACAATTCTCTAGGCGTCCGGACAAGGAATAAGATCATGAGAAATGGTGAGAGTTGTATCTAAGCATGAAGGTTAGTGTCTTCTTATTCTTGATAGCCAACAACATTTTGAAAATTCACATCTTTTGTGCCAAATCCAATCTCCTGTGTAGCTGTGATGCAGGGGCTTCCTAATAATGTGTTAGTAACCTATAATAAAATGTTGACTACCGCAACTTTCATGATTAACATTTAGCATAACAACACTTTGTCAAGATTTAACACATAAAAAGATTTCTGGAGAAAGTCGCCATCTCAGTGAAGACAATAACGCAGATTGGCATTTCAACAGCAGTCACCACTGAAAAGGTTAAAACATAAAAGCACTGTTCAGATTTTATGTATTCTATCATTTGCCCCGCAATCAGCACTTTTCAGCCAGTAAAAGACTGCATTAGGGATCGGAAGAGGCAGAGCCAGGGATGCTCTGCCGACATCTACTTCGACTTGTCAGTCCCTTTAGACAAGGACAGATCAGAGCCAGATGTATGGCCAAAGTTAGACTCAAACCTAGCTTGGCTCACCCATTTATAGTCACAAGATATTGATCAAGTGAGATAGCCCTGACATTACAAGTTTAGGCTAAGGAGGAAAATTAGCACTAATCAGTGCTTTTCACAACAAATTGAAAATGTTATTTGGGAAGGAGATGCTCTGATTCTTTCAAACTATTTGTGTGGTTATAAAGCATTTAATGGGTATTGGCTGCCAGAGTAAGGCAGTCACACTTCTTAATGGGGAATGTGGAAGTAGCCTGTGGTGAATCACTTCGACTTTGCGGTAGCACGTGTGGATACATGCATGACCATAAGCGGTCATACTGGGCTGTTGATAACCTTTTTTTCAGCATATCTGCTTAATTAAGACACATTTCCCATATGCAACAATCTTTTACTCAGCTACCAGAAGGTGCATCTGCCAAGAGCAAATAGTCTGGGATATCACAGTGAAGCAACACTAGATGCTCAGCAGCATTATGACTCAATTTCTTGGTGAACATGTCACTCCACCTTTAGGAGGGTGCTAAACAAAGTGGGGCATATTTATAAGCCCCTAGTGCCACCTTGCGCCACATTAACGTCATTTTTTATGATGCTGATGTGGCCCTAACGAGGCCAAAATCCTCACACCACATTTACAAAGTGGCACAATGCACGCATTGTGCCACTTTGTAACCCTTTGCTCTACATTATGCCCGTGCTAGGCATAATGCATGCAAAGAGGGCATTCCCCTTGTTAGAGGGACCGAAAAAATGGCACAAAGAAATCTAACAGATTTCCTTGTATCATTTTTTATTACACGTTTAACGCGTGCTCATAGCAGGTGTTAAGAGGGGTTATTTGTAATGGGCCCCTATGTTCCCTGCAGGAGTAACGGCAATATTTTGGCGCTATTCTTGCAGAGTACTTCGATAGCGTCATGAAAAATGACGCTATTGCCCCCTACCCTGCGTCATGGAGTGCCGTATTTTAAATACGGCACACACATGGTGGCGGTAGGGAGGCGGTAAAGGGTGCAAGAAATGTGGCACTGCACCTTGTGCAGCACCACTTTTCTTAAATATGCCCCAGTAAGCCTTGCTCACAGAAACTACCTGTGATATCCTTGCCAAACCGCTATCATCTCACCAGTGAGTAATAAATACCCCATGCCTTAGAAACCTTTCCTAATTTTAATAATTAAAAATTAGGTTCAAGAAAGGTTGTCTGGGCATTAAAACTTTAGTAGATTTCAAATTCATTAGAAGGGAATCCTTTCAGGTTGTTCCTTTACTCACAAGGATTCATTTCTAAAGTTCAAAACAAGGTGGAAGTTGAATGCAGCTTTTTAAGTCTCATGCCCAAAAATTATATGAATTCTAATTTTCAAGTACAGAAGGATATCGATTAAAATGTCACGCGTACGCTGAGTGTTCCCTGAGTCACGAGGAGCACTCAATAGAGCAGAACCCTCGTAGTTGCATTTATTTTGACATAAGGAACGTCCTTTAGTTTGTTTGCAAATCAGCTAAAACTGAGTTCTTCGTATATTCCGTAATAAAGAGTGTCAGCTTTTTACTAAAAATGTGCCTGAAGAACTCACAGTCACAAACTCATCCCTGTAGGCCGTTCCAATGCCACTCTTTTAAGCCAGTCTTTGCAAGCTCCAGTTTGGAGCATGCACAATTATTGCTAACTGAGAATGTTCCTTGGAAACATTGTGATAAATAAACTGTGAGCTTTAAAAGAGCCTTTTTTCATTTTGAAACAGAGCCAGTCTCAAGTCTAAGCACAGCAAATGCAATAGACTTGGCAAGTACTAGTGGGTGTCTTCAAGCCACATCCTTTAGTTATAACTCTAATGGCAATTCTGGTTTGTTAGTACTGGTTTACCTTCAGTACCATAGGCAATTTTTGGGACCAAAACAGAGAGACCCCAAAAACCTCTTTAAACCATTTCTACAGACTTTAGTAGTATCCGTCTTGGAGTGTTCTTCAGTTCATAAAAAATGTTAATGTTACACATATTTATCAATACTTCAGATCCAGCACGGGCACCTATAATTCTAATCTCCGTTCTAAAAGTTTAAATTTACGGAAAGTCACAATTTACATTTTTTACATTTATTTTTATTGACCTTTTGTAAGTTCATGTACTCAACAATTGAGTTAAACTAGCCTTTTTGGGACCTGGCTTGAGGCGTCACGATGGTGGTCGCATTCTTGAGTGCTCTGGACCCTCCGTCATCCGCCTCAATCAAAGCCCCTTTCATCCACCCTGTTTTCCCTGCTGCTGCCTTGCATATGGCCTGGTGCCCCCTCCATGCAATTGTTGAGGCAGTGCAAGTAATTTTCACCAGGAAATCACACCATCCTAGATGACCTGGCACCTATTCGAAGTGGGGGACGGCAATGAGCAGACCCGAGACGGCTGAAGAGAGGCAAACTCATATCTAGTGAGAAGGGCCCAGAGCGACCCCACAACCCTCACCAGATGTCCCGGGCCTTGGCCTGTTCCCTCCCCTCACCTCTCTTCTGCTGTGAGCCACCGAACGTACAAGAGACAATCCGGAGCTGCAGCCGAGCATTCCTGCTGCCTTAATCCCAGCTGGCTGAGACTGACTTTGACGCGGATGAGAGGAACGGTGCTGCTTACCTGCCCCACTTGGTCTGGACATCCTCCGCGCCTTCCACTGCCCGTGTGAGCAGCGCACGGATGTCCCCTTCCTCAGGGGCAATAACAAGGGGTGGAAGGGGCGCTCTGCTTCCCTGCTGCAGATTCGAAAGAACAATATACCACTGGTCGTTCCACAGGAAATGGTGGACCAGGGGGTGATGGATGAGTCTTCAGCTTCACACTCCGGTGAACTAGCTACAATCCTGTAGGCCATAGAAAATTCCCAAACTTCAGTTGAAACCAAAATAAGGGAAGTGCGAGTAGACGTGGCCCTGCTATGCCAAGATCTTCATAACGCTATCAGTAGGATTCCTGAGGCTGAAACCAGAATTTCCACAGTGGAGGACGAGGTTGCAAATCTGAAATCTCATGTGACCGACTTACTGCCCGCACTGCAGAGCGGTATCGATGAGCCGAGGATGCCAAGAATCGCTCTAGGCGCATCAATATGCATATCATTGGCATCTCTGAAACTTTCAAGTCACAGCAAATTTCAGACTACCTGGAAACCCGGTTCAAAACATGGATGCCTGCAGTTCAGCTTTACCAGTGAACATGCTTATCGGACCCTAATTCCCAGGCTGCCACCAGGAGCCTCCCCCAGGCCGGTGATAGCATGTATCCTGAGCTTTCAGAACATAGATGCTCTACTTTGCCAGGCTCGTACACAACCTGACCTCAGTTGCAGGGACACCAAGGTAATACTCCTTCTTGACTATATCCAAGTCGTACAACAACAACAACGATCATACCTAGACATCAGAGCCATGGAAATACAATATCGGCAACTTTTTACAGCCAGGCTTCAAGTCATATATGCAGACAGGACTCATTTCTTTGACTGTCCAACAGGTGCATGGACATGGCTCATGGAAGAACTAAGGAACTCCCAGCAGGGGTCCTAAAGGATGAGCACAATTAGACCCACCAACAAACTAAAAGCACAAAGAAGGTGCACCTGCTCACAAAAACAGAGCCACAATCATCTCTCAACATCCAGTTCACTGATCCCTCACACCCGCGATTAGTCTGTGCCACCGACCTACTCTAGAGATGCTGCAGATGACATTGCACCTGACACTGGAGGAGAGACCCCCCAGGGAGATCCTCGCCCATTTGCAATGGAGCCGGGAGCGACACAGACCTGTCCCGGAGCCCTGCACTCTAAGGATCGCAACAGAGTTGGAACACAGGGGCAAAAAGCAGGCACAACAATGCAGTAATGTCATGACCTTGACTCAAAGGCTATAACATATCCTATAGTAAGAAGCGGTCCACTACTGCCCACAGGTGTTATATTATGTTTTGCCCTTCACCTTTTTGTTGTAGGCTGACAGGTGCTTCTGAGGGAGGAAGTATAGGGAAGGGAGGGAGTATTAGAACCTTTTCGGATATACTTTGTTGTTGCTCTTGGTCTGTGTTTTATTCCTACTTTGACACACATATACACCTTGGTGCACACTCCTATATTTGCAACAAAGATCCCTACTAACGACAGACGTAATCAACCAGCCGAAAAATCAGAGTGAAGCGGCCCTTGACTCCGCCCCGTGTACCTAAAACAATAGCTGCCAGGCCTTATGCTGTCAACCATGCACGCCTTGTCCTGGAATGTTATCAGCTTCCTGGACAAGGTGAAACGCGCAGCAGTTCTCACCTTTGCCCAGCGATACCTTCCAGAGGTCCTTCTCTTCCAAGAGACCCATCTTCTGTGTAACTGTTGCCCCTTTCTAGCACGCAGAGGCTATGATAGAGTGTTTCATGCTGGCTTCAAGGAATCTAGAGGAGTAGCAATCCTGTTGTGCCAATCATTTCCTATGACAGTATCCAATGTGCTGAGGGGCCCTCAGGGTCGTTTTCTGGCCCTCACGGGACAGCTTGAGGGCAATACAATCAACTTGATCAATATCTATGCCCCTCTGGTAGCCTTATTTACTGTTTTAAACTATATCTCTAAGGTCATAGAAGACCTTCCACAAGGTATGACTCTGATAGGGGGTGACTTTAACGGGGCCCCAGTTCCAGCCCTAGATACATCAGGAACCCCATTTACCATTTGACAAACTAGGACCCATCACTTTACTGATTAACTTGTCTCCATGGGATTGTGCTACGTGTGGCGGTCTTGGCACCCACGGCATTGGCAATTTACCCACACATCGGCAGCACATCACACACACTTCCGCACTGACAGTGTCTTCATGCCCGCCCCGACTGTTGTACTGTCACACACATAGAGATACTTCCAATGATAATTTCAGATCATGCCCTTTTACTACTCAGCCTCGGCCCCAAGCAGCCAGATCGCAGACCCATGTGGCCCCTAAACGACTGGTATCTGCAAGACAAAGGCCCTCATTCTGACCTTGGCGGGCGGCGGAGGCCGCCCGCCAAAGTCCCGCCGTCAGGTTACCGTTCCGCGGTCGAAAGACCGCGGCGGTAATTCTGACTTTCCCGCTGGGCTGGCGGGCGGTCACCTTCAGACCGCCCGCCAGCCCAGCGGGAAAGAGGCTTCCACGATGAAGCCGGCTCGGAATCGAGCCGGCGGAGTGGAAGCTGTGCGACGGGTGCAGTTGCACCCGTCGCGTATTTCACTGTCTGCGCAGCAGACAGTGAAATACATTTAGGGGCCCTCTTACGGGGGCCCCTGCAATGCCCATGCCAGTGGCATGGGCACTGCAGGGGCCCCCAGGGGCCCCGCGACCCCCCCTACCGCCATCCGGATCCCGGCGGTCGGACCGCCGGGATCTGGATGGCGGTAGGGGGGGTCGGAATCCCCTCGGCGGCGCAGCAAGCTGCGCTGCCTTGGAGGATTCAATGGGGCGGCGGTACACTGGCGGGAGCCCGCCAGTGGTGCCGGTCCGACCGCGGCTTTACCGCCGCGGTCGGAATCCCCATTGGAGCACCGCCGGCCTGTCGGCGGTGCTCCCGCGGTCCTCCGCCCTGGCGGTCTTTGACCGCCAGGGTCAGAATGACCGCCAAAGTCTGTACTCACTTCCTTTATATAGAGCTCCAGGTTTATGCTGTCAACAAAGGTTTGGTCTCCTCCAGGGGCACTCGGTGGGTGTCCAGTAAAGCTACGAATAGAGGTATTGCAAAAGGCTATATACGGTCACAGGAGCATAAATGCTCAAACCATTAAAACAACTTGTGTCTAAAACTCCCCACCTGGAGAGTGCCCAGGAGTTGAACCCGAGAGATAAGGATGCACGCCACCTCTCTCTACCTGATTAGGGAGGAAATACGTCTCTAATCCATGGAGGCACCCAAACATCTTTGGTGGGCCTCCATGGTGAGAATATACGGCTGGGGAGCTAAAAACAGGAAGCTACTGTACTAGCTAGTCCCCCGTCAACAGCAGCCCAGGATTGTTCCTGAAATGGTCAGGGAAGATGGCATTACGTTCACCACACTTCCAGAGGTGTCAAGGGCATTCACCACTTATTATCAAGGACTCTATACACCGTCCTCCAGGGTTGTTCCTGAATATACAGTACTATTCCTACATGATGTGTCCCTTCTGCAGCTGACAAGCATGGAAGTACAGCGACTGAATGAACCCCTTACAGTGGCTGAAGTAGATTCAGTAAATACAGGGATAGCTTCCGGGAAGACCCCAGGGCCTGATGGTATACCCATCAAAATACTACACAACCCTTCGAGACTTCCTGACTCCACACCTGTTGGCCTTATATCTAGAGGTTGACTGAGTGGGCACCTTTCCTCCTGAGATTGATGCGGCCACCATCGTGGTCATTCCAAAACTCATCCCCCATCAGTTTCATATGCTGACTATTATGCCTCGAAACTGGCGGCCCACCTCAAGAAAGTTTTAAACACCCTGATACACCCAGATCAGTGTGGCTTCATGCCGAATTGTGGTACAAGACACTGTATACGTCGACTTCACCTGGCCCTAGCCCACCGCCACAGCCAATCCTCTGCCTTGGCATTGTTTTTCATAGACTTTTTTTTTAAAAGGGCTTTGATGCGGTGGACTGGGGATATTTGGAGTTGGTGTTGCAATAAATGGAACTGGGCCCCTGTTTCTGTGGGCTAGTTCGGGCTGTATACACTAACCCTATGGCACATGGTTTGGTCAATGGAGCTGTCTCACATTTGTTCCCCATTCAGAGGGGGGCCCGCCAAGGTTGTCCTCTGTGCCTCCTCCTGTTCGTGTTGGCAATTGAACCACTGGTCCATCTGATTAGAGGCGACCCTATGGTTCATAGGTGGTGCTGGAGCTTATATGCAGACAACGTCTTCCTTTACTTAGTGGCCCCAGTTGCTTGCACCTCCTACACTGTTTTGGAAATGCTTCAGGCCTCCAAATGAACCCCTCCAAGTCAGTCCTGGTTCCCCTCGCCTCATCCAGAGACTGGTTTGACTGGCAAGCCGAAGCGCCTATCCGTTGGCTGAGTTTAACATTTTTCGGCATTTGGGTGGCGCTACTTACCGAACATACATGGTCCTTAAACTTAACACCACTGACACGACGGGTCAGTGCTGACATAGCCAGATGGCAAACCCTCCCACTCAACGTCATGGGCCGTATCGCCCTATATAAAATGGTGATCCTACCCCGTTTTTTATACATCTCCACACATCAGTTCTCATGCCACGCACCTGGTTCCAAACATTAGACAAGACGGTGACTTTGTACCTCAGGCACTGAACTAGACATCACGTAGCACTCCAACACTGCCAATGAGGCCTAGAACGGAGGGTTAGGAATGACAAATCTCTGTCTGTACTATTTGGCCTCCTAACTTCTTGTGATACACTACAGTATAGGTTCATGGGGTGTGAGCAAACAGTTCATACCAGCTTGAACTCCCATATCTTACCTTCCCTCCAATACTGGCCCAACTCTATGGCTCACCTATTCCCAGGGATACTCCTCTTGTGACCAAAATAGTCTTAACAGCCTGGAGGACAGCATTGCGTCATACCCATTGGACTAACACCCTTACCGTACAACCACCCCTAAGCATTACACCTGGTTGCGGGAAGTAACAGCGCTGTCTGAGTTTTGTGGATGGGACTTAATTGAAATATCCAAACTTAGGGACATCTGGACAGGGGCACACATACGCTCTTTTCAGGACCTCCAGCTTACCTATACACTTACATTAACACAGTTCTATAAATACTTACAGTTGTGGCATGCCCCTCACTCCATACAGGAGTTCAGTCCACTAGAGGCAAAAATGCTCATGGAGGTCAATGGGAAGAGGAGGTATTTCTCAAATATACAAGACACCGATCATTCACACGCATGGTGATCTGACCTATCTCAGACATCGCTGGGAGCACTGGCTGAGCCCATTGGAGGATGATGGCTGGGGAGATGCCTTGATGGCGTGGCAAACTATTACAGTGTCCTCTTGTCTCAGTTTGGTTCAGACTTATTATCTCTACGATGCTTATCTTGCACCTGCCAGACTATACTGGGCATGCCCCTCCCGTCCTCTGCTTGTTAACGATGTGAGAGCTGATTTCTACCACATGGTCTGGCAGTGCCCACAAATACAAAAATTCTGGCAGGCAGTCAAGAGTAAGCTCACTTTCTTAAAGAAAGTCACAAAAGTGGACCCATGGTATATGTCTTTGAATTAGTGGTTTTCATGAATTCACAAGAACTAACAGAAGTAGAACAGGAAATCGTACTCCTAGAAAATATTTGTGAACTGAATATTAGCACGAGCAATTATGCATCTGTAGATTTGCTCATGTGAAAATTTATCGAGTGTTTACAAGTTCACTTTCCCTCCAAATACCTTTTTCCCTACCCTGGAAGAACTTCTACTTCTGCTATTGTCAGGAGTACCTTTCCAGCCTTTCTCATTATAGGAAAAGATTAGAGAAGAGCTGGTGAAACCTTTAAAACATGCAGGTTAGTAGGTTTGCAGAGTTAAAGGCATTCCAGCCCTGGAGCTACTGCTTACTACTTCCTTCAGCCCCAGTATGTAGATCAGCGGAAAGGTGGCAAAATAAGGAAGTTGCTATAGTAGGGATTGAAATTACAAGTATTCAAGCCATACTTTAGTAGTAGCCCAGGCATAATCAGAGAGGGTATTATCAGAGCTCTTACATAATGAGATTGCTGCTATAATTTGTTGCTGCATTACATGGTACCAAAGGGACAAGTAGATTTGTTTACAGGACAAGCAACCTGTCCCACGGACAAGTAGATACTTTATTCAATTTCACAGCCCTGAACGTACTTTTCTGGGAATGGTCATGGTTGTGTCCAACCAAGACATTACACAATGCTGGAAGGCACGTGCACCCCCTTCTCTTTTGAGGTGGCAGCGGGGTGTGGACTGGTGTATGAAGCCGGAGGGTGCCCTCGTAAGCTTGATCGTTTGTGGGTGAAGTGGCTGGGGTCACTTCCTTAAGCAGCAATCATTCACTCGACTCATCACATCATTAACGCTGATATTTATGTATACTATGCTGGTTATTATCATCAACTGTATGTTTGAAGACGATGTAATAGGGTTCCCTGAATCGTGTGCATCTGTTTTGTTTTTCTCTTTTCCACAAAACTTATTAAAAATTATTTACGAAAAGAAAAGTATGCCCTTTGTTTGAAAAAGAAGCCATTAAGCAAAATATTCTGTCTCAGTTATTTATTCTGTGATGTGACCACTACCTCAAAATGTAATGTCTACTCAGTCATAGTGATAGTTCCTTCAAACACTGGACCCTCTAGCTTCAGCCTCATCCTGACAACCCGTCATTAGTCCTGGATGTCATGCATATATTTTGCAATTATAGTTCTTAACTAAGGTGTTTTCATAAAAAAACAAAGCACAATACCCCAACCCTGACCTCTTAGACCACACTCTAATCATCTTTCAGTATAGCTGTTCAGTATAGCTGTTAAAACCAATTCCTGTCTTCAGCCCAAGGGCCAGAAATGTCTTCTTTTTTGGCTCTAATTCTCTATGCCATTTCTCTGCAGCACTGCTAGTTCCTGGAAAGATCAAGATTTGATAAACTACAAGTGTCACTTTACTCTTTTCCTTACGTTTGCTGCATCACATCTGTTTTCTGGAGAAGACATCCTGGAGCCTAATTAGGACTCTCACCCTGACCCTCATACCTCGCCCCACACTCTTGGTGTACATTCTCTTCTAACCAATAAGATACATTTCACATTGTTAAAGCAGCAACACTCCTGAGTCAAAGTAAATTGTTCTTCAATGCATTGTTAAGATCTGCCCCTGCGACCTGAAAGAAAAACTGCCTTTCACAGTATTGACTTTGGACTCAGGCCTAGCCTTCCACCCCAATCCTGTTGGGGTTCTCACACCTAGTAGACTGCATCCACCAGTGCCGGGTGCCACTGGCGGGTTGAGCCAGCACCCATTCAACATGGGAGGAACCCGACTGTCCACACAAGGACAAGGGGCCAAGTTTTGCACTTAATTATTTAGTGCCAAATTGCCAGCAATATCTTCAATGCAGCAGGTCAAAGACAGTGAGTTTTGTAGCATAGAATTTAGACTCCAGTAACCATGTCAAACTCAGGAACGATTTTCCCAGCATTTGCCCATCACCCATCAAGTCTGAAAGTCACAATTCTTTCACTGCTAGCCACATCTCTTCATAATGTGTTTTTGTGGTCATACCTTCTAGATTTACTGATTCATGTATCCATACATTGTCGGAGAATATTTTAGCCCAGAAGCAGTATAATGAAAGATTACAAAAACAGCAGCAAAAACACACAGTGCCATAAGCAGTTAACACCGACGCTGGGAAAACTCCTCCACTCCAGTTCTCTCTAGCTTTTTGAGCAGATCCCTAATGTAGATGGAAAATAGGGCTGCATTTAGAACACAATTATTGCACTCAACCAGCCATGTCAGTTCACCAGCTATGTTCAGTTTAACCTGTGTACATGTTTCGTTATGTAGCTGACTTGAAATTTGAATTATCTAAGAGGATCATTCATCTTCCCCGGGTTCTACTCCTTCAAACAGAGAGTGGGGAAATATCGACAAATGCAAGGCAGGAACTAAGATCTCATGGCCTAGTATGCCGCTACAATGTGCATTGTCAGAAGTTCCCTTTGAAGCAAGACTGCAACACCATAATGATTGTATTTTCACAAGTCCAAGGCTGAAGATATATGGTCACAAATTAGTCTGCAAAGAGCTTTGTGCTTGGTGAAATCATGGCCAATAATTAATCATTTGGAACAAGCAATCTATAACTACCCAGGTGTTATGTGGGATCCCTTTCTTACTGTTGGAATCTGGTTCTGAATCACAATTGCCTATAACACTTTGACCAAATTGATGCCACCAAATTAAGGCATGTTTTATGAGCTGAAGATGACCAACTGTCTGACCCAGTTACTACATACATTATGCAGCCAGTTTTATGATCCACCAAATTGTTAACATTCCAAGATATTATTTTGAGGTGCATAATTACTCCTCCCAGAACAGTTTATTAATGAAGAGTCTGGGCGATATTAATTTTCCACACATTTTCAATCCAAGTTTCATCAAGAGGATTTCAGTGTGTCCCCATCAACTTCAGCGTCTAGGCCTTCCGAAATTAGTAGCTTAATTTAGCATATATTTTACAAAGGGCAAAATATTAAACACATGGTAACAAACCAGAGGAAAATTCTTAGAATTTGTTTTAGGCTAAAATAGCTTGATGAAGTAACACTGGTGGATCATTTTTAGGTATGCGGTAAACAAGATTGATAAATATTTTCACCCTAAGCAGTTGGTAAGAGTGGTTAACACCACCATCAATCAACAATTAATTTACAGTATGACCAGTTTGGCCCCACAGTGAAAACCCAGCTCGGACATAAAGTTAAAGGGTTTTATTACAAATGAATTCTCAAGTTAATATAAATAATTTTTCAAATCAAACTACAAAGATAGAGCATCACCATAGGGTGACCAAAGTGTTAGAAACAGTTTAGGCAGACTAACATGAGACAAACAAAACATTCAATGACTGCAGAATATCAATAGCAGGACTTGATGCTCGGAAATTAAATGTTGTCCAACTCCCCTAAGCATTAGTGCAAACTGAAATCATCTAAATATTTAGCTAAGCAATTGGGAAATCTTCAAAGACAACAGGTCACTGCGTGACATGTACTGGGCTAGAAAACATGAGGACAAAAAGTGAAAAGGAAATAAAGGACAAAAGAAGTTGAAAAATGACGTCTCTGACAAATGAAGCTAACTAAAGTTGGCAAAAAGTAGCTAAAAAGCGAAAGGGTCAGCATCTTAGAAGCTCTGTCAAGGGTTTTCTCATGGGTAAAAGAAAAATCCAAGTCTTCTCAGCAAGCGTTGGGAAAGTGCAAGACAAGGACAAAGAGGTATGTACCTCTTAAAGTCCAAGGGGTCTCTCCTACTGCAACTAATTGGAAACAGTAAATTGAAGTCCTAAGTGAATGATGATTTGTCAATTGGTAACGCCGTATGGATCGAAAGATTTTAGTTGTCCAAACAAGGCACTTCATACGACAGACATCTGCAACATCCAGACAAGTTCACAAGCCCATCATGGGAAGGTGTTCATGTTTGCTCTCCTGTTCAACTTTGCAACAATTTATCCACACCACACCACATTTCACGCTCTCTGCGTGCTTTCCTCAAGGTTACTTTCTCAGGCTCTCTATGAATAAGACAATAGCTCATCTATTCATAAACTAACATTTCACATGAATGGAATCTGAAAGAAATGACACGTTAGTAAAAAGAAGACAACTTTCTCACATTCTATGAGGCTGGGGTCTAGCAGGCCTTAACATGACTAACTAAAGCAGAATTGAAAGGGCACTCCTTATCCATGTTAAACAAAAACATATGAACGTTTCAAATATAAAATCATCATTAATAAATCTCATTTAATTTTAATGTTACCATAGTTTGCAAAAAAGTGAAATAACTTGTTGATACATGTCAGTAAGTATGATGGGGAACTACATTTTCAACATTAGCATATATCATTTCATATACATCAGTCAAGAAATTCATTATCGTTTCACTGATTACTATTCTTTAACATCATTAGGAAACATGAAACCAAGTTAAATTATTATTTCTTAGTTTGGCAAGTCTATACCACAAACATTACAATACTGGCACGCAGTGAATGCACTTTTATATAGACTTTCAGTGCACCATGTTACAGTTTAGCTTATTATCAATTCACACTATATAATGTATACAAGGTCACTTATAGATCAACATTGTAACATCAAAGGTAGTAGCAAAAGCTCTGCGGAACCAACATCAGACATCACTTATCAAAGGTGAGAGAAAACGTGTGGGTAGTTTGGTAATTTTGCAATATAAAAGCTTGTCAGTTTTCTCGCTTCCTCCATAAAACACCAATTTTATTTCCTCTCCAGTTGCTAGATAGTCTCTCATTGGTTCAATCACACAGCACTCTGATTATATTAAAAAATCTTTATGAGTCGCCATACATATCTTTGATCTGATGCCATCATGTATCATTGTATTCAGCAACACATTAGAAGTACCTTACTGAAATTTAAAAGTACAACTTATAAATAAAATCATTGATTTATAGTTACTAAATCTGCAGCAAGTACACAGAGATGGCTCATGTCAGGAACAGCGTCAGCGGCTGCATATCTCACTGGGGGTGGGAAACTAAGGGGATGGAGGAAAGAACAAAAATAAATAAATAAAAAGAAATAACCTTACCCTCTGCCGCCGCCGCGCTCGTCGCTTCTCTTACTGTGGTGTCCCAGCATTCACTGGGAATCCAGCACAGACTCCCCAGTAATCCTGGCACTGCTTGCATGGTAAAGATAGCATGAAAGCAGCACCAGGATTTGTGTGAGCGACTCGGACTGCTGCTCAGACACAGGTCTGTGCAGTTTCTCCAGCTTGGCTGTTAAACACAGCTGTTAAACACAGCTGGGCTGGAGAAACCGAAGTCCGCATGTGTGTTTGGCCAGCTTGAGATGGCCGGCCAAACACACATGTGCACTGTGGTGCACTCTCTCCTTCCTCCCCCCACCTCCCGTGGCCCAGCCCCGCCCCTCCATGCACTGCTGGCTGAGACAGCAGATGAAAAATGAAACAACAGTGGAACTATCATTTCTTTTCTCATCTCCTGGCTCTTGGTCGGGGGGTGACCCACCTCTGCCATTGCAGAGGAACCACCCCTGGCCAGGCGTGAATACCTGATCAAGTACTGTTTTTTTCCCTTGCGAAGTCAAGTCCCTGAATGCAAAGAATAAAACAAAGAATGGGTAAGCTTCTGAGGCCTAACATTGAAGCCAGACCTAAGTAACAAGCAGTGATTTGTGGGACTGTATGTATAAGTGTGGTATTTATAGTGTAATATCTATTGCTTGTGGGAACTGTGCTCTGCGAATCCTTTAATTTTCTCTGGTGTGGATTTTTTTGTTTGTGGTAATGTGTGCAGTTTTCCCATTCTGCACTGTAGTATTTACCACTAATTTGTAAGGTAGTAATGTCACATTATTAAAAAAAAAGAAGTAGAATGGATGAAACAAGTGCTGTCACATATCAGATTGTTTAGAAAATCTGATGAAACAATTGTATAGCCCTATGTTGCTCCACTGATTTTTCACGTTTTTATTTCTCAAATATGCTTACTAGGAGTGATGGTGAATGAAGTTGTGTGGTAACTCTTTCAGCAGTTGACTATTTCGGCTATGTAGCAAGGCAAGAAGGTGTATGTTTTGAGACCTGAATTATATATATGCATATAAATATAGATATATATGTGTGTGTGTGTGTGAGTGTGTGTGTGTGTATTCACTGAAAAAACAAAGGTTACAGGGACTTTATAGTTAGGTTCTGAACTTAGTTGCACAAAACCACAGAAATGTAGCTGTTATAGTTAGAGTTATGTCAGGTAACTATAACTTGTGCCCTAAGGTAACTATAACTTGTGCCCCACCATGTACAGATTTGTCCTCAATAAGTTTACTGCAAATGTTACATTGATATTATAAACTATGTTCTGAAAGATGTTATTCGTGATATAAAATGTGGGGTAATTAGCAGTGCATGGTGAGGGCTCACCACTTTACGTTAATCCAACCACTGCTCTGCACAGCCTTTGGCCTGGCTCTAACTGTAACATCCCTGTAACCTTTGCTTTTTTCCTGCGAATTTCTAAGATTTTATTTTTATGTAAAGTAATTTTAATTACTTTATGTTAATCCAACCACTGCTGCAAAAAGGGCGCTTTTCTGGAACAAGAGCTACTGGTCTGCCAAATTTGTTGTAATTCCGTCCAGCAGTTCAGCTGTAGACGTGTCTAAAATGTCTATAGGAATTAACACACTTTTTTTGACCCCTCATTATTCTCCGTCTCTGTTTGACGGATCGTCCCAAAACGTAACGTTTATAACAAGACCCTAGATGACACTCCTTTTGGAAAGTTTCATGAAGATTCATTGAACGGTGCCAAAGATAAAGCCAAGACACGGAAACTAGGTTCTAATTATAACTACCTACTGGTGACCGCCAGTATATATATATATATATATATATATATATATATATATATATATACACTGAAAAAAACAAGGTTACAGGGACATTATAGTTAGGCTCACATTTTAAATGTACAAAACCATAGAAATTCAGAAGTTGGAGTTATTTTAAGTAACTATAGCTCGTGCCCTAAGATAACCCTGCCATGCACAGTTATTGCATTAATAATTTTACTGCAAATATTACGTCAATAATCCTATAAAAGATGTCATGAGTGATGTAATATCTGGGTTAAATAGCAGTTCATGGCAAGAATGCAAGTTATAGTTATAGTTACCTTAGGGCACGAGTTATAGTTACTTGAAATAACTCTAAACATAACTGCTGAATTTTAATGGTTTTGTGTATTTAAAATATAAACCTAACTAAACCATCCCTATAACCTTTGTTTTTTTTGGTAAGTTTCTATGTTTAAAAAAAAAAAAAAGTAATATTAATTACTTTACGTTTACGTTACGTGGCGGAGGTGGGCTGCCAGGCCATGCGGCCAACCCCCTATGACCACCCAACCCTGCGTCACGGAGTTTGGGTCTCAGCAGCAGTTGACAAGAAAGAGCCCGCTTGTTACAGTCACTACACGAGATATTGCGCTTAAAAGAAGCAAGAATGCAAACACTTCTCTCAGGGTTTACAGATAACTTTTGAGGGTCGAAATTCAGAGAAAAAATACTTGTTTTGTCTTTACCATGTGCAAGAAATTTGGATGGTTAGTACTTTACAGAAGTGGAGCTTCAACTTGAGCACCTGCTTTGTTTACATCTGTAAGTGCTTCTTGTTGAGGTTTAATTTCTGTGAAATGAGCCTCGTGCTATGCCTATTTATTCAAGAAGGGCCACCATTTTGTGCAAAATGTCTACCCAACTGGAATATTTTGTACTGGCTAATAGGTAAATGAATAGTGCCTCTCCTACACTACAGCTGCCTAAAGGGCATAGAGGAAATGTCTTCAGCGAACTGTGTGTCTGTAACTTTGCCAATGTGATTCTTCCTTGTGCGTTTTCTTCAGGTAACTTTACAAGGTGGAGCTGCAGAGAAAACACACCTGCATTAGAATTGGACCATGGCGGCATTGCTCCCGCAAGGAGGGAGCTTTTTTAAATAGCTACTCCCTGCTTGTGGGAGCAATGTTTTCATCTTTTTCCCTGCATACATGTTTGCATACAGGAAAAGAGATGAAAACTCCGCTTTCAACAAGCAGGAGCTGTTTGACAGCTCCCGCTTACTGACAGTGGACTTTGTTTGCTTTTGCTTGGTGGGAGCTGTCAACTCCTGCCAAGCAAAAGCAAACAGCTGTATCCTGGGGGTGGGCACCTTGGGTGGTAACAGGAGCCGGACCCAGGAGAGTGGCAGTCCCCAGGGCCATACATGGCTTCATGATGGGGGCCATGCGGCACACCTCCTTCAATCAATTTTGCCCCGGGAAGATGGTGGCCCCTGGGGCCATGGGTCCATGATGTACCCCCTCCTTTAAGTTATTTGAGCCCCGGGGAGGTGGCAGTCCCCTGGGCACGGGTGCCCTGTTGATCCCCCCACATACACTTAAAGACCATTAGCCCCAGAAAGGTGGTGGTCCCCGGGGCACCGCATAGGCCCGCATACATTTACCCCGGGACACAAGCAGGCCCACCCACATACATAAAAAATTATTGGCCCTGGGTGGTGGTGGCCTCCAGGGCACGGAGGCCGCAGCGCCCCCAACATATATTAAATACCATTTGCCTTCGGTAGGTGGCGGTCCCTGGGGTGCAGATGGGCCAAGTGGCCCCACACACGTACATAAAAAAATTATTGCCCAGGGAAGGTGGCGGTCCCCAGGGTCCAGGGGGGATCTGCGCGGGTTCCCTGCATACATAATGTGCAGTGCGCCAGGGAGGTGGCGCCCTCTTGGGCCTTGATAAGCTCTGGGGGGGGGGCGCAGTGCCCCTCCTATGTTTTGGCAATGCCCCCAGGACCTGGCCCACACCAAGCAAATTGAAAAGCAAGGGCAGGAGATTTTTTTAAACCACAGCGAAATTTGCAGATCTGCTGCAACTTCTGCCGTGGTTTTAACAAAGAAATACTTTTAAGCCTTGGTGGGGTAGGAGGACCCTGCACCAGGGCTAGATGGGTTGGGTAAACGTACCCTGGCCCCTTTTCTTTTTTAACGTTTCTTTTTGAGACTCGCCTGAAGCTGTGTCTCAAAATGGCTGCCAACGTTTCCAGGTTGAAGTGTTGGCAGCCAGTCAGATCTCTGCACAAGATTGGGAGTACTCGCAAAGCCTTTGCGCTTCCAGATTTACAAATGTGGTTTTCTTTTAATATTTTAAAACTACTGAAGGATTTATGCCAAGTAACAAAAATGGCTTCTTTCTGGACCAAAAGTGTCTTTCTGCCAAATGTTGTGTAATTCCGTCCAGCTGTTCGGCCGTAGTTCTGTTCAAAATCCCTATGGGAATTAAAATGGGAAATGCACTTTTTTGACCTCCCCCCTTTTTTCTTGGCCCTCGCTTGATGGATCACCCCAAAACCTCCCATGCACAACAAGATTCTTGGGCACACTTTTTTTTAGAAAATTTCGTGAAGATTTGTCAAACTGTGCCAAAGATATAGGTAAGTCAAAAACGTTTTCTCAATGGAAACTAGGTCCTAACTATAACTACCCACTGGCCAGCGCCAGTAGGTAATATATATATATATATATTAATATATATATATATATATACCAAGGTTACAGGGGCGTTATAGTTAGGCTCACATTTTAAGCGTACAAAACAATAGAAATTCTCCTGTTATAGTTAGAGTTATCTCAAGTAACTATAACTCGTGCCCTAAGGTAACTAGAATTTGTGCCCCCGCCATGCACGTTTTTTTGTCAAAAAGTTTACTGCGAGTATTACATTGATATAACCAGTGATGTTATCAAAGATGTCATGAGTACGGTAATTTGTTGGGTAATAAGCAGTGCATGGCGAGGGCACGAGTCATAGTTACCTTAGGGCACGAGTTATAGTTACTTGAGATGACTCTAACAGGTGAATTTCAATGGTTTTGTATATGTAAAATGTGCGCCTAACTATAACATCCCTGTAACCTTTGTTTTTTTTAACTGAATTTCTATGTTTCTATTTACTAACTATAACGTCCCTGTAACCTTTGTTTTTTTTAAGGAATTTCTATGTTTTTTTAACGTAAAGTAATTTTTATTACTGTACGGCCAGACCCTGCGGCCAACCACCGAACCCCACACTGCGCACGGCCTTTGGACATGTGCGTGAGAGTTGACCGTGGCATGTCTCTTTGGGTGTGAGAATAGGTGTGAGAGGGTGCATCTGGGTGTGAGAGTGGTTGTGAGAGTGTCTGTCTGGGTGTGAGAGTGGGTGTGTCAGTGCCTTAGTGGGTCTGTGAGTTGCTGTGCCAGTAAGTGTGTGTGTCTGTTAGTGGGTGGAGTGAGGGTTTCAGTAGGTCTGTGAGTGGGTGTGTGAGAGTCTGAGTGGGGCTGTGATTGGGTGCGTGAGTGTCTGAGTGGGTCTGTGAGTGGGTGCATGAGGGTCTGAGTGGAGCTGTGAGTGGGTTCATGAGGGTCTGAGTGGGTCTGTGAGTGGGTGTGTAAGGGTCTGAATGAGAGAAAGACATTGAAAGAGAGAGAGAAAGAGAGTGAGTGGGAGAGAGATCGAGAGTTTTTTTAGGCTTTGATGAATGATACACTTAAAATTAGATATTTCTTGATAAATTTAAAAATAATGTTTTTGTCAATTTAAAAGAGTGAGATTACCTTTAAGTATGAATCTTAAACTTTTGAACTTTAAAAGAAATTAAAGAAGGATACTGGCCATGGATACACCTGGAACAGAACTCTGAACAACTTAGTGTGAGGCTTTGTGACCTTAACCTTTAGGCTATAGGTGACTCCTTACTGTGATGCTTCCAGACATACCTATGACAGTCAACCCATGCATGTGATTGGAAAAAAATGAATGCTACATCACTAGGAAGGTTGAACAGTCAAAACACTAGTAAACAAACAGACTGCCAACTAATACTACGGTTTGAACTTTCAGCCTACTGAATGACAGCACAAGACCTTGACTTCTATGCCAGAAGTGACTCTGTTCTGCTGTGCATCCAACCGTAATGATAACATTCGTACCAAACATCTTGCTAGTCTGACTCTTTCAAGTCATTGTATAGAGAGACCATTGTAATAACAGTCTCTTTCTATCTTCCATCCCTTAGGGGTTGGAAGACAGAAAGTGACAGGACCATGAGAGAAACAGTCTTTGTTTGTGTTTGCTTGGTGGGAGCTGTCAGCTCCCACCAAGCAAAAGCAAACAGCAATGTCCTGGGGCATAGCTGGGACATAGCAGTGACCGGCCCTAGGGTGGTGGCAGTCCCCAGGGCCATCATTGGCTCCTTGAAGGGGACCGCACTCCCCCTCCAATGTGTATTGCCCTGGAGAGGTTGTGGTACCTGGGGCCGGGGATCCAAAATGGACCACCTCATTGTTTTATTTTTGCCCCAGGGAGGTGGTGGTCCCTGGGACTGTGGCGGGGGGCACACGGCCCCTCGCACTCAATGAAATATTTGCCCCTGGGAGGTGGTGGTCCCCGGGGCTGCGAGCAGGCTGGGCAGTCCTCGGCATGTCATTACTATTGTGCCCCGGGGAGGTGGCCGTCCCCAGGGCTGTGGGAGGGCCACGTGGCAACCCTGCATTTAATTAAACATTATCCCCAGGGAGGTAGCAGTCCCTGGGGCTGCGGGGGGCCACGCGGACCCCTGCATAGTACTGACAGTTGGCCCTGGGGAGATGGTGGTCCCTCGGGCATGGGTCGGGGGCCCACACAGCTCCCCTCATGCTATCTAATATTCATCCCAGGGAGGTAGCGGTCCCCGGGGCTTCAGCAATCCCAGGAGGCGGGCCGTGCACCCCTTCCTTATTTTTGGCATGCCCTCTTTACCTGGCCCATCCGGCGGCTTGAGTAGAGTAAAGGGCGCAAAACTGCCATTTAAAAAAAAATAAACATTGGAAAAATCTGCGGATCCAGAGCCACAGATTTTTCTGATATTTATAAAAAATGTTTTTTAGCCCTAGCAGAGTCCCTCTGGGACCCCAGCACCAGAGCTTAGGGGTAAGGGTGTCCCTACCCTGGCCTCTTTTCTTATTTTTTTGCTTTTTTTCTGGGACTAGGCTTAAGCTGAGTCCCAAGATGACTGACAGCACTTGATGGCTGCTGAAACTTCCTTTTTGAGGTTTTGGCAGCCAATCAGATATCATCCCATGGACAGTTGGATCTGTGGAGGCTCCGGGTCCCTATATAACTATATTTTTTAAACCCTAATTTTTCCAGAACTACCGAAGGGATTTACACCAAGTTGCAAAAAGCACGCATTCTGGACCAGGAGCTAATTTTCTGCAGAATGTGGTGTAAGGGGTTCGAGCTGTAGTTGTGTTCACAAATTAGAAAAATTCTGTTTACTTAAAATAGAGAAAAAGTGTTTTGCACCCCCCACTTTCCTCAGACTTTCAACCCAGCAGTTCAATAGACCAAAGTAAACGCTTTGAAAATTTCGTGAAGATTTGTCAAGCAGCGCCCAAATTATTGGCAAAACAAAAAATGCTCTTTCTATGGAAAAAAAAGGTCCTAGCTATGACTACCTACTGTCAACCGCTAATAGGCAATATATATATATATAATATATATATATATATATATATAATATATATATATATATATATATGTGTATATATATATATATATATATATATATATATATATATATATATATATATATATATATATATATATATACGTGAAATAGGTTAATTTTCAAACCCTTCTTTAGACCTTCTAACAGAAAATATATTTCACAAACATGGTACAGGGTATCATCCCACGCACTAATGAGGATTGCTTCCCAGCTTCCATCTGCAATCAAAGCCTAACATATGTAGAATTATGTATGGGTTACACTGAATAGCAAGAATGTTTGTCACCAAGCAGTTCTGTGTGACATCAAATAAACAACGGGAGCAAAGCTCAAAATATCTATGATATCACTCGCACCGCTGAGGTGAAACATCCCCCATCTAAAATTTTATGTTGTGTATGACACATCCAAATCATCTGCATCTGCTTTTAACAAATATGCAGAGGTAGAGGAGTCATGTGGGAGCCATACATAACCTGCCTCAGTCCTGCAACATGTGACACCTGGTGTCCTGTCACCTTCCACACCACCACCATCTGGCCATCACCCCCTATGCTCCCCCCCAAAATACCCAACTTTGTGCCACTGCCCACACCTCTCGCAGCAGCTGCCTGTGCACGCTTTTCCAAATATTAAAACAAGCACCAGATGTCTTGCCACTGACCTTCACCACCTGCTGAAATTTACCACCTACTCCTCACCCAAATGTGTTTAAAAAATCTAGCGTCCTCTCTCCAAACCACACCACCCCCTCATCAGTTCCTTACCCAGCTCAATTATAAAAATAATACATGAATTCCTGACATCTGCTTACAGCACTCTATGCAGCTTTTAGCCCACTCCCTGTTCAAAGCTGAGCTCTCTGCTCTCCAACGGTGCAGAGAGTCAACACAGAATGGACAGGTTGTTTGAGAGCCAGAACAGTTTTTGTTTCCCGCTGTTGCTTTTTCATAGCAGTGTACAACCAGCTTTGGAGTCCGGTACTCACAATAATAGCTCTCTGTGTCAGCCATACATAACATATAGAATTCCAGGTGGATATCAATGCATTCTGTGTAACATCATATAGAAAATGAGAGCAAGGCTTGAGTTGTCTATGCCCTAAGGGGCAAAACAACCCCCTTATTCACAGTTTACCCCAATATAATTTTGTGTTTTTTATGGTCCCCAAATCATCTGCCTCTACGTCTAACATCTACTCAGGGGCAGAGGAGTAATGAGGTATCCATATTTAACATGTAAGTGACTTTGAAAAACCCACTCAAACTGAAAAAGAACTAACTGGCCCTCAAGGCTCTGACACCCACACCCCTCTGGTTCCTACATCTGACCCCAAATGAGGCACACACTGCAGTGGCAGTGGCTTTGTGACAGCTGCTTGTTAGTGTGGGTTGATTTCTCCTCTCTGTGTGGATCTGCAGAGATCCATGCTAACCAAGGGGAAGGTGATTGGCGCAACCACAGAGCAACCACAAAAGGAGGAGGGAGCACACTGCCTAGCATACTAGCATGCATTTAGCCCAGATACATTGTGGTAAATGCAGTGCAGGATAACACTCACTTCACTTGAAATTCTTTAGTGTTCACCATTGTTGGTGCAGGTAGTGCTGAGTATTGCTAGAAACATGTCCCAGGATTGCTGTTCTTCTTCAGTAGAGCGTAACAAGTGAAAGTTGGGGGTTCTGGCAATGCTTTTCACAGTTTTCTAAGGTTTAGTGCCACTCCCAGAACACAGGTGCATCCCAATGCTTGTCAGCCCAATAGGTCAACAAGGAACCAATTGCAAAAAGAGGAGGGAGCACACTGCTTGGCATACCATCACAAAGTTAGCCCAACTGCATTGTAGTAAATGCACTGCATGCTAGCACTCACTTCAGTTGAAAGGCTTTAGTATTCACCTTTGTTCGTCAACTAGTGCTGGGTATCGCTTAGGCACACGTTTTAGGATTGTTGTCCTTCTTTGTTATAGAGTAACAAATTCAATTTGGGAGTGCAGGCAATTCTGCTCACAGTTTTCTCAGGGTTAGTACCATTTCCAGAGCACAGATGCATCTCAGAACTCATCAGCTCAGTAACTAAGCAAGGAGCCAATCACAAAAGTAGGAGGGAGCAAACTGCCTGACATACGAGCACACAATTAGCCCGGATGCACTGTGGTAAATCCAGTGCATGAAAACACTAATTTCTGTTGAAAGTCTTTAATATTCACCATTGCTGGTGCGGCCAGTGCTGTGTATCACTAGAAACATGTTCCAGGACTATTTTCCTTCTTCAGTAAAATTAACAAGTGAAATATGGGGGTGTTGGCAATGCTGCTTACAGTTTACTCAGCTTTAGGACCACTCCCAGAGCACAGGTGAATTTGAGATTTGTTTTAGATTATGGCAATTCTGTCTACCTGGCATCTCCTGAAAAAGCCTGTGTCACCTTCAATAAGTAGAGCTCATCAATTCTGACTCAGTGCTTAAAGTGTGGACAGTAAAGCCTGGATATAGAACCTGCAACTGATCCTTTTGATTTGAAAATTGACAATTGTCTCATACAAATTAGAAGACTTCAGAAAACCTGGTATTGACCTTGAAAAGTTCTTTCTTCTTTCAATAATTTGGTGATTCAGAGTTCTCGATGCCATAAAGACTGCACAAAAAACTTTAGCAAGCATGCGCTAAATTAAAAATACATAACATAACCTATTTGGACAATGCAGTGTATCTGTGGATTGTGGGTATAATTCCTCCATTCCTTCTCTCCAAAACATACAGTGGAACTGGGCAGCAAAAACTCCTAGGCCAAGATTCTCTTTCCATATGCCACATGGATTTTGACGGGGTATTTGATCTGCTGGTAACCAGACTCACATACAGGGTTAACTGAACCATGTGGTGACCCAGCATGTGCGAATAGATTTGAAAATGGAGAATGACCTCTATGTTGTACCAAGCAGGCATAGGGAAATGTTCAGGCCTTCTTCAAGCTTCAAGAAAGCTTTGGGGATCCTTTTGAGCTCACCCACAACCACCACTCTCATATTTTCTCTTTTTTACACTGATCACAATGACTCATACTGTACATGCTTCCAAATTATGTATGAAGTTCTTCAGAGAAACTAATCTAATATTCTGATAGCTAGGGTCTGGAAGGGTACCCCCGAGCATTACTCCTCCACATTAGTAACCTGTATGCTCAGTGCAGTCCTGTCTGCATGCCCTCGAAGAAGGGTTACTGTGGCATCTTCATAGTAATATTTACAAGAAACAAGGGAGAACGGATATCTTAGAAACCCAGAAAAGAATAAAAGTATAAATTTGTTTAAAAAAAATAAAGACAATGATCTGTGGCCAGGGAGTAAGGTTTTAGCCATGGAGAAGGGGTGACAGATTTGCCCTGTTAACATGGAGACTTGGAATAAATAATTTTCTAGTATTGTCTCATTAAATCTACACTTATTACTGGACCCTGGACAATGAACCTTGGTGATAAGTAAGAAGGGAACAGATGCAAATCCAAAACACTAATTAATCAACATTTATCAGTGACATTTCTTTATGGGAGTCAATGATGAAAGTTGAAAGTGAGTTTAGAATATTTATTATCAGTCTTTAGTATCTCATATTTTATTGAAAGAAAAAGATTTTTAATAATCAGAGACCATCAGAATCAATAATAAACAGAACAACGTATGAAGTGTGTCCCATACAATTTAATTCCCTAACCTAATCTAAAGAATGGTTTGTAAAATAAATAATCAATTAGTTAGAACCCATAAAGAGTTCATAAATCTGAGATGTGAAAGCATTAAGAAACTCAGTAACATTTCCAAACAAAATACGTTTTAGGTAAAGAGACTCAAAATTAATTTAAGTATCAAGTTTAAAGGATTTCAAAGTGAGCGTAAGAAGTATCCAAAAGTATCTAGTCTAAAGACCTTCAAAAGAACAAAAATTTATTTGAGTGTCTAAGAGTCAATATTCTCCTACTCTAGGAGCATCTATTTTATCATAAACGAATAATATAACTTGTAACTTCTTTCTTTCTTCGTCTCCACCACTGGTTTAGCCAATCATTTTTTTTATATATTCATGGGAACAGGACGGCTTCCATCAACTAATCTATCTAAACAAAGCAACTATGAAACATTTTCTTTATCATGTTCTAAAATTGCAACTAAACTATCTATGGGATGCTGGTTCTCAGAGTTGTAAAGAATCAAAGAGAAAAAGTTCATGGTTAGTGTAATGCATATTTGCACATCACATTTCCTTTTCCATATACCCTTTTCTATCCAATGTATTAATAAAGAAATAGATTTAGCGATTTCAAACTGAACATTTTATTCACTAATTGAACTCATGAATATGTGAAGGTTAAAAGACCATGGGGGTCATTCTTACTTTGGCGGGCGGCGGAGGCCGCCCGCCAAAGTAACCCCGTCAGAACACCGCACCGCGGTCGAAAGACCGCTGCGGTGATTCTGAGATTTGCCCTGGGCTGGCGGGCGGCCGCCAAAAGGCCGCCCGCCAGCCCAGGGCAAATCAACCTTCCCACGAGGACGTCGGCTCAGAATTGAGTCGGCGTAGTGGGAAGGTGCGACGGGTGCAGTGGCACCCGTCGCGTATTTCAGTGTCTGCATAGCAGACACTGAAATACTTTGCGGGGCCCTCTTACGGGGGCCCCTGCAGTGCCCATGCCATTGGCATGGGCACTGCAGGGGCCCCCAGGGGCCCCGCGGCACCCCCTACCGCCATCCTGTTCATGGCGGGTTTCCCGCCATGAACAGGATGGCGGTAGGGGGTGTCTGAATCCCCATGGCGGCGGAGCGCGCTCCGCCGCCATGGAGGATTCAGAAGGGCAGCGGTAAACCGGCGGGTGACCGCCGGTTTACCCTTTCTGACCGCGGCTGAACCGCCGCGGTCAGAATGCCCTTCGGAGCACCGCCAGCCTGTCGGCGGTGCTCCCGTGGCCGGTGACCCTGGCGGTCACCGGCCGCCAGGGTCAGAATCAGGCCCTATATTTTTCTACATAGATCTATTGTTTAGTGTTTCAAACAAACTTAACAATTATTCGTAATACATTGCTAACCTAGGTATATAAGGACAACTAAATAACTTATGTGCTCAATGATGCATTCCTTATCTAAAGTCCACAAATGTCGTTGCCTTGTGCTTTTCCAAGTGCCAAGGAAGCACAGTAATGAAAAACAAATGCATTTCTTTCTCATTTTCAGACGTACATAGTTATTTCTACATGTTTAATTCTACAACCACATTTGCGTAAATTAAGACCACTCTCCCAATTCACCCATCTGATGTTTTGGAGCATCACAAAATTACATTCACAGATGTATTCAGAGTTCACTCTCATCTTCTGCTGAATCTCTCTTTTTCATATTTTCACTTTCTATTAGTCTGCATTATTATTCTTTATAAATGCACTCACTTAAGTCTACGGGGGTTATTACAACTTTGGAGGAGGTGTTAATCCGTCCCAAAAGTGACGGTAAAGTGACGGATATACCACCAGCCGTATTACGAGTTCCATAGGATATAATGGACTCGTAATACGGCTGGTGGTATATCCGTCACTTTACCGTCACTTTTGGGACGGATTAACAGCTCCTCCAAAGTTGTAATAACCCCCTTAATCTTTCTTCATTCTTTCATTCATCTCAGTACTTTTCTTCATTAACAGCATCTTTATTGTCTTTGAAATTACTAGGTTGAATAGAAAGCAAACAATTACTACTAATGCATGAACTGAGATAACTTTAAGGATTCCTGATGCTTTGTTCCAGTGGCCTATTGAAGAAATTCCCTTAGTAAAGCTTTGTACTACACTAGAAGTTCTATATCAAGCTTTAAATTGGAAATATACTTGCATAGTCCATAATCATCTTACTCTCGTCTGAGATATAGGTGCAACAATGTTCAATCTTCAGCATCTTGCAGACTTGGCCTTTTTCTGCGAGAAAAATGTCTAAACCATAACAGTTTTGAAACACAATTGACCTGATTGCAGCTAATTCTGTGTAATCAAGTAATAAAGCTCCAGATGTACTAGTTGATAGTTTGTCCACTACTGTTAAAAGCTTTCTAATCTTTTTATCATTTAACACTACTCCTACTGCTGGTGTAATACCTCTGAATATGTCTCCCACTAATTGCATTCCCTCATTTACAGTGCATGAATATCTATGTGCAGGTCTCATTGTTAATGCATTTAGACTCTGTAAATGATACATCTTTGGGAAAAGTAAACCTAAGTAGCAAATTCACTCTCAATCAGCTAGCAATCTAAAACAAGCATTCTCTCCACAAATGAAATACACTCCAGGTATAGTTGGATCATCTTCCTTTTAAAATTTGCCATGTTCCTCCTGATAACTCAAAAAATGTTCAGAATTACTGTTACACACACACAATTTACCTTTCTGTCGCTTACCTAATTTCCCTTTTGGAACAGGCATTTTCTTTCTAATCACTTCTTTTTCTCTTTTCCACAGAGCATTTAAAACATCTTCCTTTTTATATGCATTTCATGCAAACTGTGCATTTCTCTCCTCTGTCATTAAAATAAAAGGTATTTCTAGTGGGTTCATTAAGCAAGTTAGATTATTTTCATGAGCTTTAACAGTGTTTACAGTAAGAAAAGGTCTGAAGTAATACCAAGCTGTCTCCTTCTCCTTAGCTCGTAGATTCATTCCCTTCATTAGTGGAACTTCTGAAAACAACATATACAAATTAGAAAAGTAGTATTTAAAATGTCTATTTACTAAACTAAGCAAAATACTGCATGATATAACATGGGAAAGAGGAACATCATGACAAGCTACTTGTTCATCAGCTAAAAAGGCATTTGTGTGCATACATAAGTCCTTTGTGTCAATGGGTTTCGTATACTCTTGCCCTAATCTCGAATATACATTTGTTGAATAATATTCCTTCATGTAATCTACAAAAGAAGCCTTTAACTCATCATCATTATTTCCTAGTCTAGATGTTGTGTTAGTGAATGTATCCACAGATGTCTCTGCTTGTGGTGTAACATGCACTAATAATAATATAGCAACTGGCAATAAAGCTATTACTGTAAATAAAATGCCTACGATAATCTTACTTCATTTTCTGGTTAAAGTAGACATATTTATCTAGAGTTAGATCTTATAAAGCAATATGTGTGTAACAGCAAAGTCAGTGTCTTTATCTCAGTTTACAGAAGTTCTTTATTATCTTCTTTTAGGTTAGTTTGTTGCAGCTTTATTTACAGCAATCTTTGCATAGTGTTCCTCTACAATGTTATCTCTACTCTTCTTCTGCTGCCTGAGGGCAAGGTACTCTTCTTATCTTGTTTTAGTAACTTTATCACATTTCTAATTATAACAGTTCACTTAATGCATTTGTTTCACAACTACATTTCTTTTAGCAGTTTCGAGGAGGTTCAGGCAACACCTTATTCCTGTCAAGCAAGTCTGAGATTGTAATGTTTAGCACTTGGCTCACATAATATATCCATTCGGATGCAGAATATCTTTGACAGGGTACTCTAGCTCTTTAGGATCTTAAGAGTGCTTGTTGATCTTAAGTGTCACTTATACCACTTGATTCTGTTTCTTCATCAATTGTCGGCGGTATGGATCCAACTGACACACTTAGTTTCAGCTTCTTTCAATTGTAAGCCTTTGGCCATTTAGCACTGTGGGCATCTTCTGTTGTTCTTGATCCCGAACATGTTCCTTTTCTTGAATCGTCTTGTTGTTCTTCAGGTATTTTGACTGTCACTTCAGCTTGATTTTCTGTTTCTCCGCTTTCTTTGTCAAGAGCTCTAATGCCACTCTGTGTGATATGTGACAATTGGATTTCTTCACCTGTTTGCAAATCTTTACCCCTTTCTTCTTGCTGACTGTGAACACAAACCTTTCGGTCCTCTGTTCCATTCTGGCTGATGGAACACTATTTCCTCTTGTTCTCTGTGTATGAGAATCATGTACCCTGTTTGTTACTCCGGCACACTTGACAGCTGTATTTGAGATCAGAATGATTTGATAGAGACCCTTCCACCTTGGCTCCAGATAGGACTTTCTCACAGACTTGTTGACAAGGACCCAGTCTCCTGGAATGAGATAATGGCATTTTTTTAATGTGGATTTACAGTGACAGCTTCAACCTGTTGAGAGATTGAATGCACCATATCTGCTAATTCTTTGCAATAATCAAGTACCATGGCATCTGTTATGTTCACAAGTGCATTTGCAGGACCATCAGATAATATCATCACTCTCCCCATAAGTATCTCGTGGGGATGAACCAGTTTTTCTATCAGATTTACTTCACATACTCATCAGTAAAGCATCAATCAGGCCGTTTCATAGAAGTTGGAGCACAAACTTTTGCCAATCTCGATTTAATGGTTGCATTGATCAGCTCAACAAATCCTGATGCTTCATGTTGAAAACTGCAGTGTAGCTTTTGTTTAATTTGCAATGCTGCACACAACATCTTAACAATCTCACTAGTGAAGTGAGTATCTCGATCCGACTCCAAGGAAACAGGCATGCAGTAACTCAGACTTATTTCCTCAACAGAAGTCGGGCTACAGTGAGACTGTCATATCTCCTTGTTGGGTAGGCTTCCGCCCATCTAGAGAGAATGCACACTATAACCAGGACATATCTCAGCCCACTGCAAACAGGTATCTCAATAAAGTCTATCTGCATTCTATTGAAGCGACCTCCTGATCTTCCTACATGGCTCATTGTGACTGGTGTTCGTTTTCCTACATTTGTCTGTTGACATGTTACACATTGGTGACACAATTCATTTGCATGGGCTCTAAATTTGGGATTAAACCAATTCTGTTTAATGATCTGATCATAGCATCACTTCCTAGATGAGTAGGTCCATGGAAATGGCTAGTAACACTGGCCTTCCATACACTGAAATCCAAGTGTCGTTTTCATCCTTTCCACATCCTGCTCTGATCCAACTCTGTTCATCTGTGCCAGCCATTGTCCTCAGCATATACTAGACAGTGTCCTCTTGAGATCTATCTGTGAATGTTCCATTAAATGTAAAGGCCACAATTGGACAGTAGCATGCCACTTCCTTGCTCCTGTGTGCTGCACATTTGACAACATCAATTTCATTTGGAAACCTAAAAGCTTCCAACAATTGCTTCACTTGCTCTCCATTTCTTATAGGAAAACCAGATGATGTTACAAAACCTCTTTGTGGTCATAACTGACCAAAGACATGGACCATACCAAAGGCATCCTGACTATCTGTAACTATAGACACTCTCTTTTGGGCTGTTAGGCTGCAAGCTCTGGTAAGAGCAATCAATTGTGCAACTTGTGCTGAGGAAATTCCTTGAAGCCATGAAGCCTCAATTATGCAGTCAATGTAAGCTGCTCTCAGGGAACCTTCACTTGTTTTTAAACATGAGCTGTCACCTTTTATGTCAGGCATTGGCTTGGTGCATAAATATGTGACATCAAAAAAGTCATGTTCAAACTCACTATATACATCACTTTCAGGAAGGGGAAGCAATGTAACAGGATTCAAAACTTGACAGCGCTTCAGTGTTATGTTGTTGGAAGCAATAATCTGCTCATATTTTGTTAATCTTGTATTAGCCATATAATGGGTTTTGGTGCTGGTAAGCAAAACCTCAACAGGGTGAGGGACCATAACAGTTAAAGAATATCCCATCACTATGCTTTCACATCTCTTGAGACTAGAATTGACAGCTGCTACGCTTTAAGACAATCAGGCAATGCGACACCTACAGGATCAAGTGTGACTGAAAAATAAAGCACAGGCTTTTTCGTGTCACCTTACATCTAAGTAAGCACTGAGAGAGCCCAGCCCTCCCTCTCATTGCAAAACAAGGTAAAGTTCTTTGAATAATCAGGCATTCCCCAAAATATGCCCCAAATATTGGGCTTCTCTTTGACAGTATTGCAACTTGCTTGGGAACAGTTATGTTCATTCTCAACATGATGATTTAACAAGGCAATGGTGTCTTGTTTGCAAGATTCTCTTGCCTCTGGTGCCACTAGTAGGCGTCAATATACTGAACAAGGATTGAAATACAGAGCATTATTAGTGTTTCCAAGTTTTTCTTTAGGATCTAGTTAAAAATAGATGGACTTTCAGTATAGCTTTGTGGATCTTGACACCATTCTAATACTTTCTATCAAAACACAAAGGAGAATAGATACTGTCTATACTCATGTAATGGAATCAAGAAGGAAGCTTGGCAAAGATCAATAACAGTAAACCATTCTGCTGTACATGGAATCTGGTAAAGTATGGCGACTGGATTTGGTACCACAGGATAACATGGAATTACAATGTTGTTAACCTTCCTCAGGTCTTGCACAATCCTAAATTTGCCATTTGGCTTTTGTAATCCCATAATCGGTTAATTCCATGAACTCCCGATTTTTTCTTTTTGCCTTTTTGTAGCATATCCTCAGTTATTGGTCTTATCTCTGCTATTAATCCTGGATTCATTTGATAAGGTGGTGTTTTTGGAAAGATGGCATTCTTGTTTAACATTTATCTGGACTATTTCTACACCTTTTATTAGTGCAATATCTTTTCCTGTGAAATCTCATACTTCTGGATTCACTGTCTCTTTTAGCTCTCATAGTAATTTTTTTGCTGTAATTGGGTAAAGCCCTATTGTCTCTTGTTAAGCCAATTTCAACTTAGTGCCCTCATCATGAGTCTGAAATTCGACCCTATTTGGTGTGCAATAAATTGTACAACTTAGTTTGCACAAAAGGTCTCTTCCCAATAGATTTACAGGACCGGACTTAAATTGTAAAGAACAAGCTGGTGATATTTTTCAAATGAACCTGTATTTACAGGAACTTCTTTTGAGACTGGACTTATAATTTGTTTATTGGTACCTACAACGAGGATCTTCTTTCCCAAGAGGGGTAGGTTTGGAACTTCCACTGTTCTAACAGAAGAATAGGTAGCTCCACTGACAATCAGGAATGACACTTGGTGGCCGTTTACTCCACCTTCTACAAATGGTCCACTATGGTCTACCTCTAAGACTGCACCAACCATGCAATCTGCCTTCCTTCTCAGGCACCGTCATTGTGACTTGTTCGAGTCCAAGCTCTTGTAATTAAACATTGGAAACGGTTGGATCACATTTTGATTCTACATTTGAATTGTATTTTGATTTATTCGGGGCAATTGATTTTGATTCATCCGTATGTTACCCATATTTTACTGCACCATAGGGGCTTGTGGGACTGGTCTCATTTGGACCAGATTTTGCATTGGTACCTGCATTTATTGTTCAGGTACATCTTGCATTTGCCCTTGGTTTCCCCCCTGCGCTTCATTATTGTTTATTCAGTGTGGATTGAGCCTGCACTCATGCTTCCAATGGCCCGCCTTGTTACAAAAATGACAAGGAGTCAATTTCTTCAATGTAGCAACATCAACACCTGTATCTGGCATCATTCAGAGCTCCTCGACCTCCACCCAGTGAAACAAGAATACCTCCTTGAACGCCTTGCATTCCAGCTTAAAATCCAACACCTCGCGCACCACCTTGAATTCCAGTACCTTATACTACACCAATATTACCTGTAAAGGACTGATTCTGAAAACCGATCTGTGCCAACTTTGTTTGGGCTAGTACGACCTTATCGTTAAGCTTTCACTGTTTTATTTTCTGCTCATTATAGTAATACTTTGCATATTTCAGAACTTCATCTAAAGTCTTAAGGCCTGATTTAGATATTGGCAGATGAGTTACTCCGTCACAACGGTGATGGACATCCCGTCCACCAAAATCTAATTCCCATTATATCCCATGAGATTTAGATTTTGGCGGACGGGATATCCGTCACTGTTGTGATGAATTAACGCATCCACCAATATCTACATCAGCTCCTAGTCTGCCAACAAATCACATTCTGGCATATGTGCTGGCTAATCTCAGGTCTCAAACAAAGCATGACCTACGAAATAAATAGTCCCATATCTGTTGGCTTAGGATGCGTTTGGCCTGTATGCTGCTGAAATGCCTTCAACAATCTTTCATAATAGTCATGCACAGACTCTTTTTACTTCCTGTTGAATTTGATTCAACCTCACATATTCCAAATCCTTTGGAGGGCCTCTGCCTTTCAGAAAGGTAATCACCACATTATACTTAGTCACTACAAAAGGTGAGGGTGCATTTGTACAAAGATCTTTTGTTGGCTCTGCATCTAGCCACTGAACCGCAAACTTGCATTCAGCCCACAAATTGTTCAGAACAACAATGTCAAAGAATGTTTTCAAATCAATGCACAACACCTTTGAAATCTTAACAAACCTGGAGAGGCAAGTGTAGTGCTAGGTGAGAGGGTTGTCCCAGTTAGTGGGGGGGAGCTTAGCGGGGTTACTCTAGTGTCCCTGGGTGATTCTGAGATGGTCCCAAAGACCCATGTGCCCTCCAATACTACCTATTATAGGCAATGGGTTACTATCAATGGGCAAGGTGTGGAAGCTCTGAGTGACACAGGAATGACTCAAAGCACATTGCCTGGAAGTAAATGGAGACCAGGTCACACCTGGAAATGTTGGGGGTATCTCAGAGGGCTTGTGCTACCACCAGGTCCATGGCTACCGGGAGAGGGAGTCAAAAATGTCTGGAGCCTGGAATAATAGCACAGGCAGCTGCCATGTCAAAGAAGGGTGAGGGGACTGGAAAAAAAGCCCCTGAGCTTCTCCTAATGGGGCCTCCTTGGAGCTCAGTGGAGAGGACCCAAAGTGAGGGTGAGCGTCTCCCTTGGTGCACTACTGGATCTTGCTGGGTGGTAGGTAGAAGGAGAATCCACCAGAGAGGACTTCTGCATGGCTCAGAGGGAGTGCCGAGCCTTGGAGGGCATGAGGCAACAGGCCAAAAACCAGGCAGCAGGAGATGCCTCTGGTAATTACTGCATTTATTGGGAGGACAGCCTCCTGTACAGTGACACCAAGGAACGGGCACATGGGACAGCAAGAGCCCAGATGGACCCCGAGTACTACCAGTCTTTCTTACTGGGGTTGCCTCACGAGATTTCCTTGGCAGGATATCTGGGCCAGGACAAGACATTGCTAGGCTTGTCCCCCACTTTTACAGGCCCTAGATGAAGAAGTCTTCAGATGCATTCTATAGAACTTGCATGACCTACCAGGCCAGTGGGAAGATAGGACAGAAGCTTAAGGCTACCCTGTCTCCCTTACCAGTCATTGGCACCCCCTTCGAGAGGGTGGGCATCAACATTATAAGGCCTAAAGATTCCCCAACCTCTTTTGGTTACAAGTACATCCTGGTTCTGGTGAATCATGCCACTAGGTACCTAGAGGCCATACCTCTGAGAACTACTACTGCACCTGTAGTGGCTAGGGACCTGATGGGGATTTTTTCCTGAGTGGGTTATCCCAAATAAGTTGTGTCTGTGTAACAGGAGCACCAACCTCATGTCTGCTTATATGGAGTCACTGTAAAATGAGTGTGGTGTTACTTATAAGTTCTCCACCTCCATCATTCACAAACCAGTGGACTTGTTGAGAGATTCAACAAGACCCTGAAAGTCATGATCAAGAGCCTACCTGAGGCTCTGAGGCATAAGTGGGCCGTCCATCTGCCATGCCTTCTTTTTGCATACAGAGAGATGCCTCAGAAGGGGATTAGGTTTAGCCTTTTTGAGCTTCTGTGCAGGCATCTTGTGAGAGAATCTCTCAGTCTGACAAAGGAAAAGTAGTAGCAGTCTATCAAGAACCCTCCCCATGATGTAGTGAACTACATGCTGGCCTTCCAAAGCCATTTGGTCAAGATATTGAAGCAAGCTTCAGACAACATAGAGGCCAGCCAGGAAGTAATGAAACAGTGGTATGACCAGGCGGCGGCCTTGTGGACTTGCAGAGTGGGCAGAAAGTGTAGGTGATGGAGTCCGTGGAGCCCGGGGCCCTCCAAGACCATTGGACTGGGCCCCATGAGATTGTTGAGCAGAAGGGGGAGACCACCTATTTGGTGGATCTCAAAAACCCCAGACACCCATATGGGTTATCTACCTCAACTATCTCAAGCCCCATTATGAGAGGTCTCCATGCTGTTTGTGACAGATGGAAGGCAGGAAGAGGAGAGTGAGCCTCTATTTGACCTCTTAGCCTCCAAAGTGAAGGATTGGTCAGTAGAAGGTGTAAAACTTTCCCCTACCTCAACTCTTGAACAGCAGAGGGACCGTCACCAGTTGCTGGGTCAGTTCTCCTCTCTGTTTTCCCTCACTCCTGGGGTTACACTTTTGTACCCACAACATAAACACAAGAGATAGTGCCCCAGCAACGAAGATTAATGGGCTGTTGGACTAAGTGAGTGCCAGCATCAAGGGAGAGGTTTCCATAGTGCTGGAATTGGGGTGATTGCACCCTTCAGTAGCTCCTGGTCCAGCCCTGCTGTGCTGATACCCACGGCTGCCCCAAAGGACACTACACCAGAACTCAGGTTCAGTGTAGACTATAGGGGGCTCATTTTGGTCACAAAACTGATGTGTATCCAATCCCACAGGCAGATAAGCTGATTGACAGATTAGGGGCTGCTCAGTTTCTGAATACCTTTGACCTCACTTCAGGATACTGGCAGGTAACCCTTACTGAAGGAGCAAAGGAGAGTTCAGTCTTCTCCACCACAGACGGCCACCACCAGTTTAAGCTAATGCCCTTTGGGCTCAAGAATGCCTCTCCAACCTTCCCCACATTGGTATGCCAAGTCTTGGCTGGGATGGAGGCCATCAGCGCTGCATACCTGGATGATATTGCTGTCTTTAGAAGCAGCTGTAAGGACCACCTCTTCCGCCTCCAGGAGGTGCTTCAGGCCCTGAAAGATGTAGCCTGACTACAAAGCCCAGTAAGTGCCAGATAAGACAGGGGACTGTGGTGTGCTTGGGACACCTAGCAAGTGGGGGTAAGGTGCTACTTCTCCAGACCAAGATAGAAACCAACATGTCCTGGGAGCCCCCAAAGACTGAGAAAGAGTTGAGAGCCTTCCTACGCCTCACTGGATATTACAGGTGGCTTGTCAAAGGGTATGGCACCATTGTGGCCCCCTTGACTGAACTAACATCAGAGAAACAACCCAGAAATGTGATCTGGACAGAGGCATGCCAGAAACCATTTGACTCCCTGGAACAAGCCATGTGCACATCCGCTGTGCTCAAGGCCCCTGACTTTGCCAAGGAGTTCATATTTCAAATTGATGCTTCAGAGTATGGCGTAGGGGCAGTACTGTCACAGCTTAATGAGGAGGGACCTGCACCAACCTGTAGCTTTCATCTCTAGGAGCCTACTACCATGGGATCATAGGTGGAGTGCTATAGAGCGGGAAGCCTTTGCTGTGGTCTGGGCACTGAAGAAGTTGAGACCATACTTGTTTGGGATTCCCTTCTGGATTCAGACTGACCACAGACCCCTCAGGTAACTAAAGCAAATGAGGAATGAGAATTCAAAATTGTTGAGGTGGTCTATCTCCCTACAGGGAATGGACTTTACGGGGGAACACAGACTGGGGTCCGTCCATGTCAATGCAGATGGCCTCTCTAGGTTCTTCTGCCTTAGTGATGAGAGCTCCTAAAGGGCTGGTTGCTCACCCTACTTTCAGCTCTGGGGGACACGTGTTGAGGCCTGACAGCTTTAGGATGGTCTTCCCCAAACTTTTTGCCTATCTTGCTTTACTTTTGCTGATCTGTTTTTGTTGGCCTTAGGACTCTGGGTACTTTATCAGTGCTAACCAGTGCTAAAGTGCATGCGCTCACTTCTCTAAAACATGATAATGTTGTCGTATCCACAATCAGCATATTTAATTTACTTATAAGTCCCTAGCAAAGTGCACTATATGTACCCAGGGCCTGTATATTAAATGCTACTCGTGGGCCTGCAGCACTGATTGTGGCACCCACTTAAATAGCCCTTTAAAAATTTCTCAGGCCTGCCACTGCAGAGCATTTATGTTCAGTTTCACTTCAATGCCGACTTGGCATTTAACACCCCTTTCCAAGCCATAACCCCCCTTTTTATAATACACAAGACATCCCTAAGGTAGGCCCTAGGTAGCCCATAGTGCAGAGTGCGGTGTAAGTAAAAGGCAGGATATATACTTTTTAGTTTTTCATGCCCTGGTATTGAAAACTCCCATATTCATTTTTCACGTCTGTGAGGCCTACCCCTCTCATAGGATAGTATTAGGGATTCCTCAATACATTTATTAAGTGTAATTCATGATTGAGAAGGAGTGAGACAGTCATGTTTTGTACCTATTGACTTGTACTAATAAATCCTCTTTAATGGTAAAGTTGGATTTGTGATTACAACTTTTAGAAAGTTGGCATTTTTCTGCTCCTGAGCCCTGTGTGCCTGCAGCCTGCCTCCAGTACACGTCTGGGATGAGTGACAGCTGGGCTTTGTGTATTGCCTTTCGACAGTCACACACAAAGGAAGCTGAGGTGTGCCATTTTCATCTTGATGGCTCATCACCAGGCTGATGGTTCTTCCTGGACTAGATGGGAGGAATAAGCTGACACTTGCACCTGAATAGGGTCATGCCTGTCCCAGCACAAACTGCTGCATACCCCCTGTAGTGTGTCTCGAGACAGGGCAGGAAAGGGAGGATCTCTGTGCACTTCAAAGCCTCTCTTTGAAGTCACCCCTACTTCAAAGGCACCACTGGGTATAAGAACTAGACTCATGACCCTACCAAATGAGTACACTTCTGGACCTGAGGATAATCTGCCCAGATGAAAAACTGCTGTGCTGAAGGCACTGTCACTCTGCCGGAACTCTGCTGGACTTGGCTGGACTCCTGCTTGGCTGTGCCTGCGCTGTTGCCACCTGCCTCCTTGCCTGGGAGTGAGAAGGACTGGACCTGAATCCCCACATTCCCAGAACCAAGTGAATCCAAGGGCTTGCTGGCTTGCCTTGTGTTCCGTAGTCTTAGGGACATCAAAAACTGCTTCTTCTCTAATAGCACCTGGACTCTGCCATCTCTGAGGCCTGCCCTGCCAAGTGGTGCCAATCCAGTCCTGGGCCCTTGGAAGTGGGTTCTTCTGTGCTGCAGTTCTCGACTTCGATGTACCACTGCTGCATCGTCTTCCGGCGCTGATGTATTGCTAGTTATGCCAAGTACAAAGACTTCGCAGCACGAACTGCACGGCTTGGAACTAGCGCATTGCTTTCAGCCTGGACGGCTTACCTGGCTTTCTCCTGGTTGTGTGGCTTGACAAACATTCATCGCCTTCGCAAAAGGAAACTGACGCTGCACCACTACTTGAGGATCGATGACTGTGCGGCTCGATGATGACACATCCCCTGACTGTGTGGATCGGAACCGACAAATCACCTTCACATTGTCTCTTCTGCTCCTTGTTTCAGTGGAACAAGGTTGGTCCCCAAAACCAGCTGTGCTCCACTGCAGTCATCCTGAACTTTGGATTTATCCCAGTCTAGTGCGACCAAATAGACCCGGTTAGTGCTTTAAACTTTTAAGCACTACAATTGCAGATAGTCTTTACAAAATTCATATCTCAACTTCTACTTGTTGGATTTTGTTTGCTCTGGATTTGTTTTGTTCATTAAATTAAGATCTATTTTTTTTAACCTGGTATGGATTATTTTTGTGTGGTGTTTTCACTGTTTTACTGTTTTGAGGGCTGCACAAATAATTTACACATTGCTTCCTAAGTTAACTCTGTTTTCTCTTGGCAAAGCTTCCAGATGATAAGCACAGGTTAACTTAAGGTGTGTATCTAACTTATCCTGACTATGATTGTGGTTCCTACTTGGACTGGGTGCATACCTCTGCCAGCTAGAAGCCCAATTTCTAACATTTGTCATCCAGGGGATCTGGGATGTTCTTCATTTTGTCCCAACTGCTGCTGATTCTTTATTTTTGTTGTGTTTCTTTGCCCATTCATTTTAATTTATCAAATTCACTCCATCTGAAGACACATTTTACCAATTTAGCAGTGTGCATTCATATTCTTGAAAAATGCATGTTTTCAATTGACTCATCGTTTAAATGTACCTTGAAACTTTTCTGCAGTGGGTTGCTTTTTGAGATGTCAACATCAGATTTATTAGCCTATTCCGATAATTTGTCATGCACTCTTGCTGCTCTCCTTGTAATTTCTTTGCCCAAGTAAAAAAATATTTTTCTTAATCATGACTAACATGATCAGGATTCAAACATCCTCTGAATATTTCTTTTAGTTCTATTTTTAATCTTGGGACGGTTTCTGTTTCTGAACCCAAACTAGTATTTCAATCTGAACTAGTAATCGGCCTCTCTACACCTTCAACTTTTGTGCAATTCTTGGCAGCTTCTTCAAACCACGGGGGAAACAAATCTCATCTTCTAACAGGTTCATTTTGCCAGGTGCTGTTTGTGCTGTGAAAACAATTTGTCTGCCTTCTCCTAATGTTTGAATAGTCTGTGATGGTGTCCACGCTACAGTCTGGAAATTTTGTGAGCTCAGAACATACTCGTTCACTAAAGCACCTCCAACAGTTCCTTGAGCTATTGTATTTGGCGCTCAAGCAATTTGGGCAGGTACTGGCTGAGTTGTAATCATTCTGGTAATTTGTGCTGGAGTCATTAATACTTTAGCAGTAACCCCTGTGGGCATCACAGTTTGGGAAGTTTGTACTTGAGCTTGCACATTATTGGGAATTACTTGTTGAACAACAGGCTGTGTTGTAAAAGACCGTTCCACAATTGGCTGGATTATAACAGACTGTGCTATTGTTGTTTGTGTCAACATGGTTGTATAACAACAGCTTGTATTGCTTGCAACTGGCCAATAATCTGATATGCATTTGAATCAAAAGTAGTTGTAGCTACTGTTACATTATTATTTACTGTTGTATCAGCACTTGCTTTATGTCCCACGTTTGGTCTTGGACATCCAGCTAATAATTCTTCCAAACTTTTATCTTCTGAATCTGTTTCTGAATCTGTTTTTGGTTCTGTTTTATTTCTGGTTCCCATTTAATCTTTTTCGTTTTAGGTTTCTCACGTTTTTCTGACTGCTCACTTTTCTCTTTTGTAAGGGTAGGATATAATATAGTTTCCTCTACTATGTGTTTCCCCCATCTCTGCTTATGTTCATCTCAACCTGCATCTGCATAATTTCGCATAGCTTTTTATGTCCCTCTTTGACACTTATTTCAATACCTATTGCTTGCCAACTTCTCCCAGGCACCTGAGGGTTCAAATTGTGTGAGTCTGGGAGGTGGTTTCATTTCACTTAGAATTTCTTGTAATCTATCTTTAATCCTCAAATGAAATCACCATATCTAGGAAAGATCAATGGACCCTCTTTTTCAGCTTTCTAGCTCCATTGACAAAGCAACACTGATGTATGTAACCCTTCCTCAATCATCATATGATATGCAGGCATAGTCTCAGGAGGTGCCTCTTCACCCTGCCGAACAGCAATAGTCAAATCACCGCTTATCAGATTCCTAATAACCTTAAAAAAAGGTATGATTTTGAATTAATTAAATTCAACAACTGGCAAATAAACAAATTATGAAGCTTCAACTTTTTTGATTCTGTTCCGTATTTGTCAGATTCAAAAATGCCCTTCTTCCAGTCTCAGCACGGCTCATTAATCCAATCAACCAATGACTGAGTGGCTTTCTATGCAGCTCAACCAATCTCAGCACGGCGTTTACACCAACTCACCAATGCCAGCATGGCACAATATGAGGCAACAACTTGCTCCTTGCTGCGGTTCACCCTCCTTTACAGCTTCTTAGTTTGCACACAAAGCTTTCATTCTATAAAACTGAGCTACATAAATTAACAGTATTTGCTTGCTTCTTATAAAGAAAACCATAGAACAATCAACATCTGGAATTTTAGAGTTTTTACACCTTCCGACTTCTCAATCAAAAAGAGTTTTACTCCCACAATGATGAAATCTCGACCAGCAGGAAATCACCTAATCAATGTAGTGATACCTTTGTGCATCAGGCTTCACTAAACCACAACAATTGTTATTGTCCCTATACTTCGAAACCTTAGAGGACAATAATACCATAAATTAACTATTACCTATGTATCTGTCCTGGGTTCTTTGACTACTTCTTATTCTGATAGCCTTTTTACCTTCTTCGACAAAATCACTTACTGGCTAGCAGTGTAATTCAAAACATCAACAAGTAGGCAATTCTCAATACAATTCACAAACCACAATAATCATCACAATATTGATGCATAACCCTATTGATACACCCGAAACTGAAATCCACCAATCTGCCACTGCTGCCTGCAACCACTTCAGGAACAGCATTCTGTCAATCTCTAAACTCAGGTTTTTGGGAAACTGGGCATGTATCTACCTTGGGCACTTTTTAATTCTTGCAGCTCCTTTTCTCATTACCTAACCTTTCCTCTGCTACCAATTGTGTTAATCTGGAGACGTTTGCATTGCCTCTTAAATCTCCACTTATTACTGGACCCTGGGCAATGAACATTGTTCATAAGTAAGAAGGGAAGAGCTGCAAATCCAAAACATCAAATATTCAAAATGTATCAATGACATTTCTTTATCTGAGTCAATGATGAGAGTTAGGTGAGAGTTTAGAATATTTATTATCAGTTTTTAGTATCTCATCTTTTTTGACAGAAAACAATTTTTAATAATCAAAGATCAGAAGAATCAATAATAAAGACAGCAATGCATAAAGCATGTTCAATTTCCTAATCTAATCTAAATAATGGTTTGTAAAATAAATAATCAATTATTTTGAATCCATAAAAAGTTCATAAATCTGAGATGTGAAAGCATTATGAAACTCAGTAAAGTTTCTAAGTAAAATATGTCTAAGAGACTCAAAATGAAAATGTGTCTAGTTTGCAGGATCTCAAAGTGAGTGTGAGAAGTATCTCACAGTATCTATTCTAAAGTCCCTCAAAAGAGCAAAAACAAATCTGAGTGTCAGAGTTTCAGAAGCGTCATAAGAAGCGTCTCCTACTATTGGAGCATGTATTTTATCATAAGCGAACAACATAACTTGTAACTTCTTTCTTCGTCTCCACCGTTGGTTCAGCCAATCATTTTTAACTGTCTTCATGTGAACAGGCCAGCTTCCGTTGATTAATCTATCTAAACAAAGCAGCTATGAAACATTTTCTTTATCATGTTCTAAAATTGCAACTAAACTATCTATTGGATGCGGTTCACACAGTTGTAAAAAATCGAAGAGAAAAAGTACATGGTTAATGTAATGCATAATTGCACATCACATTTCCTTTCCCATACGCCCTTTTCTATCTGATTTATTCATAAAGAAATAGATTTTGTGGTTTCAAATTAAACATTTCATTCATTATTGAACATGTGAAGGTTAAAAGAATACATTTTTCTACACAGAACTATTGGTTAGTGTGTCAAACAAAATGAACAATTATTCATAATACATTGCTAACATAGGTCAGTAATAACAACTAAATAAAATATGTGCTCAATGGGGCATGCCTCAACTAAAGTCTACAGATGGTATTGCCTTGTGCTTTTTCAACTGCCAAGGAAGCCCAGTACTGAAAAATAAATGTATTTTTTTCTCGTGTTCAGGCCCACATGTTATTTCTACACATTTAATTCTGCACCCAAATATTCGTTAATTAATAATGCCCTTCCAGCTCTTTTCATGTCTGTTTGTAATATTTTGCTGAAGAACTGGCGAATACACGCAGAGTAATTTAAGCACATGCCGCATGTGACGCATTTCTTCTGACACTATCAGATTGCACAACCGTGTAAACTAAAATAAACATTTTCAAGACCCTGGGCTGACTATTCCACAAACAAGTTCCTCTTTAAGATCAATCTGCGCTCTTCCCTTTTGTTAAAATCTGTGACTAATCAGTTACATATCTTCCATTTCCTTAAAAAAGAAAACTCAAACAACTTCATTTATGTAAAGAAAACATAGCCACTGAATACCTGCACTTCTTTCATTTGAATGGGAGAGACCAACACTTCTTAGCGGAGGTGCAGTATTTTGTTAGTACTTGCACTTTTATATTTCCATGTCAAGCATGTGCCCCTTCCCTCCCTCAAAAGCTTGATCCATTCATGTTTTACTAATGGAGTCCACAGGAGGACTCTGCTATTAACACATACTAATATGCTTATCCAGTGGTTCAAAGAGCAAGTGTAAGAGCAGCTATTGCTGTAAGATTAGTTGGGGTGCCTGAGCCGAGATCATGTGGGTTCGAGATTGAATGATGATGGGATGGTGTTTGTTGCTCAGGCACTCAGCCTGCTTCAGGTTCTCGTGGTAGAAGAAAAATCTGACCTACTGTTTTTTTCCAAAATGGCCGCCTTAAAGAGTTAATGGATATAAAAGTGCCGGTAGCTGATAGACTCAGCCGTGCCTTTTGATAAGAACGGACATCACAATGCATGGTGCACAGGGAGTGTTGATGGTTGGAGTGGATACCATATCATACCTCCTTAGTACGTGCCATTTGTGACTTCTACATTTATTAATTTCTGGCACACACAATCCTACCAATGAGCGTATTCCAAATGCCCATAATTACCAACACACAGCCAACTGGACTGGTCTCACATCCTAGCTCGGCTGTAACTGTAGTTGAGCATTTTTGAGAATTCAAGAGATAGCAATCAAACAGAGATGGTGGGAGAACCCCTTCTTAACCAGACTAGGCTGTAAGTGATCTCAACTTGCACTTTACAGAATGTATATCACCCATTGTAACTTTGTCTCCTGTGAAAAAAGCCTGTGGCCACTCTATGTACACTGTTAGCAAAAGGTCTGTTTGACAGGCGAGATGCCAAAACCTCGACTAAAAAGGCGTTTTCCATGTTGCCAATTAAATTAGCCAGCTGCACTTTTCTCTTATAGATTTGCTGTGATAAGGAGAGCAACAACAGATCTCGAGGAACTTAATTTAAGAACAAAAGACTTTATGCAAGAGTTATTGAGGAAACACATAGCATAATTTATGGTCTAAGGGATCCTTCTTAATAAAAATATTAAAGGCAACCTCGGCTGCATTTGGAAAATATTTAGAGAGTGAATGCAGATTTAGAGCCTGTTTTAGATCTTGGCGGTGTTACCGTCAAGCCACATCAAAGGCAGACCCGAGAAGCCCATCAAATCAATGGTATTCCACCTACTTTATTTAGATGTTACAGCTCTGCAGTTGGAGGACTGGTGACAGGTTGCAGACAGAGGGAGACGGCGGAGGGACCCAATGGACCTTGTACAATGGGAGGTGCTATGGAATAGAGGAAAGAGACACATACACACGCACACTGTACCTTAGCCATATGTGTTCCCCTGCACTACACAACACACAACACACCACATACACACCATCATCCATTACAATTCCAAAACAATACAACCTGTATATGCTGAAAACAAAGTGACATGTGTCCATGACACAACATACACACCATATTGACACTGCACCCACACATAACACGACCACAACTAACACAACTACATACTCAGCTACACAAACACACACACATCACAACAACGTCTGCCACACAACAACAACATTCGCCTAAATGTGTCAAATGGCAACACACCATACACAACAACATTGGTCTCACATGCAAGTGACAAACATACAGACACAATCACATCACACACACCAGCTCCCCCCACCTCAATCAGCCAATCCACACACACATACACATACATGTACTGACTCACTTACACAACAGATAGCACAACCTACCCATACAGGTCCTCTTTGCAATGCACACACATGGACCCTGTTGTCCAGTGTGAGCGCACCATCTTTGTGGTGCCAGCATTCATTTTGCAATGAATGATGACACAGCAATGACAGTTGTGTATAGGTGTGAAATGCTTGTTGTGCCAGTGTGTTCCCAGCCATGTGTGACACCATTGTGTACCCCACATCTGCATGTCACAGAAACTTTTAAAAATTTGTGTGACTTGTACATGCCTGCAGTGGTCCTGACCTCCCGTGCAGTGCCCACCCAATGTACCCTGGCAGTGCGATATCCCTACCTTCGAGTACGGCGATGGTGTGGTTGCGTTTTCTCCGTGGGTCAGTGGCAGCAGTGGCAGCAGCTGTTGTCCAGTCGTGTCCAGTCAAAAACAGGGGTGGAATAGGGACAAAATGTGAGTTTTCACCCCTCCCCCCCAAAGTCCACCAATCAGAAATGGAGGTCGGACTGCCACTTTTTTCTTGGCGGTAAGGCACATCCAAATCTGCATGGCAGGAAGGGTGGCTGCGGTCCCACCGGCATCCACTTTTCTCTTTCTGGCGGTGTTTCATGGCATAGACGGCGGTTCGGATGTTGGCTTTTGTCTATGGGACTGCCAAAATCTAAATATGGTGGGCAGACGGTCACAGTGGCAGAAGGGTTTTCAGTCAAAATGTTGATGGCAGTACTGTTACCACAAAGATCTAAATCAGGCCCTTACCCTGAAAAAGCACTAAGAATATGTTAGAGTATTGGTAATGTTAAAAAAGGCATTCAGGAAATGTTAAATGTTCAGAAAAGTTTACATTACAACTTAATACAATCATGGCCAATTCACAAAGATTTTTCTATGAGTAGAAGTGACTTTCTCTTGTAGTACTCCTGGCTTACTCTAGGATTTCAGTAAGCCTGGAGTGCGTGAATAAATCACAGTGAAATCTTTGTGACTTAGACCTGTATAATAGCAGACGATCATGTGCATGTTTAAATTGTGTCAGTTGCAATTCTTTGATTGCAGTTAGAAGCCCATAGATGGGAGAAGAAATAAGTTATAAACACCTTAATCTTTAAAACAGCACATATGAGGTATGCCTTTTGAAATATCAATGTGGAATTGTGTTCAGAAGTTAGACTTCTAAGTCAGTCAAGATTTCAGACCATAGCACTACCTTGAGGAGCAAAACACAACAAATGTTCAGGGGAAATAACATTCTCTGCCTGAGGGGTAGCTGAGTGCACACCTAAGATTCAGAATTGTCAAAATTGTGACTGACAAACCGACAAGTGCAGAAATACTAGGATTTGAAGCAGGACGCATGGCGGACTCATTATTTTATTTATAGTCATCCGTGGGAATGTATGGCTTAATTGCTCATCTCTTAAGGAAATACTTGATCTTGCGTGACATAGGAGTATCATCTCAGTTCGCAGCGCTTGAGTTAAGTTTGATGAACTTTTACAGAGCACCCCATACCTGTTAGCTGTTCGCAGGGCACTGAAAGACAAGCTGCAGTGGCAAACACACGAGAGAGGGCTCGGAGAGAAGAGAGTTTTTGGTTAAAGGCTGTTTTTTTATTTATTTTTCCTCAACATGACCGTGGTCCTTCTCAGGCATGCAGATGTAGGGAAGTACAGAATCACTTAATTGTACCTTTGTCATTTCCTACACCATCTCTATCTGAGGGCCTACAAGGGTCAGGGCTGTATCTACTGAGTTTCTATGTGTAAGACCACAATGAGACCCTGGTCGAAGCACCATTAGTAGGGGACAATACAGTTGTATCTGGAAGAGTGTAGAACAGAGTATAATTGTTTAAAAAAAAGTTCATGTACTCATTTTTTTTTTTCCAGAAATGTTCTCAATCACCAATGTTGAATGTCGGGGGTTGCCCAATAATAATGCTGCCTTGCCTTGATTTCACCTCATGCGTCCTTCATCCAGCACCCAGCACTTCCTGTCTCTTTATCTTGATGGTGCTTTTGTATCCCTTTTTTGGGGGGACAAACTCGAATGAGGAAAAATTGGTCCTGGTCCCCAAAAATGAAGGTAGGTGCCCACCACCTGTAACCACAGAGACACTTCAGTCAATAATGTTTCGGATAATGCGGGTCGGAAAAGGCACACATCGATCACATTCTGCTCAAACCAATTTTCTAAATGATCCATGCACACAACCCATTTGTTTCATGCCACAGCCATCTCTGTTTGTGGTTGCATTGTAGCTAAAGTTTTATTTCTTCCGCGTGTGGCTTTATCACTTCTTTAATCCAGGGCAAGCATGTGGTTAGCATGAAGTTATATACCCAAATGAATGATGCATTAACTAAAGTGGAGGCACCCTATCATAGTATTTGAATGTCTTAAAAATCCGAATGGTGTAAGTGCGATGCACCAAAAACCTTGACACCCTTTCTTTCTTCTGCATAGATTTAGTAATAATAAAGGATATAAGTGAGCTGTTGCTGATCAGGTACTTTTAATTAAACTTTAAATGGACAAAGCGTACATAATGTCAGTGGGGAGATGATATTTAAAACCAGGAATGTCTACCTCTAGTATTACCACATTTGCCAGTGGAACAAGTCTTTTGGTGGTTTGGGGAATCTGCCTTCTTGTGGGTACCCCTAGCAGGTGGGGCATATCATCTGTGTATTAGAGACTTTAAGGAGGAGTAGGAATGAATGTGGAAGACATCTGCCTCTAAATTTAATTGCACATGTTGATGATTCGGTTTATTTGAAGCTTTTCCAAAACGTTCGCCTATCGGTTTCTTGGCACTAGCTGAAGCCGGACACAAGTATGTACTGGCTAGGGTCTGACCAGAAACCTCCACATACCCAATCTGTTGCACAAATCAGATGGTAATTTGTTGGAGACGGGCAATTGGGTCCGTGCTTGGAGCTTCTGATCTTGGTGCTTGTCAAGTTCACTATTTCTGCCGTTACAAAAAAATGTTGCCTTCGAATTTTACAAAGAATTGTGCAGTGCTCCGTGAAAATCTGCAGCATAGAGTGGTTCAACGGTTAGAAAATTGCTAAGCACTGTATTTTCAAAAAGGTGCAAGGTGATGATGCCTCTTACAAAAAATAATGTTTTACGCAAAGCACATTGCAGAAGCAAGCACAGGTGAGTGTTGTCTGAAGAGAAATGTGTACTCCATTACAAGTTTCTATATGAAAACATTGGCCCATTGGTAAATTGCATAATAAATTAAATTGTGCGGAAATTAGGCGTATTATACAAAGGAAAGTCACATAACTTTTCTTTTACCCATTGCTTGCACCTGCTTTAATTTGTTGCTAGGATTTTAGTCTGGTCGCCCTACAGTACTAGATCTGGCTTTGGGTGAAGTCCTAAGAGAGAGTTTGCACTCTTCTGTCCTCATTAAGCCATCTTTGCTAACATAAAAAGGTTTGGTGCTATGTGTCACAAATGCATTTTGTAGTGCTCTCAAGTGAACTTTTTTAACATAAAAACACATTTACTTAGTAAACAACATGGGCACTGCCATTTGTAACATACGAACTTCGGGGCAAAGAATAGTAAATCTGACCCTTAGTTTGGTTTCTATGCAACCAGTATTTCTATAAAAGTAGGCATTAATGGAGCGTGGCCGGGGTGGAGACATGAAAAAACCTGTGTCCCCTGGGTTCCTGCTAGATTCCCCTTCATAAAATCACCGGAGGGGGTCCCTCATCCGCCCCGAATATCCCACGGTCAGAAATAAAACCCTGCAGAGGCGGCAGAGAGCTGAGCGGCTGGCTGGTCGTCCTGTCGCAAGGCTGTACCGGCCCCGATCTGGGAGCGCACTAGGGCTGAAGGCGCGGTGGCCATCTTGAGGGGCCATGGGCCACATCTGCAGCAAGGTTCAGAGAAAGTCAGAGGGTCGCACAACACGGTGGGCTGCGGGTATTGAGTGGGAACAGGGCGGGCCGTGTAGAGAAGTCGCGGCACGCCCTATACTTCGCATTTAGCGTTGGTCTCCTGTTGGGACCCCTTGGAGGCTTGTTGCAGCTGAGGTGGTACATGAGAAGAACATGGGTACCCCAAGAAGAACTGGACCAACCACATTTTAACAAGTACCGGCGGCTTGGCAGCACCGTGCAATGGACACATACAGGGAGTGCAGAATTATTAGGCAAGTTGTATTTTTGAGGATTAATTTTAGTATTGAACAACAACCATGTTCTCAATGAACCCAAAAAACTCATTAATATCAAAGCTGAATATATTTGGAAGTAGTTTTTAGTTTGTTTTTAGTTTTAGCTATGTTAGGGGGATATCTGTGTGTGCAGGTGACTATTACTGTGCATAATTATTAGGCAACTTAACAAAAAAAAATATATACCCATTTCAATTATTTATTATCACCAGTGAAACCAATATAACATCTCAACATTCACAAATATACATTTCTGACATTCAAAAACAAAACAAAAACAAATCAGTGACCAATATAGCCACCTGTCTTTGCAAGGACACTCAAAAGCCTGCCATCCATGGATTCTGTCAGTGTTTTGATCTGTTCACCATCAACATTGCGTGCAGCAGCAACCACAGCCTCCCAGACACTGTTCAGAGAGGTGTACTGTTTTCCCTCCTTGTAAATCTCACATTTGATGATGGACCACAGGTTCTCAATGGGGTTCAGATCAGGTGAACAAGGAGGCCATGTCATTAGATTTCCTTCTTTTATACCCTTTCTTGCCAGCCACGCTGTGGAGTACTTGGACGCGTGTGATGGAGCATTGTCCTGCATGAAAATCATGTTTTTCTTGAAGGATGCAGACTTCTTCCTGTACCACTGCTTAAAGAAGGTGTCTTCCAGGAACTGGCAGTAGGACTGGGAGTTGAGCTTGACTCCATCCTCAACCCGAAAAGGCCCCACAAGCTCATCTTTGATGATACCAGCCCAAACCAGTACTCCACCTCCACCTTGCTGGCGTCTGAGTCGGACTGGAGCTCTCTGCCCTTTACCAATCCAGCCACGGGCCCATCCATCTGGCCCATCAAGACTCACTCTCATTTCATCAGTCCATAAAACCTTAGAAAAATCAGTCTTGAGATATTTCTTGGCCCAGTCTTGACGTTTCAGCTTGTGTGTCTTGTTCAGTGGTGGTCGTCTTTCAGCCTTTCTTACCTTGGCCATGTCTCTGAGTATTGCACACCTTGTGCTTTTGGGCACTCCAGTGATGTTGCAGCTCTGAAATATGGCCAAACTGGTGGCAAGTGGCATCGTGGCAGCTGCACGCTTGACTTTTCTCAGTTCATGGGCAGTTATTTTGCGCCTTGGTTTTTCCACACGCTTCTTGCGACCCTGTTGACTATTTTGAATGAAACGCTTGATTGTTCGATGATCACGCTTCAGAAGCTTTGCAATTTTAAGAGTGCTGCATCCCTCTGCAAGATATCTCAGTATTTTTTACTTTTCTGAGCCTGTCAAGTCCTTCTTTTGACCCATTTTGCCAAAGGAAAGGAAGTTGCCTAATAATTATGCACACCTGATATAGGTTGTTGATGTCATTAGACCACACCCCTTCTCATTACAGAGATGCACATCACCTAATATGCTTAATTGGTAGTAGGCTTTCGAGCCTATACAGCTTGGAGTAAGACAACATGCATAAAGAGGATGATGTGGTCAAAATACTCATTTGCCTAATAATTCTGCACTCCCTGTAGAGGTACATTATTTTTTCTTGGCATAACGGCATAGTGTGCCCCGCTGCGTGGCTCATAATCATTACCCGATAATTGGGTTTATTTTTGGTCCAGTTACGCAAGCCTGGAGCGTGGACCTGTATCGTCCTGCACGCTTGCGCAGATAACCCTTCGAGGGGGATTCTAGAGGATACCTCGCTCGGAGGTTCTCCAGTTATGGACAGACTCTTATCCAACATGCTTCTGCTCCTTTGACTCTGACACCTATGATGGCCGCTGACCCTGGAAATAATGCCTACGCCTCGACCGGCTTCTATGAGCTACGCCTTCCCCCCGTACATCACTGCATACCTCTAGAGAGAATATTGACCACTGCGTACTTTTGGTTTGTTGTATGAACTGCGATCCTTTTGAACTCCTGGTTGCCTGTTTGTCTGGTTACTGACTGTGGGGGTCTCCAATACCTGTAAGTAGTCATTGCCGGATCCTCTGGTCCCTTGTTGCGGACAGTGATTCTTTGATACGCCATGGTTTAAGCCCACAGGTCTCCCTCATCAGCGATGGCAACTAATCATGCAAAAGCTCCCTGGCACTCTTCAATAAAAGTCATGCTCTGAAAATCTGATTCTGCAGACCGAATGCAGGGGGGAGAGGCTCATCCTTTAATCTCATCAGTCGAACTGCCAACAGATGTTCAAACGCCCGCTATTAACAGGGACAGACACCTTTTGCTGACTGAGTTTTATAAGGACATCAATACGCTCCGCCCAGACTTTATGTGCACTCCTTCCTCATCATGAATCGGTCTGCCAACTGGATTCCCGCTTAACAACCATAGAGGCGTCTTCTTCCAATCAGGCCTTGGTAAATGTAGACTGGACATCGCGTATAGAGAAACTTGTAAATAACTATGATCTCCTCCAAGATAAGCTGGATGGCATAGAGAAGTGCTCAAGGCGGAATAATATATGTGTTAGGGGAGTCAGTGCAGCCGCCCCTCCAGCAGAACTTGAGACTCATATCCAAGCCCTCTTCCTCCACCTGTTGGGTCTGGACTGTGAGCAACCGGACTTCTGGATCAAACTCACAGGGTGTTTTTCAACCCTGCAACAGCAGAAGAACCTCTCGCCTGAAGTCCTCACCAAGGTACACTACTTCCACATCAAGGAGAGGATAAAGCAAGCGGCTAGACGGCAGGAACCCATAGACATCAGAGGCGACAGTTTTTCCATCTTCCCGGATGTGTCGGCTCACACGTTGGCATGTTGCAGGGAGTTCTGGGCAGCCACTCTTCACCTGCTGGATCTAGAAATCCCGTACTGCTTGGGTTTTCCCTTGCATCTCCATTTTACCTTTCAGGGCAGGAGGGTGGTGACACGCACACCGAAAGAGGCCAGTGCAGCACTTGGCTTATCACTCTCTCGAGACTGGGAGATGTCTCCGGAGGTGACGACTTACTCCTTGGTGGACTGTGGCAGGGGATAGAGAATCTCAAATCACAGATCTGCGAGGAAGAAAGCTTGTAAACAACAACAGAAGACTGATGCCCAGATCCATAAACAGGCTACTTCAGATGATGAAGCCCCATCGTAGCTTGATGACTTCCTACGAGGCTACGCCAGGCTGTGGCTGATGGTGGCAGACAGACTGCTATTCCAGAATACTCCAGTGGCTGCACCTCCTCTTCCAGTGGCCTTGACATATATTTGCAATAGGAGGGGTGTGGGGTGAGTTTTCTTTCATAGGAGCTTGCCTTCTGATTCCTGCTTTTCTCCTTCTAGCTTGGAGGATTTTTTGTTTACTAATGCTGTGTCTTGTTCTATTGGTGTGTTGTCTCACACGGTCCCCCTTTGCAGGGGGCTGGGTCTTGGCAGTCACATTTGGTTTGCTTGACACCTATGACTAGTTTCTAATTATTGTAATAGTTATCTGTTTTTATCAGTTGTATGACACTTTGCCACAAACACACAGCAGTTCGATGAGAATACAATAGGATCTTTGAGCAATACCTTTGAGACAGGCATCTTTTTTCTTACACTGTTTTTATGACACTTAACCTAGTAACCCTAAACATACAGGGTCTCAATTCTCCTGTAAAACGCAGGGCACTAACCATTAGGGTATGTTGCCAACAGATTGTCACGTTCTTGCAGGAGACCCACCTCCTGAAGGAGGATACCAACCGTCTACGTTCCTACTGGTATCCCACCCAGTATCACACTTCCCTTGCTTCCAAAACATGGGGGTGGACCTATTATTGCATATAGACTTATCATTTCACCTCAGTGCTACTCATAGAAACACAGAGGGATGTCTAGTGGGTGTTCGGGGCACCATTGGACCCTCTACAATCACGCGGCTGTCTGTCTATGGCCCGACCTTTGACAGTACTCCATTCTATGATGCACTTTTTCCAAGTTGAGGCGTGATCTTTTTGGGTGGGGACCTAAATGCTACACTTGATCCCAGTCTGGATTGCTCCGGCACACGTCAGGTTGACATAAACTCACCAGCAGCCCTGATTCTAAGCTTATCCAACCTCTCCCTGATTGTCGCTCGGAGGCATTTACTCCCCTGTGAACAAGATTATATGTTTTATTCCAATGTTCATAAAACGTATTCTCAAATTGATTATTTTCTGGTCTCTAACACAGTTGTTCCCCAGCTGTTAGACTCTGTAATCGGGGTAAAAGTGTTATTAGACCATGCACCTGTTTGGCTTGATATAGAGCCGGAGTCTGCTTTGCCTCATTTCCCATGCCCCGGATACTAAACAAAGTGGCTTTTCGTGACCCTTCTCTCCGTGATAGTATAAAGGACGCCCTTGAACACTATATTATTGACAATGACACTGGCCACATATCGCCTGCAACCCTATGGGATGCAGCAAAAACTGTGCTACGGGCGGCTAAGCAGCATAGACAGGAATTGGGGGCTAACCTAGCTGTGGCAGAAACACCCCATAAACAACAAGGTACAGTCCGCCAACTGTGAGAACTCTGTGACCCTAGAGGGGAATTAGAACACTTCTTAATAAAGGAGGCGGCCAAGAAATTGCTCTATGTTGGTCAGACCTATTATGAAAATGGAGACAAGGTGGTCAGATTGCTACCGCGCAAAATACAACTCCATTCCACACGTAATCATTTTCACGAGATTCGGGATGAGGACGATCATTCCTTTTACACTGCACCGGACATAATTAAAATCTTCTCCCCTTTCTATTCAGCTCTGAAATAAGTCTCAATCCCTGTCAGAAAGTCATCAGGACACTTATCTGGATAGTTATAATCCCCTGGATTTTAGTGAGGATTTACTCCAACTTGAGACTGATATCAGTCCAGATGAGCTTAGATTTGCTATCTCTGCTCTGCCGGCACATAAGGCACCTGACCCGGATGGGTTTCCGGCTTTGTTCTCTAAAGCATTTGACTACATTTTGTCAGACCTGCTGGCACTTGTTTTAAATAATTTTTTAACCACTGGCTCAGTTAAAGATACCATGATGGAATCACATATTGCGGTTCTTCTCAAACTACAAAAAAAACTCCTACCAGGTGTATCTGTTATCACCCCGTAGCCCTTCTTAGTTGTAATGTTAAGATTTTTACATCTATCTTGCTCAGACGCCTCCAGTGCGTAATAGCCCTGCAACAATTGGGCTTTATTTGTAACTCGCAAGCTAACGATAACATACGTCTAGTGGTGGCCCTCATGGAGGGTCCGAAGCGTACCTGCCAGCCCATGCTTCTCCTTTCTTTGGATGCTGAGAAAGCGTTCAACAGGGTTGACTGGGTGGATCTCTCTAAACTCCTGGCTAAACTCTGAATAGGCCCAAACTTGCCAACATTCTCTCTCTGGCCATCTCCTTTGCAAGCGGGACTCGCCAGGGTTTCCCCCTTTCTCCAATCTATATTTGCGCTTTCTATGGAACCCTTGGTGGCTAGAATCCAGCATAATCCTGAAAGTCAGGGTATCAAGGTAGGGGGCAAGGAACATAAACTAGCTCTCTTCGCTGATGATGTTCTCTATTTCCTCACCCACCCCTCTACTCCCTTACCAGTGTTGAGGAAGGAATTGGAATCCTTTTCAGAAGTTTCAAGCACCAAAGTGAACCATACAAAACCATGTGGCACCCTTATGGTGATCTAGAACTCCCAGTGCACCAGGTGGCGTTCCAGTGGGCCACATACATTATTTATTTCGGCATTACACTTACCTCATATACGGCACACCTCTATCAGGGCAACATTCCTTCGCTTCTGACTGCCCTCTTCAAAGACCTTTACCGCTGGGGCAAATAAAGATTTTTGGGCTTGGCAGATTTAACTGTATTAAGATAAATGTTGTGCCCCATCTTATGTACATCCATCAGACTCTGCCGCTTTTGATTCCCAAATCAACACTACAGTACATTTATACTAGAATGTCCTAATTAGTCTGGGATAATAAACCCCCAAGTGTAGCCATGACGACTATGTGCTGCACTAGAACACAAGAGGGCCTAGGGTTTCCCAACATATATTCAAATACGCTGACTGCACAGATCTGTCCCTCTCTTGATTGGAACACCAATCCTGACAAACCTTGGGTATAAGTTGTGCAGGTTTACTCAGCGGTCCCGTTGTGGTTCCCCCTTGTGAGGGATCCTCGGGGGCCCCCACTCCTTCTAATGATGTCTCTTCAACTTTTGGCAAGCTATCTGTAACAGATGAACTTTTCCCTCCTAACCCTTCCCTCTCACACTTTTGGCGCTGAACTGGGATTTTCTATCTGGTGTTACACACCCTACCTCATATGCCTGGGTTAGACACAGAGCCCTTAGGATGCAAGCTTTTTATGACAAAGGTGTCATGATCACATAACTCCCTGCGAGAAATATATGACCTCCCTAGATCTGCCTCATATCGCATAGCCCAGGCATTGCATTGGGCAAGTCTCCCAAAGGCCCGCAGGGCAATGGAACGGGAAGCCTCTGACTTAGAATGCCTTTTCCATTCAAATGTTCAACGTAAAGGCATTTCCCTACTTTACCATTATATTCATGCTCTCACACTGGCTAATGAACGCGCTTCTGTGACACAATGGGAGAGGGAATTAGGAATTGTAATCTCTAGGACTCATGGTGATCGAAACGGCAAAGAGCATCTTCTACACCAGTCTGTCTTAAACACAAGGAAGATGGTATCTGATGCCTGTTTGCCTATATAGAATGTTTGGTTGTTCTGACCAGTGCTTGAAGGGGTGCGACGAACGGGTTACATACCTGCATACTTGGTGGTCTTGTCCTTGCAAACGCTCCTTTTGGGATCTGATTCTTCAGAGCATTTATATCAGTGGTGTCACCTTGCCACAGGACCCCTTGTTGGTTCTTCTGGGTGACCATGGGGTGGTGACAGCTGTCCCAATCATAACACCTAGAGGCCGTTCTCTATCCCACCTTCCATTGTCAGCGCGGCTCTGCATTGCACAGATGTGGAAACAACCTCAGGCTCCCACCATTAACCTGTGGTGGAGCATATATCTATGCTATGGAGCGGTGCTTAGAGATAAACAAGCTACATTTGAGTCTGAGTGGCACTCTTTTCTTACATATATCCGTTGTCACAGAAGGTTGGGGGATGTACATCTTACAATGTCTGGGGTGCTTCGGTCTACAGATATGTGGGTTCTCTCTTCCCCGGTGTCGGCTGGGAGCTCCCCATAACTAGATTATATCTCACTCTTTTCCAGAAATGACTGTGATATGCTTTATGACCAAATTTGTATACACCTACTAGGCTGTTCCTTAGGGGGGTCTATGCTTGCCAATTCGATCTGCCGGTAGATGGCCAGAGGACTTGAGATTTCTGTTCTGTCCTGACAAGTTGTTGTGCCTTTACTGTTGTGATATGATGCACAATGCTGTATGTAATGATACCTGTCTTTTTACATACTCTGGCCCTCATTATGAACTTGGCAGTAATCACTGCAGACTGCCGTAGCGACTGGTGATAAAAGACCGCCATTGGCGGTAGACTGCACACCGCCGAATAGTGATGCCAAAAAGTCAAACCTCCAAAAATCCTGCCACCTCCACCCACCGCCAGGGCCTACAAAGGCAGAAAGGCAGTACACCCCACCCCGCCACCGTTGTGCAGACAAATCCTTGCCAACCAAATAATGATGCACAAATCAGCGTGGCAGATAGTGAATGCTGAACGACCATTGGCGGTATGGACCGCCACGACCAGCAATGGGATCCACCAACAACCAAAGCACACATTGGCAACTTTGAAACCCTCACACCTGTCACACATCCACAACATTATAAAACACTCACACACATCCCCCATAATCCTCTGCATCACCAATAGCACGACGGAGATTGACAACACAACACGCATACACTGAACACAACATCACACAAGTCTCACACACAAATACATCACCAAAACACACACAACCCCCAAAAGCCTTTACAAGTGACACATACAACCACACAACAGCACCCTCACCAATACACCCACAACACACTACCCACAACACACACCATGGCACCCCCTAAGCACCCCCACTTCACAGATAGGGAACTAAGGACCAAGGTGGACAAAATACTCAGGGTCGAGCCACAACTATTCGGGGCACAGGTGCATCAGACACCCATGGCCAGGAAGATGGAGCTATGGCAGACAATAGTCAACAAGGTCAACGCAGTGGGAAACCATCCACGCACAAGGGATGACATCCGGAAGAGATTTAACAACTTGCGCTGGAAGGTTTGGTCAATGGCATCCAGGCACAACATCACCATACAGAAGACTGCTGGCGGTCCCCCACCTACACCCCCCCGAATACACCGACTGGGAGGAGAAGACCCTGGCTATCCTGCACCCGTATGGCCTCACTGGACTCACAGGAGGACTGGACTCGGGTAAGTCAACTACAATAGCTTAACAGTCACCCCACCTATAATGGATGTATCACCCCACCCCTCTCACTACCACCCGGACCCCATCCCACCCAGTCCACAACACCCACATCCAACTACCCTGCATGCCCACTATCCCACAAACAGATCTTCATCCAGTCCCCTGTGCACCCCCTGCATGGATTCCCAGTGGCACTACAGCACCCACAATGCACCTCCACCCCCCACATAAAATGCAAAGAAATGTACACGAAAGGATCTTGCATGCCACAACAGAGGAATATAAGCATCAAATAGGGCGGAGCGGTGCAGCAATTGCCAAAAAAGTACCTGACACCCACATGTCCATTCCCTCCAGAGGGACCACCACCCACGCCACCTGGACGGAAACGCCAAGGAGTGCCAGCGCCCCACTTGAAGACAGAGGCCCCACTTAGGAGAGTGCAGAGGGATGTCTGGTAATTGAGGAATACCCTGGCCCATCAGACAGTCCTGGACTGTCACCCTCCAGGAGCCCCTCCCAGGATACCACTGACAGCCCTACCTCCCAGCCACCATCATCAGTTCTGGCCAAATGACCCCACACCAGTGTCTTCCGGCCATGGACTGGCGGCCCACATGTACAGAGGCCAGAGTCTCCAACCACCAACAGGCAGGATGATGAAGGGCCCAATGAAAGTAGTGGGAGGGCATCAGTGGCCCAAGAGTCTCGACAAAGGATGAATGCAGTAGCCCAGGAGGTGATATCTGAGGTCCTGAGAGCATACCACCATACCCAGGACAGGATGGGCCAGATCCTGTCCACCTTGGAGCAGAATCAGAGGCTGCAGGTAGCACACCACCAGGAGGCCATGGAGCAGTGGAAACAGCCCAATGCCACTATGGCCTCAATTGTAGGGGTGTTGCAGCACCAGTACCACAGCCAGCCTGAGTCCTTCACCCACCTGCAAGCCCTAACCACTAGCCAGGACACTTTCTTCCCCTCTACATCTGCAGCAGCTACTGGACTGGTGGCTCTGCCAGATGACACACAGGACACCAGCACCCCTACCCCTGCACCTCTGCTCCAGCTACGCAAATGTGCCCTCAGACCCAGATATGCCACTGAAACACCAGCCAAGACGAAGCCCAGCGCTTGGAAGTGACTCTGCCCTGAACTGTCTCCCTTGTGTGCCACTGTGCTCCCTTGTTGACATGCCACAAACATCACACCATCTTCCAATGGCCACATTGACCAAAACCCAGTGCTACCAACAGCTGAGCATATGTACCTGAGTATGGATTTGCACCATGTGTCCCCTCCCTATCACTGTCCCATGAATTATGTATATTTTGTCATTTCATAAATACACCAATTCACTCAAATTGTAAGTCCCTCGTCAATATGAGATATCAATTGTGATTGTGTATGCATTAGCCAGTCATTTTCATAATCATACCTTTATTGCAGGAGGGGATCCAAACGACTGTAGTGTCTGAAGTATGTCACGCTGTACATAATATTGGGTTTCCTGGCACGTGCCACTTCAGTCGTCAGTTAACAGTGTCACTGACTATAGATACCACATTGCCAATTACATGAGTCAGACTGAAACTATGAAGTGAATACATCAGCATCATTGAACAGTACCTTAGAGTCACTGGAAGTATAGGCGGATAAGCTGGGTCCTGGAGTTGAGATCTTCCCCCTCTTCTTCCTCACCATCACTCTAATCCCCTTTCTGAGGTTGCTGGGCTGGTTGGACAGCACCCTCCTCTTCCAGAAGGGGGATAGCTTTCCTCACAGCCAAGTTGTGCAGCATGCAGCATGTCACCACTATTTTAAACACCTTGTCAGAGACATAGCACAGGGATCCCCCAGAGAAATGGAGGCAACTAAATCTAGCATTCAGGAGACCTATAGTGTGCTCAATCACCCTCCTAGTACGTCCATGGACCTTATTATAATTCCTCTCTGCATTTCCTCACAGGTGTCAGGAGCCATTGCAAGTTGGGGTAACCAAAATCACCTGCAAAAGTGGGCGAAACAGGACCTTAATAAACTGACTTTACATGCATATAGCCTGGCTGTCAGTTATGTACAGTTCCAGTGTAATACACCCTCACCTATGAGCCATCCTCTGTCCCCTTGTAGTTGTTCCATCATGTGTGGCACACTGCTGTTTCTCAGGACAAAGGAATCATGGACTGAGCCAGGGAACCTGGCATTGACATGTGACATGTACTGGTCAGCAGTACACACCAATTGTATATTCATGGAGTGATAGTTCTTCTGATTCTTTTACACCTGTTCATTCACTCCTGGGGGTATGAGAGCTATGTTGGTTCCATCAATGGCACCTATCACATGGGGATGCTAGCAAAGGTATAAAATCCAGATTTGATGGCGGGAACTTCAGCCCTTTGGGGAAACTGGACATATGTTTGCAAGTGTTGGATGAATGCATCCAGGAACTTTGACAGAATGAGGCTGAACATTGGCTGTGAGACCCCATGCCCACTGTCACCTGAAAGGAGCCTGTAGCCAAAAAATGGAGTACAGTTAGCACTTGCACAGTTGTAAGGATGGCATGCTGATTTCGATTTGTGGTTTTAGTACAGGATCCATTAATGCACAGAGGTCATGGATAATAGCTCTATTGAGTCTGTAGGTGACAATGATGTGAAGTTCCTCCATAGTTTCCAGATCAACCAGGGGTTTGTAAGCAGATGGGGCCTTCCCTCGCCACATGGTTCTGTACCTATGGGGAAGGAAAGAACACAATCTGAGTGTCAACTTACACTTACATCCCATGATGTCACAGTATCTTTGTAAGTGCGACATGTAGGTAAACCACATAAATGCAAAGTATGAAGTACACCGTCAGGCATATGTGTGCTGAGTTAACTCTGTCATAATGGCATCCCAGTGTGGACACAATTCCAAAGATGGGTTCATGTGATGATCCTAGACTCATGTCAGCAAGCGACTAAGGGCGGAGATTGTGAGGCCCTGGATGAGGCCTCTGTCCAGGCTATGGTGATGTGGTGGTAGCAAAATGGCAGTCACCTGATATCCAGGTATGATAGAGTGGAAGTGACTTCATTCCGCTGGTGTTAGTCGTCATGGGAAAAGGTGGTGTTCACCGCCGTGCACACGATCATTGGATTACATGGTTGTCAGTGGGGAACCTGGGCCAATCATGATCGCTGCCGGTGGTGACGAAGCACACGCTGCGATAGCTACGCCATTTCATCAGACACTTGACTCCTGATTCCCGTGCAGGCTAGTACTCCACTGCGTGTGCCACTGTGTCCTGACTCTGGTCCCTGAGATGGCACGGGTTACAGGGAAACGGGCCCCAGCCTTCTCTGTGGAGGAGCTGGAGAAGCTGGTTGACGGAGTCCTACCCCTGTATGCAAAGTTGTATGGGCGACCAGAGGAGCAGGTGAGTTGGCATCTGTTATCCGTAGATGTGTGTGATTGTGGCGGATGCCTGTATGCATGTGGGTTCGATGTGTCTGGCATGTTCTGTATGTGAGTTGATAACATGCCTTTCAACAATGGCCGTTCCATAGGGAACGACATGTCATCTGTATTTGGTGCACACATACTGATGTCTGTTTTTTTGCTCTGTGTGATCCCATACAGGTCAGCACCAATCAAAAGAAAGGCCTGTGGCAAGCCATAGCCAAGGAGGTGCAGTCCCTGGGGGTCTACAACCGGCGGAACATCCACTTCAGGAAGCGTTGGGAGGACCTTAGGCGCTGGGCCAGGAAGACCAGAGAGGCCCAGCTGGGGAGGGCCTCCCAACGAGGAAGGGGTGCCCATCGGACCCTGACCCCCCTAATGGCCCGCATTCTGGTTGCCACCTATCTGGATTTGGATGGGTGCATGAAGGCAGCACAGCAGCCAAAAGGGGGTGAGTACCAACACTGTTGTGATATTGCTTAGATGGATGTAATTTGGTGCTGTGGTATGCATGCATTCTAGTGCCAGGCACTTGGACAGGTGTGTTCCTGCAGTCCTGCCCCCTCAAAGTGTCCCTGGGATGGTGTGAGGACTAGTTTGGGCAGTGTCTATAGGCCGATGGGGGGTCCTCTTTCTGACATCTGGTATGCTTTGTGGCCTCGTGGACTTGTAAGTGCATTGGCTGGGCATGGTCTCTCATGGGTGTACTTCACACAGTGTATCAGGTCTGTGTTTCATGTGGGTTATGTGGTGTATTCTGGGGTAATGGCCATTAGTCAGGGGCACAATCATGATTTATGTTGTATGTACTGCGTGTAAGTGTGTGACCTGAATGGGAGTGTGTGTGAGCCAGAGATGTACATATATTCAGGTTTTGACAAAGTTCTCCCTTGTTTTGTCTCTCCACCCCTGTGCTCTTGTGTCCTTTGTGTACATCAGAATCATCTGGTGAGGGAGCAGCGGCACCGGCGAGTGGGGATGCAGCAACCCACAGTTCCAAGGAGGCAAAGTTGAAGGATGCCAAGGGGACCAGTGAGTTGGAGGGCGAGGGGAGTACCACGGAGGAGGCAACTACCAATGGAGTTAGTGACTCTGATACCTCCTTCGATAGGAGCTCCCTGGTGGTGCGGACCCTACTCGGCACACCTATTCTATGCCATCTTCCACCGCCCCCCATGCCATCACCGCCCTCCCAGTTGCTCCCTACCCAGTTGCCCGTGCCCGCTCACCCACGAGGGTGGGCAACTCCCTCGCCCCAGGCACCTCATCCTCTGCCCCAGTCAGCCCTGCTGCCCTCACGGAGGAGGCTATTGACCTCCTGAGGACGATCTCTGTAGGGCTGACAACCATTGTGAATGCCATCCAGGGGCTAGCATCCCAGATGCAGCAATGCAATGCATACCTGGAAGGCATTCACGGTGCCATGTCTTTTCAGGCTCTGGCCTCTTGTTTGACTGCAGCCAGTGTCCCTGGTCTTTCCATCCCCCCTCCCTCCACCTCTACCCTTTCCAGCACCCCACTCCCTTCACCCGTCCCAAGCACACATACAGACACCCATGCACACAGATTAACACACAAGAAGCACACAGACAAACACAAGCACCACACTTCCCACCACAGGCAGGCACACACCGAACATACCAAAGCACACAACAACATCCACTTCCCCCAGTGTGTCAACCTCCCCCGCTACCCTGTCTGTCACCTCAACATGCACACCCACACACACTGCACCCTCAGTCACTGCTGCTGCCCCCATTCATGCAGTCACCATAACATCTGTCATCCAGACATGCACCCCAGATACCACACCTGTACTCACCACAACTACATTAACAGACACTTGCAGCACACTCACCAGACCTGCAGACACCCAGACAACATTCATGTACACTGGCAGCCAGTCTTCTCCCACTGTGTCCACCCCCCCTCCCAAAACACTCAAATATTTGCAGACATCACACCACATATCAGCATACTTTACAGGCACCTGCATCCACGTCCAGCACATCTACACCTGGTACAAGCACTCCCTCAACCTCCACTCCCAGACCTGCCTACAAATCCCCTCCAACTGCCCCTAAGAAGCTTTTCCTCTCCAGTGTTGACCTGTTTGAACCCACTGGCCCACCCCGTCTTGTCCATAAACATGCCCATCTCCTTGCCTAGTCCACTCCTTGCATGTCCAAGTCCCCCCCCGTCCGCCCTTTCCATTCCCGTGCCCCTTCCCCAGGGAGGAAGAAGCTCTGCGTTGCCCCAGGTCCCTCTGCCTACTCCCCTTCCTTCCAAGAGCAAGCCTAAACCCCCTCCACCTCCCAAACCTAAGCCCAAGCACCCCCCTCTTCCAGATGTAAGTCCCCACCCCGTCACCCCCGCCCCTGTTCCCTGACATGCCTGGCTACCCCATTGATGTACCTTTCAAGTGGAGTACCCTTTGCACATGTGGGAGTCAAGTTCGCCCTGTTTTGGCCCTTCAGGCTATTTGTAATGGACTGGACAATATCCTTATTTTGACATGACGTAGTGCCGTTGTAAAGAAAGTTTTAGTGCCCAGTAGTGCTTTTGGCACAATATGGTGACGTTGTACAGCGTTTCACAATGGAAGGGTGATGTGCACATATGTGTACTTTGGTGAAGGTCTTTGTTGGCTTATGTCTGGTAAGTACATTTTGTTATGGTATGTTTGGCTTGGGATGTGGGACGGGTTGGGGGTGCGTTGCAGGTTGGGTGGGGTGGGGTGGGTGTGTAACTGTGCCCTTTCTTCCCATCTGTACTAGGCTGCGGTACTTACCGTCGTCGTCTCCGTCACCGGTCACGGTCCTGGAGGTATATGGCAAGGAGCAGCACTGGCATTATTTCCAACTCTCTCTCCATGTCTGCATCAGCATGTTTTGTGTGCCTCCAGTGAGTGCGTCCTTTTATATTGCTCGTTTCCGCCACGCTTTGCCTGGTGGTGGTTCCCGCCCCAAAACGGCTGGCAGTCTTGTGTTTCATTATTTGGTGGGCCGGTAGGACCTTTCCGCTGGCCTGTTGGCTGCCTCCTCCGTCCTCGTCGGGACTACAAAGATGGCGATGTGTGGATGGACAGCTACTTGCTTTTCATTGGCTTCATTATTTTGCAGTACCACCATTTTCATAATGACCACCTCTGTCTCATTGCTTCATATTACTGTATGCTGGATGTCCTGATCAATGTGTCCTGTTTGTTTTTTATATTCTAAAATGTAAAATAAAGTTGTTAATTAAAAAAGTGACCAATTAAATTATGTATGCCTTACTTATTTTGTTTCACTTGTCTTCAGTGCTTTCCCTCTACTCAAGTTTATTACCTTTCTTTTTCAACATATCTGGGTGTGGGACTTAATATTATTACGCTGTTTTCCTTGATAGGAAAGCTTAGTTATACAGCCAGATATTTTTTTTATGTTTGCGCTGCCAGGATTTCTGAACTCATTACTTACTCCCAGTGCTTAATTCGAGTCAGTGGTTTCCGGTGTTCAGCAACAATACTTAATTTTGAATACCGGTACTGATGACAATCTGCCACCACATGATGGCACTGTCTGTCTCATTTAGAGATGGGCACAACTGTATATTGATTCAATATACATTAAAATGATTAAAACCTGCCACCCACGTCATTGTTATAACTTTGACGGCCTAGAATAGTTTGAATTATCACATTTGCAGGAGTGTGATTGTTGGTCTTGGCACTCTCTGCAGAGTCATCTTCAAACATTATTGCATTTTTCCCCTCCACTTTTTGCTGAATTGGTTTTTTGTTGCCCTTACTTTTTGCTAACCAGTGCTAAAGTGCTTGTGCTCTCTCCCTGAAACATGGTCAACTTGGCTTATACCCAATTGGCATGTTTAATTTACCTGTGAGTCCTTTCTAGAGTGGCATACCATACACTCAGAGCTGGTAGATTACATGCTAGCAGTGGGCCTGCAGCACTTATTGTGCCATCCACCTAAGTAGCTATCTAAAACTTGTCCCAGACCTGCCATCACAGCCTGAATGTAGTGTCACACTGCCATGTTGATATGCATTTAAATGCCCTTGTAAAACCTTAAATTCCCCGTTTATTGCATATATGTCACCCCTAAGGTAGACTCTAGGTGGCCCACAGGGCAGGGTGCTGTGTAAATAAAAGGCAAGACATGTATGTTAAAGTTTTTCATGTCCTGGTAGTGAAAAACTCCCAAATTTGTTTCTCACTTCTGGGAGGCCTTACCCTCCCATTGAATAACATTGGGGCTTCCTTATTACATTTAATAGGCTGTAATTCCTAATTGAGAGGAAGAAGATATGTCATGTTTGGTTCCTATGGAATTGTAATGATAAACCCTCTTTAATGGTAAAGTCGGATTATTCATTGCAATTTTGAAAATGGCACTTTTAGAAAGTTGGCATGTTCATGCCCTTAGCCCTTTTTGCCTGCAGCCTGTCTTGGGTCACAAGTCCTGATATTCCAAAAACTTCAAAGAACCATTCCACAAACTTCTCCCAGCTTCCAGGAGAAGGGCACTGGGGTATAAGAATTGGGCCTTCAGACCCACTCTTCAGTTTACCTTTGGACCTGTGGAGGGACTCAGAGGACTGCATGCTGCTGTGATCTGCTGTGCACTCTGTAAAACTGGAAAGGCTGTCCTGTTGCCTGTAGCCTGCCTAGAACTCCTAGGGCCAGTCCTGCAGTTGAGCCCTGCATCTACACCTGCACCCAGGACTATCAGACGTTACTCCCAGGGCTTGTTTGTTGGCCTCCTATTCATGGCACAGGGATACAACAGGCTACCACCATCTTAAACCCACACTTAACCCAACCCGAGTGAATCCTAAACCCCCAAATGGTCTCCATACACTCCTGGACCCTTGGTTGTGGTGCTAAAGGTGCCCACATGGCCATTTTCCAAAAAAAGGACTTAGGCTAAATTTGACCAAAAAATTCTCAGAGAACCAGGAGGAGATCAGGACCAACTTGATCACCTATCTGCTTGAGGTGCATCACCGGTTGGATTGACTTTGCAACTTCTACCGCTATGTTCTTCTCTGCAGCAAATCCGTTTCAGAGGTCCTTCGACAAAGGGGTGTCCGACTTCATGGAGCAGTCTTTGGCTACAGTGTTCTGCTTCATATCGCTGGAGATTTTCGACTTCCATTTTACCGACAAGCCCCAGGGTAAAATTCTTCACCATGGGTTTGCATCATGTCTTCCAACATTTGATGACTATGCTCCCTCCGACGACACTCCTGCAGCCTTAACCCGCTGAACTGCTACCTTCTCAGACATTTTTCTCTTTAAAAATGTTTACATCCAAAGGTAAGCTCTTAATGGGCCCAATCCACTTCTTGTATCCAAACCTCGCTCCATCACAATTGACATTAACATCTGACTTACTCAATCTTGTGCGACCAGATATCCGGGGTTGGCGCTTTTATCTTTTAGGCACTGTTTTGAACCTTAAACTTTAAAAATTCTTAACTCTGGTTCAACTGATTAGATTATTTTTGTTTTGGAGTCATTTAATTTATTAAAGTGTACTCTATTTTTCTAAATTGGTTTCAGATTTTTATTGTGTTGAGTTTTCCCTTTATTACTGTTTGTGTGCTGCATAAATACCTTACTTGTTTCCTCTAAGTTAAGCCTGACTGCTTTTAGCTATCCAGGGTTGAGTGTAAGTTAATTTGATGACTTTTTGTGGTTCAGCCTGCAAGGGATTGTGGCTGTTGCTTGACCAGGGCTCACACCCTGGTGAACTAACAACCCAATTTCCACACTGATGGTTGATAGTTGGTTTAGTACTGTTATTTACTGCGCTTGCAGGGGCAATGGGCGGGTGCAAGCTTCATTGGCCTCCTGACGAAGGCTCTTGCACATTCTTTTTTTTTTTTTTTTACAAATTAAGCACTGGTTGCTCCTCTGAAGAGGTGTACACACTGGCATAGCAAGGGCACCATGGATGCAGTCAGTGGAAGTGGATGTACAGTTCTCAGATCTAGTAGCTTAAACAGCTATAATTAGGAAATAGTGGTGTCCACACATCCCATACCTTGGTGTCATTGCACCTGCTGCACTATTGATAGATACGCTCCAGTTGGTACATCTTGGACGTGAAACCATGAACTCATCCATTGAGCAGCACAGTACGACACATCTGACAGTGCCAGACTAACCGAAATTCCAGTCTAACACTTTAGTAACTCACTTTCAAGGTGAACGAAACTCCAGCATGACCACCATTAACCTTCACTCACCCTGGGATGCACTGACACATAGGCCCTCATTTATGAGGCCCTACCAACAAACTTCGCCACCGGAACATCATTTTTTTAACATTCTGCTGGCACACTGTGCCAGCCCATATTTACAAAGCCACGCAGAGCCACCTAGTTTTGCTTTTCATGGCCTTGTAAATATGGACCCCTTTCGCGCATAACACTGCCTGAAAGCGGCGTTCCATGGGTGTTGCTTGGGGTTTTCCCACGCAACACCCATGGAGCCCGAAGGAATAAGATGCATTCACAGATTTACAAGTCTGGGGATGCGTCAGATTCCGAGAATGACACAACAGGGAGAAATATCTTTATTTCTCCTCATTTTTACCTCTTTCTATGTGTGCTGCATTCAGCACACATAGACGGAGGTGAACACCTCTTATGATTGTTTTTGTGCAGGACGGTGTCCCTTCCTGTACAAAAACAATCATCCCCGCATTGCAGGCATCCTTGTACCATGGTGCAAGGGTGCCAGTGTTGGTGCTAGGCAGCAATTTGTGCACCAGAGCAGGGGTAGAGGACAGAAATTTGCTGTTTTTGTAGATACGGTGCATTTCTGCCCTTTCCTGGTGGCACAGCAAGGCACTTACAGTGCCACCCTGCGCCAGGGGCCTCGTAAATGAGGCTCATAGTGCGTCAAAGACTCATCTTACTGGGGGCTAGTAGTGCAAAAATAGCACCTTTCTTTCGTGCAGTACTCCGCCCCCACCCTTAGATGGAATTAATACAAAGCAAGTCGTTTGTCCCCAAACAATGGGTCACACTTTTTTCCGCCATTTTCTGTGAAGAAATAAAAATAAGAATTTTCTACTAATATTATCTAGAACAAAACATTGCAAATTTCGCGTAATCCTTTCCCTTTATTCTTTACTCTTGTTTTTCAAAATGACTACGAACGTGCCTACATTAATCTTTCTAGTTGGTGAAATCTAGGCTTTGTTTTACGTCGATGCAACTTGAGCTGACTAACACACTTGATTTTAGGTGGGGCTGAGACACTGTTTACCTGTCAGCCGGCTTCTTGCAATTACCACAATAATCAATAAAATGCACAAAGGTTTGGGCAGAACTCCCTGCCTTTGATAAAGAGTGAAGAAAGAAGTGGCCAGGTTGAGAATACAGAGCTTGACTGTCAGGGCTAGACCAGGCTAAGTACTGTCGTAAGCAGGGGTTCTACCTTCTGACCACAGAGCATGTTTCCAAGGAGAGTGTAAGGAGAAGCTAGGGTTCAGTGGTGGTGGTGGGGGCGGGTGCGAAAGGAAGGAAGCCTTCTTAAGGGAGGGACACATGACTAATGATGAGCTGTGCACACTGAATACGTGTGGGTTTCAAGTAAAATATAGCTACACGTGTCTCACAGTTATTCCAAAAAGCGAAGAAGGACTTTCGTCTGTCAGTGCTACCCTCATACAGTACTTAAGTCGTGTAGTACCAGGCTAGTTGTGGCCAGCTAGCCTAGCCTTCTCCCAGTTAATTGTCGGATGTCTTTGTGCATTGAGATATTCCTCCCTGTTTGTGCTCTAGCGCGTTAGGCGAAGGTCTCTTCAAGAAGGCCTGCATGAATAGAGCAAAGGTAATAACAGAACCTCACATGTCACATTGCTTAACCTGTTTTTGTTGAACGGTACTTCAAACGTCCCTGTGTCAGATCTGTACAGACTGGGAGTTCACAGCGGTCTTGTAGAAATGCTTAATGTTTTAAATGTTTCTTTGATTTTCGGCCAACATAACTCTCTGCACCGTCAGTGCTAAATGCTTACTGGATTTCCGACACGCTGAACTGATTTTAAAGAGGGTTGGATTTTGAAGGAAAGCCCCTGTTGTGAAATCTTATCTTTTTTTGTGTTTGCTTTGCTCCCACGACTTTCTCTGCAGATCACGTACACCTGTGAAACGGGAAAGCAGTACGAGCACCTTGGAAAATGCTGCATGAAATGTGAACCAGGTAAATTAGTATTTTACGAAAATGTTGCTTACTCGTTTAACACACACTTCGATGCTGCATAGATGCAGAATAGGTAGATTTGTCTGCTTGTGTAAAAATGATTTTTGTAATTTTTGTGTAGATCATTTTTTACCACATAAAAAAAAACGTTTTTCATAAAAATTATTCCACAACAAACAAGACGCCCATATTACCCAAGTTAATTGTACTCCGGGAAATACGGCTTTGACTGCTCAGCCCACAAGCACCCTTCGCCCTGGGAGCTCTTATTTGTATAAAGTCAGGTGTGAGTACTGTCGTCCAGTGTTTGTCGTTTGCATTTTGTTGGGACGGGGACAGTAAAGTAGTATGATCCAGAACGCAAAGAAAGACCAGAAAGGAAGGAGATACTCACACCTGAAATCAACATGATAACTAGTCTAAGCCACAGATTCAGCATTTTCCTGATAATGTCCCTCTGGTGGTAAGGGCTAGTGACACATCTGCTAGGTTTTCCAGGTGCATGCATGACTTGCTGCTCTCGTCCAGGTTTTTTTTCTTTGCATTCTGGGACCTGTAGTCTTGATTTCATAATGTGGTATACACGATTACAAGTCACAGAATGGGAACAAACCTCTACTGGATAGTCACACATGGACTTGTTAAAATCGTCTGGGATGGGTGGGGGCCACCTGACAGTTCTGGGGACTGAGGGCCAGATGTATCAAGAATCCACTTTGCTATTCTCTAGTAGCGATTTTTAAGAAATCGCTATTTCAGAGTCGCAAAATGGTATGTATCATATTTGCGATTCTGTAATAGCGATTTCTTAAAAATCGCAAATAGCGATTCTGAGCCCATTGGCACCTATGGGCCTGTAGGCCCATATTTGCGAATTTTTTGCATTTCCAAAATTACTAATTCCTAACTGGAATTCTCAGCTTGGGAAATGCAAAACCCCAGGGTGCTGGGGGCCTAATGCCCCCTCTGCTGCCCCCCCAAAAATTATATAAGGACATGTAAGGCGCACACATGCCAAAGGGGCATGTGTGCGTAACATGCCAATTTTTACAAATGCATTTTTAATGCATTTTTTAAATTTGCACATGGTTACCACCAAGTTTGTATTTGGTGGTAGTTGTGATTCCTTAATGCCCAATTTGCATTAAGGAAAAGCTTGATACATGTGCTTAAGAAATCGCAAATAAGGTTTCCTTATGTGCAATTTCTTATTTAGAGAATCGCAATTTGGATTCTCTAAATGGGTCGCAATTTTAAGAAATACCTATTTTAGCTATTCCTTAAAATTGCATAGCGAATGTCTTTCATACACAATGAAAGGCATTTTTGCATTCGCAAACGGCCATTCGCACCACTTGCGAATGCAAAAACGCTTGATACATCTGGCCCTGAGTTTCTACTTTGTAAGCCTCAGTGGTAAGATGATTGCAGGCCGGACTCAATAACGTTTTCTCCGATAACCATCACCCTACAGTCTGCAAACACGTGGTATAAATCCCTTCTGATTGCAACGACGGCACATTTCCAACGACACCCAATCATTGCCTGGCCACCGACCAGGCCATGGCCAATCCACATAGCTACCAACTGACTCCATGTCTTGTGAACCTGCAAATCCCAGCATTCAGAATGATCCTGACTGAAAGCCAGGACTGGCTTAAGGTGTTCCACTTTCTGCAACAAAATGCACATGACACGGACTCATTTGTCTTCTACACCTGTTCACTGCCACAGGTGATGGCAAGCCTAACACCCTTTATACCTCATAAAGGAAATCAGTTGAACTGACACAATCGGGCAAAATGCGCTCGGCCAAAGAAGATACAAGATATTAGCCCTTCAATAGACCTGGTTAATAGAACCACTGCAGTTGCCAGGCTATACCCTCTATCAAGTTGAAGCCCCAAGATCGTACCAGTTTGGGAGACCTAGGGGAGGACTGGCTGTATATGTGTTAAATATCTATTCAGAGCATCTGCTTTCCCAATCTCAAGGTTTTCAAATAATCAGGTTTAGTTCGTGGAAGGCCCACCCAGCAACCACAGCAATATTCATCAAAGTATACGCGCACCCCAATGCCCAGGAAAAGTGTACTTTATTTAAGAATTAATTTCCACAATAACTAAAATAAGGCTTTTCAACTCCTTCTGGGAAATAATAGTGATGGGCGACTTTAACTTTAATTTAATATACACACCAGTCACAGAAGAGCAATTAGAAGTAGAAAACACCATTTGAGTGGTGCCCCCCACCCTCCAGTCTGTCTCCATACACAAACACTGTGATCTTAATGAGCAAAGATTGGTTGCTGCTCTAGAGAACCTAGGCTTCAGAGTGATAAATGGCGGACTCCTAGATGATGTCCCTCCAAAATATACATACCATAGCGGCAGCTCTCGTTCAGTACTGGACTACACAATTCTTGCTTTTTCCTTGCTGCAGCACCTGAGGAAATACATTATTAAATTTACAACATGAAGTGAGCAGCCATACCAGCACCTGGAAATGGGTATTAATCCTCCAAGGCATATGAGTATACTCACCAATAAAGGCTTACTGAAAACAATAATTCCGAAATGCATGCGGTGGACAAACAACTCACTACCAACCCTGTCCAGTCGTGCATAGAAAATCTTTCAGTCTTGCAACACAATCAACCACCTCCAAATTGAGGTTTGGTCAGAATGTACTAGGAAACTGCTAGCACACACACCCACATTAACCCATGTACGTAGGCCAGTGGAAAAGTGGGCAGTAAATCTTCCAAGAACAGCGCATGCCGTGAAAAAGGACTTAAGAGAATTAATCAGGTGTGCAAGACACCCCAATGCTCCAAAACAGCTATGGGAGGGCATAAAAAAACAGAGGAAGCAATATAAAACATGTCTGGAAAAACAGGAGAAAGCAGTCAGAGGCATTTTAGACGAAAATCCTCTTTACGACTAAACAAACCGACACAAGAGCATTGTGGGAAACCATAAATGGCATCACTTATGTGGCAAGGGTTATAAATAACTCAAGTGCCTCGGAGGAAGCCTTGGTTGCGCATCTAACTAAACAGTCTCCATAGGAACTCCCATTGATCAACTGGATTGGGATAGCAGTTGCTATGCAGTGGATAATGAAGTAAAAACACTGACAGCCACACAGAAACACGCTCAGGTAACTTATACCTTACTTCTAATGACCTATCTAGATGCATTATGCATGAGATGCACAATGATTATCCATCTAGATCATTTTATTCATATTATTCCCCCCTTATGGTTGCCAAAGTAATTAGGGCTGGGAGAAAAGACGGAGCACCAGGCCAAATGGTATTCCACTGGCAATTTTCAAACAGGAACCCTAATATTGTGCACCTCATCTGTCTGCACTGTTTGGAGACACTGCCCTGACAGGCACAGTTCCCAGCAGTTGGAGAGGGTCAGTTATAAACCTGATTTCTAAAGGTGGTGATTGCTCAAATCCATTCAACTACAGGTTGATTGCGCTTATAGACTCTGAAGCAAAATATTACACATCATTCCTTTTGGAAGACCTGATCGACTGGTCAAGTAAAACAATATAGTCCCATTCAATCAGATGGGGTCCCGAAGAGGGTTCAGGACCACCACAAACATCCTAGCAGACAGGTGCAAGTGCTTGCGGAAGAAGCTGTATTTATGCTGCACTGACTTCAAAGCAGTCTCCCAGACAGAATGCTTTGAGCCATTGAGTTGTTAGACATGGTCCACCTGGATGCAAGTTGATTTTGCTGATGGCACAAGAGTATCAAGGAGAAACCCAAAAGAAGTCAGCCTTAAGCAAGGTTGCGACTTAGCTCCTCACCTATTCCATCTGTTCATGTCAGATCTGTCAGCAAGATTGGATCAGGTAAACTCTCATCCACTTCGTCTGAGTATCCTAAGTTTGACACACCTTTACTATGCAGACAACATTGTCCTATTTAGTCAAACGAGAGTGGGTCTCCAAAGATCACTGAAAGAACTAGCTGACTATGTCAAGACAAACAACTTAAAGGTTACCGCAATGAAAACGAAAATAATGTTAATCTTGAATGGCCAATGCCCTCCTCTAAATATCAAGTTTGGCAACGAAAAGTTTGAGGAGGTTCAAAGCTATAAATATCTGGGACTTTATATAGACAACAGATTCGCCATCCAACCAAATTTGCAGTATGTCATCAAGAAAGATAATGCTTTGATCCATGCCTTCTGTGTACTAGCAAAGAAGCTGGAAGGTCTCTCTTGCAAGCCATTACAAGCGGTCATGTCAGCTAAATTCTTACTAACAGTGGCGTACTCAAGCGTTGTCATGCACGGAAAAGACGCCATAGTCAGATAGGCTGCTAGTATATATGTACAAAAGAGTATTTGGCCTCTCTGAAAGTGCTTCACCTGCCCAAGTACACCTGGAATTTGGCCTTATGCATCAAGCTCTGGTAGGAGTTACAACTCAATAAAAACATGGTATAAGATCTGGTCAAACCGGGGCAATACATTAAATAATACCATTTGGCAGGCATTGGCTACGGACGATCAATCCACCCGTAGTAAATATCTGCGAATGGCACTGAAAACAACTAATACAATTGACCTGTTGAACAAAAACCTCCCATTTTCATTGTGTTGTCAAATAATAAATAAAATCCCTAAAGTGCAATCTCTCCTAGACAATAAAAAAAGGCTGATCAAATGCTCCCATGTCTGGATGATCTTGCAATCATATGGTGCATTGACACCGGCCACATATTTAAGCACAAAGTTTTCAGAACATTTGAAGAGGAAACTGATGGCAACCTGATTCAGTATTCTTCCATCCCTGGCTGACCAACCCACCTGGAAATACAAGGGCCCAACTACATGTATATTATGCAGTGTTGCAAAAAAGTATTTTAATCATCTGGTTTGCTTTTGCCTGATGTTGAAAGCGTGTCCGTGTTTCCTTATTGAAAAGCAATCTTATTGTAAGGGGCATTCAGACTTGTAGAATGGCTATAATAAAAGGACTTGATCTAGCAGATCCACAGTGCAACTGTAAATTGATGAAATTCATAAAACCATGTTAGAATTTAATCCAACAGGTTCCCACAGATTGATTGGATCACCAGACCCCAGCACATGAGACTCTCTTTATTAATCAGATTATCTTTGCATCAGGCCCACAGCCTAACAGCAGATTGATGAAATCAGTAAAATTACGTGAGAATTTATTCCGGCGGCTTTCCCCAAGACTGATTAGATCATCAGACTTCAGCATGTGAAGCCCTCCTTATTAAACAAATTATCTTTGACATAATTCGGAGATCCCCTGAAACCTTTTAGTTGATATACACTGCAGGTTTATTTTACTGAGGAGTGGATCTCCAGTGGTGCTTTTAATGTACCTGAAGAGGGGGTTTCTAATGATGATTTTTGCTGATTTTAAATCAATTTAGATATTTACTTTATTAATTGAGCTTACTGTCATTTAGGTACAGTCTTTTAGCATTGTTTTTATTTTTTTATGGTTTTTGTTAACCTAAACAATAAAGTATTTTTGTACCTTTGTACATCTCCCCAAATACAGTCAATCTTTACACATTGCTCGAAATATGACAAAAAACACCTAGGCACACAATTTTAAAATTAATCTAGACGAAATATTTAAAATTATTCTTGAAGCTAGAGATTGTTATGAAGTTCCGTCAAGCAAGTGGTTGCAGGATGTTACTATGAATTCTCCATAGTGTTCAAATCTGGTGCTCTCTGCATTAGAACTGTATAGACTATATGCACTCTGGTGTACATCGGTATTCAGTAAGTGTTTTAGAGCAGTAGTGAGGTAGGCGTTATTGTCATGCCCCCGAATCCTAAAAAGAAACATAACGGGCCTCTGTTTTTAATGTGGAAGATAAATCTCATCCATAGTCATATTCTCTAATTTTACTGGATCCAGCCCCGTAAAGTTGGAGCCAAAATATTATATGACAGGCTTACTCTTAGAGCTAAGTCCAGCAGCACCCATAAGTATTAGTGTTACCTCTCTTAGGGCCAGATGTAGTAAACTAACATTTTGCGACTTGCAAATTGCGAGTCTGACCGACTCGCAATTTGCAACTTGCAAAATGGGATGCAGAAAGGTGTCTCAGACACCTTCTGCGACTCGCTATGGGGTCTCAAAGACCCATTCATCAATATTCATGAGGTGGGTCGCAGTTTGCGACCCCATAGCGAGTCCCTGCACTCACAGGGATGGTGGCCTGCTGTAGTCAGCAGACCTCCATGTCTGTGACTGCTTTTTCAATAAAGCAGTTTTTTTTTTCATTTTGCAGCCCGTTTTCCTTAAAGAAAAACGAGTTGCAAAATGAAAAAACTTCCTAAACCATTTGGTTTCGTTCTTTTCAGAGTAGGCAGTGGTCCATAGGACCACTACCTGCTCTGAAAAAATATTTTTATCGGCATTCACAAAGGGGAAGGGGTCCCATGGGGACCCCTTCCCTTTTGCGAATGAGTTACCACCAGTGTGACACTGGTGGTAACTGCGAGTTGGTTTGCAACCGCATTCGTGGTCACAAAGCAACTCAGCATGGTGATGCGGTCGCAAATAGGAAGGGAACACCCCTTCCTATTTGCGAGTCGCATCCCCAAATTTGAGGATGAGCATCGCGTTCAGCCTTTTGCATGCCGCAAACTGCGTTTTTCGCAGTTTGCGACATGCAAAAGGCTTGCTACATCTAGCCCTTAGCCTCCACATATATCCATAAATTGAATGTACTCCATCAATGGCATAATCTGGCATACCAAAATATTACACCTTCATTATTCAGTATAGTAGAGGCAATCCCCACCAAACAATTGGCCAGGGTAAGTCTTGTAAAGGAAATAACCTTATAGTTCAAGGTAATGGCATATGCTTGTATCAAATACAGAAATGCCACACTGCTATTTAGTTTATGAATAGTTGAGCTTCTTCTCATCATGTCCAAAAGCCATCAGGGTCCACATAAAAGGTGTAAACCTGCTTATGTATCACAATGTCGAATCCTCCAGGTTCCGAATGTAGAAGGCACAAACATTGTCTCTAAATACTGTACAGAAATGGATCACGATTAATAAATAGAAAATCAAAATAGAGGTTTTAATTGAGATTGAATGTTAGAAGTTGATTGGCTAAAAGTTAGAACAGATAAGATCTTGTAAGTACTTAGGTTTTCTATTTAATAACGGATTAAGCTGGGGCCAGTGTTTGAGTCTAAGGAAGGTGAATCTGCTATGTACCTGAACGGTCTTCTCCACTCTCTTTGTTAAACCTACAAAGCGCAAGTTGGCAGTGGTCCAACATACAGACCCTGGTTTGAGTCCTACACCCTGAGAACAGATCGGTAGGATGAAAGTCATTCTTTGGCAACTCCTTTGGCCACAAGGATATTAGTTTTTTTATGGCAAAATCACCTTAAAGTCTTCTGAATAACTATTAGATCACCATAAGAACAATTGCTTGGTACCACCTAGCCCTTATGACACCTACCACTGTGTTGGTGATGAGAGGCCCAGAGGTCATTAAGCACTGTAGAAGTGTGACAGTTCACACATAAGCTTGGTTTTTATATGTCCCTGCTGATAGGAGACTGTCCACAAGCCTTATTCAGATTTTCATCTGAAATTGATATTGTCTCATATTCTAAGCAATATGTTAACTGTTTCTTACTCACTGAACAAACATGAGTTTGGTTTTACCTATCCTCTGCTTTAAAGAATCAATTGGGATATTTATGAGATTTTTCCTATTTCCTCTAGAGGTAACGTTTCATAAAGTTCTGCATGAGGGTTTTTCTTGGGCCTCTGACAGGGCCTGGATCCTCCCTAGTACCTATGATCACCTCTGTGCTATTTGTTGGTACGAAGATGAAATTACCTGACATATACTTCCTTGCTGTTATGGGCAAAGATAGGTGTACAAAAGATTGCTAAAGCAGTTATCCTGGTAAGGAATTGCCCACCTCCTGATCAAAAGTAAATCAGTGGTAAATTCTCACTAGAATCTTTATGATAAAAGGTATAAATTCTTCCATCACATAGACTTTCTCTGGATCTCACATGTGAAAAAGATGCTTCTTTAGCTGAAAATAACATGAACTATATAAGTTTGAGTTACGTTTTGGCATGATTGAGCAAATATATATTGGAAAAAGCTGATATATAGTGATAATTTGTGTGTTAATTTGTGTCAGTGAAATAAAATAGCTATGTTGTTTTACGAGTTTTATAACCTAAAATATGCAAACGTTATGACTTTTCAAAAACATCCAGAATAATGTCAACAAGATAAATTCACATATAATTAATTTACTTGTAACTAATTTTCACAGTCAGTGGTGTCCCATAAATTTTGGCATTAATCAAGCCTCCCTGGACCTGATTTGAACGCCATTGTGTAAAATAGCTGGAAATACATATAATCAAATTGCGCAATCTATGGTCTTCACCTAAGCATCAGACACCATAAAGGTCGCTCCTATGCTGAGAGGCCATAAAGACCGCCCCTTTGTTGAGGACTGACCACGATGCATGCCTCTTTTTGACAAAGTGGCTACACTGTTCATTTTCCATAGTGTTGTGAAAAGACTTAGTACCACAAAGCTATTGCTGAAGACTCTACTGCTCTTCTATACTCTTGGTAAAAATGCTATTCGTGTATACAGAGCATACCAAGTTGTAAGCGCCTCTTCTCAGCTCACATTCTTATGCCACTTGTTAGGCTACTACAAGCAAACCTTTTTTGCTTTTTTCCAAGCAGTCTGCCGGATTATGAATGGGACACCATGCGCAGAAAACATCAAGTACTGGTGGTGCCCTGTAGGTGGTCAGGGCCAGTAAGTTCCATCTGGCAGTCCCAGGGGCTGCTTTGTGTGCATGGGTAGCATTACCTCCACAACAGTACTGGAGAAATGTGTTGAAGCATAACCTTTGAATCTGTGAACTAGAGTGTAGGCAAGCCTTAACCTTCTAATATTCTCCAATAAAGCAGATGGAGCAGGACAAGGAATGTCATTTGAATTGAAATGCTTCCCCGCACCCTGCCTAATTTAGAGATGAGTACAACAACAGTTATTTATTAACTATATATAAAGTATATCGAAAACTACTAATTTATATCTCTCAACACATTTGTATAGCTTTGGGGGCCTGAAATAGTCTGAATTGCCACATTTGTTGGAGTGCGATGGTTAGGAGTGTTGGTATTGTCATTGGCAGCACTGGTAGGGGCATTGGGAATTGCAGGCTGCAGTGACCTCCTGACAGGAACCCTGGCACTAATTTAATTACAAATTAAGCATTGCCTGGAGCTGTATACACAGCATACTCCATAGAGTGAATATTACTCACCATGGACTTGTGGGATGTGACTGACTGAATCATTGACTTACTACATTTATTACATGCACACTAGTCTGAATGTGAGTTGCATTACCTAAAATATGTATTCCTTAGGATCTTTTTTGAAGATTGACAGTGACTCAGAAGAGGGAAATTCAAGTGGAAGGATTTTCCCAAACTGACCCTAAATAGAGAATAACACCCTACTCACACTTCATAAAGCACAGCTAGGGTCATGGAACCAACAGTATTTTATGGTAAAGGCTTCCAAGATTAGGGATGTAGGTCTTCATTCTTATGCTAGATTATGGACGCCTATGTTAACTGTGCAACTCGGTTTAACATTAATGCAATTTTGAGCTGCTAGCCTACAGAATTTGGGCACAAGGAATGTAATTGCTTGTAACGGACCCATAATGAGGCAATAATCTGCATTTCGTGCTCTCTGTTATCCACAAATGTAGGAGACATTCAACCCCCCCCACACACACACGCACTCTCCCCCCTGTTTTGGTCTCTCGAGATTGCTCAGTGTTTTGGAGGCTGAGAACAAGAATGCAATAGGAAGGAGGAAGGAACACAGCCTGAAACAGAATATTTCCACTGAAATAGGGCAAATGGAGTAAAAGAGTATTGTTAAATATTTACTTTTAGCGATGTAGATATGGTAAAACAGATGATTAAGGGTCTTATTTAAAGTTCAGAGGAAAATTAAATCAATCCAATTTCGGGAGGGACTCTCAGTGTAGAATTCACCAGATGGATTTAATCCATAATATTGTTCCTGGTGGGCAAATTGGTAGATTTTACTGCACAGTTTTTATGTGTAGTTCTTGCTACAAAGTGGAGGATTTTCTGTCCCCTCCAAACATTGAATATGGATCTTAATATTTTCCTTATGGTTGAGTAACATTACATTTTTTACAAAATTACCATAGGGAGTATCAATTTACTAATGTAAAATACAATGTTACAATGGCTGCTTTATCTATGTAGTCAGCTAATTCCATTCCCTGTATATTTTAGGGGGAAAATCACATGCATTTGTGATTCATACTTGCAGATTAAACATTTTCATGATTATACACAAACTGACATTTGGTGAAATGTGCATTGCAATGATAGGGAGAAGCCTGATATCCCTCTATAGGTCACGTTTTTCCTGAGAACTAACAGCTCCAAAAGATGATGAGACACTTTTCATGTCTGAGTCAATGTGGAAAATTCAAGCTGAAGCAAGCTTTTGCCCTTATGCACCATTCACAGCGTCTGTCCTCGCTGAGCTCACCTAGTTAAGAGACAAGATAACGTTTTTAAAAACGTATCCGCAATTTATTTGAAAATCATTAACATTGTCAGAGAGAATCGTTGTCAAATTTGATAAAATATTTTGAAATACTGCCTCAGGCTTTTTTTTTAAATTTATACATTTTAATGGAGTATCAAAAAATCATAGAAACAGAGCATAATTGTTTATACATTCAAGGAGTACATCAAAGTTACCCACATAACAACACATGTCTAAAACTCTGGTCTGTAAACTGATCGCCTGGATGATTGAGGATATGCCCTGAGAGGCACCTGGCCCTACAATAGAGGTAAAAATACGGGTCTTGTAAAGAGCTTGATGATGCTAAAAGCCTCCATTTATGAGGTGCTAGTAAGCCGTAGTTGGCTACAAAACATTATTTTCTCCATGTATATTGAGAGCCAGAGATATATCAGAATACCTGGATGCCCCAGCCCTTTTAAATCTTGCCAGCCAGTAGGTTAGATGCTTATAAAGCAAGAAGCAAGAAAAGGAGAAAAGGGATGGGCTACGGGAGGGGAGAGAGAAGGAGAGAAAGGTAGAGGAGAGATATTTATGTTTCTTTGGGAGGATGTAAGACGACTGACCTAGGGTAGTGCCCACCATCCACTGAGTCTCAGAGGACAGGAAGATAATTGTAATTGTATTTATATAGCGCTTACTACCCCTGACGAGGTTTTGAAGTGCTTTTTGGCGAGTATCACACTACCCCAGAACCCAAAAGGACTGGTGGTGGATTAGTATTGGGAAATATGAGTTAATTTGAGCTGTGGACATGTGAGTCTGTTAATTTGACTATATAGAATAATGGAGGGATAGAAGAGGGAAGAATCTAGAAGGTAGCTATTCACATGTGATGGATAGTTTATTTCATAGAGAAGGTACACATGGGTATGACCTAAGGAGGTTTGATTTTCAGTATGCTTCTAATGTGGACACATATTGCATGGTATCCAAGTTTATAAGGTATACACCAACTATATTGGAACAGCAGTGCAGTGCCCCACTGAAAACAAGAAGCAAATGTTTGGAATTGCTAGTAATGCAACCACTGCAAAGGAATATCCAGTGGATACCCATACATTGGACCTTTGACAATACCCATCTGCAAAAGAACGTTCCTCCAAATAGCTGACAACCCAATCAGCAGTACTAAAAACACTGTATGTGGAAGTTCATCCAGTCTCCCTGATTCCCAATGACTAGATCCACCTAGAAAAAGGGAAACACAGACAGAACATGCCATGAATCCCTGCAGCCAGTGACATTTTAAGGCATGGGCAAAGTGGGCTCTGGCCCAGAGCCCCAGCCTTTTAGGTGGACGCCTGATAGAGAGTGAGCTCTGTTCTGCAGAGTCTTCCCTGATGATCTTGAATAAGTCTTAAACAGATTGTTTTAAGAACCTTTTTCCTTTAATTTATTTTTAATGTGGGTGATGTGTGAGAGTCTTTTACTGACATTTTGCAGTGGGGTCCCCTTCAGCATATCTTGCAGGGGGGGGCCCTCAGGTTTTGACACGCCACTGACTCTGCAGCAGGTGCTTTTAAATTGTAACTTATTTCTCAACAGAGTTCCCCCCCGTGAGGTCAGTGCCCCCTCGAGGTCAGTGCCTGTTGCAGCTGCACCTGTCGCACTGCCCAAAAGCCGGGTCTCTTAAGAATGACGCAGTGAAGTGCAAGTTTAATTTTAGGATTCGCAATGGAAAGTGGAGGAGAAAAAGCCATTCGACTTGGCATGCTGACTAGAAGATTCATGGTGCACTGAAGCACTGGCACATCCCAATATACAGTTTACTGAAGTCGATGTGCCAGAAAATGAATGTGTTCAGGAGGCTTATTCTTTGTAATTATTTACATCAGTCAGTTATTATTAACATTCAAAAATGCATAAATGCAAAAAACATTAGACAGTGCAACAGTGTAAAATGAATATAACTTTTACAAAAATGCAAGAGATATCATGATAAAAACTAGAAACATGTATGCAGTATTTAAATTGTCAATGTAGGACTCAAAAACTTGATTAAGTTTAGCAATATGTCCTTGAAATAAATAAGTGAGCCATTCTGCAAGTGCCCAGGCCAATGTATCTTTCAATTCATCATCCTCTGTCTGACACAGATAGTTAATCCTTTAACTCCCAAAACATCTGACAAACTTCTGAAAGTTTACTCTTGCATGGCCAGCCACTAGTAACAAATTTCCTTGCCTCACACAGCTCGCCATATTTTGCTGATGGCTTCACAGTCATTGTTCACGGTTGCCTATCAGTATTCATCCCAGTCACTGGAACTAATGCCCTTTCAGGACATTGGAGAACTATTAAGGTAACCTGTGACCCTATTTCTAACCCCCAGCAAATAGTCAACATCATAAGTGTAATCTAGGTGTTTTAGGGATATTCTAGCAATCTGAGGAATAGCCTCAGAGTTCCTTTGGTAGTCAAAACTAAACCGATGTCCTATGGAAAACCTTGTTCCCCACAAATACTGGATACACTTCTCAATGGCCCAAACACATGCTAACATTTCCCTCTCGATTACTGAATCCTTTTCTTCATTAGAGGATAAGGATGTAGATGCAAAAGACACAGTACCCTTCACTCCCTTTCCTGATGTCTCAACACCACACCCAATCCTTTACCACTCGCATCTGTTGTCAGAATGCTGCGGGAAGACACACTGAATCCTTGTATAGGGACAGGAGTACAAATCTCCTCATTATTATTATCAAAAACTTTTGTAGTTCCACATTCCAAACATATTCCTGTCTATCCTTCAAAAATTGCCTTAACCTGTATGTTTTCTCAGCAATTATACTTACAAGTTCAGAATACAATTTAGCTAGTCCAGTGCAAGACCTCACACCCTCATTGCAGGTGGGTTCAGGAGCATCCATTATAGACTCCACAATATCCTTCTTGGGTGAAATACCAGTTTCACTAACTTCATGTCCTAAGTAAGTAATTGATCTCACATTACATTTTTTCCATTAATCAGCCAACCCAACCTCAGCTAACTTTTTCAGAACTGTTCTTAGTCTCTTGTTATGTTCTCATGTATTTCTGCCTGTGACCAAAATGTCATCCTAAAAATGTCACTCCCATAATGTCCTTGAACAACTTGTGCATCAGTTTTTTTGAATACAGTTGCTGCAGAGGCCAACCCAAAGGCATATGCACATACCTGTAACAAGCAAAAAGTTGATGAAAGTAGTCAAATTTTTACTAGAGGGGTGGAGCGGTATTTGATGATAAGCTGAGGTAAGGTCTTAGAAAACTACTTCAGGCCCTTAGTTTTAGCCAATATCTCAGTGATTTTAGGCAAAAGAAAGTTATCCACCACAATGTTTTTATTTAAGTCCCTCAAGTCTATGCACAATCTGATTTGTCCATTGGCTTTCCTACCTACTATAAGGGGCACTAACCGCTCCGCACACGCTACAGGTTCAGTGAGACCACTTTGTTCCAACTTTTCAAACTTCTTAGCCACTTCCTCTCACATACTCATTGGTGTATTCCTTACCTTATGGTTTGCTGGTTTAGTATTTTCCTTGAGCACAGTCTTGTGCAAAATTCCTTCCAGTTTCCCCACAGTTCCAAATAAGTTGGGAAACTATTTCTTCGCCCTACCTTCAATTCCAGATTCTGAATCATTTATAAACAAAGCCTGTTCCCTACAGCTGGGGCCCTTTGATCTATCCAACGTAGCACAGAAGGACTTTTTTTCCCCACATACAACTTTCTTACTTTCCTCCTCCCTTTAAATTCAAAATTGAAGGTCCTTAATCCCACCATGGTGAGGTTTACATGCAAATTTGTCATTCCACCCCATCTTGTCTAAAAAAGTATAAGGCGAACCAGAGTTTGCTTCAATTATTATGTCAACACGCCCAATCTTCATGTTACACCCTGGTTTGTCTTTAGATTTCTGATCTAAATGCAGAATAGGACAGCCAATACATAACACCCACTCATAACTTTCTGCAATCCCTTCTTCAGATTGCTCAGATACCTTAGGTAAATCCTTTCATTTTGTGGAGCAATTTTTTTTCGTAAAGTGACCTATAACCCTGCAGTAAGAACACTTCTCTTTAACAGCAGGACATATTTTATCTCTGGCAAAGGGTTCCTTGCTGCCACATCTATAACAACAATGCAATTTATCCTTCCCTAATTGTTATTCTGTGTGAGTGCAATTGTCATTTTTTGCTTTGGACTCATATTACCCCTTTAGGATTTGAAGATGAAGAACCCACAGAACCTTTACAAACAGTTCCATGTTCTTTACTTGGAGTTGACAGCTGCCTTGGCTCATCTTTTGGACAACTCAGCCTTTTTTACAATAACAAGCATCTCCACTCACCCACAACCTCGCTTGACGGTTCGGATTATTAGTGTGCGTAATAATCTACTCTCTTATACGTTTGTCATGTAGGGCACTAAATATACATAATATAGATAATTTATTAAGAGCAGACACATAATCCTCCAAAGTGTCAAAATGACCTTGTTAGCTCTGGAAAAAAATATACCTGTCTATGGTTGCACACACAGTAGGCTGAGAGTAAAGGTCTGGGTCATCCAAAGCAGGACTTAAAACATCACCCTAGTCCTAGCTTTCTTTTCCATCTGAATATAAATATGCAACCCCTCAGGGCACAACCTATGTAGAAAAACCTTTTCTCCGGGATGGAGAAAAATCCTCAGACCCTTTATCTTCTATGGCAGATAGATAATTATAAAAATATGTCTTCTATTCTAGCCATCTCATTTGTGGCTCGCACAGAAGAGGATTAAGAGGTAGCTTGGGTGTGAGACTAAATGTTTGGGCACACATAGCTAGATGTAAAATACAATATCTTAACCTGAAAACTTACAGCGGAAAAACCCCAAAGAATAGAACATCAAATCAAGGTGAATGCTTCATCACATCCAATAAAACTCTAAGGTGAGCGCATTACCATTGGTGTAAGTTTCTGATAATGTGCCAAATATAGGTGTTCGCAATGTGGAACCCAGTAGGTGTAATAATGCACTTTGTGTAAGTGCGCTCACTGAGAGCGAGTCCAAAATACAACACATCAGTTCAATGGTACAGCGCAACCCAATCCAAAATGGCCATGGCATAGAACCTGTTGAGTGACCTCGCTCGGGTGGTCTGGTGAGTGTGTGAAGGATTCCAAAGACAGAATATGAGGGCACACATCAGGTCACGTGGGCAAGAAGGCTTGTGGCAACAGCAGGCTTGTGGCAACAGCACAGGAGCTCCAGATGGTGTGTGCCCAAGCACATCAATATCGTAACTCCTTTTTAATAGACAGACCCTCACCAAAACAGCAAGAAAGGATGCAGCATGCGGTTGTAGCATGTTTAGGTGTGGACCCAAGGGCATTGCATCTCTGCTTATGCTGGGCAGCTGGAGGAACACTGATAGTGCCGAGGATCAGGGACCCTGTCTGCACACAGCAGGCAAGCTTCTCTTTGCCAAGCTGTGAAGACAACAAGTACACAACGATAAGAGTGAGTAGTTTACTGGAGGGCAGGCACATGTCCTCTTCTCTCACTGAACCCTTCCAAATTACTAACAATTGTGACTGTCAGTTATCTCCAAACACTCTAGAGCCCTTCTCAAGTTCCATAACAAGTAGAACTCTAACACCACAATTACAATTAAGAGGCTACTCATAATGAGTGACATTTGCTCTTGCAAGCCTCTGGCTGATCAACAGCAGTTTTGCTCTGGACTATTTATCTATCCTCTTGAATGAAAAAATGCCAACGCTGCGATGACAAAATAGGCAACATACATTTTTGTGTCTGAAAGATTTTTCAATGAGTCAGCTTGTTTTATAGCCACAGTATAATGTAATTTATCCACAGATATAGCTTAAGTTTCCAAAAAAGATGAGAAGAAGTTGCACATAGTATGCAGGATTCTAGCTGGCCTCATGGAGCTTCTTGGAACAAACTGGCACCCTGGGCAGTGATCAGTGACTTACCATTAAACCTGTTAGTCATGTAGCATTCAGGCACTGAGTATCAGAATAAATAAAGTGTGCAACTGATGCTAGCAAAAGATAAATGACAATATAATGAAAGTGCGTTAGGTAGGAGATGTGGTCTGTCACTTCATCCCCAGGTGCTCAACCTCGCCACCTGCCAGAACTGACTTTTAGAAGAGCGAATGCTGTGTCATCGGCAATAGTAGGTTGCCTTTGGTCTAAGTACAGGGCTCAATTTGATACACATACCATTACTGTTTCTTCTGACTTTTACTTCCACTGATGAGATATTATGGTGGCCATATCTCCAATCAGGAACGGATGTAATAAATTACAGATCACCTCACCTTCCTGGAAGAAGTTGGTCCAGGTGATCATAGGGTCTCATAATCCCCTAAAGACAAGGTACATCCTCTTGTGGAGTGCCATAGAGGTTCTACTACTGTTCCTTTTGTTCAGAGTATAGTTATTCTCTGTTGATCACACAACTTCATATCCATATCTTAGTCATGCTGCCTTATGGCACACCCCCTTATGGGATGTACTTCTGCTCTCTTTCTTCAGCATATAGTTTATGTCATACACATGCATATGCAAGGCTTTATCCGGCTGCCTTTTGGAAAATTGTCAAAAATAAGTAATCCTGGCAAGATGGAGCTCACAATTATAATTTATAATGTTATAATGTTGCTGAACTTACTTCAACACTCTTGGGCCTTGGGATTGGAGAGATAACTTTAAATCTTGAAATATCAGTTCACATCCTCATATCAGTGTATTAGGATACTCTGAGTACAGTGGCATCTGGCAGAGCTCAGAGAGATGTCAGAGGCCGGTGCTACACACATACTCACACAACATTGTGGAATAGCCACTGCTCTCTTCAAGGGGCACTCTTACCATCATCCGATCACTGAAATAGTTGTCAGCAGACTGGTACTGTATGTGTCTGGGAGTCTCCAGAGAAAGTCTGTTAAAAGTGACATCTTCTGCTTGGCCATGCTCCCAGCCTATGGCTCAGTGACCAGGCACCAATTTGAAAGCTGCAGTAGGAGCCCTACCTCTAGAACTTGAACGTCTGTGCCCTGATCCATGTAGTTGCCAACATCCACTGCATTTGCAGGGTAGGCCCAGACCTGAACATCTGTGCCCTGACCCATGCAGTTGCCAAGATCCACTGCATTTGGAGAGTAGGCCCAGATCTGGACTTGGCATAGTGAATCAAACTGGATGCACTCATCATGTACTGTGCCTGCCACAGTGATGCTCTGCAACATTGATGGTTTACCTTTGACCCTGGATCCAGCAGACAAGATAGCAGGGCCTGGGGGAGAGTAAGGGAGGATCCCCTAATGTTGTGTCTCTTTGTTCTTGAGGCAATGGTCTTATAATGCAGGAGGATGAACTGAAGCCCCTTTCTTTAGACCCCACTGGAACCATGGATTTTGTTTCCTGCTGTTGCAACAGCACCAAGTGTCTGTTGCATTCACCATGTAGCCTTGGACGCAATACAAGAGGCATGGGGTAATTGGAGGCTAGGGAGTGGGTTCATCTCTTGGCCTCTGCTGTAACTTGGTTGGAAACTGGAAGGAATACTGAGGCAGTGGTAGCCAAGAACTTTCTCCAAACCCCTGGGAGTGATTATTGTTGCTGTTAGAGGCTGCCTGACACATGCATTCTCACTCACAGTTGCTCACAGAAGTGAACTCGATGTCCTGATCACATTTTATACAAGCACCTGCTATTTGGTCTTCCAATCCTTGACGGGTCTTGAATGGCAGGGTCTTGTACCTTCCTCTGGGATGCAGGAGGCCACCAGATGATTACAGGATCACACAGTAGGGTGGTCTTTCTTCCTGATTTCCCAGTTGTGACTCTTGTCGGAAATGACACCAACCATTATCCTGTACACCAGCTGGATCATGGTCAGCTGCTTGTTAGAGGGAGCCTCCAATTTGCTGCTGGGTTTCACAGGACCCTGGAGTGCCTATCCTGCACCCAAATATATTTGTTGACTCATCATCAATATTGTACTATTGATCATCGACATGAAGTACATTGACATAGAAGAATATCAAGGGACAGACTATTGAAAGGTAAGTTCACATAGTGAAGTACAGTTACTATATCTAACTCCACATCTACATACCCTGAAGACATATGTACCACGTAAATTCATATATGTGGAGTTATATATAGACTTATTTACCTGTAAATATTTTCCTCTTGATATTTTGTCCTTGATGTTTAATACTGTTGATATTCTGAGTTTGATATTTACAATGTACACCATCCAGCTGCCTTAGCCTGTTGTCTGTGTGCCAGTATGATTCTGCTTGATACGATAATGAGCATCCCAAATGTAGCATCAATGATGTTACATCTCAATCACAAATGGCTTAAAGTCAATCCTAAATAGGATGAATGACCTTGCAGCTCCACTCACCAATCCCAGCAACAAGGTAGACAACCCAAGTAATCATATCATAGAGGTTGAAAGAAGGTTCAGCATTATGGATGATTTAGCCTCGTACAGTTCCAAGACAAATGAATTACTTTCTAAGGTCTGTGGGGTGCAACAGTATAACTTTGAAAACAATGAAAACTGTCTTTGTTGGCACAATGTCTTGAGGCATCCAGAGAAGAGAACTGGGAACCATGGCATAATTTTTGCTACACCTGTGCATGATGTTGTTAGTTGAGAGGTTTTGACGCCATTCTTGCTCAGAGACTAGGTCCATCCAGTCACTTCCAGCCCACCCAGGCCATCCTCTCAATAGCAGAAGCCACTTGGTCATCAATATGGTCTCAAAATAAATCCAGCCAAGTCTGCATTATTACCAATGACCCCTGTGACTAGGAAATCTGTAGCTCATATTCCATGCACTTGGGCTGTGGTGGGATTTACTATTTAGGCATGCACACTGGTGACATAAAAGATTGTATTTTTAAAGCCAGTCTACAAGCTCTCCTAGAACACGGGGCTGCAATGGTAACTCAGAAATGTTTCCCCTCCTTCTAATTGGTTGCATGGGTCTAGTCCAAATGATAGTCTTCGCATACTTCCAATATATCTTTTTAGAAATTCCCGGGAGTGGGTTTTGCAAAATGCAGGGTATCCTTAAAGACCTTCTCTGGATGGGTGGAACCCAGAGGGAAAAGCTGAACACAATATAAAAGGGTCCTTCGAAAAATACAATTGAGCTTTCTAGCTGCAACTGATGTTGGCCTGTTCTCATTCTATATTCATATTCAAATACTGCAAATTGTCACGTACCTGTACCCACCGAACTTACATTTGTCTCAATACCAGATTAATTCATGTGAGGCTCTTTGAGGTCTGTTCTTACTGTGCGGCGACTCAGGCTCCCAAATGTATTCCTCAACATGCTCATATGAGCAGTGGTGGCTGGTGAAGTTTAAAAGAAAAGTGGTGGGGCGTAATCCTTGGCTCAAATTCCAATGAGCTTCTTCTTGAAGGGTTCTCTCGTACTTACTCTCACAAAGGACCTCATTCACAAAGATTTGGCGTAGGGCACCGGCCAAGTCTTTTTGCTGCAATGCCCTACACCAAATTGAAAGGACAGGAATGCAACATATCTACGAGATACGGTGCATACCTGTCATTTCCCTCAGCGCTGGTGCACAATTTGGTGCCTAGCGCCCATGCAGGCACCCTTGCACCATGGTGCAAGAATGTCTGCTTTGTTGGCAGGATTAGTTTTGTGCAGGAAGGGACAACTTCCTGCACAAAAGCAATCCATGGAGGCATTTTCCCCGTTCCTGTGTGCTGCAGAACTCAGCACACACAGAAAGAGGAAAATATGAGGAAAAAACAAAACATTTCTCCTTGTTGCACCTGCTCTGGGAAGGCGTAAGGTTTTGGAGTTGCCCCAGATGTACTTGACTTTGTAAATCTGGGGGATCGTCAAAATCCATGGGTATTGCCTGGGAACACCCACCACAATACCCATGGAATGCCTCCTTGGCGCAGAGTAAGTTAACCCAGCGCTTTGCACTACCTTGCCTTACTCCATATCTATGAGGCCATGCAAAGCCATGCAGGATGGCTCTGCATCACCTCATAGATATGGTTGAGAGGCCTGTGCCACCAAAGCATCACAAAACTGACACTCTGGTGGTGCAGGCCTCTTGTAAATAACCCCCTAAGTTTACTGTCTCACTTTGACTCACTCTGTCTCACTAATTCACACAGTCTCACTCATTCTGCTCTGACCCATTCTGACTCACTCAAATCCACTAATTCTCACTCATTCTGAATTACTCTGTCTTACTGTGTCTCAAACACTCATTTACACTCACTCACTCACATTCATTCTCATACATACTCATCCTTACTGTCACTCATTCGCACTCACTCTGACTCACACCTTTGCTGACTCTTTCTGACTTTAACCTACACACATAGTCACACAGACATGCTCACAGTGCCAAAATGTCACCATCTCTGATCAGTATCTCTGATGGCTGGTGCAGGCATGTTTATGCATCTGTCAGTAATCAAACAGTGTCACTAGCTGCCTCAGTTTGTTGCTGGACCCGAAGCGGGCCTGCATATTTTTTTGATATTATACCAATATAAATGGACCATAAAACAAGGAGGGTGTGGTGTAGCAGTGGAGCCCATAAAGGAGAGCCACCACTGGTCTAGGGACACCCATCCCTCAAGCCAATCCATCCACTCAATCATCCATCTTTTTTCTTATCCATCCCCCTTTCATCCATCCATCCATCCATTCATCCGTCCATCCTTTCTCTCCATCCATCCATCCATCCATCATCCTCACTTTGGCTCATCCATCTATCCACCCTTTCACTCAGCCTCCATCCTCCCACCTATCCATCCACCCTTTGTCCCATCCGTCCATCAATTTACCCTTTCACTCAGTCATCCATCCTTTCAATCACTCATCCGTCTATTCATCCATCATTCAATTCACCCTTTCACTCATCCATCCACCCTTTCATACATCTACCATGCCTTCCACTCATACATACATCCTTCCTTCCATCCATCCATTTACCCTTTCACTCATACATGTATCATTTTACTCACTCTCCCATCCATCCATCCTGTCTCTCATTTTCCATCAATCCAAACTTTCACTCCTTCATCCATTCACCCTTTCACCCATCCATCCACCCTCCCTTTCACTCATACATCCTCCCTTCCTTTCATTCTTCCATTGCTACAAAGATCCTTTCACTCATTTAGTTATGATCCATCCATTCACCCTTTCTCCCATCCATCCACCCTCTCTTTCACTCATACATCCTCCCTTCCTTTCACTCTTCCATTGCTACAAAGATCCTTTCACTCATTTAGTTATGATCTATCCATCTACCATTTCATCCATCCACCCATCCTTCCTTTCACTCACTCACCCTCCCAAGTTAATTATGAGCCTTTGTCTGTCAGCTGCAGACAGAAAGGCCCATCAAGCTCCAGCTCCTGTATCTCCTAAAGAAGAGAAACGTTTGAGGTTGTAGGGGAGTGGGGGATGATGATGCCACTCATGTTGAAGCTTAATTGCACACTTACCTCTTAGTTCTCTAGTGCAATTGTTGTCTGCAGCTAGTTCCTTCCTTCTCTTGGGCCTCTATGTAACCAAGGAATTGAGATAAGGAAGCACTCTGTCATGCTCATCTCCATAATGCTTTTTTCAAAGTGAAACCAAATGCAGTGCTAAACATGTAATACTGCGAGGAGATCAGCCCCATGCTCCCTCCTACAGCCTGCCCCTCTGTGATGATCAACAATTTGTTGCCACCCACTCCTTTCTTGTTCTCATCGGTCTGCCTCATCCCCCAGCCATTGAAGTGAAAGGAGCTTTGCTATCTCTTCCCAGGGCCACTGCACACACGCCCCAAAAGCAATCCGAATCAATGGCATTCTAATTGAGCACTCTCTCTTAAGTGATGTCACTGCTGTAGCTTGTACCTGCAGGCCGCAGAAAACCTCGCCTGGCTTGTGCTTGTGCAGTAAGGACATCTGCAAAGTTCGCTAGAGTTGACCCAGGAGATTCAGCACACTGTCTCAGAACAGTAATTTCTTTTCAACTGCTCTATGCTTTTTTCCCTATGCTAGCCTCTCCCCGGAGGCTGGCAGGGCAACGCCCATTGTGCCCATGAACACCAGTTGCTCCTGCACATGAGATAAACATGCCCTCCCCCCATTGTAGACAAGGCCTAGAACTGAATAATCCTCACTACTTAAAATAACTGTTATAGCTTGATTTGTACTTAGTATTCCTATCTGATTGTCCTCTTAAACTTTGACTCAAAACTATGTTAACTATTTGCTAACTTGTAAACACTTGAGGAAGGGTTATTTAATTAAAGAAATGTATCAGTGGCTCTGCAAATACTTCAACCTACCCAGCCGGTTCACCCCTCCCTATGTGTTACATTCTATCAATCTATACCAGTAGAGCCTATAAAGGTTTCAGAATTTGGGTTGTAGGGGAGTTCAATAATCCATAATTAACCTAAATACATCGTAGCAAAAAATACATGCAAAACAATCATAAACCTAGGTAAACATTCTGCCCCTTTTTCTCACCTCTCTTATATCTGCCTGACTAATTGGAAATCAAGCAAGGGCAGATGACCGGAGAAATTAGATGTTACAGTTATTGCACTTGAAAGTTATTTGTCTGAATATCACCCCTCCCCCACCCAGTGTTAGACTGACTTTTGTGTCTTGTTTTGCTCCCGTCAGTCCACAAGACCAAAAAACAGCTAATTCACTGGCCTTTTCAGGAATTCCCATTTAGCAGTGCCAGACTGCTCGAAAGACAAGTCCAACGCTGCCCCACCTCTGTTTTGTTTTTCTCACTGTGGTGGTAGGCGAGCAAAATAATTAATTTTCTTCTAATGACTTTAATATAAGTCTATAAACCGTAAAGATAATGTTGAAGATCACTTTTTAGGTTTCACATGCACAGCGCTTGTGCTGTGCTTGTGAAATCTCTTGCAAAGAAAATACATCTCATGAAAGGGACGAAGAACTCGCCCATTACTTAGCTTTACTTAACATTTGTTGGCTCCCAAGTCACTCTTGTTTCCTTTCTTCCTGTTGGTCTGTGCATCCTCCTCGCCTCCGGCTTCCTCCTCAGCTTCAGTCTTTGTCCCTGCCATGAAGCATTGACCATGTTCAGGTTTCTGAATCCAGTGTCCTTCCACTGGCTCCTGCAGGTACTTAAAAAAAACAAAAATGTTTTAGCACTGCAGTCCCTCTTCTTTACCTACCTCCCACTCTCTGTTGGGGTAACCTCGCCTCTCTGCCCTCCCACGTTTGTGCTTGCTTCTGCTGATGTGGCCCTGAGTTGTGAATAACTCTGCTGAAGCATCTCCACCAACGTGTCTGCATGCACCTACTGATACAGGATGTAGATTAGCGCAAGGTTCTGCTAATGCACTTCCATTCACAAGTGTACATGCATCGGCTGCATAAGGGATACTTATGCGTAGCTCTGTCAGTGCACCTTATCGGAACTACAAAGGCATTGCACCGGCTGATATTCACATTGCGCATGCATCCGCAGAACTGAGATTCAGGTACATCTTGTTCTAGTACACTCAGGGCCGGACTGGTCTATAGAGCAATCAGGCAGTGCCCAATGGGCTGGTCTAATAGGTCAGTGTGTGGGCCAAGTTTTTTGAGGTTGGTGATCCTGTTTTATGGACTGGTGGGCCCTTTTTACTGTTTATTTTCCTGATACAACCACAAACGTTGCCTGTACCAAGCACAAATTCATGCAGTCTCCTATAGCTTGTTAGGTAGCTGATTCACTAACTGGGCTGCTTTTATTTTGATGCACTGGCCTATTTTCTGTCTCAGTCCCACCTTGATTACACTCTAGTTCTTTCCAAGGAAAAAATGACCTGCTTTTGCAGTTTTTTCCCCACTTTCTAGCCATATTTGTAAAAACAGACTATATTCTACAGATGACTTTATGGCCAAGTGAGGGGTCCTGCCTTCCTATGTCTGGAGTTTAATTAACAGTGAAGCGGTCCAACACTGTTAACAGTTTGCTAGAGTGAGATTTGTATTTTCATCCACTGCCATTTTAGGACTTGCCTGCATAGTGTTGGCAAAATCTCTTATAAAGAAAAAAAAATCTTGCAAGGGGCTTAGAGCCCGTCCATTACTTACCTTAATTTACCATGATTTGACTCCCATGATGTCTTGTACTTGGCCCTTCCACTGGCTGGAGGTTCCTGCAGACACTCTTTTTTTGGTACTTTTTGGCATGCATGCTTTGAGAGTGCATGCTTCTGCAGTCTCTCTCCCTCACCCCTGCACTCCTCCTGCTCTCTGTGTTGTTGTTGTCTCTTGTGTTGTTGTCCTCCCGCTCCCAGTTGGGTCAACCTTCCACAGCCTTCAAAGGTGACCGTTTTTGCCCCCACCCTCCTCCCACCATCAAATCTTTTTAACCCTCCCTCCTTTGGTCATCCTTTCTTTTAAAATAATCCCCCTCCGTCAATCTGGCTGTGCCATAGCACTTTGGCCCCGATTTAAGAGGGCCTAGCGGCACTTTAGTGCCACTTTAGCATAATTTTTTTATGCTAAGGCAGCGCATAGGTGGCCTTTGCCCCTCACCATATTTACACAGTGGCGCAATGCATAATGTACACAAAGGGGTCATTTCCCCAAGGGGGGGGGGGGGGGAAATGGGGCAAAGAAATCGGAGAGATTTCTTTGTGTCATCTTGTCGGCACTTTTAATGCCTGTTTAGAGCAGCGTTAAAAGAGGGCACACCATTGTTTTCAGTGGGCCCCTAGGTACTGTTCAGGGTTAGCGCCAAACCCTGAACAGTACATCAAAGCATAATAAATGTTGAAGCTATTACCCCCTACCCTGTGCAATGGTGCTTTGTATCTTAGATACGGCGCACACATGGTGGCAGTGGGGGGGCTCTAAGGAGGCACAAGGAATGTGACGCTGCATTGGGTGCAGCGCCACTTTTCTTAAATCTGCCCCTTTGTTCTTATTTACTTTGAGCCCTGCTGCTCAGCAGTCCGCGCTGCTGTGCAGCATCTTTAAAAAACATTGATAAGGCCAATAGGTCTTGCATAGGCAAAACCTATTTGCTTTTCCAGCACTTGTTTCTTGGTTTAGACAAAAAGATCCAATCTGTTCTCATAAGTTCCTCCAAGCACGATCTGTTTCCAGCAACTACCCAACTTTGTTTGTTGGGCCTTGAGAGAAACTTCTCCTTGAGTTCAGGGCTGTTGTTTTTGTTGTGCTGTAACCGTGGATTGGACAGTGGTACATTGTCTTTGTTTCAGAGTGCGGCCACGTTGGCAATGCCGCCTATAATTTCCATGCAGATCCAAGCTAATATTTCTCACAAATGTTTTGCTGAGGGGTTTGAGTCTATTTTTGCTACTCAAATCTTTTCTCCTACTATTGGTTAACCAGTAAAGTATAATGTTAATGCTTACGTAGCTCAGTTTTGTCCTTAGTAATTGATTGAGCTCTGAAGGATAAAGGGCTGACTTGAATTACCAGTATTTAAAATCGGGACCTACAGATCACACCAAATTTCAGTAACAAGGGCTACACTCGCTATCTTGCAAAAGCGAAGGCACTGGCTATTGAAAATGCTTCGGCCCCCATTATGAGCTGTCTGAAGCTGTGTCCCAGGAAATACTTCTCTGGGTAACTACGAGTTGTCTGTGGTACCAGACCTGAAAATACGAGGTCCGGAAACTGCACATCCAATTTTACGGAGAGTTGATTCACACCTGGTTGGAAATGGGGCAGGGACACCTGAAAGAGGCACATTCCATCCCTCACTTGCATCACAGAGGGGAACAGACAATGCCTCCCTGTCCCGAGGGAGACCATAGCTTTCCTGCCTCTCAGATGCCTTAACTCTCCCTGGAACGACGGCCCTGTCCCTTCTCCACCTCTGGCATCTATACAAAGTGAATCCTCCTGTAATCAGGGAAATAGTGCATTAAAGGGCATTGTAATTCAAGGTCAAAATGGTTATTCCCCTTTGTGGGGAGATTAATTCATGATCCCTCTGAACTCATGGGGAAATACTGACTAGAATCGTTAACTCGAGACCAGGTATCTTCCTGCAGAATTTATTGGCACTCAGAATGGGTCCTTGCAGAAGGTGCGTCAGTTCTGTTGTTCATATTCCATGTGGTAATATAGGCCCATATTTATACTTTTTTGCGACGCATGTGCGTCATTTTTTGATGCAAAGAGGCGCAAACGTACAAAATATAAGGCCCATATTTATACTTTTTAGTGCTGCATTTATGTCACTTTTTGACGTAAATGCGGCGCAAACTTACAAACCAAGGCCCATATTTATTCTCCCTTTGCGCCGGATTAGCGTCATTTCTTTTAAAGCTAATCCGGCGCAAACTTAACACCATATTTATATTTTGATGCTAGACCCGTCTAACGTAAAAATATCAGAGTGTGTGTCATTTTCTGGATGCGTGAAACTGCCTTGCGTCAATGAGATGCAAAGTAGGCGTTCCCCTAAAGAAAAAGACTCCTAAACACCCGTGCACCATATTTATCCAACTGGGCAAAAATGGCGCATGGTTGGGAGGAGGAGCCGGAAAATGACGCAAATCCCGATTAGCGCCAAATTTGAACGCCTAGGTCAGGGCAGGCGTTAAAATGGGGCAAACACACCACTACTTAAGGAAAACTCACACAATCAACATCATTGCTCAATCAGCAGCTGCTGCACCACATTGAACCACAGTTAGCAGCCAGCTTGCAGACACTCCAAATTTTTCCACCAGAGACCAAGCTGCTAGCTGTCCTGCACATGTTGGCAAGTGGCTCATTTCAAACTACTGGTGCCATGGTTGCCGGGATCTCACAGCCCTCATTCTCCGCCTTCCTTCCCTAGGTACTTGATGCCATCATCTCCCTCAGACCCCGCCACATCAGCTTCACCAACACTCAGCAGAAGCAGCAGGACACCAAACAGGGGTTTTATCAAATTAATGGCTTCCCGCACGTGCTTGTTGCCATTGACTGCACACATGTCCAGATTGTGCCACCTGCTGCAACCGAGCACCTATACCGCAACAGGAAGCACACACACTCCATCAATGTGCGGGCCATTATGGATCACCAGGGATTGTTCACCAACATCATGGCAAAGTATCCTGGGAGTGTACATGATTCCTTCATCTTCTGCCACAGCACCATCAATCGGCACTTCCAGGATGGACGATATGGCAATGGCCTTCTTGTTGGTAAGTACAGAAACCTAGTAATTTACACACAGCTCAGCAACCCTGTAGGACACACAAGACATACACCACTACATTGACACGTGGGCAGGAAGACACTACGGTGTGACACTGGTAGTCATGTTTGTTATCCTGACCCAATGGGATCCACACCTATGGACAAATGACAGCTGCAAATAACAATAGATGCCACTCTAGAGCCACAAGGGACTAATTTAAAACCACACAGTGACAATGACATGGCCTTAACAGGCAGTACAATTTGGAAGATGAACCATTCAATATCACATAAGGCTACATTCAATCCCACAAACTTCCAAGCAACCCATCCTGTGTAAGGGGTGTGTAATGTGTGTTGCTGCACGTCAAACACCATGAGACACATAGCATGATGACGCTGACTCAAATGAAGGTGACATGGAATTATTGGGGCAGTACCAACATCTCACATCACTCCTGGGTTGACATTGCCAGCTAGCAATAAGGAAGTGGACTGTGCTCTGAATACATGTTGATGTGACACTAATGCAAAGTGTAGACTGCTACACATACTGAATGAGACAATTCCCCATATATATAACAGAATGTACAGGGAGATGGACCTTCCTACAATAGAACCTTCACCCCCACAACCAAGTTAGCCAGCTCACCTGGAGCAAATTCAGTAGTGTAGGGGCACGGTTGCACATGAGCCAACTGAGTGAGGGAACAAAAATAGGTTTGCAGAGAACTTGTCACACATGGGATAATTGTGCATTGTCAATACTGAGCACTTCAGTGCTGCCAACGTATGGAAATGTGTTGTGCATTGTCACCTAGCCACATCAGAGGGCCTCACTGTTGCATTTCACCTGCAATTACATGCGTCTAACTGGATGGGATGTCCAGGCCATATAGTGCCACCATGTTACCACCACAGTGGAATCTATTGTGTGTGTGGAAGTATCATGTCACCTCCAGTGAATGCACACAGACACATAGTTCTCACTACATAACGCATGGGAGATAGACACTGAACTGCAAGTTTCTAAATATACCACAGATATCAGGTCAATCAGCCAAACACCACTTTTGCTAGTCAAACAACGCAATGCTGAAAGAACATCACAGAAGTCTAGGATCCCACACAACCACAAACACATATGAGTCACAGACGACACAAGATAACTGCCATTCAAAGTGACAATCACGGTGCAACCAACAACAAAATACTTACCCGCATTTTCTTTTTCAGCTTATCAGGGTTACAGGATCGAGCCATGGATCTTGACCCCATTTGCCAACCCAAGCACAGCAGCAGAGTGTGCCTATAATGAGACGCAACGTAGGACACGCACCATAGTTGAGCGGACTTTTGGCATCCTGAAGTCCAGATTCAGGTGCCTGGACATCACCGGAGGCAGCCTCATATATTCACCAGAAATGGTTTGCAAGATCATTTTGACCTGTGCCATTCTGCAGAACATTTGTGTGAGGAGAAACATTCCCCTAAATGAACCTGAACAAAAATGCCTGAAGAGGAGGAGGATGCTGTGCGGGAAAATGAGGGGGAACAGCCTAACAGCTGCAGGAATGCGTCGCAGACAACAGATAGTACAAAACTTTTTCTAACTATAGTCATTATCACCACTTTGTTATGATATGGAATCAAACACCTCATTTCATCACTCAAATATGCTCTGGGTAATTATGATCTCTAGGAATCATAATCAGAGTATTGCCTCATGGAGCATTGCAGAAAGACAAATTTGCATACTTCAGATGCCACATCACATTTGATGGGTATGAATGTACCGCAAACATCACACACAGTTTTTATGAAATACATCCTGTCTATTTCACATTTGAAGGGCAATATCATAGGACCACAGCTATGAAACACATCCATGTTGCCAACATGGTCCATTGCAGCATATGACACGCCACTAAGACACCATCAATCATAAGGTAAAAAAGTGCATCATACATTAGGCAGTGGATGTGCAATTGCATTGTTAATAGGAATGTATGACCAGACCCTTGACAGCAGTAAGTGTGACATCCGCTATCTCTGCAAGGAGCATGTGCGAAAAGAAGTGCATCAAACCTGAAAATGGATAGCACAAGTGCCCCAGGTATGACAAGCATTGCTCACAAGACATGCCCTGCGCAGACCACCCCAGGTAATAAGTCCTGCCACTGCCATGTTTTAAGTCTCTGCCCACCCTTCTCTAGGGGTGCTGTAAATGGACTATCTGTACCCTGAGAATCATCATCTACACTCACCCAGACTCACATTCTGACTCTTGTGAGCGTCCCTCTTCAGTATGACATGCCATAGTTCTAGTTCATCAGTCTGCATGGACTTCAGGTCCCATAATGCACAGCCTGGTTGTCGGTAAGACCTGTAATCTTTTTTAGTGTAGCCTTGCTGTCCTCTATTGATGCAGCACCTGCTTAAACTTGAAAAATCCTATTTTATTTCCAAAGTTTGTGCTGCTGTTGCATCAGTTAAGAAAGCTAATCATGCAAAACAACATGAGTATTATGGGCCGCAGTAGTAAGGTCTGCCACATGTGCCCAAACACTAGAACACACACTGCAGGTCATACCATCCTATCTTTGTCTAGTTATAGGCAGCATGCATGTTAAAATTAGAAAAATGACTCAAGCACAGTTTAAGACAGAATTTTTGATGCATACGTGTAAAAAATGACGCATATGCATAAAAAAATGCCGCATATGCATTAAAAGTAACAGTAGCAGATGTTGTGACATGCTGCATGCAATGTTTGTGGACATGTGGAATGCAAGTTGAACAAACTGTGGCCCTGATTTATACTTTTTTGCATCGCATTACCGTCATTTGTTGACACAAAAGCTGCACAAACGTACAAAATACTATCGTATTTTGTAATTTTGTGCCGCTTTGCATCAATAAATGATGGTAATGCGGCGCAAAAGAAGTATAAACCAAGGCCTGTGAGTGTACCAGGAATGGGATGTATTTCACATGGTAATACATCAAAACAATGTAGTCCCAGTTTTGTGGAAACATGTCCGAACAGTATTCAGGGCCATATATATCAAGCTCTTCATAACCTTACTATCATCTTAGGCCCTTATTTCTACTTTGTTTGCGCTGCGTTGCGTAATTTCTGGACGCAAAAGTAGCGCACACTTGCTACATTCAAATATATTTTGCTAATTTGCACAGCTGTAGCATCAACACATGAAGCAAATGCAACACAAAATAAATTACACATCTGGCCCTAAGTTCACTGTTTCTGTATGTTTACGCCTGGACAAATAATCATTCTCATGGCCAAACCCAAATGGGCCATTATGCTACCAGATTGCATTAGCACAAAACAGGTACATCTGGTGGCTTTTCGGAGTAGGCGTAGAAATCCTATCATTGTGTAGCAGGGCCCACTGACATTTTTTGCTTGGGCGCAATTGCTGGGACTGAGCTAGTGCAGTTACTATCTGTGTCACTTTGGTGCCAACCCATTTTCTAAAGTAAAAGGGTCAGCATGGGATCCCTGCTGTTTGTGAATGCATGGTCACAAACTATTTTTGAGCATGATGTTGTGCATGGGACCACTCACTGCTTCCATGATACTATTTTAATGAAGAAATAGGTTGCTATTTTACTTTAGATACACCCCTGCTGAAATATGCAGCATTTCTACAAATGTTAACTTCTCAGTATGAAGGCAGTCACAGACATGGTGGTCTGCTAAGATCAGCAGGCCAGCTTTCCTGTGAGTGCCGCCATTCCCAAGGTGCTTTCAAATAGAGACCTACCTCATCATGATTGCAGAAGTAGGACATTTGCTACCCCATTTTTTATTAGCGGACAGTGCCAGTTCATTTGTACTACCACTGATCACCCAACTTGGCAATTCTAAGTTGCTGATTCTGGAAATGTGTGATTTACAATACCTGATATAGGAAACCAGGGCCCAGAGTAACACATTTCAGGTGCAATGACTACACCTGCGCCCATGCATTCTGTAAACGAAGATCAACTAAGACACTGTCAGTATACATTATCTTGCTGTTTTGAATCCGAAAAGCGCCAATCCATGTTTGGCGTAACATGGTCATCAAGTAACACACAGGATCCCTGCCATCATGTTGTCATAGGGGGCATATATGGCTTAGGGTACACTGCCAATGTGGCATATGTAACCTACATACTACACTGGCACAGCTATTATGGACCACTGAAAGCACAATATTTCCAGAAAGCAAATCAACCCACATGACCATCACACAGTTATTCATTGTCCCTTGATGCACAAGCCACAATACCTGAGTCACTGGTATTGCAGTGCACCAGGAATGTGGCATTGCATGTGTCTTCCCAATTACAAAAGATGAAATGGAGTACCCTCTGGAATGTATTAAGCACAAAATTGAGTAATTGTGTTAGGCACCACATGATTGTTAGGGCCAGTGCATGTGTGCATATGTGTGTCTATCACTGTCAATGCATGTTTGCAGTGGTATGTCTGTTGGGGTGTGTTCATGCCTGATGTGCAGCCCTATCATATAAAATGTCACACACGGTGATTTGTTGTTCCAAGGTTTGTAAAGTGAGCAGACATTGAGCACATATCAGCCTTCCATGTTTTACAGGTGGACCAGCCTCCTACACAATCAGTGAAGTGGCTCGATTCGAGGACCCAGATCTATCCAGTAAGTGTTAATTTGTTTATCCTGTGTTGTGTTTGCAGCTGTTGTATGATTGACTTCTGTGTGTTGGACTCATTGCAAGATATGATGAGCGGGCACGTGATCTGATATGTGACTTGACTGGAGGTTGACATAGTGTGCCATGGAAGAGTTAGACATTCACTGGCAGAGAGTCATATATTGGGAGTCGAGTGCTGCGCAATAGGCATGGGCAGGTGAACAAGGTGATTTCTTGCCACATGTACTCCAAAAATTGATTTGGAGGTGGCCAGTGTCATAATTTAGTCAGCAAGTCATACCCTAATTTACACAGAACAGTGATGCATCAGTTTTTCACACCAACCTGAGCATCCCTGTTAAGTAATAATCAGGTAGGACTGTATGGGTGACTGTCCCATAGCATCTAGCTCTACATGTTGTACTCCATTTACGTGGCACTTGAGTGAAATGTCATAGGCGTGCATGCAGGTCAAGGCCAGATGGGTGCTTTCATCAATGTGGTTGATTCAGGAAATGTGTCTGTGAGATCTGATGTTGATGGTTTTCCACAATTAGAAACATGAATGTAGATGTGATTGTCCAATGGTTGACTCAATCCTATTTGGCAGGCCTCCTTACCTGTGGTGGACTGACTAAATCCATGTACAGCTGGACAAAGCTCTGTGGTTGTCATTGATGGCTGAAAATATGTATTGCACGTCTATCCCCCCGAGGCATAGGGTTAGAAAATATGTGTAGCTAGGTGTGATGGTCACAGTGTAGATGACAGACATGTAATTCAAGCATTCATGTGTGCCAAACTACAATGTCCCTTTATGATTTACAGATCACAGGTGTGCCTGGAATTTGATCCAGAAGATAGGGATTAGTCAGCCTGGCACATGTTGAGTACTTTCAGCATTTGTTATGTGACTAATAGCACTACAAATATGCACAGATCATTTAATTAAGTACACACCTTGTTGTGCATTGCTGTGCTGTTAAGATAGTTGATGGAGAGGGTGCGTTGGCATGTCATTTCTCAGGGACATTCTATCGTCTGTACTGTGATTTGGACTGCATGTGCTATTTTTGAGGAAGTGTTAGATTATCATCTCTACATGTATCACACAATGATGTCACTAATGTTTGCCTGTCTCTATTTTAACAGCTGCCAACATGAATGCCCAGGAAATCTGTGAATTTCAGAGGCGGGCAGTGCGGTACCGACACATCCTCGATGTGGAGGCTGGGTTCCGTATAATGGCTAGGCGGTATCGTCATGAGAGAGCCACAGGAGCATGGAGGACATTTAGCCAAGGGTGGGCCAGCATTGGCCACAACTGCCACGACCGCAACAAATCAAACCACAGTGGACACTGGGATGTCAGCCACTCCAGCTGGTCCCTCGACCTCATCAGCCCAAGGCCCACAAGCAGCACCTTCTGCACCTCCACCTCCTACCATGGCACCAGCACCTGCTAAAACTGCTACTCAGACCACCCCAGCTGTAGTTATGGACATGGCAGATTTCAGAACCCTACAACGTGACATGCAACGTATGGTGGCCGCATGGACACTCTGCAGTAGGAGGTGGCCCGCAATAGCAGGAGACTGCGAGGGATTAGGAAAATCCTGAGGAGGGCCAATCTGTGAATTTATTGATCCTCACCCCTAATTCCGTCCCGTCCATCCTCTTTCCTAGTACCTTTCTTTAGTGGGTTTAGGTGGCTTAGTGTTAGGTTAGAGTAGGCTGTTAGTTTATTTAGGAGAAGTGGGTTAGGGGTGGGGGAGTTATATTATTACATGTTTGTTTGTGGGTGGGTGGGTGGATGATGATGTTGGGGTTTATGTGTATTATAAAAATAAAAATATAAAAAAAATAAAAAATATATTTAAAAAAATTAAAACATATATATATTTGTTTAGGATAGGTTAGTATGTGTTTAGGTTAGAATATGTTTTCCTACACATGTCCCGTCATATAAGAGGGGTGGGAGCTTGATGTTTAGAGTGTTTAGTTATATATGGTAAGTAAGTTTAGCTTAGGGTAGTTAGGGCCAGTTGTGGGTAATGTATAGTTAGGATAGGTTAGGTTAGTTTAGGTCTTTCCCCTAGTTTAAGTTTCCTTTCATACAGATATAATAAAGTTTGTTGTACTCCTTTACAGTATGTGTCATATGCTTGGGGATCAGGGTCTTTGCATGAGTGTACAGTGTCAAATTTGTGTTTGCCTGTGTGTTCCATCCTGCATCCACTTCCCATTCTTGACATGGTTATTCCCACTTCCAAATGAGCTGTCACATTGGCAGCTACAACAAAGATACTTCTCTATGCATCTGCCATCCATTGCACCCACCACTCAAGATATCTGTGGTTCCCAATGTGTTGTAAAGGTCGGTGTGATTTTCAAACTGTCATTGTTTGAGTCCTGTGATGGAATCTTGGGCACTGTGGGACGTCTGTCTGCAGCCTGATGTTCATGTGAACTCTGAGAAACTGAGTGGTGTCATAATCTTATGAAGTTCAGTATACATAAATCACACCTATGATTTTTTACATTGTACTCCCAGGTGACGTTATTGTCCATACACTGGTACACATCTTTTCCTGCTGTATGGTGTGGGTGTGGGATTAAAGTTCAGAGTCATATGTCACATACATAATGATTGTCTTGTAGGGAATGTGCGCCACATCGAGTTTCATCTTGTAGATACTTTGGACCTGACATATACATTTCTACACAGCATTATACAGTTTGTGATGCTTTAACTTTAGAAATAAGCAAAAGGCAGCACAGATGATGATAAAATCCAGACCCTTGTACATAGTTATCAGCCCACTCTTACGGCTGAAGGTGATCTGTTCCACGTCTTCATCTTCTGATGTGTGTGTCGTCTCCTCTGCCCTTGGTGGTGGTGGGTTTGAGGGGGCAACACACACTTCACTGTTTGACGAAGTGGACTCAGAATTGCTGGTAGCTGCCAACTGTGGGGCTATTAAGGGCATTACTGCAGCAAGGAAGAGCTGCTGTTATTGAGTATAGCAGTTACATTGCTGTGGTAGGCAGCCAGGTCGGCCCTGAGGGGGTCATGATTGCAGTTGTGCACGCATTGAAATGTTTGGGATGCCAGGTGTTTTGGCAACTCCCTAACTGCTGTGGTGAAATCCCTCACACACTGTTGTAGTAATTGCAGTAGCGATTGTTGGACTTGCATGGCTGCTGACTGTTCTGCGGATGACATCATGCACATGCGCATCCCCTCAAGGCTGGCTGCCATATTTTGCATCCCCACCTGCACCTCCTTGTCCAGCTCCCTCTGTACTCCCACTACTGTCCTCTCAAAGGTGGTACCAGTGTCATCAGAGTCCTCAGCTCTGTTGGAGCTGGCAGGTCGTACTATTGGGGTGGTGGGCGGGTCCTCTGTGATGGATGCTGAATCTGTGCTACTACTTGCGAGTGAAGGTGGGGTCTGGAGGGTTCCAAGGACATCTTGGAGGGTTTGCTGGCTAATGGTTGTCAGCTCGTCATCCATGTCATCAGGGAAGTCCAGGACAGGCATATCCATAGGAGAGCCATTGTCCTCTGCAATTAGATATTGTACAATTAGTGTGTCTGTGTTGTGGCAGTTGTAATGTGACATCAGTGACTTCCTATTAGTGGGACATAGTAATCTTGGTTCCTGTTCATTGTTCCTGTCATTAATATTAGAATTCTCACAGGCCTATGCCCCACCTGCATGTCACATGTAGTGTGGGCAGTTTGAGGAATTGTCTGCATCACATCCTCTAGATGTAGGTTCTGTCCAAATTGTGTGTTGCCACCTTCTTGTCCTACTCAACCCTCCCTCTATTTCCATTAGCATGGTGAGGCCTTGCAATGGCTGCAGGTGTTCTGATGCCACTTTCACCACACATAACAAATATGGGACTGACCCAGTCTCTGATATTTTACATGCACCTATACGTTGCTGAGAACTAGCACATACCATGTATAGCATTGGCATGGCACGATACAGGTGTCAGCATTGGTAGTGTGGCATGTTGATGTTTGCCAATGTGTGCTACATTGGATTGCACTGATGGGCAAGGCAGTGTTCCATTTCCTCTTATGACTGTGCGGGTGTGTTTCACTAGCTATCTAGACACATATGTCCACCCCCTCAATGCTGTTGTCTTAGCAGTATGATAGTTGAGATGTTGCAAGGTGGCATTGGAGCTATTGTAGACCCTGGAATGGGCAGCATGGGTATGACATTACTGCTGTGTACTTCACAATGTAAGTAACACTGCATGATGTTTATGAGCCTATGGACATGAGCATTTGACAGGATTTACACTTTGTTAGGAATTGAAGGGGATTGATCCTGTTGTCACCCTGAACCCTCTAGTTTGGGTGTGTTTGTTCCATGGGCACCTAACTGCCATTTGCTACTTGACCAGCACACACAGCACAGGTGGCAGTGGCAACTGTTGTCAATGGTAAATGCCACATGCAGAAATGGCCTGAGACTGGAAATTGTCCCCTAGTTTATGTTGTGACAATACCAGCTGCCCTGTGACAGCAGCCCAGTTTTACATTCTACCCTACCCTCCTGGACTAGCTTTGCCATTCCAACAGTCTTGGCATGGCAGAGTACCCCCATGCAAAGGTTGTTGGTGTTGTGTTGTGCTGTGCCCCTGGTTTCCCCTGCACAGCCCATGCACCCGTCCCGTGCCCCTTTGCCCTTTCCACTGCCTAATTTCCATGGCTGACATGCATTGTGTAGTAGGTATGTACCACCCCCTGCCTGCATTTTACATTTAGGCATTTATGTCCCCCATGCAACTTACCCTGCATATGTGTTGTTTCCTGTTAGTCTGTGCTGTCCTGTCCTGCGATTCCTGTGATGATCTCTTCTGGGATGACAGCTGCCACCATCGCCTCCATCTCGTCCAGGGCCTCCTGCGGTGCTGAACTCCCACCTACAGCCTGCAGTGCTGCCTTCCTGTTCCTTGCCATTTTTTCCTTCTTCCTGCGCTTGCAGTCATCCAGCATTTTTTGCACTCCGTGACTGTTCTATGGACCTCTGTCACACTGTTGATCTTGTCGACAATTTGTTGCCAAATGCCTCTCTCCTCCCAATTGACAATTTTGAGGTGACAAAAAGTTGATGCTGGTGTTCCGTCACCTCTCTGACCAGTAGTTCATGCTCCTCTGCACTGAAACAACACTTCCTTTTCTTCTCCTCCCTCTCCTGGGTCTTGTCTGTGTCCTCGTGGCTGGTTCCTGGTTGATTGGGGTCTCATTGGGGTCTCTCGTGGCTTCTGGGATCCATTTTGGGGCTCCTTACCACTGTTTGCTGCATTTGCGCCGCTTTTTTATGCTAATGCTCTGGAAAATGGCACGTATCAGGGTTGCGATGTCGCAAACTGGATTAGAGTCATTTTCTCTGCGTTAACATCGTTTTGCTTTACGATGCAGCAAAATGGTTAGAGTAAAAAAAAAAAAGACTCTAACCCGTGCTTTGCGCCACCCTGCGTCAAAGTATAAATTTGACACACGAGTGGCGCAAAGAAATGGCATTAGCCCACATTAAAGTTTTTGACGCAAAACTGCGTTCGCGCAGTTTTGCGTCAAAAAGTATAAATATGGCCCCAATTGTATTTTGTAAGTTTGTGCAGCTTTTGCATCAAAAAGTGCTGCAAATGTGGTGCCCAAAAAATTTAAATATGGGCCTAAATGTATTTTGTAAGTTTGCGCCGCTTTAGAGTCAAAATATGACGCAAATGCTACACAAAAACTATAAGTATGGGCCATAGAGTCCACTATTTTGAGCTAATTTCCTTGTTGGTTTTGTTTCTGTGCAAACTACGACCTTTTTCCTCTTCCTTCCTTTTAGGAAAGTACATGTCTGCGAAATGCACTTCCACCTCTGACACAGTGTGTTTGCCCTGCGGTGCAGATCAATATACTGATGTCTGGAACGAAGAGGAAAAATGTTGGCTGCAGAAACTGTGTGATTCGGGTAAGTGAGAATCAGACTTCACTGCACTAGATACCGTGACAAATCAACACGTGTTTACACAAGTAATGCATTGACAATCAGTGGAAATGTAGCCAACATTTAGATATTTGGCTTATGGTGAACACTGTTCAGTTGGTCTGTTTAATATGAATGGTTGACATTCCTCAATTGCCAATTCAGCGAAGAAAAAAACAACTGTTATGATGTGAAATCAAACTGTTCTTGGCTGTTGATGTTTTTGTTTCCTACTGCGAGGGATTTCCATGTGCTTGGTGTGCTGAAGAATAGAGAAGGCATGCAAGAGTCATGGGGAGCAGGATGCATGAGTGGGATTTTTATTGTTTTTCTTAGGTGTCTTTACTTTAGGTCTGATTGAACATCGAATCAGCTTGCCCGAATTTGGGGCAACTATTTGGTTTCTGTCCAGATTCCAAAATATGCTGTTGGTTTCATGCCTTGAAATCTGTAAACTGAAGTTTTGCTGTTTAATACCCAAGTAGAGGGATTAGGCAAAATTGGTTGATGTAGCTCACAAAGACTCATTTATAATTCTACCTGACTGAGTTTATCATAAATGATGTTCTTGGCCTCTCTTTCATGTTGAGGTTTGTGGACATCATGGCCTTGAAATGTTCTGAACTTTCTGTTAAGGTTTTTCCTACTTGTAAGTGAGGGAGAAGGGTGCACCACACTGATCCCATGAGTCACATGAGCAATTTTACTAACCTGTTTATAAAAATGTTCGTCCACTCCTTCTCTAATTTGCCATGAACATTTTCCTTGTGAGATCACTTTTTTAAATATTATTATTTCTTGGATAATTCATTTTATTTCATAATGTCTGGAAAGTCCAAATATACATGGAATCAGATATGAATCCACTGTCTCCCCTCGATAGACCAGGCCAGGCTATGAACAGGAAACAGAATCTCAAAACAGTGGTGTTGAGGGGTGTCAAAGACCAGGACAGCCTCTACCTGTATGAACCAAGTGCGAGTCTAAATGCAATAACTGAGAGAAGTTATTTGGTTTGGTACTCTTTAAGAAATTGAAGAAAATCACAGATCTTCCCTTTAAAGGCCAACACAACACAATTCACACTGGACTTTCCTCTCAGATGCTGTGCAGATGAGACTAAATATCTTGGCAGTTGACTCCAGTGAGTCAGGGATGTGATAATTCGGAAAAACTATTGTACTTTGCTTAACACCCTTACTGACCAGATCATAAGATGGATCTCGCTTCCATTATCATTTGCAGAGTGCGTAGGACTGATCTAAATGGTTCTCCTACTAAAAGTGCTGTACCTATTCTTAAACATTCCACTAACTATGGTCTTCTTCTATGCACTCGAGTGGCAGCTGGTTTGCCCGGCATGGGAAACGGCCTAGGCCAAAATGGGAAACACCTTGCCATTCCACAGTGAGGGATTTGGAGCCCCACTCATGGAACTCTGCTACTTATGTGCCCAGGCACATTATCCGTTCCACTGGTTCCTCCCCCACTTGGCAGTAGAGATAGATAATAAAACCCTGGTGCCCGACATCCTTCTTTAAACTGCTCATGCGTAGGCCTACTAAATATATGCCAACAGTTGATTGCACGATTTAGGCATGGGAGAGACTGAGAAGAAGGGTGTGAAAGAACATGCTTTACTTCCCCGACCTCCCACTCTGATGGAAAACTGCTGTCAGTAACCCATGAGCAAGTGGTGCTATCCCAGCTTCGATGAACGGGCTTGATTACCCAGGGCAGTCTTTATAGGCAGGAAACCTTTCTGTCACTAGCAGAATTCCTAGAAGATTCCTGGAAGTTTTCCTCTATCTCACCTTAAGACACATTTACATATCATAGGCTCAGAAGCAACTGTAAGGCTGCCCTCCCTGAGTTCCCGAATTATTTTACAACATTGGCCACGCTCCGAATTGCCTTTTTCATCCAGCATCTCACTTCATTACCTCACTTCATCAGACAGTTCAGGAGAAGACTATGGAAGCTCTCAAGGGACTGAACTGGGCTGGGAAACTTCAGAGGATATGCAGGAATTTAGTTGTGACCAGACCAACATGATCTTGTCCAGCAGTTATCTTAATAATATAGATTATAGCTTAATGATCACCTCTACTGCACCCCTGCGCATCTATACACATTTGGGCTACATGATGATGACTGTTGTGCCTGATGCAGCATCTCCGAGTAAGAGTTCCTCCATCTGGCCTGGTCATGCACTAGTGTTCGTATGTATTTGAGGGAGGTCACTACCACCTTGTCCGGTATGGTGAATGCACCGGTGCAGTTGTACCCCTTCGGTCTGCCTTCTTGGCTTCATGAAGGACATGGCTGCACTGCACAGTAAATTCATGGTTCCTGGCCTAATATTGGTGAAACGGCTGGAGGCGTGTAGGTGGGGAAGTGGGAGAGCGCCAACATTTAAACATTGGCTTCCAGACTTGGTCTTTTGTCAGGAGCAATTGTAATTGTATGCTGAGTTGTTCCCCCTGTGTCTATACGTAGAGACACTTGGAAGCCCCTGACCACACTTGCTTCTCACACAGTTTTCAACTAGTGGCATGGGTACACTCTGACAAATTAATGGAGAAATTGAGTGGACTGTACTAGGCTGGCATGACTCACATACACTCACAATTCTGTACCTTGAGGTCACTCAACGATTCCCCATTGGCATTTTTGTCCACGTTTAGCTATGCTGCATGCTCTCCAAACCACTACCCTCTGTTCAAATGTAGATCTGTTTAACTATGTTAATGTACAAAGACCAGTACAGCCCCATAGCTTGCAAAGAGGCCCTCATTGGCATAGCCAGTAGATCTTGGCTTCCAGAGTTTTGTTTTTTCAGTACTTGCTTTATTTTGTCATGATTTTTTCCACAGTTGTATTATTGGATTAGCTGCTTGGTTTTTGGAAGTTTAAAAAAAACATTGGAGAAGCCAATAGATCTTGTCTATGCTGTGCAGCATAGCTGAACGTTAGGAAAAAAAAGTGCTATGATGTAGCCTGCACTTTGGTTGTGGGGGGCTGTGGCAAGCAATGCAACATGGAAGGGGGTCAGGTCTAGCAACACAACGTGGAAGGGGTGGAAGGGACTGGAGAAGCAACACAACACAAGAGGGGGTTGGGAGGGATGGGAGAAGCAACACAACATCAGAGGGACCGGAGAAGCAATACAATGAAGGAGGTGGGTGGAAGCGACAGGAGAATCATCACAATGTATAAGAAGGGTTGGAGGGATAGGAGAAGCAACACAGTGCAGGAGAGGAGTGTGAGTGTCAGAAGAAGCAACAAAACGCGGGATGAGGTGGGATGGAAAGGGCAACTTCAACAATGTGGTAGGGGCAGGGCAAGCAACAGTGATGGGGCAAGCAACAAAAGTGCAAGCAGTGGAAGGATACACACAGGAACAAGAAAGCAGTACGTGGACCAACCTCCGGAGGGAGGAGTAAACACATGAAAAGTAAATGAAGCCGACACATTCTGACCAAAGAGAAGCAAGGACTTGAAAGTGACAAATAAGCTAATCAGTGGTAAGGAATGGGCAGGTTCTAAGCCCCCATGTGGGTTCTAAGCCCCCTGTAAGCTAACAAAATGTCTCACAAGTGACAGCTCATGCTCTGTCTTAGGCAAGGCCTAAAAATTCCTAAAAGCAAAACATTTTTTTTTATTCTCAAAAGCACACATTGCCATAGTAGTCCCTGGAGGTGAAGGGAATTACTTTGTGTGTGGATGTGCCCCTTGTGAAAGAGCAGAATGCTGTTACAATGAAGTTAGCCAATGACTGAAGTGGGCTGACACATTGCTCCAAGAAAATGGGAATGACACAAGAACAGACCAAGAAATGAAGTGGGCTGGCTGAAAGCAGTCCCCAAAATAAATAAATATATCACCTTCTGGTGGTCACCAGTAGGTAGTTATAGCTAGGAGCTAGTTTCCATAGGAAAAGCACAAAACTTTACGAAATGTTTCCAAATAAGTGCCCTAGTTTCTCTTGTTCTGCATGAAACGTTTCAGGATGATCCATCAAGCGGGGGCTGAGAAAAAGGTGAGAGAGGTCAAACAATGTGTGTTTCCCATTTTATTTCCCATAGAGATTTTAGACACAACTTCAGCCTGAGCCACAGAACGGAATTACACCAAATTTGGCAGAAAGCTTGATCTTGATCCAGAAAGAGCCCTTTCTGTAATTTATTGTAAATCTGTTCAGTAGTTTTGGAGTTATTAAAGAAAAAATAAATTTGTATATCCAGGAATGCAGATCTGGCAGATCTCATGCTAAGATCTGCCACACTCATGCTGAGATCTGATTGTCAGCTAGCACTTCAACCAGGACGTGCTGGCAGCTATCTTGGGACTCAGACCCAGGCGAGTTCCAATAAAAAGTAAAAAAACAAAGGGGGCAGGAAAGGACTACCCTGCCCCCCTAGGCCTGGTGGTGGGGTTCCACGGGGACCATGCCTGAGGCCAAAAACCTTTTTTTTTAAATGTTTGCATCAAAATCATGGTGGATCTGAAAATCTGCTGCAAAAATTTAAAAAAAGACCCAGTGCTTCCCATGGTACTGCATCAGATTTGGTCCTGTCTTCGCCTTGCTTTTTCCTACATTTTGTTGAGTGTCTTCTCCTTGCTTTTCCCTTATTTTCACTGCTTTCTCCTTGCTTTTTCCCTGTTTTTGTGTGTCTTCTCCTTCCTTTTTCCTCATTTCCACTGCTTTCACCATGCTTTACCCTGTTTTTTGAGTGCCTTTTCCTTGCTTTCCCTTGTTTTCACTGCTTTCTCCTTTCTTTTTCCTCCGTTTTTTTGTGTGCCCCCTCGCTTTTCCATTGCTTTCACTGCTTTCTCCTTGCTTTTTCCCTTGTTTTTTGTGTACCCTCTCTTTGCTTTTCCCTCATTTAAACTGCTTTCGCCTTGATTTTTCTCTGTTTTGTGAGTGCCCTCTCCTTGCTTTTCCCTTGTTTTCATTGCTTTCTCTTTGCTTTTTCCTCTGTTTAATGTTTCTTCTCCTTGCCTTTACCCCTGTTTTTTGAGTGCCTTTGCCTTGTGCTTCCCTTGTGGTGTGGGGTTGTATGCAAGGGGGATGGAAGAGCTTGACTGCAGGGCTTCACTGGAATTCACTGAAAAAAAACAAAGGTGACAAGGACGTTAAAGTTAGGAATTAGCATTTTAAAAAACTTTAGAAATTCACTAAAAAAAGGTTACTGCAATGTTATAGTTAGGATCAGAATTTACACACACAAAACTATAAAAATTCAGCTATAGTTAGAGTTATTTCAAGTAACTATAACTTGTGCCCTAAGGTAACTATAACTCGCACCCTAACCATGCACTGCTAATTACCCCACATATTACATCAGTAATTGCATCTTCTATGAGATCATTGATAATATCATTGCAACATTTGCAGTAAAATTATTGATCTTAAAACTGTGCATAGTGGGGGCGTGAGGTTTAGCTACCTTGAGGCACGAGTTATAGTTACTTGAAATAACTAACAGCTGGATTTTCATGGTTTTGTGCATGTAAATTCTGATCCTACAATCCTAACTATAACGTCCCTGTAATCTTAATCTTTTAAGTGAATGAATATATATATATATTTATGTATTTTTTGTTAAATCAGAAGATCTTAGCTAATGCCAAACCTAAAAAGGCACACATTTATGCCACAAATATGACATCAGAAAAATACATCAGTAACACAGAAGCGGTGAACATGGACATGTACAAAATTGCATGGAAGATCCAAGATATGCAAGGCACAGATAAAAAGAAAGCCAGTGGTTACGGTGAAAAAAATGCCTTCCCCCCATCTCACCCACATTTAAAGGGTGCCACCCTCCTTTGACTTATCTCCAGTCTATAAACAAATGATATGTCTCACATAGACTCCCTTGAACTTCAGATTGTTAGCCCACCCTGAAAACAGAACACTTTACAATGAGGAGCTAAGACTCCTAAACCACTCAATCTCACCCTCCATTGAGAATTGAAACGGTGAGAGGTGTGGACATGGGGTCTCAAGAGTACAGTCCTGAAACAGTTCACAGTTCAATGTATATTCAAGGTAAAGGAAAACACATAGCTGGTTGAGAAGTACAGGCAAAAGTAATTATTCAGTTTGAAGGTCAGGTGATAAAAAACAGTGAATTCCAGGTGTGATAAATTGGGTTGTTGTACGAGGGGGATGTGAGCCCTTCTCAAGCAGCAGCTGCAGTCCTTGGCAGGGTGAACCATAATAAGTCACTAAGGTAACCCGTGCTTAACCCTCTGGTTGCTTGGTACAAAAGTGGTCAAGCTTAACTCTGAGGTAATTTGTAAAGTATTTATGCAGTACACAAACAGTGATGAAGTGAAAACACAACACAAACAAATCCCAGTCCAATTTAGAAAGCAGAGTAAAATTGAATAAATTATTTGACACCAAAATTATAAAAATCCAATTAGTAGAACTGAAGATATGCAGTTTAAAAAGATTTAATTAGGCATAGCACCTAAAATCACAAAGTTTGATTATCTGGTCGTGTGACACAATGTGAAAGTCACAAGTTCAAGCTGACCACGATGGAGCACGGGCCGGATACAGAGACAAGGTATTGCTACTGATATAGTTACTTTATCAAAGTCTGCCACAAAGAGCCCACAGGAGGAGGCCATGAGCAAAACTTTGCTGATGGTCTGTCGTGTAGCATGAAGAACAGGCTGGGTACCGAAGCTTTGCGTTAGCAGTCATCGCAGGCGGCAAGATCTTGGCATAAAATGGCCCATTCACAGTTGCAAAGAGCCCAAAACATCAGGATTTCTCCCTTCCCACACAGGAAGAGTGCAACTGATACCTACTAAGGGTCCTGAAACTGGGAGGCACCTCTTGAGGACCAGGAACTCATTTCAGCAGAGGCTAGCAGGGCTTGGGCAGGACCAGTTGCAGGTCCAGGCAGGCCCAATACAGAAGGTCAGCTGGGCAGTTGCAGGGAGGCCTCTGGAACTGTAACTCTGAACAGGAGGTCAGTCAGCTGACCCTTGGGGTCAGTTCAGGTAGCCTGGAATGAAGGGAGCAGGTCCAGTCTTCTTTCTTAGACAGCAGGGCTTGCCTCAGGCAACAGAGCACTCCTATGCTAGAAGGACAGTGCTTCTTCTGTAGTATCCTCAAGTCCAGGAGCGTACTGAAGAGTGGGGCTCAAAGCCCAATATTTATACCTGGTGGCAACTTTGAAGCAGGAGAGATTTCTAGACATCCATCCCACATCTAGGTCCGAAATGTACTTCCCCCTGGCCTGGTCCAAGAATGTCTGGAATCACAAAAGACTAGTGTGACTCTATTTATGTTTGTATATTCTCTCCCATCAGGTCAGGCTGGCCCATCCTGTCAACACCTAGTCCCACTTTGTGATACTGTCTGGGAGGTATACACAAAAGCCAACTGCCAACTTCAGTTAGGCTGCAGATGGGTTATTCCATATCTAAGAGATGTGTAATAAATGGAGGGAAAAGTATCACGTATCAAGTTTGCCAGTGGGAAAGGAGGGAGGGATGCAAGTACAATGCAAGTGCAAGTATAAGAAGAGATTAAGAAGAGTAATTGAGATTACCAGTAAGTAATCAAGTAATTACCTCCCTGACTCTTAGTCTTGTACCAGCACTTACTTGTAAGATGTACCAGAGCAGTCATAGCAACGCAATTCCTAGAAAACAATACAGCTCTTAATTGATGCAATAAACGTTTTAGAATTCAATAGTCATTTGAAACAAACACACAGGATAAAACCATTCATCTAGTAAATAGCAGCTGCTAATACTTTCCATTCAAATTCCAATGATTGACTGTGTCCTACATTCAGCCTGTAATGGGAAACAAAAGACCCAATGTAGCTGCCTTACATACGTCCTTGACAGAGGCTCACATGTTTTTGCCCAGAGACAGCCAGTCCTCATGTAGACCTGCCCTGAAAGGATCCTGGCAGAATAGAATCTTGAGACACATACTCCATGCGTATTAAAGTTTTAATGCATCTGCTCAATGTTGAGGTTTAAGACCATGTCAAAACACACCAAAGATTACAGATAGGTTCTCCTGTCTGTAATCCTAAAATCTCATCAGATAAATCTGAGTAGCTCTTGCCATACCCAATGTAAGCAAGGATCTTCATTGGCAATAGAAGCAGATGAAAAAGATGAAGTAAGAAATATTCCCTGCTCTTGGTAAAAAGCATGAAAACCTGTTCCTAATCTTAGAATAAACATGTGTGGAAAGATCCTCAAATACAGGAGTGTAATTGACTGGGAACACAGTGCAACATACCTATGTGCTGATGTTATTGCTTCTAGAAAAAATAACTTGAGTCTGATGTTCATGGTTTATATCAGAGAGATAGTCAAAAGGAGGTGATTGTAATGCCTTAGGTACCAAAGGAAGGTCCCAAGAGGGAACCGTGGATTTGATGGGAGGGTAAAGCAAGGAAAAACCTTTTAGCAATCCACTGACCAGTGATTCCATTTTATCAAGACTCTACCCGCCCAACTACCTGGGGCTCCAATTGACTTAATTAAACTCCTTGGAACACACAAAGTAGAAAAAGCTAAAACTATTGAAACCACTTTGCAGGAATTGCATTACCCACTTAGGCTTACAATTAGATGCATCTAAAAATATTTCAGCACACAGTCAAAAAATGGATGCCCCTTCATGATTGCAAGTGTGTCTAGTAAATTGAAGCTGAGATTCTTGAACTGACAGAGATACAGAAGAAGAAAGTCTCAATCTTTTTAGACCTCTGCTCTCAACAGCGAGGCCGACAGACACGCCCTCTAACATATCACAAGAGGAAGAAAGTGGTTGCATTGCGGGCATGGTTGTACCATAAACACCAATTCTGGAATCCTGGACATTACCTGGAGTTATGAAAATCAACCATTCTTGACCAAAAAGGAGCTAGAAAGATGAAATCCACTGGCTACTAATGAAAATGAAATGGATTGCATTGAGGAGAGGAAGGCATACAAATGTCATCACGTCCATTCCTCAACAACCCTCTTTTGGGTATCTATAGAAACTTTGGCAGAAGTATATTTCATGAGCGGACTATGAAATCCACCTGAGGGGTTCCAAACTTTTGGCCTGTATCCTTGCATATATATAGAGCAGAACAATGTTGAGGGAAGGAGGAAATACTCTGCATAGAGTATCTACGACCACAATATCCATCTCCTGAACATTGGTTGATGAAAGATACATCAGATATATTTCTCCCCAATTGACTATCTCCTATGCTAGAGCTACCAGAGAGAGTGAACTTGTCCATGATTGTCTGTTGAGGTATGATTTGGTGACAACATTTTCTGCCCTCACAGGGACTACTTGATTCTACAATAAAAGAGAGAAATGTACAAGTGAGTAGTGCATCACCTTCATCTCCCGACAGGTTGAGGAATGAGACCTTTCCTCTAGAGCCATACTTACCAGAGGATCAGAGAGGATCAAAGTCTGCCACCATCCAGAGCGCCCTGCAGCTCTGGAATATTACATGTGGCTTGACAAGCATTAAAGCTAGATCTTCAAGACTGAACCTGCCAGGCACATATGATGTCTGTCCACAGCAAGGAGATAAAAGAAACAGGAAGCATAGTGGGCCTTTCCCTTGATCGGTTGCATAAGTAAAAGGAGAGGTGAACGTTGATGGGGAGAAGATTAAGCTTTTCCTTTATGCAGATCAAGTGGTGCCTGTTAGGCGGTCATGCAAGTTAAGTACTGGTACAAGAAAAAAAATAGTTTGAGGTGGTAATGTTCAATCCTAAAGTTATGGAAATCCCAACTCAGGCATAAACAGAATTTGAAGCTTTTTGACATTTAACGCACCAAGCTGATTTTCCCTATGAACAATTTTTGCTAGGTAATCAGTGCTGGAATTTGTATGTGGAAAACACTGAACATTCTGGGTTTAAAGCCCTGAACTGGGGAGAACATGCTGCTTTGCAGTGTTATCCTCATCCCACATTGCAGAATTCAAAATCATATTGCACCAGATATAACATGAACGCAGTTCTTTTCATAATTCCACATACCCTGTTACCATATTAGTTTACCGCTGGTGATAGAATGAGCACCTAAATAACAAAAGTCTGAATGATTAGGGTCCTGATTTAGATCCTGTCAGAGAGGAATCTATCCACTGTATTACAATCCTATTATGTCCTATGGGGATCATAATACGGTGGACAGGATATCCGTCACGTTTGTGACAGAGTAGCCCATCTGCTAGGATCTAAATCAGGTCCTAAGTTTCCTACTTTACATGCAAAGCGTTCAGATAAAAGGACTGAGTGCTATAACTATTTGTCTCACAAATTATGCCTTGTAAGCAATTCATTTTACTTGGCCAATATTAAATGTAATGTTTGACTTTCTCTAATGTCGTTCAGCAGGGTAACCTGCAGAACAATCTCATATAAATCATGCTCTGCACAAAAACCACAAACATAATATTCAATAACATTTCTTGTTTATGAAGGAAATTAATCAAACATCAATGCAAAAGGGAAAAATTCTTTCAACTGGGCCAGAAGCCATGAAGCTGCACATTTAAGACTCAATTTGCATCTGTTTCTGAGTACACTGGATGATCTTACGCAAGCCAAAACATGATTAGTTTGACCAGAAAGAGAGGCCTGGACAATCACGCCTGCAGATTAAAATTAGTATTGAGTACAATCTGCTAATACAGCAAATACTGTGCAACAATGCAAAGTTTATTCACCAGTATTTTGCATGACCTTTTTTCCAAGGCAACACGCTCCTGCAAAAGGCAGGAATAAGAGCGTATCGAAGATAGCAGAGAAGCACACATTTCATGATACAATAAAAGAAGAATAGCCTTCACTTTCTTCACATGGCAAAACATTTCACTCTCGTCCAGCATTTTACCTGTTTCCGCAAGACAGTTTCTGTGCGAACCTGTCTCCTGTGGGTGATTATCTAAAATGTTTGTCACATTATCACAGTAAATTTAAGTTGCAGAGGTTTCTCACATTCTCTCATATTTAGTGAATTAGCACCTTACTGTGTCTTCCCTTGGTGAAAGGATGTCACTTTTGTGTCAGAATATCACTGCCGGAAATCTTGCCTGTTTCAAATGTGATGGCCTAAATATTATTCTATTTGGTGTAGATTTTTTTTTTAACTCCAATGGAGCTATAGTTTGTTAATGATTTTTAGGACACAAAATTTATGTCAGACGATATTCTGGTACCACACTATTTCATCAATCTTTCAATTGTGTTTAAGATTATTTGTTTTCATGAATAAAGCATGCCTTAAAAAATAGCTCAGTGATTGATTAAGTTAGGATTAGTCAAATATTATTCATCTTTGTATGCAATAAGAGTGTGGCCATAACAGCAATTTGTTTTATTTCCCTTCTAGGTAAAGGACTAGTGGTGTTAAGCCATGGAAACAGTACTTTAGAAAGAAAGTGTGCTTGCATTCCAGGATATCACTTGAATCGTGATTATGAATTTTGTAAAAGAAATATTGAATGTGGTCCTGGATTTGGAGTTCATCAACCTCGTAAGATTTTTTTTCCTACAAAAAATATTTTTTTTAAACTATTGTAAAAATCAAGATACTAATCTGAATATTTAGTCGAAAGATTTTGACTGTCCTAATGATGATCATTTGGTAATTAAATTGAAACATCATCAACACTACTGCAAACGAACAAGGAACCATTACATTAACTGGAGGATTGCGCTTTGAAAATTGATTTAAATCAAATACCCAGCCCGATTGATTTGAACTTGGTTGGTTGTTACTAGTGCACAGCTTGAATCGCAATCCGTGTTGCATGTCTTTGTGTGATCATTGGAGGCACCAAGCATTTGTTTTTCACTTTTTGACTATTGTATATGTTATGAAGATTTATTAAAATATGTTTGTTTTGATTGAAGGATTTAGTGTTATAGTTCCTTACAAGTATTATCAGCACTGAACAGTTTCGTGTCTCTTAAAGAGATATATCTTGTGAATGAGTCCATAGTGAACTTATTGTCTTGCATACACATATGTACCCAGGTGCCTATCAGGGAAAGTTAGATTACTCTTGTTTGTTTGTATGTTTTGTATGTTGAGTTTAGAACACACACATTGTATCCCATCAGCAGCGTCTCTCAGCTCAATACAAGCAATCACATGGGCACTATTCTGTATACATAACTTTCGAGGACTTTGATGTCAGCATGCCCTGTGAATACCTCTCAGTAACGTATTTCTAACATTCTCCTGATCATGTCATATGATGGATGTTTAGAATGTTCCATTATTGAGCTGTCAAAGAATACACTCCACAGACGTGGGGCGCTGTTCATGAAGTGGTACAAAGTGAGCAAAGCCAAATTCTATCAAGTTAGATTTTTTTTTATGACGTGCCAACTTATTCCCCACCCAAAGATACTTAAATTTATCAGCATTTTATGAGCAAATTAAATACGGGCATAGCTTCATGGCATCTTTAACACCTTTAGAAACACTTACTCCATGAAAGGAATAGCTTAAATCCAAATCTAGACATTTGATCGAAAGTGTATCATGCTTGATTGACTAATTTGTTTTGGACCTTGTTGCAGGTATTCATGCAGTCAAGTTCCAATGAATGACTTGAATGCTGCTTCTAATGCAGATACATAATTGTTCCCTATGCAGCGTATTCCCTGGTGACATATATATAGGTTACTTTTGGGCCCTAGATACTACCGACAGCACTGACTGTGACCATGCCCAGTGAGTTGTGACAGTCGTTAGTGATTACTAACTTCCCGTGCCCACATGCCAACCGTCAGGTGAAATATTCTTCCTACTGATTCATCCAATAACTTGTCAAGGTGCCTTAGAATCAGTTCATATAGCATTCGGACCCTGGTTTGAGAAAAATATGACTCTTCCAGTGTAGTAGCCAACACACCATCAACGTTGGAAAATCCACGTTTTCCAAAAAAGCAAAACAGGTTCAGGTCTGTCATCCTCTAGCTGGCCAGTCCAGCCCTAGATATTATAATTGGTCCACTGTTTTTTTTTGTTTTTGATGGTTACATCTTGACTGTATTTTGCTGGAGAAATGGTGCATAATGCATATCTTTCTTTATATAATTAAAGTTATCCTTCTGTAAAATTTGTTAAGCTCATTTGCACATTTTGGATGTCTGGCCTACCCAACTATAATTGTTTATTTGCTTTTTAAATTTTGTAATTTATGTTTTTATAGTCTCTGAACGTACAGTGCTAATTCGGCACATGCTTTGATGACCTTTAAAGACAAGTTGTTTTAGTCCTTCTTAGGTACACTACAAGTTTACACTGCAAAAGGTTCAACCCTCATTTATTTTCACCGAGGTACATGAAGGTGTACCAAATATTTTGATGATTGTGGATTTCTGTTAGCAGAATACTTTTTCTTTTGCCTAACATTGTCTCATAGAATGTGTACAGAGATGCATTAGTTAATGCGTTTTCCTCTCATTCTGTTTCTCCTGTAGCAGGGAGAGACACAGACACTGTATGCAAGCCATGCCTCCCGGGCCACTTTTCCAGTATTAACTCATCTATTGAAAAGTGTCAGCCATGGACAAAGTAAGAGCATTTGTATTGTTTTTATTAAACGTGTTTTTAGTAGTGTTTGCAAAAAAGTAAAAAGCACTTATATAACAAATCCGATGCCAGCCACAACAACAATTCATAAGTCACCTGAGATAGATGAGCGTAGATTATTATGACTAAATACAGGCTCAGTAGAAATTCGCAGATATGTCACAGACATAAACATGATGCATATAATCTAGAAGGTGACCCCCGAATGTTTGTACAAAACTCAGCAGGGGCAGATGACATATCTTCAGTAATAACATAGATTGTTTTTTGAAGGATAAAGTTAGACAATCTGCAGCTGAGTTTGTATGTCCAGGAGAAATCCAGTGTCATTTTTATGAACTTCCCTGCCATAGTAGGTAGCAAGGTGCATTTTTAGACCTGAATACATATTCTATGGATCAAAATATGCTGAGTCCATCTGGATCTGATCTACATTGACACTGTGTATTAAAATGATACTACAAGTCACCGAGGACTCCTGTAACCATGGAGACAGGGCAACTGGAATTATGCGCGGGGAGGAGTGGCATGGGGGGGTCAAATCATGCAGCAGAGGTGAGTACATTATGCAGCAAGAAAAGGTAAATAATGTGGCATTGTGCAGCACGTGTTGATAGTATTATTTCATTATTTTGTCATTTTTATGCTTGTTAACACTGCCTGGGCACTGGTTGTACCTTATTAGTACTGGTTTAAAACTCAGATATAGAAATAATCAAAAGAAAGTTGACCAATCAACCTTTGCCTTCCATAGGGCCTTTCACTGAGCGGCAACAAGCGTCACTGCGTTTTTAGTAACTGTCAAACCATTTGAGCTAGAAACGATTTTTTATATTTTTTTGTTAAAATCTGCAGATCATGCAGCAGATGATGGATTATGTGTTAAATGCAACAAATCTACAATTATGCAAAAATGCTGTGGCCGCAGAATTGTATAATTTCAGTGACTCTGCATATAGAGGAACAAGGCTTAAGTCCAGGTTTTCTTTTGAAGGTCAAGGAACTCCCGGGTGATATTCAGTATCCTTACAGTGTATGATGAGGGTACTTTATTCCTTATAATACACTGACACACTAGCTCCCTTCCCACAAACTGATTAAATCCTTAGTGTGTTGTTTGTTCATATGAAAGAGATAGAATGTTTGCAAACACGACAAATCTGTAGTGCAAAATTAAACACACCAATATGTAGTGGAGTATTTGTTGCCAGAATATTTTAGAATCATTTTAATGTCAGATTTGAAACTACTCTAGCCCAGAATGTGTAGAATCTTCATAGAGAGGTGACTGGTTGTGTCACAAGTCTCACATTATGAAGAAATTAGAGATGGGTATTTATACAAGGATTACAGAAACGCATGTAAGATAAAGAAATTAGAGGCAGGCGTTTGTACAGGTTTTGCAGGCTCCAGTGTATTATAGCTTCATAACATTCACTGTAGGTTTTTAGGGCTAGTGCTCAAGCAATGTGCTGCTTCAATTTGCCCTGTATAGGAAGTGAGCTTCTGTTGGTTTCAGCATATGTATATACTGTACTGATGACCTAAACAGCCAACCATCTTAGATTGGTGGCCAGTGACATATGAGGATGAGATGACCATGCTCGTGTGGTGACCACAACACCGATGGCCCACACCTTTAGCAAGAGTGCCTTCATTCTTGAGATCTTAGTTTCAGGTCCAAGTGCATATCTGCAATTCCTGAAACAACAGAAGCCGTCAAATTTTTCCATAAGTGTCTATGATTGTAATTTCATGTACATAGAATTGCGGAGGCAGTTTTTCTTTTGTTCTTGTATTTCAGTGTTCTTTCCCATCTGCTTGGTCTCTTAGCCCCTTATGTTGATGCTCACAGATTGGTGGCCTCCATCTTGGGTCATGTCTTGGAGGCCCGTGCTTTTTGCTAAGTACAGCCCATTCTGTTCTGCAGCTGCCACCCATTTGGTGTAGCTAATATCACTCTTCCCTCTCTGTCCAGTGCCATAGGTCAACATCCAGTCATGCGACCCAATGGATCCTCCCTGCATGGTCTACCCCTACTGTTACATATACCCTACTCCCAGGGTGTCCAGTCTGGGCATTCAGGTAAAGATCCTGCCTTCAATAGAGGATAGAGCCATGCTCTTTGCCTCTGGGTCTTGCAGTGCACCTTGTGCCATGTAACTGGGCTTCATGCTAATGATACCCAGCACTCTCCCCACATGACCACCATGCTGAATGGAACCTCCATGCCCCACACTCTTTGCTGATAAGGCCACAGAACAGTTTCATAGAATAGTGCCCCTGGCAGTGTGAACTGACAAAAAGGCAGTGCCAGTCTATTGGCCTGGTATTACTTGCTTATTTTATGCACTGGGTAAATGCTGCTATACTCCTTTGGGATGTGTACAAATAACCAATAAAGAAAAGGTTATTACCTGACTGAAGCCATGTTTTTATGTAACATAAACTTATTTAACACCATGTTCCTTTGTTTTGAAAGCTGCACTGAGCTAGGAAAGGCACAGAGGGCTTCTGGGACCAGTTTTTCTGATGCAGTCTGTGAAAAAGCAAACTCAACAGCGGACACTGCAGCGACATTAACAGGTACGTGTCACCTGTCAATTAAAGAAGAACCCCAACTCAAAATAATTCTGACATCCTTAATTGCCCAGTAACAACCATATAAAGTAAGAGAGTAATAAAAAGATGTTTAAACTCCATCGTAAATGTGGCTGCAGTTACGCTTTTTGGGCAAGGGGTGCTTCCCCCTCACTTAAGGAAGTCAGTGTTGCCCTTATGTTGAAGTTTCAGCCTGTTCATGACTCATATCTGTCCTTTCTTTCTAATGAGATGGGAAGTTATAGAATAATCCCCCAATTTGACATCAAGTTTGTAATTCTACCTTTAATTTAGGATTATTTGTGGAAGTGTATTTTCTGATGTCTTAAATACTCTTTCTTTAAACACCCTAAGACTGGAATTAGAATAGTACATTACCTAGTCATTCAGTATTTGGGGTCATTCTGATTCACCCCTTCACTTTGTGGAGTAAGCATAAAGATACGGCTACTTTCATTAGGCATAAGTGTGTTGCAATGCTTTGCTGCCTTTTCAACAGGATTGATAGAAGTTTGGTTATGTATAAAAATAACATATTTTAAAGTACTTTTGTGCCTCCCTTGGCTGTCAGAAGAAGCATAGAAATATGGTTAGTGGTGTAGTCTAAATTTTAGTACAGCACCTCATGTCGCAAAGGTCATCAAAATGTGACAGTTTATGACTTATGTTAATCACAGTATTAATAGTAAAACGTAGAAGCAGCACCGGCATGCAATTTAAATGTGCATTTGTTTATATTTCAGAGTTTGACTTAGGTGTTATTTGAATTAAATCACATGTTAGAAAGATTAAATTGTAATGTGATTTAGACTCTAGACTAGCAGTGCATATTGAAAGAATATCTAATTTTTAATGGTTAATGAAATTAAAATGCGTACAAAAATGAGATAAATGCACTCCTCTGTTATACTCAATGAAATGAGTTAACAAAGCTCTTTCTTTGAAAATGAAATGTGTTATTTATATTAATTTTTATTATTGTTGAATTCATACGTTTGTGTATTACGTGTTTTATTACAATGTATTAATTTAATGTAATGTCATGATTTCTTACTTTATCATAAGTGAGGCCTGCACAGTTTGCATTTTGTGGCCATGTTAGAATGCTCATTCATTTCCTAACGTGAACTTTGTTTTAGGTTATGTTCCCTAGAGAAGACTAGATTTTGGTAAAAGACCCAATTGTTTGAGCATAGAGAGGATGTATCATATCACCCTTAGGAGTGGAATATTGTGGAGCATGGACTGATATTGTATACAATTGTTTCAAACTTGTGTGGAGTCACATGGATGGAAAATGTTCTTATGGAAAGCTTGGGAAAGAATGCATATGTTTCAACTTGGAGTTGTGTGATCGATCATTATTGGTTGATGCCCCTTTAATGTGACATGGACTGATACCTTTAGCGAATCAGAAAGCTTTGTGACTTTTGATATGACCGTGCCCAGCTGGACTTTGCTCAGATTTTCCAAATGCTGCCCTGATGCTTACAGACACCTTGCTGATCCCAGATGCTTGTGCTGATGAAGAGCCCCTGAATGCTGAGTCACTTGGAGAGGTATCTTCCTCTCTGCTTTTCCCCTTGAGATGTCCCTTTGAGGTTTAGAAATCTTTTTAATCCCCTTCAGAAGACTCTTGATCGAGCTTCTAATATGCAGACACTTTCCGTTTTATTAGACTTTTGCCCATCTTAGTTAGCAGTCTGAGGTTATCTTTTTCTAAATTATTTTTGCCCTTTTTGTGGTTTGTCTTTTGCCCACATGTGTTTCGTCCCACAAATGTATTCCCTTGATTTAACTAGCTGTAGGGTTTTTCATTGCCCAGCCTAAATTATGAATCTGTTAAATTGAATTGATTGATGATTGCTAGCTTTGAGAAGCACATGATTTCTATATTTCAGATAATTATTTTAATAATATGTATGTTTTTTCTTGAATTTTTATTTTGTTAAAGTTAGTTTGCCTGATCCTATTTTGTTGCCTTAGGCAACCCTTGATGATTATGTATCTTTATAATTTGGTATTGAGAATAGACTACATGACTTAGAGCTAGTGTTTGTAATGAATCCCATAACTTTATTTCTCAGTGGAGTTTTAATTCTGTGGCTATATTGGTCATTGTTGTTTAAATTAAATGGATTTGTATTGAAATTGTGTTTGCAGTTCTACCACACCACTTATTGGGTCCAAAGATCCATCCATCTCAATGAGCATTGATTCATGTGAAGGATGAAAATGCTCCACCAATAGTCATAAAAATATGGTATGTAGCTGTATGTCTTGCCTACCTTCCTTTTCTAGTAGGCATGAGAGAAATACATGAAACTTAAAACGGGAAGGGAGGAAGGATTGCATAAGATGGAATGAAGAGTAGTCAGTCTTGTATTTGTAATCACTGCATTCAGCAGCACTGACAATGGGCTCCTAAAATATAATTTGTGCCCCTGCATTTATTGCTTTATAAACTAAGGCCCTCATTCCGACCCTGGCGGTCATAGACCGCCAGGGCCGCGGGTGACGGAAGCACCGCCAACAGGCTGGCGGTGCTTCCTGGGCCATTCTGACCGCGGCAGTAAAGCCGCGGTCAGAAAACTGGGTCCAGCGGTTTCCCGCCGGATTTCCCCCGGTTGCCCAAATCCGCCATGGCGGCGCTGCAAGCAGCGCCGCCATGGGGATTCTGACCCCTTTCCCGCCACCCTGTTTCTGGCGGTTTTTACCACCAGGAACAGGATGGCGGGAACGGGTGTCCTGGGGCCCCTGGGGGCCCCTGCACTGCCCATGCCAATGGCATGGGCAGTGCAGGGGCCCCCTAACAGGGCCCCAGCATGCTTTTCACTGTCTGCCTAGCAGACAGTGAAAAGCGCGACGGGTGCAACTGCACCCGTCGCACACCTGCAACACCGCCGGCTCCATTCGGAGCCGGCTTCAGTGTTGCAGGCCCCTTTCCCGCTGGGCCGGCTGGCGCTACCTTAGGTAGCGCCCGCCGGCCCAGCGGGAAAGTTGGAATAGCCCCAGCGGTCTTCTGACCGCGGGCGGCCAAATGGCGGTTCCCTCCAGGCGGGCGGCAACCGCTGCCCCCCGGGGTCAGAATGACCCCCTAAGTCCTGATGGTAGAAGAAGGGTGGTATTAACACTTATCTGCAATTCCGGTTTCAGGACAAAAATACACACAAATCTGTTTTCTGCACATTTTCCCTCAAATATTCATTACCATAACACTCTAAATAGGCTTTCTCTGTTTGATATATCCATTGAGATAAAATTAGAGCATCGTATATATAAGAGAGCAGCACATTAGAATTAAGGCCACCCTCTCACATTGTCTTATCATGAAACACCCTTTGAATAGAGAAGTGGAGCATTGCAGATTAGTATTATGTGCATCTTGTCATATCGTTTTATCCTGACTATACACTTCCTTTGACAAGAGAAGCTGGCCATTTCACCTACATCCTGTCATATTGTCTTATCATGGCACCTCGCAACACATACTTTGACTAGAGAATCTTATCAGTGTGTGCCGTTAAGGCATCTGTTGAATGCACATACTTTAAATCAGTTAGAAATAACTTTGTGGACTGTGCTGGATTTCAGAGAATGTTAACCACTGTACAGCCCATAGAAGATATTTCAGTGGCAGAGGAAGAATAAATAGCATTTTTTCCTGGAACTCTCTAGATGAAGTGTATGGAATCATCCTGTCATTTACTTGTCTGGTAGGAACTTGGATCTACACACTCTCTGTCTCAAATCAGATGCTGCAGATGTGCATAAATTGAAATTTTTTCATCAGCAGTCTGATGGGCTTTTATTTTTTTAAGTAAGTTTGATGTAAAAAGAACTCCAACTCAAAATACAGTTGTGGTGGCTTTGGTGGCACCTTTGTAAAGGTTGCATATCACATCTATAAAAGTCTACATCAGTTACCAGCGTACGCCACTATAGCCTTTAATTCAAAATAAACCTCTAGTTAAAAAAAAAAAGTGCATAGGAAAATAAAAATGTCACCTTCAATAATGGCACAAAGAACCAAAGAAGGTTTTGGAATCTTTGTTTGTCAATACATCTGCATATGGATGCTTCATCTGGGCAGTCATTTGGCACTTATATTTGAATACTCTGCCTACCTCGCACACTCGGAAGGGGACAAATCAGGCTACCTATTGGTGTGGCTACTTAGATCGGAATCGCAATAGACACAAGCGATGGCACTTCAAGGTGCAGAATGGGCACTCACATACTCCCAGCAAGTTACTCTCCATATGTTTCATCATTACTACTGAAACATCTATAACTCACCACTTGATGTTGCCCTGCCTATGATAGCCACCTTTGTTGATGGAATGCATTTACTCGGCGCCGCTGACTGACTGTGATAAGATTGATGCACCCATCAGCAGCAATGCACTGGGCTCAGACAGTCTCCAGGACGAGTTCTATAAAATCTTTGCTGCTACCCTGGCACCTCAGCTGGGTGTGATAGATAATGAATCTCTGAAGGCCACTTGCCTCCCTGGTTCTCCCTGGGAGGCTATCTTGACTGTGATCTTAAAGCCAGACCGGGCACCTACTGACCCTGCCTCTTTTTTATAGATTCCAATGAGTGATCCTACAGCTATTCCATGCTGATCAGAATGGATTTGTCCCCTGGAGAAACACTTCCCTGAATATCCAACATCTGTATAGAATTATTAAGGCAATGCACTTCATCTGGCAAAGCATTTGACACACTACTCTGGGACTATCTTTTCTGGGCTTTGAATAGTTTTGGATTTAGAGCCTCCACGATATGGTTGGTTCGACTCCCATATGTACACTAAGGCCCTCATTATGACATTGGTGGTAAAAAACGCCTACCGCTGCGGCGACGGCCACCAAAAGACCGTCGCCGCGGCTACCTACCGCCCGCCATATTATGACCGTAGCTGAAATTCCATCAGAAAGCTGGCGGAGTTCCGGCTGCGCCCATGGGGGCGGACGGCAGTAAGGTGGCGCTGCTGCCAGCAGCAGTGCCACGCCAGTAGACCTCTGCAGACCGTATCATGACCCATGATACGGCCTGGCAGTGTTCTGCTGGTGGACTCTGCTGCTGGCAGCAGCGCCCCATCCTGTCTCCTGCCGGAGGACCCCTGCAAGCAGGTAAGTCGGGTGCTCCGACAGGGGAGGGGGGTGCTGTGTGTGGGGGTGTGTGTGTATGTTTCGGTGTACGTGCATGCGGGTGTGTGGCGTGTGGAATGCGTGTGTGCATGAATGGGTGTGAGTGTGCGTGTATGTTGTGTGAATGCATGCGTGCTTGTATGTATGTCAGTGGGTGTGGATGTGTGTGTGAATGTATGTATGTATGTATGCGTGGGTGAATGTGGGTATGAGTGTGTGTATGCTTGTGTATGTTGGTGCGTGAATGTGCGTGTATGTCGTGGGGGGGTCTGGAGTGGGAGAGATCTGGGGAGGGAGATGGGGGCGGGGGAGACCCCTATCAGTGACAGGGAAGCAATGGTTTTTGTGGCAGTAAGGAAGGCAGGGTCATACTCCCGTGGGTGGGACAGTGATGGCCGCCTGGCTGGAGACTGAAGTCTCCAACTTGGCGGCTGTTACCGCCCTGGCGGACGGAGTGGTACATTGGTAGTTTGACTTGAGCCAAATCACCAATGTCATATTTTGGGGAAGTGTACCGCCAGCCTGTTGGCAGTACTTTTCTCCAAAATACTGCTGTCCGCCAGGGTCATAATGAGGGCCAAAGTGATCCGGGTGTATTTCCAGGGGCACATACAGCACTCATTCTAGTACATAGAGGCACCAGACAAGATTGCATATTCTCTTCCCTCCTATTTGCACATGCCATGGAACCTCAACTAATCTGGATGTGGCAGGATAGAGGAGACTGGGAGATCCCCCACTGGTCAGACTCCACACAGTTTCACTGTATGCTGATGATATATTATTTTACAGCCAAAGCCACTGGGATGGGTGTCTCCTTGCATAGGGTCCATTATGACAAATGCTCCCTCTGTATGTAATGGGGCACCTAGCGGAGACCACGATGCTAATGCTGCCTCACCTCTTAACTTAACCACTTCACCAATCTCCCGGTGTTCCTTCCCTGGACATTTTTCCGAGCTTTGGACAATCTTCTCAAAGAATTTATATGGCACTTATCTTGCTGACTGACTGACTCCTCCACGTTATTTCCTAGCCTTTTGGTGAGAAGGAACAGGCAGAATAGAAAACACGTTGCATAACATGTTTTTACAGACAAATACTTGCATATTTAACGTAGCGGTGAAGCTAAGGCTAAACTGAATACAAAATGGAGTCTATAACTTGTGACCGCTAATGTGACGGTCGACAGCTAAGCCAAGTGCAAAGTGGCGTGACATAGAGTCAGTGGTCAAAACACAAATATCACTACACTCCGTCCTTTGACCAATGGCTCGTATACCCTATAGGTTTAAAATCAACTTTTTTCGGTATAATCGTTGCAAGCAAATTAGGAATACATTGTATTCAGCAACAAAATGATATAATAAGAGCTAATACCACAAGAATTCCACCCAAAGCTTTACGTAATTGTCCAAAATCAGGTAACCACTGAAACAACCATTACCACCATCCCTGATCCTCTTCCTATTTTACCCCTTTCACTTATGTATGTAGTGTGTCAATGTGATCCTGGATAGATGTAGAGTGGTCCAAAAGGTTAAAACAACACATGCCTTCAAATTCAGTAGAACCATGATTGTGTTTAGCAACAGGTAGTCTATGACAGCCCTGTTTTGTAATGCAGCTTTTCTAGTACCACGCACATCTAATACAAATTCAGATAAAGCAATAGAAGTATGGTTAATGTTTTTAACCATTAGACATGCTAACTTATTGATCATTCTGGTATTATATACAGCTAAACCAGGCACGCCTACAATAGAAAGACTTAAGCTTAGATACTCTGATTGGGATAATAATTGAATATCTGAATCACAATCGTCACTTAATTGCATAGTGTCTCTAGGATAGCGAATAAGTATAGAGTTAGATGGAAACATCCCAGGTGTGTAAAAGTACACGGTCCAGCTGTTATTTTAGCAGGAATGAAAGTAAAAGTAAGGTTTCCACACAAGAACAGCCAGCCAACTGGCAACTTAACATGTTTAATGTGACTGGCAGCAGTCACTAGATGATGACAAGCCTTGTGATTTGACATGTTTTTACACCGTTGTTCGTTTGGTAAAAGCACAAAACTCTGTGTCTCCACGGTATGTTTTGAGAAGTTGATGTTTTCTTTTCTAAACACAATTGAATGCATTTTCCAACATCACAAGAATTGCAGGACATGTAGTAACACACGTCACTGGTAGTACTGTTGTATGTAATTATCTGAGTGAGATTGTCCCACTTCTCATCGGTTGTTTCCTGACAGTCCCTGCAATACTCATAGGGACTGAAGTGGGTTTCCACATCATGTTCTTGCACATCTTTATCCTGGTTAGTGGCATTAAAAATTTCGAACAAAATGCTTCTTGGTGTTGGTATGGCGATTAAACACGTTGACAAAACATCCACAGTGCTTCTCATAGCACCCATGCAGAAGTCAGATCTGTTGAGCATGGTCTGAACCAAATGAATCCAAATATTGTCATTCAGATGCAGTAAAGGTGTTGCGCGATGTGTTCGATCAGTCAGGTTTAAGTGGAAGTTGGGGGTGTTAGGTCTTTCCCGACCCCACACACACACACCCAAAAGGAGACCATACGGCACACTCAAGGCAAAGGCAAGCTGTAGTATGATCAGTAAAAGAAACAAGTATGATCATTCTCGCAAATAACATTTATCAGCTGGTATATGTTCCCATTTTTCCTTTCCTGGTTTCATGATCAGCAGGCCATTATTGGGGCCCTTTGCTATCATTTCTACAGGTTCTGGAGGGCCATTTGGGGATTCCACCCACACTTTAGCACCAGGGTTTTTGTCAGTTGAACCAAAACCTCCCTCCCCACATACAGTAAGAAGGGCTGGGTCGGTCTCCTTTCCCACCAATCCTCCATACACTGGAATTGTGGCAAGCTGGGCAATTCTGTCACCGATCTGTATGAAAAAATCAGCTTCTCCACTATTCAACAGAATAATTTAGATTTCTCCTTGGTAATCTGCATCAATCACTCCCCCTAAAATCTGAATACATTTGAGGGACAACCCAGATCTGGGAGCAATCAATCCAAAATGCTCCAGGGGAATCTGTACTCCAACACTGTCTCACGCAGTGCCATGTCTCGTGGTTTCAGTCTGTAAGCTTGTAAAGCATGTACGGCAAGACCTGCAGATTCGGGTGTGGCTCTGTAAGGAGCTAAAGCTCCAGGTTTTATTTCCCAGTAAGTGATGTTATTGGTGGCTACATGTGGTTGTATTTGCAAAGATGGAGTTAACATTCACATCTGGGGTATTTCAGCATTTGTTAACGGTCTGTTATTCAAAATATGGAGGGCTTCATTTAAATGCTCTCTCCAGTTTTTTAGAGTCCCTTCAGATAATTTTTGCAACAGAGCTTTCAGTAAGCTATTCATTCCCTTAATCAGTCCTGAGGCTTGTGGATAATAAGGGATCTGATAAATCCACTCAATATTGTGCAGAGAACAGTAGTCCTGCACCAATTTGCCTTTGAAGTGTGACCCATTGTCACTCTGGACCTGGAGTGGTACTCCATAGTATAACATTAACAAGTCCAAAGTTCTGATGGTGTTTTGCTGAGTGGCACGTTTATAAGGGACAGCAATCAGGTACCCAGAGTAAGTGTCCAATAAAGTTATTATTGACACCCGCGACTAGTCGGTAGTGGTCCAATGTAATCAATTTGCCATATCTGTCCTGGTAACCTTCCTCTCCCCAGTTGACCTTTGACTGATTACGGGACAGAACTCTGTTGTGTGTGCTGACAAATAGGACATTGCTAAATCCGAGTTTTTAGCAAATCTAGGGGAATGTTCATCCCTCTAATCTCTTCCCACCTGTAAGTGGCTTTTTCTCCCAGGTGTCCACATTTTTGGTGCACCCATTTAGCCATCAAGTCAGAATTCTGTGTTGCCACTTCTGTCTCTCAGAGTTTGACGTTGTCATCTGCAAGGGAATTGAACCAGCGTTCTAATGAGTCAATGGGACAATGAGCATCCACGTGATAGACAGTAACTGTGCTTTGTTCTAGCATTTCCCAAATTTCTTGCCACAACTCTTTGCCCCACACCTCCTTTGAATGGATAAACCAGTTATGTGCATGCCATGTGGGAAGCCAAGTTGCTAACCCATTGGCAGTGGACCAAATATGTGTAAATATGACAAGTTCCAGGCAGCTCTTGCTTTAGAGTCTGATACCCAGCGTACAACTCTGCATATTGGCTACTTTTCCCCTCTCCTGTGGTGGTCAACAACTTTTTGGTAACTGTATTATATGACACCACTTTCCAATGTCTTGTGGTACCCACGTATTTGGATGAACCATCAGTAAACCATACATGCTTCCTATCCTTAGGAGACAAGTTTTCAAATGGCGCACCGCATTTCACTGGTGACTCTTTTACCTGTTGTACCTCCTGCACCCTCTACTCATCCTGTACAGGGGCTTGTGACACCTGTTCATGTAGGGCTGCAGAGCCTGCCGGTCCTACCCGAGCCCTGTCTTGTATGTACCATTTCCAGTGTATGATACTAGCTTCTTGTGCATGTCCTATACAGTGGGATTTAGGTGAACTCAACACCCACTGCATGATTGGTATTTCAGGTCTCAGAAATACATTGTGACCTAGTGTTATTTGCTCAGTATCCACTAGAGCCAAATAACAGGCCAAAAGCTGTTTTTCAAAGGAGTATAGCGTTCCCCAGAGTCAAGTAGTTTTCCAGTCCAGAACCCCAGAGACACCCTCATCCTGCCTTGTTTTTGCCTCATACTCCAATTTGCATATTGTCCCTGAACAGTGACATGTAACTCAATGTCTCCCTCCTGCACTAGCCACAAGCCTAAAGCCTGTTGAATTACTTCTTTTGCCAAATCAAAAGCACATTGCTGCTCTTCACCCCATTCAAATTCAGGTTTCTTCCTTGTCACTTTGTACAGCGGGGCCCAGATCTGACTCAAATGAGGGATGTGCTGTCTCCAAAAACCAAACAACCCAATAAATCTCTGTGTCTCCTGCTTAGTGCGGGGTGTGGCAAACTCGAGAATCGTTTGCTTCGCTTGTGGTAATTCCTCTCTGTGCCCCTGATTCCACTGAATGCCTAGAAACTTCACATTTTGAGATGGTCCTTGTGTTTTATCTGTGTGAATCATCCACCCCTTACTCTGCAAGAGTTCCACCACTCTCTCCAACTGAATCTGCACCAGTTCTTCTGTCTCGCCCTGAATCATCACATCATCAATGTAATGGGTCAATTGCACTCCTGGAATGACAGATACTTCATCCAGATGCTCTGCCACCAGCCGGTGACAGATAGTGGGACTATGTATGTAACCCATTGGCAAAGATGACATACGAAACTGTCTTCCACCATGTGAAAATGAGAATTGTTCATCACATTCTGGCACCAAAAGTATAGGGAAGAACGCATTGGCAATATCAATGGTGGCATACCAGGTTCCTGTACGTTTCTGTATTTGTTCAATCAAAGTGATAGTGTCTGGGACCGTGGCTGTCAAAGAGGGTGTATGTTTATTCAGCTCGTGATAATCAATTGTCATTTTGTACTGCCGTCTGGTGATTTCACCGGCCAGAGGGGATTGTTCTATTCACCAGTAGTTGGAGCTATCACACCAGCCTCAATCATGTCTTTTATGGTTTCACTTATATCATCCTGCCCTCCTGGAATACGGTACTGTTTCAAATTAATTAATTTAGTTGCCAGGGGCACCTTTACTGGGGGAAATTTTAAACGACCCACTCTCATGGCTGCCCCTGAAATGTATCTTTTTGTTCCAGATTGATAGCAACCATCATCTAGATACAAAGTAATTCCTTTCAAAATATCAGTTCCCAATATGTATTCTAAAAGAGACACTATCAGCACAGTATATTCTCTTTTTGGTGTTCTCCCTATTTTCATTTGTACGGTGGTTTGCACAGCGGGGGTCTGCCTTCCCCCCAACCCTGTGATGGTGTAGTGCGGTCTGTTAAAGTTCCTAGGGTTTCCATAAATCAAAGAGGCCTCCACCCCGGAGTCAACTAAGGCTCGTACTTTTTGCACATTTTTGTGTTTCCAATGTATTTCTAAATTAACATGAGGTCTGTTATCTTGACAAGCCCAACTTTGTACCGGAGCTTGGCCAGTTTCCTAGTCTGATTTAAACCTGTCAATTTTGCCAAAGTGAGGTCTGGATATATGCTTTCATATTTGCGAGCAGGCTCGCCCCATCCCTGTTGTCAAAAGTTAAGCAGTCACTCTCCAGGTTTTCCTCCCTCTCTCGTGAGGAAACATTCCTCTCCCTTTCTTTTCCTTCCCCTGATAACTGTGACTGGCTCTGCTTTTCACGTTTGTTATCTTGCTTGTTTACCTCTCTGCTGCCTTCCTTATGATCCAAACTCCTTTCACGGTACATCTCCCACAAACAAGCTTTTGGTATCTATCCCATCAATCTGCTTTTTCTTGACACCATCTTTTAGTAACGCTGTAAACATGTCTCTCCTGGACCCTGTGCTGTTATCTGTGCGACCCTCAGATCTTGAAGATCTCTTGAATTTATCCCATTGTCCTAAATCCCCTAACTCTCTGACAGCCTCTAACACGTCTTTTAAAGCCTGCCCTGTCTGATTAATTTGGAGAGTCATGATTACTTGTTTGTAGGCTGGCGGAGCAAGGGCAAATAATTATGTTGCGCACTGAGACAGCAAGTCGTCCATCTAACAGATGGCAGTTTTCGTACTTTCCTCTTTAAGTCTCTGCATTGCATCTCTTAAGGTATACCAGGGCTAATCATTAGGCGGCCAATCTGATTCTGTAGGGTACTTGTAATTGCACCCCTCAGATGCCAACTGCAGCAGAGTGATTTGGTGTGGACCCTGAAAACATCTAAACTGTTCCTGTACGAGGAGGTCTGTGCTTAGAGTACAGAATTTAGAAGAGTCCCCTGTATCAAGCATTACACCCAAAGTGCCACAATCAAACAATCGCACCATCCAGGTAAGTACTGACTACCATCCAGGTAAGCACTGACTCTCCCACCTGTTGCTTAAATCTATCTATGATATCATTGACTTCTTGCTGTGTGTAATCTTCTAAGAAATTCATGTCAATCCCGCCGGATTTTGTGGTGTGTGCTGCAATTTTTGTCTAAATATTGGTTGTGCACGCACCACATTCTGCTCCTCTAGGTCCCCCTGTCCCCCAACTTTTTTACTCTCCTCATCACTAGAGTTTGAAAGATCACTGCTGGTCCAAATGTTAGTATCCCAAGACAAATCTGGGCACCAGTCCAACCAGCAATAGCAGTGACTAAATTAACCTTTTTCTGATTTATCCTTCCTCTACCTTTACGATATTTGTTTTCAGCTACTTTGATTGCAGCACGTTCTGCGATGGTTTGCTACGTGTCTGCCTTATCTTGCAATAATTTATTCTGACAAGATAACATGGTTGCAGTATTTTTTGAGTCAACAAACTTCTTTTCTAACTGTTTACATTTTTCATGCATTTTTCTGTAGGCAGCCAAAAGTATCCACCCCCGTCTGCCAAGAACTGAAAGATAATTCCCTTCAACCAGTACTTTTCTTAAGCAAGACAAAATATCTGCTGGTTCTGCTCCATTCAAACATTCATCCCAACTCTCCGATAAACCAGCCAAATGTGAAAATTAATTAGCTAATACATCACAGGGTGTCAGGTGCCATCCAGGAATTTGAAAAACACTCTGTCCACACATGTTTTTAGAAGCAGATGCTTTAGTTTTCTTACTAAACATATTTTTACTTTTAAACGTACACTTTCAACTTATAACACCTTCCACTCAGCCGACTACACCAATGTGTTTTGCATTACTGCTGACTGAGCAAAAATACACTCACTGAAAAAAGTCAAAAAGAATCTCTGGAATGCGCTTCTTAGTCTGAAGAAGACATTTAATAAATCACTTTGCAAGGCTCATGAAGGAAGGTCAGTACAACCGAAAGTGCACCTTTAAAATGTGCAGCAATAAAGTGAGAACATGTACAAATAATCTTCAAACTATAAACAGCAAATATATACATGCAAAGATACAAATACCTATATCAACATATATATTCATACCCAAAGCAAAGCAAATAATTAGTAAAAATTCATCACTATGGGGCACAGTTGCTCCTTCATCCTTCTCATGCCAGCAAGTCGTTGACCCCTTTTCGACTGCAACTAGAAAGAGACATCTACCCTCACGGGAAATATATCAATATATCAGGCATTCAACGTCTCAATCCTGATTGGGCACCTTGCGCATTTCCCAGAACTAGTGGAACACTGTGATCTTAATGCAGCTGATTCCTTACTTACGGACTGATGAGGAACATCCTCAGATGGACCTGGTCCATAGAGGACCCGGAACCACCCACGCACTAATTGATGAACTCTCAGCATACCTTGGGAATGGGTTGCATGCTTATTTCTTGGCTTAATAACGCTTTGGTGTTATAAGAAACCACACGGGAAACCTGAGAGGGGGGATTTGGCAGGGCCCTTCATGAGAGGGAATGAATTTAGGTGCTAGAATTACTACAGAAAGTCTCCCATAATGCTCAGCTGAAACTTATACAGTTTTATATCCTCCATAGAGCTTACCTTTCATTGGCACGCTTCAGTAGCATTTTCACAATTACAACTCTTCGAAAGGGCCCACAACCCCACCTCAGCACCTTACGGTGCTAATACTGCCTCCTGTGTCCTGCCACTTTACGCCTCACATTGAGACTTTGATTTCGAATGCCAACCTACTTCCCCCACCGGCGGAAATGATACCCTAGCTGGCTGGTACACTAAACTCGCTCCAAGCCAATTGGCGTAGACTGTATTCACTGCCTTCCAAGATCTGTGTATGTGAAATTGCTGCTCGCAACAAACGCAATTGTTATCTTACACTTTAATGTATGTTGTTTATATAAAATGCAAATACAAATATTTATACGGAGGTTGCCAAGGAGATGAATCCAACCAATTTGGGGCTTAAACGATGTCTGCATTACTATCATTTACTGATGAATGGGAACACCATCAGCAGCATCACAAGTTGGTGAAACCTGAATGACAATTATGGGGGTCATTTTGACCCCGGCGGGCGGCGGTTGCCGCCCGCCTGGAGGGAACCGCCATATGGCCGCTCCGCGGTCGAAAGACCGCGGAGGCCATTCTGGCTTTCCCGCTGGGCTGGCGGGCGACCGCCAGAAGGCCACCCGCCAGCCCAGCGGGAAACCCCTCCCCACGAGGAAGCCGGCTCCGAATGGAGCCGGTGGAGTGGGCATGTGCGACGGGTGCAGTTTGCACCCGTCGCGTATTTCAGTGTCTGCTAGGCAGACACTGAAATACACAGTGGGGCCCTCTTACGGGGGCCCCTGCCGTGCCCATGCCATTGGCATGGGCACGGCAGGGGCCCCCAGGGGCCCCGCGGCACCCCCTACCGCCATCCTGTTCCTGGCGGGCGAACCGCCAGGAACAGGATGGCGGTAGGGGGTGTCAGAATCCCCCATGGCGGCGCAGCAAGCTGCGCCGCCATGGGGGATTCCAAGGGCAGCGGTAAACCGGCGGGAGACCGCCGGTTTACCCTTTCTGGCCGCGGCAGAACCGCCGCGGTCAGAATGCCCTTTGGAGCACCGCCGGTCTGTCGGCGGTGCTCCCGTGGCCGGTGACCGCCAGGGTCTGAATCAGGCCCTATGTGTTCCTGATAACTTGTGTGTGGCAAGAATTGGCATAACGCCCATGAGACAGATATACCTCTGTATTCCACAAACAACAAATCAAGAGTTATACAAATATATCCATCTAGCAGTGGTGGAGCAGTCCTGCCAGGACCGTAGCAGAGAACCATGCAGACTTTAAATTTCCACCCTCATATTCAACCTAGAGCCTGTGAATATCTGGGAGACATGGGAGACTTAGGGGCACCTCTTGGCATTATGGAGGAGGCCCCATTATTTTGTGTTACGCCTCTGTGTGCTGGTAACACAGTCATTGCCCTTACCGCATTTAGCAGAAATACTTCTAAATGCCAAGATCAACACATGTTGAAAATAACTAATTGTACTCCCTTACTGCTACAATACCTAACCAGCCAACCCTAAGCTCTGCCAGCAGTGAATGCAGTCTGAATGTTTACACAATCCGGTTTTAAATGTAAGTAAATTCCCCCAGGAGTAATGCTAAAACCCTTCACTGCCCAAAACAATATGTTAAAAGAAACGGAATACAACATATTTTGCAATGTAAAAGGGAATCAACTGTACTTAAGTGTGTATTTGTGATTAAGGGCCTGATTCTAACTTTGGAGGACGGTGTTAAACCGTCCCAAAAGTGGCGGATATACCACCTACCGTATTACGAGTCCATTATATCCTATGGAACTCGTAATACGGTAGGTGGTATATCCGCCACTTTTGGGACGGTTTAACACCGTCCTCCAAAGTTAGAATCAGGCCCTAAATGTGCATCACTGTGAAAAAGAATGAGGCATCTGTGATTGTGGAATAGTTTAGTGGCTCAGACTGGTATATGCTGATATAAGGTCCATTTATAAGACCAGAGGATGACTTCACAAATAGGTAGAGTTAGAGTTTGGCGGACATGTTGCCCCATCATAAATGTTACAGAGCACTCTGTATACCAAACCAATGGTCAGCCCGCCCTATTGAGGGTAAGGAAAATGGCTAGCTTTCCGTTAACGAGCCTTGGTTGCCTCTTACAATAGAAAGGTTCCTCCCAAGGTCCGAGGGAGTAGGTACCATCCAATAAAGGGCATTACACCACTCTCCATATTTAGGGTGAATGGTGTGAAGCGGATGAAGGTTTGTCTATTGTATGAATGGTGGAGATTGTGTTAGTAAAATTTTAGATTTAGATGACATTGTGCATTAAGGAGATATTTGTGGTTCTTGGTGAGGTCTGGCAGCGACAGCCAGAAAAAAAAATAATAATAATCCACACACCTAGGGAAAGATCTTCCCTGGGTAATGGGGTCATTAGTTATTTAACAAACTCCCAGTTTGACAGTCAGTTTTTGAAAAAACAAAACTTTGGGTAAGTTTGATGAATGACTGTCAAAACTGACAGTGGCTGTTCACCAAACTTATTGTACCTTTACAGGAACTGCCATGTCGGTGGTTTTTATCAAGGTACGGAGATCATCTCTGAGCTGGCGCTGATCTCTGAATTTTGTGCACAGTAATCCATCAACATAGTGGACGTTATGCCCTCCTCTACCGTTACAGAGTGTACTCCATCTGCCAAACTCTAAATCAGGCCATATGGATTTCGAAACCTTCAACAGAACAATTGAACATAACAGTACAGTGAGTACCTATGCGTAATCAGCGGCCCAATATATGTATACCCGAGATATAGTCCATCATGTATGTTGTTGGTGTGAGCCTGTCCTTCTATCCAATTACAAGTTTTCTTTTACTGGAAAATGCCGGTGTACTGTTATGGCTGTAATGATTTCGCTGTGGTGAATGTAATCTCTGAAAATGCCAATAAAATTGCTTATATAATGCTTGAAATAAATATGATTGACTTTAGTAAAATGGCGAACTACATTAGCCAAGAGCCGTACAATACCAGGATGCAGATCAGTTTGCTGGATTTCACATATTTGTCCTCTTTTTTCTTACAGAAGGATATACGCTCATCCACATTTTAGTTGTTTTGCTTCTTTTTGCCACTGTGGCATCAGCAAGCACTGTGGTCCTCATCTGCTGCAGGAAGAGAGTTAAAACACTGACAGGTACAGTGCTCAAGTGCGGACATTTTAAAACTAATGACAGAATGTCTTTATGTGTGTATGTGTGTGTGTGTCTGTATATATATATATATATATATATATATATATATATATAGAACCCAGTGCTAATAACTTTGGTGCCACTTGACAAATCTTCACAAAACTTTTCCCCAAAAAAGTTCATCTACCTCAGCTTCATCCTGGAACATTTTGGGATGATCTTTGAAGCAAAACCAGAAAAGGGGGGTTCAAAACACAATGCACTGAGTGTAATATGCTAATTATTATCAATGTTGGGGGAGCATCATGACAAAGTCATGGCCTCTTCTCACACTCACAGTGGTAAAAAATAGTATACTAAATTCTGCACATCTATAAATGCACTGTATCCTAATCATCAAGATAATCATCCATAGCCTATGTAGTCAGATTGTGCTGAGGATCTGTTTCAGCGCCTGTTTTTATAACCTATGCACATTATAGAACAACAGTGCACAATCCATATAGCATAATATTCTATTTATTTGCCATTCTTGAGGAAATAAGGCTAGCATGACCTACTCAATCCTTGGCCTCTTGTGAATCATAGTTCATCAGTCTTGCTTGGTGAAACTGATGGCCAAGGTTGCTTTGCTTGTTTTAACTGCCATGTCTCTGGATTCCCATAACAGTGGCGTTGCATCTGTCTGTGTTACATGTGTTATAAATCGCGCCTCCAACATTGCACAGTTTTTTCATCAAAACTTTTATGCATATATTAAATTGATATTATCAATGATGTTATTAAAATTGTCATTAGTGCTGTAATTTGTTGGATAATTAGCAGTGCATGGCAAGGGTGGGAGTGTTAGTTACCTTAGGGCATGAGTTATAGTTACTTGAGATAACTCTAACTATAACAGGTGAATTTCTGTGGGTTTGTACCCTTAAAATGTGAGCCTAACTATAACGAGCCTGTAACCTTTGGTTTTTTAAGTGAATTTCTATGTTTTTTTTAATCCTATTTCCTAACTATTAGGTCCCTGTAATCTTTGGTTTTTTTCCTGCAAATTTCTATGTTTTTTTAACGCAAAGTAATTGTCTACCTTAATATACCTTAATTCAACCAAGGCTGCACACAGCCTTTGGTTGTCCTTGGCTGAAGTTCGCCGCAGGGTCTGCGGCCAACCCCCTATAAACACTCAACCTTACGCAGCACACGGTGATGTGTGGTAGGGCTTCCCACAGGGCCAGAAGCCAGGCACTGCAGCCAACTCCCCTAACCACCCACCCTACGGTGTGGAAGGCTTTTGGCCATGGGTAGCTGGAGTGGTCCACAGGTCCGCATGGCTCTCCCTCCCCCAACTGATTTTGGCTCTGGAGACCCTACCCCCGGGGCCTGGTCTTCTAAACTTTTTTGGGGGGGTACGTGGCCCCCCACTTCCTGGCCAATATCCACCCTGGGGACCCCATCTCCCAGGACCTGGCATTAATATATGTATTTTTTTGAGGAAGAGGGCCACATGGCCCCACTCCTAGGGCCCATCTTGGCCCCAGGACCCCATTCCCCAGGGCCCAGCCTAAACATTTTATTTTTGCATTTTTTGGGGGCAGGGGCAATGTGGTCCCCCTCCCCGGGCCGACCTCAGCCCCGGGCCCCCATCCCCTGGGGCCTGGCCTAAACATTTTATTTTTTGTGGTGGGAGAGGGGTTGCATAGCCCCCCTCCACAGCCTAATCTCAGCCCTGGGGACCCCATCCTTCAGGGCCCAGCCATGCCACCTTACGGGACAGCTGGGGGAGCATGAAGGCCCCTGCGGTCTCCGCTGGCTCCAGGTCTTCTCTGGGAGCCACCGTTGCTGTCACAGAGAGATAGCTACTATACATGCAGCTCCTTCTCTGTGAGAACAATAGTTTCCTCTGTTTCCCTGCCTGCATCTCTGCACCACCAAGTCACAGCAAACACTCTGCTCTGCCAGGTGGGCCCCCACGTTTGATTTATTTGAAGCCCAGGGGAGATGGCAGTCCCTGGGCCGGGCACCCTCGCGTTACATTAGATTGAAGCCACAGGAAGGTGGTGGTCCCTGGGCCTGAGGAGGACCAGGGGACCAGGGGGACCCGTGATTTATTTGTTTGAACCCCTAGGGAGATGGCTGTCCCCAGGGCTGTGTGTGGGAGGGGTGACCCGGCCAACCCGAAGGCCGCTCCTTTTTTTTTTTTTAGTGGATCTGCCGTGGCTCTCGCCAATTATTATTTTTTTGTGCTTTTTTTCTCTGGATGGAGGGTCCTCTGCGATCCCAACACCAGAGCTAAGGGGTCAGGGTGTTCCTTGTTGAAGGGTTGACAGCCAATCTGATCTTAGCACGAGATCGGGAGGATTTGCAAAGCCTTCGCATCTGTATATATGTACAACTATGGTTTTTCATTAAAATTTCACAAAAATAGCACTTTCTGTACCAAGAGCTACCTTTCTGCCAAATTTGGTGCAATTCCGTCTAGTGGTTCGGGCTGTAGACCTTTTCAAAATCACAATGGAAATTAACAATGGAAACACACCTTTTTTGCCCCCTTCCCCACCTTTTTCTCGGCCCCCACTTGACGGATCACCCTAAAACTTTCCATACAGGAGCTGAGGTGACTGTTGAGTTTTTTGGGAAAATTTTGTGAAGATTTGTTAAGCAGCAGCAAAGACATAGGCAAGTCAAAAAACACTTTTTCTATAGAAACTAGGTCCTACCTATAACTACTAGTGGTGACCGCCAGTAGGTAATATATGTGTGTGTGTGTATGTTTGTGTACAGCATCTGTCTGGAAAGTTTTGGATTGATCCGTCAAGCGGGGACCAAGAAAAAAGGGGGTTCCCAAAATGCTTTTTCCCCATGCATTTTTCCATAAGGATTTTGAACAGGAGTTACGCCTGCACCACTGGACAGAATGACACCAAATTTGGCAGAAAGGTAGCTCTTGGTCCAGAAAGTGACCTTTTTGTTATTTGATGTAAATCCGTTCAGTAGTTTTTGAGAAATTAAATAAAAAACATATTTAACCCTCTCGATCTCAAGCTGAGATCTGATTAGCTGCCAAGACTTCAACAAGGAAGTGTTGGCAGCCATGTTGGGACTTGGTTTCACCTGAGTCTCAGAAAAAAAGATTTAAAAAAAGTAAAGGGGCCAGTGTGGGTACACCCATTCAGATACATTGCACAGCAAAAAAGCATTTTTTTTAATTCTTGGTGGTAAATGCTCTGCCTTACTGTGAGCAGAGGTTTCCTCTGTTTCCCTGCCCATGAGATGAAGGCAGGGAAATAGAGGAAGCATTGGACTCACAAAGGAGGAGTGGCCTTAGCAGCTCCCTCTCTGTGACAGCAATGCCATCTCCTGCAGGAGTTGGGTAGCCGGCTGGAACCGCAGGTGCCTTCAGGCTCCCCCTGCGGCTATCAACATTGTGACTGGGTGCCCTGGGGGGCACTTAGGTCACATGGCTGGGCCCTGGGGGATGGGGTCCCTGGGGATTAGATTGTCCCTGGAGAGGGAGGCCATGTCCCCCCTCCTCCAAAAAATTAATAATTAGGCAAGGCCCCTGGAGATGGGGTCACTCCTACAGGAGGTGGGTAGCCGGCTGGGACCGCAGGTGTCCACGGAGTCAAGATCAACCATGAGAAGAGGGGCATGCAGATCTGCTACCAATTACCCCTATGTATGGCCAAAGGCTGTGCGCAGCGCAGAGTTGGGAGGTTATAAGGGATGGCCTCAGACCCTACTACCAACCCCCCGGTCATGTGCAGCATGGGGTTAGGTGTTTATAGGGGTTGGCCCCAGTGCCTGGCAGTGGTTGGATTAATGTATAGTAGTGATTCTGGGGTCCTGGGGGATGGGATCTCCCGGGCCAAAATCAGCTAGGGGAGGGGGGCCATGTGACCCCTCATCCCCCACCACAAAAACAAATTTTTGAAGGCTGAGCCCCAGGGGATGGGGTCCCCGGGGCTGAAATCCATAGGGGAGGGGGGCAATGCGGACCTGCGCCAACTGTAACTGTCCATGGCCAAAGGCCTTGCGCAGGGTGGCAGCCCTACCACGCATAGCTGTGTGTTGCACAAAGTTGAGTGGTTTTAGGGGGTTGACTGCAGGTCTGGTGGCCAACTGTCGCCACATTCGGCCAAAGGCCATGCGCAGCAGTGGTTGGATTAACATATAGTAATGAAAATTACTTACGTTAAAAAAACATAGAAATTCACTGAGAAAAAACAAACAAAGGGATGTTATCATTAGGAAATAGAATTTAAAAAAAAAAAAATCACTTAAAAAGCCAAAGGTTACTGGGACGTGATCGTTCGGCTCACATTTTAATCGTACAGAACTATAGAAATTCACCTGTTAAAGTTATCTCAAGTAACTAGAACCCCTGCCCTAAGCTAACTATAACTCACGCTCTCACCATGCACTGCTAATTGCCCCACAAATTATGGCACTCAGAACATCTTTGATAAATCATTGATAATATCAATGTAATATTTGCAGTTAAGTTTTGGACGAAAAGCCTGTGCATGGCAGAGGCGCATGTCATAGTTACCGCTGGGCATGACTTATAGTTACTTGAAATAACTTACTAAAACAGGTGAATTGCTATGGTTTGGTACGTTTAAAATGTGAGCATAACTATTATGTTCCTGTAAACTTTGTGTTTTTAAGTGAATTTCCATGCCTTTTTAATTTTTATTTCCTAACTATAATGTCCCTGTTACCTTTGGGCTTTTCAGTGAGTATATATATATATATATATATATATATATATATATATATATATATATATATATATATATATACACACCTTGTGAACCCTAAAAAAACTCTTTACTACCCTTTATCTCTACCCATCCTTGCACACTAAAAAAAAGCCCCCCACACACACATCTGCGTGGGACAGCTGATGTATGGTAACTAGCGCATGGTAAAGTTACATAGCGCTTTGATGTCTCCCTTAATGTACCACAAATGGAGTGACTAAGTAAATTGCATTTTCAGAAATGTAGAAAGTCAATATTTTGGTTTGTTCTCAATGTTACAGCCTATTAAAATAAATTGAGACTTGTAGGTGCCGGCAGGAGGGTGTGGTTGTAGTTCGAAAAATGTCCGTATTGCCAAAGGCTGGCTGCTAAGCTTCATTGTCTTCTATGTGTTTACCACAGTTACCCTGCAGCGCTGGCTTCATGAATACTGCAGCCAAGGAGAGAAGGTATGAGAAACCATTTCTCGATCTGATAAATGATGACAATTTACCTGCCATTATTATTTTGTATTTGTGAATCATGAATCCTGGTGAAGAAAGCAATATAATAGTTTGCTTTTTAGAAGGCTCGTGCTTTCCATGGCTAGTAGTCAAAGTCAAGGGAAGAGAATAGCATAGTGCTGTCTTGGTTACATGGTTGTGGTATGTAAGTAAAGAAGCAACAAATAGAGTCTGGGCTGAGCACCGATGTGCAGTCACATCAACATATTGCAGATTCCCACAGCTGTCTCCTGTACTTACATACGAGTAGTGGCTCGCACCTTTGCACCCAGAGTAACCCAGACACACGTTAGGGTGGCCATTTGGGTGTTAACAGTAAAATGTGGGGTTGGGTTGATCTGACAGAGAGAACACGCACATGTCTCATATTTTTAGTCTGAGTAACTCTTTTTTGGATCAGAGAGTCATCTGCCACATTGGGGCAGACATCTGCCCTATCAGTGTACTAGAAAAAATAATACAACAGTGCCCTAGAGATTGCTATTGTAGTAAGTCATGTGGGCCTACTGCCAGGCCAGTCATGAGTCCGCCGAACCATCCAGCCACTCCAGCACTCTCAAAAAAAGTTTGCTCTAGGTGCAGCACTGCCACTCTATAGATAACTCTAAATTGGAGCTAAGTGAACCTTCACACAATGAAACATTTCCCTATCTATACCCAAGGGAAGCCATTGCGGGCCACTTCAATCCATATAAAGCCACTCCCTGCCCCTTCAGCTCACTCTGCAGCTTTCTACTTTCTCCCTTTGTGACGCTTTTTCGTTTTTCTCTTCCTTCGTCTTTCCCATATGTGTCTCTTGCTCGCAGCAAATGCTTGAGGCAGAGGAATAAGCTCCGGCCCTCAAAAATAAGTGCTGGTGCTCAGGACCGGAAACAATAAGCACAAATTAAGCACTGGCCTTTCCACAAAAAGCCATAATCCCAAAGGTAACTCTAACAGGTCTTAACACAGAATCATCCTGTTTGCTCCTTCGTGTCTGACTATGCTATGGTTTACAAGAATTTGATATTCTTCTAAATTACTGGATCACTTATATCAACAGGGCATGCAGGTTCTGAACCTTATCCTCCATCCATTAGATTTTCAGACTGCTAATTGAGGTCTTAATCTACGCTGAACCTACTGTTGCTTGGAATTGTTCAAGGATAATAGTGCTGAATATCCAGTAAGTTACCAGCAGCAAGTATACATTTCCTTAAGGAGAGACTTATAACGTGAGTGGCTAAGGTGGATAAATCCGGTTGGAAGTTTACTACTGCTGACAGCTCTAACTCGGAGAAATGCGGGACCCTATTGCATTGCAAATGCTTGTTTCATTAGCTTCTGGGCAAACAAAATTAACACGGTGCCCTTCTCCCTGGACATTGATTTTTCCTGATTGTAAAATCTTGCTAGTCCTGCCAGTCACTCCTTTCTAGATTTATTGAAAACAGAAACTTGAAAAAAAGTTTATTTTTCATTTAATTGACTGCATCGTTTCATCCGTAGCCCACCCACTCTGGTATTTGAAAAGTGTTTCAGAGATTGTGCAGTAGCCTTTACTAGAGGTCTAGTCTGCTCAACGCATATTTTACTTGCAGTTATGGAGCAGTTCAATCCAAACTACTGGAAATAAATAAATAAATAGCGTACCTGTACATAACATAGCCCTCTGCAGTGTTTTTTTTTTGCCCCGGACTCTCTTTCTCTGTTTTTTCTTTGGACTTCTGATACATCAGGAACGGTTGCTGCTTACTTTTCCCTAATCGGTTTTTGGCACAAAAAAGACCTTTCACAGTTTTAACGTTAGGAATGCCTTGTGTCCATGCCAGCCATCCAAACCTATATGTTTATCAGATAGACTATTAGTCTTGATGGTCAAAATCCTGAGATGAAGACTCTGTTATTACCCTGTGCAGAGATATCCTCCGCTAGCGGACACTTGTGCCTGTTTATTTACGGCCGAGATAATGTCAAAGGTTTTCCAAAATCAGAGACGTGTTCTTATGAATGTGATCTGTCAGACAAGCTCTGGAGCCAGTGCTCTGTTTGGGCAGATGGCTCTAGGTAACATCTTTGGTTAACCTTACAACTTTTTACTGCTGATACCCATTCTCAATGTCTTTCTTAAACATCAGAACCTTCATATTTGTAAAAGGAATGGCGGACAGAGTGTGTAGCAGTGAGGTCAAATTATTCCCTGTAGTGTCTTCTGTTCTCTTGGTCATTCAGCCTCAGTTACTTTAATAAACATGCCACCATCCTTTCCCTTTAGTCTGTGTTTTTAATTTTTAAATTGGAGGCAAAGAAACAGAACTGGAGAAGAAAGGACAGGTCACAAGATTGGTAGGGTAAAATACAATGTATTTTTTGTCAGAAAATATTTTAATATTTTAAATAATATACAACTGAATAAATATGAATCTTTCTGTAGTAGACAATGTGCTTTGCTCACTTTAATTCAACAAAAATGAGGGAAATCGCTTTGCAAATGTATGTACAATTAGCTGTGCTTTTTAAAACTAAAATTAGAATTTAGCTTTCTTCTTGTTTTAAAATCTAAAATTATTTTGGGGACATATTTAAGATGAGGCTATTTTACTACGTTTTTGCGGCATAAGGTTGCACACTGGTCATTAATCTGTCCAAACCCTCCCCAGTGCATTATGGTAAAGGCAGTCCAAGGTAGCCTCTAACTCACAATTTTAGTTGTGGTGGGTTGAGTGTTAAAGTGCAGCCAGCCAGCATTGGCTGCGCTTCAACACTCAAGCGACCACAAAAAAACTAAGAGTTATGGACTTTTTTGAACAGCCTTTACCAGAATACTCTAAGGAGGGCTTCGACAGATTTACCAGAATGCACTGAGGTGTGGAACACTTGTGATCAGTGTGCGTCTTCAGCTTTTATACATGTCATTGGGGCACCATAGTATGAGCTGTAGTTAACGTACGCTGAAAAGTGTGTAAGCGTTGTCCCTTTAGTTATGTTTTGATTTGTTTGTGTGTTGTTTCAGGACAAGTACTGCAGTAACTTTAATAACAAGCATTTGGAAAACACCTGTCTCCAGCTATCTGATGGCATACTTCTATTAACACTGGATGACAAAAGTTTCTGTGAGCAAGGCGTGTGCTGCTTAGAGGGGCATTTCCTGAGCAGTGATACAGGGCTTGAGAGTGGTCACAGTGAGTCAGAAGAAGATGTTCCACTATCCTCATCCACCGAGTCCAACGAGGACCAGCGTAAGCACATGCCTACAGAAGACGAGTATGTGGATCGTGGCCATCAGAGGTCCTTTTGGTCCACGGCTGCCAACAGCCAGCTGGAGCATCAGTCTGCACCTCCCTTTGCTGAGCCACTGGAGGTTGGGGAGAATGATCGCTTCAGCCAGTGCTTCATGGGCACAGAATGTGTTTTTGACTCTGAAGACAGCCATACCTTAGACCATTCCTGTGGAGCCGATTATGCTCATCCTTCCTCAGGCAGTTCAGTGCAGATGGCTTGCAATTCCATGGGAGCATTTCAAGGTGCACAAGGCACAGCCCTAGGTGCCTCCTATGTTAACCTTGCCACTTGCCACTCCTATGATCTTCTGCTAAGGGACTCTTACAGTAAAGAGATAGAACATTTTGACATTGGAAATAACATTAGTGGTGAAGCGCTTGAGCATGGACACAACCCCAGATATGTCTGTGGGCCAGATTGTGTTTCTGCCAATGTTATCGGAGAGAAGTCCCTGAGACAAGACAGTTCTGAGACAAACCATCAGAGCACAAAACGGAGCACCTCCCATTCAAGCAGCACCTCAAGCAGCTCAAGTTCTGCATCTCCAACCCCCTCTGGTAAGTACTGAAATTGCAGGTTTGGAAACATTGCCATATATGGTGTTCACAACGAAGTTGATTCATCAAAATGTCACGGATAGCTGATGTGGCCCTGATAACATTAAAAGGTTAACCATTTGTCCCCTGCTTTTCCTTGTAACAGCTTCCTGTTAGCTGATGAGGAAGTAATGAAAAGCCTAGGAGGGAAAATAACAAAAATAAAGAGCATTTCTAGATTCTCTTGTATTTTCTATGTTTTCATCTGTCTTCATGACCTCTGAGACTAAGGCTATCAAAGTCACTGCTAGGGGTAACTAATAGTGTTTCTTTCCAGAAATATTTGTACTTTAGAGACCAGAGAAAATGATCTTTCTCTGTACAAGAAATGCACGTTTCTTTTGAGCCGTGTTTGAATTACCATAAGAGAACCATGGTCGGGTACTGCTTCCTGGTTTCCTGTGGGAGCAGTCGAGGCCCAGTAAGGTTACACAGAGGGCAGGACACTTGTTGATTAACTCTGCAAGATTTTTCCACTGCATGGGTTTTCCTGTCAATCTCCAGACTGAATATCGAGTTGACTAAAAGTTTCTTCCAGTGCTCAGACACTGAAATATATAACTACATATGTTTTTATTATGGTCATCTGGAAAAATGAATGACAGTGAGGGTACTGGAAACGCCCCAGACAGACTCAAAATACTTTAATAAGCTTGCGCCCTGGAAACTGTTAGTCTTGGCTGCCTTTCTGGGTTTTGTAACCGAGTTGAACTTAGCGGCAATTGTAGAGACCACACACTGTGTAAAATAACTGCAAGAACACAAGGGAGGTGTCCAGCCTGAGGTTTCCCCTTGGCTTTCACTTGGAATGCTCGACGTTAGACAACCATTTCTTTAACCTTCGAATCAAAAGCTCCTTCTTTGCTCTTGTAGTAGTGCCCACACTAGCCAGTTTTTACGTGTTCCTAATATACAGCTCTCAAATGTACTTGCTGCTTCAAATATTACATTACTTTGGTTGTGATTCTCCTTGTAACCACCATTATATTTTGCTATTAATTTTTAATTTGCATAATATACATATTTGTATTCTTCGTCTGATATCAAACCAGTCCAAAAAAGCAAAGCATGTTTTTTTGTGCTTCATTATTCCTGTTTGGTTGATCTAAATAGTATATGTATGCTCTAGTTAAAGAAGGTAACAGTAAATAAATGCAGCCCTAAGCTTCCTCTCTGAGAGCTAACAGAACAAAGGAAACAGGAAGGCAAACAAGCTAGTCCTTTAAATTCAGCAACAAGGGCCTTACTCCTCTTATTTCCCTACATATATAACAGTGCTCTCATCCAAAAATGTATGTTTGTGCTACCCATGAATACCATAATGGCCAGAGATACAGCTTACTTTTGGGATAGGAGGAAGAATGTATACCAAGGTATGTAACAAGGAAATGTAATGACTGATAGTTAAATCAGTTATACAATGGACATAAATGAACTGCTACCAAAAGCGAATGAGCACAGCCTTCAGAGCCTTCCACTCGTAAGAGGAAAGTGTTGCCATAAAGGAGAGAAAAAACTCAGGGCAGATTTAAGAAAAGTGGCGCTGCACCAAGTGCCCTGCCACTTTCCTTGCGACTCTTAGTGCAGACACGGCACACCATGGTGCAGGGTAGGGGGCAATAGCATCAACATTTTTGACGCTATTGATGCACTGTTCAGGGATTGCGCCAACATTTTGGCGCTAACCCTGAACAGCACATAGGGCTCCATTGTAAACAGTGGTGTGCCCCCTTTTTATGCCTGCTCTGAGCTCAAGTGCAGAAACAAAAATGACGCAAAGAAATCTCTTACCTTTCTTTGCGCCATTTTTTCGCCCCCCCCCCCCACCCAATGGGGGAATGCCACCTTTGCATACATTATGCCTGGCCCAGGCATTATGTAGCGTTAAGTGTTACAAAGTGGTGCAAAGCATGCATTTCTCCACTTTGTAAAATTGTTGCAGCGATTTTGGCCTCGTTGAGCCACAATAACATTTAAAAAATGACTCTAATGTGGCGCAAGGAGGGACTAGGGGTTCTTAAATCTGCCCCTAATACACAAAAACACTTCACCATTCATCATTGTACCACAAAGTACGCTGGCAGATAGAATCGCTCCGACCTTCAGCAGTTGCGATGTCTGGAACTATCCAGCACTGTGAAACACATTAAAAGCACATCAACAAATTATACAAATATATGTAAAAGAAAGTTTGGCAGGACACCACTGATCTGAACAGAAAGGTCGTCCACCCCCAGTGAATCAATCTGATTGAAGAAGTAATAAGTTGCTTTCTCCCACACCATCTACACTTTAGGACCAGATAGACCACTCATCTCTCTGCATGTCAGTAGTCACAAGATTACCTCAGGTGCTCCTTGGAGGGGAATTTCCTTCATACACATAGGAAAGCTGCAAGATTGGTAGTGAGATTTACAGAGATGTGTTTGACCTGCAGCCAAGGAAGAAACACCTGACTGAACATGTGAAAGGAGTAGCGACCACCATAACAGGCCAGCAAACAATGATAATTATGTAACGTGATAAAGCAACAGACCAGGATTTGAATGGACTCATTAAACACAATTTGCAGAGGAAATGATAATAGCCATACATGCCTGAAGTGGACTTCGAAATCATAAGATCCAAGGTCATTTAAATAGTCATAGTAAATGCTGACCACAAAGAGAGAAACGTCCAAGGATTAACTGCCAGCAAACAATCCTGTGACCAACAAACTTGGAGGAAACTTGGGATAGGGCACGACCAAAATGGAATTGGCATTCAGATAAAAAAAAAACATAAACATAAAAATTAGAGCCACTGCGCAACTATTTTACATATTTTATAAAGTTAAAAGTATTAGGTAGAACGTTTTAAATAAATTTAGTGTAAATTAAAACTCTTATTAAAATGTATTCAAAGTTAGAATTGTTAGTTAAGCGGTTCTCATTTTCTTTGGAAGTTAGTAAAACATGAGTATTCTTCTTAATGTTTTTTTCGGGACATTAGCATAGTTGAATTGTTAGTTATATAATAAAATATGTTAAGAATAGTTTTAAAAAGTGGCAGTTTTTAGTCACACAAATTAATGCTTCTTTCAAAATGTTTGCAAAACGTAGCAATAGTTAAAAAAGTTGTTATGGATTTTTCAGCTTTCTAAAAAATCCTCAATCTGTTTTAAGGTTTCGTAAACTAGTGCAGCCTACATAAAAATGTTTGGTGGGCATCTGGATTTAGTATTTAAATGGGTGAAGTGTTTGTTTAGGAACACATGGGCTTTTTAGAAAAACTTTAAATTTATTGTACTGTAGTTAAAATCTCTAAATTGAGAGTAGGAGTTATCATGTTGTTTTTACTAATTCTAACCAGATCAAACCTTTAATGAGTCCTTAAATCCCAAGCATACACTCTGGATTCACCTTGGAGGTTAATTTGTGCTTTGCATTAACTCCTAAATTGCCCTTATTTCCGAAACGAGATGGTTCCTATTATCACTTCCAAATGCTGACAATTTGTGATCCAGCATGTGAGTAAATTTGTACCTTTTCTCATCATAAGACCCCCTGTGAGGTATTCACTTAGAGGTCTCTGCTTTTCTCTTTTCATTGGACTTGATTTATTGTCACATTTTAACTTCAAGCATTTCAAAACTGCTAACCAGTTCCCAGAGCATGTGACCACGCCCCTAAACATGTTGAAAGGGTGGTCAACCACACTTGCACTAGTGGCATACAAGTCAAATATTACAGATGGGCTGCAACATAAGTTTACATCATTCACATGAGTGACTTTAAAAGCATGACTCTAGCCAGTGATGCCCAACACTGCTGCAAGAAAGAGCAGGAAGCACCTGTCGAAGGACATCATTGTATACACGTTTAAAAACCTATTTTGACATTAGTGTAAGTCTAGTTCTTTGAGTAACAAATAGTTGTGTTAAATATACTGCAAAGATGATTTGAATAAAACTTGCTTTTCTCTGTCTGGAAACCTAGACCGTATTTCTGTCAGGTTGTAACTTCTCTGACTTCTCCGCTGGTAGTATTGATTTGTGAAATACATTTCTGGGAATGAACAACATGCTTGGACTGTCAGAAGCTCTCTGGCACAAATGCAAAGGGAGGTGAATTCCAGGCAATCTACCCCTATATTTCTTGGAATGTGGGAGAATGGAATAGAGAAGGACAACAAACAGGCACCACAAAGGCCAACCAGGGCCACGATAGGTGGCATTTTTATAAAAAAGTTGTTTTTTGATGGTCTTTCCCTCCAACCAAGGTGTTTCCACTTACAGCAGGATGGTACGTGGTCAGAGAGTGCCATGATTCTTTTTCTAGGAGAGTGACCTGTGTGTTTTTAATAAGACAGACCCTGGTTGGGACTTTAGCACTCCACATACTGACACAGAGACCCTGCTATCTTGAAAGACGTCCAGAGAAGGGAAAGGGCTGAGGCCTTAGATCCTGCTTTCTCTTGTATCTGAGCTTTGGAAATGCTTCCCAGGGGTCAGTCCGGTTGGCCTCTTGTAGTCCCAGGATAAGGGTACCAGTAGATGAAGAAAAATGTCAATAGAAATATTGGAAATCGATGTCTTCTTAGTTGTGTAACATTCATTGTGTTGATTTCTTATAGCTATTGCTGATGTATTTCCGTGCTCACTTCACTAGAGACTGACGCATGTTAACCTAAAAAGATATGTGATCTAATACACAGAAATGACTAGTATATACATAGCATTTATTACCATTTTATGATGGCCAGGTGACAGTAACGCAGCACTTTACCGGAGGTTACATCACAGTATCCTTTCAAATTACAACTATTAGCATTTCAGTGCGTGAAAACACTAGGATAGCATAGAATTAAGCACTGTAGGCCTGATTCACATAATAAATAAATAATACTCTTAGATGCAGCTGTTCTCTAATCTTGGTGCTATCCGGGTGGCGGGGGCTTCCTCTTTAATATGGGCGCATGTAGATATTGTTAGGGTACTCCGAAAGGAGACTTACGGCTTGATTTCAACTTTGTTCGGTGTCAGTCAGGGTGGTAGAGCACATTATATCTGCTACCCTGATGGACAAAAATCTAATGACCCACACACCCTGGAGTATTCTGAGTGTGATGTCCATTTTTCTTTTTTTTGTGTCTGGTACCACAAGGTTATATCTGGCAGGGTGGACAGAAAACAAACCATCAGACCCTCCACTCTATATAGGTCAGGAAGTCTGGTGTCCCTACTCTGACAGGCTCTATCCAACAGCCCATCTGAATATTGCTTGGCCTTTCAAGCTGTCACACATATTTACAGTTCATTGGGCAGTCAAAGAACACCATCCCAGAATACCAAAAAGCCAAGAGGGATAGTAGCTTCCTCTTTGGTTACTCTTAGCTCTTTAGTGGCTTCAGGGCCCTCTTGTTCAATTAATCAAAACATGACAATTGTGAATTACCCAATGTCAGCAAAGGGTGCAAACTCTACATTTTAATTTGCATCTGTCTTACTATTTCTGAGTATGAAGTCTGTGTGCTATGCACTAGTTCGGTCGATAAGCAGCAGGTGCAAAACAGCCCAGGTAAGCAAGTGGGACGCACCTTCTCAGAAGGACTTTGTTACCCAATCCACAGGTCTTTCAGGCAGTTGTTTGCCCACTGAGGCATTTGTTTACTGTTAGGGTTTAGAGGAGTGTCTTTTCTTTAACATTTGGCTGTGGCTTTTAGCCTCTGGTTGTTAGTGACATCAGGCAATGCAGGTTAGAAAAATAAGTATTTATTTATATGTAGGAAAGGTTTGATGCAACTAAAATAAGGGAGGATTTTATCATCTTCGGGGGTGAGATAGTATCCCAAAAATTACTATAGTGCTCACGCAGCAGGATGCTATACATCAAATAGTCTGGGGACCTATGGCCAAGGTTGGCTTATGGGAAAGGGTTTAGATATTCTTGGCAGCCTTCAGGAGTTCGGTGGTTCCAGAGGAATAAGACACACAGAAGATAGAAAGCATGGAATTTATTATGACACATATGTCCTTTGTACTAGGTTTGGTGGCCCTCAGCACAAAACTTGAGAGGTAGGTATTGCTGCTTTCTCAACAGGCCATCCTAAAAATCAGTAAGCCCAATGTTCACAACCCAGACTGGTACAGTGATGCCACCCAAGATCAAAATATTTCATAACATGGTAATAGCCTATTCAAATATTGTCTGAATTTTCAGTTCATCAGGGATACTGGGGGTACGGTGGTAAGTATCTACCGAAGATTAAATTCACAGTTAGAAGCTTAACTTCTCCCAATTCCGTGAAGTAATGGTTGCTGGATAAGCACAAGCACCCATAAGGACAAATTCAGGGGTCCTTATTTCACGACTGGTTGATATTTACCAATATTTTCAATTGAGTCCTGCACCCATATGACTGGGTGCACTACACTAGTTGGAGGAGAGAATTATGATTTAACATTAGAGCCGCATCACATCTTCAGATGTCAATAACTCTGGAATGGTAAGGGTTGTTCAAATGCTATTTAAATGGTTCACTATCAGAACAACTAGTGCCAGCCAGCCATTAGGCCCTGGATGAAGAGTAGAGACCCTTGTGGTCCACGAAGCAGGAAGTAGAGAGATAAAGGCTCTCCTGGAGTAAGCGATCCTGTTGGGTATGTCATGGATGATGTAGGCTCACCACACACTCAGTTCGAGAATGCAACTCTGCATGTCCTCAACCTTCACTCATCTAGATAGTTCTTGGTTCACTTTGGCCAGCTAGGCTGCAGGGTCTTCATGCCCCCTGGGTAGTTCAGTCACTTAAGACGATCTCCACACTAGCTCCTGTCAAATGACTCTTTATCTTTATCCTCATTGCCACAATAAGGAGTCCAGCTTCTTCCTGTTGTAGGACAGTGCGCAGCAGCAGACTATTTCCACATTTGATACCTAGCCTTGGTGTGGACAGGATCAACCAACTTGGTCCTGTTATTGCTAGATATCTCTCTGAAATGGTGCAAACACCCTGTTGAAGTCCAGATACAGTACAAGTTCTGACTGAATGATGTTAATATTTATCCTTATTTAGTGCTGCTGGTGGGAGGCTTAGGCCAGTCAAAGAGGCAGAAACATGTAAAATGACAATAGTCTTCTATTCTGGTAAAGCTCCCTTTTCCCAGGTCTTTGTAGGGGACATGCCAGGGAGAGGAAGCAGCTGGCTATAAACCAGTTGGGCTTTTGTCTATTCTCTCTGACCAGTAGCAGACAGACTCTGCCCAGGTCTTCAATTTTCTAGACAACAACCAGCACAAAGCAGGAATGTAGGAAGTGTGACTAGGTAGTGATAGGTAGAAATGTATGATTCCTTAACCCACCTGGAAACTTTGAAGTGTTGCTGCAGGTACTGGCAGGCCATGTGATGCATGTTACCAAGTCCACAGGAGGATGAAGATCTCCCAGCAGGGAATCACTATAATTTGCAGGTACAGACAGTGTTCTGTTGTTTTGAAACCATGTTTGGTGTTGCATGTGCACACATCCAGGTTTCTCCAATGATCTCAGAAGATTTAAGCAGATTATCTTCGTATTATGAACCCAGAGCATTAAGTGAATTCAGTAACATGTTCAGAGCACCCACTTAGCATACAGGAGACAGATGGACTAACTTCTTTATTTTCGATATGTAATATTGAGCGTTTCTTGATATTAGATGATTTAGGATAACACAACTATCATGGGTCTTGTTAACCCTTTGGGGCAGTTCCATATGGTAGGTCATATGTCTAATGATCCTTCTTTGACACTAAACTTGGCATCCAATGTACTTCACTGATAATCAATTTATAATTTCTATCTTCTTGTTGAGAGAAGTTATATTGTCTCTGTGGGATTATGTTTCATTGTTCCCTGCACCTAGGTTATTGCTTTCCAGTGGCATTGACAGATTGTATCATTGTTTTTAATATAATTGGTTTTGAGCAGGAGCATTTCTTGCCCTGGACTTATTGGTGACTGGGCACTGAATAATGTTGTTCTTGATTACAGGTATCCTATCCTCTCTTTTCTTGTTGTTCTTTTTTAAAGCGTTGCTTCTGGCCATCATGCAACTGAGTGTGGGTACTGTGACTTCACCTTGCTGCTTTCTCTGATTGTTTGTTCGTTTGCTGGACCGTGACCGCTTGTTTTACCCCTGGCAGGATTAGGTGAGCAGTTTTGGGACCAGTGGTAATGACCTCTCATTCAGTCTCCAGTGTCAGTAGTTACAGTATCTGAGTGTTGTGCCAGTCCCTCTTTTCTTGAAACTCCCCTTTTCTAATTAGAGGTTGTTGTTCTTCCTGGTGCAATCACTTTTTGAGAGTTGCATCAGAGCCTCAAAAAGCTGCAAGCCTCTTGTGAAACGCGGATTGTGGTCCCGACTGCCCCTGGGCTGTGATGTGAGATATTTTTGTTGAAATCAAAGGTCAACTCCTTTCTGCTCTAGTATGTGCACTAAGGGCCAGATGTAGCAAAGGGTTTTACTCATTCTATGTCTATGGGAAAATGTGTTAGTACATATGGCCCTAAGTGCTCAGTCTTCAGACTTTTTATGCCTTTGCCTCATGTTCGTCGTAACAGCTTCTGATGGTAATGGTGAGTCTCATGGACGAGGCTCATGACTTAAGTCGTTGTTTATTTGTTTAGACTTCTGTACTCTACGATTTTGTAACCCTGGTTTGCTTGGGCATCTTTTCAGTTAGTAAAGGCTGTGATACAGAATATGGATGCATGACCCTACAAGTGTTACTGATTGCAGTCCCTGCATTCTTGCTCTCCAAAGTCCAGAATGTGTTACCAGTCGCAGGCTCGCGGGGATTCCTGGGGGGTGGGGTGGAGGGGTTTGGGGGGATGACGGGGTCCCTTAATAATAAAAAATCAAATTTTAAAAAACTTACCTCGGCTTCTGCGCCGCGCTGCTCCTCGCTCCATTAAAGGCTGCAGGCACAGGCTCTAAGTCTGCCCTGCGGCCAATCCTGACGCTGCTAAAAGCAGCATCAGTATTGGCTGGGAGTGGCCTGGCTGGACGCTCCCAGGCAGACTGGGAGCCTGTGCAGGCTCTCGCTTGCCGGGCTGGAGACAGCCTACTGTGCATGTATGTTTGGCCGGCCGGAGACGGCCGGGCAAACATACATGCGCAGTGAGGGGAGTGCACAGTACACTCCCCTGTTCTTGTCACCCACGTGGCCCTGCCCCTTTCACAAGGGAGGAATAATAAACACAGTTTATCATCCCTTCCTCGTGAAAAGATTTGCAGCGGTGGCTGCTGGCGGGGGCGGCGCTCCTCTGCCCATATGGAGGAGCTGCCCCTGCGTGTTACGAGCACAGTTCCTGTTTGATCTATACAAGACATATGGGCATGTATTGACACTTATTTACGTTGGGGAAGAAGTTATAGCAGAGGATCTCCTTTAATAATACATAAAGGGTGAGGGGCAGGCAGGCGTCTCTGTGTAGATGAGATTCACCTCTCATGGTGTGCACTCTGAGGAGAATTTGGACTTTGCTCTGAATTACTCTTGTAGTACTCCTGGTTTCCTTGTGAGGAGTAATCCGTAAGTACTATAAAACAGGATCCCACACCTGTTTGTAGCAAAATGGCCCAGAGTATTGCTAATATACGTATGCACCTTATGCTTTACGCTTCCAGGTGTTGTCAGACCTTCGTTTTTGAGCATATTTTATTGGACTCACTTTGAAACATGGTTAATGTTCATGTTTTTTTCCTAAACCGATGAAACATTTTTAGGTTGTATTTACTTTTGGACAGAGATATTGTGGTGCACTTTCTTCATGTAGGTGCGGGGCCGTCGTCGTAATGACACTTCTTCCGGTCTGCATGATTTTCATTTTTAGCATTGCATCGGAAAGTTGGCTTTTGTTAATAGATATAATAATGCGATTATCTTTCAGGGACAGAGCTCATATAAACGCTACAGTTATTTTCTTAGCTGGTCCACTGAGTCAACGTTTCTCTCGTGTTAAATGCTGTTTCTAATCATCGCGCTAAAAATACCTCCCGATCCGGGCATATAGACAAAAGACATTTAAGGAAGACTGCCCAAGCGCGTCAAGCCCAAAACTTGCAATTTGTAAAGACAATAGTTCCACCTAGTGGCATAAAGTTTATACAACTAGATGTTGCATTTTTAGGTTCGGCGTTGAAATAGCGTTAGTCTTAGCATGCGTCAAGTTTTCCCAAAAGCATACATACATATATATCTAAGGGATCCCAGGGCGCATGTCCCAAAAACAGAAGTGGGGTACTAACCAAGTTAGGCAGCATGTAAGTGACATCATAGTGCGCGACATCATGGTGCGTGAGAGCACACGTGGCATCACAGGAAGTGGCATCACAACCCCTGACTTCACAAGAAGTAATATCACAATAAGTGATATTAGATCTTAACACCTCAAACACATGTTTAGCAGATCTATCATAAGTACATTTAAGCACATTATGAGATTCAACAAATGAAATTTTGCATTGGGGTTGTGCATGAAAAGTGTGCAACACCAATGCAAAATCTGGGCCTCAACTTGTACATTTAAGGGCATATTTACTAAAAGAAATGGTGTAGGGTAGCGCTGCACATCTTTTTGCTGTGCTTCCATGCACCAATTTGAAAGGCCAGGAATGCACCGTATCTACAAGAATCGGGGCACTCTTTTTCAGCAAGTGCCAGTGCATAATTTGATGTCTCCCACAAATGCAGACAGCCTTGCACCATGGTGCAAGGGTGTCTGCGTTGTTGGCAGGATTATTTTTGTGCAGGAAGTGTGTGCTGCACAATGCAGCACACATAGAAGACAAAACAAGGAGGAGGGTTTTGACACATTCCCAGGTTTACACGTCTTTGTAAATCTGGCAATGCGTCAAAACCCATGGATGTTGCATGGGAAAACCCACTACAACACCCATGGAATGCCCCCCTGACGCAGTGTAAGGCAACCAGTGACTTGCGTTGCATTGCCCTACACCAAATTCAGAAGGCTGTGAAAAGCCACACAAAGTGGCTTTTTGTGGCCTCATAGATATGGGTCTGCACTTTGGGCCGCAGAGCACCAAAAAAAGTGACACACTGGTGGTGCAAGGGGCTTGTAAAAATACCCCTTATTTTTTAAAACCCTGTACATTAATAATTTTGGGTGATTTAAAATGTCATCACATAGATACATGAATGAAATATTATCAAGTTTTGAGCAGCACAGTGTATAAGAATTCTTCAACTAAAATCTCAATAAATCTACTTGACTAGACAGATGTTTGACTGAATACCCAAGACGTTCCTTGGACCCCTTGAATAAGAACATAAAATTGTGAAAGGAATGGGTTAATCCAAGTTAAGAACCTATTCCACTTTATCCAGATCCTTCAATATCCAATGTCCAATGTAATACAGAGTCTGATGGAACAGGACAGACTGCAAATATCAATTTAAAGTTACTTGGAGTGAGGTGCCCATGATGGATTTTGCAGAGGAGAGTGCATGAGGTCCATAAAATGGCACCATCTTGGGCCTAGAAGCTGCCAATTGCTGTATTAATCACAGGAGACCAAAAAGGATAACCTTAGGTCAGTATTGGAATGACTTTTCAAACAGTTGCTTTTTACGGTAGAGTCACAATGATAGGGGACCCTCAGCATTTGATACAGTGCACATGTGATTTAATTTTGCTATTAATTATGATTTCAAGATAATTTTGATAGTAACAGCCACTAGGTATCTGTTGTGCTCTGACCAGTGCCCCTTGAAGCATGTCTTTTCGTCAACCTGACTTGGGTATTGTCTAAATCTGACTTCAGCATATGACTTAACACATACACAGCTAATGTATGGAAAGCTTGCTGTGCAGTCATTGCTGTCTGATCAAACATGAGATAACTGTTTGCAGAACAAAACTTATGGATGCGCTGATTGCCCAGTTTGGGCAGTTCAAGGAAATTTGGGTCTGGGATGAGTCAAGAGAACAAAGAAATATGTCACATAGGTATGGTTCAGGCAGACATCCCTTTCAATTCAAAGAATAGCAATATGTCTTGTGCCTTAATTATGGCTCAGTGGATGGCCCGCCAGGCCGCAAACATCCCTGGCCTCCACTTACCTATGGAGGATAGCCTTCCATATTTAGAGATTCCACCATGCATGGTTAGGATCTCTTAGCCTTCATATTATCTGCTGGTGTGACTGATGCTGTTCGGGCAGGGAAGAATGAAAAGCTGATGCTCTGTGTTTGTTGGCCTCGCTCAGCATTTTGTGTTTTTCTTTCATTGTAGAATTTTCTTTCCAAAAGCAAAACAACCATGGCCTAGATGTGTAGGGAGGTACGCTTTGCCTGTTATGGTCAATGATTGTTTTCCTTGACCAAATCCTCCATGCCTCACACGGGGCTCCAGGGCAGGGATATCTAGTGATGGTCACCTCGCCATAACTACGACTGTCACTGTAACCCAGCTGTCCTTTGACAGATGAATTGCTGAGTCAAGAGCTTCCACCAGTTGAGTCAACTGAGGCTTTTCTGGCAGAAAGCCAGTTACACCCCCACCTCTCGATGGTGTGAGAGAACTGAAAGGTTTGTGGACGGGGCACTCATCAACCTCTAATTGACACTCTTACTTTGAAACTGGCCTGTCTTTGCCAGATAGACAAGAAACAGTATATTTTGGAGATCTGGTAAACAAGTCCTTAGGAATACCTAACTTCAGCATTTTGGACCATAGCAGCATTGTGTACACACAGTAAATTACCTTCCTGAAACTCATAAAAGTGTGATGTAGAAGAGGCACGTCACTCTTGAGTGGTCTTATGGCCAAAAGCTACCACCATAGTGTTGTGGAGCATGGAATAACTCTCCTTGAACCCTGAAATGTATTCAGTATAGACCCAAGGTTTGTATTGAACCAAGTGATTAACTCAGTCAAAAATATGAAAAAATGCCATAGTGGGCACGTTAATTATCTATAAAAGAAGATAGTAATTTAGATCACTAATAACCCCAGTTTTAGGTCTGGCTTGACAGCACAGCTTTCTGAAAAACCTATTCTCACCAAAATCAAATTCAAATATAGCTTTCTTTGATTTTGTATTCAAGATCATAAAGGCACAAAATACAATCAGATTAATAAGTGAAAAAGCGTAAAGTTAAAAAGCATATAATATGTATCATACACTAAGATAAATATAAAAAGTTTAAAAAAATATAAATGTTCATGTTATGTTAATACATTTCCATAGTTTCCATGATCTATATTTTAGTAATCAATTAATTGCTATTCCTTTCCGGAAAGAGTCATGGAGCGCCATCTAATTTCTGGCGAAAGATCATAACTGGTTTGTAGCGTCTGAAGTTGTACTCACACAATATAGGTAAAATCAAACAGTTACTCTGGGTATCATAATACATACAAAAAAGAGTAAAGTGCTCTGTGCTTTGCTCTGATATATTATCACATGGGCACCTAGGAAGCCTAGGTGACCAATCATTTGTTTTCAGAAAATATACTAATCGATGAATATTGTTACACCTTAATCTTGTTATAACATATCTGTAGGACGTTGCACACGTTTTCCAAATAAAATTGAAAGCCATTATTAACAATTCATGATAGATTACACTATGTTTCCTAGACACCCTATTATACGGCTCTTCCTCCAACATGTTCAGTGCCATAGATTTTAATTCTGCCTTTCCCACACTACCTAAGGAAGCAGGCTCATTGAAGATTTCCCAATCTAAAACAGAATTTCTTTATGTGACTAACCCAAGGAATTTTCCCACATCGATCTAATATTAGGCAGTCTATGATTAACTTTCTGTTCAAAATGGCCTCAGCCTTTGGCCAGATCCTATGCTCCAGAAGGATTGGGTTAATCTTAATAGAATCTTCCAAAAGATCCCTTTGACACTGGTAGTTAGAAGTACATTGTGGAACTGACAGATATTTCTCAAACACACGTTCTCAGCCAACTATAATTTGGCCACTTTGACATGCCTTCAGATGCCCACGTCATACATCACTGTAGACAAACATTTAGCAGAGGCTAGTTCTACATCTGTGGCTTGTTCCACGTCATTAGGTTTTCCATTGATAACAAAAGGAATGACTTCAATACTTTGGGCATCATGGTCATTAATCCATGTTGTGTGTGTCCTAAAGTTGTGACCCGATGTCCCACTGTGTTAGTAATTAACAGATAATCAATTGTGGTCTTACAACCTCTGCTTCAAAAGGTGTGTCCAAGGGGTGCATACGGAATGCTCATGTCATTAGCAAATACCGTATTATATTTAGACATCATGTTGTTGATCAGCTCTCCATACCTCTCATGTGAAAAGTGTGTCATCTCTTTGTCTAACCCATCATCGTAGCCACAGACTTCCTTTGCCAGTAGTGAGCATAAGTGGGTGTTGAAGTCCCTCCCATCAAGTCATGTACACAGAACCACGTTTTCCAGTGTGAATTATATCCATAACTCTATCAATGTAATCAATCACATTAGCTTTCTCTGTGGTAAAATCAATGCTATAAGAATTAATTATGTAGATTTGACTGTTCCATTGCACACTAAAGCCAATATTGAGAAGCCAGGCTCTTATATGTCACACTACCAGGGAACAACATTACCCCACCTCCCCCTTAGCTCTCCCTGCAACTGAAGGTATTGCTGGGGTGGAGAATGTCATATAACCATTTATGTGAGGGCAGATCAAATACCACGTTTCCTATAAACAACTTATCTTGTACCTGGTAATGAACATGTACCAATCTAGGTTTTGAGTTTTCCTTGTAAGGACTGCAAAATTACAAAACATAAAACTGTACTTGTTTAGCTCTCCAAGGTTATCTGCGATTTTATATTTACCAGGGATATTAATTATATTCGTCTTGGACATATGTGTTGCCATGCTTTCCCCCATTTAAGCCTTTGACATCAGTTGACCAGACCTGTGTGTTAAAGTGTTGCTTGAGTGATACTGCTCATTATCCCATTGTATTGTTGGTAAGGATGTAAAAGGCACGCAGTTTGACTGTTTATCACTCATCCTTATTAGTGAGCTGAGCACTGGGAGAGAATTGGTTCTTGGTGGGAATTATGGGGATAGCAACCCCCCAGCCTCTGGAACTCAGCTACTGGGCAAACCATTACAAATCCGTGGGTTTGTAGAAATATCAAAGTGGGACTGCCATGATTCTTGAGTTTTTAGCTGAAAGGGAGACCAAACTGTGCAAGAGTGTTTAAACAAGACTAGGTGTTCTAAAGTTCATTACTGTACAGTCCCCTTGATCAACATTAGATCCTCTACCCACCCAATTCACCTTGTGGACCATGCTGACATCTTCAAATAATTGGTATATAAAACCTACACTCTGGAATACCCAGTGAATGGATCTGTTCTTCAAATTTCCCCAGGAATCTCGCTGATCTTGCCTCAACGGGGGGACATTTTTCAAAACAGTTATATGTGGCATTGCTTGTGGTGCTAGATCCACAATTTCTTATTTTCTATGACCAGGTGCACTAATGGACGTACAATTGGGGTGTGGGGCATGGTTTGAGCTGCTCTACTCGGAGACCTCATATTGTGTGCCAGAACCTATTTCACAGAACATGGGCAAGTCACACCTCTGCTTGAGTACTGGCACACATATTTCATCTTGGTTAGACATCTGTGGCTTCCCTTGATTTTTTACCATTGCTTTTATCTCTTGACACATGTCCAGACAGGTGCTTGCAGTATCTTCAACTACCTGAAGTCTAGACATCATTAAATCCATTGTAGTTTGAACTAATTCTTAATTTAAGGCAACAATTAATTAATCTTCAGTAGATTTGGGGCTAAACTGTAATTTTTTAGAGTTATCTTTAGCCAGTTGTAAAGCCACCTTACAACTTTACAACCTTATATAATTATGTGTCTTAATCCTTTATCTAGATTTTTAACTGTTAACCTCCTGTTTTTAACTTGGTTGGGCGGAGCCTCTTTTGTGGCTGCATTGGATTGTGAAAGGATTTCTAAAGATCAAATCAAATCAAATCAAATCATTAACATTTATAAAGCGCGCTACTCACCCGTGCGGGTCTCAAGGCGCTAGGGGAAAAAGGGGAGTTATCGCTGCTCGAACAGCCAGGTCTTTAGGAGTCTCCGGAAAGCGGAGTGGTCCTGGGTGGTCCTGAGGCTGGTGGGGAGGGAGTTCCAGGTCTTGGCCGCCAGGAAGGAGAAAGAGCTCCCACCCGCCGTGGAGCGGCGGATGCGAGGGGCAGCAGCGAGTGCGAGGCCAGAGGAGCGGAGGAGGCGGGTGGGGACGTAGAAGCTGAGGCGTCTGTTGAGGTATTCCGGTCCCTTGTCGTGGAGGGCTTTGTGTGCGTGGGTGTGAAGTCGGAAGGTGATCCTTTTGCTGACTGGGAGCCAATGCAGGTGTCTCAGGTGTGCGGAGATGTGGCTGCTGCGGGGTATGTCGAGGATGAGGCGGGCCGAGGCGTTTTGAATGCGTTGCAGGCGATTTTGGAGTGTGGTCCCGGCGTAGAGGGTGTTGCCGTAGTCCAGGCGGCTCGTGACGAGGGCGTGGGTCACGGTTTTTCTGGTGTCGGCAGGGATCCAGCGGAAGATCTTGCGGAGCATGCGGAGGGTGAGGAAGCAGGCAGAGGACACGGCGTTGACTTGCTTGGTCATGGTGAGAAGAGTGTCCAAGATGAAGCTGAGGTTGCGGGCGTGGTCTGTGGGGGTCGGTGCGGTGCCGAGGGCCGTGGGCCACCAGGAGTCGTCCCAGGCGGACGGGGTGTTGCCGAGGATGAGGACTTCCGTTTTTTCAGAGTTCAGCTTTAGGCAGCTGAGCCTCATCCAATCTGCGACGTCCTTCATACCCTCTTGTAGGTTGGTCTTGGCGCTGGTGGGGTCCTTGGTCAGGGAGAGTATAAGTTGGGTGTCGTCGGCATAGGAGGTGATGATGATGTCGTGCTTGCGTACGATGTTGGCGAGGGGGCTCATGTAGACATTGAAGAGTGTCGGGCTGAGTGATGAGCCTTGGGGTACGCCGCAGATGATCTCGGTGGGTTCTGAGCGAAACGGAGGGAGGTAAACTCTTTGGGAACGGTTTGAGAGGAGATCAATGCTCATTGGCTACAAAGGCATATTGAATCACTAGTTTACTGGATTCTGTGTCACCTCATAGAAATAGCACTCCCCCCAGTGTGTCAACCACCACATTTGGACATATTCTAATCTCACCTCAGTGTTCAGTATCTCTCTATCAATGACACTCATAGCACTAGTTAAAAATGTCACTATTGACCTAGGCATTTCACCTAGACCACTTTTTGGGTGGGCACTAGACTTCCTTTTCCCCAAACCTCAAAGTGACAGAGTAGGTGGAGTTTTATTGCTGAACCAAGATTGGGGGCCAGCCGTGTCCAGCTGCGGATGGTCACAGGCTGGCCAGCTCTTGGTTCAGTCTTTGCCCAGATACACACCAAGGCGCTTTCCGCTCTGCAGGCAACGAGTGCTGCTCTTATGCATCTGCAGCTGGTTTACCCCTACTCTTGGCAGATGAGGTTTCTGGGTAATGTAGTCCTGTTGAGCATGTCCTATTCTGCGGACAGTGAGTGCTGCTCTTATGCACTCGCTGCAGATGTCCCCCATGTCCTGCCAGATCAACACTGCAAGAAAGATCACCACTATCGCTGTTTAATTTAAGATTATGCTGCAGTTAGTAAACCACCCTCCTCAATTTCCACTAGGGCAACAATGGAGGAGTAACAAGGAAGGAATAGAGTGGGGGTAATCATAAAGGAGCTAAGATGCACAGTATTGCCAAATAAACCACTGCCCAAACCATCTCATTGAGTATAAAACATTTATTCGCTTAATACATTTCAATCAGACAACTGAAACTAAACAGACCTTTGTTGGAAAGTGGACTATTGGTAAGGACAGGTAAGTACCTACACGTATCAATAGGCCATTAATCTCCACTTAAGTCCAGTCAAGTCTCAATAAATTAAACCCAGCTCAACCCTTGGTAGCTTTGCAATGAGCGACAAGGTTTAACTTAGGAGACAAGTGTGTAAAGCATTTAAAAATCACAAAACAGTGAATAAGTAAAACAGAAAACACAATAAAATCCAATACCAATTTAATATAATAAAAAATAGATTATATTTGTATCTTTGAAATGACACCAAAACAATCAAAATCGGATAAGGAGATCCGGAGATATGAATTTTAAATAATTAATGTTTTCAAGCACAAAGAAACAACTAGCACTCCAATGACACTGGACGGGGACAAAGTCCAGAGTTCAGGCCACCCATGAGGTAACACCGGGTCTGACTGTCCAGTCACAGGCACGCTCCTTCCCACTTGGATGACCACGTCCTGGGAAGTGTGGGTAAAAATCCTCCCCCCTCTCCTAATCTAATCAAGGAGGCACCTAATTGTCTGGGGGTGCAGGAAATGGGGGAGGGCCTGTGCTGCTCCAAATGCCCTTTCCTGCCTTTGAAAATCAGTTTGGCTGCTCTCCCCCCATCCTGTTTCACCATCTGCTGAGGCAGATATCCTCCCCCAGGCACATCCTTTGTGTTCAGCCCAGGCCACTTCACACCTCATCAAGGCATCCTGGCCAGGCTGCCAGAGGCTGGCCAATCAGAGAAGGGCACCACAGAGTTGAGGTTGGCAACTTTCAGGTAGAGTTTTAAAACTCTTTACCTCAAATCGTTATATTAAATCCAACTATGGCAAATTGTGGGATTTATTATAACTATTCATTTGATACCAAACTCAAGGTATCTGTCTCTTATGAGGACTTTGTTAGTTACAATAAAGTCTCCCCATTTTAGCCTACAGAGGCCATTCGCTACAGTGAGGGAAAAAGGAATTTGGCTATTTTATCTCACCAGGGCTTATAAAACATATTTTATAAGGTGCCTGCTTATAGTTACATGGCACCCCAACCCTAGGGGCACTTAGGGTTGACTTATATTTAAAAATAAGGAGCTTAAGACTTTGGAAGTACTTTTAATTCCAAAGTCGAATTTGCATATAACTTTAATTTAAAAGCAGCCAGCAAGACAGGCCTGCCTTTACAATGACCATAGGCACCTCAACAGTTCACCTATAGGTGCACTACTTTATGCTGAGGTGCCTAAACCTACATGCCCTATCATATTCTAGGAACTTATAGGTAGATTGACATAGCCAATTATAATTAGCCTAATTTGCATACTCATTTTACACAGAGCAGAGGCCCTGGGAGTCGTTATCAGTACACAGGGCACCCTCAGAGTCAGGAAAACACCAGCAAAAAGTGAAAATGGGGGCAACAAGTTAGGGGGCCTATGCAATTACCCCTGTTTTCTCACAACCTCACACTGTACTATCCTCAGGTGGTGTCTGCATTATTCGCATTCTCCTGAATAAGTGAAATATGATACAGGTAACACATTTAATTTACATTTATATTTAATCCAGATCAGAAGAGAAACAGAATGAGTCTCCTGTAGAGCTTAGGTCTCATTGACCCACCTTTGATGGTCACAAATTTGTTCTAACACAAAATAATAGTTCCTTTTTCTCTTCTCAAAAGGGTGCCTCTGTTGTTAAGTGTATTTGGAGGGCCCTCTTATGTTATTCCTGTTCAAGTGTCTTACATTCATCCACCCCCTTTTAGTCATTCGTGAAATGCTTTCAAATCCATTTTCATAATCTTAAGTGATTAGGGGGCATATTAAGAGTTTGACGCTTGAGAACACACGTCTGCCAAACTCATGACTGGGTGGTTGTCGCTATACTGGCGACCTCCTTGCAGGCCCCATTATGACTTTCCCATTGGGCCCCGGTCTGCCCAGTGGGAAAGGGGTGGCAGCATTGTCGCCAGTTCAAAATAGAGCCAACGGCAATTCTGCTGCACGCAGGGGGCAACAGCTCCCTCAAAATGTGCAGTCTGCATAGCAGACAGTACGCATTTCGAGGGTGCTGGGCAGGGGTACTCCTGCACTGCACATGCCACGGGAAGGGCAGGGCCACCTGTACCTGTTCACCACCAGCCTTTTCATGTCAGTTCAACCGGAGACAAGGTTGTAATCAGCAGGGTGGTGCCGACTTCAGCACTGCCCTGGCTGATTCCAACCAGTACCACTGGGACGGCTGGAGATTGGCAGGTCTGCCCACCCACCTCGTAGTGTGGCGGTCAATCCACCACAGCCGCAGTGGTCTGACAGCCACAGCAAGGCTGGCGGTCTTCGGACCACCAGACTCGTAATAAGGCACTTAACTCTGTAATAAGGGTATTGTTTAATAGGTGGAATCCTGGTAGCTCTTCTAAAATACACAGGGACTTCCTGTCATCCAAGCACTCATGCTGAAGAAGTGAAGTTGGTTCACTGAAAACACACATAAGGTTGGTAGGAATCTTTGATCTCTTTAAGGAGGGAATTGAATTAGTTATTCAAAAGGGAATTTACAAGTGTAAGTAATTTATATTTGTAATTTACTGTTATTATTTTCAGCAACATTTCTACATTTGACTATTTACAAAATCTGAATGTTAAGTTACTAAAAAAGGGTAGATGTGCATGCCTCTAACCTCTGCCAAAAAAGAAACGGTACACCACACATTGCTAACGACTGTTATTGCGACACCCGCCTAGAGAAAATAATGGTGCTAAGGCTTTAAAACAGAAGCCCATAGAAAATAATGTTAAATTAAATTAAACCATTTAAAATAGGTAAAAATATAAATAAAGTGTAATGTTAACAAATAAATAAAAATAAAACCTATTTATTGCTAAATTATAAAATATTTTAACCTTTTTTATCATTACAAATAAATCTCTTTTTTTATTAAAATGTAATTAACTTAATTTTATTTAATGCTATACATTACATTTAATACTTATAATTCCTAATTGAAAAAATACTTTCGGTGGAAATGTATTTTTTAATTTAAGCATCTGTAAATTATTTGTATTTAATTTAAATCAATTAAAGATTTAATTCAAAATTAAGAAATTGGTGCTGTAGCATATTTTATTGTTTTAAATTGACAATACATCCATAAAAATGATTTACATTACTATTCATCATAAACCAATTTTTAATGATTTATTATAAAGTTTAATAAACTATTTTAATTTCCCTCTACTTTACTATAGGGGGGCATTTACACCATGACTGTGGAGTCTCCCTAAGAGAAACTGTAGGGAAAAGTACAAAAAAAAAATCTTTAACAGAAAAACATATAAAAATATTTTTTATGAATGTATGTCGGAACAATGCATGCTGGAACCACACATGCCTGAACAATGCGGTTGGAACAACAACCGTGTTGTTACCACTAATGCCTTTACCACGAATGCCTTAACAACAATTTTCCGTTGCAAAGGCATTCCTGGTAAAGGCATTAGTGAACGGCATGCATGGTTCCAGCATGTGACCCCCCTGGCCCCCACCCCTGCCCCTAAAAATTACAGCAACTCCCCACCCCTGCCCTAAAACCACCCCAACCCCTCCGCCCCTAAAATTACAGCGACCCCCACCCCGCCCCTAAATTACCGTGACTCCCCACCCCTGCCCCTAAAACCACCCCAACACCCCACCCCACCCCTAAAACCTAAACTACCCCAACCCCCCACACCTGCCCCTGAAACCACCCCAACCCCACACCCCGTCCCTAAAACCTAAACTACCCCAACCCCTAAAACCTAAAACTACCCCAACCTGCCAGCCCGCCTCTAAAATTACCCCAACCCCTCCACTAAAACCTAAAACCCCCTAACCTCCCGCCCCTAAAATTACCGCGAACCCCCAACCCCCACCCCACCCCTAAAATTACTGCGACCCCCCCAACCCCTCGCCTAAAACCTAAAGCCACCCCTACTCCCCACCCCTAAAACCTAAACTACCCCAACCCCCCACCCCCAAAAAGTAAAAATACCCCGGACTCCCCACCTCCGCCCCTAAAACAAAAAATACTCTGACCCCCCACCTCTGCCCTTAAAACTAAAAATACCCGACCCCCTCACCCCACCCCTAAAACTAAAAATACCCCGACCCCCCCTCACCACCCCTAAACCTAAACCACCCCGACCCCCCACCCCCAAAAACTAAAAATACCGTGACCCACCCGGACCCTGCCCCGATGGTGGTGGAATCCATCCCCCTAGTTTGGCAGTCAGCTCGTCTCACTGCCAAACACGTAATGAGGCCCTAAATTTTGTTTATTATTCATTAATAATTAAATGAGATCTATAGAATTACTTAAGAGTAAGTAAGTAGTAATTACAAGTAGTTTTGATGAAACTTAATTTTACAATCATTTATAAACGCGAAAATGTTTGTTAAAACATTTTAGGAATAAATAATAAATATGCTTGTTTTTAGATTTGTTAACATTAAATTATACTTATTCATATTTGTAACTATCTTAAATATTATAATTTCACATTATTTTTTATAGACTTCTACTTTAAGACCCCTACCTCGAATATTTTCAATGGGAGGGTGATGTAGTATTAGTCGCTGGCCATGTGTGATGCTGTACTCACTCCAGCTCTAAACTTGAATAATTTACTAGTTCTTTTGGATCCGTTTTTGGCTGTACTGACTTTAGAAGTGAAGTTAGTGAGTAACAATGGACTTGCTCTCAAAACCCCTCCCTAACCCTCTTTAAAACTCTCCTAACTCCTCCCTAAGTCCCTTGCATTCGGTATTAAGTATGCCTCTTTTTCCAGTCACTCCCCCTGGCCCCTCTCACATTTACTAGTAAGTAGTAAACTTAAATGTGTGAGGATACCCACATAGAAAAGATGGGAGAGGTGGCGGTGGAGATTTACACTTGGGGGTTAGTGAATAATATTTTATTTTACTTTAGTATTACTATTGTAGTACTACTAAATGTACTACAAAATTCAGTTTGTGAATATGCCTCATAATGTTAGTCATTCCAAGAGCTATGTGCATGAAGGCTGTTATCGCAGCTAACAATGTTTAACTGTGGCTCCTTGCCTCACACCCTCTCTGCTGCTACTTCTGATTACAAGGCTCATTACCAGTTTGGCAGTCCCAACACGGGGCTGCCAAACTCATGGGAAGGACACCACCACCATTACAAGGTTTCCGCTGGCCTGACTTGGCTGACTGGCAGAGACCTTGAAATAGAGCATTCCTGCTGGAGTGACCAGTGGGAACAGTGTTACGAGTATCTCATAGCACAAATCGGGCCATCCTGCACCCTCGGAATGTGCACTGTCTGCAATGAAGACAGTGCGCATTCCGGTGGTGCTGGGCAGGGGGCCCACCTGCACTTGTTCTCTGCCAGCTTTTCCATGATGGGGAAACCACCATGAAAAGGCTGGCGTAAAACAAGGTTGTAATCAGCAGGGTGGTGATGAGCTCAGTGCCGTCCTGGTGGATTTCAATCAAGACCGCCCTCACCCAATCAGGATCTAGGATCCTGTCGGAGATGGTGGTCGGATAGAGGTCTGACCGCCAAACTCATAATGTGGCGATCGGAAGGCCACAGCTGCGGCGGTCTGACTGCCACCGCAAGGCTGGCGGTCTTGTAACTGCCAGCCTCGTAATGAGGCCCTGCTACTTGTCCAGCCTCCTATAGTGGACTATCTCACATTCACTTAACCTCATTACCTAAATTCTGTTGATTCTGTTGAGCTCTGCACTGGCTGACTCAAGAACCTTTGATACAACAACACTCACACAAAACATCAACCATAAAACATACAGACAGAAATCCAGGAATACTCTGGGATTCAGAACTCCTGTTTGGCAATCAAGTCAATGACATGCAAACTGTGCAATCGAAATAACACTGACACGAAGTAGCAGTATTACTCTTGAAGTGCCAGGTACTTTCTGGCAAGCACTAAAAATGCTACCCTCACCTGGATTATATATCTGCCTGGGATCAGTAAATGCTCCATTTGTAAACAGCTGATCTGATTTTTTTCTAATTTTCGTTTCAGGCAACGTGACTGGAAATAGTAACTCTACCTTCATTTCAAGTGGACAAGTCATGAATTTTAAGGGAGATATAATTGTTGTTTACGTGACTCAGAACTCCCAGGAAGCACCGAGTACCGCAGGAGCAACTGATGACAATGTAGGAAATCCAGTGCAAGAGGAAAACCAGAGTCGTTGTGATAGCTTTGTTGGGAACATTCAGCAAAACAAGGAGAAATGTGTTGAAGCCCCCGAGGAGGACGGTGTACCTAGAGCATCATTAGACTTTGAGACAGGCCTAAGGCCTACGGTTCAAGCAGAATCACCAGGAATCAATAAAATGTACTACAGCCCTGGTGTGGCACCACCACCTGTGCAAGAAGAAGGAAAACCAAAACCTTTTATACAATGAAGCGTGGAAGGCAGAGGCACCATTTCATTTTGTTAGGTACCCTTTTCAGGCAAATACTGCAGTACATGCTGTAGCATTCAGCAGCCTCTTACAAATTCTTTAGAAACTGCCTTGAGGCATTTGTGGATAATGCAACGGGAAGCTGGATTCTTGCATGTAACTATAGTTGACAACGATGATGACTCTTTTTTAGTGACATCAACATTGGGGTCGAGGACATCAATGTAGTGTTTTGTGTCCTATTTGTTCTAGGAAACCCTACCGGAAAATAAGTGTGCGCAGAATGTTTAAAGAGTGCACACTGCCCACTTCTCAGTCCATCTCGATGAATTGTTTTATAATGATTTTAGATGAAAAACATTTCTCACGAGCTTTAGACTAAAAATATTCTGAGCACCAAGTGTTCTATAGCGGCAAATGTATTGGCTTGTGTCCTTGTATCAAACGTTTTAGAATGTAGTTATGGTTAAGTTACATTTACGCAGGAAAACTATTTTTGGAGGATAATGGCATTGGCCCGTTTTCCATTCTACATGGAAATTTGTAGAAGAAAAACATTTGACCACCTTGGAAACTTTTTCCAAATTTTACATGGCTTAGTCAAAGCTCAGAAGCGAGACAAAGTTATAGGGGGTCTGAAAACGAGTATATTTTTGTGAACATTAAAACTTTCACAGGTGTTTTGCTCAAGCATAGAACAAAAGCTATTGAACAAATTTACCTCAGACTTTGAAGGGGACAGTGTAAGTCCTTTATACTTTTATTAAATTCCCCAAATAAATAGTTAGTATTATCCACAGTGATTTAAATGGGCAAGTACTGTTCGGCACTGTGTACCTACACATATTTAATTTGAAAGGAAGAGTATCTACACTTCTCAGCACTGCTTTGATACTTTTAATAGGAGGGTACCAGCACTTCTCAGGAGCAAACAGCTACTCTAAATAGTGAGTACCTTCACTTCTATATTTCCATTTGAAGCACAAAATAATACATCTTTGTGGGTCAGTTACTACTATAGTGGCATGTTTATAGGTCAAAATCCTTTAAGGGAGAATCACAAATGTAAATGACTGATTCACGAATCTACGTTGGTGCATGCCCTGAAAATGAAATCCTTTCAATCATACTATCTTTAGTGCCCCTTCGCTATTCCATGGGTGTGAGGGGGACTGAGGTTCGATTGGCCCTCATGTTATCGAAAAGTATTTTTAAGAATTGGGTCAAGATGTGCAAATTTGAAAGGCTTACTTATAAAGTTATACACACAATTTAAATCCGAGTTTTATACTTAGGAGCGGCCCTGTTACATGTTTTATGTGCATGACTCCTGTTACTGTACATATCGCAATTATGAGTTTTGTGATGAATTTCGGCAGGCGAGGGGTGCTAGTATTTATGGGAGTTAAAATGTCTGCTATTTACAGGAACATAAACATTTTGGTGAGGCAAGCACCAAAACTGTTTTGTTACTCACCAAAATCTCATAATTGGGTAGTATCTATCGCACCTGATAAAATTTGAGTTGGCCAGGTCGTCGCATTTTATCATGCGCGATAAACATCACACCCATTAATGGTCCGCTCGCAAGGCCTCTGAGTGACGTTGACCTCTCTTGGTACACAATTAATTTATTCTGAACTACAAATATGAACAAAAAATGAAAAGTTATAGAAAGCGTATGACCAGTACACAGCGCTTCATTACAGACCTTAGAATTTCACTTTCAAATCCTATCAAAAGGAACGTTATGGCTACATGAACAATATTTGTAATTGGCCACTTATGGTAAGCAATATAACCCTTACATTTCCAGTGTTCATTCCTCACATCACATCAAGCTCGACATCCGTGATCATGAAAGAAACAATTTATGTTTTTGGGGCCACCATTCTGATGTCAGGGGAAATACATGCTTTTGCTGTTTATTTTGTGGGTACGCCTATACATATAGATGGCACTGAACTCTAACAAGTACATTTCTAAGACAGGCATTGAACTTAAAGTTGATAATTTTGGTGCACGGCATCTCTATATAAAAAGTGCCACTGTTATATGACAACGGAATTTTAATGCTGCCATGCAAATGTACATTTTCCCAGTGGCGGCCAATGCAATTTAAAAGTAGTGGGGCTGGTGGAAGGGTGTGGGGGAGCGCATGTTTTAAAAAAAATAATAATTTAAAAAAATAAAACTTACCTGGTGCTTTTGGCTGCCTCACACTCCTCTTCCTGGTCCCAGCAGCTTCAGAGACTCCCTGTGCAATCCCAGTGCTGCTTTCATGCTATTACCACGCATGAGAGCAGCAAAGTGATTGGCCTGAGGGGGCTGGTTTACTGCTTTCTTAGGCACAGCGAGTCTGTGCTGTTTCTCCAACCCGGCTGTCAAATGCAGATGGGTTGATGAAACCTAAGACGGCCGGCCAAACTGACAAGCGCCCTTAAGTGCATTCCACTCTTCGTCCCCCCTCCCATGGCCCAGCCCCGCCCTTCCCTGCACATGCTGGCTCAGCCAAAAGCTGAAATATAAAACAGTATAAAAATATAGATTTATTTTGCAGCTGCTGGCTCTGAGCCAGTTGAGCAGCGCTCCTCCGCATTGTGGAGGAGCCGCTGCTGTATTCATCTTAAAGGGATATTTGTACTTTCAACCACAGTTTAACACCTGTTTTTCTAAGATGTCCTACCAAATGCCTATTTGAGGGATGAGGAAAATCCTCCTTTAATAAGTCATGCTGCATTCTAAGAGCTGCACCTAATTTAAGACTTTACATGTTTTGCATGTGTGAGTTTGTGTATGTATATCTGTGCATGTGTGTGTTTGCATTGAAAATAAATGTGGACCAATTAATAAATCTTACGTTAGTTGGACCAAGTTTTCTAATCAATGTGCATGTATAACTTCATGGCAAAAGTTAAGTTGCATTTTGTACCCGAGTACCACCTTATTATCTTCAGAAAAATGATATTCATTACCATTGTTATGGGAGGCAGGGAACATTTGGACCAAGTCAAGGATCCACCAGGCCCACACCACATTTGGATCACGCAAAATGTTGGGTTCAAGAAAAATTTTAAAAATGAAGCTGAGCACTGCATTGCACTGCCAAGGGACACTATTTTTGGAGAGAGATTATTTCTGATTGAAAATGTGTGTACTTTTAAAATATATTGTTAAAAACATTTTTTTTTTTTTTTTTTACGTTGGTGATTAAAGATGTAAAATAAAATGTTGTCACAATGGCATTTGTTATCAAATGATCATTCAGAACAATGTACTTATTTATGTTCATTTTTATTGATATTTTCATCACATTGTTTTCACGAAACTGCCACCCACCTTCCCTTATGAAAAGGACTAGGCCCAGGCCCTAATCCCTGCTAAAAGGACGCAGATATTCTGTCTTTCACAGGCAGACCTGTGCCCCTCGGTTTGTTGTTTGTGCAGGCCACACTATTGAACTGTGTCATCACGACCATGAGTCTGGTCCTGTTCCTAACCCACTATTGTTATATCTGTTAAAAATAAAATACTAGGGAGGCATATTTACTAATGTTTCACACAATGCAGGGCAGAAAGCAAAGTTGCTTCGCTGTGTTGTGTGAAATGGAGAGAACAGAAATGCACCATATCTACTAAAATATGGTGCACTGCTGCTCCCTCCTAACGCTGGCTGCCTAGTGCCAATTGAAGCTACCCTTCACCATGCACAATAACAATTCTTCGAGCTAATTTGTTCTTTCTATATGTGCTGTAGAATGCAGCAGATTTGAAAAGAGGAAATACTGAGGAGAACTAAAGATACTTCTCCTCATTACAACTCTTTGTGGTAGGTGCACCATTTTAGCAAAATCCCAAGTTTATAAACTTTAGTAAGTCGAAGATTGCATCAAAGTCCACGAGTGGACAAATAGTAAAGTTCATTCTTCACCCAAGGAATGCCTGCCACAATGAAATAAAGGAATGCAGCGCAACATGCTGTGTTGCATTACTTTTCTTTTCAAAGTCGCTCAAGGCATTGCCATAGTCCCTTGCATGGCATTGTAAGTACCATGTAAGGACTTGAAGTTGTCTTGTGGTGTCTTGGTCATAAAAGGACAAGACAAGTCCTTAGTAAATTTGGCCCAACATGTCAGGAAGCCCAAAGTCTCCCTTGGGCTTAATGCAAAATAGCAAGCAGTGCAGAAAATAATTTCATTACCATTGTCGTTTCAACTGACTAGAGTTCTCCCTAAAAATGGTCTTTCGAAACATAATGCTAAAATATATGCATTTTATGACAATTTATATATGTTTTATCTCATTACAACTCTGTGGAATGTAATTGTGACAAAAACGTGTTACTTTCATCAAAACCTTATCTAATGAGCAGGTGGCAGGATTGAGAAGATATCATTCATGAACACAATATTGAGCTCATTATTCTCCCAAATCCAGCTTCCAATTGCCAATGCATGCAATAAGGTTACATCATACAGAAATGTACAAATGTACTACTCTCAATAAAATGTCTTCTGGACGTACTAGAACCATAAAACATAACTAGCATATTTGAAGTTAAAGCATACTTCAAATCAATCAGAAACAAAATCCATATTTAATTATAAAATATATTGCTATACATTGTGTCATACGGTGTATATAAAACAATAGCACTGCAGTACGTAGAAATACATGATTTAAGTATTCAGATCTCCTAGTACTCTGAAGTGGCAGCAAAGCAGCATGTCAGCTATGGGGTTCAGAATGGTAGTGATGAGATTATTGCTAAAGGGAGGATGTGCTGTACCACATTATTGCGTATATTTAAATAGGCATCTTAATTGTCACATTTTATGTCCTCAATATACCATCAAACAGGAAAACTGGCGGGTAATAACTACATCTGCAGAAAGACCAGGGTATTTTTATACATTCTCTTCCAAACATCTTTTTAATGTTGCTTGTTGAATGACTATGTGAAAGCATGAGATGAGGTCTTGGAATGGTTATCATGTCCTCCACTGTTTATACTGTCAGTCTCCTGGAATTAGTGACAGACATTTTAGGAATAACATTCACAGAGGACAAATATTGTTTTATATGGAAAACTTTTTGATGTACCCTGCACTTTGCTCACATCTGGTGAGAACTGTGTGTTCTTAACTGGGACCAAATTTTCAATATTTACATTTCTGTAAGTGGTTTCATGGATAAAGAGTCTGGAAGTGCTTTTAAGGATATCTCTGAGTCAGGAAAATCAGATGACAAAAGTTTACTCCCTCCTTAAGGAATTGGAGGAGATAGAGGTAATTCCTCAACATTAGGACCCTCATTCAGAGTGTGTCGGTCTCAAGACCGCCACACTCATGATCGCGGGTGGACCGCCGTGGACATGGCAGTCCGACCGCTCTATTATGATCGTGGCAGATGGGCCACTGTCTGACCGCCAGCACCGGATTACTAGTCCCCTTTCCGCCAGCCTTTGCAAAGGAGGCTTCGGGAGCCCCTATGGACTTGGCATGAGCAGTGCAGAGACCCTGTGGACAGCCCCGTCGCACTTATCACTGCCTGAATTATGGGCAGTGAAATGCGCGATGGGTGCTGTTGCATCTGACGCACCACAACATTGCCACTGGCTCGATTACAAGTCGGCCTCAGTGTTGTGATGAGTTTTCCACTGGCCCAGCGGAAAACTCCTAACAGGGCGGCCAGCATATAGCCAACACTGGTGATATGCTGGTTGCAGCAGACTGCCGAAGCCATAATTAGGGCCTAGGTCTGATACAAATGTTTGTTGTCTCTAAAGTTACTAATCTTATAACAAATGTCACAGAACTTTTTCAATTATGTGATTTAATTTGCACCCCTTAAAAGGAATATTGTTTCACCATGAATACATTGCATTGATGCTCCACCATACTAAACTGTCTGAGATGCTAATATGTAGAAGACAGATGACCCATGTTGCTTTCCAAACTGTGCAATGCATGATGCCTGTTATCTGCTTACGTTAGATGCCTTTACCCACCAGGGTGTAGGAGATAAATAAATAGTTGTTTAAAGGAAATCACAGACTTTGAGCTGGAGGTGAGTGATTTGGGGGTTCACACTGCATTATTCAGACCTAAGCTCAATCATATGGAAATTGGTGTTTTCTATTAATTATGTGGGCAAAATTCCAGATTTGCATGTCACAGATGGCTCCTCATCTCCTTGCAATTGGAGAAGATTAACACATGCTATCAATAAAATAGTATGAGAAACAGCAAAGAGTAATGATGGTGGAAATAGGTTTTTCCCAAATTTCAAGCAGAGCTATCATGTCAAAGGCATAGACGTCTAGCAAAATTGACAATGGTTGGCCAGGGCAGACAAACTGAATACTATGACTACTTCCACCAGCTATACAATTAGAGCAGGGGCTACCTTGCTACCCCAACTGAAGATGTAAATAGAGTGGCACCTGTGGGTGTCCCTAGTGTAGGGAGCTGGCCTAGTATGTGGTGAGCACCTATGGTGTTATCACCTTATACCAGGTCCAGGTATCTCCTATTAGTGAAGTGTGGGCAGTGTCTAGGAAGCCAGGGCTCTCTAGAGGTAGCTGTGGATGAGCAGCCAAGACTTATCTAGGAGACATGCAAAGCTTCAGCAATACCACTATAGTCACACAGCACTATCACACATGAAAGAACCATATAGTGTTACAAAAATACAGGTATCTTATTATAGTAACACAAATACTAGATACTGAATTGGCAATCCCCCAACTGGAGGTAAGTAAACACACTATTATATATACATTAGCAATCAGTAAAGAGCATAGAAAGCAATAAGCATTGGTAAAAGTATAGGCAAACAGTGAGGGGCCCTAGGGGAGGGCCAAACCATATACTAAGAAAGTGGTATGTGAAAGACAGTCACCCACCCAAGGAAGTGGAATCAGTAGAAGGGAGCTGGAGGAACTAGGAACCCCAGGAGGTGAGTGACCTCCAGCTACCAGGAGAGCAGAGGTAAGTACCTGTGCCCCATCCTGTCAGAAGATTACCCATTAAATCAAACTTCCACAGGAGCAGATGCCTTTTACCCAACTCCCTCCAACAGGTGCATGCTCAGACTTTAACTGATTATCTGAACCCTGCATCCGCTAGGGGGAAGGGGAATGGGAATAGAAAAAGAGACCACTTCCAGATTCAGATCCAGCCTGTGTTTCCCACTTGAAGATAAGATATTCAGTGTGTGGCTGCGAAAACCTGCACCTTTCTTCTTATTGGGATTTCTTTAAAGGAAGGACCTGCAGTCGGTTAATAAGAGCATAGATGAGTACATTCCTACTGTGCATTCAACTGTTCAGCCATTCACATTCACCCAATTCTATTGTTCTCCTAACCTGGATCTTTTGAGAGACTAGCCTCTTTCTAAGAGAACAATGTTAACTTAATATCTTCTTTCCTCAAGAAGTCAGAGGTTTCCAAGGTTCTTTGGAGAACAGTTCAAAAGTTCACAAATATACAAACTACTAATATCTTTAACGGGAAACTAAAATTCCTTCTCAAGGTTCAGTTTTTCTCAATCACAGTCTCTAGGAGTTAGTCTGAGCACTGAGGTTTGCAAGTCTTCAAAGTAAAGAGTTCTTGAATATATATGTACATTTATATATTGGCAAGTCTGGAAATCATACAAAAGGATTCCTTACTGCAGTTGCTTGAAGTTCTATGAGGCTAAAATGATTTCTTCTCAGATAGCCGATAGCCAGTTGTTGGAAGAAGGAAAACATTCAGCTTCTTCAAAAGGGAAAAAGCAGCTGGTGTGCTCACCTTAACAAGAAAAAGAATTAATTACTGAAAACTGGAAGGATTCTCTATGAAACGAAGCGCCTCAGGAACACTGCTCATTCTCCTTAAGATGACAGTTGAAGTGCAGGGCTCCCAGAGGGAAACAGCTGGAGGGAAGCTTCAGCACAAGACTAAGGTAGAAACTCTAGAGCGCTGACCTCACAAGGATTTGCATTCACCATCTTGAGTGGCAGTTAAACCTGAAGAAGCTAGTTCTAAGAACAGCCTCCGTAATAGCAACCGGGAGGGAGCACACCGCTGCAACCAACGTTGGTACAAGGAAAAGGGGAATTGTTTTTGCTGAGGGAAGAATTTAACAACGCTGGCAATAGTTTTCCTGACAGTACCCCCCTCCAAAAAACTCCCTCCTGCAGAAGGTTTGTTGGGGAAAATGTCGTGAAATTGCTGTATCAACCTTGGAGCATGCACATTTTGGAAGGCTTCCCAGGCCATTTCTTCTAGGCCAAAATCTTTCCAATCAATGAGATAATATAATATTCCTTTTCTAAACTTTAAGTCTAAAATTCTGTTCACTTCATATTCTAAATGTGAATCTACTTGGATAAGATCTGGAGGGGTGGTTGTTCTAACATTGGGAGGGTTTCCTTTAAGTAGCTAGACATTGAATACTGAATGAACCTTAATCTGAGGGGGGAAGGCAAGTTTGAGTGTTACTGGATTTACAATTTTCTTTATTTTAAAGGGTCCTACATATCTAGGATGGAATTGTTTGTTCCCTTTAAAATGTGAATGTCGAGTGGATAGCCAGACCTTCTCACCCTCGCAATAACCAGGGTTGCCTCTCCTCTTTTTGTCTGCATGTTTCTTGTAAGAAACCTTTGCCTTGGTCAAGTGTTCGCTAGCAGATTGGTAGGACTTTTGAATTTTCTTACTGAATTTATTTGCAGCTGAGACCGAGCCTCCCGACCTTCCTAAGCTAATGTCTGGGTGCCTCCCAGAGTTCAAATAGAAAGGAGACTAACCGGAGGAGGCATGAATAGCATTGTTGTATGCAAATTCTGATGTCCAAATGAAATCTGGCCAATCATTATTTTGGTCCAGGAGATATAAGCGTAGGTACTGCTCTATCTCCTGGGTAACTCTGTCTGTCCATCCGTTTCCGGATGATAACTGGTAGAATAACATGAGTCTATTCCAAGTTGTTTCATAAAGGCCCTCCGGAATTGGGAAACAAATTGGGTACCTTGATCTGAGATTACAACCACTGGAATGCCATGAGCTCTCACTATGTGCTATGAAAATAACTGTGCTAACTGAGGCTCGATGAACCTTCGTCAGAGGGATGAAATAACTCATTTTAGAAAAGGTATCTACAAAAACTAGGATTGTGTCAAAACCTTGACTTGAAGGTAAATCTATAATCAAATCCATAGTACTGGTGTGCCAGGAATATGGTTCAATGGGAAGAGGCTGAAGCTCACCTTCAGGAGCTAATTGTGTTGTTTTTCCCCGAATGCATTTATCACAGGTTTGAACGCATTGTCTTATTTGAGGTATCGTGGCAGGCCACCAGAAATACCTCTTAATTATTTCGGAAGTCTTCAAAATTCCTTTGTGACCAGCTAAAGGATCATCATGACATGCTTGTAGCGCTAGTTCTTGCAACTCACAAGTTGGCAAATATAAAGCATTTTCAACAAAATGAAGATTTTCTAAATCCCTTCTTCCTTCTTTTTTGTTGGCCCAATCTGAAATTTCTTGGTCAGACATGGATTCTCAAACCTTCCTTTTTATTTTGGAAAATTATAAGGTACAAACAAATTTGTCTGCTGGAATAATTGGAATCTTTTCAGCTTCTCCGGCTCCAGGTATATTATTCATTCTTGATAACGCATCTGTTTTACCATTGGCAGAACCAGGTCGATAGATAATGATAAAATTTAAATCTGCAAAGTTCAAGGACCATCTCAATTGCCTTGGAGTAAATTTCTTAGCAGACTTTAAAAACTGAAGATTCTTATGATCTGTGAACACAGTGACTACATGACGTGCCCCTAATAAATAATGCAGCCATTTCTGAAAGGCATCCTTCACTGCCAATAGCTCTTTGTCAGCAATTGGATAATTTCTTTCAGGAGGAGTTAATTTCCTGGCTAGAAATGCCACTGGGTGAAGTAGACCTGTTTCCTTGTGCCTCGGAGACAATGCACCACCAATCACTTGATAGGAGGCATCAGCTTCCACAAAAAATGGCTACTAAGGGTTAGGATGGAGAAGGATCGAGGCTGTCGTGAAGGCTGTTTTGAGGAACTCAAAAGATTCCGCATCAGTTGACCAATGGAAGGGTACTCCTTTTCTCAAAAGTTTTGTGATGGGGACCACCTTTTTAGAAAACTCTTTTATAAATCGGTGGTAAAAATTGGCAAATCCAATAAAACTTGGCACCTCCTTCACCGTTTTAGGAGAAAGCCAATCCAGGATTGTTTGAATTTTAGCAGGATCCATTAAACTCCATTTTCTGATAAGACGAATCGCAAGAATTCTAATTGCTTCGCATGAAAGGCACACTTTTCCAACTTCACATATAGGTTATTTTCCAACAATTTTGTTAGAACTGCCCTCACATGATCTACATGGTCTCGCAAAGTCTGGGAGAAGATTAAAATATCATCAATGTAGACTACTACAAATTGATCTAAAAACTCTCTCAGAACATTGATCACAAAGTGCTGGAAAGCGGCTGGCGCGTTACATAGCCCATAAGGCAACACTAGGTTCTCGTATAGACCAAACCGGGTGCGGAAGCCCATTTTCCATACGTCTCCCTTAGCAACTCAAATTAATTGGTACGCTCCGCGAAGATCTAGTTTGATGTCGATTTTTCTTCACCGTAACTTGGTTTAACGCTCTATAATCAGTTAATTTCCTGGATCGAAATGCCACTGGGTGAAGCAGACCTGTTTCCTTGTGCCTCTGAAACAAATACACCACCAATCACTTGATCAGAGGCGTCAGCTTCCACAAAAAATGGCTCCTAAGGGTTAGGATGGAGAAGGATTGAGTCTGTCGTAAAGGCTGTTTTGAGGAACTCAAAAGATTCTTCAGCATCAGTTGACCAATGAAAGGGTACTCCTTTTCTCAAAAGTTTTGTGAAGGGGACCACCTTTTTAGAGAACTCTTAAAAATCTGCGGTATAAATTGGCAAAGTCAATAAAACTTGGCACCTCCTTCACCATTTTAGGAGAAAGACAATCCAGGATTGTTTGAATTTTAGCAGGATCTATTAAACTCAATTTTCTGATAAGACGAATCCCAAGAATTCTTCTTGCTTCGCATGAAACGCACACTTTCCCAACTTCACATATAGGTTCTTTTCCGACAATTTCTTTAGAACTGCTCTTACGTGATCTACATGGTCTCGGAAAGTCTAGGAAAAGATTAAAATATCAATGTAGACTACTACAAATTGATCAAAAAACTCTCTCAGAAGATCGATCACAAAGTGCTCGAAAGCGGCCGGCGCATTACATAGCCCATTAGGCAACACTTGGTACTCGTATAGACCAAACCGGGTGCGGAAGGCCGTTTTTCATTCGTCTCCCTTAGCAACTCAAATTAAATGGTATGCTCTGCGAAGATCTAGTTTGATGTAGATTTTTCTTCACCGTAACTTGATTTAACGCTCTATAATCAGTACAAGTTCTTAACTCTTCATTCTTCTTCTTTGGGACAAAAAAAAGGGGGGAAGAGACTGGGGATTGAGAGGGACAAATAAAACCATTTGCCAAATATTTTTCCAAATATTCTTTTAGGAACTTATTCTCCTTTTCAGTAAGGGCATAGATTCTACTGCAAGGTGGATTCGCACCTGACTCAAATTTGATCCTGCAATTATAAGATCTGTGGGGAGATAGCTTCTCTGCCTCTGCTTTGTAAAACACTGCAGACAATTCTTTATATTCTGGGGGAATGACAACCTTTTCCAGAGCACAAACCTCATTGGATTTAGTAGCTAAAACTTGAGCGGGAGATGGTGCACTATTTATCTCTTGAGGACCATAGCAATGCTTCTGACAGTAACTTGAATTTAATTGGACAGTCCTCTTTTCCCAATTAATTTCAGGGTTGTGTTCCGTAAGCCACGGTAAGCCCAAGATCAGCTAAAATTGAGGAGCATCTATCAGATTTAAAGATATCTTTTCTTGATGTCCTAGATGAACTTTCAGAACTATAGGTTCAGTTTCATCTGTGATTGGACCTGAAGACAAGTTTGTTCCATCCACCATACAAAAAGGCTCTGCTATTCATTTTTTTTTTACAAAATGTATTCCCATTTTTGTGGCATACTGGATGTCGCAGAAATTTCCGTTAGGGCCTAAGCCAGTCATCACTGAAACCTCTTGCAGCTTCTTTTCTCTGAAAATGAGGTCGAAAGAGATGGTAAGATGAGGGGAAGCAGACTGTAAGATGTTTCACACTAGTTGGGTTTCAAGGGCTGGTTGGTGTTGTAAGTCAACCAGGGCTACTCTCTTGGTAGAATGAATTTTCTCTTTCCCTGAATTATCCTGTTTGAGCTTCTTTGGCCATTCTTTTACAAAATACCCAGACAACCCACAATAGAGACATAGATTCTTAGATCTTCGCTTGTCCTTTTCCTCTTTAGACAGGGGACCTCTAACACTGCAGATTTGCATTGGCTTTTCCGAAGAGTGTGTCTCGGAGGTCTTAATACTTTCCACTTTACTCCTATCGAAACTTGGTGGGATAGGATGAAATTCTCTCTTGCATTCAGCTTTTCTCTCAAACAGACGCTGATCGATCGGTAAAAGTAGATCAATTAATTTTGACACATCAGTAGGTCGATCTGGAATTTGGACTAGTGCATCTTTTAGTTCTTCTTGGAAACCTCAGTAAAAAAACACAGCCCTTTTGCTCTCAGGCCAACCAGTCTCCACCACAATAAATTTGTTGAATTGGGCCAGATAAGAGATTAGGGGCCAGATGTAGGAAAGCTTTAGCGACTCGCAAACGGCGAAAAACGCCGTTTGCGAGTCGCTAAAGCCCATCTGGTATGTAGAAATGCATTTTCCGAGTCGGAACCGACTCGCAAAATGCATTTCAGAGTCGCAAATAGGAAGGGGTGTTCCCTTCCTATTTGCGCTTCGCACTGGTATGCAATTCCATTTGTGACCGCGAAAGCGGTCGCAAATGGATTCGCAGTTACCATCCACTTGAAGTGGATGGTAACCCAGTCGCAAACGGGAAGGGGTCCCCATGGGACCCCTTCCCCTTTGTGACTGGACCAAAAAATAATTTTTCAGAGCAGGCAGTGGTCCAATGGACCACTACCTGCCCTGAAAAATACTGAAACAAAAGGTTTCGGTTTATTTTTCAAAGTGCAGCTCGTTTTCCTTTAAGGAAAACGGGTTGCACTTTGAAAAAAAAAAACTGCTTTATTTCAAAGCAGTCACGGACATGGAGGTCTGCTGACTACACCAGGCCTCCATCCCGTGAGTGCCCTGACTCGCTATGGGGTCGCAAATTGCAACCCACCTCATTAATATTAATGAGGTGGGTCTTTGCGACCCCATAGCAACTCGCAGAAGGTGTCTGAGACACCTTTCTGCATCCCAAATTGCGACTTGCAATTTGCGAGTCGCAGGGACTCGCAAATTGCAAGTCGCAATTTGGGAAGTTGCTACATCTGGCCCCAAATCCCTATTACCTTGTTTTAAGTCTAGTAATTCATTATCTGTGGCTTGTGAAATTGTTCTGCGGTCAAAGATTCAAAGGAATTTGATTTTAAAGACTTCAAAATCATATAATAAAGGGTAATTTCGTGACACCAAAGGCATGGACCATGAAGTCAAATCTCCACTGAAACAAGACAAGATGAACGCTGTTTTTGACCGATCCTCTGTAAAAATAACAGGACGACAAAGGAAATGTAAGGAGCACTGTGTTAAAAATATCTGCGCTTTGTAAAGATCTCCACTAAAACGTTCAGGTGGGGCCAGGGTAATGATAGGGGAGATGGAATGAATGACTTGTGTGGATATTTCCGAGGTAGAGGTAGGAAAGGTATTACCTGAAACCCCACAATTCCCTGCGGTATTCCCAGAAGTGAAGTTATTTAATTTGTCCATGAGCTGTTGGGTCTCAACATGGGGTCTTTTTATTTCCCTCTCAAGTTTTTGTTTTCATCTAGGGTAAGGGTTAACTGTTTTATCATTTCGTTCATACGTGCCACCAAGGCATTAAAATCTAAACCTTCAGCCATTCTGCTCAGGTGGAAATAAGTATTTTTAGTCAATTAAATCCGTCAGAAGATTACCCATTAAATCAAACTTCCAAAGGAGCAGATGCCTTTTACCCAACTCCCTCCAACAGATGCGTGCTCAGACTTTAGATGATTATCTGAACCCTGCATCCGCTAGGGGGAAAGGGGAATTGGAATAGAAAAAGAGAGACCGCCTCCAGACCCAGTCCCAGGCTGTGTGTCCCACTTGAAGATGGGATACTCAGTGTGTGTCTCTGAAAACCTGCACATTTATTCTTATTGGGATTTCTTTAAAGGAAGGACCTGCAGTCGGGTGATAAGAGCATAGATAAGTACATTCCTACTGTGCATTCAACTGTTCAGCCATTCACATTCACCCAATTCTAAGCACCTTTTCTGCCCTTCCTCCTCCCAGCTGACCGCTCCCCCCACCTCCCCTCCCCTTCTTAATGGTGACCGCAGTGCTGTGAGAGGGCAACTGCACTGACCTTCTGGTTAGCGTCTGCTGCCCTCCCCAGCTCCTCTGGCTGCTGCCTCTGCCTTTTGCCTGGGACGAACTGAGAGCCTCATGACTCTCAGTTCGAGGCCCTCCTCCATCCGCAGGCTCGTCCCTGCACCTCCTCCCGGGTGGTCTAGTGGCCATCACAAGTAAATATTTTCTCTCTTTCACTCTTGCTTTTTATGGCTTTTTTCAATTGTTTTTCCTTTTCAATGTATCTCCCTTCCTTTCCTCTGCCCTCCTCCCGCGCTGCTCCGGACCCTGTGGCCCCGCCCTCCTTCCTTGCAAAGAACCTTTCACGACTTCCCGCCTCCCAGCTGACTGTTCCACCAACCCCCTCCCCTCCTTAATGGCAACCCCAGCAGGAGCACTGCTCACGGGCCAAAGGCAAGCCCATCTGCGTCCATCAGCGCCTGGACTGCACCCAGCGCCAGGAACCCTGGATCTTCATTAAACCACCCCTGGCCAGCCTTCGTTACGATGCCAAGACCCTCCTCCGCCTCAACACTGGACGTCTCAGCAACTGCTGCACCATCTCCCCCAACGACACCCACGGACCTTTCACCTTCAGGAACTGCAACTTCAGAGCCAGCCTCAACAAGCTGAAGGTACTCTCCACACAAGGAGATACCAACATCCTCCACAACCCCATCAACTGCCTGCTCCTGAACATCCGTTTCCTCCACAAACACGCCACTGAACTCTGAGATTTGATCGACATTGCCTGATCGGATATTGCCTTCCTTACCGAGACCTTGACCAACCCCATCTCGGAACCAGACATCGCCATCGCCATTCCCGACGGATACAGCAACCTAAAAAGGGACCGGCCCTCCCGCCCGGGCGGAGGACTCACCATCGTACAAAAGTCCTCACTACGTGTCAAGGCCGTCCCAGAATAAAAATACACCACCATGGAACATCTTCACTTCCTGGTCCACTTCAACCACAACTCCTCTATCAGCGGCACCCTGGTGTACAGGCCACCCAGTCCCGCCCAGCAATCATAGATGGTTTTGTAGACATCGCTACCCTCCAGGCCCTCGAATCAGACGATTACCTTCTCCTCTGCAACCTGAATTTTCACCTCAAGGACGGCGCCGAACAAAACACCACTGCTCTACTCAACAACCTTGCCACCCTCAGTCTCAGACAGCTGGTCTCTGTACCCACACACATCACAGGACACACACTGGACCCCACCTTCACCTCAAGCAACCGGATCACCATTGAGACCATCTCCACCCCAGACTGGATCGACCACCACTGCATACACTTCACAATCACCGCACCCAGCACCTATACCCACACCTCCAGGACCCCCCACAAGAAATGGAACAAAATCACCAACAAGCAACTCACATCATCTCTCGCCAAATCCCTCCCTCCTCCCTCTGATGACGCCAACACAGCAGCACGTAATCTCAATGCATGGATCAACGAATGCCGACACTCTAGCCCCCCTCCAGCTGACATTGGCCAAACGAATACCTAAGAAAGCCAGCTGGTTCACCACCAAACTCCAAGAATCAAAGCGTACCCGCAGACGTTTAGAGAAAAAATGGAGGGACAGCCAAACCAGTGAAGACCTCGCCTCCTTCTGAGCCGCAACCGCCGTCCACCGCCGGAACATCAAGAACACAAGGAAGGACGCACTCCAGGATCCACACACATCTCTAAGGAATTATTTTCGATCATCAACAAGTTCACAAATCCCCTGTCCGAAGCCACCAGCATCCCTCTGTCCCAGGACCTCTGTGACAAACCCGCCACTTTTTTCCACTGCAAGATCCAGGACATCTATGACAGCTTCCTCTTGGAAAAACCTGGCACCAGAAGCTGCAACCAACCCAACCCACCAGAACCCACCCAGACCATCCACAGCTGGTCCATGCTCACCACAGAGAGAACAATCAGCATCATGAACAGCATTCAGACCGGAGCACCCACGGACCCCTGCCCACACCACATATACATCAGAGCCAGCATTTCCATCGCCCCGAGCTCTGAATCACAATGAACTCCTCCATCAACACTGGCATCTTTCCCGAGGACCTGAAACAGACAGAAATATGCCCTCTCCTGAAGAAATCTTCGGCTGACCCATCAGAACAAATAAATTTCCGGCCCATCTCGCTGCTACCCTACCCATTCAAGGTACTGGAGAAAGCAATCAATGCACAACTATGGAATTTCATCGAGACCAGCAACCTCCGTGGATAGCCCCCAGTCCGGTTTCCGCAGCAACCACAGCATGGAGACAGCATTCCTGGCAGCCACCGACGACATCCTATTACTCCTAGGCCGCAGCCACACCGCAGCGCTAATTTTCCTTGACCTGTCAGCAGCCTTCGTCGCGGTCTCCCACAGCACTCTACGCACCAGACTCCACAACATAGTCATCTGCGGAAGAGCCCTGGAATGGATCCACTCCTTCCTCTCCAGGAGGGCTCAGAGCGCCAGACTCATGCCCTACACATCCAGACTCACAGGAGTCAACTGCACAGTCCCCCAAGGAACCTCACTGAGTCCCACACTGTTCAACGTATACATGGCCCTTCTTGCAGCCATCGTCAGCAGCCACGGTGTGAACATTGTGTCATATGTCGATGACACACAACTCAGCATTTCCCTCACCGAAGATCCGGACACGGCCAAAAAGAGCTTCCACTCAGGAATGGAGGCCGTCGCCACCTGGATGAGAGAAAGCTGCCTCAAACTCAACCCCAACAAGACTGAGGTCATCATCTTTGGAAACGCCACCTCAGCTTGGGATGACCCTTGGTGGCCCACATCCCTCAGCGCCCCCTCCTACACCAATTAGACATGCCTACATCCTAGGCATCATCCTCGACTCCTCCCTATCCATGACCTGCCAGATAAACTCAGTCGCCTCCTCCTGCTGGCACACACTCCGCAAACTTCAGAAGATCTTCAGATGGATCCCAGCAGACTTCCACAGGACAGTGACCCACGCCTTAGTCACAAGCAAGCTCGACTACGGCACCGCCTTCTATGTCGGACCTCAACTGGAAACATAAAAAAACTACAACGCATCCAGAACACCGCTGCCAGACTCATCCTGGACCTCGCATGCTGAGAACATATCCCCAATACCTGAGTCAATTCTCCACTGGCTCCTGGTCGAGAAACTAATCACCTTCAAGCTACTCACCCACACATACAAGGCCATACACAACGCAGGACCAGCCTATCTGAACTGCCCGTCTCCTTCCACATCCCCGCCAGATCCCTCCTCTCTGCCCAGCTGGCCCTGGCCACCATCCCTCGCATTTGTAAAACCACAGCTGGAGGACGATCCTTCACCTACATCGCAGCAAAGAGCTGGAACAACCTCCCTCCTGCACCTCTAAAAAAGCCCATCGCTCCCCATCTTCAGGAAGAACCTTAAGATGTGGCTCTTCGGATGAGGCCCCTCCCATCCCAGCACCTTAAGACCCTCACGGGTGAGTAGCCGCACTTTACAAAAATTGATTGATTGATTGATTGGTTTTCCCCAAAACCTACAGGAGGTCTTTGTAAGAGGATTATGCAAGACCCAACCAAGACTGGAAAACACCAAAGTTAGATCCTGACAGAAGAGGATCTGCAAAGGAAGGAGGCCAAGTCCAGTTCATGTTGGAGTGTCTGGTAGTGGCAGGAGGTCCCATTTGTGCATGCAGGACCAGGTCGGCGGTGGACGAAGGCCAGCTGTGCAGCCCCGGAGATGAAGAGACGTCCTAGGAGTGATGCAACTGGTGTCCCATGTTGGCCGTCAAGAAGCAGTTGGTCAGTGGTGCTGAAAAACCACCAAGAATCCTTGGCAAATGCAAGAGACAGAGAAGACGTTTTGCACGGCTGAAGAGGACCAGCAAGGCTGGGGATTTGACCCAAGAAGGGGAGTCCGGTGTGACCCTCAGCAGCTGGAAGAGTCACAATAAGAGGAGGCAGCCCCCACAGGCAACCCACTGGCAGCAGGCACACGAGTCACAGTGAGGCCCACTCAGCACACCTGAGGGGGAGTCCTGCGTCGCTGGAGCAGCAGGCAGGAGACTGCTTTGCAGGAAGGAGTGCTGTGGGCTGGGGCTACATGGAGCCTGAAGTTCTTTTGGAGGAGGAACAAACAAGTCTTGGTAGCTGCAAGAGTCGCGGTGCACAGGGGTACTGTCCTGCAAAGAAAGGCAAGGGCTTACCGTCTCACAAGTTGGAAAGCTCATAGAGAGGACCAAAGGGACCACTCCAGACCAGCACCTGTGATACAGGATCTGCACAGTTCGGGAGTAGAGCAGATCCACGCAGCCAGTTGGTGCCTGCAGATGCAGAGAATGACTACTTCACTCCAAAGGAGATTCCTTCTTACTTCTTGTGCAGGCTGAAGACTTACCACCCTCAGAGGGTGCAAGGCCGGCAAAATACTGCAGTTGCTTGAAAGAGTCGGAGAAACAATGTTGCAGAGTGAAGTCGTCATTGAAGTTGCAGACTGTCGGTTCATAAAGGGTCCAGTTGCAGTCCCAGTGGCCAGAAGATGAAGTAAATGATACAGAGGAGTCCTGCTGGAATCTTGCATGTCGAGTCTGAGGACCCACCCAAGAGGGAGATCCTAAATAGCGCAAGAAGGGGGGTTGGTCACCTAGCAGGGTGACCACCTATCAGGAGGGGACTGTGATATCACCTACCTGACCTGGCCACTCAGATGCTCCCAGGGGCCTCTGCTAACCTCTGATTCAAGATGGCAGAATCAAGTGGCCACCTGGAGGAGCTCTGGGCACCACCCCTTGGGTGGTGATGGACAGTGGAGTGGTCAGTCCCCTTTCCTTTATCCAGTTTCACGCCAGAGCAGGGACCAGAGGCCCAGGTCAACCACTTGTGCCTGCCCTATATGGCACTTTGAGGCTTTGAAAGTGAGGCCTGTCATTTGCAGAGCATCCAATACATTTCCAAGATGGACCAGGTGATGCTCCCAGGTGAAGCTAAAGACAGCTGTATCGTCAAGATAAGCTGCACTGAAACCTTCCAGGCCTTCAAGATCTTTATTCACAAGCCTTTGGAATGTTGCCAGAGCATGCTTCAGTCCTAACGGTATTACTGTAAAATGATAGTGCCCTCTAGGAGTGAAGAATGCAGTTTTTGGTGTGGCATCCTCTGACAGCCTGATCTGCCAGTAGCCAGCAGTCAGGTCAAGGGTACTCAGATACTTGGCAGGAGCAAGTGTATCTATTAGCTCATATGCCCTAGGGATCGGATGAGCATCTGTTTTAGATACAGTATTGTGGCCTCTATAGTCTACACAAAACCTCATCTCTCTTTTACCATTTTGAAAGTGGGGCTTTGGGACAAGTACCACAGGACTAGCCCAGGGGATATGTGAAGGCTCAATAACACCTAGGTCTGCATCTTTTGCACCTCTGTTTTGATGCACTCTTGACATTATCAGACTGCCTGTATATTTTACTTTTGACAGGCAGGCTGTCACCTGTGTCAATGGTGTGTTCACACCATGTAGTTTGACCAGGGGTCAGAGAGAACAGTTTAGAGAACTGCCCTAGGAGATTTCTGCAATCATCCGTTTGTGACTCAGAGAGGCAGACTGCAAATACAACCCCATCTACTGAGCCATCCACTGTATTGCGGGAGAAGAGGTCAGGGAGGGGGTCACTCTCTTCCTCATGTCCCCTATCAGTTGCCATGAGCAATGTCATGTCAGATCTATCTTAACAGGGTTTTAGGCGGTTCACATGAAGCACCCTGTGGGGGCTTCTAGGAGTGCCTAGGTCAACCAAATAGGTGACCTGACCCTTTCTCTCCTCAATAGTGTGTGGTCCACTCCATTTGTCTTGGAGTGCCCTAGGAGCCACATGCTCCAGGATCCACACCTTCTGTCCTGGCTAGTAAAGTCAATACAGCCTTCTGGTCATGCCATTGGTTTTGCAATACTTGGCTAGCCTGGAGATTTTTGGAGGCCCTCTTCCTGTATTCAGCCATCCTAGATCTAATACATAGTCCACAATGTCCCATTTTGGAGGCTTTAGAGGTTGCTCACAGCCTTATTTCACAAGAGCAAGAGGACCCCTAACAGGGCGTCCAAACAAATGTTCAAAGTGGTTGTAGCCCACTTTCTTTTGAGGAACCTCCCTATAGGCAAGGAGGAGGCAAGGTGACAGGACATCCCACCTCCTTCTGAGTTACTCTGGGAGTCCCATTATTATGCCTTTGAGGGTTTTGCTAAACCTTTCCACTAACCCATTGGTTTGTGGATGGTAAGGGGTGGTGAACTTCTAGGTTACACCACCCTCCTTCCACTTAGCTTTAAGGTAAGCAGACACGAAGTTTGCACCTCTGTCTGACACCACCTCTTTAGGAAAACTCACCCTTGAGAAAATTCCCAGGAGGGCTTTGGCCACTGCAGGACCTGCAGTGGTCCTAAGAGGAATGGCCTATGGATACCTGGTGGCATGGTCCACCACCACCAGTATAAATCTATTTCCAGTGGCTGTTGGACGATCCAGGGAGGCAACAATATCCACCCCAACCCTCTCAAATGGAATCACAAACACTGACAGTGGAATTAAGTGGGCCTTTGGGGTGTGACCTGTGTTGCCACTGGCCTAGCAGGTAACACAGGAATGACAAAACTCCTTGGTGTCTTCAGATATGTGGGCCAGTGAAAGTGAGGGAAAAACCTTTCCCAAGTCTTGCTTTTCCCCAGTTGGCCTGCAAAGGGATTATCAAAGTTAACAGAAACTCCCTAAACTTCAGAGCAATGACCAGTCTCCTGGTGGCACTAGGTTTAGGGTCCCTTGCTTCTGAGTAAAGGAGGCTGTTCTTCCAATACACCTTATGGTTGCCACTGACATCCCCTGCCACTTGTGCTGCAGTTTGCTGCCTTACGCTTTCCAGTGTGGGACAGGTTTCCTGTTCCATACTAAGTTCCTCCCTGGTGGGCCCCCCTGCAACCAAGAGCTCAGCTGTATCAGCTTTGAGCTCCTCTGGTGTAGGTTCCACTGAAGGAGTAAAATTCCTCTCCCTCAGGAATAGAATCTTCATTGGAAGCTGGAGCAAGGTGAAACGTTTTACCCTGTCTGCTCTTCTTTTTTCGAGCCTCCTGGGCCATTGTTCCTGGCTCCAGGTCTTCCTGTCTCCTTTGCTTTTTGGCCTGTACACTTGTCAGGGCAAAAATATGCCCAGGGAAGTCCAACATTGCTGCATGGTCCTCCAACTCCACTTTAGTCCAAGCTGAAGTCTCCAAGTCATTGCCTAGCAGACACTCTACAGGTAGATCAGAGGACACTACAACCTTTTTAGGGCCAGTAACCCCTTCCACCCCCAGCTAGTCAATAACTGCTGTTGGGTGGCACAAAGTGTTATTGTGAGTATCAGTCACCTGGTACGTGTGACCCAGTAGGTGTTACTCAGGTGACACCAGTTTTTCAGTCACCATAGTGCATAGTGACACTATCACCTGTGTCCCTGAAGGTGTTGGCCTTAACACCATTTATTAAGGGGTGCTGCCTGTACTTACCCATATTAAGGGGACAGACAGCTAGCGTGGCAAAGTCAATGTCCCCATTAGAGACCAACACAACATCAGTGGTCCCCTTGACTAGCCCAGAGCCCACTTCAGTCCCCCAGGTGAGCCCAACTACACTTTTGGACTGACTACTATTATTATTACTGTTACCACTGCTATTGCTAGGGGCACTAGGAGTAGAAGTGGTATTAGTAATGGTACGGGGCTTGGTGCTTTTCTTAGGATGGCTGCTGTATCCTGTTGTGTGGCCTTTATGCTTACACATGTAGCACCAAGGTTTCTTAAAGGAGGAGGAAGAGGAAGAGATTTAATCCCACCCCCAGAAGAGTTTTTGGGCTTGATGAAGACTCTTTAGTTTTATCTTTGTCCCCACCTTTGTCCTGATGCTTACCTGCTTCCTTCTTTTTGTGGTCACCTCCTGTCTTAGTCTTCTTGCTCACCATGGTGCGGGCCAATTTGTCTGCCTTCCTTCCCAATTCTTGGGGAGAAGTCAGATCAGAGTCCACCAGGTATTGTTGCAGCTGATCAGAAATACAGTTATTCAAAATGGGCTCACTCAGAATCAAATTGTATAAGCCCTGGTAGTCTCTCACTTTGCTCCCATGCAACCAGCCTTCAAGAGCTTTAACAGACCAGTCCACAAAATCTACCCAATCTTGGGGGCTCATTTTTGGTTTCCCTGAACTCAAGCCTGTAATGTTCAGTGGTTGGGCCAAAACCATCAAACATGCATTTTTGAGTAATGTATAATCATCTGCATCTTCCTCTCTGACAGAGAGGTCTTTGTCTCTATCTTTTTCAGAGAAGGAGAGCCACAATATTGCTGACCACTGTCTTTGGGGGGCCTTCTGTACTTTACAGGCCCTCTCCAAAGCAGTGAACCATTTCTGAATGTCATCTCCCACCTTGTAAGGTGGGTCTATCTTGCTTAGGTTCCTAGAATCATAGGAGTCCTCCCTGACCCTGGTGTCCCTAAAGCTAAGATCACTGCCACCGCAGGAAACTAGTTCCAAATCCTGTCTCTCCCTTTCCACTGCTAAGGCCTCCCTATTTTGGGCTAGCTGTTGCTGCTGCAGCCTCAGCTTGGCCTCTTCCAACCTCAGTTTCCTAAGCTCCCTATCTAAGGAATCTTCACCTGAGTTGGAGCAGTGGGTTCCCTCAGATACTGAGGAGACATGTGTATTGACCTATCCCTGCTTCTGGGAACTCTCTGAAGTTACCCTCTAGGAATAAAGGTGGGCCTACTGGAATGACTCCCCTTCTCACTACCTGCAGTGCTCCTAACAGGGCTGTGGTGTTCCCCAGATTCCTTCTGACCCCCTCAGTATAGCATAAACCTACCTTGTCTAGGATGGGAGGGTCAGTTTCTATTTCCTCCCATTCCTGGCTACCTGCAGTGTCCTGGTCAGCCTGGAGGAGTAACCCCAGAAGTAGACTTTTATTGGGATTTCTCCCTGTCTTTAGTTTTCTGGAAGCACACATCTCCCTCAACTCTTGGAAAGTAAGATTCTCATAGTGAGAGTCTATGGCCTGGGAGGTGTGCTCTACTGAAGACATCTAGCTAGAGTGGTGTGGGTGCACTTGACTACTCTAACAACTAGGCTCCCTAGAAAAGTTTGGAGCAAGGGCTATGCTAGACCCCTAACTTACCCAAACTAGGAGTCTAGAAATCCTGATCCCTAAGTGCAGTGTACCTAACAACTAGTAATGGTCTTTCCTGTGGAACGTGACTAGTGGCAAAGTGGTAAAGCATTTGAGAGTGTCTTATCCCACTGCTGCACCACCAATGTAGGAAGCTGTCTTGGTGTGTGGTGAGCACCTGTGGTGTTCTCACCTTTCTACCAGGTATCCACTATTAGTGAAGTGTAGGCAGTGTCTAGAAAGCTCACTAGAGGCACCTGTGGATGAGCAGCTAAGAATTATCTAGGAGACATGCAGAGCTTCTGCAATACCACTATAGTCACATAGCTCTATCACACATGAAAGAACCACACAGTGTTACAAAAATAAAGATACTTTATTATAGTAACATGAATACTGAATAGGCAATTCCCCCAACTATAGGTAAGTAAACACACTATTCTATACACATTAGAAATCAGTAAAGAGCATGGAAAGCAATAAGGATTGGCAAAAGTATAGGTAAACAGTGAGAGCCAAACCATATACTAAAAAGGTGGAATGTGAAAGACAGTCCCCAACCCAAAGAAGTGGAATCAGTAGAAGGGAGCTGGAGGAACTAGGAACCCCAAGAGGTGAGTACCAGAGTGAACCCCAGCGACCAGGAGAGCAGTGGTAAGTACCTAGTTTTCCCCAAAACCAACAGGAAGTCTTTGTAAGAGGATTATGCAAGACCCAAGTCAAGGCTGGGAGAACCCAAGGTGGATCCAGACAGAAGAGGACCTGCAAAGGAAGGGGACCAAGTCCAGTTTGTGTTGGAGTTTGCAGTGGTTGCAGGAGCCACTACCCACTTTTCTGTGGATGCAGGACAAGCTCGACCATGGACGAAGAAAGCCAACAGTGCAGCAACGTAGATGAAGAGGAGTCGCAGGAGTGATGCAAGTGGTGTCCTACGTCTGCAGTCGAGATGCAGTCGGTCAGTGGTGCTGGAAAACCACCAACAAGCCTTGGCAAATGAGAAAGTTGAAGAAGAAATTTTGCAAGGTTGCAGAGAACCAGCAAAGTCCAGGGAACTCGACCCAAGGAGGGGAGTCTGGGGTGACCCTTTGTAGCTGGGATAGTAACAAGAAGAGGAGTCAGCCCCCACAGGCAATCCACTGGCAGTAGGCACAGGAGTCGTGGTGAGGCCCACTCAGCACACTTGAAGGGGAGTCTCACGTCACTGGAGCAGCAGGCAGGAGACTGTGCTTTTTTGGAAAGAGTGCTGTGGGCCATGTCTACACGGAGCCTGAAGATCCCTTGGAGGAGGAGCAAACAAGTCTTGGTAGCTGCAAGAGTCGCAGTGCACAGGGGTACTGTCCTGCAAGGAGAGGCAAGGGCTTACTGTCTCACAAGTTGACCAGCTGGTAGAGAGGACCAAGGGGGCCACTCCAGACTATGACCTGTGATGCAAGATCCGCGCAGTTCTGGAGGTTAGCAGATCCATGCAGCTGGTCCTCGTTGCAGTTGGTGCCCGCAGATGCAGAGGAGAGACTCCTTCCCTCCAAGGGAGATTCCTTCTTACTTCTTGTGCAGGCTGAAGACTCGCCACACTCAGAGGATGCACAGCTGGGGAAATGTTACAGTTGCTTGAAGGAGCCAGAGAAAAAATGTTGCAGAGCGGAGACATCTGAACTGAAGTTGCAGATTGTCAGTTCCGGGAGGGTCCAGTTGCAGTCCAGTGGCCAGAAGAGGAAATAAATGATGCAGAGGAGTCGTGCTGGAATCTGGCATGTCCAATCTGAGGACCCAAACAAGAGGGAGACCCGAAATAGCCCAGGAAGGGAGATTGGCATGGGACGGGATGCAGAAGATTTTTTGTGAGAGGTACCATTGCTCTCGGATAGGTGGTGTAGATCAGCTCCAGGTGGTTTGTCAGCATAGTCCGTGCCAAAGTGATTTCACCTGCACCTATATAGACACCACCCACGCACGCTGACATTAGTACTTTTCACTCCGTGTCAGCCAGCTCAGATACGGGAAGCTCTATCCCTTCAGTCCCTTTTTGATTTAGCTTTTTTAAAATACTTTGTGGAGACTTTTTTAAGGTTTTCCACCTTATGTGGCGGAATCTCATCCAATAAGACCGGCTTCAAGCCATGCAGTGCTTCTCACCGGCCGATATTGGACCCGCATGTTGTTTCCCTGTGGTGCCTTGAGCACGACCACGACCCAAAGTTGTGCTCCGACTACCGCGCAATGAATTCCAAGGCTTTGCTCCCTCAAGCTGATGACGGCCTGTCGTGTGACGCCACGCTAATTGAAGTCCAAGTCGGGAGGGGGATCCCAGGACCAGTCAAAGAGTCCAAGGTTGCCTTCCCACTCCAAACCTTCAGGACATTCGGTAAGTCCTGGCATAGAAAGAAGAAGTAGGTAGAGAATGCTTAAACTTCTCTGCGTCCTTTGGCCGACGAGATGCAGGAGTGTCAGCATTCTAGGCCTTGCTCTGTGGTTGAGCCTGCACCTGGGCTGACTCTGCGGTTCCCTGAGTTTCCGGGCGCTGGAGTGACCCCCACCCAACTTAAGGAGTTTATCTGTTAGAGAGTTGTAGCTGCAGATTCCTTATCGTAGAGCTATCCCAGCTGTCAGACTGAATTCCGAAGATTTTTCATGAGGAGTACCCCGCGCTCCGGAAAGCACATCAATCAGCTCCATGGGCATTGTGCGCACTAAAAGTGACTTCTACAGCACCTATACGGACACCACTCAGGCACGCTGTCAGTTCTTTTCTTTCCGTGCCAGCCAGTGCCGATCCAGAAAGAGCTATCCCTTCAGTCACTTTTTGACTGAGCTTTTTTTTCAATGTTTTGTCAAGACGTTTTTGAGTTTCCCTCCTGGTGTGCAAGATCTCACTCAAGAAGGCTGGCTTCAAGCCATGCATCGCCTGTCACTGGCCTATGTCGGTAACAGACATCCATCTTATTTGCCTCTGGTGTTTCAAGCACGACCACAATCCAAAGTTGTGCTCTGACTGCCTCGCCATGAATTCCAATTCTTTGAGGGAGCGCTCCATCAAGCTGATGGTGGCCTGTCATGTGATGCTGCACCAATCGAGGTCCCAGTCGAGAGGGAAGTCCTGGGACTGGTTTCAGAGTCCAAGGTCATCATCCCATTACCAACGGCCCGTTCATATGCCATGACCTTCTAACTTTTTCCTGACTTGAAGAGTGTCTGTCAGACTGATCAAAAGTGTCAGCCTGACAGACACTCTTCTGGTTCAGGTCAGGCATCCAGGAGCCCAACATGCGCTAAAAGCACAGACTCCTGGCTGCTTGGGCTCAACTTTGCTGGGCTAAAGAAGTCACAGCTCCTGTGGGCGTGACTTCTCCAGCCTGGCAAAGGTGCCTCGAGGCCCACCCCCACATAATAAGGGGGAGTACCACCAATTGCTTCGGACCTGGACACTTCAGTTTTAAGCCCTAAAGTGCCCAGGGCCAAGTGTCAAACAGTAACACCTGGTCGTAGAGAAGAGTAGGGTCAGCAGTCTCACTGAACCCATCCCACTCTGTGAAAATACTGGAACAGCTGCCTTCCCTTATTGTCTGACCAAAGATCTGCCAATGGGGAAAGGCAGCAGTCCCATCTCCCCTTGGGCCCTCTGAGGCTTGGGACCGCTGCCTTCCCTCACTGGCTGACCTTAGATCAGCCATTGAGGGAAGGCAGCAGTCCCAATCGTCCTGGCTCCTCCGAGACTTCCCTGTCAGAGCTTCTGCTCTTGAGGTAAGTTTTATTTGTTATGGTTGGCGCGTGCATCCGTGTATATATGAATGTATGTGTATTTGTTGATGAGTGTTGCGAATGGGTGTGTGAGTGCGTGTGTGGATGAATGGGTGTGAGTGGGGTACATGTGTTACATGGCCTTGTAAAATTAGCGGCTGCCACTGTGTCCCACTCCAAATCTTCAGGATGTTTGGGTAAGACCCGTCATAAGAAAAAGAAGTTGAAGTGTGCTTCGACTTCCCCGTGTCTGTCAGCTGACGAGATACAGACACTTCAGCATTCTAGGCCTTGCTCTCCGAGTGAGCCTTGCGCCTGGGCTGAGTCCAAGCTTCCCTAAGTTTCCGGGATCCGGAGCATCTCCCATCCAACTTACGGAGTATATCTGATAGAGACTTCTAGCTGCAGATTCCTTACATTGGAATTATCCCAGGCTTTGGACTGGATACAGAAGATTTTTCATGAGCAGTACCCCCGTGCCGGAAGGTGGTGTTGATCAGCCCCATGGGCTCTGTCCACACCAGAACTGACGTCCACCGCACCTATATAGATGCCACCCAGGTGGGCTGACGTCAGTTCTTTTCTTTCTGTGCCAGCCGGCCCCAATCTGGGAAGAGCTACTCCTTTAGTCACTTTTGACTGAGCTTTTTTTGACTTTTTGTCAAGACTTTTTCCAGGTTTCCTCTTGGTGTGGCAGTATGTCATCCAAGAAGGCCGGCTTCAAGCCGTGCACCACCTGTCACCTTGCGATGTCGGTGACTGACACGTATCTTGTTTGCCTGTGGTGTCTCAAGCATGACCATGACCTGAAGTCATGCTCCGACTGCAGCGCTATGAATTCCAAGGCTTTCAGGAAGCATTCCATCAAGCTAATGGTGGCCCATCGTGCGAAACTGCATTGATCGAGGTCCCAGTTTAGAGGGAGGTCCTGGGACTGGTTGGAGAGTCCAAGGTCATGCGTTCCACTCCAAATCTTTAGGGCATTTTTTATAAGCCCTGCCATAAGAAGAAGTCTAAGTACACTTTGACTTCTTTGCATCCCTCGGCTGACAAGACTCAGGAGCATCAGCATTATAGGCCTCGCTCTGTGGGTGAGCCTGTGTGTGGGCCAACTCCAAGCTTCCCCGAGAGTCCGGGAGAAGGAACAACCCCTGCCCAACCTAAAGAGCTCCCCAGAATCCATTCCTGAATCTGGACTAGCGCCAGTCTTACCACCTCAACTTTTCCTGGTGCCAGTCCCAAAGCTGATGTTTCCGACGCCTACCAACAGCACCATCCCCATTTTAATCCCATACTCCGATAAGTAGCTGGAGGGGCATCGATAGATGTTGTATCCGGGGCCACCGGGAGCCTTGCTTCCTAGATCTGATCCTGGGCCCTGTTTCCATGGTTTAGGACTTGGGGAGAAATGGTAGGAGTCACTGAATGCTGAATCTAATGACCAAGATCTGGACTGGTGTGAGGAACTGGGTGAAGCTAGTGGCCTGGACACTTCCCCAAATACTGGCATGCTTGGAACCCCTACCGTGTTTACAGAAGTGAAAGCGTCTTTCACAATGGTGGTACAGAAGTCTGCAGAGGTCCTCGACCTTCAGTTGCCCTCAGTGGCTGTGAAGGCCGTGTCTTGACAAAAGTGCTTCAAGCAAGAGTCTCCACATCTAAACCGCTACTCCCATTCAATGAAGCGCTCATACATGTCCTTTTGTGTACGTGGTCCAAGCCCAACACAGGGGCTCCTATGAATAGGACAATCACTGTCACCACCGCCTGCTCCGAGGGACCCAAGTTTCCTCACTCAACACCTTAACCCTGAGAGTTTGGTGCTCCAGGCTTGCTTTTCCCATGTTAACCCTGGTGGGCTCCCTACTGCTCCACCGGATAGGGAATTCAGGAGGCTGGGAACGCTTGGGAAGAAAATGTTCTCTTCCACCAGCCTGGCATTGCGGTCAGTGAACACCACATGCTTTTTGGGCTGCAGCTCCCATGCTCTGTGGATTACGGTTGTGCAAGTGCTGCCTGCTGTCCCGAAGGAAGCTAGGGTCATGCGCTCCCAAGCTGTGACAGACAGAAGAGATGTAGCAAAGTTCACAATTCACTGTGGGCTCAACATGACTGGCTCACTGGGCAGAGTGGTTTTGATGACAGTGGCCCTTAGGCGCCACATCTGGCTTCGTACTACTGGTTTTACAGGGGATGTCACATCTTTGATGGGCATGCCCTTCGATGGCTCCCATCTCTACAAAGATAAAGCAGACTAGGCGCTCAAACATTTTAAAGACAGTCAGGTTATGGCTCAATTCTTGGTCTTAACTTCATCCCGCGCCACTCCCAGTCCACTTTTTGCACCTTTCTTGGCAACAGAAGGGGCTTCCAAACCACCCCAGTACCCACTCAGCCACTGTGCTGTGCATGCTTCACACCCTTTGGATGGCTGAGGGTGCGGTATCGACAGACTTCATGGATCAGGAAGCCAGAGGTCAGGTCACTCTACCTTCAACCCCCATGCAGATGTAGCCTCCAAATCCTCCTAATCTGCCCTTATACTATCACAGGTGTCCAGTTTGCGGCAGGATTTGCCATTACCGGCCAACTGACAGACAATAACATCAGACTGGTCAATCAGTTTGGAAAGCATGGCTACTCATCCATGAGGGTCTCAAGGCGCTGGGGGCCTCATCCAAAGAGCCACATTGGACAGGTGGGTTTTGCAGATAGTCTGAATGGGATACACCCTCCCCTTTGTGACTACCCCTCTTACCAATGACATCATCTCAAGAATACTGACAGAGAATCATCTTTCTCTTCTCCACAAGGAAGTTGCAACTCTCTTGGCCAAGGGAGCTATAGAGAGGGTCCCAATGCCAGAAGTGGGTTGTGGTTGCTGTTCCCGCTACTTTCTGGTGCTGAAGAAGGATGGAGGCCTTTGTACTATCCTGGACCTGTGGCTCACCAACTACTTCCTCAAGATGGAGAAATAAAGGATGGTCACATTGACCTAGGTTTTGTCAGCCCTCGACCCAGAAGACTGGGTTGTAGCATTGGACTTGTAAAATGCATATTTTCTCATCCCTATCCTGCCTGCTGATAGGATTTACCTGTGGTTCACAGTCAGCCACAAGCATTTCCAGTTTGCCATGTTCCCCTTTGCGTGACCAGCGCCCCTCGGTGTTTACCAAGGAGATGGTAGTGGTTGAGGCTCACCTGCGGAAATCAGGGTTGTCAGTCTTCCCCTATCTCACTGAATGTGCTGTCGAAGGTGGGCTCGCCCCAGGCTGTTGTCGCCCACCTCCAAACTATGGAGGAGCTCCTGCACTCACTGGGGTTCACTTTTGTAGGAAAGTGCCCTTTTTGACATGGTCACTCCCACTTTTTGCTCTAGTGCTGACTGTTTTTTGATTGAAGTTGCACTCGGTGCGTGCTAACAAGGTACCCATTGCCAGTGCTCTTTCCCTAAAACAAGGTAATCCTCAACTGTCACCTAATTGGCAAGGACTTTAGCACTCTTGTAAGTCCCTAGTAAATATTACCCCAAGTACCCAGGGCAAGGGTACTAAAGAGGGTCCCTAAGGGCTGCAGCATGTATTATGCCACCCTAAGGGTCCTACACTTATACGCATGCAGACTGCCATTGCAGAATGCATGAAATGGTGTAAACTATTTTGAAAATACAACACTGCACACACCCTATGTGCAATGCCCATACCACGGCATATAAGATATGTAAGTCACCCCGAAGAAGGTCTTAAGAGCCCTAAGGCAGGATACATTCTATTACATGTAAGGGCACATCTGCATGAGTAGATGTGCCCCTGTGATATTTAATTCCATTACTAGATATTGCAAGTGACTGGGCAGACATCTTGAGGACATGTACTGGGCACCCAGCTACACAATGGCTGCATGGATACCAATGATGTTGGGTATCAAACACATTGCCTTAATAAAACGATACGGATGCCAGTATTGGATTTATTATGTCATGCACCCTGAGGGTATCTTAGAGGGCCCCCTGAAACCTACTAGTCATCTAATGTGCTTTCTGACTGGTATTCAACATCCTGCAACCACAGGCGAGTTTCTGACCCCATGTGGGGGAGAGCCAGCACTATCTAAGGTCAGGAAACAATTCCTGCTCAGGAGAAGATGTTACCACCTCAAACCGCAGAATGGGTAGTGAATCTGCATACCAAGACCGGGGACTTCAAAGCCCCTGCTGCCTTTGATGTGGAACCCTGGCTTTCTCCAGAGCTAGAGAATGTCACACCCTGCCCTGAAGCCCATTGGGCACCAGGACAGGAGGGAAATCAGCTTTGCAGTAGGTGTGTTGCATCTCCTGGCTAGTCACACCTTTAAGGTGGCCTACGTGATGTGCTCCTCAAACGAAGGGTTCCACCATCTTGGTTTTGGTGGAACTAGGAACTCTAGGTCAGGATAATGGCCAGACCCCACAGGAAATGGTCATATAGGGGGTGTAGTCACCCCAGGGGTGAGTAGTGCATTGACTACTATCCTACACTCCCCTTATCGCCGCTAAATTCAGAATTTAGGTACCCCCATGACACCAGGAACTCAGATTTGTCTGCCTGAAAGAAGAAGGCCAAAGAAGAGCCAAACATGTGAGAACTGTGGACCAGCACCCAACTTTGCACAAAACCCTGCCTGGCCATTGCTGCCCTGACAATCACAAAGATAGACCCGCCCAGAAGCAGATCAGCCTCCCCAAACCCTTGGAGGTCTCTCCAGCACTTCATCAGTCCAGCAACAGTTTCCTTGGAGTGGATGAGCTACTTTCCTGCACCAGCAGGCACCAATGGCAACTGCCCGGTCCCCCATTTTGCTGACTATCGAGTCACCGAAGGAGCAACTCACCAGAAGGAGGTCACTGAGTGTCCAGGAGTTCAACCCCGTCAATCCATTCAGGCCCATATTTATACTTTTTTAGCACCGCATTTCTGTCATTTTTTACGCAAAATCGGCGCAAACTTACAAAATACAATTGTGTTTTGTAAGTTTGTACCGCTTTTGCGTCAAAAAGCGTCGCAAATGCGGCGCAAAAAATTTATCAATATAGGCCTCAGTCTTCGAGACGCTGAGCATACCCAGAGCCTCCCTGCACCAATACCCTTGGCACCACAGCCAGTTGCAAGCGGCAAGGCTTGTTTGTGTTCAGTCAGAACACCACCAGAATTTACCTGCATGTCGAGGGACTTCGAGAAGGGCTTGTTTCACAACAAGAGTGGTCCTGCTGTGTTTCTTTTCCCTTTTCTGCCGGTACAATGAGAACTGTGACAACCTCTAAGTCACCGCCTCCGCTGGACAAAACACCTCTGCACCCGAGTTCCCCAGCCCGCGTTCAAGTAAATCAACAGTGTCTCTGTGGTCCTGAGACCATCAAGAGATAAGCCCCCTGTGGTTGGGCGGGTTAAAAGATGACACAGAGCTTTGGTTATCTTTAATAGTGTGCTTTATTGAAGATTATATTAGAGTGTTGAATAAGTCTTTCTTTGCTTTCCTTATTTAGATTCCTGATTCACTTCTGTTGCTTTTCTCTGGTTCTTTACCTCTTCTATGTTCTTTTCTTCTTTTTCAGGGCTCGTCCGGGAAGCGCATGCATGCGAAAAGAACAAGAGAGGACCTGGTAAGTAGGTTGTATTTTTGTCTGTCTCTTTCCTTCTCTACCTCTTCCTCTCCTTTTGTCCTCTGCTTTCAGTATCTCTTTATCTCTTTCTCTCCTTTTGTTTTCTATTTTCGTTCTTGCTGGGTATTCTGTTGCTATCTCTTTTATCTCTCTCTGTATCACTTCTCTTCTGCTACACCGACTCTTCCTTCACGTATATTTTCCTACCCTCTTAGGGCTTCCTATACCTTTCAAGTATTCTTTCTTTGTATGGCTCCTTCCCCTCCCTCTGCTGTTCTTCTTGTCCTTGTTTTGCTGTTGTCTTTATGCTTGGTAGTACCCTATTATAGGTTCTGAGACTAGCAATTTTCTACCTGGATATTCTTTTTTTTATCCGACTCTGTCTAGAATTGAGTAACTGGTCTCCCCTATTTGTTTTACCCACCACCCACACCTTTTTCCTTAATACTCCCTCTCCTCCCGTCCTCCCGCCATCCTGATTCTCTTTCAGTGCGATAAGTTCACACACCTGGTCTTACCACGCTTCTCCAGAAGCGTGGCGGGGATTCTCACTCCGCCTCCCGGGGTCGCTGTGTACTCCGTCTCTCCGTCACTCCTCTTGTCCGGTTTTCTGCTGAAAGCCGCCTGGACTCCCACGACGCCGCTCTCCTCCGTCTCCTTGCTGCGCGCCGCTTTCCCTTGAGACGCTCCCTTTTCTTCATGTACAGGTCCCGCGGTGCAGCTTCCTGCATGGTGCGTCACGGTCGGCCGAGGCTCCGGATTGGACCATATCTCTTGAGGTTCCCAGTCATCCGGGGCAGTGGCAGCACAAGTCAGTGGTGTGTGGGGGCTGATCCTGATTGGCCCATCACACCCTCGTTGGGTCCTCCTGGACTGGTCCCCCAGTCCCCACTTGCAAACTTTTTCCTACAGGTAATCTTCCCCTTGACTTTAGCATGTAGTGTTCAAGGCTACCGTCACTAACAGAGCCTCTGCACCCGGGCTCCCCAGAGCAGATAAACTTGAGCTGCTGATGCTTTCCCAGACTATGGCACCTACTCACTGTAAGTCCAGAAGAAAAGTCCTGTAAGTGTGTTAGACCTGCCAGCCTTAGAGTAGTCATCCTCCAAACATTTTGCCTACCTCCCTCAATGTTTCGGACAATGTTTTTGGTGGTTTAGGGACTCTGAGCACGTTACCAGAGCTGGCCAGTGCTAAAGTGCATATGCTCTCTCTTCTAAACATTGTAACATTGGTTCTTATCCATCTGGCACATTTAGTTTACCAGTAAGTCCCTAGTAAAGTGCACTACCTGGGCCTAGGGCCTGTAAATTAAATGCTACTAGTGGGCCTGCAGCACTGATTGTGCCACCCACTTAAGTAGCCCCTTAACCATGTCTCTGGCGTGCCATTGCAAGGCCCTTGTGTGTTGTTTCACTGACACTTTGACTTGGCATTTGAAAATACTTGCCAAGCCTTCAACACCCCTTTTTCTACATATAAGTCACCCCTAAGGCAGGCCCCTAGGTAACCCATAGAGCAGGGTGCTTTCTAGGTAAAATTCAGGACATGTACATGTGTTTTACATGTCCTGGTAGTGAAAAACTCCTAAATTCATTTTTCACTACTGTGAGGCCTGCTGCTCTCATAGGCTAGCATTAGAACTGCCCTTATAAAATCTTAAGTGGTAGATTCTGATCTCGAAGGAAGAGCCTTGTCTTGTTTGGTATTGACAGACCGGTAAAATAAAATCCTGCATACTAGTGAAGTTGAATTTAATATTACTATTTTAGAAATGCCACTTTTAGAACATGGGCATTTCGTTGCACTTACTGCCATCTGTGCCTTACAGCCTGTCTCCAAGCCACGTCTGGGATGTGCTGGTTGACAGCTCCTGTTGTGCATTCCATCCAGACAACCTTAAACACAGGACACTGAGTCACATCTGCATTCCTCTGCATTCAGAATGGGTCTTCCTGGGCAGGAAGGGTGGAGGCGCTCACACTTATGTTTCAAAGGCCAGTGGTCTGCAGTCACACAAATGACTGATAACCCCCCCACAGGGATCCTGGCAAACAGGACTGGGCTGAAAGGGGAACTTATGCACTACAAAACCACTCTTTGAAGTTTCCCGCACTTTAAAGGCATTTGGGGAATATAAACTGGGTCTCTGATCCCACAAGATCAGACACTTCTGAACCTACACCCGCACCCTGTCAGAGGAACTGCCTGGCTGCCCAAAGGACTCATCTGGACTGCTTTGCTGAGAAGGACTGCTGCCCTGCTTGTTGTGCTGTTGGCTTCTGACTCTGCTGGAAGGCTGTGCCTTCCTCCTGAAGTGCTCTCCAAGGGCTTGGATTGAGCGTACCTCCTGTTTCTGAAGTCTCATGGCCAACAAAGTCTTCACCTCTTCAAGAAAATCCTCATGCGAAGAAAATGGATGCAACGCCTGCAGAAATAGACGCAAAGAATGCATTGTGGCTTAGAATTTGCAGCACCGTGACTAGAACGACACAACACCGACTTCCCGACTGGAAATTTGATGCAGCACCTGCCTTGCAATGGAAAATTTGACGCATCGCCTATCGGATCGACGCAGCGTCTGCTCCTTCTTCCAGCATGTGAAGGATTTTCAATGCATCGTCCCTGACCATCAAAATATCCCCTCATCGCTGTGAAGAACCAAGACTGCGCACCTGAAAAACAAGTCAACCCCTTGCAGCATGGAAAGAAACGACACATCATCTGTGCCTCAATGGAAAATCCAACGCAACACCTTATTTTTCCATGCATCTCCTCTTCTGCTGTCTCCGTGTTTTGTTATTTTTGATGCATCTCAGGTACTGTGTGTAACAAAGAAACAACTGTTGATTTCTAAAGATTGAGACTCTTTTAAACCTTTTAAAAGTGATATTTCAACTTGTGCTCCTTAGATCTTTGTTGTTTTGATCTTATTTTATTCAGATAAATATAATCTATTTTTCTAAATCTGTGTGGTGTATTTTTGTGGTATTTTCACTGTGTTGCTGTATGATTTATTGTCTGCTAGCTCTACTTTCCTAAGATTGCTCGATCAACCCTCTGTCTTCAAATCTGCTATTGGACACAGGTTTTTGAAAGGTTTAGATCATCGCATTCCCCCTTCTCCTTTAATGATGCCACGGTAGGATTTGAATTTGGTTCTTAAATTCTTGATGTGCCTTCCCTTTGAGCCACTTCACTATTGTCCCCTGTGGATGCTCACCATCAAAAGGGCTTTCATTGTGGCTATAATATCTGCTCGACGAGTTAGTGAGCTACAGGCCTTGTCCTCTAAGCCACCCTATTTATCTATTTATCCTGGCAAAGTGGTATTTCGCACGGGGGCCTCCTTTCTTCCAAAAAGGGTCAGCCCTTTCATGTAGGTTAATCCATCATCTTAGCTACTTTCTATGCTCCACCACACCCTTCAAAGGATGAGGAGCGTCCTCATCGTCTGCACACCAAACAAGCATTGCTGTTCTACCTTGACTGCGTGCAGGAGTTCCGGGTGGACGAGTAACTCTTTATGGGGTATGTCAGAGGTAAAAGTGGTTGTCCTGTGCAGAATAGAGCCATCTCCAGATCTGAGTGCTTGCATGCTCATTCTGCCAGAGCCACCCGGATTTCAGGTCCTGGATATCTGCCAGGCTGCAGCGTGGGGTTCCCTGCATAAGTTTACCAAACATTACTATTTGGAGAGTCAGGTCCGTTGTAAAGGGCATTTTGCCCATTCGGTCCTTCGTTACTTCCTTATCTGAAATCGGTCCACAGATATGGCTCTCAGTATGGCATTGACTGGGTATCTATTCTAAAGTAAGGAATCTGCAGCTAGAAGTCTCTAGAAGACTCCATCAGGTGAGCAAATTACTTACTTTCGGTAACACCTTATCTGGTCGAAACTATATCTAGCTGTGTATTCATATTGATCCAGGGATCTCAAAATATTGTGTAGTGCAGGTCTTTGTAAAGAGGGCATTAATGGCTGGTGTGAATCTGAGATACTTATAGAAATCTCTTCATTCACCACTGAGGATTTGTTTATGAATCTTTCTCATAATTCACAATTGTTCCATAGCTTAGTGATCACAAAATTCAGTTATCTGCAAAGCTAAAAGACATAATGGGCTCAACTTGAATTTTATAGCTGTGAAGATCATATTGCAAATTACATCTTTGCATCTGATGTGTGCACATATTGCAAGAGAAAAAGATGCCAATCAAGCAAGGAACTACATATCAAAGTATGTGCAAAGATATTACTTGCACAAAGTAATGGTGATTATGGAATCGAGACACACCACTGCCCCACCTCCTGCCTTTTCATGAATACCTACTCCCAAAACTCACTCATCATGATTAAAATTGAATATTGCAGAATCCTTCTAGTAGGTCTGCCCTGTATTTAATCACCCATCCGGGGAAAAGTAGTGTTAGGTAAATAAACATTATTAAATCACCCCAGGCAAACATCCTATCACCATGAAGGTCCTTGGCTGTAGGTAAAACAAAGAGCCCAATAAAAAACAGATGAGGCCAGGTATTCAAAGTAAACCAGAGACTTCCATAGCTTAACTCACACAATGTCTCTGTGCCTACATTCCAGCTACACACCTCCACTCCGTCAATCCTCGTTTCCCTTATATCCACAAACCACAATGTTAAGCTACTTGATTCCTTTGCCTCCATGACCCTGCTGGCACGCCAATCCTTGGTAAGTAAACTTACAGGGGACCCATATATGTCGATGAACCTTTTGATTCGTATAGGGTGCTCTTCCCATAGTTTCGATACAGAATTAGAAATCGATACACAATAGTCAATAACCATTAGTCAATTTAACAATCCAAGGAGTCAATAACTTTCACACACCATGACTCTTCAGCCATAAATAACCACACCTTTAGGTATAAGTTTAGTAATGTTATTCCCTATTCATTAACAATACTAAGACATTAATTTTTAATCATCAACTCTTAATCAAAACAACTCTAATAATACTTGTTAATCAGCAAGTCCCAGAAGACGTGACCTAATCAAAGCCTGAATCAAAAGACATTCTAAGGCATCAACATAAAACATTAACAAAACCCCATTCAATAAGTCCAAGACGTCCATCAAGTTCAGCAAGATAGTTCATCGAACATTTGTCCCTGTAATTTGTCAATCGTCATGTAAGTAACCTTGACTAACTCCAATTAGCATCAGCATGTGGGGCTTCATGCAAAACAATTTAAAACACAAATTTGGAAGACATCTATCTAAGGAGAAACTAAGTCAGCGCAGTTGATACCTAGAAAGAAAAGGCATGAAAATGCAATTGAGTCATTGTCATATCTACCTATCCACGGTATGGGTCAGCAAGCAGAATCAGTCTTCATCTTCAGGTCATCAGTCGATCAGCAATGCATCAGGCTCTCAGTCATAGAGTATGAGCCCAATGACAGAATCTCGAATCTCTTCTTCTCAATCTCGCAGTAAAATCTCCTAAAATCATTTGAAGTCTTTTCCCTCTGTCATGTTGTTATATCAAAGTTCCCCAAACCATCCCTCAATTTCCAATTGGTCAATTAATCGTACCTTATTACTCTACCCAATAATTTATTTTTACCAAATCTATTAATTCTAATATTTTCACAGTTCACATGTTGTTGATTGGTCAGCTTTATGATGTTCTTTCTCATCATCTAGATCGTCAGGTATCGAAATTGTTGCATCTTCATCTCCAGTCAGTGTCTTCATTGTTCACGTCCTGGGAAAGAACCCTTTGCACATATTACACACATTTTGTTACTTTGCGAGAGTCTCATCTCCTGTCCGTCAGTTCCCATCGAAAGTTCCTGCTAAGCATTTTATTAAAACAATGAGCATTTCACAGTTAATTCACTCTGTCATAATTTTTCATTAAACGCTAAGAAATACAGCTTCTACATGAGGTCTGGCAAAACTAGGCCAAGACACTTGCTAAGTTAAGGCCTACAATGAATAAGCATGAGCATAATTCATAACACTTAGTATGACATATTACTACAGTAATCCGATATATTTTCAATATTTCATATATATTAATTGTTAATTAGTACATTTCGTGAACACTGGTGGCCGATCTCCGAGGTCACAATTTCAAATGCGCACATTATTTTCTACGTTATTCATTTTTCTACATAAGTCATTATTCAAAATACATAAACATTCATTAAAAAATTCTGATTAAGACATCTGCGTTAGCAATCCCTCCTCTGACGACTAAATATGTCATCACACCAAATTTACCACCCACAATTTTATAACTCAATCTCTTCAACATTTTGGGGGTCATTCTGACCCCGGCCGACAGACCGGCGGTGCCCCGCAGGGCATTCTGACCGCGGCGGTTCGGCCGCGGTCAGATGCGGGAAACCGGCGGTCTCCCGCCGGTTTCCCGCTGCCCTGCAGAATCCTCCATGGCGGCGGAGCGCGCTCCGCCGCCATGGGGATTCTGACACCCCCTACCGCCATCCTGTTCCTGGCGGGTCTCCGCCAGGAACAGGATGGCGGTAGTGGGTGCCGCGGGGCCCCTGGGGCCCCACAAAGTATTTCAGTGTCTGCTTTGCAGACACTGAAATACGCGACAGGTGCCACTGCACCCGTCGCACCTTCCCACTACGCCGGCTCAATTCTGAGCCGGCGTCCTCATGGGAAGGTTGATTTGCCCTAGGCTGGCGGGCAGCCTTTTGGCGGACGCCCGCCAGCCCAGGGCAAATCCCAAAATACCCTCAGCGGTCTTTCGACCGCGGAGCGGTATTTTGGTGGGGGAAGTCTGGCGGTCGGCCTCCGCCGCCCGCCGGACTTAGAATCACCCCCTTTGTCTTCTCCTTGAATTTTCCCTATAGAGATTCTTTCCCTATTTCTTTCTTCCCTCCTCTGATTACTTTTAGACCTTTTTAATTTAATTCTTTTGCATAATGTACATAATCCCCATATTCCTAATAAGCAAACAATAGCAATTAATATTCCTTGTATGATTTTCAATAGTACCCCATTCCAAATACTATTACGCCAACTCCCCACTGAAGCAAACCCCTTACCAACCTTTTCCCAAACACCTAGTTCTTTTAATTCCTTTAAATCACTAGTAGCGTTAGTCAGATTACTAAGTAAGTGTCTTATTTCTTTACTATTGTTAGGAATATAGGAACAGCACAGCCTAGAGTTAATCATTTTACAGACTCTGTCATTTTTCGCTAAAAGAATGTCTAAAGCAAGACGATTTTGAAGTATCATAGCTCTATCCGTAGCCAATTCAGTATCTATCAGGAGTATAGCCCCTTAAAAATTTGTCAGCATGTTATCCACAATAGTAGACAACTTTCAAATCTTATTTGAATTCAAGATGACTCCCACTGGAGGAATCACCGCACCAAATATATCTCCCACTATTGCAGAAGACGTTTCCCTCCTCTGTCTTTTACGATGTAATTCTGTCAATTTCTGAAACTTTTTCAATTCGTCCATCTGGTAAATATTTGGGAATACTATCCCCAAATAACATGTCTCATACCATCCTCTTGGAAGACGGTAAATAAGCATTATGTCCACAAATATAGTAGATCCCCGGAATCGCAGGGTCCTGCCCATTCAACATAAATGTCCATTTACTCTGAAACAAAAACACATGCCTACATTCACTCGTACCCACAAATAAAGTGTCAGTGCGTGCTTTAGGCCTATATATACAAAGCTTTCCTATGTGTAGTGCATTTAAAGCTAATTTTCTTTGTGTTTTAATTGCAGTATAAGCATAATCATTCTGATAAGTCCTCTTCTCTAATCCTTTTTCTAATCTTTCCTTTCACCTCTCATCAGTTTGATCTAAAAAGCTCTTCTCTAAAGGTGTAAGCAAGCATGTGAGGTTATTCTTATGTACATAAGCAGTCCCAAACGTTAGAGTAGGTTCAAAGAATCCTCTAACTAATTCTATATTATTATCTTTAGCTACTCTACTCAAATACCTAATAATAGGGACAAATGAAAACACAAGTTCGTGATTGGAATAAAAATATTGAATTTACTCTTGATTATAGAATCTTGTTAGTAACAAACTACAACTTATCCCATAGGTTAATGGAAGGCTATGGTAAGTGACTTCTTCCTCAACTGAAGAAGGAATCTGCATACACACAAGACAATCCCTTGCATCTATCGTCTCAACATACTCACTCAATAAGCGATAGAAAACATTATAAGAAAGCTCTCCTTGAACATTAGTAAAGTCATGCAAATACTTCTCATCTAACTTAAATATTTCTAAAGCCGTTAATGTAGTAATCTCTAAAGCAGAAGTATGGTTGACTCCTTTTGCGTCAAGAACAAACATACCCACAATCAACGCCATGAACAAAATCCCACACATAATTGCCAAACCAATGCTCATATACTTACAGCGCCTAGCATCCCTATATTTGCTTATCTACAATAGCCATGAACTGTAAAGAATCAGAAAGCAGAAGTAACTTCAGAAAAGTGCAGCAAAAATTAAAAATAGACAATTCTTTTTTCAGCAGTTCAGTTTCACTTCCAGGAACCCTTCTCCTTGTCAAAATCGGTTAGCAGCTTTGTCAAAAGCAGGTTTCAAATATTAAGTCAGGTTATCAATGTCTTATTTGGTTATCTCATCAGTCTCTTTCTCAAAAATGTTTCTCAGTTTGTTTCAACAGTTCAGTTCATCAATCTTCTTCAGGTCACTTCAAAATACTGACTCAGAGCTTCCCTATCAAAACAAAAAGACATAAATTTGTGTTGCCATTCGTTCGTAGTTGCATATGCCCTTTCAGGACCTGCGTATCTTCGACTTGCTATTCTCTTTGTTTTCAACTTTCGATCACCACTTAACACTCTTTCACTTAAATCTTCTTTTCTCGTAGTGTCTACTTACTCCTCTATTGTTTGATCATTAACCACCTCTTTCCTTTTCTCCACTTGCAAATTCAGCAACTTATGTGTACCTTTTGTTAATATTCTCTTCAGGGTTAGACTCAAACTCTTTTCTTTTTTTGCGGTCTTTTCTCTTGTTGGACCTGCAACAGGTTCAGGAGGAGTCAGAACACTTTGACTTTGATCCCGCTCAACTCCTTCCCCTTCTTCGTCTGGAACTTGCTCTATTTGTCTCTCAGAATTGTCTGCTTCTGGGTGAGCCCTCTCAGTACTTGACTCTCCTGCTGGTTCGGTTGCGATGGGTTCCTCTGCACTTTCCTGGAGGTCTTCACTTTTGTCTTTCACAGTGGTGATAGAACCGTCCTCAATGAGCTCACGTTAAGCTTCAGTTTTTACTTGCTCTTTTTCCGGGTCTGTTATTTGTCTCACAGTTGTTGGTACTCTCAACAACGCTTCTTCATGATCCAGTGGACATGCCACTTTCTTCGTGTGACTCGCGTGGATCCAGTTTGGGATCCCTGCACACTTCCCAGCTGTTGTAGTCTTTAAGATCACCTGGTAAAGTCCCCGGCAACGAGCACTAAACACCTCTTGCGTACGTCCTTGCGGACAACAACCCAATCACCGGCCCTCAGGTTGTGTCCTGGATCGTAAATTGGCTGCAGTGTGGTGGCCTCCACCTGCTGAGAGAAAGAGCAAACCACATCAGCCAGACCTTTGCAGTAGTCCTACACCATATCATCTGTTATGTTGACAAGTGCATTGGCTGGAACTGATGGCAACCCCATTGCTCTGCCCATGAGAATCTCGTGTGGCGACAATCCTGTCTTCCTGTCAGGCGTGTTTCTCATTGACATCAACACCAAAGGCAATGCATCAGGCCATTTCAGATTTGTGGCTGCACCCATTTTTGCAATTTGTGACTTCAAGGTACCATTCATCTGCTCCTCTAGTACTGATGCCTCAGGGCGGTAACTACAATGCAACTTCTGCTCAATGTTCAGTGCTGCACATAACAGGTTAATCACTTTGTTATTGAAGTGCGTTCCCCTATCTGATTCTAAAGAGATTGGAAATCTGAAACGTGGTATCAGTTCCCTAAGCAACAAGTTTGCTACTGTGGGGCCATCATTGCTCCTTGTAGGGTAAGCTTTAATCCAGTGACTATAAATGTACACAATCACCAACACATATTTCAGACCTCCACATGCAGGCATCTTAATGAAATCCAATTGCATTCTGTTGAATGGACCCCCTGCTCTTCCAATGTGGCTCACATCCACCATGGTCCCTTTCCCCACATTTAAGTGCTGACAAATATCACAACAATGGCATACTGCTTCAGCTGCTTGCCTAAACTTGGGATTAAACTAGTCAATTTTGAACAGACGAACCATGGCATCCTCCCAATGTGTGCCTGACTATAACAGTACCTCACCATCTGGGACAGCAAACTATTTGGCAAGACCATCGAACCTTCCTCGGATACCCACAGCTCATCCTGTCCTTAGACACACTTCATTTTAACCCATTACCTTTTCTCCTCCTTGTCAACATTACTCTGCAAAGTTTTTAACTCTTCTAATGTATCAATCACCTTTATTGCAAAGCTCGTACATGTAGTATCTTCTTCAGACATCAATTCCCACTTGTCTTTGAACGATATACAGTTCAATGCGCAAAACCTTGCAACTTGATCTGCATATCCATTTCCCAAGGACACATAGGGCCTCATTCTGACCCGGACGGGCGGCGGACGCCGCCCGCCGGGCGGAAACCGCCCAAACACCGCCCCACGGTCAGAAGACCGCGGGGGGCATTTCAACTTTCCCGCTGGGCCGGCGGGCGATCTGCAAAAGATCGCCCGCCGGCCCAGCGGGAAAGCGCCTTCCACGAGGATGCCGGCTCCGAATGGAGCCGGCGGAGTGGAAGGTGTGCGACAGGTGCTGTGGCACCCGTCGCGCTTTTCAGTGTCTGCTAAGCAGACACTGAAAAGCAATGTGGGGCCCTGTTAGGGGGCCCCTGCAGAGCCCATGCCATTGGCATGGGCACTGCAGGGGCCCCCAGGGGCCCCACGACACCCGTTCCCGCCAGCCAGGTTCTGGCGGTGTAAACCGCCAGAACCAGGCTGGCGGGAAGGGGGTCGGAATCCCCATGGCGGCGCAGCTTGCTGCGCCGCCATGGAGGATTCCCATGGGCAGCGGGAAACCGGCGGGAGACCGCTGGTTTCCCGTTTCTGACCGCGGCGTTACCGCCGCGGTCAGAATGCCCATGAATGCACCGCCAGCCTGTTGGCGGTGCATTCGCTGCCCTCGGCCCTGGCGGATTCAATCCGCCAGGGTCAGAATGAGGGCCATAGTCCTGTGATTTTAGATGTGCACTGCATTTCACCACGGCAATTTCTTCAGGCAGTTGAATTGTATATAACAACTCCTTTATTCTCTCACCATTTCTCACTGTTGACCCAGTAGAAGTCAGGAAACCTCTCTGTGACCACAATTGACCAAAATCATGAACTATTCCAAATCCGTATTGGCTATCTGTATACATATTAACTCTCAATCAAGCAGAAACATGGCACGCCCTAGTAAGAGCAACCAATTCCGCTACCTGAACAGAATACACTCCTCGAAGCTAGGAATCTTCTAAGGTACCTGTGATCCTGCACACTGCATATCCTGCTCTCAGTGTCCCTGTACTGTCTCTAAGTCAGGAACCATCGACAAAAACAATTTGGTAATTTTCTTCCAATCGGATATCTCTAATGTCAGGTCTCGGTTTCGTGCACAACTCAGTTACTTCGAGACAATCGTGTTCAACATCCTCCTCTTTCTCAGTTTCAGTAGTATCACTTGGAAGTAAAGTTGCTGGGTTCTTTTCAGCGTCACATTTGGAGCACCCACAATGCTCATCTCATATCTTGTCAGTTTAGCACCAGTAAAGTATTGTGTTTTCGTCCTTGTCAGTAAAATCTCAATCGAGTGAGGGACCATTACAGTCAGGGGATATCCCATCACTACTCCTTCACACTGTGAAAGACTCTGACCAACTGCGGCAACAGCTCGCAAACAACCTGGTAAGGCTGCTGCGACTGGGTCCAAGGTAGCTGAAAAATATGCTACTGGGCGATGAGCACCTCCATGGACCTGCGTCAAGACAGACAATGAACATGCATCATGCTCATGACAAAACAATGTGAATGGCTTTGTGTAGTCAGACATACCCAAAGCTGGAGCTCTGCACAAACTCTCTAAATTCAGTGAACACTTTCATCTGATCTACATCTAATGCTATGGGGTCTGTGACATCCTTATGAGTTAGCTTCTGCAATGGTTTTGAGATTTCTGCAAAATTCAGGATCCATTAGCGACAATAACCCATCATTCCCAGGAACATTCTAACACCTCTCTGTGAAGTTGGGGTATTCACCTGCAGTATCATTGTGATCCCTTCTCTGGATATTTTCCTCAATCCTTTCTCAATCTGGTGACCCAAATACTTCACTAACTTCAATGGTGACACTTTATGACCAAACTTTCCCAAATTATTCAATACGGCAATCGAGTCATACTTAGACTCGTCCCTTGTCCTTGATGCAAGCAATCAGTCATCACTGTACTGCACTAGAGTTGATTGGCAAGGTAACTCCAATGACTCCAAATTCTTTTTCAAGATCTGATTAAACAAGGATGGTGACTCTGTGTACCCGTGAGGAAGTCTACACCAGGAGTAGACACGATCTAGGAATTTTAAACTGAAGAGAAATTGACTCTCCTCATGAAGAGGCACAGAAAAGAATGCTTGTGACAAATCAACCACTGTGAACCATTCTGCATCGCATGGAATCTGGAACATTATTATAGCTGTATTGGGCACTAAGGGACAACACTTGACAACTATGTCATTTATTTTTCTCAACTCCTGAACAATTCGGTCTTTCCCACATGGCTTCTTCAACCCCATTATGAGTGAATTACATGGGCTGCTCAACACCTCTGTCAAAACTCCCTGCTTCACAAAATCTGCAATTATCTGAGCCACCTTCATCAGTACATCTTGTGTCATCTTATACTGGAAAAGCTTCAGACAATTTGCATTCGGCTTTAATGTGACCTTAATCGCTTCCACTCCTTTGATTAAACCCACTTCTTTCCCTGTCAAGCCCCACACATTCTCTTGAACTATTCCCTGCAAATCAGAATTAATCGCTTTTACTGTGAACATCGGGAAAAACTCAATCAAGGGATACTCCTCATTTGTAGTCTCAAACTTGGGTTCTGGAGCTGGATCTTCCTCATCATCGCTATTTGTCTGGATCTCAATTCCATCAGTTGAACAAGTAATCAGACACCTGGTGTTACACAACAAGTCCCTTCCCAGTAGGGATACCGAACTCGAGTCACAAACTACGAAAATATGCAGTTACTGGAAATTGCCAATCTCAGCTTGCACTGGATCTGTAATTGTTTTTTTCAAATACTGATTTGCTACCCCTACAACCTGAACTATTTGCCCTGAAAGGGGCAAATTCGGAACTTCTGCACTTCTCACTGTAGAGCATGTAGTTTCTGTGTCTACCAAAAATGGGACCTTGAGACCCATCACCTTCCCTCTCACATAGGGTCCTCTCTGGTCCACTTCTAAGGAGACTGCAAGCACACATGGCTCCTCGTCCAAACTATCATTCACCCAGTCACCAATTAATTCATTCTCACTGTGCAATGGGAAATGGTGTACTGCATTACTACTTCTGTCTTGTGTTTGACCTGTGACCTGTTGAGTAAGCATCATCTGTTGCTGCTCCATCGGGGCTTGAGGTATCTGCATTTGCTGTCTAGGTACCATGGTGACCTGCTGCTGCATCCGCTGCAAATGTGACACTTGTGCACGGGCATTTGCACTTGTTGCATAGGCTGAAATTCTGCATTTAATTCACATTATTCTGAAAATGTGGATAAGGACTCCTCGATCTCGGTCCTCTCATAGTCTGAAATGCATTGACATCACTATTTTGCTGAACACCACGGTCCTGCACCATCATCGGACACTCCCGCTTCCAGTGCCCCACGGCCCCGCAGATGTGACGCAGAAATAACTTCTTCACTCCCTGCACATCCCCCTGCACCACTATGATATTCAAACCCGGACCATGAATCATATTGCCTCTGCGACCTCTACCTCTCATTTGAGGCTGGAACATGACATTTCCTTGCTGCTGTGGAATTTGTTGCACAAAGGTCCCCTGTACTCCAGTTTGGGCTGCCTTAATTTGCATTACCATCACCTTTTCTTTCAACTTTTTCTGCTTCAACTCAATCTCGTCACTACAATATTTCACATACTGCAACACCTCATCAATCGGCTTGGCTTGCCAGCAAATCAAATGACTCTTAATCATGTGTCCTTTTTCAGGTCTCAGTCCTTCCACAAATCTGAACACAAAATGCAGCATGTCTTTTGGCTCAATTGCTTCCTTGCCACTGCACTCCTTGAACGCCTTCAGCAACCTTTCATAGTAAGCATGTATTGATTCTTTCACCTACTGCACTGTCCAGTCAATTCTCTGCCAATCCATATTTTTATGTGAAATCCTCGTCTTCAGGAACTCAGTCACCTTGTAGTAATGTTTGATTCCCTCGGGTGATGGTGCACCCGTATTCTTATCCCTCCCTGGCCCACTTGTTGGCCGGTCTATGGCTCTTTTACACTCGACCCACAAATCTGCTGAAACCACTATCTCCAGTAAAATATTCAAATCTTCCCACAAACAGTTTGAGAGCTTCACAAGTCTGTCTGTCTGCTGGTACCATTCTACCGGCTTTCCCCTCAGCTTTGGATAATCATTTGTGAATGACAGAATATTACTCCTATGCCAAGGAACATGAATAAACTGTCCTGCTGGAATCTCTCGCATCTGTAAAGTCTTTACTGGATCCTTACTCTGTTGTACATTCTCAGTCACCTCTACAGAATCTTGTTTCCTTTTGTCTTTCTTCTTTGCCCATCTGCTTTCCCACTTCTCTAATGCTCCCCAAATCTGAGCACTCTGCAATTATTTCTTGAGGTGCTCCTTCATTCTGGCTGACCTCATGTGTTCAAAATTCTTTGCCTCAAAATCCAATCTGTAGCTTCTTTTCAGATGCTTTGTTTTCTCAATTTCTATGTCATGTTTCTCTGCCAAGTCTGCTCACCTCTGATGTACCTGGCTCACTTCTCTTGTGACTCTTGTGCATAAGTATCTCAACTCTGCCTCTGTGTATGACTCTAATCTATTCACCCCATTGTTCCCTCTACCAGCTCATTCGCTTCTGTGCTTAGTCTTGCACAATTGATCTGCTCTTCACCCTTGGAAGCATTCGGTGGGGTATTCAGCTTGTCCAACCATTCGGTCAGCTGCTGAGTTGTCAGTCCTTGTAACGAAATGTTACTTGTATTCTTCGATGGCACCTGCTGTACAACTGCACTTGATGCCTGTGGGGTCAATCATTTCAAGCTCTGACCTGCACTAGGTCCATTTACAGTATCTGGAAGTGCAATAAGTGGATTAAGATTTAGCAAGGATCTTGACCCATCATAAGTCTGGCTCACAGAAGAGACCACCTGCACTTGTTCAATTGGTCTCCTCCTCCCTAAACTCCGGGACATCTCTCCTTGCTCATTTATGACTGGTTTCTTCTGCGCAAATAATGGTACCACTGGACCATCAGTAATCAGCAGCGATATTGCAACTGGGGCTGCTCTAGCCCTAGAACATTGTGGGAAAGTAACTCCTATGTTCTGATTCATACTCTGTGTCAAGTCCAACTGTGTTAATCATCAAGTCAGTAGACGTAACCTAATCAAAGCTTAAATCAAAACACATTCTGAGGCATCAACCTCGAACAGTAACTAAACCCCATTCAATAAGTCCAAGACGTCCATCAAGTTCAGCAAGATTGTTCGTCGACCATTTGTCCCTGTAATTTGTCAATTGTCATTTAAGTAACCTTGACTAACTCCAATTAGCATCAGCATGTGGGGCTTCATGCAAAACAATTTTGAACACAAATTTGGAAAACATCTGCCTAATGAAAAACTAAGTCAGCGCAGTTGGTACCCTGAAAAGGCGTGAAAATGCAATTCAGTCGTTGTCTTATCTATCTATCCATGGTATGGGTCAGCAAGCAGAATCAGTCTTCATCCTCAGGTCATCAGTCAATCAGCAACGCATCAGGCTCTAAGTCAAAGAGTATGAGCCCAATGACAGAATCTTGAATCTCTTCTCAATATCGCAGTAAAATCTCCTAACATCATCTGAAGTATTTTCCCTCTGTCACTTTGTTATATCAAAGTTCCCCAAACCATCCCTCAATTTCCAATTGATCAATTAATCGTACGTTATTACTCTACTCAATCATTTCTTTTTACCAAATCTATGAATTCTCATATTTCACAGTTCACATGTCATTGATTGGTCAGCTTTACGATGTTCTCATCATCTGGCTCGTCAGGTATCAAAATTGTTGTATCTTCGTCTCCAGTCAGTGTTTTCATTGTTCTCATCCTAGGAAAGAAGCCTTTGCACATATTACACACATTTTGTTACTTCGCGTGAGTCTCATCTCCTGTCCGTCAGGTCCCATGGAAAGTTTCTGCTAAGCATTTTATTAAAACAATGAGCATTTCACAGTTAATTCACTCTGTCAGCATTTTTCATTAAACACTAAGAAATTCAGCTTCTGCATGAGGCCTGGCAAAACTAGGCCAAGACACTCGCTAGGTTAAGGCCTACAATTAATAAGCATGAGCATAATTCATAACACTTAATATGACATATTAGTACATGAATCCAATATATTTTCATTATTTCATATATATTAATCGTTAATTAGTACATTTCGTGAACACTGGTGGCCGATCTCCAAGGTCACAATTTCAAACGTGGACATTATTTTCTATGTTATTCACTTTTCTACATAAGTCATTATTCAAAATACCTAAACATTCATTAAAAACTTCTAATTAAGACATCTACGTTAGCAACCCTTTACTGTAACACTCATCCAGCAGAACTATGAGCCATCACCATTTTCCCATCTTTCAAAATCAACTTAAAATTAATGTACTGTCACTTGAGAACCAATGTAACTGAGTACTCCTTCACTCATACCCCTACACGTAATATCCCAAACCATGGTGTATTCAAGTTTAATAGTTAAAATGTCTGTAATAACTAATTCCTTGGTCCTCATCCAAATCATCAGACATAAAATTCCATCCATGCCTTAAAGTATTTTTTAAGGGTGTGAAGTTGCTCCCTGGTCACAGGTCTGTCACGGGCTTCCCAAGTGCATCATGGTAAATGCAGTTCAAAACAGTGACTTAGTTTCCTTGTGGTTTCTTAAGTTTTGAAGCACAGCTAGTCCTGTTAGCCCTTGACACCAGTATTTGGTTCCTCTGAACTCTTCAGCAGGGCGCAGGGTAACATGATCTGCTGCTTAGCAACGCCTTAAAAGTACCCGCATATGTTTTTTTTCATTTGCATTGTTTGCCCACTTGGTATATTGTACTTATTATAAATTCTAATGTGAAAAATGAAACAACTATAATAATAATAATATTAGTAATACATCACTAAACATTTCAAACAATGTGGGCAATAGTGTATCTACTTGACTACATTCACCAACAAAACCGTTCCAATTTTGTTAAACCTACTGTACGCAAAACACTATGGGGCATATCTACAGTATTCTGGCGCAGGGCAGCGCTGCAGGGCTTCTTGCTGAGCTGCGATGTGTCAAAAGAAAAGGTCATGAATATGCTGTATCACTAAGATACAGTGCATTCCTGTCCTCTTCCACTGCGCTGGCACACAATTGGCTGTCACGCACTAACAAAGGCACCCTTGCACTATAATGCATTGTAAGAATGGTTGTTTTTGTGCAGAAAGGGACACCTCCCTGCACAAAAACAATCAATAGAGGCTTTTCCTCTTTCTATGGGTGCAGTAGAATCCCTGACTCACATCGAGGGCCACAAAGTCTTTAAAGATAAACTCTGTATGCCACATCCACCTACCTTTAAAATAATGTGACAAGTCACAAAACATCTCAAACTGCATAAGTGAGCATAGAAATTATATTCAATACACCCTACTTTTGCCCTAGAGGTGACAGAAATTATCCACTCAATACATGGTTGCTGAGGACCTACCACATGCCAGAAAAGAAGCAATGGAGGAGATACAACAAAAATGGTCGCAATGCAACACGGCACACGTCAGCAGATGATGCACCAATGAGGGAGCTGTTGTGGTACTCAGGAATACATCATGTGCTAGCATTGCGGCATCCAAATGATCCAAGCACACTGACTGAAGGCGCGGGGAGTGGGTGTGGCTAGAGAAGACTCTTCAGTATGTTGCTAACATGGCCATCAGCAAACAATTCCCATTCATTTATGGGTGACCAGGGAACCCCTTAGTCAAACTCACCACTCACGAGAACCACTGAGGCAAGGGGTGGCCAACCAACAGGCACAACACCAACAATCAAGAAGTCCTGCCCAAATGGAGGAGGAGGTGCACTAGGTCATGGAATGTGTAAATGACAGACAGTTTAAGTGTTAACACACACTACTGCTCTTTCTGGGAGTCCAGGTCGTCCTGGGACTTCTGAGGGGTATCTTGTCTACTGCCATGAGATACAAAGCCATATCATATCAGATTACCTTGACTGAGCCTCTGGCTTCTACAGACATGTCACTAGATCCACTCACACCCAGTGCCACTGCCATGGGGATATGATGGGCGTCAAAGCCACAGTGAACCTGCTATTTGACAGGGACACACAATTCCATGGGGGTTAACTCGTACTTCCATGGTGCTGGTGGGTGTTACACACGGGTGCAACTCATAATCAGGGCTTTTGCTCGAAACTAATTTTATAGTATTGTTGAGGTTCGATTTGCACAAACACCCCGCTAGATGTGTGGCGCCTAAAAGTTCTGTTGTAAAATCCTCAGCAAGACATGGCAGAATCGTTCACAGTTTGAGGAATGCATGTGCATGTAGTGCTCGGGTCGGAAATAAACTTTTATCCAAATTTAAGGATGGCATAATCAGAGTGGCGTGCGTGTCCTTAAGAATGACTGGGAGATGCCGTCTGTCCTCGTTTTTACTCGGCTAATATTTTGTTTTCTTTTCTCCTCTAAGTATACCAGCTGTGTCAGCCACTGGCAGTTCCTCGAAAGAACAAATTAAGTATAATGAAATAATAATAAAAAACTGGGTGGAATTCCTGTATGAAACTCTGCCTCAACCTATTTTGAGTGCTTTGATGTTTTTGCAACCGGTTTTCCTGGGTGATGTAACACCAGACGAGGTCTTACTAACTGGTCACATAATTTTAGGCTGAAATAGTAGCTAGGCCTAGTCCCTAAATCACACAGTCCTGTTTTTTCTTGTGAGAAGGGAGCCTTCAATGCTCCCATGAAGGGACACTTCTTTCTTCCGCACCCATAACCCTCCCAACCACTCCTCCCACCCCTGACAGAAGCACCTGCTCCTGTTTGCCACTTGCATGCAGCAGGTGGTAAATGGTAGTGCTAAACCCCACACAATTGGGAAATCCAGGCTGGCTACAACCGGGTCTGCACAGTTATTCCTCATTCCAAGGGGTTTAACTTGTAATGGTCCGAGTGGGGTGTTACCCACGGTATAAGTGCTGATAGGTGCACAGTGTGCACCCCATCAATACTGTGCAATTCGTATGATTGGCCTTTGTTGTGAAGCTGTAGCACACACAGCAGCTTGTATCCCAATAAAAGCATGTGGAGTGTTCAAACCTAGGGCTAGACCTATCAAGGAGTTGTATTGTCCTTTGTCACGCAAGGTTATCCAAGGCAGGTCAAATTCTAAATTCAAAGTTAGAAAGCCACGTAAGGGCCGATTTGCGCAGCCTTGCATGCCTTTGTAAAGAAATGTAATGCAACACAGCAGCTTGCACTGAGGTACGCTACCTTTCAGCTGGTAGGCGTTCCATTGGTGAAACATGGGTGTTCCTGTGCATCCACACATGGATTTGACACAATTCCTGAGATTGCATCATATTGATATGCCTCCCAGAGCATGGCATTATGAGGAGAACGTTCTTTTTTTCTCCTTGTTTCCTCTTTGGATTGTTTTTGTGCAGGAGTGTATTGTACGAAAACAATCCTATCTGTAATGCAGACACCCTTGCAACATAGCAAATGAATGCCTGCAGTGGCACTAGGCGGCACAGCTCTCGGGGGAAGCAGAAGTACTTCCCTTGCTGCGCTGCATGACATGAACTGTTAGTAAATCTCGGCCTCCGTGTGGGAGCTGAGCTCAGGTATGTGAACAATATTTATTTCCTCAATTGCAATCCATGGCTGGATGGCTGGGGATGGCTATGCAAATTCATTGGTGGCTGCAACATGTAATGTACCAGTTGGTACATAGTATTTGCTACAGTCAGCTGTATTTTATTGATGTAGTGTTATTACGTGTTGCAGAATTTACATCGCACTTTGAATCCCTGACAAGGTCACTTTATATCCACAAAGCTGGTCTTTGTCTTGGCTGGCAACTGCTAAAATACACTGTCCTACGATTTTATCTCTTAAATCACTGCTGAAAAAATGCTTCTTGAACAAGATAAAAACAAGTGAAGTGCATGCTACAGTACCTCTGGCCAAGATGGACACTGTGGGCCACACAAGTAGTCCAATATTTTCCTCAATCTTGCCTCCCTGGATGTTTATAACTACTCGCCTAGCCCTGAGAAGCATCAAAGATTGGAGATGGAGCCTTGCAACTAGACTGGAGGACTGTAGGTTGGCCACGTCACACATCTGGATTCTGCCTGTAGAGTTCTGTGCACCATGGAATAATCCCTCTGCATACAGCAGGTGGGGGCTTCTGTGAGAACATGAGGTGATCAACATGCCTGCATTCAAGGGTTTCTCTCCACCGACATGGAAAATCCAGGTCACGCTTGACCTTACCAGGGCGGATTACAGTGAGTATCCTAGCCTACTGGCAAACCTTTGCTAACTTTCAAACACAGTAGATTCAGTGAACAATTGCTTTACCAGTTGGGCCATGGCAGCTGGAGTGGGATGATCGTATTTGGAAGGCCTTTACTCTCTTGCCATCTTGAAACCCCTTGGAACCACCCTGGTATAGTCCAGAGGAGGCCTGGCCTGACCATGAAAGAGACTTCGCTACAACACTTATTCTCCATCCATGTGTTGTTCTAGATTTGGTAGCTCCTGAATGTAGGAGGCTGGCCTGGCTTGTAGTGGGTACCAAGGGGTACTTACACTCTGTACCAGGTCCAGTTATCCCTTATTAGTGTAGAAGATGTGTTTCTAGCAGCTTAGGCTGATAGAAGGTAGCTATAGCAGAGCAGCTTAGGCTGAACTAAGAGATATGCAAAGCTCCTACTATACTACTGGTGTCATATGCACAATATCATAAGAAAACACAATACACAGATATACTAAAAATAAAGGTACTTTATTTTTATGACAATATGCCAAAAGTATCTCAGTGTGTACCCTCAGTATGAGGATGCCAAATATACACAAGATATATGTACACAATACCAAAAATATGCAGTAATAGCAAAATGAAGTAATGCAAGCAGTGTAAAGTTACAATAGATTGCAATAGGAGCACATAGGTATAGGGGCAACACAAACCATACACTCCAAAAGTGGAATGCGAACCACAAATGGACCCCAAACCTATGTGAGCTTGTAGAGGGTCGCTGGGCCTGTAAGAAAACAGTGAGGGTTAGAAAAATAGCCCACCCCAAGACCCTGAAAGGTAGGTGTAAAGTGCACCTACAACCCCCAGAGAGCACAGAAGTCGTGATAGGGGGATTCTACAAGGAAGACCAACACCAGCAAAGCAACAACAGTGGATTTCCGGACCTGAGTACCTGTAAGACAAGGGGACCAAGTCCAAGAGTCGCGACAGTGTTAAGAGTGGGCAGATGCCTAGGAAATGCCAGCTGAGGGTGCATGAAGCTGCCACCGGATGGAAGAAGCTTTGTGTTCTGCAAGAACGAAGAGGACTAGGAACTTTCCCTTTGGAGGATGGATGTCTCACGTCGTGAAAAAGCTTGCAGAGGTGTTCCCATGCAGAAAGACCGCAAACAAGCCTTGCTAGCTGCAAGGGTCACGGTTAGGGTTTTTGGATGCTGCTGTGGCCCAGGGGGGACCGGGATGTCGCCACTTGGATGAGGAGACAGAGGGGGCGCCCAGCAAGTGAGGGTGCCCTAACAGAAGCAGGCAGCACCCGCAGAAGTACCAGATCAGGCACTTAGAAGAGGTGTGAACCGGAGTCCACCCTAAGTCAGAAAAGGGAGTCCCACGACGCCGGAGGACAACTCAGAAGGTTGTGCACTGCAGGTTAGAGTGTCGGGCCCCAGGCTTGGCTGTGCACAAAGGAAATCCTGGAAGAGTGCACAGGAGCCGGAGCAGCTGCAAATCACGCGGTACCCAGCAATGCAGTCTAGTGTGGGGAGGCAAGGACTTACCTCCACCAAACTTGGACTGAAGAGTCACTGGACTGTGGGAGTCACTTGGACAGAGTTGCTGAGTTCCAGGGACCAGGCTCATCGTGCTGAGAGGGGACCCAGAGGACCAGTGATGCAGTCTTTTGTTGCCTGCGGTTGCAGGGGGAAGATTCTGTCGACCCATGGGAGATTTCTTCAGAGCTCCTGGTGCAAGAAGGAGGCAGGCTACCCCCACAGCATGCACCACCAGGAAACAGGCGAGAAAGCCAGCAGGATGAAGTGATACAAGGTTGCAGTAGTTGTCTTTGCTACTTTGTTGCGGTTTTGCAGGCGTCCTTAGCAGTCAGCGGTCGATCCTTTGGCAGAAGGTGAAGAGGGAGATGCAGAGGAACTCTGACGAGCTGTTGCATTCGGTATCTGAAGAATTCCCCAAAGCAGAGGCCCTAAATAGCCAGAAACTGAGGTTTGGCTACCTAGGAAGGAGGATAGGATAGTAAGAAAGGTAAGAGCCTATCAGAAGGAGTCTCTGACATCACCTGCTGGCAATGGCCACTCAGAGCAGTCCAGTGTGCCAGCAACACCTCTGTTTCCAAGATGGCAGAGGTCTGGAGCACACTGGAGGAGCTCTGGGCACCTCCCCTGGGAGGTGCATGTCAGGGGAGTGGTCACTCCCCTTTCCTTTGTCCAGTTTCGTGCCAGAGCAGGGCTGGGGGATCCCTGAACTGGTGTAGACTGGTTTATGCAGAGATGGGCACCATCTGTGCTCATCAAAGCATTTCCAGAGGCTGGGGGAGGCTACTCCTCCCCAGCCCTGTCACCTTTTTCCAAAGGGAGAGGGTGTAACACCCTCTCTCTGAGGAAGTCCTTTGTTCTGCCTTCCTGGGCCAGGCCTGGCTGGACCCCAGGAGGGAAGAAACCTGTCTGAGGGGTTGGCAGCAGCTGCAGTGAAACCCCGGGAAAGGCAGTTTGGCAGTACCCAGGTCTGTGCTAGAGACTCGGGGATCATGGAATTGTCTCCCCAATGCCAGAATGGCATTTGGTTGACAATTCCATGATCTTAGACATGTTACATGGCCATGTTCGGAGTTACCATTGTGACGCCATACATAGGTAGTGACCTATGTATAGTGCACACGTGAAATGGTGTTCCTGCACTCTGTTAGAGGGAAATCTGTTAATGAAATAAAACAAATCATTTTGACACAATAATATAAGTTTAATCGATTTTCAGCTGGTAACAACAGGCAGTCTCACATAGAGGCCATGACTGAAGTTCAAAGTTCTGGTTCAAACACCAGTAGCATTTATACTGTAAAAACCACAAAAAACTGTGGTCAAGAGTTCAGCATTTACGTAAGCAACTACAAGCAGTACAGATAAGGTAATGAGGTGCCTCTGGAAAGAAGCACTTGCAATTGTTGGCCTCATGGGTGGGCAAGTTACACTGACGTCATTCACCATATCTATCTTTTTGCACAACAAGAGATTATGGGGGTCATTCTGACCCTGGCGGTAATTACCGCCATGGCGGAGGTCGGCGGTAGCACCGCCAACAGGCTGGCGGTGCACCGCTGGGCATTCTGACCGCGGCGGTTCAGCCGCGGCCAGAAACGGAAAGTCGGCGGTGTCCCGCCGACTTTCCGCTGCCCTTGAGAATCCTCCATGGCGGCGGAGCACGCTCCGCCGCCATGGGAATTCTGACACCCCCTACCGCCATCCAGTTCCTGGCGGTTCTCCCGCCGGGAACAGGATGGCGGTAGGGGGTGCCGCGGGGCCCCTGGGGGCCCCTGCAGTGCCCATGCCAATGGCATGGGCACTGCAGGGGCCCCGTAAGAGGGCCCCAAAAAGAATTTCAGTGTCTGCCTAGCAGACACTGAAATTCGCGACGGGTGCAACTGCACCCGTCGCACCTTCCCACACCGCCGGCTCAATTCTGAGCCGGCGTCCTCGTGGGAAGGGTGTTTCCCGCTGGGCTGGCGGGCGGACTTTCGGCGGTCGCCCGCCAGCCCAGTGGGAAAGCCAGAATGACTGCCGCGGTCTTTCGGCGGGAACCGCGTGGCGGGCGACGACCGCCGTCCGCCGCGGTCAGAATCACCCCCTATATGTTGCGTGCTGCTCATGGTAGCCCTCCCTTGCAAATACTTATCTGACCCTTTACACAGTTCCCCTTAACACGATATGAATGACTAGTGGTTTTTAGGACCCCTGTGCTAAGGAAGGATACACCCTTCTGTTCCACCCTGTTCATGCTAAGTGAACATTTTGAAAGCAACAGTTGGTGCAGCTTTAAAGAAAAACTCTCATTCTAATGTGGCTTGGGCCTCTTGTGTGTTTCAGCACAGCTAACTTAACAATGCAGCATGTGTATATGTTTCCTAAGTAATAAGTGTTTGTTTGTCCTAAATATGACCTGCCTTTTCTATTGAACCCACAGTCTGTCTTTTTTTTAACATGTCATGTATTAAGCCTTTCACTACTTACATTGGTTTACAACTATCTAGCCTAAAATGTTTGTATTGGGATTTGGGAACTTATGTTTGTTTGTATGTGATGTATTCCTATTCTTCCTACATCATTCCTCCCTCTAGTTGATTATTCAACTACTTTTCCTACCTTCCCATCTACTAATGAAACTAGGGGAATCATCACATACCCACTACTCTGTCCCTCCCAATTTAGCTGTCAACCTTTTGCAACATGCTATTATTACCTGAAAAATAAGACACATCAAAAGCAACAACACAATCAAAGGCAACAAGGCCTTGAACAACCCCGACATCCAGGACGGCACCCATTCGATCCAGCCCTCAAACCACCCATCAGGGGCACCCCCCACATCGATCATTTTCTTTTGTAAATCATGCAATGTCTGAATGGCCTGAGTTAATGTCCCATTGTCCGCATCATTGGCTGGCACATAAAGATCCAATCTTCTTACACACCCCTCCTTCCATGGCCATCATTAAATCAAATACATATCTGTGTTGCATTAACATCAGCCTAAGGGCTCGAAGTTCTTCCTTGATAGCATTGAACCCATCTTCAATTGCATTTATGGTCTTCATCAATTCAAAGTGCGTGATCTGCAGCCAGCGTGCAGTTGCCTTCGCCTGAATGAATGGTAGGATGCTACCAAAAAATATTTGGGCATCATTAAATAGTCTATGTTCCTGTGGAACGTCTTTCCACACTTCAGTACCAAGAAACTCAGCAGCTCGTTTTGTCCGATAATGGTGAAGCAAGGTTGTTGGATGGCTCATGGGATAGTCATGTAACTGAGAGATGTCCACACCTGATATTACCAGGGAGGGGGTGCGCAAAGTCACTAGGGTGCAGAGGCCATTCCAGTTCGGGGGTAGTTGTATGTTGTGCCGGGCCCCACACATCCAGTAGTGATCCATCAGGCTGGAGGTGCCGCCCTGCATATCAGCGTTGTAGGTGGTGATGTTGCAGTTGAGGTTACTCCCCACCTTCATTGTCCCATTCCCTCTGAAACAAAGAGAAAACTGTGTTAATTTCATTGCTATTCTAGGGTTTATGGTAGTCCCTGTCCATGTATATCTCTGTATGTTCGCATCCCATATTTCCTGACATTGGCCTATTATCTTATTAAAGCTTAGTGGACCTTGTGTCTTGGTACCATTTGCCATGGGCAAATACTGATCCTGTGATACTAAGAACTGGCCTGCCTGCGCAATCAGGAAGCAGGGGTTTAGCTTGTGCAGTAACAGGACTAACGTGAGTTGGCTGTAGCTGTGCTCTCATTCTGCATAAAAATAGGTGCAGGAGACAATGTGTAATGTTTGGGGATACCTTTTTAGGGAGATGCAATTTATCTACTCCAGCAGCATGGGGGATGAGAGAGCATACATAACAACTGGTGTTGGATGTGGATGTGCCTATACTGTGCATGTACTGATACCACACATTGTCAAACAAAGCAATATGGAGAGGGTGATGGTCAGTATCATTATCAACAGTTCTACGCATGCGTGTAATAATTGATATAGGATCAAAAAAAGTAAAATATCCAAGTGCTAAACGCAGCAATATCAGTGCAACGAGGAGGAAAAACAAACATAAAATACATAACTTAAAAGAAGAATTGTCTAAGATTGAGGCTTTAGAGGGAGGTTTTACTCCGGTTGCTTCTCCTGTTCTCCCCCCTCTTTTTCCTGCTCGGTGTCCAAAGGGATGGATGGCACTGGGAAGGGTCCATTAAATTTGCAGTTCTTCCATTGTCTTGCAAAATTGCTAAAGTTCCCAAAGGTAATGGTGTTTGTTGATCCTTTACAGGAGATGTGTTGGCGCGCTTCTTGGCTGCACGTGTAACCTGTTTAGAGAAGAACTTTACAACTTTGGTTAGCTCAGACATGTATTCATTCATTTCAGTTTGTACAACTTCAGGTGCACTCCCAGGGCCATATTTATACTTTTTGACGCAAAACTGTGCTAATGCAGTTTTGCGTCAAAAAAATTAGCGCCGGCTGACGCCATTCTGAAGCACCATGCGGGCGCCGTTTTTAATCAATGACGTTAGCCGGCGTTAGCCGCCGGCGCTGCCTGGTGTGCGTGGAAAAAAACGACGTACACCAGGCAGCGCCGGCGTAGGGGGATATGGAGCTTGGGTGTCAAAAAATGGGGCAAGTCAGGCTGAGGCAAATTTTTCGCCTCAACCCGATTTGCGCCATTTTTTCCGACTCCCAACCCCCATAGAAATGACTCCTGTCTTGGCAAAGACAGGAGTCATGCCCCCTTGCCCAATGGCCATGCCCAGGGGACTTCTGTCCCCTGGGCATGGTCATTGGGCATAGTGGCATGTAGGGGGGCACAAATCAGGCCCCCCTATGCCACCCAACAAAAAAAAAAAATAATACTTACCTGAACTTACCTTAATGTCCCTGGGATCGGTCCCTCCAGCCTTGGGTGTCCTCCTGGGGTGGGCAAGGGTGGCAGGGGGGGTCCCTGGGGGCATGGGAGGGCACCTCTGGGCTCCTTCAGAGCCCACAGATCACTTAACGCCTGCCTTTTCCAGGCGCTAAAAAACGGCGCAAAAGCGGGCGTGCGTCATTTTTTTTGACCCGCCCACTCCCGGGCGTGAATTTTGCCCGGGAGTGTAAATACGGCGCACATGCCTCAGAGTCAATTTTTTAGACGGGAACACCTACCTTGCGTCTCATTAACGCAAAGTAGGTGTCCACGCTAAAAAATGACGCAAACTCCATGGACTTTGGCGCTAGACGTGTCTAACGCCAAAGTATAAATATGGAGTTAGTTTTGCGTCGAAATTGCGTCAAAAAAAACGACGCAATTCCGGCGCAAACAGAGTATAAATATGCCCCTCAGTCTCCAACTTATGTCTGGTTGGTGGCACAAATGTGCTCATTGTTCTACCTGTCACTATTTGATGAGGAGTCAAATAGTGCTCTGATCCTGGGGTATTTTCTCAAAGCAAAGATGGTTAACAGACTTGGCATTATGGTGAACACAAGGTCCTGCTTCAATCCACCTTGAGAATGGGCAGACTACAACTATAAGATAGCGATAATGATTGCATCTGTCAGTCATATCAATGTAGTCAATGTGCAGTTCCTTAAAGGGACCTTGTGGGCGAGGTATTGTAGAAGCTATTACCTTAAAGGTGGGATTTGGTGAACACTGCTGGCACACTGTGCAGGTGTGTGTGTGTACATTGTAATTATCTCATGTAAGTAAGGGACAAACCAATCCTGACGTATTTGGAGGGACATATTGTCTCTAGCAGTATGTGAAGGAAGATGTAGCTGGTTTAGAGGTATCAGTAGCAATGCTTGGGGCATGACCGGCTTCCCTGTTGATATTTGTCTGTATATTAAATCTGTTCCTGTCTGTGTGCATACTCTGGCTTCCCACAACTGTTTCTCATGCTCTGGTGCATTTTCTTGTATCTCTCTTATATGCAGATGAGCTGTCTCTGTGTAATGTCTGGATGCATTCAAAGGGTCTGAAGATGTAAATGTTTCACTAGCTAACAAAACTGTGGTATGTGTGTCACTAAGAGGGTGTGTTGCTGCATCTTTGGCTGCCCAATCAGCCAGGATATTTCCACAGGACACAAAATCTGAGCATTAGTGTGGACTGCGCATTTCACTACTGCAACTGCATGTGGCAGTGTTAAAGCTTGTATCAAGTCCTCTAAGAGGGGACGGTGCATGACAGGGCTTCCATCAGACTTGAGAAATCTCCATCTATTCCACTGTATAATGCTGGAATGCACTGTTGTAGTGACATAGGCTGAACCAGAGTATACTGTTATTGTTTCTCCTTCCCCTTGTTTGAGGGCAGCCCCTAAAGCTACTAATTCAGCAGCCTGGGCTGAATATTGAGATGGCAAAGTTATCTGTTCAGTTATCTGCAGTGTGTCTGAAGAGTTGTGCTGTATCACTCTGACCACTGCAGCACTTGTATGTCTTACTCCTGTGTCCTGATCTATTGTGGAAGTTTCATCCACAAAATATACAACACTACCTGGAATGGGGTCTTCTGTTGCTTGGCTACACGCATCTGGAGTATATGTGGCACAATCATAGGCATCATCATCAGTGTCTGAAATGGGGTGTGCAAAGAAGGTAGCAGGATTGATTTGTGTGGCACTTAACCACCTTCAAGGATGTTAGTGATAATATTATCTCATAGCCTGATACTCTCCTTGTTGTTAATGTTGTTTTAGCTTTCTTAATTATTGCAAACACAGCAGGTTCAGCATACAGGGTCAAGGGTGCACCCATGACAATGGGAGCACTTTTCTCTACTACAAAGGCTGCTGTGGCTAGTGCTTGTTCACAAGGGTAATTACTTTTCATGACAGAATCAAGTAGGCCACTAAAATATGCAACTGGTTTGTGGCCTAAAGGATACTTTTGGGTGAGGACAGCTGTCATCACCTGGCCATTACAGTGGCAATTCCTTCCTCTGTTTTCTTGGCTAGTTTCTGCTGGACCAATTTAGCTGCTGCTTTCTCTATTTTATCTTTCTCTCTCTTTTCCTTTTCTTGTCTCTTCTTACAAAAATGTATTATGTGTGCTTGTATCTCTGTCCATGGTTTGGCCTCTAAGGCAACTATATTATCTAATTGATCCTGCACTTCAACTGGCAGACGCTTTTTCACTACATTGAAAAATAGTATTGCATTCTGTCCAGTGACATCCCAACTCTCCCCCACTTCCTGTGTCCATTTTTCCTTCATTCTGCTAATGAATTGGGCTGGGTCCTCATTTGGCTGCATTGCTTGTGCCATAAGGGACCCAATGTCTGGCCTGTCTGGATACATTTTCCTCAGTTGTTTCCAAACAATTCCCCTTACTCTATTAAAGGGTGCCCCATCACATTTTGGGTTGGTCAATGTCACATCCTTTACTCCTGCCTTTGTGAACAGTGTGTCTGTGTCATCTCCTATAAGGGAACTTAGTAAACTCTTAATGTCCCCTATTGCAAGAGTAATCCCTGCAGTATGTTTCTCCAGAGCTGCTATCCATTTCCCAGCACCCTCAGAATGTTGTGCCAATTGTTTTTTAAGATTTTCTTTGTCCATCTGGAGCCATGGTATATATTGAGGCACCCCTGGGCCCTTGAATATCAAGGGCAGTTGTGACAGGACTGTAGTCCTATTGCCAGTATGGTGACGAGAGTCATACTTACAAGCATATCTCTGCCACACTCTTAGGCTTTTCTGCATATAGGGATAATCCCAGTAAGGATCCACTGTGGCCTAAAAAATGCACATTTCTGCATTAGCCATGTCTCAGGGTTCAAAGGAACCCTCTTGCGGCCATGGTGTCATCTGTGATGCCAATCCTTCTGTCTAACCTGCTAGGTTGTCAGTAAAAGGACAACATTATACCAACTGCTTTCATACTGAGCTACTATTTCATTGGGTGTCAAAGTATTGCCAGGGCATACAGGGAATGCATGTGCCATGTCTTTCCTCAATGTCATTTTTCCTGCCTTATCAAATGTTCCCTTTCTCTCATATGGGCGTGCATTCACCCCATCAAATACCAATCTCTGTAATTCTCTTGGCTTCTTTTATAAAGTCTGTCCTGTCTTATTGTTTTCTTCTCCCTCACAGGCATATTGTGACTGTTCCTTGTTATGGTCCTCAAAAAGGGACATTCTTTTAACATGTTCAGTGATGTCATCTAATGCCCCCTCTGATCCTTTGTAATATTTTTCTTAATCCAGATCTTTTTCACCTAAGCTGCTGTGTGTGGAGACTGTGTCATCTAGTCCTTCTTGTTCAATCATTTGTGGCCTAGTGAGGGCCCTTGACTGCCTCAGGGGCCCTTTCTCCTTTTCCCAAGTCGCTCTTTTGTCTACCCGTCCATCTTCCTGCTCTGTGATCCACTTGCCTACACTATTCTCTTCTGCTCCTGGGTACAGGAACCTCCAGTACTCTGTGGGAGAACTTTCTGGTGTGAAAGCTAACCTTCTTGTCTTATTTTTAATATTGGTACTCGTTTTTTTTCAAAACACCTTCTTTTTTTCTAGCCCCATCCATTCTCTGTGCCTCTCTTGATCCCTCATTAGGTATACCTTTATTTTTTCTAGTGGGGGACATCTCGTCCTCCAAATGAAGTGTAAATGTGGCATCTAGTGTCCCTATGTATTTAGTACTGTCCCCACCTGACATTTCCCGTGGTGTACTGGCCATTTGAGGACATGGAGATGGGTGAACATATTCTCTATGTTTAGAAAAAGATTCTAATGGTGGGCTATACTCTGGGTCTGTATATCCCACAGCCGGGGGATGTGAAGAGGTGGTAATGAGTGTGGGGCACCAGGTTGCAACGTATATATGCCCTGTACCTTTGCACTGCCTAACCTTAATTGCACATCTTGATAGGGGGGGTGGAGGAGCCGAAGGGAGGGTCTGAGGCTTTGTATTTGACTCATTCATATTTGTTTCACAAAAGACCCTCCATAGGTCTAGTGTGATCTTCCTTTTCTCTAGTTTATTTCCTTTTAATTTACTCTGTAGGAAGGTGGCCATGTGTTCTATTATTGTATTATCAAATGTGCCCACTTTGGGCCATACATGTGCAAGTTTTAATGTTGCTTTGTGCCATTCCTTACAGTATTTTCCTATCCTGTCCCTGTCTCAAGAGAACACTTTAACCATGTGTTCTAAAGGAGTCCCCATGTCTGTTTAGTGAACTTAATCTTTTGTACTATATGTTTTACACTCTAAATGGGCTTCTATTTACTTCCTATGGTATTTCCAGACTTCACATAAAGTATTATTAGGCTGTGAAGGTGAACATCAGATATATATATATATCCCTAATCTCTGAAAGACTTTGTTCATTTATATATAGATATATATGGTAGGTGCATTTATGTGTGGCCTAAGTGGTTTGTTTGCCTGACACAACAAACAATGATGTTATTGTGATCTATATACATGTTTATTAATTACTCATATCCTAAATTCCACCCTGGGAGGTCCCCAATAAATGCATACAGTAGGAGGTCTAATACTAAATCTGAGTCTGTTTATTATTGCAGGGAATTCATGTGACTGTTGCCCATGGTTCCACCGAAAAATTGCAGTAACTTCAATATATTCACTTTCTGGCCACAATGTGGCTCCAGTGTCACACATGAAAAACTTAAAACAAAATGTATTTATTTTTAGAGGCCTTCAAATGAGTGCCTTTCTCTTGGAAAGACAACTGCAACAGGTTTTGTACATTTCAAAATAAACTCTTTTATTCTAATTATGTGAAGATCCTGTTCACATCTATATGAAAGGTAGTTAAATATATTTGTATGTATAGTAGCTGATCATTCTCCTTCTATTTGTATACCTTCAATATATATGTGTATGTCCCAGTCTATACTATTTGATAATTCATCTAGCCTCCAATCTTAAGGCTCTATAGTTTCATAATGGGGATAACAGTAGTGTCAATATTTGTTATGGGGTACATGAGGCTACTACACTACTTTTAACTTGAAGGATAATGTCCTTGTATTAGTTCTTTGAATAATTTTTTATAATTGTCTAATAGGAATTTCTCTTATGTCAATGTAGGTTGTTTTTAGGCCTAGAGGTGATATACTATAAATACCTAGGCATTCATAAACTTCTGACTTAAAAAATGATTCTATGGTATTGATATTGCTGATCTACTAAGGTCAGTTCTGTTGCAGAGGGCGACAGCCTGACTGTTATAAACATTTATAATTAATTCAGGGATGTGGAATTAATTAGTTGACTTTTTGGGACCTGCCCAATCCAGTCAATTACTTTACTTTTGAGTATACTATTATAACTTAACCTTCATAAGAATAGGAGGTCTGATACTTATTCCTAAATTATACACTAAATAACAAACCTATATATTGACATTATTATGTGGCCACATTTCTGTCTATACATGCATATACATACACAGTACATTTTAATATACATACACAGTAATTCTTAATTTCATACTAGGGCAAACAAAATACTACTGGTCACTTCCCTCTGGATTCATAGAGGGGACAACTTTTCACTATTTTCAACTAAAGAAATGGTGACTTCCAGATTTAATATCTGGGTTAGGTTGACATGAGTGTTCTTTAAAACATACACTGATTGATCAGCCCCCAAGTCCAACACTACTCCTGACCACTTTTGACTTACTTAGTCAAGCTCCCTGTATCTTCCGGACTTACCACCGGGATCCCTTAATATTATCTCAATTCATACACAATCTTGCATGCAAACACAAAAATTACACATATTACAGTGTCAAAATTGTAAATGTCTTTATAAAATAAAAGGAACAGACCTCGTACTTTGTCCACCTCACTACCTTCCACTGAGACCCATCTGTCCCCACGAAATCAGAGATTTTTACATAAATGTAGGCATCTCCCTTACCTCTTTAAAATGTGCACAAATCACCTCGTGGAGACAGGCAGGGCCCCCAGTTCAGCAGTTGGTGAGATCAAAGTAGAGCTCCTGGCTTAGCTCGCCAATATGTTAGAGGGAAATCTGTTAATAAAATAAAACAAATCATTTTGACACAATAATATAAGTTTAATCGATTTTCAGCTGGGAACAACTGGCAGTCTCACATAGAGGCCATGACTGAAGTTCAAAGTTCTGGTTCAAACACCAGTAGCATTTATACTGTAAAAACCACAAAAAACTGTGGTCAAGAGTTCAGCATTTACGTAAGCAACTACAAGCAGTACAGATAAGGTAATGAGGTGCCTCTGGAAAGAAGCACTTGCACTTGTTGGCCTCATGGGTGGGCAAGTTACACTGACGTCATTCACCATATCTATCTTTCTGCACAACAAGAGATTATATGTTGCGTGCTGCTCATGGTAGCCCTCCCTTGCAAACACAGTTCCCCTTAACACGATATGAATGACTAGTGGTTTTTAGGACCCCTGTGCTAAGGAAAGATACACCCTTCTGTTCCACCCTGTTCATGCTAAGTGAACATTTTGAAAGCAACAGTTGGTGCAGCTTTAAAGAAAAACTCTCATTCTAATGTGGCTTGGGCCTCTTGTGTGTTTCAGCACAGCTAACTTAACAATGCAGCATGTATATATGTTTCCTAAGTAATAAGTGTTTGTTTGTCCTAAATATGACCTGCCTTTTCTATTGAACCCACAGTCTGTCTTTTTTTTAACATGTCATGTATTAAGCCTTTCACTACTTACATTGGTTTACAACTATCTAGCCTAAAATGTTTGTATTGGGATTTGGGAACTTATGTTTGTTTGTATGTGATGTATTCCTATTCTTCCTACATCAACTCACAAAGTCTGGGGAATTTTCCCTGAACGATGTGGGGGCACCTTGGCTAGTGCCAGGGTGCCCACACACTAAGGCCCTCATTACGAGCCTGGCGGTCTGTGACCGCCAGGCTCGCGGTTGGCGGGAGCACCGCCGACAGCCCGGCGGTGCCCCGCAGGGCATTCTGACCGCAGCACTTTGGCCGCGGTCAGTGCAGGAAAACCGGCGGTCTCCCGCCGGTTTTCCACTGCCCGTTGGAATCCTCCAAGGCGGCGCAGCTAGCTGCGCCGCCGAGGGGATTCCGACCCCCCCTACCGCCATCCAGTTCCCAGCGGTCCGCCTGCCGGGAACCGGATGGCGGTAGGGGGGGTCGCGGGGCCCCCGTAAGAGGGCCCCTAAATGTATTTCACTGTCTGCTGCGCAGACAGTGAAATACGCGACGGGTGCAACTGCACCCGTCGCACAGCTTCCACTCCGCCGGCTCGGTTCCGAGCCGGCTTCATCGTGGAAGCCTCTTTCCCGCTGGGCTGGCGGGCGGCCTGAAGGCGGCCGCCCGCCAGCCCAGCGGGAATGTCAGAATTACCGCTGCGGTCTTTCGACTGCGGAACGGTAACCTGACGGCGGGACTTTGGCGGGCGGCCTCCGCCGCCCGCCAAGGTCAGAATGAGGGCCTAAGTAACTTAGCACCCAACCTTCACCAGGTGAAGGTTAGACATATGGGTGACTTATAAGTTACTTAAGTGCAGTGGTAAATGGCTGTGAAATAATGTGGACGTTATTTCGCTCAGGCTGCAGTGGCAGGTCTGTGTAAGAATTGTCAGAGCTCCCTATGGGTGGCAAAAGAAATTCTGCAGCCCATAGGGATCTCCTGGAACCCCAATACCCTGGGTACCTCAGTACCATATACTAGGGAATTATAAGGGTGTTCCAGTATGCCAATGTGAATTGGTGAAATTGGTCACTAGCCTGTTAGTGACAATTTGGAAAGTAGAGAGAGCATAACCACTGAGATTCTGGTTAACAGAGCCTCAGTGAGACAGTTAGGCATCACACAGGGAACACATACATATAGACTATAGTTGTATAGTTCTCCGTCCAAGCAGCCAAACTATGGAATTCATTACCCCCAACTATAAGAGCCACAGATAACTTTCTTGTCTTCAGAAAACTGATCAAGAGTTGGCTCTTTCCTTCATAACCACCTTTTTCAAACAACTATGAACTGCATACGCCTATGTGGATAAATATTTTTTCAGATTATATGTATATTTGTATTTATTTATAGTTTCTTTGGAAAATATGTATTGCTACTATGTCATAACAATAAAATACACACACACTCTTTAAACCTGTCTGACTAAGTATGATACTAATCCATCACTAATTCTTGTTGGGTTCCGGAGTAGCCGGAAAGCGCTTCGACGCCTCGTCAGGGGTAGTAAGCGCTATATAAATACGATTACAATTACAATTACAATATAGGCCACAAACTTATGAGCACTGGGGTCCTTGCTAGCAGGGTCCCAGTGACACATAACAAACATACTGAAAACATAGGGTTTTCACTATGAGCACTGGGCCCTGGTTAGCAGGATCCTAGTGAGACAGTGAAAACAGTCTGACATATACTCACAAACAGGCCAAAAGTGGGGGTAACAAGGCTAGAAAGAGGCTACTTTCTCACACTGAACAGCTAGGCTGAGATAACAAATGTTAATACCCAATTGAGACTATGGGAACACTGAACAGGGCAACCAGTAGACACCTTAAAGAAGGTGCAGTACATTTTATATCATGACGATTGCCCCCCCAACACACCACCAATGGTTGAAACGCCTGTAAAAGAGATCATGAACATAAATGGCAGGTTATGGCTAATGTCGTTGTTTGCCCTTGATTATTCTATGATTAAATAATTTGCTTCCGTACCTTTATACAATTGACTATCCCACCAGGAACCACTGTTGACCCATGCAATGAGATTGGAGTCACTGCACAGTTCAAGCACATCATCTTTCCACATTATCAGAGTGAGAAAATTTGGCCGAGGAGCCTTCAGGTGTTCCTGAACCCTTCAGTTCTACGTAAAGGTCATGATAAAGGCTACCCAAACAACCCAAACTTTCATTTTGATTTGAGAAGGTTAATAAAAACTGTTAGAAAATGGCAGTGATAAATATAGACCCGTCTGCAACTCAACCTAAGTGTGAAAGAAATAGAGGTAAAAAACACTGCTCCTGGAAGTGGAAAATAGCCTGCAGTAAAAAGATGGCAAAATTGATTTGCCTATATATTGATAGTATGATATTATAAACATGCCTCTCAATTGGACATGGCGGAGCAGTGAATCTCTGAATTCTATGATTAAGGCAATGCCATCAGTTGAAAAGCTAGGTCCAGGTTGAACAACAAATTATTGTTTGTTTTCAAGAATCAACAAACATGGTCAAAAGAGAGCCATATTTGGAGAAGCAGTTGATATATAGTTACAGTAGCTATTTCTATGTTTATCTTGGAAGAGCACACCATTCCCTGGCCCCAATGCCAGTGCTTAAGGCATCTCCATGACCAATCATCACTCACCTACTTAACTATTGTGACTACGACACATTTCTGTATCTGGCTAGAGAATAGGGGGGGCTTACTCACAATGGTATAAAGCAATTTTTCTGAACTTCATTTGGATGGTGCAAGGGCCAAGAGGGCTTTATACAACATTAAAAATCTGAGAACAGTAAACCTCCAAACCTCTAGTTCTCTCAGGATCCTTGGAAAAGCAACAATGAGCTAAGCAAGACAATAACGCTTGGTGCCATTTTTATAACCCTCAATTGAAATCTGATTATCTAACTTCCCCTAAGGTATACCAGAGAAAAATAACCACTGCAAAAAATAGTATACTTAGCTAATTGTTTAACTGCTTAGTACATTGTTTAACCACAGCCCCAAATATATCCAAATAATTATTTAAAAATGAACTACAAGACCTCATGGCATTTGAAACTGATTTGATCTCTTCTACAGACCTTTGTGAACAACTATCAAGCTTTTTAATAGATAAACTTACTAACACCAGAATGGAGACTGAAAGTGAATACATTGTCAGCCCTAACTGCCTAGATAGACTGGCACAGAATAGTACACAATTACTTTCAAGAGAGAAAATGATACCACAATTACACAGCTTCTCCCTATCTCAGAAGCAAATTAATGACACTAATTACAAAAACCCGTTCTTAAGGCTCGTTATTGGACATTTGCCCGGCCAAACATTTAAACAATTTATCTCCTATTTGGCTACAGCAGTGAGAGATAGCTTTGAGGACCCCCATAATACTGGCCTAACAGAAGGAAGCTGTTAGAAATGGGGTCTTTGGTTGGCAGTCATGTTACCGGGTGACAAAGCAAGGACCCTCACTCTAGTCAGGGTAAAGGAGAGTCACCCTTAGTTAACCCCCAGTCAGCCCCTTGGTAGCTTGGAACGAGCAGGCAGGCTAAGCTTCAAAAGCAATGTGTAAAGTATTTATACCAACACACACAGTAATACAGGTGTCCCAGCCAATCTCAGCGGAGATGAGGTACCAGGACTAACCAGTCCCCCAACAGAAGATGCCCCCAGTGATGACAGTAACTCTGGACTTCAGAATCTGGATGAACTACCTGGCCCATCAGGGACCACTAGTCAGTCTGTCACCCCAGCCCACTCACAGTCAACCACAGAGCCTCCCCCATCAGTACCCAACACCACAGAACCCACCCAGCGTCCCCACACTTCTGTCCTCAGGACACATCAATCATCAGTGTGCCCACCTGTGCAGGGACCCCAGTCCACACTTCACACCCAAAACAATCAGGGACCTGGGGTCAGTGGCAGGGGGCACACCGTTCAGGGGACACAGGCACAGGGCAACAGGGACACTGGGAGGGCTGCTGTGTGCCAGGGGGAGGACAGGCCCAGGGAACCGACTCTTCAGGAGGCACTCACCAATGTCCTGGGGGCCTACCAACAATCCCAGGACACAATGGGCCAGATCCTTAACAATATGCAGGAGAACAAGCGCCTGTAGGAGGAACACCATCAGGTAACCAGGGAGGACTTGCAGGCTCTCAACACCACCATGATCTCCATAGCAGGGGTGCTGGCAGACATGACCAACATTATGAGGGAAGGGACAGCACAAAAGCGGGCCCCTACCACTAGCCAGTCTATTGACCAGCCCTCCACTTCTGCTGCAGCTAGTGGGCAGGAAGCCCCGCCACAGGACCCACAGGCCACCAGCACCCCTCCCCCTGCAGAAGGTGAACCACCCCACAAACGTTCCCTGCAACCCAGACAGAAGCCAGAGACACTTGCCAAGACCAAGACCACCACCAGGAAATGAGACTCTCCTCATTGCCCCCATTGTGTCCCACCCTGTCCCCTTGTCCTCTTTGAACTGCCTTTGCTCCCCTTCCTATTGCCCCTTTGGCACTGGACCTGGGCTACAAACAGACTGGAACAATACCCTGGACTTTACTCTACCATCACCCCATTCCATTGCACTTTTCAGTCAATTATGTGCACTAAAATAAACACCCTTGAACACAATTTGAGTGCCACCTTTTTATGTATTGAAAATGTGCATTTATGGGAACAGTCACATCTAGTGCAAATGGTCTGAACACTGTGATAGCATACAAATAATGACCCATAGCTGTCTGCAGTAAACACATAAGGACACTGTTGTTATATCACCAACATCTGTAAAGGCACAAGCCATAGGTGACAGTAAGTTGAGATGCAAAGGACGGGAATGCCTTCATGCTACAGCCAAACAGAAAACATCAATAGTCAGAGTAATGGTCAGTTGCACTGTCTCACCTCTGTGTCATTGGAAGTAGTGATGTATAACTGATGTTCTGCAGTCCTCATCCTCATCCTCTGCCTCCTCATCCTCACTGTCCTCATGGTCCACTGCTGCCACAGGGTCATCTCCAGTCCCCTCCTCCTGCAGAAATGTCGTCTGAGGGCCAGGTTGTGCAACATGCAGCATGCCACTACAATCTGGCAGACCTTCTCGGATGAGTAGCACAGGGATCCACCTGTAAGCTGCAGGCATCAGAACCTGGCCTTCAGGAGGCTGAAGGTCCTCTAGATTATTCTCCTTGTTCGCCCATGTGCATCATTATAACGGTTTTCAGCCCCTGTCCTGGCATTCCTCACAGCGATCAGGAGCCACGATAGGTATGGGTAGCCAGAGTCACCTGCAAATATTGAGGGACAAAATGTAGCTTTACACAAAGCTATGGGGACAACACTTGAATGTATACACTGACATACAGTGGGTCAGGAGTCTGGCTATTAGTCACCCCTGTGCCTCTGTAGTTGGGCCATCAGATTTGGGATGCTGCTATTATTCAGAACGAAGGCGCCATGCACCGACCCAGGATACCTGGCAGTGACCTGGGAGATGTACTGGTCCACCAGGCACACCATTTGCACATTCAGTGAGTGGAAACTCTGCCGATTCCTGAACACCTGTTCATTCTGGCCGGGAGGCGGGGACAAACACAATATGTGTACCATCAATGGCCACAATAACATTGGATATGTGTCCCATTGCACAGAATCAGGCCTTCACAGTAGCCAAATTTTCCACCTGGGGGAAAGAATTGTAGCTGCACATGTGTTTCACTAAGGAAGACAATACCCTTGCCAGCACGACTGAGAACATTGGCTGTGACATTCCTGCTGCCAAGCCCACTGTCACTTGGAAAGAACCAGTTGCCAGGAAATGGAGCACTGATTGAACCTGCACAAGAGGGGGGTCCCAGTGGGATGACAGATAGCTGATATCAAGTCAGACTCCAATTGTGCACACAGCTCTGTGATTGTGGCCCTGTCCAGTCTATAGGTGAGTAGAATGTGCCTGTCCTCCAGTGTAGCCATATCCACAAGAGGTCTGTACACAGGGATTTGTCTCCCCCTCCTATTCATCCGCAGTGGTAGGTATCTAAGGGACACAAGAGTGAGTAAAAATGTAACAATGGAACCACCACCTCAGTGTGCATACAGCATTAATGTGATGGGACAGTGGGAATGGTAATGTATGTGCAATTTTCGCCAATGACGCAGTTATGGAAGATCTGTATGTAGTCCACCACTATGAAATGGCAACCGCCTGTCCTGTATCTAGGGACAGGAGGAAGTGAGGTAACTCCGCCCACGTTGGGCATCGTGGCAGAAGATGGTCTTGCACCGCCATGCAATTCCTCATTGGCTAATATGGGGCTCTATGGAGTACAGTGGCCAATGGGGATCAGCCGTGGACGTGACCGCCAATTTTCTGTCTATAACCTCACTTGATTCCTGACCTTCCATAGGAGAACACCTACACTGCGTGTGTTGCTGTGACCTGTGTCTGGAACCTACCATGACAAGTGTGGCCAGGGAAAGGGCCACTGCCTTCACTTCGGAGGAGTTGGAGCGCTTGGTGGATGGGGTCCTACCCCAGTAAGGACAGCTGTATGGGCCTCTAGACCAACAGGTGAGTACCCCTTGGGCATGATGCATGTGGGAAGGTTGCATGGAGATGTGTGTGCAGGCATTGTGCCATTTGGGGGGGACGTCTGTTGCTAGTGCACATGGTGGGCGCTGGGCGATGTGTGTGCCAATGCAGTTGGAAACGGGATTTGTTGGACAAATGTGTGACAGGCTGAATTGTATTTGTAATGCTCTCTTCCTGCCTGTATTACCTCTGCAGGTCAGCCCCCATCAAAAGAAGGGATTGTGGCGTGCCATCGCCAAGGACGTGCAGACCCTGGGGGTGTACAGCAGGCAGAGCACCCACTGAAGGAAACGGTGGGAGGACCTGAGACGCTGGGCACAGAAGACCGCGGAGGTCCAGCTGGGGATGGCATCCCAACAAGGAAGTGGTGCCCGTTGGAATCTGACCCCCTGCTGACCGGCATACTGGCAGTGGCCTAACCAGAGGTGGATGGGCTCTTGAGGGCATCACAGCAGCCACAAGGGGGTGAGTACAGTGGGTGTTACTACAATAATTTGTAGGTGGCATGGGATCCGGGTGGTGGGTGCGAGTTAGTGGGAGCCCCTTAATGCCAGGTCAGAATTTGCAGCAGATCCAGCTCAAGGATAAAGGATGTCTAGCAAATTCAGGTAACCTAGCTCGGTTGCATTCCATGTCAGTCACGGTTTTGTGGGTCCCAGGAGGGGTGCAGATCGTGATTGTTGGCCCTCATCTTGCTGTGGCATCTAGCCAATTGAATGCCAGTACAATGTATAGTGCTCATTCCTGATCCCTGTGTGTGACGGTACTGTGTACGCCAACTGTGGTGTTGGTGCTGTAATTGACCCAGTGCTCCCTTTCTCTCCCCCCTTTCTCCTTCTGTCATCCTGCCATGTGTGCATTAGCATCATCTGGCAGAGGAGCAGGGGCACCGGTGACAGAGGGAGCTGCATCCCACAGAACCCAGGAGGCAGAGTCCACCGACACCGAGGGAACCAGTGGGACAGAGGGCGAGGGGAGCACTGTGTCAGAGACAGGAGGTGATAATACAGACTCTGATTCCTCCTCCGATGGGAGCTTCCTGCTGGTGGCGGACACCACTGTGACCACCCCAGCTGCAGGTACAGCCGCCACCCACAGTACCAGCACCGCCCTCCCAGCAGCCCCTCACGGAGTTGCACGTGCCCGCTCACCCAGGAGGGTGGCCATCTCCTTTGCCCCAGGCACCTCAGGCCCTGCCCCAGTGAGCGCTGCTTCCCTGAGTGAGGAGGCTATTGATCTCCTGAGATCTATCTCTGTAGGGGAGTCAACCATTGTGAATGCCATCTAGGGGCTGGCATCCCAGATGCAGCAATGCAAAGCATTCCTGGATGGCATCCACAGTGGATTGGCGGCTCAACAGAGATCGATTCAGGCTCTGGCCTCCTCTCTGATGACAGCCATTGTCCCTGTCTCTAGCCTCCCCCCTCCAACTCCTCTACCCAGTCCCATTACCCTGAACCCCAACTTATCCCAAGCACACATTCAGACCAGCATGCACCCAGGACAACACACAGGAGTGGGTTAGGCAAACACAAGCACCACACATCATCCTACAGGCACTCACACAAACACCATCCAGAAGCAGACATAACAACATCCACTGCCTCCACTGTGTCCCCCTCCTTGTCGCCATCCACCTCCCTCCCAGTAGCGTCTACATTCACACCTGCATGCACTACATCCTCATCCACTACCACCATCACGCCAATCAGTACATGCCCCTCACTGGCAGTCACCACCCCCACATCCATGCACACGTCCTCTGTGTCTGTGCCCCCTCCTCCCAAAGTACCCAAACGCAAGCGCTCACTCAACAGCCATCCACCTCACAACAGCATCCAGCCCATGCACCTGCACCCAAACACAGCAGACAGATACCTCCTACAACCACTCCCTCTTCCTCCACTCAAGAACCTTCACCCTCTTCCCACCCCATTGTCCGTAACAAGCTTTTCCTCTCCACCCTTGACCTCTTACCTACCCCTCCCCCGTCCATTACTTCGGGCCAGGGTGGGCAGAACCCAGGCCAGCACCACAGCCACCCAGTCCACAGCCAGTGTAGTTTTGGCGGCTACTGCAGGTGTTAGAGGCTCCAAGGAGACACCCATCAGCACTGGCAGTGTGCCTGCACCAGCTGCCAAGGGGAAGGGCAAGGAGGCACCACCAGCTACCAAGGGCATGGAGGCACCACCAGCTGCCATGGGGCAAGAGCAAAGGGCCTGCCCCTGCAGGTAAGAGGGACAGGAGGCCTGGTGCTGTGACAGGAACTAAGGCCCCACCGACAACCATGGCACTTCAGCTGCCCGAGGCTGCAGGGGAAGGGCTGGAGGCTCCTCCCACCACTGGCAGCACCGCCACCAGCACCACCACCTGCAGCACCACATGCACCGCCACCAGCACCACTGACAGCAGCAGCACCAGTGGGCAGCCATCCGAGGCTGCAGGGGAAGGTCTGGAGCCTCCCCCCACCACTGGCAGCACTGACACCAGCACCGGCACTGCCACCACTGTGTAGCCGTCCCCGCCGGCGGATGGACTGTAGTCCTGCCTCCATGAAGTGTTATGCATCCTGCCCACTGCAAATTTTGTGGGTATGACACACAGGTGAGAGACTGTGACCTTGCACTCCTCAAGTGCTACATCATAGGGCACAAAGCCCCCTCCAGAACCAGTGGAAGAAGGCATCCACTCACCCCCTCCTTGCCAGGATGAAGCACACTGGGCACAAGGCCCCCTCCAGAACCAGTGGAAGAAGGCATCTACTAGAGTCTGTGGCCTTGCACTCCCCAGGACCAAGCAGTGGGCAAACCACCCACTTGAGAGACTGTGGCCTTGGACTCCCAAGGACCAAGCAGTGGGCAAACCACCCACTTGGGAGACTGTGGCTTTGCACTCCCCAGGACATCGCAGAGGGCATGTCGCCCCCTCCAGGACCAGTGGCGTTGTAACATTCTGGCTGAGGTGCCCCCCCCACTCTCCTTCCCCCTGAGGTGCCTGTGTATTTTTGACCTGATACCCCAGCAGTGTTCTCTCCGTGTTGAGGCAGGAGTCAAGTGGGGCCTTGGCCTATGTGATATGGCCATGTGGCCCACGGACATTATGGACTGGGCAGTGTCCCTGTGTATAGGTAAATATTGTTTTGATTTTTGAGGGCGTATTTCTAGTATTTTATCTTATTACACTCACTTTAATCTATTCCTTTCGTCCTTGCATTATTCCTGGGGGGTACAGGGTGGATATGTAATGTTGTTGCATCTGGTTGTGTGCATGGTGTTGGGGGTGGGGGTGTTGCGTGCTATGTGTGTGTGTGTCACTCTCTTTTATCTTCCCCCTCCCCTGTATGCTAGGCGGCAGTACTCACTGTGGTCGTTGTCACCAGCATTGGTATTCCTGGTGTAGGAGGAGGTAGACCAGCATGGGGAAGATCTGCAGTTCGGGCTCCATGGAGTTGTGGTTCTTCCTTGAGTCTCCAGAGGTGAGTCCTTTGCCTTCTGTGTACTGTTTCCGCTGTGCTTTTGATGCCGTTGGTACCGCTCCGGAAAAGGTGGCGGATAGGCCAGTTGTAATACTGTGGGTGTTACATTGTCTTCCGCCTGGCTGTTGGCAGTTACCGCCGTGGTGCTTGTTGCTACCACCGCGGCGGTCGGTGTTTTAAAGTGGCTGTCTGTGTGAGCGGCTTCCACTGTGGTCGTAATTCCATTTTTTTACTGCCGGCTTGTTGGCGGTATTACCGCTGCTTCATCACCGACCGCCAGAGTTGTAATGAGGGCCTATGTGCTGCTTATATCGCTTGTAATGAATCGTGAGATCGACAACCCTTTACAACAACTACCTACTGAAAAAATAAGGGAAGGTGGTAATAGACGGTTCAATGGTCATATCTGTAAATTGAACGGAATTGCCGACACAGCTATTCCTTTCAATGTACAAAAACTTCGGTGGATGACCACTGCCATCAATTTTGATAGACGTTCACCAAACGCTTCAAACGTTTTTGTTTTTCTGAAACAAACTTACATAGCTATTTCAGAAAAGAAAAAACTGAATGTCTTGCACATTCTGGAAGTTTTTTCCCATGGTCTGTGGTCATTACGGTTTTTTTTTTCTGTCTCTGACCCTCAGGTTTTTCCTGGTAGTGATGGACAGGAAAGAAATATACTACACTGTCTGCCTAAATAGTGTTGGAGCGTAAATTTTAGTAATGCTTTTAGTGACCCAGACATCAGCAAAAGGTGACAATTTATGTCTCACGTTTGACAGCCTAACGTAGAAAGCTGCACTGATACGTATATTAAATGTGCTTATGTTTCATTTGTCGGTGGCCACAATTGCATCTTCCTTATTAAACAATATGTTAGTAAAATAAAAATTATGTTAAAGTATAATTTAGGGCCCCATTATGAATGTGGCAGTACGAGGACCGCCACACTTGTGGTGACGGTTGAACCACCCCACCACAGACGGTCCAACCGCCACATTACAATGCAGACAGGCAGACTCACCAGCAGACATCTTTCAATGTCAGGGACATGGTTCCCGACTAGCTGACAGCAGCCTGGGTTGTACTCAGCCACGGCAGCGGTGAACTCTGAGTAGCCTGGCTGATTACAACTCAGCTTTCAGCAGCCTTTCCACGACAGGGACACCACAATGGAAAGGCTGGCAGAAAACCAGTGCCTGGGGTCAGATGGGGGGGGTACACTGCCCATGCCCATTAATGGTATGCATGATTCTTCCTGAATGCCTAATTGTGCTAATGCTAATTCGTTTGAACTTGCTTGCTGCTTTGGTATTATGCACTGTCTTTATGACACTAACTTTGTGGTTGTACAATAAAGCTTTGAGCTTTATTCCTGATTGGAGTTTTTCTTCCCTAGCCACATTGGTCATGGTGTCTAAATTGTTGGGTGGTGTTGTTGTAACTTTGTGTATGGTTCGCCACTCTTCTTTCTGGGTCAAAATGTTCGTCGACCTTGGTGAAGCATTTTATTCCTGCGAAGGATGAAAAAGCACTTACAATAGTACGTGCCCTGTAATGCGCCTCATCCCATGGCCCCCTAATCTGTACAGATACTATAGGAAGTTCTGTTGACTGAGATAATGGGGTGATTGTCGACAGAAAACTTAAGGTACGTCCGTCTACAAATGAGGTGGGAGGACTGGCGGTTTGGCTAACAGAGTACTCTGTTGCATTTGCAACGGATCACACTGTCCCCCAAACTTTAAATCAGTCCCTTTGAATGTACCAGTGACACACTGGTAACACACTCTATATACTTCTCTAAACGTGAGTATCTGAACTAGCTCTAGAAAAAGTCATAATAAATGATAGTCAATGTTATGTAGCATGTAACAAGCCTATGTTTATGTATACAAAAATCACCGACTTTCCAATGAACGCTGAACTGTTAATTAATGATTATAAAAAATCAAAGATTTTAAAAATGAAATATTTCACAACACTGTTAATATAATGCCTCTAACATGTTCCTGTTTTTAGCACTTCCCAAATTTAAATTGACATTGCCGTTCGCTAGCTGTTAAATAAAACAGAAAAGAGGTTATACATTTTTGTTTTATTGTATTTGGGATACCGCAAGTATGCAGTGCAAGTTTACTTTATCCACAATTTAAGGAAAGCCTAAAGAAAAAGAAGTGTGTCGAAGTGGTAAATCCTTTCCATTAAAGATGCAAGTGGAACAGGAACTTTAAATGTGGATTTATTCATCCAAAGCAATAATAAGCTCACGAACGACCTCCCATGCCTATCAGCTGTTCAATGATGATAGAAACCTTAAATAAGCGAGCAGCGTCAGAAGCCAGAACGTGGAATACACAACACAAATAAACAATCTATAATTCTACATCATGAGGCAAACATCTTGTGGAACTGAAAACAAGAACTACAGTATCAACATACATATAACATCATCTTCCCCTTAATAAACAAACAGAGAAAAGAAAAAAAAAATATGTTATAAATATATAACCAGCTATAAATTACTGTAAGTAATAATCCTTAAACGTACTGGGAATAGAAACATAACGTGAAGCTATAGTTTTAATATCACAAGCAAGATTATCATCAACATTGTTCATGACATCTGTTGAAACTAAAAATTCAGAACTGCTCATTGACCCTCTATTGAAGTTATCCTGAATGGTGCAATTTGTTAACTGAAAAGGAGATATGTTCGTACAAGGATTGAAATCATGAAACAAAGTCCCATCACTAATATCATTGCTATCTGATATTCATCTTTCTTTGTAATTTTAATTTTATCCAGTTGTTCAGGCAATAACTTAATTAAACTCCTTTTACTCGACCATCCCTTGGACTCCAATAAAACAGCACTTTTGGATACCTTGCTTATTCTTACTAGCATAGAAAATCTAGATTCACCTTTTTTAACCCTGTTAGGCTTTTTAATAATGACCCAGTCTCTTACTTTAAAGTCAATATGTCTAATTTGATGTTCTCATTGAAATATTTTTCTACTGCTCCTAGTTTCATACATCTCTTTTTAAAATATCATGACCATCCAAACATTTATACTCAGTCCGGCTTCAACAACAATCTAGGTGACTTGTTGCATAATAATTTAAAAGGAGAAATTCCTGTCACACTGTGTGGTGTTGTTAAATAAATCCAGGTTGATTTTCCTAAACAAATCCTCCACATCCATTCCAGTGGACATAGCTGTTTGTACCACCTCTTTAAAGAATTTGTTGACATATTCTACCAACCCATTTGCAGATGGTGAGTACAAAGCAACCTGTTATGTACTATATTTTTACTCTCTATTAAACTTCATTTTCTGAGACTTAAAATGAGTGCCATTGTCTGTTATAAGTTCTTTTGGTGGACCCTCTATGTTAAATATCGTTGTTAAAAATTAAACTACTGTGTCTGTGTCTAGTGCGGCTACAAAATCAAAATAATACCATTTAGAAAAGTAATCCACAACAACAATCAAATACTTTTTGGTATTAGGCAATAAGTCAAACGGTCCTGCAAAATCCATAGAAACTTTGGACCAACGTACTGCTGGCAAAGGAACCTTGTGCAAAGCAGTTTCAGATGTTGTCAAATGCTTGTCTGAAGATAAATAAATTGCACACTCATTTACCCACACATTCACATTCCTGTCCATGCCTGGCCACCAATAAAATTGTTTTAAATTCCGCACTGTTGCAGACACACCTAGATTTCCCTCATGAGCAAAATCAAAAAGACTTTTACCTAAAGAAATAGGTGGAACCAGAAAATCATGTCTCAACAAACATCCATCATTAATTGACAATTCACTAGCTTCTTGTGCATATGTTTTCACACTAGATTCCAAAATCCTTTCCTTTGGCGAACCATTTTTTACAAATTTGCATACAGAAATTAAAGACAGATCCTTCTCCAATGCTTCTAACCATATTACTTTAGAGATTGCACCATTCTTGCTGACGAAGCTGTCATCAATATACCAACTACACACTCTACATCATCCTTTATCATATCAGACTCCTCATAAATCAAAGGTGCATGTGACAGATAGTAGGCTCTAGTATTCTTCCCTCCTGGTACATACTTGATGATAAAATTATACTCTTGTAACTTAGAAAGAATCCTTACCTACCTAACTTAAGCCATACCCATACCCATACCATTGCCATCAACCATATGAATTAGTGGTTTATGATCTGTACATATTTCAAATCTAGTGCCCCACAAAAACGTAACTGGTTTCGGATTTAGATAGCGCACAAGATGCAAAAGCTATTGTTCTCACTTGATTTTCAACCCATTGAGAAAGTACAGCGCCCAACCCAAATTGGCTGGCATCAACACTCAAAATACAAGTCTTTCCTGCCGAAAATGCTGAAAAAATTGCTGCAGAATTTATAAGTGATTTCATTTTTTTAAATGCTTCATCAGTACCTTCCACCCAAACAAAATTCTGCCCTTTCTAAAGCAAAGACCTTGACAGTGGAAGAATCATTGCATAACCTTGAATAAAATAGGAATAATATTCACAAAGTCCCAAAAATGAATGAAGATTATCTTTATTCGTGGGAGCTTTTGAATCCAAAATTGCATTAACCAAAGATGACTTTGGTTGAATACTTTTGTCAGAAAAGCAATGTCCCAAGTAATCAACTTCCTTGACCAAAATCTTGCATTTCTCTTTCCATAGTGTGACACCTATGTCCTGAAATTTTCTTAAGACCCTTCATAATATAAAGTAGTGTTCCTTAACAGTCTTAGGAAATATGAGCACATCATCTTGGAAGGCTTGAACTCCTGGAATTCCCATTAAAACTGTATCAATGAATCTCTGGAGCACACTTGCTGCAGAACCTAATCCAAACGGCATACGCAGAAACTTGTAAACACCAAATGGTGTGATAAAAGTTGTCAGATCTGTACTTTCTGCAGCAAGCTGAATTTGGTGATATGCAGATCTAGCAAAAATAAACTTTGGATCCACCCAGATTCGCTAAAAGGTCTTGCACATTTGGAAAGGGATGACAATCCACAACAATATTTTTGTTTACCGTGCGTAAATCCACACATAAACGGAACAATTACTACTGGACTAACCCATTCAGAGGATTCTGTAGGTTGTATTACCCCTTCAGAACACAACTTATCCAGAGGTACTTTCAAATCCTCCCTAAAAGCCATGAGTACAGACCTGACTTAGTGTGCTACTGGTGTAGCAGAGTGTTTTAATTTATTGAGATGTTCACATCCAGAAATCAAACCAATAGTTTCTGAAAAATGTTTGGGTATTTAGAAATGATACTATTGACAGAACATTCCTGATCTAAATCAACAGAAGAGATATAGGAACTCATTATGACCCTCGCAGACGGCAGTATTTTTGAGAAGAGTACTGCCAACAGGCTGGCGGTACTCTTCCAAAAAATATGACATTGGCGGTTTGGCTTAAGCCAAACCGCCAATGTACCACTCCTTTGGCCACAACGGTAAAAGCCGCCAGTATAGAGACTTCAGTCTCCAGCCAGGCGGCCGTCACTGTCCCACCCACGGGATTATGACCCCGCCTCCCGCCATGGTTTTTGCGGCTACCTTACCGCCACGAAAACCGTGGCGGTAGGCACTCTTAGTGACACGGAATCCCTTCCCTGTCACTGATAGGGTCTCCTCTGCCCCGCTCCCCAGAGTCCTCACCCACCCACCCCCACCCACTCCAGACCCCCCACGACATACATGCACATTCACTCCATATCATACACATGCATACACACACTCATACCCACATTCACCCACTCATGCATACATCCATTCACACACGCTTACATACATACGCGCACCCACACATTCACACAACACAACATACATGCACACTCAAAACCATGCATGTGCACATGTATTCCACACACCACACACCCTCATGGACGCACACACAAACATACCCCCCCCACACACAACACCCCCGAGCCCCCTCCCCTGTCGGAGCACCTGACTTACCTTTTGTGAGGGGGTCCTCCGACAGGAGACGGGACGGGGCGCTGCTGCCATCAGCAGCGTCTGCCAGCAGAACACCACCAGGCTGTATCATGTGTCTACTGACGTGGGGCTGCTGCTGGCTGCAGCACCACCTTACTGCCATCTGCCGCCATGACAGCAGTCGTAATTCCGCCATCCTTCTGGCGGAATTACAGCTACGGTCATAGTATGGCGGATGGTGGGTAGCCGAGGCAATGGTGTTTTGGCGGCCGTTGCCACGGCGGTAGGCGGTCAATACCACCAATGTTATAATGAGGGCCATAGTCTTCTCTAAGAACAATAGGATTTTCCGAAGCAGGAACTAGTACAACGCCCAGATTCTTTCCAGCCAATTATATTGCGACTTTTGCAAGCTACATAAATTTTCGTTCCCATAGATCTACCTAAACATGTAGGAGTATCATTGAAATACCCTAACATGTCAATGTCTTGCTGTCCAAAAGCTTCAGGATTTATATCTGTCTGCAGCAAAGTTTTATCACTAAATTTATAATAAAATACATCATCTGAAATAATAGCTATAGGAGCCCCTGAGTCTGCCATTACATTCATGCAAATATTCGCAAAGTGAGCTAAACACCAAGGTAATTTTACATAAGTAGTAGTGTCTTCCACTGTATTTACAGTTAAAACAACTTTAGATAAGTCCTGTAATTGCTGTTCAGAATTGATCCCCACCGAACTAATTTTAATATTGCTTCTATTGTTCCTAAAAACAGATTGAAAATGACCAATTGTTTTGCATTTATTACATCACTTGTGAATTGCTGGACAGTTCTCATTATTGGCTAAATGATACCGTGAACCACATCTATAACATGCACTAACAACATCCTTCTGTATCGTTTTAGGATTTTATTGTTTGATTGAGACTGCTGAAATATTACTAGAGTCATTGCTCAAATCAATATTTGACACACTTTGTACAGAACTTGAAGACTCTGAGGCAATGATATTACTTGAGATAATGGCCCTCTCAATTCCCTTAGCTATTTCAATCACTTCAGAAAGAGTGGGATCTCTAGAACTTAATAATCTTTCTTGAATCTTTTTAGATGCACAACTGAAAACAAATTGGTCATGAATGTATGTATCCAGTGAATTTACCAATTACAGACTGCTGCTAGATTTCTCAATGCAGAGATATACTCCTCAACTGTCTCATCCATAGATTGTTTGCGTCTGAAAAAATTAAACCTTTCTATGAGTACATTGGGCTGTTCTGAAAACATATTAGATAATCTAGCTACAGCTTCCCTGTAAACATTCCAGGAACCTGCAAAGCCCATTTGAGCACATGCTGCAGGTAAGTTGTCAAACCTTTGTTGTCCTTCATGACCCAGATGACTAAATAATATTGCCAATTTCCATTGTGGTTCAAACTTTGTTGCATTAATAGTTTTCAAAACTTCGTAGCCAATGTTTCCATAAAACTTGTGGTTTACCAGGTTTTGTTAAAAAAGGTGTCAATTGTCAAATTGTAATGAGTTGCTAGCAACAGTGCAATGTAAGACAACGCTGGATAAAATTAAATAAATTAAACAAATACAAGAAAAGAATGAATAAGAAACAACAACAAAAAACAATAACAAGGGTCTGTCAGTGTTTCAAAAACTGAATAGAATAATGCAAAATGTTTTCTCTGGTGGCAGGCTTAAAGGTGGGCCTGTCACCGCATTACAGTACATCCTGAATGGAGTCAAATAAATATTGAAAAATGTACCTTCCACATGTGAACGTTATCTGTTAAATACAATACATGAATCACCTCCTGCGACACCTATGACGAATGAGGGCTTTGTTGCTATGGTTTCCATGAAACGCTGAGCTCTTGGCAACGGCATGCGAATTAGAGGCTATTGATGAAACACTGATCCTTTGGAATCAGCATGCAAATCAAAGTGTTCGCTCCGATGTGATCCACCACTCCCTGCCACATAAACAGCGGTAAAATTAAATAAACATAAGGATCCTTTGCGCGGCTGCGTGAAATTGAAATATATGTGCCTCACTTGATTTGCGAATAAACTTACAAAAGTAGGTAACAGAAATCAACGTACAATAACTCTGCCTTTAGTGACAGAGCCAGAAACATCCGTGAAAAGGACTGAAACTATAAGCGTACACAACAAAGATGTCAACAGCATACAAAAGATCCAGAACTCCAGGATCTCTCAATGTGAAGTCGCAAAGCCAGGAAGATGGACGGTGAGCTCAACGATCCTCCAATCTCGAAGGTAATAATTTGTAAACCACCAAGGCAATATCCCACACTCAACGCCAAATGTTGAAGTGGTAAATCCCTCCTAATAAAGATGCAAGTGGAGCAGGAACTTTAAATGTGGTTCATTCCTCCAAAGCAATAATAAGCTCACGAACGACCTACCACACCTATCAGCTGTTCAACGATGATAGTTTTGACACAGATCTGCTAATTAGAAATTATAAATAAATGCTCATATGTTATGATTTACAAAAGTCCATAGAGAAATTAATTGTAGAGAAAAATGAATGTGCGTGTTTGTAAATGTGCCCACGGGGTATGTCAGCCACTTAAACGAACTTGTACTAAAAAGAACTAAAGATGTGTGAAATAATGAAAATGTCTAATAATAATGTAGTAATATGTCATATTAAGATGTATAACCTATGTTTTGCATTAATTTGTAGAATTAACTTAGTCGAAGTTGTGGCCTAATTTTGCCATGCCTCATGCAGAAGCTGAATTTTTAGAGCATGCTGGAGAGAAGTTGAGAGGATAAACTGACCTTGAACCACCCAATGTTAAAGTTTGCTTAGCTAGAATTTTCTGCAATGTACCGACGGACAGGAGATGATGGAATCAAATTGAAACAGTTATGTGAAGAGTGGACTAGAAATACTTTTCCAGGACTCGAACAATAGAAGCACTGAATGGAGAAGAAGATGCAACATTTTCGATACCTGATGAACCGGATGATGAGGGCATTGTACAGCGAACCAATCAACAAATTGGGGATAGGGAAATATTAGAACGCATAGATTTGTACAATGAATATTATAGGTTAGAATCATATCTGCCGAGTGACTGACCAATTAGAAATTAGGGAGATGGACTGAAAAACTCTAATAAAAAGTCATGACGAGGGGCTAAAACTTTAGATGCGAGGGCAGATGCGAGGGGAGAATTGATGACGTCAAGATACGCGGTTCGAGATTCTGTCATTGAGCTCATGCTCTTGAGAGCCTGATGTGTTGCTGATCGATTGATGACCTGAAGACGAAGACTGACTTTGTTGCTGATCCATTTCGTGGGTAGGTAGCTATGACAATGTGACTGATTAACTTTTATGCCTTTCTTTCTAGGTACCAACTGCGCTGTTCTATAGTTTTTCTCTTAGCTAGATGTTTTCCAAATTCAGGTTTTCTAAATTGTTCTTGCATGAAGTCCCACATGCTAAATGCTAATCTGGGTTAGGTAAGGGTCCTTTGGGTGACATTGACAGTGACAAATGATTGTTGGACTGATTGCTGGACTCTGCTATTAATGCCGTTATATTAATATTTGTTGGCTTATGCTGAAGCATTCCAGCATATGTTTTCTCAAGTTCTGATTAGATTATGTTATTGGTGGTCATTAATGAACTAATTCTGGGTTGATTGAATAAAGTTTCGCGCTTCGGGCTGCCAACAAAGAAGGACTGCTGCATTTCATCCTGGGGGCGGGACCAAGTCCCCTTTAAATTTACACAGCGCGCCCGCTTCGCGGGACGCGCTTCGGGCTGCCAACAAAGAAGGACTGCTGCATTTCATCCTGGGGGCGAGACCAAGTCCCCTTTAAATTTACACAGCGCGCCCGCTTCGCGGGACGCGCTTCAGGCTGCCAACAAAGAAGGACTGCTGCATTTCATCCTGGGGGCGGGACCAAGTCCCCTTTAAATTTACACAGCGCGCCCGCTTCGCGGGTCGCGCTTCGCGGGTCGCGCTTCAGGCTGCCAACAAAGAAGGACTGCTGCATTTCATCCTGGGGGTGGGACCAAGTCCCCTTTAAATTTACACACTTACACAGCGCGCCCGCTTCGCGGGTCACGCTTCGGGCTGCCAACAAAGAAGGACTGCTGCATTTCATCCTGGGGGCGGGACCAAGTCCCCTTTAAATTTACACAGCGCGCCCGTCCTTTGCCCGTCAGTGCCCGGAAGAGGCTGGGCTGGGCCACATCCCTTAATTTTTTTCTTTTTTTTTTCCTGCTCTCTTTGCTCTTTCTTTCAGGGGTGCGGAGTGCGCTTCTCCTCCATTTTTTTTCAGCATGGGAAAGCGCAAGGCGCGTACTAGTCCTGATCCTGCTGCAGTCAAGTCCAAAACTTCAAAGCTTAATAGAGTAACGCAAATCCATTCAAATTGCGTCTCTTAAGAAATCAATAATTAAATTGAGGAAGTGGAGTCTATTCTTAAGGAAAAGGAAGGCAATGCTTGTAAGAGACTGAAACCTGGAACCCTACTTCCGTTTTTAACAACAGGCCTTATTATTTCCACCGATGTTCAGTCTCCGAAAATTCCTGACCATGTGCCTGCCACTTCTAGGCAGTTGTGTTCGCCCAATTTTTCACCTTTACCTGCTTTAGCTGACAATTTGGTTGCTATTTCTCATGATCCCATCCTTAGCGGGATCCCCTGTGTAAATCGGTTCTCCACTTTGGACCACCCTGATTTGGCGGGCGATGAACAATTTTTTGAATCCTCCACCTCTCAATACTTACCGTGATTCTCCAGAAGATGATGTCCTAACTTTAGTCTCCAGTTTAAAGTGAGAAGTCGGGGAACTGAAGGGTCTATTGTTGGAGGTCCTTAAACTCCTCAAAAATTCTGATTTATCCTCCCAGTGTATTTCTGTTCCAGTTCCACCTCAAGCCTCCTGTCCATTCAATTCTGCTGCATTGCCAGTCACTTCTCCATCGCTTGTGGATTGCAACAATGGCCCCTCCTATAGGCCACCCCATAGGAACCATTTGGCCCCACCACCAGCACATTTGACATCTTCCCTTCCTAATCCCGGCCAATTTGTGGCCCATCCTATTCATGTGCGCAATCCAAATTGTATCTATTTGTGTAATGTCCCTCCTCTTACATCTTATACCAGGGAAGACACTTCCTCTCTTATTAATAAGGTGACATACTGGATTCGCCACACAAGGGAGTGTGCTTCTATTATTCATTCTGATTTTGTTTCTGCCTCCCGTGTGCGTGGATGTCCCGGTGGGAGGGACACTATCAAAATTACCTTTGTCAACCCTGCGCTAGTCACGGGGCTTTTGCAGATGGAAGCCCGCAACACGCCAAGAACGGACTTGGATATACACTTTAGAGAATGTATGCCCGTTACGGGTAATAAGATCTTGCCCGTTCATTCTCTTAGGGCTAAGAAAAATCCCAGTAATGCTCCAGCTCCTGCTGCCTTTCCTGGTTTGTTGTCTTTCCCTGCTGGTGGGGCTGCCTTGGTCTGTAATCCTAATGGTGCAGATACTCGAGACCTTGTTTCCTTAGGGGATACATCTGATGTGGATTGACTACGCCCTCATTGTAAACTCTGTGTCTCACATTTGCAAGCCGTGCCACTTCAAAGTCCTTTTATTGGTTTGGGCGGCCCTATTCCAAGTACCCTACCCTGTACTCCCCAAGCAATTTTCAATCTATCTCTGGATGTTGACTCTGATATGCCTGTTTGTAGCACTTTATCTGCCACAGGGAATTTATTGTCTTGGAATGTGGCAGGCATCAAGAGTAAACTGTTTGACTTCGAGTGGGGGGCCTACGTTGAATCTTATTCCATCTGTATGTTTCAGGAAACCTGGGCAACTGACACTGTGTATAGACAAGGTTATTGTTCGTTTACTAAAAAGGCAATTCAATCTCCTCGGGGAAGGGCGATTGGGGGCCTATGTTCTTGGGTCAAGCTGTCTGAGATGGGCAGGGTAAAGGAAGTGGCTGTTGACTCTTGTGATATTTTAGCCATAGCAATACAGCCAAATTCTGGCACTCCTGTGTTATGTATTAATATCTACAACAGACCAGGCCCTTCTAACCAACAGTCTGCCACTATTCATCTGTTGCACAATCTTTTGTCTGAATTTCACTCCAAATATCGTGTCATCATTGCAGGCGATCTTAATGTTTAAATTGAACTTGACTCAGCCTTTGTCGAGTCTACTCAGGCTGAAGATGAAGTGTGGAATGTCCCCCCGCTTCCAATTCAATCTATGCCACTTATTCCCTTCCCTAGGGCGTTACAGATAATAGATCTTGCACTTACATAGGGCCTTCGTTTTGGAAACGGTCAATTTCCAAACGACAATCCAGCTAGGCCTACCTTTTTTAGAGGATGTTACAGCAGTCTTCTGGATTACGTCATCTTAGATCTACGAGTTTTGCATTTGATAACTAACGTAGAGGTGGGGTTTCGCCGTACTAGTGATCACGCCCCTTTACAAATTGCATACAAGGCTACCCTTGTTTCAGAGTATGATTTGCCTATCGCTTCGGTTAACCCCAATGACTTGTTGGAATTGTCCTCTAATAGGCGTGTGATAAAGTGGCCTGTTTTTTTAAAATCTAGTCTGCTCACCAACAAGCTCTGTACTATGGTTTCCCGTCACCAGCTTCTTGAGGACCCTACTGTACTATCTTCCTCAGAAATTATGTCCTCTCATGTAGCTTTCTTTGCGAAACTCAAGATGCTCTTTACTAAACCTCCTAAAACCAAATTGAAATCCTCTGCACCCAAGTGCAAATGGTTTGACAAAAATTGTCGGGTGGCCAAGAACCTTTTGTTTAAAGCTCTAAAGCTAAAGAACCAGGATGCCATTATGCATGTGAGAAGGAACTATGCGTCTACTCGCAAGTTATCCCAACTCAAATATGACGAAAATTTATGGGAGTGCCTGGCAGAGGCGGCTAGCGCTCGCGATGCCAAACTATTTTGGACTTTGGTTTCGTGTAGAGATCCTGCCCTGTCATCTACTCCTGAATGTTATATTGTTCCAGAAATCTGGCTCTCCTATTTTGGGGAATTGTATGGCTCTCGGTCGGACTTCGATAAAATTTCCACAGACTTTGCACTGTGCCAGTCTGATGAGCCGCCCTTTACCTTAAAAGAGACAGAGATGGCAATTTGTGCACAAAGATCAGGTAGGGCTCCTGGCCCAGATGGCATTCCCTCCGATTTGTACAAATCAGATTTATCTGTTTGGACTCGGTACATTAACAGGGTGTCGAATACTGCTATGGCCATTCGATCCTATCCGGCCTCGTGGAAGATGGCAATTATTGTCCCTATTTACAAAAAAGGTGACAAGAGTTCTCCAGGGAATTATAGACCCATTAGTCTATTAGATAACCTGCAGAAAATATTTTCGTTCCAGCTGTTATCCAGATTAAAAAACTGGATAGGAAAAAATCAGGTCTTAAGCCATCTCCAGGCGGGCTTTAGGGACAAGGTGAGTACCATCGACCAGATCTTCCGATTTACTACCATCAAGTGGAAGATAGTCAACGCAGATCAAGGCCACCTTTTTGTGGCCTTTGTCAATTTGAAATCTGCGTTTGACCTTGTCCCACGTGCCAAGCTCTGGGAGGTCCTCAGTACTACTGGTGTTCCGGGTTCTATGATTAACATTATCAAGGATCTTTACTCTGATAATTGTGCTAAAGTTCGCTGGGGTGTGAATAGCGATCTGACCCCAGCTTTTCCAACATCACGTGGTGTGAGGCAGGGGTGTGTCTTGGCACCTACCCTGTTTCTTCTGTTTATTAATGCCTGTCTGCCATATCTCTCAGACTGCCAAAGTGATGCCCCCAGTTTGGGTGGGCAGAAGTTCCCCTGTCTTTTGTTTGCAGACGATACTCTGCTACTTTCGCGTAACACTACGGGCCTTTCTAGACTGCTCTCTAGTTTTATGGAGTTTTGTACTGACCATGGGCTGTCGATCAATTCAGCAAAAACAAAATATATGGTCTTTGGGGATACCAGGCACAAAATGAAGAGGCCTGTATATTTAGAAGGCGTTCCCTTGGAAAGAGGGGGCACCGTTGATTATTTAGGCATTAAATTAGAAGATTCACATCTCTGGCATGCCCATCGCCAAAAATCCTTACTGTGCCTGAAGCAAAGGGCGGGTTGCATTGCAAGATTTGCCTCTAGATCACCCAAATTTGCTATGTCCCCTGCCCTCGAAATATACAAATCTCAAGCTAGGGGGGGTGCCCTTTATGGTGCTGAACTTTGGGGCCATTGCAATGTGGCAAATTTGGCAAGGGCAGAAAATCAGTTTCTAAAAATGCTGCTAAAGGTTCCCTCTAGCACACCATCTTTGCCCATCCGAATGGATTTAAATCTTTTTTCAATTTCACAGATTGTTGCCTTAAGGCCTCTGTTGTTTTGGATTCGGTTATGGACAACAGATGCCCTAATTCCTTTTCGATGCGGGCTTTTTAATTTGGTGGGCCGTGATTCCATTACCAAAATCAAATGGTGTGTCTTTGTCGAACAATCTTTTATCCAGCTTGGTTTAGGGTCCTATTGGCAGGATCCCACTTCCATTCCTAAAAATGCTGCGCAGTTGTTCAAGGATGCTTATTGGCATAATATCCAGATCGGCCAATTCGCCAATTCGGTTCCGTCGTCCATGTCTGATAACTTTTTATCTGTCAAATGCCATTACGAATTTGAGCCTTTCATGGACGCAGCATTATCTCCATTTGCTCGTGCCCTTTTTATCAGGTTCAGAATTGGGTTTCTCCCTTCGTGCTCCTTGTCGTATAAATGGTCCAGCTCCATTAATAGATCCAAATTATGCCCGATGGGCTGCAAAAGCGAAGAGTCTGTCTCACGTTCTTTTTCATTGGCATGCATATCATAAACAGAGAGCCTTCTGTCTCATCCCGCTTTGCAAGCAAATAGGAGCCAGATCTTGTTCTCACGCCGAGAGAATTTTAAAATGCGATTCATCCGTTCAGATAGCTTTATCAGTGGCAACATTTCTCGAATCAATCTGGCGGTTTAGATTAGTAAATCTAAGGAACAAAACTGGGTAGCCAATTTTTAGACTTATTTATGCATATTTATTGAATTTGGATGCATGATTTTAGTTCTATCTTGCAGGATATAGACATTGGTTTTTTATGTTATTGATTACTTATTGATTTATGGAATCTGTCTTTTGTTGAGCGGTTTTATCCATTATTAAGAGGTGTTTACCCTGTTGTTTATTTTCTTTGGTTTTAAATTTTTCTACTCTTTTTTAAATATATTTACTGTGTTCTTATCTTCAGTGTCTTTTTTGCCTTTTAAAAAAATGATGTGTATTGTACTTTTATGGTATGTTTCTACTTACCGAAATAAAGTTAAAAAAGAATAAAGTTTGATCTAACCTGATGACTTAGTATTGTAACTAATAGGGAAATAAAATGTATAAAACGTATAATTGAGTTGTGGTTATTCATTAAATGTTGATATATTGTCTCATGCTTAATGATTCTCTTAGTGGTTGTTGATTAATTACACTGATAATTGATGTTCATCGTAACTACATAGCTAGGATACTCCATGCGATTCAAAAGGTTCACCGGCCTATACGTTTACTTACTAAGGACCAGGCACGCTAGCAGTTTTTGATAGCAACTTGGTGGTTAGTTTCCTTGGAGAACTAGTTATGTGGTGATCAATGGTTATGGTGGTAGTTTCAGTTAGGGTTAGTTATTCATTTTTATGAAGTTTGAATTTTGTTTTTCTGAAATGGCAATTGTACCAAAGATGATGTCCCCTTAAGCCCAGAAATGACTTTCCCAGATCCTGGATCCCACTAGTAAAGATGGGTATGTTCTTGGCGTCTTCGTGATAGTGTGAAAGTAGTAGATTGCGCTTGCAAATGCTTATGCAAATCGCAGGTGAATTGTGACATATGTGAGGAAAGTAGGGAGTTGCGTACTCCAGTTGAGGTTTAGTAGGAGTGTGCGTACTCCGCAGTATGCGAGTAGGAAAGTCGTCAAAATTCATACGTGTGTGGCGCTTTGTGCTAAAAATAAATCCACGTGGTTGTTCGTGATGTACGGACCCTACGTGGTCTAAGACTCCGGAGTATGTTGACAAGTGTAGGAGACACTTGGTTACATGTTGTAATCTGTCTGGTTTAGTAGGTTGGTAGGGCGTGATCAACAAGTCAGTGTGTGAGTTAAAGTGAGTAAAATAAATTGTTCGACTGAGATTTGGTGAGTCCTGTGTGCACCACGACAGACCCATTGATTGCAGGTCGAATTTTGCTTGGAAATGTGGGAGACTGAGAAAGAGGAATAGCTACATGGGTGAAAGGGCCATTAGTGAAAATCCATAAGGTCTCTGAAGCGATTGTGTACCTTCCCTGTGGTAAACCAGCAGGTTTGTTTTGGTTATTGGTTTTTGGTTAGTGCTCGCAATAATTTTGCATTAGTTTGCCTGAATTGGAGAAGGAGGACAAGCTGCAAGACTTTGTCAGCCACTGTGTGTGATTATGACGTCAGAGTGAGCCGTGCTGGGGTAGGCTGGTTAGTGAGAAGAGTCGCGAGCGGATTGGCAGCCGTCCGTAAGAGGCAATTGGTTGAGTAAGCGGGTAAACGGAATCTTGGGAGTAAAATTTATTTCCTTATTGAATCGAATACACACAAAAAATAGCAAGATGAAGTTTTTTAAAGAGTTCAGAAGTGCCATGAATGGTGATTCTTATATTAAGGCGACAGTTGGGGAGCCAGCCCCACCGGAAAATTCTCCGGCATATATTGTGATGGAGGAGCGAGGTGTCGCACCATGTCTTTGGTTAAAGCAGTGGTGCAAATTGACAGAGATACAGGGGAGCGTGGAACTTTTAATTTGAGAATTTTGGATCAGTTGCAAATGTCATTATATGAGACGAAGCCACTTCCGAGACCAGCACAGTTTGAGGCTATAGCAGTTTGGGAACTCGTAGCTAGACAGCAGCAAGAGATGAAGTCCCAGAGAAGAATAAGGAAGGTAGAAAAGTCCTTGGCAGAACCAAGGTAGGATTGGGAACAGAGGAAGTGGAGAATGACAACGTTACAGGGTGTTAGGTTGTTTCCTGCTATTGCAGAGGAAGATAAGTCAGATGAAAAAGAGGGTGATGACAAGAGTGAAAAGGGTTCAAGAGATAAGAAGAAATAGACTTATGTAGACGAAGAAGACTTAAATGTTGAGGATCTTATTACACAGATATTGAAGGATCGACCTCCGCCATATGCAGCGCATGATGGGGGTACAAGTACTAGTTCTGTTCCGACTGCTCCAGCACAAGTGACAGGAACAGTGGGCCCAGTGCAGACAGATAATGGGCAGGCACAAGGGGTAGTACAGAGTACTCCAATGCAGTGATTACTTCGGTGGTCCAAGCGCAGATGCACCCACCATTGATACAGAGGATTTATCCAGATGTACCAGTTCTTGAGACAACTTCGAACTTGATAGTGCCGTCAGAGCAAGTGGTTCCGAGGCCAATGCTGGTTCAGACTGAGCCGACTCTAATGTTGCTGCCTCAGGCACAGACACAGGGTTTGCGGAAGTTCGCACATAAGACAGGAACACAGTCAGATGTGACATCAGTGATGAATCAAACTATGAGAGTAGCCATTCTACAAAATGCGAGTGTCAGAGCAGCACCAGATGCAATATCACTGTTGATTACTGTTAGTCCAGCGGTACCAATGTTTGCGCAAAAGAAAGCGATTACAGGAGAACAGGGGGAAATGTCACAAAGCCTTCTGAGGAGGGGGGTGAGTGATCATGTGCAGGTGATACCATCTATGGGTCGGACTTTTGATGGATCTAGACCATTAATGGATCTTAGTCCACTTGTTGCGCTTCCAGATGCGGTAAATGGCCCCAGTGTAAGTCGGAGTTTAAAGCTTTTGGCTCCGCAAACTCCAGGTGCAGTGGTACAACAGGTGCCAATGCCGAATGCGAGTAATATCTCATTAATGTGTTGACAGCACAGCAATTGAATGAGTGGTTGGCTAGTTTGAATAGTCGTTGAAATGCATCCAAGGGTGAAGAGCAGATAAATTGAGTAAAACTGGCTACCGAAATAACGAAGCTAGTTAAGGGAATGATGGGAGTGAATAGATTAGAATCCTATACAGAAGAAGAGCTGAGGTATTTGTGTCCGAGAATTACGAGAGAAGTGAGCAAGATACATCAGAAATTGGCAGATCTAGCAGACAAACATGACATAGAAATTGAGAAAACAAAACACTTGAAACAAAGCTACAGGTTAGATTTTGAGGCAAAAGATTTTGAACACATGAGGTCAGCAGGGATGAAAGCGCACCTTAGAGAATTATTGCAGAGTGCTCAGATTTGGGGAGCATTAGAAAAGTGGGAAGGAAGATGGGCAAAGAAGGATAAACGAAAATGAGATACACAAGAAGGGTCTGAGGGTGTGCATAAAAAAAAGGATCCAGTAAAATTCTTACTGATGAGGGAAATTCCAGGAGGGCAGTTTGTTCATGTTCCATGGCACAGGAGTGATATTCTGTCATTCACAAATGATTATCCAAAACTGAGAGAGAAGCCGGTCGAGTGGTACTAGCAGACAGACAGATTTGTGAAACATTCTAAATGTCTGTGGGAAGACTTGAAGACCTTGTTAGAAATAATGGTTCCAGCGGACTTGTGGGTTGAGTGTAAGAGAGCAGTGGATTGGCCGACGAGTGAACCAGAAAGAGATAGAGTTACAGATGCACCATCACCTGAAGTGATGAAACATTACTATAAGGTGATTGAGTTCCTGAAGACTAGAAACTCGCCTAAGAATATTGACCGGCAGAGGATTGATAGGACAGTGCAGGAGGCGAAAGAGTCAATACATACCTATTATGAGAGATTGTTGAAAGCATTCAAGGAGTACAGTGGTAAAGAAGCAATTGAGCCGAAAGACATGTCGCACTTTGTGTTCAGGTTCGTCGAAGGATTGAGACCTGAAATAGGGCAGATGATTAAAAGTCATTTGATTTGCTGGCAAGCAAAGCCGATTGATGAGGTATTGCAGTATGCAAAATACTGTAGTGATGAGATTGAGTTGAAGCAGAAAAAGCTGAAGGAGAAGGCGATCGTGATGCAAAGCAAGGCAGCTCAGACAGAAGTGCAGGGAGCTTTAGTGCAACAGATACCACAGCAACAGGGAACTGTCATGTTCCAACCCCAGATGAGAGGTAGGGGTTGTGGAGTTAACATGACCGGATGTGAGTACTTTAGTGGTTCAAAATGATGTGCAAGGGATGAAAAAGATGTTACTGTGTCATCTGTGCGGAAACGCGGGACATTGGAAGCGGGAGTGTCCGTTGATGTTGCAGGATGGTGTTGTTCAGCAAGGTGGTGATGTCAATACATTTCAAACTGTGAAAGTCCCTAGAATGAGAGGACTTAATCCGAATTTACAGAACCAAGTGCAGAATTTTCAACCCATGCAGCAGGTGCAAATGCCGCGTGCACAAGTGACACAGTTGCAACCAATGCAGCAGCAGGTTCCTATGGTACCTACACAGCAAATGCAAATCCCTTAAGCCCCGATGGAACACAACAGATGATGCTTACTCAGCAGATCACAGATCAGAGACAAGACAGAAGTAATGGCACAGTGCACCAATGCCAGTTACATGGTGAGAATGAAATAAACGATGAATGGATGAGTATTAGTTTGGATGAAGAGCCATGTATGCTTGTACCGTCCTTAGAGGTAGATCAGAGAGGATCTTTTGTGAAGGGAAAGCTGATAGGTCACGGAGTTTTATTTTTTGTGGACACAGGAGCTACACGCTCTACAGTGAGAAGTGTAGAAGTTCTGACTTTCCTCTTTCAGGCAGAACATTTCAGGTTGTGGGAGTAGCAAACAGACAATTGACAAATCTGATCACAGATCCAGTACTGGTTGAGATTGGCAACTTCCAGGGACTGCGTAAGTTTGTAGTCTGTGATTCAAGTCCAGTATCTATACTGGGAAGGGACTTGTTGTGCAAGACCAAATGTTCAATTAGTTGTTTGACTGCAGGAATAGAGGTTCAGACAAATAGCGATGATGAGGAAGAAGAGGCACCTGAAACTGAGACTGAAAGCGTTAACGAATAGTACCCGTTAATTGAGTTTTTCCAGATGTTTACTGTGAAAGAATTGCATGCAGACTTGCAGGGACAGTACAAGAGAACATGTGGGATTTGAAAGAATTGGGTTTAATCAAGGGAGTGGAACCGATTAAGATTACTTTGAAGCCGAATGTAGTGTTTCCGCATCTTCCACAGTATAACATGGCACAAGATGTTCTGATGAAAGTGGCGAGTATAATTGGAGATTTTCTGAAACAAGGAGTTTTGAAAGAAGTGTTGAGCAGTCAATGTAACTCACCGATAATGAGCTTAAAGAAGCCATGTGGGAAAGTACGCATTGTGCAGGACTTGCAAAAAGTGAATGACTTGGTGATCAAGTGTTGTCCTGTAGTGCCGAACCCAGCAGTGATACTGTTTCAGATTCCTTGCGATGCTGAATGGTTCAAAGTGTCTGATTTGTCACAAGCTTTCTTTTCTGTGCCTCTTTATGAGGATAGTCAGTTTCTTCTTAGTTTCAAATTCCTAGACAGAGTCTGCAGCTGGTGCAGGCTTCCACAAGGGTATACGGAGTCACCGTCTCTGTTCAATCAGATTCTTAAAAATAATTTGGACTCATTGGAACTACCGTACCATTCGACTCCAGTGCAATACATTGAGGATTTGTTGATTGCATACAGGACAAGGGACGAGTGCAAGTATGACTCGATTGCCCTGTTGAATCATTTGGGAAAGTTTGGACATAAAGTGTCACCTTTGAAATTGCAGTACTGTCAGAAGTAGGTGAAATACTTGGGACACCAGATTGAGAAGGGGTCAAGGAGAATCTCAAGAGAGAGGATTACAATGATAGGGCAGAGAAGTCCTCCGACTTCACAGAGAGATGTCAGAATGTTTCTGGGAATGGTAGGGTATTGTCGACAGTGGATTCTAAATTTCGCTGAGATTGCCAAACCATTGCAGCAGCTAACACACAAGGATGTTGCAGATCCCATAACTTTAGATGAGGATCAGATCAAAGCGTTTACTGAATTGAGAGAGGGTTTGTGCAGAGCTACAGCATTGGGAATGCCTGATTACACGAAGCCATTCACATTGTTTTGTCTTGAACGTGATGCTTGTTCTTTGTCTGTTTTGACACAGGCCCATGGAGGTGCTTATCGCCCAGTAGCCTATTTTTCAGCTACCTTGGACCCCTCGCAGCAGCTTTACCAGGTTGTCTGCGTGTTGTTGCAGCAGTTGGTCAAAGCCTTTCACAATGTGAGGGAGTAGTGATGGGATACCCTTTGAGGGTAATGGTTCCTCATTCTGTTGAGAATTTACTGACAAGGATGAAATTGCAGTATTTGACTGGTGCAAGATTGACAAGGTATGAGACGAGCATACTAGGTGCTCCAAATGTAACATTAAAAAGACATACAGTGTTGAACCCGGCAACATTACTTCCAAGTGATACTGTTGAAATTGAAAAGAAGGAAGACATTGCGCATGATTGTCTTGAGATAACTGAACTGTGTACAAAACCAAGGCCTGATATCAGAGATACTCGATTGGAAGAAAATTATCAAATTGTCTTTGTTGATGGCTCATGTCTTACAGATGGTACAGGGACATTGAGAGCAGGATATGCTGTATACACAATCACAGGTACATTAGAAGCTTCCTGGCTTCGAGGTGTATATTCTGCACAAGTAGCAGAATTGGTAGCTCATACTAGAGCATGCCATGTTTCTGCAAGACTGAGAGTCACAATCTATACTGACAGCCAATATGGATTTGGAATTGTTCATGATTTTGGTCAATTGTGGTCGCAAAGAGGTTTCCTGACCTCTACTGGTACACCAGTAAGAAATGGCGACAAGATAAAGGCGTTGTTGTATGCAATACAGTTACCTGAAGAAATTGCTGTGGTAAGATGCAGTGCACATCAAAAGGAACAGGATTACATCTCACTGGGAAATGGATATGCAGATCAAGTCGCAAGGTTTTGCGCAGTGAACCATATATCATTCAAAGAGAAGTGGGGACTGATGTCAGAAGAAGACATCACATGTACAAGTTTTGCATTAAAAGTGATCAATACTCTGGAAGAGTTAAAAACATTGCAAAGTAATGTTGACAAGGAAGAAAAACGTCTTTAGGCTAAATTGAAATGTGTTCAACGACCTGATGAGATTTGGGTTTCTGAAGAGGGTCAGATGGTCCTGCCAAATAGTTTATTGTTGCAAATGGCCTGATACTACCACGGACAGGCACACATTGGGAGAGATGCCATGGTTAGATTGTTCAAGATCGATTGGTTTAACCCTAAGTTCAGGCAGGCAGCAGAGGCAGTGTGTCATCGATGTATAATTTGTCAGCAGCTAAATGTGGGAAAAGGGACAGTGGTGAATTTGCGCCACATTGGAAGAGCAGGAGGTCCATTCAGCAGAATGCAATTGGATTTCATTGAGATGCCTGCGTGTTGAGGTTTGAAATATGTGTTGGTTATTATGTGTGTTTTTAGTCACTGGATTGTAGCATACCCTAAAAGAAGAAATGACAGTCTCACAGTTGCAAAGTTGTTGCTCAGGGAGTTGGTACCACGTTTCGGGTTTCTGAGCTCTTTAGAATCAGATAGGGGAACTCACTAACTCACTTCAATAACAAGGTGATTAAACTCTTATGTGCAGCACTAAACATCGAGCAAAAGTTGCATTGTAGTTACCACCCCGAAGCATCAGGACTTGTGGAACGGGAAACATCCTGAACAACTAGGTCTAAATCACTACTTGCCTGAACCACTACTGCTAAACAACTAAAAAGTCTGTACACTAAGTACTGAACAACTACTGTCTAAACAACAATTGTGCCTGAATAACAATTGCCCTAACAACTAATTTTAAGGTAAGGTTTTCTTTTTGTTTTTTTATGGTTTAATAGTTGTTTAGAATATATATATATATATATATATATATATATTAGTAGTTGTTCAGTACTTAGTTGTAGAGACTTTTTAGTTGTTTAGCAGTAGTGGTTTAGGCTATAGTTATTTAGGACCTAGTCGTTCTGTCACATATTCCTGGTGGAACAGATGAATGGTACCTTGAAATCAAGAACTACAAAGATGTGTGGAGCTACAAATCTGAAATGGCCAGATACATTGCCTTTGGTGTTGATGTTGATGAGAAATACCCCTGACAGGAAGACAGGGCTGTCACCCTATGAAATCCTCATGGGCAGAGCAATGAGATTACCAGCTGTTCCAGCCAATGCACTTCTAAACATTACAGATGATCTGGTGTTGGACTAGTGCAAGGGTCTGGCTGATGCAGTTCGCTCTTTCTCTCAGCAGGTGCAGGCCACCACCCTGTCACCCATCCACCATCCAGGGCACAACCTGAGAGCTGGTGACTGGGTCGTTGTCAGAAAGCATGTTCACAAGACCTGTTTGGAACCACTTTGGAGGGGTCCTTATCAGGTGGTGTTAACAACTACGACAGCAGTGAAGTGTGCAGGACTTCCAAACTGGATGCACGATGTCCACCAGATCATGAAGAAGCGTTGAAAGCGCCAACAACAGCGAAGCAGGTCGCCACACCTGAGCCAGAAAAGGAGCCAATAGAGCCTAAAGTTGAGCCAGAGCTCGTGGAAGATGGTAATATTACCCTGTAAGAGACAAAAGTGAAGAATTACAGGAGGGTGCACAAGAACCAATCTCGACAGATACAGCAGGAGAGCCTAGCTCAGCAGAGGTTCTCCCTGAAGCAGACAGTGCTGAAAAGCAGACAGTGCACGTGCCAGACCAAGAGGGTGAAAGAGTTGAGACGGATCAAAGTCAACATGATCCGACTCCTCCTGAGCTCGTTGCAGGTCCATCAAGAGAAAACACCATAGAAAAAGAGAAGAGAAAAGTCCAATCTTAAGAAGAATATTAACAGAAGGAACAAGAAAAGGAGATAATTGGCCTGAATCGCAGATAGAGAAGAAAAAGGAACTGGTCATAAATGAAACAATAGAGGAAGAAGTGTAAACTATGAGAAGAAGAATTGAGTGATGGAGAATTAAGTGGTAATCGAAGGTTGAAAAGAGACAGAATAGCAAGTCGACATTACCCAGGTCCTGAATGGGCGTATGCAACTACCAATGAATGGCAACACGAGTTTATGTCGTTTTGTTTTGATAGAGAAGTTCTGAGTCAGTACTTTGATGTAACCTGAGGGTGATCAAGGAAGCTGAATTGTTGAGCTAATCTGAAAGTCCTAAAGGAGACTGTTGAAAATAAAATGAAAGAGACATTGATAACCTGATTTGACACAGAAAAACCAGATGTGACAAGCTGCTAATCGATTTTGACAAAGGAAAAGAGTTCCTGGATGTGAACTGAACTGTGAGACAAGAATTTTAGATTTTAGATTTTACTGCACTTTATATAAATTACTTCTGCTTTTTGATTCTTTACAGATCATGGCTGAGCTGAACATTCAAGATAGAATTGCTAGGCGCTGTAGATACACTAGTGTTGTATTGACAGTTATGTGTGGAATCTTCTTTATAATAATGATTTTGGGAATGTCTGTTCAAACTACTACACTAACAGCTTTAGAGAGGTTTAAGCTAGATGAGAAATACTTGCATGATTATACTAATGCACAAGGAGAGCTTGACCAGATCTTCGGGGTCTGTGCACGTTCCCAACACTTCCACCACAAGACAGCTCCAATACTCTGATTAGATGTGTCACAGAGTCTAAGAGAGTCCAAGTGGGGAAAAGGGGATTAGGAAGGGAACAGCTGGAAAGGAGACCTGTAGGAAGCAAAAGGTTAAAACACACAACATCAAAATTAAATCTCATGAGATCAGTACTAGGCTATGACTCTAAGCATCATCATTCTGAAAACATGAACAACCTAAGAATAGACTTAAAATGACTAGGCTTCAAGATGACTGGATACCTGTGAGGGAATCAAGAGAGGTTAAATGAAACTTTCAAATTCAAGTACTTTCCATTGCATGAGAATCAGGAAAACAATCTGAATAAGTTCTGAATCATCTTATGAATCCTTTTTGAGAATACATATTAGGAACACACAACATTACATCTAGAACTCTGTCCTTTTGTTCTCTAAAAATGTTGGAACATGAATTGCGCACATTGCAGATTTTCACATAGGTAGTAAACACCATAGAAGGATTGTGCACCATGAAGAACACAACGTAGATTCAAGGAATAAATCACGTGACTTGTCAACTCGAGTACTACCAAGTAAATGCCTTAGAATGGTAGCGCACAATGAATAACATGAATTAAGCACGAGGAAAGAATCGCGCGTCTTGCTGATTCGAATGCCACCATGTAACTTCCAAGGAATGCGTGCAATGAATATCAAGGGTTAAATCACTAGAAAACGAATCACGAGTCTTGCCGATTCGAATGCTAACATGTAAACGCCAAGGAATGGTAACGCACAATGAATATCAAGGGTTAAAGCACAAGAAAAACGAATCGCGCGCCTTGCCGATTCGAATGCTACCATGTAAATGCCAAGGAATGGTAGTGCACAATGAATAACATGAATTAAGCACAAGGAAAGAATCACGCGTCTTGCCGATTCGAATGCTACCATGTAAATGCCAAGGAATGGTAGCACACAATGGATAACATGAATTAAGCACGAGGAAAGAATTGCGCGCTATGCCGATTCGAATAACAGCATGCAAATGCCAAGAAACGTCCAAGCGCACATTCACACGTGCAAGAGTAATTTGTTTATCATGCAAGAATTAGGCCCAAGAATTTGAGCGTCCTCAATGATGGGGTCGGGGACCCAGCCCAACCTCCGTCTTACCGCCCTGATTAAGGATCACCAATGTAGAATGAAGGGCAGAGGCCTGGAAGATCAAAGTAGGACAGGAGCTCAGGAAGTTGCTGCTGCTCTGCACCAGGACCTCTGAATAGTGAGCATGTGGAGCTGGGCTGGCTCCCTTATATAGAGTCTTGGCCCAGCCCACGAACCACACCCAGGCATGCTGCAGGGAAAGCTTCTAGAAGGCCCTGGAAGGGGACCACACCCTGACACAGTCTGGAGCCTGCAGCAGTACTTAGCATGTGAACAGTATTTATATGCATGCTAAACATAAGTCTTTAAGATTAAACTCTGCAATGCAAAAGGTTAAACAACATCATATCATCACAATGCATAAATTATGTTAGCTTAAAACTGTTGGGTTTTTGCATTCTTGTCGCCCGTAGAGCGCGCACTGCCCTGATGTTGACAGAGCTTTCTTCCAATGTTTTCTATCGCTTGTTGAGTGAGTATGTTGAGACAATTAATGCGAGGAACTATCTTGTGTGTATGCAAATTCCTTCATCAGTAGAAGAAGGGGTTACGTACCATAGTCTTCCGCTAACATATGGAATAAGCTGCAGCTTGCTACTAGCAAGATTCTATAAGCAAGAGTATACGCAGTATTTTTATTCCAACTATGACACAGGCCCTCATTACAACATTGGCGGTAAATGTTGCCTACCGCCGTGCTAATGGCCGCCAACATACCGTGACCGCGGCGGTATACTGCTACGGGTATAATGACCCACACAGAGAAATCTGCCACTATACCGACACACCCAGAAGTCCGCCAGCCCAAAGGTCAGTGATAAACTGGTGGTACCAAAACCCACACCATTACGCCAACAGAAATACGCCCACAGCGTCATGACCCACAAATCTATGCGGCGGTAATTCAACCGCGGTAAACCATTGGCGGTACAGACCACTGCGCTCATAATACACACACACGAACAAAACAGCACCACATTAGACAATTCAAACTACACACACCTGACACACATACACACACCACACACCCACACCACTATAAAACACACCCTCACATTACCCACAACCCCTTACAACGAAAAAAATATTGCTAACTGAGAGAGAGACAAGCCAGGAGCACCCACTGAATCAGAGCCACAGAACACCATCACCCATAAACCATCCACGCACCTCACAGCACACACCCTAACACAGCACCGCATACACCCTCACACATACCACTCACACCACACCCATGGCACCCCAAAGACCCCCAGGTTCTCAGAGAAGGAGTTAATGGTCATGGTGGAGGAAATCATCCGGGTAGAGCCACAGCTATTCGGATCACAGGTGCAGCAGACCTCCATTGCTAGGAAGATGAAGCTATGGCAGAGAATTGTGGACAGAGTCAATGCTGTGGGACAGCACCCAACAACAAGGGATGCCATCTGGAAGAGGTGGAACGACCCACGGGGGAAGGTGCGTTCCTTGGCTGCAAGACACCAGGTAGCTGTACAGAGGACTGGCTAGTGGACCCCCACCTCCTCCCCCACAACTAACAACATGGGAGAAGGAAGTCTTGGCGATCATGCATCCTGAGGACCTCGCAGGAGTAGCAGGAGGACTGGACTCTGATAAGGCAAATCTTTACTACTTTCACCCCCCCTACCTGCATGCCATCACAAACACCTACCCCCACCCTCACCGCCATCACCCCACCACCTCACACATATTCCCCACCATCACATCCCACCCATCCCAATACCAAGCCCTGCATGCAACACCAATGCATGGACCACCATCACAGACCTGCATGGACACCCATCACCACAGCATGCACACTAGTGACAATCACTTAGCCAACAAAATCACAACTCACACAAGACAAAGCTGCCTTGCTAATAACAACCATAGAGGGAAACATATCCATGCACAAGATGGCATACGCAGATACAATAATACTGCATTTACATCCCCACAGAACTCCCACTCAAAATCACCGGAGAAGAGGTGCCACCAACATCCAGTCCCCCCCCAGAAGAGGTCATTGGCAGTGGGCACATGGTTCAGGGGACAGAGGCACAGGACAACAGGGAAGCTGGGAGGACTGCTGTGCGACAGGGGAAGACAGTCCCAGGGAACCCACTCTCCATGAGGCACTTGCAGGGATCCTGGGAGCATACCACCGTTCCCAGGAGACCTTGGGCCAGATATTGTACAAGTTGCAGGAGACCCAGCAGCTTCAGGAGGGACAGTACCTGGGGATCAGGGAGGACCTGAAACACATCCACACCATCCTGGTCACCATTGCAGGGGTGCTGGCTGACATGGCCAACACCATGAGGGAGGCAGTGGCACACCAATGGGCCCCTGACACTAGCCACACCGAAGAACAGCCCTCCACCTCCGCCGGCGCTAGTGAACAAGAGGCCACGCCACAGGACCAACAGGCCACCAGCACCCCACCCCGTGCAGAAGGGGAACCACCCCGCAAACGGTCCCTGCGATCCAGGCAGAAGTCAGAGAACATTGCAAAGACCCCCGCCAGGAAATAAGACTCTCCTGATTGTCACCCTTCTGTCCCACTCTGTCACCCTGTCCACCTTGAACTGCCATTGCTCCACTTCCTATACCCCCTTGGACAATGCACCTGCGATACAAATAGACTAGACTCTACCCTGGACTTTCCTCCATCACCAACCCAGTCCATTGCAATACCCCCTCCACTTATTAGCACCAAAATAAACACCCTTGGAACAAATAAAAGTATGGAGTCTGTCAATTGATTGAAATATGTATTCTTTTAACAAGCTGTAAACATTGCATTTCTAATCTACTGTAATAGTAACATAGGTATAACCTGTAGTGGGCAGCAGTAAACACACTAGGAGCCAGAGTGGGGCACAGAGATCTGAAAATAGAGATGCCCAAGAGTACAGTAATTGGCCATAGACATAGGGAAATTAGGCTGCCATGTTCAATGTCAAAGACATAAATGCAATGGAAGGTGAAGTTACTGTGTCTTACCTGTGTGTCACTGGAAGTACTGTTGAATGAGTGTACGTCTGTTGTCCACATCTTCTTCCTCTGCCTCCTCTTTGCCACTGTCCACAGGCTCCACCGCTGCCACAAGACCATCCCCAGGCTCATCCTCCTGCAGAAAAGGCACCTGGGCCCATATTTATACTTTTTGACGCACAACTGCGCCAACGCAGTTGTGCGTCAAAAATTTTACCGCCGGCTAACGCCATTCCAACGCGCCGTGCGGGCACCTTATTTATGGAATGACATTAGCCAGGCAGCGCCGGCGTATGGGAAAATGGGGGTTGTGCGTCAAAAAATGGGGCAAGTCAGGTCTGAGGCAAAATTCAGGCCTCAAACCGGATTTGCGCCATTTTTTTTTACGCCCAACCTCCATTGACATCACTCCTGTCTTAGCAAAGACAGGAGTCATGCCCCCTTGCCCAATGGCCATGCCCAGGGGACTTATGTCCCCTGGGCATGGTCATTGGGCATAGTGGCATGTGGGGGGGCCCAAATCAGGCCCCCCTATGCCACAAATAAATTTTCTGAAAAAAATACTTACCCGAACTTACCTTTACTTCCCTGGGATGGGTCCCTCCATCCTTGGGCGTCCTCCTGGGGTGGGCAAGGGTGGCAGGGGGTGACCCTGGGGGCAGGGGAGGGCTCCTCTGGGCTCCTTCCGAGCCCACAGGTCCCTTAACACCTGACCCAGGCGTTAAAAAACTGCGCCCATCAGGCTGTGCGTCGTTTTTTAAGGCCCACCCTCTCCTGTGCGTCAAAATGACGTCAAAGTATAAATATGGGGCACAGGCCTTAAAGTCATTTTTTGGAAGGGAACACCTACCTTGCATATAATTAACGCAAGGCTGGTTCCCCCTTCCAAAAAATGACGCACATGGTGGAATTTTGACGCCCGTTGGGTCGGACGTCAAAGTATAAATATGGGGCAGGGTTTGCGCCGATTGTGCGTCAAAATGTTTGACGCACATTCGGCGCAAACAGAGTATAAATATGCCCCCTGGTGTCTCAAGGCCAGGTTGTGCAACATGCAACATGCAACGATGATCTGGCATACCTTCTTGGGTGAGTAGTACAGGGATCCACCTGCCAGATGGAGGCACCGGAATCTGACTTTCAGGAGGCCAAAGGTTCTTTCAATTATCCTCCTTGTTCGCCCATGTACCTCATTGTAATGTTCCTCTGCCCTTGTCCTGGCATTTTGCACGGGGGTCAGTAGCCATGAGAGGTTGGGGTAACCAGAGTCACATGCAAATATTAAGGGATACCTGTTAGCCAGACACTCACCCTTAGGGCCAAACCCACACCCATATACCTACATCAACTGGGTGGTGACCATGGGCTCACCTATTAGCCACACCCGGTGTCTCTGGAGTTGCGACATCACATATGGAATGCTGCTATTCCTCAAAATAAAGGCATAATGTAAAGAGCCAGGATACTTGGCATTGACATGGGAGATGTACTGGTCCGCCAAACACACCATCTGCACATTCAGAGAGTGAAAGCTTTTTCTATTCCTGAACACTTGTTCATTTCTCCGGGGGATGGGAGAAAATGCAATATGTGTACCATCAATGGCACCAATGATGTTGGGTATATGTCCCAGGGCATGAAAGTCAGCCTTCACTGTGGCCAAATCATCCACCTGGGGGAATACGATGTAGCTGAGCATGTGTTTCAGCAGGGCAGACAACACCCTGGTCAGCACGTTTGAGAACATTGGCTGAGACATCCCTGATGCCATGACCACTGCCGTTTGGAAGGAACCACTTGCCAGAAAATGGAGCACTGACAGGACCTGCACTAGAGGGGGGATACCTGTGGGCTGGCGGATAGCTGAAATCAGGTCTGGCTCCTATTGAGCACACAGTTCTTGGATTGTGGCCCTATCAAGTCTGTAGGTCAGCATAATGTGCCTGTCCTCCATTGTCACCAGGTCCACCAGGGGTCTGTACACGGGGGGATGTCTCCATCTCCTATTCATCCTCAGCGGTTGAAGTCCAGGGTGAAAAACTGTGAGCAGAGGGTCATATTCACACATATGTTATACTAAAATGCATTTCTACCTTTACAGAAACAGTATGTGAATTCTCGAGTCAGTTGATGTGCCAATGTCTGCTATGATGCAGTTAGGTGCCATGGCCTGTGTCCCCCTGAAATGGCGGCTGACGGTGATGGTACGCACCGCCACAGTCGTGACCGCCATTTTCTATCTGTTCACTCACTTGCTACCTGACCTTCAACAGGAGAGGACCTACACTGCAAGTGCTGCTGTGACCTGTGTCTGGAAGCGACAATGGCTCAAGTGTCTGCAGAAAGGGCCTCCGCTTTCACTTCGGAGGAGTTGGACTGACTGGTGGATGGGGTCCTACCCCAGTACACTTTACTTTATGGTCCTCCAGACAAACAGGTGAGTACACTGTGAGCATGATGCGTGGGCCATAAATGTAATGATTGCTGTGTGTGTAAGCCTCGTGTAGGGGGGTGCTGAGGGGTCCTGGGCAGAGTGCTGCATGCCCGGTGATCAATGTCTGTGCAAAGGGGATGGGAGGTATATTATGGGCATGAGTGTAACAGTCCGGACGATATGAATAATCCCTTTTCTGCTGTATTTTTTCTGCAGGTCAGTGCCCATCAGAAAAAGGGTATTTGGCGTGCCATCATCAAGGAGGTGCGGACCCTGGGGGTCTTTAACAGGCGGAACACCCACTGCCGTAAATGGTGGGAGGACCTGCGCCGCTGGCAAGGAAGATGGCGGAGGCCCAGCTAGGGCTAGCCTCCCAACGAGGAAGGAGTGCCCGTCATACCCTGACCCCTCTTATGTTCCACATCCTGGCGGTGGCCTATCCGGAGTTGGATGGGAGCTTGAAGGCATCACAGCAGCCACAAGGGGGTGAGTACAGATTCAGAATCATGACTTTGCGCGTGTTAAGGTTTTCCCTGGGTGGGGATTTGTGGGCTGTGGGTGCCCCTAGGCCAGGGCGAACTGGCAGGGTACGTCCCTTGTTGGGCAGGCTCTGAAGCACTCCAAGCCCAATAGTGTTAGTGGCCATCTACTACTGGGCAGGGTCCTATTGGTTTCAGGTGTGCAGCTAATGGGATTAGGCAATGTACCCTATGGGCTGGTGACTGGTATTGTAACTGGTAGTGCATGGCCTAGTGCATAGGGCTGTTCCTTGTGTGTTGTGTACGCCAACTGTAGTGTTGTTGCTGGCATTGACCAAGTGTATCTTCTGTCTCTCTACCCCCTTTTTGTTTTCTCACCCTGTCCTTGTGTGCATTAGCATCATCATGTCGGAGGAGCAGAGGCACCGGCGGCGGGGGGAGCTACATCCCACATGGGCCTGGAGGCCGAATCAACCGATGGTGAGGGCACCAGTGGGACAGAGGACGAGGGGAGCACCACAACAGAGACAGGAGGGATCACTAGCGGTGGCAGACACCTCTGTGCCAACCCCAACAACAGGTACAGCCGCCACACTCCGTACCAGCACCGCCCTCCCAGCAGCCCCTCAGCGTGTTTCCCGTGCACGCTCACCCAAGAGGGTGGGCATCTCCTTCGCCCCAGGCACCTCAGGCGCTGCCGCAGTCAGCTCTGCTGCCCTCAGTGAGGACAGTGAGCACACCTTCAGACCAGCAATCACCCAATCAACACACAGATGTGGCTCAGGCAAACACAAGCACCACACTTCATCTCACAGGCACTCACACAAGCACCATCCTCATGCAGACACACCAACATCCACTGCTTCCACTGTGTCCCCTTCGTCGTCATCGTCCACCTCCCTCCCAGTAGTGTCTCCACTTACACCTGCATGCACTACATCCTCATCCACTACCTCCATCACCAGCACGCCTATCACTACATGCACCTCACTGGCAGTCGCCACCCCCACATCCATGCACATGTCCCCTGTGTCCTCTCCCACGGTGTCTGTGACCTCTCCTCCCAAAGTACACAAACGCAAGCACACACCCACCCAACAGTCAACTACCTCACAACAGCATCCAGCCCATACACCTGCACCCAAACACAGCAGACTGACACCTCCAACAAATACTCCCTCTTCCTCCACTCCCAAACCTTCACCCTGTTCCCACCCCAGTGTCCCTAAGAAGCTTTTCCTTACCACCCTTGACCTATTCCCTACCCCTCTCCCCCCGTCCTTCACCTCAGGCCGGGGTGTCCAGAACCCAGCCCAGCACCTCAGCCACCCAGTCCTTGTGTGCTGTGGTTTCAGCTGCTGTGAGAGGTTCCAAGGAGGCACCCGTCAGCCCAGCCAGTGTGCCACCAACACCTGCCAAGCCCAAGATGCTTCTGCCACCTGGCAAGGGCAAGAAGGGGACAGCAGCCAGCAAGGGGAAGGAGGCACAACCAGCCAGCAAGGCCAAGGCAAAGACTCCATCTGGCAGAATCAAGGACGCACAACCATCTACCAAGGGAAGGAAGGGGCACAGAACACCAGCCATGGCACTTCAGCCATCTGAGGCTGCAGGTGAAGGCCTGGAGGCTACCACCACAACCGCCAGCACCTCCACCTGCACCGCCGCAAGCAGCACCACTGCCAGCAGCAGCAGCCCCAGTGGGGAGCTGTCCGAAGCTGCGGGTGAGGGCCAGGAGGCTACCTCCACAACTGCCTGCACCGCCACCTGCACCGCGGGCAGCACCAACATCTGCACCGCAGCCAGCACCGCCACCTGCACCACCGCAAGCAGCACCACTGCCAGCAGCAGCAGCCCCAGTGGGCAGCCGTCTGAGGCTGCTGGTGAAGGCCTGGAGGTGACCACCAGCACTGCCGGCACCACTACTTGCAGCGCAATTGCCATCCACTGAGCAGCCATCACCGCCGGAGAGCAGTGTGCAGTGGTGACTACATGGGCTGCAGTGCGTCCTGGCCCCTGCAAAAACTGTTGTTGTCACACCCAGGTCAGAGACTGTGACCTTGCAATCCAAAACATCTGTATCACGGGGCACAAGGCCCCCCTCCAGAACCAGTGGAAGAAGGCATCAACTCAGCCCCTCCTTGCCAGGATGAAGCACATTGGGCACAAGGCCCCCTCCAGAACCAGTAGAAGAAGGCATCCACTCAGCCCCTCCTTGCCAGGATGAAACACACTGGGCACAAGGCCCCCTCCAGAGCCAGTTGGAGAAGGCATCCACTAGAGAGACTGTGGCTTTGCACTCCCCAGGACCAAGCAGTGGGCAAAGCACCCACTTGAGAGACTGTGGCCTTGCACTCCCCAGGACCAAGCAGTGGGCAAAGCACCCACTTGAGAGACTGTGGCTTTGCACTCCCCAGGACCATGCAGTGGGCAAACCACCCACTTGAGAGACTGTGGCCTTGCACTCCTCAGGACCAAGCAGTGGGCAAACCACCCACTTGAGAGACTGTGGTGTTGCACTCCCCAGGACCAAGCAGTGGGCAAAGCACCCTTTGAGATACTGTGGCCTTGCACTCCCCTGGACCAAGCAGTGGGCAAACCACCCACTTGAGAGACTGTGGCTTTGCACTCCCCAGGACCAAGCAGTGGGCAAACCACCCACTTGAGAGACTGTGGCCTTGCACTCCCCAGGATCAGAGGCAATGGGCATGGCACCCCTCCAGGAGCAGTGGCGTTGTGCCATATTTCGGCTGAGGTGACCCCCATTCCCCGTCCCCCTGAGGTGCCTGTGTGTTTTTTTCGACCTGATGCCCCTGCAGTGTTCTCTCCGTATTGAGGCAGGAGCCAAGTGTGGGCTTGGCCTATGTGCTTTGGCCCAGTGGGCCACGGACAATTTTTGAGTGGGCATTGTCCCGCATTTTGTATATATTGTATATATTGTACATATTGTTTTTGCTTCCTGAACGTATTTCTTAGTATTACTAATATTACACTCATTTGACTCCATTCCTTTTGTCCTTGCGTTATTCCTGAGGGTTACGGGGTGTATATGTAATGTTGTAGCATGTGTTTGTGTATATGGTGTTGGGGGTGGGAGTGTTGTGTGTTGCGTGCTACATGTGTGTGTCACTGTCTTTTTCCTCCCCCCTCCCTTGTGTGCTAGGTGCAGTACTCACTGTGGTTGTCGTCGCCGGCGTTCATGCTATATGAGAAGATACACCAGCATGGGAAAAACCTGCAACTCGGGCTCCATGGCGTCCTGGTTCTTCTTTGAATGTTGAGAGGTGAGTGGTTTCCCTTCAGAGTACTGTTTCCGCTGTGCTTTTGATGGCGTTGGTACCGCCCCGGAAAAGCAGGCAGATCGGCTTTTTGTAATGCTGTGGACGGTACATTGTCTTCCACCTGTTTGTTGTCTGTTGGCGGTTACCACTGCGGTGTTTGTTGCTACCACCATGGCGGTTGGAGTGTTAAAGTGGCTGTATGTGTTGGCGGTTTCCGCCGTGGTTGTGATTCCATTTTTTTTACCGTCACCATGTTGACGGTGTTACAGCCGCTTTAACACCGACTGCCAAAGTTGTAATGAGGGCCATAGTGTTTTCGTTTGTTGCTATTATTAGATATCTGAGTAGAGTAGCTAAAGAGTATGATATAGTATTAGTTAGAGGATTCTTTGAGCCTACATTAACATTTGGGACAGCCTATGCGCATCGTAACAACCTTACATACTTGCTTACACCTTTAGAGAAAAGCTTCATAGGGCATACTGACAATAGGAGAAGGCATTAAAAGAAAAATTAGAAAAAGGTTTAGAGAAAAGGACTCATAAAAATGATTATGCTTACACTGCTATTAAAACGCAAAGGAAATTAGCCTTAGACGCACTACATGTAGGGAAGCTTTGTATATATAGGCCAAAATCACGCACTGACGCTTTATTTGTGGGAACGAGTGAATGTAGGCATGTGTTTTTGTTTCAGAGTAAGTGGACTTTTATGCTGAATGATCAGGACCCTGCTATTCCTGGAATCTATTATATATGTGGATTAAATGCTTATTACCATCTTCCAAGAGGATGGTATGGGACCTGTTATTTGGGGATAGTTTTCCCTAACTTTTACCAGATAGATGACTTAAAGAAGTTTCCTAAATTGACTGGATAACATCATAAGCGACAGAGGAGGAAAACCTCTTCTGCAATTGTGGGAAATATCTTTGGTGCAATGATTCCTTCAGTGAGAGTCATTCTGAATTCGATCAAAATACGAAAGTTGTCTACTATTGTGGATAACATGCTGACGAATTTTACAGGGGCAATACTCCTGATAGATACTGAATTAACCGCTTCAAAATAGGATTGCTTTAGACATTCTTTTAGTGAAAGACGTCGGAGTCTGTAAGATGATTAATGCCAAGCATTGTTGTTCCTACATCCAAGACAATGTTAGGGAGATAAGAGACTTACTCACTAACCTGACTAACTCAAGTAAGGATTTAAAAGAATTGTAAGAACCAGGTGTTTGGGAAAAGGTTGGAAAGGGATTTGCTTCAGTGGGAAATTGGCTTACTCAAATTTGGAATGGGGTGTTATTAAAAATCATACAAGGAATATTAATTGTGATTGCTTGCATATTAGGATTATGGGGTTCGTGTAAATTATGTCAAAACATATAATTGAAAAGATCTAAAAATAATCAAAGGAGGGAAGAATGAAACAGTGAAAGACTTTAGTGGGAAGATTTGAGAAGGAGACAAAATACATCAGAAACCGAATTGTAAATAGTTGGTAAAGAATGGTGTGATGACATATTTAGTCATCAGAGGAGGGACTGTTGACGCAGATCTGCTATTTGTAAATTATTAATAAATGCTTTTATGTTATGATTTACAAAAGTTCATAGAGAAATTAATCGTAGAGAAAAATGAATGTGCATGTTTGAAAATGTGCCCACGGGGTATGTCAGCCACTTATACAAACTTGTACTAAAAGAACTAAAGATGTGTGAAATAATGAAAATGTATAATAATAATGTAGTAATATGTCATATTAAGATGTATAACCTATGTTTTGCATTAATTTGTAGAATTAACTTAGCCAAAGTTGTGGCCTAGTTTTGCAAGGCCTCATGCAGAAGCTGAATTTTTAGAGCTTGCTGGAGAGACGTTGAGAGGATAAACTGACCTTGAACCATCCAATGTTAAAGTTTCCTTAGCTAGAATTTTCTGCAATGTACCGACGGACAGGAAATTATGGAATCAAATTGATACAATTATGTGGAGAGTAGACAAGATATACTTTCCCTGGACTCGAACAATAGAAGCACTGACTGGAGAAGAAGATGCAACATTTTTGATACCTGATGAGCCAGATGATGAGGGCATCGTACAGCGAACCAATCAACAAATTGGGGATGGGAAAATATTAGAACGCATAGATTTGTACAATTAATATTATCGGTTAGAGTCATATCTTCCAAGTGACTGACGAATTAGAAATTAGGGGGATGGACTGAAAAACTCTAATAAAAAGTCATGACATGGGGCTAAAACTAAAACTTTAGATGTGAGGGCAGATGTGAGGGGAGAATTAATGACGTCAAGAGACGTGGTTTGAGATTCTGTCATTGAGCTCATGCTCTTGAGAACCTGATGGGTTGCTGATCGATTGATGATCTGAAGACGAAGACTGACTTTGTTGCTGATCCATTTCGTGGATAGGTAGCCATGACAATGTGGCTGATTAACTTTTATCCCTTTCTTTCTAGGTACCAACTACTCTGTTTTATAGTTTTTCTCTTAGCTAGATGTTTTCCAAATTCACGTTTTCTAAATTGTTTTTGCATGAAGTCCCACATGCTAAATGCTAATCTGGGTTAGGTAAGGGTCCTTTGGGTGATGTTGACCGTGACAAATGATTGACGGACTGATTGTTGAACTCTGCTATTAATGCTGTTATATTCATCTTTTTTGGCTTATGCTGAAGCATTCGAGCATATGTTTTCTCAAGTTCTGATTAGATTATGTTATTGGTGGTCATTAATGAACTAATTCTGAGTTGATTGAATAAAGTTTGATCTAACCTGATGAATTAGTATTGTAACTAATAGGGAAATAAAATTGATGAAACATATAATTGAGTTGTGGTTATTCATGAAATGTTGATATATTGTCTCATGCTTAATGATTCTCTTAGTGGTTGTTTATTAATTAAACTGATAATTGATGTTCATTGATTACTACATAGCTAGGATACTCCATGCGATTCAAAAGGTTCATCGGAATATACGCGTCCCCTTGTAAGTTTACTTACTAAGGACCAGGCACGCTAGCAATAGAAACCGTTGAATCACCGAGCGGTGTCAGAAGCCAGAACGTGGAACACACAACACAAATAAACAATCTATAATTCTACATCACGAGGCAAACATCTTATGGAACTGAAAACAAAAACTACAGTATCAACATACCTATAACAAATTGGCTCAATTCACTGTATCGTCTGAGCACAATAGAGATTCCACTTCCTGTGTGACACTGTCCGAACAGCTGCAGCATGTGTGGGTCAGGTGAGGATGCTGGAAGTGTGAACCCCACTTAAATTGCATCTCTGGCCACTGAAGCATCTGTCGCTATGGGAACAATAACACAAAGAGCAGAGGCTTGCTTGGCGTGGGGATATATCTCATATGGTCATTAGTCTTACAAGGTTTGTGGCAAGGTCAAATACGGCAATACGAGCTCACATAAAGGGCAGTTCATTCATTCATTTCTCATTCTCGAGCTCCTTGTGTGTGCCGGTCGAGGCTGAGCAACACGATCATTCTGGAAAGAGAAAAAAAGATATAAAAACATTTACTTGCTAATCAAAAAGAAGCCAGAGTGGGTCCCTGAGGCAGAGAGCATACGAATAAGGGCCTGTCTCATGGCAGACAGGTCAAAATAGGATGTATGTAAGGGAGCTGATCATTCTGTAATGGGGACAGGCTTAAAACATTTGGGGCATGTTTACAAGAAAGTGGTGCATCGGGACCGATGTGCCACCTTTCTTGCATCGCCCCTACCGCCACCTAACGACACCATGGTTGCGCCATATTTACAATATGACGCACCATGGCAGTCGTTAGAAAAGTAATGTCAAAAAGTGACACTACTGTGGTGCTTTGCTACACTAGCATTCAAAATGTTGATGCCAGAGCAGCAAAGCACAGGGAGGCCCATTGATTTCAATAGATGCCTCATTTTAATGCCTGCCTTGAGAAGGTGTTCAAAATTAAGGGGAAAAATGGCACAGTGAAATGTTGTAAAATGTACTGTGCCATTTTTTCAGGCACCCAAAAGGGGTTGTGCATGGGGTTACAAAGTGGTGCAATGCTTGCATTGCACCCCTTTGCGAATATGGCGTGGAGAAAAGGCCACTTTAGCGTCAGAAAAAGGTTGCTAAGGCGGCGCAAGGAGCTTGTAAATAGGTGCAATTGTATTACAGAAGCCTAAAGGTCTTTTTTAGAGGTGTACAATTGACACATAAATGTGGGTAAACATAAGAAATTAAAGTATGAAAAAAGTGCCATTGCCTTGTGAATTTGTTTCCCTCTAAACTCATATACTATGTATTTATAAAGATTTGTTCTGGGGTATGCATCCACTCTCAGCCAACCAATATTTTACCCTTCTTTTTTATAGTTGTCTTTATGTCCTCTCGTTTATTCCCTGCTAATCATGAAAGTGGAAGTCTTCTGGGAGGAGATTCTAGCAGGGTAGAATGATGCCCCATTTAGATCAAACTGGAAAGAGTATGGGTCTCTGCGATCAAAAAAAAAGTTTGTGTTCTGTTCCATTACTTTTTCCGCTTCAAGTTGTCTGCAGGACAGTGCCTTTGTAGGCAGGTTCTTACTGTCAGATTTGGAGGGAACAGTGAAATCTTACAGTGTGAAGAAATATACCCAGCCTGCCTTCCTGCATTGTCTGTTGTTGACTTGTACGTTACAGTGGTTGTCACAACTTTAATAGCATCCACATGTTGTCCACAACTAGTTCTAACTTTATGCTAAAAAAGTTATTTTCACTGAGTAACAAAGTAAGGGAGAAATATTAGGATTGCAAAATCTTTAGAACCGCAGTCATGTCGTGCACCCAGTCATAGTATGACAATACCAGATTTTGATTATTTTTACAGACTTCTACTTTGCCTCATGGGACATTACAGGCAGGTAGATCCCTATGCCACACATTGGTCATGGATCCCACCCGGCTGATGACTGGTTGCGGACCAGTAATGTCTGAATTCAGTCAGTACAAGGGTGCATGCTATGCCTAGTTGTAAAGATTTTGTGACCCTAATATCAATACACTTAGGGAACTTGCAGGTACTGATGAAAGCTGGATGACCCATATGAGCAGTTTTGTTTACCATTTAAAACATGCTGACACATGTATGTTCAAGACATTGATACTCCTTTCACATCTTCCTGTGTTTTAACCTGTCCATGACTTCCTACAGAAAATACAGTTATCCTAAAACAAAGCTGACACCCATAAACATTTTAAAAAAAACTGTTGCCTTGATCCCAATACTGTGATCCTGCACAGTGTTGTGTAGCAATTTTAGTTATAGCTCCATGCACGTTAGTTTAACACACTAGGCCGCTGTGCACTTTGACCTAGATATATTTTATTCAGCTTCACATTGTTATTTTCACAATAACCAGTTTTACGGTCTTGTTTTATTTTCATCTATCAAACTGTTTTTGCTTAGCCCAGCACTGTGTTCTCAAACAAGACATTCTTGATCACTTTGTGCTTCAGTCAAGGCTACAGTTTGGTACATTGCCGGTGAACGTGGTAGAAGTTTAGTCTCCAATATTCATAGAAAATACACAGCCTTACATAGGGATATTTTCTTAGAACATCAGCTATGTTATTATAAAAACACTTCCTAGTCCCATTACACGTTAAGAGGGAGATTCCAGCCAGGGAACCACGACTGTATGCTGATTGCTGACTGCTTCGCTGCAGATGCTAACGCAGACTACAGGACTTTGCTCAGGTATGAGGGTCGATGTCTCCCGGGGGAACCTGAAAGACAGAATTCGAGTTTAACATGCTGTGCTCAGATTATGACTTAGAAAGGAAATAATCCATAAATTTCTAGTGACAATATGATAGCGTTATTCTTGTGCTTCACTCTCCTAGTCACCATTTTAATATTGTCATGTTGTGTCATCCTGGTTATTGCAGCTCACGCTTTGATATCTAAGATGCAGTCGTTTTATTAAACCAATTATTAGAACATATACTGCTTCTGTCTGTCATTTATGTATGAGACCGAACTGTGAATGAGAGAACCGGATGCGACCTGAGCGACCACGACTACCCTGAGAAGCCTAATATGTCATGCGCTTGGCTGCCCATTCATCCCTATCTCTTGGTAGAGATGAGGCACTGCTAGTTAGCCGGAGCAAAGCCCGGATTTAGAGCAACAGGTGTCACCCACGGTGGGTCAGACTCAGTCTCCCACACCGTGAATGATCTTGCTACTCAAAATCCAGTAGTCTCATTAGAATAATGAGAGCCTACGTGACATGGCGCCGCCAACGTTTGGTCAGGCTCTAATTTTCAGGTCCTCCGGAGTATCTCTGTCTCATTATATATAATGACACATCAATGTCGTATGCGGAGACATCCGTGGTGCTGAGGATTTCCACCACAGCTGTGTAGGTAATCCTACTACAACTGACGGTTGTTCAAGCCTAAACTTTAAAAGGAAACCCCATTTTGGTGTGCCTTCTCTGAACTCATAGTGTTACTATCATGGCCAATCCCCAACAGGCAGAAATAGCTATTAATATGAGACAAACCCTAACAGCACACTTACTAGCAAATGGCCTAACGGCCCAGGAAGGTCCAGTCACATTTGTGGTGGACGCCCATGCAGCTTATAGAACAGAACTTTTTTACTCCTGGGTCACATTTCCAGCAGTTGATGGGAACACAAATACGTTTCACCAATATACACCTGCAAATACGCCTGGATAATACAGAGCATACGCATATTTAGAGATACCTCTATATTATCAAGAACATAATCATTTTCTTGATGACGCCCTACCCCACACAATATTACCAGTAAGGTTAGGTCCACTAAGTAATGACGGTCCTACCTGGCCTTTATTGGCCACCTATACACCACATCCTGCGGTTGCAAATTTAGCAGTAGCTGAGGTTCGTCGCTTATATATTGAATTAATAGCAATATATAGACGACTAGTACAATTTGTGATGCAAACACTAAATACAAATCAAGCGCGTGCTGCTCCAGCACATCCACATGTAGTAACACCAGGTATAAATCCTGTGACTGTACATTGGATTATGGGTAAAGTACCCGCCAAACGAGAAGAAACTCCGTTTTGGTTAGCATAGAAAATGAATACGCTGGAGGCAGTGTTTCCCCATACAAGACCTCAGGATAAACATAGAATACTAATGATGTGCTTGCCCTTTGGGATGGTCCCTACAGTACAAAACTGTAATACTTGGGGGCTCGGTATTTGCCACGCTCTACACCACCGCACACGGTACACCGACACTTGCCAATTTACCGGAAGTACTGAAACAAAGTCAAGATGAATATGGGGCTGCCCCGGCCCTGGATTTGGGGATGCAATTGATGGGCAATTTTGCCACAGTGTCCTCAATCATTTTAAGTAACTTAAAGGGGAAGCAGTCGCACTTGCAGTGCGCATGTGGCTTTGTGACGTTCCACAGCAGGATCAAGAACGAGAGCTGCCTAAAATAATAGCGGAGACCTATTCAAGTATTGGTCGAGATAGCTTAGGGGCCAGACTACAAAAACCTCAATTTCAGGCTAAATCAAACAAAGATACCCCCAAGCAAGCACCTGAGGGTAATAAGAAACGCTGGGATAAAAAGCAACAAACTCCAAAGAAAGAGAGGGGAGAATCTCCGCGTATGGAGACCCCACAAAATAGGTATAATCTCAGAAACAGAGATAATATAAAAACGCCTGATAGATATCAATATACTGATACACGCCAATCTCGTTCCTTTGAGGACTCATCGGAAAAAAGAAATGAGAGAGGTGGGCGATCAGAGCGAAGAACAGAGTATGTGAAACCGAGACAGGAATCACAACGCTCTTCGGAGGTTTCTGTTCAACAGAAAGAGAAACCCGCCCAACAAAAACAACAATTTAAAAAGAAAAAAGTGGCAGCAGTCGCAGTCCGACATGTCACACAGGAAGAGCTCTAGCCTTGCTAGACAGCGGGGCAGAGGTCACAATAGTTCACCGGAATCTTCTAGAGCATCTGGAGGTGAAAGCAACTGATGACTTTATACAAGTAGAAACTGCGGACTTGCGCGCCTCCTCGCCTGATAGGGTATGCAAAGTAACGCTACAGTTAGAAGGAGACATTGAACGCACAATAGACGCAATCTTTTGGGATTGCATAGTAAAAGTATATGATGTCTTGTTGGCCAAACAAGATTGGCCGCCTAACTTTGTCCATACCTGCCCATATGGAGAAGATGTCATTAAGCGTTCCTTCTCGCCCCTTGTTCCAGAGGAACTCGCTGAATCGTATTCCATTGAATGGGATTTAGCACAAGCACCTGCATTATACAGAAATCACGTAGGATGTTATAGAGAATCCCCCTACCATGTAATTCCAATTAAAAGTGAACCTCAGCCACAACCGCAGCATCCTATAAAACATAAAGCAAAAGCACCAGTGAGAGAAATACTAACGCAATTAGAGTACTAGGGTGTGGTTGAACCCTGTGTCTCACCAATGAATAACCCATTATTCCTGAGGCTAAACCAGACCATTCATACAGAATAGTCTTAGACTACATACATTTAAACAGTCATACACGTACCTATGCTAATCAAAATTTGCATAGCACAGCACTAATGAGCAACATAGTGCGTAAAAAATACAAAACAACACTAGACATTTCCAATGGGTTTTTCTGCCAGAATATAGTGCCTGAGAGTAGAGGCTTTACTAGTTTCAGTGCACTAAGCTACCAGAAAAAAATCTGTTGTTTATCTCAGGGGTATAAGAACAGCCCAGGACTGTTTGCAGCTCGTGTCACTGCTATAATGCACGAGATTGACCCTGAATTATTGTCCTATGTGTATGATATATATCTCACGGATAATGAACTACTACAACATTTAAGACGGGTAGCCCGCATTGTTGTAGGGTTTGCCAAATCTGGCTACAAATTTAACTTCAAAAAAACAAAAATAGCCTTCCTCAGCATCCTGTTTCTAGGATATGAGCTATCATGTGAAGGGAAGAGCCTAGCGCCACAATTCTTAGAGAAATGCGCACAGTTACAACCACCGAATACGATCAAAAACTCCAATCATTATTGGGTTTCTCAAATTTTGGCAGAACCTACATTCCAGATTATGCTACACACTTAAAACCTTTATATGACTTAATACGTCCCGATTTTTCAAATAAATTCTCGACAATCGAACATACACGCATTCTTCGAGAGTTGCAGACAGACATGCTTGCAGCACAACATTTACATAAAAGGGACATCAAAACTCATTTGGTCATCAGAGTAATAGCTGGGGCCATCGGCTTCACCTATGTGACATTTAATGAAGATGAGACAGTCCTGATAGCATACAAATCGCATTTGTATTCAGCAGCAGAACAACGCTTTGCTCCCACAGAGAAAATTCTCACTGCTGTACAGATGGCTGTCATTAAAGAAAGACCTCTTGCCCAAGGAAAACGCATTATTGTAGTTTCTCCAATCCTAGCCCTAGAGGCTGTTACAAAAGCTAGCGTTCCAAATGCAAAAGCATTACATCCACGTTGGATACAATGGGCTACGTCTTTGACAGCCACTGATGTAGACTACATTTTTGAACCAAAGCTACAAACTCAGGAATTTCTACAATATGAAATAGAATATCCAGTTCCAGCAAATACTTTGCTTATTGATCAGTATCATAGAGTCATGTACACCGATGGATCGGCACAACGTGCAATTGGAACTAAATATCAATATTCTGCTGCTGGCGCAGTCATAAGTGGCTATATGGAGGGCGATAAATTTTGTCCTCTACATACTTTTACACAAACTCTAGGGGATTGCACAGCACAATTGGCTGAGCTAAAAGCTCTGCTGATGGCACTGGAACACACAGATCCGGCACAGCCCACGCTGATTGTTTGTGATTCATATTACTGTGTCCAGTTCTTTAATGAATACCTGCATTATTGGCGCCAGAATGGGTTCAGAGATTCCAAAGGCAACACCATTAAACACGGACTACTGTGGGGGAAGGTAGCTGACCTGAAAGAGATGCTACCGAATGTCCATGTTGTACATACACTTGGACACCAGCGCGTTGGAATGCATGTTGCTGGAAATACATTGGCTGATGAAGCCGCAAAGTCAGCAGTGGCAGTAGCCACTGTAGCTGCAGTGACTCGCTCGAGTCCAAACCGGACGCAGACATTTGGGCTGCCCTGAAAGCTACGGCTGATGGTACGTCCCATTCCAAAGGATTTCCTAATAAATATCATTACCGTATGGAAAGTATGCTAAACGCTGAAGTTAAGATACCAGGCGTAGGTGTATGAGACATCCCTAACAAAGACATAAGACCACAATTGATTAAAGCAGCGCATGAAGGGGTGGCATCTGCCCATGCTGGTGTGGAGGCTACAATTTCAATCTTGCAGGCCTGTTACTGGTGGCCAGGTCTCTATAAGAGACTAAGCAGTATGTCATCTGTTGTGACATCTGTCAACAAATCAAAGTTTCCACTGCCAAGCGCCCGCCGCAGACACCCCTCTCAATTTCAAACAAACTATTACAATGTGTATACTTGGACCACTGTGGTCCCTTAACACCTGATAGTGCATACAAATACATTTTAGTAGCAGTTGATTCATGCTCCAGATTTGTATGGGTGTGGCCACAACGCTCGGCTGACGCTTGGACTGCTATTAAAGATTTGCGAGTCTTTATCGGTACATATGCAGTTGCGGCGTTCCATTCGGACCAGGGCCCTGCTTTTGCCTCAAGGGCATTCAGGTACGCCATGGCTTCGTTGGGGGTCCAACTCCAGTACTCATCTCCATTTGATCCCAAGGGAAATAGTGTTGTGGAGCAATTAAACCGTGATTTAAAGCAATCCTTAACAGCCAGAGTCTTAGGCACGGGTCATAGTTGGCTTACCCACCTGTATGGAGTCCAGAAATCACTGAATAATCTGCCTAGAAGGTCCCTGGGGGGTCGTACTTCATATGAGTGCCTGTTCGAAACTCAAATGTATGCTCCGGATCTTGATGGTCCTGGGGTGGAGGCAGCAGAAACACCTTTTGACATAAATGAACTTGTCACTGTCCTACAGGCATTTCAACAGTTCTGTGATGATAATTCTTCCAAAAGTGCCACCTCCACAGGAATTAAGGATGTGTCTGTAACATCTTCCGGCTGGATTACCAGAGTTGGGGATCTTGTACGAGAGAAAGTCTCAGTAAAAAAGGAATTTGGCCCTTCTTATCGAGCACCAGTCCCTGTACTAGGGATACACAGTACCAGAACTGTTATTCTACCACCGTTGGCAGGTGCCAAAGAAAACCGTTTTGTCTCTACTGACAATGTCAAACTACACCATGTGGCCGATCCTGCACAGTCGACCAAGAGGAACATCCAGTAGTTCCTTGTGAGAAACTGGGGCTGATTGCAGAGGCCCCATAACTTTTTGCCCCCATTTTCCACTTTATGCTGGTGTTTTCCTGACTCTGATGGTGCCCTGGGTACTGCTAACCAGTCCCAGGGCCTGTGCTCTGTGTAAAATGGATATGCAAATTAGGCTAATTATAATTGGCTAAGTAAACCTACCTATAAGTCCCTAGTATATGGTAGGGCATGTAGGTTTAGGGACCACAGCATAGGTGGTGCACACCTAGGTGCATTGCTGAGGTGCCCAGTGTCATTTTAAAAGCAAGCCTGCTTGCTGGCTGCTTTTAAATTAAAGTTATATGCAAATTCGACTTTGGAATTAAAGGTACTTCCAAAGTCTTAAAATACCTTATTTTTACATATAAGTCACCCCTAAGGTGTGCCCTATGTGCCCCTAGGGCTGGGTGCCATGTAACTATAAGCAGGGACTTTATAAAAATAGATTTATAAGCCCTGGTGAGGTAAAAACAGCCAAATTCGTTTTTCCCTCATTGAAGTAAATGGCCTTCATAGGCTAGAATGGGCAGACTTTATTTAAAATTTTAAAGTCTCCTTAAGTGTTACATACCAAGAATTTGGTATCAAATTGATTGTTATAATAAATCCCACAACTTCCAGTTGTTGGATTTAATATAACTAGTGCAGGTAAAAAGTTTAGACTTTACCTAAAAAGTTGCCAATTTCAGCTCTGCATTGTTTTTGCTGCTGTGCTCTGATTGGCCAGCCTGCAGCAGCTTCTGCCAGGCTACTTTAATGAGGTGTGAAGTGGCCTGACTTCACACAAAGGAATGTGCTTGGGGGAGAGAATCTCCCCTCAGCAGATGGTGAGGCAGGAAGGGGGAGGGCTGCCAAACTGGTCTTCAAAGGCAGAGAAGGACATCTGGAGCACCCAGCAACACCCCCACATCCTGCAACCCCAGACAGCTAGGTGCCCCCTTGATTAGATTAGGAGAGGGCAGGAGAGGGGTGTGTTTATAATTTTTAGCCACACCAGTGGGTGGGCTCAGCCAGATCTCTCCTCCAAAAATCAGTTTCATCCATTTTGGATTTTTAGAGACTGTTGCCTTCTGGGATGGATTTTTGCCACACTTCCCAGGAAGTGGTCATCACAGGGGGACGACCCTGTCCCTGATTGGAGGACCAGGGCCCCCCTGCTTTTCACCCAGGAGCAAGGATAAAACTGGCAGACCTGCACCCACGCCTCAGATCCCCACCAAATTTCAAGAAGAAAGAACTACAAGAAGAAGAAGGACTGCCCTGCTGGACCCCTGGCCTGCACCTGGACCCTGCACTCAGAAAGACTGCACCAGCTGCACACTTGGGCTTCACCACAAGAAGGACTTTGCCTGGCTTCCACTGGTTCAAGGAGGGACTCCCTGTTTGCTACAGGTGAAAAATTGCTAACCAGAGTCCCCTGCACCAACTCCTGAAAAAGTGACCAGCTGACCACTGTCCAGTGGCCAAAAAGGAGTTTGCGCCAGGTGCATTCTGGGAGTTGAAGTCCGCACTTCCCAAGGACCATCACAGAACTTCTGGACCCTTGGGGTGAGCTGTGGACCCCAAAAGAACCTTAAAAGAACATCTGGGTGAAGCCCCAGAAGTTTGGAAAAGATTGGAGAATTTTTGAAAAAAAGCTCCATAAAGTGACCGACCCGACGCGGAAATTCTAGCCGGCTTGCCTCAACCGCGACCCGGCCTGACTTCGTGGTTCGTCCCGGTAAAGAAAAACATCCAAAAAAGAGACTAAGTCCGAACGTAAAAAGTTGACCGGGACCTTCCAGCCATCGTATCCGAGAAGGGCTCCACGGATGTCGGATCAAGATCCAGGTTTACCCCGGTCGAAGGATTTTCATCTCGAAAAAACGACTAAGTCCGAAGGTAAAAATCACCACCGAGGAAACCGACTTCGCGTATCCGGACAAGGGCTCCAGGAGGTCGGATCCAACTGGCAGGTTCGTCCCGGTGAAGAAAAACTTCAAAATAAAGACTAAGTCAGAAGGTAACTTTTTAACCGAGGCTTCCCGCGACCTGTAGCCGAGCAGGGCTCCATCGCGGTCGGCCTGAAAGTTTGACTTTGTCCCGGTCCTGGTGCAACCAGATGACCCGATTGGCGCTTTTTGTTTCTATGCGCTAGAAAATAATAATACTTTAAAAATTCATATCTCCGGTTCCCCTGAACCGATTTTAATCGTTTTTGTGTCATTTTAAAGATAAAAATATAAGCTATTTTTATAAATTGGTTTTGGATTTTTAAACTGTTTCCTGTGTTTTATTTAATTACTGTTGTGTGATATTTGAATGCTTTACACTTTGTCTCCTAAGTTAAGCCTTGACGCTCGATGCCAAGCTACCAAGGGTAGAGCTGGGATTAATTTACTGAGACCTAACTGTACTTTTGTGGAGGTTTGTGGCTTGTTGCTAGGTGTAGGTACCTACCTGCCCTACCAATAACCCATTTTCCAACATTCCTGAATCCCTCTCTCTACTGGCGAAGAAGTTCCTCTACAAGTTGTTTACACCAAGACCGACACCTCTCCGAGCCTGGGGAGGGAGGAAGATGATCTTGCATTAGTTCCACTAACGTCAACTAATTTAGAAACATTTGACCAAGTCAACTCGACTTCAAGCCAAACGGATGGTGCTGTCTATAGTGTGCCACCTCAGGAAACACCAACTCCACCACTAACAACAGCTCAGCCATTTGCACGAACTGCCTCTGGATATTTTGCCAACTTCAACGATGATTTCTCAGACTCATCCGCCTCTTCGACAGCTGACTTGTCAAGTACACGTAAGCTAACAAACTGGCTTAAAGAAACGTATTTTATTTTTCCATGGAATTATCTATGGCTCTCTTTGACTGTCCTAGCCTTTCTACTTTGGATTGGTTTTGTCATTACCTTTTTCTTGTTAATACATGGTCACTTTTTACCTGAAAGATCAACAGTTGAACTGGTTGAAGAGGTTTTGAAACCACATTTTTCTTCACATAAAGTCCAAAGAGACTTATCCTTTGTGAACATTTCCGCAGTGCCAATTCCTGATGGGATTGTTTGGGACAAAGAATGTTTGCTATATATGGTCCCACAGAAGTTATTCAAATACCGTATGTGTTCAAATTAGCAATGAATGATATAGTGATACCAGGCATTGTTTCTGATGATTGGGATGTGAAAACAGTTGATTCTTTGATGACTGACTTGTAATATTATACTGTCTTTGAAAACGAAGATGTTTACCAATTTAAAGAAAATGATGGTGATATATTTTGCTATAATTACTATGGGCACCATTTCATACATAGAGTGAGCAGTCCCAAAACTGTATTTAATTACACGCAATGGGAACATGCCCAACTCCACCGCAAGGGAGTTCCAAAAAACATATTCAGAATTTTTCTGGGCACAATCAAAAGAATGCTGAGTCATATTATTTTAAGGTACCACTAAGGATATACACATGTTATTGACCAATACGAAATTTATTTATTCGGAATCCTTTGTTTCCTGGTTATCGATAGAAGGCTATGAATCAATTGATCTGAAAACTGTCTGGAGAACAAAAAATTGGCAAATTAAGGGAAAAGAAACATTGTTTAGAGCATGTCTGATCCCTGTACAAATGATCTTTTTAAATGAAACAGTGCAACAAACGAGTTGTTTAGGCTTAGCAACAGTCAGGGAATTAAGCATGCCCAGGATACCTACCCCCGCAAAATTTTACAAATGGCAGAAATATACGAATGCAACTGAAGATGAGCTCAATGAATGGGTTCAGAATGGTATGTTTAATGCTTCACTGACACGTCCAGGCGGGTGGTTATTGTGGGCAATAGATACCAATGGGTGTCAGCAACGGTTTATTAACTCCTCGGGGGTTTTAGGACGAGTAGACCAGACCCTCGCTATATATCACCACAGCATGCAGAAATAATTACAACATATAGGCCCTCATTACAACCCTGGCGGTTGGCGGAGAAGTGGCGGTCTTACCGCCAACAGGCTGGCGGTAAAAAAATTGGAATTATGACCATGGCGGCTACCGCCACGGTCATCCACCACTTCTCCAAACCTACCGCCATGGCGGAGACGACCACTGGGCTGGAGACTTGGCCGTCACAAGACCGCCAGCGGTATCATGACCCGGCTGACCGGCATGGATTTCATGGTTGGGCACTGCCATGAAATCCATGGCGGTAAGCACTATCAGTGCCAGGGAATCCCTTCCCTGGCACTGATAGGGGTCTCCGTCACCCCCGACCCCCACCCCCGAGTCCTTCCCCGACACCACCCACCCCCCAAAGGTGGCAGGACCCCCCTCCCCACCCGACCCCCGACATCCCTATACAGACACACACCCGACACGCATGCAGACACCACCAACACACATATCCGCACACACACGAACAAACATGCCAACAGACACACAGAGTCATACACACACACCCACATTCAGACATACACGCACACATCCATACAGACATACATACAGGCAGACACGCACACATTTCCAAACACACTACACCCCCTGCATGCATACACGCACTCACACACCCCCTCTTCATACTCACACGCACAACCCCATGCACGCACACAACACACAACACCCCCTCACCCCCCTCCCCTAAGGGACGATCAACTTTCCTGGTCCGTTGATCATCCGGGAGGGGACGGGATCCATGGAGGTGGAGCAACCTCCACTTCCCTGCCAAAAGCCAGTATGGCTGCTGCCGGCTCTCCGTCCGGAATAGGACGGAGGGCTGCCAGCAGTCATAATTCGCCGAGCGGAAAAACGCCACTGGCGGTCTTCAGCACAGCGGTCCTTCGGCGGTCTTGTGAAAAGACCGGCGAGGTTGAAATGACCCCCATAGTGTTGGAAAATTATGCCAACAGTGGCTAAAATCATCCTCACTGAACGCGGTTAAAGAACACCTCAATCTCCTGTCTAACTCCAGTGACTTACAAGATTTCTTGTCAGGCTCTAGAACACCACGTAAGAAGCGTTTTTTATATGCAGTATATAATGAGATTTGGAAACTTTCCCAACAAGATACTGCTGCCCGGTTACGGCAAATAGACCAGGAAAATTTAAAAAAGGCATTAGCTGTTGTGGATAATGGGATTAACACCTTGTCCGATCGGATATAGACTATTAATAATATTGTCTCTTCTGGTATAGACATTATACAATCCAATATGTCTTCCATACACCATGGACAGAGTCAGATCAGGTCCATTATGCAGTTGGATTGGACACTTCAAACATTGAAGGCGTGTCGCGTCCCATGGCAGCACGTCAGTGCAAGGGAGATATTTTCTTCTTTCAATCTAACGCAATGACAACAACTAATCGTTAAAAAGGAAGCGACTTATGTATGCTTAACATCAGGAAATTAGAAAAGTTGCCTTTTACCGTGGCCGAAATACCATCGGCTGAGTGGTTAATACATGGGGTTATTAATCTGCCTATTTCCACACTACAATTCACCTCCTGTTTCAAACACATTCCGGTAGGCAGATTTGAAAAGTTGGGAGATAGTTACATCCATGAGGTGTGGGAGCTTCCCTTCTCGTACAAATGCTTCAATGGCATGAAAGAGGTCTTTCTTAGTGGCAGTGAATGCGAGACTTCAGTCAGCCATTCGATGATTTGTAAACAGCTGTCCTTGCATGGGGCGTGTAACGCCTCGGCTGCAAACTTGGCTTGTTATCTTAAGGGAGTCCCAGTCCCTTTGATTAGTCCCACGTTCCAGGTGCTTTCAAACGGTAGCCAGTTCCTTCTCAATTGTGAAGGCTGTTGTGGCATGCGGGCCGGAATAGTTTACATTGTTTCGGTCTCTAAGGTCGTTACATGTTGCGGGAACATACTGTTTCCCCCACCAAATTTAAGGAGATAGCTGATATTTGGCCTTATATTGCTACTTCAAACACAAATTTTGACAAGTTGAGTAGACTCAAGGCTTTACTGTTTCAAAAGCATGTGGCCCTTACATCTGTGCGTGAGACCTACGCACTTCAAGTGGCAAGGTCATCAGCAAAAATACAGTCCCTGTAAAATGCGAACTTTCCGAGACACTTTGGTGAACTCGTGGGACAAATATTTAATGCGTCCAGCACGACTGGAATCGCACACTTTTTCAAAGCTGATGGTTCTGGTTTCGTTCACACCTTCTCCTCCATATTCGGTTTGATACCTTCAGCTATCCATTAAATTTTCGGTAGTATTTTTGGGGGATTTCCAATAACTTTGGCTTTATTAGCTGGCATCCTGCTGTTGCTGTTGTTTATGCGCAATGGCTGTCCCGCCTCAAAGAGGAGAAATGACAGCGCTCCTATCAACTCAGCTGTGTCGTGAGCGTATGATGCAGCATTTTGGAGCAACACTCCTGGAGCAATTGGAGTGTGACTGGTCTTTGTCATTCAGACCTGTTCTGTATTGTGTGCAGCCCGTGTTTTGGTGCCTCTGGTGCTCTTTTGAACATGCACTGGAAGTTTGTCTTTCACAGCAGCGCCCCCAAGCAATAGATGCTGATCTGTTGATGTTCTCGCTGAGGGTTCATTACCAGACATGCGCACTGAGGTTGCGTTTGCTACGTGAAGCTAATTATGAGTTACCCTTCCTGGAGGAAGTTGCTGACAACCCATCAATGGGCACTCCACAGGATGCCGCCTTGGTTAACACTGGGGCTATGGAACACACTTGCTCCTTTTTCATTTTTGGTGCAGGATTTCTGGTTTTGACATCTGCCGCAGTGGAAGATCTCCTGTTCTCCATGACTCGTACCTAGTTTGGAACTTTTCTAAATTTACATGTCTTTTGAATTCGGTTATAAGTCACATGCTCATGTTTTAAATTGCCACGTAGTATGCTTGTGTGTCCTTTTAACTTGTCAAAATTGACCTGTTTTTTATATATATTAGGTTGAGCTTTTAGCAATGAAATGTTAGTTTTGGAGTAGAACCACTTTCAACCGACAAAGGAAGGGTGTTGTGTAGCCATTTTAGTTTTAGCTCCATGCACGTTAGTTGAACACAGTAGGCCACTGTGCACTTTGACCTAGATACATTTAACCAGTTTTATGGGCTTGTTTTATTTTCATCTATCTAACTGTTTTTGCTTAGCCCAGCACTGTGTTCTCAAACAAGACATTCTTGATCACCTTGTGCTTCAGTCAAGGCTACAGTTTGGTACATTGCCGGTGAACGTGGTAGAAGTTTAGTCTTCAACATTCGTAGAAAATACACAGTCTTACGTAGGGACATTTTCTTGGAACATCAGCTGTGTTATTATAAAAACACTTCCTAGTCCCATTACACGTTAAAAGGGAGATTCCAGCCAGGGAACCACGACTGTATGCTGATTGCTGACTGCTTCGCTGCAGATGCTAATGCAGACTACAGGCCTTTGCTCAGGTATGAGGGTCGATGTCTCCTGGGGGAACCTGAAAGGCAGAATTAGAGCTTAACATGCTGTGCTCAGATTATGACATAGAAAGGAAATAATCCATAAACTTCTAGTGACAATATGATAGCATTATTCTTGTGCTTCACTCTCCTAGTCACCATTTTAATACTGTCATGTTGTGTCGTCCTGGTTATTGCAGCTCACACTTTGATATCTAAGATGCAGTCGTTTTATTAAACCAATTATTAGAACATATACTGCTTCTGTCTGTCATTTATGTATGAGACCGAATCGTGAATGAGAGAACCGGATGCGACCTGAACAACCACGACTTCCCTGAGAAGCCTAATATGTCATGCGCTCGGCTGCCCATTCATCCCTATCTCTTGGTAGAGATGAGGCACTGCTAGTTAGCCGGAGCAAAACCTAGATTTAGAGCGACAGGTGTCACCCACAGGGGGTCAGACTCAGTCTCCCACACCGTAGATGATCTTGCTGCTCAAGATCCAGTAGTCTCATTAGAATTATGAGAGCCTACGCAACAACAGCATCAAAGTGCTTTCCACAAAAGCGGGGTTGATCCTTTCCAGTACTGTCTAGTGTACCGGGCGAGGATTCGATGATGAAGCATGCCACATAGAAATATGTGGGTGAGAATCTGTTAAAAAACATATGATTATTGCCCCAAATAGTGGGACTATGAGGATTGTGTAGGAAGCCACCTCCCTTTTTGAGTTTCGTCTAGGCAGTGCATGTGATGTCTCTGTAAGACTTTTGTTTACATACAGTGGAATTACAGCCTGCTCTTAGCTTTCCGTTTGTTAGCTTGAGAGTTGCTGTCATTTGTTTTACTCCTGTTTGTCATGGCATGCAGGCCTCATGTCCTCTTTGTGGGATTGGCCTTGTTCTGGAGCTTGGATCTAGTACTTGTGTTCATTCACTGCTCACGTTTTAAGAGCAGTTTTGTTGTTCAAGCACTCCCATATGAGTGCTTGCGTTTTCAGTTCGCCTCCCATATTTCCATTCTTGTAGCTTCTGTTCCCTGCCATCCATGCCCCCCCTTCCATATTGCTTCTTTTTCTTCTCTCCCACCTGACCCTGCATTTTATGCCTCTGCACTCTACACCACTGGACTTTAATCAATGCCACTGCACTCTCTGACACCACCGTTTATGCCACTCTACTCTACACCACTCTACTTTATGCCACTTCACTTTACTCCACTGCATTCTACTCTGCACAATTGTACTCTGTGTCACTAACCTACACAGTAGTTCTTTTTTGGTTCTGTGGGCCCCCACTTAATCTTTACTTGAACGCGGAGACCCACTGAATCATTATTGGAATCTGGGGACCACCCACTGAGTCATTAGTGGAAGCAATGGACCTTGGCTTAGGCATTTTTTATGATTTGAACTGCAAAACAAAACACAGAAACAAGCATTCATTGAGCAAATACATATACACAAATAATTAAATATTTTATTTAATTCACAAACAAGTATGGAAAAAGTTAATTCAATTTTAATGGGAAGGTTGGAGCATTTCTAAGTCAATTGAAGCCACTGATCGTTCATACTGGATTCTGTTTGATGTACTTGCACTACTCCCATAAATCAATCTGAGGATACTAACTTAATTTTTAGCCTTGAATTTTGAATTTGTTCATATTCACGGAACATTTAAAAATTTTGAATTTTAATTGTGTTTTTTATATACACTTTATTAATCTATTAGTATCATTTCAAGAAGTCGTGGACCCCCTGAGTAGGATTTGCAGACCTCAGGGATCACCAGATCACAGGTTAAGAAACACTGCTCTATGCCGCTGCACTCTACTCTGCAAAAACTCTACTGTACGCCACTACACTTTATGCCACTGTAATCTGCACCACTCTATGCCACTCTATGCCACCCTCCTCTGCAACACTCTTTTCAATACTACTGCACTCTACTCCACTCAGCACCACTCTACTCAATGCCACTGCACTCTATGCCACTGTACTGTACCCTGCAACACTCTACTCTGCAACATTGCACTCTACAAAACTCCACTGTACTGTGCACTACTTTCCTCTAAGTCACTGCACTTTACACCACTCTACTCTTCTCTACACCATTGTTCTCCATGCCACTGCACTCCCTGCCACTCTACGCTACACCACTCTACTCTACATCACTGCACTCTATGCCCCTGCACTCTACTCTATGCCACTCTGTTTACTCTGGTATCACTATACTCCATGCCACTGCACTGTATGCCCCTGCACTCTACTCTGCACCATTGTGTTCTATCCCACTATACTCTACACCACTGCACTCTAATCTGCACCACTCTACTATACACCACTCTGCTCTGCACCATTCTACTCTATGCCACTCCACTCCACACCACTCTACTCTGCACCACTGCACTCTGCTCTGCACCACTCTACTCTGGGCCACTGTACTTTATGTCACTCTATTCTACACCACTCTGCTCTAGGCTACTGCACTTTATGCCACTACTCAGAACCACTCTACACCACTGCACTTTATGCCACTGTACCCTAAGCCACTCTACTCTATGCCACTGCACTCTATGTCACACTATGCCACTGCACTCTAAGCCACTTTACAACACTGTACTCTACGCCAGTCTACTCTATACCACTGCATTCTAGGCCATTCTAATTAATTCTGCACCATTCACCTCTATGCCACTGCACTCTACACCACTCTACACTGCTGCATTCTATGCCAATGCACTCTACTCTGCACCACTCTATTCAATGCCACTGTACTCTACGCTACTCTACTCTGCATCACTCTATGCACTGCACTCTAAATCAGACTACTCTACACCACTGCACTCTATGCCACTCTACTCTGCACCACTCTACTCTACATCACTGCACCCTGCACCATCTACATCAATACTCTATACCACTCTACTTTACACCACTGTACTCTTCACCACTGCACTCTCTGCCCCTGCACTGTACTCTGCACCACTCTACTCTCTGCCACTGCACTCTCCGCCACTGCACTTTATGCCACTATACTCTACTGTGCATCACTGCACTCTGTGCCACTCCACTCTATGCCACTCCATTCCACTGTACGCCACCCGACTCATCCACACAAAGCTACTCTAATCTGCAGCACTTTATTCTATGCCACTCTACTGTACCTTACTCTACTCTACACCACTCTACTCTACGCCACTCCACTCTATGCCACTCCACTCTAACCATCTCTACTACAAGCCAGGCCACTCACCTCTACTCTACCCCACTGCAACCTATGCCACTCTACTCTACGCTATGCCACTCCACTGTATTCCCTTCACTGCACTATACCCCTATCACCCATCCCTACACTCTCTCATTCAACACTTATTCTTCTGTCTACTCACTTGCACCACCACCATCCATCCAGCATCAATTTGTGCTTTCATCCATCATTTCATATATGTACTGGGATACTAAGGCATTTTATGTATAAAATGTCAGACCTATCGGCTTTGTCAGTGCACGTTTTGGGCTGTGGTGAGGAAAACGGATGTGGAAAAAAATAGGGAATTCAACTGCTGGCTCAGATTTGTATCCAAGTCGCACACAGTCCTTCAACGATAACTGTGCTTAATGTTTATTTGCTCCTTTTCATTTTTTACATTACATATTCATGTTTAGTTTCCACTTAAAGTGATGTAAGGTAAGAGCAGCAAATAACAACATACATTTCTAAATGGTAAATTTACATTCAATCTTTATCTCCTTTCTCATCCTTCTCATTACTACAATTATTTGCTACTCTCTCCGTCCAGACTGAGCATCTCAACCAGTAGGGGGCAGTGTCTAGAGACCGATGTCAATAAAGAAACATCTCACAAGCTGGTCCTGGAGCAAACTTAGCTCCAGTGCATTCCATGTGTGAACACTACGCTTGTGTGAGAACTGGACCGAGCCTCTGATGCAAACTCAGAACTACCCGTTTCATCTCAGTTTGGCACTAGACAAAATTGATAATCTTTTTGATGCTCAAGTGCAAATGGAGTGTGTAAATATTCCTCTGGGCTGACAGCAGACATGGGTGGCCTTGCAGAGCTGAAGAGAGAATGGAGTAAGCGTGGCATGGAGGTTCATGACCTAGACTATATTATCTTGTTGCCCACCTACAGCTTCCTATCCACTGGTTTGATCGGAAGCCAAACTGGGAAAGGTCCCTAATTGAGGGTAGACGGGAGAGACACCAGCTGGGAGGCTTGTTGTTAGGAGGTTGTCATGTTCCTGTATCTCGCCCGTTCCTGATACATCAGATGGGGTGCTTGTGGGAAAGGGTTTCTCGCCGGATATTAGGACCTGCTCCTTACGGACACGACCTTGATATCAGGATCCTTCGTCCGTTTGCCCAAATAGCAACATATATGGCAGTGGACCGATGGCAGGAGATGTCTGATGCTGTCTGACTTATACCTGGAGGGGCGCTTCATTACCCTGCAGGAATCGATGGACATGTTTGGACTGGAAAGGGGCCAATTCCTTCAATATACCAAAACTGCTTCCAAACCAATCAGCTATGGCCCTTGTTGCAAGACGTACCAACTCCCATCCTTACAATAGCGACTATGCTGAATATGGCAGGCGGGCCAACAAACTGACCCCCTCCCTACAACGGGTGGAAGTGGCATGGCAGGACCTTTTTGAAGACCCCATTACATAGAAGGAATGGAGTAGGAGCCATGCTGGGGTTTGTAAAGTATCCACATGTGCACTTTTCAAATAAATCTAATATAATATAGTGCACATGACTTATCTCTCTCGTAAATGCTTTAATGCCATCTACCCCGACAGAGACCCCGATGTGGGGTGACTGCCGCAGATTTCATTCACCTCATATGGTGTTGCCCAAGTAATCCCATTCTGGGAAGAAGAGCTGACCTGTATACAAGTCACAGAGTGGACGATACCTAGGCAACCCGTTAAGTGCTTATTGGGCTAACTCTCTAAGAATCCCAAGAAGACTGTTAGGAGAAAAGACTCGATCTTGGGACTCATATTGGCGAAGTGCTGCATTGCCATACACTGACTTAGCCCCAGGCCTTGACAGTACGCGACTGGAAGATGGACTTGATTGAACAAGCTAGTGCGGAGGAGGCACATATGAGACAGACTACAAGAAATAATAAGGCAGCGGATGCCCTGATGCTGTGGGGGACAATGATGCAGGCTTTCATTAAATATACTAGGAGAAAGCCCTGAGGAAGGGGGGGTCAAACTGTAAACAAAGCTAGCCCTCCGCACACCTAACTAAAGGTAATGAACCATAATAGCTGCCACTCAATCGGGGGAAGAGACAAGATGCGATTTTCATGTTCCGCATATAGCCCTGTCAATTGATCAATGTGTGTACTAAGATGACTATATTACTGAGGTGAGCTAAAGTTCTTAGAAGACTCAGGGGAGCGGGAAGGGAAGTTCTTAATGAACATGTTAAATTGTTAAAATGTAAAGGGCCTGATTACAAGTTTGCTGGTCCGTGGACCGCAATGGCACCGGTCCCACTGCCGTCGGGTTAGCGGTAGGACGAGCGTATTACGATGCATGTGGTTCCATAGATGAAAGACCGCCACTGTCCCACAAGTACCGCCAGGCACTGAAGTAGGCCAATGAGGCTGTCTGAGTCAGTGTTTCCACTGGACAGATTATGGTGTTGCCTTCCGCCAATGTGACTGTGGCGATCCAACCACCACATCCAGCTGGCAGAAACAGAGGCATGTAAGGCAGGAACTCACCTGTAGTCAGCTCACACATCCTGTGCTGCAATGGAGGCGATCCCACATGTCCTGCCGCTGCGGCTGCTGATAGATGGAGCCCAAGATCAACGCCTCTGTGGACGCAACTGATGGTAAGACAAAACACCTACCGGTGTCACCAAACACCACACCAAATCGATGCACCACCATCGACCAGGTATGGGGTCTGTCCTCCATGGACCAAGTATAATATTGTGTGCCCCAGGTCAGAGATGTACACAACATATGACCCAACCACAGCCCCATGATGCCCTCTTTCGACAGGTTGCTGAAACTGCACCACCACACTCCACAAAACCACATGTTTGCACATCCCAGTTTCAGGGACAGTGACATGTACATAACATTGTGTCAAGGACAGCAACACCACATCAACATCGCACCTACAAATTGAACCAACACCCTCACCCTGCTCACATTCCATGGCTTGTCATGATATTGAAGACACATATGTATGGATGTGTCATTTAACCCAAACACCCCTTTCCATGCAACATCCCTGTAATAGACCGTCACATCTCACACACATTGCAAGACAATGGAAAGTAAATGTAATGAACAATATTTTGAGACACAAATATCCAAAGCTCACAATGTAAACATGCCTCCAAATTAGGGATGGTAGCATCATGGGGACCCCAGGAAGGATGCTGCCCAGGGACACATTTCACTTTGCACATGCCCCTAAAACACTATTTTTATAGGGACATAGCCTTCATGTATCTCACGGAAAAACCAATAGTATAACCAAGTGACATGCCTTTCTGCCAAATGTATAATTGCAAGTCAGGAAAGCAAATACAACAGCAACAGCATGGGTCACACATGTAGATGAAGTAGCTAGAATATACACACATGAGAATGGACACCTGGCCAGTCAAATGGATAGAAAGATAGGACAATTGAACACACTCCAAGCAAAACGCTAGTTTGGACACAAGATACAAATGTCCAAACTACATCACGGGGACAAATCTAGCTCACTACATGTTGACACTGCCCAAGCCAAGATGAAATACTTACCATATCAAACAACACACACTGCAATGACACCCCAACAAGACAGTATGGGACGACTCCTGGTGGACCACCACCCTAGGACCACCCCCAACACCCTCCACCCACGTATGCAACCTCGCCATCATTTTAGACTCATCTCTCTACATGGCCCAGCAAATCAACAACATATCGTCCTCCTGTTATAACACCCTTTGCATGCTACGCAAGACTTTCAAATGGATTCCCATAGAAACCAGAAAAACAGTCACCCATGCACTCATCAGCAGCAGATTGGACTATGGCAACACCCTCTACGCTGGTACCACAGCCAAGTTCAGCAAAAACTCCAGCAAATCCAGAACGCAGCCGCACGTCTCATCCTCAACCTCCAACGCCACAAACACATCTCCGCTCACCTCAGATCCCTTCACTGGCTGCCCATCAGCAAAAGGATCATCTTCAAAGTCCTTATCCACGCTCACAAATCCCTCCACAACATTGGACCACCCTACCTCAATGATCGAGTAAACCTCTGCGCACCTACTCGACTTCTCCGCTCCGCTGACCTCGCCCTCGCCACAGTCCCCCGCATCCAACGCACCACCTCCGGCACCAGATCCTTCTCCCACCTCCCCTCCAAGACCTGGAACTCCCTCCCCACCAACCTATGCAAGACCCAGGACCTCCTAACTTTCAGAAAGCACCTCAAGACATGGCTTTTTGAGCAGTAAATGGCAACCCTCTACCCCTCCCCACCCCTCACAGCGCATTGAGACCCTATCAGGTGAGTAGTGCTCTTAATACATTTTTTGATTGATTGATTGATTGAATTGGATTACCACCCATCTATCCATCCATTGAACATCTTGCCTTGTCCTGGGAAACACCGGCACCGCTCCCAAAGTCAGATCTTGCCAACCACAGCAAATGGATCAGCAATCAGGGTGAATCAAACACAACTGTAGGCATAAATCACAAATCACTCAGGAACAGCAAACATGTAGAAAAGTAATGGCAGGACAAATGTGTACCGAAAAAACACATCTTGGGTTTATTAACACAACGTAAAATATGCACGAAGGCGAATGACAAGTCCAAAAATAGAAGTCCATGTGCACTGCTGTGCACCACAACTTGACTACCTGATCACTGCCATAGGAACCTCCACAGGAAGGGGCATCAAGTGGGTATGCCAGGCACCTCAGTGAATACCCTTGGGTGGGGTAGGATCTGATTTAGGATGGGTGGGTTCGGTTTGAGGAGGGGTGGGGTGGTCTTAACTTTGGGAGGGGTGGGTTTCTTCTTGAAGGTGAGGGGGTATGGCTGGTTCCAGGGGACAGGTGTGACAGAGGAGAACTTGAACGAGGAAGGGATGGGTAGGTATGTGGGTAGGGTCCTTTTGAATTTGGGAGGGGGATTTCATAGGGGTAAGTGCCGGTCAAACATGAAACTTTCTTTTGGGAAAACAGGTAGGGTGAGCAGAAGGGATTAGGGGTTTGAAGGTTGAGGAAGTACTTCTGTAGGCTGTGGGTGTTGTTGGTGCTAGTATGTGTCTGAGGTATACTTGGTTTTGGGTTTGTGTCAGTTGTGTGTATTTTTTTTTTTTTCAAATATATTTTTATTTAACTGTTTGCTGTTTTACATTTGTAGGTCATTTTACAGTAACGTTTTGTCATTATTATACACATCTCTTAAGTTGTCCGCACCACTGTTTTGCTTTGTTTGCATTGTGTTTCACAATTACTTGCTCAATTCAGTAGTTTAATAATACTTGTGTAATATTGCTCCCATCACTTAATCAATCCGACTTTATGGAGACAGTACTTACAGTGCCCCTCGTTACTTTTAATATTGGTGACCTGATAACAGACTTAACTCCACTTCAAACTGTATATAGGCTTAATGGCTCATGTGGGTGTGGCTGCTTAACTTCAGAGAGGGGGGGTTGACATAGAGTTTCATACTATGTAGGAGCGGTCTATCTACTATTCCCCTCCCTCCTTCGTTCTTTTAGTTATTGCGTTCTGTCCTCTGTACTCGCTCCCTCTGCGCCCGGGCCAGCGGGGCTCCTGATGTTCCTCCCATCCTGTTTTCTGGAACTTTCGCTTACAAGCACATCAGGTGACCCTCTCAAGTGGTTCCTCCCATCCCCTCAGGTACCATTGGTCCCTTCGTTAGGCCGTCCCACCTTATCACTAGGTTTTCCCACTCCGGGGCGATGGGTGTCTGGCGGGCTCCCCTGGCCTCCTCGACCTTAAGGACCTGTAGTTCAGCTCTGGACCATCTTGTGACATCGCCTCTCCATTCTGTCAATGAAGGGGGTGCATTCGATTTCCAACCCTTCGTAATCAGCCTTTTGTAAAGGGCCAGGGACAGGTCAAGGAAGCGACTCTCTACCCTGCTCCATTTGGCACTAGCTCTGAGGCCCAATAGACAAATGTCGGGGGTTGGCCGGAGTTCCGTACCGAACAGCTCCATGAGATTAGTCGTCATCGCCGTCCATCCCCTCTGGAGCATCGTGCATCCCCACATCATATGATCAAAGTCGGGTTCCCCGTCTCCACATCTGGGGCAAGTCCTGGGCTCCCCCCCGTATATGCGGTGCAGTCGTTGAGGAGTAAGGTATGTTCTGTGTAGATAGTTGTATTGTATGTATCTCAGCCTAGTGTTGCGTGAGATCACCCCAGGGTAAGCAAGTGCTCTAGTCCACTCTGACTCGGTCAGGTCCCGCCCAATTGTCTTCACCCATTTTTCTCTTAGGGGTCGCAGGGGATCCACTGCTACCTCTATCTGGGCCCTGTATATTTTTGCTATTAGGTGAGTTTCCTCTCCCTCTGTCAGCAGGAGGTGCAACACTCTGTGGGGAGCGGGTTCTGCATTGACCGTGGTCCAATGCTCCTTCAGGGTATGCACCAGCCTTCCAAAGAGTAAAAACTGTCCTATTGGAACCCCCCCCTCTACTACATCAGCAAAGCTCCTCAGCACCCCCTCCCTGAATAGCTCCCCCACTGTCTCTATCCCTGCTCTCGTCCAAGGCCCCAAACCCAGTCCCCCTGGCCCCTCCGCCCTCACGTCCAGAGCGACGGCCGCCAGCGGCAGAGCGGGAGAGTATGGTGGCCCCACTCCAGTCCTCCTCTCACATTGTTTCCAGCATCTCATCGCCACATTGTACATTATGTTGCCTCTAATGGGGGCCATCTTCCTGCCCGCCATATTTGCTGCAATCTGAGCTATGTCAATTTCACCGTTCGCGGTGGCCAGGTCCAGCCGCCCCCTACCCGCTAGCCAGCCGGCCACCCATTGTAACTGAGATGCCAGGTAATAGCCTACGAAATCTGGGGCGCCCAGGCCTCCCAACCTCGTCGGCCTACAGATGGTCGAGAGCGCAGTTCTTCTGCGGCCCTCATCCCATATTAGTTCTCTGAGCAAGGCGTTCAACTCTCGGAACCATGCCGCGGGGATCTGTAGTGGTAAGTTAGCAAAATAGTAGAGGAGGCGTGGTAGCATGACCATTTTTGAGAGCGCCACCCTGGCCATGATTGTTAGTTTTAATGATCTCCAAAACCCCACCGAGGAGCGCAATGATCTAAGCGTCCTGCCGAGGTTACCGTCCCTAAGATCGTTTAATTCGTGAAATATCTGTATGCCCAAGTATTTAAATGTCCGCGGGGCCCAATTTACGTCAGCTGGGCACGCATCTGGGCGTGCACTGTCTGACATCACGGGGAATACATATGTTTTCCTCCGATTAAGTCGGAGTCCCGATAGGCCCCCGAAGTCTTCCAGTATTCCCAATGCCCACGTGAGTCCACTTGACGCGTCCCTCATGTAAATAAGTATATCATCTGCATACAGGGAGACTATATGTTCGGACGGACCCCAGATAATTCCCTTGCCCACGCCTTCACATCGCAGCTGCGATGCCAGGGGTTCGATTGCCAGGGCAAACAGTAGCGGGGACAAGGGGCAGCCCTGCCTAGTTCCCCTGTATACTGGGTATGCACTGGAGATCATCCTTCCGGTTTTAACTCTTGCTAACGGGGATGAGTACAGCAAGTCCACCCATTTTACCCAGTTCTCCCCCAGCCCCATTTTAAGCATCACAGTCCTTAAATAATCCCATCTGATGGAATCGAAGGCCTTCTCGAAATCCACCGCGAGTAAGGCTCCCTCTGGCGGTCTCTGATCCCTGGGCATGTGCAAGATCGTAAACACCCTTCTCAGGTTCAGGGAGGTACTACGGCCGGGGACAAAACCATTCTGGTCAGCGTGCACTAACTTTGTCATGAGAGGGAGCAACCGGGCAGCCATTATCTTACTAAGTATTTTGAAGTCGCTGTTTAACATAGATAAAGGCCTAAAGTCCGTCACCGGAGCTTCCCTGTCTTTTGTCTTGGGGAGCGGTACCACTAAAGCCTCCCGCATTGTCTGTGGTAGTTCTCCATATTGCAGCGCCTCCGCGTACAACCCTGTCAATTGGGGGGCCAGCAGCAATTTGTATTTTTTATAGAAATCCATGGGGAGACCGTCTGTCCCTGGGGTCTTTCCGGGTGCTAACTGTTCTATAGCTTCATTTACTTCCTCTAGCGTTACTGGTCCCCCCAGGCTGTCTCTCTCATCTGCGCTCAGTGTTGGTAGTGGGATTTGCTGTAGGTATCTATTGAAATATTCCATCTGCAATTCGCTGGGTTTCCCGTACAACTGCGAGTAATACTCTCTGAACGCATCGTTTATGGAGCCCGGTCTGAGTCTGCGAGACCCCTCCCCGTCTATTACACATGTGATGGGCTCACCCTGCTCTCCCGGGCGGACCAGCCACGCCAGTAGTCTCCCCGATCTACCCTCTTCCGCATGTAGGGATGCTAGATATTTTTGCCTGTTGTGGCACCGGAGTTGCTCTTCAATGCGGGAGTGTTCCCTACAAGCTCGGTTATATTCTTCATTCTCCTGCGCTGTCTTCCCTTGTCCCAACTCCCTCTCGTGCATATCCTTCTCCAGGTCATTCAATTCTTTTTCAAGTGTACGCCTCACCCCCACCGACTGCCCCAGGCAGAAGCCCCTTGTCACTACCTTAAGCGCCTCCCATTCTAAGGCCCTAGAAGGAGTAGACCCCTTATTCGTCTCAATATATTCTGCCAAGTGGCCGCGTAGGGCCTCTCTGTACGCCTGGTCCTCAAGTGCCGAAGGAGAAAGCCTCCATGATGGTATAAGGGGTCTATCCTCCGACATCCTCATCGTTATTAACAAGGGATTATGATCAGACAAAGTGCGGGCTAAGTATTCTGAGCGTGTCATATTACTTATCAGGCCTGCTGTGCAGACTACTCTGTCAATTCTGGTATGCACTCGGTGGAGACCCGAGTAGTATGAATATTCACTAGACGTTGGGTGGTGCATTCGCCAGACGTCCGACAACCCCCACATGTCCAGCCACTCACTCAGCCTTCTGGCTGTTTTGATTGTCGCTGCCCCATGCAGAGGCGGGGTGGACCTGTCCAGATTTGTGTCTAGTACTGCATTGAAGTCCCCCCCTACTAATAGCTCCCCAGCGCTTTGGCGTGTGAGGTGTCTCGATAGGCTCGTCATAAAGGGGACCTGGTCTTGGTTGGGGCCGTATATGCAGCTTAAGACTATTGGGATACCTTGTAGCTTCCCTTCCAATATCACGAATCTTCCCTCCCGGTCTATATTGGAAGAGGTCAATATGAAGGGGACCCCCGCTCTGATCCATACTAAAGCGCCCCTTGCATAAGCTGAGTATTCTGTTGCAAACACCTGCCCCCTCCACCTGCGCCTTAGCTTCTCTCCCTCTCCAGACGCCAGGTGTGTTTCCTGTAGTAATGCCAACTGTACTCCCCTTCTCTTTAAGTAAGAGAGTATTTTGTGCCTTTTAGCTGGAGTGCCCATCCCCCTAACGTTCCAGGTCAATAAATTATAGTCCGCCATTTCATGATTTCGTTCTGGTGACAATACCCCCGCTTCTCCCCAGTCGCAAGGATATTTTCCCACATCATCATGTCGTTGCCGCAGTCAAATTCCGCCACCCACATTGCCATATTAACTTGTAACTGTGTATCCCAACTCCCCATCCCCAGGGCACCTCCTAACCTGTAGGCTGCCCAGTAAACTATGCAACCGTGCAACTTGTTCAACTTTTGATCAGCGGTACTCGCCATTTTGAATGGGCGAGGTTCTGTTCCGGGGGGTGGCCAAGTCCGGAGGGGCCGCCATTACGCTTGACATGCCCAGTCCCCGGCGCCTTCCGCAGGCCCTGGCTAGCCAAGTTCGTCAGCTGTTTGTGGGGTCACCTTCGGGGCTCGGGCTGAATGCTCCAGGTCTTCCGCAGAGGACACCAACGTGTCGTCCGTTTCATTCCCAGAACCTTCCTGAGGGGATGCCTCCCCACCCATGCGTGCTGCCGCTTCCAGTGCTTCCTTCCTGCCTTTCTCTTTCTGTGTTTGTGTGGGCGCCAGTCGTCTGCGATCTCTGGTCTTCCTTCCCTTCAGGGCTCGGCGAGCATTGCCACCGGTCGGGCCCTCTCCAACGGGACCCCCCGCCTGAGGGCCACGTGACTCAAGCCATTCCCATGCCTCCTCAGGGGATTGGAGGAATGTTGTCTTCCCTTCCAGCATCACTCTCAATCTGGCTGGGTAGAGTAGCGAATACTGGATTCCCTCCTCTCTTAGGGCTCTCTTAACTGCCAGAAACGAAGACCGCTTGTTTTGCACCTCCAGGGTAAAGTCCGGGAACAGTGTCACCTCCCCATTTGCGACTTTAAATGGGCCCGTCTCCCTGGCCCTTTGCAGGAGGGAGTCCCTGTCTCTGTAGTGTAAGAGTTTAGCTATCACGGCCCGGGGGGGTCTCCCCGGGGCAAGGGGCCTCGCCGGCACCCGGTGTGCTCGTTCCAGCGTGTAGAATGGGGTCAAGCGCCCCGGCGCCACTGAGGTACTGAACCATTTCTCCAGAAATTCAACAATGTTCTCCCCCTCAGCCCCCTCCGGGAGGCCCACCACGCGCACATTGTTCCTTCTGTTCCTCCCCTCCGCATCTTCAGCTCTTTTTTCGAGTCTCGCCACTCTGTCGGCCAGGGAGGTCACTTCAGCCCTCAGGTCTTTCTGCTTTGGTGCTATCTCGGCCAGTACAGTTTCTGTCTCTTTGACTCTGTCTGCCAGTTTATGGTGGTCCGCTCTCAGTAGGCTCACCTCCACAGCTACTTGACTGATCTCCCGTTGCAACGTTGTTTTGGTGTCTTCGATCGCCCCGAGTATTTTATCTAAAGTATCCTGGACTTTGATCTGCATGTGGCCCTGTGGGTCCGAGTCATCGCTCCCGGACTGAGCTGCAGCGGCCATGGTTCTGTTCTTGTGGCGGCTCCTGGGGGGCATCTGATCAACAGCGGACCTCGCCCCGACAGCTGCCCCAGCTGTTTCAGTTGTTCCGCTTCGGAATGCCTCTCCCCAGGCGCTCTACGTTTAAGCGCTATCCATCTCAGCTCCAGGTCCTTTAGCCCGTCATGGACTCTCAACTGTCACTCTTCATCGTGGCACTAAATTTCCTCCCGCTTGTCTCCCTTGTTGCACCAGGGACACTTCTGTGCTCAGTCCTACTCCTTTATGGATCTCCAGTATTCCAATGCGCCCGGGGGAGTCCACGGTTCAACCTTTTAGGCAATCCGCCCCTCGCCCCCGGGGGCGCGATCCGCCATCCGCCAGCTTCATCAGTCGGCCCTTTTTCCTCGCTTGCTTGATCCTATCTTCTGGGTTCCTCAGCCCCGGGTACTCATTCAACCCCCATGGGTCACGGGCCACCTCCGTCCGGGGCCACCCCGATCCGGCCCCCGGCTCGGTCAAACCAGCCACCATGCATCTAGCTCACCGGTGTCTGCAGGGGTCCACCAGGTCCCGTTATCCCTCGTTCTCTCCGCTTCTTCGGTGTGTACCAGGGCCCAAAGGCCCACCTCAAGTCAAGCGGCCCCGCAGTTTGACCCCGGGTCACGTCGCTACCTCGAAATCGTTCCACACTGCCTCTCTCTCGCTCTTGGCCTCGCTTCGTCCCCAATCCTTCCTAGGGGCCTCGTCCGTGGCCCAGAGTAGCACCACTTCACCACCCGTCAGAGTGCGACTTCCGCTGGGCCACCAGAACCCAAATGGCATCTCCACCCCAGCTCGTAGTCTCCGCCGGCAACCTCCGCTTTCTTCAGCCTCCGGGTCGCCTCAACCTGCAGCCCAGCCCGTGGCCGCGGCCCCGATCTCGGGCCTGCCCCCTGTGTTCTTCTGGGGTCACCCGTATCCAGTGTCTCAGTCTCCGTGCGCCTCCACAGTGCGCGATCTCACCTGGGCCCTCACCACTTCGGCCCCCAGGGTCGCCGCAGGGGCCCACACACGCTCGGCCCTCTCTTCTGGTCCACGCAAGGCCTCCGGGCCGCCTCAACCTATGGCCCCGCCCAAGGCCGCGACCTCGATCCCGTTCCTGTCCCCTCTGTTATTCCGGGGCCGCGCGCTTCCAGTGGCACAGTCTCTGTGCGCTTCAGCTGTGCGCGATCTCACCTGGGCCCCCTGGCCCCCGCCAGCACCTCCGCCGCTGCCGGAGAGCCTGCTCGGCGCCTCCCGCTGTTCTGTGCCGTCCGTGCACTCACCACTTCGGCTCTCGGCACCACGCAAGGCCGCGGCCTCTGTCACGTGCTCAGACCCGCAGACTCCGAAGTCCCCGACGGGCAGATTCGGCACCCCCGGGGTCGCCGCAGGGGCCCACACACGCTCGGCCCCCTCCTCTGGTCTCGCCCCGCAGCCTGGACCTCATTCGGCCCGGGGAAGGCACGATTTTGACTTTCTATTCGCCGGCCCCTCCGGAGCTAAGAGTTCAGGCGTGCGCCATCTCCGGGTCCTTGGCCACGCCCCCCGTGTCAGTTGTGTGTATGAGTGTGGGAATTTGTGTCTCTTGGAGGTCTGTGAGGTGAAGGGGATGGCTAAGGTGGGCGTGTTGGCTGTGTTTGTGGTTGGTGGTGTGGTCTGGGGGATGGAGTGTGTGGTGTGTGGGTGTTGCTGTGGTGTCAGAGGTTATGGTGTGTGTGGTGTGTGGGTCTGTGGGGGTGGTGTCTGGAGGTATAGTGTGTGTTGTGTGTGGGTCTGTAGGGGTGGGGGTGGTGTCTATGCATATGGTATGTGTGGGGGCTGTGTCTGTGGGGTTGGAGTGATGACTGGGGGTGTGGTGGGTGTGGTGGGTGGGTCTGTATGTGCTACGGTGGTGTCTGTAGGAACAGTGGGTGTGGTGGTGTCTGTGAGTGACTGTTGAGTGCTTGCATGCCGGTGTGTTTTGTGGTGCTTGTGCTCATGTGTGGTGCTTGCTCTCATGTGTGCTGCTTTTGTGTGTTGAGGTGGGTGCATGTGGATGTGTGTGTTTGCTTGGGACAGGTATGGGAAATTGGATGGGGAAGAGGTAGGTGGTGAGGGGTAGGAATGTGGGGGTTGGAAGGCTGCCATCAGTGAGGAAACCAGAGCCTGAAGAGATCTCTGTAGGCCAGACATGGCACTATGAATGACTTACAGGTAAGCAACCCCCTCCTGAAGCTGGGTGCCCTGCACCTGGATGCTATTCAGAGTGGCAGTCTGACACTCAGAGATAGTCCTCAGGAGGTGAGTAGCCTCCTCACTCAGGGCAGCAGGGTTAACGGGGGCAGGAGGTGAGGTGCCTGGTGCAAAGGAGACGCCCACCCTCTTGGGTGAGCGGGCACAGCCAACTGGGTGGGGAGCAACAGGGATGGTGGAGAAGGAACTGGGGTGGCGGACAAGGATCGAACAGGTCCTGATGGGCCCACCACCACTGGAGAGTGGCCACTGGAGGAAGAATCCAAAGATGAAGATGTTGATCCTGTGTCCTCCGTGGCACTCCCCTCAGCCTCTGGGCTACTGGGTCCTTCCGTGTCTGGTGTCTCATGACAGGGGGTACAGTGGCTAGCTGCTTCCCCACTGGTTTTGGCCCTGTCTCCTCCACTTGACAATGCTGATGCTGAAATTACAAAGACAAAAAGGGTCACTACATGGGTCTTCTCACACTTGAACAACAGCTTTAATCACCAAACATTACCATATTGTAAAGCAGCCCCCACCCGCAAACTACAACAAAGTGGCTCCAACATTTGCTACACCATATGCATGCATGCTACATGTACTGTGAACTTTTGCCCTTAGGAAAATCCAGATCACAGACAACTCCAATTGCATGGGTGGAGTTCTGCAATCGCAATAATTATGGAGCAAGTAGGAGACCTTATCACCTTGAATCGTTTGGCTTATGTAGCATCCATCAGTAACCTGCCATCACTAAATATTATGGCAATCCCAAGTTTAGTCTCACAGATCCAACACAGGGTCACGCATCCAGCAAATCGTCATATTCCCAACACCACATCATGATGAAATGATAGTCAAATAATCCAGCCACATCGCAGCAGGAACCACAGTAGCCAGAAGAAAGTGACATGGAAATACTCATGTCACGCTGGAAAAAATCTCCAATGGTAACTTCACAATATGTCCATTGACTAAATAGACTCATGGAAGTTGCACTAATGTTGATTTGATAAATAACACATCTTAAACTGGAGACAATTTGGCCAAAATGTCTGGGAGATTTGTCTTCACATATCCACACCACAGTGAATCAGCTAGTCCAAGGGAAATCACCTGTCTTGTTGGTACTGCTGGGAATACCCTACTCAGACTGCATGAGTAAAAGCCAATAGTCCATTGGATGTTGTAGAGTCTCAGGGAATCTCCAGGACCTGCAGAAGGCCCTTGACATGTTGTCCGATGGGAAGGCACATCACTGTCCTTCTTGTTGTACAAACACAGATTCACTTGGATGAATGAGTGTGCACAACCACATATGATTCCCACATTCCTGCAAGTCACTCCCTGATGAATGTCAACAGTTAGGTAATGATTCCTCACCATTTAACATGTGCTAAGCTCTTTGCTGAATTAATCTACATCAATGGCATAGAAATGCACAATGTGAGTAAAAACGGTAGTCCTATCTGTCATGTCCTTCATTGCTTCTGCAACTGTACATGCCAAATTAAATGGAGTGAAGGATGAGGTTATGTGTGAGTCAACAAGCAATGGTGCACACTCCTGTCTGTGACACCACATGAACTGTAACACCCCCCCAATGTTGTGAGGACGACCCCAGTAGGATCTCGGCGATCTTCCGGGTTCAGCATCTTAGGTCCTCCCATCTTTTTGTGACACTGGGCGCTCTGACGGCTATGGACACCCAGGGTCCGCACCTTCCAGGCGATGGCTCCGTAAATCCCTTTCTTCTGATGGGCTTTGATCTGAATGGATGCAAAAGACAAATGGAAAGGTTACAATTCCATTAATTTGTCCAACTGGTTGTATCACACACAATTCAGAAATACCAAGCACAAACATTTTGTAACTATCAACACACCACAAGTGTGAAGCACATATGCTAAGCACAGGGACAGAAATACACACTTTTGGAGTCATCTGCATACTAAACCACTATGCTGCACATGGCCTACACAGACAAAGCAAGCCACTGACATCAGGTAGCCCAGGCTCAAGCAACATGTACTGTGACGTGAGCTACAAAGAAACACAACACACCATTGTGACCTTCTGAAGGATAAACTCCCTGAGCCTGACTGGAAACACACATAAACATCCAGCCACATTGACTCAATGCATGCAGTCCCTACAGGCAACTACCATACTCCAGATTACACCCTAAAATTTAAGTGGCAATAAAAGGATTGCCATGGGTGGCACAGAAAGCAACTTCCCTGTGCATGTGGGGACATGTTGCCTACCCAATATAATCTCATACCACTTCAGAGTGAGTTTGTGTGGTATGTACTTGTAGCACACAAAACATATTTTAATATATGTGGCAATCCTATAGAGATAGCATCCAACATACTAAAGTATGTTTGATCTGATTGGTTGCATGTAACCAAGCTAATGAGTAACATGTAATGCCCTCCCCTGAATCAATCAACTATCTGTACTGTAGGTTTGTCACTTGTGCAATATGCCTGTACAGTACAAATATGACTGATTTAAGGGTGACAACAGAGCTGTGAGCGTAGGGGACCTGTTATAAGTCAATGACACAATTTGCCAATGAGGGTCAACGCAAATATGTAGGTGGTCAGGGGGTTACATCAGTACACATTCCTAATGTAGTCAATGTACAAAGACTTTCAGGTCAAGTCTTACCACTGAAGACGCATTTTGGCCACATCCAAGGATCTGCAGGATCCCCAGCCTGGTCCATGTCGCATACTGGGAGGAGCATTTAATAGGCCTTAGTCTCTGCATGCTGAGCATACAGAACTTACATGACACCCACATTTCCATCACTTCCATTCACGACAGTGCATCCTGTGCCCATCCTCTATGTGGGTTCGGGGTTGTCTGGTACTCTGAAAGGCACAGTGAGTTTTGCATGGGTCTCATACAACAGTTTGCCAAGGCCAGATGTGGGCTGAGTGAACTATGAGAATATACACATTTCTAATGAGATCCTAAATTGACTCAAACAGCATGCATACACAGCTCATGCTGTAATGCACATACAGGTTGGTTTACATTTACAAACATCATATCCAAAGACATGTCATTGTATGGCTGTAAAGTTTCCTTGCCTAGATATATGAATACAACAGAAGTAGGATATAGGGCTCATCACACAACACAATGGTGATGTGAAATACATAGAGTACTTGTCTCCACCACCAGCACCATGTACATTCCACATATGGTACATCACATGTGACAACAAGCACCTAAAAAGTCATCAAAATCAAAATCCACTTTATTTCGGTAGGAATATACCATAAAAGCATAATACAAAATATTTAAAAGAGAGAGAGAAAAAATAGAGTGAGGGATAAAACATAAAGGCATTAACTTTTAAATAAGGCTTTAAAATACAATAAAATTTAAGGTTTGAAGTTTAAGAGCAACGCAAAACACATATTAATTAGAATAAATGTACTGATATAGTCTGAAACTTGCAGTGTATACTATACAGTAGTACGTCAGCTAATGTGTACTACTAATAATGCGTTATGTCGCTTAAACTAAAAAATTGCATTGCCCACTGAAATTGACCATTTAAAGTTCCAAGCCTAAGATACCAAATGGATTCAAAAATTTTGCCACGGAGCATGCCAATAACACAGATGGGTCCGATTTGAGTGTCCTCAAGTCTGGTAAACAATTCCTAAAGCCCATAGATTTACATAAAGGGATGATCCAGCAGGCCCTCTGGTTGAAATATGTGGGGCATTGAAAAAGAATATGAACAACAGATTCTTCAATCCCACAACGCATTGGGCATAGCTTGGAGTTCTTAATGGAGTTGGGCCATTTGTAGGTAAAAGAGCATAGAGGAAGGGACCCTATTCTGAATCTAATGTACAAAGCACGTGCAAATGGAGAAAGTATAGCATCCATGTAATGCTCAAACTCGTAGTGGCATTTAGTTTGTAAAAAACTACCACTCATGGTAGAGGGAGAAACTTCTGTTAGGTGAGATGTTTGGATATTTAACCAGCACCTAAAAAGTCACATTGGCACTCCGAGGCACCTTGTAGCCCATGAGGAAGATAAGGATGATGTCAAACAGTGTTAAATATGCCCGGGTTCTTACCTGCTCCTCTGGTGAGCCATAGAATTGACCATACAGGGGAAGGACCTCCTCAACGAGCCTCTCCAGCTCCTCAGGAGAGAAGACAGGAGCCCTTTTACCTGCTTGGCCTGGCATGATTGCTCTTAGAGGCGGCACACAGCAGCTGAAGTAGTGCGGGCGTTAATGGCAGCAGTGTCAGAAGTCAAGTGAGTGATTTAGAAAAACGTGCATACATGTACGCAGTTATCACTGCTGCTGACCACAGCCATTGGTCCACGACCTTCACAGTCACCAGCGTTAGTCTATGACTATGTCCACCGTGGTTGAAACTGCCCACCACTTGGTCAACTTCCACCAGCGGCTGTGGGCAGTACCTAATGTACAGTGAACTAGGTCAGACATCTACCATTTTGGAGTATAGAACTACAGTGTTGGGCCCTATTAAATGGATCACAACATCAATGTATGGGTCTCATCATCTCAAACAATGAAAAGCAGTCTTGCTGTACTGGTTCTCCTGCACAATCACCAGAGTAGTGTGTCGCTGATCACAGATGGAATATTATGGCGGTGCACTGTCCACCACCGGTGACGGTATTTTTGGCGGCTGGAACAGACTATTTAATTTCGAAGGGCACATGAGGAGCAGATACTTTGTTAATGCCCAAATGCATGTTGTAGACATGTGTAGACAACCATGGGGCTCATATTTTGCCCTTGTGTAGTAGATAGCTTTGATGTGTAATGGGTGCAATGTTTTTCCAGTCAGTAATGTTTTATCACGTGAGTTTGGTCCTATTCCTAATGTATGTTGGTGTGGATACATTGGCTAATGCTCCAATTCATTTAATTTCACAAATATGTACTCTGGGAGAGGGAGGAGCCAACAAGCTCCACTATACCATTAATTGCCAGACCATCAAACAATGGAAGAACATCATATCATCAAATAATTCCATCTCAATAGGCAAACTATTGTGGATTTATGTTATCAGTTGGAGCCAGATCTGATGCCTGAAAACACGAATCCAACATGCATTTTACCCATTGTTAAAGTCAGGGCAGTATTACACTTCCTGGCCATGGGGCCCTTCCAATATACAGTGGCCATATCTGGTGGTATGTCACAACCCATGTTCAGTTGTGTGTTAAGAGATGTGCTGTCAGAAATGATGAAACACACTGACATCTATATCATGTTCATCAAAAGTGAGGATTTAGCCAATGTGAAGGCTGACTTCTATCATTCTGGTTGACTATCACATGTGGTTGGAGCCATTGATGGCACAAATATTGCCTTGGTGCCACCGTAGGCCAGTGAACAAGTCTATCGCAAGAGTAATCACTTCCATTATCTACCAAAGTGCAAGTTGTCTGCTTGTCAGATCTCTACATCTCAAACCATATGTGCTTGGTTTCCTGGTTCAGCCCGTGATTCCTATGTAGTGCACAACAGCACCATACCCCAGCTGATATCATAATTGCAACAGAAAGGGTCGGGCTGGTTGGTAAGTCACATGTGTCCTAATTTTGTGCGTGCAATGTCAGGTGCTACAATCATGAAGTGAGTGACTCATTGTGGCACTTATGTCTCATTCCAAAACAGGAGACTCAGCATTTCCAACTGTCCTCGGTTGTTGACATCGCTGAGGAATCCAACTACGCCAGGGGAAGTCTGCTTCAGTGAGGCCCATGAAAGAAAACAGCAGGCAGTGGAGCAGGCTTTTTGGCTCCTGAATGCCAGATTTTGCTGTCTGGACAAGACCGGGGGAGCCCTCCTCTACTCACCCAGGAAGGTGTGTCACATCACCATAGCATGCTGCATGCTCCATAACGTCCCCCAGCAGAGGAATATCCCTTGTATCCCAGTGGTCATGGAGCTTGTGGCGCCACCGGAGGAGAATCCTGAAATACCAAATGAAGATGATAGTGGTGAAGAGGAAGAAGATGACTTGCAAACGATCTTATCAACAGCTTCTTCTCATGAGTGTAAGTATGTAATGAGATGTCATGGCTCACTGTACCATGAACTGTAGTTGTGATAATGTGTGGAGGATATATTTTGGAAATAGGAAGTGGATGCGCAGGCAAAATCTACCAAAGGGTATTTGATGAGGAAGCTTTTGACACATTCACATTTTTCTATTGGACTTTGTTCTCCAGCCGTTTGCTATGTGACTTGTGTCATCTGTATGATTTCGTAACTATACTCTTTATTTTGTTCTTTGTTCAGGTACATTCACTATGAGATCTTCATTTGGGCATTTCAGAGTTGTGACATTGATAGGTATATTGTGCTGTTGGGACATAGAAAGTGGGCATGGATTGTTCCTGGGAATGTATTTCACAGTCTTTGGGTGTAGAAGACCAGTGTCAAAGCAGCTTGCACATTGAAGTACAGAAGACTCCATTGGACTGATTTGTTGTTGTGGCCATGATGCTTCATGTGTGTCATCATGTGGTGATTAAAATGTTGTTGTTGGCCAAAATCATGTAAGTTCCCCTTCTTATTGACTAAACACTCTTTTTGTCTAAACTGTTTGTAGCTGGTAATGTGTTTTCATCATTGTAGGCCAAGGTTCCTGTGGCACATCACTGACATTTGTTTGTGTGATACCACCAGATGCAGTGGCACTGGATTGTAAAGACCCTGTGATTAGGGATAGTTGTACTGTTATCTATCTGGGAATTATATTATATGAGGTGGGCTCTCTTTTGAGAGCTAGGGGCTATCGCTGCAGCTGATTACATCAACCATATTTTTGCCTATTTAACAGGTCAATTTCGGATATGTCTATTCCTACAATGTTCTGGAGGTCTGTACCAGTATATTTGTTGGCATGCACTGTATGATATGGTCATGTCTGAATTTCTATGTTTCTGACATCTTGACACCCAATGTGCTAAACAATGTAATCAAATCTCTTCAGAAACAAGACTCTTGGATGTGTGTGTGTTGGTGTGTAATGGGTGTAATCCTGAGCTGGACACATTTTGCATGCTCACATAATCGTACATATCTACATCGCTAAACTTGAAATTTAAGACAACATTATGTGACAGATTAATTTATTACAAATCTAATACAGAAAAAGAATTTGGAACAGAAAGAACCAAAAATGTACAGTGGAGGGGTCAGTCATGGTGAATGAATCCATTGGAGTAGATGCCACACCATTGGAAGTCAAAAGTCCAGGGTACTCCTCCCATTGGAACTGGAATGTGGTTCAGGGTCAGTCCATTGAGTTTATGTGTGAAACACAAAGGAGGACATTGACGAAGAGGTTTCTTGCTGGCAGTGGTGGGTGGCTTGCCATTCGTACCTCCTGGATTTTTGCATAGATGTCCCCCCCTTGCGAGGGGGGGGGGGGTCAGCTGCTGCAGAGGCAGCGGTGTCCAAGGGTGTTTTTGCCTCTGGCAGGCCTTCCCTTCCTGTGGCTGCCCCAGATGTACTTCGCCTTGAGTTATTTGGCCCACAGGAAGGGATGAATGTGTGTTGAAAAGCACTGCTCAGGGTTGGGTAGATGTCCGTCAGTACTCCTGTTAGCGTGCCTATGTTTGAATTATGGTTATCCATTTTTCATATCATGCCCCTCTGCAGCTGCTTCATTTCCCAGAGTTCAATTAACACCTCGCCCATCACACCTTGGCACCCCCGATAGAACCCCAAGACATGGCTGATGGTATCCTGGATGACAGCAGCCCCAGTGACCTCACTCTGCTGGCCCGTGGCAACCTTCCCACGCACCCTTTGCCCACGAGCCAGTGCCCTTGGCACAGGGTGCCCTCTCCAACTGGGTCCTGGACCCTCAATTTCAGGAGTGTTGGGATGCACCTCAGATTCCAGGACTGGGGACCGCAAGATGGTTGAAACAGTGTTAGGTACACAGATTGGATGGAGCGTTGTTGCCTGTGATGTTGATGTAACAGGACTGGGAGCTGTCGTTGTGGGCACATTGAGACTCACTGTTGCCATCTGACCAGGTTGTCCAGATGTGCCAGGACTGTCCACAAGTCCAGAAGTGTCATCATCACTGAGGGCTTCATTTGGGGGTTGAGTGTGAGTCTGGATGGTGGGCGAGGTCTGTGCAGGTGCTGTGCCAGCTCGACCTGTTGAGTAACAGGGTACATTGTTATTGGTTGAAGTGTGACATCTACCTCCAAAGGTTTTGTGTTACAGTAAGTAGAGACATGGGACATTCTTAAGTGGTATCTTAGCCTATTGTGCCATGTTACCATGGTTTAGGAGTATATGGCATGACATGTGTGAAGCTTGCCTGAACTATTAGACTAAAGCAGCTCAATAGGTTTGCTGATCAGTTGCACTTTGGATGAGGGAATAAAAATTACATCTTACAAACAGTGAAGCCAACACAGTGGAGAAGCAACATGTGCATTTGATCATGTGAAGGCCTATTTGAGTATGATACAGCCAAACATCTTTGTTGTATCTGTATTTGCAGTCATCATGTTTGAAATGCTGTGTCAATGTGTTTGCTGCTGCTACCAATCTGCTGATGCAGCCTATGACATTAGGAATACCTGGGGTGCAGACGTGGTAAAGTGTCATTCCTGTCCTGAATGGTTTAATCTTGGAATACAAGGTCTAAATGAATCTAGGAAGACAGACACTTCTCTGAGTTGAGCATGATCTATTTATTGCTCACTCCCAGGTGAGTAAACTTAATTTGAAAATTCACTGACAGGTGTACGTGGGCTGGTGGTTGGAGTTACAGAAACAGGGTTTCCTGGGAGTTGCAGTGAGGTCACTCCCTCTACTTCCCAACACTTAACAAATAGTATACTCCCAAGTGAGTAAACTTCATTTGAAAGTTCACTAACAGGTGTATTTGGGCAAGTAAACACTGGGCTGGCGGTTGGGGTTATAGAAACAGGGCTTATTGGGCTTTGCAGTCAGGTCAATCCCTCTACTTCCCAACACTTGACAATGGTATATTCTCAGGTCAGTAAACTTCATTAGAGAGTTCACTAACAGATGTAATAGGCCCATGAACATTGGGCTGGTGGTTAGAGTTACAGAAACGAGGATTATTGGGCTTTGCAGTTAGGTCAGCCCCTCTACTTCCCAACACTTAACAAATGGTATACTCCCAGGTGAGTAAACCTCATTTCAGAGTTCACTAACAGGTGTATTTGGGAAGTGAACACTGGGCTGGTGGTTGGGGTTACAGAAACAGGGCCTCCTGGGAGTTGCAGTTAGGTCACTCCAACTACTTCCCAACACTTGACAAATGGCATACGCCCAGGTGAGTGAAGGTCATTTCGAAATTCACTTACAGGTATATTTGGGCAAGGGAACACTGGGTTGGTGGTTGGAGTTAACAGAAACAGGGCCTCCTTGGAGTTGCAGTCAGGTCACTCCCTCTACTTCTCAACACTTGACAAGTTGTATACCCCCAGGTGAGTAAACTTCATTTGAGAGTTCAGTAATAATTGTATTTGGGCAAGTGGACACTGGGCTGGTGGTTGGAAGGATGGAATCAGGGTATCTTGGGAGCTGCAGTCAGGTCAGTCCCTCTACTTCACACACTAGACAAATGTTGGGTATTACATATCTGTTGCCAGGATGCATTTAGATTGGAACATACATTTACATGTTGGGGCATACCATGAGTCCTGGGATGACTTTCTGTTATTAAAACACTTACAGGCACCATTCCAACTTATGGCATGCAATGGGCCTTGGTAGCTGTGATTTTGGTCCAACAATACACATTGACAGTCTTACATCTCAGATACTCTCGGTATTGAATGTTGTTAAAGTCAATGAGCAACACAGTGACAAAAGCTGAGTTATAAGCATGCATGACATTGCAGTTTTGCAACAGGTTTTGTGTTGTAATTTATCAGACTCCTCTCCCTCAGTTATATCTGTCAAGCCCTCAGGATGCACGATGGCCAAGACCTTCTCCTCCCAGGGAAAGAGTTGGAATAGGGCACTGGGAGGGCCACAATCAGTCTTGTTGGCCTACATCTGTTGCCTGGAGGCCAGGGAATGCACCTTGCCCCTCAGGTGATTCCACCTCTTCCTAATGCCCTCCTTTGTGCGCAGGAAGGTATCTACAGCATTCACTCTGCCAATGATCCTTTGCCACAGTTCCATTTTTCTGCTGGGAGGAGTGTGCTGGACTTGGGTCCTAGACAATTGTGGCTCTACTCTTATGATTTCATCCACCAGGACTCTCAACTCATCCTCTGAAAAATGGGGATTTTTGAGACATGACATGGTAAGGAATTAAGTGGTTGTCCGGGAGTTACTTACAAATGGAAAGGAATGTGCGGAGCAAATGGAGAAAAGTGTGTGAAGGGGGTTTTAGGGATAGTGAAAAAGAAGGGGTGCCTTATCTCTCTCAACAAAATCATATCTTGGTTGCAGTGGAGATGTAAAGGATTATGGTTCATGAATGGGTGTGTTTTATAGTATGATTTACAGGTGTGTCCGCTGGCCACATGATTTTCAGCTGTGTTGTTTTTTAATTCATTCAAAAGGCACTTCTCTGTTGCTTTGCTGAACGTGTACTGCGGTGGTCAATTGCTATCTGCCACAAGGGGACTTCCACATGGACTGCGTGTTTGTAATTGGTTCAGCGGTTGGCTGCAGCGCAGATGGCGCTGAAGTATAGACCAATAAGATAACAGACCGCTGCTCCACTGGTGGTCAGCACCTTAGCTTGGTGGGTGGTGGTTCTGCCTGGATACATTGTAATACAGCGGTCTGGGGACTGCCGTTGCAGTGGTCTTTTTTGGACTGTCGCCTTGGCGGTCTATCCGCCAAACTTGTAATCAGGCCCTAATTCTTTTTCAGAACATTATTTTTCAATGTCTCATATTGAATTGTGTGTTACGGTCATTGATCTCCATGGCTCATGTGCTGTAGCTGTATTAATGGTTGATGTGTTTTCAGCCACACAAATACAAACTTAGGCTGGCTTTCTTCTAGTCAGGTGGGGTACCCTGGGTAGGACAACGGATATATGCTGGTGCAATCTATCGATGTACCGCATGGGATAAATGTGAATAAAAACAAATTTATTTTTAAAAGTGTGCAAATACTTACTCAACTCACTTTGACTCTAATATATTGGCAGTGCAAAGATGACATGACCCTAACGCAAGCAAGAAAAAAGCATTTGCAAGGCCAATAGGTGTGGCAGTGGCATGCTGGTGCAATGATTAAAACAGTTTACATTTTTTTAAATCAATTATAATGTCACAAAAATAAAATAAAACCTGCTCCACCACCATATGCTTGCAATAATATTTATAAATCAGTTCTGTTTATTAGAGTTACACATGTTGAGGTGGATCACTGACATAACATTAATTACACAAATATTGTGATACACAAATATGTCAAAAATATAGTTGACATAAATGTTGTTGTGAAAGCAATGTGAGGCCCCCCTCCCAATATTTACATTTACACAAATCAAATTATGTTATAACTCCAGTGAGTACTGTTAGCGAAGACACATCCTTGAATTTTAACACAAGTTTTGCAATGTCCAATCCAATCCAAAAGTTTATTGAAACAAATCTTCAAATCCCACGGCAACCATCCATGGAAATACACTCCAAGCCAGCCAACACGTGTTTCGTCATGGGAAACTCTTAAATCCCAAACGACTTCTTCAGGGCTTATAAACCCGAAATCCAACACAACAGAAAATCCTCCCCGCTTTTTTAGCTACTGTCACTAATATCACAGCTCAATATAATTTATCAACGCCTCAAGTTCAAGGCCCCGCTGTATGCACAATAGTTTGAAGTATAATTGTTTTCATCCGAGTACCATCAAAGCTAATCAGGTTGATGGCGGCGTTCACCTATTCAGAACGCTATTCTGCGACACTTAACATAATTTGATTTGTGTAAATGTAAATATTGGGAGGGGGGCCGCACATTGCTTTCACAATTGTTGGGTTTAGTTTAAACCTTGAAGGGATGGGTGTTTTCCCTTGTGTAGGCACCCCAAAATTATCATACTTTGGCCATCTTGTATCTTGAGCGCCCTTTTTTCCCCAGTATTACACCCCATCAATTGTACATAAATGTTGTTGCCCTATTTTCAGAATGATAAGGATACAAATATAAAAAATAAACTTTCACACTAATATTGTAAAAATAACACAAAAATATTGATTTTTACTATAAATGTGCATTTTACTATAGTGAATCGTAATATTTATACATTTTTTTGTGTTTTTGTAGTTTACTACTATAAAAAGTATATACTCATGTTTATATATATACATATATAAAACATAAAAAAGAATTGAAAAATCAAATGTAAAATATTAAATAAATTAAACAAAAATAAATAAGGACATTTTGCTAAACATTAAATAAAAATATGATATACATATACATATACATATACACAGAAAATATCAAACTAAACACATAGGGGGTCATTCTGACCTCGGCGGTAAAAGTCGCTTACCGCCGGCCAGAAGGCCGCCATAACACCGCCGCGGCCGCGGTAAACTGCCACGGTCAATCTGACCCGCAACTGGCAAACCGCCAAAAACCCGACATCCACAAAAGTCCGCCACACCAAAGGTCAGCGGGAAACTGCCGATGACCAAACCTCCACCGTCACGCCAACAGAAATACGCCCATGCCATTCCGACCCACAAATCCCCGCAGCGGTCTTTCAACCGCGGTATTCCATTGGCGGTACACACCGCCGCGGTCAAAATACACACACCTTTACAAAACACTACCACATTGGATAATTCAAAATACACACACCTGAGACACATACACACACCACTCCCACACACCCAATTAAATATAAAACACACACCCACATCACCCACAAACCCCTACAACCACAATTGCGAGTGAAGGACAGAGAGAGAGAGCACAGCATAGAGTACACCATCACACAGAGGCAAATCACAACATCACCCACACAATTTCCACGCACAAAACACCATACACCACCACACTCACCACACTCTACAACACATACACCACCCCTCACCTCATCCACACCACCCCATGGCACCCCAAAGACACCCCAGGTTCTCTGACGCAGAACTTAGGGTCATGGTGGAGGAAATAGTTTGTGTAGAGCCCCAGCTCTTCGGGGCACAGGTGCAGCACACCACCATTGCCAGGAAGATGGAGCTATGGAGCAGAATAGTGGACAGGGTCAATGCCGTGGGACAGCATCCACGCAATCGGGACGACATCAGGAAGCGGTGGAACGACCTACGGGGGAAGGTGCGTTCCATGGTATCAAGGCACAACATCGCGGTACAGCGGACTGGCGGCAGACCCCCACCTACTCCCCCAGAATTCACAGCATGGGAGGAGGAAGTCTTGCACATCCTGCATCCTCAGGGCCTCGCAGGAGTAGGCGGAGGAATGGACTCTGGTAAGTCAAATCTTCACTTCTCCATTCCCCCCACCCCACCTGCATGCCAAATCATACCCCCACCCTCACCCCCACTCCCATCACACCAACTCCTTGCAAATGGCTCACCATCACATCCCACCCATCCCAAAACCTAGCCCTGCGTGCGTCCCCAAAGCATGGACCCTCATCCCCAAAGCATGCCCACTGCACACACCCATCACCCCCACAAGCCACCGTCACAAAAGCCCCCACAAGGGAATGCCAGCACTGGGGGACACGGCCACCCACCCATTACACGAAATGCCACACACAGAAGCAATAACCATACTCTTATACCCCTGCAGGACCCGAACGCCACCACACCGCCACGGAGGGTCCAGAGATGTCCATCCCACCCCCAGAAGAGGCCCCCAGTTATGACAGCAGCTCTTTCTCCCTGGACCCTGATGACCAGCCCGGCCCATCGGGGACCTCGGGACAGTCGGTTCCCCACAGACAGCCACAGGCTACACCAGACCTAACCCCCTCTGGGAACACCAGCACAGCTCCCACCCAGCGGGCCCATGCCTCTGTCTCCAGGACACGTCAATCAGCGGTGTGTCCACCACTACAGGGCACCCAGGTTGACCCACCACCCCAACAACAACAGGGACCTGGGGGCAGTGGTAGTGGGCACACCGTCCAGGGGACAGAGGCCCAGGGAAACAGGGGAACTGGGAGGGCTGCTGTGCGACAGGGGGGGGACAGGCCCAGGGAACCGACTCTCCAAGAGGCCCTCTCCTCCATCATGGGAGCATACCACCACTCCCAGGAGACGATGGCTACGGTACTGGCCAGGTTCCAGGAGATCCAGGTCATGCAGGAGCAACAGTACATGGGGTTCAGAGAGGAACTGAGGAACATTAGTTCCGCAATGGGGACCATCGTCGTGGCCCTAACCCAGATAGTCACCACATTGCGGGACCATGTGGCACCACAAAGGGCCCCTGTCACTAGCCTGGACCAGGAACAGCCTACCACCTCCGCCGGCGCTAGTGGACAGGAGGCACCCACACAACGACAGGCCACCAGAACCCCACCTCCTGCAGAAGAAGAACCACCCCGCAAGCGGAACCTGAGATCTCACAAGAAGACAGAGTAGGATTGCAAGACCCCCGCCAGCAAACGATACCCCCTGATGTCATCCACCTGTCCCACATTGTCACCCTGTCCAACCTTGAACTGCCCCTGCTCCATCTTTCCACAGGCATATGGACAATGCACCTGTGCGACTGAGAACTGGACTCTGCCATGGACATTACTCCACCATCACCCATCCCCGTTTTACAATCATGTTCCTTAAATTTAGCACTTGAATTAAATCACTTCTTGCACTAAAAAAATCTGGAGTCTGCTTGTATTTTGAACCAATGTATTAGACATAACGGTGCCAAAATGTTCAGTTACATTGTGATGACAACATACCACTGTCACACAGCTGTAGTCCATGGGCAAACAAAGCAGAGGTCACGCAGTGGGGCCCACAGGCCTGAAAACGGAAGGGAAAGTGACAACTCAGTTAACAGGAACTGGGGGGGAACTCAGACAGTAGAGAGGCAGGAGACTTTAAGTAAATGTAAAATGGCGTGGTTGATTCGTACCTGTGTGCTACTGAAAATACTGTTGTATCACTGTGTCCCTGTTGTCTGTGTCGTCCCCATCGTCCTCCTCCTCTTCACTCTCCACAGGCTCCACAGCTGCTACAACACCACCATCTGGACCATCCTCCTGCAGGAAAGGCACCTGGCGTCGCAAAGCCAGGTTCTGAAGCATACAGCAGGCCACGATGATATGGCACATCTTCTTTGGTGAGTACATTAGGGATCCCCCTGTCATATGCAGGCACCTAAACCTGGCCTTCAGGAGGCCGAAGGTTCTTTCTATAATCCTCCTAGTTCGCCCATGGGCCTCATTGTAACGTTCCTCTGCTTTTGTCCTGGTATTCCTCACTGGGGTCAGTAGCCACGACAGGTTGGGGTAACCAGAGTCACCTATTAGCCACACACGGTGTCTCTGTAGCTGTTCCATCACATAAGGGATGCTGCTATTTCACATGATGTACGCATCATGCACTGACCCAGGGAACTTGGCATTTACATGGGAGATGTACTGGTCAGCCAAACAGACCACCTGGACATTCATGGAATGATAACTTTTTCTGTTCCTGTACACCTGTTCACTTTCTCTGGGGGGTACCAAAGCCACATGTGTCCCATCAATGGCACCAATGATGTTGGGAATATGTCCAAGGGCATAGAAATCACCCTTCACTGTAGGCAAATCCCCCACCTCAGGGAAAACTATGTATCTCCGCATGTGTTTGAGCAGGGCAGACAACACTCTGGACAAAACCTTAGAAAACATAGGCTGAGACATCCCTGATGATATGGCCACTGTTGTTTGGAATGATCCACTTGCCAAAAAATGGAGTACTGACAGAACCTGCACCAGAGGGGGAATCCCTGTGGGTTGGCGAATGGGGGACATCAGGTCTGGCTCCAGCTGGGCACACAGTTCCTGTATAGTGGCTCAGTCAAGTCTGTATGTAAGTATGACATGTCTTTCTTCCACTGTCGACAGGTCCACCAGCGGTCTGTACACGGGAGGATTCCTCCATCTCCTCGCAAGTCCCAGCGGACGGTGCCTAGGAAGGACAACATGGAGCACAGAGTCAATCAACCCACAGGTACGTAACCACAGCTTTCACATTACACGATTCGCTATGCATTGAATGGCTTGTATGAGTGGCAATGCAAGGCCTAGGCCTGTGTGACCCCATAGAAATTCAGCCATGTGGGCCCTTGAAATGGCGGCTGCCTGACCTGTGAAGTGTGACAATGGGATGTGAGGTCAATGAGCTGGCGTGGCACACCGTGGCGGTAGGCGGTCGAAGACCGCGGCGGAAAGCAGCATTGGTTAACAGTGAACCCTATGGGTCTCAGGAGCCAATGACGATGTGCGCCAGCTGTCGCGGTACGCACCGCCGCGGGCGTGACCGCCATTTTCTACTTGCTTAATCACTCGAGACCTGATCATCCACAGGAGAGGACCTATACTGCAAGTGCTGCTGTGAACTCGGTCTGGAAGAGACAATGGTTGCTGCGACTGGGGAAAGGGCCCCTGCCTTCACATCTGAGGAATTGGAGAAACTTGTTGATGGGGTCCTCCCCCAGTATGCGCTACTCTACGGTCCTCCAGACCAACAGGTAAGTACACTGGGAGCACGTAGTATGGGCTATGCCTGTGTTGAGTGGGGTGGATGTAAGATGGTGGGGAGGGGAGCGAATGAGGAGTGCAACGCACGACAGATGAGAGCATGTGCTACATGGCAAGGTTGGGGAGGGGGGGCCGCGCACATCGACCATGCAGAAAAGTGATGATATTTATTTTTCAACCCTGTACATGTCACATAGGTCAGCGCCCATCAGAAGATTGACATTTGGCGTGCCATCGCCAAGGACGTCCGGGCCCTGGGGGTCCACAACAGACGGGGCACCCACTGCCGCAAGAGGTGGGAGGACATCCGCCGCGGGAGCAGAAAGACCGCCGAGGCTCTGCTGAGGATGGCCTCCCAACGTAGGAGGGGTGCCAGTCGTCAATTGACCCCCCTGATGTCCCGGATCCTGGCGGTGGCCTACCCCGATTTGGATGGGCGCGTGAGGACATCACAGCAGACACAAGGGGGTGAGTATCAGCACATTCCGCTATATTAGCGCACAGTGGAGGCGTCTGGGTGGGGGAGGAGGGCTGTGGCTATCTCTAGGCCAGGGCGGTTTCTGTAGGCTAGGCCCCTCCGTTAGACATGGCCCTGTGCCCCCGCCCCCCACCTCTGTAGGGTGCTATCCATGGCCCGGGCTCACCTATGTGTGCATTTGTCCTCCATAGACTTGTAGGCCAAGTCACTATCATTGAGTAGTGTACCCCGAGTGCGCGGCGTAGTGCAGGGGGCTTCTGTGTCTGTCCTCTCCGCCAACGGTGCCGCCAATGCATGCACTCAACATGTCTTCCTTTCTTCTCCCCCCCCCTTTTTTGTGGTTTACCTGTTCATGTGTGCATTAGCATCATCAGGCGGAGGAGAAGTGGCATCGGCGCACGAGGGAGCTGCATCTCACATGGCCCCGGAGGGCCCTGCAACCGACTCCGAGTTTACCAGTGAGACGGAGGGTGAGGGGGCTCCACAACGGGGACCCGTGGAGACATCAGCGACACCGACACGTCCTCGGAAGGGAGCTCCCTTGTGGTGGCGGCAACATCCGTGCCCACCGCAACAACAGGTACAGCCGCCACCCAGCGCACCAGCTCCGCCCTCCCAGCAGCCCCTCAGCTTTCGCCCCGTGCCCGCTCGGCCAGGAAGCCGGCCATCTCCTTCGCCCCTGGCACCTCAGGTCCTGCCCCAGTTACCCCTGCTGCCCTCAGTGCGGAGAACATTGACCTCCTCCAGACGCTCATTGTTGGGCATTCTACCCTTTTGAATGCCATCCAGGGGGTAGAAAGGGAGGTGCATCGGAGCAATGCATACCTGGAGGGCATTCATTCGGGTGAGGCTGCCCATCAGCGATCGTTCAACGCTCTGGCCTCAGCACTGACGGCAGCAATTGTCCCTGTGTCTAGCCTCCCCCCTCCAACTTCCTCAACCCAGTCCCACTCCCCTGTTCCTCTGCCTATCCCAGACACACCTACAGACCAGCCTGCACACACATCAACACCCAAGGGCAGCTCATCCAGACATAAGCACCACAGATCACACAAGCATTCACCCAAGCAACATCCACATGCAGACACAGCAACACCCACTGCCTCCACTGTGTCCCCCTCCTCCTCGTCTCCCTCCTCCCTCCCTGTGACGTCTCCACTCACACCTGCATGCACACCACCATCAGCCAGTACGTCCATCACCACCACACCCACCAGAACAGTCCGCACACGTGCAGTCACCACCCCCACTACCATTTACACGTCCCCTGTGTCCTCACCCAGTGTGTCTGTCACCCCCTCTTCCAAACCACACAAACGCAGGCAGCCACCCACCCAACAGCCATCCACCTCACGACAGCCTCCGTCACAAGCACCTGCACCCAAAGACAGCACACTTGACTCTCCTACAACCACATCCTCTTCCTCCACTCCCATACCCACTACAACTACCCGTCCCTGTCTTTCGAAATTGATTTTCCTTTCCAACCTTGACCTCTTTCCAACAACTGACCCACCCCCTCCATCTCGTAAGACTCCAACCAGCACCTCAGCCACCACAAGCCCTGCACCTACTAGGACCATCGTTCAGGGCTATTGGAGTCCACCAGCTCCTAGGGCAGGAACATCGGCCAGCAGCAAGGGGACAGCCAGCCCACCCCCTGGGAAAAGAAGCAAAAAAGGGAAGGGCCAGCGCCACAGGCCTGAGACGGCTGCCCCCAAGGACACCAGCCTTGCACCGTCACCTGGCCCATCCACCAAGGGAGGCAAGGGCCCCAGAGATTCTTCCAAGGAGGGCAAGGGCCCCAGAGATTCTTCCAAGGGAGGCAAGGGCCCCAGAGATTCTTCCAAGGAGGGCAAGGGCAGCAAGGCGAAGAAGTCCGGCAGCAGGCGAGCTGCCCAGGAGGGCCCCACCAGCCCCATTTGGGGTGTGACGGAGGACACCCAGGGGCCCAGGAGTCCAGCACAGGAGGGCCCCGCAAGCGATAGGACGGATGGCGACTGAGCGGGAATGATTGCCCAGAGCTAGTTCCCTAGGAACACAAGACAAGCACCGCTGAACAGGGCCCGCCGTGAAAAGCACCGCTGAACAGGGCCCCGCCGTGAGAAGCACCGCTGAACAGGGCCCCGCCGAGAGAAGCACCGCTGAACAGGGCCCCGCCGTGAGAAGCACCGCTGAACAGGGCCCCGCCGTGAGAAGCACCGCTGAACAGGGCCCCGCCGTGAGAAGCACCGCTCCGCTGGGCCCCGCCGTCTCTGCACCGCTCCGCTGGGCCCTTCCTGTCAAGCACCGCTTCGCTGGGCCCTTCCTGTCAAGCACCGCTCCGCTGGGCCCCGCCGTCTCTGCACCGCTCCGCTGGGCCCTTCCTGTCAAGCACCGCCCCGCTGGGCCCTTCCTGTCAAGCACCGCCCCGCTGGGCCCTTCATCTCAAGCACCGCTCCGCTGGGCCCTTCCTGTCAAGCACCGCTCCGCTGGGCCCCGCCGTCTCTGCACCGCTCCGCTGGGCCCTTCCTGTCAAGCACCGCTCCGCTGGGCCCTTCATCTCAAGCACCGCTCCGCTGGGCCCTTCCTGTCAAGCACCGCTCCGCTGGGCCCCGCCGTCTCTGCACCGCTCCGCTGGGCCCTTCATCTCAAGCACCGCTCCGCTGGGCCCTTCCTGTCAAGCACCACTCCGCTGGGCCCTTCATCTCAAGCACCGCTCCGCTGGGCCCTTCCTGTCAAGCACCGCTCCGCTGGGCCCTTCATCTCAAACACCGCTCCGCTGGGCCCTTCATCTCAAACACCGCTCCGCTGGGCCCCGCCGTCTCTGCACCGCTCCGCTGGGCCCTTCATCTCAAGCACCGCTCCGCTGGGCCCTTCCTGTCAGGCACCGCTCCGCTGGGCCCCTTCATCTCAAGCACCGCTCCGCTGGGCCCTTCCTGTCAGGCACCGCTCCGCTGGGCCCTTCATCTCAAGCACCTCTCCGCTGGGCCCTTCCTGTCAAGCACCGCTCCGCTGGGCCCCGCCGTCTCTGCACCGCTCCGCTGGGCCCTTCCTGTCAAGCACCGCTCCGCTGGGCCCTTCCTGTCAAGCACCGCTGTGCTGGGCCCTTCATCTCAAGCACCGCTCCGGTGGGCCCTTCCTGTCAAGCACCGCTCCGCTGGGCCCTGCCGTCTCTGCACCGCTCCGCTGGGCCCTTCCTGTCAAGCACCGCTCCGCTGGGCCCTTCATCTCAAGCACCGCTCCGCTGGGCCCTTCCTGTCAAGCACCGCTCCGCTGGGCCCCGCCGTCTCTGCACCGCTCCGCTGGGCCCTTCATCTCAAGCACCGCTCCGCTGGGCCCTTCCTGTCAAGCACCGCTCCGCTGGGCCCCGCCGTCTCTGCACCGCTCCGCTGGGCCCTTCCTGTCAAGCACCGCTCCGCTGGGCCCTTCATCTCAAGCACCGCTCCGCTGGGCCCTTCCTGTCAAGCACCGCTCCGCTGGGCCCCGCCGTCTCTGCACCGCTCCGCTGGGCCCTTCATCTCAAGCACCGCTCCGCTGGGCCCTTCCTGTCAAGCACCACTCCGCTGGGCCCTTCATCTCAAGCACCGCTCCGCTGGGCCCTTCCTGTCAAGCACCGCTCCGCTGGGCCCTTCATCTCAAACACCGCTCCGCTGGGCCCTTCATCTCAAACACCGCTCCGCTGGGCCCCGCCGTCTCTGCACCGCTCCGCTGGGCCCTTCATCTCAAGCACCGCTCCGCTGGGCCCTTCCTGTCAGGCACCGCTCCGCTGGGCCCCTTCATCTCAAGCACCGCTCCGCTGGGCCCTTCCTGTCAGGCACCGCTCCGCTGGGCCCTTCATCTCAAGCACCTCTCCGCTGGGCCCTTCCTGTCAAGCACCGCTCCGCTGGGCCCCGCCGTCTCTGCACCGCTCCGCTGGGCCCTTCCTGTCAAGCACCGCTCCGCTGGGCCCTTCCTGTCAAGCACCGCTGTGCTGGGCCCTTCATCTCAAGCACCGCTCCGCTGGGCCCTGCCGTCTCTGCACCGCTCCGCTGGGCCCTTCCTGTCAAGCACCGCTCCGCTGGGCCCTTCATCTCAAGCACCGCTCCGCTGGGCCCTTCCTGTCAAGCACCGCTCCGCTGGGCCCCGCCGTCTCTGCACCGCTCCGCTGGGCCCTTCATCTCAAGCACCGCTCCGCTGGGCCCTTCCTGTCAGGCACCACTCCGCTGGGCCCTTCATCTCAAGCACAGCTCCGCTGGGCCCTTCCTGTCAAGCACCGCTCCGCTGGGCCCTTCATCTCAAACACCGCTCCGCTGGGCCCTTCATCTCAAACACCGCTGGCCCATTGGCAGGGCCGGATCTGTGTCGGGCAGGGCTTCACGAGGCACTCTGGGCACCATGCCTCCTCCATAACCAGTGGAGTCTGTAATCCACCAGATGGACTGTGGCTTTGCACTCCGCAGGATGGTACAGTGGGCAACCCACCCACTGTAGAGACTTGTGAGACTGTGGCTTTGCACTCCCCAGGATGGTACAGTGGGCAATCCACCCACTGAAAAGACTTGTGAGACTGTGGCTTTGCACTCCCCAGGATGGTACAGTGGGCATGGAGGCCCCTCGTGGATCTGGCGTCGTGGACTCATGTGGCTGAGGTGCCCCCCCCTTCCCTTCCCCCTGAGGTGCCTGTGGTTTTATTATCTGATGCCCCAGCAGTGTTCTCTCCAATGGAATCGGGTCTCGTGTGTGGGCTTTGCCCATGTGTTTATGCACATTGGCCCACGAACAATGGCATGTAGCCAATATGTGCCGGACTTTTGGACTATGTATACATTGTTCATGTTGTGATTTATATGTTTCAAAAATCTCATATTTCACTTAAGTTCAAATATGCTTTAATATACCTCTATTTTAATGATCATTTTATTTTGTCTTTGAATTATTCCGGGGGGTTTGGGGGGTGTAAATCTGTCTTGTTGCTCTGCATTGGTGTGTGGGGATTTGGGGGGGGGGGGGGTGTTGTGTATGTGTGTGCCCGTAATCTTTTCTCCTCCCCTCTCCCCTGTGTCGTAGGTGCAGTACTCACCGTTGTCTCCTGCGGCGGCGTTCGTGCTCCTGGTAGAGGAGCAGGTAGACAATCGCTGGTAGGATGTTTAATTCGGGTTCCATGCTGTCCAGATTCCTCGTGGAGTGTATAGAGGTGAGCGTTTTCCCGTTCGTGGTCTGTTTCCGCTGTGTTTTTATCGGCAGGGCTCCCGCCCCGGAAAAGGTGGCGGATTGGTGGGTCGTGATAGGGTGGGCGGTACATTGTCTGCCGCCTGTCTGTTGGCGGTGACCGCCGCGCTGTTTGTTTGCCCCGCCGTGGCGGTCGGAGTGTTAAAGTGGTGGCCTGCGTTGGCGATTCCCGCCAGGGTCAGAATTCCATTTTTTTTAACGCCTGCCTTTTGGCGGGTTGGCCGCCGCTTTAACACCGACCGCCAGGGTCGGAATGAGGGCCATAATGTTATTATATAACAAACAATATTAAAAAGTAGTAAAGTCTGTGAAAAATGGATGTTCTATTTCCACTTCATTGTGTACAACAGTAGGGGAAACGCTGAAATCCAAAGAGGTAAAATTTGCTGTTCCCGCTCAAGTCTGTGCAAGTAGGGAAAGCGTTGGTTTCAGAAAAGATCAAATTTATTTTTCCCACTCCAGTCTGTGCAACAGTAGGGAAAGTGTTGGACTTTCGAGAGGTAAAAGTTACTGTTTCCACTCCAGTCTGTGCAATGTTAGGGAAAGCTTTGGATTCCAGAGGGTTGAAATTTACTATTCCCACTCCAGTCTGTGCAAAAGAAAAGAAAGTAGTTCACTTCAAACACATAACATACTTTATTAACTCCATTATTCACCTAAACTATGAATCTGTGAAAATAAAAATGTGAAAACATGCATTTAAAAAACATTTTACATTGTTATTAAAAATTAATATGAAATATTAGACTGTTATTAATTGACTATTTAATTGAATTCCCACACTTTACTCCAGCATACGTACCAGCCCAGAAGTAAAATATAATTAACATAAAAAAGTATTAAAAAATAGCATATAAAATAATTAATAAAATAATTATTGGTAAAAGAATAATCAATTGTTAGTTAATTATTACTTTAAAAAACTTCCCACCCTATTTCAAACACAAACAACCTGCAACTAATATAGAACATTAAAAATATACATTTTAAATAATTTCCATAATTATAAGTCAATTTAATATTTTAATAAAAATTAATAATTAATGATTACTTAACTTCCTGCCCATACCCCATATACCCAACAATGTGCACCTAAAATATAACTTAGAAAAATATATAATAAATACATAATTAACAATTAATGATCAATTAATTAGTTTTAAAAAATCAAAATGAATAAATAATCATTAATCAATTAATATTTAATTAACTCCCAACCCTATACCCCTAAAATCCAACAACACACACCTAAAATATAACAAAAATATAATAATTGGACAATTACATAATTAGCAGTTAAATAATTAAGTGATAATTAATTAATTATTAACCAGTTAATAATTAATTAACTTCTCACCCTATACCCTACAAACCCAACAATCCAAACCTAATATATAATTAAAAATATAATTACACAATGTGCATAATTAATTATCAATTAAGTAATTAAGATGGATTAAAATAATTGTTCATTAATAATACTTGATTTACTTCCCATCCTGTACTATTGCAAACCTCACAATACCCTGTGATACTATATATTATAAATTATAAATTATAAATTACTTAAAATGACAATTTATATGTAAAATTATTAACAATCATACAAACAATATATAACATACAATTGAAATATGAACTAAAACATAAAGATAATTAAAAAATATACTATGTATATCCATAATATTGAAAACAATATTAACACAGATATAATTGAAAACTATCTTACCTAAAAACAATATTCTTGTCAACAATATTTCAGCTTCACAATACTTTTGTGTCACGATATTAAAAACTCAATATTTAGATAGCTCGATATTTATAATCCAATATTTTGCCCAAACACCATTGAGGCAATCATCTTACACAGCTTCTGCCTACAACCTTTGAGCCAGCAGTGTGATGTAATACCAAACTGGTAACAAAACCCAACTTTTATCCCTGCAAACTCCCCCCTTCCCCTTTCACTCTTGCAAAAGTATAACACATGACGGGCGCTATGACATACAGTTGGCAAACCGCGGCTAAGGTTGGAGTGTGTCCTGTGCTCTGTGTGGTGTCTCTATGTGTCATTGGACAATATCTGAGGGTGGCGTCAAGGTTGGGATCAAGTGTAGTCGTTTAAGATAGTTCAGAAAGGTCTGCTCATTAAAATGTGTAGATAAGTTGTTAATAAATGGGGCCCACAGCTCCCGATAGGTGTCTAGCTTAAGTTCCGCTGCAAGTGCCAGTCTTTCCATCCCTAGTATGAATCGGAGTTTATGTAGCCGTGCTGTGTGTCTGGGATTCTGGCAGTACCCTATAGTTAAAGTATAGCCTGATTGGTAACTTTTAAGGCAAAAGAGATGTGCCACCCTCGCATCAACTTTAGGGAGTAGGTCAGCGGATTAGAAGCACCAGTCTGCTTTATGTAGGGAGCCTCAAGATTTGATTGTTGAAGGTACTCTCTCAGTGTCATTGAGTATTTTCCCCCAATAGTGAACAAGCTTTGGGCAGTGCCAAAGCACGTTCAGTAGGGCGACAGTTCCGCCACAGCCCCTCCAGTATTCCCCTGTGCACCATGGACACCATTTTTGTATATGGCAGGAGTTAGGTACCAGTACAAGGCTATTTTGTAAGCTACTTTTGTGCTAGCCATATTGTGTACTGTGTGTACTCGATAGTAGATGTTTTTCCATTTTTTGTGCATGAGTATTCTTCCCATCTTCTCTGCCCTGCAGTCTTGTCGGGGCAGTTGCCATGACAACACATAAACCCCAGTAATGAGGCATCTGCCGTCCTACTTAAGAAATATCCATTTCTCAAAGGGTGTCAGAGGTCACTCAGCATGTGATCTGATGGAATGGTGTGTCACCCAGTGTCGGACTTGTAAGTACTGGATGTGATCTGCCTCCCCCAGCGCCCCTAGTCTATTTTCATGCGGTCAAACAAAATTATTCTATGGGCATCAAATAGACAACCTATACATTTGCAACCCCTTCCTCCCATCTGTAAAAGCTCTCACCCTGTAGGCCCAGATTGTGAAATCTGGGTTGGCTGCTATGGAGGTCAATGGGGAAGAAGCGAGGTCAGCCCTGCTTGATTCGCCACTTCATCTCATACTTTGAGGGTAGAGGCCGGTTAGATCCCCAGATATGGGATGGCTGAACCAGTCCCAGGCAATGTGAAATGCGGTGCAAAGGTGCTCTTCATGGAGCGGGGGAACTGGAAGGTTAATTATTTAGGATTTTTAGAGATTGACCTCGAAACAGATAGTGCCGCATTTTGGTGACGTTCCGCCACTGAGGCTGGCATCAGCTCATTGAGTTCTATGATAACATCATCAGCACATAGGGCGATAGTGTGCATTATCCTGCCAAAGGGAATTCCTGTGATGTAGGTGGTCGTTCGCAAACTGCGGGCCAGTGGCTCCATGTAAAGGGCAAAAGGGAGTGGGGAAAGCAGGCAGCCCTGCCGCGTTCCCCTCTCAATGGGAAAGGGGCTTGATAGCACCCTGTTTACCATCACTGTGGACCAGGGGGAACTGTAGACACGCTTGGATAAATTTACAAGAAGCTGATGCACCACTTTTCATGCTATTGCAGCAAAATGCAAGGAGGCCCATAGGTTTCTATGGCTGCGTTATTTTAACGCCTGCTTTGAGCAGGCGTTAAAAAGGATGCCAAAAATGGCGAAGTGAAATCTTGTAGATTTCACTTCACCATTTTTGCAGGCCTCAGAGTGCCGGAACGCCCCCATTGCATACATTATGCCTGGCGCAAGGGGTGCAAAGTAATACGACACAGAAAAAAGCCTTCCTAACGCCACAAAAGCCTCTCTACGTATCTATATTAAGTATGATGTTTTTTGGAAAATAAAAGTCTGGCACAGGAGTATAAATATTAAGGCCATAGAGTAATTTTTTGCACGGGAACGCCTACCTTGCATCTCATTAAGGCAAGGTAGGTCTCCACTTCCAAAAAATGACTTTAACTCCATAAATTTGGCGCCAAACGGGTCTAGCATCAAAGTAGAACTATGGAGTTAGTTTTGCACCGAATTAGAGTAAAAACAATGACGCTAATTTGGTGCAAACAGAGTATGAATATGCCCCATAGTGTGCTGGCCCATTTACCGGAGCTATTTGCTTTGGTAGGTGGAAGCAAAATGTAAATTACATTTCAACAGACCTCTAGGTGAAGCATGCTGATCAAAAGCCTCTCTATGTATCTATATTAAGTATGATGTTTTTTGGAAAACAATAGTCTGGCAAGACAGCTAAGGTCTCAAAGGCCAGATCGGAAAATGAACCCCCATTCTCTAGTTTAGTAGTGCAAACTACAACAATAGTGAAATGGACACTCGTTTTGCTAGGGCGTGATACCACTGCACCTGATGGACAATTCAAAGCTGCACTAATGCAATAATACTAGGAAAATGTGCTATGTGTTATACAGGATATACACTGATTGTAGGCTAGCTGGTTGTCATGCATCCACGGCAGGTTGAAAGTTCCTAGTTTTGCATGTGCAGTTCACAGTGCCACAGTACCACATAGCCAAGACCTTGTTGGGCAACACCATCCCAAAAACAAGATAGATTCATTTGTCTTTGCCAGTGCTTTTGGCTGATGGTGTTCAGCATCGGCAAAAAGGGGAAAAAAATGGTTATAGCTGAAGCTGAATAGCATAGAATAAAGAACCTAGCACAATGTTGTAGAAACTCATTTGTGTTACTAAAGGCCTCACATTACAACCCTGGCAGGCGAACCCACCAGGGGACTGCCGTCTCCGCCAGGAACATGGTTCCCGATGGGTCGACTGCAGCCCAGCACCACCTTGCTGATTACAACCCCACTTTCCACCAGGCTCTCCATGGGAGTCACTCTGACATAGAAAGGCTGGCAGAAAGCCAGAGCTCGGGGCCACAGGGAGGCCCCTTCCCTGCCAAATGAGCAGTGAAGGGGTCCCCCTGCCCAGCACCATCAGAATGTGCACTGTCTGCTGGGGTGTTACAGTGCTGGGGTGGTATGGTATTGGCCTCAGCTACTTCAAGGGAGCCGGGGCCAATACTGTAGCACTGTTCCTGTTGGGCAGCCCGGTGGGAACCTCATTATGCAATGTTCCCGCCTGTCAACCCGATGGAAACATTGTAATAAGGGATGGGGGGACTCCACAGTCAAGAGGGTGGTGTCCTCCCCCAGAGTTTGGCGGTCGGCTTGTTTAACTGCCAAATTCATAATAAGACCCTACGTATGCATGCTCACACCTCAGGATGCCGCAGCCAGTTTAGTTTTTTTATTTTTTTATTTTATGATAGCACAGGCACATCTTAGAGCTCTAAATAAAAAAAAATGTAAGAAAGCACACTTGCAGAAAGGAGCGGCACAATAGCAAATTGCAGCTGCTGAAACTTTGTATATAGTCACAAAATGAAGTAATGGAAAAATGGGGAGCGGAAGGGAGCAAATGAGGAGCAGGAGGGTGGGAAAGCATAGAAGTGCAACTGACAAGCAGCGGCCTGGAGGGGGTGTAAAAGAACACCAAACAAGCAGGAGGGGGGTGAGACCAACAACAAACTCTGGAGTGGGAAATCAACACAGAGAATACAGAAGGCAAAGGTATGAAGGGGAAAACAGCTCAAGGGAGGGAGCAGAAAATATATACAAATTATAACATTAGTTCTCTGAATGCACGCTGTAGAAGGATAGAAGTCATCCAATCAAAAGTACAATAAAGAAGCTATGCTTGAGGGACAAGATGTCTCTGATCATAGCTGACAGGTCACACTCTTTGTAAGCACTGCTGCACTGTCCCATAACATCAAGTGGTATCCTGACTGAGGCAAACCGACCAAATGGGAAAAGGTATGTGCCAGATAGCAAATGTAGTCCTGTAGAGATTGGTGGCCAATGACGTTGGAAAACATGTGGCCAGATACAAGTAAGGGTTCTGAACTCTTTTCTTGAAACTGCACGGCCACAAGATGATGCCCCCTGATGGAGATGGGACTGGCAGCTCCCTGTGAGATGGCATCTGCCTTCAGAAACAGCGGCACAGATAGGAGCAATTGCAGCTAGCATCGTCTGCAATTATCACAGGAAACAGGAATCCAAATGTGGGCTGCAGATAAACACCAGTAGGATTTCTCCTCTGGTACCCCAAGGGAACTAGACTTCAACAGTGAAGTCTATCAGGAGGTGGTGGCAGCCCTGTAGTTTGATATAAGATGCATATGTCAAGAAGACAGCGGATTAGTGGTGGAGGGTTTTTCTAGCCCACCCCCCCATTCACTCTTTGGAATTGAGACCACTGGCTTGGTGGTGTGCGGGGGACTCATGATGGCCGGTTGTGTTAACCTTTACCCTGTAGGAAGCAGCCTACAGTGGAAGTTGTGCTTGGAGAAGAGGATGAATAAGATACATGGTGGAGAGGAGGCAGATCGCTGTCAGGCATCAGAGACTGCCCCATTGAGTACCAGCTACCTCACAGTGAGGAGAAACATTGCCTGACTCACTGGAGACTGGGGCCCCATGTCCACTGGTGAGCTTGAAGAATCTGGGGGAAATGTATCTGCCCAGAGGCCCCAATCCACATGACTGGTATGTGTGCACACCACTGCGCACATGAGAACACACAAACATCCATGAAATACTGTTGACCACAGTCAAAAGACAGGCTAATACAAAATGAGAAGAAACTCCCAAGCTCAGGCTCATGAAGTGGTAGAAAGGAGGGGTGACCCTAGTGAACCTCCTGACTAAGACCTAACACAGAGCGGAGCAGTCTGACACTTAGAGCCGAATTACGAGTCTGGCGGTCACCAGACCACCAGACTTGCGGTGGCGGCCTGGACTGCTGCGGCTTTGTCTGTCTGACTGTCAAATTAAGAGTTTGGTGGTCGGACCACCATCTCTGCCAGGATCAGTGATCCTGACAGGATGACGGCAGTCATGATTACAACCTTGTTCTGCGTCAGCCTTTTTATGGTGGTCTGACCACCATGAAAAGGCTGGTGGGGAACAAGTGCAGGGGGCCACGGTGGGGGCTGCACTTCCATGCCAATGGCATGGTGTGACAACATTGCCTCCGGTTCAATTATGAGCCGGGAACAATGCTGCCGCACCTTTCCCACTGGGCTGACTGGCAGAAACCTTGGTTTCTGCCAGTCAGCCCAGTGGGAAAGTTGTACTGGGGCCAGTGGCGAGACCGCCAGCACTGTGGCAGTCTCCTCATCGGAAGTTTGGCGTACAGATGTTTCCATCCACCAAACTCCTAATGACCCCTTAGACACAACTAGATTGCTTTTTATCAGCATTACAAGGTTCTAGAGCAGATTAGAAATGAAATCAACACCATAGCCCTAGACGTGGTTCTGGTGTTAACAGAAATAAAACCAAAGGTGGATTCACAGAAAGAAATGGCAGATATGCAAGAGAGGATAAAATTACTAGAATTCAGGGCCGAAAATGCTGAAGGCCGTACACTGACAACTGGCTTTGCAGCACTGTTCTTCTGAGTAGCCTGACCAAATTTTTCATAGTGGAAAAGGCTCGTAGGGCACTGGTTCCACCCACTCCACCTGGGGCAACATTTTTAGGTCCATCATCGCTAAACTACAGCATTATTGATATCAGGACAAGTTTTTGGAACACGCTCCCACTAACAGACCCTACACGACTTATGACATGACACTGTGCTGATATTTCCTGGTTATGTGGCTGCAATACAGTCCCGGAGCTGCACGTTCTTGGACATAAAGAGAAGGCTGTAACATTCAGTTGTTCCCAGGCATACTTAAGGTTAATCACGAGGGCCAGACATACTTCTTTACAGAGATCTTGGCAGTGTGGGACTGGCTGGTGCAAACAGAAAACAACCAGGAATGAGACGAGAAACCTGGAACAGGATTCCTAAACACTGGAGAATAGCTAGGAGATGGAGAGGGTATCTGACTTGCCTTAGCAGGATACTGGTTGTCTGAGCAGTGTTATTGTCTACAGATAGAGCCATGAGAAGCCCCACCAATGTTCAGTGGCTCTGCTGAAGCCAGCCATCATTTCCTCCTACTCTCTTCAGTCCATGCTGGATCCTCCTCTCCATATTCTATCATTTTATTAAATCTTGCTCAATCAGTGTAGGAAAGTACCATCTTGCATGGCATGCTACCCCATATTTCACTGTATATATGTTGTTTTAGTCTATATGTCACTGGGACCCTGCCAGACAGGGCCCCAGTGCTCATAAGTATGTGCCCTGTATGTGTTCCCTGTGTGATGCCTAACTGTCTCACTGAGGCTCTTCTAACCAGAACCTCAGTGGTTATGCTCTCTCTGCTTTCCAAATTTGTCACTAACAGACTAGTGACTAAATTTACCAATTCACATTGGCATACTGGTACACCCATATAATCCCCTAGTATATGGTACTGAGGTACCTAGGGTATTGGGGTTCCAGGAGATCCCTATGGGCTGCAGCATTTCTTTTGCCACCCATAGGGAGCTCTGACAATTCTTACACAGGCCTGCCACTGCAGCCTGCGTGAAATAACGTCCACGTTATTTCACAGCCATTTACCACTGCACTTAAGTAACTTATAAGTCACCTATATGTCTAACCTTCACCTGGTGAAGATTGGTTGCAAAGTTACTTAGTGTGTGGGCACCCTGGCACTAGCCAAGGTGCCTCCACATTGGACTTTGTGAGTGCGGGGACACCATTACACGTGTGCACTGTACATAGGTCACTACCTATGCACAGCGTCACAATGGTAACTCCGAACATGGCCATGTCACATGTCTAAGATCATGGAACTGTCACCCCAATGCCATTGTGGCATTGGGGGGACAATTCCATGATCCCCTGGGTCTCTAGGACAGAACCAGGGTACTGCCAAACTGCTTTCCAGGGTCTCCACTGCAGCTGATGCTGCTGCCAACCCCTCAGACAGGTTTCTGCCCTCCTGGGGTCCAAGCAGCCCTGGCCCAGGAAGGCAGAACAAAGGACTTCATCTGAGAGAGGGTGTAACACCCTCTCCCTTTGGAAATAGGTGTGAAGGCTGGGGAGGAGTAGCCTCCCCCAGCCTCTGGAAATGCTTTGATGGGCACAGATGGTGCCCATCTCTGCATAAGCCAGTCTACACCGGTTTAGGGATCCCCCAGCCCTGCTCTGGCACGAAACTGGATTAAGGAAAGGGGAGAGACCACTCCCCTGACCTGCACCTCCCCGGGGAGGTGCCCAGAGCTCCTCCAGTGTGTTCCAGACCTCTGCCATCTTGGAAACAGAGGTGTCTGTGGCACACTGGACTGCTCTGAGTGGCCAGTGCCAGCAGGTGACGTCAGAGGCTCCTTCTGACAGGCTCTTACCTCTCTTGGTAGCCAATCCTCCTTCCTAGATAGCCAAACCTCCTTTTATGGCTATTTAGGGTCTCTGCTTTGGGAATCTCACCAGATAACGAATGCAAGAGCTCATCAGAGTTCCTCTGCATCTCCCTCTTCACCTTCTGCCAAAGGATCGACCGCTGACTGCTAAGGACGCCTGCAAAACCGCAACAAAGTAGCAAGATGACTACTAGCAACCTTGTATCGCTTCATCCTGCCGGCTTTCTCGACTGTTTCCAGGTGGTGCATGCTCTGGGGGTAGCCTGCCTCCTCTCTGCACCAGGAGCTCTGAAGAAATCTCCCGTGGGTCAACGGAATCTTCCCCCTGCAACCGCAGGCACCAAAAGACTGTATCACTGGTCCTCTGGGTCCCCTCTCAGCACAATGAGCGTGGTCCCTGGAACTCAGCAACTCTGTCCAAGTGACTCCCACAGTCCAGTGACTCTTCGGTCCAAGTTTGGTGGAGGTAAGTCCTTGCCTCCCCACGCTAGACTGCATTGCTGGGTACAGAGTGATTTGCAGCTGCTCCGGCTCCTGTGCACTCTTCCAGGATTTCCTTCGTGCACAGCCAAGCCTCCCCAACACTCCTTCCTGCAGTGCACAACCTTCTGAATTGTCCTACGGAGTCGTGGGACTCCCTTTTGTGACTTAGGGTGGACTCTGATTCACTTTTCTTCCAAGTGCCTGTTCAGGTACTTCTGCGGGTGATGCCTGCTTTTGTGAGGGCTCCCTGAATTGCTGGGCACCCCCTCTGTCTCCTCCTCCAAATGACGACATCCTGGTCCCTTCTGGGCTACAGCAGCACCCAAAAACCTCTACCGCAACCCTTGCAGCTAGCAAGGCTTGTTTGCGGTCTTTCTGCGTGGAAACACCTCTGCAAGCTTCATCACGACGTGAGACACCCATCCTCCAAAGGAGAAGTTCCTAGTCCTCTTCTTTCTTGCAGAACTCCAAGCTTCTTCCAACCTGTGGCAGCTTCCTTGCACCCTCAGCTGGCATTTCCTGGGCTCCTGCCCACTCTCGACACTGTCGCAACTATTGGACTTGGTCCCCTTGTCTTACAGGTACTGAGGTCCAGAAATCCACTGTTGTTGCATTGCTGGTGTTTGTTCTTCCTGCAGAATACCCCTATCACGACTTCTGTGCTCTCTGGGGGTAGGAGGTGCACTTTACACCTGCCTTTCAGGGTCTTGGGGTGGGCTATTTGTCTAACCCTCCCTGTTTTCTTACAGTCCCAGCGACCCTCTACAAGCTCACATAGGTTTGGGGTCCATTCGTGGTTCGCATTCCACTTTTGGAGTATATGGTTTGTGTTGCCCCTATACCTATGTGCTCCTATTGCAATCTACTGTAATTCTATACTGTTTACATTACTTTTCTTGCTATAACTTACCTAATTTTGGTTTGTGTACATATATCTTGTGTATATAACTTATCCTCATTCTGAGGATACTCACTGAGATACTTTTGGCATATTGTCATAAAAATAAAGTACCTTTATTTTTAGTACTTCTGTGTATTGTGTTTTCTTATGATATTGTGCATATGACACCAGTGGTATAGTAGGAGCTTTACATGTCTCCTAGTTCAGCCTAAGCTGCATTGCCATAGCTACCTTCTATCAGCCTAAGCTGCTAGAAACACCTCTTCTACACTAATAAGGGATAACTGGACCTGGCACAAGGTGTAAGTACCTCTGGTACCCACTACTAGCCAGGCCAGCCTCCTACAATCAGTCCTCAATATCTGGTTCTGCCCTTTTCTGAATACCAATCTCTGCTGGATCAGATGGCCATTTGGCCCCTCAACTGCATTCTCGAGCCCTGCTGCCTCCTCCTCCTCAATATTTTGGACCTCTTATTACATGCAGGTCCTGCCGTCAATGACTCCACCCTGTGGAACTCATTCAGTGCTTTTGGAGTTGGCCACAGGCTGTAGCCAGACTCCACTTATTCTTATTCTGTTCCAAACATCACTTTCTGGAGGCTTTAGCCTTCCCTGATATGTTGAAGCTAAATGATAGTCTGTTGTGGCTTCATGCCATCTGCTGTGGTTGTGTGAGATTTTGGTTAAGCTCTGAGGGCGCCCTTTGGTGTTGTGAAGCATCTAAAACGGGGTTGTAGTAGAATATGTTGGGGCTATTTGAGGTGACAATGCGTGGGTTGTCGGACGGTCTTTTATGTTGGTTAATTATTTCATGAACATATTACAAACTTTCTTCAAACACAGGGCAGGCAATGAAATAGATAACTGGGAAAATAAATCCAGGGTGAAAATTAGTCATGAGACATATTTTAGGAAGTAAAATGTAAGAAACAAATGGTAAAATTATGCTTATGCCTTGCCCTCATACTGAAGGCCTATTCCCACATTTCGTGTGGGCCATTTTGCTTTCAGGAGGATTTGTGGCACAAAAGAAATTTCATAAAGTGTTTTTACAAGAAGTGACGATGTAGGAAGTGAGATGAAATGACGTAATATTCTATGATATCTGATGCTGTGAAAGCTATTGGACAGGTAGAAATAGAAAGATGAGCACATGTTTGGCAAAGAATATAGAAATACACAAACTGGGAATTCAGGTTGGTAGTAGGGCAAACGCGCAGGGGTTCCCGAAACGGCATACTTTTTTCTCCCCAAAAAGCATGCTGATAGCACGAAATGTAATTTGCCCGTACCTCACCACATACCAAAAGGAGACTATATTGCACTCGAAACTGAATACTGCGAACGAAAAATGACGCAAAGTTGGATTATGCCTAATTTCGTGAATTTCACACATTTCTGACGTATAAAATGTTGCACTAGCCTGGTTTGGATGAATGATGACGTCTGCTGGTACTGTGGGAGATGTCCATGTATGAACGATTGGAGCGGATGAAGAAGGTCTCTGTTAAACACCTTGAGCTACTATGTTTCAGTTGTTTCTGACTCAACGCCATGAGCAACGTTGTGATTCGGCACCTTCTCCGCTAAATGCCATGAGCAACATTGTGTTTTGGTGTCTTCTCTGCTCTTTGCGACAAGGAACATCGTGCTTCGGTGTCTTTTCCGCGCAACTCCATGATCAACAGTGTGCTTTGCAGACTCTTAGCTCAACACCATTCCATGAAGAAGAAACTGGACGGCTCTCAACTCTGTTTGGGCTTGGTAATAGATTTAAAAAAAATTAGGAAGCGCAGCACAGTGTAAAAATAAGCAGCACTGTGTTGGGCAAACTGTAAAATACTTTGGGGGCATATTTACTAATATTTCGTGCTACACAGCAATTGATGTTGCACTACTTTGCAGTACAGGGAGAAAGCAAAATGGTGCCATATTTTCAAAGACGTGTGCATTTCTGCTCCCTCATCTATCTTTGGCGCACTAGTGGCTGCCTGTTGCCAACGCAGGCACGCTTGCATCATATAGCAAAGGTGCCTACTTTGTAGTCAGAATAGTTTTTGAGCAGAAAGGGATTTTACCCTACACAAAAGCTATACGTTGAGGCTATTTCCTCTTTGGATGTGTGCTGCAAAATTAGCACACATGCAAAGAGTTAAAAACAAGGAAAAATTAAGGTAGTGCTCCTCATAATGCCAGCCTCAACTAGGCGGGTTATTTTTGGGCAAACGCATGTTTTCAACCCTTTGTCAATATGGATCTGAGCCAAAATGCATTGGTGAATGCACAGGAATACCCACGCCTACCTAAACAAGGTAACGCAAGGCTGTGTTATGTTCTGCGTTGATTACTTTTTGTTTTTTGTTTTTTACAAATCTATGTAACTCTGGATTTGCGTGGTTTTGTAAATGCCAAAATAAATTTTGCACCCTGGCTGTGCGAAAAAAGTTTTGCAACTCAGGCACAATATCATAGGTAATCTGGTCCTCTGTATGGATGAAATCATCAATGGTGCTGCATATAAAATTGCGTTATAGATAAATGTTGCACCATAACACATAGGCGAGACAGCAGGATCTTGCGTGATATTTGTCTTCCAGGTACAGCCTCTAGAACAAATTTCTCTGCAATGACAACTGCCAAAGGGTAAGTCATGTAGAGTGTATATGTGCACATAAATTACTAGTTTTATATGTAGGAATATTATGTGCTGTTCCTCTGGCCCATGGCTTGCATCTGGTTCCAAATGGAAATAGGATTTCACACGAAGCCAGGATCTGACTTTTCATGAGACTTAGGGGTGATTGCACTGTTCCCACTATGTTATGCTCCCTGCACTTGTGTCAACTTTCGACCCAAAATATTTTTTGTGTGGGAAAGTTGATTAACAGTTGTTTGCATTACTTCGCATCCCATGAGCTAGATATGGTATTGTGTACCCTAAAATTGTCAGGGTAACACCCAGAAGAATTCCTAAACTTCAGAAGGATACTGCATGAGGGTGTTAAGAGTTGATCAACCTGTCATAGAATTTCTCATCTGCAGATAAACATGCAGATCCCTATCTGATTGCCGAAATCATCACACACACAAGTATCGTTTTTAGAAAATGAACTAATATTTATTATGCGCTATTCTCTCCTACAAATAATGTGAGAATTATTTTACAATAAAATGAATGGACGGGTGACCTCCTAAACACACCCATTAATATTTTGTCACACATCCTTATACAATACGTCTAATCCGTGACAATGTTATGACAATGTTATGTTTAGTTGATTTTACTGTGTGGTTAATTTTGCATGTCTGTGTCACATAATACAAAGCCTTTCATGTAGACATGACGTTGGATCTCAGCATCCCTCTAGCAACATGTCCATCTGCTATACCTCGCCCAAATGACTGGTAGCTTTTAAATCTTTCCATATATGTTAGTATGTAGGGTGAACAGGGGTTTGCTCATGTTCGCCCCTGTATTTGTTCCACAAGATGGTAATTCTTTTGCTCAGATTTCAAGGACCTTGGGGAAGCTGCTGCTATGGTTTCGCTCTAGTTCCTCCGATATGGAGCCATGCAAGGTTGTTTACACTTGCAGAGAAGATCTCCAGCTACCACAAGAAGCAAACTGCTGCACACAGTGGAAAAATAACTTGGCTGGCTTGTTAACACGCGTAACAGAAAAATATGTGACATTTCAGCACAGATAGGCACACATTTACTAACATTTGACTCAGAGCAGCAACGAAAGTTCCTTCATTGCCTTGTATCAAATGGAGAGAGAAAGTTGCACCATGTTTACTAAGAAAGGGCACATTCTTTCTCTCCTCTTTCGGCTGCTCTGCACCAACGCACACACCCTTCCGCCATATTGCAAGGGTGTGTGCATTCCCTAAAGTGTAGGGTTGTTTTTCCTGAAAGGAGAAAAACTATCCTTTCATACTTTTGCCACTTTCTATATGTGCTGTACAATTCAGCAAACATTAAAAGTTGAAAATTAAGGAGAAATGAAAACATTTCTCCTAGTTTTACCTGCCTCAAAGAAACATACTATGATGGCACAAATCCCTGCCTACAAATGTTAGTAGATAGGATATTGCATTCAAATTGGTGGTTGAGTGGGAACACCCATGTACCACCTATAGAATGCCCACACGCAAAGTAACTAATAGCACAACCTTTGTGTTACTTTGCAGTACTTTCCAAAGCAAATCCTGGTTTGCATTGGGTAGGAAGCCCCACCCCAACACTTTGTGACGGGGTGCACAAAAGCAAACCCAATGCAAAGCATTAGTAAATCAGGCCAAAGTTTGTAAGCCCACCTACAGCTGGAAAGCCCATGTCAGAATTTAACAGGCCTGTCTGCTAGGCCCTAAACTACTATCATGAACTGCAGTACATTCAGGGCCATATTTACAAGCTTTTGACAAGGGGCAGTGCTGCAAGCCTTCTTCCTGCGCCACCCAGCGTCAAAAGAAAAGTGCAGGAATTCACCATAGCAACAAAACACAGCACATTTCTGTCATTTTCCACTGCACTGGAGCATAATGGACTACCAAGTGCCAATGCAGGCACTCTTGCACCATGCTGCAAGGGTGTCTGCTTTGCGGCTATAACTGTTTCTATGCAGGAAGGGACACTTTTCAACACAAACACAAAAGAAGTGTTTTCCTCTTTCTACTGTGCTGCATAATGCAGCACACACTGATAAAGGAAAAATGAGGAGAAATAAAAGCATTTCTCCTTGTTGTGCCTCCCTTATGCCTAACCTAGGGAGGAGTAGGCTTTTGACACATTGCCAGGTTTACAAATCCTTATAAATCTGTGAATGTGTTAAAATCCTTGGGTGTTGCATGGGAACACCCACTGCAACACCCATGAAACGCCTCCCTGTCGCAGGGTGAGACAACTCAGTGACTTGTGCTGTGTTGACTCAGTCCATATTTACAAGGCCATGAAAAGCCACTCAGGGTGGCTTTACGTGGACTTGTAAATATGGCCCTGTAATTTGTGCTGCCAGACCATCATTTAAAGTGACGTTCCGGCAGCACAAAGGGCCTTGTAAATATGGCCCCCAGTGTACAAACGATAGCCATGTTAACATACAGCAAGACCTGTGCTGTGTATAACATTACATAAACTTATAACAAAAACCAAGCCACATGTCAGGTGGCTTTCATTTTTCAAAATGTTGCATTTGAGAAGATTACTCTGTGGTAGCAAACCAAGACTTCTACTTCTAGAACACATTAGGGTGCTGGGCAAAAAGGTCAGGGCAGGAAACAAAGGGGCATATTGACAAGCACCTTGCGCCTTCTTGCGCCACACTAGCGTAATTCTTTTACATTAATGTGGCGTTAAGGAGGCCATTTCCCCGTGCCATATTTACAAAGTGGTGCAATGCATGCATTGCACCACTTTGTAACCCCTTGCGCCACATTATGCCTGCGCAAGGCATCATTTATGCAAAGGGGGCGTTCCCACACAGGGAGGCCCGTAAAACTGGTGCAGTGAAATTTACAAGCTTTCACTGTGCTATTTTTCAGCGTTACTGAAGCAGGCGTTAAAGTGATCCTGCCACTGTTTTCAATGGGCCTCCCTTGACTTTGCAGGATTAGCAAAAACAAAGAGGGAGAAGGAGGTTGAGGGGCTGGATCTGTCCTCCTTATAGCCTATATAAAATTACAAAAGAGGCCCAGCTAAAAGAACTACCACAGGATGGATAGGAAAAAGGATTTTCCTGTTTAAAAAATCACTCACCTACAAGGGTTACCCCTTGGTGGCATGCTTCATCATTGGGTTTCTTCCCAATGATCACAGATGATACCTATTGTTTATGGTGCCCTTCACTGATACTCAGTAATATTTGGATTCTCATATCATAGCTCCTCCGGGAGGGGGGTGTGCTTGAAAGTTTCAGACCCCGGGGAAGTGAGCATTAGGAACAGAGCAGAAGTGTCGCTTTGAGGAAAGTGTGACTACAAGCACACCCCACTCCCGGAGGAGCTATGATATGAGAATCCAATTACTACTAAGTATCAATGACGGACACCATAAACAATAGGTATCATCTTATGACACCACATTAGTAAGGTGAATTGCACCATATCACAGAGTAGGTATTATCTATGCTTTCATTAGAGGTAGTCAAACAAGGAGTGATACCAGGGATTCCACCTTGGTCATGAAAAGGAGCCTAGGGGTAAGGCTCCTAAACATGTAGACTAGCAAGTCAGGTACATTACATCCCCCACTTCTGCATCCCCTTTTTAATCATACCGACCCCAAGAGATCTATTAAATCATTGGAAATACTAGGAGACAGGTATTTTTAACTCACCCATGACCCCACCACTCCTATCCCTCCTGTGATTCAAATTGACAAGACTACATCAGTGCTCCCACGTATCCTGTAGGTCGTAGCACGCCCACTCCGTAGCGGAATGGGAAGAAACCCAATGATGAAGCATCCCACCAAGAGGTAACCCTGATGGGTGGGAGGTTTTCCAACAGGAAAATCCCTTTTTCTATCCATCCTGTGGTAGTTCTTTCAGATGGGCCTCTTTTGTAATGTTTGCAGGATTAGTGCCATAATTTTTGGCGCTAATTCTGCAAAGCACCACAGTAGCGTCAACATTTTTGACTATTATCCTAACGTGTGCCATGGTGCGCCATATTGTAAATACAGTACACGCATGGTGTCGTTAGAGGGGCGCAGTGTGACGCAAGAAATGTGGCTCATCAGGACTGATGTGCCACTTTCTTGTAAGTATGCCCCCCAGTGTCCTTATGGCATGGAGTGATGTGGCAATGCTAAAAGGACGAAAGTGAGATGGAGTGAGAGGTTGTCCCAAGCCAAGTATGAGCCTAGTTTTTCATTACATTCTGGTATTTGTAGTTTTCCATTTCCGGTTAAAAATACAAACCTACAAGTGTATGAATACTTAGGAACCAGGAGTTGAGTATCTTCTTACAGCTACAGTAGGTAACTTAAAATATCTTAAAGATGCAGGATGCAAGTCAATAAGAAGTGGGGTAGGAGGGAGATAAAAAGGAGTGAGTGAGGAGGGAAGTGGAAACTGAGGAAATGGGGTGCAGAGGAGAAGGATGTAGAGGAAGCGAGGGCTACCGGAGACAGGAGAAAGCAAGTGAGAGAAAGGGAGAGAAGTGGGGGGAAAGGACTAGGAGGGAGGCAGTGGGAAAGTGTTCAAGGAATGACGGACGAAAGGGGCAAAAGAAGGAGAAAAGAAAACGGGGCCAGTGATCTGAAATGACTCCAAGTCAGAGGTGATGAACTTAGCCACTCATGCATTTTTGCGTTCTGGCAGTTCCAGTTTCCCATTTTATGCTGTGAGTACAGGTCTACAAGTACCATAACGCAAAGAAAAAATGAGAATGGATAAGTTAGACATGACTAAGTTTGGACGTCTTGAAATCTGTAGGGAGAGGATAGAAAGAAAACATAGGCCAAGATATGGAGAAGATGAGGAAAAGGGGGAAAGCAAGAATGGCAAACTCAATAAACCTGAAGCAATACCCCACAAACAAAACTCAGGGACAGGCACACATCCAGAGGCTAAAAAAATCGTTAACCTCAACAAGTCTTTCAACAGTAATAATAAAGGCTGCAAATCTCAACAAAATCCGCCCATTAGTAAACACCCAACCAGTTGAAACTATATCGCAAACCCTAATTTCGATGTCAAAGAATGGATTCACAATCCTTACAAAACTGCTCACGTCTTAACATCCCACCTTAGATGGCACTGTAGTAAGATCTCTGCCCCTCTCTATCTGACCGGACTGTAAGGGGGACAAAAAAACGCCACCTACCGGCAATGAATGGAGCCCATTTGTGCCTGGTCTACCTAAGGATCAAAATTGCCCCACTGAATGCAGAGTTGGACGCTGGTTCACCAAAATTTCACAAGCTGCATTCTCCCTAGTCCTCAGGATAGCACACAAACGAAGCTGAGCTTGTCTTGTTGAAATTACGACAGACATTCTATAAGCAAGGGAATAAGGTGGGCATGCTCGTCGCTAAGAAATTGAAGGCCTCATTTACAAGCCTTTTGCACCACCGCTGCATTTTTTTTTTTTACACAGTGGCGGCACCAGAAGTGCACCACACTGCTCCAAATTTACAAACTGACACATTGGGCCTAATGCGTCAGTTTATTAAGCCCTGTGTCCCATTTGACCTGCTCCAGGTATGATGTATGCAGGGAAGGCGTTCTCTCCGAAAAAGCCACGTAGAGCTGACTTAGTGAAATTTACAACTATTCACTGTGTCATTCTATGACTTCGCTGAATCAAAATTTTACTGCCTGCTCAGTGCAGGTGTAAAATTGATGCCGGGCTTTTCCCAATGGGACTCTTCTCGCATTGCTGGAGTTGCGTCAGTTTAATGACGCAACTCAAGCAATGTGTCAATTTAACACCAACAGATGCATCAGAAATTCCAACACATCCGTGAAAACGTGCACGTGGAGCTCTGTATGATGTGTCAGATTCTTGTACATGAAGCCCTGAGGATCCAAAGCACCAAAATGCATCTGCGTCATTTTAAGACATCAAAGCAATTTTGTAACAATTATACTTGCAGGGCTAGAAAGAGAAGGAGTAAATATGTGTCAACTTGACGTCATGTATTAACTTGGGGAAATCTATTAATGTAGTGGAGATCCATGTAGCATTAAAGATGTGCCCAGCCCAAACCCAAGTGAATTTCGGCATCACATTCCTCTTCTGCAAAAGCTTTCTCCCACTACCAAAAAAAGCATTGACATCTCTTTTTAACACCTTCATGCAGGAGAGATGAGTGACTCTTTCTCCATGAGGAAGGCAGACAACCCCTTACTACCTGAGCCAGGGAAAGAACCTCAAGGACTGCTATTCAGACTGGCCGGTACCATTGTTGAATATATAAGCTAACAATTTACTAAGATGCTGCCAAATAGACTAGACAACCGAATGCCATATTGGGATCAAGGGCATTACATAAAGAATAGAAAAGGTCATAACGGCGATAGAAGGGTAGCATTGCACACTCCGACCCTTATTAAAAGTGGCCTTTAATTCTGCTGAATTATGATTGTGGTGGAAACACTGCTGCTACGTGATATTCAACTTGGAAACTTCACCTGTTGCCAACAACTAAATTCCAAAGGTAGCAAGCACAGCAGAGAAAAAAATAAGAACATTTGCACGGTAAGTCTTATTTTAAAATGTTTTACCTCATTTCAAACATGTGTTACCCACTCCAAAATTACCGTGATTCCAATAAGAGTAAATTCCAAGGAGGGAAATACCAGGTATTTTATTCGTAATCATGGCCTTAGTGGAGAAAGTTAATAAAAGATTGCTTTGAACCTCCAAGAGACACGGATGCTCTGCGTCATATCATATTTGCATTAGCACCATTAGCTACTAAAATATGAACTCATGCAGCCGAGGAAACATCAGAAAATCTGCCTTTATGTGGATAAAATTCAGCTCGCACTCAAGGTCCTGAAACCTCGGTCTCTGGGATGTTGACGAGTTAGACAGTTAAACAAGTCACAGGCCACTAAGAGGACTGTTCCAGCAATATGAATGTAGGACTTTATCAGACCTCTTTTAAAAGGGATAGATGAATACATTTGAGGAGTGTGGGATAGAATTTATGATGAAAGAAACCGATAGGCTGCAACACCTGCAGCTTTGGACTGTACCCGTCGAACAGAAAGGCACCAACAAGAGAACTACACCACTGTAAGGATGTTAGGGTACACTTGAGCTCAGAGGGCCTAATCTCCTAAAATCCTGTGCCAGTGTGTACACTGTACTCGATGGGGCTCTCAGGACGCGTGGGCCATGAACCTGAGCAGAGATATTTCCAAGGCGGTAAGACTATGCCATGATATTACCAAAAGGAATAGCAGTATTCTGCAGTGAAATGGCGTATATGTGATGCTAGGGCTGAGTGGACATGCTGTTGATTGATGACCGTGGACGAGAAGTGATGATGCGCGGAATGGTAGTGCCTGTCTGCTGGGAGCAGCCTGGGAGTGGATTACACTTGGAGGGTGAAAGGAGCCATAACAGGGCACACCAGCCTTCGGATGGAAGCCAAGGCCCCAACATGAAATAAGGAACTTACTTCCGATTGTATGATTCAAGACACTTATGTGAAGAGTGAGCCTTTCAGTTACAGCGTTTTGGCGATGTGTTGCTTAAAGGACCTGCATGGACATGAAGTAGGGGTCTAGCGGCAGATGGGAGCTGGTCCTGACAGAGGTGGAGGCCTGTCTAGTGGTCCAAGGAAGAGTACTTTGGGTTCGTCCACCCTCAAATCTATTGGCAAGCGGTGTCAGCTCCGGCTGCTGTGTAGGAGGAGACCAGTAAAGAGGGTGGGCAAGACGTCAACTGATCAGGTTGAGCATTGAGCTGCAGTGCCAAGTGGGCAGTGAGCAGGAGTTCAGGACTATGGGCAGAGGAAGTGATCTATGAAGGTCAGCACAGTGTCTCCATCATCAAATAGCCTCCACATAGGTGGCTGAAGCAGGAAAAAAGCCTCAGAGTGAAAGATATTTAAGTAAAGTCCAGGTTTGGGTAACACAGCTGTAGAAGAAGAAAATTGTTTGATTCTACATATGGTCAACAAATTTATGAATCAGGCATTACGCTATCCCACAGCGTTTGTATTTTGCATTGCTTTGGAGGAGACAACTCTTTTGGGTGAAACAGTTACACTCTGATTGGAGGGTGCACTGAAGATGGGAGATATGTCAAGGTGTCAGCATCATAACTGTCGTCTTTGGCAAGAATTATATTTATTTATTTTAAGTGCATTTTGGAGAAACTGTTTGGCATGATATGGCGGTGGCTGCAGCTGGTATCGTTAGAAGTCAGCTTTTAAGCACAAAGCGCTCTGTTCCTGTTGTTATCTCTCTACAGACTTTTAACCATGCCCATGTCAAGCCCATCCGTTTGGTTGATTTGTGAGCTTGCCTTTTACAATTCGCTTCATTTCATTAGTGGAAGGCATGCATACGTCATGCCTTTTCCGGTGTATAGCCCTCCTGGAGCACACCAGCCAACTTCTTAAAACATTACGAGGCTCCATGTTTTCCGTATGGTTTCTGCAATATTTTTTCTCTTTAATTCCTAGGCCGAACGATCTAGCTAGAAGTAATCTAACGCTTTGCATGGCATCGACACTGTTACATGGATATTTGCACTTTTGCCAAGCAAACTTCTGTTTGCTTTGCGCTCATGACGACCCTCGGCTCGTTTATGTGAAACTGTTTTACTTTTCAGTTTATGTGGCAAGAAAAGTCAGGTTAGGAGTTTACAGAGCTAATAGCTTTAACTCGAGTAAACGTGAGACCCATTACATTGCAAATGCTTGTGAAATAGATTCTATCCGAGTCTCATTGTTTTATAAGGCCCTAGTCTACTGAGTACAAACCAAATGAATGAAGATATTTACTTTTAGATGAGTATGGTTCCCCTCAGGAAGGCGCTTTAGATGAGTATGGTGTCCCTCAGGGAGGCGCTGTGCTGTACTCAGTTCAGAGGTCCTTTTTCTCGCTAAGTAGGAAGTGGTCTATAACATGTTCTTCAGCGTGTTATAAACAGAAAATGTTTGAGCATTATTCAGACGCAAATACAATAAACATATGAGACCGAGGACCCTGCACTCAGTGTGCAAGAGCACGAAGGGTTGTATGTCACCACCTGAAATACAATGGATTCCATATATCGCTACATAGAACCTAGTACATTGAAATGAGCCCCTCTGAGATTACCACTGCAGGGATTACCACTCCTGAGGTTACCACTACTGTGATTACTATCTCTGAGATTAACGCTGTAGGGATTACCACTGCTGAATTACCACTACTGTGATTACTGCCTCAGAGTCCCAATGCAGGGATTACCACTGCAGGGATTACTACATTTGAGAGTACCACTGCAGGGATTACCACTACTGAGATTACCACTACTGTGATTACTACCGCAGAGTACCACTTCAGGGATTACCACTGCTATGATTACCTCTACTGTGATTACTACCTCTGAGAGTACCACTGCAGGGAGTACCACAGCTGAGAATACCACTACTGTGATTACTAACTCGGAGATTACCACTGCTGATATTACTACTACTGTGATCACTACCTCTGAGATTACCCCCTGCAGGGGTTGCCACTGCTGAAGTTACCACTACTGTGATTACTACCTGCGAGATTACCAGTGCAGGGATTACCTCTGCTGAGATTACCACCGTTGAAATTATCACTGCAGGGATTACCACTGCAGGGATTACCACTGCTGAGATTACACCCTGCTATTATCACTACTGCGATTACTACTTCTGAGATGACTACCACTGAGATTACCACTGCAGGGATTACCACTGTTGAGATTACTACTTCTGAGATTACCACTACTTTGAGTAAAATAGATTCAAGAGTAAGTGTACTGACCATATGCTAACCTAGACCTTAAAATGAAACCTTACTTTGTAACTAACCACCTTCCTATCTTTATGGCTATACAGTACCTACTCCTTAACCCAGTGGTTACATTGCGCCGGGAGTGCCAGTGGGCCCACCAGTACATATTTTGGAGGACCAGGACTCTTTCACTCTGGCCCATGGTGGTTCTATTGGTCTTTACAATTCATGGGCCGGTCCTGTCCATTAGTCCTACCCAGGCCCAGACATAGGTATGACTGTAGCGCTCTCAAGTGGCAGGGACACCAAGCGCTTAATTTTCCTGCATCCATCCTTATGTTAAACCATTCTGTGCCCAGGCAATAACACACTTTCATTTTCATAAAATAATATTTTGTACCCTGTAACAAGTCGAGCATTTCAGAATTTTTATTGAATATTTTTCTATTCTTTGTCCATTTACACGGGGATGCTATCAGTTTTAGGTGGACCAGCCCCTTTGATATTTAGTAGATGCTGCTTTGTTTCACGCTTTGCCTTTTTTTCGGTAGAACACAAAAAATGTGTCCCGCATGTTCTAGACCTGCTTCTGCTTCATGAAGGGTGTTTGGGAAAAGGCAGCTGCGTTTACTTCTTCACTTCCTGTCTCTATGCAGTTATAAATTGCCGGGTATCTCCCTCACTCACTCACTCTAACTCACATTCTCTCACTTACTCATCCTCACTCCCACTCAGGGGTGCAGCTTCAGGGGGGTATTTGGGGTGTTACAGCCCCACTAATAAATGTACATTGTGCTGAATTGTTGGATACAGGTGCTTTCAGTTGGGTATGGTGAGTTGTCAGTTGGGTTTCACCTTGGATTCATGTATGCACACACTGACAAAGCACACACTCTCTCTCATCTCTGTTTTGAAAGCCCCAAAAATGTTCATTATTTTACAAAATATCATGTTCCTCTCACTTATTAATCATACCAATCTGCACTGCTCTCTCTTTCCACTGCCGCTTAAGCCACTCTCATGCGATCTGCTTGTCATATGATGTATTTTAACAATATATGCCAGCCAGGGGTGGCTCCTGTAGGGGAAAAGCTGCGGGGGGCACAACATTATTTAATGATTCTTGGAATTTGCATGAATGGGAAGGATGGAAAAATAAATGCATACATACATTTGATAAATGATCAGCCGTTAGAAACTGCATAATTCAATTATGTTATTATCTGTCTGAACAACATAGTGGCACTCATTACGACCCTGGCAGTCGGTGATAAAGTGGCAGTAATACCGTCAACAGTCTGGCGGTAACTACTGCCAAATTATGACCATGGTAGAAAGATCTCTGAAAGACAGCCAATGTACCTCACCGACCGCCAGGGTGGAAACAACAGCCACCGAGGTGTTAGCCCACCAGGCGGAAGTCAATTTTCCACCCACCATATTAAGACCCTGCAAACCGCCACCTTTTCTGGGGCGGTACCAATGACAACAAAAGCCTGGTGGAAACTGAGCTCAGAAGTGAAAGGACCCACCATTGGAGACACAGGGAAGAACCACGCCGCCATGGAACCAGAATTGCATGTTTTCCCGATGATATTCTACGTTCTGCTCCACCACGAACGCCGGTGAAGACGACGATGGTGAGTACAGCCGCCTAGCACACAAGGGAGAGGGGGAGGAAAAAGAGAGTGACACACACACGCACAACACCCCCCCCCACACACACACACATACCATACACACAACCATATGCATTAAAAAACTATTTGACCCCGTAACTCGGCAGAATAATGCAAGGAGAAAACAATTTCGCCAAAGTGTTTGTAATAAGATCAACACAGTAGAAATAATAAGTTAGGCAAGGTAATAGATATTTACATATTTACACAAAAAGAGACACAGCCCAGTTCTCAAATTGCGTGGGCCACATGGCCACAGGCCAAAGTCCAAGGCCACACATGTCACCTGCTTCAACATGGAGAGAACACTGCAGGGGCATCAATTGGTAAAAAGGCAGGCACCTCAGGGGACTGGGGATGGGGGGCACCTCAGCCGGGAGATGTAACAAGACCACTGGTTCTGGAGGGAGGGACATGCCCTGTGCTTGGTCCTGGGGAGTGATGGGCCACAGTCTCCCATGTGGGTGCCTTACCCACTGGTTCTGGAGGGGGCAAAGTGCCCTGTGCTTGATCCTGGGGATTGATGGGCCACTATCTCTCATGTGGGTGTCTTACCCACTGGTTCTGGAGGGGGCAACGTGCCCTGTGCTTGATCCTGGAGAGTGCAAGGTCACAGTCTCTTGAGTGGGTGTCTTCCCCACTGGTTCTGGAGTGGACAGGCTGCACAGCAGCCCATGGAAGCAGGATTACATACCATCCGCTGGCGGTGACGGCTGCACAGTGGTGGTGCTGCTGGTGGGGGGAGGCTCCTGCCCATCCCCTGCAACCTCGGACAGCTGCACAGTAGTGGTGCTGCTGGTGGGGGGAAGTTCCGGCCCATCCCCTGCAACCTCGTAGGGCTGCACAGTGGTGGTGCCTGCCCATCCCCTGCACCCTCGGACGGATGCACAACCATGGTTGGTAGTGGGGGCTCCGTCACAGTTCCTAGTTCAGGCTCCTTGCTCTTCCTGCCTGCTAGTGCAGGTTCCTTTCTCTTCCTTCAGGCTGGGGCAGACTCCTTGCTCTTCCTGCCTGCTGGGGCAGACTCCTTGCTCCTCCTGCCTGCTGGTGCAGTATCCCTCCCCTTTAGGCTGGCTGGTGCAGGCTCCTTCCCCTTCAGTACATGAGGCCTGGACCCCTTTTCACCACGAGTGGGTGCGGTAAGGACTGGGCCGGTAGACTGTGTGGCTGAGGTGCTTGGCTGAGTTTGTGATTCCCTTCCCATATGTGCAGGATCGGGGTGATGTGGTAGGGAAGACGTCAATGGTGGATAGGAACAGGTTTTTAGGGACATTGGGGTGGGAAGAGGGAGAAGGAATGGGAGTGGAGGATGAGGGAGTGGTTGTTGGAGGAGTCTGTCTGCTGCTTTTGGGTGCACGTGCATGGGCTGTTTGCTGTTGTGAGGTGGATGGCTGTTGGGTGTCTGAGTGCTTGCGTTTGTATACTTTAGGAGGGGGGACAGACACAGTGGGAGAGGACACAGGGGACCTGTGCACGGCTGTTGTGGAGGTGTCTGCCAGTGAGGTGTGTGTTCTGCTTGGTGTGGTGATGATGCTGGTAGTGGGTGATGATGTAGTGCATGCAGGTGTGAGTGTAGACGTGGCTTGGAGGGAGGTGGTGGCGGGGGTGGAGGGGGATACAGTGGAAATAGTGGATGTTGTTGTGTCTGCAACTGGATGGTGTTTGTGTGAGTGCCTGTGGGATGAAGTGTGGTGCTTGTGTTTGCCTTGTGACACTTTTGGGTGTTGTCTTATGTGCATGCTCGTCTGTATGTGTGCTTGGGATAGGTTTGGGTTGAGGGGAATGGTTCTCGGCAGTGGAAGTTGGAGGGGGGACGGTAGAAACAGGGACAGTGGCTGCCATCAGAGAGGAGGCCAGAGCCTGAAGCGATCTCTTTTGGGCTGCCAATCCCAGTGTGAATGCCCTCCAAGAATGCATTAGATTGTTGCATCTGGGCTGCCAGCCCCTGGATGGCATTCACAATGGTTTACTGCCCTACAGAAATGGATCTCAGGAGGTCACTATCCTCCTCACTCAGGGTAGCAGGGATAACTGGTGCAGGGCCTGAGGTGCCTGGGCTGAAGTAGATGCCCACCCTCCTGGGTGAGCAGTCATGGGCAACTCGCTGAGGGGCTGCTGGGAGGGCGGTGCTGGTACGGGGGTGGCGGCTGTAGCTTTAGCTGGGGTGGTCCCAGAAGTGTCCGCCAATCCAGGGAGCTTCCATTGGAGGAGGTATCTGTGTCTGAACTGTCCCCTCCAGTCTCCGCCTTGGTGCTCCCCTCGCCCTCCGTCCCACTGGTGCCCTCACCGTTGGTGGACTCTGCCTCCTGGGTCCTGTGGGCTGCAGCTCCCTCCATCGCCGGTGCCTCTGCTCCTCTGCCAGATTATGCTAATGCATATAAGGACAGGATGACAAAACAAAAAAGGGAGGGAAGAGACAAAGGATACACTTGGTCAATGGCTGCACCAACACCACCGTTGGCGTACATAGCACCCTCACACACAGGGAACAGGCCAACTCAATATGCATTGCACTACCAGAGAAATAGTTAGCCACCACGGCATGGAGAGGGGCTTACACAGCCAAATGCAGCACACCTGGGACTCACGCAGCCCTGACCAGTAGTGAATGCGCACGAGCTAGGTAGCAAGATTTTCCCTTCTGAACACTAGCCACCAGGGGAACTATGCTGCAATGTCAGTCCTGGCATAGGGGCACCCACTGACACACATCCCCCACCCAGATACTACCCTTCCATGAGTAAGTTGTAATGATGGGGACTGAACTCACCCCCTTGTGGCTGCTGTGATGCCCTCAGGCGCTCATCCAACTCAGGATATGCCACCACCAGTATGCGAGCCATCGGGGGGTCAAGGTTCGACGGGCATACCTTCCTTGTTGGGAGGCCATCCCCAGCTGGGCCTCCGCCTTCTTCGGTGCCCAGCATCTCAGGTCCTCCCACCATTTGCGGCAATGGGTGCTCTGCCTGCCATAGACCCACAGGGTCTGCACCTCCTTGGCAATGGCATGCCATATACCCTTCTTTTAATGGGCGGTGACCTGCAGAGGCAATACACATAGGAAAAAAGAATTAGACAAACAGTCCTGCCTGTCACACATATGGCCCACCATAGACCTTCACATCATCATTTACACACATGTGGCCCAGCACGCAACCTGTACTCCACCAAGAGGACATCCACCCACCCCCCTTACATGAGGCCTTCACACACACAATTCCATGCATTCATGCCACATGCATTGTGCTCACAGTATACTCACCTGTTGATCTGTAGGCCCATACAGCAGTCCGTACCGGGGTAGGACCCCATCCACCAGTCACTCCAACTCCTACGAAGTGAAGGCTGGGGCCCTTTCCAATGTCACACAGGCCATGGTAGGTTCCAGACATAGGTCACAGCAGCACATGCAGTGTAGGTCCTCTCCTATAAAAAAAGGTCAGGTAACAAGTGAGGATCACATAGAAAATGGCGGTCACTTCTGCAGCGGTGCATACCGTCACCGCCGGCGTAGATCACCATTGGCCACTATAACCCATAGGGCCCAATGTTAGCCAATGAGGAGTTGCACGGCGGTTCCTGACCGCCTCCCACAATGGCGCAGAACGTCAGCGGAATTACCTCACTTCCACCTGTCCCTCCACACAGGACAGGCGGACGCCATTTCAGGGTGGGAGGGAATAACACTACGTCACAGAAGATGTTAGCACATACTGGACAAATCACAATGACCCATTACATGTTTACAGGATGCAAAGTTCTGTTGTAGCTCCACTGTTTAGTTTGTGACCAGATCCTCTCTCTTGTGTCTCTTAGATTCCTACTGCTGCAGATGAATAGGAGATGGAGACATACCCTTGTGTACAGACCCCTGATGGACTTAGCAACACTGGAGGACAGGCACATTATCCTCACCTATAGACTTGACAGGGCCACAATCACAGAGCTGTGTGCTCAATTTGAGCCTGACCTGACATCTGCTATCCGTCACCCCACTGGGATCTTCCCTCTTGTGCAAGTGCTGTCTGTACTCCATTTCCTGGCAACTGGTTCTTTCCAAGTGACAGTGGGCTTGGCAGCAGGAATGTCACAGCGAATGTTCTCAATAGTGCTGACAGGAGTGTTGTCTGCCCTGATAAAACACATGTGCAGCAACATTGTTTTCCCCCAGGTTGAAGATTTGGCCACAGTGAAGGCCGAGTTTTATGCAATGGGACATATCCCCAACATAATTGGGGCGATTGATGGAACACATATTGCATCCCTCCCCCCTCAGCAGAATGAACAGGTTTTCAGGAATTGTAAGAGTTTCCACTCTACGAATGTGGAGATGGTGTGCTTGACGGACCAGTACATCTCCCACGCCAATGCTAGGTATCCTGGGTCAGTACATGATGCCTTTATCCTAAGGAATAGCAGCATCCCAAAGTGATGGACCAACTACAGAGGCCTGTCGTGTGGCGAATAGGTGAGCCCTGGTTCCCACCCAGTACATGTTGGTGTATGGGTATGGTGTGGGCCATATAGGATAGTGTGTGGCTAAATATTGTCCCTCAATATTTGCAGGTGACTTTGGTTACCCAAACCTATCATGGCTGCTGACCCCTGTGAGGAATGCCAGGACAAGGGCAGAAAAACGTTATAATGAGGCGCATGGGTGAACCAGAAGGATAATTGAAAGGACCTTTGGCCGCCTGAAGGCCAGGTTCTGGTGCCTCCATCTAACAGGTGGATTCCTGTGCTACTCATCAAAGAAGGTCTTCCAGATAGTGGTGTCATGCTGCATGTTGCATAACCTGTCCCTCAGACGCCATGTCCCATTCCTGCAGGAGGTGGCTGGAGATGCCCGTGTGGCAGCAGTAGACCCTGTAGACAGTGAGGATAAGGATGAGGACAAAAGAACATATGTGATCCGACAATACTTCCAATGACACACAGGTAGGACAGTGTTAGTTCACATTTCAATGACATTTGTTTTAATTTGTGTGGCAATGGCATGGTGATATTTTAAACTTCTATGCCCACTTACTGTTCCCTCTGGCAATTCATTTTGCAGATGTTGGTGACCTGACATATAATCCTGGTGTGATAACTACAGCCAGCTGCAGGTCATTACTGTAAGCTCATTCTCTGTACAGTTGATTTGCAATGTTTGTACCTGTTACAATGAATACATATTTGATATACATGACATACTCCAAAATTGTTTTGTTTCCCAAAGGGTGTTTATTGAAGTGCTAATATATGGAGGGGCAAGTGTAATGGGATGGGGTGATGATGGAGGAAAGTCCAGGGTATTGTTCCAGTCTGTTTGTAGCACAGGTGCATTGTCCATGGGGACATAGGAAGGGGAGCAATGGCAGTTCAAGATGGACAGGGTGACAGAGTGGGACACAAGGGTGACAATCAGGAGAGTCTCATTTCCTGGCGGGGGTCTTGGAAAGTGTCTCTGGCTTCTGTCTGGATCGCAGGGAACTTTTGCAGGGTGGTTCACCTTCTGCAGCGGGAGGGGTGCTGGTGGCCTGTGAGTCCTGTGGCAGGGCCTCCTGGCCACTAGCGGCAGAGGAAGTGGAAGGCTGTTCAGATATCTGGCTAGTGGCATGGGCCCGCTGGTACAAGACTAACTCCCTCATAATGTTGGCCATGTCTGCCAGCACCCCTGCAATGGAGATCAAGTCCTCCCTGATCCCCTTGTACTGCCCCTCCTGCCGCCACCTGTTCTCCTGCACATTGTCCAGTATCTGGCCCAGAGTCCTGGGAATGTTGATAAGCTCCCAGAATCTCTGCAAGTACCTCCTGGAGAGTCGGTTCCCTGGGCATGTCCTCCCCCTGGCCCACAGCAGTCCTCCCAGTGTCCCTGTTGGCCAGTGCCTCTGTCCCCTGAACCATGTGCCCACTGCCACTGACTGCAGGTACCTGATTGTCTTGGGGGCGAGGTGTGCCCTGGGGTTCCTGCAGAGGTGGACACACTGCTGATTGACGTGTCCTGGGGACAGAGATATGGGTACGCTGGGTGGGTGCTGCAGTGGTGTTTCCTGATGTGGGAGGCTCTGTGATGGTGTGTGACTGGGCCAGGGTAACCGGCTGTCCAGTGGTCCCTGATGGGCCAATTAGGTCATCCAGATCCTGATGACTAGAGTTGCTGTCATCACTGTGGGCCTCTTCAGTTGGGGGACTGGATATTGCTGGCACCTCCTCTCCGCTGACATTGGCTAGGGTACCTGTGGGGATTCAAATGATGTGTTATGGTTTCTGTGTCTGACATATTGTACATCCGTGGCTTCCCCTCTTTGGTTGGATTTGCCTGGCAGCTTTCACTTGTGTATGTTAGTGTATGGTGGGATAGTTAATTCTCTATAGTGTGAATGCTTTAGTGATGAGTGCCTATGCAGGGCTGTGAGTGGTGTCCATGTATTGGTACAGCATGCAGGGCTTGGCATTGGGATGAGCGAGATGTGATCGTGGGGTGTGTAGGAAGTGGTGGAGTGATGGGAGTGAAGATGAGGGTATGTGATGGCATGCAGGTAGGGGGATAGTAGTAGTAGAGAGTTGACTTACCAGAGTCCAGTCCTCCAGGATGCAGTATTGCCAAGACTTGCCCCTCCCATGCTGTGAGTTGTGGGGGAGTAGATGGGGGCCTACCACCAGTCCTCTGGATCGCGAGCTGGTGTCTTGCTGCAATGGAACGTACCTTCCCCCGTAGGTCGTTCCACCTCTTCTTGATGTCATCCCTAGTTCTTGGGTGGTGTCCCACGGCGTTGACCCTGTCCATGATTCTCCACCATAGCTCCATCTTCTTAGCTATAAATATCTGTTGCACCTGTGCTCCAAACAGCTTTGGCTCTACCCTGACTATTTCCTCTACCATGACCCGTAGCTTCTCCTCTGTGAAACAGGGGTGTCTTTGTAGTGCCATGGGTGTTCTGTGAGGTGTGTTGGTGAGGGTGTTTTGGGTAATGTGTTGGGGTGTGTGAGGTGTGGTGCGTGAGTGGTGTATAGGTGTGAACAGTTTGTGGCTCTAGTTGTGTCAGTGGTCTTGGTGTCAATCTCCTGCCAGTAATTGTTTGTAAAGGGTTGTGAGTAATGTGTGTGTGTGTTTTATAGTGGTGTGGGTGTGGTGTGTGTATAGGTGTCAGGTGTGTGTTATTTGAATTGTCCAATGAGGTGCTGTTTTGTATGTGGGTGTCCATTATGAGCACGGCAGAGTGTATCGCCAATGGTTTACTGCCGTTGCATGTCCGCCGTGGTGATTTGTGGGTCATAATGTGGTGGGTGTAGTTCTGTTGGCGTAACACTGTGGTTTTGATACCGCCAGTTTATCACTGACCTTGGTGTGGCAGATTTGTGTGTATGGCTAAATACTGATGGATTGGTCTGTGTGTGTCATAATATGGTGAACGGATATCCGCTGCGGGCAGTAAGTCGCAGCCGTCAGCGTGGCGGTAAGTGGGATTTACCGCCAATGTCATAATGAGGGCCATTGTCCTTTAGTGAATTTTTATGGACATTTTACCGCAAAACCTGCTGTGTTGCCACTATATTTTAAAGAGCTCTGGCGGAGGGATAGTCGTGCTCAGCACACAACGTAAAATTATTAGAATGTTTCAATAGTGCACATGTATAAACTCTGGATTTTCAGTCAATCTATGTAAAAAAACTATGCTGTCAAATTCACCATTCTTAAGGTCGAGCGCAAAGCGCTCCGTCCCTGGTGTAATCTCCCTGTGGGCTTTTAACCATGCCCATGTCAAGCCCATCAGTTTGGTTGGTTTGAGGGCTTGCCTATTTAAATTAGCTTGATTTCACTAGTGAAAGGCATGCAAACGTTATGCCTTTTCCGGTGTTTAGTCCACCTCGAGCGCACTGGCCAACTACTGAAAACACACGAGGCTCCATGTTTTCCGTATGGTTTCTGCACTATTTTTTCTCTTTATTTCGTAGGCAATAGTAGAGCACTGTGCAAGATATCAACCCTGTTACATGGATATTTGCACTTTTGCCGGTTACATGGATAATTGCACTTTTGTCAATACGTTTCACTGCAAGCAAACTTCTGTTTCCTTTTGCGTGTTTGCTTTGCGCTCATGGTGGCTGTTGGCTTGCTTATGTAAAACTGTTTTACTTTTCAGTTTATGTAGCAAGAAAAGTCCAGTTAGGAGCTTACAACGCTAATAGCTTTAACTTGAGTAAATGCGAGACCCATTGCATTAAAAATGCTTGTTGTTCTACGTTGTCCCTGAGCCAGATTGCTTGGTACACAAATATGTGAATGTTGTAATATTACATGGTGTGGGAATACAATGTACCGCCCACTGTATTACAAGGCACCAATCCGCCACCTTTTCCGGGGCGGTACGAACGACACCAAAAGCACGGCAGAAACAGTACACAGAAGGGAAACCACTCACCGTTCGACACCCTACGAGGAACCAGGACTCCATGGAGCCCGAGTTACAGGTTTACCAATGTTGGTTTACTTCCTCTTCTACCAGGAGCAGCAAAGACGGCGGCGACGACCACGGTGAGTACTGCACCTAGCACACGGGGGGGAGAGAGTGACACACACACGCCACACCCAACACCCCCATCGCCACCCTCACCCACAACACCAGACACACAAATACATGCATCAACGTTACATTTACACCCCGTCACCCCCTGGAAGAACGCAAGGACAAAATTAAGTGATTGTAACGAGTGTAATCATCAAAAATCCAGGTAGGGAAACAGGCCTGTAAAATATCTAAATATACAAATATGTACAGCAACTACACAAGTCCGGATATTGTTCCATTCATTGTCCATGGACCAGTGGTCCCAAAATGCATAGGCGAAGCCCACACATGATACCTGCCTCTAAACGGAGAGAACACTGCTGGGGCATCAGGTCGAAAATAAACAGGCACCTCAGGGGGAAGGGGAGGACAGGACACCTCAGCCGGATGAAGGGACGACGCCACTGCTCCACGAGGGGGCTCCATGACCACAGATTGGTCCTGGGGAGTGCAAAGCCACAGTCTCACAAGTCTCTCAAGTGGGTGGTTTGCCCACTGATTGGTCCTGGGGAGTGCAAAGCCATAGTCTCACAAGTCTCTCAAGTGGGTGGTTTGCCCACTGATTGGTCCTGGGGAGTGCAAAGCCACAGTCTCTCTAGTGGATGTTTTTTTTAACTGGTTCTGCAGGGGGCATGGTGCTCAGAGTGCTTCATCCTGCCAAAGACTGGGGTAGTGGATGCTTTTCTCCACTGGTTCTGGAGGGGGCTTTGTGCCCAGAGTGCTTCATCCTGCCAAGGACTGGGGTAGTGGATGCTTCTGTCCACTGGTTCTGGAGGGGGGGGGGGGGTTGTGCCCAGAGTGCTTCATCCTGCCATGGACTGGGGTAGTGGATGCCTTTCTCCACTGGTTCTGGAGGGGGCTTTGTACCCAGAGTGCTTCATCCTGCCAAGGACTGGGGTAGTGGATGCCTTTCTCCACTGGTTCTAGAGGGGGCTTTGTGCCCAGAGTGCTTCATCCTGCCAAGGACTGGGGTAGTGGATCCCTTTCTCCACTGGTTCTGGAGGGGGCTTTGTGCCCAGAGTGCTTCATCCTGCCAATGCCTGGGGTAGTGGATGCTTTTCTCCACTGGTTCTGGAGGGGGCTTTGTGCCCAGAGTGCTGCACATGCTGGGTGGCAGTTCCCATTCCCTCACCTGGGTGTGTGTGCCACGAGATTTCCTGGGAACAGGTAGCATGATGCTCCATGGAGTCAGAGACACACTCCACCCTGCTGCGACTTTGCCTGCCAACTGCTGGTACTAGCAGTGCTGGTTGTGGCGCCTCATGTAGTCTGTGCAGGGTCCAGGACGTCTCCTGCAGCCTCGGACAGCTGTCCAATGGGAATGTTGTACATGTCGGCTGTGGTGGCACTGTCTGTGCATGTCGCGGGGCAGGTGGCGGTGGTTGCAGCGGTGTCTGTGGTGGAGATGCTGCCAGTGGTGCATGTGTCAGCACTTGTGGAGGGAGACAACAGGATGTTTCCTGCAGCCTCGGACAGCTGCCCACTGGGGATGATGCTGGGGACTGTTGCTGAGGCAGCAGACGTGCAGGTGGTGGTGCTGGTGGCGGTGGCTGCGGCAGTGGCCACCGCCGTACAGGTTGCTCGGTGCAGGTGGCAGTGCAGGTGGCGTGGTTGTGGCGGTGGCCACCGCCGTACAGGTTGCTGTTATGTTTGGCAGAAGGGGTGGCACCAGTCCCTCACCCAGAGGCTCCGTGCCCTGAGCTGACCACCCTTTAGCCTTGTGTCCCTTCTCCACCATGGAAGTCGCTGCTGGGACCTTGGCACTGTCCTCTTTTGTCTTGGAGGAGGCCTTACTGGATGGCTGGTGGGCTTTTCCCTACGGCATGTGGGCCCCTTCTTCACCTTGGCAGGTGGCGGAATAGGGTGATCCTTGGCTTCACTAGGTGGGACACTGGCAGCCCTGGGTGCTGCCTGCAATGTTACTGGACTTGCAGGGACAACAGTGCTCGAGGATTTGGTGGCTGAGGTGCTGGGCTGGGATCTGGACTACCTGGCCCTAGGGGAAGGACGGGGGGAGGTGTAGGGAAGAGGTCAATGTTAGCCAGGAAAGTTTTTTTTAGACACACTGGGACGGGAAGATCGAGGGGGTTTGGGAGTGGGGGAAGAGGTAGTGGTTGTAGGAGGTGTACGTCTGCTGAGTTTGGGTGAGGGTGCATGGGCTGGAGGCTGTTGTGAGGTGGATGGCTGTTGAGTGGGTGTGTGCCTCCGTTTGTGTAGTTTGGGAGGAGGGCTCACAGACACACTGGTAGAGGACACAGGGGACGTGTGAATGGTAGTGGGGGTGGTGATTGCACATGAGCTGTGTGTGGTGATGGGCGTGCTGGTGATGGAGGTAGTGGCTGATGATGTAGTGCATGCAGGTGTGAGTGGAGACGAGACTGGGAGGGAGGAGGGGGACACAGTGGAGGCAGTAGATGTTGGCGTGTCTGCATGGGGATGGTGCTTGTGTGAGTGCCTGTGGGATGTGTGGTGCTTATGTTTGCCATGTCCACTCTTGTGTGTTGATGAGTGTGCATGCTGGTCTGATGGTGTGCTTGGGACAGGCTGAGGTAGAGGGGATTGGGTCTGGGTAGTGGAAGTTGGAGGGGGGAGGCTGGACACAGGGACAATGGCTGCCATCAGTGCTGAGGCTAGAGCCTGAAATGCTCTCTGTTGGGCTGCCACTCCAGAATGAATGTTGATGCAGTGGGCACAGAGGTGCCCGCCACCGCAAGGGAGCTCTCATCAGAGGAGGAGTCGCTGCGCTGGTGTCTCCTCCTGTCCCCGTCGTGGAGCTCCCCTCGCCCTCCGTCCCACTGGTGCCTTCAGACTCCGTACATTCACCCTCCAGGGCCATGTGGGTTGCTGCTCCCTCCTGCTCCGGTGCCAATGCTCCTCCACCAGATGATACTAATGCACACAAGGACAGGGTGACAAAACAAAAAGGGAAGGAAAGACAGAAGAGACACATGGTTAATGCCTGAAACACCATTACCGTTGGCGGACACAACACACAGGGAGCAGCCCTATGCACTAGCCCACGCACTAACAGTTCAGGGGAAAAGCACATGCCTATGGGGGACTCTGCCTAGACCCATTTGATGCACACTTGGAACCCACAGGAGCCTGACTAGATGTAGAGGGCCACTACCACTTTTGGGTTTGGAGTGCCACTGAGCCTGCCAAATAATGGATCTACCCTGGCATGTTTGCCCTGGCCTAGGGGAACCCACAGCCCACTTCCCCTACCCAGAAGCCTCATAAAGCGCGCAGAGTCAGCTGAATGAGACTGTACTCACCCCCTTGTGGCTCCTGTGATGCCCTGAAGCGCCCATCCAACTCAGGATATGCCACCGCCAGGATCCGGTACATCAGGGGGGTCATGGTGTGATGGGCACTCCTTCCACGTTGGGAGGCCACCCCCAGCTGGGCCTCCACCGTCTTCTTGGTCCAGTGGCGCAGGTCCTCCCATCTTTTGCAGCAGTGGGTGCTCTGTCTATGGTAGACCCCCAGGGTCCGCACTTCCTTGGCGATAGCACGCCAAATACCCTTCTTCTGGTGGGCACTGACCTAGAGGAAAAGTGAAGTAAGAATGGATGTTACTCCCCTGTCTGGTTCTTGTTACTCATTGGCCACAAACCTCCCACCCTGGCCCAGAAAAACATACACTGACCATCTTTACGTGCTGGCCTCTGCCCCCCCTGTATCTTCCATCCACGTCACTCCATACATTCATGTTTCATGCATAATGCTCACAGTGTACTCACCTGTTTGTCTGGAGGACCGTAGAGTAGCGTGTACTGGGGGAGGACCCCAGCCACCAGCTTGTCCAACTCCTCCGCCGTGAAGGCAGGGGCCCTTTCCACAGACACTGTAGCCATTGTCACTTCCAGACTCACATCACAACAGCACTTGCAGTGTAGGTCCTCTCCTGTTAAAGGTCAGGTATCAAGGGAGTGAACAGATAGAAAATAGCGCTCACGACCACGGTGGTGCGTACCGTCACTGCCGGCATACATCATCATTGGCTCCTGGAACCCATAGGGCCCAATGATAACCATTGCTGATTTGCGCTGCGGTCTTCGACCGCCTACCACAATGCAGCACAACGCTAGCGCAGTTACCTCATTTCCCCTTGTCCCTCCTTACAGGTCAGGCAGCTGTCATTTCAGGGGGCACATGGCAGGGCAACTAACTGCGTCACAGCAATTTGGGCCAGGAATACGGACAGACAGTTCCACACTTTGATTACATCACAATTGTTATAAACACCCTTGTGAAACCTATGTGGTGTATGACCTTCTGCTCACCCTTCTCCTCCATAGGGCACTTCCGTTGGGGATGGCGATGAGATTGCGTCATCCTCCGGTATACAGACCCCTGGTGGACCTGTTGACAATGGAAGAGAGACACATCATTATCACCTACAGATTTGATCGTGCTACAATCCATGAACTGTGTGCCCAGTTGGAGCCAGACCTGATGTCAGCTATCCGCCATCCCACAGGAATACCCCCTCTAGTGCAGGTCCTCTCAGTACTCCATTTTCTGGCCAGTGGGTCCTTTCAAACAACAGTGGCCATGGCATCTGTGATGTCACAGCCAATGTTCTCTAACGTGTTGTCCAGAGTGTTGTCTGCCCTGCTGAAACACATGCGCAGCTACATAATTTTCCCTCAGGTGGAGGATTTGCCCACAGTGAAAGGTGACTTCTATTCCCTGGGACATATCCCGACATCATTAGTGCCACTGATGGTACACATGTGGCATTTGCCCCCCAACCCGCAAAAGCTACCATTCTATGAATGTGCAGATGGTGTGTTTGGCAGACCAGTACATCTCCCATGTGAATGCCAAGTATCCTGGCTCAGTGCATGACGCTTACATTTTGAGGAATAGCAGCATCCCTTATGTGATGGGCCAACTCCAGAGGCATCGTGTGTGGCTAATAGGTGAACCCAAGGTCCCAACAGAGTTGACATAGGTGTCTGGGTATGGGAGAGTCCCTAAGGGTTGGAGGATGTCTAACAGTTGTCCCTCAATATTTGCAGGTGACTCTGGTTACCCCAACCTGTCATGGCTACTGACCCCAGTGAGGAATCCCAGGACAAGGGCAGAGGAACGCTACAATGAGGCACATGGATGAACTAGGAGGATAATAGAGCGCACCTTCAGCCTCCTGAAGGCCAGATTCCAGTGCCTCCATCTGACAGGTGGCTCCCTATACTACTCACCGAAGAAGGTGTGCCAGATCATCGTGGCATGCTGTATGTTGCACAACCTAGCTTTGCGACGCCAGGTGCATTTTCTGCAGGAGGATGGGCCTGATGTTGGTCCTGTGGCAGCTGTGGAGCCTGTGGACAGTGAAGAAGAGGAGGCAGAAGAAGAAGATATAGACAACCGAAACAACATCATCATGCAATACTTCCAGTGAGACACAGGTAAGAGACTGGCACTGCTCCTCTCATATCATACCACTGTTGGACATTGTATGAATCTGCCTTTTTACATCTGTGTATGGACCCTGACACGTCACTTTGGCTTTCCATTTCACAGATTTGGGTCCCACTTTCTGCTTTCTGCTATGTTTACTGATGCCCAACAACTGTTGAGGGATGGGCCCCCTGGGTGGGTGCTGTGGTGGTGTTTTCTGAGGGGGGAGGTTCCGTGGTGGTTTGGGACTGTGGCAGGGGAACCGACTGTCCAGATGTCCCTGATGGGCTGGGCTGGACATCTTGCTCCAGGCATGCAGAGCTGCTGTCATCCCTGTGGGCCAGTTCTGTGGGGGGACTGGAAATGTCTGGCACCTCCTGTCCTGTGACGTTGGGTATGGGTCCTGTTGGGGTGTAAATGCATAGTTATTGTATCTGTGTGTGCCATCTTGTGCAATGGGTGAGTTACCCTCTACTCCTGTGCTTGCATTATGTTGTTTGCCCTTGTGTGATTAGTGATTTTGGGGTCTGGGTGGGTATCTGTACTGGACATGCTTTGGTGATGGGGGTCCATGCATAGCTGTTGCATGCAGGGCTTGGTATTGGGATGGGTGGGTTGTGATGGTGGGGCATATGTGAGGTGGTGGAGTGATGGGGGTGAGAGTAGGGGTATGAGTTTGTGATGGCATGCAGGTAGGGTGGGGGATGTAGTAGGAAAGATTTGACTTACCAGAGTCCACTCCTTCTCCTACTCCTGCGAGGCCCTCAGGATGCATGATTGCCAAGACTTGCTCCTCCCATGTTGTTAGTTGTAGGGGAGGAGGTGGGGGTCCACGCCAGTGCTCTGTACTGCTACCTGGTGTCTGGATACCATGGAACGGACCTTCCCCCGTAGGTCATTCCACCTCTTCCTGATGTCATCCCGTGTCCTTGGGTGCTGTCCCACTGCGTTGACCCTGTCGACGATTCTGCGCCATAGCTCAATCTTCCTAGCAATGGAGGTCTGCTGCACCTGTGATCCGAAAAGCTGTGGCTCGACCCGGATGATTTCCTCCACCATGACCCTGAGCTCCTCCTCAGAAAACCTGGGGTGTCTTTGAGGTGCCATAATGTGATGTGGGTGATGTGTGAGGTGCTGTTTGTTGTGCTGTGTGATGTGTTGTGTTGGTGTGTGTTCTTTGAGGTGTGTGGATGTTGTATGAGTGATGGTGTTGTGTGCCTGTGGATGCTGGTGCTGTGTTTGCTATGCTCTCTCTCTGTGCGTCTTTAAGAAACTGTTGTTGTAAGGGGTTGTGGGTAATGCGGGTGTGTGTTTTATAGTGGTGTGGGTGTGTGGGTGTGGTGTGTGTATGTGTATCAGGTGTGTGTATTTTGAATTGCCAAATGTGGTTGTATTTTGTAAGTGTATGTTTATTTTGAGCGCGCAGTGTGTACCGCCAATGGATTACCGCGGTTGAAAGACCGCTGCATTGATTCATGGGTCATGATAGTATGGGCGTATTCCTGTTGGCGTGACGGTGTAGGTTTTGGTATCGCCAGTTTATCACTGACCTTTGGTGTAGCGAACTTGTGTGGGTGACTGTATTGTGGCGGATTACGAGATGTGGGTCGTTATACCTGTAGCGGGTTTCCGCCGCGGCCATGTTATCTTGACGGCCGTCAGCATGGTGGTAAGCGGGATTTACCGCCAAGGTTGTAATGAGGGCCATTGTGTTGTAATAGTATTTATGGTAGACTGTAAAAGGACTTGGTTTAAGACATTGAGGGTCTTTCATTCCATCTGCGAGTATCTAAGAAAAAGACTACCGGGCATCACTTTATCAGTGCTTAATTTGTAATTAAAAACGTGCCTGTGCCCAGAGCCCTCCTCCTAAACACGCTAAGCAGCTGCAATTAAATGTGCGAACACGTAATACTGAGGCAGCGTAATCCTGAAGACATCTTGGGCTCTTTAATCCATTTACAGACACTCCCACTCCTCCAGCTCACTCTTGCTGCCTTCTGCTTTCTTCAATTGTGACGTTTTTTCATTTTTCTCTTCCTCCGTCTTTCCCATAGGTGAATTTTGCTCGTACTAAATGCTTGAGGCAGAAAAATAAGCACCAGCCCTCAAAAATAAGTGCTGGTGCTCCGCACTGAAAATAGCAAGCACAAATTAAGCACTGCTTTTTATAATACTTAAATATATTTTGACTTTAATCCTAATCTCCCTCGACCAGTTAATGAGAGCTTCTTGGAGTGTTGGGTAGGTGCCTTATTCCAGAGGTTTTCACTTCCCCATGCTGGGTTTTTTAGTTTTTTACAGCTTCAACATTTTCTCCGGTGTTTAAAGACGGAGGATATAGATTGCTCTCCCAACAGTTTCTTAGACTACCTAACGCATGGTCTGTCTAAGAAGGGCTTCAGTATGTCTTATAAAATGATTTTATTGTTTGAGGTGCGACGGAAGGCTGGCCCTTTCCAACTGGGAGCAAACAAGTGGGGTAGGCATCTTGGAGTTGAGGTAACTTTCAAAGCGTGCTTGCCCATAGTGTCCTAAATGTCTCAAGGGTTAAAGACCATCAGTTTAAATTTATTAATAATTCTTTTACACTCCCTACTTTCTTTACATCATGAACCATAAAAAGGACACTAAGGGGCATATTTAAGAAAAGTGGCGCTGCATCGCCACTTTTCTTGCACCCCTTAGTGCCCCCTAACATCACCATGTGTGCGCCGTATTTAAAATACGGCACACCATAGTGGTAGTTAGGAGACTAGCGGCATAATTTTTTATGCTAGTCCCGGGCTTTGAAGGCCCCTAATTCTGCACAGCACTTTGAGGTCCAATGTAATCAATGGTGTGTCTCCTTTTAACAGTGCTGAAGAAAATGACACAAAGAAATCTCTTAAATCTCTTTGTGCCATTTTTTCGCCCCTCCTGATGGGGGAACACCCCCTCCGCATACATTATACCTGGCTCAGGCATAATGTAGCCGAAAGGGTTATAAAGTGGCCCAATACATACATTGCGTCACTTTGTAAATATGGCATGGGGATTTTTGCCACGTTGGGCCACGTTAGCATAAAAAAAAAAGGACGCTAATGAGGCGCAAGGAGGCGCTAGGGCTCTTAAATACGACACTAAATGCTTCTGGTGTTCTGCAGACCAGGCTGGATCTGTCCACATCTTTGCCTCTTGTCCTTCTATAGCTCATTACTGGCAGATAGTCTTTGGGAAACATAACTGACTTGCCCATACTAATGTGGTTTGGGACTTTTTGGAATTGCATTGGCATCATTAATTTTAGTCCTGCACTGGTTACTCACTCAGGCCCCTACCCCAAGCTCTGGTGGAATGAAATTTTGAATACTGGCCATATCGAAATTTGTATCTGTTGGAGTGATGATTCCGAAACACCTTGTCTGGTTTTATACGCTCTTTTGTTCTATCTTGATGAACAACATCTGTATAGTGCTCTTTTGTATCACTTATTCATAAGAGACTTGGCATATTTGCATTTGGTAATGATATTTGTGTGGTATAACGTTCTCTGAATAAAATAAAAATAAAAAATAAAAAATCTTTACTAGCAGTGCTTAATTTGTAAAAGAATGAGTGCCGGTGTCCAAAGCTCAGCTCATAGCCCATGGCAAGTGCTATTAAATGTCAGCATGCCAAATACCACGGTTGCATAGTCTTGAATCCACCTCATGCCTCTTTAATCGACTGCCAGACACTCCCTGGCCCTTTTTTCACTCTTACAGATTTCTGCTTTCTCTCTTTGTGAAGTTTTTCCCATCTTTTTTGTCCATCATCTTTCTAGTTTGTGTATTTTTCCCTCTCTTGCTCTCTGTAAATGTCTGATACAAAAAAATAACTATTGATCCCCAAACAGAAGTGCCAGTAGGCCCTACGAACAACCACCACCTCAGACAAAGCACTGTTTCCTTGGTTAAGAACAGATAATCTGTTTGACTCATGGGAAGGATCAGATTGGGAAAGGGATCAGCTTACAGTAATCAATGTCGGGGAGATAGATGATTAGGCCCATTATTTCATCAAAACTGACAGCCAGAGATTAAGAAGTTTGCACAGAAGTTTTGGAGTGGCGAGAGGGTAAAGGAATGTGGTGTCATTTCTATGTCATAATTTCTATGTTAGAAATGGGGTCTTTGGTTGGCAGTCAGGTTACCCCCTGTCCAAGCAAGGACCCTCACTCTAGTCAGGATAAAAGAGAATCCCTCTCAACTAACCCCCGCTAACCCCCTTGGTAGCTTGGCACAAGCAGTAGGCTTAACTTCAGAGTGCTAGGTGCTAAGTATTTGTACCAACACACACAGTAAATTAACAAAAACACTACTAGATGACACAACACAGGTTTAGAAAAATAGAAAATATTTATCTAAACAAAACAAGACCCAAACAACAAAAATCCACAATACACTAGTCAAGTTATCAATTAAAAACCAAAAAGAGTCTTCATGTAATTTTAAACACAACGTTAACACTGTTAGCGTGAAAATGTACCTTGGGTGTGTCAAAAATAACCCTGCACGGGCGAGTGTGCATCAAAAAAGGCTTGCGATGCGTCGATTTCACTCACGAGCGAGACCTTGCAGCATTTCTCCTTCAGTCGGGTCGGCGTGCGTTGTTTCTTCTCTCCGCAGGAGAGCAATGTGTCAATCCGGTCAGCACTCTCAGGTCAGGGCAGGCCTTGCTTCGTTTTTACATGCCCAGTGGTATTGCGTCAGAAATTCAGCCGTACCATGGTCCGAAAACCACGCAGCCCGGGTTGCAATCTCACCAGCCTCCATCAGCGATGCTGCACGTCGTTTCTCCAGCAACGGGCGTCAATCTTCCAGTCGTGTTGCAGGCGAGCGTCAATTTTCAGGCGCAAAGCCGGTGGCGCGTAGATTTTTCAGCCGCAGATCGGAGTCACGTCGATCTATTCCCCGCAAGGCGGTCTGTGCATGGATTTCTCACTCTTGGGCTGCCAGCTTCTCTTCTCAGGGTCCCAGGAACTGGATGGGCACCACTTGGCAGAGTAGGAGTCTCTCAAGAGGCCCCAGTGCTGGCAGAGAGAAGTCTTTGCTGTCCCTGAGACTTCAAACAACAGGAGCAAGCTCTAAATCAAGCCCTTGGAGAGTTCTTCACAAGAAGGAAGGCAACACAAAGCCCCGTCTTTGTCCTCTAGCACAGGCAGAATCAGCAAGTGCAGTATAGTCACAGGCAGGGCAGCTCTTCTTCCTCAGCTCTTCAGCTCTTCTCCAAGCAGAGGTTCTTCTTGGTTTCCAGAAGTGTTCTAAAGTCTGTCGTTTTGGGTGCACTTCTTATACCCATTTTGCCCTTTTAAGTAGGCTTACTTCAAAGGAAAGTCTCTCCTGATTGTGAAATCCTGCCTTGCCCAGGCCAGGCTCCAGACACACACCAGGGGATTGGAGACTGCATTGTGTGAGGGCAGGCACAGCCCTTTCAGGTGTGAGTGACCACTCCTCCCCCCTCCTAGCATAGATGGCTCATCAGGAAATGCAGACTACACCCCGGTTCCCTTTGTGTCACTGTCTAGTGAGAAGTGCAACCAGCCCAACTGTCAAACTGACCCAGACAGGGAATCCACAAACAGGCAGAGTCACAGAAATGGTTTAAGCAAGAAAATGCCCACATTCTAAAAGTGGCATTTTCAAACACATGATCTCAAAATCAACTTTACTAAAAGATGTATTTTTAAATTGTGAGCTCAGAGACCCCAAACTCCACATGTCTATCCTCTCCCAAAGGGAAGCTACACTTTAATCATTTTTAAAGGTATCCCCCATGTTAACCTATCAGAGGGACAGCCCTTGCAACAGTGGAAAACAAATTTAGCAATATTTCACTGTCAGGACATATAAAACATACAGACACCTCAGGGGGAGGGGGTGCACCTCAGCCTGATGATCGCACAACACCACTGCTGCACGAGGGGGCTCCATGCCCATTGATGTATCTTGGTGAGTGCAAAGCCACAGTCTCCCAAGTCTCTCCAGTGGGTGGGTTGCCCACTGCTTTATCTTGGGGAGAGCAAAGCCACAGACTCACAAGTCTTTCCAGTGGGTGGTTTGCCCACTGCTTTATCCTGGGGAGTGCAAAGCCACAGTCTCTCAAGTCTTTCCAGTGGGTGGGTTGCCCACTTTTTTATCCTTGGGAGTGCAAAGCCACAGTCTCTCAAGTCTCTCCAGTGGGTGGTTTGCCCACTGCTTTATCCTGGGGAGTGCAAAGCCACAGTCTCTCAAGTCTTTCCAGTGGGTTGTTTGCCCACTGCTTTATCCTGGGGAGTGCAAAGCCACAGTCGCTTAAGTCTTTCCAGTGGGTGGGTTGCCCACTGCTATATCCTGGGGAGTGCAAAGCCACAGTCTCTCAAGTCTCTCCAGTGGGTGGTTTGCCCACTGCATTGTCCTGGGGAGTGCAAAGCCACAGTCTCTCAAGTCTCTCCAGTGGGTGGTTTGCCCACTGCTTTATCCTGGGGAGTACACAGCCACAGTCTCACAAGTCTTTCCAGTGGGTGAGTTTCCCACTGCTTTATCCTGGGGAGGGCAAAGCCACAGTCTCTCAAGTCTGTCCAGTGGGTGGTTTGCCAACTGCATTGTCCTGGGGAGTGCAAAGCCACAGTCTCTCAAGTCTTTCCAGTGGGTGGTTTGCCCACTGCTTTATCCTGGGGAGTGCACAGCCACAGTCTCTCAAGTGGATAACAGTCTCCACTAGTTCTGGAGGGGGCCTGGTGCCCAGAGTGCTTCATCCTGCCAAGGACTGAGGTAGTGGATGTATCTCTCCACTGGTTCTGGAGGGGGCCTGGTGCCCAGAGTGCTTCATCCTGCCAAGGACAAAGGTAGTGGATGGCATTCTCCACTGGTTCTGGAGGGAGCATGGTGCCCAGAGTGCTTCATCCTGCCAAGGACAGAGGTAGTGGATGTCATTCTCCACTGGTTCTGGAGGGGGCATGGTGCCCAGAGTGCTCCACGTGCAGTGTGGCCAGTACAATTCCCTCACCTGGGAGTGCGTGCCACGAGATTTGCGAGGTTCAGGTAGCATGATATGCCATGGAGGCACACACTGCTGCGGCTGCGCCTTCCACCTGCAGGTGTAAACAGTGATGGAATAAATGCCTCATGGGAGCTGCCCAGGGTCCAAGAACTCTCCTCCAGCCTCAGACGACTGACCACTGGGGATGGTAGCCATGTCAGCGGTGGTGCCTGTGTCCGAGGATACCGCGGGGCCGGTGGCGGTGTTTGCGGCGGTGTCTGTTGCAGAGGTGCTGGCGGCAGTGCATGGGTCAGCACCTCAGAGGGACACAGCAGGACATTTCCTGCAGCCTCGGACGGCTGCCCACTGGGGCAGATGCTGGGGACTGTCGCTGAGGCTGTAGACGTGCCGGGGGCGGTGCAGGTGGCGGTGCTTGTGGTGGTGTCTGTTGCGGCGGTGCTTGTGGCGGTGCTTGTGGCGGTGCTGGCGGCGGTGCATGGGTCAGCACCTGCAGAGGGACACAGCAGGATGTTTCCTGCAGCCTCGGACGGCTGCCCACTGGGGAAGATGCTGGGGACTGTCGCTAAGGCTGTAGACGTGCCAGGGTGGTGCAGGTGACGGTGCTAGTGGCGGTTGTGGTGGCGGGCAGCTAGCGGTGTTCGCTGCCGTACAGGTTGGCGTGGTCGTGGACAGAAAGTGTGACACTGGTCTCTCAGTCGGTGCCACCATGCCCTCTCCTGACCTGCTCTTCAGCTTTTGGCCCTTCCCCAGCTTTCATGGTGCCGCAGTTGTCCTGCCACTATCCCCTTTGGTTTTTGCTGAGCCCTTGGTGGCTGGTACTTTCAGCTTCTCCCTCCGGGATGTGGGCACCTTTTTCACCTTGGCAGGTGGCGGAATGTCCTTGCCCTTGCCACATGGCACACTGGCAGCCCTGTTGGGTGGCGCACTCCATGACCCCGCAGTTGCTGGCACCACTGTGCCTGGGGATTTGGTGGCTGAGGTGCTGGGCTGGGACCTGGAAAGCCTGGCCCTAGGGGAAGGACGGGGGGAGGTGTAGGGAAGAGGTCAATGTTAGCCAGGAAGAGTTTCTTAGACACACTGGGATGGGAAGATGGAGGGGGTTTGGAAGTGGAGGTAGAGGTAGTGGTTGTAGGAGGTGTACATCTGCTGAATTTGGGTGAAGGTGCATGGGCCTGAGGCTGTTGTGAGGTGGATGGCTGTTGGGTGGGTGTGTGCCTGCGTTTGTGTACTTTGGGAGGAGGGCTCACAGACACACTGGGAGAGGACACTGGGGATGTGTGCATGGTAGTGGGGGTGGTGAGTGCATGTGAGTGGTGTGTGGTGATGGGCGTGCTGGTGATGGAGGCAGTGGCTGAGGATGTAGTGCATGCAGGTGTGAGTGGAGACGAGACTGGGAGGGAGGAGGGGGACATGGAGGAGGGGGACACAGTGGAGGCTGTGGATGTTTGTGTGTCTACATGGGTCTGGTGCTTGTGTGAGTGCCTGTGGGATGTGTGGTGCTTATGTTTGCCATGTCCACTCCTGTGTGTTGATGAGTGTGCATGCTGGTCTTATGGTGTGCTTGGGATAGGCTGAGGTACACAGCAGTCCTCCCAGTAACCCTGTTATCCTGTGCCTCTGTCCCCTGAACTGTGTGCCCACTGCCACTGACCCCAGGTCCCTGATTTTCTTGGGTTGGTGGGTTTGCCTGGGTTCCCTGTAGTGGTGGACACACTGCTGATTGACATGTCATGTGGACAGAGGTATGGGCCGGCTGGGTGGGTGCTGTGCTGGTGTTTCCTGAGGGGGAGGCTCTGTGGTGGCTTTTGGCAGTGGCAGGGGAACCGACTGTCCCGAGGTCCCAGATGGGCCTGGCTGGTCATCTTGATCCAGTTGTGCAGAGCTGCTGTCATCACTGTGGGCCTCTTCTGTGGGGGGACTGGATATGACTGGCACCTCCGTCCGGTGACGTTTGGTAGGGGTCCTGTTGGGGTGTAAATGCATAATTATTGTATGTGTGCTTGCCATCGTGTGCAGGAGGTAGGGGTCCACCGCCAGTCCTCTGTACAGCAATCTGGTGTCTGGAGATCACGGAACGCACCTTCCCCCGTAGGTCGTTCCACCTCTTTCTGATGTCATCCCTAGTTCTTGGATGCTGTCACACTGCGTTGATCCTGTCGACAATTCTGCGCCATAGCTCCATCTTCCTTGCAATGGAGGTCTGCTGCACCTGTGATCTGAATAGCTGTGGCTCTACCCGGATGATTTCCTCCACCATGACCCTGAGCTTCTCCTTAGAGAACCTGGGGTGTCGATGAGGTGTCATGATGTGGTGTGGGTGATGTGTGAGGTGGTGTCTGTTGTGATGTGTGAGGGGGTGTGTTGGTGTGTGTTGTTTGAGGTGCGTGGATGTTGTGTAAGGGATGGTGTTGTGTGTCTGTGGATGCTGGTGTTGTTTTTAGTAGTGTATCTCTCTGGCGTGCTTTCAAAATTCTGGTAGTAAGGGTTTGTGGGTGATGTGGGTGTGTGCTTTATATTGGATTGGGTGTGTGGGTGTGGTGTGTGTATGTGTATCAGCTGTGTGTATTTCGAATTGTCCAATGCGTTATGTTTTGTATGTGTGTGTATTTTGAGCTCAGCGGTGTGTGCCGCCAATGGAATACCGCGTTGAAAGACCACCGCGTTGATTCATGAGTCGTAATAGTGTGGGTGTATTCCTGTTGGCGTGACAGTGTCAGTTTTGGTATCGCCAGTTTATCACTGTGGGTGTCTGTATTATGGCGGATTCCGGGCTCTGGGTCGTAATACCTGTAGTGGAATTCCGCGGCTGCAGCGGTATGTTAGCGGTCTTCTGCATGGCGGTAAGCGGGATTTACCGCCAGGGTTGTAATGAGGGCCTATATGTCCTACCTTAACCATACACTGCACCCTGCCCTTGGGGCTACCTAGGGTCTACCTTAGGTGTGCCTTACATGTAAGAAAAGGGAAAGTTTAGGCAATTTACAGTTAAAAACTGCACCCCAGACACTGCAGTGGCAGGTCTGAGCCATGGTTACAGAGCTACTAATGTGGGTGGCACAACCAGCGCTGTAGGCCCACTAGTAGCATTTGATTTACAGGCCCTGGGTACCTCTAGTGTACTGTACTAGGGACTTACTAGTAAATCAAATAGGCCAATCATGGATGAACCAATTACATACACATTTTATATAGGAGCACTTTCACTGTAGCACTGGTTAGCAGTGGTAAAGTGCTCAGAGTAACAAAAACACACAAAAACAGAGTCCAGCACACATCAACAATCTGGGAAAACAGAGGCAAAAAGTTAAGGGAAACCACACAAAGGATGAAAAGTCTAACATGAAGACTTTGTTTTATTGTAACGGGAAAAATGTAAGAAAAAGAACTAAGAAAAGAATCCACTTCCTGCATTTCCTTAGGCCACTTTTTCACCTAGTGGAAGAATGTGAAAACATCCTTGCAAAAGTATGATGATTGGAGGGTGAGACAGATCAATTGCCTCCCAGGTAAAATGGGTATGCAGTAATTGGTGGGTCACTGTAGGGTGAGAATTGACTGTTCCTACCTCGGGCTTCTTTTATCAATGTGTCATCAAACTGGGATGGGCCTGAGGTGAAAATCCTCAACAGCAGATCCTTCCACCTAGGAGATCCTCTTAGAAAACCCTAACCAATGGCTATCCTGATTACCTCTGGGTGCCCCTGCCCCTCCCTGGAGTGTCAGTGTGATGTTGAAAGGACCACCTCCAGCAGAAGTGGTGGGGAGTTGGTGAGGCTTCAAGGAGAGGACAGAATCTTGCAGTGACAGGGGATGACAAAGATCTTTCCCCCAACCCTACAATCCATTGAAAGGGAGCATTAGAACATTTTCTAACGAACAGACTCTCATGTAAGTACAGGCTCAAAAATCAAATTGCTGACTGCATAGATAGGACTTACCGAAAGTGCCATGGGGCCAGTAGGTAGATATGATGAAGCATTGCGCAAAACTCCAAAACGGGTGTAGATGTTCCAACCTTCCTCAATACCTGATCTCCACAAGGAGCTCAGTTTGTAGAAATGCACAGAGACACTACTTAACAGTCTGACCAAGAGAATTGTCTGCTCCAAAAACTGTGTAAACAGTAGGCACTGCACTACATAACCGTAATGCAATTTAATGACATAACATATGACATAACATATATAGCCCAAGAGAAGTATCATTAGGTGAGGATGTGCACCTTAAGGACCAAGTTCAGGGGACTGCGATAGCTCAGGCCTTTCCCAAATGATAAAAGTAAACACATTTATGCTGCAATCGTCCGAAGCTTCTGTCTGTGTCAGGCTGCACCATGCAACGATGGTGACATACCTGAGCAGGAAAGGTACAAAATGTGTTATGGGTATTGCATGAGAGACCATTACTACTCTTACAAGTCTTTGCTACACTGCCAAGGGCATCTTTATGAGCCCATTTGTGTCACTATTGCACTATGCAATGTGGTACAAGAGCGACCCAAACCCAAAATGAGATTTACGAAGCCATGCAGGGCTATCTTGCATGGCCCTGAGTGGCTTCATAAATCTGGAATAAAGTAACTCAGAGCCAGCTCTGACAGAAAATTTGCACGACTTTGGCGACCACTCATACATCCTATGTCTAAGCTAGAATATCTTAGTTTCCCAACCACCCTGGCTTTGTGCCCTACCCTTATTTGACTAGCCAATAGGGCTAGAGATTGATTCCTGTCTTCACCCGCAGAGACACTTTTCACAGAGACAACACCCACTCTCTCCCGGGTGAACCACTCGCTTAGCTGCCAACCCCATATTTCTATCACACTAGTGACACCAATGCTTCAATTGAAGAGTTGCACCCCAAGTCAGCCTTGCTCCTGTTTTTATCCTGTCCCCTCCCCCCATTCATTAGTTGGGCACACATTCTCTTCCCTCACAGCAAACGTAGGTCAGGACTGATCCCCCTCCACTCTTTTGCCGGTACTTGTTAGGTGCTCATGCCAAAGCAGACAGCAACCTTAACTGGAATTCACTGATTTGGATTGACATTGTATACACTAATGGTCCTTTGTGGTAACCTCGCTGTCCTACCCTTCTTGTGGAGCTGACCCAACTCTTTTTACATTATCCAGTTTTGCAACAATATTGGTATTGCTGTGCCCTCCTTTAGTGTTTCTGTTGCAATGTATAGCTTTGTTAAAACTTAATAAAAAAGAATTTGAGTAAAAAGATGACCTAGCACTGATGGATTAATTTACTTCGGATTTTATAATCGCTCACAATAGTATAGTATTGAGCGTGATTGAATCCTACCCCAGGGATGGCGAGTGGGTGCCTTCAGGTGGGAATATCACAGAACAGTGTTTCTCAAACTGTGGGCCACAAAACACACACACGATTTTTAGTGGGCTGTGAAAGTCCAAGCAATACATAAAGATGCCTTTAAATTCTGTATTTATCTTGTCACAATTGCTGCGCTCCAAAGTCAGAGGTCAAATATTAGACTATGGCCCTCATTACAACCCTGGCGGTCCAAGACCGCCAGGGCTATTTTGGCTGAAGCACCGCCAACAGGCTGGCGGTGTTTCAGAGGGGATTACGACCGCCGGGCTGGCGGTTTCCCGCCACATTTGCCTCGGCGGTGCTAATCCGTCAGGGCAGCGCTGCAAGGGGATTACGAGCCCCCCTACCGCCAGCCTTTTCCTGGCGGTTTGAACCGCCAGGAAAAGGGTGGTGGGACGGGGAGTCGCGGGGCCCCTGGCGGCCCTGCACTGCCCATGCCACTGGCATGGGCAGTGCAGTTTCCCCCTGACAGGGCCCCGTGCAGCTTTTCACTGTCTGCATAGCAGACATTGAAAAGCGCGACAGGTGCAACTGCACCCGTCGCAAGGCCGCACACCGCCGGCTCCATTTGGAGCCGGCTCCCATGTTGCGGCCCAGCGGGGATGTCATAATGGGCACCGCGGGAGTGCGGCCGCATTGGCGGGCGCACGGTGGTTACAACTTGTTGTAATGACCCCCTATGTCTTCTGACAAAGTGTTGCTTTTTTAACATGGAGATTGGGGTTTACAAACTCCTCTCACTTTGCAGTCAGGGAAAAAAATTAAAGTAAATTATGTAACAATCTTGCTGAGGTACAGGGAGTGTAAAAGAAAGGCTGTAGGATGCCATTTTTTGTAACTCACAGAAAAATGTAAATACATGTAAATGAACTGTACATAGTCAGCAGTTAGGAAAGCAAAGATGAAGCACATTTTTGTAATTCTGAAGTGTGATGAAAAGAAAGAGGTTAATAGGATGAAAACAAATCAAGACACTTGGTGATACACAACTGATAACAATTCACTGAAACCCGATTTCCACACATTATCATTTTTGTGCCATATAGTTTTAGCAGTAAAACTGTGTGTCTATTCAAATTTAGTGCCCATTTTAAAAATTGGAAAATATACTCACTATAAATGACAGTGAGCTACCATACAATGCTTTAGTTACATTAAAAATAACCTGTCTCAGGTACATTGAAGCTAGGTGAGTCGCAAACGTTTATTATTCTAGAAGTTGAGTCGTGGTTCTAAAAAGTTGGGGAAGCACTGCCATTGTTGTGCAGGTATCCTGTCTGGCCAGAATCAGCATGGGGATTACTGTCAAGCAGGATGTCTGACTTGCAGAGTGCAGGCTCAGCAGGGAAGAGGCCGGCAGGCAGCTGTAAACTCAACCTGTGGTGGCTGACCTGTTGGTACCACCTCCGCACATCCATTATTCTCCCTGGTGGACTGGATAGGAGCACACTGCCAGTGTATAAATGTTTTCCTTTCGCTTTTGCTTCCCAGATAACTCTAGGGAGTATTCTTGGGTTATAGGCATCCCAATCTAAGATGACGACGCCTCATGCTTTCAGGATGGGTTCCCAACCTATCATGACAGCTATAACCATCCTGTGAAGTACTTCTTATTCTACAGTATAAAAGGCAATTTTTCCTTCTGCTTCCTGTGTTGCAACACTTTTTCATCCTGTTGATGTGTTTGCTCACTCCAGTGTTTTCCAGATTCTCTAGTGAGTGTTTTTTTAAGTACTTCATTCTGCTTCTCCACCCTTCATTAGCCCTTGTTGGGTCCTTGTCCTGGTTGCCTGCTGCCTGGTGTCCTTCTCTGCCATTCTGGAGGTTTTTGCCCTTTGGTTTTCTCTTCCTCTGGGACTCTTTCTGGAAGGTGCTATTTTCTTAGATGCTTCCAAGTGTCAGCGACATTGTGGTTACTGAAAGGTGTTGCCCTTATTTCTGGCCGACCAAGACTGTTAAAACCTGGGCTTCTCAAGCAACCCGCTGTAAGAAATTGGGTTACTGGTTGGGAGGAGTGAAACCCTACTGAAGCAGCAACCACAATCACTGTCAGGGTGAGGCACAAGCAACCCCCAAATCAACCTGTGCTCAATCCTCTTGTTGCTTGGCGCACACCAGTCAGGCTTAACTTAGAGGCAATGCCTTAAATATATATGCAGGACTTCAAACAGTAATAAAGTGAAAATACAACACAAGAAAAAATCCCACACCAATTAAAAAAAATAGACAAATTTTAATAAATGAATCAAGACCAAAATGGCTCAAATCCAATCAGTAGAACCAGAGATGAGCAATTTTAAAGATTTAAGCAAAAATAGCACCAAAAAGCCCAAAGCGCAACTCATGTCTATTTGGTCATATGAGACCGAGAAAGTCACAAGTTCAGGCCAACTGCAAGTGACCATAGGTAAGATACAGGGACCTGGTTAGTCTAGCAGAAAAGTTACCTTCTCAGTCCAGCCCAAAGAGTCCTGTTCACAGTGGAGGGAAGAGCCCTGTTTGCACGGAACAGGGAAGCATTGCAGGCAGTCATCGCTGTAGTGTGTTGAGCTGGCCGGACATCGCGAGCGGTCATCGCTATAGCGCAAAGATCCTGTTGTTGTCATGAGTGGTCTGGTCTAAGTGGTTGGGAGCCTGATATGTCCCTGTGGCTCTGAACAGGATACCAGCAGACTATCCTTTGGAGTCACTCTGGGAGTCCAGGATTCGTGAGTAGGTCTAAATCCCTCTGACTCAGATATGAGGGCAGCAATCCAGCAAAACAGCAGTCTAGAAAGACAGTAGTCCAGCAGGCCAGCAGTCTAGCAGAATGGCAGTCATTTCAGCAGCCCAGCAGTCCTTCATCCTGGCAAAGCCTCCAGAGTTGCAGAAGTGTACTGAAGAGTTGGTGTTTGAGGTCCAATATTTATAACAGCTGCCTCCTTTAAGGTGGGAGAAGCTTTTAGAGGTTTCCCTTTAAGATGTCCAGGTTTCTGACTAACTACAGGGCTTATGTAGCCCTTTGTGTGGAGGCAGGACACAGCCTATTCAAGTGTAAGAAGGCCTGTGCCGAGTTCTGCCCTCCCATCGTACCAGTAATCACAATCCAGGCATGTCTGAGCCCTCTATTTTGTGTGGCTGTCCAGGAGGAATTCAGAAATCCAAAATGTCAGCTACACCCAGTCATATGACCCAGAGCCAGGCAACAGGCACTAAATGGCTAAGACAAGAAAACGCCAACTTTCTAAAAGTGGCATTTTCAAAATTGCAGCCCAAAAATCCAACTTCACCATAAGAGAGCACTTCTCATTACAATTCCAAAGACACAAAACGTAAACTGGTACCTATTTCCAATTGGAAGTTACAGCTCATTAAATGCAACACAGAAACTCCAATGTTATAATATGGGAGAGGCATCTCTTGCATTAGTGAAAAACTAGTGTAAGATTTTTTCACTACCACGACATCTAAAACTGAAAAGTACATGCCCTAAGTTTTAAATACCATCCATACTGCCCCATGGACTTGTTTAATGCCTACCTTAGGGGTATTTCTAGGTATTAAAAGGGGAATTTTAGGCTTGGCAAAAGGTGTATTTTGCCATGTCGAATTGCCAGTTTAAAAATGCACACAGGTTGCATTGACAGGCCTGAGACATGTTTAAAGGGCTACTTAAGAGGGTGGTGCAATAAGTGCTGCAGGCCCACTGGCACCTTTTAATATACAGGCCCTGGGCACATACAGTACCTCCTTACTAGTAACTTACAAGTAAATTAACTGTGCCAGTTGGGTATAAGCCAATTCCACCATATTCTAGGTAGAGAGTACCAATCACTTTCACAGTGGTTAGCAATGGTAAAGTGCTAAGCCCAGCAATACCGAGATCTGCAAAAAATAAGAGGGGTGAAGGCAAAAAGTTTGGGGGAAGACCATCCTAAGGCTGACAGATTGAACACCTGCAGTCGAAGGTTGCTCACTCAGCTCACCCTGAGAGGTCCGACAGCCACAGGCTCCAGAGCTAGGGAGTATTCACAATGTTGTATGTGACATTTGGCCACCAAAAGAATAGTCAAAAATGTCATCCTACAGAGAACAGTAGTAAATACATTTCCAGGCTGGTATTGTGAAAGGAATGCCCCTGTATATGGATGGGACAAAATATTTTTCTCAAGGAGAAACAAAAAGAAACTTAAAGAGTGCCACTGTGCAAATGAAATGTTATTTTGTTGTGCAGAATTGTGCACTATGTACAATTGCTCAAGTGGAGGCGTATATGTGTAATCAGGGGTACTTTGGAAATCTTTCCTAAAAGTCATATATTTAGAAATCTGCACTGGTGACTCACACTCATGGTGGGGACATGGCAAAATTAGATAAAATGTAACTTTTCAATGCAGGTATTGTCAGTACATGCAAATATAATATGGTACTTGGCTGCTGTCATAAACATTCCGAAGTTTCAACAACATGAAATAATAGTGATATTTAAGAAAAACATATATATTTATTTATGTGTACATCTTTGTATTTAGCTACAAACAACCTGCTATTTTGATCACAAATATTTTTAAGGTAAATGGCAGGACATATCTAAGGTAAGACGGAATACATATATTGCGATGACCGAGATTGTGAGCAAACAAGCTTTTTTGTAATAAAGAGACAGCAAAATAAGGACAGAAAGACACCTACACCTAAGCAATTGCACTAGTATAGTAAGATAGTGTATTTTTTTACAGCTTTGGTACAGTGTAATAAAATAATTGTTCTTTTCTGCCAGTCTCATTAAATGGTTTGATAGGGTCATTTGTATCTCATTGAATGTGGGGTAGGCTTGTAGGTGAGTTCCAATGGTGAGGGCCTAAATGCTATAAAGATCAGATCGGATCAGAAAGTGCTTTGTGCATGACCAGTAACTTGTGATTGATGGAACACACATTCCATGAGTGTTTGCATGTAGGTCAGTAAAGTGACAAGGTAGTAAAGGAGGTACTGTGTTGATTGTCAGCAACTTGAAGAGTGCCCTGTTTTAGCTAAGAGCCACACATATTTGTGATGAAAGGGAGTGGTGAGTGTTTGACTGGGTATGTTGAATGAGGTTCTTGTGGTAAAACTGACAACCATGTCCAGTGGGAAAAATAAATGTTAAGGGAGGCCCCAGAACAGTTTGGTGCATTAATCTAATGTTCTAAACTCTACTGAATTACTCAGTGCTGTGGCCGGGCGAAATGGTGGATTGACTATTTTTCTTTTAATTAGTACTTGCTTCTGTGCTGCAGTAAGAATGATATATGATCACATATTCATATGAAGTGTTGAAGAGAACTCTCAGGTTTCTGGACAAAAGGGGGAAATCGAAGATGTCTCAATGAGGGTACCAAGGATTAGTTGGGAGGTGGTGGTTTCAAAGGCAAAGGGTGAAGTAAGGAGAAATAAAGGACTTCTATCTTGGAAGAGTACATTATGAAAGATGTGAGGACTATCCGGAGTTGTCTAGTGGGATAGTAGTCAGAGATGCATGATTGGATGTAGGGAATGTAGGTAGCAAATTAAAAGAATATTTGTTTGCAATTGGCATAAAGGTGAAAGATATAGCCAAAAGTGTAGATAATGTCTTTAAATGAGGTGGATTTTAAGGGAAATATGAGTGAGCCTAGGACTAACCTTGAGGGACACCAAGTAGTAGGAGGGTGGATGGTAATCTATTTGTGTGCCATTTCTCTGAGAACGAGCCAACTGACAAATAAGAAGAGAAGTATTAAAGATCATAGTCCTTGATAGCATTGCATGGACAGAAGAAAGAAGTGTAGGATAGAAGGTTGCTAGAAGCAAGATATTAAGTTGGTTGAAAACTAGGCACATCAATAACATAGATAAAAAGATAGTTGTGAACCCGGACGGTAAGTAGATGGAGAGACTCAGTCATATTTTTAGTAACAGGAGTTTGAAGTGTTTTAGGTAAATACAAGTTATGGGGGGGAGAACGTAAATAGGGGGATTAGGCAGAGTGTTGCCATGGAAGAGGAAGACAAAGTGCACAAGAAAGTAAGAGAGAGGTAGAGAGAGGTAGAGGAAGAGACAGAAGGATTAAAGAGGTTTGTGAACTGAAAAAGTCAGATGGGATTCATAAAGTGTTAGGGGAACTGAGTAGTGGTGAGCTCTCTAATTGAAGTAGGAGAGAAGGCACAGAAAGCAGCAGAGTGGAGCTTATAGGAGTGGGAGTGAAATAAACAGGAGATGTGGTAAGCAAAGAGTTGGGTGCCCCTAATTGTATTTATCTTAAAGAAGTCCTTTGCTGAGAGTGAAGGGTGATGATTGGTGTACGTGGTGGGGAGGTGAGGTTGCTAGATGTGCACATCAAACTTTGAGGCTGTGGTCATTATTAAAAGACGAATACATTTTGAAAGTAAGGGCCGTTAGAGTGTCCATTGCTAGCTGTTAGAGAAAATATGTCTAAGCCTTGTGTTGCATATATCAAACTTTTTCCGCAGTATTCTGAAGTCAAAATGTGAAGCCATGCATTCGGATTTAGAGCTGCATCATTGGCGTTTAACCAAAAAGGTGAGCACTAAAAACATTCTAAATATGTGGTGGCCAGCTTGAGAAATCCGATTGTTTGTTCACAGTTCTGAAGTCAAAGTGGGATGTAATGTTGTTTAGGTAACATAAGTGCGGCACACTAGTCCGTTACCACATCAAAGTTAACATGAGGGGAGAACCCAATATACCTCTGGGGCTCTTGGTGCATTTGGTGCTGGCCCGTCCCACATGACTGTTTCTAACTAAAAGATGGGCGATGGTGAATGTGTTCAGTTATGACAGCCAACCTGAGTTAATAACACACTGCTGGTTCCCAACTCTTAATTTATCTAAGGCCCTCACACGTGGAGCCTCGTGGTGTGAGTGATAGCATGTGGCTCCTCTCTGACAAGCCATCAGCTAAGGACACAATATTGGCGACGAGGAGCCATCTACCGCTCCAACCCGATGCAGGCTCTCTGATGGGACAGCCCCATCATGGGTATGGTCCTTCACCTAGGGGGAAAAAAACTATCCACAGACTCTCAAAAATAATAACGTAAGCCACGCCAAAGACAAATGCAACACTCACAGCTGCACTAAATGCATATTTTGAGCCTATGACAAATGAAGATTACAAGAGGTTCATTTTCCACCAAGCGAGGCAGCAGGTGGAGTAATCAATCTATCCTTTCTACACTCAAAGAGTTAGCGAACACATGCAGCTTCGCCAATGAAAACTGTGAAATTAGTGGACAAATACAAGGATGTGCCTCAGCAAAATTCAGAGAATGGGGAAAACCTAGCTTGACATCCTCACGAGGGGACGGACCAAAGAACTGTCAAAAGCCCACACCTTCCACATGGAAGCAGCCCTGCAACGGACTGTGAAAACAAAGTACGTAAATGCATTCATTCATTTCAGCCATGGCCTGAAAAAACCCAGAAAGCCCAGTCCACAATATAAGACATGTGGGTACTGTGGAGGTCCCTCACATTGGCCAGCAAACTGCCCAGCAAGGGGAGAGAAATGCTCTGGATGTGGAAAACTCAATCATTGCACAAAGGGTCACTCCCTTACTGAGACAGAACAAAGATACTCCCAATTGAGAAATGTCGGCATTTCCATCTGTATGTATATGGATGACCGTTTGTGGTCACTATGGACAATAAACCCCTCATTCCACTATTTCAAGGGATTGCATCCAAGCCCAGAATAGAAAAGTGGATGTCCAGCTACAGGACTAAAACTTCCAAGTGGAGTATCACCCGGAATTTCCAGTCCAGCCAATTACCTGTCGAGGCACCAATGGTCTGCAAAACCAGAAGAAGAGGCTGAAGCAGATGACACAGAAGAATATGTGATGTTCATAACTGATAGGGCCAGACCACTTCCCATTTTGGTGGAGACCATCCATCAGGCTACATTTGGTGCTATGTGAATGATGATATGATGTGAAAGAAAAATACAGTACATATTGAGTTTTGAGAAGTTACTCTCTGATCAAAATAAATAAGATGTAGAACAAAATGCAGAGCATCTTGGGTATTGAGATTTTCTCACTTTGTGACCAAACTAAATGAGAGAAAATTAAAAGACTGCCCCAGATGGAATACTTTAGACTGTTAAAGAATATTATTTTATGTGGGGCCTTCCTAACTTGTTTCATACCGAATATAAATGGTAACACTGCAGGACAGTCAGTGTGCATGGTTGGACCTCCTGTACAGTGCTGCCTCACATCCTCTCCACCCATTTTCTTTTAAAAGTATTTTTCAGGATTATTATTTTTCTGCCAGTTGCAAAGCAGCGCCCTCGGATTTGCTTTAAGGAATGAATACGAGATTTGGGAGAGACTAAATGCAAGATGTAATGCGAGTCAGTAGCACTCTGAAGGGGTTTATTGAACTGGTCAAAAGAAGTCACATGGTGTGCTGAATTGGTGAAAGTTAGTAGTAGTAGTAGTAGTAGTACAAAAACTTTATTCGACTTTCCACAAGTCATAAAAGTATCAAATATTCTACATTTCAATATACAATAAATACAATAAATAAGCTAAAAATATTTAATAATTTACAATAATAAAAAGATCCATAAATGAGAAATGTTTAAAATTCTTTAAGGAAAATGCCCTAAAAACTAACCATTGGGTGGACTAGATAAAATTACATTGCTGCCCCCATGCGCTTTCTTGTGTTTAATAAAGAGCATAGAAAATTGGTGAAAGTTCATTGTGCATTTGGTGTACCTTCCTGCATAAAAACAAGCTTGCCTGTAACGCAGGCACCCTTGCACAAGGGTGCCTGCATTGGTGCTAGGCAACTCTAAAAGAACTAACGAAGGGAGAAAGCAGGACTACATCATATGTTAGCAGATATGGCGCTTCCCTTTTCTCTTTGTCACACAGCACAGCAAGTTGTCTTTCTGCATTGCATGCCTTTTTATTACATCTGGGCCTTGGTATGGGAGAGCAGGAGGAAGGTGGAAGGGGTAGTGGGTTTGGTGACAGGAGGATAATTGTCTACGAGGTGCAGCAAGTCTTATGAGGAGGAGGGATCAATAGCAGAAGGAAAGAAACTTCTTAGAGATTGCTTCATTGACTGGAGAGGAGTGAATGTTGTGAGGCGAGTAATGAGGTAGTAATTATGCAAAATGGGTGTCCTCTATTCGGACATTGAAGATTTGAATAAAAGTCTCATGTGTGGCAGGTGGCATGATCAAAATGTCAATTACATTGTTCAAGTCCTGAAAGAAAGAACCAGTGCCTCCTGGTGAGGGTTTGATAAGATGCAAGTTTTAAATTGAATTGAATTGATCATTTGTAAAGCGCAACTGTCACTCCCATAGGAGCATCTTGGCACTATAGCAGAGTGCAAGTGAGCTGATTAGAGCAAAAGGATCCCACTGTGAGAAAGAAATAATGACTCACAGAATGAGAGAATAGCAAAGGGGATCAGAGATACCAAAGATTTATTTCTTGAGCTGCTTTCTAAATGCTGCTTCCCAATCTATGAACCTTAAGTGGCTAGGGAAAGAGTTCCAGCCCTTGGTCCCTAATACAGTGAACGATTTGCTCTCTCTTTTGTTTTCAGTCTGAAAATGACTGTGAGGAATTCAAGGTTCTGAATGGTATATGATGTGTGAACCTTACGGTAAGGAATTTTGGATCCGTTGATTTCTGCGCTCTAAAGGTCATCAAGAGAATTTTCAAGAGTACTCTCTTGTGGATCAGCAACCAATTCAGAACTTTCAAGGTTGCAGAGGCAGACGATCTGATCAGCAGTTTAAGAACTTCTCTGGCAGTGGCATGCTGTACAACTTGAAGTTTATGTATAACCTGTTTGGAGGATCCAGCGTACAGGCTGTTACAACAGTCCGGCAAGCTACAGTTTTCCTGGCTGTGCAGGGCAAAAGGTCAAAAACTTTCTTCAAGGATTGTATTAAATTGAAGCAGGTCCCTGCAACCTCAAGGGCTTGAGGCTGAAACGACAGACGAGAGACAGATCTGAGTCCAGGTTTCTGATGACCTCCATAGTGGCAGAAGGGGGAGGAGCAGCATCTGGCCACCAAAGGGAGGAGATAAACTAATTTTACTTACCCAGTAGCATGATATCAGTTTTGTCTGTGTTACACTAAAGGTGGTTGGCTTGCATACTTTAGCATACTTTTAATGTTAGGGGTTAAGCACTTTTTAAAATTTTGCTCTGATCCCAGAGCTTATTTATCCAGTGATAATTACAACTGGGTATCATCTGCATAGGAGATGTTCTTAATTCCAAAAGATGATATTAAGGAAATTAAAGGGGCCATGTAGAGGCTTAGTGAGGAGCCCTGTGGGACGCCGGAGGTAACCTTAGTTTCTTCCGAAGTACAAGGGCCTAGCTTAACCATCTGTTTATGTAGGTAGCCAGTGAGAAATTATTTAAACCAGGAAAAGGCAGACCCATCAATCTCACACTCTCTGATACGATGGAGAAGAGTATCATGGACGATGGGTATGGAATGCTGCTGATAGGACAACAAAAATCAGTTCAGCATTCTTCCCTGCATCCAATGCTAATTTTAGAGTGTCTACGATTTCCAGCAGAGCTGATTCGGTAGAGTGCTTCAAGTGAAAGCCTGCGTGAAGGTGGTGAATTATACTGACCCTTTTTGTAAAAGCTATTAATTGGGTAATAACCGATTTTTTGGTTATTTTGCTCATAACTAGAAACAATGATATAGGACGTAAATTGGATAGAGTCGTAGAATTTTCAAGAGGCTTTTTCTTCAAATATTTAACCACTGCCAATCTACTGGGACCTCTGCTGTCACCAGGGAGTTGTTCAGGATTTGGTTAATTACTGGGTTAAGTATGTCTACCAACTTGTGGAGGATCTGGAGAGTGACAAGGATCATTAGGTGAACCTGATTTATGGGCCAGGATGGCCTGATGGGACTGGTCCAGGGAAATTGTTTGAAAAGTCACCAAGGTACCCGTCTCTTTTCTCAGGGGTTCATCTGTCCCCGTAACAATCGATGAGGGAGCCGGTGTAATAAAATCCCTTTTAATGTTCTGTACCTCTTAGTGAAATAAGACTATGGCCCTCATTATGGCACTGGCGGTAAATCCCGCTTACTGCCATGCTGCCTGCCGCCAATATAATGCCGCCACGGCGGATAACTGCCAAGCATATTATGACACACACATACCAATTCGTCACTATGCAGCCACACACACAAGTCCACCAGCACAAAGGTCAGTGATAAACTGGCGGTACCCAAACCCACACCGTTATACCAACAGAACAACGCCCACATCATTATGACCCACGAATCACCATGGCGGACATTCAACGGCGGTAAACCATTGGCTTTACATACCGCCACGCTCAAAATACACACAACCTAACAAAACAACACCACATTGGACAATTCAAACTACACACACCTGACACGCATAGACACACCACACCCACACACCCACACCACTATAAAACACCCACCCACATCACCCACAACACTTTACCATTTCAAACAATTGCCAACAGAGAGAGAGAGAGAGAGAGAGCAAGAGCACCCACACAACCCGAGCCACATTACATCATCACCTATACACCATCCACGCACCTTACATCACACATCCCAACCCATCACCCCACACACCCTCACCCACACCACTCACACTACACCCATGGCACCACAACAACATCCCAGATTCTCTGAGGAGGAGCTAAGGGTCATGGTGGAGGAAATTAACAGGGTAGAGCCACAGCTATTTGGAGCCCAGGTGCAGCAGACATCCATTGCTAGGAAGATGGAGCTATGGGGGGGTGGTGGACAGGGTCAATGCCGTGGGACAGCACCCCAGAACAAAGGATGACATCAGAAAGAGGTGGAACAACCTAGGGGGGAAGGTGCATTCCACAGCAGCAAGACATCAACTAGCTGTACAGAGGGTTGGCGGTGGACCCCCACCTCCCCCTCACAACTAACAACATGGGAGGAGCAAGTCTTGGAAATCATGCATCCTGAGGGCTTGGCAGGAGTAGGAGGAAGACTGGACTCTGGTGAGTCAAATCCCTATTACTATCACCCCCCACCTGCATGCCATCACAAACCCCCACCCTGACCCTCACTCCCGTCAATCCACCACCTCCCACATACCCCACCATCACAACCCACTCATCCAACTACCAAGCCCTGCATGCAACACCAATGCATGGACACCCCTCACAGACCTGCATGGAGACCTATCACCACTGCATGCACTCTGGAGAGAATCACCTACCCCACCAAATAACAACTCACACAAAGGCAAAATTGCCAGGGCAATAACCATAGAGGCCAACACACCCATGTAGATGATGTCACACGCAGAAATAATAACACTGCATTTACATTCCCACAGGTCCCCCAGCCAATGTCACTGGAGAAGAGGTGCCAGCAACATCCAGTCCCCCCCCAGAAAAGGCCCACAGTGATAACAGCAGCTCTCCTCGCATGGATCTGGATGACCAACCTGACCCATCATGGACCTCGGGACAGTTGGTTACCCAGCCATAGTCACACACCACCACAGAGCCTCCCCCCTCAGTCAGACGAGCATGCACCCCGGACAACACACAAGAGTGGACATGGCAAACACAAGCACCACACTTCATCACACAGGCACTCACACAAACACCATCCAGATGCAGACATACCAACATCCACTGCTTGCACTGTGTCCCCCTCCTCCTCATCCTCCACCTCCCTCCCAGTTGCGTCTACACTCACACCTGCATGCACTACATCCTCATCCACTACCTCCATCACCAGCACACCTAACAGCACATGCCTCTCACTGGCAGTCACCACCCCCACTTCCATGCCCACGTCCCCTGTATCCTCTCCCTCTGTGACTCTGCCCCCTCCTCCTGAAGTACACAAACAAAAGCACCCAAACACCCAACAGCCATCCATCTCACAACAGCATCCAGCCCATGCACCTGCACCCAAACACAACAGACTGGCACCTCCTACAACCACTCCCTCTTCCTCAACTCCCAAACCATCTCCCTCTTCCCGCCCCCAATGTCCCTAAGAAGCTTTTCCTCGCTAACATTGGCCTCTTCCCTAGCCCTCCCACACCCTTCCCTCACGTCAGGCCAGGGTGGTCAAAACCCAGGCAAGCACCTCAGCCACCCAGTCCAGGGGCACAGTAGTGTCCACAGCTACACCCGGTGGGAGGGCACCAGGCAGCCACACTGATAGGGTGCCTGCACCAAGTGCTGCAAGGAAGGGCAAGGAGGCACCCCCAGCTGCAAAAAGGAAGGGCACGGAGGCACCCCCAGCTGCTTCAGGGAAGGGCAAGGAGGCACGCCCAGCTGGTAAAAGGAAGGGCAGGGAGCAATCCCCGGCTGCTGAGAGGAAGGGCAAAGAGCAGCCCCTAGCTGCTGCCAAAAGGAGTTTGAGCCATCCCCAGCTGCTGGCAGGAAGGGCAAGGGGCCTGCACCAGCAAGCAAAAGGGACAAGAGGCCTGGTGCTGGGACTCAGTCAGAGCCCCCACCACCAACCATGGCGGTTCAGACGTCCGCGGCAGCAGGGGATGGGCTGGAGCCTCCCCACCACTGCCAGCACTGCCACCAGCACCACTGCCAGCAGCAGCAGCCTCAGTGGGCAGCCATCTGAGGTTGCAGGGGATGGGCTGGAGCCTCTACCTACCACTGCCAGCACCGCCACCAGCACCACTGCCAGCAGCAGCAGCCCCAGTGGGCAGCTGTCCGAGGCTACAGGGGAAGGGCTGGAGCCTCCCCCCACCACTGCCAGTACTGCCACAAGCACCACTGCCAGCAGCAGCAGCCCCATTGGGCATCCGTCTGATGCTGCAGGGGAAAGGCAGGGGCCTCCCCCCACCACTGCCAGCACCGCCACCAGCACCGCCACCAGCACCACTGCCAGCAGCAGCAGCCCCAGTGGGCAGCCGTCCGAGGCTGCAGGGGAAGGGCTGGAGCCTCCCCCCACCACTGCTGGCACCGCCACAAGCACCACTGCCAGCAGCAGCAGCCCCAGTGGGCATCAGTCCGATGCTGCAGGGGAAAGGCTGGAGCCTCCCGCCAACACTGCCAGCACCGCCACCAGTACCACTGCCAGCAGCAGCAGCCCCAGTGGGCAGTCGTCCGAGGCTTCAGGGGAAGGGCTGGAGCCTACCCCCTGCAAGGGAAGGGCTGGAGCCTACCACCACTACTGCTAGCAACGCCACCAGCACCACCACTGCCACCACTGAGCAGCCATCACCGCCGGCGGACAGTGTGTATTCCTGCGTCTATGGGCTGTAGTGCGGCCTGGTCCCAGCAAATACTGTGGGTCTGATACCCAGGTGAGAGACTGTGACCTTGCACTACCCAAGATCTGCATCACAGGGCATGTTGCCCCCTCCAGAACCAGTGGAAGAAGCCATCCATTCACCTCATCCTTCCCAGGATGAAGCTCACTGGGCACAATGCCCCCTGCAAGCCCAGTGGAAGAAGCCATCCACTTGAGAGACTGTGGCCTTGCACTCCCCAGGACCAAGCAGTGGGCAAATCACCCACTTGAGGGACTGTTGCCTTGCACTCCCCATGACCAAGCAGTGGGCAAATCACTCACTTGAGAGACTGTGGCCTTGCACTCCCCAGAACCAAGCAGTGGGAAAATCACCCACTTGAGAGTCTGTGGCCTTGCACTCCCCAGGACTAACCACAGGGCATGTTGCCCCCTCCAGGACCAGTGGCGTTGCACCATCTTCCAGCTGAGGTGCCCCCTCATTCCCAGTCCCCCTGAGCTGCCTGTCTATTTTCAACCTGAAGCCCCTGCAGTGTTCTCTCCGTGTTGTTGCAGGAGTGAGGTTGGGCCTTGGACTTTGTGATGTGGTCCTGTGGCCCACGGACATTGAGGACTGGGCAGTGTCCCTTGCATTGTAAATATGTATATACTTTTTTTAATTGGATGCACCTATTTCACCTATATTTATCTTATTATAGCCTTTTTACACTATAGTAGTTATCCTTGCATTATTCCTGAGGGGTACGAGGTGTGTATGTAATGTTACTGCATCTGGTTGTGTGTGTGGTGTTGGGGGTGGGGGTGTTGCGTATGTGTGTCACTCTCTTTTTCCTCCCCTGTGTGCTAGGTGGCAGTACCCTCCGTGGTCGCTTCACCGGCATTGGTGTTTGTAATAGAGCAGAAGGTAGAAGAGCAAGGGGAAGACATGCAGCTTGGGCTCCATGGTGGCGTGGTTCTTCCCTGAATGTCCAGAGGTTAGTTGTTTCCCTTCTGTGTTCTGTTTCCACCAGGATTTTGATGTCGTCAGTACCGCCCCGGAAAAGGTGGCAGATAGGTGTGTCATATTACTGTGGGCGGTACACTGTCTTCCGCCTGGATGTTGGCGGTTACCGCTGTGGTGCCTGTTGTTTTCGCCCTGGCGGTCGGTGTGTTAAAGTGGCTGTCTGTCTGAGTGGTTTCCGCCTTGGTCCTAATTACATATTTATTACCGCCGGCCTGTTGGCGGTATTACCGCCGCTTTATCACCAACCGACAGAGTTGTAATGAGGGCATAAATCTGTTCACATAACTTGGGGTGGCAGGATCTGTTAATCCAGTGCCTTTGGTTTAAGAAAAGAACTCGAAATCTTAAAAATAAGCTTTTGGTCGAATTGGGCTTCTTCTGTTTGAGTGGAGATGTAGGCCTTTTTTGCTGTGTTGATAAGCTTGTGATAGGTTTTTAGTGCGGATCTCAATTGCACCAAGACTTCTGGATTGTGTGCCTTATGCCACTTCCTTTCAAGTTGCTTATAGAGCAAATGTTGATTTCTCATGGCCAGATTAAACCGGGGGGCCTGAGTAGAGATTTAGGCCTTTCCATGGGGAGAGTAGCTGCCAATAGACTAGTAGCTGCTTGAGATAGCCAACTGTTAAAAGATTCAACATTGTCCGAAATTCGTTCTTGTAACGAGGGGGTATGGGGAAATGATCGAGTTACACATACATTCAAAAACTCTTTCTCTTCATCAGATCCGGAAGTGGACAAGCTAAGCCAGTCAGAATGGAGAAGTGTGGGGGGATTGAGGTTGCATACATGCCAATAGACCCGATTCAGGCAGGAGATCCCAATTTTTGAAGCCAAAAATGGCTTTATTTTATCTGTCTCCCACCCTTAATTGCCTCTGCTTCAATAGAAGTAAATGGGAGAAATACATTATTATTATTATTTTTTAAATCTTTGACTTCCCAATACTAAAATGTTGGCATGTATGAAGTTGGGGCTTCGTGCCCAGTCACACCTTTTGCCTCTTAGCTTCATGTCAAAATTACAGAACTCCAAATATGGCAATTTATGAAAAGCGTGGCACATATAACAATTAGCATAACACACATGAGGATAAATAGAATGCATACCAACATAAAACCCACTTAAATTAATAAGCATTCCAGTAAATATTATGGTACAGGCTGATCAACTTAAGGCCAAGTTGGTGTAGGACGTGAGCTGTGGAACTTTGCATGCCAATTCCCCACCCAAGTCAAGATCCTGAACTGAAGTGGTTGCTTCCTGCACCCCCAGTCGAATATCGCTGCCATGAGGCAGGAGGGTAGCACTGAAAGGAACTGAAACTAATTGGCAAGCTGTAAACGCTGGTGAATCTGCCAGACAGACCGTGGTGAGCCAAGATGGCGGGTCGCAAGGTGGAGTCTTGGCTAGGTCGTGTGAGTTGGCTGAGTGGTGAGCAGAAGGTGTCCCTGTGTACCCATCTTCCTGCTCCTTTGCCTTGGTCTGTCCCTCCACTGCTCTATCTGGTCACGTGCTAAAGACACCATGGTGACATGAAAGGAAGGAGACCAGGAGGTTCTGATCGGCCACGAGCCGGGGAGGGGCGGCTGCAGCTCCATGGAAGTGGGCCTGGCTGGTGTACAGGTGGGAGTGAGAACAGGAGCCCCAACACAAATGCAGAATCAAATGGGCCATTGTGAGGGACGTAGGCAGAGGCACCGGGGCTGCCCCAGACTCGGTAAGTTCCTGGAAGAGAGACTTTGCACAAAGGCACACCTAGACATGCAATCCACCAAACTGTAATTGAAACCCAGAGAACTTCTCATTCTCTGTTTTACGGTACACCATATCACCGAAAATCTAGTGTGGCCCACTGCATCAAAAGGCATAAATAAAACTGGGGGGTATATTCATGAGCAGGTTTGTGTTGTGTTTGCACCACGCAATGTGGTACATTTGCAACACAAATCTATTTATGAAGCCACCCAGTGCCACTTTGCGTGGCCCTGAGTGGCTCCATAAATTTGGAGTAGGGTAACAGCACAAATTGCCACGTTGCCATACTCTGCTATGAGAAGACATTCTGTAGGTGTTGCATGGGTATTCCCACGCAACACCCATGGATTTTAACGCATTCACAGATTTACCAGAACTGGCAAACCTGGGAATGTGCCAAAATACTACGCCTTCCCAGGTGAGGAGTAACAAAGAGAAATATCTTTATTTCTCCTCGTTTTTTCCCCTTTATATGTGTACTGCAGAATGCAGGGAATTATTTTTGTGAAGGAAGGTCCCCCTCCCTGCACAAAACCAATCCTGCATGCAACTGAGGCGTCCTGGCACGATGGTGCAAGGGTGCCTGAGCTGGCACTAGACTGCCAAAATGGTGCCAGCGCAGTGAAAAAGGCAGAAATGCTCTGTGCAGCACATTTCTGCCCTTTCCCTGTAACGCAGCACAGCAAGGTGACTTGCTAGGCTGCGCCACATCCACATAAATATATCTCTGTATATTTAACCCTCAGCATCCAGAGTAAGCCCAGAATCGGCTTCTCACAGTCCTGTCCACAGAGTTGCCTACTGCTAGGCGACGTGTCCACTTGCTGAAGAGTACATGGGGCCCATCAGTTTACTATCTGTTTATCTTCTTCATCAACTTACCCGCAGGTTTCTACCTCAGCTGCGCTGCCGCTGCTGCACCACCTAGACGTGCTTTCTGGGAGTTATGCTCATCTTACCATCTTACACATGTTCATATCAGAACCAAAATCAGAGTAATCAACATGCACTCCTGGGAGGGGGAATCCACACACTGTTGAGTTTCTGGAACTCGAACATCATTGCACTGTACACCCCTGCTATTGGAGCCTAACTACCATTTTTACTATTTCACAAAAGTAATAAATCCAATTTACTAATTTAGTCAGTGGATTAGTTTCTCGTCCTTGCAAAGTGCATAGCAGCTGCATAGGATAAGACATACTTTCTACCTTTCTACAGGCCTCCCCTCCTCTCCCTGTGTTGTGAGGTGCTCAATTCACTCACCCCACACTATGGTAAGGAATACTGAACAAATTCCCTAAGGACACTATGAGGAACATTTACAAGAAACTGGTGCATCAGTGCTGATGCGCCAGTTTACTTGCATCGCCCCTGCCCCACCTAACGACACCATGGGTGCACTGTATTTACAAAGTGGCGCACCATAGAGCACGTTAGGCCAATCACGTAACACTTTTTGATGCTATTGTGGCACTTTACTGCACTTGCATCAAACATTTTGACACTAGTGCAGCAAAGTGCAAGGAGGCCCATTGTTTAGAATGGGTGTGTCACTTTATTGCCTGCTTTGAACAGCCATTAAAAATGGCACCAAAAATAGGGCAGTGAAATCTTGCAGATTCCACTGAGCCATTTTTGCGGGCCTCCTAACGCGGGAACACCCCCTTGCACACATTATGCCTGACGCAGGCATTATGTGGAGCAAGGGGGTCGCAGAGTGGCGCAAAGAATGTATTGTGCCACTTTGTAAAGATGGTGTGATAAAAATTGCCTCCTTGAGCCACATTAGCATTTAATAAATGACGCTAGTGTGGCACAAGGAGGCACTAGGACCTTGTATATCTGGCCCTATATTCCTTCATGTTCCTATTCCAAACCCTCTCTGGGTGCAAATCTTTTGATCGCCTCTATCTTTCACCCGGAAGGAAGGTCCAGAGGAGGCTCCCGTTTACCAACTACTTCTCACCCTGTGATACACTTGTTACAGAATTAATATTTCAATAGTTTTAAGGGTGAGGTGCTTTGCAAATTGTATCAGCTCCATAGAACCAAACAAGATGTAGTACATGGAAAGGAGAAATGAGGGCAGTAAGGGTGAGAGGCGCCGCTCTTCTAGACAGTAGACATGTAGTTTAGACAGAATAGATAAGTAAGAGTAAAGTCCGGTGCAAAACGGCCCGGTGCCTTACTGCCCGGTAGGCACCAATACGGGTACTAGGAGTACCCTAGAACAAAATGGGACAAATTGGCCCCAGCACACAGATAGTAATGTCCAACAGTAAAGCATGAAAAGATATTCCTGGTGTGGTTCCGTGGGTTGAGGAAAGTATAAAGTTGAAACGAGTCTCAAATCCTGTTTGCAGATGGAGCCGTACCTCTCCTTATGACCTTGTTTTGGATCTTATGTTGAGCTTTTTGGTACTACTTCTGGCAGTTGCTCCACACCAGGAAAGCGTATGACAGCGTGGAACACTTAATCGTATTGGTGATAAGGACGTTGCATTGACTTCTTTACACGTGGGTGCAATGAGTATCCAACAGATGGCGCTAGCCTGTTATTACTAAATACAAGATCATTAAAACAAACCAATATTCTCCAAGCCCTATTTTACATGAGATACTTAAAAACAGAAAGCTGTTTGATATCTGGTGTTGGAATGAGTTTAAGTTGTGAGGTGGGGATTGCATCTACACCTGCACCATGTCTGCAACAAATTTCAATTAATTAAACCAGACTACAGAAGCAAGTAAACTAGTTTAATAAAAGAATAGAAACAAAGAGAACAATAGGATGAAAATAGCAATTGCAGTGAAGAGAACTAAGGGGCGCATTTATGAAGACCTTTGCTGGTGTTGTGCCACGCATTGTGATGCCAGGGCGACTCAAGCATTGTCATATTTATAAAACGATGCACTTACAATAATGTTTCATTATTTAAGTGTTGCATGGGGAAAAAGCTGCACCGAGTGCAGCTGTGTCACACAACTTTTAATATATGCAATGTAGGTGTACCACCAAAAAATCTGATATAATTGTAACTCAGTGGTGTTTATGGGTTTACCACTGTGTCACACATCTTCGAAAAGCGCAATACAAAGCCTGAAATGCTCCAGAATTGCTGCTCATTGGCAAACCAGGCATAGGAAATGACACAGTGGCTGTGGTATAAAAATCTAAACAAAACAATTTGGCAAGCTCAAGTACGTCTTGGAGGTCGCCAATCTGCAACTAGAAGTAGCGAGAAGACCACCACCACACATAGGCAGCAAAGGAGGAAGGAACGTGTATTATGTCAACACATACCCCTCATTGACCTCAGGAAGGAGTAGGTCATACAGCTTTGCAGGTTGAAGACGGAGTCCATCATGGACTTGCTGCAGAAGATAGGGCCAACTCTGCAGACCGCAGCTACAATTTCACTTGAATTATAGGCCACCGGTCATGCGTGTTAGAAGTATACATGCGTCTTATTCGAGCAGACTTTACAACAATATGAGGTATCAACTAAGAGGAAGCAGGGTATTGTTGCCTGTTTCCAGTGGAGGGTAACTTATACTGGCACCTGGAGTTTTATATAATGTGTACTGTATATTTTAAACTGGTGTCTTTATGAGAGAGTCAGAATTATGTTAGCCTCTGTATTCCCACACTTAATGTTGAGCACAGTGCTACAATGGTCTGGTTAACATACTCATTTTTTTCTCTGTTATCTTTATTTTGGGAATATTTTTTAATTCTGAGAGTGCTTTTTTCATTCTGAATATGTTTTCTGATTCATTTACAGTTATATTTGATGAAATTTGAAAATAGAAGTGATTAGGTCTTACCATGAGTTCTTCATTATGACATCACTTAAGTCTGGTAAGTGGTTTATATAATGAAGTGGTTAGAGTTCAACTGATTATTTCTAGGAGCTTTGAGATGATACGTGAATTCTTGATGTTCAACTTTAGATGCTGCTTTGCAAGTCTGAAACACATCGCCTGACAAAACTTGAGAGAAGTAGATATTCATCTTTTAAAAGCAGACATTCCTTTTGATTATGCATTTTGCAGCACACATAGAAGTGCCAAATCACCATTGTAGATTGTTTATATGCAGGAAAGGATACCTTCTTGCACATAAACAGTCTATCCCCTCAACGCAGACACCCTTGCACTATGGTGCAAGGATGCCTGCATTGGTACAGGCAGCTTAATTCAGCAAGGGTGGTAAAGTTTCATATAGCGCAACCTAGATCGGAACAGCGCTTTACATCACTACGTGAAGTTTCATATTGCGTGACCTTGTACTTGTTATTATTCATTTTTTTTAAACTGCAAATTACTCTTGCCTTCACTCCCTCATAACCTGAATGCACAGAGTAAAACTTTTTGCAAAACAAGCACTGCACTTCAATTTTCAGCATGCCGCTCAAAAGTCATTGAGGATGTATTTAATTCAACATTGCAGGGTGCAGTAACTTATGCTGCCCAATGTGTCCCAAGGGACACCTAAGGACAGTCCGTGGTATTGCACCCTTTCCCTGCTTCGTGCACATTATAACAGTGAATGTTGCAGGCTTTTTGCAGCCAGCATATTACATGTATAAAAACATTATCGTAAACAGGTTGCTCCTGCTGACATTTCACATGCTTTACTTAACCTTGTATTCTCTATGAGTGTTTGCTTTTTCCTGGATGTTGTTACTTATTTTTTCACAGCCTGCATATTACTATTGTCTCCCCTCCCACATAACATATTTCCCATTATCTGGTTCTCCAGTGCAGCAAGGTCATATGAATGGCAGTAGTGCTATTCAAATATCAGCAAAAAAGTTTTAAAAATGCCATTTTCAACTCCAATACCTCTAACTTTCGCAGATGCGAGACCTAATGCATTGCAAATGCTTGTTTATTTATTGGTTTGCTCAACAGACATTGACATTTTGCTTGTTCTTACCACAGCACACGGCATATGGAAAATCATCCACACATTTCAGTCAGAGGCTGACTTCATTACAGGCAACTGCAATTTAGTTAAACACATGTATACTGCCCTTCAAACACCAGCTTGCTAAGAATAAGGTGAAAAGCACTTGAATTTACCAGTCAGTGAATGCTAGTACTTATGTATACTAGGTTGTCATCACAAGTGTTCCACAGGAATAAAAAGATTTGTTGAAAGTTGCAATGTTGACTCATCACTGTAAATCAGCTTTCACATATTAACTTATGTTATAGAAAAAGCATGATTCATTTCAATAGCAAATGTGTTTATGTAAATATTTAAGTAGGAGCCACACCCTCTCATCTTTGTGTAGGATATTTGAAGCAGTTATATTGACTTGAGAGGGAGATTTATTAACAACTTGAGGTACTACAGCTTTGTGACTTGAGGAACTGCTGCTTTGTAACAGACTTATTAAGCAGTTGCTTTTGACTCGAGAAGGGCACCTGGTGATGACTTGAAGTACTGCAACTATGCTAAAGGCCAGATCTACTGGCGCCACCAATTCTTCTTTCAAGTTGCATCACCTTGTGGCAGTTTTGCTGGCTCAAGGAATCATTCTGCCTAATCATATGTGTGTGAAAGCTAAAAGGCACCTTGCTTTAATTTTAAATGTTATGTGAAAGACTTTAAGGTGGTGCTTCCGACTCGAGAAGACGATCTAGTAATGGCTTGAGGTAGTGCAGCTAAGCGTAGGCCCGACCTATCGGCTCTTCCAATGCGCATTTCAGGTTGCACCACATTGTGACAGACCTGTTGGCTTGAGAAATCACCATGCATTACATCATGTGTGTTAATGGCAGAATGCCTCTTGCTTTCGTTGTAAATAGTGTATACCTCAAGACATAAAGTTCGAGTCCAAGGGATGGTTCGGAAAACTGGAAACGTCTAACAAGACAGGTTATCTGAAGGTCAAGAGTTAAAATACCGGTTAATGCTCGCCAGTCTTCCGTCGTTTCGCGGTCTGTAAGGAGAGTACCACAAATTGGGAAACAGGAAGCTATGTAAGTGCTTGGAAACTGTAGAAGAGAGGCAAAGATAAACGATTGATACATGTGTTTTAATGCGGTCTGGAGCACAGATTGAAAGAGTTGTGGCTTGCCCCTCAACACCTTTAAAGAACTGTTGCTAGCAAAATAAAAACACTGATATGCAGAAATGAATGAACGTGACTAGATAGCCTTTGAGTATCTGTCGCTATAAGAGGAAAGGTTTGCAGATTGTTTTCGCTGGACAAAGAGGGCGGTGACAACATACTGTGTCCTCTTCTCACCCTACCCCTGGTATTTGCAGGCAGGGGCACAATGAAACTACATAAATTAAGAGCTAAGAAGGCGCAGTGCTCCGCTCACATTTTCCACCAGTTGTGTCGAGTTAGCAATGTTCACCTGTTTAAGGCATTTATTTATGAACGTGGCGTTGCTTTTTAAGCTGGAGAATGCATGGACATTTTCACAAAACGTGTATGCAGTCACTGGGTTACTCACGGTAATTTCACTACTACTAGTTACATGATAACCACCTTCTGCACACATGAAGATTTTGCTATGTTGCACTTGGACTCATCTGGCAGCCGTGGGTTAAAATGAGATGTTTCGTAATCTGATTGGCTGCTTAAAATTGTCATTCCACTTTAAAGTGTTCCTACAGTCGAGGTGTGGCCAACACGGATGGCCGACAGGACCCGACCCCCTATCGCTTAATGCTGTGGCAGGCTGTGATGATATGCGGTCATCCTGCCGCCATGGTATGGGGTTCGCCTCTCCATATCTTTGCGGGGAGACTGGGTGGCCTGATGGTGAATTAGCACCCCGGGAAGGTCGACAAACTCCTGGCGTGGCTGTGGTCTACAGGCGTGCAACCCCCATAGTGTCCGGCTGCCGGTAGGAGCCCAACGATGCACTTTGTGGTGGAAAAGGGGTAGTGCTGAGGGAGGCGGCTCAGTCTGCTGTGCTACTGCCTCCTCCAGGTCATGTCATCCTTTCAGGTCACCCGAAGAAGAGCTGCTGGAGTGCAGAGCCCCGATGCGGAGTATGACTCTGTAGGAGCTGACAGCAGAGCAAGCTATGGGGAGGATGGAAGTGGTGGGAAGTGCCTTGGAAGAAGTTCTCAGCAAAGCTGTAGTGCAGAGGAACAACACCGTTGGTGTTTTTGCAGCTGCCAAAGTGTTGAATGTGGATCCCGATAACATGCTTTGTTTGCTGGCTGCTGACGAAGAAGATGACCATGACGTGGCTCTGCAAATACACTTCCCCCTGATCCAGGCCTTCTGCTGTGAGAATGACATCAACATCCTGCGAGTGGGCAACATGGGTCGACTGGAGGCCATCCAGGGCGGGCCCGGCACAGACGAGTCCGGGGCGGACTTGCACTGTGTGCTAGTCAATAATGGAGATTTTCTTAGCTTCAGTGAAGGAAAGTCTTGATTTTATTAAAGACACAGAGGCGAGTATTATGCTTTCTTCTCTTGCTTTAATTTCAACAGCAGCCAAGAAAAAACTACAACTCCCAGCATTCCTAGCTGGCAAACTACAGAAATATGTCACAAGAACCAACCAATCAGGACATCGGATAAGTATAAATGTCTTGACTGAGAGCGACAAGTCCTCTTTTCTTGCAGAGCAGTTAATGAACTCTGAATAACGGAAAAATGAGAATCAAAATAATACAAGCTAACACAATGGTGAAAAATGCTTCCAGACGATAGATGACATTGAAAGTCTTTTCATCGAGGTCCGGAGACAACATCATATCCTGGAACCCTTGAAAGACGGACATCTTGTGGACCTTTCCCGTCAGGCCAGCCGAAGCATTGAGCTGAAGCGGAATATGCCTTTTAAGACGTCTGGTTAGGAGTGGCAGTTGTACCTGATAAAACAAAGGGAGGGTTAAAGAAAGTAGAGGGATAATACTTGCTTCAGTGTCTTTAATAAAATCAAGACTTTCTTTCACTGAAGATAAGAAAATCTCAATTTTATTACAAAACACGGAGACTCCTATTATGCTAGTTCAAAGCATAGAAATTAACGAACTGGCCACATGAGAGACAGGTTTACAATAAAATGTTCTGAAAGTTGAAACATTTGACCAATCAGCTGATTTGAGAATGTCAACTAAACTCAATCCTGCCCAGAAGGTGTTGGCTGCCATAGCTTCTCTGGTGGAATGAGCTCCAAAAACAGAGATATCAGTGCCTGCCAAATTCATGATCCATTTTACCCAACGGGCCAGAGTAGTGGAAGAGACCGGGTTATACGGGGACCTAAAAGAGACGAGGAGCTGAGATTCAGATGAGTTTCTCAAATCATTGGTTTGTGAAATATACTCTCTTAAACAACTTCCAACACATACATTTTGATGATCCGGAAAATACGGATAAAAACAGACATCAAATTAGTTTTTGTTCTCTTTTCGAAAGAAAACCCCTGCAGCAGTGTACTGAACAGAGGTCACATCTAAAGCTCTGAAATCAGAAACACGTTTCAAGGAAACTAAACAAAGAAGGATAGTAAGCTTAGCAGAGAGGAATTTGAGGGATACGTGAGAATTAGGCTGTTGTGAAAGTAAAAATTGCAAAATAACATTAACATCCCACATAGTATTATATTTAGGTAAAGGAGGTTTAGAAAAACTTTCTCAATTTAAAAGGCGACATATTAGAGGATGTTCTCCAACGGGATTATTGTTAACTCGAACATGTTCAGCAGAAATTGCAGACCTATTCAAATTGACAGTTCTATATGCTCTACCCTGAGCGGCTAAAAAATTGACAATCAGAACTACATCCGCTGAAAAGGGATCAGCACTCCTGACCAAACACCAATTATGCCATGCTGACCAGGCTGACTTGTAGGCCCTGGTTGTTCCGGAGGGCCAAGCCTGACTGATGAAGCTTGCAGCCTCTTGCGAGATTCCTGGGGTTCTCCAGGAAGACCTGAAACCATCCATGCCCCCAGATGAAGAGAAGAATTGGGAAGTCTATTAACAATTCTAGAGCTGAGGGGAACCAAGGTTGACCCTGCCAAAATGGAGTGATTAACAGATTCTTCGTGGATTGGTGTTGAATGTGCGCCAAAACCCTGGAAATCAAAATGAAAGGAGGAAAAGCGTAATTCGTTTGATTGGACCAATCCTGTTGAAAAGCATTGGTAGCTAACGTCTGAGGGTCTGGTCTCCAGCTGTAAAACTGAGGGAGCTGAGAATTAAAACGAGAGGCAAAAAGGTTGATCGAGAAAGGACCGAATCCGGAAGAAAGGTTTCTGAAAACAGAAGGGTGAAGATGCCAATAGCTGGACTCCCGAAGATATCTGGAACACCAATCTGCGATCGTATTCATGTTTCCCAGAAGGTATTCTGCTTGAGGGGAAATCTGATTCTGGAGACAAAACTCCCATAGACTCTTTGCTAATTCGGCCAGAGGTTTTGACTGAGTACCTCCTAGATGATTTATATATCGGACTGCCGAGAGATTGTCCATCAGTAGGAGGATAGAACAACATACCTTGTCTTTGGAAAACATTTGGATTGCAAAGGAATCTGCCTCTAAACAGTTTATATGCAACAACAACTCCACTTTTGACCATAGACCTCCATTCGAGAACTGACCGCATCTTGCGCCCCAACCAGTCCGACTTGCATCAGATTCTAAGACAACATCTGGTGCGGTGGAGAAAATTGCTCTGCCGTTCCAGGTGTCTAGATGATCGAGCCACCATTGGAGTTCGACACAAAAATTGTGATCTAGAGAGATGAAGTCCTCGTAGCCGAAACCTTTGCGAAGATGTAGAATTTTTAACCTTTGGAGTGCCCGGTAATGAAGGGGACCTGGAAATATAGCTTGAATAGACGAAGCTAGAAGACCGATTATGCGAGCTAGGCATTTGATCGTAAGTTGTGTTTTGTGCAAAAGTAACTGGATTTCCTTTTTTATGTGAGAAATCTTCTGGGTAGGAAGCTGAAGGGTAGCTTTGACAGAGTCTATAAGAAATCCTAGAAACTCCATCTGGCGAGAGGGAATGAGATTGGACTTCTCTTTGTTTATGAGAAAGCCCAGGCCTTGGAGGAAAGAAATAAAATTCTCTACTTGATGTGTGAGAACGGACCTGTCCTTATGTAAAATGAGAAAATTGTCTAAATAAACAATAAGCCTGACACCTTGGACTCTCGTGTGTGTCACCACTGCCTTCAACACCTTGGTAAAACACCAAGGAGCTGAAGAAAGACCGAAAGGGGGCATTTGAATTGGAAGAATTAGTCCTTTCATTGAAATTGAAGAAATTTCCTGAATATTGATGAATTAGGATGGAAAGATAAGCATCTCGGAGATCTAGACGAACCATCCAATCATTTTCTAATAATGGGTTCCAAAGATAGAGGATAGTTTCTATCTTGAAATGATGGTATACTACAAACCTGTTGCAAAGCTTCAAATTTATCACAGGACGATATTTTTTGTTATTTTTTTGGATTAGGAATAAAGTACTGACAAAACCTAAAGGATGAGGGGAGCAAACTTCTATAGCTTGTTTTGCTGAAAGGGAGTGAATCTCTTGAGAGAGAAGCTCTTCTTGACCTTTGGAAAAAAACAATGGTTTTGGCTGACAATGTTGGACCGGAGTGGAATAAAGCTCTATGCAATAACCTGGCACGGTTTGCAACACCCAGGGATCTGTTGTTAACTTCTGGCAATTTGTTAGAAACAAACCTGTCCGTCCTCCCACCAGCAATGGACCAAAAGGGTAATCTCTTACCTGAATTTTGGAAGCCTCTAGATCTGTAACCACGTCTGAATGAGCGATTCCTCTGGGGATAAAACTGTGGTTTGAACTCTTGCTCTGATTTGATTGGCCGCACCTCTGTGGGCAAATCAGCCGGCAAAGCGACTCCTGCCTTTGCCAGCCCTGCCAAAAACACGAGAATGGAAAATCCTCTGCATGGACGATTGCGCCTTGTCTAATAATGCGAAGGTGGCCACATATTTACTGAGCTCCTTAATGAAGGAGTCTCCAAAAAGCAAACCATTAGCTTCCTGACCCATTCCTTTGGAAGCGAGATTGTTCAATTTTGGGTCAATTTTTAATAGAAGACTCTTCTGTCTCTCTTGTGCCAAGGCAGCGTTAGTGTTACCTAAAAGACAAATTGCCCTTTGGGCCCAATTTGATAAGATAACCAGGTCGACTTTGGAACCCTCCATTCTGGCCTCTTCCGCCAAATCCAAAATTCTTGTTAATGGACCAGAAAGATCCAACAATCTGTCCTGACAATTAGTCCAGGCCCTTTTTTGGGATCCTTACCAAATTTAGTGAAAAATATTAACAGGTTAGGGTCAATCACTGGAGTGGCTGCAATATTATTGGAAAGGGAAGTTCTAGGACATTCAGACTTTAATCCATTGCGCGGCAATTTGCCCAAAGGCTGGCGTAATTTGTTGGAGACATATGCAGCGACATGCTCACAGGGTGTCCACTCAGTGGAATTTGGGTGACGGATAAGAGCAGGATCAAACATCAGTTGACCTGAGAAATCTAAGATAGATTCATTAGAATTAACATTTTTTGATGACTCTCCCAGTTCATTGAGAGAAGTTTTACGCCTCTTCTCCACAGGCCCTGACCAGATCATTACGCCCGGATCATCCTTATCCATATCTGAGTCACCCATGTCATCATCTATGTCTCCCAAGTGAGAAATATGAATGGGGAAGGTAAGATTAGAGGACGTACTTGGTTCTGAAAAATAAGTTAGGGGCCAAATTGTCCACCCTTCGCTTTTTGGGCTTTTTGGAACCTGAAGAAGAAGTATTGAAGGTCAATAGTTTCTTGACCGAAGCCTCAAAGGACTTAGAAAAATCTGAAATGGAACTAGAGACTGCTTTTTGAACTGAATCTTTAATAAAAGAATCTAAATTGTCTTTAAAATTTTGAGCCTCTTCATCCTCAGAATAATTTTCCATGATAAAAACTCAAAATGAAAATAATAGCTTAGAAAAATAAACTGTGCTGAAAGAAAAAATATTTTTTTGGGATAAAAGAATTAATTGGGGTTAAACAAAGCCTCTGCAGTGAAAAAAGCACACTAAACCTGATAAAAAGGGTTAATTTATTCAGGGAAGGAACCAGGAAGTAGAGCTCCGTACAACCAATGCTCGTCAGAGGGATGGAGGCGTGGCCCGGCTCTCCAGAACAGACGGATACTTGCCAGCTTGAGACAGAGAGAAATTCCCTCCGTAGATGAAGTGGCTGGAAACAAACTTGGTATTCCCACAGGGAAGGAGGCGGGAGAAAGGCAATAAAGTGAAGCGCTGGCAACGTTTGAGGAAAAACGAGCCAGTAAGAGCGTCTCGGTCACAGATACGACCGTTAGGTCAAACGTGATGAAGGCGCCCCAAATAGAACGTTGAGGAGCGAGTGCAGGAAATATGCATTAACCATGGGAATTAGTAACATGTGAAACTAAACAAAATATATATATATATATAAACAGAACCTACAAGCACAATAAATATGTAAAATGGAATGTGAGAAAAAGTAGTACTTATCTTGACTGCGAGCAGCAAGAAAAGAGGACTTGTTGCTCTCAGTAACAGACATTTATACTTATCCGATGTCCTGATTGGTTGGTTCTTGTGACATATTTCTGTAGTTTCCCAGCTAGAAATTCTGGGAGTTGTTGTTTTTGCTTGGCTGCTGTTGAAATTGAAGCAAGAGTAGAAAGCATAATAGGAGCCTCCGTGTTTCGTAATAAAATCCACAGCATCCCAGTGGAAAGACCCCGCTCTCAATCAGGTGATTTGCTTTTGCCAAGAAAGTCGCTATTTGGATCAGTGGGTGCCAGTGATAAACCTCCCCGACTGATGATGGAAGCTGGACGAAGGAATGCACAATAGAACTGCACTGAAGCTTTCAAGTAGTTTTGTCGCTGCTTGAAGACGAACTGGTCGCATGTAGGAGGCTGGACTGGCTTGTAGTGAGTACCTAGGGGTACTTGCACCTTGCACCAGGCCCAGTTATCCCTTATTAGTGTATAGGGTGTCTAGCAGCTTAGGCTGATAGATAATGGTAGCTTAGCAGAGCAGCTTAGGCTGAACTAGGAGACGAGTGAAGCTCCTACAGTACCACTAGTGTCATATGCACAATATCATAAGAAAACACAATACACAGATATACTAAAAATAAAGGTACTTTATTTTTATGACAATATGCCAAAAGTATCTCAGTGAGTACCCTCAGTGTGAGGATAGCAAATATACACAAGATATATGTACACAATACCAAAATATGCAGTAATAGTATTAGAAAACAGTGCAAACAATGTATAGTTACAATAGGATGCAATGGGGACACATAGGGATAGGGGCAACACAAACCATATACTCCAAAAGTGGAATGCGAACCACAAATGGACCCCAAACCTATGTGTCCTCGTAGAGGGTCGCTGGGACTGTAAGAAAACAGTTAGGGTTAGAAAAATAGCCCACCCCAAGACCCTGAAAAGTGAGTGCAAAGTGCACTAAAGTTCCCCAAAGGACATAGAAGTCATGATAGGGGAATTCTGCAGAAAAGACACAAATCAGCAATGCAACAACGATGGATTTCCAAACGAGGGTACCTGTGGAACAAGGGGACCAAGTCCAAAAGTCACAAGCAAGTTGGAGATGGGCAGATGCCCAGGAAATGCCAGCTGTGGGTGCAAAGAAGCTGCTACTGGACAGTAGAAGCTGAAGATTCTGCAGGAACAACAAGGGCTAGGAACTTCCCCTTTGGAGGACGAATCCCCCACGCCGTGGAGAGTCGTACAAAAGTGTTTTCCTGAAGAAAGACCGCCAACAAGCCTTGCTAGCTGCAAATCGTGTGGTTAGGGTTTTTGGATGCTGCTGTGGCCCAGGAGGGACCAGGATGTCACCAATTGCGTCTGGAGACAGAGGGGGCGTCGAGCAAGACAAGGAGTCCTCTTAGAAGCAGGCAGCACCCGTAGAAGTGCCAGAACAGGCACTACAAAGTGGAGTGAAACAGTGCTCACCCGAAGTTGCACAAAGGAGTCCCACGTCGCCGGGGGACAACTTAGGAGGTCGTACAATGCAGGTTAGAGTGCCGTGGACCCAGGCTGGACTGTGCACAGAGGATTTCCGCCGGAAGGGCACGGAGGCCGGAGTAGCTGCAAAAGTCGCGGTTCCCAGCAATGCAGTCTGGCGTGGGGAGGCAAGGACTTACCTCCACCAAACTTGGACTGAAGAGTCACTGGACTGTGGGAGTCACTTGGACAGAGTTTCTGGATTCAAGGGAACTCGCTCGTTGTGCTGAGAGCAGACCCAGGGTACCGGTGATGCAGTTCTTTGGTGCCTGCGGTTGCAGGGGGACGATTCCGTCGACCCACAGGAGATTTCTTCGGAGCTTCTAGTGCAGAGAGGAGGCAGACTACCCCCACAGCATGCACCACCAGGAAAGCAGTCGAGAAGGCGGCAGGATCAGCGTTACAGAGTTGCAGTAGTTGTCTTCGCTACTTTGTTGCAGTTTTGCAGGCTTCCAGCGCGGTCAGCAGTCGATTCCTTGGCAGAAGGTGAAGAGAGAGATGCAGAGGAACTCGGATGAGCTCTTGCATTCGTTATCTAAGGAAATCCCCAAAGCAGAGACCCTAAATAGCCAGAAAAGAGGGTTTGGCTACTTAGGAGAGAAGATAGGCTAGCAACACCTGAAGGAGCCTATCAGAAGGAGTCTCTGACGTCACCTGCTGGCCCTGGCCACTCAGAGCAGTCCAGTGTGCCAGCAGCACCTCTGTTTCCAAGATGGCAGAGGTCTGGAGCACACTGGAGGAGCTCTGGGCACTTCCCAGGGGAGGTGCAGGTCAGGGGAGTGGTCACTCCCCTTCCCTTTGTCCAGTTTCGCGCCAGAGCAGGGCTGAGGGGTCCCTGAACCGGTGTAGACTGGCTTATGCAGAAATGGGCACCATGTGTGCCCATGAAAGCATTTCCAGAGGCTGGGGGAGGCTACTCCTCCCCTGCCTTCACACCATTTTCCAAAGGGAGAGGGTGTAACACCCTCTCTCAGAGGAAGTCTTTTGTTCTGCCATCCTGGGCCAGGCCTGGCTGGACCCCAGGAGGGCAGAAGCCTGTCTGAGGGGTTGGCAGCAGCAGCAGCTGCAGTGAAACCCCGGGAAAGGCAGTTTGGCAGTGCCAGGGTCTGTGCTAGAGACCCGTGGGATCATGGGATTGCACCAACAACGCCAGGATGGCATAGAGGGGGCAATTCCATGATCTTAGACATGTTACATGGCCATATTCGGAGTTACCATTGTGAAGCTACACATAGGTAGTGACCTATATGTAGTGCACACGTGTAATGGTGTCCCCGCACTAACAAAGTCCGGGGAATTGGCCCTGAACAATGTGGGGGCACCTTGGCTAGTGCCAGGGTGCCCACACACTAAGTAACTTAGCACCCAACCTTTACCAGGTAAAGGTTAGACATATAGGTGACTTATAAGTTACTTAAGTGCAGTGTAAAATGGCTGTGAAATAACGTGGACATTATTTCACTCAGGCTGCAGTGGCAGGCCTGTGTAAGAATTGTCAGAGCTCCCTATGGGGGGCAAAAGAAATGCTGCAGCCCATAGGGATCTCCTAGAACCCCAATACCCTGGGTACCTCAGTACCATATACTAGGGAATTATAAGGGTGTTCCAGTAAGCCAATGTAAATTGGCAAAATTGGTCACTAGCCTGTTAGTGACAATTTGAAAGAAATGAGAGAGCATAACCACTGAGGTTCTGATTAGCAGAGCCTCAGTGAGACAGTTAGTCATAACACAGGTAACACATTCAGGCACACTTATGAGCACTGGGGCCCTGGCTGGCAGGGTCCCAGTGACACATACAACTAAAACAACATATATACAGTGACAAATGGGGGTAACATGCCAGGCAAGATGGTACTTTCCTACACAACCTCCCCCCCCCCCAAACGAAGGACAATAAGACTAGCCATGACCTGATGAGTCTTCATTGTCTAAGTGGAAACATCTGGAGAGTCCATCTGCATTGGAGTGGGTACTCCCAGGTCTATGTTCCACTGTATAGTCCATTCCCTGTAGGGATATGGGCCACCTCAATAATTTAGGATTTTCACCTTTCATTTGTTTTAGCTAAAGTAGAGGTTTGTGGTCTGTCTGAACAATGAAGTGAGCGCCAAACAGGTATGGCCTCAACTTCTTCAGTGCCCAGACCACAGCAAAGGCCTCCCTCTCAATGGCAGACCAACGCTTTTCTCTAAGGGTCAACCTCCTACTAATAAAAGTAACAGGTTGATCCTGGCCCTCAGAATTAAGTTGTGATAGGACTGCCCCTACTCCTAATTCAGATGCATCAGTTTGGACATAGAATTCTTTAGAGTAACAAGGGCTTTTCAGGACAGGTGCAGAGCACATGGCCTGCTTGAGCTCCTCAAAAGCTTTCTGACAGCTAGCTGTCCACAATACCTTTTTAGGCATTTTCTTGGATGTGAGGTCATTAAGAGGGGCTGCAATGGAGCCATAGTTCTTAATGAACCTCCTGTAATACCTAGTGAGGCCTAAAAAGGCTCTCACCTGGGTCTGAGTGGTAGGGGGAACCCAATCTATAATAGTTTGGATTTTCCCCTGAAGTGGTGCAATCTGGTCTCCACCAACCAGGTGTCCCAGATAAACCACCTTCCCCTGCCCTATCTGGCACTTTGAAGCCTTGATAGTGAGGCCTGCCTTTTGCAGGGCCTCCAAAACTTTCCATAGGTGGACCAGGTGATCATCCCAACTGGAGCTAAAGACAGCTATATCGTCCAGATATGCTGCACTAAAAGCTTCCAGCCCTTGCAGGACTGTATTCACCAACCTCTGAAAAGTGGCAGGTGCATTTTTCAATCCAAAAGGCATTACTGTGAATTGGTAATGGCCTCCAATGGTTGAAAATGCAGTTTTTGCTTTTGCATCTTCTGATAATTTGATCTGCTAATACCCTGCAGTCAAGTCAAAAGAGCTTAGATACTTGGCAGATGCCAGTGTATCTATGAGCTCATCTGCCCTGGGTATAGGGTGAGCATCAGTTTTGGTTACCTGGTTGAGACCTCTGTAGTCTACACAAAACCGCATTTCCTTCTTTCCATCCTTGGAATGAGGTTTTGGTACAAGTACCACAGGAGAAGCCCATGGACTTTCAGAGTGCTCAACCACTCCCAGTTCTAACATTTTCTGCACCTCTTGCTTTATGCAGTCTCTGACATGGTCAGGCTGCCTATAGATTTTACTTTTGACAGGCAAGCTGTCTCCAGTATCTATAGTGTGCTCACACCAAGAAGTGGTACCTGGCACAGTAGAGAAGAGTTCAGAAAACTGACCCAGGAGATTTATGCAATGGTCTCTCTGCTCAGCAGTGAGACAATCAGCCAAAACTACACCTTCCAATAGAGCATCTTGTTCTGTGGAAGAGAAGAGATCAGGGAGAGGGTCACTCTCTTCTTCCTGTCCCTCATCAGTTGCCATGAGCAGGGTGAGATCAGCCCTGTCATAGTAGGGTTTCAGGCGATTGACATGGAGCACCCTAAGGGGACTCCTGGCAGTGCCTAAGTCAACTAAGTAGGTGACTTCACCCTTTTTCTCAACAATTGTGTGGGGTCCACTCCATTTATCTTGGAGTGCTCTTGGGGCCACAGGCTCCAAGACCCACACTTTCTGCCCTGGTTGGTACTGAACCAAAACAGCCTTCTGGTCATGCCATTGCTTTTGGAGCTCTTGGCTGGCCTGAAGGTTTTTACTGGCCTTTTTTATGTACTCAGCCATCCTTGATCTGAGGCCAAGTACATAGTCCACTATGTCTTGCTTTGGAGCTTTTAAAGGTTGTTCCCAACCCTCCTTAACAAGTGTTAGAGGACCTCTTACTGGGTGTCCAAAGAGGAGTTCAAAGGGGCTGAAGCCCACTCCTTTCTGGGGTACCTCCCTGTAAGCAAAAAGGAGGCATGGTAAAAGGATATCCCATCTCCTGCGGAGTTTTTCAGGGAGTCCCATAATCATGCCTTTGAGAATTTTGTTAAATCTCTCTACCAGTCCATTTGTTTGTGGATGATAGGGTGTAGTAAACTTGTATGTCACACCACTCTCCTTCCAAATGGCCTTTAAGTAAGCAGACATGAAATTGCTTCCCCTGTCTGATACCACCTCTTTTGGGAAGCCCACCCTGGAAAATATTCCCAGGAGGGCCTTTGCCACTGCAGGTGCTGTAGTGGTCCTTAGAGGAATTGCTTCAGGATATCTGGTGGCATGGTCCACTACCACCAGGATAAACCTATTGCCTGAAGCAGTAGGAGGGTCAAGGGCGCCAACTATGTCAACCCCTACCCTTTCAAAGGGAACCCCAACCACAGGCAGTGGAATAAGGGGTGCCTTTGGAGTGCCACCTGTTTTGCCACTGGCTTGACAGGTTTCACAGGACTTACAAAATTCCTTTGTGTCCTCTGACATTCTAGGCCAATGAAACAGGGGAACAAGCCTGTCCCAAGTTTTCATTTGCCCCAAATGTCCAGCTAAGGGAATGTCGTGGGCTAGAGTTAGGAGGAACTTTCTGTACTCCTGAGGAATCACTAACCTCCTGGCAGTTCCAGGTTTAGGATCCCTTGCTTCAGTGTACAAGAGGTTGTCCTCCCAGTAAACTCTGTGTGAGTCACTGACATCCCCCTTTGCTTGTTTGACAGCTTGCTGTCTTAGACCCTCTAGTGTGGGACAGGTCTGCTGTGCCACACCCAGCTCCTCCCTGGCAGGCCCCCCTTCACCCAAAAGCTCAGCAGTGTCTGCTTCCAGCTCCTCTGGTGTAGGTTCTGCACAGGGTGGAAATTCTTCTTCCACAGAAGTAGAATCCACTGTAGAGGGAGGGATAGTAGGTAGTGCTTTACTTCTACTAGCCCTAGCTTTAGGGAGCACTTGGTCCATTGTTCCAGGATCCAAGTCACCCTGTCCTTTTTGCTTTTTGGCCTGAGCCCTGGTTAAAGCACAAATATGCCCTGGGATGCCCAGCATTGCTGCATGGGCCTCTAACTCCACATCTGACCAAGCTGATGTCTCCAAATCAATTCCTAGTAGACAGTCTACAGGTAAATCTGAGGCTACCACAACTTTCTTTGGACCAGTAACCCCCCCCCAGTTGAGATTTACAACAGCCATGGGGTGGCTAAGGGTGTTGTTGTGAGCATCGGTTACTTGGTACTGGTGACCAAGTAGGTGTTGTTCAGGGTGGACCAGTTTCTCTATTACCATAGTAACACTGGCACCAGTGTCCCTGTAGGCCTGAACATCAACACCATTTATTAGGGGTAGTTGATTGTACTTATCCATATTAAGGGGACAAGCAACCAAGGTGGCTAAATCAATAGCCCCCTCAGAGACTAACACAGCCTCTGTGGTCTCCCTAACAAGACCAACCCCAACTAAGTTACCAAAAGTGAGCCCAGCTACTCCCTTGGATTGGCTATTAGTAGGTTTGCTCCCACCACCACTGCTAGTACTAGGGGCACTAGGTGTAGCAGCAGGGGTTGTAGTGGTAGGAGGCTTGGTGCTTTTCTTTGGACAACTGGGATCTGTTGTCCAATGGCCTTTTATTTTACATAAATAGCACCAGGGTTTCTTTTCTTTGTTTTGATTAGAAGAGGATTTGGACCCACCAACCCCAACAGAGTGTTTTTGTGGGCATGATGAAGACTCATTTTTAGATTTGTCCCCACCCTTGTCAGAAGACTTACCATCCTTCTTCTTGTTGCCATCTTTGTCACCCCCTGTATGAACTTTTCTGTTCACCCTTGTTCTGACCCATTTGTCTGCCTTCTTTCCCAATTCTTGGGGAGAGGTCAGATCAGAGTCCACCAAGTACTGGTGCAACAAATCAGACACACAATTATTAAGAATATGCTCTCTCAGGATCAAGTTATACAGGCTTTCATAATCAGTAACTTTACTGCCATGTAACCACGCCTCCAAGGCCTTCACTGAATGGTCAATGAAATCAACCCAGTCTTTTGAAGACTCCTTTTCGGTCTCTCTGAACTTCATCCTGTACTGTTCAGTGGTGAAGCCATAACCATCCAGGAGTGCATTCTTAAGAACTTTGAAATTATTGGCATCACTTTCTTTCACAGTAAGGAGCCTATCCCTACCCTTTCCACTAAATGATAGCCATAGGATAGCAGCCCACTGCCTTTGAGGGACATCCTGTACAACACAGGCCCTCTCAAGTGCAGCAAACCACTTGTTAATGTCATCCCCCGCCTTATAGGGGTGAACTATCTTGTGCAGATTCCTAGAATCATGCTCTTTTGCAGGATGACTATTGGGAATACTGCTGCTGCCACCATGGGTTTCTAAACCCAGCTTCTGTCTTCCCCTTTCCACTTCTAAGGACTGTCTATCCAAATCCAGCTGTTGCTTCTTGAGCTTCAGTCTGGTTTGTTCCACTCTCAATCTATTGAGCTCCCTTTCTAACAATCTGTCATCAGGGTGGGTGGGTGGGACATTCCTTGAAACAGAAGTATGGTGAGAATGTACAGAAGGAGAACCATCCCTTACAGAGGGCATCCTAACAGCTTGGTTAACAGAAACATCACTTCTACTATGATGTGAAGCAACACTCTTGCCCTGATGTGAGACAACACTATCAGTATGGTGTGACTCTACCTCAGTACCAACTATGCTAGGCTGTCTTGTAATGGGCAAGCTAGGAAGTTTATTTCCTGAATCTTTTTCTAGGGGAGTCCCTGGATCAGATTGGGAACCATTAGCTACTTTTTCAACAGAAGGGGCACCTCTGGCCTTATCCTGTTCTATAAGCATGTTAACCAACAGTTCTCTGGGGGGATTCTTACCTACACTTATACCTCTTTCTATGCAGAGACTCCTTGCTCCTTTCCAGCTAAGGTGATCATAAGCAAGTTTGGACAGATCAACAGTTTGGCCTGTGCCAGACATTTTAGAGAGAGTTAAAGTGATAGAAAAAGGAACAAAAAGTTTGTCAGAACTTTTAGAAAGACAGAAAAAAACCTTTTAAAACTTTTTAAGACTTTTTAGAAAGTTTAGATGTACTTTTCAGTACTTTAGAAAAGAAGTGAGAAAAGAAATGCAAAACTTGTTGGTTAGGTGTACATACACTGAACTTGTTTTGTATATTTTTCTCTTATGAAAAGTACAATGACAAAAGTGGTAAGTAGTTACAGAGCACTTATCCCACCACTGCACAACCAATGTAGGAGGCTGGACTGGCTTGTAGTGAGTACCTAGGGGTACTTGCACCTTGCACCAGGCCCAGTTATCCCTTATTAGTGTATAGGGTGTCTAGCAGCTTAGGCTGATAGATAATGGTAGCTTAGCAGAGCAGCTTAGGCTGAACTAGGAGACGAGTGAAGCTCCTACAGTACCACTAGTGTCATATGCACAATATCATAAGAAAACACAATACACAGATATACTAAAAATAAAGGTACTTTATTTTTATGACAATATGCCAAAAGTATCTCAGTGAGTGCCCTCAGTATGAGGATAGCAAATATACACAAGATATATGTACACAATACCAAAATATGCAGTAATAGTATTAGAAAACAGTACAAACAATGTATAGTTACAATAGGATGCAATGGAGACACATAGGGATAGGGGCAACACAAACCATATACTCCAAAAGTGGAATGCGAACCACGAATGGACCCCAAACCTATGTGACCTCGTAGAGGGTCACTGGGGCTGTAAGAAAACAGTTAGGGTTAGAAAAATAGCCCACCCCAAAACCCTGAAAAGTGAGTGCAATTGCACTAAAGTTCCCCAAAGGACATAGAAGTCGTGATAGGGGAATTCTGCAGGAAAGACACAAATCAGCAATGCAACAACGATGGATTTCCAAACGAGGGTACCTGTGGAACAAGGGGACCAAGTCCAAAAGTCACAAGCAAGTCGGAGATGGGCAGATTCCCAGGTAATGCCAGCTGTGGGTGCAAAGAAGCTGCTACTGGACAGTAGAAGCTGAGGATTCTGCAGGAACAACAAGGGCTAGGAACTTTCCCTTTGGAGGACGGATCCCCCACGCCGTGGAGAGTTGTGCAGAAGTGTTTTCCTGAAGAAAGACCGCCAACAAGCCTTGCTAGCTGCAAATTGTGTGGTTAGGGTTTTTGGATGCTGCTGTAGCCCAGGAGGGACCAGGATGTCGCCAATTGCGTCTGGGGACAGAGGGGGCGTCGAGCAAGACAAGGAGCCCTCTCAGAAGCAGGCAGCACCCGTAGAAGTTCCAGAACAGGCACTACAAAGTGGAGTGAAACGGTGCTCACCCGAAGTCGCACAAAGGAGTCCCACGTCGCTAGGGGACAACTTAGGAGGTCGTGCAATGCAGGTTAGAGTGCTGTGGACCCAGGCTGGACTGTGCACAGAGGATTTCCGCCGGAAGTGCACGGAGGCCGGAGTAGCTGCAAAAGTCGCGGTTCCCAGCCATGCAGTCTGGTTTGGGGAGGCAAGGACTTACCTCCACCAAACTTGGACTGAAGAGTCACTGGACTGTGGGAGTCACTTGGACAGAGTTGCTGGATTCAAGGACCTCGCTCGTCGTGCTGAGAGGAGACCCAGGGTACCGGTGATGCAGTTCTTTGGTGCCTGCGGTTGCAGGGGGACGATTCCGTCGACCCACGGGAGATTTCTTCGGAGCTTCTAGTGCAGAGAGGAGGCAGACTACCCCCCCAGCATACACCACCAGGAAAGCAGTCGAGAAGGCGGCAGGATCAGCGTTACAGAGTTGCAGTAGTCGTCTTCACTACTTTGTTGCAGTTTTGCAGGCTTCCAGCGCGGTCAGCAGTCGATTCCTTGGCAGAAGGTGAAGAGAAAGATGCAGAGGAACTCGGATGAGCTCTTGCATTCGTTATCTAAGGAAATCCCCAAAGCAGAGACCCTAAATAGCCAGAAAAGAGGGTTTGGCTACTTAGGAGAGAAGATAGGCTAGCAACACCTGAAGGAGCCTATCAGAAGGAGTCTCTGACGTCACCTGCTGGCCCTGGTCACTGAGAGCAGTCCAGTGTGCCAGCAGCACCTCTGTTTCCAAGATGGCAGAGGTCTGGAGCACACTGGAGGAGCTCTGGGCACCTCCCAGGGGAGGTGCAGTTCAGGGGAGTGGTCACTCCCCTTCCCTTTGTCCAGTTTCGCGCCAGAGCAGGGCTGAGGGGTCCCTGAACCGGTGTAGACTGGCTTATGCAGAAATGGGCACCATGTGTGCCCATGAAAGCATTTCCAGAGGCTGGGGGAGGCTACTCCTCCCCTGCCTTCACACCATTTTCCAAAGGGAGAGGGTGTAACACCCTCTCTCAGAGGAAGTCCTTTGTTCTGCCATCCTGGGCCAGGCCTGGCTGGACCCCAGGAGGGCAGAAGCCTGTCTGAGGGGTTGGCAGCAGCAGCAGCTGCAGTGAAACCCCGGGAAAGGCAGTTTGGCAGTGCCAGGGTCTGTGCTAGAGACCCGTGGGATCATGGGATTGCACCAACAACGCCAGGATGGCATAGAGGGGGCAATTCCATGATCTTAGACATGTTACATGGCCATATTCGGAGTTACCATTGTGAAGCTACACATAGGTAGTGACCTATATGTAGTGCACGCGTGTAATGATGTCCCCGCACTCACAAAGTCCGGGGAATTGGCCCTGAACAATGTGGGGGCACCTTGGCTAGTGCCAGGGTGCCCACACACTAAGTAACTTAGCACCCAACCTTTACCAGGTAAAGGTTAGACATATAGGTGACTTATAAGTTACTTAAGTGCAGTGTAAAATGGCTGTGAAATAACGTGGACGTTATTTCACTCAGGCTGCAGTGGCAGGCCTGTGTAAGAATTGTCAGAGCTCCCTATGGGTGGCAAAAGAAATGCTGCAGCCCATAGGGATCTCCTGGAACCCCAATACCCTGGGTACCTCAGTACCATATACTAGGGAATTATAAGGGTGTTCCAGTAAGCCAATGTAAATTGGTAAAATTGGTCACTAGCCTGTTAGTGACAATTTGAAAGAAATGAGAGAGCATGACCACTGAGGTTCTGATTAGCAGAGCCTCAGTGAGACAGTTAGTCATAACACAGGTAACACATTCAGGCACACTTATGAGCACTTGGGCCCTGGCTGGCAGGGTCCCAGTGACACATACAACTAAAACAACATATATACAGTGAAAAATGGGGGTAACATGCCAGGCAAGATGGTACTTTCCTACATCGCACTGCTGCAGCAACTGAAAAAAACAAGCATTTGCAATGCACTAGGGTCTCGCATTTGTCGGAGTTACAGCTGTTCACAGTTGTAAACTCCCAACCGGATTTTTCTTGTATTAAAAGAAAAAAACAGCGCAATCGCACTGCTACAGTTCACACGTAATAAAACCTATCGGCAAAAGTGCAATTATGAACGTAACCGGCAAAAGTGCAATTAACTGTGTAACAAGGTCGATAGCATGCGAAGCGCTCGACTTCTGCCCAGCGAGATCGCGCTGCGAAAGCAGAGAAAAAGTAGTTCACAAACCCAGCGAGCCTTGCATGTTTTCTGTACTTGGTCGCTGCGCTCGAGGAGGGCTAACCACCGGAAAAGGCATGACCTCTGCGTGCCTTCCACTAATCAAAAGAAGCGGATTCTAACAGGCAAGCCAACTTGCCAATGAAAGACACTGACGTGACGTCGACGGGGCTCCAAGCCCTTTTCTAATACCTAAAGCGTCTCGCTAGCAATACGCATGCGCCAGTGCATGCGACGCAGGTTCGACCCTAAAAAATCAACACGGACGTTAAGTGGGATAGACTGAGGTTGAACAACATGTTGTGTGGGAATTAAGCTAGACGTGTCAGCAGATGGTGTGTGGCGAGGCTGACGGCGGAGGTAATGAGGGACTGTGTTCTAACAGCTCCGCTGTTAGTGCAGCTAAACCAGCAACAGTTTAAAAGGCTAACAGCCGCAGATGGCTGTCATATGCAAACAGTGATGCAGCTCACTTGATGATATTAAAGGCAGTACTTTAGCCATGTTTTGTAGTTTTTGTTTAGAAGAAAAGCGAAGGAAACAAGAACATAATATTTACCTTAAAAAACAGCATCATTTGAAATGTTGATTGAGGTTGTAAGTTATTCGAACTTCATTGAAGTTTATTTATGCTATTAAATCCTTCAGCGACGCCTGTAATAAATTAAAATTGTAACATTGGCATACATAAAGAGGAGCATCTGCACTTTTGTTGCAACAAATCGAAAATGGTTCTCCAAAATAAAATGAAAAGAAAAAAGAGATCTCCACCCGTGGAGGCGACAATTGGCAGATTGGTGTCCCCTGTGGTCCTGGGGTGGCTTGGTATGGCGTTCTGGAGCCGGCTCTTTGGGGGCAAATACTAGTGCATGGTACTGGGCTCTTGAGCGTAATGGGTTGAGTTGCCGTGGCTAAGATGGTGTTTTTGCTGTAGTGCTTGTACATCATGCAGCATTCGTTTCATACCCTTTCTCAGGCAGCATTTCGGCGATTACACTCTCTTCTTTTATGCTGATATGGGCGGGTGGCAGAAGCAGGGTAGCACGTGATTTCTTGTTTTTGCCCACACTGGAGGGTGGGTTGGCGATACCTAATATGGAGCTATATTACTTGGCTTCACTGCTACAGCACGCTCCCATTGGTTGCCAGATTGTGAGAATTGGGAAAAATCACTGTTGGCAACCTACTGTTGTCATCTAGGGGTGGTATGCGCCACGTGCATCATACCTGATCGGGCACACGGAGCGAGAGTCACTCTGGGAGCGAGCTGTCAATGTAGCGCAGGGTAGGACCCCTTTAACGTGAGAGTTTAATTTTTGGGAGCTGCCAGCGTTTCGTAAAGTCGCTGAAATGGTGAGTGTTACTGCTTGGTCGGGGGTAGGGTGACCACCTGGCATTGAGGCAAATTCTGGACAGGACTGTAAAAAATTCAGGACAAACTGTCAAAATTCAGGACAAAAATTCAGGACAAAGGGTCAAAATTCAGGACAAAAATTCAAGAACAAACCGTCAGTTTTACAGACACACGCAAGAGAGGCCATGTCTCACTATGTTGTCAGTGCATTTATTTACTCTTTTTTAACATAGGACTATTTATTCACTGTGGTCTTTTTGTGATTGCCTCCTGGTATGCTACATTCAGGTGTCACATTACGTCCTTGTTCAGTAGTAAATGAATGCCCTTCAGTACTGCGGCAAGGCCATCACCCCTACCCAAATCTACCCGATCTTTCCTGAAGAGAAAGTAACAGAATAATTTTGATTATGTTTCAGAACATTTTAAAACCCCTGGCAAACAGTTTGGGAAACATTAAGGTAATTACCTTATGCTAGTTTAAACAAATTGAACAAAAACATCTGGCTTACCCCAACCGCCCATGGACTTTCAACTTAACGAGGCAGGGCAAATGGTGTGGGCGACAGTCTCACACCTAATGTCAGGATGTGATGTACCCATAACTTGTCTGTGGTCTCACAGCACTAGAGTGTATGTCCGGGACTCTACATTTATCTCAGAAATGGGAGCCCGGACTACCAATGAAAGATAATAAAAGAGGAGGATGAAATCGAGAGCAAATGGGAGATCCACGGCAAGTAATTCAAAGGGTTGTTGCCAAGAACTGGTTAAATAAGGAAGAGAAGTACAAGGTGGGACTATTCCTAAAATCAGACAAGATGGGTCCACCAAGACTATTCGAAGGTATTGGGTACCTGGGGAGTTGTCTCTGCACACAGGAGCGAAACAGAAGGGGCACTGTCAAGTAGTTGAACAAGCAACACCCATCCACCTTGGCAAACTCCTCTGGTGCAATGGTCCGCTGTTAGTGCTTTTGAAGGGTGAGCAGGGGCCAAACCCCTTGCAAGGTTGTGCAAGGCAATTGCCCGCTTTGTCCATGTCTTTATATGGTTTTGAAATTGAGCAAAAGCCAAACTAGAGATCTGGGTTATCCCTAAGTGGCAAGTACACATAGAATCTTCAAAATATTTGGGATGTAAATTGCACAAACACAGTTTACAAATTTTAAAATGTAATTTGTGTTTCTTTGAGATATGGCACTGTTTTTGCCTTTATATACATTTAGATCTCAGATTGAACTGGGAACCAGTTACCTTTTTGATACCTAGTGATTAATATCTACCATTCTCCCACTGATTTCCAGGAAGAAAATCTCCGCAGAGCGAACGGTCCCTCCAAGCCCAGTTTGCTTTTTGGTCTTTTCTTCTGCTTTCTGTAGAGGCCATGTGGCACTAGTGAAGATGGTGTGCTACCCCAAAGATAGTATTATTTTGCAAACCTTCCTCTGCTCGTCCTTCATTCTTTCTTCAGACATGCCACACATCTGATGTGGTCACTGCGGCGCCATCAGGAGCTCTTTCCACTCTAAAGCTAACTGTGACTGCGGGTGGATTAGGTCTTTTGGACTTAGAATGCTATTATTCAGCTGCACAGGTCCAATGGGTGGCTCGCTGGCTTTCTGTCCACCTCCCTGCATGAGATGGGGTTTACCAGTAAAGACTTTTAAGAAAGGCTTAATGCACTGCTTATTGTTTCCTACTGACCATTCTACGGATCACCATTCAGGGTTATCATGCACAGCTTTCTCTTGCCTTGCCAGAACCTGTACACCACTGCACTGACACTCTACTCTGCAACTCTGCACTCTACACCACTCTACTCTATGCCACTGCACTCTAGGCACTATACTCTACTCTACACCACTCTACAATACTCCACTCTGCACTAATCTACACCACTGCATTCTATGCCACATGAGTCTACTCTGCACTGTATGACACTGCACCTCTCTGCATTACTGCACTCTCTGCTACTCTATTGTATGCCACACTACTCCACTGCACTCTATATAACTCTACCCCATGCCACTCTATGCCACTGCACTCTGCGCCAATGCACTCTAAACAACTGCACTGTACGCAACTGCCCTCTACTCTGTACCACTGTACTCTACGCCACTGCTCTCTGTGCCACTCTACTCCACTCTACATCACTGCACTGACACTCTACTCTGCAGCATTCCACTCTCCACCACTGTACTATACACCAGTGTACTATGTACTACTGCATTCTATGCCACTGCACTCTATGCCACTCTACATCACTCCACTCTACAGCACTTTGCTCTACTCTGCACCACTCTACACTACGCCACTGCACTCCCTGCAACGTGAGTCTACTCTGCAATCTATGCCACTGCACCACTCTACACTACTGCTCTCTCTGCTACTCCATTGTATGCCACTCTACTCCACTGCAATCTATGCCACTCTACTCTGTCCCACACCACTCCATGCCACTGCACTCTAAACCACTGCACTCTACGCTAACGCACTCTAAACAACTGCACTGTACCCCACTGCACTGTACTTTGCACCACTTGGCTCTACGCCACTGCTCCTATGCCACTCTACTCCACTCCATACAACCATGCCACTAACTTTAACCCATGCTGAACAGCAGCTACTCTGGTGTACAACATTGCTAAGGGCTAAAACACATTAGAAAAGCCAATAACTCTTTCGTAGATGAGACCTATTGGCTTTGCCAATATTTGTTAGTACTATGAGGTACCGAGGTACCTGAAAGAACTGTGAAAAATACAATTACATCATAATAAAGGCTGCTACAAAATGCGCAAATACATTTCGGTTAAATAAAAAAAAGTGCTTCTCAAATACAGATTTGAATAATATACAGTTTATACCTAGTACTAAAAAAAATTATAACACTCTCTTACAATACCTCTCTAAAAGAAATACCTTTGCCACCAGAAAACTTCAAGTGACTCCTTTTAGTAAAGTCAATGCAGGTTTTCAAGCCCCTTTGTATTTGCCGATTTACCAGTTGGGCACATTTGCATGTCTTTAGGGAAGACGACCCCCTGGCAAGAAGGTCTGATTCTTATCTGTCTGCCCCTCCCTCAGAGCACAGGAGACTCCCTGCCTTCCAGCCCAGCTGGGGAAACTGATCTGCCCATAATTTCGCCCTGCCTCCGTTGTCCTTTAGGTGAAAGGCTAAAATTACGGACAAATGCTGTCTGTGAAGACTTTCATCACGGACAACGGACGGCAGGGCGAAATTACGGACAGTCCATGAAATTTACGGACGGGTGGTCACCCTGGGGGGCGGATGTGAGATTCTTGGGAACCTATACCCAAATGAGGATTTTATTATGTTTGAGGATTCGCAAGGAGGACTTTGGATTCTGGAATGGGCAACTTTTAACACACAACAGCGTAACAGCCAAAACTCGAGAAATATGGGTTACATTTCTGGATGCTCCGTCCACGCCGCTGCTGTTTCGAAGGTTGTTGGAGCTGGGGGGGAGGGGGAGAGGGGGAATAGGGAATAAGGGGAGGGGGCTGTTTTCGCACTTATATTAAGCCATTACAGCTGATGGATCCTGAATCCGATTTCCTGCTAGGGCTGCTTGGGAGGAGGAGCTGGGGGTCCCACTGGAGGATGCGCAAGGGTGTAGGGCTTGTCCCCGGTCCAGACAGTTTCCTGTAATGCACGCACAAATTGGTCTATTCCAATTTCTTGCACTGCACGTATATCACACTAGTGTTGCTGCACAGGATAGATCCCAGTAGGGCTAGTGGTTGACACCGGTGCCATTCTCAGGTGACAACTTTTCTACACCTTGTACGGTGCTGTCTGCTAGTAAACTCATTCTGGACGTCTGTTGTGCTGCGAGTGACTCCGGTATTTGGGGCTCCCATAGTGATGGACCCGGTGGTTTGTCTGCTGGGGGATGATCACCTGCGTAAGGGAAAATAATGGAATTGAAGTTACTGTATCTGTTGCTGTTACTAGAAAAGAGACGAGTTGCACTTCTGGATGGAGCCCAGAGTGGACGGATGGGTGAGGAATGTAAATGAGTGGGAAGTTGTGGAGGAAGTACGCCTCAAAGAAGTGTCGACATGATGAGGAGGACCTGCAGGTTTGGGGGTGGGTGCAGCTGACTAAGTTTGTGGGATAAAGGAGGGTTACAGGACGCTTAATTGGAATATGTGTGGGGCACATTCCTTCCAACTCCAAAACTAGGACACTTCTGGTGCCTTGAGAGGAGAATGCTGGGACGTGATGCATATGAATTATTTTGTGGTTTAAAGCGTGATAACCTGTTACGCCATGTCAAGTATTTGGGGATGGCTGCAGTCTGTTTGTTTCTTCCTTTTGTATTGTCGTTTACTAAATGCAAACAATAAAAGATGTCTATAAAAATGTGTTCCTACAGTTATAATTTTTGTATTAACTTGCCCCCCTTGTGGAACTTAGAAGTCTCACTTCACGATTAGGGGCATACAACATTTAAATTATTTCATCCACCACTTTTGCCCCAACCCTTGGGTAATTTTTCCAAAAACTATACATTGTTCAAGAAGTTCTACGCATTCTGGACTTTCATGTATGAAAATCAGGACATTTTAACATATGTTGCACACAAGTGTAATTTGTAATGTATCTCATGCTGGGAACATAGGATCAAGGTATACAGTCGTCTAAAAATGCTTGCGAGTAACTTACACATTCTAACACTAGTGAGATACCGATTCCTGGGAAATAGTAAGTAGGCCAATAATCAAGAAAACAGTGAGCCTACTCTTGCGCTGTAAAAACTGTACACTCCATCTTGCCATTCGAATGTCATGGTATGGCTACACCAGTCTCTTCCTAATACTAACATGGTTACGGTGTCGTTTGAAGCTGACCCACCATATTGACAAAAATGGATATTGCTGCTGTCTCTTGTACAGGATGCTGCCACTGGCAGCAGGTGCAGTGGCACTAGGGCCCAGAGGCCTAAGAGGCCCATTGACAGGGGCATAGCTACCACTGTTGAAGTAGGCACAGTGCACCAGGGCCAGAGCCCTGAGGAGCCTTTTGAAAGCTCATAACTGCTGCTGTGACTGGACCTCGATTCCCGAAAGACCAACCATCAGCTAATCGTCAGGCAGCAGGATGAACTTGAATGATCAAATTCAATGATATGGAGAGGAGGAAGCTGCACAATGAATGTTACAAGAACAAGTAATGAATGGAATGCTGAACAATGTCAAACATTCACCCCAGTACAGAGATCTGGGCCTAAATCCATCGTTATTTTGCCACCCATGCCTTTCCAGTTTGGACCCAGTCATATGCAAATCCGTTTTGACCCTGTTCCCCATGGGAACAGTCCAGCCCGAACTGCCAAGCCAGGTCCTTCCTGGACTGGAGACAAGCATCCTAGGACCAGTTTCAGAGTATCATCCTTCATCAGCCAGGCTAGCTTGACCTCAGTGGCATGGGGAGCACGGGACCCACATCTGGGCATACCCTTCCCACTTGGGGCAGCAAATGCAAAAACAACAAGTGATGGACGGAATGCTGGACAATGTCAAACGTTCACCCCGTACAGAGATCTGGGCCTAAAGCCATTGTTTTTTTGCCACCCATGCCTTTCCAGTTTGGACCCAGCCATATGCAAATCAGTCTTGTGGGGCTTGGAAGAAAGGCGGTTGGAGTAAGAGACAGCCGAGCCAGGGTCATTATACACTAAAGCTACACTTGTTCTTGTAAAGGCAACTCTCACTGTGTGAAGTCTTCAATTTAACAGGTAGCAGCGAGATGGGTTGGAAATTCTTGATCTCTGACGGGTCGGCTATGGGTTTCTTCAGGAGGGGGTGGACTTCGGCGTGTTTGCAATCTTCGGGGAAGGTAGCCATTTTGATGGAGCAGTTCAGCAACTTGCGGAGTTCCGGGCCGATGGATGCACTGGCCCTGTTGTAGATGCGGTGAGGACAGGGGTCTGTTAGAGCTCCGGATTGAATGCTGTCGTACAATCCTTGTTAGAAACAAGACATCTGCAGATTACACACATGTCTACATTAAGTACATTAACTCACTGAGATATCATGGCAGTGAGCAGGATGAACACAGGACAATATATATTGTTTCTGTTTTTAAACACTTTATTTTGAAGATAATTACATGTAAAACATTTCAGCTTATGTAGTGGCTCTCTCTAACACAGTGCAAACATACCAAAAATATACATTTTGAAGCAGGAGAGATATACATTTGGACTTGGGCATTTTTGCAGGGTCATCCCCAAACTTTTTGCCTTCATCCTCCTGTTTTCTGAACGGGTTCTTGTTCGTTAAATCAGTCAGTTTTTATAAAGAGCAACTACTCACCCATGAAGGTCTCAAGGTGCTAGTGGTGGGTCTGGACCTCATTTGAAGAGCCATGTTTTGAGGTTCTTCATTGAAGATGGGGAGAGATGGGCTTTGTCTGAGGTGCGCGGGCAGGTTGTTCCAGCTCTCAGCTGTGAGGTATGCAAAAGATCTTCCTCCAACGGTGGTTTTCCAGATGCGTGGGATGGTAGCTAGCACCTTCTGGGCGGAGCAGAGGGGTCTGGCAGGGTTATAGAAAAAGATGCGATGGTTCAGGTAGGCCGGTCCGATGTTGTGAAGGACCTTGTAGGTGTGGGTGAGTGGTTTGAAGTTGATTCGCTTCTCTACTGGGTGCCAATGGAGGGTCCTCAGATTTTGTGAGTTGTGTTCCTGGCAGGGGAGGTTCAGGACAAGTCTGGTGGAGGCGTTTTGGATGAGTTGTAGTTTCCTGATGTTCTTTGTTGTGGCGCCGGCATAGAGTGCGTTGCCGTAGTCGAACTTGCTTTTGACTAGGACGTGGGTGATTATTTTGCAGCAGTCAACTGGGATCCATATGAGGATTTTGTGGAGTTGGTGGAGGGTGTGCCAGCAGGAAGTGGGGACTGTGGGGTAATTGATAGGGAAGAGTAGAGGATGATTTGTAGGTTGCGGGCATGGTCTGTGGGAGTAGGTGGTGCGCTGAGCCATGTGGGCCATCAAAATTCGCCCCAGGCTGAGGTGGAGTTTCCGAAGATGATGAGCTTGGTCTTGCCGAGTTGAGCTTGAGGCAGTTCTCCCTCATCCAGGCGGAGACTGCTTTTATCCCGGTGTGAAAGCTCCTCTTAGCTTTGTCTGGGTCTTCAGCGAGGGATATGATGAGTGGTGTGTCATCGGTGTATGACACAATGTTCATTTCGTTGTCTCTGATGATGGCTGCAGGCGGGGCCATGTATATGTTGAAGAGTGTTGGGCTCAGGGAGGATCCCTGAGGGACTCCGCAGCTGACTTCTCTTGGGTTGGATATGAAGGGTGGGAACCTGACTCTCTGTGTTCTTCTGGTGAGGTAGGAGTGGATCCTGCATTATGGAGTCTGGTGCCTAAGGTGCTGTGGTAGACCGTGTTACAGGCTGCTGAGAGGTCAATGAATAGGAGTGCTGCAGTGTGTCCGCGGTCGAGGAGTGTACGGATGTCATTGGTGGCTGCAATAAGGGCTGTTTCTGTGCTGTGCTTGCTGCGGAATCCTGACTGAGAGGTGTCCAGAGAGTTGTTGTCCTCGAGGAATTGTTGCAGCTGTTAGTTTACAGCTTTTTCCAGGACTTTGGCTGAGAAGGATAGCAGCGAGATGGGTCAGAAATTCTTGAGCTCTGACGGGTCGGCTATGGGTTTCTTCAGGATGGGGTGGACTTCAGTGTGTTTCCAATCTTTGGGGAAGGTGGCAGTTTTGATGGAGCAGTTCAGCATCTTGCGGACTTCGGAGGCGATGGACGCACTGGCCCTGTTGTATATGTGGTGAGGATAGGGGTCTGTTGGAGCTCCGGAATGAATGCTGTTCATGATGATTTCGGTCTCTTCTGTGGTGAGTGGACCAGCTGTGGATGGTTTGGGTGGGTTCTGGGGGGCTGGCTTGGCCGTAGGTTCCGGCGCTGGGCTGGTTCTGCAGGAGAAAGCTGTCATAGATGTCCTTAATCTTGCAGTAGAAGAAAAGTGGCCAATTTGTTGCAGAGGTCTTGGGACGGGGGGATGTTGGTGGCTTTGGAGGGAGGATTGGTGAATTTGTTGATTACCATCAAGAGTTCTCTCGTGTTGTGGGGGAGGTGTTGATGCATTCACAGAGTGCAGCTTTTTTTTGCAGACTTGATGCGTTGGTGATGGGTGGCAATGGCGACTCTGAAAGAGGACAGGTCTTCGCTGGTTTTGCTGCTTCTCCATTTCTTCTCTAGGCACCTGCAGATGCATTTGGATTCTTGGAGTTCAGTGGTGAACTAGCTGGCTTTTTTTGGTTTAGCCTTTCAGGATGTGGTTAGCTTTTCAGGATTCTGTGCCCTTTACGACTGCTAACTAGTGCTAAAGTGATTGTGCTCTCACATTTAAACATGGTGAAATTGGCTCATACCTAATTGGCACATTTAATGTACTTGGGCCTGTAAATGTAATGCTTCTGTTGGGCCTACAGAACTTATTTGCCACCCACTGACATAGTCCCTTACAACAAGTTTCAGGCATACCATTCCACCTGAGTGCAGTTTTAAACTGACAGTTCAACTTGGCAATATAACCTTATTGCCAAGCCTTAAGCTCCCCTTTTAATGCTTGTGTCACACCTAAGGTAGCGCATTGTGTAGGGTGCACTGTAAATAAAAGGTTGGATGTGTACATTACGTTTGACATGTTCTAGTAGTGTTAAGGTCCTAAACTTGTTTTTCACTTAATAATGTCTACAGCTCTCATTGGGTTGCAATTAGGAAAACTACACTTTTTAGAAAATCAGCATTTTCCTGCACTAACCATTTGGTGCCTGCAATCTGTTACTATAGTTGGCAGTTGGGCTTTGTTAATGCCAGCCAGGTAGCCACACAATAGTGGGATTAGGTGTGCGTTGATGGGCCATCAACTGGCAGGATGAGTGGGCAGAGATGTGCACAGCCCTATTTGCAACAAAATAGGCTGTGCTATGCCTTCACACAAAGGACTTGTCACCGCCACACTGTTTTTGCAGCTAGCTTGGAACCAGGGCAGGGAAATCAGAAACTTCAAGTACTTCAAAGGGAGTTCTCTGGAAACGTCTCCTACTTCAAAGATGGCACCAGATCTTGAATACACTCCTGGACCTGTGGATGCTACAAAATATGGACTGCTGTACTTTTTTACTGCCACTCTGCTGCCCTGCTTGATAAAAAAAGAAGACCGGACCTGCAACCTTCCTCCCAGGCTGAAGTGACTCCAAGAGTTAACTGACTTTCCTCTTGTTTTGAGCTAGAGGGACATAGCAGGCTCCAGAAGCACTCTTGTGACTGCCCAGCTCAACTGCTGCCTGGACCTGCAACTGGACCCGCCTGAGCCCTGCTGGCCTCTGCTAGAGTAAGTTCCTCACACCCAAGAGGTACCCCTCAAGTCCTGGACCCTTGACATGGCAACCTTTGAGGTCCTCTCCAAAGGAAGGGAGAAACCCCGAGGTTTTTTGCTCTTCACAACCATAAATGGGCCCATTTGCACCACGATCTTCCCACCCTGCCTGCTAATACAAAATTCCAGCAAAACCCAACTTTTTGCATCACAGCCACTGCCAACAACCCCTGGCAGTACAAGATCTGCACTTCAATCTATAGCATCAATAGCTCGTGGTGACTGCCAATGCAAAGCTCAAGCAATGATCATCAGCGACGTCCAACAAGATCTTCGACGTAAAGCAACAACTGAACGCAACACTCGGCCTGCTCTCCATGCTACATCAGCGATCATCTACAATGCTCTCCCTGCTCCTCGTGGCTCCTTCTACCGTTTACAGAACTCTTTGTGCTGGGCTTGAAGGTAACTCTTTCAGTGGGACTAACCTGGTTCCTGTTTCAGGCCCGCATTCCATTGTGGTCAGCTTGAACTTGTGATCTGCAGACGGTCTTGCCCAACCAGATAACCGCAAGTGGCGCTTCTCCTTTTAAGCACTATACTTACCTTGCATATATCTGATTCTTTTCTAAATAGGTGTGGGATTTTTATTGTGTTGTGTTTTCACTTTATAATTGTTTAAAGTGCTGCATACATACTTTACACATTGCCTCTGCTGGAGTATTTTACAATTTCAAGAAACATAATGCAGTATTGTGTGGAAATAACATATAGGCTTTAAAGAAAATAAATGTGTTTAAATCCAAAAACTGTAGTAGGCAATCACATATACTCGTACTAGGCCTAAATAGTTAAAGCAATATTTTCGGCCAAGCTGATATTACTAACTAATATTAATTCAGGATAAAATGTTTATTTCTTGACCTTTCCATGGGCATGTTTTTCATGAAGCATAATAGTTGTATAAGGTGTTTTCATTTAACTTTGCAAATATTTCTACTTACACAAAGACCACTGTTAACTAATGAATAAATATTTGTTCTTTCATGAGATAATAAAGCATTTTACACATGAAGATGCAGTATTTCTAAAGGCTATGAATTTTGTGAAAACTCTTTGAGAATTAATATTGTAGTTGATAAGAATTGTTTCACTTGACATTGTTATCTGTGGACCATTGTGTTCCTGGTGAGAAGACGGAGAGAGATCCTTTTCCCATGAGAGCATCAAAAGATATTGGCTGACTGAAGAAAGAAGAAGCACCATATTGCAAAAGATTTAGGCCCATATGTATACTGTTTTAGCGCCGCATTTGCGCCGCTTTTTAACGCAAAAGCGGCACAAACTTACAAAATACAGTTGCATTTTGAACGTTTGCGCCGCTTTTGCGTAAACAAATGATGCAAATGTGGCGCTAAAAAAAGTATAAATATGGGCCTTAGATTGAAATTTCTATAATAGTATGTGTTCCTAGAGTTGGAAACACAACCTCTCCTTTCCCTATGATTCTTTCCATGCTCATGCTTGCACATTGCTCTGAGACTCTACTCAGTTTCTTGAATTTCTCATGAGAGGTTTTGCTTTAAATGCTTATTGAACTGATATTTGATGCTGAAGCTTTATGTTTACTGATTGCTCTCGAATTCGGAACTCTTTCTGAGACTGACACTCTTTTTCACTTACATTTTTTAGAATAGGACTCTTTTCCTTTATGGAACGTGCTTAATGTATCTATTATGATTTATTGATTACTTATTTTGATTATTACCAAAACTGACATATTGTACCTATGTAGTTTATATACTGATTACAATAAAGATGAAATACTAAAATATTTGATCAATAAAAACCTTAAAACTCACAACCAACTCACTTTATGGACCAAAATGAGAAAGCAAATGATTTATTTATTAATGTGATGTACAGCGCCTGGTTAATCTCGGGCCAACTTCAAAGAGCTATCAGCCTGAGAAGAGAAGAACTGCAGGGATTTCTCCCGGATGAGTAGTGATGTTTACTCATAAATCAATAATTTAACTGAGGTCCCGCACCCCCACCTCTAAGTTAAGCCTGAATGCTTCTGTGCCAAGATACCAGAGGGTTAAGCACAGGTTGATTTGGGTTTTGCTTGTCTTTCACCCTGACAGAGTTTGCTGCTTGAGTAGGGTTTTTCCCCCTCAACTAATAACCCAATCTCCAACATTTACATAAACAGGAATAGGACAACAATTCCTTATGTGTTTGACTGACTGTTTGAGCCTCATCTGAATTTTTACCCTTAGAGGCATGGCAGCCAAACAAACAAGTGTTTAGGTATGGTTTGCAGCAGGGGTGATGCTCACAAAAGCAGCAGCATGCTTAAAAAAAGTAATAAGCTGCACGTGTTGGAATAAGCATTGGCAACAGGCCTGGGTTTAAAGTGCTAATGCATGCAGTGTTACCACCAAAAGAGACACATAGGAAGGAACCAGCAGAGAGGGCAATAGTTGTAACATAGTCCAGCATACAGTTCAATGCAAGCGTTTGATTGGGCATGGAAAGATATAAACAAATACAGTGAAAGCCAGCAGGAGGGCCCAGACTCCTTTGAGGAGGGAGGAGGAGTGAGCCTGCAACAGTACCAAGTGGGTGCATTTAAGCCATCTTTGCTTCTGTGGCAAGGAATGCGTGCCCAGACGAAGACCGGGCCAAGAGCGGGCCCATCTTTACCCATCATCACCTGGAGGAGCCAAGGATGGGCCATCCATTTTTCATCTGAATATAAGCAGGTACTGCAAAAACCTTTATCTTTCCTCTGGATTTGTGTGGTTTGTTTCACAGTAGGAAAGCGTAAGCTGGGTGCTAATATGAAAAGGCCCCAATCTAGTACCTCCTTGGATGGATTTCTCCAGTGTGCTGGGGGCGTGCTTAAAAAAGGAAATTGAGATAGCCAAGCATCACCTTTCTCCTCTCCCCCTCCTGTGACTCCTGCTGCACAAATATCAATAGCCTCTGCTTTGGGAACACTGATTTTCATTGCGCCTGAGAAACTGAGTTCCCTTAACCACTCTTATATCTTCCTCCACATTGCCTCATGTGTTCTTGAAGCCCAAAATCCAAGTGTTATCTTTGATCTCTAATGTTTCCACACCCTCCAACTCACATAGAAGATATTCAAATGGATCCATAGTGACCGCCCTAATCACAAGCTGACTTGACTACGACAACACCCTCTATGCCAAAACCACCAAGAAGAACCAGAGCAAGCTATGACAAATCCAGAACGCCTATGCCAGACTCATCTTGAACATCCCCCACTGAGAACACATCACAGGACACCTGAGATATCTCCACTGGCTCTCCGTCGAGAAGAGGATAAACTTCAAGCTTCTCGTACACGCCTGCAGGGGCCTCCACAACCTTGGACCCAGCTACCTTAACCACTGCATCACCTTTTACTCCCCTGTCAGACTGCTCTGCTCCGCCCAGCAGTCACTCACCACTGTAGCCCACATAAAGAAAGCCTCGGCTGGAGGAAGATCATTCACCTACCTGGCGGCAAAATGTTGGAACACCTTACCTCTCCACCTCAAATAGTCGCAATCACTACCTCAATTCAGGAAGGACCTCAAGACCTGGCTCTTCGACTGAACCTTGAGGACATACCCCATAGTGCTTTGAAAACCTACGGATGAGTAGCGCGCTCTAAAAAAGACTGGTTGATTGATTGAATGGCCCCACAGGGAAAAGGAAGAGAGCAGAAGTGTGCAACAAGTCAAAGTGCCTGCAAACAACACCCAATATCCTGCAGAGGGACTCTGTGCTATGATACTGATAAGAATGTGGACTTATTGGGGTTCTTTGAAGCCAATCTATGGCTGCTCGGCTGTGATTGAAGCTGAATTAAGTAAATTAATCCTGTTCCTGTTGGATCAGTCACTAACTGTGGTGCCTGTAGACACTCTTCACCCTGTGGCCACTACTTCCCTCACATATCCTACTCTTAAGGAAAGTGATAGTGATATTACAAGAACCTGTCCCTCAGACAGGGTGGCTATGCAGTGATCTACCTCAATTAATGTCACACCGCATTGGAAAGAACAGGCTTGTCTGAGTGGAGACAAGAGTGGTGATAAGTCTGGGAAACAGGGTGGGGGGCTCTTGTCACAGGGAAGTTGAAGCCAGCACATGAACCTAACTTTGTGTAATTGAACTTCTACATGAAGAATATCCATACATGACTGTGTTATCCAATGTGTCCTGTTTGCCTCCAATTACAATTGAGTTGGTTGCTGTGCTCAAGATTATGGTCCTCTACTGATTACATTCATTTGCCCATTTTCATTACTCTGAAGCATCCAGCATACTGACGGTTCAAAGGGTGGGATGAGTTGGTCCACTGGCCAAATGTTTTGCTGGAGACGGTGGTTGTCAACCTCAGGTCTCCCATTACTGTTCACAACCTCTTGATAAACTGCTACTCACATGGCAGAATGCATTCTGACAGTTCCCTTCATCCATCGAGCCTTTTCTATCAACATTTGCAACCTAACCTAAGGCTGTGCTTGCATCCCATCCTCCCAGGGTAATAGCCCCTGCTACAGACAGAGTCAATTGTCACCAGGCTCTACCTGCCCATATGAAGGCCTCTTCTACCCTTACAGATGTAGACTGATATCAGATTAATGATAGTTCTTTAGCTGCTCTAGCCCTTGCATCTCATAGAACAACTATTCCAACCCTGGGTTCAACAGCACCAGATCTCTCAACCCTTCCTTTGTCTCCTTTGAGTTCTCAGCCCTTGCCATTCCTGACACCTTTTGATTGCGTTGCCTATCCTATGATGGATGCTTTCAGTCCACTAGCTGCTGTAGCTCAACCGCCTGTTAGTTAATGTGCTCGGACCATGTCTCCTAGTTACTAACAATTGCCGCCTGTACTGGGTATTACTGCTCCTCCTGCCACTCCATTACTTAATTCTACAGCTATTTTTAGCAGGAACATTCCAGAAATCAAGCCTACATTTGAGAATCCTGCATGGAGACAGTTTATTGATAAACATGAGATCTGTTTCTTCCAGGAATCCTGGGCAACTGACTCCACATTTAGAAATGGATTTAAGAGTTTTTAAATTCCAGCAAGTAGATCCTCAGCTGGGCCTCCATTGGATGGATTGCTCATCTTGGTGAGCACACTACTCTCCAGCTCGCTTGTTGGACTTCAAAAAAGATCCCGAGACATCCACGGACTAATTTATTTATTTTCAAAGGGTATATCTCTTTTGCTAATCAATATATACAATCAGAGTCTTGGGGAATGTTGTGAATCACCCACTCTTTACTTGCTCGACAAGATACTGGCCGGTCACTCAGGCCACCACTATGTTATCATGGCAAGTTATCTAAACCTCATATATGAAGCTAATACCATAGTCCAGGAACTATTTTATGATGAGGATTGAATGTGTGGAATTTCGGAGTTAACATCACCGCTAAGGAGAAATCTTTCAAGGGCAGCCCTCCAAGTAGTGGATCTTACTTTAGACTATGGGTTACGAGCATGCAATGGCCGCTCGCCCTCTGATGTCACACCTGCTCCCACATTCAAATAAGGTACATATGTAAACTCTATTGATTACATTCTTTTAGAAGTTAAGGTATGAAGGCTCATGGAAGATATGGAAGTAATAGAACAGGTTGAGAGTGACCATGACCCTCTAGTGTTAAAAAAGAGGTAGCTGATGCCTTTTGTCCCTTCCTTTTCCGCTAAAATATATGGGCAACAGTTGAATGCCACGAATAATCACAATAATGTGAAGTGGGAGGCAGTGCGCTCCTCTCCTACTGCTCTATTAGGTATGCATTCAGCTCTAGCTGCACAAATGGAGGTTCTGTACAATAACTGGGGGAACAGTGAAGTAATAATTGCTGAGCACATTAGCCTTTTTAACAAGCTCAAAGATGATTTCCTTGTTGAGTCAAAAAAAGCTTTGGGGGAGGGCACCACGAATGGGTGGTTCACTCAGTCCTGTAGAAAGGCTAAGAATACTGTCCTTCACTTAATCAAAAAGGGAACTAGCCAGGAGATAAGGACATGCAAAGTGCAGTATTGGAATGAAATAAAGCAAGCAAGAGCTGCCTGGAAGTGTAAAACTTGGTTTGATCTCCTAGAAACATAATCTGCCAATGATCAGAAGAAATTTCGGCATTTAGACAGTGTAAACAGCAGGAGCTCTAACATTCTGAGTCTATATTGCCCTGTGAATGGGTCACTCACTTTGGAAATCTTTATTCACATGTTCACTACTTCGATGAGGCCCCTACTGGACTTGAAGGCATATTTAATTTGAACTCGCCTTCCACCCCTGTAGTGTTCTGTATAGCAGGGAATGTCCTTGTGATCAAATCATGGAAACAAGGAATAGCTCTGGGATGAGACAAGATCCCAGCTGATCTTTTCAAATCTGACAACAATATTTGGGTTCCCTATGTCAACACTGTCACAAATGCAAATGTAGCAGGGGCAGCAATGCCGCACACATAGAGATGGGCAGAGATTGTCCCTGTTGTCAAGAAGGGAAGTCCTAGTAACACTTTTAATGCCCCATTAGCATTCTTTTCAACTTTCAAAAGGTTTTCTGCAAACAACTATTGGAGTGGATTAATGACAACCATATTCTTTCTAACTTGCATGCAAGATTAAGATCCAAGCCAGCTCAATTGATCAGGTCCTTCGTTTCCTCTTGGTTAAGTAAAAAACTGTTGATGTAGGTGGGTGTGAACTTTTTGTATCTCTCGTCAATCTCTGTGCCGCTTTTGACCTGGTACCTAGGAAGAAATTATGTTGGATCTTATATGAGGAAGGGATCACGTGTGACTTGTTAAAGATCTTTGTGCACCTTCAGGAAGGGAATGTTGCCATGGTTCGATGTGGCATGAAAGGAGAACTTACTGAGCCGATTCACATCCAAAGGGTGTTTGCGAGGGGTGTGTCTTGACTCCCACCCTTTTCCTTCTCAATATCTTCAATTGTGTCAAGTATTTGACTAATTGTGTTAATGACTCCCCTACTCTTGAAGGCCAGAAAAGTCTGTCTCTCTTTATTGCTGATGACACCCTCCTAATAGGCAAAACCAAAGTGGGTCTTCAAAATTTTGTGGACAACTTCGGTCTGCTCTGTTCTGACTAGGGCCTTACAGTTAACGCCTCTAAGACTAAGCTGATGAGCTATTCTAGGAAGAAGAGGGTGAAGGGCATTGTAAAATGTGAAGTGAAGCTCTGGAAAGAGTAAGAGAATTTGATGTCCTCTTGGCAGACTCCAGCTCTTGGGCACCACAGATTAACAAAAGCTCACATATGGTAACCCATAGAGCAGTGGCAATCTTTAGGCTTGCAAAGAAGGCTTCCTGGTTCCCAATTCTCCCTGCAATGGAAATTTCCAAGATGCAAACGTGGAGTGTGGAACTACTGTATATAGGGCAGAATTATGAAGCCATTTCAATATGGGTACCTTGGGTACTAAAAGATAGCTCTATCAGAGACTCACTGGGTTAGGAAGGGGTGCTCCCTTGGTGCCATTATCATCTGACCTGTCGCTTAACCTGGCAGCCTTGACTCCACTGCTCTACTGGGTGCATATTTGGGCTACTAGTGATCTGCACAACTATAGAGCAGGGCTTATTGACATTATTAAACTCCAGTCTTCCTACAAGATTAAGTGGCTAGCTTACATGAAAAATGCATGGATGGGTACCTGAGCCTAGCTAATTTTTGGGAAAAGTCTTTGTGCATCCCAGCCAATGCGGGTCTAATGATTAAATCAAGATACTGGGAAAAAGTTGCTGCCCAAAACGAATGGTCCAACTGGACAAAGACAGATAGCAAAAATGTTAGTGAGCTGATGTGTGTGGAGAACATCTGTTGATTTTTGTCGTAATAATTTTACCTTTTTATTTATGTATGCAATGGATTTTTTAGCTCAATAATTGCAATTAATTACAGTTTTTTTAACGTATTCATCACTGCTGTTTTGCACACTTTGGTGATGAAATTGTTATTTCGATTTATCAATAAACTTTGAAACTTTGATATAAGCAAACAGCCAATAGTATTAGGTGAGAGATGACTAAATCAATAGACTGGGACAAGAGGTGATGGACAATGGATAAAGCCGTGGGCTGAAAGAGGTGGGTTTAAAAAAGCAGTGGCTCAAAGGGGTAGATGTATAGCCCACTTTATATATTCTGTTAGCAACTGGTCTTTTTTACAGCGATGCTGTCAAAACCCAGACCTAAAAAAAGGGTAATAACAATGCCCTTCAATTGCAGTGCAAGCACTCTTCACAATATGGGCACTGCAATGGAAGCATCCCATAGGCCAATGGTTCTATGTAACCCACAGATGAATTGCATGTAGGCTGATGAAATATATATGCCTCTCCTCTAATACAAGATGTGACTGAAACTTCTGAAAGCACAGACTGAAAGCTGATATCCTAAACAAGCTAGCAGATAAAGGGGGCTGAACCAAAGCCCACTCTCTGTGTGCTGCCAGACCTAAAACACAGAAGTATGCCATCCATCCATCCATCACATCTACCCTCAACTTCTACCCTGTGGACGTTATCATGGTCGGAATGGCTACAGGGCAATCTAGCAGTGCCAGAAGGGTTGATCTGTGTCAAAATAATTATGATACCTGGCAGAGTGAATCTGAATTGAATCAAAACAAATATGAAACCTGGCAGAATGAATATGCTACTTAGTGATTAATATGAATAACACACACACCAAATTGAATAAGAAATATATTGAAATACATATAAATCATACTGAAATTAATATGGCCCTCACTGTAAACAATAAAGCAATCACTGAAACAAATACAATATTCACCAAAAAGAATGGGGCATATCTTGAAATGATTGACTTATGCCAAAAGAAATATGATATACAGTGAAATTAATATGGCAGATTGAAAATAATATGAAGCATTACAATGAATATATTATATTCTGAAAAGAAAACAATGTACATTGAAACTAATACAATGTACATTGAAATGAACATTACGCATGTTGCAATGAATTTGAATAGTGTTGAAATCAATATTACTGAGATACACAGAAATGAATAAGAGATGATTGAAAATTAATATGGCTTGTGTTGAAATTAATGGAATCCCATTGAATTGAAGTTGACATGTCGTCAAATGAGTATGACCACAGCTGAAATTCAGATTTGTTAAAATGAATATGGCACGCCTTGAAATTAATATCACACATATTCAAATTAATATGATACATATTCAAATTAATATGATATATGTTAAAATTGATAAGTTGCATCTTAAAATTATTTTGACAAGTGTTAATATGAATATGACATCCATTGAAATAAACTTAACATTGATTGAAAAGAATATAACACATGTTAAAATGAATATGATATGAGTTGAAATGAATATGACCTTCATTGAAATTAATTTGATATGTTTTAAAATTAATACGAGGAACGTTAAAATGATCATGACATTTAGCACAATGAATATGGCTTGCATTGAAAGTGATATGATATACATTGACATGATTATGATATATGTTGCAATGGATATGATTCATGTTAAAATTAAGACGTGTTAATATCAATGAAGCATCCATTGAAAGAAATATGACACATGCTAAGATGAATATGACATGCATTGAAACAAATATGAGCTTCACTGAAATGAATTCAACATGTCTTAAACTGAATATGACCAATGCTGAAATTAAAATGAAACTTGTCAAAATGAATATGCTGTGCTTTGAAATTGCTATGATACACAGCAAAATAAATACTGCATATATTGAAATTAATATGACCTATGTTGAAATGGACATGACCCGTGTTAAAATTATTATGACAGGTGTTAAGGTGAATATGACATCCATTGAAATGAATGACTGTCATAGAAAGGAATATGACACTTGTTAAGATGAATATGAGCCACTTTGAAATGAATATGACACCTGGTGAAATTAATATGGCCCACATCAAAAGTAATATGACATTCTGTAACATGAATACCACACTTTTTGAAATGAAAATTAAACTGTGAGATAAATGTAACATGCTTTGAAATGAATTAGGCAAATATTGAAATGAACACAAGCCATGTTTGAATGAATATGACTGCTCTTTAAATGAATATGGCTTGCTCTGAACTTATGTTGATTTGCTTTAAAATTAATATTACATATTGAAATCAATGTTACATATTCTCAAAGGGTCGCATTACGAGTTTGGCGGTTTGTGCACCACCATGGCGGCGGTGTGACCGCCATCTGCTTGGCAGTCAGACCACAGTATTACGATGCTGGCAGTCCCATAGGAAAAGACTGCCACTGTCCCGGCAGCACCACCAGGCAGCGCAGACCACCGCGGCGGCGAGGCAGGCCTAAAAGGCCGACGCAGCCAGTGTTTCGGATGGTAACATTATGAAGTTGCCTACCGCAAGCATGATCGTGGCAGTCCAATCACCACACCCCAGCAGGTGGAAATGGAAAGCATAAAGGAAGCAACTCACCTGCAGGCAGTGTTACATGACCTGTGCCGTCATGGAGCCCATCACACACATGTCCTGCCGCAGGTGCTGCTCATCAATGGACCCACAGAGCACCCACATTGCAACACAATGGAAGGTTAATGGGATGCACAATAGGTTGTGAAACAAATATCCAAAGCTCTCAATGCAAACAATACCTGCATAATAGTGATGGTGACATCAGGAACATTCATGGACACATTTCACTTTGCACATGCCCCTAAAACAGCATTTGCATAAGAACTGACCCTTCATGTATCTCAGGGACAAACAATATTTGAGCCAAGTGATATGCCTAGCTGCCAAATGTGTAAGCACAAGTCAAGAAAGCACATACAACGGCAACAGCATGGTCCAGACATCTAGATGATGTAGCTGTAAGGTACACACATCAAAGTGGACACATGGTCAGTCAAATCCAAAGGAAGCTACCACAATTTAACACCCTCCATGTGTGGACAAACAAAACTCTAGCTCCCGCACATGAAACGAAAATACAATCTATATCAGAGGACAAATCTACACCTAACAATCTGACATTGGCCAACACAAGATGAAATACTTACCCTAGCAATCATAACACAATGCAATGACACCCCAATTGGATCAACACCCACATATCCATACAGTGAACATCTACCCTTGCCTTGGGTGACCAACACTTCCCACAAAGTCAGATATTGAAAAACAACAGCAAATGTGGTGGATGTGTCTGTGGGTGTTGTGGTGGTGTCTGGGGGTATGGTGACTGAGGTGTGTAGGTCTGTGGTTTGTGAGCTGTTGTAGGAGGCTGGCCTGGCTTGTAGTGGGTACCTTAGGTACTTACACCTTATACCAGGCCCAGTTATCCCTTATTAGTGAAATGCAGTAGTGTTCTAGCAGCTTAGGCTGATAGAGGTAGCTGTAGCAGAGCAGCTTAGGCTGAACTAGGAGACATGCAAGGCTCCTGCAATACCACTTATAGTTACACAGTACTTATGCACAATAAAATACAATACTCAGTGTTACCAAAAATAAAGGTACTTTATTTTAGTGACACAAGGCCAAAATTATCTTAGAGGCAAAACTCCTTCTGGAGGTAAGTATTATACACAATATATACACTAGACACCAAAATCAGGTAAGTAAATAGTCATAGGATAGTGCAAACAATAGAAAATGCCTTAGAATGCAATAGGAAGAAATAGGCCTTGGGGCAACACAAACCATATACTAAGAAAGTGGAATGCAAATCACAAATCCCCCACTAGGCAAGTGTAGTGTGTAGAGGGCTGCTGGGAGTGTAAAAAACCCCACAAAGGTTGGTAAAATACCCCACCCCAGAGCCCAGGAAAGTAGGAGTAAAGTACTGCAAGTTTCCTCAGGACACACTAAAAGTCGTGAATGGAGTTATTTCAAGAACTAAGCAAGACTGCCAGCAGCAGATGGTGGATTCCTGAACTTGAAGACATGTAAAGAGATGAGACCAAGTCCAGAAGTCGCAGAAGATTCCAGGAAGGACAGGAGCCCCTGCCAACCTAGAAGATGGTGCAAAAGAGGATTCTCCGGTTGGAAGAAGTCTGCAGAAAAGCACCAAAGAAGATGGCCATGGGTTCCTGCGTGATGAAAAGGATGTCCCACATGGAGATGTTGGATGCAGGTGAGTTGTTGCGCTGGATTAGTCCAAAAAGCCTTGGTTCAAGCAATGTCGCGGATTGTGTCAAAATGGCGCTGCCTGGACCCAGGAGGTGACCTGGGGGCCTCAACTCAGACTGAGGAGGCAGAGGGGGCTCCCAACACTGGAGGGAACCCACAGATGACCAGGCAGTACCCACAGAGGTCCCAGGACACGGGGACAAAGAAGGTGCAAATTCCGGTTGCTGGAGCACTACAAAAGAAGGTCCCATGCCTCTGGAGAACAACTCAGCGAGTTGAGCGTTGCAGAATAGAGTGCAGGGGACCTGGGCCAGGCTGTGCATGAAGGATTCTTGCAAATAGTGCAGAGAGGCCTCAGGAGGTGAATATGACGTGGTGCACAGGGCTACTGTCGCAAACGGGGAAGGCAAGCTCTTACCTCCTCCAAATTTGAACAGCTGGACCGTAGGGCAGTCTGTGTCAAAGGGGTCCACCACCTGTGTTGCAAGGAGCACGCTCATTATCAGGAGAGGAGTCCCAGAGAACCGGTTGTCATCTTAGAAAGTGCCTGCTGGAGCAGGTAAGTGACTCTGTCACTCCACTGGAGATTTCTTCAGTCCTTCTGGTGCAGGGTGAAGGCAGGGAGTCCTCAGAGTGTGCACACCATCGAAACTGTTGCAGTTGCTTACTGGAGCTGAAGTTGCAGAGTCGCAATAGCCTTTCTGGATACTTTGTTGCAGTTACAACGGTTCCTGGAGCAGTCTGCGGGTGATCCGAGGTCAGAGGATGAAGCAGGAGTTGCAGATGATTCCTGGTGGAAACTTGCAAGCCAAATCTGAAGAGGAACCCACAGGAGAGACCCTAAATAGCCCTGAGAGGAGGATTGGGTACCTACCCAGGTATGCACCTATCAGGAGGGGTCTCTGACGTAACCTGTTTGCACTGGCCACTCAGAGATCTCCAGAGTGTCCCCACACCTTGGAAAACAAGAAGGCTAACGCCAGGGACACAATGCAGGAGCTCTGGGCACCACCCCTGGAGTGGTGATGGACAGGGGAGTGGTCACTCTCCTTCCCTTTGTCCAGTTTTGTGCCAGTGCAGGGACAGGGGGTCTCTGAACCAGTGTAGACTGGCCTATGCAAGGAGGGCACCATCTGTGCCCTGTAAAGCATTTCCAGAGGCTCTGGGAGGCTACCCCTCCCAAGCCTGTAACACCTATTTCCAAAGGGAGAGGGTGTAACACCCTCCTCCCAAAGGAAATGCTTTGCTCTGCCTTCCTGAGACTGGGCTTCTCAGACCCCAGGAGGGCAGAACCCTGTCTGTGAGGTGGCAGCAGGTGTAGTTGCAGTGAAAGCCTGAGAGAGCTGGTTTGGCAGCACTGGGGGTCCATGGTGGAGCACACATGATGCATGGGATTGGACCCCCAATGCCAGATTTGGAATGGGGGGACACTTCCATGATCCTAGACACCTTACATGGCCATATTCGGAGTTACAATTGTGAAGCTACATATAGGTATTGACCTAAATGCAGTATTGACCTATACGTAGTCATCACCAACTCCTCAGGATAGCTAAAAGATCCTCCTTCAAAACTCGCCTACGACTGCAAAGAACTCTTCAACATCGTGAAGGAGCTCTCCAACCCCAGCGCCACCGTCAATGACATCCCCCCTCCCAAGAACTGTGCGACGCCCTAGCCACCGCCTTCCACTGAAAGATCGTTGACATCCACGACAGCTTCAACACCCCTACAACCCCAAACACGCCAGTCTCCCCCTCCACAAACTCCACCCACACCAACCGCCTGACCTCCTGGGCCAGCATCAACGATGACGAAACTCTCAAGACCATGAATTCCATCCACTCCGGATCACCGTCAGACCCGTGCCCACACCACATATACAACAAAGCAGACACAGCCATCGCCCCAGACCTATGGAAGGTCATCAACATCTCCTTCGAAACAGCAAGATTCCCAAAGAGATGGAAACACGCCGAAATCAACGCTCTACTCAAAAAACAAAAGGCGGACCCCAAAGACCTGAAGAACTTCCGGCCCATCTCCTTGCTCCCATTCCCGGCGAAAGTCATTGAGAAAATCGTCAACACACAACTCACCCGATACCTTGAAAACAACAACATCCTCGACCGCTCCCAGTCCGGTTTCAGACGGAACCACAGCACTGAGACTGCTCTCCTCGCCGCCACAGATGACATCAGAAGCCAACTCGACAATGGAAAAACATCAGCCCTCATCCTCCTAGACCTGTCAGCCGCCTTCGACACAGTCTGCCACCACACCCTGAAAATCCGCCTCCACGAAGCAGGGATCCAAGAAAAAGCCCTCGACTGGACCACATCCTTCCTCTCCGGAAGAACCCAGAGAGTCCGCCTCCCCCTTTCCAATCCGAAGCCACCAACATCATCTGCGGCGTACCACAGGGCTCATCCCTCAGCCCGACGTTGTTCAACATCTACATGGCCCCCCTCGCACAAGTGGCCCGCCAACACAACCTCAACATCATCTCCTACGCCGACAACACCCAACTCATCCTCTCCCTCACCAAGGACCCACACACCGCCAAAACCAACCTCCACGAGGGCATGAAGGCCTTTGCCGACTGGATGAGAGGCAGCCGACTGAAACTGAACTCAAACAAAACGGAGGTCCTCATCCTTGCCCAAACCCCTCTGCCTGGGACGACTTGTGGTGGCCAGCCTCGCTGGGTACCCGTCCAACACCAACTGACCACGCATGCATCCTTGGCTTCATCCTCTCCATGTCAAAACAGGTCAACGCCATCTCATCCTCCTGCTACAATACCCTCCGCATGCTGCGCATAATCTACAAATGTATCGCAACCGAAACAAGAAAAACAGGAACTCAGGCCCTCGTCAGCAGCAGGCTGGACTACCACAATGTAATCTCCACGGGCATCCTGTCCAAACACCTACAACGCTTCCAACGTATCCAAAACACCTCCGCCCGACTCATCCTCAACATTCCGCACCGCAGCCACATCACCCCCCACCTGAGAGACCTGCACTGGCTCCCTGTCGACAAGAGAATCACTTTCAAGGTCCTCACCCACGCACACAAAGCACTCCACAACACCGGACCAGCCTACCTTAACAACAGACTCAGCTTCTACACCCCCACCCGACAAGTCCGCTCCTCCAACCTCGCCCTCGCCTCCATCCCCCGCATCCAACACAAATCCTCTGGTGGCATATCTTTCTCCTACCTCGCCACCAAGACCTGGAATACCCTCCCGTCTGACCTCAGACAGATCCAGGGCCTGCTCACCTTCAGAAGACACCTCAAGACCTGGCTCTTCGAGCTGCAGCAGCACCCCCCCCCCCTGTTTTCTCTTCCCCAGCACCTTGAAACGCTCACGGGTATGTAGTGCGCTTGATAAATATATTGATTGATTGATTGATTATATGTAGTGCATGCGTGTAATGGTGTCCCCGCCCTGACGCGGTCCAGGAAATTGGCCCTGTACTACGTGGGGGCACCTTTGCTAGTGCAAGGGTGCCGTCAGACTTAGTAACTTTGCACATAGCCTTCAGTGAATGAAGGTTAGACATACAGGTGACTTATAAGTTACTTAAGTGCAGTGAAAATGGCTGTGAAATACTGTGTGCACTATTTCACTCAGGCTGCAGTGGCAGTCCTGTGAAGGGGTTTGTCTGAGCTCCTTATAGGTGGCAGGAGAAATGCTGCTGCCCATAAGGATCTCCTGGAACCCCATTGCCTTGGGTTCCTAGAAACCATATACTAGGGACTTACAAGGGGGGATCCAGTGTGCCAATTGGAATTGGAGTAGGAAGTCACTAAACTATAGTGACTAATTTGGAAGCAGAGAGAGCATAAGCACTGAAGTTCTGGTTAGCAGAACTTCAGTGATACAGTTAAGCACTACTGACAACACACACAGTAGGCCACAAACTATGAGCACTGGGGTCCTGGCTAGCAGGATCCAGGTGAGACAGTAAAAATACACTGACAAACACTCACAAACAAGCGAAAAGTGGGTGTAACCATGATAGAAAGAGGCTATTTTCTCACAGGTGTTGTTTGGGTGTATGGTGGGTGTGATGGATGTGTCACTGGGTGTTGTCGTGGTGTCTGTGGGAATGGTGGATGTGGTATGTGGTTCAGTGGGAGTGTCTGTTGAAATGGTGGCTGATGTGGTGTCTGTCGGTGAATGTTGAGTGCCTGCATGCCGGTGTGCCTGGTAGAGTTTGTGTTGCTGTGTGCTGCTTGTGTGTGTTGAGGTTGGAACATGCGGATGTGTCTGTGTTCTTAGGACAAGTAGGGGAATAGGGAATTTGGATAGGGAAGAGAGAGGTGGTGAAAGGGAAAATTGGGGATGAATTGCTGTCATCATTGAGGAGGCCAGAGCCTGAAAAGATCTCTATGGGCCAGACATCATCGAAATCATGAACACCATGCACTCCGGCTCTCCATATGAACCCTGCACTCACCACATCCTCAACAAAGCAAGCTCCGTCATCGCACCCCAACTACGGAAGATCATCAACAGCTCCTTTGAGTCTGCGAACTTCCCAGAGAGCTGGAAACACGCAGAGATCAACGCCCTCCTCAAAAAATCAAAGGCGGACCGAAAGGGCCTCAAGAACTTCCGGCCTATCTCCCTCCTCACCTTCAATGCTTTGCTTCATGGAGCATACCTATTACCTGTTGTCATACAATATTAGGCCAATGCCGAGTTCATTCCAACAGATCCCGCGCAAGGTGAGGCAGACATCTATTTGTCACATACGCAATAACACAACAATAACAAATGATGCTCCAAATCCTACCATGTTGCTGACAGCAGTACAGTATCCTGAAGAAGGTGACATGGAAATACTCACATCACACTGAAAACATGTCAACAATGCACACTTCACCATGTGTAAATTGTCCTAATTGAGTCATGGAGGTAGTACTAATGTTGCTCAGATATGCTACATATTTGGCATGGAAATGTACACTGTAGTCAAAATATGCAAATTGACAGGGAGATAAGTTGCTAAAATACATAACACAATGAAACAGCCAGCCCCTGGAAAATCACCACTACTATATGGCACCCCTTACAATGACAAACTCTGATTCCATCAGTAGAAGCCATTAGTTCTTGGTATATTGGAGAGGCCCAGGGATTTACAAGCACTTGTAGAAGGCCCTGGACATGTTGCCCAATGGGAAGCTACATCACTGTCTCCATTTTGGTCCTGCAAACCCAGATGTTAGTGGATGAATGGTTCTACCCAACCACATGTGATTCCAACAAAACTGCAAGTCACTCCATGATGTGTGCCAACAGTCAGGCAACACATCTTTCCCATTTCACATGCGCAGTGCACTTTGCCACTTGATGCCACATCAATGGCACGGAAATGGACATTGTGTGTAAAAACTCTAGTCTTACGTGTCATATCTCTCATTGCTACTGAAGTTGTACATGCCAAATGACATGCAATGACGGGTGAGAGTATGTGTGAGCCAACAATCAATGGTGACACACTCCTGTCTGTGGCACCACATAAAATGTAGCCTCATTGCATATGTGCATTTCCAAAGACAGGTTGGCATGCAGCTATATGTGAGGGAATACAGAAATCTTCCTGTGAACACAGGTAGACGAAGCATGAAAAAGCAGTGTACACATTTTGTTAAAAGAGAATGGGACACATGCTAACATGTCAGCACAAGGAATTTTGGAAACAGTGATGGGCCATAAATCATGTCAATGGACATTCCCCACTTACCAAGGGAAAGTTTTGATCTGTAGCTGCACCCAAAGAACAATGTATGCTCTGTCACATGTGTGATGCCACCTTCACATGTCAGACAGTAGTGAGGCACCAGCAGTCATCACACACTGAAAACAAGTGGCCTCTTGGGAGCAGATGTCAATTTACTCCCTTGACCAGACACATGGCTGAGGATAGTTTCATTTCTTTTTCTTTGGACTGTAACACTGAAGAGTAGTGGTCTGCTACGTAGAATTTAGACCCACCACAACAACAAACCTTCCTTGATTGATCACTGTACAAAGCAGTGTGTTATCCCTGGAGAGCAATTGTTTTGTGGATTGTACTCAGTTGTGCCCCAGGTCCCTGGGCTACTAGGCAAGGTACATCAATATGCACCAAATTACTTATCTACACTAACAGTTACTCATCTTGTGTGTCACACATGGTCCATCCCCAGTCATCAGGAGTAGATGTCAGAACCTAACACATTAACTTGGCTGTGTGACAGGAAGTAATATGTCCTGTACTCATTGTGGCTGCTGTGCTCCCTGCAAATGCCCATCAAGGTCCGGGTATGCTACTGCCAGAATGCGGGCCCCTAGGGGGGGTCATGCTTCAAGGTGTGCCTGCCCACGTTCGGAGGACAGCCCTATCTTTATCTCTGAGATCTTCTGGCCCAGCAATTCAGGTCCTTCCACCTCTTGCAACAGCGGGCAGTTTGCCGGCTATGGACCCCAGGGGTCTGCACCTCCTGGGCAATGGCTCTCCAAATCTCCTTCTTTTGATTGGTGTTTACCTATATGGATGCAGGAGACAAATCAAGCGATTACAAACACAAGTTTTTGCTCAAATGGTTGTGTCACACACGTCAGAAACACAAGCATAAAATGAGCACATGCCAATACTTTTGGATTCATCTGCAGACTAACCCACTACCCTGCTCAAGGCCTACAATGACTAAGCAAGCCTAATGACATCAGGTATTTGATGCTCCAGCAACATCTACTGAGATGTGAGCCACAATGAAACACCACACAGCGATGTGGTTTCTGAAGGGTAAATTCGTTAGGCCAAACTGGACAAACACATTTACACTCTGCATCACTGACTCAATGCATACAGTCCCTACAGGCAACTATCATAGTACAGATTTCACTCTCACACTTGAGTGACATGAAAGGGCTGGCATGGTGGGCACGGAAAGTATCTTCCCTGTGCATGTGTGGACATGTGGCCTACCAAATGCTGACTCATGTCATTTCAGAGTAGGTTTTGGTGGTAGGTACCTGTACCACAAAACACTCCTTTAAACATATGTTTCTAACCTACAAAGAGAACAACTCAGCGAGTTGAGCATCACAGGATAGAGTTCTGGGGACCTGGGCTATGCTGTGCAGGAAGGAATTTTGCAAATAGTGCACAGAGGCCTCAGGAGGTGAAGAAGATGCAGTACACAGGGGTACCATCGCTTTCAGGGAAGGTAAGATCCTACCTCCTCCAAATTGCGTCAGCAGGACCTATGTCAATGGGGTCCACCTCTGTGTCCTTAGGAGCACACTCGTCGCTGTGAGAGGAATCCAAGGGTACCGGTCGTCGTCTTGGAAGGTGCCTGCGTGAGCAGGGGAGTGACTCGGTCATCTCACGGGAGATTTCTTCGGTCCTTCTGGTGCAGGATGAAGGCAGGAAGTCCCCAGAGTGTGCACAGCATGGAAACTGTTGCTGGCTGGAGCTGAAGTTGCAGAAGAAAAATATCCCTTGTGGATACTTTGTTGCTGTTACAGCGGTTCCTGGAGCAGGCTGCGGTTGATCCTAGGTCAGAGGGTGAAGTAGTAGTTGCAGAGGATTGCTGAAGAAAAGTTGCAAGCAGAATCTGAAGAGAACCCACAGGAGAGACCATAAATAGCCCTGAGAGGGGATTGGCTACCTCATCAGGTAAGGACCCATCAGGTGGTGTCTCTGACGTCACCTGCTGGCACTGGCTACTCAGAGCCCTCCAGAGTGCCCCCGCACCTTGCAAAGCAAGATGGCTGAAGTCTGGGACACACTGGAGGAGCTCGGGGCACCAACCCTGGGGTGGTGATGGACAGGGGAGTGGTCACTCCTCTTTCCTTTGTCCAGTTTCACACCAGAGCAGGCCACAAGGGGTCCCTGAACTGGTGTAGACTGGTTTATGCAAAGAAGGCACCATCTGTGTCCTTCAAAGCATTTCCAGAGGCTGGGGGAGGCTACCCCTCCCCAGCCTGTCACACCTATTTCCAAAGGGAGAGGGTTAACATCATGCTCGCAGAGGAAATGCTTTGTTCTGCCTTCCTGGGACTGAGCTGCTCAGACCCCAGGAGGGCAGAACCCTGTCTGTGAGGTGGTAGAAGCTGTAGCTGCAGTGCAAGACTCAGAGAGCTGGTTTGGCAGTACTGGGTGTCCATGCTGGAACCCCCAGGATGCATGGAATTGGCTCCCCAATACCAGATTTGGAATGGAGGGACATTTCCATGATCCTAGACATGTTACATGGCCATATTCGGAGTTACCATTGTAAAGCTACATATAGGTATTGGCATATATGTAGTGCACACGTGTAATGGCGTCCCCGCACTCACAAAGTCCTGGGAAATGGCCCTGAACTATGTGGGGGCACCTTTGATAGTGCAAGGGTTCCCTCCCACTTACTAACCATGCACCTAACCTTCAGCAAGTGAAGGTTAGACATATAGGTGACTTCTAAGTCACTTAAATGCAGTGAAAATGGCTTTGAAATAGTGTATGTACTATTTCACGCAGGTTGCAAAGGCCTGTGCAAGAGTTTGTCTGAGCTCCCTATGGGTGACAAAATAAATGATTCAGCCCATTAGGATCTCCTGGAACCCCGATGCCCTGAGTACCTGAGTACCTAGGTACCATATGCTAGGGACTTATTAGGGGGGTCCAGTGTGCCAATTGAAATTGGTAAACGAAGTCACTAGCCTACAGTGACAAACTTAAAAGCAGAGAGAGCATAAGCACTGAGGTTCTGATTAGCAGAGCCTCAGTGACACAGTCAAGCACTATACAGACACACACATTAGGCCCTAAACTATGAGCACTGGGGTCCTGACCAGCAGGATCCCAGTGAGATAGGCAAAAACATACTGCCATGCAGGTAAAAATGGGGGTAACATTCCAAGGAAGACGGTACTTTCCTACAAACACCCCACCCCCAAATGAGGGATAATAAGGCTAACCTTGCCCAGATGAGTCTTCATTGTCTAAGTGGAAATATCTGGAGAGTCCATCTGCATTGGAGGGGGTACTCCCAGGTCTGTGTTCCACTGTATAGTCCATCTCTTGTAGGGAAATGGACCACCTCAATAATTTAGGGTTTTCACCTTTCATTTGTTTAAGCCATAACAGAGGTTAGTGGTCTGTCTGAACAATGAAGTGAGTCCCAAACAAGTAGGGTCTCAGCTTCTTCAGTGCCCAGACCACAGCAAAGGCCTCCCTCTCTATGGCAGACCAACGCTTTTTTCTAGGGATCAACCTTCTGCTAATGAAAGCAACAGGTTGATCCTGGCCCTCTGAGTTCAGTTGTGATAGTACACCCCCTACCCCTAATTCAGAAGCATCTGTTTGACCAACTAAGTTTTTGAAGTAGTTTGGGCTCTTTAAGACAGGTGCAGAGCACATTGCATGCTTAAGCTCCTCAAACGCTTTCTGACAGCTAGCTGTCAACAATACCTTTTTAGGCATCTTTATGCTAGTGAGGTCATTAAGTGGAGCTGCAATGGAGCCATAGTTTTTAATGAAGTTCCTGTAATACCCAGTGAGACCTAAGAAGGCTGGGTCTGAGTAGTAGGGGGAGCCCAGTCCATAATGGTCTGAATCTTCCCCTGTAGTGGTGCAATCTGTTCTCCACCTACCATGTGGCCCAGATAAACCACTTTCCCCTGCCCTATCTGGCACTTTGAAGCCTTGATAGTTAGGCCTGCCTTTTGCAGGGTCTCCAAAATCTTCCAGAGGTGGACCAGGTGATCACCCCACCTGGAGCTAAAGACAGCAATATCATCCAACTATGCTGCACTTAAAGCTTCCAAACCTTGGAGGACTGTATTCACCAGCCTCTGAAAAGTGGCAGGTGCATTTTTCAAACCAAAGGGCATAACAGTGAATTGATAATGCCCTCCTATGGTAGAAAATGCAATTTTTGCTTTAGCATCTTCTGACATTTTGATCTGCCAATGTCCTGCAGTCAAATCAAAAGTGCTTAGATACTTGGCAGATACCAGTGTATCTATTAGCTCATCTTTCCTGGGTATAGGGTTAGCATCTGTTTTGGTTACTGTATTGAGACCCCTATCGTCCACACAAAACCGCATTTCTCTCTTTACTTCTTTGCTATGCAGTTTGGGGACAAGCACCACTGGGCTCGCCCAGGGGCTATCAGAGGGCTCAATAACTCCAAGGTCTAACACTTTATGAACTTCATCTTTCATGCAATCTCTGACATGGTCAGGTTGCCTGTAAATTTTACTTTTGACAGGTAAACTGTCTCCAGTGTCAATTTTATATTCACACCAAGTAGTTACCATTGTAAAGCTACATATAGGTATTAACCTATATGTAGTGCACGCGTGTAATGGCGTCCCCGCAATCAAGGAGATTTTTACAGTCTTCCTTCTGTTCAGCAGTAAGGCAGTCTGCCAGAACCACTCCTTCCACTAAGCCATCTGCTTCAGTGTTGGAGAAGAGATCAGGGAGGGGGTCACTCTCTTCTTCCTGTCCCTCATCTGTAGCCATGAGTAGGGTTAAGTAAGCCCTGTCATAGTAAGGCTTTAGACGATTGACATGAAGCACCCTAAGGGGGCTTCTGGCGGTGCCCAGGTCCACCAGGTAGGTGACCTCACCTTTCTTTTCTACAATTAGATGGGGTCCACTCCATTCGTCCTGGGGTGCTCTTGGGGCCACAGGCTCCAATACCCACACCTTCTGTCCTAGGTGATACTCTGTCAGGACAGCCTTCTTGTCAAACCATTGCTTTTGGAGCTCTTGCCTGGCCTGAAGGTTTTTGCTGGCCTTTTTCATGTACTCAGCCATTCTACCTCTCAGGCCAAGTACATAGTCCACAATGTCTTCTTTTTAAAGGTTGTTCCCAACCCTCCTTAACAAGAGCAAGGGGACCCCTAACAGGGTGACCAAAAAGCAGTTCAAAGGGGCTGTAGACCACTCCTTTTTGGGGTACTTCCTGGTAGGCGAAAAGGAGGCATGGTAATAGGCCATTCCATCTCCTTCTGAGTTTTTTCAGAAAGTCCCATAATCATACCTTTGAGAGTTTTATTCAACCTTTCAACCAGTCCATTAGTTTGTGGATTATGGGGCGTGGTGAACTTGTAGGTAACACCACACTCCTTCCACATTGCTTTTAGGTATACAGACAAGAAGTTACTACCTCTGTTTGACACCACTTCCTTAGGGAAGCTCACCCTGGAAAAGATTCCCAGGAGGGCCTTTGCCACTGCAGGAGATGTAGTGGTCCTTAAGGGGATAACTTCTGGGTACTTTGTGGCATGGTCCACCTCCACAAGGATAAATCTATTGCCAGAAGCTGTTGGAGGGCCAAAGGGGCCAACAATATCAACCCCTACCCTTTCAAAGGGCACCCTAACCACTGGCAGTGGGATCAAGGGGGGCATTGGGGTGCCACCAGTCCTGCCACTGGATTGACAGGTGACACAGGAGCGACAAAACTCCTTTGTGTCTTCTGACATGTGGGACAAATCTGTTCCATGGTTTACTCTGACCTAAATGCCCAGCAAAAGGGATGTCATGAGCCAGAGTTAGGAGGAATTCCCTGTACTGGAGGGGGATGGCCAGTCTCCTTGTGGCACCAGGTTTAGGGTCCCTTGCTTCAGTATAAAGGAGATTATTCTCCCAATAAACTCTGTCTGTGTCAGTGACATCACCATTTTCCTGCTTGACAGCTTGCTGTCTGAGGCCCTCCAATGTGGGACAGGTTTGCTGTGCCACACTCAGCTCTTTCCTGGCTGGCCCTCCTGCACCCAAAAGCTCAGCTGTATCAGCTTCCAGCTCCTCTGGTGTAGGTTCTGCACAGGGAGAGAATTCCTCTTCCTTAAAAGGGGAATCATCTGTGGAGGGAGGGATAGTGAACAATGGTTTGCCCTTCTTACCCCTAGTTTTTGGGAGCACTTGGTCCATTATTCCAGGATCCAAGTTTCCCTGTCCTCTTTGCTTCTTGGTCTGAGCCCTGGTAAGAGCAAAGATATGCATAGGAATGCCCAGCTTTGCTGAATGGGACACCAACTCAACTTCAGCCCAAGCTGAAGTCTCCAAATCATTGCCTAGCAGACATTCTACAGGTAAATCAGTGACTACCACAACTTTCCTTGGACCAGTAACCACCCCCCAGTTGAGATTCACAACAGCCATGGGGTGGCTTACAGTGTTGCTATGGGCGTCTGTCACTTGGTACTGGTGACCAAGTAGGTGCTGCTCAGGGACAACCAGTTTTTCTTTCACCATGGTGACACTGGCACCTGTGTCCCTGTAGGCCTCAACCTGAACACCATTAATCAGGGGTAGCTGCTTGTACTTATCCACATTAAGGGGACAAGCAACTAAAGTGGCTAGGTCAATGCCACCTTCAGAGACTAAAACAGACTCAGTGATCTCCCTAACTAGACCAACCCCAACTACATTACCAATGGTGAGCACAGCTGCACCCTTTGATTGGCTATTAATAGTGTTTTTCCCACCACATCTGCTATTACTAGGGGCACTAGTGGTTGCAGTTGGGGTTGTGGTGGTGGGAGGTTTGGTGTTTCTTTTTGGACAATGACTGTCAGTTGCTCAATGGCCTTTGGCTTTACACATATAACATCAAGGTTTCTTATCTTTGTGAGAAGAGGATTTGGACCCACCACCCCAGAGGCTTTTTGTGGGCCTGATGAAGACTCTGATGATTTTCTATCCACGTCCCCACCCTTGTCATGTGACTTACCATCCTTCTTCTTGCCATCCTTGTCATCCCCTGTATGAGCTTTTCTGCTCACCCTTGTTTTGGCCCATTTGTCTGCCTTCTTTCCCAATTCTTGGGGAGAGGTCAGATCTGAGTCCACAAGATACTGATGTAACAAGTCAGACACACAATTATTCAAAATATGCTCTCTCATAATCGAGTTATACAGGCTTTCATAGTCTGTCACCTTACTGCCATTTAACCAACCTTCTATGGCCTTCACAGAACAGTCTACAAAGTCTGTCCAGTCCTGTGATGACTCCTTTCTGGTCTCTCTGAACTTAAGTCTGTACTGTTCAGTGGTTAAGCCCAGACCATTCAAGAGTGCATTTTTTCAGAATTTGAAAGTTATCTGCATCCTCCTCTCTGACAATAAGAAGTCTGTCTCTCCCCTTGCCAGAGAAGGATAACCAAAGGATAGCAGCCCACTGTACATGAACTTTACAGGCCCTCTCAAGTGCAGCAAATCACTTGTAGACGTCATCACCATTCTTGTAAGGAGGGACAACTTTGTGCAGATTTCTAGAGTCAAATGAAGGTTCCCTAACATTTGAATTTCTAAAGGTGTTGCTGCCACCATAGGGAACTAACCCCAAACCCTGCCTCTCTTTCTCCATAGCTAGGGATTCCCTGTCTAAGGCCAGCTGTTGCTGCTTTAGCTTCAGTCTGGCCTCCTCTAACCTCAACTTTCCTATCTAGAGACTGGTCCTCAGGGTTAGAATTGTGGGATGCCCCTGATACAGAGGTAATGTGAGACTGTGCAGAGGTAGATCTATCTCTAACAGGGGCCATTCTTGTGACCTGCCCTGTAGGGGTGAAGGGAGCCCTACTTGTGTGTGAACCCTTCCCACTACCAGTTGTACTAAGTGACTTATTGACAGAGAGATCTGTGGAAGTACCCTCCCAGGATTGTCAGTTTGCTTCTCTGAGACTTCCCGGTTGGAATCATCCTCTACCTCTTCCGCTGTCTGATCTGCACCAGTGCTGAGTCCATGGTCATCTTGGAGGAGAAGAGTTAAGAGGAACTCCTTATTGGGGTTCTTCCCAATCCCCAAACTTCTTTCAATACAGAGACCCCTCAAACTTTTAAAGTTAAGATTTTCATATATTGTTTTCACAGCTCTAGGGTAGCATCTACAGAAGACATATTGAAAGAAAACAGTTTAGGAAAAGTGAGTAAAAATTTAGTAGAATTACAGAGCTGACTTTTTAGAGAAAAGAAGAAAACTTTTCAGAACTTTGTAAAAACGTTTTCAAAATTAAACAGAACTTTTAGAAAGTTAGAAAATTACTTCTGGCTAGATATTATATATGCTCTAAGTATTGGAGTAAGCTTTTCTTGTGAAAAGCACAGGTAACAAAGTGGTAAAGCAATTGCAAGTACTTATCCCACCGCTGCACCACCAATGTTGGTTTGTAGTGGGTACCCTGGGTAGTTACACCTTATACCAGGTCCAGCTATCCCTTATTAGTGAAGTAGTAGTGTTCTACCAGCTTAAGCTGATAGAGGTAGCTATAGCAGAGCAGCTTAGGCTGAACTAGGAGACATGCAAAGCTCATGCAATACCACTTATAGTTATACAGTACTTATACACAAGTAAAGACAATACTCAGTGTTACCAAAATAAAAGGTACTTATTTGGGTGACACAGTACCATAAATATCTTAGAGGCAATACTCCTTCTGGAGGTAAGTATTAGACACAATATATACACCAGACACCAAAATAAGGTAAGTAATTAGACATAGGATAGTGCAAACAATAGGAAATGCTATAGAATGCAATAGGAGAAAATAGGTCTAGGGGCAAAACAAACCATATACTAAGAAAGTGGAATGCAAATTACGAATTCCCCCTAGACAAGGCCTTATTCAGAGATACCATTGTGAAGCTACATATAGTTATTGACCTACATGTAGTGCATGTCTGTAATGGCGTCCCCGCACTCACAAAGTCCCAGGAAATGGCCCTGAACTATGTGGGGGCCCCTTTGCTAGTGCAAGGGTGTCCTCACACTTAGTAACTTTGCACCTAATCTTCAGCAAGTGAAGGTTAGACATATAGGTGAAAATGGCTGTGAAATAGTGTGTGCACTATTTCACGTAGGCTGCAATGGCAGGCCTGTGCAAGGGTTTGTCTGAGCTCCCTATGCATAAGAAATGTTGCAGCCCATATGGATCTTCTGGAACCCCAATGCCCTGGGTACATAGGTACCATATACTAGGGACTTATAAGGGGGCTCCAGTGTGCCAATTGAAATTGGTAAATGAAGTCACTAGCCTACAGTGACAAACTTAAAAGCAGAGAGAGCATAAGCACTGAGGTTCTGATTAGCAGAGCCTCAGTGACACAGTCAAACACTATACAGACACACACATTAGGCCATAAACTATGATCACTGGAGTCCTGACCAGCAGGATCCCAGTGAGACAGGCAAAAACATTCTGACATACAGGTAAAAATGGGGGTAACATGCCAAGGAAGATGGTACTTTCCTACAGCAGTATTTCATTATCAGGACATGTAAAATACCCCAGTATATGTCCTACCTTTTAAATACACTGCACCGTGCCTATGGGGCTGCCTTTGACCTACCTTAGGGGGTACCTTACATGTAGTAAAAGGGAAGGTTTGGGCCTGGCAAGTGGGTGCACTTGCAGGTTGAAATGGCAGTTTAAAACTGCACACAGACACTGCAGTAGCAGGTCTGAAACATGTTTACAGGGCTACTCATGTGGGTGGTGCAATCTGTGCTGCAGGCCCAATAGTAGCATTTGATTTACAGGTCCTGGGCACTCATTTTGCACTATACTAGGGACTTCCTGGTAAAACAAATATGCCAATCATGGACAAACCAATCATCAGGTCAATTTAGACAGAGAGCACTTTCACTTTAGCACTGGTCAGCAGTTGTAAAGTGCTCAGGGTCCGAAAGCCAGCAAAAACTAAATGTAGCACGTAGTCGAAAACATATATTTATTTTTGTTAATTAATTTGTGTTCATATCATATCCTTTCAGAATATGTAATATTAATTTCAATATGTATTGTTAATTTTAAAGCAAATCAACATCGATTCAAGGCAAGCCATATTTAAAAAGTGAGCATTTTAATTTGCACATGGCTTGTGTTCATTTCAATAAGTGCTTTATTCATTTCAAAGCATGCTATATTTATCTCATATCGTTTCATATCCATTTTAATAAGTGTCATATTAATTTTAATGAATGTCATATTCATTTTGATATGGGTCATACCAACTTCATCAGATGTCATATTTATTTGAAAATGGTTCATATAAATCTTAACATGTGTCATATTGCTTTAAATGAATGGTATATTCGTGTCAGTGGATGTCATATTCATCTTAACACCCGACATTATAATTTTAACATGGGTCATATCCATTTCAACATAGGTCAAATTCATTTCAATATATGCAATATTCATGTTGATGTGTATGATGTTGATTTCAAAGCAAAACATTCATTTCGACAAGTTTCATTTTAAAGTCAGCGTTGGTCATATTCAGTCTATGGCATGTTGAATTAATTTCAAAAGGGCTCATATTCATTTCATGTCATATTCATCTTAGCATGTGTCATATTCCTTTCAGTAGATGTCTCATTCATATTAACGCATGATATTGATTTTAACATGACTCATACCAATTGCAACACATATCATAATCATGTCAATGTGTGTCATATTACTTTCAATGCAAATCATATTCATGTTTTTATAAATGTAATGTACATTGCACATTATATTCCTTTCAGAATAATACATTTTTATTTTGGTACCTTATATTCATTTCAAGCTGTCATATTCATTCCAATGCGTGGCATATTCCTCTTGGCAAATGTCAGTCATTTCAAGAAATGTTGCTTTCTTTTTGACAAATATTGTATGTGTTTCAGCGATTGCTTTATTATTTACAGTGAGGGCCATATTTATTTCAGTATGATTGATATATATTTCAGTATATCTCTTATTCAAATCTGAGTGTGAGTTATTCATAATAATCACTAAGTAGCATATTCACTTTGCCTGGTTTCATATTTGTTTTGGTTCAAGTCAGGTTCACTCTGCCAGGTATCATAATTATTTTGACACGTAGTACATTCATTCTGGTGTATATCATATTCATTTTGCAACACGCTATGCATTCCAGGAGGTGTCCTATATAGGGAGCTGTAATTTTGACATGAACGGCTTCCCATACCAGTTCATTCCAGCATTTGATTCCACATGTGATGATGTGTAACAGGTAGTGTGTTGTTGTCCTATACTCCGTCAGATGGATGTGTCTCATTCATTGAGCTGCGAGCGTATGATGTGTGAGTGAGGGGTGTGGAGGAAGGCACACCCCGGAGCCTGGTGCCCATGGCACACAGCTATACCTACACTGTGGACTGTATTTGTTCTTACTGTGACAGACCAATTAATATGGGCACTTCGAATATGTACCCTAAGTGAAGGTTTCTTCGCCTACGTCTTTCACAACCTTTCATCTTATTTTGCATTGTGTCCTTTGCTGGGCTGGGACTAGGAGGAGGTTAGGCTAGATATTGGCTCTACAGTCTAAAGGATGCAGCAGGGACAGGTTGTGAGCTAGGCATTTCTAAAGTTTTAAATATGTCCAAACTCCAAAGAGAAATGTAACAAAAAAGTACAAGGGCTTCGCTGCATGGTTTTCACGGGAACTTGTGTTACCAAAAATCCTGCAGCTTTTCAATCAACATTATAACAAATCGTATTTAGGGCCAGATGTACTAAAAATCTGGATTGCGACTTGCAAATTGCGAGTAAGGACCGACTCGCAATTTGCGACTCGCAATCCAGAATGTAGGATGGTGTCCCTGACACCATCTGCGACTCGCAAGGGGGTCGCAAAGGCCCACCTCATTCATATTAATGAGGTGGGTCGCAATTTGCGACCCCCTTTCGAGTGGCGGCACTCACAGGGATGGTGGCCTGCTGGAGACAGCAGACCACCATGTCTGTGACTGCTTTTAAATAAAGCAGTTTTTTTTTTTGTAATGCAGCCCGTTTTCCTTAAAAGAAAACAAATGATTACAAAACGAAAAAATTAAACGTTTTCGTTTCATTTCTTCAGAGCAGGCAGTGGTCCATAGGACCACTGCCTGCTCTGAAGAAATGTTTTTCAGGCCATTCACAAAGGGGGAGGGGTCCCATGGGGACCCCTACCCTTTTGCGAATGGGTTACCACCAGTGTGACACTGGAGGAAACTGCGATTGCTTTACGACCGCGTTCGCGGTCACAAAACAAATACAGCATCGCTCTGCGACTCGCAATTAGGAAGGGGAACACCCCTTCCTAATTGCGACTCGCAGTCCCATTTTGCAAGTCGGTAACCAGGTTACCGACTCGCAAAACGGGGATTGGGCATCACAATGTGCTTTTTGCGCGTCGCAAACAGCGAAATTCACAGTTTGCGACGTGCAAAAAGGTTTGTACATCTGGCCCTTAATGTAGAAACTATAATGAGGGAAAACTTAGCAGTTAACTAGTGTAGAGGAGCTCATTTGGGTTTTGCACTGGTTCCGTAGTGGGAAGTTGGTCCATTCATCATGAGGGGCACCACAAACGCCACGTGTGTTAAATGCGTGTGCCACATTAACAACAAAGTGAGGCAACAGGGCCCTAGTTCTATAATTAAATTAATGAGGACAAATTAATGGAGATTTGTTCAGTCAGATTGAAAACCATATTTATTCAACTATATTGTCCAGCACATTTTCACAGCTGTTAATATAATATTTTTCCAATGAACGAAGGTTTCCCTTTAAAAACTATGTAAAAAAAACTATTTCACTGGAATAGCCATCAATCCTGGTTACACACTCCAGCTCAGCTATGCATCCTTAAAATGAAAATGTAGTATATAGAGTTATAGAAAGATACCTGTCAAAAATGGGGTTGTTTTCCACAGCGGGTCGCAAATGACATCAAACTGACAACGAGATCAAACTTTGTTATCTGTGATGCCATTTGGAGCCGCAAGATCGAAAACTTCATTTTGGTAGCCACCCATCTTCAATATTATGTTGTTTATGGTCCCTGATCCCCTTCATTGGTGCACATGGCCACATGTAAGTGGAAGAGAAGTCAAAGAGAAGTCATGCACAACGTGGCTACACCTCCTTCAGCCTTCTCCCCATAAAAATATTAACTTGGATTTCTGCCAAGCAACCCCCCCACCTCCCTCGTTAGTGCACTTCTCTTCCCAACTACACAAGAACCTGTCATCTTGTTATCTAAACATCCTACACCACACTGTTGCAACATTTAAACAAACAAGCATTGGTGAAGCCAATATGTCCCGCCTTTGGGAACCATTGCCTTTGCCTCTGGTTGTTAGTCATTTTGTACAACATTCATGATGCTGTTCAGCATGACTTAAGGAAAGATAGGTTTAGTAAAAAGTCATGTAATTTTGAAGGTGCGTGCAGAGAGCAAGCCCACAAAATGAGGCAAACATTTTTAAGTTGAGTGTGCAAGCGCTTTGACCTGTAGTAATTTATCTGTGGACTTTTAACCACACCCACCGCACGCCTATCACTATCACTCGTTCATGGGCTTGCCTTTCAAAAATCATTTGTTATCATTGGTAAATGCTTTACATTTATCCCTCTTTGGGGTGGTTTTGTTACCACCTTAGACAGCGACCCCGTTACATGGATAATTGCACGTTTGCAGATACGTTTGACTGCCAGCAAACTTTTTTTTCCTTTTGTGTCTCTCCTTCGCACTCATGCTTATGGCAGATGTGGTGCTTTGAATGGCTTGCTTATGTAAACTGTTTTATTTTTCATTTTCAATTTAAGTGGCGAGAAAAGTCCAGTTAGGAATTTACAATGCTAATAGCTCTAACTCGAGCAAACACAATACCCATTCCATTGCAAATTCTTGCTTAGCTATCTATTTAACGAATGGGCAGTTGCGGCTCGCGCCACGCAGAAGGAGAGGGGAGTTGGAGGGGGGTCCAGTGGGTTGTGGTGGAAAATAAACACTTACCTGCTCTGTTGCAATGCACAGCCTGCCCTGCAGCCAATCCTGACGCTGTTCAGAGCAGCATCAGGATTGGCTGGAAGCGCCCAGGCAGACTGGGAGCTTGTGCAGGCTCTGTCCAGCCCGGCAACTGTGTTGGTGGGCGAGAGAGAGCCTAGGGCGCATGTGTTTTTGGCTGGCCCAACACACATGCGCTGTGAGGGGGGGTGCCTTATTGCAGGGTGGGTATGAACACTCCTTCATCCTAATGGAGGGGCCACTACTGCCAATGGGACCACTTTTATTTTAGTTCCAGCGCCTAGTTTCAGTCCCAGTCCGACATTGGCCGTTATAGAATGCTATTGTATAATATCAGCCGCTCTGGTAATTACACTAAAGCAAGAAATGTAGTTGATCTACAGGGAAGAGCGGGTGGGGGCGGGGTTGCTTCAATTTCACCAAAATTATCAAGCTCACATTACGTGGACTCGTTTTCTTAGCCTGGCACACTTCTCACTTGAAACCACCTGATAATATGTCAGTAAAATAGCACCACAAATTCCCACATCAGTGAGCTTGAAAAAATGAAAAAACGCTGCTTTCATGAGCATCACCTGTTCAATGGAAGTCTTTGTGACATACTTGACATAAAAGAGCCAAGACTTGTCCATGCGACCTGAAAGAAACGATACGTCGGTGTACACTAATTAATAGTCCACATGCCTAGCGGGAGGAAGTGTTTGTGCCACGTTACCATTGTATTCTGATCATATTTCTCTGTTTGTTTTCACTCTAGGCTGAGGAAAGAATGCACAAGGCTCGGGAACAATCTATGTCGTGTGAAGCGTGTTGATCACTGGGTTGGTTAACAAAGGCGCCATGTAACAAAGCACTTCATGTTGAAGAAGGCCTTTGTGATGAAGTCTTGATTCTGCTGTTTTATTCAAGTGAAAAGAGCAAAGCTCCGCCAAATACTACAAAGTACACAGCAATTAAAAGATCTGTTTTTAATTTGTCCACTACAGCAAGCATAGTCTGCACTTGTATGTGTTAGTTCAGAAAAAAGAAAAACATGCTCCTTTTTGAATGGGGGAAAACAGCAATTCCGCAGGCAGTTATTTGTAAATTCACATGTTATATCAAAATATACTAGAAGCAGTAATTCGAACCATTGTTGCGAATTACTAAAAAATGAATAAAACCAGAAAGCAAGATGTGAACCAACTAAAACATAAGCATTAAGGGTGTTTTAAATATAGGACATAATATAAAGGACAATTAATTCAGGCTGCAGCGTGTAACTAACTGCTGGAACCTCAAATCAATGTTCCAAACAGTGGGAGCCTCCTGTTAGAAAGCTTTATAGTGAATAGGCAATAGTTTAGTTGCATATTTGATAAACAAATTATAATAATGCGTAGCACAGTAGATTTAAAATTATAAAACTTCAGTCAGCAGTGCAAAACATCTCCAGTTTAAACTATATATATTTTTAATGGCTGAATAGAATAACTATGAAGAAAATCATGTGAACACCAACAGATCAACTCTACAGCTGTCTTCAGGATTGCAAAATACGGAATAACTAGTTAGCAAATCTCACAACACGAGTGCAATTCTAGTCAGAATGACCTAGCAGAGATAGAAGGTGGTCTCAACAGTTCTTATTGCGCAAAAATGAAAGACGGGGTTTAAAAGCATTTTCGGAAATCATTCTAGACAAATACATAAAAAAGTGAGAGGAAGACTCTGTAGCCCCCCTATAAATGCAACAGGTAGTATATAAAGCTACCCTCGCAACCTCCGTACCACTGCAGGTGGGAAATCCTTCTCCTACCTGGCGGCCAAGACGTGGAACTCCCTCCCCGCCTACCTTAGGACCACCCAGGACCACCTCGCCTTCCGGAGGCAGCTCAAGACCTGGCTCTTCGAGCAGTAGTAACCCCGACCCCCTAGCGCCTTGGGACCCTCACGGGTGAGTAGCACGCTGTATAAATATAATTGATTGATTGATTGATTGATCATACTCCAAACTCCCGTCAATGCCTTCTCAGTGTAAAGAAGGTGGTGATATAGATATTGCTAGTGAGTATTCTGGGACATCGGTACGGTTAAGTATCTCTGTGAAGCATAAGGAAGAACGAGTAGAAGAAACTATGGGGGTCATTACAACATTGGCGGTAAAAGGCACTTACCGCCGTGCAGAAGACCGCCAATAGACCGCCGCGGCCGCGGAATTCCACCACAGCTATTATGACCCACATTTCGAAATCCGCCGAAATTCAGTCACCCACACAAGTCCGCCACACCAAAGGTCAGTGTTAAAATGGCGAAAACAAAACCTCCACCTCCACGCCAACAGAAACACGCCCATGCTATTACGACCCACGAATCCACGTGGCGGTCTTTTAACCGCGGTATTCCATTGGCGGTACACACCGCCGCGCTCAAATTACACACACATCTCCAAAAACACCGCCACATTGGACAATTCCAAATACACACACCTGATACACATACAAACACCACTCCCACACACCAATACAATATAAAACACACACCCACATCACCCACAAACCCCTACGACCAAAAATTGCGACAGAAGGCCAGAGAGACAGCACTGATTTGACAATCCCACCACATAGAGGCACACAACACCATCACCCATACAACATCCACGCACTAAACACCACACACCACTACACATCACTACACTCATCACCACATACACCACCTCACACATCACACACACCACCCCATGGCACGCCAAAGACACCCCCGCTTTTCCGAAGAGGATCTCAGGGTCATGGTGGATGAAATCGAATGGGCAAAGCCACAGCTATTTGGCTCACAGGTGCAGCACACATCCATAGCCAGGAAGATGGAGCTATGGCACAGAATAGTCGACAGGGTCAACGCAGTGGGACAACACCCAAGAAATCGGGAGGACATCAGGAAGAGGTGGAACGACCTACGGGGGAAGGTGCGTTCAGCGGTCTCCAGGCCCAACATCACAGTACAGCGGGTCTGGCGGCGGACCCCCACCTCCTCCCTCATAACTAACAACATGGGAGGAGCAAGTCTTGACCATCATGCATCCAGAGGGCCTCGGAGGAGTCGGTGGAGGAATGGACAGTGGTAAGTCAAATCTTAACTATCATATCCCTCACCCTACCTGCATGCTATCACACACCCCCACCATCACCCCCTCACCCATCAGTCAAACTCCTCACTAATGTACTAATAACACAAACCACCCATCCCAACACCAAGCCCTGCATGACACAACTAAGCATGGTCACCACTCAACAAAGCATGCCCACTGCACATACCCAGAACAACCCCCTAACCATCATCACACAAGCCCCCACACAGGAATGCTAGCACTGGGGTACACAAACACCCACCCATTGCACTCCATGACACACACACATGCAATAATCATGCTCTTATGCCCCTGCAGGATCACGAAGGACCATCACCACACCGGAGGGTCCAGACATCTCCACTCCCCCCACAGAAGAGGCCCACAGTGACGATAGCAGCTCTGCCCCACTGGAGCCTGATGACCAGCCCGGACCATCGTGGGCCTCGGGACAGTCGGTTCCCCTTGTACAGGCACAGCCCAACACTGACCTTCCACCCTCTGGTAACACCAGCACAGCACCCACCCAGCGGGCCCAAACCTCCGTACCCAGGACACTTCAATCAGCTGTGTGTCCACCACTACAGGGAACCCAGGATAACCCACCACCCCAACAACAACAGGGACCTGGGGGCAGTGGTAGTGGGCACACGGTCCAGGGGACGGAGGCACAGGAACACAGGGGAACTGGGAGGGTTGCTGTGCGACAGGGGGCGGACAGGCCAAGGGAACCCACTCTCCACGAGGCCCTATCCTCCATCATGGGAGCATACCACCACTCCCAGGAGACGATGGCGACGGTCCTGGTCAAGTTTCAGGAGACTCAGCGCCTGCAGGAGGAACAGTATTTGGGCTTCAGGGAGGAGCTCAGGACCATCAGCTCCACCTTGGGCACCATCGTAGGGGTGCTGAAGGACATACAAAAGACCTTGAGGGACCCCGTGGCACTCCAAGGGGCCCCTGACACTAGCCAGGACGATGAACTGCCCACCACCTCTGCCGGCGCTAGTGGACAGGACGCCCGCCACAGGACCACCACACCAGCACCCCACCCCCTGCAGATGAACAACCACCACGCAAGCGGTCCCTGAGATCCAGGAACAGGACAGAGCAAGATGGCAAGACCCCCGCCAGGAAATGAGACCACCCTGATTGTCCCCCCACTGTCCCACTTTGTTACCCTGTCCATACTTTAACTGCCCCAGCTCCACTTCCTATGCCCAGATGGGCAGTGCACCTGTGAGACTAATAGACTGGACTCTGCCATGGACATTCCTCCACCATCACCCCTCACCATTATACAACCCCCCTCCATTTTTGAGCACTTAAATAAACACCCTTGAACCACAAAACATTCTGGAGTCATTTTGTTTTTGTAAAATGTATTATCAATGACAGTGTCAAAATGCGTTTATAGTGGTTAAGGCAACGTACCAATGTCACACTTCACAAGTCCTTGAAGGATGCTTGCAGATGACACACGTTGGTAACCACACCTGTGAAACCGTAATGGAAAGGAACAACTCAGTTACCAAATAATCCCAGTAAATTACACACAGGATAGAGGAAGACGTGTGACAGTGAATGTAAGGTTAAAAATGAAAATGTTCTTACCTGTGTGTCACTGGAAATATTGCTGTATGACTGACTCCCTGTTGTCGTTGTCTTCTTCCTCAGCTTCCTCCTCATCACTGTCCACAGGCTCCACAGGCTCCACAGCTGCCACAACACCGCCATCTGGACCATCCTCCTGCAGAAAAGGCACCTGGCGTCGCAAAGCAAGATTGTGAAGCATCGAGCAGGCGATGATGATCTGGCACACCTTCTTCGGTGAGTAGAATAGGGATCCACCTATCATATGGAGGCACCTGAACCTGGCCTTCAGGAGGCCGAAGGTCCGCTCGATTATCTGCCGTGTTCGCCCATGGGCCTCATTGTAGTGTTCCTCTGCCCTTGTCCTGGGTCCCATCAATAGCACCTATGACATTGGGGATATGTCCAAGGGGATAGAAGTCACCTTTCACTGTAGCCAAATCTTCCACCTCAGGGAAAATGATGTATCTCCTTACGTGTTTCAGCAGGGCAGACAACACTCTGGACAGCACGTTGGAAAACATCGGCTGGGACATCCCTGATGCCATGGCCACTATTGACTGAAACGATCCACTTGCAAGGAAATGGAGCACTGACAGCACCTGCACGTCAGGGGGAATTCCAGTGGGATGGCGGATTGGTGACATCAGGTCTGGCTCCAACTGGGTACATAGTTCCTGGATCGTGGCACGGTCAAACCTGTAGGTGACGATTAAATGTCACTCTTCCATTGGCAACAGGTCCACCAGCGGTCGGTACACCGGAGGATTCCCCCATCGTCTCAAATGTCCCAGCTGACGGCGCCTAGGAAGGACAACAGCGAGGATCGAGTCAACTTTGTTCCAGGTATGTACCCACAGTTACACAGAACACGACACCAAACACAAAACCCTTCCTGTATGTCTGTTGAGTGTAGGCCTAGCTATGTGTGACGCAGAAGTAAATGGAGCCATGTGGGCCCCTGAAATGGCGGCTGCCTGACCTCTAAACTGGGACAATGGGATGTGGGGTAACTGCGCTGGCGTTGCACACCGTCGCGGTAGGAGGTCGTAGACCGCGGCGCAATGCTGCATTGGTTAACATTGGACCCTATGGGTCTCAGGAGCCAATGAGGAAGTGTGCCGTAGGTGATGATATGCACCGCCGCGGACGTCACCGCCGAGGACGTGACCGCCATTTTCTATCTGTTCAATCACTAGATACCTGACCTTCGACAGGGGAGGACCTTCACTGCAAGTGCTGCTGTGACCTCGGTCTGGAAGCGACGATGGCTGCTGCGTCTGGGGAAAGGGCCCCTGCCTTCACTGCTCAGGAATTGGAGAAACTGGTAGATGGGGTCCTCCCCCAGTACACGCTACTCTACGGTCCTCCAGACCAACAGGTTAGTACACAGGGAGCACGTTGTATGGGCTAGGCCTGGTGGAGAGGGCTGGTTGGAAGAGGGAAGGGGGCAGAGTTCAGGGAACATGAATGCATGTGAATGAATGTGCCACATGGCTAGGGTAGGGAGGGGGGCCACGCACATTGATGGTGCGGTTGTAAATTACTTCGCTTCTTCCCTTGTGCATGTCATGTAGGTAAGCGCTCACCAGAAGAAGGACATTTGGCATGCCATCGCCAAGGACGTCCGGACCCTGGGGGTCCACCAGAGACGGGGCACCCACTGCCGTAAACAATGGGAGGACATTCGCCGCTGGAGCAAGAAGACAGCGGAGGCTCAGCTGGGGATGGCCTCCCAACGTGGGAGAGGTGCCCGTCGCCCCATGACCCCCCTGATGTTCAGGATCCTGGCGGTGGCCTACCCTGAGTTGGATGGGCGCTTGGGGGCATCACAGCAGCAACAAGAGGGTGAGTACACTATCATTCAGCTGACTTTGCGCGCAGTGGAGGGGTCTGGGTGGGGGAGGAGGACTGTGGGTGTACCTAGGCCAGGCAGAAATAGGTAGACTAGGCCCCTCCGTAATGCAGGCCATGTGGCATCCTACCCCACCTCAGTAGAGTTGCAAGTACAGGTATAGATGCCCCTGTGGCATCCATGTGTGCAGATGTCCACCATAGCCATGTAGGCCAGATCCCAGGAATTGCATCTGTAGAGGCCAGGAGCACGGCATAGTGCAGGGGGCTGCTGTGTCTGTATTGTCCGCACAACGGTCGCGGTATGCCATGCACTCAACCTGTCTTTCTTCTGTCTTCCCCCCCTCTTTTTGTGCTCTCCCTGTTCTTTTGTTCATCAGCATCATTAGGCGGAGGTACAGTGGGACCGGAGCACGAGGGAGCTGCATCCCACATGGCCATGGAGGGCTACACCACGGACTCAGAATGTACCAGTGGGACGGAGGGCAAGGGGAGCTTCACGTTGGCCACCGGATCACCAACCAGCGACACGGACTCGTCCGCCGATGGGAGCTCCCTTGTGGTGGCGGCACCATCTGTGCGCCCCACTTCTACAGGTACAGCCACCACCTCCCCTACCAGCACCGCCCTCCCATCAGCCCCTCAGCATTCCCCCCGTGCCCGCTCACCCAGGAGGGTGGGCATCACCTTCGCCTCAGGCACCTCAGGCCCTGCCCAGTCACCCCTGCTGCCCTCAGTGAAGAGGCCATTGACCTCCTCAGGTCACTCACTGTTAGGCAGTCTACCATTGCGAATGCCATCCAGGGTGTAGAAAGGGAGTTGCAACATGGTAATGCATTCCTGGAGGGCATTCATTCGGGTCAGGCTGTCCTTCAGCGAACCCTGCAATCTCTGGCCTCAGCACTGATGGCAGCCATTGTCCCTGTGTCTAGCCTCCCCCCCCCAACTTCCTCCACCCAGACCCAATCCCCTGTACCCCAGCCTATCCCAAGCACACCTACAGACCAGCATGCACACACCTCAACACACAAAAGTAGATCAGGCAAACACAGGCACCACACAACCCACAGGCACACACGCAAGCATCACCCACATGCAGACACTGCAAAATCCACTGCCTCCACTGTGTCTCCCTCCTCATCGTCTCCCTCCTCCCTCCCAGTGTCGTCTACACTCTCACCTGCATGCACTACATCTACAGGCAATAGGACTCGCAGCAGTACACCCAGCACCACACCCCGCTCACCTGCACTCACCACCTCCACTCCCATTTACACGTCCCCTGTGTCCTCTCCCAGTGTGTCTGTGACGCCCCCTCCCAAAGTACACAAACGTGGGCACCCACACACCCAACATCCATCCACCTCAGTACTTGCACCTGCACCCAAAACACCTAAAGTGACACCTCCTACAACCACCTCCTCTTCCTCCACTCCCAGACCCCCTCCAACTACCCACCCCAGTGTTCGTCAGAAACTGTCCCTGTGTAAAGTTGACCTTTTTGCCCCCCCCTCCAATTCTTCAGTCCCGTCGTAGCACCTCAGCCAAAACCAGTGGTGCATGTTCAAGGTGTGTGGAGTGCACCGGCCACCAGGGCAGGCAGTGTGACCTGGAGCCAAGGCACTGTCAGCCCACCCCCTGTAAAGGCTCTGAAATTGGAAAGTGGCTGACGAGACCCTGTGAAGTCTCCTGGAGTTCCAGGGGGATTGCAGAGTCAGCTGTGACTCCTCCAAAGGTGGGGAAGGGCCAGAGGAAGTCTGCACAGCCTAGTGTGAGCAGCACGGTGGAGAAGGGCGGCATCCTTCCCGGCGGTCGGGACGCCACCCCCAGCACCGTCGTCACTTGTCAGGAGACCACCGCCAGAGTCTGTGCCCAGGAGGGCCCAAGTATCGTCACTGGTCAGGAGACCACCGCCAGAGTCATTGCCCAGGAGGGCCCAAGTATCGTCAGTGGTCAAGAGACCACCGCCACCGCCGGAGTCATTGCCCATGAGGGCCCAAGTATCGCCACTGGTCAGGAGACCACCACCAGAGTCAGTGCCCAGGAGGGCCCAAGTATCGTCACTGGTCAGGAGACCACCGCCACCGCCGGAGTCAGTGCCCAGGAGGGCCCAAGTATCGTCACTGGTCAGGAGACCACCGCCGGAGTCAGTGCCCAGGAGGGCCCCGGCTGCCACAGCCCCGCTGGGCAATAAGGGAACGTCATGCCACACACCAATGCCCAGTACAGAGGACGTCATGCCACACACCAATGCCCAGTCCAGACACCGCCATGGCAAAGCACCGCTGAACAGTCCAGTGACCGCCATGGTAAAGCACCTCTGAACAATGCATGCACCACCATGGCAAAGCACCACTGAAGAGTCCTGAACCGCCATGGCAAAGCACCGCTGAACAGTCCAGAGACCGCCATGGTAAAGCACCTCTCAACAATGCATGCACAGCCATGGCAAAGCACCGCTGAAAAGTCCTGAACTGCCATGGCAAAGCACCGCTGAACAGTCCAGAGATCACCATGATAAAGCACCTCTCAACAATGCATGCACCGCCATGGCAAAGCACCGCTGAATAGTCCTGAACCGCCATGGCAAAGCACCGCTGAACAGTCCAGAGACCGCCATGGTAAAGCACCTCTGAACAATGCATGCACCGCCATGGCAAAGCACCGCTGAAGAGTCCTGAACCACCATGGCAAAGCACCACTGAACAGTCCTGAGACCGCCATGGTAAAGCACCTCTGAACAATGCATGCACCGCCATGGCAAAGCACCGCTGAAGAGTCCTGAACCGCCATGGCAATGCACCGCTGAACAGTCCACAGACCACCATGGTAAAGCACCTCTGAACAATGCATGCACCGCCATGGCAAAGCACCGCTGATGAGTCCTGAACCGCCATGGCAAAGCACCGCTGAACAGTCCAGAGACCGCCATGGAAAAGCACCTCTGAACAATGCATGCACCGCCATGGCAAAGCACCGCTGAAGAGTCCTGAACCGCCATGGCAAAGCACCGCTGAACAGTCTAGAGACCGCCATGGTAAAGCACCTCTGAACAATGCATGCACCGCCATGGCAAAGCACCGCTGAACAGGGTATGCACCGGGTAAGAATGAAAAGGCCGCCACATCAGACATCGTTAACCCATGTGCAGGTGGGACAGTGACGGGACAGGAACTTCCACGGGGAGACTAATCCAGTCTGGGCACCAGTCCCCCTCCAGAACCAGTGGAGACATGCATCCACTACCTCAGTCCTACACAGGATGTAGCACTCTGGGCACCAGTCCCCCTCCAGAACCAGTGGAGACATGCATCCACTACCTCAGTCCTACACAGGATGAAGCACTCTGGGCACCAGACCCCCTACAGAACCAGTGGAGACTGTTATCCACTTGTGAGACTGTGGCTTTGCACTCCCCAGGATGGTACAGTGGGCAAACCACCCACTGTAGAGACTTGAGAGACTGTGGCTTTGCACTCCCCAGGATGGTACAGTGGGAAAGCCACCCACTGTAGAGACTTGAGAGACTGTGGTTTTGCACTCCCCAGGATGGTACAGTGGGCAAGCCACCCAATGTAGAGACTTGAGAGACTGTGGTTTTGCACTCCCCAGGATGGTACAGTGGGCAAGCCACCCACTGTAGAGACTTGAGAGACTGTGGCTTTGCACTCTCCAGGATACATCAATGGGCATGGAGCCCCGTCGTGGATCTGGCTTTGCACTCCTCCGGCTGAGGTGCCCCCCCCTTCCCCCTGAGGTGCCTGTAGTCTTTCTATCTGATGCCCCGGCAGTGTTCTCTCCGTGTGTGGACAGGTATCTATTGTGGGCCTCGCCCATGCATTTTTGGACTAGTGGTGCATGGACATTTCTATGTGCATACCTGAACTACTTCTCTGAATGTCTATACTTTTGTATGATTTTCTAATATATCTGTATATTTTTGAGACATGTATATTGAAACATTACAATGTTTGTACTGATTTCGTTTTGTCTTTGCATTCTTCCGGGGGGGTTGTGGGTTGTTACTGTGATGTTTGTGAATGCATTGGTGTGTGTGTTGTAATATGCGAGGGTGGGGTTGGGGGTGGAGGTGTTGCGTGTGTGTGTCCCTAACTTTTGCCTCCCCTATGTCATAGGTGCTGTACTCACCATTGTCGTCGCCGGCGCAGCCGTTGGTCTTCGTATATGAGTAGGAATACAAGGGCCAGTAGGATTTGGAGTTCCGGCTCCATGCTATCCTCCTTCCTCGTGGGATGTGTTCAGGTGAGCGTTTTCCCATTGCAGTAACTGTTTCAGCCGAGTTTTTATCCACGGAGAATCCGCCCCGGAAATGGTGGCGGATTGGCGGGTTGTGATACTATGGGCGGTACATTGTCTTCTGCCTGTCTGTTAGCGGTGACCGCCGCGCTGCTTGTCTGTACCGCCGTGGCGGGCGGTGTGTTAAAGTGGTTGTCTTTGTTGGCGGTTTCCGCCAGGGTCATAATTCCCTTTTTTTGTCCGCCGGCCTGTTTGCGGTATTACCGCCGCTTTAACACCGTCCGCCAGGGTTGTAATGACCCCCTATGTGCCCAAGTGATGGCAGAGAGAAGAGAAGAACTTGTGTTTAAAACTGAGCCTTAATGGCTATTATTAAACGTTTGCGGTGTTTTCTGTTGGTTTTAACCTTTGAAATCAGTTTCTTTGGGGCTCAACTTTTTATCTGTGGACCATTTATGAAATAGGAACTTGCACTATGCCCACAGATTACAGGCATTAATATCTCTTTGAACTTACTCTATAGTCTAAGGTTCTTCCCACTATTCCTTTATATTAATAAACCCTCCGATGTTTCCAGATAGGAACTAAGGGCCAGATGTAGGAAAATCCTGCATTACGACTCGCAAATTGCGAGTCGCAATGCAGGATGCAGGATGGTGTGCCTGACACCATCTGCGAGTCGCAAGGGGGTCACAAAGGCCCACCTCAATAATATTAATGAGGTGGGTTGCAATTTGCGACGCCCTTGCGAGTCACAGCATTTACAGGGATGGTGGCCTGCTGGAAACAGCAGACCACCTTGTCTGTGACTGCTTTTAAATAAAGCAGTTTTTTTTTTGTAATGCAGCCCATTTTCCTTAAAGGAAAACGAGATACATTACAAAATGAAAAAATGTTTTCAAGGCCATTCACAAAGGGGAAGAGGTCCCATGGGGATCCCTTCCCTTTTGCGAATGCGTTACCACCAGTGTGACACTGGTGGTAACACTGCAACTGCTTTGCGACCACGTTCGCAGCCACAGATCAATCCTGCATCACGCTGTGACTCGCAATTAGGAAGGGAAACACCCCTTCCTATTTGCGACTCACAGTCCCATTTTGCGGGTCAGTAACCAGGTTACCGACTCGCAAAATGGGAATGGGCATCACGATGAGGGTTTTGCGCGTCTCAAACAGTTTTTTTCACTGTTTGCGACGCATAAAACCCTTTCTACCTCTGGCCCTAAATACGTTACCTGGCATTACACCTTGCTCATTACTTTGGAGCAACGCTTAAAGTGAGTTATCTGTTTCTTTACTTGCCAATTGGACACCGCCCCCTTTGGAATAACATAGGATATGATATGATGCACAAACTTTATTCCCTTATTACTTTTTTAAGTATCTCTGGCTTCTAACTTTTTGCTTTCCAACTTTGGCGGTCATTCTGACCGCGGCGGGCGGCAGTCGCCGCTCGCCATGCGGTCACCGCCAAATGGTCGCTCCGCGGTCAGGAGACCGCGGATGCCATTCTGGCTTTCCCGCTGGGCCGGCGGGCGACCGCCAAAAGGCCGCCCGCCGGCCCAGCGGGAAAGCCCCTGCAACATAGAAGCCGGCTCCGAATGGAGCCGGCGGTGTTGCAGGGGTGCGACGGGTGCAGTAGCACCCGCCGCGATTTTCACTGTCTGCAGAGCAGACAGTGAAAATCTTCATGGGGCCCTGTTCGGGGGCCCATGCACTGCCCATGCCAGCGGCATGGGCAGTGCAGGTGCCCCCAGGGGCCCCACGGCACCCATCCCGCCATCCTGGTTCTGGCGGTGTAAACCGCCAGAAATAGGCTGGCGGGAAGGGGGTCGGAATCCCCATGGCGGCGCTGCAAGCAGCGCCGCCATGGAGGATTCCCTGGGCCAGGGGAAAACCGGCGGGAAACCACCGGTTCCCCTTTTCTGACCGCGGCTTTACCGCCGCGGTCAGAATGGCCCTGGAAGCACCGCCAGCCTGTTGGTGGTGCTTCCGTGGTCCCCGGCCCTGGCGGTCATGGACCGCCAGGGTCGGAATGACCCCCTTTGTCTTTAATTGATCCACAGTGACCGTGGTCTGATCACATACTCAATACTTTGGGCCTAATTTACAAGGCCTATGGTGCAGGTGGCGCAGAAGGTGCCTTGCTGCACCACCCTGAGCCACCGGGAAAGGGCGGAAATGTGCTGTATCCTCAAGACATGGCACAATTCTGTCCTCTCCCCCTGCGCTAGCGCACAAATTGCTGCCATGGACCCACGCAGCCACCCTTGCTCCGTGGTGCAATGGTGCCTGTGTTGTGGGGTGATTGTGTTTGTGCAGGAAGGTTCACCTTCCTCCGCAAAAACAATTACAAGAGGTGTTTTCCTCTTTCAATGTGGGCTGCAGAATGCAGCACACATAGAATGAGGAAAAAACGGGGAGAAGTAGTGATATTTTTCCCCTTTGCATCACTCTTATGGCACCCCTGAGGTGGCATAGCCATCGGACACATTCCCAGATTTGTAAATCTGGGAATGCGTCAGATTCCTTTGGGTTCCATGGGTGTTGCTTGGGTACACCCCAAGCAACACCCATGGAATGCCCATTGCACACTGTATTATGTGTGAAAGGGGTCAATATTTACAAGGCCACGACAAGCCATGCAGGGTTGCTTTGCGTGGCAATGTAAATATAGGCTGGCCCACTGTGCCACTGGAGCATTAAAAAAATTATGCTGTGGTGGCGCGGTGTGCCGCTAGAGCCTCGTAAATAAGGCCCTTTGATCCTCATCCTATGACTCTCTCCACTCTCCATGACCAAGCAAGTCAGCGCTGTCTCCTCATCCTGCTTCAACACCCTCCGCATGCTCTGCAAGATCTACAGATGGATCCCCACAGATACAAGAAGAACAGTCACCCAAGCCCTCGTCAGCAGCAAACTTGACTACGGAAACGCCCTCTACGCAGGAGCCCCGGCCAAACTTCTCAAACGACTGCAACACATACAAAATGCCTCTGCACGCCTGATCCTCGATGCCCGCCGCCACAGCCACATCACTCCCCTTCTGAGTGACCTACACTGGCTCCCCATCAACAAAAGGATAACCTTCATGCTCCTCACCCACGTACACAAGGCGCTCCACAACACCGGCCCAGCCTACCTCAACAAACGACTCACCTTTTACACCCCGCCCACCAACTCCGCTCAGCTGACCTCACCCTCGCCACCGTCCCCCGCATCCGAAGAGCGACTAACGGAGGCAGATCCTTCTCCCACCTTGCCGCCAAGACCTGGAACACCCTTCCCTTGCCCCTGCGACAGACCGAAGACCTGCTGACTTTCAGGAAACAGCTCAAAATCTGGCTAGTCGAGCAGAAGTAGAACCCCCCCCCCCAGCGCCGACCCTCGTGGGTGGTGGTGCGCTCTAGAAATAGACTGATTGATTGATTGATCCTACGATTCGGGATGCCGTCTGTCACAAGAATGTACTCACCTGATCAGACCCTTCACTACTGGTTCAGGTTGGTCCTTTAATGGCATTACTTATATGCTATAGTTATAGTGGGACTTTGTGAGCATAATAAATCTATAACTTTGTTTATGTCTCTCCTAAGTAGATTAGATACATTGACTTGAGGATCTCAAATTTCTCTTGCTGTCCTATCTATTCATCTTAATTTTACTAAGTTAGTTTATCTTCTTCATATTTATCCATTTTTCAGACTCTACTCTTTGACCCTCACAGTGCCCTTCATTCTTGGTTTACTTCACGGTGTATCAACTGTTTGCCTATCTTCTTACGATGTGTTTACTTAGTACTCACAGTTTGGCACAGTCTTTCGCATGGGGCACTATAGTCCTCTCTTCATCGCTATATGGGTGCATTATGGCACTTACTTTACATCCCTTACGTACATTTTTTTCTCATGCACGGATATCTGGTTTCTTACGAAGTTATCTGCACTATTCTCTATTGTAAATAACCTAAGTTATTCCTGTTCTTGCTGTAATTTCATGAACTTCGAGCCCTGAAAAAGTCACTTGTCGTAACAAAACATGTGTCAGCTGTTGTTTTGCTGCTACTTGTATTGGAGACTACAGAGTTTTCCACAACTCAACAAAAATCAGAATACTGGATTTGATGCCTTTTACAGATTGGCCTTCCATTTTGAATGCTATGGTATCTTCATCCATATTTGATATATACAGTGGATATTTTCGGCCTACTGTTGTTTGTATCCATGGTAGCAGGGTACACAATACCATATGAGCACCGAACCTAAGTTTCATTTGGACAGTATACTTATCCACAACTTCATTTCACAATAGGAGGTGCAATACCTATGACATTACTACCCAGTCTTTCTAAATCATTAACAAAATAGTTTCACTATGTGGATCTCAGTGTGTAGGAGGTAAATACAATGGCATTCTGTCTCATTTATGTATCTAAGACAGCATTGTAATTAAGCCATTGCAACTTGATACCATTGTGACTATACGCTTCAACTTGGCTCACCTTTTTGTAAGCCTTCAACAGATGCTATACCATTTCTCACTTACTCAAAACTTCTTTGACGTTTGTCATGCACTCAAATGTATTAATTAACTTCTTTTTGAGAAGTTAATTAAGAAATTTGAGCCCAAATTTAAGGAAAGTGGCACTATTTATATGCAGTGCCACTTTTTTTGCACACATCAGCACCCCCCTAACGCCACCATGTGTGCGCCATATTAAACATTTGATGCACCATGGCGCAGGTTAGGGTCAATATCGTCAACATTTTTGATGGTATTGTAGTACATTGCACCAAAAATGTTGGTGCTGACCCTGCAAGTTACAAGCGGCCCATTATAAATAATGGTGTGCCCCCTTTTAACGCCTGCTCTGTGCACTCGATAAAAATAGCCGCTAAAAATGGTGCAGTTGAAACTCACATTTCACTGCGCCATTTTTGCAGTCCCCCTAGCGGGGACATACATTATGCTTGGCCCAGGCATAGTGTGGTGTAAGGGGTTACAAAGTGGTGCAATGCATGCGCTGTACCACTTTGTAAATCTGGCGCGGGCCTTGGTTTTACTAACAGTGTTGTTCACTCAGATCTAAAAAGGACACTTTGGGTTCCCTATTTTCAGGACATGGAACACTTTTAATGATACTTGCTAAAGTCAGATTAGGTTAAATACCCTCCCAAATAAGTAACTTTCAGCTCAACATTTTTCTTGATTTAAAGTCAAACCCCATTTTTCCAAAATACATAAAACTTTTCCCAAGGAAATATATTTTTTCAGTAGCACCATGAACATGTATGGCACCCAAGAAAGCTATTATTCCACGGAGTCCGTGGCACAAGACTTGCATAAGTCCTTGAAAGACTGCAGAGTCTGACATTAGACCAAACGTATATCTACTTAAACCTAAGGAGCCAGCAGAAGTAACAAACATCAGGAGATCACGCCAACTCTTTATATAAACCACGTGGTGATATGCCGACTTGAGATCATGAATAGGAAAAAAACAGGGGCAGGTCCTCCACTATGGTGGAGGAGTGCCCCCCCCCCCCCGCCAGCATCCACCGCTGCAAACCTTTTACACTAAAGGATAATAAACTATGTTTATTATCCTTTCGTTGTGAAAGGGGTGTGGACATGGCGGGTGACAGAGAAAATGGGAGTGCACTGTGCCAATCCTAACGCTGCTCTGAGCAGCGCTAGGATTGGCCATAGGGCAAGCTGGGAGCCTGTGCCTAGAGTGACGAGGGAAAGACGGAGTAGGTAAATTTTTATTTTCGTTTTTTATCACGTTTCCCCCACCTCCAGGCGACACACCTGTCCTGCCCATTCAAAGCGCAGCAAGCCGCGACTGTAAAAAAACAGACCTTCCTTAACAGCCGCAAACAATTTATTGACATTGGTAACCAGGTGACAGTACACCCAAATGTGTTTTAAAGAGTACTCTAATCAACACACAAACAGACCTAGCCAGACATCTTCCAAGGTATGAAAACAGAAAAAAGCAATAGAGAGGACTTGATAGGCTCAATAATATAATTGTCACACATTTCTTTTAAAATGTCAAACACTTTGGGCATATTCACAAGAACGTAGAGCAGCATAGATGATGTGCTACTTTTCTTAAACCCCACCCCCCTTACTGGCACCCAACGACATCATGGTAGCTCTGTATTTATGATAGGATGCACCATGGCGGTCGTTAGGCCAATAGCGTCAGAATATTTTACTCTATTGTGGTGCTTTGCTACACTAGCATCAATAATTTTGACGCCAGTGCAGCAAAATGCAATGGCAGCATATAGGTTACTATGGGTGTATCATTATAACGCCTGCTTCGAGCAGGTATTAAAAATTTTGCCAAAAATGGCGCAGTGAAATCTTGTAATTTTTGGGGGCCTCCTAGAGCCGGAATGCGCACCCCCTGCATACATTATGCCTGGTGCATTCATTATGGGGGGGGCAAGGGGTTACAAAGTGGCACAATGCATGCATTGTGCCACTTTGTAAATATGGTGCAGCAAAAATGAAATGCCTCCTTTATGCCACATTATCGACCACAAAATTATGGTAAGTTAGAGCAAGGAGGAGCTAGGGGCTTGTAAATATGCCCCTTACTTCCTGATAAAGGATGTCCCTAATCAGTGTTAAGAACTTTATACATTGCATAATGTCAACGTCTAATAATACTAATAACAACCAGGACTTGATTTACCTGCAACATAGGAAATGAAAAAATGGCATTGTTATTTCTGAGACTTCAGCTCAAATAATGTCCCTTTACTATTTCAAACACAATCCAAACATCTTCAGACCTACAACAAACTTAAATACACAAAATGCTCCCTGGACCCATATTTTAGAGCCCTGTACAGCAAGCACAAAAGAACTATGCCTCACAGAGCCAGTGACGAGAGAGCTGAAAATATGTAGCATTTTAATAGCATTCAACACTACCAGAACACCTACACAACAAGGTAACTGCAAAACCAGGAAATGCTGTAGTTTGTATGAGTTATGTAAGAAAATGGGGCATTAGTTTTGTGGCCTGTAGAAGTAATTGGTCCACATTTGTCCTCCACTGAGAACCAAGTCACCTTTCTCAGGGTAGCGAAGTGGAGCAGACCAAGGCCTACTCAAGGGAGTAGGTGTGGCCTAGTAATCACCAATCACAGATACACAATAATAACACTCAATTAATTATTGATTACTCTTTGCTTTTTTGTTTGAAAAAGGAAAAAGTACAATAATGACAAACACACACTACTCAATACAATGAAGCAATTTACAATTATACTAAGTGGATGGAAATACTTCTTGATGACAATGCTTAATCACTCTTATCTCCACTAAAGGAAGATCTAGATCAACAAATCACGTCAAAAACATTCACTTGTATTCAGATGCAATAGGGTGAATATAACTTGGAATGAACACATTTAATATGGTCAACAGAACATATATACTTTTGAACAAGTGGTTGTCAGCATCATTAGTTCTCTAAAGTATTCACAAGAGGCAATGGCTATGCATGCCTGGGTGATTTGTGTACTCGTAACTTTTAGTGTGAACAAAACAAATTAACCATAGCTCCTAAAGGGCATCACATTTATAACTACCACACTATGCAATTATAGTCTTTCATCCGTAGAGGGTGTTTCTACTTTAAACATGGCCCCTAGAGGGCATCACACTCACAATCACAACCTGTGCAATTATATCTATTCACCCCTAAGGTGGGTGTTTGCAACATACACTCTTAATAAACTTCAGCATAAAATACTGCATTGTAACATAGCCTCTAAAGGACAACCCATTTATAATCACAACTCATGTAATTACAAACTTTCACCCCCTAGCGAGTGTTTGCCCACCATTAAACCTTATGTTGGCCAGTTTCAAGCCACAGATACTGCAGTCATAGACTTTGCCCCTAGAGAACGCAGCACTCCCAGATGCAGAGCACATGCTCCAGACAGGGGGAGTGCTTTGTAAGTCCTTGGAACCCTTGAGAAGTTAACTTTTCAGAGTCCCACCCATCATAGGGAGGGGATGCTCGCGCTCCTTCTGGGGGGAGGCTGTGCTGCTCCTGCAGCTCCCCCCGCACTTCAGCATTCTGTTGTTGGTGACCCCATCCTCCTGGGACCACCACAAGCCAAGTAGTTTTTACCTAATAATCTGGGCCGACCCAGCAGGGTATTATTGGGTGCTCCTTTTGGGTACACATGCTTTTTTGATGAGCGGCTCTCCTGCTCCTGGGGACAGTCACATCTTCTTTTGTGGTTTATTTTTCTTGGCTTTGCTCTATGGCTTTGTGCTGCACGGTTCTTTTTTTTTCTACAATGCTGCCCCATACTCTGCCATCGTCGGGGGTCCAAGGATGGTATCCCAGCCCCTTTAACATGAGCCCAGACTTGGGGTCCCCAGACCTCTTGGGATGCTGGGGAGGGGGCCCTATGGCGCTCATTCCCAGGGGATTAAATTGTCAGTGCTTATTGAGGTGACCCCCTGGGCCTGGCCCAAACCACGGAATGAAAGCATCCTCACCGCAGACCTCCACATGCTGTGGCTAAAAACAAAGGTCATTCAACTTCACAGGGGCCTATCCCGAGACTTGTTGGGCCGATGTGGACTATTTTGCTCTCATATTCCTCCTGGTGGCAAGCCCTAGTCACCTGGAGTGCTTTCTTCAGGTCTCCTGGCCTCAAAGGTGACAAACTTTGTGGGAACTTGTTTCACTGGCTCCCTGTGCCAGCCTTTCCCTATTTTTCCTCTGGGCTTCTCTCCTGCATTGTGCAGACACACAGTCTTTCCCCCAGCTGGTCCTCAGGGGTGCAAGGGAACCAGCTTCTCTGGTCCTGGGGTCAATTAGAGTTAGAGACTTTAGGCAAGATGGCAGTCAGTGAGTTTTTCATGCCGAGTGTCCATGGCAGCTACCTCCTGTTCCAGTGTCCATCAGAAAAGCACACCCAAGAGAGAGCTCTCTTCCCTGCGCAGGACCTTTTAAGTGGGGGTGGGATGCACCTCTAGTCTATCCTGAGGTGCCACATCACCTCTCCTCCCCCGACCCAACCTCTGTGCACAGTCTTCTGGGATATCTCAAAATGATATCACCCAGGAGTCACTTGCCACATCTGTTCTTGGAGTCTCAGCTGCACCCCTCACTGACTTCATTTTCAGGGCATTCCCCAGCAGAAGTTCCCCTCCTGGTCTGGCCTGAGAGATCTGGGCACCCTCCTTTGTTTAGTGGGCAGGCCCTCTTCCTGGAACAGGGTGACAGCAGGCTGATTGATGCAGAGCCCAACTCTCTTCCTTCTCAGGAGCTCCTTTTGTAGGGAGAGGCTTTTGTTCTTGCAGTTGGAGAGAAAAGTAATTAACCCAGCCCAGCAGGGTGACAAAAGTCCTGGGCTCTGATCCTGAGCTGAGCTACAGAATGATGAAATCCCTGGATGACCCACAAGCTATACAGATATGTCTTTGGACTTTAAAAAAATGTTATTTTCACACAGATTACCCTGTACATCAGTACAACTCTGGAGTCTGTAGACCAAGTGTAGAAAAGGACCATCTTGCCTGGCATGTTACCCCCATTTTCACTGTATGAATGTATGTTTTAGCCCCTGTGTCTCTGGGATCCTGCTAGGCAGGACCCCAGTGCTCATAGTATGTGCCCTGTATGTGTTCCTAACGGTATTACTGAGGCTCTGCTAACCAGAACCTCAGTGTTTATGCTCTCTCTGCTTTCTAAATTTGTCACTGCAGGCTAGTGACTAAATTTACAAATTCTCATTGGCACACTGGTACCCCCATATCATTCCCTTGTATATGGTACTTAGGTACCTAGGGTATTGGGGTTCCAGGAGATCCCTATGAGCTGCAGCATTTATTTTGCCACCCATAGGGAGCTCAGACAATTCTTACACAGGCCTGCCACTGCAGCCTGAGTGAAATAACGTCCACGTTATTACACAGCCATTTTTCACTGCACATAAGTAACTTATAAGTCACCTATATGTCTAACCTTCACCTGGTGAAGGTTGGGTGCCAAGTTACTTAGTGTGTGGGCACCCTGGCACTAGCCAAGGTGCCATGAGTATAACTTAGTTTACTCTCCATTAACATAGCAAACATAGGAATGGAAATCTTAAATTCAAATATACAACATACAATATATTTCAATTTAGATATTTATTATAGCTAATTAAACATTCAGTTCGCACATAATATAATCAACATAGAATCAACCAAAAAAATTATAATACAACCCCCTACCCTAAATGAAACATACATATATGAAAACATAAATACCATACCAGTAAATACGCAAAAATAAACAAATAACACAGAACCAACAAAATCACAAAATAATATACATACAAATTTACAACCGCCTAATACATGAGAGGATATTTAAACCGCACAATAAAGTTACTGCTTTGATGCTACAATTATGCGTTGTAGTTTGGATTGTATAAATTTCAACATAATAACAGCCAATTCTAGGTTATAATTTCCTGATTCAAATTCTCGTGTTACAGGCCTGATGGTAGCCAATCCTGGTCAGGGCTTCAAATTTGCCAATTTCAAACACTTCACGCCAATGTTCAAGACATGCCAATTTACAAGCCGACGCGCGTTTCGGTGAGTGAAGAAAAATATAAATACACCTTCATCAGGACTTTATGATTCAGTATAATTGGCATACTTACATCTTGTAATCTGCCTTAGATATGAAAGAACTTAGATATCCCTTACAGGCTGGATTAAACACTCTCCAACTTCAAATTTGTAGTCCAAAATGAAGGACTAACACATGGATATAGCTAAATGAAGCTATGCTTTCTCACTCTACAAGTTCACATGGTTTAAAAAACGTAATCCACAGGGGAAACCCACAAGGATACCAAACTGGTAGGGAACAACTTGCTAACAGTATCAGCAGGATCCAGGACATATGACCAGCACGATGATCTCTCGAGGAGCCAAGGTGCCCCCACATCATTCAGGGCAACTTCCCCGGACTTCGTGAGTGCGGGGACACCATTACACGCGTGCACTATACATAGGTCACTACCTATGTATAGCGTCACAATGGTAACTCCGAACATGGCCATGTAACATGTCTAAGATCATGGAATTGTTACCCCAATACCCGGGTCTCTAGCACAGAAACCGGGAGCTGCCAAACTGCCTTTCTGGGGTTTCCACTGTAGCTGCTGCCAACCCCTCAGACAGGATTCTTCCCTCCTGGGGTCCAGGCAGCCCTGGCCCAGGAAGACAGAACAAAGGATTTCCTCTGAGAGAGGGTGTTACACCCTCTCCCTTTGGAAATAGGTTTGAAGGGCTGGGGAGCCTCTGGAAATGCTTTGATGGGCACAGATGGTGCCCATCTCTGCATAAGCCAGTCTACACCGGTTCAGGGATCCCCCAGCCCTGCTCTGGCGCGAAACTGGACAAAGGAAAGGGGAGTGACCACTCCCCTGACCAGTACCTCCCAGGGGAGGTGCCAAGAGCTCCTCCAGTGTGTCCCAGACCTCTGCAATCTTGGATTCAGAGGTGTTGGGGGCACACTGGGCTGCTCTGAGTGGCCAGTGCCAGCAGGTGACGTCAGAGACCCCCTCTAATAGGCTCTTACCTTTCTTGGCAGCCAATCCTCCTTTCTTGGTAGCCAAACCTTCTTTTCTGGCTATTTAGGGTCTCTCCTCTGGGGTATTCTTCAGATAACGAATGCAAGAGCTCACCAGAATTCCTCTGCACTTCCCTCTTTGACTTCTGCCAAGGCTCGACCGCTGACTGCTCCAGGACACCTGCAAAACCACAACAAAGTAGCAAGACGACTGCCAGCAACATTGTAGCGTCTCATCCTGCCGGCTTTCTCAACTGTTTCCTGGTGGTGCATGCTCTGGGGGTCACCTGCCTTCACCCTGCACTGGAAGCCAAGAAGAAATCTCCTGTGGGTCGATGGAATCTTCCCCCTGCTAACGCAGGCACCAAAAGAATGCATCACCGGTCCTCTGGGTCCCCTCTCATCCTGACGAGCGTGGTCCCTGGAACACTGGAACTCTATCCAAGAGACTCCCACAGTCCAGGGATCCTTCAGTCCAAGTTTGGTGGAGGTAAGTCCTTGCCTCCCCACGCTATACTGCAAACCAGTGTACTGCTTGATTTGCAGCTGCTCCGGCTCCTGTGTACTCCTCCAGGATTTCCTTCATGCACAGACTAGCCTGGGTCCTCAGCACTCCGTCCTGCAGAGTTCAACCCTCTGAGTTGGCCTCCGACGTCGTGGGACCCTCCTTTGCGACTCTGAGCCAGCTCCGGTTCACAAATCTTCGAAGTGCCTGTTTGGGCACTTCTGCGGGTGTTGCCTGCTTCTGTGGAGACTCTCTGAGTTGCTGAGCACCCCCTCTGTCTCTTCCTGCAAGGGGCGAGATCCTGGTCCTTCCTGGTCCCCAGCAGCACCCAAAACCCTCTGCTGCGACCCTTGCAGCTAGCAAGGCTTGTTTGTGGTATTTCTGCGTGAGAACACTTCTGAAACCTTCAGCATGCTGTGGGACATCTTCCATCCAAAGGAGAAGTTCCTAGCTCTCTTCGTTGTTGCAGAATCTCAAGCTTCTTCCATCCAGAGGCAGCTTCCTTGCACCTTCATTCGGGGTTTTCTGGGCTCCTGCCCCCCCTGGACACTATCGCGACTCTTGGACTTGGTCCCCTTGCCTTACAGGTCTTCAGGTCCAGGAATCCATCTTCAGTGCTTTGCTGGTGTTTGTGGTTCTTGCAGAATCCCCCAGCACGACTATTGTGTCCTTTTGGGGTAGTAGGTGTACTCTACTCCTACTTTTCAGGGTCTTGGGGTGAGGTATCTTGGACACCCTTACTGTTTTCTTACAGTCCCAGTGACCCTCTACAAGCTCCCATAGGTCTGGGGTCCATTCGTGATTAGCATTCCACTTTTGGAGTATATGATTTGTGTTGCCCCTAGACCTATGTTCACCTATTGCATCCTATTGTAATTCTACACTGTTTGCATTACTTTTCTTACTCTTACTTACCTGTTTTGGGTTTGGGTACATATAACTTGTGTATATTACTTACCTTCTAACTGACGGTACTCACTGGGATACTTGTGGCATATTGCCATAAAAATAAAGTAGCTTTATTTTTAGTAACTCTGTGTATTGTGTTTTCTTATGATATTGTGCTATATGATATAAGTGGTATAGTAGGAGCTTTGCATGTCTCCTAGTTCAGCCATAGCTACCTTCTATCAGCCTAAGCTGCTAGAAACACCTCTATTCTACTAATAAGGGATAACTGGACCCGGCACAGGGTGTAAGTACCACAAGGTACCAACTATAAGCCAGGCCAGCCTCCTACACCAAGGGGAAGCGGAGCTGCGCCCTAAGGCAGTCTTCCCCATAAGTGCATAATGGAATGTCACTGCAGACAAGTCAGGAAACCACACTGACTTTCCCTATATGTGTACATCCACATCATAAGGACTATCCCAGGTCAAAACCTAACCCTTCATAGTCCCTTCTGTGCCAGACTACCTGTGCTCAGTTCCTGTGCTGTGTACGACAGGAGTCTCTCATGCACAGCCCTCACACATTGCACACATGTATGCACAGGTGTGCATGTATAACCAGCTGAGTGCCTTTTACCCATGCTGCACCGAAGCGGCCTTATCTTATAAGGTGGCACTGGGAGTAGACACTCACAGTCCTTTTGCCATGAGTTTACTGTGGATGAGTCCCAGGTTATGAGGCTCCACCACAGTAAAAGGTCTAAAACCAGGTGATCAAAAAGTGAAAAATATGGGTGGATTAGATGGGCAGAATCCATCTTGCTACAATTTACATAGGAGTGATCAACAGAGCTGGCTTTCGTGGCATCAGATGCAACAATCTTTGTTGCCGTCAGCCTCTGCCCACTGAATTCCTTCAACACTGGTTCCGTCACTAACACCTTGCAACTTTGCTCCTAATCTCTCAAAAGCTCCTCTCGTACATTTATTTAATTGATTTTATAGCATTACTTATCCCAATGTAGGCTGTCAGAGTGCTTTATAATACAAACATGTATTTTAAAGCGACAATAAATCATACAAGTGTGTAAATCATGTAAGAAATGTTACAAAAGATAATGAGGGAGACAAGGTGTAGGACTCACATGTCATGCATTCTGGTGGGCATTATGGATCATATTTATACTTTTTTAGCACCGCATTTGCGTCATTTTTTGATGCAAAAGTGGCACAAACTTACAAAATACAATTGTATTTTGTAAGTTTGTAAGTTTGTGCCACTTTTGCATCAAAAAATTATGCAAATGCAGCACTAAAAAAGTATAAATATGGGCCTATAGTCAAGAGTGTGTGGTCAGGAGAGACACAAACACAGGATGCACAATGTAACACATTAGTTGGAGTTGGCTATTCTAATAAGAATGTATTACTACCCAAGGAGACCATTTTTAGCAACCTTAGAATAATGAAAGAAGAGCAATGAGGTTCTAAACCTTTGTCTTGCAGTTTGCATGCAGCTCTTTGATGCTGGTTGTTCGCTCACTGTGCTATATCAGAAGGATTGTAACTTATGAACTGCAAGAAACAATGGATGTCTGTGCCAAAAGAGGTAACTCACTGAGCTATCTATATGAACTACACATTTATGATCTCCAAGTGGCATGTTGTACTTTACAGTAGAAACTTTAATTCTCAATGCTACTTTATGAGGAGTTATAAAGGGCTAAAACACACAGATCTCTCCCGCAAGTACTTTAACCACCAGAGTTATCTTGACGTTGCTATCATCCCCTGAAAATTGCTGGGCACACAGATCACTGCAAGCTGCTCTTGTCTTGCCTGTCATCTTGATCTGTTTGCTCTGTCCTCCCCTCCTATCACACCACAAATAGCGGGCCCCCTCTCATCCCTCCAGCATTGCACTCGATGCAACAGCACAAGTCATTAACCCCTAGAGCCAGCACTGTGTAGGCAAAGCATGGAAGAAACAAGTTTTAGAAAAACATCTTTATGATCAGATTTATTTAGAAAGAGATCTTTCACACAGTACGTTATAATCCAAGAATTCTACTTCCTTCTCACGCTTTTTCAGGAGAGAAAAAAGCTACCTTGTATTTTGTTATCAATTAATCACACATGCCTTTGACAATCCATATTCTGTTTTAATACAATAATCAGTATCATGGTTATCAATTATGTCTGTCTGATCTCATTATGAATGGCTTATCAGTTAGGAGACCATAACTGAATGTAACTCTGGTGTGGCTAGAATACACTGTTAAAGCATACATTTACATTGTGCTATTTTTAAATAAACAATAAAAACAGCAAGGAATTGAATTATGGTGCATTAGTTAATCTTGCCAACCTATTTCAGACCCCAGTGAACAATTCTAACTAGTAATATAAGCATCTGTGCTGTGCCAAAATATGTGGTGCAGTCGCCCTCTACCAACCTGCTCCTGGTTTCAACATTCTCTGATATACCCAACGTATTTCCTGAGCTGGAGACCAAGGTTCCAAGGTTGCACAGACAGGCTACAGCAAGAGAATGGGTTGTTGTACGAAGAAGATGCCAACAGAAGTGTTCTTCAGGGGTGGGGGCTCATTCAAACGAAGCAGACCGAAAGATGCGATGAAGGAGACAGCCCATGGTAAGAAAGAGAAATGCCCACAGAGACAGATCCTGTGGCTCTTTGGTTTGTCAGGGTAAAAAGGGAAGATAATTGTCCTATATAAACAGCGGCGGCCACAGCAAATCTCAATGGGGGGCGGGCAGGGACGACGACGGGAAAAGAACAAAATAAAATTTACACAAAAAAGTACCCTTCTGTTCCCGCTGCCACCTTCTGCCACCTCGCTTGTCGCTCCTCTTCTAGTGTCCCAGCATTCACTGAGACACCAGCACAGGCTCCCCAGCAATCCTGACGCTGCTTTCATGCTAAAGCTAGCATGAAAGCAGGGCCAGGATTGGTCTGAGCGGCTGGTACTGCCGCTCAGACACAGCCCTGGTGTCTGTGCAATTCTCCAGCCTGCCTGTTAACCACAGTGGGCTGGAGAAACCTAAGTGGGCATATGTGTTTGGCCAGCCTGAGACGGCTGCCCAAACACATGTTCGCACTTATGTGCATTCTCTCCTCCCCTCTCCCACCTCCCGTGACCCAGCCCCAACCCTCCCCTTTTTGTACTGCTGGCCGAGCCAGCAGATGAAAAATAAAACGATAGTGGTGTTAACGCGTCCGTCTATGTTAAATTATACACATCAGGACTTGTTTTAGGTCGATGAACCTTTTGACCCAGTGGTGAGTCTCCGTAAGACGAAATTACCAACCATCAACATATATTTCACAAAACCCATTAAAGAATCTTCGACGCATTCATTTGTTTTCTTACTCAAATAACCACACCTTAAAGGAAGAATTTGTGAATTTATTCCCTATTGCTTACAATCTAATAATAAACGTATTATTCTTAAAACCAAGAAGCATAAAAGCATAGTCACAAAGTGGCAATCATGATGAACTTTCAACAATGCGATGATCAGAATCATAGAATAGATATGTTAGAAGAGAATAGACCATAGTGCATGATAAAACAACAGAATATCAGTTCAGCATAGCTACATGTCAGTCACGTCAGTTCCGTCCGTCAAATGAATACCTCATCTAACCTCAGATTAGCATTAGCATGTTGGGCTTCATGCAAAAACAATTTAGAACATCAATTTGGAAAACATCTAACTAAGATACCTAAATAAACATACAGCAGTTGGTACCTAGAAAGAAAGGCATATAGATTCTGTTAGCATTTAAAATTACCCTCCTCGAGTTAAGTCAGCATACAAGATTAGTCTTCGTCTTCAGGACATCAGATGGTTCACCGTCAGTCTATCTAAATGGAATCAAGGCACACTCTCCTCATATGGAGGAAAGTATAATAGGGCGGGTTATAGGCTATGATAATTTTGTCTAAGTCTCAAATCACCAAATAGAGTGACAGAGTTTCTGGATGCAATTGATGTCATCCCTTCCTAACTGACTTCGTCTCTTGTGTCATGAGTTTTTATCCCTTTTTCCATAATACATTCCCCTAAAATTCTATTGGTTATTAGCTACACCCCATCATTGGTAACCAATCAAATTATTCATTAAGTAATGCATTTGTTATTTCTTGATATTGAATTGTCTTTCAATTGGTCTTCATAATCAGCATTTTTCGTAGGTGGTACGTCCGGGGTTACTTCACCATCTTGGCACACGTCTCGGGTCAGGAGTTCTTTTCCCCTCTTCTCATCGTCCTTGAAAGTGTCCATTACTGTTTCGAAGCACATATCTTTTATACTAAAACTGCTAGCACCCGGATGGGAAGATTCCTCCATGTTTCAAGTTAATACAGAAAGAACAATAGCTGGGTCATAGTTATTTGCGAGTCCGCACACAGAAAAGCAGGAAAAATAAGCTTTAAATGAGAGTTACACGGCTAGTTCGCAACTCATGCTAACTTAAGACATACACGCTTTAAATGAATACAGTTTTGATTGTAATAATGCATATATCTTATTATTATTATTATTCAACATTAGTGTTCATAAATGAGTAAATCTTCACGTTTATTAATGAATTTTAATGATTATTTATTAATATTGCTTTGCCAAGTGTAAGTGTTTCACGTCTATAATATATGATATTTATACTACGCTCTCTCAGTCCCTCCTCTGATGACGCACGTCATCACACAATTCTTCATTTTCAATTTTTCACCTTGCGCATAATGCGCATTTCAACATCTTGCCCTTTATGTGAACTTTCCCACATTTCATTGAACATTTTCTCTCTTTCACTTTCTTCATTCTGTTTGACTCTTTTTGACAAGTTTCTTCTAATTTTGTCATTAATTTTGCATGCTCCCCATAATCCTAATAGACAAATTAAAACAATTAGTAGGCCCAACATAATTTTTGCAAGAACACCATTCCAAATATTGGTAACCCAGTTTCCTACCTGGGCAATTCCTTTTCCAAACTTTTCCCAAACTCCAGGTTCTTTCAGTTCCTTCAAATCTGCACTATCTCTAGTCAGGTTAGTAAACATGTTTCTAATTTTCTTACTATTATCAGGTATGTAAGAGCAGCAGTGACGTTCATTAAGCATTTTGCACACACCTCCATTCTTTGCTAAAAGAATGTCTAAAGCAAGCCGATTTTGAAGAGTCATAGCTCTTTCTGCAGCGAGTTCAGTATCCATTAATAATATTGCTCCTGTAAAGTTTGTCAGCATGTTATCCACAATAGTAGACAACTTTTGAATTTTCATAGAATTCAAGATAACCCCAACTGATGGGATTATTGCTCCAAATATGTCACCAATGACAGCCGCCACTGATTCTCGTTTTTGTCTAGAATGTTGTATTTCAGAAGATTTAGATATCTGTTTTAAGTCATCAATCTGGTATATCTTTGGGAAAACTATTCCCAAATAACATGTCCCATACCATCCCTTTGGGAGACGATAATATGCATTTAACCCACAGATGTAATAGACTCCAGGAATCGCTGGGTCTTGTCCATTTAACATGAAGGTCCATTTACTCTGAAACAAAAACACATGCCTACATTCACTCGTACCCACAAACAAATTGTCTTGATCAGATTTTGGTCTGTATATACATAGCCTACCTACGTGTAATGCATCTATAGCTAACTTGCCTTGTGTTTTAATGGCAGTGAAAGCATAATCATTTGCATAAGTACGTTTTTCTAAACCTTTTTCTAATTTCTCTTTTAGTGCTTTGCGTCTATCATCTGTGTGATCTAAAAAGCTTTTCTCTACAGAAGACAGTAAGCATGTTAAATTGTTGCGGTGTGCATAAGCAGTTTCAAATGTTAGTGTTGGCTCAAAGAATCCTCTTACTAATTTTATATCATGCTCTTTAGCTAGCTTATTTAGGAATTCAATTACAGGCACAAAAGAAAACACAACATCCAGATTTGAATAGAAGTATTGTACATGCTCTTGATTATAGAATCTCGTTAGTAACAGGCTGCAGCTAATTCCATAAGTAAGAGGGAGACTATGATAAGTAACCCCCTCCTGCACAGATGAAGGAATTTTAGTACACACAAAACAATCTTTCGTATCCATAGTTTCCACATACTCATTTAATAAGCGATAGAAGACATTAGTAGAAAGTTCCCTCTTCGTATTAGTTCCCTCATGAAGATTTTTAGTATCTTGTTCGAATTTTTCCCACTGTGATAATTTATTAGTTGTAGTGGTAGTCTCAGGTTTTGAAGTTGCATTAATAGTTTCACTCTCTCTCCACGGCATTCCTACAATCACTCCCACAATCATTATTGCGCATACAACACCTATCATAAGTCCTAACCAACCACACACTTTACTTCCTTTGTTGCTATAAGCCATGTTTGTATAGAATCAGAATAGCAGATCAACAATCAACTTAAGATGGCAAACTCTTTCTGCGTATTTACAGCGTCTTCTCTCACTCCAGGACCCTTTTTTGTCAATTCAGGATAGCAGCTTGTCGTAATCAGGTTTCTTATAAGTCAAATCCAGGTTTTAATTGTCTCTTTCCGGTAAGTTTATAAAGTCTCTTCTCTTTTGATATATTTCTGCACAGTTTTCCTGTTGTTTTCCTTCAGGTACCGTAGTATTGGCCAGGTACTTCTCGATCAAAACAGAATGCCAAGAATTCTTGTTGCCACTCAGAGGTTGTAGCATATGCCCATTCAGGACCTGTGTACCTTCGGTTTGCTATTCTCTTTCTTTTTAATCTTCGTTCACCTTGCTGTTCCCCTTCACTCAGATCATCCACCTGGGAGGTATCGCTTTCTTCTATTATTGTCTCGTTCGTTAATTTTCTTATTCTAAAAGGCGACTTTTCTGGCCATGTATCACCTCTATGTGTTTTGTTTTGGTGATTTCCTTCAGGACGTTGGACAGCACCCTCCTCTTGTGATATGGTGTTTTCTCTCGATAGGCTTGGAATTCGATCAGAACAGTCTGATTCGTTTTGATTTGGATTTGTCACTATTCCGTCTCTCTCTCCTTCTTGTTCAATACTGTATTCTGGTTCTGAATTGTATTCGTCTGCTTCTGGGAGAACTTCTCCTTGTCTTTGTTCTCCTGCTGCCTCCACTGAGATTGGCACTCCGTCACCTCTCTCGAACTCTCTGATAGTGTGAGGGACGCGGCTGTTCTCAGCGGGCTCTCCTGTAGTCTCAGATCCTTCTTGACTGATCTCTGATTCTGAGACTTCTTCTCTCGAAGTTGCTGTACCGGAATTTTCAAGTTCCTCTTCAACAGGACACGTTACCTTCTTTGTGTGGCTGGCATGTATCCAGTTGGGAACCCCGGCACACTTCACAGCAGTAGTGGTTGTCAATATCACTTGATATGGCCCTTTCCAACGAGGCTCAAGACACGATTTTCTTACGTGTTTCTTGACAACCACCCAATCTCCAGCTTGCAGAGAGTGTCCTGGTTCGCCGATTGGTGGTAACGTGTTAGCTTCTACCTGGTGAGAGAAAGAGCGTATCATGTCAGCTAAATTTTTGCAGTAATCCAACACCATATCATCTGTAATATTCACTAGTGCATTTGCAGGTACCGCTGGTAGCCTCATTGCTCTACCCATGAGGATTTCATGGGGGGACAATCCTGTTTTCTTATCTGGTGTGTTGCTCATGGACATCAGTACTAGCGGTAATGCATCTGGCCACTTCATGTTTGTTGCTGCACACATTTTCGCTATTCTTGATTTTAAGGTACCATTCATCTGTTCAACTAGTCCTGATGCTTCAGGGCGATAGCTACAGTGTAACTTCTGCTCGATGTTGAGTGCTGCACACAGAAGCTTGATCACCTCATTGTCGAAGTGTCTTCCCCTATCTGATTCTATAGAAACCGGGAACCCGAATCGTGGTATTAATTCCCTCAGCAATAGTTTTGCAACTGTGAGACTGTCATTTCTACGTGTAGGGTATGCCTCAATCCAATGACTGAAAACACACACAATCACCAACACGTACTTCAATCCTCCACAAACAGGCATTTCAATTAAATCCATTTGTATTCTATTAAATGGACCTCCAGCTCTTCCAATGTGGCTCAAATTTACCACTGTTCCTTTTCCAGCATTCATCTGTTGACAGATGATGCACCTGTGACAAGTAATTTCTGCGGCATGTCTGAATTTTGGATTAAACCAATCAACTTTAAAAGATCTGATCATGGCGTCTCTTCCTAAATGTGCTTGCCCATGATATATTCGGGCAAATTGTGACAGCAGACTATTAGGTAAGACCAATTTTCCATCATCTGAGATCCATATATCATCTGCTCTTTGTGTGCATTGCATTTTCTGCCAGGAGCGTTTTTCTTCTTTGTTAGCACGGTTTTGTAGTGTCTTTAACTCATCTAAAGTATCAACCACTTGTAATGCTAGATTCAAAGTTGTGTCATTTTCAGGCTGAGGTAGCAATTCCCACTGTTCTTTGAATGATATACAATTTAATGCACAAAATCTTGCTACCTGATCTGCATAATCATTCCCCATTGACACAAAGTCTTGTGATCTGGTGTGAGCACTGCACTTTACCACGGCAACTTCAAGAGGTAACTCAATTGCATGTAACAAATCTCTTATCTGTTCTCCATTTTTCACAGGTGATCCGGAAGAGGTCATGAAACCCCTTTGTGACCAGATCTGACCAAAATCATGTACAATTCCAAATCCATACCTACTGTCAGTATAAATTGTAACTTTCAAATTTACAGCAGCATGGCAGGCCTTTGTAAGAGCTATTAATTCTGCCACTTGTGCTGAAAATACCTTTTCAAGCCAGGAGGCTTCGACTATGCCAGACATTGTACACACTGCATAGCCAGCTCTTAATGTTCCAGTTGAATCTCTTAAACAGGACCCATCCACAAACATAATGCAATCATTTTCTTTTAATTGGGTGTCCTGTATGTCTGGGCGAGGTTTGGTACAGAGTTCAGTCACCTCGATACAATCATGCTCAAAGTCTTCCCCCTCTTTGATTTCTGTATTTTCATTGGGAAGCAGAGTTGCCGGGTTCAGTACTGTGCATCTTTTCAGTGTAACATTTGGTGATCCCAAAATAATCGTCTCATATTTGGTAAGTCGTGCATTTGTCATGTGCTGTGTTTTCGTTCTTGTCAACAAGATTTCAACAGAATGTGGAACCAAAACTGTCATAGGGTATCCCATTACTATGCCCTCACATTGGGAAAGGCTTTGACCAACTGCTGCAACTGCTCGCAAACAACCCGGTAGAGCTGCTGCGACAGGGTCCAAAGTAGCTAAAAAATATGCTACAGGGCGGTTTGCATCTCCGTGGACCTGTGTTAAAACAGACAAAGAACAAGCATCACGTTCATGACAAAACAGCAGAAAAGGTTTTTCATAATCAGGCATCCCTAATACTGGGGCCCTGCACATGCATTCTTTCAGCTCAAGGAATGACTCAAGTTCTTCTTTTGTCAAAGTGATTGTATATGGCTCATCTTTGACATCTTTTCCTGTCAGTTTTATTAAGGGTTTTGCAATGATTGAGAAATTGGGTATCCATTGGCGGCAATAACCCACCATTCCCAAAAACATCCTGACATCTCTTTTTGTTGTTGGGGATTCATTTGTATGACAGCTGTTATTCTCTCCTTTGATATTCTTCGGTATCCCTTCTCAATTAGATGCCCCAAATATTTTACTTCTTTTTGACAGTACTGCAGCTTCTTAGGTGACACCTTATGCCCGTTTTTTCCCAAATGGTTCAATAATGCAATGGCATCATATTTGCAACTGTCTCTGGTTGTGGATGCAATCAACAAATCATCAATGTATTGCACAAGAGTTGAATTGAAAGGTAGTACAAGAGGTTCCAAATCCTTCTTTAAGATCTGATTAAAGATAGATGGCGATTCAGAAAACCCTTGAGGGATTCTGCACCAACTGTACACCTTATCTAGGAATTTGAAACTGAACAAAAATTGGCTTTCCTCATGCAGTGGTATTGAGAAAAATGCTTGTGATAGGTCTACTACGGTAAACCATTCAGCATCGCAAGGAACTTGGAACATTATTACCGCTGGGTTAGGAACCACAGGGCAGCATTTTATCACAATTTCATTTATTTTTCTCAAATCCTGCACAATCCAAATCTTCCCACAGGGCTTTTTCAAACCCATAATAGGTGAGTTACATGGACTGCTCAAAACTTCTTTCAAAACTCCTTGCCTAAGAAAATCTGCAATAATCTGTGTCACTTCGATGAGTACGTCTTGAGTCATGTGATATTGTGGTACTTGTGGGAATTCTGCATTTGGTTTTATCTGCACCTTGACTGGTTTAACTCCTTTAATTAATCCAACCTCCTTTCCTGTCAAATCCCACACTCTCTCTGTTACGGACCCTTGTAGGTCAGCAGGTAAGTCGATTAGTGTGAACACTGGGAATAAGGTAATTAGAGGGTAATCTTCGCTCGTCTCCCCTCCTCCTATGAGCTGATCCTCATCACCTTCATCATCACTGTTTGTCTGAACTTCTATTCCATCGTTGGAACAGGTAATTGAACATTTAGTTTTGCATAGTAAGTCCCTTCCCAGCAGGGATACTGGACTTGAGTCGCATACGACAAACCTATGCAGGCCTTGGAAATTTCCAATTTCAACCTGTACTGGATCGGTAATTGGATTTGTCAAATACTGATTAGCCACACCAACCACTCGTATTGTGCGTCCTGATAAAGGTAACCTTGGTACTTCCACACTACGGACTGTAGAGCGTGTAGCTCCAGTGTCAACCAAAAATGAAACCTTATAGCCCATTACTTTTCCTTCTACATATGGGCCTCTCTGATCTACTTCTAATGAGGCTGCGAGCCTACACTCTTCACTGTCTGAACTGTCATCTGACCATTCGTCATTCGTCTCATTTTCACCTCGCAATGGGAATTGTTGCACAGTGTTGTTTTGACTCGACACCTGACCTGTGACCTGCTGAGGAAGCATCACCTGTTGCTGACCCATCGAGGCTAGAGGTAGCTGCATTTGCTGTCTAGGCACCATAGGAATCTGCTGTTGCATTGGTTGTACTGACACAGTTTGGAACCGTGGCGTCTGCATTTGCTGCATGGGTTGTACCCCTGACATCTGCGTCAAATTATTTTGATAATTCTGATTTTGTTGTCTCATTCTTGGACCTCGTGGATTCTGTTGTGCCCCAACATTCATGCTCTGCTGAACTGTACCATCATGCACCATATTTGGACAATCCCGCTTCCAATGTCCCATGCCCCCGCACGCGTGACATGGTGACATCCTCTTCACTACTTGCCCATCATTTTGAATGACCACATTATTCATGTCTAAATTACGATTCACAAAGCCTCGACCTCTACCTCTCGGCTGTACCTGAAATCCACCGTTCATTTGCGGTTGCTGATGCATCATTTGCTGAACACCATTTCCCTGAATTCCAGCCTGTGCAGCTCTTATCTGCATCACCATCACCTTTTCTTTCAGCTTTTTCTGTTTTAACTCAATTTCATCACTACAGTATTTCGCATACTGCAACACCTCATCAATCGGTTTAGCTTGCCAACAAATCAAATGGTTCTTAATCATCTGACTAACCTCTGGTCTCAGCCCTTCAACAAATCTGAACACAAGATGATTCATGTCCTTCGGCTCGATCGTTTCAGTACCACTGTAATGTTTAAATGCTTTTAACAATCTCTCATAATAGGCATGTATTGACTCCTTAACCTCTTGCGAAGTCAGGTCGATTTTCTGCCAATCGGTCACCTTCGGTGACACCTTTTGTTTCAAAAACTCAATCACTTTATGATAATATTTCATCACCTCTTCAGAAGGTGCTCCCGTCGCTTTATCCCTTGCCGGTTCCTTTGTGGGCCAATCCACCCCTCTTTTGCACTCAAGCCACAAATCTGGTGGGACAATAATCTCAAATAAAGTATTCAAGTCCTCCCAAAGACATTTTGCGAGCTTCACAAATCTATCTGTCTGCTGATACCACTCGATCGGTTTTTCTCTCAACCTCGGGTAATCGTTTGTAAAAGACAAAATATCTCCCCTGGACCATGGCACATGGACTAAAACACCACCAGCTGTTTCTCTCATGGGCAGGATTTTTACTGAATCCAGATTGGGTGCGGTCGCTGTTTCGATAGACCCTGGGCTATCCCTCTTCCCTTTGTCTTTTTTCTTTGCCCATCGGTTTTCCCGTTTCTCTAAAGCTCCCCAGATTTGCGCACTCTGCAGCAATTCTTTCAGGTGTGTCTTCATACCTGCGGATCTCATGTGTTCAAAATCTTTTGTGTCGAAGTCTAATCTGTAGCTTCGTTTCAAATGTTTCGTGTTCCCAATATCGATGTTGTATTTGTCTGCCAGATTCGTTCATCTCTGGTGTATTTTTCCCACTTCTTTGGTAATCTTAGGGCATAAGTATCTCAGTTCTGCCTCAGTGTAAGATTCTAACCTATTCACCCCCATTGTTCCTTCCACCAACTCAGCAGCTTCTGCACTTAGCCGTACCAGATTCAAGTATTCATCTGGTTTCTCTTTTTCAGGATTGACTTTGGTTACTGTAGTTGCTGTAGCCTTTTGTGATGTACAAGTTTTCTCTAACCACTCATTTAACTGTTGTACTGTAAAACCCTGCAGTGAAATGTTCCCTGTATGTATCATTGGAGTATATGAGGTATTTGTACTCATGGTTTGAGGAGTCAAGACTCCCAAACCTGCTTGCCGCATTGCCTCAAGAGGTGCCCCTGTTGGACTGAGGTCCATTAAGGGTCTTGATCGCTCAGAAACCTGACCTCCCTGGGCCATTATTTGTGGAGTTCTAATAGACCCTCCTCTTATGGCTTCATGGGTCATTACTCCCTGTTCACATGTCCTTGTTCTCTCTTGGGCATATAACGGTACTGGGGGACCAACAGTGATAGGTAGTGATATTGCAGCAGGTGTCTGACCTGATCCTAGGCTTCTAGGAGCTTCAACACCATAGGTCTGCTCTAATAATCCCGGTGCAGGTTCTTTCAAAGGACCCGCTACTGGGTTATACCCCGGTATCAGTTGTGGTGGTTGTGACACTAACTGTGGGGTTGACTCAATCTGAACCAGTCTTGGTTTTGTATATATCGGGTCTGGCGGCACCACCAAGTTCGTAGTAGTCTCGAGTACCGGAACATCGGGATAAATTATTTTTATCTGTGGTGGAGGTTGTAACTGTATCGGTACGTCTGGTGCAGTAGGTACACTGTCACTATTCTGTATCAAAGCTGTATCGCTAGACTGTACCGTATCAGTAACTCCCTTCTCCTGTGTCTGGTTCCCAGGATCCAAGCTAGTGCTCGGAACATTGTCACTCACCGCATAAGGTGGTGGTCGGTCATGCAGTAACCTATCCATAAACTCCTCATCCTCTGAATCATCCTGTTCTTCCCAGGTCCTTTTTTGTTCTTTAACTTTGTCTGAGTCTTTGTTAGTTTTGCAAGAAGCTTTCTTTCCCTGAGTCTCTTCCTGTGTTATCGCTGGAAACAGCTTTAACCCATCTACGATTCCCCGTCTCCACATCTTATTCTCGTTATCCCATCTTGCTTCTGCATACGATTTCTCTGCTCTTGTCAATCTCCTGTGAAACCTTTCCTGCCTATGTTTAAGAGCCATCAGATCCCAGATCGCTAGAGCCTCGTATTGTGCCTGTCTCGGAGGTGGTTTCTGTGTACTTAACATCCACCTTAAGTTTTCTAATACCTTTTGATTAAACGTTCCATGTTCCGGAAACGCTAGACACCCTTCTTTTTCTGTCAACTTGCGCCATTGTTTTAACCACACACAAGGTGCAACACCTTTTTCCTCCATAACTGTATAAGCTGGAGTACCCTCGGGCGGTGTAGATTCCCCATCTGTTGCAACGCTTTAACAAAATTCATTTTAGTTTAGATTTAGGGGGTCATTCTGACCTCAGCGGTAAAAGGCCCTTACCGCCGGTCAGAAGTCCGCCATTCTACCGCCGCGGCCGCGGTAAACCGCCACGGTCATTCTGACCACCAACTGTGAAACCGCCAAAAATCCGACATCCAAGGAAGGCTGCCTCATCAGCGGGCCGCGGAAAACTGGAGCTGACCAAATCTCCCCCGTCACGCCAACACAAACACGCCCATGCCATTCTGACCCACGAATCCACGCGGCGGTCTTTCAACCGCGGTATTCCATTGGCGGTACACACCGCCGCGCTCAAAATACACACACAGCTCCAAAACACAGCCACATTGGTCAATTTGAAATACACACACCTGACACACATACAAACAACACTCCCACACATCCAATCAACTATAAAACACACACCCACATCACCCACAAACCCCCACTAGTTGGAAATCGGAGAGAAGGAGATAGAGATAGAGAGAGCGAGCACAGCAAACGAAAACCCCAACACACACAGGAACCCACCTTCATCACCCACACCACATTTACGCACACATCACCACATATCACCACGCACATCACCACAAACACCACCCCACACCTCATCCACACCACCCCATGGCACCCCAAAGACACCCCAGGTTCTCGGACCAAGAACTCAGTGTCATGGTGGAGGAAATTATAAGGGTTGAGCCCCAGCTCTTCGGCACACAGGTGCAACACACCACTATAGCAAGGAAGGCTGAGCTATGGCAAAGGATCGTAGACAGTGTCAACGCTGTGGGACAGCATCCCAGAAATCGGGAAGATATCAGAAAGCGATGGAACGACCTACGGGGGAAGGTGCGCTCGATGGTGTCGCGACACAACATCGCTGTGCAGAAGACTGGCGGCGGACCCCCACCCACTCCACCCCAATTCACTGCATGGGAGCAAGAGGTAGTAAACATCCTGCATCCTGATGGCCTCGCTGGAGTACACGGAGGAATGGACTCTGGTAAGTCGAATCTCAACTACTTCACCCCCCCCCAACCACCAGCATGCCAACCCCCCCCCTCGCCCCCAATCTCAACCCCCCAGCACACAACCTCCCTGCCAATGTCTCACCAGCACAACCCACCCTAAACAACACCAACCCCTGAATGCCAACACAAACCATAGACAGCCACCACCAAAGCATGACCATTGCACATACCCATACACCCCCCCCACCCGCCACCCTCACAACACCTCCCACAAGGGAATGCCAGCACTGGGGGACAAGGGCACTCAAAATACACGCCATGGCACACACAGAAACAATAACCATACTCCTTTACCCCTGCAGGGCCTGAACGCCAACACACCGCCACGGAGGGTCCAGATTTGTCCATCCCACCCCCAGAACAGGCCCCCAGCGAGGACAGCAGCTCTGTCGACCTAGAACCTGATGACCAGCCCGGACCATCGGGGACCTCTGGACAGTCGGTTCCCCACACACAGACACAGGCCACAGCAGACCCAACCCCCTCTGGGAACACCAGCACAGCTCCCACCCAGCGGGCCCATGCCTCTGTCTCGCGGACGCGTCAATCAGCGGTGTGTCCGCCACTACAGGGCACCCAGGCTGACCCAACACCCCAACAACAACAGGGACCTGGGGGCAGTGGTAGTGGGCACACCGTCCAGGGGACAGAGGCCCGGGGAAACAGGGCAACTGGGAGGGCTGCTGTGCGACAGGGGGGGGAGGACAGGCCCAGGGAACCGACTCTCCAAGAGGCCCTCACCACCATCATGGGAGCATACCATCACTCCCAGGAGACGATGGCGACGGTACTGGCCAGGTTCACCGAGATCCAGGCACAGCAGGAGGAACGGTACATGGGGTTCAGCAATGAACTCCGGAACATCGCTACCGCTATGAGGACCATAGTCCAGGCCCTCAACCGGATAGAAACCACATTGCGGGACCATGTGGCACCACAAAGGGCCCCTGTCACTAGCCAGGAACAGCCTACCACCTCCGCCGGCGCTAGTGGTCAGGAGGCCCCCACAGAACGACGGGCCCCCAGAACCCCACCTCCTGCTGAAGAACAACCGCCCCGCAAGAGGAACCTGAGATCTCACAGGAAGACAGAGTAGGATGCCAAGACCCCCGCCAGCATAAGATACCCCCTGATGTCATCCCACTGTCCCACAGTATCACCCTGTCCAACCTTGAACTGCCCCTGCTCCATCCTTCCACAGGCATATGGAAAATGCACCTGTGAAACTGAGAACTGGGCTCTGCCATGGACATTACTCCACCCTCACCCCTCACCGTTTTCATATCATGTACCAATATCTAGCACTAAAAATAAATCACTCATTGCACTGAAATCATTCTGGAGTCAGCCTGTATTATTTACAAATAGATAACACATTACTGATCAATAATGTTCTGTTATTTTTGTGATGACAACATACCGATGTCAATAAGCATTAGTCCATGGGCTAACCAAGAAGAAGTCACGCAGTGGGTCATACAGAACTGAAAAGGGAAGGGAAAATCAAACATCAGTTTAAAAGAACTGGGGGGAAATACACAAAGTAAAGTTGCAGGGGGCTTTCAGTAAATGTTAAATGGCGTGGGTGATTCTTACCAGTGTGCTACTGAAACTACTGTTGGATAACTCTGTCCCTGTTGTCTGGGTCGTCCTCTTCGTCTTCCTCCTCTTCACTCTCCGCAGGCTCCACAGCTGCTTCAACACCACCATCTGGACCATCCTCCTGCAGGAAAGGCACCTGACGTCGCAATGCCAGATTGTGAAGCATACAGCAGGCCACGATGATCTGGCACACCTTCTTTGGTGAGTACATCAGGGATCCCCCTGTCATATGCAGGCACCTAAACCTGGCCTTCAGGAGGCCAAAGGTTCTTTCAATGATCCTCCTAGTTCGCCCATGGGCCTCATTGTACCGTTCCTCTGCCCTGGTCCGGGGATTCCTCACTGGGGTCAATAGCCAAGGCAGGTTGGGGTAACCAGAGTCACCAATGAGCCACACACGTTGTCTCTGTAGCTGTTCCATCACATAAGGGATGCTGCTATTACGCATCACATACGCGTCATGCACTGACCCAGGGAACTTGGCATTCACATGGGAGATGTACTGGTCAGCCAAACAGACCACCTGGACGTTCATAGAATGGTAACTTTTCCTGTTTCTGTACACCTGCTCATCGTCTTTTGGGGGTACTAAAGCCACTTGGGTCCCATCAATGGCACCAATTATGTTGGGGATATGTCCAAGGGCATAAAAATCATCCTTCACAGTGGCCAACTCAACCTCCTCAGGGAATACAATGTAGCTCCGCATGTGTTTCGCCAGGGCAGACAACACTCTAGACAAAATTTTTGAAAACATAGGCTGAGACATTCCAGATGACATGGCCACTGTTGTCTGGAATGAGCCACTTGCCAAAAAATGGAGGACTGACAGAACCTGCACTAGAGGGGGAATTCCTGTGGGTTGGCGGATGGGGGACATCAGGGCTGGCTCCAGCTGGGCACACAGTTCATGTATAGTGGCTCGGTCAAGTCGGTATCGTAGTATGATATGGCGTTCTTCCATTGTCGACAGGTCCACCAGCGGTCGGTACACGCGAGGATTCATCCTTCTCCTCGCAAGTCCCAGCCGACGGTGCCTAGGAAGGACAACATGGAGCACAGAGTCAAGCAAATCACAGGTACGTTCACCACAGCATGCCGAGCACACGGTTATCTATGTATTGAAAGGCGTGTATGTGTGGCAATGCAAGGCCTAGGCCTGTGTGCCGCAGTACAAAATATGCCATGTGGGCCCTTGAAATGGCGGCTGCCTGACCTGTGAAGTGGGACAATGGGATGTGAGGTCAATGCTCTGGCGTGGCACACCGTGGCGGTAGGCGGTCGAAGACCGCTATACGAAGCCGCATTGGCTAACATTGAAGCCTATGGGTTTCAGGAGCCAATGACGAGGTGCGCCGGCAGTCGCGGTACGCACCACCGCGTATGCACCGCCACGGGCGTGACCGCCATTTTCTATCTGCTTAATCACTCGAGACCTGATCATCCACAGGAGAGGACCTATACTGCAAGTGCTGCTGTGACCTCGGTCTGGAAGTGACAATGGCTGCTGCGACTGGGGAAAGGGCCCCTGCCTTCACTGCGGAGGAGTTGGAGAAACTTGTGGATGGGGTCCTCCCCCAGTATGCGTTACTCTACGGTCCTCCAGACCAACAGGTAAGTACACTGGGTGCACATTGAATGGGCTATGCCTGTGTGGAGTGGGGTGGATGTAAGTTGGTGGGGTGGGGGGCGAATGAGGAGTGCAACGCACAACAGATGTGAGCATGTGCCATATGGCAAGGTTGGGGAGGGGGGGCCAATCGCATCTAACATGCAGAAAATTGATGATTTTTTCCTTCCCACCCTGTACATGTCAAATAGGTCAGCGCCCATCAGAAAGTGGACATTTGGCGTGCCATCGCCAAGGAAGTCCGGGCCCTGGGGGTCCACGTCAGACGGGGCACCCACTGCCGCAAGAGGTGGGAGGACATCCGCCGCGGGACCAGGAAGACCGCCGAGTCACTGCTGGGGATGGCCTCCCAACCTAGGAGGGGTGCCAGTCGTACCCTGACCCCCCTGATGTCCCGGATCCTGGCGGTGGCCTACCCTGATTTGGATGGGCGCTTGAGGACATCACAGCAGACACAAGGGGGTGAGTATCAGCATAATCTGCTATCTCTCTGCGCAGTGGAGGCGTCTGGGTGGGGGAGGAGGGTTGTGGGTGACATTAGGCCAGGGCGCTTTCTGTAGTGTAGTCCTCTCCTTTAGGCATGGCCCTGTGCTCCCGGCCCCCACCTCTGTAGGGTGACAAGTACAGCTATCGATGGTCCAGCATCACACATGTGCGCGTTTGTCGTCTCTAGACCTGTTGTCCTAGTCAGAAGTACTGAGTAGTGTACCCCGAATGCGCGGCTTAGTGCATGAGGCTCCTGTGTCTGTCCTCTCCGCCAACGGTGTTGACATTGCATGCACTCAACCTGGTCTTCGTTTTTCTCCCCCCACCCTTCTTCTTCATCTTCTTGTGCATGTGTGCATTAGCATCATCAGGCAGAGGAGAATTGGCATCGGAGCACGAGGGAGCTGCAAGTCACAAGGCCCCGGTGGGCCCAGGAACAGACACCGAGGGCACCAGTGATCCGGAGGGCGAGGGGAGCACCACAACGGGGACTGGTGGTGACACCAGCGACACCGACACGTCCTCGGATGGGAGCTCCCTAGCGGTGGCGGCAACATCGGGGCCCCCCGCCTCTACAGGTACAGCCGCCACCCAGCGCACCAGCCCCACCCTCCCAGCAGCCCCTCAGCCTACGATCCATGCCCGCTCGCCCAGGAAGGCGGGCGTCTCCTTCGCCCCAGGCACCTCAGCCCCTGCCTCTGTTACCCCTGCTGCCCTCAGTGAGGAGGTCATTGACCTCCTGAGGACCATCATTGTTGGGCAGACTACCCTTTGGAATGCCATCCAGGGGGTAGAAAGGGAGGTGCATCGGAGCAATGCCTACCTGGAGGGCATTCATTCGGGTCAGGCTGCCCATCAACGATCGTTCAATGCTCTGGCCTCAGCACTGACGGCAGCCATTGTCCCTGTTTCCAGCCTCCCTCTTCTGACTGCCTCCAGCCTGTCTCTGTCTCCTGTTCCTCAGCCTACCCCATCCACACCATCAGACCAGCCTGCACACACCTCAACACCCAAGGGCAGCTCATCCAGACACAAGCACCACAGAACCCACAAGCATTCACGCAAGCAACACCCAGATGCAGACATTCCAACAGTCACTACCACCTCTGTGTCCCCCTCCTCCTCGTCTCCCTCCTCCCTCCCTGCGACGTCTCCACTCACACCTGCATGCACACCACCATCAGCCAGTGCTTCCATCACCAGCACACCCTCCAGTCCAGTCCGCACACGTGCAGTCACCACCCCCACTACCATTTACACGTCCCCTGTGTCCTCTCCCACTGTGTCTGTCACCCCCTCTTCCAAGACACACAAACGCAGGCAGACACCCACCCAACAGCCATCCACCTCACGACAGCCTCCAGCACAAGCACCTGCACCCAAAGACAGCACACCTGACTCTCCTACAACCACATCCTCTTCCTCCACTCCCATCACCACTCCTCCTACCCTTTACCTTGGTCCTAAAAAAGTTTTCCTCGCTAATCTTGACCTCTTTCCGTCCACTGACCCACCCCCTCCATCTGCAAAGAGTCCCAAGAGCACCTCAGCCACCACCAGCCCAGCTTCGAGTGTCACTGTGGTGCATGGGTTCTGGAGTCCACCCTTTGCCAGCAGTGACACTTCAATCAGCAGCAAGGGGACAGCCAGCCCCCCCCAGGCAAGAGGACCCGGAAACTAAAGGGCTGCCGTGAGAGGACTGACACGGCTGCCCCCAAGGAGCAAAGTTCGCCCACTTCACCAGCCACAACATCTAGGGGAGGCAAGGGCCCGAGAGCCCCATCTAAGGAGCGAAAGGGCAGCAGGGCGGAGAAGTCAGCCAGCAGGAGCGCGGAGCAGGAGGGGCCCACAAGCCCCATCCCGGGTGTTAGGGAGGACACCAAAGGGCCCAGGACTCCGTCACCGAAGGGTCCAGCAACAGCACGGTCGGAGGGCGACTGAGCAGGGAGTCCAGGCCAGCTCTGGCTCCCTTGACTTACTGGACGAGCACCGCTGAACATGGCCCCGCCTTGCAGAAGAGCACCGCTGAACAGGGCCCCGCCGTGCAGAAGAGCACCGCTCCGCTGGGCCCCGCCATCTCAAGCACCGCTCCGCTGGGCCCTTCCTGTCAAGCACCGCTCCGCTGGGCCCTTCCTGTCAAGCACCGCTCCGCTGGGCCCTTCCTGTCAAGCACCGCTCCGCTGGGCCCCGCCGTCTCAAGCACCGCTCACCGCTCCGCTGGGCCCTACCTGTCAAGCACCGCTCCGCTGGGCCCCGCCGTCTCAAGCACCGCTCCGCTGGGCCCTTCCTGTCAAGCACCGCTCCGTTGGGCCCTTCCTGTCAAGCACCGCTCCGCTGGGCCCCGCCGTCTCAAACACCGCTCCGCTGGGCCCTTCCTGTCAAGCACCGCTCCGCTGGGCCCTTCCTGTCAAGCACCGCTCCGCTGGGCCCTTCCTGTCAAGCACCGCTCCGCTGGGCCCTTCCTGTCAAGCACCGCTCCGCTGGGCCCCGCCGTCTCAAGCACCGCTCCGCTGGGCCCTTCCTGTCAAGCACCGCTCCGCTGGGCCCTTCCTGTCAAGCACCGCTCCGCTGGGCCCTTCCTGTCAAGCACCGCTCCGCTGGGCCCCGCCGTCTCAAGCACCGCTCTGCTGGGCCCTTCCTGTCAAGCACCGCTACGCTGGGCCCTTCCTGTCAAGCACCGCTCCGCTGGGCCCCGCCGTCTCAAGCACCGCTCCGCTGGGCCCTTCCTGTCAAGCACCGCTCCGCTGGGCCCTTCCTGTCAAGCACCGCTCCGCTGGGCCCTTCCTGTCAAGCACCGCTCCGCTGGGCCCCGCCGTCTCAAGCACCGCTCCGCTGGGCCCTTCCTGTCAAGCACTGCTCCGCTGGGCCCTTCCTGTCAAGCACCGCTCCGCTGGGCCCCGCCGTCTCAAGCACCGCTCCGCTGGGCCCTTCCTGTCAAGCACCGCTCCGCTGGGCCCTTCCTGTCAAGCACCGTTCCGCTGGGCCCTTCCTGTCAAGCACCGCTCCGCTGGGCCCCGCCGTCTCAAGCACCGCTCCGCTGGGCCCTTCCTGTCAAGCACCGCTCCGCTGGGCCCTTCCTGTCAAGCACCGCTCCGCTGGGCCCCGCCGTCTCAAGCACCGCTCCGCTGGGCCCTTCCTGTCAAGCACCGCTCCGCTGGGCCCTTCCTGTCAAGCACCGCTCCGCTGGGCCCCGCCGTCTCAAGCACCGCTCCGCTGGGCCCTTCCTGTCAAGCACCGCTCCGCTGGGCCCTTCCTGTCAAGCACCGCTCCGCTGGGCCCTTCCTGTCAAGCACCGCTCCGCTGGGCCCCGCCGTCTCAAGCACCGCTCCGCTGGGCCCTTCCTGTCAAGCACCGCTCCGCTGGGCCCTTCCTGTCAAGCACCGCTCCGCTGGGCCCTTCCTGTCAAGCACCGCTCCGCTGGGCCCCGCCGTCTCAAGCACCGCTCCGCTGGGCCCTTCCTGTCAAGCACCGCTCCGCTGGGCCCTTCCTGTCAAGCACCGCTCTGCTGGGCCCTTCCTGTCAAGCACCGCTCCGCTGGGCCCTTCCTGCATGCACTGTTAACGGTTCACTGTGCCCACCATGCCTCCTCCTTGACCAGTGGAGACTGTAATCCACCTGATGGACTGTGGCTTTGCACTCCCCAGGATGGCACAGTGGGCAACCCACCCACTTGTGAGACTTGAGAGACTGTGGCTTTGCACTCCCCAGGATGGCACGGTGGGCAACCCACCCACTTGTGCGACTTGAGAGACTGTGGCTTTGCACTCCCCAGGATGGCACAGTGGGCAACCCACCCACTTGTGAGACTTGAGAGACTGTGGCTTTGCACTCCCCAGGATGGAACAGTGGGCAACCCACCTACTGTAGAGACTTGAGAGACTGTGGCTTTGCACTCCCCAGGATGGCACAGTAGGCATGGTGGCCCCTTCGTGGTTCTGGCGTCGTGGACTCATGTGGCTGTGGTGCCCCCCCCTTCCCTTCCCCCTGAGGTGCCTGTAGTTTTTTCATCAGATGCCCCTGCAGTGTTCTCTCCAGAGGACTCAGGTCTCCTCTGTGGGCTTTGCCCTTGTGTTGTTACACTTTGGCCCACGGACACTTCGATTTTCTTTTGATGTGCAGGACTAATTGCCTCGGTTATCCATTGCACTGTATATAGACTTATTTTGATATTGATTTTTTGGCTAGTTGACCATAACTTTTTAGAGCCTATTTTGTACATAAATTTTTATTCGCAATTTAATTATGTCTTTGCATTTATCAGGGGGGTTTGGGTGGTGTCACTGTGACTTGTTGCTCTGCATTGGTGTGTACATAGTTTGGGGGGGTGGGGGTCGCATATGTGTGTGCCGTAAGCTTTCCTCCTCCCCCTCCCGTGTGTCGTAGGTGCAGTACTCACCGTTGTCGTCTGCGCCGGCGTTCGTACTCGTGGTAGATGAGCAGGTAGACGAGAGCAGGTAGTATGTTTAATTCGGGTTCCATGCTGTCCTCCTTCCTCGTGGAGTGCGTAGAGGGGAGCTTTTCCCGTTCGTAGTCTGTTTCCGCCGTGTTTTTATCGGCGGGGCTCCCGCCCCGGAAAAGGTGGCGGATTGGTGAGTTATGATACTGTGGGCGGTACATTGTCTGCCGCCTGCCTGTTGGCGGTGACCGCCGCGCTGTTTGTCTGTACCGCCGTGGCGGGCGGAGTGTTAATGTGGCGGGCTGTGTTGGCGGTTCCCGCCAGGGTCAGAATACAATTTTTTGGACCGCCAGCCTGTTGGCGGGTTGGCCGCCGCTTTATCACCGACCGCCAGGGTTAGAATCACCCCCTTAATCAGGAAACGGCTTAGTTCCCAGGACACTCTTCACCTGCCCTTTGCTCACCCTATTGCCTCTCACGAACGGCAGCCAATCCGTGCGCGACCCCTCTCAACATCTGACCTCTCCCAGCGCGGCACCACTGACGTCACACTCATACACACTGCAGCTGACAAAGTCTTGCGGCTTGTCCACACCTCACTAACTTCTTATAACTCATACAAACTAATGCGATTTATTGCAAACACCTTAAATGACAATACAAATCTGCCAATTTACTACAGGAAGGGTAACGCATTCGCTTCAGAACTTTACAGAGATTTCACTTGAAGCCTCGGCCGCTACTCTCTCCTTCTCAGTTCCCTCATACGCAAGCAGAATTCGACCCGCAAATCCTACTCTCGACTTGTCAATGACTCCTTCTAGTGCACTTTAGAACTTGTCAAATCTCCATCGAAGGTTTCACACATACGTTGTGACTCAAACTTGACTTGTCAACCACGCCCGATTGACCTATTAAATCGCACAGATTACAACATAAACCATATTTTTCATCCTACTCTGGAGTTTTAGACCTCAACAGGCCTGTACCTTTACCAACCACGTGGATAATTTTGAACAATAAGCGCTGCATTCACATGAAGTACGCCGACTTCCCTACTCTCATACTGTGGAGTACGCCCACTCCTGCTAAACGACACTTATTTTGGCCTGAATACACACAAATCTTCACAATCTCCTGCAAGATGCATAAGCTTTGAGCAAGCGCAAAGACCCTAACCACACATACTATGGCGCCGAGAACATTCCCAACTCATCTTAGGCAGGCTCCGAGATCCCTGGAAAGCCCATAGTGAACCTAGCCACTCATTGTTTTGCCAAATTTCATTATCACAGAAAACAAAATTAACAATGAAAACTCCGTCCTAGGGCCCCCAAAGGCCAAACCGTACTCTGCAACCAGAACTGTTAACGCGTCCGTCTATGTTAAATTATACACATCAGGACTCGTTTTAGGTCGATGAACCTTTTGACCCAGTGGTGAGTCTCCGTAAAACGAAATTACCAACCATCAACATATATTTCACAAAACCCATTAAAGAATCTTCGACGCATTCATTTGTTTTCTGACTCAAATAACCACACCTTAAAGGAAGAATTTGTGAATTTATTCCCTATTGCTTACAATCTAATAATAAACGTATTATTCTTAAAACCAAGAAGCATAAAAGCATAGTCACAAAGTGGCAATCATGATGAACTTTCAACAATGCGATGATCAGAATCATAGAATAGATATGTTAGAAGAGAATAGACCATAGTGCATGATAAAACAACAGAATATCAGTTCAGCATAGCTACATGTCAGTCACGTCAGTTCCGTCCGTCAAATGAATACCTCATCTAACCTCAGATTAGCATTAGCATGTTGGGCTTCATGCAAAAACAATTTAGAACATCAATTTGGAAAACATCTAACTAAGATACCTAAATAAACATACAGCAGTTGGTACCTAGAAAGAAAGGCATATAGATTCTGTTAGTATTTATAATTACCCTCCTCGAGTTAAGTCAGCATACAAGATTAGGACATCAGATGGTTCACCGTCAGTCTATCTAAATGGAATCAAGGGACACTCTCCTCATATGGAGGAAAGTATAATAGGGCGGGTTATAGGCTATGATAATTTTGTCTAAGTCTCAAATAACCAAATAGAGTGACAGAGTTTCTGAATGCAATTGATGTCATCCCTTCCTAACTGACTTCGTCTCTTGTGTCATGAGTTTTTATCCCTTTTTCTATAATAGATTCCCCTAAAATTCTATTGGTTATTAGCTACACCCCATCATTGGTAACCAATCAAATTATTCATTAAGTAATGCATTTGTTATTTCTTGATATTGAATTGTCTTTCAATTGGTCTTCATAATCAGCATTTTTCGTAGGTGGTACGTCCGGGGTTACTTCACCATCTTGGCACATGTCTCGGGTCAGGAGTTCTTTTCCCCTCGTCTCATCGTCCTTGAGAGTGTCCATTACTGTTTCGAAGCACATATCTTTTATACTAAAACTGCTAGCATGCGGATGGGAAGATTCCTCCATGTTTCAAGTTAATACAGAAAGAACAATAGCTGGGTCATAGTTATTTGAGAGTCCGCACACAGAAAAGCAGGAAAAATAAGCTTTAAATGAGAGTTACACGGCTAGTTCGCAACTCATGCTAACTTAAGACATACACGCTTTAAATGAATACAGTTTTCATTGTAATAATGCATATATCTTATTATTATTATTATTATTCAACATTAGTGTTCATAAATGAGTAAATCTTCACGTTTATTAATGCATTTTAATTATTATTTATTAATATTGCTTTGCCAAGTGTAAGTGTTTCACGTCTATAATATATGATATTTATACTACGCTCTCTCAGTGGAACTATCGTTTCATTTTTCCCGGCACTTGGCCAGGGAGCGACGCCCCTCCGCCATTGCGGAGGAGCCGCCCAGGTATATAAAGCTCCCTCTCCAGACAGCTGGTGTCAAGGTATGGAAAATAGCATGGGGGGATCTTGGAAATAGGTGGGGAACCAAGGAGGGAGAAAATGGGAAAAGAGGGGTTACAACGTACTATTAATCATGCCTTACTAAACACCTATTATTGAGTAACGCATCAGAAAATAACACTTCTTTGTCTCCTTCGTTCCTTGTGTTTCTCACTATTTCACAGGCTTCTACAAAATCAGAGTAGCTAGATAATCCACAGAATGTTCTGCATAATTTGCATTTAAGCGCATACTATGGCACACAATTCGCATTTTCTCACTACATAACTTACATTTCTTTTGTTGCATAATTTAGTCAGCCTGCTGCATTATCTTTTTTCAAAACGTTTTTACTATTTTTTTTCAATATAGAGCTCCAAGGCGTACATTAACACCTAGAAATCTTGTACAAAGATAAGAAAGGAAGAAAACAAAACCACATCTGTCGATCCCACCATATCCCCTGAACCTTCCTTAATCCACTGGGACAGTCCACCTGTGCCAGACTGACTACACAGATTGCACACATTCATGGTAGCCTAATTGAAAAACGTCAGGTCGTCTTCAAGAATATTCAGTATCATGGGGTAATTCAAGCCGGTTAATGTACTCTTGTCCGGTGATAGATACTTTTAGTGCAGGACCCCAAGGGGGACAAATCCACTGGGTATACCCCTTAACTTATGTGCGATCTTTTATTTGCCCAAAATGTACAATGCCCTCTGTATTTGACTCCTTAAGAGTGGAATTTCTTACATAACCCATTGAGCCAGGATAGTGTACTTTGGAGCTAGAATTGTGTGTGAGATCAGCTTAGACTCCCAGACCCACAATATAAATATTGTCCATTTGGGCACCCAGTATCATGGGTTCCGGTATTATCAGCATGACACAGCCATTAGCTTGCTGTTTTCTCTTTGCAGTCTTTGTCCAGTAACACAGTAAGGGGGTTATTCTAACTTTGGAGGAGGTGTTAATCCATCCCAAAAGTGACGGAAAAGTGACGGATTTACCACCAGCCGTATTACGAGTCCATTATATCCTATGGAACTCGTAAAACGGCTGGTGGTATATCCGTCACTTTACCGTCACTTTTGGGACGGATTAACACTCCTCCAAAGTTAGAATAACCCCCTAAGTGTTTATTTAAGTAAGCTTTATTAAGAAACATAATGCATACAGAACAAGTAGAAATACAGAAATAAAAAATAACTGAATAAACTTGCCTAAGAAGAGGTTTGTGAATCAGAAATGTGTAGACACAACTAGTAATAAAATAAAATAATAAATATGTGTGTAATAAAATTACAGGCGTCATGCAATGCAAAACAAGCTAATTTGGAGGTATTTTTGCTTACTGTGGGAAAGAAAAGGGGGAAGGGTAGGAATTAACATTGTTAATAAAATACATATCAGTATAAAATGATCAGTCAAAGATACATTGGAAAAAAAAACATATGTAAATTAATAAAAATAAAATACAAGAAATAAAAAAGAGCAGCTGTAAACTAATAGAAGTAGAACCTAAAATTAAAACAGTTCAAGGAGGTTTAAAGGAATCAGGACCTGAAGTTAGTTTGACAGCAGAAAATACACTAGGTGGAGTTAAACATGATGTGACAGATTGCCATATGACCTCTCTAGTATGTAACCCAAGGGAGGAGTTTATGTAAGCTCTATCTAGCCGTTGATGATAGCAGTGGTGGCTGCCACTGAACAGGGGTAGTGGCCGGGGGGGTTAAAAAAAAACAAAAAAGAATAAATACAAAAAATAAAACACCTACCTGCTCCTTTGAGACGTGTTCGTCACTCCTCCACCCTCGTCCTTTTCCTGTTTGCCCACAGGCTCCCAGCCAATCACAACTCTGCTGTCACCAGCATGACAGCAGCATTGGGATTGGTGTGAGCAGCCTGGTTCGGCAGTCACACAGGAAGTGAAGGTCTTTACACTTTCTCTTCCCGGCTGTGCAGTACAGCCAGGTGGAGAAATGCAAAGTGTGCATGTCTGTTTGGCCGGCCCAACATGGCTGGCCAAACAGACATACGCACTTATGGTGCACATACCCCTCCTCCTCCAGCCCAGCCCCACCCTAACCTGGCTCCCAGGAAAAATACAATTATAATAACATAGCATTATTATCATTGTATTTTTCCTTTTACTGAATGCAGTGGGGCGACACTCCACCGCCTTAGACAAGGAGCCACCGCTGGATGATAGCACACAGCATACACCAGGCTTTGGTGGAATATTAGATGCACATTTTCAATTAGAGTAGTCAGTTGGAAGGCAATGGCAAGTAATAAATCAAGCAGCTTCTTGTTAAAGTAACTGGGGTGCCACTGTTCATCCCAAGAACCACAAAATAAATGTAAAAGTAAAATGGCGTGAGGGATGGAAGATATGATTGATTTGTCTCAATACATCTTCCCAAAAACAACATGTGTTTGAGATCACTATGCAAACTGGAGCAGGGCCAACAATGAGCCTCTTAGTTGGGGGAAAATTTGGAGATGGTGAATGGGGTGAAGTGAAGTCTATTGTAGATAAGAAATAGCGTCTGAGACAGTGTAGCAGTCCCAGACATTTTATGAAGTTTAAACAAAAGCTTATTCCAAAAAGAGATAGGCACCAAACAAATCAATCTCCCCAAGGAGTTCTGTCTTAGTTTTAGATCTAGAAGGGGAAGCAGCCATCAAAGATTTATAAAGAAGAGGGCGTTTGGATTAGTAGACAAAAGGTGGAGTAACAGTTGATCAGTAAGGTCAGCAGAAGTATCTTCAGATAAAGTAATAAAAACATCTAGTATTATACTTATTAGGAGAGAAAATTTGAATTGAAAGGATGAAGGACATTTACACTTGTGTTGAAACTGAGGATAGGAAATTGGATTATTATCAAGAAAAAAAAATCTCAAATCCAAACAATGCCCTTGTCCCTCCATGTTGCCCAAAAAATCGGTCAATTGTGAAGCTTAATCAAATTATATCCTATGGACATCTGGAAAAACATACTACAGGTTAAAGACTGTGCAGAAAAAGGAGAGGGTAATATTTGACAAAGATGTTTGAAGACTGGAGAAGAAATTTGTGCAGGAGTAGAAAAGTGAGAAAGATATTCTTGAACAGAGTAAGAATAAATATGTTTTTTGAAATTATTATCCTAGAGTAATGAAGAGGTTAACAACCAAAGGTGGCCTGTTGTAAATAAAAAACCTTATGCTACTGTGTAAAATCAAGGATATTGAGTCCTCATCACTTTTAAGTCATTTAAGATACAGCAAACAGATGTGAGATTTTTTTCGTACTCCATAAAAATTGTGGGGAAAAAAGAGAATTGATTTTCCTGCAGGATAACTGAGGCATACGTATGTGTATCATGGCAAAGGTATGAAGAATTATGGTAGATATTATCATTTTGATTTAATTTACACAACCCCACTATGAGAGAAATAGAGGGGGGGTTCAAGAGGAAAGTAGGGTTTCAGTGCGAAGTAGAAGTTATTTAAGGTTAAGGGAAATAGAAAACTCAAGGGAGTTTAAGAACCAAGGCCCATATTTATACTTTTTTAGCACCGCATTTGCGCCGCTTTTTAACGTAAAATCGGCGCAACCTTACAAAATACAATTGTATTTTGTAAGTTTGAGCCGCTTTTGCGTAAGAAAATGACACAAATGCGTCGCTAAAAAAGTATAAATATGGGCCCAAATGCCTAGATATTTGATTTTAGTGTGTGTGGGGGAGTCCAAGTAAATTCAGAGGAGACAAACAACTGTTTAGTACAGTATTTGTTTAAAGGGAAGATTTCAGTTTAATCAATATTGAATTTATAGCCAGAATCTTTTTGTAAAAAGTAAGAGCATCCTGTGAAAGAGCTCCTGGTAGCAAGATCTTAGGATTAGAAATAAGAAGAAGAATGCCATCAGCATAAGCTGCAAGCTTTACATTATGTGTGTCATTTTGAACAATATTAATGGTTTTTTTCTGATCTTAGAAAGAAATGGTTCCAATGCAACAATAAATAAGAAAGGGGATAAGGACCAACTGTGTTGTCACCTCTGTGAAGAGTAAAGTAGTGAGAAGATCCATCATTAATTATAATAGATGGTCTTTGGGAATCACAAAGAACAAAGATGAAAGAGAAGGTTTTGGGGCCAAAACCATGCCAAAGTAAGGCTTTAATTGTAAAAGGTCAATCAAGTCTATTGAAGATTTTTTCAGCGTCAATTTTAATGGTGCAAGAGGATAATCCAGGGTTGGTACTTTACTTCAGATATTAAACAATAGTCTAGTGTTATCCAAATCCATACACCTTAAATAAACCCCACATGTTCAGGATCAATTAAGTGAGACAAAAAAGGTTCAATACGTAAAGCAAGAATTTTAGCAAAATGTTATAGGCAACATTGACCAAGGAGATGGGTCTATAATTTTTAAATAGAGTCTTTACCAGGCTTAGGAACAAGGCAAATCACTGCTTCTAAAGAGGTTTCTTTGGGAGAGTGAGGAGAAGAGGAGGATGAAAAGAAGGTGAGTAATTGTGATAATAAAATAGAAGAGAAGCGAGAATAAAATTCAACAGAAAAAACATCAGGACCAGGGATTTTACCTTTTTTCAATAAGTGCAGGGCAGAAATTAACTCTATAAATGAAATCTCTTGATTCAAACTGGTTATGAGTTAGGCTGCTTCGCAACAAGGGTAAGAAAAGAATCAATATCTGCTTCATCAGGATTAATCTCTGGGGCATAAACTGCTTTGTAAAATTCTACAGCCTTTTCAAGAATGTCTGAGTTTCGATAGATGGAAGTACCTGAGGGAGACTGTAATGAGTCTCTTTTGTAATGATCTTTCTTAACTTTAAGATAATTGACCACAGGTTTTCCCACTTTATTACGATCCCCCACCTCTATAATATCTAGAGCTGCTTTTCAGCATTTAATTGAGGGAATCAGAGGAAATTGTGTTAAATTGTAATTTGGCAACAAGTACGTCTTTCAGATCATGATTAGACTTTGAAGAGTAATATCTGTGTTCTAGCTGTTTATTATTAGTAATTAAAGTGTTATGTTGGGCAAGCATGCCCCTCCTCCTTCTAGAAATATATAGAATAATTAAGCCCTGTGCCGTAGCTTAAAAGAAGTCCCATAATAGTTGTGGATGTACAGGAGCATTAAAACTTCTGCAGAAAAAAAAATCAGTAGTGAAAGCTGCAAAAGAGGGCAATTATTGGACAATAGAGAATAGGCAGTTGGTAAATTTCATTCTATTGGAGAGTGGCTGTAAAGGGAGTAGGTCGAAATCAGCAAGTACAGGGGCATGATATGAGATTAATACAGGTTCAATCTCTATTTTAATAAGATTCAGAGAAAGATTTACTAACAGATATATGATCTAGTCTGGTAAGAGAATTATGAGCAGGAGAGTAGAACATGTATTCAGGAGGTATGGGATGACCTAGTCTCCAGGAATCAACTAAAGCTCTTTGAGATGGAAAGGAACAAACATTTTTGTACATTTTATGTGGAATAACCTTGATTGTGCATTTTTTGTCAAGAAAATGGTCACAAGTTTGATTGCAAGCACCACCAAAAATAAAAAATTCATTGTTAACGTGAAGACATTTTCCATCATCATCATGTTGGGCTCGAGCATATACATTAAATACAGTAATGAATATCTTATTAACAATTAGTTTAGTAACAATCCATCTACCATGAGAGTCTGTTTCCTGGGAAAGGACAGAAACATCAAAATGTTTATTGTAAAAAAAACAACACTATTCTTTTTATTTTGTGTGGGAGGGACAAGAACCTTGCCAACTGAGGTTATTTTTTGGCTTCTGTTCTTCTATATCAGTAAAATGGGTTGGAGAATCACTAAATTAGGTTTATACTTTGCCTGGTGAGAAAGAATTCTCTGTCTCTTAAGAGGATGATTTAAACTTCTAAAATTCCAAGTGAGAACACCCAGGCCCATATTTATACTTTTTTACCGCAATTGTATTTTGTAAGTTTGCGCCGCTTATGCGTAAAAAATTGACGCAAATGCGGCACTAAAAAAGTATAACTATGGGCCTCAATTCGAAAAATCATACAACAGAGAGTAATAGACTGATCAGCGATGATTCGAAAATAATAGATAAGTATAATAAGGAAGAAAAGAAGAATCAGGAATAGAGATAGGAGCATAGGGGGAGAAAAGGAAAGATACAAGAATGGAAAAAGGAAAGGGAAACAAAGGGAGAGAAAGTAAAGATATAGATACAGTAAACAGTATATGCCACAAAGGAGAAAACTGAGAAGTGTACCTGCAGGTATCATAATATCAGTGGGGTGGATACAGCACATCACAAGGACAACAAAGTCAGAACACATGGTAGAGTAGGCCAAAAACATTATTAGTAAAATGTGACATAGGGCAAAACAGAAGAAAATACAGCTGAAATGGGAAGAAGAAAATTCTTTTAAGAAAGAAGAGATCATTTCAATTTAACATAAATACAACACGTCAACCAGCATTTTGCGTGGAAGCAATAGGGTTAGTGTGTAGAAATTTCCACAATTCTGAAGGGTTATCAAAAGAGTACGATTTATCCTTGTATGTGACTTTGAAGTTACAAGGATGAAGTAAGCCAACACGAGCACCTAAATATCACAATGTCGGATGTCTGTCTGCTGCAGATTTGGATACATCCTGCATGAAAAAGAGTTTGGAACAAGAGCAAAACAATTGTTTCTTAGATTTTGCTACCTGTAAAACCTTGAGGAAATGAATATATTCCACAAATATGAGAATTCCACTGGGTCTGGGTTGAATGTAGAAGCTGATAAAGAAGGCCTATGACCAACCCTAAAGGGGCTGTCTGAATGTTGGGAACTGTACATTAGGAAAAATCCAAAAGTTGTGGTAAGAAAGTGGTGAAGAAGGAAACTGGTTCCTTGCTCTTGATGTCCTCTGGGAGACCATATATATATATATACAAAGATTATTGCACCATTTGTTGTTCTTCAGAATGTTTTTGAAGAGCTTGGATCTCCTTCTGCATTGAAGATATCTTAGAGGTTTCATCTTGAAGATTTCTAATTTGTTGCCTGAGACCCCTTAGTTCATCCTGCAAGATTTCCATAGAAATGTACAAAGTGGTTTTATCAGGAGATCATGGATTATGTTTAAGTGTTTTCGAAGAGCCAACTAGCTGTGATTTTACCGTAGGTGCAAGCTTACGAATGGATGGAGACATAATATCAGTAGAAGAATGGGCATCCGTGGAAGCAAGAGAAGTTGTTGGATAGGATTTCCAATTCAATTTAGGCTTGCACACATTCTCAGTCGAAACAGAAAAATTGGAAAAAAGAAAAAACAGGTGATTTGGTTGAAAAAGAAATGGAGAAACCTTACTGATGAATGTCACCAATATAATGAAGGAAGTGCCAGTTATTCATTGAAGATGGAGTATATCCAAAAAACATTAGGTGCTCTACAAGAGAGGATATAGGAAATAAAGTCCACGAGTACCATTACATGAAAGCAAGAGTTTTAAAAAAAAAGGCCATGTTGAAGGGGAATTATAGTTGAGGCAGTACCTTCATTCTGAGGAGAAGAAGAGTGAAGCATCTGAGACGGGTCGGACTGATTCGACCCGCACACCAGGGCGACTGGTGCTGCTGCTGTCGGGGACGACCCGAAAGTGACCCCGAGGTCCAGGCTTCCCATTGGTTCCTTCCTCCATTCGCGGGACTCCAGGAACTTAAAGGGAGAGGTCCCGGAGATCAGGGAAGGTGGAGGATCGAGGAGGAAATGGTCCAGGAGGTGTCCAGAGAAGAGCCACAGAAGCGCGTGAGGACACAGCGGCAAGGAGGAACCGTCGGAGCATTGAGGATCCCAGAGGTCAGAGGCCGAGCCGAACGGAGAACCAGCATGGTCCCAACCTGGGACGAAGACCACCGGCCCCGGGAAGCAACTCCCTAGGACCCGCCACAGGAGAAGCGTGGCCAAGCCAGGTACGGGGCTGGAAACGGGTAGGGTTGGGAGGACGGAAGGGTGGAGGCATACAAAAAGGGAGAGCACGAGCACAGGAAGAGGGGTATAAGGAACAGGGTGGGAGGTTAAAAGGAGGGAGGGGGGCACTGTGAGGGGAACAAACGAGAGCATGTGAGAAAGGGAAAACAGGAATCAGATATCAGTAGAAAGAAAAAGAAAGATTATACAAGTGTGCAAAAGATGTTCCAGAAATAAACAAGGACCAGAAAGAGAAGAGACTTTATAAGAAAGGAAAAACAGCTAAAATAAAGTTAAGCGGACAGTTCTGAGTAAGCCCAGAGGACAGAAAGAAAGAAAAAAGTCGAATCACAGGGAAAGAAAGAAAGGAAGAAAAGAGCAAGTAAGAAAAGGGAAGAGAAGAGTGAAATACAGAAGAAAGGAAAGGAAAGAGCCGAAACAGGGACTAAGAAAGAGAGAGAGAGAGAAGAAAGGGAAAAAAAAGAGCAATTGTACATAAACACTTACCGTGCCTATTCTTCTTCTGTCCCCGCATGCTTTCCGAGAGGCCTATGGAGAACACAGAAAGAAGAAGACGAGATTAACCCTGCAGGACGGAAAGAGACATACCACGAAAGTTCTTACTATACATTGTTCCATAAACTTAAATAAATCTCACGTACCTATAGACTCCATCAGTCTTGTGTGGTTGAACTCGGCCAGCCTACGACAATCTGACATGACAAAATGACCGCCAGGTCTGAAGAAAAAAACCTGGCGGCACGTCTTCTGCTGTTGCGGCCAGGCAGGAGAAAGAGGAGAGTTGGAGAAGTGGCATTGTTCACCGCAAAGGCATCAGAGAATCTTTCATCACTTAGGACAACAAATAAATTAGGAAGAGCTGAGTGCCTGAGGAAAAAAGCCTCAGACGCAGTACGGAGCTCTGTTAGCCTGCTGACATCTCCTTCTGCGCAAGCCACTTCCCAACCCTGCAGGTTTTGACATAAGTCTATGATCCTTTGTACGTGAACCCCCTCTGTCATGGAGATCAGATTAAATCAATAGCATGCTGCATTATCCGTGTCATACACCCAACTGTATAGGTTCTGAAGCATTCCCATCTTGTGTGTGTGAGGCAAAATTGGAAACCTTTGGCCCAGTGCCCACTCACTGACCCACTATCAGCCTTTTACCCCTCACCCATTCCCAGCCTCTCTTAGCTTCCATGTCCTTCTTATGGCCCCTGTCGCGCCGCTGCGCGCGGCACGAGCCGAACATTTAGCTCGGGCCACAGCACTCGGTCTCAAGACACGCTGCGTCCCTAGCCTGCTCTGCACTTTCTGAGGTCCCAAATTGGGCATGGGGCCTCGTTCTACTTTAGCGCACCGCGCTCACAGGCAGGTCTGACCCCCCCCCCCCCACTCACACCTTCTTTTCTTTTTCTTCTTTTTCTGGATATCTGGTTGTGCCTTCTTTTATGTTTTTTCTCCCTTTCCCATATTACCCTTCTCTTCCCAGCATTCCTTGTTCCCTAATCTCTATGGTTCCTAGTCCATTCTGTTCTATGTGTTTTTTCCCTATCTAAGATGGTGTCCTTGTACTTCCTGTTGGTCGCTTTCTGTGTGTTGGTATCTAAGGGCTGTGATTCTTTCTCTCCTTGCACTGCAACACTTTCTGTTTGGATGGTGTCTTCGCTCCTATCTCCTTGCCTTCCTGTGCTGGTTCTCGTCGGTTCCAGTATATTTTCCTTTATTTTGCCTCTGTTGATACCTGTTCTTTTTGTTCCTGTTGCAGGAACCTATCTTTTTGGAGTTTTTTTTCCCCTTTTCAGGCTTTTTTTCCCTCTGGCGTTACTTCTGAGGGACACGCCCTGCTCTTGGCATTCCCATTGCCTGCAGCACCGTGGCTACCAGAAAGAGTCGTCCCTACCTGGGCCAAGGCCGAACATTCAAGAACAAGATCCACGCCACTCGTTCGGCGGACTCCAGGTTAAAGCAGCACGTAAGTCGTGACAGCCCCACATTCAACAATTTGTATATCCCCAAAACACCCTGCCCCTATTCTGTCAAGCGCTGAAAGTACTTCTCAAACCTTGTAAGCCCCTTCTTTGTCAGATGCCTGGAACAACCAATGCCAAAGCTGAAGTCTATTTTGCTTGTTGAAATGACTTGATGATTCCTTTGGGATACATGTGTACCATTCTTATATAACTACATTTCCTCCATGTTCAAAAGTACTCTAATCTAAACTGGTGAGAAGTTCTTATTCCACTGAAAAAAAAAAAAATAGGGGTGCATAAAACTCCATCCCTGCATGCTTTGCAACAGTCTCAGACCTGTAGAGTTGTACATCTTCTCATACTTTTGTGCCCTTGGATACCACAACAACTCTCTAATAGGCATCTCAGCAAGTGAGTGATCAACGAAGCACCAGGCTCCTTTTTTAAGTCTGCTTTATCCAAGACTTTTTGATTTTAGTAAAATTGTATAACATACTTATTTACATCGGATTATAGACAGCCCTCTTCATCCCCTTGTCTGTTGCCAGCATCATTCACATTTTGCTTCTTCTCACCACATCATACAACATGGATCAGAGGTTCCATCCATTTTAGCCATTGGATGGCCCCACTTTGAGTGACTGCATCTTGCACATCCACCCAACAAATAGTTACCTGTTTCATTTTCTCTTTCCACAAGCTACTTTTAAATTCCTTATTTCTTCATTTTAACACCGCTCGATACCCCAGCAACTCTCCCCATGGCTCATGGCCAGCAGCAAATCAGCCCTGCCCTTCTCCTCTAAATGGCTCTAGACCTTGGGTCTCCAGCCTTTTGTGTAATAGGAGCTATTTATGTTCAACAAACAAGCTACTAATATTATTGGTGTTGTAACAGTGACCATGTCTGACAAGATTACAATAGTGACCACCATGTCCAAATTTAGCAGCCGTGATCAACTCAGTGCGTCAGGATGGTTGCAAGTAGTAAGAAGACTTATAAGAAAGGCTTTGTCAATTTGGAATGCCTATACATAGGTAATACATGCCAGCCACATTGCCCCCGGCACTTATATGATCATATTAGTAAAAAGTCTCTCTAAATGATTTATCAGTCAAAATGACCTTTGAATATGTTTTGGAAAGGTAACCTTTTTTCTCCAATCAACAGCGGATGAGTTCTGAAAATAAGCATATTTTCGTCTTGGAATACACTGCTGACATATGTTAATTTAACTAAGCAAAAAGTTCAAATTTAGAAGGCTGGGATGCATGCAGGAGAGCTACTGACCAGTAGCTGGAGAGCTACCAGCAGCTCGCGAGCTGCTCTTTGGAGAAGCCTGCTCTAGACATTCCTAGCAGCTTTCTTGCACGCCCTATTACTTTGTCACAGCAAATTGTAGACCTTCTTTTTTAATATAAACAACTGGAGTCATTTAGGACCAATATTTATTTGGTACAGTGCCAACTGTTTATATAGTCTGTCCACGTAATGTACCCTGCCCATGTACTGGAATATATGGTATACAATGATATTTGTCTACATTTAATCTTGTTATGATAATCGAATTTTACTGATCATATGCTTCAGTTGATGTTTGAGTCACAGGCTTCATCCTGAGATGAAAAACGCTGTTTATTTTCTTTATTTCCTGACATCCAGGGTAGTATCCTTGCTGAAACCAAACCTGCTGCTGGTCGCCCTTAACTCCCATTCTCCTATCCTGTTAAAGCGAATCTTTCCTCCCTCTTCTTTCACCAAAGTGGAAAACAGCCTGACTCGTGAATGAACTCTCTTGTGGCGTGTGAGCACTTTATTTTATAACCCCGCCAGGGGCTAGCTCCCATTGGTGCAGCAAGTGCTGTGGCACCAGGACCTAGAACCCTAGGGGACCCGTTGACCTCTGATAATAGCAATATTTACTAACCCGAATCAGTAGCGTAATGATTTTGAGTCATACCCGCCCAACCGCAAAGTACCTGGAGGAGGCACCCTCCCCCTTGGACCCAGCAACGGGTCTGTCACTCGTGCTCAGTGTACAGCGTGGGGGCTGTGAGGGCCTTTGTTACGCCAATGATCCCAATAGCAGTGAAAGGGGACAATTTACCATGCTTTCACCAGTGCCCATGGCATCCTTGCTAATCCTCGCCAAAAGTTGACCAGTACTTTTGTAAGCTCTGCAAAATGCAAATCGGGAATTCTGTGCATTTGTGATTTATTCATAGTGCTAGCACGCCTGGTCCTTAATAAGTAAACTTATAAGGGGACGCGTATAGGTCGATGAACCTTTTGATTCGCATGGAGTATCCTAGCTACGGTGTAACCAATGTCCATCAATAATCAATAACCCTTAAGCTAATCATTAACCAGCAGTTAATAGCACCACACCGTGATATTTCAGTCATGAATAACCACAACTCAGCATATTTTTTAGCATTTCCCTATTAGTTACAATACTAAGTCATGGGATTAATTCAAACTTTATTCATATCAAATCAAGATTAATTCAATAGTGACCACCAATAACATACTCTAATCAAAACCTGAGACAAAATACATTCTAACGCATCAGCATAAGCCAGCATATGAATCAAAGGTGAATACGTCAACATGAGTAGCAGAGTTCAGCAAATCAGTCCGTCAATCATTTGTCATTTTATATGTCAATGTCTTTATAATAAGAACCTTACCTAACCCAGATTAGCATTAGCATGTGGGACTTCATGCAAAAACAGTTTAGAACACAAACTTGGAAAAACATCTAAATGAGAGAAAAACTTTAGACAGCGCAGTTGGTACCTAGAAAGAAAAGGCACAAAAGGTAATTCAGTCATATTGTCATAGCTACCTATCGACGGTATGGATCAGCAACAATGTCAGTCTTCGTCTTCCGGTCATCAATCGATCACCATCACATCAGGCTCTCCTCTTAGAGAGTATAAGCCCAATAACAGAATCTCATTGTTCTCGTATTCTCTCTCCAGACATCTGCACCTAACATCTCCCTCATCCATCTGAAGTTCTCTCCCTTTGTCATGACGTTATATCAAAGTCACCCAGACTATCCCCTAATTCCTAATTGGTCAATTAATTACACGATTTTCCTTTACCCAATAAATTCTCTAAATCAAATCTCTGAATTCTAATATTACACAGTTCTCAGATTGTTGATTGGTTCGCTGTATGATGTTCTCATAATCCGGCTCGTCAGGTATCGAAAATGTTGCATCTTCTTCTCTAGTCAGTGTCTCCATTGTTCAGGTCCTGGGAAAGGACACTCTGAATGCTTTACACAGTCCTTGATATAAATTTTGATTCCCTCATATCCTGTCCGTTGGTTCACGCATAGGATTCTAGCTGAACAGATTTTATTAAACAATGAGCAGTTCATGGTCAGTTCAGCACATCAGCATTTCTACATTGAGCGTTAATATTCGGCTTCTGCACGAGGCCTGGCAAAACTTGGCCACAACTTCGGCTAAGTTAAGCTCTACAATATAATGCAAAACATATGTCATATATCCCAATATGACATATTACTACATTGTTATTATACATTTTCAATATGCCACATGTTTTAGTCACTTTTTAATATAATTAGTGAGGTTTGGTAGCTACTCTTCGAAGGCACATTTTCAAACGTGCACATTATTTTTCTACGTTAATCAATTTCTACATTTTTTCATTATTCAAAATACATGAACATTCATTAATAATTTTTAATTAATATATTTGCTCTAGCAATCCTTCCTCTGATGACTAAATATATCATCACACTACTTTATCATCAATATTTTTCACAACTCTTTTTCCTCAGCATTTTGCCTTCTTCTCAAATCTTCCCTATAGATTCTTTACCTGTTTCGTTCTTCCCTCCTCCGATTATTGTTAGACCTCTTCAATTTAATATTTTTACACAATTTACATGAACCCCACAATCCTAATATGAAAGCAATCCAATTTAATATTCCCTGTATGATTTTTAATAATACCCCATTCCAAATGTTACTAAGCCGATTTCCCACTGAAACTAATCCCTTTCCAACCTTTTCCCAAACATCTGGTTCCTTCAGTTCTTTCAAATCCTTACTTGAGTTAGTCAGGTTAGTAAGTAAGGGCCAGATGTAGCAAAGGATTTTTCCCATTCTGTGTCAATGGGAAAATGTGTTTGTACATATGGCCCTAAGTCTCTTATCTCTTTACTATTGTTAGGGATATAAGAACAACAATCCCTAGAGTTAATCATTTTACAGACTCATACCATCCTCGTGTAAGATGGTAATAAGCATTAAGTCCACAAATATAATAGATACCTGGAATCGCAGGGTCCTAACCATTCAACATAAAGGCCCATTTACTCTGAAACAAATACACATGCCTACATTCATTCATTCCCACAAATAAAGTGTCAGTGCGTGATTTTGGCCTATAAATACAAAGCTTCCCTACGTGCAATGCATCTAGCGCTAATTTCCCTTGCGTTTTAATTGCATTGTAAGCATAGTCATTTTTATAAATCCTTTTCTATAAGGCTTTTTCTAATTTTTCTTTCAACGCCTTTCTCCTAACATCAGTATGCCCTATGGGGCTCTTCTTTAAAGGTGTAAGTAAGCATGTAAGGTTATTTCTGAGTGCATATGCAATTCCAAATGTTAGTGTAGGCTCAAAGAATCCTCTGACCAATACTATATCATGATTCTTAGCTATTCTACTCAAATACCTAATTATAGGACCAAACGAAAACACAGTATCATAATTAGAGTAAACATACTGTATATACTCTTGATCATAGAACCTTGTTAGTAGCAAACTACAGCTTATTCCGTAGGTTAGTGGAAGACTGTGGTACGTAACTCCCTCCTCTACTGATGAAGGAATTTGAGTACACACAAGATAATCCCTTGCATCCATTGTTTAAACGTATTCACTCAGCAAGCTATAGAAGACATTAGAAGAAAAGCTCTCCTTGAGCATTAGTATAGTCATGCCAATATTTCTCATCTAACTTAAACTTCTGTAGAGCCGTTAGTGTAGTAGTCTCAGAAGCAGAAGTACCATTGGCTCCTTTCACATCAAGAACAGACATTCCCACAATCACTGCTATAAACAAAATTCCAAACATAATTGCCAATCCAATGCTCATATATTTACAGCACCTAGCATTCCTAACTTGGTTATTTAACTCAGCCATGATCTGTAAAGAATCAGAAAGCAAAAGTAATTCTTGTAAAGTGCAGCAAAAATCAAAAATAGAAAAATTCTTCTCTTGCAGTTTCAGTCTCGCATCCAGGAACCCCTTTCCTTGTCAAAACCAGTTAGCAGCTTGTCACATCTGTTTTTTCAATGTCAAATCAGGTTATCAATGACTCTTCCAGTTTATTTTCAACAGTCTCTTTAAGATATTTCAGATTGGTTCAACAATTCAGCTTCTTATTCACCTTCAGGTTACATCAAAATACTGACTCAGAACCTCTCTATCAAAACAAAAAGACATTAACTTGTGTTGCCATTCATTAGTAGTTGCACATGCCCATTTAGGACCTGCGTATCGCCGACTTGCTATTCTCTTTCTTTTCAACTTTTGATCACCACTTAGTTCCCCTCACTCAATTCTTCTTTTCTTGTAGTATCTACTTCTTCCTCTATTGTTTCATTTATGACCACTTCCTTTCTTTTCTCTACTTGTGACTCAGGGCAATTATCTCCTTTTCTCAATCCTTCTGTCAATATTCCTCTCAGTATTGGACTCTTCTCCTTCTCTTTCTCTATGGTGTTCTCTCTTGATGGACCTGCAACAGGCTCAGGAGGAGTCGGTTCACTTTGACTTTGATCCGTCTCAACTCTTTCCCCTACTAGGTCTGGCACTTGCTCTGCCTGCTTCTCAGCACCATCTGCTTCTGGGAGAACCCCTACTGAGCTAGGCTCTCCTGCTGTATCTGTTGAGATAGACTCTTCTGCACCCTCCTGTAGTTCTTCACTTTCATCTCTTACAGGGGTAATAAAACCATCTTCCACAAGCTCTTGTTCAATTTCAGGCTCTCGTTGTTCTTTTTCTGGTTCAGGTGCGGCAACCTTTTTTCACCGTTGTTGGTGCTCTCAACAACACTTCTTCATGATCCAATGGACATGCCACTTTTTTCGTATGACTCGCGTGAATCCAGTTTGGGAGTCCTGCGTACTTCACAGCTGTCGTAGTTGTTAGAATCACCTGGTAAGGCCCTCTCCAATGTGGCTCCAAACACATCTTACGAACATGTTTTCAGACAACAACCCAGTTGACAGCTCTCAGGTTGTGTCCTGGATCGTGTATTGGTGGCAGGGTAGGGGCCTCCACCTGCTGAGAGAAAAAGCAAACCACATCAGCCAGACCCTTGGAGTAGTCCAACACCATATCATCTGTAATATTTACAAGTGCATTCGCTGGAAATGCTGACAATCTCATTGCTCTGCCCATAAGGAATTTGTGGGGCGACAGCCCTGTCTTCCTGTCCGGTGTATTTCTCATTGACATCAATACCAAAGGCAATGCATCTGGCCATTTCAAATTCGTAGCTGCACACATCTTAGCAATTCTTGATTTCAAGGTACCATTCATTTGTTCCACTAGTCCTGATGCTTCAGGGCGATAGCTACAATGCAACTTCTGCTCAATATTTAGTGCTGCACACGAGAGGTTAATCACCTCGCTATTGAAGTGAGTTCCCCTATCTGATTCTAAAGAGATCGGAAACCCGAAACGTGGTATCAATTCTCTAAGTAACAACTTTGCTACTGTGAGACTATAATTTTTTCTCGTGGGGTATGCTTCAATCCAGTGACTAAAAATGCACACAACCACCAACACGTACTTCAAACCTCCACATGCAGGCATCTCAATGAAATCCAGTTGCATTATGCTGAATGGACCTCCTGTTCTTCCAATGTGGTTCAAATTCACCACTGTCCCTTTTCCCACATTTAGTTGTTGACAAATTATACAGCGATGGCATACTGCTTCTGCTGCCTCCCTAAATTTGGGATTAAACCAATCAATTTTGAACAAACGAACCATGGCATCCCTCCCGATGTGTGCCTGACCATGGTAATACCTGGTCATTTGTGACAGTGAACTATTTGGCAAAACCATGTGACCCTCTTCTGATACCCAAATCTCATCAGGTCTTTGAACACACTTTAATTTGGACCAAAGTCGTTTCTCTTCTTTGTCAACATTCCTCTGTAAGGTTTTCAACTCTTCTAGAGTATCGATAACTCTCAATGCAAAACTTGTACATGTATTATCTTCTTCTGATATCAGTTCCCACTTGTCTTTGAATTATATACAGTTCAATGCGCAAAAACTTGCGACTTGATCCGCATATCCATTTCCCAGTGAGATGTAATCTTGTGTCTTTTGATGTGCACTGCATTTTACCACGGCAATTTCTTCAGACAACTGTATTGCATACAGCAGCTCTTTTATTCTGTCGTTATTTCTTACTGGTGTACCAGTAGAGGTCAGGAAACCCCTTTGCGACCACAACTGACCAAAATCATGAACAATTTCAAATCCATATCGGCTATCTGTGTAGATAGTGACTCTCAATCTAGCAGATACATGGCACGCTCTAGTAAGAGGTACCAATTCTGCTGCTTGTGCAGAATGTACACCTCGAAGCCAAGAGGGTTCTAGAGTACCTGTAATTGTGCCCACAGCATATCCTGCTCTCAATGTTCCTGTACCATCTCTGAGACATTAACCATCAACAAAGACAATTTGATTGTTTTCCTTTAATCATGTATCTCTGATATCAGGTCTTGGTTTTGTGCACAACTCTGTTACCTCAAGAAAATCATGCTCATTGTCTTCTTCCTTTTCAATTTCAACAGTATCACTTGGAAGTAATGTTGCCGGGTTCAGAACTGTACATCTTTTCAATGTTACATTTGGAGCACATAGAATGCTTGTCTCATACCCCGTCAGTCTGGCACCAGTCAAATGCTGTGTTTTCGTCCTTGCCAGTCAAATCTCAACTGAGTGAGGTACCATTACCGTCAGAGGGTAGCCCATCACTACTCCCTCGTATTGTGAAAGGCTTTGACCAATTGCGGCAACTGCACGCAGACAACCCTGTAAGGCTGCTGCAACTGGGTCCAAGGTAGCTGAAAAATAATCTACTGGGCGATAAGCACCTCCATGGACATGTGTCAAGACAGACAAAGAACAAGCATCAGGTTCATGACAAAACAATGTGAATGACTTTGTGTTATCAGGCATTCCCAACACTGGAGCTCTGCACGAACTCTCTCTCAACTTAATAAATGCTTTCATCTGATCCTGGTTTAGTGTAATGGGATCTGTGGCATACTTATGTGTCACCTGCTGCAATGGCTTAGCAATCTCAGCAAAATTTGGAATCCACTGACGACAATAGCCTACCATTCCCAGGAGCATTCTGACATATTTCTGTGAAGTCGGGGGACTTCTCTGCAATATCATTGAAATCCTTTCTCTGGAAATTTTCCTTGACCCCTTCTCAATTTGGTGTGCCAAATATTTCACTGATTTCTGACAATACTGTAATTTCAAAGGTGACACTTTATGTCCAAATTTTCCCAAGTGGTTCAACAGGGCAATGGAGTCGTACTTAAACTCGTCCCTCGTTTTGGATGTAATCAGTAAGTCATCAATGTACTGCACCAGAGTCGATTGGTATGGTAGTTCCAATGACTCTAAATTCTTTTTCAAAATCTGATTGAACAGAGACTGTGACTCCATGTACCCTTGAGGAAACCTGCATCAGCTGTAGGCTATGTCTAGGAATTTGAAACTAAAGAGAAACTGACTATCCTCATGAAGAGGCACAGAAAAGAAAGCTTGTGACAAATCTACCACTGTGAGCCATTCAGCATCGCATAGAATCTGAAACATTACTGCTGCTAGGTTTGGCACCACAGGACAACACTTGACCACCATGTCATTCACTTTTCGCAAGTCTTGCACAATTCGCACTTTCCCACAAGGCTTCTTCAAGCCCATTATTGGTGAATTAAATGGACTGCTCAATACTTCTTTCAAAACCCCTTGTTTCAGGAAATCTCCATTTATTTGAGCCACTTTTCATCAGAACATCTTGTGCCATGTTATACTGTGGAAGCTGCAGAAACACTGCATTCAGCTTTAAAGTGATCTTAATCGGCTCCTCTCCCTTGATCAAACCCACTTCTTTACCTGTCAGGTCCCACACATTTTTCTGTACTGTTCCCTGCAAGTCTGCATGCTATTCTTTAACAGTAAACATCGGGAAAAACTCAATCAGTGGGTAGACTTCATTAGTTATTTCATTCTCAATTTCAGGAGTTTGTTCCTATTCATCGTCTCTATTTGTCTGGACCTTTATTCCAGCAGTTGAACAATTAATCAAACATCTTCATTTTGCACAATAAGCCCCTTCCCAGTAGGGATACTGGACTTAAATCACAGACTACAAACTGATGCAGTCCCTGAAAGTTGCCAATCTCAACCTGTACTGGATCTGTGATCAGATTTATCAACTGTCTATTCGCTACCCCTACAACCTGAACTGTTCTGCCTGAAAGAGGTAAGTTCGGAACTTCTGCACTTCTCACTGTGGAGCGCGTAGCTCCTGTGTCCACTAGAAATGAGACTCTACGACCCATCACCTTTCCTCTCACAAAGGGTCCTTGTTGATCTACTTCTAATGAGGCTGCAAGCATACATGGCTCCTCATCCGAACTATCACACATCCATTCACCATTTATTTCATTCTTGCTATGTAATGGGAATTGGTGCACTATGTCACTATTTCTGTCTTGTCTCTGACCTGTGACCTGCTGAGTAAGCATCATCTGTTGCTGTTCCATTGGGGCCTGAGGTATCTGCATTTGCTGTCTAGGTACCATAGGAACCTGCTGCTGCATTGGTTGCAACTATGTCATTTGCGCTCAAGGCATTTGCACCTGCTGCATAGGTAGAAAATTCTGCACTTGATTCATGTTATTAGGATTAAGTCCTCTCATTCTGGGGACTTCCACAGTCTAAATTGTATTGACATCACCACTTTGCTGAACCAGACCATCCTGCACCATCATCGGACACTCCAGCTTCCAGTGTCCTACATTTCCGCAAAGATGACATGGTAACATCTTCTTCATCCCTTGCACATCATTCTGAACCACTACAGTACTCAAATCCGCTCTGTGATTCATATTGATTCCATGTCCTCTACCTCGCAACTGAGTTTGCAACATAACAGTTCCCTGCTGCTGCGGTATCTGCTGCACAAAAGCTCCCTGCACTCCTGTTTGAGCTGCCTTAATCTGCATCACCATCGCTTTCTCCTTCGACTTCTTCTGCTTCAACTCAATCTCATCACTACAGTATTTCGCATACTGCAACACCTCGTCAATCGGCTTCGCTTGCCAACAAATCAAATGACTCTTAATCATCTGACCTATTTCAGGTCTCAATCCTTCAACAAATTTGAACACAGAATGCAACATGTCTTTCGGCTCGATTGCTTCCTTGCCCCTGTACTCCTTGAATGCTTTCAACAATCTCTCATAGTATGTATGTAACAACTCCTTTACTTCCTGTACTGTCCTGTCAATTCTCTGCCAATCAATATTTTTAAGTGAGATTCTCGTCTTCAGGAACTCAATCACCTTATAATAATGTTTCATCACTTCGGGTGATGGTGCACCAGTAACTCTATCCCTTTCTGCTTCACTCGTCGGCCAATCTACTGCTCTCTTGCATTCAACCCACAAATCAGCTGGCACCACTATCTCCAACAGAGTATTCAGGTCTTCCCACAAACATTTAGAAAGCTTCAAAAATCTGTCTGCTGGTACCATTCAACCGGTTTCTGCCTCAGCTTTGGATAATCATTTGTGAATGACAAAATATCGCTCCTGTGCCAAGGAACATGAACAAACTGCCCTCCTGGAATTTCCCTCATTGATAGAATTTTTACTGGATCCTTTTTTTTATGTAAACCCTCAGACCCTTCTTGTGAATCTCGTTTTCGTTTATCCTTCTTTGCCCATCTGCCTTCCCACTTTTCTAATGCTCCCCAAATCTGAGCACACTGCAATAGTTCTTTAAGATGAGGTTTCATCCCAGCTGATCTCATGTGTTCAAAATCCTTTGCTTTAAAATCACACCTACAACTCCTTTTCAAGTGCTTTGTTTTCTCAATTTCTATGTCATGCTTTTCTGCCACATCTGCCAATTTCTGATGTATCTTACCCACTTCTCTCATAATTCTCAGACACAAGTATCTCAGCTCTTCTTCAATATAGGATTCTAACCTATTCACTCTCATTGATCCTTCAACTACTTCAGTTATTTCTGTGGTTAGCCTCACGTGATCAATCTGCTCTTCACCCTTGGATGTGTTTCGTGGGGTATTCAGACTATCCAACCACTCATTTAACTGCTTTGCTGATAATCCCTGTAATTACACATTGCTTGCATTCGGCAATAGCACCTGTTGCACCACTTCACCTGGAGTTTGCGGTGTCAAAAGCTTCAAGCTCTGACTTACACTTGGGTCATTTACGGCATCTGGAAGTGCAACAAGTGGACTAAGGTCCATTAATAGCCTAGATCCATCAAAGGTCTGACCCATAGACGAAACCACCGGCACATGCTCTCTCACCCCCCTCCTTACAAGGCTCTGTGACAATTCGCCCTGTTCTCCTGCAATTGGCTTCTTCTGTGCCAATAATGGTACTGCTGGACCAACAGTAATTGGCAACAATATTGCATCTAGTCCCGCTCTGACACCCGCATTTTGTGGCAGGGCTACTCCCATGCTCTGATATATCACTAGTGTCACCCCTGACTGTGTCGCTGTCATTGGTGTGAACTTCGGCAAACCCTGTGGCTGTGCCTGAGGCATCAACAGTGGAGTTGGTTCGGTCTGAACTAGCATCGGCCTCGGAACCACTTGCAACGTGGGAACCATTAAATTTGAAGTTGTCGCTTGGGCTACCGAAGTAGTCACTGCTTTAGGAGTACTCTGCACTACCCTTTGTACCTGTCCATTATCTGTTTGCACTGGTCCCACTGTCCCCGATACTTGGACTGGGACAGTTGGAGCAGAACTAGTACTTGGACCCCCTTCATGCACAGTGTACGGTGGAGGTCTGTCCCTCAGCATCTAAGTAATAAGATCCTTGACATCTGAGTCTTCTTCTACTATGTAAGACTTTTTCTTCTTTTTACTCCCTGATGAACTCTTGTCACTTTTGCTAGCCTCCTCTTTCTCTTCTGGCTCATCTTCCTCTGTGATAGCAGGAAACAACTTAACATCCTGCAATGTCTCTGTTCTCCACTTCTTCTGTTCCCAATCCCATCTTGCCTCTGCTAGGGATTTCTCTACTTTCCTTATTCTCCTCTGAAATGTGATTTCTTTCTGTTGTCTCGCTATGAGTTCCCAAACTGCTAATGCCTCAAACTGTGCTGGTCTCGGGAGAGGCTTGTCTCATAAATTCTCAAATTAAACGACTGATGCTCTGGAAACGCTACAGCTCCCTGTTTTTCTGTCAATTTGCACCACTGCTTTAACCAGAGACATGGCGCGACACCTCGCTCCTCCATAACAATATAAATGGGAGAATTTTCGGGTGGGGTAGGCTCCCCCACTGTCACCTTAATGTATGTATCACCCTTCATGGCAACCTTAAACAACTTGAAAAACGTAATCTTTTGTGTATTCAAATCAAATCAGGAAATTACTTTTACTCCCAGGATTCCCTTCACCCACTTTCTCAACCTATTGCCTTTCATGGACAGCTGCCAATCCGCTCACAACTCTTCTCACTAACCAACCTATCCCAGAGGGACTCAATCTGACGTCACACTCACACACTGCGACTGACAAAGTCTTACGGGTCGTCCTCCTGATCTTTGACTTACACAAAAGTAATGCAAATTATTACAAGCACTAACCAGAAACCAATAACCAAAAACAAACCTGCTTGTTTACTACAGGAAGGTACACAATTGCTTCAGAGACCTTACATATTTTCACTGATGTCCCTTTCGCTCATGCAGCTATTCCTCTTTCTCAGTCTCCCACATTGGGACGCAAAATTCGACCCGCAAATTTCACTCTCAACTGATCAATGGGTCTGTCCTGGTGCACGTAGGACTTGCCAAATCTCAGTCAAAATGTTCTCTTACCCACTTAACTTACACGCCGACTTACCAGGCGGATTACAACATATAACCAAGTCTCTCCTACACTTGTCAATAAACTCTGGAGTCTTAGATCACGCAGGGTCCGTACATCACCAACAACCATGTGGACAATTTATGTGCACAAAGCGCCACACACATGTGAAGTTTGATGACTTCCCTACTCTCATACTGCAGACTACGCACACTCATACTAAACTTTACCTGGAGTACGCAGACTCCCTACTTTCCCCACATAAGTCACGATTCACTTGCAATTTGCAAAAGCCTCTGCAAGCGCAACCTACCACTTTCACACCATCACTAGAACGCTGAGAACATACGCTACTACTAACAGGATCCAAGATCTGGGAAAGTCATTTCTGGGCTTAAGGCGACATCATTCTTGCTACAGTTGCCATTACAAAAAATAAAATCCAAATCACAATACTAATAATGAACAACTAACCTTACTCAAACTACCACCATAACCATCAGTTACCACAGAACTAGTTCTCCAAGGAAACTAACCATCAAGCTGCTACCAAAAACTGCTGGCGCCTTGTCTTTAATAAGTAAACTTATAAGGGGACGCGTATGGATCGATTAACCTTTTTATTCGCATGGAGTATCCTAGCTACGGTGTAACCAATGTCCATCAATAATCAGTACACAAATCAATAACCCTTAAGCTAATCATTAATCAGCAGTTAGTAGCATCACACCATGATATTTCAGTAATGAATAACCACAACTCAACATACATTTTAGCTATTTTATTTCCCTATTAGTTACAATACTAAATCATGGGATTAGTTCAAACTTTATTCAAATTAAATCAAGATTAATTCATTAATGACCACCAATAACAGAATCTTATCAAAACTTGAGACAAAATACATTCTAACACATCAGCATAAGCCAGCATATTATTCAAAGGTGAATACATCAACATGAGTAGCAGAGGTCAGCAAATCAGTCCATCAATCATTTGTCATTATATATATCAATGTCTTTAGAATAAGAACCTTACCAAACCCAGATTAGCATTAGCATGTGGGACTTCATGCAAAAACAGTTTAGAACAAAAATTTTGAAAAACATCTAGCTAAGAGAAAAACTTTAGACAGTGCAGTTGGTACCTAGGAAGAAAAGGCACAAAAGGTAATTCAGTCACATTGTCATAGCTCCACGGTATGGGTCAGCAACAAAGTTAGTCTTTGACTTCAGGTCATCAATTGATCAGCATTGCATCAGGCTCTCCTCTTAGAGAGTATAAGCCCAATAACAGAATCTCATTGTTCTTTTAGGCTTTCGCCGGATATCTGCACCTAACATCTCCCTCATCCATCTGAAGTTTTCTCTCTTTGTCATGACATTATATCAAAGTCACCCAGACTATCCCCTAATTCCTAATTGGTCAATTAATCACACGATTTTCCTTTACCGAATAAATTCTCTAATTCAAATCTCTGAATTCTAATATTACACAGCTCTCAGATTGTTGATTGGTTCGCTGTACGATGTTCTCATCATCCGGCTCATTAGGTATCGAAAATGTTGCATCTTCTTCTCCAGTCAGTGTCTCCATTGTTCAGGTCCTGAGAAAGTGCACTCTGAATACTTTACACAGTCCTTGATACAAATTTTGATTCCCTCATCTCCTGTCCGTCGGTTCACGCATAGGATTCTGGCTGAACAGATTTTATTAAACAACGAGAAGTTCATGGTCAGTTTAGCAAATCAGCATTTCTACATTGAGCGTTAATATTCGGCTTCTGGACGAGGCCTGGCAAAACTAGGCCACAACTTTGGCTAAGTTAAGCTCTACAATATAATGCAAAACATACATTATATATCTCAATATGACATATTATTACATTGATATTATACATTTTCAATATTCCACATGTTTTAGTCACATCTTAATTAATTCATGAATTTCATAAGCAACTCTTCAAAGGCACATTTTCAAACATGCACATTATTTTTCTACATTAATAAATTTCTACATTTTTTCATTATTCAAAATACATGAACAGTCATTAATAATTTGTAATTAATATATTTGCTCTAGCAATAGTGTGGTCTGGGTTGCTACTATTGATTTTTTCATTCTGTGCCAGCAGTGTAGTGAATAGTATTCTTGTGTATGTAGGTTCTGATTAAGGTTTTTGAGAAATTGACTGTCTTCATGATCAGAATCAGGGGTGATCTATCTACTGCCTGGAAATCCTTAATCAGAACCTGAGAAGCATATGCAGAGTAAGTACTGGCCCTAATCCCATAATTGGAAGAAACGTATGCATGCTTAAAGGCAGCCTTACTATAGAAATGGCGGGATGAGGAGGACCTTATTCTGGGTGAGGGACTTTACTGCAGAATTTGCTATGAACATTGTGATCAGAAAAATAAATTCTAGATTTTATAGAAGCTGTTTGGAAATGTTCAAAGAAGTGTGGACTCACATCATATCTTTTCTACTCGATGTACGTGTGTCCATTCTACACTACTGTTTGTCTGCAGAGCCGTTGGCCACAGCATCTGTCTCATTTGTTGCTGTGTGGTCTCAGCCTTTGTTCTTTTATTCTCACTGTTGTATGAAAATAAGCAGACCATCACCACAGAGGGGTGAATGAGATTGAAGCAGTGGCCAAATGATTCGTTCAGAAACATTAATGCATAGTATGAAAATGCATGGCCTATATACATGTATTCAGATTCGGGCTTTCAAAGACATCTCTTTATCCTGTGGTTTATTGGAGTGTCGTTCACAGTTTACCCCCATTACTACAGCCCTGGAAACAGGCCAGCCTGGTCCAGCCAAGGCTAACCTTCCATGTCAGTGCATTCTGCAGTGCACAATGCCGCCACAACACAGAAAATATTACCCATTAGGTCAGGGATACCTGGCCCCATGTGCGCTGTTTCTGTATTGCACCTTTTATTTGCTTTCTTATTCAAAGGCATGGCAATTCAGGAGGCACTGGTAGAGTGCCCTTGTGACAGCCCTAATCTTGGAAATTGCTCTTGTACACAATCTCAAGTTGCTTTGTGTATGCATGCAGGTACAAGGGTGGATCCGTTTCTGTATTATTTAAATGTTTCAATATGGCCATCCATGCAAGAGGATGCATGTGCATGCATTGGTGAGCAACACTGGATTTTATTTTTTATATAAAACACGTGGATGCATAGGAGGCCATGTGTATTACTAAACCTATTAATAGCTGACCACCCATCCATGCACATGCATGTACTCACATGTGTGGCAATCTTTAAATGTCTTGTAGTAAGTTTTACAAAAACATTTCCAAAGGAAACGCACATTGGCACAGCCAATTTCTGCAACGCTTATTTTTTGCATGTACTCATTCAAAGAAAAATTACAGCTGCACCACCTGATCATAGCATTTACTGTTGGAGATTCCCACTGTTAGACGTGACAGCCTTTGTGTGGTCTCCCCCAAACATTTTGCCTTCTCCCTTCCTGTTTGTTGAAATGTGTTTTTTGGGCCATAGGATTCTGTGCCCTTTAACACTGCTAACTAGTGCCAAAGTGCTAGTGTTCTCTCCTTTTTCCATGGTAAAATTAGCTTACACCTGATTGCCACATTTCATTTATTCATAGATCCTTAAGAAAGTAGTACTACATATAAATTAAATGCTACTAGTAAGCCTGCAGCACTTATTATGCCACCCATTTAGGTAGCCATTTAAAACATGACTCAGGTCTGCCATTGCAGCTTCTATACAGATTTCAACTGCCAATTTGAACAGCAAAATAAGGCCCTCATTATGACATTAGCGGTGAGTGATAAAGTGGCGGCATTACCGCCAACAGGCTGGAGGAAAGTACTGCCAAATTATGACCATGGCGGTGAGAACTCCCATAGACAGCCAATGTACCACACCAACCGCCAAAAACCAGCAGAATAATGCAAGGACAACGGGAATGGACTAAAGTGATTGTAATCAGATCAAAATCGAAATTAATAATTCGATTTGTCAATGAAACAGATATGTACACATGTACACAAAGGGACACTGCCCAGTCCAATGTCCAAAAGGCCCACATGGCCACAGGGCACAGTCTAAGGCCCAACTCGAAACCTGACCATATCCATATAGTACACTGCAGGGGCATCAGTTTGCACATAGGCAGGCACCTCAGGGGGCACCTCAGCCAGATGCAGGAACAAGCCCACTGGTTCTGGAGGGGGCTCCATGTCCATTTCTCTGTCCTGGGGACTGCAAGGCCACAGTCTCTCAGGTGGCTGACTACCCCACTGGTACTGGAGAGGGCTCCATGCCCATTTCTCTGTCCAGCGGAGTGCAAGGCCACAGTCTCTTAGGTGGGTGACTACCCCACTGGTTCTGAATGGGGCAACATACCCATTTCTCTGTCCTGAGGAGTGCAAGGCCACAGTCTCTCGGGTGGGTTACTACTCCACTGGTTCTGGAGGGGGCTTGATGCCCATTTCTCTGTCCAGGGGAGTACAAGGCCACAGTCTCTCAGGTGGGTGACTACCCCACTGGTTCTGGAGGGGGCTCCATGCCCATTTCTTTGTCCTGGGGAGTGCAAGGCCATAGTCTCTCAGGTGGGGGACTACCCCACTGGTTCTGTAGGGGGGCTCCATGCCCATTGCTCTGTCCTGGAGAGTGCGAGTCCACAGTCTCTCAGGTGGGGGACTGTTCTGCTTTCCTACATATCTCCTATGGGAGCTTACAGAACCTCTCTGGAATGCACTTCTGAGTTCAAAGAAGACATTTATTGTTGTTAATTCTTCCCCACCCACAAGTTCTTGAGAGACAAAATTAGTAGATTTCAAGCATACGTTTAAAAGTAGTCGCAGCAACGAAAGCAAAATATATCACAGTACTTCTCAGTTGCAATGTACACAGCAAATATATAATATAACTGCAAAGCAAAGCATAAAAGTCAAATTCATCACCGTATGGCAAGGCGGTAGGGCCTAACTCAGCTTCATCTTTCTGGGGTCTGCAAGTTGATGACTCCGGTCAACTGCAAGAAAGAGATTATCTACCCAAACGGGAGACTGGCAACTGACGTCTAGCTCCAGCCTGAAGTCAAGCAGATTTGAATCTAACTCACTGTAGCCGAGAGACATCCTTAAAAGCAAACTCAGTGTGAGATCTGAACAACCTTGGAGAGTGGCCAGTTCTCCTGAGCCATTCCGCTCTCAGACTGGATTGCGAGGTAAACACAAAATCTACGTGCTCTTATCAGCTAAGGTCTGGTGTGAAGAAAACAGCTTGGTTCATCTTGTGGAAAAACACAGCTTGGAAAAACACAGACATCTGTAATGTCTCAACTGCAATGTCTAACCCCATGTTAAAGCCAATAGGCAGCTAACCTAAATATCAAATGTAATGTCTAATGTCATGTCACAGCCAATTGGCAGCTAAGCTGCTAATGTCATGTCAAAGCCAATAGACAGCTAACCTAAATATCAAATGTAATGTCTAATATCATGTCAAAGCCAATAGGCAGCTAAACTGAATACAGAAAGTAATGGCTAATGCCATGTCAAAGCCAATAGGTGGCTAAACTGAATACAGAAAGTAATGGCTAATGCCATGTCAAAGCCAATAGGCAGCTGAGCTGAATACAAAATGTAATGGCTAATGCCATGTCAAAGCCCAATAGGCGGCTAAACTGAATACAGAATGTAATGGCTAACTCCATGTTAAAGCCAATAGGCAGCTAAACTGAACAAAACATATAGGCCCTCATTCTGACCTTGGCGGTCGGCGGAGAGGCGGCAGTCGGACCGCGAACAGACCGGCGGTATTAAAAATGGCATTCTGACCGCGGCGGTCACCGCCGCGACCGACCGCCACTTCCCCACTCCGACAGCCACGGCGGTCATGACCGACGGGCTGAAGTCTGCGCACTCCGGTCCGGCGGTCGACCCAAGACCGCCAACGGTATCATGACCCTGCTTACCGCCGCGGTTTCTGGCGTTCGGGAACTGCCATGCGAACCATGGCGGTAGGCACTATCGGGGCCAGGGAATTCCTTCCCTGGCACTGATAGGGGTCTCCCCCACCCCCCACTGCCCCCCCGAGTCCTCCCCCCACACCCTCCACCCCCCTGCCACCCCCCAGAGGTGGTACGAACCCCTCCCCACCCCCACCCCGACATGCACATACACGCACCCCGACATGCACACACCCCCAACATGCACATATACACACCCCCTACACACACACATACACAACGGGGACACATACCCGCACACATACATGCCGACATGCGCACCCGCCGAACTACACACATTGCCCATAGGCACAGCAGCACTCCCCGCCCGCATGCACGCACTCACACACCCCCTCTACACACTCACACGCACACCCCCATGCACGCACACATCACACAACACCCCCCCACCCCCTCCCCTCACGGACGATCAACTTACCTTGTGCGTTGGTCCTCCGGGAGGTGACAGGAGCCATGGGGAGGTGACCGCCAACAGAAGACCGCCAACAGAAGACCGCCACACAGAAATGTGGGTCGTAATTCTGTGGGCGGTGTTCTGCTGGCGTGGCGGTGGAGGTTGACCAGTCTCCACTTTCCCGCCGACCGCCAGTGTGGCTGCTGGCGGTTTTTCCGGCGGAACGCTCCCAGCGGTCAGAATGCGCACAGCGGCATACCGCCGCGGTCGGCGGTCTTCACCGCGGCGGTAACTCGGCGGTCTTGCGAAAAGACCGCCAAGGTCAGAATGACCCCCAGATTGTGCTACTGGTGATCATTGAGCAACTAATATGCACAGTGGTGAAACACAAAGTCATTGGTCAAACACAATTAATAGCATCACAGGGACTACTGATTCTGGAGGTAGCAACTTGCACAGCAGCCCCTGGAGTGTGGCCTACATGGCGTCCGCTGGCAGTGGTGGTGGATGGAGGAACCTCCTGGGCCACCCTGCACTTTCTGACTGCTGCAGTGAGGAGGTGGATGGAGGAGTCTTCTGGGCAGCCTCTGCACTTTCTGATGGCTCATTCATCCACCACTGGATGCAGGAACAAGCCCACTGGTTCTGGAGGAGGCTCCATGGCCATTTCTCTGTCCAGTGGAGTGCAAGGCCACAGTCTCTCAGGTGGGTGACTATCCCACTGGTTCTGGATGGGGCAACATGCCTATTTCTCTGTCCTGGGGCGTGCAAGGCCACAGTCTCAGGTGGGTGACTACCCCATTGGTTCTGGAGGGGGCTCCATGCCATTTCTCTGCCCTGGGGGTGCAAGGCCACAGTCTCTCAGGTGGGTGACTACCCCACTGGTTCTGGAAGGGGCTCCATGCCCATTTCTCTGTTCTGGGAGTGCAATGCCCATTGCTGTGTCCAGGGGAGTGCGAGGTCACAGTCTCTCAGGAGGGGAAAAACCCCACTGGTTCAGGAGGTGGCAACTTTCACAGCAGCCCCTGGAGTGTGGCCTACATGGCATCCGCTGGCGGTGACAGCTGCAGTGTGGTGGTGGATGGAGGAGCCTCCTGGGTCACCTCAGCACTTTCTGATGGTTGCAGTGTGGTGGTGGATGGAGAAGCCTCCTGGGCCGCCTCTGACCTTTCTGACTGCTGCAGTGAGGTGGTGGATGGAGGAGTCTCCTGGGCCGCCTCTGCACTTTCTGATGGCTGCAGTGTGGGGGTGGATGGATGAGCCTTCTGGGCAGCCTCTGCACTTTCTGATAGCTGCAATTCATCAGCTGGCGGTGGGGGCCCGTGACAGCTGGTGGTGGTGGAGGTGTCACCCTGACAGCCTCTGCTGGAGTAGAGGGCTTTGTCTCCTCCAGTACATGCGGCATGGATACCTTACCCTTCCTGGCAGGGGTGGATGGGCTCTTCCCCTTCCTGCCTGGTGGTGCAGGCTCCTTCCCCTTCTTTCCTGGTGGTCTTTCCCCTTCTTTCCTGGTGGTGAAGGCTCCTTCCCCTTCTTGCCTGGTGGTGCTGGTTCCTTTCCCTTCTTTGATGGAGGTGTGGTATCCTTACGAGCACAAGTAGGTGGTGCTACCACTGTTTCCGTGGACTGTTTGGCTGAAGTGCTGGGCTGTGTCCTTGGTACCTTGCTCATATGGGCAGGATGGGGGAGTGGGAGGGAAAAGGTCAATTTGGGAAAGGAAAAGCTTTTTAGGGGCGTTGGGGCGGGAAGAGGGAGGAGTAATGGGAGTGGAGGTTGACGGAGTTGTTGTTGAAGGGGTATATCTGTTGGACTTGGGTGAAGATGCATGGGCTGTATGCTGATGTGAGGTGGATGGCTGTTGGGTGTGTGAGTGCTTGTGTTTGTGTCCTTTAGGAGGGGGACAGCCAGGGTGGGAGAGGACAGAGGGGACACATGCATGGCTGTTGCGGAGGTGTCTGCCAGTGAGGTGTGTGTGTGCTGCTTGGTGTGATGATGCTGGTAATGGATGCTTATGTAGTGCATGCAGGTGTGAGTGTGGACATGACTAGGAGGGAGAAGGTGGAGGAGAAGGAGGGGGAGACAGTGGAGGCAGTGGATGTTGTCATGTCTGCAACTGTATGGTGTTTGCATGAGTGCTTGTGGGATGAAGTGTGGTGCTTGCCTTTGCCTGTGACACTCTTGGGTGTTGTCTTGTGTGCATGCTCATCTGTATGTGTGACTGGGATGGGTTGGGGTTGAGGAGAATGGGACTGGGAAGTGGAAGTTGGAGGGGGGGTGGTAGAAACAGGGACAGTGGCTGCCATCAGAGAGGAGGCCAGAGTCTGAATCGATCTCTGTGGGGCATCAATCCACGGTGAATGCCCTCCAAGAATGCATTGCATTGCTGCATCTGGGATGCCAGCCCCTGGATGGCATTCACAATGGTTGACTGCACTACAGAGATGGCTCTCAGGAGGTCAATGGCCTCCTCACTCAGGGCATCAGGGCTCACTGGGCAGGGCCTGAGGTGTCTGGGGTGAAGGAGATGCCCACCCTCCTGGGTGAGCGGGCACAGGAAACTCGCTGAGGGTCTGCTCGGAGGGCGGTGATGGTACGGGGTGGCGGCTGTACCTGCAGCTGGGGTGGTCACAGATGTCTGCCACCAACAGGGAGCTCCCATCAGAGGAAGTATCTGAGTCAGTGTTGTCTCCTGCAGTCTCCACCGTGGTGCTCCCCTCGCCCTCCGCCCCACTGGTTCCATCTGTGTCTGTGGATTCTGTCTCCTGGGTCAAGTGGGATGCAGCTCCCTCTGTCGCCGGTGCCCATGCTCCTCTGCCAGATGATGCTAATGCACACAAGGACAGGATGACAATACAAGAAAGGGAGGAGAGAGACAAGGAAAACACTGGGTCAAAGACTGCACCAACACCACAGTTGGCATACACAGCACTGTTACACATAGTGAACAGGCTTAAGCACTATGCATTGCACTACGAGGGATATGGCTAGTCACTGAGGCAAGATGAGAACCATACCCCGCCAACTGCAACACTCCTGGGACCCACGATGCCCTGCCTGAAATGGACTGCTAACAAGCTAGATCACCTGTATTTGTCATACACCCATTACCCTTCAGATGACCCACGCTGCAATGTCTGGCTTGGCCTTAGCGGCATCCACTAACACACATCCCACACCCGGATGACCACCCCACCAGCCAAAATATGTATTGATACCCATTGTACTCACCCCATTGTGGATGTGTGATGCCCTCAAGCAGCCATCCAGCTCAGGGTAGGCCACCGCCAGTATGCAGGCTGTCAGGGGGTAAGAGTCCGACGGGCACCCTTTCCTCATTGGGAGGGCATCCCCAGGTGCCCAGCGTCTCAGGCCCTCCCACTGTTTCAGACAGTGGGTGTTCCACCTGCCATAGACCTCCAGGGTCCGCACGTCCTTGGCGATGGCACGCCATAATCCCTTCTTTTGAAGGGAGCTAACCTGCAGGGGCAATAGAGAAAGGAGAACACCATTAAACAAATAGCCCAGCCTGTCACACAAATGGCCCACCATACCCGTCCATCACCACTGGCACACACATAGGCCAGCGTACAACATGTACACCCCCAACAGTCAATACCCCCACCCACCCTTACAAATGCTTTCATACACATCTCTCCATGCATCCTTGCCACATGCATTGTGGCCAAAGTATACTCACCTGTTGGTCAGGAGGCCCATACAGCTGTCCGCACTGTGGTAGGACCCCATCCACCAGTCGCTCCAACTCCTCCGAAGTGAAGGCAGGGACCCTTTCCCTGGTCACAAGGGCCATGGTAGGTTCCAGACACAGGTCACAGCAGCACACGCAGTGTAGGTCTTCTCCTTTTAAAGGTCAGGAAACAAGTGAGGATTGAGATAGAAAATGGTGGTCACGTCCTCGGCGGTGTACACCGTCACCCCCGGCGTAAATCCCCAGTGTACTCCATAGGGCTCCATATTATACAATGAGGAATTGCAAGGCGGTGCAAGATCGCCTTCCACCACGACGCCCAACGTCGGAAGAGTTAGCTCACTTCCACCAGTCCCTACATACAGGACAGGCGGTCAACATTTCGGGGGGGGGTCAGGCATATCATCAATTTCTGCGTCACAGATTAGATTGGCACATACTTCGCCATTAACACTGCCCCAATACAAAAGTGCACCATGTGGACTGCTGTTGTGGTTTTGTTGTTCAAATTGTGACAGCCTACTCACTCTTGTGTCCCTTGGATACCTTCCGCTGCGGATTAATAGGAGGTGGAGACATACCCCTGTGTACAGACCCCTGGTGAACTTAGCTACACTGGAGGACAGCCACATTATACTCACCTATAGACTGGACAGGGCCACAATCACAGAGCTGTGTGCCCACTTGGAACCAGACCTAATCTCATCTATCCGTCATCCGACTGGGGTCCCCCTCTTGTGCAAGTGCTATCAGTGCTCCGTTTCCTGGCAACAGGTTCTTTCCAAGTGACAGTGGGCTTGGCAGTAGGAATGACACAGCCAATGTTCTCAATCGTGCTGGCAGGAGTGTTGTCTGCCTTGGTAAAACACATGTGCAGCTACATAGCTTTCCCCCAGGTGGAAGATTTGTCCACTGTGAAGGCCGGATTATATGCAATGGGACATAGCCCCAATATTATTGGGGCGATTGAAGGGAAAACATATTGCGTTTGTCCCCCGCCATAATGAACAGGTGTACAGGAATCGTAAGAGTTTCCACTCCATGAATGTGCAGATGGTGTGCCTGACGGACCAGTACATCTCTCACGTCAATGCTAAGTATCCTGGGTCGGTGCATGATGCCTTTGTCCTGAGGAATAGCAGCATTCCAAATGTGATGGCCCAACTACAGAGGCACAGGGTATGGCTAATAGGAGAGCCTTGGTCCCCACCCACTGTATGTTACTGTATGGCTGTGGTGTTAACCTCATAGGATAGTGTATGGCTAAATGTTATCCCTCAATACCTGCAGATGACTCTGGCTACCCAAACCTATCATGGCTGCTGACTCTGTGAGGAATGCCAGGACAAGGGCTGAAGAATGTTTTAATGAGAGACATGGGCGAACCAGGTGGATCATCGAAAGGACCTTCGGCCTTCTGAAGGCCAGGTTCAGGTGCCTCCATCTGACAGGTGGATCCCTGTGCTACTTACCCGAGAAGGTCTACCAGATAGTAGTGGCATGCTGCATGTTGCATTACCTGGCCCTCAGGCGCCATGTACCTTTTCTGCAGGAGGAGGAGACAGGAGATGCACCTGTGGCAGCAGTAGACCCTGATGAAAGTGAGGATGAAGAGGCTGAAGATGAGGATGAGGACAACAGAACCACAGCTATTGATCAGTTCTTCCATTGACACACAGGTGAGACAGTGCAACTTCTCACACTGTGTGGCTGTGACATGATGGCATTAACTACCTTTTACCTTTACTTACTATCACCTATGGTTTATCATTTTACAGATGTTGGTGCTATGACAACTGTGTACTGATGTGCTGACTAGAGCCAGGTACAGGTACAGGTCATTATTTATGTGCCCTCACAATGTACAGTTCATTTGCAATGGATGTAACTGTTTCCATAAATACTCTTTTTCAAAACATAGCATACAAGTATTCGAGTTCTGTTCCAGGGTGTTTATTTTAGTGCTAATCAATTGAGGGAAACGTGCAATGGTATGGGGTGATGATGGAGGAAAGTCCAGGGTATTGTTCCAGTCTGTTTGTAGCACAGGTGCAGTGTCCAAGGGGCCATAGGAAGGGGAGCAACGGCAGTTCAAGGTGGACAGGGTGACTGAGTGGGACACAAGGGGGACAATCAGGTGAGTCTCATTTCCTGGCTGTGGTCTTGACAAGTGTCTCTGGCTTCTGTCGGGGTCGCAGGGAACGTTTACGGGGTGGTTCACCTTCTGCAGGGGGAGGGGCGCTGGTGGCCTGTGCAGGGCCTCCTGCCCACCAGCGGCAGCGGAAGTGGAGGGCTGGTCAATGGACTGTCTAGTGGTAGGGGCCCACTGCTGTGCTATTGCTTCCCTCATCATGTTGGCCATGTCTGCCAGCACCCCTGCTATGGAGATCAGGGTGTTGTTAATGGCCTGCATGTCTTCGCTGATCCTCTGATACTGTCCCTCCTGCAGCCTCCTGTTCTGCATGTTGTCAAGGATCTGGCCCATTGTATCCTGGGAATGTTGGTAGGCTCCCAGGATCTTGGAGAGTGCCTCCTGGAGGGTCAGTTCCCTGGTCCTGTCCTCCCCCTGTCGCACAGCAGTCCTCCCAGTGACCCTGTTGGTCTGTGCCTCTGTCCCCTGAACAGTGTGCCCACTGCCACTGACCCCAGGTCCCTGATTGTCTTGAGGGCAAGGTGTGGACTGGGGTCCCTGTACAGGTGGGCACACTGCTGATTGAAGTGTCCTGGGGACTGAGGTGTGGGTACGCTGGGTGGGTGCTGTGGTGTTGGATCCTGATGGGGGAGGTTCTGTGGTGGTCTGTGAGTGGGCTTGGGTAACCAACCGGCTCTCCAGTAGTCCCTGATGAGCCAGGTAGGTCATCCAGATCCAGAAGTCCAGAGTTACTGTCATCACTGGGGGCATCTTCTGTTGGGGGACTGGATAGTCGTGGCACCTCCTCTCCACTGGCATTGGCTGGGGTGCCTGTGTGGATGTAGGTGATGTATTATGCTTCATGTGTATGGCATTTGAATATCCCTGGCTTCCCCTCTATCATTGGTGTTGCCATGGCACCTTTTGCTTGTGTATGGTGATGTATTGTGGGAATGTTAGTTACCCTATGCTGTGCATGCTATAGTGATGGGTGTACGTGCAGGGCTGGGAGGGGTGTCCATGCATTGGGATAGCATTGAGGGTTTGGTGTTGGGGTTAGTCAAATGTGTAAGTGCAGTGTGTAGGATGTAGTGGAGTGATGGGAGTGAGGGTGAGGGTGTGAGATGGCATGCAGGTAAGTGGGCGATAAGTAGTAAATGTTGACTTACCAGTTTCCAGTCCTCTGCCTACTCCAGCGAGTCCCTCAGGATGCAGTATTGCCAGTATTTGCTCCTCCCATGCTGTGAGCTGTGGGGGAGGAGGTGGGGGTCCACCGCCAGTCCTCTGTATGTGAGCTGGTGCCTTGCTGCTATGGAATGTACCTTCTCCCAAAGGTCATTCCACCTCTTCCTGATGTCATCCCTTTGTTCGTGGGTGCTGTCCCACGGCATTCACCCTGTCCACGATTCTCCGCCATAGCTCCATCTTCCTTGCAATGGATATCTGCTGTATCTGTGCTCCAAACAGCTGTGGCTCTACCCTGACAACTTTCTCCACCATGACCTTTAACTTTTCCTCAGTGAAACAGGGGTTCCTTTGTGGTACCATGGGTGTTGTATGGTGTGTTTTGGTGAAAGTGTGTTTAGTAATGTGGTGGGGTGTGTGAGGGATGTATGGGTGTAAGTGGTGTGTGTCTAGTTGTCTAAGTGGGCTTGGTGTCAGTCTGGTGGCTATGCTTTGTAATCATAAAGGGTTTTGGTTATTGTGGGTGGGTGTTTTATAGTGGTGTGGGTGTGGTGTGTGTATACTGTAGGTGTCAGGTCTGTGTTTTGTAGGTGTCAGGTCTGTGTTTTTGGTGTTGGCCAATGTGGTGTTGTTTTGTATGTGGGTGTCTATTCTGACCGTGGCGGTATGTACCGCCAATGGTTTACCGCCGTTGAATGTCCACTGTGGTGATTCGTGGGTCATAATGTGGTGGTCGTTGTTTTTTTGGCGTAACGGTATGGGTTTTGAGACCACCACTTTATCACTGACCTTTGGTCTGGCAGATTTGTGTATGTGGCTGTGTTCTGTCTGGTTGGTGTGTGTGTCATATTATGGTGAACAGATATTCGCCACCGCGGTGGGATGTTGGCACCCGTCAGCGTGGTGGTAGGTGGCATTTACTGCCAATGTCATAGTGAGGGCCTAAATCTTTTACCAGGCCTACACCTTCCTTTTAATACATATGTCACCTGTAATAGAGGCCCTAAACAACTATAGGGCAGGGTGCATTGTATTTAAAAATGGTGGAGATGTACTTTTAAGTTTTACATGTTCTGGTAGTGAAAAACCTCTAAATGTGTTTTTCAATACTATGAGGCCTACCTCTCCCAGAGGATAACACTGGGTTACCTTATTACATTTCATAAGTGCTAACTTTTCAATTGAGAACATGTAAAGATCAAGCTTGGTCTCAAAAGAATTGTAATTTAACATCCTCCTTAATAGTAAAGTTGAATTTTAAGTCACAATTCTGAAAATGACACTTTTAGAAAGTTGGCATTTTCTTGACCTAACCATTTTCTGCCTGAAGCCTAGGTCACATGACTGTGATAAGCATGGCAGTTGGTCTTCGTGTATTCCTCCCAGATAGTGAGAAAAAGGGAGACTGGGTGTTTGCAGGTTGGGCCATCCCACCAGGATGAATGGGGTGGAGCTGTTCAATGGCCCAATTACATTTCAAAGAGATTCCTCCAGCAAGACCACTAAAAACATGACTTTGGGGACAGGAGCCTATGATATTCATAGCGAAGTCTGGGCAAAATTATAATTTTAATCACTGGGCCCAGCAATTTTTTTTAAGGGTTTTCTTGTTGTGTAAGTCTATTTCTGTAGAAGATCCTTGAAGTTCATATTTTTAATTATGTACCTATTTGGGGTAATAAAGATCCCATGTATATAACTTCACATGCTCTCCACCTAAATGGTACTTTCTGTTCCATCCTCCTGCTCTTTGAGGGGTTACTGTCAGGTTTAAAATGTTAAATGTATAACCCCCACATAGACACACTTAGAGGGTTATTTGGTGTTTGGCAAGCAGTCCGACATCCTGTCATAGAGATCTCCACTTGTCTGTAGCAGATCTCTGTGCCTTCAGACAAGCCTCTGAAAGCACTTCATTTGTTAAGAAGCTGCCAGTCAGCAAACTTATTTGTTTTTTTAAAACAAACTCCTAGAGCTGTAATTTGCTTTTGAAAAATAAAACAAATAATGACCCTGAGACCCTGGGTGTTTTCCCGCAGTGCCTAGCTGTCATTTTATTTTTTTTCTGTTTGGGAGCACCAAGCTTTTTCTATACAGCAGAATAACTAGGGAGGATGGTCTGGGGTACTTAAACAGGAGACCCGTTGTCTGTGAGGTTTTTTGTCTAAAGTTTCTGCGGGAGGAGGTAGTAAGGGCTCCACCAGCAGAAACATTAAAATTTACCTGATTCTAAATAGAGCGAGTGAACCAACAGTTTGTTAGAAAAGGTAAACCACTGCTTTTGTGACAGAGTACCCGGTCTATCAAACTCTAAATAACACTCCTAGGGCCAGATGTAGCAAAGGTTTTTACCCATTCTGGGTCTATGGGAAAAAGTGTTCGTACATATGGCCCCTAGTCTTATTATCTTTGAGAGCATCACTATGTGATCTGAGTTTCATTATTTGCTTAGAAGCAGAGGACTCAAGGGCCTTTGGGGACACAAATATATCATCTACATTAGGAGCCTAAAAGTGTCCCTTTCCAGCTAAATACTCTGTTTGAGAAGATTGTCTCATTTTATTTTTTGAATACGTTTATTGGGTTTCACAATTAGGCAACCACAACCTGTGACAAAGAGAGGCAGATGAATACGATGCCAAGCAGGAGATAAAGAGAATATGATTGTACTCTTGTGTTAAGCAATTCAACTGGGGTATTGAGTTTGTAAGAGTGTCAATGATTAGTAGCGTCAACATCATACTTCTGAGCAAGAATAAAAGTAACACATCACTAATGCACAACTGGGGAGAGGCAATGAACTGGGGCAAGAGGTGGGCAAGCAGGGAAGGCCAAGTGGTACATACAAGAAGAGAAGTGTAAGGTAGATGGGACGGTGAAGGCAAGTGGGCAGGCCAAGGATAGTCGTGATAACTGTGTGGATGAGGGCGAAAGAGTGGGTGGGAGGATAATGGTGGGGAATCCCACTGCCATGGGAAGAGTCGTGATGCACCTGGAGGGGGTGTGACGTGGTCATAAGGGAAGATCATGGGTTGTTACCTCCTGTTGGAAGGGCATGAGAAGGGTGGACCATTGAGAGGAGATGGGTCATCTGCGAAGGTGGCGCACCTCCACGTACCAAAGGGCAGCCTCCTCCCTGCTTTCCATTTGCATACCGCTCCATGCCATACAGCCACTGGGGGGCTGTCGGGAGCACCAATGAAGTGTGAGTGTGAGTGTGCGTTTAGCAAGCAGGAGGGCCAGGGCTGCAAAGCTAATGCGTCATTTTTTGCTTCCTGTGCTTATAGATCCCTAGGGAACATGTCTCCAATGTGTTGATATCGGGCAGCTCAGTGACCTCATGGAGGGTGGTGTGATCAGAGTGCCAGTAGCTTTGCAAAGTGGGACAAGCTTACAACATGTGTCAAATCAGCACCTGAGTTATGGCAGCGGGGCAGCCAATCTGCACCCTGGGAAAGCAGAGATTTATTTGGGCTGGGGTTAAATATGCCCTGCATAGTTTGAAGAATTGTCTGGTTTTAATCTGGAAATCAGGAAACCAGTCCAGGAAATTTAAGTGCCTTATAACACTCCTTATCATGTTACACCCTTCCAAAATCGTCCTCGCATTTGTGCCGTAATGCAGTGACTGTGGTGACTGACAGGTCACAGATGGCTTTATATAGCCATGTGATAAGGTGGCAGTAGTCTCCCATTTCAAGGATGGTCTGTAGGACAGGGTGCATGGTGGATTCTCTCTCTCCAAGACACCCCAGAGGGTTTGGCAAGTGAGGCTAAGTTGTCTGTGTAGATGGAATTGTCTGGGGGAGGCTGCACTCCTCCAATTGGCTAATGGGAAGGAAATGATCATCAGGGAAGAGGTCGCCCAGTATTAGCACCAAGTGGTCAGTACAGGCCCTCAGGTCACCAGTAGTGTAGAACCCAGAGGTATGAGAGAGGCCGATTAAGGGCATGATTGGGATGTACAGCGTAATTACGTGGGAGAAACGATGTACCCAGGCCATACTGGTCCGAACCACTACCACCTGTAAAGGCCAAGTAGAGGGGATCGGAACCTTCAGAAGAAGAAAACCCTGGATTCGGGAAACTGACAGGGGTCCCTGTTCAGTGCAGGCTTTGCCTAGGAAGCGTCCGGCAGGACAGCCATTGGAGTTGTGCCACCAGAAAGTATGCCTCAAAGGAGGGAGTGCCTCGGTCTCCTAAGGCCACTGGTAACTGCAGTTAGGCGAGGGCAACTCTGCAGCGTTTGGAGCCCCATATATGTGCGTGCAGAGAAGAGTGATGATTTCCTTGAAGAAGGAGCATGAGGGAATGATTGGGAGATTTGTGAAGTAATACAGGAGGTGGGGCAAGATGATCATCTTCACCAGGGCAATTTTGCCTATCAGAGCCAGGGAAAGATTTTGTCTAGTGAAGGAGGAAGCCAGCATCTAAGGCGAAATTGGTTAGGGTAGTGTGGATTGGCGTGAGGTCAGTAGCTACATCATGCAGGTAGAGCAACCGGTCGTCTATGTATAAGGACACTGCATGCATCCTGTCCACGAGTGATATCCCCACTCTTGGCCCTCTCTGCATAGGCGTATATCAAGATGTTTCCATTGCAAGCTCAAAGAGTAGCAGGGAGAGGGGGCATTCCTGGTGTGTGCCGAGGCTGACATGGAAGGTGGCCGAGATAAACTTTCCCAGGCAAACTCGAAAGGTCGGTTTAAAGTACAGTAGTCAAGTGTAGGCTAGCAGCCTAGGCCCAATACCAATTTGTGCGAGTACTGTGAAAAGAGAGTGCCACATAAAGTCAAATGCCTTCTCTAGATCAAAGATAAGGCAGGTCGATCAAGAGAACTGGCCTATAATCCGGTCCTGGACATGAAAAAGACAATAGATATTCTGGGAAGTGCTACGGCCTGGAACAAAGCAGTTCTGATCTACGTGGACGAGCTTGGGGAGAATTTGGGCATATCTATCTGCAAGAATCTTGCCCAAGATCTTTTAGTCGGCCCTAAGGACAGCTGTAGGTCTGTAGGATATTAGCTGTGTGGAGTCCCTAGACTAAGAGGGATCCTGGAGTGAAGGAAGAAGCTCGCCTGACTTAATGCAGCTTCATACATTTTTGTAAAGTGAGGTGTCAGGGTGGATGAGAAGGTCCTGTAATATTTGAGTGGCAGGACATCCAGGCCTGGTGTTTTTTTGCCGGGCCAGCGCGCGCATCGCCTGTGCTACATCAGTTGATGTTATTGCAGTGTTCAGGGAGTGTATAGTGAGGGCTGAGATGCCTGGGAGAGGTACATTTGCCAGAAAGGCTATGGAAAGATCCACTGAAGCATCTAATGGGGTCTGGTAAAAGGAGGAGTAATAATCATAAAAGGCCTGCAAGATGTTGTTTTGCATGCGGACGGCAGCGCCGGTAAGAGTAATCACTTTGGTGATGAGGCGGGCTGGGGATTCCTGCCTGATCTGCCTGGCCAAGAGTCTGCCGGATGTATCATCCTCTCTCTGAACTTGGCTGCAAGGGCTGTAAAGTTATAGCAGTGAAGGTGGTCTAAAAGGGCTACACAGGGCGTTTTTGCTTTTGCTAAACGAGAGTGCAGGGTGGGATCATCGCCCGCCCACTTCCTCAGTTTAGCCAAGATTTCCTCAGTGGCCACAATGTCTCTGTACAGGGTCCTACCTGTTGAATACAGATCCCTCTCCTTACCACTTTATAGTCTTCCCACTCCAGCACCCTGTTGGAGGCCGTGTTATGATTTTTGGAGAAGTAATGGCAAATATGGTCTCCCTATTCCACACAAAACACCGGGTTCTCCAGGCAATCATGCAGAAGTTTCCATGTGAGAGATGGAGGATGTGGGGGTACCCAGCTAAGTTCCAGGACGCAGGTATTTTGATCTTAGATGACGTGACCCAAATAATTCAAGTGTTGGATGAGGGGCACAAGGAAGGGGGGAACAGGGGAAACAGTTGAGTCATACATGGAGGTTATGGGCTAGGGTAATGTAGAATGGGTGACGTCTCCCTAGAATGAGACCACTCAATGATATCTCCCAGATCGAGTGGTGTAGACTGTAGTGGGCCATCTGTCAGGGTAAGGTATGTAGGGGAAAAGGAAGGATGTGGAAGTGCTGGGTGGTTAAAACTTATGGGAAAACTGGAAAAACAACTTACAGAGCCCACTACAACAGGTAATACCCAAACCGTACATTACTTTAGTGTAACAAGGGGTTGCGGCCAGTGTCAGAGTTAGAGAGTGGAGTCAACATGCCCTGTAATGCTATGGGAGAGCAATGGTGGGCCTGGCATGAACAGGGCCCCATCCCGTTCGGGGTGTAAGGGGGGAGGTGTAGATGATAAGGGGGCCCGTGGGGTGGTTTATGATAACGGCCATTAGGAGGGCGCAGACCTGCTACATCATAAAATAACAATAAACAACATATAAAGCAACTAGTGAATATACAGACGTAAAGCTCCTCCCAAAGGGGCAGGAAGAAATCATTCAGATGAGACTGTCTGCGGTCTGAGGGGGTCACCAATAGAGGCGTCTGTAAGTCTATGTTGGAATCCCTGGAGGAGATGGAGTCGTTATCTGAAGAGAAGATGTGTGGGCCTCACTCATCGTCTGTGGCTCCGGGAGCAGTGCCGAGATGAACTGCAGCTTGTAGAGCTCACTGCGGTCCTTGATGATCTACTCCGGTCTGGGGGTTTCACTGTGGAGGAATGGTGGGCCAATTTCTTATGCACTTTGGCCCGGCAGGACCGATGAAGTCCAGGGGTCCCGGGAGAGCATGGGTGGTCCTGACAAGTGTCCACCACTGTGTTTTTCTGCCCAGTCCCAAGCGTCTTTGGGGTCTGTAAAGAACGTGGAAATTCCTTTCATCATGATCTTAAGGCAGGCTGGGAACAACAGTAAGTATTGAATCCTTTGTTGTAGGAGGCAACACTTGACCTCGAGGAATAAGGAATGCTGCAGTTGGACCCGCCGGGTGCACTCTGGAAATAGTGTAATTGTCTTGTCCTCCACCCGAAGTGGGGTGACCTGATGGGCAGCCCGCAATAGAGCATTACGATCTTTGTAGTGGAAAAGCTCTGCCAACATAGGTCAGGGTAGGGCGTTGGGCGTGGACAAGATGCTCCCTTTCCAAGGAGAAGAGCAGATGGAGAGGTGAAAGTCTTGAACCAGGTTTCCAAATAAGCAATGAGGTCTTGGCCCTCAATTCCCCCCAGCAGCACCAGGATTCGGACATTGTTCCTCGCTGACCAGCCCAATGCATCCTCCACCCTATCCTCAAGATGTCACATGCATTCCTGTAAGCTGCATATTGCTGCCTGATTGTTGTTGTAGGAGGCTGGCCTGGCTTATAGTGGGTACCTTGTGGTACTTAAACCTTGTGCCAGGTCCAGTTATCCCTTATTAGTAGATTAGTAGTGTTCTAGCAGCTTAGGCTGATAGAGGTAGCTATAGCAGAGCAGCTTAGGCTGATCTAGGAGACATGCAAAGCTCCTACTATACCATTTATATCATATAGCACTATATCATAAGAAACACAATACTCAGAGTTACTAAAAATAAAGATACTTTATTTTAGTGGCAATAAGCCACAAGTATCTCTGAGGATATACTTCCTTAGGAGGTAAGTAAAATACACAAAATATACACACAAACCAAAATCAGGTAAGTAAACAGTTAGAAAAATAGTGCAAACACTATAGAACACAATAGGATGCAATAGGCCTAGGGGCAACACAAACCATATACTCCAAAAGTGGAATGCGAACCACGAATGGACCCCAGGCCTAGTGTAGTGTGTAGAGGTAGTGTAAGAAAACACTAAGGGTGTCCAAGATACCCCCCAAGACCCTGAAAAGTAGGAGTAAAGTTACTCTACTACCCCAGAAAGACAGTAAAGTCGAGATAGGGGATTCTGCAAAGGCAACAACTGACTGCAAAGCACTGAAGACGGATTCCTGGACCTGAGGACCTGTAAAGGAAGGGGACCAAGTCCAAGAGTCATGCAAGTGTCCAGGGGGGACAGGAGCCCACTAAACCCCGGATGAAGGTGCGAAAGGGCTGCCTCCGGGTGGAAGAAGCTGAAGATTCTGCAACGACGGAAGGTGCTAGGAACTTTTCCTTTGGTCAGAAGATGTCCCACGGCATGCTGGAGGATGCAGAGTTGTTTCCACGCAGAAAGACCGGAAACAAGCCTTGCTAGCTGCAAGAGTTGTGGTTGAAGATAATGGGTGCTGCCCGGGCCCAGGAAGGACCAGGAGGTTGCCCCCTTGGAGGAGATAGAGGGGGTGCACAGCAATAGAGAGAGTCCATGCAGAAGCAGGCAGCACCCGCAGAAGTACTTGAACAGGGGTTCAAGAAATCTGAGCACGGCGGTAGTCTCAACACAACAAAAGAGGATCCCACGAAGCCGGTGGTCAACTCAGGAAGTTGAGCAATGCAGGACGGAGTGCTGGGGACCTGGGCTGTGCTGTGCATTAAGAAATCCTTGCAAAAGTGCACAGAAGCCAGAGCAGCTGCAGATCACGCAGTACACAAGATTACTGTCTGGCGTGGGGAGGCAAGGACTTACCTCCACCAAATTTGGACAGAAGGACCAATGGATTGTCGGGGTCACTTGGATCCAGCTCCTGTGTTCCAGGGACCACACTCTTCAAGATGAGAGGGGAGCCAGAGGACCGGTGATGCAGAAGTTTGGTGCCTGCAGTAGCAGGGGGAAGATTCCGTCGACCCACAGGAGATTTCTTCTTGGCTTCCAGTGCAAGGTGAAGGCAGACAGCCCTCAGAGCATGCACCACCAGGAAACAGTCGAGAAAGCCTGCAGGATTAGGTGCTACAATGTTGCTGGTAGTCTTCTTGCTACTTTGTTGCGGTTTTGCAGGCGTCCTGGAGCAGTCAGCGGTCGATCCTTGGCAGAAGTCAAAGAGGGAGATGCAGAGGAACTCTGGTGAGCTCTTGCATACGTTATCTGAAGAGGAACCCACAGGAGAGACCTTAAATAGCCCTCAGAGGAGGATTGTCTACCTAACCAGGTAAGAGCCTATCAGGAGGGGTCTCTGGCGTCACCTGCTGGCACTGGCCACTCAGAGGCCTCCATTGTGCCCCCACACCTCTGCATTAAAGATGGCAGAGGTCTGGGACACACTGGAGGAGCTCTGGGCACCACCCCTGGGGTGGTGATGGACAGGGGAGTGGTCACTCCCCTTTCCTTTGCCAGTTTCGCACCAGTGCAGGGGCTGGGGGATCCCTGAACTGGTGTAGACTGGTTTATGCAAGGAGGGCACCATCTGTGCCATTCAAAGCATTCCCTTGAGACCAGGAGAGGCTACTCCTCTCAGGCCCTTAACACCTATTTCCAGAGGGAGAGGGTGTAACACCCTCTCTCAGAGGAAATCCTTTGTTCTGCCTTCCTGGGACTGGGCTGCCCAGACCCCAGGAGGGCAGAAACCTGTCTGAGGGTTGGTAGCAGCGGCAGCTGCAGAGAAAACCCAAGAGATTCAGTTTGGCAGTACCCAGGGTCCATGCTGGAGCCCCGGGGATGCATGGGATTGGCACCCCAATACCAGATTGGCTATATGTAGTGCAAGTGTGTAATGGTGTCCCCGCACTTACAAAGTCTGGGGAAATTGCCCTGAACAATGTGGGGGCACCTTGGCTAGTGCCAGGGTGCCCTCACACTTAGTAACTTTGCACCTAACCTTCACCAAGTGAGGGCTAGACATATAGGTGACCTATAAGTTACTTAAGTGCAGTGTAAAATGGCTGTGAAATAACGTGGATGTTATTTCACTCAGGCTGCAGTGGCAGTCCAGTGTAAGAATTGTCTGAGCTCTCTATGGGTGGCAAAAGAAATGCTGCAGCCCATAGGGATCTCCTGGAACCCCAATACCCTGGGTACCTAGGTACCACATACTAGGGAATTATAAGGGTGTTCCAGTGTGCCAATCAGAATTGGTGAAAATGGTCACTAGCCTGCAGTGACAATTTTAAAAGCAGAGAGAGCATAAACACTGAGGTTCTGGTTAGCAGAGCCTCAGTGATACAGTTAGGCACCACACAGGGAACACATACACGCCACAAACTATGAGCACTGGGGTCCTGGCTAGCAGGATCCCAGTGACACAGACAAAATCAAACTGACACACAAGTAAAAATGGGGATAACATGCCAGGCAAGATGGTACTTTCCTACAGTCGTCAGCCAGGGGTTAAAGAACAGCTAAGGTCTTTTCACAGGCTACCACTTTGTCCACAAGCTTGCAATGGTCACCTCGGAGGAAACCAGATTTGGAGGTTAGGGTCTGGATTTCATGGAAACTCTAGAATGTTCAATAGCAGCAAATACCTTGTCCAGTTTGTCTGACATGGAAAGTTGTGAGGTGGCATCTAGCATGGGTGTATCCAGAATGGTTGAGATGGGGGACCACTGTTGTTGGCTGTTGTGTGCATGTCACAGAGTGAAGCCATCTCATGGCGCTTGGTGTTTCAGGGCCTGATGGTAATTGTGTGGAGTGGTCCCTGGACTGTCTGAGGCTGGCAGTGCAGTGGGAGGTGAATGGGTGGCGAGGGGTGGAGGGAACTCCACGAAGTATGTTTTAGTGGCATGAGGTGAACCCGTAAAAAGTTTCCCGGATCTGGTCTGCCAGGTGCGATGTTGTAGGAGTCCCCTACATCCCCCAAAGGGGCTCTGGCAGCAGAGTCATTCAGAGCAGGGTCTCGCCTGGTATGCCTCCAGAAGCAGTGTCCAAGATGTTGTAGGGGCCAGAGAGTCCAGTCCAGGCCTGATATCACGATGGCAGCATCACCGTCTCCCAAATCATGTAGAGTGGCCTGTGTGCAAGCTCGCCAGGAGCAACCAACCTCTGCACACCCCAATCGGAGTGCTGGAGCAGGGGGTGAAGTAGGACCAGTCCAAGTGAGAGCGCATTCAAACCGCCAAGGGCCCAAAGCCTGGGGTTATGGCTGGTTCTACCCCAGCTCCTGTTGGGGTATCACACAAGTTGAGAGCTAGTGAGTAGACTGGGGTCCCGTTAACAGTTGCCACCCTCTGGAAGGGCCCACCATCAATCCTCGGGGAAGTGGATGCTGTGGTAGGATGGATTGCATGCACCTGAGTTTATAGTCGATCTCAGCGGGGGCCCCCTGTGAGTGATGTGGGCCAGGTTTCAGGCATTGGGCAGGTAGTGACAATAGCTGTGCTGAGGGGGGCGCTTGCCTACCACGGCAGCATTAGCGAAGTAGTTCCCAAAAGTGTCCAAAAGTGGGCAAACAACCAAGGGGTGCTCCAGTGCGGGCGAGAGAGTGAGGGGGCCCCAAGGGAACAGTGCAAGCCAGCGCCGCTCAACTTCATGGTATTGTGTGCTTGAAGTCCTCCGAGGTCTGCTCTGCTCAAAGTTTGCAGTAGATAGGTGTGTTGTATTCCAGGTGGCAGCGAAGGCAGGTGGGAAGCAACGCAATGCCAAGCTCCACATCAAGCCTCTCCCGTGAGGACCGGGTCCCTCAGAGAAACTTGTGTTACTGAGTATGGGCCCCCACTCTGTCACTTGGGGCCCACCATGTCAGTCTCCCTGGCGGGTGCTGGAGTCCAGTCATCTGCATATCCTGGATGGTTACGAGGCGACCCAGGGAGCCATGTGGGTGCCTGCATGGGGCAGTGAGGCCGACGTCATGGCCTGCTCAGCCGGACCCAGTTCAGGCGGTCCGCCATGCAGATGAGGGCCAGCTGCAGATTTGTGGGGGTCAGGAAGGCAGTGGGCTATGATGTAGAGGCTCTGGGCAGCCCTGGCGGCTTGAGGTCCCCAGTCAGGATGCTGGCCGGTTGTGCAGGCTGAGTGACGGAGCGCTAACAATGTTCGTCTGCCATCTTGGCCGGCCTGGCCACGCCCCCTTGAGAAGACTCTCTCATACTTGCTGAGTCGGGGTTTCTGGGACAGGGTAAAAAGTAGTGGCAACAGCATACATTCTTTTCTTGTGCCTTATTTCATGAGGACACTTTTGATGAAGTTACTAGCCAGCAGATACATAAAAAATCCAATACAAATATATGTAGCATGCCATCTAGAAAATTCAAGAACACCCTGTCAAATTCCTTTCAGTAGCAACAAACCTTCTTTTTGTTTGTGCTTTGACACATCTACCAGATGCAGCACCTTCTTGAGCTTGCCACCCAGCTGGCCAACAAACTATCAGCGGTTCCGAACACTTTGGCATACATGTTCAACAATGATACTGGCCTATGTGAATCATAGCTACGGTCTTTGGGAGACTTTTATGTTGATTTCATGTTACATATAAAAGTATAATCATGTATGATGTTTTAGGGTTCTATTACGTGCACACTTAGATAAAATAGTCTCCAACTTTATCCATTGTAATTGCAATTCTAATTGCATTTATATAGTGAACACTACTCTGAGGTGTCGACACACTTTGTGGCGTGTGGCATGCTACTCTAGAATCTAACATTATTGGTTGTAGAGTAGAATAGTAGTTGTTATTCGGTTACATTTGTGCTCTTCACTACCAGTTTTGTGACTAGAAGATGATTAGAAGAGTTTAGGGGGGAATCATTCATGGGTAAAGGTTAGGGTGTGCCCATTGCTAGTTGGAGGAGTAAACATATTAAGGGGAGCTTGAAATGTAGTTATGAGAGACCATGAAAGTCCTGAGGTTGTGGAAGGATTCTCAGTCTCATAAAGCTTTATTTGATTTAACCAATAAACTGTAAAAGCACAGAATCAACAATTCATCATTACATAAAACTATAAAACACAGTTTAAAAATAAGTAGGATTCATTAAAACCTCCCTGTATCAACCAATACAATAAAAATAACACAGATGTATAAGTGCCTACGGAAGTGACATCCCAAAATAAGACTAATCTGGTGATAGACCTGTAAACTCTTGCCATGGTTACCTATGTACCTTTAGTCTTCAGTTGGAAAATGGGTTATTGGTAGGGCAGGTAGGTACCTACACCTAGCAACAAGCCACTAACCTCCACATAGGTACAGTTAGGTCTCAGTAAATTAATCCCAGCTCAACCCTTGGTAGCTTGGCAACGAGCGTCAAGGCTTAACTTAGGAGACAAAGTGTAAAGCATTCAAATATCACAAAACAGTAATTAAATAAAACACAGGAAACAGTTTAAAAATCCAAAACCAATTTATAAAAATAGTTTATATTTTTATCTTTAAAATGACACAAAAACGATTAAAATCGGTTCAGGGGAACCGGAGATATGAATTTTTAAAGAATTATTACTTTTCTAGCGCTTAGAAACAAAAAGCGCCAATCGGGTCATCTGGTTGCACCTCGACCGGGGCAAAGTCAAACTTTCAGGCCGACCGCGATGGAGCCCTGCTCGGCTACAGGTCGCGGGAGGCCTCAGTTAAAAAGTTACCTTCTGACTTAGGGGGTGATTCTAACCCTGGCGGTCGGTGTTAAAGCGGCGGCCAACCCGCCAACAGGCTGGCGGTAAAAAATATGGAATTCTGACCCTGGCGGGAACCGCCAACACAGACAGCCACTTTAACACTCCGCCCGCCACGGCGGTACAAACAAACAGCGCGGCGGTCACCGCCAACAGCCAAGCGGCAGACAATGTACCGCCCACCCTATCACAACTCACCAATCCGCCACCTTTTCCGGGGCGGGAGCACCGCCGATAAAAACACGGCGGAAACAGACTACGAACGGGAAAACGCTCACCACTACGCACTCCAGGAGGAAGGAGGACAGCATGGAACCCGAATTAAACATCCTACCTGCTCTCGTCTACCTTCTCATCTACCACGAGTACGAAGTCCGGCGCAGACGACAACGGTTAGTACTGCACCTACGACACACGGGAGGGGGGAGGACGAAAGGTTACGGGCACACACATATGCGACCCCCCACCCCCAACTATGTACACACCAATGCAGAGCAACAAGTCACAGTGACACCACCCAAACACCCCAGAAAAATTCTAGGACATAATCAAATTTGGAATAAATATTTATGTACCAAAAAGGTCCTGAAAAATATCGTACAACCATGAAAGATATTCACAAGAAAACAAATGACATACACATCAGTGTATAACTGAAGTTACAAGTCCTGCACATCCTACGAATTCATCATGTCCGTGGGGCAAAGTTTTGAGAAACAAGGGCAAAGCCCACACAGGAGACCTGAGTCCTTTGGAGAGAACACTGCAGGGGCATCAGATGTAAAAACTACAGGCACCTCAGGGGGAAGGGAAGGGGGAGGCACCACAGCCACATGAGTCCACGACGCCAGATCCACGAGGAGCCACCATGCCCACTGTACCATCCTGGGGAGTGCAAAGCCACAGTCTCTCAATGTCTCTACAGTGGGTGGGCTGCCCACTGTACCATCCTGGGGAGTGCAAAGCCACAGTCTCTCAATGTCTCTACAGTGGGTGGGCTGCCCACTGTACCATCCTGGGGAGTGCAAAGCCACAGTCTCTCAATGTCTCTACAGTGGGTGGGCTGCCCACTGAACCATCCTGGGGAGTGCAAAGCCACAGTCCATCAGGTGGATGACAGTCTCCACTGGTCAAGGAGGAGGCATGGTGGGCACAGTGAATCATAAACAGTGATTGAGACGGCGGTGCCCAGCGGAGCGGTGCTTGAGAAGAAGGGCCCAGCGGAGCGGTGCTTGAGATGAAGGGCCCAGCGGAGCGGTGCTTGAGAAGAAGGGCCCAGCGGAGCGGTGCTTGAGACGGCGGGGCCCAGCGGAGCGGTGCTTGAGAAGAAGGGCCCAGCGGAGCGGTGCTTGAGAAGAAGGGCCCAGCGGAGCGGTGCTTGAGATGAAGGGCCCAGCGGAGCGGTGCTTGAGAAGAAGGGCCCAGCGGAGCGGTGCTTGAGACGGCGGTGCCCAGCGGAGCGGTGCTTGAGATGAAGGGCCCAGCGGAGCGGTGCTTGAGAAGAAGGGCCCAGCGGAGCGGTGCTTGAGATGAAGGGCCCAGCGGAGCGGTGCTTGAGAAGAAGGGCCCAGCGGAGCGGTGCTTGAGAAGAAGGGCCCAGCGGAGCGGTGCTTGAGATGAAGGGCCCAGCGGAGCGGTGCTTGAGAAGAAGGGCCCAGCGGAGCGGTGCTTGAGACGGCGGTGCCCAGCGGAGCGGTGCTTGAGATGAAGGGCCCAGCGGAGCGGTGCTTGAGAAGAAGGGCCCAGCGGAGCGGTGCTTGAGATGAAGGGCCCAGCGGAGCGGTGCTTGAGAAGAAGGGCCCAGCGGAGCGGTGCTTGAGACGGCGGTGCCCAGCGGAGCGGTGCTTGAGATGAAGGGCCCAGCGGAGCGGTGCTTGAGAAGAAGGGCCCAGCGGAGCGGTGCTTGAGATGAAGGGCCCAGCGGAGCGGTGCTTGAGAAGAAGGGCCCAGCGGAGCGGTGCTTGAGAAGAAGGGCCCAGCGGAGCGGTGCTTGAGACGGCGGGGCCCTGCTCAGCGGTGCTCTTCTGCACCGCGGGCCCTGTTCAGCGGTGCTCTTCTCCACGGCGGGCCCTGTTCAGCGGTGCTCTTCTTCACCGCGGGCCCTGTTCAGCGGTGCCTTTCTCCACGGCGGGCCCTGTTCAGCGGTGCTCTTCTGCACGGCGGGGCCCTGTTCAGCGGTGCCTATCTTCACGGCGGGCCCTGTTCAGCGGTGCCCTTCTGCACGGCGGGGCCCTGTTCAGCGGTGCCTATCTTCACGGCGGGCCCTGTTCAGCGGTGCTCTTCGGCACGGCGGGGCCCTGTTCAGCGGCGCCCATCTTCACGGCGGGCCCTGTTCAGCGGTGCCTATCTTCACAGCGGGCCCTGTTCAGCGGTGCTCTTCTGCACGGCGGGGCCCTGTTCAGCGGTGCCTATCTTCACAGCGGGCCCTGTTCAGCGGTGCTCTTCTCCACGGCGGGCCCTGTTCAGCGGTGCTCTTCTTCACCGCGGGCCCTGTTCAGCGGTGCCTTTCTCCACGGCGGGCCCTGTTCACCGGTGCTCTTCTCCACGGCGGGGCCCTGTTCAGCGGTGCCTTTCTCCACGGCGGACCCTGTTCAGCGGTGCTCTTCTGCACGGCGGGGCCCTGTTCAGCGGTGCTCTTCTCCACGGCGGGCCCTGTTCAGCGGTGCTCTTCTCCACAGCGGGCCCTGTTCAGCGGTGCTCTTCTCCACGGCGGGCCCTGTTCAGCGGTGCTCATCCAGCAGGTCAAGGGAGCCAGACCTGGCCTGGACTCCCTGCTCAGTCGCCCTCGGACCGTGACGTTTCTGGACCCTTCGGGGACGGACTCCTGGCCTCCTTAGTGTCCTCCTTCCCAGCTGGGATGTGGCATGTGGGGTCCACCTTCTCCGCGCTCCTGCTGCCCTTCCGCTCCTTTGATGGGGCTTTCGGGCCCTTGCCTCCCCTAGATGGTGTGGGTGGTGAAGTGGCCGCACATTGCTCCTTGGGGGCAGCCCTGTCGGTCCTCGCACGGCGGCCCTTGTTTTTGCGGGTCCTCTTGCCGGGGGGGGGGCTGGACGTGTCCTTGCTGCTGATCGATGTGTCACTGCTGGCAAAGGGTGGGCTCCAGAACCCATGCACAACAGTGACACCCGAAGCTGGGCTCGTGGTGGCTGCGGTGCTCTTGGGACTCTTTGAAGATGGATGGGGGAGCTCATCGGGGGGAAAGAGGTCAAGGTTAGCCATGAAAGGTTTTTTAGGGCCAAGGTAAAGGGTAGGAGAAGTGGAGATGGAAGTGGAGGTAGAGGAGGTGGTTGTAGGAGAGTCAGGTGTGCTGTCATTGGGTAAAGGTGCTGTAGGCTGTCGTGAGGTGGATAGCTGTTGGGTGGGTGGCTGCCTGCGTTTGTGTGTCTTGGAAGAGGGGGTGACAGACACAGTGGGAGAGGACACAGGGGACGTGTAAATGGCAGTGGGGGTGGTGACTGCACGAGTGTGGACTGTACTGGAGGGTGAGGTGGTGATGGAAGCACTGGCTGATGTTGGGGTGCATGCAGGTGTGAGTGTAGACGTCACAGGGAGGGAGGAGGGAGACGAGGAGGAGGGTGACACAGGGGTGGCAGTGGCTGTTGGCATGTCTGCATCTGGGTGTTGCTTGGGTGAGTGTTTGTGGGATCTGTGGTGCTTGTGTTTGGATGAGCTGCTCTTGGGTGTTGAGGTGTGTGCAGTCTGGTCTGATGGTGTGGATGGGATAGGCTGAGGAACAGGAGACAGAGAAAGGCTGGAGGCAGTAAGAAGAGGGAGGCTGGAAACAGGGACAATGGCTGCCGTCAGTGCTGAGGCCAGAGCAGTGAACGCTCGTTGATGGGCAGCCTGACCCGAATGAATGCCCTCCAGGTACGCATTGCTCTGTTGCACCTCCCTTTGCACACCCTGGATAGCATTCAAAAGGGTCGTCTGCCCAACAATGAGCGTCCTTACCAGGTCAATGAGCTCCGCACTGAGGGCAGCAGGCGCAACAGGGGCAGGGGCTGAGGTGCCTGGGGCGAAGGAGACGCGCGCCTTCCTGGGCGAACGGCCACGGAGTGAAGACTGAGGGGCTGCTGGGAGGGCGGGGCTGGTGCGCTGGGTGGCGGCTGTACCTGTAGAGGCGGGGGGCACGGATGTTGCCGCCACCGCTAGGGAGCTCCCATCCGAGGACGTGTCGCTTTCGCTGCTCTCACCAGCGGTCCCCGTCGTGGTGCTCCCCTCGCCCTCCGGATCACTGGTGCCCTCGGTGTCTGTTCCTGGACCCACCGGGTCCTTGTGTCCTGCAGCTCCCTCGTGCTCCGATGCCAAATCTCCTCCGCCTGATGATGCTAATGCACACATGCACAAGAAGATGAAGAGAAAGGGTGGGGGGAGAAAAAAGAAGACCAGGTTGAGTGCATGCAATGTCAACACCGTTGGCGGAGAGGACAGACACAGGAGCCTAATGCACTAAGCCGCGCATTCGGGGTACACTACTCAGTACTACTGACTAGGACAACAGGCCAAGAGACGTCAAACGCGCACATAGGAGATGCTGGACCTTCAATGGCTGTACTTGTCACCCTACCGAGGTGGGGGCCGGGGGCACAGGGCCATGCCTAAGGGAGAGGACTACACTACAGAAAGCGCCCTGGCCTAATGTCACCCACAGCCCTCCTCCCCCACCCAGACGCCTCCACTGCGCAGAAAGATAGGAGAATGTGCTGATACTCACCCCCTTGTGTCTGCTGTGATGTCTTAAAGCGCCCATCCAATTCTGGGTAGGCCACCGCCAGGATCCGGGACATCAGGGGGGTCATGGTGCGACTGGCACCCCTCCTAGGTTGGGAGGCCATCCCCAGCAGTGTTTCTGCGGTCTTCCTTGTTCCGCGGCGGATGTCCTCCCACCTCTTGCGGCAGTGGGTGCCCCGTCTGTTGTGGACCCCCAAGTTCCGGACTTCCTTGGCGATGGCACGCCAAATCTCGATCTTCTGATGGGCGCTGACCTATTTGACATGTACAGGGTGGAAAGGAGGAAATTATCAATGACCTGCATGTTAGATGTAATTGGCCCCCCCCACCAACTTTGCCATATGGCACATGCTCTCATCTGTCGGGCGTTGCACTCCTCATTCGCCCCCCACCCCACCAACTTACATCCACCCCAATCCACACAGGCATAGCCCATTCCATGTGCACCCGGTGTACTCACTTGTTGGTCTGGAGGACCGTAGAGTAGCGCATACTGGGGGAGGACCCCATCCACGAGCTTCTCCGACTCTTCAGACGTGAAGGCAGGGGCCCTTTCCCCAGTCGCAGCAGCCATTGTATCTTCCAGACCGAGGTCACAGCAGCACTTGCAGTATAGGTCCTCTCCTGTGGATGATCAGGTCTCGAGTGATTAATCAGATAGAAAATGGCGGTCACGCCCGCGGCGGTGCGTACCGCGACCGCCGGCGCACTTCGTCATTGGCTCCTGAAACCCATAGGCTTCAATGTTAACCAATGCGGCTTTGCGCCGCGGTCTTCGACCGCCTACCGCCACGGTGTGCCCCGCCAGCGCATTGACCTCACATCCCTTTGTCCCACTTCACAGGTCAGGCAGCCGCCATTTCAAGGGCCTACATGGCTTAATTTTGACTGCGACACACAGGCCTAGGCCTTGCATTGCCACACATACACGCCTTTCAACCCATTGCCATTCTTTAACTGTGCAAGCTGTCTGTACGTACCTGTGGTTTGCCTGACTCTGTGCTCCATGTTGTCCTTCCTAGGCACCGTCCGCTGGGACTTGCGATGAGAAGGAGGAATCCTCGCGTGTACCGACCGCTGGTGGACCTGTCGACAATGGAAGAACGCCATATAATACTTCGATACAGACTTGACCGTGCCACTATCCATGAACTGTGTGCCCAGCTGGAGCCAGCCCTGATGTCCCCCATCCGCCAACCCACAGGGATTCCCCCTCTGGTGCAGGTTTTGTCAGTCCTCCATTTTTTGGCAAGTGGGTCATTCCAGACCACAGTGGCCATGTCATCTGGAATGTCTCAGCCTATGTTTTCTAAGATTTTGAGCAGAGTGTTGTCTGCCCTGATGAAACTCATGCGGAGCTACATCATTTTCCCAGAGGAGGGTGACTTGCCTACAGTGAAGGGTGATTTCTATGCCCTTGGACATATCCCCAACATCATTGGTGCCATTGATGGGACCCATGTGGCTTTGGTACCCCAAAAGACGATGAGCAGGTGTACCGAAACAGAAAAAGTTATCATTCGATGAATGTCCAGGTGATCTGTTTGGCTGACCAGTACATCTCCAATGTAAATGCCAAGTTCCCAGGGTCAGTGCATGACGCGTATGTGATGCGTAATAGCAGCATCCCTTATGTGATGGAACAGCTACAGAGACAACGTGTGTGGCTCATTGGTGACTCTGGTTACCCCAACCTGCCTTGGCTATTGACCCCAGTGAGGAATCCCCGGACCAGGGCAGAGGAACGGTACAATGAGGCCCATGGGCGAACTAGGAGGATCATCGAAAGAACCTTTGGCCTCCTGAAGGCCAGGTTTAGGTGCCTGCATATGACTGGGGGATCCCTGATGTACTCACCAAAGAAGGTGTGCCACATCATCGTGGCCTGCTGTATGCTTCACAATCTGGCATTGCGACGTCAGGTTCCTTTCCTGCAGGAGGATGGTGCAGATGGTGGTGTTGAAGCAGCTGTGGAGCCTGCGGAGAGTGAAGAGGAGGAAGACTCAGAGGACGACACAGACAACAGGGACAGAGTAATAGAACATTATTTCCAGTAGCACACAGGTAATAATCACCCATGCCATTTTACATTTCCTGAAAGCCTCCTGCATCTCAACTTTGTCGGTTTCCCCCCAGACCTATAAACATGATGTTTGATTTTCCATTCCCTTTTCTGTGCTGTATGAGCCACTGCGTGACCTCGGCTTGGTTGGCCCATGGACTAATGCTAAGTTACCTCGGTATGTGTAATTCACAATGTTAATTATACGTAATTGATATGTAATGTGTCATACATTTGTAAATAAGACAGGCTGAGTCCTGATTGATTTCAGTGCAATGTGTGATTTATTATTAGTGCATAGATATTGGTACATGATAGTGAAACAGTGATGGGTGGGGGTGGAGTAATGTCCATGGCGGAGTCCAGTTCTCAGTCTCACAGGTGCATTGTCCATATGCCTGTGGCAGGATGGAGCAGGGGCAGTTCAAGGTTGGACAGGGTGGCAATGTGGAACAGTGGGAGGACTTCAGGGGGTATGTGATGCTGGCGGGGGACTTGACATCCTACTCTGTCGTTTTTTTTTATCTCAGGCTCCTTTTGCGGGGCGGTTGTTGTTCAGCAGGAGGTGGGGTTCTGGTGGGCTGTCGTTGTGGTGGGGCCTCCTGTCCACTAGCGCCGGCGGAGGTGGTAGGCTGTTCCTGTTCCTGGCTAGTGACAGGGGCCCTGTGTGATGCCACATGGTCCCGAAACGTGTCCTCTATACGGTTCAGGGCCTGGACTATGCTCCCCATAGCGGTGGAGATGTTGCTGAGTTGGTCGCTGAACCCCATGTAGCGTTGCTCCTGCTGTGCCTGGATCTCCTGGAACCTGGCCAGTACCGTCGCCATCGTCTCTTGTGAGTGGTGGTAGGCTGCCATGATGGTGGTGAGGGCCTCTTGGAGAGTGGGTTCCCTGGGCCTCTCCTCCCCCCCCTGTCGCACAGCAGCCCTCCGAGTTGCCCTGTTTCCCTGGGCCTCTGTCCCCTGGACGGTGTGCCCACTCCCACTGCCCCCAGGTCCCTGTTGTTGTTGGGTTGGTGGGTTACCCTGGGGGCCCTGTAGTGGTAGACACACCGCTGCTTGACCTGTCCTAGAGACAGAGGCATGGGCCCGCTGGGTGGGAGCTGTGCTGTTGTTCCCAGAGGGGGTTGGGTCTGCAGTGGCCTGTGTCTGGGTGAGGGGAACCGACTGCCCAGAGGTCCCCGATGGTCCGGGCTGGTCGTCAGGTTCCAGGTCGACAGAGCTGCTGTCATCACTAGGGGCCTGTTCCGGGGGTGGCATGGACATTTCTGGTCTCTCCTGACCGGTGTGTTGTCGTTCGGGTCCTGCATGGGGTAAGAGGGTATGGTTATTGTTTCTGTGTGTGCATTAGCTTGCGTTTTATGGGTGCCCTTGTCCCCCAGTGCTGGCATTCCCTTGGGGGAGGTGTTGTGAGGGTGTTTTGTGGGGGGGGGGTGATAGGTATGTGCAGTGGTCATGCTTAGGTGATGGGTGTCCATAGTTTGGGGGTGGCATGCAGGGGTTGGTGTTGGGTGGGTTGTGCTGGGGAGACATTCTCAGGGAGGATGTGTGCTGGGGGGTTGGGGGTGAGGGTGGGGGTTAGCATGCTGGGGGGGGGGGTGAAGTGGTTGGCCTTGTACTTACCAGAGTCCATTCCTCCGTGTACTCCAGCAAGCCCATCAGGATGCAGGATGTTGAGTACATCTTGCTCCCATGTTGTGAATTCGGGTGGAGTGGGTGGGGGTCCCCCGCCAGTCTTCTGCACTGCGATGTTGTGTCGCGAGACCATCGAGCGCACCTTCCCCCGTAGGTCGTTCCATCGTTTGCGGATGTCCTCTCGATTTCTGGGATGCTGTCCCACCACGTTGACCCTGTCCACGATCCGCTGCCAGAGCTCCGCCTTCCTTGCTATGGTGGTGTGCTGGACCTGTGAGCCGAAGAGCTGGGGTTCCACTCTTATGATCTCCTCCACCATGACCCGGAGTTCTTGGTCCGAAAAGCGTGGGTGCCTTTGTGGTGCCATGGGGTGGTGTGTATGAGGTGTGGGGTGGTGTATGTGATGATGTGTGTGTTGGTGTGTGGTGCTTTGTGCTTCTATGTGGTGTGTGTGATGTTGCGGTGTGCCTCTGTGTGTCTGGCTATCTATTCTCTGATGTGTCTCTCTCTCTCCTTCGTCTCTGGTTTTTGTTGGTAGGGGTTTGTGGGTGATGTGGGTGTGTTTTATATGGTATTGGATGTGTGGGAGTGGTGTGTGTATGTGTTTCAGGTGTGTGCCTTTCAAATTGTCCAATGTGGTAGGGGTTTGTAAAGGTGTGTGTATTTTGACCGCGGCGGTGTGTACCGCCAATGGAATACCGCGGTTGAATGACCGCTGCGTCGATTTGCGGGTCATAATGGGATGGGCGTATTTCTGTTGGCGTGGCGGTGGAGGTTTGGTCTTCTCCAGTTTACCGCTGGCCGCTGATGTGGCGGACTGCAGTGGAGGGCGGATTTTCGGAGGTTTTGCAGTTGTGGGTCAGAATGTCCGTGGCGGCTGACCGCGGCGGTATTGTGGCGGCCTTCTGACCGGCGGTAAGCGGCTTTTACCGCCGAGGTCAGAATGACCCCCTTAGTCTTTATTTTGAAGTTTTTCTTCACCGGGACGAACCTGCCAGTTGAATCCGACCTCCTGGAGCCCTTGTCCGGATACGCGATGTGGGTTTCCTCGGTGGAGACTTTTACCTTCGGACTTAGTCGTTTTTTCGAGATGAAAATCCTTCGACCGGGGTAAACCTGGATCTTGATCCGACGTCCATGGAGCCCTTCTCGGATACGATGGCTGGGAGGTCCCGGTCAACTTTTTACGTTCGGACTTAGTCTCTTTTTTGGATGTTTTTCTTTACCGGGACGAACCACGAAGTCAGGCCGGGTCGCGGTTGAGGCAAGCCGGCTAGAATTTCCGCGGCGGGTCGGTCCCTCTCTGGAGCTTTTTTCCAAAAATTCTCAAATCTTTTCCAAACTTCTGGGGCTTCACCCAGATGTTCTTTTAAGGTTCTTTTGGGGTCCACAGCTCACCCCAAGGGTCCAGAAGTTCTGTGATGGTCCTTGGGGGGTGCGGACTTCAACTCCCAGAATGCACCTGGCGCAAACTCCTTTTTGGCCACTGGGCAGTGGTCAACTGGTCTCTTTTTTAGGAGTTGGTGCAGGGGACTCTGGTTAGCAATTTTTCACCTTTAGCAAACAGGGAGTCCCTCCTTGAACCAGTTGAAGCCAGGCAAAGTCCTTCTTGTGGTGAAGCCCAAGTGTGCAGCTGGTGCAGTCCTTCTGAGTGCAGGTTCCAGGTGCAGGCCAGGGGTCCAGCAGGGCAGTCCTTCTTCTCCTTAAGTTCTTTCTTCTTGAAATTTGGTGGGGATCTGAGGTGTGGGTGCAGGTCTGCCAGTTTTATCCTTGCTCCTGGGTGAAAAGCAGGGGGGCCCTGGTTCTCCAATCAGGGACAGGGTCGTCCCCCTGTGATGACCACTTCCTGGGAAGTGTGGCAAAAATCCATCCCAGAAGGCAACAGTCTCTAAAAATCCAACATGGATGAATCTGATTTTTGGAGGTTACATCTGGCTGAGCCCACCCACTGGTGTGGCTAAAAATCATAAACACACCCCTCTCCTGCCCTCTCCTAATCTAATCAAGGGGGCACCTAATTGTCTGGGGTTGCAGGATGTGGGGGTGTTGCTGGGTGCTCCAAATGTCCTTCTCTGCCTTTGAAGACCAGTTTGGCAGCCCTCCCCCTTCCTGCCTCACCATCTGCTGAGGGGAGATTCTCTCCCCCAAGCACATTCCTTTGTGTGAAGCCTGGCCACTTCACACCTCATCAAGGCAGCCTGGCAGAAGCTGCTGCAGGCTGGCCAATCAGAGCACAGCAGCAAAAACAATGCAGAGCTGAAATTGGCAACTTTTTAGGTAAAGTCTAAACTTTTTACCTGAACAAGTTATATTAAATCCAACAACTGGAAGTTGTGGGATTTATTACAACGATTAATTTGATACCAAATTCTTGGTATGTAACATTTAAGGAGACTTTAAAATTTAAAATAAAGTCTGCCCATTCTAGCCTATGAAGGCCATTTACTTCAATGAGGGAAAAACAAATTTGGCTGTTTTTACCTCACCAGGGCTTATAAATCTATTTTTATAAAGTCCCTGCTTATAGTTACATGGCACCCAGCCCTAGGGGCACATAGGGCACACCTTAGGGGTGACTTATATGTAAAAATAAGGTAGTTTAAGACTTTGGAAGTACCTTTAATTCCAAAGTCGAATTTGCATATAGCTTTAATTTAAAAGCAGCCAGCAAGGCAGGCTTGATTTTAAAATGACACTGGGCACCTCAGCAGTGCACCTAGGTGTGCACCACCTATGCTGTGGTCCCTAAACCTACATGCCCTACCATATACTAGGGACTTATAGGTAGGTTAACTTAGCCAATTATAATTAGCCTAATTTGCATATCCATTTTACACAGAGCACAGGCCCTGGGACTGGTTAGCAGTACCCAGGGCACCTTTAAAGTCAGGAAAACACCAGCAAAAAGTGGAAAATGGGGGCAAAAAGTTCTGGGGCCTCTGCAATCAGCCCTGTTTTCTCACACCTTCTTTCTCCTACTTTTTCTGACCCTTTTTTGTTGGCTTTACGACTCTGGGCACTTTACCACTGCTGACAGTGCTGAAATGCAAGTGCTTGTATTGGTAATTGGTTTACCCATGTTAGGCATATTTGATTTACCAGTAAGCCCCTAGTAAAGTGCACTGTGTGTGTCCAGGGCCTGTAAATCAAATGCTACTAGTAGGCCTGCAGCTGTGATTGTGCCATCCACATGAGTAACCCTGTAGACATCTCAGACCTGCCACTACAGTGTCTGTGTGTTCAGTTTTAAAGTGACCTTTTCGACCTGGCAAGTGCACCCACTTGCAAGGCCCAAACCTTCCCTTTTACTACATGTGAGTCAACCCTAAGGAAGGCCCTAGGCAGCCCCATGGGCAGGTGCAATGCATTTAAAAGTTAGGACATGAACTGGTGTGTTTTATATGTCCTGATATAGTGAAATACTGATAAATGTGTCTTTCAATATTGCAAGTCCTATCTCTCCCATAGGTTAACAGGGGGGATTGCCTTAAAATATCTTTTAAGTGCAGTTTACCATTGGAAGCAGATAGACATCTGGAGTTTAGGGTCTTGAACTCACAATTTAAAAATACATCTTTTGATAAAGTTATTTTTTAAATTGTAAGTTTGAAAATGCAACTCTTAGAAAGTAGGCATTTGTTGCTTAACCGTTCTGTGCCTCTGCCTGGCTGCTGAATACACATCTGGGTCAGACTGACAGTTGAGCTGTTTGAAAATTCAATTTAGACAATCACACAAAGGGAGCTGAGGTGTGTCTTGCATATCCTGATTGTTAGAAATGGGGTTTCTGGTTGGCTAGGGTATGCACCTCCGCCAGGCAGAACCTACCCACTCTTGTCAGGGCAAGGGAGTTGCACGTCCAAGATAGCCCCTGCTCACCCCCTTGGTAGCTTGGCACGAGCAGTCAGGCCTATCCCAGAGGCAATATGTAAAGCGTTTGCACAACACACACAATACACGTGACGCAAAATTTACACCACAAAGTAAACACAACACTGAGCTATGTAAAAATAATCTGTATTGCACAAAACATAATTAGATCAACATTACACATAAGTAATACCCTGCTACCTTAGCAGTTGTCAGATTGTTACACAAGTTACTAATACTCTGCAAGAATATGCAGTTGTCACATTAGACCACGTAAGTACTCAGGATTCTGCAACATAGCAGTAGTCAGGAATTATATGCACTTGTCATGAATAATTCCTAAATACCCATAGAAGGGACAGTAGAGAACACATCACAAGTCATAAAAATACATATCAGCTAGACATGCCCATAAAAGGAACAGTAGCACATATATGTTACGTTATACAAGCAGGTAGGTAACTTAGGAGTCCCCCATGGTCCATACCTTGCTACTAAAACAAAATATGTGTCTCACAGTACCTGTTCGATATGAAGAGGCACTCCCAGTGCCTAGTAGATGAACAATGGGGCCCCCGGCGCTCCTTTGCACAAAACAGGGGCCTCTGAGATCCTTTTTAGGAGAAGAGGGCGGCACGCACCTCCTCTATACCATTGACGGGCCTCTCTGGGGACTGTGATTACTGGGGGCCTCCCTAGGCCTCCACCGGCCCTCACGAGGGGGGGCCCAATTCAGGGAAATCCTCAAGGGATGAGGGGGGGCACCACGCACCCCCTCCGGGTTGAAAACAGGCCCCTCCAGGGGCCCGCGAACACCTGGGGTCTCCCCGGGCCTCCGCCGGCCCTCACACAGGGGAAGACCTTCAAAAACAAAATGCCACTGGCCCACGAGGGGGCCAACAAGGGAGCCGGCGATACGGGCGAGCCTCTGGTGAGGCTACCGCCTGGCCCGCAATCAAAGGAGAGTCCTCTGGGACTCCAACAGGCGAGGGAGAGGCGTCCTCCTCCTCTCCCTCCTGTTCTTGATGACGTCCTGGCACAAGGCAGGGCCTGCCAGTGCCCCGGGGGTGCTCCACGGAGCGGTCCTCGCCCCGGGGACACCAACAGGATCTCGCTTTCTCCAGATGGCAACAAGAAGGTTTTCTTCGTGCCCCGGGGGCACCAGGAAGCGCGCTACACTTGCGCTTTAACAAAACAGCTTCCCCAGGCTGCGGCGGTGAGCCGGGCAAAAGAGAGCACTTTACAAAGCGTGAGGGCACTTCCCCAACCCTGTGCTGCAGTGGTGATTCCAGCAGAAAAAGAAGGTGCCTCGAAAAGCACCTGGGCACCGAAGAGCGCTCTCTCAGCACTAAGAATTAAGCTGAAGGAATCGTTGCACGAGTCACGGGCCACAGCACCCTGCCCCTGGGAACAAACAGAAACAGAAAGAAGCAAAGGGCTAGTGGGCCGAGCTACAGGCCAGCACAAGGGGTGCAGATGGTGGCAGTTCCTTCTAGTGACCAGGCAGGTCACAGGTCAGCACAGCAGCAGCAGTCCAAGGTGGTTTCCTGGTGAGTCCATTCATCAGCGTTCTGTGTCCAGTTTCAAGTCCCAAGAATGTTAAAATTGTGGGGGAAATTCCCCTGTACTTATACTGGGTTTACAGTGTGTTTTACAATGGTAGGGAGAGGAGGTTCCAGCCAGTTACAACTGGTTCTGGGAGTGCCCCCTCTCTCCTTCCATCACAGGCTCTAAACATCAGTGGGGGGTTAATGACCCTATTGTGTGAGGCCAAGGCACAGCCTTTACAAATGCAGGTGTGCCCCGCCTCTCCCTTCTCTCAGCCCAGGAAGGCTTTACAATATGTAGATGCACCTCTGTGACACCTCCACCCTCCCTGTGTTCAGGCTGTCTGAGAAGTATGCACAAAGCCCCAACTGTCAGTCTGCCCAGAGGTTGATTGGAGGCAAGCTGCAAACACCAAAGTCATAAGCACAGATAAATGCGCACTTTCTAGAAGTGGCATTTCTGTGATAGTAATACAAAATACACCTACACCAGTAAGCAGCATTTCTTACCACTATCACAACCATGCCAAACATGCCTGCGCTACCCCTCATAAATCAGACAATACCCCTTACACATAAGGCCGGGCATTTCCAATGCAATCCTATGAGGAGGCAGCACTCACAGCAGTGAGACACCAAGTTAGGCTGTTTGTCACTACCAGGACAGGCCACGCAAAATGGCACATGTCCTGCCTTCTACATACTTGGCACCCTGCCCAAAGGGCTAGCTAGGGCGTACCTTAGGGGTGCCTTACACGTAGTAAAAGGGGAGTTCTGGGCCTGGGAAGTAAATTTAGATGCCAGGTCCCTGTGGCAGAAAACTGCGCACACAGGCCCTGCACTAGCAGGCCTTAGATAGGTTTGACAGGCTACTTCAGGGGGTGGCGCAAGCAGCGCTGCAGGCCCACTAGTAGCATTTAATTTACAGGCCCTGGGTATAGGGAATACCACTTTGCAAGGGACTTATAGGTAAATTAAATATGCCAATTAGGTATAATCCAATCATACCAATTTTGTAAGGGAGAGCACATGCACTTTAGCACTGGTTAGCAGTGAAAAGGTGCTCGGAGTCAAAACGTCAGCCAACAAAGGTCAGCAAAATAAGGAGGCAAAAAAGCAAAAAGTCCTGGGAATGACCCTGTAAAAGGGCCAGGTCCAACATGACCCCCTACCAGCCCAAAGCCAGGGGAGAACAATCAATACCTTGATGGGCTTCCCTGCTTAGGGCGATAGAACCAGGACCCTGGCCCGCAACTGCAGGGGCATGATCCAGTTCTACGCCAATCTGATCCCAGTTGACTTCCTCTGTCTATGCTCCCAAGACAATCTAAGCTAACCCATGGAGGCGTCCTAGTTGTCGGTGGCCAGAGCCAGGTCCCAGGCCAGCCCGGGGCCTCTGGTCTCTGAAACCTCTCAGAGTTGGGAGTGGGAGCACCAGGTGCATAGCGTCCTGTTTCCACTCTCCTTCCCACCAGTTCAGGAGTTACCCCCTGCCACTGGTCTTCTAGTCTAGGGACTGATCCCATAGCCTGAATAGGGTCCAGGGGAGAGTCCCTCCTCCTGCCCCTCCTTCTAGGGTTCCACCTCCTCCGAGGAGGAGTTGTACCCCCAGAATCCAGAACTGCCAGGGCACTGGTTACAGTCGTCCTGGTCAGCTCACCCACCAGTTCAGAGGAGCCCCTCTGTAACCGGTCTCCCAACCCAGGGTCCTTCCCCTCTGGATGAGCCGGGGTCCGGAAATAGCCTTTCCTCCTCCTGCCCCTCCTTCTAGAGTTCCGCACCCTCCCATCTGGAGTGATACCCCCAGACGTAATGGTAGAGAGACTGGGGACAGCCTTCTCCACCTCCAGGTCAAGGGAGCTACCCTGGACCTGGTTCTCCAACCTAGGGACAGTACCCTTGGGCTGGTCATGAGTTAGGGGAGTGCCCTCCTGCAAACCCTCCCTTACAGCAACTGAATCCCTAGGGAATGCATCAGTAGGAATGCTGGTTACAGCAGTCTCTACTCCCAGATCTAGGGGGTTGCCCATGATCTGGTCTTCCAACCTAGGGACGATACCCTTGTGCTGGACAGGAGTCAGGGGAGTGCCCTCCCTCAAACTCTCCCTTATAGGAACTGAATCCCTGGGGACTGCATCAGTAGGGATGCTGGTTACAGCAGTCTCTACTCCCAGATCTAGGGGTTTGCCCATGATCTGGTCTTCCAACCTAGGGACGATACCCTTGGGCTGGACAGGAGTCAGGGGAGTGCCCTCCCGCAAACCCTCCCTTACAGGAACTGAATCCCTAGGGAATGCATCAGTAGGGATGCTGGTTACAGCAGTCTCTACTCCCAGATCTAGGGGGTAGCCCATGATCTGGTCTTCCAACCTAGGGACAATATCCTTGGGCTGCACAGGAGTCAGGGGAGTGCCCTCCCTCAAACCCTCAAAAGGAAGCGCCTGCACCCCCCTCTGTAGGGTAGTGCTGCTGATCTCCAGAGTTGGAGCAACCCTGTTCCCAGGTGTCCCCCCTTCTCCTTCAGACTCTAGGGGATTCCTTTTAGAGGATCGGCCTTTGGTAACGACTACCCTCCCGCCTTGGGGCCCCTCTCGGGTACCTTCCAAGACCTGCGGAGGAGGACAGGTCCCTGTGGATCCTGCACCCTCCCCACTCAGAACGTTGTCGGGATCGGTTAAATACTCGCCTTGGTGCACCAATAAGGAGCCCTCTAAGTCATACGTAAGAGGATAGGTCCTTAACAATCCTACTTCCTCCTCGCTGAGAACTTGGCCTGGAGTACCCAGAACCTCCCACACCCCTTCCAGGGGTGAACCTAAGATGACCCTTGATGTCTGACCAGTTCCCCTGGCACTAAGCCAGAGGTCAGCCTCCTTTGCAAGTTCCCTGGGGTCAGAGAACTCACAGTGTGACAGGTGTTGGCGTAGCTCTGAAAACAGCAACAGAACATGTGCTCCCTTAGAATGAGACTAAACAGCCCTTCATAAGTGGTTGCTCTGCTACCCTCCACCCATCCTGTTAGTGCTTTGCAACAAGTCCCCATGAAATCCTCCCAAGACTTTTGAGACCACTTCTTGCTGCCTCTGAACCTCAACCTGTAGTCTTCAGGGGTGAGACCATACTTCTCTATCAGGGCCTTTCTGATGTGGGGATACCCCTGCCTGGCACTCCCTTCTGGGGCCAGTAGGGCATCCTTTCCACCTCAGGAATATAGCTCTCTAGGACAGTTCCCCAATCTTTCTCAGGAATCCTGCGCGCAACTAGAGCTTCCTCATACTCCTTAAGCCACTGATGTATGTTGTCCCCCTCCTTGATCCCAGGTACTAAATCTGTGGGTAGGTAAGGATTGTGCCTAACACTACAAATGCTGCCACCACTGGACTCCACCTGCAGTACTGGTGAGTCCAGATTTATAAGACTGCGCTCTAGAATGAGCCTTTCTCTGGCAAAGGCCCTTTCAGCCTCTGCCATCCTCTTCTGGACTAAGGCTTTTTCAACCTCAGCCTGTCTCTCTTCTACAGCCAGCCTGGCTAGCTGTAGCCTCAGGTCCCTCTCTTCCCGCCTATCTCTGAGCTCCTCAGGTGACAGGGAATGGGAGGTGGCGCTGCTGCTAGGCAAGGACCCAGTAAGGGACTCCCTATCTATGGGGTCCTCTCTCTCTACTGGCGTCCCTGGCCAGTCATCTTCTCCCTCAGTGTCTAACTCCTCGGGTCACTATCCCCCTAGGGTGTGGCCTGGGGACCCTCCTCCTCAGAGTCCTCACTACTCTCATGGGTCTCTCTAGGGTCTCCCTCAGAACCATCTCCCCCTTGGGTCTTTTTTTGTGCTATAAAGTCTGTCTCTTTAAAATTGAACAGGGCTCTCCTGAGGATCCCTATATTGGATTCACCCTCTATAACAGGTATCCTTCTCTCCCTGCAGAATCCCTTTAACTCTTCTAGAGTGTACCACAACAACTCATCCATGTCAAAGGTAGACTCCATTTTGTAAAGAGCACAACACTAGCGTGAACAACAAGAGTTCAAAGTGTGAGTATACAACACAGGAGTAAAAATAAAAATGACTAGCTTGAGAGAACAGGAGAATAATTATTTTTTAAAAAGAGAATTAAAACATGTAATGGTCTAAGTGCAATTTGCGGTGCAAAAATGAGTCACAAGGTACTGTGCAAGCGCAAGTCCTGTCCTCACCGCTGACAACCAATGTTAGAAATGGGGTTTCTGGTTGGCTAGGGTATGCACCTCAGCCAGGCAGAACCTACCCATTCTAGTCAGGGCAAGGGAGTTACACGTCAAAAATAACCCCTGCTCACCCCCTTGGTAGCTTGGCACGAGCAGTAAGGCCTATCCCAGAGGCAATGTGTAAAGCGTTTGCACAACACACACAACACACATGACGCAAAATTTACACCACAAAGTAAACACAATACTGAGCTATGTAAAAATAATCTGTATTGCACAAAACATAATTAGACCAACATTACACGTAAGTAATACCCTGCTACCTTAGCAGTTGTTAGATCGTTACACAAGTTACTAATACTCTGCAAGAATATGCAGTTGTCACATTAGACCACGTAAGTACTCAGGATTCTGCAACATAGCAGTAGTCAGGAATTACAATAAGAGTTATATGCACTTGTCATGAATAATTCCTACATACCCATGGAAGGAACATTAGAGAACACATCACAAGTCATAAAAATACATATCAGCTAGACATGCCCATAAAAGGAACAGTAGCACATATATGTTACGTCATACAAGCAGGTAGGTAACTTATGAGTCCCCCATGGTCCGTACCCTGCTACTAAAGCAAAATATGTGTCCCACAGTACCTGTTCGATATGAAGAGTGCCTAGCAGATGAACAATGGGGCCCCCGGTGCTCCTATGCGCAAAACGGGGGCCTCTGCGATCCTTTTGAGGAGAAGAGGGCGGCATGCACCTGCTCTATACCATTGACGGGCCCCTCTGGGGACCGTGATTACTGGGGGCCTCCCTAGGCCTCCACCGGCCCTGATGAGGGGGGGCCCAATTCAGGGAAATCCTCAAGGGATGAGGGGGGGCGCCACGCACCACCTCCGGGTTGAAAACGGGCCCCTCCAGGGACCCGCAAACTCCTGGGGTCTCCCCGGGCCTCTGCTTGCCCTCACATGGTGGGAGACCTCCAAAAATAAAATGCCACTGGCCCACGAGGGGGCCAACAAGGGAGCCGGCGGTACGGGCGAGCCTCTGGTGAGGCTACCGCCTGGCCCGCAATCAAAGGAGAGTCCTCCGATACTCCAACAGGCGAGAGAGAGGCGTCCTCCTCTCCCTCCTGTTCTCGATGACGTCCTGGACCAAGGCAGGGCCTGCCGGTGCTCCGAGGGTGCTCCACGGAGCGGTCCTCACCCCAGGGGCACCAATAGGAGCACGCTTGCTCCAGATTGCAACAAGAAGGTTTTCTTTGCGCCCCGGGGGCACCAGGAAGCGCGCTACACTCGCGCTTTAACAAAACAGCTTCCCCGGGCTGTAGGGGTGATCCGGGCGAAAGAGAGCTCTTTACAAAGCGCGAGGGCACTTCCCCAAGCCCGGGCTGCGGTGGTGATTCCAGCAGAAAAAGAAGGTGCCTCGAAGTGCACTGGGCACCGAAGAGCACTCTCTCAGCGTTAAGAATTAAGGTGAAGGGATCATTGCAGGGGTCAGGGGCCACAGCACCCTGCCCCTGGGAAAAAACTGAAACAGGAAGAAGCAAAGGGCTGGTGGGCCCAGCTACAGGCCAGCACAAGGGGTGCAGATGGTGGCAGTTCCTTCTAGTGACCAGGCAGGTCACAGGTCAGCACAGCAGCAGCAGTCCAAGGTGGTTTCCTGGTGAGTCCATTCATCAGTGTTCTGTGTCCAGTTTCAAGTCCCAAGAATGTTCAAATTGTGGGGAAAATTCCCCTGTACTGGGTTTACACTGTGTTTCACAATGGTAGGGAGAGGAGGTTCCAGCTAGTTACCACTGGTTCTGGGAGTGCCCCCTCTCTCCTTCTAACACAGGCTCCAAACATCAGTGGGGGGTTAATGACCCTATTGTGTGAGGCCATGGTACAGCCTTTACAAATGCAGGTGTGCCCCGCCTCTCACTTCTCTCAGCCCAGGAAGGCTTTACAATATGTAGATGCACCTCTGTGACACCTCCACCCTCCCTGTGTTCAGGCTGTCTGAGAAGTATGCACAAAGCCCCAACTGTCAGTCTGCCAGAAGTGGATTGGAGGCAAGCTGCAAAACACCAAAGTCATGAGCACAGATAAATGTGCACTTTCTAGAAGTGGCATTTCTGTGATAGTAATAACAAATACACCTACACCAGTAAGTAGCATTTCTTACCACTATCACAACCATACCAAACATGCCTACGTTACCCCTCATAAATCAGACAATACCCCTTACACATAAGGTAGGGCATTTCCAATGCAATCCTATGAGGAGGCAGCACTGACAGCAGTGAGACACCAAATTAGGCTGTTTGTCACTACCAGGACAGGCCACCCGACATGGCACATGTCCTGCATTCTACATACATGGCACCCTGCCCAAAGGGCTAGCTAGGGCGTACCTTAGGGGTGCCTTAGATGTAGTAAAAGGGGAGTTCTGGGCCTGGCAAGTAAATTTAGATGCCAGGTCCCTGAGGCAGAAAACTGCGCACACAGGCCTTGCGCTAGCAATCCTTAGATAGGTTTGACAGGCTACTTCAGTGGGTGGCGCAAGCAGCGCTGCAGGCCCCACTAGTAGCATTTAATTTACAGGCTCTGGGTATAGGGATACCACTTTACAAGGGATTTATAGGTAAATTAAATATGCCAATTAGGTATAATCCAATCATACCAATTTTGTAAGGGAGAGCACATACACTTTAGCACTGGTTAGCAGTGAAAAAGTGCTCAGAGTCAAAACGTCAGCCAACAAAGGTCAAAAAAATAAGAAGGCAAAAAAGCAAAAAGTCTGGGGAATTACCATGTAAAAGGGCCAGATCCAACACTGATGGGTCTCCCTGGGCTAGAGTGATGGGAGGAGCCGAAACCTGCACTTGAATTGGGCTGTGCCTGTCCTCACACAAGACAGGCTCCAACCCCCTAGAGTGTGTCTGGGGCTAGGACAGGGAGAGGCAGAGTCTTGTGCACATCAACGACTTTCCTTTGCAGTCTACCTACTTCAAAGTTAGAAATGAGTATAAGTATTAGACTGCTGACCCTACAACTTCAGAACACTTCTGGACCGAGGACATTCAGCCACATTGAAGAGCTGGATGCTGGAGGAGGACCTGCCACTCTGCCTGCTGTGCCTGCCTGCTTTGCTGTGCTGGCATGCTGCTGCTATTTCTGTCCTTGGTAGCCATTTTACTTGTGAGTAATGAATCGACGCATTGCTTACTTTTCTGATGCATCACCCCTCCTGCAGCTTTATTTTTGACGTATACCAGGTACTTTGTGCTACATCAATGCATCCCTGGATTCCTATGGATTAAGACTCTTTACAAAATTGATATCTTTTCTTGTGTATGTTGGATTTTTGTCGCTTTGATCTTGTTTAACTTAGATAAATATTGGCTATTTCTCTAAACTAGTGTGGAATACTTTTTTGGTGCTTTCACTGTGTTATTGTGTGTGTGTGAACAAATACTTTACACATTGCCTCTGAGATAAGCCTGACTGCTTGAGCCAAGCTACAAAGGGGGTGAGCAGGGGTCATATTAGGTGTGTGACTCCCTTACCCTGACTAGAGTGAGGATTCCTACTTGGACAGGATGTAAACTGACTGCCAGCTAGAGACCCCATTTCTAACATCTGGCATACATCTCATATCATTACTCCTATAGATTATAAAGTGCGTTGATTGTCATCACAGTGGATAAATAAAGAGCTTATAAATCAATTGACACCCTAAGGGATACGTAAGATTCATATACAGATTTAAAATTCTTTAAAAACACAGCACAATGGCTACATATTCTACACCTGAAGATGCTAGTCTATCGCTACCACTTTCAGATAGTAAGTGCTCCTCTAATGAAATCTAGAATAGCACTACAATTATCAATAGAGTCAAGCAAATAAATACAAGTAGCTAAAACCTTCTCTTTAGAAACAGGGACGGAGAGTTCTCAAAATTGGGAGCAGAAACTTTGATCTCAGGGTTTTATAAGTTGTACACAAAACAGAACAAAATGCAAGGTGGATTGATTAGCGACATTGTTGCAAGGACATGGCACAAGTTTATCAGACCATCCACCTTGATTCAGAAAGGCTACCAGGAAATGGATGGTTCCTAAACGGAACATAGTCAAATAGAATCTATATTGTGGATTCAAAAAGAAGGATAAATAAAATTGCAACTGAGAGAAGGAAGGAACATTACATAAACTTATGGATCTCTGCTGGCTCAATATTTGCTGGTGGCATAGACTAACCCATGATAAATATGCAGACTTGATTATAAGTTTTACTTAGGGAGGCATTTTAGAAGGATTATAAAAAACTCGATTAGACCCAGTTCATCTAGGGCACGTTTCAAGTAGCCAAACCATGGGATCCTCCAAACATTGGACTTGGTGAAACAACCTCCAGTGATGGATCATGAAAAGTCTTACTCTAGTGAGAGCCAGATGTTAGCCCATAGCAACAAAGGTGCAAGGCCAATGCGATCCTCAATATACTCCAGACCCAATTCACAATGACAGAATGCAGTTGATGCACTTTGAGGGACCATCAGAAGCCTCCTACTAAAATTGATCTCTACCGTCTTCAGCTTAGTACAATTGCCATGGCCCCATACTCCAGTCGCATAAGTGGCAATCGAAAGACATTTTGCTTTGTAGAGTGTTTACAAGTCCTTAACAGGCTTCTGGCCCAATTTGGCTGCAAATCAGAAAAGCACCTCCACAGCTTTATTCATCTACTATGCTCTTAAAGTCAACCAAGTGTCCCATGATAACTGTATTAAAAAGAATCCCCAAGTATGAGAAATTCTGAACCTTAGCAATCATGTTACCCTGCACAACAAGAGACTTTGATAGCTCAGGGCTGCACATCATTACATATACTTTTTTATAATTCACTTTTAAGCCTAAAAATGCCATAAAATCCACAAAGTCATCAAGGGATTTCTGCAGGCTCATAGCTGTTCTTGCTAGAAGGATAGCATCGTCTGCGTAAAGAAGTGTTGGAACTAATTTTTACCGATCTTCGTGTAATCCAGTGTCTTTTGCAACAGTTATGCTTCTATGCCATTTGTATAAACAAGAAACAAAAACAGGGCCAGTAGACAGCCTAGACGGACTCCTTCAGTCGGGAATATTGAATGTGTTTTCTCATCATCAGTCCTATAGCACTGTGGTGTTAGAGTCTAACCTTCCTAATAACACTACTAAGAGTCCCTCCACCCCATCATACTCCACAATCTGTCAAGGCTGACAGTAACAAAAGCACCAGAAAGGTCAATGAAGGCCAGACGTAAAGGGCTCTTCATGGACTTAGTGTATTTACTGACAAACAGCGATAGATTGAGACATTGTTCTGACGTACCCATTCCCAGCCTAAAGCCAAACTGTAATTTGGAGAACACTTCAACTCTGTTGTGTGTGCTGACAAATAGGACATTGCAAAATCACCGTTTTTATCAAATCTAGGGGAAGGTGCATCTCTCTAATCTCTGCCCACCTGTAAGTGGCTTTTTTCTCCCAGATGTCCACATTTCTGGTGCACCCACTTAGCCATCTCCACTAAGTCAGAATTCTGGGTGGACACTTCTGTCTCTTTGTTTCCGCCCGCCGGCCCAGAGGAATGCCTAGCTGGGACATTGACGGCGGCTCCAATGCCTCTGTGCGACGGGTGCAGCTGTAAATTGGGCAGTGACCTGTGCGGTGGGGCACTGCACAGGGGCCCCTGCAATGCCCATGCCAAGTGCATGGACAGTGCAGGGCCCCCCCGGGTGCCCCAGTGCACCGCTTCTGCCAGCCTTTCCCTGGCAGAGAAACCCACCAGGGAAAGGCTGGTGGCTAAGGGAACATTATCCAAGGGGCAGCACCGCTGCCATGTCGGATAATGAGGCCGACCGCCGCCAGGCTGCCTGATGGAGACAGCCTGGCGGTGAGTGAAGGCCGCCTATGGTGGCCCTCCATGGGTACATTATGTGGCTGTGTGGGCCGCCATGCCGGCTGGCGGGTTTTCCCACCACCGCCTGTCACGGTTTTCAATGGGCTTACCGTCGAAGTTGAGAAGAGTTGGGGTACGACCCCGGTTCCGGCAGGTTCTGCTCTGGCCGAGGTAGGGGCGACCCCTTCCGGTAGCCATGGTGCTGTTTGACAATAGCAAGCCACTACAGTCCGTGCCCTCCAGAAGGAGTCCCAGAGGAAAAACCCCAGTAGGGTAAAAAACCTCCAACGGGAACTCCCTGAAACAAAAGGAGGACACCAAGGCGTTAGAGAGGAAGATCCGGAGTGCAGGAAGACTGGAAACGAAGACAGGTCAGGAAAATACTGGATTCGCAGGAAGAAACCAGTCAGAGCATGACTACCACCAAGGAGTGTTGCAACGCAATGAACAAGCAGCTGGATTCCCCTTATATACCTCTAGGCAGGAAGTAGGAAACAGGAAGTAGAAACACCACCATCTTGGATTGGGGAAAAGAGTATAATAGTGAATCAGGTACATGCGTCCAAACAAAGAAAAACAATGCATGCTGGGAAGAGAGGAAGTGAGCAGCATGCTGGGAAAGGAAAAGGCAGGCATAAAAACACCACCATGTGCAAGGGTTCGGCTTTTGCCTGGAGAGATTGGTAAGTGCCCAAAGTACATGCTGTAAGAAATGTAAAGCGCATTAATGCGCTGTGCGCGACAGGATCAAGACCTAACTCGAGGTCTTTCTCCCGCCACGTTTGTCTTTCCAATAGAGACAAAGGAAGGGGGCGCGGCGAGTGCCGCGACCCCTGAACGAACTTGCGGCTTTCCCCGCGGTCTGTACGCAAGCCGCGGCTTCCCCCGAGGCTTGCACACAGACCGCGGCATGAAGGGAATGCCGCGCTGCGGCGACTCGAGCCCGCGGCTGCCGTAGGAGCCGCGGCGGCCGCGGCGTGACACCGCCGGCATGGCGGCACACACCGCCGGGTTCAAAATGACTACCATAGTGGCTGTCCAAATATAGTTGCCTTACTAATTGCCTCCTGCAACTTATCAGCCACCTGTGAGTTGAGCGGATCAAAAATATTATGATAAAATTTTACGATTAAAAAGTCTGTAGTACCTAGACCGGAAACTAAAAGCAATTGAATACTAAGTAAAAAACATACAAGTTTAACGTTCTTCGTTGCATGTTTAACAGAGGTAAGCACTGCCATGCCATCCCTCACCCTTCCTGATGAAACAGGAGCTGCTGGAGAAGAATAAGAGTAATACTCATTTAGATGGAAGTCATTCACAGCCCAGGTCGCCTGTAAACAAATTATATCAAAACCAGCGACAAAGCCCACCCAATCCTCATTACCTAGAGTTTACAGACGGGGGCCAAGAGTAGCACTTCCCCAATGCTCAAATCAGAATTCACTTGTAAGTGACAGTTAGAATGAGCCATCGCTACATTAGTTGCTCCAAAGGAACCTTCATTGGGTGAAGACACCAAGGCCCTCATTATGACATTGGAGGTAAATCCCGTTTACCGCCGCAGTGACGGGAGCCAGTATACCGCCGCGGTGGCAAATATCCATTCGCCATAGTATGACTCACACACACACCAATCTGACCAATCTGAAGGAATACTGCTGTTAGACCTGACATCCTTAGGGTGGTCACCCCTAAGTTTTTGCCTGGCTCCCTCCACTTTTTAGATACTGTTTTTAAGACTCTGCGCACTTTACCACTGCTAACCAGTGCTAAAGTGCATATGCTCTCTCCCTTTAAACATGGTAACATTGGATCATACCCCATTGGACTATTTAATTTACTTATTAGTCACTTGTAAAGTGCACTATATGTGCCCATGGCCTGTAGATTAAATGCTATTAGTGGGCCTGCAGCACTGATTGTGCCACCCACTTAAGTATCCCCTTAACCGTGTCTCAGGCCTGCCATTGCAAGGCCTGTGTGTGCAGTTTCACTGCCAATTCGACTTGGCATTTAAAAGCACTTGCCAAGCCTAAAACTCCCCTTTTTCTACATATAATTCACCCCTAAGGTAACCCATAGGACAGGGTGCTGTGTAGGCAAAAGGCAGGACATGTACCTGTGTAGTTTACATGTCCTGGTAGTGTAAAACTCCTAAATTAGTTTTTACACTGTTGTGCGGCCTGCTCCCTTTATAGGCCAACATTGGGGCTTCCCTCATAGATTGTTTGAGTGGTAGCTGCTGATCTAAAAGGAGTAGGAAGGTCATATTTAGTATGGCCAGAATGGTGATACAAAATCCTGCTGACTAGTGAAGTTGGATTTAATATAACTATTTCAGAAATGCCACTTTTAGAAAGTGAGCATTTCTCTGCACTTAAATCCTTCTGTGCCTTACAATCCACGTCTGGCTGGGTTTAGTTGACAGCTCCCTTGTGCATTCACTCAGACACACCCCAAACACAGGATACTCAGCCTCACTTCCATACATCTGCATTTTGAATGGGTCTTCCTGGCCTGGGAGGGTGGAGACCTGTATGTCAAATAACAGTAGCCTGCCTTCACACAAAGGACTGCCATACCCCCTACTGGGACCGTGGCAGACAGGATTGAACTTAAAGGGGACCTTGTGCACTTCTAAGCCACTCTTTGAGGTCTCCCCCACTTCAAAGGCACATTTGGGTATTTAACAGGTCCTCTGCCCCTACCAACGCAGACACATCCTGGAGAAGAAACTTGAACCAGAACCTGCATCCTGCCAAGAGAAACTGCCTGGCTGCCCAAAGGATTCACCTGTCTGCTTTCTGTGAAGGACTGCTGCCTTGCTGTTGCCCTGCTGCCTTGCTGCTCTCCAGCTGTGGTGAAGAAGTGCTCTCCAGGGGCTTGGAGAGAGCTTGCCTCCTGTTCCCTGAAGTCTCAGGACCAAAAAGACTTCATCTCTACAAGAAGGACTCCTTGTGCAGCAAAATTTGACGCACAGCCTGCCAGAACCACCGCACAGCCTGCACTGCAGTGAAAGTTTCACCGCACGCCGAACCGGAATGACGCGGCCCGACTTCGCATCGAGAAGATCGACACAGAGCCAGCGTAGTGACCGGAAATTAAATGCACGGCCCATCGGATCAACGCACAGCCGAGCCAGGACGACGCAGCCCGACTTCCAGAGAGGAATCGACGCAACACCTGCTATGCAATAGAAAATTTGATGCAACGCCCACCGAATCGACGCAGCATCTGTGACTTCATCCTGCCAACGCAGGAAATCCATGCATCATCCCCAGGGCATCCAAAAACCCCGCAACCCGAAGAGGATAAACGACTGAGCGCCGGAAATTGACGCACAGCCATCCCTGCATGAAAACTAAACGACGTATCGCTGTGTGCGGCCCAAAAAATTTACGCACACACCTTTCTTTCCACGCATCTCCTGCTCTGCGGTTCTTTGCCGAGATTTTGCACACAAACCAGGTACTTTGTGCTTGAAAGAGACTTTGATTGCTTTTAAAAGACTTAAGACCCTTTATATCACTTTTACAGTGATATCTCAACATATACGTATTGCATTTTAATTGTTATGACCTGCATCTTATCAGATAAATATTATATATTTTTCTAAACATTGTGTGGTGTATTTTTGTGGTGCTATCTGGTGTTATTGTATGATTTATTGCACAAATACTTTACACATTGTCTTCTACGTTAAGCCTGACTGCTCAGTGCCAAGCTACCAGAGGGTGGGCACAGGAGAATTTGGATTGTGTGTGACTTACCCAGACTAGAGGGAGGGTTCTTGCTTGGGCAGGGGGTAACCTGACTGCCAACCAAAGACCCCATTTCTAACAACTGCCACATACACAAATCCACCATCCCAAAGGTCAGTGATAAAGTGGTGGTACCAATACCAATTCCATTACGCCAACAAAACACCGCCCATCACATTATGACCCACGAATCACCACGGTGAACATTCAACAGCAGTAAACCATTGGCGGACATACCGCCACGCTCAGAATGGACACCTACATACAAAACAACATACATTGGCCAATACCAAAAACACACCACAGCACTATAAAACACACACCCACATTACCCACAACCGTTTACAAATGCAATTTACACAGAGACAACTAGACACACACACCACTTACACGCATACCTCCCTCAAGCACCCCAAAACACACACCCCACCACATTACTCAACTCACTCTCACCAACACACACCACACAACACCCATGTCTCCACAAAGACACCCACGAGGAGTTAAGGGTCATGGTGGAGGAAATTGTCAGGGTAGAGCCACAGCTGTTTGGAGCACAGGTACAGCAGATATCCATTGCAAGGAAGATGGAGCTATGGCGGAGAATTGTGGACAGGGTGAAGGCCATGGGACAGCACCCAAGAACAAGGGATGACATCAGGAAGAGGTGGAATGACCTACAGGGGGAGGTACGTTCCATAGCAGCAAGGCACCAGCTCGCCATAAAGAGGACTGGCGGTGGACCGCCACCTCCTCCCCCACATCTCACAGCATGGGAGGAGCAAGTCATGGCAATACTGCATCCTGAGAGACTCGCTGGAGTAGCCGGAGGACTGGACACTGGTAAGCAGATATTTACTACTTATAACCCACCATACCTGCATGCCATCACAGCCCCTCACTTCCATCACTCCACTACATCCCACACACTGCACCTACACATATGACTAACCACAATGCAAAGCCCTGCATGCTATACGAATGCATGGACAGCTCTCCTAGCCCTGCATTGACACCCATCACTAAAGTATGCACAGCATAGGTGTAGGAAAATGCCTCCCTTGGCATGGTTACCCCCTAATGTTTTGCCTTTTGTCGATGCCAGTTATAATTGAAAGTGTGCTGGGATCGTGCTAACCAGGCCCCAGCACCAGTGTTCTTTCCCTAAGCTGTACCTTTGTTCCCACAATTGGCACAGCCCTGGCACACAGATAAGTCCATTGTAACCCAGGGCCCTGTGGCCAGGAAAAGTCTCTAAGGGCTGCAGCATGTATTATGCCACCCTGGGGACCCGTCACTCAGCACATGCACACTGCCTCACAGCTTGTGTGTGTTGGTGGGGAGAAAATGACTAAGTCGACATGGCACTCCCCTCAGAGTGCCATTCCCTCAACCCACTGCCTGTGGCATAGGTAAGTCACCCCTCTAGCAGGCCTTACAGCCCTAACCCTAAGGCAGGGCGCACTATACCACAGGTGAGGGCATAGTTGCATGAGCACTATGCCCCTACAGTGGCTAAGCCAAATCTTAGACATTGTAAGTGCAGGGTAGCAATAAAGAGTATATGGTCTGGGAGTCTGTCAAACACAAACTCCACAGTTCCATAATGGCTACACTGAAATCTGGGAAGTTGATATCAAACTTCTCAGAACAATAAATCCACAGAGGGCATCTTAGAGATGCCCCCTGTACACCAGTTCAAACACCAGTGTTAGGCTGACCAGTTCCTGCCAGCCTGCCACAACCAGACGGGTTTCTGGCCACATGGGGTGAGTGCTTTTGTCACTCTGTGGCCAGGAACAAAGCCCTCACTGGGTGGAGGTGCTTCTCACCTCCCCCTGCAGGAACTGTAACACCTGGTGGTGAGCCTCAAAGGCTCATGACTGTTGCAGCGCCCCAGGGCACCCCAGCTAGTGGAGATGCCCGCCCCTCCAGACACAGCCCCCACTTGTGGTGGCAAGTCCGGAGAAGATAATGAGAAACACAAGGAGGAGCCACCGACCAGTCAGGACAGCCCCTAAGGTGTCCTGAGCTGAGGTGACCCTTGCCTTAAGAAATCCTCCATCTTGTTTTGGAGGATTCCCCCAATAGGAATAGGGATGAGCCCCCTCGCCCCTCATGGAGGAGGCACAAAGAGGGTGTAGCCACCCTCCAGGACAGTAGCCATTGGCTACTGCCCCAGACCTAAACACACCTCTAAATTGTGTATTTAGGGGTGTCCCTGAACCCAGGAAATCAGAATCCTGCAACCTGAAGAAAGAAGAAGGACTGCTGACCTGAAAGACCCGCAGAGACGACGGAGACAATAGATGACTTGGCCCCAGCTCTACCGGCCTCTCTCAAGACTCAAAGAACCTGCACAGCGACGCATCCAGTGGGACCAGCGATCTCTGAGGACTGACCTGCACCTAAAGGACCAAGAACCTCCTGAGGACAGCAGCTCTGTCCAGAAACAACAACAAAGAAAGCAACTTTAAAGAGACTCTAACTTCCTGCCAGAAGCGCAAGTCTTGCCACTCTGCACCCGACGCCCCCGGCTCGAGTTCAGGGCAACCAACACAGCAGAGAGGACTCCCAAGCGGCTCCAATGACGTGGACACCCTGAGTTGACCTCCCTGCACCCCCTCAGTGACGCCTGCAGAGAGGATCCAGAGGCTCCCCCTGACCGCGACTGCCTTGTAGCAAAGGAACCCAACACCTGGACCAAGCAGTACACCTGCAGCCCCCAGGAGTCAGAGGAACCACCTACCAGTGCAGGAGTGACCAGCAGGCGGCCCTCATCCTAGCCCACTCGGTGACTGACCCGGCAAACCCCTCTGTGCCCTGCCTGCATCACCAGAGTGACCCCGGGGTCCCTCCATTGTTTTCAACGACAAACCCGACACCTACTTTGCACACTGCACCCTGCTGCCGGTCTGCCGCTGCGGGTGTGTTTTGTGTGCCTGTTTTGTGCCCCCCCCCAATGCTCTACAAACCCCCCCTGGTCTGCTCCCCGAGGACGCAGGTACTAACCTGATAGCAGACTGGAACCGGATCACCCCTGTTCTCCATAGGCGCCTATGTTATTTGGGCCCTCCGTTGATCTCTGCAAATAACCAGCCCTGTGTGGCTGGTGTGATGGCCTTGGGGTTGTCTTGAACCCCCAACAGTGGGCTATCTATGCCCAGGAAACTAAACTTGTAAGTGCTTTACTTACCTAAGAAACTAACCTATACTTACCTCCCCCAGGAACTGTTGATTTCTGCACTGTGTCCACTTTTAAAATAGCTTATGTGCCAAAACTGTGTGTACTACTGTTTTAAATCAAAGTTCTATACTTACCTGTGTGAAGTACTTTACAATGTATGTACTTACCTAAATTCTGAATCTAGTTCTTCTAAAATAATATTTTTCTGTATAAAAACCTATTGGCCTGGAGTTAAGTCTTTGAGTGTGTTCTCATTTATTGACTGGGTGTGTACAACAAATGCTTAACACTACCCTCTGATAAGCCTACTGCTGGACCACACTACTACAAAATTGAGCATTACTATTATCTAATTTTGCCACCATCAACCTCCAAGGGGAACCCTTGGACTCTGTGCACACTATCTCTCACTTTGAAATAGTATATACAGAGCCAACTTCCTACAATAGGATAACTAACAATCACACAATACATCACCATACACAAGCAAAAGGTGGCTGGGCCTCACTAACGATCGATGGGAAGCCAGGGATGTACAATATGTCACAGGCATGAAGCATAATACATCACTTACATCCCCACAGGTGCCTCATCCAATGTCAGCGGAGAGGAGGTGCCACAACAAACCAGTACCCCAACAGAAGATGCCCACAGTGATAACAGTAACTCTGGACTTCAGGACCTGGACCAACAACCTGGCCCACAAGAGACGAATGGACAGCCGGTCACCCAAGCCCACTCACAGTCCACCACAGAGCCTCCCCCATCAGTATCCAACACCAAAGCACCTACCCAGCGTATCCACACCTCTGTCTCTAGTTTTCGTCAATCAGCAGTGTGCCCACCTGTACAGGGACCCCATCCACACCTCATACCCAAGACAATCAGGGACCTGGGGTCAGTGGCAGTGGGCACACCATTCAGGGGACAGAGGCACGGGTCAACAGGGAAACTGGGTGGACTGCTGTGCACCAGCGGGAGGAAAGCACCAGGTAACCGACTCTCCAGGAGGCACTGTCCGAGATCCTGGGAGCCTACCAACATTCCCAGGACACGATGGGCCAGTTCCTTGACAAAGTGCAGGAGAACAGGTATCTGCAGGAGGGACAGTATCAGGGGATCAAGGAGGACTTGCAGGCCTTAACACCAAACTGATCTCCATAGCAGGGGTGCTGGCAGACATGGCCAACATCATGAGGGAGGCAACACCACACCAGCGGGCCCCTACCAATAGCCAGTCCATTGGCCAGCCCTCCACTTCTGATGCAGCTAGTGGGCAGAAGACCCCACCACAGGATCCACAGGCCACCAGCACCCCTCCCCCTGCAGAAGGGAACCACCCAGCAAACGTTCCCTGCAAACCAGACAGAAGCCAGAGACACTTGCCAAGACCATCACCAGGAAATGAGACTCTCTTGATTGTCACCCTTGTGTTCCACCCTGTCACCTTGTCCACCTTGAACTGCCTTTGCACCCCTTCCTATGGCCCCTTGGACCCTGGACCTGTGCTACAAACAGACTGGAACAATACCCTGGACCTTCCTCCATCATCACCCCATTCCATTGCACTTTTCCCTCAATTTCATAGTACTACAATAAACACCCTTGAACACAACTTGACTACTAGTATTTTATGTTTTGAAAATGTGCATATATGGAAACAGTCACATCTAGTGCAAATGATCTGAACACTGTGAGAGCATAGAAATAAGGACCTGTAGCTGTCTGTAGTCAGCACATCAGTACACAGTTGTTCTATCACCAACATCTGTAAAATGGTAAGCCATAGGTGACAGTAAGTTAAGATGCAAACAAACTTAATGCCATCATGCTACATCTACACAGAATACACCAATAGCAATAGGAATGGTCAGTTGCACTGTCTCACCTGTGTGTGTCAGAGGAAGTATTGACAGATAACCGATGTTCTGTTTTCCTAATCCTCATCCTCAGCCTCTTCATCCTCAGTGTCCTCAGGGTCTACTGCTGCCACATGGGCATCTCCAGTCTCTTTGCCCTGCAGAAAGGGTGAATGCCGTCTGAGGGCTAGGTTGTGCAACATGCAGCATGCCACTATTATCTGGCAGACCTTCTCGGGTGAGTAGCACGGGGATCCACCTATCAGATGGAGGCACCTGAACCTGGGTTTCAGGAGCCCGAAAGTCCTCTCGATGATCCCTTTGGATCACCCATGTGCTTCATTATAACATTCCTCTGCCCCTGTCCTGGCATTCCTCACAGGGGTCAGCAGCCATGATAGGTTTGGGTAGCCAGAGTCACCTGCAAGTATTGAGGGATCACATTTAGCCTCACACAATGATTTGGGGATGACACCTGAAGGCATACACTAACATACAATGGGTGGGACCAAGGCTCACCTATTAGCCACATCCTGTGCCTCTGTAGTTGGGCCATCACATGTGGGATGCTGCTATTCCTCAGAACAAAGGCATCATGCACTGACCCAGGATACTTAGGATTGGCGTGGGAGATGTACTTGTCCACCAGGCACACCATTTGCACATTCAGTGAGTGGAGACTCTTACGATTCCTGAACACCTGTTTGTTCTGGCGGCAGGGACAAACGCAATATGTGTACTATCAATCGTCCCAATAACATTGGGGATCCGTCCCATTTCATAGAATCCTGCCTTCACAGTGGCTAAATCTTCTACCTGGGGGAAAGCAATGTAGCTGCACATGTGTTTTACCAGGGCAGACAAAACTCTTGCCAGCACGATTGAGAACATTGGCTGTGACATTCCTGCTGCAAAGCCCACTGTCACTTTGAAAGAACGAGTTGCCAAGAAATGGAGCAGTGATAGCACTTGTACAAGAGGGGGGATCCCAGTGGGATAAGGGATAGCAGATATCAGTTCTGGCTCCAACTGGGCACACAACTCTGTGATTGTGGCCCTGTCCAGTCTATAGGTGAGGATAATGTGCCTGTCCTCCAGTGTAGCCAAGTCCACAAGGGGTCTGTATACTGGGGTATGTCTCCACCACCTATTCTTCCGCAGTGGTAGGTATCTAAGGGACACAAGTGTGAGCAGGCTGTCACAATTTGAACAATGGAACCACAACTTCAGTGTACATGGTGCATTTATGTTATGGGACAGTGGGAATGGCAAGGTTTGTGCTAATCTAGTCTGTGACGCAGTTAATGTTTAAATGACTGTTGTCCCCCACCTGAAAAGGCGACCACCTGTCCTGTATGTAGGGACAGGTTGAAGTGAGGTAATTCCGCCGAAGTTGGGCGTCATGGCAGAAGGCGTTCTTGCACTGCTGTGCAATTCCTCATTGGATAATATGGGGCTCTATGGAGTACAGAGGCCAATGGGGATCTGCGCCTGCTGTGACGGTGTACACCGCCGCGGACATGATTGCCATTTTCTATCTGATTCCTCACTTGTTTCCTGACCTTCAACAGGAGAACACCTACACTGCATGTGCTGCTGTGACCTGTGTCTGGAACCTACCATGGCCCGTGTGACCGGGGAAAGGGCCCCTGCCTTCACTTCAGAGGAGTTGGTGCGACTGGTGGATGTGGTCCTACCCCAGTACGAACTGCTGTATGGGCCTCCAGACCAACAGGTGAGTACACATTGGGCACGATGCATGTGGGAAGGATGCATGGAGATTTGTGTGCAAGCATCATGTCATCAGAGGGAGCGGGGGGAATGTCTTGTGGCAGTGTACATGGTGTGCACCAGACGATGTGCGTGCCAGTGGTGATGGAAATCAGATTGGTGGGCCATATGTGTGACAGGCAGGACTGTTTGTTTAATGGTGTTCTCCTGTCTGTATTGCCTCTGCAGGTCAGCTCCCATCAAAAGAAGGGATTATGGCGTGCCATCGCCAAGGACGTGTGGACCCAATGGGTCTATGGCAGGCGGAGTACCCGCTGTCAGAAAAGGTGGGAGGACCTGAGACGCTGGGCATGGAAGACCACGGAGGTCAAGCTGTGGATGGCCTCCCAACGAGGAAGGGTTCCCATCAGAACCTGACCCCCCTGATGGCCCGCATACTGGCAGCGGCTACACATACTGGATGGGCGCTTGAGGGAATCACAGCAGCCACAAGGGGATGAGTACAGTGGGTATTATTAAAACATTTGGCAGGTGGGGTGGGATCACGGTGGTGGATGTGAGATAGTGGGTGCCCCTAGTTCCAGGACAGACATTGCAGCGTGGGTCAACTCTAGGGTAATGGGTGTATAGCAAATGCAGGTAACCTAGCTTGTTAGCATTCCATTTCAGACAGGGCTTTATGGGTACCAGGAGGGGTGCAGCTGGCGGTGTGTGGCCTTCATCTTGCCATAGCATCTAGCCAAATCACTGGCAGTGCAATGAATAGTGCTCAATCCTGATCCCTGTATGTGATGGTGTTGTGTATGCCAACTGTGGTGTTGGTGCAGTAATTGACCCAGTGTTTCCTTTTTCTCTCCCACCCCCTTTTTCTTCTGTCCATGTGTGCATTAGCATCATCTGGCGGAGGAGCAGGGACTCCCTCCACCGGCGACAGAGGGAGCTGCATCCCACAGGATCCTGAAGGAAGAGTCCACCGACGCTGAGGGAACCAGTGGGACGGAGGGCGAGGGGAGCACCACAGCAGAGATAGGAGGTGAAAACACAGACTCAGATACCTTCTCTGATGGAAGCTCCCTATTGGTGGTGGACACCTCTGTGACCACCCCAGCTGCACCCCTGTACCAGCTCCGCCCTCCCAGTAGCCCCTCAGCGAGTTGCCCGTGCCCGCTCACCCAGGAGGGTGGGCATCTCCTTTGCCCCAGGCACCTCAGACCCTGCCCCATGAGCCCTGCTGCCCTGACTGAGGAGGCTTTTGACCTCCTGAGATCCATCTCTGTAGGGCAGTCAACCATTGTGAATGACATCCAAGGGCTGTCATCCCAGATGCAGCAATGCAATGTATTCCTGGAGGGCATCCAAGGTGGATTGGTGGCCCAACAGAGATCAATTTAGGCTTTGGCCTCCTGTCTGATGGCAGCCATAGTCCCTGTCCCTACCGTCCCCCCTCCAACTACCACTTCCCAGTCTCCTCAACCCCAACCCATCCCATGCACACATACTGATGAGCATGCACACAAGGCAACACCCAAGAGTGGCACAGTCAAGCACAGACACCACGCTTCATCCCACAAGCATTCACGGAAACACCAGACAGTTGCAAACACAACCACATCCACTGCATCCACTGTCTCCCCCTCCTCCTCCTCCTCCTCCTTCACCTCGCTCCCAGTCACGTCCACACTAACACCTGCATGCACTGCACCAACATCCACCACCAGCATCACCACACCAAGCAGCACACACACCTCACTAGCAGACACCTCCACAACATTCATGCACAACGCTTCCCCTGTGTCAACTTCCACCCTGTCTGCACCCCCAAAGGACCCAAACACTCACACACCCAACAGCCATCCAACTCACTTCAGCATACTTCCCATGCACTTGCACCCAAATCCAGCAGACATACACCTCCTACAACCACTCCCTCAACCTTCACTCCCATCCCTCCTCCTGCCCCACTGTCCCAAAAACCTTTCCTTGCCCAACTTGACCTCTTCCCTACCCCTCCCACTCCCCCCTTCCTGCCCGTAAGAGCAGGGTCCCAACGACCCAGCCCAGCACCTCCGCCAAACAGTCCATGTGGACAGTGGTGGCAAGTCAGTGAAGGATCCCACTCCACCAGCCAAGAAGGGGAAGGATCCCACACCTCCTGCCATGAAGGGGAAGGAGCCTGCACCTCCTGCCATGAAGGGGAAGGAGCCTGCACCTCCTGCTTTGCAGAATAAGAAGCCCTTGACTCCTGCCCGAAAGGCTAAGGAACACGTACAACCTGCCATGAAGGGGATGAAGCCCTCAACCCCTGCCAGGAAGGGTAAGGATTCCACTCCCCATGCCATGAAGGGAAAGAAGCCCTCTACTCCAGCGGAGGCTGTCAGGGTGACACCTCCACCACCACCAGTGGTCACGGGACCCCACCGCCAGCTGAGGAAGTGCATCCCTCACCACCAGCAGAGGCTGCCCAGGAAGCACCTCCATCTGCCACCAACGTGCAGCCATCACCACCAGCAGAGGCTGCCCAGGAGACACCTCCATCTGCACCTCCATCTGCCACCAACGTGCAGCCATCACTACCAGCAGAGGCTGCCCAGGAGGCACCTCCATCTGCCACCAACGTGCAGCCATCACCACCAGCGGAAGCCATGTAGGCCACCTTCCACAGGCTGCTGTTCGAGGAGTCCCCTCCAGAACCAGTGGGCAAGTAACCCACCTGACAGACTGTGGCCTTGTGCTCCGCAGGACAGAGAAATGGGCATGGAGCCCCCTCCAGAACCATTGGGAAAGTCACCCATCTGAGAGACTGGGGCCTTGCACTCCCCAGGACAGAGAAGTGGGCATGGAGCCCCCTCCAGAACCAGTGGGAAAGTCACCCACCTGAGAGACTGTGGCCTTGCACTCCCTAGGACAGAGAAATGGACATGGAGCCCCCTCCAGAACCAGTGGGAAAGTCACCCACTCCAGAGACTGTGGCCTTCCACTCCCCAGGACAGAGAAATGGGCAAGGAACCCCCTCCAGAACCAGTGGGAAAGTCACCCACTCCAGAGACTGTGGCCTTGCACTCCCCAGGACAGAGAAATGGGCATGGAGCCCCCTCCAGAACCAGTGGAAAAGTCACCCACCTGAGAGACTGTGGCCTTGCACTCCCCAGGTCAGAGAAATGGGCATGGAGCCCCCTCCAGACCCAGTGGGAAAGTCACCCACTCCAGAGACTGTGGCCTTGCACACCCCAGGACAGAGAAATGGGCATGAAGCCCCCTCCAGAACCAGTGGGAAAGTCACCCCCTCCAGAGACTGTGGCCTTGCACTCCCCAGACACAGAAATGGGCATGGAGCCCCCTCCAGAACCAGTGGGCTTGTTCCCAACTTCGGCTGAGGTGCCCCCCCCTTCCCCCTGAGGTGCCTGCCCACTTGCAAACTGATTCCCCTGCAGAGTTCTATCCGGATGAAGTTAGGATTTGAGTTGGGCCTTGGACTGTGCCCTGTGGCCATGTGGGCCCTTTGTACATTGGACTGGGCACTGTCCCTTTGGGTACATTTGTACATATCTGTTTCACGGACAATTTGATTATTTATTAGCTGTTGATATCAATACATTCACCTTGGTGCATTTTTGCTGTCCTTGAATTATTCTGCTGTGTATCAGGTGCAAATTGTTTTTCGTGTGCAGCTGGTTGTGTGCATGGTGCGTGTGTCGGGTGTGTGTCATGCGTGTATGTGTCACTCTTGTTTTCCTCCCTCCATCCCTTGTGTGCTAGGCGGCTGTACTCACCGTCATCTTCTTTATCAGCGTTGGTGTTCCGGGTGGAACATAACGTAGAAGAGCATCGGTAAGACTTGCAGTTCGGGTTCCATGGTGGCGTTGTTCTTCTCTGTGTCTCCGATGGTGAGTCTTTTCTCTACTGTGATGCGTTTCCGCCAGGCTTTTGATGGTGTTGGCACGCCCCAGAAAATGTGGCGGATTGATGTGTCTTAATATGATGGGCGGTACTTTGTCTTCCGTCTGGCTATTGACGGCTACCGCTGTGGTGAGTGTTGTTTATGCCCTGGCAGTTGGTGTGATACACTGGCTGTCTATGGGAGTTATCACCGCCATGGTCATAATTTGGCGGTAGTTACCATCAGCCTGTTGGTGGTATTACCGCCACTTTATCACTCACCACCAGGGTAATAATGAGTGAGGGCCCAAATGTCAGTCATTCTCACTGAGCCCTGATAGAACCTCAGATCAACTGAGATGGACGAATGATGCTGGAGCTGCCAGCCTTTGGAGAGGTCTCTGTGTTCTACTTTGCTGGTCATAAAAAAGAAAGCCTGGTGGTGTGGGTGAAAAAAAATCTAAGAGTTGTGCCCTTGTTTTACAAAAAATTGTGTTCACACTTCACAGATGTGTCAATAAAAAGCAAACACAACTAAGGTCTTTCAAATGTAAAACTACCCAATCCCCCTCAATGGATTGTACTGTGGGCCCGACCCAGTTTACTCTGCGGACCGTAATTATTTTATCAATAACTGCGGGATGACAGTCTGAATTCTTCTTGCAATGCCTTCAAACTTTTCATTTATACCCTCAGCCAAGGGTGGAACTCCAACAAGAACCATCGTAAAAAGGGTACAATCAGGGTGTAAATGCAAACTTATAGAAGCACCTTTAGGTTGCAAATTGTTACACTGAGGAGTCCGGACCGGGAGTAAAGAATCCGTGCCGCTAACTCATCGAGCACTCTGAGTAACTGTGGCCGTGGGAATACAGGTGCTGGGTAGGTGTGTACGAACTTGCAGGGAATCAGCAACGTCATTAGAAAGAAGTCCTGTAGCCTGAACTTGTGGAAGATCAGCTACCTGGCTTGCCTGGAGAGGTTGTTTAGTGTTTCTTTTTGTAGTACTAACCAGGAGTTGATCTTCAATTTTATCCAATCAAAGCTTTAAAGATTTCAGGGCCTCTGTGAAAAATTGTGCAATACAAGAGTGAAGATCCTCTGGTGGCGGTAAAGGCCTTTTTGATTCATATAATTAATTGGAGTGTTTCCCTTCAAAGTATAACTTTGTAAACATTTTTGAGTAGCACAACGTTTTTTGGATTTTGCACCAGAATCTATTATTTTCCTTTTCCCTCCCTTTAATTTTGATCCCTTTTCTGCACCTGCATTCTGATCTAAAGGTTGAGGACAGGTAGCAGGGTTAAGAGCAGGATCATCGAAAACAATTATAGGAGATAACGGTACTACAGATTGAGACACCTGCCTGTCCTCCAGGTCACAAACTGCCAGTTCCTGGACCATTACCATCTGGGGAAACGGTGGCGAGGACAGAGACAATCTTCTCTCCACAAGTATGATTTCCTTACTTAAGACGCCCACTGCCCAATGTGGGCTCCTGGGGGTGGCATCCAAAGGATGTCCACCCCAGGGCATATTCGGGCGGGTGGAGAGTTCCAGACATGAAGGCCTGCCATTGGTCAGTTTGAAATAGTGGGGAGGTTACTTAGCAGTTAGTCAGAATCGGCCATTTTAGGTCATTCTGACGCTGTGGTCCCGAGGAGAAGGCAGTTAGGTTGTTTGTCAGAGTTAGCAGTAGATTAAATGATGTCTGAACAGTCGGAAGCTGTTAGAAAAGCGCTTCTCATAATATGCGAGGCAGCCAAAGCTGATTTAATTCAGCCTGGAGTCCTGTCTCAAGCGTGGGTTGGCATGGAGCGACCGAAGCGCACTGCAGCTAGTGGAGTGGCAGCAGCCATTTTAGCTTGCTCACCACCTGTCAAACAAAAAACGGTGTCAGGCCGTATTTAAGAGGCAGGGCAGAATGAAGGGGCTAGCAAGTTTAAAAAATAGTTGATGTTTGTTAATGACGATTCAGCGCCTATTGAAGTAGTGAAACACTCTAAAAACGAAAAGCCGGCCCTGGCGGAGCATGGCTGGCAGTCAAAAAAGAGCAAGTTATGTGCAAATTCAGCTCTGCCTCAGGAGATTGCGGAGAGCGTATGCAGACAGGAGGGGGCAGCAGCGAGTACAGTTGAGTGTCACAGCGCGAATGATGAATACAACGTAGTGCCCATTTTTAAAACTTCTCTGAAAGAAACATTTCTGAAGGCTGTATCAATAGCAAATCACGAACGCATGTTGCCAGCTATGAAATGTTCTTCAGAAGGACAAGTTTCTGACGGTTTTCAGTCAGAAAACCAGTCGTTTGAAAGTAACAATTCGGTGACAGACTTAGAAAATGTAGAATAAAGATTTTAAACAAAGAATACAGTGATTTTGAAGAGCCCAAAAGCACCGGTTGTCAAGGTGAAAGAGATTTTTACTACTGTAGACAACAAATAAGAAATAGGAAGATGGGTTTGGCTTTCAAATGGTGAGGATTCGCTTAAGCCTATTGGTAGATATTTCGGGGTCAGGACCACAGCCCCTGAAGGTTGCAGCGACCTGCGGGACAACAAAGGGAAAATACTGCTTTGTAAACAGAAGAGCAGCAATGTCCAGCTGGCTGGGTATCAGGTGTCCCAGGTGGACCGGCCAGAAGAGAGGGAGAGGTTTGTGGCAACCATCCTGACAGCGCAGGAGAAGAAGAATGTTGCAACCACAAGTGTAAATTATAAAAAAGTTGATACGAAGCGTTATGATGGCGAATTGGGGATGGGGAATGTCCTAGTGGGAGTGCTGTGCAGATGGGAGGTGATATTGATTGTGAGTTGGATTATGAAGAGGAAGATGAGGATCTAGAGGAAGGCAAAATTCCGCATTGGAAGAATCATATAGGATAGTTAAAGGGTGAGATATCGGGAGGGGGTGGTATAATAAAAGTTTGTCCAAAGTTCATGTCTTTCAGAAGAGGGATTTGCAAAGAGGATTTCAAGTAATAAGTCAGGGTGTTAAGTGTTCACAGGACAAGAAAGGACAGAAGAAATCCTCGCCGGAGCCAAAGAACAGATTGAGAGCAGGTGAGACTCAATGGTGGTGTAACTGGGGGTTATTGAAGAAAAGGCTCCACGTAAATGGCAGATAAAAGAATGAATACCATGCTGATTGATAAAAGTGTTGAAACAGATCAAGATAATAGGGGAAAGTAACAAGAGAAATAAAGAAGGTGGTTACATGGATAAGTCAGTGGTTGATGAAGCAAGTGGAGCTAATATTGCTGAAGAGAAACAAAACTCAGGGATTGGTAAAGAGGAAGAAAAGAAAGATAGTGGTGAAAAGAATAAGAATGGTCTAAAAAGGTTACCATACATGGGTTTGTCCATGACTTTGGGTGCACATATTACTACGGGCACAAAAGAAAAGATTTGGAAAGGAGAGTTTGTGGATATTTACAAGTATTACACAGAAAAATGCAATCCAAAGAAGGTTACAGAGAGGAGGCTTGAGAATTGGCGAAAAGGCCCAGAGTGCCGACAACAATAGACAGTTGGACATCAGCGTTTTTAATTCACGCTAGTGTATATTGTGAAAAATATCCTGAAAGATCAGTATCCATATTTAAATATATAGACACAATTCGCAAAGCTAGCACGGAATTTGGAGGGTTTGCTTGGTTTCACTATGATGAAGAGTTTAGGGCCCGCATGGTGCTTTTACCTGAAAAACCCTGGGGCGAGGTAGATAATGAGTTAGGGTTCAGTGGATGTACCATCAAAGGCCGCCTTCAACTATACATACAGCCAGCGGTTTAGCAATAACACATCGGCTCTTTCCCTGGAAGCCCACCTCTTTCGGGGTGGGATCATGGGGTAAGGGTCAAAACCTTAACTCTGGGGCCTGTTGGGGTTTTAACAGGGGCTACTGCCCAAGGAATCCCTGCAAATATAAACATGAATGAATGTTCAAGATGCTGTGGAAAACATGCAATTTTACAATGTTTCAATGAACAGGCAGGTTTTCAAGGGAATGGTCAAACCAGAGGTAGGGTGGGGGGTCATTTCAAACTGCTAACAAAGGCTTTTATGCCAATCAATATTGTACGCTTGTCATTTTGGTTGAAGACTACCCTGACAGAGAAGAAGCTACAAAGTGGAATGGGGTTTCAGAGAGGGCTTTAGACTTGGTTATCAAGGTCCAATATATAGAAGGTTTGCAGCTGATCTTAAATCCACAAGAGAGCATCATCAGTTTATTAAACAAAAACTAAATAAAGAAGTGGTAGAAGGGAGAATGGCTGGCCCATTTTCAGATTGGCCTTTAAATGATGTAATGATTTATCCGGTTGGTGTCGTTCCTAAAAAGAACAAAGGTGAGTTTTGCATGATGCATCATTTATCATGGCCCCATGGTGTCAGTCAATGACTACATAGCAAAAGAGGATACTGCAGTACCCTTTGCCACATATGATGTTGCTTCTGCATTAATCAGACAGGTAGGTTCTGGTGCTAAGCTAGCAAAATGTGATATTAAATTAGCTTTTCGCCTACTGCCGGTTCATCCTTTGGATTTTCCACTGTTAGGTATTCAGTTCAACAATCAGCTATATGTAGACAAAGTATTACCTATGGGTTTTACTAATTTGTGCAGTTTGTTTGAAGCTTTCAATTCCCTTTTTACAGTGGTATTTTAGTTTCAGGTCAGGCTGTGAACTAGTGACACATTACCTGGATGATTTTTTGTTTGTGGGAAAGGACAAGACACACAATTGTGAATGGGTGCTTCAAGAAATCCAAGATATGGCAGCTGAGCTTGGTGTACCACTAGCCGCTGAGAAACCAGAAGGTCCAAGTACCTGTTTGCTTTTTCTCTGAATTTAAATGGATACAGTGAAAATGGAAAGAAGATTGCCTGAGAAACAGATCAAACTAATTGTAGCTTTACTAGAACAAGCATTGGTGGTGACAAAGCTTCAACTACATCAAATCTAGTGTTTATTAGGGCACCCTAATTCTGCGTGCAGAGTGGTCAGAGCAGATTGATATTTTGTAGATGCTTGGGTTTTGCCATGTCAGGAGTTCGTTGCCACACCATAGGATCAGAATTTCAGCTGCAATGAGAGCAGATATGGAAGTCTGGTTAAAGTTTTTGAAAATTTTCAATGGTGTGACTACGTGGTCACTGGATTTTCATTTTGATTGGACAGTGCAAATTTTTTCGGATGCAGCAGGATCCACAGGTTTTGGATTATTTTGGGAAGGGAGATGGTGTGCTGAACAATGGCCGATCCGATGGGTTAAGGAGAAGAAGAGCATTGCCTTTTTTGCAATTTTCCTTTGTTAGTAGCTTTGGCTGTTTGGGGTAGTCATTTGAAGAACAAAACTGTAACTTTCAATGTTGATAACAGAACAGCAGTGGACTTGGTCAATGGTCAGAAAGTCAGAGATAAACACCTTTTGAAATTACTGCAAAGATTCATGCTAGGATGCTTACTGTTTAACATTGTTTTCCGAGCCAAGCATGTGCCAGGTGCTAACAATAATATAGCAAATGCATTGTCTCGTTCGTAGGGGCAGAGATTCTGTGGTTTAGCCCCCGGAGCCGACTTGATGAAAACAGAAGTGCTGCAAGATGTATGGGAGCTAGCAGAATAAGGATGCTTGGCTTGGTGGAGAATTCACTAGCAGAGAGTACAAAAACTACCTACAGAAGAGCATGGGAAGAATTTATAGAAATGGGGGCAGTTTCTAAATCTCAGGATGAACAAGGTTGCCTATTACGTAGGGAAGATATACTGAAATTCATGATGAATAACGTTAACAAAGGTATTTCAGCAACCACGATTGCTGGTAAGCTAGCTGGTTTAAGATTTTACTGTAAATTTTTCTGGGGTTATGAACCCACAGCAGGACAGAAGGATTTTACAAGGATGGCCAAGGAACATCAAAGGGGCAGATCCGTAAGAAATCCTATATCTATGAGATCACTGCTCAAATTGGTTGCAACATTAGATGTAGTGTGTTTTTCTCTGTTTGAGCAAAAACTATTTGTTATGTATGTGTTGGTTGTTTTTTGGTGCATTCCGAATTTCAGAGCTTGTGAAGAGCACTTGTTCAGGTGGTTTGAATGTTCAAAATGTAACATTATCAGGCAATAAGCTGCAAATTTTCTAAGAATATTCAAAAACAGATCATAAAGGAAAGGGTGCAAAGGGGTTACTCAGGAAGATATGAGGTATAGCGTGCCCGGTGACAGCGTGGCACAGGTTTAAGGAGGTTAGTGGGGGAATTGCTGGGAATATTTTTGCTCATCAGGATGGGTCCTTATTGACTGCAACACAAGTTCTAGGTGTTATGAGAAAGCCCTAAAATTTATTGGAGAAGACCCTTTACGATGTGGCACACACTCTTTTCGGATTGATGCTGCTTCTGTAGCTGCCAGGTTGGGTTTTTCTATACAAGAAGTTAAAAGATTTGGTCATTGGTCTTCTGATTGTTGCCTGCAGTACATTAAGGAGCTTGAAGATTGTTAGTCCCTATGCTATGCTAACTGTTGTCTTTGTTTCAGGTTGTGTGGCAGGACCAACATTGGCTTTCCTGTAGATTTGGATAGTTGGACACTTTTTTGTAAAATAGCCAGTAAAGCAAGCTGAGAAGTGGCCTTTCGGGAAGAACCCAGGCTTCCGGACTGATCAGTTGAAGATTGAGTGGTGGGGGAGGGGAGGTGTGAAATAGGGACAGCTTTTGCTTTGTTTATCTAATCTGTTGAGTGTTCGAATTTGCCCTGATGTGCTGTTGCTACATCTTGGTGAGAATGATTTAGTACAGTTATGAGGGCTTGGGCCTATTAAAGATATGAAGAAGGATTTGAACATTATTGGTAAATCTAGGAGTGGAACAAAAATCATTCTCACTGGGCTAGTTCCTAGAAGAGTTTGGAGAGATGCTGTAAAGTTTACTGTAATGGAGTGAGCTAGACGTAAAGTAAATAGAGAAATGCAGCGATTTGCTAGATCCAAGGAGATTGTGTGGTTAGAACATTTAGGGGGTCATTCCGACCCCGGCGGGCGGTGATAAAGCGGCGGCCAACCCGCCAACAGGCAGGCGGTCAAAAAAAAGGTATTCTGACTCTGGCGGGAACCGCCAACACAGGCCGCCACTTTAACACTCCGACCGCCACGGCGGGACAGACAAACAGCGCGGCGGTCACCGTCAACAGGCAGGCGGCAGACAATGTACCGCCCACCCTATCACAACTCACCAATCCGCCACCTTTTCCGGGGCGGGAGCCCCGCCGATAAAAACACGGCGGAAACAGACTACGAACAGGAAAACGCTCACCTCTACACACTCCACGAGGAAGGAGGACAGCATGGAACCCGAATTAAACATCCTACCAGCTATTGTCTACCTGCTCATCTACCAGGAGTACGAACGCCGGCGCAGACGACAACGGTGAGTACTGCACCTACGACACAGCGGAGGGGGGAGGAGGAAAGCTTACGGGCACACACATGCGCCATACACCCACCCCCCCAACCCAAATACCTACACCCCAATGCAGAGCAACAAGTCAGAGTGACACCCCCCAAACCCACCGGAATAATGCAAAGACACAATTAAAATGATCTATAAAATATATGTATAAATAGCTCCACTGAAGGTATGGGAAATATGCTATATGAATGATACAAAATAAGGAATGAACATAGTCAAAAATATATACATAGGCAATAAGTCCTTTCTGTCAAAGTTCCATAGTCCGTGGGCCAATGTGCACAAACACATGGGCAAAGCCCACACAGGAGACCAGATACCATTGGAGAGAACACTGCTGGGGCATCAGATGATAAAACTACAGGCACCTCAGGGGGAAGGGAAGGGGGGGCACCTCAGCCACATGAGTCCACGACGCCAGATCCACGAGGGGCCTCCATGCCCACTGTCCCATCCTGGGGAGTGCAAAGCCACAGTCTCACAAGTCTCTACAGTGGGTGGCTTGCCCACTGTGCCATCCTGGGGAGTGCAAAGCCACAGTCTCTCAAGTCTCTACAGTGGGTGGCTTGCCCACTGTTCCATCCTGGGAAGTGCCAAGCCACAGTCCATCAGATGGATTACCGACTCCACTGTTAATGGAGGAGGCATGGTGCCCAGAGTGCTTCGTGAAGCCCTGCTCGACACAGAACCGGCACTGTCAATGGGCCAGCGGTGCTTGAGATGGCGTTGCCCAGCGGAGCGGTGCTTGAAAGGAAGGGCCCAGCGGAGCGGTGCTTGAGATGAAGGGCCCAGCGGAGCGGTGCTTGAGATGAATGGCCCAGCGGAGCGGTGCAGAGACGGCGGGGCCCAGCGGAGCGGTGCATGAGATGAAGGGCCCAGCGGAGCGGTGCTTGACAGGAAGGGCCCAGCGGAGCGGTGCAGAGACGGCGGGGCCCAGCGGAGCGGTGCTTGACAGGAAGGGCCCAGCGGAGCGGTGCAGAGACGGCGGGCCCAGCGGAGCGGTGCATGAGATGAAGGGCCCAGCGGAGCGGTGCTTGACAGGAAGGGCCCAGCGGAGCGGTGCAGAGACGGCGGGGCCCAGCAGAGCGGTGCAGAGACGGCGGGGCCCAGCGGAGCGGTGCATGAGATGAAGGGCCCAGCGGAGCGGTGCTTGACAGGAAGGGCCCAGTGGAGCGGTGCAGAGACAGCGGGGCCCAGCGGAGCGGAGCAGAGACGGCGGGGCCCAGCAGAGCGGTGCTTGAGATGAAGGGCCCAGCGGAGGGGTGCTTGAGATGAATGGCCCAGCGGAGCGGTGCAGAGACGGCAGGGCCCAGTGGAGCGGTGCATGAGATGAAGGGCCCAGCGGAGCGGTGCTTGACAGGAAGGGCCCAGCGGAGCGGTGCAGAGACGGCGGGGCCCAGCGGAGCGGTGCAGAGACGGCGGGGCCCAGCGGAGCGGTGCTTGAGATGAATGGCCCAGCGGAGCGGTGCTTGAGATGAAGGGCCCAGCGGAGCGGTGCTTGAGATGAATGGCCCAGCGGAGCGGTGCTTGAGATGAATGGCCCAGCGGAGCGGTGCTTGAGATGAAGGGTCCAGCGGAGCGGTGCTTGACAGGAAGGGCCCAGCGGAGCGGTGCAGAGACGGCGGGGCCCAGCGGAGCAGTGCTTGAGATGAAGGGCCCAGCGGAGCGGGGCTTGACAGGAAGGGCCCAGCGGAGCGGTGCTTGAGATGAAGGGCCCAGCGGAGCGGTGCTTGAGATGAATGGCCCAGCGGAGCGGTGCTTGAGATGAATAGCCCAGCGGAGCGGTGCAGAGACAGCGGGGCCCAGCGGAGCGGTGCAGAGACGGCGGGGCCCAGCGGAGCGGTGCTTGAGATGAAGGGCCCAGCGGAGCGGTGCTTGAGATGAATGGCCCAGCGGAGCGGTGCTTGAGATGAAGGGCCCAGCGGAGCGGTGCTTGAGATGAAGGGCCCAGCGGAGCGGTGCAGAGACAGCGGGGCCCAGCGGAGCGGTGCTTGAACGGAAGGGCCCAGCGGAGCGGTGCTTGAGATGAAGGGCCCAGCGGAGCGGTTCTTGTCACGGTGGGCCCCTGTTCAGCGGTTCTTGTCACGGCGGGCCCCTGTTCAATGGTTCTTGTCACAGCGGGCCCCTGTTCAGCGGTGCTTCTCCCGGCGGGCCCCTGTTCAGCGGTTCTTGTCACGGCGGGCCCCTGTTCAGCGGTTCTTGTCACGGCGGGCCCCTTTTCAGCGGTTCTTGTCACGGCGGGCCCCTGTTCAGAGGTTCTTGTCACGGCGGGCCCCTGTTCAGTGGTGCTTCTCCCGGCGGAGCCCTGTTCAGCGGTTCTTGTCACGGCGGGCCCCTGTTCAGCGGTGCTTCTCCCGGCGGGCCCCTGTTCAGCGGTTCTTGTCCCGGCGGGGCCCTGTTCAGCGGTGCTTCTCCCGGCAGGGCCCTGTTCAGCGGTGCTTCTCCCGGTGGGGCCCTGTTCAGCGGTGCTTCTCCCGGCGGGGCCCTGTTCAGCGGTGCTTCTCCCGGCGGGGCCCTGTTCAGCGGTGCTTGTCCTGTGTTTCTAAGGAGCCAGACCTGGCCAAGACTTCCCGCTCAGTCGCCATCCGACCTTGCGGTCGCGGGGCCCTCCTGTGATGGAGTCCTGGGCCCGTGGGTGTCGTCCGTCACAACCGGAATGGGGCTGGTGGGGCCCTCCTGGGCAGCTCGCCTGCTGCCTGACTTCCCCGCCCTGCTGCCCTTGCCCTCCTTCGCTGAAGCTCTGTGGCCCTTGCCTCCCTTTGATGATGTGGCAGGTGACGGGGCAAGGCTACTGTCCTTGGTGGCAGCTGTCTCAGGCTTGTCGCGCCGGCCCTTCTTTTTTTTTGTCCTCTTCCCAGGGGGTGGGCTGGCTGTCCCCTTGCTGCTGGCCGATGTTCCTGCCCTAGGAGCTGGTGGACTCCAATAGCCCTGCACTATGGTCACAGTAGATGCAGGGCTGGTGGTGGCTGAGGTGCTTTTTTTACTCTTACCAGATGGAGGGGGTGGGTCAGTGATTGGAACGAGCTCAAGGTTGGAAAGGAAAAGGACTTGGGAAGGACAGGGACGGGTAGGTGTAGTGGGTATGGGAGTGGAGGAAGAGGATGTGGTTGTAGGAGAGTCAAGTGTGCTGTCTTTGGGTGCACGTGCTTGTGACGGAGGCTGTCGTGAGGTGGATGGCTGTTGGGTGGGTGGCTGCCTGCGTTTGTGTGCTTTGGAAGAGGGGGTGACAGACACACTGGGAGAGGACACAGGGGACGTGTAAATGGCAGTGGGGGTGGTGACTGCACGTGTGCGGACTGTAATGGAGGGTGTGCTGGTGATGGAAGTACTGGCTGATGGTGGTGTGCATGCAGGTGTGAGTGGAGACGTCACAGGGAGGGAGGAGGGAGATGAGGAGGTGGGGGACACAGAGGTGGTAGTGACTGTTGGCATGTCTGCATCTGGATGTTGCTTGGGTGAATGCTTGTGGGATCTGTGGTGCTTATGTCTGGATGAGCTGCCCTTGGGTGTAGAGGTGTGTGCAGGCTGGTCTGATGGTGTGGATGGGATAGGCAGAGGAACAGGAGACTGGGACTGGGTGGAGGGAGTCAGAAGAGGGAGGCTGGAGACAGGGACAATGGCTGCCGTCAGTGCTGAGGCCAGAGCGTTGAACGATCGCTGATGGGCAGCCTGACCCGAATGAATGCCCTCCAGCTATGCATTGCTCCGATGCACCTCCCTTTCTACACCCTGGATGGCATTCAAAAGGGTAGACTGCCCAACAATGAGTGTCCGGAGGAGGTCAATGACCTCCTCACTGAGGGCAGCAGGGGTAACTGGGGCAGGGCCTGAGGTGCCTGGGGCGAAGGAGATGCCCGTCTTCCTGGGCGAGCGGGCACGGAGCAAAGGCTGAGGGGCTGCTGGGAGGGCGGGGCTGGTGCGCTGGGTGGCGGCTGTACTTGTTGTGGCGGTGGGCACGGATGTTGCCGCCACCGCTAGGGAGCTCCCTTCCGAGGACGTGTCGGTGTCGCTGACGTCTCCACGGGTCCCCGTTGTGGAGCTCCACTCGCCCTCCGTCTCACTGGTGTACTCGGAGTCTGTTGTATGGCCCTCCGGGGCCATGTGAGATGCAGCTCCCTCGTGCGCCGATGCCACTTCTCCTCCGCCTGATGATGCTAATGCACACATGAACAGGAAGACAAAGAAAATGGGGGGGGGGGAGAAATGAAGACAGGTTGAGTGCATGCATTGGCAACACCGTTGTCGGAGAGGACAGACACAGAAGCCCCCTGCACTAGGCCTCGCAATCGGGGTACACTACTCAGTTATTGTGACTAGGCCTACAGGTCTATGGACGACAAATGCACACATGGGTGAGGCCGGACCATGGATAGCTGTACTTGGCACCCTACAGAGGTGGGGGGCGGGGGCACAGGGCCGTGTCTAACAGAGGGGCCTAGCCTACAGAATGCGCCCTGGCCTAGAGATAGCCACAGCCCTCCTCCCCCACCCAGACACCTTCACTGCGCGCAAAGATAGCAGAATGTGCTGATACTCACCCCCTTGTGTCTGCTGTGATGTCCTCACGCGCCCATCCAAATCGGGGTAGGCCACCGCCAGGATCCGGGACATCAGGGGTGTCAATTGGCGGCTGGCACCCCTCCTACGTTGGGAGGCCATCCCCAGCAGAGACTCAGCGGTCTTTCTGGTCCCGTGGCGGATGTCCTCCCACCTCTTTCGGCAGTGGGTGCCCCGTCTGTTGTGGACCCCCAGGGCCCGGACGTCCTTGGCGATGGCATGCCAAATGTCGATCTTCTGATGGGCGCTGACCTATATGACATGTACAGGGTGGTAAAGGAAATCGCATCAGTTTTCTGCCTGGTCAATGTGAGTGGCCCCCCCCTCCCCAACCTTGCCATGTGGCACATGCTCTCATCTTTCGTGCGTTGCACTCCTCATTCGCTCCCCTCCCTACCATCTTACATACACCCCACTCAACACAGGCATAGCCCATTCAACGTGCACCCTGTGTACTAACCTGTTGGTCTGGAGGACCGTTGAGTAGCGCATACTGGGGGAGGACCCCATCAACAAGTTTCTCCAATTCTTCGGAAGTGAAGGCAGGGGCCCTTTCCCGAGTCGCAGCAGCCATTGTATCTCCCAGACCGAGCTCACAGCAGCACTTGCAGTATAGGTCCTCTCCTGTGGATGATCAGGTCTCGAGTGATTAAGCAGTTAGAAAATGGCGGTCACGCCCGCGGCGGTGCGTACCGCGACCGCCGGCGCACATTGTCATTGGCTCCTAAGACCCATAGGGTTCAATGTTAACCAATGCTGCTTTGCGCCGCGGTCTTCGACTGCCTACCACCACGGTGTGCCACGCCAGCGCAGTGACCTCACATCCCACTGTCACACTTCACAGGTCAGGCAGCTGCCATTTCAAGGGCCCACATGGCATAATTTCTACTGCGTCACACAGGCCCAGGCCCTGCATTGCCACTCATACAAGCCTTTCAATGCATAGCGATTCGTGTACTGTGCAAGCTGTGTGAACGAACCTGTGGGTTGCTTGACTCTGTGCTCCATGTTGTCCTTCCTAGGCACCGTCCGCTGGGACTTGCGAGGAGAAGGATGAATCCTCCCGTGTACCGACCGCTGGTGGACCTGTCGACAATGGAAGAACGACATATCATACTTACATACAGGCTTGACAGAGCAACTATACATGAACTATGTGCCCAGCTGGAGCCAGACCTGATGTCCCCCATCCGCCAACCCACAGGGATTCCCTCTCTGGTGCAGGTTCTGTCAGTACTCCATTTTTGGCAAGTGGGTCTTTTCAGACAACAGTGGCCATATCATCAGGGATGTCTCAGCCTATGTTTTCTAAGGTTTTGTCCAGAGTGTTGTCTGCCCTGATGAAATACATGCGGAGCTACATTATTTTCCCTGAGGTGGACGAATTGGCTACAGTGAAGGGTGATTTCTATGCCCTTGGACATATCCCCAACATCATTGGTGCCATTGATGGGACCCATGTGGCTTTGGTTCCCCCCAAAGAAAGTGAGCAGGTGTACAGAAACAGAAAAAGTTATCATTCGATGAATGTCCAGGTGGTCTGTTTGGCTGACCAGTACATCTCCCATGTAAATGCCAAGTTCCCTGGGTCAGTGCATGACGCGTATGTCATGCGGAATAGCAGCATCCCTTATGTGATGGAACAGCTACAGAGACACCGTGTGTGGCTAATTGGTGACTCTGGTTACCCCAACCTGTCGTGGCTACTGACCCCAGTGAGGAATCCCCGGACCAGGGCAGAGGAACGGTACAATGAGGCCCATGGGCGAACTAGGAGGATCATAGAGAGGACCTTCGGGGTCCTGAAGGCCAGGTTCAGGTGCCTCCATATGACAGGTGGATCCCTAATGTACTCACCAAAGAAGGTGTGCCATATCATCGTGGCCTGCTGTATGCTTCACAATCTTGCTTTGCGACGCCAGGTGCCTTTTCTGCAGGAGGATGGTCCAGATGGTGGTGTTGTAGCAGCTGTGGAGCCTGTGGAGAGTGAAGAGGAGGAAGACAACGGGGACGACACGGACAACAGGGATACAGTCATACAACAATATTTTCAGTAGCACACAGGTAAGAATCACCAACGCCATTTTACATTTACTTAAGGCCTCATGCGTCTCCACTGTCTGTGTTTCCCCCCAGTTCCTGTTAACTGATTTGTGACTTTCCCTTCCCTTTTCAGAGCTGTATGACCCACTGCCTGACTTCAGCTTTGTTTACCCATGGACTAATGCTTATTGAAATTGGTATGTTGTCATCGCAAAGTAACTGGACATTATTGCACCGTTATGTGTAATACATTTGTTAAGAATACAAGCAGACTCCTGTTATTTTAAGTGCAATAAGTGATTTATTTTAAGTGCTACATATAGGTACATGATTGTAAAAGGGTGATCGGTGGGGGTGGAGTAATGTGTAATGTCCATGGCAGAGTCCAGTTCTCAGTCGCACAGGTGCATTGTTTATATGCCTGTGGAAGGATGGAGCAGGGGCAGTTAAAGGTTGGACAGGGTGACAATGTGGGACAGTGGGATGACATCAGGGGGTATCTTAGGCTGGCGGGGGTCTTGCAATCCTACTCTGTCTTCTTGTGAGATCTCAGGTTCCGCTTGCGGGGTGGTTCTTCTTCTGCAGGAGGTGGGGTTCTGGTGGCCTGTTGTTGTGTGGGGGCCTCCTGTCCACTAGCGCCGGCGGAGGTGGTAGGCTGTTCCTGGCCTGGGCTAGTGACAGGGGCCCTTTGGGGTGCCACATGGTCCCGCAATGTGGTGACTATCTGGGTAAGGGCCACGCCGATGGTCCCCATTGCGGAACCGATGTTCCTCAGTTCCTCTCAGAACCCCATGTACCGTTCCTCCTGCAGTGCCTGGATCTCCTGGAACCGGGCCAGTACCGTCGCCATCGTCTCCTGGGAGTGGTGGTAAGCTCCCATGATGGAGGAGAGGGCCTCTTGGAGAGTCGGTTCCCTAGGCCTGTCCCCCCCCTGTCGCACAGCAGCCCTCCCAGTTCCCCTGTGTTCCTGGGCCTCTGTCCCCTGGACGGTGTGCCCACTACCACTGCCCCCAGGTCCCTGTTGTTGTTGGGGTGGTGGGTCAACCTGGGTGCCCTCTAGTGGTGGACACACCGCTGATTTACGTTTCCTGGAGACAGTGGCATGGGCCCGCTGGGTGGGAGCTGTGCTGGTGTTCCCAGAGGGGGTTGGGTCTGGTGTAGCCTGTGGCTGTCTGTGGGGAACCGACTGTCCAGAGGTCCCCGATGGGCTGGGCTGGTCATCTGGGTCCAGGGAGACAGAGCTGCTGTCATCGCTGGGGCCCTCTTCTGGGGGTGGGATGAACATCTCTGGACCCTCCGTGGCGGTGTGGTGGCGTTCGGGTCCTGCAGGGGTATAAAGGTATGGTTATTGCTTCTGTAGGTGGCATTTCGTGTGATGGGTGGGTGTCCGTGTACCCAAGTGCAGGCAAAAATGTTGATGAAATTTAGAGCTGCCTGTCCAAATAAAAGCGGCCTTTTACTTTTAATCTGGTCTGGTCAATTGCCATCTCACCGAGAAACCATTGAGAGTGGAGAAACTATAAGTGGGCAGCATAGGAATGGTTTTATGTTTCCTCACCTCTATAGCTACAAGACATTCAAGCCCTACAGTATAAAATTGCAGAGTACCTTATTAACTCCACCAAAAGTTTGGACCAATGGGGGTGGCCTAGCCCAGCCTTGTTCAGCCGGGAGGAGAGCAGATAAGACTCGCTCTTGGCCAGGTCTTCGCCAGAGTACGCGGCCCACGTTGCAAGAGTCCTGGGACGCTGAAAAGCATCAGCTGCATCCACGGCTCCTCCAGGTAACGTGTATGCTGGGGGACCGAGTCCCACCCTAGCGAGAGTCAATCGTGGGCAAAGGAAAAAGGCAGGTCGGTGCGGGCCTTCCTAATGTGTAGGGAAGGCCTTTAACTCTCAGTTATTGCGTCCCCTAAGGAAGGAGTCATAAAGAAGAGAGGAAGGAAGACTTCTGTCCAAGCCACAAGTGGACTTGGTCACTTCTCCACTCTTGACAAATCAATCATCCCTTAAATCACTACTGAGTTTCATTTGTCACTGTGTACATGAATATACTGAGGTTGCGCATCAATAGGTTTGGTCCTTTGGAAAGGTGCATGGTTTTCTACATGCATTTTGTAGAAAGTGCTCCAGAGCTGGACAAATACAAGAAAACTAATGGTATGGCCACACCCTTTTATCATTCATTGAACACCAACAACCTGCCATCTCAGTCATAGTACACACACCCACTTCTTTTTTACATACAGAGGAGAAAGATTATTGTGGGGAAATTGCTGGACAGCAGTCTAAGCTAGTCATGCTTAAGGAATGCTCCTCTGCCCTTCCATTGTACAGTTCATGTTTGATAACGCATCAGAACATTGATAAGTAAACTTACAAGGAGATACGTCTTAGGCCAATCAACCTTTTGACCATGTTTGGGGACTTCCCAGGACGAGGTATCCAATTAGCTTTGCAGTCAATAGATCAATAACCTCGTCAATATTCACAATAACTAATCTATCGAGCTAATCACTAAAATGTAATATAAATCAATACAACAGATGCACCGTGACTTTTCAGCCATGAATAACCACAACAAATCTAGTAAGAGTTAGGATATTTATTCCCTATTAGTTACAATCTAATATCATGTTTATTAGTTTCAGCATCAATAAGCACATCAAAACCACTATAGCCTGGCAACTCGAGCAAAACTTTATCAAAGCATAGATCATGAACATTAGAATAAAGCACGATGTTAACATAGATCAACTTTAGCAGATTATCATTAGTACATTATTCAACAAAGCAAGAATTCAGTCATTTGTCTAATTGCATCCGATATTAGTGAACTCCTTAACTAACCTCGACAGGCCAGGGGAACCCACTCTCCACGAGGCCCTCTCCAACATCATGGGAGCCTACCACCACTCCCAGGAGACGATGGCAACGGTACTGGCCAAGTTTCAGGAGACCCAACGGCTGCTATTCGGATCCCAGGTGCAGTACACCTCTTTGGAAGGAAGATGGAGCTATGGCGAAGAATAGTGGACAGGGTCAATGCGGTGGGACAGCACCCAAGAAATCGGGATGACATCAGGGAGAGGTGGAACGACCTACGGGGTAAGGTGCGTTCTGTGGTCTCAAGACACCACCTTGCGGTTCAGCGGACTGCCGGCGGACCCCCACCTCCTCCCCAACAACTAACAACATGGGGGGAGCAGGTCTTGGCGATTCTGCATACTGCATACTGAGGGCCTCGCAGGAGTAGCAGGAGGAATGGACTCTGGTAAGTCAAATCTTAACTATTACATCCCCCACCCAACCTGCATGCCATCACATACCCCCACCCTCACCCCCATCACTCCTACTCCTCACAAATGTTCCACTATCACAACGCACACATCCCAACACCAAGCCATGCATGCAACAACAAAGCATGGACACCCATCACTAAAGCATGGCCACTGCACCTACCCATACACCCCCCTAAACCATCATCACACAAGGTCCCACACAGGAATGCAAGCACTGGGGTACACGGTCACCCACCCATTGCACACCATGCCACACACAGATGTAATAACCATCCTTTTATACCCCTGCAGGACCCCTACCCAACGTCACCAGACAGGAGGGTCTACACATGTCCACACCACCAACAGAAGAGGCCCACAGTGATGACAGCAGCTCTGTCCAACTGGATCTAGATGACCAGCCCGGCCCATCAGGGACCTCGGGACAGTCGGTTCCCATCACACAGTCACAGGCCACTACAGAGCTTCCCCCCTCTGGAAACACCAGCACAGCACCCACCCGTGGCCCATACCTCCGTCCCCAGGACACGTCAATCAACATTGTGTCCACCACTACAGGGAACCCAGGCTAACCCACCACCCCAACAACAACAGGGACCTGGGGGCAGTGGTAGTGGGCACACAGTCCAGGGGTCGGAGGCACAGGAACACAGGGGAACTGGGAGGGCTGCTGTGCGATGGGGGAGGACAGGCCAAGGGAACCCACTCTCCACGAGGCCCTCTCCAACATCATGGGAGCCTATCACCACTCCCAGGAGACGATGGCAACGGTACTGGCCAAGTTTCAGGAGACCCAACGGCTGCAGGAGGAACAGTATTTGGGCTTCAGGGAGGAACTCAGAGCCATCATTAACAACCCTGGGCACCATCGTAGGGGTGCTGAAGGAAGTACTCAACACCAGGAGGGACACTGTGGCACAACAATGGGCCCCTGACACTAGCATGGACGATTAACTTCCCACCACCTCTGCCGGCGCTAGTGGACAGGAGGCACCGCCACAGGACCACCACACCAGCACCCCACCCCCTACAGAGGGAGAACCACCCCGCAAACGGTCCCTGAGATTCAGGACAAAGACAGGGAGCGATGCCAAGACCCCCGCCAAGATAGGAGACCACCCTGAATGTCATCCTTCTGTTCCACTTTGTCACCCTGTCCATCCTTAAACTGCCCCAGCTCCACTTCCTATGCCCATTTGGGCAATGCACCTGTGAGACTAATAGACTGGACACTGCCATGGACATTCCTCCACCATCACCCCTCACCATTTTGCTACCCCCTCCAATATTTTGCACTTAAATAAACACCCTTGAAGCACAAAACAATCTGGAGTCAGTCTGTGATTTCGGAATAGTGTATTAGCAATTACAGTGTCAAAAAGCTCTTTCATTTGTAATGTCAACATACCTATGTCACACAGCCCTAGTCCATGAGGAATCAAAGCAGATGTCACACTGTGGGACCCACATCTGTAAAACCGTAAGGGAAAGTGACAACTCAGTGACTATATACTGGGTGAAAACGACAGACAGTAGAGAGGTAGTAGTGTTAAAGTACATCTAGTAGGCAGGTTTGTATTCTTACCTGTGTCTCACTGGAAATATTGCTGGATCACTGAGTCCCTGTTGTCCATGTCTTCTTCTTCTGCTTCCTCGTCTTCACTGTCCACAGGCCCCACAGCTGCAACAACGCCGCCATCTGGACCATCCTCCTGCAGAAAAGGCACCTGTTGTCACAAAGCTAAGTTGTGAAGCATACAGCAGGCCACGATGATCTGGCACACCTTCTTTGGTGAGTAGAATAGGGATCCACCTGTCATATGGAGGCACCTGAACCTGGCCTTCAGGAGGCCGAAGGTCCGCTCGATTATCCGCCATGTTCGCCCATGGGCCTCATTGTAGCGTTCCTCTGCCCTTGTCCTGGGATTCCTCACTGGGGTCAGTAGCCATGACAGGTTGGGGTAACCAGAGTGTTACATACTGCACTGGACTTCTCACCTCTGGATACCGGGTTGGCGAATACACCAAGTCTTCTACAGGTTCTGGATACTGCCAGATAAGAGCGACCCCTTCTAGTAGCCACGGTGCCGCTTGAAAGGCTACGACAAAGCAGACCGTACCCTCCAGAAGGAGTCCCAGAGGGAAAAAAAAACAACACTGGGGAAAAAACCTCAACCAGGAACTCCTGAAGAAAAACAAGAAAAACAGGACTAAACAACAGGAAACAAAAATAGGCAAAAATCTCCTAAGGCAAAAAGCAGGAACAAAGAACAGGCAAAAATCTCCCAAGGCAAAAAGAAGGAACAAAGAACAGGCAAAAATCTCCCAAGGCAAAAAGCAGGAGCAAAGAACAGGAGCGAACAGCACAACCAGAAGGAAGTGTTTGCAAAGCAAGGTGGAACAAGACTGACTGACTTATATACTGAGAAAAGGGAAGTGACATCACAGGAAAAGGAAAGAACACCATCTTGAATTGGGAAGAGCCCATAGATCAGTATAGGAAAAAGAAAGTAGTATAAAAGAAAAACAGAGCATGCTGGGACAAAAACACGAAGAAGACAAGATGGACACAACATGGACAGAGACAGGTAAACAGACCAGCCAAACCCACCAACAACAAAAAGAAGAAAAAAAAGGGCTACAGGTAAGTGTAGCGCTACCGGGAGCAAAATATATGCTTCTCAGAATGTGTAGTCAAAAAACGCGGGGAACGGCACTCCAAGTATCGGTAGCGCGTTCCATCCGCGATGACAGAAAGAGACGCCGCACCTGAGCGCGGCGTTACATAGAGTCACCTGCAAATGGCAAGGGACAACTGTTAGACACACACTAACCTGTAGGGATAACCTCAGACCCAGAAAACCATTCCACTGTCTTGCTTCCAGGTGCTCACCTAATAGCCACACACGGCGCCTCCGGAGTTGACCCATCACATAAGGGATGCTGCTAATTCTGCAGGATGTAGGCGTCATGCACTGAGCCAGGGAACTTGGCATTAACATGGGAGATGTACTGGTCGGCCAAACATACCATCTGTACATTTATCGAATTATAACTCTTCCAGTTTCTGTACACCTGTTCACTCTTGCGGGGGGGACCAAAGCCACATGTGTCCCATCAATGGCACCTATGATGTTGGGGATATGTCCCAGGGCATAGAAGTCTCCTTTCACTGTAGGCAAATCCTCCACCTGAGGGAAAACGATGTAGCTCTGCATGTGTTTCAGCAGGGCAGACAACACTCTGGACAACACGTTGGAAAACATAGGCTGGGACATCCCTGATGCAATGGCCATAGTTGTTTGAAATGACCCACTTGCAAGGAAATGGAGCACTGACAGCACCTGCACTTGAGGGGGGATTCCTGTGGGATGGTGAATAACTGACATCAGGTCTGGCTCCAGCTGGGTGCACAGTTCATGGATTGTGGCACGGTCAAGCCTGTATGTGATGATCACATGTCTTTCCTCCATTGACGACAGGTCCACCAATGGTCGATACACCGGAGGATACCGCCATCTCCTCACATGTCCCAGTGGACGGTGCCTATGAAGGACAACAGCGACCACAGAGTCAACCAACTCAGAGGTACGTACCCACAGCTTACACAGAACACAAATCATAATCCGAAAAGTGGCCTGTATGTGTGTTGAGTCTATGCCTAGGTATGTGTGACGCAGTTAAAAATGAAGCCATGTGGGCCCCTGAAATGGCGGCTGCCTGACCTCTAAAGTGGGACAATGGGATGTGAGGTAACTGCGCTGGCGTTGTACACTGTTGCGGTAGGCGGTCGAAGACGGCGGCACAATGCTCCATTGGTTAACATTGGACCCTATGGGTCCCATGAGCCAATGACGATGTACGCCGGCGGTGATGGTACGTATCGCCACGGACGTGACCGCCATTTTCTATCTGTTCAATCACTCGATACCTGAACTTCGACAGGAGAGGACCTACACTGCAAGTGCTGCTGTGACCTCGGGCTGGAAGAGACAATGGCTCGAGTGTCTGGGGAAAGGGCCCCTGCATTCACATCGGAGGAGTTGGAGAAACTCGTGGATGGGGTCCTCCCCCAGTACACGCTACTCTACGGTCCTCCAGACAAACAGTTAAGTACACTGGGAGCATGCTGTATGGGCTATGCCTGTGTGGAGTGGGGGGGATATTGCGGCGTGCATGAAATGACGGTGAGTGCATATGCCACATGGCAAGGGCAGGGATGGGGGACAATGACTGTGACGGTGCAGTTGGTAATAAGTTTCTCTTCCCCCTGTACAATTCATGTAGGTAGGCGCCCACCAGAAAAATGATATTTGGCGTGCCATCGCCAAGGAAGTCCAGACCCTGGGAGTCTACCACAGATGGAGCACCCACTGCCGGAAAAGATGGGAGGACATTCGCCGCTGGAGCAAGAAGATGGCGGAGGCTCAGCTGGGGATGGCCTCCCAACGTGGGAGGGGTGCCCATCGCACCATGACCCCCTGATGTTCAGGATCTTGGCGGTGGCGTACTCGGAGTTGATGGGCGCTTGAGGGCATCACAGCAGCCACAAGGGGGTGAGTACACTCTCATCCTGCTGATTTTGCGTGCAGTGGAGGGGTCTGGGTGGGGGAGGTCGGCTGTGGGTTTCCCTGGGCCAGGGCGAGTTTCGTAGGCAAGGTCCCTCCGTAAGGCAGGCCATGTGGCACCCCACCCCACCTCTGTAGAGGGCCAAGTACACCTAGTCATGCCTCTGTGTCATCCATGTGTGCAGATGTCATCCATAGCCTAGTAGGCCATTTCCCAGGGATTGAACAGTGGAGCCCAAGTGCGCAGCGTAGTGCAGGGGGCTTATGTGTCTGTCGTGTCCGCCAACGGTAGCAGTAATGCATGCACTCAACATGTCTTTCTTCTGTCGTCCCCCCCCTTTTTGTGGTCTCCCTGTTCTTGTGTGCATTAGCATCACCAGGTGGAGAACCAGTGGCAACGGAGCAGGAGGGAGCTGCATCCCACATTGCCCTGGAGGGCGAGACAACGGACTCGGAGTTCACCAGTGGGACGGAGGGTGAGGGGAGCTCACGGCAGGGACAGGAGCTGACACCAGCGACACGGACTTGTCCTCTGATGGAAGCTCCCTTGTGGTGGCGGCAACATCTGTGCCCCCCGCATCTACAGATACAGCCACCCCCCCCTCCCAGCACCGCCCTCCCAGCAGCCCCTCAGCCTTTGCCCCGTGCCCGCCTCACCCAGGAGGGTGGGCATCACCTTCACCCCAGCACCTCAGGCCCTGCCCCAGTCACCCCTGCTGCGCTGCCCTCAGTGAGGAGGCCATTGACCTCCTCAGGTCCCTCACTGTTGGGCAGTCTACCATTTTGAATGCCATCCAGGGTGTAGAAAGGCAGTTGCAACAAACAAATGCATTTCTGGAGGGCATTCATTCTGGGCAGGCGGCCCTTCAGTCAGCACAAGCCCCGCTGGGACAGAGAGGACCGCCAGCAAAAGCCCCGCTGGGACAGAGAGGACCGCCAGCAGCTGAGTCACTGCAAAGGAGCCCGCCACCTCAAGCACCGCTGAACAGGGCACCGCCGCTCCAAGCACCGCTGAACAGGGCACCGCAACCTCAAACACCGCTGAACAGGGCACCGCCTCTCCAAGCACCGCTGAACAGGGCACCGCCGCCTCAAGCTCCGCTGAACAGGGCACCACCGCCTCAAGCACCGCTGAACAGTGCACCGCCGCTCCAGCAACGCTGAACAGGGCACCGCCATCTCAAGCATCGCTGAACAGGGCACCGCCGCCTCAAGCACTGCTGAACAGGGCACCGCCGCTCCAAGCACCGCTGAACAGGGCACCGCCGCTCCAAGCACCGCTGAACAGGGCACCGCCACCTCAAGCACCGCTGAACAGGGCACCGCCGCCTCAAGCACCGCTAAACAGGGCACTGCCGCTCCAAGCACCGCTGAAGAGGGCACCGCCGCCTCAAGCACCGCTGGCCCATGAGCGTCAAGGGCACTGACGCTACTGAGTCCGTCACGAGCAGGATAAAGCACTCTGGGCACCATGCTCCTTCCAGAACCAGTGAAGAGATACATCCACTACCTCTGTCCTTAGAAGGATGATGCACTCTGGGCACCATGCCCCCTCCAGAACCAGTGGAGAGATCCATCCACTACCTCTGTCCTTAGCAGGATGATGCACTCTGGGCACCATGCCCCCTCCAGAACCAGTGGAGAGATACATCCACTACCTCTGTCCTTAGCAGGATGAAGCACTCTGGGCACCATGCCCCCTCCAGAACCAGTGGAGAGATACTTCCACTACCTCTGTCCTTAGCAGGATGAAACACTCTGGGCACAGAGCCCCCTCCAGAACCAGTGGAGACTGTCATCGACTTGAGAAACTGTGGCTTTGCACTCCCCAGGATTGAACAGTGGGCAACCCACCCACTGTAGAGACTTGAGAGACTGCGGCTTTGCACTCCCCAGGATTGAACAGTGGGCAACCCACCCACTGTATAGACTTGAGAGACTGCGGCTTTGCACTCCCCAGGATTGAACAGTGGGCAACCCACCCACTGTATAGACTTGAGAGACTGTGGCTTTGCACTCCCCAGGATTGAACAGTGGGCATGTGGCCCTCTCTTGGATTTGGCGTCGTGCACTCAACCGGCTGTGATGCCCCCCCTTTCCCTCCCCCTGAGGTGCCTGTTTTCTTGCTCTCTGATGCCCCTGCAGTGTTCTCTCTGTCATGGTCGGGGATCTTGTGTGGGCCTCGCCCATACCGTGTGGGCCCTGTGTCCCACAGACTTCATTGGAGCACTACCTGGACTAAGCTTGGTGTACATTTTGTTTATGGTATATATATATATATATATATATATTTATTTTTTGCGTACTTGATTTTAATATAGTACAATGGTGACACTCATTTCCTTTTGTCTTTGCATTCTTCCAGGGGGGTTGGTGGGTGTAACTATAATGTATAAATAAATATGAATTAGTGTGTGTGTTGTAGTGGGTGAGGATGGGGGTGTTGCTTGTGTGTGTCCCTGTTTTTTCCCTCCCCCCTCCCCTGTGTCGTAGGTGCAGTACTCACCGTGGTCGTAGCCGCCGGCGTTCGTGCTCCTGGTAGAGGAGCAGGAAAGACTATCGCAGGGAGAATTTGGAGTTCCAGCTCCATGGTGTCCTGGTTCCTCGTGGGATGTGTAGAAGTGAGCGTTTTCCCTTCGAAGTCCTGTTTCTGCCGTGTTTTTATCCGCGGTGAATCCGCCCCTGAAAAGGTGGCGGATTGGTAGGTTGTGATACTGTGGGCGGTACTTTGTCCTCCGCCGGTCTGTTAGTGGTGACCGCCAAGCTGTTTGTCTGTACCGCCGTGGCGGTCGGAGTGTTAAAGTGGCTGTCTTTGTTGGCGGTTTCTGCCACGGTCATAATTCCAATTATTTTACCGCCAGCCTGTTGGCGGTCTTACCGCCGCTTTAACACCGACCGCCAGGGTTGTAATGACCACCAAAGTCTCTCAGAATGGCAAAGTAATAGCAAGGTTTGATGAGGAAGAATGGCGAGGAAATGGCTCGATAATGGCTGATTCCTCCTTGGGTCACGCCGTTATATTAAAACTGTCGAACAAGTCTCTAATTTCCCATTGGGCAATATTTGGTGCATGTTATCTCTGTCCAATTCTCCACACACCTCACTAGAATTTTCACCTAATACAGTTCTCATGCCGTCGATTGGCTCCTGTGATTGACGTCTTCAACGGGTGTAATGTCAGGTAAGAAAAGTTACACTTGTCGCTCCAGTCAGTAGTTCTATTGTCTTCTCCCTTCTCCTAGTCCAGGCGACCTTGCACCTGTTGCGAATTACACTGTTGCGTTTGGCAAGAATGTCTCCTTGAGCAAGTCGGGTCCCATGGGAAAGAATTTACCTCAGCTACACACACATATCTCTAGCTTCTGGAAAAGTACAGCTTTGGGTCCTTCAGGAAAGCAGCACATTGCACGTTAGAAAAACACAATTAATATGAGACCAGGCAGCTAAGCCCAGACCCTCGCTAACTAAGGCCTAGTGATTAATTTAGCATAACCGAATACAGAACTCTTAATGCCAATACACAGTCATACATAAGTGCATTGTTAATTCATTATTAGTCAGTTTCATTAATCATCGTATACATTGGTGGCCACTCCCCGTGGGCACATTTCAAACGCGTACATTATTTCTACATTAACATATCTTCTATGCGGCTTCATTACACATTATATTGCAAGCTTTTCATGTTAATATTGATTTTAAAGGTCACACTCCAACATGCTCTATACCGTCCTCCTTTTTGCTGGGACATCGAGCCCTCTAACATGGGAGGCCAGGATATTGATGTGTCAGCCTCCACTAAGTAGCACCCAGTTCTTGGACTTCCTTCTGACCTAAAACCTTATTAAGCACACAAACTCCACTTTTGTGCTTGTGTTTGAAATCTATTTGTATATCAGACTCCTAAACCTCCACCAACCTCAGCTTCTCCAGGTCTCATGAGCTCCCCGAAACAATGTAACACTGAAACCCCTTTCACATCCTCAACCCCTTTAGAATAAACTTGTCAATTCCATGAAAGAATCCTTACAGGGTTATTGAATGAAGGCCCTGTCTGCCTGGCACGCCCGTAGAGAGGTGCTCTACCTAAACATTTTGCTAGGAATCCTGGATTTGGTACTCTTTCAGGATCGTGTCCATTTTTGTAGGGATAAGATCACATTTCTCAGATCGCATTACAAGACAGCTATGGGTTGGCCTGGGAGACTGTGGCAGACAGCCCAGTGGTGGGAGGTGAAGGAGAGTGGAGCCACAAGGTAACACAGATCAGCACTCCCAGGGCAAGGTAGAAAGACCAAGAACATTCCAGAAAAGCCAGAATATTCTCGAAGGAGCTCAAAGGTTTTGGACACTGCAGGGTCAGTAAGAGCTGGGAAGACTTAAGCGCCGAGTCACAGTGTTACATCTTGCCTAGCAACTGCAATTGATGGGTTCTCTCCTCCGATCACAGAGCTCACACAATTTGCTTTCCTTGCACGTATTTTTATTTTGCTCCTGTTAGGGTCCGTTGGGTAGTTAGGGCAAGTCGTGTTAACCCTTTCCTCACAGTTACTGAGCTTTGCCTACTACTTTCTTCGAATGCCTCTGATAATGCGTCCCTTTATGATAATTTATTACACATCAGGACTCGTTTTAAGCCAATTAATCTTTTGACCCAGTTGAGAGACACCTTAGGACGAGATAGCTAATCAATATGTCAATCAATACGTCAATAATGTCATAAATATTTATTACAACAATGCATTTCACTTTAGTCAAGGACATCAATCAATTCAAGACACCACCATAACCTGACAGTCATGAATAACCACACCAGTTTAGTAGAATTTTATGAGTTTTATTCCCTATTAATTACAATTCTAAGAGCAAGTGTGTTAATCTCAAAACCAAGAAACAAAATAGCATAATCACAATATGGCAACTTTGATAAGATTTCATTAAGGCAAGAATCATAAACATCAAGACATAACACGGCGTGAACATAGATCAAATTTAGCAGAGTATCATTAATGCGTCGGTTCAACAAAGCATAGATTCAGTCGTTTGTCTATTTGCGTCAGTTTAGTGAACACCTGTCCTAACCACTGATTAGCATTGGCATGTTGGGCTTCATGCAAAACAATTTAAAACACCAATTTAGAAAACATCTAGCTATGGTCTCTGTCAAAAGTAAGCAGTTGGTACCTAGAAAGGAAAAGCAAACAGACAAATCCAAATTTCATAATCATAATTACCATCCAAGGTTTGGGTCAGCACTCAGGTTCAGTCTTCGTCTTCAGGACATCAGTTGATTCGCCATCAGTCAAAACTCAGCTCCGGGGCAAAGAGGGCAACTTCCCTCATAAGGAGGCAAAGTGTAAAATGGGCAATCTAGGAAAGGATGGTTTAATTAAAACCATATAAGTCACCAAACAGAGTGACAGAGTTTCTGGATAAAATCAATAGCATTCCCTAACACTTCTCTCAGGCTCCCTGTGTCATGGGTTTTTATCCCTTTTTCATTGTTCATTCCTCTAGAATCTAATTGGCTAAGGGGTGCACCCCACTTTCTCTACCCAATTAACTTTGAATTAGCTCATCAAATTTGTCACCCCACAACGGTTCACAAGCGTTTTATTGGTCCACATGATTGACGTCTTCAGAGGTAGCACGTCCGGTATGATTTCATACTTCTGTAATTCTTTGCACATTTTTTGGTCAGTAGCTCTATTGTCTTCACCGTTTTAAACGACCTTGTACATTATATTAATCTACACTGTTGCATTTTGGCTAAACCATTTCTACAAGCAATATGAATTTCATGAGAACGGATCTACTATGGTTACATTCAGCTTCTAGTTTGAAGAAAAAAGAGGTCATGTCGTTTTGCGAGTCAGTATACTGCAGGTTAGAAAAACACTTTTAGGCCCTCATTACAACATTGGCGATAAAATCCGCTTACCGCCGTGCAGAAGACCGCCAACACACCGCAGCGGAATTCCGCCACAGCTATTATGACCCACAGCACGGAATCCACCAAAATTCAGACACCAACACAAGTCCGCCACACCAAAGGTCAGTGATAAACTGGCGAAAACAAAACCTCCACCGTCACACCAACAGAAATACGCCCACACTATCACGACACACAAATCCACATGGCGGTCTTTCAACCGCGGTATTCCATTGGCGGTCCACACCGCCGCGCGCAAAATACACACACATTTACAAAAAACAGCCACATTGGACAATTCAAAACACACACACCTGATACACATACACACACCACACCCACACACCCAATACAATATAAAACACACACCCACATCACCCACAAACCCCTACGACCAAAATCCCGAACAAAGGCCAGAGAGAGACACCACAAACAACTACCAAGCATCCACAGGCACACAATACCATCACCCACAGAACTTCCATGCACCTCACACAACTCACCACTAAATATCACCTCACTTATCACTACACACACCACCCCACACATCACCCACACCACCCCATGGCACGGCAAAGACACCCCAGGTTCTCTGAGGAGGAGCTCAGGGTCACGGTGGAGGAAATCATCCGGGTAGAGCCACAGCTATTCGGATCACAGGTGCAGCACACCTCCATAGCTAGGAAGATGGAGCTATGGCGAAGAATAGTGGACAGGGTCAACGCAGAGAGACAGCACCCAAGAAATCAGGATGACATCAGGAAGAGGTGGAACGACCTACGGGGGAAGGTGCGTTCTGTGGTCTCAAGACACCACCTTGCTGTCAGCGGACTGGCGGCGGACCCCCACCTCCTCCCCCACAACTAACAACATGGGAGGAGCAGGTCTTGGTGATTCTGCATCCTGAGGGCCTCGCAGGAGTAGATGGAGGAATGGACTCTGGTAAGTCAAATCTTAAATATTACATCCCCCACCCTACCTGCATGCTATCACATACCCCCACCCTCACCCTCACCCCCATCACTCCTACTCCTCACAAATGTCCCACTATGACAACCCACCCATCCCAACACCAACTCCTGCATGCAACAACAAAGCATGGACACCCATCACCAAAGCATGCCCACTGCACATACCCATACACCCCCCTAAACCATCATCACACAAGGTCCTACACAGGAATGCAAGCACTGGGGTACACGGACACCCACCCATTGCACACAATGGCACACACAGATGTAAAAAAACATCCTTTTATACCCCTGCAGGACCCCTACCCAACGTCACCGGACAGGAGGGTCCACACATGTCCACACCATCAACAGAAGAGGCCCACAGTGATGACAGCAGCTCTGTCCAACTGGATCTAGATGACCAGCCGGGCCCATCAGGGACCTCGGGAAAGTCGGTTGCCCTCACACAATCACAGGCCACTACAGAACTTCTCCCCACTGGAAACACCAGCACAGTGCCCACCCAGCGGGCCCATACCTCTGTCCCCAGGACACGTCAATCAGCAGTGTGTCCACCACTACAGGGAACCCAGGCTAACCCACCACCCCAACAACAACAGGGACCTGGGGGCAGTGGTAGTGGGCACACGGTCCAGGGGAAGGAGGCCCAGGAACACAGGGGAACTGGGAGGGCTGCTGTGCAACAGGGGGAGGACAGGCCAAGGGAACCCACTCTCCACGAGACCCTCTCCTCCATCATGGGAGCCTACCACCACTCCCAGGAGACGATGGCAAGGGTACTGGCCAAGTTTTAGGAGACCCAGCGCCTGCAGGAGGAACAGTATTTGGGCTTCAGGGAGGAACTCAGAGCCATCAATTCCACCCTGGGCACCATCGTAGGGGTGCTGAAGGAAGTACTCAACACCAGGAGGGACACTGTGGCACAACAATGGGCCCCTGACACTAGCATGGACGATGAACTGCCCACCAACTCCGCTGGTGCTAGTGGACAGGAGGCACCGCCACAGGACCACCACACCAGCACCCCACCCCCTGCAGAGGGAGAACCACCCCGCAAACGGTCCCTGAGATCCAGGACAAAGACAGAGAATGATGCCAAGACCCCCGCCAAAAAATGAGACCACCCTGAATGTCATCCTTTTGTCCCACTTTGTCACCCTGTCCATCCTCAAACTGCCCCAGTTCCACTTCCTATGCCCATTTGGGCAATGCACCTGTGAGACTAATAGACTGGACTCTGCCATGGACATTCCTCCACCATCACCCCTCACCATTTTACAACCCCTCCAATATTGAGCACTTAAATAAACACCCTTGAAGCACAAAACAATCTGGAGTCAGTTTGTGATTTCGGAATAGTGTGTTAGCAATTACTGTGGCAAAATGCACTTTCAATTGTAATGTCAACATACCTATGTCACACAGCTCTAGTCCATGAGGAAACAAAGCAGATGTCACACTGTGGGACACACATCTGTGAAATTGTAAGGGAAAGTGACAACTCAGTGACCATACACTGGGTGAAAACGACAGACAGTAGAAAGGTAGTAGTGTTAAAGTAAATGTAGTAGGCAGGTTTGTATTCTTACCTGTGTCTCACTGGAAATATTGCAGGATCACCGAGTTCCTGTTGTCCATGTCCTCTTCCTCTGCTTCCTCGTCTTCACTGTCCACAGGCTCCACAGCTGCAACAACACTGCCATCTGGACCATCCTCCTGCAGAAAAGGCACCTGTCGTCGCAAAGCTAAGTTGTGAAGCATACAGCAGGCCACGATGATCTGGCACACCTTCTTTGGTGAGTAGAATAGGGATCCACCTGTCATATGGAGGCACCTGAACCTGGCCTTCAGGAGGCCGAAGGTCCGCTCTATTATCCGCCGACTTCGCCCATGGGCCTCATTGTAGCGTTCCTCTGCCCTTGTCCTGGGATTCCTCACTGGGGTCAGTAGCCATGACAGGTTGGGGTAACCAGAGTCATCTGCAAATGGCGAGGGACAACTGTTAGACACACACTAACCTGGAGGGATATCCCCAGACCCAGACAACCATTCCCACTGACTTGCTTCCAGGTGCTCACCTATTAGCCACAAATGGTCTCACTGGAGTTGACCCATCACACAAGGGATGCTGCAATTCCGCAGGATGTAGGCGTCATGCAGTGAGCCAGGGAACTTGCCATTCACATGGGAGATGTACTGGTCTGCCAAACACACCATCTGCACATTCATGGAATGATAACTCTTCCGATTTCTGTACACCTGTTCAATCCTGCGGGGGGTATCACAGCCACATGGGTCCCATCAATGGCACCTATGATGTTGGGGATATGTCCCAGAGCATAGAAGTCTCCTTTCACTGTAGGCAAATCCTCCTCCTGAGGGAAAACGGTGTAGCTCCGCATGTGTTTCAGCAGGGCAGACAACACTCTGGACAACACATTGGAAAACATAGGCTGGGACATCCCTGATGCTCTGGCCACTGTTGTTTGAAATGACCCACTTGCAAGGAAATGGAGTACTGACAGCACCTGCACTTGAGGGGGGATTCCTGTGGGATGGCGGATAGCTGACATCAGGTCTGGCTCCAGCTGGGCACACAGTTCCTGGATTGTGGCACAGTCAAGCCTGTAGGTGATGATCACATGTCTTTCCTCCATTGTCGACAAGTCCACCAGCGGTCTGTACACCGGAGGATGCCGCCATCTCCTCACATGGTCCAGCGGACGGTGCCTATGAAGGAAAACAGCGAGCACAGCGTCAAACAACTCAGAGGTACGTACCCACAGCTTACACAGAACACGAATCATAATCTGAAAATTGGCCTGTATTTGTGTTGAGGCTAGGCCTAGGTATGTGTGACGCAGTTAAAAATTAAGCCATGTGGGCCCTTGAAATGGCGGCTGCCTGACCTGTAAAGTGGGACAATGGGATGTGAGGTAACTGCGCTGGCGTTGTACACCGTCGCGGTAGGCGCTCGAAGACCGCGGCGCAATGCTGCAATGGTTAACATTGGACCCTATGGGTCCCAGGAGCCAATGACGATATACGGCGGCGGTGACGGTACGCACTGCCGCGGACGTGACCGCCATTTTCTATCTCTTCAATCACTCGATACCTGATCTTCGACAGGAGAGGACCTACACTGCAAGTGCTGCTGTGACCTCGGTCTGGAAGAGACAATGGCTCGTGCGACTGGGGAAAGGGCCCCTGCCTTCACATCGGAGGAGTTGGAGAAACTCGTGGATGGGGTCCTCCCCCAGTACACGCTACTCTACGGTCCTCCAGATAAACAGGTAAATACACTGGGAGCATGCTGTATGGGCTATGCCTGTGTGGAGTGGGGTGGATGAAAGATGGGGGGGGAGATTGAGGCATGCATGAAACTACGGTGAGTGCATATGCATCATGGCAAGGGTAGGGATGGGGGCCAATGACTGTGCATTTGGTAATAACTTTTCTTTTCCCCCTGTACAATTCATGTAGGTCAGCGCCCACCAGAAAAAAGATATTTGGTGTGCCATCGCCAAGGACGTCCGGACCCTGGGGGTCTACCACAGACGGAGCACCCACTGCCTTAAAAGATGGGAGGACATGCGCCGCTGGAACAAGAAGACGGCGGAGGCCCAGCTGGGGATGGCCTCCCAACGTGGGAGGGGTGTCCGTCGCACCATGACCCCCTGATGTTCAGGATCCTGGCGGTGGTGTACCCGGAGTTGGATGGGTGCTTGGGGGCATCACAGCAGCAACAAGGGGTGGAGTACACCCTCACTCTGCTGTTTTTGCGCACAGTGGATGTGTCTGGGTGGGGGAGGTGGGCTGTGGGTTTCCCTAGGCCAGGGTGAGTTTAGGAGGCAAGGTCCCCTTGTTCTGGCAGAGCCTGTGGCACCCCACCCCGCATGTGTCCAGTGCCAAGTACACCTAGTAAGGCTCCTGTGTCATCCATGTGTACAGATGTCGTCCATAGCCTTGTAGGCCATCTCCCAGGGATTGAATAGTGGAGGCCATGTGCGTGGCGTAGTGCAGGGGGCTTCTGTGTCTGTTGTGTCCGCCAGCGGTAGCGGTAATGCATGCACTCAACATGTCTTTCTTCTGTCGTTGTCCCCCTTTTTGTGGTCTCCCTGTTCTTGTGTGCATTAGCATCATCAGGCGGAGGAGCAGTGGCAACGGAGCAGGAGGGAGCTGCATCCCACATGGCCCTGGAGGACGAGACAACGGACTCGGAGTTCACCAGTGGGACGGAGGGTGATTGGAGCTCCACGGCGGGGACAGGAGCTGACACCAGTGACACGGACTCGTCCTCTGATGGGAGCTCCCTTGTGGTGGCGGCAACATTTGTGCCCCCCGCATCTACAGGTACAGCCGTCACCCCCCTACCAGCACCGCCCTCCCAGCAACCCCTCAGCCTCTGCCCCGTGCCCGAGCATCACCTTTGCCCCAGGCACCTCAGCCCCTGCCCCAGTCACCCCTGCTGCCCTCAGTGAGGAGGCCATTGACCTCCTCAGGTCCCTCACTGTTGTGCAGTCTACCATTTTGAATGCCATCCAGGGTGTAGAAAGGCAGTTGCATCAAACAAATGCATTCCTGGAGGGCATTCATTCTGGTCAGGCGGCCCTTCAGCGAGCTTTTCAGACTCTGGCCTCAGCACTGATGGCAGCCATTGTCCCTGTGTCTAGCCTCCCCCCTCCAACTTCCTCCACCCAGACCCAATCCCCTCTACCTCAGCCTATCCCAAGCACACCATCAGACCAGCATGCACACACATCAACACACAAAAGTGGCTCAGGCAAACATAAGCACCACACATCCCACAGGCACTCACACAAGCACCATCCCCATGCAGACACACCAACATCCACTGCCTCCACTGTGTCCCCCTCCTCCATGTCCTCCACCTCCTCCAACTCCCTCCCAGTCTCGTCTCGACTCACACCTGCATGCACTACATCCTCAGCCATTACCTCCATTACCAGCACACCACCACCACACCCCGCTCATGTGCAATCACCACCCCCACTACCATTCACACGTCCGCTGTGTCCTCTCCCAGTGTGTCTGTGAGCCCTCCTCCCAAAGTGCACAAACGCCAGCACACACCCACTCAACAGCCATCCACCTCAGAACAGCCTCCAACCCATGCACCTTCACCCAAACTCAGCAGACTTACACCTCCTACAACCACTACCTCTTCCTCCCGTCCCAAACCCCCTCCATCTTCCTGTCTCAGTGTGTCTAAGAAACTTTTCCTGGCTAGCATTGACCTCTTCCCTACACCCGCGTACTTCCCCTAGGGGCAGGTTGTCTCAAGCCCTGACCAGCAACTCAGCCACCAAATCCTCATCCAGTGTGGTCCCTGCAAGTCTGGGAACATCAAAGGGGGCACCTATCAGGGCTGCCAGTGTGCCACCTAGTGAACCCAAGGACCACCCTATTCCGCCACCTGCCAAGGTAAAGAAGGGGCCAGCATGCAGAAGAGAAAAGCCGCACCAACCACCCAGCAAGGCCTCTTCCAGAACCAAAGAGGACAATGCCAAGGTCCCAGCAGCGACTTCCAATATGGGTAAGGGACATAAGAGAAAAGGGAAGTCAGCTCAGGGCACGGAGCCTCCGGGTGAGGGACTGGTGTCACCCCTTTCGCAAGACAGCCCAGCAAGCTGTACCGCGGTGGACACCGCCGCAACGACCGCCACCTGCACCGCCATCAGCACTGCCACCTGCACGGCAGCTGCCTCAACTACAGTCACCAGCATCATCACCAGGGGGAAGCCTTCCGAGGCTGCAGGAGACGGCCTGGTGTCTCCCTCGACAAGTGTAGACACCTGCACCACCGGCAGCATCTCTGCCGCAGACACCGCCGCAGCCATAGCCACCTGCCCCGCAACGTGCCCAGCCAGTGCCACTACAGCGGACATCAGCAGCATCCCCAGTGGGCAGGCGTCTGAGGCTGCAGGAGACGTCCTGGACCCTGCACACACTACATGAGGCACGACCACCAGCACTGGCACTTCTAGCAGTTTGCAGCCTTAGTTGTCGCAAGGAGTTGTGTGGCTCTGCCTCCATGGAGTATCATGCTACTTGTTACCGGTAATTCTCGTGGCTCAGACACCCATGTGAGGTAATGGGAACTGCCACACCTCTGGTGCAGAATCACTGGGCACCAGGCCCCCTCCAGAACCAGTGGAGAACAGCATCCACTACCCCTGTCCTTGGCAGGATGAAGCACTCTGGGCACCATGCCCCCTCCAGAACCAGTGGAGAACATCATCCACTACCCCAGTCCTTGGTAGGGTGAAGCACTCTGGGCACCAGGCCCCCTCCAGAACCAGTGGAGAACAGCATCCACAACCCCAGTCCTTGGCAGGATGAAGCACTCTGGGCACCAGGCCCCCTCCAGAACCAGTGGAGAACAGCATCCGCTAGAGAGACTGTGGCTTTGCACTCCCCAGGACCAAGCAGTGGGCAACCAACCCACTTGAGAGACTGTGGCTTTGCACTCCCCAGGACCAAGCAGTGGGCATTAAGCCCCCTCGAGGAGCAGTGGCGTTGTCCCATCATCCGGCTGAGGTGCCCCCCTCCCCTTCCCCTTGAGGTGCCTGTGGTTTTTTTTTCGACCTGATGCCCCTGCAGTGTTCTCTCCGTTTTGAGGCAGGTGTCATGTGTGGGCTTTGCCCATGCTTTTTGGGACCACTGGTCCACGGACATTTAATGGGACAGTGTGCAGACTTGTGTACTTGCTGTAAATATTTGTATATACTGATGATTTAAAGTTATCTTGGGCTACCTGATTGTTCGATTATTACACTCGTTAAACTCATTTCATTTGGTCCTTGCATTCTTCCAGAGGGTGACGGGGTGTATCTGTGATGTTATTGGATGTGTGTATGTTGTTGTGGGTGGGGAGTGGGGGTGTTGCTTGTTGTGTGTGTGTCACTCTCTTTTTCCTCCCCCCTCCCCTATGTATTAGGTGCAGTACTCACCATCATCGTTGCTGCCGTCTTTGATGTTCCTGGTAGAGAGGTGAGTGGTTTCCCTTCTGTGTACTGTTTCCGCCATGCTTTTGATGGCGTTGGAACCGCCCCGGAAATGCTGGCAGATTGGTGCCTTGTAATAGTGTGGGCACTACATTGTCTTCCGCCTGACTGTTGGCGGTGACCGCAGCGGTGTTTTCTTTCATTTTTTATTCAACTTGTACCGCTAGCAAACACAACCTCGGGAGTGGATGCCAAAGCCAACACCTACACCTATCATTCATGACACACTCACATACTGCAACACGGACACTCACACATTCACGACACACACACTTCAGCCAGCATACATACACACTGCACGTCAGTAACACACATATATGCATGACTACATAACTCTCGATCAGGAAAATCGAAGGCCACACAGCATACACACACACAGCAACAACCACACAACTAATGCACATATACAAATACATTCCACACACTCACACACAACACTGGCCAGGAACTGGCCACCTATACAATACACATATACATCCATCTCCCATGGCACACACACAACAAGAGCATTAAACAACATACAATCAACACACACACATAGCACAATGCATCAACAGTGCCATGCACAATACACTTGGAGACAAACACACAAAAGACACAAAGCGAACCGCCACAACAACACCTGCAGAGTTGCGATGGGACAAGCTGAATCATACATGGAAGAAGGATGCATTGGGACACATATCATGTTGAGCAAGGCCCCAAACAACATGTGCACAAGAAATGGCCACAACTGGATTTCAGGGACAACCAATACTATTAACAATTACCAATCACAGTCCTTCTATGGAGGAAATGGCAAGGCCAAGGCAGCAAAGCACATACAACTCACACTCCCTGGGACATACCCTTACACCAACCATCTGCCAGGAACACACATCTAAATGGACACACGCACACTCACATGCAAAGCAAACTACCACTACTCCACACACTGCAGGTTTGCACTGACAAAAATCAAGAACATACACACCATATGTACACAATACCCATATCAGGGGGACAAATCATACACCATAGATGCCAATATAACACAAAAAGAAAGACATACCACTACAAACACAACACAATGCCATTACACCAACTTTCAATCTACATACACATACCAATCACACAACACCCTCCATCCCTTGGGGAACAGCAGCACTGCACACAAACTCACACTGCAACAAACATGACATGGAGCAGCAAGTAGAACAAACCCACACAACTGCATGCACACAAAAGAATGTCAGCCAGGAGCATTAGAAACCTAAGGAAGGAAATGCAGGACAAAGGTGTAACACAAACTCCAACAACAGGTTTGGTTTATTTTCAGAAAAAATAAATAATAACGAAACAAGTCCAAGGCAATAGGCCAGTCCAACCATAGAAGAGCCAAAAGGCACCATTCAGGACCCAAGACTCGACTCCTGACTGGCAAATACCATCGAGCAGGCAGGCAGGCACCTCAGGGATTATCAGGGAAGAGGGGTAAGGGAGGAGGGGGAGAGGGGGGTTTGTGTTTTGGGGGAGTGGTCTTGAATTTGGGTTTCGGAGGGAGGAGTTTGGTTTGGCCTTGGGAGGGGGAGGCTTCTTTAGTGGGGTAGATTTCTTTGCAGGGGGAGGAGCATTGGTCCCTGCAGGGGGAGCAGAGTAGGACTTGGAGGTGGAAGGGCTGGCCATGAGGAGGGTAACTGAACGTTTAGGGTAGTAAGGGGTGTGAAGAACAGGGGTAAAGTTAAGATCACAGACAAACGATTGGACGGGATTTGGAGGTTGAGGAAGTGGTTGTATGATGGGTTGGGGTTGATGTCTTGGGTACGTGTTTGTAGGAGGTTTGCTTATGTGTGGTGGGTGTCTGTTGGATGGATGAGTGAGGACGTTTATGTGTTTGGGGCTGAGGGGGGTGGAGGTGCTGGGGGATGCTGTGGTGAATGGGAGGTTGTCTGTTGGGGTGGTGACTGCAAGTATGGTGTATATGCTGCATGTAGTTGTCTCTGTAGTTGGGGTGTCTGTGGGTATGACAGGTGTGGTGGCTGGATCCATGACTGTTGGTGCAGTGTCTCCAGGTGTGCAGTTGTTGTGTGTGTGATGCTGGTGGGGAGTGTCAGGTGAAGTTGTGACTGCTGTGTCTGCAGGTGGATGTTGTTTGTGTGCGTGCCAGTGGTGTGTCTTGTGTTTATGTGTGCTACCAGTGTCTGTTGAGGCGGATGAATGTCACTCTGTCTGTATGCTTTGAGCAGTCTGGGGAAGGAGAATTTGGACTGGGAAGAGGAAGGTGGAGGGGGGGACAGAAGACCAGGGGTGACTGGCTGCGTAAGATTGGAGGCCAGCGCCTGAAATGATCTCTGTAGGGCAGATATTGCACCATGAATGTCCTCTTGGAACACATTGCTCTGTTGGATCTGGCTTGCCAGTCCCTGGATAGCATTCACGATGGCCGTCTGACCCACAGTGATCAACCTCAGGAGGTCAATAGCTTCCTCACTGAGGGCAGCTGGGCTAACACGGGCTGGGGCAGAGGTGCCTGCGGCAAAGGAGATGCCCACCCTTTTGGGTGAGCAGGCAGGACCAACTGGGTGGGGAGCAAAAGGGAGGGTGATGATAGAATGGGGGGTTGCAGACAAAGATGGTAGAGGGGTGGTCCCTGATGGGTCTGCCACCACTACGGAGTGGCCACTGGAGGAAAAATCAGTGGATGAAGATGTCGATCCAGTCTCCCCCATGGCACTCCCATCACCCTCCTGGCCCCTGGGTCCCTCGCTGTCAGTGGTCTTGTGAACTGAGGTTCCGTTGTCAGATCCTTCCCTACTTGACACGTCCCAGTGTCCTTCGCCTGCCATTGCTGATGCTGCCAGAAAAAAGAAAAGTAAGGTTATGACATCAACAAGAAGACAGTGCAATTACAAATCAGAGTGGCAAAAAATACCATCATGTCAAGTGACCCCCAGCATGAAGTGGAAGCAAAGTGCCATCATCATGTGCCAATACAAAAACATGCATGCCATCTGGAATCTTAAAGGAAACACATTAACAATTATTAATGTCACATATGTACAATGGTATGGATGAAGTCTAGCTAGTACACCAACCAAAACACGACTAGGTGACCACTCCACAGCAAACTTGTGCAACATCCAACACACCACATGGAACCAGTAGCCAAACTATGGATCCCTCTGTAAGGCACTCTAAGAATTACATTGACACAAGCCTATACACACATCTAAATTACACTGATATGATGGCTCATTGACAACTGATGGTGCTAAGGAAAGGCAGTCAACAATGCTTAAATCATGCCATGCCTGGATTAGGTGACATGGAAATATCCATTTCACTAGGGACACAACACAACAACTTACAGCTCCACAAGTCACACCTTACCAAAATGAGTCAAGGCTGGTATCTGCAAGGCCCACTCAGATGTGGCATACATCTGAAGTTTCAACAAACTGCATGGAAGTCAGCCCATGGAGAGATGTCTCCTGAATACCCACATGAATGGTTTAGTAAGACCCAGAAAAGGCCCTTCACATTTCTCGCACCCATTTCCATCTGTACTTCTGAGTGTGTCTGTAGTAGATAACTGTACCGTGCAGAAGGGAGGGACACAGACCTTGCATTCACTATCAGGAGGGGGCCATATTGTTTTAAAATGATAGATAACATCACTACCAACATCACAGACATGATCTGCATGGCATATGTGTGCTACCAGTGTCTGTTGAGGCGGATGCATGTCAGTCTGTCTGTGTGCTTTGAGAAGTTTTGTCGTGTAGGCTCTCATTATCCTAATGAGACCACTGGATTTTGAGCTGCAAGATCGTTCACAGTGTGGGGGACTGAGTCTGACCCACGGTGGGTGACACTTGTCACTCTAAATCCGGGTTTTGCTCCGGCTAACTAGCAGTGCCTCATCTCTCCCAAATGGTAGAGACAATTGGACAGCCGAGCACAAGACATATTAATACTTCTCAGGGAAGTCGTGGTCACCCAGGTCATAACCGGTTCTCTCATACACAGTGCAGTCTCATATATAAATGACAATAGAAGCAGTATAAGTTTTAAAGATTGGTTTAATGAAACAACTGCATTTTAGATAGCAAAGCGTGAGCTGCAATAACCAGAACTACACAACACAGTAATATTAAAATAGTAATAATGAGAGTGAAGCACAAGAATAAAGCTATCATAGTGCCGCTAGATTATTCTCTCTCTCTAAGTTATATTTTTGAGCACAGCATCTTAAACTCTAAGCCTGCCTTTCAGGATCCCCCGGGAGGACATCGACCCTCATAACTGAGCAAAGGCCTGTATTCTGCATCAGCATCTGCAACAGGGCATTCAGCATACAGTTGTGGGTCCCTGGCTGGAACCTCCCTCTTGACGTGTACTTGTACTAGAAAGTGTTTTTATAACTAACACGAAGATGTTCTAAGAAAATGTCCCTACGTAAGGATGTGTATTTTCTACGAATGCTGGAGACTAAACTTCTACCACGTTTACCGGCAATGTACCAGACTGTAGCCTTGACTGAAGCACAGGGCGATCAAGAATGCATTATTTGGGAACACAGTGCTGAACTAAGCTAAACAGTGTGATAGAAGAAATTAAAACAAGACAGTAAAAACTGGTTATTGTAAAATAACAGTGCAACGCTGAATAAAATATATCTAGGGCAAAGTGCACAGCAGCCTAGTATGTAAAACTAACGTGCATGAAGCTATATTAAAAATGGCTACTCTACACCCTCCCCTTGTTGGTAGAAAGTGGTTTAAGCCAAAGCTAAAATATATTTAAAAACCCTACTTAATTCTGACAAGTCAAGAGGACACACAAGCATACTACTCAGTAATTTAAAAAATGAACATTCGGCCAAGGAAAATGTCAATTTAGGACAGTTCCAAATCAAGCATTAGTCATGGAAAGCAGGAGGTCCTCCACTTCGGCAGATGACAAAACCGGTAAATCCGCGCCAAAAACCACCAAGGAGCAGGTGTGTTCCATAGCCCCAGTGTTAACCAAGGCGGCATCCCGTGCAGTGCCTATTAACGAGTTAATGGTAACTTCCTCCAAGAAGGGAAGCTCATAATCAGCTTCTCTGAGCAAACGCAGCCGCAGCGCGCATGTCTGGTACTGAACCGAGCTAAGGACTGAGGTAGTGGATACTGTTCTCCACTGGTTCTGGAGGGAGCTTTGTGCCCAGAGTTCTTCATCCTGTTAAGGACTGAGGTAGTGGATGCTGTTCTCCACTGGTTCTGGAGGGGGACTGGTGCCCAGAGTGCTTCATCCTGTTAAGGACTGAGGTAATGGATGCTGTTCTCCACTGGTTCTGGAGGGGGACTGGTGCCCAGAGTGCTTCATCCTGTTAAGGACTGAGGTAGTGGATGCTGTTCTCCACTGGTTCTGGAGGGGGACTGGTGCCCAGAGTGCATCACTCTCCCCGTGACGGTCCCAGTTCCGTCACTCCCCCTGCTGCACATGGGCTAGCGGTGCTTGACTTGGCGGTGCTTGCCCTGTTCAGCGGTGCTTGCCTTTTTCAGCGGTGCTTGCCATGGCAGTCTTTGCCCTGTTCAGCGGTGCTTGACTTTGCAGTTTCTGACCTGTTCAGCGGTGCTTGCCATGGCGGTCTTTGCCCTGCTCAGCGGTGCTTGCCCTGTTCAGCGATGCTTGCCATGGCAGTCTTTGCCCTGATCAGCAGTGCTTGCCCTGTTCAGCGGTGCTTGCCATGGCGGTCTTTGCCCTGTTCAGCGGTGCTTGCCATGGCGGTCTTGCCCTGTTCAGCGGTGCTTGACTTTGCTGTCTCTGACCTGTGCAGCGGTGCTTGCCATGGCGGTCGTTGCCCTGTTCAGCGGTTTTTGCCCTGTTCAGCGGTCTTTGCCCTGTTCAGCGGTGATTGACGTGGCAGTTTCTGACCTGTTCAGCGGTGCTTGCCATGGCGGTCTTTGCCCTGTTCAGCGGTGCTTGACTTTGCTGTCTCTGACCTGTGCAGCGGTGTTTGCCATGGTGGTCCCTCATTGCCCAGCGGGGCTGTGGCTACCGGGGCCCGCCTGGGCACTGACTCTGGCGGTGGTCTCCTGACCACTGACGATCGGACTGCCCTCCTGGGCACTGACTCTGGCGGTGGTCTCCTGACCACTGACGATGGGACTGCCCTCCTGGGCACTGACACTGTCTCTGGTGGTGGTCTCCTGACCAGTGACGATGGGACTGCCTTCCTGGGCACTGACTCTGGCGGTGGTCTCCTGACCAGTGACGATGGGACTGCCGTCCTGGGCACTGACCAGTGACGATCGGGATGGCGGTGGCCTCCTGGGCAGCGGGGATGATGGCGGCCTTCTCCGGCGTGCTGCTCTTCCCAGACTTTGGCACTTTCTTCTGCCCCTTCCCCACCTTGGGAGGATTCACAGCTGAGTCTATCCTCCCCCCGGGACCCTTGTGTGCGGCTTTGCCGTCTGGAGTCTTCCCCCTATCCCGTCGGGCACTGTCCAACTTCTGGTGCTTCACAGGGGGGGACTGGCTGTGCTTTAGCTCCGTGTCACACTGTCTGCCCTGGTGCCCGGTGCACTCCACATACCTCTAACAGGCACCACTGGTACCGGACTTTTTTTGGCTGAGCTGCTAGTACGGGGCCTATGAATTGGAGGGGGGGTGGGAAAGAGGTCAACGTTGCTCAGGAAAAGTTTCTGACGAACACTGGGACAGGTAGCTTGAGGGGGTCTGGGAGTGGAGGAAGAGGAGGTGGTTGTAGGAGGTGTAACTTTTGATGATTTGGGTGCAGGTGCATGTTCTTGAGGCTGTCGTGAGGTGGATGGATGTTGGGTGTGTGTGCCCGCGTTTGTGTACTTTGGGAGGGGGCGTCACAGACACACTGGGAGAGGACACAGGGGACATGTAAATTGTAGTGGGAGTGGTGAGCGCAGGTGAGCGGGGTGTGGTTGTGGGTGTGCTTGTGCGAGTCCTAGTGGCTGTAGTGGTAGTGCATGCAGGTGAGAGTGTAGACGACACTGGGAGGGAGGAGGGAGACGACGAGGAGGGGGACACAGTGGAGGCAGTAGATGTTGCTCTGTCTGTATGTGGGTGATGCTTGTGTGAGTGCCTGTGGGATGTGTGGTACCTATGTTTGCCTGAGCTTCCCTTGTGTGTTGAGGTGTGTGCAGGCTGGTCTGATGGTGTGCCTGGGATAGGCAGAGGTACAGGAGATTGAGTCTGGGTGGAGGAAGTTGGAGGGGGAGGCTAGACACAGGGTCAATGGCTGCCATCAGTGCTGAGGCCAGAGATTGCAGGGTTTGATGATGGGCAGCCTGACCAGAATGAATGCCCTCCAGGAATGCATTAGTGTGTTGCAACTCCCTTTCTACACCCTGAATGGCATTCACAATGGTAGACTTCCCAACAATGAGTGACCTGAGGAGCTCAATGGCCTCCTCACTGAGGGCAGCAGAGGTGACAGGGGTTGAGGTGCCTGGGGTGAAGGTGATGCCCACCCTCCTGGGTGAGCGGGCATGGGGCGAAGGCTGAGGGGCTGCTGGGAGGGTGGTGCTGGTATAGGGGGTGGCGGCTTTACCTGTAGAAGTGGGGGGCACAGATATTGCCACCACCACAAGGGAGCTCCCATCGGAGGACGAGTCTGTGTCGCTGGTTGCTGATCAGGTGAACGCCATGAAGCTCCCCTCGCCCTCTGTCCCACTGGTGTATTCAGAGTTTGTGGTGTGGCCCTCCATGGCCATGTGGGATGCAGCTCCCTCGTGCTCCGGTGCCACCGTACCTCCGCCTCATGATGCTGATGCACAAAATAACAGGGAGAGCACAAAAAGGGGGGGGACACAGAAGAAAGACAGGTTGAGTGCATGGCTTACCGCTACCGTTGGCGGACAATACAGACACAGCAGCCCCCTGCACTACGCCGCGCTGTGGGGCTCTACTGATGCAGTTCCTGGGATATGGCCTACATGGCTATGGTGGACATCTTCACACATAGATGACACAGGGGCATGTATACCTGTACTTGGCACTCTACATAGGTGGGGTGGAGTGGCACATGGCCTGCATTACGGGGGAGCCTAGCCTACGGAACTTGCCCTCGCCTAGGGAAACCAACAGCCACCCTCCCCCACCCAGACCCCTCCACTGTGCGCAAAGTCAGCTGAATGAGAGTGTACTCTCCCCCTTGTGTCTGCTGTGATGCCCTCAAGCGCCCATCCAACTCAGGGTAGGCCACCGCCAGAATCCGGAACATCAGGGGGGTCATGGTGCGACGGGCACCCCTCCCACGTTGGGAGGCCATCCCCAGCTGAGCCTCCGCCATCTTCTTGCTCCAGCGGCGAATGTCCTCCCATCTTTTACGGCAGTGGGTGCTCCGTCTCTTGTGGACCCCCAGGGTCCGGACGTCCTTGGCGATGGCACGCCAAATATCCTTCTTCTGGTGGGCGCTGACCTACATGACATGTACAGGGGAAGAAGAGAGGTCATTACCAACTGCACGTCGAGGTGAGTGGCCCACATCCCTACCCTTGCCATATGGCACATGCATTTACAGTCCTTCATGCTCGCAGAACTCTGCCCCCTTCCTTCTTACAACCAGCCCTCTCCACCCAGGCATAGCCCATACAACTTGCACCCTATGTACTCACCTGTTGGTCTGGAGGACCGTAGAGTAGCGTGTACTGGGGGAGGACCCCGTCCACGAGCTTCTCCAATTCCTGTGCAGTGAAGGCAGGGGCCCTTTCCCCAGACGCACGGGCCATTGTCTCTTCCAGACCGAGTTCACAGCAGCACTTGCAGTATAGGTCCTCTCCTGTCGAAGATCAGGTATCGAGTGATTCAACAGATAGAAAATGATGGTCACGTCCGCAGCGGTGCGTATTATCACCGCCGGCGCACTTCGTCATTGGCTCCTGGGATCCATAGGGTCCAATGTTAACCAATGCAGCATTGCGCAGCCGTCTTCGACCGCGACGATGTACAACGCCAGCGCAGTTACCTCACATCCCATTGTCCCACTTTAGAGGTCAGGTAGCCGCCATTTCAGGGGCCCACATGGCTTCATTTTTAACTGCGTCACACATACCTAGGCCTAGCCTCAACACACATACAGGCCAATTTTCAGATTACACATACAGACAACTTTTTGGATTATGTTTCGTGTTCTGTGTAGCTGTGGGTACATACCTCTGAGTTGCTTGACTCTGTGGTCGCTTTTGTCCTTCCTAGGCACCGTCAGCTGGGACATGTGAGGAGGTGGTGGAATCCTCTGGTGTACCGACCGCTGGTGGACCTGTTGACAATGGAGGAGCGACATTTAATCATCACCTACAGGTTTGACCGTGCCACAATCCAGGAACTGTGTACCCAGTTGGAGCCAGACTTGATGTCAGCAATCCGCCATCCCACAGGAATCCCCCCTCAAGCGCAGGTGCTATCAGTGCTCCATTTCCTAGCAAGTGGGTCTTTTCAAACAACAGTGGCCATGGCATCAGGGATGTCCCAGCCTATGTTTTCCAACGTGTTGTCCAGAGTGTTGTCTGCCCTGCTAAAACACATGAGGAGCTGCATCGTTTCCCCTCAGGTGGAGGATTTGGCTACTGTTAAAGGTGACTTCTATGCCCTTGGACATATCCCCAACATCATAGGTGCCATTGATGGGACCCATGTAGATCTGGTCCCCCCCCACAGGAGTGAACAGGTGTACAGGAACCAGAAGAGTTATCATTCCATGAATGTACAGATGGTATGTGTGGCAGACCAGTACATCTCCCAGGTAAATGCTATGTTCCCTGGCTCTGTGCATGACGCCTGCATCCTGCGGAATAGCAGCATCCCTTATGTGATGGGACAACTCCAGAGGCACCGGGTGTGGCTATTAGGGGACTCTGGTTACCCCAACCTGTCATGGCTATTGACCCCTGTGAGGTATCCGAGGACAAGGGCAGAGGAATGCTACAATGAGGCCCATGGGCGGACTAGGAGGGTGATCGAACGCAACTTCCGCCTCCTGAAGGCCAGGTTCAGGTGCCTCCATATGACAGGTGGTTCCCTATTCTACTCACCAAGGAAGGTGTGCCAGATCATCATCGCCTGCTGTATGCTTCACAATCTTGCTTTGCGACGCCAGGTGCGTTTTCTGCAGGAGGATGGTCCAGATGACGGTGTTGTGGCAGCTGTGGAGCCTGTGGACAGTGATGAGGAGGAAGCAGAGGAAGAAGACATTGACAACAGGGACTCAGTCATGCAGCAATATTTCCAGTGACACACAGGTGAGAACACATTCCTTCCTACTACAAGTACTTTCACACTTCTACCTTTATCCTGTCTGTGAATTTCAAGCAGTATTTGGTAACTGAGTTGTACATTTCCATTACGGTTTCACAGGTGTGGTTACCAACGTGTGTCATCTGCTTGCATCCTTCATTTAATTGTGATGTGTGACATAGGTATTTTGACATTACATTTGAAAACGCATTTTGTCACTGTCATAGCTAATACACATTTTCAAAATCACAGACTGACTCCAGATTGTTTTGTGCTTCAAGGGTGTTTATTGAATTGCTAATTATTGGAGGGGGTGGTAAAATGGTGATGGGTGATGGTGGAGGAATGTCCATGGCAGAGTCCAGTCTATTAGTCTCACAGGTGCATTGCCCATATGGGCATAGGAAGTGGAGCTGGGGCAGTTCCAATATAGACAGGGTTACAAAGTGGGACAGTGGGATGACAATCAGGGTGGTCGCATTTCTTGGCGGGGGTCTTGCCATCGTGCTCTGTCCTGTTCCTGGATCTCAGGGACCGCTTGCGGGGTGGTTCTCCATCTGCAGGGGGTGGGGTGCTGGTGTGGTGGTCCTGTGGAGGGGCGTCCTGTCCACTAGCGCCGGCGGAGGTGGTGGGCCGTTCATCGTCCATGCTAGTGTCAGGGGCCCCTTGGAGTGCCACAGTGTCCCTCATGGTGTTCTGTATGTCCTTCAGCACCCCTACGGTGGTGCCCAGGGCGGAGCTGATGGTTCTGAGTTCCTCCCTGAACCCCAAATACTGTTCCTCCTGCAGGCGCTGGGTCTCCTGAAACTTGGCCAGGACCGTAGCCATCATCTCCTGGGAGTGGTGGTATGCTCCCATGATGGAGGAGAGGGCCTCGTGGAGAGTGGGTTCCCTTGGCCTGTTCGCACCCTGTCGCACAGCAGCCCTCCCAGTTCCCCTGTGTTCCTGGGCCTCCGTCCGCTGGACGTGTGCCCCCAGGTCCCTGTTGTTGTTGGGGTGGTGGGTTATCCTGGGTTCCCTGTAGTGGTGGACACACAGCTCATTGACGTGTCCTGGGGACGCAGGTATGGGCCCGCTGGGTGGGTGCTGTACTGGTGTTACCAGAGGGTGGAAGGTCAGTGTTGGGTTGTGCCTGTGCGAGGGGAACCGACTGTCCGAGGCCCACGATGGTCCGGGCTGGTCATCTGGATCCAGTTGGCCAGAGCTGCTGTCATCACTGTGGGCCTCTTCTGTGGGTGGGGTTGAGATGTCTGGACCCTCCTGTCTGGTGACGTTAGGTAGTGGTCCTGCAGGGGTGTAAAAGCATGATTATTGCATCTGTGTGTGTCATGGTGTGCAATGGGTGGGTGAGCGTGTACCCTAGTGCTAGCATTCCTGTGTGGAGGCTTGTGTGATGATGGTTAGGGGGTGTTATGGGTATGTGCAGTGGGCATGCTTTAGTGAGGGGTGACCATGCTTTGTTGTGTCATGCAGGGCTTGGGGTTGGGATGGGTGGTTTGTGTTAGTAGTACATAGGTGAGGAGTTGGAGTGATAGGGGAGGGGGTGAGGGTGGGGGGGTGTGATACCATGCAGGTAGGGTGGGGGATATGATACTTAAGATTTGACTTACCAGTGTCCATTCCTCCACCGACTCCTCCGAGGCCCTCAGGATGCATAATGGTCAAGACCTGCTCCTCCCATGTTGTTAGTTGTGGGGGAGGAGGTGGGGGTCTGCTGCCAGTCCGCTGAACCGTGATGTTGTATCTGGAGACCACGGAATGCACCTTCCCCCATAGGTCGTTCCACCTCTTTCTGATGTCCTCCCGATTTCTTGGGTTCTGTCCCACTGTGTTGACCCTGTCCACGATTCTTCGCCATAGCTTCCTAGCTATGGAGGTGTGTTGCATCTGTGATCCAAATAGCTGTGGCTCTACCCGTACGATTTCCTCCACCATGACCCTGAGCTCCTCCTCCGAAAACCTGGGGTGTCTTTGCCGTGCCATGGGGTGGTGTAGGTGATGTGTGGGGTGGTGTATGTGGTGATGAGTGTGGTGATGTATAGTGGTGTGGGGTGTGTTGTGCGTGGATGTTGTGTGGGTGATGATGTTGTGTGCCTCTGCGTGGTGGGGTTGTCTATGCTGTGCTCTCTCTCTCTTGCCTTCGTCTATAATTTTTGGTCGTAGGGGTTTGTGGGTGATGTGGGTGTGTGTTTTATATTGTGTTGGGTGTGTGGGAGGCGTGTTTGTATGTGTCTCAGGTGTGTGTATTTGGAATTGTCCAATGTGGCGGTGTTTTGGAGATGTGTGTGTATTTTGAGCGCGGCGGTGTGTACCGCCAATGGAATACCGCGGTTGAAAGACCGCTGCGTGGATTCATGGGTCGTGATAGCATGGGCGTGTTTCTGTTGGCGTGACGGTGGAGGATTTATTTTCGCCAGTTTATCACTGACCTTTGGTGTGGCGGACTTGTGTGGATGTCTGAATTTTGGCGGATTCCGAGATGTGGGTCATAATAGCCATGGCGGAATTCCGCGGCCGAGGGAGTGTATTGGCGGTCTTCTGCATGGCGGTAAGCGGCTTTTACCGCAAAAGTTGTAATGACCCCCTATATGTTGTAACTATGTCAGCATGTTCTGGTGATATATAGCGAGGGTCTGACCTACTCATTCGGAAACCCCCCGAGGAGGTGACAAAACAATGATGACACCCATTGGTATCTATTGGCCACAATAACCACCCGCTTGGACGTGTCAGTGAAGCATTAGACTTACCATTCTGGACCCACTGATTGAGCTCTTTTATAGTTGCATTCGTGTACTTTTGCCAGTTATCAAATTTTGCAGGGACAATTATACTGGGCGTAATTTAATTCCCTAATTGTCGCTATGCCTAAACATCTTGTTTGTTGTACTGTTTCATTTAAAAAGATCATTTGAACAGGGATGAGACATGCTCTAAACAATGTTTCTCTACCCTTAGTCTGCCAATTCTTTGTTCCCCAAACACTTTTCAAATCAACATATTTTGACCAATATTCATAACCTTCAATTGATAACCGGAAAACAAAGGAGTCCGAATATATAAATTTCGGGTTGGTCAATAACATATGTATATCCTTAATAGGAGTTACCTTAAAATAATATGACTCAGCATTTTTTTGATGATGCCCAGAAAAATACGCAAACCTTTCAGAATAAGTTTTTGAACTCCCTTGCGGGGGAGTTGGGCAATGTTCCCACTGTGTATAATTAAATATTGTTTTTGGACTGCTCGCTTTATGTATGAAGTGGTGCCCATAATAATTATAGCAAAACATGTCACCATAATTTTCTTTAAATTGGTAAACATCTTCGTTTTCATAGACAGTATAATATTGCAATCCGTCATCATAGAATCAACTGTTTTTACATCCCAATCATCAGATACAATGCCTGGTATGACTATATCGTTCATTGATAATTTTAACACATATGGTACTTGAATAATCTCAGTGGGACCATATATATCAAACATTACTTTGTCCCAAACAATCCCATCAGGTATTGAAACTGCAGAAATGTTCACAAAAGACAAGTCTCTTCGAATCCTATGTGATGAAAAATGTGGTTTCAAAACCTCCTCCACCTTTTCAACCGCTGATCTCTCGGGAAGAAAATTACCATGTATTAACAAGAAAAAGGTAATGGCAAAACCAATCCACAGCAGAAAGGTTGGACAGTCAAGGAAAGCCATACATAGTCCCATGGAAAAATGAAATATGTTTATTTAAGCCAATGTATTAGCTTACGTGCACCTGACAGGTCAGCTGTCGAAGAGGCAAACAAGTCCGATAGACCGTTGTTGTAGTCGACAAAATAACCAGAGGCTGTTCTTGCAAAAGGCGTAGCCGTAGCCAACAGTGGAGTTGGTGTTTCCTGAGGTGGTACACTGTAGACAGCACCATCTGTCTGGCTTGTAATCATAGTGACTTGATCAAATGTTTCCAAATTGCTTGTTGTTAGTGGAACTAATGCAAGATCATCATCCACCCTCTCCAAGCTTGGAGAGGTATCAGTGTTGGTATAACCAATTTGAAGCGGAACTTCTTCTCCAGTAGTGAGAGGGATTCAGGAACTACTGGACGTTCCTCTTGGTCGGCTGTGTAGAATCGGCCACATGTTGTAGTTTGACATTGTCAATGGAAACAAAGCGATTTTCTTTGACACCTGGCAATGGCGGTAGAATAACAGTTCTCGTACCATGTATCCCCAAAATGGACTGGTGCTTGATAAAAAGGGCCAAATTCTTTTTTCACTGCAACCTTTTCGCGCACAAGATCCCCAACCAAGCCGGCCGGTAGGTGTTACTGGCACATCCTTAATTCCTGTGGAGGCAGCACTTTTGGAAGAATTATCTTCACGTAACTGCTGTAATTCCTTTAAAACAGTGACACAATCATTTATGTCAAAAGGTGTTTCCGCTGCCTCCACGCCAGGGCCATCAAGATCCGGAACAAACATTAGTGTTCCGAACAGGCACTCATATGAAGTACGACCCGGCAGGGACCTTCTAGGTAGGTTATTTAGTGCTCTCTGAACTCCATACAGGTGGGTTAGCCAACTACGACCTGTACCTAAGACTCTGGCCATTAAGCATTGCTTTAAATCGCAGTTTAATCGTTCCACAACACTATTTCCCTTGGGATGAAATGAAGACGAGTACTGGAGTTGGACCCCCAACAAAGCCATGGTGTCCCTGAATGCCCTGGTCCGAATGGAATGCCGCAACTGCATATGTACCGACAAAGACTCTGAAATCTTTAATAACAGTCCGCGCGTCAGCCGAGCGTTATGGCCACACCCACACAAATCTGGAGCAGGAATCAACAGCGACTAATATATATTTGTATGCACTATCAGGTGTTAATGGACTACAATGTCCAAGTACACACATTGTAATGGTCAATTTGAAATTAAGAGGGGTGTCTGTGGTGGGCGCTTTGCCGTGGAAACTTTAATTTGTTGACAGATGTCACAACAAAGGACATACTGCTTAGTCTCTTCATAGAGAACGGGCCACCAATAACGGGCCTGCAAGAGTGAAATTGTAGCCGCCACACCAGCATGTGCAGATGCCACCCCCTCATGCACTGCTTTAATCAATTGAGGTCTTACATCTTTATTGGGGATGTCGCGTACGCCTACGCCGGAAATTTTAACCTCAGCATTCAGCATACTTCCCATCAAGTATTGATATTTCTTAGGAAATCCTTTAGGATATGGTGTGCCATCAACCGTAGCTTTTATGGCAGCCATAATATCTGTGTCTGGCTTAGAACTCGAACGAGTCACTGCAGCTACAGTGGCGACTGCCACTGGCGACTTTGCGGCTTCATCAGCTAAGGTATTTCCAGCAACGTGTATTCCAACGCGCTAGTGTCTAAGGGGGTTATTACAACTTTGGAGGAGGTGTTAATCCGTCCCAAAAGTGACGGTAAAGTGACGGATATACCACCAGCCGTATTACGAGTTCCATAGGATATAATGGACTCGTAATACGGCTGGTGGTGTATCCGTCCCTTTACCGTCACTTTTGGGACGGATTAACACCTCCTCCAAAGTTGTAATAACCCCCTAAGTGTATGCACAACATGGACTTTAGGCAGCGTCTCTTTTAGGTCTGCTACCTTCCCCCACAGGAGTCTGTGTTTTATGGTGTTGCCTTTTGAATCTCTGAACCCATTCAAACATCAGTAATGCAGGTATTCATTAAAAGACTGGACGCAATGATATGAATCACAAACAATCAGTGTGAACTGTGTCGGATCCGTATGTTCTAGTGCCATCAGTAGAGTTTTTAGCTCAGCCAATTGTGCTGTACAATCCCCTAAGGTCTGTGTGTAGGTATTTGAGGACAGAATTTCTCCCCCTCCATATAGTCGCTCATGACTGTGCAGGCAGCAGAATATTGATGTTCAGCTCCAATCGCTGGTTAAGCAGAGCCATCGGTGTACATGACTACATGATATTGATCAATAGGCAAGGTGTCAGCGGGAACTGGATATTCTACTTCATATTGTAGAAATTCTTGAGTTTGTAACTTTGGGTCGAAAATGTAGTCTACATCAGTGGCTGTGAAAGACTTAGCCCATTGTATCCATCGTGGATGAAGTGCTTTTGCGTTCGGGACGCTAGCTTTTGTAACAGCCTCTAGGGCTGGAATAGGAGACATGACAATAATGCGTTTTCCTTGGGCAAGAGGTCTTTCTGTAATAACAGCCATCTGCACAGCAGTGAGAATTTTCTCAGTGGGTGCAAAACGTTGTTCAGCAGCTGAATACAAATGTGATTTGTATGCTATCGGGACTGTCTCACCTTCATTAAATGTGACATAAGTAAAACCAATGGCCCCAGCTATTACCCTGATGACCACATGTGTATTATTGTCTCGTGTGTGTAAATGTTTTGCTGCTAGCATATCTGTCTGCAATTCTTGAAGAGTGCGTATATGTTCAATTGTTCAGAATTTACTTGAAAAATCGGGACGTATCAATTCATATAAAGGTTTTATGCGTGTTCCATAATCAGGAATGTATGTTCTGCCAAAATTTAGAAAGCCCAACAATGATTGAAGTTTTTTAATTGTATTTGGTGGTTGCAATTGTGCAAATTTTTCTAAAAATTGTGGCACTAGGCTCTTCCCTTCACTCGACAGCTCATATCCCAGGAACAGGACGCTGAGGGAGGCCATTTTTGACTTTTTGAAGTTAAATTTGTAGCCAAGTTCGGCAAACCCTACAACAATGCGGGCTACCCGTCTTAAATGTTGTAGTAACTCGTCATCCGTGAGATATACATCCTCCACATATGACAAGGCTTCAGGGTCTATCTCGTGTAAAATAGCAGTCACACGAGGTGCAAATAGTCCTGGGCTGTTCCTATACCCCTGGGGCAAACAACATAATTTTTCCTGGGAGCCTAGTGCGCTAAAGCTAGTTAAATCCCTGCTTTCAGGCGCAATATTCTGGCAGAAGAACCCATTCGAGACATCTAATGTTGTTTTGTATTTTTTCCGCACAATGTTGCTCATTAGTGCAGTTCTATGTGAGTTTTGTATGGCATATGTACGTGTATGTCCATTTAAATGTCTGTAGTCTAAGACTATTCTGCATAAATGGTCCGGCTTAGCTACAGGGAATAAGGGGTTATTCATCGGTGAAACACAGGGTTCAATCACACCCTGGTATTCTAATTGCGTAAGTATCTCTCTCACCAGTGCCCTTGCTTCATGTTTTATGGGACACTGCGGTTGTGGCTGAGGTTCACTTTTAATGGGAATGACATGGTATGGAGAGTCCCTATCCCACCCTACGTGATTTCTATATAACGCAGGTGCCTGTGTAGAGCCCATTCTATAGAATAGGACTCAGCGAGTTCCTCTGGAACAAGGGGTGAGAAGGAAGGTTTAATAACCTCTTCTCCATATGGGCAGGTGCGGACAAAATCAGGATGCCAATCTTGTTCGGTAAACAAAATGTCATATATTTTTACCACACGGTCCCAAAAGATTGCGTGTATAGTGCGTTCAATGTCTCCTTCCAGTTGTATAGTTACTGTTAGTTAGCAGTGCTAGAGCCCAGTTCTTTTTCTTCAAGAGAACCCTCTTCCTGAGTGGCATGTCTAACTGAGACAGCTGACACTTTTTTCTTTTTAAATTGTTGTTTTTGTTGTACGGGTTTCTCTTCCTCCTTAACAGGAACCTCCGAAGAGCGTTGTGATTCCTGTCTCGGTTTCACATACTCTGTTCTCCGCTCTGATCGCCCACCTCTCTCATTTCTCTTTTCCGATGAGTCTTGAAAGGAACGAGATTGGCGTGTATCAGTATATTGATATCTATCAGGCGTTTTTATATTATCTCTATTCCTGAGATTATATCTATTCTGTGGGGTCTCTACTCGTGGAGATTCTCCCCTTTCTTTTTTAGGTGTTTGTTGTTTTTTTCCCACCGTTTCTTATTACCCTCAGGTTGTTGTTTAGTATTGTATTTATTAATTTTACCCTGAAATTGAGGTTTTTGTGGTCTAGCCCCAAGGCTATCTCGACCGATACTTGAATAAGTTTCCGCTATTATTTTAGGCAGCTCTCGCTCCTGATCCTGTTGCGGAACGTAACGGAGCCCCATGCGCACTGCAAGTGCAACTGCTTCCCCTTTAAGGTTACTTAATATGATTGAAGAAACTGTAGCAAAATTGCCCATCAGTTGCATCCCTAAATCTAGGACAGGAGCAGCCCCGTGTTCATCTTGAATTTGTTCAAGCACGTCCGGTAGATTGGCTAATGTCAGTGTACCGTGTGCCGTTGTATAGAGCGCGGCAAATAACGTGCCCCATGTGTTACAGTTTTCAACTGGGACCATCCCAAAGGGCAAGCACATAGTTAATATCTTATGTTTATCCTGAAGTCCTGTATTGGGAAATACTGCCTCCAGCGTATTAATTTTCTGTGCTAGCCAAAACGGAGTCTCCTCTCATTTGGCTGGGACTTTACCCATAATAGAATGTACAGTCACCGGATTTATACCTGGTGTCTCTGCATGTGGTTGTGCTGGAGCAGCACGCGCTGGGTTTGTATTTAAAGTCTGCATTACAAATTGTATTAATCGTCTATATATTTCTGTTAACTCAATGTATAAGTGTGAACCTCAGCTACTGGCATATTCGCAACTGCAGGATGTGGTGTATATGTGGCCAATAACGGCCAGGTAGGACCGTCATTACTTAGTGGACCTAACCTTACTGGTAATATTGTATGGGGTAAGGCGCCATCAAGCCAATTATTATGTTCTTGATAAGATAGAGGTATCTCTAAATATGCGTACGCCCTGTATTGCCCAGGCGCCTTCGCAACTGTATATGTATGAAATGTATTTGTGTTCCCATCAACTGCTGGAAATGTGACCCAAGAGTAAAAAAGTCCTGTTCTATATGCTGCGTGGGCATCCACCACAAACGTGACTGGACCACCCTGGGCCGTAAAGCCATGTGCTAGCAAATGCGCAGTGAGAGGTTGTCTCATGTTAAGAGCTATTTGTACAACCTGGGGATTCGCCATCATAGAAGCACTAAGAGTTCAGAGAAGGCACACCAACACAGGTTTTTTTTTCCTTTTAAGGTTCAAGCTTGAACAACCACCTGCTGAAAATAGGATTACCTATACGGCGGTGGTGGAAATCCTCAGTACCACGGACGGCTCCGTGTATGGAACTGAGTGGTCATTATATAAAAATTAGACCGAGATATGCCGGTGGACCCGAAAATTAGAGCCTGACCAAAAGTTGGCGGAGCCATGTCGCGTAGGCTTTCATTATCCTAATGAGACTACTGGATTTTGAGATGCAAGATCATTCACAGTGTGGGGGACTGAGTCTGACCCACAGTGGATGACACTTGTCACTCTAAATCCGGGTTTTGCTCCGGCTAACTAGCAGTGCCTCATCTCTCCAAAATGGTAGAGACAATTGGGCAGCCGAGCGCATGACATATTAATACTTCTCAGGGAAGTCGTAGTCACTCAGGTCACAATCGGTTCTCTCATACACAGCGTGGTCTCATATATAAATGACAATAGAAGTAGTATAAGTTTTAAAGATTGGTTTAATAAAACAACTGCATTTTAGATAGCAAAGCGTGAGCTGCAATAACCAGAACTACACAACACAGTAATGTTAAAATAGTAATGATGAGAGTGAAGCACAAGAATAAAGCTATCATAGTGTCGCTAGATTATTCTCTCTCTAAATTATATTTTCGAGCACAGCATCTTAAGCTCTAAGCCTGCCTTTCAGGTTCCCCCGGGAGGCCATCAACCCTCATACCTGAGCAAAGGCCATAATCTGCATCAGCATCTGCAATGGGGCATTCAGCATACAGTTGTGGGTCCCTGGCTGGAACCTCCCTCTTGACGCGAACTAGGACTAGAAAGTGTTTTTATAACTAACACGCAGATGTTCTAAGAAAATGTCCCTACGTAAGGATGTGTATTTTCTACGAATGCTGGAGACTAAACTTCTACAACGTTTACCGGCAATGTACCAGACTGTAGCCTTGACTGAAGCACAGGGCGATCAAGAATGCATTATTTGAGAACACAGTGCTGAACTAAGCTAAACAGTGTGATAGAAGAAATTAAAACAAGACAGTAAAAACTGGTTATTGTAAAATAACAGTGCGACGCTGAATAAAATGTATCTAGCGCAAAGTGCACAGCGTCCTAGTATGTAAAACTAACGTGCATGAAGCTATATTAAAAAGGGCTACACTACAGTTTAAGGAAGGGGGATTTGGACTGGGAAGAGGATGGTGGAGGGGGGACAGAAGACCAGGGGTGACTGGCTGCCTAAGTGTGGAGACCAGTGCCTAAAATGATCTCTGTAGGCCAGAGATTGCACAGTGAATGCCCTCATGGAACACATTGCTCTGTTGGATCTGGCTTGCCAGTCCATGGATGGCATTCACAATGGCCGTCTGACCCACAGTGATCAACCTCAGGAGGTCAATAGCCTCCTCACTGAGGGCAGCTGGGCTAACACGGGCTGAGGCAGAGGTGCCTGCAGCAAAGGAGATCCCCACCCTTTTGGGTGAGCGGGCATGACCAACTGGGTGGGGAGCAACAGGGAGGGTGGTGATAGAATGGGGGGTTGCAGACAAAGATGGTAGAGGGGTGGTCCCTGATGGGTCTGCCACCACTACGGAGTGGCCACTGGTGGAAAAATCAGTGGATGAAGATGTTGATCCAGTCTCCCCAATGGCACTGCCCTCACCCTCCTGGCCCCTGGGTCCCTCCCTGTGAGAAGGTAGCCTCTTTCTAGCCTTGTTACCCCCACTTTTTGCCTGTTTGTGAGTGTATGTCAGGATGTTTGTCACTGTTTTCACTGTCTCACTGGGATCCTGATGGCTAGGCCCCAGTGCTCATAGTGAAAACACTATGTTTTCAGTATGTTTGTTATGTGTCACTGGGACCCTGCTAGTCAGGACCCCAGTGCTCATAAGGTTGTGGCCTATATGTATGTGTCACTGGGACCCTGTCACACAGGGCCCCAGTGCTCATAGGTGTGCATGTATGTGTTCCCTGTGTGGTGCCTAACTGTCTCACTGAGGCTCTGCTAACCAGAACCTCAGTGGTTATGCTCTCTCATTTATTTAAAATTGTCACTAACAGGCTAGTGACCATTTTTACCAATTTACATTGGCTTACTGGAACACCCTTATAATTCCCTAGTATATGGTACTGAGGTACCCAAGGTATTGGGGTTCCAGGAGATCCCTATGGGCTGCAGCATTTCTTTTGCCACCCATAGCGAGCTCTGACAATTCTTACACAGGCCTGCCACTGCAGCCTGAGTGAAATAACGTCCACGTTATTTCACAGCCATTTTACACTGCACTTAAGTAACTTATAAGTCACCTATATGTCTAACCTTTACCTGGTAAAGGTTAGGTGCAAAGTTACTTAGTGTGTGGGCACCCTGGCACTAGCCAAGGTGCCCCCACATTGTTCAGAGCCAATTCACTGAACTTTGTGAGTGCGGGGACACCATTACACGCGTGCACTACATATAGGTCACTACCTATATGTAGCTTCACAATGGTAACTCCGAAAATGGCCATGTAAGATGTCTATGATCATGGAATTGCCCCCTCTATGCCATCCTGGCATAGTTGGCACAATCCCATGATCCCAGTGGTCTGTAGCACAGACCCTGGTACTGCCAAACTGCCCTTCCTGGGGTTTCACTGCAGCTGCTGCTGCTGCCAACCCCTCAGACAGGCAGCTGCCCTCCTGGGGTCCAGCCAGGCCTGGCCCAGGATGGCAGAACAAAGAACTTCCTCTGAGAGAGGGTGTGACACCCTCTCCCTTTGGAAAATGGTGTGATGGCAGGGGAGGAGTAGCCTCCCCCAGCCTCTGGAAATGCTTTGTTGGGCACAGAGGTTCCCAATTCTGCATAAGCCAGTCTACACCGGTTCAGGGGACCCCTTAGCCCTGCTCTGGCGCGAAACTGGACAAAGGAAAGGGGAGTGACCACTCCCCTGACCTGCACCTCCCCTGGGAGGTGTCCAGAGCTCCTCCAGTGTGCTCCAGACCTCTGCCATCTTGGAAACAGAGGTGCTGCTGGCACACTGGACTGCTCTGAGTGGCCAGTGCCACCAGGTGACGTCAGAGACTCCTTGTGATAGGCTCCTTCAGGTGTTAGTAGCCTATCCTCTCTCCTAGGTAGCCAAACCCTCTTTTCTGGCTATTTAGGGTCTCTGTCTCTGGGGAAACTGCAGATAACTAATGCAAGAGCTCATCCGAGTTCCTTTGCATCTCTCTCTTCACCTTCTGCCAAGGAATCGACTGCTGACCGCGCTGGAAGCCTGCAAACCTGCAACATAGTAGCAAAGACGACTACTGCAACTCTGTAACGCTGATCCTGCCGCCTTCTCGACTGTTTTCCTGCTTGTGCATGCTGTGGGGGTAGTCTGCCTCCTCTCTGCACCAGAAGCTCCGAAGAAATCTCCAGTGGGTCGACGGAATCTTCCCCCTGCAACCGCAGGCTCCAAAAAGCTGCATTACCGGTCCCTTGGGTCTCCTCTCAGCACGACGAGCGAGGTCCCTCGAATCCAGCGACTCTGTCCAAGTGACCCCCACAGTCCAGTGACTCTTCAGTCCAAGTTTGGTGGAAGTAAGTCCTTGCCTCACCTCGCTGGGCTGCATTGCTGGGAACCGCGACTTTGCAGCTACTCCGGCCCCTGTGCACTTCCGGCGGAAATCCTTTGTGCACCGCCAAGCCTGGGTCCACGGCACTCTAACCTGCATTGCACGACTTTCTAAGTTGGTCTCCGGCGACGTGGGACTCCTTTGTGCAACTTCGGCGAGCACTGTTTCACGCATCCTCGTAGTGCCTGTTTCTGGCACTTCTCCGGGTGCTACCTGCTTCAGTGAGGGCTCTTTGTCTTGTTCGACGTCCCCTCTCTCTTCAGGTCGAATTTGCGACCTCCTGGTCCCTCCTGGGCCCCAGCAGCGTCCAAAAACGCCAAACGCACGATTTGCAGCTAGCAAGGCTTGTTGGCGTTCTTTCAGCGGGAAAACACTTCTGCACGACTCTCCACAGTGAGAGGGATCCGTCCACCAAAGGGGAAGTCTCTAGCCCTTTTCGTTCCTGCAGAAACCTCAGCTTCTTCTGTCCAGTCGAAGCTTCTTTGCACCCGCAGCTGGCATTTCCTGGGCATCTGCCCATCTCCGACTTGCTTGTGACTTTTGGACTTGGTCCCCTTGTTCCACAGGTACCCTAGATTGGAAATCCACAGTTGTTGCATTGCTGGTTTGTGTCTTTCCTGCATTATTCCTCTAACACGACTACTTTGTCCTTAGGGGAACTTTAGTGCACTTTGCACTCACTTTTCAGGGTCTTGGGGAGGGTTATTTTTCTAACTCTCACTATTTTCTAATAGTCCCAGCGACCCTCTACAAGGTCACATAGGTTTGGGGTCCATTCGTGGTTCGCATTCCACTTTTGGAGTATATGGTTTGTGTTGCCCCTATCCCTATGTTTCCCCATTGCATCCTATTGTAACTATACATTGTTTGCACTGTTTTCTAAGACTATACTGCATATTTTTGCTATTGTGTATATATATCTTGTGTATATTTCCTATCCTCTCACTGAGGGTACACTCTAAGATACTTTGGCATATTGTCATAAAAATAAAGTACCTTTATTTTTAGTATAACTGTGTATTGTGTTTTCTTATGATATTGTGCATATGACACTAAGTGGTACTGTAGTAGCTTCACACGTCTCCTAGTTCAGCCTAAGCTGCTCTGCTAAGCTACCATTATCTATCAGCCTAAGCTGCTAGACACCCTATACACTAATAAGGGATAACTGGGCCTGGTGCAAGGTGCAAGTACCCCTTGGTACTCACTACAAGCCAGTCCAGCCTCCTACATTGGTTGTGCAGTGGAGGGATAAGTGCTTGAGACTACTTACCACTCTTGTCATTGTACTTTTCATAAGAGAAAAATATACAAAACAAGGTCAGTGTATATACACATAGCCAAAAAGTTTTGCATTTCCTCTTTTCACTCTTTTCTAAGTGCTGAAAAGTACTTCTAAAACTTTCAAAAAGTTCTTAAAAGTTTAAAAAGTTTTTTTCTGTCTTTCCAAAAAGTTCTGAAAACTTTTTTCTCTTTTTCTATCACTTTAACTCTCTCTAAAAAATGTCTGGCACAGGCCAAACTGTTGATCTGTCCAAACTTGCATATGACAACCTTAGCTGGAAAAGAGCAAGGAGTCTCTGTATAGAGAGAGGTTTGAGTGTAGGGAAAAATCCTTCCTTAGAACTGTTACTTAACATGCTTAGAGAACAGGATAAGGCCATAGGTGCCCCATCTGTTGAAAAAGTACCTAATAGTTCCCAATCTGATTCAGGGACTCCCCCAGGAAAAGATTCAGGAAAGAAACTTCCTAGCCTGCCCATTACTAGACAATCTAGCATAGATGGTAATGATGATGAGCCTCACCAAATAAATAGTGTTGTCTCACATCATAGCAAAAGCATTTATTCTCACCATACTGGTAGTAATGTTTCTGTAAACCAAGCTGTTAGGGTGGCTTCTGTAAGGGACAGGTCTCCTTCTGTTCATTCCCATCATAGCTCTGTTTCTAGAAATGTCCCTCCCACCAACCCTGATGACAGAATGTTAGAGAGGGAACTCAATAAGTTGAGGGTGGAACAAACCAGACTGAAGCTTAAAAAGCAACAGCTGGATTTGGATAGACAGTCTTTTGAATTAGAGAAGGAAAGACAGAAGTTGGGTTTAGATACCCATGGTGGCAGCAGCAGTATTCCCCATAGTCATCCTGCAAAAGAGCATGATTCCAGGAATCTGCACAAGATAGTTCCCCCTTATAAGGAGGGGGATGACATTAACAAGTGGTTTGCTGCACTTGAGAGGGCCTGTGTTGTACAGGATGTCCCTCAAAGGCAGTGGGCTGCTATCCTATGGCTATCATTTAGTGGAAAAGGTAGGGATAGGCTCCTTACTGTGAAAGAAAATTATGCTAATAATTTCCAAGTTCTTAAGAATGCACTCCTGGATGGTTATGGCTTAACCACTGAACAGTACAGGATAAAGTTCAGAGAGACCAAAAAGGAGTCTTCACAAGACTGGGTTGATTTCATTGACCATTCAGTGAAGGCCTTGGAGGGGTTACATGGCAGTAAAGTTACTGATTATGAAAGCCTGTATAACACAATCCTGAGAGAGCATATACTTAATAATTGTGTGTCTGATTTGTTGCACCAGTACCTGGTAGACTCTGATCTGACCTCTCCCCAAGAATTGGGAAAGAAGGCAGACAAATGGGTCAGAACAAGGGTGAACAGAAAAGTTCATACAGGGGGTGACAAAGATGGCAATAAGAAGAAAGATGGTGAAAAATCTCAAGATAAGCATGGGGATAAGGGTAAAACCAAAGATCCCACTTCAAATCTTAAACACTCTTCAGAGGGTGGGGATAAAACTAATTCTTCCTCTTCTTCTCAACCTGCACACATTAAAAAGCCTTGGTGCTTTGTGTGTAAAAACAGAGGCCATAGGCCAGGGGATAAGTCCTGTCCAGGTAAACCCCCTGAGCCTACCACCACTAATACATCAAGCTCTAGCAGTAGTGGTACTAGTGGTGGGACTGCTGGCAACAGTCAAGATAAGGGTGTAGTTGGGTTCACTTTTGGGTCCATAGTAGAAACTGGGGTAGTCACTCCCAAGACAGTTTCTGTCACACCTAGTGGCATTGGCCTTGCCACACTGGCTGCTTGTCCCCTTACAATGGATAAGTACAGGCAGACAGTTTCAGTAAATGGTGTTGAGGCCTTGGCCTACAGGGACACAGGTGCCAGTTTCACTTTGGTGACTGAAAACCTAGTGCACCCTGATCAACACATCATTGGACAACAGTATAAGATTATTGATGTCCATAACTCCACTAAGTTTCTTCCCTTAGCTATAATTCAGTTTAGTTGGGGTGGAGTTACTGGCCCTAAGCAGGTGGTGGTATCACCTAGCTTACCTGTAGACTGTCTCTTAGGTAATGACCTAGAGGCCTCAGGTTGGGCTGATGTAGAGTTTTATGCCCATGCAGCCATGCTGGGCATCCCTGAGGAATTGTTCCCTCTCATTTCAACTGAAATGAAAAAGCAAAGGAGAGAAGGCCTGAAAACTCAGGAACCCTCTCCATCAACAGGTAAAAAGGGTATCACAGTATCCCCTAACCACCCTACCATTCAGGATACCATTCCTGTGGTGGGAGAAACCTCTCCTGGGGTGGCACCTGTTCCAAGGGAATCATCAGTTGGCAAAACTGTACTCCCTGAGGTGGAACTACCTCTCTGTGGGATAACTAACATTGGTGAGAAAAAGAGCACCATTTTAGTTAATATGGAGCATCCCTCCAACCCTCCCAGAGAAACTTTAGTGCAGAGACTCTGCACTGCCTCACAACACTTAGGACAGCATCCCTGCCCTAGTGTGGAGCTGATAGGACAGCATCCCTGCCCTGCTCCAACCCAAGAGAAACAGCATCCCTGTTCTCTCTTCCAGCCATATGGACAAAGTTTTTGCCCAGCTATGGCTTTTCTGAGACAGCATCCCTGTCTGGCATTTCCATCACTACAAATAGGTTCAGTGGACAATTCCCACTGCTCTAAACTAAAACTTACTGATAGAAACTCTGAAAATACATCTTCACATTGTTGCTTAGCTAAAAAACTTCAAACAGGGTGGTTTACATCCCCACAGGGAAGTAACCATATAGTGGATGATAAAGGGAGTAACCAGTCTATGGCAGAGCTACTCTCTACTTATCACCACTTAGACAATAAAGTCTCAACTGGCCAAGGTTAGCCTTATTGTCCTTCGTTTGGGGGGGGATTGTGTGAGAAGGTAGCCTCTTTCTAGCTTTGTTACCCCCACTTTTGGCCTGTTTGTGAGTGTATGTCAGGATGTTTGTCACTGTTTTCACTGTCTCACTGGGATCCTGATGGCTAGGCCCCAGTGCTCATAGTGAAAACACTATGTTTTCAGTATGTTTGTTATGTGTCACTGGGACCCTGCTAGTCAGGACCCCAGTGCTCATAAGGTTGTGGCCTATATGTATGTGTCACTGGGACCCTGTCACACAGGGCCCCAGTGCTCATAGGTGTGCATGTATGTGTTCCCTGTGTGGTGCCTAACTGTCTCACTGAGGCTCTGCTAACCAGAACCTCAGTGGTTATGCTCTCTCATTTATTTAAAATTGTCACTAACAGGCTAGTGACCATTTTTACCAATTTACATTGGCTTACTGGAACACCCTTATAATTCCCTAGTATATGGTACTGAGGTACCCAGGGTATTGGGGTTCCAGGAGATCCCTATGGGCTGCAGCATTTCTTTTGCCACCCATAGGGAGCTCTGACAATTCTTACACAGGCCTGCCACTGCAGCCTGAGTGAAATAACGTCCACGTTATTTCACAGCCATTTTACACTGCACTTAAGTAACTTATAAGTCACCTATATGTCTAACCTTTACCTGGTAAAGGTTAGGTGCAAAGTTACTTAGTGTGTGGGCACCCTGGCACTAGCCAAGGTGCCCCCACATTGTTCAGAGCCAATTCACTGAACTTTGTGAGTGCGGGGACACCATTACACGCGTGCACTACATATAGGTCACTACCTATATGTAGCTTCACAATGGTAACTCCGAAAATGGCCATGTAACATGTCTATGATCATGGAATTGCCCCCTCTATGCCATCCTGGCATAGTTGGCACAATCCCATGATCCCAGTGGTCTGTAGCACAGACCCTGGTACTGCCAAACTGCCCTTCCTGGGGTTTCACTGCAGCTGCTGCTGCTGCCAACCCCTCAGACAGGCAGCTGCCCTCCTGGGGTCCAGCCAGGCCTGGCCCAGGATGGCAGAACAAAGAACTTCCTCTGAGAGAGGGTGTGACACCCTCTCCCTTTGGAAAATGGTGTGAAGGCAGGGGAGGAGTAGCCTCCCCCAGCCTCTGGAAATGCTTTGTTGGGCACAGAGGTGCCCAATTCTGCATAAGCCAGTCTACACCGGTTCAGGGGACCCCTTAGCCCTGCTCTGGCGCGAAACTGGACAAAGGAAAGGGGAGTGACCACTCCCCTGACCTGCACCTCCCCTGGGAGGTGTCCAGAGCTCCTCCAGTGTGCTCTAGACCTCTGCCATCTTGGAAACAGAGGTGCTGCTGGCACACTGGACTGCTCTGAGTGGCCAGTGCCACCAGGTGACGTCAGAGACTCCTTGTGATAGGCTCCTTCAGGTGTTAGTAGCCTATCCTCTCTCCTAGGTAGCCAAACCCTCTTTTCTGGCTATTTAGGGTCTCTGTCTCTGGGGAAACTGCAGATAACGAATGCAAGAGCTCATCCGAGTTCCTCTGCATCTCTCTCTTCACCTTCTGCCAAGGAATCGAATGCTGACCGCGCTGGAAGCCTGCAAACCTGCAACATAGTAGCAAAGACGACTACTGCAACTCTGTAACGCTGATCCTGCCGCCTTCTCGACTGTTTTCCTGCTTGTGCATGCTGTGGGGGTAGTCTGCCTCCTCTCTGCACCAGAAGCTCAGAAGAAATCTCCCGTGGGTCAACGGAATCTTACCCCTGCAACCGCAGGCACCAAAAAGCTGCATTACCGGTCCCTTGGGTCTCCTCTCAGCACGACGAGCGAGGTCCCTCGAATCCAGCGACTCTGTCCAAGTGACCCCCACAGTCCAGTGACTCTTCAGTCCAAGTTTGGTGGAGGTAAGTCCTTGCCTCACCTCGCTGGGCTGCATTGCTGGGAACCGCGACTTTGCAGCTACTCCGGCCCCTGTGCACTTCCGGCGGAAATCCTTTGTGCACAGCCAAGCCTGGGTCCACGGCACTCTAACCTGCATTGCACGACTTTCTAAGTTGGTCTCCGGCGACGTGGGACTCCTTTGTGCAACTTCGGCGAGCACCGTTTCACGCATCCTCGTAGTGCCTGTTTCTGGCACTTCTCCGGGTGCTACCTGCTTCAGTGAGGGCTCTTTGTCTTGCTCGACGTCCCCTCTCTCTTCAGGTCCAATTTGCGACCTCCTGGTCCCTCCTGGGCCCCAGCAGCGTCCAAAAACGCCAAACGCACGATTTGCAGCTAGCAAGGCTTGTTGGCGTTCTTTCAGCGGGAAAACACTTCTGCACGACTCTCCACGGTGAGAGGGATCCGTCCACCAAAGGGAAAGTCTCTAGCCCTTTTCGTTCCTGCAGAAACCTCAGCTTCTTCTGTCCAGTCGAAGCTTCTTTGCACCCGCAGCTGGCATTTCTTGGGCATCTGCCCATCTCCGACTTGCTTGTGACTTTTGGACTTGGTCCCCTTGTTCCACAGGTACCCTAGATTGGAAATCCACAGTTGTTGCATTGCTGGTTTGTGTCTTTCCTGCATTATTCCTCTAACACGACTACTTTGTCCTTAGGGGAACTTTAGTGTACTTTGCACTCACTTTTCAGGGTCTTGGGGAGGGTTATTTTTCTAACTCTCACTATTTTCTAATAGTCCCAGCGACCCTCTACAAGGTCACATAGGTTTGGGGTCCATTCGTGGTTCGCATTCCACTTTTGGAGTATATGGTTTGTGTTGCCCCTATCCCTATGTTTCCCCATTGCATCCTATTGTAACTATACATTGTTTGCACTGTTTTCTAAGACTATACTGCATATTTTTGCTATTGTGTATATATATCTTGTGTATATTTCCTATCCTCTCACTGAGGGTACACTCTAAGATACTTTGGCATATTGTCATAAAAATAAAGTACCTTTATTTTTAGTATAACTGTGTATTGTGTTTTCTTATGATATTGTGCATATGACACTAAGTGGTACTGTAGTAGCTTCACACGTCTCCTAGTTCAGCCTAAGCTGCTCTGCTAAGCTACCATTATCTATCAGCCTAAGCTGCTAGACACCCTATACACTAATAAGGGATAACTGGGCCTGGTGCAAGGTGCAAGTACCCCTTGGTACTCACTACAAGCCAGTCCAGCCTCCTACACTCGCTGTCAGTGGTCTCGTGAACTGAGGTCCCGTGGTCAGATCCTTCCCTCCTTGACGCGTCCCGGTATCCTTCGCCTGCCGTTGCTGATTGCTGCCGGAAAAAAGAAAAGTAAGGTTATGACGTCAACAAAAAGACAGTGCAATTACAAGTCAGAGTGGCAAAAAATACCATCATGTCAAGTGACCCCCCCCCGCATGAAGTGGCAGCAAAGTGCCACCATCATGTGCCAATACAAAAACATGCATGCCGTCTGGAATCTTAAAAGAAACATATAAGCAATTTCTAATGTCACATACCTACAATGGCATGGATGAAGTCTAGCTAGTACACCAACCATACCACGACTTAGTGACCACTCCACAGCAAACTTGTGCAACATCCAACACACGACATGGAACCAGTAGCCAAACTATCAATCCCTCTATAAGGTACTCTAAGAATTACACTGACACAAGCCTATACACACATCTAAATTACACTGATATGATGTTTCATGGACAACTGATGGTGCTCAGGAAAGGCAGTCAACAATGCTTGAATCATGTCATGCCTGGATTAGATTACATTTCACTAGGGATACAACACAACAACGAACAGCTCCACAAATCACACCTTACCAAAATAAGTCAAGGCTGGTATTTGCGAGGCCCACTCAAATGTGGCATACATCTGAAGTTCCAACAAACTACATGGAAGTCGGCTCGTGGAGAGATATCTCCTGAATACACACATGAATGGTTTAGTAAGGCCCAGGATAGGCCCTACACATTTCTCCCACCCATTTCCATCTGTACTTCTGAGTGTGTCTGTAGTAGATAACTGTACCATGCAGGAGGGAGGGACACAGACCTTGCATTCACTATCAGAAGTGCACCATATTGTTTTAAAATGATAGATAACATCACTACCAACATCACAGACATGATAAGCATGGCATCTGTCTGTGGGAAATCCATGACCCAAAACACGTCCTACTGACATCACTACAAGTCAATCCATGATGCATCCATACAGTCAGGGCATAATTCCCAAACAACACACACATTCTGGGGACCCACAAACATCATACCACATCAAGGGTACAAGTCATCCTCAAGTGGATCAATACTCTGCCCCTACCTGTCATGTCCATCATGCCAACTGCTGTTATACATGACTAACAACATGCTATGAGGCATGAAAGTATCTGTCCAGCTACATGTAATCGTGCCACAGTCCTGTCTCGGACATCAAAGCAAATGGACAACCATTGCAGATGTATCATGACTACAACAGGACCCCATGGACACATTTGTGAGGGATCTGGGATATCATGCCATCTCCATGGCTACCACATGCCTACTTCTCATGCATAGATATGTACCGTATTGGAAATGGACCAGATGCAGACACGTTGGCACAAGGCATGTTGGCTACACTGATGACACATCACCTATGACAATGCACATTCCCCACTTGCCAAGGAGAAGTTCTTAGCCACAGCTGCCAAGACATTTACCATGTATGATGGACACCCATGCATCACAGACTGCTATGAGGCACAAGCACACAACATGCAATGGAGGAAACTTGACCCTGGATTGCAGATGTTAACCTACACAAATCCCTGGACACTGGACAGTGGCACACATCTTACTCACCTTTGGACTGTAACATTTGTCTGGAGTGGTTCCTGTGTGCATTCAGCAGGGTTTTTGCAACAGTTTGCTGGACATCTCACACTGACATATGTGCTAACTGCTGGATAATTACACTGAGGGATCACCATAGTATAGTCCTAGGTCCCGCATCCTAAAGGTTGAGCACACCAGTTGGGAACGCATGGCCTTTCTCCAAAAATTTGATGCCAGAAGACATGTGACACATGCCACATTGTCTGGGGAGTTGGTCTGTCTCTCACTCAATCATGTGGAAAAGGGGCAAGCATGTCATACATATTTGTACTTACACCCTTGTGGGTGCTGTGCTGCCCTCAAACTCCCATCCAAGGCTTGATAGGCCACTGCCAAAATCCGGGCACCCCATCCCCGTTGGGAGGACATTCCCAGCTGGGCCTCTGCTGTCTTCAGGGCCCAACGTCTCAGGTCCTCCCACCTCATCCAACAGTGAGTGCTCTGCTGGCTGTAGACCCCCTGGGGCAATGGCTCTCCATATCCCCTTCTTCTGATGGGTGTTGACCTTCATAGACGCATTGTAGCAGTCCCCACAGTATAGACACACAGTAGAGGTAGGTTTGGATTATTAAGGTAAGTATTATTTGTTAATTTCAAAGGAATGATGTATCGGATCCTCAAACCGGTTTAGAGTCTATTTCTTCTTTGAGTGGTGAGCTTCTTCTTCCTAATGGGTATCCCTCTTCTTCTTTCCTTTAGGTGTCGTTTTGGATCTTCCTCATGGGGTCCCGGGTACCATATAGGAAAAGAGGGAACAAATACCGCGGGTGAGTGGAATGAAGGCCTTTACATACGTCCCTTAATTATTTGAAATACTGAGGAATGGGTTAAGGAGGGGGGGGGTGCCAGTGAGGACTGTGGGCTATGTGCCTATTACTTTATATACTAAATGTGCTTGCTTTTGGTGCTTTTTACGTGCTCCTGTCTTTGTTGTGCCCTCTGATTACCTCCCTGTCCTCCACTCGCCCTGCCTCCCTCCCTTCCCCAGCTTGTCTCCCTTTACAGTGCCCCTCGGTTTGTCCACAAGGACCGTACCTTCCCGAGCCACGACCCTCCGGGGCTGGCTCTGTGGAGGTCCTCTCGTTGGTCTCCTGTCCTGTTGTCGTCTGGTTTGGTCCCCTTGGATTCCTGTGCAGCTCTGTTCCTCCTGGCGTTGTCTCCGTAGGATTCTGACCACTGGGGCTGCCCTCCGTCCACGAGGTTGCCGTCAGGATGGTGTGGCTGCCCTTTCCGACCGCCGCCTTTCTCCTCTCCTTCCCGGGGTTCCTTTCTGCTCGCTTTCCACTCTCTGCTTCTCCCGCTGTCGCCGCCGCCGTCCTCCTCTCGCCCTGCTCCTCCTCTCTCTGGGAGATTTCCCGGCATTTGGCCTCCCGCCGGCCAATCCGAGGAGTCATCGTCATCGGAGGTTGCCGAGGCAACCTCCGAACGCCGGCCTCGCAGTGAAAGCGTTCCCATGGCAACATGGGAACGCGGAATCGACTCTTGTCCTGCAGGCGCCTCGGCGGAGATCGGGCCGACCCGGTCACACGCATAAAAACAAGACAAGAAATAAATCATGTCCACAAGTCCAATGTAAAAATGGCAGAGTCACATACATGTCAGTGTACCAAGCCTATAAAAACCTGTCTTAACCTTCCAGTCCACCTGTGGCACATAGCAGTCTTTGTACACAAGGACATGACTGCAAACACTCCCCATTTGGGTGCACTAGACACCCCACAGCTCAGGCCCTCCACTGAGCAGTTTTCAATGCTGTAACTTTTGTGAATCATGATATGATTGCCCAACATTGATAAGGTGCAAGATGGAACACATCCCACAAAGTGGCAAGTAATAGTTACAGCTCACTGCAAACAATGAACAAAAAGATACACATCTTCCAAATATCACATGCTGCAAAAATCATAAGCTATAACAACAAGACTACTGACAGACCCATTGTGCACTGACCACATTGAAAGGAGTGACAGATGGAGTATACACAGAGAAAATCCTTCCTATGTGTGCAAATGTGCAGGGACAGATGCATGCATGTGCTACTTCAGAGGGTAGGTTTATCAGTGTCACATCAACCAGTAGCTAAATACATCCACACGTGTGGACACAGACACTATGACCCTATAGGGAAATACCTGGCCCAGCATTGGACACGTCCAACTTCATAACCATAAACAAAGAGTCCACCATAAGGGCACATTACACAACAGCACATAGTTTGCAGATGTGCAATGTCCAAAATTAAAGGTACATGCACTGGACACATCAGAGTTGTAAGGTAGAGACAATAGGGCTGAGTGATTGAGGGAGCCGTAATGGCTAAGTAACACACTTTGTCAAAAATGAAATGAGCAGATTAGACACATATGATGAGCCTGTCCCCAGTGCAAATCCAAAGGTGATGAGTGGACATTGGCCTAGGAAGCTGTAGATAGGCAGAGAGGCATAAAATGACACCATCACATGTTGTCCAGGGAATCTGGGAGTGGACACAGTGTCACAATTGCAGTGCAAAAGGAGAACCGATACCAGAACAGATGTCATGTTTTCCAGTGGGCAAACAAACACAGGCACTATTCTTGGCAGGCTGAGCAGAGAGATCTACACATCAAACCATGTCCTCTTAATCACGTATAACAGAGTAAATCATGTAGTCCATAGCCAATTTACAATGCATGCCTATGTCCAGATCTAAGCATAGTGAATCAATACCTGGCTTCAGTGTAACAGTCCAACCACAGACCTATGTGTAAACAGTGTATAAATACAATTGGGACTCAACCCACACACATGACATGTCATGTCATCAACCCTCCTGCTGCCATGCAACCACATGTGAAATAATTTTTTACGGGGGTGGCTGTCATGGCAACTCATTTAGCCATATGCTTCCAATGTAACTTGGGTCAGGGAACACTCAATTCACAGTTACACATTTTCTGACAACTTCAAACGTTTCACTTGATATGGATACCCGCCCATTCTATCAACCATCCATACACATTTACAGCACAAAATAGGTCTTTGCAAACACCAGCTGACTAACTGGACTTAAAGACAGGCTAACGAAAGCTGAGATCGGTAGAAGTAGATGGAAAGTGTGCACATGGTGCACTAACCTGCTCCTCTGGTACATCATAGAGCTGTCTATATAGGGGTAGGACTTCCTCCGCCAGCTTCTCCAGCTCTTCTGGTGAGAACGTAGGGGCCCTATTACCCATTGGAGGCAGCATGATTGCTGCCAGAGGCAGTACACAGCAGCTAAGGTCATGGAGGTCTTGCTGGCAGCAGTGTCAGGAGTCAACTGAGGGATTCTGCAGAAAATGGCGGTGACGCCTGCCACTTAGACGACCATCACTGCTGGCAGACACTGTCATTGGACCAAGAGCGCCACAGGCAGCAATGTTATCCTATGGCAGTGTCCACTGCAGTAGTATCCGCCTACCGCCATGACGACTTCCGCCGGCAGTCGCAGGCGGTTCTATTTGTCCAGTGGTGTAGGTCAGGCATTCGCCATTTTTTACCCATATAAAGCAATTACACAAAATAATTTGATGGTTCACTAATCAAATCAAAGATGTTCTGGGGATTGTGAGTACTGCCCTAGTCAGGTCATGTAAGTCAATCCTTTTGTCAACAATATTGATATGTAGTCATGCAGATGTAACAACATGCTTGGAGGTACAGCCACCACCCTCTCCCATTCGTGTGACCTAGGAGGTTGTGCATTAAATCACAGGCAGTTCAGGTAGTTATCTGACCATGAGCTTCCTGTCCATAAAGATGATTGCTACATATATGTTAATAATGAGCGCATTAACGTCCCAGGAAGTGCAAGGCTTAGCCCTGGTGTGTTTGCACATCATGTTTATAGTGACACACATAACATGTGATATCACATATCAAACATGTTACATGTTAAATATAAGGGAAATATTGAGTGACTGCCTTGTTTGTTTTTGACCCACATAGGTATCCAGGATGGAGACGGATCAGACACCCTCCTGTGTACCGTCCACATGCTGACTTGCAGACCATGGAGGACAGATTAGTGATTCAGATCTACTGCCTGGATAGGCAGACAATCATGGATCTATGCTGTCAGCTGGAGCCAGATCTGATGCCACGCATCCGTCATCCAAACAGCATAGTTCCCATTGTACAAGTCATGTCAGTGTTGCACTTGGTGGCCACAGGGTCCTTCCAAAATACAGTGGCCCTATCTTCTGGGATGTCCCAGCCTATGTTCAGTTTGGCATTGAAGGATGTCCTCTCAGCTCTGTCAAAACACCTGGACAGCTTCATCCGGTTTCCTCAATGTGAGGATTTTTCCCAAGTGAAAGCAGAAGTCTATGGTCTGACACACATCCCACATGTTGTTGGAGCCACTGATGCTACCCATGTAGCCTTGGTCCCACTGTTTGGCACTGAACAGGTTTATCGGAACAGGAAAAGCTTATATGCTATCAATGTCCAAGTAGTGTGTTTGGCAGACCTCTACATTTCCCAAGTCTGTGCTTGGTACCGGGGTTCAGTCCCTGATGCCTTCATCATGCAGAACAGCACTATTCCACAGCTGATGACACAAATGTACCAGGAGCGGGCCTGGCTGGTTGGTAAGTCACAAATGTCATGTGTGTATGTAAGTATCATGTCTGCTGTTAGTGACACCTTGCTCTGTACCCATGGTTTCACACATGTCTTGCCTTACAGGGGATTCTGTGTACCCAAATTGTTCCTGGTTTTTGACACCAGTCCACTTTAACGAGGCACATGGGAGAACACGCCATGTCGTGGAGCAGGCTTTTGGGCTCCTGAAGGCAAGATTCCGTAGCACTGACAAAACAGGTGGAGCCCTCCTCTACTCACCCACAACAGTTTGTAAGATCATTGTAGCCTGCTGCATTCTCCACAATCTTGCCCTGAGGAGGAACATCCCATATATTCCTGATGAGGGGGAGCTGGCAGTGCCAAGGGGTGAGAATCTGGAAATGCCATCTGAGTGTAAGTACTTGATGTTGTGTGATTACTCAGACTCCATGGGGTACTGTACAGGTAATGATATGTTGTGACGGGTATGTCTCTTACTGTGAGACAGGACACTTTATGCCATGCATCATAGAGCCAAGGTTTGCCTACTTCATCAGACTTGAAGATGTCTCTCTCTTGAGTATCTCCTTTGATTTGTGCAGTCATAGGCCCTCAAAGTCCCGCCGTCAGGTTACCGTTCCGCGGTCGAAAGACCGCGGCGGTAATTCTGACTTTCCCGCTGGGCTGGCGGGCGGCCGCCTTCAGGCCGCCCGCCAGCCCAGCGGGAAAGAGGCTTCCACGATGAAGCCGGCTCGGAATCGAGCCGGCGGAGTGGAAGCTGTGCGACGGGTGCAGTTGCACCCGTCGCGTATTTCACTGTCTGCGCAGCAGACAGTGAAATACATTTAGGGGCCCTCTTACGGGGGCCCCTGCAGTGCCCATGCCAGTGGCATGGGCACTGCAGGGGCCCCCAGGGGCCCCGCGACCCCCCCCTACCGCCATCCTGTTCCCGGCGGGCGGACCGCCGGGAACTGGATGGCGGTAGGGGGGGTCGGAATCCCCTCGGCGGCGCAGCTAGCTGCGCCGCCTTGGAGAATTCCAATGGACGGCGGTACACTGGCGGGAGCCCGCCAGTGTTGCCGGTCCGACCGCGGCTTTACCGCCGCGGTCGGAATGCCCATTGGAGCACCGCCGGCCTGTCGGCGGTGCTCCCGCGGTCCTCCAACCCGGCGGTCATGGACCGCCAGGGTTGGAATGACCACCATAGTGTGCTAATAGTGAAACTACAGAAGATTTGACTGACTTTTGTGTTTCATTAATGCTTTTGCCTACCTAACCTCCTTGTTTGTGACTTTTTCCTTTTAGGTCTCATCCCTTTGCCATCCTCAAGTGGACATTTCAGAGTTCAGTCATTAGCAGGTGGAAGTGGCTAGTCTGACATGTGACTGGGTCATGAAATGGATCCAGGCACTGTTTATTACAAATTTGGTTTGTATGGGTACCATGTCTAGGCTGAGAATGGACATGATTGCCCTGGTATGTTTATCCAATGGTCTTGTTTGTGGTCATGTGCTCTTGTGACATGTCATTGTGACCAATCCTTACATTCTCCCTTCACATTGTGTTAACAATGTTACTATATGCCCTGTACGTAGCCGTCAATGTGTTTCCTCATTGAAGACCACAGTGGCTGTGCCATTACACTGACATAGGTGTGTGACATGGCAGTGGATGCCTAACCATTGTAATAGAACGGGCCTCAGACTAAGGGCTGTTGTACTGTCCTAAGTATGTGTCATGGGGTATGTTAAGTTGGATAGGCATGGTTTTCGTATGGGATAAGGGGCAAGCTGGGGACTATATCTACCTATCTGTTTGCCTATCGTATGGTACAGGATCTGACATAGCCCTTTTTTCTATGGTCCGGTGGACAGTACTTTGGGATATCTATACAAGTGAATCAATGTTTAGTCATTCTTGGCTATTACAGTCCAGACATATTTGCAGCCTATAGGCTGTAGAGTGCAAATACATATTTTTTGGGGTAACAGACCACTAGTCTTTTTGTGTTGGTAGTGATATTCAGCCTGACCCAGCCTGTGATATGTCCCTCCTTAATTTGACATTCTCACATGTACCTCATTAACATCACATGCTCTTCACATTATACAACCCAAAACATTCCCAAAAAACACCATTGGACATAGCTAGAGTGGTAATTGGGTTGATTTACAGGTGTTCTTAAGTTAAAGGTGCAGGTTAATGGTGGGTGTAATTATTAGCGTATGTACCACAACATTTGAAGTCAAAAGTCCAGTGTCCTGCTATACTGGAAAATGGACAGTGTATGCAGAACAGTCAACGGAGTGAATCTGAGGCACACAAAGGAGTTCCATCAGAAAGACGTTACTTACTGGCATTGGCTGAAGTCTTGGCATTCACACCTCCTGGATGTTTGGATGGACATCCCCGCTTGCAGGGTGCTCTTCAGGTACACAGCCTGGGGTGTCAGAGTTAGGTTCTTCCCCTGGCAGGGCCTCCCTTCCACTGGCTGCCTCAGGTGTTGAAGGGGCTGATGTTAGGGGGCTAGTGGAAGGAGTGTGTTGGTGTCCTCTATCCCTGCTCAGGATGATGTTGATGTTCCTCAGCACCCCTGTTAGGGAGGCCAAGGTGGCATTGTGGGCCTCCCACTGTTGTAAGATTTCATGGTGGTAACCCCTCTGGAGCTACTTGATTTCCTTGAGTTCAACAAGTACCTGGCTGATCACGCTTTGGGACTGTTGGTATGCTCCCAAGACTTGGGTAATGGTGTCCTGGCCAGACCCATCCCCAGCAGCCTCATGCCACTGGCCCAAACCATCCCTCCCATGCATCCTACCCCCACATACCTGCACCCTGGGCACAGTTTGCCCCTACCACTGGGTAAGGTCCATCATTGTCTGAGTGTCCAGATGAGACTCAGGTACCTGGACTGTGGGCCACACAATGGTGAGATTAGTCTTCGGGACACAGGCTTGGGGGCAAATGGTTGCCTGAGATTTTGATGCAACAGGGCTGGGAGGAGTCGATATGGTCAGGGTGAGGCTGGCCAGTGTCATCTGCCCAGGTTCCCCAGATGGACCAGCACCGTTCTCAACATCCACACATCCAGGAGTTGTATCCTCACTGAGGGCTTCATACTTATCCATGGGGGGGAGTGGCAGTCTCTGGAGGGATCTTCATGTTCCCTATCACAGATTGACCTATTGAAGTGATGGACAGGATGTTACAGGTTGTACTGTGACATGTACCTTCAACAGTTTACAGTGACCTTTGTTTCATGGTAAATACTCACTGGTTTTGCATTTCTCCCTTAATGTGAGAGGCACACTTGCTATCAATTGTATGGACCTAACATTTGAGAAGATGATAAATTCTATTTCAAGTTACCTTGCTGTAGGTTGTGTGAATATCTTGGTACTTGAGTGACTGTTCATGGACTCCTATTATTCCAGCAGTGCAGTGAAATCAGTAACTGGGCATGATGTGGCTTAGTTCATCTTGGAACATAGTAGACTGTCGTGCTTGCAGACCCAGGACCATGTATTTGAACATGTTTCTTGTCAACAAGTGGTCAGTGCATTGTGTATTTGTATACTTCCACATGCATTTAGATGAGGCAATTTGGTACCTTTGTTGGTCGTTGATTTAGCACACAGATTGTGGGCTGTCCTTATTGTCCACAATAGTTTCATCTTAGCTTATCTATTCAAGATGGATCTAGTTGATTAGGCACATCACAGAGTGTACCATGATCTGTACGTTGGTTCTCCCAGGTAGGTAAACTTCATTAGTGAATAGACAGGCAGCAACACAATGTCATTTTGTGCACTGGCTTTGTGATTGGAATTTTAGCAACTGGCCCTCCTGGGCTTTCAAGTAATGTTACACCAACTACTACAAACAGCATACACAAGTCATCCTCTCAGGTGCGTACATTTGTATTGTAAGTGGATGTGGGAGGATGTTAGTACAGATGCACATTAGGCAGGTATTTTGCTTTGGGTAGAAAGTGCCTGCTGGCCTTATCATTGCTGTCTTTGCCTCTCCTACCCACACAGTATACAGATGACATCCCCTCAGGTGAGTACAGCTCAGTAGCTGAGTAGGGGAAGTAGGGTCATAGTAGGTGAGAATATCGCCGTGGCTGAGTGGAGTGGCATTCCCAGTGCCTTTTGGCCTTAGCACTGCTGTCTTTGCCTCTCCTCCCCACACAGTATACAGTTAGTATCCCCTCAGGTGAGTACAGTTCAGTAGCTGAGTAGGGGGAGAAGGGTCATAGTAGGTGAGTACACAGTTGAGGCTGAGTGGAGTGACAATCCCAGTGCCTTCTGGCCTTAGCATTGCTGTCTTTGCCTCTCCTCACCACACAGTATACATATGGTATCCCCTCAGGTGAGTCCAGTTCAGTAGCTGAGTAGGGGGAGAAGGGTCATAGTAGGTGCATACACAGTTGCAGCTAAGTGGAGTGACATTCCCAGTGCCTTCTGGCCTTGGCATTGCTGTTTTTGCCTGTCCTTCCCACACAGTATACAGATGGCGTGGTGACACAAGGTGTAAAAAAAGTGAGGCACTGGAGAAACAAATACATTTGTAGGTGCTGTGGATGAGTGGGTGGTGTACAATGAAGTGTGTGATAGTGTGCAAATATGTTTTTGTGGGTGCAATGTGGATGTGGGGTGTGTGGCTTATATGAGGTGGAGTGGTGCCTGTACTATTGTTTGCACTATTGTTGTTGTGTTCTGCATTGTGGAGGCAAAGGATTGTGGTGTGTGAATGGGTGGGTTTTACAGTGTGGTTGGTGGGTGTGTTTCGTGTGAGTGTATGTGTGTCAGCTGTGTTGTTTTCAAATCTATTCAATGTGGTGTATTGTATCACTGTGGGGACCACTGACTGCAGTGGTTCTCACTGCCATTGGATGACCACCATGAAAAGATCGCTATGGCGATTTTCGAGTTGTAATAGGTTCGGTGGTTGGTTGGCAGGCTGGCATTCCCGGTGATCGGACCGCCTCTTTCCCACCCTCTAGGGTCCTGGCGGGATTGGGATTTTGGCTCTCTTTTGGTGGGCTTGGATGGGTAACTCGTAATACGGCGGTCTGTATGACCACCAAAATGGCGGTCTTTTGGCGGGCGCCACCACGGAGGTCTTGCAGTCAGACCACTAAACTCGTAATCAGCCCCATGGTCTCCCTCCTTAATATTTTAACTTGTGCTTTCTGTTTCTGACTAGCTTGTAAATTGAGCTTCTCTCTTCTTCTTTGACTTGCTCAGACATCTGCAGTCATAAAGAACCCACAAGGTTACTGTTGGAATAGTCTGTTTATGGCCTTCTGAACAGGAGAGTTGCTGGAGCACAGTACATTGTGCATTTAGGGCTGTTACAAGAGACTCTCAGGAAGTTATTTATAAAATCCTTTCTATGTCCTGATCTTGGTATACTACAATTCTTAGGGTGTGCGTCTTCCTGAGTCTCTAGTTATCGTGCAGTGAGAAACACCCAATGTCGCCAGGTAAAACTGGGATTTCTACCCTGAAAGTGAGACTATTATCTTTCTTCAGTTGGCAGGAATTCTGCAATAATTTTTCTAGTCTGGGTTGTACATGGCTAATAGCTTTATACTGAACAATTTCCAGACCTGGGTATAAGTATCTCCAATGACAAACAGGTATCAGAAGAATACAAAAGCCAACAATGACTGACTGTTTTGGGTTAATTGCAACCACTATAACTGAACCCAAGGGTGTGCCAGACACTTTCTCAATGACATGAGAACTTACAGCTTTGTTTATTCATGTTCCACCAGTGGTAATACATACAAAAGCAATCTTCTGTTTCTCAGGGCTTTCAGCTTCATTGTTGGGCTAATGTGTACCTTAACAGGTTTTGAGCTAAGACACTCTATTCCCTCAGTTAAAGTTCTGGATGTTATGATCAATGCAGCATTCATCCAAGCTTTAGGCGAAGATTAGCTCCAGGTCTGACAGCTATGCAGATGAGTAATATACCAGACTATTCTTCATTGATAAAGATGTTTGCTCTAATTTGGTTGTGTTGATGATTAATGGTTATCATGAACGTCAAGTCAAAGGGTGATGGAGCTGGACTCCAGTAAGCATAGATGCAGGTCTTCGGAGGCACTAGTTTTGCTCTGGGATTCATATTTGAGAACTGGCTTTTACCCATAATGTTTACATATGTGTCTGACTCAATGAAGGCAACTGTTGAGAGTCTGTGGATCTGAACCCTGCATTTCGGCTGAGATCTCTTCTTGTGTTTTTCTTAAGTGGTGAGATATGTAACACTGCTTTGTTGCCTTCAATGCCTCCCTGCCCAGCAGATACTGAGGTTGTCAGACCCCTTTTACGGGGTCCACAGTACAGACAGGGGCTACTGAGCCCCATCCATGGTGGATGAAGTAATTTGTCACTCCTGTCATGTGGTCTGACCTGATTTCTGCTTCACAAAGGCTGATGGTAAACAGCTGTAGAAACCTCACACTTTATTGTGCCCATGTTTTGAGTACAACCCTGTATCGCTTTACACAAAGGCTGAGCCTGTAGAGCACAGCCAGTATAGAACAGGAACCCCCTAAAAATGACTTAAAGGTCCTGGAGAAGAGGGGAAAAAACACACAACATAATACAATACTCACGCTTGACTTACACCATTCACACTTAGATTAAATCCTAAAGATCATTGTTTGTAGGCCTAACATCCCTCTAGATGAATCACAACATTCAATAATTAAAAGATACAGCTCCTCATTTCAACTTTGGCGAAGTTGAAACCGCCGGGCGGCCGCCAATGCACCTGCACTCCCATGGGGTCTATTTGGAGATCCCCGCTGGGCCAGCGGGTGGAAACCTGGTTTCCGCCCGCTGGCCCAGCAGGGATCTCGGCCGCAACACGGGAGCCAGATCCAAATGGAGCCGGTGGTGTTGCGGCTGTGCAACGGGTGCAGTTGTCCCCGTCGCGCTTTTCACTGTCTGCTATGCAGACAGTAAAAAGCTGCATGGGGCCGTGGCAGAGGGCCCCTGCACTGCCAATGCCAGTGGCATGGACAGTGCAGGGGCCCCCAGGGGCCCCACGACTTTCCTTTCCGCAAGCCTTTTCATGGCGGTTCAAACCGTCATGAAAAGGCTGGCGGGAGGGGGACTCGTAATCCCCTGGGGGATTTAAACCGCCAGGACAAAAGTGGCGGGAAACCGCCACCCGCCAAGTTGAAACCGCCGTGCGTCCGCCAATGCACCTGGCACTCCCATGGGGGCCCACGACTTTCCTTTCTGCCAGCCTTTTCATGGCGGTTCAAACCGCCATGAAAAGGCTGGCGGGTGGGTGATTCGTAATCCCCTGGGCAGTGCTGCAAGCAGCGCTGCCCTGGGGGATTTAAACCGCTGGGACAAAAGAGGCGGGAAACCACCAGTCCTGGCAGTGTGAACGCGGCGCTTCCGCCGCGGTCGTAATTCCCAGGGAAGCACCGCCAGCCTGTTGGCGGTGCTTCCGACAAAACAACCCTGGCGGTCAAAGACCGCCAGGGTTGTAATGAGGGCCACAATTTTTATTTCATACAAAATAGCTCATTTTATTATATCCAGAAATAATCAATGTTTAATTTTTATTCATATCTTTTATCAATGTTCAGCTTTAGTTTGATGCCAGAGCCTAGATATAAGTCAAGATATCAGATTCACATGCAGATAAGTACTCAGGGCAGGGAACCATGCCAATATACATAAAATCCACATCCAAAAAGAGAATGTACTTGACCAGCTTAGCACCGAGAAATCTCTGGATGATCTCACGCTCTATAAATAAAATTTACATAACAGATTTCTGGCCTCAGGGAGAAGGTACGCAGCCGCTTTGTGGGCGATTGCCATTTCATGAAATCTTCTCCTTTTTTACCACTTCTAAAGACAAATACAAAGTGACTGAGGGCCTGATTCAGATTACTGCGGAAGGAATACTTCATCACCAATGTGACACATATCCTGTCAGCTGTATTATGATCTCTATAGGATATAATGGGGTCGTAATAAGGTGGATGGGATATCCGTCACGTATGTGATGGAGTATTCCCCTCCGTCAAGATCTAAATCATGCCCTAAGACTTTTACAGTTAGAATATATCTTGCCTTGCACAGAGCACATTGGTAGAAAATGCACATGTGTCCCACATTAGCCTCAGCAAGGTTTATCTTGTTTGCTATCACCAAAAATTCTGCTGGTTGTGTGAGATAGTTATCTACTCCTAACAGCCTTGCAGGATTCAGTCTTTATGGGATGGTGAGACTCAGGATCTCATTTTATGAGATGCTTGAACTGTGCCATCTTTGTGTGTTCAGCATGGCTGTTAGTTCATGGGCTCTTCCTAGCATAAGCATAGCATCCAGCATCAATCTATAATCTGGATGAATTAGTATCTGGAGGATCAAAGATCAGTATACTTGACTTATTTGCATTTTCACTTTCTTAATAGGGTCATCAACTGTGTAAGTGCTGGACAGCTCTTGAAGCCATGCACTGAAGCAGTTGATCATTTTACAATCTGTTTGTTTTGCTTGGCAAGGCTTGATGAGCTTATAATGTGGGTTGAACTGCCAAGAACCCAAAGCATGGTCACAGTCACCTTCACTCCCTTGGCTGTGGATGTTTTGGAATAAATTGAAAACTTTGTGCATGGCAATGTGGAGGAGTAGTGATCATTTTCCAGTACCATAAGTTACGGTGATGGCATGAAAGTAATTATTTAGTCAGATCATGCAGATTCACTGTCTCAGACAAACAGAAGCTAAATCAGTGTGCAAATTAAAAAGCAAAATGGGGCAGACTAAAGTCTCAATGTGCTGGAATACTAATTCTGGTGCTACCTGGTCATTATTTGGGCTGGAGCAACACCTCGGTCAGCTGCTTGTCCTCTGTCCACATTTTGGGCATTATCTAACAAAGTATAATGTTATGTAGGTCTTAAGAGGGTTTGTCTGCTTATTGCTGGAGCCTATAGGTGGTATTTATGTCATGCACGCTATGTGGACAGATTGGTCCCTCACTCCCCTTGTTTTCTTGATTCACCATGCCTGTGTCTTCCAGCGCTGGTGTCCGCACCTCGAGAATCCTCCTGGGTCCCGTGTCTTCCCTCATCAGATGTTCCTTTGTCTCCTTCCTGTCCTCACTGGGAAATGGCTGAGCCATGCATGCTGGTTCCCAGCAAACTATACCACGCTTGCCTGAACCACGTATTGGTGTGGTGGCGGCCTTAACCACGCATGTGCCTTACCAACGCATGTGTGTGGTTAAGGCAAAGAGCGTGGTCTAGCTGTCGTGAGCAGGAAGCAACTGGAGAGGTAAGTGAAAGTGGGGCTGGGTTTGCAGGGAGGCCGTTTTTAGGGGTGGGCAGTTTTAGGGCTTTGGGTGGCGGGAGTCGGGTTAGTTTTTTTTATGGAGGAGGAGTTGTGTTACTTTTTTTAGGACAGTAGCAGGTTTTTAGGGGCTGGAACTGGTTTTGGGGGGTACTTTTGAGGGGTGTGGTGAAGTTTTAGGGCTCAGGGCGGGGGGTTGGGCTATTTTATTTTTTACAGGGTGGTCTGGTCTGTTTTGTTGGGTAGGGGAAGAGGTTTAGGGCTCAGGGAGGGGGGATAGGGTAGTTGTAAGGGTTGGGGTAGGGTTTTAGGGTTCCAGGCTGGGAGGAATGGGCAGTTTGCAGGGCGGGAGACAGTTTTAGGGCTCAGGGTAGGGGGACTGGGGTCAGGGTAGTTTTAAGTGGGGGCAAGGATTTAGGTGGTAGGAGGGAATGGGGTTGAAATAGTTTCAGAGGCAAAGTGGGATCCATTTTAAGGCTCAGGGCAGGGGAGAGAGGAGCAGTTTTAAGGGCTGGGGTGGGGTGTTAGGGACAAGGTCAGGGAGGGAATTTACCTCGCATCTTTCTTTGCCATACATGCTTCTACAACAGAATTTGTTGTAAAGGCATACATGGAAAGGCATGTGTGGTAAAGACGTGGTCATTCTTGAGACATTGTTGTTCTTGCATGTGTGTTTTAGGCATGCATGCTTCCATCATACAACCATCCTCGCCTCTTTCCTCTTCAATTTTGGTTCCCTTTGCACTCTTTTCATTCGGCGAGACAGAATTCCTTGCCTTGTCCTGCCGGGCCCTTCTCTGACAACGAGACCACTCACTCCTTCTTTTCTGGCTATTTCATGGTGCCCATCTTTAAATCATAATAGTCTTTTCCTCCTTCCCAGTCACAGTCCTATACCAGTATTAATGGTTGAGTATCAGGAGAAAAATATACAACTCCTCGAGAGAGTTAATACACATTTAGACCCTACAAAAAGGCAGGAACTATGCAAGGCTTTACCTCTCAAGAGTGTTTTGTCTACCCCAGGATGCACTAATTTCATACAACACAATATAATTACTTAATGGGGAAAGTCATTAGACTAAAACCCTATAGAATCTTGAAAACAAGCCATTGAGGAAGAAGTAAAAACCATGTTGGATATGAGGGTGATTGAACCTTCTTAAAGTGAATGGAACTCTCCTGTGGTTCTGGTACCAAAACCTGATGGAACCATTAGATTTTTCATTGACTTCCGCAAGGTCAACAAAATATCCAAGTTCGATACCTAATTGTAGATGGATTAGGTCAAGCACGATTTATCAGTACCCTGGATCTTTGCAAGGGATACTGGCAATTCCCCTTAACTTACCATATAGAGAAAAACAGCTTTTACCACCCAGGAGATCTAAATCAATTCAGAGTGTACATTTTGGCCTTCATGGGGTTCCCTTAACCTTCCATCGAATAATGAATACCTTATTGCGACCTCATGGAGAATATGATGCTGCATATGTTGATGATATTTTTATTAACAGTAATGCACTGGAACAACATTTACAGCTTTTCAGAAAAGTCTTCTCCACCCTAGAAGAGGTGAGGTAAATTTGAAATTTAACACAAGGAAAAGTCATTTAGCCTGTGAACAGGTTAAGTAGCTAGGCTATTCACTAGGAAAAGGAATCATAAGACCTCAAGAAGAACCAGCATAGGCAAAGCTAATAGGTTTTGACAATGTGAGAGCTATTGGCTTTGCCAATGTCGTTTAGCCATTTTCTACCGCAACGTAGAGTGGAGTAGAGTGGATGGTGTACAGTGGTGTAGAGAGGAAAAGAGTGGCCTGGTTTGGCATAGAGTGGCACGGAGTGATGTTGACTAGAGTGAAGGAGTGTAGAGCAGAGTGACGTAGAGTGGGGTACACTGGATTAGAGTGGCATAGAGTGGAGAGGAATAGAGTAGAGTGGAGTAGGCTGACACAAAGTAGACTGGTGTAGAGTGCAGTGGCATAGAGTGGATTGGCATAGAGTAGAAATGAGTAGAGTAAAGTGGTAGAGAGTGGAGTGGGATAGAGTAGAGTGGTGTAGAGTGGAGTGGCATGGCATGGAGTGGCATTTAGTGGAGTAGAGTGGCTTAGATTAGAGTAGAATGGGTAAGAGTACAGCGACAGAGTAGAATGGATTAGAGTAGAGTGGCATAGAGTAAAGTGGGCTAAATTGAAGTGGTGTACAGTAGAGTGGCATACAGTAGAGTGGCACTGTGTGGAGTAGAATACGGTAGAGTGGTATGAAGTGCATTGTGGAGTAGAAAGGCATAGAGAGGAGTGGCGTAGGGTGGCATGTAGTAGAATATAGTAGAGTAGAGTGGCATAGAATAGAGTGGTGTAGAGTGCAAAAGCATGGAGTGCAGAGGCATAGAGTAGAGTGGTGCAGAGTAGCGTGCAGTGGCATTGAGTAGAGTACAGTGGGGTACTGTGCAGTGGAGTAGAGAAGGGTGGATTGGTGCAGAGTACAACAGAGTGGTGTAGAGTGCAGTGCTGTCTAGCAGAGTGGTTCAGAATAGGCTACAGTGACGTAGAGTGCCAGGGCATAGAGTAAAGTGACATTGAGTTGAGTAGAGTGGCACAGACTGCAGTGGCATAGAGTGGTGCAGAGTACAGTGCAGTGGTGTAGAGTGCAGTGGCTTACAGTAGAGTGGCTTAGAGTACAGTGGCATAGACTGCAGTGGTACAGAGTACAGGGCATTGTCATAGACTACAGTGGTGTAGAGTAGAGCAGAGTGGCGTAGAGTGCAGTTGCATAGAGGGCTGTAGAGTAGAGTGATTTAGAGTGCATTGGCTTAGCATGCATTGGTGTAGAGTGCAGTGACGTAGAGTGCAGTAGCATAGAGAGGAGTGGTGCAGTGTAGACTGCAGTGAAATAGACAGCACTGGAGAAGAGTGCATAGGTGTACAGTGGCATAGAGTACACTAGTGTACAGTAGAGTAGCCTAGAGCAGTGGTGTAGAGTAGGGTGCAGAGTAGAGTAGAGTGGCATAAACTGCAGTGACCTAGATTAAAGTAGTGCAGAGTACAGTAGAGTAGAGTAGAGAGGCATATAGTGCAGTGGTGTAGAGTGCAGTGGCCTAAAGAAGAGTGGTGCAGAGTAGAGTAGAATGGCATAGAGTGGAGTGGTGCAGAATAGAGTGCAGCAGACTAGAGTGTCATAGAGAACAGCGGCATAAAGTGCAGTCCCTTAGAGTAAAGTGGTGCAGAGTAGAATGTAGCAGCATGGAATGCAGTGGCATAGAGTGCAGTGGTGTAGAGTACAGTGGTAAAGAGTAGAACAGAGTGGTGTAAAGTGCAGTGGTGTACAGTGCAGTGGTAAAGAGTAGGGTGGAGTAGAGTAGAGTGATGTAGAGTGCAGTGGTGTAGAATGGAGTGTCATAGAGTGCAGTGCCATTAAGTGCAGTGATGCAAAGTGGGGTGGCGAACAGTGCAGTATTGCAGAGTAGAGTGGTGTGCATTGCAGTGGTGTGGAGTTGAGTGGTGCAGAGTAGAGTAGAGTGACATATAGTGCAGGAAGTAGAGTGGAGTGATGCAGAGTAGAACAGAGTGGCGTAGAGTGCAGCGATGTAGAGTGGTGGTAAGTGCAGTGGCATAGAGTTCAGTGGTGCAGAGTAGAGTGCAGTGGTATAAAATACAATAGTGTGGAATAGAGTGGTGTAGAGTAGACTGGCTTAAAGCGCAGTGGTGCAGAATGGAGTGGTGCAGAGTAGATTGTCATAGAGAGCAGCAGTAAAAAGTGCAGTGGCTGGGAGTAGAGTGGAGTGGCATAGAGTGCAGTGGCGAAGAGTAGAGTAGTATAGAGTAGAGTAGAATGATGCAGTGCAGAACTGAGTGTCATAGAGTGCATTTGTGTAAAGTGGTGCAGAGAAGAGTGATGTGCAGTGAAGTGGTGTGGAGTTGAGTGGTGCAGAGAAGAGTGGCATAGAGTGCAGTAAAGTAGAACAGAGTGGTATAGAGTGCAGTGGCGCAGAGCAGAATAGAGTGGCATGGAGTGCTGTGGTGTACAATACAATAGTGTAGAGTAGAGTGGTGCAGAGTAGATCAGAGTGGCATAGAGTACTATGGCATAGAGTACAGTGATAGAGAATAGAATAGAGTAGAGTAGAGTGCAGTGGTGTAGAGTGGTGCAGAGTAGAGTGCAGTGGCATAGAGTGGTGCAGAGTAGAGTGGAGTGCAGCACAGAGGGGCAGAGTAGAGTGTTGTACAGTACAGTGGCATAGAGAAGAGTGACGTACAGTAGAGTACAGTGGTGTAGAGTGCAGTGGCATAGAGTAGAGTGGTGTAAAGTAGATTGCAGTGGCATAGAGTAGAGTGGTGCAGAGTAGATTAAAGTGGTGTACAGTACAGTGGCATAGAATGCAGTAATGCAGAGTTGAGTAGAATATCATAGAGTGCAGTGGTGCAAAGTGGCATAGAGTGCTGTACAGTGGCGCAGAGTGCATTAGTGTAGAGTGCAGGGACGTAGAGTGCAATGGAGCAGAGTAGACTGCAGTGGCATAGAGAAGTAAAAAGCAGTGATGTATAGTAGAGTGGTGCAGAGTGGCATAGAGCAGTGGCGTAGAGTTCAGCAGCATAGAGTATAATGAAGAGTAGAGTAGAGTGGCGTAGAGTGCAGTGGCCAGACTAGAATAGAGCAGAATGGAGTACAGTGCAGTGGTGCAGATAAGTGTGTGGTAGAGTGCAGTCGTATAAGGCGCGGGGCATAGTGTGCCGTGGCATAGGGTAGAGTGGTGCAGATAGAGTGCAGTAGCATAGAGTACAGTGACATAGAGTGCAGTGTAGAGTAGAGTGCATAGAGTGCAGCAAGGTTGCCCTCAATGACTCGCTCATGTCTTCCAAGTATGAAGTCACCAGAAAACATGCCAATGAAAGCAAACTCCATATTAAGGAACTTTCTGGGAATGACAGTGGATTCTACTCATGTGAAGCAGTTTTCCTAGTTGGAAAAATCCAAGGAAAAATCAATCTTAATGTTCGCAGTTACACAGTGCCCCTCAAACTGTTTCTAGTGATTGGAGCAGAAGTCATAATATTAGTAGCTATCGTCTTAGTTTATGAAACGCACAATTAAAAATATGCAGCCACGCCCAGGTAAGTATTTTCACTATTTAAATATTATTCTTTTTTTACTGATATGGTAGTGTCTTACAATTACATCCACCCTAGCACTGTGTACCTAAATTCCATCAACATCACCTGACAATGAACCTCCACCATGTATCCAACTACGTACTTTGGCTAGCCACAAAACATTCCACCACTTTGGCTAGCCACTAATCATTCCATCACTGATTACCCATCATTTGTATAGCATTCCTTCCCTTTTACAACTACACATAGAGAGGTTTTCCTCACTGCACTAGGGTCCATAACACACAGTCAGTCCCCCCTCTGAAGCTCTTGGCCTTTACTCAATTTTATCATAACTACGTTAAAGATCAGCTGTGTGGTGTTTAGGTTTTACTTCACCATCCTGCCTACTTTCCTTACCTAAACGTTTCCTTCTTTCTGCTTGTACATCCAGCCAGCATACACAAATAATTTAAAAGTTCCTACTCTGTAGAAGCTCATAAAACAAATTTCTATTCTCAAGATTAGCAACTTTACTTTATGCCTGTAACATTGCAATCTCTACAAAGCTTTCCCATCTCTTCTGACCATGTTTAATATTTCAGCTAGGGAGTTCACCTGCTGATGATGCAGTTTTGTGAGGCTGGATTCCACTTTGCCTTAAAAACCTATGTCTGACACATACTCAAATTGAAAAACATCCATTGGAAAGGTAACAATTATGTAACCTGAAATGGCTCGACAAAATCTATGGCAACTTTGTACAAGATCGAACTCAGATTAATCTAGTAACCATATTCCTGTCACTCATAATACAAAGACAACAGTCCAGAACCAAATGTTTAACATCTCCATCTTGGGAAGGCCACCAAATATCAGCACATAGGCCCTCATTATGACATTGATGGTGAATCCCACTTACCGCCATGCTGACTGCCGTCAACATACCGCCGCCGCTGCGGATATCCGTTCACCATATTATGACAACTACACACTAATCCGTTGCTATTCAGCAACACACACAAGTCCGCTACACCAAAGGTCAGTGATAAACTGGCAGTATCAAAACCCACACTGTTACGCCAACAGAACTACGCCCACCACATTATGACCCACAAATCACCACGGCGGACACTCAACGGTGGTAAACCATTGGCGGTACAGACCGCCGCGCTCAAAATACACACACTCAAACAAAACAACACCACATTGGACAATTCAAACTATACACACCTGACACCCATACACACACCACGCCCACCCACTCACACCACTAAAAAACACACACCCACATTACCCACAACCCTTTACCATTACAAACAATTGTGACAGACACCACGCATAGAGACAAGACCAAAGATACACACCACCATCACCTATACACCATCCAAGCACCTCAGAACACACACCCCAACACATCACCCTACACACCCTCACCTACACTACTGACACAACACCCATAGCACCACAACGACACCCCAGATTCTCTGAGGAGGAGCTAAGGGTCATGGAGGAGAAAATCATCCGGGTAGCGCCACAGCTATTTGGAGCACAGGTGCAGCAGATATCCATTGCTAGGAAGATGGATCTCTGGCAAAGGATCGTGGACAGGGTCAATGCCTTCGGACAGTACCCCAGAACAATGGATGACATCAGGAAGAGGTGGAACGACCTACAGGGGAAGGTGCGTTCCATTGCAGCAAGACATCAACTAGCTGTACAGAGGACTGGCGGGGGACCCCTACCTCTTCCCCTGCAACTATCAACATGGGAGGAGCAAGTCTTGGCAATCATGCATCCTGAGGGTCCGGCAGGAGTAGCAGGAGGAGTGGACTCTGGTAATACAATTCTTTATACTATCACCCCCCTACCTGCATGGCATCACATACCCTCACCCTCACTCCCATCACTCCACCACTACCCACACACCCCACCATCACAACCCACTAATCCTAATGCCAAGCCCTTCATGCCATACAAATGCATGGACACCACTCACAGACCTGCATGAACACCTATCACTAAAGCATGCACACTAGAGACAATCAGCTAGCCCACCACATAACAAATCACACAGGGTAAAGCTGCCAGGGCAATTACAACCATAGAGGACAAGCCACCCATGCACAATATGTCACACACGGAAACAATGACACTGCATTCACATCCTCACAGGTATCCCAGCCAATGTCACCAGCGATGAGGTGCCAGCACTATCCGGTCCCCCCACAGAAAAGGCCCACAGTGATGACAGCGACTCTCCTTGTCTGGATCTGGATGACTAACCTGGCCCATCAGGGACCTCTGGACAGTCGGTTACCTAGGCACAGTCACACACCACCACAGAGCCTCCCCCCCTCATGAAACACCACCACATCACCCAACCAGTGGACCCATACCTCTGTCCCCAGGACACGTCAATCAGCAGTGTGTCCACCACTACAGGGACCCCAGGGCACACCTCATACCCAAGACAATCAGAGACCTGAGGTCAGTGGCGGTAGGCACACAGTTCAGGGGACAGAGGCACAGGACAACAGGGAAGCTGGGAGGACTGCTGTGTGCCAGGGGGAGGACAGGCCCAGAAAACCGTCTCTCCAGGAGGCACTCACTGAGATCCTGGGAGCATACCAACATTCCCAGGATATGCTGGGCCAGATCCTGGAGAACAGGCGGCTGCAAGAGGGACAATACCAGAGGATCAGGGAGGACTTGAAGGCCATTAAAACCACCTTGGTCTCCATTGCATGGGTGCTGGCAGACATAGCCAACATTATGAGGGAGGCAGTCGTGCAACAGCGGGCCCTTGCCACTAGCCAGACTACTGAACTGCCCTCCACCTCCGCTGCCGCTAGTGGACAGGAGGCCCCACCACAAGACCAACAGGCCACCAGCACCCCTCCCCCTGCAGAAGGAGAACCATCCTGCAAACGTTCCCTGCGATCCAGGCAGAAGCCAGAGACTATTGCCAAGACCCTGCCAGGAAATAAGACTCTCCTGATTGTCACCCTTGTGACCCACTCTGTCACCCTGTCCAATGCACCTGTGCTATAAATAGACTGGAACTATTCCCTGTACTTTCCTCCATCATCACCCCAGCCCATTGCACTTCTCCCATTTTACTTCTTAGCACTGCAATAAACACACTTTGCAAAATACAAGTATGGAGTATGTCAAATGATTTAAGTATGTAAACGTTTAACAAGGTTTAAACATTGCAATTCAACTGTACAGTAAGGTTTACATAAGAAACACCTGCAGTTGGCTGCAGTGAACACACCAGGAGTGATAGTGGGGCACCAACATCTGCAAAAAGAGTTGCCAAAGGGTAAAGTGAGTGGGCATAGAAGTGGGAAATAACAGCATGCCAGTGACAATGTGAAACAAAAACATTATGGATTGTGAAGGTACACAGTCTTACCTGTGTGTCATTGGAAGTATTGTTTAATCACTGCAGTTCTGTTGTCCTCATCCTCTGCCTCCTCATCTTCACTGTCCACAGGGTCCACTGCTGTCACACGGCCATCTCCAGCCTCCTCCTCCTGCAGAAACGGTACGTGGCTTCTCAAGACAAGTTTATGCAACATGCAGCATGCCACGATTATCAGGCAGACATTCTTGGGTGAGTAGCACAGGGATCCACCTGTTAGATGGAAGCACCGAACCTCGCCTTCAGGAGGTCAAAAAGAAGTTCAATGATCCTTCTTGTTTGCCCATGTGCCTCATTCCTCAGCCCTTGTCCTGGGATTCCTCACAGGGGTCAGTAGCCATGATAGGTTGGGGTAACCTGACTCCCCTGCAAATATCGAGGGACAACAGTTAGCCACACACTGTCCCTTATGGCCCACACCATACCCATACACCAATATCCACTGGGTGGGAACCAGGGCTCACCTATCAGCCACACCCAGTGCCTCTTTAGTTAGGTCATCACATTTGGGATGCTGCTATTCCTCAGGTTAAAGGCAACATGCACAGAGCCAGGATACTTCGCATTGACGTGGGAGATGTACTGGTCCGCCAGGCACACCATCTGGACATTCATCGACCTGAGATGCTGGGCAAGGAAGATGGTGGAGGCCCAGCTGGGGATGGCCTCTCAACGAGGAAGGGGTGCCCGCCGAACCCTGACTCCCCCCCAATGGCCCGCCTGCTGGCGGTGGCCTATCTGGAACTGGATGGGCGCTTGGGGGCATCACAGCAGCCACAAGGGGGTGAGTACAGTGCCCATCATGACTACTTACGCATGGTGGGGTGGGGTGGTGTCCGGGTGGAAGATGTGTGGCCCTGGTGACTAGCATTATTACTGGTAGTGCATGCATAGTGCGTAGGGCTGTTCCCTGTGTGTGAGTGTGCTGTGTATGCCCACGGTGGTGTAGGTGCTGCCATTGACCAAGTGTATCTTTGTCTCCCCCCCCTTTTTGTTTTGTCATCCTGTCCTTATGTGCATTAGCATCATCTGGCAGAGGAGCAGAGGCACAGGTGACGGAGGGAGCTGCATCCCACAGGACCCCGGAGGCAGAATCCACTGACGCCAAGGGAACCAGTGGGACGGAGGGCAAGGGGAGCACCACGGCAGGGACTGGAGGCGACAGTTCAGGCACTGATACCTCCTCCGATAGAAGCACCCTGGTGGTGGCGGACACCGCTGTGCCCACCCTATCTACAGGTACAGCCGCTACCCCGTACCAGCACTGCCCTCTCAGTAGCCCCTCATCGAGTTGCCCGTGCCCACTCACCCAGGACGGTGGGCGTCTCCTTTGCCCCAGGCACCTCAGGTCCTGCCCCAGTTAGCCCTGCTGCCCTGAGTGAGGAGGCTATTGACCTCCAGCGATCCATCTTTGTTGGGCAGTCAACCATTGTGAATGCCATCCAGGGTCTGGCAGCCCAAATGCAACAGACCAATGCATTTCTGGAGGGCATTCACACTGGCTTGGTGGCCCAACAGAGATCAATCCAGGCTCCGACCTCCTCTCTGATGGCAGCCATTGTCCCTGTTCTATCGTCCACCTCCAACTTCCTCTTCCCAATCCCATTCCCCTCAACCCCAAACTATCCCAAGTACACAGGCAGATGAGCATGCACACAGGACAACACGCAAGAGTGGCACAGGCAAACACAAGCACCACACTCCATCCCACAGGCACTCACACAAACACCATCCAGATGGAGACATTCCAACATCCACAATTTCCACAGTATCCCCCTCCTCCTCCACCTCTCTCCCAGTTCCATCTACACTTGATTTGCATCTAGCTGGGTCCGAACTGGGGTGACTTGGCAAGCAAAATAACAATAGATTAAACACAGATCTGTGACTGGGGTTGAGTGTTTGAAAAGTTTCAACACTCTGTCCATCATTTTATTTTGTGATATTGCCTTGTGCGCCCTAAGTGGCTAGGGTATGCCCAGACGTGGGTCCCTTGCTTGCTGCACCACTGGATACAAGCTAGCCTGGCTGATGAAGGTTGATACCCTGAAACCTGTACCAGGATGCTTGAATCCTGTCCAAGGAGGACCTGGCTTGGCAGTTCGGGCTGGACTGCTCCTATTGGGAGCAGGGTCAAGACTGATTTGCATATAGCTGGGTCTGAACTGGGGTGACTTGGCAAGCAAAATAACGATGGATTAAACCCAGATCTGTGACTGAAGTGAGGGTTTGAAATTTTTCAACACTCCGTCCATCATTTTATTTTGTGATATTGCCATGTACACTCACACCTGCATGCACTACATCCTCATCCACTACTGCCATCACCAGCACACCTGTCAGAACACACACCTCACTGGCAGACACTACCCCAACAGCCATGCACACGTCCCCTGTGTCCTCTCCCACTGTGTCTGTGTCCCCCTCCCAAGGTACACAAACGCAAGCACTCAGACACCCAACAGCCATCCACTGCACAACAGCATCCAGCCCATGCAACTGCACCCAAACCCAGCAGACCGGCACCTCCTACAACCACTCCCTCTTCCTCCACTCCCAAACCTTCTTCCTCTTCCCGTCCCAATGTCCCTAAGCAGCTTTTCCTCTCCACCATTGACCTCTTCCTTACCCCTCCCCCCGTCCTTCACGTCTGGCCAGGGTGGCTAACACCTAGGCAAGCACCTCAGCCACCCAGTTCACGGGTCCATTAGTGTCCACGCCCACTAGTGGTGGGAAAGGATCCCGGGCACCAGGCAGCCACATGGAAAAGGTGCCTGGCCCAAGTGCTGCCAGGAAAGCAGGAGCCCTCCCCAGCTGCTGCCATTAAGGTTAAGGTGCCACCCCCAGCTGCTTCCAGGAAGGGCAAGGAGCAATCCCCAGCTTCTGCCAAGAAGGACAAAGAGCAATCCCCAGCTGCTACCAGGAAGGGCAAGGGGCCATCCCCAGCTGCTGCCAGGAAGGGTAAAGGGCCTGCACCAGCAGGAAGAAAGGACAAGGGGCCTGGTGCTGTGACTCAGTTGGAGCCCCCACCACCAACCATGGTGGTGCAGCCTCCCGAGCCTGCAGGGGATGGGCTGGAGCTTCTCCCCACCACCACCACCAGCAGTAGGCAGCAGCACGAGGCTGCAGGGATGGGCTTGAACTTCCCCCCACCACCACCACCAGCAGCAGCACCACCAGCAGCACCACCAGCAGTGGGCAGCCATCCGAGGCTGCAGGGGATGGGCTGGAGCTTCCCCCCACCACCACCAGCAGCACCACCAGTGGGCAGCCATCCGAGGCTGCAGGGGATGGGCTGGAGCTTCCCTCCACCACCACCACCACCAGCGGCAGCAAAGCAGCACCACCACTGAGCAGCCATCACCGCCGGCGGACAGTCTGTAGTCCTGCGTCCATGGGCTGCTGTGCAGTCTGCCCCCTGCAAATCCTGTGGGTATGACACCCACCTGTGAGACTGTGACCTTGCACTCCCCAAGATCTGAATCATGGGGCTCAATGCCCCCTCCAGAACCAGCGGGTATGGCACCCACTCACCCCATCCTCCACAGGATGAAGATCACAGGGCACGATGCCCCCTCCAGAACCAGTGGGGGAAACACCCATTCACCCCATCCTCCCCAGGATGAAGATCACAGGGCACAATGCCCCCTCCAGAACCAGTGGGTAAAACGTCCACTCACCCCATCCTCCCCAGGATCAGAAGCACAGGGAACGATGCTCCCTCCAGAACCAGTGATATAACACCCACTCACCCCATCCTCCCCAGGATCAAGAACACAGGGCACAATGCTCCCTCCAGAACCAGTGGGTATGACACCCACTCACCCCATCCTCCCCAGGATCAAGAGCACAGGGCACGGTGCACCCTCCAGAACCAGTGGGCAAGTCACCCACTCACCCCATCCTCCCCAGGCTCAGAAGCACAGGGCATGATGCCCCCTCCAGAACCAGTGGGCAAGTCACCCACTTGAGAGACTGTTGCTTTGCACTCCCCAGGACCAAGCACAGGGCATGTTGCCCCCTCCAGAGCATGTGGGCAAGTCACCCACTTGAAAGACTGTGGCCTTGCACTCCCTAGGACCAAGCACAGGGTATGTTGCCCTCTCCAGAGCATATGGGCAAGTCACCCACTTGAGAGACTGTGGCCTTGCACTCCCCAGGACCAAGCACAGGGCATGTTGCCCCCTCCAGGACAAGTGGTGTTGTTCCATCTGCCGGCTGAGGTGCCCCCCCCGTTCCCCATCCCCCTGAGGTGCCTGCCTATTTTCCAACTGATGCCCCTGCAGTGTTCTCTCCGTGTTGCTGCAAGTGACAAGTGGGGCCTTGGACTTTGGCCTGTGGCCCACGCATATTGAAGACTGGGCAGTGTCCCTTGAACTGTATATACCATTTGATTGAATGTTTGTATTTCTACTGTATTTATATTATTACACTCACTTTCATCAATTCCTCCTGTCCTTGCATTATTCCTGAGGGGTACGGGGTAAATATGTTTTATTACTGCATCTGATTGTGTGTGTGGTTTTGGGGTGTGTGTTGTGCATGTGTCACTCTCTTGCTCCCCCGTGCTAGGTGGCTGTACCATGGTTGTCTTCGCCGCGGTTGGTGTTCCTGGTGGAGCAGGACATAGAAAATCATTGGGAAGATCTGAAGTTCAGTCTCCATGGCAGCGTGGTTGTTCCCTGTGTCTCCAAAGGTGAGTCCTTTCCCTTCTGTGTTCTGTTTCAGCCAGGCTTTTGATGTTGTTGGTACCACCTCGGAAAAGGTGGTGGATTCCTGTCTCTTAATATGGTGCGCAGTACATTGACTTCCGCCTGGCTGTTGGTGGCTACCGCCATGGTGGCTGTTGTTTCCGCCCTGGTGGTTGGTGTGGTAAAGTGGCTGTCTATCTGAGGTCGCACCGCCATTGTTATAATTTGGCGATAGTTACCGCCAGCCTGTTGGCGGTATTACCGCCACTTTATCACCGACCGCCAGGGTTGTAATGAGGGCCATAATGTATAAATCCGCAGAGCGGGGAGGCCTGGGTGGGTGTAAGGAATTTGCAGCTAGATAGAGTCTCTACCAGATAATTTGTTACCGAAGGTAAGTAACTTGTTCATCTGATAGAGACTTCTAGCTACAGATTCCTTACCTTAGAATAGACACCCAAGCTATAACTCCTGGTGGCGGGTTGCGAGAATATACTTCACACCAGGAAGTCCTGTAGGATCGAGCGGGCAAAATGCCCCTCTCTTCTCACCTGACTATCCAGGCAGAAGTGTCTTGCAAACGTGTGCAAGGAAGCCCATGTTGCTGCTTGGCAAATGAGCCCTCAAGCCCTCTGGAGGCTGCTTCTTAGCCAAAGCATAGCAAATTTTTATACAGAGAACGACCCAGCGCTAAATGGTTTGTTTCTGGACTGCCTGACCCTTCTTTGCACCAACGTACCCCACAAAGAGTTGGTTGCCCACCCGGAACTCTTTTGTGAGGTCAAGGTAGAACGATAACGCTCTTTTTGGGTCCAGCCGATGGAGACGCTCCTCTTCTTTAGAGGGATGCGGTGGAGCAAAGAAGGTGGGTAGGGTGATATTTTGACCCAGATGGAAAGGGGTCACCACCTTGGGGAGGAAAGAGGCACGAGTTCTGAGGACTACTTTATCAGGATATATCGTGAGATTCGGCGGTTTAAATGATAAAGCCAGCATCTCACTCACTCCCCTGGCAGATGTGATCACCACTAAGAAATCTGTTTTGATGGTGAGCAGCCGGAGAGGACAGTTATGTAAAGGCTCAAAAGGAGCACACATTAGAAAAGTGAGTACTAGATTCAGGTCCCACTGGGGCATAACAAAAGCTGTAGGTGGAAACATATATACAAGCCCTTTTAATAATCTCAGTACAATGGGAGATTTAAACAAACATGGTTGATCGGGCAAGCGAAGAAAAGACGATAAGGCAGAAAGATAGCCCCTAAGGAGGAACCCTGTTGGGGGAGTGATAGAATGAACAAAAGGACATTAGACAGAGAAGAAAAAAGAGGATCAATAGACCTCTCTGTACAATATGATACAAAACATTTCCAACGGCAGGCGTAAATCAACTTAGTAGAGGGATGCCTGGCTGCCAGACTTCGGGAGGGAGGTCATAAACCATCAACTGTTGCCGCTCAACCTCCAAGCATGAAGACGCAAAGTTGACAGGCTCGGGTGGATAACCTTCCCCTGCTGTTGCAACAGAAGATTCTCCTGAAGAGGCAACCTGATTGGAAGACTGATGCTCATTTTGAGAAGCTCTGGATACCAGACTCCTCGTGCCCAATCCGGAGCCACTAGGATTACTTGGGCCCAGTCGTTCTTGATTTTCTTGAGAACTCTGGACAGAAGCGGTATGGGCGTGAAGGTGTACAGGAGTCCTGAACTCCACTCCTGGTGAAAAGCTTCACCTAGCGATAGCCTCCTTGGAGACTCCAACACAAAAAACTGCTGACATTGCACATTCTCTGCGGAGGCGAACAGATCTAACCGAGGCTTTCCCCACTGCTGAAAGAGTCCTTGCACCACCTCCAGATGGAGATACCATTCGTGATCCGCTAAGCATCGCCGGCTGAGTTTGTCTGCCCTGGCGTTCAGAGAACCTGCCAGGTGTTGAACCATTGGGGTTATGCCCTGCTGTTCCAGCCATGTCCAGAGACGCAGAGCATCTTGACAAAGGGTCCATGACCCCACACCACCCTGCTTGTTGCAGTACCACGTCGCAGTAGTGTTGTCCGTGAACAACTGCATTACCTTCCCTTTCACACCAGGAAGAAATACTTTTAATGCTAGTCGGATCGTCCAAAGCTCCAACAAGTTGATATGGAGCCCGATTTCCATTCCATTTTTGCAGATCCTTTGCAGTTCCCTCCGAGATGTGAACCACCTCGGTAAGATTTCCTTGATGCTGTGCCCATTGGAACTTCAAGTCCCACAGCAGAGCCCTCATATGCCATCTGGCATGTTTGACCAATAGGATGCAGGAAGCCATGAGTCCCAACAGCCTCACAGTCTGTCTCACCGAAATTCAGGACAGAGGCCGAAACATTGGTATCATAACCTGAATATTCTGAACTCGCTGCTCAGGAGGATAGGCCTGATACTGCACTGTGTGCAAAACAGCTCTGATGAAAGTGAGCTTCTGAGAGGGAGTCCGGTGTGACTTCAGGCCATTTACAGTGAACCCCAGTGAATGCAGGTGGTTCGCCGTCGTCTGGAGGTAGGTGACGAGAGCTTGGGGTGTCAGAGCCTTCAACAGCCAATCGTCTAGGTAGGGGAAGACTGAAATCCCTAACCTGCGCAGATGACCTGCCACCACCGTGAACACCTGAGGGGCGCTGGTGAGACCGGAAGGGAGCACAGTAAACTGAAAATGCTCATGGCCCACTTTGAACCGCAAGTAACGCCTGTGGGCGGGCAGGATGGGGATATGAAAATACGAATCCTGCAAGGCCAGCGCTATCAACCAGTCTCCTTGGTCTAGGGCAGACAAGACCTTAGTAAGAGTGAGCATCTTGAATTTCTCCTTCTTGAGGAAGAGATTGGCGTCCCTTAAATTCAGGATGGGATGAAGGCCCTTTTGAGAATCAGAAAGTAGTGGGAATAACAACCACTGCCTACTTTGACATCAGGACCCTTTCTATAGGTCCCTTGGCCAAGAGAGCTGTAACTTCCTCGTGGAGCAAAAGCAATTGATCCTCCATCAGGCGTTCTTTTATCAGAGGGATAGAAGTAGGGAAAGACTGGAAGGGGAGGGAATAGCCCTTCCGTATGATCTGCAAGACCCATTTGTCTGATGTGATGGATTGCCAGTAAAGGAGATGAAATTGAATCCTCCCTCCAACTGGATGGACATGGTCTTGCAGAACCACACTAGGAGGACTTGGGCGCAGTGGAGGGGGGCTGTGTGGTGGCCGACCTCTGGCCAGACCCTCTGGGTCTGATGGTACCATGACCACATCTTCGCATGGATGTTGTGAAGCCGGAGGATTGTGGCTAAGTTGTGACTGGCGTGGTACTGCTCCCCTTCCGAAGCCTCGAAAGTGACGGAAGACAGACTGCTGGCAAGCTGGCGCTGAGAGGTCCAAGGATCTGCGCCGTAGCTCGAGAATCCTTGAACCTTTCAAGCGCGGAGTCTGCCTTCTCACCAAAAAGGCAAGAGCCATCAAAAGGCATGCCCATCAAACTCGACTGGACATCCCCTAAAAAGCCAGTAGAACGAAGCCAGGCGTGGTGACATAGGGACACTGTTGATGCAATCACTCTACCCAGCGAGTCGGTCGTATTCAATTCACACCTGATAGTAAACTTGGCTGCATCCCTCCCATCCTTGACAGCCTGTGTGAGAGTGTCCCATACGCCCTTCGGGACCTGGGGCAGCACCTGTGCCACTGTATCCCATAAAGTATGGGAACAACGGCCCAATAGGCAAGAGGTGTTTACTGACCTCAATGCCAGGCTAGAGGAAGAAAACAACTTCTTTCCAAGTTGGTCCAGCCTCTTGGATTCCCTATCCGGAGGAGCGGAAGGGAAGGCACCACGGGAAGTGGAGGCCTGGATCACTAAGCTCTCTGGAGTGGGGTGTTGGGTGAGGAAACTAGGGTCATTTGGAGCAGGTCCATGGCAGCGGCCGACTGTCCTATTCACAGGAGCCCCTGTGCTGGGTTAGGACCATGTTCCCAGACGGATGTCTGTAACGGCTTCATTGAAGGGCCACATTGGCTCCGATGTAGTCACCCCCGCTGAAGCACCTCTGTCAGGAGATTCGTCCTGACTGGCACCGTGGGCAAGTCTAGGTCCAAGACCTCAGCTGCCCTGTGCACCACCATGGCATAAGAAGCCCGCTCCTCCGTAGCCACATTAGGAGGAGAGAGCATGCCAGAATCTGGAGAAGTATCCAGTCTGCTGGCTTCTCCTAGATCCTCAAACCAGTCCTGTTCTTGCTCCAGTTCACAATCTAATGGGTCCTCAGACCCCTCCCACTCTTCTCCTGTGCCTGGCTGTCCAGAATAAGGCTCAGGCAATGATCTGGGCCTAATCAGTGCAGTTGAAGTCGGAGTTGGCGTTGTACGACGTCGCTCCGGATCATCCGGAATGAGGATGGGGCTATCACCAGTGGGCCCTGGTGGTGGAGGGAGCGTTGACGTCGGACCTGGTGTCGGAGGAGGTCGACTGTGTGGGACCAGCGCTGTTCCGGATCTGCTATTGAATCCCGGGGTCCCCAACGGCGCCGAAGCCGATGACATCGAATCCGATGGGGCCCCTGCTGACTCTGCGGGGCCTGAAGACCCACCCGAGGGTGCGGCCTGCTCAAAAACAGGGCGCACAGTCTTGTAAAATTCTTTCATTTGAGCGGGGGTTGCTCCGGTCCCGGAAAAGGGGGAATACGCGGAGTCTGCCCTGAAAACGGCTCCGTGGAACCGAGCTCCCTAGTCGTCTCGTCAGCCGACATACATGGCAAAGTCGAAGTCCGCTTGGACTTCTTCTTTTTGTGCCTCTTAACTGAGTGCTCCAATGACCTTGAATGTGAGGAAGAGGACTTGGGGTTCCGGGAGCGGTTCCGCGACCTCCTCCTACTGCAGGACCGTGACCTCCTCGGACTAGCAGCAACCGAAGATGACTGTTGGGCTGCCAGAAGTTTGAGGGATCTCTCCCTCAAGGTCTTTGGAGCCATGGCCTGACAGTTGGAACACGATCGTGAATCGTGGCCCTTTTCAAGACACCAGGCACACATTTTGTGCGGATCCGTGACCGACATGGTGCGATGACATGCACCACACGGCTTGATTCCTGTCTCAAGCAATCAAGAAAAAAGCCTTGACAAACGTTGAAGAAAAAAGGTAGCTCTTTCCGGATCTGCGCTTAACCGGCGTGGAAGGAAAAGAACTGACATACACGCATCAGGGTGGTTCCTATGTAGAACCCCATGATGTCACAGAAGGCTCCAACGACGCTGACGACGCCACGCAGACCCGGACGATGCACCCCGATCTGAATGCCGCCACCCAACGGTGCGCACAGGGTACTGCTCAGCAGAAAATTTCCGGATTCGAAGCTGACGCCAGGGAACTCTAAGGCAAGGAATCTGCAGCTAGAAGTCTCTAACAGAAATGTCATATTAAGGGTTATGCATTATGTATTAGCTTTATTCATTGTAAGCCTTAACTTAGCGGACACCTTGGCCTAGTTGCACGGCCTCATGTCGAGCTGTATTTCTTAACGTTTAATAAAATGGCTGTTCATAGAGATAAACTATGATTTTCCAATGTTCTGTCTAAATGTGCTCGTAGCTAAAAGACTTTCTCATGAGAACCGATTGCTAGAAGATGCTGTTCATGCTAAATGTAACATTATGAGTGTAATGTGTTTAAGACTGACTTTCTCAGGAGGAGAACAATAACAACACTGACTGGAGTATAAGCTGCAACAATATTGTTACCTGACGAGCCGGATGATGAGGACATTACAAGAGAAACCAATCAAAGATATGTGAACGGAGTAGTGATAGAATTCATAGATCTGAAGTTTTAGTTTTATTGGACAAAGTGTGAACATGAGATCCCTTGACCAATAGGGACTTGGGAATTAGTTTTAGGAAATTTAACTTAACAGGACAGCACCAAGATAGACAAGCCATTCTCTCTATTCTTCTTGAGAGTTTACCTATATTCTTTCGAGTTGCTTAAAGACTTGGCATTTTCTGAACTTTGATGCTGAATCCTGATGCCTTGCTGACCGAACTGATATCCTGCTGATGAAGACTATCTTAGCTTGCCGATCCAATTGAAGAGAGGTATATGAATTACTAAATGTGGCTTGCAATTTATGTTTGCTTTTTCTTTCTAGGTACAAACCACACTATTTTGATAGAGCTATAGCTAGATGTTTTCCAAATTTGTGTTTGCTAAATTGTTTTGCATGAAGCCCAACATGCTGAGGCTAATCTGGTGTTAGTTGAGGGATTCTTACTAATGAAAATGTGTTATAGGGAATAACGTTTGATGTCTTGCTTTCTTTGCTACATCTAAATGTATGTGATATTGTTAGCGCAATTTATCTTATTATTGATTTGCACTGTAACATTAGAATGTGTAATAGTTCAAGCTTTGATTAGATTGCATTCCGTTTGTCGCTTAGGACTGCCAGTGTTGTTTTTGTGTGTGTGTCATTTGATTTTGAGATTAACTTACATGACCTTAGCATTGTTAATATAGGGAAATAAATATTCTAACTTTTACTAAAGTGTGGTTATTCATGACTGAAAGGTCATGGTGGGTGACAATTACTTACTCCATTGAATACTAATGCTATTGATTATCATTGATTACTGAGGTTATTGATTAATTATTGAACATTGTTCTGTATTTACTGGAGTTATGGTGGGAACATCTTAATTGCGAGCCAAAAGGTAAATAGACCTCTTCATGTCCCTTCAATGTTAGTATAGTAGTAGTGTTGTAATAAAGAATACTTTACTTTTGCAACACCTGGTGTGGTTCTCTTTTGTGTGACAATTACTGACTGACCATTGTGGTATTGCAAGTACACTCCTCCTTGATAAGCTTTTTCTGCTCACTACAGCTACCCCTAGAGAGCATTTGCTATCTGGACACCTAAACACTATCACTAAGAGTTGCCTGGACTCATTATAGGGTGCCACACCATAGGTGTACATCATAAACTGTGCCAGCCTCCTACAGCCACTACTAACAGTCATACTGGATATGGATGTAAAGGGGTACCATAATTTTATATTACGATAATTTGTCAAGTGTATGGGTCCTTTATTTAGGGTATGACCTCGGTTTCATCATGGCCAAAGTATGTATTTTTCACATAGCCAAACATTAAGATTTGCTTTAGTCAGGTACAAACGTTATTTTTTCAATATCCTGATTACGACATTGGCATCTTTATAATCTCCCCTTTAGCGATGGAATACGTAGCTTTCACAACTGGTGGCCTGTGCTTGTGAATATTATTGAGCTCTTGGCCACTGTATGATAGTCATCAGTAACGATACTTAACTTGACCAGTTTATCCATGAAAAATATTCATCCTGATAGATTGGATCCCCCGCCCCCTTTTTTTCACTGACCACTTAGAAACAAATTATTGCAGGGAGCACGTTTCTTGTAAACAGAATGTTCCACAGGCTCATTCATATCCTCCCCAATGACGTGAATAGCAGTCTAGTTTACGACGAATCTGAACAAATCAGCTCTGAGCTCCTATCCACTTTGACCAATCAGGAGCCAGTAGTAGGTTAACCCGGTTTGCTTAAACCCCTCGAGCCGTGTCACCCACCCGTTTACTTCCAGGTTCGCGGCGACCAGGTAGGTCCAGCAAAGAGGACGCACATAGCAATATGTTAGTAGGCACGCTGTCTGAGTCTTATTTTTCTCTACTTATATATGTCCCTGGTCATTCTGTGCAATATCTTTTAATAGTATGGTTGGTCTATTGTGGGACGGCATTTCTGAGCTTCTCACTAGAGGCTTCAGCCCGCTTCGGGACCCTCCTTATTCTACTTTCTGATTAACTGGTGACACAGTACGAAAAGTCGTTCGGTAAACTATTGATAACGCGTCCAGCCCTTATAATTTACCTGTACCTGGACACGTTGGAGGTCAGTGAATCTTTTAACCGAGTCGGGCTCTCCTCATCCTAAATAGTCGAGTCATTCAGATCAATAATCAATAACTATTGTAATCGGTAATCAATACTCAATTAATAGATCAATATAGCACATCAGAAATCAATAACAGTTGGTATTTCGGCGCACCATGACCTTTCAGTCATGAATAACCACACCAGTTTATTAAAAGTTAGTGAATTTATTTCCCTATATTAACAAAGCTAGCACGATGTATATATGTCTCAAAACCAATTGATATATGTATATGAACATTACTAGCTGTCCATAACGGCGGAAGAAACGTAATCTACGTAAAATCTGAATAATGATACACTCTGTTATCGCAATGCAAATCACCAATATGACTAACTGTATTTGACTAATTGCATACATTGGTCAGCATAACAAGATTTCAAATTAGCATGATACATCGAATGAGTACCTCGACTAACCTCTAATTAGCATTGGCATGTGGGACTTCATGCAAAACGAATTTAGTCACCACAAATTTGGAAAACTTCTAGCTAGGACCCTATCAAAATAGCAGTTGGTACCTAAAAGGAAAAACACAATGCATAATACATTTATCCTTTCATATTTACCAAATACAATCAGCATTCAAGAAAAGTTCTCGTCCTTCAGGTACCGGTTGATCAGCATGGGACAATTTCAAAGGGGCAAAGTTAAGGGCAAGCTTCCTTGCAACAGCAAGGGGAATAGGGCAAAGTTACTGCATGGGCAAGACGGGGGCCAATCAAAGTTAAAGTCTCTAGGGTGAGAATTCTTGCAGAGACTGACCTTGTATCAAAGGGGATGAAACCGGCCTAGCACGAAACCTTGGAGATAAGTGTACCAGTCAGCTCTACTGGAAAAATACAACTTCAAGCAAGAATATATGTTTCATTAGTTCAAGGAAAAACCACGCAGTTAGAATTTGAAACCAGGCAACTAGGCCAAAGCCTGTTCTAAATTTAAGCTAAGCAAAACAGTTTTCAAACAAGAAATCATGGCATACATTTGCGATTATGACGGATTACTACATTTTCAATACTTCATGATTAATAAAGCTCGTTTACAATGATGGCGAACTACCCCGAGGGCACAATTTCCCTCGTACATTATTTTCTTTACTAAAATCACACTACATTACATGTTTTGATTATACGATATGTATGAATATATGTCGGACCTTCTTTTTCTGCGTCATCAATCCCTCCTCTGATGACTAATTATGTCATCACATCAAATCTACCCACAAATTTTATTCCATTAAAATTCTGTATAGTAATTTGGCACTTCAGTCAATTCCCTTTTTCTTTTAGTCCCTTTTGACTTTTCTCTATACATTTCCACCATTTTGTTCTCTATTTTCTCTTCTCTTTTTCTTTTGTTCCTTGCTTTTAACATTTTGAAAGCTTTCCATATTCCCCAAGAACCTAATAAACAAATTAATATTATTAATATTCCCTATACTATTTTTAGTAACAATCCGTTCCAAACGTTGCTGAGCCAATTTCCCACAGAAGCAAATCCTTTTCCAACTTTCTCCCAAACTCCGGGTTCTTTCAATTCCTTTAAATCTACACTTTCTTTAGTTAAGTTTGTAAGCATTGTTCTAATTTTCCCACTGCTGTCTGGTATATATGTACAACAGTGACGTGTACCAAGCATTTTGCAAACGCCGCCATCCTTTGCTAAAAGAATGTCTAAGGCATGCCGATTTTGAAGAGTCATAGCTCTTTCTGCAGCAAGTTCAGCATCCATCAGGATTATAGCTCCTGAAAACTTTGTCAGCATGTTATCCACAATAGTAGACAACTTTCGTATTTTGATTGAATTCAATACGACTCCTACTGAAGGAATCAATGCTCCAAATATATCTCCTACCACACCAGAAGCTGTCTCCCTTTTCTGAACATGATGTGATTCAGACAGCCTTGGAAATTTCTTTAAGTCGTCTAGTTGGTAAACCTTTGGGAACACTATTCCCAAATAGCACCTCCCATACCATCCTTTAGGAAGACGATAATAGGCGTTGAGTCCACAAATATAATATACTCCAGGAATAACTGGGTCTTGTCCATTCAGCATGAACGTCCACTTAGGTTGAAATGCATACGTATGTTTGCATTCACTCGTTCCCACAAAAACTGTGTCATAATATGATTTATGTCTGTGTATACAAAATCTTCCTACATGCAATGTATCTAAAGCTATCTTCCCTTGTGTCTTTATTGCAGCAAAAGCATAATTATCTACAGATGTTCTTTTGTGTAATTCCCTCTCTAATTTCTCCTTCATTTCATTCTTCCTATCATCAGTGCGGTCTAAAAATTCTATTTCTACTGGTGAAAGCAAGCATGTAAGGTTCTCTCTATGTGCGTGAGCTGTGTGAAAAGGTGACATCGGTTCGAATAATTCTCTCATTAATTTGGCATAATAATCTCTAGCTATTTTACTTAGGTGCCCTATTATGGGGACATATGCAAAAGTAACATCGTAATTAGTGTAGAAATAATGAATGTCCTTTTGACCATAAAATCTGGAAGCTATTATACTAAATGTAATTCCATACGTAAGAGGCATGCTATGATACGTTACCCCTTCCACTACTGAGGTAGGTATTTGTGTACACACATAACAATCTTTCGCATCCATGGTCTCAACATACTCACTCAGTAAGCGATAGAAAACGTTAGATGAAAGTTCCTTCTTATCATGCAAGTGTCTCTCGTCTTGCTCGAGTCTCTTCAGAGCTGTTAGTTCAGTAACGATAATAGGTTTAGAAGTAGAAGCATCATTCGTCTCGCTCTCATTTTTACCATGCATTCCAAGAACTATTGCTACAATGATTAGTACGCATGCGGTTATTAAGCCTATACACATGTATTTACAACACTTCATCTTACGCCCCTGTGTAGTGAAGCTAGTCATGATCTGTATAGAATCAGAAAGTTGAAGACACTTTATCAAAGCGTATTTGCAGGTATTTACAAAGCTGAACGAGTTCAATGTTCACACAGTTTCTTTAGCAGCTTAGTCTCTTATCGGTTAGCAGCGTTGTCTCAAAATCGGTTTCAAAGTCAATCAAGTTAGCAATGTCTTAGCCGGTTGAAAAGTCAATCAGGTGATCAATGTTTTCAATCAACAGAGTCCATAAAGTTTTTATTTCCAAAATGAAGTTCTGCCTCTTCGTTCTCAAGACTGAGGGATACGAATTCGTCTGACCAATCGTTATTGGCTACGTATTCCCACTCCGGACCGGAATACCTCGGTATCCTTTTTCTTTTCAATTTTGCATCTCTCTTTGATTCTTTCTCACTGGTACTTTCCTCTTTGACCAAGTCCTTTTCTTCACTTGGTGTTGGTACTACGACAGACACTTCCTTTCTTTTCTCTTTCACTCTTGGCCCTTCACTGTCGTTCAACGTTTCTCTAGTTCTTAATTTTACTGGCGATATGCTTGGTCTTCTTTTTGCACTGTGTCCACTTGATGGACCTGCAATCTCTTCTGACGGAGTTTGAGCAGTTTCGTTCTGTTCTGCCTTGTCCCCTCCTTCTGGGGAGTCAATCAGGTTTTCCTTTTCTTTTTCTGTATCGTCTGCTTCTGGGAAAGCCCTCCTCTGATCAGGCTCTCCTGCTTCTTCACCTGTTTCGAGCCCTTTGTCACCGTTACTTTCTTCAGGCTCTTTGTCACTTTCAGCTGCTTCAGGCTCTTTGTTACCTTCAGCTGCTTCGTCGCTTTCTGAGGCTCCTCCTTGGTCTTCCCCAAGTGAATCAGTTGCTTCGTCCTCAGAGAATATTTCTCCCTCCTCTATTTCTGCCTGTTCGCTTCTAGTTCTTTTTCGCACTGTCTCAGCGCTTGGTACTTTGTTATCAGGTACTGGCAACTTCAGCGCTTCAACTTCCTCGTCTGTGGGACACAATACCCTCTTTGTGTGACTGGCGTGAATCCAGTTGGGAACTCCTGCACACTTCACAGCGGTGGTAGTCGTCAAAATCACTTGGAAAGGTCCTTTCCAACGGGGTTCCAAACACGACTTCCTCACGTGCTTCTTTATCACGACCCAGTCACCTGCTTTCAGGGCGTGTCCTGGACCTTGGATCGGTGGCAAGGTGGTTGCCTCCACCTGGTGAGAGAAAGAGCGAACCACATCAGCTAGACCTTTGCAGTAGTCTAACACCATATCATCTGTAATATTCAAAAGCGCATTTGCAGGAACTGCTGGAAGTCTCATAGCTCTGCCCATGAGAATCTCGTGTGGGGACAGTCCAGTCTTTCTGTCAGGGGTGTTTCTCATTGACATTAGTACCAAAGGCAATGCGTCAGGCCATTTCAAGTTTGTTGATGCGCATATTTTAGCCATTCTTGATTTCAATGTGCCATTCATTTGCTCCACTAGACCTGATGCTTCAGGGTGGTAGCTACAATGCAGCTTTTGCTCAATGTTCAGTGCTGCACAAAGCAATTTTATTACTTCATTATTGAAGTGACTTCCCCTATCTGATTCTAAAGAGATCAGGAATCCAAAACGTGGTATTAACTCTCTCAAGAGTAGTTTTGCAACTGTGAGACTGTCATTTCTGCGTGTAGGGTATGCTTCAATCCAGTGACTAAAAATGCACACAACCACCAACACATACTTCAAGCCTCCATGCACAGGCATCTCAATGAAGTCCATTTGCATCCTGCTGAATGGACCCCCTGCTCTTCCAATGTGGCTCAAATTTACTACGGTTCCCTTCCCTGCGTTCATCTGTTGGCAAATGACGCAACGGTGGCAAACTGCTTCAGCAACTTGACGGAATTTGGGGTTAAACCAATCAGTTTTAAACAACCTAATCATGGCATCCCTCCCAAGATGAGCTTGTCCATGGTAAAATCTGGCTATCTGTGTCAAAAGGCTGTTTGGAAGAACGAATTTCCCTTCACTTGAAACCCATAATTCATCTAGTCTCTTTACACATTGTGATTTGGTCCACAAGAGTTTCTCATCCTCACTGACATCATTCTGTAAGGATTTCAATTCGTCCATCGTATCTACCACCTTTAGAGCAAATATTTCGCTTGGTTCGAGTTCTGGTTCACTTATCAAATTCCATTCATCCCTAAGCAATATACAGTTCAATGCGCAAAACCTTGCGACTTGACCCGCATATCCATTTCCCAGGGAAACATAGTCTTGTCCCTTCGAGTGTGCACTGCATTTTACCACTGCTACTTCTCCTGGTAGTTGGATGACATGTAACAATTCTTTTATTCTTTCACCATTTTTCACTGGTGATCCTGAAGAGGTCATGAAGCCTCTCTGTGACCACAATTGTCCGAAATCATGCACTATTTCAAACCCGTACTGGCTGTCAGTGTAAATGGTAACTTTCATCAATGCAGACAGTTGGCAAGCTCTAGTAAGGGCTACCAATTCTGCTACTTGTGCAGAGTAAACTCCTTGAAGCCAAGATGCTTCCAAAACACCTGTTACTGTGCATACAGTGTACCCTGCTTTCAATACACCCAGTGCATCTCTTAAACATGAACCATCAACAAAAATAATTTGATCATTTTCTTCCAATCGGGTATCTTTGATATCAGGTCTTGGTTTGGTGCAAAATTCAGTCACCTGAAGACAGTCATGCTCGATGTCTTCAGCGTTCTCAATTTCAGCATTTTCACTGGGAAACAAGGTTGCTGGATTCAACGTAGTGCACCTTTTCAGCTGCACATTAGGTGATCCCAGAATTATTGTTTCGTACCTTGTGAGTCTAGCACCAGTCATGTGCTGTGTTCGGGAACGTGTCAAAAGTATCTCAACTGAGTGAGGGACCATGACTGTTAAAGGGTGTCCCATCACTATTCCTTCACTCTGAGTGAGGCTGATACCAACTGCGGCTACTGCGCGCAAACACCCTGGCAGTGCTGCTGCGACCGGATCCAAAATAGCTGAAAAATATGCTACTGGTCTGTTTACGCCATCATGGGCTTGGGTCAAGACAGACAAGGAACATGCATCACGTTCATGACAAAACAATGTGAAAGGCTTTGTGTAGTCAGGCATACCTAAAGCTGGAGCCCTGCACGTGCATTCTTTCAATTCAATAAAAGCATCCATCTCCTCTCCTTTCAGTTCAATTTCATCCAATGCATCCTTCTGGGTCAGTTTCAGTAAAGGTTTTGCTAGGGTTGAGAAGTTGGGAATCCATTGGCGACAGTAGCTCACCATTCCCAAAAACTTCCTCACCTCCCTCCTCGTCTTTGGGGGACTCATTTGAAGTACACTTGTTATTCTTTCCTTCATAATTCTTCGTGAGCCTTTCACTATTTGGTGACCCAAATATTTCACTTTCTTCTGACAGAACTGTAATTTTGAAGGAGACACCTTGTGTCCATTCCTTCCCAAATGGTTCAATAGGGCAATGGTATCGGCTGTGCAGTCACTTTCTGTCTTGGATGCAATCAGTAAGTCATCAATGTACTGTACTAGGGTTGACTCGAATGGCAATTCTAACGCTTCCAAATCTTTCTTTAGAATCTGATTGAAAATTGACAGTGACTCCGAAAACCCTTGAGGAATTCGACACCAACTGTAAACTCTGTCTAAGAATTTGAAAGAAAAAAGAGAAATTGGCTGTCCTCATGAAGAGGCACTGAAAAGAATGCTTGCGACAAGTCGATGACTGAGAACCACTCAGCATCACAAGGGACTTGAAACATTATCACAGCTGGATTTGGTACTACAGGGCAACATTTTATTATTATGTCATTTATTTTCCTCAAGTCCTGCACAATTCGGACCTTTCCACTTGGCTTTATTAGTCCCATAATTGGTGAATTACATGGACTGCTTAACACTTCTTTCAGTACTCCCTGTTTTACAAACTCATCAATGAGTTGGGCGACTTTCAGGAGGGTGTCTTGTGCCATATGGTACTGTGGGGTCTGGGGAAAGGTTACATTGGGTTTTACGGTCACTTTCACTGGTTCCACTCCTTTCACCAATCCCACCTCTTTTCCTGTCATATCCCACACTTCTTTTCCGACTGTTTCCTGTAATTCAGCAGGAATATCTGCTTCAGTGATCATCGGATAAAGGGTAATCAGAGGATATTCTTCATCGACAGTCTCCACTTCGTCCCCTTCTACACTGTCCTCTTCTTCCCCATCACTGCTCGTCTGAATTCTAATTCCATTGTTCGAACACATAATCGAACATCCCAATTTGCACAATAGGTCTCTCCCTAACAGTGATATTGGGCTTGAGTCACATACCACAAAATTATGTCTCCCTTGAAAGTTACCAATTCTGACTTGTACTGGATCTGTGATTGGGTTTGTCAGGTACCTGTTTGCTACTCCCACTACTTGAACTGTCCTCCCTGAAAGTGGCAAATTTGGCACTTCAATGCTCCTAACAGTGGAACGTGTAGCTCCTGTGTCAACCAAGAATGAAACGCGATGACCCATAACTCGTCCCTCCACATACGGACCCTTTTGATCAACTTCCAAAGATGCTGCAAGCACACAATTTCCCTCCTCATCTGAACTTCCACTCTCCCATACATCGTTTATTCCATTCTCGCTGTGTAGTGGGTGTACTGTGTCATTTTGACTCATTCCCTGACCCGTGACCTGTTGAGGAAGCATTGCTTGCTGCTGATTCATTGGTGCTAAGGGTATTTGCATTTGCTGATTAGGTACCATAGGAAACTGCTGTTGCATTGGCTGCAATTGTGTCATTTGCACACGAGGCATTTGCACCTGTTGCGGTTGCATGGGTTCTAAACCCTGCATCTGGTTTATATTGTTTTGAAAATTTGGGTTCGGACCTCTCAATTTTTGTCCTCTCATAGTCTGGAATGCATTGACATCATTGTTTTGCTGACCTACACCTTCCTGCACCATCATTGGGCACTCCCGTTTCCAATGCCCGACGATTCCGCACGTGTGACATGGCATCACCTTCTTCATTGCCTGTATACCATTTGGAATCATAACGGTATTCAAATCAGGACCATTATTCACAAAACCTCCTCGGCTTCTGCCTCTCATCTGCGGCTGAAACATAGCATTTCCCTGTTGCTGCTGCTGCGGCATCTGTTGTTGAAAACCTTGCAAACCTTGTAAACCTGTCTGAGCTGCTCTGAGCTGCATCACCATCACCTTTTCTTTCAATCTTTTCTGTTTGGTCTCAATCTCATCACTGCAGTATTTTGCATAATTCAACACTTCATCGATCGACTTTGACTGCCAACAAATCAAATGCGATTTAATCATCTGGCTAATTTCGGGTCTCAGCCCTTCCACAAACCTGAACACAAAATGGAGCATGTCCTTTGGCTCAATCGTTTCCGTGCCACTGTAATTTTTAAACGCTTTCAACAACCTCTCATAATACGCGTGTATAGATTCTTTAACCTCTTGGGCGGTCCTGTCAATCCTTTGCCAGTCCACATTTTTCGACGCAACCTTGGTTTTCAAGTGCTCGATCACCTTGTGGTACAAACTCATTACCGTAGGTGATGGCGCACCTGTGTCCCTATCTCTCTCTGGTTCACTCGTCGGCCAACCTACAGCCCTTTTACAATCTTCCCACAAATCTGCCGGAACCACAATTTCAAATAAAGTATTCAGGTCTTCCCAGAGACACTTCGCGAGTTTCACAAATCTATCCGTTTGTTGATACCACTCAATCTGCTTCTCTCTTAATTTGGGAAAGTCATCCGTAAAGGATTGAATATCGCACCTGTGCCATGGTACATGTACAAGTTTTCTCCCTGCTGTCTCTCTCATTGGTAATATAGTTATCAGATCGTCATTCTGCTGTTTTTTCTCATTCCGTTCTAGAGTATTTTCTTTCTTTTTGTCCTTTTTCTTAACCCATCTACTTTCCCACTTGTCTAAACATCTCCAGACCTGTGCACTCTGCAGTATCTCCTTAAGGTGTGTTTTCATCCCTGCGGATCTCATGTGTTCAAAATCTTTTATCTCAAAATCTAACCTGTAACTTCTGCTCAGGTGTTTAGTCTTACCTATATCGATCTCGTTTCTGTCTGCGATTTCTTGTAACTTCTTATGTATGTTGCTCACTTCTCTTGTAATCCTAGGGCACATGTATCTTAGTTCTTCCTCTGTGTATGATTCTAATCTGTTCAAACCCATTGTTCCCTCTACCAGTTCATCTGCCTCCATGCCCAACCTTATTTTATTCAGGTATTCTTCCCCCTTCCCGCTTGATGTACTCTGTGGGGAGTTCAGGCTGTTGAACCATTGTGTTAACTGTTGCGCGTTCAGTCGCATCAGTGTAGCAGTTACATCAACTGCCACTGACGGTTTCTGTAATGTTTCAGTCTGTGAGGTTAACGGTACTAATAGTGGTGGATGTAACCTTACTACGGTTGACGGGGCACAAATTGGAATTGGACTAAATTCCGACAAGGACCCAGATCCATTTGCCAGTGCCGCTATCGGAGTTGTCTCTGGAGTGGTTTCTATGCATCTTCTCCCTGTCCCATTCTGTATCATTAACCCTTGGTCGCTGGTGCTTGAATTTGCCTGTATGTACAGTGGTACTGGTGGACCTACAGTGATAGGTAGAGATATTGCATCTGGATTCTGTCTGTTCCCCGAATTCTGTGGCATGTTAATCCCCAGATTGTGGTTCATCATTGCTGGCATACCTAACTGGCTTTCTACTACTCGCACTTCTTGTGTCTGCTTTTGGGGCATCGAGAACTGTGTTGATTCAGCTTGAATCAATGTCGGTCTCTGATAGTTTTGTCCTCCCTGTGCCATTGAATCAGAAGTCATTCCCATATTATGCTCATCGCAACAGTGCCTTTGAACCTGTGGCTGATAGTTATCAGCAGGTTTCAATGTTGGCACGTCTGGGTACATTCTCTGAATCCGTGGTATTCGTGGTGAGAAAGGCATGTCGGAGCTGCTCGGCCTCTGAGATATTCTCAAATTTGGTGTTACATTACCCTGTATTGGTTCTGGAGGGGCAGTACTAATGCTTGAGCCTTTTTCGCTTTCCACGTATGGTGGTGGGCGATCATTCAGCAATTGTATAATGAACTCCTCATCATCTTACTCGTCTCCCCTTTTCGAGTTTCTATTGCTCTCTCTCTCTGGACTGACTCCTGTTTGTCTTATAGGTGGCTTTCCTTCCTTCCGTCTCCGCTTCATCAGTAATCGCTGGAAACAATTTAATCCCCTGCAATACGTCTGATCTCCAAACCTTTTGTGTGCTGTCCCATCTAGCATCCGCTAGTGCCTTTTCTACTTTCCTTATTCTTGTCTCAAATTTCTTTTGTTGTTGGTTTCTAGCTATTAGCTCCCAAATTGCTAGTGCCTCAAACTGTGCTGGTCTTGGAGGTACTTTCATGTCGTATAGCGCAAATCTCAGATTTTCTAAAACTCTTAGATTAAACGACCCATGGATAGGGAACGCTACACTTCCATGTTTCTTTGTTAATTTGCAAAGCAAAATACAAACGCTGTGGGATAGCGTAACTGGATGGACGGAATGCGGAACCAATCAAACATTCACCCCCAGTCACAGATCTGGGTTTAATCCATCCATTATTTTGCTCACCATGCCACCCCAGTTTGAACCCAGCCATATGCAAATCAGTCTTGACCCTGTTCCACATGGGAACAGTCCAGCCCGAACTGCCAGGCCAGGTTCTCCCTGGACCGGAAACAAGCATCCTGGGACCGGTTTCGGGGTTTCACCCCTCCTCAGCCAGGCTAGCTTGAATCCAGTTGCACAGTGAGCCCGGGACCCACGTCTGGGCATACCCGGCGCACTTAAGGCGGCAAAAGCAAAGCAAAATACAAACGCTGTGGGATAGCGTAACTGGATGGACGGAATGCGGAACCAATCAAACATTCACCCCCAGTCACAGATCTGGGTTTAATCCATCCATTATTTTGCTCACCATGCCACCCCAGTTTGAACCCAGCCATATGCAAATCAGTCTTGACCCTGTTCCACATGGGAACAGTCCAGCCCGAACTGCCAGGCCAGGTTCTCCCTGGACCGGAAACAAGCATCCTGGGACCGGTTTCGGGGTTTCACCGCTCCTCAGCCAGGCTAGCTTGAATCCAGTGGCACAGTGAGCCCGGGACCCACGTCTGGGCATACCCGGCGCACTTAGTGCGGCAAAAGCAAAGCAAAATACAAACGCTGTGGGATAGCGTAACTGGATGGACGGAATGCGGAACAAATCAAACATTCACCCCCAGTCACAGATCTGGGTTTAATCCATCCATTATTTTGCTCACCATGCCACCCCAGTTTGAACCCAGCCATATGCAAATCAGTCTTGACCCTGTTCCACATGGGAACAGTCCAGCCCGAACTGCCAGGCCAGGTTCTCCCTGGACCGGAAACAAGCATCCTGGGACCAGTTTCGGGGTTTCACCCCTCCTCAGCCAGGCTAGCTTGAATCCAGTGGCACAGTGAGCCCGGGACCCACGTCTGGGCATACCCGGCGCACTTAGGGCGGCAAAAGCAAAGCAAAATACAAACGCTGTGGGATAGCGTAACTGGATGGACGGAATGCGGAACCAATCAAACATTCACCCCCAGTCACAGATCTGGGTTTAATCCATCCATTATTTTGCTCACCGTACCACCCCAGTTTGAACCCAGCCATATGCAAATCAGTCTTGACCCTGTTCCACATGGGAACAGTCCAGCCTGAACTGCCAGGCCAGGTTCTCCCTGGACCGGAAACAAGCATCCTGGGATCGGTTTCGGGGTTTCACCCCTCCTCAGCCAGGCTAGCTTGAATCCAGTGGCACAGTGAGCCCGGGACCCACGTCTGGGCATACGCGGCGCACTTAATTTGCACCATTGTTTTAACCAAAGACATGGCGCTACACCCTTTTCTTCAATGACGATGTAAGCTGGTGTACCCTCAGGCGGTGTTTCTTCTCCTACATTTGCTTTAATATAAACATCTCCCCTCATGGCACTCTTAAATGCTTTAAAAAATTTCATCTTTCCGTCTTTTGTTTTTCTAAAATATGTAATCAATAAGCGACTTTAATTCCCGGAATACTCTTCGCTTGCCTTTCCCCTTCCAATTGCGCTTCACGGACTGTGTCCAATCCGTGCGCGACCCTTCTCACCAACCTACCTATCCCAGCGCGCCTCCTAGTGACGTCACACTCACACACTGCGGCTGACAAAGTCCCGCGGCTTGTCCTCTTTTCATTCGGCTTCACTCATAAACTAATTTCTGCAATATAACGCGAGCACTTAACCAAAAGAATAAAACAGATCTGTCGGTTTACTACAGGAAAGGTAATACAATCGCTGCAGAAACCTTAGGGATTTTTCACTAGCCTCGGCAGTTATTCCATCTTTCTCGGTTTCCCACTTTCGCAAGCAAAATTTGACCCGCAAACTTTACTCTCAACTGATCAATGAACTATTCTAGTGCACTTTAGAATTCGTCAAATCTCAAAGTCGAAGTTTTCTTTCACTCTGCAACATTCATACCGACTTGTTGACCACGCCCGATCAACCTATTAAACCTGACCAGATCACAACATCAAACAAGTGTCTCTTGACCTCGCAGGACCCGTCTCAACATCAACAACCACGTGGACAATTTTTCTGCTCAAAGCGCTACACACACGTGAAGTTTGACGACTTCCCTACTCTCACACCTTTGGAGTAACACTCCTCTAATATCTTTTAACCCCCCTTAAATCCTCACAAACTTCTCAATTAATCTGCGGCGATAAGCTGTGCAAGCGCGAAACCCTAACTTCACTCATACCGTCACTAGAAACGCTGAGACCATTCTCATACCTCCATGTTCCTCATTCGCAAGCTCCGAGATTCCGGGAAAGTCATTGGGAACTTAGGGCATCATCATCTCTCCAACTTGTTTTATCAAAGAAAATTCTAACTTGACTCTGTCTATCGTTCGGATGGGGTCCCAAAGGGCTAAACCATCAATCTCTGCTACCATCTACTGATAACGCGTCCAGCCCTTATAATTTACCTGTACCTGGACACGTTGGAGGTCGGTGAATCTTTTAACCGAGTCGGGCTCTCCTCATCCTAAATAGTTGAGTCATTAAGATCAATAATCAATAACTATTGTAATCAGTAATCAATACTCAATTAATAGATAAATATAGCACATCAGAAATCAATAACAGTTGGTATTTCGGCGCACCATGACCTTTCAGTCATGAATAACCACACCAGTTTATTAAAAGTTAGTGAATTTATTTCCCTATATTAACAAAGCTAGCACGATGTATATATGTCTCAAAACCAATTGATATATGTATATGAACATTACTAGCTGTCCATAACGGCGGAAGAAACGCAATCTACGTAAAATCTGAATAATGATACACTCTGTTATCACAATGCAAATCACCAATATGACTAACTGTATTTGACTAATTGCATACATTGGTCAGCATAACAAGATTTCAAATTAGCATGATACATCGAATGAGTACCTCGACTAACCTCTAATTAGCATTGGCATGTGGGACTTCATGCAAAACGAATTTAGTCAACACAAATTTGGAAAACTTCTAGCTAGGACCCTATCAAAATAGCAGTTGGTACCTAAAAGGAAAAACACAATGCATAATACATTTATCCTTTCATATTTACCAAATACAATCAGCATTCAAGAAAAGTCTTCGTCCTTCAGGTACCGGTTGATCAGCATGGGACAATTTCAAAGGGGCAAAGTTAAGGGCAAGCTTCCTTGCAACGGCAAGGGGAATAGGGCAAAGTTACTGCATGGGCAAGGCGGGGCCAATCAAAGTTAAAGTCTCTAGGGTGAGAATTCTTAAAGTCTCTTTCTCTCAGATAGAGAAAAGGGCATCAGGGTGTCGTCCAAAATGGAGTCTGGCATCAGGTTTCAAACTGGCATCGAGGAAAATGGCTGACTTCTCTTTGTCCAGTGGGTTTAAGTAAGAAACATTCCAAATTCTGCAGGGTCTTCCATTGGAGGGTTCATAGGTTGGCTTCAAATTGTCCAATGAAAATTGTCTTTTACTAGCGCTCATTTATGCATACACTGTCCTTGGAGCCTTGGAACACAAATTGTAACATGGTTTGCCAATTATTTTACTATCTGTACCTTCATTGTCCGCACCTGCAGAGACTGACCTTGTATCAAAGGGGATGAAACCGGCCTAGCACGAAACCTTGGAGATAAGTGTACCAGTCAGGTCTACTGGAAAAATACAACTTCAAGCAAGAATATATGTTTCATTAGTTCAAGGAAAAACCATGCAGTTAGAATTTGAAACCAGGCAACTAGGCCAAAGCCTGTACTAAATTTAAGCTAAGCAAAACAGTTTTCAAACAAGAAATCATGGCATACATTTGCGATAATGACGGATTAGTACATTTTCAATACTTCATGATTAATAAAGCTCGTTTACAATGATGGCGAACTACCCCGAGGGCACAATTTCCCTCGTACATTATTTTCTTTACTAAAATCACACTACATTACATGTTTTGATTATACGATATGTATGAATATATGTCGGACCTTCTTTTTCTGCGTCATCACTATCTGTCACCGTGTGGAGTTCAATTTTTACTTAGAGTATATAACAGGCGGTGTTTCCCCTGAATAAGCATTGGGACAAAGGGAAATTATTACTATTTTTTTCCCATGATGGGACGATTGAGTAATGTAGGTAGAAGCTGTCACACACTTTTGTCACGTGCAATAGTACGGGGGGTGTAGGCGCGCTTGATACCTTGGCGGGAACTGTCCATTTCATAATATTTTTGTTAACTGTGACGCATCATCCGTAATCTGCAAAATGCTCACATCTTGCAAATCTGAACCCTGGATATGTAATAATTAGCCGGGTCCCAGCACTACAACATATGAACCTCTTGGCAATGCGGGATTGCTGATTAATATTGACGGGTTTGTGGGGGATTTGTACTCCAAGACAGAACAGAAATTACTGACATGTAGTTTATACTGACGAGAGCTGTCATTACCTTCGTTCTAGGGGGCGGACGGCCCAAAATTGTATAGACACCTTGGAGGGAGCTGTAAATGTAAATACTTTAGTATTTAATTATAAAGACGCTGTACTCTCTAACAGTGCAGTTACCGTTAGGGTTTATCAGTTTAAACATACCCAGTGAATGTTGCAACTGCTGCCTGGGTCTTGATAGGGATCAGGCGTGCAAGCATTACGAAGTAAATCTGCAATTACGAAAGGGAGTGATAACGCGTCCCAATCTAGTTAATTTATTCACTCTGGGACTCGTTTTAGGCCAATTAATCTTTTGACCCTGATTGAAGACAATCAATCAACAAGTCAATAACGTTATCAATCAGACTCAGAAACCACCATGACCTTTCAGTCATGAATAACCACACCAGTTTAGTACGATTTTGTGATGTTTATTCCCTATTGATTACAATTCTACTAGCAAGTTTATTAGTCTCAAAACCTTGAAACACATCAGCATTGACATAATATGGCAACTCGAATAAGATTTCATCAAAGCAAAGATCACAAACATTAGAACTTAGCATGACGACAACATAGGTTAACCTTAGCAGAGTATCATTAGAGCATTATTCAACAAAGCATTGATCCAGTCATTTGTCTATTTGCGTCCGTTTTAGTGAACCCCTTAACTAACCACGAATTACCATTGGCATGTTGGGCTTCATGCAAAACAATTTAGAAACACGAATTTGGAAACCATCTATCTATGGTCTCTGTCAAAAGAAGCAGTTGGTACCTAGAAAGGAAAGGCAAACAGACAATTACAATTTCATCATCAATAGTTACCCTCCGTAATGGGTCAGCATACAGAGTCAGTCTTCGTCCTCAGGACATCAGTTGATTCGCCATCAGCCAGGGAATTCAGCAAGACGGGGTAAGTAGGGACACTTCCCTCATATGGAGCAGAAGTATAAGACGGGCAAGATAAGGGCGAGGATGGTTTGAAGAACCAAACAGCAAAGTCTCTAGGCAGAGTGACAAAGTGTCTGGGTCATAGCAAACGTTTGCAATAGCATCTCCTAATGGCTCCTCGTGTCAAAGGTTTTTATCCCTTTTCTGTTGTACAGTCCCCTAATTTCTAATTGGTTAGGGTTGGCACCCCACTATCTCCATCCAATGGGTTTTCACTGGTACTATCAAAAGTTGTCACCCCATAACAGTTCTCACGTCGTTTATTGGTTCTTGTGATTGACGTCTCCAGCGGGTAGAATGTCCGGTATGATTTCATACTCTTGTGGTCCTCTCGCATCTTCAGTCAGTAGGTCCATTGTCTGTACCGGTTTAGGCGACCTTGTACCTGTAACCAGTGTACACTGTTGCATTCAGCAAAAATGTTTCCTTGAGCAAGTCGAATTTCGTGAGAACTGATCTACTACGGTTACACTCATCTTGTAGCTTTGGAAAAGTACGAGTACATGTCCTTCAGCAAGTCAGCACACTGCAAGTTAGAAAAACACATTTAATATGAAACCGGGCAGCTAGGCCTCGACTCATGCTAACTAAGGCCTATTGATTTTATTAGCAAAACTTTAACATATAACTCTTAATGTTAGTTTAAAACCATACATTAAACATATCATTATTTCATTATTAGTCAGCTTCATTAATCATAGTATAAATTGGTGGCCACTCCCAGTGGGCATATTTCCAGCGCGTGTTTAGCAATAACACATTAATACATTTTCTATGCGGCATTAATATGCATTAGTTCATAAACATTTCATGTTGATTTTGAGTATAAGAGCTACGCTCCCTCAGTCCATCCTCTGATGACACTTGTCATCACACAAAACCTTTCCCTTCACAACCTTTCACTTCTTAGTTCGTGCATTTCATATTCTTCTCCTCTTCTTATTTTTCCCAAATTTCTTTGAACATGTTCTCCTTTTTCTTTTCCTCTTTCCTTTTATTGCGTTTTGCCAATTTTCTTTTAATTCTTTTACTAATTTTGCATGATAACCATAGTCCGAATGAACAAGCTAGAACAATCAATATACCCCCTATTATTTTTGCAAGTATCCCATTCCAAATACCACTAAACCAATTCCCTACTTTAGCAATTCATTTCCAACTTTCTCCCACACTCCAGGTTCTTTCAGCTCCTCCAAATCTGCACTGTCTCTTGTTAGGTTAGTAAGCATACCCCTAATCTTATTACTATTATCAGGAATGAATGCACAACAGTGGCGCTCATTAAGCATCATACAGACTCCACCACTCTTCGCTAAAAGAATGTCTAAAGCAAGCCGGTTTTGAAGAGTCATAGCCCTCTTCGCAGCAAGTTCAGTATCCATCAGGAGTATAGCCCCTGTGAAGTTTGTCAGCATGTTATCCACAATAGTAGACAACTTTCGAATCTTTATGGAGTTTAAGATAACCCCCACTGAAGGAATTATGGCTCCAAATATATCACCTACGACAGCAGCCGCTGTCTCTCTCTTTTGTCTAGTATGATGTAATTCAGACATTTTAGGAAGTTGCTTTAAGTCAACAATTTGGTAGATCTTTGGGAAAACTATTCCCAAGTAACATGTCCCATACCATCCCTTTGGAAGACGGTAATAAGCATTAAGTCCACATATATAATAGATCCCAGGGATCGCTGGATCCTGTCCATTTAACATAAAGGTCCATTTACTCTGAAACAAAAACACATGCCTGCACTCACTCGTTCCCACAAATAAAGTGTCATGCTCAGATTTTGGCCTATATATACAAAGCTTTCCTACGTGTAATGCATCTATAGCTAATCTGCCCTGTGTCTTTATTGCACTATGAGCATAATCATTCACAAACGTTTGTTTTTCTATTCCCTTTTCCAGCCTTTCCTTTAATGCTTTTCTTCTATCATCAGTGTGATCTAAGAAGCTGTTCTCTACAGGCGTTAGCAAGCAGGTCAGATTATTGCAGTGCGCGTAAGCTGTCCCAAATGTCAGTGTCGGCTCAAAGAAACCCCTAACTATTTTTATGCTGTGTTCCTTAGCTAATTTATTTAGAAACGATCTTACAGGCACAAAGGAAAACACACAAAAAAGGTGTACACTGTTCCAAATGGAAAAATATAATCACTAGGGGAACATTAAAGTTCAGGAGCAAGAGCCCTCACACATCCGAGAGGATGTCATGCTTCATCATCGGGTAGCTCCTCGTCAGACCGGCGCTGCAATGTCTGACGGGCTCCCCGTAAGGGGGCTCTTTGCCGGAGATCTTTTAGGTAGCAGCCGTGGTAGCGGACACTACAAGACCTGGTGTTGCGGTCAGGCGTTAATCCTGGCAGGAGAGTGAAAGCTAAAATTGGTTCCCAGTCTTAATAGGAGCGAGTCAATTTAATTAATCAATGGAATAAGACCGGGACCAAGATTAAAAACAGAAGGAAAGTGTAAAATGAGGAATAATGCTCAACCACTTTCTGCATGGTGCTGGAGCTTAAGGAGATTATCGTCGGGCTCCTAGGACATGGTCAACATGTTTCGCGTACAGTGGTCTAACAAGATCCTATGACGCTTCTTCAGGACCAATACATAATAAGACTTCTCCTGTCTATATCACCAAAAGTTTGCAAAAATGTCAAACAAATCATATAGTCACTTACATTGAAGTTCACTAATTGTCAGAAACCTCTAATGGTCGCCCTAGAAAAATACAAACAAATCATTTTGATCAAAACACACGGAAAAATAAGGAAGGACACCTGTGACACAACAGTGTGTAGTAACCAGTTGTGTAAAAACATAATAAGAAAATATGCTCACCATCCCTTGGTACATGGGGGGCCCCTTGGGAAGTAGCATGCCGAAAGCGGTCACTACTAATAAAGTGGTAAAGCAGACACCATGAATGCAGTGTAATCAATCAGAACCAAAACAGTCACATTCACTACTAGAGGTCGGTTGGTTAAATTGATTATGAACATCAAGCACATTATTAGTCCATGTCACTTGGAAATTCATACACAGACTCGTCACTAGCATTTATGACATTTGTTGAAGGAAAACTGGGAGGAATAAAACAGTTTTACAACAGAAAATATTTCTAAAAAGGCTTGGTGAGTACTGTAGCAGAGTGTAATAGTCTGCGTGGTGATTTACAAAGGCAAAAACACACTGGCAAAGCGTGGTTATCCAAAGAATATTAAGGGATTACCCCGACCTAAGTCTGTTAATACTTTGAGAGATGTCATTAGTTGAGCTCAATATACGTCCCCAGAGTAAATAAGTAACCAAAAAAAGCGATAAACACACAAACGCGAGGTCACTTACTTTGTGGATGACGGCAGTCTGCAGGGGAACCTACCCTGACGTGCTCTCCCGAAAAGACAACTTCCCGACTCGGTGCGAGTCTTTTAAAGAGAAGTTTTCCCAGCAAAAATGGGAGGGGTGATCAAAACTGTAGAAGGACTACACTCCGGGAACTGGTTTCAGAAATAAAAGAAGGACTCAAGCAAAATTACGGCGGCCATCTTTGTGAACAGAGATATAATAGACTAGAACGAGCATTACTCCAATAGCCTCATGGGTGGTAGTCAAAACAAACAATGGACTAAAAACATCGTCGGCCATCTTGGAATGGCTGGAACTGGATAGTGAGTTATGTCAGTTAATACAATGAGTGGTTTGGAGTGGGAAGCTGGAAATAACCGCCCTAGTAGACAAAAGAAAGGTATGAGCCACAGAGTAATACATAAAATGGGGCTCCCTAAAACCATAGTCTTTCACACTCAGTCCAATTAGGATGGAAATAAAAAGTAAAAAACAGAACAAATATAGATTGAAGATACTGAATACTCGGTGGTAAATCCTTAAAAGGGGTTGATTAGGCGAACAATGTAGTCCAGGGAATGGCATCATTCAACCCATCTGTATCAGTATGAAGCTTGAAAACCCACTGTTGTTCCAGTCTGAACAAGGAGTGTGGAGAGTCAGTAGTGATTCTAGGGGCGTCAAGTACGACCCAACTTAAATCATCGGGACTGTGGGGGGCATCTAGGAAGTGTGCGCATAATTTTGTTGTAATGCGTACACACCTGATGTTGCTCCTATGCTCGTTAATTCGTATTTTAACTGGTCTAGAAGTCATGCCCACATAACGTAGCCCGCATGGACACGTAATCATGTAAATGCAGTTTTTAGTGTTGCAATTCGTGTGTTTTGTCAGGTGCCAATGGCCTATAGGTGCCAAATCTAAAGTTTTGTTGGGGCTAGTCAATTGACAGACATTACAGTGTCCACAGGAATAATGCCCAGTTACAGGTGGAAGGTTCCAGAGTGTAGTTTGTGTCTGTGTTCGCAATGTGTCTTTTGGACGGGTATGGACTATCAGATCTTTAATATTTTTAGATCGTTTAAATGCAAATAGGAGCCTAGGAATGGTATTGCCCCCACTGTTGAGGATAGGCCACCTTTGATTAATCAGTTTTTTTATCTGGTTAGATAGTGGGGTGAAAGTAGACACACAAGTCAACCGTCTATTCGTGACTCTAGTATTACAATAGTTTGAAGTAGAGAGTCACGATTATTGTTTCTTGCTCTCTTACGAGCTCGGTTGATGACGTGTTGGGGATAATGTCGTTCAAGGAGTTTTGTTTGAAGATCATCTGCTTGGGTATTGTATTCCTGTATTGAGGAACAGTTTTGTCGTAGTCGCAAGAATTGGCCAAATGGTAAGTTGTCACGGAGGGATTTAGGATGATGACTCTCGTACATTAGCAGGCTGTTGCGATCTGTAGGTTTTTGGTAAGTACAGGTTAATAATTTCCCCTGTTCAATTGTAATCAGTAAGTCCAAAAAATGAACCTCCTTATCCAACACCGTAGAAGTGAATTTCAAATATGGGTTTAGTGTGTTTACCCACTCGGTCAGTGAACTAGCTGTAGCCAAAGGGCCTTGCCATACAACCAAGATGTCGTCAATGTACCGACGCCACAATTTTATGTTATCGGTGAAAGGATTAGAAGCTGGTAAAATGAATTATTTTTCAAAGTTATACATATAGAGGCATGCCAAGCTTGGAGCAAAGGTACTTCCCATGCTAGTACCTCTAATCTGATGATAAAATTGATCTTCAAAGCGAAATACATTTTCTTTCATTGCTAATGTGGCACATTGCATGATAAATGCAATGGGTGATGTCAAATTGTCACTATTGTGCTGTAGTAGAGATTCCACTACCTGTAGAGTTGCATCTTGGGGTATATTAGTATAGAGAGCCTCCACGTCCATAGTAATTAGTGCTTGGACATCTCCTGTGTTATTAATAGTCTCAATCAGACTTAATACGTCTTTAGTGTCCTGTAAATAAGTGTAGGAGCCCTTTACAAGTGGTTGTAGAAAGTGATCGCAAAAGATCGATAAGGGCTCGAGGATCGAACCAATCCCAGACACAATTGGTCGCCCCGGAGGGAATTGTGTACCTTTGTGGATTTTAGGTAAGCAATAGAAATAGGGAGTTACCGGATTGGTTGCATCTAGGAAAGAAGCTTCTTTAGGGGTGATCCATTCATTGTTGGATGCCTCCGAGATCATAACCCTTATCTGAGTTTGAAGTTTTGGGGTAGGGTCACGCGGAATCAAGGCGTAGTAGGTCTCATCCCCTAGCAAGCGTAGGCATTCCTTGCGATAGTCGTCAGTGTTCATTAGAACAATAGCGCCTCCCTTGTCAGCTTGTTTTATAACGACGGAATTATCGTTAGACAATCCCTTGAGAGCCTTCTTCTCGATAGTCGAGATGTTGATGAAAGGACGTTACGGGCGTATAGATGTGAGATCCGCAAGAACAGCTTTTTCAAATGTTTGAACTTCGCAGGGGACAGCCGACAGAGGGGGGACAAATGTGGATTTGGGTCTAAGCCCAGAGTCCCCCGGTGTGTTATTCACTGGGCGGTCGTCAAAATAGAATTGCAGTCGGATTTTGCGAAAAAATTGTGACAGTGCGCAATTAAGTCAAAAAAGATCCTCAGATGGAGTAGGGACAAACCCTAAACCTCGATTAAGTGCTGTTATCTCCATGTCCGTGAGAGTTCTTGTGGAAAGGTTTACTACTAAGTTTTCGGGGGCTGGTGCTTGCCCTGGCTCCTGGTGACCATTTGTGGTTCTTCTCTGGACCATTGCACACGTTTGCCTCTGCCTCTTCTTCTGCCTCTCCCTCTGCCCCGGCCTTGGCCTAAAAAAGGCATGAATGGCATCATGGGGCAGGGTTGATAGAATGGATAGGGTGGTTGCCAAGGCATTTGGTGGCTGCCAGGGAACTGAGGATAATTATAAAAGGGTTGAGAGAGAGTGCTCTCATCTGTACTCCATCCATCTGAGGACGGACTGTTGCTGTTGTTGCGGGGCTTTCTGGGGTAGGACTGTGACTCATCAGAAGAGCGTGGTTGTGTGTCAAAATCATCTTGAATATAGGGATATATCTTTTCCCTACTGAATCTAGTGATATCCTTTTGGAGTTTAGAAATTTTCTGGTTAGTCAAGAATTCTTTGGTTTCATTTAATTCCACATTAATCTCCGCTAAACGGCTCTTGAAGGCAGCCAAGGTCACAGTGGTTTTTATGGTGCCTTCAAGGAGATTGATTTGAATAGCGATAGAATCTGCTAGACGCTTGGAAGTATTGATGATCAGGACTAGCCAGTCCCTGGTACACTTCCAAGCAATCTGGGCCCAGTCTTTTCTAAATGCTAAGTCTTGAAGAAAGATCCTGGGCATATTGGAAACTAATAGGCCATTAGGGGCGATATTGGCTCTTAGGTATTCAGTCATTATGGTTCCGTGCATGATGGTCTTAATCAAATCGCGTTTCAGGGTGGACAATTTGTCCCAATCCTCTTTCAAACTGCCTGAGGGTGCTGATCCATCTAGGCTCAGGATGGACGGTGTTTGCAGAATTGCTGCTACCACGTCGTCATCGAAGCTAAGACCTTGGAAAGTATCCATGATCTTCTTAACACTAGTGCGGAGGGTTCCGCGTTAGTTTATGAGTCCCACAGCAAACCCGCTGTACTAAAGTATCAACAAAGGGAGGGACTGGGAGATTAGTTGGTCCAGTGTACGGTCTCCCAATTAACTGAACATACAAAAAAGGTGTACACTGTTCCAAATGGAAAAATATAATCACTAGGGGAACATTAAAGTTCAGGAGCAAGAGCCCTCACACATCCGAGAGGATGTCATGCTTCATCATCGGGTAGCTCCTCGTCAGACCGGCGCTGCAATGTCTGACGGGCTCCCCGTAAGGGGGCTCTTTGCCGGAGATCTTTTAGGTAGCAGCCGTGGTAGCGGACACTACAAGACCTGGTGTTGCGGTCAGGCGCTAATCCTGGCAGGAGAGTGAAAGCTAAAATTGATTCCCAGTCTTAATAGGAGCGAGTCAATTTAATTAATCAATGGAATAAGACGGGGACCAAGATTAAAAACAGAAGGAAAGTGTAAAATGAGGAATAATGCTCAACCACTTTCTGCATGGTGCTGGAGCTTAAGGAGATTATCGTCGGGCTCCTAGGACATGGTCAACATGTTTCGCGTACAGTGGTCTAACAAGATCCTATGATGCTTCTTCAGGACCAATACATAATAAGACTTCTCCTGTCTATATTACCGAAAGTTTGCAAAAATGTCAAACAAATCATATAGTCACTTACATTGAAGTTCACTAATTGGCAGAAACCTCTAATGGTCGCCCTAGAAAAATACAAACAAATCATTTTGATCAAAACACACGGAAAAATAAGGAAGGACACCCGTGACACAACAGTGTGTAGTAACCAGTTGTGTAAAAACATAATAAGACAATATGCTTACCATCCCTTGGTACATGGGGGGCCCCTTGGGAAGTAGCATGCCGAAAGCGGTCACTACTAATGAAGTGGTAAAGCAGACACCATGAATGCAGTGTAATCAATCAGAACCAAAACAGTCACATTCACTACTAGAGATCGGTTGGTTAAATTGATTATGAACATCAAGCACATTATTAGTCCATGTCACTTGGAAATTCATACACAGACTCGTCACTAGCATTTATGACATTTGTTGAAGGAAAACTGGGAGGAATAAAACAGTTTTACAACAGAAAATATTTCTAAAAAAGCTTGGTGAGTACTGTAGCAGAGTGTAATAGTCTGCGTGGTGATTTACAAAGGCAAAAACACACTGGCAAAGCGTGGTTATCCATAGAATATTAAGGGATTACCCCGACCTAAGTCTGTTAATACTTTGAGAGATGTCATTAGTTGAGCTCAATATATGTCCCCAGAGTAAATAAGTAACCAAAAAAAGCGATAAACACACAAACGCCGGCGGCCAAGACCACAGTGAGTACTGCAACTACGACACAGGGGAGGGGGGAGGGAAAAAACAATGATACACACACGCAACACCCCCACCCTCACCCACGACAACACACACACTAATACAGCATGATACATTACAGTTACACCCCCCTACCCCCCGGAAGAATGCAAAGACAAAAGGAAAGGAGGTGAACGATTGTAATATATTAAAATTCAATAGTCAAATAATATACATACACTATTTACAAATATATACACCAAGAATATTAGTCCAAGGTATTCCACCCTTAACCCCTTCTGTGCCCAGGACGTAATGGTTACGTCCTGAGGCACAGTGCTCGTGTGCCCAGGACATAACCATTACGTCCTGGGCACAGAGCCCAGCGCTCCCTCTGTGGGGTTCCCTCCCACCTCCCCAAGGCAGGGATGGAAGGGGAAGCCCTTCCCCTTCCACCCCGTGCGATCGGAAGAGAAATGCAAAAGCATCCGATCACGTGGAGGAGGCCGAGAGACTTCAAAGGGAAGGAAAGTTATTTCCTTCCCTTTGAAGTCTCTCTCAGCATTTTAGCAGCCGGATTGCAAGCAATCCGGCTGCTAAAACGCCCACTAGACACCAGGGATTTTTTTTTTAAATGAAATTGGCATGAGGGAGCGACCCCTTGGGCAAGGGTCGCTCCCAGGGGGGGGCATTTTTTTTAAAGACGTTTTCTGCCCCCTCCCCCCGGAGGCAGAAACCTCTAGGCACCAGGGGGGCATTTGTTTTTTTTTGTTGTCTTTGTTTTATATTTTTGAGGTGGGGAGAAACCCCTTAGGCAAGGGTCGCTTCCCTAGGGGGCAAATTATATTATGAGGCCGATCTGCCCCCAAGGGGAAAAGAAACCACTAGACACCAAGGAGTTTGGGTTTTTTTCCGCGAATTTCACGCAAGGGGTGCAACTCCTTAGGCAAGGGTCGTTCCCCTGGGGGCAAATTTATTTTAGGCCATTTCTGCCCTGCCTGGGGGCAGATCGGCCTATTGTTATTAGGTCGATCTGCCCCCAGGGGGGGCAGAAACCACTAGGCACCGGGGGATTTTTGTTGTTGTTGTTGTTTTATAGATGGGGAGTGACCCCTTAGGCAAGGGTCGCTCCCCTGGAGGGGCAAATTGTATTTAGGCCATTTCTGCCCCCTTTGGGGCAGATCGGACGATTTTAGGTCAATCTGCCCCGAAACCACTAGGCACGGGGATCTTTTTTTTTGCGCCATCCTCACGCAAGGGGAGCGACCCCATAGGCAAGGCTCGCTCCCCAGGGGGGTGGGGGTCAAATTTATTTTAGGCCATTTCTGCCCCGCCTGGGGGCATATCAGCCTATTGTTATTAGGCCGATCTGCCCCCGGGGGAGCAGAAACCTCTAGGCGCCAGGGCAAATTTTATTTTGTGTTTTTTTTTTTTATTTGTTTGTTTTTTTAGAGATGGGGAGCGACCCATTAGGCAAGGGTCGCTCCCCTGGGTGGAAAATTGTATTTTAGGCCGATTTTAGGTCAGTCTGCCCCCAAGGGGGGCAGAAACAAATAGGCACCGGGGATCTGTTTTTTGCGCCAATGTCACGCAGGGGGAGTGACCCCGTAGGCAAGGGTCGCTCCCCGGTGGGGTTGGAGGGGCAAATTTATTTTAGGCCATTTCTGCCCCCCCTGGCCGGCTGAGCTAGAGGCCAAAATCCACAGGTAGGCACTTTGGAAAAAAACACCTCTGTTTTCTGTGAAAAAATGTGATGTGTCCACGTTGTGTTTTGGGGCTTTTCCTTTCGTGGGCACTAGGCCTACCCACACAAGTGAGGTACCATTTTAAGGATGTACACAAACAACCCCTTGCTGAATTCAGAATGTTGTCTACTTTTCAGAAATGTTTAGCTTTCTGGGATCCAGCATTGGTTTCCCACCCATTTTGGTCACTAACTGACTGGAAGGAGGCGGAAAGCACAAAAAATAGTAAAAATGGGGTATGTCCCAATAAAATGTCAAAATTGTATTGAAAAATTGGGTTTTCCAATTCAAGTCTGCATGTTCCTGAAAGCTGAGAGGATGGTGATCTTGCCACCGCAAACCCTTTGTTGATGCCATTTTCAGGGGAAAAACCAAGAGCTGCCATCTGCAGCCTTTTTTTCCAATTTTTTTAAATAAAAAACATTTTCACTTTATTTTGGCTAATTTCTTGGTCTCCTTCAGGGGAACCCAGACTTTGTGGGTACCTCTAGAATCCCTAGGATGTTGGGAAAAAAGGACGCAAATTTGGCGTGGGTAGCTTATGTGAACAAAACTTTATGAGGGCCTAAGCGTGAACTGCCCCAAATAACCAAAAAAAGGCTCGGCACAGGAGGGGGAAAAGGCCTGGCAGTGAAGGGGTTAAAGTACGTGGACCACTGGGCCCACACTGCATGGGTGAGGCCCACACAAGATACCCGAACATGACGGAGAGAACACTGCAGGGGCATCAGATAGAAATAAAACAGGCACCTCAGGGGGAAGGGAAAGGGTGGGCACCTCAGTCGGTTGAGTGCACAACGCCAAATCCACGAGGGGGCCCCATGCCCACTGTTCAGTCCTGGGGAGTGCAAAGCCACAGTCTCACATGTCTCTACAGTGGGTGGTTTGCCCACTGTTCAATCCTGGGGAGTGCAAAGCCACAGTCTCTCAAGTCTCTACAGTGGGTGGTTTGCCACAGTCTCTCAAGTCTCTACAGTGGGTGGTTAGCCCACAGTTCAATCCTGGGGAGTGCAAAGCCACAGTCTCACAAATCTCTACAGTGGGTGGTTTGCCCACTGTTCAATCCTGGGGAGTACAAAGCCACAGTCTCACAAGTCTCTACAGTGGGTTGTTTGCCCACTGCTATATCCTGGGGAGTGCAAAGCCACAGTCTCTCAAGTGGATAACAGTCTCCACTGGTTCTGGAGGGGGTCTGGAGGGGGCTTGGTGCCCAGATGCTTCATCCTGCCAAGGACAGAGGTAGTGGATGTAAATCTCCACTGGTTCTGGAGGGGGCTTGGTGCCCAGAGTGCTTCATCCTCCTTGTGGTGGCCTCAGTAGCATCAGTGCTTTTGGCGCTCATGGGCCTGCGGTGATTGTGGCGGCGGTGTCTTTGGCAGCGGTGCTTGTGGCGGCGGTGTCCTTGGCAGCGGTGCTTGTGGCGGCGGTGTCCTTGGCAGCGGTGCTTGTGGCGGCGGTGTCCTTGGCAGCGGTGCTTGTGGCGGCGGTGTCTTTGGCAGCGGTGCTTGTGGTGGCGGTGTCCTTGGCAGCTGTGCTTGTGGTGGCGGTGTCCTTGGCAGCTGTGCTTGTGGCGGCGGTGTCCTTGGCAGCGCTTCAGCTGCTGGCGGTCCTGTCTTGGGCCAGCGGGGTTGCTGCTGGCGGTCGCTTTCTGGGTAGCGGGGCTGCTGCTGGGGGTCCTGTCTGGGCCAGCGGGGCTGCTGCTGGCGGTAGCCTCCTGGGCAGCGGGGCTGCTGCTGGCGGTCCTCTGTGGGCCAGCGGGGCTGCTGGCGGTCGCCTCCTGGGCAGCGGGGCTGATGCTGGCGGTCCTGTCTGGGCCAGCGGGGTTGCTGCTGGCGGTCCTGTCTGGGCCAGCGGGGCTGCTGCAAGCGGTCGCCTCCTGGGCAGCGGGGCTGATGGCGGTCTTCTCCGCCCTGCTGATCTTCCCAGACTTGCCGGGTTTCTTGTGCCCCTTCCCCACCTTGGAAGGTGTCGCAGCTGACTCCACACTCCCACCTGTACCCCTGGGAGCGGCTTTGGTGGCTGTTGTCTTCCCCCTCTCCCGCCGGGCACTGGCCAACTTTTGATGCTTGACAGGTGGGGGACTGTCCGTGCTGTGGCTCCTTGTCACACCGGCTGCCCTGCTGCCTGGTGCACTCCAGAATGTGGTGACTACTGGCACCACTGGTCCCGCCGATGTTGTGGCTGAGGTGCTAGGTTGGGACCTGGAGAGTCGGGCCCTAGGAGACTGACAGGGTGGGGAGGTGAGGGAAAGAGGTCAAGGATGGACAGAAAAAGTTTCTTAGGAACACTGGGACGGGGAGCTGGAGGGGGTTTGGGAGTGGAGTAAGAGGTTGCAGTTGTAGGAGGTGTACGTTTGGTGACTTTGGGTGAAGGTACATGCGCTGGAGGCTGTCGTGAGATGGATGGCTGTTGGGTGGGTGTGTGCCTGCATTCGTGTACCTTGGGAGGTGGCGCCACAGACACATTGGGAAAGGACACAGGGGATGTGTGAATGGTAGTGGGGGTGGTGACTGCACATGAGCGGGGTGTGGTGGTGGGTGTGCTGGTGATGGAAGTAGTGGCTGTAGATGTAGTGCATGCAGGTGTGAGTGGAGACGAGACTGGGAGGGAGGAGGGAGACGAGGAGGAGGGGGACACAGTGGAGGCAGTGGATGTTGCTATGTCTGCATGTGTGTGATGCTTGCGTGAGTGCCTGTGGGATGTGTGGTGCTTATGTTTGCCTGAGCTTCCTTTGTGTGTTGAGGTGTGTGCATGCTGGTCTGATGGTGTGCTTGGGGTAGGCTGAGGTACAGGGGATTGGGTCTGGGTGGAGGAAGTTGGAGGGGGGAGGCTAGAGACAGGGACAATGGCTGCCATCAGTGCTGAGGCCAGAGTCTGAAAAGCTCGCTGAAGGGCTGCCTGTCCAGAATGAATGCCCTCCAGGAATGCATTGGTTTGTTGCAACTGTTTCTCTACACCCTGGATGGCATTCAAAATGGTAGACTGCCCAACAGTGAGGGAACTGAAGAGGTCAATGGCCTCCTCACTGAGGGAAGCAGGGGTGACTGGGGCAGGGGCTGAGGTGCTTGGGGCGAAGGAGATGCCCACCCTCCCGGTTGAGCAGGCACAGGGCAAAGGCTGAGGGGCTGCTGGGAGGGCGGTGCTGGAGGGGGGGCAGTGCTGTAGATGCGGGGGCCGCCACCACAAGGGAGCTCCCACCAGAGGACGGGTCCGTATCACTGGTGTCAGCTCCTGTCCCCGCCGTGGAGCTCCCCTCGCCCTCTGTCCCACTGGTGAAATCAGACTCCGTAGTGTCGCCCTCAGGGCCATGTGGGATGCAGATCCCTCCTGCTCCGGTGCCACTGCTCCTCTGCGTGATAATGCTAATGCACACATGTACAGGGAGACAGAAGAAAGACATGTTGAGTGCATGCATTACCGCTACCGTTGGCGGACACAACAGACACAGAAGCCCCCTGCACTACGCCGCGCACTTGGGGTCCACTATTCAATCCCTGGGACATGGCCTACAAGGCTATGGCCGATATCTGCACACATGGATGTCACAGGAGCCTGACTAGGTGTAGTTGGCACTGTACCCAAGTGGGGTGGGGTGCCACAGGGTCTGCCTGAAAAAGGGGACTTAACTAGCACACTCGCCCTGGCCTAGGGAAACACATAGCCCACCTCCCCAACCCAGAAACCTCCACTGTGTGCTGAATCAGCAGAATGAGAGTGTACACCCCCTTGTTGCTGCTGTGATGCCCTCAAGCGCCCATCCAACTCCGGGTACGCCACCACCAGGATCCTGAACATCAGGGGGGTCATGGTGCAATGGGCACCCCTCCCAAGTTGGGAGGCCATCCCCAGCTGGGCCTCCGCCGTCTTCTTGCTCCAGCGGCGAATGTCCTCCCATCTTTTCTGGCAGTGGGTGCTCCGTCTGTGATAGACCCCCAGGGTCCGGAAGTCCTTGGCAATGGCACGCCGAATATCTTTCTTCTGGTGGGCGCTGACCTACATGAATTGTACAGGGGTAAAAGAGAAGTTATTACCAACTGCACCGTCACAGTCATTGGCCTGCATCGCTATCCTTGCCATGTGGCACATGCACTCACCGTCGTTTCATGCATGCATCATTCTCCCCCCCTATCTTTCATCCACACCACTCCACACAGGCATTGCCCATACAGCATGCTCCCAGTGTACTTACCTGTTTGTCTGGAGGACCATAGAGTAGCGTGTACTGGGGGAAGACCTCATCCACGAGTTTCTCCAACTCCTCCATGCTGAAGGCAGGGGCCTTACCCCAGACGCCCGAGCCATTGTCTCTTCCAGACTGAGGTCACAGCAGCACTTGCAGTGTAGGTCCTTTCCTGTCGAAGATCAGGTATCGAGTGATTGAACAGATAGAAAATGGCGGTCATGTCCGCGGCGGTGCGTACCGTCACCGCCGGCGTACATCGTCATTGGCTGCTGGGACCCATAGGGTCCAATGTTAACCAATGCAGAATTGCGCCGCGGTCTTTGACCGCCTTCCGCGATGGTGTACAACGCCAGCGCAGTTACCTCACATCCCATTTTCCCACTTTACAGGTCAGGTATCCGCCATTATAGGGCCCACATGGCTTTATTTTTAACTGCGTCACACATACCTAGGCCTTGCCTCAACACTCATACAGGCAAAATTCGGGTTATGAATGGTTTTCTGAGTAAGCTGTGTTTACGTACCTCTGAGTTGGTTGACTCTGTGCTCGCTGTTGTCCTTCATAGGCACCGTCTGCTGGGACATGTGAGGAGATGGCGGCATCCTCCGGTGTATAGACCGCTGGTGGACTTGTCGACAATGGAGGAAAGACATGTAATCATCACCTACAGGCTTGATCGTGTCACAATCCTGGAATTGTGTGCCCAGTTGGAGCCAGACCTGATGTCAGCTATCCGCCAAGCCACAGGAATCCCCCCTCAAGTACAGGTGCTGTTGGTACTCCATTACCTTGCAAGTGGGTCTTTTCAAACTACAGTGGCCATAGCATCAGGGATGTCCCAGCATATGTTTTCCAACGTGTTGTCCAGAGTGTTGTCTGCCCTGCTGAAACACATGCGGAGCTACATCGTTTTCCCTCAGGTGGAGGATTTGCCTACAGTGAAAGGTGACTTCTATGCCCTGGGACATATCCCCAACATCATAGGTGCCATTGATGGGACACATGTGGCCTTGGTCCCCCCTGCAGGAGTGAACAGGTGTACAGAAACCAGAAGAGTTACCATTCGATGAATGTGCAGTTGGTGTGTTTGGCAGACCAGTACATCTCCCATGTTAATGCCAAATTCCCTGACTTAGTGCATGACGCTTACATCCTGCGGAATAGCAGCATCCCTTATGTGATGGGGCAGCTCCAGAGGCACCGTGTGTGTCTATTAGGTGAGCACCTGGAACCAAATCAGTGGGAATAGTTGTCTGGGTCTGGGGATATCCCTACAGGTTAGTGTGTGTCTAACTGTTGTCCCTCGCCATTTGCAGGTGACTCTGGCTACCCCAACCTCTCATGCCTACTGACCCCAGTGAGGAATCCCAGGACAAGCACAGAGGAACGCTACAATGAGGCCCATGGGCGAACTAGGAGGATTATAGAGCGGACCTTTGGCCTCCTGAAGGCCAGGTTCCGGTGCCTCCATATGGCAGGTGGTTCACTATTCTACTCACCAAAGAAGGTGTGCCAGATCATCATGGCCTGCTGTATGCTTCACAACTTAGCTTTGCGACAACAGGTGCCTTTTCTGCAGGAGGATGGTCCAGATGGAGGTGTTGTGGCAGCTGTGGAGCCTGTGGAGCCTGTGGACAGCGAAGACAAGGAAGCAGAAGAATAGGACATCGACAACAGGAACTCTGTGATCCTGCAATACTTCCAGTGAGAAACAGGTAAGAATACAAACCTGCCTACTACATGTACTTTAACACTACTACCTCTCTACTGTCTGTCCTTTTCACCCAGTGTATGGTCACTGAGTTGTCACTTTCCCTTACGATTTCACAGATGTGGGTCCCACTGTGTGACATCTGCTTTGTTTCCTCATGGACTAGAGCTGTGTGACATAGGTATGTTGGCATTTCAATTGAAAGAGCATTTTGTAACTGTAATTGCTAATACACTATTTCAAAATCACAGACAGACTCCAGATTGTTTTGTGCTTTAAGGGTGTTTATTTAAGTGCTCAATATTGGAGGGGGTTGTAAAATGGTGAGGGGTGATGGCGGAGGAATGTCCATGGCAGAGTCCAGTCTATTAGTCTCACAGGTTCATTGTCCAAAAGGGCATAGGAAGTGGAGCTGGGGCAGTTTGAGGATGGACAGGGTGACAAGGTGGGACAAAAGGATGACATTCAGGGCGGTCTCATTTCTTGGCGGGGGTCTTTGCATTGTTCTCTGTCTTTGTCCTGGATCTCAAGGACCATTTGCGGGGTGGTTCTCCCTCTACAGAGGGTGGGGTGCTGGTGTGGTGGTCCTGTGGCGGTGCCTCCTGTCCACTAGTGCCAGTGGAGGTGGTGGGCAGTTCATCGTCCAGGCTAGTGTCAGGGGCCCCTTGTTGTGCCACAGTGTCCCTCCTGGTGTTGTGGACTTCCTTCAGCTCCCCTACGATGGTGCCCAGGGTGGAATTGATTTATCTGAGTTCCTCTCTTAAGCCCAAATACTGTTCCTCCTGCAGCCACTGGGTCTCCTGAAACTGGGCTAGTACCGTTGCCATCGTCCACTGGGAATGATGGTACGTTCCCATGATGTTGAAGAGGGCATCGTGGAGAGTGGGTTCCCTGGGCCTGTCCTCCCCCTGTCGCACAGCAGCCCTCCCAGTTCCCCTGTTTCCCTGGGCCTCTGTCCCCTGAACGGTGTTCCGACTGCCACTGCCCCCAGGTCCCTGTTGTTGTTGGGGTGGTGGGTTAGCCTGGGTTCCCTGTAGTGGTGGACACACTGCTGATTGACGTGTCCTGGGGACAGAGGTATGGGCCCGCTGGGTGGGTGCTGTGCTGGTGTTTCCAGAGCGGGCAAGCTCTGTAGTGGCCTGTCCCAGTGTGAGAGGAACCGACTGTCCTGAGGTCCCAGATGGGCCGGGCTGGTTGTCTAGATCCAGTTGGACAGAGCTGCTGTCATCACTCATCACTATGGGCCTCTTCTGTTGGTGGTGTGGACATGTGTGGACCCTCCTGTGCGGTGAAATTGGGTAGGGGTCCTGCAGGGGTGTAAAAGCTAGATTATTGCATCTGGGTGTACCATGGTGTGCAATGGGTGGGTGACCGTGTACCCAAGTTCTTGCATTCCTGTGTGGGACCTTGTGTGATGATGGTTTAGGGGGGTGTATGGGTATGTGCAGTGGCCATGCATTGGTGATGGGTGTCCATGCTTTGTTGTTGCATGCTGGGCTTGGTGTTGGGATGTGTGGTTTGTGATATTGGGACATTTGTGAGGAGTAGGAGTGATGGGGTGAGGGCGAGGGTGGGGGTATGTGATGGCATGCAGGTAGGGTGGGGGGATATAATAGTTAAGGTTTGACTTACCAGAGTCCATTCCTCCAGCTACTCCTTCGAGGCCCCCAGGATGCAGAATAGCCAAGACGAGGTTCTTGCTCCTCCCATGTTGTTAGTTGTGGGGGAGGAAGTGGGGGTCCGCTGCCAGTCTGCAGAACCGCAAGGTGGTGTCTTGAGACCATGGAACGCACCTTGCCCCGTAGGTCGTTCCACCTCTTCCTGATGTCATCCCTATTTCTTGGGGGCTCTCCCACTGCGTTGACCCTGTCCACTATTCTTTGCCATAGCTCCATCTTCCTAGCTATAGAAGTGTGCTGCACCTGTGATCCGAATAGCTGTGGCTCTACCCAGATGATTTCCTCCACATGACCCAGAGCTCCTCCTCAGAGAACCTGGGGTGTCTTTGCCTTGCCATGGGGTGGTGTGGGTGATGTGTGGGGTGGTGTGTGTTGTGATATGTGGGGTGATATTTAGTGGTGTGTTGTGTGAGGTGCGTGGATGTTATGTGGGTGATGGTATTGTGGGTCTGTGGATGTTTGGTTGTAGATTGTAGTGTCTCTCTCTGGCCTTGTGTCGCAATTGTGGTCGTAGGGGTTTGTGGGTGATGTGGGTGTGTGTTTTATATTGTATTGGGTGTGTGGGAGTGGTGTGTGTATGTGTATCAGGTGTGTGTATTTTGAATTGTCCAATGTGGTTGTGTTTTGTAAATGTGTGTGTATTTTGAGCGCGGCGGTGTGTCCCGCCAATGGTATACCGCGGTTGAAAGACTGCTGCGTGTATTGGTGGGTCGTGATAGTGTGGGCGTATTTCTGTTGGCGTGATGGTGGAGGTTTTGTTATCGCCAGCTTATCACTGACCTTTGGTGTGGCGGACTTGTGTGGGTGTCTCAATTTTGGCGGATTCCGAGCTGTGGGTCATAATGACCGCTGTGGAATTCCGCTGCCGCGGCGGAGTGTTGGTGCTCTTCTGCACGGTGGTAAATGGCTTTTACCGCCAATGTTGTAATGAAGGCCAAAGTCTTGTGATTTAACATGAGCACTACATTTCACCACGGCTATTTCAAGAGGTAACTGAATCATGTGTAACAAATCCTTAATTTTCTTGCCATTTTTCACTGGTGAACCAGAAGAGGTTAGGAAACCCCTCTGTGACCACAGTTGGCCAAAATCATGTACAATTCCAAATCCGTACCTGCTGTCAGTATAGATGGTGACTTTCAGGTTCTCAGCTGCGTGGCATGCCCTAGTAAGAGCAATTAATTCAGCCACTTGAGCAGAGAATACTCTTTGGAGCCATGATGTTTCTAGGATACCAGTGATTGTACATACGGCATACCCAGCTCTCAGTACTCCTACTGAGTCTCTCAGGCATGAACCATCAACGAAGATAATGTAATCATTTTCTTCTAACTGGGTATCTTTAATATCGGGTCTCGGTTTGGTGCACAGATCTGTTACCTCAAGACAATCATGTTTCACCTCCTCAGCATCATCAATGTTTGCATTTTCAGTAGGAAGCAAAGTTGCCGGGTTCAACACTGTGCATCTTTTTAAGGATATGTTCGGTGACCCCAGTATAATTGTTTCATACTTAGTTAGGCGTGCATTTGTCATATGCTGAGTCTTTGTTCGGGTCAACAGGATTTCAACTGAATGTGGGACCATTATTGTTAAAGGATGTCCCATCACTATACCTTCACACTGAGTGAGGCTTTGACCAACTGCTGCAACTGCACGCAAACAACCCGGTAAGGCTGCTGCGACTGGGTCCAAAGTAGCTGAAAAATATGCTACTGGGCGGTTTGCACCTCCATTTACCTGTGTCAGGACAGACAAAGAACAAGCATCACGTTCATGACAAAACAATACAAAAGGCTTTGTGTAATCTCACCAAAGGTTTAGAGATAATCGAGAAGTTGGGAATCCACTGCCGACAGTAGCCCACCATTCCCAAAAACATCCTCACTTCTCTCTTGGTTGTCCGAGGATTAATCTGCAATATGGCTGTCACCCTTTCTTTGGATATTTTCCTTGTCCCCTTTTCAATCAAGTGACCTAAGTACTTCACCTCTTTATGACAGTACTGCAGCTTCTTTGCGGACACTTTGGGGGTCATTACGACCCTGGCGGCCGGCGGTAACACCGCCAACAGGCTGGCAGTGTTCCGCCAGCAATTATGACCGTGGCCCAATAGCCACAGCTATATTGCCGGCCCCTCCAACATACTGCCAGGCTTCTGCCTGGCGGTCATAATCCCCAGGGCAGCGGTGCAAGCACTGCTGCCCTGGGGATTATGAGTCCCCGACCGCCAGCCTGTCCGTGGTAGTAAACACTGCCATGGAACGGCTGGCGGTAAGGGGACTTGGGGTGCCTCTGGGGGCCCCTGCACTGCCCATGCACTTGGCATGGGCAGTGCAAGGGCCCCCAGGCATAGCCCCATCGCGCATTTCACTGCCCGAATTTCTGGCAGTGAAATGCGCAACGGGTGCTACTGCACCCGCTGCACATCAGCATTGCCGCCGGCTCTATTACGAGCCGGCAGCAATGTTGATGTGACTTTTACCGTCCACTGGCACAGTGGAAAAGTCATAATAGGGAGCCAGGAATACCGCCGGCAATGGCGGTATTCTGGCTCCCGCAGCCTCGGCGGTCTTTTTGCAAGACCGCTGAGGTTGTAATGAGGCCCTTTATGTCCGTTCTTTCCCAAGTGATTCAGTAAGGCAATAGTATTGTACCTGCAGTCATCTTTTGTTTTGGACGCAATCAACAAATCATCAATGTACTGTACTAGAGTCGAACTAAAAGGCAATTCTAATGATTCCAAGTCCTTCTTCAATATCTGATTGCAGATGGAGGGTGATTCAGAAAACCCTTGAGGAGTTCTACACCAACTGTAAACCTTGTCCAAGAATTTGAAACAGAAAAGAAATTGGCTATCCTCATGAAGAGGCACCAAAAAGAATGCTTGAGGCAGGTCCACGACTGTGAACCATTCTGCATCACACGGAACCTGAAACATAATCACGGCTGGATTTGGCACTATGGGGCAACATTTTCCCACAATCTCATTAATTTTTCTCAAGTCTTGAACAATTCGAACTTTCCCACAAGGCTTTTTCAGACCCATTATTGGTGAATTACACGGGCTGCTCATCACTTATTTTAGAACTCCTTGCTTTACAAAGTCTGCAATTATCTGCGTCACCTGTATGAGAACATCTTGTGCCATGTGGTACTGCGGTACCTGGGGAAACACTGCATTCGGCATTACCTCTACTTTGACTGGTTCTACTCCTTTTATTAGTCCCACTTCTTTTCCTGTCAGGTCCCACACTTTTTCTGTCACTGTTCTCTGTAATTCGGCTGGTAAGTCAGTCACTGTGAACATCGGGAATCAGGTTATCAAAGGGTACTGCTCATTTGTGATCTCCGTCTCTGGCTCTGAGATCTGACCATCGTCTCCTTCATCATCACTGTTTGTCTGCACCTCAATCCCTTAATTGGAACAGGTAATTGAACACCTCGTTTTACACAGTAAGTCTCTTCCCAGTAGGGATACGGGACTCGAGTCACAGACTACAAATCTATGTAATCCCTGGAAGGTACTAATCTCAACTTGGACCGGATCTGTAATTGAATTTGTCAGGAACTGATTTGCTACTCCTACAACCCTTGTGGTACGCCCCGAAAGTGGCAATTTCGGAACCTCTGCACTTCTGACTGTAGAGCGTGTAGCTCCTGTATCAACTAGGAACGAAACCTTATGGCCCATCACCTTTCCCTCTACATAAGGTCCCCTCTGATTTACTTCTAGGGATGCTGCAAGCCTGCACTCCTTACTATCTGAACAATCATCCAACCATTCATCGTTTATTCCATCCTCACCACGCAATGGGAACTGCTGTACTGTATTACATTGTTTGACCTGTGACCTGTTGAGGAAGCATCACCTGTTGCTGTCCCATTGGAGCCATTGGTATCTGCATTTGCTGTCTAGGTACCATGGGAATCTGCTGCTGTACCTGCTGCATCTGTGCTGGTTGAACACATGGCATTTGCATTTGTTGCATTGGGTTGAAGACCCTGCATCTGCACCCTATTATTCTGGAAGTTCGGATTTTGACCCCTTACTTTTGGACTCCTCACATTTTGAAATGTACCAACATCATTGCTTTGTTGAACAGCACCATCCTGTAGCACCATTAGGCACTCCCGCTTCCAGTGCCCCACGTCCACGCATGCGTGACATGGTGACATCTTTTTCATCCTCTGCACATCATTTTGAACCACAACGGTATTCATATCTGGACCACGGTTCACAAAACCTCCTCGACCTCGTCCTCTCGGTTGTGCCTGAAACATCCCCTTTCCCTGCGGTTGCTGCTGTACCATCTGCTGTATTCCATTTCCTTGCATCCCTGCCTGAGCTGCCTTAATTTGCATCACCATCACCTTTTCTTTCAGCTTTCTCTGCTTCAATTCAATCTCATCACTGCAGTATTTTGCATACTGTAACACCTCATCAATTGGCTTCACTTGCCAACAGATCAAATGATTCTTAATCATCTGGCTAATCTCTGGTCCCAGCCCTTCAACAAACCTGAACACAAGGTGATTCAGGTCTTTTGGTTCTATGACCTCAGTGCCACTGTAGTGTTTGAATGCCTTCAGCAACCTTTCATAGTAAGCATGTATCGACTCTTTGCCCTCCTGTGACGTTCAATCAATTATCTGCCAATCAGTCACTTTCGGCGACACCTTCTGCTTCAAAAACTCAATCACTTTATGATAATACCTCATCACTTCAGAAGACGGTGCTCCAGTAACCTTGTCCCTTGCTGGTTCCTCTGTCAGCCAATCCACACCCCTCTTGCACTCAAGCCATAAGTCAGCTGGAACTATGATCTCAAACAGGGTATTCAAGTCTTCCCAAAGAAACTTCGCAAGCATCACAAACCTGTCCGTCTGCTGGTACCACTCTATCGGCTTCTCCCTCAACCTGGGATAATCATTTGTGAATGACAGAATGTCACCCCTGGACCATGGTAAAAGGACTAAAACTCCTCCAGCTGTTTCTCTCATTGCTAACATCTTTATTGTCCCTGTATCTGGTGCAGCTTTCGCCTGCTTTGGTTCTGGGCATTCACCTTTCTCTTTATCTCTCTTCTTTGCCCATCTGCCTTCCCACTTCTCTAATGCTCCCCAAATTTGAGCACTCTGCAGTATCTCTTTAAGATGTGCCTTCATTCTGGTAGATCTCATATGATCGAAATCTTTAGGCTCAAAGTATAACCTATAGCTCCTTTTCAAATGCTTAGTATTTTCTATGTCTATGCCATACTTGTCCGCTAGGTTTGCCAACCTCTGATGCACCCTGCTCACTTCTTTGGTTATTTTGGGGCACAGATACCTCAATTCTGCTTCTGTGTATGACTCTGATCTGTTCACCCCCATCGTTCCTTCTACTAGTTCTGTGGCTTCTACGCCCAGTCTCACAAAATTCAGATATTCTTCTCTTTCTGACCTCTCTGCGGTTACTGTAGTAGTCTGCGGAGTGTTGAGCTTGTCTAACCACTCGTTCAATTGTTGCGCTGTTAAGCCTTGCAACGAAACATTTCCAGACTGTAAAATTGGTGTCTGTGTCGTATTTGTACTCATTACCTGTGGGGTTAGTGTTCCCAACTCTGCTTGTCTCATTGTCTCCAAAGGAACCCCAATCGGACTAAAGTCTAACAGGGACCTAGACCCTTTGGCTGCCTGTCCTCCCTGTGTCATTCCCTGCAAGCTTCCGGTAGACCCTCCTCTTATGGCCTCTTGGGTCATTACTCCCTGATCACATACACCAGGCTTAGCTTGCGCATACAGCGGACCAACAGTAATTGGCAATAATATAGCAGCTGGTGACTGTCCAATTCCCAAACCCCTTGGAGCATTAACTCCCACGGCTTCACTCATCATGGGTGCTGTAGCTACTGACTGCAGTCCTGCAACAGAAGTGTAACTCGGAACCACCTGTTGCTGCAGCAGCAATTGTGGAGTTAGCTCAATCTGCACTAACTTTGATCTTGTGTATACTGGATCAGGCGGCACCATCAAACTCGTAGTAGTCTCTAATACTGGGACATCAGGATAAAGCCTCTGAATTTGTGGTGGCTGTAACTGTATCTGCCTGTCTGGCACAGTGGGTACACTGACACCATTCTATATCAAAACTATATCACTTGTCTGCACTGTATTCGTGATTCCCTTATTCTGTGCCGGATCTTCAGAACCCGCATTAATACTCTGTCCGTTATCATTTATGGCATATGGTGGCAGGCGGTCATGTGACAACTGATTAAGAAACTCTTCATTGTCTGAATCATCTGCATCTGCCCAAGACCTCTGAGTCTCCTTTGGCTTACTAGAGCCCTTGTCTGTCTTACAAGTGGCTTTCTTTCCCTGTGCCTCATCTTCTTGAGTTATTGACGGAAACATCTTAATTCCGTCAACTATTCCCCTTCTCCACATCTTGGTCTCACTATCCCATTTAGCTTCCGCTAGAGTCTTTTCTGCTCTTTTCATTCCCAGACTGATAATGCCTCATACTGAGCTGGTCTCGGGCGGTTTTTGCTCACTTAGCACCTTCGCAGATTTTCCAAAATCCTTATATTAAACGTTCCGTACTTCAGAAACGCTAAACATCCCTCCTTCTCTGTCAGTTTGCACCACTGCTTTAGACAAAGACATGGCGCGACTCCCTTCTCCTCCATTATGATATAAGCCGGAGTATCCTCTGGTGGTGTAGGCTCCCCCACACTCGCTGTAATGTATGTATCTCCCCTCAAAGCACACTTTAGAGCCTTGAAAAACTTAATTTTTGCGTCTTTTATTTTGTTTAGAATCTAATCAGGAAGTGACTTTAATTCCCAGAACACTCTTCGCCTCCCTTCTCAACCAATTGCCTCTCACGGACGGCTGCCTATCCGTGTGCGACCCCTCTCAGCAACTGACCTATCCCAGCATGGCTCAGATGACGTCACACCCACACACTGCGGCTGACAAAGTCTTGGGGCTTGTCCTCCTCACACAAAAACTAATGCAATATATTGCGAGCACCTTTAACAAAAAAAAACAAATTTGCCGGTTTACTACAGGAAGGGTAACACAATCGCTTCAGAACTTTACAAAGATTTCACTTGAAGCCTCGGCCGCTACTCTCTCCTTCTCAGCTCCCGCACTCGCAAGCAGAATTCGACACGCAAATCCTACTCTCGACTTGTCAGTGGTTTGTTCTAGTGCACTTTAGAACTTGCCAAATCTCCATCGAAGGTTTCACTCACACAATTTGACTCAAACTCGACTTGTCAATCACACCCGATTGACCTATTAAACTGCACAAATTATAACATAAACCAAGTGTCTCATACACTTATCAATATACTCCAGAGTCTAACACCACGCCGGGTCCGTACATCACCAACACCCACGTGGTTAATTTTTTAGCACAAATCGATACACTCACATGAAGTTCGCCGACTTCCCTACTCTCATACTGCGGAGTACGCCCACTCCTACTAAAACAACATTACCTGGCCTAAATTCATACAAACTTCACAAATCACCTGCAATATGCAAAAGCTGAGCAAGAGTAAATTCTATTTCACACATACTAGAACGCCGAGAACATATCCAACTCACTTAGGCAAGCTCCGAGATGCCGGGAAAGTCATGGGGAATTTAGAAACACATCATACCTCGAATTTGCATTATTTCGAAAAACACTTTTAAACAATGGTCCCTCGTCCTAGGGCCCCAAAGGCCTAAACCGTCGCTCTGCTACCAGAACTGATAACGTGTCCCAATCTAGCTAATTTATTCACTCTGGGACTCGTTTTAGGCCAATGAATCTTTTGACCCTGATTGAAGACACCTTAGGACGAGATAACTGATCAATATGTCAATCAATAAGTCAATAACGTTATCAATCAGACTCAGAAACCACCATGACCTTTCAGTCATGAATAACCACACCAGTTTAGTATGATTTTGTGATGTTTATTCCCTATTGATTACAATTCTACTAGAAAGTTTATTAGTCTCAAAACCATGAAACACATCAGCATTGTCATAATATGGCAACTCAAATAAGATTTTATCAAAGCAAAGATCACAAACATTAGAACTTAGCATGACGTCAACATAGATTAACCTTAGCAGAGTATCATTAGAGCATTATTCAACAAAGCATTGATCCAGTCATTTGTCTATTTGCGTCCGTTTTAGTGAACCCCTTAACTAACCACGAATTAGCATTGGCATGTTGGGCTTCATGCAAAACAATTTAGAAACACGAATTTGGAAACCATCTATCTATGGTCTCTGTCAAAAGAAGCAGTTGGTACCTAGAAAGGAAAGGCAAACAGACAATTACAATTTCATCATCAATAGTTACCCTCCATAATGGTTCAGCATACAGAGTCAGTCTTCGTCCTCAGGACATCAGTTGATTCGCCATCAGCCAGGGAATTCAGCAAGACGGGGTAAGTAGGGACACTTCCCTCATATGGAGGAGAAGTATAAGACGGGCAAGATAAGGGCGAGGATGGTTTGAAGAACCAAACAGCAAAGTCTCTAGGTAGAGTGACAAAGTGTCTGGGTCATAGCAAAAGTTTGCAATAGCATCTCCTAATGGCTCCTTGTGTCAAAGGTTTTTATCCCTTTTCTGTTGTACAGTCCCCTAATTTCTAATTGGTTAGGGTTGGCACCCCACTATCTCCATCCAATGGGTTTTCACTGGTACTATCAAAATTTGTCACACCATAACAGTTCTCACGTAGTTTATTGGTTCTTGTGATTGACGTCTCCAGCGGGTAGAATGTCCCGTATGATTTCATACTCTTGTGGTCCTCTCGCATCTTCAGTCAGTAGGTCCATTGTCTGTACCGGTTTAGGAGACCTTGTACCTGTAACCAGTCTACACTGTTGCATTCAGCAAAAATGTATCCTTGAGCAAGTCGAATTTCGTGAGAACGGATCTACTACGGTTACACTCATCTTGTAGCTTTGGAAAAGTACGAGTACATGTCCTTCAGCAAGTCAGCACACTGCACGTTAGAAAAACACATTTAATATGAAACCGGGCAGCTAGGCCTCGACTCATGCTAACTAAGGCCTATTGATTTTATTAACAAAACTTTAACATATAACTCTTAATGTTAGTGTAAAACCATACATTAAACGTATCATTATTTCATTATTAGTCAGCTTCATTAATAGTATAAATTGGTGCCACTCCCCGTGGGCATATTTCAAGCGCGTGTTTAGCAATAACACATTCATACATTTTCTATGCGGCATTATTATGCATTAGTTCATAAACATTTCATGTTAATTTTGAGTATAAGAGCTATGCTCCCTCAGGAGTATGCTCCATTCCCTCTAGCAAAGACTCCATTTAACAAGAGGACATGAGAGGGAATCAATGAGTCCTTTTCCAGGACTTAGTACCCCATTATTACAGCTCGTGATTCCAATTTCATTGCCCTCTAATTACCCACCTGTTATATCTTATGTTTAATCTCTCCTGACACACCTATATGCTTTGACATCCACATCAGATAATACACGGTTGAAACTCATCCATTACAGCATATGATTGACTCCCTAGGAGACAACACCGATTTAGCTTTCTGCATAGCCCATTACAATTAGGTATGATTCTGAGCATAGATAACATTGACATGGTTCGACCTGATCAACATGATGCATGCACATAGTTATAGTCAACCTTAATTCGTTTTTTATCATGGGCATGTGTTGTTGAAAATTGATATAGATATATATATATATATATATATATATATATATATATATATTTTTTTTTTTTTTAAGATTTGCAACAGTCCGAAGGCTAGCGAAATCCTAAAAAGTCCTTCCCTTACCTTGGGAGATTAAGATTTTGTTTGCTTGCTAATGCCACATCACTGTTTCTTTTAAGGAGTTTGTAAGGAAATGCCTCATTGGCATGGTCACCCCCTAACTTTTTGCCTTTGCTGATGCTAAGTTTTGATTGAAAGTGTGCTGTGACTCTGCTAACCAGTCCCCCGCACCAGTGTTCTTTCCCTAAACTGTATCTTTGTCTCCACAATTGGCACAACCCTGGCATTCAGATAAGTCCCTTGTAACTGGTACCCCTGGTACCAAGGCCTCTGATGCCAGGGAAGGTCTCTAAGGGCTGCAGCATGTCTTATGCCACGCTGGGGACCCCTCACTCAGCACATGCACATTGCCTCACAGCTTGGGTGTGCTGGTGGAGAGAAAAAGACTAAGTCGACATGGTACTCCCCTCAGAGTGCCATGCCAACCTCACACTGCCTGTGGCATAGGTAAGTCACCCCTCTAGCAGGCCTTACAGACCTAAGGCAGGGTGCACTATACTACAGGTGAGGGGATATGTACATGAGCACTATGCCCCTACAGTGTCTAAGCAAAACCTTAGACATTGTAAGTGCAGGGTAGCCATAAGAGTTATATGGTCTAGAAGTTTGTCAAAAACAAACTCTACAGTTCCATAATGGCTACACTGAAAACTGGGAAGTTTGGTATCAAACGTCTCAGCACAATAAATGCACACTGATGCCAGTGTGCAATTTATTGTAACATACACCCACAAGGACATCTTAGAGATGCACCCTGAATACCAATCCGACTTCTAGGGTAGGCTGACCAGTTTTGCCAGCCTGCCACACACCAGACATGTTGCTGGCCACATGGGGAGAGTGCCTTTGTCACTCTGTGGCCAGGAACAAAGCCCGTACTGGGTGGAGGTGCTTCTCACCTCCCCCTGCAGGAACTGTAACACCTGGCGGTGAGCATCAAAGGCTCACCCCTTTTGTTACAGCGCCCCAGGGCATCCCAGCTAGTGGAGATGCCTGCCCCTCCAGCCACTACCCCCACTTTTGGCGGCAAGGCTGGAGGAGATAATGAGAAAAACAAGGAGGAGTCAACCCCCAGTCAGGACAGCCCCTAAGGTGTCCTGAGCTGAGTTGACCCCTGCCTTGAGAAATCCTCCATCTTGAGTTTGGAGAATTCCTCCAATGGGATTAGGGATGTGCCCCCTACCCACAGGGAAGAGGCACAAAGGGGGTGTAGCCACCCTCAGGGACAGTAGCCATTGGCTACTGCCCTCCCAGACCTAAACACACCCCTAAAATTCAGTATTTAGGGGCACCCCAGAACCTAGGAAACTAGATTCCTGCAACTTGAAGAAACAAGAAGGACTGCTGACCTACAAGCCTGCAGAGAAGGAGGAAGACGACAACTGCTTTGGCCCCAGGCCTACCGGCCTGTCTCCAACTTCGAAAACCTGAAACCAGCGATGCATCCGACAGGTACCAGCGACCTCTGAAGCCTCAGAGGATTGCCCTGGACTAAAAGACCAAGACACTACCGTGAGCAGCAGCCCTGCTCAAAACTAGCTACTTCTTTGCAACAAAGAAGCAACTTCTAAAGACTGCACGTTTCCCGCCAGAAGCGTGAGACTTCTCACTCTGCACCGGCGCCCCGGTTCGAGATTCAGAGAACCAACACCTCAGGGAGGACTCACGGCAACTGCGAGCCTGTGAGTAACCAGAGATAACCCCCCCTGAATCCCCGCAGCGACGCCTGCAGAGAGAATCCAGAGGCCCCCCTGACCGTGACTGCCTGTAACAAGGAACCCGACGCCTGGAACCAGCACTTCACCTGCAGCCCCCAGGACCTGAAGGAACCGAACCTCAGCGCAGAAGTGACCCCCAGGCAACCCTCTGCCTAGCCCAGGAGGTGGCTGTCCCGAGAAGCCCCCCCCGTGCCTGCCTGCACCGCTAGAGTGACCCCCGGGTCCCTCCATTGTTTTCTTCGTGAAACCTACGCCTGCTTTGCACACTGCACCCGGCTGCCCCTGTGCCGCTGAGGGCGTGTTTTGTGTGCCTACTTGTGTCCCCCCCAGTGCTCTACAAAACCCCACTGGTCTGCCCCCTGAGGACCCAGGTACTTACCTGCTGGCAGACTGGAACCGGAGCACCCCTGTTCTCCATAGGCGCCTATGTGTTTTGGGCACCTCTTTGACCTCTGCACCTGACCGGCCCTGAGTTACTGGTGTGGTAACTTTGGGGTTGCCTCGAACCCCCAAAGGTGGGCTGCCTATGCCCCAGAACTGAGACTTGTAAGTGTTTTACTTCCCTCCTAATCTAACCTTTACTTACCTCCCCCAGGAACTGTTGTTTTTTTGCACTGTGTCCACTTTGAAAATAGCTTATTGTCATTTTTACAAAGACTGTATATGATATTGCTTTTATTCAAAGTTCCTAAAGTACCTAAATGAAGTACCTTGCATTTAAAGTGTTTAATGCAAATCTTGAACCTGTGGTTCTTAAAATAAACTAAGAAAATATATTTTTCTATATAAAAACCTATTGTCCTGGAGTAAGTCTTTGAGTGTGTGTTCCTCATTTATTGCCTGTGTGTGTACAACAAATGATTAACACTACCCTCTGATAAGCCTACTGCTCGACCACACTACCACAAAATAGAGCATTAGAATTATCTAATTGTGCCACTATCTTACCTCTAAGGGGAACCCTTGGACTCTGTGCACACTATTTCTTACTTTGAAATAGTATAAACTGTACCTTTGTCTCCACAATTGGCACAACTCTGGCACTCAGATAAGTCCCTTGTAACTGGTACCAAGGGCCCTGATGCCAGGGAAGGTCTCTAAGGGCTGCGGCATGTCTTATGCTACCCTGTGGACCCCTCACTTAGCACATGCACACTGCCTCACAGCTTGTGTGTTCTGGTGGGGAGAAAAAGACTGAGTCGACATGGCACTTCCCTCAGAGTGCCATGCCAACCTCACACTGCCTGTGGCATAGGTAAGTCACCCCTCTAGCAGGCCTTACAGCCCTAAGGCAGGGGGTACTATACCACAGGTGAGGGCATATGTGTATGAGCACTATGCCCCTACAGTGTCTAAGCAAAACCATAGACATTGTAAGTGCAGGGTAGCCATAAGAGTATATTGTCTGGGAGTTTGTCAAACACGAACTCCACAGTTCTATAATGGCTACACTGAAAACTGGGAAGTTTGGTATCAAACTTCTCAGCACAATAAATGCACACTGATGCCAGTGTCCAACTTATTGTAACATACACCGAGAGGGCATCTTAGAGATGCCCTCTGAATACCAATCCGACTTCTAGTGTAGGCTGACCAGTTTCTACCAGCCTGCCACACACCAGACATGTTACTGGCCACATGGGGAGAGTGCCTTTGTCACTCTGTGGCCAGGAACAAAGCCCGTACTCGGTGGAGGTGCTTCTCACCTCCCTCTGCAGGAACTGTAACACCTGGTGGTGAGCCTCAAAGGCTCACCCCTTTTGTTACAGCACCCCAGGGCATCCCAGCTAGTGGAGATGCCCGCCCCTCCGGCCACTGCCCCCACTTTTGGCAGTAAGGCTGGAGGAGATAATGAGAAAAACAAGGAGGAGTCATCCCCCAGTCAGGACAGCCCCTAAGGTGTCCTGAGCTGAGGTGACCCCGGCCTTGAGAAATCCTCCATCTTGAGTTTGGAGGATTCCCCCAAAAGGATTAGGGATGGCAAGGGGGGGCACATGTAGCCATTGGTGTAGCCACCCTCAAGGACAGTAGCCATTGGCTACTGCCCTCCCAGACCTAAACACAACCCTAAAATTCAGCATTTAGGGGCACCCCAGAAACAAGGACTGCTGACCTACAAGCCAGCAGAGAAAGAGGAAGACAACAACTGCTTTGGCCCCAGCCCTACCGGCCTGTCTCCAACTTCGAAAACCTGCAACCAGCGATGCATCTGACAGGGACCAGCGACCTCTGAAGCCTCAGAGGACTGCCCTGGACTAAAGGATCAAGAAACTCCCATGAGCAGCAGCCCTGCTCAAAACCAGCTACTTCTTTGCAACAAAGAAGCAACTTCCAAAGACTGCACGTTTCCCGCCGGAAGCGTGAGACTTCTCACTCTGCACCCGATGCCCCCGGCTCGAGATTCAGAGAACCAACACCTCAGGGAGGACTCCTGGCAACTGCGAGCCTGTGAGTAACCAGAGATGACTCCCCTGAGCCCCCACAGCGACGCCTGCAGAGAGAATCCAGAGGCTCCCCTGACTGCGACTGCCTGTAACAAGGGACCCGATTCCTGGAACCAGCACTGCACCCGCAGCCCCCAGGACGTGAAGGAACCGAACCTAGGCGCAGGAGTAACCCCCAGGCAACCCTCTGCCTAGCCCAGGTGGTGGCTGTCTCGAGAAGCCCCCCGTGCCTGCCTGCACCGCTAGAGTGACCCCCTGTGCTCTACAAAATCCCTTAGTCTGCCCCCTGAGGACGCAGGTACTTACCTGCTGGCAGACTGGAACAGGAGCACCCCTGTTCTCTATAGGCGCCTATGTGTTTTGGGCACCACTTTGACCTCTGCACGTGACCGGCCCTGAGTTGCTGGTGTGGTAACGTTTGGGTTGCCTTGAACCCCCAACGGTGGGCTGCCTATGCCCCAGAACTGAGACTTGTAAGTGTTTTACTTCCCTCCTAATCTAACCTTTACTTACCTCCCCCAGGAACTGTTGATTTTTGCGCTGTGTCCACTTTGAAAATAGCTTATTGCCATTTTTACAAAGACTGTATATGATACTGCTTTTAATCAAGGTTCCTAAAGTATCTAAGTGAAGTGTTTACTGTAAATCTTGAACCTGTGGTTCTTAAAATAAACTAAGAAAATTTATTTTTCTTTATAAAACCTATTGGCCTGGAGTAAGTCTTTGAGTGTGTGTTCCTCATTTTTTGCCTGTGTGTGTACAACAAATGCTTAACACTACCCTCTGATAAGCCTACTGCTCGACCACACTACCACAAAATAGAGCATTAGAATTATTTAATTTTGCCACTATCTCCCCTCTAAGGGGAACCCTTGAACTCTGTGCACACTATTTCTAACTTGAAATAGTATATACAGAGCCAACTTCCTACAGAGTTCAACAAGAGTCTTGATGGTCCGAACACTATGTTCACACACGGAGTTGGTACAGGTGAACACCGATTGCTCTGAGCACATTATGGTGGTCATTCTGACCTCGGCGGTAAAAGGCGCCTACCGCCGGTCAGAAATCCTCCATAATTCCGCCGCGGTCGCGGTAACCCGCCACGGTCATTCTGACCCGCAGCAGCCAAACCTCCGAAAATCCGACAGCCACAACAGACCGCCAGACCAGCGGTCGGCGGAAAAGTGGAGGTGACCAAACCTCCGCCGTCACGCCAACAGAAATACGCCCATGCCATTACGACCCACGAATCCACGCGGCGGTCATTCAAACGCGGTTTTCCATTGGCGGTACACACCGCCGCGGTCAGAATACACACAAACGAACAAAACTCAGCCACATTGGCCGATTTGAATTCCACACACCTGATACACATACACACACCACTCCCACACACACAATACAATATAAAACACACACCCACATCACCCACAAACCCCTACGACAAAAAATTCAGAAAGAAGCACTGAGAGACACATCAGCGATCACAGAATACCATCACACAGAGGCACACTACACCATCACCCACACAATATCCACACACAAAACAACACACACCACCACACTCAACACACTTAACTACACATACTCCACCCCACACATCATACACACCACTCCATGGCACCCCAAAGGCAGCCCCGCTTCTCAGACGAAGAACTCAGGGTCATGGTGGAGGAAATCGTTCGGGTAGAGCCCCAGCTCTTCGGCACACAGGTCCAATACACCAGCATTGCCCGGAGGACGGAGCTATGGCAGAGGATTGTCGACAGGGTCAACGCTGTGGGACAGCACCCCAGAAATCGGGAAGACATCAGGAAGCGATGGAACGACCTACGGGGGAAGGTGCGTTCCATGGTATCCAGGCACAACATCGCCGTGCAGAAGACTGGCGGAGGACCCCCACCTCAACCCCCACAATTTACAACATGGGAGGAGGAAGTCTTGAACATCCTGCATCCTGACGGCCTCGCAGGAGTCGGCGGAGGAATGGACACTGGTAAGTTGAAGCTTCACTACTGCTTCCCCCCCACCTGCATGCCAAATCATACCCCAACCCTCACCCCCATCCTCGAACCCCACCCTCACCCCCACCCCCATCCTCATCCCCACCCTCACCCCCACCCCCACCACCATCCTCACCCCCACCACCATCCTCACCCCCACCCCCAGCACACCTATTCCCTGCCAATGTCTCACCATCACAACCCACACATCCCAAAACCTAGGCCTGCATGCGTCCACTGAGCATGGACACCCATCACCAAAGCATGCCCAATGCATATACACATCCCCCCCACAAGCCACCCTCACCAAAGCCCCCACACACGAATGCCAGCACTTGGGGACACGGGAACCCACAGATACACCCATATGCCACACATTGAAACTATAACCATACCTCTATACCCCTGCAGGACCCGACCGCCAACACACCGCCACGGAGGGCCCAGAATTCTCCACACCCCCCACCCAAGAGGCCGTCAGCGATGACAGCAGCTCTGTCGACCTGGACACCGATGACCAGCCCGGACCATCGGGGACCTCTGGACAGTCGGTTCCCCTCAGACAGCCACAGGCCACTACAGACCCAAACCCCTCTGGGAACACCAGCACAGCTCCCACCCAGCGGGCCCATGCCTCTGTCTCCAGGGCGCGTCAATCTGCGGTGTGTCTACCACTACAGGGCACCCAGGATAACCCACCACCCCAACAACAACAGGGACCTGGGGGCAGTGGTAGTGGGCACACCGGCCAGGGGGCAGAGGCCCAGGGAAGCAGGGCAACTCGGAGGGCAGCTGTGCGACAGGGGGGGGACGGGCCCAGGGAACCCACTCTCCCCGAGGCCCTTACCACCATCATGGGAGCATACAACCGCTCCCAGGAGACGATGGTGACGGTACTGGCCCGGTTCCAGGAGATCCAGGTACTGCAGGAGGAACACTATCGGGGGTACAGGGAGGACATCAGAGCCCTCACCTCCACCCTGGTTACCATGGTCGGGCTGCTGCAGGACCTCAGCAACACCAGGACGGACACTCAACAACAACAAAGGGCCCCTGCCACTAGCCTGGACCAAGAACAGCCAACCACCTCCACCGGCGCTAGTGGTCAGGAGGCCCCCGCACAACAGCAGCCCACCAGACCCCCACCTCCTGCAGGAGAAGAACCACCCCGCAAGAGGGCCCTGAGATCTCGCAAGAAGACAGAGTAGGATGTCAAGACCCCCGCCAGCAAAGGATACCACCTGATGTCATCCCACTGTCCCACATTGTCACCCTGTCCATCCTTGAACTGCCCATGCTCCATCTCTCCACAGGCCTCTGGACAATGCACCTGTGTGACTGTTACTCTGGACTCTGCCATGGACATTCCTTCACCATAGCCCCCACCCACTTGAAACCACCCATCCCATTTTGAGCACTGAAATAAACACCCATTTAGCACAAAACTATCTGGAGTCTGGCTGTGATTTCAAAATATTGTAATTGACATGACAGTGCAAATATGTCCTTGTACATAGTGAAGTCAACAAACAGCTGCCACAAAGCTGTAGTCCATGGGGAAACGAAGCACAGGACTCGTAGTGGGGACCCCAGATCTGAAATAGGGAGGGAAAAGCCACAACTCAGTCATCATACACTGGGGCAAATAGACAGGCAGCAGAGATGCAGGAGAGTAGTTCACATTCACTAAATTATGTTTGAATTGTTACCTGTGTCCTATTGGAAGTACTGTTCAATGATTCTGTCCCTGTTGTCTGTTTCAGCCCCGTCGTCTTCCTCCTCGTCACTCTCCACAGGTTCCACAGCTGACACTACACCACCGTCTCGACCATCCTCCTGCAGGAAAGGCACCTGGCGGCGCAAAGCCAGGTTGTGAAGCATGCAGCAGGCCACGATGATGTGACACACCTTCTTAGGTGAGTACATTAGGGATCCACCTGTCATATGCAGGCACCTAAACCTGGCCTTTAGGAGGCCAAAGGTGCGTTTGATCACCCTCCTAGTACGCCCATGGGCCTCATTGTACCGTTCCTCTGCCCTGGTCCGGGATTCCTTACTGGGGTCAGTAGCCACGACAGGTTGGGGTACCCAGAGTCCCCCAATAGCCATACACGGTGTCTCTCTAGCTGTTCCATCACGTAAGGGATGCTGCTATTCCTCAGGATGTAGGCGTCATGCACTGACCCAGGGAACTTGGCATTTACATGCGAGATGTACTGGTCAGCCAAACACACCACCTGGATGTTCATGGAATGGTAACTTTTTCTGTTCCTGTACACCTGCTCCCTGTCTCTTGGGGGAACCAAAGCCACATGGGTCCCATCAATGGCACCAATGACGTTGGGAATATGTCCAAGGGCGTAGAAATCACCCTTCACTGTAGCCAATTCGCCCACCTCAGGGAAAATGATGTAGCTCCTCACGTATTTCATCAGGGCAGACAACACTCTGGATAACACCTTCGAAAACATGGGCTGAGACATCCCAGAAGCAATTCCCACTTTTGTCTGAAATGACCCACTTGCCAGGAAATGGAGTACTGACAGGACCTGCACCAGAGGGGGAATCCCTGTGGGTTGGCGGATGGGGGACATCAGGTCGGGCTCCAGCTGGGCACACAGTTCATGTATAGTGGCACGGTCAAGCCGGTAGGTCAGGATAATGTGGCGTTCTTCCATTGTCGACAGGTCCACCAGCTGTCGGTACACGCGAGGATTCATCCGTCTCCTCGCCAAACCCAGCGGACGATGCCTAGGAAGGACAACATGGAGCACAGAGTCAAGCAACCCACAGGTACGTACTCGCAGCTTGCACAGTAAACGATTCTCTATGCAGTGAATGGCGTGTCTGAGTGGCTATGCAAGGCCTAGGCCTGTGTGACGCAGTTGAAATTGAGCCATGTGGACCCTCGAAATGGCGGCTGCCTGACCTGTGAAGTGTGACAATGGGATGTGAGGTCAATGCGCTGGCGTGGCACACCGCGGCGGTCGGCGGGCGAAGACCGCGGCGCGAAGCCGCATTGGTTAACATTGAAGCCTATGGGTTTCAGGAGCCAATGGCGAAGGGCGCCGGCGGTGGCGGTACGCCCCGCCGCGGTACGCACCGCCGCGGACGTGACCGCCATTTCCTATCTACTTATCCACTTGCGACTTGAACTTTCACAGGAGAGGACCTATACTGCAAGTGTTGCTGTGACCTCGGTCTGGAAGGGACAATGGCTGCTGCGACTGGGGAAAGGGCCCCTTCCTTCACTGGAGAGGAGTTGGAGAAACTTGTGGATGGGGTCCTCCCCCAGTATGCGCTACTCTACGGTCCTCCAGACCAACAAGTGAGTTTAATTCAATATGGATTTGGGGCCACTGGCTGGCTTGGGGGCCTGGCGGGGGGCCTGGCGGGGATGGGGGGCATGTTGGGGCTGGCGGGGGGCCTGGCGGGGGGCCTGGCGGGGATGGGGGGCATGTTGGGGCTGGCGGGGGGCCTGGCGGGGGGCCTGGCGGGGATGGGGGGCATGTTGGGCCTGGCGGGGGGCCTGGCGGGTATGGGGGGCATGTTGGGCCTGGCGGGGGGCCTGGCGGGGGGCCTGGCGGGGATGGGGGGCATGTTGGGCCTGGCGGGGGGCCTGGCGGGGATGGGGGGCATGTTGGGGCTGGCGGGGGGCCTGGCGGGGATGGGGGGCATGTTGGGGCTGGCGGGGGGCCTGGCGGGGATGGGGGCGTTGGGCCACTGGCAACGAAAATGCAGACAAACTTGAACGTGGTATTTCTCCCTCCCTGTACGTGTCACATAGGTCCGCGCCCATGAGAAGATCGGGATTTGGCGTGCCATCGCCAAGGAAGTCCGGACCCTGGGGGTCCACCATCGACGGGGCACCCACTGCCGCAAGAGGTGGGAGGACATCCGCCGCGGGACCAAGAAGACCGCCGAGTCTCTGCTGGGGATGGCCTCCCAACGTAGGCGGGGTGACTGCCGTCAACTGACCCCCCTGATGTTCCGGATCCTGGCGGTGGCCTACCCTGATTTGGATGGGCGCGTGAGGGCAGCACAGCAGACACAAGGGGGTGAGTACAAGCATCATCTACTCTGTTGTCGCGCAGTGGAGGTGTCTGGGTGGGGGAGGAGGGCTGTGGGTCCCCCTAGGCCAGGGCGATATCTGTAGGCTGGGCACCCCCGTAAGCCCCTGTGTCCCCAGCCACCACCCTCAGTAGTGTGTCAGTACAGCCATCCCTGGGCCGTGTCATCCATGGGTGCAGTTGTCAACTCTAGGCGTGTAGGGCATGTTCCACTGAATGCGTAGCGGACCCCAAGTGCGCAACTTAGTGCAGGGGGCATCTGTGTCTGTCATGTCCGCTAACTGTACCGGTGATCCATGTACTCAAAATCTCTTTATTTCTCTCTCTCCCCCCCCCTTTTTGTTTGTCTTTCTGTGCTTGTGTGCATCAGCATCATCAGGCGGAGGAGAAGTGGCATCGGGGCAGGAGGGAGCTGCATCTCACATGGCCCAGGAGGGCCATGCCACAGAGTCTGACTGGACCAGTGAGACGGAGGGCGAGGGGAGCTCCACAACGGGGACGACTGGACCCTGCAGCGACACGGACACGTCCTTGGAAGGGAGCTCCCTTGCGGGGGTGGCACCATCCGTGCCCCCCGCCATTACAGGTACAGCCGCCACCCAGCGCACCATCTCCGCCCTCCCAGCAGCCCCTCAGCGTTCGCCCCGTGCCCGCTCTGCCAGGAAGCCGGGCATCTCCTTCGCCCCAGGCACCTCAGGCCCTGCCCGTTACCCCCGCTGCCCTCAGTGAGGAGGTCATTGACCTCCTCCGAACGCTCATTGTTGGGCAGACTACCCTTTTGAATGCCAACCAGGGGGTGGAGAGGGAGGTTCATCGCAGCAATGCGTACCTGGAGGGCATTCATTCGGGTCAGGCTGCCCATCAGCGATCGTTCCAGGCTCTGGCCTCAGCACTGACGGCAGCCATTGTCCCTGTCTCCTGCCTCCCTCTACTAACTCCCCCCTCCCAGTCTCCTGTTCCTCTGCCTGTCCCACCCACACCATCAGACCAGCCTGCACACACCTCAACACCCAAGAGCAGCTCATCCAAACATAAGCACCACAGATCACGCAGACATTCACACAAGCAACATTCCGATGCAGACATGCCAACAGTCACTACCACCTCTGTGACCCCCACCTCCTCGTCTCCCTCCTCCCTGTGACGTCTACACTCACACCTTCATTCACCTCACCATCAGCCAGTGTTTCCATCACCAGCATACCCTCCACTCCAGTCCGCACACGTGCAGTCACCACCCCCACTGCCATTTACACGTCCCCTGTGTCCTCTCCCACTGTGTCTGTCACCCCCTCTTCCACACCACACAAACGCAGCCACCCACCCACCCAACAGCCATCCACCTCACGACAGCCTCCCGCTCCTGCACCTGCACCCAAAGACAGCAAACTTGTCTCGCCTACAACCACATCCTCTCCCTCCACTCCCATACCCACTGTACCTACCACTCTCCATTGTCCCAAGAAAATCTATCTCTCTACTGCTACCTTCTATCCTGACCCTGAGCCCCCCCCTCCTTCTCGTCGGGGTAAAAAGAGCACCTCAGCCACCACCAGCCCTGCAGCCCCCTTGACAAGGGTGCAGGGGTATTGGAGCCCACCAGCCCGCAGGTCTGGATCTTCGCCCAGCAGCAAGGGGACAGCCAGCCCACCCCCTGGGAAGAGGAGCAGAAGGCGGAAGGGCCGCCGGCGGAACCCGGATTCGATATCCCCCCAGGACACTAGCCAGCCACCGTCAACAGCCACAACTCCAAAGGGAGGAAAGGGCCACAGACTCCCGACTAAGGAGGGCAAGGGCAGCAAGGCGGAGAAGTCAGGCAGCAGGCCTGCTGCCCATGGAGGACCCGTCACAGCTGCCCAGGAGGAGCCCGCAACCCCCATAGCCGCTGCCCCGGGAGGAACCGGCACAGCTGCCCCGGGAGAGCCCACCACCCCCATAGCCGCTGCCGAGGGAGGACCCAGCCCAGCTGGCCAGGAGGGCCCCACCACCCACAGCCCAGGTGGGCATTGAAGGAGCACCATCCCCGCTGCCCAGGAGGGCACCACCAGGCAATGAGCAGTTGGCCATAGAATGGCCGCCGTCTCCAGCACCGCTCCGCTGGGGACCGCCGTCTCAAGAACCGCTGAACTGGGCCCTTCAAGGCAAGAACCGCTGAACTGGGCCCCGCCGTCTCCAGCACCGCTCCGCTGGGGACCGCCGTCTCAAGAACCGCTTAACTGGGCCCTTCAAGGCAAGAACCGCTGAACTGGGCCCTTCAAGGCAAGAACCACTGAACTGGGCCCTTCAAGGCAAGAACCGCTGAACTGGGCCCTTCAAGGCAAGAACCGCTGAACTGGGCCCGCCGTCTCCAGCACCGCTCCGCTGGGGCCCGCGTCTCAAGAACCACTTAACTGGGCCCTTCAAGGCAAGAACCGCTGAACTGGGCCCTTCAAGGCAAGAACCACTGAACTGGGCCCTTCAAGGCAAGAACCGCTGAACTGGGCCCTTCAAGGCAAGAACCGCTGAACTGGGCCCCGCCGTCTCCAGCACCGCTCCGCTGGGGCCCGCCGTCTCAAGAACCGCTGAACTGGGCCCTTCAAGGCAAGAACCGCTGAACTGGGCCCTTCAAGGCAAGAACCGCTGAACTGGGCCCCGCCGTCTCCAGCACCGCTCCGCTGGGGACCGCCGTCTCAAGAACCGCTTAACTGGGCCCTTCAAGGCAAGAACCGCTGAACTGGGCCCTTCAAGGCAAGAACCACTGAACTGGGCCCTTCAAGGCAAGAACCGCTGAACTGGGCCCTTCAAGGCAAGAACCGCTGAACTGGGCCCCGCCGTCTCCAGCACCGCTCCGCTGGGGCCCGCCGTCTCAAGAACCGCTTAACTGGGCCCTTCAAGGCAAGAACCGCTGAACTGGGCCCTTCAAGGCAAGAACCACTGAACTGGGCCCTTCAAGGCAAGAACCGCTGAACTGGGCCCTTCAAGGCAAGAACCGCTGAACTGGGCCCCGCCGTCTCCAGCACCGCTCCGCTGGGGCCCGCCGTCTCAAGAACCGCTGAACTGGGCCCTTCAAGGCAAGAACCGCTGAACTGGGCCCTTCAAGGCAAGAACCGCTGAACTGGGCCCCGCCGTCTCCAGCACCGCTCCGCTGGGGCCCGCCGTCTCAAGAACCGCTGAACTGGGCCCTTCAAGGCAAGAACCGCTGAACTGGGCCCTTCAAGGCAAGAACCGCTGAACTGGGCCCTTCCAGGCAGGAACCGCTGGCCCTTTGGCAGACGTGGCAGGGCAGGATCTGTCTCGGGCAGGGCTGCAGGATGTCCTCTGGCCAACATGCCTCCTCCAGTGGCAGTGGAGTCTGTTATGGACTGTTTGGACTGTGGCTTTGCTCTCCCCGGGATGGCCCAGTGGGCAGGCCACCCACTGTATGGACTGTTTGGACTGTGGCTTTGCTCTCCCCGGGATGGCCCAGTGGGCAGGCCACCCACTGTATGGACTGTTTGGACTGTGGCTTTGCTCTCCCCGGGATGGCCCAGTGGGCAGGCCACCCACTGTATGGACTGTTTGGACTGTGGCTTGGCTCTCCCCAGGATGGCCCAGTGGGCAGGCCACCCACTGTATGGACTGTTTGGACTGTGGCTTTGCTCTCCCCAGGATGGGCCAGTGGTCATGGAGTCCCCTCGTGGATCTGGCGTCGTGTACTCAAGTGGCTGAGGTGCCCCCCCTTCCCTTCCCCCTGAGGTGCCTGTCCTTTTTTCTTTCTGATGCCCCTGCGGTGTTCTCTCCGTGGAGTTCTTGTCGTGGGACTGGGCCTTGCCCCTTTGCTCAGGACCCCTGTGGTCCACGGACAGTGGTTGGACTACATTTAGTAGCTGTATATATTTTGTACATAGTTTATTTATTTATTTGGATTACTGCTGTCCATTTTTCAATATATCTGCCCGTTTGAGATCTCTTCTTTTGGTCTTTGCATTATTTCGGAAGGGGGGGGTTTGTGGGTTGTGTCAGTGATCTGTGGGAATGCATTGATGTGTGTGTTGTAGTGGGTGTGGGTGGGTGGGTGTGTGCCGGTAATCTTTTGCCTCCCCTGTGTCGTAGGTGCAGTACTCACCGATTTCTTCCGCGCCGCCGGGCGTGCTCCTGGTACAGGAGCAGGTATAGGAGTGCGGGGATGACCTGCAACTCGGGTTCCATACTGCCGGAATCTCGCGTGGTGTATGTGGAGGTGAGCGTTTTCCCGTTCGTAGTCTGTTTCCGCCGTGTTTTTATCGGCGGTGCTCCCGCCCCGGAAAAGGTGGCGGATTGGTGGGTCGTGATAGGGTGGGCGGTACATTGTCTGCCGCCTGGCTGTTGGCGGGGACCGCCGCGCTGTTTGTTTGTTCCGCCGTGGCGGGCGGAGTGTTAATGCGGCGGGCTGTGTTGGCGGTTCCCGCCAGGGTCAGAATTGCATATTTTGGACCGCCGGCCTGTTGGCGGGTTGGCCGCCGCTTTATCACCGACCGCCAGGGTCAGAATGAGGGCCTATGTGTTGTGTCAGTGTTGAGTAATTTTCGATTTCTTTTTCTCTGTTACAGGTCATCATAATTAAGGAATTATTCCTTGCGTATAAATCATACTCATTTATACACACACATTAGCAGCACCACTTTTTTTGCTAGAGTAAGGACTAGGTACATTTTCTTTTTTGGTCCTGATGAAACGCCATTCGATCCTTCTGGACGGCAAGGGCGTGAAACATGGTGACCAGTACACTAGAGTAGGGGAAGTCTTTCCACCCAGTCACGCTTTGAGAGTGTAGGAACATTATCTCCTGTGTCCCTCTCCCTGTGTTTTTAATATTGTCATAGGCTCTGTAGATAAATATTTTTTCTTAGAGCCCATAGTCAATTTTAACCTCACACACCCCAGTTCTTCACGCAACACAACTAGAGGTCCAAGAACACCCCTATAGGCTACATCGGCACTCTTTCAATCAAAAGATCTCCGGCAAAGAGCCTGCTTGCGGGGCTGTCAGGTATTGCAGCTGCCGGCCCAACAGGGAGCAGGCCCGATGATGAAGCATGCCACCTATTGGTGGGTGAGGGCCTGTGCTTTTAACAAATTAGTGCTTATGTGACCTGGATGTTCTCTCCTACTTGTGTTAGAGGAGAACTTCACCCTGCAGGAAGGTGTACCTTATTGCAGTAGAAACAGTGGCTCCTTCAAGCCTCTTAGATGTTTCCCAACACTATACAGAGACAGCCTGCTTGCACGTAAGAGAGATACAGGAAAGCCCTCCACAGCACGAGAAACATTTGTGGAAAGCTAGAGGATGCACACAGACAGGACCAGATTTGATATGTAGACTAATATCCATGGGGAAACCTGTCATGTCCCAAACATTACTACTTGTAGAATTAAATCAGCTACATTTTCCCTCACACCTCTAGACATGTCCCTCCACATACACCAAGATTGGTTCGTTCCTAACTTGCACGAGTGATGATCACAATGTACATACACACATGCACCGTGTGTCAGCAGTATTCACCAAACCCCACCTTCAAGGAAGCTTATCACCCACAAAGCAATGGCACTGTGGACCCCCTTATTGGCCTCCTCAAGAATAAAATAAGTATACTGTGTGCAACACTGAAAAAGAAACGGTTGTGTTGTCTCCTACTAGCTCTGTTTGCATTGAGAAATACCCGGGGATCAGACAACCATCTGACCCCCACATCAGATAGTGACAGGGAGAGTAATCAATACGTCTGTGCCACTGACTAGACATCAGTTTCAGACCGAGAGTGCACTTGACGTTGTTCAAATTGAAATGACTGTGTATATGGCAGAACTAACGTAAGCTGCAAAGTTCTTCTCTAAACAGGTTATCCGTGGAGCCGAGAGGCGTGCCATTGCATCTCCGGCAGATGACTAACAGGCACCCTTGCCCTTAGGAACTTTGGTATACACAAAAAACTTAATCCACAAGTAGAAAGATACCAAATTCAACAGACCTTTTTCAGTGACTGAGAGCACAGCTACTGCAGTGAAAATACAAGGCCACAAACCATGTTTCCATCTAACGGACATCTGCCTGGCCACAACCTTGTCACCCATCTCTTCCGTCACTGAGTAGGAAAAAGAAGGGGTGGAACAGGACAAGAACCCATAGTAAAACCCCCCTTCACTGCTGTAATGGAGATAATATGCATTTCAAGTTATGTATTTCATTTTTGTTTTTCCTCCTTTGTGCACTAATACCGATGATTTTTGTCCTTGTGTATTTCTATTTTCCTACATCAAACATACGCAGGCGCAGAACTGCTGATAATGATACTGACTATCACCCTCTCCACAATATTTGTTTGATAATATGTGGTACCAACACATGCATAGTATAGGTAGAAATGCATCCAGCACCAGTTATCTATGCTCCCTCATTCCCCATGCCTCAGCAGTAGACAAATTGCATAACCTTAAAGAGGTATTTCCAAACATTACACACTGTCTCTTGCATTTATTTTTATGTAGAATAAAAGCACAGCTGCAACCAATACATGTTAGCCCTGTTACAGCACGGGTTAACACAACTATAACTGATACCACCCCTGAAGTACTATGGATTCTGACAGATAGACAAGAGGTAAGAGATCAGATATCAATAATGTAGAAATCAGGTCATAAGAGAGAGTAGGCAAGTTGAGAAAAATCAATATTAGACAGAGGTATCTTAGGGGAAACTCGACCACCGTCTGAATGTCCTAACTATATGGCTAAGTCCCTATCCCTGATTGTGCGGGCAGACCGAGTCACAGTATCGTATGGTCATTATTTGCCCACAACAAATGGCATACTGGAGCCAAGTTCACATGTAGAGCAATATCATTATGGAATGGCACTGAGTCAGGCAGTCCTTTAAGATTTGATAAGATAATAGGACAGTGTCAACAAATATGGAATGCAAATATGCTGAGATATACATAGACACGAACTACCACATACCCTAGAATAACAATAAAATGAATGCAATTTTCTCTTTGTTTCAGAGGAAATGGGACAGTAATCTCAGGTGCAACACCACCATGTACAATGCCAATATACAGGGAGGCACCTCCAGTCTGAAGGAACACTACTGGCAGTGTGGGTCCAGCTCCACATGCAACTACCCCTGAAATGGAATGGTCTTTGCTCCCTTGTGACTCTACGCACCCTGGTGAAGCTAGGAGTGGATCTCTCCGACTTGCATGACCATCCTATGAGTTATCCAACAACCTTGCTTCACCATCACCAGAAGAAAAGAGCTGCAGAATATTTTGGCGCTGCAGTTTGGGAAGATGTTCCACAAGAACATAGACTCTTTAACAAACCCCAGCTTTTCTTCAGCAGTATCCTACTGTTTCTCCAGGCGAAAGCAACTGCCTGCTGGCTACAAGTCATGCAGTGGGAGGCAATCAACGCAACAGAAGATGGATTCAACTTGGTTAAAAAAGAACTACATGCCATTAGACTGATGCAGCACAGATAGGGAGTGGACTTAATGATGGCCATTGAAAGGGGTGTGTGTAAGAAGATTGGGTTGGCCTGCTGCACATATATACATCCGCCAATGATGCAGAAAATGGGACACTGACCGAGGCCAGTCAGACATTACGTGACCTACAAGAGAAAATGGTCACCTGGGGGGGTGCTCCTGATGAGTGGTTCGAGTGGGTGCTATCCTGGATGTCTTGGTTGTTCAAGGCCTTGTTGCCTTTGGTTGTGCTGTTGCTCATAACATGTTTTATTTTTCAGGTGATAATATCATGCTGCAATAGGATGACAGCTAAAATGGGAGGAGCATTTATGGTTAGGAAGAGCGCCAAGGTCAGGAGACAGGGTAGTGAGTATGAGGTGATACGCCGAGAAGTAGGGAGGGAAGAAGAGGTAGTTGAAGAATCAACTAGAGGGGGTGAATGATGCAGGGAAAAATGGGATTCATCGTGCAAAGACCCTCTCAGATCTATGACCCCAATAAGAACATGTCAGTTAAGAGAGAGCTTCAAACCAATGTAGGTAATGACAGGCCCAAATACATGGTAAAAAGTAGAGGATTCAGCAAACATGGACTGGTCGCAGTACACATTAAGTTTCAGGAAACACCTTGTGGTTAGCTGGCTGAGGTGCTGCACCAAAATAGGTCACCTTTCCTGTAAGGTTTTGAAAACTGAAAGGACAGTGGCAGCTGGTGCAGATGTCCAAAAAATAGATTACCATAATCTCCATTGTCTAGAAGAGATGAGCCGAGATGTACCAATCACATTAGGGCCTGCTTCCTCTATACAAGCTCTTGCAGTTTCCTCCACTACTTGCTTCAATACACATGCAGGAAGACACATCAGTTGTGCATCCTGCCTTAAGACATACTGACGCATATATGCACACTTCTGCAGAAACCGCAAGTACACTCAAGACAAAGCAGATAGCTTAGCAAAGTACATCACATGCAAGAGCCAGGTGGCTCGGGCCAATCTGCATTTAGGAAGGCCTGACGACACGCTGTATAGTTAAATAAATATATCTTTGGTATTGTTTAAATTCTGAAAAGTTCCAACCACACAGGGGGTTTCCACTGATCATGCGAGGGTGGGTCCACCTAGGTGTGCTTCTGAGAAAGAACTACCCCTACTGATGTTATTTGTATATCCTGTATGAACATTGCTTACATAATTTATGAACTTGTAACCTTTCCCTTAGTGGTTTTTCAGCTTAAATAGAGCTGCATATTAGCAGCACTTCGGAACATCAGCTTTTCTTCTCCAATGAGAGGACTGATCTTCCCTACATGTTATAATTGATTAAACCTATATTACTTTGTCAAATTGTGTCTTTGTTTCGGTTAATAGATTTTCCTCCAACAGCGACTCAACTGCGACGCAGCAGACTCTCAAGGACGACAAAACCTCCATCTGAGGTACTTTTGTCGCTAAAATAGCTATATGGCACTTTGTTAGCAGGACCTGTCTAATTCCTGTAGCCAGCCTACTCTCCAACGCGGCCGGTCTGATCTTTAGATATGCACCAGTCCTTCTGGACCTCAGGTTACCTCTTGACTGCTAGTGACTTCTAATAACTATTTCTCATTAAATATTTAAAAAATCATAAATTGACTTGTTTTGGTCTCGTTTTACTCAGATGAATACCTTCTATTTTTTTAACTGGTGTGTAGTCCTTTTTGTGGTGTTTTCATTGTGTTGCTGAGTGTGTGTTTTGCACAAATACTTTACGCAGTGCCTCGTAATTAAAGCCTGACTGCTCTGTGGCAAGCTACCAGAGAGTGAGCACAGGTTAATTTTGGGTGTATGTCTCTCTTACCTTGACTAGGTAAAAGTATTAGTTTATTAGTGAATTAAGGCATAAACATCAATTAAACAGATATACAATAAAGTCAATATCACAAATTAAATATCAACATCCAGGGCAACATTACTTTATCTGGAAAACTGACCTACTGAAGGGCAATTAAAACAGCGATACAAACAAAACTAGACTGGTCGAACCCCGTATTTCATCTTGTACGAAAAGCGCCTACAGTTATACTTGTTTGGTTGCACATAAGGTGCATGATGTTAACGTACAAAAATGCATTGAACAGCATTCACTAAAATCAATATGAAAAATATATATATTGAATAAATAAATAGATCAAATAAACAGTACAATGGCTATGGGTTCTGGAATTCTGTTGCATTGACTTGATTCACATTGATCTAGCCAAGTGTTTTCTGTACTACATAAGATTGTTGAATTTATTGTAAAACATTGTATACATATATTTAAATTGTTTGTAAATGATTCTAGGATGAACTTTGTATTAGAATTTATATTATTTATAAGTTATTAGTTTCTTTGGTTGAGTCTGAGTATGAATGTGGCATAAGTGTTTGTTATCTGTAGTTTGATGGTGGGTCGAATGTTTGGTCTATTTTGTTTTGTATTGTCTTTAGTTTTTTTCATTTATAGTACTGTTTATTTGATCTATTTATTTAATGTGTTATAAAGTATAATAAATATATTGATGAAATGAAACATAGGACTGATCAAATGAAGCATCTTTCAATCCATCGCACTAATAGTAATATAGGTGGTCATTACAACCCTGGCGGACGGTGATAAAGCGGCGGTAAGACTGCCAACAGGTCGGCGGAATTGTCTTTGCTACTACGACCGTGGCGGAAACCGCCAACAAACACAGCCACTTTAACACTCTGACCGCCACGGCGGTACAATCAAACAGCGCAGCGTTCACCGCCAACAGACAGGCGGAGGACAATGTACCGCCCACACTATTATGACAGGCCAATCCCCCACCTTTTCCGGGGCGGATTCACCGCGGATGAAACAGGAATCCCAAAAGAAAAACGCTCACTTCTACACACCCCACGAGGAACGAGGACGCCATGGATCCGGAACTCCAAATTCTACCTGCAATAGTCTTCCTGCTCCTCTACCAGGAGCACGAACGCCGGTGGCGAAGACCACGGTGAGTACTGCACCTACAACACAGGGGAGGGAGGGAGGCAAAAAACAGGGACATACACACGCAACACCCCCACCCACAACAACACACACACTAATGCATATCAATACATCACAGTTACACCCCCTAAACCCCCCGGAAGAATGCAAAGACAATAGAAAATGAGTGTAACCATTGTAATATATTAAAAGCAAGTAGGCAGAAATATATATATATATATATATATATATATATATATATATATGTATATATATATATATATATATATATATATATATATATATAACAAGAATGCAAAGACAATAGAAAATGAGTGTAACCATTGTAATATATTAAAAGCAAGTAGGCAGAAATATATATATATATATATATATATATATATATATATATATATATGTATATATATATATATATATATATATATATATATATATATATATATATATATATATATAAAAATATATATATATATATATATATATATATATATAGACCATGTACAAAATATATACCAAGCATAGTAGTCCAGGTAGTGCTCTAATAAAGTCAGTGGAACACTGGGACCACACGGTATGGGCGAGGCCCACACAAGATCCCCGACCATGACGGAGAGAACACTGCAGGGGCATCAGAGAGCAACTAAACAGGCACCTCAGGGGGAGGGAAAGGGGGGGCATCTCAGCCGGTTGAGTGCACAACACCAAACTCACGAGGGGGCCACATGCCCACTGTTCCATCCTGGGGAGTGCAAAGCCACAGTCTCTCAAGTCTCTACAGTGGGTGGTTTGCCCACTCTTCAATCCTGGGGAGTGCAAAGCCACAGTCTCACAAGTCTCTACAGTGGGTGGTTTGCCCACTCTTCAATCCTGGGGAGTGCAAAGCCACAGTCTCACAAGTCTCTAGAGTGGGTGGTTTGCCTACTCTTCAATCCTGGGGAGTGCAAAGCCACAGTCTCACAAGTCTCTACAGTGGGTGGTTTGCCCACTGTTCCATCATGGGGAGTGCAAAGCCACAGTCTCTCAAGTGGATGACAGTCTCCACTGGTTCTGGAGGGGGCATGGTGCCCAGAGTGCTTCATCCTGCTAAGGACAGAGGTAGTGGGTGACAGTCTCTACTGGTTCTGGAGGGGGCATGGTGCCCAGAGTGCTTCATCCTGCTAAGGACAGAGGTAGTGGATGACAGTCTCCACTGGTTCTGGAGGGGGCATGGTGCCCAGAGTGCTTCATCCTGCTAAGGACAGAGGTAGTGGATGGATCTCTCCACTGGTTCTGGAGGGGGAATGGTGCCCAGAGTGCTTCATCCTGCCAAGGACAGAGGAAGTGGATGACAGTCTCCACTGGTTCTGGAGGGGGCATGGTGCCCAGAGTGCTTCATCCTGCCAAGGATTGGGTGAGTGGATGACAGTCTCCACTGGTTCTGGAGGGGGACCTGTGCCCAGAGTGCATCATTCACCCCGTGACGGACTCAGTTGCGTCAGTGCTCTTGCCGCTCATGGGCCAGCGGTGCTTGAGACAGCAGTGCCCTGTTCAGAGGTGCTTGAGATGGTGGTGCCCTGTGCATCGGTGCTTGAGACGGCGGTGCCCTGTTCAGCGGTGCTAGAGATGGCGGTGCCCTGTGCAGCGGTGCTTGAGACGGCGGTGCCCTGTTCAGCGGTGCTTGAGACGGCGGTGCCCTGTTCAGCGGTGCTTGAGATGGCGGTGCCCTGTTCAGCAGTGCTTGAGGCGGCGGTCCCCATTGCAGGGACTCAGCTGCTGGCGGTCCTTCATGGCCCAGCGGGGCTTTTGCTGGCGGTCCTTCATGGCCCAGCGGGGCTTTTGCTGGCGGTCCTTCATGGTCCTGCGGGGCTTTTGCTGGCGGTCCTTCATGGCCCAGTGGGGCTTGTGCTGGCGGTGGCCTCCTGGGCAGGTGGGCTGGTGCTGGCGGGCCCCTCCTGGGCAGGTGGGCTTGTGCTGGCGGTCCTATCCTGGGCAGCTGGGCTTGTGCTGGTGGTCCTGTCCTGGGCAGCTGGGCTTGTGCTGGCGGTCCTGTCCTGGGCAGCTGGGCTTGTGCTGGCGGTCCTGTCCTGGGCAGCTGGGCTTGTGCTGGCGCTGCTGTCCTGGGCAGCTGGGCTTGTGCTGGCGGTCCTGTCCTGGGCAGGTGGGCTTGTGCTGGCGGTCCTGTCCTGGGCAGCTGGGCTTGTGCTGGCAGTCCTGTCCTGGGCAGCTGGGCTTGTGCTGGCGGTCCTGTCCTGGGCAGGTGGGCTTGTGCTGGCGGTCCTGTCCTGGGCAGCTGGGCTTGTGCTGGCGGGCCTGTCCTGGGCAGCTGGGCTGGTGCTGGAGGTGGCCTCCTGGGCAGCGGGGATGATGGCGGTCTTCTCCGCCGTGCTGCTCTTTTCAGACTTGCCGGTTTTCTTGTGGCCCTTCCCCACCTTGGAAGGTGTCACAGCTGACTCCACACTCCAACCGGGACCCCTGTGAGCGGCTTTGGTGGCTGGAGTCTTCCACCTCTCCCGTCGGGCACTGGCCAACTTCTGATGCTTCACAGGTGGGGGACTGTCTGTGCTATGGCTCCGTACCACACTGGCTGCCCTGGTGGCCGGTGCACTCCAGATTCCGGTGACTACAGACACCACTGGTCCCAGAGATGTTGTGGCTGAGGTGCTAGTTTGGGACCTAGGAGACGGATGGGGTGGGGGAGGTGTGGGAAAGAGGTCAAGGTTGGACAGGAAAAGTTTTTGGGACACACTGGGACGGGTAGCTGGAGGGGGTTTGGGAGTGGAGGAAGAGGTGGTGGTTGTAGGAGGTGTTCGTTTGCTGACTTTGGGTGAAGGTGCATGCGCTGGAGGCTGTCGTGAGGTGGATGGCTGTTGGGTAGGTGTGTGCCTGCGTTTGTGTTTTTTGGAAGGGGGCATCACAGACACACTGGGAGAGGACACAGGGGACGTGTGAATGGTAGTGGGGGTGGTGACTGCGTGTGAGCGGGGTGTGGTGGTGGGTGTGCTGGAGAGGGACGTAGTGGCTGTAGAGGTAGTGCATGCAGGTGTGAGTGTAGACGAGACTGGGAGGGAGGAGGGAGACGAGGAGGAGGGGGACACAGTGGAGGCAGTGGATGTTGGTGTGTCTGCATGTGTGTGATGCTTACGTGAGTGCCTGTGGGATGTGTGGTGCTTATGTTTGCCTGAGCTTCCCTTGTGTGTTGACGTGTGTGCATGCTGGTCTGTAGGTGTGCTTGGGATAGGCTGAGGTACAGGGGATTGGGTCGGGGTGGAGGAAGTTGGAGGGGGGAGGCCAGACACAGGGACAATGGCTGCCATCAGTGCTGAGGACAGAGTCTGAAAAGCTCGCTGAAGGGCCGTCTGACCAGAATGAATGCCCTCCAGGAATGCATTGGTTTGTTGCAACTGCCTTTCTACACCCTGGATGGCATTCAAAATGGTAGACTGCCCAACAGTGAGGGACCTGAGGAGGTCAATGGCCTCCTCACTGAGGGCAGCAGGAGTGACTGGGGCAGGGCCTGAGGTGCCTGGGGCGCAGGTGATGCCCACCCTCCCGGGTGAGCGGGCATGGGCGAAGGCTGATGGGCTGCTGGGAGGGCGGTGCTGGAAGGGGAGGTGGCGGCTGTACCTGTAGATGGGGGTGGCACAGATGTTGCCGCCACCACAAGGGAGCTCCCATCAGAGGACGAGTCTGTGTCACTGGTGTCAGCTCCTGTCCCCGCTGTGGAGCTCCCCTCGCCCTCCGTCCCACTGGTGAAGTCAGAGTCCATAGTGTGGCCCTCCATGGCCATGTGGGATGCAGCCCCCTGGTGCTCCGGTGCCACTGCTCCTCCGCCTGATGATGCTAATGCACACAAGAACAGGGAGACCACAAAAAGGGGGGGGGGAGCGACAGAAGAAAGACATGTTGAGTGCATGCATTACCGCTACCGTTGGCGGACACGACAGACACAGAAGCCCCCTGCACTACGCTGCGCTCTTGGGCTCCACTGTTCAATTCCTGGGAAATGGCCTACAAGGCTATGGACGACATCTGCGCACACAGATGACACAAGAGCATGACTAGGTGTACTTGGCACTCTACAGAGGTGGGATGGGGTGCCACATGGCCTGCCTTATGGAGGGACCTTGCCTACGGAACTCGCCCTGGCCTAGGGAAAACCACAGCCCACCTCCCCCACCCAGACACCTCCACTGCGCGTAAAGTCAGCAGAATGAGATTGTACTCACCCCCTTGTGGCTGCTGTGATGCCCTCAAGCGCCCATCCAACTCCGGGTAGGCCACCGCCAGGATCCTGAACATCAGGGGAGTCATGGTGCGACGGGCACCCCTCCCACGTTGGGAGGCCATCCCCAGCTGAGCCTCCGCCGTCTTCTTGCTCCAGCGGCGAATGTCCTCCCATCTTTTCCGGCAGTGGGTGCTCCGTCTGTGGTAGACCCCCAGGGTCCGGACGTCCTTGGCGATGGCACGCCAAATATGTTTTTTCTGGTGGGCGCTGACCTACATGAAATGTACAGGGTGAAGAGTAAGTAATTAGCAACTGCACCGTCAAAGTGATTGGCCCCCATAACTACCCTTGGCATGTGGCACATGCATTCACCGACTTTCATGCACGCCGCACTCTCCCCCCTTCCTTCTTACCTCCAGCCCTCTCCACAAAGGCATAGCCCATACAACATGCTCCCTGTGTACTTACTTGTCTGGAGGACAGTAGAGTAGCGTGTACTGGGGGAGGACCCCATCCACGAGTTTCTCCAACTCCTGTGAAGGCAGGGGCCCTTTCCCCAGACACTCGAGCCATTGTCTCTTCCAGACCGAGGTCACAGCAGCACTTGCAGTGTAGGTCCTCTCCTGACGAAGATCAGGTATCGAGTGATTGAACAGATAGAAAATGGCGGTCACGTCCGCGGCGGTGCGTATCGTCACCGCCGGCGTACATCGTCATTGGCTCCTGGGACCCATAGGATCCAATGTTAACCAATGCAGCATTGCGCCGCGGTCTTCGACCGCCTACCGCGGCGGTGTACAATGCTAGCGCAGTTATCTCACATCCCATTGTCCCACTTTAGAGGTCAGGCAGCTGCCATTTCAGGGGCCCACATGGCTTCATTTTCAACTGCGTCACACATACCTAGGCCTAGACTCAACACACATACCTTTTGTGTATGAATGGTGTTCTGTGTAAACTGTGGGTACGTACTTCTTAGTTGTTTGACTCTGTGCTCGCTGTTGTCCTTCATAGGCACCGTCCGCTGGGACATGTGAGGAGATGGCGGCATCCTCCGGTATACCGACCGTTGATGGACCTGTTGACAATGGAGGAGCGACATGTGATTATCTCATACAGGCTTGACCGTGCCACAATCCAGGAACTGTGTACCCAGTTGGAGCCAGACCTGATGTCAGCAATCCGCCATCCCACAGGAATCCCCCAAGTGCAGGTGCTGTCAGCGCTACATTTCCTTGCAAGTGGGTCTTTTCAAACAACAGTGGCCATAGCATCAGGGATGTCCCAGCTTATGTTTTCCAACGTATTGTCCAGAGTGTTGTCTGTCCTTCTGAAACACATGCGGAGCTACATCGTTTTCCCTCAGGTGGAGGATTTGCCTACAGTGAAAGGTGATTTCTATGCACTGGGACACATCCCCAACATCATAGGTGCCATTGATGGGACCCATGTGGCTTTGGTACCCCCCCACAGGAGTGAACAGGTGTACAGAAACCAGAAGAGTTATCATTCAATTAATGTACAGATGGTATGTTTGGCAGACCCATACATCTCCCATGTGAATGCCATGTCCCTGGCTCAGTGCATGACGCCTACATCCTGCGGAATAGCAGCATCCGCTATGTGATGGGTCAACTCCAGAGGCACTGTGTGTGGCTATTAGGTGAGCACCTGGAAGGAAGACAGTGGGAATGGTTGTATGGGTCTGGGGATATCCCTACAGGTTAGTGCGTGCCTAACAGTTGTCCCTCGCCATTTGCAGGTGACTCTGGTTACCCCAACCTGTCATGGCTACTGACCCCAGTGAGGAATCCCAGGACAAGGGCAGAGGAACGCTACAATGAGGCCCATGGCGAACTAGGAGGGTGATCGAGCGGACCTTCGGCCTCCTGAAGGCCAGGTTCTGGTGCCTCCATATGACAGGCGGATCTCTATTCTACTCACCAAAGAAGGTGTGCCAGATCATCGTGGCCTGCTGTATGCTTCACAACTTGGATTTGCGACGACAGGTGCCTTTTCTGCAGGAGGATGGTCCAGATGGCGGTGTTGTGGCAGCTGTGGAGCCTGTGGACAGTGAAGACGAGGAAGCAGAGGAAGAAGACATGAACAACAGGGACTCAGTGATCCAGCAATATTTCCAGTGAGACACAGGTAAGAGTACAGACCTGCCTACTACATGTACTTTAACACTACTACCTCTATACTGTCTGTCGTTTTCACCCAGTGTATGGTCACTGAGTTGTCACTTTCCCTTACGATTTCACAGATGTGGGTCCCACTGTGTGACATCTGCTTAGATTCCTCATGGTCTAGAGCTGTGTGACATAGGTATGTTGACATTACAATTGAAAGAGCAGTTTGTCACTGTAATTGCTAATACACTATTTCGAAATCACAGACAGACTCCAGATTGTTTTGTGCTTTAAGTGTGTTTATTTAAGTGCTCAATATTGGAGGGGGTAGTAAAATAGTCAGGGGTGATGGTGGAGGAATGTCCATGGCAGAGTCCAGTTTATTGGTCTCACAGGTGCATTGTCCAAAGGGGCATAGGAAGTGGAGCTGGGGCAGTTTAATTATGGACAGGGTGACAAAGTGGGACAGTAGGATGACAATCAGGGTGGTCTCATTTCTTGGTGGGGGTCTTGGCATTGTGCTCTGTCTTGTTCCTGGATCTCAGGGAGCGTTTGCGGGGTGGTTCTCCCTCTGCAGGGGGTGGGGTGCTGGTGTGGTGGTCCTGTGGTGGGGCATCCTGTCCACTAGAACCGGCGGGGGTGGGTAATTCATTGTCCATGCTAGTATCAGGGGCCCCTTGTAGTGCCAGTGTCCCTCCTGGTGTTCACGAGTCCCTTCAGCACCCCTACGATGGTGCCCAGGGTGGAACTGATGGTTCTGAGTTCCTCCCTGAAGCCCATATACTGTTCCTCCTGCAGGCGCTGGGTCTCCTGAAACTTGGCCAGTACCGTTGCCATCGTCTCCTGGGAGTGGTGGTAGGCTCCCATGATGGAGGAGAGGGCCTCGTGGAGAGTGGGTTCCCTTGGCCTGTCCGCCCCCTGTCGCACAGAAGCCCTCCCAGTTCCCTTGTGTTCCTGGGCCTCCGTCCCCTGGACCGTGTGCCCACTGCCACTGTCCCCAGGTCCCTATTGTTGTTGGGGCGGAGGGTTAGCCTGGGTTCCCTGTAGTGGTGGACACACTGCTGATTGACGTGTGTTGGGGACGGAGGTATGGGCCCACTGGGTGGGTGCTGTGCTGGTGTTTCCAGAGGGGTGAAGGTCTGTGGTGGCCTGTGACTGGGTGAGGGGAACCGACTGTCCAGAGCTCCCCGATGGGCCGGGCTGGTCATCAAGATCCAGTTGGACAGAGCTGCTGTCCTCACTGTGGGCCTCTTCTGTTGGTGGTGTGGACCCTCCTGTCTGGTGACGTTGGGTAGGGATCCTGCAGGGGTATAAAAGGATGGTTGTTACATCTGTGTGTGCCATGGTGTACAATGGGTGGGTGACCGTGTACCCCAGTGCTTGCACTCCTGTGTGGGACCTTGTGTGATGATGGTTTAGGGGGTTGTATGGGTATGTGCAGTGGGCATGCTTTAGTGATGGGTGTCCATGCATTGTTGTTGCATGCAGGGCTTGGTGTTGGGATGGGTGGTTTGTGATGTTGGGACATATGTGAGGAGTTGGGAATGCTGGGGGTGAGGGTAAGGTGGGGGTATGTGCTGGCATGCAGGTAGGGTGGGGGATGTAATAGTTAAGATTTGTCTTACCAGAGTCCATTCCTCCACCTACTCCTGCGAGGCCCTCCCATGTTGTTAGTTGTGGGTGAGGAGGTGGGGGTCCGCCGCCAGTCCGCTGAACCGCCAGGTGGTTTCTTGAGAACACGGAACGCACCTTCCCCCGTAGGTTGTTCCACCTCTTCCTGATGTCCTCCCGATTTCTTGGGTGCTGTCCCACTGCGTTGACCCTGTCCACTATTCTTCGCCATAGCTCCATCTTCCTTGCAATTGAGGTGTGCTGCACCTGTGCTCCGAATAGCTGTGGCTCTACCCGGACGATTTCCTCCACCATGACCCTGAGCTCCTCCTCCGAGAACCTGGGGTGTCTTTGCCGTGCCATGGGGTGGTGTAGGTGATGTGTGGGGTGGAGTGTGTGGTGATAAGTGTGATGATGTGTAGTGGGGTGTTGTGTGAGGTGCGTGGAAGTTCTGTGGGTGATGGTGTTGTGTGCCTGTGGATGTTGTTGTTCTTGCTGGTGCTGTCTTTCTGGCCTTCTTTCGGAATTTTCGGTAGCAGGGGTTTGTGGGTGATGTGGGTGTGTGTTTTATATTGTAATGGGTGTGTGGGAGTGGTGTGTGTACGTGTATCAGGTGTGTGTATTTCGAATAGTCCAATGTGGCAGTGTTTTGTAAATGTGTGTGTATTTTGAGCGCGGTGGTGTGTTCTGCCAATGGAATACCGCGGTTGAAAGACCGCCGTGTGGATTTGTGGGTCGTGATAGTGTGGGCGTATTGCTGTTGGCATGACGGTGGAGGTTTTGTTTTTGCCAGTTTATCACTGACCTTTGATGTGGCGGACTTGTGTGGGTGTCTAGATTTTGGCGGATTCCGAACTGTGGGTCATAATAGCTGTGGCGGTATTCTGCGGCCGTGGCGGTGTGTTGGCGGTCTTCTGCACGGCAGTAAGCGGCTTTTACCGCCAATGTTGTAATGAGGGCCATAATGCCAGTTTGTACATCCTATGTTGGGACCGGTTAGATTATGAGTTTCTGACATACGCTTTAAATTCATATTGATTAGATATACAATTGTGGTTTGTTACATACATCTTTGGAGTGTAATTGAAAAATAGCTCTATTTTTTTTATTCCCAGCAATTAAGCCTGTGCAAATATTGCATAGTGCAAAATGAACGACCAATAATCTGTTGGTTGGCACCTGAAGAATGCTGAAACTGCCATCTCCATCTAGTGCTCACCCTGACAGGGTGGCGGGGACACACAATTACTAATCGTCTTCCCACCCCTTGTTGCCATACAGAAACCTTTGTGAGTGGCTTGAAAATTCCCCATGGTAATCTAATGTTTATGTAACGTAAAAGGATAATATTTCCAAAGATGATATTGTGACATGTGATAAAATCCTATGCAAATAGCACACATGGTAGAGGTTAAAGACCATAGATCTACTCTTGGTGCCTAAAAGATAATAGTAGCATGCTTGTGTGTTGCACAAATACTTTACACGTTGCCTCTTAAATTAAGACTGAGTGCTCTGTGCCAAGCTACCAAAGGGTGAGCACAGGTTACTTTTGGGTGTACATCTCTCCTACTGTGACGAGGATTGTGATCCTTACTTGGACAGGGTGCGTACAACACTAAAACAGCAGGCTGAGCACGTCAAATATGTAGAAAAACATGCTGAGTTCAATTTTCGGGAAAAAGACATGTTGTGAAAGGTACTTAGGCTGGAGGAGAAAGGGAATGAGGAAGTGCAAATGGAGAGCGTAGAAGAGCGTACTAAATTTAAGGTTACAGATTTCACATCTAAAAATCACGGGCTGTAATCCTTCATTTTGGATCGTGCGCTCCCTCGGCGCTATACAAACTTGGTGTAAATAATAGCGTGTCACAATTCGCTCCCAGGTTTGCCCACCCAGTGACCGTTCTGCTTTCCTCGGGCAGGAACCCTCTCTGGGTACCTGGTAACGCTCCTATTAACAGAGCTCCGGGTACCAGACCTTTAAGACTTAATCAGAATGCATAGGCTGGGAGGGTCTAACGTGCTGGGTGCGGTGCACTAGGGACTGATGGCATGATCAGAGGGTAGGCAGAAACTCGGGGACCGGGCAACGGAGGGTTTATGCGTAAGGCAGACTAGTAAAAGGAAAGGTGAATGAAAGGGAATGGCCCAAATGAGAAGAGGGCTAGAGAAAGAGGTCAGGGAAAGAACACGTATTAATCCTAGGCAATGTGCACACGTAGATAAATGGAAACCGTTACATGCGGGTACTTAAAAAGTGAGAGCTCGCATGCCCGAATGTCTTCGAGAAGGGCATAAACACACGCACGCACTTGTACAAAGACACATGCACACACGCACACCCGGAGAGACGCATGCTCGGCGTCAAGCTCACCCACACCTCGTCAGGGTTAGTAAGCGCTATATAAATGTAATTACACTATACACACTCGCACACAATATCCACGGACGCCGGTCTTTGGCTAGCAAATAACACTACCCACATGCCTCTATCATGTGTGGCCCCTTAGCAGCCCGTGGGACCCGGACACGCGAGTAATCCTAACCTAGCAGCAACCCTGCCAGTGGGAGGCGGATGCAGCGGGCGGACACGGGGTGCCCGGGTGCTTGCCGGGGTGCTTAGTGCGTGCCTCCAGATGTCTGTCTTCCCGTAGACTTGGTTATGGAAGTGTTTTTTTTTTTTTTTTTTTTTTTTAAACGCCCTTACTGACTTTACTGTTTAGTTTTCCGTTACAGCTCCACCCGACAAGGGCAGAAATAGTTCCACTGAAAGAAATAGAATATAGAATTAGCTGAAGAGTGGTCATTTGAGTAGTCCTTTCAGTTTCCTTGGACTACCACATTGAACTAGGAACGTTTGCAAGCATAAGCAGCAAGTGCACAATCTCAGTGTTTTAGATACTGTAGCCTACATTCTAATCCCAAATGTGCAGTTGTCAAACTCCCATCACAATACGAGTTAGGTTTATGGAGCCATCATTGTATAAAATAATATGGTTACAGACTTCTCGCTAAACTAAACATTCGAAAATGGTCCGTTATAACATGGCCGATTGCGTTCGAAGACAGGCTCTCGGTGTTATTGCACTTCGTCCATTTCTACTCTCGTTAAGGTTTTTGTCCAATGACAAAGCGTCATGCGAAGCAGACCGCAGTGACGTTTGACAACGCCGCCGAACTCTGATAGGTTGGAAAAGACCGGCGCCTGTCTTACGCTGTGCTCCTCCAGCAGAACCTAGTTGCGGAGGTACTACTATCTGTACACCCTGAAAAGCGGGAACGGCGTCATAGAACGACCGGTCGTCATAGAGCGACTTCCGCGAGCCGTGGAACGTGCGCACCCCTTTCCTTACGAATCCAGGGAATGGGCCGCCCCTGAGAGGGCCCGCTCCTGCCCTGCATGTCAGCGGCGCCCTAGCCGAGGATGCTGAAGATGAAGCTGCCCCAGCGGAAGAGCCAGCAGCACCGGCAGCAGGAGGCGGCTGCGGGTCCCGGGGAGGCTCTGCTGCGACGCGAGTCCGTCTACGAGTGGTTCGGACTGAGCTTGGGCCCGGCGCGCCGCCTCGAGTTCGCTTGCGGGTTGCTGGGCCTCTGCAATCCATTGGAGCTTCGCTTCCTGGGTGCCTGTCTCGAGGACCTAGCGCGCCGCGACTGCCACTACCTGCGGGAGCCCGAGGCTCGTGCCAACAGTCTCCCACCCGGCGGGGAGGGGCCCCAGCCGCGAGACCCTCAAGCTGAACTCCGCGAGCCCGCAGCCCGCGCTCGCCTCATCGTGCACCTTGCGCTGCTGGGATCCGAGAACCGCGAGGCTGCAGCCCGGTTATTTCGCTTTCTGCCCGCACCTACCCCCGGACTTCCCGCTCATGATGCGACCCCCCAGGAGCGCGAGGAGTTGCTTCTGCTCTACACTATGGCCTCCCTGCACCCAGCCTTTTCCTTCCACCAGCGACACACGCTCCGCGCCCGCCTTGAGCAGCTTCGCGCAGCCCTGGAACCCGCACCGAGCCCGCCCCATACTCCCAGCCCACCCACAGAGGTGAGTGACACTTCGACCACTGTCCACACTGAGAGCCCCAGTGCTGGATGATGCCACAATAGTGAGACCGTTCATCTGGCAAGATACTCATGCACTCTAGTAGTGACAGGCCATCCCTCCACCGTGATACACTGTAGACAAGAATAAAATAGCGACTTACGTTAAGTGATTGCAGCCGATCACAGACAAATGAAGCATTGACAAAGCCAGTGTCTGTCCTTAGAAAGTTGATGCAATTTTTTTTTTTTTTTTTTTTTTTTTTTGCAAGCATGCGACACAAAATAAAACACACGCCTCCTCTTAAAACTGGATGCAGCGTGCTTGCAATAAAATTTGTTAATGGGGGGAAAAAAAGCTGTCTGTGTTTTGCTTGTGATGCTTTTTAAAAGGCAAGCCTTTACGTTTTCTGAACATCGAATAGATCTTACTCAACCATGGATTGAAATCTCAGGCATCCGCATTGATCGTGTCACTTAAGTTTAAACAGCAGTTACAATTTTTCTTTTTCCCTTTTCACTCAGGGCTTTAAAGTAGTTTGAAGGCTTTTTAGAATTGTTCGCTAGCCACTCCCAGTTTAACGGTTCAATGTCATATTTTTGTTGACATTACGTTTTTATAGGTAATTAATTATGTGGCAGACGTTCTGCCATTATAATGGACTTTACCTGCTAATTGAGTCAGGGTGCCTTCAGACTTTGGTGTCGAGAGTTCTATTGCGTACCAAAGTTTAATTTGGATCGTTAGTTGTATCAATGTATGCGTAAATACTTTTGCAGGCACCTTCTACTATCTGTTCCATTACCCAGGTTCCTGGGAGTATAGAGTTGCCCCATAATTTGTTTTGTTTGTATTAGTATGTATGTGGCTTTTTACGAAATGCACAACGTTTTCAGTTTTAAAAAAAAAAACCTTTATAATCTGGATCTGTGCAAATAGTCCTTGTGGTCTCAAGAGAGCAGGGTGTGGAATGTGGTCTGGTTGTGACTTTAGAGCGGTGTAATGAGTGAGTTGGTAATTACTCGCATCTACGGAAGTGATGCTGTGATCAACCCAGAAATCGATACACTGGGACCATACAATTCCTCAAACCTTGGAAAATAGTGAATTTTGCCCCAAAGGTGAGTGACAGGGTATGCCAAAGGATACCTTTGTTCGCTGAAAATATGTTTATATTTGGTAGGCTGAATATTTCAGTGCTCACCTACTGGGGCAAATTAGTTGAAAAATTCACCGGTATATTAGTTCCTAGGGACATATCCGAGGTTCTCTAATATAACAATTATAATTAATAAAATTGTAAGTTTATCCTTACGTGAAAATGAGGGGCATAGATCTACAACTTAATCTTACTCCGACTTTTTTATTTTTTATTTTGTCTGATGCTTCAGTGTTGGGAGGGTAAGTTTTGTTGTTGTTGTTTCAGTTAATGCCAGGCCAGCTTTCGTCCATGGCTTAGAACATGCATTTGGGCTCTCCCGCTGTCTACAGATGGTATGCATTCTACCCGGCCTTCACGCAGTCTTTGCCAGGACTACCAATTGTTTGTGGAAATTGTGTGCAATACATACATTACCACAGTACCTCTTTATACTCTATTTTACATGGATGAGGGCTTAATTAAATAGGAGAATAGCAGGCAAAACTGTGACTAACGACTGTACCCCATGCATTATTATCGACTGACTTTTGTTTGCATTTGTTGTCTTACGAAACTTTCTAAGAAATGGACTACAACACCCCCCCCCCCCCCCCGGCCAAAATAAAAGATCGTAATGTGGGTATCTTTCTTGCTGCAGATGCTGCAGATGATCTTGCGATAGTTGACCAGACTCCAGAAGCGGTTAAGAGAGTGGTACATGGTTTAAATAAGGTATCTTGTTCTGTCTTTAGCAGTTAATGATTAATACTGCCAAAAGCCAAGACATGGAGCTTAGTGAGCAACAACCTCGTTGATCATCCAGTGGATGTGGACTTGAGATGGTTAACATGTGCAATTCTTGTTAACGATTACTTTGGCATCTGCTTAAAAAAAAAAAACCCTAGCTGGAAATTAGATTGTAGAAAAACAAGCACAAGGTGCATGGCTGAATTGTGTTCTTTCGGCGATGTGTTTTTTTTTTTTTTTTTTTTTTTCTTCTTGTTACATTGGTAGAAAAGCACGTTTACAACATAATGTCACTAATGCGTTTTTCTTCTGAGGGATATTGAAATACAGTACGCCATTGGTTTAGTCGATTTTGATGGCCAGATTGGGTCTTTTTCTGTGGGATCGATATACAGGGCATGATTTACATCTCGGCGAAGGGGAATGCTCCGTCACAAACGTGATACTTTTCCCGTCCTTCATATTACGATCCCATTATATACTATGGGAATGGTAGTATGGCGGACAGGATATCTTTCACGTTTGCAGCGGAGTACTCCATCCGCTTAGATCTAAATCGCTTCCATAATCACTAAATAAGTTTGTGTATTGAGAAACTTGTAGCTGTCCTTGTTAATCCTCATGCTAACCTGTGCCACTTATTTTCTTGCCTTACCTTTGTTTAGGCAATTAAGCGTTTTTGCCACCTACATTTAGTAGATACGATATTGAATTGTAACTAAATGCAGTCACTTATTCTATAGAGCTGCAATGGATACTCAAGGCGGATCAGCTTTATGAAATGCATAGTCTTGTTTATAACTGGTTATTTTAATTTGCTTAGTAATTATTGTGTTTGTATTGCCATTTGATTGTCTTTTGAACTGCCAAATTGCGAATTTTTTTTTTTTTTTCTTTTTTCTTCTGTTTGTTAAACTTCCCCATCCTCTTAATATGTATGTTCAAACTCACCCCCTGTAAAGAAGCGCTACCGACACAGGCGAGTTGAGCTTACTTCGTAGTTTATTAAAACAAGTTCAATTCATGAAGGAGACGTGCAGCTACGGCCATCCGTCTCGTAATCCGTTCCTCTTCTTCTCTCGCCGTTCTCGAATGCCACTGTGTCACTCACCAGCTCGTGAGGCATCTCGAGCACATGCATTCGAGAACGGAGTCACATCACTACATATCTTCCCTCTTTATAATAAAATAGAACACAACACTAAAACTATTTACGTGTATATCAAAACTATAAGTAATACAACAGATCATATCTAAAATATTGCTTCCTAGATGTAATAGATTTCACATCTTTTAGACTTAAAAAAAGCTTCTACTCTTAAAGATAATAGTCCTCAAATCTTCTCGGTTTCACAATTCTCCTTCAAGAACTACTCCACTTTTCGTTAATAACTGGAACATCTACGGGCACATAGGAACTGTTAGATGAACATGTTGTAGGACTATTGTTAATATTACTAGGACTATTGAGGTCATCCTGTACTCTCCCTTCGCTATCCTCATCCTACCATACTTTACACCTGTGGTCTTTTGCAATATTATTCCTTCCTTTCCTGTCCACCCTAGTATTTTTACATATTGATAATGCAGATACATGCCATACCTTGCCATCACTTCCACTCTCAAAGGGGATGAAAATTTACTTTGACATTTTCCTGTGTACTTATTGCTTTTTATTCTCACTACATCACTGACGCACAACTTGCTCTCATGAACAACATCAAAGTACTTTTTATATTTACCTTGAGCTTTTTCAGCGTTCATCCTCACTTCTTCAGGAGACCATTCCACCATCTTAGCAGCCTTGAGCCAACCCACATTGTCCTTTGACATGGGTGTCCTTCCCCTCATGAGTTCGAAAGGACTGGCATTCGTACTAATACATGTGGTTATTCTACATGCCCAACGGGTTTTCCATAATTCTGTTTCCCAAATTAAATGGTTGCAATTTGACAATTGAATCATACCCTTGAGTACCCTATTAAATCTTTCAACAGCACCATTACCAGCCGGATGATAAATTGAGGTGCTTTGATGCTTAATTCCATTCCTTCTTATACATTCTCGGAAAGCCAATGACGTAAATTGAGACCCATTGTCCGATACGATACATTTCGGTAAACCCTCTCTAACAAATATTTTATCCAAGAATTTAATGATGCTACTAGTGTCAGCTTTTTTTTTTTTTTTTTTTTTTTTACAATGCCCACCTCAGGCCACTTGGAAAAGTGATCCACAATCAGAAGTAAGAAAGATTGTCTGTCACCTTCACCAATTGGTCCCATGACATCAATGCCTATACTCTCCCATGCCATGTTGGGACAAGGTATAGGGTGTAAGGGCGGTCTGAAGGTTGCTTGTGTCTTATCCGCGTTCTCGCAAATCATGCAGTCCCTAACTATTCTTTCTATATCCTTATCTAATCCTGGCCACCAGTACCAATACTTTACTCTAATTTTAGTCTTACCAATGCCTAGATGAGCTTCATGACAAATTTCAAGAATTTCCTTCCTTAATGTAATTGGGGGTATCACTTTCCCGTTCCTGAGTAACAGACCTTCCTCCATGGACAACTTGTCCCTCACTTCCCAAAAAGGCCACAAATATCTGGTAACCATCTTTTTTTTTTTTTTTTTTTTTTTTTTTTTTTTGGCCGCCCCTTCATGATTATACTACTCAATTCCTTTAGTGTCTCATCTGAATTCTGTTTTGTTAACCATTCATCCAGTGTTATACCATGGCACGCACCTTCCTCTACCATAGCCACCCACATATCTTCTGTTACTTCTTCTTCCGTATCCTTGTGCGGCAAAGGCATGCGACTTAAGAAATCTGCAACAATGTTCTTCACAACAGGCCAGTACTGTACAATATAATTGTAATCAAACAAATGCACTGACATTCTAGCCAACCTCGGAGAGGCTTTCTACAGCCCCTTGCTAGTTAAAACCTTTAGTAACGGTTTATGATCACATCTCAGTGTGATTGTGTTTCCCCACACAAATTGTCTGAAATGTTCTAAAGCCAATATACATGCCAGTGCTTCGCGTTCAATAACTGAAAACTTCTCTTCAGCTGAAGTTAACAAACGCAAAGCAAAAGCAATGGTATCTTCCTTGCCTTAAATGTTCACTTGAGTAAGGACTGCTCCAATCCCCTTACAACTGGCATCCGTAGTGACAATATATTTGAGGTTTGAATCAAAACCCTGCAGTGGGGGTGCATTGCAAATGTCAGCTTTTAACACATCAAAAGCATTCTGACACATTTCTGTCCACTCAAATCTGTTTCTACCCTTCAGCAATTGTCTTAAACTGTAAGTTTTAGTAGACATTATTTTAAAAACAAATTTGGAATAGAACTCAGCTAGACCTAGAAAAGCACGAACATCGTCCTTGTTCCGTGGCTTGGGTGCTTTTACTTATCGCTGACAATTTATTTTGGTTTTATCCCTTCAGCAGATACTACATGCCCTAAATAGTTGACATGATCAGATGGAAATTTGGATTTATTAATTTCTGCTGTCAAACCCTTCTCCTCTAAGACTTTAAGAACCCTTAATAAGGTACGATCATGATCCTCTCTAGATGTCCCCCTTATAAGGATATCGTCTTGGAAGACCATGTTATTGGCAATACCTGTTAGTATGGAGTCCATTAATCTTTGGAACAGAGCTGCAGCTGATGCCAGACCAGTTGGTACCCGTCTAAACTTGTAGCAACCAAATGGTGTAATAAAAGCTGTTAAATCTCTACAATTCGGATGCAATCGTGCTTGATGATAAGCTGCTTTCAAATCAGTGGAAGAAAACCAACCATTTCATGCCTTTAGTACGTGACAACATTTCGTTGATGTGTAGTAAGGGGAATTGATCAATTAAAATGTTCTTGTTGAGGTCCCTTAACTCAATGCATAATCGTAAATTTCCATTGGCTTTTTTTCACCATGACCAATGGAGCCACCCACTCTGAAGACTCAATAGGCTCTATAATTTTCTCATCTTGCAGTTTGTCCAATTGTAATTTAACATCTTCTTTGAAAGGAATAGGGATGTTTCTTACTTTATGTACTTGTGGCACTGCATGTGTTTTTTTTTTTTTTTAAATGAATATGGTGCATAAACCCCTTCAATTTTCTGATTCTTCCCGAAAATACGTTAGGGAACTCTTGTAAAACTAACTTGCCAATTTCCAATTCTGTTTGCACTGTTAGTACAGGTTCAGAGTTGTTGGGATCTAATACAATGCCTAATTTACCCTGATCAATCCAGCCTAATACAGATGGACCCATTACAGCAACATACAAAGATAGACAGACAATGGGAAAATTGTATTAGAATTTCAATTCCTTGAACCCTAACAGCTCAATGACTTCACCAGAAAATGTTTTAATTATTATATCTGGTAAGCTTAATTCCCCCCCACCATATGTTTGAATTTTTCTTCCCACACATTTTGATTCACAATAGTATACGGAGACCCAGAGTCCACCACAATACATATGGTCCCACCGCCCAAGGTAATCTCCCAACTTGGTTTTTTCTTCCTCTTCATATTTTCCTGTCCCAAGCTCAAAATTGAATTTTTATCCATTGCATCTACACATAAAACACACGTTTCAATCATCTTCATCAGAAGAATTGGTGTCATCCAGTCCTAACACTTTACTACTACCAGTTTTCCTCTGACACACCCTTTGGAAATGTCCAATAACACCACACCTCAAACATTTTTGCTTCTTGGCTGGACATAATCTGTAGTTTGCTAAATGACCATAACTGCCACATTTGTAACATTTCCTTTTGTCATCCAATTTAAAATTCTTTTGCTCAAATTCCCTTTTCCCTGTCCACTTCTTTTTTAGATCTTTGGTTAAAAAAAAATCCTTTCACTCTTGCTATTATAGTCTCATCACTCTTATCTTTTAAGACTTCTTTAGCACACCTCCCAGTCAATTCCGCTCTTTTTACAATGTCAATAACTTCTTGCAATGAGCCTTCTCCTTTAGCCCATAAATTATCTTCGATATTCGGATTAGACGTTTGCACAACAGTTTGATCATGAATAAGTTTGTCATGTAATACACCAAATCTGCAGTTGATTGCTAGGTTCTTTAAAGCGGAAACATAATCCTCCACAGGTTCGTCTTTCCCATGTTTCCGATGGAAAAAAAACTTGTATTGATCAACAGCTATACAGACTCTAGGTCTGTAATAATTATCCAAGTCTTCAAGTGCATTGACGTACACATCTCCTTGACCATCTTGTCTGGGTTTTTTTTACTAATATTTTTGAAAATTTTCAGTCCCCCAGGTCCTAAGCAATGTAGAAGGATTTTGTATTTTTTTTTTTTTTGCACAGACAGCTCCTTTTGATCGTCAATGGCCGAAATATAAATTTTAAAATATTCTCTCCACTCTTCCCATTTCAATGTAGGTGTACCAGAAGCAGGTATAAAAGTTTGAGGTGGCATTAAATTCCAAGGGTTCTTTGAAGCCATACTGTAGCTGCACAGTCTCCTAAATAAAGCGTTTGTAAGAATGTTTTTTTCTTTTTATTTATATATATATATATATATATATATATATATTTAGTATTATATTTCCTGCAAAATGTAAGTTAATTTTCCTTATTTTTTTTTATTTCTAAGGATGCTGGAAGTTTCTCCTCACAGCGCGTAGCACATTACACAGTGTGTGTAGTTTAATTTGAATTATTGGATTGCCCAATTGAAAATGGAGGCACGCAGATGATGTCGGATTGCCCAATTCAAAATGGCGGCACACAGATGACGTCGTGGTGACGTGTGTTCAGCTCTTGGGAAATTGGCTTCCACACGATATCGTGCAATCCAAAACGAACTGAGTTTCTCTTGGTGAAATTAATATCAAACTCACAGTCGGAAGTGACAGTGAACATCCGTCTGTTAACTGGGTTGTCAGCATAGATCATGTGTTGTGCAAGCATCTGAATAGGTGGGGGCTCCTGCTCCAGCTCGTCGCCAATTCTGTAAAGAAGCGCTTCCGACACAGGCGAGTTGAGCTTACTTCGTAGTTTATTAAAGCAAGTTCAATTCATGAAGGAGACGCGCAGCTATGGCCGTCCGTTTCGTAAACCGTTTCTCTTCTTCTCGCACCGTTCTCGAATGCCACTGTGTCACTCACCAGATCGTGAGGCATCTCAAGCACATGCATTCGAGAACGGAGTCACATCACTACACCCCCTCCCCTCTTCATCATCTCTGTATGACCTGGAGGGGGTTTGTATCTGTTTACCCTGTCCCCTCAACATTGCCTCTAAATCTTTCCCCATCCTCCCCCTCTTCTGGTGCTCCGGACCAAAAGATAAGTTTAATCAACAATCATAACAATAAAAGGGGGTAGGATGTAGCTCACTGCAGACTTCACGCATGTCTTGGTGGAAAGGGCTAAAAGTATAATGCGGATATCGTCATGGAGAAAGTTGTTGCGTGAGGCGAGGTACTCTCAAATACTTAAAGCATGTGAGTTACATGAGCTCTTGCAATAGGAAGGCTATGCAGGATCATCACGTTTTCTCATACTGATCCTCGATCACCAGGAGTTCACACTGCCTATGGAGCCTTGAATTGTATTCTGAAACCGTAGTCTTTTCTCAAAGGGCCGTGATTGCCTGTCTAGCTGCGCAGAGGGCTAATGTAATCACCTTGCCTCTTAACGATCGTAGGGGATAAGTTAGCCTTTCTGGTAACCCTAGCAGAATGTATGCCGGGATTTGCTGGATATCACTAGAGACAATAATATTTATACTGGTTATTACTTCTTGCCTGTACTGGTGAAGTTTGGGGTGCTGCCATAGGAGGTGTGTTCCTGTACTTCCACGACCCCACCAGCATTCTGATTTAATGGTACACAAGCTATGTATGCGGGCTAGGGTGTAGTACCACTAGAGGAGTTTTTGTCAGGGTCTTTATACTTGTACTGCTCGAAGCAGAGGTGCATGACCAATAAAGAGTCACTCCAAGTGTTTGTCCGTGAGTGAACGTTCATTTTGTGTGCTACAAATTCCCCTAGTGGAGCCATTTTCTGAAAGAATTTATAAATATCCAATGGTGTTTGAGCGGTGGTAATTTGCAAAGCATGGTGACAAACAGTGTCAGCTGTCCGTTGGATTGGAATCTGATGGCTTGCTGGGTCACCCAGTGCTTGATTTCTGCATAATACATGCACTACTTGTAGGATTCTATACCTGGATTTTAATTGCTCAAAGGCTTGCACATTAATACAGGGGTACATTCTGGATAATTGATTTTAGGTGTCAGTGGGTATGAGGACCTTGTGATTTCTGTTTTGCCACCTTGACCCATGAATCTGGTGTGAATCTCGTGACTGAGGATGAGTACACACTCCGTGGTCTTTGTTTCTTTCATAACCAGGGGACCTTCATATGTGGATACCTGCAGTGTGCTGGTCCGTAAAGCAGCAGTTTTTCTCCAGGTGGTCTGATGGCATTCCATCATATACTGGATTTGTGCTGTCATGTAGTAGAGCATTAAATGCAGGACTCCCAGGCTTCCTTCCATAGGTGGGAGTTAAGCTTGTAATCTCGAAATTTGTCCTTTCTTGGGTCGCCCAGGTGACTGGAAATTATTTCGGTATAGTTTCATACGTTTTCCAAGAGGCAGTAAGACTTAATATTATTGATTACTTAATGTTCATTTAAAATTCCAGACGCAAGGCCAAATATCTGTAGGTCGTGTTAAATACCAGGGAGAGAGCTCTAAAAGTTAGTGTTATCAACACATAGTTGGTGTAAAGTATCTGTGTCTTGAACTTGAGGCCAAAGCCCACTTTAAGTACCTCATGAAGAAAGGACTAGTGAACTTGGTCAATGCCTTTTTGGCATAGATATAAAGCAGAAAGGTTGTTTTTTGGTCTTAGTAGCTTTGTTGCTAAGGTGCAGTATTTGTTAGGTGTTATCATTAGGTCCCATTTCAAGTATAAAGCCAGTTTGATTCAGGTGCAGCATGCTACATGCCCATATGCTTGTAAAGATCTAGTCATCCAGATTGAGTAGGGGAATGGGCCTGTAAAATGCACAGAATGTTGGGTTTTGGTCTGATTTGTGTCTAATTGTATTTATATAGCGGTTGCTTCCCCTGATAAGGTGTTGAAGCGCTTTTTGGCGAGTAGCACGCTACTCCGGAACCCAAGAGGAATTAGTGGTGGATTAGTATAGGGAAATATGAGTAAAGTTATGAGTTAATTTGAGCAGATGGTATGTGAGTTTTAGTTGGATTGCCTCAAGTAATGGATGGATAGAGGACGGAAGAATCCAGAAGTGTAATTAGGAGTTTATAGTAATAGGATGAGGCTTGGGATGAGTAAAGGAGAGATGGAGGAGGAAAGAGTCTGTGGAAAGGGTTCGGGAGATCATAGTAGCAGGAGGTGTTTTGGGTGAGTCAAAGGTGAGATAAATACGGGAGAATTTAGTACGGTTGTTTGGGATATCATGGTAGTTAGATGAGGTTTCGGGTGAATAGATTCGGTAAAGGAGGGAAGAGCTTGGGCAGGTGTATTTTGGAGATGAAAGTAGTAGAATGGGTTTGGTATGGGTCAGAGTGGGAATGGAGGATAGATTGATAGAGACATAGGGTGAATGGGAGAGAGAATAAAGCCTACAAGAGTAACCTTCATATTTTTATTTACTTATTTTATATATATTTTACATTTATAATTTGAATTTTATACATTTCATTTTTTTTATTTTTTTTAATCTATTTTTTTCTAGTACAGTAGGACTAGAGAAATAGATATGTAAATACATGGTAAGGTTTATGTGCAAGGAATATAATAATGGGTAAAATAATATGAGAAGAAAAGTAGTAGTGTATAAACAGACTTTAAAGATTTGTAATATTTGAAGTTAATTAATAAGTGTGTTTTTTTGACATTTCTTTCCTCAATTTTGAATGGCGAGATGCTTGCTGTTCAATAGTTAAGATAACATTTGATCACTATGAATGAAAACGAAAGCAGGAATTCATTAGTATCTAATATACCAACTTATCTAGGAGCTATGCAATGACCTATGAACATGTTAAGCATAGAATAATATATATATATATATATATATATATATATATATATATATATATATAATATTTATATTTTCCATAGTTTGGCTGTTTGAATAGAGAAGGATGTACCACCTATTGTCTTTTTCTTGTATGATGGTGTTTTAAGGCGGGGTGCAAATCTTGAGCAGAGGTTTCTTTGTTGAATGTAAATTGGTAATTTTGTTTCTGTTGAAAAGCGGTCCTGTTCCATGTATAGCTTTGTGGATGATACAAAGCAGCTTGAAGGGAAATGTTGCAATTGCTGGAAGGAGCTGGAGAAACAATGTTGCAGAGCGGAGTTGTCGCTGGAGTTGCCGATTTTTGGTGCATCGAGGGTCCAGTTGCAGTCCCGGTGGCCAGAAGATGAAGTAAACGATGCAGAGGAATCCCGCTGGAATCTTGCACGTCAAATCTCAAGACCTACCCTGAAGGGAGACCCTAAATAGCCTAGGAAGGGGTATTGGTCACCTAGCAGGGTGACCACCTAACAGGAGGGGGCTGTGACATCACGTGCCTGACCTGGCTACTCAGATCCTACCATGGGACCTCTGCCCACCTTGTATTCAAGATGGCCACTTGATTTTGCCACCTGGAGGAGCTATGGGAACCACCCCTGGGGTGGTGATGGACAGGGGAGTGGTCACTCCAATTTCCATTGTCAAGTTCCGTGCCAGAGTAGGGACTGGGGGTCGCTAGACTGGTGCGAACCGGTTTATGCACAGAGGGCACCAAATGTGCCCTTCAAAGCATGTCAGTGGTTTGGGGAAGGCTACCCCTCCCAAGTCATGTAACACCTATTTCCAAAGGGATTGCATGTTTCCTCCCTCTCCCAAAGGAATTCTTTTGTTCTGCCTTGCTCTGCTTGAGCAGGCTAATCAGCTGGAGGGCAGAAACCTGTCTGTGTGGTGGAGGCAGCGCAGGCTGTCCGGAAAACCCCAGAAGACAGGTAGGAGCAATGCTGGGGGTCCTCTAAGGAGCCCCCAGAGTGCATTGACTCGGTCAACCAATACTAGCAACAGTATTGGGGTACGCTTCCGACATGTTTGATACCAAACTTCCCCATGTTCGGAGTTAGCATTATGTAGCTAGACACAGGTAGTGTGACCTGTGTCCGATACAGGGGTAAAATGGCTTCCTCGCACTTAGGAAGTCCAGAAAAATGGAGCTGGAGTTTGTAGGGGCACCTCTGCTCAGGCAGGGGTGCTCTCACACACAGATACTTTCACCCTGCCCTCTGTGCTAGGACGGCATGCCATAGGGGTGACTTACAGTGCCCTGATGCAGTGATTTGTGGTGAAAGGGTGAATGCACCTTTTCACACAGGCTTCAGTGGTAGGTCTGCAGACTTCTTGCATGTGCTCCTATGGGTGGCAAAATACATGCTGCAGCCCATGGGGAACCCCTGGTGCCCTTGGTACCACATACTAGGGACTTATATGGGGGCATCAATATGCTGATTGTGGGGTGTGCTAGGTCATAAGCAGCCAAATGTAGGGGGAAGAGTGCACAGTCACTGGGGTCCTGGTTAGCAGGATCTCAGTGAACACAGTCAAAACACACTGACAGCAGGCAAAAAGTAGGGGTAACAAAGCCAAAAAGAGGGTAATTTTGTACAAGCTGCACTCCTCTCAACTCTGCTCACCTGCACCCCCCCTCAACTCTACACACTTGCACTCTGCTTCATGCTACACCACTCTACTTTACACCACTAATCTATGCCACTGCATTCTACAATGCTGAATTCAATGCCACTATGCTCTGTAACACTCTACATCAGTGGTTCTCAAACTTGTTAATGCCCGCCCCTCACGTGGGGGGGAAAAAAAAATCAGTCCTAAGAATTTTTCATAACTATTCTGTTAAGTTTGCAATGTTTAACAATATCTAGACTTATGTAAACATTGCAGGTAAGTTCTATTACCTTTTAAAAGAAAAAAAAATGCAATAAACATTTGGTCTGCTTAAAGCAAGGCACTATTATTTGCATAATCCTTCTTTTGGCCAGAGCCTGGCTGCTGCCCCACCCCCAGGGTGGCCCAACCCCCAGTTTGAAGCCACATGCTCTATGCCAAGGCACGGTACACTAATTCCACTCAACACTAGTCCATGCCCTTCTCTGCCACTCCAGTGTATGTCAGTCTATGCTACTCCAAACTATTCCACTCCCCAGTACATGACACACACTGCCACTCTACTTCATTCTTGGCCATTCCACTGTATGACGCTCCACGACCCTCTCCCCTATGCCACTAGCTTTGAGCCATGCTGAACAGCAGCCCTGCTGGTGTACAACATGGCTACAACACATTGGCAAAGCCACTAGCTCTTGCATAGACGAGACCTATTGGCTTTGCCAGTGCTTGTTATATAAGGTCTGGCAACAGCTGCACTGTAAATCCGGACCCAACAACATGATTTACCTGAAGGCAGCTCAGATGAGTGTCAAGCGCAGTGGGTTAAACATTTAATCCTCAAAAAGAGGAAGGGGTTGGTAGCACAGATTTTCCAAGCCATGGGACTTTGGTTCCAACCTCCTATGGGATTTTGCTCTCATGGAGATCCAAAAAGCAACGAAAATGTAATTCCTCCTCTTCTTCAAGACATGTTCAGAGTCATAGGAGCCCATTCCTGCATGAAACTGGATGGACACAAGTCTGATTACCACGATGCAAAATCAGTGTCATTGGTGAATTTCTGAAGTCTCCTTCACAGAAGGCAGCCAACAAAATACAGAAAGCATACTGGCAGCTTTCACTGTTCCTGTATTTTTGTCCAAGAAATGGCCTCCATAGTGGTCATTCAAATCCTTGTCTTCTTTCACATAAAACAGGATGTTTGCAAGTAACCCACTGATCAAACCCAAAGCTAACAAATAGCATTATTTCATTATGAACATAAGATTTCAAATAAGGGCATACAAGCTGCTCCCATCAAGGGCTAGAATAAGGCCAACTGACAAGCAAGCCTTGAAAATGACCTTGCGCACAGAAGAAATGTCCCATACCTAGCTACCCATACGAAAGGTTAGATGAAGGCCTTCTAGGAAAACGCTGCTGAGCATTTAAAATATAGTGATCTCAGAAGCTGCTAAAGTACAATGCTACAGATGCCATCTTACCAGAGCCAAAGCAATAGGCTACCACTGTGCGCCACTATGCCATTTTCATAAACAGTATCTGGGGTTGCCTAAAAAGGTTTGCTAAAAAATCTTATGCATGCCTAAATTATGCCCATTACATGTTCAAAGTAGAGCCAAGACAACGTAATATCAACTAAGCAGTTGCCCTCAATACTAATGGTGCCAACCAGCTCTAAATTGACCCCCAAAACGGTAAACCTAGCAACTAGGCAAGATTTGGCACACATGCCAGAGCCCTGGCTTAAAATGGCAGGAAAACGGTCACATGGTCTTAAACTTTTACAAAACTCACCAACTGCACTGTACAAATCCACCAAGTACTGACTAGAAGGCGGATGTAGGAACAGAGCACTTCAACACAATGGGCTCCCGTACAGAATACAGCCTTTAATTCACTGGGCCTTACTCTGTTAAAAGTGTCCTACGTTTGTTTTCTGAAGGACTCAGGACTCCAAGCACAATGAGACAAATTCGCATAATGTGAACTATACAAAGCTGATAATAAATATCTTGTTAGAACCTCCCTACGCTGTTACATTGATTTCTCATACTGTATAATGGCTTGTGTTCTTTATGAATGCAAACTCGTGCAGTAATTTTGAATGGGTTTTGTGGCCACCAACAAGGAAATTGTCACTTACAGTTCTTATTCCCACAGCTATTTGCAACCAATTTAGAAAATAAATTTAGTCTACGAAAGGCTGTGAGGGGGGGATTAAAAAAAAAAAGAGGGTGGGGAGATCGAACTTAAAATGAAGTTAACTAAAGCCCTATGATTGTATATTTCGATCTTCTTGAAGAACTTGGAGCTTAATAAGGTATCAAAACATTAATCAACTTTGCATCCAAGCAAGACACTGCCAAAAAATGGTGAAACAGGAAGACAATCGGGGTGGATGAGTGGTCTCACAGCATGGCTAGAGGCACGATTATGGAGGCTTCAGTTTAACCTAGGAGGGGGCCCCATGATATAGCAATACAAAAAATAAGGCCGGTGGAACTTATATTTTAGTTGTACATGTTTTTTGATGGTCTGGATTGGTCTCGGAATTGTCATAGGAACTAGTTTTTCTACAGACGTGAAGTTTAATTATGAAGTATCTGCTATATATTCATTTAAATGATGTTTTTAGTTGTCTATCGACCGTTATCTTTGTCATGTTGACTGTATATTTGACACAGATGTATCAAAGCTAATGAAGAATGTCAATAGTTTTATTTATTTTTCTCTCGAATAAACTTGCTTGACTATTCACAGAATGTCTGAGTTTAAGAAGATTGTTGCTCCATTTTAATTATTTCACTTTTCAGGAAGCTTTCTTTCACTATAGGAAATACTTCCCCTAAAATCTTTTTTTAGCTTTGTATAGCGCTGTTCATTGCATTAGTAACTTCAGAGTACTGATCTGTATATTGCTTATAATGTAACTGTGTTTGTGACCACCAGTTGCGTGTTAAGAGTCAAAACCGATCGGATTTTGTACTCAATTTTATTGCTTTAACAGCAGTTTTTGATAAAACAAGCAGTCATCCAACTGTATGAAAATCGTTCATTAACTTGGCAGTGATCCATCCATCTCAGAGGCTGTTTAACACGTAATGCAAGTCAGTCTTGCATTAAAACCCAACTTATCAAAACTGCTGTCCTGTGTGTGAAACCGCTTTAGTGATGCTCCCACTACAAGCATCTTTTACACCAGAAAAAGGTAAAGCAGTCTAACCAAAGAACCTTTTATAACAGGATCCTTCGATCTTCCAATGGAGAATCAGATGTAAGAGGACAGGCTCTTTGACCTAGCAGAGTATGCTCTGAACAGCTAAGAGAAGATGTGTGCAGCAGAGAAACGTTTTTGTTATACACTCACCTCACAACAAGCATCCAGGCTTACCTTGCAAACAAGCTCAACATTTCTGGTGGGACTTCACATACCTGCAGCCAGCATATCATTAGACTGAGTTGTGTAAAGAGAAAAATAAGGCAGCAGGCCTTTTTTCATCTATGCACCTAGGATCTGGCTCAACATCCCTGTATCCTTCAGGAGTAAACACCCCCCCCCCCCCCCCCCCCCCCCCCCAAAAAAATACGGCTCCAGTTCAGGAAAGAGTTGGAGGCGCACAGCTTCAAAGAATAGTAGTAGTAGTAGCAGCAGTAAAGTACTTTATTTGGTCACACTACGACCATAAAACCACAAGTCTAAATAAATTAGTAAACATAACATACACACAAAATATAAAAAAAAAATAAAGACCCAATACAACTTATTTAACAAATAAAATGTACACACTCCCACCACTCCCCATAACAAATATACACATAATCAATTGTGTGAAATAAAATGCATTGTGCAACACATTTTCATAATCCAACTCCCACCGCATCCTGCAGTTTTCTCAATCTCAGTGAGGAGGCTAAAAACATACGTCATATGTGGTATGTACATCTGGAAGGAACTGTAAGAACATAAGGGTAGGTCTAACTTGTACAAAATGAGTGGATTTTAATAAAGGAATTAAAAACTTCTAACAAGGATTTTTAGAAAAACTACATGAAAAAAAATGCAATAGATTCTGTGGTGACAAATTGTCACATGCACAAGCTTCCCAGTTTATTATTCTATGAATCATGTTTTGGTGTTCTAATAAAAAGTGATACTGGCTAAACCTAAACCTAAACCTGGTTAAAAGATAATACTGGTGGGGATTAGAGGAGTAGATCAGGTAATGTTCGTTGGTAGGGCTGGTCACCAATAACGCATGGCCATGGACTGCCGATTTCTTTAACTCAGATGCTTTCCTCTCCGATCTTCTCCACTATATAAAAGTTATCTTGGTCAAGGCAATATCCGCCTTAATTATAGAGGAAGGAGTCTCAAACCGAGCAGGGTTTCCTAATTTAACAAGTGTCCCTGATGTATTTAAGCCAACCAATTGATTGCTAACCATCTAAAGCCAAATAGTCCAGAAGAATCTCCCTGCCCTGGGTATTTTCTACACGCTTCTACACGCTTCTAGTCAGCCATCTAATCAAGGGGTGCAGCGCAATGAAATCCAAAATATGATAAACCTAGTTTCTCATGAACCATAAAGGCTGGTGTAGATGCAGAAACTGCTAGTAAATGCCTGCAAAAGCCATTCTCGGCTACTTGTAAATCATTAGCATTGGCGTAGCCACAAACGTCACTTCCATAGAGGTAGCCACAGAAACAGATTTCCCCTAGTAAATCTTCAACAGTGCCCCAAGCAGCTGGCTGCCTCTTCTTGCTGAGAAAGAAAACAGGGCACCAATAGCTTTTGAAAAGGTGAGCTTCTTTGCTCTCACCAGGGGGTCCCACATAGTATGAGCATCAAAAAACAACGCCCAGATAAGAATAAGTTTGAACCCTAGACAGCATGTTACTCTGCACATAAACATCTTATTCTGGTCCACTTGGGGCCTACCACCATCACCTGGGATTTACTAATTTGTAGAAAGGTATATGTTGTTCATGTAATCCACAAAACCATCAAGTAGTAACTGCAGCCTCAATGAGGTCCTAGCCAACAAAGCAGTATTGTCTGCATACTAAAGTGCAGGAATCGACCGTGAATCTATGTGCGGACAGTCCACGGGCTTATCAAGCAATCAGGCCTCAAGATCAATCTTGTACAGCGTGAACAAAAACAGGCCAGTATATACACCATTCCCAGACACCGGTCTGTAACTTAAAAGAACAAGTACAAGCCCCATTTGCATTATAGTGCAAAACCACCCTCATATCCCTATGCGAGTCAGCTACAAAAAAAATATATATATATATCTTTGTCCAGGTCCTTATCCAATTAAATCCATCAGAGCTTAGACCTATTTACCTTGTCAAATGCGAGGAGAGATCCATATATGCCTATAAAAAGCAACCCCCCCACCCCCACCCATTTAGCAGCAGTATATTTGTTGATCAATAAAAATGAAGACACTGATCACAGGTGCCAAGTACAGGCCGGAAACTATGCTTTAGATCAGACAAAACAGACCCCTCCCCTGGTCAAAGCCCTTGCAAGGATAATCACGCCCATCACTTTCACAACCGAATCTATCAGATAGAATGGCCTACGACAGCCAGGAAGATCCCTTGAGCCCTTTTTGTAAACAGGATTATTAAAGGACTCGGACCAAGAACGCAGCAGACTGTCTGCACAGCAAAATTAAAAGATCTGGTTAAAATCGGGGCCCAAAGACCAGGCATAGACTTAAATGAATCAGCAGGTATGCCATCTGGGCCAGGCACTTTGTGACTTCACAAACACCCAGTGCACGCTCAACCTCAGTGACTTCAAAGGTTAGTCGACTCTTAACACACAGAGGCCACATCAGGAGGCTTACTTAAACCAACCTCACACTCTTCCCCCATTGAAGATATCTTCATAATGCTTGACCCAATCTTCTGCGGCAATATGGGTAAACATGTCCGACATATCAGGTGTACTATAACCTTTGAACAAGGGGAGATTGACTACCTCCAGGCCACTGTCCGCATTTTAGATGCCTTCAGCAAATCATACCACGCTGCCTCTCTGAGTTCTCTCTTCCTTTCTATAATCACCTGTTTATAGGCTCAGTCTGATGGCAAGAAGGCAATAATCCTTAGGATAAGTCTTGAGAGCACTCTATAACCACTTGTGACAATTGGAAATGTTTTGAAAGAAACCATCTCAAAGTAAAATTGGTGCGTCGGACAGATGGGAGAGTCAAGCTAGCACAAACCTCCTCTTGTATGTCCCGGTAAGCACACCAAAAACACACATCAGGCTGCACTCTCAGGCAAATTTCCAACTCCCTCTTTTTACCTCCTAATGAGGTTTTTCAAAAAACTTCCAGAACAATTTTTGACGATGTAATTCTCCTTCCCTGATCTGTCATTTTAAGGGCCGACTTACATACACAACAAAGAACAATACATCCTAATGCAATAACAATCTAATACTAGCTACCTCGCCCATCACCCGTTGACTTAATGCTTGCCTTTGAGCTGTGACGGAGCTCCACTGCTTTTTGGATAGGTTGCGGTGTAGAAATATTGCATACAATAATTTTTCAGAACAGGTGCTCTCAGACAAAAGGTTTGATAAGAGTATAACAGTGTGGACGTTTTATCAACATGACTAATTTGCTATTGTTTGTTTGCCAAGCAGCACTGGGGGGGCAAGAGCAGACAAAAGCCTCTGGGGAAAAAACGATGTAAGCAGAGGCTGGGATGAGGTTGCTTTATTTTCTGTAGCATCCATCTTTCAGATGATTGCTCCCTCACGCTACTGGGGCACTTGCTGACATTTCAAATGCAACGTTATTCCTAATGCATTATAACAAATGGTAAAGGACCCCCCCCCCCCGTCAGCCAACAGAAAAAAGGATAAGACAAGTTGTCCTGTAGGCGGATCCAAGATGTGACGTGGCCCGCAATGTCTTAAACTAATGGCTGATGGCTCCAGGGTAAATGAAGCCACAAGCTGAAGGAGGCTGACAAAGCCCCTCAAGGTAAATATGGAACAACATGTTCGCCATGAATAGTACAAGAGCCATACATCCACATCAGGTCTAAAAGTGACTGACCCAAGTATACTGATCTGTTTTATGACCTATAATCAAACAAACAATTTCAAAGTAACAAGATACAGAACAGATGTGTGGCAGTGCCAAAGCATTGATCTTCTTCATCCACGTAATGGCTAGATCAATCATATTAACAGCAACGTGCCACGAGAAGGTACTTTACTATTCTTGTTACTTGACGTGAAGACACTAAGCAAATGGAGCACAATGTAAATAGAAATTATTTTACAGGAAATAATGAACATCTAGCATGAATCTGGCTCTCCATTGTCTAGCGGGAAACCCATCTTTTGTGGTGAAAAAATACACCTTTTCAATTACCAGCTACACAAGGCACCGTTTAAAAGAAAGAAACCGCAATGCAGGTTTAAATTACTTTACAAACTTAGAAATAGTACCATCCGGATTAAGCCTTCTTAGCTGTCGCATGCACCGTAGCCTAAAACATCCATAAACTTAAAAGGAGCTTGAAATGCAGCCTATACCTTACCACTGGCTGACTTAATCGACACTCGTTTCCTTGCTGCTCATTCGTCAGCGCGTGCTGGTTTCACCATATTAGTTTTTGCCAAGTCAATGGAGCATGGGACAAGTACTGATAAATGCCTTTATAGTGTCCTTTACGTCACTGCGACGACGGGCTTATTTAACGTTCAAAAGCATTTCTTTTCAACACGCAATTTTACTTTATTAAAGCAGTTCATGCAACTACATGTATTTCTCTGCAGCGCTTCTTCTCTGCGCTAACATGGTAGCTACGGACTTTTTTAATGTTAAAAAATTCCAGCGTGTTACTGCAGTGATTGACTTATTTAAACCTTAAATACACTTTTTAAATTTTTCAAACGCAATCTTTACTACAACTTGGCTACATTGTCACCCTGGTGGATAATAAAGCAAAGTATTTATTTAATGCTTAAAAAGATTTTCTTTCTTTTTAACGTGCAGTTTTACCTTGTTATTCAATACGTTTGTGCAACTGCATGTTTCTCTGTCTCTTCTCCGTGCAAACACGGTAGCCAAGGAAAGCTGTTTGTGCAAAACCATATCATACAATACAGTGACAGTCCATGCATATACTAGATGACAGATCAAGTCATACTATGAAAGGCCAGCCCATACCACACATTTACAGACCATAGCATACTATACAATGATGAATGATAACATACCTTAACACACTATACCATTTAATAACATACTATACAATGACAGGCCATAGCATACAATGACGAGCCGTAACATACCATACATAACATTATACAGGTAACCGGTTACACCACACCACACTACACTACACAATACAATAACAAGTTATACTGTACAAAAAATTACAGGCCATACCATACAATGACCGGTTAAACTATACATACTATTCTACACAATGATGGACAATAACATAACATACAATCTCAGACCGTAACATATCAAACAATAGGAAGTAGTACCATACTACACTGTACAATGACCGGTTTATAGCATACCATAACATAACGTGCCACCCAGTGACAGTCCATATCAGACAATAACAGCCCATATTCTACAAAGCAGGCCATACTATACTAAACAATAACATGTCATAAAATGATATCAACCATCAACACTCATTTTCCCCATGAAGTGACATCACTGCATTTTCCTCATCACTGATCTGGATTCAAATATCTGCAACTTCCTCCAGAGTCAGGCACTATTCCTGTGTGTCTGGTATATTTTAACAGCGACACATACTCTTAATTCAATTATCTGCAAGTTCGTCCTGCTGATCAGCAGGTATTTATACCACTTACTGATTCTTCTGTGACAGGCTCACCAAATGCATTTACAGCCTGTTTCGTACTTGCGGTGACAGACACACAAGGCAAGAACAACTACAAAAACACACCCTGCTAAATAAAGTACCGCCGTTATTTTATAGTTTCCTGGTATTTAGACATATACATATGTAGTAACACTTCTCTATACATATCTTAATGTGCCTTTCTTGCCTGAATATCTTGGATAGTACAATGCAAAATGTCACGCCCCTACCCTTTTTTCTAACCACTCCGGGTGAATCCCCTAATGTTATGGCCCAATGGAAGAAAATATGTATTCATTATGCCAAGGTTTGTGGGACCAGCCTTTCCAGTGAGAGAAATATATCTGTTAATGCACAGTTTGGGAAGTGAGGGTCGGGAAGTATTCAAAACTCTTCCGGAATTGGGAGAGGAGGATGTGAATTGAATGACTTAGAAATGTGCATTAAAAAACGATCTGCATTACCTTCCTAAAATTAGCACTATTTTAAAATGGCATCATTTTGGTATGAGAGAACAAAAAATGAATGTGGAGAAGTATGTTACACCCTTACGATAGCTTCCTACTGTAAATTTGGTTCTACCCTAGAAGAACGCATTAGGGATCAATTTATGTTAAAATGTTGCAGTGACAAAATCAGGCATGAGTTTTGGGTGAAAGACTATTCCCTCCACCACCCCCCCTTTTTACATGCAGTCATTTCCATAGCTAAATGTGATTAATACACATTGGCTAGTGTTGATGAGCTGTAAAAAGTAAAAATGCTGCTGTCAATAAAATTAACCTAAAAGGGAATTCAAGTAAATCCAAGGATGAACAAAAGGGTGCTCAAGGTCCATTTGTGAAGTTCAAAAATATAACATTTTACGCGTGTGGCAATGTAGGACACTTTGCTTCATAGAAAAAATATCCTGCCTTGAATGTGACATGTGATATTTGCAATAGGAAAGTACATTTTGCCAAGTGCTGTAAGTCGTCAAAGAATTCTACCCAAGAATCGGTAAAAGTTGTAGATTATATTTCACAAAGAGTAAACAAAAGAAGCATCCTAAGGATAATGTTGCCATTGAAGGTCTTAGAATTGAAACTATATTTGATTCAAGAGCTTGGCTGACCCTGATGGCTAATGAGGTATTTGACAAAGAACTTGGCGACACAATCAATCTTAAAGAACCTGATGTAGTTCCAGGACCTTATGGAGGCCAAATCATAGAATTGAGAGGGTATTTTGAATCCAATATCAAATTTAAATCCAGCTCAATTTATGTTCCAGTAAAGGGAGACAGTGTACTAAGTTGGCCACACGAAAGGGATTTGGGAGCCATATTGGATCCAAGCTCACCTACTCCAGTAATGATTAAAGAAGATGTCATAAAAGGTTTGCAGTCAAGCTACGTTCAAGTTCAGGAAGGGGCAGTTTTTCCTAGGTTCTGTTCTGTGAGGACTTTCCAGAAGTCTTCAGTGAAAAGATGGGTTGTTTGAAAGGGTATGTACACCAGATTAAACTCGGGCAGGGAGCCATACCAGTAGTTTCAAAGGTACGAGCTGTCCCGATTTCTATGAGAGATGCTGTAGAGTATGAAATTAAGAGATTGTGTAAAGAGGGAGTGATTGAACCTTTTGAGTGTTCAGAGTGGGCTGCATCCATTGTGGTCGTGTGGAAACATTCTAGCGAGATCAGGGTGTGTGTGTAGATCTGAGAGCTCTCAACATGTGCATAAGTGATCATTTCCCTCTCCCTGACATAACCAAGATAGTCTTGCTTCTCCATCCGGCCAGGTATTTCAGTACTTTGGACTTGACAGCAGCATTTTGTCAAGTCACACCCAGATTTTAAAAATGACACCACGTTTGTGACTCCTTTTGGGACTTATCACTTCGTGAGGATGCCTTTTGGGTTAGTATCTGCTGCTGCTGTTTTGAAGCACACTATGTATAGGTTGTTTGGAAGTATTTCAGGTGTCGAATGCTTCCAAGACAATATTTTAATTCATGGTGATACTAACGAGGAACATGATGAGAGGGTGAGGGAAGTGTTTAATAGATTGAAGGACAATGGCTTAACTCTTAAGTAAATGTTCCTTTGGAAAAACAAATCGAATATTTGGGTCATAGGATCACTTCTGAAGGTCTGTTTCTAAAGAAAGATTTAGTCACAAATGTAATTAATTTACATTGTCCAGAAAAGAAGGGTGAGTTGCTATCAATTCTTGGAATTGTGGAATTCCAGGCACAATTACTGTCCAACTTGGCTTCCAAAACACTTCACATGAGGTAACTGCTAAAAAAAAAAAAAAAAAAGTGTTGAATATGTATGAGATGAGGAATGCAAAAAATAATTTGTAAGCATAAAAAGAGAATTACCCGAGGTTGATAATTTAAGCTCTTTTGATCCTACTAAGAAATGTGTGATTATGACAGATGCAAATATGAAAGGACTTGGGGCTGTGTTGATGCAGAATATAGGAACAGAGTGTGATCTCAGACAGACAGCATATATTTCAAGGTCATTACAAGGGGCAGGAGAAAATTATTCCACAATCAAAAGAAGCTTTGAGTGTATTCTGGTCAATTAAGAAGTTCAAGAATTTTGTATGAGGAAGTGAATTTGCTATTTTTACGGATCACAAACCTCTTGTTAATGTATTTACAAGGAAAGGATGATTAGACATGACATCCATGAGAAACTGTAAATGGATTGTGGCTCTTCTGGATTTTTGTTTTTAGTTATATTATGTTCAAGGCCCAAGGAACAAAATTGCTAATTGTGACTCTAGCTCAGTTCTGTGAAAGAGAACAAAGTGATTGAGGAAGAAATGAAACTATGCAGCATTACAGAGGGTAGCGTGTCGCAAGAAGAATCGGTCAGAGCTGTTCCTGAGCATCTTGCACAGTGGGTGGAAATCGACAGTGAAGAACAATCGTTTGTTGGAAGGCTATTGGAGTGTCAGAAATGAGTTGTCAGTTGAGAGTGGTCTGGTTTTACGAGGTCTGAGGCTAGTGGTACCCATTGGATTAATAGATAAAATCTTGACTCTGGATCACTAAAGTCATCATGGGATGAGTAAAACGAAGGCTAGGATTTGCCTCCATTATTGGTGGCCAGGGATGGATTTCACAATTGAGAGGTTGGTTAGATACTGTTCTGCCTGTTGTAGTAGTGACAAGGGGTATGAAGCGAGAATTCCTCCAATATGTTGTGGAGACTTTCCAACCAAGCCAAGGGAAGTTGTAGCTATTAATGTGGTGGGACCCATCCATGCTAGAGGAGGTTCCAATTGCCTCTTAGTAATGACTGAGCAACTCTCTTGATGGGCAGAAGTAGGAATTGTTGGTAGCATAGGAACCAAGAGAGTGAGTTTGTAAGTGAAATATTTGGTCAAGAGGATTTACCAAACACCGACAGAAAATTGTCCTCAATTTGTATTATTGGGGATGGAAATATTCTTAAGATGCAGAGGAATTAAGCACAGTGTGCTTGTTGTACCATCCTGAAGGAAATCGAACAGTTGAGTGGTTCAATAAGGAATCAAGGAATGTATACATTTAGATTCTAGGAAGGGTGTGAAAGATGTGAATGTGTAAATCGGGGACTATGTGTTAATAAAACAAGCATTTGCAATGCAATAGGTCTCGCATTTGCTTGAGTTAGTTATTGGCATTGTAAATTACTAACTGGACTTCTCGTGCCACATAAATTGGTCAACCCTGCCTCATAATTTCATCTTTTCCTGCCATATTATTCTAGTGGCCCTGCACTTACATTTACCTTCTTCTATCTGCAGCAAAAAATGAACATTTTGCGATTTAGCATCCTAACTTAAATATGCCATGCTAATTTGAGTAACACTTTCAGCACACTACCATAAGAGTTGCTGGCTGGCTAACACAGTTCCCCCAAAAAAAGACACAAGACAGCCACAGCGAAGAAATAAACTAGAAGGGTTACCCAAACATATCAAGAGTGTTCAAACAGTCAGTGTAATAGGGATGTTAAGTTTTTTTTTTTCCTGAATTATAGCTATAATTGTAAAAAGGAGAGATTAATAAAACATGTACAGTTATCCTTCTAAACCTTTAACAGAAATACACTTTTGGCATTAGACTGTAAAGTTGTAAAATTTAACCGTTATAACCACCCTCTCACAGATATAAAAGTCCCTGTCATAGTGAATACATTGTGTAACCAGGTCAGAAGTTTAGCTGAGAAGGGACAGAAAGTTCTATAAAATAAAATGGGGAAGCGATCCAGGCTGGGGTCCTTGCCAGTAGATAACTTGGCTATCTCCGAGATAACCTTTTTAACCACAAACCTTCTTTAGTGTAGTGGCCTATTGTGATGTGAGGGATGGGATATGTGCCACTGATGTGTATGAATCTGTTAGTCTGCGCAATAGACTCTGTAGGGCATAGTTTTGCATGAAACTGGCAATGTTACCACTATCCTTTCATTTTCATGTCTGTGTCTCCTGGCCATTGAGGAGTTCTTCTACAGTGTCTTTCCTTATCTTAGGCCTCATCTTACAGGCATCTACTTTACCAGTCTTGCTTGCGGCCTGGTTCCCCCCTCTATGCATAGGGTGGAATGTACACTATGATATGCCTCAGCGGGCGGAGGCAAAGCGTAGTGTATGTTCTGCCCTGTACATTTCCAAAGCCTTGAGTTGCTATCTGACCTGAAGTAGTTGTCATCAGACCAAATGGGCCAGAGTGTCGATGGATGCCTTTTTTAGCTCTTTAACTTGTCTCTCTCTCTCTCTATCTATATATATATATATATATATATATATATATATATATATATATATATATATATATATATATATATAGCTATTTGACTGCTAGTGATATACATTTTCTTCTTATGAACGTTTAAGGGTGTCCCAGAGGGTTGAGATGTGAGGCACTGATTATTTGTTTGTTTTCTTGGAGGAAATCCAAGATCGTCTGTCTGATACCTGCGAGGACTTTTTAGTTCTTCATGAGGTTGCTTTTCAATCCCCATGTACGTTTGTGTGAAGAAGGCTAGGGCACTTGCATTGTAAGTAGAATAAGTGAGTGGTTTGAGAGTGCTGAGATCAAAATCTCTGTATATAGAACACAATGCCTCTTGAAGGAACAACTTAAGATTCAGTTTTCCGTTCTTAAAATACGGTATAAATATCGGTTCTACACCATTCAAAGCAGTAAATGACAACCAGCAATTTATGCAATGCAAGTTAATTGTAGAAGCATGTGTACTCATTTGTATAATACATAATGCATTAAAATCATGAAGACGGGGTCAAACAAATCACACTATTCAGCTGAATCTAGGTTGCACATCACCCACTTCCCTGAAGGACTTTTCTTAGCTGTCTTTAGGAGCATAAACGGAACCCAAAGTGAACATGTGGTTAGCTGCTGATAGATGGACTGTGGGCATACGTGCAGTTACTTTGCACCTGGTCCATAAATGTGTTTGTCCATAATATGGCCACCCACCTTTTATTAGGCCTGGATGTGAAGAACGTTTCTGGAGAACTAGCAGGATCTGAGGCAGCTTCAATCTCATTTTAGGAAGTGGCATGTATCTCAGTTGGTTTCCTCTTAACATGCTAGTGAAGGAAAGCCTTTTGGCTGCAGGATGGAGTCCCTTAACATTAAAGTTGAGTAGGTTTCTCATTTCAGTTCCTTGGTCTGTACAGGCTCTCCTATCTGTCGACTGGTTATTCTCCCCAGATTGTAATGTGTTACCCATAGCCAATATAAGGTTTTGCTGGGTGCTCCAACACCCCCCCGCCCCCAAAAGAATAAAACAGTCCCCCTGCCCAAATTTAAGTTCCCACTGTTGCGTAGGTTCTCATTATCCTAATAAGGCTACTGGATTCGGGCAGCAGAATCACTTGTACTGCGGGGAACTGAGTCTGATCCCACACCATGTGACGCCTGTCGGCCTAATCCAGGTTTGTTCTGGCAAACTAGCAGTGCCTCATCTCCACCCAAGAGCAGAGATTATTGGGGCAACCGGGCGCATGACATACATGACTCCTCAGGGGAATCGTGGCCACTCTGATCTCATCCGTTTCAGTTACATTAGTCTCGTGTATGCAAAGACAATCGGAGGCAGAGTAAAGTTTAATAAGGTTTTATTGAAATAACTGCATCTTAGATAATAAAGCATGTATTGCAATAATTAGGACAATGAAGCACAATAAGGTTATAATTGTAACAAGGAGAGTAAAAACACAAAAATAACGCTACCATACTGTCACTAAGGTTGGTTGGGATAGTTCCTACCTAAGCTATGTTAGAGACCAGCATGTTAAGCTCCAATTCTGCCTTTCAAGTTCCCCCTGGGAAGACCTCATCCCTCATACCTGAGCAAGAGGCCTGTAGTCTACATAAGCAGCTGTAGTGAAGCGATCAGCACTCAGTCATGGCCATCTGGCTGGAATCTCCCTCTAACGTACATGGGTCAAAGTATTGTTTTTATAATAAAACATCTGATGTTCCAAGAAAGGATCCCCACGTAAGAGTGTGTATGTTTCTCTGACCATTGGAGACCAAGCATACCACTTTTGCCCACAACCTATCTTACTGCAGCCTTGAGAAAAGCACAGAGTGAAATAAATGTCTTGTTTAAGAATGCAGTGCTGACCTAGGCGAAGAACAGGTAGATAGAGAAAATAAAACAAGACAGCAAATGTGGCTAATGTTAAAACAATACAACAAAGCTAAATAAAATATATCTAGGTTAAAGTGCACAGTGGCAGGCCTAGTTTGCTAAAATAGCGTGTATATAGCTATAGCTAAAATGGCTACATAACACCACCTTCTGGGAAAGTACTGTTAAACAGTCCATCGGGTCTATGATTAATCCAACTTTGCCAATCTTGTTTTGCTTCATTTCCCTACACCACCAACTCCAGTGAGTTAAATGAGTTACCTGTAGCAATTAGTGTTGCTTACTGCCCTATCCTCACAGCATCACAGGAAAACAGAGGACTGTGTAGATGATGACCTACCCTTTCCCTGGCCATCAGGAGTCAGAGTAAACTCTCCTAGTAAAGAAGTGCAATCATCAGTCCTCTCCTCCCATGTCTTCATTTGCAGTTTGTCCCGTACCGCTTTCCTTTCGCTCTGTATATCCTCTGGCAATGGCTTAAGTGCTGGTTTCTGTATGGGGATCTTGTTTCATCTCCTTTGATGTAGTCCCAAGGTCTAAGATCTTGCCTGTGAAGGTGTGATGACTCTGGCAGCCCAATACATTCCCTGCCATGGAGAGTACAAATGGTGTGAGTTTCTCACTTCCAAGCAGACTGGGTGGCCCAAATGGTACGTAACACCTGGCCCCTTTCTCTCTGGAAAGTGTGGTGGCTGGGCAGAGGAGCTGTCTTCTCTGTAAAGCAATATGGGACTGGCCCTGAAAAAGCCATATTTGTGACATCGAACTTGATTTGACCTGCCTCTGGGCAGTTGTCATAGTAGCTTCCTTCCTCTGTAAATATTGTTCACATGGTTAGGATGTCTGGTGTGCTATCTCGTGGCCCGACCAGTGGCCTGCTGCATGCGTTCTGTCCATTTGTATGTCATCTCCGGATGCTGCTGATAGACTGTAGCGAAACAATTGCTTGATGTAGTTTTCAATGTCACCCTTTTCTGCATCCCTAGGAGATCCTCAGATTCATATATTAAGGCATTGTGATCTATTTTCAAGGTGAGTCTAGAGGTCCATGTTTTGATCCATGAGTTCTAGCATTTCACACCGGATAACCTCCAGCTCCTCTCTAGCATCATTGTCATCCTCCAAAAGGAGACCTGTTGTCCCAGTTCCCTCGGGTTGTCTTTTTTTTTTTTTTTTTTTTTTGCAGGTCCTTTGACATGACATTCCTGTCCTCCGGGAGGACATAACTAAGTTTACCAAATAGATTTTAATTTTTTTTTCTCATCTGTTAATTGAGGTTTTACAACAGGACATCATATATATGAATCATCAGAATTTTAACACAATGCGTTATGCAGCAACGGTATTATTAACCACTGTTCAATTGAAATATTACATGGCTTACATTATAGATAAGTTACAACATACCATGAGAACCACTCATATGCTTAGTCTTAATCCTAGGCCATCTAGAAACAGTGTCCGGCAGCACTTGTCCATTTAGAATACTCTACTAGTACTTTCTTAATGTGCCTTGTGGGCCTAGTGTGGTGCGTTGGGTTTAGCATCTAGGGGTAAGCACGTCGTTTGGCAACATTCACTTGTGCAATGCTTTTACAAACTTAGAATCATGAGTTTAAGTGTCATTGTTGAGTAGACAGATGCTATTAACTTTGTGTGAACTAACCATGCAAACTGATAACAACTACTGGTTGCGAAAAACTACACTATTATTTTTGCATACTTGCTTCCCGATCAGGCTGAGGAGCTAAACTGTTTCATTTTAACATGTCAGCGAAGGGGTTAGGTCGGGCACCAGGCATAGTAAACTGTCTTGCAGTCTTCTAGCAGTGCATCAAGGCTCATCAACTCACACATCTCCAGGCCTGCACGGGCGGTGGGTCCGGTGATTTCCACCTACGAGTCACCAGTCGCCTTGCCACAATGAGTCCCAGGTCCATGAAGCGCACCTCCGCTCTGTCGCTTGCCTCTAGGGAATAACCCCAGTATGCTTGACTCCCAGGTAAAAGGGATCCGACGGGCCATGTAGTCAGACAGATTATCGATTACCGCTCGCCAGTAGGAGCATAAGCTAGGACAGGACCACACCATATGTAACAAATCTGCACCATCTCATGACATCTAGGACAAGCCGCGCCCGACGGGCAAAGTATTTATTCACACGGACAGGCTCTGTGGACCAGATAGTATTGTATGAGGCGAAATCTGGAGTTGTGGGGTATGCTAAGGTGCCCCGAAAGAGCCAACCCCCACTGTGCCTCCGCTATTGGACCGCCTGCTTCTACTTCTCATGCCGCATTCAGCGCTCCACTTTCCAGGGCTGTGTGAGTTCGCAGCGCACCTACAAGCCAACTAATTAGGCGACGACCCCAACCCAACACCTGCAGATATTGTATCAGTAAGTGGGTGGGAGGAGCCGCCGAAATATCTCCCCACCCAGTCCCCAGGGCCCGCAACAAGGAGTTGTATAATAGAAACTGACCGGGAGACAGTCCCAGGTCCTGAAGCCTAGAGAACGGGAGCAACCGGCCCTCTTCATAAAGATCGCCCAGCGTAAACAGTTCTGCTTCGTGCCATGCCTGCAATTCCGAGTTCGATGTGACCTTAGGGCCACGTGGCATGCCCGCAGGTGCCAAAGCCGGTAAAAATTAGGCCACTTGTCTCGTCAGTCGAAGGGATCTACGGAAGCATCTATGGGCCACCCTAAGGAACAACTGTTGTGGGGTCGGTGGATGAAACAGGTGTTGAACCTGCAGCAGTGACCAGGGACCACTCTCCGATGCTGTGTCAGACAGCTGGGCTTCCGCTTGCCACCTGGATATCCACTGAAGCTGGGTCGCCAGGTAGTAGTGTTCCAGGTTAGGGACTGCTAGGCCGCCCCTATCGGGTGGAAGGTACAACTTCTTCAGGGCAACTCTACATCGGCTACCGTTCCAAATAAAGTCTCTCAACCCCGTTTCCAGGGCCCTGAAGAATCCAGGAGGAACATAGTGTGGGAGGTTAGAGAAACAATATAGGAGGCGCGGCAGGATGACCATCTTCAGGAGTGCTATCCTGCCCGCCACCAATAGCGGCAGTGTCCTCCAGAACGTCATTTGTGACCTGACCGAGGATACTGCTTTTGTGAGGTTGCCCTCAAGCAGATCCTCCTCATGATGGTAGATTCTGATGCCTAGATATCTGAATGTGCATGGCTGCCAAGGGGAAGAAGCATAACTTAGACCAGTTTACCCTAAGGCCGGATAACCTCGCGAAGCGTTGCAGGATCGTCCCAACTTCTGGCGGGATTAGCGTGATGTCTCTAAAGTACAGAAGGATGTCATCGGCATACAACAACACTGTGTGCAGACCGTCCCCAAGGGGATTCCCCAATCTGTCCCCCTTCCATGCAGGGCTTCTGCCAGAGACTCCATGGCGAGTGAAAACAGTAAAGGTGATAGAGGACAGCCCTGTCTCGTGCTACTCAGCATATACGAATCGGGTCCGATATCGCGGACCCCAACTTTACCCGGATTTGTGGTTTGGTGTATAACCGTTTAACCAGGCGGGTGAAGGAAGGTCCCACACCAAGCCGCTGCAATACTCTGAACAGGTAGTGCCATTCCAGGGAGTCAAAGGCCTTCTCCAAGTCTAGTACAAGACAGCCTGCTCTCGGCCAAGCCTGCCCCACATACTTCATGACTCGGAACAATCTTCTGATATTGTGCGAGGTGTCTCTCTGGGACAAACCCGTTTTGATCAGGGTGGTCTAGACCTGGGACATTCGGCGCCAGTCGCATCGTCAGTGCCTTTGCTAATATTTTGTAATCCGTGTTCAACATTGCTAGGGGGCGGTCCGATCCCATCTATACAGGATCCCTCCCTGGTTTAGGAAGGGAGACCAACATTTCCTCTCCCTGAGTGGCTGATAGTCAACCCCTCCATTCAGCATCCTCATATACGCGGAGCAACCTGGGTGCCAATTGCAACGCGAAGGCTTTGCAGAAGTCTACTGGCAACCTGTCCGGACCTGGCGTTTTACCAGATGCGAGTTCACGAATGCTGGCCTTTATCTCTTCAAGGTCGAGTGGTGCCTAAAGCACCTCCACCCGCTCTTCCTCAGTGCGGCAGTTCCACTTCGGAAAGAAATGCGGCACAGAGGTCGTCTCCAGGAGGGGTCTCAGAGGCATAGAGCGCCCTGTAATGCCTGACCAATTCAGCTTGTATCTCCCCGGGCGCATGCACTAATCCCCCCCCTATCTGCGAGTGGATCTCCACTATCTGCCCCCTCTCACTGTCTCGGCGGATCAACCAGGCTAGTAGTTTACCAGCTTTATCGCCGATGCATGAGTTCTTGCAGAGTGTGCAGCGTAGTTCAAACATCGCAGGCGCTTGAGGAGTGGCAGGTGTTCAGTACGTGCTGCTACTAATTGTGTAGACTCAGTCTGACTGCCGGTTGCCTCCCCCCTCCGGTCGCAACAAAACTCGCTCCACCCGGGTCAGGTCACGTTCAACAGAACAACGCAGATTACATTTGGTCCCCAGGCAATGTCCCCGAACAAAGACTTTGAATGCATGCGTCCCACTCCACCAGGCTCCATGAGGCTATGCCATAATTGAGCTCAAAGTATTCCGGGATCGGAGCACCCAGTGACGCCTTGAACGCTGAGTCTTCGAATAGTTCCGGCCTCAGCTTCCAAGTAGGTACAGCCGGGCGGGAGGTTTCCCAGCTAAGGCTCATGAGTAGAAGGTTATGGTCAGAGTGCGTGCGCACCATATATTCCGTGGTCCCTATTACGGAGGCTAGGTTAGGAGTGCAGAGGGTTCTGTCTAAGCGTACATGTAAAGAATGTGGAGCCGAGTAGGAGGAGTAGACCCTATCCTGCGCATGCCCCCGTATGTCTACTAGTTGCCATTGCTGTGTCCCGGTCACGAGGCAGTCACCACCGGCGACGTGGGCAAGGATCGATCCGGGTTCACATCAAGCCCACTGTTGAAGTCCCCGCCCAGCAGCCATGGGAGGTTGCTCCAGCCCACCAAATGCTGAGACAGGCCATGTAGAAAGGCTGTCTGGTCTATGTTCGGAGCGTATATGGAGCCTAGCACTACAGCATGACCTGCCAGCCTCCCCCCACACCAGCACAAATCGACCCTGTGGGTCCACTGTCTACTCCTCTGCCGCAAAGGGAGTGCCAGCTCTGATCCAAATCAACGCGCCCCTAGCATAAGCTGAGTGCCCTGCCGCGTATAGTTGCCCTCTCCAGTGCTGACGCAACCGGGGGATCTCCGGTCCCACCAGGTGTCTCCTGCAAAAATGCTAGGTGTATTGAGTGCCTTCTAAGATAGGAATAAATGGCATATCGCCACTTGGAGGTTTGTATGCCTCTCATGTTCCAGGTAATCTCTGTATATGAAGACCTATTATAGATAACAAAGCCTCTTTCATCTCCCTTCTCCCCACTCCTTCGTATAGCATCATCTTGTCAGTTGCCCACTCCCAGCTATCGATCAGGTATGTAGTAGGCGCAATCCAGCAGAACCAAAACATAACTAATACCATTAGAGCAGTTAGACAACAGGTCACCGCCCAAACCAAACAATGAAAACAGTGGCGTGCAGCCACACAACCACACATAATGTATTTCCACTAATAGGAGTATGGGGTAGGCCAATCCTACAGAGGAGCAATTCCCATACAGGCCATATAGCCGATAACAGGGGGGGGGGGGTTTCCACATATTACATCTACAGGGAGGTGCATCGCGCGAAGGAGGGCAGCATGTCAACGGCTGCGCACACGGCCACCCAACATCAGACACACTCTCCCGCAGACCAAATCTGCCCCCGGTTCGTTTCTTCAATCATACTGATGGGGTTCTAGTTCAACAAGGGAGTTCCAACAGTGTATAATTACGCCATACAACCCAATAGCCTCTTAAAAGAGCTCATCTGCCGTGGCCGGTGTCACAGGAGGGCCCCCAGCGAGGCTCAGCTCCGACAAGCGGTCCGGAGTAGCAGGTCGGCCACTTGCTGGTTGTGAAAGTTCAGTGTCCAATTCTGACACCAGTGGGGATGTGCTTATCGCCGCAGCAGATTGGATTGCCTCTCTTCTCTCTTGCATTAATTGTTCCAGACCGGGTGCGCGTGTCACAGGGCTGGCTCGGGTTTCACCTTTCCTTCAGGCCCGCCTGGTCCTGTTGCGCCTGCCCCGTGGCATCGATGCGGGCCTCTCAGCGACTCCACTTGTGGCCAGGCCTGATGATTAAAGCTACTCCCATGCCGTCTCAGGCGTGGTGAAGTGGGATTTGTTCTCCGCCACGACACGTAGCTTAGCAGGGAATAGCAGAGAGTAATTCAAACCGAGGGACCTGAGTTTGCGCTTCAGTGGCAGGTAGGGAGCCCGGTCTCTTTGCACCGCTAGAGTATAGTCCGGGAACAGTAAGACCTGCGCTCCATCCACTCGGAGGGGTGAGGTGGTTCTCACAGTTCGAAAAAAGAGGGGGGTAAGAGAGGAGGATTGGGCGGTCCAGTGTACACCCTCCCAACAACGTACTAATATGATGTGGTACACTGTTCCGAAATTGAAAGAGAAGGAAAGAGAAAGGGTCCTGATAATCAGGAGCAATAGTCCTCACACACCATATTTGGTGTCATGCTTCATCATCGGACAGCTCCTCGTCAGACTGGCGCTGCAATGTCTGACGGGCACCCCCCGAGGGGGGGCTCTTTGCCGGAGATCTTTTTGAATATACTCGATGATGCCGCGGAGCCAAATATGGGTCCGAGAGAGGGAAAAATGTACAGAGAAGGAATAGTAAAATTGGCTCAGATCCCTCACTTAATAGTTTATTATTCGCTGTTGGGAAATGGTCAAGATTAAAAAGAAGTCAAGGGAGTGAAATTGGAGACAATGCCCGGACACTCACACAAGAACAATCAGAATAATTAGGGAGGATGGAAGTGATCCAACGCTCCTTAGTATGCGGTCGACATGTTTCGCGTCGTTGTTGGTCCAACAGGATCCCGTGACGCTTCTTCAGGACCTACTAAATCATGAGTTTTCTCAAAAAGAAAAACAAAATACCTACACTCCTGTTGACTAACACTCACAGTCTGGGTGTCATCAGTCGCTTGCTAGGACTAAACCGGACTGTTTTTTCTTTCCTATCAGTCGCCCTAAATATGGGAAAAAGAGGGGGGCTAAAATTAGCTCAGTATATCATCACTTCACCAGTATTCAGGAATGATGAGTATGATTAATGTAGAAAAAAGGGGGTGACAAACTTGTGCAACACTCAGTGATCAGGTGGTTGTAGGCACGCCATGCTGGTAAAATATAGGGTGGCTTACCATATCCATTAGACAATAGGCTCCATGGGATATCGCTGGCCCATCACCTGGTGTACAGAAAATCTGATGGTAAGAGAGCACATGCCAAAGAAGGGGGCACCATATTGTAGTTACATAATTATCATACAAGACCAAGGTAAAATGGCCATAGTTTGGAAATGCGGGACTGACAATTAAAGTGAAATATAAAAATAATATACATATATATCTCTCTCTCACTCCAAATCTGAACAAATACATCAAAGAAGTAAAAAAGATGTGTAAGTCATCAATTTATGCAGAGATACTCATGGACATTCTCAATGTCATGTGCAAGGTGGAGTGAGCAATGAAGGTAGCACATTCAGAAAGTTACGAATGAACGGAGAAATACATTCTTTCAAAATAAATCAGGAGTAGTGCCAAAGTTAAGAGGTACATGAAGGGGATAAAGGTAGGGGGGTATAATGGCCCACGAGTAGTTAAATCCCATGTATCACACCGCAGTCAGTAAAATGAGAAGTAGAGCTCAGGAGGTACATATAGCTAAACCACGGGCCTCCCGCTAAGGGCAGAGCAAAAGGTCCCTAAGACCTGGATGCAGTTCGAACGAAGCGTCGTGATGCAATTCGGCATCACAAATGAGAAAATGGGCACTTACTTTCTTCGTTACCGGTGTTAGATGCAGCACCTACCCGGGGGTCGCGTTCCCGAACGTAAGCGGGAAAGGAAGGCTTCCGGTATAAATAGTCCGCGCGTGTTTACCAATTAGGCAATTAGTTGCTAGGTAACTCCCTCGGGAGTTGGGAACCTTTAGAGAGAATGGAAAAAGGACTGGAAAAACGGGACGTGGTGAATGTCCTCCGCGTGCGGCGGCCATCTTAAGCTAATGTATTGGTCATAAGAAAACAAGAAATAACTTAATTTAAGTTGTCAAAAGTTGTCAAAGACCTGTGTAAAACTCAAATGGCCTTACCTATATTATGAATACAGGGTGGTGAGGTCTAATCCCCTATAGTAAGGGAAAAATTAAATAATAAATTGGAAAGAGAAAGAAAAGGAAAAAACAAACAAACCAAAAAAATGATATAATGGATGGAATGACCATCGAGCAGAACCTTCTAAAATCATTGTTAGAAGGGCAGGAAATCAGCAGCTGCCTACTTTGAAAGATGGAACCAAGGGATATCATCGTTTAATCCCTGGTGGTGGGTATTAAGTCTATATACCCAGCGTTGTTCAAGTTCAAATAGTGAGCGGGTGCCTGGTAGGACACAGGTCTGTAATACCACCCACCGCATATCATCTGGTGTGTGGTTAAGTTCAATAAAATGTATGCTAAGTTTGGTAGTAGTACGTCCACACCGGATGTTGCTACGGTGTTCATTTATCCTAATCTTTACAGGTCGTGTGGTCATCCCCACGTATCTGAGATTACAAGGACAGGTGATAAGGTAAACACAGTTGCGGGTGTTGCAATTAGTATGTCTCAACAGATGCCAAGTTAAAAAGGGTTCTAGATGTAAAGTGTCTGTATGTTTAGTGAGTGAACAGACATTACAATTCCCACACGGAAAGTGACCTTTGACTGGGGGGAGATCCCATAGAGATCTCGGTCTGGACGGGGTGGTGGTGGGTCTAGGTCGGGTGTGTACCAGCATATCTTTTATGTTTGACGTCCTCTTGAACGCAAAAACAGGCTTGGGAATATTTTCACCCCCACTACAGAGGACCGACCATCTCTTATTGATTATCTTCTTAACTGTGTTAGAAAGTGGTGTAAATGTCGAAACACAGGTAAGTTTGTAGTCCATAGACTTCGGGGTTAGCTGTAATAGTGAATCCCTATCACTATACTTGGCTCGTTTGTAAGCTGTTTTTATAACTCTGTCCGGGTAGTGGCGGTCATGTAGTTTAACCTGTAAACTAGAGGCTTGGGTATTGAATAGTCGTAGATCACTACAGTTCCGTCGAAGACGTAGAAACTGTCCAAACGGTAAATTTTCTCTTAGTGCTTTCGGGTGATGGCTCTCGTATAATAATAAGCTGTTCCGATCAATCATTTTTTGGAAGGTGCGGGTCTTCAGTCGACCGTCCTCTATGCTGATTAGCAGATCTAGGAAAGGGATCTCTGTGGTAGATACAGAGGAGGTAAAATTAAGGAAGGGGTCTAGACTATTTACCCATGTCGAAAATGCATCTACTACATCAATAGGGCCATGCCAGATGACAAGGATATCGTCTATATAGCGACGCCACAATTTGATATTAGCGGTAAAGGGATTAGACTCAGGTAAAATAAAACGTTTCTCAAAGTCGTACATGTATAGACAGGCTAGGCTCGGAGCAAAAGTGCTGCCCATCGAGGTCCCGCGGATCTGATGGAAGAGTTTATCCTCAAACTGAAAAAATTTTTGAGTCAAAGCTAGACTAGCACAGTGCATAATGAAATGGACAGGTGTCGTGAGTCCTGAACTGGTAGATAAGAGACGTCTCAACTACCTCCAGTGTGGCCATTTGCGGGATGTTGGTGTATAGAGCCTCAACATCAAGTGTAATCAAGGCATCGACATACACTGTGGAATTAATAGTTTCAATAAGGTTAAGAACGTCTGTAGTGTCTCTCAGATAGGTAGTTGATTGTTGTACAAGGGGTCGTAGAAAGTGGTCACAGAATATCGAAAGTGGTTCAAGGACGGACCCAATCCCTGAGACTATGGGGCGTCCTGGTGGAGGGGAAATGCCCTTATGAATTTTAGGGAGGCAGTAAAAGTAAGGGATACGGGGATCATCTGTATCCAAAAATTCTGCTTCCTTTTGTGATATCCAAGTGTTATTGACAGCTTCCTCTATCATTCCACGTATCTCAGCTTGCAAATGACCCGTAGGGTCCCTTTCAATATGGGCATAATGGGTAGAATCACCAAGAAGGCGAAGGCATTCCTGTCTGTAATCTTCAGTATTCATCACAACAATGGCGCCTCCTTTGTCTGCTGGTTTAATAGTAATATCGGGATCGGTTGCTAGAGTACGGAGTGCCTCGTTCTCAATTCTGGACAAATTAGTAAATTTATGTTGTGGTCGTAGATTTGCGATGTCAGAAGTGACCGCTTTTTCAAAAGCCTGAACCTCACAGGGCATAGAGATAAGTGGAGGAATGAATTGGGAAGGTTTTCTAAGACCCGAGTCCGATGGAGAGTCAACAGTGGGTCTATCTTTAAAGAAAAATTGCAGGCGTATTTTCCTAAAGAACCGAGCCAGTTCGCATTGCAAACGGAACGGATCGTCCTTTGGAGTGGGGACATACCCCAATCCTCTATTCAGTGTCTTGGTTTCATCAGGGGAAAGGAGCCTAGAGGACAAGTTAACCACTAGGTCTTCGTTGAGAGGGTCTTGCCCTGGCTCCTCGTGATCATCTGTGGTTCCTCCTGAGACCAATGGACTCGTCTTCCTCTCCCTCGTCTTCTGCCTCTTCCTCTGCCCCTGCCTTGGCCTAAAAAAGGCACATAGGGTGGCATCGGACGGGGTTGGTAAAAAGGGAAGGGTTGTTGCCATGTCATCGGGTGACCCGGGTGGTATTGTGGAAAATTGAAATAAGGTTGGGGTCTATCGTCATCCGTGCTCCATCCGTCAGAGGATGAACTATGACTGTATTTACGGGGTTTCCTACCAGAGGTGGAGGAGTCATCTGATGAAACGGATGGAGTCTCTATCGTATAGTCTTCTTTGATGTAAGGGTAGATTTTCTCTCTATTGAACCTATTAATATCTTTTTGTAGTTTGGTGATCTTCTGTTGAGTCAAGAAATCTTTAGTTTCGTTAAGGTCAGTGTTGATTTCTGCTAAACGACTCTTGAATGCTGCTATAGAGATTGTGGTTTTGAGTGTATTCTCCATAAAAGTGATCTGTATCGCTATGGATTCTGCTAGTCGTCTAGATGTATTGATAATGAGGACCAGCCAATCCCGGGTGCATTTCCATGCAATCTGCGCCCAGTCCTTCCTAAAGGCAAGGTCTTGAAGGAAGATCCTGGGCATGTTGGATACCAATAGTCCATTAGGAGCTATATTAGCTCTCAGGTATTCGGTCATGATAGTCCCATGCAGGACTGTTTTAACCAGGTCACGTTTAAGATTCTCACAGTTCGCAATACAACATCTCTGTCTGCGTAGTGGAGGAGACGGATGATGAAGGGGCGAGGAGGACTTCCCGGTGGCCTCGACCGCATGGGAACCCGGTGGGCGCACTCCACAGAAAAGAAGGGGCGAGTCTGCCTGTTGGCACCAGACCCCTCAGCCAGTCCTCAGAGTATGCCACTCGGTCTTGGCCCTCTGCGCCCTCCGGAAGGCCCACAATTCTGATATTGTTCCTCCTGGAGCGGCCCTCTGCATCTTCTACTCGGCACTCCAACTCTACCACCCGGGCCTGTATCTCCTCCATCTCTGATTTCAAGCGGGAGGTCATCGGCACCAGTTCGTCCACCCTCGCCTCAATCTCGCCAGTTTTGTCCGCTAGCTTGCGATGGTCGGCATGCAGCAGGACAAGATCACTTGCCACTCTGTCTATTTTGGCTTCCAGCGACGCACGGGCACGCTCCAGTGAGTCCCCAATGCGTTCCACTGCAGTGAGGACCGCATCCAATTTCTGACTATCTTGTGTCACAGTGTCCTGCGATTTTTCCCGGCACCAGAGCGCAACCGCCCCGTCCCGGCCATGATCCAAGTTACAAGTAATCTCCGTCTGTCCACAGACCGCTGTGCACCACCTCGTTAGTTCCCGTTTCCAGCCCACACTTCTGACCGGTCTCCGTCAGGGCAAGGGCACCGATCGGGCGATCTACCATCCAGGGGGTGCATCCATGCGGCAACCAGGATCACCAGGGCCCATTTCCAGCTTCACGCCTCTAACCCCCTGGCGGGGCCGGCTCTGCAGCAATCAGCACCGGGTATTGCCCCCTATGCGTGGGCCTCTTCGTTGTGCACTGGCGGCTGGACGCCGAGGTTTCTCTGTGTCCTGCTTCCGTGCGGGGGTCCAAAGCGATGGGGCAGGTCAGGCCCGCTTGTCGGGGTCAACAGCTCACCACCAACCGACAGCACGAGCAACCCAGTCCTTTACTGCCCCCTCGCCTCTAGCCAAGTGACACTCTCTCCGATCTTGTGGGACACACCTGGAGCGCGCAAGCCCGCTGTAGGCCAGGCAGACTCCACATAGGTGCAGGCGCGGGTCGGCTGCTCCCCGGGGCCCGATCAAACCCCGAGCACCTCCTGTTGGTAGCTTCTCATTTACACCTGGGCAGAGGGTCCAGTTCTCCAGAGGGTGCCCCTCTATCCCCCTTGCCACAGTGAGTTTTCCTGTCCCTTCCGCTCCCTGGGTCTTTCCACTGGACCGGCTTGGGGCTGCCCTCAGCTCCTAGAAGGGCCCGCAAAGACCGCGCTCCTACTCTGCGCTTCTTTTCCCCCGGGGGTATTTCCTTACCTCCGCGGGGGACAGCCACCAGCAATGTATCGCGACCCGAGGGTGTCCCGGCACCGGAGCACAGTCTTCATTTCGGGATCCGCGCCCCTCTGTGCAGCCGCGCCGTCCTGCGGTTCAGTCCCGCAGGCCCGGCCTGTCCAGATGCGGCGTATCTCCGCCGCGGTTCCGCCGGGAGGTCCGCTTTCGGCCCCAACAAGTTGTGGGCTGTAGGGGCTCAGATTTAATTGCCCATCGGGCGGTGCCACTCCCCGGTCCCCTCCGATACTGTTGGATGTGCCGGGCACGACACAGAGCTCTAGAAGCTTGCGTCTGCCATGTTAGACGGCTTGGCCACGCCCCCACCAAATAGATCTTCCATAATGGAACGTGTGAGGGGCGTACTGGACCCTGTGGCAGTTGTCCCAAGGAGGGATCATGTCTACCTCCTCTGTCCGTGCTCAGCTCCTTTTGCATTTCTTGCTTTTTATTGGGAGGTTTGGTGAATATATCCTTCAAATTGAAGTCTTTTCTTAGTTTGTGAGAGGCCATCATGCCTCACTTTTGCCTTGTCCAATGTTATCCGCGAGCGACTACCCTGGACAGTCAACCCAGTCTTTCTAATGAGGCTGTTGAAGAAGGTTGTTTTATTATTTTGCGGCCCTCCCACTCACCACCCCCCCCCCTTTTTTTTTTCTCCCAGCAGAGATTACCACCCAAGGCCAAAAGTGTCCCATCAATTGTAGGCTGAGCCCACAAAACAGCAGGGGTGTAGGGCACTATTAAAACAGAAAAATGCACAAGCCAGATGGGGGCTTGGGTTGAGCACATTTAGTAAGAGCAACCCCTTGGAGTAAGTGGGGCGCATGAGGAAAACAAACACGGAGCTGTGGGGAGCAGTAAAGGAGGGAGAAAGCAAGCAGCCACGAGAGAGCAAACACAGAGCAAGGGGAATGAGAATAGGTTATGGGGTGAGGAGTGGCAGAAGAGTTAGAACAGCAAAACGCATGCACTTTGAAGTGCTTAACTAAGAAAAAAAAGATCGTTCCCCAAAAGTGAGTAGTGGGAGAACGCAATTCAGCTAGGCAAGAGGTTGGCTAAGAGGCCATTCCCCAGGTGAGGGCCCAATGCTAGATGGACAAAAAAGAAGTTAAGTAAGAAGCAAGCAGAAGAGTGATAATAAAGCCAACAAATGGTAAGAAGTGATTGAGCTGCAACTCCCTGTAAATTATTGGTAATCAGAGTAAAGGTCTGTGGAAGCCAGTCCTATTACAACCCTTTAATACATAGTAAGGATGGTAGGTATTTGCCATTCTACTATCCTTGGATACCCAGCCCACCTTTAACACCCACTAGCCCTCTTGTGTTGAAATGTGATTGAGAGAAGTTTAGAAGTTGATAGGTCTTATTCTCCATGCCTTTTCAAACTACTACATTGTGTATCCAGGCTAATAGGCCCATAATAACAAGACATTAGTAAATTGTCCCAGCTACCTGTGGTTAGCAGGGGTGAGACAATTATTAGATGGTTGTTTTATGGGTCATTCATGTTCACTTTCTATTTTATTTTTTATTTTTTTACCCATTCATATGCCTGTAAATAAAATCTCAATTTTTAGTAGTAAGTAATTTAATACTAAAATTATGAGAAACATTATCATTGTAATTGAAACATACAAGTGAAAAATATATATTTGTGGGTACATTAGACATCAGTAGTTAAAAGCGATCTCAAATAATAAAGTACTTTCAATTTGTACAAATAGCATTGTTATTAAAAAAAAAAAAAAAAAAAAGATAGAAAAACAAACAATGGCATGTTATAAAAGACTAAATGGAGTAAGGAAGCTTGGGTCGCAAAAAATGAATTGCGCTGAAGCATTCTCATAAAATCTTATAACCTCAATGTTAATACGCTAGACCTCAGACTGCCCAGTCCTATTAGAAAAGTGCTTCCAGTTTATCCAGTGACAATGTCCTAATACAGAGGCTTTCATCATCTACGTACATTAGCTCGGTACTATGGGTAAAATTCTTTCAGTTTGTGCAAATAGCATGGACTTAAAAATGAAGGCACACGATAATTCTGAAGAACTCCTAATGAATTGAAATAGAAACTAAAGCCATCTTAGACTAACAGAATTAGTCTGTGCTGCTTTCATTGCAGCTGTTTTTTTTCCTATGTTGTATTGATCAACTTGTAGATACCTACATATTTCTGGTGTAGCTTAATGCATCAGGTTTGTAGTGTACTTTTTTTTTTTTTTTTTTTTTTTTAATTTAGATTTGTTAATTGCTTTTTTAAACATATCAAATACATTCTCATTAGGGTACAGTAACAGTCTGTCTTTAACGGAATCATACAGCACAACAATAAATGCAGGTGGTCGGTAGTGCGGACCAGTCCAGATGAGACATTGCTGGAAAGAAGGGCATACTTATGCATGCCGTTTAATAGCATTAAGTTGTGAGGAGTTATGGTGAGTAGGCAGGGCATACTTTCAGCAGTGCCTGCCATACTGGTCGTAATAGAGTACACACAGTAGACACCTTCGTCAATAGTTCGCAATGCATAATGTAAAAACTAAAACGTTCCACCTGGGACAACCAGAATTAAGAGAGTAATAACCATGTTAACCAACATGCTAACTCAAACTGCGCCTTGTAGTGCTCATAGCAGTCATGATGATGATGATATTTCGTTCACATTAACACAGCCTACACTACAGAATCCCAGCCGGACCCTCTTGGAGGTGGTTTTAACCTCCAGCAGTACACCACAATTCCAGTTGAAGGGCCAAACATCTTAGTCCTCCCCACTAGTGGCATCATCAGACTGGTTGGGGGTGCCGTAGCCGGACAGTGTCTGGAATGTCCATGTGTAAGTCTGCTTCTATTGCATCCCAACCATTGGCGATAACTTATTTATGTAAGCCTACTGCATTCTCCCTGTGTAGGGCTATAGTTTCCGCCTGAGCCCAGATCGTAAATTACTGCATCCATCCTACAAGGGGGATTGGGTGGGGGGATGTGTGGGCAGTTTCTGCTTTCGAGTAATTAGACACTTGGCCACAATTAGCCCTAAGTCAAAGTGGAATGTGACTGTTTTTTGCCCTGAGGTAGAGGCCTAGCAGACACACTGCATGTATTTGAACAGCGTGCAAGTCGTCAAGTGACACCCTTCCAGTAGACCACAAGATGGCAGCATGCCCAGAGCTTGTTTACGAGATCAGCGTCTAACAGTTTACAGCGGGGACAGGCAGCAGTGGTGCAATGAGAAAAATCTATTTATATTAGAAGGGGTGAGGTGTGCTCTGTGCACAATATATAGCTGAATCGAGCAGAACTGTGCATTCTGCGGTATGCACACAGGTCTTTCTATTTGGGCAGACCGGTTCTGTCTGTGTAGGGATGTTGGAAGTTTACCCCCCAGCGCTTATGTAAGGATGCAAGCAATGGCACCGTATGTGGTCGTACAGATGCCTCCAGCCAGCGCACCAAGTGGCGTCCAGAACCCAGGATATGAAAATACTGATGGTTTGATGCATAGGGGGTTCACCTGAGATATCTTCCCCACTTTTGTCTTAGCGTACCCAGCAGTGAGTTGTGTAGGAGGATTTGCCCAGGGGAAGAACTGCATCCATCACCAGTGTTTTGTAAGGCAGGCAGACCATGCTGAGAGTTCAGCTGTGGTGGTGAAGTGGCCATCACACGGTCTGCCCAAGAGGGCGAGAGCCAGGGCATATGGAAGAGTCAACTTAATAAGGGTAAGCTTCACCTGAAACACTGGTAAGCCACGTTTAGTAGGGTCAGTTGGGGTTATGGAAGTCAAGCATATGGGTGAAACAGCTGGAGGACCCTATACTGACCCCAGGCCAGCAGGAGTGTAGTGGTGTCAGTAAGTTGCAAAGCAGCAAGCCACATCATGACCCACTGAAGCTGGGTTGCTAAATAATAATGTTCAATGTGGGATACCGGTAGTCTGCCCCTGTCCGTGGGCTGATATTGCTTGGGGAGTGCCTCTAGGCATCTAGAGGTGTTCCATATGTTAGGTTCTAATTCTTGCCTCCATAGAGCGAAAGAATGAGGCATGGATAAAAAGAGGTAAGTTAGCTAAATAAGTGGGGGAGCGCCACAGTTTTAAGCAGTGCCACACAGCCAGTCATCAATACGGGTAAGGTCTGCCAGAATGACATCTGGTAGTGCAGGGATGTGACGGCATATGTCAAGTTGTCATCAAACAGGTCTTTTGGCGAGTGATACATTTGTAAGCCCAGTTATCTAAACATGTGTGATTGCCAATGGAGGAGAAGAACAGAGAAGATCACTGCTGAGTTTTGGGTGTGAGGAGAGAGTGGGAATAGTCAGGATTTGGTCCAGTTGACCCAGAGTTCCGCAAGGGATGCAAACTGATGGAGGGCGCTGGGGATCGATTCAGGAATAGACAATACAACTTTCAGATGTAGCAGTCGAAGTTTAATATGTGATATGGGTCTCCAGTTGCCGGCGAATGTTTCAATGAATCCATATGCAGTGGCCCCTCAGTGTCTTCTTAAATGCATCCCCCCTCAGTAGAACACACTGTTGTAGTGTTATTTGTACTATCGAAATAGCCTGTAATAGCCGTATCAACAGACTTGCAAAAGAGTGGGTCCTCCAACGCCGCCAGTTGCAGGCGCCATGTCCGGGATAGGGGGGATGCTGGTATCTCAGGCAAATTGGAGGCACTAGGGATTATTATCCAAGTGTGTGTGGCCTAGGTACTCTACTCAAGGGTTAACTTTTAGAGTGCCCATCAACCTCTCAATTCTTCCATGAAGCAAGTAGAGTACTGAGTAAAAGGAGTAAACCATAACAGTTGTGTTGCCATAACACCAGAGATCCGCTGACTCCAGTGCCGCAACTAATTTGGCGAGTGCCTGGGCGTAAGAGGAAGCAGTAGTACAAGGCAATGGAGGAAATGATCGGTCTAGTGCCGCATCAAGCATGCAGTTAAAATCTTCCACTCCCCCCAAAAAATAACAAAGACAGACCACCCCAGCACGAGAGAACCTGTGAAATTAAGTGCAGAAATGACCCTTGTTCCACATTTGGGGCATATATACTGCCAAATAGTATGTGACAGCCATCCAGTCTGCTCTTGACTAGAACATATCGGCCCTCTGGGTCCGTGACCACTTCATTGGGCGTGAACGAGGTGCCGGGGTTGAACCCAAAGAAGCGACTCGTGATTAGGAGAAGAAATCAGTGGCATAAATCCGTCCCCTCCAGTGACTCTGCAAACTAGATAGCTTCCAGGTTTGAGGGTTGATTCCTGCAGGAATGCAATATTTATGCCATACCTGCAAAGTTACGAGTAAATGGCTTATTTCCGGGTCTGGTGTGAATACCGTGAACATTCCTTGTTGACACTTTAATGGGGGATCATGGTAAAGATGAGAATGGTGTCCCTGGGGTGATAGTGGCAATGCTGTGCTGTCACGTAAGCACAGTAATATTAAGGATAAATGTAAATGAGACATTTAGCATGTGTAAAATAACATAACAGTAACAATAATCAAGAATACCAATAGAGCAGTGCACCAACTGAGTGCCCACTCAAACCAGTTTATAACAAGCTTGTAGGAGTACTAAGAAGTTCTCACATGTAGGGGGAGAGCCGTATTGTAGGTGGCAACAAACCCCTCAGGTTATACCTAAAGCAGTAATCTATCCGTAGCTAGTTGCATCAGCAAAGTACCAGCATCACTAGAATGAACATACAGTGAACAGCAAAATTAAAAGTCAGTGAAACCGCAGGTTAATTGACTCTGTTGATCGGGGCATAGAAACATGCAGACTCATTATCTTAACATCACATTGTGCATAGTTGGCTGAGATCTAGTTGTGCTATATGATGTCATCTGCCATTTGTGGGGTCATCTCCAGTGTGGAGCTCTGTCTCCGCATGTGAGGGCCATGTTGTGGTAGAACTCATCGATGGAAAAGCCCTTTGAACTAAAGCGTTCCTCCCCCAGTAGTCCTGAGCGCAGATGGGCGATCTGGTTCAAAGCGGTGACAATGGCCACCCGGTTTACCCAGGGTAGTCGACGTGTCAGATGGCGAAGGTCCAGAGGCGTGTGGGCTGCAGGTGTCTAGCCTGTGCCAAGGGTCCTCAGCAGTATCAAAGAAATGTGTGGCGCCCCCAGCAACCACCCGAAGACGCGCCGGAAAGAATAGCGAATATATCATGTCTAAAACATCGAGACGCTTCTTGAATGTCAAGAAAGATCTGCGTTGCCTTTGGACCATGTCTGCATAATCAGGGAAAAATATACCTTGAGTATTATCCACCTCAATCTCAGTGAGTTTCCTTGTTTCGTGTAGGATCAAGTCTTTATCTAAAAAATGTAACAGTTTTAGTACCATTTGGCAGGGGTTGGATCCAGGCAGGGATTTCCTAGCTGCTACACAGTGCACCTGCTCAAGGGAAAAATACTGTGAGATCTTTTATGGTGTGAGTAGTTTCCGCAGCCAGGGTTCCATATATTGTACTGTGTTATGGCCCTCCTTGCCCTCCTGGAGGCCAATTATCCCGTCTTGGATGCCTAATACCCAAATATTGTTTCTCTTTGACCTCCCATCTGCATCTTCAGCTCTTCGTTCCAGGATAGTAATGCATTCATGTAGCAACTTTGAGAGGGGGTCAGGTCCCTAGATTGTGGTTGTAGTTCAGTGAGAGCCTGCTCCGTCAAAGTAACTCTGTCTGCGAGCTTAGGATAATCTGCGTGCCGTAGTTGCAGATCTGAGGTCATATTGTTGATACTGGCTTCCAGTGATATTTTGAAGTGCTAAAGTTTAGCGAGTACGTGTCTAGTTGACCTTCTATAGATGTTGGGGGTGATGGGGGTGATGGGGGCGAGGGGGGTGGAGGATGTCCAGTAGTAACTTCTCTGGGGCAGGTACACCGGAGGTTGGCGTGGAACGCGTCTGTGTGCCCTGTGTATTAGACCGCGTGCGACCCATCGTCGGTGGGCGTATACCGGGAGTCCTCAAGGCTGCAATGATTTTAGTGGGGATAGCAGAGCAAGTTACTTCTGTGATAGTACTCGGCCAGGGTAGGGGCATCTATGTGGAGAAATACAGAGTTAGGGTGGACATACGAGCATCTCATCTAGATCCACATAGGTCATCAGCCGCCAGCCAGATGCTGCGCAGCAGGCAGGTCAGGTCGACGGCTAGCAGGAACAAGCACAGAAAGCCTGGGCCAAGGCCATCACGGAGGCGATCACAGCAGTTGGGAGTGAGTTTGGGTGCATCCCAGTAGGGCCCACCAGTATGAGAAGAACTAATGGGTAGAGGGCCTAGGGCTCTGCTGGGAAAGGCAAATAAGAGCCAGTCTGTGGGCCAGCGCCATTCAGCGGTACGATACTGACTGTGCCAGGGTCGGGTTGCGGCCAGAGCAGGCAGCAAGTCGGGATGAGTCGCGACTCGCCACACACAGAATCTAAGCTTTTCTCTGCCTCTGCACCGTCGTGGCTCATCCAACAAATGTGTGTGCCCGCTGTCCAAATGCTCAGCCCGCTCCCATGCAGGGAATGTGTATTTTTTGGGTGGCCACCCCAGAGGGGAGAGGGGAGAAATGTGAGCAGCACATAAACACGTGTGTCCAGGTTGGCAGTCCGTCCCCACCGGTAATGGATCTGGGTGGTGATTTAGTGGCCTAGGCCTCATTCGGCCCACGTTCACCTCGCTCCACCGCAACTAGCCAATGCAGTCTAAACAGCAGAGAGATCACACCTGTCCACACGGAAAGGCTGGGAATGAGGACCAGGTCATGCAGGACCTCCAATGTTGTCTGGCGTAGTATGGCTTCAAGCAAGGCCCAGGTTCAACTGTGCCACACTCCCAGTCTAGTAAGGGGGAGCGCCTACAATCACTAAATGCGCCCTTATTTATCTACACCCTAGTTCTGGCCTCACAAACCAATCAGCGACAGTCCGCCAGCTTCCCAGTGGCCTAGGTCTTACATGGCCCTAGACCTTATTACCACCTCTGCAGTGGTGGTGCGGGGGCAGGGTGACTCAGCTTTGGGCCTAAGGCACTGGTGAACCAACAGACAGGCCCCAGCGAGGCTCACCTTCAGCACGGCTGCTGCGATCAGCAGCATATCGGCGCCCAGAGCTCCAGTGCTGTTAGGTCACTCAGTGCAAGGCAGAACATTCCATAGTTTGTCAGACAGTAGTGTGATCCTCCATGCGGTCCCCAGCCCTCCTTCACCAAGCCAGTGGGTCCAATCACATTGCATCTGGTTCTAAGGCTGCGGGGCTCTGATGCTATGGCGCTGCACCGGTCCCGATGTCGGCATACTGCGAGCCTCAGCCGTACCTCAGCTATCGCCACTTCCTTCAGACCAGGCAGGCCAGGCCCGCTGCGGCACGGTCAGTAGTCCTCGTTCACTTGTTTCCTTCAGGCAGCTAGACCATCTCCCCTGTGCATGAAAGGGAAAAGAAGGATATCAATGGCAGACACAATTCAGGGAAGAGTGGTGCTCAATGCTCCGAGTAAGCAGGATTAATTACGGATAACCGGGTTTTTACTGTGGAGCCTCTTCAGGGTGCGTCCGTTATATTGGCCTTGCTAGGCATGCGACCTTTGGTAGTGTACAAAGGGGTCGCTGTCCAACAGTAGTTGATTAATTGATCTCCAAGTGCTGCCTGAGTGACAGATTCTTGTTGCACCCTCTGACAGTGCAACTCACAAAAGTATTATCTTTATAGTTTTGTTTAATACTTATTACCCTCTAGCTTTACTTACTATACTTTTTCAAATTTATTTGATTAAGATTTCTTTCTTTTTTTTGTGTTAAACAGGAACATTTCCCTCATTGTGACTGTTTGCCAAGGCATGCAAATTGTTTGCTGGAAAGCACAAAATCCTTTCACGATGGATCGACTTCTCATAAAGTGCAACGAGAAGGTAATCATTCTTTTTTTTCTATTCCTAGAGCATCCTAACGTCTAATTTTTCTGTGTCTCAGTATCCTGGTTGTGTGTAGAACTGAGTGATGTGAGTAGGCATGCTGCTACATTTTAGTTGAATTGGATGAGTCTTCATGGTTTAAATGGTTCTTTTGAAGTTAAATTGCCTAAAACCCACCACACGTAGAAACCATTTTATAAAGCGCTCTTGAATTAACCCAAATGCTAAATTTGTGGCATTGGTAAAACATGCACACCTTAAAATAAAAGTAAAGTGCAGATGTTGAACTTTAACACTCATTTACCTGTGTATGTGCTATCGACTTAAAACCTGAGGGAATAGAGTTCAAGTCTTGGTGTCGGCTCAACATCCTGTGATTCTGGTCAAATCAATTAATCTCCCAGTTGCACACGATTCAGCGCCTTGGGATCCTCACGGGTAATTTGCCGTGCTTTACAAATCCTGGATTTATTTATTCTTTATACATATTATGTCACAAGATGTATTGACCATTACTTTTTCCGTCAGGGAATGTGTACTTTAGAAGGAACTTGGATTGCTATGCTAATGCTAGGGTAATTAAATAATACTCTTCCGCTACTTTGGCTCAGAATAAGTCATTCAAAATGTGTTACTACTGTACCCAGATTAACTGACATGGCTACTAAATATATTTTAACAATCACATTTTACACTCTTTAAGTCTGTGGCAGTTTTCCTATAGCACTTGGAGCTGGACTGACTGCTTTAGTGCCAAGGTAACTGTCCTACTACTCCTTATTGACCTTCCCCTGTCTGATTTAGTCACCCAAAGCAGGCTGGACTAGCTGAACACAACTCTTTAACTGTTTCAAAAGTTTGCAGTCACCACTGGCTGTTCGAATTTTACAGTTAAAAACTGAGATTTGCGGTTTACATACAACTCTGTAGCGTGACAGGAACCAGGTTGATTTAATTCGTTTTTTGCTGTGAGGTCGCACAGTCTTACCATATATTTCACCGTAATTCCTCACAGTGGCCTCTCCAGGCACCTGATTCAAAAGATTCCTAGACCTAAGAAAGAACAGATGTCTGGACATATTGGCTGTGACTTTAGAGGAGCTTCTATGTCCTGGACCTGCTCCTTCTTGTACTCAGGACAAAGTGTTGAACACTGGGACTTACAGCTGTTCTCTAGTTCAAGCTACAGGGATTGAACAAGCTACGGAGGACAGTAGCAGCTGGACCTGGAGTGGCCAGCTACTGTTGGCCTCTTACCTGACCCCCTGTGAGTGTCTCTCCTGAAGCCATTGGGGACTTTAGAATTGTACTCCTGTGGTTAATTGGAACATAAAGGACTAAGTCCGAAGATAATCTTTGATTGGAGTGATCCTGGTTGGTGTATCTTGGCACTATTGCTACTTAATGATTTAAACAATCATATCTCCAGTTTCTCTAATTGGACTTTTGTCATTTTGTTTGTTCAGTTATAACCTATTTTGTGATTCGGTTTGGCAGTTTTATTGTTTTGCTTTTCAACGTTATTAGTGTTTTGCTACTGCATAAATACTGTATGCATTGCCCTAAGTTAAGCCTGTTTGGTCTGTGGAGTAACTTCCAAGGCTTTGAAATTGGGTTAACTAAGTGCCTTTGAGGGCTCACCCTCATAAAGGTTGTGATTATTCCTAGAGGTTGATAGACATCCCTTATAACAATACAATGTCTTACATCAGAAAATTAATTTAAGGTCAGACATGGGTAAAACTGTCATGTAGCAAGCATAAGAAGATAAGTTCATATTCATGTGCATCTTTGTTGCTTAGGTTAGGGCAGTGATTCTAAAAAATTTTTAATGCCACGCCCCCCCAGTGGGGAAAATAAAATCATCGGGTTCCCCTCAGAATTTTTCACAATTGTTCTATTAAGTTGGCAATGGTTAAACATTTCTAGACTTATTTAAACATTGCAGTTAAGTTCTGATACCTTTTTTGAAAATGCAATAAATGTGTTCTGCTTTAAAATATCTGCATAATGCCTTGTTTGGACAGATCCTGGCACCCCCACCCCTTCTTGGGATCACTTGAGGCCCATCCCATAATTTGAAGACTCCTGGGTTAGGGTAATTCAGAAGAATATTCATGTTAAAATAATTCCTGTTAAGTTCAGTACTGCCGTAGAGAAACAGGTAAATTTTGCTCTGCAGCCCATAGTGACATATTTGCTGAGGTATGTTTGGTGTGGGTTGTTTAGGTCACTGCTGAAAAACCAGCCGCCTTCTTTCAGTTATGTATCTTTGGGCACGAGTAATTATTTGTTGTGACTTTTGTCTTGCTATCTTTTACAACTTCCTTAAAACTCATTATCTGATAGACTTCTAGCTGCAGATTCCTTACCTTTGAACTCCCTGGCATCCGCTTCGAATCCGGATTTTTTTTTGCTGAGCAATACACTGCATGCATTGTCGGGTTGCGTCATTCGGATCAGTGTGCATCGTCCGGCTCCATGTGGCTTAGTCAGCAATGTTGGAGCGGTCTGTGAGGTCCTGGTCACCTCTAAAGGTGCCACCCCGGCGCATGTATGTCGGTTCTTTTCTTTCCGCGCCGGTTAAGTGCTGGTCCGGGATCGAGCTACCCTTTACCTTTTTTTGGTAAGCCTTTTTTTCAACATTTTGTCAGAGATTTTTGTAGTCTTTGCGAAGAACACATCATCTAGGAAGACTGGGTTCAAGTCGTGTGGCGACTGTCGTGGTGCCATGTCGGTGACGGACCCCCATCAGGTATGTCTCTGGGACTCAGTCCTGCTCTGGCCATGGCTCCGAAAGCTTTGAGGGAGTGGTCCCTAAAGCTCATGGCTGCCCGGCAGTCGCCTTCGGTTGGTGTGACTCCTCGGAGGGTCACCCTCCTACTCAAGGAGGAGGTTGCAGGGCCGCTCCAGGAGCCCTGAGTACCCTTCATCCCACTCGACGTCCTCTGGGTGCTCGGGGAAGAGGCACAAGAAGAAGTCCAAGTGGACTTAGACTTTTCTATGCCCGTTGGCCGACGAGGCGTCTCGGGATCGTCGACGTTCTGAGCACGGTTCCACTGAGCTGTTGCCAGGGCCGACTTCGCGTCTCCTCCCCTTTGCGGGAGCCGGAGCAACCCATGCTCAAATAAGAGTTTTACAAAGCCATGTGCCTTGTTTTTGAGAGGCTGACCCCGGGGGTGGGTCTTAGGATCCCTTGGGGTCAGCAGGGGCCCCAACGGGTTCGAAGATGGCGGTTTCGGCCTCAACACCGTTGGGGATCCCCAGGATTAGATATCTGATCCAGACCAGCGCTGGTTTCTCAGTCTGCCTCTTCCGGCGCTGGGCCAGACGTCAACTCTCCCTCCACCATTGGCACCCATTGGTGGTGGAAGCCGCATACTCATTCCTGATGAGCCAGGATGACGTCGTACAATGTAGATTCCAACTTCATCAGCACCGATTAGGTCCAAATCAGTGCCTGAGGCTTAGTTTGAACAGCCAGGCACAGGTGAAGAGTGGGAGGGGTCTGTGGACCCTTTAGAATATGGTTTGGAGCAGGACTGACATGAGGATCTAGGGGAAGCCAGTGGACTGGATACTTCTCCGGATGCTGGCATGCTCTCACCTCCTTCTTTTGCTACAGAGGAGGGAGCATCGTATTCCATGGTGGTGCGTAGGGCAGCTGAGGTCTTGGACCTAGAGTACAGTGCCAGTCAAAACTAACCTTCTGACATGAATGCTTCAGCCGGAGGTTGCTACATCGGAGCCGATGTTACCCTTCAGTGAAGCTCTTACAGATGTCCTACTGGGGACTTAGTCCAAACCAGAACAGGGGCTCCTGTGAATAGGACAATAGGCCCCCGCCATCGACCAGCTCCTAATGACCCTAGTTTCCTCACCTAACACCCCACCCAGAAAGCTTGGTTGTCCAAGCCTCCACTTGCTGTTTTGCCTTCCCTACCGCTTCACCGGATAGGGAATCCAAGAGGCTGGACCAAATTGGGAAGATGTTTTCTTCTCCAGCCTGGCATTGAGGTAGGTAAACACCTCTTGCCTATTGGCCAGTTTTTCCCATACTTATAGGGATACAGTGGCACAAGTGCTACCCCAGAGGGTGTACGTGACACACTCACCGAGCTGGATAGGTTGGGGGATGCTGCAGAGATTACCATCTGGTGTGGCTTGGACACAACAGACTCGCTGGGCAGGGCGATTTCTCAGACAGTGGCCCTCCTTCACCACACCTGGCTGCGTACTACTGGCTTCTCGGGGATGTCCAGGCAAATTTGATGGACATGCTTTTCTATGGCCCACGTCTTATGGTGAGAAGGCAGAGTCTGCGCTTGAGCAGTTCAAGGACTCTTGAGCCACAGCCAGATCCTTGGGCATTTCAGCACCCGTTCGCCAGCAGTCTGCCTATCGCCCCTTTTGAGGCTTCCGGAGGGGAGTGGTACCACGCCAGCATCAGGTTAGCCACAGTCCTTTGGCTTCACAGCATCCAGTGCGAGGATGCGGTCATGGTACCTTCAGACCCAGAGGGTCTAGTCAGAGGTCGGCCAAGCCCTCCTAGTATGGTTCTGCAAGTTGCACGTCCAGTTGGGGGATTCAGTTTCATCTCCCTCACTGGCGGTCCATAAATACAGACAAATGAAGCTTGCATATCATACAGAAGGGCTATCACCCTCCCATTCCAGTCTTTACCTCTGTCTACCCCTCCAGTGAAAAAACGGCTGATGGAGGATCATTTGATCTTGCTCCACGAGGAAGTTGCGGCTCTCTTGGCCAAGGGAGCCATAGAAAGGGCCCCAATGTCAGAAGTAGTCAGTGGTTGTTATCCCCACTACTTTCTGATTCCAAAATGAATAAGGGTCTTCACCCTATTTTGGATTTAAGAGACGTTAAGCTCTTCCTCAAAAAGGAGAAATTCAGAATGCTCACTGTTGCTTTGGTCTTGTTTGCCCTAGACAAAGGAGACTGGATCGTAGTGTTGGACTTGCAGGATTCATGTCTTTACATCCCCATCCTGCCGCCCACAGGTGTTACTTGTGGTTCAAGGTGGGCCACGAGCACTTTCAGGTTACTACGCTTCCCTTTGGTTCTCCCCAGTGCCCCTCTGGTGTTAACCAAGCTGATGGCGGTGGTGGCAGCTTATCTGCACGGGTTAGGGATTTCAGTCTTCTCCCTGCCTCAATGACTGGCTGTTGAAGGCTCCTACGCCTCAGGATCTTGTCACCCACCTTCAGACTACGTGGACCTCCTGCATTCGCTGGGGTTTACTGTAAACATGCCAAAGTCACACCTGACTCCCTATCAGAAGCTCCCTTTCATCAGAGATCTTCTGGACACAGTGCAGTTTCGGGTTTTTCCTCCAGAGAACCGAGTCCAGGATATTCAGGTTATGATACCGATGTTTCGGGCTCTATCCTGGATTTTGGTAGGACCGACTCGGAGGCTGTTGGGACTCATGGCAGGGTAGGTGGGGTTGTACCCCCTTACACAAAGCTTTCAAAGTGTTCCTCCCCTCCTCTGTGAAGTAGTTCCACAATTCTGCCCCCCAGTTCTTCTCAGGGACCCATTTCATGTGGATGGATGCCTCATATCCCTGAAACCACCTCTGAATGTCGTCTCCCTTCTTGTCTTCTTTTGCTACGTTCCAGGCAATGTGCACATTTCTGTCCGGCTGCACTGAAGTATTGCTACCACATCATGCCTGGATCCGCTCCTCACATCCAGCTCTTTTACTTTGAGCTCATGGTCCAAAAGCATCTTCTTTTCCTCCATGGCTCGGTGCTCCCTCCGAGCCTCCATTTTTAATCTCTTCAACTCAATCTGGTGCCTACTGGCTTCTCTCCTGTCCTCCAGCTCCTCTGGAGTCAAGCCTTTAGATCCACCACTGCTGCTGGCCAAGGAGTACCTCCATTGACCCCCCCCGAGCCAACCCCCCCCCCCCCCCCACCCAGCAGCTCCTGCACCCTCAGCACATCTTTCCTAGGATGTGTCCAGACTCCCCATTTGGATCCTCAGACTGCCCTCTGGCAGCTCTGGTGGCTACCCAGGCCCACAGCACCTTCTGTAATGCTTTCTATTTGATGACACCTCTTACCTGGACTTTGAGGTTTTTGCAAACTTCCTTCAGTTCCTTCACGGTATAGGTTTACAACTTATCTCCCTCAAAAGCCAAATCATGGGATGCAACTGAAGATGCTTTTGAGTGAGACATGATGTTGTTGGAGTTGACTTGAACTCAAGATCAAAAATAGATCAAAAGAGAGAATAAAATCAAAAACAAAAATCTGTATGTGGCACATAATGGTCTGCGATATGGTAGTGGAGTATACCAAACACTGTGGGTCAAGTGCAAATGCAAGCCCTATCCTCACGGTTGACAACCAGTGTTGACAGTCAGTGTGCACCTTGTCCAAGTAGGGACCCTCACTCTAGTCAGGATAAAGGAGATACCTGCTCAGACAACCTCTGTTCACCCCCTTGGTAGCTTGGCACGAGCAATCGGGCTTATCTCAGAAGCAATGTGTAAAGCATTTGCACATAACACACAGTAACACAGTGAAAACACTACAAAAGGACACCACACCAGTTTTAGAAAAATAGGCAATATTTATCTATATAAAAGACAAAATACTCTAGAAATCCAACATATAGTAATAAATATATGAATTCTGCTGAATTTAATTAAAAAGACAGTTCCTTTAGAACGATGGCTCCACCTGGGGCTATCACAGCGTCTTGATCAACAAAACCAACAGTTCAGGCCAGCTGTGGCGTTGCCGGCCAGCTGCGGTGTCGAAGACCCACAAAGAGTACCTTTGAAACTGCAGGGCATCGTGATCCTTGTGATGAGATCCAGAGAGCGCTGTCACTAGCGCTGCGATGTCGGTGTGGGGATAATCGGGCCCTTGAAGTCACATGTGTTGCAGATCAACTTGAGGCTGATTAAGTCAGAAGCGCTGACCTGGATGCCGTTGGGGCTGCATTGCGAAGAGGTATGCTGCAATGTGCAGTGCCCACAGGTCACGGTGCAGGTAGTGGTTCGGTGACTGCATCCCCAGCAGCTTCGGTGAGACCAGTGCTGCGATGTGAAGCAGGGCAGTGCAACATGTGGTGTTACCAGGTCACAGTGCAGGCAGTGTATCGTTGCGGAAGCGCTGTCGTCGGCAGGCCCAGGCCGGCGGTGCGGGAAGGGATGGTTGGTCGTGACCCTCACGAGTGGTGTCCACAGACTACAGTGCTGGCAGGGATGCTGACACTGGTGTCGATGGTGCTGGCGTCGGTGGACCAGGGCTGCGGTACGGGACAGTGCTTTGTGTACTTCACGAGTGATGTTCACAGGCCACGGTGCAGGCAGAGGTGCTGGTGTCAGCTGGAGTGTTGTCGTCTGGAATGCCTGGGCTGTGGTGTGAGCAAGACTAAGCCAGAGTGCGGGGGCCCACAGATTGCTGCGCGAGCAGCGGCTCGGTGAAGTCGTCCAATGACTGCGTCGGTGAGACCAGGGTCGTGGTGTGAAGTGTGGCTCTGTGCGGCGTTGGCAGGTCACAGTGCAGGCCTGCGGCGTCACTGTGGGTTTTCCTCTTGAACAGCACACAACACTCCATTACCAGTGCTACAGGTGAAGGAAACTGAAGTCTTTGGTGTCCCTGAGACTTCCAACAGGAGGCAAGCTCTACTCCAAGCCCTTGGAGAACTTTCTCAAGCAGGATACACAACAAAGTTCACCCTTTGCACTCTTGAGGCAGAGGCAGCAACTGCAGGCCAATTCAACAAAGCAACACAGTAAAGGGACAGTACTCCTCCTCCAGCTCTTCATCTGTTCTAATTGGCAGAGGTTCCTCTTTATTCCAGACGATCATAAGTCTGGGGTTTTGGGTCCAATACTTATACCCCTATCTGCCTTTGAAGTTGGCAAACTTCAAAGCAAAGTCTCAAGTGTTTGTAAGATCCTTCCTTGGCCAGGCCAGCCCCAGGCACACACCAGGGGGTTGGAGACTTCATTGTGTGAGGGCAGGCACCGTCCTTTCAGGTGTGAGTGACCGCTCCTCCCGTCCCTCCTAGCTCAGATGACTCATCAGGATATGCAGGCTACTCCCCAGCTCCCTTTGTGTTGCTGTCTAGAGGAGAGGTGTAAACAACCCACCTTTTAAACTGACCCAGACAGGGAATCCACAAACAGGCAAAGAATGGTTTAAGCAAGAAAATGCCTACTTTCAAAAAGTGGCATTTTCAAACTAACAATGAAAAAAACAGCTTCACTAAAAGATGTATTTTTAAATTGTGAGTTCAGAGACCCCAAACTCCATATTTCTATCTGCCCTCAAAGGGAACCTGTGCTTTAAAGTTAATTAAAGGCAGCCCCCATGTTAGCCTATGAGAGAGATAGGCCTTGCCACAGTGAAATGCTAATTTGGCAGTATTTCACTGCTAGGGCATGTACTGGTGTGTTTTACATGTCCTATCTTCTGAATACACTGCACCCTGCCCCTGGGGCTACCTAGGGACTACCTTAGGGGTGCCTTACATGTAGTAAAAGGGAAGGTTTGGGCCTGGCAAGTGGGTACACTTGCCAAGTCAAACTGGCAGTTTAAAACTGCCCACACAGAAACCGCAGTGGCAGGTCTGTGCCATGTTTATTGGGGTACTAAAGTGGATGGCACGACCAGTGCTGCAGGCCCACTAGTAGCATTTGATTCACAGGCCCTGGGTACCTCCAGTGCACTGTACTAGGGGTTTACCAGTAAATCAAATATGCCAATCAAGAATCAACCAATCACCAATACAAATTACATAGGGAGCATTTGCACTTTAGCACTGATCAGCAGTGGTAAAGTGCGCAGAGACAGTAAACCAGCACAAACAGAGTACAGTATACCATAAAAACAGGAGGTCAGAAGGCAGAAAGTCTGGGGAGACAAACCAAAAAGCTGCCAGGTCTAACAGAACCACTCAAGAAGATGTTGAGAGAGAAATATAGCTGGGGTCCTGTATAAGAAGTATTTTTTTCTAATTCAAAGCTATTTTAACCTAAGTTCCTGCATTAAAAACGTAAGTCAGCAGTCACAAATGTCATCATTTTTAATGCAAATGCTGTAGGACTACGTGCAGGTTTGTGTCAGCGCATTGGTAATACTGAATATACTATTGCATTAAGGATTTTGTCCGAAACAGGAAAAACTGTAGCACCACTGAGAAATAGAAGATCTTGTTTGTGCGTGGGCTGTAAACAAGTTTAAAACATCTGTATAGGGGACGCAGTTTATGCTGTGCAATGATCATAAATCTCTAATGTACATATTTGGTGACAAAGGCACTTCCTCAGCTTCTTCAAGACAAAAAAATATTTTCAAAATTAACAGAATATAATTTTTAGGTTAGATACATACCAAGAGGTGTCACCTTTGTCACGGACCCAGTCGATGCCCACATCAGTCCCAAAAACAAAACCTCACCCTGTTGCCTTAGAGGATTTCCTACTATCTCCTTGATTTGGTACCTGTACAGGCTGATGGTGGAAGCCATTTTCAGTTCTGACTTTGATATGATTCAGAGGCTTGAACAGGTTCTTCAACGACGAGGTCTATGAGATCTGGTGTATGAAACAAGGTAATGTGTTGGTTGCTCGTGTCTCATCTTCCTCAACAAAAAAGTACACCGTTGCTGGAAGGCGCTTTATCCACCAAAATGCTAGTAGCTAGATTCATTACCTGAAGTTGAAATAGATTCGCTCTGTGACCTCAACTACCTCAGGATTCATAAGTTCAAGAAGTGGACATTAGCTCACTGTTTGGTATCCTTGGGCACTTTCATATTCCTTCCTCAAGTTGCATAGACATTTTGGGTTTTTCCCCTGTTTGTTGTAGGGTCAGAGCTTCCAGTTCACTGTCATGTCCCTACCTTTGAGCCCCCTCTGGAGTTTTCACAGAAATGGTGTTGCAGCACATATTTGTAGGTTGGGAGTACATTTATTCCCATCCCTCTGACTGCTAAAGGCAGTTTCATCTCATCTGGTTTTGGACCACTTGGAAACAGGTTCATTGCTGTTTCCCCCTGCAGTTTTCTGTAAATAAGCCCAAAAACATATTCATCCCTAAGCAGAGGTTTCTCCTTGTAGGGGCTTTCCTGAACATTGAGGCTTTAAATGCTTCTTAATCTTTAAAGCAAGCTTGGGTCATTCAGGTTACGATCCTAATGATTCAGACTCCTGCTATGGTTCTGGCATGGATGGGTCCTACTAATCTTTGTTGCTCTTCCTTGTGTGTTCTTGTGCATCGTGCTGATTGGCACATTTGGGTTCTGCACTGGAACCTTTGCCTTTAGTAGGCCCAAAACTAGGGATGTCTGGGATAACATCTGCATATCTGAAACCTTTGAACCCCTCTCAGAGCCTCTCTACTGTGTTATTTGCACATTAGTGCAGAGGTAATGTGTGGTAAAATTGGACTTGTCAAATGCTATCAATGCGTACCATAACTGGGATACCATATTCTGCTGCTGAACGCAGGTGTAGGAGATCGGGCTATTAGTTCTGTGGCCAGCACAAATAATACTTCCTCAGTGGGAGCCAAACACCCCATTGTAGTGCTTGTCTCTCACAGCGTAGTGAGGCAGAGCAGTCTAAGGCCTGCTCAAGGGAGGTGGTGTGGGCTAGGAATCACCAATCATTGGTACACTGCAATAACACTCAGTAAATGATTTTCCAGTCACTACTTTTTCTTCAGAAAAGGATAAGTGTATTTGAGATTTTTTTTTTTAAATATATTTATATATATTATTTTTAATGGCATGTGTAGCTGCAGATACACATGCTATGCACAGGTCCTGCCATCGAGTGTTAGGCTCGGAGTGTTACAAGTTGTTTTTCTTCGAAGAAGTCTTTTCGAGTCACGGGACCGAGTGACTCCTCCTTTTCGGCTCCATTGCGATCGGGCATAGACTCCATCTTAGATTGTTTTCTTTCCACCATCGGGTTCGGACGTGTTCCTCTTCACTCTGGTTGTTCAAGTCGGAAAAATCTTACAAACCCTCTAAATTTGTTGGTATTGTTTTCGATTGTATATCATCACATCATTGACACCTCGGTACCGGCGGATACAGATCTTTAATTACCCTTTGGGGCACCCGCGCCCAACTTGGGCCTGGTCGGCCCGACCAAAAGTATTGTCGAAGCCTACCCCGTTTAGATTCTGCCCTTGGTGCCACGCCAAGTATCCCTACACAGATCAACACCTGGTTTGCAACCTGTGTTTATCTCCGGATCATCGAAAGGATACCTGCGAAGCCTGTAGATCCTTTCGCTCGAAAAAGACTTTAAGGGACCGATAATTAGAGATGGCATCCAGAAGCACTGAACGCCTCAATGCAGAAGAGGAAGAGATGATCCACACCGCCGTCTCCGTCTGGGGGTCCGATTCCTAACAAGAGTCTGACATCAACCGACCAATAACAGCGGGCCGTCACGTGAGATTGCTTGCCCCGACCCAAACCAAGCCCAAATACAAGGCCTCGGGGACGCCACTGCCGCAAGGCCATGGCTCCATCCGTAAAAAAGCTACCGGTGACCAAGCAACATCTTCAGCACTGGAAAAAGGCCACGCCAACAACAAAGCCTTCGGACTCGAGCCGAGGCACAGGCTCCGAAATGATAAGGCACCGACCCATCAAGTCGAAACCCTGAAAGTCGCTTTCGGAACCGAAGCCAACAAGTACTCCAGGCCCATTGGTGCCAAAAAAAACCTGCTTCGGAGCCGAAAAAGCATACCTACACAGAGGAGCATGGACTTTCAAAACAATTACAAGAAAACCATAGATTTGATGAGGAATTTGCACAAATGTAGGATGTCGATGAAAAACAGGCAAGGATACAAATCCACAAAGACATTGGCAAGATCCTCACAGCACCTCCTCTGAGAACAAAAAGGAAACTGGCCTTCCATGGACGTTTGGAAACTGACCAGCCAACGACTAAAGTGCCCAAAACAAGAGCGAAATCTCTGCCTCCCCAGTTTTCTCCTCAACAGTCTCCTCCTCATTCTCCTCAACTAACTGTCTCCCGGCCTGCTACACCCACTGCAGTCTCCATTACACTATGCAGTCACACCATGACACGGATCCATGGGATCTCTATGATGACCCAGTCTCAGACAATCGTCCAGAGTGCTAGCCATCACCACCTGAGGATAGCACCTCATATACACAGGTTCTAGCTAGGGCAGCGGCATTTCACAATGTGACCATGCACACCGAACCTCTGGAGGACGACTTCTTGTTCAACACATTGTCCTCAACTCACGCCACATACCAAAGTCTACCTATGCTTCCCGGTATGCTCAAACATGCGCAGCAAATATTCCAGGAGCCAGTTAAGGGAAGGGCTATAACTCCAAGGGTAGAGAAAAAAATATAAGCCACCACCCTCAGACCCCATTTTTATCACACAACAGCTTCCCCCAGATTCCGTAGTGGTCAGCGCAGCAAGGAAAAGGGCTAACTCACTGTCCTCTGGAGATGCACCCCCTCCATATAAAGAATGCAAGAAATTTGATGCTGCAGAGAAAAGGGTGGCGTCACAGGCAGCCAATCAGTGGCGTACAGCTAATTCGCAGGCCCTACTAGCCAGGTACGACAGGGCTCACTGGGATGAGATGAAGGACATTATTCAGTATCTCCCCAAGGACCAACAGAAGAGAGCCCAGCAGGTAGTAGAGGAGGGACAGGCAATTACAATCAATCAAATAAGATTGGCGCTAGACTCCGCAGATACAGCAGCAAGAACTATTAATACGGCTGTCACCATTAGGTGACATGCATGGCTCAGGTCATCAGGATTTAAACCTGAAATCCAGCAGGCTGTCCTCAACATGCCTTTTAATCAACAGCAATTAATCGGCACACAGGTTGACACAGCCATAGACAAAATGAAAAAAGACGCTGACACTGCCAAAGCGATGGGTGCGCTTTATTCATCCCAATATAGAGGCTCATTTCAAAAGCCTCAATATAGGGGAGGCTTCAGACCCCAACCATCTGAGCCATCTACCTCACAAGCCAAGCCCTCTTACCAGACACAATGCAGAGAGGGGGGGTTTCGGGGATCCTACAGAGGACAATTCCCCAGATCTAGAGGAAAATACCAATCCTCAAAACAACCCACTAGCAACAAACAGTGACTTTACCACCACCTTCCCTCACCACACTTCCCCTGTGGGAGGAAGACTGCAAAAGTTCCATGACCACTGGTTACCCATCACAACAGACAACTGGTTACTATCCATTATGGTTACTGCATAGAATTCACACACATTCCTCCAGACAGTCCCCCAAAAGTGCACAAACTTCCATCTCAACACATTTTGATGTTACAAACAGAATTACAGGCACTATTACTAAAACAAGCCAAAGAACTTGTGCCGCATCATGAAAAAGGGACAGGAGTTTACTCCCTGTACTTCTTTATTCCCAAAAAAGACCAAACATTAAGACCAATATTAGATCTCGGGACTATCAACCTTTTACATCCGATCAGAACACTTTCACTTGGTAGCACTACAAGATGTAGTCCCACTGCTACAACAAAAAGATTTTATGGCAGATGCGTATTTTCACATACCCATCCATCCAGCTCACAGAAAATATCTCAGATTTGTTATACAGGGAAAACACTACCAGTTCAAAGTCTTCCCATATCTCTGATTGGCTAATAAAAGCCAACACTCAAAAACAGTGCCAACATCACACACGTTGTGTAATAAACACCCTACACGCACTAGGGTTCTCAAATTACCAAAAGTCACATCTACAACCAGCACAAATTCAGCAGTACTTAGGGGCCACATTAAATACCCAAAAAGCACTTGCAAGCCCAAGTCCACTAAGAGTGCAATCGTTCCACACCATATTGCCAAAAATCCAGCCAAACCAACACTACACTGTCCGATTTGTCATGAAACTTTTGGGTATTATGGCATCATGCATAGCCATTGTCCCAAACGCAAGATTACACATGCGGCCCTTACAACAGAGCCTCGCAAAACAATGGTCGCAGGCACACGGTCATATCCAAGATCTAGTGTTGATAGACCGCCAAACACACATTTCGCTTCAATGGTGGAATTCCACAAATTTAAACACAGGGCGGCCATTTCAAGACCCTGTGCCTCACGCCATTCTTACAACAGATGCATCAATGATTGGATGGGGGGCACACCTCAACAACCACAATATTCAGGGGCAATGGGACAACAAACAAAAACAATTTCACATAAATCACTTAGAACTGCTAGCAGTGTCCCTAGCACTAAGAGCCTTTCAACCTCTTCTTGCTCACCAACACATTCTTGTCAGAACAGGCAATATGACAACAATGTACTACCTAAACAAACAGGGAGGAACCCACTCATCACAACTTTGCCTTCTAGCACAAAAGATTTGGCATTGGGCAATTCACAACAACATACACCTGGTAGCTCAATACATTCCAGGAATTCACAATCAATTAGCAGACTACCTCAGTCGAGATCACCAACAAACCCACAAGTGGGAAATTCACCCCCAAGTACTTCACAAATACTTTCGTCAGTGGGGGACACCAGACATAGACCTGCTCGCCACCAACCACAATGCAAAATGGCGAAACTTCGCATCCAGGTACCCACACCCTCAATCCAAGGGCAATGCTCTATGGATCAACTGGTCAGGGATATTTGCTTAAGCTTTTCTCCCTTTCCCGCTCATTCAATTTCTGGTCGACAAACTGCATCAAAACAAACTCAAACTCATACTTACAGCGCCAACGTGGGCACGTCAGCCACGGTACACCACATTGCTAGACCTGTCAGTAGTACCACACATCAAACTCCCAAACAGACCAGACCTGTTGACACAAAACAAACAGATCAGACGCCCCAATCCAGCAATGCTCAGTCTGGCTCCTGAAATCCCAGAGTTTGGATATCTAAATCTTCCACCAGAATGTATGGAAGTGATTAAACAGGCAAGAAAACCTACCACCAGACAGTGTTATGCAAACAAATGGAAAAGATTTATTTTCTACTGACAAGCAAAACACATAACATCCTTCGACGCAACCATACAAGACATTGTGGGTTATTTACTCCACCTACAAAAAGCTAATTTAGCTTTTTCATCCATTAAGATACATCTCAGAGCAATTTCTGCTTATTTGTAAAATAAACAAACCAAATCTCTATTTAGAGTGCCTGTCATCAAACCGTTCATTGAGGGTCTAAAACGAATCATACCTCCAAGAACGCCCCACATGGAATCTTAACATTGTACTCACACGACTCATGGGTCCACCCTTTGAACCCATGCACTCCTGTCAGATTCAATTTTTAACTTGGAAAGTAGCATTTCTAGTGGCAGTCACTTCATTACGAAGAGTTAGTGAAATACAAGCATTCACTATTGAACAACCCTTTATACAAGTACACAAACATAAGGTTGTACTTAGCACAAACCCCAAATTTCTACCTAAAGTCATCTCACCATTTCATTTAAACCAAACAGTGGAACTTCCAGTCTTCTTCCCACAGCCAGACTCCGTGGCAGAAAGAGCACTACATACATTAGATGTTAAAAGAGCTTTAATGTATTACATCGACAGAACAAAATAGTTTCGAAAAACTAAACAATTGTTCGTCGCATTCCAAAAATCCCATACTGGTAATCCTATATCAAAACCAGGCATAGCCAGGTGGATAGTGAAATGTATCCAAACTTGTTACCTAAAGGCTGAAAGACAACTGTTAATTACGCCAAAAGCACATTCCACTAGGAAAAAAGGAGCAACAATGGCATTTCTAGGAAATATACCAATGACCGAAATCTGTAAAGCAGCTACTTGGTCGACACCCCATACATTTACCAAGCATTACTGTGTAGATGTGTTAGCAACACAACAGGCCACAGTAGGACAGGCTGTACTAAGAACACTTTTCAAATAACTTCAACTCCTACAGGCTGACCACCGCTTAGGGGAGGATTACTGCTTTGTAGCCTGTGCATAGCATGTGTATGTGCAGCTACACATGCCATTGAACGGAAAAAGTCACTTAACCAGTGTACATCTGTTCATGCCATGTTCCGCTGCAGATTCACATACGCCCTCCCTCCTCACCGGGAGCCTGTAGATGTTTAAGTTAGATTTGAAATTTTTACATATGTATATACATCTCTATTCCATTGCATGGACTTCTTTTTCTTTACACTCTATCACTCTTACCTTACCCTCTGCGGGAAAACAATCTAAAATGGAGTCGATGCCCATGCGCAATGGAGCTGAAACAGAGGAGTCACTCGGTTCCGTGACTCGGACTTCTTCGAAGAAAAATAACTTATAACACTCCGAGCCCAACACTAGAAGGCAGGACCTGTGGATAGCATGTGAATCTGCAGCGGAACATGCCACGAACAGATGTACACTGGGCAGGTGACATTTTTCATATATACTCCCCTTCCCCCCCCCAAAACTATGAAATAATTACAAATCTACATTGGTGTATGGAACTTGCCATAGTGGGGTCCCTCAAACCTATCAAGAGTGTTCAGTCATGCTGTAATAAGGATATTACTTTGATATGAATCATATTTGCAAGAATGATGGATCAATAAAACATATGGAATCATCATGTAAGCCCAATAAAAACATTGATCAGAAATGTGTTGTTCATTCTTTCATACACTTAGCATTAGACTGTAATGATCAAATCAGCCCCTAGAGAGCACCACAATAAAAATAGTATTTTGAAAAAATATTGTAATGTAACCATACATTCAGCCCCTAGTGGGCATAACCGCATAAAATATAATTACAGTATAATCACATTAAAAGGGATTACAGTGTAGCCATATAATAGGACCTTAGAGGGCCCAGTGCATTACACATTTTCTGGACTTCCAAAACTTCCAAAATGTTACCAAACACAACACATCTGGAAGACTGTACGAGGCTGGCTCAGTTTATGGTTAACACCTGTGGTGTTGGCACCCTATACTGAGTCCAGACGGTTTTAGGTGTCCAGATAGCAAAAGCTCTATAGAGGTAATAGTGGCAAGCAGCTAAAGCTTATCCAGATGGAATGTAAAGCAGTACCACAATAGTCAGCCAGTAACTCTCACACAAGAAGGAACCTCGCAAGTGTTGCAGACATAAATAAAGGTTTGTTTATTACAGCACTAACTACTAGTCTAGCATTGGTATATCTCCCTTTTGCGATATCTACACACAATATATACACCAAATAACAAGCAGAAATAGAATCACAGAACCACCACCCATGAGCAGAGCCTTCACATTGTCCGTGGGAGAGCAGGATCCACCAGCCGGCCGTCATTGTCTTGAGTTGCCTGCCGATGCAGGGGAGTGACTGTCAGTGGACAGGAGATTCCTTCGTGCTTCCGGGTGAAAACCGAGTCCTTGTGAGCCTGGAGGATGCACAGCCTTGGATATTGCAGACTTCTTGCATGATCCAGAGAAACAATGTTGCAGTGGTCACCTTCCCACCAGAAGCAGACTTGTTTAGGTTCCATAACAGTCCATCAGCGATTCCAGAGGCCAGGAGCAGATGTCTTGTAGAGTCTTGCTCGATGAATCTGAGGACTTACCTCGGGTTGCCCCTAAGTAACCCTAAAATGAGGTTGGTCACTCTCCAAAGTGACTCACCTATCAGCGGGCGTCAAGGACATCCTCTACCTGGCCTAACTAGTCAGATGCTCCAAGGGGCCTTTGCTTGCATTGTTGCCAAGATGGCATAATCAACTGCTCAGTGCTCTGTGGTCAATTTGCTCTTCCTTTGTGTGGTTTTGCGCCGGAGTGGGAGCCATGGGTCCTGAACTGGTGCAGCAGATGTGCTCGCCAAAGCAGTCTGGTGGTGCTCAGAGGCCACCCCACTCTACCCCTAGACACCCAATAGAAAAGGAGAGGTGGTCACACCTCTCCCTTGCATGGCTTCCTTTGTTCTGCCGCCTTCTGCTTGAGTCCGGCTCACCAGCAGGAGGCCAGAACAGTGTCTGGGGTAGACAGCAGCATGGGCTGGCAGCCAGACGGCACAGGGAGAACTGGGGGATTCTCTAAGGAACCCCCAGAATACAGGGGATCATGCAACTAGCACTGGAATCTGTATTTGCATGATTCCATCATGTTTGATGGCAAAAATGTCTAGGTTTGGATAAGCGTTAATTCGTGTTAACCAGTGTCCACTACATACCTTAAGATGGCTTCCCCGCACCTACAAAGTCCAGGAAATGGAGTCTAGGGCTTGTAGGGGTACCCAGCTCACACAAGTGTACCCTCATACTTGGGGACATGCACTCTGCCCTTGGGTTGAAGGGCCTACTAGAGGGTTGACTTACAGTATCTTAAGTGCAGTGACTAGGATATAAGGTAGGCCTTATGTTGTTGGTGAAAGAGTGCATACACTATTGAATGCAGGCTGCAATGGCAGGCCTGTAGACAGTTTGCATGGGCTCCCATGTGTGGCACCATACATGTTTCACCCCATGGGAGACTCATGGTGTACCAATGCCCTGGTACCCAAGTACCATATAACAGGGACTTAAATGGGTACACCAGTATGCCAATTGTGGGGTGTAAAGTTTACCAGCAACCGAATTTAGAGGAGAGAACACAGGCACACTGGGGTCCTGTTTAGCAAGATCCAAGGGCACTACATTCTAAACAGAATGACACCAGGCAAAAAAGTGGGGATAACTATGTCAGTAAGATGCTACTTTTCTACAAAGACAAACTACTCCCAGCTGTAAAACAAAAGCTTCAGCCATGAGTGAGCTTAGAAAATCCTTTAAAACGGGTCAAGGTGATGATTTTGCACCCCCCAACCCCCTAACTTAGGATGGGGATCGAGTAGGTGATAAAGGGAGAAACAGCACATCGTGCAGAGTGCTTTGGTGGTGATCCCATTATCCTAGGACAACCACAGGCTGAATTATGGGCAAAAATGTGAAGTTAACGAAAGGCCCAGCAAAACATTGTGGGGGTGAGTTTCCCAAGTGCAGTAAATATTAGAAGAGCGGCTCGCCCGCCGTGCCAGGGAGAGCCTCCCTGCGGTTTTAATTGATATTGCCTTGTAATGCATTTCCTTTCTTTTAAAAAAAAAAAAATTATGCAGAGTTTCCTGTCCCACCTGGGCATCCCACCTCCACTAAAAATGACAGGGACATCCTTCTTGCACCAACCCTGGGCCCTGCTCCAGCTCTGGGGTGGGTGCAATTGATGAAGCTGCAACTGAGCCTTACGCACTTTGGTGGAAAATTAGGTTGCCAAACTTTAAAATGCCATTCCTTGTGCTCTGTTGGGCTGATTTTGGATGATCCTGTGCTCAATTTACACCTAGTGGCTTTCTCCTTGCATCAGGGGCAGTTCAAACAAACCTTCTTGCATCCAAAAGCTCGTTCTCCTGGCTCCCTGCATCAGTTCTTCGTGGCATTGGGCACATGAAAGTCCTGGGCTTTCCCCCAGCCGGACCTTGGGGGGGGGAGTAAGGGGCCAGCTTCACTGGACCTTGGGGAGACCTACTGGTCCTGGGGTCATCTGGACAGAGTCCTTTGTCCTGAGTGGGTGTTGGAGGATTCCTCCTTCAAGTTCTCTGTGGCGGTCCCAGGTTCGAGCGGCGCAGTTAGCGGGAAATCCGCAGGCAACAAAGTCTTTCCTCTTGTGCAAGGGTTTATAAAGCAGAGAGGAAGGTTCCAGAAGACAGGCACCCCCTAGCCAATCCTGGGGTGCCACAAACCTCTCCACACCTGTCCTAACATCAACTCTTGGGGTCCCAGCTCCACCCCCTCGCTGACATCACTGACAGGGACTTGCATACTTGAATTTCAAAGGCCCACTTGGGTTGTATGGCTATAGTTGTCTGGGCACTCTTGTTTATTCAGGGGGCTTGGGCAGTCTCATCTATGGTTCAGTGTGACAGCTGGGCTATTGATACAGGTCATTCCTCCTCATCCCTGCCCTTCTCAGGAGCAAGGAGAAGTAGTACTAAATCACTCCTTTTGTGTCGGGTGGCCTTTGTTGCTGCTACTGGAGAAAATGTAATTACTGGACACGGCAGGCCTGGGCTTCCTGAGCAGAGCCAGAGAAATATAAAAACTCTGAATGACCCACAAGATATGTAGTTATCGTTTTGTAAGTGGCAAATGTAATTTTCTAGCACACTTTACACTCTAATTCAAGACGTCAGACTACAAGTAGACTGTCCTCTGTAGGTCAAGAAGGAGGGGGAACTACACTCTGACAATTCCCTTCCTATGTGTATAATGTGATGTCACTGTAGTTAAAACAGTAAAGCACAAAGACCTTCCCTTATAGTGTACACTACCCTCATGAGACCTATCCCAAGTTAATACCTATCCCTGTCGAGTACCCATTGTGCCAAGCCAGCTGTGCGTTGTTAACCGGGCTGCACACAACCGTCTCCCACATGCAGCCAGCACCCATGTTCATGTGTAACGAGCCAAGTGCCCCTTACCCTTGCTGCATCGCAGCTTCCTTTTTTAAGAAAAACTTTTCTCTTTTTATTAAACATTTGCTCAGTTACAGTACAGCAGCAAAAAGGAAGAATTCAATGTGCAATAACTACAATAATAGCAATGTGCAGGTCGTTCCCTCCATAGGAAATGTACAGACAAGTAGAATGCAAACACAATCATCAAAACATTCCCACCCATTTTACATGCTCCGGTAGCTACGCCACTCACTCCACTCCTTTTCCCATTTATTAGGACAACCTCTACTAAGGTATACAGTATATTGTGCTCCCTGGCACCAATCCAGATTGCATCTCTGTAGTCTACACTAGGGGGAGAGACAGCACCCCAGATCCATGCAGTGTTACTTTTGGCTACTGACGCTGCAAGCACCAGCCAAATCCTATGGTATCTAGGCCAGGCTACCGCCCTTGCAATATTAAGGAGTTGCTATGTGGACTCCAAGGGGACCGCCAGACCCGTAACCTGCGTCATTTTCCTCGTCACTTCCTCCCAATAACCTTGGATCACGGGCACCGCATAACACATGAAAAAAACGTCCTCCTGGCTGCACCCTTTCAAATAGGTTGGCCGCCCTCCCCACTTGATGCAAAAGTGTCCTAGAGTAGGTTGTTCTATGCAATATCTTCAGCTGAACCAATCTGAATTGTGCGAGTATAGCTACTTCTTTGGGACTCTATATAGCCTCCACCCAGTCCTCCTCTTCAAGAGTTCCCTAGTCTCTCTCCCAAGAGACCCACAGGGCAACTTGGGGGTGGGGTCTGAAGAATTGCACATGATTTTCCTATATACAAGGGAGATAGCTTTGTGTCAGGGGATCAGCTAGCAGCTGATCCTCCAGTGAGGCCCCTGTGGGTAGCTCCTATCCTTCTAGGAGGTGGCTGTGCAGAGTATGGCCTAGTTCCAAATAACAAAACCACTCTGTCTCCCATTTCATACACTTGCTCTAGAGTATCAAAAGACACAAACGCCTCCTCCTGCCATATGTCACCCAGACGGTCTATCCCAATCAGTGCCTATTTCTTAAACCCCTGAAGGCCACCTACCTCGCCCAGGAATACACTTTCCATAGCGAGGTCATTTCCATCAGTTTACCATCCCAGCCTAATTACCTAGTAGCTGCCCTCCATACCCCGACTGTCACTTGAGTATGTGCCAGCAGATCCTCTTCAATTTCCTTCAATAGAGAAGGGGCGGGGGGAGGGGTAAACCCCATGGCCATTGTCCATTCTGCCAACGTGATAGGCCAGTTCTGCTCTGTCAAAGCCCAGTACATTGACTGCCACCGTTTGGGTTGCCCAGTATTATTTGTGTACGTGTGGAACTGCTAGACCTCCCTTGTAGATGCTCCTTTGCAGCTTTCTCAAAGCCACTCGTGAGGTTCCACAGTATTTGGCATAGCTCATGGCCAATTTTTTGAAGATAAAGAAAACTGGCAGGTCCTTTATATGGTGTATTTTGTAGTATATATAGCACCGTGGGTAGAGTCATTTTAAAGAGGGCTGCACATCCCATCAGGGGCAGCGGTATGTCGCCAGTGTGGAGTGTCAGGTCTGAACCATTCCAGTTGCAGATGTAGGTTCATGTTATAGAACACTTAAGGGTCGCTTGTGACGTTAAAGCCCCGGAGAGCCATTGTGGCTTTGCATCTTGATGACCAGCGTGGGATCCCCTGTTAATGGATATGTTAAAGATTTCTCCCAATTAATGTGAATCCCAGAGTGATTGCTGAATATTTGAAAAAAGGGCAGGATCTTATCAATGGAGAACCTCTGGCGTGTTGCATATAGTAATGCGTCATCAGCATATGATCAAATCCTTTCATTCCACTCCTGCTCTAATGAGATACCCCCAAATAAAGGTGTCTAAACAAACCCAGACCGCCAAGGGCTTGAGCACTTGGGTAAAAATCATGGGGGGGAAAGTGGACAGCCTTGTCTTCTGCCTTTTTGAAGGGCAGAAACCTGGGAGAACGTGTTATTACCTCATACTCTTGTCAGTGGGTCAACATATAGGAGTTGAACCCAACTGATAAACTTGGGTTCAAAATCAGACCGTTCCAGCTTGCAAACAGGTATTTCCATTTAATGCTGTCAAATGCCATCTTGAAGTCTAGTGACATCAGTGCAGCCAGCTCCTTAAAGGGAGGCCTGGGGACATGTAACCACCCCATAGAGGTGCCGGAAATTCAGATGTGTCCTTCTGTGTCATGAAACTGGATTGGTCTGGGTGGACTTTTTTTGTAATAGTCTGCCATCTTGTTGCCATGGCCTTTGCCAAAACCTTGGCCACGAGGATGAACAGCGAGATGGGTCTGTAAGACCCACACACCGTGGCAACTTGCTAATCTTCAGCCAGGCCCCCCCTCCTTCCTAGCTGTCTGGGACATATTCATTATGTGTTACCCAATTTTGTCAACCTTTGCTTTGAACAAGTCTACCAGTAGACCATTTGGCCCAGGCGCGTTTCCAGACATGGGCTCCTGCATTGCCTTTATTTCTTCTTCCGTTAGGTCCTGATCTAATGTGGCCCTGTCTTCTTTCAGTCAGCGACAGGAGGGCAATATCTCTCAAATCTACAGTCAGCATCTGACATGGGAGTCGTGGAGGTATATAGCTCCTCATGGTATCAAGCAATGGCTGTGCCGGTTTTGTGCCTAACTTTTTTTAAAGTCAAGGATCTCTAGTACCCAGGTCCAATCTTAATCATTTTTCTCAAGCCAGGCCAGTAGTTTGCTGGCTTTGTCTAAAAAATCGTACAGGCAATGCAGGGTGGCCAGCACATGAGCCAGCGTACTTTTTCCCAATAGATCCCGCAGTTCATGCTGCTTCAAACGCAAAAGATGTCTTGGGGGTGGAGAGGCTGACTGCCTGACCACCAGGCAGGATTCCAGTGGAGCACACATGTTCCAGAGCCTCACTTTTCAATTGTCATTCTTTTTTTTCCGGCCCCTGATCAAGGATTGCGCATGACCCCAGATTACTGCCATAAAGGCCTCCCATATCATGCAGGCCAACTTAACTGTACCTGAGTTTTCATAAAAATATTGGTCCACCAATCACATACACTGGCTTTTAATTTTTTTCTGGGGGCAGCATGTTGCTCTGGGCTGGTACAGAGAGCGTAGTCTCTACCAGCCAGTGGTCAGATACTCCAGACTGTGTGTGGAAACCCAAAAACCACCAACTCATATAAATTGTGTAAAAAGGTTATCAAGGTGGGCAAGACTATCTAGCGCCACAAAGAGGTGCTTGAAGTGGCCTTCCCCTGGATGGTGTTGGCACCAGTTGTACTCCAGTCCCAGGGCAGTGATAGTCTTGCAGGGGACCCACAGCATGGGGGTTGTCATTCTGGTGAGCCTCCTTGTCTGGGTCTATCAAGTCATTCATGTCAGCTCTTAATACCAGCGTTCCTTGTGGGAATTCCAGGAGCAAAGTCCCTATGGAGGCAAGTGTTAGTTTGTGGAGTTGAGGCGGAGAATATGAAGAGTACAGAGATTTAGTGTGAGCCCCGCCCATGTCCCAGTCGTGCCACAAATCTGCCTAGGGTGTCCGCCCAAACTCTCCAGGAAGAAAGGGCACTGATTTCTTGCAAAGAATACCAACTCCCCTGGGATCGGCCGTGTAGCCAGAATGTGCTAAGAGGGTGTAGCCAAATCTAACAATGGCCTTACAATTTCCTGTAAGGAGGGTCTCTCACAAAAGGATCAGATCCACGGCATGGCGACATATAAATTGGAGTACTATTGAGCGCTTAATCTTACTGCCTAGACCATTGACATTCCACAACCAAATAGCATGTTCTGGTATGATGTTCCCATAGTGTGGCTGGGGTAATATCCATGCCTCTCCCGAGAACTCCATAGTGGACCACCCCTCCTCCCAAACAAAGTCCCCTGAGTGTTTCCCTCTCCCTGACCACAGTGAAATCAGGCATGGTAAAAACAATCAGAATAACTTCACAGAACTGAAAAACCCAACTAGAGTGGCCCCACCCACCCTGCTACCCTGCCACGTAGGCTCCTAATGGCCCACCTCCCCGTCCTGTGCCCACACTTGAACATTAAATACTAACAATGTGGGGTGACTGGCTCTGTTGCTATTAACCAACGGATTCCAAGTAAACATTTCATATAAATCCCCGTTGAGTAAGGTTGACAAAATATATCCTTTAGCATTTTTAAAGTCAGCCACAGTTCCACTGAGCACAAACACTTCCACTGCCCAAGGCTCTGCAGCTGATGCATTAGCTGTCACGCCCACCTTTTACATCTCCATCAGTGTCAGTATAGGGGGAAGGAGGCAATATGCAGTATACATTTATCTTTCATTGGTCCCTTGGAGCCTGCTCAACTGCTGCATTGACAGTCTGATCTTTAACTTCCTTGTTTGTATGCCCCTGCCCTTTAGATTATCTCCGGGACCTCCAAAGGTCTGTCTTTCAGATGAGCGCTGACCCTTCAATCACTCCAGGGTCTCCTCATTCGATAAAAAGTGCCATGTCTTCCCTTCTGCAGCCACCCTACGTCTGGCTGGGTATAGAATCATGTATTTGAGGTTGCGTGCATGGAGTTCCTTCTTCACATCCTCAAAGCTGCGTCCCCCCATTTTTTTTTTTTTTTCTTTTTTTTTTTTTGCACTTGTTGGGTGAAGTCTGTGAAGAAACTAATTATAATAATTTCATATTTCAGATCACCATGTGATATATGGCACCTATAATAATGTGTACCTGTCATGGTAATTGAATATCTGGGTGATAATAGTTCATGGGGGGGAGGGGGGAGTGGTGGGAGGGACCAGCCCCTGATGGGCTCTCCACGGAAAATAATTTGGATAGGTGCTTGGGATGGGAGGATATTACCAATGAGGTCCTCTATGAAGAGATCAGTGCTCTAACCCTTGGTCCCCTATGGGACCCCCAATACTTGCGTGGTGTTCTCCTCACTCTGTCCTCCTGATCCTTCAGCTTTGCCACTAATGTGCTGTTTTGTTCCGTAAGAAGCTGCACTTGGCATTCCAGCCTCTTGGTGGTCAGCTGCAGGAGACTGATGTGCAATTGAGCAGCGGCTACCTTTTTAGGGTCAAGCCTGTGTTGCATGCGCTCGCGCATGCGTATCACAGCGAGACTCTTTTTTTTGTATTTAGAAAAGGGCTCGGAGCCCTGTCAACTTCATGTCAGTGTTTTTTATTGGTTCGTGGGCTTGCCTAATAAAATCTGCTTGCTTTCATTAGTTGAAGGCAGGCATAACTCATTCCTTTTCCGGTGGCTAGCCCTCCTCGAGCGCAGCGAACAAGTACAGAAAACATGCGAGGCTTGCTGTTTTCCATCTGGCTCGTGGACTTCTTTTTCTCTAATTTACGAGCGCAACTCGCTTGGCAGAAGTCGAGCGCTTTACATAGTTAATTTCACTTTTTCGGGTTATGTACATAAATGCACTTTTGCCCGATAGGTGAAAAGTCGGGTTAGGAGTTTACAACGCGATCCGCTCTAACATGAGCAAACGCGAGACCCGTTGCATTGTAAATGCTTGTTATAATTCTTTTTTTAAGGTGCGCCTCCAACTGGGTGACGTCAACCGTTATGGCATCAAGCTTGGGTTCCAGCATGCCCTTTAGATCCCGAATCGCTGCCATGATGGCCCCTAGGGAAGGCTTGTTGACATCAGTGGGCGCTGACCCAGCCTCTTTATCACTTATTGCCATACCTGCGGGCCCTAAACTGATTCTGTATGCTGGTGTTCTGTTGCACTCCCTCTGTGTTGCAACTTGCAATAGGCCAGTAGCTCACCTTGTCCCCGGTACCCCCCAGGGCCATGGTTCTCAAAGAGGATCATGATTCGAGAGGAGAACCAGGAGGGGAGAGCAGTTATTTCAAGCAGGCAATCAGGATTTCCTGACGCTGCAGTCTGCCAGAAGTGCAGGCTCTGCTCTCATTCTCCCCAGGCTGCACTTACTTGCTCACCGTGGACGCGGCACAAGAAGCTCCTCCCCACTGTATGGGCAACCTCCACACAACCGCTGCACCCGTCCTCTACCATCTGCCGCAGCTGCATTCAGCTCCAGCAATTCAAGCTGGGCAGGTGGGACTGTCGAAGCCGAGCTTACGGGCTGCGCAGCTCCTCCTCTAGGCTGTGCCACATTTGTCTTCAGCAGCAGCTGGTTGAGCAATGTGGCATCTTGTCTGTCGCCCCACACGGGTGGGGCGCAAGCTGTTGTTAAGAGGCACCTGGGGTATTTGGGGCCCACCACAGGTCCTCGATACCCCCAGCATACAAGTCTGGATTCAGGGGGACTGATCAGTGCCCGCCGCAGAGCTCGTCTAGTTAGCAACCATTTTGGCTGGTGCCAAGTCATGCCCCTGCAGCGGCTTTAGCTTAAAAGGTGGACACTGGCAGTAAACACGTGCAGTCCATTTACTGTGGGCAAGAAACAGGTTGTGAGGCTCACCTACAGTAAAAAGTCCAATAATTCCAGGCCTACTACTGTGGCAGAATCCAGTGCAACAGCCATCTTTCCACAGATGCACGTACTGGGGCTAGAGATAATGTTAAGCATTAGTTCCAGGGTTGAAATGCGCTTTAGAGTGCAGCTTACTAATTTCCATGTTTTAGTGATTTTCACCACCTCCTCTGTAATCTTTTCTCATACTGAGAAACCTCTTTCACAGTTTGGGGGGTGGTGGCGGAGTGGTTTGGGGGAAAGTTAACTTGTGAACGCTCACATTTTTTGTATATGCAAATCTATACATGCGTATTTGCTCATGCTAAAATGCAGTTCAGATATTTTCTAGGTGTAAGATTTCCTGGCCTACTTCTGTAAATTGTAAATCTGCACTGCAAGGGCATATGAAATGGGTGCACTTTTGCGACATTTTGTTTATGAAGGGTTGGGCCCAGCCTCGTGAGGGGTAGTAAGCGCTATATAAATACGATTACAATACAATACAATAATTAGGACTTGAGTAAACCAAAAACGTTTAGTTTTTTTTAAAAATTCTTTCCCTCTCCTCTTCTCTCGGCCCGGACAGAAAGTTATTCCCTGCAGTGCCTGGGACTACTGTGGCAATGTGCGCTTATGGAGACCAAAATTATTGTGTTTTGCCAGGATTTGTTATAATGAGGAAGGCCTAGCAGTTCCCACAACAATAACGTTTTACAAAAACCATGCCAAAACAAGAGACGCATTGACAAAACCAAAAGGCTGACAGCCAGTGTCAGACCTATTGGCTTTGCTAATGATAGTTTATTTTCACGTTTCTCATACTCTTGTTGAAACTGGTTGCACTTATTTTCCATTATGAATATTTGTTGGAAATTCTAGCATGCATCAACACATTCTACTTATTGATTCTTCAAAGTGCTTAAAAAAAAAATCACAGTTTAACAAAACATTTTTGTTCCTAGTTTCATTTTTTGTTACATTTAATTTGAAAGTAAAGGCTCCTCAGGCTTGCTTTCAAGCTTCTGCAAATATTTGCATCTAATAGGATGGGAATGCTGGAAGCAATATTTGGAGCCTTAAAATTGCGCATGTGTACGTTTTTATACTGGGACCACTATCCGCATTGCAGTCTGAGCACACATTTCCTTAGAGCTCTCTAACCCTATTAATAAAGGCTTTGCATTTATGCACCATAAATACAAGTTTGAACATCATTAACATATGAACACAAATATTACCTTAACTGAAGACAGTGCCCTTCCCTTGTCCATAATGTGGTAAAGTAAGCTAGCAGTCAGAGTTTGTACTGCAGGGTGTTACGCCTATGTATTCCAAGGACAAAATAAACATGAAAACGTGTTGTCCTTGACCCTCAAACAATATGTCCTGGAAGTTGGGCTGTAGGATATTCACATCCCTGTGTAAGTGAGGTCAGGATAACCGGTGGTGCATTCATCTGTTATGTTGGTTCTTTCCAGTTACATTTATTTAGATTTATCAACCAGGGCTTGGAAGAGCCTATAAACAGTCATTTATATCTTCCCATAGGCCTCGTAAGACACCCTCTTAATTTTAATGGTAGGACCCCCAAGAGCGATTGTCCAGGTCTTCCAGTTTCTCTTGTAAAGTAATGATCCTACAACATCATAACCTCCTTCATCAAATGTTAATTGTCTCATTGTCACTTGCTACTTCAAATTGTGATGCTAGTTAGCCTATTTTTATTTTTATTTTTTAAAACCCTTATCCTCATGTAACTCCTATCCAAGGTATGATCTCAGTGAGGCGAAGCCTTCCTTTCCTTAAGGCTATGAAACCACATTTCCATAAATCATTTAGTTGCTTTGAAGCCTGCTTCTTTTAATGTGCTGTAACTTCCCTCTCTCCCTCTCAGGGTGCTGTATTTTTTGATTGTTCCTGCTGTTCCTTTTCAGCTCAACAGATCTAATAATTCCCTTCCAAGATGAATGCATGTAAAACCATACCCTCTTCCCTCTTTGGAATCTACATTTGTTTTGGTCCTTTTTTTTTTTTTATTTTTTTTTTTTTTTTGCAATTCCAGTCTTCACTATGCATTCTGCACAGATTACAACAAATAGAAAATAACAATATACAGATTTATTGATACAACTGTTTAATAATTGATTACCAATGTACTTGAGTAGTTGTGTAATCCGGTGGATCTCTGGTAGCACCCTTATGGTGCTAAATCATTGTCTCAATCTGGAAGAAAGAATATTTGAGTGTATCCCTGAGTCTATTGCAATACAACTTTCATGGCACAAGATGTTATTTTGACAAGATAGAGTATTTCTGTGAAACACTTTTTTTTTTTTTTTTTAAATATATATTTTTTTATGCAAAAAACTATTCCCGTAGATTTGTGATGCAGTGGAATGCTAAGTATAGTCCTACTGTTTCTTTTTCCTTGATTATTTTTTGTAATCAGTTATATTATACTGCTCTTTCTGTGTGAAACGAGGCAGGACTGGGCTTCTTTGGAGAACAAAGACTTGAAAAGATGGAAGAAAGATTGATTTGACTACACACTAACTCTGTGCTTCCCAATCTTTTTAGAAACACCTCTCAGTTTTTATAACGGACAGAATTGCTACCCAACAGCCTGTAATGGGCACGAGGCAGGGCAGTTTTTTAATGGAACTAAAGCATTGTGTAATAGTGCATTGCCATTTACAGACAGCCACAGAAATAGATAGTAAATTTACACAGATGTATACATTTACTGAGAAAACTGTATAACATGCAAACTGTGGAGATTGGGTTCCAGTGAATATTTATCATTTGTGCATCACCAAGTAAAGTATCTTGATTTGTTTTGATCCTATTAAAATATGTTTCCAGCGCATCCAGAATGTTCTTCGTTTCTGTTTTCCTAACTGATGAATGCATACAATTCATTTACAGGAGTTAACACTTTGTCCGTTGCATCCTTACTATTCCTTTTACACTCCCTGTATTCCAGCACGATCGTCACATAATTCACTTTAGAAACTCCTCTCACTTTTGCAGCCAGAGAAAAAAAAACGCTAATCCCCGTGTTAAAGGAGTAACTATGAATTAGACATTTGACCTCTGTCTTTGATGCAATGCACCTAGATAAGCACAGAATTTAAATGCAACTTTATTGCTCAGACTTTCCTGACCCACCAAAATAGGCTTGCAACTCACAGTTTGGGAAATGCAGCAGTAACCCATTGAAGACATTAGCAAATAAACAAATGAGCAATTGGCCTGTCTCCAAGCTTTGTTGTGCAAAGTGTTCAAAGGGACACATGTGTTGCTGGAAGCTGGCTGCAGGTACCTAGACCACACTCCAATCTCCTACTCCCGCTCATTCAAGCTGTGTAGGAATTGCTGATGATCAGCTTGCTGCGTTCCTGAGGATTGTCTTGGTGATACTGCTTTGCATAGAATAAGAAAGGATCTTGGCCTTGGATAGTAGGCTATGTCATAGTTAACATAACACTGGAGTTGTGGAGTGTGGATTTGTGGGTAAACACAAGGTAAATGTTTATTTTCTTGAACCTTGTCTGCTGAGCCCAGAGTTTCGTGTAAGCACATCCCATAGTGTTTCGATTTGGACCGTTACAAGGCTGAGGTAGAAAGCTCACAATAGTGAAACTCCATGCTCCAGTTACATTGTGACCCTAGTAAGTAACAAAGTAGTTAACTGCAAAGGTGTAGTTGGATGAATGACATTTCCATCTGGTGCCTGGAAGGAGAATCAATGGCTGATCTTTGCTGTTCGGAGTGTCAGCACTGGAATTTTGATGCATTTCCACCTTGAATATGCAGAGAACCTTGTCTTGAAAGGTCCGAACTAATAGTAAAAGAACATAGGTAATTTCTCTACCACTTCTGGCAAATCTATACATTTATTTTTGTTTTAGATAGTCTTTAACTTGAGGCTGATAGGACGTTTAATCCATTTTCAATGTATTTTATTTTAGCTGTGCACATTAAGAAGATTACACTGAAAGGAGTGCATAAGAAAAGAGCTGACAAAAATCTAGAATACACCTTCATTGTAAGTAAGCTACATCTTTATTTATTTGTAACTGTTTATTGTTTTTTTTTTTTTTTTTTTTTATTTCTGCAGATGGAGAGCAATAACAGTTACATAACATATTGTCATGCTTGTGTTGTCATTTCCCAGTCTAGTGTTATTAAATTGTCAACCGCAAGCATATGACCGCTGATCTCAATCAAAATCAAAACGATTGAGACTGAGAAGTGTGTTTTGGGGAATGAGGGACAGAGGAAGGGGGAGTCCTGATGGGAACACAGTCTGTGAGGTAAATCACGGAGCCAGTAAGGGACACCCGACCCTCAAATAGGAATTTCTTTGTATTTATAATAATGTGAGCTTGAGATCGCTAGGAGTCTGGTTGAGTTAATGGGACCACAGCGTGTAGGCGAGCAGTCTGGAGAAGTCAGCTGAAGAGAAGTCCGACGTGGATTCCTGGGGTGGATCAACCAGCCGTGAGAGCAGCGCCTCCCAGTTTTGGGCTATCAGTCGGCTGCACAATCCTCTAGTGTCCTCCCTGTGCGGTGCCATGGCCTCTGCTTTCACTCCGTGGGGAAAAGTGGCACATCGGAGTTTGAAGCTGGGAGGAAATGGGAGCTTCCAGGACATTGTGAGAATTTTTTTTCTTCTTTTTGGCTATTGTAAGGGCGAGACGAAAGAAACACCCCGCACGCCTTTTGTTTCTCTTGTAGTTGGCCTGTGCCCTGCCTTCCAGGAATATATGCCCACTATCCTCGTTACTCAGACCAATCAGGACCTTACAGTGCTCCAGTAGATCCTTAAGTGGGAGATAATCCACACCATGTGTCTTGGGTCAGCCCCTGGGGACCCGTACCTAGCACAAGTGTCCAGGGAGACCTTGGAATATGTGTGTAAGCCGCTGTGGGGAAAGATGGCCCTAGTAAGTTACATCTTTATAATGTGGTGAGGTTTAAGATGTAAGCGGCTCTTCATTGAGGTCAGCAGGATCCTACACCTCCAGACACCTTTTGGTCCAGTTACCAGGCTCTTACTGGCACAGGTGTAAACTTCCACGTAAAGGGGAGGGTGTGTGCTCGAAAGCCCAAGGCAAGATGGCCAGATCAGAATTATCTTCCCAAAGTCCTGTTAAGGGGCGACCATCTTTCCAGGGAAATAAACACAAGGTGTACAGGGTGCTACTAGGAAGATGTGCACCCCAAAAATGGACACCCTGGCATGTGCGAGGTCCCCAGACATCCTACTAAGGTGCTGCAGGGGGCTTATAATAATGGCACAAAATGGTGGATGTCTGTGTATGAACCCAGCTGGGGAGTGAAGGCCAGGGCCAGCGGTAGCACTGTGAACGGTTTGTGCTTGAACCGACTGCAGAGGAAAGGGGCTTGGTGATGTTGAGAGAGAAGCCCGCACCCAGCACTTTCCTGGAAGAGGTGGTGCCGACGACGTGGTGCGGCCTGGCTGGAGTTAACCGCCACTAACTGGGACAGGCGGCATGCTGTGGAGTGGATGAGCAGCCGAGCGGACATACCTGCTTGCCTGGAGAAATCATAGCGATTGCCAGGAGTGCCCGGGCGGGGCTGCATGAGAGAATTGTCAGGGGCAAGTAATACTGGAGCCCGAACGCCGGTGGCAGCCTATGCAGTGAGGCAGAGACAGCTGTGAGTGGCACGGCTTGGTAGCGGGCATCGAGTTGGGGCCTGGCCCTCACAGTTCAGACTAGGCAAGCCACGCAGAAATTGCAGCATTGCCGGAACATGGCAGGAGCAATGCTGGTGCACAACAGTGCACGTGGGTGCGCTGGGGAGAGCTGGTCTCCATAGTTGCGAACACTGATGCGGACATTGTATGCATTTAGGGGGCCAATTTTGAAATGTGCTTTATCGCTAGATGGCGACTGCTGTGAAGTAGCGGCTGCACTTTTTTACAGTGTAGCCAGTGGTCCCTGCTGCACCGGTGATGTTGGGGTATTGCTGCCCCCTCCCCTTTAATTCCACAGCTGCTTCAACGATTCTCTATGGCAAAAGCAGATAAATGGTAGGCCCGCCTCACATTTGAGTCTCATAAAGGATCTAAGACTCATCCAGACCCTTTAGTGGAAGCTTACCCAGATTGCCAGCTGTCGACTGCGACAACCCTGGAGACCACTCTGATGGCGATGCAGCAGAGCCTTAATTCAAATGATGGTAAAATAGACTCTCAATATTTGCAGAGACCAAATGGCAGCCAAATAGGAGAAGCAAATCACCCGCATAACCGCTGCGGAGGAATGTATCTCCATCACCGAAGACAATCGGTCAATAGAAAATGCCTTCACATGGAAACATCCTCGGTAGATATGCTCTTGGAATGAAGACCTTGAAGCGCGGTCCTGCCAGAATAACCTGTGGATTGTGGGAGTGCCGGAATCCACCAGTACAAGCCCAGTGGATCAATAGGTGGAGACTATGCTCTGCAACTTTTTTGGGGTTGAGAACTGTCCGCCATACTGGTGGTTGAATGGGCCTACAGATCTCTGGTGGCCCGCCCGCCTCCCAAACTGCTTCCATTCCCTATTATAGTTGGGCTTTTAAATTACCAAGACCGGGATGCTGTACTGCGCATGGCAAGAGAGAGAAGGGTGCTGTTCAATATCCAGGAAATATCATTAACTTCTTCCCGGAATTCACTGTGACAGTACAAGCAGCCTGCAAGCAATGTGCACCAGTCAGAAAGAAAATGAAACAACTTGGCATAACATATGCCTTACCCAGCTTGATTCTGTGTAGAACACCTTGGAACACAAGATACTGGTGACTCCGCAGGCGGCAAGGGCCTACACAAAAACATTGGTACCACCTCATAAGGATCGAACAACCTCTGAACTGGATGATCCAGATGATTGACATAGCCAAAGCCCAGCGGCTAACCTATTGGGGGCCTGCCACCACACAAGTCTAATGAACTTTACATTTTCAGGGCTTTCAGAGAGTCTTTCTATGTGCTCTGCATACAGTTAGCAGAGGGTGGCCAGCCGCAATGTCACACTGTGGGCTGTGCTCGCCTCATTTGTGTGGCCTGAGAGAAGACTCTGCATAACGCCGTTCCACTATTCGAAGCTGAGGGTGGGAATGATGGTGGAACAAGAATTGAATTGCAATTTTAATGTCTGCCACATCGTAAAACAGCCCAAATTGACAGTCCCAGCCACTTCCAATCACTGGAAGGGTGTTTGGAGTCTCTGGCAGCCCCACAAAGGGTACATCACACCTGGTTTCTTGTTTTGTGAGATATTTATAAATGGCTTTGCCAGACTAGTAGAACTAAGCCCTTTGTTGGAGTTCAAATTTCTTTGTCTCTTTAGCTGGTTGGGTTTGCTAAAGAGGGGAGAGGGTGGAGGGTGCAAGGTTTGTTATTGGGTTGTATTCTTGTTAATGCATCACTATGCAGTCAGTCACTACTTACCTACTCATTCGTGTGGGTCTGTGGTTTGAGGGAACCCAGGTCATGATGCACCAGGTCTGATAAGGCCCCTAATGTAGGGCAGATAATGCTGCTGATTTGAAATGCCCACGGGCCAAATAATTCACACAAACCAGGACAGCTGCTTGCGTATCTCAACAGTTACCATCTTCACATCGCTCTTCTGCAGGAGACGCACCTCACTAAAAACACTGACAAAAACATTGGAGCTCGATAGACTGCCATCAGGGTGGCTTCACCCTACTCGGCGACTAGTAGGGGAAATGCTCTGCTAGTGCGATACAGGAGAGAATGGAGGCTGATGGCCTGTGGCACCTACACTTCCTCTGGACACAGCAAATTGTCTAGGCTGGATTATTGGCTAGTGATCTGGAAGTTAGTACCTGGGCAAAAGGGATCCAACATATGCCAAGGGTCCTGTCAGATCATACCCCGGTGAAAATAGAAATCGCTCTCCCAACACATACTCTGGTCCCGTTACCTGGCGATTTCGCGTCACTGCCTTACATGATCCGTTTTTTTTTCTTTCAAAAAGGAGTTAAAGAGGCCATACACTTTTTTTTTTTTTTTTTTTTTTTTTTTTTTAGAACAATGTAGGCACAGTGAACAGCACAGCACTTACTGGGGGGCATATACAATCAATATAAGGTGAATATGTATTAGCTTATAAGCAAGGGTCTTACGTGACATACACATGCAATTACAGAATACCGAGAATGCCATAAAGGGATTGGAGACTCAATACGCAACGTCCCGAACCCCCATGTCTTGGTGGCAGCACGGGAACAAATCGCAGCATACGAAGACATGGCAGAAAGGTAGGCACGTCACCTCTCAGACACCATACTGCGAAGGCTTATGGAGAGGGAGGTAGACCTGGTAGGAATCTAGCAACTAAAATGAAAGAGCACTGGGCACCCACATACATTACGAGTATATCCACTCGTGACAACACAGCGGTTTTTGATACTCCTGCATACTAGCCATTTTCCCAAACTACTGTGCGCAGTTCTGCAGCAGATGTAGCTCTGCTTTAGAAACAGAGATTGTGGGCTACTTAGAGGACATAGCACTAGCATGGCTATCGAATGGCCAATGTTAATGTTAAAGAGCAACCTCTGACTGTTAAGGAGGTGAAGGAGGCTATACGCACCCTGCCTAATGGTGAAACCCCAGGTGTAGATGGCCTCATCAGTTAATTTTATAAGGAATGTGTGGAGATATTAGCCCCATATTTATACGATGTTTATGGGGAGGCACATAATGGGTACCCGTCCCACTCCCTCAGAGGCCCGCCTCATCACCCTCCTCAAGCTGGGTAAACTGTTACATAAATGTGAGTTTTACAGATCTTGATCCCTAATTAACACAGATGCCAAGATCCTGGCCAAAATATTGGCTACTCGCTTACAGCCTCTACTCACTAATATGGTCTTACCAGATCAATCTGGATTTATACCCCCATTGCTCCTCGGCACACAACTTGCACAGTGTTTGCTCTCCTACATCACTTAGACCATGGCATGCAGGGGGCTGCGGTGCTGCTGGATGCAGCTAAAGCATTTGACTCCCTTGAGTGGACCTATATGTTCTCGATACTCCCAACACATGGGTGTCCCACAGATATTTTTACAATGGATACAACTACTTTACACCTATCCATGGACCCACATCCCCGCCGTTGACTATCTAGAGGCACCAGACAGGAGTGTTCTCCCCCCCCCACCCTCCCTTTTTTTATTGCACTGGCCCTAGAACTTTTGGCATGCATAAACAGGCAACAACATTGAGCAGCTGCCCTACATTTCACTTGCCGTCCCTTGGCCATATTCCTCTAACCAGATGATTTGGTGCTTTGTTCGAACACCCCAGGTATATGTTGTCCGAGCTATCCGGGAGTATGTACAATATAAACATTACTCTGGCCTGAGTATCATAAGGGCAAACTCCACTATCTTGCCTCTTACTCATAGCACTGCGCCTCACCAGTTGGATTATCCACTGGAGTGGAGTACTGAAGCAGTCAAATAGTTGGGCGTCTGGCTACACAGGGACCCAGATCTTTTTCTTTGCTGTAATTGCGGCAAAGCGATGTCAAGACTTGGGGGATCAGGTCTCTAAATGTATACAGTTGCCATTGTCACTGGCTGACAGAGTGGTACTGTTAAAAAATGATGGTACGTCCCAGGTTCCTGTACCTTTTTGCTAATATCCCCATCCCACTGACCCAACATTTTTTCATGACTTTATGCTCACATACATTAACTCTAATATGGGTGGGGAAACAACCAAGGATAGGGTGGAATATACATATTCTGCCCTATGATCAAGGGTGGTTTGGGATACCTGATTTGCACTTACATTGTCTCTGTGCCCAACACAATATGCACACTATTGGCTCCACCCCCAGGTCTGTATACCACATTTGCCTGTTAAAGGGGGCGATGCACATCGTGTCCTTCTCAAGGCTATCGTGACACAAACTGAAGTTGCAACACTGGGGAGAGATGAACACGGTAGACTTTAAAGCATCATCAGGGTGATCTCTAGGTAACCGCATGAGTAAACTTCCACTCTACGCACCAGCATTCCTGCTGCGGTATCACCCGAGCCACTCTGTTAAGCGTGAAAAATACATGCTAGTCCTTTTGAGGAATCTGGGCCTTAACTTTGTGGGGTGGGAGTGTATTTCTGGGTGGGAAATTTGGAGAGATAGCAGACCTAACAGACCAATCGTTCTCTCCGCCAATGGTTTTCACATATCATTGCCTATGCTCAGCCATAAAGGACCTATACTAGTCATTCCCGCTGAACCCCTCGCACTTAATGCACTATAATTTATACTTAACCCTTCCCCGAGGAAACTGTTAAAGCACTTATATAATATATCATAATGTGATGGGCCTGTGACTGAATCATTAACTTTGCGGAAGTGGAATGTCATACTGGAAGATCCCTTGAGCCCTGAAGATTGGAGTTTCTGCTGTGCAGTTAGAGGCATACTTACACCTAATTGTAACTTTAGAATAATCCATTTTAAGTACCTGCAGCAAATGTACTACACTCCCCTGAAGTTATTTAAATGCAGGCTATGAAATGATGATGATTGTACAAGGGGCAGATGCACGGGGCGGATTTCATGCACTTGCCTTGGGGATACAGGAAAATATATCATATCATTTTTGGGTGCAAGTGACAGAGGTTCTCACTGACATGATGTTGGAAACGGTGGAATGTACGCCTACAATGTGCATTCGCGGCCTGGTGAAATCTTTGCAACCAAGCAACCTCAAACTTGCGGCAATAGCGTTTTTGTTGTCTAAATTAAGAGTGGCTATCCACTGGGGGAGTAGGTCAACCCAGACAACATATGTTTGCTTAAAGGATATGAGCTTCTGTCAGGAGCAATTGGAACTGTATACGGAAGAGCACAGGCATGAGGCGCAGAAGTTAACATTAACACTGGGAATCTCAGAATCCTGATCTAGGCATCTACCCCAGCAGTTAACGCCCAACTTTAGTAATTGAATCAAGAATGAACATGATCCTTTGTTGGCCAAGATAAGGATGCCTGTGTTGCTTCGAAAACATTGGGTAATTTTACCTTCTTTTGAATTTGTCAGCTGTTGTGAGTTTTGTGCTTCCTGCAGCATTAAGCTACAGTTTCTGCCTTACTTTCCTAAATGTAAAAGCCGCTAAAAGTACTTTTAATAAATGTTCGAGTTCTGAAGAAAACAAACTTCCACCAAAAGCTCCATGGCCCAAGTCAGTCAGTCTCCACTGCACCACCATTACTGGTTCCTTTGGCGCTAATCAATGACCTAGTGCTGGCACCCAAGTCAGACCCTGAACCAACATTGCCCGACCGTGTCCTATGCTGTGCTATAAATTAACTTAAACACAGGTCATGCTACCTGAACCTAACCCATAGTTAATGTGCTTAAGATACTCAAACAAAAGATCAACCCATTTGTTTGAATAGCTTTGTCTTAAGGCAACTAGGAACACCTATAACATACTGTCTGTCTAAATCAGACAGTTCATTGTCAGTGTAATTGAAGTGTTTACAAACGACCTGTGAAATCAATTTCGTCATTAATCACTTTAGGGCTCAAGATGGTAAGTCTTCTAATCCAGAAGATTTCTGTGTAGTTTTAATGCCCCTGCCACCTTTGTTTCATTTTGATTACTTCTGTGACTTGGAAATGTAATGAAGACATTGTGGCCTTGTTCACTAAACTGTGCAGAAACCCCTATTTCCTTATTTGTATTCCTTATAGTACTTGGTACTTGAACAGGATTTAGTCTTTGGCTCCATTTTACTTGTATACCCAAGATCAAATGATCATTTGAGCATATATACATACAGAAAGTTGTCACATGTCAAATTGCAGCGGAATCTGCTCCACATACCCATATTTGGTGTGTTCTGAACACTTAATATTTTTGTGCAAAAGATATAATACGGTTGTTGGGCGATCTTATTGAATGATGTTAAAAATATGATTATTGATCCGTCCTAGTTCTTTTGCTACCATACTGTACTTAATAGTATATCTGAACCTTCCATGGTGGGATTTTGTTGAATTGTCAAATTAGCTTGGGCATCATTCAGATTCAGCCAAAGGTTTGTAAAAATCGGAATCCTTGACAACAATACTGCCTCCTTTGTCATTTTGTTGCTATGGTGGGATTGTTGGCCAATTTCTTAAGTGCTGAACTTTTCTGTGCAGTTAGGTTAATGCTTCTGTTATGAAATTTAATTCTGATTACATTTTCACTGAATAAGCTATAATTTCTAATGAATTGCTATTGCAAGTGGGCACAAATGCTATGTCTTAATCATCAGGGAGTAACAAGCTTCAAGCATTACCTTTTCTCCACAAGATAAAGAACAAAGGATAGAAGTCAGCCATAAAGAATACAGGCCAATCTCCCTCAACCAGGAAGATGTGATAGGCATCCAGTAAGTGTGATGAGAATTTGTTTGATTGTGCAGAATAAATTACCCTCTGTATTTATTTTGACACTATAACCTTTATTGCTGGACTATACACATTTGTCCTATGTCAGTAAATGTCTTATTTAGTTACAGTGGTGGCCAGATATTCTTTGAGAGTCTGGCTCACTATACTTAATTCTGCTGTGCTCTACAAAAATGCTACTTACTGACTACAGTTATGAATTGGGAGTGTCAAGTGGCCTTTTGTCCTTTTGACACCATCGTCCATAACCATGTTCATATCATCTTCCATTATTAGGATCCCTGGTGGTATACTTAACAGGAGCTCTCCCAAATCTGGTAAGGTGGTCCCATGTAACAGCGGCAGGACATAGACAGACAGAGCAAATGTTTAGTGTAGTGTTCCACTCAGTGCCACAAAATGGCAATACGGGTCATGCCAAGCCCAGTTGGGGGTGAAGGGCAATGAACGTTTTGCAAGAATTCCCACGCCACTAGAGTCTGTGGTGTACCCTACATGAGGTCTTAGCATGTATCCAAACCTTGGTAGTATTAACCCTGGAGGTGCATCTCCTGCAACGGGACTATGTCTGGACTATTACGTTCCAGATGTTGCAAGACTAATGTGTGTGTTATTTTGCTGCCCAGACCATTACCATTCCATGACCAGAATGTTGAGTAATGCGTAACCCTGGGTACTGTCAACATTTATAACACAGAAAAGACAATTCCCTTTGCCCAAGGGTCCACCCCACTTACTGCCCCACATCTCAAAGGGTTGGCTCACATTCTCCTCAGATTTCCCTACAATGTAATGAAAGCTACATATGCACAAGAGTACTGCAAAATTGAACAATTGAACCATCCCTCTAAACTGCCCCCACCCCAATACCCTGCCCTGTGGCCCTTGAACTGCCCATCACCCCAACTTGCAGAGCGCCTGTCGCCCCAAGTGAAACATCTAGACATGAGGGTAGGCTATTGCTGCCAGCCCCTGAACATTACAAAGTAATTAATAGAAGTATCATATCTCCTTAGCCTTGAGTAGGCGCAAGTAGCAAGTGAGTTATGAGCCAGTACTGCCTGGAACAGTAATGATCTTGTGCCTCATGTCATCTCTTCGTGTCCTCCCCCCCCCGGGCCCCCTCTGTCCCCCCGCCCTTTAAACATGTACTGGTAAATCTGTAGTACATCTTGTCCCCTCCATAATGCTCTAACGATTTCCAAAGTAAGCTGCTGGGAGCATTTCTCACTTGTCCTGTTGGGAGAGCTGTGTTCCATGCTTCTTTGGTGGGGCAGAGGATTCCTGTTCCAAGTTGGTAGTAGGCAGTCATTTTACATTTGCCTCTTGCCCGCTTGCCTGCCACTCTCCAGCCCTCCATTCAATCCCACACCTCCTGCAGTGTTGTAAGGTACCTTGATTTCCCATCTGCAAGCCCCTGTAACTTAGCTGGAAATAACATGTATGTAATTTCTTTGGCCCTCAGCACTTTCTTAACCTGGTCAAAGTTTTTATGTTGGTGCTGTACTTGTAGTGAAGTCTAGGAAAAAAACAGATTACTACGTTGTCCAGTTGCAGGTCACCAATGCGTCCAGGCTGCCTGCAGGATAGCGTCCCGGTATCTATTGTGGTGTGTGTGTGGGGTGGGGTGTGTGTGGGGTGGGGTGTGTGTGTGTGTGGGGTGGGGTGTGTGTGTGGGGTGGGGTGTGTGTGTGGGGTGGGGTGTGTGTGTGGGGTGGGGTGTGTGTGTGTGTGTGTGTGTGTGTGGGTGGGTGTCAGGGAGGAGGGAAGGTCTCAGCGACCAGTGCCCTTTCAGCAGAGAAAAAGTTGGATAGACTCTTTGGTTTAAGCTTAGGTAGGAAGATAAGAGTTTGGAAGAACAGATCCGCGCTCGGGCCTTCCATTCCTTCCTGGTCTCCTACCACCCAGGTATTCCTCTGGCTCTACCCTCCTGGTCTTCCAGCAGAGCGGCTATATCTGTACCCTGCTGCGTTAAAGTTTGCACCTGTTGCTCAGGTTGTTTTGTTGTGGAAAGCAGACCTCTAATTTGCTCCTCTGGCACCTATACGGTCTCTGAAATCTTGCAAAAGTCTGCCCTCAGAAGATTAACATAAATGGTTACTGCATCAATTTTGTGCTCAGTGGGTGCTTTGGAGCCTCATAGGTCCTGTATTGCAACCCTAAGGGAGCTCACCGAAGGTTCTTTGGGTCTATGCGACTCTCTACCTGTTCCTCTCCCTCCATCGCCCGTCACCTTGTTTCCAGTAGACATCCTCACTGTAAATTTGTTAAGGGTGTTGAGCTGAGTCTTGCTGTGGGCACGACCTTTCACCATATCCCAGGTCACCAGTGGCTGCTTCTCCTACCACAGTGATGCCCCCCCCCCCCCCCACCACCGCCACCGTGCCGTCGAGGCAGTCTTAGGGTATGTTGATCCCCAGTCAGCACATTCAGATCCGTTGGCCCTCTGTTGTCGAGTCAGGAAGTGGGGAATGGCCTCATCAGTCCGTCCCCCCACCCCCCTCGCCTCAGTCCAACAGCACCAACCAGTTATGCTGCTAGTGCCAGGTTCACCCAACCTTGATCTTGCCAACACCGCCATATGATGCTGCCACTGAGCCGCTGCTTGCACCGTGACCTGTGGGCCCCACACTCTGGTATCACCTTGCTCACAACGCAGCCCGGGCATCCCTGCCGCCGCCCCTCTTGCTGACCCTGGCACTGCTGTCTGCACTGTTGCCTGTAGACACCGCTCATGAGGTACACTAAACACCGTCCCGCATCACAGCCCCGGTCCACCAAAGTCAGCACCATCGGCTCGTGTCGTCAACAGACATTCCTGTCTGCACTGCACGGAGCCCGTCCTGCTCAGCACCGATGACTTGGGCCTACCGACAACAGCGCCTCAGCAATGACGACACTGCAGCCTATACTGTGACCTAGTGACCCCGCACGTCGCACTGCCTGGCTTCACACCGCAGCCCTGGTCTCCGCGCCGCTGCTGGATGAGGTCTCCGCTTCCTGCACTGTGACCTGTGGGCACATCACATCATCCCGCTTTGCACTACTGCCCGACCGATCCACGCCAGCGCTCCTGACTTCATCAGCCTGGAGTTCGATCTGCAATGTGTGTGACTTCAAGGGCCCGACGACCCCCCGCAACAACCTCTGGAACCGATGCCGCTCTCCGGACCTCATCAAGCAGATCACCACGCCCTGCATTTTCAAGGTACTGTTTGTGGGTCTTCCCGACACCGTAGATGGCCCGTGACGCTGCAGCTGGCCTGAACTGTTGGATTTGATGTTCACGATGCTGTGATAGCCCCAGACGGAGCTATCTATTTCAAGGAACTGTATTTAAAATAATTCTTGCAAAATTCATATCTTTAGTATTGTATGTTGGATTTTGTCATTTTGGTCTTGTTTTACACAGATAAATATTGGCTATTTTTCTAAAACTGGTTTGGTGTCCTTTTGTAGCGTTTTAATTATTACTGTGTGTTATGTGCAAATGCTTTACACATTGCTTCTGAGATATGCCTGACTGCTCGTGCCAAGCTACCAAGGGGATGAGCAGGGGTTATCTGAGCTGGGTATATCCCTTATCCTGATTAGAGTGAGGATCCCTAGCCGGACAGAGTGTAAACCGACTGCCAACTAGAGACCCATTTCTAACACAGTGCATAAGAGGACTTTGTCAGATAGATCATCCTGTGCATAAAGATTTGCTACACCATGGCTAACAAAGAACCACTTGAAGGTGTTAGAGCTCATTCTATGAGAGCTAAGACTTCTACTTTTGCTTTAGCTAGTGGGTCCCTGTAGTTGACATTTGTAAAGCTGCACCGTGGACCTCCCTCCACACATTTGCAAGCCCTACTGAAATTATGAATATACTTCTGATTAATGTTTTACAACTATAGGAAACGCCGGCTAACTTTTGCATATGGCTTCCTAACATAATATATCTGAGGAGTTGAGACATTATTGCCGTCAGATGAGCGCTACGAATTACGACAATTATCGTTTCAGAGATATGATTTAGAAGGCAACAAATGAATATATCTTGTTCTCTTTATATCTCTTAGGTCAACAGATATGTTTTGACTAATATATGTAGGAAACAAACTCTACTTAATTGTAAGATGCAATGTCTTTTTAACTTATTAAGGATATAGTGATTGTTTAGCTTGGGGGTAGCACTTTCGTTATGCACAAGTTCTGATGCACGTTTGTGGTGGAGTTATTAATACACTTTGGAGCATGAAATCTTTTATTATTTTTATTCTTTTATTTTATTCTTTATTTTTATTGCTTTGGCAAACAATAGAACAATTAGGATATTTCAAGCACTTATACTAATTGAGGACACATAATTAATTAGAGCGTTGTTTCCACTATGAGGTACATACACTTGATTTCACCAGGAAGGGTGTTATTATAATTAGACTATATAAATTAATATACTGATTTGTTAATTATGGGAATATCTTTGTAGGAGGTCCTGAGGAAGTCTAGGGGCAATCCCCTGACGAAACACGTGTTGACAAGCAAGCAGGATTGACGAATTAGTAGGATCATAGAAGTGGAAATGTGATTGTCATTTGAAGAATCATTGAAGTTTGGAATTACGTTTTGAGGATTTGATATGTAATTTTAATTTGGAACATTGGCTCTTTTTGAACATTCGAGATTGAATCATTCCTTTTAGAATAAACATTTCTTTGATTTATGGACAAATCATACCATGGACTTTATTTTGATTTGTATCAATATAATGCATTATTTGATATAAACGTGTGCCACTACATATTGTTATAATTGGATAGCCTTTTGGAAGTTATCGTTTGGGGCTCAGTGGGGGTGAAGCCCCGGTAAGTAGGCACCGTATAACCACACTGGTTAGGAGAGATCTGTGAGGAAGAGGGCCTCTTTTTCTTATAGTTATCACCCTCTGTTTGCCTTTACCACTACCAAGCGCTCTGCACTGACTGTATTGGATACAAGCCGACCATCTTTGGATCCGATTCAGCGCCGGGAAAAAAAAAACTGCAAGAAAATTTCAACACAGAAGCCAAAGTAACATGTTTCTTCAGAGCATTTGGACTCCAGCCACTTCACCACGCCTTCGCCTATTCAACCCATATTAGAGACAATGGACGCTAGACAGTGCAAAATATATATTGAAGAAGGCACAAGATGAATTGTAGCTTTCTCTACAGTTGCTTTTAGAAGAAAGCTAACCTTCCAGGAGGCACTGGACACCTCACACCCAAAAAAATAAACCCTTAGGGAAACTACGATTTCCTCCTCCTCTTTCTACTTCACCTCCCCCTCATTCTCCCACTTCTCCACTGAGGGAAACCAACCTCCACAAGGTTCACCATTATTTGAGGAGCGCTATTTAGAGGCGATACCACCAGATCAGGATCCCTGGGATTCTTATGATCCAGACCCAATTATTATTACTGATCCAAACATGTATCCCGCTCGACCTTTCCCTCCAAAGGATACTACCAGCTGCCAACAAGTCATTGCTAGGGCACTGTGTACCATAAAATACCTTTACATAAGGGTCATATTGAACAGGATATTCTGTTTGACACACTTACCACCAAACATAGGGAACACCCGGTATCTCCCTATGCTCTCGAGTATGATACGGCATGCAAACAAGATTTCCAAAATCCTGTCCGTTCAAGAATAAGAACACCAAGGGTATATAAATGGTCAGAAGGAGCTAATTATTATTATTTTTTAATCATATCACAAATGCTGCCAGACTCTATAGCGGCTACTACTGCTGAAAAAGAGCTAATACCCAGGCTACTAAAGGCTGTCCCTGCCCACCTGACAAAGAGTAAAAAGATTGATTCAACAGGCAAAAGTGTAGTTGCTTAAGCAGCTAATCATTGGCAGATAGCCAGGTATTAATCCCTGCTCTCTAGGTATGACAGAGCTCACTGGGATGAAATGGAGGATCTCCTCCAATATCTCCCAGAGGAGCATCGCAAACTTGGCCAACAAATTGAGTCGGAGGGACAAACCATTGCTGATAACTCCATTAGATGTGCACTGGATGCTGTAGATAATGCAGCACGAGGCATAAACGCAATTGTCCTAATCAGAAGACATGCATGGCTCAGGCGCTCTGGGTTTAAGCGAGCAGTACAGCAAGCAATTTAAAATATGCCCTTTAATAAAGAACACCTCTCTGGTCCACAAGTTGGATCCACCTTGGAAAAACTAAAAAAGGACATGGACACTGCAAAGGCCATGAGAACTCCTCAGTCACAGGCACAAAGAGGATTTTTTTGATGCCCAGTCTATAGCGGAAATGACAAAACAAACGGCTTCATCAGAGCCTTCTGCCTCTCAAAACAAATGTCTCAGGTTCATATACCAGAGGGTGTTTCAGAGGAGCATTCAGAGGTCATAATTTGAGGCAGGGGCAACAACAACAACTCCTCTCAAGGCTCAGGTTCTAAAACAAAACACAACTACTTCAGCATACCCAGACCCAATATAACACCTGTTGGGGGATGTCTTCGCAACTTCTGTACTCAATGGACACACAACATCGGACCAATGGGTCCTCTCCATTATCCTACATGGTTATTGCATGGAGCTCACAAGCATACCTCGGAGTATCCCTCCTCTCGCACACAGGTTATCTCAAGAACACCTCAAACTCCTCAAAGAAGAGATACAAGCTCTCCTTTCAAAAGGGTGCTTTAGAACCAGTCCACCCTGACATCAGGGAACATGAGTAAATTCACTATATTACCTCATTTCAGTTAAGGACGGGCCACTCAGACCCATCTTAGATCTCCAGCCTCTCAATCAATACATTCTTTGAGAACATTTTCACCTCCTCACTCTTCAGGATTTTATTCCACTCCTTCAACAGGGAGATTTTATGACTGCTCTGGACCTCAAAGATGCATTCTTCCACATTCCCCTCCATCCTGCACACAGCAGATATTTAATGTTTGTGATTGCCGGCAATCCATTGGTTCAGAGTCCTACCTTTTGGGTTCACAATTGCTCCCAGGGTATTTACCAAATGCCTATCCGTGGTTGCAGCACATCTCGGATGACAAAAGATTAATGTCTTCCCGTACCTGGATGACTGGCTTATCAAAGCCAGCATGTTGCAACAGTGTCAGTCCCACACACAAATTAGGGTTCACAATCAACTTTGTAAAATCTCATCTGCGTCCTTAGTTTCAGCAGAATCACACTCCCACAGTCAAAACTGTCATGTGGCTCGTACAGATAATGGCATCTTGCATTGCCATCGTACTCAATGCAAGGCTCCACATGCATCAGCTACAGCATTGTATGTTTTTGTCAGTGGTTTCAGTCAGAGGGTTGACTTCAGGATGTAGTGTTGAAGGACTGCCTAACTTTCCACTCAGCAATGGTGGAACTCCACCAACCTCTTCAAAGGATGGCCCTTTTGAGACCCTGCGCCTCAACTCATCCTAACCACAGATGCATCCTTGACTGGTTGGGGAGCACATCTTCAAAACTTCACAGTGCAGGGACATTGGGATTACACACATCGTTCCAAGCACATCCGCTATCTGGAGCTGCAAGCGGTATTTCTATCCCTCAAAGCTATCTCAGCTCAAACACAAAGTTGTCTTTGTCCGGACTGACAATATGAAGGCAATGTATTATCTGCATAAACGTGGAGGTGGGAGATACAATTGAAATAGAAATGGGCTCATCACCACCACATTAACCTACCAGCCAAGTATCTCCCAGGAACAGACAATGATTTTGCAGATCTGCTCAGCAGTATGCATCAACAAGTCCACGAATGGGGATTCCGCCCACAAGCCCTTCAAAAATATTTCCAAAGGCGGGAAAACCCCAAATCTTTTCTCCTCCAAAGAAAAAATTCAGAATGCCCAAACTTTGCATCCAGGTACCCTCACCCTCTCTACAAGGGTAATGCTCTATTGATTAAGTGGTGAGGAATATTTGCTTACACTTTTCCATCTCCCCCACTCATTCCATTTCTGGTTTCCAAGCTCAAATAGATGTCATTAACTATGATACTGGTTGCACCCACATGGGCACATCAGTCTTGGTTCACAACACTCCTGGACCTCTCAAAAGTTCCTCACTAGAAGCTCCCCAGAAGGCTGGATCTTCTGACACAGTACCACGGACAGATCAGGCCTCCAGACCCCAAATTGCTCAACCTACTGATACGGCTCCTTAAGTCATAGAATTTGGTTACCTTAATTTATCTCCTCAATGTATGTCAATATTGAAGGAGGGCCCTAGACCGACAACTAGAGCTTGTTATGCAGCAAAATGGATGGAAGTGTTTTGTTTGCTACTGCCAGTCCAAACACTGATTCAATTATGGCATCTGTCCAAGACATTATTTGCTACTTGCTTTGTTTGCAGCAAACTAACTTGGTTTACTCTTCAATCAGATTACATCTTGCAGCTATTGTTGCATACTTACAAAATAGAGTACATAATACATTGTTCAGAATCCCTGTTATTAAAACTTTCATAGAGGAACTTAAAAGGGGAATTCTGCCCTAGACTTCCACCTGTTCCATTGTGGAATCTTAACATTGTACTCATTAGGCTCATGGGCCCTCCATTTGAGCCACTTCACTCGTGTCCTATTCAGTTCCCTTCATGAAGGGTAGCTTTCCTGGTTGCAGCTGCATCACTTAGATGTGTCAGTGAGCTCCAAGCATTAACTCCAGAGGAGCCTTTCTTTCAAATTCAGTGGTCCTTCACACAAATCAAAGATTCCTACCAAAAGTGGTGTTTCAATTTCATATCTTTCAGATTATTGATTTGCCAGTTTTTTTTCCCCACAACCTGATTCGGTAGCAGAGCGGGCACTCCACACTTTAGATGGAAATAGGGCTCTCATATTGTACCTTGACAGAACAAAAGGGTTTAGGAAAATGAAACTATTTTGTGTGGCTTTCGCTTTGCCATTCAAGTGCAATCCAATTTCAATAAATGGCATAGTTGCAATATGGAGAGCAGCTACTTGATCTACACCACACACATTCATAAAGCATTATTGTGTGGATGTGTAAGCACAACAGTATGCAAATGTAGGGCAAGCTGTCCTAAAAACACTTTTCCAGATATCTGCAACACTCACAGGCTAGCCACCGCTTTTTGGAGAGACTGCTTTACAGTCTATGCAAAGCATGTGTAGCTACAGCCACACACACCACTGAGTGGAGAATGTTACTTACCCAGTAGACATCTGTTCGTGGCATTTAGTGCTGTAGATTCACATGTGCCCACCCTCCTCATTGGACTCCTATGGCCATTGCAGTTACTGTATATTTGTAGATACACTTGCATGGACATCTTTCGCTATGATTCCTTCTCATTACTCTTTCTCACCCACTTTTGGAAAAACAGTCTTACAAAGGACTTAATGCCCATGCACAGTATCACCGAGAGGGAGAAGCCACTAGATCTTGTGACTCGAAAAACATCTTTGAAGGAAAACAACTTGTAACACTCTGGACCCAACACTAGATGGCAGGATAATGCAAAGCAAGTAAATCTACATCACTTCTGCCACGAACAGTTGTCAACTGGTTAAGTAACATTACCCTTATGTGCCATCCCTTATTTTCCATGCAACATATGGAAAGTAGCTAACAAAAAGAAAACCAACATTGTAAAGTCTGCGGTCTAGTCCTACGTGGTGAAAATATACTTGTTGCTGTGCTTTTACAGGTAAGGTAAAAGAGTGGGAGGGGAAAATAACACATGGGGATAGGCAAAAATAAAACACTACATTTCTGTGGAGTGTGATTTAAAAAAAAAAAAAAGTCTCCTGATGTAAGCAGTGGAAGGAGGAGTCATTCAGTTGAAAGTATTGTAAAGAAGGTATGCTCCTGGGAGGGGACAAACTCCAGAACAGGAAGGAAAGCCATCAGAGAAGAAGCAAGTAAAGGAGTGACCAAAATATTTAACGAATGATAAGCAACTGCCTGGCTCAATCCCCTCAACTATTGATATTATACACAATACTGTGGCGTTCTCAAAAGAGTAAGAACAATACACTGAAGACTTGTAATGAAGATTCAATCCAGTGAAGAAATCAACACTGTATCTGCGACTGTTCTCAGGCAGCAGTGCAACTCTTACCACTGGAGTCAGTTGTAACCATGACATTACATCATAAACTACCTATTCACATTCCACTTAACCGCTGACTTAAAGAAAGGACATAACACACCTCTCTTCCTTCAAACACAGACCTAGAATCTTTAATAATGCTAATCACATGCAAAACCCCTAACTAAATTAACACACAGCTAAGCACAAAGAAAAGACAACAGACTATTCACAGACTACAACACAACTTGAAGAACGGCAAACTTGGAAATAAAGAAGCAACCTGCAATGGAACAAAAATTTGAATAATAAACTGGTCGAAATGGAGAAAGCCTTTGTGATAGCTCATAATCACTCAAATACTTGGGCATTTCTACCCTTCTTCCTCTTCTAGTCAATTTCAATCAATTCCATTTATTTTATTTCACGATTTGGAACTCCAAAGGGGTTCACATGTAAACAGACTATCTTTAAATACAATTTTTAATATACATTGAATTGATAAGAAATAAAACAGGGTTATCTTTAAAATACAAAATAATCAGGTCTCTACCGATCAGTTGTGTCTTAGAATACCTTGTGATATTTACATATGAGAAACAACGATAACAGAGAAAACTACAGTTGAATCACTCTAGTTCTCAGCCCCCTTTAACCAATTGCACATATAAAATCCAATATAAAACATTATGATAAAAAAATGTGTTAAAACCCAGCAACGTTAAAGAAAAGTGCAATTCAGTACCAATCTAGAGAAAATATAGTACATTAATTGTAAACCATTAGCTCTGGGAAGGGCCAGAACAGTACGTCCCAGCCTGTGAGGTAAAATAGTGCATTAAAAATGTAGCATCCGTTACGTCCACCAAAAGATAATAGAATCAAAGATTTAAAAAGGACTTTAAAAAAAAAATTAAAAAAAATCCTAAAACAGAATATTTTATTTGGAGGTTTATACAAAAATTGCAATACCTCTCCAGCTGAGCGCATATTAAAATTCACAAAAAGCGGTTTCAGCTATTTTTTCCTTAATTCGACTCAGGTGGGGCAAGCGAATAGCACATGCTTAAAATTCTGTACCCCCATCTGGCAGAGATCGCAAATGTTCGAGGATCCATCCCACTTAGAAGTTAAATCTTTAAGAGGTAATCTATCAAATCTCAACAGGATGAAAAAGCATCGTAATCCATGTGGTAAATTCCAAAATAAATAAGGTTGAGGATATTTAAAAATCACCAAATTAGTTAATGGCCTAAGCTTCCTCTTTTGGCGACGAAACTCCATATCCCATAAACTTTTACCCCTTATAGCCTCTTTTAGGCTCTTCTTAAATGACAAGGGGTGTTGAGATCAAAATGGGTTAACACCTAGCTCAAGCAATTGCCTAGCAAAATTGAAATTTCTGGAAAAATAAATAAATAATAAAAACAAAAAGGTTTTTCTCTTAGCGTACCGAATATTTCTTTATATGCTAGGTGTCTTAGTGTAGAATCTGCACTATGAGCTAAGCTAAAGGCCCTCTGAATTACCGCAGCTAGGCCCTGTGTGTAAACATCTTAATGCCAAATTCAAGCCTTAAGGCTGCCACAGATACCAAATTATTACAGGAGACCAAGCTTCTTAAGATCAGTCCTTCTCTCTTGTTTAAAAACTCCCATTTTGAAATTTCAGTTCCTTCTGTGGCATACAGGAGGGTGGGTGGGATTTTTGCTTGATAAACAGCTAATAGATGACAAAAATGCCACCGGGCCACAGCATTATAAAAGGGCACTATACTGTGAGCCTGAGACAGAGCCTTACTGGCATTATTACATTTTTGGTCTCGATCACTAAGAGAACAGGGTAGGGTTTTTCCCAAAAAACAGTAGGATTTCACCTCCTCCTTGGACCTTTTGGGGTAAGATTAAGCACCACTATGTCATCAGCATAAAGGAGGCAAGGAATCGAACCGCCTCCAATTTTAGGCGCAAAGCCTTGGGTATTTCCTAACACAGAGGACAGATCATGAATATATAAGGAAAAAAGAGGGGGTGCCAACAGGCAGCCCGGTTTTTAAACCATTTTTTGTAACAAATTCTGCAGACAAACCCTGCTCTCCGCCTAAGAGCACTTCACACCATGTAGAAGAGTGCAGGGCTATAACTAAGCGTAACAACTTTATGGGAACACTCAATTTAGATAATTTCTTCCATAAAATCTTACGGTCCACCCTGTCAAAAGCTGTTGAAGTCTATGAAAGTGGCATATACCACCCCACCTCTAACCAGAACATACTTTTCATTCATAGTTTGCATTAATAGGTTGTTATCTAGAGTATTATGGTCCTTCCTAAAACCTGCCTGTTCAAAAGGGAGGATCAAATTTTCTTCAACCCAAGATGTTAAATGCACAAGTATGCTTTTAGCGAAGATCTTACCAACCGCATCCAACAGGACTATTTGCCGGTAATTTATGGGTGAGGATCTATCACCCTTTTTATACAAAGGAACTATGATACTCCCAGTCCAAGATGCCGAAATTAAGCCTTTTGAGTAACCGGAGTAGAATACCTGTTTAAGAATCCTTGCCCAAAGGGAGGGTTCTTGTTTAATTACTGCCATTGGAACCTCGTCTGGGCACATTGCTCTAGAGGCCCGCATCAACCTTATAAATCCCTCAATCTCCGTAACTGAAGGGGCACCGAAAGCATCAGGCTCCAGCTAATTATCAATCTTGAGGTCCAATTCACCTGACTCAACTTCCCCATTTTCCGCATAGAGGGAGAGGATATAGTCCCTCCTTTCTACCTCCGCTGTCTGAGGGACAGAGGGAGATTTGCGTGACCCCAAGCCTTTGGAAATGAGTAACCAAAATGTACGAGTATTTTTCACCATGGCAGCTTCCCTCAAGGCTGTCCATCTCTGGTCAGCCTCCGCCTTCCTTATTCCCAACTTCATCCGTACTCTTCTCCTCTTAAGTAGGGAAATTCTTCTACTCCTCTACTCAGATTTCCACCCATACTGCCACCTAACCAAATATTAATTTCCCTATTCAATAGAAGAAGAGAAAGCCTTAATTTATTTTGTGGAAGTTTGTTTTAACTGATCTCCTTGAATTATATTTCCCCTGAAGTCAGAAAAGCAGTTTAGCACATCTTCATTCCATGGCCATTTCAAGCTTTTTTTCACTAATAGAGTTTTCAAAGGAGACCAGTGGATTCCACCTGTTTTCCCACTAAAATTAATATAATGGCCCTTGAAATTCCATGTCTCTGAGGACGGTTGGAGTTTTAGCATAAGGCTCAGGATCTTGTGGTCACTAAACGGAGTATCGATGATAGTCCTATCCTCCACTAATTTGGCTAGGGAGTAAGAGGCCAAAAAATAGTCAATGATGGAACTACTCAGACAAGGTTTATGGGTAAAGGCTGCTGGGGAGTCTGAGTGAAATCAACCATTTAAAATTATGCAACTAAGTTCCCTCAGACCTTTCAATAAAATGTATACCCCTTTTTATCTGTCCTAATTCTTGGGGGAAATAGGATAGGAGGAATGTTGAGCACATATTCCCTCTCAATATCACAGAAAATGGAAAGAGACAGATTAGAAATTTTACAATTTAAATTCCCCGATATCAATACTTCATAAACACTTTCATTAGACTTTAAACAAAAAAGAGGAAATACAATTAAGCATATGCAGTTACATCGTATCATGCTCCTTATCAGGGGAATATAAGCATTTACCACTAACACAGGCATTTTCCTACCATCCTCCATTGTTGGATTAACTCTAATTAGCTGATATGATTTCTGTGCGACGGAAATATTTTCAAACTCCCATTTGATCTTATCACTTAAAAGCATAGTGGTACCCCTTTTTGCATGCCCCTTCCTGGATGGCTGTGCCTTTTTGACAAAGGACTGTGTACCCTGGGCAGGAGAGAGTAGTTACACACCAGGTCTCTTGGATACAGATTAGATCTGCCTTAAGAGAACAGATGTAATCTAATTTACCCATATGATTCTCTATTCTCGCAGCATTCCAAGAGACCACATGATGCTTATGGTTAAAGATTGTGTTGTGGTCATTTCCCCTTCGCCCGAGTACTGTTGAAAGCCCCTGCTAACCAACTCCAGTTATCCTGCTTAGGACCCCAATGGGAAGAAGGGGCATCTTCAACAAGCTGCACCACTCTTCCTCCATGGAGAAGAGAGACCTTAACATTTTCCAGGGATGAAGCGGAAGACTCTTGCCCATGAAGGAGGATACTTCCGTTCACACATGGAACATTGGGGGACTGCAGTCTAAACAGATGAGTCCTTTCTCCTAACTGGAACCATGTCTATGCCTCTACGCTGCAATTGTTCAGAATTGACTAAGATCAGATTTTCAATTGTTCTAGAATAAAAACAGACTTTTGTCTTTACAGAACCAAAACCTTGCATTAGAAATACGCGTGAGATATCGATACTTTCAATCAATTTTAAATCCAGTATATCTCTAAAGAAAGAAATTAAAAAAGAGCGATTCAGAAGTAAATTAAAATCAAATAAAAAGTCAACTCAAGACATAACGTCGTCTCAGATTGCTGGGAGATGTTCTCAATCTCACGATTAACATCCCCACCACCTAAGCGGTCAGAATTTAAATTTGAGGTCATTGAATTTGATTTCACATTATAAAACGAATTGGCATATGGATTTAGGGACGACGAAACTCTCTTTACAATGGGTAGGTTATCTGAATTATCCGGAGGAGGACCCTATGGGGGTCCTAAATCAAGTTCTTCCCTGGACGGGGAAGATCCTACATCTTCCAAATCATCCAAGTTTTTGATCCTATCCTTCCTTGGGACCTTTTTATTGTCTTCCTATGGAGAGGGGGTTCCTGTAGGAACCTGGATGTTGAACTTTACGTTTTTTTTGTTGTTTTTTTTTTTGGTGGAAATTCACCATTTAGCCTTACTTCCCAACTTTTTCCCTTTCAATGACTTATCCTTATTCTTTTCCCTTTCAATGACTTATCCTTATTCCTGTCGTTGTCTGCTTGCTTAATAGATTCATTCCCATTGTTCTCAGCAATCGAGGAATTAGGAGGTAACTTAGAATTGGGAACAATCGGGAACGGGACCACTGGGGGAGAGTTGACTTTTCCTCCGGGTTTGTTGACAACAGGATATTTGTCTGAGGAAGTGGAGTGGAAAATACATTTTCCAAAGAATAGTCAAAACTTTCTGGTTGCAGGGTTCCTCACAGATCAAAGGTTTAAAGGACACTTGTGAATTACTAGACTGGGTGCCCTTATTTGTGTGATCTGGATATTTGGTTATGTTCACATTCAAACTTGATTCCAAGGCACACAACTGTATACTAGGACTGCTGTACCCTTATTTATTGAGGGCTTCCCTTGTGGGCATTGGAACTTTCTCAACCAGAGTTGTTCCATCCTTCTTTTGGCCCGTCAGAGCTTTCAATATAGCAACGAGAGTTTTTTGAAAATGATCAAAACCATTTATTGATTTTTCAAGAAGTGCTAAGATAGAAGAAATTGTTGTGTTGATCCGAAGGTACACCGGGGGAGTTCCAGGAAGCATAAAGTCGGGAGTCGGAGAAGTAAATACTGGAGACAAAGAAGGATAAGAGGGTGTACTGCTAATAAGCCTTAGGCCAGGAGAATTGTCTCTTCCATCGGAGGACGGGGTCACACAACGAATGGAAAGGCTCTTTAAATCTTGCGCTCCATTGACCTTGATGTCCAGCAAGGTAAAATCCCCAGCATTGGGAAGGGGGGTCCCATGTTGGTAGGAGGAAAGTTAGTGTTCTCCAAATCCCCCCCAATGATAGTCGGATTACTCATCGGGGGAAATAGAGCCACACCCTTGCCAGAGTACTCAAAAACATTAGAGTTTGCTTTAGCTTCCTCCTTAGATGGTGGCTCATCAACTAACTCCTTTTGGGGAAAAAAGGGAAGAATGGCGCAAGAGTTTTTTGTATTCAAGTGAGAAATACTCTTGTTTCTTAGGGGATTAGGTTTAGTTTTTTTACATGCCCGGTTAAGGAAAGCTCTGCCTATTTGGAGACGTTTAGCCGTCATGTCCAGGGGAGGAACTACCTTGGGGAATTGGCCAACAACTCAGAACTTCTGCCTCTCGACCCCTATTTTCAGTTCTTTCAGGCACTTTATCAGCTTCATCAACTCTTATTCAGCGCCTTAATTCCCAACTTGCTAAATTTTCTGTGCCGTAGTAGACCAGAGTAGGAGCTCTGAGTTAAAACAGTATGAGCTAAAGTCATGAAGATAAGTGGAGCATCAAGCTACATTGACACTGAGCAGGTAGCATGGGGGGGCTAAGTTGCAGAAAGTGAAAAGTTTGAAGCGTTTGATAGGATTAATCCTAAACTTCCGCCTCACCCTTGATTCTCCACTTCAATTATCTCTAGAGCGTTCTTGCTCCTCAAGCCACCAACCAGGCGCTCCCAAAGACTTTATTACTTTTTGTTGTCTTTTATGGTCTATACTTGCCTTTTTGTTCTGTACTTTTACTGCCGTTTTACCTTATCTGGCCCTCCTGGTAGGGCCACAGCGCCCCATAGGATGCCCTGAAGTCCTCACCCTTCCTCACCAGCGTTTTCTCCCCCATCTTCTATCTATTATGGGCATAGGCGAAGACAAAGTGAGGAGCGGCTGTGCGGAGCTATGCTATGCTATGCTATGAAGGGAGTTCTCCGTGCCCAAAGACCTGGAACCCACTGCCAGCTACCACAGCTCAACTGGCAGCGGAGCCACCAACCAAGCCACCACCCAACCGACACTCCATCCTAAGCTGCGTCACTCCTGAACACAGAGCACCTCAGAGCTTGCTTCTTGCTGCTGTTGCTAATGACGCAGCTCTTCTCCGGCTCCCTGGGCCTGCTGCTGCCGCCGCTACCACCTCTACCTCCGCGGCTCTTCTCTGGCTCTCTCCCAGAATGTCGGTGTCCAGACTCAAGCCACGCACTTGGGAAAAGAGCATGGGGAAGGACCTGGAGAAGCTCAAGGGTGCCGCTGCCAATCCGACCCGCGCCTGCGAGATATCCCGCAAGAGCTTCAGATTCCGCTTCTGTCACAAGACTCATGCTAGTCTCCTAGACGTGAAGTTTCATATCTTTTCTGGTCCTCTCTGCACTGAAAGTTGGCTGCACCTGTGTCACTGAATTCCCATCACACTCCACTGAGAACCATCCACTCTGGCACAGTCACCCGACCTAGCATCATTACCATTGACATCTCCAGCTCCAGCTCTACGTCTTTTGCTTCTGTCACCTGCCAAACAACTCTGAACTAAAACACTGTCCAAAAACCACCCTGCTATTCACTCCGATCCACCAACGCAGGAATGGTTTCTACCAAGCTGGGTTCCCATCTTATTGTTTTTTACCTTTGCCACATTATTGCTCCACCATTTCCCATTCTTTTTTTGCACTGCATGTTTAGACACTTGAATCACTGTTTTAGGATCATACTTAGAAGTGGCATTCTTGGAACTGCGAATTCGCCTAATCCTGACCTGATCACCTGCAGGAAAATCAACAGGTTTTAAACTAATTTACTTTATTATACCTCAATCTGCTTTCCTCTTGAGTTTTGCAAACCCTTTCTGTAATCAGCTTGATATTGGGTCTGTCTGTGCTTACTTTAGGCCCATTCAATACCCAACACAGTGACACTTCATTAGTAGAATGACTGCCACATAACAACACAAAAGGGGGCACTCCTGTGGTCCTGCCTCTTGAACAACCTTTCCAGCTTTGCATGCTAATTTTATAGTTTCTTTAAACATGCAGGTCATCCTCTCCACCATTCCAGTCCCGTACAGGTCATACAAAGCAACAGTAAGATGTTTGATTCCCTATTTTTCCAAAAATGTTTTCATAAGGTGAGAAATAAACTGAACTCCATTGTTAGAAACCAAAAACCTTGGCACACCTTCAGAGTAAAATGATTACTTGAGAAAAGTAATCACATTGTATGTATTGGGATCCCTCCTGAATCTCTATGAAATCCACTTAGAGTGGTAATCAATTGGTACCAACACAAATCTGTTCCCATCAGTTTATTCAGGCATTGGACCAATTAAACTCATACCCAATTTTTCCCATGGATTTTTTGGGAACTGTACAGGACTTAAGGGGATCTTGTGTATGCACAAAGACTTGTCTGCTGCTTGGCATTCGTTGCGCCTGCTTAGACACATCCTCTTCTACATCCATGGCAGGCCACCAGTAATGCCTTCTCTATCTCTTCTTAGTACCTGTACCTCCCACATGACTCAAATGAGCCAGTCTCATCAACTTGTTTGTTAATGTATTTGGGGGAATGGGACAACTTCCGCTCAAAATTAATTCTTCCTCCACACTCCGCTTGGCTTTAACGTTGAATAAGGTTTCACCTCATCTGTGACTATTGTGTCCCTGGGCCAACTCTGACCAATATGTTTCCTCAGTCGATTGTGACAATTGTCACTTTCCCCACATGCTTTCCTTTCTTTATGGGTAACTGCATCTTCTGCCATCTTCATTCCATCCACTAATCCAGTCACACACACTTCTACATCTACCATTTCATTTTTTCCAAGCCTGTTTAGTTTGACATCTGGACAGAAACTCAGCATTACAATTCTTCCCACTAGCCGTATGCTTCATCTTGACATAGAATTCGTACATCTTTGATAGCAATCAGACCAATCTCAGACTTGCCCTTTCAAGACCCTCCTTGTTGAAGAGGCTTGTGATCGGTTACCAATGTGACGTTATGCCCCCACAAATGTCACAAAGTGATGCACATCACATACCAACACCTCTTTCTCATTTGTAGTATACTTCTTCTCAACCACTAATAGTCTCCTCGAGGCAAAAGCTACATAACATAACATAACTTTAAATTAACCAAATAACTCAACACTGTACCAATCCCCAAATTAGAAGCATCCTCTGTGACATTGGAAAGAATATCATCACGGATCATCTGCAGTGCTGTCGCATTGACAATGAGGTATTTCAACAACTCAAGAGCATCATTTTGTTCTTGCTCCCAAATATACTTCACCCCACTTCTCAGCAACCTCCTCAAAGGTTCGGTTTGCAACTCAAAATTTTCAACAAATCTGAAATAATATTCAGTCCCATGGACGATCTTATTTGATCCTTTTCGCCGGACACAGTCTTTGATGGCTTTGATTGGGTCTTCCTTGGGTTTAATTCCATTTGTCCAAATTGTCTATTTCCTCCACCATGAATCTACATGTCTTTTTCTTTAAAATCATCCCATGGTCTTCCAGGATATTCAATGCCTTAATCAGTTTTTGTAGATGAGACGAGACTCAGAATACATCATTGTGTCATCCTGGTGCGTTTAATATTAAACTTTTCTCACCCTACAACTAAACAATCACATTCTGAAACACCAAAGCCACTGAGGCTATGCCAGACTTCATGCGTAGAAAATGGAATGTTCCGAATGCAGTACTAAAAGTTGTAAATGATCTTGTTTTTTTTTTTGTTTTTTTAACTCAACCTGATGGTAGGAAGCTCTGGGGTCTAGTGGTGAGAAATACTTTGTCCCACCTAATTGAGCAAGAATCTCCTGCAGCTTAAGTAATGGGAAACAATCCGTTTGAATGTGCTTGTTCAGTGGTCGGAGATCCACACAGTCTGAGGTCTCCAGATTTCTTCAAAGCTGCTACAATAGGGGAGATCCACTGCAGTGAATCTACTAGTTCAATAACCCCTTTTTTGTACAATTAATCCAAATGTGTTTTTAGTTTACTTTTTACACTTATGACTATATTGCGAACCTTGTGCTCAACAGGGATGGCATTGGCTTTAAGGATGATTTTATGCTTGAACCCTCTTACCACTCCTAATCAAAAATAGGTTTATTATTATTGTTCATTACTTCGGCAAGGGACGTCCATTCCAGATTCACTTTTTCCACATGTGATAAAGGATGAGACGTGCCAGCTTTGAGGACCATACCAAACGTCCCTTAATCTCTCCCTCCTAGAATGTTATAACCTCTTTGCAACATAAACCTTAGTGTCAATTTTATTTCTTGTAAGTGATATCGTAGTAGGACTCTCACTCCTAGGCGGGACTGCTGATTTAGGGATGACAGCACTTTTGTTTGTAGACTAAGCCAATCATACAAGAAGTTATAACTGTTGGCTCAACCCTCCCGGCTCACAAGCAGTACCTCACCAAAATCCAAACAGTAAAAGGTGATTTCTGGCAGCCTTTACACATGGACTCTAGAATGCAACATCTCAGTGGAGTTATGGTGGAACGAAAGTTACCCTTTTCTCATGTTAGAAATAAGTGTCCGTCACACACAAGCAATCAAGGAGATGCGGGAAAGTTTTCAATAGATTTATTAAAAAGACTGCAATCTACTGTAAAATGCATGAGCTGCAATAGTTTGGATAATGAACAATGCAAGAAGCAGAATGGTAAAGATGAGAGTTGTGGATACAAAGACTCCCACCACCAACTTGCAATAAACATGAAATGTAAAATCCCTAAAACCCTAGAATGGAGAACCTACTCTCTAACATAACCTAAGAGGAGCTAGGTGTGCTAAACCTAATCTGCTAGTACCAGGTCCATGAGAAGTGCCCCCTCCAACCCTTGTTAACTTGGAATGAGGTCTCTAAATCAGGCTTTGTGATGATACGAAGCCTGGGTCTGCTGCAAGGTGACATGCAGCATAGACGGTGATGAGAGCATCTGGTAGGAATCCGCTGATAACTTTGTCTTTGAGTTATATTTATACAGATATGGTAGGACCCCTGATGCAGATATGTTCCCAAACAATAGATAAGGTGGTAGGCTTGTGGCACCAATTATGTAAACCATTTCCACAAAAGGACATTATGTTCCTGTCACGCGTAAGTGGGAAAGGGACATGATGTGAATACCTACGTACATCACTTAATTGTGACGCTGATAGTAATACCTTCGCAGAGTGAGACTGATAACATAAATCAGAGCTCTAACTCTAAACAAATGCAGCCATCTTAAAAGAAGTAATAAAATAGACTAAGACAGAGCAGGACAATTACGTTAAAAGTCACTAGGTGACGGGGCACAGGCCTGTAATCTAGAAGGCTAAGCTAAACTCCTGATTCCCATTAAAACTAAATAGGATCCACTACAATAACTTGACAAAAATATCCCATCATGTCAATTTCTTGGCCCCCAAAAGTCACATTGCGAATGTCTGGTGGTCACATTCTTGAATGTTTCCTCTTTGTGTCATACAGTTTGCCTGATACAATGGTTATTGGGGAACCAGAATCCACAGTGACCCTCAAAAGCACTTTTCTTGTTTTTATTACACGCACTGGTTCTCCTTTTTCTTGCTGAAGCTTCTGCCTCTGACAACATTTTAACATGTGATATTCTGTTCTCGGATAGCACCACTCTGTTCTTGTCCAATGACTTTCCCACCTGGTTCACCACAACTACTGCTTCTTGACTATAACACTCACTTTCTGCTCACATGTGCAAAGTTGACCATTTTTCTTTCACTGTGAACTCATTTTCCCTACTGCAGAACACTGTTTAGAATTGTCCATATTATTTGTAAACCTGCCCCTGATACAGCTTCCTGAGAAATTTGGAAAGCTTTTGTCTCAACTGCGACCTGCGGTTTTCCTCCAAAAGTTATAGCTTTTATACTTTGATCATTATCTTATTTTGCTCTTTCTAATTCTTTTGATGCAGCCATTGATATTTCAATTCCTCTTGCAATTTCTGCTGTTTCGCTTAAAGATGGATTCTTGCAACAGAATTTTTCCCTGGACGTTATTTTCATAACAATTAACCACTAACTGATCCATTAAATACTGGTCATTGGGACCGACAAATTCACAAGATGCAGCCAGAATGCAAAATTCAGCTAAGTAATGGTCTTGTGTGCATATTGTTTTTTTTTTTGTGAAGAATTTATGCCTTCCAACTATTATGCTGGGGTCATCCTTAAAATGCTCTATTCTTGTTACTGCTTCTGTAAATATCCCATTCAACTGTTGGTGGAACATATATTTGTGGTTGATGGTCAAAAGGTCTTTGGCCTTCTGTCTCCAAGCAGTTATGCAATAACGCTTTTTTCTTGACTGCATTTAAAATTCCATCAGTGGCTAAAAGATAGCTTTCAAATGTCCTGTGCCATTATTGCCATTTAGTTCTTGGGGAGCCAGGTTCTGGCACAACTAGATTAGCAGTCTGCATTTTTTTTTTTTCTGTGCGCACCTAAATTGTACGACAGTACTACCCTTAAATTCCAGGCAAGTTACACTGTAATGTGGAACAAACCACTTCAAGATGGTTGCCAAAAATAACCCCATACGTATGAAACACACACACTAAAAATGTAGCCAGGGCGATAACATATTACACTGACCAATCCTGCGAGAGAACAGTTTTGTACGAAGGACAGTGTGTTATTCGTCACTGGAGATGAAGGTAATCGTTCATCTTGGTGATGGCACTGTTTTATTTAACGCTACATAAATTAGGTGAATTTGTCACAACATTGTACTTGTTACACTCAGACAAACGTTATGGCTAATATGTCCATAAACATTAAAGAAGCGATGACTGAAGCACGTGTGTTGTGATCACACAATGAATGAGACGCGATTTAACTATCTGACTCAAGCGCGTGCCTCTTACTAACACGTCGGCTCAAACGCATGTGTTCTAGCTGAGTAGCATTAATTGCAATCGTAAATTGAATGTAAAGATACAGCACGAGTAAGTATTCCAACAGCTGATGGCTTAAGCAAATGAGAAGTGCAAACTTAACTATATCAGCTCACTAGAAAATAATGGTCTGGCCTTATCTACGCATCGTCCACCTTCCTCACAGGTGCATAGGCAATTACTTGAGAATGACGTCACAAACACGGAAAAATAGAAAGCACTTTCTGGGTTCACGTTATTGTGCTGGTTTCCTGCTCCGCTCGGTGCCACTTTATGTGGTTTTCCAAAATAGTAAGGACGACACACTGAAGTTTTGTAATGAAGATTTAATCCATATTGAAGAAATCAGCACTCCCTATCTGTGATTGTTCTCCTCAAGCAGCAGTGCAACTCTCGCCACTGGAGTCAGTCGTAACCATGATATACTAACTCATAAACTACCTATTCATGTTCCACTTAACCCCCGACATAAAAAAAGACATAGCACATAGATATTAAACGGAAAACAGCAAAACACTTTATGCAAGACCTAATAAGCTGCAACATTTAAAGTTATTGGAATTGTATGACATACATGTGTATGGCTGCCACCTGGATACTTGGCGTCTGCTCTGACCTTTACAAAACATTAGTGTGTAAAGCGAGGAAGGGCGATTGCAGGCCAAACAGCATTGGAGAAAAACAATGCTACAAAAGGTAAGTTATTATCTGTACCTAACATTTCCTCAATGCTTGTGCATTTAGGGTCCTCTCGTGATCATGTCTGCAGAAACTTTATTAAAAATAACTCAGATACTTTTCTTAAACCAACTGCAAGAGGGCAGAATAACACAGCGTTGTTGTGTTGTGTCAAGCTTCAAAATGATTGTTAAAAGTAAATACATTTTTCCGTATTATGCCTTCAGTGGGGTGTGCTGCAAGTTTACATTTTAGCAGCTGCAAGGGACATGTCTGCAAACCCTGTTGTCTCGCAGCGATTTCCTCTGGATGTTGATAGGTGTTTTACTACCATCCAGCATCACTTGGGCACAAAGCTGTAAATAAAACCACGCCTTCAGAATTTTCCAGCCTGAATCATCCTGTAGGCCAATGTGGAAGAGCTCTGATTCACACTTCATTTAACACCTCATCTCACTGCTTATCTAGTCCTTTGCTTAAATTGATCAGTATCGGATTAATTTCCGAGTGATGTATTTGGTCAGGCCGAAAGAAGAACGTTCTCGTCCCTTGACTGCTTCGGGTTTTTAACATTTCGCCCTACTCCCCTATTGTACATAAAGTCAATGCCGTGTGTGTGAGTGTATATATACTTAATGAAGTACTTGAGTACTCAATTTATGGATATTCTCCTTCTCCAATAGTGTCTCTTTCCTGGAAGTGGTAATGTATGTCAACATCTAAGACCTGCTTAACGATTGGAATTTCTTACATTAATTAATTGCACACCTGTAGTAGTCTGACTCTGAGACTGCCTTGTGAGTCCTCAGTCATACATGACCTACTTTCCCTTACCGTTGTTTAGTTTTTGTTTTGTTAGTTTCTTTCTTCTCAACAGTCCTACAGCTAACTGGTTATTAAGACCATAAAACAGCCAGATCTGCAAGTTTGAAGGAATAGATAGAATAGAAAGTATATTGATTCAGGTACATTTTTAGATGTACTGGTCTGTTTCTAGCTTATGCCGGTTTATTTTTAGTGGTGCAGACATTAAACCCACTGTAAACTTTATTTTTCTGTTTTTAGGTGACCTGGTCAGATTGTTCAGTGACATCTGTAAGAAAATCGCATCACGATCTACAGCAATTTCTGCTAATGGTATGTACGAGTTTGCAGTGAAGTCTGTGGTACCACACTATGGTCCCCTGAATGGTGCATGAGTTTTAAGATTGGTTGTGATTTTTCTGCTGACCTTGATTGTCGTGTATTGAAGGCATTTTTTTTCATGTTGGAAGTCTGTTGTCTTAACCTTTGTACATAAATTATAAATACTTTTTTGTCCATGTGATACTATGCATTTTTATTTGACCGGCGATTCCTAGACAGTCTAAGTACTTTCTACACTGCTTTTAAGCAAGCATGGTTTACTTTCAACTGGTCTACTGCAAACTGCGCTAAATGAGGATGTTTAGCTCCATAGGTGTTACATTTCTTACTTTGTTTTTGCACCTGCGCTCTGGACTTGTTCAAACAAATACATACATCTTTTTGGAAGATGTGTGGAATGCCTTGATATAAGATTCAGCGTCTTCCTGTTATAAGCTGAACTTGAACATTGCCTTTTTGACTATGGGAAGTTTTACTATTTTGGGCAAAGATAAATGGTTAAACATTGTTTTGAATGGAGGACGAAAATCTAGCTGCTCCCTCATACTGTCTTCATTTTTAAAGACAAAACCTTTTCCGCCCCTTAGTAAACTCCTGAAAATTCTTATTTTAACAGCTTTATTTTTTTTATTTTGTAGTGCAGAGTGACCACTCCTTAGTTAACATCGATGTAGTTCCCCTGTACACATCCATACAGCATGAGGTAGTGGGACTGAGGGCGGTAGAACACGTTCTCAAACAAAGTCATATCAGGGAAATAGAACATTCAAAGATGTTGGTCGAGATGATTGAAATGTGCTTGAATAACATCTTCTAGTTTAACCACCGGATGTACCAACAAGTGCAAGGGACTGCTGTGTGAGTGTCCTTTTCTCCCAGCTATGCGAGTCTCACCCAGGGGATAGTGGGAAAAAAGGTTGCATGGCATGAACAACATGGATCACTCTTAGAGAAAAATCATAATTTGGCTACGGTACATGAATGACTTGTTTTTGATTTGGAACGGCACAAGGGATCAATTCCAGGAATATTTTGATATATTAAATAGCAATGAATATGGGCTCAAATTTACATACATCATCAGTTCCACTCAAATCGACTATGTGGATGTGCAGGTATGTGTCTAATAACAAATTGGAGACTACTATGTACAGGAAATCAATGGCTATGCAACACGTTTAACAGTTCTAATTTCCATCCTAAAGCATTGATGAAAAGTATCCCATATGGTGAATGTCTCCGTACTAGATGCAGTATCTCTGGTGACAGAGATGGAGAGACAACTTGAGGTAGGCAAGAAAAGATTCTACCGAAGGGGGTACCCTGCGGCATATATTGAGTGGAGCAGCTAGAACCAAATCCAAGTCACATGCCCAGATGTCGAATGAGAACAGAAACGTCTGCCTTGATGAAAAGCAAAATGTAATTTCGCACTCTCAGTTATAGTAAGGAGAGTCCAGACATTGTGAAGATATCCAGGAAACATTTGAATCTTATTGTGAGTACTGGAGACATCTCAAAGCTTCTTATAGGTGAACAACCTCAAGTAACGTACAGGAAGGTGAACCCATTGAGCGACTAGTCAAAAGTGTTTTCATTGTTGTAAAGCAGGTAACTTTGGTGGAATCCAGCAATAAAGGTTCCATCAAGTGGAACAGCTGCAAGGTGTGCAAAATTGGCAGAAACACCAAGTCATTTTGTGACTTTTAAGGTAAAGTCATCAATGTTGAACAGAGAATCGCATGCAGCACACAATTTGTGGTATGTATTATTGAGCGCAGCTGTGGTCTGAAATACGTGGGAAACACCACCTGCTCCCTAAAAAAAAAATACTTGAACAGATCAGAGCAGTTCAACATCCAGGATGCGTTATGCCATGGCTAAACACTATTATGCAGCCCATGTTATTATTGGAGGACTATCATCTTTTATGACATCACACATGTCCCTAAGGAAGAGAGAGTAGGAGATCAGACACTCAAATTAAGCCATTTAAAGTCAAGGTATCATGAAACTACGTACTGTGGCTCCTTACGGACTCAACGGACTTACGGAGCAGCTACGTTTACATTTGAATGATTCGAAGTACTGTATGAACTTGAATAGCTAATTTTGAAATTATTTTTATAGGTTGTATTTATTGTGCTTTATTGGTTTACCATGGAACACCTTAATCATGTACTGATTATGTCTTAATGTATAATGGCCACTTAGCCCCATATGCTGGTACATAATCTAGTGTATCAAATGTAAAGCATACTATGCTTGTGATTTACCAGGTTGTTATTGGGCACTCAGTCCTATGTATGACGTATTATACTGGTGAACTATTTATTTGACATCCATAATTGGTACGTGGGTATCCCAACTATGGTGGCCGCAATTACATGAAATGTAGCTATTACACGGTATTTCATTGTTTTTAATGTAAGGACTACCATACCCCAGAATGCTTTATTACAGAGGGTGGGAAAAACATATTTAAATTTAAACAGGAATAGGACTCGCTGACCCTGATCAAGACTCTGTTGGAGTCCAAACAGATCAGTGTTTGCAGTGTCAGTTTGCCTTAATGAATGTTGATTTCCTGAGATCCTGGAGTGCTGTAGTTCTTTGTCTTGTGTGGATACATTTCCTGGGGGTCCGGTCTGCAGGCTTTAGCTGAGTCCCAGAAGAAAACAATAAAAAAAGGGGCCAGGGTACGGCGACCCGGACCCCTTAGCTCTGGTACTGGGGCACCAAAGGGACCCCCCCAGGGCTGACAAACAACTTAAAAAAAAAATAATAATAATAAATTGCTGCAAGTTTGTGACAGCACAAATTCACAGCAAAACTACACACAACAAAACACAGGCTCCCGTGCTGGTTTTTATGAAGCCCTGTGCTGGACCAGATCCCAGGGGCATGTGGGGAGATAGTGGAGAGAGGGGCGCGGCGCATGGGACCACTCCTAGGGCATAGCTATGCCCGGGGACCATCACCTCCCCGGGCCTCATAATTATTAACCCTCTGCCTTGGTGACAGCTCCCATCAAGCAATGCAAATCAACTCTGCTTTCTGCAGACGGGAGCTGTCAAGCAGCTTCTGCTTGCAGAAAGGAGAGTTCATTTGTTTGTACAGGTAAACAGATGAAAACAATGCTATTTTAAGCAGCTCCCTGCTTGCAGGAACAGTGCTGGCTCCTGCAGGAGTTGAAAGCCGGCTAGAATGCGGGGGCATTGGGTTCTCCCCCTGAGGTCCTGTAGCTTAAAAAAAAAAAAATATGAAGTTACTTCTGGACTACTGACAAAGCTATTGGACTGTCATTTACTAGGTTGAAGCTTCAAGTCCTGGTATCTCATGCAGTGTCCTTGTTTATTTACTAGTGTTGTGAATGCTAAACATTCTTAGTGATGCAATTTTTGAGTCTTTTTCACCAAATAAATCTTTGGATTGAATTTCAGTTATGTCTGGACTCTATACACTAACAAGTCATCTATGGACTAGTGGTTAAGGTCTCTAACCCTCACTCTGAAGGTTGAGGGGTTCCAGTCTTAGTGTCTCTGGTCGTTTGCCTAATTTAATTTCTTTCCAACTTCAAATGTTTAAGGTGTATGCTGAAAGGTGATCTTGCTCTTTTTACTTGACAATTAAATTTTTCTTTTCAATTTGCTAAAATATATCATTGTAACTATATCATTAATTGAAGTTTAAAAAAAACTCTGGGTGGTTACAGGGAGTTGGCCGCTTCAGCTGTGCGGTGCATGGCACAGAGTTGGGTGGTTCTAAGGTTTGGCCGCCAAAAGGCCATGTGTGAAGCAAAGATGGATGGATGGATAGATATAGGGTATTGGCCAAAGGCAGTGGGTTGAGTTGGGTGGTTATAGGTGTTGGATACAGACCCTACAGTCAACCTCCGCTGTGCATGATTAAAGGTTTTTTGAATAACGTAGAGTAATAAAAATTACTTTGTTAAAAAAAACTAATGGAAATTCACTGAAAAAAACAGATTACAAGAACTTTGTAGTTAGCTTCAGATTTTACACACTCAAAACCAGCAACATTCAGAAGCTATAGTTAGTTATTCCAATTAACTACAACTCACGCCCTAAGGTAACTCTTGCGCCCTCGCCATGCACTGTCCTGCTAATTACCCCACAAATTACAGCACTCATGGCATCCTTTGATAACATCATTGATAATCTCACTGTAACATCTGCACTAAAATTATATTGATCAGGTAGCGCAAGTCATACTATAGGGCGCAAATTATAGTTACTTGAAATAACTTAACTAGAACTACTGGATTTCTCTGGTTTTGAGCGACTACCTTCAGAACCTAACTATAGCGTCCCTGGAAAATTTGTGTGTGTTTTTTTTTTTTTTAAGTGACTTTATAAGAGTGTGGATGTGTAATACTCATGGAATCTTTTTATAGCTATCTACTGGGACTCCTGGTGAATTACTTCCTCATTGCTCACTATGTGAATTTCATTATAGGTATGAATCTTAACTTTATAGGTTAATAAGGTCTTCCTTTTGTCCATTAACGTCAATTCACCAAAATGCCAGGGTTAGCGGAGGTGACATCACACAAGATTTAACCGTTATTTCACTCACACTTGCAAGCTTACACATACACACGCATTTACACATATAGACACTCGTTCTCACATAACATAATCTCACCCGCAACCGCGCACACAAGATACATTTAAAATCATTTTTTACTTGTCTCAGCTGCTAGGGAGTGTCATTTTTCTGTAAATTATAGTTCATTCTTCATTTTACTAACTGTGAATAATATAATAAATAAAATATTAACGTAATAAAGACTTGACAAAAGTACAGAGAGTGGAGCAGCCCATGTGTTTGTGGCACTGATGGTTCCCACTGCTGAGGCCAGGAGAGCAAAGGCAGTGCCAGGGGCCACAAGGGGCAAGTCAGGGGTCGCACCTGCAACCCCTGGATGACATCTATGCTTTTGCCTCTAATCAGTTTTAGGTATGACATCCTGCTTCATTGACCAGTTTTTCCAGTCACTTCCAAGCCTCTGGCAGTGATTTGTTTTGTGTATCTAAGGTATGCTGAACATGTTGTTGGTTTATTTATTATAATTTTTTTTACCCCTCTTTTGGCCAGTCTAACAAATGTTGGTGTCTGAAATGATCCACCTCCTCCCCTTCCCCATGACTGCTCGAGCTACATCACACATGCTCTCCCCCAGGTCTTTCATTCAAATAATGGTACAGTGATTATCTTATGGACTTTTTTCTGGGTTAATACGTTTTTGTTCGATCGCAAGTGACTGTTGTGGAATCCCTTGGCTGAATGTCATTGGGACCGCAAACTGTTAGGTAAAATGCTGGTGTATTTTATAATGTCTGTTGTGATTGCAGCTTATGTTGATCAGGAAGAGGTCTATAGTTTTGTGAAATGCATGGGTATTGAGAAAAAAAGTATAATCCCTCCTTCTGGGCTCTGGCACCTTCCAGACATCTTAGATTTGACTATGGAAGCCAGGATTGTTTTGGTAGAGTTATATCAGTGTAACACAATCTAGAACAGTTTCAAGAGTAGTCACCTTTTGGAAATGTTGAAATTGATGGGACATAAATTTGATAGGACCTTTTCTTGTCTTTTTGGGAGCAAGAACTTCCAGATTGGCTCTGAGAGCGGTTACTCGGCCCTTAAGTTGCAGTTGGGAGTTAAACTTTAGTTAAACCTCTTCCAAACAAAACTGAGTGCCCCTTAATCTTGTTGGTGTTATGAGAGTAGTAACTAATAGAACTTCAGTTTTATATCCTGGTTGCTTAAATGTTTTTCGTCAAGCGTAATTGTATGTCTTTCCACAATACTCTGCCATTTTAACATTGCACTCCCCATAATAAATGAATTGAGACTTTGTACGTTTAAGGCCAAGATCTTCAGGGGCTTCATTCTCTACTCGCTTCATTATTTCTATTTAATGCCAGAGTAAGGAATCTGCATGTTACTTCTCAAACATATATATCACAATCAAACAAAGCCCTATGCGGCAATCCAAAACTTCAGTTTTTGAAAACAGGGAAGTCAGTTTTCTGAAGTAAAGTCTTGGGTCGCGCCCTGTGTAAAACGATCTCTTCTTATGAGAGTAGAAAAAAAGGTATCATGAAGAAAACTGGAGAAATTTTATATTTAGACACAAACAAAGCCAAAAAAAGAAGGAAACGTAAAATAGTAAATGCTTAAATAGCACTAAGCAGCTGCCAGGACGTTCTGGGTCCCTCTTATGGGAAATATTTATCTTCGGACTGGCCAAAAGTTTAGGATTTTATAAGACCTGTTTGAACCGTTAATTAGAAATGGGAACCAGGTAGCCAAAGCTGGCATGGGTGATTCATGTTTGTTTTTCAGAAATGATGCAACTCTATGGACCTGCATTTAACTAGGGTGACTGGCTTGTCTTAGAATAACATAATTTTATTTCCTTTAAATCAACATTGAAACATGCTTTGCTGAATGACTGTTTAATCAGCTAAACTTGCTTGGTGATATATCTGACATGACCTAGGAACCTGGACTTTGGCAAGATTATCATGTTCGTTTCCAGATGAGAAATCTAGATCAAGCAAGGTGCATTCGAAAGTGTTTACCGTTGATTCCAGAAGAACCCCTGCATCCATCCAGAGAACAGTAACACCATTGTCTGTGTATGTGGCTGTCCTCCATGATGAGTCCGACCAGACTTGAACAAAGGAAGCAAAGCTTGCATTACTCAGAATTGCAGTAAAGAGCTTGCCTGATTATACCAGCTCTAGGAACAAATACATAGATAATACTGTGCCTCCAGTTATTCCTTACTTTTTCTGGGGGTACTCTCTGGTTAGATTTACATAGCCCCCACAGAAATGGATGTTGACATCCCTGTGTGGAAAGTGAAAACAGACAGGCATCGAACACCTATCCTTGTGGGCCAGACACTTGTCAGAGAAACAGACCTGCCTCATATTCTGAGTATTAGGAGCTAAACCTATTCTTTGGCCCTTCTAAATCACTACATACTCTGTGTGTGTGTGTGTCTCTCTCTCTCTGTCTCTCGTTATAGAACTATAAACAAAAAAATGGTTTCTTGTTGAGAATCTTAGTCTACATTTGTATATAAAGCTTCCCTTGCATCCATTTGTGCAACCAACATCTGTGCTGCTCCATTATCTGCCGGAAATTGTTTTTTTTTTAAATCTGATTACTGCTCAGTAATGAAGAGTTGTATAGTTTCCCTACTAACACACAGCTTTAGATGCAAGATCTAGAGGAGTGAATTAACACAATACAAAGGTAAACAGCAGTTAAACAGGCCTAAAACACCACAGAATGCCTCTTGCTGATAGAATATATCAAATCTATGGTAGCCTGGAGGCGCTGAGCACCCCCCAGTGCTCACCCCAGGGTTGTTCTAGAGGGCACAGTTTTTCCAGGGTGTTCAAATGTGCTCATATTTATGTGAGACCCCATGTGCCTTATATACAAGTTTCTCCATCCCTGTGCAGTAGTCCATGACCCATAACCACTTGTCTAGTGCTGGTGCCTGTTCATCTCTCCAGTACATGGCCAGGTTTCTCTTGGCCATTAGGTATGCTGTGACCAGGAGGGCACCTGTAGCACGGGTATCTCGCATCCCATCCATACTCCCCAGCAACATAATTTTGGGGTCCATTGCTAGTCTGCAGCCAACAACCCACCCACGTCTGCAGTTCTTCAGCCAATATTCCCTCACCACTGGGCAGTCCCACAACACATGGTAGAGAGAGCCTAGGGAGTGGCAGTAGTGAAGACACACCAGCACTGAGGCACGTCCTATGTACCAGTCTCTCAGGGGAAAAATAAACCAGATTAAAATATTTGCTTTGGATCAGGTGAAAAGCGATTTTAATTAACTAGTTCGCTTGAGGTTATTTGCGCTTCACCCTTTCATCATTGTCTAGGGTAGCCATGTAGTCTTCCCACCTGGCCATAAGGGTGATCAGGGGGTCTGGTGTGTCGGTTACTCTGGTCTTATAGAGGCGTGAGGTGTTTCTTCCCAGTTTGTCCGTGACCAGTTTGCAGTCAAGAGGGCTGAATGCCAAGAGGATTTTCAATCTTGCCCTGTATTTGTCAAGAGCACAACGCAGTTGGATACATGTATGAAACTGGGATGGTTGTAAACTGAACTGTAACTGATCCTCCCTGAGCCCCACCATCTTAAACATCTACATGGCTTGCTTTCAGCCATCATTAAAAAGCCACAGACTTAACATTGGCTCCTACACCGACGACACCCCAGCTGATTCTCTCCCTCACAGACAAACCCACAGCTTCTAAGAATAACTTCCACAACAGAACGAAGGCAGTCACCACCTGGTTGAAGAATAGCTGCCTCAAGCTTAACTCGTACAAGACCAAAGTCCTCTTCCTGGGCTCCACTCCCTCCACCTGGGCTGACTCCTGGAAGCAGTCATTGATATTGACCAGTTGTACAACCTGACACCTGCCCAGCCCAATCCCACCTTGGAAAGGGAGAACCTACATTTTACTAAGCAGGCGCTGTGTGGTGGGCGGGGGGGGTGCCTGCCCATAAGAAGCTGGCAATTCGAGCCTGTAAAAGTGGGTGGCAGTGGGTATGGATAGTGTTGTAGTGTGTATAAAAAGCAGGGGAGAGCCACCATCTTGAATGAAGCATCCCAGCCAGTGACTGCGAGGTACATTTTCGACTACTCTCCTATATCCCACTGTGTGCTGACAAGTAGTATAGCATAGTTGAGTTCCCAATAGAGCTGTTCAGTGAGGGCCGTTGTCGTACCTAGATAATGGAAACTTTCACCTGCCCACCCTCCAATCATGCCCCATTCACTCTGACCTACAGACCCGTGTATAGAAAAACACCCATTTCCTGAATCGTAGGCCAAACTGAATATTCTGAAGATCTATGAGGATGGGCAAATACACAGTATTACATGCCTACTGTGTCAACCAACAACCGTGCTGCACCATCTTGAAGTTAGTCTATGTATTCCTGACATAAAGCCGCTCTAGTCAGGGTGGACATCAGAGTGCATCACCGTGGCCAGACGTGTAGTCAGTCTCTTGGCCAGGATGTTCACTTCCAGGGGAGATGGGTGGGAGGCCCCACAGTCCTCTGAGGGCTTTTCGGGTTTAAGAATCACCATTATAGTCACCTTCTGGAGAACTTGGGGGAGCGCCTCTCGTTCATAGGCATCTACATGGAGCGCTAGGAGGTGGGGGGGATCAATAAGGAGGAATATTTTTCTGCAACTCCAACAGGAACCCATTTGGGCCGGGAGTCTTCCTCCCTGAGGGCTTAGACAATATTGCTAATTGAATATATGAGGCAGTGAGCGGTTGTTGTAGATCTTTGCTCTGTTCGATGTTAAGCTGTGGACAGGCAGATCGTGAATGATGAGGCTTCCACCCTGGAGCCACCTTTACCCGTGAGGCGTACAAGGCCTGGAAGTGAGATGCAAATTCCCTTGCTAGGAGGTCTGACTCGCTCAGGATTTCACCCTCTGCTGACTAGAACCAAGCTGTATGGATGCAGTACAGCAGCTTCCCAGCCTTGTATTCCCATTTGTACAACTGCCCTTGCAATTGGTGCCAGCACAATTTTGCTGAGTCTAGCAGCTTTTGCCTCGGATTCAAGCGTGCCTACGCAGTCTTGCTTCACAGTGGACGAGGGGGGAGGCTGAGGCAGTCCACTCCAGCCCAGCAATGTTGTCCTTGAGATGTAGTAGCTCTTCCTTCTTGGGTCTGGAGGGAGCACCAGCCATCTTCAGTTCTTCCGCTCCGCTTTTTATTATCAGCAGCTGGTCGAGTAAACATCATATTTTCCTCTGGGCAGGGGGGACCACCTTCCCCTTCCTTATTGTTTGACCTCCCAGAGCCAACCAGCAACCACTTCTTACTGACCACAGTGTGAATCACCAGGAGGGAAGGCGAAAGAAAGGGAGGCCTAGCAATGACATTTCAGCTACCCCCCCAGTCTAGTTACTTGCTGCCCTCTAACGAGTACTCCACTGCTGCCTCCTCTGTCAAACAGGATCTCCACTCTTACACAGCTCTACCTGATGGCAGCACTCAGGGACCAGACGTCTAGCTGTAAGGCCCTGTTTCACCTCTGTGGTCCAACAACCTCCAGTGACGCACCCCACACTGCTCACTGGGAGCCTGGGCTCCCTGCCTTTTTCTTTGGTACTTTTTAACTCTTACGCTGTTTCACCAATTTCCCTCCTTTTCTCGTCTGTTGCAGCCACAAACTTGTTGATCCTTGCTAAACTAGACGACTCTTTTATAGCCCTAAATCTTGAGAATTCCTCAGATCTACAGTCCTGTTCCCTAGGCCAGGGCATTCAAAACACTGCTGAATGCCATCTCAGCTCAATTAATCAAAAGCTGTTTAAAAAAAAAAAAAATTTAAACCGATTCTAATCTGTGAACATTGGAGTGAGCATCTGGCCTCTCACATTTGGCTTTGGGAAGGCTAACACAAACCAACAACTTGGATGAAAGAGTTGCATTTGGGAGTGGTTATGAGAGTAGTTGTGGGTGCACCTTCTTCTTATCCTGCAAGTAGCGTGACAAAAAATACCTTTTTGCTCAGATCTAGGATTCCCTTGCATGATTCAAACTATGCTCTCCTTTGTTGCCAAGGTTATCCCTTCATGCTAGCTCTGGCCCTACTTAAAGAAGGAACTCCAGAACGTGTCTGCCAGATTCTTGACAGTTACATAGAAGTGACCTCATCTCTCTGGACTTGCAAGTGTTCCACTTGCTGCCCATTGTTAGCCTTTGTTTAATCTTTGGGTCATTCATAGCATCAAATCTACCTTCTTCCAGTTAAAAGTATACCATAATCCCAAACGATGAAGCTCCTTTCCAGACTTACATTGCTCCATGCCATTCTCCCATTGTTAAGGGCATGTTGGTGGTGGTACTTAATCCCTACAGTGAGCCAAGCTATGAATCGCTCCCTTAACCATAATGAGCAATTGCCCACCGCCACATTAAATTCTGAAGCATTTTGAAAACAGCGAATCGCAAACCGAATATTATAATGCTCCGGAATAGCCTTGTAATAGCCTTGTTAACTGACCACCTGGAAGTACTGCAGGCCTTGTCAGCGATATAAGGTCCTATACAAATGCTACAGTACTACTAAAGTTGCTCACCTTCCACTTGTTGCATGCCATGCCAGAAAGACTGAAACCAGGCATTTTCTGATCAGTCTGTTGCATTCTTCAGCGTGAAACTCATTTGCATGGATCAGGAGGACTTGGCACCACAGAACCCGTCCTTAACTATGTTAAGCAGATACACGCAAACTCAGACCTTGGTTGACTGCATTGGAACCACTTGGGAGGTGTGACAGTCTGTTTTTAGAATACAACCACTTATATAATTCGTTTCCCAGAGATGATCGGGTCTGGCAACAATAACAAAATCTGTTGCTGCTCCTTAGTAGATCTTCGTAATTTCACAGTTACATTGCATTATCCATTTCCTGTTGTATCAAAGTTTGTTTGCACTTTGTTGGAGAATAGGCCTGTTTGAATGAAGTGCACTTAAAAACATAATGTTTGAAAATGCAGTAGTGTTTATTTCCAGAAAAGGGATGAGCAGAATGTTAGCAGACAAGTTCAATTTTTTTTGTTGTGTTCAGAAAGTCAGTGAGTTGTGCATAGTTGGGTAAATGCTTGCCCTGTGGTATTTTTTTTTTTTTTATACACTCAAATTTGCATTGATCTCTTCTTTGTATCTCTTAATCCAAGCTTCCAAAAGAACTATCTTCTGACGCTTTTGACAAGACCATTTTACGAGCACTACAACAGGGTTCTCAGAAGGAGGACGACCATCCTCACCCTGAACTGGAACCTGTCATAAGGTAAGGCTATTTGAACATAAAGCAGCAGAAGATCAAATGGCCATCTCTTGTGACCAGATACTGAAATTCGGATTGTTGATTCCCTTGATTGCTGATTCATGTCCTTTGAATTCCTTCTCAAAGTCCATGAAGTGTGCGAATAGCTGTGTGATGGCACGTATGGATGATTACATTTGGCCCCCAGATTGGGTTATTTTTCTGAGTCATGCAGGATTAATTATGTTAACAATGACTAGAAGTCCTACCCTGTTGTAAAGGGTGGTCTATCATTGCTCCCACCCCAGGCCTCTGGTATTGACCACCAACCCACTTTGTGCTGCGGGTGTTGTCCCTACCTGTCCTCCTCTAGTCTTGACCCCACCCCTCCTTCTCTTTTGCCTCTTGTCTTGGACCAACCCTCCTCTTTCGCATCTGGTTTTGGACCCACTCCCTCCTCCTCTTTTGTCTCTGATTTAGGTCCCAACCCTCCTCCTGTTTTACCTCTGGTCGTGCCCAAGCCCTCCTTTCTTGCCTCTGATCTCCGCCCCCTCCTATTTTGCCTCTGGCTTATCCCACCACCCAATCATGTGGCTTTTTACCCTCTTCTCTTGTTTAGCTACCCTCTCAATACCTCCTGCCTTGCATCTCAGCCGTATCTTTTTTTTTCTTTTTTTTGTGTGTGTCCCTATTCAACCTCCCCGTCCCCATTTAGCTGCAGTCTCTCTGCCTCACCATTTATCTACAACCATTCAATCTGATTTCAAAGTTTCTGCATTACAATTTAGAATGTTAAATAAAAATAAAAGCTCGTGTTTTTTCCTTCAGTTTGCCTAAACTGAACTAATAGCAAGAGGCTTATGGTAGTCAATTTTATTAGCATGTCAGAAAATTCAATCTATCATTTCCTGATCAACAAATACCTCCAAGTTAAAATAGTAACAGCTTAAAATAAAACAAATTAGAATATTGTGGACGTCTGTAGATAAAGCACTGCACCACAGTTTCCTGAACAGCAGTGTTGCTCCATTTATGACCAAAGCTGTTTAATATTAAATGTATAAGTACATGTGTATATAGATAAATCAAGCTTTCTCATCACTTTATTACTAGATTTATAGCATTTCCCTACCTTTGCTGCATTGAGATTTTCACATCTTCAAGAAGAGTTGTAGCATCTGAAATAAAGTTGACTTCAATTATTTTAGGGACGGAGCTGTGAAAGACATAGCTTCTGGGCTTCAGTACAAGCTAAAGTTATAGTAATGTTTTTCATGTGCAATGTAAAAGCTGGAGCTCAAGGTAAATTCCTGTTACATGATGCAGTTTCACATTATCCAGATGGTAAATGCACATGTAATTTCCTTACATCTTAGTCATTTGACCGAATGTATCTAGAACATGCTGCTGTTGAATACTATTCCTCATGAAAGAAATGTTTGTAAGGGTTGAGAGCCAATCGGAAATAAAGTTGCAGTGACAATGAAGTATAATATTACTAACTTGGTCCAATTTAAATGAGTCTAGGAAATGGTTAGCTGAAAAAAATCAATACCCAATTTGCTCTAGACTAACCAATGAAAATTCATGTTGTTGGAGTCGGAACCCCCCAGCTGGATAACAAGTCATATTTTTAAATGCTCCTAGAATGAACACATTAACTCTATTTTGGACATTTTGAATTTCCTCCAGATAATAGCTGCCAATTTGATAAAGGGAAATTATCAAAATTTAGTCATTCGTAAAATTAAAGTTGGAGAGAGAACTTTACAGACTGTTGGGATTTCCATCTACAATCGGATCATTGATTGTGGTCCAGATGGGTTAAAAGTAAGCTTCCGCAATCCAGAACATTTGTATCCAAATATTTAATGGAGGATGTTTTTAGTACAAAGGAACCCTACATTTCCAGCAATGGATCCATTCCTTCAAATACGTTGCAGAGGGGATCCATAGATGGAAGCAATTATGCTTTGAAAAGAATCTCCTGCAAATTTGCAACACTTTGTATAAGGTTTTTAGTGTACAATTTCTAAAAAATAAAAAACTTCCCAGAGTGACATACACATTTGTAGTGAAATCAGAATTTTCTTTAATCCATTTACAAACCAGGTATTTGAAATTTTACATATTGGGCCCATGATGGGAGTCATCTTGGGGTGGTATTGAATGTTAGTGACCGTAATTGTGGTACAGATGACATAATTCCCACAAATCAGGAAAAAATAATTACAGGTCTGTCCTCAAAACAGAATGTATGTAGAAGTCAAACACGGAAGTAATCCCACAGTCCTATCTAATAATGGTGCTGTTGTGTGCACACTGTACCTACTAGTTCAGGTCCTATTAGAAATGGTCTGAGTCTCATATTTTGTGGAGACAAAGTCAATATTACCAAAGGTTATTTGCTGACATGAGTGTACATTGCTGTTTTTTTTTTTTTTTTGTAGGCAGCTTTTGTCCTCTGCATCTGAGGATTTTCTACAAAATCATAAAGTTCACAGCTTCTTCCAGTCCCTCACAATAGATTCTTTGTATCCTCACCGTAAGTAAATGTCTATGTATGTGTGAATGTTAATTATTTTGACTTGAAATGCTGTGGCTCACATCCATAACTTGCATAGCTTTGTATAAGGCTATTTCAAATATTTTACACCAGTAGGCAGTCAATAAAGTACCAAGATTGTATTGTATCTATTAAAAGAGCAAGTATCCCTTCGGACAAAACTGTTTGCATTGCTCCAAAGACCCTACTTGGGCACAGATTTAAAGATTTGGGTGAATATTGTATATGAGTGCAACACAGATGTGTTCTATACAACACTTACAAATAGATGCTAATGATTCAGATTCATAGATATTATTCTTCTGTACAGTTCTGTACACATTATAGGTTTGGTAGGTTTAGCATGTTATAACTCTTGGATTGATTGAGGGCCAGGAGGTGGTATTGGATTTCATTTATGGACCCTTGAGTGGAGGGTGTGGCTCTGCTGTAGCTGTGAATGAAGCTTAAAGTTTAATGTTACATTTTACTCCAAGGTTCCTGCATAAGGATACATTAGTCCATATTGGAAGAGAATGTGATGGTAGAATGGAAGAAGTTCTTGATTATAAGTTTGGGTTTTGTGGAGTTCAGCTTTGGAGAGAACTGTGTCCTCAAGTGTCTAAAGACCAATATAGTTTCAAATCTTAGCTTTTAGGAAAGGTTAAAAAATAGTGCAGTGGAAACCTTTGGTGTCACTTACAAAAGTGTGACAAGAGAAACCAAATGAAATGTCAGCTGATTTGAAGTGATACAAGAGGACCGCTACAGAGTCATGAAGCATCAGTAGGTAGGGGTTAAGCGGTTAAAGAGAGAAACCAGTGGAGACTGAATATGAATGGTTGGCCAGTACAGAAAAACATTTAAATGCTTTATCCTTGATTTCAAGCTAGCCCTGGATCAGGAGTATTATGGGGTTCTTGCCTAAAGTGAAATAGAAATAGAGATTGAGATGAATGTGGATGAAGATAGAGATGCTTTTGATTTGCCAATGGCCTGTTTCTGAGGATTGAAATTTGTGAAAGCCCCTTTGCAGTAGTTTTAAGTAAGGTTAAAGTAAAGTGAGTGAAGCAGCCACCTATAGACGAAGACCACACAACCAAATTAAATCTACTTCTACCGGCATTTCCCACATCGTAGGATTCTCACCGAACAACATGTGGGAACACTGGACACTTCTTTACAAATATTCTTCTAACGTTGTAAGCAACCGCCTGAGTGATGAAGTATCTGAGACCTCCACCTGTGTGACAGGCCAGTTTTAACTGCATTTTCTCTGTAGAAATTACAATATAATTGATACTAAACCACATTGGAGCATATTGTGTAGAAATGTGCTGTATTCTAAAATAAACTAGCTTAAACTGTAACTGCAGAGAAAAATTAAAGGAAAGATGCTAGCCATGTCGAGTTCATTCACTGCACTCAGCATGCACTGCAACTTTAAGAGCGGCAGCAGTTTCCATTACCCAGTATGTACTGTACTGGCAGTTTGCCTCACTGGCTCAATTCTTTTTTTCTCTCCTGTTCGTGCTGACGGGATCTTTCAACACTTCAGTGTTTAAAAACCCATTCTTTTTCTGAAGTTTACTCGGGACACTTTTTTTTGTTTTGTTTTTTAAGACTTTGAGATCTTTGCTGATTTTATTTTTTTTTATATATTTTTTTTTATCGTTGACAGTATTTTATTAACAATGCCTTGACGTTTTGTGAAGTTCACCTTCTGGGGCAAAAAGACTGCTTCTGACCCTCATGGCCTATGTGGGTCTGTAAATCCAATTCGCATTCTGTATAATAATATCCTTTATGTCAAAAAAATGGAAAATAACTCTCTGGGACAAAGGGAATTAGCCTGAGAGGTAAGCTGGAGGAATTTAGAGATGCAGAGAAAAGTAGGAGACCGAGGAAAAGAGGTGGCTTCTTTCTACTGCCCAGACTGCTATGGTTGGAGAAAACGCAAACAGCTGAATTGTTCATGATATTATTGAAAATGTAATTGCACAAGCTGCATACATTTGCACCGCACTCCAAATCTGCATCAACTAACTGGAGACAAAATGTATAATTTTGTACCGATGCATAGGTGTAAATGTCATCAACTGGTATGTTGGTGTAAATGTGATAAATTGCTGTGCATACTTGAAATTTCAAATTAAGTAACAAGGGATCTAAGGAAATTTTCATTGAGATTTGTAAAGTGGGACAAATAGTTTGATACTTGGAGCCTTCAAAGTTCTGTAGCAAATATCTGGGTTTGTGCATATCCATTGGGGTTAGGCGAGGTTTGAATTTGTGTGCCGGTGAGTGCTCACACTCAGCTCGGAAAATACATATGGGTACATGTGTGTAGTTTAGGTGAGTGCTTTTTCATAAGGAGTTAAGTTCTAGTTTTCTCTGGATTTCATAACTTGATTTTCATGAGTAAGATTTTTGCCAGAGCCTGTTTTTATTACACAATAATAAACACCTTGTGACTAACTTTTGTTATGATCCACTAATGCCACTGCAAAGAAGACATTCAGTGGTGGTAATCAGACTGGGGGCCTTTGGACCTGAATCACCAAACAAATGTTTGAGATGTGTCCTGTAAGTAGCAATTAACTTCCACATTCCCACATGCAGCAACAGCTGCACAGGTTCAGTTCTATAGCTTGATTGCATCAGCCATACATTTTAAGATATTTACAGCCGATGAGCTCTGTGCCTTTTCATCTTGTATATAGGTCTAAACAGGCTATTTTCAGTCAGAACAACAAAATTAGTGGTAGGGAGATTGGTGCATTATAATAATTTTATTGTACAAGAAACTCAAATTGATTAGTTTGTGTTTGATACTCTAGGCCACCTGTGTTCTGTGAAAATGCAGCCTGGTTTAGCTTTCTTTGTCAGTGGCAGGGCATCCTCTGGAAATGGGTATATTTCGCAAGCGCAGAAGAAGATATGTAAACTCATAAAACATAGTGGTATTAACAGTAATGCAGGCCTGGGACTTTTTGCTGAATTACTTCAACAAATCTTCATTCATGTTGGGGAGAAGCTAAGGGTGTTTACTAGACAATTGACAAGTGCTGCAACCTTTAGTGTATAACATTGTAGGTTGCCTGCAAGGACCCATATTTAATTTGAATATGATGAATAACGGATCTATATGGAGGGCTAGATAAAACTAATCACATAATAAGTGATAATCCAGGTGACCCGGAACAAATGGCAGCTTATCCCAACACACTGATCTGAATCCTCTTGCATGGTTTGAGCGTATACCACATTATAGCTAGCTTCCTTTAACACCAGTGAATTGTTTCACTTACCTACTTACAATTGGTTTAGTATATTTTATGCTATGCAGAGTTAATTGGCGAGCCCAGTGCTACTTTATTAATGCATTTTATTACTATTGTTATTGTTGGCTGCATGAGTCTTGGAAATATTTGATATTGTTATTGGTTTGTGTAGTTTTCATGTTGTCCAAATAAGTATCAGGTGGCTTTTAGTACGCATAGGCATGAAATAAGGATGATAAAACTGCATAACAGAAGTTCCACCACAGAGTGACACATTTTTTACTGTTAAACATTGATGGGTGGTGTTGGTCACAGTACAAACAACTGTAAAATAAAAGTGAATACTGCTTTTTAAAACAGAAAGTGGAAGCATGTCAAGATAAGGGCGAAACAGGCAACAAATCCCAGCACATGGTATAGAAAGGCTTTGCCCCTAATTCCACTGCCATCCAAAGGTAGTGTCTTACGTCCCTACTAGACTGCTGCAGTGCAAGGCAGTACACCACACAGCTTTTTCATAGTACCTCCTGTTAACTTGAGAACTTGTTAGCAGTATAGAACTTATTGTCACCAAAACCAGAAAATTATTTGTATTTCTAATTTTTTGGTAGTTGTATATAGCATAAACTCTGCCCAAGGCCATCGGAGATAATATTGTACAGGGAAATTGTGATTTAACCAGAATAACAGGATTTTGAGATGTTGAGACTCTAACTTGGTTCCCAGGTTCTAAAGTTTTGAGCTTTGGCCATAATGCCATATCCTCTTGAGATCCGCAGCGTCCGCAGAGCGAGTCTGCATGAAGATTATAAATATTTATAAGTGATTACCCCCTGCGTTACTTCAGCAACGACTGTGGCTAGCAGTCCTGACAATAAATCGACTTACCTCTTGTGCTATCCGAGATGCTTTAGCAAGCATACGTAACCAAGTGGCAGCCATTGCTGTATGCTTGTTTGGAGATTAAAAGGGATTGAAAGCAGCTTGCGAGAGTAGGTGAGAGTAACCAAGGAAGGACCTTCACTACAACTGGGGGAGGTGTGTTGGGAGGTCAGAGAAAGTAACAACAAGAATTGGGCCCAGGTGCAAGCAGAAACGCGGATTGGGGCAGGAGGAGGAGACAGCCTGCCAGCATACATATGCACTCTTAAGGAGAATTACTAGTTAAGGAAGGAAAATAAAGGACCTCGAGAAGCATGCAGCCAGGAAGTTGGACATGGTCCTTGCTCCACAGAACTGGAGAACACAGGAAGAGAGAGGATTTAGAAGGCACTGACCAATGAGAAGCAAGGAAATGAGTGACGTCAAAGCCAACCACTGGTAAGTAATGGGCGGACTCTAAGCCTTTAAAGTTTTTTAAATTATTTTTCTTTTTTTAGAAGACTCATGTAACCGCTCATGTGCAGTCTCAGCCGAGTCATAAGAAGTCTTGGTGGGAGGCTTAGAGGAGAAAAGGTGTTTTTTGTTCCCATTTTTCCTGCAGTGATTCCAAATCATACTAAATAAAAGTGGTTTCTACCCCATCAGTGGCCCTATTATCCACAAGAGCAAGGCCTTCAAACTCTACAACAGCAACAAGTATGATATTCACTCGTATCAAGGCAGAGAACAGACTTGACAATCATACAGGGACAACAATCCAGGAAAATATTGGTGTCAAAATGACATTCTGTCCCTTTTTAAGCTCTCTTATGGCTGTTATTTTTGTATTACAGCTTGGAGTAGTTTGTGTTCTAAGAGCCTTAATATTGCAATAGTTCTGCTAGGCCTGAAAATGTGTAAGACATAATATTCTCTGGGGGCTAAATATATGGTTGCACTACACTACTTAGTTTCATTTTATTTTCATGTGGCTCTGGCCTCTAGGTCCTAATTGTATTGCTACAGACCATGTTTCTTACAAATTATATTTGTATTGTGATGTTCTCTAGGGTTTTTTTTGAGCATTACATTCAACATACTACAAAATATGCTGCACTTGGTCGTCCTATAATGGACCTTCAAAACATACAACCTGCTATTTCTGTCTAAATTATCTCTGGGTTCCCACACTAGGTTAGTGGGGACCCCAAAGAAATAACCCCTCCGTCCATTCAGTGTCTTTTTAACCTCTTATGGCTGGAACTTTTGTTTTTACAGCTAAGCAGTTTGTGTTTTAAGGGTCTTTGTTATATCTTTGCAGTAGGCCTGCTAACCCTGAAAATGTGCAATGCACTACGCCCTCTAGGGGATAAATATATGGTTTCACTGCAATACTTAGTCGTTTTCTTCTCATGTAGTTGTTCCCTTTAGGGACTAATTATATGGTTATGACCATGTTTTTTACAAATGCTGTTTTCATTGTGATGCCCTTTAGGGGACGTTTTGAGCATTACGATTTAATGCGGAGCGTTTATTTCTGATAAAGGTTTTTATTGGGTTTTTAGGATAATTACATGACGATTGTATATGTTTTACTAATCTCGCCTTAGTGCAATTATGACCACGATTCAGGCCAACTTAACATCCTTATTACGCTATGACTGCTTGAACACTTTTGATATGTTTGAGTGACCCTTCTAGTTTATTTCTCTCGTTACTCCTCCGTGGCTGTCTTGTTTTGGGAATTGTCGGCCAGTCAGCAACTCTGATAGTGGTGGGGATGAAAGTGGTATCCTATTGGAATTAGAATGGCAGATTTAAATTAGGATGCTAAATGGCAACCTTTTCATTTGCAGATAGAAGAAAAAGGTAAACTGAAGTGCTTTAGTTATTTGCAGTGCCACTGGAATTATGTGGCAGGAAAAGACCAAATTGGGGCAGGGTTGACCAATATATGTGGCAAAGAAAGTCCAGTTATGAATTTTCAATGCCAATAGCTCTAACTCGAGCAAACGAGAGACCCATTGCATTGCATTGCAAATGCTTGTTTGGATTGGGGGTTTTCAGAAATAGATGTTTGCAAATTAACAAAACTCAGTGTCAACATTATGGGTCCATAGTACGGGCTCCACATTAATGGGAAATGCCATTTTGATGAACTGGTTGAACACATTTCTTTTTACGCCTTGCTCCAGTAACCATAATTCCGTCACTGATCATGATTTAGAAATCTTCTGAGCAGCGAAGACAATGTTTGTTTCCAGAGCTGCTTCCCCTGTCAATCACACCTCACAGGAAATTATCATGCAAACACAATTTGGTATCTAGACTTGACAACCAAATCTTTCATCCCAATGTAAAATCCTTGAACTCTGCATCCTCACTCTTGAGGCCATATAGTATGGACACCTAAAATAACCACTGAACTGTATGAAGTTACCCGAATTTAAAAGACCATCTACCAGATTTTCCCCCGCCTTCAAATGAAAGATGTGCATTTTGGTATATGGACAAAAATAATGATCCCTTATCCATCATGGAAGATGCAATCCTCTCTGACTTCCTGCATTTAGCTGAACCAAGACTGCAATTTTCTTTCTTAAAAGTGCACCTAGCATCTATAACCGCTTAACGTAAAGGACCAAATCAAAGATCTTTTTTTCCCGTAATCCAGAAGGATTAAAGTAGGTCTGTCCTCAACCAGAAGCCTTGCTCTCCTCACCTTAATTGAACTTTGTTGTCTTGAGCCTATTCATAAAGACACATTACTGTATCTTCCATGTAAAGTTGCTTTTTTAGTAGCAGTTAAATCTGCATGACGAGTCAGTAACTGACAGGCCCGTCACCCCTGAGCCTTATTTCGTTTTTCATTAAAACTGCAGTTTTAAGAAGACCACCCTCTTTTCTTCCCAAAGGTTGTATCAGATTTGCCATATAAATTAGTCTTTTTGTATTTTTTTTTCCGCAGTCCTATTTCAACAGCAGAGCTACCACTTCACTCTGTAGATTAGAAAAGAGTTCTAAAAATTGTATGTAGATAAAACCAAATCTGTTAGGAAGACTGCGCATTTGTTAATTATGGTCCTCTCAAAAACAGGGTTAGCCTCATCTGAGCAAACCATAGCCCATTTGTTTATAGCCTGTATTACGTGCTGCTACCAGGTAAGAAATAATCCTTTACCTTGTAGAACACTACTATTGCCAGAAGGAGGACTTCTTGGCAGCTGCATGCAAACAAGGTCCAATACTCTTTGAGAGTGTCAAAGTGGAGATCTTCCAGGATTTCTCCCCCACCAGACTGAAAAGATTCTGCACTTTCCGAGAAGTCACCACCATCCTGCAGGACAAGGGAGTCGGTACAGGTGGTGATAGCCCTTCAGACTTATCTTTCTGTGAGGGAAATAAACCCATATCACCCGCATTGCGGTAGAGGCTCATTCCATAATAGCTCTAATTTTGTTTTCCTCCCAAGCAATGGGATGGACCCATCCCCTAACTCATCAACATCGCCACCTCGTAGGGGTCCTAAGCCACACTCGAGGTGAGCCAAGTGAAGATCCACAAACCCACAGCTGTAGAAAGCCGCCTGAAGCGCTCTGAGCGCCTGCATCACATGCAGCATGAGATCCTTGGCGGGGAGGGGGGAAGAGAGACAACACTGAACTCTGTAATCGGAGTACTGCAGCATTGGCAATGGGCTGGCTCTCTCTCCAGGGGGCCACGATTAACCTGGATGCTGGGACCTCAAAATTTTGCAATGTCTTTCACTTGGCTCTTACAGGGTGTCAGAATATGGAAAGGAGCAGGCTACAGTACCCAGACCACCAACACAGACCCCACCACAGTGGATGAATCGATTTTTTCCAATGTGGGAAACCACAAGTTATATATTGTCACATTGTTGAATAACTCCCCATTCCTTAGGGACATCGTCGCTTATCTTAACTTTCCTACTGCCAATTCCTAGGAGACTCCTGGGCGACTCCTTGATCAAAATAGTGAGCCTCAGTGCTTGAGGGTTGGATGCACCAGGAAAGCGTTTGGCAGTATTTGCCATGCCGAAGGAATCTGAATGTGACCCTCTTGCAGGAAACTCAGTTGTTTAAGAAAGACTCAGGGAGACTTTAATCCAAATGATTCCCATGCCGATACCCATCCTCTGGTCCCAGCAAGAGGTCAGGAGTTTCCATACTCCTTGCTAAAACATACAGGGGCCACGTCACATGGACCCTGGCGGAGATACTGTGTTGGCTTCTCTCCCTGCAAATCATCATGGGAGCCTATAAGTTTACTCTGGCAACACTATATCTTCCCAGTGACCACCAGGAACAATTTTTCATAGCATCTCTCGGCTAGATCCTCGCTTCCTGACAGAGAACTCCTTGTTGGGGGGGACAGAAGGGGGGAGACTTCAATCTGGTGCAGCGCTAATAACTTAACAGGTCCACCCACAGACCAGGGAAAACCTATGGTTTCTCACCCAAGGAATCCCAGTGGTTGTGACGTATGGGCCTCATTGACACCTGGGCCTTCCTCCGCCCCAGGAGTACAACATACTTTACCTTCTCTGCTTCCCATCAGACATATGCCAGACATGATTACTTTCCTGCACTTCATGGATGATGGCTGCAATCACACAGATGGAGATGGGCATCTTGGCTCTGGGACCATGCACTTGTTAGTCTTCTTTTAGGTCCCCTGAATCAAATCAGCACACCCACTTCACAGAGGAGACTAAACAGCAAACTACTCATGTACAACTTCATCCACAAAGCGATCTGAGACGCTATACAGCAATATCTCCAAACCAACGACGACCCTGAACTGCCACCCCCGTTTATCTAGGATATTCCCAAGGTGGTGATTAGAGGAACTATTATAAACCTCTCAGCTCAATGTAATAAGGAAAGGAAAGTGAAGGCAGGTCTTGAGGAACAGGTAGCAGCCCTAGAAAAGCAACACAAGTGAACAGGGGCTCACAGAATTTGCAAGGACCTGACACTGGCCTACAAACCGTTCAGGGCACTAGGTATGGATAGAGCAGAGTACACACTCCTGCACACCAAGCAAAAGTTTTATACTGAAGGCAACAAGGATGGGTGTCTCCTGGCATGTATGCTTATATCCAGGGTCTAGGCAATTAGGATAACAGATATGTCTGGAGGATAGGCAGAGTGGAAAAATGGGGGGATAGTGAGTAGCATCTTTTGAACAATATTATGCCACTCTATACGCTGCAGAGAAGGCAGACCAGGACCGGACAAATGACTACCTATCTGGCATCCACTTTACCACTCTCTCAAACCCAGGTGCAGATACATTAGAGCATATCATCAAGACTAGTGAAGTCTTGGCTGCCATTGCACACCTCCAACCTGGCAAGGCCCCAGGACTCGATGGGTTCACCTACAATTCTTCAAAGCCTTTGGAGAACAATTTGCTCCCTTATTCAACCCCAAACCCTCCCAGCTATGATGCAGGATACAGTAATCTCTAAGCCGGTAAAGGACCTGTCCCAGTGCTCCTCATACTGCCCCATCTCCCCCGACCACCCACCTCCCCCACTCCCCATACACACATGCAAGACCTCATTGACCAAGACCAAACAGGATTTGTACCAGATCAGACCTGCAATGATAACACAAAACGCCTGTTACGCTTAATTGACAAGGCATAATGCATTCACACACCTGCAATCCTGGTGTTGATCATTGCGGAGAAGGTGTTTGATCAGATCCACTGGACCTTCTTGATTCAAGCACTGGACCTAACAGTGCCCTGAACATAAGTCCCTGATCTCCTCAGGGAGTTGGAGGCATTCGGACAGGTGTCTAGCTTAAAGGTCAACATCCACAAATCCCAGATCCTGAATGTCTACACCCCACTGGAAGACAGTTTGTATCTGGAGCAATTGTAGCCTCTACCTTGGGTCATACTCTGGGTCTACTGCCTTTGCCTTAAGATCTGACCCTCATTAGTAAGATTTATTAAGAAGAATTACTTAGACCTCCTCGCCACGGCCCGGCAGAGCTTCAGACCTGGTGGTCTGATGGTCACTCATTGTTGGGGAAACTAGCAGTCAACATAAAACGTCTTACCTCAGATCCTATATGTGATGCAAACGCTGTGACTACAGCCACCTCCTAATGCCTTAGCCAAACTACAACACATAATAGACTACTTCATTTGGAAACCCAGTAAGCCATGGCTGGCGAATAAGAACATACCTGGCAGGTGCAGCCTTGGCGATCCTCACCTAGATAATTACTGTGTAGTGGCACAGCTGAGATGGATGGTGGGATAGTCTAGAATCCCTCTCAGAGAAGCACCCTGCATACATTACTTGGCTGAGAGCTCACACATCCCATCTACCGCAGAGTCCTACAGCTCACATCACCCAAACTTGCAGCAGTGTTTCCTTGTTCTGGACTATTGCCAAATGTTGGTTAGTAAACTGTGGCAGTAATACCCCTCTTCAACATAACACATGCACCGCTCCAGTTTTGAGTTACCCCCACCTTCACCTCCCCAACCCTACATCCTTATTCCATGAATCCTCTTATGTGTTCCTTGAGGATTTTGGTTGAACTCAATAAAAAGACATACCATACATGGACCCAGGAGAGCTTACCATTATTTTTAAAGCATTCCGAGCTCGAGCTGTATGCTCTTCAGCAGAAGTGCAGGGGCCCCTTATTGTGGTTGTTTCTAAGGCTGTATTTTGTGGTCTGAAGAGTGTTGTTTGGAATAGTTATCCTTTATTTTAAACACTTGAGAAAATAATTGTGCATTGCTGTGTTTGTATTGATAAAGATTACTTTGGAATATGGTTGTTTACTTAAATTGACATCTCTTTATCTTGCTACTTTGCTAGTAAAATAAAAAAAAGACCTCAAATTCTAAAAAAAAAAAAAAAAAAACAGAAATGCTAGTGATATAGTTAGGTGAAAATATCAACTAAAATGTAACATTTGAAAATCAAACACTGAAATTCACCAGTTAACTGATGTAGCTGTAACTTGTGCCCTCGCCATGCCCTGCTTATGACCTTGCGTGTTACAGTACTCATGAAATGTTCTATGACTTAATTAATAACATAATTAATGACATCTGAAATTACATCATTGATGACAATAATGCATGCCTGGGTGCATAAGATGTTCTCTCTGCCAGATGTCCTGCTTATTGGCTTGCACTCGTATTAAAGCCTTTCCAGTGCAGGTCCTTTTTGTTCTAATGCAGCAGGGCTCTCACTCTTCTAGACAGCTTCTCACTACTGAGATACGTTAAACTCTGATATTTCCACAGTGGTAGCCCCGTTCATAGCATATGTAGCTGTAGAGGCACATACCGTGCACACTCCTGCCATCTAGTGTTGGACTCAGAACTCTAAAGACTTCAATGAAGAGAATCTGTAAAAGTCTGTCTCCTCCTCTTTTCGACAATGCACATTGGCACATAATCAGTGTTTGATTTCTCCTACTGCAGGCCCTCCACCACCACCCATCCTTCTAGTTCAGATGTGCAGAGAGCTCAGAGGTCATTGTGTCTCTTACACACTTTTTAGGTCCTCACCGTTGAATTTTGACTCTGACATATAGAGAAAATAGTCTGTGTTCTGGTGACTTGATATTATTCTACATCACCGGACACCTTTGGAGGACCGCCAGCTACTGCTTTGGGCTGTTCGAGAGACAACTCCACTAACACCAAGACTCTTCTTGGAAATGCCTTGTATCCCCTGTGGTTGCTGCCTTTCTTAAAACAACTTCAGCATTGTCTGACGTGAAGACTGCACCAGTGTTACCTGTGAAAGACCTAACTACATTAATCTTTAGTTACATAGCCGTTTTTTGGGCATCAATGTAAGAATCACAAGTGGTGTTCATCCTTACCTTTTTATTTGACTATTAAAGGTATACACCCCCAGCAAGCTTGGGAATAGTTCTCTTATTTCCACGTATTGAACATAAGCCGCTGTTCTGAGGAAACCTTGCCAGCCCCAGGGGTTGAAAAGCTTTGACACAACTAATCAGGGAAACTGGGACTCGTATGAACATTTAATAGTAGATATTCAATCCTTCTGAACTACCATTAGTTTGGCCACAGTTTACATAAAGACAGCTCATGTCTTTGATCAGTGTGATTTAGAATGGGACCCCTAAGCACTAGATTTGTGTTGATCCATGCAACTGAATACATATGCAGCACAATCGAGTCTGTGATTTCATTGCAGTTTTAGTAACAAAATGAGTCTCCATTTTTACTTGTATTTCTATTTGCATCACTTTACTCATTTTCACTGCTTATAATGGTGAAGGTTATTTGTGCACCAACGGTGATTGAAACCAAAAGTTCATATTTATAATTGTTACATGCTTGTTAGTTTTGTTTGAAATAAGTACATACAAATAGCATGTTCCTGAATGTGCAAAACAAAGTTCATTAAATACATTTTAAGAAAATCTTTCTTTTAAGTCCTGTTTTCCTCATTTCACATATCGGTTCTGGTCACATTGTACATTTCATTTTGTTAAATGTTTCAGCATAAGTAAGAAGTTGTGTGTTTTGATTGATCTACTCCATCTAAGGGCTTCAATCATCCTCACTGAAATCATTGTTGAAGGCACCAAAGGCCAGTGCTGAAGACTGTCTACATCAAAAGCTTAGCTGCGTATCTGAGGAATTTTGAGCACCAATTCTACCAGACTCTAAGAGGAACTCGACTCTATTCAAATGCATCTCTTTATTCACCATCTCACTAGGAAAATATTGGCAAAACTAGCTCTGCTTAAGCCCTTGGACACTTCTTCGCAAGAGAATGTTTGCTTTTGGAGGAAAAACCCACCTCATAGGCCTCTCCAGAGTTGGGACTGAGGAAACGCATGGACAGGAGTACAAGGCTTCTTTCTATGTACCACCTCTGCCTTCTCAGCTTCCAAAACCTCCACCACCATTGTAGGAAGTTGGCTCTGTATATACTATTTCAAAGTGAGAGATAGTGTGCACAGAGTCCAAGGGTTCCCCTTAGAGGTTGATAGTGGCAAAATTAGATAATACTAATACTCTATTCTGTGGTAGTGTGGTCGAGCAGTAGGCTTATCAGAGGGTAGTGTTAGCATTTGTTGTACACACACAGGCAGTAAATGAGAACACACACTCAGACTTAACTCCAGGCCTATAGGCTTTTATATAGAAAAATATTATTTTCTTAATTTATTTTAGAACTACAAGATTCAGAATTCAAGTAAGTACATAAATTGTAAGGTACTTGGCATAGATAGGTATGGAACTTTGAATTAAAACAGTAATGTACACAGTTTTGGCAAAAATGGCAAATAGCTATTTTAGAAGAGGACACAGTGCAAACACCAACAGTTCCTGGGGGAGGTAAGTATTGGTTAGTTTCTCAGGTAAGTAAAGCACTTAAATGTTCAGTTTCCCATTGACACAGGCAGCCCACCATTGGGGGTTCAAGGCAACCCCAAACACCCAGCAGCACAGGGCCGGTCCGGTGCAGAGGTCAAAGTAGGGCCCAAATAGCATAGGTGCCTATGGAGACCAGGGGTGCTCTGGTTCCAGTCTGCTGGTAGATAACTACCTGTGTCCTCGGGATGGGGGGGGGGGGGTCACTCTGTCGATGCAGGCAGGGCACAGGCTGGCTTCTCGGGCCAGCCACTGACTGGGTAAGGAGGGAGGCCGCCTGTTGGTCACTCCTGCACCAGTAGTTGGTTTCTCTTGGGCCTGGGAGCTGTGGGTGCAGCGCTTCTCCCAGGCGTTGGGTTCTTTGTTACTGGGCTGTCGGGGGGAGGGGGGGAGCCTCTGGATCCTCTATGCATCGCTGTGGGGGTGCAGGGAGGTTGTCTCAGGGTGTCCACATCGTTGGAGTCTCCTAGAGGTCCTCTCTGTGATGTTGGTTCTTCTGGACGTGAGCCATGGGCGTCGGGTGCAGTGTGGGGACTCACGTTTTCAGGAGTGAGGCCCTTTAAAGATGGTTTCTTGGTTGCTTTTTGGACAGAGCTGCTGTCCACAGGAGTTTCTTGGTCCTTCGGGTTCAGGGCAGTTGTTGGAGGTCGCTGGTCCCTGTCGGATGCGTTGCTGTGCAGGTTCTTTGAGTCTGGAGACAGGCCGGTAGGGCTGGGGCCACGCCAGTTGTCGTCTCTGTGGGGCTTTCAGGTCAGCAGTACTTCTTGTTGCAGATCGTTGGGAATCTGTTTTCCTGGGTTCAGGGTTGCCCCTAAATACTCAATTTAGGGGTGTGTTTAGGGCTGGAGAGCAGTAGCCAATGGCTACTGTCCCGGAGGGTGGCTACACCCTTTTTGTGCCACCTCCCTCTGGGGAGGGGGGCACATCCCTAATCCTATTGAGAGGAAATCCTCGAAAGCAAGATTGAGGATTTTCTAAGGCTGGGGTCACCTCAGCTCAGGACACCTTAGGGGCTGTCCTGGCTGGAGGTGTGACTCCTTGTTTTTCGCATTATCTCCCCTGGACTTGCCGCCAAAAGTGGGGGCTGTGTCCTGGGGGTGGGGCATCTCCACTAGCTGGAGTGCCCTGGGCCATTGTACCATGAAGCCTGAGCCTTTGAGGCTCACTACTAGGTGTTACAGTTCCTGCAGGTGGGAGGTGTGAAGAAGCTCCACCCAGTGTAGGCTTTGTTTCTGACCTCAGAGCACAAAGGCTCTCACCCCATGTGGTCAAACTCGTCTCAGTGGCAGGCTGGCACCGATCAGTCAGTCCTGCACTGAAGGATTGGGTAAAATACAGGGGGCATCTCTTAAGATGCCCTCTGTGTGCACTTAGTAATACATCCAGCACTGGCATCAGTGTGGGTTTATTATTCTGATACTAAACTTCCCATTATTCAGTGTAGCCATTATTGAGCTGTGGAGTTAGTTTTGACAAACTCCCAAACCATATACTTAATATGGCCACCCTGTACTTACAATGTCTAAGAATAGACTTAGACACTGTAGGGGCATATTGCTCTCTCAGCTGTGCCCTTACCTGTGGTATAGTGCACCCTGCCTTAGGGCTTCCAGGCCTGCTAGAGGGGTGACTTACCTATGCCACAGTCAGTGTTGTGTGAGGGGGATGCCATGTCGACTTATCCTTTTTCTCCCCACCAACACACACAATATGGAATGGCAGTGTGCATGTATTAGGTGAAGGGTCCTGTAGGCTGGCACAACACATGTTGCAGTCCTTAGGGACCTCCCCTGGTCACAGGGCCCTAGTTACCACTGGTAACTTTTACAAGAGACTGATCTGTGCCAGGGGTGTGCCAAATGTGGAAACACTGGTAAATTTTTAGTGATAAGAACACTGGGGCCTGGTTAGCATCAATATCAGGCAAAACGTGGAGGGGTAACTGCAACAAGGAGCCATTTTCCTACAACCACGCTCAGGCACACGACCTCCTTTTCCTCCACTAGTCACATGAAAGGTCTCGACACACCTTTTTCCTATCCTGGCAACCTTTATGACTCTTATCAGCCCAGAAGTCTAGCCCTTCGATACATGGTCCACTAATGTCTCTGGGTAGGATCACACTCCAGTGGTCATCATGACTTGGAACACTACCTGCTTAGGCCATCCCTTTCGCATGTATGATGCAGTCATTCAGAGGTCTGCTGTATCATATGTTGTAGTATCCAAAAAGTGATGGATTAGCCTGGCAGTTCGGTCTGGACTCTTTCTATTGGAGCAGGGTCAAGACTGATATGCACATGGCTAGGTCAAACAGTTGGCATAGTGTGCAAAAATAACAATGGACTAGGATGCAGTTCGAGTGAATCCCAATGGCTGAGATTAAAGAAGGCATTCCATCCATCAGGTTTTTTTTGTTTTTTTTAAATACTTTTGAGATTAAGCAGCAGCAGTTGACTGTATTTAATCTGGCAGTTGAGGTGGTGGATGTCATCTTTGCTGCCATGCGCTCTTCCACTAAATCAATTTGTTGTACACTGGAACGAGTTTGTACCCTGGTATGGTATCAAATAAGGCCTTGTATTGTACACTATTAAAGGTTATTTGCGAGCCCTTTCGGATCGACAAACCGTCCTTCAAATCAACTACTGTGATGAGGTTTAGAAAGGTTTGACATGTTTCCTCTCAGTTTGTGATGCTATAGTGGGACCTTAATTTGGTCTTAACCTTTCTCATGTGTGCACCCTTCAGGCCGATGCATAGCTTCTTGCTGCATCTCCTGACTGTCTTCCTCATTACCATTACTTCAGTAAGTCACATAAATGAGTGGGGCAGCTGCCCTATACCACCTTTTTTGTTGGACAAACTGGTGCTGAGGGTCCCAGCAAACTTCGTGGATAACATCATGACTCTCTTCTATGCTGGGCAATTTATCACTCTAACAGCATTGTTTGCTCCCTCCTCCCTCGAAAGAGGTGGAAAGATATAAACTTTATTGATCATACCAAAGAACACCATGTGAACAATCACATTTTTTAGTGGTTTCCAGGGCAAAAAGGCATATATAGTTTACAAAAGGACCCTGATGATGTGGATAGACCTCGGTATTAAGATGTGCTGCATACTGGCAAAGAAGTGGGCAGTGGGAAAGGCAAAAGGATCTACCACTGTTATGTGGAGTTCCTGTCTTTGACAGCTGACAATCTGTGTTTTGGAGGTTATTTCATACGTTCTTGAAGCACTAGACTTCTGACAGGTCTGATAGGAAAAATATTTCGCCTGGTCAGTCCTGCAAGACTTTTGATATGAGTTCACTTCACAGTTCCTTTGCTTGGGTAGGTGAGGCATCTGTTGTTTAAAAAGTATCCCTTAGAAAAACAACTTAGTTACTTCAATTAACTTTTTCTGTTGGATGATACATCTGACTGCTGATTCTTCCCTGACCTGCATCTCCCTGTTCTGTTGAGTGGCCTGTTTTTTACGTTTGAAAGGTCCCAAATTAGGAATCTGCATATTGGCACCAACAATTATTCCCATTCCACATCTCAGGATGCGGAGAAGGAGAAGATAGAAACAAATGTCAGCGCACAATAGTTGTTCTTATATGCATCTTGCTTAGTCATTTCTGGGGAGGTATAAAGCCAACGCAGATCCACCTAGCATGTGTGAGGGAAGTGCTGGAGCAAAGTTTCTGGATCCGGTTTGGCGTCTAAGTTGTGAAATCTGCTGTTACAGCATCTATAACAAAGACAAATAACTTGTTTGTTTGATCTAAGCTTCCTTAATGTTGGTTATTCCTCACATACTATGAGGCATGCATGCATTGCTAATACATAATCACTTTCTTTGCGAGGTGTCTGACCTCTGCTAAACTTAGCAACCTCACATTCTCACGGTGTGTATTAATACTTCAGGATGCTTTCCCTTATTTATAATTACAATTAAAAGTAAATGTAAAAGTCCCTTTGAGATTATATTTTATTTGTTTCCTGCAGATCATTTATCGCACTCTTTGAAGTCAAAAACATGTGGAAAATTTGAGGACAGTTCTGAGGCATCGAGCCCCGAAGATGGTAGGTGAAATGTTAAAGATTGCATAGATGTTTCTAATTCATTCAGTAAATATAGTACTTGAGCTACAGTAAAATATTTCCTCCATTACGAAAATTGGTAGTAAAGTTACTGTATGTACCAGCACACTGGATGGCTAGATGCTAAATAAAATTGAAAGCATAATCAGACTCCAAGCAGAAAACACACATTAAGACACCCCCTGACTAATTAAGTATGTTTATTAATTTACATCCAATTCTGTAGCTGCTTCAATTTTCATTTAGTCAGTCACTTGAAGGGAGCTGTCTCCAGTCTTTCAACAAACACATAATATTGATAGAAATTATCTTTTCCCTCATTACAGCGAGAATCTACACACACACACACACACGGCTATTTGGGGAATCACTAATCGCAATGGAATAAGTTATAATTTTGAACAGCAACAGAAAATGTTGACTGCTAAATTTAACCTTAGTATCACTCCGGCTAGGCCATGTGTAAAGGGATAATGTTGGTACCTAAGATGATTTATAAAATTACGTACACCCTGTTTTCTAGGGGGAAATCGGTGTAAATCCTTTGGCATTTTATTTAATTTCCTCACCCGCAGCAGCAGTTATAATTGATACTGGAATTAATGTGAAAACATAGTGTTTGAAGTGTTTAAAGTAAGTGCAGGAAATAGTGTAAACACAATAGGACTAATTAATGCAAAACAAAATAAATACATAAATGCTACAAACTGTAAAACTAATTCCATATACAGGTTGGAAATAGAACTGTGGTTTCAAGCTTTAGGTTATATACCTAGTAATAGAGTTGATGTATAGTACGTTTTTTTTTTTTTGGGAAACGGAATTTGTTAGTTTGTATCACAATGCTAGTTAATCTGGTACATTTCAAAGAGTTTGCTGGGTATGTCCGCTCAATTACATAGTAGTAACATCAATGTAATGTCCCCTCTCTATCACCCCTAACCCCCGACCTGCACCGTGTACCGGTCACAAGATTCACCAGGGTATCCAGCTGGTCTCTGGAGTGAGGGCCGACTGGACTTCAGGTCCTTCCCCTCCGGAACATGCCCTCCTTTTTAAAAGGCTGTGTCAGGCATCCCCGACTATTTAGGGCTCCTCAGGTCTCCATACTGCTTCCCCTTCTGGGATTGACACTGCTGCATAAGGTTCACGGTTTCTCACACATTCCACTAAACTCTCCCACCCACAAGCCACCTCCATGGATCCCCAGGCGCTCTTGGCGTTTTAAAATAGGACTCCTCCTTCATAGCATTCGAGTTCCCTACGCCAAGCACTCACTCTGGGCCCTGGATTTGATTTCCAATTCTGGGTAAATTCTCACTTCACCGCAACCATGGGCAGATCAATAAACTGACTAGTAACTTTCGTTTTGGCCGGACGGGGAGCCAATGCAACAGGCACAGTCCAGGTGAGCGTTTGTACCTGCCTCTGAGTGATATCAGCCACATAGCTTGTAACCCCTTTAAGTTTTCGGCCAAGTAAGGCCAGGACCACAACATATGATTAGCATCCACTCCCATAAGACTGTGTCAAGGTGCGTGCCACTCCTGCTGCATGAAGGATCTTGTTAATTCTACTCGGGGAGAAGTATGCCCTATGAAGGATATAGAAATTTATCAGTTTGAAATAAGCATTTCTTGACACCTTCGGAGTACCCCTCAGTATCTTCCCCAAATTGCTTTCTGCAGTCTGACTCCCAAGTCCCCCTCCCACTTCTCACCGAGCATATCTGGGGGTGTTCATCATATCGGACCAGAGGGCCCTGTAGAACCAGAAGACTGCCTTAAACCCTCAAGAAGTCATACAGATAAGACAATAGCTCTGGTATGTAGTTTGGTTCTGCAAGTCTTAACCTTACTTTGTTTCCCCAGGGCAGACAACACTGCTCTATATAACAGAAGGTGTCCCTGTGGGATATCAAACTACTCCTGCAATTCCTCAAATGGGATCAACACCTCCGCTTGGTGCAAGTCCCCCTCCCTGGTGATGCCTGCCTCCATCCAACTCTTCCCCCCTCCCTTACCCTCTCCCATGTAGGGCAGTACTTCTAGGATTGATACGGACACCTTTAGGGAATCGGGGCTCTGGGTGTGAATTGTTTGCATACATCTCAACCAGTATTGTTCCAGCACCTTAAAAACTTCGAAATCCTTTACTGCAGGGCACCTGGAGGCCCAGAAGAATGACGGTGCAACTGGAGAATCTCAGGCACAAATGGTCACGCCTCTGGCGTCTTGTCCTGTCTGATTTGCAGCCACTATGTCAACCACTGCACCTGTGTTGCTAGATAGGTCTCTGGGTCTGGAACTGCTAAGCCCCCATCCGTAACCGGTCGCTTCTGTTTCACCAGCGCCACTCTGAGGCAGGTGCAGGTTCTGAAAGTTCCCTTGTGGAACAAGAAGTGGTAAAACAAAAACAAAAAAGTTATAAAAAGTTGATAGTGCAACCATTTTGATAATTGCATTGCGACCTGCCACTGATAGGGGCAACGTTTATATACAGGCAATGTTTTCTAAAAGTCCACACTGGAGTGGTGGAATGGAACCGCCGTCCTCACATTCCCATTTAACAAATCACTGGCATCATGGTATATCTTTGCACCTAAATATTGTAAGAAGCGAGGCTCCCACAGCTGAGCTCCCAGGCCCACAGGTGTGTGCAATATCCCGCACATTGGCAACAGTTTATACTTCAGCCAGTTCACCCCAGCCGGGCATGTCTCCAAACCGGTCGAATAGTCCCTCTGTGCCAGCTAGTTCCAAAGTAACGACCTGCTAGAACAGGAGTGGTTTGCCAGCTTATAACACAATGTAGTGTAGTCTTCTGGACCTAACGGCTGTGGAAATACATCCCCCCTCGTATTGCACGCTAACGGTTTCATGGCTAATACAAATGGCAACATAAATAGTGGGCATCCTGGATGTGTGCCTCGTCCCACCACATATTCCTCGGATAATATTCCTTCCATTATTACACAGGCCGTGGATCGAAAATATAACAGCCTGGTCCATTTAATAAAGCCTTTCCCCCAGTTTCAATTTTCGCAGTCACTTGTAGAGAAAATCCATCTCTAAGCTAACAAAAGCTTTTTCTTGGTCTACTGCTAAGACTGCTACCTACTGATTGCCATGGAGGTTATCCCTTATCAGTGCCAAGCACTGCCAGATGTTGATCTCTGTACTGCGGCCCAGAATAAATCCTGCTTGGTCAGTGTGAACTAGTTTCAACATATATGGCAGAAGCCAGCACTGACTTGGGATTTTATAGGCAACGTTTTGCATTGATAGCGGCCTACAGAATTGTCTGTCATGCGGAGGGTGGATAGGTTTTAATATAGGAATCCTCAATGTAATGCTTGTAGTATTTTGCAGCTGTCCCCTTTCTCACGCCGATTTATAGAACTCCACTAATTTGGGTGCCAGTGTTTCCATGTAAGTTACGTAAAATTCAACAGGGAGGCCAGACCGTCCATACCTCAGACATGTCTCAATGCCAGTGTTCCGCAAAGTCAGTCCTGGAGAGCCGGGTCCATGCCAGATTTTTAGCGTATCCACATTTAGAAAAAAGATGTTTCAGAAATCTACATTTTTCTAAATGTGGATATGCTAAAAATCTGGCATGGACCTGGCTGTCCAAGACCGACTTTGCAGAACCCTGCCCCAAGCCATACTTTTCAGGGCTGCTCTTATTACCGGCAACGTTATGTCATCCCCTTAACTTTCGGCATCATTCTGCGTGAGCGTCAGCTTTTGTAGGTGTTCCAAATAGGTATCTATCTCCTGCAGAGCTGGGGCTTGAATACCCGCTTAGAAGAATGCATAGTAGGCCCGAAAGCTGTCATTATTGGTGCCTGGTCTGTACAACCTCTCTCCCTGGTCAGAGTCCAACTCTAATATCATGGAGCCTCACTTCGTAGGATGCGCCAGACAAGCCAAGAACTAGCCAGCTTTGTGTCTCTCTGCATGTGCCCGGGTCATATATGCACAGTAATCGAAACATGAGTTTCTCTATCTGACTTGCTAGAAATTCCTTAGCCTCCAGCATCGTTGGTTGAGGTTCCCATGCCATCTATTCTCTATTTGTCTCAGTATCTCCTCCTGAGTTTCCACTACTTGCAGCAGAGTGCACTGCACTCCAACTGCCTCGGCTGTACATTTCCCTTGGACTACTGCCCTAAAGGCATCCTATTTGAGCACTGGTGTTGACGCCATTTCCTGATTCTCAAAGTATTCTCTAATACTCTGTAAGGAAATGCCTCCTTGGCATGGTTACCCCCTGACTTTTTGCCTTTGCTGATGCTATGTTTTGATTTGAAAGTGTGCTGAGGCCTGCTAACCAGGCCACAGCACCAGTGTTCTTTCCCTAACCTGTACTTTTGTTTTCACAATTGGCACACCCTGGCATCCAGGTAAGTCCCTTGTAACTGGTACCCCTGGTACCAAGGGCCCTGATGCCAGGGAAGGTCTCTAAGGGCTGCAGCATATCTTATGCCACCCTGGGGACCCCCCACTCAGCACAGACACACTGCTTGCCAGCTTGTGTGTGCTGGTGAGGACAAAACAAGTAAGTCGACATGGCACTCCCCTCAGGGTGCCATGCCAACCTCACACTGCCTATGCAGTATAGATAAGTCACCCCTCTAGCAGGCCTTACAGCCCTAAGGCAGGGTGCACTATACCATAGGTGAGGGCACCAGTGCATGAGCACTGTGCCCCTACAGTGTCTAAGCAAAACCTTAGACATTGTAAGTGCAGGGTAGCCATAAGAGTATATGGTCTGGGAGTCTGTCAAACACGAACTCCACAGCACCATAATGGCTACACGGAAAACTGGGAAGTTTGGTATCAAACTTCTCAGCACAATAAATGCACACTGATGCCAGTGTACATTTTATTGTAAAATACACCCCAGAGGGGACCTTAGAGGTGCCCCCTGAAACCTTAACCAACTACCCGTGTAGGCTGACTGGTTTTAGCAGCCTGCCACACTCGAGACATGTTGCTGGCCACATGGGGAGAGTGCCTTTGTCACTCTGTGGCTAGTAACAAAGCCTGCACTGGGTGGAGATGCTATCACCTCCCCCAGGCAGGAGCTGTAACACCTGGCGGTGAGCCTCAAAGGCTCACCCCCTTTGTTCCAGCACCACAGGGCACTCCAGCTAGTGGAGTTGCCCGCCCCCTCCGGCCACGGCCCCACTTTTGGCGGAAAGGCCAGAGGAAATAATGAGAATAACAAGGAGTCGTCACTGGCCAGTCAGGACAGCCCCTAAGGTGTCCTGAGCTGAGGTGTGTAGGAAAGTACCATCTTGCCTGGCATGTTACCCCCATTTTTCACTGTATATATGTTGTTTTAGTTGTATGTGTCACTGGGACCCTGGTAACCCAGGGCCCCAGTGCTCATAAGTGTGCCTGAATGTGTTACCTGTGTAGTGACTAACTGTCTCACTGAGGCTCTGCTAATCAGAACCTCAGTGGTTATGCTCTCTCAGTTCTTTCCAAATTGTCACTGACAGGCTAGTGACCATTTTTACCAATTTACATTGGCTTACTGGAACACCCTTATAATTCCCTAGTATATGGTACTGAGGTACCCAGGGTATTGGGGTTCCAGGAGATCCCTATGGGCTGCAGCATTTCTTTTGCCACCCATAGGGAGCTCTGACAAATCTTACACAGGCCTGCCACTGCAGCCTGAGTGAAATAACGTCCACGTTATTTCACAGCCATTTTACACTGCACTTAAGTAACTTATAAGTCACCTATATGTCTAACCTTTACCTGGTAAAGGTTAGGTGCAAAGTTACTTAGTGTGAGGGCACCCTGGCACTAGCCAAGGTGCCCCCACATTGTTCAGAGCCAATTCACTGAACTTTGTGAGTGCGGGGACACCATTACACGCGTGCACTACATATAGGTCACTACCTATATGTAGCTTCACCATGGTAACTCCGAATATGGCCATGTAACATGTCTATGATCATGGAATTGCCCCCTCTATGCCATCCTGGCATTGTTGGTACAATTCCATGATCCCAGTGGTCTGTAGCACAGACCCTGGTACTGCCAGACTGCCCTTCCTGGGGTTTCTCTGCAGCTGCTGCTGCTGCCAACCCCTCAGACAGGCAGCTGCCCTCCTGGGGTCCAGCCAGGCCTGGCCCAGGATGGCAGAACAAAGAACTTCCTCTGAGAGAGGGTGTGACACCCTCTCCCTTTGGAAAATGGTGTGAAGGCAGGGGAGGAGTAGCCTCCCCCAGCCTCTGGAAATGCTTTGTTGGGCACAGATGTGCCCAATTCTGCATAAGCCAGTCTACTCCGGTTCAGGGACCCCTTAGCCCCTGCTCTGGCGCGAAACTGGACAAAGGAAAGGGGAGTGACCACTCCCCTGACCTGCACCTCCCCTGGGAGGTGTCCAGAGCTCCTCCAGTGTGCTCCAGACCTCTGCCATCTTGGAAACAGAGGTGCTGCTGGCACACTGGACTGCTCTGAGTGGCCAGTGCCACCAGGTGACGTCAGAGACTCCTGCTGATAGGCTCCTTCAGGTGTTAGTAGCCTTTCCTCTCTCCTAGGTAGCCAAACCCTCTTTTCTGGCTATTTAGGGTCTCTGTCTCTGGGGAAACTTCAGATAACGAATGCATGAGCTCAGCCGAGTTCCTCTGCATCTCCCTCTTCACCTTCTGATAAGGAATCGACCGCTGACCGCGCTGGAAGCCTGCAAACCTGCAACATAGTAGCAAAGACGACTACTGCAACTCTGTAACGCTGATCCTGCCGCCTTCTCGACTGTTTTCCTGCTTGTGCATGCTGTGGGGGTAGCCTGCCTCCTCTCTGCACCAGAAGCTCCGAAGAAATCTCCCGTGGGTCGACGGAATCTTCCCCCTGCAACCGCAGGCACCAAAAAGCTGCATCTCCGGTCCCTTGGGTCTCCTCTCAGCACGACGAGCGAGATCCCTCGAATCCAGCGACACCGTCCAAGTGACCCCCACAGTCCAGTGACTCTTCAGCCCGAGTTTGGTGGAGGTAAGTCCTTGCCTCACCTCGCTGGGCTGCATTGCTGGGAACCGCGACTTTGCAAGCTTCTCCGGCCCCTGTGCACTTCCGGCGGAAATCCTGTGTGCACCGCCAAGCCTGGGTCCACGGCACTCTAACCTGCATTGCACGACTTTCTAAGTTGGTCTCCGGCGACGTGGGACTCCTTTGTGCAACTTCGGCGAGCACCGTTTCACGCATCCTCGTAGTGCCTGTTTCTGGCACTTCTCCGGGTGCTACCTGCTTCAGTGAGGGCTCTTTGTCTTGCTCGACGTCCCCTCTCTCTGCAGGTCCAATTTGCGACCTCCTGGTCCCTCCTGGGCCCCAGCAGCGTCCAAAAACGCCAAACGCACGATTTGCGTGTAGCAAGGCTTGTTGGCGTCCATCCGGCGGGAAAACACTTCTGCACGACTCTCCAAGGCGTGGGGGATCCATCCTCCAAAGGGGAAGTCTCTAGCCCTTGTCGTTCCTGCAGTATTCACAGTTCTTCAGCCTAGTAAGAGCTTCTTTGCACCAACCGCTGGCATTTCTTGGGCATCTGCCCATCTCCGAGCTGCTTGTGACTTTTGGACTTGGTCCCCTTGTTCCACAGGTACCCTCAGTCAGGAATCCATCGTTGTTGCATTGCTGATTTGTGTTTTCCTTGCATTTGTCCTCTAACACGACTATTTTGTCCTTAGGGGAACTTTGGTGCACTTTGCACTCACTTTCCAGGGTCTTGGGGAGGGTTATTTTTCTAACTCTCACTATTTTCTAATAGTCCCAGCGACCCTCTACAAGGTCACATAGGTTTGGGGTCCATTCGTGGTTCGCATTCCACTTCTGGAGTATATGGTTTGTGTTGCCCCTATCCCTATGTTTCCCCATTGCATCCTATTGTAACTATACATTGTTTGCACTGTTTTCTAAGACTATACTGCATATTTTTGCTATTGTGTATATATATCTTGTGTATATTTCCTATCCTCTCACTGAGGGTACACTCTAAGATACTTTGGCATATTGTCATAAAAATAAAGTACCTTTATTTTTAGTATAACTGTGTATTGTGTTTTCTTATGATATTGTGCATATGACACTAAGTGGTACTGTAGTAGCTTCACACGTCTCCTAGTTCAGCCTAAGCTGCTCTGCTAAGCTACCATTATCTATCAGCCTAAGCTGCTAGACACCCTATACACTAATAAGGGATTACTGGGCCTGGTGCAAGGTGCAAGTACCCCTTGGTACTCACTACAAGCCAGTCCAGCCTCCTACATTGGTTGTGCAGCGGTGGGATAAGTGCTTTGAGACTACTTACCACTCTTGTCATTGTACTTTTCATAAGAGAAATATATACAAAACAAGGTCAGTGTATATACACATAGCGAAAAAGTTTTGCATTTCCTCTTTTCACTCTTTTCTAAGTGCTGAAAAGTACTTCTAAACTTTCAAAAAGTTCTTAAAAGTTTAAAAAGTTTTTTTTCTGTCTTTCCAAAAAGTTCTGAAAACTTTTTTCTCTTTGTCTATCACTTTAACTCTCTCTAAAAATGTCTGGCACAGGCCAAAAAGTTGAACTGTCCAAACTTGCATATGATCACCTTAGCTGGAAAGGAGCAAGGAGTCTCTGCATAGAGAGAGGTTTGAGTGTAGGGAAGAATCCTTCCTTAGAACTGTTAATTAATATGCTTAGAGTACAGGATAAGGCCATAAGTGCCCAATCTGTAGAAAAAGTAGCTAATGGTTCTCAATCTGATCCAGGGACTCCCCCAGGAAAAGGTTCAGGAAAGAAACTTCTCAGCCTGCCCATTACTAGACAGTCTAGCATAGTTGGTACAGAGGTTGAATCACATCATACTGATGATGTGCTCTCACATTATACTGGTAGCCAAGCTGTTAGGGTGCCCTCTGTAAGGGACAGGTCTCCGTAAGGGACAGGTCTCCTTCTGTTCATTCCCATCATACCTCTGTATCTAGAAATGTCCCTCCCACCCACCCTGATGACAGATTGTTAGAAAGGGAGCTCAATAGATTGAGAGTGGAGCAAACCAGACTGAAGCTCAAGAAGCAACAGCTGGATTTGGATAGACAGTCTTTAGAAATAGAGAGGGAAAGACAGAAAATGGGTTTAGATACCCATGGTGGCAGCAGCAGTATTCCCCATAGTCATCCTGCAAAAGAGCATGATTCCAGGAATCTGCATAAGATAGTTCCCCCTTACAAGGAGGGGGATGACATTAACAAGTGGTTTGCTGCACTTGAGAGGGCCTGTGCTGTACAGGATGTCCCTCAAAAGCAGTGGGCTGCTATCCTATGGCTATCATTTACTGGAAAAGGTAGGGATAGGCTCCTTACTGTAAAAGAAAATGATGCTAACAATTTCCAAGTTCTTAAGAATGCACTCCTGGATGGTTATGGCTTAACCACTGAACAGTACAGGATAAAGTTCAGAGATACCAAAAAGGAGTCTTCACAAGACTGGGTTGATTTCATTGACCAGGCAGTGAAGGCCTTGGAGGGGTGGTTACATGGCAGTAAAGTTACTGATTATGACAGCCTGTATAACTTGATCCTGAGAGAGCATATTCTTAATAATTGTGTGTCTGATTTGTTGCACCAGTACTTGGTGGACTCTGATCTGACCTCTCCCCAAGAATTGGGAAAGAAGGCAGACAAATGGGTCAGAACAAGAGTGAACAGAAAAGTTCATACAGGGGGTGACAAAGATGGCAACAAAAAGAAGGATGGTAAGTCTTCTGACAAGGGTGGGGACAAATCTAAAAATGAGTCTTCATCAGGCCCACAAAAACACTCTGGTGGGGGTGGTGGGCCCAAATCCTCCTTTAATCAGAACAAGGAAAAGAAACCATGGTGCTATTTATGTAAGATAAAAGGCCATTGGACAACAGATCCCAGTTGTCCAAAGAAAGGCACCACAGCTCCTACCACTACAACCCCTACTGCTACACCTAGTGTCCCTACTAATAGCAGTGGTGGTGGGAGCAAACCTACTAATAGCCAATCCAAGGGAGTAGCTGGGCTCACTTTTGGTAATTTAGTTGGGGTTGGTCTGATTAGGGAGACCACAGAGGCTACTTTAGTCTCTGAAGGGGCTATTGACTTAGCCACTTTGGTTGCTTGCCCCCATAACTTGGAGAAGTACAAGCAACTAACCCTAATAAATGGTGTTGAGGTCCAGGCCTACAGGGACACAGGTGCCAGTGTCACAATGGTGATTGAGAAACTGGTACACCCTGAACAACACATACTTGGACACCAGTACCAAGTAACCGATGCTCACAACATAACACAAAGCCACCCCATGGCTGTTGTAAATCTCAACTGGGGGGGTGTATCTGGTCCAAAGAAAGTTGTGGTAGCTTCAGATTTACCTGTAGACTGTCTATTAGGGAACGATTTGGAGACATCAGCTTGGTCAGATGTGGAGTTGGAGGCCCATGCAGCAATGCTGGGCATCCCAGGGCATATTTTTGCTTTGACAAGGGCTCAGGCCAAAAAGCAAAAAGGACAGGGAAGCTTGGATCCTGGAACAATGGACCAAGTGCTCCCTAAAGCTAGGGTTAGTAGAAGCAAACCACTTCCTACTATCCCTCCCTCTACAGTGGATTCTACTTCTGAGGAAGAAGAATTCCCTCCCTGTGCAGAACCTACACCAGAGGAGCTGGAAGCAGACACTGCTGAGCTTTTGGGTGAAGGGGGGCCTGCCAGAGAGGAGCTGAGTGTGGCACAGCAAACCTGTCCCACATTAGAGGGTCTCAGACAGCAAGCTGTCAAACAGGCTAATGGGGATGTCAGTGACTCACACAGAGTTTACTGGGAGGACAACCTCTTGTACACTGAGCATAGGGATCCTAAACCTGGAGCTGCCAGGAGATTAGTGATTCCTCAGGAGTACAGAAAGTTCCTCCTAACACTGGCACATGACATTCCCTTAGCTGGGCACCTGGGTCAAATGAAAACTTGGGACAGATTGGTACCATTGTTTCATTGGCCTAGGATGTCTGAGGACACAAAAGAATTTTGTAAGTCCTGTGAAACCTGTCAAGCCAGTGGCAAGACAGGTGGCACTCCAAAGGCACCCCTTATCCCACTGCCTGTGGTTGGGGTTCCCTTTGAAAGGGTAGGGGTTGACATAGTTGGCCCCCTTGACCCTCCTACTGCTTCAGGCAATAGGTTTATCTTAGTGGTAGTGGACCATGCCACAAGATATCCTGAAGCTATTCCTTTAAGGACCACTACAGCTCCTGCAGTGGCAAAGGCCCTCCTGGGAATATTTTCCAGGGTGGGCTTCCCAAAGGAAGTAGTATCAGACAGAGGAAGCAATTTCATGTCTGCATACTTAAAGGCCATGTGGAAGGAGTGTGGTGTAACTTACAAGTTCACAACACCCTATCATCCACAAACAAATGGACTGGTTGAGAGATTTAATAAAACTCTCAAAGGCATGATTATGGGACTCCCTGAAAAACTCCGCAGGAGATGGGATATCCTTCTACCATGCCTCCTTTTTGCCTACAGGGAGGTACCCCAGAAAGGAGTGGGCTTCAGCCCCTTTGAACTTCTTTTTGGACACCCTGTTAGGGGTCCACTCACACTTGTAAAGGAGGGTTGGGAACAACCTTTAAAAGCTCCTAAACAGGATATTGTGGATTATGTACTTGGCCTCAGATCAAGGATGGCTGAGTACATGAAAAAGGCCAGTAAAAACCTTCAGGCCAGCCAAGAGCTCCAGAAGCAATGGCATGATCAGAAGGCTGTTTTGGTTCAGTACCAACCAGGACAGAAAGTGTGGGTCTTGGAGCCTGTGGCCCCAAGAGCACTCCAAGATAAATGGAGTGGTCCACACACAATTGTTGAAAAGAAGGGTGAAGTCACCTACTTGGTTGACTTAGGCACTGCCAGGAGTCCCCTTAGGGTGCTCCATGTCAACCGCCTGAAACCCTACTATGACAGGGCTGATCTCACCCTGCTCATGGCAACAGATGAGGGACAGGAAGAAGACAGTGATCCTCTACCTGATCTCTTCTCTTCCACAGAACAAGATGCTCTTGTGGAAGGTGTAGTTTTGGCTGATTGTCTTACTGCTGAGCAGAAAGATAATTGCATAAATCTCCTAGGACAATTTTCAGAACTCTTCTCCATTGTGCCAGGCACCACTTCTTGGTGTGAGCACACTATAGATACTGGAGACAGTTTACCTGTCAAAAGTAAGATCTATAGGCAGCCTGACCATGTCAGGGACTGCATAAAGCAAGAAGTTCAGAAGATGTTGGAACTAGGAGTGGTTGAGCACTCTGACAGTCCATGGGCTTCTCCTGTGGTACTGGTACCAAAACCCAATTCTAAAGATGGAAAGAAGGAAATGAGGTTTTGTGTAGACTATAGAGGTCTCAACTTGGTAACCAAAACAGATGCTCACCCTATACCCAGGGCAGATGAGCTAATAGATACACTGGCATCTGCCAAGTATCTAAGCACTTTTGATTTGACTGCAGGGTATTGGCAGATCAAAATGTCAGAAGATGCTAAACCTAAGACTGCATTTTCTACCATTGGAGGACATTACCAGTTTACTGTAATGCCTTTTGGTTTGAAAAATGCACCTGCCACTTTTCAGAGGTTGGTGAACACAGTCCTGCAAGGGCTGGAAGCTTTCAGTGCAGCATATTTGGATGATATAGCTGTCTTTAGCTCCAGCTGGGATGATCACCTGGTCCACCTGTGGAAAGTTTTGGAGGCCCTGCAAAAGGCAGGCCTCACTATCAAGGCTTCAAAGTGCCAGATAGGGCAGGGTAAGGTGGTTTATCTGGGACACCTTGTTGGTGGGGAACAGATTGCACCACTTCAGGGGAAAATCCAAACTATCATTGATTGGATTCCCCCTACCACTCAGACACAGGTGAGAGCCTTCCTAGGCCTCACTGGGTATTACAGGAGGTTCATTAAGAACTATGGCTCCATTGCAGCCCCTCTTAATGACCTCACATCAAAGAAAATGCCTAAAAAGGTATTATGGACAGCAAACTGTCAGAAAGCTTTTGAGGAGCTGAAGCAGGCCATGTGCTCTGCACCTGTCCTGAAAAGCCCTTGTTACTCTAAAAAATTCTTTGTCCAAACTGATGCATCTGAATTAGGAGTAGGGGCAGTCCTATCACAACTTAATTCTGAGGGCCAGGATCAACCTGTTGCTTTTATTAGTAGAAGGTTGACCCGTAGAGAAAAGCGTTGGTCTGCCATTGAGAGGGAGGCCTTTGCTGTGGTCTGGGCTCTGAAGAAGTTGAGGCCATACCTGTTTGGCACTCACTTCATTGTTCAGACAGACCACAAACCTCTACTTTGGCTAAAACAAATGAAAGGTGAAAATCCTAAATTGTTGAGGTGGTCCATATCCCTACAGGGAATGGACTATACAGTGGAACATAGACCTGGGAGTAGCCACTCCAATGCAGATGGACTCTCCAGATATTTCCACTTAGACAATGAAGACTCATCAGGTAATGGCTAGTCTTATTGTCCTTCGTTTAGGGGGGGGTTGTGTAGGAAAGTACCATCTTGCCTGGCATGTTACCCCCATTTTTCACTGTATATATGTTGTTTTAGTTGTATGTGTCACTGGGACCCTGGTAACCCAGGGCCCCAGTGCTCATAAGTGTGCCTGAATGTGTTACCTGTGTAGTGACTAACTGTCTCACTGAGGCTCTGCTAATCAGAACCTCAGTGGTTATGCTCTCTCAGTTCTTTCCAAATTGTCACTGACAGGCTAGTGACCATTTTTACCAATTTACATTGGCTTACTGGAACACCCTTATAATTCCCTAGTATATGGTACTGAGGTACCCAGGGTATTGGGGTTCCAGGAGATCCCTATGGGCTGCAGCATTTCTTTTGCCACCCATAGGGAGCTCTGACAAATCTTACACAGGCCTGCCACTGCAGCCTGAGTGAAATAACGTCCACGTTATTTCACAGCCATTTTACACTGCACTTAAGTAACTTATAAGTCACCTATATGTCTAACCTTTACCTGGTAAAGGTTAGGTGCAAAGTTACTTAGTGTGAGGGCACCCTGGCACTAGCCAAGGTGCCCCCACATTGTTCAGAGCCAATTCACTGAACTTTGTGAGTGCGGGGACACCATTACACGCGTGCACTACATATAGGTCACTACCTATATGTAGCTTCACCATGGTAACTCCGAATATGGCCATGTAACATGTCTATGATCATGGAATTGCCCCCTCTATGCCATCCTGGCATTGTTGGTACAATTCCATGATCGCAGTGGTCTGTAGCACAGACCCTGGTACTGCCATACTGCCCTTCCTGGGGTTTCTCTGCAGCTGCTGCTGCTGCCAACCCCTCAGACAGGCAGCTGCCCTCCTGGGGTCCAGCCAGGCCTGGCCCAGGATGGCAGAACAAAGAACTTCCTCTGAGAGAGGGTGTGACACCCTCTCCCTTTGGAAAATGGTGTGAAGGCAGGGGAGGAGTAGCCTCCCCCAGCCTCTGGAAATGCTTTGTTGGGCACAGATGTGCCCAATTCTGCATAAGCCAGTCTACACCGGTTCAGGGACCCCTTAGCCCCTGCTTTGGCGCGAAACTGGACAAAGGAAAGGGGAGTGACCACTCCCCTGACCTGCACCTCCCCTGGGAGGTGTCCAGAGCTCCTCCAGTGTGCTCCAGACCTCTGCCATCTTGGAAACAGAGGTGCTGCTGGCACACTGGACTGCTCTGAGTGGCCAGTGCCACCAGGTGACGTCAGAGACTCCTGCTGATAGGCTCCTTCAGGTGTTAGTAGCCTTTCCTCTCTCCTAGGTAGCCAAACCCTCTTTTCTGGCTATTTAGGGTCTCTGTCTCTGGGGAAACTTCAGATAACGAATGCATGAGCTCAGCCGAGTTCCTCTGCATCTCCCTCTTCACCTTCTGATAAGGAATCGACCGCTGACCGCGCTGGAAGCCTGCAAACCTGCAACATAGTAGCAAAGACGACTACTGCAACTCTGTAACGCTGATCCTGCCGCCTTCTCGACTGTTTTCCTGCTTGTGCATGCTGTGGGGGTAGCCTGCCTCCTCTCTGCACCAGAAGCTCCGAAGAAATCTCCCGTGGGTCGACGGAATCTTCCCCCTGCAACCGCAGGCACCAAAAAGCTGCATCTCCGGTCCCTTGGGTCTCCTCTCAGCACGACGAGCGAGATCCCTCGAATCCAGCGACACCGTCCAAGTGACCCCCACAGTCCAGTGACTCTTCAGCCCGAGTTTGGTGGAGGTAAGTCCTTGCCTCACCTCGCTGGGCTGCATTGCTGGGAACCGCGACTTTGCAAGCTTCTCCGGCCCCTGTGCACTTCCGGCGGAAATCCTGTGTGCACCGCCAAGCCTGGGTCCACGGCACTCTAACCTGCATTGCACGACTTTCTAAGTTGGTCTCCGGCGACGTGGGACTCCTTTGTGCAACTTCGGCGAGCACCGTTTCACGCATCCTCGTAGTGCCTGTTTCTGGCACTTCTCCGGGTGCTACCTGCTTCAGTGAGGGCTCTTTGTCTTGCTCGACGTCCCCTCTCTCTGCAGGTCCAATTTGCGACCTCCTGGTCCCTCCTGGGCCCCAGCAGCGTCCAAAAACGCCAAACGCACGATTTGCGTGTAGCAAGGCTTGTTGGCGTCCATCCGGCGGGAAAACACTTCTGCACGACTCTCCAAGGCGTGGGGGATCCATCCTCCAAAGGGGAAGTCTCTAGCCCTTGTCGTTCCTGCAGTATTCACAGTTCTTCAGCCTAGTAAGAGCTTCTTTGCACCAACCGCTGGCATTTCTTGGGCATCTGCCCATCTCCGAGCTGCTTGTGACTTTTGGACTTGGTCCCCTTGTTCCACAGGTACCCTCAGTCAGGAATCCATCGTTGTTGCATTGCTGATTTGTGTTTTCCTTGCATTTGTCCTCTAACACGACTATTTTGTCCTTAGGGGAACTTTGGTGCACTTTGCACTCACTTTCCAGGGTCTTGGGGAGGGTTATTTTTCTAACTCTCACTATTTTCTAATAGTCCCAGCGACCCTCTACAAGGTCACATAGGTTTGGGGTCCATTCGTGGTTCGCATTCCACTTCTGGAGTATATGGTTTGTGTTGCCCCTATCCCTATGTTTCCCCATTGCATCCTATTGTAACTATACATTGTTTGCACTGTTTTCTAAGACTATACTGCATATTTTTGCTATTGTATATATATATCTTGTGTATATTTCCTATCCTCTCACTGAGGGTACACTCTAAGATACTTTGGCATATTGTCATAAAAATAAAGTACCTTTATTTTTAGTATAACTGTGTATTGTGTTTTCTTATGATATTGTGCATATGACACTAAGTGGTACTGTAGTAGCTTCACACGTCTCCTAGTTCAGCCTAAGCTGCTCTGCTAAGCTACCATTATCTATCAGCCTAAGCTGCTAGACACCCTATACACTAATAAGGGATAACTGGGCCTGGTGCAAGGTGCAAGTACCCCTTGGTACTCACTACAAGCCAGTCCAGCCTCCTACAAGGTGACTCGACTTTTAGAAATCCTCCATCTTGCAGATGGAGGATTCCCCCAATAGGGATAGGAATGTGACCCACCTCCCCTTGGGAGGAGGCACAAAGAGGGTGTACCCACCCTCAGGGCTAGTAGCCATTAGCTACTAACCCCCCAGACCTAAACACGCCCTTAAATTTAGTATTTAAGGGCTCCCCTGAACCTAGGAACTCAGATTCCTGCAACCTAAGAAGAAGAGGACTGCTGAGCTGAAAAACCCTGCAGAGAAGACAGAGACACCAACTGCCTTGGCCCCAGCTCTACCGGACTGTCTCCCCACTTCGGAAGAAAACTGCTCCAGCGACGCTTTCCCCAGGACCAGCGACCTCTGAATCCTCAGAGGACTGCCCTGCTCTAAAAGGACCAAGAAACTCCTGAAAACAGCGGCCCTGTTCACCCAAGACTGCAACTTTGTTTCCAAAGGAGCAACTTGCAACCCTGCACCCAGTGACCCCGACTCGACTGGTGGAGAAACAACACTTCAGGGAGGACCCTCCGGCGACTCCGAGACTGAGTAACCAAAGTTGTCCCCCCTGAGCCCCCACAGCGACGCCTGCAGAGGGAATCCCGAGGCTCCCCCTGACCGCGACTGCCTGACTCCTAGATCCAGACGCCTGGAAAAGACCCTGCACCCGCAGCCCCCAGGACCTGAAGGAGTGACTCCCAGGAGGCCCTCTCCCTTGCCCAGGTGGTGGCTACCCCGAGGAGCCCCCCCTTGCCTGCCTGCCTCGCTGAAGAGACCCCTTGGTCTCCCATTGATTCCAATTGAAAACCCGACGTGTGTTTGCACACTGCACCCGGCCGCCCCCGTGCTGCTGAGGGTGTACTTTCTGTGCTAACTTGCACCCCCCCCCCCCCCCCCACACCCCCCCCCCCCCCCCCCTGGTGCCCTACAAAATCCCCCTGGTCTGCCCTCCGAAGACGCGGGTACTTACCTGCTGGCAGACTGGAACCAGGGCACCCCATTCTCCATTGAAGCCTATGTGTTTTGGGCACCACTTTGAACTCTGCACCTGACCGGCCCTGAGCTGCTGGTGTGGTAACTTCAGGATTGCTCTGAACCCCCAACGGTGGGCTACCTTGGACCCAAACTTGAACCCCGTAGGTGGTTTGCTTACCTACAAAAACTAACAAATACTTACCTCCCCCAGGAACTGTTGAAAATTGCACTGTCTAATTTTAAAATAGCTATATGTGTTTTATTTGAAAAGTTTATGTGCTATTGTGATTATTCAAAGTTCCTAAAGTACTTACCTGCAATACCTTTTATGCAAAGTATTACATGTAGAATTTGAACCTGTGGTTCTTAAAATAAACTAAGAAATTATAATTTTCTATACAAAAACCTATTGGCCTGGAATTGTCTCTGAGTGTGTGTTCCTCATTTATTGCCTGCGTGTATGTACAACAAATTCTTAACACTACTCCTTTGATAAGCCTACTGCTCGACCACACTACCACAAAATAGAGCATTAGTATTATCTCTTTTTGCCACTATCTTACCTCTAAGGGGAACCCTTGGACTCTGTGCATACTATTCCTTACTTTGAAATAGTGCATACAGAGCCAACTTCCTACATACTCTCTCCAACGAGTTCTAAAAGACCGGGTCCTTTAGTGTCTAAACTTTCAACCACCAGGTGGGTATATTGGGGTGTGTCATCTCCCAATCCAAGTGAAATAGCACTGTGTGAGGATCTAGAGTGTTTTCGCTAATTATTTAACATCCTGTACCATTGCCTGGATCTCAGCAGAGCAAAGGATGTTATCGAGGTGCACATGTTGCTTATGGAGGCTCTAGAAATACAAAACGTCCTTAATCAATGGGTAAATGTTGTATGGAGCAAACTAGACTCCAGCGAGTCTGACCCTCCCTCCCGATAAAGCTGTAAGCTGTTGTAGCCACTGGTGACTCTCACTGTGGTGGGTGTGATTTGTGCACTAAGTAAGGTGCCAAGACCCTAGACAATTCTTCCAGAATTGGTCTGTACTTGGGGCATTACCTATCTCAAGGCCGCTTCTGGTGCGCAACTCCCTTCTAGTCTGTGAGGTGTCTTCTGTAAGAGAGCTAGATGCATCTCATTTCTTTTATGATGGAAATAGACCCTATACTACTTGGTCATATTATTAATTCCTTAGACATTCCAGTACAGAATCCTGTAAGTCATGAAAGTGGCCATACCAAACTAATTAGTGGTCCTTCACGCAGCCCTATGGCTGCCTCAGTGCCATCCGATTTCACTCTTCCTTCATTCCAAAACCAGCACCCCTGCACTCTGACACAGCTCAAACAACAAAAAGAACCCCAACTCCTCAACCCTAGGACAAGAAAGCAACATCCTTCCACCCAAATCCAAACAATCAACACAAGCGTATGCCAGTCATACGTGAACCATTCATTGGGGTATACAACACCTGAAACGCATCCCGACCAGCCATACCACCATCCAACACCAAGGTTTCAGACAGCTCACGTAGCTGAGGAAGCCACTTACATTTGTAGCTCCCACAGTCCCCCAGAAATTCAAGAGTTCTCCATAAATGGCAGACTAAAAGTGGGAGGGGGTTTTGTTTGGCCATCAGTCACGCCAAATTGTCTGCTGTTCGTGACATCACCTTGGGAAAGATGTCTGAGCCTGTCGTAGAGTGCGACCCCTGATTAGTCAATGGCAGCGTCACCCTCGACTGTTGAAAAGGGCTTGCTCCAGTTCCGCTCAACGCTGGTGCCACCTCCACGGCCTCCAGTTATTTTTATTGGGCTTCTGACCAGGATGAGCCTGCCTTGCTGCACCCTCTATCTCAGCAGGGCTTTGAAGTTGGTGCTTCAGTGGCTGCCTCTGCATCAGGCCTCTGTCTTATCCAATACTGCTATCGTTGGAAGAGCCATGTCTTGAGGAGTCTCCTGAAGGTGAGGAGGTCCTGGGTCTGGCGCAGTGAGGTTGGGAGTGAGTTCCAGGTTTTGGCGGCGAGGTAGGAGAAGGATCTGCCGCCAGAGGTCTTGATTACAGCAAGTGCTGGGTGGACAAACGGATCCACAGAGCAGTACATTCTGGTGTAACGTCCTTCGTTGCAGTGCTCTCGTCCATGGTAGATCTCAAAACAGAAGGCTCATAGGTGGCCTTGCGGAAGAATCTCAGTGTCAAGGGGCACGACCGTGTATGAACCCTCATCTGGGACATCAACAGTTCATGGTCCACAGGAGATGTCGGTGCAACAGCAAGACAGGCCATAGACAGATGTTCAAAGAGGCACGATATGCAGCGGTAGACTGGTTGTTTGCACCAGAGAAGGGACCGAAATGACAACGACCAGTCATGCTCCAGTTCCACCAGCCAGGGTGCACCGAAGATCCGAACCATGCATTCACGGCACAGTCAAGCTGGTGGGAGCGGCTCCATTGCTCTGCGTAGCTGGCAAGAAACAACCACTGCGTATCAGAAGAAATAGCAGTAGTAGTCTGCCAATCAAAGCCAAAATAATTGGAAAGCCACCAAACACACTTGAAAAGAGAGAATGGATGGCTGACAGGATGACTCCGAAGACAGTCTGAAAGATGGACACGAAACCAGTCCCGACAGCCTTAAAGAAATTAACAATCTCAGTGGTGCTTGAACCATTGAATATTCTGGATACCAGTTCTCCAAAGTGCTTGGGGAAGTTGGTATTTAATAGGGATTGTATCTTGACTGATGATCTTGCAATCTGGAGAGCATACGTCTCTTTTGCGGATTTCAAGGCGACCTGTTTTTTTAAACGATAGCGCCTTTAGCCTACTCAGCTTGTCATATTTCACATTAATAGTATCTACGTGGGGCCACATGTCAGATACTTATATCTCTTGTGTGGGGAGTGGGGGGGGAACAAAACATGTCCACAACACGTAATGACCTTCGAGACCGAGATTGCGTAGGCAATTCCTGGTCGCATGCCGCAACAACTTTGATCGTTCAGTCCCACATAACTTCCATTGGAAAGTACATGAAATACTGGGTGAGTCAAAGGGATGGGAGTATCCTTCAGCAAACAGGCCAAATTTGCGACCCCCTCATTGCAAAGACCGTGAAGGGACACCTGCTTGCATATCATGGAATGACTAACAGCAGCCTCACATTAGCTTCCACTAAGAAAGACCTCTGTTTCGCCGTTCAGACATTTGTAATCAAAGGCCAACTCCCACTCTTCCTTAATATAGCTATCTCCTAGTTGCTCGTACCTTCCCACTGCAAGAAGTTTCAGGCAGTTTGAGAAACGAAAGGTTGAAATGGGTAAATTAATTATACCTTGTAAGAGCCAGATGGTTGAAGGACTCTCTGCTACCGTGAAGGGCAACTTATCTAACTTTTCTACGTGAAGCATGGTGAAACTAGCCCCCCTTTTAGCCGTTGTCAGTTGTTCTCTGGAAAAATTAAAAGCAGTGAAGAATTCACTCCCGTTAATATACTTCCATGGAATGCAGCCATTTTTCAGTGTCTGTAAAGTCCAACCCAGCTGCACGATGGAACATAGCTGTGTTTGCCCATGATATAACCGGGACAAGGCTGTCTGAGTGATATATCAATAGCAGACAACACTATATTTGATAGGGAATAAGTGCTGTTGGACAGAGTATTCATGCCGTTGTCAACAACCGCTAAAGCCTTTTCTAAATATTCCTTATCTAATTGCCTTAAACGCGCAGCAGCCTCAATCTGTGAAAGTTTTCAAATTTCATTGTACATAGCATATAGAAACCTTTTCAAGTGCTTTTTTCTAGGACCCAGCAGAAAATCCTGCAAATCTACATCTTCTGAAAGAATGTTCAGGTGTGTCTTAACTGCGGCTAACGTGTTGGTCTGTACCCATTGCTGGCAAAGCTTACCCACACTATATGTTGTAACTATACCTGTATGTTGACCCGATACAAAGCGAGGGTCTGGCCTGTTAAAAAAAAAAAAAAAAAATCCGAAGAGTTCAAAAAACGCGCTTGACACTCATTAGTGTCAGTGGGCCATAATAACCACCCGCTGGGACTGGAAAGTGAAGAATTATAGGTACCAGCCTTAACCATTGCATCTAGCCTGTCCTCGGTGATATTAAGGAAGTATTGCCAATCTTTAAACCTTGCCGGAGTGGGGATACTGGGCGTGTTCAAGTCTTTCATTTTTGCTAACCCCAGACAGGAAGTCTGCTGAATAGTGTTATTCAAGAAAATCATTTGCACAGGAATCAGGAATGCTTGAAATAAAGCCTCCCTACCCTGTATCTGCCAATCTTGTGTTCCCCCATACACTTCAAGTCAATACTGTTCTTCCAGTATTCGTAACCTTCAACTGCTAGCAGGAAACAAAGGGATCTGAATAAATCATTTTTGTATCTGTAGGAAATTGGCTCTGTATATACTATTTCAAAGTAAGAAATAGTGTGCACAGAGTCCAAGATAGTGGCAAAAAGAGAATTCTAATGCTCTATTTTGTGGTAGTGTGGTCGAGCAGTAGGCTTATCCAGAGGGTAGTGTTGTTGTACACATACAAGCAATAAATGAAGAACAGACACTCAGACTTACTCCAGGCCAATATGTTTTTATATTGAAAAATATACTTTTAGTTTATTTTTATAACCACAGGTTCAAGATTTACAACTAATACTTCAAATGAAAGGTATTTCACTTAGGTACTCCAGGAACTTTGAATAATCACAATATCATGTAAAGTATTTGTAAAAATGGCAATAAGCTATTCTAAAAGTGGACACAGTGCAAAAATCAACAGTTCCTGGGGGAGGTAAGTAAAGGTTAAGTTTGCAGGTAAGTAAAACACTTACAAGTCTCAAAGTTGGGTCCAAGATAACCCACCGTTGGGGGTTCAAGGCAACCCCAAAGTTACCACACCAGCAGCTCAGGGCCGGTCAGGTGCAGAGGTCAGAAGTGCCCAAAACACATAGGCTTCAATGGAGAATAGGGGTGCCCTGGTTCCAGTCTGCCAGCAGGTAAGTACCCGCGTCCTCGGGGGTTTTTGTAGGGCACCAAGGGGGGGTGACACAAGCAGGCACAAAGTACACCCTCAGCGGCACAGTGGCGGCCGGGTGCAGAGTGCAAACAGGCGTCTGGTTTTTAGATAGGAAGTAATGGATGGATCCAGGGGTCTCTTCAACGATGCAGGCAGGCACAGGGGGGGCTCCTTGGGGTAGCCACCACTTGGGCTAGGCAGAGGGTCGCCTGGAGGTCACCCCTGCACTGGAGTTCGGTTCCTTCAGGTCCTGGGGGCTGTGGGTGCAGTGTTGGTTCCAGGCGTCAGGTCCCTTGTTACAGGCAGTCGCGGTCAGGGGGAGCCTCTGGATTTCCTCTGCAGGCGTCGCTGTGGGGACTCAGGGGGGTCATCTCTGGCTACTCACAGGTTCAGTCGCCAGGGAGTCCTCCCTGAAGTGTTGGTTTTCCGCAGGTCGAGCCGGGGGCGTCGGGTGCAGAGTGGAAAGTCTCACGCTTCCGGCGGGAAACGTGAAGTCTTTAAAGTTGTTTCTTTGTTGCAAGAAAGTTGCAGATTGTTGAACAGGGCCGCTGTTCATGGGAGTTTCTTGGTCCTTGGTTGCAGGGCAGTCCTCTGAGGCTTAAGAGGTCGCTGGTCACTGTTGGATGTGTCGCTGTTGCAGTTTTCTTCGAAATTGGGAGACAGGCCGGTAGGGCTGGGGCCAAAGCAGTTGTCGTCTCTGTCTTCACTGCAGGGCTTCAGGTCAGCAATCCTCCTCCTTGTTAAGGTTGCAGGAATATAGTTTCCTAGGTTCTGGGGAGCCCCTAAATACTGAATTTAGGGGTGTGTTTAGGTCTGGGAGGGCAGTAGCCAATGGCTACTGTCCTGGAGGGTGTCAACACCCTCTTTGTGCTTCCTCCCTGTGGGGAGGGGGGCACATCCCTAATTCTATTGGGGGGATCCTCCACTCACAAGATGGAGGAATTCTAAAAGTAAGGGTCACCTCAGCTCAGGACACCCTAGGGGCTGTCCTGACTGGTGGGTGGCTCCTCCTTGTTTTTCTAATTATCTCCTCCAGCCTTGCTGCCAAAAGTGGGGGCAGTGGCCGGAGGGGCGGGCATCTCCATTAGCTGGGATGCCCTGTGGTGCTGTAACAAAAGGGGTGAGCCTTGAGGTGTTACAGTTCCTCCAGGGTGAGGTGAGAAGCAACATGTCTGGTGTATGGCAGGCTGGCAGAAACTAGTCGGCCTACACTGGAAGTCGGTTATGTTTTCAGGGGGCATCTCTAATATGCCCTCTGGGTGCATTTTACTATCAATTCCACACTGGCATCAGTGTGCATTTATTGTGCTGAGAAGTTTGATAACAAACTTCCCAGTTTTCAGTGTAGCCATTACGGAACTGTGGAGTTCATGTTTGCCAAACTCCCAGACCATATACTCTTATGGCTACCCTGCACTTACAATGTCTAAGGTTTTGCTTAGACACTGTAGGGGCATAGTGCTCATGTACATATGCCCTCACTTGTTTTATAGTGTTCCCTGCCTTAAGGCTGTAAGGCCTGCTAGAGGGGTGACTTACCTATGCCACAGGCAGTGTGAGGTTGGCATGGCACTCTGAGGGGAGTGCCATGTCGACTTAGTTATTTTCTCCCCACCAGCACACACAAGCTGAGAGGCAGGGTGCATGTGCTGAGTGAGGGATCCCTAGGGTGGCATAAGACATGCTGCAGCCCTTAGAGACCTTCCCTGGCATCAGGTACCAGTTACAAGGGACTTACCTGAGTGCCAGGGTTGTGCCAGTTGTGGAGACAAAGGTACAGTTTAGGGAAAGAACACTGGTGCTGGGACCTGGTTAGCAGGGTCCCAGCACACTTTCAAATCATAACTTAGCATCAGCAAAGGCAAAAAGTCAGGGGGTAACCATGCCAAGGAGACATTTCCTTACAGTTTCAGTTAGCAATATTTTCCTAATTTGTGCTGGAGGTATTTTAAAATAATACGACTCTGCTTTTTTTTGTGTCATGCCAAGAAAAGTATGTAAATTTATCAATATAGTACTTCGGGCTCCCCACCGGTGGTGTAGAACAGTGTTCCCACTGTGTGTAGTTTAATACTGGCCTGTATCTAGTGGCACAGTGTAGGCAGTAATGTCCCCAATTATTATAGCAGAACATATCCCCATAATTCATTGTATGTTCATATACATCATAACTTTCAAAAGCGGAATAGTCCTTCATTTCAGTTAGCATGGGATCAACTGTTTGGACATCCCAATCATCAGAGACAACATCCGGTGTAATTACATCTGTCATAGAAATTTTGAACACGTATGGTATTTGAATAATTTCTGTAGGCCCGTATATATCAAATGGATCTTTGTCCCACACAATCCCATCAGAAATCGGTATTGCTGTAACATTTACAGGGGACAAGTCTCTTCGGACCTTATGTGAGGAATGATATGGAGTTAAAACTTCATCAACCGGCTCCACAGAGGAGCGATCAGGAATATAGTGACCATTTATAAGCGAAAAGAAAACAGTCTCAAAACAAATCCATAAAAATAATGCAAAAAATGTCAAACAGAACCATAAATAGTTCAATGGGTATATCAAATAGTTCTCTTTAAGCCATTGATACAGCTTAATTCTTTTTGAAACATTGTCAATCACAGTAGTAGATGAGTCTGAAGAAAAATCATCAATGTCCATGAAACTGCCAGAGGCAGTCTCTGCAAACATGGGAGCCGGTGCACTAGCTGTACTTTGGTCCACTCCACGTGGAGGCTGTTGGTAAACAGTGTCATTAGTCTGTGATATGTTTGTGTAAAAAAAACAGCGAAATCTTGAACCGGAGTGGTCACTGAAGTAGTGACAGGAACAAGCAAGAGTTCATTTTCCGGCCTCCCCACAGTCGAGGAGGTAACTGGATCAGCATTAGACATTGTCTGTAGTATTGTTGTGCATCCTACTATGTAGATGTATGTCCTGTTGGGTAGTGAGAGGGGATCGGGAACTACCCAAGGGACCTCTTGGTCTACTGTGAAGGATCGGCCACATGGTGTAATTTGATGTCATCGATGGAAATTAATCGGTTTGTTCTAGAGCCAGGCAGCGGTGGTAAGATAACAGTTCTGGTGCCTTGAATTCCCAGGACCGGTACAGGTGCTCTGTATGATGGACCAAATTCCTTCTTCACTGCGATCTTCTCACGAACCAGATGCCCAACTTTAGGAACCAGCCAGTCGAAGTTTTCGCAAAATCCCTTATTCCTAAGGTGGCAGCACTTGTAGATGATTTATCATCACAAAATTGCTGAAGCTCCTGTAAAACAGTGATATGTTAATTTATGTTAAATGGTGTTTCTGCTGCCACCATACCAGGGGCATCAAGATCTGGGACATACATAGGTATCCCAAAGAGAACCTCATATGGTGTGCGAAACCCCCCCCCCCCCCCCCCAAGGTCCGTCTTGGCAGATTTTTCAGTTCTCTCTGGACCCCATATAGGTGATGTAACCAACTGTGGCCTGAACCTAATACTCATGCTGTTAAGGACTACTTTAGATCACGATTCTGCCTCTCCACAACCAAATTTATCTCGGGATGGTATGGTGAGGAGTAATGGAGTTCAACACCCATCGTTCCCATGGTGTCCCTGAATGCCTTAGAGGCAAATGCAGGGCCCTGGTCTGAATGGAATGCTGCAACCGCATATGTACCGATAAAGATCAGCAAGTCTTTCAGAACAGTTCGAGTGTCAGCCGACCGCTGTGGCCATACCCACAGGAATCTAGAACAAGAATCTACAGCGACTAGAATGTATTTGTATGCACCATCAGGCTGTAAGGGACCACAATGGTCCAGGTACACACACTGTAGTGGCCTGTTGGACATTAAGAGAGATCTGCGGTGGGCGTTTGATATTAGAGCCCTTTATCTGCTGGCAAATGTCACAGCAAAGGACATACTTTTTTGTTCGTCTGCATGGACCAGGCCACCAGAACCGTTTCTGTAAGAGTGTTATTGTGACTGATATACCAGCATGTGCAGAAGCGACACCCTCTTGCGCTGCTTTCACTAGATCTAATCTCTGGTCTTCGTTGGGGATCGCTCAATCTCCAACCCCAGTAATTGTTGCGTAGGCAACATTCTGCGTACTGATATGGTAAGTATAGTTCGTAGGGTATCCCTTTGGAAGGGGCTTGCCTGCAACTGAAGCTTTCACGGCAGTCAGTGTTTCATTATCCAATCTCGTCTGTGAACGAGTCACTGCAGCCACAGATGCCGCAGCTACTGCTGCGTTGGCCGCTTCATTAGAAAGCATTTACCGGTAACATGTGCTCCTAAACGTTCGTGGCCCAATGTATGTACTAGATGGACACACAGCAGCTAATCCTTAAGATCACCCACCCTTCCCCACAATGTCTTGTGTTTAATGGTGTTCCCTTTAGAATCTCTAAACCCGTTCAGTTTCCAATGATTGGGATAGTCTTTTTAAGACTGAACACAGTAATATGAGTCAGACTATTAAAGTCCGCCTTCCTTGCTCTGTATGTTCGAGCGCTAGTATAAGAGCTTTAAGTTCAGCCAGCTGGGCCGTGCAGTCCCCTAAGGTCTGCGTGTAGGTATTGTGTGGGTGGAAGACTCCATCTTCCATCATTCCAGTCACGGCTGTGCAAGCTGCGGAGTATTGATGTTTAGTACCTACAGCTGGTTGTGCTGAACCATCAGTGTATATGACAGTATGGTATCTGTCCAGTGGAAAGAATTTTAGAGAAGCGTGGTACTCTTGTTAGTACTGGAGAAACTCTTGTGTCTGAAGTTTTGGATCAAATATATAATGATCATCAGTGGCGGTCAGAGACGTTGCCCATTGAATCCAACGTGGATGTAATGGTTTAGCGTTAGGAACGCTTGCTTTGGTGACAGCCTCTAAGGCTGGCACCAGGGAGACAACAATAATACGTTTCCCCTGGGCAGGTGGCCTCTCTTTTATGAAGGCCATCTGAACTGCCGTCCAAATATTTTCTGTAGGTGCAAAACGCTGTTCTGCATTGGAGTATAAATGTGATTTATATGCTATAGGTACTGTCTCACCCTCATTGAAGGTGACATAAGTAAATCCAGTGGCACCAGCAATTATTCTGATGACCAAATTTGTTTTATTGTCACGTGCCTGCAAGTGTTTAGCTTCTAGCATGTCCTGTTGCATTTCCCTAAGGATGCGTGTGTGTTCAACCGTCCAGTGTCTGCTAGAAAATTTGGGCTGAACCAAGTCATAAAGTGGCTTGATATGTTGTTCATAATCTGGAATGTATGTTCTGCCAAAGTTATAGAAACCCAGTAATTACTGTAATTTCTTAAGTGTGTTAAGAGGATGCAGTTGAGCACATTTTTCTAGAAAGTGCGGCGCCAGGCTCTTTCCCTCGTTTGATAGCTCATATCCCAGGAATAATACGCTGAAAAAGGCGATCTTGCTTTTCTTAAAGTTGAATTTGTAACCGAGGTCTGCAAATCCTAAAATTATCCGTCCGACCCTCCCAAGATTAATGTTGAGGTCGTCGTCTGTGAGATATGTTATCCACGATGGATAACGCCTCGGAATCAATATCATGTAATATTGACGTTACACGGGCTGAAAATAGTCCTGGGCTATTCTTATAGCCTTGAAGTGACGACAAAAGCATTTGAGAGCCAAAGGGGAATGCACTCAGGTCCCAACTTTCATGTGCTAAGGTCTGGCAGAAAAAGCCATTAGATATGTCTAACGTTGTTTTATATTTTTTACACACTATATTGTTTATTAGTGCTGTGCTTTGTGAATTTTGTATAGCATATGTGCTTATATGACTATTTAAATGTCTATAATCAATGACTATTCTGTATGAATGGTCTGGCTTTGCAACGGGGAATAACAAATTATTAATTGCAGATGTACAGGGATCAATTATTCCCTGGTACTCAAGTTGGGTGAGGATCTCCCTAACCGGAGCTTTTGCTTCATGTTTGACAGGATATTGTGGCTGCGGTTGGGTGTAGACCTAACGGGAATAACATGACAAGGAGACTCCTTTTCCCAACCTACATGATTGGGATATATAACGCAGGTGCCTGCGCTAAAGCCCATTCTGCAGCATAGGCTTCTTTTTCTGTTTCCAGAACAAGATCGGAGAAAGAAGGCAAAATTACATCTTCCCCATGCGGGAGCTTACAGACGTGTTCAGATGGCCAGTCTCTTTCGGCCAGCACGATATCACTAGTAAGTTCATCCCAAAATATCACACTAATAGTGCGCTCCACCTGATTTTTAAATCATAAACCCGGTTGGGGGAGAGAACGAGGCTGTCCGCTGTTTCATCTGTGCTGAAATCGCTAGTTGCTGTCGCATCCAGATGATCTTTCAGACTCTGGCGACATATCGTGACCTCTGCTGCGCTGTCTAACAGTCACTGCCCACGTCTTGTTCCTCAACAATGTTCTTAAGTATACTGGCATTTTTAGCTGTCAGTGCTGCCACCTTTTTCTTTTTAAACTGTGGCTTTTTCTGAGGAGTCTTTTCTTCTTTTTTATTGGTAGACTGCTGCGAGTCTTTCTTTTCTTTCACATATTCAGGACGTCTATCTGGACGTCCCCCTCTCTCGCTACGTCTATCCGGTGCATCCTGAAAGGAACGTAAATCAGTATATCTGTCTGGAGTTTTAATGTTCTCCCTATTTCTGAGATTGTATCTCTTTTCGGAGGTCTCCGGGTGTGGAGAATCAGCTCTCTTATTTCTTCTATCTTTGAAATCTTTTTGTTTGTCCCAGCGCTTCTTATGGCCCTCTTGTGCCTGCTTTGTACCTTCCTTATGGGTGGTACCTTGCAACTCCAATTTCTTTTGCTCCCAAACGTTCCCACCCTATACTAGTATAGGTATCGGAAATAATTTTTGGTAGCTGTCTCTCTTGTTCCGGGGGTGGAATTTCCCGGAGACGCTGGCGTATTGCCAGTGATACTGCTTCCCCTTTAACGTTACTGAGTATTATTGAGGAGACTGCTTCAAAGTTACACATTAATTTCATCCCCAAATCCAAGGCTGGTGCAGCCCCATGCTAATTTTTTATTTGTTTTAACTCTTCCGATAAATTGTCAAATGTTGGGGTACCATGTGTGGTAGTATATTTAGCAGCGAAGACTGTACCTGACGTGGCACAATCATCCACGGAGGGAACCATCCCTAAGGGCAAGCACATAGTGAGCAGTCTGTTTTTTCTGTGGCCCCGTATGGAGAAACACAGCTTCCAGCTGATTAGTTTTCTGGGCAATCCAGAACGGTATTTCTTCCCGTTCCGCGGGTACTCGCCCATAACAGTATGCACTATTTGTGGATTAATCCCAGTAGCCAATTGGTAACCACCAGGTGCTGGACGTGCTGGTGTTGTGTTCAATGTTCGCATTACGAACTGAACTAATCGTCTATATAATGTCACCAATTCATTATATAAATCTCGCAGATCTGTTATTGGCATATTCTGTATGCCTGGGTGAGGTGAGTATGTGGCAAACATAGGCCATGTTGGTCCGTCATTACTTAAGGGACCTAACCTCGCTCTTTGTATTACATGTGGTAGGGCGCCTTCAAATCAGTTCTGGTGCTTTTGGTATGTGAGCAATATTTCATGATACTGGTATTCTCGGTACCGTAAAGGTACTTTGCAATTTCATATGTGTGAAATGCATGTGTTCTTTGGTCTGCCTCAGAAAAGGTGACCCAACAGTAAAATGTTTGTTTGGTGTGCTTCATTAGCTTTTATTATAAAAGTACCATCCCCACCCTCATCTGTAAGGCCATGCGTTAATAAATGTTGTGTTAGTGCTTGTCTAGCATTTTCAGGAATGTCTATGGCAGCAGCCATTTTTGTTTAGAAAAACAGAACCCCAAAATGGGGAGTATAAGTCCTTTTATGAGTTTGAGCCCGAACATCCTACAGCTTAATCAGGTGTTACCTTTTCAGCTGAGGAGGACTTTCCCAGAGACCACGGACGTCTCCATATAATGGTACTTAGGGTACCTGTTGTCTGTGAGACAGTGATAATCGGGGTATCTGTAAATTAGTGCTTAAACACCATTGTTGGTGGCGCCATGTCGTAGTTTGGACTCTTGCTCTGGGCAAGACTGCTGGTTTAAGGATGACAGTACTTTTGTTTGTAGGCAACTATACCTATCCTACAACAAGTCACAACTGTTGTCCCAACCTTACCGGCTCACTAGCAGCACCTCACCATAAACATAATAGTAAAAGGTGATTTGTGGCAGCTTTTATGCATGGACTCAAGAATAAGACATCTCAGGGAGTGTCGTGGTTAAACGGAGATTACCCCTTTCTCACAGATATATCCTGTATCATACAAACACAGGCAATGACAAAGATGCAGTAAAGTTTCAATAGTTTTTGTTTAACATAACTGCAATTTGCGATAAGTTGCATGGGCTGCAATGATTAGGATAATGCAAGGAACAGAATTGTGAAGACGAGAGTCATTACAAAGATCCCCACCATCTTGCAATGCATAAGAAAGACATACAAGATGTAATATGCCCTAATACCCTAATGTGAGAGCCCTAACCTACCTAAAGGAGAGCTGGGTTTGCTAAACGTAATCTGTCAATGCCATGTCCATGAGAGGAGCCCTCAACCCATGTTACCTTGGAATGAGGTCTCTATCTCAGACTCTGCAGGGACACGAAGACTGGGTCAGCATCAAGACGATGTGCAGCATCGATATCGGGGATGGTGGCGATGCCCTCTGGTCGGAATCCCTCTGATTATCTGTCTAAAGTGCGATGTATTTATACAGATCTACAAGGACCCCTGATGTAGGTGTGCTTGGGACGGCAATTAATATAAACAATCCCTCGAAAGTATAGAGAGGGAAAATCCCCAAGTATGAACACCTACTGTTGGTTTGTCTTTGTTGCTTGATCTCGACACCTTAGCGCGGTGACACTGATAATGCAAAGCATAACAAGTGGCTAACTATAAACAAGGCAGTCATCTTAGAAGAATTAAATAATTAAATGAGCTAAGACAGAGCAAGCAAAGTAGGTTAAAAGTCACTAGAGGATTGGGGCACAAGTCTGCAAGCCAGAGGCTAAGCTAACTCCTGTTATCCCATTAAAACGAACTAGGATTCACTACATTGGCAACCCTGAAGACAAAATATGCCCACATAATATGCAAGTCTGCTATAAAAAAAAGCAAACAAAAAGTGTTCCAACTGAATCCACAGGGCAAAGTGTGCTAATGAATTGTATAAAATACTCAGATGTCCGTAAGCCTAAATGCACAAAAACTACATACCCCATTTCTCAAGAATTTTGTAATAAGCTACCAAATCACTATACCAATGACCCATTTGATTTTTATTTAAAAAAAAAAACAAAAAACGCTGCAACTCATTACTCACCAAAGCCACCAGAAAAAGACATGCTTCAAAGAAGTATCACCAACTGAATTTCAGGATCTTGTCAAAGCAAGCAATCTAGCTTGCAGGCTGGTCTTCTGACCTGTGTCCACCTCAAACCTTCGAAAACATTCTATCAACTTCTGCAGCCCTCCAGTCAGAACAATCATCAGCTGCTTAACAGGAGATTTCCCAGAAGATGACGTTCATGGTTAAAAAAAAAAATAAAAAAAAAGAATCTGCCCTGGGCAGACATCAACCTAACAACTACAGACCTATGGCAAACAGACCATTCCCTGGCAGACCTATAGAAACTACAGCTTTCGCCCAGATCCCACAATTCATTGTTATGAAATCCATACTTTGACTTCCAAACTGGATTCCGTCCAGGATGAGGCACTGGATCGGCCCTTTTCTCTATCTGAGATGACCTTAAAAATGGTAGACCATAAGAGAGTTGCTGGCTTTCTTGTCTTAGACGTTTCAGCGGCCTTTGACACAGTGGCTCAAGACACTAATACAAAGACTTGAAGCCAGAATAGAGGGTACAACTCTTGTTTGAATCACATTGTGCCTACACAATGGGACAACTATTGTATGCACTTCTCCTTTATCTTCTAAACCATACAGCATTACATCAGGAATCATTCAAGGCTCGGTCATCTCACCCATGCTTTTCAACATCTCTATGAAATCATTACCAGATCTGATCAACAGGTTGACTTTACCTGCTATAGCTATGCAGATGACATGCAGATACTTATGAAATTTGAACAAAGGATACTAGACCATCAAAATTATTCAACTGCCTCCAGGCTGTTGACCAAGGAATGACATTGAGCCACCTCAAATTAAATGCCATCAAAATACTCATCTGTGGCAACTGGAAAACATGACCCTCTTGGTGCCCGTCCTGATGTTCTAGGACCACAACCAAAAATATCCAAGAGGTAAGAAACTTTGAAATTACCATGGACGCTAAGCTGTCAATGAATGCACAATTAAACAAGGTAGCCAAATCAAGCTTTCTTACATTGAAAGTGCTGCAATGTATCTTCCCGCCCCTAGGATTCCCACAAGGTTCAAGCTACTATTTCACTTGTCCCATCTAAACTGGATCACATTAATGGGCTGTATCATAGATAACCTTTATCAACTATGAGTAAATCACAGTATTGAAAATGCTGCTGCTAGACTACTCCTATATGTAAAGCCACAAGCACACATCTACGCTGCCTTGAGGGCCTTACACTGGCTACCAGTTGCCTTCAAGCTGCTTTGTATCACACACAAAACAATACATGGCAAAGGACCACTCTTGATCCGGAAGGATACCAGCGTATACATTCAATAAAGGAACCTACACTCAAGAATGGCTTTTCACCTCAACATTCCAGCATGCACGAACAAAAATACATGTGTGTAAGCTAATCTGTGGAGCTCACTACTTGCACACACAAGTTCCACTGACAACCATCTTGGCTTCAGAAGATTTCTCAAGACCTGGCTGTTCCCCACATGCCAACTATACTCACCAAAGGTGTACTACTGCAGTATAGTTAGACATGACCAACTATGCTTCTTACTGAAAGTTGTTATACATGTAATTACACATTGAACTGTGATTCCTGTTATAAGCACATACATTCATATAATGAGAAAACAGGTATATTACCACGAGAGACGAGTATGACAGACAGTTTAATAATTGTTGCTTTTATGTACATATAGCTACATATAATAGAGTGTTCGATGGCATCTGTCGCTGTAGATACACATGGTCTGCATTAGCTCGCCATCTGGTGTTGGGTCGGAGTGTTACAAGTTGTTTTTCTTCGAAGAAGTGTTTTCGAGTCACTGGACCGAGTGGCTCCTCCTTCTGTGCTCATTGCGCATGGGCGTCGACTCCATCTTCGATTGTTTTCTTTCCGCCATCGGGTTCGGACGTGTTCCTGTCGCTCCGAGTTTCGGAACGGAAAGATAGCTGAAAACAGAAGATTTTCGACGGTATCGTTGCGATCCGGTTCGAGATAAACACATACGACAACGCATTGAACATCGAAGCGCTTCGGTGCCCTTCGGGGTAGATTTCGGCACACCGTCGGGGCCTAGTCGGCCCGACCGCGTGGAGAACAACGCCGATGGAACGGACCCCGTTTCGATTCTGCCCTGAATGCCACAACAAATATCCTTATACGGACCAACACGCGGTCTGTAACCTGTGCCTGTCACCCGAGCACAGCGAAGAATCCTGTGAGGCCTGTCGGGCGTTCCGGTCCTGAAAAACTCTGCGCGACCGTCGAGCGAGAAGACTGCAGATGGCGTCCACGCCAAAAGAGCATCGACAGTTCGAGACAGAAGAGGAACAGGAGGAATCCTTTTCCATCCAGGATTCAGACTCCGACGAACTCGACCATCCAAAAACAGTGAGTAAGACGTCGAGATCAGAAATTAAAAAAGGCAAAAAGGCCCAGGGGACGCCACTGCCAACTGGCCATGGCTCAACCCAAATTCACGGTGACCAACAATCGGCACCGAAAAAGGCCCATTCAGTGTCGAGATCGTCCGACTCCGGTCGAGACACCGGCACGCAGCCTCCTCGGGACCGAGAGAGTGCTAAAGAGAAGCATCGACGCCGAGACAGTGGCGCCGAAGATCATAGAGGCCAAGATTTTTCGGCACAAAAGAAGAGGAAGGTTACCTCGGAGCCGAAAAAACAAACAACAGGGTTTTCGGAGCCGAAAAAAGCACCAACAGACCCAGTTTCAGGCTCCTATACTGAAGAACTTTCTATGTCTTCACAAATGAAAAGACACAGATTCGAACAGGAACTGCAATCCACTGAAGTGGATCACACGCAGAAGCGTATCTTTATTCAGCAGGGGACAGGGAAGATCAGTACTCTTCCACCTGTCAAAAGAAAGAGAACACTTCAGTTTGTAGCACGAGAGGCTCCTCAGCAACAAACAGCAAACACGGTAACACCTCCTCCCTCGCCTCCACCTGTAACTCCGGCTTCACCAACTTACACCCCGTCACATTCGCCAGCTCACACCGCCATGAGCCACGACGACCAAGATCAAGACGCGTGGGACTTGTACGATGCACCAGTGTCTGATAACAGCCCAGACACATACCCAACTAGGCCATCACCACCTGAGGACAGCACAGCCTATTCACAAGTGGTGGCTAGAGCAGCTCAGTTCCATAATGTGGAACTACACTCTGAACAAGTAGAGGATGACTTTTTATTTAACACCCTCTCCTCCACCCACAGCTCCTACCAAAGCCTGCCTATGCTCCCAGGCATGCTTCGCCATGCAAAGGAGATCTTCAAAGAGCCAGTCAAAAGCAGGGCAGTAACGCCTAGAGTGGACAAAAAATATAAGGCGCCTCCTACGGACCCTGTATTCATCACCTCTCAGCTGCCACCAGATTCTGTGGTGGTAGGGGCTGCCAGAAAACGGGCAAATTCACACACTTCTGGGGATGCACCTCCCCCAGATAAAGAAAGCAGAAAGTTTGATGCAGCCGGGAAGAGGGTCGCTGTCCAGGCAGCAAACCAGTGGCGCATCGCAAACTCACAAGCGCTGCTAGCGCGATACGACAGAGCCCACTGGGATGAGATGCAGCATCTCATTGAACATCTCCCAAAAGATCTACAAAAAAGAGCAAAACAGGTTGTTGAAGAAGGTCAAAACATTTCCAACAATCAAATACGCTCCTCTATGGATGCAGCAGACACAGCCGCAAGGACCATTAATACGTTGGTTACCATCCGTAGGCACGCATGGCTCAGAACGTCTGGATTCAAGCCGGAAATTCAGCAGGCAGTACTTAACATGCCAGTAAACGAAAAAATGCTGTTCGGTCCGGAGGTCGACACAGCCATAGAAAAGCTCAAAAAGGACACTGACACTGCCAAGGCCATGGGCGCACTCTACTCCCCGCAGAGCAGAGGATCTTATACCACCTTCCGCAAAACACCTTTTAGAGGAGGGTTTCGGGGTCAGGCCACACAAGCCAGTACCTCACAGTCCGCACCGTCCACCTACCAGGGACAGTACAGGGGAGGCTTTCGGGGCCAGTATAAAGGAGGGCAATTCCCTAGGAATAGAGGAAGATTTCAAAGCCCCAAAACCACTACCAACAAGCAGTGACTCACACGTCACTCACCCCCCCCACACAACACCAGTGGGGGAAGGATAGGTCAATATTACGAAGCATGGGAGGAAATAACTACAGACACATGGGTCCTAGCAATTATCCAACATGGTTATTGCATAGAATTCCTGCAATTCCCTCCAGACATACCACCAAAATCACAAAATTTATCAAAACACCATTCACAGCTTCTAGAGATAGAAGTTCAAGCACTACTGCAAAAAAATGCAATAGAATTAGTACCAAGCACATAAACACAGGAGTTTATTCACTGTACTTCTTGATACCAAAAAAGGACAAAACACTGAGACCAATTCTGGACCTCAGAGTAGTAAACACATTCTTCAAATCAGACCACTTTCACATGGTCACACTACAAGAAGTGTTACCATTGCTCAAAAAACACAACTACATGACAACCCTAGACCTCAAAGACGCATATTTCCATATACCAATACATCAATCACACAGAAAATATCTAAGGTTTGTATTCAAAGGAATACATTACCAATTCAAAGTATTGCCTTTCGGTTTAACAACCGCTCCAAGGGTATTCACAAAATGCCTAGCAGTAGTCGCTGCACACATCAGAAGGCAGCAAATACATGTATTCCCGTATCTAGACGACTGGCTAATCAAAAGCAGTTCGCTCACACAATGCTCAAACCACACAAATCAAGTCATACAAACCCTCTACAAACTAGGGTTCACCGTCAACTTTGCAAAATCCAACATTCAGCCAAGCAAAGTACAGCAATATCTAGGAGCCATAATAGACACGACAAAAGGAGTAGCAACGCCAACTCCACAAAGAATTCACAATTTCAACAGTCATTCAACACATGTCTCCAAATCAAACAATACAAGCAAGAACAATACTACAGCTCCTAGGCATGATGTCCTCATGCATAGCCATTGTCCCAAACGCAAGACTGCACATGAGGCCCTTACAACAATGCCTAGCCTCACAGTGGTCTCAAGCACAGGGTCACCTTCTAGATCTGGTGTTAATAGACCGCCAAACTTACCTCTCGCTTCTATGGTGGAACAGTATAAATTTAAACAAAGGGCGGCCTTTCCAAGACCCAGTGCCACAGTACGTAATAACAGATGCTTCCATGACAGGGTGGGGAGCACATCTCAATCAACACACCATAAGAGGACAATGGAACATACATCAAACAAAACTGCATATAAATCATCTAGAATTATTAGCAGTTTTTCAAGCACTAAAAGCTTTCCAACCAATCATAACCCACAAATACATCCTTGTCAAAACAGACAACATGACAACGATGTATTATCTAAACAAACAAGGAGGAACACATTCAACGCAGTTAAGCTTATTGGCTCAAAACATATGGAAGTGGGCAATCCACCATCAAATTCGCCTCATAGCACAGTTTATTCCAGGGATCCAGAATCAACTGGCAGACAATCTCTCTCGAGATCACCAACAAGTCCACGAATGGGAAATCCACCCACAAATTCTGAACACCTACTTCACACTCTGGGGAACACCTCAGATAGACTTATTTGCAACAAAAGAGAACGCAAAATGCCAAAACTTCGCGTCCAGATACCCACACAAGCAATCCCAAGGCAATGCCCTATGGATGAACTGGTCAGGAATATTTGCTTACGCTTTTCCTCCTCTCCCTCTCCTCCCTTATCTAGTGAACAAATTGAGTCAAAACAAACTCAAACTCATTTTAATAGCACCAACGTGGGCAAGACAACCCTGGTACACAACACTGCTAGATCTTTCTGTAGTACCCCACATCAAACTGCCGAACAAACCAGATCTGTTAACGCAACACAACCAACAGATCAGACACCCAGATCCAGCATCGCTGAATCTAGCAATCTGGCTCCTGAAATCCTAGAATTCGGACACTTACAACTTAGCCAAGAGTGTATGGAGGTCATAAAGCAGGCCAGAAGGCCATCCACTAGACACTGCTACGCAAGTAAGTGGAAAAGATTTGTTTGTTACTGCCATCATAATCAGATACAACCACTAGACGCAACTCCAAAACATATAATAAATTACTTGCTCCATTTACAAAAAGCAAGGCTAGCCTTCTCTTCTATTAAAATACACCTTGCAGCAATATCTGCATACCTGCAGACTACCTATTCAACTTCCTTGTATAGGATACCAGTCATCAAAGCATTCATAGAAGGTCTTAAAAGAATTATACCACCAAGAACACCACCTGTTCCTTCATGGAACCTAAACGTGGTCCTAACAAGACTCATGGGCCCACCTTTCGAACCCATGCACTCTTGCGGAATACAATTCCTAACCTGGAAAGTTGCCTTTCTCATCGCCATTACATCTCTGAGAAGAGTAAGTGAAATTCAAGCGTTCACAACACAGGAACCTTTTATACAAATACATAAAAATAAGGTCGTCCTACGACCTAATCCAAAATTTTTACCAAAAGTTATTTCACCGTTCCATCTAAATCAAACGGTAGAACTACCTGTTTTTTTCCCACAGCCAGATTCTGTGGCTGAAAGAGCACTACATACATTAGATGTCAAAAGAGCATTAATGTACTACATTGACAGAAAAAAAGAACATCAGAAAGACTAAACAGCTATTTATTGCATTCCAAAAACCTCATGCAGGTAACCCAATATCAAAACAAGGTATAGCCAGATGGATTGTTAAATGCATCCAAATCTGCTACCTTAAAGCAAAAAGACAACTGCCCATTACTCCCAGGGCACATACAACCAGGAAAAAAGGTGCTTCAATAGCCTTTTTAGGAAACATCCCAATGCATGAAATATGTAAGGCAGCCACATGGTCTACGCCTCACACATTCACCAAACACTACTGTATAGATGTGCTATCCGCACAAAAAGCCGCAGTAGGTCAAGCTGTATTAAGAACTCTATTTCAGACAACTTCTACTCCTACAGGCTAATCCACCGCTTATGGGGAAATAACTGCTTACTAGTCTATGCAGACCATGTGTATCTACAGCGACAGATGCCATCGAACTGAAAATGTCACTTACCCAGTGTACATCTGTTCGTGGCATCAGTCGCTGAGATTCACATGGGCCCACCCACCTCCCCGGAAGCCTGTAGCAGTTCAGAAGTTACCTTCAATTTTGTACATTTGTATATATATTATTTAAACCTTTAATAGGTACATACTTACACATTTCATTGCGCGGGCACTATTACTATAGTACAACTCCTACCTCACCCTCTGCGGGGAAAACAATCGAAGATGGAGTCGACGCCCATGCGCAATGAGCACAGGAGGAGGAGCCACTCGGTCCAGTGACTCAAACACTTCTTCGAAGAAAAACAACTTGTAACACTCCGACCCAACACCAGATGGCGAGCTAATGCAGACCATGTGAATCTCAGCGACTGATGCCACGAACAGATGTACACTGGGTAAGTGACATTTTCATTATGCCTGCTACTAAAACTCAAATATCATGAAAAAATGTGCATGCATGTCCTCAAGAGACCTGTGCACATTGGGTCATTTTGAATATTACTGTTTCGGTGCACATATGGGTTTTTATACAGAGCACTCTTCGCCAGCCAGTTCAGCCTTACCAAATGTAATGTGTGTTTAAGTTAATTTCAGTTTTCGATTTAAAAAAAATAAATATAAAACGAAATCCTGTTTTCAGCCTTTCCCATCCCGCCTCTCTCAAACTCATCCTAGATTGTTCAACTATGACTGTGAACCCTCAAATATCCTTATCAAACTCACCCTTCCTTTTTTACCCTTGTCACCCAACTAATGGTGCACACCATTTCTACCTAAAAAAAAGGGAAAAAAAAGTTCAACTTCCCCTTTCAAATCCACTCCCATTATCCTATCCTTTCTTTAAACTCCACTAAACACACAGGAAATCAAGAGCACAAACCTAACACAACTAATGCACATAGTAAAGACAAATACTAGCCTCCTAACTATTACCCTGTTGTGCTCCGGTGTAGCGCGTTATTCACTGTAAAGTGCTTCAGTGCCTCGCCTGGGCTAGTAAGCACTATATAAATACAGTTTACAACTACATCTTGAGGTCTTTTTGGTGCCCAAATTTTGGAGTCCACCCGCTATTATAAAATGTACAAAGAACTGCTGACACTAAATACTTTTTAAAACTAGAATAAAATCTGTATGTATACTTATGCATGAGTCCTTTTCATCTGAGTCCGATGCTTATTGACTTGAGCCTCAAAAATTGAAAAGAGTAAGCTGGAAAATGGTGTTGGCAGTTAGTTTCTACTTAATCTTGAATCAAGTAAATGTTTGTACATTAAATATTATATACAGAGTCAAAACTACATTAAAAAGGAGAAAACACATTTACACCTAAGGTGTACACTAAAATATTGAAGCTGTACTTTTAGTTTTACATCATTATTACAGAAAGTCGATTTATAAAGCGCAAATGCAGAATATTCATAAGAACATTAAAAAGCAGAATTACTTAAAGTGCATCAGGAACAAAATTAATAGTTTTGTGCAAATCTGTGATCAATATATTTATCCTACTAGGGTAATTTTGTTTTCCCACTAACCATAACTAATTATAAAGAGCATCGTTAGCATCATTTACCAAAACAATACAGCTTAAATAATACAATACTATGCAAACAGAATATGCAGAAAAAGTTTGCAAAAGTAGATACTTGAATAAATTCAGTACACACTACTACCCAGTAGGAATATATATATGGAGATGTCATTTGTAATCACTTTGCTATAAAATTAGGTTTCACAGCTTGGGTAATAAAGCTCCCTTTTCGAGGCACGCAAGCTACCATCAGTGAGCAGGGTTTTATGCAGGGCCTCCTTCTTCCACCACTTCAGAACAGGTGAGGTAGTCCTGTACCTTGGCTTAAAGACAACCCTTTCGTTTGGAAGTAGGGGACCTAAGAAAATAAGATGCCTTGAATATGCTGATCTTCCAAGCATAGAAGTGAAGTCTCTTCCAAAGCTAGTCAGAATTGTGTGTTTCCAGCTCTTATGGTGTTCCCATGATTAAATTGTTCAGTGTGGTATCTCCGTGTCCTCATGTATTAGAAGAAAGATAGTCCCAGGTTAGATGGACAATGTTTTAGGATGTCTAGCTGTTGTGCATTGGTTAGCAGCACTTACCTTTCTCATGTTTACTTAATCATATACTTTCCAAGACCCTCCTGACAACCCCATACCAGTTATAATAAGAGAATTGATAAGTGAAGGTGCTCACATAGAGAGGGATTGTACTCCAGATGCACCATGCCCTTAATGCCTCACTATGCAACCTAAAGTTCCTCTAAAAATATTTGTGTAACGTGCATAATGCAAGAAATGTACATGTATTCTTCGAATTTATTTTTTAAACTTTTTTTGTGGTCCGTAATATACAACAGTCTGTTCATCAAGAAAACAGGCAGCAGCACATGTGCCTCTTATCTCAGCATAGTAGAAATTATTTATTACAGATAGTTTTGGATCAGTGGCAGAATAAGTTCAGGGCTCTCTGCCATGGTGGGCTTGACTGTGTGGAGCTACTATGGCGCTATGGGAAAGAAGTGGGTTCCAACAGTGACAACATTCCTTTGGTTATCTTGACCAAAATTCTCCATAGTCGGAGGTTCTGCTTAAAAGTACTCTTTATTAAGTAATAAGAAACAAAACATCGGTACGTGCTAGTGACATGAAGTTTATAACCCATTGCGGAGGCTGCCTTAATTGTGTGGTGGTACATAGATGGGCATTTTCATATAATAAATATACTGACAAACGTCCTGTATTAAAAAAAAAAAAAAAAAGCACCCTTCCCCTGAGCCTTTGGGACAAAGCAGCCCACAGTGATTTCTTAACGGGTCCCATGTTTTCTGGAATTTAAGGACAACCTCTTCCTTTGTAGATAAAGCATTTGATTTCCATGCACCAGTCTGTTTGTGCTCCTGCACTCCATTGTGGTAGTGTTGAGCAGCCCCGTAATTGTGCCACATTACGTCATGTTAAAACTAGTCCCAGATTTCAATCCGGTGTTGGTGTCAGGTGCTTTCATTGTCACCTCAGTCTCCCTTCTGTGTATAACTTTAGACTTCTGACCATTGCCAGAGACCACAGTATTCTCCCCCCAATATAGGTATAGAGCAGGGCAGTCCCACAGTATATGCATAAATGTTTTCCTCAGTCCACAGCCCCTGAGCCACACATCACTGTCAGCCCTATCATTGGTAGCCAACAGCACTCTGGTATAGTAGGTCCTATGTAGAATGTTAAGCTAAATGAGGTGGAACCCCTTCTTAATCTCCACCTCCCTAGGATCCACGAGCGCCTCAGTCCATTCCTCATCCGAAAGTTCAACAAAAGCTTGTTCCCTTAGACCCTTCAGTGCCTCCAAGGCATGCAGCAAATTATAAGCTTTCTGAAAATAAGAAAAATTGCCTTGCTTCGAAGGGGTTCATCCAGAATTCTTTCCTCTAATGGATTGGCCTCTGGTATCTGGACGCCCTCTGGGATCGCATTAGCTGAGTCATATCGGAGACGATAGTATCAAATCTTCCCCCACTGTTATCATTTATTTTTCACCAAGCACCCCACTCTTTCACAGCTATGCCTGTCCAGACATCTTCCAGGGTGCTGATCCCAATGAGGTCCCAGCACTGGAAGCTGGATAGACTTTGTGTCTCGGGCAGCTTCCAGGTATGCCACAGTGGGGTGTTGCTTGTTGTAAGGCCCCAAACCATCCCATTTGAATTTAAGCCCTGTCCCATGGCATAAGGGTTATCCTAATATATGTGGGCCAGTGTGCGCTGCTTTTTTTGCACATACAGGGCCTACAAATGTCGACCTAGTCCCATTATTGTCCTGTCCCATCTCACTGATGGTTCATGTAGATCAGTATTCACCCAGTCATTAACTACTACCAGTTGGGTGGCCCAGTAGTAAAGGGTAAGGTTTGGAAGAGTTATTCCATCCTCATATACCCACGTAGTGAGTTTGGGCAAAGCAATCCTCTGGGAGCTAGAACTCCAGGTGTGCTGCGTCAGTTCACGATCTGCACAAGACATATAGGATGTCATGACGTTTGATGTACTCTGTAGTACATAAAGGAATTTGGATAGGATGATCATTTTGTACAGGGCCTCTCTTCACAGCTAAGAGGTAGTGTTTGCCATCGTACAGCATCCCTTCTGAATTTTTTTTGTATACTTAAAAGGTTATCCTTGAGGATGCCTCATGGAGCAGGTAATGTGGAGTCCCAAGTGTCAAAAGCCATCAGAGATTGTTTTGTGAACCAGCTGCCCCTGTAATAAATTTCTCAACTGCCATTAAATTGCTCATGGTTACCATCTTAATTTCTTGGTTCATCTCCCAGTGGCTTAACTGAGCATAGTAAAACCCCAACTTCCTTATCAAGCTAAAAATGTATTACTTTTTACTAAAAGGTTGATAATCTGTCTCCAAATCACCACACCCTCTCTCCAAGAACCTCCATCAAACAAGTCTAGATTCATAATACATCGCCTGTCCCTCTTTCCACTTGAACTAGAAGATTAATCAAAGGACTCAGGTGACGATCGGCGTTGCAACACCCACAAATTATTAGAAACCCAAGCTTCGGAAGTACAAATAAAAAAGTTCTCACTTACCGGACTGCCTAACTCAAACTTAATAGTCAGTTTTTCCTTTCAAGTACCGAAACCCGGAACACGTAAACTGCACTCCATTGATAATTGCTAATGCAAAAACCTGAGGATGGATTGTGTGGAGCAGTAGTTTAACTTGACTTCACCAATGCAAGAACCAAAAGGAAAGTCTTGTAGACAAACAAATCATTGTTATCCTAGAGTTCACCATACTACATCAGCAATCACAGCCTTTTCGTTCAGCTCTAGAAAGAATAATCTCTGCAAGCAATGAAAATAACACAAGTGAATACTCTGTTTCCATGTCCTCACTGACAATTGGTAATCGGACACAGTAACATCAGAACAGTACACTCACCAGAATTATGGCAGCAAGCCTTGAAAGGAAAGAAAGACTTAGTGGAAACAATGAGAGCAACCTACAAAATCACAGAAGAAAGAATTTAAAATTACTACCACAGCATAACTTGGAGGCAGCGATTCAGAACTCAGCTGAGGTTGGGCACAGAGCACAGCCATTATTCGAGACGAATGACATTTATAAAAATGAGCCAATAAATTACAATTCCACTCGGCAATCTCCCGAAACCTGGCACCTAGAATCCACATTCAAGTCTGTCCTATGGTAAGCAGTCTGGAGACAGTAAGGCCCATAATAAGCAGACTCTCCAAACCATAAAACAAAATATTTCTGATGGAACTACTAACATGGTCATTCCAGTTGCAGCTGGGCGCAAAGCAGTAAAACCTGGTTGAGGGTCAGATCATTCAATTGATAGTCAAGTACCTTGCCATGCCATAAAGACCAGCAATATACAAACATGAAACTATGTGGAACTTGTATCATTTGATAGCTATACTATGCATGGAAATGTCAGAACTGAGGTTGGAAATTAGAGAACTCTGGCAAGCAAATATAGATGGGAGGTTTGATAATAAGTTCAACAATAAGATGCCAGTCACATTCTCCACCTACCGATGAGTCTCTTATACAAATAACACACAACTTGGGTATGCTCATAAATGGCAGAGAACTCCCTTGAGTAGTAGCCCCCCCCCTTTAAAAAAAAGTCAACTCATAGAGGCCCCACAGATAAAAAAGTACCTTCTGAAGGGTGAGTTCAGTCAGAGTGGCCAGCCAACAAGATCATCCTGTAATCTCCTGCTAATACAAGAAGTGAGCGATCAAAACATTGACCCCGATGTTGAAAACTGGGTAAAAGTCAAAAGGAAATTTGCAATCTGCAATTTAGCCTTAACCACCAAGAAAGAAGCAAGAAACGTCCTTAGAAACAAGGTATACAGATGGTTATCCAACACACTTGGTGACAACACTGTAAAAATTATTGATCTGCAGATCTTAACATACCAACAGTGCTCACAATAACAATAGCTTCATCAGAGTTGGCAGGAATCACAAATTAATAGAATACATTCATATGACCATGCCTTTAACAAATCTATTTTCATAAATTAATCACACTTGGTCTAAACTCATCTAAGGAAATGGCAACCAATACGCCCTGCTCCCAAAGGCACAGGCCTGTACTGTTGATAGAAATTTGTCTCACCCACAGCCAATAAAGGAAACATCCAGCATGCAATAATAATGAATGGATAACTATGAAGGTCGAGCCAAACAATAAATTAAGATCAGGCATTAACATCAACCATAACATAAGAATCAGTACAGCTGTAATAGAACTGTGGTCAATTGAAGGGAGAAGCCTTCTAAAGCCCAGGAGAATGCACTCCCTAGCACGGACACACTGAGCAAAACAAACTACAGATAAATAGAATGAATAGAAATAGCCCACTTTAACTAAGGAAATTCACCCAGCGGATGGGAGCCAAACGCTTCATTTATCTTCTGGAACATGGTTGGTATTCCTCAAAAAGCAGATGACATTGAATTCCTAAACTACTTAACATTCTATTATATATTTACTAAAGAAACATGGACTTCAAGTCATTCAAATTGTTCTATAGAATTGGAGAGAACAAGAAGTAACTCTGACTTACAGATATGATGCAGAGCTGATAAATGCATTGCATCTAAAGTATAGGACAAGATCCACAACAGTCTACAAACTTGCAACATTTGATTGCTGCACACCAGAGCTCTAAGGATTATGAACATATGTGTGCACTAGAAAACAATGGAGGGTTTCATACACTTTTTGAATTGCATTAAGAAAGCAGAGTCTAAACCATGTCAGTCAAAACTAATACATCTTGATATGGGGTGACTTCCTTTGTAAGATGAGAATGGTGATGAATCTTCAGCTGAGCTTAAATCGGCATGCGGAATTCTAACAGTGACACAAGTGCAAACACCTGATCAGCTTCTGTATAGATAAGGGCCTCGTTTCAGCTTCCATCTCCTACAATAATGCGAACATTACTGTGCAACCTATGCCTATAGAGCACAATCCTTAAATACATTTGGATTAGAACTACTGACGGGCGTAGATTTGAAATTCTGAGGATTCGATGGAAGTTTAAAAGTGATCACAATCTTGTAATTCTGGATAAAAAAACCGATCTACAGAGATCAGAACCCCAAAATTTGAATATCACATGGGACCTCGGAGGGCAATTGATGAGATGGAACCTTAACCTCTAATCCAATGTAATGGAGTGGAAAATGGAATCACCCACTGTTGACATCCAAAAGCTGAAACTAAAACTGGACCTTCCTGTAACATAAAACCTTTCTTGAATAATACACTAATGAAGTCACTAACCCTAATAGTATTGAAGACTTTCCTTCAGCAACTCATAAGCCGATACAAAACATCTCTAAAGATGGATGGTTAATGAAGAATGTGACAAAAAAAGACCGAACAACAAATAATAGTTTGAGGTGATTCTTAAGTACACATAATTAGGGAGCAAGAGTTTGCTACCGATCCCTATCCAGGAAGAAATGAAACAACTCCTTAAGCAGAAAATGGCCATAGTTTGAAAAAGCTTCACTGGAAAGACACGTATGCTTTTTGGTTAAAAATTGGAGAAGGACTGAGAGCAAGAGAAAACTATCAGGAATCAAATATCACAGAAGTGTGAGAAACACTTTCTGCTATCATTAATACCAAAACTACTTTGGCATTTTGGTAGTCAAAGTTGATGAAACAACCACACAAGTCTTCATGGAAGATAATTTTGAAGGAAGCAACAAACTTCCTACAAAGGTGAAAGCCCCCAGGTCCAATATGATACCACCAAGAAGTGTTTGTTTCTGATCTAGATTGGTGGGTAGAAATGCTCTTTTTTTATTTTTTTTTATTTTTACGTAATCTCCCAAAATTGCTGCCCGAACATTTGGTAAAACAGCATTATTATACTACTATACAAGAAAGGGCAATGCTACCCAAAGTTCTATAGGCCAAGCAGCCCAATAGATAAGGACTACTTTTTTTTCAAAAATACTTGTCCTGAGACAAATGGGGCATGAATGGAAACATCTTTTCCCCCAGCCAATGAGACTTCAAAGAATATATATTTCTGCACGTAATCCATACATTTTGCACAACCATAAAAATGCCCCATTTTGTGGTATTTTAGATTTCCAATCTGCTTTTCACTTCGTCCAAAGACACCGCCTCAGGGGAAAATAGTGTCAATCTTGCATATCAGTTGAGGCCTTTTGTCCCTGATTCAACTGCTGTATAATGGAACAACCTTTCAGGTGAGATTCATTCAAAAGGGGAACACCAGCAAAAAAATATGCATCAGTAACTGGAGCAAGCATGGCTACCTTTTGGCATGCCTCATGTCCTCCCTGTATATCAGCTTTCTGTATCTGAAATGTCAGCCACCATTGACTTCCAGATCATAAACAGTTTTAAGATCCTGGCTTTCCTCTATGCTGATGGTTCAGACTTGATATCCAGGACTCATAAAGGCTTACATGCTCAATTTACAGCCATAGAGATAATACAACGCAAATAACTTAGAAATCAACAGAGGAAAAAGAAAAATCATGACTTACGACAAGTGTAATGCGTTGCTTTTTCATAAATGATACAAATTGGAAGAAGTTGACTACTTTAGATTGGAATGGAATACCTATATTTAAGCTTCAATAAAGAAATCTAACGCTGCAGCAAATGCCATCTTGCGGTTGGTGTCTGACCGTGGTCATTGTCTCTGAATATATCGGTCAGGTTTTTCAACCAAACATTGGAAGCCCAATCTCATGGAACTGAGCTATGGGTCCTGGACAAGACAACAAGCAGAGTATTCTGTTTCGAGAGATTCTGAATATCAGTGCTCAGTTTATCACCAGGATTCCCCACAATCGCTCTAAAATTAGATGTTATCTTTCTTTCAACTAACTGAAGTTGCCAGATGGCGGCAAGAATATAGGGGTTGAAGACATTTAGAGAATGAGGCGATATTTTGGTTGTTTGGGCCTGTAAAAAACACTTCTTTCAATATCAAATCTTATGTAATGGGAAAAAGAAGCCAATATATTTGGGTTAAGCCCTGCACCATTCAACCTCAAATTACTGACAAAAAAAGAAAGTTATGTTATCAGCAAATTTTCTCAAGCCTAATGATGAAACTGAAATTTGAGCACTCAACAATACTTCATCCTATTACCAAACCACAAAGAGAAGACTTCTAGTGTTAGCAAGAGATGCTTGCAGTTAAATTACATCATGAAAAGAAGAAATCCTGCAGTTTTGGATAAATGCTTGTGTGGAGCAAGAGTTCATGAAATGTTTCATGTTGAACTGCAATTTGTACAACAGGCGGGTCAGAAACAATTGCCAAGATCCTGTTTAGAGAACAGCTTGAACTCCCAGATGAACCAATCTTTATCCTCATAAAGGGCCTCTCAAGACACATGACAAAACAAACTGGACTGTACTTGAGGAAACGCTGTATCTTCAGGTGAAAATGTTTGAAAAATTGAAATCCAAGCAATGAACTAGATTGTTTTCCCATGAAAAGGCTTTTCTGAAGACGTAACCTAACAGACATTTCAGCCCACCTCAGTAGCTTTATAGGCTAAAGTGAAAACCAGGCGAACTACATCATGAGCCAAGTTTTCAAATAGGAACTTAATCTGATGTCTTTTAGCAGCTAAGCTGCATCATTTCTTTCAACTTTATTTACTAAAGCTTGTGTGAAACACAACTATGTGCTTTTGGCAAACAATGCAAAGCAAAGTACCAAATACAATTTAAACTTTCCTCCACTTTTCAAACTGATCCTCGTTTGGTGCTGGTTTTAGACTGTTTAAAATCTAAGGCTGTTCTAGAGATGGGGGAAGTAACTGTTTGCAAATAGTGTCCCAGTTCATGAAATTCATGTTTGGGGAACTTAAGTTTACATTGGTTTGGGTGGGGAGTAAATCCAGCCATCATCCTATTTCCATCAGCATATGGCATCACAAAACATATGTAACAAATGCAAATACCGAGAGTAGAGATAGGCAATCTGTATCTTTCCAGGGTTAAAAAGGCTGACATGGTGCGCTAGTGTAACTTCGAGTAACCCAGAACTAGGAGAGAATCCTGATCACTCTTCTGGGCAGACTGAATGCAGCAGTTGTTGTAGCCAGAGGAAGAGACTATTGTGGTGGCTGTGAGTTCTGGGAAGCCTGCATGAGCAGCTGAGTCAGGTAACTGTTTAGAAGAGGGCTGCCACGGAAGCTCTGAGAACTGAGCTAAGCACGGAGAGATGTGTGGTGGTGGAAAACTGTGCTGGTGCAGGAATGCTCAGGAGTCCCCTGGCATCTATTCATGCAGTGTAGTGGGGCAAGATGGTGGTAACGGGTGTGGCTCGGAAGGAAGTCAAGTGACACCTACCACAACAAGGAGAGGAGACCGATTAAACAAGTATGTGAGCTATTAAATTACAGCTTACCGCAAAGGAAGCTCTCATAACATTGCTAAAGCCTGGCAAATAACTAGAGCTATCCTTGTCATAGGGACACCTATTGCCTATCAATTTTGGAAAGAAATATTTGTCATATTAATACCAGTATTTAGCCCCTGATGCCACATGAGGCACTACCCGAGTTCATACCCTACTAGTCCACGCTCCTTAATTTTAGAATATTTATAGCAACTCTTCAGCATACTGATCTCAGTTTACTCACTGCAACAATCCTGGTTGATTCCAAAAGTGGTCAATGACGGTGGAAATCCTTAGTAGAAGAGTTGGTGGCGGCTTCTTCATGAGTCTGTACACTTCAGTTTGTGTGCATTTGGGTCGGGGACCTACAGTTATGGCCAATAAGATTTGATCTACTTCCAGTACATGTGAGTAAAGGTGGCTTATTGGGCCCAGATGTTGAGACTTCGTACCTTGCAGCACAGTACAATACATAACCGTATTCTTTGCTGACACTTGATGATAGAAGATTTGCAAGCACTGATAACACCTCTTAGCATGGGACCAGATAAAAGGAACACTGAGGCTCCCACAGTAAGCTCCACATGCATGACATGGTATAGCCTACGTTGATTGGTGAAACTGCAGTAGCTATTTTCACTACTGATTTGTACTACTTGATGATCTACTAATTTCTCAAACTGTTGAAGCTGACCCTAAAAATATACTGTGCATGTTTCATATCACCACAATGAGTGACTTTCCCCAAAGGTAGAAGTCTTCAAAATGAGAGGAGGAAATTCTCCATTAGGGCTACTCTACTATTTCAGACCCTTACAAGTAGTCAAACCTGCATGGCAGACTTTCCCATAGGCATTGAATGAGCACAAAGTACTAAACAAAATTATAGAAGTGAAGAACAGGAGCCTTATATCATCTGAGGCAATGGAAGATGGAAAGATGTCACTGGTAACAGACACTACTAGCTAGGAGTGCGGTTAGATTCAACCCATGGGGGATAAATACTGGGAACTATCTGCTGCACACAGGTTTGACGACATTAGCCCCCACCCCCTAGTCCACCCCCCTTTCACATTCTGACAATGTCCTTGAAGCGATTTGCAAGAACTTGTGTACATTTTGCATCTGCTTTCAAGAGGCCCTGAATCCGAAGCTCTGTTCCCTTTTATGTTGGTATTTGACCTTTTCAAATTGAGATCCTATGTCCAAGGATATCATGTCCCCTCCTAAGACTACAGGGTTCAAACCATGCCGTAACTGTCAAACGGATGTTGGTGATTGACTCTCATGCAGTGTCTGTGCTTGTTGCACAACTCCAGTTTGTGATGATTGTGCCGTCCTGCATGTGAAGGTGATCAGGAAGGTGAAGCCAAGATGTAAGTCATCAAATATCGAAAGGTCACAGACCTTGCAAAGGTCTTCCTGTAAGTTGAGGGCACGTACTGTTGTGAATTCATTTTAGTTCCCCACTGCACACAGGGAACCGCTTAGCCATCGGCTTCCAGGCCGGTTGCTCTTTTTACCTACTAACCTTTCACCTACTAAGCATGCTCAGTTTTATTCCATCTATTTTATTATTTATTTTAGCACTTTGTAGCTGCCTACATTTTGTAAGAAACGTTTTGCTTTTGCATATCAGTGCCATTCTGAGAAGGCGTCATTATCAGTGATTTATGTAGGTATTGTCATCATGTCCCTTTCTCACTTACATTTGACAGGAACTTGTTGGGGATTGTTTATATAATTGCCGACACAAGACTGCCACATTATCAGTTGTTTGGGAACATACCTATTTCAGGGATCCTACATGATCACTACAAATATACCTCACAAGGACAAGGTCATTAGAGGGGTTCCTTCCAGATGCACTCTACTCTGCACATCACCTTGCTATGTAACTCAGCCTTTGTGTTTTGACATAGTCTGATCTAAAGATCTCATTCCAACATAACAAGAGTTGGGGGGGTGCTTCTTTTGGACATGATACTGGCAGATTAGGTTTTATTACACCTAGCTCTCATTAGGGTAGAAATTCGTTCTTTTTAGGAATTGCATATCTTATGTTTATTGCAATATGGTGGGGGATTTCATATTCACAACTCATCTTCACAATTCTGCTTTTATCGCTCATTATCCTACTCATTGCAATTCATGCATTTTACCTTAGATAGCAGTCTTTTCAATAAACATATATTGAAAAACTCTCCTACATTTCCTTAATTGCCTATGTGTGTATGCGATTAGGTACTAGCAAGAGAAAAGGGTAACTTCCATTCTATTGCACTCCACCACGACTTTCCTGAGAGGTCTCATCTAGAGTCTAAGGCTGCCTGAAATCACCTTTAATGCTTGTGAGTCAGGAGTGTTGGGCAGACAGTTGTGACTTGTTCAAGGAGTGACTAAGTCACCTAGAAACAAAAGTGCTGTCAGTCCTAAACCAGCAGTTTCACAAAGAATCGAGAGTCCAGCTACGACAGGACTCGTTCCTTCTCTCAAGGCTGGCCCTGTGATGGGTTTTCTTTGAGGTTGAAGTCCACTGGTAAGTCAAAGTTCAAATCGAAGGTGAAGCAGACTCCAACCCCTTACAGCCACTCTACCTAAAGAGATGTTGTGAGGGAGTCAGCATCCCACTCTGTTTTGCTTTTGATCTCCGATTGAGGAGTTTTTCCTGCAGTAGATTCTATGCACAGAGTTCCTCATGACAGTGACTCTAGAGCAAGTCAAGATATTTTAGGCCATTCTGCTTATTTTTGACACTTTTCTAGTTGTGTCTGTTGGACCAGTACTCAGTGCCGTCTGAGTCTTGGATTCCCTGGAACCGCATTGCCTACTTCCATCTGGTTTCAAGACCTGTGTTGGAATGTGTTTCTTTAATGTTGGCCCCAAGGTTGCCGGTATCTTAGGGAGTCAGATGTGGGCTGCAATTTCTGACTATAAGCTGAATCCATTTCCACCCTGCCTGAGGTCACGCTTAGGCTCCACTCCAGCTCACTCAGTTCCTGTTCAACCTGATTTGTACAACATTCCGCCACTAATGCAGGTCCTTCATCAGAGGCTCACTCAACTAGTGTTTTGGTTTAGTCTTTACCACCACTCGGAGGATCCACTATTTGGCAAGAAATATAATACTTTCCTAGAACTCGAGGAAGACTGGCCTCTGCAGGTTCTTTCATCCATTTGACCCCTACCAGACACATCCCTCATCACGTCCTCCAGAGTTGGCGTATAGGCAACCCTACGCCTCCCTCCCCTGCTGCAGTTATCCTAGTCCTTTTGTGTGGGATGGATCACGCAGCCATCTTGCAGGTCGTCTTGTGGCATCAGCGTCCAAGCCACTTAAGTTTGCTCTTGGAGAAGCACAAACACCATGTGGGAGACAGGATCTGACATTTTCTCCAAGGTTGGTAATCTATCACATCTGACAAACGGGTCCTCCAGAACTACTATACCCTTGTGTTTCTGACTCGTGGCTGTTTCCTCCCAAATCAGAGCGGCTTTCAGAGAAGCACTTATCTCTAGTACTAAAAGAGGTGGAAGCTGTACTGTCCAAAGGGGCCTTTGAGAGGGTTCCAAACACTGAAATAGGAATGGGTTCTTAACCCCACTATTTTCTTGAGCCGAGGAAGGATGGAAGAGTTAGTCATATTTTCAGATTTTTATACTCTGTCAGGGCTCAAAAAATGTTCTCGAGCATTTGCTATGGCGAGCCATATTTGATCAGATTGAGCTATTTTAGGACTTACTCGCCCCTTCTGGCGAGTTGACACTGGACAGGTGCTCTGTTCAGTCACAAAGTAGAGGAGCAATAAAAGACTCTGTTAAAGCTTTTTCTTGTATGTCACATTTGCTCTGTGTTCACAGATGGCAGTCAAAAGTCAGTTTGTCTTACAATTTTCCTTCTGACTTGAGGGTTCCAGGACTTTGCAGTGTGACTGTGACCTGCTGTTTAGAGTGTACAAAAAAGGATATAGGGTGTCAGGTTTTTCCTAACACACATTTATGACTAAATCAACTGTACAAACATTTCAAAATATATTTCAGAAGTTGTGAAAGTAAATTGTTTGTATTTCTATGTGATAAATTATTTTAATAGGATGAAAACAAATCAGAATTTTTTTACGTGTTGATGTGCAAAGGATATGTTTTTTGAAACCCAATTATCACTGATTGTTAATACACTATATAATTATCAGTACAGCTGCAAGTTAGTGGAAACTTTCTGGACATTTCTTGAAAATGTAGTGTGTGTAGATGACAGTATGCTACCACATCATGGTTCAGTAATATATTTATTAAGTTAGTATTTAAACAAACTGAGAAACACACCCGCTCTAATGGCAATGGTGTTAGTAAACTAAAAGCAAGTCATGGGTCATGTGTCCCCTATATGTGGGCTAGATTCTTGTGATACATTCAGCAAACTTTCGTCTACTTAGTTTTTTGTGGTGCAGAAATACTGAACACTCATATTTGAAGGTGCAATCATATGTGAGAATGAAGAAAAAGTCGACTTTGTAAACTATTTGAATAGGATCACACAATTTGAGACACAGTTATTCCTGGCTGTTGAAGGAGATCTCATGTTTGCTCTTTTTGAGCAGATGCACAGCTGCTTGCTGCATCTTCTGAGGCCAAAGACTCTATTCCTTGTTGGGATCGTTTCAGCTTGTTGCATGAGTGGGCTCAAGGCTCTCTTTGCACTTACCCTACTCACGAGGGAGGAAGTGCAGTCTCCAGAGAGGTATTTACAATTTTAGATCTACTTTTGACTCAATGTCAAAAACTGCGTATCCCACTGAATGTAATTTCAAAGATTATTATGTTTGGTGCTGACGTCCTTGGTTGAGACATGAAGCTAAGACAGACTTGATTTAATCTCTCAGATCAGGCTTAAAGGTGTGTAGAACAGCAACAGCTAGTTATAGCCATTGCTGTGATGGAGAGGGCTCCAGCCATCTGGTTCGAGAGGTCCCTGCCTTCATTAAAAGGTTGGTTGCAGGGGGAAAAGAAATCCAGTACTGTCTGCTTCTTAGTGTTGAGAATCCTGGTTCTAGAGCTCCTAGGTGAAGGATTTGGGATCCTAACCCACAGATGCAACAGCTTAGTTCAGTGCACCATCACTGACTGAGGAAGTCTGTTTTAACTGCAGCCCTACTCAACCCACTGAGCTTTCCTGCAAGCGTGGTGTTTGCTGGGTTACCAACAGTCCCGTAAGGGGTACAGGGACACAGTGGTAATCCAAACAATCTTTCATTAATTAGTTAAACACACAAGGGACACTAGAAATGCCACAGGCAATATTGTTGTTTATTGATAAATAGTTGTTATAAAATCCCTGTGAATCTAGTGCTCACAGATGTGTATGGTAACAGTCCAGAAGATGAAAATTAGAAGCAGTCTAGTATTTCGTAAACAGTGAAAATAGGGGGAAAATGGTAACACTGTCACAGTTTGTATCCTTAACACCCTGTGCTATCTCTAGGCTCTGTTAGTTCCTAGCAAAATCAAAAAATATACCTATTTCACACGTTTGAGGTTGTTCATATACTTGGGGCAACAAGATTTGTTTGTCTGGAATAGCTTTCTAGCTATTTCAAGGGCAAAGACATCGTGTTTGTTTTGTGACAAACATTGCCCTAGCGCAATTTAGTGCTGCCTGAGCCCTAGAGTTTCACTGTAAACAGCCTCTGTTAAGGTTAAATCTGGTGTCATGCCGTTTGTATTTGTGCCATGAGTGAAGTTTGTGTTGCACATGGGTCAATTACTGGGGTTTACATAGAATATTGATCACTGATTCTTATGTTTTCAGAAACAAAGAGAGATTTTAAGATACTAGACTTAACACAACTAAACTAGTTGGATGCAAAATATGTCGCCTATGTAAAAAGTCCCATAGCATTTGCGTCTTCTTTAGCTCATGTTTCCTTTAAGTGTCAACTTCTAAAACTTTGAAATGTAGCTGTTGATAGGATGTACTAGACTTGTGACGCCTGAGAGTTTATCAATTCGGGATAGCAGGTGTTTGGAGATTAATACCGCATTAATAAATTCTGCAAAAAAGCTGATCCTGAACTAAAGTGCACACAGGCTAAAATGAAAACTGTAGCTACAATAGAACCTCTTCTGCATGTGCTTAAGATCTTTAATCCTTAAACTTAAATGAATATAAAGCCTAAAAGTAAGCAATTTAAATAACTAAATTATAATTATGAAAGAGGAACGAACGGTCATAGTGTTAGATATGCTTGGAATAACTTTCAAACTAAACAATCACTGAATGTATTTTTGCGCAAACTTGATTATCATAACTTCATGACACATTTACAGTACAATGGATATGCTAGAAACGTGCTTTGACAGTCACAGTTCGTCACTCCTTGCTAGTCAATAACACATTTTGATACTTAAGTTAAAGGGGTTTCTGCATTGGAAAACAAGTGATAATGAAATTAGAAGGCATGGGGATTGGCACTGTAGTCCTGAGGCAAGGAATCCCGGTGAAGGCCTACATCCACTGTTCTACTTGTGAATCATAGGGTAAGGATATGTGACTCTCTACCTGAACAACAAAGATATCAGGTCGTGCCCCTCCTTCAAGGGTCTCACCAAGCAGACCCATCTATCCCTCCTTCCAGTGGTCCTGCCCTAAGGGCAACAGTGGTCAACAAATGTCAGTATAGTCACCATTTCACGTTGTCATCAGCTACCTGGACAGAATGTTACTCTAACCCACTCACGCCCACAAATCCAACCAACACCCCCTTCCCTGCCTGCAAGCACAACAGTACCCGGTTGGCCAGGTTGAGGGATCTTATTATGCCACTATCTGCTCTCAACCAAGGCAGGAGAAGCAGTTAACACCACTCTCCTCCCTGACATTGTGCATCAGGCCATGCCCACTCTTGTAGAAGTTTGATTGCTCCTTCAGAGCTCCTCAACCTTAATTGTTACATGAAGGTCCAGTCATTCTTCAGCTGCAGGATCACTTTGCAGACCCCTTTAGAGGAGCACCGTCTTCCAGTCTCTGCCACCATCTTGAATCCCAGGATGCAGTAGAGCCACAGAGCATTTAGGCGAAGGGCATGGGGAAGCACTGCAGGCCCTGTGTCAGTTCTGGAGTTCCCAAAATCTGCCTTCTGCCAAGCGTTTTCCCTAAACAAATAAAAGTGAAAGGTCAGACCTGGCTTAGCAGCAAGGGAGCTACTGAAATGAGCATTCTCTCACTTCAGTGCCTTGGCAACACCCATTAATTGATATTTTAATTGTTACCCTTGCTAAATTACTTGTAATGTTTCTAGCCTAATGCTTTAAGTGCCTGCTACTCCTTAGTGTAAAATGAACAGGAATGTGGAAACAATTGGAAACGCAAGGGTGCCTAGATTACAATGCATCAGCACGTCATCTTCAGTAAACTCTAAATGTCAAGGTCTCTTAAGGCAAGCGGGCTCATAATTCTGTTTTCCTGAGGCAAAGCCAAAATACTCCTCTGACCTGACCCACATTAAAATGCACAAGAGAATGTCTTCAAGCAGTCCCTGAAATGGGATGTTCCAAAGCCCCTCTTTGTGTTTGGTAATGATAGCATGAGTGTCTGGCAAATAAATGTCTGTAGCCAGACCTAAAATATTAGCCCTCCCCAAATCCAATAAAGCTTAAAACATGTTTGCATAGTGGGTCTACTCACCCCATTACATTCAAAAGGCTGTCCTCCTTTCATTGCAATCAACTAGCTGCTTACTAACATTTGTAATATTTGATCATAATTTGTATTAATGTTTTCATTTTTGAACTCTTATGCTAAATTTTAGTTTGTGAATAGCTTTTCACACCTAGTATGTGTTGTGCAAGCAGTTTTTCTGCTACCTTAACTGCATCGCAAAGATGCTTCTATTAGAAGCAGCTTTACTATTCATGCTGGTCTCAAAGTAGCAAGGAAAAGCAATTAAAACGTAATTTTCATTGCTACACCTAGACCATGTAGCGTCCTTTTACCAAACTCTAAATGCCATAAATATGCTGCATTTAGAAATTCACCCCACCCTCAGGTTCTCTGAATTGCATAGGCTTTTATAGCTGAAGGAGAGGACTTCAGAACACTTTAGATCACCACCAGAACTTTTCAGGGGTTAGAACAGATTTAATCGGGAGCAAACTTGTCACTGCCTGACCAGTGATCCCCTCTTTCACCACAAACTGTCCATTGTTAGAAGGCCCCTAGGTGCCGACACCTTCTTCTGCAATTGGCTTCCCATAAACATTTGTGTTATGAGATCACTTAGCTGTTGTGCAAGTTTAAAATCAGTCCTGCTTTTCTGATAGCCCTCAGTCATTTCAAGACCCTGTCCCATTTCCTGCTTCTTCTATTCATTACTTTGCAGGGTAAGGTGCAACATGGTAATAACTGTGTGGTTGATGGATGTTAAAAGTTTTTTGTTTTTTTTAAACCCCAAAAAACACGGTACTTATTTGTGTTTGTGCACCGGGGTTCTGCTGATATTTTATGACAATCCATATTTCATATCTATTTCGAAAACATTTGTTGCATCCTTAAACATTAATGTTTCGGTTTTATTTCCCCAGACCTCCAACCATGCTCAGTTGTCCGTAGGAAATACACTGGAAAATGTCCTTTTACAAAGTAAGTGCTACTGTTTCCCTAAATAAACCTTGCCTACACAGTTATGAGGTCTGACAGTAAAGACCACAACTTACCAATGATATTGAAAATAATCGCATACTCCACACCATTTCAGAGGTTATTATTGACCCTTTTATTGTCATTTGGGAGCGGGGGTTGCATCTTGTGTTGGTGCTTAAATTGGATGGTGATGCACATGTGAGCTGAGGCTAATTTCTACAGTTAATTATATTCCTTGTTTACAGATGTTTTACTACCCCAGTTCTCGACTTTGAAGACATTTATCCACCATGTACAGTGGTATATCATGCATGTGCCATGTGATGCAAGCCTTTACTCCAGTGACATCCCTAGCCCCACTCCCCCCAAATCCACCTTGCCATTTCGAGTCACATTTAGACTAATACCACTGGTCTGAGCATTGATACATTTTTAAAAGGACCAGAGTTTTCTCATTGGACTTTCCTTCTTCAGTTGAATCTGGCACAACGCAGAGCTGCTATTTACAAGTGCAAATTACATTTCTTCTCTGATAGAGACTTCTAGTTGCAGATCCCTTACCTTAGACCTTTCCCCCAGGTGACAGACTGGATCCTGAGATTTTTCTTCAAGCAATACCCTTGCACGTCAGTAGATGGTGTTGGTCGACTCCGTAGGCGTCTTGGTCTCTGTGATGACGTCGGGAGTAGTACATAGACGCCGCCCTAACGTAGTGATGTCAGTTCTTTTCTTTCCGCGCCACGTGCTGATCCAGAGAGAGCTACCCTGGCTATTTTTTTGGCCAAATTCGACTGTTTTGTGGAAGTTTTTGTGTATGACTTTGGTGCGTCAAGATGACCCCGAAGACCAGGTTCAAGCTTTGTGAGGACTGCCATCTGATGATGTCGGTGATGGATCCTCATCGCGTTTGTCTGTGGTGCCTCGAGCATGACTGTAAGGAAATGCCTCCTTGGCATGGTTACCCCCTGACTTTTTACCTTTGCTGATGCTAAGTTTTGATTGAAAGTGTGCTGGGATTCTGCTAACCAGGCCCCAGCACCAGAGTTCTTTCCCTGAACTTTACCTTTGCTTCCACAATTGGCACAGCCCTGGTACCCCTGGCACCAAGGGCCCTGATGCCAGGGAAGATCTCCAAGGGCTGAGGCATGTCTTATGCCACCCTGGGGACCCCTCACTCAGCCCATGCACACTGCCTCACAGCTTGTGTGTGCTGGTGGGGAGAAAATGACTAAGTCGACATGGCATTCCCCTCAGAGTGCCATGCCAACCTCACACTGCCTGTGGCATAGGTAAGTCACCCCTCTGGCAGGCCTTACAGCCCAAAGGCAGGGTGCACTATACCACAGCTGAGGTCGTATGTGCATGAGCACTATGCCCCTACAGTGCATAAGCAAAACCTTAGACATTGTAAGTGCAGGGTAGCCGTAAGAGTATATGGTCTGGGAGTTTGTCAAACACGAACTCCACAGTTCCATAATGGCTACACTGAAAACTGGGAAGTTTGGTATCAAACTTTTCAGCACAATAAATGCACACTGATGCCAGTGTGGAATTGATAGTAAAATGCACCCAGAGGGCATATTTGAGATGCCCCCTGAATACCAATCTGACTTCCAGTGTGGGGCTGACCAGTTTCTGCCAGCCGGCCACAACCAGACGAGTTTCTGGCCACATGGGGAGAGTGCCTTTGTCACTCTGTGGCCAGGAACAAAGCCTGTACCGGGTGGAGGTGCTTCACACCTCCCCCTGCAGGAACTGTAACACCTGGTGGTGAGCCTCAAAGGCTCACCCCTTTTGTTACAGCGCCACAGGGCATCCCAGCTAGTGGAAATGCCCGCCCCTCCGGCCACTGCCCCCACTTTTGGCGGCAATGCTGGAGGAGATGATTAGAAAAGCCAGGAGGAGTCACCCACCAGTCAGGAGTGCCCTGAGCTGAGGTGACCCCTGCCTTTAGAAATCCTCCATCTTAGTTTTGGAGGATCCCCCAATAGGATAAGGGATGTGCCCTCCTCCCCATAGGGAGGAGGCACAAAGAGGGTGTATCCACCCTCCAGGACAGTAGCCATTGGCTACTGCCCTCCCAGACCTAAACACACCCCTAAATTTTAGTATTTAGGAGCCCCCAAGAACCGAGGAAATCAGATTCCTGTAACCTGAACTACAAAGAAGGACTGCTGACCTACAAGCCTGTAGAAACGACAGATGACAACTGCTTTGGCCCCAGCCGTACCGGCCTGTCTCCTGAGTCGAAAACCTGCAACCAGCGATGCATCCAACAGGGACCAGCGACCTCTGAAGGCTCAGAGGACTGCCCTGACCCCCAGGACCAATAAACTGTGAGCAGCAGCTCTGCTCAACAACCTGCAACAAACTTGCAACTTTTCTTCAATTTTAAAGACCTCACTCTTCCCGCCAGAAGCGTGAGACTTCACACACAGCACCCGACACCCCGGCTCAAGATCCAGAGAACCAGCACCACAGGGAGGACTCCCTAGCGACTGCTACCCCGTGAGTAGCCTGAGACGACCCCCCTGGACCCCCACGGCAACGCCTGCAGAGAGAATCCAGAGGCTCCCCCTGACCGCGACTGCATGTATGTAACAAGGAACCTGACGCCTGGACCAAGCACTGCACCTGTAGCTCCCAGGACCTGAAGGAACCGAACCTTAGTGCAGGAGTGACCCCCAGGTGACCCTCTGCCAGCCCAGGTGGTGGCTGTCCAGAGAAGCCCCACCTGTACCTGCCTGCACCGCTAGAGTGACCCCCGGGTCCCTCCATTGAAACCTATAAAAAAAAACGATGCCTGCTTTGCACACTGCACCTGGCTGCCCCTGTGCCGCTGAGGGTGTGTTTTTGTGTGCCTGCTTGTGTCCGTGTTCCACCCCCCGCTCCCCCTCCCTCCCCCTCCCCCCTGTGCTCTACAAAACCCCTCTGGTCTGCCCCCTGAGGCCGCGGGTACTTACCTGCTGGCAAACTGGAACCAGAGCACCCCTGTTCTCCATTGGCGCCTATGTGTTTTGGGCACCACTTTGACCTCTGCACCTGACCGGCCCTGAGCTGCTGGTGTGGTAACTTTGGGGTTGCCTTGAACCCCCAACGGTGGGCTGCCTATGCCCAGAAGTGTTTTACTTACCTCACAATCTAACCATTACTTACCTCCCCAGGAACTGTTGATTTTTGCACTGTGTCCACTTTTAAAATCGCTTTTTGCCATTTCAACAAAAACTGTATGTTATTGCTCTAATTCAAAGTTCCTAACTTACCTGTGTGTGGAGTACCTTGCATTTTATGTATTTACTTCAAATCTTTAAACTTGTGGTTCTAAAAATAAAGAAAATATATTTTTCTATATAAAAACCTATTGGCCTGGAGTTAAGACATCGAGTGTGTGTTCCTTGTTTATTGCCTGTGTGTGTACAACAAATGCTCAACACTACCCTTTGATAAGGCTACTGCTCGATCACACTACCACAAAATAGAGCATTAGAATTATCTAATTTTGCCACTATCTTACCTCTAAGGGGAACCCTTGGACTCTGTGCACACTATCTCTTACTTTGAGATTGTGTATACAGAGCCAACTTCCTACCTCGACCCGAAGTCGTTCTCCGAGTGTCCGGCCATGCACCTGAAAGCTGTGAGGGAACGGTCCCTAAAGCTAATGGCAGCCCGGCACTCGACTCCGCGTAGGTCCCGGTCTCGCTCCAGAGGGAGGCCTTGAAATCGGTCGCAGAGTCATCACCACTCGTTGTATTCAAAATCCTCGGGTCAAGGTAAGAAGTAGTCTAAGTCCCATCGCTCTTCGACTTCACTGCGTCGCTCAGCTGACGCGACACGGGACGAACGTCAACCCACTAGGCCTCTGTCCTCGGAGCCTGCGTCTAGGTCGACTCCGCGCTTCCCAGAGTTTCCCGGAGCGACTCCTGCCCAACTAAATGATTTTTATAAGGCCAGGCGCCTCATATTTGGGCGGGCCGACCCAGATACGGTGCCTTCGGGCCCAAGGGGTTCAGCTGAGGGGCCTTTGGGTTCCGCGCCGGCAGCTTCAGCCCCGGAGGTCGCCTTCAAATGCGTGCGCTGATCTTCACTGACACAGGTTGCACCTTCTAGACCTTCCCCGGCGCCGGGTCGATTATCAACACTCCCGACGTCGGTAGTACCCACTATCGACGTGGACGCCATCAGCTTTGGTGGGGCCTATTCGCCCAATGTCTGATTCTGACCCTTTTTCCTGTAGGTACAAATATGGGGAGGAATTGCAGGGGTCCCTGGACCCTTATGAATACCAAGATGACCCTGCTATGGACTGGGCTCAGGATTTGGGCGAAGCCAGTGGTCTGGATACTTCTCCTGACGATGGCATGCTGTCTCCTCCTACCCTGGCTAAGGCGGAGGAAGCATCTTATGCTATGGTGGTCAGTAGGGCGGCTGAGATCCTTGACATTGAGCTCCTGACGGAGGTGCTTCAGCAAGGGGCTTCCACATCTGAGCCCCTTTTGACATTCAATGAAGCCCTCACTGATGTCCTCTTGAGTACTTGGTCCAAACCCAGCACAGGGGCTCCTGTGAACAGGACTATCGCACGCCACCATCTGCCTGCCCCGAACGACCCTAAATTCCTGACCCAGCACCTCCACACCTGAGAGTCTTGTCATCCAGGCTTCCTCTTCCTCAGGCGCATTCCCTTCCGCACCCACGGATAGGTAATCAAAAAGGCTGGAACAATTTGGGAAGAAGATGTTTTCTTCTTCTTGTGCTGCTGTCCATGAACGCCGCATGCCTTTTGGGCCGGTATACCCACTCTCTTTGGGATACGGTCATGCAAGTTCTGCTGCAGATACCGGAGGAGGCCTGTGCTGTTGTCTCCCAAGCGGTCACCGATGGGAGAGACGTGGCAAAGTTCACAATCCGATGTGGGCTAGACATGACCGACTGTCTGGGCAGATCAGTTGCTATGACGGTGGCTTTGAGACACCACGCCTGGTTGTGTACTCCTGGTTTTTTGGGGTATGTCCAACAGTCTCTTATGGACATGCCCTTTGATGGCTTCTGTCTCTTTGGAGACAAGGTGGGCTCGTCCTTGGAGCGATTCAAGGACTCCCGGGCTACAGCTCGGTTGCTTGGTCTTTCTGCTTCCCCTCACCGCCAACAGTCCGCCTTTCGTGGCCATGGAAGGGGCTCCCTGTCGCATCCCCAACCCAGCTACTTACAGTATGGTGGTCAGTAGGGCAGCTGAGGTCCTCTGCCTTGAGATACCTATTGTGGAAGTCGGGTCTAATCTCCTGACGGAGGAGCTTCAGCCTGGGGCTTCTACTTCAGAACCCCTTTTCCCATTCAATGAGGCCCTCACCGACACCGATGTCCTTTTGGGTACGTGGTCCAAATCCAACACACGGGCTCCTGTGAACAGACCTATTGCTTGCCGCCATCGACACACGCCGAGCGAGCCAAACTTCCTGTCCCAATACCCCAGCCTAAGAGTCTTGTAATCCAAGCTTCCTCTTCTTCTGGCACGTTCCCTTCCGCACCCCCGGATAGGGAATCCAAAAGGCTGGAACAATTTGGCAAGGAGTTGTTTTCTTCCTCTAGCCTTGCACTGCGGTCTGTGAACACCGCATGTCTTTTGGGCTGGTATACCCACTCCCTGTGGGATACGGTTGCGCGAGTCCTGCCGCAGATACCGGAGGAGGCCCATGCTATTGTCCCAAGCAGTGGAAGATGGGAGAGACGAGGCAAAGTTCACTATCCATTGTGGGCTGGATACGACCGACTGTCTGGGCAGATCGGTTGCAACAACAGTGGCCTTAAAGCACCATGCCTGGTTACACACTTCTGGCTTCTCGGGGGATGACCAATAGTCACTCATGGACATGCCCTTTGATGGCACCCGTCTCTTTGGAGACAAAGCGGACTTGGCCTTGGAGAGATTCAAGGATTCCCGGGCTACGGCTCGGTCCCTTGGTCTTTCCTCCGCCACTCGCCCACCACAGTCCGCTTTTTGTCCCTTTCGTGGACACGGAAGGGGCGCCCTGTCACGTCCTCTACCCAGCCACTGTGCCACGCACGCTGGCCAGCATATGCGTGGCAGAGGACGAGAAAACCCACGTGGCTGTGGGACAGGGAACCAGCGGTCTGTCCAATCCACCTCTGCCCCCGCTGCAGTCTCCAAACCCTCCTAGTCCGTCCCCTCACTCCCACCCAGTTGGTGGCAGGATCAGCCATCACCTGCCCCACTGGGAACATATTACCACGGATGGGTGGGTTTTGCAGATCGTTCGGAAGGGCTACCCCCTTCCTTTCGAATCTGCACCACCACACATGCCACCATCCTTCAGTCACCTTCCCGAGGATCATTTGGTGCTTCTCCGCCAGGAAGTCTCAGTTCTCTTGGCCAAGGGAGCTATAGAAAAGGTCCCTGTGCCAGAAGTAGGTCGTGGTTGTTATTCCCGCTACTTTCTGATACTAAAGAAGTACAAGGGCTTACGTCCTATCCTAGACCTTTGGGATCTAAACTACTTCCTCAAGGAGGAGAAATTCAAAATGCTCACCCTGGCTTGGGTTCTGTCTGCCTTGGACCAAGGAGACTGGATAGTAGCTTTGGATGCTTATTTCCACATCCTCATCCTGCCTGCCCACAGACGTTACCTACGATTCCTGGTAGGTCTCGAGCACTTTCAGTTTACCCTGCTCCCCTTTGGCCTTCCCAGTGCCCCTCGGGTGTTCACAAAAGTGATGGCGGTGGTTGCAGCTCATCTGCGCAGGTTAGGAGGTCTGTATTCCCCTACCTCAATGACTGGCTGTTAATTGTCTCCCACCTTCAGACTACGGCGAACCTCCTGCACAGGCTGGGGTTCACTGTAAACATGCCAAAGTCACACCTGACTCCCTCTCAACAGCTCCCTTTCATTGGAGCTGTTCTGGATACAGTGCAGTTTCGAGCTTATCCTCCTGACAAGCGAGTCCAAGACATTCCGGCTATGATTACGATCTTTCAGCCTCTGTATTGGGTTTGGTGAGACTGACTCTGAGGCTGCTGGGCCTCATGGCCTCCTGCATCCTGCTAGTAACACATGCCAGATGGCATATGCAGGCTCTGCAGTTGGACCTGAAGTTCCAGTGGGCGCAGCATTAGGGAAATGTCTCCGACATGTCCAGATCTCGGAGGGGACCGTGAAAGACCTGCAGTGGTGGCTTTCGAATCCAAATGGGTCAACGGCAGATCCCTCTCCCTTCCCCAACCAGATCTCTCTATAGTGACAGATGCGTCACTTCTGGGTTGGGGTGGCCACATGGGAGAGGGGTAGATCAGAGGCCTCTGATCTCCAGCAGAGTCGGACTCCACATAAATATGCTGGAGCTCCGGGCGATCAGGCTTGCGTTGAAAGCATTCCTTCCCTCTCTCAAAGGGAAAGTGATGCAGGTGTTCACGGACAATACTACGACCATGTGGTACTCCAACAAACAAGGTGGGGTAGGGTCCTGGACCCTTTGTCAGGAGGCACTACGCCTCTGGACATGGCTGGAACATCAGGGAGTACCCTGATGGCTCAACATCTGGCAGGCTCTCAACGCTAGAGCAGACTAACTCAGCTGACGACGCACAGTCGATCATGAATGGTGTCTCCATTGGGAGGTGGCACAAGGTCTCTTAAGTGGGGACAGCCTTAGTTAGATCTATGTGCCTCCGTAGAGAACACGCAATGTCAGCTGTTCTGCACGTTGGAGTTTCCAAGGCGGCACTCGCTTGGAGACGCTTTTCGTCTTGAGTGGAGCTCCTGCTACATTTACGTCTTCCCGCCTATCTGTTTTTTTTTCCTTTTTTTTCTTCAAGAAAATAAAGTACGACTGGGCTCAAGTTTTCTTGGTGGCTCCAGACTGGGCTCGAAGAGTGTGGTATCCAGAGCTATTGAGCATGTCCATTGATCCTCCACTCAGACTGCTTCTTCGGGCGGATTTTGTGTCGCAGCAGCAGGGGACGGTTCTCCACCCGAACCTGTCCAACCTCCGCCTTCATGCGTGGAGATTGAGCGGCAACAGTTGATGACATTTGCCCTTCCACTCAAAGTCTGCAATGTTATCTTGGCAGCCAGGCATCCTTAGACTAAAACTGTATACGCATGTCGTTGGAGTACATTTGTGGCATGGTGGATCAACAGATTTGTTGGTACCCCTTTCTGCCCCTATGTCAGGGGTTCTTCTGTTCATTCTTTCTTTAGCCCAGTAGGGCTCTGCTCTGGGCACCCTTAAAGGGTATTTATCTGCCATTTCTGCCTTTCTTAGGCTACCTGATCAGCCCTCACTCTTTAAATCTGCTATTGTGAGTAGGTTTTTAAAAGGGCTCACCCACTTATTTCATCCCACTCTGTTTATCATGCCTCAGTGGTTTCTTAATCTTGTACTTATTATTTGATGTGTACCCCATTTGAGCCAATGCATAATTGTCCCTTGCGGCTCCTCGCATTCAGAACTGTCTTTATGGTCGCCATCACATTAGCTCGCAGGGTGAGTGAGCTTCAGGCCCTTTCTTCAAAGCCTCCATACTTGTCTGCACACCCGACAAAGTGGTGTTACGCACTAGAGCTTCCTTCCTTCCTTCCTAAGGTGGTTACACCATTTCATGTAGGCCAGTCCATCACTTTGCCTTCTAGGCACCCCCACATCCTTCCCATGAGGAGGAGAGACTCCACCGTCTGGACACAAAAAGAGCATTGGCGTTCTACCTCAGTCGTACTGAAGATTTCCGGGTGGACGATCAACTCTTTGTTGGCTGTGTGGGTGCGAAGAAAGGGAAGGTGGTGCAAAAGTGTACCATCTCTCGATCGGTGCTTCTTTGCATCAAAATGTGCTACGATTTGGCTAAAAAGCAACTCCTAAAGGCTTGCGTGCTCATTCTACCAGAGCAACTGCTGCTTCCACTGCATTGGCACGCGGAGTTCCTATCCTGGATATCTGTCAGGCAGCTATGTGGGCATCCCTGCACATGTTTGCTAAGCATTACTGCCTGGATCGTCTGGTCGGTTGAGACTGCTACTTTGGTCGTTCAGTCCTGCAGGACTTTCTAGTATGATCTTGGTTCGCAGCCCACCACTGAGGATGGCATTGCTTGGGTATCTATTCTAAGATAAGGAATCTGCAACTAGAAGTCTCTATCAGATTTACAAGTTACTTACCTTCGGTAACGAAATATCTGGTAGAGACATATTCTAGTTGCAGATTCCTTACCGCCCACTCATCCAACGCGGTTGCAAACTCTGGCGTGGAAAGTGGTTAAAAGAAATTGACGTCACTGCGCGTGGGCTCCAGACGTCATCACGGCAACCACGACGCATACGGAGTCGACCGACGACACCTACTGACGTGCCAGGGTATTGCTCGAAGAAAAATCTCTGTATCCAGTCTGACGCCTGTGGGAGAATTCTAAGGTAAGGAATCTGCAACTAGAATATGTCTCTACCAGATATTTTGTTACTGAAGGTAAGTAACTTGTACATCATTTCTTAACATAAATTGTTTTGGATTCCTGTATTTTTTAGATTGCTCTCCAGTACATGATCGGATGTGATGGTACACTTTGCTTCTGTGATAAGATTAAATGTATTTTAAAGAATGGAGTATGAAGTACTTACCACCTCAGGTTAACATATTTTCTGTGTACATCTTGTCATTTGAGTTCTTTCTCGGCCATTTATCTTTTCTTGGGTGTTTTTGACTATCCCATGCAAAATAAAAGCTAATTTAAAAGTGGACACTGCAATTTTCAATAGATCCTGGGGGGAGGTAAGTAAAGTACAGTTTTTGATGTAAGTAACAAACTTATGGGTTCAAGCTCCGGGGCATATGTAGCCCCCATAGGGGGGTTCAAGATAACCCCAAACACCCAGCAACACAAGGCCGGTTAGGTGCAGAGGTCAAACAGGAGCCAAAATAACGTGGGCCCCCATAGAGACTGGGTACTCCGGTTCCGGTCTGCTTGCAGGTAAGTATCTGCGTTGTCAGAGGGCAGACCAAGGGGGATTTGGAGGACTACTGGAGGGCCCCCTTGTAGGCACAAAAACCACACCCTCAGCTGCACAGGGGTGGCCGGGTGCAGTGTGCCAACAGGGCAACGGGCTCTCAATGGAGCTCTTTAGAGGGTCCGAGGTGTCACTTAGGGGCTGCAGGCAGGGCACAGGGGGGCCTCTCGGGCAAGCAACCGACTGGGCAAGGTTGAGGGCTGCCTGCTGGTCGTTGCTGCACCGGTGGTCGGTTTATCCCAGGCCTGGGGGCTGCGGGTGCAGTGCTTCTCATGGCACCAGATATCTTTGTCCCGGGCAGTCGCGTCAGAGGGGTCCTCGGGATTCCCTCTGCAGGCGGCGTCCTGGGGTTGCAGAGGGGTCAGCCCAGGGTGGACACGTCATCGGAGTTGCCTGGGGATCCTCTCTGGATAGTTGGTTTCTCTGGACAGGGGCATCGGGTGCAGAGTAGTTGGACTCGCACTTCTGGAGTGAGGTGAGAGCCCCTTTAAAGATGGTTTCTTTTTGGACAGGTCACTGGAGTTTCTATCTCCTCTGTGATGCAGGCAGTACCATGGAGGCTTTTCAGGGGTCACTGGTCCCGCAGAACACATTGCTTCATTTCTTGCAGCTTTTCAAAGTAGGAGACTGGCCGTTAGGGCTGGGGCTGAGTCAGTTGTCTCCTTCTCTTCCCTGCTGGGAATCTGACACACTGGGTTCAGGGAGCCCTTAAATAGAAGATTTAGGGGCGCTTTTAGGGTTAGAGGGCCTTAGCCAATGGCTACTGTCCCTGAGGGTGGCTACACCCTCCTCGTGCCCACTCACTTTGGGGAGGGGGGTCACATTCCTATCGGCCCTATCCTCCAAACCAAGATGGAGGATTCTGCAAGCATTCGGGGGAGGGGTGAGGGGAGGAATCACTTCAGCTCTGGGCACCTTAGGGGTGGTCCTGGCTGAGATGGTGAGTCCTCCTTGTTTTTCCTAATTATCCCTCTGGATTTGCCTGCCAAAAGTGGGGTTTTGTCTGGGGGCTGGGCATCTCCACTAGCTGGGGTGCCCTGGGGCATTGTAACACGAAGCCTTAGCCCTTGAGGCTCACTGCTAGGTGTTACAGTTCCAGTTACAGGGTGAAGCACCTCCACCTAGTGCAGGTTTTGTTTCTGGCCTCAGAGCACAAAGCCTCTCACCCCATGGGGTCAAAAACTCGCCTGTCCGTGGCAGGCTGGCACAGACCAGTCAGTCCTGCACTGAAGGATTGGGTAAAATACAGGGGGCATCTTAGAGATGCCCTCTGTGTGCAATTTGTTTTATAAATCCAATACTCAGTGTGGGTTTATTATTCTGAAATGTTTGATACCAAACTTCCCAGTATTCAGTGTAGCCATTATGGAGCTGTGGAGTTCGTTTTGACAAACTCCCAGACCATATACTTAATATGGCCACAGTGTACTTAAAATATCTAAGAATGGATTTAGACACTGTAGGGGGGCATATTGCTCATGCAGCTATGCCCTCACCTATGGTATAGTGCACCCTGCCTTGTGGCTTTAAGGCCTGCTAGAGGGGTGACTTACCTATGCCATAGGCAGTGTTTTGTGTGCATGGCACCCTAAGGGGAATGCTATGTCGACTTTGCCTTTTTCCTCCCCACCAACACACACAGTCTGCAATGGCAGTGCGCATGTGTTAGGTGAGGGGTCTCTTAGGTTGGCACATGCTGCAGCACTTAAGGACCTTCCCTGGTCACAGGTCCTTTGGTACCACTTGTACCTTTTACAAGGGTCTTCTCTGTGTGCCAGGGGTGTGCCAATTGTGGAAACAATGGTACATTTTAAGTGAAAGAACACTGCTGCTGGTGTCTGGTTAGCAGGGTCTCGACACGTTCTCAGTCAAGTCAGGATCAATATCAGGCAAAAAGTTGGGGTGGAGGGTAAATGCAACCAGGGCCATTTCCTACACACTCCTAGACCTATTACCTCACCTGAAAACACAAAATGCCAAAACTTTGCCTCCCAGTTATCCACATCACCAGTCTTTAGGGAATTCTCCATCAATAGATTGGCCAATGAACTCTGTATACCCTTTTACTACGGTGCCACTAATAGCTATAATTATATGCAACTACAAATTGTCCCCCAGTATAGTAATACTCTGTGCTCTTCAGTGAGCCAGCCAAACATGGTATTCAGACTTGGTGGAAGTAGCACAAAGCAGTGTAAAGATGCTGTCAATCTTACAGGATTTGTTAACCATGCAAGGGAGAGGTGTCAAAAAGCCTCAGGCTATTTGCATGAGAAAATAGTGTGGCTACTTTGGTCTGTCTTGGATGCGGATTATGCCTGCAAACCAACCACAAAGAAATGTTGCACAGCCAAGTGTCAATCACTCACTGGTGCATAAGGGAGCAATTATCACAGCACAACTTGCAACACCTCAGTTATTGGGTATCTTTCACACGTACTGGATGAGAACCTTTCAAACCTTTCATACCTTTCATATGTATCTATAAAGATTCACTTAACAGCTGTTGCGACATACACGAGGCCACAGGCAAAAAAAATGTTTTTTGTTAACCGGAACTGTCATCAAGTGGTTCTTAGAATGGGTCAAAAGAATTGCACGCTCAATGGATGCACCCAGACCCCTGTGAAACCTTAGCTTGGTATTACCTCAACTGATGAACTCATTTGAGCCTATGACCAAAGCTCAATTAAAACATCTTTTTTGTAATAATGGTCATTTCACTGAATGGATTGAGAACTCCTACTGTACAAGAACCCTACCTACAGTTCACAATAACAGGGTGTAATTATAAGAAAATATCCAGTTTCTAGCCAAAGTCATTTCAGTGTCTTGTTAACCAGCAATCCATCTGTCAGCCTTCTTTAATAGGTCGATGACTAATGTAGAAAGAACATCTCCATAAGCTGAATATCACGAGTGCAGTGATCTACTATCTAAAGGAACAAAACATTACAGGAAGGGAGACCAATTCTTTATCCCTCACCCACAAACATGGGTTTGCTGCAAGTTGGATAGTATCCACCATTGAAACATACTACATGTTAACATGTGTACCTACTGAAGGAAGACCATAGGCAGTCCCCTATTAAGGAGGTGGCCACTCTAGCCTTTATAGCCAATACATGCATAAATGACGTCGCCAGTGCAGATAGCCATGACGCACCATTTAGTAGACATCCAAGTGAACACGAAAGCACAAGTAAAACAAAGTCTTAAAACACCTTTTGGCAGATACACCCTTGTTTGAACCGAACCTGTCAGATGGAAGGGAATGCCACTATGTAATCGTTGCACAGCATGTGAAGGCAGAAAAGGTTACTTGTAGGAGTAGATTTGCAAATTGAAGAATTTTCAGATTCAAATGTGACCCTCCAACCTCACCTAGAAGAGGGGATTTTTTTTTCGAACTGGGTTAAGAAATCATAATCTCACACCATTTAGGAAAAAACCCTAAACTGGTCACCAAGGATGTCCACACACAGGGTTTTAGTTGTGCATCTGATATCATAGGGGATGGGTTGGCCCACCTACTAATCAACACCCAATAGAAAAGACTTTACAAGTCCAACCACGAGATGGTAGAATAATGCGTAGCATATGAATCTAAGTGTTCAAGCTGCGGAACTACCACTACATGTAAGTCATCATTTTGTTTTCGATTACTCCGCCTAAACAGTTGGAGTGCAGGTATTAGGTTTTCCTACCCTTTGACCTTTCATTGGTTGAAATGCTTGAATTATTTCACCTTGGCAAAGTGGGAGTATCATGTTAGCAATATGAAATGAATGTAGACCCGACAGGTTTTAACATTTTCCCTTTAAGTAGCCCAATCATATAATGGAAAAAGATCCAAAGCCCAGCTAGTGAGGAAAGTGTTCTGAATCTTACCCCTAGCAAAGACCATCTCACCTCTAAAATTTCACCAATACACCAACACTGGAGAACTGTTATGTGTTTTTTTTTTTTTCGTTATTTTTTTTTTTAAATAGGTAAATCACATTTTTGTTCTCCAGGATTGGATCTTTCATAGTCAGATGTTTAAATCCATATATAAAGCCTATATCACGGGTTAGTGCATCAACTTTATGGATGAAGGGAAAAAATAAGAGTTCACCTTATCTGAAACCATTACTGAGCACTGTTTTTTTTACCATTATATCACTGTCTGCCACTTCATCAAGCAGTTGAGTGAAGTGCAGAATCTTCCTTGTGGCTGCATGGCAGATATCTGAAAGAGGCTGTACTTTGTAGAAAGCTGCTGAAGTTGTCACACTTATGGAATGCATCTTCACTGTTATTACAAGCAGTCTTTTGGGGTTTTTATGGCAGTATATGATGGCTGCTGTGATTCGTCCTGAGATTGTTCTGATAATGGATTGATGCATAATGTTAAACTCAGACAATTTACAGATGGGCATCTTTAACCTAAACGGCTGGATTTCAGTTACTGTTCTGGCGGAGGTAAAGGCCAGTAATAGTGCTCTTTTCCAGGAGATAAATTTGGAACTGGCCTTGTGTGTGCACCTGGTCAGAACAACGCCTCATTAGTTAATAATAGACAAGCTCGTCCAATATATACATTTTTCACTTGAATATTTTAGAGTTGTCGCAAGTGGGCCAGACACTGTAATAGAGTATTATCAGCATTTTGATGTGCATACGAATCGTTCTCAGATTATGTAGACTTTTTAAGCAAGAAGGAAGTTATCAATCCCTGAAGGGCTCTAAAATTTATAGGAAAAGTGGGAGGTCGAAGGTGTCTAATTTAACACAGTGATACAGAGGAGAGGGAAGATGCAAACCTTTTCATTACTTAGTCATCAGTTCCTATCCTGGTGAATAATCTGCTGAATAGTGTCTAGCGATCAGTGGTGTAAAAACCTGGTGACTGAAGTTGAAGCACCACTAAACCTGCTTCTGTTGTTGGTTGTAGGAAGAAGACATCTTATATTTGGCTTTTCTGTTACACTTCAGCATTTAGTTTGAAATCTCAACTGGAAAGCTTTCTACATGTTATTGATGTGTGATTAAAGCTCTGTTCAGATTTTTTATAAGTAAATTTGCCAGAAAAGCAAGCTTAGATATAGGCCTTAAGGTCAAGAGGTCCTTTGCCTTTAGGGTGGTTCCTGATTAGCCTCTAACGAAATGGCCTCTGCTCATGTAATCTGCCTGAGTTTTTCTCTTTTGGATGACCTCTTATGGACTTTTTACTGTGGGTGAGCCCTACAACGGGGTTGTACCCACGGCAGTCACTGGGAAACAAACACATATGCACACTTTTGAGCGAGGCATGTATGAGACTGCTGTTGTGTGTAGCCCTGTAACTGCACACCAGTAGCCTGGCGCAAAGGGGACTCTGCTGGGTTAAGAAATGTACCTGGGCAGCCCTTATAATTATAGTGGACACTCAAGATGGTAGTCCCCGGTACCGTAGCAAACGTTTTGTCTCCATAAACATAACAATAGAGGCCAATGGCCTTACTCTTAAGTAAGCTATCCAAGTCATTATGTAAAAAAGGACTACACTTCAAAGAACACCATTAAAATGACCCCACCTCCTAGAACCCTCCTGAGAGAAGCTCCAGTCCCTCAGATTTATTACCGCACGTCGTGCTAGGGAGTCTCCACGACCTCTGCTCACTTTTTTCCTGTATTGGATATTTTTTCCACTACAGAACATAAATAGTTAATTGTCCTACAGTGTTTTTTCTCTCAAAACAACTCTGGGTTGACCTTATCATAATGTCTGGCAAAGAGTGGAAGAGTCACTTCAGAGCCTGCATTACTTGTGGAAATAAGGCTTAACTCCGAAGACCCACATAAAGACTTCATGTACTGCCTCTATCGTGATCATTCTTCAAAAGAATGTAAGGTATGTCCTACCTTTTCAACTAAATGATAGAGGGGGAAGACTGCTGATTTGGCTGCAGAAGCTTAAAATCAGGAAAGAGAGGACTTTTTGTGGTCTTCCAAAAGGTCTCACAAGAGGGAAAGATGACCTCATTCTGATAAGGGGTCAGAATAGCCCTCTGAAAAGGACCACTCAGCCTTTCAACATAACCTCATGAAGGTAAATCCTCCTCTTCAAAAAAAGAAAGACCTGTCTTCTACTTCAAAGAAGGTTTTTAAGCTTTTATGAGCCTTTTACACCTCCACCGAAGGTAGTTCATATATTTAAAAATCCTTCAGCTGACAGACTGTTGAGAATTCCACAGTCGTTGACGAAGACGTTTATGGCAGCTTAATTAACGACAACCACCGTCTCCAGCTTGTCAACCATTTCCTCTTGCTATTCAACAACGTCTGCGTCGACGGTATCCAAAACTCGACCATCGACGTTAAAGATAAAATCGCCTGATGACACTGATGTAACTGTCTTTGATGATCATACCAGTGACCACGACATCGTCTACAACCCCACCGATGATGACCAGTGTTGAACCTTACACTCATCGATGACTTAGTTGACAGCACTATAAATGAGGAGAAAAAAAAAAAAAGACTTTAAATAGAAGTGATAAATTAACACCACACAACACTTCTCCAAGTAAGGGCACACCCTTAGTTCTAGCCCATCTCTTGGAAGAAAATTCGGATGAAGAGGGGCCATTTGAAGTAACTCATAGTCCTTCTCAGCTCCATGTAAAATACCAAGAGGAAGAGGAGAAATATGACCAAGACTGTGATCGACAATATTACACTCCTCAGCAATACCAGCAACCTTTGCAAGAGGAGATGGTGTCTTCCCAGCTCCTTCATAACTGACATTCAGCTTATGTTGAACTACAAGAAGAGGTTTCTGTCAAAAACAGCACCATTGGAAAAAATTCCCTAGAATCTCTAGCCTCCTTAACTCATACTTCCACTCCAGCACCTGAGACCTACGTCTTCGCCCACATCAGTGAAGAATACCCCGCAGAGAACATTACTATGGGACACAGATATCCCTGATGAGAAGACAGGGAGAAAGGAGAACTTCAGGACACACATCTGAATGGGATAACTACCTTATCCTAACTCCATTATCTCAGTCACCTACTCCTGTGGACTCACCTCCAGGAGACATTGGGGGTTTGCATAACTTACTCGAAAGGGCAGCTGAAAGATTTGCTTTCCTCGGTTTGTTTCCTATATGATTCTAAGGAGCGCTTTCAAAAGTGTGCAATCCATGCCCATATTAAGTTGCATCTGGGAAGAAGGCTTAAAAAATTATGAAGAATCAGTCCATGATAACTGCTGTCTTACCAAGATTAGACAAAAAGTATAACGCCCCGGAAGACACCCCAGCATGTCTATTTGGCCAATCGAAACCAGAGTCAGAGATAACGCAGGCGGCGCAGAGGTGTTCAAAGAATCCATCAACACCAATTTTGGCACCTCCACACAAGGAAGGAAGAAGATTAGACAACATTGGGAAACTATTTTCCTCCATGTCTGGGCACAAAACTCCTTAGCTGTCTTGGGTAGGTATGACAGGCAATTATTGGCAGATATCACCCCATATGTGGACCAGCTGCAGGAAGAGTAAAAAGCAGAATCAAAAGATTTTGCTAGGAGAGCGCACCTTGGAGGAGACCAACTGCGCAGTGGATATTGCTACCACTGCTTTTAGACAACTGGCAGGTGCGGCGATCCTTCATAGGCAAGACTGGCTTAAGGTTACTACCTTTAGACCAGAGGTGCAGAATAAGATATTGGATCTTCTGTTTGATGGTGAGGCTCTCTTTGGCAAACACATAGATGAAGCCCTGCAAGCGATTAAAACTGACATGGACACAGCCAGATTCCTAGGTACTCTTCAGTTGAAAAAGTTGCCTTTTCGTGATTCCAGAGGACGAGGAATGTCATTTTACAGAGGGTGCGTTCAATACTTTTGCTACCCCTCCTATGCAGCGTCAACTCAGAAGTTTCATCCACAATATTCAGAGGCAGCCACCACAAGCGAGCCTACACAAGACCTCTTCCTACAGGTAGAGCACATCAGGGAAAAGACAGCTTGTTGCCAATGACCATTTAAGGCTCAGACTATGTCTTCAACACATTCTAAAAATAGGGAGAAGTTCTTCAAAAATGACAGGCAATAACATCGGACCAGTGGGTATTAAAAATAGCTCAATTCGGCCACACCTTAGAGTTTAACCAAATTTCTCCTTCACACCCCCATTCAAAAGCAGCTCAAATTGGAGGTCAAGGGCATGCTAAGTAAGGGAGCAATAGAAAGAGTGAAAAAGGGGGAGGATTCTACTCCAGTTTCTAATGCGCAAGAACTGGAAAGAATGGCATCCTATCCTCGACCTCTGAAGTCTCAACAAATACCTCAAGGGTCAATCCTTTTGCATGGTCACATTGCAGGATATTCTCCTTCGTATGAACCACAGGGACTTTGTCAACCCTGGATCTACAAGACTCATAGTTTCATCTCCCGATCTTGCTTGCCCACAGAAAATTCCTTCGTTTTACAGTAACCAGCAGCCACTTCCAGTTCAGGGTTCTTCCCTTACGCCTGAAATCAGCCCCCAGGATATTTACAGTGTCTTGCTCCAGTGCTTTGTTGAGGAAACAAAAACACCTTGTAGGAAGTTGGCTCTGTATATACTGTTTCAAAGTAAGAAATAGTGTGCACAGAGTCCAAGAGTTCCCTTACAGGTAAGATAGTGGAAAAATTAGATAATTCTAATGCTCTAATTTGTGGTAGTGTGGTGAAGCAGTAGGCTTATCAGAGGGTAGTGTTAAGCATTTGTTGTACACGCAGGCAATAAATGAGGAACACACACTCACTTACTCCAGGCCAATAGGTTTTTATATTGAAAAATATATTTTCTTAGTTTATTTTAATAAAATACGGGTTCAGGATTTGCAGTAAACACTTTAAATGCAAGGTACTTCACTTAGATACTTTAGGAACTTTGACTAAAAGCTATATAATATATAGTCTTTGTAAACATGGCACTAAGCTATTTTTAAAGTGGACACTGCAAAAATCAACAGTTCCCGGGGGAGGTAAGTGAAGGTTAGATTAGGAGGTAAGTAAAACATTTATGAGTCTCAGTCCTGGGGCATAGGCAGCCCACTGTTGGGTGTTCAAGGCGACCCCAAAGTTACAACACCAGCAGCTCAGGGCCGGTCAGGTGCAGAGGCCAAAGAGGTGCCCAAAACACATAGGCGACTTTGGAGAACAGGGGTGCCCCGGTTCCAGTCTGCCAGCAGGTAAGTACCTGCGTCCTCAGGGGCAGACCAGGGAGGTTTTGTCGAGCACTGGGGGGGACACAAGTAGGCACACCAAACACACCCTCAGCGGCACAGGGGTAGCTGGGTGCAGTGTGCAAAGCAGGCGTTGGGTTTCAGGTAGAAAACAATGGAGGAACCCAGGGGTCACTCTAGCGTTGCAGGCAGGCACTGTCTGAGTGATATATCAATAGCAGACAACACTATATTTGATAGGGAATAAGTCCTGTTGGACAGAGTATTTATCCCGTTGTCGACAACCGTTAAAGCCTTTTCTAAATTTTCCTTATCTAATTGCCTTAAACGCGCAGCAGCCTCAATCTGTGAAAGTTTTCAAATTTCATTGTACATAGCATATAGAAACCTTTTCAAGTGCTTTTTTCTAGGACCCACCAGAAAATCCTGCAAATCTACATCTTAAGAAAGAGTGTTCAGGTGTGTCTTAACTGCAGCTAACGTGTTGGTCTGTACCCATTGCTGGCACAGCTTACCCACACTATATGTTGTAACTATACCTGTATGTTGACCCGATACAAAGCGAGGGTCTGGCCTGTTAATTAAAAAAAAAAAAAAAACCTGAAGAGTTCAAAAAACGCGCTTGACACTCATTAGTGTCAGTGGGCCATAATAACCACCCGCCGGGACTGGAAAGTGAAGAATTATAGGTACCAGCCTTAACCATTGCATCTAGCCTGTCTTCGGTGATATTAAGGAAGTATTGCCAGTCTTTAAACCTTGCCGGAGTGGGGATACTGGGCGTGTTCAAGTCTGCTGAATAGTGTTATTCAAGAAAATCATTTGCACAGGAATCAGGCATGCTCGAAATAAAGCCTCCCCTACCCTGTATCTGCCAATCTTGTGTTCCCCCATACACTTCAAGTCAATAGTGTTCTTCCAGTATTCGTAACCTTCAACTGCTAGCTGGAAACAAAGGGATATGAATAAATCATTTTTGTATCTGTAGGAAATTGGCTCTGTATATACTGTTTCAAAGTAAGAAATAGTGTGCACAGAGTCCAAGGGTTCCCCTAAGGGGTAAGATAGTGGCAAAAAGAGATAATTCTAATGCTCTATTTTGTGGTAGTGTGGTCGAGCAGTAGGCTTATCCAGAGGGTAGTGTTAAGCATTTGTTGTACACACACAAGCAATAAATGTAGAACAGACACTCAAAGACTTACTCCAGGCCAATAGGTTTTTATATTGAAAAATATATTTTCTTAGTTTATTTTAATAACCACAGGTTCAAGATTTACAAGTAATACTTCAAATGAAAGGTATTTCACTTAGGTACTCCAGGAACTTTGAATAATCACAATATCATGTAAAGTCTTTGTAAAAATGGCAATAAGCTATTTTAAAAGTGGACACAGTGCAAAAATCAACAGTTCCTGGGGGAGGTAAGTAAAGGTTAAGTTTGCAGGTAAGTAAAACCCTTACAGGTCTCAAAGTTGGGTCCAAGGTAGCCCACCGTTGGGGGTTCAAGGCAACCCCAAAGTTACCACACCAGCAGCTCAGGACCGGTTAGGTGCAGAGGTGCCCAAAAAGCAGGGGTGCCCCGGTTCCAGTCTGCCAGCAGGTAGGTACCTGCGTCCTCGGGGGTCTTTGTAGGGCACCGGGGGGGGGGGTGGCACAAGCAGGCACAGAAAGTACACCCTCAGCGGCACAGTGGCGGCTGGGTGCAGAGTGCAAACAGGCGTCAGGTTTTTAGATAGGAAGTAATGGATGGACCCAGGGGTCTCTTCAACGATGCAGGCAGGCACATGGGGGTCTCCTTGGGGTAGCCACCACTTGGGCTAGGCAGAGGGTCGCCTGGGGGTCACCCCTGCACTGGAGTTCAGTACCTTCAGGTCCTGGGGCCTCGGGTGCAGTGATGGTTCCAGGCGTCGGGGGGGGGGTTCGTCTCTGGTTACTCACGGGCTCGCAGTTGCAGAGTGAGAAGTCTCACTCTTACGGCGGTAAACGTGCAGTCTTTGGAAACTGCTTCTTTGTTGCAAAGAAGTAGCTGGTTTTGAGCACGGCCACTGCTCACAGGAGTTTCTTGGTCCTTCAGTCCAGGGCAGTCTTCTGAGGCTTCAGAGGTCGCTGGTCCCTGTTGAATCCGTTGCAGGTTTTCGAAGTTGGAGGCAGGCTGGTAGGGCTGGGGCCAAAGCAGTTGCCGTTTTCCTCCTTCTCTGCAGGCTTGTAGGTCAGCAGTCCTTCTTGTTTCTTCAGGTTGCAGGAATCTAGTTTCCTAGGTTCTGGGGTGCCCCTAAATACTGAATTTAGGGGTGTGTTTAGGTCTGGGAGGGCAGAAGCCAATGGCTACTGTCCTTGAGGATGGCAACATCCTCTTTGTGCCGCCTCCTCCCTGTGGGGAGGGGGGCACATTCCTAATCCTTTTGAGGGAATCCTCCAAACTCAAGATGGAGGATTTCTAAAGGCAGGGGTCACCAACTCAGGACACCTTAAGGGCTGTCCTGACTGGTGGGTGTTTCCTCCTTGTTTTTCTCATTATCTCCTGCAGCCTTGCCGCCAAAAGTGGGGGCAGTGGCCAGAGGGGCGGGCATCTCCACTAGCTGGGAGGCCCTGGGACGCTGTAACAAAAGGGGTGGGCCTTTGAGGCTTACCGCCAGGTGTTACAGTCCCTGCAGGGGGAGGTGAGAAGCTCTGTTCCTGGCCACAGAGTGACAAAGGCACTCTCCCCATGTGGCCAGCAATATGTCTGGTGTGTGGCAGGCTGGCAGAAACTGGTCAGCCTACACTAGAAGTAGGATTGGTATTCAGGGGGCATCTCTATGATGCCCTCTGGGTTTATGTTACAATAAATTGCACACTGGCATCAGTGTGCATTTATTGTGCTGGGAAGTTTGATACCAAACTTCCCAGTTTTCAGTGTAGCCATTATGGAACTGTGGAGTTCGCGTTTGACAAACTCCCAGACCATATACTCTTATGGCTACCCTGCACTTAGAATGTCTAAGGTTTTGCTTAGACACTGTAGGGGCATAGTGCTCATGCACATATGCCCTCACTTGTGGTATAGTGCACCCTGCCTTAGGACTGTAAGGCCTGCTAGAGGGGTGACTTACCTATGCCACAGGCAGTGTGAGGTTGGCATGGCACTCTGAGGGGAGTGTCATGTCGACTTAGTCATTTTCTCCCCACCAGCACACACAAGCTGTGAGGCAGAGTGCATGTGCTGAGTGAGGGGTCCCCAGGGTGGCATAAGACATGCTGCAGCCCTTGGAGACCTTCCCTGGCATCAGGGCCCTTGGTACCAGGGGTACCAGTTACAAGGGACTTATCTGAGTGCCAGGGCTGTGCCAATTGGGAAAGCAGGGGTACAGTTTAGGGAAAGAACACTGGTGCTGGGGCTTGGTTAGCAGGGTCCCAGCACACTTTCAATCAAAACTTAGCATCAGCAAAGGCAAAAAGGGGGTACCCATGCCAAGGAGGCATGTCCTTACACACCTAATATTTCCATACTTAGACGATTTGCTCATAGAAGCACAATCGAGTCGGTCAGCTCACAGCTCGACAAAATCTTGCATGGACTTATTCCACGAGCTGGGTCTCACTCTAAATTGGAATAAATTGAAGATATTGCCAGCAAGAGTGACCACATTATTGGGGGCGACAATAGACACAATCAAGGACAAGGCCTTTTCCACACTGGAAAGACAAATCTAACCTTAATCTTTAGCAACCCTGGTTCAAAGAAAATTGATTCTTTCAGTAGTGAGTTACAAGTCTCTATTAGGGGTGATGTCGTCATACATTCAGCTGATTCCATTTTGCTGCTTAAAAATGAGCCTCCTTCAGGAGGAATTAGACCTTCACTGGCTTCAAGAGACAGGTTAATTCAGTGACATTATCGCAGTGACTCCATGCATGATCGAAGAACTCCACTGATGAACAAAACAATCTACCATTGCAATAGACCTTTTCTGCTTCAATGATCCCTGCTGGTCATTACCATAGATTCCTCTCTAGAAGGGTGGGGGGCATATCTACAAGACGTATAGGTCAGTGGAAGGTGGAAAAGCTCTCTTCAAAAATGTCACATCAATTTCTTAGAGCGCAAAGCGTTATATCTGGCTCTACAAGCTTTTCTCTCCATAATAAAACAATCCGCTGTTCTCAGTTGGACAGACAATACAACAATGCATTACTTGATCAAATAGGGAGGAACAAGATCTCTACTCCTATCTCGAGAATCTCAAAGTATTTGGAATTGGACTATTCAAAATGGGGTGAGTTTAAGAGCAGAACACCTACCAGGAAAACAGAACGAGACAGACACTCAGCAGGCTTACATCATCCTGCCACAAGTGGGAATTGAATTAGGAAGCACTCAACTAAGTTGAAAAAAGAGGCAACCCAACCTACATCTCTTTGTGACCCCCGCAGAACACAAAATGCCGGTTCTACGCAAGTTGGGATCACCATCCGAGGTCGTGGGGGAAGGCCTTTTCAATGGAATGTTAGGAATATTTGCCTACGCTTTTCCATTTATTCCCCTGATTTCAAGAGCTTTAATGAAAATCAAGAGAGAACGTTGCAGATGAATCCTGATAGCTCCATATTGGCCTCGTCAGCATTGGTTCTCAGAACTGCTTCTACTCTGAGACAGATCACATTCCACTGAAGGTCTCACCAAATCTAAAAATGAACAATGGTCAAGTCCTACACCTGGATTCCAGGTCACTGAAATTATCAGCATGGCTCCTGAACTCAGTTTGCCCACCTAAACCTCCACCCTGAATGTAGAAAGATACTCTCAGGGGCCAGGGCTGATAGCACAAACAAGACTTAGCTCTTTGCAGTGGAAGAGGTTTTGTATATGGTGCCAGAAAGAACAGATAAACCCACTATCGTCAGCACCAGAAGAGATATTGCCCTGATCTCCTGCATCTGGCATCTTCAGGATTCGCTCTTGCATCCATTAGAGTGCACCTGCCGGCCATATCTAGTTTCAGACGTTCTCCAACATCTTTCTTTATGGTCCTCCAGGGTTATAGAACAATTTCTCAAAGGATTATTTAGAGTTTTCCCACCGGTAAGACCTCCCCCGCCTTCCTGGCAATTGAACACAGTACTATCTCAACTCATGAGGCATCCATTTAAACCCATTGACAAAGCAGAATTGAAACACTTATCTTGGAAGGTTGCTCCTTTTGTGGCTCTTACTTCCACGAGACGCATCAGCGCGATCCAGTCCCTTATGATTCAAGAGCCTTTCCTCCAATTTAAAGAGGACAGGGTAATCCTTCGCACAAACCTGAGGTTTGTCCCCAAAGTACCATCAGACTTCCACATTAATGACACTTTGGTCTTTAAGTCTTTCTTCCTGCATTAATCATTACCAGCAGAGGACCCTTCACTCGCTGGATGTAAAAGGATACATTAAGTTCTATTTGGCAAAGACCAGAAACGTTCGCAAGCCGAAACAATAACTTGTTGCTTCTAGCGCTCCTCGAAAAAGGCAAAACCCTTTCAAAACTGAGCATAGCGAGATTGATAGTAGCTGCTATAAATTGTTGTCACCAGACATCTGGCAAACCATTACAAACTTCAGTACATGCCCATTTGACAAGATCTGTCAACATCGATGGCATTATTCGCATGTGTTTCTCTACAAGACATTCGCAAAGCGGCTACCTGGAAGAGTACTCACACGTTTACAAGGCACTACTGTCTGGATGCGATACCTCAAAGTGGTGTGTCTGCAGGCCAGGCGGTCCTGCTGCATCTTTTCCAGTGAAGGTGAGCTAACAGTGACTTCCCACTATCCTTGTTTCAGGTTCTGTACATTGTATATTTTGCTTGCTCGGTTTTCTTTCATGTATATGTAGATCGTCTTTATAAAATCTATGTAGAAATTAATAGAAAAATAAATAAGTGTACAGATCTATTCATATGTGTGAGTGTTCGGCACGGTGGGATAGTTAAATTGTCTATGCTATGGAATAGGTAACATACAACTATTCTTACTATTTGACAATGTAGTGTGCCACGGATACTGCTTTATACTCTGATTCAAGCATATGAATCTATGAAAGTTCTAATACTAGAGTAAGAAAATAAGTTACTTACCTGTAATTATAGCTCTCCAGTATTGGAATCTCTCATAGATTCAGATGTGATCCACCCGCCTCCCCGGAGAAGGTCACCTTACTTCTCTCAGTAACTTTAAATGATATGCCCTAGTACTTGGAAGATCAGAGGGACTGGTCTCAGGAGGGTTCTAGGGGATGGGGGTCTTCTGATTGGTGGACTCTAAAGTTTAGTAATTTTTTACATAATGACTTGGATAGAATACTTAAGAGTAAGGCCTTAGGTGTCTATTGTTGTCTATGGAACATTACTATTTCTAAGGTACTGGGGACTCCCATCTCGACGACAGGGAATGATTCAAGCATCTGAATCCATGAAAGATTACAATACTGGAGAACTATAGTTGCAGGTAAGTAACTTATTTTATTTCCTTTTCTGAAGAAAAGGTGCAGACTGGATAATCACATATTGAGTGTTATCGCATGCCAGAAAATGGAGATTACTATTGCACAACACCTCCCCTGTGTAGTCCTCGCTACCTTGGGAGTCCAGCACTACATTGGGATGTTTGGCTCCCAGTGAATGGGCGATTGTGGACCTAGTACATGTGCAGGCCACACAAACCATGGCCTTTTTCCTTACACCATTGTTGTGGGAATTTAGGTAGTCCTACTTTGATGCTGAGGATTTTTCTGTGAGGGACCAATTTATTGATAGTGGTCAGTGTTGCAGTTGAAATACTTGGTGAGCTTTTTTGTTAATGGTGACTTTTTGGCAACTGTCACGGTTCTCCGTTCTGCTGAGAGAATGAAGAGGTTCTTTATAGGTCTTCAAAACCATTTTTACTGGTTTTGTTTGTCCCAATTTTACTGAATTCAAGGGGGAGTCCTATGAAATAGGAAAGTATGGCGGTGTGTCCAGTCATAGATAATCGTTTTTCTGAAGTTGATGAGGTTCAAAGGGGAGAAAACGTGATGGGAAGGGTCTAAAGTTGTTGCACAAGATGGTATCAACTTTTCACTTCAGCTAGACTATGGAGCTGCCAGTTTTCTTTAACAATCCGATTCAGTAGCGTAAATGCATCAAGCAGATGCTTAAGTACTGTATTGACATAGTAAATACTTCCACTGTAATAACCAGCTCTTTGTAGCTTTTGCTGAGCCCCATTAAGTTAACCCCTCTTTTCCAAGTTGGGCTCTGCAGGATGGATTGTAACAAGCTTTGTAGCTTTTGCTAAGTCCCAGAAATGTAACCCCTCTTTTCCAAGTCTGGCACTGCAGGATGGATTGTAAAGGGTACTTAGATCTACTGAACTGGAGCAAAACATGTTCTCACGCCACCTGCCATGGTACACGCTATGCACCAAAAAAGAGAAACAATGGCTTTCTTTGGTAAAATTGCGTTACCAGACATTTTTCAGGCAGCAATCTAGTCAACATCACGCACATTTCCATAGCATTACTGTTTGGGTATACTATCCTGTCAACGGGTCAGACATCTGCATCTTATTCCCTCAATGCACAGTTTAAGAGGAAACTGCATTACAGTGTGTGCAGGGCATATATATATCTGCTCCAGCACATGCTACAAATGGAAAATGTTGCGTACCCTGTACGTATCTGCAAGGTATGGTGCTGCTGATTCACATGAGCTCAGCCTCTACCTTGGAAAGGTGACAATGATGACATATACTTTTCTCACTCTTTACTACTTCTTTAACAACTTAAAATGCACAAGGTATATCACAGTAGTAGTAATCTGCACTCCATTTTCACCTCACCTGCTGACCAGAAAACAATCTAGGATGGCTTTGCAATGCATAGGAATCTACAGCACTACACACAGATGCTTACAGAGTAAGTACATTTTCCATCTCTCTGAAGAAAAAAACAATACCAAAACTGACTGGCCAATTCTGTTGGGCCCCTCAAAGGACGACACCCCAGCTTGTTCACTAACTTTACATATTAAATGTTACCTGTTGCTAAGAATAAACAGTGTTTAACTAGGTCATTTACTAGAGTTATTACTGCTAATGAACCTGCAGACAACTCCAGTGAATTTATGTATGTTTATCTCTCCTCTGGTCCATTTCTGTTCTGTCGTAACGTCTTACAATGAAGTCCAGCGTATATGCTGGCATCATCCTGTTCAAATCTGCTACCTACATAAATGTAGCACATGTATTCCAAGCTTCTGTGTTGCCTAACTACCTGTCCAACTCCTTTTGAGCCTCTTGGCATGAGCACCTTCTGAAAATATCTCATACCCATCCTTGGATGATACCCTTCAACCTCTGCAGTGCACGGTAATTGAGTGGTCCTGGAAAAATAAATTGATTTAACATTCTCTCAATCCAAGGAGCCTTGGCCAACTGACTTTAAGAATCTCTCACTTGCATCACCTGCCTTGCTTCCCTGTGTACCTTTTGCAGTTTTTACCTCCTTCATTTCAACATACAATCCAACATGTGAATCTGAAAACTTAAAATGTTATCCCCTGTATGGTACCAAACACTACTTTGCTCTGTTAAACACACATCCCAAATCCTTGAGTACCTGAACTGCCAAATTTGCCTTTCTGAGCTTGCTTTCTATTTTCGTCCATCATCAGAATATCTTTCAGATATGCAATTAGGCGCACAACCCTTGATCTTAACCAAATGACCTTCGTAAAGTATCATGGTGCGAAGATTAGGCCGACTGGAAAGCACGCGCACCATTTCCTCCACACCAAAACTCAGTATCTTGCTTCCTACATTCGATAAGGTTTCGCTGTGAAATCTATTTGATAGCTTTGCACAGTCTGACGCATGCATCCTGTTCCCTTCCATCAGTCTTTGTTCTGGGAAAGTCTGCCCCCCAGCCTTTTAGGGATTGAAATAATGTTCTTTCCTTTACGTCCTTAATAATCCTTTTATTCTAAGGTCTCCTTTAGAACCTCTTCCACGTAGTTTTTGCCTTTGCAGAAAAAATCCTGCTTGCATGAACCTGGAAATCTTAAAAAAGGTATATGTAATCCTTTGTCCTCTGCTGGGGCATCGACCCTCCATTCTACCAGCCCCACCATAACCCTGTCTCACTGCACCTTTTTTATATCCATGAACTTTATGAATTGTTGAAATTGGCCACAAAATTATACATATCTTGTACAAAGTCTTCACCAAACAGAAGGCATACCTATGAAGTGCCACCTTCTTTTGTTTTCCAATTGTCAACTTTGGGTCAATCCTTGAGTCTGCTTTTCCTCCTTTCAGTGCAGAGATTCCTGCCCAAGAGCAGCACCATAGGTGCAACTCGCCCACATCAAGCAGGTTGTTATTTGCATAAGTGCCCTTAGACATATATAATATCACCTGGCATTCTTTGAAACCCATAACCATTTCTTTCCTAAAGCCGCAGCTTCTTTATTCAGAAAGATTATTTTTTGGAATCTAATTCTGGAGTCTTCCCAATCCTACTAAGCTCGGCTGTTATCAGAATTTCAGACCTCAGTCTTGTCTGCACCTCTGCTGGTATACTGAGCCGCATGGGGTGCTGGTGACCATTGTGAGGACAGTGGATGTTGAATCAGTCGGATCAAACAGGAACTCCCAGAAGGGTCCTTCAAACCTGATCTTTCTTTCTTCGTAGAGGAACTATCCACTCCTCAGGTCTTAGATTTTTTTTCCTTCAAAATCCGACTTTGTATTTAACTCTGAAAAATCTCAATATCCCCACTCCCAAAGGACTCATCATAAGCCACACATGTGTAGACCTGCATAGTGTTGCTTTCCCAGATAGTGGAAGCCCTTTCTGGAAATCGGAAATCTGACAGCCATATCTCTTGTGTCATTGTCGTACTCTTTTTTCCATGTTTTTTTTTGTGCCACCTATTTGCTATTATCTACTTTCTAAACTGGAACATCAGTGTTACCTACTGACCACAAAACTTCTACAGTTTCATTTTCTTTTTGCCTGCTTTTGCTTTCCCGAGATAATGGCAAGCCCTTTCTGGAAATCTAAAACCTAAGACAGCCATGTCCCATTTGTCAAATATCATCCTCCATTTTCCATGCTTTCTCTTGTGCCATCTATTTGATTTTTTTTTTTTAATCTACTTCCTTAACTGCAACATCAGTCTCACCTACTGACCAACAGCTCAGCACGTTCATTCCCTTTTTGTCTGCTTCAACCACTGAAATTAATTTCTGATGGATACTTCTAACCATTGATTTCTCAGGTACCATAGTGGATATGTAAGTTTTTATTGCAGTGCTCCCGTTGTGTGATAAGTGGCTCTATGTTTGCTTATTCCCCCTCAAAAATGATAGTGCAGAGAAGTATCACCCCTGTGTGCCAATGTCAACTTTGTATGCAGATCTGTAACTCTGCTTTCTTTTATTGGTTTACTAATTCCTTTTGCGATTCTTTCCAGTGTGCAAAGGAGCAATCCCCTCACCAAAGACTGAGTTGAAATCATGCCTTAACTTTAGGAAGCAGATATCTGTGATGATCCTGCACAAAGTCTGCCTGTAGTGTTTGTGCTCGGGAGAACTCAAGTCATCAGAACAATATGCACTCAAAGGAGATCTAAGACTGAAATAAAGCTATATGTCATCATCCACCAAAACAAGTTACAGATCTTGCATTAGTCCGACTCCAAATAGCAGAGCCAGCCCTAACAACTGGTCCCATTGCTCCTGACTTTACCAGGCCATCTGCAACACTGCAGCAGATGAAGGTCCTCAAGGAGGCCATGCTGTGTATTTTTGGTACTCTTCCTGCTCTCTATGGCACACCATCGGGCCCCAAGGATCTCAAATATGGTTACTGCCTGTAGATCTGTCCTGAGTGCAGTCTGCTCCCCCTACAACCAGGTTTGGTACCTTCTCCAGTATCTTTGGTGCTGCAGGAAGAGTCCCTGCTTACTCCAGTGTCTCTATTAGAGCCAAATTTGCTTCGACTCAACCAAGGTCTTGCCTTCACTCCATTCCAGTGCACTTGGTTCCCATTCGCTCAGGTTCTGATAAAATTCTTCCTCTAATACGAGGCCTTCCTGTGAGGCATTGACACCTTTATCGATAAGACTTATCAATCTGAAGGTGATGGGTAAGTTTTATCTTTACTCTGATGATACTTGCATAGACTTGCAGGGCCAGTGGGGTGGATACCTCTCTGAAGATAGGTTGTTGTCACCCCTTGCACCCCCACTGTAGAATGTCCATCCTTTGTGGTGTTTAGACTTAAAGCTGAGGTCTCGGGCCTACAGGTACCCTCAGTGGAAGCCAGGACAAATGTCCTTAAAGATATTGAGCACCCAGAGCCAGCCTCATCTAAGCCCGTACTTCCATTTAATGAAGCCCTGCCGGACACCATTCAGTGCACTTAACCAAAACCTTGCTTTTGTCAAACAGTGAACAAGCAAGTGGCCAGGTGCCGTAGGCTGGCGTCTGGTGGCTTGGACTTTCTTACACAGAATCTGATTCACGAGTGTTTGGTGGTCTAAGCGTCCACCAGTAAAGTTAGTCCGAAAGGATTGCCGCCTTTGGAAAGCGGAGGTTTTATTCTACTAGTTTGGCTTTGTAGTCTGCTTATTAGTCTACTATGCGCACACCTTTGGGACATGGCTAGTGAGACCTTGCCAGTGGACTTGGAGGAGTTTTGGGCCTCAGGCAAAGTCTATTCAAAATTATCAATCTGGCCTGGAAAGGACTGATGTTTGGGGCAGGCAGTGGGCACGAATGTGGTGCTCTGTTGCCACGCATGGTTGCAGTCCAGTGGCCCTTCTGGGGAAGTGCAGGCATCTCTCATAACTGCTTTTTGATGGGTCCTGCCTCTGTGGTGATATGGCTGATCTCCCACAAGCACCTTCCTTGGGCCTTTCTTCTGCCAAAGAATTTACTCAGCCATCTGAGCCTTTTAAGGCTATTTAAGGGAGCTAGTGTGTAGGCTTCTACAGACATTGCCACTAACGCAGCAGACACCCTAATATTTTCATGGCCTCGAGCAGGGATCAAGCAGTCATCATGCAGGTCACAGACACTGTTTCACCCAGCCTTCTGCCCTGTGGTGTCAGCCTCCAAGCCTCTTAAAGTTTCCCTTAGCAGCACACGGCCATCTGGTGGAGGCAGGATCACACATTTTCTTCTGGGGTGGCTGTGCCCTACCATTCCTTTATGACCCAATTGAACTCCGTACCACTTCAGAGCATTTTTCTGAGGAGCACCTATCCATCTTGTTGAAATTGGTACAAGCTCTGTTGACCAGTGATGCCATCAAAAGAAGACTGGCCTCAGAAATAGTGACAGATTGCTACTTTCGAAAAGGGGGGGGGGGGGGTGGAGTTCTATGTCCTAAAGTGGATTTTTGCCCCCGTAATGACTTCCTCTGGAAGGGCAAATTCAGAATGCCCACTTTGGCCCAAGTCCTGTCTACCCTAGATCAAGATGATTAAATAGGCACTTTGTACTTGGTGGATTTGTACTTTCGTGTGCCTGTCCTGCAGTTCCACAGACTTTACCAGAATTTGAAGGTCCGCAAGGAGCCTTTTCAGGTTGCCTTGTACTTGTATTTGAAGGTCCGCCAGGAGCATTTTCTGTTTGCTGTTGTCCCGTTCAGCCTTACCAGTGCCACTCAGTTGAGAAAATGAGTGGTTGCTACCCATTTTCAGAGGTTGGGGATACCAATTTTCCCCTACCTTGACAACTGCCCGTTGAAGGTGGGCTCACCATAGTCAATTGTAAACCACCTCAAGATGTCAGTGAACCCCCTGATGTCGTCAAGGGTCTTGATCAATGAGCCAAGTCACACCAGACTCCTTTGTAGAGGCTTGCTTTTATAGAAACTGTTTTGGATGCAGTTCAGCTTAGGGCTGTTTCTCTGTTGTAACAAGTCCAGGGCACTTGGGGAACGATTCAGATGTTTCAGCCTCAGTCCTGGATTTTGATGAGAGCAGCCATGAGGCTTCTGGGCCTGTTGGCAATCTGTTTACCCACCAGGTGCCATATTTAGGCTCTGCGGAGGGATCTGATGTATTATATGACCCAGCACCAAGGAACCTTATCAGACGTCATCCAAGTTTTAGAGGAGAATACACAAGATCTCCAGTGCTGTCTACTAGCTCAATCAAAATCTGACCTGTGGTAGACACAACAGATAGATTATCAAGCTGCCATCCTGAATTATTACATCAGGCTCAGAAGGCCAACTTGCTTACTTTAAAACTCCACCTGAGAATGATTTTCGAAACTCCCTGCAACCTGTGGTCCACAGTTGACCTTCGAAACAGGTGACTCCATTCAACTGGCAGGCACAGTGGCATTCAGTGCTTGCAAAACATCAATCAACAGAAGAGCAAAGGAACTCTCAAGGGAACACGATATTCTGTTACTCAAATCCACATCAACAGTGCCAGTGTTAAACGACTCCTATATGATCGGAGCCCCTCAACCATGCCTTCTAGAAACAATAAACGCAGGAGCTCTGCATCAGATTTTGTATATGCAAACATTAGTCCTGCCAGTCAAGGACTTTAATCCTTCCTGGCCTGCACATAGGTAGCCTGCAGGCTCTGCTCCTACCATCAAGAAAGTTGGCTACACCTTCTGTTATGCTGTCCCAAACTAGCAGCCGAAAGAAGACAGATAATAGTTCCAGTGGCTTTGGTTCTGGGGGCGCTGACTTGCATGGAGACATGCAATATCTGCTTTTTACATTCGGCTCCTTGGGCTTTGGAAAGATACCCAAATACGTGACAATTCCCGGGCAGCTGCTATCCCAGTCAGTGGGGGTGAACAGCATGGTGCATGCACTTAAGCGCCCCTTTCTGCAAACAGACAACACTAACTCTTTAACAGTTTTTTTTTTGTTCTTATCAACTTAACACATATATTCACTGTACTTTCTTGTAATGGTTTTAATTAACTGAACAATAAATTGACATTGACACCTCTCCATATCCCATCCAAAGCTGACGGTGGTGACCAATACATCTCTGCTGAGCTGTGGCAGTCATCTGGCAGAGCAGTACATCAAAGGTCACTAGTTTCTGGCAGAAACACAGTTCTATGCGAATCTGCCAGACCTATGGCATATTTGCTGGACTTTGAAGCCTTTCTGCTATTCTGAAGGGAAGTTAGGTGTGCCCTTTTGGTGGCTAGCACCACAGTCATATGGTAATGCAAAGGCAGGTTGAAGGGGGAGTACTGAATCTTGTCAAGAGGCACTGCACCTTTGGAGTATTGGGACATTTCCCTGATTGTGAGCAGCCTCCTTGGATCTTGAAACATCAGGACAGGCTAACTCAGCCAACCTTGTGGAGCACGAATGGTAGTTGCATCCTGAAGTAGTGCAGAACATCTTCCAAGGGTGGGGAGAGTGTCCCATTGTCGAATGCAGAGTCCAGACTTCTGTGCGTTGGAGTTCCCAAGGATGGACTCTACAAAGGAGACTCATTCAGGTGGGGTCATGTGATCCTAGTGGTTCCGAATGTGGCCAGGCGAGTGTTGTACCAGGTAATTTTGGGTGTGAGCATGTCTGCAATAAGGCTACCTCTGCTGAAGAATCCTCGTAACAGCAGCCGGGCAGTGTTCTGAATCTTCACTAGCTACACCTCAATATGTGGAGATTGAGCAGCACATTTTACCACTTTTGGTCTGCCACCTAAGGTCATCAAGGTGTGCTTCTACAAAGTCAATCTACACTGGAACAAATTTGCAGTACAGACATCTTGCAATCCAAACTGTCAAATGTATTACTGTTTGTTTTGAATTTGCCCCAGCAAGGTCTCTCAGTGGCCACTCTTGAAGGTGATTTTTCCTTTTTTCCTTTCTTTTTTTGCATTTGCCGAACCAACTGTCCTTGTTTAAATCACCTGTTTTGATGTGTTTCTGTAAAGGTTTGGCACCCATATTGCCTCTTAAACAGTTTGTGACGCCACAGTGAGATTGTAACTTGATCCTGACTTCCCCTATGTTTACCCCCTTTGAATCCATGCAGAGCTGCTCACTACACTCACTCAAAACAGTCTTTCTCATTGCAATCACTTCAAATTGTGGTGTAAGCGAGCTCCAGGCTCAATCTGTGCTGCTGTCCTACCCCTCCTTTTTCCCAATCAAGCTGGTATTGAGGACCAGAGCTGCATTCTTGCTGAAATTTTGATTGTTTCAGGTTTGGCAATCCATCAGACTCCCAGCTTTTACTGCATGTCACCTTTCAAAAGAGGAAAGACTGACTGCATCGACTCAATCCTAAGAGAATTCTGGGTGTTTATATTGATTGCACAAAGTCCATCTGGTGGATGATCAGCTGTTTGTGAGAATTCCGGGAGCAAAAAAGGCAAGACTGCAAAAAAGCACTCTGTCTTGGTAGGTAGTCCTCTGTTAAGACCTGCTATTCAAATGGTAGGAAGCAGCCTCCGGATGGGCTGAGGGGTCATTCTGCCAGGGTTAAAGGCTGCTACCACTGGACTGTTATACAGAGTGCCTGTTGACATATGAAAAGCCACAACATGGGCGCTGGTGCGCTTTCACTGCACGTGTTCTTGGAGCACTACTGCGTTGACAGCCAGGTTCCATAGGAAGGCATTTCTCTCCTTCAGTTTGGCATGATGTGCTGGTGATCTTTGTAAGGAGATTGGATGCTGAATCTATTTCAGACCCTTTCTACAGACCATCACCATTGGGAGGGACGGCTTTGCTATCTATTCACAAAGTGAGTAATCTTCAGTAGAAGTATCCACCAGAGGAAAAAGTTACTTACCTTCGATAATGCTCTTTCTGGTGGATACTCTGTGTAAAGAGTTTCCTCACTGCCCACCCACCTCCCTGTTCTGTGCAGCGGTTTACCTCAAAAAGGTCCTAAATTAGAGGTCTGCACATTGGTACCTCAAATTTTGGCACTCCAAGTCAGAGTGCACTAAAAAAAAAAGCCAAGCAAGAAACTGATGTCTGCTCGCAAAGAATCTGAAACCCCATTTTAAGGTGGAAATCATGCATTGACAACCATTGGCAAAGCCAATTGCTACGCTTGTGACAAAAGACCAGGGCTATTGTCTTTGCAATGTTGGTTGTTTTGCGGATGCTGCACTCTACTCGCATAGATAATGGGTCAGAAGCACTCAGGCTGGTGGCTTTGTTGATGCTTGTTACTACACCTGACAAGATGCTGTCCCTCATTGGTCCATGTACAGTAGTTTGCCAAGGGCAAGGGTTCCTTTGATAAAATTAAACTGTGATTATTGCTCCTGCTTTAGTCTGTTAACTTATGCAGCCTTTTTTGGGGATCCGCAAGTGCATTGTTTTGAAAAGACATGTTTGGTTTTAAAAACTGCCAACATCATATAGATGAATTGGTTTAGTCTTTGTGTACAGTATTTGTGTTTTGTTCCCTGTTGGGGAAACAACATTCTTATTTGGTTTCAGTTGTTTTGATGTTGATGGATAAATGCCTTTAATTTCTAGGGAGAAGCCCCAGGTAGCAGCTGATACACTGAACTGTTCAAGCAATGGTGTTAAAAGAACAATTGAACCATGCCACCAAATAGGTTCCTTAAAAGGTGAGACCTCTTCATGACAAAGTTACTCATGAGTTATTTAAATTCAGGAAATGTAAAGCTTGTAATGGAACATTTAGATGCATATTTAACATTTATGATTATTCATTAATTGACTAGTTGTTAGATCAATGCTGGAACATGATGTAGAATGCGATATGTAAAACAAGACCTCACTACAGCCATCCAGGGGGGTCGGGGTTGGAGGGGAGGGGGTGCTTAAGGATTGGTGCAAAGGTGTTAATATTCCGCCTGGTTTTGCTTCGAACTCCTAAAGAGCAGATTTAGAGTTTGGTTCCGATACAACCCAGGTTTCGAGATCAGTCAGCATCATTGCAGCAAATAGAGATCTTTAGGGAGGCCATGCTGTGTATATTTGGCATGCTTCTGGCTCCCTATGATGCGCCTTAATGCCCCAAAGATCTGCAGAGCCAACTTAAAATCGACCTCTAACAAGGCTGCATTCCGATCCTATTAGGGCAAAGCCCATAACCAAACTACATGAAAGAGCTCATACCTTACATCAGATCTTTCAATCAGGGTCTGATAATGGCATCTATGATGAAACAAATTTACCCCTCAATACGCTGAGGGCAGTTGGTGTGCTGAGCAACACGGTGGCAGTGGGCTGGAGACTTCTCCTGTCACTGGACTTGTCCTGCCTCTAAGGCGTGTGCCTCTTTCACAGTGGCCATAGGTCAGTCTGCTTCTGCCTAAAATGGAGGTCTTAACCAACAACTTGATGGAAGATTTTCAGCCTAGCTAGGCCCTCACTGATCCTTACTATCCTTTGAGGCCTTAAAGGATACTCTCCTAGGTGCTTGGGCAAAGCCATGTCCTGCCCACCCCAGTTAATAGACAGGCAGCTCATTTCCAAAAAACATGGCTCCGGGTGTTCCTGATTTATTTTTTTGACACAGTATTCCACGCCTGAGAGCTTTTTGGTCCTTGTGTCCAGCAGTGTCAACCCTAGCGCCTTTTCCATGATGACTCCTAACCATGAGTCTAAGCGCATAAAGCGTATGTTTTCTTTGATTAGCCCTACTTTGCTCTCAGTTAATGCCAGTTGCGTTCTGTAAAACTGAAGCCGTGCCATATGTGATTCAGTTGGTCAAGTCCTGCTGGCAGTTTTACAGGACCTCTGGGCAACTTTTATTCAAGCCATACAGAATGCAGCAAAGTTTGATTAGATCTGGCCTTGACCCAGCGTACTGCTGGCCTCATGCTATGGTGTTTTGGCTCCACACTTGGATGAGGTCTACAGGCTTCTCTGAGGATGTCCAGGCAACAGTGATGGACATGTCATTTGATGGATCTCTCCTTTTTGGTGGAAAAACTGACATGGCCCAGGAATGCTTTAAGGAGAGTAATGCTCTGGAGTGGTTTGCCCCTACTGAGAAGTAGGAACCTGGTGTGCCCCTCCCCCCTCCTTCTCTCACCGTTCTTTTTCTTTCCCACCGCTGCGGCCCCTCCCCCCTCCTTTCACCGTTCTTTTTCTTTCCCTTTCCCGCCGCTGCGCCCCCCCCCCCCCCCCCCCCTCCCCCCGCAGCCCTCTCAAAGGACAGGCCCTCCCGCCTCCCAGCTGCCACTCCCACCCTCCCCTCCTCTTATGGCAGCCACGGTGCGCTAGCTGGGAGCAACCATTGACCCTGCTTGCAGGTAGGTCGCTCCCCGCTTTGCCCTCCACGCCACCGCCTTTCTCCCGTCCTCACTCTGCCTCATTCCCCGCCGCTGCGGCCCCTCCTGCCTCCCCCCTCCTTCTTTCACCTTTCTTTTTCATCCCCTTTCCCGCCGCTGTGTCCCCTGCGGCCCCTCCTGCCTCACCCCTCCTTCTCTCACCGTTCTTTTTCTTTCCCTTTCCCGCCGCTGCGGCCCCTGCAGCCCCACCCCCCAGCCCTCTCATAAGACAGGCCCTCCCGCCTAACAGCTGCCACTCCCATCCTCCCCTCCTCTTATGGCAGTCCCATCCGCGCCTGGACCGCGCCCAGCACCAGAACCCCTGGCCCTCCCAGACACACGTACTCCCCCCTCACCCTCCACTCCCTCAACCCAGGCCCCCACCCCACATGCACCACATCTAGCCCCACACACACTCATGCCCCCTTCACCTGCTACACCTGCTACTTCTCCTGCTCATCAACCCTCACACCACACACCAACCATTGCGACCCCACCCTCAACAAACACAACACCCCCAACACAAAACTCACCCTCCCTGCCCCCACCAACCAACCCCGCAACACACCAGCCCCCAACCAGAACACACCCCGCAACAACACCCCCACGCACCACACTAACGCCACCCAGCACAACCACCTGAACTGCCTGCTACTCAACATCCGCTCCCTTCACAAACATGCCATAGAACTCTGGGACCTCATCACTACACACTCACCTGACATCGCCTTCCTCACGGAAACCTGGACCAACCTCTCCTCAGAACCCGACATAGCCATAGCCACCCCCAAGGGATACAAACTCCAACGCAAAGACCGCCTAAACAAGACAGATGGGGGCATCGCCATCCTAAACAGAGACACCATCAAAGTCACCACCAGCTCCCAAGACCCTATCGGCAACACTGAACACATGCACTTCCTCATCAACAACAACTCCACCTCAGAGGTAACCTAATCTACAGACCACCCGGACCACGCCCCACTTTCTGCGACACCATCGCAGACAGCATCAGCCCGTACGCCCTCACCTCCACAGACTACATCATCCTCGGTGATTGCAACTTTCACTTAGAAAACCCACAAGACCACAACACTACCTCCCTCATAGAGAACCTCAACAACCTCGGACTCAAACAACTGGTCACCGTACCCACCCACTCAGCAGGACACACGATGGACGCAATCTTCACCTCAAGCCAACACATAGCCTACACCCACACCACCGCTGCGTCTACTTCTCCTTCACCAAACCCCACCCCCTCCCCCACACAGACTACCATCAACACACCACACCCTACTGCATGTGGGACAAGATCCCCACAGAACGACTAATCTCCCAACTGGCCCATAAACCACAAACCCCCCCCCCCCCCCCAAACGACCCCAACGCAGGAGCACACAACACTCCAATTGGATCACTACCTGTGCAGACACACTAGCACCCCTCAGAAAACACATCGCCACCGCAATATCAAGAACCCCCCATGGTTCACCCCTGAACTCCAAGACTACAAGCGCAAATGCCTGAGAAAATATGGAGACTAGAACCCTCCTCAACCAACTTCTCCACCCTCCAGACCACCATTCACACCCATCACCAACACATACGCATCGCCAAAAGAGTTCACTACAAGACACGCCTTGACAACAACTCCCAAAACAGCAAAGAACTCTTCACCATCATCCACGAACTTGCCAAACCCAAAGCCAGCAACATAGACCACACACACACACACACACACACACACACACACACAGCCCCTATGTGACGCCCTTTCCAACCACTTCCTCCACAAAATCCTGGACATCCACAACAGCTTCATATCTCACACACCCACCACACATACCCCTCTCCCACCCAACTCAACCCCCCCCTCAAGGCCCCTCCACCACACTATCCTCATGGACCCCTACCAAACACGAAGAAACCGAAAAAAAACCATGAACTCCATCCACTCTGGTTCCCCCTCTGACCCCTGTCCACACCGCATCAACAACCAAGCTAGCCCTACCATCGCCCCCATACTCTACTTCATAATCAACTCCTCTTTCCACTCCGCCACCTACCCAGACCCCTGGAAGCACGCAGAAATTACAGCTCTCCTATTAAAAAAAACAACAACAAAAAAACAAGCCGACCCGGAGATCCTCTCCAACTACCGCCCCATCTCCCTCCTCCCGTTCCCCGCCAAGGTTGCAGAGAAATTAGTCAACACTCGCCTAACCCACTTCCTTGAAGCAACCAACACCCTTGACCCCTCACAATCTGGGTTCCGCAAGAACCACAGCACAGAAACCACCCTCATCGCATGCACTGACGACATCAGGACCAATGTAGACAAAGGTGAGACCGTCGCGTTCATCCTCCTAGACCTCTCCGCAGCTTTTGACACAGTCTGCCACCACACACTCCGCACACACCTCCACAACATAGGAATCCGCCACAAAGTCTTAGACTGGCTCTCCTCCTTCCTCACCGACCGAACCTAGAGAGTCCGCCTCCCGCCCTTCCACTCCAACACTACCAAGATCACCTACGGAGTCCCCCAAGGGTCCTCTCTCAGCCCCATACTCTTCAACATCTATATGATCACCCTAACCAACATTCTCCGAGCACACGGAATCACCATCCTCTCATATGCAGATGACACCCAACTCATCCTCTCCCTCACCCACAACCCCACCACCGCCAAAACCAACCTACACGCTGCTCTCCTAGACACCGCCAACTGGTGGCCCACCGCTCTAGGCCCCGCTCCCACCCCTGCAACCCACGCACACAACCTCAGCATCATCCTCGACCCCTGCCCGCTCCATGACACAGCAAATGAATGCTCTAACCTCCTCCTGCTTCCACACACTCCGCACCCTAAAAAAATCCTTCTAATGGATCCCCCCCAGAGACCAGAAATACAGTCATCCACGCACTCATCAGCAGCAGACTGGACTACGGCAACGCCCTCTACGCCAGAACCCCACTCAAACTGAAATGCAAACTCCAAAGAATCCAGAACACAGCCGCGCGCCTCGTCCTTGGCCTCCCCCGACACGAACGAATCTCACCACTCCTCAAATCCCTACACTGGTTCCCCATAGACAAGAGAATCACATTCAAGATCCTCATCCACGCACACAAATCCCTCCAAAACACCGGCCCAACCTACCTCAATGAAAGAGTAAACTTCCACACACAACCTCCGATCAGCCGACCTTGCCCTAGCCACAGTCCCCTGCATCCAGCACACCACCACAGGAGGCAGGTCTTTCTCCTACCTCGCCCCCAAAACCTGGAACTCCATCCCCACCGACCTTCGCAAAACCAAAGACCTACTGGTCTTCAGAAAGAACCTCAAGACTTGGCTGTTCGACCAGTGACCCTCCCTGGCCCGCCCCCACAGTATCTCCCCCCCCCCCCCCCAGACCCCCGTGCCCCCAAGCGCCTTGAGACCCTCACGGGTGAGTAGCGCGTTCTACAAATTTCTTTGATTGATTCATACTGTTTTTTGTGCACGAAAGACGAATGCACCCTGTGTTTTTTATATATATATCTCCCCTCAATGCCCAGGTCGTCTCTGCTTTAGATCTGTGACTGTATGGTAGCAGTACAACTGCAGGGCATGTATTTCCATATTCCTTTCCAGCAGGCCCACAGACACTACCTCTGGTTCACAATGGGCCAGGAGAATTTGAAGTGCTCCCCTTTGTCCTTACCAATGCCCCTCGGGCAGTCACAGAAGTTGAGGTGGTAGGTGTAGCGCATCTTTGGCAGCCTGGTCTTTCTTTACCTCGATTTGCTTTTGAATGCCCCCAGGCAGTTGTATACCACCTCTAGGCAACAGCAAACCTTCTAACACCATCAGAGAGATCATTAGCTTTGTGCTAAAGTCACACCTTTCATCAACGATATCCTGGATACTTTGCAGTTTCCCACCAGTGCGGCTAGTCAAGGACATTGGGGCTATGTTCTCTGTTTCAATTTCTTTCCTAGACCTCAGTGCAGATGGCACTGAGGTTGCTGAGCGGTTTGGACTCCTGCATCCTCCTGGACCAACTACCCAGATGGCACATGAAGGTCCTGCACTGGGATCTTAAATCCCAGTGGGGCTAGCACTAGATGAACCTGTCTAATTGCATCTAGGTTTCGGAGAAAGCTGTAAAGGATCTGAAGTGGCAGCTGCTAGACTGTAATTTGGCCAGTAGAAGGAATTCCGCCCCCCCAACCCCTCTCCATTCCCCACCAACACCAGACAGTGGTAGCAGATGCATCACTACTGTGCTGGGCAGGCCATCTGGGAGATCTGAAGATCAGAGGACTCTGGTGTAAACTTGGCCCACATTAGTCTTTTTAAATTGCGGGCGACCTTTCTACCGTCCATTAAGGGGAGGGTAATACAGGTACTCTCAGACAACACCACTGCTATGTGGTACTGCCATAAGCAAGGGAAGTAAAGTTGTGCCGAAAGGTTCAGCTTTTCTGTAAGTAGCTAACTCAACAGGTCATTTCTCAGGTTGTGAACGGCCTGGTGGATTCTCTAAACACCAGGGCAGATGAGCTGAATTGCTGACAGTGGATCATGAATGGCAACTACATCTGAAGGTGGCACATGGTGTTTTCCTGCAACAGCAGAACCCTGGCTCAATCTTCTTGCCTCTTCCTAGACTGCACAATGTCAGGGTTTTTTAGAGTTCTTGAGAAGACTGTCTTTGGAGACACATTGCACCTACAGTCTAGCTCTGAAATCCTGTATGCCTTTCTTCCCCTACCCCTCTTACCTCAAATTCTGAAGCTCAAGACTGACCAGTCTAAGACATTTTGGTGGCTCCTGATTGGGCCGGGAGGGTGCGTTATCCTGGACATAAGTAACGGATCTCCAATCAGACTTCTTCTTTAGGCAGATCTGTTATCGCTGAAACAGGACAGAGTTGTGCGCCATGACTCCTAACTCTGCACCTCCATGTGTAGAGATTGAGCATCTGCACTACTCTTCTTTGATCTTCCTCCCAGAGTTGTAGATGTGATCCTTGCAGCCAATGCGTCCATATACAAAATCACACCAGATGTTTGTGGCTTTGTGGGCAATCCATTGGTTCAACCCTGCTAAATGTCAAGTTGTCTCAAGTGTTATTTGTTTTTACACTGGCCCAGCAAGGCTATGCATTACGCTATTTGCCTTTTCCCTTTGCTTCTTTCAGGTTGCCGGATTAGCCTTCTGTTTAAATCATCCATTGTGAGATTTCTTAGAAGGTTTATAATCACGTTTCCACTGAAGCCCTTTGTGATTCCACAGTTGGACGTGAATTTGATTCGCAGTTTTGTTCTGTATACTCTGAGCCATTGCACAGCTGTCAACTAAGTTTCTTGACTCAAACGTTTTTTTCTGATCGCGATCACGTCCAGCTCTCTTAACAGCATTCTTCCTAAACAAGCTAGTGCTAAGAACTCTAGTTGCATTACTGCCGAAGGTAATAACTACTTTCCCTGTTGGGCAAGCAATCGCCCTTCTATTTTCTTTGCCCTGGCTCACACCTAGAAAGAGGATTAAAGAAAGAGGGTTAAAGACAACATTGTATGACCCAAAGACAGCCCTCAGCTTCCACATTTCTGATAGAGAATTCTAAAAAGCTGATCAATCACCTTGTGAAATTCTTCGGGTGCCAGACTCAAACCAGAAGCTCGGGAGGTGGCATGTGCAGCTCTGCTTCAGATCAGTACTGCCCCAGATGTCACATCATATATCATATTCATTGGCATGTGTAGCTGCAGATACACATGATATGCATATTCTGCCATCTACTGTTGGGCTCGGAGTGTTACAAGTTTTTTTTTTTTCGAAGAAGTATTTTCGAATCCTGGGATCGAGTGACTCCTCCTCTTCGACTCCATTGCGCATGGGCATCGACTCCATGTTAGATTGTTTTCTTTCCGCCATCGGGTTCGGACGTGTTCCTCTTCGCTCCCATAGTTCAAGTCGGAAAAGTTCTACAAATCGTTAATTCCTGTCTGTATTGTTTTGATCGCGTAACATCTCTCGTCGACACTTGAGTACCGTCGGATTAAGCATCTTTACTCGCCCTTCGGGACGCCCGTGCCCAACTTCGACCTAGTCGGGCCAACCGCGTGGAAGCCTCATGGACCGGACCCCATTCCGCTTTTGTCCTTCTTGTCTGTAATCTGTCTCACCTCAGACCATCAAGAGGAAAATTGTGAGGCCTGCAGATCCTTCCGTTCGAAGAAAACTCTCCGAGACAGAAGAGCACGAAGACTGGAGATGGCGTCAAATAGCACAGAACGTCTCGACGTAGAGGAAGAGGAGATCATGACCATCGCAGTCTCCGTCCGAGGGTCCAACTCAGAGGAGGACAGACCGGTCACGGCATGATAGCAAGTACGCCTGCCCCTGTCTAATCCAAGCCCAAACATAAGGCCTTAGGAAAGCCACTGCCGCAAGGCCATGGCTTGACCCGCAAAAAGGCCACGCCACCGAAGCCTTCGGACTGTAGCCGAAGCACTGTCTCCAAAGCAAACAGACATCGAACCCTCAAGTCGAAACCGCAAAAATCGCTTTCGGAGGCGAGGCTAACATCCACTCCCAGCCTTTCGATCCTGATAAAACCATCTTTGGAGCCGAAAAGGCCAGTTTATATGGAGGAGCATGGACTTTCCAAAGTACTTAAAGAAAGCCATAGAATTTCGGAGGAACACACACAAATGGAGGACATTGAGGAAAGGCAGGCCAGAATTCGCATTCACAGGGACACTGGCAAGATTATATCTGCACCTACTCTGAAGCCTAAGAGGAAGCTGGCCTTTCTGGAACAATTGGACACTGCTCAGCCACCAGCTAAAGTGCAAAGCCCTAAACAAAAAACTTCACCTCCTCAGTCTCCTCCTCATTCTCCTCACCTGCTTGTCTCTCCACCTACTACTCCCACACCTATACAATCTCCTGTACATTCTTTCAATTCACAAGACCATGTGGATCCATGGGATCTCTATGATCCAGTTCCCATACCTAATAACAACCCAGACTGCTATCCTTCCAAACCATCACCACCAGAAGATAGCACCGGATATACTCAGGTTCTGGCTAGGGCGGCCTCCTACCACAATGTCTCCATGCACACCGAGCCCTTAGAAAATGATTTTCTCTCCAACACATTATCCTCTACAGTCTCTTCCCATGCTCAAGGCATGTTAAAGCATGCACACCAGATATTTCAAGAGCCAGTCAAAGCCAGGATAATTAATCCTAGAGTGGAGAAAAAGTATAAACCACCTCCCTCTGATCAGGCATTCATTACACAACTACTGCTGCCTGATTCTGTAGTTGTGAGCGTGGACAGAGAGAACCAACTCCCAGTCATCTGGTGATGCACCACCTCCAGACAAGGAGAGCAGAAGATTTGATGCTGCTGGCAATAGGGTAGCATCGCAGGCAGCCAACCAATGGAGGATAGCCAACTCCCCAGCACTATTTGCTAGGTATGATAGGGCCCACTGGGACGAGATGAAGGATATAATACAACATCTCCCCAAAGACCAACAAAAAAGGGCACAACAAATAGTCGAGGAAGGGCAGGCTATTACCAATAACCAGATTAGACCAGCCCTAGATTCAGCAGATACAGCAGCTAGGCCAATTAATACCGCTGTTACTATACGGAGACACGCATGGTTTCGGTCTTCAGGGTTTAAGCCTGAAATTCAACAGGCAGTCCTTAACATGCCGTTCAATCCAAAACAGTGTTTTGGCTGTGAAGTAGATAAGGCTATGGAGAAAATGAAAAAGGACTCACGCACAGCTAAAGCCATGGGTGCTTTCGATACTACACAATATAGGGGATCCTTTCGGAAACCTCAATACAGAGTGGTTTTAGAGCACAAACACCTGAAGCATCCACTTCACAATCAAAACCAACCTCGATACCAACGAGGTGGGTTTAAAGGTAATTACAGAGGCCAATTCCCCAGAGGCAGGGGAAAATATCAGCCAACAAAACAAGCCTCGCAGCCAAAACAGTGACTTACTCCATCTCTTTCCAACTCACACGTCACCTGTGGGGAGAAGACTGGTTCCACAACAATTGGCTACCCATTACAACCGACAACTGGGTATTATCTATTATCCGCAATGGTTATTGCATAGAATTAACACACATTCCCCCAAATATACCTCCAAAACCAAACAATCTCTCCTCCCAACATATCTCAATGTTGGAAGAGGAAGTAAAATTGCTATTGCTCAAACAAGCCATAGACCTTGTGCCACAAGATCAGATAGGAACAGGGGTTTACTCTCTGTACTTCCTCATTCCCAAAAAAGACGGAACCTTGAGACCAGTATTAGATCGCAGAACTCTCAATCTTTACATCCTGTCAGAACACTTTCACATGGTAACACTACAGGATGTGGTTCCACTGCTACAACAAGATTTCATGGCAACATTAGACCTCAAGGATGCGTATTTTCACATACCCATCCATCCAGCGCACAGAAAATATCTCTGGTTTGTAATTCAACGAAAACATTACCAGTTCAAAGGGTTACCCTTCGGGATAACCGCTCCCAGAGTTTTTACAAAATGTTTGACAGTGGTAGCTGCCTACCTTAGAAGACAACACATTCATGTCTTCCCATATCTCGACGATTGGCTAATAAAGTCCACCAGTCATACACAATGTCAAAACCATACAGATTATGTAATACAAACCCTACACATCCTAGGGTTCTCCATAAACTACCAAAAATCCCATCTACAACCTGCACAAATTCAACAGTATTTAGGAGCCACACTAAATACACAAGCAGCACTTGCAAGTCCAAGTCCAGAAAGAGTGCAAGCATTTCACAATGTATTAGCACAAATTCAGCCAGACCAACAGTACACAGTGAAATTCGTAATTAAACTGTTGGGCATGATGGCATCATGCATCGCCATTGTCCCAAATGCAATATTAAACATACGGTCTTTACAACAGTGCCTCGCACAGCAATGGTCCCAGGCACAGGGTCAACTCCAAGATCTAGTGTTGATCGGCCGCCAAACATGCATATCACTTCAGTGGTGGAATTCCACAAATCTAAACAAAGGGCGGCCTTTTCAAGACCCTGTGCCTCACACCATAATTACAACAGATGCATCAAAGATTGGAAGGGGGCACACCTCAACAGTCACAACATTCAAGGACAATGGGACGCCAAACACAATTTCACATAGATCACCTAGAATTGCTAGCCGTATTCCTAGCACTCCAAGCTTTTCAGCCTCTTCTGAGTCGCAAGAACGTCCTTATTAAAACAGACCTCATCATAACAATGTATTACCTAAACAAACAAAGAGGGACCCATTCATCTCAACTGTCTCTCCTAGCAGAAAAAGATTTGGCATTGGGCAATCCACAACAACATTCACCTAGTAGCACAATACATTCCAGGGATACACAATCAATTGGCAGATGTTCTCAGCCGAGATCATCAACAAACACACAAGTGGGAAATTCATCCCCAAGTGCTTCAGACATACTTTCACCATTGGGGAATGCCAGACATAGACCTATTCGCCACCAGCGAAAACGCGAAATGCCAAAACTTCGCATCCAGGTACCCACATCCTCTATCCAAGGGCAATGCTTTTCCCCTCTCTCCCGCTCATTCCATTTCTAGTCAACAAACTGCGTCAAAACAAACTCAAACTCCTACTTATAGCACCAACGTGGGCTCCTCAACCCTGGTACACGACACTGGTAGATCTCTCGGTGGTACCTTATATCAAACTCCCCAACAGACCAGATCTGTTAACACGAAACAAACTGATCAGGCACCCAGATCCCAAAATGCTCAATCTAGCGATTTGGCTCCTGAAGTCATGGTAGTTGTAGATATCCAAACTCTAACTGAATGTATAGAAGTAATTAAACAGGCAAGAAACCCCATTACCAGGCAGTGGTATGCAAACAAATGGAAAAGGTTTGTATATTACTGTCAATATAAACTAATTGCTCCTCTTTCAGCGTCCATACAAGACATTGTAAGTTATTTGTTTCATTTACAAAAAGCAAATCTATCCTTTTAGTCCATTAAAATACATCTCACTGCAATCTCTGCGTATTTGCAAAATATACAACACAGCTCTTTATTTAAAGTCCCTTTATTCCACCTAGAACACCTCCAGTACCTTTGTGGAATCTAAACATAGTACTCACACGACTCATGGGACCACCATTTGAACCAATGCATTCATGTCAAATTCAATACCTAACATGGAAAGTTGCCTTCCTAGTTGCAATTACTTCATTAAGAAGAGTTAGTGAAACACAAGCTTTCACTATTCAAGAACCATTCATACAAGTACACAAACATAAAGTTGTACTTAGAACAAACCCAAACTTTCTCCCAAAGGTTATATCCCCGTTTCATATCAAACAGTGGAACAGCCAGGCTCTGTAGCAGAAAGAGCCCTGCGTACATTAGACATTAAAAGAGCACTAATGTATTACATGGATAGAACTAAATCATTTAGAAAAACCAAGCAATTATTTGTCGCGTTCCAAAAAGCAAGGGCTGGCTAAATGGATAGCAAAATGCATCCAAACATGTTAGCTAAAAGGCAGCTATTAGTTACACCTAAGGCACACTCCACCCGCAAAAAAGGAGCTACAATGGCTTTCTTAGGAAACATACCAATGGCCGAAATCTGTAAAGAAGCCACTTGGTCAACACCGCATACATTTACGAAGCATTACTGTGTAGATGTGTTAGCAACACAACAGGCCACAGTAGGACAGGCTGTACTAAGAACACTATTTCAAACAACTTCAACTCATACAGGCTGACCACTGCTTATGGGAGGTAAAACTGCTTTGTAGTCTATGCATAGCATGTGTATCTGCAGCTACACATGCCATCGAACGGAAAATGTCACTTATCCAGTGTAAATCTGTTTTTGGCATGTTCTGCTGCAGATTCACATACACCCTCCCACATGGAGGTGAGTCGGAGGAGTTCCTCGATCGCGTAACTCGAAAATTCTTCTTAGACGAAAAACAACTTGTAACACTCCGAGCCCAACACTAGATGGCAGAATATGCATAGCATGTGAATCTGCAGCGGAACATGCCACGAACAGATGTACACTGGATAAAGTGACATTTAAATTAAAAAAAATATATACATACATGTTCGATGGCATGTGTAGCTGCAGATACACATGCAGTGCATATCCCGCCTTCTAGTGTTGGGCTCCGAGTGTTACGAGTTGTTTTTCTTCGAAGAAGTCTTTTCGAGTCACGAGACCAAGGGACTCCTCCCATTTCGGCTCCATTGTGCATGGGCGTCGACTCCATCTTAGATTGTTTACTTTCCGCCATCGGGTTTGGACGTGTTCCTCTTTGCTCTGTCTTTCGGTTCGGAAAGTTAGTTACATCTCGGAAAATTTGAAGGTATTGTTTGCGTTCGGTATCGGGTTAGTTAACGCAGATCGACACCTAATTCAAGAAGAGCTCCGGTAGCCCTTCGGGGCTTCTACCCCCCGGTGGGGCCTGGTTGGCCCGACCGCCTGCGTCTTGAAGGCTCATGGAACGGACCCCATTCCGCTTCTGCCCCGAATGCCATAACAAGTATCCATACACAGATCAACATCTGGTCTGTAATTTGTGTTTGTCCCCCGAACACAAAGAGGATACTTGTGAGGCCTGTCAGGCATTTCGGTCGAAGAAAACGCTACGGGACTGGAGAGCACGAAGGCTTCAAATGGCGTTGGCGCCGTCAGGACACCACGACATCGAGGAAGAAGAGACTTTCTCCATTGCTGACTCAGACGAGCCCGAAACAGAGCAGACGCCGAAAACCGTGAGTAAAACAGCCCCGGACAAAACTCGCGCCAAAATCATAAAGGCCCAGGGGACGCCACCGCCGGCAGGCCATGGCTTAACCCGTAAGATCGGTGACCATCCATCGGCACTGAAAAAGGGCACACACGTGTCGAAATCATCCGACTCTGGTCGAGATACCGCCACAGAACATACTAGACACCGAGACCCTGGTTCCGACCAAACTCGACATCGAGATACCGGCACTGAGATAAGTCCGCACCGAGAAATCGGAACTCCGAAACCGAAAAAAGTGGCTTTGGAGCCGAAAAAGACACTAGAAAAGGTTTCAGTACCGAAACATCCAGCCTCGGAGCCGAAAACAAGCTCCTACTCTGAGGAACAAGGCCTTTCAGCACTACTGCAAGGCCATAAATTTGGACAAGAGCTAGAGGCTGGGGAGCCAGATTATACACAAAGAAGGGTCCATATTCGAAAGGACACAGGGAAAATAAGAACTCTCCTATAAGGATGAAAAGGAAACTTGCTTTCCAAGACAAAGAAAAACATCCACAAGCAAAAGTGGCAAAAGCAGTAACTCCACCTCACTCTTCGCCACAACCATCGCCACACCACTCACTGCAACTGTCACCAATTGCAACACCCCCTATGATGAAATCTCCAACGCACACAGGGATGAGCCAGGATGACCCAGATGCATGGGATCTCTATGATGCACCTGTATCAGACGATAGTCCTGACTGCTACCCAGCAAGGCCATCACCACCTGAAGACAGTACTGCCTACACGCAAGTGGTGTCCAGAGCAGCGGCTTTTCACAATGTGACACTGCACACTGAACCCATCGAGGATGACTTTTTATTTAATACTTTGTCGTCGACACACAGTCAGTACCAAAGTCTCCTGATGTTACCAGGGATGCTGAAACACACAAAACAAGTATTCCAAGATCCAGTCAAAGGCAGTCATCACACCTAGGGTGGAGAAAAAGTACAAGCCTCCCCCTACAGACCCCGTGTACATCACACAACGGACACCTGACTCAGTAGTAGTGGGCGCAGCACGAAAAAGGGCTTATTCACACACCTCTGGAGATGCACCACCACCCGACAAAGAAAGTCGAAAGTTTGATGCAGCGGGAAAGAGAGTTGCAGCACAGGCGGCCAATCAATGGTGCATTGCCAATTCACAAGCTTTATTGTCAAGATATGACTGAGCTCTTTGGGATGAAATGCAACACTTCATAGAACATCTGCCCAAGGAGATCCAAAAGCGTGCGCAACAAGTAGTGGAAGAGGGCCAAAGTATTTCAAACAACAAGATACAATCGGCAATTGATGCAGCGGACACAGACGCAAGAACTGTGAATACAGCGGTCACTATTCGGAGACACGCATGGCTACGCACCTCCGGGTTTAAACCAGAGATCCATCAGGCTGTGCTTAATATGCCTTTTAATGGACAGCATTTGTTTGGGCCGGAGGTGGACACAGCTATAGAGAAGCTGAAGAAGGACACTGATACGGCCAAGGCCATGGGCGCGCTCTACTCCCCACAGAGCAGAGGCACATTTAGGAAGACACAATTTAGATGAGGGTTTCGGGCCCAAAGCACAGAACCCTCAACCTCAAAAACCAGACCCACATACCAGGGCCAGTATCAAAGAGGAGGCTTTTGGGGACAATTCAGAGGCAGACAGTTCCCTAAAACTAGGGTAAAGTTCCAAAGCCCAAAGATCCCTCAAACTAAACAGTGACTTCACTGTCACGAATCCCCAACACATAACACCAGTGGGGGGGAGACTCACAGATTAACAGAATTGGGAGGAAATAACAGACTCCCAGCCATTATCCAACATGGTTATTGCATAGAATTCCTACAATTACCACCAAATGTGCCCCCAAGAACACACAACATGTCCAAACAGCACTTAGATCTACTACAAATAGAAGTTCAAGCATTGTTACAAAAAGACGCAATAGAAATTGTACCCAACCATCAAAAAGGAACAGGTGTTTATTCCCTGTATTTTCTAATACCCAAAAAGGACAAAACTCTGAGACCCATCTTAGATCTCAGAACACTAAATCTTTAAATCAAATCAGATCACTTTCACATGGTGACACTTCAAGACGTAATCCCCTTGCTCAAACAACAAGACTACATGTCAACTTTAGATCTCAAGGATGCGTACTTCTGTATACCCATACATCCTTCACACAGGAAATACTTAAGGTATGTAATCCAAGGAGTACATTACCAGTTCAAAGTGTTACCATTCGGGATAACAGCACCAAGGGTATTTACAAAATGCCTTGCAGTAGTAGCGGCACATATCAGAAGACAGCACATACACCTATTCCCGTATCTGGACGATTGGTTAATCAAAACCAACACTCAAGAACAGTGTTTTCAACACACAAAATACATCATAGAAACCCTTCACAAACTGGGTTTCTCACTAAACTACCAAAAATCACACCTACAGCCGTGTCAGATACAACAATACTTAGGAGAAACAATCAACACAAAAAAAGTCCACAAAGGGTACAAGCATTCCAAAACGTAATACAAAGCATGCACCCAAACCAGAAGTATCAGGTAAAATTAGTGATGAAACTACTAGGCATGATGTCCTCATGCATAGCCATTGTCCCAAACGCAAGATTACACATGCGGCCCTTGCAACAGTGCCTAGCAACACAATGGACACAAGCACAGGGTCAACTACAAGATCTAGTGTTGATAGACCGCCAAACACACACCTCGCTACAATGGTGGAATCATTTAAATTTAAATCAAGGGCGGCCTTTCCAGGACCCAGTGCCTCAATACGTGATCACAACAGATGTTTCCATGATAGGGTGGGGAGCACACCTCAACCAACACAGCATCCAGGGACAATGGGACACTCAGCAGAAACAACTTCACATAAATCAGCTAAAACTACTAGCAGTGTTTCTAGCGTTGAAAGCATTTCAACCGCTAATAGCCCACAAACACATTCTTGTCAAAACAGACAACATGACAACAATGTATTACTTAAACAAACGGAGGCACACACTCATCACAACTGTGTCTCTTAGCACAGAAGATTTGGCATTGGGCGATTCACAATCACATTCGCCTAATAGCGCAATACATCCCAGGAATTCAAAACCAGTTGGCCGACAATCTCAGTCGAGAGCACCAACAGATCCACGAATGGGAGATTCATCCACAGATACTACAAACCTACTTCCAAAACTGGGGAACACCGCAAATAGACCTATTCGCAATAAAAGAAAACACAAAATGCCAAAACTTCTCATCCAGGTACCCACAGCCTCACTCCAAGGGCAAAGCGTTATGGATGAGTTGGTCAGGGATATTTGCTTACGCTTTTCCCCCTCTCCCACTCCTTCTGTATCTAGTAAACAAATTGAGTCAAAACAAACTCAAACTAATACTAATAGCACCAATTTGGACACGACAACCTTGGTACACAACACTAGTAGACCTGTCAGTAGTACCTCATATCAAACTACCAAACAGATCAGATCTGTTAACTCAACACAAACAGCAGATCAGACACCCGAATCCAGCATCGCTCAATCTAGCGATCTGGCTCCTAAAGTCTTAGAATTCGGACACCTAGACCTTACACAAGAATGTATGGAGGTCATCAAACAGGCTAGAAAACCTACTACAAGACATTGCTACGCAAATAAATGGAAACGATTTGTTTATTACTGTCATAATAATCAAATTCAACCGCTACACGCGTCCCCTAAAGACATTGTAAGCTACTTACTACACTTACAAAAATCTAACTTAGCTTTTTCGTCCATTAAAATACATCTCACAGCAATTTCTGCTTATCTGCAAATTACACATTCAACTTCACTATTTAGAATCCCTGTCATAAAAGCATTTATGGAGGGTCTAAAAAGGATCATTCCACCAAGAACACCACCAGTTCCTTCGTGGAACCTCAATATTGTATTAACGCGACTCATGGGTCCACCATTCCAACCCATGCACTCTTGTGAAATGCAATACTGAACTTGGAAAGTAGCCTTCCTAATAGCTATCACATCTCTCAGAAGAGTAAGTGAAATACAAGCCTTTACCATACAGGAACCCTTTATACAAATACACAAAGTGGTTCTACGCACAAATCCCAAATTTTTGCCAAAAGTTATATCACCGTTCCACTTAAACCAAACTGTGGAACTCCCAGTGTTTTTTCCGCAACCAGACTCTGTAGCTGAAAGATCATTACATACATTAGACATAAAAAGAGCTCTAATGTTCTACATTGATGGAACTAAACAGTTTCGCAAAACAAAACAATTGTTTGTAGCTTACCAAAAACCTCATACCCAATATCCAAACAAGGCATTGCCAGATGGATAGTTAAATGTATTCAAACCTGTTATGTTAAAGCGAAAAGAGAACTGCCTATCACACCAAAGGCACACTCCACTAGAAAAAAGGGCGCCACAATGGCCTTTCTAGGAAATATACCAATGACAGAAATCTGTAAGGCAGCCACATGGTCTACGCCTCATACATTCACTAAACATTACTGCGTGGATGTGTTAACACAACAACAAGCCACCGTAGGACAAGCAGTACTAAGAACATTATTTCAAACAACTTCAACTCCTATGGGCTAAACCACCGCTTTTGGGGAGACAACTGCTTACTAGTCTATGCACAGCATGTGTATCTGCAGCTACACATGCCATCGAACGGAAAATGTCACTTACCCAGTGTACATCTGTTCGTGGCATGAGACGCTGCAGATTCACATGCGCCCTCCCCGGGAGCCTGTAGCCGTTATAAGTTGATTAAAGTTAAACTTGTACATTTGTAAATTTGTAAATATAAGACTTTTAGTCACATTATGTACATACATACTTATTCCATTGCATGGGCACTATTACTATATACACAACTCCTACCTCACCCTCTGCGGGGAAAAAAATCTAAGATGGAGTCGACGCCCATGCGCAATGGAGCCGAAATGGGAGGAGTCCCTCGGTCTCGTGACTCGAAGCCTTCTTCGAAGAAAAACAACTCGTAACACTCCGAGCACAACGCTAGATGTGGGGATATGCACAGCATGTGAATCTGCAGCGTCTCATGCCACGAACAGATGTACACTGGGTAAGTGACATTTTCCATATATCCACTGCACATTTGTATCAATTGCTTTCTTTCCACCTTCCAACGCGGATCCAGAGCATCTTGAAATTTGTTCCCTCAAGTTCTAATGTGAAGACATGCCTGCCCTTAAAATGGCAGGGTTCAAGCCATCTTGAGATTGTCATCGACAAATGTTGGAGACAGACACCCATGACATCTGTGGTGTTGTGGCTCCAACTAAAGCTCTGAATCGTGTGAATGTTGGTAAAAAATGAACTGCACAGCCATCTGGCGTTGTGAAGATTAGCTCATGGTCCCCGAGCTCCACAAGAAGTTGAAAAAGCAGTTCCACTCGAAGTTGCAAGCACAGATGTTCTTCTGCTCCAGGGGCTGCTCCTGAGACCGGTCATCATCGAAGTAGCAGAGTTCCTGTAGGTCTTAAGACAAAGCAACATAAGAAGCCCTAACATGAGTCCCCATCCTCCTGCCACTACTCTCTTTCAGAGTCATGTGATGACCCAGGCACTTCTAGGCAATGTAGTAGTTCCTCCGATTTCTGAGCTAATTTCTACATTGACCTTGATGCACCTCGACTTTGCCTGGCTATCAGTGATGTCACAACAGCTTTTGGGAATTGAAGCAGGCTTTGGACACTATTTTTGTCCCTCACCGGATTCCTTTGGACTGCAAGAATCTTCTGAAAGTTTTTCTTTGCTAATCTTCTCTAAAAGATCTGGCTGCTTTCTTGAGCTGCTACATAGGGAGGATGTAAATGAACCCTGCATGCGTAGACATGCCATGAGTCCTTTTTACTGTACAGCTACTGGCAGAACACTGCAAATACATGTGTGGTCTTTCAGTGACTGTTGCCAGCTTGCCTAACTGTAAGGAAATGCCTCCTTGGCATGGTTGCCCCCTGACTTTTTGCCTTTGCTGATGCTATGTTTACAATTGAAAGTGTGCTGAGGCCTGCTAACCAGGCCCCAGCACCAGTGTTCTTTCCCTAACCTGTACTTTTGTATCCACAATTGGCAGACCCTGGCATCCAGATAAGTCCCTTGTAACTGGTACTTCTAGTACCAAGGGCCCTGATGCCAAGAAAGGTCTCTAAGGGCTGCAGCATGTCTTATGCCACCCTGGAGACCTCTCACTCAGCACAGACACACTGCTTGCCAGCTTGTGTGTGCTAGTGAGGACAAAACGAGTAAGTCGACATGGCACTCCCCTCAGGGTGCCATGCCAGCCTCTCACTGCCTATGCAGTATAGGTAAGACACCCCTCTAGCAGGCCTTACAGCCCTAAGGCAGGGTGCACTATACCATAGGTGAGGGTACCAGTGCATGAGCATGGTACCCCTACAGTGTCTAAACAAAACCTTAGACATTGTAAGTGCAGGGTAGCCATAAGAGTATATGGTCTGGGAGTCTGTCAAACACGAACTCCACAGCACCATAATGGCTACACTGAAAACTGGGAAGTTTGGTATCAAACTTCTCAGCACAATAAATGCACACTGATGCCAGTGTACATTTTATTGTAAAATACACCACAGAGGGCACCTTAGAGGTGCCCCCTGAAACTTAACCGACTATCTGTGTAGGCTGACTAGTTTTAGCAGCCTGCCACAAACCGAGACATGTTGCTGGCCCCATGGGGAGAGTGCCTTTGTCACTCTGAGGCCAGTAACAAAGCCTGCACTGGGTGGAGATGCTAACACCTCTCCCAGGCAGGAATTGTCACACCTGGCGGTGAGCCTCAAAGGCTCACCTCCTTTGTGCCAACCCAGCAGGACACTCCAGCTAGTGGAGTTGCCCGCCCCCTCCGGCCAGGCCCCACTTTTGGCGGCAAGGCCGGAGAAAATAATGAGAAAAACAAGGAGGAGTCACTGGCCAGTCAGGACAGCCCCTAAGGTGTCCTGAGCTGAGGTGACTCTGACTTTTAGAAATCCTCCATCTTGCAGATGGAGGATTCCCCCAATAGGGTTAGGATTGTGACCCCCTCCCCTTGGGAGGAGGCACAAAGAGGGTGTACCCACCCTCAGGGCTAGTAGCCATTGGCTACTAACCCCCCAGACCTAAACACGCCCTTAAATTTAGTATTTAAGGGCTACCCTGAACCCTAGAAAATTAGATTCCTGCAACTACAAGAAGAAGGACTGCCCAGCTGAAAACCCCTGCAGCGGAAGACCAGAAGACGACAACTGCCTTGGCTCCAGAAACTCACCGGCCTGTCTCCTGCCTTCCAAAGATCCTGCTCCAGCGACGCCTTCCAAAGGGACCAGCGACCTCGACATCCTCTGAGGACTGCCCCTGCTTCGAAAAGACAAGAAACTCCCGAGGACAGCGGACCTGCTCCAAGAAAAGCTGCAACTTTGTTTCCAGCAGCTTTAAAGAACCCTGCAAGCTCCCCGCAAGAAGCGTGAGACTTGCAACACTGCACCCGGCGACCCCGACTCGGCTGGTGGCGATCCAACACCTCAGGAGGGACCCCAGGACTACTCTGATACTGTGAGTACCAAAACCTGTCCCCCCTGAGCCCCCACAGCGCCGCCTGCAGAGGGAATCCCGAGGCTTCCCCTGACCGCGACTCTTTGAACCTAAAGTCCCGACGCCTGGGAGAGACCCTGCACCCGCAGCCCCCAGGACCTGAAGGACCGGACTTTCACTGGAGAAGTGACCCCCAGGAGTCCCTCTCCCTTGCCCAAGTGGAGGTTTCCCCGAGGAATCCCCCCCTTGCCTGCCTGCAGCGCTGAAGAGATCCCGAGATCTCTCATAGACTAACATTGCGAACCCGACGCTTGTTTCTACACTGCACCCGGCCGCCCCCGCGCCGCTGAGGGTGAAATTTCTGTGTGGACCTGTGTCCCCCCCGGTGCCCTACAAAACCCCCCTGGTCTGCCCTCCGAAGACGCGGGTACTTACCTGCAAACAGACCGGAACCGGGGCACCCCCTTCTCTCCATTCTAGCCTATGTGTTTTGGGCACCACTTCGAACTCTGCACCTGACCGGCCCTGAGCTGCTGGTGTGGTGACTTTGGGGTTGCTCTGAACCCCCAACGGTGGGCTACCTTGGACCAAGAACTAAGCCCTGTAAGTGTCTTACTTACCTGGTTAACCTAACAAATACTTACCTCCCCTAGGAACTGTGAAAATTGCACTAAGTGTCCACTTTTAAAACAGCTATTTGTGAATAACTCGAAAAGTATACATGCAATTTTGATGATTTGAAGTTCCGAAAGTACTTACCTGCAATACCTTTCGAATGAGATATTACATGTAGAATTTGAACCTGTGGTTCTTAAAATAAACTAAGAAAAGATATTTTTCTATACAAAAACCTATTGGCTGGATTTGTCTCTGAGTGTGTGTACCTCATTTATTGTCTATGTGTATGTACAACAAATGCTTAACACTACTCCTTGGATAAGCCTACTGCTCGACCACACTACCACAAAATAGAGCATTAGTATTATCTATTTTTACCACTATTTTACCTCTAAGGGGAACCCTTGGACTCTGTGCATGCTATTCCTTACTTTGAAATAGCACATACAGAGCCAACTTCCTACATTGGTGGATCAGCGGTGGGGTACAAGACTTTGCATTTGCTGGACTACTCAGCCAATACCTGATCACACGACAAATTCCAAAATTGTCATTAGAAATTCATTTTTGCAATTTGAAATTTTTCTAAATTCTTAAAAGTCCTGCTAGGGCCTTGTGTGTTAAGTCCCTGTTTAGCATTGTCTTTTTAGAGTTTAAAAGTTTGTTAAAAGTTTGAATTAGATTCTAGAAACAGTTTTAGATTCTTAAAAAAGTATTCCAACTCTTAGCAGAATAATGTCTGATACAGAGATGCAGGTGGTGGAACTCGACACCACACCTTACCTCCATCTTAAGATGAGGGAGCTAAGGTCTCTCTGTAATATCAAAAAAATAACCATTGGCTCCAGACCTACCAAAATTCAGCTCCAGGAGCTGTTGGCAGAGTTTGAAAAAGCCAACCCCTCTGATGATGACATCACAGAGGAAGAAATTAGTGACTTGGAGGCCAATGTCCCTCCTCCAGTCCTAAATAGGGAGAACAGGACCCCTCAAGTCCTGTCTCCAACTGTGTTAGTCAGAAATAGTGAGTCCCTCACAGGAGGGTCCCACATTTCTGAAATCACTGAGGATGCTCTCAGTGAAGATGACCTCCTGTTAGCCAGGATGGCCAAAAGATTGGCTTTAGAGAGACAGCTCCTAGCCATAGAAAGGGAAAGACAAGAGATGGGCCTAGGACCCATCAATGGTGGCAGCAATATAAATAGGGTCAGAGATTCTCCTGACATGTTAAAAATCCCCAAAGGGATTGTGACAAAATATGAAGATGGTGATGACATCACCAAATGGTTCACAGCTTTTGAGAGGGCTTGTGTAACCAGAAAAGTGAACAGATCTCACTGGGGTGCTCTCCTTTGGGAAATGTTCACTGGAAAGTGTAGGGATAGACTCCTCACACTCTCTGGAAAAGATGCAGAATCTTATGACCTCATGAAGGGTACCCTGATTGAGGGCTTTGGATTCTCCACTGAGGAGTATAGGATTAGATTCAGGGGGGCTCAAAAATCCTCGAGCCAGACCTGGGTTGACTTTGTAGACTACTCAGTGAAAACACTAGATGGTTGGATTCAAGGCAGTGGTGTAAGTAATTATGATGGGCTGTACAATTTATTTGTGAAAGAACACCTGTTAAGTAATTGTTTCAATGATAAACTGCATCAGCATCTGGTAGACCTAGGACCAATTTCTCCCCAAGAATTGGGAAAGAAGGCGGACCATTGGGTCAAGACAAGGGTGTCCAAGACTTCAACAGGGGGTGACCAAAAGAAAGGGGTCACAAAGACTCCCCAGGGGAAGGGTGATGAGACAACCAAAACTAAAAATAGTAAAGAGTCTTCTACAGGCCCCCAAAAACCTGCACAGGAGGGTGGGCCCAGAGCCTCTTCACAAAACAATGGGTACAAGGGTAAAAACTTTGATCCCAAAAAGGCCTGGTGTCATAGCTGTAAACAGCATGGACACCAAACTGGAGACAAGGCCTGTCCCAAGAAAGGTTCCACTCCAAACTCCCATCCAGGTAACACTGGTATGGCTAGTCTCCAAGTGGGATCAACAGTGTGCCCAGAGCAAATCAGGGTCCACACTGAAGCTACTCTAGTTTCTGAGGGTGGGGTGGATTTAGCCACACTAGCTGTCTGGCCGCCTAAAATGCAAAAATACAGACAGCAACTCTTAATTAATGGGACTAGAATAGAGGGCCTGAGGGATACAGGTGCCAGTGTCACCATGGTGACAGAGAAACTGGTTTCCCCTGGCCAATACCTGACTGGAAAAACTTACACAGTCACCAACGCTGACAATCAGAGAAAAGTACATCCCATGGCAATGGTTACTTTAGAATGGGGAGGGGTCAATGGCCTGAAACAGGTGGTGGTCTCCTCAAATATCCCAGTGGACTGTCTGCTTGGAAATGACCTGGAGTCCTCAGCATGGGCTGAGGTAGAACTAAAAACCCATGCAGCAATGCTGGGTATCCCTGAACTGGTGTGTGTGAAAACAAGAGCACAGTGCAAGGCACAGGGTGAAAAAGTAGAGCTGGAGTCTGGAAAAATGGCCCAGCCTACCAAGAGAACAGGAAAGTCAGTTGGGAAACCAACTACAACACAGCAAAAGAAAGGGAACCTCTCTTCTCAGGAAGAAGTTCTGCCCTCTGAGGGAACTGAGCCTTTGGAGCTTGAACCTTACCAGGTTGAGCTCTTAGGCCCAGGGGGACCCTCAAGGGAGGAGCTGTGTAAGGGACAAGAAACCTGTCCCTCTCTTGAAGGCCTTAGGCAGCAAGCTGCTGAAGAGTCCAAAGGCAAGAAAAATGGAACGCATAGGGTCTATTGGGAAGATGGACTCCTGTACACTGAGGCCAGAGACCCCAAACCTGGTGCCACTAGGAGAGTGGTAGTGCCTCAGCTGTTCAGGAAGTTCATCCTAACATTGGCCCATGACATTCCCCTTGCTGGACATTTGGGACAAACCAAGACGTGGGAGAGGTTAGTCAACCACTTCTACTGGCCCAATATGTCCAACATGGTTAAGGAGTTTTGCCTCTCCTGCCCCACCTGTCAAGCCAGTGGTAAGACAGGTGGGCATCCAAAGGCCCCCCTCATTCCACTTCCAGTGGTGGGGGTTCCCTTTGAAAGAGTGGGTGTGGACATAGTTGGTCCACTAGAACCTCCCACAGCCTCAGGAAATATGTATATCCTGGTAGTAGTGGATCATGCTACCAGGTATCCTGAAGCTATTCCCCTTAGGTCGACTACTGCCCCTGCAGTAGTCAAGGCCCTCATTGGTATCTTTACCAGAGTGGGTTTCCCTAAGGAGGTGGTGTCTGACAGAGGTACCAACTTCATGTCAGCATACCTAAAGCACATGTGGAATGAGTGTGGAGTGACTTATAAATTCACTACACCATACCATCCACAAACTAATGGCTTGGTTGAGAGATTCAACAAGACATTAAAAGGCATGATCATGGGGCTCCCAGAAAAGCTCAAAAGGAGATGGGATGTCCTCTTGCCATGTCTGCTTTTCGCTTACAGAGAGGTGCCACAGAAGGGAGTAGGATTCTCACCCTTTGAACTTCTGTTTGGTCATCCTGTAAGGGGACCACTTGCCCTTGTTAAAGAAGGCTGGGAGAGACCTCTCCATGAGCCCAAACAGGACATAGTGGACTATGTACTTGGCCTTCGCTCTAGAATGGCAGAGTACATGGAAAAGGCAACCAAAAACCTTGAGGCCAGCCAACAGCTCCAGAAGTTTTGGTATGACCAAAAGGCTGCACTGGTTGAGTTCCAACCAGGGCAGAAAGTCTGGGTTCTGGAGCCTGTGGCTCCCAGGGCACTCCAGGACAAATGGAGTGGCCCTTACCCAGTACTAGAAAGGAAGAGTCAGGTCACCTACCTGGTGGACCTGGGCACAAGCAGGAGCCCCAAGAGGGTGATCCATGTGAACCGCCTTAAGCTCTTCCATGACAGGGCTGATGTGAATCTGTTGATGGTAACAGATGAGGATCAGGAGGCAGAGAGTGAACCTCTCCCTGATCTTCTGTCATCAGACCCAAAAGATGGCACAGTAGATGGAGTGATCTACTCAGACACCCTCTCTGGCCAACAGCAAGCTGATTGTAGGAGAGTCCTACAACAGTTTCCTGAACTCTTCTCCTTAACCCCTGGTCAGACACACCTGTGTACCCATGATGTGGACACAGGAGACAGCATGCCTGTCAAAAACAAAATCTTTAGACAGTCTGACCATGTTAAGGAAAGCATCAAGGTGGAAGTCCACAAGATGCTGGAATTGGGAGTCATTGAACGCTCTGACAGCCCCTGGGCTAGCCCAGTGGTCTTAGTCCCCAAACCTCACACCAAAGATGGAAAGAAAGAGATGAGGTTTTGTGTGGACTACAGAGGGCTCAATTCTGTCACCAAGACAGATGCTCATCCAATTCCAAGAGCTGATGAGCTCATAGATAAATTAGGTGCTGCCAAATTCTTAAGTACCTTTGACTTGACAGCAGGGTACTGGCAAATAAAAATGGCACCTGGAGCAAAAGAGAAAACAGCATTCTCCACACCTGATGGGCATTATCAGTTTACTGTTATGCCCTTTGGTTTAAAGAATGCCCCTGCCACCTTCCAAAGGTTGGTGAATCAAGTCCTTGCTGGCTTGGAGTCCTTTAGCACAGCTTATCTTGATGATATTGCTGTCTTTAGCTCCACCTGGCAGGATCACCTGGTCCACCTGAAGAAGGTTTTGAAGGCTCTGCAATCTGCAGGCCTCTCTATCAAGGCATCCAAATGCCAGATAGGGCAGGGAACTGTGGTTTACTTGGGCCACCTTGTAGGTGGAGGCCAAGTTCAGCCACTCCAACCCAAGATCCAGACTATTCTGGACTGGGTAGCTCCAAAAACCCAGACTCAAGTCAGGGCATTCCTTGGCTTGACTGGGTATTACAGGAGGTTTGTGAAGGGATATGGATCCATTGTGACAGCCCTCACTGAACTCACCTCCAAGAAAATGCCCAAGAAAGTGAACTGGACTGTGGAATGCCAACAGGCCTTTGACACCCTGAAACAAGCAATGTGCTCAGCACCAGTTCTAAAAGCTCCAGATTATTCTAAGCAGTTCATTGTGCAGACAGATGCCTCTGAACATGGGATAGGGGCAGTTTTGTCCCAAACAAATGATGATGGCCTTGACCAGCCTGTTGCTTTCATTAGCAGGAGGTTACTCCCCAGGGAGCAGCGTTGGAGTGCCATTGAGAGGGAGGCCTTTGCTGTGGTTTGGTCCCTGAAGAAGCTGAGACCATACCTCTTTGGGACTCACTTCCTAGTTCAAACCGACCACAGACCTCTCAAATGGCTGATGCAAATGAAAGGTGAAAATCCTAAACTGTTGAGGTGGTCCATCTCCCTACAGGGAATGGACTTTATAGTGGAACACAGACCTGGGACTGCCCATGCCAATGCAGATGGCCTTTCCAGGTTCTTCCACTTAGAAAATGAAGACTCTCTTGGGAAAGGTTAGTCTCATCCTCTTTCGTTTGGGGGGGGGTTGTGTAAGGAAATGCCTCCTTGGCATGGTTGCCCCCTGACTTTTTGCCTTTGCTGATGCTATGTTTACAATTGAAAGTGTGCTGAGGCCTGCTAACCAGGCCCCAGCACCAGTGTTCTTTCCCTAACCTGTACTTTTGTATCCACAATTGGCAGACCCTGGCATCCAGATAAGTCCCTTGTAACTGGTACTTCTAGTACCAAGGTCCCTGATGCCAAGGAAGGTCTCTAAGGGCTGCAGCATGTCTTATGCCACCCTGGAGACCTCTCACTCAGCACAGACACACTGCTTGCCAGCTTGTGTGTGCTAGTGAGGACAAAACGAGTAAGTCGACATGGCACTCCCCTCAGGGTGCCATGCCAGCCTCTCACTGCCTATGCAGTATAGGTAAGACACCCCTCTAGCAGGCCTTACAGCCCTAAGGCAGGGTGCACTATACCATAGGTGAGGGTACCAGTGCATGAGCATGGTACCCCTACAGTGTCTAAACAAAACCTTAGACATTGTAAGTGCAGGGTAGCCATAAGAGTATATGGTCTGGGAGTCTGTCAAACACGAACTCCACAGCACCATAATGGCTACACTGAAAACTGGGAAGTTTGGTATCAAACTTCTCAGCACAATAAATGCACACTGATGCCAGTGTACATTTTATTGTAAAATACACCACAGAGGGCACCTTAGAGGTGCCCCCTGAAACTTAACCGACTATCTGTGTAGGCTGACTAGTTTTAGCAGCCTGCCACAAACCGAGACATGTTGCTGGCCCCATGGGGAGAGTGCCTTTGTCACTCTGAGGCCAGTAACAAAGCCTGCACTGGGTGGAGATGCTAACACCTCTCCCAGGCAGGAATTGTCACACCTGGCGGTGAGCCTCAAAGGCTCACCTCCTTTGTGCCAACCCAGCAGGACACTCCAGCTAGTGGAGTTGCCCGCCCCCTCCGGCCAGGCCCCACTTTTGGCGGCAAGGCCGGAGAAAATAATGAGAAAAACAAGGAGGAGTCACTGGCCAGTCAGGACAGCCCCTAAGGTGTCCTGAGCTGAGGTGACTCTGACTTTTAGAAATCCTCCATCTTGCAGATGGAGGATTCCCCCAATAGGGTTAGGATTGTGACCCCCTCCCCTTGGGAGGAGGCACAAAGAGGGTGTGCCCACCCTCAGGGCTAGTAGCCATTGGCTACTAACCCCCCAGACCTAAACACGCCCTTAAATTTAGTATTTAAGGGCTACCCTGAACCCTAGAAAATTAGATTCCTGCAACTACAAGAAGAAGGACTGCCCAGCTGAAAACCCCTGCAGCGGAAGACCAGAAGACGACAACTGCCTTGGCTCCAGAAACTCACCGGCCTGTCTCCTGCCTTCCAAAGATCCTGCTCCAGCGACGCCTTCCAAAGGGACCAGCGACCTCGACATCCTCTGAGGACTGCCCCTGCTTCGAAAAGACAAGAAACTCCCGAGGACAGCGGACCTGCTCCAAGAAAAGCTGCAACTTTGTTTCCAGCAGCTTTAAAGAACCCTGCAAGCTCCCCGCAAGAAGCGTGAGACTTGCAACACTGCACCCGGCGACCCCGACTCGGCTGGTGGCGATCCAACACCTCAGGAGGGACCCCAGGACTACTCTGATACTGTGAGTACCAAAACCTGTCCCCCCTGAGCCCCCACAGCGCCGCCTGCAGAGGGAATCCCGAGGCTTCCCCTGACCGCGACTCTTTGAACCTAAAGTCCCGACGCCTGGGAGAGACCCTGCACCCGCAGCCCCCAGGACCTGAAGGACCGGACTTTCACTGGAGAAGTGACCCCCAGGAGTCCCTCTCCCTTGCCCAAGTGGAGGTTTCCCCGAGGAATCCCCCCCTTGCCTGCCTGCAGCGCTGAAGAGATCCCGAGATCTCTCATAGACTAACATTGCGAACCCGACGCTTGTTTCTACACTGCACCCGGCCGCCCCCGCGCCGCTGAGGGTGAAATTTCTGTGTGGACCTGTGTCCCCCCCGGTGCCCTACAAAACCCCCCTGGTCTGCCCTCCGAAGACGCGGGTACTTACCTGCAAACAGACCGGAACCGGGGCACCCCCTTCTCTCCATTCTAGCCTATGTGTTTTGGGCACCACTTCGAACTCTGCACCTGACCGGCCCTGAGCTGCTGGTGTGGTGACTTTGGGGTTGCTCTGAACCCCCAACGGTGGGCTACCTTGGACCAAGAACTAAGCCCTGTAAGTGTCTTACTTACCTGGTTAACCTAACAAATACTTACCTCCCCTAGGAACTGTGAAAATTGCACTAAGTGTCCACTTTTAAAACAGCTATTTGTGAATAACTCGAAAATTATACATGCAATTTTGATGATTTGAAGTTCCGAAAGTACTTACCTGCAATACCTTTCGAATGAGATATTACATGTAGAATTTGAACCTGTGGTTCTTAAAATAAACTAAGAAAAGATATTTTTCTATACAAAAACCTATTGGCTGGATTTGTCTCTGAGTGTGTGTACCTCATTTATTGTCTGTGTATGTACAACAAATGCTTAACACTACTCCTTGGATAAGCCTACTGCTCGACCACACTACCACAAAATAGAGCATTAGTATTATCTATTTTTACCACTATTTTACCTCTAAGGGGAACCCTTGGACTCTGTGCATGCTATTCCTTACTTTGAAATAGCACATACAGAGCCAACTTCCTACACTAACCCATTTATTTTCCCTGCTCTGGAATGCCAGCCTTGTCTCTTTTGCAGCTTCCATTAAAGTTTGAGTGAGTTTAATGCAGAGCTGTTTTGTTACTAAGCGGTGTGGGGCCTTCAAAAGCTATGTAGGCGGATTCTAAATTTAAAAGGCTGGATTCTAATTGGGATACTCCCTCTTGTTGGAGCCTATGCTTCATTGCATAGCCAAAACACGTTCTTTGTGTACCATGAAGGCTTTCTACAGTGTTATCCACGGTTCTACATGAAGTAGGTCTGCCTCTGCGTCTTGTTTTGACTTTCCTGTCAGCCTCCATGTACCAAGGTGCCCTGTGTTCCCTACCTATCTGTCCCAGGGTTAGTTGTATCAGCAAGTGGTCTGAGGGTTGTCTGGTTAGTATTTGCACCTGGATGCATTCGCCTAAATCTGCCTAAAGCACCAAACATTATCCTTGTTCCAAAAGATTTATGTGCCACCGAGTAGGTGTAGCTTTTTTTTTATTTGAATGGAAGAAGTTCCTTATGTTGTACAGGCCAAAGCCTGTTAAGAGTATGGTAAGTTTAGTGGGCCTTTAGGTTGGGGGTTCTTGTCCCCAACCTGCCCACTGACAAATCTCTAATCCCATGAGAATCCCCACCAATAATCAGTTTAGGAGCTGTAATATCAATAAAACTGTGCAAGTGGTAGGGGGTATAGATGTTCCCCGTGGATAAGTGTTTTCCGTACCCTGCTCTCTGGTGGGTATATCCACTTCGTTTTTATTAAGCAAGTCCCAAATCGTGTGCCCCATCTCTGAGATGTGGCCTTTGACCTCTGTAACCCTGTGCTGTATTTCTTAAGTTCTGCCACAGACGTATTCTGTTGTAGCCCACTTCACTAATAGGTTGTTTTTCACCACATCTGATATCACCACATCTGATGCTGTCACTGGTTTGGAGTATTGTCAGTGTCTGTATTTTTTGTGTGGTGTCTTCAGGCAGTCCATGCTTCTCCTACACTTATACGGTGTGTTTGCTGGTAGGAGGAGGATTGGCAGATTTATTTGTTTTGGATTGCTCAGTCCTTGAGAGGGGATTTGAGACTACCCCTCGTGATTCAGGTTCTTTTGTATGCATCTGGTAGAAACTTCTAGCTGCAGATTCCTTACCTTAGAATTCCCTGGCGTCGGCTTCAAATCTGGGAATTTTTCTGCTGAGCAGTACCATACGTGTGCCATCCGGTGGCATCGTTCGGATCTGCGTCCGTCGTCCAGCTCTGTGTGGCGTCGTCCGCATCGTTGGAGCAGTCTGTGACATCGGTCTTCTATATAGGCAGCACCCCGTCGCGCGCAAATCAGTTCTTTTCCTTCCGCGCCGGTTCATCACAGATCCGGAAAGAGCTCCCCTTTCTCTTTGAATCAATTTAGGCTTTTTTCTTGATTGCTTGAGATGCCTTCTCAAAGACAGGATTCAAGCCATGTGGTGCATGTCATCGCACCATGTCGGTCACGGATCCGCACAGTCTCTGGTGTCTCGAAAAAGGACCACGATTCGACATTGTGTTTCGACTGTCGGTCCATTGCTCCAAAGGCCTTGAGGGAGAGATTCCTCAAACTTCTGGCGGCCCGACAGCCATCTTCGATCGGCATGACTCTGAGGAGGTCACAGTCCCGTAGTTGGAGGAGGCTGCAGCACCGCTCCCAGAGCCCCAAGTTCTCTTCCTCGCTTTCGAGGTCATCAGGGTACTCGGGTAGGAGGCACACAAAAAAAAGTCCTCGCGGACTTCGACTTTGCCGTGCCTGTCAGACGATGAGGCTTCTAGGGAACTTCGACGTTCCGAGCGCAGTTCAGCAGAGCAGTCACCAGGACCGACTCCACGTTCCCCTCCACCCACCCTCCCTTCTGGGGACCGGAGTGACCCCTGCTCAAATTAAAGAATTTTACGAGGCTACGTGCCTTGTTTTTGAGTGGTCTTTGGGGTCAGCAGGGGCCCCATCGGACTGGCGCAGGTGGTGGCTGCCCCGAGAAGCCCTCCCTGTGTCTGCCTGCACCGCTAGAGTGACCCCCGGGTCCCTCCATTGTTTTCTACCTGAAACCCGATGCGTGCTTTGCACACTGCACCCAGCCGCCCCTGTGCCGCTGAGGGTGTGTTTTGTGTGCCTACTTGTGTCCCTCCCCAGTGCTCTACAAAACCCCCCTGGTCTCCCCCCAGAGGATGCAGGTACTTACCTGCTGGCAGACTGGAACCGGAGCACCCCTGTTCTCCATAGGTGCCTATGTGTTTTGGGCACCTCTTTGACCTCTGCACCTGACCGGCCCTGAGGTGCTGGTGTGTTAACTTTGGGGTTGCCTTGAACCCCCAACGGTGGGCTGCCTATGCCCCAGACCTGAGACTTGTGTTTTACTTACCTCCTAATCTAACCTTTACTTACCTCCCCCAGGAACTGTTGATTTTTGCACTGTGTCCACTTTGAAAATAGCTTATTGCTATTTTTAAAAAGACTGTATATGATATTGCTTTTATTCAAAGTTCCTAAAGTATCTAAGTGAAGTACCTTACATTTAAAGTGTTTACTGTAAACCTTGAACCTGTGGTTCTTAAAATAAAATAAGAAAATATATTTTTCAATATAAAAACCTATTGGCCTGGAGTAAGTCTTTGAATGTGTGTTCCTCATTTATTGCCTGGGTGTGTACAACAAATACTTAACACTACCCTCTGATAAGCCTACTGCTTGACCACACTACCACAAAATAGAGCATTAGAATTATCTAATTTTGCCACTATCTTACCTCTAAGGGGAACCCTTGGTCTCTGTACACACTATTTCTTACTTTGAAATAGTATATACAGAGCCAACTTCCTACACTAAGATTTGGCTTAGACACTGTAGGGGCATAGTGCTCATGCACTTATGCCCTCATCTGTGGTATAGTACACCCTGCCTTAGGGCTGTAATCCTGCTAGAGGGGTGACTTACCTATGCCACAGGTAGTGGGTTGTGGTCATGGCACTCTGAGGGGAGTGCCATGTCGACTTAGTCATTTTCTCCCCACCAGCACACACAAGCTTGTGAGGCAGTGTGCATGTGCTGAATGAGGGGTCCCCAGGGTGGCATAAGACATGCTGCAGCCCTAAGAGATCTGATGAGAGGTGGTGCCAGGGGTACCAGTTACAAGGGACTTATCTGAGTGCCAGGGCTGTGCCAACTGTAGAAGCAAAGGTACAGTTTAGGGAAAGAACACTGGTGCTGGAGCCTGGTTAGCAGGGTCCCAGCACACTTTCAATCAAAACATAGCATCATCAAAGTCAAAATGTTAGGGGATAACAATGATTTATTTTCTAAGTGGAAGAACCTGGAAAGGCCATCTGCATTGGCATGGGCAGTTCCAGGTCTGTGTTCCATTATAAAGTCCATTCCCTGTAGGGATATGGCCCACCTCAACAGTTTAGGGTTTTCTTTTTTCATTTGCATTAGCCATCTGAGAGGTCTGTGGTCAGTTTGAAACTATGAAGTGAGTACCAAAAAGGTATGGTCTCAACTTCTTCAGGGACCAGACCACAGCAAAGGCCTCCCTCTCAATGGCACTCCAACGCTGCTCCCTGGGGAGTAACCTCCTGCTAATAAAAGCAACAGGCTGGTCAAGGCCCATCATCATTTGTTTGGGACAGGACTGCTCCTATCCCATGTTCAAAGGCATGTGTCTGCACACTGAACTGCTTAGAGTAATCTGAAGCTTTCAAAACTGGTGCTGTGCACATTGCTTGCTTCAGGGTGTCAAAGGCCTTTTGACAGTCCACGTTCCACTTCACTTTCTTGGGCATTTTCTTTGAGGTACGTTCTCTGAGGGGTGTCACTATTGATCCATATACCTTCACAAACCTCCTATAGTACCCAGTCAAGCCAAGGTATGCCCTGACTTGAGTCTGGGTTTTTGGAGCTACCCAGTCCAGAATAGTCTGGATCTTGGTTTGGAGTGGCTGAACTTGGCCTCCACCTACAAGGTGTCCAAAGTAAACCACAGTACCCGCCCTATCTGACATTTAGATGCCTTGATAGAGAGGCCTGCTGCTTGCAGGGCCTGCAAAGCCTTCAGGTGGACCAGGTGATCCTGCCAGCTGGAGCTAAAGACAACAATATCATCAAGATAAGCTGCACTAAAGGACTCCAAGCCAGCAAGGACTTGATTCACCAACCTTTGGAAGGTGGCAGGGGAATTCTTTAAGCCAAAGGGCATCACAGTAAACTGGTAGTGTCCATCAGGAGTAGAGAATGCTGTTTTCTCTTTTGCTCCTGGTGCCATTCTTATTTAGCAGTACTCTGCTGTCAAGTCAAAGGTACTTAAGTATTTGACAGCACCCAATTTGTCAATCAGCTCATCTGCCCTTGGAATGGAGTGAGCATCTGTCTTGCTGACAGAATTAAGTCCTCTGTAGTCCACACAGAACCTCATCTCTCTTGCGATCTTTTGTGTAAGGTTTGGGGACCAAGACCACTGGGTTAGCCCAGGGACTGTCCGACTGCTCAATCACTCCCAACTCCAGCATCTTGTGGACTTCCACTTTGATGCTTTCCTTAACTCGATCACACTGTCTGAATATTTTGTTTTTGACGGGCATGCTGTCTCCTGTGTCCACACCATGGGTACACAGGTGTGTCTGACCAGGGGTTAGGGAAAAGAGCTCAGCAACCTGCTTCAGGACTTGCCTGCAATCAGCCTGCTGTTGGTCAGAGAGGGTGTCTGAATAGGTCACTCCATCTACTGTGCCATCTTTAGGGTCAGTGGAGAGGAGATCAGGGAGAGGTTCACTCTCTGCTTCTTGATCCTCATCTGTAACCATCAACATGTTTACATCTGCCCTATCATGGAAGAGTTGTAGGCGGTTAACATGGATCACCCTCTTGGGTGTCCTGCTAGTGCCTAGGTCCACGAGGTAGGTGACCTGACTCATCTTCTCTAGCACTGGGTAAGGGCCACTCCATTTGTCCTGAAGTGCCCTGGGAGCCAGAGGCTCCAGAACCCAGACTTTCTGCCCTGTCTGAAACTCAACCGTAGCAGCCTTTTGGTCATACCACATCTTCTGGAGTTGTTGGCTGGTCTCAAGGTTTTTGCTTGTCTTTTCCATGTACTCTGCCATCCTTGAAAGTAGGCCTAGTACATAGTCCACCACATTTTGTTTAGGCTCATGAAGAGGTCTCTCCCAGCCTTCTTTTACAAGAACTAGTGGTTCCCTAACAGGATGGCCAAACAGAAGTTCAAAGGGGGAAACCCTACTCCCTTCTGAGGCACCTCTCTGTAGGCGAAAAGCAGACATGGCAGGAGGATATCCCATCTCCTTTTGAGTTTTTCAGGGAGCCCCAGAATCATGCCCTTCAATGTCTTGTTAAATCTCTCAACAAGACCATTGGTTTGTGGATGATATGGTGTGGTGAATTTGTAAGTCACCCCACAGTCATTCCACATGTGTTTGAGGTAAGCTGAGATGACGTTGGTACCTCTGTCAGAAACCACCTCCTTAGGAAATCCCACTCTGGTAAAAATACCAATGAGTGCTTTGGCTACTGCAGGGGCAGTAGTGGACCTAAGGGGAATTGCCTCAGGGTACCTCGTAGCATGATCCACTACTGCTAGGATATACTGAGTCTGTGATGCTGTGGGAGGTTCAAGTGGACCCACTATATCCACTCCCACTCTTTCAAAGGGGACCTCCACCACTGGAAGTGGAATGAGGGGGTGCCTTGGGATGGCCACCTGTCTTACCACTGGCTTGACAGATGACACAGGAGGTACAAAACTCCTTTACCTTCTGGGGCATATTGGGCCAATAGAAATGGTTGACTAACCTCTCCCATGTCTTGGTTTGTCCCAAATGCCCAGCAAGGGAAATGTCATGGGCTAAGGTCAGAATGAACTCCCTAAATTCCTGCGGCACTACCACTCTCTTACTGGCACCAGGTTTGGGATCTCATGCCTCAGTGTAAAGGAGTCCATCTTCCCAATAGACCCTGTGTGTTCCACGGGCAATTCCGTGTTCTTGTTCAGCTGCTTGCTGTCTTAGGCCTTCAAGAGAGGGACAAGTTTCTTGCTCCTTGCACAGCTGTTTCCTTGAGGGTCCCCCTGGGCCCAAGAGCTCAACCTGGTAAGGTTCCACTCCATGGACTCCGTTCCCTCAGGGTATAGAACTTCTTCCTGAGAAGAGAGGTTCTGTTTCTTTTTCTGTGCTGAAGCTGGTTCCCCAGTCTTCTTTCCTTTCCTCTTGGAAGGTTGGGCCATTATTCCAGACTCCAACACTTCTTTTTCACCTTGAGCCCTGCACTGTGCCCTAGTCTTGACATACACCAGTTCAGGGATACCCAGCATGGCTGCATGGGTTTTGAGTTCTACCTCAGCCCATGCTGAGGACTCCAGATCATTTCCAAGCAGTCATTCTACTGGTATAGCAGAAGAGACTACCACCTGTTTCAGGCCAGTGACCCCTCCCCATTCTAAAGTTATCATATCCATGGGATGTACTTTAGTCTAATTGTCAGCATTGATGACTGGATAGGTTTGTCCAGTCAGGTATTGTCCTAGGGAAACCATTTGTCTGTCACCATAGTGACACTGGCACCTGTATCCCTCATGGCCTCTAATCTAGTACTATTATATAAGAGCAGCTGCCTGTATTTTTGCATGTTAGGCGGGCAGGTAGCTAGTGTGGCTAAGTCCATCCCACCCTCTGAGACTAATGTAGCTTCAGTGTGAACCCTAAGTTGCTCTGGGCACACTGTTGATCCCACCTGGAGACTTGGCTATTCCAGTGCTAACTGGAGTAGTAGTTCAAGTGGAACCTTTCTTGGGACAGGCCTTGTCTCCAGTGTGGTGTCCATGCTGACTACAGCTGCGACACCAGACCTTTTTGGGATCAAAGTTTTTACCCTTGTACTTCAATGAGGATTGTGAAGAGGCTTTGGATCCACCCTCCTGTGCAGGATTTTGGGGCCCTGTAGAAGACTCTTTACTTTTTCCCTTGGATGTCTCAACACTCTTCCCCTGGGAGGCTTTATGACCCTTTTCTTTTGGTCACCCCCTGTGGAAGCCTTGGTCACCCTTGTCTTGACCCAGTGGTCTGCCTTCTTTCCCAATTCTTGAGGAGAAATTGGACCTAGGTCTACCAGATGCTGATGCAGTTTCTCATTAAAACAATTACTTAAAAGGTGTTCCTTCGTAAACAAGTTATACAGCCCATCATAATCATTTCCACCACTGCCATTAATCCAACCATCTAGTGTTATGACAAGTCAACAAAATCAACCCAGGTCTGGCTCGAGGATTTTTGAGCCCTCCTGAACCTAATCCTGTACTCCTCAGTTGAGAATCCAAAGTCCTCAATCAGGGTAGCCTTCATGAGGTCAAAGGATTCTGCATCTTTACCAGAGAGTGTGATGAGTCTATGCCTACACTTTTCAGTGAACATTTCCCAAAGGAGAGGACCCCAGTGAGATTTGTTTACTTTTCTGGTTGCACAAGCCCTCTCAAAAGCTGTGAACTATTTGGTGATGTCATCTCCATCTTCATATTTTGTTACAATCCCTTTAGGGATTTTTGGCATGTCAGTACTTTTTCTGACCCTATTTATGTTGCTGCCACCATTGATGGGAGCTAAACCCATCTCTTGTCTTTCCCTCTCTATGGCTAGGAGCTGTCTCTCCAAAGCCAATCTTTTGGCCATCCTGGCTAACAGGAGGTCATCTTCATTGAGGCTGCCCTCAGTGCTTCCAGAGTTACTGGACTCCCCTGTGGAAAAAACAGTATCTCTGACTATCACTTTTGGAGTCAGGGTTTGAGGGGCCCTGGCCTCCCTAACTAGGACAGGAGGGAGGCAATCATCCTCCTGGTCACTAGCTTCCCCCTCTCTTGCAAACTCTGCCAAAAGCTCCTAGAGCTTAACTTTGGTAGGGTTTGACCCAGTCTTTATATTTTTTAGTTTACAGAGAGTCCTTAACTCTGACATCCCTAGATGCGGGTGAGGTTGAGTTCCACCACCATCTCTTCTGTGCTAGACATTACTTTTCTAAAAGTTGGGATACTTTTTAAGAATCTAAAACTATTTCTAGAACTTAATCCAAACTTTTTTACAAAACTACAAAACATCTAAACTCTAAACGAAATGCTAACAGGGACTTACACAAGGCCTTAGCAGGACTTTTAAAAATTTAGAAAAATAGCTCAAATTCAAAAGATCAGTTTCTAATGAGAATTTTTGGAATTTAGTAGTGTGATCAGGTATTGGCTGAGTAGTCCAGCAAATGCAAAGTCTTGGACCCCATCGCTGATCCACCAATGTAGCAAGTTGGCTCTTTATACAGTATACTATTTCAAAGCACAGAGTCCAAGGGTTCTCCTTAAAGGTAAGATAGTGTCAAAATTAAATAATTAGAACGCTCTATTTTGTGGTAGTGTGGTCGAGCAGTAGGCTTATCAGAGGGTAGTGCTAAGCATTTGTTGTACGCACACAGGCAATAAATGAGGAACACGCATGCATGACTTACTCCAGGCCAATAGGTTTTTATATTGAAAAATATATTTTTACTTTATTTTAAGAACCACAAGTTCAAGATTTACAGTAAACACTTTAAATGTAAGGTACTTCACTTAGATACTTTAGGAACTTTGAATAAAAGAAATATCATATACAGTCTTTGTAAAAATAGCAATAAGCTATTTTCAAAGAGGACACAGTGCAAAAAACAGTTCCTGGGGGGGTAAGTAAAGGTTAGATTAGGAGGTAAGTAGAACATAAGTCTCAGTTCTAGGGCATAGGCAGCCCACTGATGGGGGTTCAAGGCAACCCCAAAGTTAGCACACCAGCAGCTCAGGGCCGGTCAGGTGCAGAGGTCAAAGCGGTGCCCAAAACACATAGCCGCCTATGGAGAACAGGAGTGCTCTGGTTCCAGTCTGCCAGCAGGTAAGTCCCCACGTCCTCGGGGGGCAGACCAGGTTGGTTTTGTAGAGCATTGGGGGAGACACAAGTAGGCACACAAAACACACCCTCAGCGGCACAGGGGCGGCTGGGTGCAGTGTGCAAAGCAGGCGTCTGGTTTCAGGTAGAAAACAAGGGAGGGACCTGGGGGTCACTAGCGGTGCAGGCAGGCACGGGGGCTTTTTGGGACAGCCACCACCTTGACTAGGCAGAGGGTCGCCAGGGCGTCACTCCTGCGTTGAAGTTCAGTTCCTTCCGGTCCTGGGGGCTGCGAGTGCAGTGTTGGTTCCAGGCGTCGGGTCCCTTGTTACAGGCAGTCACGGTCAGGGGGAGCCCCTGGATTCTCTCTGCAGGCATCGCTGTGGAGGCTCAGGGGGGTCGTCTCTAGTTAATCACTGGCTTGCAGTCGCTGGGGTGTCCTCCCTGTGGTGTTGGCTATCTGAATCTCGGCCCGGGGGCGTCAGGTGCAGAGTGAGAAGTCTCACGCTTCCTGCGGGAAACATGCAGTCTTTGGAAGTTGCTTCTTTGTTGCAAAGAATTAGCTGGTCTTGAGCAGGGCCCCGCTGCTTATGGAGTTTCTTGGTCCTTTAGTCCAGGGCAGTCCTCTGAGGCTTCAGAGGTCGCTGGTCCCTGTCGGATGCGTTGCTGGTTTCAGGTTTTCGAAGTTGGAGACAGGCCGGTAGGGCTGGGGCCAAAGCAGTTGTCTTCCTCCTTCTCTGCAGGCTTGTAGGTCTGCAGTCCTTCTTGTTTCTTCAGGTTGCAGGAATCTGATTTCCTGGGATCTGGGGTGCCCCTAAATACTGAATTTTAGGGGTGTGTTTAGGTCTGGGAGGGCAGTAGCCAATGGCTACTGTCCTTGAGGGTGGCTACACCCTCTTTGTGCCTCCTCCCTGTGAGGAGGGGGACACATCCCTAATCCTATTGGGGGAATCCTCCAGTCTAAAGATGGGGGATTTCTAAAGGCAAGGGTCTCCTCAGCTCAGGACACCTTAGGGGACTGTCCTGACGTGTATCATATAATACAGGGAGGTCTATTGATCCTCTTTCTTCGTATCTGTCTAGTGTTGTTTTGTTCATTCTATCACTCGCCCAACAGGGTTCCTCCTTAGGGACTCTTAAGGGCTATCTTTCTGCCTTAGCTTTTCTTCGCTTGCCTGATCAACCATCTTCAAGTCTCCCATTGTACTGAGATTCTCAAAAGGGGTTGTACATATGTTTACACCTACGCGGTTTGTTATGCCCCATTTGGACCTTAATCTGGTACTCAGTTTTCTAATGTGTGCTCCTTTTGAGCCTTTACATAACTGTCCTCTCCCGCTGCTCACTATCAAAACAGCCTTCTTAGTGGCGATCACATCTGCCAGGAGAATGAGTGACATGCAGGCTTTATCATCGAAACCACCGTATCTCAAGATATATCCTGAGAAAGTAGTCCTCCAAACTTGTGCCTCTTTCCTCCCCAAGGTGTTGACCCCTTTTCATCTTGATCAAAATATCACCCTGCCCACCTTGTTTGCACCACCACATCCCCCTAAGGAAGAGGAGATTCTCCATCAGCTGGACCTAAGAAGAGTTATCCTTCTACTTTGACCACACAAAAGTGTTCCGGGTGGACGACCAAGCCTTTGTGGGGGTACGTTGATGCAAAGAAGGGTCTGGCAGTCCAGAAACGATCCATTTTGTGCTGGGTCTTGCTCTTTATAAAAATTTGCTACGCTTTGCCTAAGAAGCAGCCTCCAGAAGGCTTAAGGGCTCATTCTACAAGAGGAAAAGCTGCTACAACTGTGTTGGTTCAAGGCGTGCCAGTACTTGATATCTGCCAAGCGGCAATGTGGGCTTTATTGCACACGTTTGCAAGCAACTACTTCCAGGATAGCCAGGTGATGAGAGAGGGGCATTTTGCTTGCTCAGCCCTACAGGACTTCCTGGTGTAAAGTATATTCTTGCAGCCCACCACCAGGAGTTATAGCTTGGGTAGGAATTCTAAAGTAAGGAATCTGCAGCTAGAAGTCTACTCTATCTAGCTGCAGATTCCTTACACCCGCCCAGGCCTCCTCGCTCTGCGGATATATACATTGTGATTCATGATTTTTCCCTTTCTCGAAGGCATGTTTTTTGCACTCAAGCAATCAAGAAAGAAAAGTAAATAATTGTTGGCTCTTCCATGACTCTGAGTTACTGGCGTGGGAAGTTGTGGAAAAGAACAGACGTACCCGCCCTGGGGTGATGCCTATATAGAAGACCGTGACATGGCAGACAGATCCAACGATGCGGACAACACCACGCGGACCCAGACTATGCACGCAGAACCGAACGACTCCTGATGGCACGCGCAGGGTACTGCTCAGCAGAAAAAATCCAGATTCAAAGCTGACGCTAGGGAATTCTAACGTAAGGAATCTGCCACTAGATAGTCTCCACCTGATAATTAGTTACCGAAGGTAACTAACTTGTTCATTAGAATGTAATTGACATTTCCAACTTTCCCAGGGGTGTAAAGTCTTTGTCTGACTGTTGCCCCACAATGGCACTTTGTTTTTGTCCAGGCATGTTCTTTTGAGCTTCATAAGGGATTTAAACTTTATAAATAAATAGGGGTTGTTCCTTTGGGGACTGTCTTCTCCTTTTCTTCTTTAGCTTAGGCTGACAGCTAAGCAGGTTACTGTAATTGTCAGCAGATCCTACCACTGTACTCCATGTCCTCAAGACATTTAGAGTAGCTAAACTATCACCAAAGTGCAGGGTTTTTTTGTTTTGGATTATTAGATATTTGGGCTGGCTTGTTTTTTCTCTCGACTCATATGGTCCCTCACGCAGTTTGTCTCCATGACACCCACTGCTCAGTATTCAGTATCTCTTCTAGACGAGCGAGCTCTGGTGTTCATACTCTAACATCTAGGTGCTCCAGCCCAGCTGTGCAGTGTGTGGGTGACAGATCCTCTTAATGCAGACCTTGTTTCTTCCTTTCAATTATGTACAGCCATTGGGCCACACAACCACCCTCATCAGGTTGCCTGGTCAATAAAAGGAGGCCTGAGGACCAGTGTATGTGGTGTGATTACCTCTTCTGTCTTGTTTGATCTCTTAAAGCGGGGGAGTTTAGAGGAGGGGGGCAGGTAAGCCACACAAAGGTCCCTCCACACCACTCCTGTGTGGGCCCCAGCGACAATCATATTGGGCAGGTCCCTCAGCCAACAGAGCCTGTTTGGTAGCAGCAAGCACTGCAGTGCAGCTTACAACATGAGCAGACATTTCCAAACATTTTGTGCCCTTTTTCACTGGGGCTCTTAATGAACTAGCATTGATTCATTTGAATAGTGAGAAGGAATGATCTAATGGTCTTGGGTCCTGATCAGGGGCTGCGAAGTTCCTTAGAGGAGTTTTGTGCCCAACAAAATCCATACCACGGAAACTGTTTGTGCTCCCTTCTACCACCCTGTTAGCTTGAGGATGTTTTCAGACCTTAAGGTGAGGATGAGTATGAGGATATACCTGTGAATTGTCACCAGTAAATAGCTCAGTCTTGGACCTGACATAGCTTTGATAACAAGTTGGCACCTGAGAGTATTGTTAAAGAGAAAGCCTTATGACTATAACTCACAAGGAGCATAGTGAACAGGTTGAACCTTGCTCTTCAGCCTAGAACCACCAGGTTGCTTTTCCTGGACACTAACATTTTTGTTTAGGAAGGACTCTCCAGTATCTGCCCTGAGGAGCCAGTGAGATCTGCCTGGTGATAAGTTTGCTGATAGCTCAAAAGTTGATCTTGTAAGTTTCACATGAAGGATGCACAGATATAATGCAGGTTCAACTAACTCTAGTTATCCAGTATTGGATCTTTCATAAATTCACATGCTTGAATCATACCCGTCGTCGAAGTGGGAGTCCTACGGTACCCTAAAAAAGCAGTAAGAATTTCCATAGGCTATAATGCTAGCAAACTCAAACATATAGCCTATCCATGTCCTTCTGTTAAAAAAACAAAAAAACAAAACAAAACTTGACTTGTGACCAATTAGGTGCCAGCACCAACTAAAATATTCCAAGAAGAGGCTCATTCCCTCCAAATTTTTTAGCGCACGTCATATGAAGGGAGTCTCCCTGAGCTCTACTCAGTTTTTTCCTGTCAATACAACTTTCTACTTCAGAAGATGTCTGATACTTCCAAGAAAGGCCTTTTTTGCCCTTGTAATATCTGTGGCAAGAAAAAGCTACATGTGAATGATCCACATAAGGACTGTCCATACTGCCTGCATCATAAATATCAGGTGAAAGACTGCAAGATATGCCATACCTTCTCTGCTAAAACCCTGAGAGACAGAGAAGGAAGACTTCTAATATGGTTAAAGGCAAAATCCTCTACTTAAGATGAGGAGAGTGATTCAGAAATAAGTCCTCATAAAAGGTCTAGATCCACTGACCTGAGGCAGGCTGAGGAAGGCAGAAAACACCACAAAATGCACCATAAAGACGGTGCCATATCCTTAAAAGGTTCAACCTCCTCCCAGCCACCCTCTACGTCGCAAGAAAGAGCTCCGCCACCATTCTCCTTCCTTAGAACCATGAACGTAATTTTTTTTTTTTTTTAAATTGACACTACAGTCAACGATAGTGCTGACGGCGATGGTTACCACAGTTACCGTCTCCACCATATCATCGATGACGTCTGTTTTAAAAGCTCCAATTCCATCAGTCCGAGTCAGTGAGAAGGGACATTCATCATTTAAACCGTAGTCAAAATTTCCAGAAAAGCCTGCGTCGATGAGAGGCATGTTGACGGAAACAGTTCACTTGACAAGGGCACCGTCGACAACATCACCGTTGACAAGACCATCTTAGACGACTGCACTTGTTCCTTCCAGCCAAGACAGCGTGATACCCATTTATTTCTTCTGGATCTCCTGACCTCCAGGCAACGGTAAAGATTACAACACTTTCTAGATCTGAGGTATATCCCACGGATACATCACCTAGTAAGGTGACAACCTTATTGCCTATTCTCCTGCTTGACTGGAAGGAGTCTGAGGATGAAGGACGTTTGGTGACACACACACAGCCCATCCCAGTTACATGTCAAATGCCAAGAGGATGATGAGGAGTACGAGCAACAGTACCAGTCCTACTATCCGCATCAAAGACGTTAATGTGAGTCATTGCATCAGCCGAGACACACAGTACAAATGCCTGCTTCCTTAATTCAGGTCTTGCAATGCATGTTACAAGATTATAAAAGGAGATTTCCAACTGGAACTGAGACACAGCAGCAACAACCCTCCTCTCCAGCTACTCCGAGGAATATGCCTCCGCCTCCAGCAGCGCCAAGGCTCACCTACGTTAGCAATATCCGCTCCCCACAGAGAGGACATTTCCTCCTCAGAAGATGAAAGGGAAGAAGAGATTCTTACTCCCTAACATCCTAATGATGAATGGGACGACTGTTTAGCTCCTACACCATCGCCTCCACCACCTCATCCATCGGATTCTCCACCAGAGGATATAAGAGGTTTCCATAATTTAATGGACAGAGCTGCTACACATTTCCATTTACCAACATCAGTCTTGCATTCAGAATGCTTCCTTCTTGATTTTAAAGAACAGGTAAAGTCGGTGAGGGCAATCCCCATCATAGACTTTATCTGGAGTGAAGGTTTAAAAATTATGGAAAATCCAGCTGCAGTTCCGCCAGTCCCACAGAAACCAGATAAAAAAATACAAGGCTACACGTGACTGTCCAGCCTGTTTGACAGGTCACCCAAAACCAGATTCTATCAGATCTCAGGCTGCCCAGAATTAATCTATGCCTATTTCTACCCAGCCAGACAAGGAAGGCAGACGTCTTGACAACGCGGGCAAGAGGTTCTCATCCATGTCAATTATTACCATGCGTGCTGTCAACATCCTGGCTATCTTGGATCGCTATGACCGTCAAATGTGGTCTGACATAAATGCTTTCACTGAGGTTATCCCGGAAGACAAACAGCCTGAGGCACGTAAGATACTACAGGAGGGAGAGCATACTTCGGCAGAGATAATCGACTGCGCCCTGGACATAGCCTCCCCGGGCTTCCGACAGTTGACAGGAGCAGCTGTTTTGTGCCGCCAAGGATGCTTAAAAGCAACCTCTTTCAAACCCGAAGTCCAGTCCAGAATATTAGACCTGGTCTGTGATGGCAAAACTCTTTTTGGCAAACGCATAGACAACGCCCTACTAGCCATCAAGACAGATACTGAGACTGCTTGTTCTCTGGGTACCCTACAGTACAAGAAAAAGCCCTTTCGGGGAGCCAGGTAGAGGTTTCTCGTCATTGCGAAGTCCCTACCATTGACAGTACCAATAGTCACAGTACAGGCCAGCTTATCAACAGTCTTATAGACCCCCATCTAATGCCACCTACATCAGGCAAGGTGCAAGAAGAAAAATGACCTCACAAGCCCGGGGATCAACCCCATAAACAGCGATCTTCATCGGGTACCGGCTGCAGTTCAATGTTTCCCACAATTCCATCCAGTAGGAGCGAACATCAATCATCAACAGAATTGGGAAAAGATAACATCAGACAAATGGGTGCTGGATATAGTGGTTCACAGTCATACACTAGAATTTGTACAGAAACCACCAGCCCACTCTCCTGGGGAGTCTCATCCTCTTCATCTTCACTTGCTAAAACAAGAAGCATTCCAAATGCTCTCCAAGGGTGAGATAGAAGAGATTCCTGTACACCTGAGGGGACTAGACTTCTATTCTCGTTTTTTTTCTCAAGAAATAAGTCAGGGGAATGGAGACCGATCCTAGACCTCAGACAATTAAACACATTTCTAAGGAAACAATCCTTCCTTATGATCACACTTTCGGATATCCTTCATCTTCTCAACACCAGTGATAACATGGCATTGTTGGATCTCCAGGATGCCTGTTTCCACATCCCCATACATACAAAGCATTGCAAATACCCCTGCTTCACCGTGGCCGGTACCCATTACCAATTCAAGGTTCTCCTGTTTGGGTTAAAGTCAGCGCCAAAAATCTTCATAAAATGTCTTGTGCTGACTGCAACAACTCTACGCAACAAGGGCTTTCAAATCTTTTTGTATTTGGATGACTGGTAGATAAAGGCACCAACTTCAAAGCTGGCATCCAAGGCCACCAACGCCTGCCTAGCATTATTTCACAACCTAGGTCTAACAGTAAACTACCAAAATCATCAGCGCTTCCAACAAGCAAGATAGTCTTTTTGGGTGCAGAACTCAACACAGTCAAAAGCAAGGCTTATCTCTCAATGGGACGGCAACAGAAGCTGGCCAACATGGTTACCGTGATCTAAAAAAGAAAGTCAATTTCCGTACAAACATTCAAATAGCTTTTAGAAATGATTTCCTCATCAATCACCTTGGTGCATCAAGCAAGACTAAGAATGAGACTATTACAGGAGGAATTGTAACAGCAATGGACCCAGTCTCAAGGATCCTTCGAAGACTTAATCAATATTACACCAAATATTGTGGAGACCCTGTGGTGGTGGTCCCAAACCAGACATATCTCTCAAGGATTAAGCTTCCTAACTCTAATGCCAGATGTCATTATAACAGACGCTACTCAGGAAGGCTGGGGACGTCATTTGCAAGACTTGCATTAAGGGAAAATGGTCGGACTCTCAGAAGAAAATGCACATAAATCTGTTAGAATTAAAGGTGATATCTCTTACTCTGAAAACGTTCCTCATTTCAGGATCCTCAGTTGATCCGTACAGACAACACAACAAGCATGTACTAAGGCAACAAACAGAGAGGAACACAATCTCTGTCCCTCTCAAGAGAAGCACAATCTTTGTGAATGGCTCACTCTTCACAAGATTTCTCTGAGCGGAACACGTTCTGGGTATCAACAACACCCTGGCAGACTCTCTCAGCAGGACTGACAACAGTTGCTATGAATGGGAGCTTAATCAGAAGGAAGTGAACAAGATCTTTCAGTGCTGGGGCCGGCCAACCTTAGATCTCTTGCCATCAACGAGAACACCAAATGCCAATTTTACGCCATCTGACATCCACTCCCTGGGCCGTGAGGAATGCTCTTTCAATGAGATGGTCTGGGATCTTTGCATACGGTTTTCCCCCCTTCCCATTGGTCCCCAGACTTCTCAAGAAGATGCAAGGGCTGCAAGCTCATACTCATAGCACATAAGTGGGCCAGACAGTATTGGTACACAAAGCTAATTCTCCTGTCGGTGGCCAATCCCTTACGACTTCCCAGCAAGCACAACCTTCTAACGAAGAGACTAGGTCAGATTATTTCACCCAGAACCAGCCTCACTCCAATTGCACTCATGGCTCCTGAGTTCCAGGTCATGAATATTGACGAAGAATGCAAAGTAATTCTGTCCAGAGCGTGAGCTGACAATACAAACCAGTTAAAGGCTCAAGTGGAGAATGTTTTATATCTGGTGCCAACAAAACAATATACATTCATTAAAGGTTCTACCAGAGCAAATTATATCATACCTCCTTGCTGTATCTAAAACTGGGCTCAGACATGCCTCAGTTAAGGTTCACCTGGCAGCTATATCCTCGTACAGACGCTCTGTAAATGCACCCTCCCAATTTATGAAAGGTCTGTTTTGCACTTTTGTTCCTGTGTGACCACCTCCTCCTCAATGGCATCTAAACATTGTCCTTTCACAATTGATGAAAGCTCTGTTCAAACCCATACTCAAAGAAGTATCTCACATGGAAGATGGCAGACCTCCTTGCACCTACATCTACCAGGAGAGTCCGTGACATACAGGCCTTTACCACCAAGGAACCCTACCTCACTTTCTCAAACAACTTTGTTCTCCTCAGAACAAATCCAAGATACATTCCTAAAGTGCATTCATCTTTTCACCTAAACGAACCAGTGATATTGAGAACTTTCTTCCAGAATCCATCAAGTGTGGCTGAAAGGACTCTACACACACTGAATATCAAGCAATGCTTCAAATTCTACCTTCAGTGTACTAAACTCCGTAAGACAGACCAACTACTAGTCTCTTACGGCTAAGGTTGTCAGGGTACAGGAGTTACTAAAGCAACGATAGCCCGATGGATTGCATCCACCATTCAGTTTTGTCACATGAAGGCTGAAAAACCAGTAACCAGCCGGCCTAAAGCACACACTACAAGAACAAATTCGACATCAGTTGCTCGGTTTCAAGGCATCGCCTTAGACAAGATATGTCAAACTGCAGCGTGGAAGACAACACATTCTTTCGCGCAGCACTATTGTTGGAATCAACACAAAGAACTGATCCAGTCTTAGGACAGGCAGTCCTGCGTCATCAATTTCATTAAGGTGAGCCTCTTTGAATATATATTTAATTTGATATACAGTTACTTCTATCACCTGCGCAATTACTGTCTTTGCTATGTATTATTAATAAATATACATATATAGAGGTGTGTGTGTGTGTGTGTGTGTGTATGTATATATGTGTGTATATATATATATATATATATATATATATATATATATATATATATATATATATATATATATATATATATATATGTGTGTGTGTGTGTTCAATGGCATGTGTAGCTCAGATTCAAATGCTATGCATAGCTCTTCTGACATCTAGTGTTGTGCCCAGAGTGTTACAAGTTGTTTTTCTTCTAAGAAGTCTTTTCGGAATCACGGGATCGAGTGACTCCTCCTCTCGGTTACAGTGCGCATGGGCATAGACTCCATTGTTAGATTGTTTTCTTTCTGCTGTTTGGTTCGGACGGGTTTCTTCTCGCTCCAAGATTTCGAATTGGAAAACCTCAGAAAACCTACTTATTCGTTGGTATTGTTTCAATCAAGTTTCCCATCTAGCATAGAACGAGTAGTACCGTCGGAACCTTCATTTCGCCCTTCGGAGTGCGTGCGCCCAATGCGGGCCTGTTCGGACCCACCGTGTGGAAAGCATGATGGATCAGACTCCATTCCGATTCTGTCCTCAGTGCCACGCAAAGTACCCCCAAACAGACCAACACCTGGTTTGTAATTTGTACCTTTTACCAGACCATCGGGAGGAAGATTGTGAGGCCTGTCGATCGTTCTGATCAAAGAAGACCTTGAGAGATGACAGGGCCTGAAGACTGGAAATGGCGTCGAAAAGCACCGAACATATCGACGTCATGGAGGAAGAGCAGGTGCAGACTGCAGTCTCCATCCGAGAAACTGACTCCGAACAAGAATCGGAAGACGATAGACCCAACACATCTGGCCAGCATGTGAGTACGTCTGTCCCTACACCCCTACATAAAAAAACATTCGAAGGCCTTGGGTACACCACTGCTGGAAGGACATTGTTCAGCCCGAAAAACAAAACTGTTGGCGACTACTTTCCGGGTCGGTGCTGAAAAAAGCCGCTCCTCCATCCACCTCGGAGTCGAGTAAATTGGTTAAAGTTTCCACATCAGACTCCAGTAAACTACCTCATTCCTCAGGAGTCAAATTCGACACTCTGTTTTGGGGCTGAAACAGACTACTTTTTTGGGACTGAAAAAGATCCACACTTTGGAGCCGAAAAAATCCTCCTACACAGAGGAACAGGGACTTGCGAGAAAATATAGGCAAATCTCAAAGCCCATGCTGGAATCTCACAAAGCTTCTGAAGAAGAGAGTGAACCAATTTTAGAGGTTATGGATGAAAGACAATCGAGAGTCCATATACATACAGAGACTGGATAAATCATCAGTGCACCTCTGTTAAAGACTAAAAGAAAGCTGGCTTTTCAAGAGAAGTTACTCTGTTCAACCACAAGCAAAAGTGCAAAAACAAAAGGAGAAACCAGCACCTTTCCCTACTTCTCCTCACTCTCCACAGCTTTCTTTTTCACCTCGCAATAGTCCACCACCATTGCCTTCTCCAACACATTCATTATATTCACGGGGAGATACAGTAGACCCCTGGGATCTCGGACCCTGATCTCATTCCGCACAATGATCCAGACCTCTACCCATCTAAACCTTCTCCAGAAGACACCACTGCCTACACTCAAGTAATATCTAGGGCAGCAGCTTATCATGGAGTGCTTATGCATTCGGCACCCCTGGAAGAAGACTTTCTATTTAGCTCACTGTCTTCCACTCATTCCAGGTGCCAGTGTCTCCCGATGTTGCCTGGAATGGTTAAACATGCAGACCAAATGTTTAATGAGCTTGTCAAAACTAGAGTCATCATTCCTAAAATTCACAAAAAATATAAGCCTGCTCATACGGACCCAGACTATATCACATCAGGTCCCTCCAGACTCAATGGTAGTCAGTGCGGCAAGGAAAAGAGCAAGCAGCCAGTCATCAGGGAGACGCACCTCCTCCTGATAAGGAAAGTAGGAAATTTGATGCAGCTGGCAAGAGTTGTCACACAAGCGGTTAACCAATGGAGGGAGAATTGCCAATTCTCAGACACTTCTAGCCAGGTATGACATGGTCCATTGGGACGAGATGGAAGACCTTATACAGGACCTCCCAAAGGAGTATCAAGAAACCACAACAGGTTGTGGAAGCGAGACAGGCTATAAGCAATACCCAGATAAGGTCTGCCCTCGTTGCTGCTGATACAGCGGCAAGGAGTGTCAATACTTCCATTGAAGTCAGAAGGCATGCATGGCTACGCTCCTCTGGTTTTAAACCAGAAATTCAACTGGCAATACTTAATATGCCTTTTGACAAGAAACATCTATTCGGCCCAGAAGTAGACACCACTGTTGAGAAACTGAGAAGATTCAGATACTGGGAAAGTAATGGGGGCTTTATACACCACACCATATAGAGGCTCCTTTTAAAGACCCCAGTTTAGAGGAGGTTTTAAGCCAGTCCTCTGATGCTTCCACCTCCCAAACCAAGCAGGGACAACAAACGCAGTATCGAAGAGGTGGGTTTAGAGGGTCCTATAGAGGACAGTATTTCAGGAGAAGAGGTAAGTTCCAAACCTCAAAGCAAGCCACTACACCACCTAAGCAGTGACTTCCTTCCCACCCTTCCACTCCACACTTCTCCTGTTGGGGGAAGACTACAGCAGTTCCACTCTCATTGGCAAAATATCACCACAGACAATTGGGTACGATCAATTATCTGCAATGGCTATTGCCTAGAATTAATCTCCACCTCTCCAAACATTCCACCACGATACCACGAGTTGTCCCCAGAACACAGCATTCTGTTGCAACAAGAGGTACAATCTCTACTATTAAAACAAGCAATAGAATTGGTTCCACATTCTCAACAAGGAACAGGAGTATGCTCACTATACTTCCTCACTCCCAAAAAAGACGACACCCTCAGGCCCATCTTGGACCTCAGGCCCCTCAATCTATACATCCTGTCAGAACATTTTCTGATGGTAACTCTGCAAGATGTCATTCCACTACTACAAAAACAAGATTACATGACTGCTTTAGACCTCAAAGATCCCTATTTCCACATACCCATCCATCCCGCTCACAGAAAATACCTCAGGTTCGTCATAGCAGGAAAACATTACCAGTTCAAAGTGTTGCCATTCGGCATTACAACAGCTCCAAGAGTGTTCACAAAATGTCTAGCAATAGTAGCAGCCTACTTAAGAAGACAACACATCCACGTCTTTACATATATAGACGATTGGCTAATAAAATCAAGCAATTTTACACAATGCCAATAGCTCATTCATTATGCGATAGAAACCTTACATACGCTAGGGTTCACTCTCAATTAACAATCACATCTTCAACCAGCACAAGTACAACTTCACCTAGGTGCTATCCTAAATACTCGAAAAGCCCTAGCTTATCCAAATACACAAAGGATACAAGCTTTCCAAAGTCTCATACCACCCATACAGCTAAATCGATCCCGGGACTCCTGGCTTTTCAGATTCAGGCATATGATTTTATGAAAGATCCAATACGGGATAAGATCTGTGAGCTTGAATCAGAAAGAAAACAATTTACTTACCTGTAACTACAGGTTCGATGGCATCTGTCGCTGTAGATACGCATGTTTTGCAATAGCTCGCCATCTGGTGTTGGGCCGGAGTGTTACAAGTTGTTTTTCTTCGAAGAAGTCTTTCGAGTCACGGGACCGAGTGACTCCTCCTTTTGTCTCCATTGCGCATGGGCGTCGACTCCATCTTCGATTGTTTTTTTTCCGCCATCGGGTTCGGACGTGTTCCTGTCGCTCCGAGTTTCGGAACGGAAAATTAGCTAATTTCGGAAGATTTTCGTCGGTATTGTTGCGTTCGGGATCGGCGTACTTAGATTCCACACCGCGTCCAAGATCGAAGAGCTCCGGTGCCCTTCGGGGTAGTTTTTCGATCCCCCGTCGGGGCCTGGTCGGCCCGACCGCGTGCTGAAGAACGCCGTTGGAACGGACCCCGTTCCGTTTCTGCCCCAAATGCCACAATAAATACCCCTATACAGACCAACACTTGGTCTGTAACCTGTGCCTGTCACCTGAGCACAGTGAAGACACCTGTGAGGCCTGTCGTGCGTTCCGGTCCCGAAAGACACTCCGAGACCGTCGAGCCAGAAGACTTCAGATGGCGTCCGCGCCGACAGCCCACCGAGAGTTCGAGGAGCAGGAAGAGGAAGGTACCTTCTCGATCCAAGAATCGGACTCCGAAGGATTCGACGATACACAAACCGTGAGTAAGACGTCGAAAACCACACAGAGAAACATTTACAAGGCCCAGGGGACGCCACTGCCATCCGGCCATGGCTCCACCCATAAATTCGGTGACCGACCGTCGGCACCGAAAAAGGCCCAAACAGTGCCGAGGTCGTCCGACTCCGGTCGAGACACCGGCACGCAGCCTTCTCGGGACCGAGAAAGTGCTGGAGACAAGCCTCGACACCGAGATGCCGGTGTGGACACGGCTCGACGCCGAGACAGCGGCACCGAAGAAGATCGATGCCGAAACAAACTGCAAGCGACCCAGCTTCAGGCTCTTATACAGAAGAGCACTCGCTAACCTCCCAAATGCAAAAGCATAGGTTTGAGGAAGAGCTACAAGCAACTGATGTGGACCATACGCAAAAGCGTATCTTCATACAGCAGGGGACAGGAAAAATAAGCACCCTTCCCCCCATTAGGAGAAAAAGAAGGTTGGAGTTCCAGACTGAACAGACACCACAACCAAAAGTGGTGAAAAGAGTTACCCCACCACCCTCTCCTCCGCCCGTGATTAACGTCTCACCAGCACGAACTCCATCACACTCCCCAGCTCACACCACCATAAGCCAGGGTGACCAAGATCAAGACGCATGGGACCTATACGACGCCCCAGTGTCAGATAACAGTCCGGAGGCATACCCTACGAAGCCATCTCCACCAGAAGACAGCACCGCGTATTCTCAAGTGGTGGCTAGAGCAGCACAATTTCACAACGTAAGCCTCCACTCAGAACAGGTGGAGGATGATTTTTTATTCAACACACTCTCCTCCACCCACAGCTCATACCAAAGCCTGCCTATGCTCCCTGGTATGCTCCGGCACGCGAAAGAAATCTTTAAGGAGCCGGTCAAAAGTAGGGCAATCACACCAAGGGTGGAAAAAAAGTATAAGGCGCCTCCTACAGACCCGGTTTTCATCACTACACAGCTGCCACCAGACTGTCGTTGTAGGAGCAGCTAGGAAAAGGGCCAACTCTCACACATCTGGAGATGCACCACCCCCAGATAAAGAAAGCCGCAAGTTCGATGCAGCTGGTAAAAGAGTCGCAGCACAAGCTGCAAACCAGTGGCGCATCGCGAACTCCCAGGCACTACTTGCGCGCTGTGACAGAGCCCACTGGGACGAGATGCAACATCTCATTGAACATCTGCCCAAGGACTTACAAAATAGGGCAAAACAAGTGGTTGAGGAGGGACAGACCATTTCCAACAACCAGATCCGCTCCTCCATGGACGCTGCAGATACAGCTGCACGGACAATTAATACATCTGTAACTATCAGAAGGCATGCATGGCTCCGAACGTCTGGATTTAAACCAGAGATTCAACAAGCGGTTCTCAATATGCCTTTTAATGAAAAAGAACTGTTCGGTCCAGAAGTGGACACGGCGATTGAGAAACTCAAAAAAGATACGGACACTGCCAAAGCCATGGGCGCACTCTACTCCCCGCAGAGCAGAGGGAATTACAGCACATTCCGTAAAACGCCCTTTCGAGGGGGGTTTCGGGGTCAGAGCACACAAGCCAGCACCTCACAAGCAACACCGTCCAGTTACCAAGGACAGTATAGAGGAGGTTTTCGGGGACAATATAGAGGAGGGCAATTCCCTAGAAATAGAGGAAGATTTCAGAGCCCCAAAACCCCTACTACTAAACAGTGACTCACATGTCACTCACCCCCTCCACACAACACCAGTGGGGGGAAGAATAAGTCATTATTACAAAGCATGGGAGGAAATCACTACAGACACTTGGGTTCTAGCAATTATCCAACATGGTTATTGCATAGAATTTCTACAATTCCCTCCAAACATACCACCAAAAGCACAAAATTTGACAACACACCATTCCAATCTCCTGGAGATAGAAGTGCAGGCACTATTGCAAAAGAATGCAATCGAATTAGTGCCAAACACACAAATAAACACAGGAGTTTACTCACTGTACTTTCTGATACCAAAGAAGGACAAAACGCTGAGACCAATCCTAGACCTCAGAGTAGTGAACACTTTCATCAAATCAGACCACTTTCACATGGTCACACTACAAGAAGTATTGCCATTGCTAAAACTACACGACTACATGGCAACTTTAGACCTCAAGGATGCTTATTTCCATATACCAATACACCCATCGCACAGGAAATACCTAAGGTTTGTATTCAAAGGAATACATTACCAATTCAAGGTACTGCCTTTCGGATTAACAACCGCACCAAGAGTCTTTACCAAATGCCTAGCGGTAGTCGCTGCGCACATAAGAAGGCAGCAAATACATGTGTTCCCATATCTAGACGACTGGCTAATCAAGGCCCATTCGTTAATACAGTGCTCAAATCACACAAATCATATCATACAAACCCTCTTCAAACTAGGGTTCACCGTCAATTTCACAAAATCCAAAATTCTGCCGCGCAAGGTACAACAATACCTGGGAGCCATAATAGACACATCAAAAGGAGTAGCCACTCCAAGTCCACAAAGAATTCAAAATTTCAACACCATCATACAACGCATGTATCCAACACAAAGGATACACGCAAAGATGGTACTACAACTCCTAGGCATGATGTCTTCATGCATAGCCATTGTCCCAAACGCAAGACTGCACATGAGGCCCTTACAACAGTGCCTAGCATCACAATGGTCACAAGCACAGGGTCACCTTCTAGATCTGGTGTTAATAGACCGCCAAACTTACCTCTCGCTTCTATGGTGGAACAACATAAATTTAAACAAAGGGCGGCCTTTCCAAGACCCAGTGCCACAATACGTAATAACAGATGCTTCCATGACAGGGTGGGGAGCACACCTCGATCAACACAGCATACAAGGACAATGGAACGTACATCAAACAAAACTGCATATAAATCACCTAGAACTTCTAGCAGTTTTTCAAGCACTAAAAGCTTTCCAACCAATAATAGTTCACAAATACATTCTCGTCAAAACAGACAACATGACAACAATGTATTATCTAAACAAGCAGGGGGGACGCACTCCACGCAGTTAAGCCTGCTAGCACAAAAGATTTGGCGTTGGGCAATTCACAACCAAATTCGCCTAATAGCACAATTTATACCAGGGATCCAAAATCAACTCGCAGACAATCTCTCTCGAGATCACCAACAGGTCCACGAATGGGAAATTCACCCCCAAATTCTGCACACTTATTTCAAACTCTGGGGAACACCTCAGATAGACTTGTTTGCGACAAGGGAGAACGCAAAATGCCAAAACTTCGCATCCAGATACCCACACGAACAATCCCAAGGCAATGCCCTATGGATGAACTGGTCAGGGATATTTGCTTACGCTTTTCCTCCTCTCCCTCTCCTTCCTTACCTGGTAAACAAACTCAGTCAAAGCAAACTCACTCATATTGATAGCACCAACTTGGACAAGGCAACCCTGGTACACAACGCTGCTAGACCTATCAGTAGTACCCTGCATCAAATTGCCCAACAGGCCAGATCTGTTGACACAGCACAACCAAAAGATCAGACACCCAGATCCAGCATCGCTGAATCTAGCAATCTGGCTCCTGAAATCCTAGAATTCGGGCACTTACAACTTACCCAAGAATGTATGGAAGTCATAAAACAAGCCAGAAGGCCATCCACCAGGCACTGCTATGCAAGTAAATGGAAGAGGTTTGTTTGCTACTGCATAATAATCAAATACAACCATTACACACAACTCCAGAACATGTAGTGGGTTACTTGCTTCACTTACAAAAATCTAACCTGGCTTTCTCTTCCATTAAAATACACCTTGCAGCAATATCTGCATACCTGCAGACTACCTATTCAACTTCCCTATATAAGATACCAGTCATTAAAGCATTCATGGAGGGCCTTAGGAGAATTATACCACCAAGAACACCACCTGTTCCTTCATGGAACCTAAATGTTGTCCTAACTAGACTTATGGGTCCACCTTTTGAACCCATGCACTCCTGCGACATACAGTTCCTAACCTGGAAGGTGGCATTTCTCATCGCCATTACTTCCCTAAGAAGAGTAAGCGAGATTCAGGCGTTTACAATACAGGAACCTTTTATACAACTACACAAGAATAAGGTCGTCCTAAGGACCAATCCTAAATTTTTGCCAAAGGTTATTTCACCGTTCCATCTAAATCAAACAGTGGAACTTCCAGTGTTCTTTCCACAGCCAGATACCGTAGCTGAAAGGGCACTACATACATTAGATGTCAAAAGAGCTTTGATGTATTACATTGACAGAACAAAAAACATCAGAAAGACTAAACAACTATTTATTGCATTTCAAAAACCTCATGCAGGAAACCCAATATCAAAACAAGGTATAGCCAGATGGATAGTTAAATGCATCCAAATCTGCTACCTTAAAGCTAAACGACAGCTGCCCATTACACCAAGGGCACACTCAACCAGAAAGAAAGGTGCTACCATGGCCTTTCTAGGAAACATCCCAATGCAAGAAATATGTAAGGCAGCCACATGGTCTACGCCTCACACATTCACCAAGCACTACTGTGTAGACGTGTTATCCGCACAACAAGCCACAGTAGGTCAAGCCGTATTAAGAACATTATTTCAGACTACTTCCACTCCTACAGGCTGATCCACCGCTTTTGGGGAGATAACTGCTTACTAGTCTTTGCAAAACATGCGTATCTACAGCGACAGATGCCATCGAACTGAAAATGTCACTTACCCAGTGTACATCTGTTCGTGGCATCAGTCGCAGTAGATTCGCATGTGCCCACCCGCCTCCCCGGGAGCCTGTAGCAGTTTGGAAGTTACCTTCAATTATTTATATATGTATCATCTCAACCTTAAATAGGTGCATACTTAGTCACTCCATTGCATGGGCACTATTACTACAATTCAACTCCTACCTCACCCTCTGCGGGGAAAAACAATCGAAGATGGAGTCGACGCCCATGCGCAATGGAGACAAAAGGAGGAGTCACTCGGTCCCGTGACTCGAAAGACTTCTTCGAAGAAAAACAACTTGTAACACTCCGGCCCAACACCAGATGGCGAGCTATTGCAAAACATGCGAATCTACTGCGACTGATGCCACGAACAGATGTACACTGGGTAAGTGACATTTTCATTATCCAGTATTGGTATCTTTCATAAATTTACATTTGACCCACCCTCCTCCCCTTTGAGGCTCACCTTTCTGTTTCAGTACATAAATCTGAGGGAATGAGCCTCTTCTGGGAATATTAGGGTGCTGTCGTCTGATTGGTCATAAGTCAACTGTGGTTCTTTTTTTTTTTTTCTTTTTTTTTTTTACAAAAGGACATGGATAGGCTGTATGTTTGCATTTGCTAGCATTATAGACTATGGATAGTCTTACTTACTGCTTTTTTAGGATACCGTGGGACTCCCACTTTGACAGGAATGATTCAAGCTTGTGAATTTATAAAAGATACCAATATTGTATAACTGTAGTTACAGGTAAGTAACTTGTTTTCTTTCTGATTCAAGCTCACAGATCAGGAAGAGGTCAAACTGGGCTTGATGCTGGACTTCTGGATCTTATTTTTCATATCCACAATCCTTAACCTACCAGAACGCCTGATGGACCCCAAGTAGTCATTTTGTGTAAGGGATGATGGGAATTGCTACACCTGCCTTTAACAGGTTTTCTCAGTTATATTTGGATCCTTAACATTGGCACTCACTTAACCTCTATGACAGTATTCTTTAAACCTTTTAATGCTGCGCACCCCCTGATGGAAAGAAAACCCTCCCCCATTACAGATTTACGGCTGCTTATTTTTCCCCCGCTTAAAACACAGCAGTGTTCTCAGCATTCATCTTCTTTTGACCAGAGCCAGGACCCTTCCCTGGGATCACTTGAGGTCCCACAATTTGAAGACCCTTGCTCTAGGATGAGAAGAGAAGTCCATCAAAGATGTCCTTTGATGAATAGAAGCCCGTGCATGGTAGATCTGCTTGTCTCCTTGAGGAGGCAGCAAAAGGCGTTAGCACCCATTGATAGGTGGTGGATGTTAACTTAGTCACACCTGGAGAGCAGAAATCCTCACTACCCCCACCCCTCCCTGGAACTACTTTTTCGAAGACTGGTGATGCTTGCCAGCTGACAACTCTGGCCCTACCTACTGTTACAAATTAGAAGAGTGGAATTTGATAAATCTAATCCCCACCAAAGTCTAATCTCAACCTTGAAGTGATTGTGAACAAACTATAGATCTGGAGCAAGTGATGGCTAAGCTCCCAAGTAATCACAAATGGAGTTTCCTGTATTTACACTGGCCCCAGGAATACATGGAATACATGGAAAACATGAACACTACTTCATGAGTTTTCTTAATGTAATAATTTATACACCATTTTAATAGCATATTGATGAAATGCAGTAACATACAGGAAACAGCTGTGCTGCCTAAGTCTTTTCTGAGCACAGTTGGTAATATCCTTGACCCAAAAAGACCTGCCAGCATGACAATGAATGATGATGGGTACCTCCTTTTGGGAATTTGTTAAGGACTCAGTGAAATTGTTTGAGTTCTTCTCTGGTTAGGGTAGCTAGCCTCATAGGGTAGAGCAGACTTTATGGTCGAGCTTTTTTTTTCTTTCTGTCAGACTTCTAACTCCAGATTTCTAACACTAGAATATTTCCCAGACGACTGAGTAGATCTGGGAAATCTTGAGCAGTACATCTGAGCACCTGTAGGTGGCGTAATTTGGCTTGGTGTCTTCGTTGGAAGTGATGTTAAAGTGCCTATTTAGGCACCACCCTGGCACACTGACATCCGTTCCTTTCATTCCATGCTAACAGCGCAGTGCCGAAAAGCTACCTCAATCAGTTTTTGACGGACGTTTTGTCAACCTTTTGTGAACAATTGCTCCCCCGTATGCTAGGGACATGTCCTCTTCGAAACCTACTGGGGTTAAGCCTTTTGGGGAATGTCACTGATAGAATTCAGTGTCTGATCCCCACTTGGTAAGTCTCTATTGCAGGCCTCAAAAATCATAAGAATGTTACTAGACTTGCAGGTCGAGTAACTTGAATAATCTACTAGAACTAACTGTAATGTAATTGACCCATAAAAGGGGCTCACATTGTGTGATCCTAGTCAAATAGATTAGAGTTGCCTTTTTCTTGTATCTCAGACATGATTGCACCTCCAAATATGTGAGCTCAGCATTTATGCAGTACAAAAAAACTTTTGATGGATTAAGTAGACTAAAGTTTGCTGCTCATGAGTATCTAGCCCATATGTAGGGGGACACATGACTCATGACTTAATTTTAGTTTACTAATAGCAATGCCATGGGGGCAGGAGTGTTTCTCAGTTTGTTAAAACACTTACTTTAATAAAATATATTACTAAACATTGATGTGATAACATACTGTCATCTACACACAATAAACTTCCAAGAAATGTCCAAAAACCTTTCCACTAACTTGATGCTTTACTGATAAAATGGTAGTGTGTTAACAATATGTGAAAACTAAGTTTCAGAAAACATCCTTTGCACATCCACACGTAAAGTATTATGTTTTGTTTTCATCCTATTAAAATGTATTTTTCATCAAACAAAAATAAAAAATGGCCATTCTTAACGGCTGATTTAGCTTTTGAAATGTTTGTACATTTTACTTAGTCATTTAAATGATGTGTGTTAGGAAACACATGACACCCTGTAGCCTTTTATTTCACACTATAAACAGCAGGTCAGACAGTTAACCTTGCAAAATCCTGGAACTCTGCAGTCAGAAGGAAAAGTAATTGTTAGACAAACTGACTTTGGACCTCTGTCTGTGAACACAGAGCAAATGTGACATACAAAAAACAAGATTTAAAGACATCTTTTATCCCCCCTCCACTTTGACTGAATAGAACACCTGCTCTTTGTCAGCTCGCCAGAAGGGGCGAGTGAGTCTCAAAAATAGCTCAACCTCATCAAATATGACTTACCATAGTGAGTGGTCGGGTGGATTCTTTGAGCCCTGTATTGCCTAGGGTCAGGTCAAGTCACAATGCTAAGGCCTCTGGTCAGTGCAAGTACATGTCTTTTCCAGCCTCCCCGCACACCAATTTACACCCCCCCCCCCCCTCGCCCCAGAGTTTGGACCCAGCCATATGCAAATCAATCTTGACCCTGTTCCCCATGGGAACAGTCCAGCCCGAACCATTAGGCCAGGTCCTCCCTGGACCAGAAACCAGCATTCTGAGACAGGTTTCAGGGTATCCCCCTTGATCTGCCAGGCTAACTTGAATCCAGTGTCATAGTGAGCCCTGGGCCCACATCTGGGCATACCCAGCACACTTATGGCGACAAAAGCAAACTAACACAAATGATGGACAGGAATGCAGAACCATTCAAACATTCACCCCCAGTCTCAGATCTGGGTTTAATCCTTCAGTTGTTTGGCTCACCATGCAACCCCAGTTTGGACCCCGCCATAGCAGCACTCGCTCAAAGACACATTCTGTCTCAGGTGCAACTCTGGACTCCTGTGAGCTTTTTCGCTGATAATTTCTGCCTGAGTTTTCAAGAAGATAAAGCATGACCAGGCCTAATCATCCTACTGGCTCTGGTTTGGGTGTGGAGTGTTTGGTATCCAGATTTCGTGAGCATCTGTCCTTGGTGAGGCTGCCTCTTCAGAAGGAATCCCTGCCGTACCTACATGCATAATGATAGAGCAGCGACAGTTGAGGGTTTTTTTGATCTCCCTCCTGAAAATTATAATGTCATCTTGGCAGCCAGACATCCATCTCCTAAAACGGTCTACGCTTGCCCCTCACCCCATTCGGATCCCCATTTCTGCACTTCTTGCTGAGCTTTTGTTTGGCCTTGCTATGGGCACCATTAAAGGCTATTTGTCTTCCTTCTCTGCTTTTTTTGTGGCTGCTGGATAAAACCTCACACTTTGTCGCCTGTTGTGACTGATTGTGAAGGTTGCTACATTTGTTTCCACCTACTTCTTCTGTGATGCCCCAATGGGAGCCTCATTATGTGTTCTCCCTTTGGGCCTCGCATAGTGTCGCGGGCAGCTTTAGTCTTTGAAAACAGCATTCCTTGCATCAACCAAGAACTTCAGGCTCTGTTGGTCCAGCCTAGATACAGCACCTTCTTCCATGAGAAACTGGTTCTTCGCACGCATGCTTTTTTCCTTCCAAAAGTAGTCAACCCTTTTCACCTAGCCCAGAGTATCACTTTGGTTGCCTTCTTTGCTCCACTTCATCCGTACAAGGAGGAGAAGAAACCCCATCATTTGGACCCTATAAGATCTCCCCAAAGATGTTTGGGTAGACGATCCGCTCTTTATTACATTCACCAGAGCAAAGAAGGGCAAGGCCATGCAGAAGTGGACCATCTTACAATGGATTGTACTCTAAATACAGATCTCCTATGCACAGATGAAGAAGCACCCCTAAAGGCTTGTGGGCTCACTCCACTAGGGCCAAGGCCGCCACAAGGGCATTAGCGTGAGAGCTACCTGCTTAGGACATACGTCGAGCTGCAATGTTGATGTCCCACAGTACGTTCACAAAGCACTACTGCTTAGGCAATCGGGTATATCATGATGGATGCATTTCAGGCCAAAAACACAAACAAAACAGGAGAGCTACTGCATGCTTCATGGGATTATTCCACGCCTACCAGAAGTACAGGAAGTTCCCAGGATACTCTAGGAGTCTCGCCCTATGCTAGCGTCACCTATAATTGATATCCACCGACCTTCAGACTTTTCATGGCGCTGGAGAGATAGGCAGTGTCAGCGACCGAGGACAGCACTAGCAACAATCCTGTTTCCAGGCAAAACTTCTAAGCCCCTTCAGATTGCCTTCAAACGGGCAGCTGAGGTTAATCGGGGGTCGATAAGAGATTGCCTACCTTACGTCTTTTCTGTGGATAAGTTGGTTATGCCTTTTTCCTTTCTGGACATGCCTCTTCACCTCAAACCTGTTTACACCCAGATGTTGGGGGGCAAATCCATTATCCTTTCTTGTTTATATTTTTTTAATTTTGATTCTTCACTTGCCAACTTACATTATCTATTAATATGGATAAAGGTGTAGGGACTCCAGCAGTTTGGGTTACATTGTCTGAAATATAATGTAAAAGGACTCCCGTATGCATACATAATCATTTTGGTATTGGATAAAAGCACAGGAGGGAGTTTGAAGGGAATGGGTAGTTATTGGTGATCGTTTATTGGTGATGCATAATGGTTGTAAGGATGTTTTCAGTGCTTCAAGTATGGGTTCCAGATAGTGAGATATCTGTGTCTGGTTAATTCAGATTGTGAATCGCTCTTTTGTAACTTGCTGTAATGGATTCTGAGCATTACAGGATAATTAGATGGGTTGTAGACTTCCAGTATCTCAATATGTACACCTTTGCCATTGCTAGACCTCATTCTAACCTTTTGTTATGGTTATTCATATCTTCTGTCTCAGCTGTATCATATAGGATTGTGAGGGTGGGAACTAAGGTAAGTCCACTTGTTCGCAGTTGAACCCAGATTGTGTCTCAGTATGCTTGTATCACTGGCCAGTACCATAAACTATGTTGTATTGCCTCTTGTGGGTGATTACATCTCCAGCTGCGAGGGTCACTGGACATTCCCAATTTATGGAGCTTACTAGGGTACCAATGCCAGTCTTAATCGAGTTTTTAAAATAAGTGACTCTAAGGCTTGCCTCTTGTAAGTCTTTATCAAGGTTTTGACGAGGTCTGTCCAGGCTTCATCTGTATATGATTTTTTGTAGCCTAGGTTACTGTTGAGAATTTAATCATTTCTTGGTGGGATGGGAAAGTAAGGTTTCTGTGTAAGAGTTGTATAGGCACGATATCCATTCCAGATCATTATTTAATGTGTTAAAGTTGGATATTTCACTAATATTGAGGGGCGTCATTGAATAGCTTGCAGGCCCTGAAATGATTTAATTGGTGCTTCTCCAAATAGGTGGCCTATCACCTGGATGCTCCTACTTTGCCAAAGAGGCCAATACAGCTTTGTGCTATTAAAGGTTAAGTATCATAAGGAGCATCGGATTTTCTTTTGCGCATCTGTCGGGTGATCATCAAATCTCCTTTTCTAAATGAGTTGTCTTTTGCATGTTGCAGCTTGTCTGTATAAACTTGTTTTCTGTTTGTTGACCAAATCCCTTGTACAAATCATGTTTTCACTTTCGTCTCTTTTGGTGACCCTTTGAGGTAGCTTGTTTGTCATTCCTCTCCCAAACATCAAAGATGCAGGACTTTTACCTGTAGTCAAGCGAGGTGTTGAACAATACTCTGATAGAATAAAACTCAGTACTATTTTTAAACTGAGCTTCTCACATGTTGCACGCTGTACTGCTTTCTTTAGTATGCTCATAAAACGCTGAACATATCCATTGTCCTGCAGACATAAATGTGTGCTCTTTTCATGTTTGATAAGATGCTCCAAGAACTCCTTGAATTCTTTACTATTAAAGCGTGGGCCATTTTCAGACTTCACAATGTCTAGGATGTCCTGTGTTGTGAATATGCCATCTAGTTTTTCAATTATTAGTTTGCGAGTTGCGGATGACGGCTCTTTAACCAAAGGAAAATTTGAGTATTCATCTACAATCGCCATTAGATGTCAATTATCAAGTGGGCCGAAGAAATCGTTGGCTCTTCACTCCCATGCATGTCTAGGTAGTTCTTACATGTTCAGAGTATGTTGAGTAACATTGGTTGACAAGGAATTGCATATATAATCAGCCTTGAATTTTATTTCAACCCTTTCATCTGGGTATTGAATCCAATCTCTGTCTCGGATAGCTCTTTGTGGCAGCGATACCACAATGTCTTTCGTGAGCCACTTAAATCACAGGCTCTCTGGAATCCGGATTTATGTTCATCTCAGTATAACTCTTTCCTGAGTTATGGACAGTTCATCTTTGACATTTCTATATTTTTAATATCCACCTACATTATTGAGAGGTTGAATCTGTTTGTTCCACCGCTGATGTGTAATTAGTTTTGTTTTTTTTAGTTTTTTTTTTTTTACTTCAGCCGGCCACTTACATGGCTCATGGCAGTCACAATCTGGGCTAACGATACAGCAGCTGGTGGTCTTGACCTGAAAAGTAAATTAATGTTGCTGTCTTGGCTGGATTATTGTGACCTTGTATAGGCACTCTAAAAAAGTAGTCAGTAGTATTCTGATCCTGTCCTCGATGATGCAACATTGTATAATCCTACTCTTGTAAATGTAGTCCCCCATTGTTCAATGCAAGTAGACATCTAGGCTTTTGGATTGCCAAAGATGGCCAGCAAAGCTTGATGGTTAGTTACTAGCATTAAAGTTATTCTGTACAAGAGTACATGGAAATGTTAAGCCCATACCATAGCCAAACTTTCTTTCTTAGGTTGTGGATAACCACGTTCCGTTTGGGGCAAACTTCTAGCACAGGCTGCAATGTCATCTAGCATTTGGACGTCCACTATGCTGTGCAACAATAGCGGCTAACCGGACTGAGCTATCGTTGACCGCACCTCTGTATGGAGCTTTGGATTGAAGAATACCATTTCAGTAGCATTTTCAGTGGCATGTCTGATTCTTTTGAAAATTTCCTCACCTTCTTGAGACCATTAAAAAGAAACATTTTTGTTTGCCACTGTGAGTGCAGCACAACGAGATTTGACGTGTATGTATCTGGAACACTATCTGGCCATGCCAAGAAAAGAACAAACCATTGAAACATCTTCTGTTGGGGGACAGGGGGAATCAGCATTTGACAAAACTTGCACTTTTTCAGGATCTTGCATCATGCCCACATCCGAAAAGATATGGCCAAAGAATTTTAGTTCTGTCTTGTTGAACTTACACTTGTCTGCATTTGATGCCAAACTTGCATCATTGAGTAATTGACATACTTGTGTGAGCTTTGTGTTCCTTCTGTTTAGATCGAAAAACGAATGTCATTGCTATAGTTGAATGCATTTACAACAGGCTGAATGATACGTCGAGTGACATCTTGGAAAAGTTCTGAAGCCAATGACACACCAAAGCCAAGTCTCTTGTATCTAAACAAACCACATTTGTAGAAAAGGTTGTAATGTACTTGTACCTTTCTTCAGGTTCTAACTGATGATGACATTTATAAAAATCAAGTTGAGAAAAGACCTTGGGCACCAATCAACAGCGTTATGTCAGCAATGTGTGGCCTTGGATGATGTTCTCGTTCAATTGCTTTGTTTGATTGCCACATGTCAACGCGTATGCACACAGCTCCTTCACTGGCCTTTTAGGTACTACTATAATGGGAGAAACCCATGGTGTTGGACCAGTGAAATGCTCAATGTCATGCTTAAGTAATGATTCAGGTTTTTTTCAGCAGCTTCTTGTACTCGTCTGTCTGAGCAGCAGGACATCTCCTCATTAATGTGCAGTTTTACTTTCATAGCCTTTAGCTTTCCTAAATCATGAAACAGTTAAGGGAATTAACTTACTATTTTGTGATGAGTATTTGTTATGATTGACAGAAATCAATCCCATATCAACTGAGCAAACAGGCACTTCACGCTGTACCTTGAAGCTCATGGATCGGTACTTGAACCTTTGTTTTCTTATGCTTTATTGTTGCTACTAATGAACCTTGACTCTTTATGTGGTTTAGTGCAGCCCAGGTGTACACTAAGGTCGTTGACGGTGTAAGCTGTTGTAATGGACACAAATAGTTGTATTTCTCTTCAGGCATTATGTTTATCAGTGCACCACTTTTGATAATAAAAGGTATTGAACACCCATTTATTTTCAATGTAATCTTTCGAAAGTGTTCGTGTGATTTGTCTGCTTTGGCATGACAACTTTTTTGACTGACATTTTTCTTCATATGCAATCAGTCTGACTTGCACATTTCTCTGAAGTAAACATCAACATGGCGCAATCACTTTCTTCCCTTTAACTTATTATATAGGTGGCGGATGTGTTTGACTTTGTTTAATATCTATCAGCCTCAACTGATATCGCTGCTTGGCCTTGTGGGCGTGCGTTGAACGTTGCTTCTGGAACATTGTGGCAGCTGTTTTGTCTGCGCACCATGACGCACAATATTCTTTTTTTTTTGCTATACACACAGTCCCAAAATGGTTCTCTTTCCCACAGCCTTTACATATCTGTACAATGGCAGGACCCTTTCCTTCATGTGGAAACAAAAATCCACATTTAAAACACAACTTCTTTTTACATGTGGACATCACGTTGTGTCCTTCATTTTTTTGCTTTGCATTACTTTTCACACTCTTGACTGACTCGCTCTTGGCACCTACGGCATCCATGTTAGCAGCTTGTCTCAGCACATTTCTCAGCTCTAGCAGCCATCAACATTAGTTCCAGACAAAGTGTTTCTTTTAGCATTAGTCGCATGGCTTCTTCATCATTAAATTAATTGAACTTAGTGTCTGAATGCATCGGCTCTTTCCACAAATCCATTGATTGTTTCACCAAGTCCTTGACGTTCTTGACTGAAAACGTATCGTTCATAATCGCCGGTTAGTACTGGATTGAACTTGATATTCAATGCATTCTTAATCCGATGGTATGTGAATTCTTTGTCAGTTCTCTGCATTTTCATCATGACCTCTTTCACAACATCACAAGCAAGATTTTATAGATATTTGATAATCTTTGTTATCGATCTCTTCAAGTGCATCAATTAAATCTTCAAATGTCTCTGTCCAGGCAGTCCATCTGTCACAAATATTTCGCTTTTTGGCTGTATCGAAAGGTGGTGGTGGTTTCAGGAAGGTGCGGCAATGTTATAAATTAGTGCAGAAACTTAACTGAGGTTGAGAGTAGTGTGCTCCTGAAGCTGTATGATGATCCTGTCTGTGCAAACTTTCTTTGAAGTCTTCTGATGTGTGAGCCCTATGATAGTCTTTACATTAACTGGAACAGTGTCTTCTCTCCTAGCTGCCATCTTCAAATTTCACGAATCCAATTGTTGCCTTCCACTCTTTAGTCTTTGAAGACCTATGAAGTTGTTCGGAGCCTCACTCATCAACTTGATGAGCAACTGCTTTGGGTATAGACAGCTCAGTAAGCACAAACCGGAGCACTTCTCCTTGAGCCACTCCATCGAATGCTGTGGCACGATAACTCTTTATTGGGCTTGGTAAATTATTTATTTCCTCCTTTCTACATGTCAATTGACATTTTGTAACATCTCGTTGATCTTTGCATTGCAGCACTTTGTAAGCCTAGTTGTATCTGCCTGTAGCATTAACACACTATACAATGTGTAACTTAATTTTGCGTGGCAACCTGCTACCTTTTTGTATGATCTTGGCCGTAGCTTCTTAACAAACGATGCGTAGACTTAGCAAAGCCTTCTTTTCATTCACACACTTCACACTGGCTGGAGCTGTAACATATGCCAACCGCCGACTTGACACTTTGACAAAGGCACATGTGGCATGCAGGAGGAGTTTGCTTAGACCATGGCAAACTCTCCAGGAGACCACTTTTTACTTCTGATTACTTATCCCCCTATCTCGATGCCAGGTGTAGCCATTTCTCCAGCCTGGGTACCTGACAACGACTGTGCCGCAAACTCCTGTAAGTCCCATATCTTTATTCCTCTGTAAGTACGTGTGAACTAAGCTTTCATTACATTCTATTCTAGCGATTACATCACACTGCTATAAAGTCTGTTAGGTGCCAGAAAGGTTCTGTTCTAAAACGTGCAAGACACTACAGCTAGCAAAGGAGAGGGACTGTGCCTGTCGTGTCTTGCTCAAGAAGGACATGTCTCCAGAGCCTAGCCAAAGCCAAGGGGCCAGCTGTCTGGCCTCCTGTTTGCAGCAAAAGAGCTCAATAGCTGAAGAAGCCTGGTGGAACAAGTTGGTAACCTAAAGTGTTCAACCCACAATCAATCACCTCCATGGAGCACCAGAGACAAAGACCCGATGCGCAGATTTGCATCCGAGTTAGCTGAAGCCCTGGAGTGTCGTAAGAGCACAGCAAGGTCCTCCAGAAGATAAGTATCAACCCAGGAAATATTGGCCTTTGACCTTCTACCAGCACAAAGAGGACTTTGAGGGTCATCGACCCTGTGACCACGATCACCTCACCCCCTTCGTGGACCAATAAATAGTTGAAGCAAAAACTCTATTGACAACATTGCATCCTTCAGTATCCATCGTCCTTTGCATCAGGACCATTTGTATAGGAAAGCCCTATAAAGGATAAAAGTGCCTGGATCTGACGGAAGACTACTTCATCTGCTGACGTAATTGTTTCTGAAGACCTTGCTGATCTCTCTGATTGGTTTCCTACTGGAGTTTGTCACCCAAGTGTCAAATTTGTTGGATTTGCCACTGCTTGTTCAAAGTCAAGTGAAATGCTCTGATTTAGTATACCTTGTAAGTTATATATCCTTGTTCGTGGGCTTGCCTTTTAAAATCGCTTGATTTCATTACTGAAAGGCATGGATGCGTCATGCCTTTTCTGGTGTTTAGCCCTCCTCTACAGCACCGGTAAACTACTGAAAACATACGAATCTCCGTGTTTTCCGAATGGCTCTGCATTTTATATCTTACGCAGCGTGATCTCGCTGGGCAGTAGTCGAGTGCTTTGCATGACATCAACACTTATGTGGATAAATTTACTTTTGCTGGTTACATGGATAATTCCACTTTTGCCGGTTACGTGGATAATTCCACTTTTGCCAATACGTTTCACTGCAAGCAAACTTCTGTTTCCTCTTCTGTGTCTCCTTCACACTCCTGGCGACCGTTGGTTCGCATATGTGAATCTATTTTACTTTTCGCTATCCGTTTACGTGGCAAGAAAAGTCAGGGTAGGAGTTTATAACGGTAATCGCTCTAACTCGAGCAAATGCGAGACCCATTGCATTGCAAATGCTTTTTATAAATTGGTGTCAAATTTTTCGAGTGTTCTTCAGTTGTTTGGTGCTGTTGAAATGCTTTACACTTTTGTCCTTAGTGTAAGCCATGCTGCTCATAGCCAAAGCTACCCAAGGTTGAGCTGAGAAACCTAAGGGTCCTAAGGGGGTTGGTAGGTGTACTACAGGGTGAGGTCACACAGCCGCACCTATAACACAACCCATTTCTTCACAGATAGAAAGTAGTCATTCATTGTTTCAGTGCCATGGGAGCAGGATAGAAAAGTGTTCACGCTCTACAGGGTGAAACTGGCACCAGTGTCCCAGAAGAGTGTTCGTTCAACTGATCCCGCATGACTTTCTTGTCTGTCATTCCCAATGTTTGTTGGTCCTTACCTGTGTTTAACAGGTTCTATCTTCAGGTGGCAGTATCTCCTGATAATCACTTGTGTCCAAGTTTAGTCAGTAGCCTTCTGAGGATAGAAAAGAAATTCAGTTTTAAATCCTTAGCATTATGAAGTGACCGCAGGACCAAGTAATGATTGGATACTCAATTTAACAGAGGTATATCTGCCATGCATATCTTTCCATCTTTTCCAGATATTTACTGTGCTCCAAAGGATGAGGATATCAATTCTGTTTTGTCCAGAATAAGTGGTGGTAGTCTGTATTATCTGCTTCCTGGGTTGATCAGGAAACAGCTAACAAATGATCCACACAGTTTTGTTGCAGTTTGTCCACTTCAAGGTGTGTGTGATGCATGTGTTTCTTTTAGCAGCACTGTTTCCTTTCTTCAAAGCAAAAAGAACTGAGCACTTTTTTTCATTTAACATAGTCCTTTAATCCATTCACATTGAGTGACCAGAGTGAAAGATCTCATAATTTAGACATTGATGTTGTTGAAATAGTCATAAATATATCATGGGATGTGAAGAAAGTCAGTGGGGCTGATAAAAGGCGTCCGACTAGTGCTTTAAACAGCAAGTCAGACATCTGTTGCTCCGGTAGTCACCCATAAAAGGAATAATAGAGTTTCTGCTTTTTTGTTAACACTCTAGAACGTTATTTGAAGAAAGTGTCCTATAATGATTAGAAGGATATGGGATATCCTGTGTGGAATAAGAGCATGGTTTCAGGCAGTCAGGGTTTTAAAGGAGATCTGGATTTGTTTCTTTCAGTCATTGATGGTTTATCCTTCGCCTTATCCCTGGAACAGTATCTGTTCCTGGAGCTGGAGGTTGCAGAGTGTTACTACTCTAACAGCATTCCACCCGTCAAAAATAGTGGAGGCAGTAGTCAGCTTGTTGGTTGGACTGGGAAATTTTTATTAGGACAAATTCAAGATTTTCTATATAGGACTCAGTTCCTGTGGATTAATGCATTCTCTAGTGTTAACTCCAACTGTTTTCATGCTTGTGCGATTAAGGAAGCTGTATCCTAATCCTTTTAGTTTATGAGGGGCTGTGAAATAAATAAATATGTTTGGTGTATAAGCCATATTTTATCGCAATCTGTAGGATTTGCCATACTTGATGTCTTAAGAGCCACATGATGATAGGTCTAGGAGCTGGCTTCCCTATCTGCACTTGTTGCTTACCCTGTGTGCTCCCTGAAACTGTAGGGGATGGTGAAGGGTGATGCCTAGTAGTTTTGGTATGTTTTGGTCTTCCTCCTGCTTTTGAATACCATACTGGTGAATACTGTCCCTACGGCTGTGATCCTCTGTCTATTACTTTTCATTGTACATTCCTCAGTTCCATCTCCCATTCAGGAGATTTGTCCAGTTTTTGTGCTGTGACCCTAGTTTCCCATCTGGGTTAGTTCGAGCCCTGAATGAGGACAGTACCATGTGCATAGATTTTAGTTTATTTGTGGCTTCTATCGTCTAATCTATTTTTGTGATGCTGGTTTGGTCTCTGAGTTCACAAGTCGAGGGTAACCTCAGACATGGTGACTGGCAGTGGTGGGGTGCTAGACTCATTTTCCTTCCTCCGTTAAGGCATCAGAAAAAGATAGTTGCCTCGGAAAATGGTAATTGCTTAGAGGTTTTGGGTTTAGACAAGTGCCCAATGATAATGTATCAAGCATTCCCTTGAAAAACTGCATCTGCGAGGAGGAAAGTCCCTCTTCCTTAACCCCGCATTTAAGTATCTTCGGATGGTATTGAAGAGCTCAAGGGCACTGAAATGCCTCCGGTCCAGCAGCAGGCTCCCTAGATACAGCGCAGTCTCTATTAGAACATGGTATAGGGCACAAGAGTCACATTGTTGATGCTGTCCTGAAAGTAAGAGAAGGAGGTCTCTGGTACAGTGTCATTATTGTAGGATTAATGCAGAAGAAAAATGATAGCTGGGTGCCTTATTCTGAGATTGACGTGGTGGGGATGGACACTGAATTACAGAAGCTACAAATACGGAGAATGCTGGCCGCTGCCTTTTGTCGAGGTGAATTCCAGTGAAATCAGGACAGCAGTGTTCGGTTCTGGGCCTTGAACCAAGATGGCTGCCCACACAAGGATTGCAGAGTCATTAAAGATGGGAGTGTAGAAGATATCATTCCATGATTGAAGGTGAAGGACCAGTCCCCCCCTCTCTCCCCCCCCCCCCCCCCCCCCCCCAACCCCCAACCCCAACCACCAAGTCCACTCTGCCACTACAGGTGCTGACATCCACAGTGTCGTCCTCCCAGCATACTCTTGGCGCATTCAGGGCTTGAGGATCCGAGCTGCAATGATGGTGCAGCAGTGGAGGGTTGGCGTGCCCATACCCATGCGGCAACACCAGCACCCCCCAGGGCCAGCAGTCTCGTCTGTGAAGTGTAGAGCGTCCCAGGTTCTAGACTCTGCAGTGGTGTCTCAGGTGATGATCTGTAGTGCAAGTGTGCGTGCCTCCAGCCTGGAACTTGAGAGATACAGTGAGAGCTCTGGTAACCGGCTCAAAGCCTCACTGGTTCTAGAGAGCTACAGTGTCTAATTGGACGGGCGTGAAGCTCAATGTACCATAGTGTTTCTCCTAAAGGCTGGCAGTCTGCAGCAGAGCAGATCAGAAGTTGCCCATCGTCCATGTGGGTGGACTCCACCCCTCACCAATATCCTTTCCAAAGAAGTGTTGATATTGCTTGTGAAGGGAATTGGCAAGCTTCGGTCCATGACAAAGCAAGGAATTGGCCATTCGTTGACTGACTTTCTAGTTCGATGAAGGGTGAGACCAAATATCAGAACCACAGTGCTGAGCTCAGTCCTCAAGAAGTTGAATATAATGACCCTGGTGCAAGTGTCAGAGTTTTGTGGCCTATCTTTGCAGGTCAGGAACACATGTATTGGTGTACTCCAACTGGCTGGTGAAAGCTGGCTTTCCTAAGCTAAGTCTCTGCCTCTGGCCACCTGTACTTCCAACCTTCATTGTTTCACACTCCTGGGCCTGTCATGGTCTTGCATCCTGCAAGTACCCTGGTACAGATGCAGGCTCTTCAGTGAAACCTGCAGTGAAGCAAATATTGGAGAGCCCACTGTGTAGCCAGTGAGAGTGATTGTGACCTCAAGGGTTGGATGATGTCCTAGTTTAACCTGCAGCATCCGTACTTTCTACCCCTTTCCAAAGTCAGTTTTAACATATGCATCACCTATTGGTTGAGATTACAGGCCTCTGTTCTCCAGTGGAGCAGCACATGCTGTCTGAAAGGTTCTCACAATCTTTCTGCTGTCCATCAAAGGCATGTTGGTCTAGATAACAGACAAAACAATCGCCCTGTGGTGCTGCAACAAGTAAAGTGATGAGGGAATGGGCCCTGTCTGTACGCGTTGAGGTTGTAGTGCTCGCTGGCACTTCAGTTTCTCCCAACACCTGGGTAGACAAGCTCTGAAAGTGTCCTCCTGCTGTCCATAAGTGGTGTGTGCTCCTGCACGTGACACAAGCCATCTTCACCGATGCATCTGTCTTGGTAGACCTTTTGCGTCTTCTAAAAACAGTCCGTAAGTACCCAGTTTTTTGCGCTCTGGAATTTCCATGTTGATGGTCTCTAGGCTAGACGTTTTGGCTAAGGTGAGACTTCAAATTTGTTGCCTTTCTTCCTTGCCTCCAGTAGTGCAGATCTCATTCTGGCTGTTTGCTTCCAGTTCACCAAGTCCATATATTTGAGCCTCTGGCTTGAATTTGTCAGCTGGTGTGAGTCCCAGCAAGTCCACTCTCCCTGCAGGCCAAACTGTCTGATGGTCTGTCTGTTTGTTTTGTCTCTGGCCAGATAAGGCTTTGTTGTGGGCATAGCTGAGGGTTATTTATCGACCCTTTCAGTCCTACAAACTGGCTAGTCACTTATGACCGACCTCACCTGGCTTCTTCTCTCCATTAGGTGCAGATGTCTTGCAGAAAGATAAAGTGTTCAAGAATCAACCCGGAATTACTCATTGCACCGATGTCTCGTAAGGTTTTCCTATCGGTATCACCAGAAGACTTAACTCCACCTCTTGTTTGTCAAAGCTTGATTTTCTGTCCTGCATAAACAATAGGTCATTGCGAAGGTTTATATTGCAAACTGTACACAAACCAATATTTAGATTTGTTTCTGCTTCTACCAGCTTACCAAGAAACAAAACTGTGTAAATTTTCTCTGCCTTAAAATATATAGAAATTGGCAAGCATAATGCTAATTTCACACAACGAACCGCCATCAAACCTTTACTGTCATTTCTCCAACTTGGCCATAAACCAGGATTGTATGTATGTACCCCAGATGCCATTGTTCTCTACATTAATATTGCTATAGAAAAAGGCAAGGTTAGTCATCTTACCACTTGTCAGACTTTTTTCCTTGCATTCGACTGTTTTCTTCAAAATCTTAACTCCTCAAGTCCACACCAATTTAAATGTGGAAAAATGTATTCTAGTTGTTGCGAAAAACATAGTTCATTTGTATACTGGCGGCAAACTATCATCTATGACTTGTATGTGACCTTTTTGGGCTGCGGAGCTTGATCACCCTCTTTGTGTGCTCCTTTAAGCATTGGTCTCATTTTTTAAAGTTAGTTTTGTTAGGAAACATTAGATAAAAATATCTGCATAGCTCCACAGCAAATGCATGTAAGGATCTTTCTTTTCTATATATAGAATGACTGTTTAGTGGTACATCAATATAAGACACTCCAACTTGTAACATGTTAATCAGCAAATCTGTATTTGTGCACATTGAGTTTTCTGTATAACTTGTAAAAAAAAAAAAATGTGAAAGGAGTTTTTTTTTTTTCATACAAACAACCTCATGAGTGCAAGTTTTTCTGTGATCCAAAATATATTTGTTCAACTTCTGTAGAATGACGGTTGCATGAAGAATATATAGTTAATAGTAGTTTAGTCAGAGTCAAGCACAGGCTAGCGATGTCTCTAGAAAGCGATCTGTTAAACTTAGTTGTACCTCTTAGTATACAGCTTATCATGTTTGTTTCCATGATTTGTTTATTTATTGACATTTTGTCATACGCTGGCCTTTTTTTGAATTAATAATACTGTTTGCATGCTCATTTGTTAAACGTGCACTATAAATCAAATGAATGTTTCGTGCTCATAGGTCAAGGTTTAGACATCGGATCTGGACATGAGACGTGTGGAGAAACCTCGTCTGAGTGTTATAGTTCCCCATCTAGTCCACAGCATGAGGAAAGGGAAAGCTTTGAAAGCGAAGATGAAAAAGACCGAGGTTGGTTTAGTGAAATGTATGCATGCATTGTAGTCTAAAACTCCTTTTTAATTTAAAAAAGGATGAATCTGTATAACGTTAGTCTTCTTCCAATGTGTGCTGTAGTATATTTGAAGTGAAAAAACATTGCAGGTTCAAATATGCAGGCTTGAAAATCAGTGCAAGGACATGTTGCCTTGAGTGTTGCATTTAATAGTCCAATTGTTCCACGTGAGGTGCGTCTTTTAAAAGTTATTTATTCTTAGCTTTCACTCGTGAGTTTCAAAATCATCTGCATGCGTTGAAAATAACGTGACTTCACTGATCATGGCACAGCAAACTATTCACCAAATAAGCAAGCTAAAGACAAGTTTTCCTAACTGCACCCAACCCCCACCAGGGACATTATAGTTAGATTAATATTTTACACGTACAAAACCATATTACTTCAGCTTTTAGAGTTATTTCAAGTAACTGACTCGTGCCCTAAGGTAACTAACTCACGCCCTTCCCATGCATATTTCTCATCAATCATTTTACTGAAAATGTCAGTGATATCTGCGGTAATTAGCAGTGCATGGCGAGGGCACGAGTTAAAGGTACCTAAGGGCGCAAGTTATAGTTACTTGAAATAACTAACTATAAAAGCTGACAGTCTATTTTTTTGTGTGTAAAATCTGAACCTAACTAGAACACCCTGTAACTTTTATTTTTGTGTGTGTGTGTGAATTTCTAAGGTTTCACATAATTTCCCTGTAACCATTGTTTTTTCGTTTGTTTTGTTTTCTCAGTGAAATTCTAGTTTTATTTTTTATGTTGATTAAGATGCCCATCACAATGAGCAGTTGGGGGTTGTCGTCACAGGGCCTGGTCTGGCATTGTGCTGCCCCCACCAAGCTTGCTTCTCCTGTGCTCCCTCCTCCTTGCCTTCAGTAGTCCAAGTCCATGCCCCTATTCCCTCATTTCAGCCCTTTGTGGCCATTGTTCTGCCACTGAACTTCCTTTCTTCCCTGAAGCATTAGCTTGCTTGCCCCATCCACCTCCTCCCTGCCCTCTTGTCTGAGATCATGCACCAGCCCCCGCCTGGCTTGCATGGTCCGATGTGCTGCCACTACCCTCCATTTAGCTTGAGTTCCCTATCCAATCCTCCTGCCCTTTGTTGCTCAGTTCTGTGCCCCATCTTTGCACCCCTTGTTAGCTTGCTGCTCCTACACCTCTCCCCCTGCCCTCTGATATCTATGTGCATGCCTACCATATTCCATGGTCTTGCCACTGGCCATCCTATCTGCTCTGTTGTCTGCTGAACTAACACTGTCCCTCCCACCTGCCAAGCAAGGTCAGATGGCTGCTGCCTGTCCCTGCCACCTCTACCCTCCTAGTCCAAGTTCCATGCCCCTATCGCCTCCCTACTGTCCTCCATGGCACATTTTGCTGCCACTCCTTTCTCCCGCATGAACTGCTTCTACTGCCTGTGCGGTCTGTTGTGAATCCCCTTTCCCTGCACTTGCATCTCTGTCCAGCCCCTACCCCTCCCTTCTGTCCTCCATGGTCCTTTGTGCAGGTCTCTGTCCACCCTCCTGCTTGCCATGCCTGGTCTTCTGTGCTGCCACGGCACCTCCAACCATCCCTGTGTGGTCAGCATAATGCCCCAGACCACCTCATCTTCTCTCCATTGTCTGTGTATGCTGTTATATTCTCATTGTTACCCTCTATGGTGTGCTGTGCTTCCTGTGCCCATCCCGCCTTCCCCCCTATGGCCAACTTGCTGCTCTGGCCCTACCCCCTTGCCTTCCTTTGCCCAGTTGCATGCCCCTATCTCCTCCTTCCTGCCATGTGTAGTCTGTTGTTGTGCCCCTGCCCCCACCTCCTGGCCTTCACGATCCATTATGCTGCAATTGTGCCTCCTATCTGTCCGGTATGGTTAGCTTGCTGCCCTTGCCTCTTTCTTCTCTGCTGTCTGTTGTCCGTATGCATGGCCCTGACCCCTCCCTATTGCTTTCCATTGCCCATTGTGCTGCGCTGCCGTCCCACTTGCCCTGTGTGGTGTACTGTTCTGCTGCAATGCTTGACGCCTGCCCTGTATGGTTAGTTTAGTGCACTTGCCCAACTCCCTCCTGCCCTGTCATCCGAGTCCTTGTCCCTACCTCATTCCTCCTGCCCTCTGTGATCCAGTATACCATATTTGTCAACATTCTGAACTTGGTAAGAGGGCAGTTTGGGTGGAAAAACCTGGGGAATTGATTTTCCCCATTGTCTTGCATTGGAAAAGAGGCGATTTTAGGCAGGAGACGGATAAATTAAAGCCCTTTCTGATGGATACATCTACCTGTGAATTCCTCGCCTTTTCAATAGCTCCAATGCACCAACATTTGACTGAAGTTTTTCCTCTCTAGCTCTCCATGTCGACAAGGACATCACAATGGCACTGCTCCGCACGCGACTCAGTCTGATGTCATTGGAGCCATACAAAGTCCTCACCAGCATGCTGAAGTCCTTTCCCTTTTTCTTTTCCAGGGCCTTCAATGCGTAATGGTTTTTCCTACTCTCCGTGTGGTTACACTGTTTCAAGGGAATCTTAAGTTTTGTTTTCCTCCTAGGCGACAATGTCTTCAACTAAGAAGTCCGGGTTAAACCTTGTCTGGAGTGTCGAGGCCACATGTTGGTTACGCATAGCAAATTGTTCTTGGCTAAGGCGAAGGACAAGCAAGGCCGTTATAGATCTCGAGTGGAGTTTCTGTCTTCGAGGCCACAAAAAGACAACATCCTGGTTCACGGCATCGGTCTTCTCGAAGTCAGCCCTCAGCCTCTGTCTCCTCCAACGAAGTCACCTGAAGGTTCCCCGATGCCATTTTTAGTAGTGATCCCAACAGCACCTATGATTCCAAAAGCACAGTTCTCACCGGTTACACCACCGGATCAGGAGACATAAGTGCATTCAGCGAGTCCTGTTCGACCTCAGCAGGAGCAAGAATATCCTGCATTTACAACTCCAGGGACAAACACGATTAACTTTTTAAATGCTGTGTATAGCATTTTTCAACAGGGCAATGACTCCTTCTGGTGCCCCACGGGTCCTTTGTCCTTCTCCCCTGGAGGTTTTCTGGCGCTGTATAGGTAGGCCTCATTCCTACCTTTTATGATGACGGCCAAGTATCCCTGGCCTTTGATGGCACCAAGGAAGATGACACTTTCGCCGACTGACACTCTGCAGGACTAATCCATGTCAGTGGCGCAGGTACCAACATCGTAAAGGTTACATCTGATGTCACATCACTCTACTCCAGCTTGACTGGTTTCAGGATCTAGGTTACCGGTGCTGACACTGGCTTCTCCGGTGCCGTAACAGACATTGCCGACATCGTATATTCCCTTCCGACACCGCTGCTGGAGTAGAGGTCTCGAAGGGAGGCATTGAGGCTTCTGATCGAGAAACAATATTTAGATGCACAACAAGACCCTGAATTGGAAGAGGCTGAAATTCCTATACCGTCTCATGAATTTGAGGGCATTTATGTAGCAAGTGGTTTGGACACTTTCCCTGAGTGGGAGTTATCACCAGTGGGCATACCTTCACCTGAGGTTGCATCATATCATGGGGTAATAAAACGGCTGAGCTGCCTCTTCTCACACTGGAATTAAAATCAAATATATTATGGGAGGTCCTTCATTCTCCCTCTGCTGCATCACAGCCTTTTTTGCCATTCAATGGAGCTCTGACTGAACAGGTCTTAGACATGTGGCAGAAGCCTTTTTCGACTCTAGCGGTGTTGAGGTCAATCGCTAGGAGATATTGGACGCAGCCAAGAGATCCTGGATTTTTGAGTCTGCATCCGACACGGAAGGCTTGGTGGTCCGGGCATTTTGTTCTTCTAAATCAGCCCCTGGTTCCTTTCCAACAAAACCTGTGGCTAGAGAACGTAAACTAATGGAACACTCTGTGAAGACTATTTTCTCTTCTGGTAGCATGGCATTGAAATTTGTGAATGTCACTTGTCTTTTAGGCAGATATGTCCATTCTTTGATGGATTTGGCCAGGGACATAATTCCCAAGCTACCACAGGATGTTCAGGGCCATTTTGCTGAGCTTTTAAATGACAGTCAAGCTGTGGCAAAACAGGTGATATGATCAGGCACTGATACGACTGAGTCAAGTGGCCAGGGCCATGGGAACTTCAATTGCCAATAGACAACACACCTGGTTGAGGGGCTTGGTGTTCTCCCCAGATTTACAGTCCACGCTCATGGATTTGCCTTTCGATGGGTCCAGATTGTTTGGGGCCAAAGCAGATTCGGCCTTAGAAAGATTTAAGGAGAGCAAGGCAATAGCAACATTGTTGAGTCTTCAGTCCCTATCTACGGCATAAAGACCACTACGTAGGTTCAGGGGGTTTGGACAGAGCTCTTCCTTTCGAGGGAGGCATTATTTCCAGCAACAACAGTCAGCCAATCCCCTCTACAGATCCTATGGCGGTCATGGTAGAGTTAAACAGTGAGGTGAAGCCCACCAATCTTCTTCCTCATCTTCTACCTCCTCTGCTAATCCCTCAGAGAAGCAACCCTAGTTCCCCCATCTTAAGCAAGCATGCTTTACCTGTGAGAGGGAGTTTGATTAATTCCCAACAAGAATGGAAGTCCATAACAGACATTTGGGTGGTATCCATTGTGGAAAATGGCTGTGCCCTTCAGTTCCAAGAGCCCCCCCCCCCACCCCCCCCCCCCCGCCCTTTCCTCCCCAGCAAACTGTTTGAAAGCACATCTACTGCTACTACAGCAAGAGGTGCACAATCTGCTTTTAAAGGGTGCAGTAGAGTTGGTCCTAGTGCAAGAAAGGGGTCAGGGATGTTGTTCACAATATTTCCTGATCCCCCAAGAAGTACAGTCGTGTACGTCCGAACCTTAGATCTGAGGTTTTTTAATTGGTTCTTCAAACAGGGAACATTCACAATGCTGACCTTGGCACATGTGCTTCTTGCACTGGACAAAGAAGACTGGATGGTTTCCATAGACGTACAGTCACCCAGGAATTATCTCTGGTTCATGGTAGGGTCTCAACACTACCAGTTTGCAGTCCTTCCGTTTGGTCATACTTCCTCACCTAGAGTCTTCATGAAGATGATGGCAGTGGTTGATGCACGTCTCAGACGGTGGGAAATTCCAGTGTGTCCTTACCTGGACTATTGGTTGCTCAAAGCCAAGTCTCAGGAGTGTTGTATCACTTGCATTTGACAACTCAACTGTTGTTCAAACTGTGTTTTTCCATCAAAATACCAAAATCTCACCTGGAGCCCTCTCAGCACACCTTGTTCATAAGAGCAGTACTGGACATCACAGTGAATCATGCCTTACCTGCTCCTCAGAAAATTCGAGACACTCAGGCTATGATTCTGATGTTTCAGAATGAGGCACGCATTCCAGTGCTGAAGGTCCTGCACCTGCTCGGTCTGTTCGCTTTCTGCATTCTCTTGGTCACTCATGCATGCTGGTACATGAGGGCTCTACAGTGGTGCCTCCGCAGGCAGTGGTTTCAACACAACGGGGATCTCCGCGTCAGTCAAGAACTCCAGACACCGCAGCGGATCTCCGATGGTGGGGTGTAGACTGCAATCTATCACAAGGAAAGTCATTTTGTCCTCCGCCGCCAGTGGCCACAGTGATCACGGATGCCTCCACTCAAGGTTTGGGAGCACATCATGAGGATCTGGAGATCAAAGGACTTTGGTCTCCAGAAGAACAGTTGTTTGAAATCAATCTATGGGATTAGGGAGCGATACGTCTGGCTCTTAAGGTGTCTCTCTTCTATTTGCGGTGAGTTGGTGGTCTTAACGGACAACACTACTGCAGTTAGTACATCCACAAACAGGGAGGGGTAGGGTTGTATCTTATTTGCAAAGAAGCTCTGCGACTCTCGTCCTGGGCTCAGGACCATTGGATTTGCATTGTGGCAAATCACTTGGCCAGAGGACTGATTGTAAGTGTGGACAGTCTCAGCCGGCACTTCTCAGCTGACCACGAGTGGCGTCTCCATCCTGAGGTGGTGCCTCACATCTTCAGGCTATGGGGGACACCTCAGATAGACCTGTTTGCCACTCACGAGAACGCGCACAGCCTGTCGTTCTGCAGCCTCTAGTACCTGATGTATGGAGCATTGGGGGCGCATTTCAATTGAGCTGGAGCACCCAGCTATTTTATGCATTTTCCCCCATACCCTTGATTCCTCGAGTTCTGAGGAGGATTCGCCAAGACTGAGCCCAAGTCATATTAATAGACCCAGATTGGTCGAGAAGGGTGTGGTACACAGACCTTCTTCAATTCTTAATGTGCCCTCCTCTCAGTCTTCCTCACAGGGAAGACTCCTCTCAGGGGCAGGTTCTACACCACGCCTCCAGAGCTTGCACTTACATGCCTGGAGATTGAACGGGGCAACCAGAGTTCTTTTTCACTCCTTCCTGAAGTGGTGAATGTTATTTTATCGGCCAGACGACACTCCATCAAGATGGTAATTGTTGGTAGATGGTCTAAATGTGTAAAATGGTGCACTGCAAAAGATGTTGACCCTTTAAAAGCCCGATTATCGAATGTTTTGCAGTTTGCACTTTCCGTGGCACAACAGGATTGTGCAGTTGCGACTGTGAAGGACTATTTGTCTGCACTGTCAGCATTTATTTGCTTACCCAGTCTACCTTCCCTGTTTAAGTCTTCTATAGTTTTGAGGTTTATTAAGGGGCTCACTAATGTGTCCCCTACTCCGTTTGTCATTGTCCAGTGGGACCTTAATTTAGTTTTAACGTTTCTTATACGTGCTCTGTTTGAGCCCTTGAATAGCTGTCTGTTAAGATTTCTTACTTTTAAAACTGTCTTTCTTATAGTCCTCTTGTTTGCTAGAAGTGTTAGTAACATGCTTTAAGTGTTAAAGCACCGTTTACTACTTTTCATGCGAATAAGGTGGTCCTGAGAACCAGAGCTGCTTTCCTGCCGAAGGTGGTGACTCCTTTCCACCTAGGAAAATCTATTGCCCTTTGTGCTTTTTATCCTCCTCCCCATCCTTCGAAGGAGGAAGAAAAGCTGCATCGTGTGGACCCAAAAGAGCTTTGAGTTTCTACATTGATGGAACACATGAGCTGAGGATTGATGATCACCTTTTTGTTGGCTATGTTAGAGGGACGGTCATTTTGCCTGTTCTGGTCTGCAGGATTTCTTGGCATAGGCAGAGATGCACATACCTCAGAGTGTGGAACTGCGTGGGGAGTTTATTCAAAAGGTGAGGTATCCACATGTAGATGTATCTATCAGAAGAACAAGTTCCTTACTTTCTATAGCACTTTTTTGGGTGGATACATTATCTATCTGTGGATGATTCCTCACTGACTCACCTGCCTCCCTGTTACCAGTCTGAATATTCCAAGAGAAAGTAATCTGTTTGTAGATAATCTTTTGTTTGATGTGTCATATGCATGGTGTGTTGCACACTGGCGAGGACTTCTTATGGCTCTGATGTCATACGGAGTTGCGTGCAAAGTCGTGACATCCTTGTTGATGTGGAGAGCTAGAGAGAAAATAATGCGGTCTAATGTTGGTGCATTGGGAGTATTCAAAAGTTGAGAAATCCACAGGTAGATACTCTATCCACCAAAAAAAGCGTTACTGACAATAAGTAACTTGTTCTTTGGGCTTAAAAACATCAGGAGTCTCCTGCCTGAATCGGTCTATTGGCAAGTATGGTTGTACTGCCTCTTCCTTCTGCCCTCAGTGGTCTGTTATATTGCCACAGCCTGTCTTGCATGATTGGTTTGTTGCCCCTGCCCCCCTTTCCCATTCCCTCCTGGTCCCTTGTGCTGCCACTCTTGCCTGCCCAGCTTGGTTAACTTGTCCCCTCTTCAACCTCCTGCCAGCCCTCAATTATCAGAGTCCGTGCCCCGACATCTGCCTTCCCCAGAGTATTCAAATGAGAAACTAGGTTGCTAACATTCGCCCGACATAATCTTGATATATTCAAAACTGTAATAACTAAAGCATTTCCTTCAGAAATTATGCAAATGAGAGGGCGTTATTCCCATAGAAATTATGGTTGGTGGTGTAAAAAAACTAAAATGAGGACATATTTTCCTGAGTTCTCAAATAGTGACAAAGCACTTAAAATTATTAGCTTTTTTTTTGTTTTTGTTTTTTAATCCAATTGATCGCTTGATTATATTTTACACTTAAAAGAGAGAATATAAGGTTATGGCCAGAGCTGCAGACTTAGCAACTGAGGAACCAGGTTAGAGTTTTAGCATCAGCTTGACATCCTGTAATTCTGGGCAAATCACTTCCCATTCCTAAAACCAAAATAAATTGATTGTGTCCTTGTGTAATGCAACTGATGCTCATGTAAAGTACTCCGGTACCTTCGGGTCAAGTCTGCGCGATATAAAACTGCAAACAAGTGTTGTGCACACTTCTCTTATTGTCTATATTTGTGATCCATTTGTGCCCTTTTTTTCCGCTCTGTAGGCCATCTTGTGAGACGTATTTGTTCTAAGGCTCCCCAATCTCCCCATTTACTGCAGAATCACAGTAGAAAAAGCTTTGTTTTCTGCTTGGATTCAATCAAGGTGGAGTTCAGATGTGCCAAACCTTTGGCATAAATCCAGAATGTTAGCACTCTAGTTGCTTATTAGAACACTGAAGTAAAGCTGCTGCGTACCAGGGAGATAACTGGCAGTCTGCTGCTTGTGTTGAAAATGTGTGTTTCAGTTTGCATGTCCGAATGTTTTAATGAAATAGAAGAGGAAGAACTCACTTAAAATGTGTCCTAATTTTTCTTTCTACAGCACCTAAGATGTCTATTACAAAGTGAACCCCCTCATTTTGTTCTTTCTAAATTACATGTTTTAAGTTTTACCAGTTTGATTCAGTCAAGATTACTTCAGATGTGCCACACTTTTGTTGTCATTAAGGCTGTTAGTGTTGTAGTTGACACTTAGACCACTCTGGGAGGCTGCAGTAGAACACAAGGGAATCAACTGACAGTCTGCTCCTGTAGGTGTGATTTACTCAGGATGTCAGACTTCATTCTTATATGGCTGGGAAAGATGGTTTGAGTTTACAGAAAAGATGTTCTCATTTTAGCTTCTGGAGCACCTTCCATAATTTCTATGGAAAATCATGAGAAAACAGTTTTCTGTCAAACATGATTCATAAAGTGCAGGCAGAATACTTTCACGGGGTAAAATCACCTTGGAACACACCACAATTCCTAAAATTAGTATGTTAACATCAACAAATGATACTGTAACTAAAACCTGTTATCACCGTTTATACATTATCTGTTTTGTGACCCTCAAAACCTGCCATTCACTGCAATGCATTTCAATGTGGACCATGCCACCGAGTCATGTAAGTGCTGTCACAGCATGTTGTGGCAAGAGAGTAAAGGGAGGGGTCCATTTGAGACCCCACTATATATTTCCTCTGGGTGTGCACTCTGAGTGTGCTCACCCTGCCCACTTACATATGTTTTTAATTCATTTTTAGGACAAAAGTCTGAGTCTTGTACTGCCTCCCAGAACATATTGTTCAGGTTGTCACCAATCAGAATTGACTAGTTTCCTTTAAATTGGCCCATCAAAGCATGTCTGAGTCTGAACATAAGCTGTCCAGATAGCTATATATTTTTTATCCTTTCGTATCTCAAAAACTACTGAATGGATTTACACCATGTGCACCAAGATCTCGATTCCTGACAAATTTGGTGTAATGCCGTTCAGCCGTTCGGGCTGTTGTCTAAAGACCCCATGGAAAAATACATAGGAGAAAATGTGTGTTCGATGGCATCTGTCGCTGTAGATACGCATGTTTTGCATAGCTCGCCATCTGGTGTTGGGTCGGAGTGTTACAAGTTGTTTTTCTTCGAAGAAGTCTTTCGAGTCACGGGACCGAGTGACTCCTCCTTTTGTCTCCATTGCGCATGGGTGTCGACTCCATCTTCGATTGTTTTTTTTCCGCCATCGGGTTCGGACGTGTTCCTGTCGCTCAGAGTTTCGGAACGGAAAAACAGCTAAATTTCGGAAGATTTTCGTCGGTATTGTTGCGTTCGGGATCGGCGTAGTTAGAATCAACACCGCATCGAAGATCGAAGAGCTCCGGAGCCCTTCTGGGTAGTTTTCGATCCCCGTCGGGGCCTGCTCGGCCCGACCGCATGTAGAAGAACGCCGATGGAACGGACCCCGTTCCGTTTCTGTCCCAAATGCCACAAAAAATACCCCTATTCAGACCAACACTTAGTCTGTAACCTGTGCCTGTCACCTGAGCACAGTGAAGACACTTGCGAGGCCTGTCGTGCGTTCCGGTCCCGAAAAACACTCCGAGACCGTCGAGCCAGAAGACTTCAAATGGCGTCCACGCCGACAGCGCACCGAGAGTTCGAGGTACAGGAAGAGGAAGAAACCTTTTCGATACACGAATCGGACTCCGAGGAATTCGACGATCCACGAACCGTGAGTAAGACGTCGAAAACCACTCATAAGAAGATTGTCAAGGCCCAGGGGACGCCACTGCCACGAGGCCATGGCTCCACCCATAAATTCGGTGACCGACCGTCGGCACCGAAAAAGGCCCAATCAGTGCCGAGACCGTCCGACTCCGGTCGAGACACCGGCACGCAGCCTTCTCGGGACCGAGAAAGTGCTGGAGACATACATCGACACCGAGATAGCGGTGTAGACACGGCTCGACGCAGAGACAGCGGCACCGATGAAGATCGACGCCGAGATATTTCGACTCCGAAAAAGAAAAAAGCCACCTCAGAGCCGAAAAAAGATGCAGACAGGGTTTCGTGCCGAAACAACCTGCAACCGACCCAGTTTCCGGCTCTTATACCGAAGAGCAATCAATGACCTCCCAAATGCGAAAGCATAGGTTTGAGGAAGACCTGCAATCCACCGATGTAGACCATACGCAGAAACGTATTTTTATACAGCAGGGGACAGGAAAGATAAGCACCCTTCCCCCTATTAGGAGAAAGAGAAGACTGGAATTTCAAACTGACCAAACACCACAAACAAAAATTGTGAAAAGGGTTACTCCGCCACCCTCTCCTCCACCTATAATTCACGTCTCGCCAGCACAAACACCATCACATTCCCTGGCTCACACCACCATGAGCCAAGGTGACCAGGATCAGGACGCATGGGACTTATACGACGCCCCTGTGTCAGATAACAGTCCGGAGGCATACCCTACAAAGCCATCACCACCAGAAGACAGTACTGCATATTCTCAGGTGGTGGCTAGAGCAGCACAATTCCACAATGTAAGCCTCCACTCAGAACAAGTCGAGGATGACTTTCTATTCAACACCCTCTCTGCCACCCACAGCTCCTACCAAAGCCTGCCTATGCTCCCTGGTATGCTTCGGCACGCAAAAGACATCTTTAAGGAGCCGGTCAAAAGTAGGGCAATCACACCAAGGGTGGAAAAAAAGTATAAAGCGCCTCCTACAGACCCGATTTTCATAACTTCGCAGCTGCCACCAGATTCTGTCGTTGTAGGAGCAGCTAGGAAAAGGGCCAACTCCCACACATCTGGGGACGCACCACCCCCAGGTAAGGAAAGCCGCAAGTTCGATGCAGCTGGAAAGAGAGTCGCAGCACAAGCTGCAAACCAGTGGCGCATCGCTAACTCACAGGCACTTCTTGCGCGCTATGACAGAGCCCATTGGGATGAGATGCAACATCTCATTGAACATCTACCCAACGACCTACAAAAGAGGGCAAAGCAAGTGGTTGAAGGACAGAACATTTCAAACAACCAGATACGCTCCTCCATGGACGCAGCAGACACAGCTGCAAGAACAATAAATACATCTGTGACCATCAGAAGGCATGCATGGCTACGAACGTCTGGGTTTAAACCAGAGATTCAGCAGGCAGTTCTCAATATGCCATTCAACGAAAAAGAACTGTTCGGTCCAGAAGTGGACACGGCGATTGAGAAACTTAAAAAGGACACGGACACTGCTAAAGCCATGGGCGCACTCTACTCCCCGCAGAGCAGAGGAAATTACAGCACCTTCCGCAAAACACCCTTTAGAGGGGGGTTTCGGGGTCAGGCCACACAAGCCAGCACCTCACAGGCAACACCATCCAGTTACCAGGGACAGTACAGGGGAGGCTTTCGGGGCCAATATAGAGGAGGGCAATTCCCTAGGAATAGGGGAAAATTTCAAAGCCCCAAAACCCCTACAACTAAGCAGTGACTCACATGTCACTCACCCCCTCCACACAACACCAGTGGGGGGAAGAATAGGTCATTATTACAAAGCATGGGAGGAAATCACTACAGACACTTGGGTTCTAGCAATTATCCAAAATGGTTATTGCATAGAATTTCTACAATTCCCTCCAAACATACCACCAAGAGCACAAAATTTATCAAAACATCATTCCGAGCTCCTGGAGATAGAAGTTCAAGCACTATTGCAAAAGAACGCAATCGAGTTAGTACCAAACACACAAATAAACACAGGAGTTTATTCACTGTACTTCTTAATACCAAAGAAGGACAAAACGCTAAGACCAATCCTAGACCTAAGAATACTAAACACATACATCAAATCAGACCACTTTCACAGGGTCACACTACAAGAAGTGTTACCATTGCTGAAACTACACGACTACATGACAACATTAGACCTCAAAGACGCGTATTTCCATATACCAATACATCCATCGCACAGGAAATACCTAAGGTTTGTATTCAAAGGAATACACTACCAATTCAAGGTACTGCCTTTCGGTTTAACAACCGCACCAAGAGTCTTTACCAAATGTCTAGCAGTAGTCGCTGCACACATCAGAAGGCAGCAAATACATGTATTCCCGTATCTAGACGACTGGCTAATCAAGACCCATTCGTTAATAACGTGCTCACACCACACAAATCAAATCATACAAACCCTCTACAAACTAGGGTTCACAGTCAACTTCGCAAAATCCAACATTCTGCCGCGCAAGGTACAACAATACCTAGGAGCCATAATAAACACAACAATAGGAGTAGCCACTCCAAGTCCACAAAGAATTCAAAATTTCAACACCATCATACAACGCATGTATCCAACACAAAAGATACAAGCAAAGATGATATTACAACTCCTAGGCATGATGTCTTCATGCATAGCCATTGTCCCAAACGCAAGACTGCACATGAGGCCCTTACAACAGTGCCTAGCATCACAATGGTCACAAGCATAGGGTCACCTTACAGATCTGGTGTTAATAGACCGCCAAACTTACCTCTCGCTTCTATGGTGGAACGATATAAATTTAAACAAAGGGCGGCCTTTCCAAGTCCCAGTGCCACAATACGTAATAACAACAGATGCTTCCATGACAGGGTGGGGAGCACACCTCGATCAACACAGCATACAAGGACAATGGAACGTACATCAAACAAAACTGCATATAAATCACCTAGAACTGCTAGCAGTTTTTCAAGCACTAAAGGCTTTTCAACCAATAATAGTTCACAAATACATTCTCTTCAAAACAGACAACATGACAACAATGTATTATCTAAACAAACAAGGGGGGACGCACTCAACGCAATTGAGCCTGCTGGCACAAAAGATATGGCGTTGGGCAATTCACAACCAAATTCGCCTAATAGCACAATTTATCCCAGGAATTCAGAATCAACTCGCAGACAATCTCTCTCGAGATCACCAACAGGTCCACGAATGGGAAATTCACCCCCAAATTCTGAACACTTACTTCACGCTCTGGGGAACACCTCAAATAGACTTGTTTGCGACAAAAGAGAACGCAAAATGCCAAAACTTCGCATCCAGATACCCACACAGGCAGTCCCACAGCAATGCCCTATGGATCAACTGGTCAGGGATATTTGCCTACGCTTTTCCTCCTCTCCCTCTCCTTCCTTATCTGGTAAACAAACTCAGTCAAAACAAACTCAAACTCATATTAATAGCACCAACTTGGGCAAGGCAACCCTGGTACACAACGCTGCTAGACCTATCAGTAGTACCCCACATCAAACTGCCCAACAGGCCGGATCTGTTAACACAACACAACCAAACGATCAGACACCCAGATCCAGCATCGCTGAATCTAGCAATCTGGCTCCTGAAATCCTAGAATTCGGACACTTACAACTTACCCAAGAATGTATGGAAGTCATAAAGCAAGCCAGAAGGCCATCCACCAGGCACTGCTATGCCAGTAAATGGAAGAGGTTTGTGTGCTACTGCCATATTCATCAAATCCAACCATTACACGCAACCCCAAAACATGTAGTGGGTGTCTTGCTTCACTTACAAAAATCTAACCTAGCTTTCTCTTCCATTAAAATACACCTTGCAGCAATATCTGCATACCTGCAGCCTACCTATTCAACTTCCCTATATAGGATACCAGTCATTAAAGCATTCATGGAGGGCCTTAAAAGAATTATTCCACCAAGAACACCACCTGTTCCTTCATGGAACCTAAATGTTGTCTTAACTAGACTTATGGGTCCACCTTTTGAACCCATGCACTCCTGCGAAATACAGTTCCTAACATGGAAGGTTGCATTTCTCATCGCCATTACCTCTCTAAGAAGAGTAAGCGAGATTCAGGCGTTTACAATACAAGAACCTTTTATACAACTACACAAAAATAAGGTCGTCCTAAGGACTAATCCTAAATTTCTACCAAAAGTTATTTCACCGTTCCATCTAAATCAAGCAGTGGAACTTCCAGTGTTCTTCCCACAGCCAGATTCCGTAGCTGAGAGGGCACTACATACTTTAGATGTCAAAAGAGCATTAATGTATTACATTGACAGAACAAAGAGCATCAGGAAAACTAAACAGCTATTTATTGCATTCCAAAAACCTCATGCAGGAAACCCAATATCAAAACAAGGTATAGCCAGATGGATAGTTAAATGCATCCAAATCTGCTACCTTAAAGCTAAACGACAACTGCCCATTACACCAAGGGCACACTCAACCAGAAAGAAAGGTGCTACCATGGCCTTTCTAGGAAACATCCCAATGCAAGAAATATGTAAGGCAGCCACATGGTCTACGCCTCACACATTCACCAAGCACTACTGTGTAGACGTGTTATCCGCACAACAAGCCACAGTAGGTCAAGCCGTATTAAGAACATTGTTTCAGACTACTCCCACTCCTACAGGCTGAGCCACCGCTTTGGGGAGATAACTGCTTACTAGTCTATGCAAAACATGCGTATCTACAGCGACAGATGCCATCGAACTGAAAATGTCACTTACCCAGTGTACATCTGTTCGTGGCATCAGTCGCTGTAGATTCGCATGTGCCCACCCGCCTCCCCGGGAGCCTGTAGCAGTTCGGAAGGTACCTTCAACTATTTGTATATATATTATTTTAACGTTAAATAGGTACATACTTAGTCACTCCATTGCATGGGCACTATTACTACAATACAACTCCTACCTCACCCTCTGCGGGGAAAAACAATCGAAGATGGAGTCGACGCCCATGCGCAATGGAGACAAAAGGAGGAGTCACTCGGTCCCGTGACTCGAAAGACTTCTTCGAAGAAAAACAACTTGTAACACTCCGACCCAACACCAGATGGCGAGCTATGCAAAACATGCAAATCTACAGCGACTGATGCCACGAACACTGGGTAAGTGACATTTTCATTTCGGACCCCACCCCCTTTTTCTCAGCCCCTGCTTGACAGCTCCCCCAAAACCTTTAAGACAGCAGCTGAAGTGAGTAGCAAACTAACTTTGAAAATTTTGTGAAGATTCGTCAAACGGCGCCAATGTTATTGGCAAGGCAAAAAAAAAAAAAAGCTTTTCCTATGGAAACTAGGTCCTAACTATAACTACGTACTGGTGACTGCCAGAAGGGGGCAGTGGAGTGTGTGTATGTAGTGTGTGTGTATGTATTGTGTGCGTGTGTGTATATATATTGTGTGTGTATATATATCTAGTGTGTGTATCTGTGTGTGTATATGTTCGATGGCATGTGTAGCTGCAGATACACATGCTGTGCATATCCCGCCATCTAGTGTTGGGCTCAGTGTTACAAGTTGTTTTGCTTCGAAGAAGTCTTTTTGAGTCAAGCGATTGAGTGACTCCTCTCGATGATACTGCGCATGGGCAGCGACTCCTTTGTTAGATTGTTTTCTTTCCGCGGTCTGGTTCAGACGTGTTCCCTCTCACTCCAAGACTTTCAATTCGGAAACTTTATATTCGCTTTCTCATACCGTCGGTATTGTTTTCGAACGAGTTTACATCTGCAATTGATCAGAGAGTACCGTCTGGATTAAAAAAACGCCCTTCTTTGGGCCTGTTCGGGCCTACCGCGCCATAGCTTGATGGATCTGACTCCATTCCGATTCTGTCCTCGATGCCATGCTAAATTCCCTTATACTGACCAACACTTGGTCTGTAATCTTTGCCTTTCTCCTGAACATCGAGAGTAAGATTGTGAAGCTTGCCTTTCATTTCAATCAAAAAAGACACTGGGTGATCGAAGGGCAAGAAGACTCGATGGTGTCAAAACATAGTCCACCGACTCCTTAGAGGAGGAGCAGGCACAGAATTCTGTTTTGATCCAAGATTCTGACTCTGAATAAGGATCAGAGTAAGACAGCCAGCCAATCACAGCAGCACAGCATTGCGAGTACACCTGTCCCTACACCCACTTTCAAAAAAATCAAGCAAGACCTTGGTTGCATCACTGCTGTCAAGCCATGGTTTCACCTAAAAGAAAGTAATCGGCGACTGGCCCCTAGGTTTTTTGCGCCGAAAAAGGCCAAAACACCCCATCAACAGACCACGCCTGTTTCGGTGCCGGAGTTGAGCAAGAAAATAAGCTCAACCTCCGAACCAAGCCGACACCTACAGTCTTCGGATCCGAAACTAATGAGTCTAGCTTCGGAGCCGAAACATCGGCTAATCTCTTTAGGACCGAAACACCTCGGAACCGAAAACATCCTTCTACACAGAAGCGATTGGACTTATGAGCCGATTGAAATATATGCCAAAAATATCCATCAAACAATCCTTTAAGGGCACAAAAGTAACCTCTGAACATCAAATAGAGGAATCTGACAGTCATCAAATTCTGGAGGTAATGGACAGTAAGAGAAGAATACAAATCAACAGAGAGACTGGAAAAATGATTACTTCTCCACCTCCACAGACTAAATGAAAGCTGGTATTTCAAGAGACTTTTGATACTGCTCCACCACCAGCAAAAATTTTCAAGCAAAAAGAGAAACCATAACCTCTCCAGCTTTCTCCACCACATTCGCCACATCTTTTTCTAACCACTACCTTATAACCCACTACCATCACCACCACACTCCCATACCTATTCACAGGGAGACAGGGTGGATCCATGGGACATGTGTGATTCGGACCCTAGACTGTCCAATGACCCTGATCTTTACCCTACTAAATGATCACCACCAGAGGATAGTACCCACGTTATTGCTAGAGCAGCTGCATATCATGGGGTCCAAATGCATGCAGAACCTTTGGACGAGGATTTTCTTTTTAATACATTATCCTCTACCCATAAACTCTACCAGGGCTTACCAATGATTCCTGGTATGCTTAGACACGCAAACAACATATTCAAAGAACCAGGTAAAGCTAGGGTTCTAACTCCAAGAATTGACAAAAAAATATAAGCCTGCACCAACAGACCCAGTCTACACTACACAACTGCCACCCGATTCCATTGTGGTCAGTGCAGCCAAGAAACGGGCTAATAGTCAGTCTTCAGGGGATACCCCACCCCCTGACAAAGAAAGTAGAAAATTCGATGCTGTGGGGAAAGGGTGGCCACACGAGCAGCCAACTAATGGCGTATTGCCAATTCCCAGGCCCTGTTGGCTAGATACCACTGGGCACAATGGGATGAAATGCAAGAATTCTTGCAGTACCTACCCAAGGAACACCAAAAAAAAGAGCGCAACAAATTTTAGAAAAGGGACAAGCTATTTCAATGGCCAGATTAGATATGCTCTAGATGCAGCTGACACTGCAGCTAGAAGTATTAATAATAGCATTACAATCTGATGACATCCATGGCTAAGGTCTTCTGGTCTCAAACCCGAAATACAACAGGCAGTGCTTAACATGCCATTCGATAAACAGCATGTCTTCGGACCAGAAGTAGACACTACTATTGAGAAACTCAGAAAGGACCCCAATACTGCAAAAGCCATGGGAGCCCTTTATACCACACCTTTTCGGGGTTCCTTTGGGAAACCACAGTTTAGGGGAGGGCTCTAAATCCCAAACTGCAGAAGATTCTTCCTCCCGCCCAAAACAAACACAGCAGTATTATTCAAGAGGGTCATTTAGTTTTTCTTACGGAGGACAGAACATCAGAGCCAAAAGAAAATTTACAGCCTCAAAGAGTGCTACCACACCCACAAAATAATGACTTCCTAAACATCCCACAATACCATACGTCTCCTGTGGGAGGAAGACTGCAGCAGTTCCATTTTCACTGGCAAAACATCACCACAGATCAGTTGGTTCTTTATATTATCCGCAATGATTATTGCCTAGAACTGTTCTCTACTCCACCAAATATTCCCCCTCGTTCTCACACGCTCTCCAGAACACACTGTGCTACTGAAAAAGAGGTACAATCTCTAGTACACTAAAAAAGATGGTACTCTCAGAGCCATTCTAGATCTCAGACCTCTAAATCTATATATCCTTTCAGAACATTTTCACATGGTTACTCTACAGGACGTCATTCACCTACTACAAAAACACGATTACATGACCGTGTTAGGTCTAAAGGACGCCTACTTCAACATTCCCTTACATCGAGCTCACCGCAAGTACCTAAGGTTCATAATATCAGGCAATCATTACCAATTCAAAATACTACCATTCGGAATAACAGCTCCACGAGTTTTCACAAAATGTCTAGCTGCAGTAGCAGCTCACCTCAAAAGCCAACACATACATATCTTCTCTTATCTAGACAATTGGTTAATAAAATCCAGCAACACTCTACTGTGTCAACAACACACACAATACACAATAGATACCCTACACACACTAGGGTTCACAATCAATTACCAGAAATCTCATCTTCAGCCACCACAAATTCAACCTTAACTAGGTGCAATTCTCAATACTCAAACAACATTAGCCTACACAAATCCACAAAGGATACAGGCTTTTCAATACCTCATAGCACAAATGCAGGTCAACCAAGCTTACACAGTAAGATTTGTCATGAAACTATTGGGAATGATGGCATCATGCAGAGTAATAGTACCAAATGTGAGAATAAACATGAGAATACTTCATCATGGTCTCTCAACAATGGTCTCAGGGTCAGTTACAGGATCTAGTGTTAGACCGCCAAACTTACAAATCTCTGCAATCGTGGATTCACAACAACTTAACAAAAGGGTGGTCCTTTCAGGACCCAGTGCCAGAGACCATAATCACAACAGATGAGTCAATGATAGGTTGGGGAGCTCATTTAAACAACCTAACCATACAAGGGGAATGAGACTCAACCCAATCAACTTACCACATAAACCACTTGGAATTATTAGTTGTGTTCTTAGCGATCAAAGCATTCCAACCTCGGATCATACACAAAACAGTGTGAATAAGAACAGACAACATGACAACAAAGTATTAGCTGAAAAAACAAGAGGGGGACACATTCATCCCAGTTGTCCGCTCTAGCTCAAACTATGGAAATGAGCAATTCACAATCAGATTCACTTACTAGCGGAATACATCCCAGGGATACACAACCAGCTAGCAGACCTTCTAAGCAGGACACAGCAACAAATACACAAGTGGGAGATTCATCCACAAGTATTTCAATATTACTTTAAAATGTGGGGAATACCAAACATAGACCTTTTTGCAACAGGCAAAAACACAAAATACCAAAACTTCACATCCAGACACCCACACCCTCAGTCCAAGAGCAATGCTGTATGGATCAACTGGTCAGGGATATTTGCTTATGCTTCCCCCACCCCCTCTCCCTGTTAATTAAATTTCTGGTCAACAAAATGCATCACACCTCTCACCATGATACTCCTAGCTCCCACGTGGGCACGCCAACATTGGTACACCACACTCCTGGATCTGTCAGTAGTGTCCCATCACAAACTTCCAAACAGACCGGATCTATTAACTCTGAACAAAGGTAAAATCAGGCATCTCAATCCCAGTGTACTCAACTTAGTGATTTGGCTCCTGAAGTCATAGTTTGGATATTTAAAGCTTCCATTAGAACGTATGAACGTTCTAAAACAAGCACGTAAACCAACAACCAGACAATGCTATGCAAATAAGTTTGTATACTACTGCCAACCTAAAATTATAGATCTACTTAAAGCATCAGTACAAGATATAGAGTGCTATTTGCTTTATTTACAAAAAGCAAACCTGGCTTTTTCCTCTATTAAAATTTATTTAACAGCCATATCAGCGTACCTACAAACCAACTACATAATTCTCTTTATAGTTCCTGTCATAAAAGCATTCTTGAAAGGACTTAAAATGTATTATTCCACCCAGAACTTCACCAGTTCCTACATGGAATCTTAATATTGTACTCGCAACACTAATGGGCCCACCATTCGAACCCATGCACTCTTGTCCTATTCAATTTTTCACATGGACGGTTGCTGTCTTAGTAGCAGTTACTTCATTAAGAGGAGTAAGTGAAATTCAAGCATTTAATCAAGAGGAACCATTCTTCCAAAAACACAAAGTGGTACTTATGAAAAACCCAAAACTTTTACCTAAAGTGGTTTCACATTTCCACATTAATCAGTCAGTGGAATTGACAGTCTTCTTTCCACAGCCAGACTCTACTGCTGAAGGAGCTCTATACACTCTTGACCTTAAAGAGCCCTAATGCATTAGGTAGACAGAAAAAAAGATTTTAGAAACACTAATCAACATTTGTTGCTTTCCAACAACCGCATCAAAGTAATCCCATTTCAAAACAAGTATTAGCTAGATGGATTGTGAGATGTATTCAAACTTGTTACCTCAAGGCAAAAAGGCAACTATTAATAATTCCAAACGTACATTCCACTAGGAAAAAGGGTGCCTCGATGGCATTCTTAGGAAACATACCAATGGCAGGTATATGCAAAGCTGCCACATTGTCCACACCGCATACATTCACAAAGCATTACTATGTGGATGTTTTATCTAGACAACAAGCACATTTTGGACAAGCAGTGTTAAAAACACTATTTCAAACCACTTCAACTCCTACAGGCAAACCACCGCTTATTTGGGAGGAGAACTGCTTTTCAGTCTATGTACAGCATGTGTATCTGCAGCTACACATGGCATCAAACAGAAAATGTTACTTACCCAGTGTACATTTGTTCGTGGCATGTAGTGCTGCAGATTCGCATGCACCCTCTCTCCTCCCCGAAAGCCTGTAGTCATATTACTAATTTGTACATGTTTTTATATATATATATATATATATATATATATATATATATATACATTCGATGGCATGTGTAGCTGCAGATACACATGCTGTGCACATCCCGCCATCTGGTGTTGGGCTCGGAGTGTTACAAGTTGTTTTTCTTCGAAGAAGTCTTTTTTCGAGTCACGAGACCGAGGGACTCCTCCTATTTCGACTCCATTGCGCATGGGCGTCGACTCCATCTTAGATTGTTTTTTTTCTGTCATCGGGTTCGGACGTGTTCCTTTTCGCTCCGTGTTTTGGGTCGGAAAGTTAGTTAGAATCTCGGAAAAATCGTCGGTATTGTTTGCGTTCGGTATCGGGTTAGTTACAACAGATCGACACCGAATTAAGAAGAGCTCCGGTGGCCCTTCGGGGTTTTCTTCCATCCCCGTCGTGGCCTGGTCGGCCCGGCCACGTGTCTCTTCAAGGCTGATGGAACGGACCCCATTCCGCTTCTGTCCAAAATGCCATAACAAGTATCCATATACAGATCAACATCTGGTCTGTAACTTGTGTTTGTCACCAGAACACAAGGAGGATACTTGTGAGGCCTGTCGAGCGTTTCGGTCCAGGAAGACACTCGGGGACTGAAGAGCAAGAAGACTGCAAATGGCGTCGGCGCCGACAGGACAAGAGCGTTTCGAGGAGGAGGAAGAAACATTCTCCACCCAGGAGTCGGACTCTGAGGAGATCGATCCTGAGGAAACGCCGAAAACCGTGAGTAAGACCTCTAAACCAAGAACTCACGAGAAAAGCGCTAAAGCCCAGGGGACGCCACCGCCAACAGGCCATAGCTTAACCCGAAAAGTAGGTGACCGTTTATCGGCACCGAAAAAGGGCGAGCTGGTGTCGAAGTCATCCGACTCCGGTCGAGATACCGGCACACAGCAATCTCGGGCCCGAGATAGTGGCTCAGAGAAGATTCGGCACCGAGACAGCGGCACCGAAACGGGTCGGCACCGACAGAGCACGACGCCGAAAGTAAAAAAGGATTCGTCAGAGCTGAAAAAAGCAGCCGAAAAGGTTTCGGTACCGAAATATCCGGCCTCGGAACCGAAAACAAGTTCCTACACTGAGGAACAAGGACTGTCCACACAATTGAAGACCCATAGATTTGGACAGGAATTACAGGCAATAGAGCCAGATCACATGCAAAGACGGCTCTTTATTCAAAAAGATACAGGGAAGATCAGCATTTTTCCTCCAGTGAAAATGAAACGCAAGCTTGCCTTCCAAGACAAAGACAAACAGCCACACGCAAAGGTGGCTAAACAAGTAATACCGCCACCATCCCCACATCACTCTCCGCTACCATCACCGGTAGCCACTCCATCAATGATGCAATCCCCAACTCATACAGGAATGAGTCAAGATGACCCTGACGCATGGGACCTTTATGACGCACCAGTGTCAGATAATAGTCCAGAATGCTATCCAGCTAAACCATCGCCACCAGAGGATAGTACAGGCTACGCATAGATGGTGTCAAGAGCAGCTGCATTTCATAATGTCAGCCTTCATTCAGAGCCCATTGAAGACGACTTTCTTTTTAATACACTGTCGTCCACACAGCCAATATCAGTCTTCCTATGCTACCCGGAATGCTAAAACACTCCAAACAAGTGCTTGAGGAGCCTGTTAAAGGGAGAGCCATTACTCCAAGAGTAGATAAAAAATATAAACCGCCACCAACAGACCCAGTGTACATTACACAACAGCTAACACCAGACTCTGTTGTAGTGGGAGCAGCGAGAAAAGGAGCCAACTCTCATACTTCAGGAGATTCACCACCTCCAGATAGATAAAGTCGAAAATTCGATGCTGCAGGCAAAAGGGTGGCGGCACAGGCAGCAAACCAGTGGCGTATTGCAAATTCGCAAGCTTTGCTAGCCAGATATGATACGGCCCATTGGGATGAGATGCAACACCTTATTGAACATTTACCCAAGGAGTTCCAAAAAAGAGCGCAGCAAATAGTAGAAGAAGGACAGGGTATCTCCAATAATCAGATACGGTCAGCAATGGATGCTGCAGACACAGCTGCTAGAACTGTCAACACAGCTGTAACAATAAGGAGACATGCATGGCTGCGTACATCAGGATTTAAACCAGAGATACAGCAAGCTGTGCTGAATATGCCATTCAACGAACAGCAGTTGTTTGGGCCGGAGGTGGACACTGCGATCGAAAAACTTAAGAAAGACACTAACACGACCAAAGCCATGGGCGCACTCTACTCCCCACAGAGCAGAGGCACATTTTGAAAGACACAATTTCGAGGGGGGTTTCGAGGGCAAACCACAGAAGCCACAACCTCACAAACAAAGCCCACTTACCAGAGCCAGTATCAGCGGGGAGGTTTTCGGGGACAATATAGAGGGGGACAATTTCAAAAGAATAGAGGAAAGTTCCAAAGTCCCAAAACTCCTCCAAACAAGCAGTGACTTCAAGGTCACAAATCCCCAACACATAACACCTGTGGGGGGGAGACTAACCAAGTTTTACAAACATTGGGAGGAAATAACAACAGACACTTGAGTCTTAGCAATTATTGGCACTATTACTATATACACAACTCCTACCTCACCCTCTGCGGGGAAAACAATCTAAGATGGAGTCGACGCCCATGCGCAATGGATCCGAAATGGGAGGAGTCCCTCGATCTCGTGACTCGAAAAGACTTCTTCGAACAACTTGTAACACTCCGAGCCCAACACTAGATGGCGGGATATGCACAGCATGTGAATCTGCAGCGTCTCATGCCACGAACAAATGTACACTGGGTAAGTGACATTTTCCAGAGATAGAGATGTGTGTGTGTATATATATACGTATATATATATATATATATATATATATATATATATGTTCGATGGCATGTGTAGCTGCAGATTCACATGCTGTGCACAGTCCGCCGTCTGGTGTTGGGCTCGGAGTGTTACAAGTTGTTTTTCTTCGAAGAAGTCTTTTCGAGTCACAAGACCGAGGGACTCCTCCCACTTCGATTCCATTGCGCATGGGCGTCGACTCCATCTTAGATTGTTTTTTTTCCGCCATCGGGTTCGGACGTGTTCCTTTTCGCTCCGTGTTTCGGGTCGGAAAGTTAGTTAGAATCTCGGAAAAAAACGTCGGTATTGTTTGCTTTCGGTATCGGGTTAGTTAGAACAAATCGACACCGAATTTTGAAGAGCTCCGGTGGCCCTTTGGGGTTTTTTCGATCCCCCTTCGGGCCTGGCCGGCCCGGTCACGTGCAACTTCAAGACTCATGGAACGGACCCAATTCCGCTTCTGCCCAAAATGCCATCACAGGTATCCGTATACGGATCACCATCTGGTCTGTAACTTGTGCTTGTCCCCCGAGCACAAGGAGGATACTTGTGAAGCCTGTCTAGCGTTTCGGTCGAGGAAGATGCTGAGACCGAAGAGCCAGGAGACTACAAATGGCGTCCACGCCAACAGGTCAAGATCGTTTCGAGGAGGAAGAAGAAGCTTTCTCCGTCCACGAGTCGGATTCGGAAGAACTTGACGCCGAAGAAACATCCAAAGCTGTGAGTAAGACGTCGAAAATCAAGACTCACGAGAAGTCTACAAAAGCTCAGGGGACACCACCGCCAACAGGCCATGGCTTAACCCGAAAAATAGGTGACCCATCCAAGGCACCGAAAAAGGGCATGCTGGTGTCGAAGCCATCCGACTCCGGTCGAGATACCGCCACACAGCAACCTCGGAGCCGAGACAGCGGCTCCGAGAAACTCCGGCACAGAGACAGCGGCACCGAAGAATTTCGGCACCGAGACACCATGCCGAAAACAAAGAAGGTTTCTTCGGAGCCTAAAAAGACTTCCGAAAAGGTTTCGGTTCCAAAACAGCCAGCCTCGGAGCCGAAAACTAGTTCCTATACAGAGGAACAAGGATTAACCTCCCAATTACATAGATTTGGAGAGGAGCTTCAAGCTGTAGAGCCTGACTACACACAAAGAAGGCTTCATATTCATGAGGACACAGGGAAAATAACCACTCTTCCCCCAATCAAAATAAAAAGGAAACTTGCCTTTCAACAAAAGGACAAGCAACCACAGGCAAAGGTGGCAAGGAAAACAACCCCACCACCGTCTCCACCACCATCAATACATGCATCACCAGCAACAACTCCACCACTGATGCACTCACCAGCTCATACCACAATGAGTCAGGATGATCCCGATGCATGGGACCTCTACGATGCTCCAGTGTCTGACAATAGCCCAGACTCTTATCCTACAAAACCGTCACCACCTTAGGACAGTACATCCTATACACAGGTGGTCGCAAGGGCAGCCGAGTTTCACAATGTCTCCTTACATTCGGAACCAATTGAGGATGACGTTCTCTTTAACACCCTATCCTCCACCCATAGCCAGTATCAATGCCTTCCCATGCTCCCAGGAATGCTAAGACATTCAAAACAAATTTTTCAGGATCCAGTTAAAGGCAGAGCCATAACTCCAAGGGTGGAGAAAAAATATAAGCCACCGCCCACAGATCCAATATATATTACAACACAACTAACACCAGACTCAGTAGTTGTGGGGGCAGCTCGTAAAAGAGCCAACTCTCATACCTCAGGCGACGCACCACCTCCAGACAAGGAGAGCCGCAAATTTGATACTGCGGGAAAAAGGGTTGCAGCACAAGCAGCAAATCAGTGGCGTATTGCCAATTCACAAGCACTTTTGGCAAGATACGACAGGGCTCATTGGGGTGAAATGCACCATTTCATCGAACACTTACCCAAGGAGTTCCAAAAAAGAGCGCAACAGGTGGTGGCAGAGGGACAAAGTATCTCAAATAATCAGATACGGTCTTCCACGGATGCAGCAGATACAGCTGCAAGAACAATAAACACTGCAGTCACAATACGAAGGCACGCATGGCTGCGCACTTCTGGGTTCAAACCGGAAATCCAGCAGGCTGTGCTCAATATGCCGTTTAATGAACAGCAATTGTTTGGGCCGGAGGTAGACACTGCCATCGAAAAACTCAAAAAGGACACTGATACAGCCAAAGCCATGGGCGCACTCTACTCCCCGCAGAGCAGAGGCACATTTCGGAAAACACCTTTTAGGGGAGGGTTTCGAGGTCAACCCACAGAAACCCCAACCTCACAAACAAGGCCTACCTACCAGGGTCAATATAAGAGGGGAGGTTTTCGGGGGCAATTTAGGGGGGGCCAATTCCCAAAAAATAGAGCAATTCCAAGGCCCCAAAACCCCTCAAAATAAGCAGTGACTCACAAGTCACACACCCCCATCACATAACACCTGTGGGGGGAAGACTAAGCCAATTTTACAAACTTTGGGAGGAAATAACAACAGACACTTGGGTCTTAGCAATTATCCAGCATGGTTATTGCATAGAATTTCGCCAATTCCCTCCAAACGTCCCATCGAAAACACACAATATGTCAAAACAACATATAGATCTTCTAGGACTAGAAGTTCAAGCATTGCTACAAAAGGACGCAATAGAATTAGTACCAATTCAACAAAAAAACACAGGAGTTTACTCACTGTACTTTCTAATACCCAAAAAGGACAAAACTCTGAGACCAATACTAGATCTCAGAACACTAAATACCTACATAAAATCAGACCACTTTCACATGGTCACATTACAAGACGTAATCCCACTGCTCAAACAGCAAGACTACATGACAACATTAGATCTAAAAGATGCGTATTTCCATATACCAATACATCCTTCACACAGGAAATACCTAAGGTTCGTATTCCAAGGAATACATTACCAATTCAAAGTGTTGCCATTCGGAATAACCACTGCGCCAAGAGTTTTTACAAAATGCCTGGCAGTAGTAGCTGCACATATCAGAAGGCAGCAAATACATGTGTTCCCGTACTTAGACGACTGGTTAATCAAAACCAACACGCTAAAACAGTGTTCACAGCACACAAAATATGTCATAGAAACCCTTCACAGGCTAGGTTTCTCCATCAACTACGCAAATTCACACCTTTTGCTGTGTCAAACGCAGCAATACTTAGGACCGACAATCATCACAGCAAAAGGGATTGCCACTCCAAGTCCACAACGGGTTCAAACATTTCACAAAGTAATACAGGCCATGTATCCAACACAAAAGATACAAGTCAGAATGGTAATGAAACTACTAGGCATGATGTCTTCATGCATAGCCATTGTCCCAAACGCAAGATTGCACATGCGGCCCTTACAACAGTGCCTAGCATCACAATGGTCACAAGCACAGGGTCAACTTCTAGATCTGGTGTTGATAGACCGCCAAACATACATCTCGCTTCTGTGGTGGAACAGTACAAATTTAAACCGAGGACGGCCTTTCCAAGACCCAGTGCCACAATACGTCATAACAACAGATGCTTCCATGACAGGGTGGGGAGCACACCTCAATCAACACAGCATCCAAGGACAATGGGACATACATCAGAGACAGTTTCACATAAATCACTTGGAAATGTTAGCAGTATTTCTAGCGCTGAAAGCATTTCAACCCATAATAACCCAAAATACATTCTTGTCAAAACAGACAACATGACAACAATGTATTATCTAAACAAACCAGGAGGGACACACTCGACACTGTTGTGCCTCCTAACACAGAAAATATGGCATTGGGCGATTCACAACCACATTCGCCTAATAGCACAATTTATTCCAGGGATTCAGAAACAGTTGGCAGACAATCTCTCTTGAGATCACCAACAAACCCACGAATGGGAAATTCACCCCCAAATACTAAACAATTACTTTCAAATTTGGGGAACACCTCAAATAGATCTATTTGCAACAAAGGAAAACTCAAAATGCCAAAACTTCGCATCCAGGTACCCACAAGATCAATCCCAAGGCAATGCTCTATGGATGAACTGGTCAGGGATCTTTGCATACGCTTTTCCCCCTCTCCCTCTCATTCCATATGTAGTAAACAGGTTGAGTCAAAACAACCTCAAACTCATACTAATAGCACCAACATGGGCGAGGCAACCTTGGTACACAACACTACTAGACCTGTCAGTAGTACCTCATGTCAAACTACCCAACAAACCAGATCTGTTAACACAACACAAACAACAGATCAGACATCCAAATCCAGCATCGCTGAATCTAGCAATTTGGCTCCTGAAATCCTAGAATTCGGACACTTGCACCTCACACAAGAATGTATGGAGGTCATTAAACAAGCTAGGAAATCTACCACTAGACACTGCTACGCAAACAAGTGGAAAAGATTTGTGTATTACTGCCAGAATAATCAAATTCAGCCATTACACGCATCTCCAAAAGATATAGTAGGATATTTACTACATTTGCAAAAATCAAATCTAGCTTTCTCTTCCATAAAAATACATCTCACCGCAATATCAGCTTACCTACAAATTACTCATTCAACTTCACTATTTAGAATACCAGTCATTAAAGCGTTTATGGAAGGCTTAAAGAGAATCATACCACCAAGAACACCACCTGTTCCTTCATGGAACCTCAACATTGTCTTATCAAGACTCATGGGTCCACCTTTCGAGCCCATGCATTCTTGTGAAATGCAATACTTAACGTGGAAAGTTGAATTTTTGATTGCCATCACATCTCTAAGAAGAGTGAGCGAGATTCAAGCATTTACCATACAATAACCATTTATTCAGATACATAAAAATAAAGTAGTTCTAAGAACAAATCCTAAATTTTTACCAAAGGTTATCTCACCGTTCCACTTAAATCAAACAGTAGAATTGCCAGTGTTCTTCCCACAACCAGATTCTGTAGCTGAAAGAGCACTACATACATTAGACATCAAAAGAGCACTAATGTACTACATTGACAGAACGAAACTAATTAGAAAAACAAAACAACTATTTAGTGCCTTTCAAAAACCTCATACAGGAAATCCAATTTCAAAACAAGGCATTGCTAGGTGGATAGTTAACTGTATTCAAACCTGCTATCTTAAAGCAAAGAGAGAGCTGCCTCTTACACCAAAGGCACACTCAACCAGAAAGAAAGGGGCTACCATGGCCTTTCTAGGAAATATTCCAATGAACGAAATATGTAAGGCAGCAACATGGTCTACGCCTCATTCATTTACCAAGCACTACTGTGTAGATGTGTTAACTGCACAACAAGCCACAGTAGGTCAGGCTGTACTAAGAACATTATTTCAAACTACTTCAACTCCTACAGGCTGAACCACCGCTTTTGGGGAGATAACTGCTTACTAGTCGGTGCACAGCATGTGTATCTGCAGCTACACATGCCATCGAACGGAAAATGTCACTTACCCAGTGTACATCTGTTCGTGGCATGAGTCGCTGCAGATTCACATGCGCCCACACGCCTCCCCGGGAGCCTGTAGCCGTTTAGAAGTAGATCTTGAACATTTGTACATTTGTAAATATATTACTTTAACCTTTATTATGTACATACGTATTCATTCCATTGCATGGGCACTATTACTAACATACACAACTCCTACCTCACCCTCTGCGGGGAAAACAATCTAAGATGGAGTCGACGCCCATGCGCAATGGAATCGAAGTGGGAGGAGTCCCTCGGTTTCGTGACTCGAAGAAAAACAACTTGTAACACTCCGAGCCCAACACCAGACGGCGGACTGTGCACAGCATGTGAATCTGCAGCGACTCATGCCACGAACAGATGTACACTGGGTAAGTGACATTTTCCATATATATATATATATATATATTCTTAGATAGTTTTTTTTCCGCCATCGGGTTCGGACGTGTTCCTTTTCGCTCCGTGTTTCGGGTCGGAAAGTTAGTTAGAATCTCGGAAAAATCGTCGGTATTGTTTGCGTTCGGTATCTGGTTAGTTACAACAGATCGACACCGACTTTTGAAGAGCTCCGGTGGCCCTTCGGGGTTTTTTCGATCCCCCGTCGGGGCCTGGTCGGCCCGGCCACGTGTCTCTTCAAGGCTGATGGAACAGACCCCATTCCGCTTCTGCCCAAAATGCCATAACAAGTATCCATATACAGATCAGCATCTGGTCTGTAACTTGTTTGTCGCCGGAACACAAGGAAGATACTTGTGAAGCCTGTCGAGCGTTTCGGTCCAGGAAGACACTAAGAGACCGAAGAGCAAGGAGACTGCAATTGGCGTCGGCGCCGACAGGACAAGAGCGTTTCGAGGAGGAGGAAGAAACATTCTCCATCCATGAATCTGACTCAGATGAGATCGATCCCGAAGAAACGCCGAAAACCGTGAGTAAGACGTCGAAACACCAAACTCACGAAAAAACCACTAAAGCCCAGGGGACACCACCGCCAACAGGCCATGGCTTAACCCGAAAAATAGGTGACCGATCATCGGCACCGAAAAAGGGCACGCTGGGGGCGAAGTCATCCGACTCCGGTCGAGATACCGCCACACAGCAATCTCGGGCTCGAGATAGTGGCTCCGAGCAGGTTCGGCGCCGAAATGGGTCGGCACCGAGAGACCACGACGCCGAAAGTAAAGAAGGTTTAGTCGGAACCAAAAAAAGCAGCCGATAAGGTTTCGATACCGAAACATCCGGCCTCGGAACCGAAAACGAGTTCCTACACTGAGGAACAAGGACTGTCCACACAAATGAAGACACATAGATTTGGACAGGAATTGGAAACAATAGAGCCAGACTATACACAAAGAAGGCTCCATATCCAAAAAGAAACAGGGAAGATCAGTACTCTCCCTCCGATTAAAATGAAACGCAAACTTGCCTTGCAGGAAAAAGACAAGCAGCCACAGGCAAAGGTGGCTAAACAAGTAACCCCGCCACCATCTCCACAATGCTCTCCGCAACCATCACCATTAGCCACTCCACCAATGATGCAATCCCCAACTCATACAGGAATGAGTCAAGATGACCCTGACGCGTGGGACCTTTATGTCGCACCAGTGTCAGATAATAGTCCTGAATGTTATCCAACTAGACCGTCGCCACCAGAGGATAGTACAGCCTACACAAAGGTGGTGTCGAGAGCAGCAGCATTTCATAATGTCAGCATGCATGCTGAACCCATTGAAGACGACTTTCTTTTTAACACACTGTCGTCCACACACAGCCAGTATCAAAGTCTTCCTATGCTACCCGGAATGCTAAAACACTCTAAACAAGTGTTTGAAGAGCCTGTAAAAGGAAGGGCCATTACTCCAAGAGTGGAGAAAAAATATAAACCGCCACCAACAGACCCCGTGTACATCACACAACAGCTAACACCGGACTCAGTTGTAGTAGGGGCTGCGCGCAAAAGAGCGAACTCACATACTTCAGGAGATGCACCACCTCCAGATAAAGAAAGTAGAAAATTCGACACAGCAGGCAAAAGGGTGGCGGCACAGGCTGCAAACCAGTGGCGTATTGCCAATTCACAGGCTTTGTTGGCCAGATACGATAGGGCCCATTGGGACGAAGTGCAACACTTTATAGAACATTTGCCCAAGGAGTTCCAAAAGAGAGCGCAGCAAGTAGTAGAAGAAGGACAGAGTATCTCCAACAATCAGATACGGTCAGCAATGGATGCTGCAGATACAGCTGCTAGAACTGTCAACACAGCAGTAACAATAAGGAGGCATGATTGGCTGCGTACATCAGGATTTAAACCAGAAATACAGCAAGCTGTGCTGAATATGCCATTCAACGGACAGCAGTTGTTTGGGCCGGAAGTGGACAATGCGATCGAAAAACGTAAAAAAGACACTGACACGGCCAAAGCCATGGGCGCACTCTACTCCCCACAGGGCAGAGGCACATTTCGGAAAACACAGTTTAGAGGGGGGTTTCGAGGACAAAGCACAGAACCCACAACCTCACAGACAAGACCCACTTACCAGAGCCAGTATCAGCGGGGAAGTTTTCGGGGACAATATAGAGGGGGACAATTCCAAAAGAATAGAGGAAAGTTCCAAAGTCCCAAAACTCCTCAAAACAAACATTGACTTCCAAGTCACACATCCCCAACACATAACATCTGTGGGGGGGAGACTAACCAAATTTTACAAACATTGGAAGGAAATAACAGACACTTGGGTCCTAGCAATTATCCAGCATGGTTATTGCATAGAATTTCTCAAATTCCCTCCAAACGTCCCACCGAAAACACACAATATGTCAAAACAACATATAGATCTTCTAGGACTAGAGGTTCAGGCATTGCTACTAAAACAAGCAATAGAATTAGTACCAAAACACCAGAAAGGAACAGGAGTTTACTCTCTGTACTTTCTCATACCCAAAAAAGACAAAACTCTGAGACCTATATTAGATCTCCGAACACTAAATACCTACATCAAATCAGATCACTTTCAAATGGTGACATTACAAGACTTAATTCCACTACTCAAACAACAAGACTACATGACAACACTAGACCTAAAGGATGCATATTTCCATATACCGATACATCCTTCTCACAGAAAGTACTTAAGGTTTGTATTCCAGGGGATACATTACCAATTCAAGGTGTTGCCATTCGGAATAACAACTGCGCCAAGAGTTTTTACAAAGTGCCTGGCAGTCGTAGCTGCACATATCAGAAGGCAGCAAATACATGTGTTCCCGTACCTAGACGATTGGTTAATCAAAACCAACACGCTAGAAAAATGTTCACAACACACAAAGTATGTCATAGAAACCCTTCACAAACTAGGTTTCTCAATCAACTACACAAAGGCACACCTTATACCGTGTCAAACACAGCAATACTTAGGGGCGACAATCAACACAGCAAAAGGGATTGACACTCCAAGTCCACAAAGGGTTCAGGCATTTCACAAGGTAATACAGGCCATGTATCCGAAACAAAAAATACAAGTCAAAATGGTGATGAAACTCCTAGGCGTGATGTCCTCATGCATAGCCATTGTCCCAAACGCAAGGTTGCACATGCAGCCCTTACAACAGTGCCTAGCATCACAGTGGTCACAGGCACAGGGTCAACTTCTAGATCTGGTGTTGGTAGACCGCCAAACATACACCTCGCTTCAATGGTGGAACAGTATAAATTTAAACAAAGGGCGGCCTTTTCAAGACCCAGTGCCACAATATGTAATAACGACAGATGCCTCCATGGTAGGGTGGGGAGCACACCTCAATCAATACAGCATCCAAGGTCAATGGGACACTCACCAAAAACAGTCTCACATAAATCACTTAGAACTGTTAGCGGTATTTCTAGCGCTCAAAGCATTTCAACCCATAATAAGACACAAACACATTCTTGTCAAGACAGACAACATGACAACGATGTATTACCTAAACAAACAGGGAGGGACACACTCAACACAGTTGTGTCTCCTGGCACAAAAAATATGGCATTGGGCGATTCACAACCACATTCGCCTAATAGCACAATTTATTCCAGGAATTCAGAATCAGTTAGCAGACAATCTCTCTCGGGATCACCAACAGATCCACGAATGGGAGATTCACCCCCAAATACTAAATACTTACTTCCAGAGATGGGGAACACCACACATAGATCTATTTGCAACAAAGGAAAACGCAAAATGCCAAAACTTCGCATCCAGGTACCCACAAGATCAGTCTCAGGGCAATGCGTTATGGATGAGTTGGTCAGGGATATTTGCTTACGCTTTTCCCCCTCTCCCACTCCTTCCATATCTAGTAAACAAGTTGAGTCAAAACAAACTCATACTAATAGCACCAACATGGGCAAGACAACCTTGGTACACAACACTACTAGACCTTTCAGTAGTGCCCCATGTCAAACTACCATCAGGTTTGTAATTCAGGGAAAACTAAACCAGTTCAAAGTGTTACCCTTCGGGATAACAACAGCTCCCAGAGTATTCACAAAATGCCTGGCAGTAGTAGCTGCGTACCTAAGAAAACACATTCATGTCTTCCCATATCTCGATGATTGGCTAATAAAATCCAACAGTCATACAATGTCAAAACCATACACATTATGTAATACACACCCTAGGGTTCTCCATAAACTACCGACAATCCCACCTACAACCTGTGCAATTTCAGCAGTATTTAGGAGCCACACTAAATACACAAACAGCACTTGCAAGCCCACGTCCACACACAATACAAGCATTTCACAATGTATTGGCACAAATTCAGTCAGGCTAACGGCACACTGTCAAATTTGTAATGAAACTGTTGGGTATGATGGCATCATGCATCGCCATTGTCCTACATGCAAGATTAAAATGCAGCCTTTACAACAGTGTCTTGCACAGCAATGGTCATCGGCACAGGGTCAACTTCACGATCTAGTGTTGATAGACCGTCAAACACGCATATCACTTCAGTGGTGGAATTCCACAAATCTAAAGAAAGGGTTGTCCTTTTCAAGACTCTGTGCCTCAGACCATACTTACAACAGATGCATCAATGATTGGATGGGGGGCACACCTCAACAATCACAACATTCAAGGACAATGGGACGCTAAACACAAACCGTTTCACATTAATCGCCTACAATTGCTAGCCGTATTCCTAGCACTCAAAAGCTTTTCTGACTCTTCTCACTCACAAGAACATCCTCATCAAAACAGACAACACGACAACAATGTATTACCTAAACAAACAAGGAGGGACCCATTCATCTCAACTGTCCCTCCTAGCCCAAAACATTTGGCAGTGGGCAATCCACAACAACATTCACCTGGTAGCACAATACATTCCAGGGATACACAACCAATTGGCAGATGTTCTCAGCCGAGACCATCAACAAACGAACGAGTGGGAAATTCATCCATAAGTGCTTCAAACATACTTTCACCACTGGGGAACGCCAGACATAGACCTATTCACCACCAGCGAAAATGCAAAATTCCAAAACTTTGCATCCAGGTACCCACATGCTCTGTCCAAAGGCCATGCTCTATGGATGAATTGGTCAGGGATATTTGCTTACGCTTTTTCCCCTCTCCCGCTCCTTCCATTTCTAGTCAACAAACTGCGTCAAAACAAACTCCCTCATACTTACAGCACCAACGTGGGCACGTCAACCTGGTACACAACACTATTAGATCTGTCAGTAGTACCACATATCAAACTCCCGACCAGATCTGTTAAAACAAACAAATGATCAGGCATCCAGCTCCCAAAATACTCAATCTAGTGATTTGGCTCCTGAAATCATAGTTTGGATACCTACAACTACCAGCTGAGTTTATGGAAGTAATTAAACAAGCAAGGAAACCCACTACCAGGCAGTGTTTTCCAAACAAATGGAAATGATTTGTGTATTACTGTCAATCTAAACAAATTACCCCTCTTTCAGCGTCAATACAAGACATTGTAGGTTATTTGCTTCATTTGCAAAAGACAAATTTAGCCTTTTCATCCATTAAAATACATCTCACTGCAATCTCTGCGTACTTGCAAAATATACAACACAGTTCTTTAGAGTCCCTGTTATCATAGCCTTCATGGAAGGATTAAAACACATCATTCCACCTACAACACCTCCAATACCATCGTGGAATCTAAACATAGTGCTCACACGACTTATGGGGCCACCATTTGAACCTATGCATTCATGCCAGATTCAATATTTATCATGGAAAGTTGCCTTCCTAGTCGCAATTACTTCATTAAGAGTTAGTGAAATCCAAGCTTTCACAATTCGAGAACCGTTCATACAAGTCCATAAACATAAAATTGTAATTCGAACAAACCCAAAATTTCTCCCAAAAGTTATATCTCTGTTTCATATTAATCAAACAGTGGAGCTACCAGTCTTCTTCCCACAGCCAGACTCTGTAGCAGGAAGAGCCCTGCATACATTAGATTTTAAAAGAACCTTAATGTATTACATTGGCAGGACAAAATCCTGTAGGAAAACCGAACAGTTATTTGTAGCATTCCAAAAACCACATACTGGTAACCTTATTTCAAAACAAGGGTTAGCTAGATGGATAGTAAAATGTAACCAAACATGTTACCTAAAAGCTAAAAGACCGCTATTAGTTACACCTAGAGCACATTCCACACAGAAAAAAGGGGCTACAATGGCTTTCTTAGTTAACATACCAATGGCTGAAATTTGTAAATCAGCCACTTAGACAGCACCACATACATTTACCAAGCATTACTGTGTAGATGTGTTAGCAACACAGCAGGCCACAGTAGGACAGGCTTTACTAAGAACACTATTTCAAACAACTTCAACTCCTACAGGCTGAGTACCGCTTATGGGAGGTAAAACTGCTTTGTAGTCTATGCATAGCATGTGTATCTGCAGCTACACATCCATCGAATGGAAAATGTCACTTACCCAGTGTACATCTGTTTGTGGCATGTTCCGCTGCAGATTCACATGCAACCTCCCCTGTAGCAGTTTGTTCAACATTCACTTGTATATATGTGTATATATATAAGTTCGATGGCATGTGTAGCTGCAGATACACATGCTGTGCATTATCCTGCCATCTAGTGTTGGGCTCAGAGTGTTACAAGTTGTTTTTCTTCGAAGAAGTCTTTTCGAGTCACGAGACCGAGGGACTCCTCCCTTTCGGCTCCATTGTGCATGGGCGTTGACTCCATCTTAGATTATTTTCTTTCCGCCATCGGGTTCGGACGTGTTCCTCTTCACTCCGTATTTCGAATCGGGAAAGTTAGCTAAGTATCGAAACATTTTACGGTATTGTTTGCGCTCGGTACCGGTTTAGTGTTAGTACATCGACACCGATTGTAGAAGCGCTCCGGTGGCCCTTTGGGGCTTCCACTCTTCAGCGGGGCCTGGTCGGCCCGACCGCGTCCACCGTCAAAACTCATGGACCGGACCCCCTTCCGCTTCTGCCCGAATTGCCACGCCAAGTATCCTTACACAGACCAACACTTGGTCTGTAATCTGTGTCTATCACCGGAACACAGGGAGGATACTTGCGAGGCCTGTCGGGCATTGCGATCGAAGAGCCAGAAGACTTCAGATGGCATTGACACCAGCCGAACAGATCGACGTCGAGGAAGAGGAGAGAATCTCCATTCAAGAATCGGACTCGGACGACTCCGAAAGTGAGCAACCGAAGGCACAGCAAAAAACTGTGAGTAAACCTGCCCCGGCCAAGCCTCACTCCAAGATTATAAAGGCCAAGGGGATGCCACCGCCAACAGGCCATGGCTTAACCTGAAAAAACAGTGACCAACCATCGGCACCGAAAAAGGCCTCCCAATAGCCGAAGACATCCGACTCCGGTTGAGATACCGGCTCCGAACCATCTCGGCACTGAGAGGTCGACACGCCCAAGGTAAAAAAGGTTTCCTCTGAGCCGAAAAAGACTGCTCCAAAACCTTCGGTGCCGAAAAAGGCAGTCTCTGAGCCGAAAATAGGCTCCTACACAGAAGAGCACGGACTTTACAGCCAACTGCAAGAGCAGGAATTAAGTATGGGAGAGCCATACCATACTCAAAGGAGGCTGCACATCCAGAAAGAGACTGGTAAAATTCAAACTCTTCAAATAAAAAGAAAGCTAGCATTCCAGGAGTCTGAAATGCAGGCAAAGGTGGCTAGAGACAGAACACCACCACCAAGGTTTTCGCCACAGTCTTCTCCACTGCACTCACCACAGCTGTCCCCAGTAACAACACCCCCAATGCAATCACCAACACAAACGGGGATGACACAGGATGATCCGGATGCATGGGACTTGTATGATGCACCGGTCTCCGACAACAGTCCCAATTGTTACCCGGCAAGGCCGTCACCACCAGAGGACAGCACTGCATATATGCAGGTGTTATCAAGAGCAGCTACTTTCCACAATGTAGCAATGCATGCGTAGCCAATAGAAGACGACTTCTTATTTAACACCTTGGCATCCACTCACAGCTCTTATCAAAGTTTGCCAATGCTCCCAGGCATGCTCAAGCATGGCAAACAGGTGTTCCAGGACCCAGTGAAAGGCAGAGCTATCACGCCTAGGGTGGAGAAGAAAATATAAACCTCCCCCAACGGACCCTGTGTACATTACACAACAGCTAACTCCTGATTCAGTGGTAGTAGGAGCAGCCCAGAAAAGGGCAAACTCACAAACTTCTGGAGACACACCACCACCCGACAAGGCAAGTCGGAAGTTCGATGCTGTGGGCAAACGAGTGTCAGCACAGGCAGCCAATCAATGGCAGATTGCCAATTCACAGGCTCTACTGGCTCGCTACGACAGGGCACACTGGGACGAGATGCAACATATAATACAACACTTGCCCAAGAAACACCAAAAACATGCCCAACAGCTTGTGGAGGAAGGACAAGCGATTTCCAACAACCAGATAAGGTCTGCTCTGGACTCTGCAGACACAGCAGCACGGACGGTGAACACTGCGGTAACCATTCGCAGGCATGCATGGTTACGGAGCTCGGGTTTTAAACCGGAAATCCAGCAGGCTGTGCTAAATATGCCATTTAACCAAGAACAATTGTTTGGGCCAGAGGTGGACACAGCAATCGAAAAGCTAAAAAAGGACACAGACACTGCTAAAGCCATGGGCGCGCTCTAATCCCCACAAAGCAGAGGCACTTTTAGAAGACCATAGTTTAGAGGAGGGTTTTGTTCCCAAGACCCAGTGCCTCAATACGTGATCACAACAGATGATTCCATGATGGGGTGGGGAGCACACCTCCACCAGCACAGTATACAGGGACAATGGGAGGTTCAACAAAAACAACTGTGCATAAATCATTTAGAACTGTTGGCAGTGTTTCTAGCATTGAAAGCATTTCAACCACTGATAGCCCACAAACACATTCTTGTCAAAACAGACAACATGACAACAATGTATTACCTCAACAAACAAGGAGGGACACACTCGTCACAACTGTCTCATTTAGCACAGACAATTTGGCATTGGGCAATTCACAATCACATTCGCCTAATAGCACAATACATCCCAGGCATTCAAAACCAGTTAGCAGACCATCTCAGTCGAGATCACCAACAAACACACGAATGGGAAATTCATCCCCAGATCCTACAGGATTACATTCAACGCTGGGGAACACCAAAAATAGACCTATTCGCAACAAAACAAAACGCAAAATGCCAAAACTTCACGTCCAGGTACCCACACCCTCAGTCCAAGGGCAATGCGTTATGGATCAGTTGGTCAGGGATATTTGCTTACGCTTTTCCCCCTCTCCCACTCATTCCTTATCTGGTAAAAAAAACTGAGTCAAACCAGACTCAAACTAATACTAATAGCACCAACCTGGGCTCGCCAACCGGGGCACACAACACTGCTGGACCTATCAGTAATACCTCACGTCAAATTACCAAACAAACCAGATCTGTTAACTCAACACAAGCAACAGATCAGACACCCGAACCCAGCATTGCTCAATCTAGCAATCTGGCTCCTGAAGTCTTAGAATTTGGACACTTAGACCTTACACAAGAATGTATGGAGGTCACTAAACAAGCTAGGAAACCTACTACAAGACATTGTTATGCAAACAAATGGAAAATATTTGTTTACTACTGCCACAATAATCAAATTCAACCACTACATGCTTCCTCAAAGGACATTGTAAGTTACCTATTACACTTACAAAAGTCTAAACTAGCATTCTCTTCTATTAAAATACATCTCACAGCAATATCTGCCTATCTGCAGATAACACATTCAACATCGCTTTTTAGAATCCCAGTCATCAAAGCATTTATGGAGGGATTAAAAAGAATCATACCCCCGAGAACACCACCAGTACCTTGGTGGAACCTTAATATTATATTAACACGACTCATGGGACCACCATTTGAACCCATGTGATGTTGTGAAATGCAATACTTAACTTGGAAGGTAGCCTTCCTAATAGGTATCAGATCTCTTAGGAGAGTAAGTGAAATACAAGCATTCACTATACAGGAACCCTTTATACAAATACATAAACATAAAGTGGTTCTCGGTACAAATCCCAAATTCTTACCAAAAGTTATATCACCATTCCATCTAAACCAAACAGTGGAACTCCCAGTCTTCTTTCCACAACCAGACTCAGTGCCCGGAAGAGCCTTACATACATTAGACATTAAAAGAGCACTAATGTATTACATTGACAGAACAAAACAGTTTCACAAAACAATTGTTTGTAGCCTTTCAAAAACCTCATGCAGGAAATCCTATATCCAAACAAGGCATTGCCGGATGGATAGTGAAATGTATCCAAACTTGCTATATTAAAGCAAAAAGAGATCTACCTATTACACCCAGAGAGCATTCCACTAGGAAAAAAGGCGCCACAATGGCTTTTCTGGGAAACATACCTATGACAGAAATTTGTAAGGCAGCCACATTGTCTACGCCTCATACATTCACAAAACATTACTGTGTAGATGTGTTAACAACACAACAAGCCACAGTAGGACAGGCTGTATTACGAACGTTATTTCAGACAACTTCAACTCCTACAGGCTAAGCCATCGCTTTTGGGGAGATTACTGCTTACTAGTCTATGCACAGCATGTGTATCTGCAGCTACACATGCCATTTAACGGAAAATGTCACTTACCCAGTGTACATCTGTTCGTGGCATGAGACGCTGCAGATTCACATGCACCCTCCCACCTCCCCGGGAGCCTGTAGCCTTTATAAGTTGAATGAAATTTGTAAATAAAAACTATTTTAATACACATTATGTACATACATACTTACTCCATTGCATGGGCACTTTTAATATATTCACAACTCCTACCTCACCCTCTGCAGGGAAAACAATCTAGGATGGAGTCCGCGCCCATGCGCAATGGAGCCGAAAGGGAGGAGTCCCTCGGTCTCGTGACTCGAAAAGACTTCTTTGAAGAAAAGCAACTTGTAACACTCTGAGCCCAACACTAGATGGCAGGATAATGCACAGCATGTGAATCTGCAGCGTCTCATGCCACGAACAGATGTACACTGGGTAAGTGACATTTTCCATATATTCCATTTGCATGGACATCTTTTCTTTATACTCTAGCACTCCTTCCTTACCCTCTGCGGGAAAGCAATCTAACATGGAGTCGATGCCCATACGCAAAGAAGCCGAAGAGGAGGAGTCACTCGATCCCGTGACTCGAAAAGACTTCTTCGAAGAAAAACAACTTGTAACACTCTGGGCCCAACACTAGATGGAAGAATATGCATAGCATGTGAATCTGCAGCAGAATATGCCACAAACAGATGTACACTGGGTAAGTGACATTATATATATATATATATATATATATATATATATATATATATATATATATATATATATATATATATATATATATATATATATATATATATATATATGTGTACATATACATTTTTACACTCTGCTTCACCCTCCTGCGGGAAAACAATCAAAGCACTCAATGCCCATGCGCACTATGACAGAGAGGAGGAGTCACTCGATCTTGTGACTTGAACACCTTCTCTGAAGAAAAACAACTTGTAACACTACGTGCCCATCACTAGATGGCGGACTTATGCAAAGCATATGAATCTGCATCAGTACTTGCCACAGACAGATGTCTACTGGGTAAGTAACATTTTTCCTGGCAAGTTCGATATACAGAATGTCTATTTATATAGGGATGTATATTTATAAATTCTTGCCATGAGTTCGCATATATTGTGCTTGTGATGTTGATGTCCATCCGTTCGGCTCAAAGGCACGGTAAAAAAAAAAAAAAAATGGGTGAAACGGACATCTGCACGCCAGCGAGGATGACTGCTGGCTCCGTTGACTTCAGACTGAGTCGTGTGCGGGGCCGTTTCATTGTGATGCCCTCATTGACGTGGAGAGCTAGGAAGAAAAGATTTCCGGTGAATGCTGGCGCGTTGGGAGTACTGAAAAGGTGAGGAATCCATAGGTAGATACTATATCCCCCAGAAAAAGCGTTACAGAAGGTAAGTAACTTGTTCATTCGTGCTACACAATACAAAATGTAGGTGTGGTGGGTGCTGCTGCACATTTAGTAAGCTTTTTGCTTTGTTTTTGACATGTTTTATTTCCATTCTCTCATAGGCACAGATTCAGAGGATTCAGGAAAAGAGTCGAGATTTTCAGGCTACAGTGCGATTAATCAGTCAATTGCCAAATCACCTGCTCTAATTTCATCAATGGGTAACGGAGACCGGAATACTCTAGAGGACCCATTAAATCCTTCAAAGTTTCTGCCTGTACCTTTTATGTCTGCCTTACACTGTGTAATTCACAATGGTGAAGCAAAACCTGAAGCATCAGTAACGCCACCCTTACCTGCTGATGTCAAATCTTTGGGTATGATGGCTACTGGGCCCATTGCTTTGTCCCCGGTCAGAGAGCCTACAGCGGTTTCAACTCCAGTTGCAGCCGATCCTGAAAAACCTATTGATGTTTTGACTTTACCAGTTCCATCACCATTCTTGCCACATACTGTCCCAACCGGTAATCCAGCAGTGCATTTATCAATTCAACGAATAGCGGTGCCGTCACCAAAAGGACTTTCTGAGAGCTGTTCAGTTAACGGATCTCATCAACCACCAGGAAATGTGAACATTGCATTGCAAACATCTACCTTTATTTCAGCCCACGGTCAAGGTAGTTTTCCAACATCCCCTCTTGCCACATCAGATCCTATCAAAAAGCCAGTATCACACATAGTAGGACATAATCATCTATGTTCTCATGCCGAGGGAAGTAATGGAACAATTCCACCCCCGACTAATCTCAAATTAGTTCTTCCAGCAGCTGGTCTTGCACCGGCCTCACCAACATCTCCTTTCACTTTGTCAGCAGCACCTCTGCCCAGTAGTGTGATACCCTCCCAGAATACAGGTGTTTTAAATGTTACAGCCACTACTCCTTCTCCACCAATTGCTTTTGGTCTCGGCCAGGTGCAGTCCACTGTTCCTCCTGCTGTTCCTACACATACACCTGGCCCTGGCCCGAGCCCAAGTCCAGCTCTAACCCACAGCACTGCACAGAGTGATAGCACGTCATATATAAATGCTGTTGGAAATTCTAGCACGAATGGGACAATTCTTCCACCACAACAAATGGCTTCAGGGACATGTGGATCTTGTGGTCGCAGATGTAACTGTGGGACCAATGGAAGCCTTCATTATTTTTACCCTAGCCCAATACCTGGACAAGTCTACAGAGTTCCACAGCTGTTCACTCTGCCATCGCTTTGTAATGGCAGCTACCTCAACCAAGCACCTCAAACCAATGGGACACAGATTCCTTTTTTCTTGCCTCAGGCTCCCTATGCTAATGGTTTGATGCACGATGCTGTACTTGGAACCCAGCCCAACTATAGTATGCAGCAAATGGCGGGGTTTCCCAGATTTTATCAAATGTATCAACCTTCCAATGTAGTAAGCAACACAAACGGTTCTGGGCCCAAAAAGAATGGTAGTCTTTCTTCTTCTTACAATTGTGGTGTATCAGGCCACTATTCTCATGACTGCAAACAGCCACCCATGGATGCCAGCCAGCAAGGTAATCCTGAGAGTTCCCAAAGGACTTTTTAAGTGTAGTGTTTTCCTGTACTAGCGAGTACATGGTGATACAGCATTGAAAGTGTGAAATATTTGGGAGCCTGTCAGTGTGTTTGTTATTGTATGCACTGGAATGCCTGATGGGAAAACCACAGCGAATCTGGTCATGTTTCATGCTACTTAAATTACACCTGTTATCTTAAAATCTAGTGTCTAAATCCCAGGTGAGACCATGTATGTGGGACCAAGAAGCCAAATTAAAATGAGTTATCCTGTACTTTTAATGACCTTTACTTTGTGCTGTTTGGTACTAGGCACTATCCTGTCTGCAAAACTTAGTCATGATGGCAAGAACAATTCCCAGAATCATTGGCCATCAATTGGTTAATTAAGAAGCCCATTTACCAGCTTTTTATTTTTTAACGGTTCTTAAACTCTACCTTCCAAATTAAAAATGTTATCAGTTTTTTAAAGTACTTTTTTGTGCCATTCTGAAATAAATATATATATATATATATATATATATATATCTGTAGCCAGAATTCTTGAGCAAAGTTTATTAAGAGCTTAAATACAAAATTCAGGGTGAGATGTGCCTTTTTTATTTAAAAAATTCATTTTTTTCTATTTTCTAGTAGTTTGTTAAATTCCATGGTAAGCACTGACTTAGTAGTTCTCTTTCCTGTTATAAGCACTTGCAGACTGAGGTACGCACCACCCACTTCCCTTTCCCACCTTGCTTTGTACTCTGGAGATGGAAACACTTAAACACATATGATAATAATTAGAGAGAATATTAGGGCTGTTGCTCCCAGCCTGCTTGGCTACTTTTTTATCTTCAATGTCCGCCAATAAATCAAATTTAAGAGACGGTTCCAGATGGCCTTGCTAATAATCAAGTTGTCTCCTGGTGCAATCCTTCAAGTGACTTTTCTGCTTTTGGTCATGGCGCAATTCAGATCGGAATGGCGTGCGAGCTCTGGTGCTGAGGACTTGAGTGGCGCAGAGGACTTGAGTGGCGCAGAGGACTTGAGTGGCGCAGAGGACTTGAGTGGCGCAGAGGACTTGAGTGGCGCAGAGGACTTGAGATGGTCATATGCCCTCACTTTCACTTGAACTCTGATCTCCCCGGAGAAGCAGGCACCTCATTGAAGGGGAAAAGTGGATCCTGCCTTCTGATGCGCTCACCCGTCGCTGTTTGATCAGGTTCCCTGCTCATCAGTTGTGTGCATATTACATTTTTGGCACGTGTTGTAGATAACTATAGATTATTGCATATGAGGACCAAGCAGATTTTGATGGGGTTCTTCACAAAATACTTTCAGTGACTTAAAGAGCAGTTGCACAGGGAAAAGGAGGACATACCTGACTGCTTCTGGATTTTTGAGTTGTTAAGGAAAACCGCCAGCCTTTTACTGAAATTTTAGCTTTAGTCTCCCACAGAGTATGTATAGGGTAAAACAAACTGGTGTGAATGTTGTATAAGCTCTGCATATCTAGTTAACATTCGAAGAACGAGTGTTTTTGAAACTTAATTGATGTAGGTGGGGGAAATGATACATTTGCCTCTCTGGATTAAAGACTTCCTTCTACTCCGATAGTATTAAGTGGTATTTTGAAAGTAAAATGAATTATTTTATTCTAAGGAAAGTATGGTTTTCTACAGAGGTTTACCAGTTAATGTGTGTATCCTATCTACTGAGTAGCAAAATTACTTTTTTATATATAATTTACCACTGTGTGATTTATAATGTGAAAGACTGAATTTCGAGTGTTCAAAGTGGTGTTTAACCATGTCAGTGTCATGTCGCTACTTTAATGCTGCTGTTCTTTATATTTTTTTAATAGCCAACATATGCACTAATTTTGCTTCCAGGTTTTTTATAAAAAAAAATCCTAAAATGCACTGAGGTTATCTGGAAAATGTGTATCTTGATGCCTGCTGCATTGAACAAATGAGCTACCACCACAAACCCCTGTGCATTTTTGGCATATTTGTGGAGATCACATCAGAAGTGGATTTAAGAAATGTGATGTGTTATTGAATGGCAGCTGACAGTGAAAGTTGACTTTAGTAGTTGCGTCATAAAATGCTTATGGCAGACTTGAAAACAAGCCTTGATCTATTACATTTCCTCACAGGTGGCATTTATATCTATAGCACCATGTACATTTTTTGGACTTCTTTCTTGGGGATAGTTGGATGGGAAATTAGACAAAGCTTTAATTTTAAAATAACGTTTTAGTAAACCAAACTTATTTTGATTAAAAAAAATGTTTTTGTTTGTTATGACTATTTTTGGACCATATTAAATTATATGTTAAAGCTACAGTTCATTTGTTCCAGAGATAAATGGAAAGCGCCACATCAGTTGAATTACCTGCCGGATGTACTTTAAGGAATATTTTGTTTTCAAATACTGTACTGTATATAGGAGGTTTATTACCTTCTCTTTATTTGTATGTTTACCCTATACTTTGATATTTGAATTGTTATGTACTGGAAAATTTAATTATATTTCTAGAACAGATTGGATTTTATGCAAATGTATTTCCTTGAATTAACAGCAATAAAAAAAGTGGAAAAACCTGTCTCTGCTTTCCTCACACGTATGTGTATCTGTTAACCATTTGTACACTTTTGCCCTGCACTGTAGTGGTGGTCTAACCACGTTTCCCTTGCCACAAAGCACTGCTCATGTACCCTGCACATAAATCTTCATTAGTGCCTTTACTTTACCACCTTGGACATGAGACCGTTCAATATATTATTTATTACCTTGGCTGTTGAGTTGTGTAGTTTTGAGGCCACAGGTTCGATTTTGGGTGGCCACTCAGTTTTTCATTTTTCAGTGGTACACAAAATTACTAACATTTAGTTGCGCATCTATATATGACACAATGATGCGCACTCAATGCTTCATTTGGTTAACTGGTTAACATCAAGTCACAAGCACTTAATAGTCACACACATGGGCAGTGATCCTAGAGCACTTTAAAACAAATATATATAAGTATAGCAAACTTTGTACCATAGTACCTTACATAGGCTCACAGCCTAAAGAAAGGCTAAAAATGGCCAGATTTCAATGAATTTTCATTTTAAAAACAAACCAAATACGAATGTTACTAATAAAAAGTGACCATAGAAAATCTTTCACAAACCATTTTAAAAGGAAAAAGAAAAGGGAATATGAAACTTTGTTAGCCTTTAGGCTGCAATGCACAGCATAGTAGAGAAAAACTGGCACTCTACCTTTAAGAACCCCAAAATATACCTTAAGGAACTGAGCTCTGTCTTTTTGGCTTATCATTGGAAAATCGTTCCGAAACCTTTCCTTTGCTAGTCATTCAACAGTTTTCAGCATCTAGAGTGCAGGTAGATCTTTTTCTGGCAGAAAAACGTTCTTGTCAAGGATGCCTTCGCTTTTTGTGAAGTGCCTTTCATGTGAAAAGAAAACCTAGACAGAACCTCACTCTCTATTGTTTGCCTTCTGGAAAATCACCACCAAGAGACATTTACCAACTATCAGAAGTTGTCTTAAAAGTCTCTAAAAGACGGAGAAAGAAATCAGCCTGCATGGCCTCCAAGAGAATGCAAGATACAGCAGCTGGGTCATCAAAAAGCCTTGGAAGTTCATCCTTCTTCTAAAGAGCCTTCCTCTCACACCAGAGACTCTCAGCAGAAGATCCAGAGCATCATCAGAGGAAGAGGCAACACTCCTATTCAACATCGAGAAGCAATACGTCAAGGACCAAAAAAAGCTACCAGTGTGTTAGCTGGCAACAGGTACACCATCGAAGATGCTGTCGAGACATCATTCTATGTCAAAGCACCCTTGACGTTTAGCATCAGTTGTAGACAGCTCATTGATGTTTGAAGTTGGAAAAGTCTTTACTAGCAAATTAATCATCTGCCACAGTCTTTACCTCACTTGACACCAAGGGAAGAGCCCAATCAACTTAAAATACATTACCACGCTGGCTTCAGAGTTTGACACAGGAGTGTGCACCATACATCTGACTGAGAACTCCTGTACTTATTAAACATTGCAGGTTACACCTGAGATTTTGATCTCAAGTACTCCATCTCCCAGGAGATCAGTGTTGACTCAATTCTCGCTAGGCGCACCTTCAGCTTCACAGACTTCTCTTTTTCTGCAAGGCCACTGAGAAATCCCATACTTACAGCTTTGCCGCATAGACCTCCGCATAGATTTAAGAGTCCAAACAGTCAGTGTTCCAGATCAAGAAGAATCTCAAAAACCAGAATGACATCCAGCCTCTTGAAAAGATCAAGCAGGGGTTAGAGTTTGGCACAGAAGATAATTTTAGACAACCACTACTTGCTGATTAGTCAGAGTTCATCTATTCTGAAACATAAACGTCTGGCAAGAGTTTCTCCAATAGATGATCTTCCCACCTTTAACAAGGTTTTAATAAGAGGTGCAGCAAAATTAAATATTGATATACCTACCCCTGCTATGTCATCTTTGAATTTTGACATCACAGAGCAGCAGTAAGGCCATTCCTTTCTATAGTTCCCGGCATACTGGAACATGTGATGGAATTTCTCACACCTGCATCAGTGAAGTCTTCCCAGTCTAGGTGTCTTAAATATACTCCACCTGACCAGGACCCTCTCAGGCCTCAAATTCTACTTGGTATGGCAAGTCATATTTTATCAGGTTGAGATATTTTTAGGACCTTCTCGCCCCTTCTGGCCAGTTGACAAAGAACAGGTGTTCTGTTTAGGCAGAAAGTGAAATCTTGTTCTAGACACATTTGCTCTGTGTTCAGAGACAGAGCTCAAAAGTCAGTTAGTCTTAAATTTGAATTTTGCTTCTGACTGCAGAATTCCAGGATTTTTTCAGTTTTTTCCTAACCCATAACATTTAAATAGCTAAGTCAAACTGTACAAACTTTTCACATTTTCAGTAGTTGAAAAAAAGCCCATTGTTCTTCTCTGGGATGAAAAAAATATATTAATAGGATGAAAAAAAATCGGAACACTTTACTTGGGGAGTTGCAAAGAATACATGTTTTCTGAGACAAGAATTTAAAAAATTTGGTAATACATTATATAGTTTTATCAGTAAAGCCACAAGTTGGCAGGTTTTTGAACATTTCTTGGAAGCTTGTTGTCTGTAAATGACCACCACATCATGCTTTAGTAATATATTTATTAAAAGTGAGCAATGTTATTAGTAAATGAAGAGGCAAGTAATGGATTGTGTCCTCTGTATGTGGGCTAGATTATTTTTATAAATGGAGCAAACACTTTGTTGATTTAATCAAACAAATAAGGTTTTTTTTGTACAGCAGAAATGCTGAGCTCACATATTTGAAGGTACACATGTGAGAATAAAGAAAAAGGCAACTGTAAACTAAAAAATGTGCTTAGGATCACACAATTTGAGACCCATTTACAGGTCAAGTATATTACAGTTCAGTACGAGTAGATTATTTAAGTTACTCGACCTGCAGGTCTAGTAAAACATTTTTGATTTTTAGAGGCCTGCCACTGTTCCTTGGAGCATACCCTTCTTCAGATTCAGTTTGATCATCATAGCAGCAGCAAAAATGGTATTCTAGATCTCTGTGGGATTTGCGACGTATATTTACAGAGAAACTCCTTAAAGACAGGCATGACTTTCAGGAGATTTTCAATTAACTGAGCCTGATATCAAACCAGATAATAGGTGCAGCAGCTGAGACTTCAGATCTGGCTAATCATAGCTATTGTCATGGGATCTGTGCATATAGTACATCTTGGCTCATTCCAACAGGACTTAAACCAGAAGCACAATATTGCGTTCTGAGTTTGCCATTTTTGGGGATCATACTGTTTGGGTCCCATGCAGATAGCAAGATGTCCCGAATGAAGACAGAGATGGACACTTTAAAGGTTTTTGGTCTAGACAAAAGGAATATCGCTGAAGGTACAGGCCATACAGTAGGAGATATTTCACTCAAGGGTTCAGATCCCTCACTGGTCTGACTAGCAGCACCTGCAACAGCAGAGATGCCCCTACTATCCTCGTAAATCCTTTGGCGGTCGGGGCACCAAACAGCAGCAATCTGGGTCTGCAGGAAAACCTCCAGTCACACAATGAGTTGTTACTTCCTCCTTCTCTGTTTGTCACTCTGGTAGGGTGAAGTATTGTCAATCATCCAGAAGAGAGGTATTTAATGACGAAGGAGTCTTGAAAGTTATTCAGAATGAACATTCTGTTCGCTTCAGTTCCCCTCCTTTTCAGTTCCGCAAGCTAAAACATCAGCATATCAGAAAGCCCCATTGCAGAAAAAAGTTGACAATGAGTTGCCTATACCTTCTGTGGAGGAGGTTCCTCACCACCAGAGAGGATTGGGAATTCTCAATATTTTTTGGGCCAAAAGAATTCAGATCATTCTTAACCTTGGAGTACTAAACAAGTTCATTAAGAATTAATTCAGAATGTTGGCATTACACCAGATATATCTTCAAATGGAGGAGACTGGATGTATTCAATAGACTTCCAAGATGCCCACTTTCACATTTTGAAAATCACAAAACATCAGTTTCTTTGATTCATAGTAGGCTCAAAACATTACCAATACCTTTTGAACTAAAATAGTCTCCTTGAACTTGTAAAATATATGGCAGCCATTGCATCCCACCTACGAAAACAAAATCTTTGTGTAACCTTACCTGGACAACTGACTGACAAAAAAAAGGCACAATATCAATGGAGACATGGGAGCACATACAAATTTGCCTCAAAACATTAACCAATGTCTGTCTTTGAGTAAATCTCAGTCTTGTATTTACCTATTACAAAAAATATATATATAGTATCGCTAAGCAGTACCGAATACACTGTCTGCAAAAGTGTGTCCTTTGAATCCATCTGAATTGTCAGTGTGGTACCACATGCACGACTTCACAAGATCCTTGCAACAATGCCTAGAGGGCCAGTGGAATCAGTTCTCGGACCACTGGGAAAAGAAACAGACCCTCACAGTATGCAATTAAATCTGTTCTATGGTGGAAACAATCAAAGAATTCCTTGTTCTGAATACCGCTTCATCAGGATATTCCAATTCAACTATTGATCAGACTCAACTTTCCATGATGAGGAACTTATATTGGTCACTTACAAACCCATGGGGTATAGTCAGACAAAGGAAAGACCTAGAATAAGAGCTATTATATGGAAAATAAGTATTTTCCTCTATCAAAGCAAACTCCCTTGTTCAGACGGACAATTGAAAAGCAATGTATTGTCTGAACAAGCAGGGAGGAACTCACTTGAGACCTCTATTTGTTGAAGCTTAAACCCTATGAAAATGGTTAATAGCCAAGAATTTAACGATAGCTGTCCGCTTTGCAGATGTTGAGAATGTACAAGCATATTTACTCAGCAGAGTATTTCAAGAAAACCACGCCCAGATTCTACACAACAAGGTTGTTCAAGACTGGGGCTATCCACAAAGATTTGTTTGCGGACGTAAACAGCAAAAAAAGCAGATCGAACACCCAGATTTTACCAACCTGGGTCAAAAGGGAGTGCCCTTTTAATAGACTGGTCAGGGACATTTCTTTACACTTTTCTCTCTGCTCCTTTTACACCAACAGTTCTCATCAGATTCTACAAATTAAAAACCAGAATGATCATGATTACACCATAATGGCCTCGTCAATAGTGTTTCACAGATATTCGTCACCTGTCAGAGCAACCACACGAGATAGTATCTCCTATAAAAGTTGGGGGCCAGATCCTTCGCCCAACCTTCCATCACTGAACTTGACTGCTAGGCTCCTGATTTCCTCCAATATGGTCATCTGGGTTTCTCACAAGACTGCATGGACATAACATGAGAGGCTAAAAGTCATTCCATAAGAAAATAGTATGCCTGAAAGACCAGAAGAGGTTTTACTTATAGTGCACCCAGAACAGCCACAATCTATCCGTCGTCTGATGTACAATTTCTTCTATTAAATACACCTTGCAGCTATAACTGCCTACAGAACATCTCCATCACAAATCTTTCTTTACAAAACCTGTAATTAAATACTTCCCAGTCGGGATTCCCTCAGATTGTCAGTCTCCTCCTTGGGAACTTAACATTGTCCTGCTCAAATTAATTGGATCTCCCTTTGAACCCATTCATAAATCCTCCTTAAAACACCTTCCATGGAAACGGCTTTGTTAGCAGCTATTGCGTCAGCATGCAATGTTTGTTAAGTTCAGGAACTATGTGCTATTGAACCATACACAGTATTCTATGGCAGTAGTTGTAATGAGAATGTGCCTCAGTTTTCTAAGGTGGTTTCAGAATTTCCTATTAATCAACCATTTTGTTACCTACATTTTTTTTTCTAATCCAACAACTTCAGCAGGGAAATCTCTACATTCTCTCGATGTAAAAAAAAAAAAAAAAAAAATCCTTAAATTCTTTCTAGACAAAACTAAAGATGTAAGAAAATCAGACCGTCATTTAATTAATTATGGTCCAGTAAGAACGTGCGTACCATCATGAATAAAAATCCATGTCTAGATGGTCTGCTGTCTACTTCTTTCATAACAACAAGCTCAAATGCCCCTACCTGGAAGACTTAAAGCACATTCTACATGGAGAAAAGGTGCAACTAGAGCTCTTAGAAATTTTCCAATTTTAGAAAGCTCTAAAGCTGCTACTTTGGAGATCTGTTCAGACCTCGTAGACACTGCTTTCTAGAGTGAGACTTCAGAGTGGATATTCAATTAGGGCAGGCTTCTTTTAGTGACCTTTTCGGGTGATTGTTTGAGCTGTTTTCATTTCATGTCCAATTTTTGGGGGATGGGCTGGCTGTTCTATACAGTGCTTGACTATTGATGAGATCCCCTGGAAGAGTTCTAGTTCTAGTTTTTCCCCTAGGGAATCCTCATCAAATCCATGAGCAACGCTCCCACCTCTAATTGACAAGTTATTATACGCACAATTTTTCTATGTATTTGTTTTTTTTGACATTTCAATGATGTTTGGTAGACGAATGAACAAAATCTTTATTCAGTTATTTAAAATAACCGTAAAAGAAGAAAGCGCAATGTACATTGTATAAAACAATAAATAAAATAATTTAAAATTCGACATTTTCAGGCCATTGCAGCGCATTTAAAAAAAAAAAAACTGCAACAGCAAACTCCACTTCAGCCTCTGCAACCATAGGCAAATAATGAAAAGCTGGTCTACATTGTCAGATCCCAAGAGTTTTAAAAAGAAGTAACAAATATCGGTCTAAAAGATGTATAATATTTGCAGAAGAGTGTAAAAGTGCATCAGAGTTTGTAAAGAAGAGTTACCACAGGGGAATACGAAAATACAGTTCAAATCAAACTGTGCTAAGGGAAGGCAGAGATTTACACCTAATACAGCCCAAATCTAAACCTAGTCAAAAGTGTCCTCTCCCAAATGTTATCACCTGGGAAGGTCTTGTATGTTATATGTAAGATCTCGCAGAGAGCTTACTTCCTTGTCCTCTTTAGCTGCAGATGTTAATCTCAAAAATTAATTTGTAGCCCAACTGGTCTTTTCCTTCTGCAGCATATTTGCAGATGGAAACAACTTTGGGCTGCCTAACCAATTTGCAGTAGCCTTGATAACTTAACCAGGGATTTTGTGACCCAAGTCACAAGACAGGTATTCAGAAATCACCTTCCTGTTAAATTTTGCATGTATATTTCCCCCAACAGACAACCACAATAGTAAAGGCGCAAGCTTAATACAGTCGCTCTCATAACCTAAACCAAGTTCTTCATGTAAAAAGAACTGTGGGCGGCCCGATCCCACCCCAAGCAAGCGTCTGCAGTACCTATTTTCCTCCTGCTGCAAGTTCCGACAATCTCAGAACCCTCATATGGAGGCTCGAGAAGTTAAAACAGGTAGATATTTAAGCTTAGACACCTTAAGTAAGGGCTGAATTGGTTTATTGCCTATTCTAAAGGCCAGCTCAAAAAACACCCCCACCTAAGCTTTAAAGCAGGAGCATCTCTTAGAAATACTGGGTAGCCAGCTGCCCCTAGAATCACAAGTTACACCCAAAAATGTGAACCCTTTAACTTGACTGATCAACTGCCCCTCTATCCTCATTGCCCCAGTGTTCTGCATTGGCATACTATGCCCCATATAATGTGTTTTTGATGTATTAACATCCAGGTGTAGATCACCCAAAAACTTAACAAAAGTGCAGATAAGGCGCCTCAAGCTATTAGGAGTTCCGATTAGCAAAACCATGTAATCAGCATTTAAAAGATACAGGACTTGCCTACCCATAACTGTCGGAGATTCAGTGCCATGGTACCCCAAAGAGGAGTGCGAGCCATTGATGTTTAAAAGAAACATTAAAAAAACTTAATTGGGGCCAATATGCATCCTTGCCTCACACCTCTTTGGAGAGAAAAAGAATCACTGCATTCATCCTCCAGTCCTTATCTTATGGACGCATTCACCTTCTCATGCAGAACTGTTTAAAAAAAAAAAAAAAATGGTCGACTGAGGCAAACCTAATCCCGCCAGTATTTGCCAGAGTTTGGAACGATTCACCCAGTCAAAGGCACTACTGAGATCCATGAATGCCAAGTAAAGAGTTCCCCATTTAGCAATAGTATATTTCCCAACGATGAGGTTTAAGTTTAAACATTGCTCTTGACTTCCTGTGCCCACCCGAAAACCATATTGTGTAAAACTAAGTATATCATTGTCTTGGGCCAATTTTTTTATTCTATTGAGTATAACTTGACCCAGAATCTTAACGGCAGAGTCCAATAGAGATAACAGTCTAACATGTAGGTTCCTTTTGTTGCCTTTTTTAACCCCTTCCCCGCCAAGAACATAACGGTTAGTCCGGTGGCGTGGCGCTGAGGCACCACAGACATAACCATTATGTCCTTGTAGAGGCCCTAGGGGGAAGCGCAGACGCTTCCTCCTCCACCCGCTCTCCCCCCACTCCCAAGTGACGTCTGAAGCAAGCAGATTAGTTTCTCCTCGGTACAGGGGGCAGGGGAGGCAGAAATGCATGAAAAGTGAAGGAAAGGCTTTACCTTCCCTTTTCATTTCTCTGTGCATTCCTGCGATGGTGCTGCAAGAAGCCACTAGACACCAGGGATTTTTTTGGGGGTGAAAATTGTCATAAGGGGGGGCATTTTATTTACTGCCACTTCTGCCACCACCAGAGACCAGGGAAGATTTCCTTTTTAAAAAAATAATAAAGAGAGAGTAGAAGTAGGGGGACACCCCAGCCCCAAATAAAAAGTTGTTCTGCCCACCGGTGTGCAGATGGGGCAGTTACCCCCGATCCACTCGAAGGGGGGTGGCAGTGGGGGGGCGTGGCAAAAAGCCTACTAGATGCCAGGGAACTAAAACAAATCGTGGGGTGGTGGTTACCAACCAGTATGGGCATGGTTATGCCTACACCCCAACTGAGGGGGGGTGGGTTAAGTCTTTCAGCTCTCCCCCGCACACTAAAACATCTTATCCCACGGCAAGCAAGAGGACATTTGATCATTTTGGGTTTTGGTTTTACATTTGGGCCACAAGAGCTTGGCTAACTCTCACAATCGTCCCATTTGGAATGGTAAGTGCTGCACTTTCTGGACTTTGGCACGCTGCCATGTAGAAAAATCCAAAAGACTAAGACGCATCTGAAAACTAAACATCTGGGTGAGTCCAGGTTGGAGTGCTTCACATGCACCATTTTCTTACCCACAGAGCCCTGCAAACCTCCCAACTTTGCTGTAAATTGCTCATTTTTCCCACATTTTTTGTGATGGAACCTTCCCGAATCTGCAGGAATCCACAAAATTCCTACCAACCAGCATTCTCTCATCTATACATATAAAAATTCTGCCCCACTTGTCAGCCTAAAAATGTTTTTTCCAAACTGCCCTTTTCGACCCATTTGGTTCCACCTCAATTGGGACATGTTTTTGGCTCTTTCCTGTCACAGGCACTTGGCCCACCTATACAAGTGAGGTATCATTTTAACCAGGAGACTGAGGGGAACTTGGGTGGTAGGAAATTGTCCTGGTGCGGTGATACCACACAGAAATGTGGTAAAAATGTTATTTCTTTTTTTTTTTTTTTTAGCTGAATTTGAGGTTTGCTGAGGATTCTGGGGGATCCACCCAAGTCACATCTCCCTGGACTCCCTCTGGTGTCTAGTTTTCCAAAATGTTTGGGTTTGGTAGGTTTCCCTATATGGCTGCTGATCCCAGGACCAAAACCGCAGGTGCCACCTGCCCATACTGAATTCCTCTAGGTATCTAGTTTTAAAAAATGTATAGGGTTGCTAGGTTTCCCTAGGTGGTGGCTGAGCTAAAGGCCAAAATCCACAGCTAGGCAGTTTGCAAAAAAACGTCAGATTTCAATGTAAAAATGTGATGTGTCCATGTTGCGTTACCTGTCATGGACATTATTCCTACCCACCCAAGTGAGGTACCATTTTTATCAGGAGACTTGGGGGAACACAGAATAGCAGGACACGTGTTATTGCCACCTGTCTTTATCTACGTTTTGTCCTTCCAAATGTAAGACAGTGTGTAAAAAAAGACGACTATTTGAGAAATGCCCTGTAATTCACATGCTAGTATGGGCACCCCGGAATTCTGAGATGGTCAAATAACCACTACTTCTCAACACCTTATCTTGTGCCCATTTAGGAAATACAAAGGCTTACTTATTTTTTACTCTTTATATTTTAGCAACTGAATTGCTGTATTCCCAGTATAGAATGAAAACCCATTGCAAGGCGCAGCTCATTTATTGTCTCTGGGTACCTAGGGTTCTTGATGAACCTAGAAGCCCTATATATCCCCAAAACCAGAAGAGTCCAGTAGACGTAATGGTATATTGCTTTCAAAAACCTGACATGGCAGGAAAAAGTTAAAGTAAAACATGGAGAGAAATGGCTGTTTTTTCACCTCAATTTCAATATTTATTTTTTTATGTTGTGTAGGAAAACTAGGATCTACACAAATGACCCCTTGCTTATTTCAGAATTTTGTCTACTTTTCAGAAATGTTTAGCTTCCCGGGATCCAGCACTGGTTTCATACCCATTTCTGTCACTAGCTGGAAGGAGGCTAAAAGCACAAAGTATAGTGAAAATGGGGTATGATGCAGTAAAATGCCAAAATTGTGTTGAAAAATAATGTTTTCCGATTCAAATCTGATTGTTCCTGAAAGCTGGGAATATGGTGATTTTAGCACCGCAAACCCTTTGTTGATGCCATTTTCAGGGGAAAAAACACAAGCCGCCTTCTGCTGCCTTTTTCCCATTTAAAAAAACAACAACATTTTTGCCTTATTTTGGCTAATTTCTTGGTCTCCTCCAGGGGAATCCACAAACTCTCGGTATCCCTAGGATGTTGGAAAAAAATATGCGTATTTGGCGAGGTTAGCTTATGTGGACAAAAAGTTATGAGGGCCTAGGCACAGACTGCCCCAAATAGCCCAAAAAAAGGATTGGCACCTGAGAGGGAGAAGGCTTCGCAGCGAAGGAGTTAAAAAAGGGAACAATACAAGCCGATTTCCAAGAGACCGGTATACCTTCATAGGCAGCAGTATTAAGAAGATTGATAATGTTGAGGGCCTAAAGATGGATGTTCTTTTATACAAGTCCATTGGCACCCTATCTGATCCTGGAGCTTTCCTAGAGGGACTTTCTGGAATCGCTGCCTCCGCCTCTTCTAGGAAGAAACTCATTTCCAGTGGTAAACTTGGTAAATGGTTGCCCCCAACCTCCCTTAGGTTATTCTCATGGGAATAAATATTCCTAAAATGGTCGAACCAGCAATCCAGTGGAATATTGGTTCCTAGACCTTCTGAGGGTGCTACATATGGGCTCGTTCTGTTTACAATGCTCCAAAAACACAAAGCGTTCTTATGCTTACAAACCTGTGTCAAATTCGCCCAGGTCTCCCTCTTGCACTCCCACATCCTCATTTTGATAGCTCGTGTATTGTTGTGCCTGGCGGCTATCATTAACAATTCTTCTTTTTCATGGCCCTGCAAGTACTGTCAAACCACCCCGGATATGAACTCTATATGGGTTTCTCAGAGTGATTAATCAGGTCCCTTACTGAGCTACTCAAAGCATCAAAAGTGATTAAAATATATGGGGCTGAAAAACAATCTGCCAATAAAATAGCCATACTTGGGCTGCGCTTGGACTTTATTACAGAGGACAAGCGGGAGTGGATATGTGCCCTGCACCAGTTAACCCTAAGCTCTTTGTCTTTAGCAACTAAACCCTTTGGCCCAAGAAGACTACTTGAATAAATATAGGCTGAAATATCAGGTCTGTCCCTAAGCGGTTATGGTCACTGTGCTCACTCTCCATTACAACCCCAGATGTAACAAACTGACTCAAATCCTTGGTGATAAAAATGTAATCAATCACAGTACCTTGTCCCCAACCTACAAACATGGGTTTCTGAGTGAGTAGGTCACCAAACTTCAATTATATTGAGCAATACCAGGCTAATTAAACCATTAAATTAATTATCCTTCAGCATAAAAAGGTAAACTAGAGTTGAAAGCATACCTAATTTGGCATTAAAATCACCACCTACTATATCTTGCAAATCGTTGAACACTCAACAAGATCTTTTCTTAAGGATTTCTATAGCCGAGTTTAATGCACCAAGCTCATAACTTAATTCATAAACCGTATTATAAAAATGTATAACCAAAAAGATGTGTTTGTCAGAGAGGACTACCCACACAATTAGTAAACCCGAGTGCCTCCAATTTACTTGTATGGCATTGGCAATTTTAGCAATTCTTATTAGGGTCACCAGGCCTCCCTTAGATCTCCACTCAGCAACTTCAGTAGCAGGAACAGAAAAATGAATGAAACAATCGCAAATTATATCGACGCTATCCATGTTTCCTGCGTCCTAACTATATAATGATCTAGCCCTCATCAACAGGTTTAGATTGTAATGTTCCAGGATGCAAGACGGAAATCGGGAGCAGCATTAATTGATATAGTTGAAGAAGTTGCCCTAAGCATAGAATTATCAAATTCACAATCTCCATAGTTCCGAGGGTCCATCTCCAGCTACCTTTAACAAAGAGCCCATGGCTACCAAATTAGCAGAGACTGGGCTTCCAAATACAGAGGGTCTGTCTCCTACAAGGGTGCTGTAGATATTACTAAGTCATTAATTATCCTCCAAGCCTGGTAAGGCAGAGAACCTATTACAAACTGCAATTGGACACGTGACTAAACCCAGAGTGTAGGCTTCCATCTTCAGGTCTCAACTAGGTCGAAGGGTGGGTGGGGGGCGGAAACCTGTCTACCCACCAGATTGTAAATGCTTGTAGAAAAAAACCTAGTGAGACCGGATTAATACCACTAGCTGTCTGGAAGGAGGAAAAAAAAATTAAACGTTGAACTAACCCAAGATGGCAACAGTTTGTAACCACGCAGTCCCCTTTGAGCTCTTCGGTCATGGTGCTATCTATCTGACGCAAGTGGGGCAGATCTAGATTGGTGCTTGCAGAGCTTAAGCGAAAGCAGACGCTCTGGCAGATATATTTCTTTACTAACAACACATAGCGCTGTAGCCGAGAAGAATCCAAAGACATTCTGGGGATGTTTCTGGAGGAGCAACCAGAGTTGTTAATTCCTGTTTTTTCAGCATCTTTAAAGAGCTGATGATGCTGTCCAATTATAGGTGAAGCACCCTGCCCCCCTCAAACTGCAATCAAGATCCAACGCCCAGATGTCAGACTACAGCCAGAAATAGGGTGTTAAAACAAAACAGTGTCTTCCAAATATATAAGCTGGATGCTGGTGATTCCAATTTAAAAGAATAAAATATAATCCACCCACCCTACCGTGTCATGTGAATATATGGTCCAAAGCCAAGAGAGTAGGCCCAGCCCAGTCTCTTACAGTCAAAGACTTGCTCAGGTACACACGCGTCCTGTGCTGTAGGAGCACAAAGGAAATTTAGACGAAGTGCCTCCGGGCACGCAGGGGGCAAAGGTGAGTAAACAGCCCCAAGGCAGGCTGGAGCCTGCAGTCCAGTGATGCGGTGTGGCGCAAATTCTTCCCCCATGATGTTTCGGCATTTGTAGCCTCCCTTTAGGCTGCTAACATATATGTAAGGTACAGTGGTACGTTTGTTGTACATATATATGTAGAATTGTTTTAAATTTTAAAGTGCTTTAGGATTCCCGTGCATGAATAGGACTATTCAGTGCTTATGACTTTGAGGATTCCCTTGGAAGACAACTAGGATTACAGGTGAGGAACTTTTCCTTTTTGGGTTCCCCGGACTATAAGGAAGATTCTGATTGATAATTCTATCAACAGATTCTTCACCTAAAGAATATTTCCAAGTGCCATACTTGATCGAGATTGTCTCTGGCTCTGTGGGGACTTGGTATCACTACAAGGGGTAGGGTGGGACGCTGAGGGGAGTAGTTGGAGGGGAGGGCAGTGGCAGAGAAAGGTCAGTGACCTGTCTACATCTCCTGAAACAGCTTGACTTGCCATATGGTCCACCAGCAGAAGAAAATGCCTCGTTCACAGTGGTGAGTTAAAATGTAGTACATTTAAATTCCACTTGACTAATGTTGAGGTGAAAACAAACCACCTTACTCTGATTCTCCAACCAGAGCCCGCTTCATCAGAGGCTTACAGATAATATTGAAGGCCCTTAGCACTGCCCTTGTGGCAGCATGGTCCAAACCATAGTATTGTCTGCCAGTCAATCCATCTGTGGCTTGATGACATAGACCAGCTCCTGGTGATCCAGACTTTGACTAAACATCCAATGCCAGAAAGGTTATGTTCATAGCTTGTGTTGTTGTAGATACTCATGCAATGTGTACTCCTGCCATCTAGTGTTGGGCTTGAACTTCATAAGTTTTTTGTTTTTGTTCTTTTTGTTTTTGTTTTAAGAAACTGAGTCAAAGTGACCCCTCCCTCAATCCACAATGCGCATGGACACCTACTTCACACTTACGTTGCTTTTTCCTGCTATTGGATTCAGGCATATTCAGAAACAACTCCAAGGTCAACATGTCCCACATGCGTTTTCCGGGTGGAGCTATTAACTTGGACACTGATCAACCCAATCAGTGATTCTTCGAATGACCACGAGTAACCAAAGGAAGATGGGGGAAGACAACACAACTGTCTTTCTATAGCTCTGGTAGACAGCTCTAAATACGCAGGCAGGTACAATGTGATGGTACGAAAAGTCTTTTGTTTCTATCCACATTTTATGCCATGTACATTTGGGCTGAGCAGCACAGCGTCTGAAGACCTTGCCTCTCCACTGACCACTACAAGGCCTCCTGCAAGCGCTGTATCTTTCAGTATATATGATGCTGAGTTACAAGAGGGAAAGTATTTTGACAAACCTAAGGATGCAGCAACAGTCACCTGTAGACATTCCAGATATCTTAGATGAACAAGATATCCCCCCCCCCCCCTTAATGTCAAGACAGAGGAGGCAGGGCCCTCTGGTGAATCATCTGTAGCATAGCCCTCAGACCTCTCTGGGAGTGGGGGGATGCTTGGCCCAAGGGAACACCTTCAACGTTGTTGCCTATGGTGCCAAAAGCAATGACAATGTAGAGGGCCATTGTGAGTATTGATCCAGTGTCAAGACCTACTCAAAAGCCCACAGGAATGCTGTGCCAAAAGCACTCAAGACCCAGTCCCACACCTTTGACACTGAGATTGGAGCGTTCCAAGGCACCTATTCTTAAAAGAGCAGTGGAAGAGCTGAATGGTAGGCCTAAAATACTTTTTATCCACCCTGACACTGGAAAGGAAGGAGGGGGGTTACCAGTAATTTACTTCTGTTCCCCAAGAAACAAAGACTCCTAGTTAAAACAAGGACTGACTTCTGGACATGTCTGCAGTGGCAAATGAGACAGTATACAGGGTTAGGGGGGCCCAGGGAAGCACATGAAAATGAGTGGTGGAACAGACTTCACTCTTTGAAGAGGCGTTAAATAATTCTGGATTGATTGCACTTAGTAAAACAGAATTTCACTTTGTCTTCCTCTTTGCCCTCTGGAATGAAATTTATATAGAATTGCAAGACGGTATGGGACTGTAGATGGATCATATGTTTGTAGATCATTAAATCAATTAAACTATTATATCTGACAGAGATTTCTAGTTGAGGTTTCCTTATCTTTGAATTTCCCCCAGCACAGTCTGTGCCGGACAGGTTGCCGTGGTTCCTGAATAGGCACCACAAACTTTCACTGATGTCAGTTCATGTTTTTTAATCGCCAGCAAACGCTGATCTGAGAGAGCTACCCCTCAGTCACTTTTTGGCTGGCTTTTTTTTCAATTTTTGCCGACGATTATTTTTGAGTGGTTCACTCCTGTGCATCAAGGATGTCATCCAGAAAGACTGGCATGTGATAGAGACTTCTAGTTGCAGATTCCTTATCTTGGAATTTTCCCCCAGGCGTCAGACTGGATCTGGAGATTTTCCTTCGAGCAATACCACTGTGCGTCAGTAGGTGGCATCGGTTGACTCCGCAGGTATCATGGTCGCCATGATGACTTCGGAAGTAGTGCATAGACGCTGCCCTCGCGCAGTGACGTCTGTTCTTTTCTTTCCGCGCCACACACTAATCTGGAGAAGAGCTACTCTGGCTAATTTTTGGCCGAATTCGACTATTTTGTCGAGTTTGTTTCTGTGTGACTTTGGTGCGTCGAGGATGTCCCCGAAGACCAGGTTCAAGCCTTGTGAGGACTACCATCGGACGATGTTGGTGACGGATCCTCATCGTGTTTGTCTGTGGTGCCTCGAGCGCGACCACGACCCGAAGTCGTGCTCTGAGTGCCGGGCCATGCACCCGAAGGCTTTGAGGGAGCGGTCCCTAAAGCTAATGGAGTCCTGGCACTCAACTCCACGTAGGTCCCAGTCTCGTTCAAGAGGAAGGTCTTAATCGGTCACGGAGTCATCACCACTCTTCTTCTTGTAAATCCTCTGGTCAAGGTAAGAAGAATTCAAAGAAGTCCCATCGCTCTCCGACTTTGCCCCGTTGCTCGGCTGACATGACGCGGGAAGAGCATCCACGCACTAGGCCTCCGTCCTCGAAGTCTGGGTCGGCTCCGCGTTTCCCCGGGGGCCAGAACGACCCTCGCCCAACTAAGTGTTTTACAAGGCCATTCGCCTCATATTTGGGTGGGCCGGCACCGATTGGCAACTTAGGGCCCAAGGGGTTCAGCTGAGGGGCCTTCGGGTTTCGCGCCGGTGGCTTCGGCCCCAGCCCCCAAGGTCACCTCTGGATCCATGCGCGGATCCGCACCGGTAGTACCCTTGAGACCTCCCCTGGCGCCGGGTCGATTATCAACGCTCCTGACATGGTGGTGCTCATTGTCGACGCTGACCCAATTCTTAACCCCGATTGACTGAGCGCCGGCGGCCGACGTCGCCTTTGGCATCAATGGGGCTTCTTCACCCCAGGTCTGATTCTGACCCTTTTTCCTTTGGGTGCGAATATGGGGAGGAATTGGAGGGGTCCCTGGACCCTTAAGAATACCAAGATGACCCTACTATGGATTGGGCACAGGACTTGGGCGAAGCCAGTGGTCTGGATACTTCTCCTGACGCTTGCATGCTGTCACCTCCTACCGTGGCTACGGCGGAGGGAGCAACTTATGGTATGGTGGTCAGTAGGGCAGCTGAGGTCCTTGGCCTTGAGATTCCTACTGTAGAGGTCAGGTCTAATTTCCTGACGGAGGTGCTGCAGCCTGGAGCTTCTACTTCAGAACACCTTTTGCCATTTAATGAAGCCCTCACTGATGTCCTTTTGGGTACATGGTCCAAACCCAACACAAGGGCTCCTGTGAAGAGGACTATCGCACAATACTATTGGCCTGCTCTGAACGACCCTGAATTCCTGTCCCAACACCCCATGCCTGAGAGTCTTGTTATCCAGGCTTCCTCTTCTTCAGGCGCGTTCCCTTCCGCACTCCTGGATAGGGAATCCAAAGGGCTGGAACAGTTTGGCAAGAAGTTGTCTTCCTCCAGTCTCGCGCTGCGGTCTGAACACCACATGCCTTTTGGGCCGCTATACCCACTCTTTGTGGGATGCGGTTGCGCAAGTCCTGCCGCAGATACCGGAGGAGGCTCGTGCTGTAGTCTCCCAAGCTGTGAACAATGGGAGAGATGCGGCAAAGTTCACAATCCGTTGTGGGCTGGATACAACACTCTGGGCAGATCGGTTGCTACGACAGTGACCTTACGGTGCCACGTCTGGTTACATACTTCTGGTTTTTCGGGGGATGTCCAACAGTCACTCATGGACACGCCCTTTCATGCACCCGTCTCTTCGGAGACAAAGCGGACTCGTCCTTGGAGAGATTCAAGGATTGCTAGGCTACGGCTCGGTCCCTCGGTCTTGCCTCGCCTCCTCCCCCACCACAGTCCGCTTTTCGCCCCTTTCGTAGACACGGAACGGGCGCCCAGTAGCGTCCGCCACCCTGCCACCATGCCTCGCATGCTGGTCAGCCTATGCGTGGCCGAGGACGCGGTATCCCATGGCCGTAGGACAGGGAACCAGAGGTCTGTTCAGTTCACCTATGCCCCCGCTGCAGCCTCCAAACCCTCCTAGTCCGTCCCCTCACTCCGTCCAGTTGGTGGCAGGATTCGCCATCACCGGCCCCACTGGGAACATATGACCACAGATGGGTGGATTTTGCAGATCGTTTGAAAGTGCTACTCTCTTCCTTTCGAATCTGCTCCACCACACATGCCACCATTGTAAGGAAATGCCTCCTTGGCATGGTTACCCCCTGACTTTTTGCCTTTGCTGATGCCAAGTTATGATTGAAAGTGTGCTGGGACCCTGCTAACCAGGCCCCAGCACCAGTGTTCTTTCCCTAAACTGTGCCTTTGCTTCCACAATTGGCACAGCCCTGGCACTCAGAGAAGTCCCTTGTAAATGGTACCCCTGGTATTAAGGGCCCTCATGCCAGGGAAGGTCTCTAAGGGCTGCAGCATGTCCTATGTCACTCTGGGGACCCCTCACTCAGCACATGCGCACTGCCTCACAGCTTGTGTGTGCTGGTGGGAAGAAAATGACTAAGTCGACATGGCACTCCCCTCAGTGTGCACTGCAGTGATGGAACTGCAACTATTTGTTGCAAATAGGCCCTTTGTTGACCCTCTACCATAGGTGACCATTACTACTGATGCATCACTCTAGGAATAGGGCACACAACTAAACCATGTGTTTGTTTCACAGCACCTGGAAACCACTGATCACCAGGGAAGGTACATCAATAAACTGGAATTTCTGCCCATATTTCGAATCTTCAAAGCTTTCTTCTCCGTGGTTCGACATAATCTGGTAATTGTACGCATGGGCAACATGATAGAGGTTTTCCATTCAGAAGCAGGGGAGTGGGTACACATTCCCTCCTCTCAGCTCATCAAATTTGGCTTTGGACAATTTGGCACATTGTGTGTTGTAGATAAGTAGCATCTTTCTAGCATTGTTACCCCCCACTTTTTGCCTCTTGTGAGTGTGTTTAGACTGTAGTACACTGGGATCCTGCTAACCAGGACCCCTGTGTCAGTGCTCTCTCGCCTCTAAATTTGGTTACATCCTAACTTTTACACCCTTCAATTGGCATACTGGTGCACCCATCTAGGTCCCTAGTATATGGTTGTAGGAAAATGGCTCCTTGTCGCAGTTGCCCCTCACTTTTTGCCTGATATTGATGCTGACTTGACGGAGACGTGTGCTGGGATCTTGCTAACCAGGCCCCAGCACCAGTGTTCTTTCACTTAAAAACGTACCATTGTTTCCACAATCGGCACACCCCTGGCACAGATAAGTCCCTTGTAAAAGGTACCAAGGGCCCTGTGACCAGGGAAGGTCCCTAAGGACTGCAACATGTTGTGCCACCCTAAGGGACCCCCTCACCTAACACGTGCACACTGCCATTCTAGATTGTGTGTGTTGGTGGGGAGAATTGTAAGTACAGTGTAGCCATATTTAGTATATGGTCTGGGAGTTTGTCAAATCAAACTCCACAGTTCCATAATGACTACACTGAATACTGGGAAGTTTGTTACCGAACGTCTCAGAATAATAAACTCTCACTGATGCCAGTGCTAGATTTATTTAAAAAATGCACACTGAGAGCATCTTAGAAATGTCCCCTGTATTTTACCCAATCCTACAGTGCAAGACTGACTGGTCTGTGCCAGTCTGCCACTGAGGGACGGGTTTCTGACCTTCTGGGCCTTTGGCTCTCTGAGGCCAAAAACAAAGCCTGCACTGGGTGAAGGTGCTTCACACCTCCCCCCTGCATGAACTGTATCACCTAGCAGTGAACCTCAAATGCTCAGGCTTCATGTTACAATGCCCCAGGACACTCCAGCTAGTGAGATGCCCGCCCCAACGGACACAGCCTCCACTTTTGGTGGCAATTCTGGAGGAGATAGTGAGAAAAAAAGGAGTCATCATCCTCCAGCCAGGACAGCCCCTAAGGTGTCCTGAGCTGACCCCTTCCTTAAAAAATGCTCCATCTTGCTTTGGAGGATTTCCCCCAATAGAATTAGGAATGGGCTCCTCTCCCTAAAGGGAGGAGGCACAAAGAGGGCATAGCCACCCTCAGGGACAGTAGCCATTGGCTACTGCCCTCCAGCCCTAAACACACCCCTAAATTGAGTATTTAGGGGCGACCCTGAACCCAGGAAAACAGATTCCCAACAACCTGAAAGCCCCGCAGAGAGGATAGAGACAACAACTGACTTGGCCCCACCCCTACCGGCCTGTCTCCCGACTCAACCTGCACAGCGATGCATCCAGTGAGGCCAGTGACCTCTGAGCACTGAGAGGACTGCCCTGCACCCAAAGGACTAAGAAACTCCCATGGACAGCGGCTCTGTCCAAACAACAAAGAAACAACCATCTTTAAAGTGACTCCAGCCTCACTCCAGAAGCGTGACTCCCCAACACTCTGCACCCAACGCCCCTGGCTCGTGTCCAGAAGAACCAACACTGCAGAGCGGACCCCCAGGCAACTCCAACTACGTGGGCACCCTGAGACGACCTCCCTGCGCCTCCACAGCGACACCTGCAGAGAGAATCCAGAGGCTTCCCCTGACCGCGACAGCCTGCTAACACAGAACCTGATGCCTGGAAGAAGCACTGCACCCGCAGCCCCCAGGCCCAAGAGAAACCAACTACCGGTGCAAAAGTGATCAGCAGATGGCCCTCATCCTTGCCCAGTTGGTGGCTGGCCCGAGAAGCCCCTCTGTGCCCTGCCTGCATCATCAGAGTGACCCCGGGTCTCTCCATTGATTTCAACTTAAAACCCAACACCTACTTTGCACACTGCATCCGGCTGCCCCTGTGCCGCTGAGAGTGTATTTTGTGTGCCTGTTTATGACACGGTGCCCCCCCCCCCCCCTCCCCTCCCTATGCCCAACACCCCCAGTGCTCCACAAAACCCCACTGGTCTACTCCCCGAGGACGCATGTACTTACCTGCTAGCAGACTGGAACCTGAGCACCACTAGTCTCCATAGGCGCCTATGTTATTTGGGCTCTACTTTGACCTCTGCACCTGACTGGCCCTGTGTTGCTGGGTGTTTGGGGTTGACTTGAACCCCCAACGGTGGGCTGACTATGCCCTGGCGACGGAACTTGTAAGTGCTTTACTTGCCTGACAAACTAACCTTTACTTACCTCCCCCAGGAACTGTTGATTTTTGCACTGTCCACTTTTAAAATAGCTTATTGCCATTTTTGCCAAAACTGTGCACATTACTCTTTTAATTCAAAGTTCCATATTTACCTATGCCAAGTACGTTACAATTTATGTACTTTGAATTCTGAATCTTGTGGTTCTAAAATAAATTAAGAAAATAATATTTTTCTGTTAAAAAATAAAAAATAAAAAAAACTATTGGCCTGGAGTTCAGTCTTTGAGTGTGTGTTCTCATTTATTGTCTGTGTGCGTGTATCTAAGTGAAGTACTTTAAATTTAAAATGTTTACTGTAAATCTTGAACCTGTGGTTCTTAAAATAAACTAGGAAAATATATTTTTCTATGTAAAAACCTATTGGCCTGGAGTAAGTCTTTGCGTGTGTGTTCCTCATTTATTGCCTGTGTGTGTATAACAAATGCTTAACACTACCCTCTGATAAGCCTACTGCTCGACCACACTACCACACAATAGAGCATTAATATTATCTAATTTTGCCCCTATCAGCCTCTAAGGGGAACCCTTTGGACTGTGTGCACACATCTCTCACTCTGAGATAATATATACAGAGCCAACTTCCTTCAATGGTACCTAGAGCAATGGTACCCCAGGGGCTGCAGCATGTATTATTACACCCAAGGAAGTCCATGCAAACTGTGTCTGCAGGCCTGCCATTGCAGCCTGTGTGAAATGGTATATGCACCTTTCAATGTAGATATAAGTCTTGCCTTGTATCACTGTCACTGCACTTGGACACTGTAAGCCACCCCTATGGTAGGCCCTTCAGCCCAAGGGTGCATGATCTTGAGTCTGAGGGTACCCCTGCATGAGGGGACATTGTGGGACAGCTCATAGGTGACTCAAAGGATCTTCCTGCATCCCCTGGACTCCACAGCTGGACTTCTTCCTTCACCGACCTGTAGGGACTCTTCCCAAGAATGGTGGGCATTGTCTACCTGCACCACCTGGACATCTCCAAGTGGTCTGGATTATCCCCTTCTTTTTCAGGTGGTTCTTGTCTGGAATCAGTCCTTGGGTTCCACACACCTGGTCCGCGTGTTGCGTCAGCAACTGAACAAACAAGGCACCCATTGACTCCCATGAAGGTATCCGACATCAGTTCACACCTATGCACCTGGGTTCCCTGGTGTAGGTATTCCACTCTTCTGGGTATTCACGGGTGGGGGCACTATTCAACCTTCCATGTGCCAACTAGTGTCCTCTGGGAAGGGTCCTAAATCCTAAAAACTCCTACCGCGACTTCCCTATGTTAGCTTATGAGACGACCTGGTAGATAACCACTCTGCACTCGGGTGCTGGGGGCACTTCTGGTACTTACCTTGGGTGTTTTCATACTTTCTCAGCCTCCTAATGTACTCACCTTGGTTGGATACTCAACTGTTAGTGTACAGTTAGCACCCTCCCCCATCCCCCCCGCTCCCCATTGGGCCCTATGTATTTCAAGGCTTGCTAAGTATTTTTGTTGTGTAGATATCTCTGAGTGGTCATATACCAAAGTTAGGATAGTACTAGTGTTATAATAAAGACTACTTTATTTTTGTTACACTTGGTGTGGTTCTTTCATGTATGTGAATTACTGAATGTTGTTATATTTTAAGTGCTTTACACTCCTTCTGGATAGTCTTTAGCTGCTCTCCACAGCTACCCCTAGAGAGCTTTAGCTTTCTGGACACCTACATGCTATCACTAAGGGTTGCCTGGACTCAGTATACGGTGTCACACTATAGATGTACACCAAAAACTGAGCCAGCCTCCTACATACATCTTGTGGCAAAACTCCTCCTAGGTGTTGACAACATTTTGTGGCTCTTTATAAGGATGCATCAATTAGTTCACAGCCAGGAACACATCCATAAGTCCTCAGCAGGTACTTTCACTGGTGAGGAACCCACTTGTCGACTTATTTACCACCCCAGAAATCACAAAAGGCCAAAACTTTGCCTGCAGGTAACCACGGGCAATGTACTATGGACAAACTTGGGCTGTGATATTTCCTCCTGCTTTTCCACCTCTCCCATAAAATTTCATTTGTGGTCAGGAAAATGTGTCAGGTCTTCAGACTTCATTCTGGTGATTCCCAACTTTGGCCAGACATCTCTTGTCCTCAGTACTGTTGGAGATGTCCTTCAGCCCTCACAAGAAACTTTCAGTCAGGCCAGGCCTTCTTACTCAGCAACAAGGTTAAATCAGACACCTAGCCCTGACTCGTTAACCTTGCCTTCTGAAGTCTTCGAGTGTAGATATTTACATCTCGTAGAGCAATGTCTGGCACATAGGCCTACTACTCATGCATGTTATGCAGCCAAGTAGAAAACATTTATCTATTTCTGCATTTAGACCCTGCTAAGGTTTCAATTCAAGAGGTAATTTCATACCTACTTCACCTTCTCAAGACATGTCTTATAAATGCCGTCACTTATTTCCTATAGCTGCTTATGTGCAAAACAGGTAACGCTCCTATTTTGTGGATTCCTGTGATGAAGGTGTTCATGGAGCAGCTCCAAAAGGATTTTACCCCCAGTACCACCATCTTGGAGCCATAATGTTGTTCTCAAATGGCTTATGGGTCCACCATTCTGACAGATTATTCACAAGTTGTATATTCCCAAGGCATCAGACTGGATGGCACCTTGCAGCTATGCACTGATGCTATTCTGCTCCGGAAAGGACGTGTGTGCCGCTATAGGCGCCTCTCCCACATACCGTCATCAGTTAATTTCTTTCTGCACCATCAGACGAAGATCCAGACCTCCCTAGTCTCTTGTGAGATACTTAACTTTTTTCCATTAATTTTTCTTAGTGTGCAACTGACATCACCTACTACATGACAGGTTGCAACGCCTTTATGGACTGGCACACACAAATGTCTGTGGCCTCCACATCAAGCGTGCTTGTGGTGCCTGGGCTCGAACCATGACTTCAAAGGCCTCCAGTGGCCATCATGGAGTGAGAGGCGAAACTTTACATCACAAAGCATAAGAAGGCCCTGCAATAAGACTGTGTCTGGAGTCGACAGCTGCTCCAGAGGTCGGTCTTGGCACACTCCAAGTCCTCAGATGAGCATAAGAAACATAAGACATCGAAGTAGAGTTACGCTTCTTCATGCCATTCGCATTTGCCAGAGCAAAATAGCATTTCGATATGTTACCCCAGCTGTTTGGGATGCTCCTCATATGTCCTTTGGCATGAGACCTCTCTAGTGTGCCCTAACAACATCAGCCTGTACTCCAGCAGATTTATGATGATCGTGATGTCAAGTTCCCGATTCATTGTGGCTTGGATAGCACTTAATTCATTGGGCAGGCCGTAAGTACCAGCATTGCTACATGTTGCCATGCGTGGCTGCTATCAACTGGGTTCTTGGGCAATATCCTGCTCTCTTTAATGGACTCACCTGTTCAGGGACTCCCACACACTTTGAGAGATAGATTGCCTCCCTTCCTCTGGGCCTATTCGCCCTGAAAACAGTTCCACTTTTACTTTCTCAGCTTTGGCCATGAGGTGTAGAGAGTCCCTTATCGCCACTCTATCCAACCCCTACAGGGAATTCAGAAGTTTTGTGGTAGAGGCTGTTGTGCCCAGCGCTCCCACAGCCAAGGTCTGTGCACTGCACAGCCTACTGCCTTCCTCCTCTCCTGAGCCCCACCTGACACTTTCTTACCCTTCCCTTGCAAGGACACAGCCAGCCAGTTGGAGGCGGAATCCTCCAATTTTTGCTGAGCTGGCAAGCAATCACTTCCCGACGGGTGGGTTCTACAAATTATTCACCATGGCCTTAACCTTTTTTTCTTCTCTGGGCACCGCCCACAGTCCCCTAAGCGACTGTCGGAGGAACATCTCTACATTTTTCAGAAGGAAGTGCAAGCCCTTTTGGTCAAATGGGTTGTTGAGGGTGCCGGTGCCAAATGTAGGACATGTTTATCTGATAGACATCAAGCTGCAAATTTCTTACCATAGAATATTTCCCAGATATCACACTGGATCCGGAAAAAGTCCTGAGCCGTACCTCCGTGGTTTGGTATGTGGGGTTGATGAGCTCTGTATTATCTACGCAAGAAATGACATGTGCAGTGCCTATAATAGCGCCATCCCAGCATGCTAGCATCGCTTCTTTTCTTTCTGAGTCATCATCGCAGATCGGAAGTTACCTCTGTCCTTTCTTGAACTTTCTTTATTGACGTTTTGTAAAATTTTATTTTAGTTAAGCTCCCAGTGTGCATTAGGGTTGTCTGCTAAAAAAAACCTGTAGACTTTACCTATGTATCCTGTCCCAGGCAGATGTCTGACTGACCCCCACCTGGTTTGTTTGTAGTGCTTGAAGCCAGACCACAACTCCAAGGTATGCCCAGACTGTTGAGCGATAAACCCCAAGGCAGTCCTGGAGCACACCCTGAAGCTTCTGGTCGCTCAACACCAGATGACTCCCCACCGCACCCCAACAGCAGTGGTGGCCGCATCATTATAGCAAACTCCGATACGAACTGACATCATCCAACGTTGACTCCAGCAGCAACCGGACCAAGAACCTCTGGACCACACACAGCAACTCCCTTTACTGACGAGCACTGTAGGGAATATGATTGAGGCAGACCTCAGTATTTGAATGGTTACCCTGACCCTCCTAGAAGAGCCCTTGTTCGAGTATAACTGGTATTGTGAACTGGTCGGTGTCGATTGTCTGGACACCTCTCTGGGCACTGGCCTAGTCTTTCCTAGGGGGCTATGGAGGAAGGGGCTTCATTTGCCATGGTGGCGAGGAGGGTGGCTGAAATCCTGGACTCTGTGCTGCTCTCAGTGGCAGTTACTTAATGTCTTGACAGAGGTGCTTCAATTAAGGGTTACCCCACAGACCTTAACTCCCCTTTAATGAAGTCCTGACTCATGTCCTGCTCGGGGACTGGGTCAAGCACTGCTCAGTCTCTCCTGTGCACAAGATAATTGTCTGCAGCCACAGTCCCATTCCTAGGGATGCCGCTTTCCTCACCCAGCACCTCAGCCCAGAGAACATGGTGGTCCAGGCCTCCATGTCTGAGGTGAATCCTGGTGTGTTCCCTACTACACCACTGGATAGGGAATCCAAGAGGCTGAGCACCTTTGCAAAAGGATTTTCTCTTCTACCAGCCTCACACTGCTGTCTGTAAACACTGCATGCTTCTTGGGCTGATATTCCCACACCTTTTTGGACTTGGTTGTGCAAGTGCTGCCCATTGTCTTGGAGAAGGCCTGAGCTATTCTGACCTAGGCAATTGCCAGTGGCTGGGACACAGCAAAGTTGACAGTATGTTATGAACTGGACATGACTGACTTGCTAGGAAGAGCATTTGCTTTATCGATTGCCACTTTGTCGCACCGCCTGGCTGATGCCAACTGTCTTGTCAGGATATGTCCTAGTATCCCTTACGGGCATGCCCTTCGATGGCACCCGCCTGTTTGGCGACAAGGCAGATTCAGCGCTTGAGTGCTTTAAGGACAGCAGAGGCACTGCCTGGTTGTTGAGACTCCCCCTTAGCCCCATACTAGTCGTATTTTTCCTTTCAATCCTTCTTTGGCTACAGTAGGAGCTACCAGCTTTGACAATTCCTGTCCAGCCAGCAGGCCTTCTAGTTCTTTTGTGTCTGCGGACATAGCTCACACAAGCCTCATGGTACATAAGGCCAGAGATTTACCCAATCCATCACCCTCCTGGCAGCTGCAGCCGCCAAACACCTTTAATGCGCCCTATCACCATCTCACCAACATGATCTAGCACCACCTCCCCTGATTTCAGTCTGTGACCTCGGGCAAATGGGTGCACCAAATGTTCAGAGGGGTTATACGCTTCCATTAATGGAAACCCCACCACGCATGCCACAGTCTTCAGATTGCCTGACAGCAGTCCACCTATCTCTGTTGCATCAGGAAGTAGGAAGAAGTATAGACTGTTCTGGTCAGATGAGCTATTGAGAGGTTGCTGACATCAAAAGTAGGTCATGATTGCTATTCCTGCTACTTTTTGGTGCCAAAGGATGGAGGACTCCACCCTATCCTAGATCCACACCCTCTGAACTACTTCCTGAAAAATAAGAAATTCAGGACGCTCAGTCTGGCTCCTGTCTTGTATGCTCTGTAGACTGGATGGTAGCGCTGGACTTGCAGGGTGCATATTTACATACACCCGTCTTACTGACCCACAGGCGTTTGTGTTTCACAGTAGACCAAGAGCACTTTCAATTCACAGTGCTACCTTTTGGCCTCACCAGCAGCCCCAAGGATGTTCACCAAGGTGATAGCGGTTGTTGCAACCCCTCTACCGAGGTCACAGGTTTTAGCCGTACCTCGATGACTGACTTGAAAGCTGGCTCACCCCAGGCAGTGGTCGCCCATCTTCAGATTATGGCAAATATTGTCAGGAAAACTATTGCCAGCGTTGTTAAGTTCTTCCCTCAGCAAAAATGATTCCCCTTTTCCTTGTACCCACATTGGTTGCAGTGGCGTCCTCACTCCCGGAGGCTCTTGAGGAGGCTGTTCTTAGAACTGGCTTCTTCAGGTTTAACTGCCACTCAAGAAGGTGGCCGCAAATCATTGTGAAGTCAGTGCTCTAGTGTTTCGACCAGAGTCTTGTGCTGAAGCTTCCATCCAGCTGTTTCTCTCTGGGAGCCCTGCACTTCAACTGTCATACTGAGGAGAATGAGCAGTGTTCCTGAGGTGCTTCATTTCATAGAGTTCTTCCAGTTTTCAGTAATTAATACTTTTTCTTGTTACAGTGTGCACACCAGCTACTTTTTCCTTTCTGAAGAAGCTGAATTTTTTCCTTCTTCGAACAACTGGCTATCGGCTTTCTGAGGAGAATTCGTTTTGGCTTAACCGAACTTCAAACAACTTCAGTAAGGAATCCTTTTGTATGATTTCCAGACTTGTCAATATATGTATATGTGCATATATATTCAAGAACTCTTTGCAAACTTGTCAGTCTTGGAGACAAACCTCAGTGCTCAGACTAATTCCTAGAGACTGTGATTGAGAAAACTGAACCTTGAAAAGGAGTTTTTGTTTCCTGTAAAATACATTAATAGTTTGTATATTTGTGAACTTTTGAACTGTTCTCCAGAGAACCTTGGAAACCTCTGACTCCTGGAGAAAAGAAGATATTAAGTTAACATTGTTGTCTTAGAGAGAGGCTAGTCTCCAAAGATCCAGATCCTTCCTTTAAAGAAATCCCAACAAGAAGAAAGGTGCTAGTTTTCGGAGACACACACTAAATATCCTATCTTCAAGTGGGAAACACAGGCTGGAACTGGATCTGGAGGCGGTCTCTTTTTCTATTCCCATTCCCCTTTCCCCCTAGTGGATGCAGGGTTCAGATAATCAGTTAAACGTCTGAGCACGCATCTGTTGGAGGGAGTTGGGTAAAAGGCATCTGCTTCTGTGAAAGTTTGATTTATTGGGGAATCTTCTGAGAGACCTCCATTTGCTGGGGTTCACACTAAACATGCCAAAGTCATAACAAACTGCCTCTCAAAAGGTCCCTTTCCAGACACAGAGCAGTTCCACCTACGCTCCAGAGCGACAAGTCCAGGATATTCTGATGTAATTCTGATGTTTCAACCACCTTCCTGGACTTCGGTGAGACTGACTGAGGCTTCTTGATCTCATGGCCTCTTGCATCCTCTTGGTAAAGCATGCTCGCTGGCATTTGTGGGCTCTGCAATGCGACCTGAAATCCCAGTTGGTGTAGCATCAGGGTAATCTCTCCGACTTGGTCTAGATATCGGAGGAACTGCAAAAGACCTGCAGGGGTGTCTGACGAACCGCAATGGGGCCAGTGGCAGATTTGTCTACCTTACACACCCAGATCTCACAGATGCATCCCTTCTGCATTGGGGTGGCCATCTAATAGATACAACTATCCACAGATTCCTTACTTTAGAATTCTCCCTAGGCGCTTGACTGGATCTAGAAAAAACGTAATCTGTACCTCTGCACGTCGGTAGAGGTTGCTCTGCGACTCTTTTAACACCGTCCACCGGATATGTGTTTGAGTCTCTATAATACCTCCTCCGATGCGCTGATGTCAGTTTCTTCTTTTCCAGACTACAATGCAGATCCAGAGAAACTGTTCCTCTGGCCATTTTTTGGCCCCTTTTTTTTATGGTTTTCAGTCGGTTGGAGCAATGTGTTATGACTTCTAGCTTTAAGACCCCCATTCTGTCTCTGTGATGTTTAGACGTTCACCATTACTCAAAGGATTGTGACGATTGTCAACATGAGAAACTGAAAGTGTTGAGGGAGGGGCGGATGAAGCTCCTGTTGGAGCAGTTGTTCCAGTCTTCTAAGGACTCCCGTAGGCGTCAGTATCCTTCTCCGTAGAAGGTCCAGGAGCTCCATCAATGTCTCAAAGTAAGCCTTGTATGCAAAGTTGCGCCATCCACTGACTTCACTACCTCCACGCAGCTCTTCTCATTCTTCTGAGGAAGAGTCCGAGCAGGAGACTGCCCCGCCACTTCTTCTTTTTCCTGTCACCGGATTAACTCTGCCCCAAATGCTGGACTATTACTCTTCCCTACACACCTTTTTTTGACCCTCCTCTTCCCCTGGAGCCCTGTAAGGAAATGCCTCATTGGCATGGTTACCCCCTAACTTTTTGCCTTTGCTGATGCTAAGTTTTGATTGAAAGTGTGCTAGGACTCTGCTAACCAGACCCCAGCACCAGTGTTCTTTCCCTAAACTGTACTTTTGTCTCCACAATTGGCACAACCCTGGCACTCAGGTAAGTCCCTTGTAACTGGTACCCCTGGTACCAAGGGCCCTGAGGCCAGGGATGGTCTCTAAGGGCTGCAGCATATCTTATGCCACACTCGGGACCCCTCACTCAGCACATGCACACTGCCTCACAGCTTGTGTGTGCTAGTGGGGAGAAAAAGACTAAGTCGACATGGCACCCCCCTCAGAGTGCCATGCCAACCTCACACTGCCTGTGGCATAGGTAAGTCACCCCTCTAGCAGGCCTTACAGTCCTAAGGCAGGGTGCACTATACCACAGGTGAGGATATATGTGCATGAACACTATGCCCCTACATTGTCTAAGCAAAACCTTATACATTGTAAGTGCAGGGTAGCCATAAGAGTATATGGTCTGGGAGTTTGTTCAGGCTACACTGAAAACTGGGATGTTTGGTATCAAACTTCTCAGCACAATAAATGCACACTGATGCCAGTGTGCAATTTATTTTCATTGATTTCATTTAACTTTATTTCGGTAAGTAAAAACATACCATAAAAGTACAGTACACCTCAAGATTTTTTTTTTTTAAGCAAGGGAAGACTAGAGATAAAAACACAGTAAAGAGATTAGGAAAGAATAAGAAAAATTTAAAAATCAAGCAAAATGAGCAGCAGGATGAACACCTCTTAATAATGAAAAAGTCCACTCAGCAAAAGACAGTTCCATTAATCAATAAATAATCAATAATATAATAAACCAGTATCAATATCCTGCAAGGTAGAGGCTAAAATCATGCATCCAATTTGATAAATATACATAAATAGATCTAGGAATTGGTTACCCAGTCTTATTCCTTAAAATTGCTAATCTCAGCTGCCAGAATAATTCAAAATATTTTGTCACTGATAAAACTATCTGAACGGATAAATCACATTTTAGAATTCACTCAGCTTAAAAACAAAAGACAGGTTCCATAGATCAATAAATAATCAATAATATAGTGAACCATTATCAATATCCTACAAGGTAAAGACTAAAATCATGGATCCAAATTCAATGAATATACATAAATAAGACTATGCATTAGCTACCCAGTCTTGTTCCTTAAAATTGCTGATCTAAACCGCCGGATTGATTCGAGACATTTTGACACTGATAAAACTATCTGGACGGATGAATCACATTTTAAAATTCTCTCAGCATGGAAACTAGATCTGACCCCTATTTGTTTACAAAGCGGGATGAGCCAGAGAGCTCTTTGTTTGTGATATGCATGACAATGAAAAAAAACATGTGAAACAGACTCTTCACTTTTACAACCCATCGGGCAGAATTTAGATCTATTGATGGAACTGGACCATTTGTGCGTTAGGGAGCACAAAGGAAGAGACCCAATTCTGAACCTAATAAAAAGGGCACGAGCAAATGGAGATAACGCTGCATCCATAAAAGGCTCAAATTCATAATGGCATTTTACAGATAAAAAATGATCAGACATAGACAGCGGGACAGAACTGGCGAATTGGCCAATCTGGACATTATGCCAAAAAGCATCCTTTAACAGCTGTGCAGCATTTTTAGGAATGGAAATGGGATCCTGCCAATAGGACCCTAAGCCGAGCTGGGTGAAAGATCGTTCAACAAAAACACACCATTTAATTTTGATAGAAGAATCATGGCCCACCAAATTGAGAAGCCCACAACGAAAAGGAATTAGAGCATCTGTTGTCCATAACCGAATCCAAAACAGCAGAGGCCTTAAAGCAGCAATCTGCGAAATTGAGAAAAGGTTTAGGTCCATTCGAATGGGCAGAGATGGTGTGCTAGAGGGGACCTTTAGCAGCATTTTTAGAAACTGATTTTCTACCCTTGCCAAATTCGCCAAGTTGCAATGGCCCCAAAGTTCAGCGCCGTATAGGGCACCCCCCTAGCTTGAGATTTGTATATTTCGAGGGCAGGGGAAATTGCAAATTTGGGAGATCTCGAGGCAAATCTAGCAATGCCTCCCGCCCTTTGTTTCAGGCACAATAGAGATTTTTGGCGATGAGCATGCCAGAGATGTGAATCTTCCACTTTAATGCCTAAATAATCAAAGGTGCCCACTCTTTCCAAGGGAACGCCTTCTAAATATACAGGCCTCTTCATTTTGTGCCTGGTGTCCCCAAAGACCATATATTTTGTTTTTGCTGAATTGATTGACAACCCGTGGTCGATACAAAACTCCATAAATCTGGAGAGCAGTCCAGAAAGGCCCATGGCAGTACGCAAAAGTAGCAGAGTATCGTCCGCAAACAAAAGACAAGGGAGCTTCTGCCCACCCATGCTAGGGGCATCACTTTGGCAATCTGAAAGGTATGACAAGCAAGCATTAATAAACAAGAGGAACAGGGTAGGCGCCAGGACGCACCCCTGCCTCACACGACATGCTGTTGGAAAAGCTGGAGTCAGACCGCCAGTCACACCCCAGCGGACTTTGGCACAGTTGTCAGAATAAAGATCCTTGATAATATTAATCATAGAACCCGGAACACCAGTAGTGCTGAGGACCTCCCAGAGCTTGGCGTGCGGGACAAGGTCAAACGCAGATTTCAAATCAACAAAGGCCACAAATAAGTGGCCTTGATCTGCGTCTACGATCTTCCACTTAATGGTAGTAAATCGGAAGATCTGATCGATGGTACTGACCTTGTCCCTAAATCCCGCCTGAAGTTGACTTAAGACCTGGTTTTTCGTTATCCAGTGTTTTAATCTAGATAACAACTGGAACAAAAAGATTTTCTGCAATTTATTGTAACTTACACCCAGAGGGCATCTTAGAGATGCCCCCTGAATACCAATCCGACTTCTAGTGTAGGCTGACCAGTTTCTGCCAGCCTGCCACACACCAGACATGTCGCTGGCCACATGGGGAGAGTGCCTTTGTCACTCTGTAGCCAGGAACAAAGCCTGTACTGGGTGGAGGTGCTTCTCACCTCCCCCAGCAGGAACTGTAACACCTGGCGGTGAGCTTCAAAGGCTCACCCCTTTTGTTACAGCGCCCCAGGGCATCCCACCTAGTGGAGATAGCCGCCCCTCCGGCCACTGCCCCCCACTTTTGGCAGCAAGGCTGGAGGAGATAATGAGAAAAACAAGGAGGAATCACCCACCAGTGAGGACAGCCCCTAAGGTGTCCTGAGTTGAGGTGACCCCTGCCTTTAGAAATCCTCCATCTTGAGTTTGGAGGATTCCCCCAATAGGCAAAGGGATGTGCCCCCCCTCCCCACAGGGAGGAGGCACAAAGAGGGTGTAGCCACCTCCAAGGACAGTAGCCATTGGCTACTGCCCTCCCAGACCTAAACACACCCCTAAATTCGTATTTAGGGGCACCCCAGATCCCAGGAAATCAGATTCCTGCAACCTGATGAACCAAGGAAGGCTGCTGACCTACAAGCCTGCAGAGAAGGAGGAAGACGACAACTGCTTTGGCCCCAGCCCTACCGGCCTGTCTCCAACTTCGAAAATCTGCAACCAACGACGCATCTGACAGGGACCAGCGACCTCTGAAGCCTCAGAGGACTGCCTGGACTAAAGGACCAAGAAACTCCTGTGAGCAGCGGCCTTGCTCAAAACCAGCTACTACTTTGCAACAAAGAAGCAACTTTCGAAAACTGCACGTTTCCGGACGGAAGCGTGAGAATTCTCACTCTGCACCCCACGCCCCCGGCTCGAGATTCAGAGAACCAACACCTCAGGGAGGACTTCCCGGCAACTGCGAGCCCGTGAGTAACCAGAGATAACTCTGAGCCCCCACAGCAACGCCTGCAGAGAGAATCCAGAGGCTCCCTCTGACCGCGACTGCCTGTAACAAGGGACCTGATGCCTGGAACCAACACTGCATCTGCAGCCCCCAGGACCTGAAGGAACCGAACCACTTCGCAGGAGTGACCCCCAGGCAACCCTCTGCCTAGTCCAGGTGGTGGCTGTCCTGAGAAGCCCCACATGCCTGCCTGCACCGCTAGAGTGACCCCCGGGTCCCTCCATTGTTTTCTACCTGAAACCCGACGCCTGCTTTGCACACTGCACCAGGCCGCCCCTGTGCCGCTGAGGGTGTGTATTGTGTGCCTACTTGTGTCCCCCCTCCCCCTTGCTCTACAAAACCCCCATGGTCTGCCCCCGAGGACACGGGTACTTAACTGCTGGCAGACTGGAACCGGAGCATCCGTGTTCTCCATAGGCGCCTATTTGTTTTGGGCACCTCTTTGACCTCTGCACCTGACCTGCCCTGAGCTGCTGGTGTTGTAACTTTAAGGTTGCCTTGAACCCCCAACGGTGGGCTGCTATGCCCCAGAACTGAGACTTGTAAGTGTTTTACTTACCTCCTAAACTAACCTTTGCTTACCTCCCCCAGGAACTGTTGATTTTTGAAGTGTCCACCTTGAAAATAGCTTATTGCCATTTTTACAAAGACTGTATATGATATTGCTTTTATTCAAAGTTCCTAAAGTATCTAAGTGAAGTACCTTACATTTAAAGTGTTTACTGTAAATCTTGAACCTGTGGTTCTTAAAATAAATTAAAAGAAAATATATTTTTCAATATAAAAACATATTGGCCTGGAGTAAGTCTTTGAGTGTATGTTCCTCATTTATTGCCTGTGTATGTACAACAAATGCTTAACACTACCCTCTGATAAGCCTACTGCTCAACCACACTACCACAAAATATAGCATTAGAATTATCTAATTTTGCCCCTATCTTACCTCTAAGGGGAACCCTTGGACTCTGTGCACACTATTTCTTACTTTGAAATAGTATATACAAAGCCAACTTCCTACAAGCACCTTCAGGCCCCAATGAGGTGGAGAGTGGCCTCACGGGATCTTTGCTGGGGGGTTTGCCCTCAGTGCCAGTTGGGCTCCCTGACTCCATCTCCGGAGTCATTTTGCTACCGGTGCACAGCTTTCTGCGGCTTCCACCTTCCGTGCTTGACTCTTCCCTGCTGGCTCCCTTGACTACATTGAGCTCTGTTTTGCCGACTTCGGTAGTATCACCGAAGTCGACATCTCATCCTCGTGATGCCGGCCGGCATCGATCCTAATGCCGGCTATCTCCGATTCTTGCCCTATGTATTCTGGAGCCCATCCTCCAGTTCCTTAATTGGATGGGCATGGTTTGGACATATTTAGGGAAGGTGCAGATTATAGATCCTTCCCTTTTTGACACCATTCCAAATACACAATCGGATTGGTTGTTTGAATTGGGCAACGCTAGTGGCCTGTACTCCTCTCCAGCCTTCTGTCAGCCCCTGGGATGGCTACAGAGGCAAGTTTTGCTCTGGCAGATATGTTAAAACGTTTTTCGGAGGTGTTGAGTTTACAACTTTCTACTGTTCAATTGTCAACAGACTCTTTACTTGATGTCCTACATCCTGACCAGTGTTCTGCAGAGCCTGTCCTTCCTTATTGTGAGACTCTTTACGATATCCTCTTCGGGGTTTGGGCCCACCCAGAATCTGGGCCTTCAGTGGAATGCTCTATTTCACACAGACACAGGAGCCTGAGAATCCATCCTGCCTCCGTCGGCATCCGACTACCCTGAGTTTTGTGGGGCAAGCTGTCTTAGCTGCACAGAGTCTTGATCATGTTTCTCCTGAGCCACCAGACCAAGAGGCCAGGCAGCTTGACGCTCCTGGTAAGCATATTTTCGCTCCATCTAGTTCTGCTCCAGTTCTGTCAACATTTCTTGTGTTCTTGCTTGCTTCTTCCACATCTTGTGGGACTCTGTGGAGCACATTTTGTCTTCTCTCCCTGAGGAGGGACGGAATGTTCTGGTTCCCTTAGTACGGGATGGTCAGCAAGCTGCCAAACTTAGTATCCAATATGGTATGCATACCACTGATTCTATTGGAAGGGTTATGGCCTTTTTTCAGTGTCTCTGCATCGGCGGGCATGGTTGCGTCCCTCCAAATTGTTGAAGACTGTGCAGTCAATTTTTCTTTAGATGCCTTTTGATGGCACCTCCCTTTTTGGTGTGAATTCTGACTCGGCTTGACACCGATTTAGAGACGTTCATGGTGGCACACAGTGTTTACGCCTCCTGGTGGTAGAGGGTCCCACTCTGTATTGGTTACCTTCCATTCTTTGGCAGCATTTATTTTTCACATGTTGCTTTTCTCTCCACCTCTAGAGGTAGAATTCTTTTTTTTCTTCCAGTATGCTTTGTGATCCTGTGTGGGTCTGATACCTGTTAAACGTGGTTTTTATGTTGTCTCTGCTAATGGGCGCGTCCCCTAAGAGACTGTGCTCTCTTTGGGGTTCTTCCTTGTGTGAAAGTCATTTTCACTTCCCTGTTCTTAGGAGCAATAGGTGTAGGCTTTTAGCCCTACTTTCTATATTTAACTAATCCCTTCCGTGAACTTGTTAGGTGCTTCTTTTGGAAGTGGCTCTATAGAGTTCCTTCTATAAGTGGACTCTACTTGTGCATTTGGTTTTTACACCATTTTGTGGGGGTACACCCTGTATTTTTAGGGATCTCCTTTCCCACTGGTGCAGTGTAAAGCGGTGTTTCTGCTTTCAAGTCCATGTTGTAGATCCCCTCAGGGTTTTTGGTACATTTTAGATTCCAAGTGTCCGTCTTTCTTTCCTTATTATGTGCGACTTTACTTGTTGTCTTCCATGCAGGGGGAACATTCTGGCTCCTATAGTGCACTGGTTTCTATCCCTACTGTGCATTTCTCATGAATTGCTGCTCATCCTCTTTTGTGCACTGACCCACATGCGTTGTCTGGCCATGTGCCACAGTCATTGTCTTCTTCATGGACGTCGTAGTCCTCCTTCTGAGCCTTTCTTTGCGATGCTGGATGCAGTTAACTTCTTGCTCGTGTGTATGTATATATATATATATATGTTTGATGGCATGTGCAGCTGCAGATACACATGCTGTGCACATCCCGCCATCTAGTGTTGGGCTTGGAGTGTTACAAGTTGTTTTTCTTCGAAGAAGTCTTTTCGAGTCACGAGATCGAGGGACTCCTCCCCTTTCGGCTCCATTGCGCATGGGCGTCGACTCCATCTTAGATTGTTTTCTTTCCGCCATCTGGTTCGAACGTGTTCCTTTTTGCTCCGCGTTTCGGTTCGGAAAGATAGTTAGAATCTCGGAAAATTCGACGGTATTGTTTGCGTTCGGTATCGGGTTAGTTACAACACATCGACACCGAATTTTGAAGAGCTCCGGTGGCCCTTCGGGGTTTTTCGATTCCCCGGCGGGGCCTGGTCGGCCCGACCACGTGCGTCTTCAAGGCTAATGGAACGGACCCCATTCCGCTTCTGCCCCAAATGTCACAACAAGTATCCTTATACAGATCAGCATCTGGTCTGTAACTTGTGTTTGTCTCCAGAACACAAAGAAGATACTTGTGAAGCCTGTCGAGCACTTCGGTCGAGGAAGACGTTAAGAGACCGAAGCGCGAGAAGACTACAAATGGCGTCGGCGCCGACAGGACAAAAACACTTGGAGGAGGAAGAAGAAACTTTCTCCATCGAGGATTCGGACGAGGTCGATCCCGAACAGACGCCAAAAACCGTGAGTAAGACGTCGATACACAAAACTCACAGAAAATCCAGTAAAGCCCAGGGGACGCCACCAGGCCATGGCTTAACCCGAAAAATAGGTGACCGACCATCGGCACCGAAAAAGGGCACGCATGTGTCGAAGGCATCCGACTCCGGTCGAGATACCGCCACAGAGCAGACTCGACCCCGAGACAGCAGGTCAGAGCAAGTTCGGCACCGAGAGGGCGGCACCGAAACGAGTCGGCACCGAAAGACCGGAACGCCGAAGATTAAAAAAGTGTTGTCGGAGCCGAAAAAGACTGCCGAAAAAGTTTCCATACCGAAACATCTGGCCTCGGAACCGAAAGTAAGTTCCTACACAGTGGAACAGGGAATGTCCTCACAAATGCAAGGACATAGATTCGGACAAGAACTAGAGTCAATGGAGCCAGATTACACTCAAAGAAGGCTCCACATCCAAAAAGACACAGGGAAGATCAGTACTCTTCCCCCAATTCGGATGAAAAGAAAACTTGCCTTCCAAGAGAAAGACAAGCAGCCACAGGCAAAGGTGGCAAGACGAGTAACCCCGCCGCCATCTCCACCACGCTCAACACAACAATCACCGGTAGCATCTCCACCACTAATGCAGTCCCCAACTCATACTGGAATGAGTCAGGACGATCCCGACGCATGGGATCTTTATGATGCGCCAGTATCCGATAACAGCCCAGACTGTTATCCAGCGAGACCGTCACCACCTGAAGACAGTACAGCCTACACACAGGTGGTGTCAAGAGCAGCGGCGTTTCATAATGTCACCCTGCATGCAGAGCCTATAGAGGATGACTTTTTATTTAACACACTATCATCCACACATAGCCAGTACCAGAGTCTCCCTATGCTACCTGGAATGCTAAAACACTCCAAACCGGTGTTTCAGGAGCATGTGAAGGGCAGGGCCATAACTCCAAGGGTGGAGAAGAAATACAAGCCACCACCAACAGACCCTGTGTACATCACGCAGCAATTAACACCAGACTGTGGTAGTAGGGGCAGCTCGCAAGAGAGCAAACTCACACACCTCAGGAGACGCACCACCTCCAGACAAGGAGAGTCGCAAGTTCGACGCTGCGGGGAAAAGGGTTGCAGCACAAGCGGCCAACCAATGGCGCATTGCCAACTCACAGGCACTGCTTGCAAGATATGATAGGGCTCATTGGGACGAAATGCAACATTTCATCGAACACTTGTCCAAAGAGTTCCAAAAGAGAGCACAACAAGTGGTGGAGGAAGAACAGAGTATCTCGAACAATCAGATACGCTCTGCAATGGATGCAGCGGACACAGCTGCTAGGACAGTAAATACAGCAGTGACCATAAGGAGACACGCATGGCTGCGTACATCTGGATTCAAGCCGGAAATACAGCAAGCTGTGCTGAATATGCCATTTAACGGACAGCAGTTGTTTGGGCCGGAGGTGGACACTGCCATTGAAAAACTCAAAAAAGACACAGATACGGCCAAAGCCATGGGCGCACTCTACTCCCCACAGAGCAGAGGCACTTTTTGGAAATCACAGTTTCGAGGGGGGTTTCGGGGACAGAGCACAGAACCCTCAACCTCACAAACAAGGCCCACTTATCAGAGTCAATATCAACGGGGAGGTTTTCGGGGACACTATAGAGGGGGACAGTTCCCAAAGAGTAGAGGGAAGTTCCAGAGTCCCAAAACTCCACCAAATAAACAGTGACTTAAACGTCACAAATCCCCAACACATAACACCAGTGGGGGGAGACTAAGCAAGTTCTACAAACACTGGGAAGAAATAACAACAGACATGTGGGTCCTAGCCATTATTCAGCATGGTTATTGCATAGAATTTCTACAATTCCCTCCAAATGTCCCACCGAAAACACACAACATGTCCAAACAACACATGGAACTCTTACAACTGGAGGTCCAAGCGTTGTTGCAAAAAGATGCTATAGAGATAGTACCAATTCATCACAGAGGAACAGGAGTTTACTCCCTGTACTTTCTCATACCCAAAAAAGACAAAACTCTAAGACCTATATTAGATCTCAGAACACTAAACGTCTACATCAAATCAGATCACTTTCACATGGTGACACTACAAGACGTGATCCCACTGCTCAAACAACAAGACTACATGACAACACTAGACCTAAAGGAAGCATATTTCCATATACCTATACATCCTTCCCACAGAAAGTACTTAAGGTTTGTATTCCAAGGAGTACATTACGAGTTCAAAGTGTTGCCATTCGGGATAACAACAGCGCCAAGAGTTTTTACAAAATGTCTGGCAGTAGTGGCTGCTCATATCAGGAGGCAGCAAATACATGTGTTCCCGTACCTAGACAATTGGCTAATCAAAACCAATACGCAAGAACAGTGTTCACAACACACAAAGTATATCATAGAAACCCTTCACAAACTAGGTTTCTCACTCAATTACAACAAGTCACACCTACAACCGTGTCAAATACAACAATACTTAGGAGCAACAATTGACACAACAAAAGGGATTGCCACTCCAAGTCCACAAAGGGTACAGGCTTTTCAAAACGTCATACAAGCCATGCACTCAAATCAAAAAATACAAGTAAGATTAGTGATGAAACTACTAGGCATGATGTCCTCATGCATAGCCATCGTCACAAACGCAAGATTGCACATGCGGCCCTTACAACAGTGCCTAGCATCACAATGGTCTCAGGCACAGGGTCAACTTCAAGATCTAGTGTTGATAGACCGCCAAACATACACCTCGCTTCAATGGTGGAACAATATAAATTTAAACCAAGGGCGGCCTTTCCAAGACCCAGTGCCTCAATACGTAATAACAACAGATGCCTCCATGATAGGGTGGGGAGCACACCTCAACCAACACAGCATCCAAGGACAATGGGACACTCAGCAGAGACAGTTTCACATAAATTACTTAGAACTACTGGCAGTATTTCTAGTGTTGAAAGCATTTCAACCTATAATAAGCCACAAACACATTCTTGTCAAAACAGACATGACAACGATGTATTATCTAAACAAACAGGGAGGAACACACTCGACACAGTTGTGTCTCCTGGCACAAAGAATATGGCATTGGGCGATTCACAACCACATTCGCCTAATAGCGCAGTTTATTCCAGGGATTCAGAATCAGTTAGCAGACAATCTCTCTCGGGATCACCAACAGATCCACAAATGGGAAATTCACCCCCAAATACTAAACACTTACTTCCAAAAATGGGGAACACCACAAATAGACCTATTTGCAACAAAAGAAAACGCAAAATGCCAAAACTTCGCATCCAGATACCCACAGGATCAGTCTTAAGGCAATGCGTTATGGATGGGTTGGTCAGGGATATTTGCATACGCTTTTCCCCCTCTCCCACTCCTTCCATATCTGGTAAACAAATTGAGCCAAAACAAACTCAAACTCATACTAATAGCACCAACTTGGGCAAGGCAACCTTGGTACACAACACTACTAGACCTATCAGTAGTACCTCATGTCAAACTACCAAACAGGCCAGATCTGTTAACTCAACACAAACAACAGATCAAACACCCAAATCCAGCATCGCTGAATCTAGCAATCTGGCTCCTGAAGTCTTAGAATTCGGACATCTGGACCTCACACAAGAATGTATGGAGGTCATAAAACAAGCAAGGAAACCAACCACAAGACATTGCTATGCAAATAAGTGGAAAAGATTTGTTCATTACTGCCATAATAAACAAATACAACCCTTACACGCATCTGTTAAAGACATTGTCAGCTACCTACTGCACTTACAAAAGTCAAAGCTAGCTTTTTCATCCATTAAAATACATCTCACCGCAATTTCAGCTTATCTGCAAATTACGCACTCAACATCACTTTTTAGGATCCCAGTCATAAATGCTTTTATGGAGGGCCTGAAAAGAATTATCCCACCAAGGACGCCACCAGTTCCTTCGTGGAACCTTAACATTGTCTTAACGCGGCTCATGTGTCCACTGTTTGAACCCATGCACTCATGTGAGATACAATACTTAACAGGGAAAGTAGCGTTTGTAATTGCCATCACATTTCTAAGAAGAGTAAGTGAGATACAAGTATTTACCATACAAGAACCCTTTATTCAGATACACAAGCATAAAGTAGTTTTACGAACAAATCCTAAGTTCTTACCAAAAGTCATATCACCGTTGCACTTGAATCAAACAGTAGAACTACCAGTGTTCTTTCCAGAACCAGATTCTGTAGCTGAAAGAGCACTACATACATTAGACATCAAAAGAGCGTTAATGTACTAAATCGACAGAACAAAACAAATTCGAAAAACAAAACAATTGTTTGTTGCTTTCCAAAAACCTCATACAGGGAATCCAATATCCAAACAAGGCATTGCCAGATGGATAGTTAAATGTATTCAAACCTGTTATCTCAAAGCAAAAAGAGAACTGCCTATAACACCAAAGGCACACTCAACTAGAAAGAAAGATGCTACCATGGCCTTTCTAGGAAACATTCCAATGACTGAAATATGTAAGGCAACCACATGGTCCACGCCTCATACGTTTACCAAGCACTACTGCGTGGCTGTGTTAACAGCACAACAAGCCACAGTAGGACAAGCAGTACTACGAACTTTGTTTCAAACAACTTCAACTCCTACAGGCTGAACCACCGCTTTTGGGGAGATAACTGCTTACTAGTCTATGCACAGCATGTGTATCTGCAGCTACACATGCCATTGAACGGAAAATGTCACTTACCCAGTGTACATCTGTTCGTGGCATGGGACGCTGCAGATTCACATGCTCCCACCCACCTCCCCGGGAGCCTGTAGCCGTTTGAAGTTGATCTTCAACATTTGTAAATTTGTAAATATATCGCTTTAAACCACATTATGTACATACATATTTACTCCATTGCATGGGCACTATTACTATAATACACAACTCCTACCTCACCCTCTGCGGGGAAAACAATCTAAGATGGAGTCGACGCCCGTGCGCAATGGAGCCGAAAGGGGAGGAGTCCCTCGATCTCGTGACTCGAAAATACTTCTTCAAAGAAAAACAACTTGTAACACTCCGTGCCCAACACTAGATGGCGGGATGTGCACAGCATGTGAATCTGCAGCGTCCCATGCCACGAACAGATGTACACTGGGTAAGTGACATTTTCCATATATTCCCTGCTGCTTTCTGTTTTTCCAGTGTTAGCAGGCCTCCTCTTTGTAGGTTCTGGGCTTCATCCGTCTGCGTATGGGTCCTTGCCCCCCCATTTTCCCCGCTATAGGTTCTGTTTAACCCGTAGTCTTTCTTTCCGCAAGAATGATAGGGTTTCCCTCCAAGGCTAGCTGTTTCCGTCCATGTTCCTTTGGGGTTTCTCCCTCCTTGGGATTCTTTCCCTTTATGTGTGACTTAGGTCATCTTTTTGACTGCTGTTCTGACAATTATTGTATAGGATTTGAGTCCTGGCAATTGTTTAATCGTTTCTATGACGCTGCACAAAGGTAGTCATGTTTCCTACTTCTGTAGGACATTTATTCTTCTGTAGCCACATATTTTTATTCACTTTCCTCTCTCCTTCAAGATATTTTACTATTCAGTCCGCATATTTGGATGGCTTACTTTTATACAGGTTTTGTCCCTCCGGGATTCTACTTTTCTCCTATTGTCCTTTCTGCAACTTTTTTCTGTCTGATGGAATCATTGCCATGACCTCAGCCTTTCTATTGTTGGTGTTTTCTCCCTTGGCAGTTTTCTACCTGGTGTTAATCTTGTTTCCTATACCACAAGGTTTTCTGTTGTTTTCTATCGGACGGTTGTTCTACCAGTCTCTTTTTAGGTTTTCAGTCCTCTAGCTTTTCCTGCTTGCCCGCCTTTTTCTTTCTTGTGGGGTGTGATTTTTCTCTCTCCCTTTTTCTATTTTGCTACTATGTTGCTGTTTGCTCAGCCTTTTTCTTTATATATATTTATATATGTATATATATTTCTATAGGTCTATGTCTATATTTATAACTACGTGTCTAGCTAATCTCTATACATATCTATAGACACTTATGAACGAACAAACACATCCATGTCTTTACACCTGTGTGTGTTTTGGCATAAGTATATACAGATCTCCAGCACGTCATGCATATGGCACGCTTTTCGTGTCCCCTGTGAATCCTTTCAATGTGCATTACAGTTCTGTTCCACCTCTCTACAGGTTCTCCTTTTGTGTTCCTGGAGGTGTCACTCTTTTACTCTATCTACAAGCGTTGATTTATCTGTTTGTTGCTGGGTCTTCTTTGACTACGCATCCAGGTTGTGGCAGCATGCATGCATGTATGGCTCCTCCCCTTTTCATATCCTCAAAGGATCCCCCTTTTAGGTGTTCCATCCCAATTATCTCAGTGACTGTTGCGGTGGTCTTGCACCTTAGGGCCAGGTGTAGCAAAGGTTTTTACCCATTCTGTGTCTATGGGAAAAAGTGTTCGTACATATGGCCCTTAGTCCTTAGCTCTTCATCGGTATAGCTCCTACCTTAGTGCTATAGGTGTTTATTTTCCTATTGCTTTTTGTTTGCCAACAGATTGATTTTTCATTGCCATGTGTTCCGCTTCCCATTGTTTTCCATGTCTTCTTAACATGTTCTGTGGGTCTTTCCACTGCTCTTCTGTTGAGACAAATGTTCTTTTTTTTATCTTTGTCTCTTTCGTGGCTGGTCTACTTGGCCTTCAGTTAGGCTAGTTGATTATATGTGAGACTTTGGTAGGATAGTTTCACAGACCCACCTCCTGGGTTGATATTGCTTTGACATCTAATTCTAAGTTAAGGAATCTGCGGCTAGTTGTCTCTATTATTACCTTTGGCAATGCATTATCTGGTAGAGACTTAGACTATCCGCAGATTCCTTACCAATCCACCCAGCCTCTTGGTTCTGCAAACTATTTTATCTTACCTCAGTATCCCTTCCTGGGTATTATCTTAACATGCATTTCGTTTTGGTAGTTGTAATTCAAATGTACATCTATCGTTGTTGGCACACTGTTCAATTGCCAGTTTCTATGGTGGCATGTTGCACGGATTCTAGTCACAGAAGAACCTGATGTCAGCACGTGAGAGGAGGGATTACATGGACTCCGTCAACGTCATTTCCGGTGGATGACATTGACAGGGAGTCGCATGGTGCCCTGTACCCATGCTCAGAAATATTGCTTTTCTGGATTCAGTCTGGCCCCTAGGGAGCATTCTAAGGTAAGGAATGAGCAGCTAGTCTGTCTCTACCAGAAAAGGAATTGCCATAGGTAAGTAACTTGTTTATCTGGGAGAGAGGTTAACAGCAGAAGACTCAGTCTCCATCGCCGTCTCTGATCCACATCACTTTGTTGGAGTTGAGTGATCTGCGTGGCATTGAAGGCTTGTCTCTTCCATCAGGGGGAGGCTTGTTCAGGTGTTTAGACAACACCACTGCAAAGTGGTAGTGCAAGAAGCAGGGCGGGGTCATGGACCCTGTGTCAATAGGCCCTGCGTCTTTGGATATGGCTGGAATGACGGGCATTTTCCTGGTCATACCATACCTGGCAGTCTCTATGAACACCAGGGCAGACAAACTCAGTTATTGATGCCTTGTGGATCACAAATGTTGGAAGATCTTTTCTGCGACTCAGGAGAACCTTGGTTAGATCTTTTTGGCACCACAGAGAATGTGCAATGGATGCAATTCTGCGTATTGGACTTTCCAAGGTTGTAGTCGCTTGGGGACCCCTTTTGTCTTGAGTGGGGATCAGGGCTCCTGTAAGCCTTATATCCAATACCATTCCTGCCTCAAGTTCTGAAGAAGGTCAGGATGGACCAGGACCAATTCATCCTTGTCTTGCCGGCCCACAGATTTTACCTATGATTTGGGGGAGGTCACGAGCACTTTCAGTTTACAGTGCTTCCCTTTGGTCTTACCAGTGCCCCTCGTGTTCATGAAAGTGATTGTAGTGGTGGCAGTTCATCTTCACAGGTTAGGGGTCCCAGTCTTCCCCTACCGCGACGATTGGCTGTTGAAGGTGAACTCGCCCCAGACAGTTGTCTTCCACCTCCAGACTACGGCGAACCTTTTTCATTCGCTGGGGTTCACTATCAACGTGCCGAAGTCACACCTGACTCCTTCTCAGGTGCTCCCTTTCATCAGAGCTGTTCTGCATACAGTGCAGTTTCAGGCATATCCTCCTGAAAAGCAAGTCCAGGATTTTCGGGCTATGATACCGATCTTTTAGCCTCTGCCCTGGATTTCGGTGAGAATGACTCTTAGGCTGCTGGGCCTCATGGCCTCCTGCATCCTGCTACTTCAAAATGCCAAATGGCATATGTGGGCTCTGCAGTGGGACCTGAAGTTCCAGTGGGCGCAGCATCAGGGGAATCTCTCTGACAAGGTCCAGATCTCAGAAGGAACTGCGAATGACTTGCAGTGGTGGTTAACGAATCATGATTGTGTCAAGGGCAGATCCCTCTCCTTTCCCCAACCAGATCTTACAGACGTGACAGATGTGTCACTCCTGGGATGGGGCGGCAACATGGGAGGGGCGGAGATCAGAGGCCTCTGGTGGAAACCGGGCTCCATATCAATCATCTGGAGCTCAGAGCGATTCGACTAGCATTGAAAGCATTCCTTTCCTCTCTCAAGGGGAAAGCAGTGTAGGTGTTCACAGACAACACCACTGCCATGTGGTATTGCAACAAACTAGGTGGAGTGGGGTCGTGGACCCTTTGTCAAGAGGCCCTTCACCTCTGGTCTTGGCTGGAACATCAGGGCATTTCCCTGGTGGTTCAACACCTGACAGGCTCCTTGAATGCCAGAGCAGACGAACTCAGCCGACGATACGTGGTCGATCACGAATGGCGTCTCTATCCGGAAGGTCTTTTCCTGCAGTGGGGAGAACCTTGGTTAGACTTGTTCGCCTCCGTAGAGAATGCACAATGTCAGCTGTTTTGCGCGTTGGAGTTTCCAAGTCAGCACTCGCTTGGCGACACTTCATCATTAGTGGAACTCAGGCCTCCTGTACGCCTTTCCGCCCATACCACTTCTGCCAAGAGTTCTGAAGAAGATCAGGCAAGACCGGGCCAAATAATATTGGTGGCTCTGGACTGGGCACAAAGAGTCTGGTATCCCGAGCTGTTGAGCATGGCCATAGCTCCTCCAATCAGACTGCCCCTTTGGGAGGATCTTCTGTCGCAGAAGCAAGGGAGGGTCCTCCACCCAAACCTGTCAACTCTGCGGCTTCATGAGTGGAGATTGAGCGGCGACAGTTGGCGTCTTCTGATCTGCCACCCAAAGTCTGTGACGTTATCTTGGCAGCCAGGCGTCCCTCAACCAAAACTGTATACGCCTGCCGTTGGAAGAAATTTGTGGCATTGGCATCGACAAATCTGTCGATTCTCTATCTGCTCCTCTTTCTCAAGTCCTTCTCTTTATTCTTTCCCTTGCCCAGCAGGGTTCCACCTTAAGGGATATCTTTCTGCTATCTCTGCTTTCTTAAGGTTACCAGATCCGCCTTCCTTATTTCAGTCTCCTATAGTTGGGAGGTTTCTTAAAGGTCTCACACATCTCTTTCCTCCTATCCCATTTATCATGCCCCAATGGGATCGACACCTGGTATTAACATACCTTATGTGTACCCTGTTTGAGCCGCTTCACAAGTGTCCTTTAAGGCTCTTAACTCTCAAGACTGTCTTTTTAGTTGCCATTCCTTCTGCCCACAGAGTAAGTGAGCTCCATGCTCTGTCATCCAAGCCACCTTTTCTGGCCATACACCCTGACAAAGTGGTGCTTCGCATGAGGGCTTCTTTTCTACCTATGGTAGTGACACCCTTCCATGTAGGACAGTCCATCACCTTGCCTACTTTTTATGCACCCCCACATCCCTCTCATGAAGAGGAGAGACTCTACCGTCTGGACCCAAAATGAGCGTTGGCGTTCTATCTTGATCGTACCAAAGACTTCCGGGTGGATGATCAACTCTTTGTGGGATATGTGGGTTCAAAGAAGGGGAAGGCGTGCAGAAGAGGACCATTTCATGATGAGTACTCTTATGCATCAAAATGTGGTACGTTCTGGCTAAAAAGAAACCTCCCGAAGGTTTGTGAGGTCACTCAACCAGAGCTACTGCTGATACCACAGCACTAGCCCGGGGCGTTCCAGTCCTGGACATCTGTCAGGCAGTGACGTGGGCATCTCTGCACACTTTTATCAAACACTGCTGCCTAGACAATTAGGTACGAAGGGATGGCTACTTTGGCCGTTCGGTCCTACAGGACCTCTTGGTGTGATCTTGGTTCATAGCTCACCACCAGGGGTGGTATTGCTCGGGTATCTATTCAAAGATAAGGAATCAGCAACTCGAAGTCTATCAGATGTTCAAGTTACTTACCTTCGATAACGATATATCTGGTAGGGACATATTCTAGTTGCAGATTCCTTACCGACCCACCCATCCTCCCCGCACTGCAAGCTGATTTCTAGGGACAGGAACTTCCCCTTAAGGGCCCTAGTTTCAGTGTTCTTAATGGCTCCGTGCTTCTGGTGTGTAAAGTTGTGAAAAGACACTGACATCAGCGCACTGGGGTGGCGCCTATATACGACCAAGATGTTCACAGCGAACACAATGCCAGCGGCACCCTCGGAGTCGACCGACGCCACCTGACGGCGTGCAGAGGCACTGCTCGAAGAAAAATCTCTGTGTTCAGTCTGGCTCCTGGCGAAATTCAAAGGTAAGGAATCTGCAACTAGAATATGTCTCTACCAGATATATTGTTACCGAAGGTAAGTAACTTGTACTTTATGTACTTACCTGAAAACTGAATCTTGTGGTTCTGGAAATAAATTAACTAAAAATATTTTTATATATAAAATCCTATTGGTCTGGAGTTAAGTCATTGAGTATGTGTTTCTTCTATTGCTTGTGTGTGTACAACAAATGCTTAACATTACCCTCTGATAAGCCTAACTGCTTGACCACACTACCACAAACAGAGCGTATTATCTATTTTTGCCTCTGTCAAGCCTCTGGTGAACCCCTGGACTCTGTGCACACTATGGCCCTCAATACAATATTGGCGGTAAATTCCGCTTACCGCCGTGCAGAAGACCGCCAACACACCACCGTGGCCCGAATTCCGCCACAGCTATTACGACCCACAGCTCGGAATCCGCCAAAATCTAGACACCCACACAAGTCTGCCACACCAAAGGTCAGTGATAAACTGGCAATAACAAAATCTCCACTGTCACGCCAACAGGAATACGCCCACGCTATCATGACCCACAAATCCACGCGGCAGTCTTTCAACCGCAGTATTCCATTGGCGGTACACACCGCCGTGCTCAAAATACACACACATTTAAAAACCACTACCACATTGGACAAATCGAAATACACACACCTGATACACATACACACACCACTCCCACACACACAATACAATATAAAACACAAATGACATCAGGAAGAGGTGGAACGACCTACGGGGGAAGGTGCGTTCCGTGGTCTCAAGACACTGCATTGCAGTTTAGAAGACTGGCGGCAGACCCCCACCTCCTCCCCCACAACTAACAACATGGGAGGAGCAGGTTTTGGCTATACTGCATCCTGAGGGCCTCTCAGGAGTAGCTGGAGGAATGGACTCTGGTAAGTCTAATCTTTAACTACCATATCCCCCACCCTACCTGCGTGCTATCACATATCCCCACCCTCACCCCCATCACTCCAACTCCTCACATATGTCCCACTATCACAAACCACCCATCCCAACACCAAGCCCTGCATGCAACAACAGAGCATGGACACCCATCACCAATGCATGTCCACTACACATACCCACACAGATCCCCAAACCAAATATCACACAAAGTCCTACACAAGAATGTAAGCACTGGGGTACAGGGTCACCCACCCATTGCACACCATGGCACACACAGATGCAATAATCGTGCCTTTACACCTTTGCAGGACCCCTACCCAAAGTCACAGGACAGGAGGTTCCAGACATGTCCACTCCCCCCACAGAAGAGGCCCACAGTGATGACAGCAGCTCTCTCCAACTGGATCTAGATGACCAGCCCGGCCCATCTGGGACCTCGGGACAGTCGGTTCCCCTGACACAGTCATAGGCCACCACAGAGCCTCCCCCCTCAGGAAACACCAGCACAGCACCTACCCAGAGGGCCTATACCTCTGTCTGCAGGACATGTCAAGCAGAAGTGTGTCCACCACTACAGGGAACTCCCAGGCAAACCCACCACCCCAAGAACAGCAGGGTCCTGGGGGCAGTCACAGTGGGCACATGGTTCAGGGGACAGAGGCCCAGGAAAACCGGGGAACTGGGAGGTCTGCTGTGCGACAGGGGGAGGACAGGCCCAGGGAACCCACTCTACACGACGCCCTCTTCAACATCATGGGAGCGTACCATAATTCCCAGGAGACGATGGCAATGGTACTGGCCAAATTTCAGGAGACCCAGCGGCTGCAGGAGGAACAGTATTTGGGGATCAGGGAGGAACTCAAATCCATTAATACCACCCTGGGCACCATTGTAGGGGTGCTGAAGGACCTTGTGAACACCAGGAGGGACACTGTGGCACAACAAGGGGCCCCTGACACTAGCCTGGACGATGAACTGCCCACCACCTCCACCGGGGCTAGTCGACAGGAGGCACCGCCACAGGACCATGACACCAGCACCCCACCCCCTGCAGATGGAGAACCACCCCGCAAGCGTTCCCTGAGATCCAAGACAAAGACAGAGAACAATGCCAAGACCCCCGCCAAGAAATGAGACCACCCTGATTGTCATCCTTATGTCCCACTGTGTCACCCTGTCCATCCTTAAACTGCCCTAGCTCCACTTCCTATGCCCCTTTGGACAATGCACCTGTGAGACAAATAGACTGGACTCTGCCATGGACATTCCTCCACCATCACCCCTGACCACTTTGATACCACCTCCACCATTTTGCACTTAATTAAACACCCTTGAATCACAAAACAATCTGGAGTCAGTCTGTGCTTTCACAAATGTGTATTTGCAATAACTGAGGAAAATACCAATGTCCATTCAATTTGTCAACATACCTATGTCACACATCTCTAGTCCATGAGATAACATACCAGAGGTCACTCAGTGGGACCCACATCTGTGAAATGGAAAGGCAAAATGACAAGTCAGGGCCCATACACTGGGTGGAAGTGACAGACAGTTGATAGGTCTTACAATTTTATCAGATGTAGGAGGTGGTGATGTCTTCTTACCTGTGTCTCACTTGGAGTATTGCTGGATCACGTTGTTTCTGTTGTCTGTCCTCCTCTTCTGCCTCCTCTTCTTCACTGTCCACAGGCTCCACAGCTGCAACAAGAACCCCTTCTGGACCATCCTCCTGTAGAAAAGGCACCTGTCGTCGCAAAGCTAAGTTGTGCAGCATACAGCAGGCCACGATGATCTGGCACACCTTCTGTGGTGAGTAGTAGAGGGAACCACCTATCATATGGAGGCACCGGAACCTGGCCTTCAGGAGGCCAAAGGTCCTCTCTATGACTCTCCTAGTTCGCCCATGTGCCTCTTTGTAGCGTTCCTCTGCCCTTGTCCTGGGATTTCTCACTGGGGTCAGTAGCCATGACAGGTTGGGGTACCCAGAGTCACCTGCAAACGTCGAGGGACAACTGTTGGACACACACTAACCCTTAGGGACAACCCAAGACCCAGACAACTATTCATACGCTATAGGGTATAGGGTCCTTGTCCTCACCTATTAGCCACAGTGCCTCTGGAGTTGCCCCATCACACAAGGGATGCTACTATTCCTCAGAATGTAAGCGTCATGCACTGAGCCAGGAAACTTGGCGTTCACATTGGAGATGTACTGGTCTGCCAAACACACCATCTGCACATTCATAGAATGGTAGCTCTTCCGGTTTCTGTACACCCGTTCACTCCTGTGTGGAGGTACCAAGGCCACATGTGTCCCATCAATGGCACCTATGATGTTGGGGATATGTCCCTGGGCATAGAAGTCACCTTTCACTGTAGGCAAATCCTCCACCAGACAGAACACGATGTAGCTACGCATGTATTTCAGCAGGGCAGACAACACTCTGGTCAACACGTTTGAGAACATTGGCTGAGACATCCCTGATGCTATGGCCACTGTAGTTTGAAAAGACCCACGTGCCAGAAAATGGAGTACTGACAGGACCTGCACTAGAGGGGGGACTCCTGTGGGATGGCGGATAGCTGACATCAGGTCTGGCTCCAACTGGACACACAGTTCATGGATTGTGGCACGATCAAGTCTGTAGGTGACTACTACATGTCTCTCTTCCATTGTCGACAGGTCCACCAGGTCTGTACATCAGAGGATGCTGCCATCTCATCACCTGCCGCAGCGGACATGCCCTATGGACGAGAACAGCAAGCAGAGAGTCAGCTAACACTGAGGTAGGAAAAATACAGTTTTATTGCACACATTTGTCAATCCACTATGTGCCTGTCTCTGTGTGTATGCAAGGCCTAGATATGTGTGACGCATTTAAAATTAATGCCATGTGGCCTCCTGAAATGGCGACTGCCTGACCTGTAATGTGGGACAAGGGGATATGAGGTAACTGCGCTGGTGTTGTACACCGTCGCGGTAGGAGGTTGAAGACCGCAGTGCAATCCTGCATTGGTTAACATTGGACCCTATGGGTCCCAGGCGCCAATGACAATGTACGCCGGCGGTGACAGTATGCACCGCCGCGGACGTGACCGCCATTTTCTGTCTGTTCAATCTCTTGATACCTGATCTTCGACAGGAGAGGACCTACACTGCTAGTGCTGCTGTGACCTCAGTCTGGAAGCAACGATGGCTCATGTGTCTGGTGAAAGGGCCCCTGCCTTCACATTGGAGGAGTTGGACAAACTAGTGGATGGGGTGCTCCCCAGTACACGCTACTCTACAGTCCTCCAGACAAACAGGTGAGTACACTGTGAGCATGCTGTATGGGCAATGCCTGTTTGGAGTGGTGTGGATGGAAGATACGGGGTGGGGGTAATGAGGCCTGCCTGATCGGACGGTGGGTGTATGTGCGTGTGGGGAAGGGTGGGAACGTGGGCCAATGACTGTGACGGTCAGGACGGTTACAGTTTTTCCTTTTGCCCTGTACTATTCCTCTAGGTCAGCGCCCACCAGAAGAAGGATATTTGGCGTGCCATCGCCAAGGACGTCCGGACCCTGGGGGTCCACCACAGACGGAGCACCCACTGTCGGAAAAGATGGGAGGACATTCGCCGTTGGAGCAAGAAGACGGCGGAGGCCCAGCTGGGGATGGCCTCCCAACGTGGGAGGGGTGCCTGTCGCACCATGACCCCCCTGATGTTCCAGATCCTGGCGGTGGCGTATCCGGAGTTTGATGGGCGCTTGAGGGCATCACAGCAGTCACAAGGGGGTGAGTACTGTCACATCCATCTGACTCTGCGCGCCTTGGACGTGTCTGGGTGGGGGAGCCGGGCAATGGGTTTCCCTAGACTAGGGCGAGCTTTGTAGGCAAGGACCCTTTGTGAGGCAGGCTAAGTGGCACCCCCAACCCCACCAGTGGTAAGTGCCTTCAACACCTAGTCAGGCTCCTGTGACTTCAAGGTGTGCAGCAATCTGGCATAGGCCATGTACCCCATATCCCTGTGATTAATTAGGGAACTCTAAGTGCATGGCGTAGTGCAGAGGGCTGCTGTGTCTGTAGTGTCCGCCAACGGTAGCGGTATTGCATGTTCCGGTAGCATGGTCTGATCGTTTTTTAATTACGTTAAAAATCAAGTTGTCTAAGGATCACAGTTTCCATCAGCCTCTAAATAGAAAGGTAAGGAAATGGCATAGTCTTAATGTAGAAGAATGAATTGATCTGTTATTTAGGAGTAAAAAAGATTTTATGAGGGACCTCCAGATGGACCCCACTCTATTCAATGACTGGCTCTCTAATAGCTTGGATGTTTTGCTGCCTTACAAGGTCCCTTCTGGGCAGAGGAATGGAGACAAGTCCCCATGGTTTTCTCCTCACCTAACAAGCAACCTATTATGGTGACGAAATTGAAAGGGCGGCGGTCTCTCCAAAAGAAATGTTTCTGGTTTTTAAAGAGTTGCTTCATGTTCCTAGCTGCCCGGAAGCAACAGTAGCTTCAGTGGAACATAGCAACAATTTTGCCTCATTCTTCTTAAAGAAGATCGAGGATATTTATAAGAACTTTCCAGGTAAAGCTGGGTTAAGTTCTGTTCAGCCCACTGAGGGTAAGGAAGGCGATATTACTCTACAGAGCTTTCCCTCTATTTTTGAAGAAAGTACCTCCTTGCTTCTCAGTAAACTGAAATCTGGCTCCCCTTTGGAGCCTCATATAATTAGGCAGGGAGGTTCAGCCATAATACCGGTGATAACAGAGCTGTTAAATAGCTCCTTACAAAGTGGCAGTGTACCGGCATCATAGAAGCATGCAGTAGTGAAGCCCTTGCTAAAGAAACCTAACCTAGATGGTGCCGAACTTAAGAACTATAGGCCAATCTCTCTTCTTCCAATCATGGCAAAATTAATTGACAAGTATGTCAATACACAAATATCTGGTTTTCTGGAAGAACATAATATTCTGCATTCCACGCAAATGGGCTTCAGACCTGCCCATAGCACCGAATCAGCTATGATAGCGGTCACGGAAGAAGCCAGAAAATGGATGGATCTAGGACTGGCGACAGACGTAATTATGTTGGACCTAAGTGCCGCATTTGATGCAGTCAACCATGGACTATTAATTCAAAGAATGGAAAAATGTGGGATTAAGGGCCAAGCGCTTAATTGGCTGAGCTCCTTTCTTCAAAACAGAACGTTCCAGGTGTTAGAACGCTTTTTCTTCTCAGATCAGTTTAGATTTCAATGTGGAGTACCACAGGGCTCATCATTGAGCCCAACTCTTTTTAATATCTATATGGCTCCCCTGGCAGAAGTTGTGGAACCTTTTGGTGTATCACTTGTATCATATGCAGACGACATGCTGTTAGTAGTCTCTTTTTCTTCTGGTAATGAGGTGGAGAATTCAGTGTTACCGGCGTGCTTGCAAGCTGTGGCGTCTTGATTGACAGAGAGTAGGCTTCAGCTTAATGAAGAAAAGACTGAAATACTGTTTTTAGGAAGGTTGTCTAATCCGGCGAAAAATACTTTGCCAGCAATACATTTAGAATATCTACTGCCACCGAAAGACCACATTAAAGCATTAGGAGTCTGGTTGGATTCCAGACTACGTCAGACTATCAGGCCAGGAGACTTTCAGCTACCTGTTTTGGAATACTGAAGTTTCTTCGCAAGGTAATTGGTTTGCTTCCTCCCCTGGCCAAAAGACTTACAGTACAGGCCCTCATTTTATCGAGGCTGGACTATGGGAACAGTCTCCTCCTGGGATCCCCAGAGTATGTGGTTAATAAACTGCAAATAGTCCAAAATGCGGCTGCTGGGTTACTGTTTAACATGCCTAGGTTCTCTTCGGCTAAGAAAGCTTTGTTCGCTCTGCATTGGCTTCCAGTGAGGAAAAGAATCAAGTTTAAGGCTCTGTGTATTTTTCATAGAGCTTTATATGATAGAGGACCTCATCTATTGAAAACACTAGCTTCATTTTATGAACCTACAAGAGCTTTAAGATCCTCTTCTAATGCCTTGGTTGCGCTCCCTAAAGTAAAAAGAATAACTTGGGGAGGCAGATCTCTGAAGTATCAGGGAGCAAGTCTTTGGAATTCTCTGCCGCTTAATATCCATTTGATGAGACAAGAGACAGAATTTCGGAAAGCCATCAAAACATGGCTATTTTAATTCCAAGGTAACATTCTTTTTTGAAGTGGTATTTTCCCTCCAGCTTGTTTAATATTTAATCTGATTAGCGCTACGAAGCCTCCTGGTAGATAGGCGCTATATAAAACATAGTAACATAACATAACTGAATATGTCTTTCTTCTTTCTCCCCCCCCCTTTTTGTGGTCTCCTTGTTCTTGTGTGTATTAGCATCATCAGGTGGAGGAGCTGTGCCACCGGAGCAGGAGGGAGCTGCATCCCACATGGCCCTGGAGGCCGAGACAACAGAGTCAGAAGTCACCAGTGAGACGGAGGGCGAGGGGAGCTCCATGGCGGGGACAGGAACAGAGACCAGAGACACCGACTCCTCCTCTGATGGGAGCTCCCTTGCAGTGGTGGGCCCCTCTGTGCCCCCGCATCAACAGGTACAGCTGCCACCCCCACTACCAGCACCGCCCTCCCAGCAGCCCCTCAGCGTGTGTCCCGTGGCCGCTCACCCAGGAGGATGGGCATCTCCTTCGCCCCAGGCACCTCAGGCCCTGCCCCAGTCAGCCCTGCTGCCCTCAGTGAGAAGGCTATTGACCTCCTGAGATCCCTCTCTGTTAGGTAGTCAACCATTCTGAATGCAATCCAGGGTGTAGAGAGGCAGTTGCAACAGACCAATGCATACCTGAAGGGCATTCATTCTGGCCAGGCAGCCCAACAGAGAGCATTTCAGGCTCTGGCCTCTGCACTGATGACAGCCATTGTCCCTGTGTCCAGCCTCCCCCCCTCCAACTTCCTCCACCCAGACCCAATCACCAGTACCTCAGCCTATCCCAAGCACACTATCAGACCAGCATGCACACACCTCAACACACAAGGGTGGCTCTGGCAAACATAAGCACCACACATCCCACAGGCACTCACACAAGCATCATACCCATGCAGACATGCCAACATCCACTGCCTCCACTGTGTCCCCCTCCTCCACGTCTCCCTCTCTGTCACGTCTCCACTTACACCTGCATGCACTACATCTTCAGCCACTACCCCCATCACCAGCACACCCATCACCACACACGGCTCATGTGCAGTCACCACCCCACTATCATTCACACATCCCATGTGTCCTCTCCCAGTGTCTGTGAGTCTTCCTCCCAAACTACACAAACGCAGCCACACACCCACCCAACAGCCATCCACCTCACAACAGCCTCCAGCCCATGCACCTTTACCCAAAGTCAGCATACGAACACCTCCTACAACCACTACCTCTTCCTCCTCTCCCAAACCCCCTCCATCTACCCATCCCAGTGTGTCAAAAAAGATTTTCCTCTCAAATGTTTACCTCTTCCCTACACCCCCTACCCCGTCTGTCCCCTAGGGCCCGTTTTTCCAGGTCCCAACCCAGCAACTCAACCACCACATCACCGGGCACAGTGGTGCAAGAAATATCCGGATTCTGGAGTGCCCCAAGTAACAGGGCTGCCAGTGTCCCAAGGAGCGAGTCCAAGGACATTCCCCCACCTCCAAAACAGATGTTGCCCTCATCCTGGAGTGAGAAGGCCAAAACACCTGCCACCAAGGGATCAGCCAAGACAACAGTTGGGAGTGGCAAGACAGCTGCGCCACCATCCAAGGTGGGCAAGTCAACGTCGCTGCCAACCTGCACGGCGGACAAGACCGCCACCGCCACATGCACCGCCACGGGCACCGCTGCCAGCACCCAAGATACTGAGCCCTTCACCAGGACCGCAGACACAGTATCCTTCAGCAGCACCGAGGTCAGTGAGCCCACCACCAGCACCGCCGCTCATGACACCAGCACCGATGTCAGTGAGCCCGCCACCAGCACTGCTGCTCATGACATCGCCGCCTGCACTGAGGTCAGTGAGCCCGCCACCAGCACCGCTTCCCAATGACCGGCGCAAGCACCACCACTACTGAGAGCACCGCCAGCAGCCACGCCACATCCTGAGCCAGTGGCACCACCGCAGACATGGCTGCCATCACCAGTGGCCATTCATACGAGGCTGGTGGTCAGTTCCAGGTGCCTGGGCAGCTTCCATGTTGCCCCACCATCAGTGGACTGTCACATCCACTACCTCAGTCCTTAGCAGGATGAAGCAATCTGGGCACAAAGCCCCCTCCAGAACCAGTGGAGAAAGGCATCCACTACCTCTGTCCTTAGCAGGATGAAGCACTCTGGGCACAAAGCCCCCTCCAGAACCAGTGGAGAAAGGCATCCACTACCTCAGTCCCTGGCAGGATGAAGCACTCTGGGCACAAAGCCCCCTCCAGAACCAGTCAAGACTGTTATCCACTTGAGAGACTGTGGTGTTGCACTCCCCAGGATAAAGCAGTGGGCAAACCACCCACTGGAGAGACTTGAGAGACTGTGGCTTTGCACTCCCCAGGATAAAGCAGCGGGCAACCCACCCACTGTAGAGACTTGAGAGACTGGGGCTTTGCACTCCCCAGGATAAAGCAGTGGGCAACCCACCCACTGGGGAGACTTGAGAGACTGTGGCTTTGCACTCACCAGGATACATCAATGGGCATGGAACCCCCTCGTGGAGCTGGCGTCGTGCACTCATCCGGCTGAGGTGCCCCCCCTTCTCTTTCCCCCGAGGTGCCTGGTTTTTTCCATCTGATGCCCCTGCAGTGTTCTCTCAGTTTCGATCTGGTATCTTGTGTAGGCCTTGCCCATGCATTTTGTGCCCAGTGGTCCACGGACTATATTGGTGCAGTACCTGGACTTGAATTCTTGGTGTCAATATTTGTTTATAGTGTATATAAAATTTTTACTAATGGATTTTACATGATTACAATTGTTCAACTCATTTCCTTTTGTCATTGCGTTCTTCCAGAGGGGTTGGGGGGTGTAAATGTAATGTTTCAGCATGTATTGGTGTGGGTGAGGGTGGGGGTGTTGCATGTGTGTGTCACTCTCTTTTCCCTCCCCCCTCCCCTTTGTTGTAGGTGCAGTACTCACCGTGGTCGTCGCCGCCATAAGTCGTGCTCCTGGTAGAGGAGCAGGAAGACCATTGCAGGGAGTATTTGGAGTTCAGGCTCCACTGCGTCCTGGTTCCTCGTGGGTTGTGTAGAGGTGAGTGTTTCCCCTTCCAAGTCCTGTTTCCGCTGTGTTTTTGTTCGCATTGAATCCACCCCGGAAAAGGTGGCGGATTGGCCTGTCATAATATTGTGGGCGGTACATTGTCTTCCGCCTGACTGTGGCGGTGACCGTCATGCTGTTTGAACCGCTGTGGCGGTCGGAGTGTTAAAGTGGCTGTCTATGTTGGCGGTTTCCATCGTGGTCGTAATCCCATTTTTTTCCACCAGCGGTATTACCGGTATTACCGCCGCTTTAACACGGACCGCCAGGGTTGTAATGAAGGCCTATATCTCATTTTGATATAGTATATACAGAGTCAGCTTCCTAAACTCAGGCTAAGAAGCAACCTTCTGAGGGCTTGAGGCTCATTCTACTACAGCCAAGGCTGCAATCACTGCGTTAGCTCGCCTAATCTCCGTCCTGGACACCTGTCATGCTGCTACATGGGCTTCGTTGCATGCTACAAAGATCTACTGCCTTAGCAGTTTGGTCTGTTGTGATGTGCAATTTGCACAATGAGCCCCCAGGACTTTTTGGTCTGAACCAGTTTGCAGATCCATTGCTTGGGAGGTAATGCTTTGGTATCTATCCTATGGTGAAGAATCTGCAGCTAAAAGTCTCTGTCAGGTGAACAAGTTACTTACCTTTGGTAATGTATTATCTGGAAGAAACTGTATCTAACCCCACATTCTTTACCGACCCTTCCAACTTCCCTGCTTCTGGGAACCAGGTTTTCTACTTAGAAAGGTCCCTTTAGGTCCTTTCTATTTGCACACAGTCAATCAACCTTCTGACGTAACTCCGTGCTTCTGGCACAGAAATATTGCAAAAAATAACTGATGTCAGCATGCTGCGGTAGTGCCTATAGAGGCACTGCAAACATCACTTCATGGCGCAGACACAGTGCTGTTGGATGCCACATACTGGCACACTTATACTGCTCAAGATTTTTGCGATCTAGTCTCATACCTGGGGCATATTCTAATGTAAGGAATCTGCATCTAGATAGTCTCTACTAGATAAGGCGTTACCAAAGGTAAGTCATTTGCTCCTTATTCCTGCTACTTCCTGCTACTCAAGAAGGATGGAGGTCTTAGCCTATTCTAGATCCATGCCCTTTCAACCCCATCCTCCAGAAGGAGAAATTTAAAATGGTTACCCTGGCCCAGGTGTCATCTCTCCTCCAAACTGGAGACTGGGTGGTAGCATTGGACCTGCACGATGGCTTTTTCTATGTTACTGTCCTGTCGGTCCATCTTTGCTACCTATGGTTCGTGATGGGAGAGGAGCTTTTTCAGTTTGCTCTGCTCCCCTTGGTCTCATCAGCGCCACACGGGTGTCCACAAAAGTGAGGGCCGTGGTAGCAGTACACCTTTGGAGGTCAAGGTGCCAGTCTTCCCTTAACCTCAACCGATTGGCTGTTGAAGGTGGACTCAACTTAGGAGGTCGTCAACCACCTCCAGACTAGGGCAAACCTTTTATTTATTTATTTATTTAATGCGTTTTTATATAGCGCGGACTTTACCCGAAGGTGTCAGAGCGCTTCACAATAGGCAAAGTAAAGATACAAGAGGAGAGGAATTACAAGTGAGCCTGTTACAAACACAAACGTTACATTACATGAGGCAATACGAAAGGAGAAAGTGACGTGTGCAGGTTACAAGAGCAAATAAAGTACGAGTAGAGGAAAAAAAAAAAAGAAAAAAATAGCAATAAATGGTAGACACTCAAAACACTAAAACAATAGTTACGTTACATGAGGCAGTGGTGGCCGTTGTGCATGTATCAAAAGCAAACAAGATAAAAGAGGTAGCAAATGATACGTTGTAAAAGGAAAGGTGCCGTGTGCCTGATACAAAAGAGTACAAAATACATGTAGAGGTATAAAACTGCACTAAATGGCAGACACTCAAAACACAAAAACACCCTGGGACGGCACTTCTATAGGCATGGAGAACAGAATTTCCTATAATGGAAGGACTTCCTTCAGAAAATAGAGGGCTTGAATTAAATTTGGAAGTGTCTTTGAAGGAGGAGAGCTTTGAGGTCAGTTTTGAAGGCCTGGGAAGAGGTGGTGGTCCGAAGCTGAGGCGGAAGTGAGTTCCAGATTCTCACCGCGTTGCCTGAAAAGGATTGGGCCATCGATCTTTCCTTCTTGAAAATGGGAGGTTCAAGCAATAACTTTTCTGCATTACGTGATGGTCTGGAACCCCCAGAGAGTTTCAGTTTATTCACCAGGTAGCGAGGGGAGGAGGAGTGCAAGGCTTTGTGGGTGATACATGCAGTTTTGTAGATAGATCTTGCCTCTATGGGAAGCCAACGGAGGGTGGATAAAATGGGTGTAATGTGGTCGCTTCTTTTGGCCCCATATATGAAACGAGCTGCTGAATGGAGAATAGACTTCAGGGGGGAAAGGTGGGATTTGGGAAGGCCAGTAAGAAGAGAGTTGCAGTAGTCCAATCTGGAGAGAACCAGCGATTGGACCAGGGTTTTAAGGTTGTGCTCCGGGAAGAAGCGACAAATTCCCCAAAGAAGGCGCAGTTGGTGTCGAGCAGACTTTGCAATGGAGTCGATGTGGGAGAGTAGATTGAGTTTTTTGTCGAGTATGACACCAAGGGATTTTGCGCTCTCGACAATGATGGGCTTATTGTTCATTAGATTGATCTGATCCATCCATGATTGCACTGGGGGATGAGAAAGTGAGGAGGAGGAATTCTGTTTTGGAGGGATTCAGGATCAGTTGATGAGTTAACATCCAGTTTTGAATGGAGTCGAGAGTAGAGCTAAGGAAGGAGAGATCGTGATTGGAGGCCACCTTAAGGTAAATCTGAGTGTCATCTGCATATAGATGATAGTGGATCCCGGATTTACTCAGGAGATTTCCCAACGGTTCTAAATAGAGATTGAACAGTGTGGGTGCAAGTATGGAGCCTTGAGGAACACCTTGACTGACCGCTAAAGGAGCTGAGAGACTGTTCGCTATTTTGATCATTTGGGATCTATCAGAGAGGAAGATTCATTTTTGGGGCTCATTATTAACATGCCAAAGCCACACAACTCCTTATCATACACTCCTATTCATCGGGGTCACTCTGGACATGGTTTGGGTTCATTCTTTTACCCAAGGAAAGAGTAAAGGTCATTCAGGCTTTGATCCTGATCTTTCACCTTTAATCCTAATTTTCATTGAAGTCAACTGTAAGGCTCCTGGTACTGATGATTTGCTGTATCCTGTTAGTTAAGCACACCAGGTGGCGTATGCGGGCTCTGCAGGGCACTTAAAGTCTCAGTGGGCCCAATATCAAGGGGTCCTCTCTGCTCACGTTCAGATTTCAAAGGAGACTGCAAAAGATCTGAAGTGGTGAAAATGGACCACTCTTCTCTCCCCACTCCAAGTTGACAATGGTGACATATGGGAGAGTTGGAGATCAGAGGCCTCTGGTCTCCTGTGGAGTCTCGGCTCCAAATCAGTCTTCTTGCGCTTTGTCATCCACTTAACATTGAAAGACTTCCATCCATCAATGGGAGGCTGATACAGGTGCTCACAAAAAACACCACAGCCATGTAGTACTACAACAAACAGAGCATGGTGGGGACAGAGACCCTGTGCCGGGAAACAGCAGAACCACCAAGGAATTTTCTTGGTGGTGAACCATCTGGCAGCATAATTGAATGCCAGGGCCGACAAGCTTAGCTGTTGGTGCCTTGTGGCTCATGAGTAGTAACTACACCTGGAGGTGGCACTAATTATTTTCCATGAATGGCTCAATCTGTTCGCTACTGCCAGGAAAATGCTGTGTCTGCACCTATTGCCACTGATATTTCCAAGAAATGTCTTGCTCAGAGTCTCATTCCACCTTTACTGAAACGCTGGTTTCATGTATCTTTTCCTGCCGATACCATTCCTGCCCAGGTCATCCCAATGTTCCCAGACTGGGTTTAAGCTTCTGTCCTCTGATCAGGCTGCTTCTCCAGGAGGACCTGATGTTGCAGTAACAGGGTAGGATTCTACACCTGCACCTTTGCAATCTCCACCTTCATGGTTGAAGATTGAAATGCAATAGCTGAACACCTTCAGCCTTCCTCCAGAGGTGGTCGATATCATCTTGGCAGCCTGGCATCCCTTGACAGAAACTGTACACGACAGTCATTAGAACAAATTTGTGGCTTGGTGGTGTTATCAACAGAAAGACTCACTCCATGCGAAGCAGTCTGATTTATTGTTTTGTCCTTACCCTGGCAAGGCCTTGTTCTGGGCAGAGTGAAAGGGTACCTTTTGGCCTTTGAGCTATTTATGGATCACCCCCTTTTAAGTCAACAGGTTTGTGAGGGGGCGTGGCTAACCACTGAAGATGGCAGATGAACTATTGCTCCTGCAGAGTGTCCAGAAACTTCTAACTATCAGTCACCATCCATGACCAATGAGGGGTAATGTTGCCACCCCTGTAAATGGCAATTTTCTATACACCCACAGAGGCATTTTTGTCTGACTTGGACTGCTGTGGAGACCACCAGGTGGATGTTGGTCAGGCGGGTGGGTCTTATGGATGTTTGTCTTGCACCTGGTAGTGGAGGCCTGACTGGCTCTCCCCCCCCTCTCCTTACTTAATTCCATGAACTTGAGGAGGCAAACAATGCTGTCACAACAAGCTGGACAGCCCTCATCCACCTTCCCCAGTCCCCGTCATAGAGCTAGAGCTGGTCCCTGTCTGCTTCTATGTGCTTGGGTGGGGATGGGGAGCCGGAAGACGATGTGGCCTGTAGCTGATGCCGCTGGGGGCTGAGCCTAGATCGGAGGAAGTGCTTGCTGGAGGTGTGAGCCCAACGTAGCTGACCTGCAGGGACTCGCCCCATTTGAAGTGCGGCCTGGGGCGAGCGAGCCGGGTGTGCCAATAAGGCTGAAGGCAACCATTTGGGCTCTTCAAGCACTTCCCTGGCTTCTCCTGTGACTGTGCGGGCCACCTGGCCTGTCTGAGGAAGTGACATTGGTGACAAAGGTGAGCCTGGGCAGGCAACCCTTTCTCCACCACCCACCTCATAGGGTAGGGGGGGGATTGTGGCTGCCTGCCGACAGACTGCGGTGCCCTGTGTGAGAGGTCTTGGACCTGCAGCTGCCACTATATTGTTGCCGCTACACATGGGAGCCCCCACCTGCAGTAACTTGGTAGATGAGGTTGCTCATGACCTTTTTCGGCCACTTTGACGTGCACTAATCTGTGGGCCACACCTGTTTGCTTTTACCGATCAATACAAGACTTTGGTCTACACTGCCTGGTGAGGCGGGCTCCTACTCTACCACTCATGCAGAATATTCTATCAATCTACCACTCATGCAGAATATTCTGTCAATCTCATGAGAGGTCTTAGCAGGGGGACCTGGCTCAATATAGTGATGTACGAAGCTGGCTCTCTAAATAGTGCACTAAAATGCAGTACACTGTGCAGAGGGTCCAGTGGATCCCCAGAGTTTTGCAGAGGCAGAAATAGATAAGTCTAGTGCTCTTTTTGTGGTAGTGTGGGCAAGCAGTTAGACTTACAAAGGAGTTGTGTTAAGCATTTGTTATACTCACAGAGGCAATAAATGAGAGACACACTCAAAGAATAAATCAGAGACCAATTTATAAAAATAACAGTTGCTTTTATATATGCTTTGAACCAAAGAACTTTGTTATAAGGTAAACAGTTTTTAATTTAAAAATACTTTGCTGTTTCAAAAACAGACAGTGCAATTTTCAGAGTCTTTAATGTTAACCTATAGGGAAAAACAATGATACAGTTTCACAAGTAAGTACACAACTTTGGGTCCCAGTCTTCAAGGCTTTAGGCTAGCACCGGTCAAGAGTAAGAGTGGGACCAAGGGTGCACCCACAGCAGCGCGGGGGTGGCTGATGCAGAGGTCAAAGTCAGAGTCGGTGCCCAATGTTAGTCAATTGACACTGAGGGGGATGTTGATGCACTGCTCACAGGTCAGTACCAGCGATGGCAGTGGTTGGTGACTGGGGAGGTTGAGGCGAGCACTGGTAGGGGGGTGCACAAGGCACCACCAAACTTACACCCCCAGTGGCACAGGGGCAGCCAGGTGCAGAGTGCCAACACAGCATTGGGTGCCCAATGCTATCCAATGGAAACAGGGGGTATCTGCTTCAGCCCTGCTCACAGGTGAGTAACGCAGGGGCAGAAATCGATATCCCAGAGCTGAGGTAAGTACATGGGGGGCCACAAGGCAGCACCAAAGTTAGACCCTCAGCATCATGGGGTGGCCGCGTGCAGAGTGCCAACACATCTTTTGGTGCCCAATGTTATTCAATGGCAAAGATCACTTTCAGAAACAGGCTGCAGGCTCTGGCCGGGAGAGGTCAACCCACAGCTGCCCAGGTAAGTTGATGTCAGGGGTAATAGGGACACCGACTGTTCAGCTGCCCAAGGTCCATGGGCTCCAGGTGCAGAGGTGTCTTTAGCCATTGAAATCAGCTTACTGCAGTCAGGGGGAGTCCTCAGATTTAGGCTGCAGGCACCACTGGGGAATCCGGCAGGGGTCAGCTCACGTGGACTCTTGGTCAGAAGCACCGGGGAACCTTTACTGGACAGGTGAGCCACTTGGACTCAGGCTAGGGGCTTCAGATGCAGTAGTCACTTCTGGTGTCTGGTTTTGCGGTTCCTCTGGCAGGCTTCCTCTTCTTTTAAGATGGTTTCTTCTGGACAGGCCTGCTGTTCACAGGAATTCTAGATCTTTGTCGCAGAAGGGCAGTCCTCCCAAGGGTTTGGAGATCGCTAGGCTGCAGGACAGTCGTCTTGGTGCAGGTTTCTTTGAAGGCTGCAGACAGGCCATTAGGGCTGAGGCCAAGTCAGATGGTGTCTTAAGTCTTCTCTGCTGGCGACTGGTCCGGTTCTTCTTATGTTGCAGGAATCTGATTCTAGGGTTCAGGGGTGCCCTCTAAGTACTGAATTCAGGGTCATTACAGGGAGTGCCAGGGAGTAGCCAAAGGACTACTCTCCTTTAGGGTGACTACACCCTTTCTATGACCACTTCCTTTGGAAAGTGGCATAGCCTTAACTTAATTGGCCTAATTCCTTCCATACAAGATGGAGGAATTTAAAAAGTAGTGTCCACTTAAAGTCGCCCACCCTAGGGGTGGGATTGACATGAAGTGGACACTCCTCATAATTTACTTAATTTTCTCACCAGTTCTGCCACCAAAAGTGGAGTTGGGAACTGGGGGTCAACCTCCTCCACCATTTGGAGAAGCCTAGGTCGCTACCTCCACCATTTGGAGAGGCCAGGGTTACATTTCAAAGGCGTCAAGGCCTTTGAAGCATCTGCCCTGGAATGTCCATCCTTCCTGGGTGATCACACCTTTGCCTAGAGCAGGTTTTTGTTCTCAGCCCTTGAGAGAATTGGCCCTCATCTCAGGGGACCAGACCTCTGTCTAAGGTGGATGTACTGATTTTAATCAGTCAGTGCCCATGCTAAAAGTTGGTAGGTTTTTTAGAGGGCACCTCTGAGGTGCCCTCTGAGTGCATGCATTATTAAATCCATCACTGGATTCAGTGAGGGTTTATTTATATGAGATGTTTGATACCAAACATCTCTACAGTCCGTGAAGCCATCATGAAGCTGGGGAACTCGTAATGATCAGTGTCCAGCACATGTACTTAAAATGGCTTCACTGTTCACTTATTATGTCTGAGAATCGACAAAGATGTAGCAGGGGCATATCTGTGCAGGTATGCCCTCACATGTAATATTCTGCACCCTGCCTTTAGGGCTAGATAGCCTGTCAGAGGGGTGACATATATATTGCATGCAGTGTAAGAGGGACAAGGCACACGGTCTGTGTGCCATGTCGTGTTTTCATTTTAGGTCTGCAACAAGACAGGTAGCCTACGAAAGCAGCAGTGTTTGCACTTAGTGATGGGGTCCCTGAGGGTGGCACAATTTGTGCTGCAGCCCTCAGGGACCTTCCTTTAGTACCCCATGCCCTAGTTACCAGGAGTAGTAGTAGCTAAAGGTCAGCTAATTGGCAAAAAAACTGTGCAGTTTTAGGGAAAGATCTGGTATGGGGGACCTGTTTAGCCAGGACCTAGGGCCTTTCAGTTATAATTGCACCGGAAACCAGGCAAAATGTTGGGGGTGACGATGCCAAAAGAGGCGCTTTCCTACAAGTGAGCAGACCTGCTCAAATATATATCCTAAAAGGGTGCTGATTGACTCTATTACTGATGTCACCAAATGGGTGCAGTAGAATGTATGGGCTTCACTAAGGGGACTGATATATAAAATGAAGTGTACTAAAACTACCAGGCCGGCGCCACTGCCAGGCCAGGGAGCATCTCAGAACACTCACTCTGATGGATCTTCAACTCAGGAGGCAGAAGACTGTGGAGTCAGTGGTCATCAGAACCACCAACAACCATTGGCAAATGCCGGAAGAAGTTGCATGGAGGTTTCAGGATTTGGAGGACCAGCAAGGTCCTAGAGGCTCGACCATTGGAGGTGAGTCAGGGCTGGCCCTTAGCAAGCATGAGATCCAGGAGTAATTGTTGGACCCCCACTCCCCTAAACCTCCCCCCCCCCGCAGCAGGCACAGGGAGCCCTCAGCAGCACAGCAAAGGAGTCCAACACTGCAGGAGTTGCAGAATGGATGCTGTTCTTGGAGTTGCATACTGCTGGGGGATGGTGCTTCTTGGAGCTCGAAGATCTCCTGGAGAAAGTCAACAAGCCTTGGTAATAGCAACAGATGAGTGCCCAGGGATTCTGTCCCAGTGGCTACAGCAAAGACCAATGGGACCACTCCCGACCACCATTTGTGATGCTGGTTCTGGAGGAGAGCAGATCCACACAGCCGGTCGTCGTTGCAGTTGGTGCCTGCAGATGCAGGGGAGTGAGCCCTTCACTCCTAGGGAGATTTCTTCTTACTTTTTGGTGCAGACTGGAGTCTCATCGACCTCAGAGGATTCACAGCAGGAAAAATGTTAGTTGCTGGAAGGAGCCGGAAAAAACAATGTTGCAAAGCGGAGTAATCACTGAAGTTGCAGATTGTTGGTTCCTGAAGAGTCCAGTTGCAGTTTCAGTGGCCAGAAGTTGAAGTAAATGATGCAGAGGAGTCCTGCTGGAATCTTGTACATCGAATCTGAGGACCGACCCAAGAGGGAGACCCTAAATAGTCCAGGAAGGGGGATTGGTCACCTAGCTGGGTGACCACGTATCAGCAGAGGAACATCAGGGGTGACATCACCTACCTGACCTGACCTGGCCACTCATATGGTCACACGGGCGTCTGCCCATGGCAGAATCAAGTGGCCACCTAGAAGAGCTCTGGGTACCAGCCCTGGGGTGGTGATGGACAAAGGAGTGGTCACTCCCCTTTTCTTTGTCCAGTTTCGTGCTAGAGCAGGGACTGGGGATCCCTGGACTGGTGCAAACCGTTTTGTGCACGGAGGGCACCAAATATGCCGTTCAAAGCTTACCAGTGGCTTGGAGTGGCTACCCCTCCCAAGCCATGTAACACCAATTTCCAAGGGAGAGGGTGTTTACCTCCCTTTCCCACCGGAAATCCTTTGTTCTGCCTTCCTCTGCCTGAGCTGGTCAAGAGCAGCAGGGCAGCAACCTGTCTGAGGGATGGCAGCAGTACGGGCTGTCCAGTTAATCCCAGAACGCTGGTAGGAGCAGTGCTGAAGGTCCTCTAAGGAGCCCCCAGAGTGCATGGAATCATACATCCAATACTGGCAACAATATTGGGTTATGATTCTGACATGTTTGATAGCGAAAATGCCCAGGTTTGGAGTTTCCATTATGTTGCTGGACATAGGTAGAGACCTGTGCACAGCACACAGGTAAGATGGCTTCCCCTCACTTACGAAGTCCAGTGTAATGGATCTGGAGTTTGTGGGGGGACCTCTGTTAGTGCAGGGGTGCCCTGACACACAGGTACCTGCACCCTGCCCCCTGGGCTAGGAGGGCCTTACATAGGGGTGACTTACAGTGACCAGGTGCAATGACCTGCGGTGAAAAGGGTGTGTGCACCTTCTCACTCAGGCTGCAATGGCAGGTTTGCAGACACATTTTGCATGGGCTCCAACGGGTGGCTCAATACATGCTGCAGCCCATTGGGAACCCCTAGTGCCCCAATGCCCTTGGTACCTAAGTACCATATACTAAGAACTTATATGGGGGTGCCAGTATGCTAATTGTGGAGTGTGCAAAGTCCTAAGCAACCACATTTGGCTGGAGAGAGCACAATCACTGGGGTCCTAGTTAGCAGGATCCCAGTGAAAACAGTCAAAGCATTCTGATGGCAGGCTACCATTGGTGGTAACCATGCCAAAAAGGGGTACGTTCCTACACCACCCCCTCCCCCAAATGAAAGACAATAAGACTAACCTTGCCCAGTTGAATCTTCGTTGTCTAAGTGGAAATATCTGGAGAGTCTATCTGCATTGGAATGGTTACTTCCAGGTCTATGTTCCACTCACTGTATAGTCCATTCTCTGTAGGGATATGGACCACCTCAACAATTCGGGATTCTCACTTTTCATTTGCTTTAGCCATAAGAGGGGCTTGTGGTCTGTTTGAACAAGGAAGTGAGTGCCAAACAAGTATGGCCTCAGATTCTTCAAAGCCCAGACCACAGCAAAGGCCTCCCTCTATGGCTGACCAATGCCTTTTCCTGGGGGTCAACCTTCTGCTTATGAAAGCTACAGGTTAGTCCTGGCCCTCATCATTCAGTTGAGACAGTACTACCTCTATCCCTACCTCAGAAGTATCTGTCTGCACAATAAATTGCCTGGAGTAATCAGGGCTTCTTAGTATAGGAGCAGAGCCCATGGCCTGTTTGAGGTAATCAAAATATTTTTGGCAGCTAGCTGTCCACACAACTTTCTTGGGAATCCTTTTGAATGTGAGGTCATTTAGGGGGGCTACAATAGAGCCATAGTTCCTAATGAACCTCCTGTAGTACCCTGCTGAGCTTAGGAATGCTCTGACTTCGGTCTGAGTGGTAGGGGCAACTCAATCCAGAATTGTCTGGATTTTGCCCTATAGTGGTTGAATCTGGCCTCCACCTACCAGGTGGCCCAGATAAACTGCCTTTCCCTGCCCTATCTGGCATTTTCATGCCTTGATAGTGAGGCCTGCTTTTTACTGTCACCTGCCCTATAGCCTTTATGTTTACACATGTAGCGCCAAGGTTTCTTAAAGAAAGAGGATTTAGTCCCACCCCCAGAAGAGTTTTGTGGACCTGAGGAAAGCTTTTGGTTTATCTTTGGTTCCACCTTTGTCCTGATGCTTACCTGCTTCCTTCATTTTATGGTCACCCCCTGTGTGAGATTTTCTACTCACCCTGGTGCACTCCCACTTGTCTGCCTTCTTTCCCAATTCTTGGGGAGAGGTCATATCAGAGTCCACCAGGTATTGATGCAGCTGATCGTAAATGCAGTTATTTAGAATGTGCTCTCGATGAATCAGATTATACAAGCCCTGGTAATTACTTACTTTGGTCCCATGTAACCAGCCCTCCGGAGCTTTAACTGAGCAGTCCGCAAAACCTATCCAATCCTGGGAGGACTCCTTTTTGGTCTCCTTGAACGTAATCCTCTATTCAGTGGTTAGCCCAAATCCATCTAAGACTGCATTTTTGAGTGCTGTATAATCATCTGCATCTTCCTCTCTGACAGTGAAGAGTTTGTATCTGCCTTTGTCAGAGAAGAAAAGCCACAAGTTTGCTGCCTACTGTCTTTGGGGGACCCCTTGTACTTTACAGGCCCTCTCCAAAACAGTGAACCATTTATGAATGCCATCTCCCACCTTGTAAGGTGGACCTATCTTACTCAAGTTCCTAGGATCATAAGAGTCCCCCCTGGCGTCCCTAAATTAAGATTGCTGCCACCATGGGGAGCTAGCCCCAAATCTTGTTTCTCCCTTTCCACTGCTAAGGCCTCTCTATCTAGGTCTAGCTGCTGCTGTTGCTGCAGCCTCAGCTTGGCCTCCTCCAATCTCAGTTTCCTAAGTTCCCTATCTAAGGACTCTTCTACTGAGTGGGAGCAATGGATCCGCTCAGATACCAAGGAGACATGTGTTGACAGAGGATGATCTATCCCTCCTTCTGGGGACTCTCTGAACCAACCCTCTAGGAGTAAAAGTGGGCCTACTGAAATTAACTCCCTTTTCACTACCTACTGTTTTCCTAACAGGGCTGTGGTGTTCCCCAGATTCCTCCTTACCCTCCATAGTGTAGCCTAAATCTACCCTGTCTAAGATTGGAGGGTCAGCCTCTGCTTCCTCCTCCTCCTGGCTACCTGAGTTTTCCTGGTCAGCCTAGAGTAGTAACCTCAGAAATAGACTCTTGTTGGAATTTCTCCCTGTCTTCAGCTTCCTGGAAGCGCACATCTCGCTCAACTCTTCGAAAGTGCAACTCTCATAAGGAGAGTCTGAGATCTGAGCTTTGTGATCCACTGAAGATATCTTGCTAGAGTGGTCTGGGTGCCCCTGATTACTCTATCAACTAGGCTCCTTAGAGAAGTTTGGAGAATGGGCTACACTAGACCCCCAACTAACCCAAACTAGGAGACTAGAAATCCTGATCACGAAGTGTGGTGTGGACCTAACCACTAGTAGTGGACTTTCCTGTGGAAAGTGACTAGTGACAAAGTGGTAAGGCAATTGCAAGTGTCTTATCTCATTGCTGCATCGCCAATGTAGGACGTTGGCCTGGTGTGTGGTGAGCGACTATGGTTTTATCACCTTATACCAGGGATCCCCTATTAGTGAAGTGTAGGCAGTGTCTAGGACGCCAGGACTCTCTGGAAGTAGCTGTGGATGAGCAGCCAAGACTTATCTAGGAGACCTGCAAAGTGTATGTAATGCCACTGTAGTCACACAGCACTATCACACATGAAAGAACCACACAGTGTTAGAAAAATAAAGGTACTTTATTATGGTAACACAAATACTAGAATACTAATAGGCAGTCCCCCAACTGGAGGTAAGTAAACACACTGTTATATATACATTAGCAATTAGTAAAGAGTGTTAAGGCAATTAGCATTTGAAGAAGTAATAGGAAATAGTGAGGGCTCTAGGGGAGGGCCAAAACATATATTAAGAAAGTGGATTGCAAGATACAGTCCCCCCCCCACCCAAGAATGTGGAATCATTAAAGGGGAACTGGAGGCACTAGGAACCCAAAGGAGGAAGAGTACCAGAGTGATCCCTAGCGACCAGGAGGGTAGAGGTAACTACATGGTTTTCCCCAAAACCAGCATTAGGATTTAGGAAAAGGATTGTGCACGACCAAAACAAAACTGGAAGAACCCAAAGGTGGATTCTAGCAGAAGAGGACCTGCAAAAGAAGGGGACCAAGTTCAGTTTGTGATGGAGTGTCCGGTAGTGGCAGGAGCCACTACCCACCCTTCCGTAGATGCAGGACCAGGTCAACAGAGAATGAAGAAGACCAGCTGTGCAGCACAGGAGATGAAGAGTAGTCCGTGAAGTGATGCAGATGGTGTCCCGCGTCGCAAGTCGGGTTGGCGTGGGTCTGTGATGCTGAAGAACGACCAACAAGCCTTAGCAAATGTAAAAGAGGAAGAAGACGAGTTGCAAGGCCCAGGGGACTTTGCCCAAGAACAGGAGTTTGGGTGACCCTCAGCAGTCGGGAGAGTCACTAGAAAAGGAGGCAGCCCCACAGGCAACCCACTGGCAACAGGCACAGCAGTCGCGGTGAAGCCCACTCAGCTCACCTGTAAAGGAGTCCCATATCGCTGGAGCAGCAGAGAGGAGACTGTGCTTGACAGGGAGAAGTGCTGTGGGCTGGGCTACATGAAGCCTAAAAATCCCTTGGAAGAGGAGCAAACAAGCCTTTGTAGCTCAAGAGTCTCGGTGCACAGGCGTACTGTCCTGCAAGGGCTTACTGTCTCTGAAGTTAAAGCTGTACAGCTGGCAGAGCGGTCAAGGTGGACCATTCCATACCACCTCCTGTGATGCTGGATGTAGGAAGGTGGCTTTCTTCTAGAATGGTTACCCCATTTTTGGCCCGTTGGTTAGTGTTTGTCAGTGTGTTTTTACTGTCTCACTGGGATCCTGCTAGTCAGGACCCCAGTGCTCATAGTTTGTGGCCTACATGTGTTGTCAGTATGGACACTGGAGTTTTGCTAACCAGAACTCCAGTACCTTATGCTCTCTTTGTTTACCAAATGTATCACTATAGTTCAGTGACTCCATATTCCAATTCAGATTGGCATACTGGAACCCCCTTATAAGTCCCTAGTATATGGTACCTAGGTACCCAGGGCATTGGTGTTCTAGGAGATCATTATGGGTTGCAGCATTTCTTTTGCCACCCATAAGGAGCTCATACAAACACTCCCCCAGGACTGCCACTGCAGCCTGAGTGAAATAGTGCACACACTATTTCACAGCCACTTTCACTGCACCAGCTAACTTATAAGTCACCTATATGTCTAACCTTCAGTTACTGAAGGCTAGGTGCAAAGTTACTGTGTGTGAGGGCACTCTTGCATTAGCAAAGGTGCCCCAACATTGTCCTGGATCAATTTCCCCAGACTTCGTGAGTGCAGGGACACCAATATAAGCGTGCACTACATATATGTCAATACATATATGTAGCTTCACAATGGTAACTCCGAATATGGCAATTTGAGGTGTCTAAGATTGTGAAATTGAACCCCTCACTCCAAATCTGGTATTGGGGGCCAATTCAGTGCATCCTGGAGGCTCCACCGTGGACCCCCAGTACTGCCAAACCAGCTCTCTGAGGTTTCCACTGCAACCCCAGCTGCTGCCACCTCACAGACAGGTTTCTGCCCTCCATGGGATTGAGCAGCTCAATCCCAGGAAGGTAGAACAATGCATTTCCTTTAGGAGAGGGGTGTTACACCCTCTCCCATTGGAATGAGGTGTTACAGGCATGGGAGGTGTATCTTCCCAGAGCCTCTGGAAATGCTTTGAATGCCATCCTTGCATAATCCAGTCCAAACTGGTTCAGGGACCCCCAGTCCCAGCTGTGGCATGAAACTGGACAAAGGAAAGGGGAAGGACCACTCCCCTGTCCATCACCACCCCAGGGGTGGTGCCCAAAGCTCCTCCAGAGTGTCCCTGGGTTTAGCCATCCTATATTCCAACGTGTGGGGACCCTCTGGGAGCATTTGAGTGGCCAGTGCCAGCAGGTGACATCACAGACCCCTCCTGATAGGTGCCTACCTGGATAGGTAGCCAATCCCCTTCTCAGGGCTATTTAGGGTCTCTCTTCTGGGTGTTTCCTCAGATTCGATTTGCAAGACTCCACCAGGACTCCTCTGCATCCTCTGCTTCAGCTTCTGACCGTTGGATCAACTGCAGACTGCTCCAGGAACCGCTGTAGCTGCCACAAAGTATCCAGGAAGGCTACTGTGACCTGCAACTTCAGGTCCAGCCAGCAACTGCAACAGTTTCCAGGTTGTGCACGCTGTGAGAACTGTCTGTCTTCATTCTGCACCAGAAGAACTGAAGGAATCTCCTGTGGAGTGACCTAGTCACTTCCCTGCTTCAGCAGGCACTTCTCTGCAACGACGACCGGTGCTCTGGGACTCCTGTCCTGTGGACAAGCGTGATCCCTGGAACACAGGTGGTGGACCGAAGTGATCCTGACTGTCCAAAGGTCCAGCTGTCTAAATCTGGTGGAGGTAAGGGCTTGCCTCCTGTGCCAGACAGTACCTCTGTGCATCGATTCTTATGCAGCTCCTTGGGCTTCTGTGCACTTCTTCCAAAGGTTCTTCATGCACAGCGTAGCTCAGGTCCCCAGCACTCTATCCTGCGACGCTCAGCCCCCTGAGTTGTTCTCCAGTGACGTGGGATCCCTTTGTGTAGTGCTGCGACAAACGCACTTTGGAACTCCTTTGTCCCCGTGTCCTGGGACTCCTGTGAGTGCTGCCTGGGCTTCTGAGGGCTCTTCGAAGTGCTCCCCTCTGTCGCCTCAGTCTGATTTGAGACCCCCAGGTCCCTCCTGGGACCGGCCACGGCCTCTATGACACAAATGTGTTCTTGCGTGAACCAAGGCTTGTTGGCAGAATCCAGCGATCCAAACAGCCTGCATCCAATGACTCGAAGTGGAACGTCTCTTGCACCAAGCAGGAACCCACAACTATCTTCTTTGGTGCATTTCTGTACTTTTCTTCTAACAGGAGAATCCTCTTTTGCACCTTCAGCCAGGTTGGCAGCGGCTCCTGTTCATCCTGGACTCTTCATCGACATCTGGACTTGGTCTCCTCTCTCCACAGGTCTTCAGGTCCAAGAATCCATTGTTGGTTTCTTGCAGTCTACCTTGGTTCTTGCATAATCCTTTTTCACAACTTCGTGTGTTCTGAGGAAACTTGCGGTACTTCACTCCTGTTTTCCTGGACTCTGGGGTGGGGTACTTTACTTACCTTTGGTATTCTCTTTCACTCCCAGCACCCCTCTACACACTACACTTGCCTAAGGGGAAATTCGACATTCGCATTCCACTATTTTAGTATATGGTTTGTGTTGCCCCTAGGCCCATTGCAATCTATTGTATTTTCTGCTGTTTGCACGTTCCATGACTGGTTACTTGCCTGATTTTGGTTACTAGTGTATATATTGTGTATAATACTTACCTCCAGAAGGAGTATTGCCTCTAAGATATTTTTGGCCTGGTGTCACTAAAATAAAGTACCTTTATTTTTGGTAATACCGAGTATTGTCTTCTATTGTGTATAAGTACTGAGTGACTATAGTGGTATTGCAAGAGCTTTGCATGTCTCCTAGTTCAGCCTTGGCTGCTCTGCTACAGCTACCCCTAGACAGCCTAAGCTGCTAGACACTGCCTACATTTCATTAAGGTGGATCGCTGGACCTGGTATAAGGTGTAAGTATCTTTGGTAACCACTACAAACCAGGCCAGCTTTTCACACTAGATCCATGCGCTTCCAGAGGAGAGCAGATCCACTCAGCCAGTCGTCATTGCAGTTGGTGTCTGTAGATGCAGGAGAGTGAATCGTTCACTCAAAGTGAGATTCCTTCTTTCTTCTTGGTGCAGGCTGGAGTCTTGTCAACCTCAGGGCAATGTTCCAGATGCTGGAAGGAGCTGGAGAAACAAAGTTGCAAAGTAGTGTCATTTCTGAAGTTGCAGATTGTTCAATCCTGAAGAGTCCAGTTGCAGTTCCAGTGGCCAGAAGATGAAGTAAACAATGCAGAGAGGGGTCCTGCTGGAATCTTGCATATTTAATCTGAGGACCCACCCAAGAGGGAGACCCTAAATAGTCCAGGAAGGGAGATTGGACATCTAGATGGGTGACCACCTATCAGGAGGTGGGATGTGGTGTTACCTACTTGACCTGGCCACTAGGATGTTCACATGTTCCTTTCCTCTGTCCAGTTTCGTGCCACAGCAGGGACCGGGGATCCTTGGATTGGTGCAAACTGGTTTATGCAATGAGTGCACCAAATGTCTCCTTCAAAGCATACCGGTGGCTTGGGGAGGCTACCCCTCCCAAGCCATGTAACACCTATTCCAAAGGAGAGGGTGTTACCTCCATCTCCCACAGGAAATTATTTGTTCTGCCTTCTTCTGCCTGAGCTGGTCAAGCAGCAGGAGGAGAGAAACCTGTCTGGGGGTGGCAGCAACGCAGTCTGCCCAGAAAATCCCAGAAGACTGGTAGGAGCAATGCTGGGGCTCCTCTAAGGAGCCCCCCGGAGTGCATGGAATCCGTTGGCAGTCGGGTTGGCGTGGCTCGATGATGCTGAAGAACCACTAACAAGCCTTGGCAAATGCAAGAGAGAAAGAAGACGAGTTGCAAAGCTGAAGAGGACCAGCAAGGCCCAGGGGACTTTGCCCAAGGACGGGAGTTTGGGTGACCCTCAGCAGTCGGAGAGTCACTAGAAGAGGAGGCAGGCCCCACAGGCAACCCACGGGTAGCAGGCCTAGCGATGAGGCCCACTCAGCACACCTGTGGAGGAGTCCCATATCGCTGGAGCCGCAGAGAGGAGACTGTACTTGGCAGTGATAAGTGCTGTAGGCCGGGGCTACATGAAGCCTGAAAATCCCCTGGAAGAGGAGCAAACAAGCCTTTGTAGCTGCAAGAGTCGCTGTGCACAGGCATACTGTCCTGCAAGGAGAGGAAAGGGCTTACCGTCTCTGAAGTTGAAGTTGTACAGTTTCCAGAGAGGACCAAGTGGACCAGTCCAGACCACTAACTGTGATGCTGGATCCGGACACTTCTGGAGGAGGGCAGATCTAGGTAGCCAGTCGTCATTGCAATTAGTGCCTGCAGATGCAGGGGAGTGACTCCTTTACTCCAAGGGAGATTATTTCTTACTTCTTGGTGCAGGCTGGAGTCTCCTCAGGGCAATGTAGCAGTTGGCGGAAGGAGCCAGAGAAACAATGTTGCAAAGTAGAGTCATTGCGGAAGTGGCAGATTGTTGGTTCCTGAAGAGTCCAGTTGCAGTTCCAGTGGCCAGAAGATGAAGTAAACAATGCAGAGGGGTCCTGCTGGTGTCTTGAATATTGAATCTGAGGACCCACTCAAGAGGGAGACCCTGAATAGTCCAGGAAGGGAGATTGGTCACCTAGCAGGCTGACCACCTATCAGGAGGGTGCTGTGGTGTTACCTACCTGACCACTGAGATGCTCACAGGGGCTTCTGCCCACCTTGGAGTCAAGATGGCAGAATCAAGTGGCCACCTGGAGGAGCTCTGGGCACCACCTCGGGGTGGAGATAGACAAGGGAGTGGTCCAGTTTCCTGCCAGAGCAGGGACTGGGGGTCCTTGGACTGGTGCAAACTGTGCCCTTCAAAGCATACAGGGGGCTTGCAGAGGCTACCCCTCCCAAGCTATGTAACACCTATTTCCAAGGGAGACGGTGTTACCTCCCTCTCCTACAGGAAATCCTTTGTTCTTCCTTCCTCTGCCTGGGCTGCTCAAGCAGCAGGAAGGCAGAAACCTGTCTGAGGGGTGGCAGCAGTGCGGTCTGCCCGGAAAACCCCAGAAGACTGGTAGGAGCAATGCTTGGGGGTCCTCTAAGGAGCTGCCAGAGTGCATGGAATCATACAACCAATACTAGCAACAGTATTTGGGTATGATTCTGACATGTTTGAAATCATACATGCCCGGGTTCAGAGTTACTATTATGTAGCTGGACACACGTAGTTACCTGTGTCCAGTACACGGGTAAGATGGCTTCCCTGCACTTAAGAAGTTCAGTGTAATGGAGCTGGAGTTCTTACAGGCACCGCTGCTCATGCAGGGGTGCCCTCACACGCAGGTACCTGCACCCTTCCCTCTGGGCTAGGAGGGCCTTCCCTAGGGGTGACTTACAGTGACCTGGTGCAGTGACTTGGGGTGAAAAGGGTGCGTGCACCTTTTCACACAGGCTGCAATGGCAGGCCTGCAGACACATTTTGCATGGGGTACCATGGGTGGCACAATACATGCTACAGCCCATTGTGCCCCAATTTCCTGGGTACCTAAGCACCATATACTAGGGAATTATATGGGGGTACCAGTATGCCAATTGTGGGGTGTTCAAAGTCCTAAGCTACCAAATTTAAAGAGAGAGAGCACAATCACTGGGGTCCTGGTAAGCAGCATACCAGTGAAAACAGTCAAAGCATACTGATAGCAGGCAAAAAGTGGGGGTAACCATGCCAAAAAGAGGGTACGTTCCTACAAGGCCCAACGTCTCCCAAGATGGATAGGAGTCACGTTGGACCTGAAGGGAACCACAGAACAATCATCTGTTTTGCAGAGCCTTCTCGATGTCCGTGGGACACCAGGATCCACCAGCCTGTCGTTGTCGTCTTAAGGTGCCTGTGGATGGAGTGGAGTGACTCCTTCACTGCAAGGGAGATTCCGTCTTGCTTCCTGATGCAAACAGAGTATTTGTGTCCTAGGAGGATGCACAGCTACGGATGTTGCAGAATTCTTGCGGCACCAGAAAAGCAGTTTTGCAGTGGGAGCCCTCCCAACTGGATAGTCTTGGTTTGGTTCCTAAGGTAGACCAGCAGTGGTTCCGAAGGCCAGGTTGCAGAAGAGTCTTGCAGAAAGTTCCTTTGTAGAGTCATGCTTGATGAATGTGGGGAACCACCCTCAGGGGAGCCCTTAAGTAACTCTAAAAGGAGGTTGGACACTATCTACAGTGACCCACCTATCAGAGGGGTCAGGGACAGAACCCACCTGGCCTAACCAGTCAGATGCTCCCAGGGGCCTCAGCATATCCTATTTCCAGGTGGCAGAATGATGTGACTACTTGTCAGAGCTCTGTGCGCCTACCTGGGGGAGGACCTGTACAGGGTGTGATCACTCCACCGTCCTTTCTATGTTTTCAGTCAGAGAGGGAACCGTGGGGTACGTGCACTGGTGCAAACCGGTTTATGCAAGGAGGGCACAAAATGTGCCTTTCAAAGCTGTCTGGTGGCACTGAGAGGCCACCCCACCAGAGCCCATAGACATCCATTCCAAAAGGAGAGGTGGTCACACCATTTCCCTACAGAAAATCCTTTGTTCTTCCTTCCCCTGTTTGAGTTAGGCTCATCAGCAGCAGGGCAAAACAGTGCCTAGGGTCAGCAGCACCACAGGCTGGCATGCAGATCCTGCAAGGCTGTACAGGCAGACCTGGGGGATCCTCAAAGGAACCCCCAGGTCATGCAGGGGTGCCCTCACACCCAGGACCATGCACTCTGCCCTTGGGCTGTACGGCCTACCACAGGGGAGTCTTAGTGTCCAAGTGCAGTGACCACGATATAAGGCAAGCCTTGTATCTAAAATAAAAGGTGCATGCACCATTTCACACAGGCTGCAAAGGGAAGCCTGCAGACACAATTTGCATGAGCTTCCATGGGTAGCATAATACATGCTGCAGCCCTTGGGAGAGACCCCTGGTGTACCAATGCACTGGGTACATGAGTACCATATACTAAGGACTTATATGGGTGTACCAGTATGCTAATTGTGGGGTGTAAAAGTTACCATGTAACCAAATTCAGAGAGAGAGCACAGACACTGGGATCCAGGTTACCAGGATCCCAGTGTACTACAGTCTTAATGACACCAGGCCAAAAAGGGGGTGGGGTAGCTATGCTAGAAAAATGCTACATTCCTACATCCCTTTTTCCCAATTACACGTTGGGGATCCAGCACTGGCACTCATCTTTCCTAGCCACCAAAAACCTGCGGCCATCAGAGGTCCATTTGAAAGTTGTTCCTGATCAACGCACTCTTTTCTTTGATACTCTGGAAGCCGGTCTGGCACTGGCTGGAGCAACACTATCTGCACGCTCAACGACTGCCTCCCTTGGAGCTGTGATCTCAAGGAGCATGGCAACTTCACAGACAGTGGAGGGGCGGGGTGTGGGGCAGGGGTCACCCAACCACTGTGGTTTGCAGCGGTGCTGTCCCCACTGCACGCTCTGGAGGACAGGCAGGCTGTATTTGCAACTGTCTTCCATCAGAACACAACAGTTGTTGCCCCACAGAAGCTTCTCAGTAGACAACACTTCTGACTCAGAAGCCAACGCCATTGTGGCTCTATTCTCCTCTGTGACACCACAAACAGCAACAATCTACTCTGAGACTATGAATACAACATTGCCCTATTGGAGTGTCTGCTTGGCACAGACTCGAGAACCCCCTGGCGAACCTCATCTCACAGGAAGAACCATCTTTGTAAAACCAAGGGTGGTTCATATGAACTATGTAGTGGTGGGATGGGCGGGAGGAGGGGGGAACATCTGCCTGCTGGAGCACCCTGCCCCCTCAAATACACTGTATATCACTACACCAGACTCCTCTCCTCCATAATATTCCCCAGCAATGTGTTGCTACATTTTACCACTGGCTACATGGGGGTTACCTCTACCCCATCCCTTCTTCAGTCTTTCTACTATCGAGGAGGTGGAAACCTGACTCACGGTTCCTTTTGGGAAAGTAATGGATATGATGTGTGCAGTGGGTATAGAATTGGGAATGGTTATCAGGATGAAATAAGAATGAAAGTTCTTGATGAACATTCTTTTTTATTTATTTATTTATTTTTATTTTTAAAAGATTTTTTTATTAAACTGTTTCTCAGCCTGATACATTAAAAACAATTTTAATCACAGAGTATGATCCTTGATCAGAAGAGAGTCTTCAGGGTCAAATCTTGTCCTTATACAAATCACATCATAGAAATAGAACCATGTTTGAAGCTGAGCCCATCAATTGCTAATAGCCCTTCTGTGATGACCTACATGTATTCACATGCCTGACCTGTTCCATCCCTTTTGTGCTCCATTGGGACCATATCTTGTCGAATTTTCGTGGGAAACCTTGCCTCTGATAGATAATCCGCTCCGCATGGTGGCACCAATCCATGTTTTCCTCTGAGGCATGAATATCTAGCGGCTTAACTGCCCCCCAGGCTCTTGCTACATCTCTATTGGCCACCCTATTCGCCAATACCTGCCATGTCGTATGAAGCTGTGGCCTTGTTTCCTCCCCTGATATTTGTAACACCAACTATCTGGCCTCCCGTGGGTTCATGAGGCCTGTGACTTGGGCCATGATATGGACCACCTTTTCCCAGAACTGTTACATTATGGTCCAGTCCCACAAGATATGAAAAAATGTTCCCGCCCTGCCCCACACCCCCTTCTACACAGATCGGTATCCCTCTGGCCCATGCAATGTAAGAGAGATCTGAAAAAGTATGATCAGTGGAAGTTTCTAAGTTGGATAAGATGGAATCTAGCCTGGATTGCTACTTCCCTAGGGCTTTGGAGGGCTTTCTGCCAATTGTCATCTTCCACCATGCCTAGGTCGCCCTCCCACACCTCTTGAAGAGAACGCCCTGGGTCAGGGGAGTTATTCATTCGTTTCTGTAGATTAAGGAGACCACTTTCTTGGGCATAGGGTCTAGTAGTAAGTGGTCCTCCAATGGGGTGATCCAATCCCCCCACCAGCAGATACCCCTTAAGCGAGTGGATCAATTGGATATATTTAAATTTTTCTGAGGCTCCCATCTAATATTCCTTCCTCAAGTCCTCTAGAAGAATTAACACCCTACCCCTCCAGACATCTCCTAGGTCCATCTATGGAGCCCTTTCAGAGCACTTAGGTCATTTAGTTGGTTTGAGATACTGTCGCGTAGGCTCTCATTATCCTAATGAGACTACTGGATTTGGGAGGCAGAATCCCTTGCACAGTGGGGGATTGAGTCTGAGCCCACTACAGGTGACACCTGTAGGCCTAATCCGGGTTTTGTTCTGGCTAACTAGTAGTGCCTCGTTTCCACCCTAGAGAAGGGATGATTGGGGTCATATTCATCAGTTTGCCTCCTCATGCCAAGCTTTTGGTGGCATCCATCCATGCTCTCACTGTTACCTGCGTATGAGGCGGGAGCAGGCCTTCCTTTTTCCTGGGGTATAGTACTAAGGGGTACCCTCCATCTCCCATTGCTTCCATGTCAACCCTGTACGCTGGTTCCTCCACATCAGCAAACACCCAAATCATTAACCAAAAGTAGTTGTGGCGCCCAGTAGTACATCTGTATGTTAAGAACTGCTAAACTGCTGTCGAATACTCCCCTTTACAGCTTACTAAGAGATATATAAGGGCTACCTCCATCCCATAAGAGCTTGCGTATTTCCCCATTAATCTTTGTGAAAAAAAAATCTGGAGGAACCTTAAATGGGGATATTTTGGAGCACATATAGCAGATGGGGTACGATCATCATTTTCAAAAGGGCAGCTCGGTCCATCACAGAAAGTGGGATCCTCCTCCAATGCGTGACATCAGTACATAGATGCTCTAATTGTGCATAAAGGTTCTTTCTGAGGAACTCTGCCGGATTCCTTGTCACATAGATTCCCAAATAAGGATATCCTTCACTAGCTACTGGAGCCACACACCTTGATGGTAGGGTCACTCTATTGCTGGTTAAAGGAAAGACTCAAGACTTCTCCCAATTTATCTGATAGCCAGAGTAGGCCCCAAAAAAATGGAGGCTATGCAACAGTTGATCTATAGAGCGACGAGGTTGGTGACATACAGGAGGACATAGTTGACATAAAGGGATATCCTGGCCTTCCACCAGCCCCCCTCGGGTATACCCCACACTAGGAAGTCTTGGCACACCCAAGCAGCCAATGGCTCCAGTGTGAGAGTGAATAACCATAATGGGTAACTCTGTCTTGTACCCCTCTGGAGCTCAAAGGAATGGGACGTCACCCCATTGACTCTAACTCTGGCCTGTGGGCCATTGTATAGCAGTTGGACCCAAGCACGAAACTGGGGGCCAAAACCCAATCTGATTAGCACTGCTTGCAAATATGGCCACTCAATGCTATCGAAGGCCATCCTTGCATATAGTGAGAGCACTGCCGCTTCTTCTGCAACTGGGGCCCCTGTGGCATGCAAATCTCATACTGACGTTTCAAATTTACCCTAGTATTTCTATGAGGCATGAACCCAGTTTGGTCCCGATTAACCAATTTGGCCATTAAATGCTGCAGTCTATTCACTAGAATGTTTGCTAGTACCTTGGCCTCCAGGTTCAGTAACGATATGGGACAGTATGAGCTGCATGAAGTGGGAGGGGTCTGCTCTCTTTATGTAGTACCACTAAGATGGCCGTTCTCTGGTCTGCTGGTAGGATCCCCCCTGTCTTAGCAACTTGGAACATTGCCAGCATGTGACCGGCCGTGGTATCCACCATGCACTTGAAGAGCTCCACTGCAGGCCATTTGGGCCCACGGCCTTCCCAGCTGGGATTTCACTAATGGCCTTTTGTACTTCCTCCACCATCAATTCCTGATCCAGCTGCCCGGTATTGTCTCTCGAAAGTTCTACACGCAGGAAGTTCCCCAGTAGTTCAGTACACTCTATATACGTGTGGGACGTCACCTGGGAACATATACATTCATATTAGGTGGCAAAGGCTTTTGCTGTTGTACCACTTGCAGCTTGCTGTGTGCCTGCTTCATCGCATACCTCTGCCACCCCGTTTCTGCTCCTAGCCAGTCCAGGAATTTGTTTGCTTTATCCCCAACTTCATATATACGCATTTGTGTAGCTATTACATGGGCTTGTGTCTTATTGTCCGCTAAGTGTTCTAGCTCTTATTGCTTGAGTAGGAGTCTGTGGCAGTGGCGCTGCTTTACTGTTTCCCTCTGCATGGCGTCTGATTATAGTTTGGAGCTTTCTCTAGTACGTCAACTTGAAGGCAACACTCCTTTTTCATGCTCCCTATCAAGGCCTGAACCTGCCCCCAACTACCGTTTTGAAGGCCTCCCAGAGTGTGCTGGCCGAGGCAACCGTCCCCAAATTTTCAGAGAAGTAACGCTTCGCGCCCTCCCATATCTTTTCTGAAAAGCCTTTCTCGTTTAGATACTATGGGTCAATTCTAGGCTGCATCGTTGTGTCACTAATGGTGCCTGTCAATGTAACTTCCACAGGGGAATGATCGGAAATGCCCCGTGCTAGGTTTGCTGCTCCCGAATGTGACCTACCTCTGTGTGATGGGTAAACAGATAATCGAGATGTGAAAAGCTTATTTGGGATGTGGATAGGAATTTATATTGTCGCTCGTGCGATTTATGTGCTCTCCACAAATCTACCAGACCCATCGAGTCTACAAAGGGCTTGAGTGTGCTGGCACCAGTGGCCTTCCCCACATACATGGGTCAGTCTGTTGTACTTCGGTTCTATGGTATCATTCATGTCACCACCCCTTATCAGAAACCTGGGGACCATTTGTAACAACAGGATCCCCAGGGCCGTAAGGGTATCTGAGTGTAGCTTCGTCGACACATATACTGAACAAAGGTTTACCATGCCAGGTGCTGGACTGCGCTGCAAACCGACCCAGCGGGTCAGTCCATGGAAGGCCTGGAATAAATGGTGTGGCCTTTCTCAGTAGAATTCCCACCCCTCTGGAGTTAGAGGGGAAGCCTGTGTGCACTCACATTGAGTAGCCCAGTCAATCGAGGGCCTTATGATGGTAGCCCTTCAGGTGGGTTTCATGAAAACTAAATCCAGAGCATGCCAACGGAGGTATTGCAGCACCAGAGTGCATTTGATTTTATTTCCCAGGCCATTGACGTTCCATGTCATGACCTTTAGTGGTATCAGCTTAATAGTCATCATATGGAGACCAGTCCTGTCGTTGCCTGGCAGTGTATTGGCCCCTGGTCCGTCCTCCCTTTTGCCCTTCCCTTCCAAGACCTCTCTCCCTGCTATTACTGTACTCATCCTGAGCAAACTGTAAAGAAACATCAAAGATTCTTAAATAACTAAACCTCTGTGTACCCCAACTGGTTACCCCCTACCCTCCTACCCTGCTTAGTAGGCTTACAACTGCCCATCCCCCCAACGTGCAGAGTGCCTTTTGCCCAAACTGTAACATTGTGTGTTACGGGTTGGCTGGCTCCGCCCAGATGTGCTGAATGATATACGGATTCACTTAGCCCTTTTTTTAACAAAAACATGCCTAACATACTGCATCCTGCCCAGCATCATCGTCATGGTATTAACACCTGCCTATTTGGGTGACGTAATCTGTGCAAAATGAATCACAGTATAGTTCTTATTCCCCCCCCCCCCCCCCAAATCCCCGCACACCATAAATTCCGTGTCAGCTGCATTCTAGGTGTTCCCAGTCCATCGTCCAAGAGACAGACTATCTCCGAGACTTTGCCCTTTCCCTCTCCTCAGTGTTGGTGCACTCTGGGTCTTGTTCGAGACTGTCATCTTTCCTTTGGTTCCCAGAACGTCCCTTCACCCCTCTTTCTCAAGTTCATTGACCCGCCGGCCGCTTGCCCTCAAGCCAGTCCCATGCCTCTGCTGGTGTGGCAAATTTCAAGGATTTGCCCTCTGCTAGCACGTGAAGCTTCGCAGGGAAATGTATCATGTATTTGAGTTCCTTTGCACGCAGGGCTTTCTCGACTTCATCAAAGGTGCGTCACTGCTTACCTGAAGGGTAAAGTCTGGGAAGAACCTAATGATGGTATTTTCGTAGTGCAGGTTCCCATGTGTGCGAGCCACCAGTAGGACAGCATCACGATTGTGATGATTAAAAATTCTGTCAGTGATGGTTCTTGGTGGGGCCCCAGGCTTCAGAGGCAGGATTGGCACTAGATGGGCCCTCTCCCCCGAGAAAAATTTCAACAGGCGCTTTGGGCAGAGGGTATTAATGATGAGATCTTCCAAAATGCTGTCTACACTAGGCTCATCGGCCCCTTCAGGGATCCCCACCACTCTGATGTTATTCCTTATTGCTCGGCCTTTCTCGTCTGCTAGCTTGGCAGTCATTAACTTATGTTGCTTTGTAAGGTTTTGCACCTGTTCTTCCAATCTTTTGGAGGTTGACTGAAGCATCAAAATGTTGGTCTTGGCCGTTGACACCTTATCAGTAATTTTCTGAAGGTCTGCACGTAAAAAGGAGACTTCTGTCATCACAACATCCAGTTTTGGTTCCAACGTAGTCTTGAGATCTGAAATCGCCGTCATTATAGCGCCCAGAGAAGGCTCTGCTGCTTCTGGGCTGGCAGATCCCGGCCCCGCTTGCAGCAGGACCTGTTTAGTTATGGCATACTTGTCCATTTTGTTAGATTGCATGGGGCCTTGGCTTTTCGGTTTCACCATAATTGGAGAGGAGAACCAGTCTGGGGGGAGGAATTTAGGTGGCCCCTGCCCCTTCAACTGTTCATGGCTGTCCCCACCTCCCCTCCTATGCCAATTCACTGCTATTACCGAGGTCGTTTTCACCTCTCTACACCCCCACTGCTCCATGGGCCTCCTCCAGACCCCACAGCTGCCTCAGGTAATGACTGGTCCTTGTGGTGAGCCTGCCATGGAAATCCAGGTTGCTCTGTCCAAATGGGCCCTCACCAGGTAGAAACACTGCCCCCGGCGTGAATCTGGGAGGCTCCCCCACTCATACTGGTTTCTGATAGTGTGAGGGGTTAACAGTAATGTTGTCTGGCCCTAAAACCCCTTCTAAGGATCGAAAGAAGTTTGTGCAGCGGGTGCTTCTGGTCAGGAGTGAGGAGGACAAATGTCGGGCCTGCTCTGTTGCTCCGGATATCGTTTGATGGCATGATTTCAGACTGCCCCACTCATGACAGGTTACTCCGCTTACTCACTGCCATTCCCGGTCAATGGACGGTAGGAGGTGGGGCCGCGTCGCAACCCCAACCTTGTTGTCCCAGGCTTCAGGCCCCCCAGGCCTGGCTCCCCTAACACTGCTCCTCCCGGGCTATGGAGGCAGTTCCGGTCAGGGGACCCCAAGACGCAGCGCCGCCACCCGCTCCAGTGAGCCGTGGCCATGCACCCGGTCCCTCCACAAAACCTCGGCTCTGGGGGCCCTCAGCCTGTCCTCGGTGCACAGGGGGGCCCTCAACCTCTACCTCAGTGCATGACCCCCCTCTTGCCACTGTGATGAGCACCCAGTCCACAGCAGGTGTCCGGGAGCCCATGATTCCAACCAACTCCGGCTCCCAGGCACGCCTCTCCCCGTCTGGCTCCAACGGTCTGCTTTCCTGGTAGCAGCAGCAGAATTCTGGGGGGATCACAGTCCACAGTCACAGCTCCCCGTTCAGCTAACTCTCATAAGGTACGGGGAGATTTTTGGTGGCAAGATGGTTACAGATTATAGACTGATTTGAGGGATTTCTGTTTTGGAGCCGCAGAGCGCTCTTAGTAGGCGGCCATCTTAGTGTGAGCCAAGCCACGCCCACCTCAATGAATATTCTTGATCCAGATGAAGGTTCCGTTATATTAAATGATTTGTAAGTATCAATACTCAATATGATGATTTTGTCTTTACTGTGAATGAAAGTTAGATGTACTCCAATTTGCCCTGAAGAAGCAAAAGAATAAGCATGACACACGTGTTGGCATTTGCTGGATTGTTTTGAGAGTAATACTTTTCAAGCTGTTTATGTATCATTTGAATATAAACAATACTAATTCAAGGCTCCATATACATTTGTAATGGAGCTCTAAATGTATCAGATGTTCTTTATTAACATGTTATATTTAATGCATAGTTTCTCAGGAACACTGACAATTTCAATAAATAATTAACTTATTGACATGGTTTTTGATTGAGTTTGTAATATATGAAATCGATATACCTCCTCACACCCCAATCATTACTATTGTAATTTTTATGGTACATGGATAATTGGCATTGTGAGTTGAGTGTCCAAGGCCCGTTTCCTTGGTTTATTCAAAACATTAACCCTCCCTCCACCCACCCCTCCTTTACTTCAGGGTGTCTCTGGAGTACTCATCTTCACTTTCCTTCTATATCATAAAATCCTTCTTTCTAATGTTCTTAGTGACTCACAATGTGACTCTCTGTTTTTCTATGACACATGTACAGGATGAACCAACATCACTGTTTGTTACACCTCTGTATCGTTTAGATCGGTGCTTCCTAACCTTTGGACTCTTGAAGACCTCACTGAATCACTCCTTGAAGCCGGGGACTTCCAAGCAACTTGTACGATTTTAAATTTTAAACATCAAAGCAGTAATTTGCAAAATATACACAAACAACTACATACCAAACAAATACTCGAATTGCTAAAGATATAATTATTTTATATTAAAAAATATGCAAAAATAAAAAAAGTTAATGGTAAGGTTGGCGCTGCATCTCACAAACTGACTTTTCAATGTTTGTTTTTATTTAGGAAAGCTGAATCCTCAGATCAGATTCTACATTTCTCAAGTGATTTCTGTTTTTTGTTTTTCGGCACATAAGTTCTGAGAACGCTTTTTCACATAAATATGTGTTGGGTAAAGGGAAGTAAAATCATAAGGGCCTCTCATCTCTCCATAGCCTGTCACATGTAATTAGTTTGTTTTATAATTCACTTATTTTATAGCACCTCTCATACCAGTGTAGGGAGTTGGAGCACTTTACAGGGGACTACAGGGTGTAGGATTCACATGTCTTCCACATGGGTAGGCATTTTCTAAGAGTGCTTGGTCTGGAGAAGCACAAACTGTAACAAAATAATCTGTGACAAAAGCAGTAACCCATTGTGCGCTGCACATAACATACTGTTCTTTGCATGACACATGTTCTTTGCATGACACATGTTCTTTGCAGCAGGCATATTGACTATCTGTGCTATCTTAGATGAGTCAAAACTGCCACTAGACAAAACTTCCAACTCTCTCCAGCAGGGACACTAATCACCAGTGTTATCTTGACGCTTTTATTTTCGCCTGAAAGCTGGTGGATGCCCATGCAACTTTGCAGTGCTTTTGAAAGTGCTGCACAAAGGAAGTAATAAGTATAAAAACATGCACGTGTTTCTGTCAGAGGTCCCAGATGTAGACATGCCTTCCTGCGGACCCTCTGGAAATGTGTCACGGACCCCTGGGGGCTGTGGACCACAGGTTGGGAACCACTGGTTTAGAGGTCCTTGCTGGCCTACCCCCATAGCAATTGCACACAAGAATAACTTGTTAATATGGTTTTACAGTTCAGGTCAAACGATCGTTCTTTGCTGGACCTAGTATTTGAGATTTTCTTTTCATTTTCATCTGCTGACTGCCTCATGTTGCATAATATGTCTGATAAGTTGACCGTATGAGTTTAGTGCATGCTACTTACTTAAATGTTAAACATAAGTATAAAATGCTAACTTGGAATGTTAGTGTCATGGGATACATACAAATAAAAAAAAATAAAAAAAATCCTCCTCCAGCTCATCCGTCATAAGGCAAACAGTTTATTTACAGGAAACATGCCTTTACGCCTCTGAGGCTGTTAAATTACATACCAAATGGATAGGACAGTTATTTGATACAACATACCTTCACCCCTGGGGTAGCCGTTTGTTTGCGGGCTGGTGTACCACTTGAAGCTTCTGACACTAAAATAGTTGTAAATATTAATTGTGTCTTTGTTTGCGGGACTTTGGATGGCAGATTGTTAGTACTGGGAAGTCTTTGTGCCTTTAACACAGGACAAAATGTATCCTCTATAGTGGCTGATTGGTCACACTTTCCATGGCTACCTCGTGGGGACTTCAATGCAGTCATTGATGTATACCTTGACCGTTCTCCTCTTCCGCTGCTGAGCGCGAACTCTGTTTAGGAGGCCAGGGCTCTAAGGGAATGAGTGCCAGGATGGTCCTTGACAAATACATGATTGCTCAAAATGAAGAGATGCTTGGGAACTCCTACTTTGCCCCCCTCCCTCCATGCCTGTTTAGACCAAATCCTCTGCCCTGCCTTGCTAAAACCCCAAATCACAAAGGCAACTTACCTGAGTAAAACAAACGCTATCAGACCACAGTCCTCTGGAACTAAACAATGACCTGGGCCGTGTTCCAACCCCTATCCTGACATGGCACTTACAACCACATCTCTTAGAAGACATTGGCCCTGATTACAACTTTGGAGGAGGTGTTAATCCGTCCCAAATGTGACGGATATACCACCAGCCATATTACGAGTTCCATAGGATATAATGGACTCGTAATACGGCTGGTGGTATATCCGTCACTTTACCGTCACTTTTGGGACGGATTAACACCTCCTCCAAAGTTGTAATCAGGCCCATTGTCTTTAAGGATACTTTGGCTAATACAATTGACACACATTGTAGAGACACCATCAACACCTCATCATCCCCACTGATAGAATGGGAATCTTTTAAAATGGTGATAACAATACCATCACAGGTCCACTGAGGACTGTCATGCAGGACTTCCGACATACAGACTCAGTTGGGGCTACTTCCATATAAAAATGTACTGCATGATACCCATGCAGACAGTTTACAAGAAGCCAGAATTAAATATGTGGACCTCCTTGAGCGCCTACGGGTTATAGACTATGCTGCGTATATACACACAAAAACTACATACAGAGAGAGACAGAGCAAGTCTGCCTTTGGCACCTTATGATTTGGCCGACACCACAACCTACACATGTTTTGATTGTGCTCACACCCACAAACACTTGCTGCACCACTCATTTAGATATTAATGAAGCCTTTTGCGAGTACTACACGAGTTATGTGCCGCTCGCCCCCTCCAGGCCACCAGCATTATTGATGGCTTTCTCAACGATCTACAGCTGCCTCAGGTTTCTGGTATTAATAGACTAGAATTATAGGACCCTCTGACACTAGACGAACTTCGCCATGCTACTGGCGAGCTGGCCTGTAATAAAACACCTGGGATGGTTGGGTTACCTGTTGAATTTGATGCCACATTGCCTCCTGGCTTATACCACAATTGGAACGGCGCTCTATACAGCATCTTTTGAAATGGGCTCCCTGCCACCCACCACACATCAGGCCTTGGTTACCACCTTTCTGAAACGCGACTTCAACCCAAAAGGACCAGTCCTCTTATAGGCCTCTATCCCTCCTAAAGGTGGAATACAAAATATTGAGTAAAGTATTGGTTAGAGGGCTTCTCCCCTCAACTGATTCAATGTGGCATTTGTTCCACAGCGAGCACCTCATTAAATATATGCTACCTAGATCAGGTCATGGATGTGGCTGCGTCTCCTTAGACCTACAGCAAGCACTTGACATGTTGGGTTGGGACTACATGTTTTCTGCCCTGGCGAAATTCAATATTCCTCCCATCTGCATGTGCTGGGTCAGGGTCTTCTACACTAATCCCACAGCTAGAGCAAAGATAGGAGCTCATATATCATCACAGTACCTGGTGTTCTGTGGCACCAGACAGGGATGCCCACTATCACTTCTTCTATTCGTCTTGGCTATGGAGCCCCTAGCACAAGACCTCAGACAGGTGGCCTTTGCATAGGGGAATCCTCCAGGGTCTTATGATCCATACTGTTTCCATATACACAGGTGATATGATTTTATATATCAATGACCTTGGCAATGATTTGACACCTATATCTGACTTACTCCAATCATTTGGTGACATGTCCAGCGTTCGGGTAAACCACGCCAAATCCCATGCATTCTCATTCCTGAATAGCATGGAGCATGATACACTGCCCTTAGGTACATGCAATATACAGACGGCACTCCACACTTTCCAATATCTCAGCATACAGAGCAACAGAAGCACAGAGAGCTTAATAGATGAGAATCTAATGAGTCATCAGGTCATGGCAATCCCAAATTAAATTTTGGGTCACACTGCCTTTATCAGAAGCAGGCTGGATAACTGTGGCTCAGATGGTAATCCTGCCCCATTTGTTGTACTGCTTTGTTATCCCTGCTGCGATTTTCAAAACACTAAGGCCCTCATTACAACCTTGGCGGTTGGTGTTAAAGCGGCGGTAATACTGCCAACAGGCCGGCGGTAAAAAAAAACATAGGATCACGACCACGGTGGAAACCGCCAACACATACAGCCACTTTAACACTCCGACCGCCACAGTGGTAGCAACAAACACCGCGGTGGTAACCGCCAACAGACAGGCGGAAGACAATGTACCGCCCACCCCATCACAACCTGCCAATCCGCCAGCTTTTCCGGGGCGGTACCAATGCCATCAAAAGCACGGCGGAAACAGTGTTTGGAAGGGAAACCACTCACCTCTCAACACTCAACAAAGAACCAGGACGCCATGGAGCCCGAGTTACAGGTCCTGCCCATGCTGGTCTACCTCCTCACCTACAAGGAATACCAAAGACGCCGGCGACGACCACGGTGAGTACTGCCCCTAGTACACAGGGGAGGGAGGGAGGAAAAAGAGAGTGACACACACACACAACACGCAACACCCACAACACCATACATAAAAACACATGCAACAACATTACATTTACACCCCGTAACTCCCTGGAAGAACGCAAGGACAAAAGGAATTGAGTAAAAACAGTGATATTTTAGAAATAGCCAGATATAAGTAAGAATTTTAATAACATTATTTACAAAAAAATACAATGTGTACAGAAGGCTGTACATTGTCCTTCCAAATGGTTGTGGGCCACTGGGCAAAAAATCATGGGCCAAGCCCACACTTGACTTCTGCCTCAATACTGAGAGAACACTGCAGGAGCATCAGGTTGAAAACACTCAGGCACCTCAGGGAGATTGGGAAGGGGGGATCACCTCAGCCGGAAGATGGTACTACGCCACTGCCATGCCCACAGCGATGTCCTGGGGACTGCAAAGCCACAGTCTCTCAAGTGGGTGGCCTGCCCACAGCCTGGCCCTGGGGACTGCAGGGCCACAGTCTCTCAAGTGGGTGGTCTGCCCACTGGTTGGTCCTGGGGAGTGCAAAGCCACAGTCTCAAGTGGATGCCTTTCTCCACTGGTTCTGGAGGGGGCGTTATGCCCAGTGTTCTTCATCCTGCCAAGGATAGGATGAGTGGATGCATATATCCACTGGTTCTGGAGGAGGCTTTGTGCCCAGTGTGGTTCATCGTGCCAAGTGTAGGGTGAGTGGATGCATATCTCCACTGGTTCTGGAGGGAGCTTTGTGCCCAGTGTGATTCATCCTGCCAAGGAGGGGCTGAGTGGATGCATATCTCAACTGGTTCAGGAGGGGGCTTTGTGCCAAGTGTGCTTCATCCTGCCAAGGATAGGGTGAGTGTATGCATATCTACTCTGGTTCTGGAGGGGACTTTGTGCCCAGTGTGCTTCATCCAGCCAAGGAGGGGATGAGTGGATGCATATCTCCACTGGTTTGTCCAGTGATGCAGCACTTAGGGTGTGCCAGTTCACATACCCTCACCTGGGTGTCTGAGGCACAAGATTTGCAGGGAACAGGTAGCATGATAGTTAATGGAGGCAGGACTAGACTCCATCCCAAGGCTGCTAACTGGTGGTAGTGCCGGTGCTGGTGGGGGTGCTGCCAGTGGTGGTGGTAGGCTCCAGCCCGTCTCCTGCAGCCTCGGATGGCGGCCCACTGGGACTGCTGGTGCTGGTAGTGGTCCTACTGTCAGCGGTGCAGGTCGCGGTGCTTGCAGCGGGGCTGCTGGTGGTGCTGGCTGCGGTGCAGGTGCCGGTACTGCCAGTGTGGAGGTAGGCTCCAGCCCTTCTCCTGCAGCCTCGGATGGCTGCCCACTGGGGATGGTACTACTGACAGTAGTGGTGGCAGGGGCGGTGCAGGTGGCGGTGCTTGCAGCAGTGCCTGCGGCTGCACTGCTGGCAGTGCTGCACGTGGTGCTGGTGGTTCTGCTGGTGGGCACCAGGCCTTCACCTGCAGCCTCCGTCGGCTGAAGTGCCTTGCCTTGGGTTTTCTGCCACTTCCTCACCTTGGCAGATGCTGTTGTGACCTTGGTTCTGGCAGCTGGAGTTTTGGAGGAGGCCTTGCTGGTTAGGTCGTGCTCCTTGCTGCATGCTGGCACCTTCTTCACCTTGGCAGGTGGCGGAATGGTTTGGTCCTTTGCAGGGGTTGGTGGCACACTGGCTGGCATGACGGGTGCCCCCTTTGAGCCTCTGGGAGTTGCAGGTACTGCAGCCAATGCCAACTTGGTGGCTGAGGTGCTGGCCCGGGTTCTGGACATCCTGGCCTGAGGGGAAGGACAGGGTTGGGAGGGGTAGGGAACAGGTCAATGTTTGCCAGGCAAAGCTTTTTAGACACACTGGGGTGGGAAGAGGGAGTGGTTGTAGAAGGGGTCTGTCTGCTGAGTTTGGGTGAAGGTGCATGTGCTGGATGCTGTTGTGAGGTGGATGGCTGTTGTGAGGTGGATGGCTGTTGGGTGGGTGGGTGGGTGCTTGCGTTTGTGTACTTTTGGAGGAGGGGTCACAGACACACTGGGAGAGGACACGGATGTGTGCATGGTTGTGGGGGTGGTGTCTGCCAGTGAGGGGTGAGTAGTGATGGGCGTGCTGGTGATGGAGGTAGTGGATGAGGAAGTAGTGCATGCAGGTGTGAGTGGAGACGATACTGGGAGGAAGGTGGACGACGAGGAGGAGGGGGACACAGTGGAGGCAGTGGATGTTGGTGTGTCTGCATTGGTATGGTGCTTGTGTGAGTGCCTGTGGGATGATGTGTGGTGCTTGTGTTTGCCTGAGCCACTTCTGGGTGTTGATTTGGGTAAATGCTGGTCTGAAGGTGTGCTTGGGATAGGCTGGGGTTGAGGGAATTAGGACTGGGTAGAGGACGTTGGAGGGGGGAGGCTAGGCACAGGGACAAGGGCTGCCATCAGTGTTGAGGCCAGAGCCTGAAATGCTCTCTTTTGAGCCACCATCCCAGAGTGAATGCCCTTGGGTATGCATTTGTTTGTTGCAAATGCCTCTCAACACCCTGGATGGCATTCAGAATGGTTGACTTCCAACAGTAAGGGATCTCAGGAGGTCAATAGCCTCCTCACTTAGGGCAGCAGGGCTGACTGGGGCAGGGCCTGAGGTGACTGGGGCGAAGGAGACTGGGTGAGCGGGCACAGGAAACACGCTGAGGGACTGCTGGGAGGGCAGTGCTGGTAGGGGGATGGTGGCGGCTGTACCTGTTGATGGGGTGGGCACAGAGGAGTCCACCACCGCCAGGGAGAATCCATCGGAGGAGGAGTTGTGGTCTGTGGTCTCCCATCTTCCTCCGTTCTACTGGTGCCCTCAGCCTCAGTGGATTCAGCCTCCAGGCCCATGTGGTATGCAGCTCCCTCCATCGTCGGTGCCTCTGCTCCTCCACCAGATAATGCTAATGCACATGAGGACAGGGTGACAAAACAAAAAGGGGGGAAGAGACAGAAGATACACTTGGTCAATGCCAGCAACACCACTACTGTTGGCGCACAACACACACAGGGAGCAGCCCTATGTACTAGGCCATGCCCAACCAGTTACTAAGATAGTCACCAGCCCATGGGGTACAATGCCTACCGCAAATCAGCTGCACACCTGAAACCCACAGGACAATGCCCAGTAGTGGATGCCCACTAACACTATTGGGGTAGGAGTGCTTCAGAGCCTGCCCAACAAGGAGCCTACCCTGCCATCTTCGCCCTGGCCTAGGGGCACCCATAGCCCACATACCACACCCAGGTAACTCTTAACGTGTGCAAAGTCAGGAGTCAGATTCCGTACTCACCCCCTTGTGGCTGCTGTGATGCCTTCAAGCACCCATCCAACTCCGGATAGGCCAGCGCCAGGATAAGGAACATCAAGGGGGTCATGGTGCAACAGGCACCCCTTCCTCGCTGGGAGGTCAGCCCCAGCTGGGCCTCTGCCGTCTTCTTTGCCCAGCGGCGCAGGTCCTCCCACCTCTTGTGGAAGTGGGTGCTCCGCTTGTCAAAGACCCCCAGGGTCAACACCTCCTTGGTGATGGCACGCCAAATACCCTTTTTCTGGTGGGCGCTAACCTGCAGGGAAAAGACAGCAGAAAAGGGAATTAGTCAACCGTCCGGACCGTTGGACTCATGGCCCACCAGATCCCTCCCATCCCCTGACGCACATACATTGACCACCTTACCTGTTGCACACTGGCCTGGACGCCTCTGCCCCTCCCCCCCCACATGTGGCTTACATACACAGCACTCCATACATTCATGGCCCAAGCATCATGCTCTCAGTGTACTCACCTGTTTGTCTGGAAGACCGTAGAGTAACGTGTCCTGGGGTAGAACCCCATCCACCAGTTTCTCCTACTCCTCTGCAGTCAAGGCAGGGGCCCTTTCCACAGACACATGAGCTATGGTCGGTTCCAGACACAGTTCACAGCAGTACTTGCAGTGTAGGTCCTCTCCTGTTGAAGGTCAGGTAGCAAGTGAGTGGATAGATAGAAAATGGCAGTGACGTCCGCGGCGGTGCGTACCGTCACCGCCGCCGTACATCCCCATTGGCTCCTGGAACCCATAGGGCCCAATGATAACCAATGCGAAGTTGCGTGTCTGTCATCGACCGCCTACCGTGACGGCGCAAAACACCAGCGCAATTACCTCATTTCCACTTGTCCCTCCTCACAGGTCAGGCATCCACCATTTCAGGGGGGCAGAGGGCATGGCACCTAACTGCGCCACCGCAGACATTGGCACAGCAACTGATTGTCAGATTAACATTTTGTTTCTGTAAAGTAAAGAAATCAACATTTGTGCAATGGATGTGGGAATATGACCCTCTACTCACCGTTCTCTTCCATAGGCTTCAACCGCTGAGGCTGAATATGAGATGGCGGCATCCTCTGGTGTACAGACCCCTAGTGGACCTTGCGACAATGGAGGACAGACACATTATTATTACATACAGACTTGATCGTGCCACAATCCAAGAACTGTGTGCCCAATTGGAGCGAGACCTGATGTCAGCTATCCGCCAGCCCACAGGTATCCCCCCCTCTAGTGCACGTCCTGTCAGTGCTCCTTTTCCTGACAAGTGGTTCCCTCCAAACAACAGTGGCCATGGCATTAGGGATGTCTCAGTCAATGTTCTCCAACATGTTGACCAGAGTGTTGTCTGCCCTGCTGAAACACATGCGCAACTACATCGTATTCCCCCAGGTGGAGGATTTGGCCACAGTGAAAGCTGACTTTTGTGCCCTGGGACATATCCCCCAACATCATTGGTGCCATTGATGGTACACATGTAGCATTTGTCCCCCCCCCCCACCCCTTGTAGAAATGAACAGATGTTCAGGAATAGAAAAAGCTATCACTCTCTGAATGTGCAGATCTCCCATGTGACTGCCAAGTAACCTGCTCTGGGCATGACACCTTTCTCTTGAGGAATAGCATCATCCCATATGTGATGGCTCAACTCCAGAGGCTTCATGTGTGGCTAATAGGTGAGCCCAAGGTTCCCACCCAGTATATGTTGGTGTCTGGGTATGGGGTTGTCCCTAAGGGTTAGTGTGTGTGTTGACCAGAGTGTTGTCTGCCCTGCTTAAACACATGCGCAGCTACATCTTGTTCCCCCAGGTGGAGGATTTGGCCATGGTGAAAGCTGAATTTTATACCCTGGAGCATATACCCATCATCATTGGTGCAATTGATGGTACACATGTGGCATCCCCCCCCTCCCGGAGTAATGAACAAGTTTTCAGGAATAGAAAAAGCTATGAGTAGGTGTCTGGGTAAGGGGTTATCCTTAAGGGTTAGTGTGTGTGTCTAACAGTTGTCCCTCTATATTTACAGGTGACTCTGGTTACCCCAACCTCTAATGGCTACTGACCCCAATGAAGAATGCCAGGACAAGGGCAGAGGAGCGTTACAATGAGGTACATGGTGTACAAGGAGGATTATTGAAAGGACCTTTGGCCTCCTGAAGGCCAGGTTCTGGTGCCTCCATCTGACAGGTGGCTCCATGTACTACTCACCCAAGAAGGTGTGCCAGATCATTGTTGCATGTTTCGTGTTGCACAACCTGGCCTTGAGACAACAGGTTGCTTTTCTGCAGGAGAATGTGCCTGGAGATGGTCTTGTGGCAGCGGGGGACCCTGTGAGCAGTGAGGAAGAGGAGGAAGAGGAAGAAGATGATGACAGCAGAACCAATATAATTCAGCAGTACTTCCAGTGACACACAGGTAAGACATTGTACGTTCACTAAACATTTCAGTTATCTTTTGCTCATTGTACAAGGCAGCCTCTTACCCTATGTCTATGGTCACTGAGTGTACCCTTTGGCATCTCTATTTTCAGATCTCTGTGCCCCACTTTGGCTCCTTCTATGTGTTCTGCTGCCCACCAAAGGTCATTCCAAAGTATATTTCACTGTACATTTGAGTTGTAATGCTTTGATAACATTGTACTAATACATTTGTGAATCATTTGACAGACTCCAGATTAGTATTTGTTCCAAGGGTGTTTATTTAGGTGCTCATAAGTAGAGGGGGTTGTGCAATGGGCTGGGCTGATGGTAGAGGAAAGTCCAGGGTAGAGTCCAGTCTCTTGGTATCACAGGTGCATTGTCCAATGGGGCATAGGAAGGGGAGTAATGGCAGTTCAAGGTGGACAGGGTGACAGACTGGGACAGAAGGGTTACAATCAGGAGAGTCTTATTTCCTGGTGTGGGTCTTGGCAATGTTCTCTGGCTTCTGCCTGGATCGCAGGGACCACTTGTGGGGTGGTTCTCCTTCTGCAGGGGATGGGGTGCTGGTGGCCGTTGATCCTGTGGCGGAGCCTCCTGTCCACTAGCGCCAGCGGAGATGGAGGGCTATTCTTTGGTGTGGCTAGTGTCAGGGGCCCTTTGTTGTGCCACTGTCTCCCTCATGGTGGTGGCCATGTCTGCCAGCACATCTGCAATGGTGACCAGGATGGTGTAGATGTTTGTTAGGTCATCCCTGATCCCCAGGTACTGTCCCTCCTGCAACCACTGGGTCTCCTGCAGCTTGGACAGTATCTGGCCCATGGTCTCTGGGAATGGTGGTATGCTCCCAGGATGTTGGGGAGTGCCTTGTGGAGAGTGGGTTCCCTGGGCCTGTCCGCCCCCTGTCGTACAGCAGTCCTCCCAACTTCCCTGTTGTCCTGTGCGTCTGTCCCCTGAACCATGTGCCCGCTGCCACTGACCCCAGGTCCCTGATCATCCTGTGTTTGTGGGGTTGCCTGGGTCCCTTTAGTGGTGGACATACTGCTGATTGGTGTGTCCTGGGGACAGAGGTATGGGCCCGCTGGGTGGGTGCTGTGCTGGTGTTTCCTGAGGGGGGAGGCTCTGTGGTGGGTTGGGACTGTGGCAGGGAAACCGACTGGCCAGAGGTCCCTGACGGGCCAGGTTGGTCATCCTGATCCAGGTGTGCAGAGCTGATGTCATCACTGTGGGCCTCTTCGGGGGGGACTGGATGTGGCTGGCACCTCCTCTCCGGTGACATTGAGTAGGGGTCCTGTGGGGATGCAAATGCAGTGTTAATGTATCTGTGTGTGCCATCTTGTGCATGGGTGTGTTTCCCTGTATGGTTGTGATTTCCCTGTCAGCTTGGCCTTGTGTACGTGATGATTTTGTGGGCTGGCTGAGTCTCTCTACTTGGCATGCTGTGGTGATGGGTGTCCATGGAGCTCTGTGTTGGGGGTCCATGCATTGGTTTTGCATGCAGGGCTTTGTATTGGGATTGGTGGGTTGTGATAGTGGGGTATATGTGAGGTGTTGGAGTGATGGGTGTATGGCAGGTTAAGGGGTGAAATAGTAAAGATTTGACTTACCAGAGTCCAGTACTCCTGCGAGACCCTCAGGATGCATAATTGCCAAGACTTGCTTCTCCCATGTTGTTAGTTGTGGGGGAGGAGGTGGGGGTCCACCGCCAGTCCTCTGTACGGCTACCTGGTGTCTTGCAACCACGGAATGCAACTTCCCCTATAGGTCGTTCCACCGTTTCCTGATGTCATCCCTGGTTCTTGGGTGCTGTCCCACGGCGTTGACACTGTCCACGATTCTTCGCCATACCTCCATCTTCCTAGCAATGGACGTCTGCTGCACCTGTGATCCGAATAGCTGTGGCTCTACCCGGATGATTTCCTCCACCATGACCCTCAGCTCCTCCTCTGAAAACCTGGGGTGTCTTTGGGGTGTCATGGCTGTGGTGTGAGTGATACGTGTGGGGTGATGTGCGAGGTGATGTTAGGGTGTGTGTTGTGAGGTGCGTGGATGGTGTATGGGTGATGTTGTTCTGTGGCTCAGATTGAGTAGGTGCTCCTGGCTTGTGTCTCTCTCTTTTGGCAATCTTTTTTTTCATTTAAAGGGTTGTGGGTAATGTGGGTGGGTGTTTTATAGTGGTGCGGGTGTGGTGTGTGTATGTGTGTCAGGTGTGTGTAGTTTGAGTTGCCCAATGTGGTGGTGTTTTGTAAATGTGTGTGTATATTGAGCACGGCGGTGTGTACCGCCAATGGTTTACCGCAATTGAAAGACCGCCATGGTGATTCATGGGTCGTGATACTGTGGGTGTATTCCTGTTGGCGTAACGCTGTGGGTTTGGATATCGGCAGTTTATCACTGACCTTTGGTCTGGCGGACTTGTGTGGGTGTCTGTATAGTGGCGGATTTCTCAGTGTGGGTCATAATACCCGTAGCGGAATATCGCCGCGGGCACGGTAAGTTGGCGGCCGTCAGCACAGCAGTAGGCGGCATTTACCGCCAGGGTTGTAATGAGAGCCTAAATTCCTTATTGATTGAGCTAATTTTGTGTACTGGACATCGTACGGTTGGCCTACTCAAAATGCAGCTACCACCTCGAGAAGGAGCTCCTGATTTTGAAGCTGACTGCGTAGGGGGGCAGCTTCAGTGGCTGGCCTACTGGTTAGCAGGCTACCACCTAAACAAAACTGCCTCTACATAACGTATGCTGACATTAGGCAAGCTTCATAGATCACTCCTGTCAGGAGTGACATGACCCACTACTGCTCCATATTGTATTAGCCTACTGGAAATGTGCCATCTGGTACATAAATACCTAGTATATCTTTGAGGGGTTTGCCCACACCAGTGGACACACTCACTAGCCTCTTGCCCTAGGAGAGCGCAGGGATAACAACGGTGGGAGATCTGTTTGCAGAAGAGGCACTAATGAACCACTAGCAATTCAAACATCTCTATGGTTTGCTGGATTCCCTTTTTCTGATACATGCCAACATTCTTTGGTATCTCTGAACATACTGGACCCCACTGGGAACAGACCCTGATACACGTACACTGACTGAAACAGTTTATAGCATGGGTCATGGTCGATACCTGGTTAAGTGGCTATATTGAGGACTGTGTACCCATATAAATACATCTTTGGAATGCCTGCGGACTTAATGGGAGGAGGATTCAGCTCATACCCTGTATTATAAGTATTGACGCTTTATTCTGGACTTTCCAAGCAAGATCTCTCGCAATTCTCGATTTAAGTTGATACAATTTTCACTTAAACACAGAGCATAGCTAACATGGCTGAAACTTCACGCCATCTTCCCGAATGCTTCCCCCACCAGCCCTAGATGCCATGCAGATGCCGTAGATCTACTGCAAATGTTATGGACTTGTCCCTCATTAACTTCTTACTGGGTGGATATACGTATCGCACTTTCTGCGCTGAGAGGCGTTGCCCAATGGGATAGTGCGGAACATTGCCTACTGGGCCTATAGCTCAGACCTAAGAGTTTTAAAGTTTCCCCTGCTATGATATGGGACGATTTAAATCCCAGGTTGAAAATGAATAACCACCATCTCTTCCTCGATACAACAAAAACCCTACACCGCCTTGCGTGGAAGCAGCTGCCCTGCCTTGCCCAGACTCTGGGTTGGGTTGGGTATCGAGGATATCTGGCCCCATGCCTCTGGTCGACAACGGTACTTCTGCGCTGTGGGCCCCTGTCTTCAAGGACATACTTACACAACGTGACACTTTCCTTCTCTAGACAACCACACGCATGAGACATCGCCCCTCAACATAACACAGTTTATAAAGAAACAGATCGGAGAAGAACCATCAGGGATATTTGTGGGGGGGGGAAGGGGGTTGGGGGGTTTAGGGTTATAGCGGAGTTATTTGTTTGTTGTTGTTGTTGTTCTGTTTGTTCCTAACAACACCATCCACTTAAGAGTAGTGTTTTTCTTTGGGTATGTTCTACATGTTGCATGTTACCGAAGAGTGATCACATAATGTATTCAGCACCTAATATCTGGTATACTCCAACCTCACTATGTTGTTATATATTTGACATGTATGTGAATTATAATGCCTAATAAAATGTTTTTTTTATTTGTTAAAGTCTTCAGTTATGTGATTTTTTTAAAATGGTTGTTTGAAGTGTGAAATAGCCCAAAGATAAAGGCTGTAAGCCCATGTCTTCCATATTCCATAAAACCTAAAATTGGCATAATGCAAATTGATGTTATCACATTATCTGAGCAATACAAGGCACAAGACCGAACACGCACACTCCTAGCCCTCTTTGTCCCCAGTTATCTCACACACCCGCCAAACCTAACTACTGAAGGGTGAACACCCCTCCCCATGTGTCCACCATCAGGAGTGCGCCTGATTGTAGAAGACTCCGCACACATAGCAAAACACAGTGCATAGAGATCTAAACAGTCACAATAATTTAATAACCTTGGGCCCTCCAAAACTGGGGGAGAGCTGGATTAGGCGCACCTCCACTCAGCTTGGTATAGAGTTTTCCATTTGGCTTTACTTAATTAATACGTAGCTTTCAGGTTACTAATCAGAGGTCCCAAAGCCAGAATGGACCAGAGTTTTTAATACCACTGAAGAAGTGGTGGGCAGTCCGTCTTCTTCCAGATGTGAGCTATGGTTAATTTTGCGCCCCAAGGCATTGAAGCAACATATTCTACTTATGCTTAGTCATCACCTTCAGGTTTTAGGCCTATATGTCCCTTAGTAAGAGATTGGGTAACCTATTATGTCCTTAAGCAATTTTGACACTCCCAAAAAGGACGGTCCATCTGGCTGTTCCACCAGATATGCAGAGCCTCTCTCAGTCCCCCACAGCCTCGACAGTACCTGGGTGATGCATTATGGTACATGCAGTGTAATCTGTGGGGCGTGCAGTGCCAGCCATACCATACTTGTAATGTATTTCCCGTCCCAGGATTGATATGGAAGATGAGTGTATCCCTTCCCATCCGTTCCCAGTGTTTGTTTGTAAATTACTCTGGGAAAGCATGTTCCCACGCCCTATTGTATTCCCACATCTTCGGTGCATCGTGTGCTAATAGCATTTTATGTAGGCTGGAAATTGTGCCCCTAGACCCACCAGTTTAGGAAACAGGGTTTGTATTAGGTCTTAGTCCTGCTAATCCCAGAGTGAACTGAGGGATGTGTTGTCCAGCACCGAATCTGGGCATAACAAAGCGGTTCAGACTCGAGAAGGTTGAACTTTGCTTTACTTTGCAGAAATGATTTGGTGATGGCATTGTCGTACATATGGGAAATCATTCTCCAGCCTCCCTCCATTTATCAAACATCTGGCCTTCCTAATGGCCGCATTGTAATGTACGGGAGTTTAGGGAGAAGAATATGAAACTAGACCCTGTGATGCTAAATACATGTCCCTTGTATTTATTGCAGTGGATAATGGTGTGCTAAGGTGTGCTGTGGGACATTACTCCCCGTTCCAACTCCTGTTGTTTTATAATGTTGGCCTGCTCTTTGTTCTGGTTCATTAAATTATGATGCTTATGGGTCAGAGTCAATTTTAACTGTATTTTTCTCTCCTTTTGTCAGTATTTTTCGCAGACCTCATTTTCTCTGCTACATTACTTTCGGTTGAGTGCCACCACCATGTGTGGTTGGTCCGCCAGACATTGCAGTGCCGGTCTGACAAAGGAGATAGCCCAATGATGATGCTTAGCATCCTAGAGGATGTGTGAGAGCTCTCCTGCCAATACTGACCCTTTTTCTCTCCCTGCATACACACTTATTGGAACAGTGTACTATTTCTACTTATATACGTGTGCTAAGGTGTGCACCTATACCAGTTTCCAGAGAGGACTGATAGTGCGTCAGAACCTTGATAAGTAAACTTAAAAGGAGACACGCCTAGGCCGATGAACCTTTTGACCACGTTCGGAGACTTCCCATTACGAGGTATCTTTCTGGCATCACAAAATCAATATCTCAATAACCCACTCAATATTCGCAGTAACTAATCAACAAGTTAATCAACAACATTCAATAAGAATCGATAAAGTTAACACACCATGACCTTTCGGCCCATGAATAACCACACAAATCGAATTAGGTGTTACGATATTTATTTCCCTATTTGTTACAATCTAATAGCCATTTCCGTTGATCTTATTAGAAATCAATCTCATTAGTAACTCTTCAAACTTGTAATTAGACACACTTAATCAACTCATAGAGAACATTTATTCAGCATTATCACATCATTAATAAGAAGCAGTTTAGCAAAGTCTCAGTTGTGCAAGATTCAACAAAGCAAGGACCCAGTCATTTGTCTATTTGCGTCAGATTTTAGTGAACACCTTAACTAACCTCGAATTAGCATGTTGGGCTTCATGCAAAATGATTTAGCAAACACAAATTTTGAAAACATCTAACTTTGGCCCCTATCAAAAGAGCAGTTGGTACCTAGAAAGAAATGCAAACAGATAATTACGATTTTCATCAGATAGTTACCCCTCCAAAGCGTCAGTCTTCGTCTTCATGCTGTTATATCAAAACTGTCGAACTAGCCCATAATTCCTCATTGGATCAATATTGGTGCATCATTATCTCGGTCCAATACTTCTCCACGCACCTTACTAGAATTTTCCACAAAACACAGTTCTCATGCAGTTGATTGGCCCATGTTGTTGACGTCTTCATTGGTAGGAATGGCAGGTAAGAAAAGTTACACATTACGCTCCAGTCAGTAGTCCCATTGTTTTCTCCTAGTCTAGACAGCCTTGTACCTGTTACGAATTACACTGTTGCAATCGGCAAGAATGTCTCCTTGAGCAAGTCGGGTCCTATCAGAAAGAATTTACTACGGCTACAAACATATCTATAGCTTCTGGAAAAGTACAGCTTAGTGTCCTTCAGGAAAGCAGCACATTGCACGTTAGAAAAACAAAGTTTAACATGAGACTGGGCATCTAGGCCCAGACCCTCGCTAACTAAGGCCTAATGGTTAATTTAGCAAAACCCCAATACATGACTTTAATCATAACATGCCAATACAAATCCATACATTAGTACATTATTAATTCATCATTAATAAGTTTCATTAGTCTTCGTGTACATTTGGTGGCCACTCCTCGTGGGCACATTTCAAATGTGTGCATTATTTCCTACTTTAACACATTTTCTATGCAGCTTCACTACAGAATATATTGCAAGCTTTTCACGTTAATATTGATATTTTCAATTAAATTCTTTTACAAATTTTACATGACAGCCGCAATCCAAATAAGCAAGCTATAACAATTAATATTCCCTGTATTATTGTCGCCAATATCCCATGCCAAATACCACTAAACCAACTCCCCACTGAAGTAAGTCCTTTTCCAACCTTTTCCCAAACACCTGGATTATCAGTTCCTTCAAGTCTGTACTATCTCTAGTTAAGTTAGTAACTTCTAATCTCATTACTATTGTCAGGTATATAAGCACAACAATGACGCTCATTAAGCATCTTACAAGCTCTACCATTTTTTGCCAAAAGAATGTCTAAAGCAAGCCTGTTTTGAAGAGTCATAGCCCTCTCCGCAGCAAGTTCAGTATCCATCAGGGGTATAGCCCCTGTGAAATTTGTCAGCATGGTATCCACAATAGTAGACAACTTTCGAATCTTTATGGAGTTTAAGATAACTCCCACTGAAGGAATTATCGCCCCAAATATGTTTCCTACTACACCAGCAGCAGTCTTTCTCCTTTGTCTAGTACAATGTAATTCAGACAATTATGGAAACCTTTTCAAGTCCTCTAGTTGATATATCTTTGGGAAAACTATCCCCAAATAACATGTCCCATACCATCCCTTTGGAAGACGGTAATAAGCATTAAGTCCACATATATAATAGATCCCAGGGATCGCTGGATCCTGTCCATTTAACATGAACGTCCACTTACTCTGAAACAAAAACACATGCTTACATTCACTCATTCCCACAAACACATTGTCATAATACGACTTCGGCCTAGATATGCAAAGCTTACCTACGTGTAGTGCATCTAAAGCTAACTTCCCCTGTTACCTAACTGCACTGTAACTCTCAATACTAGCAAAGGCTCGCTGCTGCAATCCTTTATCTAATTTACCCTTCAATGCCCTTCTTCTATCTTTCATATGATCTAAAAAGCTTTTCTCTACGGGTGTAAGCAAACATGTCAAATTATTACAGTGTGCATAGTATGTACTAATTGTTAATGTTGCCTCAAAGAATCCCTTAACTAACTTTATGCTGTAGTATTTAGCTACAATACTCAAATCCTCTATGATAGGCACATAAAAAAACACAAGGTCATGGTTGGAATAAAAATACTGAATCTCTTCCTGGTTATAGAATCTTGTTAGTAACAGACTACAACTTATCCCATATGTTAATAGTAGACTATGATAGGTAACCACTCTTGCACTGAAACAGGAATCTGTGAACACACATAACAATCCTTTGCATCCATTGTGTCAACATACTCACTCAGCAAGCGATAGATAACAGTTGATAATTCCCCTTTTGCGTTAGTCCCCTCATGCAAATATTTCATATCCTGCTCAAACCTCTCCCAGGGTGTCAGTGCAGTGGCGGTCTCAGGAATTGTAGCATTGTTAGTTCCACTCTTACCCACTAATGGCATACCCACAATCACAACTATGATGAATATCACACACACTACACCCAAACCAACACCCAAACATTTACAACGCCTGCTTCCCCTATTATCCTCTCTAGTGTTAGCCATGATCTGTAAAGAATCAGAGAGTGAAAGATTACTAGTTCAAACAACAACCTAGGATGGTTAAAACCCTTTTTTATGTTTTCAGCAAAGTTAAAGCAAATAAAAGTCTTTCTTCAGCAACTATTTACAGCTTTCACATTCATTCCAAGGATCCTTGTCAATTCAGGTTAGCAGCTTATCAAAATCGTTTTTCAAAAGTCAATTCAGGTTAACAGTGTTATATCCGGTAAGTTATCAATCTCTTTTCTCAATTTTCTTCTTTAACTCAATTCTCATGCCAACGCAGTCTCTTTGGCCAGACTCAGGTGCCAAAGTACTGACCTGGGACTTCTCGATCAGAGCAAAATGCCAAGAACTCTTGTTGCCATTCAGCTGACGTTGCATACGCCCATTCAGGACCTGCGTACCTTCTGTTCGCTACTCTTTCTTTTCAATTTGTGATCACCTTGCAACTCGCCTTCACTCAGATCTTCTCTCCTTGCAGTATCAACCTCTTCCTCTATTGCATCTTCGACGACCACTTTCCCTTTCTTCACTTGCAATTCCGGCCACTTATCTTCTTTCAGCGTCTCTCTGGCCTTTGATCTTTCCTGTGGCAACCCTTTGCCCTCCTCTGACTCTATGATGTCTTCTCTTGATGGACCTGCAATTTGCTCAGGAGGAGTCGGTATACTCTGACTCTCTTCCGCCTCAACTTCTTCGCCTTCTGGGTCTGTCAGGGGCTCTAGCTCATTTCCATATTTGTCTGCTTCTGGGAGAACCTCCTTCTGACTTGGCTCTCCTGGTGCCTCAGTTGAGATAGGCTCACCGTCACCCCTCTGGGTCTCTTCTCCTTCGTCTCTTACTGGAGTGACCAAGCCATCCTCAACGGGCTCTCCTTCTGTCTCAGTTCCCCTTCGATCACTCTCCGTCCCTGAGACTTCCTTCTCAGCTGTTGGTACTTTCAACAACTCAACTTCCTCATCAGTTGGACACGTCACCTTTTTCGTGTGACTGGCATGGATCCAGTTCGGAATTCCCGCACACCTCACAGCAGTTGTAGTCGTCCGTATTACTTGATATGGCCCCTTCCAACGTGGCTCCAAACACGACTTCCTTACGTGTTTCTTGATGACAACCCAGTCACCAGTTTTCAGATTGTGTCCTGGATCATGTATCAGTGGCAGGGTGGTGGCTTCCACCTGGTGAGCGAAAGAGCGGACCATGTCAGGCAGACCCTTGCATCATCTGTGATATTCACAAGAGCATTTTCAGGCACTGCGGGCAGTCTCATAGCTCGGCCCATGAGAATTTCATGAGGAGGTTGTCCTGTTTTCTTGTTAGGTGTATTTCTCATTGACATTAGCACCAAGGGCAATGCATCAGGCCATTTCAAATTTGTGGCTGCAGACATCTTTGACATTCTTGACTTCAGGGTACCATTCATCTGCTCCACTAGTCCTGATGCTTCAGGGTGGTAACTACAATGCAACTTCTGTTCAATGCTGCACACAATACCTTAACCACCTCGTTGTTGAAGTTACTTCTCCTATCTGATTCTAAAGAGATCAGAAACCCAAAACGTGGTATCAATTCCCTAAGCAGCAGCTTCGCTACTGTGAGACTGTTATTCCTACGTGTAGGGTATGCTTCAATCCAGTGACTAAAGATACACACAATCACCAACACGTATCTCAAACCTCCTGTTAGAAATGGGGTTTTTGGTTGGCAGTCAGGTTACTTCCTGTCCAAGCAAAAGCCCTCACTCTAGTCAGGGTAAGTCACACACTATCCAAGATTATCCTGTGCCCACCCTCTGGTAGCTTGGCACGAGCAGTCAGGCTTAACTTAGAAGGCAATGTGTAAAGTATTTGTGCAATAAATCATACAATACCACCATATAGCACCACAAAAATACACCACACAGTGTTTAGAAAAATATATAATATTTATCCGGATAATTGTAGGTCAAAAAGAATAAAGTTGCAATGGAAAATTGTAGAAATATCACAGGGAAGTGATATAGAGTGTCTTAAGTCTTTAGAATGCAATACAGTGTCTTTCAAGCACAAAGTACCTGGTTTCTGGTGGAAAATCTCCTCAGAGGGCCACAGGAGAAGAGATGCGTGGAAAAAGGGGTGTGTGCGTCGATTTCTCCTCAGCACACACAGACTTGCGTCGGTCTTTTCCACGCGGGGAAGTCGGGCGTCGTTTTCCGGCGCGCAGACAGTCTCTTTTTGTGGATCGCGGGGATTACCAGATGTCCCGGATCTGTGCGTGGATTCTCCTGCTTGTTTTCCGGCTGCGCGTCGTTCTGCGGGGCTGCGCGTCGAAGTTTCGATCTCACGGTAGGCGTCGCGTCGATTTCTCCTTGGAAGTCGGGCGGCGTTGTCCTTGCGAGGCCGTGCGTCGAAAGTTTGGTCTCACGGCAGGCGTCGCGTCGATTTCTCCTTGGAAGTCGGGCGGCGTTGTCCTTGCGAGGCCGTGCGTCAAAGTTTCGCACTCACGGTGGGCGTCGCGTCGATTTCTCCTGGAAAGTCGAGCGGCTTTGTCCTTGCGAGGTTGTGCGTCGAAGTCTCGATCGCCCCGAGGGCGTCGCGTCGATCAGCGTCGGTGTGCGGCGTTTTTCTCGCCGCGAAACAAGCTGTGCGTCGAAAGTTTCGGCGCACGGAGCGTCCAAGTGAAAGGAAGAAGTCTTTTTGGTCCTGAGACTTCAAGGAACAGGAGGCAAGCTCTATCCAAGCCCTTGGAGAGCACTTTCACAGCCAGACAAGAGTTCAGCAAGGCAGCAGGGCAACAGCAAGACAGCAGTCCTTTGTAGAAAGCAGACAGGTGAGTCCTTTGAGCAGCCAGGCAGTTCTTCTTGGCAGGATGTAGTTTCTGGTTCCGGTTTCTTCTCCAGCAAGTGTCTGATGAGGTAGGGCAGAGGCCCTGTTTTATACCCAAATGTGCCTTTGAAGTGGGGGAGACTTCAAAGAGTGGCTAAGAAGTGCACCAGGTCCCCTTTCAGTTCAATCCTGTCTGCCAGGGTCCCAGTAGGGGGTGTGGCAGTCCTTTGTGTGAGGGCAGGCCCTCCACCCTCCCAGCCCAGGAAGACCCATTCAAAATGCAGATGTATGCAAGTGAGGCTGAGTACCCTGTGTTTGGGGTGTGTCTGAGTGAATGCACAAGGAGCTGTCAACTAAACCTAGCCAGACGTGGATTGTAAGGCACAGAAGGATTTAAGTGCAAAGAAATGCTCACTTTCTAAAAGTGGCATTTCTAGAATAGTAATATTAAATCCGACTTCACCAGTCAGTAGGATTTTGTATTACCATTCTGGCCATACTAAATATGACCTCCCTGCTCCTTTCAGATCAGCAGCTGCCACTTCAACAGTGTATGAGGGCAGCCCCAATGTTAGCCTATGAAGGGAGCAGGTCTCCCAGTAGTGCAAAAACGAATTTAGGAGTTTTACACTACCAGGACATATAACTACACAGGTACATGTCCTGTCTTTTACCTACACAGCACCCTGCTCTAGGGGATACCCAGGGCACACATTAAGGGTGACTTATATGCAGAAAAAGGGGAGTTCTAGGCTTGGCAAGTACTTTTAAATGCCAAGTCGAGGTGGCAGTGAAACTGCACACACAGGCCTAGCAATGGTAGGCCTGGGACAAGGAAAAGGGGCTACTTAAGTGGGTGGCACAATCCGTGCTGCGGGTCCACTAGTAGCATTTAATCTATATGCCCTAGGCACCTGGAGTGCACATGACTGGGGACTTATAAGTAGATTAAATAGTTCAATCAGGTATGATCCAAAGTTACCATGTTTACAGAGAGAGAGCATATACACTTTATCACTGGTTAGCAGTGGTAAAGTGCGCAGAGTCTAAAAACCAGCAAAAACAGTATCCAAAAACGAGGAGGGAGGCAGGCAAAAAGTTAGGGGTGACTACCCTAAGGCTGTCAGGTCTAACATGTGTCCCCCCCAGCTGAAAGTGGGGAGAGCTACCCGACCTCCTGGGAGCTCTCATCGCTAAGGCGGAAGTACCTGGAGAGACCATCAGCATTGGCGTGGTCAACCCCTGGGCGATGTTCCACCGTAAAGTCCATCCCCTGTAGGGAAATGGACCACCTCAGAAGTTTTGGATTCTCACCCCTCATCTGCATGAGCCATCTGAGGGGCCTGTGGTCTGTCTGAACTAGGAAGTGAGTCCCAAACAGGTAGGGCCTCAGCTTCTTCAGTGCCCAGACCACAGCAAAAGCTTCTCTTTCAATAGCACTCCACCTCTGTTCCCGTGGTAATAGCCTTCTGCTAATAAAGACTACCGGTTGATCTTGGCCCTCCTCATTTAGCTGTGCTAGGACTGCCCCTATGCCATGCTCTGAAGCGTCTGTCTGCACGATAAATTCCTGGGAGTAGTCAGGGGCCTTGAGCACGGGGGCCGTGCACATGGCTTCCTTTAGGGCGTCAAAGGCTTTCTGACAAGCCTCTGTCCAATTCACCAACCTAGGTTGCTTCTTGGACGTGAGTTGTGTCAAGGGGGACACAATGGTACCATAGCCCTTGACAAACCTGCGGTAGTAGCCGGTGAGGCCTAAAAAGGCCCTCACCTCAGTCTGGGTTCGAGGTGGTTGCCAGGCCTTGATAGTTTCGATCTTGGCCTGGAGTGGCTGCACCTTGCCACCACCTACTAGGTGTCCCAAGTACACCACGGAACCCTGCCCAATCTGGCACTTACTAGCCTTGATGGTCAGGCCTGCCTGTTGCAGGGCCTGAAGCACCTCCTTGAGGTGGAGCAGGTGTTCCTCCCAGCTGGAACTGTAGACAGCTATGTCATCCAGGTAGGCTGCACAGAAGGCATCCTTGCCAGCCAGGACCCCGTTAACCAACCGTTGGAAGGTAGCGGGGGCATTTTTCAATCCAAACGGCATCACCCGGAACTGGTAATGGCCGTCAGGGGTGGAAAAGGCGGACCTTTCCTTAGCCCCCTCAGTCAGGGCGATCTGCCAGTACCCTGAAGTAAGATCAAACGTACTCAGGAACTTGGCAGCGCCTAGCCTGTCCACGAGCTCATCAGCTCGGGGGATGGGGTGAGCATCAGTCCGTGTGACTGAGTTGAGACCCCGGTAGTCCACGCAGAACCGGAGTTCTGGCTTCGCGCCTGGGGCAGTAGCCTTGGGGACCAACACCACTGGGCTGGCCCAGGGACTACTGGACTTCTCAATAACCCCTAGCGTCAACATCTTGGAGACCTCCTCCTTGATGCTGGCCTTCACCTTATCTGACAACCTGTAAATTTTGTTTTTCACAGGGAGACTGTCACCGGTGTCAATATCATGAACACAGAGGTGGGTCAGTCCCGGAGTAAGGGAGAAGAGGGGGGAGAACTGCTCCAACAGCTCATAGCAGTCTCCTTTCTGGTTTAGAGTCAGGGAGTCAGACAGAATGACCCCGCTTACGGACCCATCACCTTCTTGGGCAGAGAGGAGGTCAGGGAGAGGTTCACTCTCCTCTTCCATTCCTTCATCTGTGACCAGAAGCATGTTGATCTCCGACCTCTCAAAATGAGCTTTTAGTCGGTTCACGTGGAGCACCCTTAGGGGGTTCCTAGGGGTTTGGAGGTCCACTAGGTAAGTGGCCTCCCCTTTCCGCTCCTTTATTTCAAATGGGCCAGACCAGCGGTCCTGGAGAGCTCTGGGCTCTACTGGCTCCATTACCCACACTTTGTCTCCAGGTTGAAACTCTACCAGAGTGGCCTTCTGGTCATACCATTGTTTCATCACCTCTTGACTGGCCTCCAGGTTACTTTGGGCCTCTTTCCAGAAGCGGGTCATCTGATTGCGGAGGGCCAACATGTAGCTGACCACGTCCTGAGGGGGTGTCTTTGGAGCGTTCTCCAATCCCTCCTTGACAATGCTTAAGGGTCCCCTGACGGGGTACCCATAGAGAAGCTCAAAGGGACTGAACCCTACCCCCCTCTGGGGGACCTCTCTGTAAGCAAAGAGAAGGCATGGTAAGAGGACGTCCCATTTACGCCTCATGGCCTCAGGGAGGCCACCAATCATGCCTTTCAGGGTCTTGTTGAATCTCTCCACAAGCCCATTAGACTGGGGGTGATAGGGTGTGGTGAACTTGTAGGTTACACCACACGCATCCCACAGATGCTTCATGTACGCGGACATGAAGTTAGTGCCTCTGTCAGACACTATCTCCTTGGGGAATCCCACACGGGTAAATATCCCCATCAGGGTTCTGGCTACCACCGATGCAGTTACGGTCCTCAGAGGGATTGCCTCTGGGTACCGGGTGGCATGGTCCACCAAAACCAGGATAAACCTGTTGCCTAAGGCAGTTTTGGGGTCCAAGGGGCCAACAATGTCGACGCCCACCCTTTCAAAGGGGGTGCCAACGACAGGAAGTGGAATCAGGGGGATTTTAACCCTCTTTCCTGCTTTACCACTAGCCTGGCAGGTAGGACAAGCCCTGCAGAATTTGTCTGAGTGTGTCCTCATTTTGGGCCAATGAAAGTGGTTGACAAGCCTGTTGAAGGTCTTGTCTTGTCCCAAATGTCCTGCCAGGGGAATGTCGTGAGCCAGACCCAGTAGGAAGGCTCGGTAACATTGGGGGACCACCAGCACACGTGCTGCCCCAAAGACCGGAACCCTAGGCTCACTGTAGAGGAGATCATTCTCCCAATATAGGTGGTGATTGCCAGAGGCGTCACCTGCTGCCTGGTTTAAGGCTTGTTTCCTCAACCCTTCTAGAGTGGGACACTCTTTCTGCGCCTGGCAGAATTCCTCCCTGGTGGGTCCACCCTCAACTTGCCAGCCAGCAAGCTCCGGTAAGTCACCTAGGGTGGCAATGTCTTCCCCAGTTGGCTCGGGAGTCTCCTCCTCAGGAGCCCCGTTAGCCACTGTGGGAACTTCTGGGGCCGGTTTCCCGCGCCCCTCGTCCCTCCTCTTGGCAGCTCCCTGGGCCATCGTTCCAGGCTCCAGATGCCCTTGACTTCCCTCTCGGTCAGCCATGGACCGGGTGGTCATGCAGACCCACTCAGGTAACCCTAACATCTCCAGGTGAGACCTGAGCTCTACTTCTTTCCAAGCAGTATGCTCTAGATCATTGCCTAACAGACAATCTACAGGCATGGCAGGACTCACAGCTACTTTCAGAGTACCAGAGACCCCCCCCCACTCAAAGGGAACCCGAGCCACCGGTAGGTGACTCTCGCGGTTGTCAGCGACTATGACCTGGTGGAATGTATTCGGGATTATCTGCTCTGTGGACACCAGCTGACTCTTGATAGTAGTCATACTGGCTCCTGTGTCACGCAGAGCCTCCACCTTCTGCCCATCAATGAGGACCCACTGCCGGTACTTGGAAGTATTTTTAGGCATGTGGACCTTGGACATCATTTCTCCTTCTCCCAGGGACACTAGGGAAATCTCTACCTGCTCCCCAAAGCTAGTGGGGTCCATCTCCCCCCCGAGTGCTACACTAGTCAACCCAGGCGCCTGTCCGGTAGTGGACGGTGCCCTCTTGGGGCACTGTGGATCGCCTTTGTAGTGACCATATTGGTAACACTCCATGCATTTGGGGCTAGATTTTCCTGACCTGTCAAATGTCCCTGGTTTCTTCCCAAATTTGGAAAAGGAAGGGTTGCCACCCCCTCCCTGGGAATTCTTTTGGGGGCCTTTAGAGAGTTCCTTATCTGTAAGTTTATCTCCCCCCTCTTTCTTCTGTTGGGAACCCTGACCACCTTTGTGGGAGTCCCCCCCAGGTACCTTTTTGGACACTCTGGTGCTAACCCAGAGGTCCGCCTCCTCAGCAAGCTTCCTGGGATCAGTCAGCTTACTATCCACTAGGTGCTGGCGCAAATCGGTATAAGTAACATTAAGCATATGCTCTCTCAGGATCAAGTCATATAAACCTTTATAATCTGCTACTTTGTTGCCCCGCACCTATCCATTCAGTGCCTTACTAGAGAAATCAAAGAAATCTACCCATGTTTGTGTGGTTTGTTTGGTGCTGTCCCTGAACCTCTGACGGTATCCCTCAGGGGTCAGCCCAAACTTGGCAAGTAAAGTGGCTTTCTGGAGTGGGTATGTGTTTTGATCCGGTGGATCCAATGTGAGAAGTGTGTCCCTCCCCAATGGCGGCACATAACCCCACATAGCTACCCCCCATTGCCCTTCAGGAACCTCATGAGCCCTTAGTGCAACTTCATAAGCAGCTAACCATTTATCTATGTCATCTCCCACCACAAAACTGGGCACCACATTTTTGGGTATACGAACCTTCTTTTCTCCAGCAGGTCCTGTCTGTATGCTGCCACCATTATTGCTGGATTCAGACTGTCTTGCCTTGATCTCCAGCTCCTTGAGACTCAGTTCATGAGCCAACAATAGTTTCTTTTCAGCCAACGCTCTTTCAGCTTCCACTTGTTTGGCTGTTCTTTCAGCTTCAATCTGTTTGGCTGCTCTTTCAGCCTCAGCTTGTTTGGCTTCTCTTTCTGCCCTCTTCTCCTCCTGTTGTGCCTCAATTTTCAGTTTTGCCATTTGCAATTGGAACTCCCTTTCTTCTCTCCTTTCCTCTGCGGTCAGGCTTTGCATGGAGACACTGCTCCCTGGTCTGGAAGGGTGCACAATTGCAGTGGTAACACCATCCATAGATAGTGGAAATCCTTCTGAGGGGCCATTTTCTGGCTCCTCTTCCTCATCATCCTCTAAATGGGCTTCTGCCCAGGCCCTCAGCGCCACTTGAAAGTCCTCCTTTCTGGAGGCCCCTTGGGTGGGTACCCTTAATGCCCTGCAGAATCCTCTTAGTTGTTTGACCGTGTATGTATCCAACTGGACTAGGTCAAAGTCCCCTGTCTGAGACCCAGTCAGAGACATGTTGAGTGAGGATTTAGTTTTTGAAAATTGTCAGGAAAAAACGGATTTTCAAAAAGAGATAAAAACCAAGTTGACCTTCAACTGTGGGTATGTAGTGAAATACTTAGCTACTGTATGTCACTGCACAAATACAAGTCCTATCCTCACCGCTGATCACCAATGTTAGAAATGGGGTTTTTGGTTGGCAGTCAGGTTACTTCCTGTCCAAGCAAAAGCCCTCACTCTAGTCAGGGTAAGTCACACACTATCCAAGATTATCCTGTGCCCACCCTCTGGTAGCTTGGCACGAGCAGTCAGGCTTAACTTAGAAGGCAATGTGTAAAGTATTTGTGCAATAAATCATACAATACCACCATATAGCACCACAAAAATACACCACACAGTGTTTAGAAAAATATATAATATTTATCCGGATAATTGTAGGTCAAAAAGAATAAAGTTGCAATGGAAAATTGTAGAAATATCACAGGGAAGTGATATAGAGTGTCTTAAGTCTTTAGAATGCAATACAGTGTCTTTCAAGCACAAAGTACCTGGTTTCTGGTGGAAAATCTCCTCAGAGGGCCACAGGAGAAGAGATGCGTGGAAAAAGGGGTGTGTGCGTCGATTTCTCCTCAGCACACACAGACTTGCGTCGGTCTTTTCCACGCGGGGAAGTCGGGCGTCGTTTTCCGGCGCGCAGACAGTCTCTTTTTGTGGATCGCGGGGATTACCAGATGTCCCGGGTCTGTGCGTGGATTCTCCTGCTTGTTTTCCGGCTGCGCGTCGTTCTGCGGGGCTGCGCGTCGAAGTTTCGATCTCACGGTAGGCGTCGCGTCGATTTCTCCTTGGAAGTCGGGCGGCGTTGTCCTTGCGAGGCCGTGCGTCGAAAGTTTGGTCTCACGGCAGGCGTCGCGTCGATTTCTCCTTGGAAGTCGGGCGGCGTTGTCCTTGCGAGGCCGTGCGTCAAAGTTTCGCACTCACGGTGGGCGTCGCGTCGATTTCTCCTGGAAAGTCGAGCGGCTTTGTCCTTGCGAGGTTGTGCGTCGAAGTCTCGATCGCCCCGAGGGCGTCGCGTCGATCAGCGTCGGTGTGCGGCGTTTTTCTCGCCGTGAAACAAGCTGTGCGTCGAAAGTTTCGGCGCACGGAGCGTCCAAGTGAAAGGAAGAAGTCTTTTTGGTCCTGAGACTTCAAGGAACAGGAGGCAAGCTCTATCCAAGCCCTTGGAGAGCACTTTCACAGCCAGACAAGAGTTCAGCAAGGCAGCAGGGCAACAGCAAGACAGCAGTCCTTTGTAGAAAGCAGACAGGTGAGTCCTTTGAGCAGCCAGGCAGTTCTTCTTGGCAGGATGTAGTTTCTGGTTCCGGTTTCTTCTCCAGCAAGTGTCTGATGAGATAGGGCAGAGGCCCTGTTTTATACCCAAATGTGCCTTTGAAGTGGGGGAGACTTCAAAGAGTGGCTAAGAAGTGCACCAGGTCCCCTTTCAGTTCAATCCTGTCTGCCAGGGTCCCAGTAGGGGGTGTGGCAGTCCTTTGTGTGAGGGCAGGCCCTCCACCCTCCCAGCCCAGGAAGACCCATTCAAAATGCAGATGTATGCAAGTGAGGCTGAGTACCCTGTGTTTGGGGTGTGTCTGAGTGAATGCACAAGGAGCTGTCAACTAAACCTAGCCAGACGTGGATTGTAAGGCACAGAAGGATTTAAGTGCAAAGAAATGCTCACTTTCTAAAAGTGGCATTTCTAGAATAGTAATATTAAATCCGACTTCACCAGTCAGTAGGATTTTGTATTACCATTCTGGCCATACTAAATATGACCTCCCTGCTCCTTTCAGATCAGCAGCTGCCACTTCAACAGTGTATGAGGGCAGCCCCAATGTTAGCCTATGAAGGGAGCAGGTCTCCCAGTAGTGCAAAAACGAATTTAGGAGTTTTACACTACCAGGACATATAACTACACAGGTACATGTCCTGTCTTTTACCTACACAGCACCCTGCTCTAGGGGATACCCAGGGCACACATTAAGGGTGACTTATATGCAGAAAAAGGGGAGTGCTAGGCTTGGCAAGTACTTTTAAATGCCAAGTCGAGGTGGCAGTGAAACTGCACACACAGGCCTAGCAATGGTAGGCCTGGGACAAGGAAAAGGGGCTACTTAAGTGGGTGGCACAATCCGTGCTGCGGGTCCACTAGTAGCATTTAATCTATATGCCCTAGGCACCTGGAGTGCACATGACTGGGGACTTATAAGTAGATTAAATAGTTCAATCAGGTATGATCCAAAGTTACCATGTTTACAGAGAGAGAGCATATACACTTTATCACTGGTTAGCAGTGGTAAAGTGCGCAGAGTCTAAAAACCAGCAAAAACAGTATCCAAAAACGAGGAGGGAGGCAGGCAAAAAGTTAGGGGTGACTACCCTAAGGCTGTCAGGTCTAACACCTCCACACACAGGCATCTCAATAAAATCCAATTGCATTCTGCTAAATGGACCTCCTGCTTTCCTGATGTGGCTCAAATTCACCACTGTCCCTTTCCCTGCATTCATCTGTTGATAGATGATGCACCTTTGACATATCACTTCTGCAGCTTGTCTGAACTTCGGGTTAAACCAGGCAATTTTGAACAACCTGATCATGGCATCTCTCCCAATATGTGCTTGACCATGGTAAAACCTTGCAAACTGTGACAGGAGACTGTTCGGCAAAATCATTTTCCCCTCATCTGAGACCCACAGGTTTATCTGGCCTTTGTACACATTGCAACCTAACCCAAGGATGCTTCTCATCTTTGCTGGCGCGTCCCTGCAACAATCTCAATTCTTCTAACGTGTCAATCACCCTTAATGCTTAACCTGTGCATGTCTCATTTTCTGTTTCAGGTAACAATTTCCACTGATCCTTAAACGATATACAGTTCAATACACAAAACCTTGCGACTTGATCTGCATTTCCATTTCCCATTGAAACAAAGTCTTGTGATTTCAAATGAGCATTGCATTTCACCACGGCAATTTCATGAGGTAACTGAATCGTGTGCAGCAACTCCTTAATTCTTTCACCATTTTTCACTGGAGAACCAGAAGAGGTCAAGAAACCCCTCTGTGACCATAGTTGACCAAAGTCATGGACAATTCCAAGTCCGTATCTGCTGTCAGTATAGATAGTCACCCTCAGCTGGGCAGAAGCCTGGCATGCTCTAGTAAGAGCAACCAATTCAGCCACTTGAGCAGAATATACTCTCTCAAGCCAAGATGCTTCAAGGATACCAGAGATCGTACATACAGTGTATCCAGCTCTTAGCACTCCTACTGAGTCTCTTAGGCATGAGCCATTGACAAAGATAATTTGGTCATTTTCTTCCAATTGGGTATCTTTAATATCAGGCCTCGGTTTGGTGCACATTTCTGTTACCTCAAGACAATCATGTTCTACATCTTCGACTTCTGTGTTTTCATTTGGAAGCAAAGTTGCTGGGTTCAGCACTGCATATCTTTTCAATGTTACATTTGGTGACCCCAATATAATCGTTTAATATTTTGTCAGTCTTGCATTTGTCATGTGTTGCGTTTTGGTACGGGTTAACAGGATCTCGACTGAGGGAGGGACCATGACTGTTAAAGGATGTCCCATCACTATCACTTCAGTATCTGATTGAATATGGAAGGTGATTCCGAAAACCCCTTGAGGAATTCAACACCAATTGTAAAACTTATCCAGGAATTTGAAACTGAAAAGAAATTGGCTGTCCTCATGAAGAGGCACAGAAAAGAACGCTTGGGACAAATCAACTACTGTGAACCACTCTGCATCACATGGAACCTGGAACATGATCACAGCCGGATTTGGCACCACTGGGCAACATTTCACTACTATATTGTTAATTTTTCTCAAGTCTTGGACAATTTGGACTTTCCCACAGGGCTTTCTCAGCCCCATTATTGGTGAGTTACACAGACTGCTCATCACGTCTTTCAAGACTCCCTGTTTTACAAAGTCTGCAATTAACTGTGCCACCTTTATAAGGACATCTTGCACCATATGGTACTGCGGTACCTGGGGGAACACAGCATTTGGCTTCACACTGACTTTAACTGGTTCTACTCCTTTTATCAGTCCTACTTCCTTTCCTGTCAGATCCCACACTTTCTCTTGGACTATCCACTGCAAGTCTGCCGGGACATCCATCACTGTGAACATTGGGAAGAAATTAATCAGAGGATACTCCTAATCTGTGGTGTCCATTTCGGGCTCTGAAACCTGCTCCTCATCTCCTTCATCGTCACTGTTTGTCTGAACCTCAATCCCCTCATTTGAACATGTGATAGAACATCTTGCACAGTAAATCTCTTCCCAGTAGGGAAATGGGACTGGAATCGCAAACCACCAATCTGTGCAATCCCTGAAAGGTGAAAGCTCAACCTGAACCGGACCTGTAATTGGGTTAGTCAGGAGCTGATTCGCCACTCCTACTACTTTAACTGTACGTCCCGAAAGAGGCAGTTTCGGAACCTCTGCGCTTCTGACTGTAGAGCGTGTAGCTCCTGTGTCAACCAAGAATGAAACCTTGTGACCCATTACCTTCCCCTGAACATAGGGCCCTTTCTGATCCACTTCTAGGGACGCTGCAAACCTACACTCCTCACTATCTGAACTCTCATCTGACCATTCATCGTTTATTCCATTCTCACCACGTAATGGGAACTGTTGTACTGTGTTACTTTGACTCATTCTTGGATCTGTGATCTGTTGAGGAAGCATCAGCTGTTGCTGTTCCATTGACGCTAAGGGCAATTGCATTTGCTGTCTAGGTCCCATAGGAACCTGCTGTTGCATTTGCTGCATCTGCATCGGTTGTACACGTGGCATCTGCACCTGCTGCATGGGTTGAAGACCCTGCCTCTGAAGCACGTTATTTTGAAAGTTCGGATTAGGACCTCTCATCCTCAGTCCCTTCACATTTTGAAATGCACTAACATCATTGCTTTGTTGAACAACACCCTCCTGCACCATCATCGGGCACTCCCGCTTCCAATGTCCAACGCCCCCGCAAGCATGACAAGGTAACATATTCTTCATCCCCTGCACATCGCTCTGAACCACTATAGTATTCAAGTCTGTGCTTCTGTTCACAAAACCTCCTCGACCTCTGCCTCTCATTTGCGCCTGAAACATCCCGGTTTCTTGCGGCTGTTGCACCATCTGTTGTAGACAACCTCCCTGCATCCCTGACTGTGCTGTCTTAATTTGCATTACCATTGCTTTCTTCTTCAACTTTCTCTGCTTCAACTCAATCTCGTCACTAAAGTACTTTGCATACTGCAACACCTCGTCAATCGGCTTTGCTTGCCAACAGATCAAATGATTCTTAATCATCTGACTAATCTCCGGTCTCAGTCCCTCAACAAACCTGAACACAAGGTGATTCATGTCCTTCGCCTCGATAACCTCTGTACCGCTGTAGTTCTTGAACGCTTTCAACAACCTGTCATAATAGGCATGTATCGACTCTTTAGGTTCCTGTGCTGTCCGGTCAATCTTTTGCCAATCAACATTCTGCGGCGAACCTCTCTGCTTCAAAAACTCAATCACCTTATAGTAGTATCTCATCACCTCAGGAGACGGTGCTCCTGTGACTCTATCCCTTGCTGGTTCCGCGGTCGGCCAATCCACACTCCTCTTGCACTCAAGCCACAAATCGGCTGGAACTATGATCTCAAAGAGAGTATTCAGGTGTTCCCAGGGACATTTCGCAAGCTTCACAAACCTATCCGTTTGCTGATACCACTCTATTGGTTTTTTCCTCAACCTGGGAAAGTCATTTGTAAATGACAGGATATCACCTCTGGTCCACGTCACATGGCCAGGACCCCTCCAGCCGTCTCTCTTATCGGCAACATTTTCACTGCACCTACATCCTGTGAGGCTTTAGCTGGCTGCTCTATGCAGTCACTTTTCCTCTTGTCTCTTTTCTTCACCCATCTGCCTTCCCATTTCTCTAAGGCTCCCCAAACTTGTGCACTCTGCAGTATTTCTTTAAGGTGTGCCTTCATCCCAGTAGACCTCATGTGTTCAAAATATTAAGGCTCAAAGTCCAATCTCTTCAGCTGTTTAGTACTTTCTAAGTCTATTCCATATTTATCTGCCAGATTTGCCAACCTCTGGTGCACCCTGCTCGCTTCTTTGGTTATTTTTGGACACAAATACCTCAATTCTGCCTCTGTGTATGATTCTAGCCTGTTCACTCCCATGCTCCCTTCAACTAGTTCATTTGCCTCCATGCCCAACCTCACAAAATTCAGATACTCTTCTCCTTCTGACCTCCCTGCTGCTGCAAGAGTAGTCTGTGGTGAATTCAACTTGTCTAACTAATCGTTCAATTGTTGTGCAGTTAAACCTTGCAAGGAGATATTCCCAGCCTGCCCTATCGGTGCTTGCGGTATATTTGTACTCGAGATCTGCGGAGTCAGCAGTCCCAAACCTGATTGTCTCATAGCATCTGGAGGAGCCCCAATCAGACTGAAGTCTAACAAAGACCTAGACCTTTCGAATGTCGGTTCCACTGGAGTCATCCCTTAAGAGCTCCCTACGAACCCTCCTCTCTTCATCTCTTGGGTCATCATTCCCTGATCACATAATCTAGGCTTCGCCTGTGCATACAATGGTACCGTTGGACCAACTATGATGGGCAAGGATATGGTGGCTGGTGTCTGCCTGCTTCCGAAAACCTCGGAGGTAGCTTTAGCTCATTTAGCACCCTACGCAAATTTTCCAAAATTCTTATGTTGAATGTTCCGTGCTCGGGAAATGCCAAGCACCCTTCTTTCTCTGTCGCTTTGCACCATTGCTTTAGCCTAAGACATGGCGCGACTCCCTTTTCCTCCATTACGGAATAAACCGGTGTATCCTCTGGCGGTGTAACCTCTCCTACACTCGCAGTAATATATGTATCTCCCCTCAAAGCGCTCTTTAAAACCTTGAAAAATTTCATTTTTGCGTCTTTTAGTTGGTTCACAATCGAATCAGGAAGTGACTTTAATTCCCAGAACTCTCTTTGCTTACCTTCTCAACCAATTGCCTCCCACGGACGGCTGCCAATCCGTGCGTGACCCTTCTCACTAACCGACCTATTCCATTGCGGCTCCAATGATGTCACACTCACACACACTGCGACTGACAAAGTCTTGCGGCTTATCTCTCTCACTCTTGATTTACACAAAACTAATGCAATATATTGCGAGCACCAACAAAACTAAAATTTGCCGGTTTACTACAGGAAAGGGTAACACAATCACTTCAGAACTTTACAGAGATCTTGCTTAGCCTTGGCCGCTACTCTCTCCTTATCAGATCCCGCACTCGCAAGCAAAATTTGACCCGCAAATTTTACTCTCGACTTGTCACTTTAGAACTCACCAAATCTCCATTGAAGTTTTCATTCACTCACTTTGACTCATACTCGACTCGTCGATATCACCATCGACCTATTAAAACGTGCAAATTACAACATAAACCAAGTGTCTCATACACTTATCAATATACTCTGGAGTCTTAGATCACGCCGGGTCGTACATCACCAGCAGCCACGTGGACAATTTTTGAGCACCAAGCGCCACACTCACATGAAGTTCGCCGACTTCCCTTCTCTCATACTGCGGAGTACACACACTCCTACTAAAAAATTACTTGGCCTAAAATTCTCACAGACCTCACAATTCACCTGCGATATGCATAAGCTGTGCAAGCGCAAAACCCTACTTCATTCACAATATCACTAGAACGTCGAGAACATACCCAACTCACTTCGGAAGGCTCCGAGATTCCGGGAAAGTCATTCGGGACTTAAGGGCACATCATCTCTCTAATTTGCATCATTTAAAAGAACAATTTTTCCAAAACCCAATTTTCTGATACACCTTGCTTACTTCCAAACTACGCTCATCAATTTCTACCAGACCTTTGGACCTTTTGAACCAACGATCTTATCAAACAATGGTCCCTCGTCCTGGGGCCCCAAAGGGCCAAACCATCCTCTGCTACTAAAAACTGATAGCGCGTCAGAACCTTGATAAGTAAACTTACAAGGAGACACGCCTAGGCCGATGAACCTTTTGACCACGTTCGGAGACTTCCCAGTACGAGGTATCTTTCTGGCATCACAAAATCAATATCTCAATAACCCACTCAATATTCGCAGTAACTAATCAACAAGTTAATCAATAACATTCAATAAGAATCGAAAAGTGAACAGACCATGACCTTTTGGCCCATGAATAACCACACAAATCGAATTAGGTGTTAGGATATTTATTTCCCTATTTGTTACAATCTAATAGTCATTTCCGATAATCTCATTAGCAATCAATCTCATTAGTAACTCTTCAAATTTGTAATTAGACATACTTAATCAACTCATAGAGAACATTTATTCAGCATTATCACATCATTAATAAGAAGCAGTTTAGCAAAGTCTCAGTTGTGCAAGATTCAACAAAGCAAGAACCCAGTCATTTGTCTATTTGCGTCAGATTTTAGTGAACACCTTGACTAACCTCAAATTAGCATTAGCATGTTGGGCTTCATGCAAAACGATTTAGCAAACACAATTTTTTTAAAACATCTAACTATGGCCCCTATCAAAAGAGCAGTTGGTACCTAGAAAGAAAAGGCAAACAGATAATTACGATTTTCATCAGATAGTTACCCTTCCAAATGAATCAGCAAACAGTGTCAGTCTTCTTCATCAGGACTTCAGTCGATTCACCATCAGCAAGGATAGGACAGGGCAAAGTCTCAGTATGGCATAGCTAAGAATAAGGCTCTTCCCTCATATGGAGGAGAAGTAAGTACCAGGTAAGGAATCAATAGAGGATGGTTAAGGTATCAGAAGAATAAACAGCAAAGTCTCAAAGAATAATGGCAAAAAGTATAGCTCGGTGGAATGTCCCGTAACGGATGATTTCTCTTCAGGTCATGCTGTTATATCAAAACTGTCGAATTAGCCCTTAATTCCTCATTGGATTAATATTGGTACATCATTATCTCGGTCCAATAATTCTCCACGCACCTTACTAGAATTTTCCCCAAAACACAGTTTTCATGCAGTTGATTGGCCCATGTTGTTGACGTCTTCATCGGTAGGAATGTCAGGTAAGAAAAGTTACACTTTACGCTCCAGTCAGTAGTCCCATTGTCTTCTCCTAGTCTAGACAGCCTTGTACCTGTTACGAATTACACTGTTGCATTCAGCAAAAATGTCTCCTTGAGCAAGTCGGGTCCCATGAGAAATAATTTACTACGGCTACAAACATATCTATAGCTTCTGGAAAAGTACAGCTTCGTGTCCTCCAGGAAAGCAGCACATTGCATGTTAGAAAAACACAGTTTAATATGAGACCAGGCAGCTAGGCCCAGACCCTCGCTAACTAAGGCCTAATGGTTAACTTAGCAAAACCCCAATACATGACTTTAATCATAATATACTAATACAAATCCATACATTAGTACATTATTAATTCATCATTAATAAGTTTCATTAGTCTTCGTGTACATTTGGTAGCCACTCCCCGTGGGCACATTTCAAACGCGTGCATTATTTCCTACGTAACACATTTTCTATGCAGCTTCATTACAGAATATATTGCAAGCTTTTCACGTAATATTGATTTTAAAAGACACACTCCAGCAGGTCTTCAGACCATTGTGTGGTCCATCTACCGCCAGTTTTGTCAGATGCCACCATGGACCACCCCACTACCACCTGTAACAGAGCTGCTGCATAATAATGGGGAACCCTTGGAGCTGCTAGACACCCTGATTCTCTTGGTTGGGCTAGTAATTTCTGAGAAATCATAAGATCCTTCTTCCTTCAAATAAATCTTAGCAATTGCCATTGGATTTGTTTTGAAAGGCAGTATCTAGCATATCCGGAGCACAGTTAAAGAAGACGTGGAAGGAAGCTCATCTTTATTGCATTAATCCTGCCGAGCCGTGAAAGCATCAGAGTACCCCCAAGAGTCTACTTCCTTTGCCATGGCTGCCAATTCTGGTGTGTAATTGGCATAAAAAAGTTCCCCAATGGTCTTCGGGATCCTGACTCCCAAGTACTCAATGGATTTCTAAGGCCACCGAAATGGGAACAGGGCATTCAGTGTTACTGCCTTCCCAGCCCCAAGCATCAAATTCAGCACCTCGGGTTTATTATCATTAATTTTATAACCTGAGACTAGCTCGAAAGTATGAAGTGTTTCTACAACCACACATACGGAGGTACCCAGGGTCAAGAGCACTTTCCAGGCCTATAACGAAATATTAAACTCTCACGACCTAACTGCAGCCCCTGCCCCAACATCTAACTTTTGGTAAAAACAGACCAAGGAGAGGGCGAACAGGAATGGAGATCGTGGGCATCCCTGCCTGGTGCCCCTAGAAAGTGGCAATGGGGTCGAGATATGTCCATTCAAAACAACCCTGGCAGTTGGATTTGCGTCACAGGAGATCATTCACAAAAATTCGGGTCCCATGCCCATTCTCCGAAGTGTATGTCTCAGAACGGACTAATCCAGCCCATTGAAGGCCTTCTCTGTGTTTAAAGATAAAAGAATTGTAAACATTTTCTTGAGAGAGGACTTCTCAACCAGATGGATGGCTCCCCAAATATTATTGTGTGCCTGGCATCCCTGAACAAATCTCTTATAGTCGAGGAGCATCTTGTTGAGGTGCATAACCAAGACTTTGATAAAAAAGCTTTGCATCAATATTTAACAAGACTGTTGAGTGATATGATGCACATCATCTGACATCTCTATCGGTCTTCAACAAGATTGAAATGTCTGCCCCACCCCACAGTAAATGTAGTAGTCGGTGCTAGGACAGTGATTGAATAAGGAAAAAAGATATAGGACTAATTTAGATACATATAGTTTATAGAAATTGGGGTGGAGGCTTAGGCATTAGTATTTAATGGCCTGTTTTAACTCCTCGGCCCCTCCAGAGACTCCCTCTTTAAATCCGTAATCCTGAAGAATTCACCCCATCCCAGAGGTTTTCCCAACGCAAAGTGGAACAGGATTCTCCAAGATATACATAAGGGTAAAAGCATTGGAATTTCTCGACTTTCTCTGCAACGTCAGTAATGGTATCGCTGGAGTTACGAAAAATCTCCTTAATTTACTCCTTCTCCCTCTTACCTCTCTAAACCATAGCGAGCTGTGTACACATCTTATACCCTGTACATAGGTTTGGTTTTTAAGATGGGAAATAGAGTTCTGCCTTATTAGTATAGTGCATACAGAGCTGGCCTATAGCTGTAATCAAGTTACGAGTTGTGCAGTAAGAAGGGTTTTGCAGACACTCTTGTTCCAATTCTCTGATATTTTTACCTAGCTTTTGTTCCTCCAAAAGACGAAGCATGGAACATTCTGCCTCAGCTGATACATGGCAGTGCCTGATGGCTGCCTTAAAGGCATCCCAGACATTACGGATAGAAATCTCTGCCCCTTCATTGAGTGAAAAATATCAATTTGTTTCCTACCTAACTGTTGGTCTTGCAGCAAGGAGGGGTAAAATCGCCAGAAATGGGGTTGTCTCCTCATCCCCATATACAGTCGGACTATGACCGGAGCATGATCCGAAACCACTATTGGGCTGGTTTCGGGCAAGAAAATCCTCTCCACCCCCCCCCCCCCCCCCCCCCCCCAAAAACAAAAATGAGGGCATTGCTCAGCAAAGTATAATAATTCTGGAATGCTTCTGATGGTCATGGGCGTAATACTTGTTTCCAGCATCAGTGGTGTTTCCCATCACGCATCTCTCAAGCCCAGATCGGCCATTGCTGTCTTTCGGTGTTTGTAAAAGGCACCTGTATTATCCTGTCACCCCACTCACCTCCCTCCTTTCCTGTCTCTCTGTGGATTCCTAGCCATATTAATGTCCCTGTGAGTATAATGCCCCCTCCTGGGTATTCCCGACAACTCCTCTCAAAACTGCAGGAGATAAATGTCCTGTGCTGAATTAGGTACGTGAATAGTGGCTAAGGTGATAGGGAGCCCGAATTAAGACCTAACCAAGATAAGGTGCCTGTCATCACTGTCAGTGAGGAAGGGAAAATTGTGTTTCAAGAATATTGGTGCCTCCCACTGCTTAGTAGAGCCCCGTGAGAACTGGCTGTTGGATGTGTACTATGTTGAATTTTTCTTGGTCCATTATTTACAGGAGATGTCTCCTAATGACATATTGACCCTCATTACAACCTTGGCAGTAAATGCCACCTACCGCCGTGCTGATGGCCGCCAACATACCGTGACCGCGGCGGTATACCGCTACCGGTATTATGACCCACACAGAGAAATCCACCATTATACAGACACCCACACAAGTCTGCCAGACAAAAGGTCAGTGATAAACTGGTGGTACCAAAACCCACACCGTTATGCCAACAGGAATACGCCCACAGTATCAGGACCTACGAATCACCGCAGCGGTCTTTCAACCGCGGTAAACCAATGGCGGTACACACTTCTGCACTCAAAATACACACACACTAACAAAACTACACCACATTGGACAATTCAAACTACACACACCTGACACACACACACCACACCCACACCAATATAAAACACACACCCACATTACCCACAACCCTTTCAATGAAAAAAAAGATTGTGAACAGAGAGAGAGACAAGCAAAGGAGCACCCACTCAATCTGAGCCACACAACACCATCACCCATACACCATCCACAAACCTCACAGCACACACCGCAACACATCACCCTACACATCACCCCACACATCCTCACACATACCACTTACACCACATCCATGGCAGCCCAAAGACACCCCAGGTTTTCAGAGGAGGAGCTAAGGGTCATGGTGGAGGAAATCATCCAGGTAGAGCCACAGCTATTCGGATCACAGGTGCAGCAGACGTCCATTGCAAGGAAAATGGAGAGTCGTGGACAGAGTCAACGCCGTGGGACAGCACCCCAGAACAAGGGATGACATCAGGAAGAGGTGGAATGACCTACGGGGGAAGGTGCGTTCTGTGGTTACAAGACACCAAGTAGCCGTACAGAGGACTGGCGGTGGACCCCCACCTCCTCCCCCACAACTAACAACATGGGAAGAGCAAGTCTTGGTGATCATGCATCCTGAGGGCCTCGCAGGAGTAGCAGGAGGACTGGACTCTGGTAAATCAAATCTTTACTACTATATCCCCCACCCTACCTGCATGCCATCATAAACTCCTACCCTCACCCCCATCACTCCACCACCTCACATATACCCCACTATCACAACCCACCCGTCCCAATACCAAGCCCTGCATGCTACACCAATGCATGGCCCCCCATCACATACCTGCATGGACACCCATCACCACAGCATGCCCATTAGAGAGAATCACCTAGCCCACAAAATCACCATGCACACAAGACAAAGCTGACAGGACAATCACAACCATACAGGGAAACACACCCATGCACAAGATGGCACACACAGATACAATAACACTGCATTTTCATCCCCGTAGGTCCCCCACTCAACATCACCGGAGAGGTGCCACCAACATCCAGTCCCCCCACAGAAGAGGCCCACAGTGATGTCAGCAGCTCTGCAGGCCTGGATCATGATAACCAACCTGGCCCATCAGGGACCTCTGGACAGTCTGTTCCCCTGCCACAGTCTCATACCACCACAGACCTTCCCCCCTCAGGAAAACCAGCACAGCACCCACCCAGCGGGTCCATACCACTGTCCCCAGGACACATCAATCAGCAGTGTGTCCACCACTACAGGGACCCCAGGCAACCCCACAAACCCAAGACAATCAGGGACCTGGGGTCAGTGGCAGTGGGCACACGGTTTAGGGGACAGAGGCACAGGACAACAGGGAAGCTGGGAGGACTGCTGTGTGATGGGGTAGGACAGGCCCAGGGAGCCCACTCTCCACTAGGCACTTTCCAACATTGTGGGAGCATACCACCATTCCCAGGAGACCTTGGGCCATATACTGGCCAAGTTGCAGGAGACTCAGCGGCTGCAGGAGGGAAAGTACCTGGGGATCAGGGAGGACCTCAAACACATCCACACCATCCTGGTCACCATTGCATGGGTGCTGGCTGACATGGCCAACACCAAGAGGGAGACAGTGGCACAACAACGGGCCCCTGACATTAGCCACACAGATGAACAGCCCTCCACCTCCGCCAGCGCTAGTGGACAGGAGGCCCCACCACTGGAACAACAGGCCACCAGCACCCAAACCCCTGAAGAAGGAGAACCACCCTGCAAACGGTCCCTGCGATCCAGGCAGAAGCCAGGGAACATTGCCAAGACCCCCGCCAGGAAATAAGACTCTCCTGATTGTCACCCTGTGTACCACTCTGTCCCCCGTCCACCTTGAACTGCCATTGCTCCCCTTTCTATGCCCCATTGGACAATGCACATGTAGGAAGTTTGCTCTGTATATACTATCTCAAAGTCAGAGATAGTGTGCACAGAGTCCAAGGGTTCCCCTTAGAGGTAAGATAGTGGCAAAATTAGATAATTCTAATACTCTATTTTGTGGTAGTGTGGTCGAGCAGTAGGCTTATCAGATGGTAGTGTTAAGCATTTGTTGTACACACACAGGCAATACATGAGGAACACACACTTAAAGACTTAACTCCAGGCCAATAGTTATTATATAGAAAAATATATTTTCTTAATTTATTTTTAGAACCACAAGTTCAAGATTTGAAGTAAATAAATAAAATGCAAGGTACTCCACACAGGTATGTTAGGAACTTTGAATTAGAGCAATAGCATACACAGTTTTGGTTAAAATGGCAATAAGCTATTTTAAAAGTGGACACAGTGCAAAAATCAACAGCTCCTGGGGGACGTAAGTATTGGTCAGTTTTTCAGGTAAGTAAGACACTTACAAGTCTAAGTTCCTGGACATAGGCAGCCCACTGTTGGGGGTTCAAGGCCACCCCAAAGTTACCACATCAGCAACACAGGGCCGGTTAGGTGCAGAGGTCAGAGAGGAGCCCAAAACACATAGGCGCCTATGAAGAACAGGGGTGCTCCGGTTCCAGTCTTCCAGCAGGTAAGTACCCGCGTCCTCGGAGGGCAGACCAGGGGGGTTTTGTAGAGCACTGGGGGGAGGACACAAGTAGGCATGCAAAACACACCCTCAGCGGCACAGGGGCGGCCGGGTGCAGTGTGCAAAGCAGGTGTCCGGTTTTGAATAGGAATCAATGGAGGGACCCGGGGTCACTCTAGCGGTGCAGGCAGGGGACAGGAGGGATTCTCGGGCCAGCCACCGACTGGGCTAGACAGAGGGTCACCTGGTGGTCACTCCTGCACTGAGGTTCGGTTCCTTCTGGTTCTGGGGGCTGAGGGTGCAATGCTTGGTCCAGGCGTCAGGTTCCTTGTTACAGGTAGTCACGGTCAGGGGGAGCATCTGGATTCTCTCTGCATGCGTCGCTGTAGGGGTCCAGGGGGGTCGTCTCGGGTTGCTCACGAGATCGCAGTCGCCTGGGAGACTTCCCTGTAGTGCTGGTTCTCTGGAGCTTGAGCCGGAGGCATTTGGTGCAGAGGGTGAAGTCTCACGCTTCCAGCGGGAAGAGTGAGGTCATTTAAAGTTGCAAGAAAGTTGCAGAGCCACTGTTCACAGGAGTTTCTTGGTCCTTTGGTTCAGGGCAGTCTTCTGAGGCTTCAGAGGTTGCTGGTCCCTGTCTGATGAATCACTGTTGCAGTTTTCTTCGAGTCAGGAGACAGGCCGGTAGGGCTGGGGCCAAAGTAGTTGTCGTCTCTGTCGTCTCTGCAAGGCTTTCAGGTCAGCAGTCCTTCTTCTTGGTTTAGGTTGCAGGAATCTGATTTACTGGGTTCTGAGGTTCACCTAAATACTAAATTTAGGGGGGTGTTTAGGTCTCGGGGCAGTAGCCAATGGCTACTGTCCTGGAGGGTGGCTATACCCTCTTTGTGCCTCCTCCCTGAGGGGAGGGGGCACATCCCTAATCCTATTGGGGGAATCTTCCAATCTCAAGATGGAGGATTTCTAAAGGCAGGGGTCACTTCAGCTCAGGGCACCTTAGAGGCATCCTGACTGGTGGGTTACTCCTCCTTGTTTTTCTCATTCTCTCCTCCAGCCTTGCGGCCAAAAGTGGGGGCAGTGGTTCGAGGGGCGGGCATCTCCACTAGCTGGGATGCCCTGGGGTGCTGTAACAAAAGGCATGAGCCTTTGAGGCTCACCGCCAGGTGTCACAGTTCCTGCAGGGGAGGTGAGAAGCACCTCCACCCAGTACAGGCTTTGTTCCTGGCCAAAGAGTGACAAAGGCACTCTCCCCATGTTGCCAGCAACTCGTCTGGTTGTGGCAGGCTGGCAGAAACTGGTCAGCCTAACACTAGGAGTCAGACTGGTATTTAGGGGCATCTCTAAGATGCCCTCTGGGTGCATTTTACAATAGATTACACACTGGCATCAGTGTGCATTTTTTGTGCTGAGATGTTTGATACCAAACTTCCCAGATTTCAGTGTAGCCATTATGGAACTGTGGAGTCCTTGTTTGACAAACTCCCCGACTATATACTCTTTATGGCTACCCTGCACTTAAAATGTCTAAGGTTTTGCTTAGACACTGTAAGGGAATAGTGCTCATGCACATATGCCCTCACCTGTGGTATAGTGCAGCCTGCCTTAAGGCTGTATGGCCTGCTGAAAGGGTGACTTACCTATGCCACAGGCAATGTGAGGGTGGCATGGCACTCTGAGGGGAGTGCCATGTTGACTTAGTCATTTTCTCCCCACCAGCACACACAAGCTGTGAGGCAGTGTGCATGTGCTGAGTGAGGGGTCCCCAGGGTGGCCTAAGACATGCTGCAACCCTTAGAGACCTTCCCTGGCATCAGGGCCCTTGGTACCAGGGGTACCATTTACAAAGGACGTATCTGAGTGCCAGGGCTGGGCCAATTGTGGAAGCAAAGGTACAGTTTAGGGAAAGTACACTGGTGCTGGGTCCTGGTACACTTTCAATCATAACTGGCATCAGCAAAAGGCAAAAAGTCAGGGAGTAACCATGACAAGGAGGCCTTTCCTTACAGCACCTGTGATACCAAGAGACTGGACTCTAGCTGGACATTCCTCCACCATCACCCCAGCCCATTGCACATCCCCCTATACTGAGCACTTAAACACCCCTGAAACAAATACAAATCTGGAGCCTGTCAATTGATTGAAATATGTATTAGTAAAACAATCTGAAAACATTACAATTCATATGTACAGTTATATATACATTGGTATGACCTGTAGTGGGCAGCAGTAAACATACCAGGAGCCAGAGTGGGGCACAGAGATCTGAAAATAGAGATGCCAAAGGGTACAGTAGGTGGCCATAGGCATAGGGAAATCAGGCTGCCATGTACAATGTCCAACCGGAAACTGATGTAAAGTGAAGTTACAGTGTCTTACCTGTGTGTCACTGGAAGTACTGCTGTATGATAGTACTTCTGTTGTCCACATCTTCTTCCTCTGCCTCCTCTTCCTCACTGTCCACAGGCTCCACCGCTGCCACAAGACCATCTCCAGGCTCATCCTCCTGTAGAGAAGGCACCTGGCGTCTCAAGGTCAAGTTGTGCAACATGTAACGATTATCTGGCACACCTTCTTGGGTGAGTAGTACAGGGATCCACCTGTCAGATGGAGGCACCAGAACCTGGCCTGCAGGAGGCCGAAGGTTCTCTCAATAATCCTCCTTGTTCGCCCATGTGCCTCATTGTAACGTTCCTCTGCCCTTGTCTTGGCATTCCTCACTGGGGTCAGTAGCCTGAGAGGTTGGGGTAACCAGAGTCACCTGCAAATATCGAGGGACAACTGTTAGACACACACACTAACCCTTAGGGACAACCCCATACCCAGACACCAACATATACTGGGTGGGGACCTTGGACTCACCTATTAGCCACACATGAAGCCTCTGGAGTTGAGCCATCACATATGGGATGATGCTATTCCTCAAGAGAAAGGTGTCATGCCCAGAGCAGGTTACTTGGCAGTCACATGGGAGATCTGCACATTCAGAGAGTGATAGCTTTTTCTATTCCTGAACATCTGTTCATTTCTACAAGGGGTGGGGGGGGACAAATGCTACATGTGTACCATCAATGGCACCAATGATGTTGGGGATATGTCCCAGGGCACAAAATTCAGCTTTCACTGTGGCCAAATCCTCCACCAGGGGGAATATGATGTAGCTGCGCATGTGTTTCAGCAGGGCAGACAACACTCTGGTCAACACGTTGGAGAACATAGGCTGTGACATCCCTGATGCCATGGCCAGTGTTGTTTTGAAGGAACCACTTGCCAGGAAATGGAGCACTGACAGGACCTGCACTAGAGAGGGGATACCTGTGGGCTGGCTGATAGCTGACATGAGGTCTGGATCCAGTTGGGCACACAGTTCTTGGATTGTGGCCCGATCAAGTCTGTAGGTTAGGGTAATGTGTCTGTCCTCCATTGTCACAAGGTCCACCAGGGGTCTGTACACTGGAAGAAGTCTCCATCTCATAATAATCCTCAGCAGTTGAAGCCTAGGGAGGAGAATGGTGAGCAGAGGGTCATATTCACACATCTATTACAATAATGATGCATCTCTTCCTTTACAGAACCAGTCTGTGAATCCGTGAGTCAGTTGATGTGCCAATGTCTGCTGTGACGCAGTTAGGTGCCATCACATGTGCACCCCTGAAATGGCGGCTGCCTGACCTGTGAGGGACAAGTGGAAATTAGGTAAGTCCGCTGGCGTTGTGCGCCATTGCGGTAGGCGGTTGATGACCGCCATGCAACTTCGCATTGGTTATCATTGGGCCCTATGGGTTCCAGGAGGCAATGATGATGTACGCCTTCGGTGACGGTATGCACCACTGCGGACGTGACCGCCATTTTCTATCTATTCACTCACTTGCTACCTGACCCTCAACAGGAGAGGACCTACAATACAAGTGCTGCTGTGACCTGTGCCTGGAAGCGACAATGGCTCATGTGTCTGGGGAAAGGGCCCCTGCCTTCACTGCAGAGGAGTTGGAGAGACTGGTGGACGGGGTCCTACCCCAGTACACTTTCCTCTATGGTCCCCAAGACAAACAGGTGAGTACACTGTGAGCATGATGCGTGGGCCATGAATGTATGGAGTGCTGTGTGTGTAAACCACATGTGGGGGGGCTGAGGTGTCCTGGGCAGAGTGCTGTATGTATGATGGTTACTTTATGTGCGTTAGTGGAAGGGAGGGATATGGTGGGCCATGAGTGTGACGGTCCGGACGGTATTACTAATCCCTTTTCTCGCTGTATTTTCCCTGCAAGTCAGCGCCCATCAGAAAAAGGGTATTTGGCGTGCTATCGCCAAGGAGGTGTGGGCCCTGGGTGTCTGTGACAGGCGGAGCACCCACTGGCGCAAACGGTGGGAGGACCTGCACCGCTGGGCAAGAGGACGGCGGAGCCCCAGCTGGGGCAGGCCTCCCAACAACAGGGTGCCCATTGTACCCTGACCCACCTGATGTTCCGTATCCTGGCGGTGGCCTATCCGCAGTTGGATGGGCGCTTGAGGGCATCACAGCAGCCACAAGGGGGTGAGTACAAATTCTGAATCATGAGTTTGCCCGCGTTAAGGTTTTACCTGGGTGGGGATGTGGACTGTGGGTGCCCCTAGGTCAGGGCGAACATGGCAGGGTAGGTCCCTTGTTGGGCAGGCACTGAAGCACTCCAACCCCAGTGGTGTTAGTGGGCATCTACTACTGGGCAGGATCCTGTGGATTTCAGGCGTGCAGCTGATGGCGTAATGCTATGTCCCCCATGGGCTGGTGACTAGTATTGTAACTGGTAGTGCATGGCCTAGTGCATAGGGCAGCTCCCTGTGTGTTGTGTATGCCAACGGTAGTGTTGTTGCTGGGATTGACCAACTGCATGCTCTGTCTCCTGCCCCCCTTTTTGTTTTGTCATCCTGTCCTTGTGTGTATTAGCATCATCTGGCAGAGGAGCAGAGGCACCGGCGACGGAGGGAGCTGCATCACACATGGGCCTGGAGGCTGGAGCCTGGAGGCTGAATCCACTGAGAGTGAGGGCACCAGTGGGACTGAGGGCAAGGGGAGCACCATGACGGAGATAGGAGGGGACACTACAGACAGCGACTCCCCCTCCGATGGAAGCTCCCTGGCGGTGGCCAACACCTCTGTGCCCACCCCAACAACAGGTACAGCCGCCACCCCTGCCCCACCAGCACTGCCCTCCCGGCAGCCCCTCAGCATGTTTCCCGTGCCCGCTCACCCAGGAAGGTGGGCATCTCCTTCACCCCAGACACGTTGGGCCCTGCCCCAGTCAGCCATGCTGCCCTCAGTGAGACTATTGACCTCCTGAGATCCCCCACTATTTGGCAGTCGACCATTCTGAATGCCATCCAGGGTGTCGAAAGGCATTTACAACAAACAAATGCATACCTGGAGGGCATTCACTCTGGCATGGTGGCCCAACAGAGAGCATTTCAGGCTTTGGCCTCCACACTAATGGCAGCCATTGTCCCTGTCTCTAGCCTCCCTCCTCCAACTTCCTCTACCCAGTCCCAATCCCCTCAATCCCAACCTATCCCAAGCACAGCTTCAGACCAGCATTCACCCAAATAAACACACAGAAGTGGCTCAGGCAAACAAAAGCACCACACTTCATCTCACAAGCACTCACACAAGCACCATCCCGATGCAGACACACCAACATCCACTGCCTCCACTGAAGTGTAGCCATATTTTAATGTAGCCTTTGCGCGTTTGCTTAAAGTATTAGGCCTCTAGGCACTTTTTTCTAGATGCATTTTATTTAGCCTCGCACTGTTATTTTACAATAACCAGTTTCACGGTCTTGTTTTATTTTCTTCTATCACACTGTTTAGCTTACTTCAGCACTGAAGTTCTCAAACAATATATTCCTGCTCGCTCTGTGCTTCAGTCAAGGATACAGTCTGGTACATTGCCGATAGACGTGGTAGAAGTTTAGTCTCTAGGGTTCGTAGAAAGTACACATTTTTACATAGGGACGTTTCTTAGAACATTGGTGTGTTAGTTATAAAAACACTTCCTAGTCCTGATACACGTGAGAGGGAGATTCCGACCAGGAACCCACAACTAGACGCTGACTGCCCTGTTGCAGATGCTGATCCCGATCACAGGCCTTTGCTCAGGTATGAAGGTCGATGTACTCTCAGGGGAACCTGAAAGGCAGGCTTAGAGCTTAACATGCTGTGCTCAAAATAGAACTTAGGAGAGAGAACGTAATCTAGTTGCATTATGATAGCGTTACTCTTTCACTCTCCTCGTTACTATTTCCATTCTACTGTGTTGTATGGTTCTGGTTATTGCGGCTCACGCCTTGTTATCTAAAATGCAGTCGTTTTATTAAACCAATCTATAAAACTCAAACTGCCTTTGTCATTTATATATGAGACCACACTGTGTATGAGAGAACTTGTTGGGATCTGAGTGACCACGACTTCCCTGGGAAGCACTAAGATGTCATGTGCTCGGCTGACAAACAACAACAAAAAGGGGGGGCTATAAGGGAGATTCGGAGATCAGAGCTCCTGGTCCCGTGTGTAGGTCTCCCAATACTTGATAAATCAAATTGCTGTACACACAGTTCAAATAAAAAGAAAAGGCAGATTCTTTAGAACAAAGGTTTCCAAGAAGGAGCAATATGCTTGAAGCACGGGCCCTCACTCACCTTCCGGTGACTTGCTTCATCATAGGGCCATGCTCCTCATCAGGCCGACACTGCAATGCCTGACGGGCCCCACGAGGGAGCACTTTGCCGGAGATCTTTTTGAAAGTGATGTGCAACCGGTCAAAAAATGAAAAAAGGATTGGTATAGGGATAGTTAAAAATGACTAGAGGTAAAATTTCACTATTTATTCTGATATTAGTACCCCTGCCATGATTAAAAACAATATAAAGGGATACAGTACGGTAATGTCTACACTCCCCAAACAAAAATATGTACAGTTTACTAAGTCTCCTGATGAGAAATAGTACAGAAGGAGAGAACACAGGATCCCTGTGTTACTCAAGCCAATGGGTCAACATGTTTCTCGCTTTTGTTAGTCAAAAATGATCTTACGCGATTCATCAGGACCTTCGTACATACCTAATCCTATACAAAAAGTTATTGTGAAAAGATTTTTGTCAGATCCCCTACTAAGGAAGTCAGAAACCCTCCAAAATTTTTATGGTAGGGCCCCATCAGGGACATGTCTGGCTTGGAACATCCAATTTGGTTTGTCGTGGTACTGAGCGTACTGGTCCACCTACAAGCACTGTAAAACCCCGGAATTCACTGTGCTCGGCTGCCCAACTGTCTCTTCCCTTAGGGAGAGATGAGGCACTGCTAGTTAGATGGAGCTCAAACCGGATTTGGGGTGACAAGGGTCCTCCACCGTGGGTTAGACTTAGTCCCCCACACTGCGAACGATCCTGCCGCCCAAAACTCCAGTAGTCTCATTAGGATAATGAGGGCCTATGAGACACCACTGTGTCCCCCTCCTCCTCGTTCATCTCCCTCCCAGTAGCATCTCCACTAACACCTGCATGCACTACATCCTCATCCACTACCTCCATCACCAGCACTCCCATCACTACACACCACTCACTGGCAGTCACCACCCCCATATCCATGCACACGTCCCCTGTGTCCTCTCCCACTGTGTTTGTGACCCTCCTCCCAAAGTACACAAACACAAGCACACACCCACCCAACAGCCATCCACCTCACAACAACATCCAGCTCATGCATCTGCACCCAAACACAGCAGACTGACACCCCCTACAACCACTCCCTCTTCCTCCACTCCCAAACCTTCACCCTCTTCCCGCCACAATGTCCCTAAGAAGCTTTTGCTAGCCAACATTGACCTGTTCCCTACCCCTCCTCCCCTTCCCCTTGGGCCAGGGTGGCCAAAACCCAGCCCAGCACCTCAGCCACCATGTCCACGTCCGCTGTGATTCCTGCAGCTGTCAGAGGCTCAAAGGGGGGACCCGTCAGCCCAGTCAGTGTGCCACCAAACCCTGCAAAGGCAAAGAACATTCTGCCACCTGGCAAGGTGAAGAAGGGGACAGCATCCAGCAAGGGGAAGGAGCCACAACCATCCATGAAGGTCACCTCAAAGACTCCAGCTGACAGACCCAAGGTGACAACACCATCTGCCAAGGGCAGGAAGGGGTACAAAACACCAGCCAAGGTACTTCAGCCATCCAAGCCTGCAGGTGAAGGCCTGGTGGCTACCAGCACAACCGCCTGCACCATGGCCAGCACCGCCACCTGCACCGCCGCAAGCACAGCCGTAAGCACTGCCACCTGCACCGCCACCTGCACTGCCGCAAGCACTACTACTGTCAGCAGCAGCAGCCACAGTGGGCAGCCGTCCGAGGCTGCAGAAGAAGGGCTGGAGCCTTCCCCCACCACTGGCAGCACACAGCCAGCACCGCCACCTGCACCGCCGCAAGCACCGCCACCGGCACCACTGACAGTGGCACCACTGCAAACAGCAGCAGCCCCAGTGGGCAGCCGTCTGAGACTGCAAGAGAAGGGCTGGAGCCTCCTCCCACCACTGGCAGGACCGCCACTTGCACCGCGGGCAGCACCGCCACCTGCACCACCGCAAGCACCACTACCTGCACCGCTGCCAGTAGCACCACTGCCAGCAGCAGCAGCCCCAGTGGGCAGCCATCCGAGGCTGCAGGAGAAAGGCTGGAACCTCCCCCCAACACTGGCAGGACCCCCACCAGCACCTGCACTATCACCACTGTGCAGCCGTAGCCGCCGGTGGATGGACTGTAGCCCTGCCTCCATGGACTATCATGCATCCTGACCACTGCAAATCTTGTGCCTTTGACACCCAGGTGAGGGACTGTGACCTGGCACCCCCCAAGTGCTGCATCACTGGGCACAAAGCCCCCTCCAGAACCAGTGGAGAAAGGCATCCACTCACCCTATCCTTGGCAGGATGAAGCACACTGGGCACAATGCCCCCTCCAGAACCAGTGGAGAAAGGCATCCACTCATCCTATTCTTGGCAGGATGAAGCACACTGGGCACAAAGCCCCCTCCAGAACCAGTGGAGAAGCCATCCACTTGAGAGACTGTGGCCTTGCACTCCCCAGGACCAAGCAGTGCCCAATTCACCCACTTGAGAGACTGTGGCCTTGCACTCCCCAGGACATTGCTGTGGGCATGGAGCCTCCTCCAAGAGCAGTGGTGTTGTCCCATCTTCCGGCTGAGGTGCCCCTCCCTTCCCCGTCCTCCTGAGGTGCCTGTGTGTTTTCGACCTGATGCCCCTGCAGTGTTCTTTCCGTATTGAGGCAGGAGTCAAGTGTGGGCTTGGCCTATGTGTTTTGGCCCAGTGGGCCACAGACATTTTGAGTGGACATTGTCCCGCCTTTTGTACATATTGTATATTTTGTAAATACTGTTTTTGAAATAACGTATTTCTGACTATTTCTAATATGACACTCATTTTACGCAATTACTGTTGTCCTTGTGTTATTCCTGAGGGTTACAGGGTGTATATGTAATGTTGTTGCTTGTGTTTGTGTGTATGGTGTGGATGTGAGGGTGGGGGTGGGGGTGTTGCGTGTGTGTGTGTGTGTCACTCTTTTTCCTCCCCACCCTTCCCTATGTGCTAGGTGCAGTACTCATTGTGGTTGTCGCCGCCAACGTTGGTACTCCTGGTATATGAGAAGGTACACCAACATGGGGAGAACCTGCAGCTCAGGCTCCATGGGGTCCTGGTTCTTCCTTGAGTGTCGAGAGGTGAGTGGTTTCCCTTCTGTTTACTGTTTCTGCCGTTCTTTTGATGGCATTGGTACCGCCCCGGAAAAGCTGGCGGATGGGCGTGTTGTAATGCGGTGGGTGGTATATTGTCTTCCGCCTGGCTGTTGGCTGTTACCGCCGCGGTGTTTGTTGCTACCGCCGTGGTGGTCGGAGTGTTAAAGTGGCTGTCTGTGTTAGCGGTTTCCGCCGTGGTCATGAGTCCATTTTTGTTACTGCCGTCCTGTTGGCGGTATTACTGCCGCTTTAACACCGACCGCCAGGGTTGTAATGAGGGCCATAATGTCCAGGTTTCACTCTCTGAGAGACCTCCAAATGCCCCCTGACCCCTAATGGGTTAGTTCAGGCCCCTTGTATTAAAAGTAACTAGCTGCACCATTTATGGTCAGTAGACCAAAATCTTAAAAATATGTGGCCTTTATGGACCTGAGGTCCGTCTTTTTCCCTGATTCCCAGAGTATGGAAGGTACGGGAAACGTGGCATCCCTGGAGACCTTTTCAGAATCCTGATGTTCTTTCCTTCTGAAACATACGCTCAGGTGGAACATGGAGGGGTGACCTTAAACAAAGGATACCAGTAACTTGTAGAGTAAGGTAAGTTTGTGTTCTTTCTCCCACGTTGTTCAGCCGTTATATAAACGGTGTGGTCAACTGACTGGGGATCTGTAGACACGATGCACTAAAATCTGTAGGCAAAAGTATTCCAATTCTTATGTTTGCAGATGTCATACTGATTCTTTCCAGAACCGCTGTGGGCCTCCAGTCTCTTTTGAACCACTTTGCCTCCCTCTGTAAATCTTGAGGCCTAGAGATCAGTTCTAAATGTATAGCACTGAATCCCCACCATTCCATTACAGGCAGAATGGTGGTGGAGTGGATGCCTCTGGAACAAGTGAATCACTTTGACTACTTGGTCAACAGACTAGCTGACAATGTATCCTGGGCCCCTCAAATAGCAAAAAGCAGAACCGTATTACATCAAGGGGCATCTGTGGCGGCAAGGAAACATAGGACTACATCCAGTTGTGCAGTCTCCCCAGCCCTTGAAGTCTGCAGGGCAACTGCAGTGGTTGGGGCAACATATGGAGCAGATATCTGGGGTTGTCTCTATCTGTCCTCCCTAGTTCAAACTGAAAACAAATGAATTTGTTCACTGCTTTGTCTACCTCCAAGCACACCTCTGACACACCTACACATTGACTTAGCAATGAACAAGGTGGACTAGATCGCTCTTTTGAAATCCTTGGTGTTTTGAGTTCACCTCTGGACCACAGCTTCATACAGGAATGCCCTGGAGGAACTAATTACTTTAGGCAAAAACTTAGATACCCCTTAGCTCAAAAAGATTAAACAGCTGTGCGAAGCCACCAAGATGGAGGGAGTATGTTTTTTTTCCAACTGAAATGAACAAAGCTACAGCCATTAAGCTAAAATAATATTTCTGGAAGGCTATACTGATGAGACCTTTGAATGATTTAAAGTGAGGGGGAGGGCTCTACCGAAAATGTCTCCAAATCAAATGCATTCCCATGTTTGAACCCTTTTTGGATAGAATCAGACCCTGGCAGGCCAAGAGCTTATATATTAAATTTAGAATTGCAGCCTGAACCTGTGGACGCTCACAAGCAAGTGGGAACGCAGCTCCCATTTCCAGCTGCCCGATGACCCCAGAGTCGGCAGAGCACTTTCTTCTCTTCTGCCCAGGCTATGTCCAGCCACGAAGAAGGTGGGTTATACCAGTTTGTACACTTTTGGACACAGTACAATACATTACTGGGAGGCCCACAGGCTCCTCAGATGCCATACGAAGTAGCAAGTTGTTTTTGCCATCTCCAGGTTTCTCCACTGAGCATGAAGACTTACAACAAATAGGATTGCCAAAGAGGGTTGAATTCCAGATGGGGTTCGCTTGCCGGCCCCTAGACAAAGTGCATGTCCGGACTGTATGCACTTTATAAACTTTGCTGCTATCATAATTTTGATTCCTTAGTGGCGATTATTAAATTATGGTTTTAACTAGAAAACTGTTCCTGGGTTGTTATGTTTTAAGCAATGTGTATACAGCGCTATACTTTTAACAACCAGTAGGATATTTTAATAAATTACCCGGGACACTAAGAAGAGCCTGTATTTCACAATGCTGAATTAGTCGACCAAAGATAACAAGGTGATAGTTTAGACTAATTGAGGCTCACCCCTGCTGACCTCTGTCCGATAACACAGCTCGTCGGCCAAGCTTTACAGAGACTCAGTTACTGCACTTTCCATGACAACACCTACATTTTAGCTTCTCGGCACTCGATCTCCCTCTTTCAAACGACTGAACTAACTGCAACAACCTGAAGTAGTGCTTTTATATTTTTATCTGATAGTAACTGGGTAACAACATAATATGAACTCTTGGCACTGATATTATGTATTTCTTCTCCTATTACAATTTCCAGTTATCGTTCTACAGATACATCTAGGTTGAAGAATACGCACAGATCCCATCACTGGACATGGCGGACCATGATAGGTTTTTGGCTACGGTTGTGTTTTTGTTTTTTGATTCGGTGCCGTTATATCACCGAATCAAAAATTTATTGTATGTAGAACCCTTTGGGAACAAAGTTTGTGGGTTGTCCTTCGTGCGGTGTGTCCCATATGATCAGGCGTCTAACCCTCCAACTTTCACCACTCATCCGCATGGACGTTCTTTGTGTGGCTAGCAAGATCATAGCTGGAGCGGCTCTCGATCCCCTTGGGCAGCAGCCATCTGTAGCCTGGCACCCTCAGGCGCCTCCACCCACAGAGACTGTCCTCCGACTCCAAGATGCTCCCATTCTGCGCCAATCGTTCATATTGGCATTGACCACTGAACCCAGGCTTAGATCCCCTGGGTTATGATGAGTCGCTTTCTGGCCATGTGGATGGCTCCAGCCCCTCAAGTCGATTCCCCTTGAAGAAGACCCCAGCGCTTGTCCCTTTTGTAACTATCCAGAAGCTGCATCCATGAGTAAACCCATCGGGAAGGCTGTCCTTTGGACCTTATGACTGTATGTCCCTTGTCACCAATTGCAAAGGAGAGGCCAAAGGGATATGTCATTCTGTAGTGAATTCCATCATGCCACACAACACAATACATTTCTGAAGCGCACAGCTTCTTCAAGTAGGTCTACTCCATTTCACAACCTGGTTGGCAAAAAGGCAAAGGATCTGCCTCCCCTTTCTGGCTTTGTATGTATGCAGTATTTGAAACAGCTTAAGAGGATTACTAGATACAGAGGCCTGTTGGGGAGGGGGGCAGGGATTCCTATTAACGAGCCACGCAGCTGCATTCTGGATGGTTTGGAGACTGAATGAGAAAAGCTGGAGGTCCTTAGTATAAGCTGTTGCAATAGTCTAGCTTTGCAGTAATCAAAGCATGGACAATCATTTTATGATTGTTCAATAGGAATAAGGTGGAGCATTAATGCTTTGATCTGAGGCTCAAAAGTGAGCTCAGAATCACAATTCACCTCTAGATTTCTTACCACAGGGGAAGGGCCCTTCTCCGATGGCCACCAGAGATTAGAATCAGGGGTAGACTTAACACCAAAGAACAGGACTTCAGTCTTATCTAAGTTAAGCTTAAGAAAGCTAGTATTTATCAAATTCATGACAGAGTTGAGGCAACACTTAAAAGAACCCAGAGAAGGTGGAACATTTTCCTGAAAGGCCAGGATTAGTTGAGTGTCGCCTGCATATGATGCAACTCTCACTCCCCAAGACTCAACAGTTTTAGCCAATGGTGACATAAATATTAAGAAGAGTCAGGCTGAGGGCCATCTGCAAATCAATGGTTTTGCTGCGGAGGCAAAAGGAGGAAGGGAAACAGCCTGCATACGATTGCTAATGAAGGAGTTAAGCCATAGCAGGGCCTCATCTCTGATACTGATCATTTCCAGCCTCTCAAGCAAAATAGCATGTGAGAGAGTATCAAATGCCGCAGAGAGGTCTACAAGCATCACCATGACCAGAGTATTTAAACCCACGTTTACTTTAATATATTCAGAGACCTCAAGGAGAGTAGTTTGGGTGCTGTACCCGGGACGAAAGCCTGATTGCGAGTCATGGAGCACCTGGTTAGTGTGCAAAAAGTTTGTGAGTTGCCTGTTTACATGTTTCTCAAGAGTGTGGCAGCAGTAGGGAGAAGTGAGATAGGCCTAAAGTTACTCAGGGTTTCAGGTTTGGCTGAAGGCTTTTTAAGTAAAAGGAGTAAAAGAGACCGTTTCTAATGAGAAGGGACATACGCCTTGGCAAGGGAATTATTGTGTAATCTATTTAATGTAGGGCTCCCCACCAACTCTGCCAAATTGAGAATGGCTGGGGGGCAAGGTTCAAGCAGAGAACCTGACATGCATTTAACTAGATCGTTAGAGGATACTTTTAAGGGTATTGGGTCAAAACAAGATAGCATAGGGGCAGTAGTGGATGAAATTCTTTGGAAAGTAGAAATTGGGACAGGGAATTGATCATAGATTGTTTGAATTTGATTATGAAAAAAATCTGAAAGGCCTTCGCAAAGATCCGGTGAGGGAGTAGGAGTGTATTTGGTAGCTGTTGGTGCAAGAAAGAAGTTAACCACCTTAAACAATTCACGAGATTGGTTATCGGCTTCAGAACTGGAAGTAGCAATGTATGCTTTTTGCGCCATTTCATTGCTGCATGATACTTGTTCATGGGAGCTAGATAAATCTTTATTATATTACAGCCCTTCATTGCTTTTCTAATTTTTTGCAATGGGGTTTCTCCACTTCAAGGTCCTGATTTATACTTTTTGATTCAAAACTGCGCTAACACAGTTTTGCGTCAAAAGGTATAGCTCCAGCTTGCGCCATTCCAGGATGCCAGCCGGGCACCATATTAAGGGAATGGCGCAATACTGTGCAAAGGGTGGGCTTGCGTCAAAAAAAGCTAATTCAGCGCAGAAAGAGTATAAATATGCCCCTAGGTGCATCAGAAAACCAAGGTGCTGATGGTTTAGATCTCTTGGATGAGCAGGATTTCAAAGGCGCAATGATATTCTTAATCCAGTTGTCAAAAAAGCTGGTGTCATGGGCTAAAGCTCCAGACAGATCCAAGGTGATGGTCAGGGCAGCCTCTGTAAGAGGCAATCCTTTAACCCTATGCCAAGGTCTAGACAGCTTCGTAATCAAGCAAGAAAAGCTGCAAGGCATCTGAGTTATATTCTTAAAAGGAATCAACACATGATCAGACCAAACCAAGTTCACCACTGGATTAACTTTGACCAGCAAAGGACTGGCCAAGATGAGGTCAAGAGTATGGCCAGTGTTGTGAGTGGGAACCTTAATGAGTTGCTCAGGAGTAAAACTCTCCAAGGTGCTCACAAATTGCTGTGCAGGTTTGTGAATGAGATCATCCATTTACTGACTGAAATCTCCTAATACCACGAAATTGGCATGCAAAGGGTAATATTGATTCAAAGTGTCCACCAAGGATTGAAGAGCAGTAACTGGGCTATCAGGGGGGTGATAAAGAAGTGCACCTGATACTGCAAAAGAGGGGGGCATAATTATAGGAAACAGTACATCCTCAATTTTGTCAATATTAGTGAGCCTAGAAACAATGCAGGAATAAACAGAACGATATATAATCGCTACCCCATCTCCATTTTTATTCTCTCTATCAACATGTTTGATAGAGAAATCTTGGGGGATTGCAAGTGTGATATTTTTTGTGAGGAATAGTACATCCCAGTTCTTGTCAGTTAGTAGGTTATAAATGTCAAGTGCATGTTTGGGCAAGGAATGGCAATTTAGAAGTCCTGCATTGAAGGATACTTCATGAGAGGGTACAGAAGCACAGTCTAAACTATCCTGGGAAGGAGGTCCAGGGGCTTTGTAAGGAAAGTGTTTAGAAAATTTAGGAGCTTCAGTAGAAAAGGTACAAATAGGTCAGCTCACACCAGCTGCAAGATTGTCCAAGTGAAACACCTCAACATGCACAAGGCACAAGGCCGGTTGTAGAGAAAACAGCTCCTCCTTAGTGTACTTCATGGGGGGGACTAAATGGCAAGTCTTAGCGGGAGCATGGCTGGCGCTGGCCGCGTTCCGGATGCAGACAGGCTTACCGTCGGTGTACCTGCTGCACGGGTCCACTGCATTGTTCAGATAAAATAGAGCGAGGTCACTAAACCACTAGAGCGCAACCCTGAGAAAATGGTGCTTCAATGTCAATTCATTAGGAATCCAGAAGTAAAAAGTCAACAAAGTTCCAAGTGCAATATCCAGTGAATAAAGACTTAAAATTGCTCAACATAAGTTAATTTAGAAAGCCAACATTCCGTTTTGCGAATGCTCTGGAACGCAAATGATTAAAAGGAAACTCCTCAGTCCCCAACATGCAACAAAAAGTAATGGAGTCATCATGGCTTCTCCTAGGGATCGGTTTAAATTCAGCTCAATTTTCAAGATTTATCTGAACAACAACTTGGTAGATCATGCAGGAGTAGTCCTGAAAGGCGATATTGCCAGCTTGTCTAGCCTTTCTCAAAACCTACTCTTTTTCAGAATACTAATGAAATTTAACAAGCACGTTTCGGGGTTTTTGTTGTTGAGCCCATTTCTTAGGATCAGAACAATGTACCCTGCCCATGCGTATTTCTGGGTGTCAGTCGCCCAAAAGTGATGATAACATTCTCACAACGAAAGGTTCAAGATTTGATTCTGGGATCTCCTCACATATGTTGGGGAGCCTCAAATTTTCTCTTCTTGGGTGATTCTTGAGATCTTCCGGTTTGTTAGTTGATCCTTTTAGTAGCTCTGCCATAGAGTTGCTTTTCGGCCCCGTAGTAGACTGTCCCACCTCCAGGATCCTCTGACCCACCGAGTCAACATTGGATCTCACTTATGCACTCTTGGCCCCAGGTCTGAGCATAGTCTCTGTCTAAGTTTATCCCACAGTTCGGTTTTGAAAATGCAAAGGCTCTCCAACAGTTCCAACTTGGTCAACACCATAGTGACTTGAGAGGCCTGAGGCTGAGATCCCTCAGGATTGTCGGGGGCCACCAGCTGCCACTGAGGCCTGACAGGATAGAACAGGAGACTGCCACAAGATGATTTATTTTTAGGGGGAGTCAGGCTCTCTTGGCTGGATGACACTCCTCCCCGGGAAAAGAATCCCCCTCCTTCCCATCCGGGGGCCACAAACCAGCACCTGCAACCTGCAGGCACCCTCCTTCCTCCACCGCAGACAGGTCAGTGTATGGGCCACACGTCACGGCTTGTGTAGGCCAAGTCTCTGGATCCATAGAACATCCTCCCTCTGTGCCAGTCTCCCTCTTCTTCACCAGTCACAGTGCTGCTGTTAATCAGAAACTTCCCTTCAGGTGCCACCACGACACCCCCAGGCACTCTCGGGTGCCCTTTGACACCCAGCGACTCAGAGTGATCATGGATGAGGCCCAAAAAATTCCTGGCCAAGCAGGTGCAATGGTGAATTGTGTCTTAATACATGGCCATCTTGATCACGCCCTCAGTCCTCACATTTCTGATGTGCACCTCATTTGAGCCTCTTCTCTGCTGTTCCTTGTGGCTCTTCCCTCTCAAGACAGTGCTCCTTTGTGCAGCACGTGAGTGAGCTTCAAGTTCTTTGTGTGAACCTGCTCTACTCTACCTTCTTCCCAGAGGTTTTGCAGACCCGGCATCCTTCTTGCCTAAAGTTGTGATGCTATCCACGGTACTCAAAACATCACCCTGCCCAAGTTCTATGCTCTACCTCAGGCCTTTAAGGAGGAGGAGAGATTCCTTTGCTTGGACCCCAAGAGAGCACTGAGCTTCTACATTGACCATACCAAAGAACACCGGATGGGCGATCAGCCCTTCATAGGGTTCTCTAGAACAAAGAAAGGCAAGGCTGATCAGAAGAGAACCATCTCCTGCTGGAACGTGCTCTGAATTAGCATCTTCTATGCATTGGCTAAAAAGCAGTCTCGGCGGGACTACAGGCTCATTCTACCAGGGCCTAAACTGCTTTCACTGCATTACTATGTGTGGTCCCTGTCCTAAACATTTGGCAGGTGGCTTCATGGGTGTCTCTCCATACGTTCACAAAGTATTGTTGTCCAGATGGTCAGCACTTTCTGGTTTGAGTGCATCCACAAACTCACCTCCACATAGAACTGCTTTGGTATCTACTCAAAAAGTGAGGAATCTGTGTCTAGAAATCTCTATCAGAAGAAAGTTACTTACCTTCGGTAGCTTTCTTTCTGGTAGAGACTGTCTAGCAGCAGATTCCTCACCAACCCTCTCATCTTCCCTGTTCTCCGGTTGTCCTCTATCCATTAATAAGATTCCAAGTTTAGAAATCTGCACACTGGTCACACGAATTTGCTTGCTTTTGGGCCTTCTCATCTCTGGTGTGGATAACTAGCATCAGCGTACAGGAGTGGGTCCGTGCGTAGTTTACAGAGAGGAACGGCATCAGTGCGGAGCCACACAGTGCCACCTACCAGTGCTCAGAGGTACTGCTGAAAAATTTCCAGATCCAGTCTGAACCCTTGGGGCTATTCAAAAGGTGTGGAATCTGTGGCTAGGTAGTTTACCAGAAAGAGCGTCACGAAAGGTGAGTAGTTCATCAGTAAGCAATGGTTGGCCAGGCTGTATTAAGAACTTTGTTTCATTTGCCTGTTAGCCACTTCAGGAGGAAACTGCTTTACTGTTGATGCAAAGCATATGCATCTGCAGAAACAAATGCTGCACATTTTCCTAAGCATCTGTTTGTAGAGTGTAGTACTGTATATTCACAAGCACTCACTCATCCACAGAATCGAGCCCAGATAACATGTTTTTTCACTATATTCAGATTTATTATCAACTAGCAATGCACTGCGCACATACCTCCTATTCCCTCTGCTCCACTTTCACCTGCTGGGCAAAAAATAATATAAGGGTGGAGTCTTTGCCCATGCACATTGTGGTTTAAGGAATGAGTCACGCAATAGCCTGTGACACGAAGCTTCTTCAAAGAAAACATTAATTTCCAAGTCCAATACTAGATGGAAAGCATGTAGATCTACAGTGCTAAACACTATGAACATATGCGGGGTCATTTATATGTTCATTACCAGCCCTTCAAGTTTTTACCAGACCAACAGTCCTTTTTTTCGTAACAGCGTGTCATGCATTTTTATTAAAGGTTTGCCCCCACATATTTCCACTCCAAACCATGTGTGATGTCTCAATGAAACTTGAATCTGGTTTAGACACCTATGTGTGCTCTTTGAGCTTCTGCATAACTATTTAAGGGTGTCAACAATGAAAAAAACTTTCCTTATTGCTATTGCAACTGTGCACCACATAAAAGAAGTGCAGTTGTTGTCAGTAAAACCATCCTAAATCACCATCATACCAGACAAGCTGGTGCTGAGAATACAGACAACCTTCCTCCCAAGGTTGTAACACCAATCCATGTTGGCCAATAGATTACATGGGCTGCATTTTTTAAGTGCTTCGCCCCTTCAAAGGAGGAAGAGGAGAAGCTCCACTGCCTTGATCCTTGGAGAGTATTAAGTTTTACCATTGGCTCACAAAAGATCATCAGTTAACTCTTTGGGTTTCAGGCATAAAGAAGGCAAGACAGTGAAAAAGAGGCTCCTGTTAGGGTGAATAGTCTTCTATTTAAAGATGTGCTATATGTTGGCCAAGAATCAGCCCTCTGAATTTTTGTGAGCCCTTTCCACCATGCCCATAGCCACTACAATGGTGTTGGTGTGATTATTCCCTGTTCTGGACATTTACCAAGCTGCTTCATGGGTGTCTGTGCTTATGTTCAGAAAGTGCTACTGCCTTGACAGGTTGGGTGGGTAGAGTATTTAGGCCAAAAAGACTTGCAGAGCCAAGTGGGCTGAGTTCTCTCTCAAGATCACCACAACGGGGAACTACTGCTATGAAATCTATTCTAAAAGTCTATCTAGTGGATACTCTTAATGCAGATTCCTCAATGCCTTCCCACCTCCTTGTTCAGTGTAGCGGCCTTCTTTTCATTTAAAAAGGTTCCAAATTAGAGATCAGCCCGTTGTCACCATTGATCTGTTCAACGATCCTCCTATGGAGCCACAGAATGAGTTGAAGTACACTGATGTCAGCTTGCAGTGTTAATGCTTATATGCAGATTTACTCTGTATCTGATGTGATACAGAAGTATTGCAGAACCCCATGATGCTAACTGTAGGTACACAAGAGCACCATTTTGTTCTTGGCCTCTCATTTGTAATCTATGTAATGTAATGTGGATTTGTAGAGCATTGCTTGTCACATGTGATGGTATCAAGGCGCTGGACATTTTATGGCAGTTATTACTGCAGCCACTTGGGTATTCTGACGGTATGTTTTTCAGGTGACATTAATTGGACGTGAAAGGATAAGTGAGTGGTGTCAAGTGTCCATTTTTCCATCTCGCCCTAGATCCCACTGATTCATGCCACTTTGGCTTCACCAGCTTTTCTGTCTGCATTGTACACATAAAGTGGTTGGGAGTTTGGGTGGGGCCCTGTCTCTCCTATACCTTACTGCCTTCTCCCATGAGAAGATTGTCCCAAATTTAAGGACCCAGAAGCACCACTGCAAGTAGGCCTCCTTTTCTGTGCTGAGACTTTGTGATTAACTATTTTTGGATGAAAGGTCTACACACCTTTGACCATTTTCTGTGAAGTTGAGATTCTTAATTGCAACTCAGCTGCACTTCACTCCACTCTCAACATTTCCAGATCAGCTACCAGTGTTTTCACTGGCATCTTACAAACATCTACAAGGAGTCTGCTTCGGGTTCAAGTAAATCCCCATGTGGACCTATTTGTTTAGAAAAAGAAACTTTAGGTGGAATCCAGCTCCTTCCAAATGTTTCTGATGGCTACTTCTAATTGCAGATTTGTCACATTTTTCACCATTCCTCGGGTGCCAGACTGGATCTAGAAAACTAGATAGCAGCGCCCCCATGTGCCAGCAGGGGATGCCATGCTGCACCACACCTCTCTGGAAGTGATGTAGTGGAACTGCATTTAGGCACCACCTCTGCATGTTGTAGTTTGCTCCTTTCTTTTTGCACCTTTTAACGCGATTTAGAGCTCTGCTCCCAATTTAAATTGATCTTCCAATGACCTCTAAACATTACTACAATGCGCTAGGTAAGTATGTCCCCTCTCAAAACTACAGTGTTCAGACCATGCTGCATCTGCAGGAAGAAGAGGTTGGCCACCAACCTGCACAGGCGCATCTCAAGTGCCTGGGCTATAGCCACATCCTGCGAGAAGTGCCCCCTTATGTGCCAAAATGTGATCCTGGACATGGAGGCAAAGCTCTAAATTGCCGAACACAAGAGTAGGCTGCAGTGTAAGCAGGACTCCGCACCCAGTCGTGGGCTCAAACTCTGTGCTGACATTGTTCCAACAGATTGATCGTTTAAACTCAAATTCCTCTGTTAAATTAAAGTCTGTGTCCAAATAAAACATGAGAAGACGAAGCAGGAAAACTCCATCCACCGTTATAGTTTCAAGAGGCTACTTGAGGGCATCAAGATGAACATCCGACCTGTTAGACCTCCCCAGCTTCAGAACCAACGTTTATTCCAGAGCTCCCAGCATTTCCTGGTCATTTGTCAACATTGTAGTTGATTGTGGCATTCAGGGAGGCTATGCTACAATTTTCAATGTGAAATAGAGACTTTTGGACACCACTCACACACAGTTACCGCCAACCAGGTTGCTCCTGGCAACTCCACCTTAAAGCAGTTTGTCCCCTTGGGACCTGTTCACAGGTCCATACCAGCTCTGGTACAGTCTTCTAAATCCACACTGGTTCCCAGATCCACACCGTTTTCTGATGCCATCGCCACAGGATGGCCCAGTGCTGGTACCCATCTCAAACCAAACCTTAACCAGTTTTGCAGTACAAAATACCAGTGGGTTGTATACCTCCCTGAAACCAAGTGTGACTCACCACATGAACCATTGTTCGAAAGTACTTTGTTTACACAGATGGTCAGGAAGGCAGCTGAAGTACTGAAATTGGAGTTGCCCTCAATTTAAACTAAGTCAAATGTCAACAGAAGCCAGACCATGCAACTTTGCGACCTTTAAGCATTGCTGCCTTATAATGAGGCCCCTACCAACACTTTAACAGCTATATGGCCAAAACCCTATTCATGCCCGCCAATTTTCAGAACGGTGGCCCTGCGACAGTCCTGTTCCAGATTACCAAGATTTTTTGGGGCTAAAAAACCTCCGTCTGAGAGTCTCACTGTGTAGGCGTCCTCTACTAATGAACTGGACAAGGAATCCAAATGCTTTGGACTCACTCAACAATAGAATGTTTACCTTTCAATGTCAGTTCCTTTCTTTCCAGCCCTTCGAATGCAGATCTAAGACTCCACCTATTCTGTCCATTTCACAGGATTATTTTCAAAATGTTCTGTATGCAATTTTTGACAAATCCTAAAACCACAGTGTTGGAAAATATCCTCTCTGAAGGGTCACCCCAAACTTTTTGCCTTCCGCCTCTTCTTTTTCTGACCTCATTTTTGCTGGCTTTAAGACTCTAGAAACTTTACCACTGCTAACCAGTGCTAAAGTGAATGTGCTCTCTCAGTAAAATCATGGTAATATTGGCTCATACCCAACTGGCATACTTAATTTACTTGTAAGTCCCTAGTAAAGTGCACTACATGTGCTCAGGGCCTGTAAATGAAATACTACTAGTGGGCATGCAGCACTGATTGTGCCACCCACATACGTAGCCCCTTAACCATGTCTCAGGCCTGCAATTGCTAGGTCTGTGGGTACAGTTTCACTGCCACTTCGACTTGGCATTTAAAACTACTTGCCAAGCATTAAACTCCCCTTTTTCTACATATAGGTTACCCCTAAAGTAGGCCCTGGGTAACCCATAGGGCAGGGTGCTATGTATGTAAAAGGCAGGACATGTACGTATGTGTTTTATATGACCTGGTAGTGAAAACATCATAAATTCGTTTTCCATTACTCAGAGGCCTGCTCCTCTCATGGACTAGCATTAGAACTGCCCTCATATACCTTTGAGTGGTAGATTCTGATCTGGAAGGAGTGGCCCTGTCATGTTTGGTATTGCCAAAATGGTAATAGAAATCCTGATTACTGGTAAAGTTGGGTTTAATATTGCTATTTTGGAAATGCCACTTTTAGAAAGTAGGCATTTCTCTGCACTTACTGCCATCTCTACCTTACAGCCTGTCTCCAATCCACGTCTGGTCTGTGCTGGTAGAAAGCTCCCCTTGTGCATTCCACCCAGACAACCACTAACACAAAACACTCAGTCACATCTGCATTCATCTGTATACGGAATGGGTCTTCTAGGGCAGGAAGGGTGCAGGGGCTCACACTTACATTTCAAAGGCCAGTGGCCTGCCCTCACACAAAGGACTGATAACCCCCACAGGGATCCGGGCAGACAGGACTGGGCTGAAAGGGGAACTTGTGCATTTCAAAACCACTCTTTGAAGTTTCCCTACTTCAAAGGCATTTTTAGTCATATAAACTGTGTTTTTTTTGTCATGTAAATCCTTTTGTGTTGCTAAAGTTGCCCTAAGTGGGAAGGGTATGCCCAGCCGTGGTGCCGTGCTCACTGTGCCACTGGATTCAAGCTAACCTGGCTGATGAATGGTGATACCCTGAAACCGGTCTTAGGATACTTGTTTCCAGTCCAGGAAGGACCTGACCTGGCAGTCTGGGCTGGACTGTTCCCATGAGGAACAGGGTCAAGACTGATTTGCATCATGATGGGTCCAATCTGGGGTGGCATGGTGAGCAAAAGAATGATGGATTAAATCCAGATCTGTGACTGGGGGTGTTTGCATTGTTCAGCACTCTGTCCATCATCCTTTTGAGTTGTTAAAGTTGCCCTAAGTGGGAAGGGTATGCCCAAACGTGGGTCCTGTGCTAACTATGCCACTGGATTCAAGCTAGCCTTGCTGATGAAGGGTGATATCCTGAAACTGGTCCCAGGATGCTTGTTTCTGGTCCAGGGAGGGCCTGGCCTGCTAGTTCGGGCTGGACTGTTCCCATGAGGAACAGGGTCTAGACTGATTTGCAAAAGGCTGGGTCCAAACTGGGGTGGCATGGTGAGCAAAAGAACGATGGATTAAACCCAGATCTGTGACTGGGGGTGAGTGTTTGCATTGTTCAGCAGTCCCTTCATCATCCTTTTTTATCGCTAAAGACAACCCTGATGATGACATTTATGATTAATCTTTCCATGATTTATAAGTTGATGTTTTGCTTCACTACAGACCGAGATGAAATACACACACTAAAAAGAATCTCTGGTATGCAACTCCTAGTCTAGGAAATACATTTATTAAATCACTCTGCAAGGCTGGTAAAGAAAGGTCAGTACCACTAAAACTACACATTCAAAACTGTGTGCAGCAATAAAATGAAAATAAGTACAAAGAATATTCTAAAACAGCAAATACATATACAAAGATACAGATATATATATATATATATACGTATATATATAAATATATATTCAAACACAATGTGAAGCAGATAATAAGAATTAAAAATTAAGCACCATGGGCCACAGTTGAATCCACCTCATCTTTCTCCTGCCAGCAACAAGTCATTGACCCAAAGATCGACCGTGAAGAGAAAGAGATCTACCCTCACAGGAAGATTGACAGGTATCAGCGTCGCGATCCTGACAGAGGTCTGAATCACTTCACTTCATGGTCAAACTGGTCTCGGTCTCTTATATATCTTAAATAAGCCAGAAAGGAGAATTCTAGAAAGCCCCTCCCGCTCCGCAAATTGTTGTTAAAACATGCTGGCTACTTCAGGTCAGGTTTAAAAGGAACACGTTGGAACTGGCCAGGATCCCAGGAAGCTCTTCCATAACCAAACGGTTCCCCACTACCATAAACATCATCCCACTACATCCTTATCTCTCTGCCTCCCCCATGTTATGCCTTGGCCCTTGATAAGAAAAACCACACAGACATGTAGAATAAAAACATGAGCGAAAAGCACATTGCATAACATGTGACAGTGGCTAACGTTAAAATAAAGTCAATAGCCAAAATGAAGCTGATGGTCACCAATGTGACGGTGTGTTGCTAGTCTAAGTGCAACGTAGTCAGTAGTCAACACACAAATATCATTACACTCCACCCTTTGACCACTGACTCACATACCATATAGGTTTAAAATCAACTTTAAAAAAAAACATTACAAGTAAATTAGGTATGCATTGTACACAGCAACATAATGTATTGCCACGAGCAATCACTATAAAACAATAGAAGTGTGATTAATATTTTTAACCATTAGACATGGTAACTTATTGATCATTCTGGTACTATATACAGCTAAACTCGTCACACCTACAATAGGAAGACAAACATATATTCTGATTGGGATAATAATTGAATGTCTGAATCACAGTCTTCACTTACTTGGATAATTTCTCTACGATAATGAGTATGTATAGACGTAGAGGGAAACATTATGAGTTCTAATCGTGTAAAGGTACACAGTCCACCAGTTATATTAGCTGGAATGTAGGTAAAAGTGAAGTTCCCACACGAGAATAGCCAGCCAACTGGCAACTTAAACATGTTTTTATGTGACTGGCAGCTATCACCAGGTGATGACAAGCTCTTTGGTTGGTTCCATTACAATTACAATCAAACAGGTTGATAGAACATCCATGGTATGCTGCATTGTTCCCATGCAAGAGTTTGATCGTTTAATCTGTTGAGCACAACTTGTGCCAAATGGATCCATATGTTGTCATGTTGTCATTCAGATGCAGCAGGGGTGTTGCGTGATGTGGTAGATCAATCAGGTTGAGGTTGGGGGTGTTGGCTTCCTCCCGACCCCACACGCACTCCCCCAAAAGGAGACCGCACAGCACACCCACGACAGAGAAAATCTGTAGTATGATCTGTAAAATAAACAAGTATGATCATTCTCGCAAATACCATTTGTCAGCTGGGATGTGCTTCCGTGTTTCCTTTCCTAGTTTCATGATCAGTAGGATATTATTGGGGCCCTTGGCTATAATTTCTGCTGGTTCTGGAGGGCCATTTGAGGATTCCACCCACACTTTAGCACCAGGGTTTTTGTCAGTTGAACCAAAACCTCCCTCCTCACGTGTACTGTAAGAAGGGCTGGGGCAGTCCCCTTCCTCACCAATCCTCCATACACTGGAATTATGACAAGGTGGGCAATTCTGTCTCCAATCTGTATAAATAAATCAGTCTCTCTGTCATTCAAAAGGATAATTTTGATTTCTCCTTGATAAACTACATCAATCACTCTCCCTAAAACCTGAATAGCTTTGAGGGCCAACCCAGATCTGGGAGCAATCAATCCGAAATGCCCCTGGGGAACCTGTATTCCAACACCTGTCTCACACAGTGCCATGTCTCATGTTTTCAGGCTGTAGGCGTGTAAAACATGTAAATCAAGACCTGCAGATTTAGGCGTGGCTCTGTACGAAGCCAAAGTTCCAGGTTTTATTTCCCAGTACATGATGGTGTTGGTGGCCACATGTGGTTGTATCGGCAAAGCTATGGTTAGCATTCAGGGGTTTTCAGCATTTGTTAACGGTCTATTATCCAGAATCTGGAGGGCTTCATTTAAGTGCTCTCTCCAGTTTTTCAGAGTCCCATCAGATAATTTGTTAGTCCAGAACCCCAGGGGCACCCTTGTTCTTCCCTGCTTTTGTCACCTGCTCCAATTTACATATTGTCCCTGGACAGTTACATGTAACTCATTGTCTCCCTCCTGCACTGGCCACAAGTCTAAAGCCTGTTGAATTGCTTCTTTTGCCAAATCAAAAGCACACTGCTGCTCTTCACTCCATTCAAACTCATGTTTTTTTTCTTGTCACTTTGTACCAAAGGGTTAAGATTTGACTAAATGAGGGACATGCTGTCTCCAAAAACCAAACCAAACAATCCCATGAATCACTGTGTCTCTTGCTTAGTGCGGGGAGTGGCAAACTCCAAAATCTTTTGTTTCGTCTGTAACAACACTTCTCTATATCCTTGATTCCACTGGATCCCTAGTAAATTCTCATTTTGAGAGGGTCCATGTGGCTTGTTTGAATGAATCATCCACATTTTATTCTGCAAAAGTTCCACAACCTGCTGCGTGAATATATCTTTCATATCCTTAACTTCTTGCTGGGTGTAATCTTCTGAAGAATGCATTTCAACTCCTGCCAAAATATGTGGGCTACTTTGTATTAATTGTCTAAATACTGGCTGAGCACAAACTATGTTCTGTTCATTCGGCTCACATTGGCCCTTACCTTTTTTAACCTGCCTTCACTGGAATGTGAAAAATCAGATTTCCCTGCGACGACTTGTTAGATATCAGCTTTATCTTGTAATAACTTATTCTGACAAGACAGCATAGTTACGGTATATTTTGTGTCTCAACAAGTTGTTTTTCTAATTGCTGATTTTCACATTCTAACTCTTTGCACCGCTCATGCATTAACCTGTAAGCAGAGAGGAGTATCCCACCCCTCCTGTCAAGAACAAAAGAGTTGTCATTGCGTTCAAAAAGCCCCCTTTTTTTTAAACATATAAGAATATTCAATAGCTCTGTTGTACCCAGGCACCTGTCCAAAATTCAGAAAGTCCTGATACACAAGAAAAACACATTTGCCAAGATATTATAAGGCATTTTAATTTCACACGCATTTTCAGGAAAGGTTTGCAGTGCTGCATTTGACTTCTTGCCAAGCATATTTTCACTTTTAAATAGTACATTTTCAACCTCTAACCTCCCTTTAGACTGCTGACTGCGCCAAAGTGTTTTGCTTCACTACAGACCGAGATGAAATACACACACACTGAAAAGAATATCTGGTATGCAACTCTTAGTCTAGGAAATACATTTATTAAATTACTCTGTAAGGCTCGTAAAGAAAGGTCCGTACAAGTGTATATTCATACATAATGCAAAGCAGATAATAAGAATTAAAAATTTGGCACCATGGTACACAGTTGAGTCCGCCTAATCTTTCTCTTACCAGCAACAGGTCTTTGACCCCAAGATTGAGTGTGAAGAGAAAGAGATCTACCCTTACAGGAAGATTGACAGGCATCATCGTCCCGATTCTGCCAGAGGTCTGAATCACTTTACTTCATGATCAAACTGGTCTCGGTTTCTTATATATCTTAAATAAGCCAGAGAGGAGAATTCTAGAAAACCCCTCCTGCTCTGCAATTTTTTGTTAAAAAAGGCTGGCTACTTTAGGTCCATTTTGAAAGGAACACGTTGGAACTGGCCAGGATCCCAAGGTGCTCTTCCTAAGCTAAACCGTTCCCTGCTGTACCATAAACATCATCCTAATACCTCCTTATCTCTCTGCCTCCCACATGTTATGCCTTAGCCCTTGATGAGAAAGAACACGTAGAATGAAAACATGAGCGAAAAGCACATTCCATAACATGGGCACGGAAATACTTGTGGCTTCTGCACTTCTAACATCTGCACCTCTAACGTGGCAGTGGCTAACGCTAAAATAAAGTCAATAGGCGCAGTGCAACGTAGAGTCAGTGGTCAAAAGGCAAATATCATTACAGATGACGGTGGTCTGGACACCTCTCCAGACCTTGGCCTTTCCTCCCATAATCCTGCAATGGCAAGAGAGGAAACTGCCTCCTCTGTAACTGTAATCAGAGCGGTAGAAGTTTTAGACCGTACCTTACCCACTATAGAAGTCAAAATTAATGTCTTGAAGGAGTTCCTTAATCCAATGCAGATGAGTCAAGAACCTCTTCTACCCTTCAATGAGTCACTTCCTGATGTTCTGATGGGCACTTGGACAAAACCAAGCACTTGCCCCTTAGTCAGCAGACAGGTAGCAATGAGGCATAGGCCTTCCCCCAGAGACACACATTTCCTCTTGCAGCATCCCACTCCAGAAAGCCTAGTAGCACAGGAGTCCACCAGAAGAATTATTCCAAATGTACTTTCAACCACCCCACCTGGTAGAGAATCCAAATGCATTTTAAACATTCATCAAACACGTGTTCCTCTAGTAGCCTTTCCCATCAGTCAGTCAGCACCAGTTGCCTCCTAGAAAAGTACTCACACACATTGTGAGATGGAGTGGCAGACATCTTGCCTTCAATGCCTGAAGACATTCGGCCAACCTTACAAGCTCTTATACCTGATAGCCAAGAGACAACAAAGTATTGTATGCACTCAAGGCTGGACACTACTGACTGTCTAGTGCTTAGGCACCACACCTGGATTTACTCCACTGACGTCCAGCAAACTTTAATGAACGTGACCTTTCGTAGCTTGAAAAGAAAAGGCAAACTCTGCCTTGGAAAGTGTTAAAGAGAAAAAAAGCCCCTGCCCGCTCTCTAGGCATAGCTCTGCCATTTCATCAGTTCTAGCAGCAACTTCTCGCCTTGGGAGGGGATTGCAGCAGAGAACGCACAAGACTGTACCCTGCAACAACAGCAGGTCTCTCAGTCCTTTCTAGGTAGATCCGGGGAAAATGCCAACAGCATACAAGCAACCTAGGGGCAACGATCTACCCAGACACCAACTGCCTCCCCCCCCCCACACACACACACACAAAACACTTCAGGTCATTCTTGGCAGCTCACAATTGCCCAGTGGAAGGGCGCATCACTTTTCACCTCCCCGGTAAAGGAGCATCACATCTGACCAATGGAACACGGTTACTCCCTTTCCTTCAACCCTAGACCTAGATCTCAGTGAGAGCAGGTCTGAAGCTTCTTGGCCTCCTATTTCCTGCTTGTGGACCACACCAGGTGGCACATTTGGGCTCTGCAGTGGCATCTGAAGTCCCAGTGGGCTTAGCTCCAAGGGAATCTGTCACATTCGATCCAGGTGTTGGAGGAGACTGTGAAGGATCTACAATGGTAGCTGCTCAACCACCATTAGACCAGTGACGGGCATCTCTCCCTACCCCACCACCTAAAACTAACAGTTGTGGTGGATGCATTATTGCTGATTTGGGAATGTCTTCTGGGAGAGGTGGAGATTAGGGAACTCTGGCCACCTGCGGAGACTTCCCTCCACATTAACCAGCTGGAGGTACAAGCACTTCAATTGGCATTGAAGGTGTACCTCCTGTCCATCAAGAGGACTTCCATGTGGTACTGCAACAAACAGGGCAGCATGGAGTCGTGAGTCCTGTAACAGGAGGCTCTATGTCACTGGAAGTGACAGTAAACTCAGGGCTTTTTCCTGATTGCCTAAAACATGGCGTACTCAACCAATGTTACCTAGAAGATCATGAATGGTAGTTGCACTCAGAGGTGTTACGTGTTATATTCCAACAATGGAGAGCACGCTATCTCAAGAATGCCGAAGTTTTTGGGTGTTGAAGTTTTCAAGCCAATTCTCCTGCGGGGACACCTTTTGTCTCAACTGGAAGTTAAGACTTTGTATGCCTTTTTATTCTAGAGGCCCCAGACTGTGCAAGAAGAGTCTGGTACCCGGAGTTTCTGGCCATTAACATCTGTCCCCCAACTTTGGTTGCCCCTTCGGGAGGACACTCTGTTACAACTGCAGGGCTGGGTTCTACATTTGAATATGCAAAGCCTACACTTCCATGCATACAGATTGAACAGTGAAAGATGATGGTTGTCGATCTCCCTCAAAAAAAGGTTTAAACAATTCTGGAAGTAAGCATCCTTCCACCAAAACTGTACATGCTAAACGCTGGAGTGGTTTTGTTGTCTGGTATTTTTCCAGTAACATTCAGCCTTTACAGGCAACGTTATCAGAAATTCTACTACTTTGTGTTTCCTTAGCCTAGCAAGGCTTTGCTATGCCAACATTTATGGGTTATCTTTCGGCCTTTTTTGCATTTGCCAGATCAACCAGCTCTTTTCAAATCACCTGTTGTGATGCATTTCTTGAAGAGGCTGCTCCACATATTCCTGCCAACACCTTTTGTAATGCTTCAGTGCAACCTTAATTTGTTTCTCACATCACTTGGAGCCTAAGCACAGCTGTTCACTACACCTACTCACCATAAATCGTTAGGCCTCCTGAACAGTTGTGTCACCATTTCCATGGCTACCATTTAAACATCCCACTATCTTGAGCTTTCAAATCCCTACCTCCCTAATGTGTGCCACTATCAAACAAATGCATGCTCCATCCGGACCACCCATATCAAACCATTCACATAAATCCTTTTCTATGCATTGGTGTTACCTTTCTTTGGGACTGAAATAGTGCCAATTCCACTTGGAATTTCAAGGTTCTACTTGACAAAGTCAAATTTGTGGACCTTTTGTGCAATAGTTGCACTTATAAAAGTTGAACATTGCCTAGCTATGTTGATTTTACTTCAGATGCAAGTCACTAACAGAGATGGGGACATGGGGATGTAGCAGATGACATAGGGAAGCTCTTTTTATAAAAACATATATGAACCAAGCAAGCAAGAACACGGTGTTTGAGGATGTTCACACTCTTTAGTAGGTTCCGAATTACATGGAAGTTTTGGAATGGAAGCGGTAGGGGGTCACTAAAAACAACAGTGGAGGTGTGAAGGTCTGAGTGAGTCAACCAGGGAATATTACAAAATCTGAAAAACTGAGTTTGCCAGCGTTGCAGACAAAGGGAGAATGTGATTCCGGGATTTGGTGGATTTAATTTCATTAATGCCTTACGGATCTCTAGCCTTAAAAGATGAGCTGTGTTTCATGCAAAAGCATCTGAAGAGATGAAGCATCTCTGCGGGATATTCTGCTTTTTGATTGCATGATTTGTAGGTAGTGCTAGGAATATGAATTTGATGTGGACTTGAAGTCATTTTAGAATTTGGAAAATGTGGTTTAGTTTTTCCTGATTAGCGACAAAGCAGACAATATTGTACATAACGGCTTTCAGAGGAGTCATGGAGGTGTATAAGAGCACATTGGGGTAGGGATTGCCTGATACGTCTCTCACCACTCACATCGCCTTCTGTTTTTAACTCAGACTAGGGCTCCAGAATAAGTAAACGTTTTACTGGGGGTCCTGAATGCTTTTTAAAAATTTTAAAACACCGGATCCCATAAAGTATGAATCAAAGGGCTCTTCTTCCCATCTTTGAAACTATAAGGGTTGAGTCCATCCGAGGCTACTGCTTGACCCGACATGAACTCGAGGATGAAGCTCGCCACACAATGTTACATGGGTGAGAGTTTTATGTAAAACCAACAGATGCTTTCACATTTGGACTGAAAAAAAACAAAAAATGACATGGCTGATGTATTTCGGAGGTACCTCTCCTAAGTGTCTGACCCTTTGAAGAAACACACATATTACAATTATCTGAGTGCAAATGAACATAGGCACATGTAATGGGGAGTAAAATAATGATTGTGTGTACCATTTTTTAGGAGTGCAAGTGCAGCACAAATCAAATGCTCAATAACACAGGCAGCTATTCTTGTAAAGAGGGAATGTTGAGGTAGGAAGGGAGGTCCTCTTCACTAGAGAGGTATTGAGAGAGGGTACCGTGCACACCACAATTTTCTTCCTTCAAATGCACATCTGGTCCATTGATAATGAACTGAGCAGGCACAGACATGGCATCAGTGACCAAAAGGGCACACCAAAGAACAAGCAGGACTGCCAGAGTCTCAGCCTGCAACTGTAGCAACATCTCTCTCTTCTCATTCCATTCCTGTTTCCCTTTTTGAGCTAGCCCCACCTTCAAATGACCATTTGGAATTGAGGTGACAATAGCCTGATTGGGGAGTTGGGAGGCAGCCCTTCTGAGCTTGTCGTCTTTCCACAGGTTCTTACCCATCTCAGATTAGTGTGCTAAGTGCTTGACATGAACTACAGGTGCTGTCAGTGCAACCCCCAGATACAACCTTTTTAAAGCAAACTGGTGCTTCAGGCATGAATTCTACCAAAGGTAGCATCACCTTTCCATGTAAACTGCAATCCGTGCTAGCTTCTCTCTGCTAGATCCCTATAAGGAGGAGGAGAAGCTGCACTAGCTGGACACAAAGAGAGCCCTTAGTTTTTATACTCATTTGACTAAGAAGCTCTGAGTGGATAACCAAACCGTGTGTGTGCCTCTCTGGTGCTAAGAAGGGACAGGCAATTCATCCAAATGTCTTGTTCCTTGCATTAAATGTGCCACACCTTGACCAAAAAGAAGCCTCTTAAAGTCATTTGGACTCATACTACCAGAGAATACTAAGTATGCCGATATTGCCTTTGTCATGATTGTTTTGGTAATAGACATCTGCCAGGCAACTCCACAGGTATCCTTAGACATTACTGCCTTCATGTTGGGTCCACAGAGATAGGTATTTTGCTGGTTTTGTCCTGCATGATTTCTTAATGTGAAGTGCACACCTCAGACCCCTCCACCTTTTAGTAGGCACTACTTTGATATCTTTTCACAAGGTGATGAATCTACAGCTAGAAGTAGTCATCAGAAGAACAAGTTACTTACCATCAATAATGTGCCCTCTAGTGTATATTCTAACTGCAAATTTCTCACTGCATGCTCTCCCCTGTTCTTTTGATGGGACTTCTAGGTTTCAATAATGTTCTATATTAGACTCTTCACACTGTGAGGTTCTCAATCTGCTTCTAATGCTCTTCTCCCAAAGGCACAGAATGCTTTGCTGTAAACTGATATTGGCATGCAAGTATTTTACCTATATGTAATTCTGCACCATAACTTCTGGAGATGGGACAAGGTTGTAGTTGAGACCCATGGCAAAAAGAACAGATGATGGACGGAATGCAGAACAAATCAAACATTCACGCCCAGCAACAGATCTGAGTTTAATTCATCGTTTTTTTGCTCACCATGACACCCAAGTTTGGAATCAGACATATGCAAATTAGTCTTGATCCTGCTCCTCATGGGAACAGTTCAGCCTGAACTACCAGGCCAGGGCCTCCCTGGACCAGAAACGAGCATCCTGGGACCAGTTTTGGGGTATCACCCCCATCAGCCAGGCTAGCTTAAATCTGTTGGTACAGTGAGCATGGGACCCAGGTGTGGGCATACCTTTCCCACCTAGGGTGACAAAAGCAAAAGGAATAGATGATGGATGGAATGGGAAACAAATCAAACATTCACCCTCAGCCACAGATCTGGGTTTAATCCATTGTATTTTTGCTTACCATGCCACCCCAGTTTGGACCCAGCCGTATGCAAACCAGTCTTGACCCTGCTCCCCATAATGACAGTCCAACCAGAACTGCCAGGCCAGGTCCTCCCTGGACTGGAAACAAGCATCCTGGGACCGGTTTCGGAGTATCACCCCTCATCAGCCAGGCTAGCCCAGATCTGTGACTAGGGGCGAAGGTCTGATTTGTTCAGCATTCTATCCATCATCTGTTCCTTTTGCACATGGAGTTCTATGGCAGCACCTATCAGCGCACGAGAGCAATTACTAAGAGAAAGTTTGCTGATCTAGTCTACTGCCTGGGCAATTCAGAGGGTGAGGTATCAGCAGTTAGACTATCCACCAGAGAAAGCATCAATAAAGGTAAGTAATTTGTTATTTTGCATCATAGGAACCTCCATTAAAGTCATACACAACCCTCCCTCCTCTCTGACACTTTTCACAAACCTCTATAAAAATGTCTGAAATGTAATCCCATTCTCCACTATTTGCTTCAAAAAGCACCACCTCTCTGAAGCAGCTGCACAGTACAAGGCAGCATACGTAATGGAAGAGTAGCAACTGAAGTATTAGAGCAACCGGGTGCTTTTTTAAGTCTCAAAATGTAAGCCTACCAGGCTTCCTTATTCATTAGCTGCTGAAATTTGGGTTATAGAGTAATGTAGTTTGGGGGTATTTTTTGGTGCTATAGGCAAACTAAAATCCAGAAAATTCTGCCTATGATAGGCTTTCAGAGGCTGCTCTGCAATGTATGGACATGTTGGGTATTCACTCCCTCTAGTGAGAGAGTTCCTGCATGCTCCAGGGGAATTGTTGTAATGTTTATGACTCCAATGAAAAGCCCTCTAATGCTGGACCAAGTCGAAAAGTAACCAGTTCGTCATTAGTACTTGCCAGGAAGGCTCAATTTCTCTTTCCATATTCTTTCTACAAAGTCCTAGCCCTTCTCCTATTTACTACTATGGGGCACAGGTTTTGGTTTTGTGAGGTGAGTACTATCTAATGTTCCCATTGTTCAAACTTAGTTTGTAGGCAAGTGCCCTAGCTCGGCTAACATGTGCCTCATAGGAAACTGTTTTCAGGTACTTTGTCAGATGGATTCATGGGTCCTCATTCACAGGGTTCATTTCCTAGAAACATTCTTTCGGATCACTGCTTTTAACTGCAAATCCCTCACCTTAGAATATCCCCTGGCAACAGACTGGGCCTGGACATTTTCATAGAAGCGCTGATGCACACAACTGGGTGGCACTGTGTGTCTCTGTGTTGGCGCCATACTGCTTCAGAAGTGATGGAAAACAGCCATATATAAGCTGCAAACCTGTATGTTGAAATCAATTCCTTTTTTCCGTGTCTTCCAACATGGATCCAAACCTCCCCTACCACCAGACTTCTGACAACTTTTCACAGTGTGCTAAGGAATGATATCTCCTCTAAAAACAACAAGATTCAAGGCATGGTATGACTACATGAAGATTGTATTGGTCACAGATCTGCATGCAGTGTATCTTTAATGCCTGAATTTGGGACACAACTCAGAATCATGTGATAAGTGCCCCCTCATGAATCTGAAGACATTTTGAGGTCAGAAGATTAAGCTGTATGTAGATGAGCACAAGTAGACATCACAGCCGTTATGTAGATACACCTCCTAGTCTCAGCCCAGACTCAGTCCCAGACAGGGGACTGCTCCCATAAATATCCCACCTCCTGCTCAAATTATTGTGGTAGCTTCAAATCTAAAATCTTCCCTGCACTGTCTGGCTCTTTTAGACCCGATACCAGGCCCAAACCAACTCCATTACAGACTTCTACTCTGCCCCTGAGGTACACACTGGTTCCTGCCACTTTAACAACAGTGCCCGTGGATGACCCAGTACCCAAACCCATGTCAATCAAGAACCAACACAAGCTTGACCAGTGTTACAGTATGAAATAGCAAAAGCTCCACTAATGGTCATGCAGGCTGACTCAAACCTTGTACATCTACAAGGTTGCAGCTATCAGCAGGTGCTCTGTTATCTTTTTGGTTCTGACCGTGACCCTATGGCAGAGCAGGGTGCACTCCAGAATGTTAATGTTGATAATATTAATGGTGATAGAATGGTTTGTTCCCCACTGAATATGCCTTATACCTTGCTTTACAGAACACACTTGAGCTTCACACATTTACTAAGACAGAGCTTGACTCACCAGCAACAACATAGCCCTTACTTCCATTTAGGATAACTTTACAGATACTCTAGTGGTTTCATGGTCAAGCCATGTTCTTGCTCCTCTGTGAACAGGCAGGTGGATAGACGTCAAAGACCCTTTCCTAATGACCTGGACTTTCTCACCAAGCATGCCAATCTAAAGAGCCTTATTCTGCAAACCTCAACTAAGTAATTCATTTCCCATTATTCTTCTTGATAGGGGCTCTAAGAGGATTGATGCCTTTGGCAAATGTATGTTTCCTGCATAGAGTCCAGCATTGCAATCTCTACAGTCTGTCTGTTGGGCCAATACACTTATTTCCTTTGGCACACGGCTAGCTAGATCTTGCAGGCAATCTCGGAGGATCTTAGGGGATTTTGGGTCCTGACAATAGAAGATGGGCAAGAGGTGACCAAGTATGTTATCCATGCTGGTTTGAACACAATGATTGCCTTGGTGTGGCAATTGGTACCACTGTTGTCCTTCATGGACATACCTGGATGAGGCTCACTGGGTTCTCCGGCACTATGCAAACTTTGCTAATGGACATGCTATTTGATGAGCCTTGCCTCTTCATTGAGAAAGAGGACTCTGATGTGGAATGCAACTGGTACAGTAGAGCAACAACGAATTTCATGTGGCTTTTGGCTAATATCAAACAATTCTTGCACCAATTTTGGAAATTTAGAGCCTACTCTAGAGGACTGGCTTGTGGACAAAGACAGCATTCGCAACCAGCTAATCAACAGGCAGCCCTGTCTTTTTAGGGTTGCAGACACAATATAGCAGGCAACATGTGGGTCAGCGGGGGCAGCAGTCTTCCAACTCCTTCTCCACTGCTACAACGGCCAATAACCACCACTTTAATTTGCCATCAGTTGATCATGCCCACTTAGTGGGAGGGAAGAACTGGCACTTCCTGTTTGGTGATCCATTATATATAAGGTTATACCCTACCTTTTCTTTGCTCCTGGTCAAATATTAATCAACACTAGAATGGATTGCAGAATAGCATTTGTCCGTCCTGCTACAAAAGGTACACCTGTCTCCAAAGATGCCATAGAGAGGGTCCTAGTTTGGATAAATGCAGGCGTTGTTAATCCCAAAACAGGAAGGATGCCTTAAGCCCATTTTGGACCTCTTCCCCTCAGCACTTTCCCACTGAAGGACAGATTCAAAATGCTCACATTGATTCAGATCCTATCTGTTCTGACCCATGTGAATGGATGGTGTCCGTGACTTGCAAGATGCGTATTTTCCTAAACCCATCTTGCAGTCCCAAAGACATTACCTGCGATTCAAGGTGGGCTAGGAGCATTTCCAGTGTACCATGTTCCCCAACCAGCCTTACTAGCTACCTTTTTGATGTTCACAAAAGTGATAGGAGTAGTTGCTAATCATCTTCTGAAGTCGGGAGTTGCTATATTCCCTACCTCAATACCTGGCTTTTGAAAGCAGGCTCATTGTATTCAGTTGTGGACCACCTCTGTACTTAGATATGGTGGAGATCAGGGCTTTCCCCTCTGTGGCCACCGGTCCAAAACTTTTGGGATTGAGTCCAATGTTCCAGACTCTTTCCTGGTCTCAAGTGAAGGTGGCTCTGAGATTTCTTGGCCTCTTAGCCTCATGCATCCTCATCGTCAACCACATCAGGTGGCACATCCAAGCTCTACAATGGAACTTGAAGTGCCAAAGGGCTCAGCATCGAGACTGAATTTCCAACACCATCCAGATCTCAAATGAAGCAGCTCAAGATCTGCAGTGGTGGCTGATGGACTGGAGTTTGTCCAGCAGCAAGCCACTCTTCCTTCCCCATTGAGAGCTAACAGCGTTGGAGGATGCATCACTGCTGGGTTGGGGATGTTGCCTGCAGAGGTGGAAATCAGAGGACTCTGTTCTCCTGTGAAGGGCCAGCCCAACATCAGTCTACTGGAGGTGGGGGCCATTTGTCTGGCCTTCATACCTCTCATCAAGGTGAGGCTGGGGCAGGTTGCCACAGACAATACTACCACTAAGTGGTACTGCAACAGGCAGGGCTGAGTGGGGTATTGAGTTCTCTGTCAGAAAGCTCTAAGCCTCAGGAGGTTGATTCAATACATCTTTCTGATGTGAATCACTTGTCAGAGTCCCTGAATGGCATCACAAACTAACTGAGCAGGCGTCATTTAGCAGATCGCACGTGGCACTTATATTACTTACTGGTACAAGGCATCTTTCACTAGTGGGGAAACACCTGGCTAGATCTTTCTATCACTGTCAAGAACAAACAGTATCAACTGTTTTAGGTACTGGAATTTAAAAAAGAATGCTTGTTGTACACTCATTCCAATTAGAATTGTGACAAGGGACTCCTGTACATTTTCCACACTTCCTCCCCTGTGTAAATAAGATTTTAAAAAAACATGCCCCAAGTCATTCTGGTGGCACTAGATTTGCTCAGGAGAGAAAGGTACCTGGAACTCCTGAGCATGAGCATCTGTTCCAGACTTCCAGTTCATGAGGAACTCCTGGGAAGGGTCCTTCAGCCGAATATACACAGCTTACACCTCTGTTGTTGAAGATCCAGGGTTGGTGGATAGTAGCTTTGAGGCACTGAAGGGCGGTGGCGGCTGCTTGCCATTGGGCAGCCACTCAGTTGCTCTACAATGTTGAAAAGTACCTTGATGTAGCAGTTGTGCTTCCAGTATCATAGTCCTCACAGGACATGATTAGCATGTTTTGAGGCTAGACACATTAACAATGCATTTGGTGGCACTTGAAGCAAGTGCCACAGCTTCAGAAGTTTCTTAGCATACTCAAGCAAGTACTATGGCTGTGACAGCAGGGTTTACAGAGAAGTCCTCTCAGGCCCACTTCAGCCATAACGCTAATCCTTTGCATTGCACATAGTGACAGCTCTAGGACATCAGTCTCAGAGTTCTAGGCAAGCTTAATATCTCAATGTGGACTTAAAAAACATAAGTTTCAATGCTTGTTGAAACTTTGAGCCAAAGAGTACTCACTAGACCACTTCCTACACATGTCCTTGATTTGTGGCGATACTGAAGAAACATTTTTGACTCCAGCAAAGTCTAAGGTGGCTTTATAACTGATTAAGAAATGCAAACCACCTGAACAGGATTTCTTTCATCAACAGCTAGCCCCAAACCTACTTCAGTGATTGTACTACGGGGTGACATGCTTAATGTTCTTTGTTGGAACCTTGAAGGATCAGTGTTCCTAGAATGGGCTTAAAAGCATTGTTAAGGTTTTAAGAGGTCAGTTGAGAGGCTGACCGTTTGATGGATGAGGTGAATAGGTTTACACATCTTAATAGGATCCACTGTGGTCTGTGTGCTTACTCTATTGCATTAAAGATTATTGAACTAGTAGAATCATATGAACGGTTGGCCCCAGTTGTTGTAGCCAAGAAAGGTAATGGTGACATTTGGTTGTGCATATACCTGCGGGCACTCAATAGTGAAATTGTGGTTAATAGAGTCCCTCTTCCCAATATCGAAGAAATTATTTCGATATTAGCTGGGGCTAAGTTTTTTCACAACGTTGGATTTAGCGTCCACATATCATCAAATTGAGCTCGAGAGATCTTCACAAGAATTGACTACATTTATTACATTGATGGGTACTTCAAAGATTCTAGGATGCCATTGGGTTTGGCTTCTGCAGCCTCAGTGATTCAACATATAATGCCAGATTCACTCAAAGGGATGGTGGAGTAAAATGCTATTAGGATGATTTGTTGATTTATGGAAGTACACAGGAGGAGAACCATTTAAGAGTGCTTACAGTTCTAGAGAAGTTAAGAAAAGCAGGTTTGACACTAAGAAAAGATAAGTGTAAATTTTGTGTGCAAGAAGGTAGCTGTCCGGGACATCGTATTACAAGGTAAGGTGTATTTCCTAAAAAGCAATTGGACAATGTAATCGTAAAAATAACAGGACCCTTGTAATAAAGAGGAACTGGTACAGTTTCTAGGAATGTTAGAATGCTACTGTAAATTAATTCTGAATTATGTAGATAAAACAGTTCATTTGAGAAACCAGTGGGTAAAAATTTCAAATTTGAATGGGATTCTGGCTGTTGTAAAGAATTCATATCTATAATGGAGGATTTAAAGAATGCTCCCAGTTTGCAAGCTTTTGTACCTGGTGAAGAAATATACATTATAACAGATGCCAGTGCAAATAGAATTGGAGCTGTATTAATGCAGATATGAAATGGGAGTGACTATTTAATAGCATGTGCATCTAGGTGTTCAGAAAGATCAGAGTTGAATTATTCTGTAATCGAGAAAGAAGCTTTAGCCATTTATTAGGCTTTGAGAAGAACCAGAAATTTGATTTGGGTCATGAAGGTTAAAGTACTTACAGATCTTAAATCTTTGAAAGAGGTTTTCTGCAAAAAACGATTAGATGCAATCTCTTCAAGAATAAGGAAATGGATTATATATATACTTTATTCGACCATGGGTCATAAAAGTTACACATTAAATTATACAAAGAAGGTGCATTTGTTTCATTATACTTTCACACTGGCATAAAATAGAGTTTAGAATAAAAATAGCTTCTATGGGCCATGGCCTACTATAGGCCACCATTGTTCCCGATACATAACTTAACATTTAGATGCCAAGGTTTCTAAACATCTGCTTCATAGTGTTAAAAATAATACAAATATTTAAGGCTCTTAAAACAATATGAGGTGGTTTCAGATTCAAGTTTCCCAGGTGGTACCATCACCAAGATAAGTGCAAGCTATCAGGCCCATGATTTAAGATTTAGAGTGCTGAGTTGATGTTACATAATAGTACGGTTTCTTGGTAGTTTAGGTGGCATACTTTAGTAAGGGCGCCTGCAACCGGCACAATCGTATAGGCAAATTTAGGCACTGTCAAGTCATTAAAAACACAAGCACAATGTAATAAAAAGCTTATATAATAACTTAAAATGGTTATCAAATTTATGTTAAAATGGCACTAATGCCAGACAAGTGCATAAAAATAGCTCTTTGCGGCTAACACTAGTGATACAGTAGCAGAACCACAAGATGATTACCCACGTATTATCTAAGAAAAATCTGTTCCAAAGCCCTGTCTAAACCACATGGTCAATAATTCATCATCATCATCATCATCATCAACTTTGTTCGATCCATGACCATAAAAGCACATAAAACAAGATAATAAATAATTCTTAAGGAATAAATAAGTACACATCTTTAACTTGGTGTAAAAACATTAGGACAATAACTTGAATTGCACATGTGGCTCTAAAACTTATCTATAAAGGGATGGGACTTTAAATTACTTTTTGGAGATGGCATCGTATGCGCCAAGCTGTTGCTATATACTTGCTTACTGAGAGAATTACATCGGTTGAATTATGGCTTTTTAGAACCCGTAGAGCCAAAGAGCAGTTCTTGAATCCCATGTCCCTGCAAATATTGCGAATCCATTTTAAACGTGGAATCGCATAGGCTGGGCAGAAGAACATGAAATGCTCAATGGTTTCGAAAGTACTGCCACAGGGAGGGCATATATCGGGAAGATTAGTCGGCCCCCACCTATGAGTCAGTGACAACAAGGGCAAAGAGCCAAAGCGAAACCTTGCATATAAGCTCTTGCCCTGCGAATCCGGTATCACATCCAAATAGGATTCAAACTTTGGGGACCATTTAATATCAATGAAGGAATTAGTTAAGCGACCATGGGATTTGTGAGTTATGTAGTTATCCTTAACATAAGACCAATAGGTTAACTTTAGAACGTTTTTGTGCCGTCTCTCTAATTTATGGGGATTTTCCCAGTAATCGCCCAGACCCAATAGCCGGAGCCAATGGGCCACATGGCGAATCCAGGGAAGAGTATTAGCGTTTTGGCATTTCAATAGATCGAGTAGTGCGGTCTTGTACATATCTAGTTCGGGGGTTATCCACAACCTAATCCAATAGAGGAGAGGTCTTAGAGTAGCTAGATCTGCTACTCGGCTTAACCCCAGATCTAGAAATAATGGGAGCAAGGGTGTGGTACGTGGACATGCAATTAAGGCCCTTGCAAAATTGTTTTCCCCCACACTGATCTTGTTACAGTTAGCGTAACCCCATACCTCCGCTCCGTACAGGGCTGCACTTTGAGCCTTAGCTGTATACATTTTTATTGCTGGGGAAACTACTTTTGTAGAGGTGCTTTGATAGAAACGCAATATAGATGAGGCTCTGTGTTGTAGGAGCCCTGCACTTTTTGTAATCTGCTCTTCCCATAATAGTTTGTTAGTTAACCTAACTCCCAGGTAATCTATAGAGCTTACTTCCTTCAACGGTACTCCCTCAATATGGATGGAACATTTTTTCCTAGGTCCCTTAGATAACACCATCAGTTTAGTTTTGTTAATATTAACCTCCAACCCATGATCACTACAAAATTGGCTAAACCGGTCAACAAGGGTTTGCAACCCCATTGGTGTCTTAGAGATGAGAAGTGAGTCATCGGCGAAAAGCAAGATGGGGATTTTTTGTGTATTCAGGGAAGGGGCATCATTCTGGCCTATGGACACAGCCTTTACTACTTCATTAATAAATACGGTAAACAGTAGGGGGGCTAGCACACAACCTTGGCGAACTCCTCGTCTAATTGGGATCCGCTCTGTCAGTTCGCCTTGTTCACCCCACCTCACTTGGGCATAGGTGTTCTCATGTAGTCGTTTTAACAGGAGTAAAAGATCCTCTGGGACTCCCAATCTATCCAGCACTTCCCACAGCTTGGCTCTTGGGACCAGATCAAAAGCCGATCGCAGGTCTATAAATACCACATACAGGCATTGCTTGGCCACAAGAACGTATTTCCAATGCAATATGGCTAATCGAAAGACCTGGTCTATCGTGCTAGTTTTTGCACGAAACCCTGCCTGTAAATGAGAAAGGATTTGGTGCTTCTCGACCTAATTGATTAGCCTCTGCAGAATTTGTTTAGCAAATATTTTTTGTAGGTTGTCTATGAGGCTAATTGGCCTGTAGTTAGCTGGAAGATTAGCATTTCCTTTTTTATAAATGGGTATGATCTCTGCCCCCTTCCATGTATCTGGAATTTGCCCCCCTGCAGCTATGCTATTTGAGATGGCATTAATATACCAGGACCAGATGGATGGTTCCGATCTATAAAGATCTCCAGGGAGCTTGTCTGGTCCAGGTGCTATGCCAGGTTTTAGGCTAATTATAGCCTCAAGGGTCTCTTCTATTTTAAAGATGAGGCAACCCTCGGGGACACACTGAGCCACCACTTGGAGGGCCATGCTGGAGTTTGATTCCAACAATTTAGTTGGAGAGTGGACCACATTAGTGTCCATTGGGCCTTCTGGTAGGGCATAAAGAGTAGTAAAATGCTCTACCCAGCTTTCTGGTTGAATATGGTTGCTGGGACAGCTCCTACCTCCATTTTCTCTTTTGGACAGAAGTTCCCAGAAACGCTTGTTATTCTTCTCTCTGGAAGCATCTAATAGTTCCTGCCACAGGGAATCCTCCCACCGCTTTTTAGCGTTAGACAAGGTTACTTTGTATAGGGACCTGGCTTGTTTAATTTCCCCCTGGGAGCCAGACATTACTGCTACTCTTAACCCGGACTTGTCCTTTGAACACCTCTCATCAAACCATCCCTTGCGTGCCCCTTTCCCTTCATGTGGCTTAGACCGCCTTGTTTTATAAAAGAACCCCCGTAGCTGGGTAGTCATGCTGTCATGTATTTTGAGAATCGGAATATTCCCTACAGCCTGATCTTCATACTCAGCCAAACTATTTAAGAAAATCTGATATATTGCTCTGATGTGGTGGGGGTTGGACATCACTTTTGGCCAAGTAATCTTGGTAAATTTGTTGTTCCAGCAAGGTGGCGGAATTATTGTAGCATAGTTGTTGAGTGTTCTCCTGAACATTTCTCCAGAAAGGGTAAGGAGCAAGGGGAAATGGTCACTATCACATCTCACTTCTACTTTCATGTCTACCAAATGGGGCCACAGCCTAACATCAACCAGGAAATAATCGATAGTGCTTATCGACATGCCCCTTTTAAAAGTAGGTGCACTATTCATATCAGATGGAGTTCTACCATTACAGGCCCTAAGGCCATGGTTTAAACATAATGTGGCTAATTGCATGGCCACCCGAGATTTTTTACAAGGCCGGGTAATAGATAATTGTGGGATCCCCCACTGCTCATCTTCTTCATCTGTTAGACCACTTATGAGAATAGAAGGCTCGAAGGTACAATTAAAATCTCCAGCTATGATTAGGATAGTTAAGGGGTGGAGGCTTCCTACAAATTCGGACAGAATAGCCAGGGTACGGGACTCAGAGCCATTTGGGACCGATCGTATATAAACATTAACAATAACAATTGATAATCTTCTGTTGAACGTAATACACATGGCTTTTAGATCTACAGAATCAATTTCAAAAAGCTTATGGTCGCACTGCAAGTTCTTGTTAACAAGTAATAGGAGCCCACCTTTTGCCCGACCCGTCCCCTTCTCTGAAGGTATAGCAGATGCACTAAATGAGAGAAATCCATCAATATTAGTAGCATCCTCCGCCCAGGTTTCCTGAAACAAACATATGTCTATTTTTTTAATAAAAGAGGCCCATTCATCATCATCTAATTTCTTTGCCAGGCCGGCAATGTTCCATGACATGAGTTCTAATGTACATTTGTCTTGATTTATCACCACGCTTGAGCATCCAGCCTCTACCGCGCTCGGGTCATTACTACAAATGTTTGATGATGGTGTTTTATCATCCCCCATCAAATGTGGGGCCTTGGGGCGGGCTATCACATTAGTTACTAGGTCAGTAGACAGTCATACAGGGTTAGGCAGCGGCCTGGGATTAGCTTCCTTCCGTGCAGCACCTCCACGGGAATTAATTAAACCATCGAAACTTGCCGGTCCCATGGCTGGTCCAGAATTATGTGGGTGTAACATGAATCTTATTCCCCCCCTGGTTGTTGCGTTATCCAAGTGGGTACGACAATCAAAGTCCATTAGTTGTGACACCATATGCTTGTCTTCAAGATAAATAGTTATTGTGTCAAAATTGGTCCCTGTGATGCTGCATCTCTTGGCCGATATTATGTCAGAGCGAATAACAGAGAGACAACTTCGTCGGGAGCGTATCCAGTGTATGACTTTGTTGATCAGGGAGGCTTGGTTCTCAGCTAACCCTGGCGGTAGTTTTGGTACATTGGTCAAATAGATTTTATTAGTTCCCTGACTTGTAAGCAGGTCCTGGTCTTTATTAACTACACTCTCGATATTATAGCGAGAGAGAGTGATGTTATTATAGGGGATCTTGTGTGACTTGCTAGGGGTTTGTGTAAAACTGGAATCTTGGACAGTTTCCGGTGGGTCGAATCTGCTGGTCCTTCCTCTAGCTCTATCACTAGTTAAATTACTTGACCAATTACCTTGATGGTCTCTGTGTCTAGGTACATTTGTAGACCTCCTTCTGGGCCTTGTAATGTCGATATTAGGATCACAATGGTAATCTTCCCTCTCTTGGAGAACTGACCCCCCTCTAATGGGGAGACAGGAATTGTCCCTTAACTCCGTCCCCTTTATTGGGGCAGACAATGGGAAAGCTTCTTCCCCCCTGGCCTCCCCACAGACTTTACAAATCCCTCCACAAGCACGATTGCTCTTCATAAGATCTATTAGTACTAGAACCAATCCCTTAACTTCATCGACTCTCTGAAGGACTGTAGCCAGGTTGTCTCTACTAGCTGCTGGTTCTTTGCCTTCAGACTCGAACTGGGGGAACGATGAGAAAACACTAGGGTTGGGTGTTCCAACTACTGGCTTGCACTTGGACATACTCGTGGGCACGGGCGGATCCTCTATTGCGAATAGAGGTTCAAAGCAATTTGTACAGAATAAACTAGGGACCACCTTGATCACCGGAGTCAGTGGTAGGAGAGTTGGTGTATGTGGTACATGTGGGAGACCCCACTGGGATACCGGAGGACTCAGTATGTTATGAGTGGGTTTTGGGAAGGGGCCCCTACAGTTATGCGGGCCCCCATCTCCATCAACCCCTTTTATGTTATCTATAGAATCCCTTAACCCCTTCTTTTTAAATAACTCTGGGATTTTCCTATCCTTAGGGGGGCCTCTCTTGGAGTTATTTGCCCCTATAGTTGTTTGTGTACCTAACATAGACTCAACTTCTTTTACTAGAAGGTCTATTTCATCCAGTGGGTTAGACCCATTGGGTGTACCTAGATTCGGGGGTCTACTTGGGCGTTTTTTTGCGATTTTAGTACCCTTGGATTGTGCTGGTAGGTCTATAGCCTTTCTTTTCCCCATATTGGGTAGATGCCCGTGAGATAAAATATACACAAATACAATGGTAAATGAAAAAAAAAAAAAAAAAAGAAGAGAGGGAAGGCAGCTCCCTTTCTTATGAGTTCAGTGTCCTGTCACTGGAGTAACTGGCCCTGCCTCCGGTCTCAGGACGGGCGGAAAACAAAGTTTAAAGACTCCTGCCCTGGCTGCTCCTCCCCTCGAATGGCGCGCTTCTATATATTTGATTAGTGGAACCCTCCAAATTGCGTCCAAATTACAGTTACAGTGGGACAAGTTGGAGGAGGGACTAATCGAGGAAGGGCTTAGTAAAGAATAGGCTTCTCAATTCAAGAGATGTAGAATAATGCTATAGTCTATACACTCAGACATAACAAGCTGGTCTCTTACTGCAGGTGAAAGAGAGGGGGCCCAGCCCGGCCTCCTCTGGTCTCTGACGGGCTAAGGACGGGCCCGCCCTTGGCCCGGGCTTCGCCCGGGCGCCGCCCGCGCGCGTCCCGCGACGGCGGGAGCGCAACGAAAGTTTTAAAGGGCTCCTTGCCCTGCTGGCAGGCACCTCCTCCCGGCTCCTCCAATGCGCTTCCCGCGACGGCGGGAGCGCAACGAAAGTTTTAAAGGGCTCCTTGCCCTGCTGACAGGCACCTCCTCCCGGCTCCTCCAATGCGCTTCCCGCGACGGCGGGAGCGCAACGAAAGTTTTAAAGGGCTCCTTGCCCTGCTGACAGGCTCCTCCTCCCGGCTCCTCCAATGCGCTTCCCGCGACGGCGGGAGCGCAACGAAAGTTTTAAAGGGCTCCTTGCCCTGCTGACAGGCACCTCCTCCCGGCTCCTCCAATGCGCTTCCCGCGACGGCGGGAGCGCAACAAAAGTTTTAAAGGGCTCCTTGCCCTGTTGACAGGCACCTCCTCCCAGCTCCTCCAATGCGCTTCCCGCGACGGCGGGAGCGCAACGAAAGTTTTAAAGGGCTCCTTGCCCTGCTGACAGGCACCTCCTCCCGGCTCCTCCAATGGATTATTTCATTGCAAGATTCTGATTTTACTGTTGACTATATACCTGGTGTGATTAATCAGTCAGATTGTCTATAACATTTGGTCAATGTGGACGTAATTGAAGAAGAAGCAGAAACATTATCGGATGAAGAGGTGAATGTTTGTGAAGTTACGATGGGTGCTATAGAAGTAGAACTGAAGAGTAAGATAGACAATGAGCAGGAAATTACCAAAGTTATTGAAGTGATAGAAAGAGGAAATTGTAAACAATCGGAGAAACCTTGGTCAATGATTACAGATGAAGTATCAGGTATGGATGGTATTCTCAGTCGGGATACCAAATTTGTACCACCAATTGGAATGCGGGGAAAGTTACTTAATTTGGCCCATGAAGGGACTATGGGTATTGTAAAAACAATTGAAAGACTGAGGTTACAATTTTGGTGGCCCAGAATAGATAACGAAGTAGAAAGCTTAGTAAAAGATTGTATGAAGTGTTGAGTGAGTGATAGAATTAGAAAAAGCAAACAAATGACCGTGGTATGTAGCTTACAAAATATCCATGGGATGAAAATCCCATTGACATGGTAGGTCCAGAAGTTCTGTTTACAATCCAGAATCAAATGGCACCATTGCAACGGTGAACAAAACATCAAGGGAAACCATGCAGTTAGAAAGAGCAAACAACTTAAATTGGAAACAGTTTTCTAAGACAGAATAACAGCCTATTGCTTGTCACCTCATACCACAACTGGGAAAATGCCTTATGAATGCTTCAAAGGTAGAACTCTTAACTGCAAGATATGTCCTGGTTGGATGACATGGGGTAAAGGTATAAAGAACAATAATGCAGGTGATTGGAGAAGCAAAGAAATAGAACATCAACAGTACAGGAAACAACATATTGATAAAAGAAAGTGTGTAGTAGAAAACAAAGTGGTTGGAGGAGACATGGTAAAAATAAGGGCACCTGTAGAATGTCGGCCATGGTCAAAATATTCTGAGGAGAGGAAAGTGGTGAAAGTATTTAAAAATGCGATACAGACAGAAGATGGAAGAATTTGGAATAAAAGTTGTGTAATAATCGTCAAACCTTGAAGAGACTTGATGCCTAGTCAACAAATCCACACAAACAAGAATAAGGCAGATATAAAGGTTTCGATGAAAAATGGGAAGCCACAACCAAGCCCCTTGAGAGAGAAAGGTGTGAGAATACGTAAAATACCATTGTACATGAAAGCTTTTGTATGCAATGTATGGTTGCAGCATTATTGTCACATATCATTGAAGCTAGGATAAGTTATACTTTAACAAAATCCATTTTATAGGTGTAAAAATGTAATGCTTAAACTGCAAGATTTAGTTTGTAATTATTTTATGAAAGGAGGGAGGTGTGTGGGATGACATACTGAATGTTCTTAGTTGGAACCTTGAAAGATGAGTTTTTCTAGAATAGGCTTAAGAGCATTGTTTAGGTTCTAAGCAGTCAGTTGAGAGGCTGACCGTTTGATGGATGAGGTGAATAAATGCACGCTTCTTAATAGGATCAACTGTGGTCTGTGTGCTTACTCTAATGTGGTGGACACCACATGTATGGGCAGTAGAGAAACATCATACTTGAGACCAAAAGACAACCATGCTACTGGATAGCAGAAAAGTCAAGGTCATTTGGGCTGGAAAATGTGTGGTGCTCTGGGGATGGTGTTAAAAATGGCCATGACCACAGCCTTCTTGTAGTGATATGACAGAGCACAGTGGGGATTGATACAAATGTTCACTGACTACCTGTTGAAATAAAAGAAAATAAGTCACAAAAGTCTCTAGTGCAGGTCTTTTATTGTAGAGCCAGCTTTATCAACACGTTTGGATTCAGCTGATATAGCAAGATCAGAATACTGCCACAGTGTCACTTCTCACAGATAATCCAGGTTGTGCTTAACTACTCAAAGAATGATGCACAACAGAAGATATTAAACCTTCCTTTCTCTGGGTCTGTTTTCTTCCCTCCACGTGGACAAAAAAGATGCAACAATTAAAGGTAGAAGCAAAGACTATGAAGGCTGTTGGCATGGAAAAACGTAAAGCATTTTTCAAATTTCAGGTATTATAACTCATCCTAGCTTCAGAGAGTTCAAACCGCTTTCTATCAACCTCACAGCAACACCAGCAGCTTTGCCAAAGCCAGCAATAACACCAAAGGAGGTCATTGAGAAGACGAAATGTGCAAAAACACATTGGATCAGAATTCACCGAACAATTGCCAATGACTTTCCCACTTCCCGTCCATGACTTTGGTTGGGGACGAATATTATAAATGATCTCAGAGTGTTGTAGTATACCCAAAGACAGATGGGAGCTGAATATTAAACAAGGCAGTTATGTCTAATATACAAGGGTCCTCCTCCTTCCTTACCTACATAAAAGTACCAAGATATAATTTACACCGCCTGAGGAAGGAAACAGAGAATCATGTCAGTTAACGGGCCATCAAATCAATTCCACCACTGCAAACAGGAGAAAACATCTATTTGAGAAACTTTATTATCCTACAACAAGAAAGGATTGGGTATTGTAAAATGTATCACTTCGTATAGTCCTTCAACCCCTTTGCTGCCAGGCCTTTTCCTCCTCAGGTGCCAAGCCTTTTTTTGGCTCTTTGGGGCAGTTTGCGCTTAGGCCCTCATAACTTTTTGTCCACATAAGCTACCCACACCAAATTTGCGTCCTTTTTTTCCAACATCCTAGGGATTCTAGATGTACCCGGACTTTGTGGGTTCCCCTGAAGGAGACCAAGAAATTAGCCAAAATACAGTGAAAATTTCGTTTTTATTCAAAACAATGGGAAAAAAGGGCTGCAGAAGAAGGCTGGTGGTTCTTTCCCTGAAAATGGCATCAACAAAAAGTTTGTGGTGCTAAAATCACCAGCTTCCCAGCTTTCAGGAACAGGCAGACTTGAATCAGAAAACAATATTTTTCAACCCAATTTTGGCATTTTACTGGGACATAACCCATTTTTACGATTTTTTCTGCTTTCAGCCTCCTTCCAGTCAGTGACAGAAATGGGTATGAAACCAATGCTGGATCCCAGAAACCTAAACATTTCTGAAATGTAGACAAAATTCTGAATTCAGCATTGGGTAATTTGTGTAGATCCTACAAGGGTTTCCTACAGAAAATAACAACTGAAATAAAAAAAATATTGAAATTGAGGTGAAAAAAACAGCAATTTTTCTTATTTTTCTCTACGTTTTACTCTGTAACTTTTTCCTGCAATGTCAGATTTTTTCAAACAATATACCGTTACGTCTGCTGTCCTCTTCTGGTTGAGGGGATATATAGGGCTTGTAGGTTCATCAAGAACCCTAAGTACCCAGAGCCAATAAATGAGATGCACCTTGCATTGGGTTTTCATTCTATACCAGGTATACAGCAATTCATTTGCTGAAATATAAAGAGTGAAAAATAGGTATTAAGAAAACCTTTGTATTTCCAAAATGGGCACAAGATAAGGTGTTGAGAAGCACTGGTTATTTGCACATTTCTGAGTTCCGGGGTGCCCACACTAGCATGTGAATTTTAGGGTATTTCTCAATTACACTTCTTTTTTACACACTGTCTTACATTTGGAAGGAAAAAATGAAGAGAAAGACAAGGGGAAATAACACTTGTTTTGCTATTCTGTGTTCCCCCAAGTCTCCCGATAAAAATGGTACCTCACTTGCATGGAGAGGCCTGATGCTCGCGACAGGAAATGCAACATGGACACATCACATTTTTACATTGAAATCTGATGTGTTTTTTGCAAAGTGCCTAGCTGTAGATTTTGGCCTCTAGCTCAGCCGGCACCTAGGGAAACCTAGGAAACCTGCACATTTTTTAAAACTAGACACCTAGAGGAATCCAAGATGGGGTGACTTGTGGGGCTTTGTTACCCAGAATCCTTTGCAAACCTCAGAATTTGGCTAAAAAACACTTTCTCCTCACATTTCAGTGACAAAGTTCTGGAATCTGAGAGGAGCAACAAATGTCCTTCCACCCAGCGTTCCTCCAAGTCTCTCGATTAAAAATGATACCTCACTTGTGTGGGTAGGCCTAGAACCCGTGACAGAATATGCCCCAAAACACAACGTGGACGCATCACATTTTCCCAAAGAAAACAGAGGTGTTTTTTTGCAAAGTGTGGATTTTGCCCTTTAGCTCAGCCGGTACCTAGGGAAACCTACCAAACCTGTGCATTTTTGAAAACTAGACACATAGGGGAATCCAAGATGGGGTGACTTGTGGGCCTCTCACCAGGTTTTGTTACCCAGAATCCTTTGCAAACCACAAAATGTGGCTACAAAAACACTTTCTCCTCACGTTTCTGTGACAGAAAGTTCTGGAATCTGGAAGGAGCCACAAATTTCCTTCCACCCAGCGCTCCACAAGTCTCCCGATACAACCAGTACCTCACTGGTGTGGGTAGGCCTAGTGCCCACGACAGGAAATGCCCCAAAACACTATCTGGACACATCAAAATGATCAAATACAAAACTACCTGTGTTTGGGGGGTGGCAACCTGTGTTTTTGGTCCTGGGCTCTGCAGCAATCTAAGGAAACCTACCAAACCCAGACATGTCTGCAAACTAGACACCCGAGGGAGTCCAAGGAAGTGTGACTTGCGTGGGATGATTTCTTACCCAGAATCCTCAGCAAACCTCAAATTTAGCTAAAAAATGACTTTTTTCCCACATTTCTGTGTGGGATCACCACACCAGGACAACTTTCCTACCACCCAATGTTCACCTCAGTCTCCCAGTAAAAATGATACCTCACTTGTGTAGGTGGGCCAAGTGCATGTGACAGGGAAGAGCCAAAAATATGTTGAAATTGAGGGGGAACCAAAGCGGGTCAAAAAGGTCCATTTGAAAAAAAAAAAAGAAATTTAGGCAGCAGAATTTTTATCGGTATGGATGGGACAATATTAGGTGGTAGGAATTTTGTAGATTCCTGCAGATTCAGGAAGGTTCCATCGCAAAAATGTGGGAAAAATGTGTGATTTTCAGCAAAGTTGGAGGTTTGCAGGGCATTGTGGGTAAGAAAATGGTGCGGGTGCATGTGAAGCACACCACTCTGGAATCAACCAGATGTTTAGTTTTCTGATGTGTCTGGGTCTTGTGGATTTTTCTAAATGGCAGCGTCTCAAAGTGAAAAAGTTCAGCCCTCACCATTCCAAGCTGGACAATTTTGATAGTTACCAAGCCCAAATGTAAAACCAAACCCAAAATAATCAAATGTCTTCTTGCTTGCTGTGGGATAAAATGTTTTATTGTGCGGGGGAGAGCTGAAAGACTGCTACCCCCTTCATTTGGGGTGGGGGCATAACCAGGCCCATACTTGTTGGTAGCCACCACCCCACTATTTTTTTTTTTTTTTAATTCAATGCCATCTAGTAGACTTTCTGCCCCCCCGGGGTGTAAATCGGGGGTAATTGCCCCATCTGCCCACTGGTGGGCAGAACAACTTTGGCCCCATTTATTTTTGGGTGGGGGTATGGCCATACTCCCACCCTCTTATTTTGAAAATAAATCTTCCCTGTTCTCTAGTGGGCTTTCTGCCCCCCTTGGGGGCAGATGGGCCTTCCTTAAATAGGTCGATCTGCCCCCAAGGGGGCAGATATGGCCAACAGTAATGTGCCCCCATGGGGAGCGACCCTTGCCCAATTGAACAACCTCTTGGGTCACGACTAGTATCTTAGGCTATTTATTTTCTATGCTCAATGATGGAGTCCGCCTACTTGTTGTCATGCTACTTCTGCCTATGATGCATAATTATTTACAGAATTTGTTTGTTATCACATTGTTTAGCGATGTCAGTTTTTTTAAAGCTATATACCGTTACATCTGCTGGACTCTTTCTTCTGGTTGCGGGGATAAATGGGACTTGTAGGTTCATCAAGAACCCTAGGTACCCAGAACCAATAAATGAGCTGCACCTTGCAATGGGTTTTCATACTATACCAGATATACAGCAATTCATTTGGTGAAATATAAAGAGTGAAAAATAGGTATCAAGGAAACTTTTGTATTTCCAAAATGGGCACAAGATAAGGTGTTGAGAAGCAGTGGTTATTTGCGCATCTCTGAATTCCGGGTCCTCATATTAGCATGTGAATTACAGTGCGTTTCTCAAACAGATGTCTTTTTTACACACTGTCTTACATTTGGAAGGAACATTTTTTGATAAAGACAAGGGGCAATATCACTTGTTCTTCTGTTCTGTTTTCCCCCAAGGCTCCTGGTAAAAATGGTACCTCACTTGTGTGAGTAGTCTTAGTGCCCGCGATAAGAAATGCCCCAAAACACAACATGGACACATCACATTTTCCCAAAGAAACAGAGCAGTTTTTGCAAAGTGTCTAGCTGTGGATTTTGGCCTCTAGCTCAGCAGGCATTTAGGGAAACCTACCAAACCTGTGCATTTTTTAAAAACTAGACACCTAGGGGAATCCACAATGGGGTGACTTGTGGGGCTCGCACCAGGTTTTGTTACCCAGAATCCTTTGCAAACCTCAAACTTTGGCAAAAAATCACTTTTTCCTCACATTTCAGGGACAGAAAGTTCTGGAATCTGAGAGGAGACACAAATTTCCTTCCACCCAGTGTTGCCCCTAAGACTCCCGATAAAAACTGTACTTCAATTGTGTGGATCAGCCTAGTGCCCGCAACAGGAAATGCATTGAAGCACTATGTGTACACATCAAAATTATCAAATACAAAACTACCTGTTTCTGCATGGGGGGGGAGGGGCACCTGTGTTTTTGGTCCTGGGCTCAGCAGCCATCTAGGGGAACCTACCAAACCCAAACATTTCTGAAAACTAGACACCTGAGGGAATCCAGGGAGGTGTGACTTAAGTGGATCCCCTAGGGTTTTCTTACACAGAATCCTTGGGAAACCTCAAATGTAGCTAAAAAAGTCATTTTTCCCACATTTAAGTGTGGAATCACCGCACCGGCACAAATTTCCTACCAACCAACGTTTCTCTCAGTCTCCCAGTAAAAATGATACCTCACTTGTGTAGGTGGGCCAAGTGCCTGTGACGGGGAAGAGCCAAAACCATGTAAAAAATTAGGGGAACCAAAGTGGGTCCCAAGGTTTTTAGGATGACAAGTGACAATGCTGGGTGGTAGGAATTTTGTGGATTCCTGCAGATTCCGGCAGGTGCCATAAAACAATGTGTGAATTCCAGCAAAGTTTGAGGTTTGCAGGGCATTATGGGTAACGAAAATGGTGTGGGTGCATGTGCAGCACACCACCCTGGACTCCCCCAGATGTTTAGTTTTCAGATGTGTCTAGGTCTCGTGGATTTTTCTAGATGGCAGCGTCCCAAAGTCCAAAAACTGCTGCCTTCACCATTCCAAGTGGGAGGATTTTGAGAGTTAGACAAGCTCTAATAGCCCAAACGTAAAACCAAAACCCAAAATAATCAAATGTCCTCTTGTTTGCTGTCTGATAAGATGTTTTAATGTGCAGTGGAGAGCTGGAAGACTGTTACCTCATTCAGTTGGGGTGGGGGCATAACCATGCCCATACTGGTTGGTAGCCACGACCCCACATTTTGTTTTTTTAATTCGATGGCATCTAGTAGGCTTTCTGTCCCCCACACCCCCAGGAGTAGATCAGTGGTACTTGCCCCATCTACCCACTGGTGGGCAGAACAACTTTGGCCCCATTTATATGGGGTGGGGGTATGGCCATACCCCACCCTCTTTTTTGAAGAAAAAAAAACTTTCCCTTTGGGGGCAGATGGGCCTTCCAAAAATAGGTCTATCTGACCCCAAGGGGGACAGATATGGCCAACAGTAATGTGCCCCCATGGGCAGTGACCCTTGCCCAAGGGGCTGCCCCCCCAAACAAAACACACACATACACACACACACCAATCCCTGGTGCCCAAGTGGTTTCAGCCCCCCTTGGGGCAGATCAGCCTAATAAAAATAGGCTGATCGGCCCCAAGGGGGCCAGAAATGTCCTAAAATAAATGTACCCTCCCAGGGGAATGACCCTTGCCTAAGAGGCCACTCCCCTTGGGTGAAATTGACAAAAAAAAAAAAAAATCCCTGGTGTCTAATGGTTTCTGCCCCCCTTGGGGGGGGGGCAGAGTGGCCTAATAAAAATAGGCCGATCTACCCACAAAGGCAGCAGAAATGGCCTAAAAATATTTCCCCCCCCCAGGGGAGCAACACTTGCCTAAGGGGTCGCTCCCTACGTCTAAAAAAAGAAATTTAAAAAAATGTTCCCTGGTGCCTAGAAGGGACAGATCAGCCTAATTACAATAGGGGGTAGAAATGGCATAAAACAAATTTTCCCCCCTCTCCCCTCCCCCATGGGGGCAACAAAGGCCTTTCCTTTGAGGCCTCTCTCACCCCTCTATGTGATCAGAAGAGAAATTCATTTGCATTTCTCTTTTGATCCGCGATGCTCAGGGCAGCCTCTGATGAGGTCAGCATGTGATCGTGCGCAGACATCATCAAGCACCACAGAGGTCCGGGGTGGAAGGGGAAGCGATTCCCCTTCCATCCCTGCCCATGGGAGGGGGGTGCTTGGGCATCGGGGGAGTGGACCCATAGCAGGACGTAACGGTTACATCCTCAGCACCAAGCGGTACAAATGAGGACGAAACTGTTAGGTCCTGGGCACCCGAGGAGTTAAATAATTGGGAACTCTATAACATTTAACCCTTAAGATGTATTGTGGTCCCTGCAATACTTTTCTGTGTCAAAAAGGAGTTTCACAGTAAGATTCTGTCGCATGTTAGGCACCCCAGTTTGCCTACCCCATGTTTAGCCTTGGATAAACATTTAGTTTTTTGCTTTTTCAGGCTTTTGTTCTTGCGTTTCTCTACCATGGCTTTCATGACTATTCAAGTTCATGTAACAGTATAAACAACTACAGGTTGTATTTTGTTTTTTTTAATCACAGAAAGCATAGATATGATATATGAATTCAACCAAGCACAAGCTTCAAATTTAGTAGGCAGGGCTGCACACAGGAGAGCTAGTTGTAGGTAGCTGGAGAGTCACCAGTAGCTCGCAAGTTACTTTTTGGAGATGCCTGCTTTTGATTTATCAAACCAGGTAAAGCTGTGATATTTAAGTCTTTCACTAAATATTACTGGGCATATTTATTTAAAAATTATACAGCGCAGCAAGTCACCTTGATGCACTGCATGATAGAGAAACGGTAGGAATGTGCCGTACTTAAAATTGTACTGCGCATTCCTGTGTTTGCCCTGCAATGAAGCAAAATGTGCTGCCTAGTGTCAACGCAGGCACCCTTGCACCATGGTGCAAGGGTGCCTGCGTTGTAGGCAGGATTGTTTTTGTGCAGGAAGGAGCACCTCCACGCATAAAACCAATACTAAGAGGCATTTTCCTCTTCCAATGTGTGCTGCAGCACACATAGAAAGAGGAAGCAACAAGGAGAAATAAAGATATTTCTCCTCATTACGCCACACCTCAGGAGGCGTAGAATTTTGATGCATTCCCAGGTCTATCAGTAAAGGTAAATTTGGGAATGTGTCAAAATCCATGGGTGGATGCGTGGGAACACCCACGCTTCACCCTTGGAACACCTCTCCAGGCTGGAGTAATGCAATGCGATTTGCGCTATGTTGCATTACTCTAGTTCAGGGTCTTCCAACCTTTTCTGTAGTAAGAGCTATTTTTGTTCAGTAAAAATCATTGTGAACTACTGTTATTGGTTTTGTAATAGTGATCACTTGAGGCACGATTATCTTAATGGCCACCCTTTGCAAGATTACCAGCAATGATAACCTGCATGCACCAGTAGGACTGCCAGAAGTTGTAAAAAAAAGAAAAAGAAAAAAAAAAAACCTTTCATTTTGGAATGCCTTTACATGAGTAATACATACCACCAGAGGCGTAACTTCAGGGGGGTGTTTGGGGGTGTTTCTCCCCCCCCTCCCCAAAATGTATTCTGTAGTAAATAATTGGGTACAAGTGCTTTCAGGTGTATATGGTGAGGTGTCTCTCGGTTTTCACCTTGGATTTTTACAAACACACACTCTCACTCTCTCTCTGTCTATGTGTCTCTCTATCGTCTCTGCCTTAAAACGTGGTTAGTTTGAAAACTACTGTATTTTAAGTACCCCTAACAATCCACAATCCTCTCTTTTTCAGCTGCCCCTTGACCCCCTCTTGTGTCCTGTTTCTCATAGTGTTTTTGAACAAGCTATGCCAGCGTGATTGTTGGGAAATCTGAAGCTTATAACCCCCCCCCACCAATGTTACTGACCAATCTACACCCCTGCCTAACACCATAACAGCAATGCCAGAGCATCAGGGTAACACTTAATAATAAGCCTCTTGATCACCACATGATTTATCACTCAGTCAGCTTTAAATATTTTTTGGAAACTCAACCATTTTTCTTCAAATATCAGATCATGTGTTCTGAAAATAAACATTTTCCTCTCAAATACACACTTTTTAATTTTGGTTTCCATATATGAATTCAACCAAGCACAAGCTTCAAATTTAGTAGGCAGGGCTGCACACAGGAGAGCTAGTTGTAGGTAGCTGGAGAGTCACCAGTAGCTCGCAAGTTACTTTTTGGAGATGCCTGCTTTTGATTTATCAAACCAGGTAACACCGTGCAAGATGTCGCACCACCGCACAGTTTTCTCATCAATAATTTTAATGCAAATGTTGCAGTGATAATATCAATGATGCCATAGAAGGTGTCATTAATAATGTAATATGTGGGGTAATTAGCTGTGTATATCGAGGGTGCTAGTTACAGTTACCTTGGGGTATGACTTATAGTTACTTGAAATAACGCTAACTATAACAGCTGAACTTCTATGGTTTTATGCATGTATATCCAGAACCTAACTATAATGTTCCACAAACCGCTGTTTTTTCAGTGAATTTCTATGTTTTTTTAAATCTACTTCCTAATTATAACGTCCGTGTGACCTTTGTTTTTTTCAGTGAATTTTTAAGTTTTTTTTTTAACATTAAGTAATATTAAATTACCTTACATTAATCCATCCCAGGTGGCTGCAGAGTCTGGCCTGCACCCAGGCCCTGCAGCCAACCCCACCCCATAGGCATCCGACTTGATGCTTCACAGGGCCTTCGGCCAAATGGACAGGCTTTCTAGGTCATTTTGCACATTTGCATACTTGTAGTAATTAAAAGGGAGACCGACATGCTCTGTTCTCAACAGGAGATGACATGTAAAAACGCACTTGTCACAATCACTACAGAAGCTATTGTGATCCGAAACTGCAATGATGCATTAACCTCCATCAAGGATTTCAGATAATTTTTCAATGTGGAACTGCAGACAAAATATACTTGCTTTGCCTTGGCCAAGATCAAGAAATTAGGATGATTTGTACTTTATGGAAGGAGAGCTTCGATTGGGACACCTGACTTATTTAAATTTGTAAGTGCTTCCCATTGAAGTTTAATTTCTGTGAAATGAGCATCACTGCCAGGATGAATTTGTACTTGCTTAGAAGTGGCCACAGTTTTGTGCAACATGTCTACCCAACTGGAGTACTTTCTACTGGCTAATTAGGGAGTGCTACCTAACTGGGTAAAATGTACATTCTACACCACAGCTGCGTAAAGGACCCCGAGGTAATGTCTCCAGTGACCTTGTCTGTCTGTAATTTTGGCATGTGATTGTTCCTCAAGTGTCTTCATACTGAGAAAACGACGAGGCTAATAAGAGTTCAATCTCCACCAAACAAGGGTACTTCTGGCTATTGTAATTGTTTCTTGTGCATCTTCATTCTGATAACATGAATCCTCATGTGGCCAAAACTATGACTACAAAGAGTTCAACCTCCACTGAACAAGGGGGACCACAAGGGGGAGTCTCCAGCTGAAGCCAGCATTGCTCCCAAACACAATGAGCAGCAAAAATGCTGCTTCTTGCATGCAGGAGCAAGTCTTTCATCTGTTTTCCACCTGATTAAAAAAAACGCTCCCAGCAAGCTGAAGCAGTTATCCTGCTCCCACTTGCTGGGAGCAGACTTACAGTTTGCTCTCACTTGGCAGGAGTGGTCAAAGCTCTCACCAAGCGAAAGCAAACTGCTATCTCCCGAGGTTGGTCACTTCAGGAGATAGGGAGCTGACCCTGGAGGGGGTGGTAGTCCCCTGGGCCATTAATGGCTCCAGAAGGGTGTGCTGTGCACCCCTCCTCCTTTTCAAAGGCACGGGTTTGCCCCTGGGAGGTGGCGGCCCCCTGGGCTCTCAAGAGCCACAGGAGTGGAGTCCTTGTGCCCCCCCTCCAATTTTTTAGTTAAGCCCCATGGAGCTGGTGGCCCCTAAGGCTCTTAAGAGTCACAGGAGTGGGGTCCTTGTGGCCCCCTCCAATTTTTCAATTAAGCCCCGTGGAGGTGTTGGTCCCTGGGGATCTAAGGAGCCTGAGGAGGGAGGTCCATGCGGGCCCCTTCCATTTGCTTAGTTAAGACCTGTAGAGATGGTGGTCCCCTGGGCTCTAATTGCCTAAGGAAGGGGTCCATGAGCCCTGCTCTGTTTTCTAAATAAAGCTCAGGGGAGGTGGTGGTCCTTGTGGCTCTTCATAGCCTGAGGAGGGGTGCTGCTTGCACCCACTCCCATCTTTTTATACTTTTGGCTAACACCGAGACCTGGCCTATTATGGGCATAAACTGTAAAATAACACGAGAGTGAGATTTGCAGATCCTCTCTGAATTTTTCTGCAAACATTGTTATTTAAAAAATATTTTTTGCCCCAGGCAGTGGCCCTGGGGTACCCCAGCACCAGGCCTAGAGGGTCAGGTTATTTCTCATCTGCCTCCTTTTCTTTATTTTTCCCTTTTTTTTGGGACTCTGCTTTTTCTTTTAACCATGTGGCAGAGCAGCTCACACTGTTATGCAATATGTCTGAAAAAGCATGACGTGGCAAGCAGCACAAGGGAGGTGCTGGGGACGGGGTGTGAGCAACACCAGGGTGGTGCGCAGGAGGAATGAGGGAGCAGCAACTGATAGCAGAAGGAGGACGTGGGGAGGAAGCAACACAAGATAACTACGGGAGAGAGAGAAGCAAAAACAGACAGTGGGAATAGGGCAGGGGATCGTATAATGACCTGCACCTTTATAGGGTGCATAGCAGAAAGTTTTTTTAAAGTACCTGGAGGAGTGCATTGCCAGTCAAAGGGCACTGGCCAAAAAGAGGAAGCAGTGCTAAACCCAGAAAAGAAAGTGATGTGAAAGCCAACAACTGGTATGTTTTGGTAAGTAATGGGCGGGCTCTGGTAGCAGACAAAGGCATAGAGCAGTACAAAGTTAATTGCTCTTGACAGGGAGCCGCATCTAACAAACACTCACAGAGAGCGTGAATCCTTCAACAGCCCAATGCGCAAACCACCCCATGCTTGGCAAGCAACAATGTCAAGGCAAGGAGTTTCTAATGTTCATCAGACATTTCTGTAAGGAGACAGAGTAGTGCCAGTCCCAGCGAAGGGTGGAGTAAGACATGCAAAATGTCAGAAAGGGCAGTGAACACTGCAGTCCAGAAGGCCAATATTGGGGTGCAAGTCCAGGCCAGGTGTATGAAGGCAGCACCACTCCCATGACATCTAGCACATTCATCTCTGGCTTATTATTTATATTGGTACAATTTCACTGAAGTGTAATGTGCCTGGTGAAGGAAACAGAAGTGTCTAAGCCGCAGTCTGCCATTAGGAGACAGAGATTGTGTCAACTCACACATGGCAGTCCAGTCTCTATAAGAAATAAGTTTGTCCAGTGTTGTAAAGTGCCCCTTTTTGGATGGGCACCCCCAACTGTTTGCTGTCAGTTTCTGTGGTTACAGTATATGTCGAATTGCATAGGCCAATTGGCAAGCACCTGACCACCCCTATAAGTCCCCAGTAAATGGTAGCCAGGGTACCCAGGGCTAGGGTGGTAAAAGGGTTGCTGGGGCTATAGCACTGATTGTGCCACCCTGAGTACCCCAATTAAAAGAGAGACTGCAGAGCTGCCATGTCAGCCTACTTGAGCAACCTGCTGTTCAAGTAAGTCTCTGCCCACACCAGGTGCAGGCTGAGTCCCTGTGACTGCCCATGGACAGGTCAGTCACCCCTAAGGCAGCCCCACTCTAGCCCAGGGGGCAGGGTGCACTGTTTTATGAGTGAGGGCATATGCCCCCATTCTGGCATCTAAAATGTAATGCTGGCCTGAGTAACCAGCAGTCCATTGGAGAACATGGGCTGGCATCTGACACTGCTCAGATGTCCACTGTTCAGATGTCAAGTTCTACAATAGCCCAGCCGAATCCCATCGTGCTTGGTATAAAACACTGTGCTTTTTAATCCTGAACATGATACCCATGTTTAGGATTCAAATGGTTTTATAGAAAATTCCAACTGGAGATACAGATGGTCTGATTAAAAGTGGCATCTCTTTGCCACCAAACAACTAAATGCAGTTTCAGACTTCTGATCCCATCTCTAGTTCTGGGGTGTCCAGCGCTGGTCTATACAGATTGGAATCATGCCTAATATTTACAACAGCCACATAACATGACTTTGCATTCAATTAATCGAGATTTAAATAAATTATAAAAGCAGTGAATTGTCTGATAACGTGGCCACCTGGTACTAAAAGGATTTTTTTTCATATGAACAGCACGCTTTTCTGTATGTCTCTCATATCACCGATGTGTCATGACTCCGGTGCACACCAAACAGGGAAAATCCTCACAGACTGATAACTTGGAGCTGGCTTTTGCATTTTTCCCAAAGGCTCACCTGTCTCAGTTGTAGCTTTCACTGTCTGGAGCCCTTTCAAAATCAGTAAAAGTGTTTAAGAGCATAAAAGACTCAAAGAAAGAGCTGCCAAGGGAATTTAGAGGTCAAAGAGGGGGGAGAGGCCTCATAAAATAAAGCAAGGACGGCAGACAAAACAAATTATTACAGCAATCCCACGGGTAGCCCGAAGAGTGTATAAGGAGGTAAAACAACAAAGGAGGAGCAGCCTTTAATAGTTGGTTCATTGAAATGCATACCTGAACTTTGTAGGCAGCAGCCCTTGAAAACTCGAGTTCCTGAAGCTAAAATTAAAATAAAGCCACGCCTGGCTGACAGAACTCTAAACTGCAAGCGAGAGCGTCATAAATCAGAGGCAGTAAATGAGAAGGAAACAGGCCTCGCGGAAGCAGCAGCTCCCATCAGGGGCAGCGCACAGAAGCCTTCAAAGGGGCTACGATGTGACAACAAAAGCAGAAGCAGCTGTAAGGTTTAATATGACCTTCACCCCCACCTCCTCACCCCCAGGCTGACAAACGAACCACAGGCTTTTTCCAACACAAGAGGGTGCCGGGGATGCCACCGTTTGTGGAGCTTGGCCAGTCAAATCCCCCTCCAACTTACGCTGTACTAAACACCCACCTTTCCTAGCTGGGGTTTGCAGAGGGGTGATTTCACAGTTCAAGCATGTATTTCATATTCTGAGCAATTTTACAACAGGCTAAAAACCTACTCCATGCAAGGGTTTCAAACTTGCTTTGAACTTGCAGCTTTAGCAGGTGATATCAGCTCTTCACCAGGAAACCATGTGAAGTGCGCTGATATCGCGCGATAGTGTGACACACAGGGCCACCTAGTGAGCTGGCAAGTATGTCTCTCCATTAATCAAGCAAACAATTGACATCCAAAATAACATCCATAGTGCTATCTGCAGCCCGGGGAGTGTGAGTGAGAGGTGCAGTGTTTGAACAGTCCACATTTCTGTCTAAAATCCCCACCCAAAGAACGCTACCTATGGATATGGATGAACAGTGTCACCAGACAAAATCCGCATTGTCAATGTTGGTCCCATTTGTATTGATTATCGTAAAACGCTTCCCATAAATGACCAGCTGTAGAATAGCATATCTACCCTGTGCATCTGAAAGTTCTACAAGCAAACGAGCAGGAAGACTCCTCCTGACCAGCAACACCACCCCCCGGAATAGTTTACATAGATGCCATGAGCTGCCTAATTAAACCTTCACTAGTTATAATTACCTCAAGTAACTCTAACTTATGCCCTCGCCCTGCACTGCAAATTACCTCCCATATTACATCACGTGTTCTATGACATCATTGATAACATGACTGCAAGAGTTGAAATTACATCATTGATGACAACACTGCATGGCAGGGGTTCAAGGGACAGTGGGGATTGAGAGGTTACATCGAATCTACTTCGTAGGCAAATATTGAGCTCTGAAAGCAGGCAGAGTTGCACACTCAGCTAGAATACACAATCAGACAGTTACTAGCTATACCTATTTCAGTTTGTAATGGAAAGGGAACATAGTGGCACCGTGCAAGTCTTCTTTGGACAGAGCTGAATTATCATCAATGGACCTTTGTCTATAGGACCAGTAGTCATGGGAGGGCGCTTTGCAACTCCTGATGGCTAACGCACTTCACTTGAAAATACTCACATACAACTTGCTGGGACTCAAAAACCTCACAAAGCGTATAAGCATCTTGGGGCTAGGGGCAAACATATGCCTCCTCCAGATGACACATCTCTTAAAGGCAGATCAACAAGATCTAGGTAATTCTAGTATAACAAATACGAGAAGTCAATCAAGGTCCACAGACCCTTTCCGACCTGGACCTGTAAATCTAGTACTAGACTAGGCTGGTGTCGGGGAGCCCAGAAAGGGCAGTCCCTGGCACCTGAACAATTCCCTCTTACAATATTCTGTGACCTTTCATGAGATCGAGAAACAATATGATAAAATCTCAAATTAAATAATACAGGGAGCTGCAATCAAGTTTGGTATGGAATGCTTGAAACTCAGTGGTAAGGGTACCCCTTATCCAGGATGTTTCTAGCCTGCATCGCATGTGGGAAGTGGATCTCAAACGCCTGAGATGGAACACATAAGACATACCCCACCAAAAACATAGGGAGAAAACTAACTGCTCTTCAAGGTCAGATTCGGACAATTGAATACAATAAAGTTAATTACATACTGGCCAGAGCATGGATCTGACTTTATAAATGAGGTAGCGAGCATGGAACTCTGCTATCTATCTAAAATACTCCAAACCAAAAGTCTGAAATTAAGGATTAGAAAGACTCTCAGGAAGGGAAAACCCAATCCTTTTATATGTTTTATGAAAATCTGTACATAAAATCCACATCAGAATCACAAGCAATTCACACATACCTACACTCAGTCACTCTACCTGAAGTACCTCCTCAAGAGTGTGATGTCTTAAATTACCCCATAACGATAGATTGTCTTAGAGTGGGCCAATCTCCATGCTCAAATGGCTATACACCTGCATTCTATAAACAATTCGCTCCTCTGGTAGCTCCAGTCTTAACTGGGGTTTATAAGAGCACGGGCCACAAGTGCAGCCTTACTCGCTCAATGGCCAAAGCAACCAACACCCTACTAGCCAAGCCCAGCAAAGACCCTGCTGTGTGCACATCGTATTCTCTGACCTCCCTGTTAAACTTGGAAGCTAAATTTTAATCCTGGTACTAGTAAATCTCCGGGCGGTTGTGCTCCCGCTGTTTATCCATGGTGATCAGACAGGCTTCAAGATTATGAGATCTACAGCACTAAAAGGGCTTTTCATTTAATGGACCTAGCATGGAAACGAAACAAAGAGGGACTGCTGATATCATTCAATGTTAAATTTGTGTAGTCTAGGTGATGCGGGCAGCTCTGTGAAGAGCGTGGATTGGCTCTAGATTTTGTGGTGGGATTGATTTGTTGCACAGCTCATCCTGGGCTAGGATAAGAATAAACGGCAAGACATCGCCACCCACCATGATAAACCAAGGCTCTTAACAGGGACATCATCTTTCCCCTATGCTGTTTGTCCCATCATAACTTGTATTGATTTCTATTAAGACACATTCAATTTCACAGTTTTCGGAGATAGGCCGTTCCCTATGGAACCTAATGCCAGTACTAGAAGAGTACAGGACTCTTGCGGGTCCACAAATCAACCTGCACAATTTGGAGAGGCTTATAGTATCTGGGGGGCATGCGTGACTGCAAAACACTACAGGACAACACCCTCTCTCAATGGACACTGCATAGTTTGACATACCGCGCCATATACCTGTCTCAAAACCTCCAGGAACAACATTAAAACCTTGATAAAAGGGACCAGTGCCCTCCTGAACGCCTGGACCATTTATATCCTAATCAGTAGCGAGGGCGTCTTGCCTGATTAAAAATAAAGGTGCTGCCCAAAAATCTTTACCTCTTTCAAGCATTTTCTCTTCCTTTACTCAGAGGAGCAATAACTACAAGGACTTGCTGACTCTCATCCGGAGGGGGCAATGCACGCACAAATGAGCATGCGCATTACACACGGCTCAGGCAGTTTTGGGGATGGCAGACCTCCATCTATATTATGAGGTGTTCAGGTACCCTACGCTGTAGAAAGGATCTGAGGGAAAACTGATCAAACTGGTGCTTCATAAATCAGATCCTTACTACACACCAATTAGGAGAGGTTCTTTGGACCCCCAAAAAGCAGCACTACAGCAACCTGTAAGTCTCACCCAAAACTAAAGAGACTTTAAAGACTTGGAATAACTTAATAAGGCATTGGAAAACTCAGGGATGTTATCATCTACAAGACTGCTTTCATAGGCACGTTTGGAAACATTAAGACAGCAAATCAGTTGCCAAAGGGGGAAAGATATTGTTACCTCCAAATAAGGCACTGAATCTCACAACCACAGGCCTGACAGGGTGTGGCAAGACAACTCAGATTTACAAGCATTTTGTGCTCGGTTAGGGTCACAAAAGAGACGCAAACCACCATAAAATGTTTTTTTCCTATTTTACTTTCCAGTGCAAAACTTGTTTAGTGCTTTAAAGTACCTTAAAACTAACGCAAAGCAGCGTGCTTTAAGTTACCTAGCTCCAAGGGGGCGTTACATGGGTGGTAGATGGGTGTTTCCATGTAACCACCCAAGCCTTTTGACGCATAACCCTATCTACCAACAATAGTAGACAGGGCTTTGCGCCAAAAGTTAATGCCATTTGAAAGGAGGCAATAAAAAGAGAAATATTTTAATTTCTCTTTTTTTTTTTTTACTTTGCATGCACGCTGCACTCTGCAGCACACATACAAAGTAAGAAAAGTTGTAAATGCTGTCCAGGCATACTATTTTGTACTGGAAGGGTAGCCTTCCAGCACAAGACCTATGCTAGACATTCGCACACAACCTTGCACTATGGGGCAAAGGTGTGTGCTGGGGCATGGCAGCAAAAATCTGTGCCACAGCTAGGGAGAGGGGAGGAGAATGCCATAATTCTGTAGACGTGGTAATCTCCTGCTCCCTCCCTGTTAAGCAAAGTAGCGCAGCATTTTTGGCTGGTGTACTGCGCATCATGACTGTTTTGTAAATCTGGGCCCCAGTCTCCAGGATCTAAACTCTCCTTAATGTGAAACCTTCCCCAATTGCACTTGGGATACCAAGATCTTCAAACGTGCAAACACCTACGCCCGACATGCCCAAGGGTGGGAATTGCTATATAAAATGATATAAAGTTAGCATTTTACACCACCACATTTGCATACAATAAACAAAACAGAGCTGGCACTTTGTTGGGGCCCGTGAGGGAGTGGGGTACTATTCTGTATATTCTACGGTCAAACCTGAAAGTCAAAAACTTCTGGGAAGCAGTTCTATATACAATGCCACACATTGAGGGAGAAACAGTGGAAACAGAATCTCTCATTCTAAAGATCCAAGAGAGGAAAACCTACCCACTACAATCTAGTACAGGGAAGCTTATCTCTCATCTCTTACAGATAAGCAAACAATTCTGAGCTTTTGGGGCTGTAGGAAAGTACCATCTTGCCTGGCATGTTACCCCCATATTTCACTGTATATATGTTGTTTTAGTGTATGTGTCACTGGGACCCTGCCAGCCAGGGCCCCAGTGCTCATAAGTGTGCCCTGTATGTGTTCCCTGTGTGATGACTAACTGTCTCACTGAGGCTCTGCTAACCAGAACCTCAGTGGTTATGCTCTCTCTGCTTTCCAAATTGTCACTAACAGGCTAGTGACCAATTTCACCAATTCACATTGGCATACTGGAACACCCTTATAATTCCCTAGTATATGGTACTGAGGTACCTAGGGTATTGGGGTTCCAGTAGATCCCTATGGGCTGCAGCATTTCTTTTGCCACCCATAGGGAGCTCTGACAATTCTTACACAGGCCTGCCAGTGCAGCCTGAGTGAAATAACGTCCACGTTTTTCACAGCCATTTACCACTGCACTTAAGTAACTTATAAGTCACCTATATGTCTAACCTTCACCTGGTGAAGGTTGGGTGCAAAGTTACTTAGTGTGTGGGCACCCTGGCACTAGCCAAGGTGCCCCCACATCGTTCAGGGCAAAGTCCCCGGACTTTGTGAGTGCGGGGACACCATTTCACGCGTGCACTATACATAGGTCACTACCTATGTATAGCGTCACAATGGTAACTCCAAACATGGCCATGTTACATGTCTAAGATCATGGAATTGTCTCCCCAATGCCATTCTGGCATTGGGGAGACAATTCCATGATCCCCCGAGTCTCTAGCACAGACCCGGGTACTGCCAAACTACCTTTCCCGGGGTTTCATTGCAGCCGCTGCTGCTGCCAACCCCTCAGACAGGTTTCTGCCCTCCTGGGGTCCAGCCAGGTTGGCCCAGGAAGGCAGAACAAAGGACTTCCTCAGAGAGAGGGTGTTACACCCTCTCCCTTTGGAAAAAGGTGTCAGGGCTGGGGAGGAGTAACCTCCCCCAGCCTCTGGAAATGCTTTGATGGGCACAGATGGTGCCCATCTCTGCATAAGCCAGTCTACACCGGTTCAGGGATCCCCCAGCCCTGCTCTGGCGTGAAACTGGACCAAGGAAAGGGGAGTGACCACTCCCCTGACCTGCACCTCTCAGGGGAGGTGCCCAGAGCTCCTCCAGCGTGCCCCAGACCTCTGCCATCTTGGATTCAGAGGTGTGCTGGCACACTGGACTGCTCTGAGTGGCCAGGGCCAGCAGGTGACGTCAGAGACTCCTTCTGATAGGCTCTTAACTTTCTTACTAGCCTATCCTCCTTCCTAGCTAGCCAAACCGCCTTTTCTGGCTATATAGGGTCTCTGCTTTGGGGAATTCTTCAGATACCGAATGCAAGAGCTCATCAGAGTTCCTCTGCATCTCCCTCTTCACCATCTGCCAAAGGATTGACCGCTGACTGCTCAGGACGCCTTCAAAACCGCAACAAAGTAGCAAAGACGACTACTGCAACCTTGTATCGCTTCATCCTGCCTGCTTTCTCGAGTGTTTCCTGGTGGTGCATGCTCTGGGTAGCCTGCCTCCTTCTCGCACCAGGAGCTCTGAAGAAATCTCCAGTGGGTCGACGGAATCTTCCCCCTGCAACCGCAGGCAACAAAAGACTGCATCACCAGTCCTCTGGGTCCCCTCTCAGCACGACGAGCATGGTCCCTGGAACACAGCAACTCTGTCCAAGTGACTCCCACAGTCCAGTGACTCTTCAGTCCAAGTTTGGTGGAGGTAAGTCCTTGCCTCCCCACGCTAGACTGCATTGCTGGGTACTGCGTGATTTGCAGCTGCTCCGGCTCCTGTGCACTCTTCCAGGATTTCCTTTGTGCACAGCCAAGCCTGGGTCCTGACACTCTAACCTGCAGTGCACAACCTTCTGAGTTGTCCTACGGCGTCGTGGGACTCCCTTTTGTGACTTCGGGTGGACTCCGGTTCACTCCTCTTCTAAGTGCCTGTTCTGGTACTTCTGCGGGTGCTGCCTGCTTCTGTGAGGGCTCCCTGACTTGCTGGGCACCCCTCTGTCTCCTCATCCAAGTGGCGACATCCTGGTCCCTCCTGGGCCACAGCAGCATCCAAAAACCATAACCGCAACCCTTGCAGCTAGCAAGGCTTGTTTGCGGTCTGTCTGCGTGGGAACACCTCTGCAAGCTTCTTCACGACGTGGGACATCCATCCTCCAAAGGGGAAGTTCCTAGTCCTCTTTGTTCTTGCAGAACACAAAGCTTCTTCCATTCGGTGGCAGCTTCCTTGCACCCTCGACTGGCATTTCCTGGGCATCTGCCCACTCTCGACACTGTCGCGACTCTTGGACTTGGTCCCCTTGTCTTACAGGTACTCAGGTCCGGAAATCCATTGTTGTTGCATTGCTGGTGTTGGTCTTCCTTGCAGAAACCCCCTATCACAACTTCTGTGCTCTCTGGGGGTTGTAGGTGCATTTTACACCTACCTTACAGGGTCTTGGGGTGGGCTATTTTTCTAACACTCACTGTTTTCTTACAGTCCCAGGGACCCTCTACAAGCTAACATAGGTTTGGGGTCCATTCGTGGTTCGCATTCCACTTTTGGAGTAAATGGTTTGTGTTGCCCCTATACCTATGTGCTCCTATTGCAATCTATTGTAACTTTACACCGCTTGCATTACTTCCTTTTGCTATTACTGCATATTTGTGGTATTGTGTACATATATCTTGTGTATATTTGGCATCCTCATACTGAGGGTATTCACTGAGATACTTTTGGCATATTGTCATAAAAATAAAGTACCTTTATTTTTGGTATATCTGTGTATTGTGTTTTCTTATGATATTGTGCATATGACACCAGTGGTATAGTAGGAGCTTTGCATGTCTCCTAGTTCAGCCTAAGCTGCTCTGCTATAGCTACCTTCTATCAGCCTAAGCTGCTAGAAACACCTCTTCTACACTAATAAGGGATAACTGGACCTGGTACAGAGTGTAAGTACCCCTTGGTACCCACTACAAGCCAGGCCAGCCTCCTACAGGGGCGTACCCTTGGTACTCACACTGGAAAACTGGTACCCCCTTGCCCATGAAAAAGGTAGCGTATGAACAAAAGGGAGGCACTTTTTGTTTCAATAAAATATGTGACCCATTCTTATGCTATTAACGTTGGTCACTAAGCATAAGTAGCAACGATTATACACTTAGGTGGTCATTACAACCCTGGCGGAAGGTGTTAAAGCGGTGGTAATACCGCAAACAGGCTGGCAAAAAAAAAAAGGGAATTATGACCGTGGCAGAAACCGCCAACAAAGACAGCCCCTTTAACACTCCGACCGCCACGGAGGTACAGACAAGCAGCGCGGCGGTCACCGCCAATAGACAGGCGGAAGACAAAGTACTGCCCACAGTATTACAACAGGCAAATCCGCCACTTTTTCCAGGGCGGATTCACCGTGGATAAAAACACGGCAGAAACAGCCATTTCAATGGGAAAACGCTCACCTCAACACACTCCAGGAGGAAGGAGGGCACCATGGAGCCGGAACTCCAAATACTCCCTGCGATTGTGTTCCTGCTACTCTACGAACATCAGCAACGCCGGCGCCGAAGACAACGGTGAGTACTGCACCTACGACATAGGGGAGGGGAGAGGCAAAAGTCAGGGACACAGACACGCAACACCCCCACCCCCACCCCGACCCTCAACCACTACAACACACACACACCAAGGCATTTGCAAACATCACAGTAACAACCCCCAACCCCCCCGGAAGAATGCAAACACAAAAGGAAATGAGTGCAACCATTGTAATGTATCAAAATACAGTAACCAAATATATACAGAAATATATACACATTCCAAAAATATACATCACGATTAGTAGTGCAGGTATGCACCATTCAATCAATCAATAACTTTATTTCGGCTAAAAGCCATAAAAGTAAACAGTGAAACACCATAACATAATTATGCAATATAAGAAAGAGAAAATAGCAAAGAGGTAACACGGTTTGCTTTAAGAACCCTGAATAAGTTATAAAATTGCATAGTTGTAGAAAAAACAGTGCATAACATGTATTATTATTTAAAATCTTAAAAACCCAAAATATTAAATATAAAATATTAGATCATTATGTCTTGACTCCAATCAATTAAAACTTGTTATGTTGGATAGATATAATCTAAGACCAATATGTTAAAAGACACATGATTATAGCAATTCTCTAGTTCTTATAGTCCATATATTCTGCAAGTATCTCGCAGCTGGGGGAACTATTTTATCATTTGTATCAGTTGTTGAGTATAAGAAGGAGGAATTTAGGCAAAGCACACCACAATTTGCTTTAAGAACCCTAGATAAGTTATAGAATCACACAGTTGTAAGAAACTGAGCAAACAATCATTTTTCTTAAAATCTTAGGATCCAAAATAAAAATATCAAATATTAGGCCATTTTGTCTTAACTCCAACCAGTTAAGAATTGCTATGTTAAATAAATAAAATCTAAGACTAATGTGTTGAAAGCACACTATTATAGCAATTCTCTGGTTCTTATGGCCCATGCACTTTGCAAATACCTCGCAACTGGAAAGACTATTTTGTCATTTGTGTCAGTTATCAAAAGACGTAATACTGTGTTCCATTCCCTTATCCCAACTGACCTACATAACGGAGCAATCCACTTCTTCCTAGGTACCAAATATCTAGGACAGAAAAACATAAAGTGCGCGAGTGACTCTTTTGTCTTTTGACAATGATGGCAGTATATTAAGTTACGGTCCTCCATCCTCCATTGCGCTGTAAATGTCTTGAGCGGGAGGGTCCCTAATCTGAACTTGATCAATAAGGTTTTAGTATAGGGAGGATTTACATTATCCATGTAGGCCTCAAATTTGGGGCTACATTTATGGTCTAGGAACTGTAAGGTCCGACTGCCATGGTTTTTAGACCAAGTTTGAGCCAAGATGTTCTCCCAATAGCACCTTTTTACACGCTCTTTTACTTCCTTGGTCAGATTATGAGGAGCACTCCACACTTCCTCCATCTTGAGGATTTTACACGTGTCTCTAATATGTCTAAACCAAGGGATCTTTAGTGCACTGTCACTTACAAGAAACTCATCTAATGCTACGTGGAGGGTGGACAAATTCTCCGATGACCAAAGACGAATCACATACATGAGAGGTTTTAATGCAATTTCGTTATGGATCTCATTTAGGGCTAGGTCAAATCTAAGGGGGGTGAGAGGGGTGCTCATAGGCAGCCTCAAAAAAATTCGTATAAAACGGTTTTCTACCGTGATCAGGCACCTAGAGTTATTGTGTCCCCAAAGCTCCGCGCCATAAATTGAAGCTGCAACTGCCGCTGCTTTATAAACAGTGATGGCCGGTGATATCTCCCCTTCCAAAGTATTGCCGATTTTCCTCCCTATCACTGTTGCCCGCTGCCTAAGTGCTGTCAGACTCTTCCCGATCGGTGACGACCAATGTTGGTCATCACTTAGCCTGATCCCCAAATAATAAAATTTGCTGACTCTCTCCACTGGTTGGCCCGCTATAGTCATTTTCCCCTTAAACAGTTTATGCGGGTTAAAAGCCATGAACTTCGATTTTGTTGGGTTAATTTCAAGTCCTCTTTTAAAACAAAAGTTATAAAAAGCATCCAATTCATTTTGTAAGCCCATGGGTGTTCTTGAGATTAGTAAAGTATCATTGGCGAACATTAAAATGGGGACGGGGGATCCAGCTAGCCTTGGGGCATCGTGATTGCAGTGTAACAGTTGGTTCGCGGCACCATTGATGTAAAGGTTAAACAGTGTTGGTGCCAGAATGCACCCCTGCCTAACCCCCCTATTAACAGGTATGGCTTCAGTTAGATCGCCGCTTTCTGACCAGTGAACGTGAGCATAAGTCCCTTCATGTAGGTATCTAATCAATCTTAGTAGTTCTCCATCAAGTTGATAACTCTCCATAACTTTCCATAGTATATCCCGAGGTACCATGTCAAAGGCAGCCTTTAAATCAATAAAGGCTACATACAAATGGCTCTTGTTGAGTGACAAATATTTCCAACAGAGAAGGTTAAACCTAAAAACCTGGTCTATTGTACTCATTCCTTTTCTAAAACCTGCCTGGAAGTCGGAGAGAATTTGGGAATCCTCTATCCATATCTGTAGTCTATTTAGTATCTGCTTGCTGAATATCTTTTGACTAACATCAATCAGACTAATAGGCCTATAGTTGGTAGGTTGTTCCCTTGGCCCTTTCTTATAGATAGGGACTATGATTGCTCCTTGCCACGTGGTAGGAAGTCCTCCCCCCCTCAATATCTCATTACTGAGTGCATTTAGATACAGAGACCAGGTTGTCGGTCGGGACAAATATAAATCACCTGGGATGCCATCAAGACCAGGGGCTTTCCCTTTACGTATTGATTGAAGAGCCAGTGTTGTTTCTTTTAGGGAAAAAAGGTCCAGGTCAAATTTAGGTGGTATAACTCTCCCTCCCGTTAAGGTGTTTGCAAAAAGGACATTAGGTTTTAACGGAGGAATAGCGGTACTACTAAAATGAGGTTTTCTGTATACATTTGTAAAATACTTCACCCAGGTTTCTGGCTGGATTACAGGGTAGTTCTCCACACCTTGGGGATTACTTTTGTCTGCCACTAATTTCCAGAATAAATTAAAATCTTTCTCATGAAGTGCATCAACCATCCTGTTCCAATATCTGGTTACCCACTCTTTTTTTTGTTTTTAAGTACAATTTTGTATGCAGCCCTAGATTTTCTTATCTCTCGGCAGTTCCCTTCCTTAAGTGCTTCCAATAGCTGTATTTTGGCCTGACGACAAGTGTTGGTGAACCACCTCGATTCTCTAATCCCAGTCTCTGTCTGCCTTCTTGCTACCTGGAAATGTGGTTTTAACCGGCTGATCAGAATGCTATGCAGATTGATCAGATCCACCAATATCATATTTGTATGCTTCAATGGGGAAAGCGTTGTTACAACTATTCTATAGATTAGTAGCTGGAAGTTTTCATCGTCTTCCACCCATTCCCATTTCACATTTTTACAATCATTAGTCCTAGTTAGGACACTATTTTGGGCCCATGTTGTCAATGTCTTACAGCTGAATAGAATAGTAGAAAAGGAGGTACTCAAAGCTTGATGGTCACTATCAATACGAGGGAGAACAACCATGTCAATAAGAGATGCACCATTCAATGTCCGTGGACCACTGGGCCCAAAATGTATGGGCGAGGCCCACATCAGATACCTGTCCAGAAATGGAGAGAACACTGCAGGGGCATCAGATAGAAATACAACAGGCACCTCAGGGGGAATGAAAGGGGGGCACCTCAGCCGGATGACAGCACCACGCCAGATCCATGACGGGGCTCCATGCCCATTGATGTATCCTGGGGAGTGCAAAGCCACAGTCTCTCAAGTCTCTACAGTGGGTGGGTTGCCCACTGTACCATCCTGGGGAGTGCAAAGCCACAGTCTCTCAAGTCTCTACAGTGGGTGGGTTGCCCACTGTACCACCCTGGGGAGTGCAAAGCCACAGTCTCTCAAGTCTCTACAGTCGGTGGGTTGCCCACTGTACCATCCTGGGGAGTGCAAAGCCACAGACTCTCAAGTGGATAACAGTCTCCACTGGTTCTGGAGGGGGACTGGTGCCCAGATTGCATCACTCTCCCCGTGACGGTCCCAGTTCTGTCACTGCCCCTGCCGCACATGGGCAAGAGATGCTTGTGTTGGCGGTGCTTGCCCTGTTCAGCGGTGCTTGCCATGGTGTCTTTGCCCTCTTCAGTGGTGCTTGCCCTGTTCAGCAGTGCTTGCCCTGTTCAGTGGTGCTTGCCCTGTTCAGCGGTGCTTGCCATGCCGGTCTTTGCCCTGTTCAGCGGTGCTTGCCATAGCGGTCTTTGCCCTGTTCAGCGGTGCTTGCCATGGCGGTCTTTGCCCTGTTCAGCGGTGCTTGCCCTGTTCAGCGGTGCTTGACTTTGCTGTCTCTGACCTGTGCAGCGGTGTATGCCATGGCGGTCCCTCATTGCCCAGCGGGGCTGTGGCTGCCGGGGCCCTCCTGGGCACTGACTCTGGCGGTGGTCTCCTGACCAGTGACGATTGTGCTGCCCTCCTGGGCACTGACTCTGGCGGTGGTCTCCTGACCAGTGACGATGAAGCTGGTGGTGGCCTCCTGGCCAGCGGGGATGATGGCGGCCTTCTCCGCCGTGCTGATCTTCCCAGACTCTGGCGCTTTCTTCTGCCCCTTCCCCACCTTGGGAGGAGTCACAGCTTACTCGACACTCCCCCCGGGACCCTTGTGAGCGGCTTTGCCGGCAGGAGTCTTCACCCTCTCCCGTCGGGCACTGTCCAACTTCTGGTGCTTCACGGGGGGGGGACTGGCTGTGCTTTGGCGCCATGTCACACTGGCTGCCCTGGTGCCCGGTGCACTCCACATACCTCTAACAGGCACCACTGGTACCAGAGATTTTTTTGGCTGAGGTGCTACTACGGGACCTATGAATTGGAGGGGGTGGGGTGGTGGGAAAGAGGTCAACGTTGCTCAAGAAAAGTTTCTGACGAACACTGGGACGGGTAGCTGGAGGGGGTCTGGGAGTGGAGGAAGAGGAGGTGGTTGTAGGAGGTGTAACCTTTGATGATTTGGGTGCAGGTGCATGTTCAGGAGGCTGTTGTGAGGTGGATGGATGTTGGGTGTGTGTGTGCCCGCGTTTGTGTACTTTGGGAGGGGGCGGCAGAGACACACTGGGAGAGGACACAGGGGACGTGTAAATGGTAGTGGGGGTGGTGTGTGCAGGTGAGCGGGTGTGGTGCTGGGTGTTCTGGTGCGAGTCCTAGTGGCTGTAGTGGTAGTGCATGCAGGTGAGAGTGTAGACTTCACTGGGAGGGAGGAGGGAGACGACAAGGATGGGGACACAGTGGAGGCAGTGGATGTTGCTGTGTCTGTATGTGGGTGAAGCTTGTGTGAGTGCCTGTGGGAGGTGTGGTGCCTATGTTTGCCTGAGCTGCCCTTGTGTGTTGATATGTGTGCTTGGGATAGGCTGAGGTACAAGGAATTGGGTCTGGGTGCAGGAAGTTGGAGGGGGTAGGCTAGACTCAGGGACAATGGCTGCCATCAGTGCTGAGGCCAGAGATTGCAGGGTTCGATGATGGGCAGCCTGACCAGAATGTATGCCCTCCAGGAATGCACCCTGGATGGCATTCACAATGGTAGACTGCCCAACAGTGAGGGACCTGAGGAGGTCAATGGCCTCCTCACTGAGGGCAGCAGGGGTGACTGGGGCAGGGGCTGAGATGCCTGGGGTGAAGGTGATGCCCACCCTCCTGGGTGAGCGGGCACGGGCGAAGGCTGAGGGGCTGCTGGGAGGGGGGTGGCGGCTGTACCTGTAGAAGTGGTGGGCACAGATGGTGCCCCCACCACAAGGGAGTTCCCATCGGAGGACGAGTCCGTGTCGCTGGTTGCTGATCCGGTGACTGCCGTGAAGCTCCCCTCGCCCTCCGTCCTACTGGTGTATTAAGAGTCCGTGGTGTGGCCCTCCATGGCCATGTGGGATGCAGCCCCTCGTGCTCCGGTGCCACTGTACCTCCGCCTGATGATGCTGATGCACAAAAGAACAGGGAAACCACAAAAAGGAGTGGGGAAACAGAAGAAAGACAGGTTGAGTGCATGGCTTACCGCTACCGTTGGCGGACAATAAAGACACAGCAGCCCCCTGCACTACGCCGCGCTGTTGGGCTCTACAGATGCAGTTCCTGGGGTATGGCCTACATGGCTATGGTGGACATCTGCACACATAGAAGACACAGGGGCATGTATACCTGTACTTGGCACTCTACAAAGGTGGGATGGAGTGCCACATGGCCTGCATTACAGAGGGGCCTAGCCTACGGAACTCGCCCTGGCCTGGGAAACCCACAGCCCTCCTCCCCCACCCAGACCCCTCCACTGCGCGCAAAGTCAGCAGAATGCGAGTGTACTCACCCCCTTGTGTCTGCTGTGACGCCCTCATGTGCCCATCCAACTCAGGGTAGGCCACCGCCAGGATCCGGAACATCAGGGGGGTCATGGTGCGACGGGCACCTCTCCCACGTTGGGAGGCCATCCCCAGCTGAGTCTCCGCTGTCTTCTTGCTCCAGCGGCGAATGTCCTCCCATCTTTTATGGCAGTGGGTGCTCCATCTCTGGTGGACCCCCAGGGTCCGGATGTCCTTGGCGATGGCACGCCAAATATCCTTCTTCTGGTGGGCGCTGACCTACATGACATGTACAGGGGGAGAAGAGAAGTCATTGGCAACTGCACCGTCGAAGTGAGTGGCCCCCATCCCTACCCTTGCCATGTGGCACATGCATTCACACTCTGTCATGCTCGCAGAACTCTGCCCCCTTCCTTCTTACATCCAGCCCTCTCCACCCAGGCATAGCCCATACAACTTGCACCCTATGTGCTCACCTGTTGGTCTGGAGGACCATAGAGTAGCGTGTACTGGGGGAGGATCCCGTCCACGAGCTTCTCCAACTCCTGTGCAGTGAAGGCAGGGGCCCTTTCCCCAGACGCACTTCCAGACCGAGGTCACAGCAGCCCTTGCAGTATAGGTCCTTTCCTGTCGAAGATCAGGTATCGAGTGATTGAACAGATATAAGATGGCGGTCTTCGACCGCCTACCGCGATGGTGTACAACGCCAGCGCAGTTACCTCACATCCAATTGTCCCAGTTTAGAGGTCAGGCAGCAGCCATTTCAGGGGCCCACATGGCTTCATTTTCAACTGCGTCACACATACCTAGGCCTGGACTCAACACTCTTACACACAACCTTTTGGATTATGTTTCGTGTTCAGTGTAGCTGTGGGTACATACCTCTGAGTTGCTTATCTCTGTGGTCGCTTTTGTCCTTCCTAGGCACGGTCATCTGGGACATGTGAGGAGATGGCGGAATCCTCCGGTGTACCGACCGCTGGTGGACCTGTTGACAATGGAGGAGCGACATTTAATCATCACCTACAGGTTTGACCGTGCCACAATCCAGGAACTGTGTACCCAGTTGGAGCCGGACCTGATGTCAGCAATCCGCCATCCCACTGGAATCCCCCCTCAAGTGCAGGTGCTATCAGTGCTCTATTTCCTAGCAAGTGGGTCATTTCAGACAACAGTGGCCATGGCATCAGGGATGTCCCAGCCTATGTTTTCCAACGTGTTGTCCAGAGTGTTGTCTGCCCTGCTGAAACACATGAGGAGCTACATCGTTTTCCCTCAGGTGGAGGATTTGGCTACAGTTAAAGGTGACTTCTATGCCCTGGGACATATCCCTAACATCATAGGTGCCATTGATGGGACCCATGTAGCTCTGGTCCCCTCCTACAGGAGTGAACAGGTGTACAGGAACCGGAAGAGCTATCATTCCATGAATGTACAGATGGTATGTTTGGCAGACCAGCACATCTCGCAGGTAAATGCTATGTTCCCTGGCTCAGTGCATGACGCCTACATCCTGCGGAATAGCAGCATCCCTTATGTGATGGGTCAACTCCAGAGGCACTGGGTGTGGCTATTAGGGGACTCTGGTTACCCCAACCGGTCATGGCTATTGACCCCAGTGAGGAATCCCAGGACCAGGGCAGAGGAACGCTACAATGAGGCCCATTGGGGGACTAGGAGGGTGATCGAATGCACCTTCGGCCTCCTGAAGGCCAGGTTCAGGTGCCTCCATATGACAGGTGGTTCCCTATTCTACTCACCAAGGAAGGTGTGCCAGATCATCATCGCCTGCTCCATGCTTCACAATCTTGCTTTGCGACGCCAGGTGCCTTTTCTGCAGGAGGATGGTCCAGATGACGGTGTTGTGGCAGCTGTGGAGCCTGTGGACAGTGATGAGGAGGAAGCAGAGGAAGAAGACATTGACAACAGGGACTCTGTCATACAGCAATATTTCCAGTGACACACAGGTGAGAACAGTTTCTTTACTAATACCTTTACTTTAATACTTCTACCTCTATCCTGTCTGTCAATTTCATGCCGTATTTGGTAACTGAGTTGTACATTTCCATTACGGTTTCACAGGTGTGGTTACCAACGTGTGTCATCTGCTTGCATCCTTCATGGACTTGTGATGTGTGACATAGGTATGTTGACATTACTATTGAGAACGGATTTTGTCATTGCCATAGCTAATACACTTTTTCAAAATCACAGACTGACTCCAGATTGTTTTGTGGTTCAAGGGTGTTTATTGAAGTGTTAATTATTGGAGGGGGTGGTAAAATGGTGATGGTAGAGGAATGTCCATGGCAAAGTCCAGTCTGTTAGTCTCACAGGTGCACTGCCATATGGGCATAGGAAGTGGAGCTGGGGCAGTTCCAATATGGACAGGGTTACAAAGTGGGACAGTGGGATGACAATCAGGGTGGTCTCATTTTTTGGCGGGGGTCTTGCCATTGTGCTCTGTCCTGTTCCTGGATCTCAGGGACCGCTTGCGGTGTGGTTCTCCGTCTGCAGGAGGTGGGGTGCTGGTGTGGTGGTCCTGTGGCGGAGCGTCCTGTTCACTAGCGCCGGCGGAGGTGGTGGGCAGTTCATCGTCCATGCTAGTGTCAGGGGCCCCTTGGAGTGCCACGGTGTCCCTCATGGTGTTCTGTATGTCCTTCAGCACCCCTACAATGGTGCCCAGGGCGGAGCTGATGGTTCTGAATTTCTCCCTGAACCCCAAATACTGTTCCTCCTGCATGCGCTGGGTCTCCTGAAACTTGGCCAGGACTGTAGCCATCGTCTCCTGGGAGTGGTGGTATGCTCCCATAATGGAGGAGAAGGCCTCGTGGAGAGTGGGTTCCCTTGGCCTGTCCGCCCCCTGTTGCACAGCAGCCCTCCCAGTTCCCCTGTGTTCCTGTGCCTCCGTTCCCTGGACCGTGTGCCCACTACCACTGCCCGCAGGTCCCTGTTGTTGTGGGGTGTTGGGTTATCCTGGGTTCCCTGTAGTGGTGGACACACAGCTGATTGACGTGTCCTGGGGACGGAGGTTTGGGCCCGCTGGGTGGGTGCTGTACTGGTGTTCCCAGAGGGGGGAAGGTCAGTGTTGGGCTGTGCCTGTGTGAGGGGAACCGACTGTCCCGAGACCCACGATGGTCCGGGCTGGTCATCTGGATCCAGTTGGCCAGAGCTGCTGTCATCACTGTGGGCCTCTTCTGTGGGTGGGGTGGAGATGTCTGGACCCTCCTGTCTGGTGACGTTAGGTAGTGGTCCTGCAGGGGTATAAAAGCATAATTATTGCATCTGTGTGAGTCATGGTGTGCAATGGGTGGGTGACCATGTACCCCAGTGCTAGCATTCCTGTGTGGGAGCTTGTGTGATGTTGGTTTAGGGGGTTGTATGGGTATGTGCAGTGGGCATGCTTTAGTGATGGGGGACCATGCTTTGTTCTTGCATGCAGGGCTTGGAGTTGGGATGGGTGGTTTGTGATGTTGGGACATATGTGAGGAGTTTGGGTGATAGGGGAGGGGGTGAGGGTGGGGGGGTGTGATGGCATGCAGGTAGGGTGGGGGATATGATATGTAAGATTTGACTTACCAGTGTCCATTCCTCCACCGACTCCTCCGTGGCCCTCAGGATGCATAATGGTCAAGACCTGTTCCTCCCATGTTGTTAGTTGTGGGGGAGGAGGTGGGGGTCCGCCGCCAGTCCGCTGTACCGCGATGTTGTGCCTGAAGACCACGGAACGCACCTTCCCCCGTAGGTCGTTCCACCTCTTCCTGATGTCATCCCTATTTCTTGGGTGCTGTCCCATTGTGTTGACCCTGTCCACGATTCTTCGCCATAGCTCCATCTTCCTAGCTATGGAGGTGTGCTGCACCTGTGATCCAAATAACTGTGGCTCTACCCGTACGATTTCCTCCACCATGACCCTAAGCTCCTCCTCCGAAAACCTGGGGTGTCTTTGGCGTGCCATTGGGTGGTGTAGGTGATGTGTGGGGTGGTGTATGTGGTGATGAGTGTGATGATGTGTTATGGTGTGGTTTTTTTTGTGCGTGGATGTTGTGTGGGTGATGGTGTCGTGTGCCTCTGTGTGGTGGGGTTGTCTATTGCTGTGCTCTCTCTGTCACCTTCGTCTTTATTTTTTGGTCATGCGGGTTTGTTGGTGATGTGGGTGTGTGTTTTATATTGTGTTGGGTGTGTGGGAGTGGTGTTTGTTTGTGTATCAGGTGTGTGTATTTTGAATTTTCCAATGTGGCGGTGTTTTGGAGATGTGTGTGTATTTTGAGCACGGAGGTGTGTACCGGCAATGGAATACTGCCGTTGAAAGACCGCCGCGTGGATTCGTCGGTCGTAATAGCATGGGCGTGTTTCTGTTGGCGTGACGGTGGAGGTTTTGCTTTCGCCAGTTTATCACTGACCTTTGGTGTGGCGGTGTTGTGTGGGTGTCTAAATTTCGGCGGATTCCGAGATGTGTGTCATAACAGCTGTGGCGGATGTCCGCGGCGGTGTATTGCCGGTCTTCAGCACGGCGGTAAGCGGCTTTTACCGCCAATGTTGTAATGACCCCCTTAATAATTACCTGAGGCATGAACCAATAGAGCTCACACATTTAGGGGCATATTTACGTGCCCCTCGCGCCATTTTAGCGTCGCCATAGCGTCATTTTCTTTATGCTAAGGTGGTGCTAAAGTGGCTTTTTCCATGCATCATATTTTCAAAGTGGCGCAATGCATGCATTGTGCCACTTTGTAAACCCTTGCAGCACATTATGCCTGCGCCAGATATAATGTATGCAAGGGGGAGGTGTTACAGAGCTAGGAGGCTTGCAAAAATGGTGCAGTGAAATTTAACTGATTTCACTGCGCCCTTTTTGGTATCATTTTAATGCCTGCTCAGAGCAGGTGTTAAAATCGCACTCCCATACAAACCTATGGGCTTCCTTGCACTTTGCTACACTAGCATCAAACCTTTTGACGCTAGTGTAGCAAAGCGACACAATAGCATCAAAATGTTGATGGTATTGTGTTAATGATCGCCATGGTGAGCTGTATCATAAATACAGCGCAACAATGGTGTTGTTAGGTGCCGGTATAGGGGCACTGAGAAAGTGGAGCATCAGCTCTGATGCGCTACTTTTTCTTAAATATGAGCCTTAGTGATTGTCCATGACGGAGGATGGAGGGGTGGATGGTGAAAAGTTACATTGGGTCTGAGTTAAGATGGGAAAAGTTTTCCTTTTTGTATTTATTCAATAAAGCACATTAAAAACTGTTGATACCTACAATTCTTGAGGCCGTGTTTCCCAGATTGATAGGGCATGTCTTGCAAAACAAAGTATGTGTTTTTCTTCAACTGAAGAGGGAGAGTGTTGAGGCTTGGCTTCCCATTCTTCCCTGTGATCTTTGCCCTGACTGTGGGATCCCTGGTATGTTGAATCTAAACAGACCAACTAGTTAGGAGGGGTTAAGATTTCATTATATACCGAAGGTAGCCTACTGCATGTGGCACAACCAGAAACCAAAATAGACCGGTGACTACAAACTCTCAAACTATTCAGGAAATACTCTGGACTCTGTATCAGCTATATAGAGAGCCAAATCCCACTAGTTAAGTTCTGCCAGGAGCCCATATCTAGGTTTCAAAGGTGTGGTTAAAGACTCATCCTGCACTGGGGATGTGGATAGTTAACAGCCATTGCGGAGTTAGATTTGGGGAGAGAGAAGGAGTTTATGACTTTTGAAACAGTGCAGAAGGGATAGAGAACATCAGGCATATAGGGCCGGACTAGGAACAGAACAGAGAACTGGCAAATTTTGTCAAACCAGACCTCATAGGGTGCATTGCGAGCAAGCCTGACCTACAATGGGGGTTGGGGGAACATTCTCCGCACCAAGTAAATGTGGGAAAAAAATAGCAAAGACAGTGCATTCTACAACACATTTTTCATTGCAGATTGAATTATATTACTTTTTAAAACATAGTAAATTATGACCTTACAGTGCACCAGGATACAGCAATCTTTACTGAGGGTCTTCCATGATTCCCTCACCATCACCCTCTAACAGTCTCTCATCTCTCCATAGCCTCTCTCTCATATGTATTTCATTTGTTTGATAGTCTCTCTTTTACCAGCATAGGGTGTTAGAGCACTTTACATCAGACACATACAGACACAATGAATCATACATGTATAAATAAGTGTATAGAAAATGTTACATAAAGAAAGTGGACTACAAAGTGTAGGATTCACTCGTCATCCACAAAGGTAGGCATTTTTTGAGAGTGCTTGCTCTGGGGAAGCATAGACTCAGGATTCAGAACATAACACAGTGGTTAGGGTTGACTTATTTCTACCCAAACAAACCATTTTTAGCAAAATTAGGATAACCAAAGTCTGGGAAGAAAACATTATTTTCTGTCCTGTACATGCAGTTTGCATGTAGCTCTTTGATGTCAGTTCATAGCTCACTGTGCTAGAATATGATTGTTACTTAAGAACTGCACAGTAACAAAAGGATCTCTGTGACAAAAGCAGTATCACGCTGAGCATTGCACATAAAATACTGTTCTGTGATCTGCATAGTACATGTTTTTTATAGCAGGCACATTAGCCCTCTGCACTTCCATAGATGGGTCAAAATCGCCACTTGACAAAATTCTGATCTCTCTCCAGCAGGTACAATAATCAAGAACGTTATCTTGGCACTCCAATTTCTACGTGAAAACTGTTGGATATAGAAGGAACACTGTAGTGCTTTTAACACAGCTGCTACAAAACCAACCCCCAGTAACAAAAGCACCCCTACCCTTCCAGCCTCCCAGGTAAATGCCCAATGCCCGATACTGCCAGTCAAGCCTTGCAGACAGACATTTTAAGGGCGTCAGCAAAGGTAGAATTACGTGATCTAGTAATAATATTTATGGAAATACACACAACAGCAACACAACATAAAAGGGATGTCATGGAACATAAATAGTCTAGGCAATAAAAGAAAGAGGTGCAGTTTATCAAACTCTTTGACGAAATAGCCCTTACTTTGGGTTTCTCTAAGAGACACATATTTTTGCTGCTAATTGCCAACTGTTATCTAGATGCAAATACAAATGCAGGATTTAGTTCTAATTCAAGAGGTGAGGCCATACTGGGGAGAAGTTCGACCCTACTCATTATGCAGGAGTTCTGGAGAGAACCAGAGTGTTGCCTGGTGGCAATCATAGGGAAGCGGGAGGACGAGTTGATAGATGAAATTTAGATGTATTACCCCCGATGTTACAGTAGAAAAGACTAAGAGGCATGCTTATCAGATTGTCATGAAGTCCAGCAGAGTAAGTAACCTTTCTGCGCTTCACTGCGTGACAGGGAAGGGGCAGGAATGCATCATATTTAGGGCATATGGTGCATGCCTGTCTTTCCCCCTGCACTGGTGCACAATGGGGGGATGCCTAGCGCAAATGCAGGCTCCCTTGCACCACTGTACAAGGGTGCCAGTGTTGCATGCAGGATTGTTTTTGTGGAGGAAGCTACACCTTCCTGCACAAAAACAGAATGCAGAATGCAGAATGCAGCACACATAGAACAGTGGCGTAACATTAGCCCCGCCGCTCAGCACAGGTGGCACTGTGCACGAGCGGCAGACCCCTGGCCTGAGAGCTCCTGATTGGGTCCGGGAGGGTGGAGGAGGGAGCCCCTTCAAGTAGTTTGCCGGGGGGGTCCTAAAGTTTTGTTCTGCAGCTGAAATAGAAGGAGAAAGAAATGAGGAGAACTAGAGATCTTTCTCATCGTTACGCCTTCCCTTAGGAGGCATACAATTTTGCTTCATCCCCAGGTTTGCAAGTTCTTGTAAATCTGGGGACACATCAAATCCCACAGGAGTTGCATGGAAACACTCATTCAACGCCCATGGAACACCTCCCTAGCGCAGAGTAAGGCAAACCCAGCAATTTGCTCTGGGTTGCCTTACTACAGATTTTTTGACCAAATAAAAGAGCCACGCAAAGTGGGTTTGCTGGCTTCAAAAATCTGAGTTAAGGTTTGCATCACTCTTGCTCAATGTTGCCTAGTGCAAGAGCAATGCAAACTGGGTCATAAATATGGACCTCAGTATGTTGAATGTTGAATGAAGCTAGAATGAGCCTGCACAAGGGGCTACTCCGAAAAGGTAGGGATTTTACTCTTATCCTAGATGACAACCTAGATAAATATCTGACTACAACAAATAGAATGCACCACAACAAACAGTTCCTACATGATTATACTAGGGTAGTAGGTCTCGGAGACATATAGAGTGAGATCATTAGAACTGCATAATGATACACCTTCTGCTCAGGGCAAGCCACCAGAGGAACATTCCTTTCAAAGGACTTATCATTACTAATTGTGGTGACAAATGCCCAGGCCAAAATACAGACCAACAGATTGTACGCTCACATAAGAATGCTTGTGCACCCACATTAACTGGGTTTCATGCCAGGAAGGGACACAAGATATAATGTATGTATATCGTAGATGCAATAGAATGCAAGTGCCAGGTAATGGAACCAGTAAAAACACTTCTGATTCCATAGAGCAGAAATTCATGTTTGCTGTTCTCTAGAAAAACGGGAGTTGAATGAACTGTCATTCGATGGACATTATGGGCCGCATTTATGAGGTTTTGATGCAGTGCAACGCCACAAGGGTTCTTGCTGTGCTGTCCTGTGTCAAAAGAAAAGGGCAGGAATAGGAATGCGCTGTATCTTTGAGATACAACACATTCCTGTACTTTTCCCTTGCTCTGGTCCACAATGGGCCGCCATGCACCAATGCAAGCACTCTTGCATCATGGTGCAAGGGTGTCTGCATTGCAGGGACACCTTCCTGCACAAAAACAATCATGAGAGGCGTTTTCCTCTTTCTAGGTGTGCTGCACAATTCAGTCCACATATAAAAAGGAAAACTGAGGAGAAATAAAGGTATTTCTCCTTGTCGCACCTCCCTTATGCTTCCCCTGGGATGCGTAGGCTTTTGGCACCTTCCCAGGTTTGCAAAATCTGGTAAATCTGGGAATGAGTCAAATGCCATGGGTGTTAAGTAGGAACACGTAGCGTAACACCCATGGCATGCCTCCCTGTCACAGGATGCAATTTGCTGCGTTGCCTCACTCCATATCTACAAGGCTATGGAAAGCCACACGGGGTAGCTTTACGTGGCCTTGTAGATATGGTCCTGCAGTGTGCGGCACCAGACCATCACTAAAAGTGATGTTCAGGAGGCACAGAGGGGCTTGTAAATAAGCCCATTATACTATACAAACGTTCAGTAGCGTAGTAAGGAAGTAATGGGCCCTGATGCAACCAAGGAAAATGTCCTGTGTTGACTGCTGTTATGGTAGTAAAATGCCGCATTTATCTTGGATCAATGGTACCCTTAGGACTCTGGGCCCTGGTGTACTACAACTGCTGCACCACTGGTAGCTACGCCAGTGCGAACATGGAGTAACATGGATGAGAGTGAACAAAGGCATATCAGAGGCCTTAACCATCCACAGATGCACACAAAAGGGCTGCTCATGATCCCCTCACCTATTTGTGTTGACAGTAGAATCCTTGGCCTGATAATGAAAGATGCCCAGGTCAAAGGTCTAAATCTGGGGGAGGATTGATACTGTAGTATTTCTCCGAGTGCAAATGATATAATGCTATATTTAGCGAAGCCTGACCAAACAATTACTAGAATACTGAATATATTTTTGGTATTTGGGAGACAATATGGATGTAAGATTAACTGGCCTAAATCAACACTTTATCTAATATTTACATGGGATCCAGGGTCTAAATGACAACACTCATTACAGATCAACAGAGAAGGCTTACAGGAGACCAAAAGGCATGGTACAAACAAAAACTATAAGTGCCACTGATCGGTTTGAAACCGATGTAACACACTGGCGATACATCCTATTATTCCTGCTGGGACAGTCAGCTATGTAAAAAATTATAACTCTGTTGAGAGTCCTTTACACTCTTCAGAATAGTTACAGTACAAAGGCCTTTTTCTCACTAGTTTAAGTGTTGCTGAGGAGCTTATTGTGGCATAGGAACACACCAAAAATATCACTAGCTCATTTATAAAAGGGGCTATATGATGGGGTCGTCTGACTCCTGGCCATCCACAAATACTACTGGGTGGCACAAATGGCAACATTAAATTAATGAATCTTTGCATCTCTCAATGAAACAATGTACCGACTAGAAATATTGGGTAAGCAAGAATACTCAGTATTAATACATGGCCATAATACTCCCCCCATGTGGCCAGTACCCACATGTATGGTCTTAATTGCAAGGATTGCAGCTTACAAATGGTAGCCTTGTCTAGGGTTATCACCAGGGAGAATCCTTTAAGGAACAATCAGGACTCAAAGGAGATAGGTGTGAAGGGTTTCAAGAAGTGGATGTAGGAAGCTAGCCCACTGTGTGTAGTGGACACCTATACTGATGTTACGCCTTATACTTCATCCAAGAAAACCCCAATTAGATAGTGTGAGAGTGTCTAGGCTAGGCTTCTCCAACAAGTAGCTCATGAGCTACTCGTAGCTCTCAAGCTACCTGTAAGTAGCTCCCCTGTGTGCATCCCTGTCTACTAAATTTGAAGCTTGTGCTTAGTTGAATTAATATATGGAAACCAAAATCAAAAAGTGTGTATTTGAGAGGAAAATATTTTTATTTTCAGAACATATGAGCTGATATTTGAAGAAAGATTGTTGAGTTTCCCAAAAATATTTAAAGCTGATTGAGTGATAAATCATGTGGCGACCAAGAGGCTTATTATTAACAGTGTTATACTGATGCTCTGGCATTGCTGTTGTGGTGTTATGCAGGGGCATAGCTTGGTCAGTAACATTGGTGGGGGGGGTGTAAGCTTCAGATTTCCCAACAATCACGCTGGCATAGCTTGTTCAAATACATTATGAGTAGCAGGACACAAGAGGGGCTCAAGGGGCAGTTGAAAAAGAGAGGATCGTGAATTGTTAGGGGTACTTAAAATACAGTTGTTTTCAAACTAACCACGTTTTAAGCCAGAGACGAGAGAAAGAGTGTGTGTGTGTCCTTTGGACAACTCGCCATACCCATCTGAAAGTACTCGTAGCCAACTATTTAATCCAGAATACCTTTTTTAGGGGGGAGTGTAACACCCCAAACACTCCCCTGAAGCTACACCCCAGGTGTTATATATTACTCATGTAAAAGCATTCCAAAACGAAAAAGGGCTTTTTACAACTGCTGACAACCCTACTGATGCATGCAAAGGGTGGCCATTAAGGTAATCTTGCCTGATGTGATCACTATTACAAATTAATGACAGTAGCTCACAATGATTTTCATTGAACAAAAATAGCTCTTACTACAGAAAAGGTTGGAGACCCCTGGTCTAGACAGTGGTACCTCTCTCGGGTAGCTATGGTGGGCAGCCAAGACTTATTTAGAAGGCGTGTGAAGCACTTGCAATACCACAGTAGTCATACAGTAACTTCTCACACATGAAAGAAACCACACAGTGTTGCCAAAATAAAGGTATTTTATTATAGGCACCCCAATCTAGACTGTCATGGGTATACCTCCCTTTGGAGGTATGAACACACACGATATACACAGGTAAGTACTCTTGAAAAGCATAAATTAGCAAGGGCCCTCTATGGGGGGCCGAACCATTAACTTAAAAAATGGAATGTGAATGGGTGCCCCCACAAGAGTGTATGGAGTAGTAAGACAAGTAAAGGGGGAGAGTGGGACTCTGAAAGTTAAGTACCTAGAAGATCCCCAGCTGCTGGTTGCAGAGAGGTAAGTTACCTGGTTTTCCCATAGGCTAACATGGGGACTTCACTTTGGAGAATGCAGAGGCAGGACCGGACCAGTGGAACCCAAGGGTGGATTCCAGGTAAAGAGGACGTGTAGAAGAAGGGGACAAAGTCCAGTCCACGCAGGACTGTCCAGGTGGGGCAGGATCCATTGCCCACCCTTCTATAGCTGAAGATTTGGGTTGACGGTGATGGATGAAGTCCAGCTGCGGAGTCCAGGAGCTGCAGAGGAGTCCCTAAAGTCACCTACAAGCTGTCCCTCGATGGTCGCCGGATTGCAGATGGGTCAGTGGTTAGGATGGCCACCAACAGGCACAATCAAATGCAAGAGGAGCTGTTGGACGTTTTGCAGAGCTGTAGAGGACCAGCAAGGTCCTTTAGTCTCGACCCTTAGAGGGGAGTCCAGGCTGACCCTCAGAAGACAAGAGAGCCAAGAGAAGCAGTCAGAGCCCCCACAAGCAATCCACTGCCAGCAGGCTTTGTAAGTCACAGTGAGGCCCTGTCAGCACACCTGAAGAGGAGTCCCACGTCACTGAAGCAGCAGAGAGAAGACTGTCCTTGCAGAGGTAGAGTGCTGGGGGCCAAGACTCCTTGGAGCCTGAAGATCCCTTGGAACAGGAGTCGACAAGCCTTTGTTGGTGCAACAGTCGTGGTGCATAGGGATTCTGTCCCAGTGGCAGAGGCAAGGGTTTACCGTCTCCCACATTAGAAAGAAGGCAGAGAGGATCCAGGGAATATCTCAGAAGGACCACCTGTGTTGGAGAATCTTCGCAGGTCCAGAGGACAGAAGATCCACCAGCCGGACGTCGTTGCCTTAGGTGCATACGGCTGCAAGGGAGTGACTCTTTCACTCCAAGGGAGATTCCTTTTTGCATCTTCGGTGCAGCTGAAGTCTTGTCAACCCCAGAGGATGCACAGCCATGGAAATGTTGCAGATTCCTGACAGGAGCGGTGAAAGCAATGTTGCAACAAGAAGTCCTCTCAGGCATTGCAGTCTTTTTCGGTTCCTGTGTTTCCTAGTAGCAGTTCTGGAGGCCAGGAGCAGAAGATGTCTTTGTGCCAGTAGTCTGACTCAGTACAAATTTAATGTTGAATTGGCTACACCCAGTTAGGAGGGACTGCAATTATAAGTCCCTAGTATATGGTACCCCTAGCATGTAAGACAGAGGTGGTCATTATGAACATGGTGGTAAACACCACCCGGCCAGCGGTGGCGGTAACCACCGCCAACATGCTTGCGGTCTGGACCGCCAAATAATGAAGCCCATGAGAAACAAGTAGCGGTCCATCCACACACCGCCATCTTTGTAGTCCTGACGAGGACGGAGGAGGCCGCCGACAGGCCAGCGGAAAGGTCCCACCCGCCCAACAAATATTGAAACACAAGACCGCTAGCAGTTCTGTGGCGGGAACCACTGCCAGGCAAAGCGTAGCGGAAATGAAGAATATCAAAGGAAACACTCACCGGAGGCACGCACAACACTCTGACGCAGACATGGAGAGAGAGTTGGAAATAATGTCAGTGCTGCTTCTTGCCATATACCTCCAGGACCATACCCACCGACGAAGACAATAACGGTAAGTACCGCAACCTAGTACACATGGGAAGAAAGGGCACAGTTACACACCCACCCCACCCACACTGCAACGCAGTCCCAAGTCCCAAACCCTCCCACCATCCCAAGCCATACATACCATAACAAGATGTACTTACCAGACACAAGGCAACAAAAATCTGCACCAAAGAACACACATGTGCACACCACACCCCCACAATGAAGCGCTGAACAACGTCATTATATTATGCCAACAGCACTACTGGGCACTCAAATTTATTAACTTGAAAAACCGTATTGTCCAAATAAGGCCATTGGCCAGTCCAATGTAAATACCCTAAAGGGCCAAAATAGGCCGAACTTGACCCCCACATGTGCAAAGGGTACTGCAATTGAAAGGAGCATCAATGGGGCAGCCAGGCACCTCAGGGAACAGGGGCAGGGGGTGGCGGGGTGGGGACTTACATCTGGAAGTGGGGGCTTAGGCCTAGGTTTGGGAGTTGGATTGGGTTTGGGCTTGACCTTGGAAGGAGAGGGAGGGGGCTTGGACCAGGGGGTGGCAGAGGGACCTGGGCCAACACAGGGCTTCTTCCTCCTTGGGGAAGGTGCACGGGAATGGGAAGGGCGGACTAGGGTGGACTTGGACGTGGAAGGAGTGGACTGGGCAAGGAGATGGGCACATTTAGGGATGAAACGGTGTGGGCCAGTGGGTTCAAACAGGCCAATACAGGAGAGGAAAATCTTCTTAGGGGCAGTTGGAGGGGATTTGGTGGCAGGTCTGGGAGTGGAGGTTGAGGGAGTGCTTGTACCAGGTGTAGATGTGCCAGACATGGCTGCCGTCAAAGAGGAGGCCTGAAAAGATCTCTGTAGGCCAGACATGGCACAGTGAATGCCTTCCAGGTATGCATTGCATTGCTGCATCTGGGATGCTAGCCCCTGGATGGCATTCACGATAGTTGTCTGCCCTGCAGAGATCGTTCTCAGGAGTCAAAAGCCTCCTCCGTGAAGGCAGCAGGGCTGACTGGGGCAGGGGATGAGGTGCCTGGGGTGAAGGAGATACCCACCCTCCTGGGTGAGCGGGCACGGGCAACTGGGAGGGTGGTGATGGCATGGGGGTGGCGGAAGATGGTATAGAATGGGTGTGCCCAGTAGGGCCGCCACCACCAGGGAGCTCCCATCGGAGGAGGTATCAGAGTCACTACCTCCAGTGGTAGTTGCCTCTCCCGTGGTACTCCCCTCGCCCTCCAACCCGCTGGTCCCCTTGGCGTCTGTCGACTCTGCCTCCTTGGAACTGTGGGCTGCTGCATCTCCACTCACCAGTGCCACTGCTCCCTCGCCAGATGATGCTGATGTACATAAAAGACACAAGAGCACAGTGGTCGAGAGACAAAACATGGGAGAACTTTGTCAAAACCTGAAGATATGTACATCTCGGCCTCACACACACTCCCATCCAGGTGACACACCTACACGCAGCACCTACAACATACGTCATGACTGTGCCCCTGATTAGTGGCCATTACCCCAGAATACACAACATTACCCACAGAAAACATGGACCTGATACACTGTGTGGAGTACACCCATAAGAGACCATGCCCAGCCAGTGCACTTACAAGTCCATGAGGCCACAAAGCATACCAGCTGGCAGAAAGGGAAGCCCCCATGGGCCTATTGAGACTGCCCAAACTAGCCCTCACACCCTTACAGAGACTTTCAGGGGGCAGGACTGCAGGAACATACCTGTCCAAGTGCCTGGCACTAGAATGCATACATACCACAGCACCAACATACATCCATTAAAGCAGTGTCACAACAATGTTGGTACTCACCCCCTTGTGGCTGCTGTGCCTTCAAGCGCCTATCCAAATCTGGATAGGCCACCGCCAAAATGCTGGGGTCAGGGTCCGACGGGCACCCCTTTCTCGTTGGGAGGCCTTTCTGAGCTGGGCATCTCCGGTCTTCCTGGCCCAGTGCCCTCAGGTCCTCCCACCCCTTCCTGCAGTGGGTGCTCCGCTGGTTGTAGACCTCCAGGATCTGCATCTCCAAGGCAATGGCTTACCACAGGCCTTTCTTTTGATGGGCGCTGACCTGCATGGGACACACAGAGCAAAGAAACAGACGTCACTATGTGTGCACCGAATACAGATGACATGTTGTTCCCAATAGAACAGCCATTGTTGAAAGCCATGTTATCAACTCACATACAGTACATGCCAGACAGTCTATGACTGGGCATTCACAAATCGAACCCACATGCATACAGGCATCCGCAACAGTCACACACATCTAAGGATGGCAGATGCCAACTCTCCTTCTCCTCTGGTCGCCCACACAGCTTGGCATACAGGGGTATGACCCCGTCTACCAGCTTCTCCAGCTCCTCCTCGGTGAAGGCCGGGACCCGTTCCCCTGTGACCCGCACCATCTCAGGGACAAGAGTCAGGACACAGCAGCACATGCAGTTGAGTACTACCCTGCACGGGAATCAGGAGTCAAGTGTCATGGTATAGGTACCGCAGCAGAGTGCTCCGTCACCGCTGGCTGCAATCATGATTGGCCCAGGTTCCCCACTGACAACCATGTAATCCAATGATCGGGTGCACAGCAGTGAACACCACCTTCCGCCATGGCGACTAACGCCAGCGGAATGAAGTCACTTCCACTCCCTCATACCTGGATGGCAGGAGGCTGCCATTTTGCTACCACCACGTCACAATAGCCTGGCCAGGGGCCTTGTCCAGGACCTCCTAATCTCCGACCTTAGTCACTTGCTGACATGAGTTTAGGATCCTCACATGCACCCATCTTTGGAATTGTATCCACACTGGGATGTCATTATTACAGAGTTAACTCAGCACACATATGCCTGATGGTGTACTTCATACTGTGCGTCTGTGTGTGTTGCCTACGTGTCGCACTTACAAAGATACTGTGACATCATGTGATGCAGGTGTATGTTTACACTCAATATGTGTTGTTTTCTCCCCCATAGTTACAGACCCGTGTGGTGAGAGAGGGTGCCATTTTTTCACAGACCTCTGGATGATTTGGAAACTATGGAGGAACGTCACATCATTGTCTCCTACAGACTCAATAGAGCTACTGTCCATGACCTCTGTGCATTAATGGATCCTATACTGAAACCGGCTAATCAGAGTCAGCATGCCATCCCTACAACTGTGCAAGTGCTATCTGTACTCCATTTTTTGGCTACAAGCTCATTTCAGGTGACAGTGGGCATGGGTGCAGGGGTCTCATAGCCAATGTTCAGTCTCATCCTGTCAAAATTCCTGGATGAATTTGTCAAACATATGTCAAGTTTCCCCAAAGGGCTGAACTTCCTGCTATCAAATCTATATTTTATGCCTTTGCTAACATCCCACATGTGATTGGTGCCATTGATAGAACACACATAGCCCTCATACCCCCAACAGTGAATGAACAGGTGTACAGGAATCGGAAGAACTATCACTCCATGAATGTACAATTGGTGTGTACTGCTGACCAGTACATTTCACATGTCAATGCCAGGTTCCCAGGCATAGTCCATGATTCCTTTGTCCTGAGAAACAGCAGTGTACCACACTTGATGGGACAACTACAAGGGGACAGAGGATGGCTAATAGGTGAGTGTGTATGACACTGGATCTGTACATACAGTAGATGACAGCCAGCCAATGTGCATTTAAAGTCAGTTTCTTAAGGTCCTATTTCACCCACTTTTGCAGGTGATTCTGGATACCCCAACTTGCAATGGCTCCTGACACCTGTGAGAAATCCCAGAACAGATGCAGAGAGGAATTATAATGAGGCCTATGGACATACAAGGAGGGTGATTGAGCGCACTATACATCTCCTGAAGGCTAGATTTCGTTGCCTCCATCTCTCTGGCTGATCCCTGTGCTATGTCCCTGACAAGGTGTGTGAGATAGTGGTGGCCTGCTGCATACCTTGCCTGTGAGGAAAGCTATCCCCCTTCTGGAAGAGGAGGGTTCTGTCCAACCAGCCCAGCAACCTCAGAGAGGGGATGAGAGTGACGTGAGGAAGAAGAGGGGGAAGATACCAACTCCAGAAACCAGCTGATCCGCCTATACTTTCAGTGACTATAAGGTACTGTTCAATGATGCTGATGTCTTCACTGCATAGTTTCAGTCTGACTCATGTAATTGGTAATGTGGTGTCTATAGTCATTGACACTGTTAACTCATGACTGAAGTAGCATGTGCCAGGTAGCCCAATATTAGGTACACTGTGACATATTTCAGACACTATAGTGTGTTGGATCCCTTCCTGCAATAAAGGTATGATTATGAAATTGATTGGGTAATGCATACACACTCACAATTGATATCTCATATTGATAAGGGACATATGATTTGAGTGCATAGGTGTATTTATTAAGTGACAAAATATACATATTTCGTGGAACAGTGATATGGAGGGAGCACATGGTGTATATCCATACTCAGGTACATATGCTCAGCTGTTGGTAGCACTGGGTTTTGTTCCATGTGGTCCTTGGAAGATGGTGTGATGGCAGTGGCAAGTCAACAAGGGGGCTCAGTGGCACACAAGGGAGAGAGTTCAGGGCAGAGTCACTTCCTAGCGGTGGGCTTGGTCTTGGCTGGTGTTTCAGTGGCATGTCTGAGGGCACGTTTGCATGGCTGGAGCTGGGCTGCAGGGATAGGAATGCTGGTTTCCTTTGTGTCCTCTGGCAGTGCCACCAGTCCAGTAGCTGCTGCAGATGTAGATGGCAGGGCAGTGTCCTGGCTAGTAGTAGGGGCTTGCAGGTGGGTGGAGGTCTCAGACTGGCTGTGGTACTGGTGCTGCAGGACCCATGCAATGGTGGCCATGGTGGCCATGGAGGCATTGAGCTGTTTCCATTGCTCCCTGGCCTCCTGGTGGTGTGCTATCTGCAGCCTCTGATTCTGCTCCAAGGTGGCCAGGATCTGGCCCATCATGTCCTGGGTATGGTGGTATGCCCCCAGAACCTCAGGTATCACCTCCTGGGTAGCTGCATCCATCCTTTGGCCACCCCCTTGGGCCACTGATGTCCTCCCACTGGCCCTAGCCCACTGTGCCTGTGTACCCTGCACAGGTCTGGCAGTCCCACTTGCATGGGCCCTTCGTCATCCTGCCTGTTGGTGGATAGAGACTGTGGCCTCTGTACATGTGGGCCACCAGTCTGTGGCCCGGTGACACTGGTGTGTGGTCATTTGGCCAGAGCTGATGATGGTGGCTGGGTGGTAGGGCTGTCAGTGGTATCCTGGGAGGGGCTACTGGAGGGTGACAGTCCAGGACTGGATGATGGGCCATCCATACATCCCTCTGCATTCTCCTGAGTGGGGCCTTTGTCTTCAGGTGGAGCGCTGGCACTCCTTGACGTTTCCGTCCGGGTGGCATGTTTGGTGGTGCCTGTGGGGGGGGGGAATGGACATGTGGGTGTAAGATACTTTTTCAGCAATTGATGCACTGCTCTGCCCTATTTTGTGCTTATATTCCCCTGTTGTGGCATGCAAGGCCCATTCCTGTACATATCTTTGCATTTTATGTGGGGGGTGGAGGTGCATTGTGGGTGCTGTGGTGCCACTGGAAATCCATGCAGGGGTAGGTGACTGTGCACAGGGGGCAGGATGGAGGTCTGTTTGTGGGATAGTGGGCATGCAGGGTGGCTGGGGATGGGGTCCTGGTGGGAGTGAGAGGGGTGGGGTGATACATGCATTATAGGTGGGGTGTCTGTTAAGGTATTGTAGTGGACTTACCAAGTCCAGTCCTCCAGTGAGGCCCTCCTGGTGCAGTATAGCCAGGACCTTCTCCTCCCAGTCGGTGTATACGGGGGATGTCGGTGGGGGACTGCCACCAGTCTTTTGTACGGCGATGTTTTGCCTGGATGCCACAGACCGAACCTTCCCGTGCAGGTCGTTCCATCTCTTCTGGATATCATTCCTTGTGCGTGGATGGTTTCCCACTGCATTGACCTTGTTGACAATCGTCTGCCATAGCTCCATCTTCCTGGCCACAGGTGTCTACTGCACCTGTGCCCCGAATAGTTGTGGCTCGACCCTGAGTATTTCGTCCACCATGGTCCTTAGCTCCCTATCTGTGAAGCAGGGGTGCTTAGAGGCTGCTATGGTGTGTGTTTTGGGTTGTGTGTTGTGTGTTGTGGGTTTATTGGTGAGGGTGCTGTTGTGTGGTTGTATGTGTGGCTTGTAAAGGTGTTTGGGGTTTGTATGTCTTTTGGTGATGTATTTGTGTATATGACTTGTGTTATGTTGTGTTCAGTGTATGATTGTTGTGTTGTCAATCTCAGTTGTGCTATTGGTGATGCAAAGGATTGTGGGGTGTGTATGTGTGTTTTTTATAGTGTTGTGGATATGTGTCAGGTGTGTGGGTTTCAAAGTTGCCAATGTGTGCATTTGATGTTGGTGGGTCCCACTGCTTGCCGTGGCGGTCCGTACCGCCAATGGTCATTTGGCATCCACTATCGCCACACTGATTTGTGCTTCATTATTTTGTGGGCGGAGGATTTGTATGCATGGCGGTGGTGGGGTGGGGCGTACTGCCTTTCTGCCATTGTGGGCCCTGACGGTGGGTGGAGGTTGCAGGATTTTTGGAGGTTTGACTTTTTGGCATCATAATTCGGCGGTGTCCAGTCTTCTGCCACTGGCGGTCTTCTGTTCACCGTCGCCACAGCGTTCGGCAATGATTGCCACCAAGTTCATAATGAGGGCCAGAGTGTCTACTCGGTTGTGGCACTGTTTGTGCAATCCTCTGTGTGACAAAGTACAAAATGGCTCCCAGATTGCCGCTGCAGACTAGAAGGACAGTGTTCACCCTGCCAGCTTGACTTTGCCATTCCCCTTAGGAAGGCCTATGCAGCCCTTTAACAAGGAGCTGTGTATTGTTAGGTAGAGAAACACTTCTAAATTGTCGTTTTGCTGTTGATAAGTTAGTAGCCCAGCTTACTAACTTCTGAATAGAACTACCTAACTGGGTCATTGTGTAAGGTATCCAATTAATCATGGCATAAAATCCAAATTGACGCCTGTGTGAATGACTACCAGGCTCAGGAAAAAGGCAGTTGATGCAGAGTGAGATGTTACCTCCTCTCTCAGGATGGCCACTCAGGGTGGTAGCCCAAAAGGCGAGCTTCAAAGGGGAAGCCGCCTTTGGGAGGGATGCCTTTTGTTCCTGCAGACAAAGTGGAGACAGGGCCAGAGAGGGAAAACCCTGCCCCAAACCACTTTTCAGTGGGGGTGTAGTGCTCTGGCAGCCACACCTCTAGGGTGGGCTACCAAGCTTCTAGTAACCGAAGAAGGAACATGCCATCTTAAACGGGGCTTAAATGTCGCACTCTGGGATAGCTAGATGTCACACATCATGGGAAATTCAGCACTAGGTAGGAGGGGAACCAGTAAGGGCTCTTTCCTGGATTAAATATGGCACCCTGGCACCCTGCCCCTCAGATCACATGAGAGAGGACCGAAGAGGGACTGCCAAGCTGCCCTTGGAATTGCACAAAGAGAAGCTGCACTATCGGAAGGACTGCACCTTCTGCACTTTGGGATAGTGAAGGCTGGACTGTGCCTACGGCTCCTGGCTCAGTTGCTGTAGGCACTGCTTTGATCTGGAATCCCCAGCCCCAGATCAGAGCAGTGACTCCAAGGATCCGTTGGCTGATCTCCTGGAACCAGCTCCAGGTACACAAGAGCTGAAGAAGCCCAAAGCAACAAATTGGTTGCCACTGCAGACGTTTTGCATTTACCCATCGCCAGGCACCCAAAGGGACAAATCCAAGATAGCCAAAAGTTGCACCCGGGTCTGCCTGTCCCAGGAGGGCTATCCAAGTCTGGATTTGTTGCACTCAAGGAGCACCAGCCATTACTAAGGATTTCGCCCCAACCACTGTGCAAAGAGATCAGTAGCCCGGCATCAGCTGGCCTGCTACTGCAATTTAGAGGACTTTTATGAATCCCAATCTCTGTGGCTAAAGTCACCCCACTTCACCCGTGGACTGAGGTGCAACCACAGACACCCCCGTCGACCACACAACAACCAGTGCATCCTTGAACATGTTTGCCTGTATCCTCAGCATCAGGACCACTCCATTGATGTCTATGGCAGTCGTCCTTTAAAGTTTGGAACTTGCCTTAAAAATGCCTTGGTGGCCAGGTAATGGTTCAAAATGTCTGACCCCCTTGCAAATGGCGGCCCTCACACGGATGGTGGCCTGCTGCGGACAGCAGACCACCATTTCTGTGACTGCTTTTCAATAAAGAAGTTTTTTTTTTGTAATGCAGACCGTTTTCCTTAAAGGAAAACAAGATGCATTACAAAAACAAAAAATGAAACGTTTTCGTTTCATTTTTTCAGAGCAGGGCAGTGGTCCGTAGGAACACCCCTTCCTAATTACAAGTCGCAAACCTGTTTTGTGATTCGGTAACCAGGTTACCGAATCGCAAAACAGGGTTTGTGCATCGCGATGTGCTTTTTGCACGTCACAAACAGCAAAGTTTGCTGTTTGCGACGTGCAAAAAGCTACCTACATGTGGCCCCAAGTTCCTTACTGCTCACAACCACAGCTACCCAGGGTTGAGGTTAAGATTACGTAAACAAGCCTGACAGGACCCAAGATTGCATCGTTTAGTACACCCAAATCCTCATAGGGACTTGGTGAGATGATTTTTGGAACACTTTATGAAAAGGATCTGCAGAAACTCTGTGGGACCTTAACTATGTTTAATCAGTAATTCACATGATACGTCACCTCCTTGACCTCCTTCACTTTCTGAGCTCATGTTATTCTCGGCAGACCATGTTATTCTTGGCATTGCCAGGAAGTGATGTGCACAATTTAACCGAAAAATGAAAAGTGAGAAACTACATTGGAGGAAACCAACCCACTGAAGACCAATTTCGGGGAAAGACAATTTTAAGGAAATACAAATACATGGAAAAAAGGGATGTGTCATTTTTAGTGGCTATAAGGGTTTTTGAGGGGTCAGGTATGAGTGGATTTCAGCTGTGGAAAGGAATTATAGGTGCCAGTGATGGGTGGAGTTTAGGGATGTTGAGGGTTTCTTTGGGATCAAGGACAGGTAGATTGTAGGGGTGTTGAGGTGTTTCTAGAGTTCACAGAGTGGTGGAGATTAGAGCTGGTGAGAATTTTTAAGGTTTAGTGATGGGTAGGGTTTAGGGGCCCTAAGTTGTCTTGTGGTCAGGAATGTATAAAGTTTACAGGCAGAAATAATTTTAGTGCTCGGGAATGTGTGGAGTTTACATATAGAAAGGGTATTGCGCTCCTCCAGTGTTCGTCCCTTATTTGCAAACTCGGATGTTCTCCTCCATATTCTCTTTTCAGTTGTACTTCTAGATCCAGCTTCCCAATGTATTTCCATATCCACCAGCGCAATTATTTTAGGAAATAGCCGTTTGGACTGTTGTCGTTCTAATATGGCCGTAGGTCAGCCCACTACTCTAAAAAGCTATTTTTGGAGTGAGTGACAGTATTTAGCTTGAGCACAACGTGCACATTCGCCTTAACCCCTTTGACGAGCTGGTCTCGTCCTCAGCCACGGCGCTTGTGTGCCGAGGATGAGACCAGCTGGTCCTGCACCCAGCCCACGGGGAGCGCTAGCACTCCCCCGTGGGCCTCCCACCCCCTACCCCTGGGCAGGGATGGAAGGGGAAATGCTTCCCCTTCAAGCCCCGGCCCCCCCTCCAGTGATGTCTGATGATTTCAGGCGCGCGATCACGCGCTGACCTCATCAGAGGTTGCCCCCATTGCGCTGGAAGGTCAGCTTCCAACGCGATCAGGAGAGAAATGCTTCCATTTCTCTTCCGATCGGGGGGTGGGGAACATCAGAGAGGCATCAAAGGATAGGAAAGGGTTTTCCTTTCCTTTGATGGCTTTCTGAGCATTTCTGCAGCATGATCATAAAGCGATCGTGCTGCAGAAATGCCCACTAGACACTAGGGAGTTGTTTTTTATATGTATATATATATTAACATTGAAGGGGAGCCACGCCTTGGGCAAGGGTGGCTACCCTGGGGGGCATTTTTTTAGGCCTATTTTAATTAGACCCATCTGCCCCCAAGGGGGGAGAAACCTCTAGACGGCAGGAATTATTTACGTTTTTGTTTTTTACTAGAGGGGAGCGGCCACTTAGGCAAGGGTCGCTCCCCTGGGGGCAATTTTATTTTACGACATTTCTGCCCCTCCCCCCCCCCCCCCCTTTGGGGGCAGATCGGCCTTTTTTTATTAGGCCAATCTGCCCTAAAAAGGGGGCAGAAACGATTAGACACCAGGGATTTGTTTTGCGCCAATTTCACGCAATGGTAGCAACCTCTTAGGCAAGGGTATGTAGGGGGCAATTTTATTTTAGGACGTTTCTGCCTCCCTCGGGGCAGATTGGCCTACTTTTATTAGGCTAATTTGCCCCCAAGGGGGCAGAAACCACTAGACCCCAAGGATTTTATTTTTATTTTTTACAGATGGGTAACGAGGGGGGCAGAAACCACTTAGGCACCAGGTATTGGCGTGTGTGTGTTTTGTTTGGGGGGCAGCCCCTTGGGCAAGGGTCGCTCCCCATGGGGACACATTACTGTTGGCCATTTCTGCCCCCCTGGTGGCAGATCAACCTACTTTTATAAGGCCCATCTGCCCCCAAGGGGGCAGAAAGCCCACTAGACACCAGGGAAGAATTGTTTTGAAAAAGAGGGTGGAGGTTTGGCCATACCCACACCCCAAATAAATGGGGACAAAGTTGTTCTGCCCACCGGAGGGCAGATAGGGCAATAACCCCTGATCCACTCCTGGGAACATGGGGGGCAGAAAGCCTACTAGATGCTAGGGAATTTAAAAAATATAAAAAATAGTAGGGAGGTGGCTACCAACCGTATCGGCATGGTTATGCCCCCAACCCAGCCAAAGAGGGTAACAGTCTTTCAGCTCTCCCCCCCGCACACTAAATGATCTTATCCCAATGGCAAGCAAGAGGACATTTGATTATTTTGGGTGTTGATTTTACATTTGGGCCAGGAGAGCTAGGCTAACTCTCAAAATCGTCCCACTTGGAATGGTGAGGTCTGCACTTTTTGGACTTTGGGACACTGCCATCTAGAAAAATCTACGAGACCTAGACACATCTGAAAACTAAACGTCTGGGTGAGTCCAGGATGGTGTGCTTCACATACACCCCTCACCATTTTCTTACCCACAATGCCCTGCAAATCTCCAACTTTGCTTGAAATCACACATTTTCCCCACATTTTTGTGATGGAACTTTCCGGAATCTGAAGGAATCCTCAAAATTCCTACCACCCACCATTGTCACATTTATACCAATCAAAATGTTTTTGGATCTTCCCTGTCACAGACACTTCGCCCACCTGCACAAGTGAGGTATCATTTTTATAGGGAGACTGAGGGGAACGTTAGGTGGTAGGAACTTTGTGCGGGTGCGGTGGTCCCACACAGAAATGTGATTTTTTTCAGCTAAATTTGAGGTTTGCTGCGGATTCTGGGTAAGAAAACACTGGGGAATCCATGCAAGTCACACCTCCCTGGACTCCCTCAGGTGTCTATTTTTCAGAAATGTCTAGGTTTGGTAGGTTTCCCTAGATGGCTGCTGAGCACAGGACCAAAAACGCAGGACCCCGCCCTGCAAAAAAAGGTAGTTTTGTAATTGATACTTTTGATGTGTCCACATAGTGTTTCCTGTCATTGGCACTAGACCTACCCACACAAGTGAGGTGCTATTTTTATCAGGAGATGTGGGGGAATGCTGTGTAGAAGGAAGTTTGTGGCTCCTCTCAGATTCTAGAACTTTGCAGCACCGAAATGGGAGGTAAAACTGTTTTTTTACCAAATTTTGAGGTTTGCTAAGGCTTCTGGGTAACAGAACCTGGTGGGAGTGCCACAAGTTACCCCATCTTGGGTTCCCTTAGGTGTCTAGTTTTCAGAAATGTCCCGGTTTGTTAGGTTTTCCTAGGTGCCGGATGAGCTAGAGGCCAAAATCCACAGCTAGGCACTTTGCAAAAAACAGGACAGTTTTCAGTGTAAAACTGTGATGTGTCCATGTTGCGTTTCCTGTCACGGGCACTAGGCCTACCCACGCAAGTGAGGTATCATTTTTATCGGGAGACTTATATCTCCGAACTGGAGGAACTCAGAATAGAAGAACAAGTGTTATTGCCCCTTGTCTTTCTCTATATTTTTTCCTTCAAAATGTAAGCCAATGTGTAAGAGAGAAGTCTATTTGAGTAATGCCCTGTAATTCACATGCTAGAATGGGGACCCCAGCATTCAGAGATGTGCAAATAACCACTACTTCTCAATACCTTACTTTGTGCCCATTTTCGGAAATACAAATGTTTCCTTGATACCTATTTTTCACTCTTTACATTTCACCAAATGAATTGCTGTATACCCGGTATACAATGAAAAGCCATTACAAAGTGCAGCTCATTACTTGGCTCTGTATATATAGGGTTCTTGATGAACCTACAAGCCCTATATATCCCCACATCCAGAAGAGTCCAGCAGACGTAGCGATATATTGCTTTAAAAAATCTGCCATAGCTGGAAAAAGTTATAGAAGAAAACGTGGACAGATATAGCTCTTTTTTCACCTCAATTTCAGTATTTATTATATTTTAGCTGTTACTTTCTGTAGGAAAACTTTGAAGGATTTACACAAGTGACCCCTTGCTGAATTCAGAATGTTGTCTAGCTTTCAGAACTGTTTAGCTGTCCAGGATCCAGCATTGGTTTCACACTCATTTCTGTTTCTAACTGGAAGGAGGCTGAAAGCAGTAAAATAGTAAAAATGGGGTATGTCCTGGTAAAATGCCAAAATTGTGTTGAAAAATTTGTTTTGCTGATTAAAGTCTGCCTTTTCCCAAACTAAGAAAATTGTGATTTTAGCACTGCAAACCCTTTGTTGATGCCATTTTCAGGGAGAAAACACATGCTTTCTTCTGCAGCACTTTCCCCCCATTTTTTTGACCAACATTTTAGCTGTATTTTGACAAATTTCTTGGCCTCCTCCAGGGAAACCCACAAACTCTGGGTACCGCTAGCATCCCTAGGATGTTGGGAAAAAAGGATGCATATTTGGCGTGGGTAGCTTATGTGGACAAAAAGTTATTACGGTCTAAGCCCAAACTAGCCCAAAAACCCCAAAAAACAGGCTCGGCACCTGAGGGGGAAAAGGCCTGGCAGCTAAGGGATTAAAGAAGGCTCGTTACAAAGCTTCGCTTGGTTGGTTTATGTGTTACTTTTTTGTCAATTACATTATTTGATTGTTCTGTCTTCATGTTTGTTTATTTTCATTTTTGAAACAAAAAATGCAGGCAAAAGAATATCTATTATGTTTTTCTTCCTTGTTCGTTGTGCTACTTGAAATGTAGTTACATAACACAGCATGGTTCCTGACGGGCGTACGAGTTACGAGTCTGTGTACATCGATTAGTTTATCAGCAGCGCCCTCTTGTGGAAAATAAAGATCTTATACATCATTGTAGAACAGCTTTCAAAGTTTTCCAAATGTTTTAAAAGCGCTGCCGTTGCAAAGCAGCCAACGCCAGACCTATTGGCTTTGGCAATGCTTTTTTCTACTTTTTGCTCTACTGCTACTACGCAATTCGGGCCTGCGCATTTGATGAAGGACAACGCCTGAAGCGCTTACATTTGAGAAGCTCGCTAGGATTGTCTTTTAGATGAAGATTCTTCTTCACCAGGGCAAACACTGAAGTACCGGTCATAGAACTCACGCAGGAAGATATTCATAGTGCATAGAATTGTTTGAATTTTCACACAACTAAAAACAAGGATTGAAAGTTGATAAGTGAAACAATTGATGAAAGCCTGTTTGAAAGCGTTGTCTGTGCAGACAGGTTGGCGAGTTATCATGACAGGAACATTCATTATACTAATATTATTAATAATATGTGGGGAGTTGCAGTCAGTCAGAAGGCTGGTTGACTCAAATTCCCCAAACTGGAAATAGTGAGCTTTAAAGAGCAGAAGAGCGATGACTAACTATTGTTTTCATAATCATGTTTACCAGAGAAGTCCCATCACTCACCAGTTTATGAGAAACTTTGGGGCACATTATGAACACGGCGGGAGTTTCCGCAGTGTTCATGCTGGCGGTCTGAACACAGACCGCCAGCCCGTGGAAGACCCCGCCGGCCATATTACCAACATTCCAACAATGTTTCTGTCAGCCGGCCCAGCGGAATGCTGGGCCTGCACATTGCCGACAGTTCCACATGGAGCCATCGTCAATGCCACAGTGCAGCGGTTGCAGCAGCACCCATCGCGCATATCACTGCCCGTAAATCGGGCAGTGACCTGCGCGATGGGGCTGTGCATGGGCCCGCAGGGGGGCCCCAGAGCTCCCCTTCCGCCAGCCTTTCCCTGGCAGGGGTAACCACCAGGGAAAGGCATGAGGAAAAAGGTTCTTTATTCGGAGTGCAGTGCTGCTTGCAGCCCTGCCCTGTCGGATAGAGAAATCTGCCATCTTCAGGCTGCCTTTCGGCAGTAGCCTGGCAGTGGCGGAGGGCCGCCTGTGGCGGTCTTCCTTTGTTAGTAATATGTAGGTCCAGACCGCCATGCCGGTGGCGGTGATTGCCGCCACCGCCGGAATGACGGTCTGGGCCTCCATGTTCATAATGACCCCCTTTGTGTTGCAACTGTGGCTTCACTTGAAAGACAGCTAGCTTATTCCTTAAACAACCCCTGCAACGATAAAGTGTAATATCTCCACTGTGAAGATACACATTTCTATGTTAGATATTGGCAGCTGGTACGCCATGGCCAGGGCCGAGGGAGGGGTGAACTCCACGGCCCTGGTGGAAACCGGCCACCATACTTAGTGGTCTCTGCCATGCTGACGGACATCTCTGTGCCTTCAGCAGAGCGACGGTCGTGGCAGCTACAGAGAAGGCACTGAAACTTATCTGGGTGGTGTTAGACCTGACATGCTTTAGGTTGGTCACCCCTAACTTTTTGCTTGCCTCCCTCCACTTTTTGGACTCTGTTTTTGCTGGCTCTTAGACTCTGCGCACTTTACCACTGCTAACCAGTGCTAACGTGCATATGCTCTCTCCCGTTTAAACATGGTAACCTCGGATCATACCTGATTGGACTATTTAATTTACTTATAAGTCCCTAGTAATGTGCACTAGGGCCTGTAGATTAAATTCTACTAGTGGGCCTGCAGCACTGGTTGTGCCACCCACTTAAGTAGCCCCTTTACCTTGTCTCAGGCCTGCCATTGCTAGGCCTGTGTGTGCAGTTTCACTGTCACCTCGACTTGGCATTTAAAAGTACTTGCCAAGCCTAAACCTCCCCTTTCTCCACATATAAGTCACGTCTAATGTGTGCCCTAGGCAACCCCTAGAGCAGGGTGCTGTGTGGGTGAAAGGCAGGACATGTACCTGTGTAGTTTACATGTCCTGGTAGTGTAAAACTCCTAAATTCGTTTTTGCACTACTGTGAGGCCTGCTCCATTCATAGGCTAACATTGGGGCTGCCCTTATACAGTATTGAAGTGGTAGCTGCTGATCTGAAAGGAGTAGGAAGGTCATATTTAGTATGGCCAGAATGGTAATACCAAGTCCTGCTGACTGGTGAAGTTGGATTTAATATTACTATTCTAGAAATGCCACTTTTAGAAAGTGAGCATTTTTTTGCACTTAAATCTTTCTGTGCCTTACAATCCACGTCTGGCTGGGCTTGGTTGACAACTCCTTGGGCATTCACTCAGACACACCCCAAACACAGGGTACTCAGCCTCACTTGCATACATCTTCATTTTGAATGGGTCTTCCTGGGCTGGGAGGGCCTGCTCTCACACAAAGGACTGCCACACCCCCTACTGGGACCCTGGCAGACAGGATTGAACTGAAAGGGGACCTGGTGCACTTCTTAGCCACTCTTTGAAGTCTCCCCCACTTCAAAGGCACATTTGGGTATAAAACAGGCCCTCTGCCCTACCTCATCAGACACTTGCTGGAGAAGAAACCTGAACCAGAAACTACATCCTGCCAATAAGAACTGCCTGGCTGCTCAAAGGACTCACCTGTCTGCTTTCTACAAAGGACTGCTGCCTTGCTGTTGGCCTGCTGCCTTGCTGAACTCTTGTCTGGCTGTAAAAGTGCTCTCCAAGGGCTTGGACAGAGCTTGCCTCCTGTTCCCTGAAGTCTCAGTACCAAAAAGACTGATCTTTTTCATTTGGACTCTTCGTGCGACGAAAATTACGACGCACAGCTTGCTCCGCGGCGAGAAAAACGCCGCACACCGATGCTGATCGACGCGATGCCTTTGGGGTGACCGGAACTTCGACACACGGCCTCGCAAGGACAACGCTGCCCGACTTCCAGAGGGGAAATCGACGCGACGCCTGCCGTGAGATCGAAACTTCGACGCACAGCCGCACGGAACGACACTCAGCCGGAAATCAAGCAGAAGAATCCACACACAGACCCCGGGACATCTGGTAATCCTGCGACCCACAGAAAGAGATTGTCCGCGCGCCGGTAAACGACGTACGACTTCCCCACGTGAAAAATAACGACGCAAGTCCGTGTGTGCAGGGGAGAAATCGACACACACCGCATTTTTCCACGTATCTCTTCTTCTGCGGCCCTTTGCGGAGATTTTCCACTTTAAACCAGGTACTTTGTGCTTGAAAGAGACTTTGTTTGCTTTTTAAAGACTTAAGACACTTTATATCACTTTTCAGTGATATCTCTACAATTTCACATTGCATCTTTATTCGTTTTGACCTGCAATTATCCAGATAAATATTATGTATTTTTCTAAACACTGTGTGGTGTATTTTTGTGGTGCTATATGGTGTTATTGTATGATTTATTGCATAAATACTTTACACATTGCCTTCTAAGTTAAGCCTGACTGCTCGTGCCAAGCTACCAGAGGGTGGGCACAGGATAATTTTGGATTGTGTGTGACTTACCCTGACTAGAGGGAGGGTTCTTGCTTGGACAGAGGGTAACCGGACTGCCAACCAAAAACCCAATTTCTAATATTGGTGATCAGCGGTGAGGATAGGACTTGTATTTGTGCAGTGACATACAGTAGCTAAGTATTTTACTACCTACCCACAGTTGAAGGTCAACTTGATTTTTATCTCTTGTTTTGCAAATATGTTTTTCCTGACAATTTTCAAAAACTAAATCCTCACTCAGCATGTCTCTGACTGAGTCTCAAGCAGGAGACTTTGACCTAACCCCGTTGGATACATATACGGTCAAACAGCTAAGAGGGTTCTGCAGGGTGATGAGAGTACCCACCCAAGGGGCCTCCAAAAAGGAGGACTTTCAAGTGGCGCTGAGGGCCTGGGCAGAAGCCCATTTAGAGGAGGATGATGAGGAAGAGGAGCCAGAAAATGACCCCTCAGAGGATTTGTTGCTATCAGTGGATGATGTTACCACTGCAATTGTGCCCCCTTCCAGACCAGGGAGCAGTGTCTCTGTGCAAAGCCTGACCGCAGAGGAAAGGAGAGAAGAAAGGGAGTTCCAATTGCAAATGGCAAAACTGAAAATTGAGGCCCACAGGAAGACAAGAGGGCAGAGAGAGAAGCCAAACAAGCTGAGTCTGAAAGAGCTTTGGCTGAAAAGAAACTATTGTTGGCTCATGAACTAAGTCTCAAGGAGCTGGAGATCAAGGGAAGACAGTCTGAATCCAGCAATAATGGTGGCAGCATACAGACAGGACCTGCTGGAGAAAAGAAGGTTAGCATACCCAAAAATGTGGTGCCCAGTTTTGTGGTGGGAGATGACATAGATAAATGGTTAGCTGCTTATGAAGTTGCACTAAGGGCTCATGAGGTTCCTGAAGGGCAATGGGGAGTAGCTATGTGGGGTTATGTGCCGCCATTGGGAGAGACACACTTCTCACATTGGATCAACCTGATCAAAACACATACCCACTTCAGAAAGCCACTTTACTTGGCAAGTTTGGGCTGACCCCTGAGGGATACCGTCAGAGGTTCAGGGACAGCACCAAACAAGCCACACAAACATGGGTAGATTTCTTTGACTTTTCCAGTAAGGCACTGAATGGATGGGTGCGGGGCAACAAAGTAGATCATTATAAAGGGTAATATTACTTGATTCTGAGAGAGCATATGCTCAATATTACTTTTACAGAGTTGCACCAGCACTTGGTAGATAGTAAGCTGACTGATCCCAGGAAGCTTGCTGAGGAGGCGGATCTCTGGGTTAGCACCAGAGTGTCCAAAAAGGTACCTGGGGGGGACACCCACAAAGGTGGTCAGGGTTCCCAACAGAAGAAAGAGGGGGGAGATAAACTTACATATAAGGAACTCTCAAAAGGCCCCCAAAAGAATTCCCAGGGAGGGGGTGGCAACCATTCCTTTTCCAGATTTGGGAAAAAGCCAGGGACATATGATAAATCAGGGAAATCCAACCCCAAATGCATGGAGTGTTACCAGTATGGTCACTATAAAGGCGACCCCCAGTGCTCAAAGAGGGCACCGTCCACTACCGGACAGACACCTGGGTTGACTAGTGTAGCGCTCGGGGGGGAGATGGACCCAGATAGCTTTGGGGAGCAGGTAGAGATTTCCCTAGTGTCCCTGGGAGAAAGAGAAATGGTGCCCAAAGCCCACATGCCCCGAAATACTTCCAAGTACAGGCAGTGGGTCACCATTGATGGGCAAAAGATGGAGGCTCTGCGTGGCACAGGAGCCAGTATGACTATAATCAAGAGTCAACTGGTGTCAACAGAGCAGAAAGTCCCTAATTCATTCCACCAGGTCATAGTCACTGACAATTGTGAGAGTCACCTACCGGTGGCTCTGGTTCCCTTTGAGTGGGGGGGGGTCTCTGGTACTCTGAAAGTAGCTGTGAGTCCTGCCATGCCTGTAGATTGTCTGTTAGGCAATGATCTTGAGCATACTGCTTGGAAGGAAGTAGAGCTCAGATCTCACCTGGAGATGTTAGGGTTACCTGAGTGGGTCTGCATGACCACACAGTCCCTGGCTGCCCGGGAAGGAAGTCAAGGGCGTCTGGAGCCTGGAAAGATGGCCCAGACAGCTGCAAAGAGGAAGGACAAGAGGCACGGGAAACCCGCCTCAAATGTTCCCACGGTGGTGGAGGAGGCCCCTGAGGAGGAGGAGGCCCCTGAGCCAACTGGAGAGGACATAGCTGACTTGGGTAACCTACCTGAACTTGCTAGCTGGCAAGTAGAGGGGGGCCAACCAGAGCAGCATTCTGCAAGGCGCAGAAGGAATGCCCCACCCTTAAGGGTCTGAGTCAACAGGCCTCAGCCCAAGCAGCAGGTGACGCCTCTGGCGCTCACCATATTTACTGGGAGAATGATCTCCTTTACAGTGAGCGTAAGGTTCCAGGTCTTGGGGCCCCCGTGTGCTGGTGGTCCCCCAGTGTTACCAGAACTTCCTACTGGGCCTGGCTCACGACATCCCCCTGGCAGGACACCTGGGCCAATAAACGACCTTTAACAGGCTTGACACCCACTTATATTGGCCCAGAATGAGGACAGCCTCAGATAACTTCTGCAGAGCTTGCCCCACCTGCCAGGTTAGTGGGAAGACAGGGAAACGGCTTAAGGCTCCCCTGATCCCACTCCCAGTCGTTGGCACCCCCTTTGAAAGGGTGGGCATCGACATTGTTGGTCCCTTGGACCCCAAAACTGCCTTGGGCAACAGGTTTATCCTGGTTTTGGTGGACCATGCCACCCGCTATCCAGAGGCAATCCCCCTGAGAACAGTGACTGCACCGGTGGTGACCAGAGCCCTGTTGGGAATATTTACCAGTGTGGGATTCCCTAAGGAGGTCGTGTCCGACAGGGGCACAAACTTCATGTCTGCATACCTGAAGGCCATGTGAGATGAGTGTGGGGTGACCTATCGGTTTACCACCCCTTATCATCCTCAATCCAATGGGCTGGTTGAGAGATTCAACCAGACCCTGAAAGGCATGATTGGTGGCCTGACTGAGGCCATGAGGCGTAAGTGGGACGTCCTCTTACCCTGCCTGTTGTTTGCTTACAGAGAGGTGCCCCAGAAAGGGGTGGGGTTCAGCCCCTGTGAGCTTCTCTATGGTCACCCGGTCAGGGGACCCCTAAGCATTGTTAAGGAGGGCTGGGAGAAAGCTCCCAAGTCACCTCCCCAGGATGTGGTCAGCTACATGCTGACCCTCCTCAACCAAACCCAACGCTTCTGGAAGCAGGCCCAGAGTAACCTTGAGGCCAGTCAAGAGGTGATGAAGGAGTGGTATGACCAGAAGGCCACTCTAGTTGAGTTCTCACCTGGAGACAAAGTTTGGGTGATGGAGCCAGTAGAGCCCAGGGCTCTCCAGGACCGCTGGACTGTCCCCTTTGAGATCAAGGAGCGTAAAGGGGAGGCCACTTACCTAGTGGACCTCAAGACCCCTAGGCACCCCCTAAGGGTCCTCCATCACAACCGGCTCAAACCTCACTTTGAGAGGTCTGAGGTCAGTATGCTCCTGGTCACAGATGAGGGCATGGAAGAGGATAGTGAACCTCTCCCCGACCTCCTTGCTGTCAAAGAAGGGGATGGGTCAGTGGGGGGTGTCATTCTCTCTGACTCCCTGACTCTAACACAGAGAGGAGACTGCTATGAGCTGTTAGAGCAGTTCTCCCCCTGTTCTCCCTTACTCCTGGACTAACCCACCTCTGTGTTCATGACATTGACACAGGTGACAGTCCCCCTGTGAAGAACAAAATTTACAGGTTGTCGGATAAGGTGAAGGCCAGCATCAAGGAGGAGGTCTCCAAGATGTTGACTTTAGGGGTTATTGAGAAATCCAGTAGTCCCTGGGCCAGCCCTGCGGTATTGGTTCCTAAGGCTACTGCCCCAGGTGCGAAGCCAGAACTTTGGTTCTGTGTGGACTACCAGTGTCTCAACTCAGTCACCCGGACTGACGCTCACCCCATCCCCTGAGCTGATGAGCTCGTTGACAGGCTAGGCGCTGCCAAGTTCCTGAGTACGTTTGATCTTACTTCAGGGTACTGGCAGATCGGCCTGACTGAGGGGGATAAAGAAATATCAGCATTTTCCACCCCTGATGGCCATTACCAATTCAGGGTGATGCCATTTGGGCTGAAAAATGCCCCGCTACCTTCCAATGGTTGGTTAACGGGGTCCTCGCTGGTAAAGATGCCTTCTGTGCAGCTTACCTGGACGACATAGCTGTCTACAGCTCCAGCTGGGAGGAACACCTACTCCACCTCAAGGAGGTGCTTCAGGCTCTGCAACAGGCGGGCCTGACTATCAAGGCTAGTAAGTGCCAGATTGGGCAGGGTTCCGTGGTGTACTTGGGACACCTAGTAGGTGGTGGCAAGGTGCAGCCACTCCAGGCCAAGATTGAGACTATCAAGGCCTGGCAACCACCTAGAACACAGACCGAGGTGAGAGCCTTTTTGGGCCTCACTGGATACTACCGCAGATTCGTCAAGGGTTATGGTACCATTGTATCCCCCTTGAAAGAACTCACTTTCAAGAAACAACCTAGGTTGGTGAATTGGACAGAGGTTTGTCAGAAAGCCTTTGATTCTCTGAAGGAAGCCATGTGTACGGCCCCCGTGCTCAAGGCCCCTGACTACTCCCAGGAATTTATTGTGCAGGCAGACGCTTCAGAGCATGGCATAGGGGCTGTTCTAGCACAGCTAAATGAGGAGGGCTCAGACCAACCAGTAGTCTTTATTAGCAGAAGACTATTACCACGGGAACAAAGGTGGAGTGCTATTGAGAGAGAATAATTTGCTGTGGTCTGGGCACTGAAGAAGCTAAGACCCTACCTGTTTGGGACTCACTTTCGGGTTCAGACAGACCACAGGCCCCTCAGGTGGCTCATGCAGATGAGGGGTGAGAATCCAAAACTCTTGAGGTTGTCCATTTCCCTACATGGGATGGACTTTACGGTGGAGCATCGCCCAGGGGTTGACCACGTCAACGCTGATGGTCTCTCCAGATACTTCCGCCTTAGCGATGAGAGCTCCCAGGAGGTCGGGTAGCTCTCCCCACTTTCAGCTGGGGGGGACAGATGTTAGACCTGACATGCTTTAGGGTGGTCACCCCTAACTTTTTGCCTGCCTCCCTCCACTTTTTGGACTCTGTTTTTGCTGGCTCTTAGACTCTGCGCACCTTACCACTGCTAACCAGTGCTAAAGTGCATATGCTCTCTCCCTTTTAAACATGGTAACCTTGGATCATACCTGATTGGACTATTTAATTTACTTATAAGTCCCTAGTAATGTGCACTATATGTGCCTAGGGCCTGTAGATTAAATGCTACTAGTGGGCCTGCAGCACTGGTTGTGCCACCCACTTAAGTAGCCCCTTTACCTTGTCTCAGGCATTGCCATTGCAAGGCCTGTGTGTGCAGTTTCATTGTCACCTCGACTTGGCATTTAAAAGTACTTGCCAAGCCTAAACCTCCCCTTTCTCCACATATAAGTCACGTCTAATGTGTGCCCTAGGTAACCCCTAGAGCAGGGTGCTGTGTCGGTGAAAGGCAGGACATGTACCTGTGTAGTTTACATGTCCTGGTAGTGTAAAACTCCTAAATTCGTTTTTGCACTACTGTGAGGCCTGCTCCCTTCATAGGCTAACATTGGGGATGCCCTTATACAGTATTGAAGTTGTAGCTGCTGATCTGAAAGGAGTAGGAAGGTCATATTTAGTATGGCCAGAATGGTAATACCAAGTCTTGCTGACTGGTGAAGTTGGATTTAATATTACTATTCTAGAAATGCCACTTTTAGAAAGTGAGCATTTCTTTGCACTTACATCTTTCTGTGCCTTACAATCCACGTCTGGCTGGGCTTGGTTGACAGCTCCATGTGCATTCACTCAGACACACCCCAAACACAGGGTACTCAGCCTCACTTGCATACATCTGCATTATGAATGGGTCTTCCTGGGCTGGGAGGGTGGAGGGCCTGCTCTCACACAAAGGACTGCCACACCCCCTACTGGGACCCTGGAAGACAGGATTGAACTGAAAGTGGACCTGGTGCACTTCTTAGCCACTCTTTGAAGTCTCCCCCACTTCAAAGGCACATTTGGGTATAAAACAGGGCCTCTTCCCTACCTCATCAGACACTTGCTGGAGAAGAAACCTGAACCAGAAACTACATCCTGCCAAGAAGAACTGCCTGGCTGCTCAAAGGACTCACCTGTCTGCTTTCTACAAAGGACTGCTGCCTTGCTGTTGGCCTGCTGCCTTGCTGAACTCTTGTCTGGCTGTAAAAGTTCTCTCCAAGAGCTTGGATACAGCTTGCCTCCTGTTACCAAAAAGACTTCTCTTTTTCATGTGGACTCTTTGTGCGCCAAAAATTTCGACGCACAGCTTGCTCTGCGGCAAGAAAAATGTCGCACACTGACGCTGAGCGACGCAACGCCTTCGGGGCGACCTAAACTTCGACGCATGGCCTCGCAAGGACAACACCGCCCGACTTCCAGAGGGTAAATCGACGCGACGCCTGCCGTGAGATCGAAACTTCGACGCACAGCCTCGCGGAACGACGCGCAGCCGCAAATCAAGCAGAAGAATCCACGCACAGACCCCGGGACATCTGGTAATCCCGCGACCCACAGAAAGAGACTGTCCGTGCGCGGAAAATGACGCACGACTTCCCCGCGTGAAAAATAACAACACAGGTCCGTGTGTGCAGGGGAGAAATCGACGCACACACAATGTTTCCACGTATCTCTTCTTCTGCGGCCCTTTGCGGAGATTTTCCACTTTAAACCAGGTACTTTGTGCTTGAAAGAGACTTTGGCCCTCATTCCAACCCTGGGGGTCTCTGACCGCCAGGGCGGAGGGCAGCGGAAGCACCGCCAACAGGCTGGCGGTGCTTCCAGGGCTATTCTGACCGCGGCGGTAAAGCCGCGGTCAGAAAAGGGGTACCGGCGGTTTCCCGTCGGTTTTCCCCAGGCCAGGGAATCCTCCATGGCGGCGCTGCTTGCAGCGCTGCCGTGGGGATTCCGACCCCCTTCCTGCCAGCCTGTTTCTGGCGGTTTTCACCAGGGCTTTGCTTTGCAGACAGTGAAAATCACGACGGGTGCCACTGCACCCGTCGCACCCTGCAACTCCGCTGGCTCCATTCGGAGCCGGCTTCCTCGTTGCAGGGGCTTTCCCGCTGGGCCGGCGGGTGGCCTTTTGGCGGTCGCCCGCCGGCCCAGCGGGGAAAGCCAGAATGGCCGCCGCAGTCTCCTGACCGCGGAGCGGCCATTCGGCGGTAACCGCATGGCGGGCGGTGACCGCCGCCCGCCGCGGTCAGAATGACCGCCTTTGTTTGCTTTTTAAAGACTTAAGACACTTTATATCACTTTTCAGTGATATCTCTACAATTTCACATTGCATCTTTATTCGTTTTGACCTGCAATTATCCAGATAAATATTATATATTTTTCTAAACACTTTGTGGTGTATTTTTATGGTGCTATATGGTGTTGTTGTATGATTTATTGCACAAATACTTTACACATTGCCTTCTAAGTTAAGCCTGACTGCTCGTGCCAAGCTACCAGAGGGTGGGCACAGGATAATTTTGGATTGTGTGTGACTTACCCTGACTAGAGTGAGGGTTCTTGCTTGGACAGAGGGTAACCTGATTGCCAATGAAAAACCCCATTTCTAACAGGTGGGCATTATGTTTAATGTGCCTGCTCAGAAAAGAGTTTTGTTCTTTAAAAACAAACTTTAAAACCCAAAAAAGAAATGACCCTGACACCAGGCAAGTTTTCGAACAGCATATGAGGGTGAGTTATTTGGTTTCTTGTTCGGGGCAGGATTTCCCTGGTGGCCCAGAACAGAGAAAAAGTAAATTGGAATGTCCACTATTTAGGGCAGAAGGTCTGACTAACGGCACCATCTCTGACCATCTGTTCGTCAAAGGTTTCCACTGGCCAGGCGAGTGTAGACTCTGCCCTTTGGAAACATGGTAATTCCACTGACTCCTAAAAAAGGATGAACCGCAAGTTTGGGTTGAAAGGATATGAGCCATGTTTTTTGATAGACTACCTGAAATGGCAAACTAAATAAGGGTCCAAGTGTTCTCTTGGAGCTGATCGTGTGTAAAGAAAATGCAACAATGCATTATTACGTGGCACATGATCCTCAATAGATGTGCTTTTTATCTTTTATCTCTTACATAAGAATGCCAGACGTCTTTGGTAACCTTAAAATTAGAAAATCTGAGGCTGAAAAAATCCACCAAACGGAAAACATGGAACAAGAACATCAGAAGGGGCACCAACAAATTTAAACTGGGCACCGGGTTGATATGGTTAGATGAAAGTTACCTGGTCAAAAGTGCAAGAGAATATGCACACCAATTGTGAGGCCTTGTCTCCAGGCCACGCGACAGTCATGGGTTACTAGGCAGAATCTGTGGGGAGATTGTTGTCTACCACTCATGTCCAGAATCCTAGATTGGACTGCTTTACAACTGATTGAACAGGTATTCTCTTTATACTCGAGATTTTCCAACAATGTCTTTGTTGACAAGTCAAGGCTTAATTTAGGTGGTTGCCATATACTTGGAATTCACATACAATGTGACTCAATAGGTCTACATAACACAATCAATGTAAACTCTGACCTGACTAGCATTTACAATGTATGTGTGTTTATAATGGTGCTTAACAAATGCAAAACTAAGTAATGATGCACTCTACAGTACAAGACAGAGAGAGATACACAATTGACATAGGGCTATATTTATTACCCTGTTTATGTTGCTCTTGCTCCATGACACGTGGTGAAAGAGCAACTCAAACCTTAAGTCAGATTTCTGAAGCCACACAATTTCACTTTGTGTGGCTTTCAAAGGTTTAAAAAATCTGGAGTAATGAAACGGAGCACAAATCGCTGATTGGTATTACTCTGCACAAAGGAGACGTTCCATGGGCGTTGCATGGGTGTTTGCACGCATCTCTCATGGTTTTTGATACATATCCAGATTTACCAAACCTGGTAAACCAGGGAATGCACCAAAAAGATACGCCTCCCCAGGAGAGGCGTAATATAGAGAAACATCTTTATTTCTCCTCGTTTTTCTTCTTTCTATGTTTGCTGCATTCTGCAGCACACATAGAAAGAGGAAAAAAGCATCTCAGGATTGTTTTTGTACAGGAAGGTACCCCTTCCTGCGCAAAAGCTATCCTGCCTAAAACATAGGCACGCTTGCACCATAATGCAAGGGTTTCTGCATTGGCATTAGGCTGCCAAAATTGTGCCGGTGCAAGAAAAATGGACAGGAATGCACTGCAATTAATATATATGACCCATTCGTGACCTTTCCTTGTGACGCAGGGCAGCACAGTAACTTGGCTTGCTGCCCTGCCCTGTCCTACAAAAGTCATAAATATGCCCCGTAGTTCCTGTGACATGCTGACTCATGTTTCAGTAAGGTTGATAACTTGGTTATAGACAATATGTTGCTTGAAGATCTGCATCTTCAGTTCCTTCTGGAAGTGGAATCAGGATCAAGCTTGTTGAAAGTGAATTGAGATGTATTTCCAGATTCTAAGTGTAGCAGGAGAAGACCCATCCTAACATCTTCACCTTCTTGTATTTCCTGTTTTATTTTATCAATGTTGGTCCCAGAGCCCCGGGTGATGGAAAAGCCACCAGGTATCTTGTTCTTGCTTGCTAGGTATGATAAACTGTTTGTGTTTACCACCTGGAAGGTAATGCAGTAGCATGGGGGTTATTTGGCCATGTTCTTTCAGTCCCTTGATCATTCGCACAGCAGCATGAATTGTGCTCGATGGAAAAATCTGAGACCAGGGTACAAAAGGATCATTGCTTCAGGGGTTGTGTGAAGCCAGGTTGCGCAAGAAGTACCATGAGGGTGGAGAAGGTATCTGTTGATCCTGACCATCTCTGTCTTCTTTACAAAGTGCGTCAGAAGCTGAGTTTGGTGTCATCATCGACCCATAGACATTTTGAACTTTCATATATTGGACGATTTGGCAGTCAAGGTTCATTGCATAGAGTCGTCCCTGAGCATAATTTTTCCTGTTGTCTAATATCCTACCACAAACTTCATGTTGAGGACCATGAGCTTCAACTAGGCTACTGACATCCAATTAGAAGTAGGGGAGTGTAGAGAGACTTCCAGATGCAAGAAACACAACTTAAGTTTGACGCAGGCTTGAGGAACGTTGAGGAAGGATTATTCCAGGGAGAATCTTGTAATGTTGATGTAGAGAACTGCTGGCAATGCTGGAATGTAGGAGTCTAATAGATGGACTCTGTAAGCTCAGAGGAGACCCAAGAGAAAACAAGGAAATAGTGAGGTAAAGAATGGAGGGGAAAGGCAAATATCTGGAAGGAAAAGGCTGAGCACTGAAAGGCTGACATAAGGAAAAAACTGAACACAATTGTCAGGAGTACTCTCAGGTTTGAGCTTGCTCAGTGGGAAATTTCCAATGTTGCATGCATGGACCCAAGGATTAGTATGTGGTTGCGTTTTGCAACTATCCGATTTGCATGGCATGCTCTTTTTTTGGAGGAGCAATGGTTCACTTTTCTTTATTTTGCAGGGTCTGTTGGCCTAAATCTGGTTGAAATGTATATCCAACTCCTGTCATAATTGCCTCTGCAACATAGACAGAATTCATTCAAACTGCATCTGTGACATGTGTCTCTGAAACCACTGCATGTGTTCCTGGCATGGTGAAGGTATCTGCAGTGGGTACAAGTGTCTTCCAAGCTTTGGTATGCTTTGTCACCTCTGGTTGTTTCATGGACCATGCCTTCCAGGTTCAACTCGTCATTCCCACTAATAAAAAAGTATAACCAGAAGACATGATAGGAGTTGATGGCACATCACTCTTCTGAGGTTGTACGAGAAGGAACAAAATCTCTCCTTGTGAGTACCTTTTACAGCCATGGGTTTTTTGGCATGCCCCATCCATTTTATTTACCACGCACTACTGCTTAAAGAAGCATTTACCTACACCTAGAAGCTCACAAACTCAGGAGTTGAAATGCTTTGTTCACCAGAAATCCTCCCCAGCGGAAATGGAAGAAATCGATTCCAAGAGGGATCAGGTTCCCTCAGTATTGCAGACTTTGCTGATGTCTTCAGTATAAAAGGAGCAGACACTCTTCCTCCTTATTAAGACTATCTTCTTGAAGGATACGTAAACATTGTACTTAGGTCACCATTTACTCTTCTGCTTCTTGCTGTGGCTGCGCTACAGCGCGCAGTACAAGATTGCATTTCCGCATGTTACTTAAACCATTACCTGCTTCTGCTCTGTTTTCTTGCTCACGCTAACATTGCCCAGAGAGAGTGCCCATCTCTGATGTAGAGAATTGATTTTGCACCCTGACTCCAGAGGTGTGACAAAAACAAGAAGAGCTTTTGCATCTGAAACCTTTTCCATGTTTGCCACTATAGAAGGCCTAAAAGGCCGTCCTCTATGGTTCCCATGACATGACTAGACACCTGGTCGGGCTTACTGTAGGAAGTTGGCTCAGTATGCACTATTTCAAAGTAAGGAATAGTATGCACAGAGTCCAAGGGTTCCCCTTAGAGGTAAGATAGTGGCAAAAAGAGATAATACTAATGCTCTATTTTGTGGTAGTGTGGTCGAGCAGTAGGCTTATCAAAGGAGTAGTGTTAAGCATTTGTTGTACATACACACAGGCAATAAATGAGGAACACACACTCAGAAACAATTCCAGGCCAATAGGTTTTTGTTATAGAAAAATATCTTTTCTTAGTTTATTTTAAGAACCACAGGTTCAAATTCTACATGTAATATCTCATTGGAAAGGTATTGCAGGTAAGTACTTTAGGAACTTTGAATAATCACAGTAGCATATATACTTTTTACATAAAACACAATAAGCTGTTTTAAAAGTGGACACTGCAATTTTCACAGTTCCTGGGGGAGGTAAAGTAATGTGAGTTTTTGCAGGTAAGTAAACCACCTACGGGGTTAAGATTGGGGTCCAAGGTAGCCCACCGTTGGGGGTTCAGAGCAACCCCAAAGTCACCACACCAGCAGCTCAGGGCCGGTCAGGTGCAGAGTTCAAAGTGGTGCCCAAAACGCATAGGCTTCAATGGAGAGAAGGGGGTGCCCCGGTTCCAGTCTGCCAGCAGGTAAGTACCCGTGTCTTCGGAAGGCAGACCAGGGGGGTTTTGTAGGGCACCGGGGGGGACACAAGCTCACACAAAAAGTACACCCACAGCGGCACTGGGGCGGCCGGGTGCAGTGTAGAAACAAGCGTCGGGTTTCCAATGTAAATCAATGGGAGACCAAGGGGTCTCTTCAGCGATGCAGGCAGGCAAGGGGGGGGGGCTCCTCGGGGTAGCCACCACCTGGGCAAGGGAGAGGGCCTCCTGGGGGTCACTCCTGCACTGAAGTTCCGATCCTTCAGGTGCTGGGGGCTGCGGGTGCAGGGTCTTTTCCAGCCGTCGGGATTTTAGAGTCAGGCAGTCGCGGTCAGGGGGAGCCTGGGGATTCCCTCTGCAGGCGTCGCTGTGGGGGCTCAGGGGGGACAACTTTGGTTACTCACAGTCTCGGAGTTGCCAGAGGGTCCTCCCTGAGGTGTTGGTTCTCCACCAGTCGAGTCGGGGTCGCCGGGTGCAGTGTTGCAAGTCTCACGCTTCTTGCGGGGATTGCAGGGGTCTTTAAATCTGCTCCTCTGTAACAAAGTTGCAGTCTTTTTGGAGCAGTTCCGCTGTACTCGGGAGTTTCTTGTTCCTCTTGAAGCAGGGCAGTCCTCTGAGGATTCAGAGGTCGCTGGTCCTTGAGAAAGCGTCGCTGGAGCAGGTTTCTTTAGAAGGCAGGAGACAGTCCGGTAGGACTGGGGCCAAAGCAGTTGGTGTCTTCTTTCTTCTTCTGCAGGGGTTTTCAGCACAGCAGTCTTCTTCTTCGGTAAGTTGCAGGAATCTAAATTCTTAGGTTCAGGGGAGCCCTTAAATACTAAATTTAAGGGCGTGTTTAGGTCTGGGGGGTTAGTAGCCAATGGCTACTAGCCCTGAGGGTGGGTACACCCTCTTTGTGCCTCCTCCCAAGGGGAGGGGGTCACATTCCTATCCCTATTGGGGGAATCCTCCTTCTACAAGATGGAGGATTTCTAAAAGTCAGAGTCACCTCAGCTCAGGACACCTTAGGGGCTGTCCTGACTGGCCAGTCTCCTCCTTGTTTTTCTCATTATCTCTCCTGGACTTGCCGCCAAAAGTGGGGGCTGGGTCCAGGAGGCGGGCATCTCCACTAGCTGGAGTGCCCTGGGGCATTGTAACACTAAGCTTGAGCCTTTGAAGCTCACTGCTAGGTGTTACAGTTCCTGCAGGGGGGAGGTGTGAAGCAACTCCACCCAGAGCAGGCTTTGTTTCTGTCCTCAGAGAGCACAAAGGCTCTCACCGCATGAGGTCAGAAACTCGTCTCTCATCAGCAGGCTGGCACAGACCAGTCAGTCCTGCACTGAACAATTGGGTAAAATACAGGGGGCAGCTCTAAGATGCCCTCTGTGTGCATTTTTTAATAAATCCAACACTGGCATCAGTGTGGGTTTATTATTCTGAGAAGTTTGGTACCAAACTTCCCAGTATTCAGTGTAGCCATTACGGAGCTGTGGAGTTCGTTTTTGACAGACTCCCAGACCATATTCTCTTATGGCTACCCTGTACTTACAATGTCTAAGGTTTTGCTTAGACACTGTAGGGGCATAGTGCTCATGCACCTATGATCTCACCTGTGGTATAGTGCACCCTGCCTTAGGGCTGTAAGGCCTACTAGAGGGGTGACTTACCTATGCCACAGGCAGTGTGAGGTTGGCATGGCACCCTGAGGGGAGTGCCATGTCGACTTAGTCATTTTATCCCCACTAGCACACACAAGCTGGCAAGCAGTGGGTCTGTGCTGAGTGAGGGGTTCCCAGGGTGGCATAAGATATGCTGCAGCCCTTAGAGACCTTCCCTGGCATCAGGGCCCTTGGTACCAGGGGTACCAGTTACAAGGGACTTACCTGGGTGCCAGGGTTGTGCCAATTGTGGAGACAATGGTACATTTTAGGTGAAAGAACACTGGTGCTGGGGCCTGGTTAGCAGGGTCCCAGCACACTTCTCAGTCAAGTCAGCATCAGTATCAGGCAAAAAGTGGGGGGTAACTGCAACCTGGAGCCATTTCTTTACACAAGCCCCCCCCAGCCCACAGGCCAGGAGACTCAGCCAAAGCTGGGAGAGTCTTCCTAGTCTGTCAGGCGAGGAAGAGTAGAGGAAATAGGCTGGTTTGTTGAAGGGCCTACTCTGCCTTACATCCTCCTGTTCAGGTCATTCCCTCTGGGGAACTGACCCACTTCCACAGTGATAGGACCTAGTCTGAATTGCCTCTTGTCTGTGTCTTTACTGTCTCCACCCATTCTCTATATTTTGGGGTTTAGAGGTATCCACCTCTGCTAATCTTATTTTAGCCAGGGTCACCCCTAGCTTACCCAAAGAGGTTACCCAGAGCTGGAGTAACCCCACCATGACCAATAGGGTCAGGGGGCCTAACTTGCTATTTGGCATGGGGTCTGACCACCATGCTAAGGATAGTGCAGCCATAAAGGCTAACACCCAGCAGAGGCCACTGACAGCTGTCAGTGCCCAGAACCACACCTTTAGCTCTTCACCTCCAAGGGAAGGGGCTAAGTTACAGGCTTCTTTGGGTTCAGGGTGCCTGTCTGCTGTATTAGAGTGGGGGGTTACCACATCTTGTAGTAAACACCCTTCTTCCACTCTTTCTTCTGTTAGCTGAGGAGCCACCCACTCAGGCTTAACAGTTGCCTGACTAGCCAGGACTTCTTGTGGGTCAAGTTGGACTGTACCAGTGCCACTTTTGGAGTTCTCCCCTATTGGAGCAGAATCTCCTTGGCTTGCTGGAACCTTGGCTAAAGGTTGTCCACCTTTCCTACTCTGTTTTCTTTTCTTTTTCTTCTGGGGCCTACTTGCAGTTACTGCAGGGGCAGGACCTCCAGAATCCTTGGGAGAGGACTGGCACTGGACCAGTTCCTCTCTTGGGCTCTGACTAACCTCTGGGTAGTCATTTCCAAGGAGACAATCAAGGGGGAGGTCTGTACTGACTAACACCCTTCTCCAGCTAAAAGTCCCACCCACTTCTATGGGCACAAAAGCCACAGGCCTATCAGTGACCCTGTCTGGGCTAACTCTTACTCTGGCAGTCTCACCTGGGATGTACTGGTTTGAGAACACCAGCCTGTCATGCACAATAGTGTGACTGGCACAAGTGTCTCTCAGGGCAGTGGCTGGGATTCCATTCACCAGTAGGTGGTGGAAGTGTCTACTTCCCTCTGGAATCTCCAACTCACCTGTTGGGCCCTTTTTCCAGTTGAAGGCTATGAAGACTTCCTCATCTGAGGAGTCATCCCCAATGGCTACACTGGTCACCCCTGGGATTTTGCTAGGGGGTTTGTTTTTGGGACAAGAAGTGTCCTTGGTGTGGTGCCCTGTCTGTCTACAGTTTTGGCACCATGCCTTAGTGGCATCCCAGTTCTTACCCTGGTACCCACCTTTGTTTTGGGTTGTGTCTCGGGACCCACCCACCTGGTCTGGTTTTTGGGGGCCTACAGAGGACTCTTTTTCTTTGTTTCTAGTGTCACCCACTTTCTCCTGGGGAGGCTTCGTAACCCCTTTCTTTTGGTCACCCCCAGTGGAAGTTTTGGTTACCCTAGTCTTGATCCAGTGGTCTGCCTTCTTTCCCAATTCTTGGGGAGAAATTGGACCTAGGTCTACCAGATACTGATGCAACTTTTCATTGAAGCAGTTACTTAAAATGTGTTCTTTCATAAACAAATTATAAAGCCCAACATAGTCATGCACTTCATTTCCAGTTACCCAACCATCCAGTGTTTTCACTGAGTAGTCAACAAAATCAACCCAGGTCTGGCTCGAGGATTTTTGAGCCCCCCTGAATCTAATTCTATACTCCTCAGTGGAGAATCCAAAGCCCTCAATCAGGGTACCCTTCATGAGGTCATAAGATTCTGCATCTTTTCCAGAGAGTGTGAGGAGTCTATCCCTACACTTTCCAGTGAACATTTCCCAAAGGAGAGCACCCCAGTGAGATTTGTTCACTTTTCTGGTTACACAAGCCCTCTCAAAAGCTGTGAACCATTTGGTGATGTCATCACCATCTTCATATTTAGTTACAATCCCTTTAGGGATTTTCAACATGTCAGGAGAATCTCTGGCCCTAGTTATGTTGCTGCCACCATTGATGGGTCCTAGGCCCATCGCTTGTCTTTCCCTTTCTATGGCTAGGATCTGTCTTTCCAAAGCCAATCTTTTGGCCATCCTGGCTAGCTGGATGTCCTCTTCACTGGAGTTATCCTCAGTGATTTCAGAGAGGTTGGTCCCTCCTGTGAGTGAACCAGCATCTCTGACTATTATGTTTGGAGACAGGGCTTGAGAGGCCCTGTTCTCCCTAGTTAGGACTGGTAGGGGGGAATTTTCCACCAAGTCACTATCTTCATCCTCTGTGTTGCCATCCTCAGAGGGGTTGGCCTTTTCAAACTCTGCCAACAGATCCTGGAGCTGTAGTTTGGAAGGTCTGGGGCCCATGGTTATTTTCTTTATTTTACAGAGTGACCTTAGCTCCCTCATCTTAAGATGGAGGTAAGGGGTGGTGTCGAGTTCCACCACATTCATATCTGTACTAGACATTATGCTTCTAAAAGTTGGAATACTTTTTAAGAATCTAAAACTAGTTCTAGGTTCTAATTCAAACTTTCACAAAACTTTTAAACTCTAAAAGAAATGCTAAACAGGGACTAACACAAGGCCCTAGCAGGACTTTTAAGAATTTAGAAAAATAGCTCAAATTGCAAAAATCAATTTCTAATGACAATTTTTGGAATTTGTCGTGTGATCAGGTATTGGCAGAGTAGTCCAGCAAATGCAAAGTCTTGTACCCCACCGCTGATCGACCAATGTAGGAAGTTGGCTCTGTATGCACTATTTCAAAGTAAGGAATAGTATGCACAGAGTCCAAGGGTTCCCCTTAGAGGTAAGATAGTGGCAAAAAGAGATAATACTAATGCTCTATTTTGTGGTAGTGTGGTCGAGCAGTAGGCTTATCAAAGGAGTAGTGTTAAGCATTTGTTGTACATACACACAGGCAATAAATGAGGAACACACACTCAGAAACAATTCCAGGCCAATAGGTTTTTGTTATAGAAAAATATATTTTCTTAGTTTATTTCAAGAACCACAGGTTCAAATTCTACATGTAATATCTCATTTGAAAGGTATTGCAGGTAAGTACTTTAGGAACTTTGAATAATCACAGTAGCATATATACTTTTTACATAAAACACAATAAGCTGTTTTAAAAGTGGACACAGTGCAATTTTCACAGTTCCTGGGGGAGGTAAAGTAATGTGAGTTTTTGCAGGTAAGTAAACCACCTACGGGGTTAAGATTGGGGTCCAAGGTAGCCCATAGTTGGGGGTTCAGAGCAACCCCAAAGTCACCACACCAGCAGCTCAGGGCCGGTCAGGTGCAGAGTTCAAAGTGGTGCCCATAACACGTAGGCTTCAGTGGAGAGAAGGGGGTGCCCCGGTTCCAGTCTGCCAGCAGGTAAGTACCCGCGTCTTCGGAGGGCAGACCAGGGGGGTTTTTGTAGGGCACCGGGGGGGACACAAGCTCACACAAAAAGTACACCCTCAGCGGCACTGGGGCGGCCGGGTGCAGTGTAGAAACAAGCGTCCGGTTTTCAATGTAAATCAATGGGAGACCAAGGGGTCTCTTCAGCGATGCAGGCAGGCAAGGGGGGGGCTCCTCGGGGTAGCCACCACCTGGGCAAGGGAGAGGGCCTCCTGGGGGTCACTCCTGCACTGAAGTTCCGATCCTTCAGGTGCTGGGGGCTGCGGGTGCAGGGTCTTTTCCAGCCGTCGGGATTTTAGAGTCAGGCAGTCGCGGTGAGGGGGAGCCTGGGGATTCCCTCTGCAGGCGTCGCTGTGGGGGCTCAGGGGGGACAACTTTGGTTACTCACAGTCTCGGAGTCGCCGGAGGGTCCTCCCTGAGGTGTTGGTTCTCCACCAGTCGAGTCGGGGTCGCCGGGTGCAGTGTTGCAAGTCTCACGCTTCTTGCGGGGATTGCAGGGGTCTTTAAATCTGCTCCTCTGTAACAAAGTTGCAGTCTTTTTGGAGCAGGTCCGCTGTACTCGGGAGTTTCTTGTTCCTCTTGAAGCAGGGCAGTCCTCTGAGGATTCAGAGGTCGCTGGTCCTTGAGAAAGCGTCGCTGGAGCAGGTTTCTTTAGAAGGCAGGAGACAGGCCGGTAGGACTGGGGCCAAAGCAGTTGGTGTCTTCTTTCTTCTTCTGCAGGGGTTTTCAGCTCAGCAGTCTTCTTCTTCGGTAAGTTGCAGGAATCTAAATTCTTAGGTTCAGGGGAGCCCTTAAATACTAAATTTAAGGGCGTGTTTAGGTCTGGGGGGTTAGTAGCCAATGGCTACTAGCCCTGAGGGTGGGTACACCCTCTTTGTGCCTCCTCCCAAGGGGAGGGGGTCACATTCCTATCTCTATTGGGGGAATCCTCCTTCTACAAGATGGAGGATTTCTAAAAGTCAGAGTCACCTCAGCTCAGGACACCTTAGGGGCTGTCCTGACTGGCCAGTGACTCCTCCTTGTTTTTCTCATTATCTCTCCTGGACTTGCCGCCAAAAGTGGGGGCTGGGTCCAGGAGGCGGGCATCTCCACTAGCTGGAGTGCCCTGGGGCATTGTAACACTAAGCTTGAGCCTTTGAAGCTCACTGCTAGGTGTTACAGTTCCTGCAGGGGGGAGGTGTGAAGCACCTCCACCCAGAGCAGGCTTTGTTTCTGTCCACAGAGAGCACAAAGGCTCTCACCGCATGAGGTCAGAAACTCGTCTCTCAGCAGCAGGCTGGCACAGACCAGTCAGTCCTGCACTGAACAATTGGGTAAAATACAGGGGGCAGCTCTAAGATGCCCTCTGTGTGCATTTTTTAATAAATCCAACACTGGCATCAGTGTGGGTTTATTATTCTGAGAAGTTTGGTACCAAACTTCCCAGTATTCAGTGTAGCCATTATGGAGCTGTGGAGTTCGTTTTTGACAGACTCCCAGCCCATATTCTCTTATGGCTACCCTGTACTTACAATGTCTAAGGTTTTGCTTAGACACTGTAGGGGCATAGTGCTCATGCACCTATGCCCTCACCTGTGGTATAGTGCACCCTGCCTTAGGGCTGTAAGGCCTACTAGAGGGGTGACTTACCTATGCCACAGGCAGTGTGAGGTTGGCATGGCACCCTGAGGGGAGTGCCATGTCGACTTAGTCATTTTATCCCCACTAGCACACACAAGCTGGCAAGCAGTGTGTCTGTGCTGAGTGAGGGGTTCCCAGGGTGGCATAAGATATGCTGCAGCCCTTAGAGACCTTCCCTGGCATCAGGGCCCTTGATACCAGGGGTACCAGTTACAAGGGACTTACCTGGGTGCCAGGGTTGTGCCAATTGTGGAGACAATGGTACATTTTAGGTGAAAGAACACTGGTGCTGGGGCCTGGTTAGCAGGGTCCCAGCACACTTCTCAGTCAAGTCAGCATCAGTATCAGGCAAAAAGTGGGGGGTAACTGCAACAGGGAGCCATTTCTTTACACTTACTGTAAGAAATAGTCATGCGACTATACTTGAAATGTGTGTGTCTGAGGTTATACATGTGCATCTTGCCTTCTGTTTACAAGCTTGCTCCACCGGCTGGTGCTGAGGGAAGCTCTGGCTGGTTGAATATGTGGTTACTCAGACAGTAGGTGCCATGTGAGCATATTTATTTGACAATATGTTAAGGAAGAAATATTTTACAGTGGGTAAAATAACAATAATTTTGAAAGTGTACATCTGAAGTATATCTTCTTCAAAGAGAATAGAAAGTATCATGTTATGTTAGGTTATGTGCATTGCATAGAGCATGTCCTACATTTGTATAACTTTGTAGCTTTTTTGTAGTCTTGGTGGCCTTACGGTGTAGAGATTCTCGTTTACCGGAATTAAAATGGGCTGTGGGCATTTTATTTGGTTGTATTTGATAAAGCTTAGAGGTGAATCATATTGGATAGCGGTCAGCAAGATGAGAATAGAGCAAATTATTGTTTAGTAAAGGGATTATATTGGCAAGTGGTGGCTAGATTTTGTTCTGGATCTGTGTATAGCAGTATGTGTTTGGTTTTGTGTCTGTGTTTGTAAGTGTGCTTGTGTGTATAGGAGTGATGTGTTTTTTTGTTCCGCTGAGGTATACATTTATTCAGATTGGCATGACTGTTCATTTAGGAGGGAACTTTGTTGATTATGTGGCTTTGATGCGTTGTTGTGTGCATGTTCATGTAGTATACTTAAATACCCTTCTCACAATGGTCGATATGTAGATTGGTGATGAGATGTGGTAAGGTAGCAACACTTCGCCAACTACATGGATTTGGTGCTTTGTTGTGCATGTGATGGATCCGGATCGTGTGTCTAGCAAGTTCTGTGAGTGTAGGGCAATACAAGATATAACTATAACCTGTGACGTATGTGCTATTGAGGTGTCTGACTAGCAGAAGGACTGTGACCAAAGGCATGAACACGGCCAGCACTTGATCATAGAGTGGCCATCCCCTTGCCCATGGGCCAGCTCTTGCAGAAGGGGACCGACGACCAGCAGTACGAATCTGATGACCTGAAGGGTTGTTGGAGAAGAATTAACAAGCCTTGGTGATTTTATGAGGTGGACGTTTAACTCAAAGATCCGAGGAAAAGGCTTGGGTTGGTGTGATCTGAAGGAGACAGAGAAAGGTTGCTCTGTGTGCAGAGAACCTACGATATCAGTGCAAGGCCCCATCGCCCAGTTGTCCGAGTGCTGTATTTACCATATCTTCTGCTACAAGACCACATGCTTCTGTGTGCAGTGGAGTAACAGTGGCGACACATGCCACTTAGGGGTAGCAAACACTATATCTGGCTTGCCTTTGAGTACCTTGGGCACTGACTTTGTTACCCACAGTCTCACAGTCAAAAAACAGCAGCATGACAAGAAAGTAAACAAGCATTTGCAATGAAATGGGTCTCAAGTTTGCTCGAGTTAGAGCTATTAGCATTGTAAGCTCCTAACTGGACTTTTCTTGCCACACAAACTGAAAATGAAAAGTAAAACAGTTTCATTAAGCAGACTGACGGTCGCCATTAGCGTGAAAGAGACACCGAAAAAGAAACAGAAGTTTGCTGGCAGTGAAACTTATCGGCAAAAGTGCAAAAGTGCAATTATCTATGTAACGGCAAAAGTGCAATTATCTATCAGGGTCAATGTCATGCAAAGCACTCGACTACCGCCCAGCAAGAGCGTGCTGCCTACAAAATAAATGGAAAAAAGTAGTCCAGAAAGCTGGCTGAAAACACGGAGCCTCATATGTTTTCAGTAGTTGGTCGTAGCGGTCGAGGAGAGCTAAAAAACGGAAAAGGCATGACATATGCATTCCTTTCACTAATCAAGTCAAGATCATTTTAAAAGGCAAGCCCACGAACTAACCAAATTGATGGGCGTGGTTACAAGCCCGTAGAGAGATAACAACAGGGACAGATTTACAGGCTCAACCCTAAAAAGGCTTTAACATACCTATCAGATCACCCGCAGTGTGCTGGTGCCAGCTGTACTCTCGATTTAACAAGTGGCACTTTCCCTTGCAGAAGCAGTGAGCTGCATACAGGCCTGAACCTCCGGTCACTGTGATTTACAGTAGGCCTAACCCCCTGCCCAGGAGAATAGTAGTTCTTCTGAAAAGGTAATAGTATGAGAGGCAGTCTGTTGCTCATGCCATAGTCCTTGATTGATTTATGTTATTCACCATGACCTTGCTAAAAGTGTGCCAACCACAAAGGGCACAGCTCAGTTTGTAACCAAAGAAATAAAACCTTGGGTCCAAAGGTGCTACCTCAAGCACGCTGTGGGAGATTGAATTTGGGGTCACTTATATGCAGGAAGGTTGGCTAGAACCATGGGTGAAAGACACCCAGCTGCTAGGACACAAACATACTTCCTCCCTTTCAAGATGGTGTCGGCTGGAACTGATACCTTATTGATGGGGGAACACACAAGACTATTTTTTGATGTGCAAAGGATGAGAGAAAATAATGACAATAACAAGCAGCCTCATGGCGGCAGACGAGCTAAGAGGGCAGGTTAGCTGGCATTACACTCAGACTCTGGCCAAGCAGAAATACCTCGGGCTGCAACCATAGCATATTTTGCATAGCAAACTGGTAAAGGCCACAGGTGAGTTCTTTGAACATGACAGTTATTTCTACAATGTTTCCTTCTCTCTAATGCTATACAAATGTCTGTCCGTGCCCTAGCGCATGCACTATTGTCCCGGAAAAATCCTGTTCTTCATCGAAAGGGGAGACAAGATTTTTGTGAACACAGAATACTGTCCCCTTAACTCTTACATGCCACGTTTAGGTACACTATAACCCTTAATATTTGATCTCTGTCCGGACGAACCCAAACCTAGGAACAAAGGTTTGGTATTTTGTTTTGTAAAACCTTACACACTCTGTTAGTGTCATGCTTCATCATCGAGTCTCATCCTGGACCCTGTAAACCAGGATGGGCTCAGCCTTTTTTCGAGAGCACTTGTGATATTTATCCGATGGAGGTCAGATAGGTAATAAAAATAACTGAAGGCCATGCCAGTATCCCTTTATTATTGAGTGTTTTTGGTATATTTAAAAATAATGGAAGCTGGTATTTAAGTGGATAAAGTGTCCTTACACCGGTTGGGTTCATCTGGAAGGAGATCCAATATTAAAGATCCTAGAATACCTAAACGTGGTGTGTAGCCTATCACAACCATATGAATAAATACTCTTAAGCAATATTTTTGTGTATTGTATTGTGCACAAGAAACAGCTATTTTTATGTGCTCCCCATAAGAGAAGGGATCAGAGTAACTGGGATCACGCACTTCATTTAAATGCTTAATTAGTGCCAGTGGTTTCCGGTCCTCAGCACCAACACTTAATTGTCAGCACTAGTGACAGTCGACCACATGGTAGCGCTGTCTATCTACGTTTAAGATGACCCCCACAACAGTGATTGAAAGGTCAATATTCATTCAAAAGAACAATACTTGCCACTCATGTCATTATTATTGCTATGGGCGGCCTGGAATAGTCTGAATTGTTACACTTGTAGGAGGGTGATGGTTGGTAGTTGAGTTGATTTCTGCCATTGTCAGAGCTAACAGGGGCAATGGATGGTGCAGGCTGCAGGGGCCTCCCTTGAAGGGTCCTGGCACTTACTTTTTTTTATTTCTCCACAATTTAAGCACTGTTGCTTCTTGCTTTTCTCACACTCCAGGGTGAATTGTCTGATTTGCGAACAGCGGAAAGTAGCCACTCAAACTGTAAACATTATTATTTTGGACACAGCATTTGAAGGGCCACTGCCTTTCCTACTATAATAGCCATGTTTGTGAAGGAATATCTAAAACTATATACAATTAATTTTTGTCAGAATAATATCCCTGATTTGGCAACATAAACTTACTGAAATTCATAGCATAATTGCTCAGTAAATTGACAGATCTCTCCTGAAATATGCACTGATCTGTAGGTCATGAGCTTGAATTCCAGCAATGTCCTACTAAGGTGGTTAATCAAGTACTAATTTATACGGTAATAATAAGACATATTATTTAACGAATTTAGTAGTACCAGATTTGTGGCATAAAGAGCTATGTAATATACAAGGTATTATTATATTTGTGTTCTTACATAACGATAAACCTATCATTTTAATCAGAAGTAAAGGCAGCAACTGTGTTTTTTTTAATTCAGAATTTCACCCTGTCTACGAACACATTGTTTTGAAATGCAGTTTCTTGTAGAGGGCGAGTGGGGGTAACCTCAAGCACCTTTAGAAGTGAACTCCAAGCTTTATCCATTTCTGATCAATGTTTACGGCCCAGTGCCCTGTAAAAATGCACTTGGCTCCATAACTATTACAAGATGTTTCTTCGGATAGACCACACTTATACCCCCAATCACCATAATTAAATATTTAAGCCACATGGTCTGTGACCAATCTTACTGTTTAATATATGTGACATACTCAAATTCCCACAGAATACCTCAGAATATTTTTGGGGTTACACCAATACACCCCACAACCAAGCATCTTAAAATAAATTATAGGTCTAATTGGTTCTAGCAACTGTTGCTAATCCGGTGTGTGTTTTAAAATGTAGAGTTTCTCATAGTTTTCTAAAAATAAAACAAAACATAGGACACGACACAGCCATCTCACCCCACTATTTATTTCACATTAGTTATCGCCAATGTACTTTAAAATGAGTGAGTGCTATATACATGCAATTACAGTGCAATACAATGTATATTATTATAGTAGCCTTCTGAAGCGTAACTTGTAAAGTTTTTTTTTGTAGTGCTCCAAGTTTCAGAAATGTACTCCATGGGAACACCATCCACAACGCTTTGATGGTATTTTCAGAGCCCTATAAGTATCACCATCATATTTGTCTTACAAAGTTAACAGGTGCGCTCCAAGAGTCCCACTTACTTTCTGCAGTTTGGAGGCCTTGTTCAATTTCAACGCAAATCCAGGAAAAGGTTGTTGAGTCATCAGTGGTGAAGGAGTGCAAGATGTCCCTTCTGTTAGCACAGTCTTTTTAGTGACTCAAGTCTGCCCTATGTGACAAGTTAGCACTCCTCGTTTGCTAATAAAACTCCAAGACCTGGATTTACTGAGCCTTTGCGCCATTGTAAAGTGATGGAAAGTGACTCACAGTGGCACATTGATATTTGCTTTCCAGCGCAAAAAAGGTGTTTTGCACTGGAAAGGTGCTGTTTTCTCAGTACAAAAAGCGCTTTACACTGCTTTACTTCAGTTTGTTACTTGGGCAGATCAGCGCAAACACCCATAGGTTTTGACACACAGGCTGATCTACTAGGATAAGAAGATTAGGCTTTGCATCAAAAACTAAGGTCTCCCTCGGGCAGGTGTTAACAAGGGAAAATAATTTCATTTCTCAAGAATACCAATGTGTTGCATGTGTGCTGAAATGCACAGGGCACATCTAGTGCATGGGAAACTTCTGAAATGCTGAAATGTATCTATAAAAAGGCATTTTACTGGAAATTCTTCCACTGCAAACCCTATGAGCGACAGTGCATACTCACCTCTGCACCATGGTGAAAGGCAGCCACGTTTGAGTACAGGTGATGACGGCAGTGGCAGGCCGGTCTTAGTAGCTAAGGTTCTGCAGTGTGCTTTCAAATTTGTGCACAGCAACACAGTATGACACATTTGGAGCCAGATTTATTAAGGTTTTAAGTTGCCCTCCTGGCAAGGAAGGGGACACAGGGTGACACAAAAGCTAGAATGAGATTTGGATCGATGTTAAATTCGACATCAATAATTGCCACCACTTTCTTTCTATGTTGGCAGTGGCCCCACTGCCTAATTATTTATGGTGAATAGTGCATTCACTTCATAGTATTAAAATATTCTTTGCGGACAAGAAGTACTCCTCCAATCGTGTAACAGTTCAAATAAAAAATCTGGAATATTTTGAGGGCTTCCACTGTTGCGGCCTGTGTTAGGTAACTATGGACATCTTTATACCGAGATACCCCATCAACAGGAAAGCAAACATTTTGGGTCTGTTTGAGCAAGGATTTACAAAAATTAACAACGGCAAAACTTCAAAAATGAAAACAAAATCAACATAAATCAATCAAACAAACCTAAAATATTTTCACCTTATGTCTACTGGTGTAGTGAAATCTGTACAAACAAAACTGCCACATTGTTCTTATCTGCCTGCTGGGACATCATTCTCTTATTTGTGGAATGCACCACAAAGCCACAGAGAGAGTGTAGCATATATAATCTATATTAACATGAAATGTTTATGAACTAATGTATAACAATGGCATAGAAATTGGCATAGAAATTGTATTAATATGATTTGCTAAAACGTGCACTTGAAATGTGACCACGGGGAGTGGCCGCCAATGTTTAAGGGGACTAATGAAAATGACTAATGTTATATTAAAGAATGGTTTTATACTAATTATTAATGATTATGTTATTAAAGTTTTGCTAATAAACTTCGTAGACCTTAGTTAGCATGAGTCGAGGCCTAGCTGCCTGGCTCTCATATTAAATGTGTTTTTCTAGCGTGCAGTGTGCTAACTCACAAAAGGACATGAACTCTTGTTTTTTCCTTCAAACTAGAAGCTGAATGTAACCATAGTAGATTCGTTCTCATGAAATTCATATTGCTTGTAGAAATGTACTAGCTAAATGCAACAGTGTAGACTAATGTTAAATACAAGGTCGACCAAACCGGTGCAGACAATGGAGCTACTGACCCAAGATGCGAGAAGAATTACAAAAGGATGAAATCATACCAGACGTTCTACCTCTAAAGGCGTCAATCATATGGACCAATAAACTGCTTGAGAACTAATGCGGGGTAAAAGATTTAGGCCCTCATTACAACCCTGGCGGTTGGCGGAGAAGCAGCGGTCTTACCGCCAACACGCTGGCGGTTAACATTTTGGAATTTTGACCATGGCGGTTACCGCCATGGTCATCCGCCACTTCTCCGATCCGACCGCTGGGCTGGAGACCAGGGTCTCCAGCCCGGTGGTCGTCACAATACCGCCGGCGGTATCATGACCTGGCTGACCGCCATGGATTTCATGGGGTTAGGAACCGCCATGAAATCCATGGCGGTGAGCACTATCAGTGCCAGGGAAATCCTTCCCTGGCACTGATAGGGGTCTCCCCCACCCCCCACCCCCACCCCTAGTCCTTCCCCTACATCCCCACTACCCGTGCCACCCCCAAAGGTGGCAGGACCCCCCTCCCCACCCCTACCCCCAACATTACATTACACATTCACACCCGACACGCAGGCACCACCAACACACATACCCGCACACACACCAATATACATACCAACAGCCACACACACAGTCATACGCACACACCCACATTCAGACATACACACACACATCCATACAGACATACATACAGACAGACACGCACTCATTTCCAAACACACAACACCCCCGCATGCATACACACACTCACACACCCCCTCTACATACACACACGCACACCCCCATGCACCCACACATCACACAACAACCCCCCCTTCCCCTCCCCTAACGGACGATCAACTTACCTGGTCCGTTGATCCTCCAGGAGGGGACGGGATCCATGGGGGCAGCTCCGCCACCAGCACCCCATCAACAGAACACCGCCATGCCGAATCACAGGACGTGATTCTGTGGGCGGGTTCTGTTGACAGGGCGGTGGAGGTGGTGCTACCTCCACTTCCCCGCCGTCCGCCAGTATGGCTGCTGGCGGCTCTCTGTCCGGAAAAGAACGGAGGGCTGCCAGCGGTCATAATGCACTGAGCGGAAAACCGCCTGCACTGGCGGACTTCAGCACAGCGGTCCCTCGGTGGTCTTGTAAAAAGACCGCTGAGGTTGTAATGACCACCTTAATGACATTATGTGTTTTCTAATTGGCCAAAGATAGTGGGGTGCTACCTTTGTGCAACCAAATCTTAGGGGAATGTACAACAAAAAGGGGATAAAAACCCCTGTCACCAGGAAGTAAATTAGAATTAGGGAGTAGGAGACTAGGAGAGGGGAGATGCTGATGCTATATTTTATGATCCAGAAACTTTGTCACTTTTATTAGTGACTGGCTGACTTAGCTAGAACCATCCTTGCCCTTAGATTTGTCCATTCTTACAATTTACCTCCATATGAGGCAAGTGCCCCTTTCCTTACTTGAGAGCTGAGTTTCCTGACTGATGGTGAATCAACTGATGTCCTGAAGACGAAGACTGAACCTGAGTGCTGACCCAAACCTGGAGGGTAACTATGACAATGAAATTGTGATTTGTCTGTTTGCTTTTCCTTTCTAGGTACCAACTGCTTACTTTTGACAGAGACCATAGCTAGATGTTTTCCAAATTGGTGTATCAAAATTGTTTTGCATGAAGCCCAACATGCCAATGCTAATTAGAGGTTAGTTCAGAGGGGTTCACTAAACTGACGCAAATAGACAAATGACTGAATCATTGCTTTGTTGACGATACTCTGCTAAAGATAGTTTATGTTCACACCGTGCTATGTTCTGATGTTTGTGATTCTTGCTTTGATGAAATCTTACCAGAGTTGCCATATCGTGACTATGCTATTGTGTTTCTTGGTTTTGAGATTAATAAATCTGCTAGTAGTATTGTAACCAATAGGGAATAAAATTACTAAAATTCATACTAAAACTGGTGTGGTTATTCATGACTGCAAGGTCATGGTGGTGTCTTGAGTTGATTAATGTCTTTGATTTAAGTGAAATGCATTGTTGTGATGAATATCGATGACATTATTGACGTATTGATTGACATGTTGATTAGCTATCTCGTCCTAAGGTGTCTCTCAACTGGGTCAAAAGATTAATTGGCCTAAAATGAGTCCTGATGTGTAATAAATTATCATAAAGGGACGTGTTAACACCACCAAGCTATACATTAACCCCATACACATACCACATGGATGTTTTTATTTGCACAATGCTAAAACAGCTTGGATGTGTGCTCGCACAATCCTCCTGTGTCACATTCCATGCAAACTCTAGCACATGGGATCTTCCAAGTGGTATGTGCATCACACCCAGATGTGAAGGCTGTGTACAGTTGTGTACATGTGTAATGTTACAGAAGTTTCTAGGTCACAATGCAGGACCAATGGCTGACCATGTCGAACAGTTCCATTATATAGAAACACAAAGGGACATTGTCAACCATTACTGTGCAATACAGATATTCATGGGTGATGCCGAAAATGAAACCAAGTGCCACGAAGATGGAAATGGGTACTTGTCACTGCTAATCAAGCTTTACCATGTGCATGCTTGCCTTCATGTATGGAACACATGGGGTGGATGAATGTGAGATCGGTTGGGTAGGTGTAGTGCATAATGTTTAAAATTGGTTCTGTGAGAATTTCGACCATGGGTCTTCATGTGTCAAAGAAAGAGGAACAGCCAACACTCTGGAAATGGTAAGAACTGGACAGGCAAAAACTCCTTACGCGGTGTTCAGGGAGAAATAAGGAGACATTACAACTCCAACAGTGACATAGATATTGATGATGGCAGGCAACAGAGACCTGTAAGATATAGAGACTCAATCATGGTATAAGGTGATAGGATGCAAATTGCAATCATACAAAACAGCATGCTTTGCACAGTCCATGAGTCCAGAAAGGACAGATTGTGACTGAGTTGGTAGCGTTGCATGGCCCTCTGAGATCCAGAGTGAGGAAGCTTTGGAGGGTGCTTTTAGCACATTTGGGGTCATGGATATGGTAAAGGAAACATTTGTGGTGTTTGTTAAGGTGAAAAATGCTTTCCATCCTCCTCCTGTGCATATCAATCAACTAGCAGGATAAGCCTTTGCAATACTATTTTAGTGTCGTAGGGCACGTGCCCTAGATAACCACAAGTATCATGATAACAGCACACCACCATGCCTGCCTGTTTTGCCATCAGGCCAGCCCCCTTCCCCCCTAGACACCACCAGTGCCAGGACGCCAGGAGCCTTTTGGCAACTACTCCACTGAAAAGGAGAAGCTAGAGGTTGCCAGCATCTCACACCACTGCCTCCTAATGCCTGTTGGCATTCCTTCAATGGTTGTGCATTACTCTAAGTACTCCATCTGATCTTCACATCCCTTCCTTCCTTATAACTGCCGCTGCGGTTGAGACTCTCGTGGATGGCCGCAGGTGTGGTCGTGCATCTGGCAGCAGTGGCCAGGGCACCTCTGAAAAAAAAGCCCATAATTCCTTGGGTTCACATAAGTAGCCATAGGTACTTGTAGGCTCTTCAACAGTCTGTGTTTGGGTCACATGTCCTAGGCGAGTGCCACCATCCATAAATCACTAGTACTTCCAAGACAGCGCTGCTGTAGTCATTGACTATCACCTGCCCTAGCAGAGGTCTGGTTGGCTGTGGCTGATAGTGTCGACAATAGTTCTGAGTTGGGAATTATTTTTGATGAACATGTTATTCGAAATGAACATTCGACAGCTGCATTTGTCTCCTGCCTGTCTGTTTTGTAAGATTGGGAAGCATTGCTTGAGTACTCCAGCAGCTCTTTCGAAGGTAGTTGTTGCATTATTTTGTTCTCAGCTACATCTCTTTCCTTCCATGCTAGCAGTATTGTGCTATGGCATGGGTACTCACAAACATTTTCACAGGGGCCAAAAAGTTTGGTCTGTGATGTGCACGAGGGCCGCATTGATGCCAGAGGAATGGCGGCCGAGCGAGGGAATTAGGGGGATTTGGTTGATAGGTATGGGTAGGCGAAGTAAAGGATATACGCCTAGTGACTGATTTGAGCAATATGAAACTAGGAAACCTGAGATTAATCTTATCTTCCCCACTTTTCCAAATTGTTTGATCCTAGACAATTGCTTACTTTCACTTTCCCTCCTTTTCGTCATTATCACATATGAGGACAGCAGAATGTCAGCATCTACACTGTAAAACTTAAAACGTGCACAGAACATCTGACTTGCCTCTTTAATTCACTATTGGCATATTCGTCAGGGTAGGGTAAGAATTAATGTTTCTGAATTCATGTTTGAAAGCTATCTCTTGTAAATTAATACTTCTCATTGCAATGATGTAATAACTTAGGTTGAAAGGTTCATCATGTTAACTTAATACACTTTTTGAATTTTGAAGCAACTGTTATATTTTTACACTTTTCCTGCAAGATGTCTTTAAAAATGAACCTGTTTCGTGAGTGAAGCTCAGGACTCTCTAGTTACTTCCTTTCCACCAGTTAACCACGAAATATTTAAGATCTTTTATTTTTAGAGCTGAATCCAGTGAACAGCAGCCCTGTACTCCTGTTGCCCAGGGGGCCGCATGTAAAGGTCAGAGAGGCCGCATGTGGCCCCCGGGCCGTATTTTGAGTATCCATGTGCTACGGCATCTTCGACCATGTTTTAAATTGATATATTTTCAATTACTAGCACCAACTTTAGAAGAGCTGGGTCGCAAGTGCATTCAGATCTGTGCACTTATGCAGTGTGCTGTGTCTGTGTAGCCGTGTGTTGTGTGACTTCAGTGGTGGGACACAGTCTCTGGTCGTTGGATTCATCTGGACAGTCCGTAAGCATCTAAGAAAGCAATGTCATGCCATAGCCCAAGGAAGTGTTGAAGAGTTTACAGTGAAATGAGGTGTTCCGTACTAACTATGTGCCGGGACTGCTACTGATTGATTGGGCGGGAGGCCCTTTAACTACCACATAGCGCGCCCGCAGCTGCGGGACGCGCACAGACATTTAACAGGGGCAGGAGCCCTTTAAACGTGCCGGGACTGCTACAGATTGGGCGGGGGGCCCTTTAACTACCACATAGCGCGCCCGCAGCCGCGGGACGCGCACAGACATTTAACAGGGGCAGGAGCCCTTTAAACGTGCTGGGACTGCTACTGATTGGGCGGGAGGCCCTTTAACTACCACATAGCGCGCCCGCAGCCACGGGACCCGCACAGACATTTAACAGGGGCAGGAGCCCTTTAAACGTGCCGGGACTGCTACTGATTGGGCGGGAGGCCCTTTAACTACCACATAGCGCGCCCGCAGCGCGGGACGCGCGCGGGTGGCGCCCGGGCAAAGCCCGGGCCAAGGGCGGGCCCGTCCTTCGCCCGTCATCGCTAGGAAGAGGCTGGGCTGGGCCACCCCTCTTCAATTTGTGGTTTTTGCCCCCCTAGGGCCCACTGCCCCTTATTTTTATTTTAACAGTCCAAGACGATAGGGAAAGGGCCCGAAAGAAGCCTCGTTTTGACTGAGCAGTCTAGGCACCTTCCCGCCCTGCAAATATCTGCTGAATCAGGATAGTGCAGCGGAGCCATTTGAGGAGGGTTAACCTATCCCTCTCTTCCCTCCCCCTCATTATTTAGGCAGAATCTTCCGTATCCACAAAATATGGGTAAAAGGAAGCACTCCAAAACAAATAATCCAACAAATCTAAAAGATAGCACATCTATATTAAAATACATTTCAGGGGCGATGGGCATGATAGATAAACAAATCGCCACCGTGGAAGAGAAAATTATGGGGTCTAAAGATCACTCCCTTGAACCATTAGTTTCTGTAGAATTACTCAATAACCCCCCACAGAGCAAACATGGCGACGAGATCATAGAACCAAGGTATATTAACGGATGTATTAAAGACACCTCTAATTTAATTTATTCCTTAGATTAAATTTCTCCTGTGGCCAAACGACCAAGGAAACCGGAGATGGGCTTGGAGGACAAGAACCCTAAGAAACCCCCAGTGATAGGTACAACAATCACTCCAGCCACAAAACTACCTAAGAAATCAGCTAGGAAGAAACCTCCAAATAACGCAGGAGATACGACCAGATAACTTCTTATAAACCTTCATGAGCTAGTAAACACTCTGAAATCATCCATAGGACTCACTCTTGATTCCATGCTGGAGCGCCTAAAGGGGATGGAGAATAAACTCGAGGCAGGACTAGGATTAATAAAGGCCATACAACGAACAGATTCATATCACGTACTAAAGGATCTTAATACACCACCTTTGATCCTAGACCAGGAAAACAACACCCAATCTTTCCTGAAAAATAGGACAAATGGTATACATTCGAATGTAGATCCCCTGAGAAAGATATCAACGCAGTTACAAGCATCCAATTCGAATCCAACTCTCCGGCCTGTATCCCCTGCTGCTACAGCTCAAGATTCCCTCCCTGATCAAGTAGACTTAAATCCTAGACTAGCTAAGAGAATAGGCAACAGCACACCGAGGACAATGACCACTCACTCCTATGTAAACTCAGGGAGGAATACATATAGCAGAATTGAATCCCCAAATATACGATTCCGCCCAAGTGATCTATTACATCTTCCTCCAGAGGTTACTCCTTATGTAGTGATTTTGGCCAACGTTCCAGTTTTAGATGACCAACAGACAGAATCTTGGATAGCTCTGAGAAATAAGGCCCTCAATTGGATAGGAGTCCGTTTGGGCTCAGGAACGGTGGGGTCTCTCTTCGAAACTATAAAAATGGTCTGGAGAATCAAGTGGTTAGGCAGCAGTCAGAAAGTGCTGGAAGGCGACTGCGTGGTCCTTACATTCAGGTCACCAAATTTAGTGGACAAAATTATCCACAAACTAGGAGCCACACAGGTTACTTCCCAAGGAATCTCACTACTACCCTTAGGCTTCTTTTATCAAAGCCCAGAGGGATGCAACTCCACAGGTCCACAACTAGCAAGAGTATTTTCTAACACACCAGATTTTCCAATAGGGCGCAACAGATTTCACCCCCTTACGGCTTTAGAAGATATCGATTGACTCAATATGAATCAGACAGCTCCTTCAGATGAACTAGTCCAGATAGAACACAAATCAGGGTGGGCTTCAAACAAAGAACACATATCTTACACAATAGACTCCATAGCAAAAAGGTCCCAAATTCACTTAACCCAAAACAGTGCCCCCAGAAATTCACCCCAATCATCAGGTGACATTATACCTCCCGGTACATCAGTGGACCAGCATGGTATCCCTAAACAGAAAGCAGAGATTGCTCTACTATTCTGGAACATTGCAGGTTTAAACAACAAAATAGGCAATGAGACTTGGGTGAACTTTATAGAAAAATATTCATGCATATGCCTCCAAGAGACGTGGATAACGAGTCCCCTCCACATCAACGGCTATAAAACATTTCACTCACCAGCTGCCCCGTCTAGGCACGGCAGACCAAAAGGGGGTTTATGCACATACATCTCTAACAAGTTACGACTACAAAATCTAGAGATGAAATTTACGAGTCTACACTATCAAATGATAGAGGGTAACTTGGATCACAAGACTCATCTAGTAATCATTAACTTTTATAATAATGCAGCCCCAGGAGAGTTTGCTAACATCCTAATGGAGATGGGAAATGATTTTAAAAAAATAAAACAGCCGTGAGACCTTTATGATCTGGGGTGGAGACTTCAATGTCCATCCCTGTAAAGAAACCTCAGATAAGGTATGTGGCTGGGATTCTGAAGGCGTTGGCTTAAGTCTCCATTTTGCACACAACACCCAAGGAGACGCACTGAATTTACTGGCACAAACCCACAATTTATCCTTCGAAAACGAATTATACACTGCTGAATCAAAGTTTAATCCAACATACAACGGAAGGGGTGCAAATACCGTGATTGATTACGTCTTAATGTCAACCCATTTTACACACTACCTCAAGAAATATACATTGCATGACATCGTAATTAGCGATCACTACCCCCAGAGCCTCAACCTCCTAATAACTCCCCTAACAGCAGATAGAGATGACAGGCCCACCCTGATAGATGACATTGAATTAATGCCGCGTAACGGATACACCCTGAAATGGTCACAGACTGACCCCGACTTTCTCCTTAAACAGTTACTAAGCGACTGCAAGCACGCTTTTGCAGACTGTTTAAGCGAGAATTTAGACCCAGGGGGACGTTTAAATGCTTTTACTTTGATCATGCAATTCATAAAGAAAGCCCTTACTACCAGAAGGGGTAACCCGGGAAAAAAAAGGGCCACTAGATGGTTTGATTATAACTGCTCACAAGCACATAGGAAATTGAAAAAGGCTCTAAAAGCCCCAAAAAGATCCTTAATTGAGATACGTAAGTGTAGACAAGAATATAAAGCAGTAATGAAGGGAAGGAAATTGACTCTAAAAAGAACTCTGTGGGAAACTCTACACATAGCTAGCCGAACTAAAGATAATATTCTTTTTTGGAAAACAATCAACTCACCTATGTTCGGGGATAGAGATTCCCCTAGGATGGATATAGCGATCTCCGAAGAAGACTGGATCGCACACTTCTCTAAAATATATGCGCGGGACAGCAAAGCAAACCCTACATCTCCTGTATATGATCAAGCCCTCCAGGAAGGCACACGTTTGTTAATAACCCCACAATTTAGCCTTGAGGAGGTAGAGGAAGCCATATTTCTGAGCAAATCAGGGAAAGCTCCGGGCCCGATGGCGTCCCGATTGATATATACAAGGCCAATATCCACGTATGGGGCCCTGTATTAACGCAGGCATTAAGGGCCATTTGCATACAAGGTCCCCTAACATCTTGGCGAGATTCTAATATAATTCCTATATATAAAAAAGGAGACCGTCTTAACCCAGCCTGTTATAGACCAATCTCCCTGCTGGACTCAACGGCTAAATTAGCAGGGAGAATCATCCTGAACAGATTGCAAATATGGGCAGAAGAAAAGAGAGCTTTATCTTCTGTCCAATACGGATTCCGGAAAGGTATTGGCACAGTGGAACAAAGCCTGAATCTAAGTATTATCATAGGAAAGTATACAAGGATTAGAGAAGGTAATCTGCATCTGGCTTTCATTGACCTATCATCAGCATTTGACTGTGTACTACATGACAAGTTATGGGATATCTTAAGCAGCATGGGGGTAGAACCAGCCATAATTCAGTTTATACGAGACATGTACACAGGGTGCAGAGCAAGAGTGAGGTACGGCCTAAAGGGGGAAATTACTCGCCCTTTTGGCATATTTAGAGGCGTGCGCCAAGGCTGCGTTCTTGCTCCATTCCTGTTCTCATTGTACATAAATAACTTAGAAAATGTGTTGGCTAGTAACTGCAAAGATCTACCCCAAATAGGCAATCGTGCTGTCCCGGTTTTACTTTATGCAGATGACGCCGCAGTTTTAATGGCCAGGACCCCGTTAGCTTTACAAAAACTTTTAACTACTTGTTTTACATTTATGTCACAATTGGGTCTTACTGTCAATCGCTCAAAAACGTTCATTATGAACTGTGGTGGGAAACGCGGCAAATCCTATAACATTACAACCGCGGATGGGAGAGTAGAAACTGCGCGCACCTTTTCCTATCTGGGCATAATGTTTGACAATCAGGGCTCCTGGGCTAATTGTAGGAAGACAAAAAAAGCCCAGCTTATAAAAACAACGATGGCTCTAAGGCTTTTTTCCAAAAGGATAGGAGGGATTACCCCGCCAAATATGATAAAAATTTACAAAGCCAAGTGCATCCCAGCCGCCACATATGGGTCCGGAATTTGGGGATACACCGATTGTAACCTGGTGCAGACGGTTGAAAATGATTTTATAAGATATCTATTGATGGTACCAAAAGGTACATCATCATACATTATCCACTCAGAACTGGGGTCCCCCTTTATTACCGACTTGATAAAGATTCAACCCTTACTGCTATGGCACAAAATCTGGACCTCGGAACATACTGAACTAAATAAGGCCATTTTGACTGACTGCATGGAGTCTATATACGCAACAAGGGTGCCTTGGCTAAGATACATTATGACTTTTTTTTAAAACATGGGCAATAAAGCTTATTACACAAATCCAGCTTTGCTGGTAACAATCTTTAGGAAGGACCTGAGTGCTCTGGCATTAAAATATCTAGAAGATTTACGATGGGAGGTTGAATCAAAAAAGCCCACCGTTATTCACAATCAAATAATTTTGTCGACGGAGGCCATTCAGCCTTATCTGACGAATGTGATAAATCCCCGCCATCGTTTTGTTCTCACCAGACTGAGGCTAGATATATTCCACCGTCTAGTGACCTTCCCAACTATGAATGATTGGAGCACCATCTTGAAGGCTTGCCCATGTGATGCAAAGGCACCACAAACTACAATCCATGTGGTTTTATTTAGCAAATTTTACGCCAAGCAAAGAAAGCGCTTAGTAGCCCCTCTTCTAAGGCTAATTAATCTCCCTCAGTGTCGCACCGCGTATGCCAGCCTCCAGGTGCTATCATCCATTGAGATGTGCGGAACCTTGGCTAATTTTTTATGCTCCGTATTAAACACAAGAAAGTGCATGGGGGTAGCAATATAACTTGAACTATTTTATTTAACGGTTCGTACTTAGGAAATTTTCTTAAAGAATTTTAAACATTTTTTCATGTATGGATCCTTATTATTGTAAATCATTAAGATTTTAGTCTATTTATTGTATTTATTGTCTATTAAAATGTAAAATATTTGATACTTTTATGACTTGCTGAAAGTCGAATAAAGTTTTTGTACTACTACTACTAACTATATGTTGATGCTGATATCTTTCTTGTGGTGCTGGCAAAGGGACAGAGCACAGGCTGCTTGATTGAAAGGTGGTGCAGTGGATGGTACTGATGGCAAGCTGAAATCTTCTCGGCTCCTCTGATTTCCTGTAACATACAAGGCAAACTGTCAAATTATGACAAAGAGGTCTTGCTAGCACTAGTGACTTGACACATTGCTTGGCAGAAGGATGATTGTGAAAAGTAAATATAATTTTGTATATGAAAGACCCACAGAAGACCATGGGGTGCATGGAGGTTATAACGGAAGAATCTGTGGCTTTATCTGGCTACTCAATAAATAAGAAGACAAAGGTGATGGTGTGGAATCTTTCTAGCCCTGGGGGGTAGGGTGTAAAAAGGAGGTCAGGTATTTTGGCATCACAGTTCTACAGAAACTGTATATGGCACCACAATATAATCTGAAGTGGTTAAGTAAAGAGATTGAGGTGTTATTGTTATTGTCCATTAACTCTTTACGGTGGGGCGAATTTAGTGAAAATGATGGTTCATCCTAGATTGACCTTCTTGTTCGATAATATCCCTTAGTCTTTTCCCAGGGGTATTGTGGATAAGATACAGGGGTGGAGTGGAAGTTTCATTTGGACTTCTAAGTGTCCAAGACTGAGCTGGAAGAAGTTCAGAAGGAAGTTTGTAAAGGGCAGTCTGGCACTCCCGGATGTCTACCTGTATTATCTTTCCTTTCAATTCAGGAATTACAGAATGCTATTGGGGTCCCCTGAGGATTCCGGCAGAGGTAGAACTTGATTGGGCTGGAAGGCTGATGGTATAAGTTAGGGGATCAGAAGTATTTTAAGAAGGTTCGTCTGAAAGTGTTGCAGGCATTTTTGGAAGTATAGCATCGCATGTGGAAATTCCTTTCAGTTGATCATTACTCTGTTTGCCCCAGTTTGGAACTCCCCAGGTACCTCATCATTTTGTTGGATAAGTTGAGCACTCCACTAATCAGAGCAGGTATTAAGCGATGGGGCTAGCTACAGGATGGTGCAGGCAGTGGCGGCTGGTGAGAATATTCAGTGGTGGGGCGAGCAAACTGGCACTGCGGGACACAAGCAGTGTCATTTTGCTCAATGCCAAAGCTCTCAATCATGGCTTGTTATAAATAGTGTTCAAAATGAGCCACGACTGGGATCTCTGGAGATAATTGCCACCACTTTCTTTCTATGTTGGCAGTGGCCCCACTGCCTAATTATTTATGGTCAATAGTGCATTCACTTCATAGTATTAAAATAATCTTTGCGGACAAGAAGTACTCCTCCAATCGTGTAACTGTCCAAATAAAAAATCAGGAATATTCTGAGGGCTTCCACTCTTGCGCCCTGTGTTAGGTAACTATGGACAACTTTATACCGAGATACCCCATCAACAGGAAAGCAAACGTTTTGGGTCTGTTTGAGCAAGGATTTACACAAATTAACAACGGCAAAACTTCAAAAATAAAAACAAAATCAACATAAATCAATCAAACCGTCCTAAAATATTTTCACCTTATGTCTACTGGTGTAGTGAAATCTGTACAAACAAAACTGCCACATTGTTCTTATCTGCCTGCTGAGACATCATTCTCTTATTTGTGGAATGCACCACAAAGCCACAGAGAGAGTGTAGCATATATAATCTATATTAACATGAAATGTTTATGAACTAATGTATAACAATGGCGCATAGAAATTGTATTAATATGATTTGCTAAAACGTGCACTTGAAATGTGACCACAGGGAGTGGCCGCCAATGTATAAGGGGACTAATGAAAATGACTAATGTTATATTAAAGAATGGTTTTATACTAATTATTAATGATTATGTTATTAAAGTTTTGCTAATAAACTTCGTAGGCCTTAGTTAGCATGAGTCGAGGCCTAGCTGCCTGGCTCTCATATTAAATGTGTTTTTCTAGCGTGCAGTGTGCTGACTCACAAAAGGACATGAACTCTTGTTTTTTCCTTCAAACTAGAAGCTGAATGTAACCATAGTAGATTCGTTCTCATGAAATTCATATTGCTTGTAGAAATGTACTAGCTAAATGCAACAGTGTAGACTAATGTTAAATACAAGGTCGACCAAACCGGTGCAGACAATGGAGCTACTGACCCAAGATGCGAGAAGAATTACAAAAGGATGAAATCATACCAGACGTTCTACCTCTAAAGGCGTCAATCATATGGACCAGTAAACTGCTTGAGAACTAATGCGGGGTAAAAGATTTAGGCCCTCATTACAACCCTGGCGGTTGGCGGAGAAGCGGCGGTCTTACCGCCAACAGGCTGGCGGTTAACATTTTGGAATTATGACCATGGCGGTTACCGCCATGGTCATCCGCCACGGTCATCCGCCACTTCTCCGATCCGACTGCTGGGCTGGAGACCAGGGTCTCCAGCCCGGCGGTCGTCACAATACCGCCGGCGGTATCATGACCCGGCTGACCGCCATGGATTTCATTGGGTTAGGAACCGCCATGAAATCCATGGCGGTGAGCACTATCAGTGCCAGGGAATTCCTTCCCTGGCACTGACAGGGGTCTCCCCCACCCCCCCACCCCCACCCCGAGTCCTTCCCCTACATCCCCACCACCCCTGCCACCCCCAAAGGTGGCAGGACCCCCCTCCCCACCCCTACCCCCAACATTACATTACACATTCACACCCGACACGCAGGCACCACCAACACACATACCCGCACACACACCAATATACATACCAACAGCCACACACACAGTCATACGCACACACCCACATTCAGACATACACGCACACATCCATACAGACATACATACAGACAGACACGCACACAACACCCCTGCATGCATACACACACTCACACACCCCCTCTACATACACACATGCACACCCCCATGCACCCACACATCACACAACAACCCCCCTCTCCCTCCCCTAACGGACGATCAACTTACCTGGTCCATTGATCCTCCAGGAGGGGACGGGATCCATGGGGCAGCTCCGCCGCCAGGACCCCATCAACAGAACACCGCCACGCCGAATCACAGGACGTGATTCTGTGGGCGGTATTCTGTTGACAGGGCGGTGGAGGTGGTGCTACCTCCAGTTCCCCGCCGTCCGCCAGTATGGCTGCTGGCGGCTCTCTGTCCGGAAAAGAACGGAGGGCTGCCAGCGGTCATAATGCGCTGAGCGGAAAACCCCCTGCACTGGCGGACTTCAGCACGGCGGTCCCTCGGCGGTCTTGTAAAAAGACCGCTGAGGTTGTAATGACCACCTTAATGACATAATGTGTTTTCTAATTGGCCAAAGATAGTGTGGTGAAACCTTTGTGCAACCAAATCTTAGGGGAATGTACAACAAAAAGGGAATAAAAACCCCTGTCACCAGGAAGTAAATTAGAATTAGGGAGTAGGAGACTAGGAGAGGGGAGATGCTGATGCTATATTTTATGATCCAGAAACTTTGTCACTTTTATTAGTGACTGGCTGACTTAGCTAGAACCATCCTTGCCCTTAGAATTGCCCATTCTTACACTTTACCACCATATGAGGGAAGTGCCCCTTTCCTTACTTGAGAGCTGATTTTCCTGACTGATGGTGAATCAACTGATGTCCTGAAGACGAAGACTGAATCTGAGTGCTGACCCAAACTTGGAGGGTAACTATGACAATGAAATTGTGATTTGTCTGTTTGCTTTTCCTTTCTAGGTACCAACTGCTTACTTTTGACAGAGACCATAGCTAGATGTTTTCCAAATTGGTGTATCAAAATTGTTTTGCATGAAGCCCAACATGCCAATGCTAATTAGAGGTTAGTTCAGAGGGGTTCACTAAACTGACGCAAATAGACAAATGACTGAATCATTGCTTTGTTGACGATACTCTGCTAAAGATAGTTTATGTTCACACCGTGCTATGTTCTGATGTTTGTGATTCTTGCTTTGATGAAATCTTACCAGAGTTGCCATATCGTGACTATGCTATTGTGTTTCTTGGTTTTGAGATTAATAAATCTGCTAGTAGTATTGTAACCAATAGGGAATAAAATTACTAAAATTCATACTAAAACTGGTGTGGTTATTCATGACTGCAAGGTCATGGTGGTGTCTTGAGTTGATTAATGTCTTTGATTTAAGTGAAATGCATTGTTGTGATGAATATCGATGACATTATTGACGTATTGATTGACATGTTGATTAGCTATCTCGTCCTAAGGTGTCTCTCAACTGGGTCAAAAGATTAATTGGCCTAAAATGAGTCCTGATGTGTAATAAATTATCATAAAGGGACGCGTTAACACCACCAAGCTACACATTACCCCATACACATACCACATGGATGTTTTTATTTGCACAATGCTAAAACAGCTTGGATGTGTGCTCGCACAATCCTCCTGTGTCACATTCCATGCAAACTCTAGCACATGGGATCTTCCAAGTAGTATGTGCATCACACCCAGATGTGAAGGCTGTGTACAGTTGTGTACATGTGTAATGTTACAGAAGTTTCTAGGTCACAATGCAGGACCAATGGCTGGCCATGTCGAACAGTTCCATTATATAGAAACACAAAGGGACATTGTCAACCATTACTGTGCAATACAGATATTCATGGGTGATGCTGAAAATGAAACCAAGTGCCACGAAGATGGAAATGGGTACTTGTCACTGCTAATCAAGCTTTACCATGTGCATGCTTGCCTTCATGTATGGAACACATGGGGTGGATGAATGTGAGGTCGGTTGGGTAGGTGTAGTGCATAATGTTTAAAATTGGTTCTGTGAGAATTTCGACCATGGGTCTTCATGTGTCAAAGAAAGAGGAACAGCCAACACTCTGGAAATGGTAAGAACTGGACAGGCAAAAACATTGGAGGGTGCTTTTAGCACATTTCGGGTCATGGATATGGTAAAGGAAATATTTGTGGTGTTTGTTATTGTGAAAAATGCTTTCAATCCTCCTCCTGTGCATTTCAATCAACTAGCAGGATAAGCCTTTGCAATACTATTTTAGTGTCGTAGGGCACGTGCCCTAGATAACCACAAGTATCATGATAACAGCACACCACCATGCCTGCCTGTTTTGCCATCAGGCCAGCCCCCTTCCCCCCTAGTCACCACCATTGCCAGGACGCCAGGAGCCTTTTGGCAACTACTCCACTGAAAAGGAGAAGCTAGAGGTTGCCAGCATCTCACACCACTGCCTCCTAATGCCTGTTGGCATTCCTTCAATGGTTGTGCATTACTCTAAGTACTCCATCTGATCTTCACATCCCTTCCTTCCTTATAACTGCCGCTGCGGTTGAGACTCTCGTGGATGGCCGCAGGTGTGGTCATGCATCTGGCAGCAGTGGCCAGGGCACCTCTGAAAAAAAAGCCCATAATTCATTGGGTTCACATAAGTAGCCATAGGTACTTGTAGGCTCTTCAACAGTCTGTGTTTGGGTCACATGTCCTAGGCGAGTGCCACCATCCATAAATCACTAGTACTTCCAAGGCAGCGCTGCTGTAGTCATTGACTATCACCTGCCCTAGCAGAGGTCTGGTTGGCTGTGGCTGATAGTGTCGACAATAGTTCTGAGTTGGGAATTATTTTTGATGAACATGTTATTCGAAATGAACATTCCACAGCTGCATTTGTCTCCTGCCTGTCTGTTTTGTAAGATTGGGAAGCATTGCTTGAGTACTCCAGCAGCTCTTTCGAAGGTAGTTGTTGCATTATTTTGTTCTCAGCTACATCTCTTTCCTTCCATGCTAGCAGTATTGTGCTATGGCATGGGTACTCACAAACATTTTCACAGGGGCCAAAAAGTTTGGTCTGTGATGTGCACGAGGGCCGCATCGATGCCAGAGGAATGGCGGCCGAGCGAGGGAATTAGGGGGATTTAGTTGATAGGTATGGGTAGGCGAAGTGAAGGATATACGCCTAGTGACTGATTTGAGCAATATGAAACTAGGAAACCTGAGATTAATCTTATCTTCCCTACTTTTCCAAATTGTGTGATCCTAGACAATTGCTTACTTTCACTTTCCCTCCTTTTCGTCATTATCACATATGAGGACAGCAAAATGTCAGCATCTACACTGTAAAACTTAAAACGAGCACAGAACATCTGACTTGCCTCTTTAATTCACTATTAGCATATTCGTCAGGGTAGGGTAAGAATTAATGTTTCTGAATTCATGTTTGAAAGCTATCACTTGTAAATTAATACTTCTCATTGCAATGATGTAATAACTTATACTTAGGTTGAAAGGTTAATCATGTTAACTTAATACACTTTTTGAATTTTGAAGCAACTGTTATATTTTTACACTTTTCCTGCAAGATGTCTTTAAAAATGAACCTGTTTCTTGAGTGAAGCTCAGGACTCTCTAGTTACTTCCTTTCCACCAGTTAACCACGAAATATTTAAGATCTTTTATTTTTAGAGCTGAATCCAGTGAACAGCAGCCCTGTACTCCTGTTGCCCAGGGGGCCGCATGTAAAGGTCAGAGAGGCCGCATGTGGCCCCCGGGCCGTATTTTGAGTATCCATGTGCTACGGCATCTTCGACCATGTTTTAAATTGATATATTTTCAATTACTAGCACCAACTTTAGAAGAGCTGGGTCGCAAGTGGATTCAGATCTGTGCACTTATGCAGTGTGCTGTGTCTGTGTAGCCGTGTGTTGTGTGACTTCAGTGGTGGGACACAGTCTCTGGTCGTTGGATTCATCTGGACAGTCCGTAAGCATCTAAGAAAGCAATGTCATGCCATAGCCCAAGGAAGTGTTGAAGAGTTTACAGTGAAATGAGGTGTTCCGTACTAACTATATGTTGATGCTGATATCTTTCTTGTGGTGCTGGCAAAGGGACAGAGCACAGGCTGCTTGATTGAAAGGTGGTGCAGTGGATGGTACTGATGGCAAGCTGAAATCTTCTCGGCTCCTCTGATTTCCTGTAACATACAAGGCAAACTGTCAAATTATGCCAAAGAGGTCTTGCTAGCACTAGTGACTTGACACATTGCTTGGCAGAAGGATGATTGTGAAAAGTAAATATAATTTTGTATATGAAAGACCCACAGAAGACCATGGGGCGCATGGAGGTTATAACGGAAGAATCTGTGGCTTTATCTGGCTACTCAATAAATAAGAAGACAAAGGTGATGGTGTGGAATCTTTCTAGCCCTGGGGGGTAGGGTGTAAAAAGGAGGTCAGGTATTTAGGCATCACAGTTCTACAGAAACTGTATATGGCACCAGAATATAATCTGAAGTGGTTAAGGAAAGAGATTGAGGTGTTATTGTTATTGTCCATTAACTTTTTATGGTGGGGCGAATTTAGTGAAAATGATGGTTCACTCTAGATTGACCTTATTGTTCGATAATATCCCTTAGTCTTTTCCCAGGGGTATTGTGGATAAGATACAGGGGTGGAGTGGAAGTTTCATTTGGACTTTTAAGTGTCCAAGACTGAGCTGGAAGAAGTTCAGAAGGAAGTTTGTAAAGGGCAGTCTAGCACTCCCGGATGTCTACCTGTATTATCTTTCCTTTCAATTCAGGAATTGCAGAATGCTATTGGGGTCCCCTGAGGATTCCGGCAGAGGTAGAACTTGATTGGGCGGGAAGGCTGATGGTATAAGTTAGGGGATCAGAAGTATTTTAAGAAGGTTCGTCTGAAAGTGTTGCAGGCATTTTTGGAAGTATAGCATCGCATGTGGAAATTCCTTTCAGTTGATCATTACTCTGTTTGCCCCAGTTTGGAACTCCCCAGGTACCTCATCATTTTGTTGGATAAGTTGAGCACTCCACTAATCAGAGCAGGTATTAAGCGATGGGGCTAGCTACAGGATGGTGCACGCAGTGGCGGCTGGTGAGAATATTCAGTGGTGGGGCGAGCAAACTGGCACTGGGGGACACAAGCAGTGTCTTTTTGCTCAATGCCAAAGCTCTCAATCATGGCTTGTTATAAATAGTGTTCAAAATGAGCCACGACTGAGATCTCTGGAGATGGGGCTGAAGGCAGTGTGAGCTGCTCACCCGGCCAATCAGTGGATAAAGAGGCTCACATGCTATAAACAGTCACTAAATTGCTAACATGGATTGAATTAACATTTTAAAATTAATGTTAATGTTATGCATGTTAACGATTTATCTACTGTTCAAATAAGTTAAATATAAAATATTTACTTACCTAATCCACGTCCTCCGATCCTGGTGTTCTTCTCGAGGGTCCTAGAGCAAACCCCTCTAACTTATCCAGACACTGCTCTCATGCTGTTAATCAGCATGAGAGAAGCGCCAGGATGGTAAGAAGTGGGCTTGCTCAGAGTTCTTTCAGGCACTGGGTGTCTGCTTTCTCTCCACCGGCTGTCTAAGACAGCTTGGGTTGGAGGGGATGAAAGTGCATATGTCAGCCTGGCTGTCACAGGTCATCCGGCCAAAGGGACATGTTTACTTTAAACTGCTATCATCACTCCTCCTCACCTACTGGCAGTCAGCAAGGATGGCCCCACCCCTCCTTCACAGCTCGGGCTGGCAGAGGGAAAATAAAACGGTAATAAACTGATTTTATTACCATTTTATTTTTCACTTTTGCTGCGCCTGCAAGATATGCAGGGCAATGCTCCTCCGCTCATTTGGAGAGGCCGCCTCTGGTTGCAGAGCTTATCTCATGGGAGCAGCAAAGGGCAGGAAATGAGGGTACCCTGTCACAGTACAAGTATATGCAATTGGCGTCATGGAGCTCAGGCCAAAGATGGACTGGTGGGAGCTGGGAGATGGAGGAAAGGTCACTAGATCGGAGTCCTTTGAAAAAGGAGATTTCTATTTGGTATTGGGAGCTGGTGAGGGCCAATGAGAAGAGGCGCAATGTTCCTATTCATTCAAGGGGTGGATACCAGCCAGTAGAGTCCACAATAATCTTGATGTCTTCAGATGTTGCAATCAATGCAGGTTCCGTGCACCGACCTGGGAAAAGACCAATTCAGATGTCAGTTAGATGTTTATTTTTTTGAATGAATACTGACAACTGTACGCAGATGGCACTTTGTAACAATATGTACCAGGAAAGAATCATGATACTTAGACAGCTCTATTTGGTAAGTGCCAAGTTGTTTTAGAACGGATTTGATGTAGGAAGGTTCGAGTTTATTGGAGTGGTTGAATTATTTAGCTGTGTCTGGTCACTACCTACGCTATTTATAGGTGAATTATGTGTTGTGGACATAGAACGAAGTTCATTCTGACGTGCAACAGTAGTCAGTGGTATAACTTAGGCCCCTGCGGTGCGGGGGAGGGCTGAGCTCCAGGGGTCCCCTTCAGCCAGGTAACCCAGCCTGAGAGCTTGAGACTGACTACAGAGGCGGGTCCTCCATATACCTGGGAGGGGGGCTCTATCTTGTTTCTTTACTCCACTGACAGTAGTAGGTAGTAACTATCACTCTCCTCTATGACTAGTTAGGGTTATACAGATTCAAAGTGTTATGAGTCAGAGAACCCTTCCAGGGAAACTATTTTCTGTAGGGGGTGTTGTATATGCATGAACCTTTACCCTGGCTGTATGGTATATGGACAGAGTAAACACATGCATCTGTTGATATTTACCAATAAGAGGTTACTTCTTGTGTATAATGAGCACGTAAACCTCATGTACCAGAATAGGAATCTTCATTTATTATTTCTATGTAAAAACAACTTAAATTGCACAAGCCTTAGAAATTAAAAAGTTAGTGTTATAACTTTATAGTTATAACTTAAGGTATTAATTTATGCACCGGACAAAAATGGCTATAACTCGTACACCCCTGTGCAGAGTGTTATCAACTCGCTGGACAGACTAAATTTAACTGTAACTCAACCCTCTCATATTACATCCGTGACAGCATGTTAAATCATAGCATTCATAACAACACTAATGATATCTCACACAGCATCAGTGTGCATGGTAGAGAGCCAAGTTCTAGTTAATTTAGTGATGCGCAAGTCATAGTAAGTTTTGCCCGCGGTGTAAATGATAAATTTCAATTATTGCCAAACAAGCAAAACTCTGCAAATCTTAACTATAAACTGCAAAGTAGCTACCACCACTCTCTGAGATATATATATATATTTGTGTATATATATATATATAACTCATGCTTCACCTTGCACAGTGTTGCCATTAATGATGTAATTTTAACAATGATGTCCCAGAACATGTGAAATGGGAAGAAATAAGCAGAGCATGGCGAGAGCTATAGTTACTTTAGGGCACAAGTCACAGATACTTGAGATAACTATAAGTGGTAAATTTTGGTGGTTTTGTTTGTCTAAAGTGGTATGCTTTAACTGACATTTTCACCTAACTATAACGTCACTTTAACCTTTCTTTTTTCAGTGAGTTTCCAAGGTTTAAAAAAAAACGAAAGTCATATTTATTACAATTCCTAAATGTACCATTACTTTAACCTTTGTGTTTTTCAGTGAATTGCTACGATTTCAAAAAAATGTAAAGTAAGATGCCCATCGCTGTGTGCAGCATCAGGTTGGGCGCATACAGCTATGTCATGTAACAATATAAACTGTGTCATTTTAAGTAAGGCAGACGTACTGAAGGTCAACACACCAAAATATAAAAAGCAGGGGTCCTATTGGCTTTATCAACGGTCAGCACATCATTGTGTATAAAGGAGACCTATTGGCTTTGTTAAATAGTCCTCATAATCAAAGGTTTTATAAATTCACACATTGCAATGTTTAATATTGATGACTGTCACAATATGTTTTCAATAATGCATTATTTGAAAAAAAAATAATGTCTTTGAGCCTTTTTAAAATATTTTTTAACCACAACCACTTGACTGTGCCCCTACCTCTTCTAGGCGCAACACCAGGATCCAAAATACATGAGTTAAAGGCCTAATGGGGTGCTCCATGCCGGAACAGTGAAAAATAAATGAGTGGCTTCTGCTACTCATTTATTATTCTTTTTTTCATGTTTTAATTTTTTTGGGTGCTGTATGCACCCACAACATGTGTATGTATTGGGGGCAAGCACCAATGGCCCAGTGGCCCATGCCAGCTCCCCAGCGACCACAGTGGCAGAAGCTGACCATTTTTACAAAATATGTGTATGTGTTTGGTGTTCATGGGGAGCCTCTGGCCACGAACCTCATCCTGCCTCCCCAGTCACCACTGTGGCAGGAGCTGGCCATTTTTAACTTTTAATAAAAAGTGGGTCCCCTGGTGCCCACAAGTGGTACTCACATCATGTGAATGTGTTGGAGTTCGTGGGGGGACTCCCATTCTTCTGTGGCCTCTGCTAGACCCCATTGTGGTGCTGGTGGGAGTCTGCTCCATTTCTTTGCTCCCATCCGGGCGGGAGTAGCTATTTGTGTTCCCACCCTGGCTCAGAGCAAAGTTGTGTTTCCTACCCGGAGGGTGCAGGTGGGGTATGTCCCCACTCTCCTAGGCAGGAAACAGCAGTGTCCTAAGGACGCTGCTCATGTTGGGCCCCAGGGGATATATGGTCCTCACAGCCATTAAGCAGCTTAGGGAGGTTAGGGCAAAATGTTCCCCTCTCCTAATTATAAGTATCCATTTGGAGGACCTCAATAAGGCTTGGGGAGGGGGTCTATACCCCCCTTCCAGAATTATAAGTATTAGCCCCAGGGGATAGGATTCCAGGGCCATAATAAGGCTCAAGGAGTGGTGCTGCACACCCGCTTCCCATTTAGTGACATGGGCACCTAAGGATATGGTCCTAGGGCCTGAAAAAGGCTTGGGCAGAAGGCCACATGCCCCCCCCCCATAAATATTACAACTGCTGACTGCCCCCAGGCTCTGACCTATATTATGAAAACCAGCAGGAGTCTGAATATTTGTTTTTTTTGTGGTGCTGTGGATCCCTGGATGCTCCACATATCGTTGGCACAGAGAAACAAATTACATTTTTGGCATCAGGGCAGGTCCCCCATCACTAGGCCTGAGGGGAAAGAGTATCCTAAAACTGCCCCCATATATATATTTTTTTTTTCTTTTTTAGTCAGGACAAGGGATTGCATCCTTGAGGCCTATAATGGCTGAGATCACATCTTTGTTGATGTGTTGGCCACCTATCAAATCTTACCTCTAGCTCTACATATACTAATTTCTCAAACACTACTCAACGCAGTACATCAAATCACAAAAAGAACCCATGTTGGATCAAGATCTAGCTTTCTGCCAAATTTGGTGTAATTCCATTCAGCCATTTTGACTGTAGCGATGTTTATATAAATTAAGTGGGGAAAACATGTTTTTAGATAAGACCATTTTCTCTGCCCCACTTGGTGGATCACATCAGAACTTTCCAGGAAGGAGATGAGGTGTAACCATTTTTATTTGGAAAACTTTGTGAAGATTCATCAAACAGTGTCAAAGTTATGAGCAAACCAAAAAAATGCTTTTCATATGGAAATGTTGGCCCTCTTTACAACCCTGGCCGTAAATGCCACCTACCGCCGTGCTGACGGCCACCAACATACCGTGAGCGCGGCGGTAATCCGCCACGGGTATTATGACCCACACATAGAATTCCGCCACTATACAGACACCCACACAGGTCCACAACACCAAAGGTCAGTGATAAACTGGTGATAGCAAAACCCACACAGTTACGCCAACAGGAATACACCCACAGTATCAGGACCCACGAATCACCACAGCAGTCTTTCAAATGCAGAATACCATTGGCGGTACACACCGTCGCGCTCAAAATACACACACTCAAACAAAACAACATCACATTGGACAATTCAAAATACACACACCTGGACAGGGTCAACGCCGTGGGACAGCACCCAAGAGCCAGGGATGACATTAGGAAGAGGTGGAACGACCTACGGGGGAAGGTGCGTTCCGTGATATCAAGACATCAGATTGCTGTACAGAGGACTGGCGGTGGACCCCCACCTCCTCCTCCACCTCCTCCCCCACAACTAACAACATGTGAGGAGCAAGTCTTGGCGATCATGCATCCAGAGGGCCTCGCAGGAGTAGCAGGAGGACTGGACTCTGGTAAGTCAAATCTATACTGCTATATTCCCCCCCTACCTGCATGCAATCACAAACTCCTAACCCAACCCTCACCCCATCACTCCATCAACTCACATATACCCCACTATCACAACCCACCCATCACAATACCAAGCCTTGCATGCAACACCAGTGCATGGACACCCATCACAGACCTGTATGGACACCCATCACCACAGTATGCCCAGTAGAGAAACTCACCCAGCCCACAAAATCACCACTCACACAAGGCAAAGCTGACAGGGAAATCACAATCAGAGATGGAAACACACCCATTCACAATATGGCCCACGCAGATACATTAACAATGCATTTGCATCCCAGCAGGACCCCTACTCAACGTCACCGGAGAGGAGGTGCCAGCTACATCCAGTGCACCCCCTGAAGAGGCCCACAGTGACGACAGCAGCTCAGCCCACCTGGATCACGATGACCAACCTGGCCCATGAGGGGCCTCTGGACAGTCAGTTCCCCTGCCACAGTCCCAAACCACCACAGAGCCTCCCCCCTCAGGAAACACCAGCACAGCACCCACCCAGCGGGCCCATGCCACTGTCCCCAGCACACGTCAATTAGCAGTGTGTCCACCACTACAGGGACCCCAGGCAACACCACAAACACAGGACGATCAGGGACCTGGGGTCAGTGGCAGTGGGCACACGGTTCAGGGGACAGAGGCACAGGACAACAGGGAAGCTGGGAGGACTGCTGTGCGACAGGGGGAAGACAGGCCCAGGGAACCCACTCTCCACAAGGCACTTTCCAACATCGCAGGAGCATACCACCATTCCCAGGAGACCATGGGTCAGATACTGCCAAGTTGCAGGAGACCCAGCGGCTGCAGGAGGGACAGTACTTGGGGATCAGGGATGACCTAACTAAAATCTACACCATCCTGGTCACCATTGCAGGGGTGCTGGCTGACATGGGCAACACCATGAGGGAGGCAGTGGCACAACAAAGGGCGCCTGACACTAGCCAAACCGAGGAACAGCCTTCCACCTCCGCCGGCGCTAGTGGATGGGAGGCCCTGCCACAGGACCAACAGGGCACCAGCACCCCACCCCCTGCAGGAGAACCACCCTGCAAACGGTCCCTGCGTCCAGACAGAAGACAAAGAACATTGCCAAGACCCCACCAGGAAATAGGACTCTCCTGATTGTCACCCTTCTGTCCCACTCTGTTACCCTGTCCACCTTTAACTGCCATTGCTCCCCTTCCCATGCCCCCTTGGACAATGCACCTGTGATACCAAGAGACTGGACTCTATCATGGATTTTCCTCCACCATCACCCCAACCCCTTGCACATACCCCTATACTTATTAGCACCTAAATAAACACCCTTGAAACAAATAACAATCTGGAGTCAGTCTAATGATTCACAAATGTATAAGTACAACATTATCAAAGCATTGCAACCTATATGTACAGTGACATTTACTACAGGATGACTTTTGGTGGACAGCAGTACATATAGCAGGAGCCAGAATGGGGCACAGTGATCTGAAAATAGAGATTCCAAAGGGAACAGTCAGTGGCCATAGTCATAGGGAAACAGGCTGCCATGTACAATGTCCAACAGAAAACTGAAATGTAAAGTGAACGTACAGTGTCTTACTTGTGTGTCACTGGAAGTACTGCTGTATGATGTTTTTCCGTTGTCCACATCTTCTTCCTCTGCCTCCTCTTCGTCAATGTCTACAGGCTCCACCGCTGCCACAAGACCATCTCCAGGCACATCCTCCTGCAGAAAAGGCACCTGGCATCTCAAGGCCAGGTTGTGCAACATACAGCGTGCCACGATGATCTGGCACACCTTCTTGGGTGATTAGTACAGGGATCCACCTGTCAGATCGAGGCACCGGAACGTGGCCTTTAGGAGGCCGAAGGTCCTTTCTATAATCCTCCTTGTACGTCCATGTGCCTTATTGTAATGTTCCTCTGCCTTCGTCCTAGCATTCCTCACTGGGGTCAGTAGCCATGAGAGGTTGGGGTAACCAGAGTCACCTGTAAATATACAGTGACAACTGTTAGACACTCACTAACCCTTAGGGGCAATCCCATACCCAGACATCAACATATACTCAGATAGGGACCTTTGGCTCACCTATTAGCCACACCAGGTGCCTCTGGAGTTGGCCCATCACATATGGGATGCTGCTATTCCTCAATATATAGGCGTCATGCACAGAGCCAGGATACTTGGCATTCACATGGGAGATGTACTGGTCCGCCAAACACACCATCTGCACATTCATCGAGTGATAGCTTTTTTCTATTCCTGTAAACCTGTTCATTTCTCTGGGGGGGGGGGATAAATGCTACATGTGTACCATCAGTGGCACCAATGATGCTGGGGATATGTCCCAGGGCATAAAGGTCAGCTTTCACTGTGGCCAGATCCTCCACCTGGGGGAATACAATGTAGCTGCGCATGTGTTTCACTCTGGTCAACACATTGGAGGACATTGGCTGAGACATCCCTGATGCCATGGCCACTGTTGTTTGGAAGGAACCACTTGCCAGGAACTGGAGCACTCACCAGGACCTGCACTAGAAGAGGGATTCTTGTGGGCTGGCGGATAGCTGACATCAGGCCCGGCTCCAATTGGGTACACAGTTCTAGGATTGTGGCACGATCAAGTCTGTACGTGATGATAATGTGTTTGTCCTCCATTGTTGCAAGGTCCACCAGGGGTCTGCACATCGGAGGATGCCGCCATCTCATATGCTGCCTCAGCGGTTGAAGCCTATGGAAGAGAATGGTGAGCAGAGGGTCATAATTCCACATCTTTTGCACTAATGTTGATTTTTTTACTTTACAGAAGCAGTATGTGAACTCGAGAGTCAGTTGATGTGCCAATGTCTGCTGTGACGCAGTTAGGTGCCATGCCCTGTGTCCCCCTGAAATGGCGGCTGCCTGACCTGTGAGGAAAGACAGGTGTAAATTAGGTAATTGCGCTCGCGTTGTGTGCCTTCGCGGTAGGCAGTCGATGACCGCCGTGCAACTTCGCATTGGTTATTATTGTGCCCTATGGGTTCCAGGAGCCAATGGCGATGTACGCCGGCAGTGACGGTACGCACCGCCACAGACGGGACCGCCATTTTCTAACTATTCACTCACTTGCTACCTGACCTTCAACAGGAGAGGACCTACACTACAAGTGCTGCTGTGATCTGTGACTGGAAGGGACAATGGCTCATGTGTCTGGGGAAAGGGCCCCTGCCTTCACTGCAGAGTAGTTGGAGAGACTGGTGGATGGAGTCCTACCCCAGTACACTTTACTCTATGGTCCTCCAGACAAACAGGTGAGTACACTGTGAGCATGATGCGTGGGCCATGAACGTATGGAGAGCTGTGAATGTAAGCCATATGTTGGGGGTGCTGAGGGGTCCTGGCCAGAGTGAAGCATGTAAGGTGGTCAGTTTATGTGCGTCAGGGCACAGGCGGGAACTGGTGGGCAATGAGTATGACAGTCCGGACAGGGGAGTGATTTACATTTCTGCTATCTTTTCCCTCCAGATCAGCGCCCACCAGAAAAAGGGTATTTGTCATGCCATCGCGAAGGTGGTGTGGACCCTAGGGGACTTTCACAGGCAGAGCACCCACTGCCGAAAGAATACGGCAGAGGCCCAGCTGGGGCTGGCTTCCCAACGTGGAAGGGGTGCCTGTCGCACCATGACCCCTCTAATGTTCTGCATCCTGGCGGTGGCCTATCCAGAGTTGGATGGGTGCTTGAGGGCATCACAGCAGCCACAAGGGGGTGATTACAGATTCAGAGTCATGACTTTGCACGTGTTAAGGTGTTACACGGGTGGGGGATGTGGGCTGGCAGTGTAGGTCCCTTATTGGGCAGGCTCTGGAGCACTCCTACCCCAATAGTGTAAGTGGCCATCTACTACTGGGCAGAGTCCTGTGGGTTTCTGGTATGCAGATGCTGGCGTTAGGCATTGTACCCCATGGTCTGGTGACTAGCTGTGTAACTGGTAGTGCATGGCCTAGTGCATAGGGCTGATCCCTGTGTGTAGTGTACGCCAACGGTGGTGTTGTTGCTGGCATTGACCAAGTGTATCCTCTATCTCCTCCCTCCCCTTTTTGTTTTGTTACCCTGTCCTTGTGTGCATTAGCATAATCTGGTGGAGGAGCAGAGACACCGGCAACGGAGGGAGTTGCATCCTACATGTGCCTGGAGGCTGAATCCACCGAGGGTGAAGGCACCAGTAGGATGGAGGGCGAGGGAAGCACCACGACAGGGACAGGAGAGGAGACCACAGACAGCGACTCCTCCTCCGATGGAAGCCCCCTGGCGGTGGCGGACACCTCTGTGCCCTCCCCAACAACAGGTACAGCAGTCACCCCCACTTACCAGCACCACCCTCCCAGCAGCCCCTCAGCATGTTTCCCATGCCCGTTCACCCAGGAGGGTGGGCATCTCCTTCGCCCCAGGCACCTCAGGCCCTGCCCCAGTCAGCCCTGCTGCTCTCAGTGAGAAGGCTATTGACCTCCTGAGATCCCTCTCTGTTAGGCAGTCAACCATTCTGAATGCCATCCAGGGTGTTGAGAGGCATTTGCAATAAACAAATGCATACATGGAGGGCATTCACTCTGGCGTGGCAGCCCAACAGAGAGCATTTCAGGATCTGGCCTCAGAATTGATGGCAGCCATCAGTCCCTGTGTTCGGCTTCCCCCCTCAAACTTCCTCTACCCAGTCCCAGTCCCAATCCCCTCAACCTCAGCCTATCCCAAGCACACCTTCAGACCAGCATTCACCCAAATCAACACAAAAAAGTGGCTCAGGCAAACATAAGCATAACCCCTCACTGGAGGTCACCACCCCCACAACCATGCACACGTCCCCTGTGTCATCTCCCAGTGTGTCTGTGACCCCTCCTCCCAAAGTACACAAACGCAAGCACCCACCCACCCAACAGGCATCCATCTCACAACAGCATGCAGCCCATGCGCCTTCACCCAAACTCAGCAGACAGACACCTCCTACAACCACTCCCTCTTCCTCCACTCCCAAACCCTCTCCATCTTCCTGTCCCAGTGTGTCTAAAAAACTTTTCCTGGCTAACATTGACCTTATCTCTACCCCTCCCCCCGTCCTTCCCCTTGGGCCAGGGTGTCCAGATCCCAGGCCAGCACCTCAGCCACCAAGTCAGCGTCCGCTGTGATCACTGCAACTCCCAGAGGATCAAAGGGGGCACCCGTCAGGCCAGGCAGTGTGCCACCTACACCTGCAAAGGAGCAACCCATTCCGCCACCTGCCAAGGTGAATAAGGGGCCAGCATGCAGCACGGCCAAGGAGCATGACCCACCCAGCAAGGCCTCCTCCAAAACTCAAGGTGCCAGTGTCAAGGTCGCAGCAACATCTGCCAAGGTGAGTAAGGGGCAGAAAAGCCAAGGCTAAGCACTTCAGGCCTCGGCGGCACCAGGTGAGGGCCTGGTGCCCACCATTAGAACTGACAGCCCCGCCACCTGTACTGCGGCAAGTACCGCCACCTGCCCCGCCGCTGCCACAACAACTGTCAGTAGCAGCATCCCCAGTGGGCAGCCGTCCGAGGCTGCAGGAGAGGGGCTGGTGCCTCCCTCCACCACTACCGGCACCTGCACGACGGTCATGACTGCCAGAATCCCCGCCACCTGCACCGCCGCTGCCACAACAAATGTCAGCAGCAGCATCCCTAGTGGGCAGCCGTCCGAGGCTGCAGGAGACGGCCTGGAGCCTCCCACCACCACTGGAAGCACCCCCACAAGCCCTGGCACTACCACCAGTATGCAGCCTTAGTCGCCGCAGGATGAAGTAGGGCCCTGCCTCCATCATGCTATCTGTTCCCTGCAAATCTCATGCCTCAGACACCCAGGTGAGGGAATGTGAACTGCCACACCCCAAGTACAGCATCACTGGGCACAAAGCCCCCTCCAGAACTAGTGGAGATGCCACCCTCTTGAGAGACTGTGGCTTTGCACTCCCCAGGACCAAGCAGTGGGAAACCCACCCACTTGAGAGACTTAAGAGACTGTGGCTTTGCACTCCCCAGGACCAAGCAGTGGGCAACCCACCCACCTGAGAGACTTGAGAGACTGTTGCTTTGCACTCCCCAGGACCAAGCAGTGAGCAACCCACCCACCTGAGAGACTTGAGAGACTGTTGCTTTGCACTCCCCAGGACCAAGCAGTGAGCAACCCACCCACTTGAGAGACTTGAGAGACTATGGCTTTGCCCTACCCAGGAGCAAGCAGTGGGCAACCCACCCACTTCAGAGATGGTGGCTTTGCACTCTCCAGGACATCGCTGTGGGCATGGAGCCCCCTCGAGGAGCAGTGGCATAGTACCATCTTCCGGCTGAGGTGTTCTCCCCTTCCACGTCCCCCTCAGGTGCCTGTGTGTTTTCTACCTGATGCCCCTGCAGTGTTCTCTCCGTATTGAGGCAGGAGTCAAGTGTGGGCTTTGCCCATGACTTTTGGCCCAGTGGGCCACGGACATTTACAAAGAACAGTGTACGGCTTTCTGTTCGTATTGTAAACAATTGTATATACTGTTTTTCGATTCGTTAAGTATATCTGCCTATTTCTAATATATCACAAATTTCACTCCAGTCCTTTTGTCCTTGCATTCTTCCAGGGGGCTGCGGGGTGTAAATCTAATGTTGGTGCATGTTTTTGTGAGTATGGTGTTGTGGGTGAGGGTGGGGGTGGGGGTGTTGCGTGTGTGTGTCACTCTCTTTTTCCTCCCCCCTCCCCTGTGTGCTAGGTGCAGTACTCACTGTGGTCGTCGCCGCCGCCTCCTGTGATTCCTCGTGTATGAGGAGGGAGACCAGCATGGGTAGGACCTGCAGCTCGGGCTCCAAAGCGTCCTGGTTCTTCGTTGATTGTCGGAAGGTGAGTGGTTTCCCTTCCAAGTCCTGTTTCCGCCGTGCTTTTGATGGCGTTGGTACCGCCCCAGAAAAGCTGGCGGATTGGCGGGTTGTGATGGGGTTGGTGGCACATTGTCTTCCTCCTTTCTATTGGTGGTGACTGCCGCGGTGTTTGTTGCTACTGCTGTGGCGGCCGGTGTGTTAAAGTGTCTGTCTGTGTTGGCGGTTTCCACCATGGTCGTGATTCCATTTTTTTTTACCACTGGCCTGTTGGCTATATTACCGCCGCTTTAACACCGTCAGCCAGGGGTGTAATGAGGGTCGTAGTCCTAACTAAGGGCCTGATTACAACTTTGGAGGACGGTGTTAATTCGTCCCAAATGTGACGGATATACCACCTACCGTATTACGAGTCCATTATATCCTATGGAACTCGTAATACGGTAGGTGGTATATCTGTCACATTTGGGACGGATTAACACTGTCCTCCAAAGTTGTAATCGGGCCCTATAACTACACAGTGGCGACTGCCACTGAGAAATATAATGTATATATATATATATATATATATATATATATATATATATATATACATATATATATATATTTACCTACTTGTGGTTATATTTTTCACCTACTGGCAGTCGCCAGTAGGCGGTTTTAGGTAGGACCTAGGGGGTCATTCTGACCTTGGCGGTCCATGACCGCCATGGCGGAGTGCGGCGGAAGCACCGCCAACAGGCTGGCGGTGCTTCCTGGGCGATTCTGACCGCGGCGGTAAAGCCGCGGTCGGAAAAGGGGAGCCGGCGGTTTCCCGCTGGCCCAGGGAACCCGCCATGGCGGCGCTGCTTGCAGCACCGCCATGGGGATTCCGAGCGCCTTCCCGCCAGCCTGTTTCTGGCGGTGTCCACCGCCAGAACCAGGATGGCGGGAACGGGTGCCGTGGGGCCCCTGGGGGCCCCTGCACTGCCCATGCCAATGGCATGGGCAGTGCAGGGGCCCCCTAACAGGGCTCCACAAAGATTTTCACTGTCTGCTGTGCAGACGGTGAAAATCGCGACGGGTGCCACTGCACCCGTCGCACCCCTTCAACTCCGCCGGCTCCATTCCGAGCCGGCTTCATTGTTGAAGGGGCTGTCCCGCTGGGCCGGCCGGCGGTCTTCTGGCGGTCGCCCGCCAGTCCAGCGGGAAAGCCGGAATGTCCGCCGCGGAGCGGTCTTTCGGCGGGAACCACTTGGCGGGCAGCGACCGCCGACCGCTGCGGTCAGAATGACCGCCCTAATTTCCATAGAATTCTTTTTTTTTTTGTTTTGTCAGTAACTTTAGCGCCGTTTGACGAAGCTTCACAAAACTTTCAAAACTAGTTTGCCCCTGAGTTTAGCTGCAGTCTTGAACGTTTCAGGATGGTTCATCAAGTCGGGGCCGAGAAAAAGGAGGGGTTCTAAAATGTGTTTTCCCCATGCAATTTCCCACAGAGATGTCAGATAGGACTACAGCCCGAACCGTTCAATGGAAATACACCAAATTTGACAGAAAGCTAGCTCTTGGTCCAGATAGAGCCTTTTTAACGATTTGGTGTAAATCTGTTAGTAGTAATTACAAAAAAACACAAAATTGTATGTCTAGGGATGTGGATTCAACAGATTCCATGCTGAATTCTGATTGGCTCCTATCACTTCAACCAGGAACTGTTGGCAGCCATTTAGGGACTCAGACTCAGCCAAATCCCCAAAAAAGTTACAAAAAGAGAAGAGGGCAGGGTAGGAATATCCTGCCCACTTGGTCTGGTGGTGGGGTCCCCCTGGGACCCTGACAGAGCCAAAAAGCTTTTTTTTTTAAAACTTCTCGCAAAACCACAGAGGATCTGCAGTTCCTGGGAAAATGATTTTTTAATGAAGCTCAGTCTCCCGTGTTTTTTTGTAGTTGAGCCCCTGGGTGGGCCAAGACCAACCAAGGGAAATATGTAATTATTTATTATGAGGAGGGGGATCATGCGCCCCCCCTTCTCATTGTTAATATGGATTCTGGGAACCGCCACCTCCCCAGGGACAGGCCATAATAATATAGAGGCAGGAGGCCATGTGATTTCCCCTCTCGGGCCTATTACAGCCCCAGGGACCACCAACTCCTGGGGACCAGCAGCAATTACAATAAAGGGGAGGGGGCCTCATGACCCGCTCCTTTGCAATTTGCAGCCCCCGGTACTACCACCTTCCTGGGGCATAGCCCTGCTATAAGAAAGGAGGGGAGGCCACGCGTCCCCTCCCTTTTGGAGCCATTGATGGCCTAGGGGAACGCCACTGCCCAGGATCAGCTCTCTATATCTGGAGGTGCTCACCATTGGGACATAGTAGTTTGCTGTCGGAGCTATGACAGATCCTGTCAATAGAGAGCAAACAGTGAGTTCGCTCCCAGCAGACTGGAGCAGGAAAATTGCTCCCACCCGATGGGAGCGGACTTTTCATCATCCTTTCAAATGGGCAGGAAAACAGATGAAAGAACTGCTCCAGCTGGAGGAGGAGAGCGGGGATTGCACACTGGGTGCTCTGGGTGGGACTAGGGCACCCAGTCACAAGTAGCTGGGCCTGGAGCATGGAGCCCCTAGGGCCAAAATACGCCCCTTTTTAATAATTGTCGGGCTGTGGGGAGGGGGTCCTGGGGCTAAAATTGGGTCGAGGAGGAGTGCCATGTGGCCCCCCCTCCAACTTGCAAAGATTGGTGGGGTCTAGGGGGATGGGTTCTCTAGGGCCACAATTGGCCTGGGAAGAGCCTCCCCTCCACTTACATTAATTGGCCAGGACAAGTCGGATGGAATCCACAGGGGCCAAAATTAGCCTGAAGAAGGGGGGCCACACAGTCCCACTCCATTTTCACGAATTGGCTAAGCACCAGGGCATGGGAATTGGCTGCAGGTCTTGGACGCTGGCTAGGCCCTGCAGATGACCCTTCTCCGTGCATGGCCAAATGTCGTGCATGGAGTGGGATTGGGTGCCTACGTGGGAAGGTCATGTGGGAATGGGTGCCTACAGCAAACCTTGCTGCACACTGTCAAAGGCTGTGCATGGCATGGGGTTGGTCTTCTATGGGAGGTTATGGGGGATACTTATCTCAGGAAACTATAACTCGTGCCTGAAGGTAACTATAAGTAGCGCCCAGTCATGCACAGTTTTCTCATTATTAATTTTATTGCAAATGTTGCAGTGATATTATCACTGATGTCATAGAAGATGTCATGACTGATGTAAGATGTGGGGTAATTAGCAGTGCATGGCGAGGGCGCAAGTTATAGTTACCTTAGGGAACGAGTTATAGTTTTCTGAGACAAGTATAAATATGACTGTTGAATTTCTATTGTTTGTGCGTTTAAAATTTGAACCTAACTATAATGTCTCTGTAACTTTTGTTTTTTTTCAGTGAATTCATATGTGTGTGTATGTATATATATATATATATATATATATATATACTGGAAGATGCAGGATCACAAGAAAACAACAGCCAGCCAGGGCAAAAATCTGGATCCCAAAGGATACAAAGAGCCACAAGAAAATGTAATATCCAAGAAAGAAGTGACTCAAACAGATGATCTCATTAAAGAACAAAAATATATTTCTACTACAACGTTTCAGCTTCCGCCTTCCTCAGGTAGTACAAGATGGTTTGCTCAGTGGCTGCACAGCTGACACTGGTGGATTTTCAAAAAGCATCATGAGTGAAGATTCCAATTGGAATGTGGAATCAATGCAGTCCTGAGAACTCTTCAGATATGCAGAAATCAAGTGGTATTGTCAGTGATACATCGATGACATATTTATAATATGGAATGCAGGAAGCAGAACACTTGAGCAATTTACAGCTTTTATCAACAGTATCCATCCTACCATCAAATTCACTGGCAGCAATACTACACAGAAGAGTCATCTCCCTTTTCTGGATGTGTTACTCACCATTCATGAACACAAAATTATAACTGATCTGTACCACAAGCCTACAGATGCTCATTTGTATCTAAACTGGACTTCATGTCACCCACGCCACACTAAACTCAGCATCATCTACAGCCAAGCACTCAGAATAAGACGCATCTGCAGCAATGAAGACACTTGTAAAGGCCATCTACAGGAGCTTGTTAGATTATTTAAAAAGCGAGGCTATCCTCTGCATATCATTCTGCAACAAATTGACAAGTCTTTGCAGTTACCCAGGGAAGCACTTATTTGGAATAACAACAGAAGAAGCAAAAGTGACAGAATCCCTTTTGTGGTTGACTATCATCCATCAGCTCCCAACTACAGAAATATAATACAGACAACTTTTCCCTTACTATCTACTTGTGAAAAATTGCAAAAGCTTTTTCCAAAACCGCCAGTCATTGCTTACCGCAGAGCTCCCAATTTACGATCACTTATTGTGAGAGCTGAACTTAAGCAAGCTGTAACAAATGCAGGAGTTCATTGCTGTGATTCCAAAAGGTGCATCACATGTGAATACCTTTTACAAACATCATCAGTAACTAGCTCTGTTACAAAAAGGACCTATGGAATAAGACAGCATCTTACATGTCGCTCTAGATGCATTATTTATGTGATTCAGTGCCAACGTCAAAGCTGTAAAAAACAATATGTAGGTCAAACTGTGAATGACCTCCGTACACGATTCAGGAACCACAAATCGGCAATAATTAACAAGAAACTTGACCAGCCTGTAGCCAACCATTTTAACCTTGTGGACCATTTACTATCAGATTTGAAGATTTTCCCTGTGGAGCATGTTTTAAAGGAAGAACTACTGGACATCAGAGAAAATTTCTGGATGTACCGTTTAAAATCTCTGCATCCAGACTCTTGTGGTAGCATTGACATATGGTTTAAGGGATTATGCAGTGTCTAGCTTAACCCCCAGGTTTTTGGCAGTAGTTGAAGGTGGTGAAGGTAGGCAAAAGATGAGACAGGACCAATATGGGCAAACATCAGCTGGGTGTCATCAGCATAGGACACCACAGTGAATCCCCCCGCTTGAACAGTGGCAGCCAGGAGAGCCATATAGATGTTGAAGAGACTTGGGTTAAAGGATGAGCCCAGTGGTACTCCTTAATTGACCTCTCTTTGACCTGAGGTAAAAGGGGAGAGAGGAACTGCTTGCCTTTGGTTGGAAAGGAAGGATGTTAACCCCTTCCACATGGTGCTGACGATTCCTGCATTCTCTTGCTGTTTCAGTAGTATGCAACACCATGTCAAAAGCAGCCAATAGGTCAAGCAGAATCGCAATGGTGTTTGTGCCCAGACTGAGTTGGGTTTTAATAAAATCTGTCACTTCTAAAAGTGCTGTCTCTCTACTGAAGACTGCCCATTAGCCGGATTGCGGAGGATGTGAGGCGTTAGTCTCCTCAAATAAATTGGTGATCTGGTAACTAACCAGGGATTCCAGCATCTTTCCACGGACGGGGAGAAGAGAGAGGGGTCTGAAATGGGCTGGACATGTAGGGTCAAGGTTTTTTTTTTAAATGAGGAAGGACTAACTCCTCCTTCCAACACGCTGGCACTGAGAATGACTCAAGAGAAAGGTTAAAGAGGGCATTGATTTGTGGGTTCAAGAACCGAGATCACCTTTTAAGGACATGTGGTAGACATAGGTCCACAGCAGAGACAGAGTGGGCTTTTAAGATCAATCTCTCATATAGATCTTCTTGAAGGAAGAGAGTTGGGGATTCAAATTTTGAGCTACAGGTGGGTGTGTCACTGACACAGTTTCTAAAGTATTTGTGAATTTGGAGTATATGTTGAACACTTTATCATGGAAAAATTCTGATAGGTTTACAACAAATTCCTGTAATGATGGTGTGGATTGATTTTGTACCAGGTTTCAGAGTTAACAATTAAAAAAATTGTTTGAGGTGCGTTTTCTACTTTGTTAATTTGTTTAGTAAACATACTGGCTTTGGCTTTTTTATATTTTTCCTGAACTATTTGCGGGCTAGTTTATACCAAAGGTTGACTTCTTCCAGAAAATTCCGCTGCCATTTCCTCTCTAATGTTTTGCACTTTAATTTTTCCGCTTTAAGCAAAGCTGAATACTAAGGAGCAGAAATCTTTCTACTCTTATTCTCTCTTAAAGGTATTATGTTGTCAAAAATGATCTTGAGGTCAGAATTGAATGAAGAGGCGCCAAATCGACGTCTACAGATTTGTTGACCAGTACTTGTGAGTAGACCATGTTTCAAATCAAATCAGTGATAGTCTGCCGGAGCAGTTTGAAGATAGCTTGAGCTTTTTAGGGGCCTGTATAAGGGGTTGCTCTAAGCTGAAAGGAAGTAAAAAGTGGTCTGACCAGGCTAAAGGGACCGTGGGGCCCACTTCTAAAGCTGGAAATTTAGAAAACATAACAACAAGCATGTGCTCCCCTTGTACGTGGGTCCTTCTACTCTCTGAGCTAAGTTGAGGTCTGACACGGCTTCCATGAGCTGTTCTGCAGCCGTACTGCTATGGCCATCCACATGTACGTTACAATCACCCAATACCATGAAGTTGCCATGTTGTAGACAGAAGGGCATGATCACAGAAGACAAAGTTTTGCAGAGCTTAGCATCAGGGTTAGGTGGACGGTAAATAAATTCCCCTGAGAAGGAGAAGTTGTTTGAGATATTAATGGTGAATGAAAGAGCCTAAGCGCTACTTGCTAGATCTAAAGTTTGACTGATACAGAAGAGATTGGATTGGTAAATGACAGCTACCCCACCTCCTGATCCAACTACCCTGTCTAAGTGAGAGATCGAGTATCCATCAGAAATAGCGAGTGGAAGGTCTGGGCCCAAACAGGGCGTGAGCCATATTTCAGAGAGGAAGATAATTCCCCAATGATTATCATGTAAGATGTTCCAAATTTCGATTTTATGTTTGGGAAGTGATCTTACATTGATCAAGCATGCATTTAGGGTCCTATTTTTGATCTCATTAGGGTTATGAATTCTTGAAAAGCGAGGGCTTGGAAATTCACTTCTCACAGCGAGAGAGCTGCTATCTGTAGCTGAAGAAAAGCCACAGGCCGAGCAGGAATATGTGCTGCCAGAATCTAGAGTCCAAGTAAGGGAATGAACACATCTAAGTGGGTGCCTGATTAAGAGAGTCCCATTACTGTAAGAAATCAACCTTACAGAGCCTTTAAAGTCCTCCTTTAAAGTAACTCAGTACTTAAAACTTAAAATATGAACCCATTAAAAGCCAGTTTCGGATGCAGCCAGGTGGCAATGTAATTATTTTAATACAATCACAAAGTCTTGCCTAAAAATGGTGACTGTTTGTTTTCCTACCAACTTCGCATGGGCAACCAGGCAACGACTTTTCCACAGAGCTGTGCACAACTCTCTGGGAGAATGCAATGTGTGTGGGCGCAGTAGAGATCCTGACTATGAGGATGTGCTGCCTGGCTGAATCTTATAAAAACGAAAGGGTCCTAGCTGCCTTGCATTGTGAAAAGCGCCTTTGGTTGATCTGGTCCTCCCATTGAGGATTGGCTGGAGTTTCTAGCTGAAGCTTTGCTGGAGAGTTTACCTTCGACACTCGAGTCTGATCCTGTGGAAATTAAAGGTACCATTTTCGGATTAGAGCCATCTCTTGGCCTTTAATTAACTAGCAGCTGCTACTGAAGGTCATTAGGTTCCACGAAAACTCATACGACATTCAAGATAATCCTCTTTCCTTGCCATTGCACATTGTTGCTCTTTGCTGTTTGGTGTTGTGGGCTGTTTTGTGTGTCATGAAAGAGAACTGTTTTTTCAGGCATGATTCGGGTCCTAACATATTTAGCAAATGCTTAGATTTGTGGATGGATCTCCTAGGAGCTGGCGGTCTAATTCTTTGCTGTCTGTGCCTGGCTTTGCAAAGTATCCCCCTGCCGCTGCAGCTCCTCCAGGTTCTTGAGTTCCTGAGACCCACCTCACAGTAAGTACCCCCCCCCCTCCCAGCCCCTCGCTCTGCCCCACGCTACTCACCCTCTCTCCTGCTCCTGCTTCTTTTCTTCTTTTCTTCTTCTCTGTTCTTCTGTTCTTCCTCCTCGCTCCTCGTCTGTACTCTTCTTCTGTACTCTTCTTTCCCCCGTCTTCACTCTTCTTCTCTTCTTCCTCATCTTCTTCTGTGGTCTTCTGCCCTCTGTTCTTCGTTTTTCTGTATCTTCTTCTGTGTTCTTCTGTGTTCTTCTATGTTCTTCTGTGTTCTTCTGGTCTTCCTTTCTTCTCTCCTTCCGGTCTTCTGATCTTCCTTTCTTCTCTCCTTCCGGTCTTCTGTTCTTCTGTTCTTCTGTTCTTCTTGTCTTCTGTTCTTCTGTTCTTCTTGTCTTCTGTTCTTCTTGTCTTCGGCTCTTCTGCCTCCTACGTCCTCTTCTCCCAGGGCCTGCCCTCCTGCTCCTGCCTCATCCCCCTCCCCCACTCGCATCCCCCTCTCTATCTCTCCTATCTAACCCATTCACTATCTACCTCCCTCACTCCTCCTATCTACCTATCTCTCTATCTCTTTATCCCACTATCTAACTCCCTCACTCTCACTCTCCACCTCCTCCTATCTTCCTATCTCTCTATTTCCCTATCTATCGATTTCCCTATCTATTTTCTCTATCTATTTCTCTATCTCTCCCCCCTCCCTCACCCCCTCTATTACCTATCTTCCTATCCTCTCACTCTACCTCTCACCCTCACCCACCTCTACAACCCCCCTCCCCTATCTTCTCAACCCTACTCCTATCTTTCTCCCTTATCTCCTAAACCTCCTAACACTCACCCCCCTCCACCCTTAAGCCCCCCTCCCCCAGCTCTTCTCACTCTACCTGTCCCCCCCTCCCTCGCGCTTTCCCGCCGCGACCTCCTGCACGCCCCGCCCCCCAGCTCCCATTCGCCCCCACCTGACCCCCCCCTCCTACCTCATATGGCGGCCGCTGCGCGACAGTGGTAGCGACCCTTGACCCAAGGGTAGGCCGCTCCCCCTGACGCTGCAGCTCCTCCAGGTTCCTGAGTTCCTGAGACCCACCTCACAGTAAGTACCCCCCCCTCCCAGCCCCTCGCTCTGCCCCACGCTACTCACCCTCTCTCCTGCTCCTGCTTCTTTTCTTCTTTTCTTCTTCTCTGTTCTTCTGTTCTTCCTCCTCGCTCCTCGTCTGTAATCTTCTTCTGTACTCTTCTTTCCCCCATCTTCACTCTTCTTCTCTTCTTCCTCATCTTCTTCTGTGGTCTTCTGCCCTCTGTTCTTCGTTTTTCTGTATCTTCTTCTGTGTTCTTCTGTGTTCTTCTGTGTTCTTCTATGTTCTTCTGTGTTCTTCCGGTCTTCCTTTCTTCTCTCCTTCCGGTCTTCTGATCTTCCTTTCTTCTCTCCTTCCGGTCTTCTGTTCTTCTGTTCTTCTGTTCTTCTTGTCTTCTGTTCTTCTGTTCTTCTTGTCTTCTGTTCTTCTTGTCTTCGGCTCTTCTGCCTCCTACGTCCTCTTCTCCCAGGGCCTGCCCTCCTGCTCCTGCCTCATCCCCCTCCCCCACTCGCATCCCCCTCTCTATCTCTCCTATCTAACCCATTCACTATCTACCTCCCTCACTCCTCCTATCTACCTATCTCTCTATCTCTTTATCCCACTATCTAACTCCCTCACTCTCACTCTCCACCTCCTCCTATCTTCCTATCTCTCTATTTCCCTATCTATCGATTTCCCTATCTATTTTCTCTATCTATTTCTCTATCTCTCCCCCCTCCCTCACCCCCTCTATTACCTATCTTCCTATCCTCTCACTCTACCTCTCACCCTCACCCACCTCTACAACCCCCCTCCCCTATCTTCTCAACCCTACTCCTATCTTTCTCCCTTATCTCCTAAACCTCCTAACACTCACCCCCCTCCACCCTTAAGCCCCCCTCCCCCAGCTCTTCTCACTCTACCTGTCCCCCCCTCCCTCGCGCTTTCCCGCCGCGACCTCCTGCACGCCCCGCCCCCCAGCTCCCATTCGCCCCCACCTGACCCCCCCCCTCCTACCTCATATGGCGGCCGCTGCGCGACAGTGGTAGCGACCCTTGACCCAAGGGTAGGCCGCTCCCCCTGACGCTGCAGCTCCTCCAGGTTCCTGAGTTCCTGAGACCCACCTCACAGTAAGTACCCCCCCTCCCAGCCCCTCGCTCTGCCCCACGCTACTCACCCTCTCTCCTGCTCCTGCTTCTTTTCTTCTTTTCTTCTTCTCTGTTCTTCTGTTCTTCCTCCTCGCTCCTCGTCTGTAATCTTCTTCTGTACTCTTCTTTCCCCCATCTTCACTCTTCTTCTCTTCTTCCTCATCTTCTTCTGTGGTCTTCTGCCCTCTGTTCTTCGTTTTTCTGTATCTTCTTCTGTGTTCTTCTGTGTTCTTCTGTGTTCTTCTATGTTCTTCTGTGTTCTTCCGGTCTTCCTTTCTTCTCTCCTTCCGGTCTTCTGATCTTCCTTTCTTCTCTCCTTCCGGTCGTCTGTTCTTCTGTTCTTCTGTTCTTCTTGTCTTCTGTTCTTCTGTTCTTCTGTTCTTCTTGTCTTCTGTTCTTCTTGTCTTCGGCTCTTCTGCCTCCTCCGTCCTCTTCTCCCCGCGCCTGCCCTCCTGCTCCTGCCTCATCCCCCTCCCCCACTCGCATCCCCCTCTCTATCTCTCCTATCTAACCCGTTCACTATCTACCTCCCTCACTCCTCCTATCTACCTATCTCTCTATCTCTCTATCCCACTATCTAACTCCCTCACTCTCCACCTCCTCCTATCTTCCTATCTCTCTATCTATTTCCCTATCTATCGATTTCCCTATCTATTTTCTCTATCTATTTCTCTATCTCTCCCCCCTCCCTCACCCCCTCTATTACCTATCTTCCTATCCTCTCACTCTACCTCTCACCCTCACCCACCTCTACAACCCCCCTCCCCTATCTTCTCAACCCTACTCCTATCTTTCTCCCTTATCTCCTAAACCTCCTAACACTCACCCCCCTCCACCCTTAAACCCCCCTCCACCAGCTCTTCTCACTCTACCTGTCCCCCCCCTCCCTCGCGCTTTCCCGCCGCGACCTCCTGCACGCCCCCGCCCCCCAGCTCCCATTCGCCCCCACCTGACCCCTCCCCCCCTACCTCATATGGCGCCCGCTGCGCGACAGTGGTAGCGACCCTTGACCCAAGGGTAGGTCGCTCCCCCTGCCGCTGCAGCTCCTCCAGGTTCCTGAGTTCCTGAGACCCACCTCACAGTAAGTACCCCTCCCTCCCAGCCCCTCGCTCTGCCCCGAGCTACTCACCCTCTCTCCTGCTCCTGCTTCTTTTCTTCTTTTCTTCTTCTCTGTTCTTCTGTTCTTCCTCCTCGCTCCTCGTCTGTAATCTTCTTCTGTACTCTTCTTTCCCCCGTCTTCACTCTTCTTCTCTTCTTCCTCATCTTCTTCTGTGGTCTTCTGCCCTCTGTTCTTCGTTTTTCTGTATCTTCTTCTGTGTTCTTCTGTGTTCTTCTATGTTCTTCTGTGTTCTTCCGGTCTTCCTTTCTTCTCTCCTTCCGGTCTTCTGATCTTCCTTTCTTCTCTCCTTCCGGTCTTCTGTTCTTCTGTTCTTCTGTTCTTCTTGTCTTCTGTTCTTCTGTTCTTCTGTTCTTCTGTTCTTCTTGTCTTCTGTTCTTCTTGTCTTTGGCTCTTCTGCCTTCTCCGTCCTCTTCTCCCCGCGCCTGCCCTCCTGCTCCTGCCTCATCCCCCTCCCCCACTCGCATCCCCCTCTCTATCTCTCCTATCTAACCTGTTCACTATCTACCTCTCTCACTCCTCCTATCTACCTATCTCTCTATCTCTCTATCCCACTATCTAACTCCCTCACTCTCCACCTCCTCCTATCTTCCTATCTCTCTATCTATTTCCCTATCTATCGATTTCCCTATCTATTTTCTCTATCTATTTCTTTATCTCTCCCCCCTCCCTCACCCCCTCTATTACCTATCTTCCTATCCTCTCACTCTACATCTCACCCTCACCCACCTCTACAACCCCCCTCCCCTATCTTCTCAACCCTACTCCTATCTTTCTCCCTTATCTCCTAAACCTCCTAACACTCACCCCCCTCCACCCTTAAACCCCCCTCCCCCAGCTCTTCTCACTCTACCTGTCCCCCCCCTCCCTCGCGCTTTCCACCGCGACCTCCTGCACGCCCCGCCCCCCAGCTCCCATTCACCCCCACCTGACCCCTCCACCCCCTCCTACCTCATATGGCGGCCGCTGCGTGACTGCGCAGCGGGCGCGCCACTGGCGCGCCAGAGGCATGCCCGTCTGCGCCCGTCCGCGCCTGGCCCGCGCCCAGCGCCACGACCCCTGGTCCCCAGCTCTCCCAAGCCCCGCTGACCCGCTACGACCCCACCACCCTCCACGCCCTCAACCCAGGACGCTCCAACACCTGCTTCCAAGCTCACCCCAAACGCACCCATGGACCCTTCGCCTGCAACTCCTGCAAACGCACCTTCCACCACGCAACAACCACGACCACAAGCCCACGCGCCATCAACCACCTCAAGTGCATCCTAGTCAACGCTCGCTCCGTCCACAAACACGCCATTGAACTCTGGGACCTCCTGGACTCCATAGCACCGGACGTCGCCTTCATCACGGAGACCTGAATGAACGCCTCCTCGGCCCCTGACATCGCCACTGCCATCCCCGAAGGCTACAAGATCTCCAGAAAAGACCGCACCAACCAGGTAGGAGGAGGTATCGCCATCGTCTTCAAAGACTCCATCAGCATCACCACCTCCACCGAAGACACCCCTCTCGCCGCTGAACACCTGCATTTTCAGATTCGAACTGACCCGAGGACCACCCTCAGAGGATCCCTCGTCTACCGTCCTCCCGGGCCACGCGCCCCTTTCAGCGACGCCATCGCCGACTTCATCTCCCCGCACGCCCTCGCCTCACCGGACTACATCCTCCTAGGTGACCTCAACTTCCATCTGGAAAAAAAACAACGACCCCAACACCACCACCCTGCTCGACAACCTCGCCAACCTCGGCCTCAAACAACTGGTGAACACCGCCACCCACATCGCCGGACACACGCTTGACCCCATCTTCTCCGCCAGCAAACACGTCTTCTTCAGCCACGCCTCCACCCTACACTGGACCGACCACAGCTGCGTCCACTTCACATTCCGACGCGAGACCCGCCACCTCCGCACCCAACCCATCCCTCGTCGACAGTGGAACAAGATCCCCGAAGAGCAACTCTTCTCCGCACTCGCCGCCAACCAACTCACCCTCACCACCGACCCCAACAACGCAGCCCTCAACCTCACAAACTGGATCTCCAACTGCGCAGACATCCTTGCTCCCCTCAAACGCATGCATCGACAGACCAACACCAAAAAACCTCTCTGGTTCTCTGACACCCTCAAAGAATCAAAGAAAACTTGTCGCGCCCTTGAGAAAGCCTGGCGCAAGGACCGCACCGCTGACAACATGACCGCCCTCAAGAATGCTACCCGCGAACACCACCACCTGATCCGCGCTGCCAAAAGGAACTTTTTCACCGACAGACTGGACAAAAACAGACACAACAGCAGAGAACTCTTCAGCATCGTCAAGGAGTTCTCCAACCCCAGCGCCAACGCCGTCACGCCCTCACAGGGTCTGTGCGAATCCCTCGCCACTTTCTTCCATCGCAAGATTAGCGACCTCCACGATAGCTTTGGACACCAGACCCAACCATACACCACCGAACCGGCATCCACGGCCATCACCCTCAACAACTGGTCCCACATCAACACGGAAGAAACCAAATCCATCATGAACTCTATCCACTCCGGCGCCCCTTCGGACCCCTGCCCGCACTTCATCTTTAACAAAGCCGACGACATCATCGCCCCGCACCTCCAGACCGTCATCAACTCTTCTTTTTCTTCTGCTACCTTCCCCGAATGCTGGAAACACGCCGAAGTCAACGCCCTACTAAAGAAACCTACGGCTGACCCGAGCGACCTAAAAAACTTCCGCCCCATCTCTCTTCTGCCTTTCCCAGCCAAAGTAATAGAGAAGACCGTCAACAAACAGCTGACCACCTTCCTGGAAGACAACAACCTGCTCGACCACTCACAAACCGGATTCCGAACCAACCACAGCACTGAAACCGCCCTCATCTCAGTCACTGATGACATCAGAACCCTGATGGACAACGGTGAAACAGTCGCCCTCATTCTGCTCGACCTCTCGGCTGCCTTTGACACCGTCTGTCACCGCACCGTAATCACCCGCCTCCGCTCCACCGGGATCCAAGGCCAGGCCCTGGACTGGATCGCCTCCTTCCTCTCAAACCGTTCCCAAAGAGTTTACCTCCCTCCGTTTCGCTCAGAACCCACCGAGATCATCTGCGGCGTACCCCAAGGCTCATCACTCAGCCCGACACTCTTCAATGTCTACATGAGCCCCGTCGCCAACATCGTACGCAAGCACGACATCATCATCACCTCCTACGCCGACGACACCCAACTTATACTCTCCCTCACCAAGGACCCCGCCAGCGCCAAGACCAACCTACAAGAGGGTATGAAGGACGTCGCAGATTGGATGAGGCTCAGCCGCCTAAAGCTGAACTCTGATAAAAACGGAAGTCCTCATCCTCGGCAACACCCGTCCGCCTGGGACGACTCCTGGTGGCCCACGGCCCTCGGCACCGCACCGACCCCCACAGACCACGCCCGCAACCTCGGCTTCATCTTGGACCCTCTTCTCACCATGACCAAGCAAGTCAACGCCGTGTCCTCCGCCTGCTTCCTCACCCTCCGCATGCTCCGCAAGATCTTCCGCTGGATCCCCGCCGACACCAGAAAAACCGTGACCCACACCCTCTTCACAAGCCGCCTGGACTACGGCAACACCCTCTACGCCGGGACCACAGCCAAACTCCAAAATCGCCTGCAACGCATTCAAAACGCCTCGGCCCGCCTCATCCTCGACATACCCCGCAGCAGCCACATCTCCGCACACCTGAGACACCTGCATTGGCTCCCTGTCATCAAAAGGATCACCTTCCGACTTCTCACCCACGCACACAAAGCCCTCTACGACAAGGGACCGGAATACCTCAACAGACGCCTCAGCTTCTACGTCCCCACCCGCCTCCTCCGCTCCTCTGGCCTCGCACTCGCTGCTGTCCCTCGCATCCGCCGCTCCACGGCGGGTGGGAGATCTTTCTCCTTCCTGGCGGCCAAGACATGGAACTACCTCCCCTCCAGCCTCAGGACCACCCAGGACCACTCCGCTTTCCGGAGACTCCTAAAGACCTGGCTGTTCGAACAGCGATAACCCCCCCCTTTTTCCCCTAGCGCCTTGAGACCCGCACGGGTGAGTAGCGCGCTTTATAAATGTTAATGATTTGATTTGAATTCAGCTTTGTAGTTTAGTTTCCAGGAACCCAACGCAATGCATTTTTGCAATGCCGTTCCTTACTGTATTGTAGCCAGCTTCTCAGAGTTTGGTTCAAAGTCTACCAGTAAACCAGACCAGTGCACTCTGGGGGATATATATGGTGAATGAAACTGATAATAATAAAGTTTGTTTTCTTGGGACCAATTCCCTTCATTTGCCAACTCTGAGCTGCAAAACTTAGACCCTTACATCCTGAGCTTTACTTAGCAATTTATAAGTGTATTTTTGGGGCTTATGCGGGTACGACATGGTTGTCAAGCACTTGGCACTACAACCATTGACCCTCAGGTACCAGGCATCCTGCTCCTTCCAACTAAAGCGGGCTTTGGGAAAAAAAACAGGTCCCTCCAGTAGCCGTAGGGACTATCATCCTTAAATCAAATCCATCAAAAGAGCTGATCAGGGTCAGCCCAAATCATCTTACCTGTCGTTTCGTCCTTTAAATTTTTCCATAGGAGGTTTCCTTGGGAGTGTCAGTTGTTCCCTCAGTGTTTTACACAGCGGTACACTACATTGCAGCAATGACATGGTTACCATTACATTGTAATTTTGGAGTTAGGTAGTAGTTATTACTATATATAATATATTATATATATATATATATATATATATATATATATATATATATATATATATATATATATATATATATATATATATTTGTGTATACACACATATCTATCGGTGAAGGAATATATGTTTGCCCACATCTTTACATATATGTTTGTATTCCAGATACTCTTCCCATCCCTGAGTTGCTTGGGAAGAAAGACTAATCTTGTGGTTTTCTAGCAGTCTGTTTTCTTTTCTTCACTATTGGGATCATGTAAAAACAACCTGGCAGTGGTGCTCACTTGAATCAAGACTCTTCTGAGCCAAAACGCCATGACATTTGGAAAATAAATATACATGGCGCAGTGCAATCCTACTGTGTGTTTCTCTGAAAAGACAGCAGCAAAAGTTTATCATATGAGTAGCCCGAACCCGCCAAGCACACTTCAGCATAAGGTTGGGACTAGATGACTTTCAGTAATTTTGCTGGAGATGTTTTTATATATATATATATATGTATGTGTATATTTATATATATATGTATGTGTATATTTATATATATATATATATATATATATATATATATATATATATATATATGTGGTCGCCACAGTGTAGTTATAGTTAGGTCTGAGTTTTCATAGGAAGAACATTTTTTGCTTTGCTTTAGTTATAGTTAGCTTAGTAAATTATGAATGGTGAATCTCATGGGGTTTGTTTTGTTTTCAAACATTAGCTTTTATCTCATTTCAATACCTAACTATAATGTAATAATTGTAACCTTTGTTTTTTATTGAATAATGTGTGTGTGCATGTGTGTGTGTGTGTGTGTGTGTGTGTGTGTGTTTGTGTTTTGGGGCCCATAAGGCCCACCAACTGGATTGAATTTCCACACTTGAGCTTGGTCAACAAATCAGATACGTTTAATAATATGTGAAGCACATTGGACTCCACAAAAAGGACAGAGATTAATTTAGTTTCAAACTATGAAAGTTTATTAAATGTTAATGTTTTATGGACAGCAAAAAATCAGGTTAGTAGCAATTTACAATCAGAATGTGTATGCTTCAAATAATATGCAATTTAAATTAAGTCAAAGTATTTTAAATCAGAGGATGATCCAGTGTAAATCCACCTCAAAAGGAAAGGACAAAGTCTATCCTTTCTCTGAGTCAGTGCTGTAACGTTTCTGTTTTGATATATTTTAGTTCTGATTCCAAGTTTGTAATCTGAGTTCAGCTCTTCATTATATTAAAAATACAACTCTAACATTTAACACACCTACACACAGTTCTCATAAGACCGTCCAATCAGGTTGTAGCAAGATGATACATTTGCATACTCAGCAGCTTCTGAAGGTTTTCTCACTAGCAAGCTTCTTTCGGCATCCTTCAACTTTACACTATCTGTAACTAGATAAAGTAGATACACTGGTTTGCACACTTTAGGTGTCTTTTTGAGTGCACTATTCATTAAAACATTCCACAATAATCTGAAGAAAATAAATAATTCCTTCTCATTAGAAAGAAGGAGAAGGACTATCACGTTTCACAATTAAAAATCCAGCTGGCCTAGACATAAAATGTTCACACATCACAAAGCAAGATGGCAAACAACATTAGTCATTTTGAAATACAGACCTGCCTTAGGTATAGTCAATCATAACATGAATAACTATAATTTCTCTCTACAAATATCATTAGCCTGTCTGTGTACTAGTACAAAACATTAAATAAAAGAAATATTTAATCTACTTTTAGACCGGGCATCCTTGACGTGGCTTTCCCCTAACATTTGGCCTTCAACACTAATGTTTTTCTGACATTGTTTTTGCTGGCTTTAGGACTCTATGTGCTTTACCACTGCAAACCAGAGCTACCATGCTTGGGCGCTCTCCCTGAAACATGGTAGAGTTGGCTTATACTCAATTAGCATATTTAAGTTACTTGTAAATCCCTAGTAAAGGGGCACTACCTGTGCTCAAGTCTTGTAAATTAAGTGCTTCTAGTGCACCTGCAGCCCTGTTTGTGCCATCCACGCAAACTAGGGCATAGGGCATTGGAGTGTAACCCCCCAGTGTAAGGCGCTGTGCCTTGCATAGTTTAAAAAATTATGTGTGCCTCTAGTTGCTCGCTCCATACCTAATATGGTGAAGCCTGCAGGGAGAGATGGCCAATCCAGGTGATAGGCAATGCTGAGAGGCAGCATCAGCTGAAGTTTAGTGCACATGAAAGGTTGGACAGGCCTGACAGGCAAACTTCAGGCCTCGGACCCACGCTCTTCAAAGGATCCAGGAGGAACACACTACACCCCCTGATTTCCTTTGGAGCTCTGGGTTCATGCAGCTTTAATTATTAAAAAAGATGAAAACGAAACCTGGATTGGATCGGGGCAGGCTAGCCTGTCCCCACGACCCAAGCCTTTAAGGCAGAATGGGGGTGGGATGAAAGGACCTAACCAATCACTGTGTAGCTGTGTTTTAAAGCTACACGGTAATTGGTCATGTGATGTGACTGTGGTGATTTTTCCCCCTCATGCACAGCACGTCTGACGACATTGTGCTCCGATGGGTGGGTGGGGGAGGGAGAAAGCAGTCCTCTTCTTGAATGACATGTCAGAAAGAGCATGTGCTGCAGGCCTTTTGGTTGAGTGAGTAGGCGGTGACTGCTTCTATCTTAATTATTAACATGTATACCGGCCGTGGCAAGCTATTGTAGGCAATTGTCTTGAACAGTGAGAATAAACATGAAGACGATATAGAAGAGTGGCTAATGAATATATAAAAAAAATAGCAGTTGGCCGAACCTGCAAGGTTTTTCCAATGTGTTTAAAACTGTCACAAATATTTTTGAGTCCATTACTGATGAAGCTCACCAAGAGTTCATGCGGTGCACCATTAAATCAATGACATATAATTTATTATCAAAAGTTTAAAAGAGATTAGACATAAGTGTCTGAAAGTGCAGGCAGCAGTTAGAAGTCTGCGCAGTCAAAGTCGTGATTGCAGATCATTCATCTGAAGGTGTGCATCCTTTAGAACAACTTACCAATTATTACAAACAGTTAACTCGATATAACACATCCAAATAATACCAACTAAAACTATAGGTCAAATGTTAATTTGAAGAGAGCTTCTGTTTTACCGTGCACTTTTCCTCTCAATAGCAGCACTCTATAAACTGCCCATTAACAGAACAATTAAAGGCAATTATTTTGCATTTGGAATAATGTGTTTGTACCAGAACTACAGGCTGCTACATTAGCGTACTTTTCATTTCCTATGAGGGGCCAGGATGTGGTTTTATGGCCAGAGTTGCCACTTTGTACCAAGGGAACCAGGTTTGAGTCAACTGGAGGACTTGCCATAGCGGGCATGGGGTGCTTCCTGGGGAAGCTGGAAGGGTGGGGGCTGGTCGTATTGGCCGGGGGGGGCAGTTTTGCAGCAGTGCATGCGAACTGGGCCCCCAGTAATAAAAGCAGTTGCACCCCACCCCCACCCGGGGGCCTGGTCTGACAAAACTGCCAGGGCTGCTTTGGTTCCCCATCCGGCCTTGCTTGGCATCAGCTCAACATCCTGTGATTCTGGGCAGCTCACTTAATCTCCTGTGTCTATTAAAATGAAGGTGACATTGTGTAACAGAACTAGAGCTCAGCTCCAATACCTACCAGTCAAGTTTGCCTATATTAAATGGCAACTTAAAAGAAAACTCTTTAAAACGAAGATTGTCAGGAACTGCCTCTTTTTGCAGGTTCACTCCCACTGATGCCGCTGGTTTTTCAAATCTGAGACTGTCCACAGGCCTGCTACCCAGACCTCTGTGCCAGTGTTCTGACCCCATGTAAAGTATATGTTGAAATGGATACACCCAATTGGCAAGGCCTGACTTACCTATAAGTCCTTAGTATATGGTACCCAAAGTACCTAGATGTGTTTGATAAAGTGTCCACTCTGAGCTGCAGCACTGTTTGTGCCACCCTTCGTGTGACAAGACACAAAATGGCTCCCAGCCTGCCACTGCAGACTGAAAAGACAGAGTTCTCATTGTCAGTTCAACTTTGCCATTTAAAATAATGGTCAAAGCCACCCTGCCCCTTAACAGTATATGTAAGTTTCCCTTCAGAAAGGCATAGAGATCCCTATTGCAAGGAGCTGTATTTTGTTAAGTGAGACATATATATTTCGATATGTCTCGACAGCAATACTTCCAAATTGTCATTTTGCTTTTGATAAAGTTGGTAGCCCCATTGGCTAACACAGGGTTACCATGTGGCATCTCCACCCGGCTAACGTTTGACTGGGACTACCAAAATGGGTCATGTGAGGTATCAAAATAATCAGGACATGAAATGCGATCTGATGCTCAGATCAAAAGTAATGTCACTATTAATAGTTGGCCACTTTTAAAAAGTGACACCTCTATGTTCTGTTCATCCAGCGGCCTCACAAAGGCACATACATACAGATAGCTTTCTGACCGCTTGGGGACACATGTGAAGGACTCCCAGGCTCGAGGACAAAGGCTGTGCCGCAGTAGTGAGGAGTCACCTTCTCTGCCAGGATGGCCACTCAGGGGATTAGCCCAAAGGCGTGCATCAAAGGAGAAGTCAACTTTGATGGGCTGCCTGGCCCGACACCCCTGAGCAGGATGCCTTTTTTTCCTTGTAGACAGTATGGAGAAAGGGCCAGAGGTGGGAAACTCACCCTAAAGCCGATTCTGCCATGGGTGTGGTGTCCCCAGGTAGTCACACCTCTAGGGTGGGCGATCTTGCTCATCACGACAGAGGAAGGATCAAATCATCTTGAAGGGGGCAAGAATGTCACATTCTGGGATAACCAGAAGCCACACATCACAGGAACTTCATCATTAGGTAGGAGGGGACCCAGTAGCCCATTGGCTATTGACCGCATGGTCCCCTCAGGGCACTTTCCTAGGAAAAGTATGGCACCCCTGGTGCGTTGACCGTCAGTACTCACTGGAATTGGAGAGAGGACAAGAAGAAGACCACTTTGCACCTGCTGGAAGTGCACAAAGAGAGGCTGCGACACCAGAGCGACTGCACCTGCTGCACTTGGGGCTACTAGAGTTTGGACTCTGTTCTGAGTACCTGGCCCAGGGAAAAGATTATTCCTGCTCCTACCTGAAGCAGAGACTTCAAGGGTCAGTTGACTGGCTCCCAGAACAGCACTGGGGACATTAAAGCTGAAGGAGCCCAAGTTGCATCTCTGGTAGTCACAGCAGAGGTCTTGCTGCTACTGGAGGCCGGGCACCCCCAAGCAAAATTCAAAGATAGCTAAAAGGAGCACCCATGTCTGCTAGACCTGCAGGTGTTAGTTGTGATCAGATTCGTCACTCATGGTGGCCTACTTGCGACTCCGAGCTGCAGGATCACCAGCCTCCACCAAAGATTTGCTATGCAACCACTGTGTTGCAGAAGCGCAAGGTCTGCATCGCCAGCCCTTAGAGCCTTGCAAAAAGGGCTTTATGGGACAGCGAAATCTGTAGCCAGAGTCAGCCCCACTCACCTGTGAACCGGGTACTCGACGGGCCTTCACCCTCATGGACCACACAGCACCCGAAGTATCCTTGAGCATCTTTGAGATTGCATCCCTCATCATCAGAACCTCTCCGTTTTCATCTATGGCAGTCATCCTGCGAAGTTTGGATCTTGCTCTAAAAATGCTCTGGTGGGCAGGTAACTGTCCAAAGTATCCTCTCTGGTCCCCTTGACCTCTGTCTTGCTGGACTTGGTCGCCCTACTCGGGCTGCAGTTGCCGAACTAATTTTTCCAAATTTTTCAAAAGTTTCTAAAGATTCTGTTCACCAATGCTTGTTTGCGGTTGATGCAAAAAAAATGTATTCCTTTAAAAATCGATATCTTGGAACTCTATGGTGGATTTTGATGATCAAGTTTTCTAAAGATACATAAAAATGTAATCTGTCTTCCTAACCTGATGTCTTGCTTCTTTCGTGTTGTGCAACATTCTTATTCTGTTGTTTGGAGTTGTTAAATTCTTTACACATTGTTCCTTTGCTAAGTCTTAGCGCTTGCAGTCACAGCTACCAAGGGTTGAGCTTAAGGTTGAATAAACATACCCGACTGAACCCAAGATGGGATATGTGAGTGAAATGAACAGTAGGGCTATCCAGCCATATCATATAATACACCCCAAATCCTCACAAAATTTACTGTGAAGAACTTAAATTGAGAGGCACAGTGCCAGATATGTCCAAGCAAAAGTCGAAGAACATTTTCTACAGCATCTTCCTAACTGATCTTTACAGAAAATGTTTGAACTAAAATAATATGAAATTCTGTTTTTAGCTGGTTATACATGAAACTTGCTGTTTTATATATTTTAGCAAATGGCTGTCTCTTTTGGAAATATCAGCTAAAAGCGTACATCTGAATGAATGTGCATGGTTCACCACATTAATTCAATATCCACATGTGTGCTACATTTTTAAAAGTAGTTCTATTTTTGTATATTATAGAAACCTTGTGGTTGCCACTCCATTCCTTGAGTTCCATGATGCTCAGCTCCACAAACTTAACACAGTATGCTAAGATGTGAATACTTTCTGAAGTAAGGCGGGCGGCGGTCGCCGCCCGCCAAGCGGGAACCGCCGAATGACCGCACCGCGGTGGCCATTCTGGCTTTCCTGCTGGGCCGGCGGGCGACCGCCAGAAGGCCGCCTGCCGGCCCAGCGGGAAACCCCCTTCTACGAGGATGCCAGCTCCGAATGGAGCCGGCGGAGTCGAAGGGGTGCGACGGGTGCAGTGGCACCCGTCGCGATATGCAGTGTCTGCTTAGCAGATACTGAAAATCTTAGTGGGGCTCTGTTAGGGGGCCCCTGCAGTGCCCATGCCAGTGGCATGGGCACTAAAGGGGCCCCCAGGGGCCCCACAACACCCGTTACCGCCAACCTGTTCCTGGCATTGAAAGCCGCCAGGAACAGGATGGCGGTAAGGGGGTCGGAATCCCCATGGCAGCGCTGAAAGCAGCGCCGCCATGGAGGATTCCCTGGGCCAGGGGTAAACCGGCGGGAAACCGACGGTTGCCCTTTTCTGACCGCGGCTTTACCGCCGCGGTCAGAATGGCCAAGGAAGCACCGCCAGCCTGTTGGCGGTGCTTCTGTCATTTTAGCCCTGGCGGTCGCCGACCGCCAGGGTTAGAATGACCCCCTGTGTTATTTGTGGATCTAGAACCTGACCCTCTGTTTGAAAGCCTTACATACCCATTGTCTTATTTCAGTGTATTGCCATTACTTAGAAAAAAACAAAAAAATGAAATATTGACTTTTAAGGGGATCAGCTGTTTGAATTCAATTTGGAGCATGCAATCAGAACAAGCATCACTTAAGACTTCAGTCTGTGCATGTTCAGCTATGTATGTACATATGTGGTTTTTTCATTTCACAAATGTACCTTGAATGAAGCAGAGCCAAGTATGTGCAATCCATCACTGGATGATGATGTTTGTAAATAAGATAATTTTTCTTACATCTGCAAACAATGACTTCCCTGATGTTAGTCTTCCAAACAAAAAAAATGGTATTTCCGTCTGCTTACCATGAGCATTGAAGAAAGAAAAATATTTTTTCAATTCAACCAAAACAAGCAGCACAAATGATTAGACATTCTAATTGCTGCTGCAGTGTAAATGTGTCTATGATTTGAGATCTGGGTGAGTGTTTGAATGTAGCGACTAAGGGGCACATTTATGAGAGGCTTCTGCCGTTGTTGTGCCAAAACCTTTGACACAACAGTGGCACAAGCAGTACTCCATATCTATGAAATGACACATTTGCCCAAATGCTTGCATCAGGCAAAGGTTGTACCTAAACCAGCTGTGCCAGGCACAAACAAAAATATGCAAGGTAGGTGTTCGCCCGCAAAATCTCACAGAAATCCAAACCAGTGATATTGATGGGTTTAGCAATGTGTGGCACATCATTTGGATGCACTGTGCAAAGCCTGAAATGCACCCAAATATATGGGTATCTATAACCCAGGCATAGAAAACGACGCAGTGGCTAAAAAACCTGAACAACCAAAAACACTTTGAGAAGCTTGTGAACCTGTATCTCAGAGTCGCAAGGAGACCACCACCACGTAGGCAGCAAAGCAGGAGGGAGCATGTTTTCCGGCAGCGCATCTCCCTCATCGACCTGGGGGAGCATGAGGTCATCAAATTCTATAGACTCAGGAGGGAGTCTATGATAGAATTGCTGTACAAGATTGGGTCAAGCCTCCTGCCACCAACTGCCCAGCACACTAACATTCCTCCACAGGTTAAACTGATGTATGTGCTCCACTTGCTTGTTTCTGGTTCCTTCCAGGTCACAACAGCCAGAGTGGTAGGAATATCACAGGCATCATTTTCTGCCTTCCTACCCACTGTCCTGGATGTCAACATCATACCCAGTACCTCCTTTTTCCAAAGACCCACAAACAACAGTTGGAGACCAAGCAAGGCTTCTATGCTATTGCCGGACTTCCCCATGTGTTAGCTGGCTATGGATTGCACACGTACAATTGGTTCCCCTGGCTGAAACATCACACCTGTACAGAACCAGAAGCACACCTATTCCATCAATGTCCAGGCCACGGGGGACAATCTGGGGATATTCACCAATGTGCTGGCCAAATATCCAGAAAGTGCACGTGATGCCTACATCGTCCGGCACAGTATCATCAATGAGCACTTCCAGAATGGCTGATATGCTAATAACCTACTTGTTGGTAAGTAAATCTGAAGTATGCAACATACCAACAAACATGTAGAAATGTATGACATAATAGCCATCTCTGTGTCTGTCAATGGAGCTAGGTGCATATGTACGAGTGGTGTGCCTCGTACTTGCACCATGCATTGTGGTACATGTGTGATGCAAACTCCTAAGTCAGATATTTGAGGACATGCCAAGCCACTGTGTTTGGCTTGGAATGGTGTCCAAACTCTGGACTAATGTAACACAGTGCTAAATTCTGTGTTGCATTACTGTGTGTAAGGGAGGTGGACATTGCATGGGTGTATTCATCCAACTCTCATGGTTGAGGATGCATGTTATGTGTATGAAACGTTGTAAACCTCGAAATGCATAAAATAAATATGCCTTCCCAGGTGATGTGTAACAAGGATAAATGACATAAGACGTCCAAGTCCCTTCTGCTTTCTATGTGTGCTGCATTCTGTGGCACTTACAAATCGAGGAATATGCACCTTATGAGTCTTCAAGTGCAGGAAGGCCCACCTTCCTGCACTAAGACAATCATGCATGCAATGCAGGCACACTTGCACCATGGTGCAAGGGTGCCTGTGTTTGTGCTAGGCAGCTCATTGTGTGCCACTGCAGGGTGGAAGTAAAGGAAGTTACCGTATGGCTTAAATACTGTGCATTCCTGCTCTTTCTCGATGATGCAGTCACAGTGCGCTGCGCAGCAATGTCACTTTCTGTGCTGCACTGTGCCACTTTTTGAAATATCTGGCCCCTAGTGTCTTGTGTACATAGTGGGAAGAACTTACAGCAACATGTAGACAGTGATTTCCCATTCTCTCATCCCCTCACTAATCCTGTAATGGCAGTATCAACATAAAATATGTGTGTAGTATTGTCTCATTTCACACTGTCTGAATGGACTGAGCCATATGATCTGCACTGGTTAACAAATCAAAATAATAACCATGTGGTACACAAGACAACTTAATATTAGTATAAAGTGCACATGATGTCTAAGTGTGGGAGGAGTATTTCTTCAATGGTGTACCTAGTCTCAGTATCAGCTAAACATAAAAAAAATGAACTAGTCCTGTGTTCATAAGTAAATGTTTCACACATGGATGAATCCTTGTATGTTGATCTTAGTCTCTGGAGCAATTCTGGATGAAATGGTTGTAAATTTCATTTGAGTCACACAATGGAAGTGCAGGCCCCATTCATGCGTAAACATTAATTTAGTGTACCAATGTGAGACCCAACATTACAAATAGTACATATGTCTCACCCATCCTCACAGTCTAGGTACATACACATACATATGTATTAAGCCACATTGACATATGTAACCAATATGATAGATCACCAGTATTGTTTTGTAACTATGTCATGTTCCCAGTATATAAATAGGGACAAAAATAGAGAGGGGACCCTCCTGTATTCAAAATACCGGGGGGAACAGGTATATAAAGCCATCACTGTTAAACTCGCATCCTCAAACACAATGCTGTCAAAAATGTCATACACTAGTAACTGTTTAGACCTGGGATCCTTGGCATAGTCTCCCCTGTCTTTTTGCCTGTGCTTCCTGTGCTTTGACTGTGTGCTGTACTATGTTTTTGCTGGTTTATGATACTGTAGGAAGCTGGCCTGGTGTGTGGTGGGTACCTAAGGAATCCCCTATTAGTGTAGTACACTGTACACTGAAGTCCCGGACAAAGCTAAGATGAACTTTCACACTGGCATGAAAGCTGTCACCGCCTAGATGAGGGAGAGCTGCCTCAAGCTCAATTCAGACAAGACCGAGCTCATTGTCTTTGGAAAACTCCACCTCGAGTTGGGATGACTCCTGGTGGCCCACATCGCTCAGCACAACACTTACTCCGACTGACCGTGCCCGCAACCTAGGAGTCATCCTCGACTCCTCCCTATTAATGATCTGACAGGTAAACGCAGTCACCTCTTTCTGCTGGCCCTCTGCCAACTCTGCAAAATCTTCAAATGGATCCCGGTTGACTGTCGCAAAATAATCACCCACTCCCTAGTCACTAGCAAGCTCAACAACGGCAACGCACTCTACGCCGGTACCACAACAAAGAACATCAAGAAACTACACTCATCCAAGATGCCACCGCAAGACTCGTCCTGAACCTACCCCGCCAAGAACACATCTCCCAAAACCTGAGGACCCTCCATCGGTTCCCAGTAGAGAAGCGAATCAACTTCAAACTACTCACCCACACCTACAAGGCCCTGCACAACATTGGACCGGCCTACCTTAACCATCGCATCTCCTTCCATAACCCCGCCAGACCTGTCCGCTCCACCCAGCAGGCGCTAGCTTCCGTTCCACGTATTAGAAAACCACTGCCGGAGGAAGATCTTTTGAATACCTTGCATCTAAGAGCTGGAACAACCTGCCCACGCACCTCAGACAAAGCCCATCTTCAGGAAGTACCTCAAAACACGGCACTTCAAATAACACCCAGACCCACCACCAGCGCCATGAGACCCTCATGGGTGAGCAGTTGCGCTTTACAAAAACTGATTGATTTATTGATAGTGTAGGCAGTGTCTAGAAGCCAGGCTTTATACAGGTAGCCGTGGATGAGCAGCCAAGGCTTATCTAGGAGAAATGCAAAGCTCATGCAATACCACTGTAGTCACAGAGAACTTACACACAGGGAAGAAAACACCCAGAGTTACAAAAATAAAAGTGTCATTCTAGTGACACAACTCCAAAAAGTACAAGAAAGGTAACCCTCCAATAGGAAGTAAGTAACACACTAAGGCCCATATTTATACTTTTTTAGCACCACATTTACGTCATTTTCTGATGCACAAACAGCACAAACTTACAAAATACAATTGTGTTTTGTAAGTTTGCGCCTATTTTGCGTAAAAAAATTACGCAAATACCGTGCTATAAAAGTATATATATGGGCCTAAATATATCCACTAGTTATTAGCAATAGGCATACAAAGTGATAGAAAACAGTGCAAATGCAGTTAGACAATAGTGGCCCCAGGGGGAGCCCAAACCATACACTAATAAACTGGAATTTTAACACAGGACCCCCACCGAGGTAAGTGGAATGTGTAGAGGGGAACTGGGGGTACTAGAAAACCCCAAAGGTAAGTACCACAGTGGCCCCTACCGACCAGAAGGAAAAGAGTAAATTACTAGATTTTCCCCAAACCACCCAAAAGGAAGAAAAGGAAGAGTTCCTGAGGGATGCAGATGATGTCCCACGCTGGAAGGAGAATTGCAGTTGGGTGTTGGTCCAGGAATTCCACCAACAGGCCTTGGCAAAGGCAAATGTCGCTGTTGGCGGAAAGTGGAGCTACCGGGGACCAGCACGGCTCAGGAGGACTCAACCCAGAAGGGGGAGTCAGAGGGGACCCTCAGTGACACAGGGATCCCACAGAAGCAAAGGCAGCACCCACAGGAGTCCCACAGGCTGCGGACAGACACAGGAGTCTCAGAAGAGCCCACAACTGGAGAAGGGTCCCATGCCACAGGAGAACTACGCAAAGGGCTGTACGTCACAGGAAGGAGTGCTGGGGGCTGGAGCTACACGTAGCCTGAAGATCCCTTGGTGGAGATGCAAACAAGCCTTGGCAGCTGCAAGAGACACAATGCACAGGGGTACTGTCCTGTGTGGGAAGGCAAGGGCTTACCTCGACTAAAGTTGCACAGCTGGCAGAGAGGACTAAGAGGACTACTCGGACCACCACCGTGATGCAGGATCCATGCAGCTCAGAATGAGAGGCGATCCATGCAGCCGGTCGTCGGTGCAGTAGGTTCCTGTGGATGCAGGAGAGTGACTCCTTCACTCCAAGGGAGAATCCTTATTCCTTCTCATGTAGACGGAAGACTTGCCACCCTCAGAGGATGCACAGCCTGGGAAATGTTGCAGAAGCTGGAAGGAGCCATAGAAACAATGTTGCAAGAACAGTGTTCTTCGTGGTTTGAGATTGTCGGTCCCTTGAGGGTCCAGTCACTGTTCCAGTGGCTATTAGTCAAAGTAAGGTTGCAGAGGAGTCCTGCTGGGATCTTGCAAGCTGAATCTGAGGACCCACCCAAGAGAGAGACCCTAAATAGCCCTGCTACGGGGATTGGTCACCTAGCAGGTGACCACCTATCAGGAGGAGACATCTAATGTCACCTGCCTGACCTGGCCACCCAGATGCTCCCAGAAGTCCCTGGCAACCTTGAATTCAAGATGGCAGAACCCAGGGATCCTCTAGAAGAGCTCTGGGCAGGACAGCGGAGTGGTCACTCCCCTTTCCATTGTCCAGTTTCGTGCCAGAGCAGGGGCTGAAGGTCCCTGAACCGGTGTAGACTAGTTTATGCACAAATGGCACCAAATGTTCCCTTCAAAGCATACCAGTGGGTTGGGGAGGCTACCCCTCCCAAGCCATGTAACACCTATTTCCAAAGGGAAAGGGTGTTACCCCGTCTCCAAAAGGAAATTATGTGTTCTACCTTCCTGTGCTTGAGCTGTTCAAGCAGCAGGAGGGCAGAAACCTTTCTGAGGGGTGGCAGCAACTTGGGCTGCCCGGAAAACCCCAGAAGACTGGTAGGAGCAATACTAGGGATCCTTTAAGAGGCATCAGAGTGCATGGAATCATACTTCCAATACTGGCAACAGTATTCGGGTATGATTCCGACATGTTTGATACCAAACATGTCTAGGTTCGGAGTTACCATTATGTAGCTGGAAACAGGTAGTGACCTATGTCCAGTACACGCATAAAATGGCATCCCCTCATTCATGAAGTCCATGAAAATGGCACTGGAGTACATGGGGGCACCTCTGCTAGTGCAGGGGTGCCCTCACACACAGGTACCTGCACCCTGCCCTCTACGCTAGGAGGGCCTGCCATAGGGGTGACTTATTTCCCACAGGTTGCAGTGCAGACCTGCAAAACATTTTGCATGGGCTCCCCAGGGGTGGCATAATACATGCTGCAGCTCATGGAGATCCTCTGGTACTCCAATACCCAGGGTACCTGTGTACCATATACTAGGGACTTACATGGGGGCAGCAGTATGCCAAATGTGGGTTGAAAATGTACAGTTACCAAGTTAGAAGGGAGAGAGCATAATCACTGGGGTCCTCGTTAGCAGGAACCCAGTGAACACAGTCAAACACACTGACAACAGGCACACAATGGGGGTAACCATGCCAACAAAAGGGGACTTTCTTACAGATACTCTGGGCACTTTACCACTGCTGACCAGTGCTAAAGTGCAAGTGCTCTCTGGGCAAACTGTATGTCTAATTGGGTTTTCCATGATTGGCACATTTGATTTACCAGTAAGTCCCTAGTAAAGTGCACTAGAGGTGCCCTGGGCCTGTAAATCAAATGCTACTAGTGGGCCTGCAGCACTGATTGTGCCACCCACATGAGTAGCCCTGTAAGCATGACTCAGACCTACCACTGCAGTGTCTGTGTGTGCAGTTTTAAACTGCCAATTCGACCTTGCAAGTAGTCCCAACTGCCAGGCCCAAACCTTCCCTTTTTGTACATGCAAGGCATCTTTAAGGTAAACCCTACGTAGCCCCATGGGCAGGGTGCAGTGTATATTAAAGGTAGGACATGTACTGATGTGCTTTACCTGTCCTGACAGTGAAATTCTACCAAACTCGTTTTTCACTGTTGCAAGACCTATCTCTCTCATAGGTTAGCATGGGGGCTGCCTTTAATTATCCTTAAAGTGCAGTTTCCCTTTGAGAGCAGATAGAGATTGGAGTTTGGGGTCTCTGAACTCACAATCTAAGACTACATCTTTTGGTACAGTTGTTTTTTAGATTGTCAGTTTGAAAATGCACTTTTAGAAAGTGGGCATTTTCTTGTTTAACCATTCTGATGAGTCTCCTGGACTAGAGGGGTGGAGAGGGGAGGGAGGAGCTGACACTTACACCTGAAAGGGCTGTGCCTGCCCTCATACAATGCAGTCTTCAACCCCCAGGTGTGCGTCTGGGGCCAGGCCTGGGCGGTAAGGTAGGATCTTGTTAACAACAGAGACTTTCCTTTGAAGTTTGTCCACTTCAAAGGCAGAAAGGGGTATAGGTAGTGGACCCAAAACCCCAGACTTTTAGATTACTTTTGGAGTCAAGAGAAACTTCTGCCAAGGAAAAGAGCCTAAGAGCTGGAGGATCAGTACTGCCCCTTTGCCTGTGACTGTGCTTTGCTGGGTTGGCCTGCACTTGCTGCTTCTGCCTGAAATAGGTAAAAGATGGGACTTTGTGGTATATTCCCACTTCTGAATTGTCTCCGAGGGCTTGGACTGAGCTTGCCCCCTGTTCTGAAGTCTCAGGGTCATCAAAGACTTCCTCTGCCAGCACCTGGACTCTGTTGCTGAGACTCCTACCCTGCTAAGTCGTGCCCATTGCAGTCCCATGGCCCTCAAAAGGAAAAGCTGGTGAAACCAAGACCAAAATCCACGCAAGAGCCGTGCAGGGAAAACATCATCACAGCACCTGCTTCAAGGCTGAAAAATCGACGCACCAACTGCATTGCGGCTGGCTAATCGACACACCGCCTGTGGGCGGCTGCCAAAATTGACGCATCACCCACGCAGCGTGGGTCTTCACCACTGTGCGCCGGATTTGGCACACCTCGCCACTGGTTTCTAAAATCATTGTGAAACTTCGCGAATCCACGTTTGCCTGTCCGGAAATCGATGCATTGCCCTTCTGTGGTAGAGAAAAACAATGCATTGCCTACCCGACAAAGAACGCACGGCCTCACTTGTGAGTAAGGAATCATTGCACTGCTGACTATTCCAACGCATATTTTTTGGGGCGCAAACCAGGTACTTTGTGCAAAAGCAAGGAAGCCATTGTTTTCTATGGAGTAAGACTCTTTTTAATTTCAAAATTCATAACTTTGCTTGTGTATGTTGGATTTTTGTCATTTTGATCTTGTTTGATTTAGATAAATATGGGCTATGCTTCTAAACTGGTGTTGTGTCACATTTGTGGTGTTTTCGCTGTTTTACTGCATGTGTTGGTACAAATACTTTACACATTGCCTTTGAGATAAGCCTAACTGCATGTGCCAAGCTACGAAGGGGGTGAACAGGAGTTATCTTAAGTGTGTATCTCCATTGCCCTGGCTAGAGTGAGGGTCCCTGTATGGACAGAGTGCTAACTGACTGCCGACCAGAGACCCCATTTCTAACAGTAACTAACACAGAATGGAATGCAAGCAGGGCAAGGAATCACAATGTACCCAGAATCCCAATCTCAACATTCTCAAGCCATATCAATCATGAGAGAATTAAGGCATAGAAGTACATATTCCCCTACAAGATATAATCATATACATACATGGTAAAGAATGGTCCTGGTCTTCAGTAGAGAGCTTGTATCTACATTAGTGTTTCCTACATAATAATGCCATACCTATGTGTCCATCTAAGTTCAGCATTACTTGTCCGACAACAGGCATTAGCTGAAGGCTGACAACAAAATATATAACTATCCATGTCAAATGTTGCAAATGCAATACACATAGGCAGCAATTTTCAAAGTCAAAGTAAGTGAACAAATCAAAAGCTGTGTCAATGTCATGTGGCAACATTCAGTTGATTAAAAAGGACATATGTATGAGTGAGTGTGAAACTGGTTGACACTGTCCAAACCTACCTAGTGAATATAGGATACACAATGTGATTGCTACTTTGTCACTTTGCACATGTAGTGAGTGCACATAACATAGAGTTGTCCACAACTTTCAGAAATACCTATTATAGTAATCTACTGCCTGAATATGAAATTCAGCATGTAGAAGTGTCTAAAGTATCAGGACATGGACAACATTAGCATTGACACAGATAACTGGAAGAGACGTGCCAAACTGTGGTCAACTGTATATATAACAAATAAAGTTCAATACTTTTATGAAATATCTATGAATTACTCAGTCTACCTAACACACATGGATAGGTATGTCTCTGTAACAATGTGCATAATCAGTAACAGTTGTTTTTTTCTACTTTCAGCAGACCACGGATATGGTCTGCAGCTGTGGGTAATGGCCCCATTCCCCCATTCACAGATGAAGGCCGAAAAACATTCAACCAGGAACTGACTAGGACTAGGAACACTGTTGATAGGACATTTGTTGTTCTGAAGTCCAGGTTTAGATGCCTCGATATGTTTGGGGGAAGACCCTCCTGCTCTGCTGTGCAAGGTACTTCAGATGTGTTCAACCCTACGTATGTTGTAGAACAAATGTCTCATGGGACCTGGAGCCGGAACAAAGTGACTCAATGTAGGAGAAGGATGACAGTGGTATAGACACTCAACGCACAATGGCTGGTCGGCGGTGACGCAACAACGTTGCGTAAAAGTTTTTTTCATAATTGATGTACATAATGGAGAAAATCTCAGAAATGTTCTTAAAAGTTCAACATGAGAATAAATGTTTGAGCTCATTCATTGTGTTGTCTTTATCTCACAGTCAATGTAAACATTAATTCAGTCACATCTTCTCAACTAGACGTAGGCCTAGACCTGTATCAAAAATGTTGTGAGACCTGTTGAGCAACATGGGGCTTTGGCTCCAAATATTCAGTCAACCAACATGTAGGAAGCTGGATCTGTATATACTATATCAAAATGAGATATAGTGTGCACAGAGTCCCGGGGTACCCCAGAGGCTTAACAGACGCTAAAGTAGATAATATTAATGCTCCCTTTTGTATTAGTGTGGTCGAGCAGTTAGGCTTATCAGAGGTTAGTGCAAAGCATTTGTTGTACACACACAGACAACAGAAGGAAGCACACACTCAATGACTTAACTCCAGACCAATGATTTTTTTATAGCAAAAATAGATATTTTCTTAATTTATTTTTAGAACAACAAGATTCAAGTTACAGGTAAGCACTTCAAAAGATTAGTATTTCACACATGTACCAACAGTACTTTGTTTGAAATCGATACAGTTTTTGAAATATTGGCAATAATCTGTTCTAAAACTTGACAGTGCAATTTTCAGAAACAGTTCCTGGGGGAGGAAAAGTTAGATCAATTTGCAGGTAAGTACAACACTTACAGTTCCAGTGTCGGGGAGTTAGTAAGTCCACAGGTTGGGGTTCAACTTAACCCCAAACACCCACCACCAGCTACACAGGGCCGGCCGGATGCAGAGGACAAAGTGTAGGCAAAATTAACGTGGGCTCCTATGGAGATGGGGGGCACTTGGTTTCAGATCTGCAGGCAGGTAAGTACCCACGTCTTCAGAGGGCAGAACTGGGGGGTTTAGAGGAGCACTAGGGGGGCTACAAGTAGGCACAAAACATACACCCTCAGCAGCACTGGTGCAGCTGGGTGCAGGGTGCACTTGCTTAGAATCGCCTGTAGATCCTCTCTAGCTGGTTGAGCCACCTGGACACAGGCCATGGGCGTTGGGTGCAGAATGGTTAGAACTCACGCATTTGGAGTGAGGTTGGAGTCCTTAGTTGTTGTTTCTTCTTGGAGAGGGCCACTGTCCACAGGAGTTCTTGGTTCTTTCAAGCGCAGGGCAGTCCTCAGGAGCTTGGCAGAGGTTGCTGGTCCCGCTGGATGCGTGGCTGTTCTTTTGCAGGATCTTTGAAGCACGAGACAGGCCAGTAGGGCTGGGGCCAAATCAGTTGTTGTCTTCTTTCTTCTCTGCTCAGGGTTGAAGCTATGCAGTACTTCTTCTTCTTGTCAGGTCACCAGGAATCGGATGACTTGGGTTCAGGGGAGCCCTTAAATCCTGGAGTTAGGGGCCTTACAGGGGTCAGAGGGCAGTAGCCAATGGTTACAGTCTCTGAGGGTGGCTACACCATTCCTGTGCCCACTCCCTTTGGGGAAGCGGGCACATTCCCAACTCTATTGGTCCCTGTCCTCCAAACCAAGATGGAGGATTCTGCAGGGATGGGGTCACCTCAGCTCTGGACACCTTATGGGTGGTCCTAGCTGGGGTGGTCACTCCTCCCTGTTTTCCCTAATTTTCCCGCAGGACTTGCCATCAAAAGTAGGGCTTTGTCCGGGGGTGGGCATCTCCACTAGCTGGAGTGTCCTGGGCACTGTAAACCGAGGCCTGAGCCTTTGAGGCTTACCACCAGGTGTTACAGTTCCTGCAAGGGAGGTGTGAAGCATCTCCACCCAGGACAGGCTTTGTTTCTGACCACCAAGAGCACAAAGGCTCTCACCCCATGTGGTCAGAAACTTGTCTGAAAGTGGCAGGCTGGCACAGACCGATCAGTCCTACTCTAGCAGTTTAGCCAACATACAGGGGGCATCTCTAAGATGCCCTCTGTGTGCATTTTTCAATAAATCCCACACTGGCATCAGTGTGGGTTTATTGAGCTGAGAAGTTTGAAACCAAACTTCCCAGTATTCAGTGAAGCCATTATAGAGCCGTGGAGTTCGTAATGACAAACTTCCAGACCATATACTCAATATGTCTACTCTGCACTTACAATGTGTAAGAATTGACTCAGACACTACAGGGGTATATTGCTCATGCAGCTATGCCGTCACCTGTGGTATAGTGCACACTGACTTAGGACTGAAAGGCCTGCTAGAGGGGTGACTTACCTATGCCACAGACAGTAGTTTGTGGGCATGGCACCCTGAGAGGGGCGCCATGTCAACTTTGCCATTTTCTCCCCACCAGCACACATAAGCTGCAAAGGCAGTATACATGTGCTTGTTGAGGGGTCCCCCAGGGTGGTATAATACCTTGGGGACCTTCCCTGGCCACAGGGCCCTTGGTTCCATGGGTATCTTTCACAAGGGACTTAACTGTGTGTCATGGGTGTGCCAATTGTGGAAACAAAGGTACAAATTGTGGGAAAGAACACTGGTGATGGGGCCTGGTTAGTAGGATCCCAGTACACTTTCAATCAAAGTTGGCATCAACATAAGGCCAAAAGTGGGGGGTAATCATGCCAACAGTGGCACTTTCCTACACAACACAGCAATGCAATGTGAAGCAGTGTACAGCATTTAAGGGAGATATTAGATTAGACTAGCCACACATCCACATCTAAATAGTAGATGTTGTGGCAAGATGGCCGACGGGACGTGCTCCGAGTGAGCTCCAGCTGTCCCAGCCGATCCTGAGGTGATCCTGCGGTTCTCTGGGTGTTTGGAGCCCCCCCATCGGAGAGGTTCGGTGCCCTGGGGATAGCGGCTCCTCCTGGTAGTACCATTGTGGAAGGCCAGTACCGGTCCGTGAGGATTTCGGGTGGATAGGGCGCCGGAAGGCCTGTTCTGCGCCCCCCGTTGGTGGTACTTTCTGCCCTATCTCTGGGGACGACGGCTGTTCCGTGGGCCCCCTAGATGTGGACTTGGGGGCCTGCATAATTTTTCATCTTTTTTTGGGTGAACGTCATTTTGCCGCTTGGTTAGGGCGGCAGCCTGAAGTGCGCGGGCCTCCTACGGACTCGAGGGGACTCAATCCGGTTGGGGCCCGGGTCGGTGCTGGATAGGCACGGTTTGGAGGTGCTGAGGGGGTACTTGCCTGGCGATCTCGGGGAAGCGGCCTGGGCGCTCCCTGGTGGACTGAACTGCGGCCCTGAAGAGGAGGGCTGGGGAGCCCTGTTGGTGAGCTGGCCTGGAGGTGCGCATTTTGGGCCCTGATTGTGGACCCCTTAGGAGTGTGGAGGTGTCTGCCCTGCGGTGTGACACTTCTGTGGGGCGGTCGGACCTTCTGGACCTGGGACGCCCTGTGTGCCGTGGCTGTATAGTCATTTGCTGTGAACCCTCAGGGACTTGACGCTTGGACTGCTCTGTTTAGGAGTGTGGCCCTGGACCGTGCACTATTGCCACCCTCTGAATCAGGTACAGTGGTGTTGCATTTCCTGTCATTAAGTGGCTGGTGAGATGGGGAGGCATCAGCAGTCCACTACCTCGCAAGGGAATACTATGGAGCAATATACTACGCCTGCCCAGGTGCCACAGCGCCAGAGTCGTATGGGGGGTCCTGAGGGGGTTTGGGGAACATCTGCCCTGGCGGAGGAGCCTTCTCGCGCTGAACTACTGGCTGCAATACAAGGCTCCCATGTGGTCCTTGAGGGGTAATCAAGGCTGTGGCTGTGGAGGTGAACCTTCTTCGGACAGACCTTTGTAAGGTTTCTGATAAGGTCAAAGTAGCGGAGGGGTCTATTGCAGACTTACAGACGGAAGTAAGCACTCTGCGCAAGCATATGGCACAAGTCACTTCCACGGCTGGGATGTTGGAGGCGAGGCTGGAGGACTCGGAGGGCAGATCCCGTAGGAACAACGTGAACCTCCTTGGGTTTCCCGAAAGAGCGGAGGGCTCCTCGGTGGAGGGCTTTGTGGAGCGATGGATTCACGGATGTGCTGAAACCTGAGGGTCTGTCTATGGTGTTTGTGGTGGAGTGAGTGCACAGGGCTTTGGTCACCCCTCCTAGACCTGGGGTGCCTCCAAGGGCCATAATCGCGTGCCTCTTGAATTATAAAGATAGGGACAGTATCCTGCCGACTGCCCAAGAGACTGACAGGGCTGTATTCGAAAATTGCAAGATCTCCATCTACCCGGACTACACAAGCAAAGTCCAGACCTCCAGGAAAGGGTTTTTGGAGGTGAAGGCTAAACTGCGTGCCATGAACATCAGATATATATTACTATACCCTGCGCGTCTGAAGGTGCTCTCAGGGGCAAATCGCACTTCTTCGAACATCTTGAGGAGGTTTGGAGATGGTTGGAGATATGGGACAAGGCTGGCACGGGACGCTCTGTGAGGTCCACCAGGGGGGCTGCTCGTGCTTCTGGTGTGGACGATATGGACTGGAGGAAGCGTAGGGAGAGCCAGACACTGATCTCTGCCCAGAGAGCTGACATTTCCAATGGCAGAGTTGAAATTCAACAGGACGGTACCATGGCTGTTGTGGTTCCGGAGATGGCTGTTGAAAGCACTGAGCCATCGGATGCACGAATGGCATTGATATTGTTTGCTCCTGGTTGGTGCTGTCTGAATGGGAGTGCTGGGTGGTTTGGGTTTGTGTCTGAAGGGCGCGCTCTGAATGGTGGGGTTCCGGGCACTGATCAATAAGATGAGGGGGGGGGCTGTTCTTTTTCTTACTTATAACTGATAAGAGTCCTACGCACAGTGACGTCTGTTGATGGGATGGGGGGTGGTTACTTCAACTATTGTGCTAGGGAGTGGGACATTGGGGATTAGGCTGTTGTCTTGACAGCATATATATACATGGATCTACAGTATGTTTTGATGTATCTGTTTTACTGTTTATCCGGGGTGGGTTCTGGAGGTTGGGGTTGGTTCGACTTGTGCATGTTTGCATGTGTTTGTTCGTTGCATCAGTAGTGTATGGATGAGTGTGAGACATGGTGTAAAGACTTCCAATGCTTTTTCTACTCTAATTTTTTCCACCACCCACATGGGGAGACAGATTAACACACTGACGTGGAATGTCAGGGGGTGGAAAACTTATACTACAGGGTGCACTCTTTTCTAAGGCGACATAAGATTCATATAGCCTGTCTCGAGGAGACGCACTTGACTGAAGAGGAGTCGCAGAAACTGGCTAAGAAGTGGCGGGGGCAGGTGTTCTCCTCGTCCTTCTCCTCCTATGCAAGGGGTGAGATGGCTTAGATTGCGCCAGGTGTCCCATTTATGCATAGCTATAGTAAAGCGGATGTGGATGGGAGATATATACTTGTACAAGGCAAACTGAAGGATCATCACTTACTATTCTCAACACTTATGCACCTAATATAGACGACCGAGCTTTCTTTGATAATATCCCTGAGGTGTTGGTGACCCCCTAATATGGGCAGGAGATTATAATTGTATATTGGATGGTGAAAGGGATCGCTAGCCATCTAAATTGGGTACCAAGCCTTTGATGGTGAGGTCTCTTACAGAGGTCATGCACAATTTGGGGCTCTGGGATAGATGGAGGGAACTGCATCCAGCGAGCAAGGAGTACACTTGTCATTCTAAGACACATAATACATATAGGGGGTCATTCTGACCCTGGCGGTCGGTGATAAAGCGGCGGCCAACCCGCAAACAGGCCGGCGGTCAAAAAAATTGAATTCTAACCCTGGCGGGAACCACCAACACAGGCCGCCACTTTAACACTCCGACCGCCACGGCGGGACCGACAAACAGCGCGGCGGTCACCGCCAACAGGCAGGCGGCAGACAATGTACCGCCCACCCTATCACAACTCACCAATCCGCCACCTTTGAAGGTCCCAGCGGAGCGGTGCTTGAGATGAAGGGCCCAGCGGAGCGGTGCTTGAGATGAAGGGCCCAGCGGAGCGGTGCTTGACAGGAAGGGCCCAGCGGAGCGGTGCTTGACATGAAGGGCCCAGCGGTGCGGTGCGGTGCTTGACAGGAAGGGCCCAGAGGAGCAGTGCTTGAGATGAAGGGCCCAGCGGAGCGGTGCTTGACAGGAAGGGCCCAGCGGAGCGGTGCTTGAGATGAAGGGCCCAGCGGAGCGGTGCTTGAGATGAAGGGCCCAGCGGAGCGGTGCTTGACAGGAAGGGCCCAGCGGAGCGGTGCTTGACAGGAAGGGCCCAGCGGAGCGGTGCTTGAGACGGCGGGGCCCAGCGGAGCGGTGCTTGAGATGAAGTGCCCAGCGGAGCGGTGCTTGACAGGAAGGGCCTAGCGGAGCGGTGCTTGAGACGGCGGGGCCCAGCGGAGCTGTGCTTGAGATGAAGGGCCCAGCGGAGCGGTGCTTGACAGGAAGGGCCCAGCGGAGCGGTGCTTGACAGGAAGGGCCCAGCGGAGCAGTGCTTGAGATGAAGGGCCCAGCGGAGCGGTTCTTGTCCCGGCGGGGCCCTGTTCAGCGGTGCTCCTCCCGGCGGGGCCCTGTTCAGCGGTGCTCCTCCCGGCGGGACCCGTCCAGCGGTTCTTGTCCCGGCGGGGCCCTGTTCAGCGGTGCTCCTCCCGGCGGTGCCCGTTCAGCGGTTCTTGTCCCGGCGGGGCAATGTTCAGCGGTGCTCCTCCCGGCGGGGCCCTGTTCAGCGGTGCTCCTCCCGGCGGGGCCCTGTTCAGCGGTGCTCCTCCCGGCGGGGCCCGTTCAGCGGTTCTTGTCCCGGCGGGCCCTGTTCAGCAGTGCTCGTCCCGGCGGGGCCCTGTTCAGCGGTGCTCCTCCCGGCGGGGCCCGTTCAGCGGTTCTTGTCCCGGCGGAGCCCTGTTCAGCGGTGCTCCTCCCGGCAGGGCCCTGTTCAGCGGTTCTTGTCCCGGCGGGGCCCTGTTCAGCGGTTCTTGTCCCGGCGGGCCCTGTTCAGCGGTTCTTGTCCCGGCGGGGCCCTGTTCAGCGGTTCTTGTCCCGGCGGGCCCTGTTCAGCGGTTCTTGTCCCGGCGGGGCCCGGTTCAGCGGTTCTTGTCCCGGCGGGGGCCGGTTCAGCGGTTCTTCTCCCGGCGGGGCCCTGTTCAGCGGTGCTCCTCCCGGCGGGGCCCGTCTAGCGGTTCTTGTCCCGGCGGGGCCCTGTTCAGCGGTGCTCCTCCCGGCGGGGCCCTGTTCAGCGGTTCTTGTCCCGGCGGGGCCCTGTTCAGCGGTTCTTGTCCCGGCGGGGCCCTGTTCAGCGGTGCTCCTCCCGGCGGGGCCCTGTTCAGCGGTGCTCCTCCCGGCGGGGCCCGTTCAGCGGTGCTTGTCCTGTGTGTCTAGAGAGCCAGACCTGGGCAAGACTTCCCGCACATTCACCATCCGAACTTGCGGTCGCGGCGCCCTCCTGTGATGGAGTGAAGGGCCCGTGGGTGTCGTCCGTCACACCCGGAATGGGGCTGGTGGGGCCCTCCTGGGCAGCTCGCCTGCTGCCTGACTTCTCCGCCCTGCTGCCCTTGCCCTCCTTCGCTGAAGCTCTGTGGCCCTTGCCTCCCTTGGATGATGTGGCAGGTGACGGGGCAAGGCTACTGTCCTTGGTGGCAGCCGTCTCAGGCTTGTCGCGCCGGGCCTTTTTCTTTTTTGTCCTCTTCCCGGGGGGGGCTGGCTGTCCCCTTGCTGCTGGCCGATGTTCCTGCCCTAGGATCTGGTGGACTCCAATAGCCCTGCACTATGGTCACAGTAGATGCAGGGCTGGTGGTGGCTGAGGTGCTTTTTTTACTCTTACCAGATGGAGGGGGTGGGTCAGTGATTGGAACGAGCTCAAGGTTGGAAAGGAAAAGGACTTTGGAAGGACAGGGACGGGTAGGTGTAGTGGGTTTGGGAGTGGAGGAAGAGGATGTGGTTGTAGGAGAGTCAAGGGTGCTGTCTTTGGGTGCAGGTGCTTGTGACAGAGGCTGTCGTGAGGTGGATGGATGTTGGGTGGGTGGCTGCCTGCGTTTGTGTGCTTTGGAAGAGGGGGTGACAGACACACTGGGAGAGGACACAGGGGACGTGTAAATGGCAGTGGGGGTGGTGACTGCACGTGTGCGGACTGTAATGGAGGGTGTGCTGGTGATGGAAGTACTGGCTGATGGTGGTGTGCATGCAGGTGTGAGTGGTGACGTCACAGGGAGGGAGGAGGGAGATGAGGAGGTGGGGACACAGAGGTGGTAGTGACTGTTGGCATGTCTGCATCTGGATGTTGCTTGGGTGAATGCTTGTGGGATCTGTGGTGCTTATGTCTGGATGAGTTGCCCTTGGGTGAAGAGGTGTGTGCAGGCTGGTCTGATGGTGTGGATGGGATAGGCAGAGGAACAGGAGACTGGGACTAGGTGGAGGGAGTCAGAAGAGGGAGGCTGGAGACAGGGACAATGGCTGCCGTCAGTGCTGAAGCCAGAGCGTTGAACGATCGCTGATGGGCAGCCTGACCCAAATGAATGCCCTCCAGGTATGCATTGATCCGATGCACCTCCCTTTCTACACCCTGGATGGCATTCAAAAGGGTAGACTGCCCAACAATGAGTGTCCTGAGGAGGTCAATGACCTCCTCACTGAGGGCAGCAGGGGTAACTGGGGCAGGGCCTGAGGTGCCTGGGGCGAAGGAGATGCCCGCCTTCCGGGGCGAGCGGGCACGGAGCGAAGGCTGAGGGGCTGCTGGGAGGGCGGGGCTGGTGCGCTGGGTGGCGGCTGTACCTGTTGTGGCGGTGGGCACGGATGTTGCCGCCACCGCTAGGGAGCTCCCTCCCGAGGACGTGTCGGTGTCGCTGACGTCTCCACGGGTCCCCGTTGTGGAGCTCCACTCGCCCTCCATCTCACTGGTGTACTCGGAGTCTGTTGTAAGGCCCTCTGGGGCCATGTGAGATGCAGCTCCCTCGTGCGCCGATGCCACTTCTCCTCCGCCTAATGATGCTAATGCACACATGAACAGGAAGACAAAGAAAATGGGGGGGGAGAAATTAAGATAGGTTGAGTGCATGCATTGGCAACACCGTTGTCGGAGAGGACAGACACAGAAGCCCCCTGAACTAGGCCGCGCAATGGGGGTACACTACTCAGTTATTGTGACTAGGCCTACGGGTCTATGGACGACAAATGCACACATGGGTGAGGCCGGACCATGGATAGCTGTTCTTGGCACCCTACAGAGGTGGGGGGCGGGGGCACAGGGCCGTGTCTAACGGAGGGGCCTAGCCTACAGAATGCGCCCTGGCCTGGAGATAGCCACAGCCATCCTCCCCCACCCAGACACCTTCACTGCGCGCAAAGATAGCAGAATGTGCTGATACTCACCCCCTTGTGTCTGCAGTAATGTCCTCACGCGCCCATCCAAATCGGGGTAGGCCACCACCAGGATCCGGGACATCAGGGGGGTCAATTGGCTGCTGGCACCCCTCCTACGTTGGGAGGCCATCCCCAGCAGAGACTCGGCGGTCTTTCTGGTCCCGCGGCGGATGTCCTCCCACCTCTTTTGGCAGTGGGTGCCCCGTCTGTTGTGGACCCCCAGGGCCCGAACGTCCTTGGCGATGGCACGCCAAATGTCGATCTTCTGATGGGCGCTGACCTATGTGACATGTACAGGGTGGTAAAGGAAATCGCATCAGTTTTCTGCCTGGTCAATGTGAGTGGCCCCCCCTCCCCAACCTTGCCATGTGGCACATGCTCTCATCTTTCGTGCGTTGCACTCCTCATTCGCTCCCCTCCCCACCATCTTACATACACCCCACTCAACACAGGCATAGCCCATTCAACGTGCACCCTGTGTACTAACCTGTTGGTCTGGAGGAACGTAGAGTAGCGCATACTGGGGGAGGACCCCATCAACAAGTTTCTCCAATTCTTCGGCAGTGAAGGCAGGGGCCCTTTCCCCAGTCGCAGCAGCCATTGTATCTCCCAGACCGAGGTCACAGCAGCACTTGCAGTATAGGTCCTCTCCTGTGGATGATCAGGTCTCGATTGATTAATCAGATAGAAAATGGCGGCCACGCCCACGGCGGTGCGTACCGCGGCGGTGCGTACCGCGGCGGTGCGTACCGCGACCGCCGGCGCACATCGTCATTGGCTCCTGAGACCCATAGGATTCAATGTTAACCAATGCTGCTTTGCGCCGCGGTCTTCGACCGCCTACCGCCATGGTGTGCCACGCCAGCGCAGTGACCTCACATCCCACTGTCACACTTCACAGGTCAGGCAGCCGCCATTTCAAGGGCCCACATGGCATGATTTCTACTGCGTCACACAGGCCTAGGCCTTGCATTGCCACTCATACAAGCCGTTCAATGCATAGCGATTCGTGTACTGTGCAAGCTGTGTGAACGAACCTGTGGGTTGCTTGACTCTGTGCTCCATGTTGTCCTTCCTAGGCACCGTCCGCTGGGACTTGCGAGGAGAAGGATGAATCCTCCCGTGTACCGACCGCTGGTGGACCTGTCGACAATGGAAGAACGACATATCATACTTACATACCGGCTTGACAGACCAACTATACATGTACTATGTGCCCAGCTGGAGCCAGACCTGATGTCCCCCATCCGCCAACCCACAGGGATTCCCCCTCTGGTGCAGGTTCTGTCAGTACTCCATTTTTTGGCAAGTGGGTCTTTTCAGACAACAGTGGCCATATCATCTGGGATGTCTCAGCCTAAGGTTTTGTCCAGAGTGTTGTCTGCCCTGATGAAATACATGCGGAGCTACATTATTTTCCCTGAGGTGGGCGAATTGGCTACAGTGAAGGGTGATTTCTATGCCCTTGGACATATCCCCAACATCATTGGTGCCATTGATGGGACCCATGTGGCTTTGGTTCCCCCCAAAGAAAGTGAGCAGGTGTACAGAAACAGAAAAAGTTATCATTCGATGAATGTCCAGGTGGTCTGTTTGGCTGACCAGTGCATCTCCCATGTAAATGCCAAGTTCCCTGGGTCAGTGCATGACGCGTATGTCATGCGAAATAGCAGCATCCCTTATGTGATGGAACAGCTACAGAGACACTGTGTGTGGCTAATTGGTGACTCTGGTTACCCCAACCTGTCATGGCTACTGACCCCAGTGAGAAATCCCCGGACCAGGGCAGAGGAACGGTACAATGAGGCCCATGGGCGAACTAGGAGGATCATAGAAAGGACCTTTGGGGTCCTGAAGGACAGGTTTAGGTGCCTGCATATGACAGGGGGATCCCTCATGTACTCACCAAAGAAGGTGTGCCAGATCATCGTGGCCTGCTGTATGCTTCACAATCTTGCATTGCGACGCCAGGTGCCTTTTCTGCAGGAGGATGGTCCAGATGGTGGTGTTGCTGCAGCTGTGGAGCCTGTGGAGAGTGAAGAGGAGGAAGACGACGGGGACGACACGGACAACAGGGATACAGTCATACAACAATACTTTCAGTAGCACACAGGTAAGAATCAGCCACCCCAATTTACATGTACTTAAGGCCTCATGCGTCTCCACTGTCTGTGTTTCCCCCCAGTTCCTGTTAACTGATTTGTGACTTTCCCTTCCCTTTTCAGAGCTGTATGACCCACTGCCTGACTTCAGCTTTGTTTGCCCATGGACTAAAGCTTATTGAAATTGGTATGTTGTCATCACAAAGTAACTGGACATTATTGCACCGTTATGTGTAATATATTTGTTAAGAATACAAGCAGACTCCTGTTTTTTTAAGTGGAATACGTGATTTATTTTAAGTGCTACATATAGGTACATGATTGGGAAGCGGTGATGGGTGGGGGTGGAGTAATTCCCAGGGCAGAGTCCAGTTCTCAGTCACACAGGTGCATTGTCCATATGCCTGGGGAAGGATGGAGCAGGGGCAGTTCAAGGTTGGACAGGGTGACAATGTGGGACAGTGGGATGACATCAGGGGGTATCTTAGGCTGGCGGGGGTCTTGCAATCCTACTCTGTCTTCTTGTGAGATCTCAGGTTCCGCTTGCGGGGTGGTTCTTCTTCTGCAGGAGGTGGGGTTCTGGTGGCCTGTCGTTGTGTGGGGGCCTCCTGTCCACTAGCGCCGGCGGAGGTGGTAGGCTGTTCCTGGCCTGGACTAGTGACAGGGGCCCTTTGGGGTGCCACATGGTCCCGCAATGTGGTGACAATCTGGGTAAGGGCCACGACGATGGTCCCCATTGCGGAACCGATGTTCCTCAGTTCCTCCCTGAACCCCATGTACCGTTCCTCCTGCAGTTCCTGGAACCGGGCCAGTACCGTCGCCATCGTCTCCTGGGAGCGATGGTATGCTCCCATGATGGAGGAGAGGGCCTCTTGGAGAGTCGGTTCCTCGGGCCTGTCCCCCCCCTGTCGCACAGCAGCCCTCCCAGTTCCCCTGTGTTCCTGGGCCTCTGTCCCCTGGACGGTGTGCCCACTACCACTGCCCCCAGGTCCCTGTTGTTGTTGGGGTGGTGGGTCAACCTGGGTGCCCTGTAGTGGTGGACACACCGCTGATTTACGTGTCCTGGAGACAGAGGAATGGGCCCGCTGGGTGGGAGCTGTGCTGGTGTTCCCAGAGGGGGTTGGGTCTGGTGTAGCCTGTGGCTGTCTGTGGGGAACCGACTGTCCAGAGGTCCCCGATGGGCCGGGCTGGTCGTCTGGCTCCAGGGAGACAGAGCTGCTGTCATCGCTGGGGGCCTCTTCTGGGGATGGGATGGACATCTCTGGACCCTCCGTGGCGGTGTGGTGGCGTTCGGGTCCTGCAGGGGTATAAAGGTATGGTTATTGCTTCTGTGTGTGGCATTTCGTGTGATGGGTGGGTGTCCGTGTACCCATGTGCAGGCATTTCCTTGTGGGGGCTTTTGTGAGGGAGGCTTGTGGGGGTGATGTGTGTGCAGTGGGCATGCTTTGGTGATGGGTGTCCATGCTTTGTGGTCGCATGCAGGGCTTGGTGTTGGGATGGGTGGGTTGTGATGGTGAGCCTTTTGCTAGGGGTTGGTGTGATGGGGGAGGGGGTGAGGGTGGGGGTATGATTTGGCATGCAGGTGGAGTGGGGTTGGGAAGCAATAGTGAAGATTTGCCTTACCAGAGTCCATTCCTCCGCCTACTCCTGCGAGGCCCTCAGGATGCAGGATGTGCAAGACTTCCTCCTCCCACGCGGTAAATTCTGGGGGAGTAGGTGGGGGTCCGCCGCCAGTCTTCTGCACCGCAATGTTGTGCCTTGATACCATGGAACGCACCTTCCCCCGTAGGTCGTTCCATCTCTTCCTGATGTCCTCCCGATTGCGTGGATGCTGTCCCACCGCGTTAACCCTGTCCACTATCCTTTGCCATAGCTCCATCTTCCTGGCAATTGTGGTGTGCTGCACCTGTGCCCCGAAGAGCTAGGGCTCTACACGGACTATTTCCTCCACCATGACCCTGAGTTCTGCGTCACTGAACCTGGGGTGTCTTTGGGGGGCCATGGGGTGGTGTGGTTTAGGTGTGGGGTGGCGTTTGCGGTGATGAGTGTGGTGCGTGTGGTGGTGTGTGGTGTTTGGTGCGTGGATTCTGTGTGGGTGATGGTGTTGTGTGCCTCTGTGTTGTGGGATTGTCTATTCTGTGCTCTCTCTCTAGCCTTCGTCAATGATTTCGGGTCGTAGGGGCTTGTGGGTGATGTGGGTGTGTGTTTTATATTGTGTTGGGTGTGTGGGAGTGGTGTTAGTATGTGTATCAGGTATATGTATTTCGAACTGACCAATGTGGCTGAGTTTTCTATGTGTGTGTGTATTTTGACCGCGGCGGTGTGTACCGCCAATGGAATACCGCGTTTGAAAGACCGCCGCGTGGATTTGTGGGTCGGAATGGTATGGGCGTATTTCTGTTGGCGTGACGGTGGAGGTTTGGTCAGCGCCATTTTTTCGCTGACCTTTGGTGTGGCGGACTTTTGTGGATGTCAGGTTTTTGGCGGTTTGCCAGTTGCGGGTCAGAATGACCGTGGCGGTTTACCGCGGCCTCGGCGGTGTTATGGCGGTCTTCTGACCGGCGGTAAGTGCCTTTTACCGCCGAAGTCAGAATGACCCCCATAGTCCTCTAGACTGTTTCCTCTTGGGTGGTTTAACTCATTCACAGATGGGGGACATCAGGCATCTAGGGAGGTTTTTATCTGATCATGCACCAGTGTTGCTGAAAACACAGTGGGGATCTGATACAGAGGTGAGACGCAGTTGGCGCATGCCCACGAATTTCCTGATGGATGCGAGCTGTCGTGAGACGATAGCAGTGGCCCTTGAAGACTATATGGATCACAATTGGGGGTGACAGACTCCCAGGGAGTGGAATGGGAAGCCCTGAAGTCCGTTTTGAGAGGGGTTTGTATAGGTACAGTCTGTGGTGTACGCAAGCCGATGGAACAGGAGCTTTCCAGCTCTGAGGGGGAGCTGGAGGCGATGCAACACAAAGTGGAATTAACTGGGGAGGTAGAACCAGAGCAGCTCAGATTGAAAAAGAAGCTTAGTATCAGCTGGGAGACATTAGATAAGGTCACACTCAGATCATATAGGCAGCGCCTTCATAGGGAGGGTGATAAGTCTGGTAAATTACTAGCGTGGATCCTCAAGCGGGAGGTTGAATCTCCTCCCATTTTACGTATTAGGAACACTGATGGTGTGCAGATCACTAATCGGAGGGATATCTTTCAAGTTTTAGTGGAGCACTTGCGGAGCGTGTCCGGCCCTGGCGTACCTATCTCGGACTCTGATTTAGAAGGGTTTCTGCAGCGGATGTGTTTGCTGCGGCTAGAATCGGAATACATGGAGAGTCTCGATGCCGAGATAACAGTGGAGGAAGTGACGGCGGCAGTGGAGGCACTATCAAAAGCTAAATCTCTGGTTGTGGATGGATTACCCATTGAGCTGTACCAAACGTTTTCCTCTCAGCTGAGGGAGCGGTTGTTGGAGGTGTTTGAGGAGGCTTGGGTGCGGGATATACTCCCAGAAACCATGCGTCAAGGCGTCGTCTGTCTAATGCTTAAGCCTGGCTGGGACCCTTGTGACCCCTCTTCTTATCTCCCGCTTACCATGCTGAATAGCGATATAAAGATTCTATGTAAAATACTGGCCACTCAGATACGTGGAGTGATTCGGAGATTGGTGCACGAAGATCAACGTGGTTTCATACCTGGTCGTAGCACGACTTATAATTTACGTTGTTTAGCGCATGTCATGCATGAAACTATGGGGGTTGGGGAAGATTTAGCGCTGGTATCGTTGGACCTAGAGAAGGTGTTTGACACAGTTGAGTGGGGCTACTTAATGGCGGTGTTGCAGGGAATGGGATTTGGCCCTCATTTCTGTTCTTGGGTTTGTTTGCTATACACTGCATCTACTGCGTGCGTCCGGGTGGGTGGGGAGCTCTCAGACTCCTAGACAATCGGGAGGGGAACCAGGCAGGGTTGCCCTCTCTCGCCGCTTCTTTTGCACTGGCGGTGGAGCCACTGGCGGTTTGGCTTCATGGGGAACTGGCACCTTGGAGCATGCAGGTGGGACGGGTCACTCACATTGTCTCTCTATATGCTGATGATGCGTTGTTATATCTATGGGAGCCGGGGGTTTCGGTGTCTCTGCTGTTGCGGTTACTGGAGGAATTCAGGGTTATGTCTGGGCTTCGGGTAGACAGGAAGAAGTCGCTACTATTTCCCTTGGGGTCCTTATGTGGTGCCTCGCTGGAGGATTTGCCAGGGGTGGGGCTCAGGTGGGAGATCAAAAGTTTTAGATACCTGGGTATCTGGGTCACTCATACGGTGGAGGCGCATTTGAAGCACAATGTTGAGCGGGTGATGACCGGATTGGAGCGCTCCGTGTCATTTTGGCTGCCTCTCTCGGTTATGGTGAGGGCTGCGGTGGCCAAGATGGTGTTCTTGACGCAGTGCCTCTATCATGTGCAGAATTCTTTATTTATGTTAGAAGCTCCACTATTCAATTGGCTGGATAGTTTGTTGATCTCATTGGTTTGGGCTAGGCGTCGTAGCAAAGCGGCATTGTCCACACTGCAGAGAGAGATGGCCGGCGGAGGGTTGGCTATCCCTAATATCAGGCACTATTATTATGCAGTACACCTACAACATGCTGCAAAGTCAATTACTCCATCTGATAACTGGAAGAAGCAACTTTTTACTGGTATAATGGGAGGAGAGGAATTGGTGCGTGCCTTGATGACGGGAGGTCGATCAGAGACTGCTGTTCCTTACTTGGTTAGAACTGCATGGATTTGGGAGCAGGCAGTCAAGAAGGTGATTCCCCGCTGTTCATTTGACAGGGAATTGAAGGTCTGGGATTTAGCCCCTTTCAGGAATATGGATACTGTAATGTCAGTGGATGCCTGGAGTGCGGGAGGGTGCCTATTAGTGGGTGATTTATATCCCAATGGGGACTTTATCTCTGTCCAGGATGCGCGAGATACGTTTGGACTGAGCCCTGGTCAGTTTCTTCAGTACGCTAAGCTAGAGAGCGTGGCTCAAGAGGTTTGGTCTGGATTTCCAATGGCCCCTCCTGCATCGCAGATGATGAACGGATTGATAAACTGGGGGGAGGAATCTCACTTGATTATCCTGTTTTATAAAGCGCTCTGGGGGGATCAGCCAGGTTTGGAGTGTGTGGCGCGTAAGGCATGGGATCGAGAACTGGAAGACCCTTTGGAGGACGTGGAATGGGATATGGCTCTTTCGTTGGTGCGTCCTGTAATAACAGATTTAAGCACTTACATTTTAACTTTGTTCATCGTATATCTCACGCCTGCCCATCTTAATAAGATTGACCAGACAAAAGTGGTTGGATGTCCTAGAGAGTGGGGAGATAGGTGCTTCCTTTCTCCACTTGGCTTGGTCTTGTAGAGAGGTGCAGCACTTCTGGCAGGAGGTGATCCGGATAACAGATCGGGTCACAGGATTGTGGCTCGAACCCACACCTTTGACCTGTCTTTTAGGTGTGATGCATAGATCCAAGGGCAAGCTATCCCATACAGACTCGCACATCTTACATTGGTATTGGCTAGACGCAGAGTGGCTATAGGCTGGATGAGTGTTCACAGCCCTGCCATTCCTTTTTGGACCCAAGATGTACTGGAGTGGGGCGCTGCTGAAGAGCAGAATATAAGAATGACGCATAGGGAGGAGGGTGCCCTAATAGATATAATGGCCTGGGGGGCATTATTGGAACGCTTCACGGGGCGGAGGAGTCCATTTCTGATCACAGCACTGATGATGAGGGCTGACGCTTGGGTTGTTGTGTGATTCGGAAGATGTGACAACCAACTGTGGTGTAATTGTGTTGTTGTGCCCATGGTATAACGAGGAATTGGTTACTCATGGAATTCTTGGTAAGGGAGGTTGGGGGTATCCACTGTTTTACTACTTAGCTTTTTTCAGTTTGTAGTATATTACACGCTTCTTCTTTGACTCTGGGGTTCTGTACATAATATGATGTCTTGCAATGATATGCACTGCACTGTTTTTATCTTCTTCTGTTGTTCTGTCGAACAAAATTTAATAAAACAGAGTTTAAAAAAAAAAAATGTAGATGTCTGTCCTATCACTCTTGAGCAGAGTAGTGCTCCACAGCTAGCAGTCTTAATGTGTTATGCAGCAGCAACAAGTGTTACGTATGGTACTCATTGAGTGTGCAACACAAATCACTCAATATGTCCATACCTGTGACAAACCACTGAGTGTAGTATGTCTCAACAATGTGGTAGCATGCAGAATGACAGCAGGAGAGGATGTTGTAGCACATACATCACAGTTCATGAGTGACAGTTGTCATGGACTAATGCAAAGCATGATGTCTACAGGTTACAATTTTGTTTGTACAGAATGCATACATGTATGTGTGGGAATCCTCAAAACACTACACATGTGAGTCATTTCCTGGCTAGATTGTCCGATATACCACTTCAGGCCACAGTTGTCAAAATACACATATCTGATAAAGACTTCTAGTAGCAGGTTCCATAACTTAGAATTTCCCCCAGGTGTCAGACTGGAACTGGAGATTTTTCTTCAAGCAGTACACTTGCGCGCCATTAAGTGGTGTTGGTCGACTCTGCGGGTGCCGTTGGCGTCATGGTCACTGGGATGATGTTGGGAGTCATATATAGAAGCCGCCTCTGCGTGGTGACATCAGTTCTTTTATTTCTGTGCCACGCGCTGATCCGGAGAGAGCTACCCTGATAAATGTTTTTACTGACTTCAACACTTTTGTTGAGTTTTTGGTGAAATTTTTGGTGGATGTTCCCGAAGACCGGTTTCAAGCCGTTGCAGGCCTGTCACTGCATGATGTTGATGACAGATCTGCACCGGTTGTGTTTGTGGTGCCTGGAGCGCAACCATGACCCGAAGTGGTGCTCCAAGTGCTGGAACATGCACCTGAAGCTCTTGAGTGAATGCTCCTGAACGCTCCCTCAAGCTTATGGCAGCCCTGCACTCGACTCCGCATCGATCCCGGTCTCACTGGAGAGGAAGGTTTTGAGACCGCTCGCAAAGTCATCACCACTCATCGTTCTCCATGTCGGGTCACTCAGGTAAGAAGAAGAAGAAACAGGCTAGCCATCCTTCTACTTCGCACCGTCACTTGGCTGATGCAACGCAGGGGGAGCGTCGATGCTCTAGGCCTCCATCCTCGGAGCCTACTTCTGGGTCTGCTCTCCGTCTCCCCGACTTTCTGGGATCCAGAGCGACTCCTGCCCAATTGAAAGAATTCTATGAGGCCATGCGGCTCATTTTTGAGCAGTCTGACCTCCCTTCCAAGCCTTTGGGCCCTGAGGGTTAAGCTGGGGACTCTTCACGTTCTGCACTGGCAGCTCTGGCCCTGGCCACTGAGGTCCCCTCCGGACCCGCTACCAGATCTGTACCAACACCCGTCGTACCTTCGAGACCTTCTCCGGTGCCGGTTCGATCGTTGACACTCCCGAAGTTGGTTGTGCCCATGATCAACGTCAACCCGGTCCTAATCCCTTACTCCGAGTCGGAGCAGCATCAGACCCTTATGGACATGCCCTTTGATGGCACCTGTCTCTTTGGAGACAAGGCGGACTCGGCACTTGAGAGGTTTAAGGACTTCTGGGCTACAGCTCGGTCCCTCAGCCTTTCGACTGCCCCTCGTCCCCAACAGTCTGCCTTTCGACCCTTTCGTGGCCACAGAAGGAGATCCCTATCGCCTCACTTTCCCAGCCACCGTGCCACTCATGCTCTTCAGCCATTGTGTGGTCAGGGACGTGGAATCCCATGGGCTCTTAAGACAGCTAACCAGAGGTCTGCCCAGTCCACCCCCACCCTGCTTCAGCCTCCAAGCCTTCCTAGTCTGTTCCCCCACTCCAGACCAGTTGGCAGCAGGATTCGCCATTACCTGCCCCACTGGGAATCCATCACTAAGGACAGGTGGGTTTTGCAGATAATTCACAGGGGCTACTCCCCCACCTTTAAGACTGCCCCTCTGGCCATGTCTCCATCCTAAGGCTGCCTACCAGAGGATCATCTGGCACTTCTCAGGGTTGAAGTCACAGCTCTCTTGACTAAGGGAGCCATAGAGAGGGCCCATGCGCCAGAAGTAGGCTGTGGCTGTTATTCCTGCTACTTTCTGGTGCTCAAAAAGGACAAGGGCTTACGTCCAATCCTAGACCTTTGGGCCCTCAATCTCTTTCTCAAAAAGGAGAAGTTCAACATGCTCACCCTGGCTCAGGTCCTGTCTGCCTTGGACCCAGGAGACTGGATGGTAGTGTTGGACTTGCAGGACGCTTATTTCCATATCCCCCTCTTGCCTGCCCACAGACGTTACCTACAATTATTAGTAGGTCACAAGCACTTTCAATTTACCATGCTTCCCTCTGGCCTTACCAGCGCCCCTCGGGTGTTCACGAAAGTGATGGCGGTGGTTGCAGCTCATTTGCGCAGGTTGGGAGTTTCAGTCTTCCATTATCTTGAATGGCATCTCCTTTCAGTGGTGGCTCAAGGTCTGTTTCAGCAGGGGAGAGAGCCTTGGTTAGATCTGTTCGCCTCCGCAGAGAACGTGCAATGTCAGCTGTTTTGCGCGATGGAGTTTCCAAGGCAGCATTTGCTCAGAGACATTTTCATCTCGAGTGGAACTCCGGCCTCCTTTCTGCCTTTCTGCCTATACCACATCTGTCAGTAGTTCTGAAGAAGATCAAGAATGACAGGGCCCAAGTAATCTTGGTGGTTCCGGACTGGGCATTGAGAGTAAGGTATCCAGAGCTACTGAGCATGGCCACTGATCCTCCTCTCAAACAGCCCCTTCAGGAGGATCTTCTGTTGCAGCAGCAGGGGACAGTTCTCCACCCGAACCTGTCCAATCTTCGCCTTCATGCGTGCAGATTGACAGGCGGCAGTTGGCGGCTTTTGACCTTCCACCCGAATGTTGTTATCTTGGCAGCCAGGCGTCCCTCCACCAAAATGTTATACGCCTGTTGTTGGCATAAATTTGTGGCATGGTGTACCAACAAGTCTGTTGATCCCCTCTCTGGTCCTCTCTCTGAGGTTCTTTTGTTCATTCTTTCTTTGGCACAGCAGGGGTCTGCTTTAGGCACCCTTAAATGTTACATATTGTCTCTCTCAGCCTTTCTTAGATTGCCTCTTCAACGTTCCCCTTTTAAGTCTCCTATTGTTGGTAGATTCCTTAAGGGTCTCACCTATTTGTTTCCTCCCACTCCGTTTATCATGCCTCAGAGGAACCTCAATCTTGTCCTTACTTACTTGATGTGTGCTCTCTTTGAGCCATTACACAATTGTCCTGTGGTATCTTGTATTTCCTGTGTTGGTTCATCCCTGGCCCAGGTGTCCCCTCTGACCCTTATCATAATGGGCTCTCCCACCAGGATTCCAGGAGGAGAGCTGAGACTGTTGGAGGAGATCTGAGGGTGACAAGGACTGTGATGTGAGGTGGCTGGGGCGTTGTATTATTAAACTTATCATTACACTGTCATCGCTTTCCTGTGTGATCATTGGCCATCTCTACACTGGCGACGAAGGTGGGATCCTGTGATGCAAAAGAGAACACGCCCCAACACGGCAAGTTGTGAACAGCACATACGAACTGTGAAGAAGGATTAATTGAGCGCTGTGGTCCTGAGACAGATTCCGGTGAGGCAGTTTCTTTTACTTTTCACGAGGGATAGTGAAATTTAAATGTAACCCTGCAGTGTAGAGGTAAAGTCATCGGATGTGAAAGCTTGCGTAACGACACAAGTGACCATCTGTCCTTTTAGCCAGCACTCTCGCACTGGAACGTTAAGGCAGTCTTGCCACATTTAATTAAGGGACATTACTATTTCTGTACAGCTCAGAGTGTGAGGAAAAGTGTAGTGGCTACGAATGTCAACTGTTTGTTACCTGGAAGTCTCTATATTTAGCAGCTAAATCGTGGAAATAACTCTCCAGCTAAAAATCAAAGGTGTAAAGCGGTTTAAGTCCGAATTATATCGATAATTGTGCCTCTGGGAATTCACCACAAAGGCCAACAGCTATAAATCTGCAGCACACTCTGGGCGTTCCATTTAGAATGTTCATATCACCTCAGGGAATTCCTCTCAGCTGAGGCAGAGCGCACGCACTTTGCATGTATAACCAAGGAAGAAACAAATAGTTCAAGGAATCTTCAAGCCAATATGACTTAAACAACTGCTGTATTTCAAAAATGTGTAACATTTTATAGAACTGAACCTTAATAAGGGACATCGAGTCGTTTTTCTCAAGATACAGCTCCCGTTTTTCCATAATAGAATTTATGTGCTATTAGCACCATCTAGTGGACAAACTTGAGAGGTGTCAGGCAGCAAGAAAATAACATAGGAGGTTTCAGCAGACCTCTGTGTCTGAATCGAACATATTAGAACAGTGGGCACTAAAGAGATACAGTGATCTACACACTAGAAATATTCAGAGTACAAAGGAAATAAATGTTTGCATAGTTAACAACAGTTGTATTACTCAAATTACAAATAATAAGATTGAAGGCACCCTTATGTATTACAATACAATTACATAGGCTGTGTGTATTGATTACTTCAGAATTTAATAATAGAATATTCATGTGAAGTGCAAATAAATGTAATCAATATATATATTTAAAATCAAGTGAAGAGCTACAATTGGATAAAATATGAGGTTGTAGGTGCATATATGTGTCAAATAGTTTAGTACACAGGGATTTGACCAAGCACATAACTCGAATAGCATCTAACCACGTAGTCTCCCACCATGCAAAACATCACGCAACCTCCATTCTTCTTAAACACCCCAGGGGAACCATCAATGACATGGAATAAGTGGAAAAAGGTTTTTAATAACTACCTTATAGTGTGTGGTCCTAATATAAATGTCGAGAGAAAAGTTGCACTACTAGCACACTGCTTGGGAGCGGAAGGACAGGAAATCTTAGAACACCTTCCAGGTTTGTCAGATGAGGAAGGAAACAATTTGAATGCATATGAAATATGTATGAAGAAGCTAGATAAACACTACCTACCCAGGATTAGTACAATTCTAGAGAGGTATCATTTTGGCAAACGCTCACAGAGGGAGGGGGAGAGCATAGAGGACTTTGTGTCTGAGCTAAGGAGATTGGCTTCATCCTGTAAATTTGGGGCAACCTTGGAAGAACGCATTTGTGACCAGTTCTTATTAACATGCAACATTGAGAGGGTCCGTGAGGAGTTATGGCTCAAGGATGACCCCCCCTCAATGAGGTATTATTAGTATCAAAACAGGTAGAACATATGCTTTTGTGTGTAAAAGAACTTAGAGTTGAGAGTAAAAGTGCAACATCTGAGAATAAAGCAGAAGTAAACGTGGTGAAAGAGAAGAAGGAAACTCAAAATACACCTGATAAAGAGTTTAGAGGACAGTGTTTCAGATGCGGAATGACAGGTCACATGGCCTACTGGAAAGAGTGCCCAGCATGGAGGGCAGTATGTAAAGGTTGTGGCAAGAAAGGTCATTTTGTCGCATGTTGTAGATATAAGAAAAATGATAAAAGAAATAACACTCTCAAAGTTTCTGAGGTTTATGATGAAATTGTGCTGCAAGTGAACAATTCAGGCGAAGGTAATCCCAAAGACATCATAAAAATAGATAACACTGAGGTTGAAGCAATGTTTGATTCATGTTCACATCTAACAATCATTTCTGACCAGGTGTTTTGTAGAAATTTTGCAAAGTAAAATTGTATGAAATGGACATACAACCTGGCGGGTATGGGGGTCAGCCAATAGCCATGAGAGGATACTTTTGGGGAACTATTCAATATGGAGAAACAGAAACACAAACTAAAGTCTATGTAGCAGAAAGAGGTGACAACATTTTAAGCTGGCCTGTTCAAAAAAACTTAGGAGTTATCTTGGACCCTAATGCATCACCTCAAATCAAAGTTCAAGAAGTACAAGAAAATTACTTTGTAAATACATTTCCAGAAGTTTTCACTGAGAAACTGGGATGCCTCAAAACATACATTCACAAAATAAAACTGAAGCAGAATGCAATCCCAGTTGTTTCTAAAGTCCGACGACTACCAATAAGTATCCTAGATGCTGTGAGGGATGAGTTAGAGAAACTTTGTAAGCAAAATGAAATTGAACCTGTTGAAGCAACTGAGTGGCTCGCTCCGATTGTAGTGGCTCGCAAAGCGGATAATAAAGTGAGATTATGTGTGGACTTGCGTGCACTAAACAAAGAAGTGGTAGTAGACAGATTTCCCCTACCTACTATTGCAGAAATGTTCACCGCCCTAAAAGGAGCAAAGGTCTTTTCAACCCTAGATCTGGCCTCAGCATATTACCAAGTCAGATTACACCCAGATTCCCAAGACCTAACCTCTTTTATCACACCTATGGGTGCATATAAATTCAAACGTATGCCTTTTGGATTAATTTCAGCATCCTCGGTCTTCCAAAGAGCTATGACGGAAATCCTAAAAGGTATTCCAGGCGTTTTCTCCTACCAAGATGATGTGCTAGTTTGTGGAGCAACCAACATGGAACATCAAGCTAGGGTTGAACAAGTCCTCAAAAGATTTAAGAAATTTGGCCTCACAGTGAGAGCGGACAAATGTCAATTCGCATGTCCAGAGATATCCTACCTAGGACACAAAATTTCAGGCAAAGGGATCGAACCGAAGGGAGATCTTGTGAAATCAATAATAGATTTATCAACTCCATCAAACAAAGATGAACTTCGATCATTTCTTAGGATGGTGGAATTTTACAGTAAGTTCATTTCTAACTTCTCTGAAAGAACATTCCACATGAGATCACTTTTGAAATTCAAAACAGAATTTATGTGGGACTCCTTGTGTGGTAAAGAATTCTAGGATGTGAAACAGTGCCTCAGGAATGCACCCAACCTCAGTGCCTTTATACCAGGGAGGAAAGTGATAGTGACCACAGACCCCAGCACAAAAGGTCTGGGAGCTGTCCTATCCCAAGTTAATAGTAAAGGAGAAGTCACCATAGCGTTTGCCTCAAGATCATTGAGAGGAGCAGAAACCAACTACTCGGTGATAGAAAGAGAGGCATTGGCTGTATATTGGGCCCTCCAAAAATTAAAAAATGTCATTTGGGGTAGTGAATTCAAGGTCAGAACTGATCACAAACCGCTAAAGGAGATATTTGAGAAGAAAGGTCTAGATGCTATATCAAGTCGCATTAGGAAGTGGATAATCAATCTGCAGGAGTACACATTCACAGTTGACTACATCCCAGGTGTAAAAAACAAAGCAGCAGACTGCCTATCCAGATTACCTCCCAGCACAGATAGTGTCGTGGATGACAAACAACTTTCAGAGGAGGAAGATGTTGCGCTCTCGAATGTCTGCGTAATATCTGAAGGGGTGATAACAGAAGCAGAATGGAAAACAAACCTCAGAGAAGATGAGGATCTGAATTTGGTCAGGCAGTACTTGAACAGCAAATGGGCGTCTAAAACCCAAATCAAAGACAAACTGAAGGCATTTTGGTGTGTGAGGAATGAATTAGCAGAACATGATGACTGCTTGTTTAGAGGTACAAAACTGATACCCCCAAGTAATCTAAGACTGAAACTTATAAACAGAGCTCACGAGGGTCATTTTGGTGTGTCCAAAACCAAAGAGAGAATACGAATGGACTTTTGGTGGCCTGGTATGGATATCCAAATTGAAAGATGCATAATTCTAATTACAAGAAAACCACCAATGCAGTTGCGTAAACTCCCAAAACACCCCTGGGATGAACTGGCACTGGACATTATAGGGCCCCTACAAGGTGAACAGGCCACACTATATATCATAGTTGTAATCAATTTGTACTCTAGGTGGCCTGAAATAAAAATCACAGCCAACATCAGCTCCAGTAGTGTCATAAAGTTTTTAAGTGAACTATTTGCAAGAGAAGGATTACCATCATCAATACAAACGGACAATGGTGTCCAATTCTGCTCAAATGAAATGCAAACATACACGAAAGAGAATGGCATAACACATTGTCATTCAGCTTTATACCACCCAGAGACCAATGGAGCCATTGAACGATTTAACAAAACTTTAAAAGAGATCATTCAGCTTGCTAAAGTAAATTCCCTCAACTGGAAGATGGAAATAGCCAAAAGAATTATTGAATATCGCCTGACTCCACACCAAAGCACTCGAAAAACACCTTTTGAACTACTTAAAGGGAGAAAGCCCCATTCACAACTACTTCCATCATGGATGAAATGGGGAAAAGGATGGGTCACGATAAACACGAAACAGCCATGGAGACAGCAGGAAATCCGAAAACAGGAGAGGAGAAAGGAGAAATATGACAGAGATAATCACACAAAAGACAATAAGGTTTCGGTAGGTGACTGGGTAAAGGTCAAGGCTCCCACGGGAAGCGCTAAGGACTCGAAATTTACAAGAGCAATGAGAGTGGTCAAATTGCTCCGCAATGCTGTTAAAACTGATGATGGCAGAATACGGAACCTAGGGAGGATAGCTATAATCAAGCCTTCCTCAATTGGATCTACAACCCACAATGCCTGTAGGGGAGGATCAAACAAAAACAAACCACATGGAATTGTGGAATCCTTGTCAACACTGCGTGAAAGTGAAGACACCTCATGGAGATATCCCTGTAGAGTACGAACACGACCCGTTCGACCACCGAAATATTTAATGGACTATGTATGTAACTAAAAAGAACCTCCGATTATTCTCTGATTTGTGCAGGGTGTCTATTGTATGTTTTCCTTCATTCCTCATTATATGTTAACAGCCGTGGTTATTTGATGTATTACACATATGGTTAAAAAGCGTCACATGTTCCTTTTAGATTTAATTAAGTTCTAGTTCTTTCCCCTCTTCACCCCTTTTCCCTACTCTGTGATCATCGGTAACTAACTTGTTTCTGTAATGAAAGGGGGATGTGTGGTATCTTGTATTTCCTGTGTTGGTTCATCCCTGACCCAGGTGTCCCCTCTGACCCTTATCATAATGGGCTCTCCCACCAGGATTCCAGGAGGAGAGCTGAGACTGTTGGAGGAGATCTGAGGGTGACAAGGGCTGTGATGTGAGGTGGCTGGGGCGTTGTATTATTAAACTTATCATTACACTGTCATCGCTTTCCTGTGTGATCATTGGCCATCTCTACATGTCCCTTACGCCTCCTTACTTTCAAAACTGTTTTTTTTTGTTGCCATCATCTCTGCTCACAAAGTGAGTGAGTTTTAGGGTCTTTCTTCAAAGCCCCCATTTTTGTCTGTGCACTCTGACAAAGTGCTGTCACGCACTAGGGCCTCATTCCTTCACAAAGTAGTTACACCTTTTCATGTAGACTAGTCCATCACTTTGCCTACTTTTTTCACACCTCCACATCCTTCTCATGAAGAAGAGATACTCCACCACCTGGATCCAAAAAGAGCATTGGCGTTCTACCTCAATCATACTAAAGATTTTGGGGTGGACAATCAACTCTTTGTTGGATATGTGGGTGCCAAAAAAGGGAAGGCAGTGCAAAAGTGTACCATCTCACGATGGGTACTTCTTTGCATCAAAATGTGCTACACTTTTAGCAAAGAAGCAACCCCCTGAGGGCTTGGGTGCTCATTCCACCAGAGAAACTGCTGCTACCACAGCATTAGCAAGCGGAGTTCCTGCCTGGGATATCTGCCAGGCAGCAACGTGAGCATCTCTGCACACATTTACTAAGCATTACTGCCTGAAAAGTCAGATCTGCAGGGATGGCTACTTTGGTCATTCGGTCCTGCAGGACTTTCTAGTATGATCCTGATTCGCAGCCCACCACCGAGGATGGCATTGTTTGGGTATCTATTCTAAGGTAAGGAATCTGCAACTAGAAGTCTCCATCAGATGTACAAGTTACTTACCTTTGGTAACGATTTATCTCAAATTCTAGTTGCAGATTCTTTACTGACCCACCCATTCTACCGCTTGCAAACTGATTTCTAGGGACAGGGATTCCCCATACAGGGCCTTAGCTCTGGCGCACCATTTTCAGCGTTCTTCATGGCTCTGCACTTTGGTGTGGAAAGTCATGAAAAGAAACTGATGTCACCGTGCAGAGGCGGCGTCTATATATAACTCCCGATGTCATCACGGCGACCACAATGCCCACAGAGTCAACTGATGCCACCTAACGACGCGCAAGGGTACTGCTCAGAGAAAAATCTCCGGGTTCAGTCTGACGCCTTTGGGAAATTCAAAGATAAGGCATTCGCAACTAGAATATGTCTATAACAGATAAATTGATAACGAAGGTAAGTAACTTGTTCTTCACAGGCATTGCAGGGCAATGTAATGAGACTCAAAGTTCTGTAACACAACAATATGAGCAGATGATGTTTCAATGTGAGGAATTTCCCAGAGAATTAATACAATGGAGATGTTTTTCCAAACATCACAAAACCTGAAGAATACAGAGATGTCAAGAGTGTGAAGTGTCCATGTCAAAAGTCACACAAAAATGTATGCTTACATACACTAACTTATTCAACATGGTGTAAGGGAGGAGTTTGGATATGAACTTACCTCTACATGGAAAGGGTAGTTTACCCCTGCCTGAGTGTACAGGTGCATAGTTGAGGGGATCACAAATCTTGTATCCTCCCAAAGGGGAAATGGCATTTGAGTGCGTGCCATTATATAGGCTTCTGTCAGTGATTACAGTCTTCTTGGACCAGGAAGGCCAAACAAAGACCTACCCTCAGAGTAGATACTGCTACTGCCTTTGACAGGAGTAAGACAGAGATCATGTGGGTTTGGCAGCATGATGTTTATTGACAATTAGTAGTGAACATGACCATGTGATCGTGATTCACTGCACTGGGGCCACTTGGCTCACTAGCCTATTCCAAATGTCTGTGGTTGTGTGTTACACTCATCCCTGCCCAACATCATGTTGAGCAAAATATGTGTGCATGGTAACACCATGTGCCGAACACTTGTGCCTGTGCAAGACATACACAACACAAAGGTTGCAATGTGGAACAGAGTGCACATGCTAAGAGTGTGTGCTGCTAGAATGTGCTCACCTTCTTACACTCTAGTACACTCCAAAGGGAGTGTAGAACTAAACAGTGAGTGATGACTGAGTGTGTGTGCTGCATAATGCTTGTGTTCGTTCGGCACATGTGGATCACAGTATAGTTCCCCTAATGTCCTGTGACTGTAAACAGAGGGACATTAAATGAACATGGCCACACGGTGCAGCACAGATAGTCTCCCACCTGCAGTGCTATATGTGAAAGCAAAAAGCAAGTAATGTGTTGTATCTAATACAGTATAAATCATTCATGCCTTTTCCCCTGTGCCGGTGCTGTTTGGCCACCTAGAGCCAATGCAGGCACACTAGCACCATGGAGCAAGGATGCTTCTATTGCATGCAGGAATGTATTTGTACATGAAGGTGCATCCTCCTGCAAACCAAAATATCCTTTGAGCCATATTCCACCACTTATTGGCACATTTCCAGGTTTATCTGGTTTTGTAAGTTTGGGAATGCATCTAAAACCATGGGAAGTGAATGGGTACCCTTATACAATGGTCAAGGAGCCTCTATCTGGTGCAGAGTAAGGCAATGCAGTGATTTGCAACACATTGTGTCACTCGTAATTAATGACACCTCCCAGGGCTACCCAAGCTGGCCATGGTTGGCTCAAACAACATACAATTAGATTTGCATAGCACATTTACCATGATGTACTGTGCAAGAGCCACACAAATGGGTTCCTACATATAGCCCTGAGTGCAGATGTGTCTGCCACAGCATTACATGGCATGCCTTGCATAACTTTGTGTGCAAATACATGGCTGCCTGACAATCACATATGCAATTATGGAATTACACCATATGGCTTTACAGATCCAGTAAATCTGAAAGCTGGGTGGTACAAACACTGTAGTATGGGTGAGTCAGCCTGTCCCAATTCTTCCTTAAGGTTGAGTTGCATCCATGACACATCATATGGAAGGATTCCTGACAGACTGAATGAATAAAAATATTGGGCAAAATACGTAATACAATAGCATGGGCCCTCAGCCCATGGGTAATCTTCAGGTGAATATATGACTGTGGGAGGCATTCAGGTGTGTGTCCTGGTAATGTCTGTGACAACCAAAGTGTGATCAGACAGCTCATAATTTCTGCCTTGCTGTGCTGCCATGTTGCTTGCTGTTCCTCTGTCTGGGTGAAGAAGAATGCTCATGTGCTCCTTAAACCCAGACTAACTCCATGGCCCATGTGCCGGCCCACCTGTCATGAAGTGACAGGGACATGAACGAGTTACAACCATCCAGATTCACCACCTGGACAGTGCCCTCTGTCATGCAGACCTGCCAAGTGGTGCCAACCCAGTTCACAGACCTGCCAAGTACCATGCAACACTGGGTATAGAAATGTATTTATGACATATTACCTGCATCACCACAGCTACCTAAGTCCACCCAAGCCTACTGCAAACCACAAAAGGAAGTACATTTGAAAATGTCTAATTACATGACAATAATTAGTTGGGTCCCCTCACAATAAAGTGTCACACAATATGTCACACTTAAGAAGGTATAATGTCACACATAAGAACACTGTGACAACTGAAATGTCACAAATAAGCAAACTTTAAACTTGTATGCTATAAATAAAGGTCCAGTGGAAGTGTGTCCAAGGCGTGATTTCCTGCATTTCAAAGTCCTCTACATTACATCCCACACATTAGGCCAGTTGCATGGGTCAGAACCCACACATTGCCCTTGTTGGGCAGTGCATTGCACCAGCTGCGCTGGTAATAAGTTGTGTATCGACATCAACTCCAATATGTGGAAGTGACTGCAGAAGTGCTAATGCTCTGTGCATTCATCACACAATGGGCGTTTCAGAAGCGATGTGTCATAAAAAATGACAAAATTGTCAAACATGGATGAGATACACCCAGGAAATAACACAATGTGTGTGGAAGGCTGCATACCAGGAAGGGTGAAGTTACTGTCACTTTCTAGTATTTTCTGTTTGTGCTGGGTGTTGGAGGTGTTTCTGAGAGTGTCTGTGCATGTGGTGATTTTTTGATCTTGTTGATGTGTCATCTGTCCCTGTCTTGTGTGTTTGTAATACCTTTCTGTACATTATCATTGTTTTGTCAAGACATTTGCCACTGTATTGTTGGGAGTTTGTCTTTTTGGGGTTTAATCTGTTAGGGGTAGTTATAGTTATAAGCGGCGTTTTGTTGGGTTTTAGTGTGTCTCGAGACATGTCAGGGAGGGGAAGAAATTTTCTGAGGTGGAGTTAAGTCGAATAATCTGGCTGGTTGTCCATTACCTGCCCAGGATGCTGACCTCTGGGGGTAGGGTCAACCTGGGCTACTGCCCCAAGGGAAAAAAGATCAGTGGGAGCGTGTGAGCTGGCATCACCAGAAAACCTTTGGCATAGATCAGACCATTGTCTAGATTAAATATCGATGCACTGACATTGTGTCACAGGAGGCTCATCTCGTCGACCACCTTGGACTGGAGATTGGTGGACCAGTAGGTATATATGTCTGTTCCATCTGCATGTAGTGATGTAGCTATATCAGTAACGCAAAACATAAATATGAACTGTACATCGTTTGTTTAGTGTTTTTTTTTCACATTGCAACGTGCAAGCTGTATATAAAATTAACTTGGAAATTAAGCTAACTAAGGGAACTTTGTGTGCATCAGAATGGCTACATTAAGGAAGCATAAAGCAAGCACAATGGCAATAGCTCCATTGCCGTACCCTGGCACAAGGGACTGTTCAATGGTTAGTGGATAGTAGTTTTTAATGAAAATGCATGTAATTATGAGAATTCCCTTATATAACATATGTGAATGATCCGATGATGCTTCCAAATTGCCAGAGCACCACTGTTGAAGGCTAAGCAGGAGATCTGCATCCAAACTCAAACTCCATTTATGTTAATTTTTCCATGTGTCCTGCATTGTGCTACACATGTACACGGATGAATATGCCTTATAAATATCTACATGTACAGAACTGCATGTTTCTCAGGGCAATCCTAAAATATAAAACCTACTGACAAGGCATGCATCCTTGCACTGAGTCGAAGGTACAAAAGTTTACCACTAGTCAGCACTCTGTGCACCAGTGCCAGTTGTCACACACTCACCTGATTACAATCGTAGAGACGCTGCTTGACCTCTTATCCCTCCAAAGGGCAGCTAATGAACAAGAAACACCCTTTAATCATACACTGCTCCGGAGGGGAAGTGGGGTTGGGATAAAACAAGAAAAGGATAGACTTGCATCACTGGGTGATTTGATGATTGATACCTCTGAACTTCTCATCCAGCCAGCTCAGGCCTGCAAGCGGGCTAGCTGCATCCAATCATCTTGTCATACTTAGATATGGGTGTCAAAGCTGTTATATATATCTGAAATACCAGGATATCATAGTTTGTATGATATAAATGTAAGCATATGTGAAAGCACTATTTACAATGATTTGTCCAAATTATTGTCTTCTAGGTGGACATCTCCCATTCACAAGTGCTAAGATGGACACTTTCAGGGACCCCAATGCTACCAGTCAGTTACATAAGTACATGTATGTAGCATTTTTATGTCTGTGTGTGTTCTACGTGAAATGTAACATTGTGATGTGTTCTGGGAGGTAACAATCACCTACTATCATTTTGCTGTCAGTGTGCTAAACATGACATAACTACTACACAGACTCATTTGGCATGCAGAAGGAGGAATTTCATTGTGAATGTAGGGGGTATGTAAGCAGTCCCACAGGCTCTAAGCATCTTTACATTTGTGTTAATGTTCCCACATCTATAGTATTACAGCTTTTGACACAGTAACCATCTGGTGCATAATCTGCATGTGTTCCACGCAAACAAATTAGGTTGTACAAGAAATGGCACAAACCAAAAGAATCATGTTTCCAAATATGTAGCAGCACAGTGAAATGTGTGTTGCTAAGCATGACTGGGCAGGGGTCTGTTGCATATTTCCAAAATTGTGTGTGACACCGGTGCAGATGATGTGCAATATTAATACACTGACACTGTCAGCAAGTATGAAGAGGTAGGTATCATGGAATCAGAGTAAAAGGCATATTTTGCATCAACATGCTGCATACTTTGCTCATACATACTGCATACAATTGAGCTCTCCTGCAACACTGTTTCAGTGTGACTGAGCATAAGCATGGCTAGACATACCTGCTATGTTACACCTAATTTATTTGTAGACAACATACCTGTCCCTGTAGCACTATGTCAAACCAAACGCCAAACTGTGAAAACATTTATGGCAGTGTCAGCAGGGTAGCCATCACAATCTCACCAATTTTGAATATAATATGTTTTGTGATAGGCCAAATTCATCATAACTGATGAATTTGACCCATAGCAGACAACAAAAGACATGGCTACACGTGTGTCTGTTCATGTGTTTGTACATTATCATGCAGACATCTAGATCTTCAATTTCATAGGGTGCCACGAGCTATGGTTGTTGTAATCTAGCCTCACGGGTACTTGAGCCACCCTCAGAGTCATGGTGCAAGGGTCCCTGCATTATCTGCAACAAAGTTCTTGGTCAGATGAGTACTTCAGCATGCATATACACACTACTGAGATGCTTTGTGTAATTCATAATGTGTGCAGACGAATGAAGCTTTGGGATGATGTGTGTACAGAAACATGTTAAAGTAAGACTCATCATGTTTTTAGCTACAAGTGTGAACCAGAAACTACATGTCACATTTCAATATATTTGCATGTGGAAAAATGATTGTAATATACTTCAGTCATGGTTTGAAGGAAATAAATGACAACCCCCTATCCATGTATTGGCTATCTAATACTGAGTACGTGAAGCCAGCAATGTGTGTTGCCTCGTGTGACTCCAAATGGGGTATGCAATGTAGAGGCACACTACCTGGACTGTATCACCTTAACCGCTTTCACTTATGTTGATGAGCACGGATCAGCCAGCTTGTATGATACAATCCCAAAACCCAAAGTTTCAAATTCTGGACCATGTGCCCAATTTCAAATCTGGATATCATCATGAGTGTGAATCATTGATCTGTGTGATGTGGTAGTAACCCCATTGTGACTAGATTTCCATATTGTGCACCTACACAGATGGCACCTGACTCAGTTTTCCTTGCTCAAGTAGGGGATGTCTGTGTAAGGACAGTATATTGTCCATATATCCAACTCTATTTCTGGAGTTGGTCTGGCCAGGTAAATATGATTGTGTTACAATGTCAGACTATTTTCACACACATCATGTACAGCTTGAGCTAAAACTGTTTGTACATTACCACCCTAAATAACATGACAGCTGAGGAATCCAAAAACTTTGAGATGTGCCGGGACTGTTACCGCCACATAAGAAATGTTAGTAAGGCCTACCGGAAGATGGGCAAGCTATACAAGCGTGCTAAGTCTGAGGGGTCCTGGAATGTCCATCGAACAACACAATCTTCCACCTCTACATAGGCCACAACCCAAACCATGGGTGGACCAAGCCAGCACCTGCCACCCCAACCCCAGGTACAAGCGGCTACACCTGCAGCCACACCGCCCACACCCACATGGGCCAGGAGTCCCAGATGAAGCTGAGTCTATTTTTAAATACTGTATATAATGCGAGTTGCGCAAAATTACATAGAGGCTGGATGGGATACAGAAGGAGGAGGCCAGCCTACCTAAACGTGTGGATACAATGGAGAAGGCCCTGGTTCAACTGTCACAACTATTGTAAACTCTGCCTTGGGCAATATTGTTGTGTTGTTACCTTTCTTGTTTGGTTTTTAGTAGCTAGGCATAGAGTAAGTTAGTGATTAGGATATGTTTAATGTTTTTAGGTTTTAGCTTTTACATATTTTAAAAGGTAATTGTTTTAGATGCATTTTTCTGCTTTGAAGTTTTTAGTGGGTGAGGGGTTGATGTGTGGTATTTGTTAAAAAAAAATATACATATAAAGAAAGGACCAAAAAATATATTTGTTTAGGTTTAAGTGTGTCATTAGTATATGTTTAGGTGTAGTTGCGATTTGTCTTGTGCCAATCCATGTGTGTTAAGGGGGGAGGGGGGGGTTCGATGTTTAACATGTTATATGTGTTGAGTGTTTACAAAAGGTTAGGAAAAGTTAAGTTAGTGTTAAGGTTAGTTAAGATAGAATAGGTAGATGTAGGTAGTTTAGGATAAATGTAGATAGTGTAAGATAGTGTTTAGGTTTGTTAGTGTAGAATAGGTAGTTCAATTAGATCACGTAGTATTCAATTTTTTTCTACTTTCACAACATTGTAATCATTGCATCATTAGGAGTTTTTATCATTGAGTAGGTTGAGTTGAGTTCATGACATGGCTATTGCCCTGTATTCTTTGAAAGTATATGTTGTTTTGTGAGAGGCCCAGGGTCAAGAGTTAGTGTACCCCACATTTAAGTCACTAAGTATTCTTTAACATTCTTAATGCACTGTAAGTGGTCATCTTAGTGTGATTTGATGCACAGCCCAACACAGATAGTCAGTCACCTACTGTAGCACAGTGTGAAAGATACAGCGTGTATAGTTTGGATGGTCTTGTCACTACAGATTACATATCCTTGGCTGTGCTGGGACACACACTGGTACCTGCCACTAACGTGCACATCCTTGAACCGTTGTGCATGTAGGTCACTGTTGTTAGCTGGTTACAAATCATGAATGCGTCCCTCACTTGCCTGGAGAACCTCACCCATCCTTGGCATCAAATACTTGCTAACTGTGGCCCTACATGCATGTACCTTTGTGCAATTACTTGCAAAGTTTGAAAGCCATAAGTTTCTCCTTTCTTCTTACCTTGAGGAGGTGTTCCTGGTTCTGTGCTAAGGCTCCTATGCAGTAACGTGTGTAAATTATACAACTGATGTAATGTGTGGTTACACTCACCCTCAAAACATGTGAGGCCTCTCAGGGGCAGAGGAACACATTTATCCTACGTATCCCAGGGTAGCTTTTTACACCATTTATCAGTTGACACAGAACTCCAAAAATAATAACTTGCATTTCATGCATGATGACATCCTAGGTTTTGACTGACCTTGTACATCCTTGTGGGGCACAGGTATGATGCAAATTCTGAAGGAGTCTGAGCCTGAGTATCTGTCTATTATCATAATTTATGTACTTTAGTATCTCTTCAGTGTGATTATTGAGGCTATCACATATTTTTGATCACGTTATCATGTTCACCCAGCTAGATATATGTGGATGAGTGAAATAGTGTTGTTGGCTCAAATGCCTCACAGGGCCCATTTTTAGCAGGTAGGCATTTGTGTGAATAATAAGGGCTTTTCACTGCATGCCAGTCAAGTACCTGAAGTTTATTGCCACACCGTGGGAGATAAGACATTCTGCATAATGCCATCGCAGTGGATGTACTTGATGTTGGTGCAGATACAAAGAGAATAGGTGATAGTGACTTAAGATCACTGTACTTGAGTTGCTAAAAAGTGTATTTTGTATATACGAATCTACCATAGTATAAATAGTCCTTTCTACAACAGACATACAACAGTATGGTTTATATAAGTGAATTTATTTACAAATGTGGGTTGGTCAGCATGAGCATTTTTGCACCAACACTGATTGAGAGCAAAGGATGTCCAGACAGAGCCCATTTGGGAGACAATTCATGCAACATGTAGAGGTAGAGGTAAAGACAATTTCAGTGAGGATGTACAAATTACGACTAGGGAAGGTAGGCCTCTTCAACATTTCACAAGTGGATGACATGGAACCACTGGGGAACTGGCCAGGGGTAAAAGGCAAATGTTACCTGGCGGTTTTTATACGGAAATTGTGGAAGTCCACATCTTCATTCTCTAATGGGTGTTGGGCCTCCCCTGCATTTGGTGGGGTTTGTCTGGGAGGCATATCAGGCACACACACATCAGGTACCGAAGATGTGGCTCCTCTGTCCTCTGTCCCTGCTAGCATATGTCTGTGCCAGCAAGGAAGGCAGCACAGCACTGACAAGGGTCTGATGGCTTCTCAGCAATGCAACAACTACTCTATGAGGGGAACTGTTGTTGCTATGTAGGAGTCCAACTTGCACTTCATAGATGCCACGATGTTAATGATGTTCCCTAGTGTGGTGGCAACCTCACTGGTGTCAGGTGTTGAGGCCTGTTGTTCTTGCCTCTGCCTTAAGACACCAGCAATATCAGCTAGGGACTCAACCATACTATTGAGGCAAGTGTAAGTGCCTTTAATTGTCTCAGAAGTAGCCTTATTGATACTGGGGTACCTATGGACTCCTTTCACGGTGTCCGCTATGGCCTCTATCCCTGCCCGCACCTCATCAACCATGTGCTGTTGGACTCCTACCACTCACCATTGCAAGAGTACTTGGGAATCCTTGGAGTCCGCAGCTGGGCTTGGACTGGCAGATCTCCTGTGGGTGGCGGTTCCTCTGGAGAGCCTGCAACACTGGCATCTCTTTCCATGTCCAGAAAAGGAGATTCTGAGGAGTCCAGGAGTTGCTGAAAGGTGTCCATGGGGGGCAGGGTGTCATCACTAACAGGTTGGCCTTCCAGGACAGGCTACTGGACAAGAGTTGTTGTTTGACCATCTGCAAAAACATTGTGATGTGTTAATGATGACCTATGATAGATGTTGACAATAGTAGTTTTGGTGACAAACTTTATTATCATTCACTTTATGTTACACATCGATGTGTTAAACATATGTTACAGTAAACGAGGGCAAGTTACACTGTTCTTGCCTTGCACATTATAATATCTGTACATTGTTCATACAACCTCTGTGTGACAAGGGGGCCATTTTGTGCTATTACACACTGCAAGGCAGTTACACAGCTCGCTGGCCTGCTCTGGCTGAAATGGTGAGTGCAAGTAAGGGTCCAATTTACCATGTTGCTAGACTAATTTTCTTATCAAGGCTATATTGATGTAAGATTCACTTATCGACACTACTACTGAGAACATTGCACCATGTTATCAGGGTGCCAGCATTTCCTCTAGCATTTACGTAGCCCACAGCACCTGACAAAGTTATGTTAGTTTGGTCATCTATTTGTTTTGGACAACCCCTCTGACTTTCACACTGTACACCACGCCATTTTGTCTTGCAGTGCTCTATTGCATGCAATTTGCGCATTCATGTGGCCAAGGGCTTATAGTTGAAACAGCCACACAACTCTACACAGCAAGCAGCCTTGATATACTGGGTGAATGGGTAAGGGCATGTGCTTACCATGGTTTACTTATTTGTGCGCACTCTTTTGATTTCCTAGCAAACACAGCCATCTCCAGAGTCCAGAACAACAGGCACTGTGAACAATCTCCAAAGGAGTTAAGCACAGTCACGCTTGGAAATATGCTACCACTGAAGCTCATCCCATTTCTTCATTATCCAAGTGGGTCCTCTGTAGAGTATCAAAAATCTCTTCATTCAGCCCCGCTCACTTGTACCTGTACATGCCATCTCTGCCAATCATCATTTGAGTCCAGGGCCAGGACTTACTCTCACACACTGGTGACACCCAGATCATACATTGACTTTCAGGAGACTCCTACACAATCCAATATTTGTTACAATATGAAATTGACCAAAATGCCTACCTGTATGTGAGAGCTATGGCTCATACTGAACTTCACAAAAGAGTAGTGATTATATTCTGTAACATGTACATACCCGGTTTGCCCATATGACTAGGCCCAGACACCTCACCCTCCAGCCTTTCCCAAAACCTGCCCATTATCCTGGACACCTGGGTCATCCTGTCACTTCACAATCCCCTGTTTCATATCCTCCTGCTTTGACATCTGTAGCGTGATCTGACTTTTCTTCTTACGCCTCCCTCCTGACTCCTGCAATACTTTCTGTCATGCCCACATCATGTCATGTGTAGTGCACTAATGCCCTCTTCAATGCCATCCCTTCACAGCTACTACACAAGTTTGACACTATCAAACACAGCAGTGCCTGACTGTCACTCAGGCTACCTTGTGGCACAAATATCACACATCACCTCCTTAAGGTCCAATGGCTCCCCATTCAGACACACTGCCAGTTCAATGTGCTCAGCGACACCTTCACCAAGCTCACACACCATTTATGCTTCAGACAAACACTCATTGACTTATGGTGTGCACCGCTTGCTTTCACCCTCACTCCAAATATTAATTTGTACAAGACAGGAGGTAGTATGGTCTCTAACATGGCAGGCAACACCTGTGAGATCTGACCCAGCACATCAGGACAGCTGTGTACTATGTGGTTTCATGCTAGTGACTGTACATTTGGCTCGTTAGATGATCCTACTTGCAGATACTCCGCATGCTCAACACCTGAATCCCCTCTCAACTGAGAAGTTAATCCTCTGGCAACCCTATTCCATTCCATTGCTTTGCACTCCACTTTTGGCTACGTAACCCCAAGACACATACATTTGCCTTCTGGTGCAAGGGAGCCTGTATTGTCACAATCAGGTTAGCAGGTTTCTAAGGTCCATGCATGATGTGCTGCTCCAGGCAAGGTTTTTTGCTTTGTATTGTGGGACCTGTAGTCCCGGTCACTCATGTTAAACATTAGACTACAAGTTGCAGTATTCAAAGGACAACTTAGACTGAGGCAGCACATCATGAATGACCTTAGACATGTGGCAGGGGTGGACGGGGCTGGTCACATTGTCACTGGGTAAGAAACTTACACTTGTGATCTATGATTTAACATGTTAGACATTCTTGCTGTTTCCCATGCACATAGTGCAGTGCAGCGCAGCAAAGTGCCTTGCTGCACTGCATGCCATTTTTAACCATATAGTCCCTTGTTGACACTTACCCTGTAGTTCTTTCTGGTACACAACCCCAGCACTGTCCTGTCCTTCCACTCCTGCCACCAACTCTGTTGGGATGACTGACCCCACCTGCTCCTCTAAGGCGTCCAACTCCTCTTGGTTCTCAGGTCCTCCTCCGGTCCGCATGGCTGCCCTCAGGTTCTTGGCCAGTTTCTCTTTGGTCCTGTGGTTTTAGTCGTGCCACCTCTTCTTCAACTCTGGCACTGTCCTTTTTGTTTGGCCTACACTATAGATCTTATTGACTTTGGACTGGCAAATGGCTTCCTTCTTCCCTAATGGCAATTTGGAGGTGACGAAGAGAAGGTGTTCATTTTTCTGTCACCTCACCTATCAAACTTTCACGGAAATTGCTCTTCTCCTCTTCACGGAAATTGCTCTTCCTCTTCCTTCTTCCCTGGCCTCTGTCTGATCATCTTGGTTGGGGCTGAGACTGTTGTCCTCTTGACTTGTAGATGGGACTCCCTCCATTTTGTGCATTTGTTTTGGTCTGCTGCTCAGATTTTTGTAATGCGTAATTTTTTTACCCATCCCGCAACAAACGCACTCCTAAGTGACGCAATGCTAATCTGTGGGACTTACAAGTGCTTTACGACACATAAATCAGTTTTGCGTCACATAGGGGGCCAATTGTCTTATACCATGTGATGTCATTCTTTTAAGGTGGGTCAAATTTTTTGATGTACCTTCGTACCTTATGACATGGTGCACCATTCCATAAATCTGGCACACCCATGTTGTAAGGGAATGGCACTATGCAGCACAAGTTTTTTTGATGCAACGCTGCAGCGTTGCATCACTTCTTATAAATGTGGCCCTAGGTCACTAGTGTGTTTGTTGTTATGAGGAGAGTAAGAGTAAACTGGTTGCATGTGGCCTTGTAGTGTTGGGGTAACTGACTGATAGGTATACCCTATCAGCAGGAGGGTGGTCTAATGATCAGCTAGGGCAGGGTCGGGAAGCTGACGTGCATGGTATGAGATGTGGATGGTTACGTTTGGCTGAAGTTTGCTTTGTTACTAGTGCCAATCTGAAATTTAGGAGTCTTCAAGCCTGGAGGCTAACGTGACAGGATGCCCTCAGTGGCACCTGCAGATGACAGCTATGGGGTCATGTCCAACCACGCTGCACATTATGAGTGAGGTAAGAGCGAGGGGTACTCTACAGGGGCCCAACTAGACTGAAGCTCGGGGGAGGGGGGGTGGCTAAGATTTTGAATGAGCGAGACAGATCCATTTTGAAAGCAGGCTCACAAATACTCCTGATTGCTCCCTTCCCAGTTAAATGTTGCATTTTAATCAAACATATTCACAGTTGCCTCATAAATCCTCTTGCTTTCTTTCTAAATTCCTTATTAAAAATGTCTTTAAAATGCACAACGTTACACTCTTTTTTTAAAAAAAAATCTCAGGGGTGAGGGGAACTCCCCCGAAACCTCCTTAGGTCAGTCGGGCTCATTCGCTTTGCTTGCTCACTGCGTAAAACTCAGCCCCACCTTTTACTCCTCACCACTTTGAAATTTCACCCGCCACCGCTGGACACAGAGATAGAGTAAGAGACAGAGCGATTCAAAGTGGGCAGTGGGACTCACAGATATGTGCTGCCAGGGTTTCAATGAGAGAAGAATACAAAGGGTTCCACAGGTAGCATTTTAAAGGGAATAAAAATGCTGTGGGTTAGCACCAGCAGTGGAACGAATGATAGGTGACAAAGGCGGTGCAGGTGTCAGGCTAAGGGTAAAGTGGTTAAGAAAAATGGTCAGAAAGTGAAAATGCTGTGACTTGAGCATGTGTGCTACAGAGAGCAAAAGTAGCAGAACATAAAAGGCCCAGAACAGCAGAAGCAAATGTTTTGTTTTTGAAGCTAACTGTTTATAGAGGTACAGCAAAGGCTTCATAGGAATTGGATTATTGGAAGGTGCTTCAGAGGGTGGGCAGTGGCGCGAGACCATTTGTAGAAGGAAGCAAGAGAGGCTATAACTCAGCCGGTCAAAAAGAACCAATTAGCGGTAGAATAAAAATAGTAAATGGGAAGCGCTGCAGAGGCTCACGGAAATACCTACGGGGCGAATGATTAAGACCGAACGGACGACGAAAATGAATCCAAATTAAGCTGCCAGATGTTGAGGGGATCTCAGAGAAAGAGAATACTAGGAATTCAATCACGTCAAAGGGGGAACATGTGCGTCTGTCGATAAGGCTTCCAGAAGGGAGAAAATTGAAAGCAGTTCTGACAGAGAAGACGTTAAATCAGATATCCAGAAAGAGGTCAATTGCTGCAATTGGGTTTCATTTTTCAGCAATCAAATTCCAATTTAGAATACATTCTAAGTTAGAGAATAATACAAAAGTCACACAACAAGCAACAGATGTGAGACATTAAATTATGCCACCCCGTGCCAAATTATTTTGAGAGTGTCCTAAAATTTTATTTATGCTGCCAGATCATGCATATTTATATACTGATGCCCTTAGCCAGTGCTTCGTTTGCAAAATAATAAGTGGCAGATTCCAAAGTTTTGTTCAGAAACTTGCTGATTGCACACTCATGCTTGAAACTTGAAAAGGACACTGGGCACTGACTTGCGCATCCATGGCCCGACTTTAAAAATTAGAATTAATTTATTAGACAACATGAAGCTATGTCCTGCTTGCATCACCTCTTCTTTTCTACCTATGCCCTTGGGCTCTTTTTAACAGACTATCCCCCCCATCACCCACAATTCCCCCATCCCTTTCTTGACAAACAATAAAATGAATTACTGCATGTAGGGCTCGGAGCCTCGTCGCTGTCAGGAACAGTAGCTAATTATATCGATTGTAAACATTACACTAGTTAGAATGTGTATAGTGTGGACCATGTGCACCTGCAGGCAGCCATATTGCATATTCGTTTAGCAAAGGAAGGCATGAAGATATCCTGGTGGCTAGTAAATAGGGTGCCATGGAGCCTGTGTGCGTGCTCCTCTAGCTGCACATTTCGACCCAAGGGAAGGACGGAGAATTGCACCCCAGGAGCAAACGATAACAGAAATGAAAACAGCAAGAGTTAGCTGATGCCAGATCCACCTGAGGGGCATACTGTAGAGATGCAGTACCCCCCACGGATCAAGCTCTGGCTGACGAGATCAACGGGATCTGTAACACAGGTTCAGCCAATTCCCCCAAGGCTTTAGTGTATCAAAGTATGCAGGGCCACCATTTATGATGTACATGTCTTAACTCGAATCCTTTTTTTAAGTGTATGCAATAATAGGTTTGTACCTGTAAAGTGTTAAATAAATTCGAATTTAACTGAAAAAAGTGATTTTGACCCAACTCCACTGGACACCTACCATCATTTTTTCATCCACAAGAATTGGGTTATGGGATGTGGACAGCGGTCTATGGGTGTCAGGTCACGCTTTATACAAGGGCAAAGTGGAAATGCTCTGAGAAGAAGGAGAACTACTGATATTTCACAGAATTCCAGGTAAACAGTATGGAAGTCCCTAACCCTACTTTGAGGCATTATTCTGGGCCGCCAAAAGTAACAGTAGAGTCTGAACTGCAGTGGGTGAAGTTGTAAGAAAAAACAGAAAATGCTTTTCTCAATGACCCAGGCAGATTTCTTCTTGGTAACTTCTACATTTTGTTTTTACATAAAAGACTATTCAATTGTTAGAGACGGAGACCTTATGATTAAGACATCTTGATAGGCAGATCGATATCACCATGGATGGAAGTCTTGTACTATTCATCTATTTTTTCAGCATGGGCTGTCGACCTGATAGATCATATGTTTATTGTTAAGAAAAATAAAATTAAATCATGTAACATTTCTTTAAGGTGCGTTACAGTTTTTACTTAAAAAAATAAAAACGTTCTTTAAAAGAAATCATGCACCATTGTGAATCCCCAGATTTCCTGTCGGTAAACTTCATCACAGTGCTTCTGTCACGAAAACAATAAATTAAATGAACGCTACATTTTATTTCTCCCACGTTAGTCTGGAAGGATATAAAATAGCCAGAAATCTCCATTATATCATGTAAGCAATAAGCTATTTAGTAGAACACGGACCACAGCCCTAAGGTTAACTTGGCCCACTGTTAGGTTGAGACAGAGGACCTTTTAGCAGCACAAGGACCACGAAGAGCAGGTTTTAGAGTAATTCAGATTGCTGATAAGTAGGTAACTTTGATTGAAGTGTAATCAATGTGTTTCAAGGGTCAGCCCTGAAGGCCTTTCTTATCCAGGAAGGTACCAAAGGACATAGCCTGGATCACATGAGTCCAAAACCTCTCAAAGGACAGGGATCAAATGATTCAACAGTGTCCACCCGCTAAACCTGTGGATCCTTAAGGGCTGTAATGGCTGCTAACTGAACCCCTAGGATGGTAACTACGAGGCAATATAAAACTCTTCCTGAGAAAGGTACAATCGTTCATTTGCCTCCATAACAAGGGGGCCAGTTCCAGGACTGTACACTAAGCGTTAAAAGTACCCAAGCGATGATCAAAAGCACAAATAGTTGATTTCTCAATTGCTGCACTACACGTGGCACCTGAGCCAACAGCACCTGATTTATCCTCTCAGTCACAATCTATTAACCACATTCCGAGGACGGTCAGGTAGGTCAAGGTAAGCCAGAGTGACAGGGAAAGAGAAAGTGCTTGTTTCCTAGTTGAGAAAAACTTTAAAGTGGGAATCAGGCTTTCATCTATGAGTACAAGGGCTCCCTTCCTCCTCATCTTGCTAGAAGCTTCTGAAACCACGGAAATGTCAGAATAGCACAGTGGAGGCTAGGGAGCAGGGAACTAAGAGGGCTTTCCAGGGACATGGGGACCTGAAGCAGAAGAGAGATTCTCCTGGGGCTTGAGGAGATCAGCATGGGAGTCCCGAATCTCCTGGAAATCTTTTAGAAGTCTTGAGAGAGTGGCAGAATTCCAAAGGCATGAAGCCACACCCTGCTTGTGGTGTTCACTTTGACATTCTACACCCAAACCTCGGGATAATGTGAAATAGTGTCCTATATCGAATTGATATTAACCTTTGTCCAGTAGCAGATGCCAAATGTCAGTTGCACAAGGAAGTGGGATATGGAGCTCCATGGGTGTTTCATGGACATCTTAGCTACAATATTGTCTTTTCTTACTAAATAGTTCTTACCCTATAGTACCAATGCACTGGATATTTCCTGCCAACTGAATGACCTTTTGTCTTCTTCCTGGATAGATCAGACTCCCAGAGTGGATTCAGACCTAGGGGTTTCCCCCAGTCTTACACAATAGTGTGTGTGATCGTCATCAACAAAGACAAAGTATCCAGACTGATAACTTGAAGAGGTTCTCTAATATTAACCATCACTTGAGATTGCAGGCTATAGTCGAGCCAAAGATCAACCACCATTGGAGGTCGCAGACTATATTCGAGCCAAATATTGCATCACAGATAGTGGATGAAACCTATCTCCAGTAGGTGAGATGAGTTGGGGTCTGATTGTGTAGGTGTGTGGCCAGTGGCACCATCATTCCCTGGATCTCAATTCGCTGCATCACAAAAGCAAGAGAAAATCAATGTTTGAAAGTAAGCAAGGATTTTCCACATCTGAGAAAGAGAAGGAAAGCCTTTTCAACTAAGCACGTAAAATCTTGCTCCAGTGAATGAGAGGGCCTGACTAGGAACTAGATTAGGTTTCTTGTGATTGTGATTCACATTTCTCATATTTTGATTTCCCAGGTGCAAAGAAGGCAGAGCAGCCAGTCATGAAGATGGGTAGGGGAAAGGATACCTTGGGGTAAGTGTACCCTGGGAAAACAACAATGGCTGTAAATGTATTCTAAAAGGAAGCACCTGAAACTAAAATTGTTCATCAGGGAAGTTTAACCAAGCATCCTAAAAGGCTATAGTGGGAAGGATGTTTCCAGGGGTGATCAGAGGGATGAAGCCTCTTTCTAGAAAGTTTGTGGCTCTGATATTTGCATTGGTATTGATGAGTGTAAGTTTCATGACAAGAGAGTACTCCACAGATGGATTGGCAACCAAGAAAGCAACAGAAAATCCCTTAGTCCCCCCTTTAATGCTCTGTAACAAGCTCCTAGCCCCTCAAGTCAGGAACTCCTGAACATCTGCCAGGATCACGCCAGATCCGAGGAGTAAACTGGAGAACTCAGTGAAGAAAGCATCTTTGATAAATGATCTGCAGGGCCCAGTTGTCTGAGAAATCCTATTCCCATGTGCAGTACAACTGCTGGGTCAGTCCCTCATCCTTATCTTCCTTTAGGATAGCGAATGAAGGCAAAAGTGCTCTAGATAACCAGGAGGGCTGCTGGTGTCTGAAGGAGGAGTACGAGGACCGTTCCTGAGAAGGAGAGGATGAGACCACTTCCTCGACCTCAGCCATATAGTCAAAGGGGTGGGGGGGAGCACATAGGATCTTTTCAGTCCGCGAAAAGGAAAGACCAGTTTGCTCCCATAAAGCACCTGCTTACTAGCTCTTCTAATTATGGACCAAATTGGTTCTGTCCCAAGAAGCATAACTTTCTGGGATAAGTTTTCTTTCCATATCTAAAACTCCCTGCCGACTGCAGTTTTAGAGATGGATGATAGACAGTCAGACTGACAGAATCAAGCTGTACATGTAATAAGAGGTGTATGTATTCTTCGATGGTGTCTAGGGTTCTAAGAATTTGTCAAGGCATGAAACACAGGTCTAAAAGTTCCATTGTCTATGACTGGACCAAGAAAGATGTATAGGTTTCTGCCTTGAGGTAAAAAATGGAAGCCATATGAACCATCCTGAATGAAATATCCACCTTTTTATCTACGGAGTCAAGGTATGGCATCTTTTATGGCTGGAGTGGTCTTAGGAGCAAAGCTTGGTAAGGCAGTCTCTATGGACAGAGTTTCTGGAAAGTCAGTAGGGGGTACATCTTGACCTAGGTATGGAAGAATTTAAATCTTAAGGACTAGAAGTTTAAACAAAGAAGGTGAATAGACAAGTCTAAGTCTGACAAAAGGCAATGTAAAATCCATAAAAGATGTTACCAGCAAATCATGAAAAGAGCAACACAATGTACTACAGCAATCGCCATCGGATCTGGCAGCCCCCAGCGTGATTAGAATTGTCTAAACTCCAACTGCAGCTGACTCATTGCTAGACCCTGAAGAATACAGCTTACGGAATCCTTTAGTTCTAAATCAGTGATTAGCAGCAAAATAATCACATACAACCCAAAATTCTCGCCCTTTGTCTCAAAACAACATGTTGTGCTTCATCCCCACTTAACATCTTTTGCATCCTTTGATACTCCTTCCAGGTGAGGTGCTGAAACGGATGTAACCTGGAGTCCACGATTCACTGGTTCACTGTTTTGCATAACTTTTACTCTTCAATAGTTATTCCTACATGAATTCAATCCTGTAGCTCCCTGACTTCTTGGATTGGGGTGTCTGGCCTCCGGTTTCTCCCAGCCCTATCTGCGCACCTCTTCACGGTGCTCCAAAAGGTCGCCAGCAGCTGCTTATTCCTAGAACGCATTTCCCACATGGCCCACAGCGGGCCCCGAAGCACCGTGTTCTCTGCACAAGCAGATTCCATACGACGAATTCTTAATTTTAAGAATGAGAAAACGACAAAATGTTATTATCCGTCAAGTATGTTTCTCATCGAGGGAAGAATAATGTTTCTTGGAACGTCATCTGCTTCTTGTGAGAAAAGGCAAGAACAGAACGTACTGGTAGGGTAGAGAGCACCCATCACAAAGGTTCGTGGGAAGGACCACAATTAAGAGTTGATTTAATTAACTGGTTTCAAGAGGCAACAAGAAGGCTGCCTTAATGCGAGGACAGGGCCGAGAAAGAGGAACGATTTGTAATGTACTTAGGGGCATATTTATAAGAAAGTTCTTGCGCCCCCCTACTGGCACCTAATAACGCCATGGTTGCACCGTACATACAATATGGCGTACCATGGCGATCGCTTTGTTACACTAGCGTCAAAAATGTTGAGGGTAGTGCAGCAAAGCACAGGGGAGCCTGTTGATTATAATGGGTGCGTCATTTTAACGCTTGCTTTGAACAGGTGTTAAAAATGACAGAAAAAAAGGCTCAGTGAAATTTTCAGGTCTCCTTGCACTGGAGCGCCCCCCTTGCATACATTATGCCTGACGCAGGTATAGTGTGGTGCAACGTTTACAAAGTGGCGCAAGCTACTTTGTATATATGGCATGGCAGAAAAGCCAACTAAGCACTGCCTTAGTGTAAAAAAAAAAAAATGACACTATGGTGGTGCTAAGGTGGTGCAAGGGGTTTGTAAATATGCCCCTTAATTAGGTATGATTGTTGGTGCACAAGCGCAGGATGTGTTCCCAAAATTAGGTTATAATCAGTGTGCTGCTCTGCTCGGATTACTGACAAAATGTCAAGTACAGAGGTGGAGGAAAGTCATAACAGAATTAAAGCATTTCGTATTGCAAGTCACCTTTTTGTTGGTGGATGAAGCAACCAGGAACCAGATTTGCAAGAAAGAGGCGCATCAGCTGTGAAACGTCACTTTTCTTGCACCCCCTCCAGCAACACCATATGTATGCCAAATTTACAATACGGCACACAATGGCGCATGGTAGGACAATAGTGTCAAAATTGATGACGCTATTGTGGTACCTTGCAGGATTAGTGCCATAAATTGCTAATCCTGCAAAGTTAAGGGAGGCCCACTGAAAGTAATGGGCACATCATTTTAATTCCTCCTCTGAGCAGGCATTTAAAATGACACAAAAAAAATGGAGCAGTAAAATGCTATAAATTTCACTGCGCCATTTTTACTGGTCTCCCTACGGGGGTCTGAGCCTTGGATACATTATGCCCAGCGCAGCATAATGTGGCGCAAAGTGGCACAATGCAAGCATTGTGTCACTTTGTAAATATGGTGAAGGAGATTGACCTACTTAGCTCTACATTGGCGTTAAAAAAACATGACGCTACTTTGGTGCTAAGAGGTGCTAGGCCTTGTAAATCTGGCTCCAAGATTTAAAGAAAAGTGCAGACACTTTTCATAAATATTCAGGTCTCATGACTTCCCAGAAGGTTTCTCTGAAGCAGGATAGGTTGAAGTAAGGTTGGTCCACTAGGCGTAGAAGCAAGTGGTTTCATGGAATTGACTGGTAAGTGTATTCTGTGGGTATGTGGTCAGTGAAGAGTGAGGACCCTCTCCTGTAGACATGCTGAGACATCGTCTTATTGCCACGATCAGTTTAGTAATGACATACAAAAACACTCCTCCTGGTTTAGGCACTGTTTCAAGATGATGTTTCAAGCGATGTTTCAATCCAAGATGGAAGCAGAGGTCTGCCATTATGATAGGGTACCTAGATCCAGGAATTAACTTGATCTGGATATTTAACCTGTTTATCTTTCATGTACTTTAACTGACGAATGCATGGACATTATAGTAGCTTTTCCATTGCTTTCCTTGCAAGTGGTCATTGTTCGGTTTTCTCATTTTGTACTGGGTATGTTCCTGCATTCCATTTCATATTTGGTTCATTTTGTTTTTGCAGGTGTAGGGGTTTGTCATTGGAACATATCCCATTTCAAGCTCATAGAAGTGAAACTGGCAATAGAAAATGAGTGACAGGTTCTGTGACTACCATTAGAATGGTTCTTCAGTGGACCTGTTGCTGCTTCTTTCATTTCTAGGATTCTGCCATGGAATTTCTTTCGTGTGACTAGGAAGATGAGAGCTTTTGAGTTGCCGTCTCACCTTTTATTCGGGCTAACAGTAGTGTTAGAGTGTTGAGCTAACATGGACCTGTTACATTTTTGAAAGCTCCTGTCACTATAAAAGTCCAGTGTGGTAGGTTCAATCTTCATTTTTCACAATGGATACATACATTGATGATAGGCTATCATTTCTCAAAATAAGTTGAAAGATTGTACCACTAAGGTAGCAAACACTTGGACATCTGTATGGCTTTGACCTTTATCGTGCACATAATGGTGACAGGAATTATGTATAATGTGTATACTGCTGATCAAAGATGACACGTGTAAGTATGGCTTGAGCTGGATGTACTACTGATGTAGCAGATACTTAACCATCTGTAAGGCTTGAAGTTAATTTATGGCCAGAGGAGTTGTCTCCTTGCTCATTGGTCTGTGATGGGACACCACAATGTGATGACCTGAAGAGATTTATTAATAGAAAGAGTAGGTGGAACAAGGCTAAGGCAGAAAGAGGATGGGATACATGAGTCCAAGTCAACAAACTCACCACCACTTCCTGCAGAGCAGATGGTGAGGGTTCTTTACATAGCCACAAAAGGAAGGGAGCAAGTGGGAACAGAGGTTACACAAGGATATGTGCAACAAAAGCATTGAGCTACTATGCTGTCTTGCATAATGCTGGAAATAGCCCTTTTTTTGCAGGGTTGTCCCCAGAATTTTTTCTTCTGACCTCCTGTTTTTGACTATGTGCTGTATTTAGTTTTTGCTGGCTTTAGGACTCTGGGCACTTTACCACTACTGACCAGTGCTAAAGTCAAGTGCTCTCAGTCTAAATTGTATTGGTGATTGGTTTATCCATGATTGGCACATTTGATTTACAAGTAAATCCCTACTGAAGTTCAGTATGTGTGCCCAGGACCTGCAAATCAAATGTAACTAGTGGGCCTGCAGCACTGATTGTGCCAACCACATATGTAGCCCGCTTACATGGCTCAGGCCTGCCACTGCAGTGTCTGTGCAGCTTTAAACTGCCAGGCCCAAACCTTCCCTTTCATACCTGTAAGTTACCCCCAAGTTAAGACCAAGGTAGCCCTAAAAGGTAGGGCATGTCATTGTGTGTTTTACATATCCTGATAGTGAAGTACTGCTAATTTCAGTTTTCACTATTGCAAGGCCTATCTCTTCCATAAGATAACATGGGAATTGCCTTGAAATATCTTTGAAGTGTAGTTTCTGATTGGGAGCAGATAGAGATCTGGAGTTTGGGGTCTCTGAACTCACAATTTAAAAATATATCTTTTGGTGAAGCTGTTTTTTTAATTGTAAGTTTGAAAATGGCCCTTCTAGAAAATGGGCATTTTCTTGCTTAACCAACCTGTGCCTCTGTCTTTCTGTGGAAGACACGTGTGTGTCAGGATGACAGTTGGGCTGTATGTGAATTAATTCTAGACAGTCACACAAAGGGAACAGAGGTGTGCCCTGCATTCCCTGATGTGTCTTCCTGAGCTAGAGTGGTGGGAAAAGTTGACACTAGCACCAGAATAGGCTGAGCCTGTCCTCACACAAAGCAGTCTCCAACCCCTTGAAGTGTGTGTGGGGCCAGGGCAGGGAAAGGCAGGGTCTTGTGCCTTACAAAGTCTTCTCTTTGAAGTTTGCCTATTTCAAAGACAGAAATGGGTTTAAGTACTGGACCTCTGACACCACATAGTTAGAACACTCTGGACTGAGGACATTCTGCCAGTAAGAAGAGATGGATGTTGTAAGGAGGACTGTCACTCTGTCTCTTGCTTTGAAATGCTGGTCTGCTGCTTGCTGCTTCTGTCCTGGGAGTGAAAGGGCTGGACTTTGCTTTCTACATCCTCCTTTCCAAGGTTCTCCAAGGGCTTGAACTGAGCTTGCCTCCTGTTAAGAAGTCTCAGGGACATTAAAGATTTCATCTGCCAGTGCACGGGCTCTTCTGCTGAGATCCTTGACGTGCTAAGTGGTGGCAACTCCAGTCCCTTGGAACTGTAAACTGGTGACCTGAAGGACAAAATCCACGCACCAGCGTGCTGCAGATAACAAATCGATGCAGCGCCTGTCCTGCGGATGGAAAATTGATGCAGCACCTGACGTATGGCTGCAGAATCGACGCAGTGCCTGTTTTACTGTGGCTCCATCAACACAGTGCATCTAGATTTTCCACGCATAGTCCCTGCATGCCAATTTCTCATCAACCCCGGACAGCAGTAAGGAACCAAGGCTGCACGTCTGGAAATCAACGAATTGCCTTCCCTGCAAGGAAATAATCAACGCATCACCTCCCCTGCCAGTAAGGAACTGACGCATCGCCTCCCCTGCAAGGAAAGAATCGAAACATCACCTACACTCCGCAGTAAGGAACCCACTCATCGCTTCACTTTTTCGACACCTCACCTGCCTTGTGACCTGCATTGTCTTTTCGTCTTTGTCTCTGATGCATACCAGGTACTTTGAGCTAAAAAGTTGCAACCATTGATTCCAATTGACTAAGACTCATTTAAACATTTAAAACGTGATATCTTTACTTGTGTATGTTGGATTTTTGCCATTTTGGTCTTGTTTTAGTCAGATAAATATTGGCTATTGTCCTAAACTAGTGTGGAGTCCATTTGTAGTGTTTTCACTGTGTTAGTGTGTGTGTGTGTGTGTGTGTTTGTGTGTATACAAATACTTTATACATTGTCTTTGAGATAAGCGTTACTCCTTGAGGCAAGCTGCCAAGGGGGTGAGCAGGGTCTATCTTAGCTGTGTGGCTTCCTTACCCTGACTAGAGTGAGGGTCCCTACTTGGGCAGGGTGCAAATGACTGCCAACTAGAGACCACAATTGTAACATATAGACTACAAATTTGAGATCTAACATTACATCTAACAACTGGTGCAGGTACATTAACCAAGCTATCTCAAGATGATTAAAACCATGACCATTAGTCTGGCCAGTATTTTCACGATAAATTAAAAAAACAAATCACAAAAATTAGCATAATCCAGTATTTTTAACCTTTTGTCTTCTGTGGACCCTCAATTAATCATTACTCAAGTGAGGGTCTACAGAAGTCCAAAGATAAAAAAACACAGACTCATTATTGGAAACCAGGGATGACCCCTCCCCCCCCCTAACAACACACACACACACAGAATCATTGCTAGAAGCTTGGGATCCTGGTATAAGCATTTTCGATGATTTAATGCAAAACAATACACATACAATACAGAAGCAAGAATTCATCCAACAAATACACAATTTATGACATATTTTATTTAATTTCACAAACAAATATAAAAAAATCAAAATTTTAATTTTATTGGGAAGTTTGGAGCTTTTCTAAATTCAGTTGAGGCCACTCATTGTCCACACTACATTCAGTTTGATGCACTTGAACAGATCCCACAAATCAATTTGGGGATACTAACTTCATTTTCAGCCTCTAATTTCAAATTCCTTCACATCTACACAACATTTTAAAATGTTCAGTTTTACATTTTGTTTCTTTATTTATATACTCCTTATTAATCTGTCAATATTATTTAATTTTCCAAGCAGTCGCGGACCCCTTGAGTAGACTTGGTAGATGCCCAGGGGACACAAGTTAAGAACCACAGGTCTAGACAAGGCAAACAGAGACAGAATTGCAATGATAAAGAAGACAAAGGGGTTTGAACACAGAGGGTTTTGCACAAACTGCTATTTAAGTACCAATACTTGGGCCTTCCATAATTTAACAATACAAATAAATCTCAAGCATTTTTCTCTAGGAAGGGGGGCAAACCCTCCTGGGGTTTGGAGCCCTCACCCCCACAGACAGGATACTCACATTCATGGTTAGAGCCAAAGCTAGTACCCCCCCCCCGCACCAACAGAGACGTAAACAACCTGAGAGTGATTAATACTTCTGAAAAATGAGAGGGGCAGCTTCAGTACAAGCTTCCTTCCCTTGAGGAGTAGGCACAGCACATCATCAGCGGTGCAAGTGCCACTTGCAGAAAATGCACAGCCAGGCATTAGTAGTACAGGTTTTCGTCCCCCACAGAATAAATACATCATGTGCATCAGCTGACAAGCTTCCTATTTTTGCAGACGTATATCACATCATCCATAACAGAACAGGTCTAGCTAGGCATCAGCAGGGCAGACTGACATTCCTCATACAACAGGTACACCATGGGCAGAAGTGTAAGCTCCTCTCCTTTATGGAACAGGTACAGCATGTTAACAGCAGTGGAAGATGCAACGATATACTCCCTGACAGAAAACCTACAACACTACAACACAGCAGTACAAGTTCCTACTGTCACAGGACAGCGAAAATGGAGGAAGAAGCAGTGAAACACAGTCTGTAATGGCAGTGCTAACACACTTGCCTATTTAATGCGTACATTTCAGTATGGTTGTGTGGATTGGTAAGTGCATGGATGATTGAGCAAATAAACAGTTAAGTATGGATGGTTAGTATAAACATCTGCTATTTCATTGCCAGGATGCCCCAAGGAGTGAGTGTGCCTTTTACAAATACAAATGTCATGTCATGTGAAGCCAAGAGTGGAGGGGTGAATGCTATAATGATACATAAAGAAGTGGAGAGAGAAGTGGATGGCGGAGTGAGGTGTTGGACAGTTGAGTTAGTGGGAGGCTGGATGGCTCATAAATTTATGTTTTGATGAATCCTGAATTTGTGCGGATAAATGTATGATTAGGTGAGTGGAGAATGTATGTGAAAGAAACATTAATGTGAAAGGAAAATGTCTGTGGATTGATGGGTATTTGTGCAAGGATGGGAGATGGTCAGTTTGCGTGTATGGGTGCATTATACGTCACCTTGCAGATGTAGTATCTTTGTATGCCTGTGGTGTGGGTGTGCGTGTGTCCAGATGGATGCATAGGTGGATGGATGTGTGTAAATGACCTTGATGCTGCTGCATTTGGCGCTGCTCCCGTTGCGCATATGCTGAGATGTAAAAAGCAGCTAGTGACTTTGAAGGACATGTTCATCCACCTACTGGGCAACAAAGCACAATAACCTCTGTGATAGGTAAGCAATGTAAGTGAATGTCATCAATAATCTTGATACTTCACAGTAACTGGGGGATGTTTTATGTGCACTTAAGTGTGATACCCCAATAACAAAAGATTCTATACCAACAAAAGTAATGTATTTGATATGACACTGTGCCTTGACCACTGCTGGCTGTTGGAGAAACTCATAACAGAAATAATGTTTGGGGTGCTTATGAACTGTCAGTAAAGTGTACATGTTTGTGCTGCTATACTTGGAGTAAATATGGAACCACCACAAACACTGGCACATGACTCAATATCACACTGCAGAGACCACATCAAATCAATCTTTATCAGTCCACCTTAATATAAAGCCTTTTAAAACAAACACATGCAAAAGTTAAAAGTACATCCAAAATAGCAGCTCATGATCATATTCGTGTGAAACTACTAGAGCAAGTTTTTAAAGCGCCACTGGTGCAACCATCGCTGTTGTTTCTGTGTTATAGATTCTCCTTCACAATGGCGTGTCTGTCTCGTTGCTTTCCATGCTGCACGAATGTGTGTTGCTACGGCCTCGACAGTATCGATTAAGTCTCATCGACAGCAAAGTGGCAGTGCTCTCTGTAGTTTCTGATATTATGAGATAAGAGTAGCGGGTTTTAGCATAAGAGCATGGAGTGCACAGTTCTTTCAGCTCCTCCAGAGGAGCACTAACACCGGTCAGAACCAACTGAGGCCCTGCGCCAGGATTTAGAATGGGCAAGAACCTGAAGAGTTCCTGCTCTAAATTTCAGGTACGGGGACATTTTAATCTTCTGAAAAGATCTAGTCAAGCTATGGTTCATAGGACTTACTTAATTTTACTGATAAAAATTGTAACAGAAAAGTAATTATTTTAGAAAAATCCCTCCTCTAGATGAAGGCTCAATATTGGCTCTTGATTGTCTGTCCATTTGCTTTTCTCATATGCTCTGGATTGAGCCCTGAATCGTGACATGCAATTTCTGTGAGCACCAAGGCAGCAGCATACGCCTTGGATTCCCATGGACGTTTTGAGTGCTTCCAAATAAATTGAGCGGTTTGGATTAGATCATAGGTGGGCGCAGTGCTGCACTGGTTGCAATGGGGACAGATCGTTTTTGCATGCCTAATTTGGCTCTTAGGACCGTCATTTGCGTTCCCGCGACAAAATGTAAGAGGTGTTGCACAAAGTTATTCTCAATTATTTGCAGGATCGGTGTCTTTTTATATTCCCATGTCTGCATGTCTGCATATGAGCTAGCTGAAATAGCTTTTATTTTGTAGGCAATAATGGCTGGGTCAACTAATCTATTGCTTTTGTTAGAAAAACGTACTATAGACCTGGCATATTGGCATAGAGTTGAATTTGCTCAGAACATGTTAAATTGATATCAGGCCGTATTCCCAGGTAGTTGTAAAACGGGACTCTCTCAATCCCGGTACCATAAATGTTTAATGTTGATTTCAGCCTCAGCCTCTGCTTGAGTATGGTTTGAGTGTTGTTGTTATTAGTTAGGGCCATTTTAATGAAACAATGGTGCAGCAAGTCACCTTAATGTGCTGTGCCACTCGGTAGGGGCAAGAGTGTGCCATATGTCCGTGCGCTGGCGCACAATGTGCTGCCTAGCTCCAATGCAGGCACCGGTCCACCATGGTGCAAGAGCGTCTGCTTTGAATTCAGGATTTCTTTGTACAGGAGGGGACACCTACCTGCACAAAAACAATCCTGAGAGGCATTTTCTCTTTCTATGTGTGCTGTCCACCCACTGCATCGTTCGTGGACTTGCCTTTCAAAAATCCTTTGTTATAATTGGTAAATGCTTTATATTTGTCCCTCCTTGGGCGGTTTGGTTACCGCCTTGGACATTGACCGTGTTACATGGATTATTGCACGTTTGCAGATACCTTTGACTGCGAGCAAACTTCTTTTTCCTTTTGTGTCTCTCCTTTGCGCTCATGCTCATGGCGGCCATTGCACTTTAAATCGGCTCACTTATGTCAACTGTTTTACTTTTCATTTTCAATTTAAGTGGCAAGAAATGTCCAGTTAGGAACTGACAACATTGACAGCTCTAACTCGAGTAAACACAAGACCCATTGCATTGCAAATGCTTATTTTTCATTTGTGTCACTCTTGCATCATGTTGCGTAGTGCAAGAGCAATGCAAATGAGCTCATAAATATACCACTAAGGGATGCAAGAGCGACGCAAATGAAACATGAGATTTATGAAGCCACGCAAAGCCACTTTGCATGGCCCCTCTTGGCTTCATATATCTGAGTAGGTTAATTGTCACTAGTGAACTGCAGCACCTATTGTGTGCCCACTGCAGTGACAAAGTGAAAACTTGGCTGTAGGTCGGAACTGTAGCCTAACCAAGCAGCTTTTAAACTGCCAGCCCACATGGCAAAATGAACTATTCTGCCAAGTTAAAACCTTACTTTTTAATATTTATATCACCCATACGGAAGGACTTAGTAGCCCATAAGGGAGGGTGCCAGACATTCAAAATAAGGAAACGTTCCTTCTAAGTTTTAAATATCCTCATAGTGAAAACCCACAATTGTAGCTTTCTCTGGAGCAAGGCTGGTAGTCTCATTGACTAACATAGAGTTTCACTAACCCAACCGCTAAGTGATAACTTCCATTTAGGACCACCAAATAAGCACTCCAAGGTATCAAATTAATTGTTACATTAAAGAAGAATTACTGCTGAAGCTGCCCCGCAGTTCTAGTAGCCATTTCTGATTCACTAAAGCAGTTGCCACCTGAGACGACCTGCTGCCCAGTGCCAGGTGGTGTGAATAACATGCATGAAAGGGGAAAAAAGGTCTGCTGGAGGTAAGAGGTGTAACATACTCCTGACTTATTGGCCAAAGGGCCACAAATTGCCCCTCTTCAACAAGGCTACTGCCTTCGACTGGCAAATGCAAGTCACACCTTAGATTGCCCACTCCATTGTGTAGGTAGATGGGCTTGCATCTCCTCCAGAGGGGGAAAACCCATTCCAGATGTGGTTTTCCAGAAGGGATGGCTAATTATACTGGGCACATCCCACATACCCGTAGCTCTGAACCAGGGAAGAAGTGTCCCGATATTTTAGATTTGAGCAGAAAGATGCACTGTGGTATTGTTTACGCCAACCCCACAGAAAGTGATATAAGAATGGGTATGATTGCCCTGGGAGAACTGTGCTCACATTGGTTAGGGAGTCCTCTCCAACCTCAAAGCCAAAATTTTTATAAAAGTGGCACATCTGGCTTCCAGCCTCAGATCACTGCTGGACTCAGAAAGAACAGAACAGAAGAAGTACTGGGCCTACTGAACGTGTAGACCTCGGAAAGGAAGGCTGCACAAAGAAATACTGCATGTGCAGAACCAAGACAGGATTTCCGAAAGAAAAAGGGCTGCTCCTGATGTTCAACCCGTGGTGGGAAACCCCAAGGGCTGGACTAGCTCCTGCTTGTGCCAAGGCCCAGTGAGTGGACTCAAAGGCCTTGTTGGCTAGCCTCCTGTTAAGCTTAATGGATAAAAAAACTAAAGAAACCTACACTGACTAAGCTGGTGTAGGCAGGAGATGGAGTCCTAGGCCCCCAAGAGGTGCCCCCCAGGTCCTGGACCTGTGTTTTCTTTTTAGTGCAGATGGAGGCCAGTTCTACACAATCCACAGTCTTCCCATTCTGAGGCCTTGCACCCAGCACACACATTTCAGGTGCCTCTGTACTTCATAAAACCTGTCCTAGCCCTGCACTCCAATATGAGCTGTGCCTGCACACTGGGACCATTCCTAGTTAATGCTACCATCATTACAGACATTACACTACCCCTGATGTTATACATTCCGTGAAGCAGAGATTTTACTATCTCCTAAAACATACAGCAAAGTAAGCCATATTATATTTATGACCATAACTTAACATCATCTATTTTGTGATTTATTATTAGATCTGCAATATATTATAACCTCAAAATGCAGCTGTCATGACTACATGCCATAGTAGGGCATAAACATCAAGTATTGACATTGCACCTAGTTGTTTCCTCCGCATGTGGATAGTATGATAGTTTGCTTGTCAATAAGTTGGTAGCAAGTTATATTTTATGGTGCATAGATTTGTATATGAATTTAAGAACACCCCAACTGCCAAATCGTGCCTCATGTTGCATTGCTGAAAAAAGAAGAAATCTGTCCCTTTGAGTGTGGTGATGGAGTGGAAGGAACATTTTCAGGTGGGATTTTCCAGATGTAGATCATAGGACTCAAAAGGTTAGTGGTGGAAGTGTGAGGAATATTCCTTAATGGGATGATCGTGTCTCTATTAAGGGTGGTGATTGTGAGTAAAGCATGCACTGAGTGCAGGTCACTAACCAAGTGATACCCCAGTGCCTCAGGGCTCGGTTTATTCATCTCTTGACACTGCATTCAGCCTCAGGATGCGTGGGTGCATGTAATCTGTGATGCCTATGTCGGGTGGCACACTACATTCCTCCCCAACTTGAGTTGTGAAGAAAACTCTTTATAGAACAGTAGTTAACATGAACAGAAAAGTCCACAATTTTGGGCCCATGTCACCAGACATAGTCGCGAAGATGCCTTGAAGGCTTGGGACCGGGCCGGAGATGATAATGGCCTGCCTCCTCTCCCACTGAGATGTCCATCTGTTTTCCAGATGGGTCTTGCGACAACTGGCTTATGTTTGTTTCTGGTTTGTGTCAAGCATGCATCATCGTCAGCTGGCTAGCTTTCATCTGTCAAAACTCCCAGTTTATCTTCAGGAGGCAGACGAACATTCCTCTCAGGTACTCCTTGAGGGCTCCATGGTCTGCACTCATGTGCCTTCTTTGGAAGAGATCATAGTTCCCTTCTTGGCAGTGACTATCCAGGGTTCTCTCTAATGGGCATTCTGAACTTCCCTCCATCCTATCAGTTCTGTAGGAGGACTAGGTCACCTTGTTGAATGCAAGTGTCTTTGTCATCTCAGGCTTGATTGGCAGCTTTATTGCTTTGCTGCCTTCTCTGTTGGTTTGCCACTTAGTCTAATGGTTTAGGTGACTATGTTGTGGTGTTGGGCTATGTCTGGGTGCCCAAGCATCAGCATGTTTGGGGGCAGATTTGCTGTGCAATAAGTAGTGTTTGTATGTGTCGAAAGCAAAATTAAGGACTGCTGTTTAAATGTCTTCACTGTGGACCAAGCAAATGCGAATTACTTTGTTTAAGGTTCCCATAAGTCACTTGACTTCCCCATTGACTTCTGGACCTCGTGGTGGTGGCAAACACCTAACTCCTTGAATGGGGAGTGTATTGTTGGTCTTGACATTGTTTTGGCAGTCCAAAGATGCCAAAGATTTCTTCAGGCTTTGGGCACACATACTTGAAAGATGCTGATGTAACTATTTCAACAGATACTTTTGTACGTATCAGAGATGACCAGTAACTGCCATCCTTCTGGGAGTGACCCAAAGTTGGCCTTATATCCTGACATGCTTCATCACTTGGATCTTCGGTGTTGATAGGGGCTGATTTGTCTGTGACTCCTGAGGCTGGCACCATTGACATTCTCTGACAATGCAGTCAATTAATGTGTCCGTTCTTGTAAACTACAATTTTTACTGAAGGCCAGCCTTTGTTTTTGCACCCCATGGTGTGTTGCTTGACACTCAGCATCCCTTTCAAGCCAGGAATGCATTCTGATGATTGGTCTCAGCTGATCTCCTTGCTTCCTGTTGACAGTTATCCTCAAACAGGCTCTCCGCTATGTCTTCTCGAAGAAGGGCTCGTGGACATGCTAGAGCCACAACCCATTCAACTTATTTGTCTGCTTAAGCATGGGTGTTTGTCTGCTTGTGTTCCTTCATACAAGGCTGCTTGCATAAATAGTCTGGCAGGTTGTTGCACCCTGGCCTGTACTGCAAAGTGAATTGATATCTTTGTAGTTGGAGTGTCCATCCTTCAATTTGAGGGGGTGGGTGCGGAGTGGTTCCTGAAAAAAGCAGTAGCAGCCATTAGTGATCAGTTGTGACCCCGACTGTAGTACAAATGAAAAAAAGTGCAGCCCCACTTTGTAATAAGGGCTCCACATTATAACGAGGGCTTCTTTTTCTACTTGGGAGTACCTCTTTTTGTTGTTGGTTAGGGTTCAGTTTGCATAGGCAATTGGTTTCTACTGTTCTTTTCTGTAGTACTGCACCAGGAATGTCCAGAGCCCAAAGAGGACTGGCATTGATTTACTTTTATGAGTCTTTAGATGGGCCAAGGTACCCCACTGTAGAATATTAGACCAGGGATTCCTTGAGGTTTTGAAATGCTGTCCTTCTCAACCAAGTTTTGCATTGAAGACGCCTTCATTAGTGCCCTAAGTGGTCCTGATAATGTGGCAGTGTTCAGGATGAACCTCCTGCAACACATCGCCATTATGAGGAAAATATGTACTCCTGTGATGTGACTGTCTGGGGTGACATTTTTTATGTCTATTACTTTGGAGTGGTTGACTTTCACTCACTCTACTGAGAATACATATTCATAGAATTCCACTTCTGAAGTCACATTTTTTCATGTGAAGTTTTAATCCTATGCTGGCTAGTTTCTGCAGGGTGGCTCTGAGGGCCAAACCTAGAGTTGGGCAGACAAGCCATTATTCATTCGTCAGGTGGAGCAGATCCATGTGTCAGGCCGACAGGCAACTAGCTGTTGGATTCAGGGTTTTGGCTGATATACCGACATGACAGAGGAAGAAACAATCACTTTGTTTTTATATTTCATTCGTGCTTCAAAAAAACCAATGAGGTCTATTTTTTTCCACAACACAGGGTTTTTGTCCGAGGGTAACAAGTTTTTTTCCCCTTGTGTTTGTAATAGCAATTCTTCAGTAATTATGGTAATCCCTGCCCCAGAATCTATTAATAGGCGTAGTTTCTTCCCATCAACCTCAATGCTTTCATGAGGGTCTATGCAATTATGTTCACCACATTGAACAACTAGTATTACATCTTTCTTTGGGTTCACTTCATCACTAGAGATTTCATTTGGATCAAGTTCTTCAATCACATGCACTTTATCAACTGTTTTACTACTCTTACAAACTTTGGCAAAAAAGCCCTATTTTCCCACATATTCTGCACTTGACATATTTAACTGGACATGGGTGAGCATTGTTACCATGTCTAGGATTACCACATGTGAAACATATGTTCTTTCTGCTGAAGAATTAATCTTTAGTTTGGTTCTGTGTTGGTCTCCTGGTTTGTTCTTTAGTGTAATCACTGGAGTTCCCTTTCATTTTGACAGCGCTTACTCCAACATGTTTTTTTTGTGATAGTTCCTTGCATGCTTTCTGAGAAATGTTTACACGTTTTACAATTTCTACTGTTTCTGACAAAGAAGGATTTTTTAACGTTAACAGTTTTTCTTGAACTTTCCTATCCCAGCAGTGTACCACTATTTGATCGTGAATAAGTTGTGCCGTAATGCTATCAAATTCGCATTCGGAAGCTAATGTACGTAAAATTGCTACATAACTGTCAATTGATTCATCTTGACGCTATGCTTGAATGAATTTTTATTTTTTTTGCCTATTTACTATCAAGCTTGATTGAACATCAAACTGCTTTTCGATTTTTTGTGCTGCAAGTTGATACTCATCAATATCATCTAGTTCACCGTCTGGTAATTTGTACTGTGGTAAGTGTTCATAAATGGATTGGCCTTCAAACCCTAAATTGTGTTCTAATAAAAATATTTTCTTCTCTGGGCAATATCTATTACCACCGATAGCTCCTAAATATTTAGTAAAAGCCCTGTGCCAACTTCTCTAATGTATTGGTGGATCTCCAAGTGTTTGTGAAAACGGTGGCGGAGCGCTGACGCTCTGCATAAAGGCTATGATAATGTGTTGTAGTAGTATGTAAAAACACATTTGATTGGCACTGCTTCGCTTCTATTTCAGTGGCTCCCTAATTGCGTGCGGCTCGCAGTAAAATCTGCAAACTCCTGAGTATTATGCGTGCGGATCGCAGTGAGGTTATTTGTGGGGGTCGTAGTAAAATCCACCAGCTCGTGAGTATTATGCATGCAGATCGCAGTGAGTTTGTTGTGCGTGCAGATCTCAGTGAAATCCACACATTACTGTGAGGGGTTTATTATGCATGCGGATCACAGTGAAGTCCACACGCTTCTGTGAGGGGTTTGATTGCCGTATGTGTCACTACATATTATGCATGCGGATCGTATGTTTCTCTAATGGATTTTGCCAAAGTATGTCCGCCATATGTATTATGCGTGCGGATCGCAGTTTCCCAAAATGTGACTGATGTACGTATTTGTACGTACCACGTAGCGTTGGTGCGTCAACTTGCGTAGGACTGCACGTACATAATGATGTAACGTGATGCTGGATGTGCTTGAATGCGCATGATGCTGGACGCGTGTGAGGCTATGTAATGTGCGGAGGAGACCATAGGGGAGCGGAAGTAACAATCACATATAAAGTTGTAAAATTTCAGCAAAATGAACGTCCATGACGGATCTCTAACATGGAGTCTGTCAAAACTTCACAACAAAAACAAGCAACTGGCCTGAAACCGCGTAGCACAGTCTGCAAGCTCTTCGTGCTCGTCACGCTTGATGAAAAATAATCCCTCGAGGTCCCAAAAAACTGGAAGTGGAAGCTTGTTGCCAGATTTTGTGGTGCTAAAAATGAGAATGAATACCGATGATTAGTTCAATGAAGTTGGATCTTTATTGTTCACAGTCATCGACCGCTCCGACTGCTCTTTACAACTGTCCTCTCTGGAATGCCCCCCTGGGATCTCTCATTCCTCATTCCATGAATAGCATGAAATGTAGAATGTATCGCGATCACCACATGGCCCTAGTGCCTGCAACAGAACAAATCAAACCAAGGTCAAGGATGGTCCCTTTGCGAGGACTCCCATTGATGTTAGTTTGATCAGTTCCTGTCACAGGCACTAAGTGCAGCCACACAAGTGGGGCAGTATTTTTACTGGGACAAGTGGGGAAACTGGGTGGTAGGAATATTGTGATTTCCTTCTAAATCTGAAAGAATATGGCACAGGAATGCAAGGAAAATGTGTGATTTCTAGTCACATTTTGAGGTTTGCAGGGCATTGTGGGTAAGAAACCTTTTTAGGATCTAGAAGAGGCATGCCACCCTGTATTCTCCTGGATGTGTAGTTTACAAAATATCTACTGTTGGTATATTCTCCCTAGAGACAATGTACACCCTGGCAGAGAAAAACAGAAAAGACAAATATTACTTCACAACTATCTATTCCTCAAGTACACATACATGCTTCAATTTTGGCACGAGGGTGAGTAAAGGTTCAGATCGTAAAATTGAATTCACAAGAGATTTCACAAAAATGAAATGCACTGTTAATAATTGAAAAGTAAAAAAACATAATCAATTACACAGCTCGAATGCTGGAAAGCCGCAACAAGTCACCAACCACCTTACAGGCCATTCACACAGCTTTCATACATGACACACACAAGACCATTCACACCGCCAGCCGTGGGCCCAGCACATTACAACACTGACATCTACAGACAGCGCCATTCAAGGGCCAATCACTTTCATACCCCTACATGCCAGACACAGTAATCACACTGTCTGACGGAGTGTGTGGCCTGGCGTTTGGTTAGCAGTGTATGTAGTGACCAGCAGCAAGTCACATCTACAACATCCATGTGCTTTATGTAGCATAAGATGCACACAGGCTTGCACACTTCAGCAACCTCACCCCAAACAGTCACAGGTGAAGTACTTTCATCATGGATGGTAGTCAGCATGTAGAAATCTCTCCCATATGAAAATTTCACAGCTAGACATTTATCATTATGCAAGGCACTGCACTGTCCCTTCTCAAGAGCGGATTGTGCCACAAGCAACAGTGTACACTTTATACAATTACCTGAACACCATTGTATAAATGGTGACCTTTGTTATAAAGTCCTCTACCAAGTTCCCACACAATTTTCTCACTAAGTGGACGGACAACCAGGAGGGTCAATACTGGAATCCATCCTAGTGTTCACCTTGAAATTATAGACATATCCAGTTCTACTCTCAGACAGTATATCTTAATTTGATAGCATGCCCTCTTGCTAGGAATGTACTGCCTAAACATCAAACAGCCCTTGAACAGAACTCATCCACAACTATTTCTTTCCCTGGAACATAGATCTCTGAAAATCGACCTACAAAGTAATTAAGGACAGTCCAAATCTTAAAAAGATGGTCACAATCAGGGTGATCTTGTGGCAGTGCTGAAGCATTATCAACAAAATGCAGCATCTGAAGAAGAAGCAAATATCGATCACGACTCATGGTTGCAGGTAATATAGCTGTTGCCATCAAGGGACTAGTAAACCAACATGAAGACGGCAACAGCTTCATTATCAAGTCCATCAAAAAAGTTAAACCCAAGAACTTCTTCAACTCATCCAGATTTGTGTGAGTCCGCAGGCTAGCTCTAGAGTGGGGCTTAAGTCTGGCACTGCTGTCCCTCAAATACTGTTCGTAATCACAATAAATAATAGCAGGCAGGGACAAATCTATTCATTAATTAAATTAACCAACCCACTCACTTTTGGCTAAAAGGGTAAATTACTTTCCCATATTTATTTTATTTATTTACAGATAGCAGTGTGTACCTCATCATGATAACATATAATTAAACATTTACACATCAATTACATATATTACACAACACAATTCTAAAATACTAAACAAACAAAATGGGTAATGCCCAACGGAATAACTCAAAAAGATCACTCTCGCTTAATTCACATTGTGATCATGCCTTAGACAGATGGCCAAGGGGTTAGCACCCAGCTGAAAACACCTAACAATTTTTTATGGTATTATGTAGTGCTTCTCATTATTTGATCTCTCAATTTCTTAATTATAAACCCTTGGTCCCATTAGACTAGTGTCAACGCGTTTCGGCCTCAAAACTCGTGGCCTCCTCAGGACAGTCGTAGGGCACTGGCACCTCTACAAAAATAACATATATATTAAATATTAAAAACGAACAATTACACTATATTGCTTCTCTATCTCTCTTCAAATGTGTATGGTAACAAAGTCTGAATTTTATATTATGAAGCGAGTTATCAGACCTCAAGACTATAATTGTACCAAAAAAAAATGATAACTAATAATCTAAGTTATATCACTCCCAGTGCACTGATTACGTGAGATCGAAATAACTACACACCAACCTGCATCCCCAAGTGATATTTGTGCATCCCACAAAGAAATAAACCTATTCAATAGCAACCAAAGTCTCACATACCTTTTTCTACAAAACGTAGTCAAACCTTGTCAACCTTCAAGCCACATTGCCTATTTGTCTATTTGTTTTACTCTGAAACTAGGGCAAGAAGACAACAATTCAGTCCGTTTCGACATATCAAAGAAGGCTTTTTCATTCGATTTAAGGATTACAGTATCGTAACCAATCTACATTTAAGTTACCTTCTGATTTCACTGAGCGGTAATGGCACCAAACAATCACATGCTTTTCATCACTGTCAAACAAGAGAGAAATAAAATCTTTCTAAGTCCCAATGGCGAATCACTCGATTGCATAGCCTACTGCACATCGCTCCTACTCCGAATAGTATTGCTCTAATGGCACTTACTTTTCACCAATTCTCATCTCGTTCTGCCACTCGGTCCTAGTCTGACTGTTGTTGCTGACTCCGCGCCCGCTGCAAAGACGCGATCGGCCGTGTGTCGGCCATTTTTAAAAGCATTATCTCGAAGCAAACTAGTGTGCTATTATTTATCTACAGTGTATCTTGGTCGGCGCCATCTTGGGGAAACTACGTCCCTTCCTTATTCTTATCTAGGCTTCCTATACGTGTAATATACCCTAATCACAGCCTCTCTGTAAGCTTTGGAATATGTACAGTTCTGCCATAGTCTACAGGATAAGGGAACATTAGCAATCATGTCAAAGACACATTTATCTTCGTTGTAAGCAACACCAAGTTGTCAATTACCACATTAGAGTAGTCATTTCAAAAGTAAATACACTATATGTTTCAATCACATTTTTTTTCACATACAATCCATATTTAGTTATCTTCATGGTGACTTACTCATACCTGTAATATCTCATTATTATTTTCACACATTCCTTAAGGCTAAGTTAGCAAATATAAGCCATATTTCAAATACAATCCATTAGTAATTATTATCTAGATCAAAAGATTACGCTCTCTTTTCCTGAGTCTCCAAATCAATACAAACATTCTCTTCTACTGGTGATTTACAAAAACGCCTTAATCGAAGTTTATATTTTCAAGCCATATCCAAAGCCTAATAAACTGCAGATTATTCCATTAGCCAAAGGGTTCACTCCCTTTTCCTGGAGTCTCAAGGCACTGTAATCTACCATGATCATATCCGATATCATTTACCGATCAGAGACCAGACTTCGTCACAGTCATTTAGTCCATTTCTGACTGTTTGGAATTTCTCGATCAACCGTGCTTCCAATTTGAGTAGTCTGGTCAGCATTGCAGGGCCATCCACTTTACTTTGTAAAACTGCTAGCACTGTCCATATGATGTCATCCGCTTTATGACCATGTTCTAGGAAATGTTCAACCAACGGAGCTCCTTTTACAACACACTTGATTCTCGAGCGGTGCTGTAGGATCCTGCTTTTAACTGCCTGTACTGTTTGTCCAATATACGCTTTATTACAAGGGCATAGTATACAGTAGACCACATTTTTGGTGTTACAATTAGAAAAATCGTGTTGGACATGTTTTATTCCGTTTATCACTACCTCTTTTGAATTTTGCGTAAATTGGCATGCTGAACACTTCCCACATCTAAAATGGCCTTGTATTGATGGAAGCTGTAACCAAGTCTTTTGCTCTTTCTTTTCAGATTTTTTTGCAGCAGCTTGAACCCACTGCTCTTTTAAACTTCGCGCTTTCTTAAAGGAGAACAAAGGTTTCTCTATATTTAGATCTTTTATAATATGCCAATTTTTCTCAATAATCTTACGGATTTTATTGGCTTTAGGACTGAATGTTAGAACACATGTTAGCGGGGTCTCCTTTACTTGTTTTTTTGGTGTAAGCAGAGTTTCCCTTGGGGTAAACCATGCCCTTTTCTCAGCCGTTTTCACTAGCTTTTTGGGATACCCTCTAGTGATTAGTTTTTTCTTTAACATTTCAGAGTCCTCCGTCCAAATACTGTTCAGCATACAAATCAGTCTGGTCAACAATCTCATCCAAAAATACATCATCTATAAACAACTGAAAGAAATGTATAGGTAAAAAGTGTTCAGTATTCACTGTACACACTGCAACACCACTTAAGGTAGACAGTGCCAGCTCACCATGTTTGGAGCAACCCAGAGTTCAGCTCTTCCAATGAGAAGCCTTTCAACCCCAGGCTGCAACCAAGATGCCTCTTACTGCACTATGAGCATATCAGTGTCCTGCTCTGAAAGAGGCACTTCCTTCGCAAGAGTGGCTTTATTATCAGATGATTCCTCTCAGACAGAAAATTCACTGCCAGAATCTTGCATTTCCTCATCTGCTTCAAATGGCGAGTCAGTCTCATAATCATGGTCAGAGAAAGATTCGAAAAGCATACCAACAACCTACTGAGCAGTAATCCTGTAGCTCACCATAATCCTTACTAATAAAAGTAACTTGACAAATAAGTCAACAATAACCAAAACTGTGTACAATAAGTAATAAACAAATTGTGACTTTATCACAAAGACCTAAATATACTCAAAACAGATACCGCTCTCTTGTCAGAGACAGCTAGACTCTCCAGCACCAACGATATCCCACTAGAAATGAAAAACAAAAAACAATTACACACAAGACAACACAATACACATCATGCACAAATCTAAGCAGAATATCACACACAATGAAACATAATCTAATTATGCTGCTGTTGTTACACCATTCACCAAGAACACACTTATGCAGGGAAATGATACTCATTTAGAGACAACAGTCCCAAAATCCTTTTCTTACCAAACACATGCACTACACATACTGCAGATCTACTAGTGCCGATACCACAAGCAGGAGTCACAGCAAAGGAAATCAAAAGCTTTGCCCTAGAATAAAAAGGAGAAATAAAACATTGCAATCACAAATGCAAATGATGAGAACAAATAAAACAGTTAACATGATAAAACGCCATCCATCAGCACCCAAATGCCAACCACACACATCTCCAGCAAGAAGCCAGTCAACATACACTGTTAACCAGAAGCCAGACAACACAGACCGCCAGCAAAATCCCCAGTTCAAACACACTGCCAGCCAAGCGCAAGTCCACACACACGCCAGCAAGTGCCAGTCCATACATACTGCCAGGCAAGCACCAGTCTACACCCACAGCCAGGCTAGCACCAGTCCACACACACCGGCAGCCAAGCGCCAGTCTACAAACACCACCAGCAAAGCGCTAGTCCACACACACTGCCAACCAAGTGCAAGTCCACACACACTGACAGCCAAATGCCATTACACACACAGCCAGCCAAACACCAATTCACACACACAGAAACTTTCCCTGATGTCTAGTAGCTTTATACCCCCCCTTGGGGGTAGACTAGCCAAAAAATATGAGCAATCTGCCCCCAGCAGGGGTAGAAAACAGCCAAAAGTATACCAAGTCATTTCCCCACTAAAGGCCCCCATGGAGCCATCTCCTAACATACCAAAAAGAATGTCCCTGGTGTCCAGTGGGCTTGCCCAAGGGGTCGCTCTCCACAAATATATCAAATAAAATCCCTGTCATCTAGTGGGGTTTAAGCCCCCACCCGGGGGGGGGAAGAACGGCCCAAAAAATGGGCGATCTAGCCCCCGGGGGTGGCTGAACACAGAAAAAACAGTTTGCCCTAAGAGAGCAACCCTTGCCCAACGGGTCGCTCCCTTATGTTGTACAAATAACAAATGCCTGGTGATTAGTTGGTTTCCACCCCCCCCCCACCCCCACCCCCACCCCCTGGGGGGACGGATCGACAAAAAAAATGGCAGATCTAGCCTCGGGGGAGTCAAAACATGGAAAAAACATTTTCCCCCAGGGAAACAACCATTGCCTAGGGGTTTGCTCCCTTATTTTGCACAAATAACAAATCCCTTATTTTGCACAAATCCCTGGTGGCCTTGTGGGTCTCAACTACCCCTCTTCCCTAGGGGGCATTTCAGCCACAAAAACAACCAATCTAGCCCCGGGTGGGGGGGGACAAAACACTGAAAAACATTTCCCCCCTGGGAATGAACCATTGCCCAAGGGGTTGCTCTCTTATTTGGCCTAAATAAAAAAACTCCCTGGTGACCTAGTGGGTTTTGCCCTCCAGCGCCCCCAGGAGGGGCAGATCAGTCAAAAAAATGTTGACTCCTAGGGAGCTATCCTTGCCTAAGTGGTCGCTCTCTTATTTTGCCCAACTAAAAAATAACTGATGGCCTAGTGGGTTTCGAACCTCCAAGGGGGCAGATCGGCTCAAAAAACAGCTGATCTATCCCCAAGGGGAGCTGAAATATGGAAGAAACATTGCCCCCAGGGAGCAACCCTTGCCTAATGGGTCACTCCTCTAAAATAACAAAAAATTCCTGGAAGTCTAGTGAATTGATTCCTGCTCCGCAATCAAGGGCCTCACCGGCAATCATAGAGCAGGAATCAATTCAAAACAGGTACAGGGAAAGGAACAACTCCTTCCTTTCCACCATGTCTGTTTTGAAAAACAACCCCTCTGCGATCCCCGGGGAAGGACTCACTTTGTCCTTCTTGCTCCACCGCACTAGAAGCACAAAAGGCTTCCAGCGAGGTCAGCTGTATGTGATGACGTTGGCGCACCCATGATGCACCAACATCGTCAGATCGCTAACGTGGAGGTGGAGGTGACAGCGGAAGCGCTTCCACTGCCATCCTTGTTGGGAGGGTGGAAATGGGCTACACACAGGGGGAGCATCAGCCCTTCCCCTGTGGGTGGTTGCTATGACATAACAGTTCCTTTCTCAGGACACACCCACCATTGCTGAGGACGGAAGTGTCCCGTCATCAGCACGCAAGGGGTTAAACAGTAGCAAAGTGAAAATACAACATAGGAAAAAATCCTGCACTGATTTAGAAAAAGAGTAAATTGTAATAAATTATTTGATACCAAAACAACAACATACAATCAATAGAACTAGAGTTACAAATGTTTAAAGTTGTAAGTAGCACCTACAAAATCAAAGCACCAACTGCAGACATTTGGTGGCGTGAGAGCTGGGCAAAGTCGAAAGTTATGGCTGACCATGATGGAGTTCGAGTTAGATGCACAAAGTAAATTGGGCCTGATCTCTGCTTACCTTTGGACTTGTAATAAATTTTGAAAAAAAAAGTCTGACAAGATAAAGTTCAGTGAGGCAAGGCAACCGGGAGTGTCTGAGGGGGAGGCGTCGTCATTGGAGAGCCACTGGACGAGGTCGTAGTGAAGGTTTTTTCATTCAGACTTAGGGCCAGATTTAAAACTCAGCGAACAGGCTACTCCGCCACAACGGTGATGAATATCCCGTCTGCCCAAATTTTAATCATATAGGACATAATGGGATTTAGATTTCGGAGGATGGGATATGCGTCACCATTGGGATGGAGTAACCCATTGGTCGAATTCTAAATCAGGCCCTTAGTCTCTTTTTTTAAACTTGAAGATCTCCAGCAGGGCACAGCTGTAGCCAGCGAGGGCTACATGAGAGCAGCTACTTCTTGAAGTTGGTTGGAGCTTTTTCTGTCTCTTAGGCTATGATCAAGAGGCCAGGCAATCAGCCCTTGGAGTCACTCTGGAAGTCCTGAGTTCAAGCAGAAAAGCAGGTTTCAAGCATCAGGGCAGTCCTCTGACTGCCCAGGGCAGGCTAGAGGCAGCAGGGCAGTTCTCTTGGTACAGCAGGGCACTCATCTGAAGTACACAGCAGGCCACAGGCGGTAGGGTAGTTCTCTGAGAGTCCTTCTGCAGGTCCAAAAGTGAACTGGAGAGTGAGTCTGATAGTCCTATTTTTAAGTAGAAGAAACGTCTGGAGTTTCCCCCCCCGCCCCACACAGAAGTGTCTTAAATTTCCTGCCTCCCTGCCTTGTCCGAGACAGTCTGTAGTCACAATACACTAGAATGAATTTCTTTGTGTGTGAGCTGAAGCAGTGTCTTTGAAGTACAATAAGGGCTGTGCACAACTCTGCTTGCCCATCCTGGTTTGGATGGCCCATCCTGCAAACACCCAGTCCCTCTATTGATTGGCTGTCTGGGAGCAATACACAAAGGCCAACTGCTAACTGTCATGTGACCCAAGAAACAGGCTGCATGCACTACATGTTTAGGACAAGAAAATGGCACTTTTCTAAAAGAGGCAGTTTCAAAATTGTGACTTAAAATCCAACTACCATTAAAGAGGATTGTATTTTACAATCCCCTAAACACCAATATGACATTTCTGACAAACAACAGTTATCACTTATTAAATATAATAATGTACCTAAAACAACAGACATTTTTGTTTGGCATAAGAAATGTAAAAATATGGCAAGTAAAATTCCAGCAAAGGAGAAGAGTGTGTCAACAATAGGTACAGGGACAGAGTCACACCCCAAGAGATATGGTTGCTCTTTAAGAGCACTGCACCTGTGCAATGGGCTTGGGTGGTTTGAGCCCTACTCCCCACAGGCTTGTCCAGCGAGTGGTGTGGTCAAGGAGAGGGTGTTAGCTGGGGGGAGTGTGAGTGCATGGCTGTGGGACTTAGGGGAGGGGAGAGGTTTGTTTTCCCCTCCTTTTACTTTTAAAGGCCATCATGCATGCTACACAGCAGAGCCAGCAGTAGAATTTTCCCCCAGTTTATTAATGTGAGACATTGTCTCCCTGGGATGGTTGAGATACCTAAAAAGGTTGTTGAGGCTTAATTAGCCTTGGAAGAGGAGGGGAGAGAGCACCTGATTCAATCTTAGACCAGGCCTGGGACCCCCAGTATAGGAGGCCTCGGCCAGCTTGTGTGGTGGCAGTGGCTGTTCTAGCCTACTTGCCCCCTAAACAAAAGGTAAAGCAGGAGGGAAAGGTGCCGGGGAAGACTAAAGGCCCAGTTACAGCCACCTCGGCAGGCTCGGTAGGCTTGCCTGCACAAAAGACTTACCTGAACTGCTTTGCTGAGAGGCATTGCTCTCCTGCTGTTGCCCTGCTGTCTGCTGGCCCCTGACCCTGCCTTCCTCCACAAGTGCTCTTCAAGGGCTTGGATTAAGCTTGCCTCCTGTTCTAAAGTCTCGGGCCACAAAGACTTCACCAAAGAAAAGAAAATCCCTGTGTGTCAGAAAATCGACACAACGCCTGCAGAGATTGAAGCAGCGCCTGTCTCGCTGCTGAAAAATCACTGCATCGCCTACCGGATCACCACAGGACCTGCTTCTTCTTACCAGCGTTTCAAGGATTTTCAACGCATCAACCCTGAGTGTCAAAATATCCCGCACTGCAGCGGGGGACTAATGCTGTGCTCCTGGAAATCAACACATCACCTTGCAGTGTGGAAAGAAACAACACATCATCTGTGCCGCTCTCTAAAATCCAATGCAGCGCCTTATTTTTCAACACATCTCCTCCTGCAGCCCCGCTACATTGTTATTTTTGATGCATCCCAGTTACCGTGTGTTAAAAGAATACAACCACTGATTCTTAAGGATTGAGACTCATTTAATTCTTTAAAAAGTGATATCTTGACTTGTGCACATTGGATTTTTGTTGTTTTGGTCTTATTTCATTCAGATAAATATTATCAATTTTCCTAAACTGGTGTGGAGTACTTTGTGTGGTGTTTTTACTGTGTTCCTGTATGAGTCATTGCACAAATCCTTTACACATTGCCTTCTAAGTTAAGCCTGCCTGCTCTGTGCCAAGCTACCGGAGGGTAAGCACAGGATAATTTGGATTTGGTTGTGACTTACCCTGAATAGGATTGAGGTCCCTACTTGGACAGGGTGCATACCTCTGCCAACTAGAGACCCAGTTTCTAACAGCAGCAATATCCGGATGAGAGGATATGCTTTTGGCATTGATAGGAGACATTTTTACATGGGAGGGCCGGAAAAGGGGAGGTTTTTCGGCATGAAAATGGTAATAAGCTTTCAGCAGCACAAAGTTTTGGGGGTATTGAGGAAAGCATTAAAAGCACTGAGTCTATCTGGGCATGATTTTTGCACACACTCTTTTTGTATTGGAACGGCCACTGAGGGTGAATTGAGGGGATGTTTGTGTGCTGGCATACAGAGGTAATAAAGGTGGAGGTCTGATTGATACAAGAGATATGTGAGGGTTGGATGGCCGCTACGGGAGGGTTACTCAGCCTAAAGTTTTTGTGTTGCAGGATGCTTTGCAGGCCTCAGTCGTGAGCAAATAGAGGAGTAGTTTTGTTAGCACTCATTCATAAAATGGGCAGCGCGACATTGTAGGAGGCTGGACTGGCTTGTAGTGAGTACCAAGGGGTACTTGCACCTTGCACCAGGCCCAGTTATCCCTTATTAGTGTATAGGGTGTCTAGCAGCTTAGGCTGATAGATAATGGTAGCTTAGCAGAGCAGCTTAGGCTGAACTAGGAGACGTGTGAAGCTACTACAGTACCACTTAGTGTCATATGCACAATATCATAAGAAAACACAATACACAGTTATACTAAAAATAAAGGTACTTTATTTTTATGACAATATGCCAAAGTATCTTAGAGTGTACCCTCAGTGAGAGGATAGGAAATATACACAAGATATATATACACAATAGCAAAAATATGCAGTATAGTCTTAGAAAACAGTGCAAACAATGTATAGTTACAATAGGATGCAATGGGGAAACATAGGGATAGGGGCAACACAAACCATATACTCCAAAAGTGGAATGCGAACCACGAATGGACCCCAAACCTATGTGACCTTGTAGAGGGTCGCTAGGACTATTAGAAAATAGTGAGAGTTAGAAAAATAACCCTCCCCAAGACCCTGAAAACTGAGTGCAAAGTGCACTAAAGTTCCCCTAAGGACAAAGAAGTCGTGTTAGAGGAATAATGCAGGAAAGACACAAACCAGCAATGCAACAACTGTGGATTTCCAATCTAGGATACCTGTGGAACAAGGGGACCAAGTCCAAAAGTCACAAGCAAGTCGGAGATGGGCATATGCCCAGGAAATGCCAGCTGCGGGTGCAAAGAAGCTTCAACTGGACAGGAGAAGCTGCGGTTTCTGCAGGAACGAAAAGGGCTAGAGACTTCCCCTTTGGTGGACGGATCCCTCTCGCCGTGGAGAGTTGTGCAGAAGTGTTTTCCCGCCGAAAGAACGCCAACAAGCCTTGCTAGCTGCAAATTGTGCGGTTAGTGTTTTTGGACGCTGCTGAGGCCCAGGAGAGACCAGGAGGTCGTAAATTGGACCAACAGAGAGAGGGGACGTCGAGCAAGACAAGGAAACCTCTCTGAAGCAGGTAGCACCCTGAGAAGTGCCAGAAACAGGCACTACGAGGATGCGTGAAATGGTGCTCACCCAAAGTCGCACAAAGGAGTCCCACGTCGCCGGAGACCAACTTAGAAAGTCGTGCAATGCAGGTTAAAGTGCCGTGGACCCAGGCTTGGCTGTGCACTAAGGATTTCCGCCGGAAGTGCACAGGGGCCGGAGTAGCTGCAAAAGTCGCGGTTCCCAGCAATTCAGCCCAGCGAGGTGAGGCAAGGACTTACCTCCACCAAACTTGGACTGAAGAGTCACTGGACTGTGGGGGTCACTTGGACAGAGTCGCTGGATTCGAGGGACCTCGCTCGTCGTGCTGAGAGGAGACCCAAGGGACCGGTAATGCAGCTTTTTGGTGCCTGCAGGGGGAAGATTCCGTCGACCCACGGGAGATTTCTTCTGAGCTTCTGGTGCAGAGAGGAGGCAGACTACCCCCACAGCATGCACAAGCAGGAAAACAGTCGAGAAGGCGGCAGGATCAGCGTTACAGAGTTGCAGTATTCATCTTAGCTACTATGTTGCAGGTTTGCAGGCTTCCAGCGCGGTCAGCAGTCGATTCCTTGGCAGAAGGTGAAGAGAGAGATGCAGAGGAACTCGGATGAGCTCTTGCATTCGTTATCTAAAGTTTCCCCAGAGACAGAGACCCTAAATAGCCAGAAAAGAGGGTTTGGCTACCTAGGAGAGAGGATAGGCTACTAACACCTGAAGGAGCCTATCAGAAGGAGTCTCTGACGTCACCTGGTGGCACTGGCCACTCAGAGCAGTCCAGTGTGCCAGCAGCACCTCTGTTTCCAAGATGGCAGAGGTCTGGAGCACACTGGAGGAGCTCTGGACACCTCCCAGGGGAGGTGCAGGTCAGGGGAGTGGTCACTCCCCTTTCCTTTGTCCAGTTTCGCGCCAGAGCAGGGGCTAAGGGGTCCCTGAACCGGTGTAGACTGGCTTATGCAGAATTGGGCACATCTGTGCCCAACAAAGCATTTCCAGAGGCTGGGGGAGGCTACTCCTCCCCTGCCTTCACACCATTTTCCAAAGGGAGAGGGTGTAACACCCTCTCTCAGAGGAAGTTCTTTGTTCTGCCATCCTGGGCCAGGCCTGGCTGGACCCCAGGAGGGCAGATGCCTGTCTGAGGGGTTGGCAGCAGCAGCAGCTGCAGTGAAACCCCAGGAAGGGCAGTTTGGCAGTACCAGGGTCTGTGCTACAGACCACTGGGATCATGGGATTGTGCCAACTATGCCAGGATGGTATAGAGGGGGCAATTCCATGATCATAGACATGTTACATGGCAATATTCGGAGTTACCATTGTGAAGCTACATATAGGTAGTGACCTATATGTAGTGCACGCGTGTAATGGTGTCCCCGCACTCACAAAGTTCAGGCCATTGGCTCTGAACAATGTGGGGGCACCTTGGCTAGTGCCAGGGTGCCCTCACACTAAGTAACTTTGCACCTAACCTTTACCAGGTAAAGGTTAGACATATAGGTGACTTATAAGTTACTTAAGTGCAGTGTAAAATGGCTGTGAAATAACGTGGACGTTATTTCACTCAGGCTGCAGTGGCAGGCCTGTGTAAGAATTGTCAGAGCTCCCTATGGGTGGCAAAAGAAATGCTGCAGCCCATAGGGATCTCCTGGAACCCCAATACCCTGGGTACCTCAGTACCATATACTAGGGAATTATAAGGGTGTTCCAGTAAGCCAATGTAAATTGGTAAAAATGGTCACTAGCCTGTTAGTGACAATTTGGAAAGAAATGAGAGAGCATAACCACTGAGGTTCTGATTAGCAGAGCCTCAGTGAGACAGTTAGTCACTACACAGGTAACACATTCAGGCACACTTATGAGCACTGGGGCCCTGGGTTACCAGGGTCCCAGTGACACATACAACTAAAACAACATATATACAGTGAAAAATGGGGGTAACATGCCAGGCAAGATGGTACTTTCCTACAGACATGCAGAGATATGAACATTTGGCAAACAACTTGGTTTTGAAACCTGGCAGTGCAGATAAAATGGTTTGAGAAAGGCAGGATGTGATGGCATGAACTACTGCTAAAACTGGACTTGCTGCAGAGAGCATCTCCATGGCCAGATTGGTTACTCACACACTTCGGAAAGAATGACTTTGACAACGTGACGGCTTTGGCTCTTTTAAAAAGTACTAAGAGGGTCTTGTTGAAAGTAAAAAGAATGTGAGCAAGAACAACCACAGTTTAGACAGAGCTTTTGCTGAGTAGGAACAGTAAGGGTGTGAAGAAACTTGGAGCGATTGATAGGGCGTTGTGAAAACGTAACCGAGAAATGAGGAGGTTTGCAAGGATGGGGGTATTTTCATGTTAGGGCATCCTGACATAAAATATGAGTCAATTGCGTCTTTTGAGATGATGGAGTACATTTGTCTATCTTTGGTTGGGAGCTTTACTTGTTACAGTTGAGGACCACGGTTGTGTGGGTTGCTTTAGTAGATATGTTTTTTGGGAGGAGGGGCAGAAAAACAGTTTTTGGTGGCATTCTGGTTCTATACATTTTTCAAGTTATTTCAAAGAAAGTTGGTCAGTTTGAGACCCTGCTGAGAAATGAGGGGGGAAGCGGGGGTGGAAAGCATGAGGAAACCAACCTTTGGCAGTATGTGCAGTGATGGCTGGATGTGGGAAGTTGCAAGTGAAGAAAGGTTGTGCATGGTATGGACACGTGAGGGGTTATTTAGGGGAGGAGGACAGTTAGGGTTATTTATGTCTAGCGAGGGCAGGGTTTAACCTTAGTTTGTATGGCTTATTGCCAAGGGTTGATTAATGGAGGTCAATGCACCTGTTTCATTAAAGCAGCCTTTTTCACATGCAATAATTAACTTGTGTGGTCTATGTCTCGCCCGATGCTTAAGAGGGCGTAATGATGGTGGAAAGACTTTAACATTTACTTCATTATTCCAGTTGACCACTTGCTGGCACCAAGGACCGGGCTGGGGTGACTTACAGTTCAGGCTGCAAGTGCCTGGAGTGGGAGCCTCGAGGCCTGCAGTGGTTGTAGAAGGAATGAGGCTGTGAGAGGGGCTGTACCTTGCCTTGCTGATAGGTTGTAAATTCACCCAAACAAATGGATTTGTGCCATCCAACCTGATGGAACCTTTGAAAGTGGCAAAAAGCTCAACCGCCACAAAGGAGGTGCAGGTACTACCAGGGTGCACTGGAGACTAGGCAAGCCTTCTCTCTGAGAAACTCAACACAATACAGTAAGTGGAGGAGGAGTGAGTCTGAAATGCTTTCTACATCAGCAACAGGTACAGAGAACATCGCTCATAGCAGTAAATAACATTCACTGGGAGCTGCCATTGAGGGTTGGGAAAGGCACCTTCTGATGGCGCCCGCTGTTAGCATGCACGCCACTGTCTTGCTTCCCTCACAAAAAATCCCACAAATCCAGCCAAATGATGAAGGTTCAAAGAGAACTGCCACCTACTGCTGGCTAATAACTGCATCCTCATGGATACGGAATGAATCAGATAGGCAAGGATTGACCACAACATTGAATAATGCAGCAGATGGTGGAGAAGTTTACAGAAAGTGGGTGACATTAAAAATATATGCCCCATGTACAATATTAATTTAGTTGATATCAATGTGACTGGATTGAAACACTTCATTTATTATTGGTGCCAAGAAACCTCTTAACTCATTTCCGGGTGCACTGTCCAACAACACCAAAGGTTCTGCACATGAATGTTACACAATCATTTGGGGAACAATGAAATACGATTGAGGAGAGGAAAGATACAGTAGAAGACTGAGGTAAATAAACAAGACTAGGCTGAGGTCAACAATATGCTCCATATTTGAAATACTTCAACGTTCAATGAAACTGAGTGGTAATATCACTTCTATCATGTATGTCAGGGAACAAAGATTCTAGACGATTGCTATTCTCAGAAATATTAGCCAACAAAAAAAGCAAGTACATACACTGAAGACCTGACAATTACAGTGATTACACTTAAGTCACTCGGGGATCAGAGTGCCCATAGACACGTTTATAGCTGAAATCACTACAGACGTTCTATCGATGCCCTAGGACTTCACAACACTTAAGAACAGTAATGAAACCTTTGTTTTTTTGAAATTGTATTTATATAATATACAACAACGTATACATACTTGCACCGTTCAATAGTTACATTACAGCAGCACAGCATTTTGTTCCAGTCTGCCAATTATAGTGCCAAAACCCTGCCTGAACCAGAGTTTTCAGCTGATTCCATAGTATTACAACACAGCTGGGCAATGCCAAACAACCTCAAGGTGGCTGCAGAATAAATTAGCGCCCGACATGCAATACTCGGATATTGGAGAGATAAGTAACACTATCTATAACGGTAACAACATTTAAGACATTGCAGTTTTAACTATTGAACTTTAATATTGCCATGCTGATTTATCAGGACTAATCCTGAAGAGAGAGCTACGGACACGATCCAAAGAACCAATACTACCGGAGTCTAATGGGGAGGCTCCTAAAGGGGCCAACGGATATTGCGCCCTTGCTTAAGCAGGGTCCTCAATTCAGGCAGGAGAGAAGAGGGGGCCTCTCGCAACGAAGTAGTAAATTAACAGGAGGGGTGGCACTCCATCTTCAAGTTATTCACGACCACTCATTCACAACCCACACATGTATTGTCCGATCAGGTAGGCCAGGATCCGGACTCAGCCGGTGGGAGCATCTTCTGAGGAGACTTCCCCATCCTCTATATGTTCTTCGAGCAGCCCATCAATCATGCCTCGCCAGAGTTCCAGATCACGTTCTGCGTGCTCATCTATTCACACTTTACGTAGTCGACATTCCTCCGCAGTCGCCCATTCAACGAGATCAGCCAGCCACGCCTCATGCAACGGAGGGGCCGGGTTCGCCTAACGGATCGCAGTGCGTCTCTTGGCTAAAATAATCTGTATGCCATTTTACGCCCTTTTTTACGGGTGGGAAGTAGTCCCAACAGGCAGTGTTTCATCGTTACCTTTGTGTTAACAGCAGTCACCTACCTCAGTGTCTTCACTGTTTGGTGCCAAAAGGGTTGAATAGAGTTACATGCCCATGTTATGTGTTCAAAAGACCCGCTGCAGTGAGCACATCGGTCAGGTCGTGTTGGGAATATTCTATGTAGGCAATGCAGTGTCAAGTAAGCCCTGTGTATATAATAAAAGTGTGTCAGTTTAAATCTCACATTGCTAGTTGCATCCCGTATCAGGGAACAGGTTCTATTTCATTCCCCATCCGTAAGGGGAGATCCCAGGTTCGCATCCCATCGATCCCTTGTCCCAGTGATGTTTATCTGCCTGTCCCTTTTTAGACCCTTGTAAATTTGGGAGAGGAGACCCCATTCACAACCAGGGTCAATAAGAGTCACTGCGAGGTGAGATTCGGCAGGTTCTGCAGTGAAAGACGTCCAAATCTCCTGGGCCGTCTGTGATTGGCTTGCATATTGCAGGAACTGACCTTGGTCAATTCCAAAGAGGGATTTAGCTTCCTCATGCGTAATAAACGTGTCATTTTGGTATAAATCCCATGTGTTGTTACATCCGCCTGCTCGCCACTTCGTAAAGTCCAGTATTTCTGTAGCTCTGACAAAGGGACACAACCACCAGAGCAGTAGTAAGTGTGCATATGGTGCTCTATGCAGCACCCTCATAACAGCCTGCTCCCACGACACCTGCACTACCAGGAAGGGGTCATCAGGCGGAGCTTATAGCCACCCATTAGTAGATACAGTAGGTGAGACACACAAACAGAGCCTTCTAACAGTTCTTTTTTCCCAATTGGGGCCATCATCACACCACTTGGCTGCATACTGCTGCAAGCCCGCCATGTAGTATAGGTGCAGATCAGGTAGCCCCAGTCCCCCGTCAACCAGTTCTAACTTCAACACCTCAATACGAACTCTGGATCTCTTACCTGCCCAAACCAGGGACAGAAGTAGTTTATCTAACTGTCGAAATAGGGGAGGGGGTATTTCACAGAACGAGTTTTGCATAACATACAGGCATCTCGGGAGCAAGACCATTTTACTGAGTGCAATTCTGCCCATGACCGATAACGGGAGGGAAGTCCAAAATTGGACAGAGGCTCGGAGGCTATCCATCACTCTACCCATATTTAAGTCATATTGTAATTGAGGTGAGTGCGTCACCTGCATGCCCAGATACTGAAAGGACTCAGTCTTCCACGCCAGATCCATCTGCAGCAGCTCAGACTCCACCACCACCGACAGGCCCACCATAGGGAACAACACTGACTTCCGACAATTAACTCGGAGGCCTGATACCCCGCAAAATCGTCCATCAGCTCTAACAAAAGTGGGACCGATCGCTCCAGGTCTGTAACATACACCAGAGCATCATCTGCATACAGTGATATAATATGTGTTTTTGCCCCTACCTGTATGCCCCATCTCTGCTATCGTGTCCGCAGCTGTATAGCTAGAGGCTCCATAGCCAAAGCAAACAGTAGGGGGGGACAGGGGGCAACCTTAACACGTGCCTCCCGCTCAATTTCAAATGCCTCGGACTCTATAGCCCCAGTACGCACCCGCCCCCACGGTGCTGTATATAGCAGACGCACCCATGACAGGAAGTATGGTCCTATGCCCATCCTGCACAGTAACTCCCATAAGAATTCCCAGGACAGAGTATCAAACGCCTTTTCTATATCTAAGGCCACCAATGCTGCATGGTCAGCAAATTCAAGAGTCTCATGCATGACATGCTATAACCTTCGTAAGTTCATGTGAGTCCACCGCCCAGGTATGAAACCACATTTAGCTCCTCCCACCAAATGGGTCACCACCCGCCTTAAACGCATTGCCAGCACCTTTGCAAGGAGTTTTACACCAACATTAAGCATGCAAAGCAGCCTATAGGAACCCGGGTCTGCTGTATCCCTCCATGGTTTCGGTAGCAGAACAATCAACGCTTCTCTCATATGTTTTGGCAAAAGGCCCTCTCTACGTGACTCATGAAGTGTTTCCAACAATCGGGGAAGAATCATTGCAGAATATGCACAGTAAAATTCAACTGGTATGCCATCAGGGCCTGGTGTTTTCCGAGAAGCCATACCCCCCAAAGGCTTCCTGCAGCTCCTCCAGGGACACCTCCCCTTCCATCTCCTCAATCTGAGCTTCCGTATGACGGGGCAACCAGAGCCCGTCTAGGTAGTCTTGTATGTGACAACTATCTTCGCACTTCGGCAAAGTGTATATAGACTTTAGGTGCTCGCGTTAATGGAGATTCACACGTGTTTGTCCCAAAATCTTTTCCCCGGTTGGACCACAGAGAGATAGGATTATGGGGATGGGACGTTGGAGCGGCCAAGCTATCATGCAGCCTGAGTGATCCCCTTCTTGATACAACCTCTGTCTAAAGTCCCTACGGACATAATTATCCAGCCTACTACAAAGGGCTCCAATTCTCCCATGCACCACTCGGTACTGAGCCATCCGATGCGTCTCAGTTGTCTATTTGGAAGCTGTAGGGCAGCTATGCTGCGCAAGGTCTCGGTCCAGCTTCTTCCTAATACCGTATGGTTTATTAAGGCTTTCGCCTCGTATGACAACTTTAAGAGCCTCCAATTCTATGCCACGGGTCTGGGCCGTGGTCCAGTTCCCACTAAAATAACCATCCAGCGCCGCCTGAATATCTCGCTTATATTCATGGTCCCCAAGTAACTCAAGCCGCATGCGCCACAGGGGGATCGCCAGCCTAGGCATGTGGGTTTCGCATTCTAATAGTAGAGCGCCATGATCCAATAGAAATCTGACCAGATAAACAGCTCGACCGACATCAAGTGTTCCATCATCTGTAAGTAAAAATCTATCTAATCTGCCCCCTGTGTGGGAGTGTAGCAAGAACATGTTGTAGAATGGGGTGCATTTCTCTCCATATATCGACAAAGTGCAGGTTATTCATGACTTCGCAGAGCTTGGCAGTCATATGAGGGCTTAGGGCCAGATGTATCAAAGGATTTTGCATTCGCAAATGGTGCGAATCAGTACATTACACTGTTTGCGAATGCAAAATTGCCTTTCATGATGTATGGAAGGCATTCGCATGTAAAATTTAAGGAATCGCAAAAATAGCGATTCCTTGTAACTGCGACATGAATTTGCGGGTCGCATTCTGCAATTCGTAAATAGTGACATGATTTTCCGAATCGCAGAATGCGATTCGCAAATAGCGATGTGAATTTGCAAATCACAGAATGCGATTCACAAATTCCCTATAGCAATGCAAAGCATCAACAATTCGCAAATTGCGAATATTCGCAGAATGGCTTTTTGCGCATGCAGTTTCCCACAAATAGAAATCAGGTGGCAACCTATATAAAGAGGCCCAGAATGACTCAACCTCTTTTCCACATTGGCTGCACTCTACGTCATGGCAAGGAGGATGTGGATCCTGGCAGGTTTGAGGAGAGGGAGGAGGAGACAGGAGCGCATTTTTTGAGTGCGCATTATCCTTTTTGACCAGACAGAGGAGGAGATATATGATAAGAACAGGTTAAACTCAACCATGATACTTCACCTGATAGCTGATCTACAACCTCTACTGCAGCGAAACACACACAGGACCAATAGCATACCCACCCATGTGCAGGTATTATGCTCCCTGCACCTATTAGCCTCAGGGAGCTATCAAGGGGTCATAGAAGGAGCTGGAGGTGTCTCAGAGTGTGCTTTCACACTTCTTCAATGCATTCCTCAATGCCATGTTTAGCTAAATCCATCAGCACATAATATTCCCCAACACCCCACAGGAATTGCTACAAACCAAATACAACTTCTACCAGGTTGCCCAATTCCCACAAGTCATTGGCTGCATTGATAGTACACATGTAGCTATCTGTCCACCATCAGCCACATAGTATGTTTATCGGAACAGAAAGAGTACTCATTCCATGAACATACAAGTCATATGCAATGCCTCCAACGTTATTACGGATCTTGTGGTCAGATACCCAGATAGCACACATGACTCCTACATCTTCCGGCACAGTGGTATACACAGAATACTACTTGCTGGGGAGTTTGGGCAACGGATACCTAATTGGTAATGTAATAGTTGACAATGTCATCTTGATGTATATGTGATGTCACGGATAACATATACTCATTTCCTCTCCTGTCATTGTAGGAGACAGTGCCTATGCAGTGCACTCGTTCATACTTACACCCTATCTGAACCCTGCCACGCCAAGCAAAAGGAGGAATAATGCAGCACACAGGACAACAAGCAGCGTTGTAGAGAGGACCTTCGGCCTCCTGAAGAGCCGTTTCAGATGCCTGCACAAGAGTGGTGGTGCACTGCAATACAGCTGTAGGAGGCTGGCCTGGTTTGTAGTGGGTACCTAGGGGTACTTACACTCTGTGCCAGGTCCAGTTATCCCTTATTAGTGTAGAAGAGGTGTTTCTAGCAGCTTAGGCTGATAGAAGATAGCTATAGCAGAGCAGCTTAGGCTGAACTAGGAGACATGCAAAGCTCCTACTATACCACTGGTGTCATATGCACAATATCATAAGAAAACACAATACACAGATATACTAAAAATAAAGGTACTTTATTTTTATGACAATATGCCAAAAGTATCTCAATGAGTACCCTCAGTATGAGGATGCCAAATATACACAAGCTATATGTACACAATACCAAAAATATGCAGTAATAGCAAAAGGAAGTAATGCAAGTGGTGTATAGTTACAATAGATTGCAATAGGAGCACATAGGTATAGGGGCAACACAAACCATATACTCCAAAAGTGGAATGCGAATAACGTATGGACCCCAAACCTATGTGAGCTCGTAGAGGGTCGCTGGGACTGTAAGAAAACAGTGAGGGTTAGAAAAATAGCCCACCCCAAGACCCTGTAAAGTAGGTGTAAAGTGCACCTATATTCCCTAGCGAGCACAGAAGTCGTGATAGGGGAATTCTGCAAGGAAGACCAACACCAGCAATGCAACCAAAGTGGATTTCTGGACGAGAGTACCTGTGGAACAAGGGGACCAAGTCCAAGAGTCGCAACAAAGTCGGGAGTGGGCAGATGCCCACGAAATGCCAGCTGAGGGTGCAAAGAAGCTGCCACTGGATGGTAGAAGCTGTGGATTCTGCAAGAACGAAGAGGACTAGGAACTTCCCCTTTGGAGGATGGATGTACCACGTCGTGAAGAAGCTTGCAGAGGTGTTCCCACGCAGAAAGACCGCAAACAAGCCTTGCTAGCTGCAAGGGTTGCGGTTCGGGTTTTTGGATGCTGCTGTGGCCCAGGAGGGACCAGGATGTCGCCACTTGGGTGAGGAGACAGAGGGGGCGCCCAGCAAGTCAGGGAGCCCTCACAGAAGCAGGCAGCACCCACAGAAGTGCCAGAACAGGCACTACAAAGAGGGGTGAACCGGAGCTCACCCGAAGACACAAAAGGGAGTCCCACGACGCCGGAGGACAACTCAGGAGGTTGTGCTCTGCAGGTTAGAGTGTTGGGGACCCAGGCTTGGCTGTGCATGAAGGAACTCCTGGAAGAGTGCACAGGAGCCGGAGCAGCTGCAAATCACGCGGTACCCAGCAATGCAGTCTAGCGTGGGAAGACAAGGACTTACCTCCACCAAACCTGGACTGAAGAGTCACTGGACTGTGAGAGTCACTTGGACAGAGTTGCTGAGTTCCAGGGACCACGCTCGTCATGCTGAGAGGGGACCCAGAGGACCGGTGATGCAGTCTTTTGTTGCCTGCGGTTGCAGGGGGAAGATTCCGTCGACCCACGGGAGATTTCTTCAGAGCTCCTGGTGCAGAGAGGAGGCAGGCTACCCCGAGAGCATGCACCACCAGGAAACAGTCAAGAAGGCGGCAGGATCAGCGATACAAGGTTGCAGTAGTCGTCTTTGCTACTTTGTTGCGGTTTTGCAGGCGTCCTGAGCAGTCAGCGGTCGATCCTTTGGCAGAAGGTGAAGAGAGAGATGCAGAGGAACTCTGATGAGCTCTTGCATTCGTTATCTAAAGAATTCCCCAAACCAGAGACCCTAAATAGCCAGAAAAGGAGGTTTGGCTACTTAGGAAGGAGGATAGGCTAGCAACACAGGTAAGAGCCTATCAGGAGGAGTCTCTGACGTCACCTGCTGGCACTGGCCACTCAGAGCAGTCCAGTGTGCCAGCAGCACCTCTGTTTCCAAGATGGCAGAGGTCTGGAGCACACTGGAGGAGCTCTGGGCACCTCCCCTGGGAGGTGCAGGTCAGGGGAGTGGTCACTCCCCTTTCCTTTGTCCAGTTTCGCACCAGAGCAGGGCTGAGGGATCCCTGAACCGGTGTAGACTGGCTTATGCAGAGATGGGCACCATCTGTGCCCATCAAAGCATTTCCAGAGGCTGGGGGAGGCTACTCCTCCCCAGCCCTGACACCTATTTCCAAAGGGAGAGAGTGTAACACCCTCTCTCTGAGGACGTCCTTTGTTCTGCCTTCCTGGGCCAGGCCTGGCTGGACCCCAGGAGGGCAGAAACCTGTCTGAGGGGTTGGCAGCAGCAGCAGCTGCAGTGAAACCCCGGGAAAAGTAGTTTGACAGTACCCGGGTCTGTGCTAGAGACTCGGGGGATCATGGAATTGTTGGCATTGGGGTGACAATTCCATGATCCTAGACATATTACATGGCCATGTTCGGAGTTACCATTGTGACGCTGTACATAGGTAGAGACCTATGTACAATGCACACGTGTAATGGTGTCCCCGCACTCACAAAGTCCGGGGAATTTGCCCTGAACGATGTGGGGGCACCTTGGCTAGTGCCAGGGTGGCCACACACTAAGTAACTTTGCACCCAACCTTCACCAGGTGAATGTTATACATATAGGTGACTTATAAGTTACTTAAGTGCAGTGGTAAATGGCTGTGAAATAACTTGGACGTTATTTCACTCAGGCTGCACTGGCAGGCCTGTGTAAGAATTGTCAGATGTCCCTATGGGTGGCAAAAGAAATGCTGCAGCCCATAGGGATCTCCTGGAACCCCAATGCCCTGGGTACCTCAGTACCATATACTAGGGAATTATAAGGGTGTTCCAGTATGCCAATGTGAATTGGTGAAATTGGTCACTAGCCTGTTAGTGACACTTTAGAAAGTAGAGAGAGCATAACCACTGAGGTTCTGGTTAGCAGAGCCTCAGTGAGACAGTTAGTCATCACACAGGGAACACATACAGGGCAAACTTAGGAGCACTGGGGCCCTGGCTGGCAGGGTCCCACTGACACATACACTAAAACAACATATATACAGTGAAATATGGGGGTAACATGCCAGGCAAGATGGTACTTTCCTACAACAGCCCTGAAAACACATGAAAAATCGTGGCTACATGTGCTATGTTACACAATATCGCAAGAACGAGGGGCATACAAGCAGAACCCACAGAGCCTGACTCAGATAAGGACGACCCCTTGCCACCCCTTCACCCAGCATACAGAAGCAGTGCAGCGGAGGGCAGACAGACGTGCTGAAATCACGCACAAATATTTTTTATGTAAGTAATAACAATACAACGTCAACATTTATGTATTGCTTTAGGTAGCATCTTTATTGCCTTGACTTCAGGTAATATATGTGTGATTAGGACTTAGGTAAGCACTATACACATACAAGTGCTAGTTACAGTGTCACACTATTAGCATTATAGTATCACTGCATTGCTACATGATATGCATGTCCCCTGTACCTCTCAACATTACTTCCTACGTCCACGCACTCCACTTGAGTGCTCAGTGGTCTCGGTGGCACCTCTTGTTGCAGGTTCAAAGACAGTACTGTGTCTGGTACTGCGACGCCTAGGATCAATCACAGGGGCTGTGAGACTGCTGAGGCTAGAGAGCTCCTCACTATCCCCACCACCTAGTTTGCTGTTTGTAGCACTTCGTTCTGTCTGCATTGTCTCCAAAACATTGGTGATTTGCACCAATCCTTGTGCAACATCCCGAATGCAATGTGCCATCTCCACTTGCATGCCCACAGCACGTCGTGCTACCAAAGCAGTTGTGGTAGTAGGCTGATTGTCAGATCTGCAGGACCCATCCAAGCCACCTATCAATTGGTGATGGCACCTATGGTGGCTGACATGCTCCTGCCGCATCACAGTGCAGAGTTCCCTAATGGCATTTGTTATCTCTTTTGCATGTTCTGCTGCTGTTTGCTGTCCCTCATGTAGCTTGCACATGTTTTCATTGAGAGACTCCAACTGCTTGTGCATTGATCCCATGTTGTCATTGTGAGACTCAAACTGCCTGTGCATTGCTCCCACGTTATGATCAATTGACACCAACTGCCTGTAAATTGACCTCATGTGTTTACACTGCAGGCGCTGCACTTTCAGCATGGAAACTTCAAGGCCACCAAATAGTGATGGGCCCTCACCTTCCTCTGTGCCTGTCTTCTTCGCGACGGCTTCTGAGGGGAGTGGACTGACGCTGGAGCAGGGACTGCTGTCAGTCAGTCAGTGCTTCTAGCCTCTGGGAGTGGTGTCGGTACTTCATCCGGCATTTCATCAGAGTCCAGGTTATACTCAGGGAGGGGTAGCAATCTTGCCCTGCGTCTAGTTGGTGCTTGTTTAAAGGACTCACTGATGTTTGAGTCGGACTGTGGCTGACTTTCGCTAAAGCCCATAGTTCCACTTTCTGCTGCGTCAGGGCCCGGAACATCTGCAACAGCAATGTGCAGCATGTCATTCTTGGATATGTACTCACACAGTTGCATAATATTATTAAATTTATACTGGCATAGTGTCACTGAGAGCCTTATGTGTCGTGTATGTGTTTGGTATCACACTATTTAGCTATTTATGTGGTAGCTGCACTTTAGGGGTGTGGACTACCACTCCCATAATGCATTGTTGTGTTGTATGTAAGATGTGGCATGGACTACTTATCACACTGCATAGTGCCATAGCTATTTTCTAAGGGCCATTTGTATATGCACATATGGGGAAACACATCATTACTACCCTTACTTTTGCTGGTGCTGGGTGTGCCTGAGGTGTCAATGTAAGTGACACCACTGACAGCTTCAGGCAGCATTGTGGACTCCACCATGTCTTCCATTGGTGTAGAAGGTGTCTGGGTGGGTGGTCCTCCTCCGGCGCTCCTTGCCTCCTTCAGCCTGCTTGCTACCCTCTCTTTGGCACGTGAGCGCAAGTCGTACCATTGCTTGCGTATCTCCTCGACAGATCGCTGCGCAACACCCACTCCGCATATTTTGGTCTGGATGTCTGACAACAGTTTTCTCTTCCCACTTTCAGGTACCTGTAGTGAGTGTTTTCCAAATAGTTTGTCATGGTTTCTGACCACCTCCTCGGTGAGCACCTCCAATTCCTGCTCATTGAATTTGAGTTTGCGCTTCCTATCTCCTTTCTTTTTCACATTCCCATCTGTAGCCATTATCCTGTTTGGTCCTGGCTGGCTCTCAAGACTGCCTTCCTGGTGCTTGGCTGGGTCCCTCTGCCTGCTCCTGTAGGTGGGGCTTCTGGAAACAGCATGGACTGGCTCACTTCCTGGTTGTGATGTCATCAGGCTGTTCCAGGTTGCCATTTTCACAATTTGCGATTTGCAAATACCGATTCGCTATTTTTTGCGATTCGGTATTTGCAACTCACAAATTGCGATTGCGAATTTAAAGAAATCGCTATTACCGACTCGCAATTTTCATACATCCCATTTTGCATTTCTTAAATAGCGATTTCTTAACATTAGCTATTTAAGAAATGCAAACCGGGAGCTTGATACATCTGGCCCTTAGTGCCCATCTTCGGCGGGCTTCTATCCAAAGTGCCATCTGAGACACAATTAAAATCACCCGCCCAAATGATGCGCATCCCCGTGTAGGGTATTAGTTCACATTGGAGCTTTTGAAAGAACTCTGCATCATCCGAATTGGGGGCATATGAATTTAAAATGCAGAGCTTGCAGCCGTCTAAGTCTCAGTGCAAGAAAATATAACAGCCGTGATGCTTTTTAGTTGGAAAGGTGTCCCCGGAGCCACCCAAACAGACACTCCCCTGGCGTAGGATGTGTATGTCACCAAATATAACTGTACCCGCCATTTTTTCTGTAATTTTTGCGGTTCGTTTTCCAACAAGTGTGTCTCCTGCCAGAAAGCAATATGGGCCCCAAATCGTCTAAGATATGTTATGTATGCACTCTATAGCGCTTTACAAAAGGGTTCAGTCCCCTCACATTCCATGTAACTATTAACATTAGGGTACCCGCCATGATATTTGCTGAATCACATTCATCCCCTCAACCCTCGTCCAACCCCCCTCTTATCCGCAGCCTCTCCAGCCACGTACTCCAGCTTGTTGTGCTTTCAACAGTGGAGCTCCGAGCCTCTTCTTCTTCTCAGGAAATACAGTGCATCCAGTGCATGGATCAGAACTCCAACACCAACTAGGAACTATAAACAACACTCCTATCCCACCCCTGGTAAACACCTCCCTCAACTAGTATCTGCCCCATCTGTGTGTGCGCCCCGCTATCTACCCCAGAATCTAGAAGATAGGGAGAGCAGTCGCTGTCTCTGCTCGAGAGCAAGGTACTGGCCTAGACAGTCACCAACGTGCTCTAACTCCTCTCACATAACTATCCAGATCACGCGCATGCTGTACCCAGATAACTGCCTTAATCACTACAATGAATAGCAGAACCCACAACAAGTAACGCACCCTGTTAGAAAAGAATATAGAAAAACAATGTTAGACGTGGTCAAAGACAGGGGGGAGCGTATGTACACCACACCGTCTCCGCCTTGTGCCCAGTAGCCGCCCAAAGCCTCTGTCCCCCAGCTCCAAGATGTAGCCTGATAGAAAGGAGGGGGGGAGAGGAAGGAGAGCAGAAAAATTGGGAATGATTATTTCCAAGCCTGAGGGCAGTCCAGCTCCAATCTTCCAGTCCTGCTATTCATTCAAAAACCCTTCAGGTGTCAGGGCTGTCCGAGTCTTGTGTCAGTCCATCTTCGCCGTGTGGAGTCTCGAACGTAAGGATGTTTCCAAAGTGACGGATTGCCCTAAAAGTCTTGCTTCCTTTCGCTCCTGACATCTCCGGTCCGTACTAAGGGTGCCATCCGGACGTACTATCACTCTGTCGCCACGGCCAGCACAGCACCGCCTACTGTTCCGGCATGTAGTGGTCTGCAAGTCACCTGTTTCTCGGATCATCTTGCGACCTGCTCCGTGCGAGACCCCGGGGTTCTGGCACCATCCCTCAGTTCTAGCTAATCCCAAACTGCTTCAGGAGACTGAAAGAAATAGAAGCGGCCCGCACGGAGAACCTTCAGCTTGGTTGAATATAGCAGCATATAGGTTTTACCCAGTTCTTTCGACTTTCGCTTAACACCCATATATGATTGTCTTTGGAGCTGCACTGCTCTAGTGTAGTCAGGAAAAAAACGGATAGTGTGATTCTCTTAGGTAGGGTCTCCATGTGTGTACACCTCCTGTAGAATAATGTCTCGGTCTCTATAATTTAGAATCTTGGCAATAATCGTTCTAGAAGGGGCTCCCAGTGGCGGAGTGGGAGCTAATGCCCTATGTGCACGTTCAACCATGAACACGGATGATAGGGTGTGGTAGGCAGCGATTTTTAAATCCAGTCCTCTAAGAATGCCTCCGGGTTGCCCTCTCTGCACCTTTGGGGAATCCCACTATGTGGAGAGTTACACCTTCGTGCCCTCCCTCCACATCCTCAGCTCTCGCCTCCAGTTTGTGCGTTTTGACTTTCAGGGCAGCCACCAAGGTCTTCAGCGTATCTATATCAGCCTGCACGGAAGCCACTTGTTGCTCAGTTGCCACCGGGCGCTCAGCTACCACTCTCAAATCAGCCCTCAACAAGTTCACGTTGACCTCCATGGCCGCAATTTGCGTTTGTACCGCCTGTCCGGATGCCTCAATGGCAGCTAGGATTTATGCTCCAATGGGCTCACTCCCCTTTTCAAGGGATACAGGGGGTTCTTTTTGTAAACTCCCTCCCACATTCTGGGCTGTGTATTGGTCCATCCGGGTTTGCTGCACTCCTTTGCTCGATTTGTTCTTGCCCATGTTGTGTATCACCCACAGCGCCGGCCTCTGCCAATCACAGAGGGTAATGATGTCCGTGACACGTGCAACAGGGTCACCGCTTGATCTCCACACTCATTACCGTTTACTGCAGCACTGTCACCCAGGGACTCACAACCGTCCAACTGCAACAGGCCGGTGCCTAACGCAGGCCGTCAGCGCAGATACCACTCGTGTGCTAGAACGTCGTCTCATGCATCCGGCCAATTCCGTGATCTAGGGGACCAACCAGCAATGTTTATGCAGCCAGGTGATAAAAAAGAGGGGGTTGAGTGGGATGGGGGGGAAATAGCATCCGCACCACCAGCTCACAGACAGGTCCCAGCCAACTCTGTACTCCAGGCGCCACACTGCACCAGACTGTGTTATGTAGGTGCCGTGCGCTCTCCGGGGACCGACCAGCAGAGCCGGCCCGTCCCAACTCCTTTTCTGCGCTGCTCTCCACCACTCCACCGCCCCATCAGGGCACTCACATCTCTACCGCGTCGCCTTCTGCCATTCGCCGGGTCGCTTCAGGAGGGCCACTAGGCCCAGGTTCCCACCGCCGGCCTCACTCTCACCTCAAGCGGGGGCGAGGAGGGGAAACAAATCTCCATCCAGGCCAACCCCTTCACCTCAGACAACCCCCACCAGGGTTCCCTCCATCTAGCCCTCACAGAGCAGGCACTGTGCTCCTCTTCTGTCGGCTTAGCACCCAGCCGTGAGGACAGACGCCATGTTAGGGTCAGGCACCTTCTCCGAGCTCGTCTCTGTGGCCCATATACAATAATTCTGCCATCGTTCGTGCCTCACTTCAATCCCGCAGTCCCCACTGACTATCCTGCTGGTTCCGTGGGGACTCAGGCGGCAGGATGGTGAAGGATGTTAAAAACGGGGCCACGAGCACTCTTGCCGGCCACGCCCCCCACAGTAAGGAAACCTTTGATAAAAGAAAGGAAGAATGAAAGAAAAAAACTCATGGCGCCGTCAGAATAGGAAGTGGGCCTATAGAACATGCAGAAAAAAATAACTGATCTTGAAGATAGAAGTCGTGAGATAACATTAGGAATTTTGAGGCCCCAAAAAGGGAAAAAGGTCAAGATATGATCACATTTTGTACCACTTTCCTGCCCATGCTATTGGAACTGACTTTCACACCTCCTCTAGAATTCAGTGAGTTGATAGAACTTAAGCGCATAAACAAAACCCCAACGATCCTCCGAGGTCTATCATAGCCTGCATCCTCTAACATCAACACACCATGCTAATACTGCAGGAATAAAAGAAGCACAGTCCTTATTTTTTTCATGGTCTAAAGATTACACTTGCTGCAGATTTCTCCAATGAACCCAACATCCACAAGAAATTTCTAGCCCTCTACCTAGCACTCAAAGATAAAGCCATTAGATATATGGACTTCTGGACCCAGCCATGATGATAGTGACAATCAGTGGACAAACAAGAGAATGTTGTTATCCAGATGAACTGGAAAAGATGCTGAAGTACATGACAAAGTAGCTCACAGGAATGGATAAAGGTCCCAACCTACTAATCTCCTGCAAAACACTACACCATCACCCCCTCCTGGACAGAACTATGCCAACAGAGATAGTAACAGAAGCAGTCTTACCACTAAAGATACATGAAGATCTCTCCTGAAAGTATAGACTACTTAACTGGTGGACCCTCAATCAGATTCCATACAATATCACACTAGTAAACAATGAAGTGAAGGCAAGCATAAACATATAGGGGCTGATTTAAGAGCCCCTAGCACCTCCTTGCGCCACATTAGCATAATATTTTACACTAATGTGGCCCAACTAGGCCAAAATCACCACGGCAAATTTACATGGTAGGGCAATGCATGCATTGTGCCACTTTGTAACCCTTTGCGCTACATTATGCCTATGCCAGGCATAATGTATGTAAAGGGGCCTTTCGGCACTTTTAACGCCTGCCCAGAGCAGGCATTAAAAGGAGGCATGCCATTGTTTTCAAGAGTACTCAATGAGCTTTGCAGGATTAGCATTAACATTTCTGACTCTAATCCTGCAAAGGTCCAAACTAGCTCAAAAAATGTTGCCGCTAGTTCACCTAACTACCGCCGTGGTGCGCTGTACCTTAGATACGGTGTACACATGGTGGTGTTAGAGCGGGCGCTAAGGGGAACAAGAAAAGTGGGGATGCACTGGGTCCAGCGTCACTTTTCTTAAATCAGGGCCATAGTATTATGAGGCCTTCAAAGACTCACCAGGACTTAAGAGCATGGACATAGCTAACAACAATGACCTGATACCTAAATAAAGTTATAGTAATTGGTGGACTGAATAACTTATCTAAAAACATGCCTATTCTATAATCTGTTTGACTCTGACTCCTTTCAATTTTCCAGGGTGACAATGCCGAGAGGATTATTTGCCATTACTGAAAATAAGTCCTCTGCCTATCCTTATACAAACTAGTGCACTCATCTAAAGTGACACTGAGACCAACATGAAATTTGTAATTTTATCTAACACAATGACTGCCTACAAACATGGCCATATGGTCCTTTTATGTTAATGGTCTCTCTCATTACATTAAGAGGATAAAAGTTAAGTCGTACTTGGCAACTAAAACAACTGACGTAGAGCTATCGCAAGAGACCTAGCCTTCAAAATCAGAATTGGAGAAATTGAGCAGGAAAGGGTAGGTAAAGAGATCTTCTCATCAAGATCAGATGACTCTGAGGATTAAGCACATCCACAAACGTCTAAAGAAAGTAAGAATCAGGCGGCCATTCTGCTAAATAAAAGGCTAGCTATTGACCTACAGAAGACATGAACAGACCCTAATAGGAGCTATGTCTTCACTAGCTCATCATGCAAGACATGGCTTATGTTGTAGCTTCTGTCTATGTGCCTAGTGTGATAAAACCAGAACTCTCAGCCACTTTGAACAGCCTGTTTTCAAAATTCAGTGAATTAAAAGTTGTAGTAGAAGGAGATTTGAATATTGGTGTAGACACCATCATTGACAAAACAGGGCCCCCTGTCACAACTGGGACACTGGCTTCTCACTGATCTTATGAAAGATCACACATTGCTGGATCCCTGGCCTCCACTACATCCCACAGACAACAAAACATGCTTCTTTCCACCACACTCTGTTTGGAGTCCAGGACTGACTATTTTCTGGTGAACTGAACCACTTTATATATCCAACAAAGAAGTGATTTAAATAGATAGACTCACAAAAGAATAACAATATATTTCCACTACAACATTTTGGCTTCTGATAACGCGTCCCGTCTTAGATAATTTACTTAATCTGGGACTCGTTTTAGGCCAATAAATCTTTTCACCCTGATTGAAGACACCTTAGGACGAGACAACTAATCAGCATATAAATCACTAGGTCAATAATTTTCTCAATGTTCAATATGTGAAGGTAAACCAATCTAGATAATAATAAAGTTTGATCACACCATGACCTTTCAACCATGAATGACCACACAAAGATTAGTAAGATTTACGTTATTTTATTCCCTATTGATTCACTCTACTAGCAAGTTTATTAGTCGCAAAACCAGAAAACATATTAGCACTGTCACAATTTGGCAACTCGAATAAGATTTCATCAAAGCAAAAATCATAAACATTAGAACAAAGCACAACGTCAACATGGATTAACTTTAGCAGAGTATCATTAGCACATTGTTCAACAAAGCATTGATTCAGTCATTTGTCTATATGCGTCCGTTTTATGAACTCCTTAACTAACCTCGAATTAGCATTAGCATTTTGGCTTCATGCAAAACAATTTATCAACACAAATTTAGAAAACATCTAACTATGGTCTCTATCAAAGAAGCAGTTGGTACCTAGAAAGGAAAGGCAAACAGACAATTACAATTTCATTATCCTATAGTTAACCCCCGTAATGGGTCAGCATACAGAGTCAGTCTTCGTACTCAGGACATCAGTTGATTCGCCATCGGCCAGGAAACACAGCAAAGTTCAGAAAGACAGGCAATACGGGACACTTCCCTCATAAGGAGGAAAAGTATGAATCGGGCAGGACAAAGATAAGGATGGTTCGAAGAATCAAACCACAAAGTCTTTAAGACAGAGTGATAAAGTGTCTAGGCAATAGAAAACGCACGTAATGGCTGATTTCTCCTCGTGTCAAAAGATTATATCAAACTTGTTGTACAGTCACCTAATTTCCAATTGGGCAAAATTTTGGTGCACCATTATCTCCATCCAATGATCATGTACTCATCCTCATTAGAATTGTAACTTTAGAACAGTTCTCACGTAGTTTATTGGCTCCTGTAATTGACGTCTCCAACGGGTAGAATGTCGGGTACAAATTTTAGTCTCTCAGGCTCAGTCAGTAGTTCCATTGTCTTTACCAGTTCAGGCAACCTTGTACCTGTTGCAAGTTTACACTGTTGCATTCAGCAAGAATGTCTCCTTGAGCAAGTCGAGTCTCATGAGAAAGAATGTACTACGGTTACACACATCTTCTAGCTTCTGGAAAAATATGGCTACATGTCCTTCAGCAAGTCAGCACATTGCACGTTAGAAAAACACATTTAATATGAGACTGGCAGCTAAGCCCCGACTTATGCTAACTAAGGCCTAGGAATTAATTCAGCAAAAACCTTAACAAGTAATTCTTAATGCTAACATAAAATCATACATTAGTACATTAATAATTCATTATTAGCCAATTTCATTAATCATCGTATACATTGGTGGCCACTCCCCGTAGGCACATTTCAAAATACACGTTTAGTAAAACACAGCAATACAATTTCTATGCGGCATCATTAGGCATTAATTTGCAAATATTTCATGTTAATTTTGATTATAATAACTACACTCCAACACTTCCGCCTTCCTCACATAGTACAAGATTGTTTGCTTAGTGTCTGCTGGGTTTTCAAAAAGCATCATGGGGGAAGATTCTATTTGGAATGTGGAATCACTGCAGTCCTGAAATCTCTTGAGATATGCAGTAGTCAGGTGGTATTGTTGGTGATGTTCAGTCCATCTGGATGCAATGATCTTAAATGGTAGATCCAGAAGATTTCTGTGTAGTCCAATATTTCTTCCTTTAAGACATGGTCCACAGGGAAAATCTTCAAATCTGATAGCAGTAGTCCACAAGGTTAAAATAATTGGCTACAGGCTGGTCAAGTTTCTTATTATTTATTACTGGTTTGTGGTTCCTGAATCGTGTACAGAGGTCATTCACTGTTTGACCTACATCATTTTACATGTTTTTACAGCTTTGGCTTTGACGTTGAATCACATAACTAATGCATGTTAAGTGGCATGCAAGATACTTTCTAATTCCATAGGTCCTTCCTTTAACAGAACTAGTTGCTGATGGTGTTTGTAAAAGATATTCACAGGTGATGGACCTTTTAGAATAACAACAATCAACCCCTGCGTTTATTACAGCTTGCTTCAGCCCAGCTCTCACAATAAGAAATTGTAAATTAAGAGCTCTGTGGTAAGCAATGACTTTTTTGGAAAAACCTTTTGCAATTTTTCACAAGTGGATAGATAATGAGGGAAATGTGTTTTGCTTTATGTTTCTGTAGTTAGAGGCTGATAGATAGTAGGCAGCCACAAATGGGATCCTGTCACTTTTAGGCAACTACTGGATTCTGAAAGGACAATGGGTGTGATTTTGATCTTGGCGGATGGAATATTCAGTAAAAAATGTGACGAATATTCTGTCTGTCATATTACGATCTCCATAGGATATAATGGGATTGTAATCCGTCAAGTTTGTGATGGAGTATTACCCCCTGCCAAGATCTAAATCAGGTCCATAGTTGTACAGAAATGTAGCACTGCCATGATGTTCACAATAAATGGGATGACAGTCTGAACTGTCATGGTGGGCAAAAGATATGATTGTAATTGCTATTTCAAAGCCTCTGTGGTGTTGCAGTTAACTCTGTACATATGAATAGTGTTTCTCTGGTGCATGGTCTGTAGATCCAGGTGTCGTATATACACACCATCATAATGTTGATGTACACTTATCCATCTTGCCTGTGGTGAATGATATGCATCATAGTAAAATATAAGTGCAATGTATAAATTGTATAGCTACACATGTCAGATTGTCACATTTGATGATTTAGAAGCAAAAAATTTAATAAAGAAGAAACATATAACATATTTGAGTACTTTTGGTTATGATACTCACTCAACACTATTATATATTTTAATAAGTATCCATCAGATAATCTTTATACACATTCAAATACTTTTTAAATATACATTTAAAAATCATAAGAAAATTATTTGATTAAACTAAAAGTAAAAATCATGCTTTTTTACTTTAAATGTGTTTAGTAAAAAAAAAATTGTGTATTTTTTACACAGTAAAAAAAATGTACAATTGTTTTTCTTTTTTTAATCATTTCAAACAGAAATTACATGGCTGACAGTGTTCCTCTACTGACTTTAATGGGTACATTCTAGTTATTATTCACAGAAGCAATGTAACAGATGATGGATGATTCCATCAATGACATATTATCAGTTCACCATATTGTCAAGCATACCCAGTGCTGACAATGATGTGTTTTTCTGTAAGCTGTGGTTCTTCATTGGTTAAACGGGTACCTGACTGTTTCAATCCATGGTCTGCCATGTCAGAAGCTGTTGACGGAAAATCTGACACATTGACATACACGTTTTTCTGGCTCACAAAGACACTTGCAATCTAACCATGATCTGTAGGACACCTAATCATTGGTAGCTGATCAGTATCTTCTACTGGGACCCACCACAGCTGAAGGTGCAGGAACAGGGCCTCAACTTTACACCAGAGAAGGTGGACATTCTGCCCTAGGAGACCTGGCCAACTCTATCCAGCTATATAGCCTAGCAAGTTAGATACATTAAATATGTGAACAAATTAAATTATTACTCTAATTTAGATTTTGTGGGACATGACACACTGACCTTAAAGTGGCAAATGTCATGTTTGCTGCAGTAAAAGTGCCATTATCCCTCTGGTTTTGATTCTGAGTTTTGCACTCAAGATATCCCACCACAAATGTGGGGCGGTACCCTGTAAGCAAAACAATAGCGCTGCTATTTCTTCTCAAGATGGATGCACTGTGAAATGTGTAATGACACCGCCCTGGGAACCCATCCAGTTATCCCATTCCAAAGGCAGGCTCTGATCACAGCCTGACAGTTTAGTGCCCATATGTCAGATGAACCTAAAAAATATTACTTTGATGGGCTGTCGCCGGGGACTGCAGGGCCTGCCTTTGGTATGAATAAGCTGGGCAGTGGCTCACAGCTTGCACTCCAGTGATGCAGGTTAAAAGTATTGAGCATGCTCAGAGATCTACAAAACATGAATCTTTGGCATTACCAAGTAAAAAAACGACTTTGTGACATGGTATCCCTTGGCCACTACTAGTTGTGGACATTCCATTCCTGGCAAGTGTTTTTTCTCAAGTTCACTCCCAGCGGGCGGGAGCATTTTTCAAACTCCCGGCTGCTGGGAATACACTTGGTGTTTCCTCCTTCTTGGCAGAAGATTTTAAATTGCTCCCGCCAAGCAAGAACAAACACAGTTTTCCCTGCCCATGCCAGTGCAGGCAGGGAAACCCCTATGTCACAGGAGTGGGCACCCCAGGACATAGAATATGAACCGATCCTGGGTAATGGGTCCCTGGAGCCATTCATGGCTCATGGAGAGGGTCAGTGCAGCTAGGCCTTGCCGCCAACCCCTACTGCACACAGTCGAAGGCTGTGAGTGGCACAGAGTTGGATGCCTACTGGGGAGTTGGGGGCAGGGCCTGACCCTGTGGCCAACCTCCCCTGTGCACGGCCTTTGGGCTGGATGCATGGGGGGTGGCAGCACATGGGGGGTCGGGCACAGCTAATTACTCCACATATTACATCGTTCATGGCATCTTCTACGGCATCATTGATGTTATCACTGCAACATTTGTAATAAAATTATTGAGGAGAAAACTGTGCATGGCGGGGGTGAGTTATAGTTACCTTAGGGCACAAGTTATAGTTACTTGAAATAACTTTAACTATAACAGTTGAATTTCTATGGTTTTATGCATATAAATTTAGAACCTAACTATATTGTCCCTGTAACCTTTGTTTTTTTCAGTGAAAACAAATATATTTATATATATATATATACATATATATATACATATATATATGTATATATATACACACACTTACACACATAAATACATACCAACGACCAGACACAATTTGCCTTTGCATAGACATGAGGCTCCTCAATTGAGTGATAAACAGGGAGCAGAATTTAACAGCCATAAATGATAACCCAGTGCTGATCTCAGAAGAGCTGAGTTGTTCATGAAACTGGATCAAGGTCCAGATACCAGCAACTGCTGCTTGAAGAAAGCTGGTCTCATATACTATCTTTCCCCACCCTTGTCAGCCTCTGAAGAAACCCCATTCCAAACTTTGGCATCTCCTCGGCCACACAGGTTTTTGAAAATGCCATCAAAGAAATCTTGACTGGACCTAAAGGGTGATCAACCCTAGAAATGATATTCTAGTGTATCCTTGTACAATCTGGAGCACCAGAAAAACCTAATCTGATCTAGGGTATGTGGAGGTGGACAGGCTGTCAAAAAATTGACTGTTTGCTTATTTAGAGTTTGGTAGTTTGACAGACAAAGGTCTGTCATCCATCCACTGCCGCCACCACATTTTCCTTACTCCATCCGCATACCCTAAACATGGAAGATGAACTGAAGCAAAGTCAATACTCCTCTGCCATATTTATTGTATAATTACTGTTTATTAAAACATGACAGTTCATCCTCCATATCTTTGTTGTGGTGGGGCGAAAGCATAAATAGTCCAATGATACTCACAACTCCGACTCAGCCAAGTCAATTATCATATCACTGCTACTACAAGCCCTGGGATTTTATCTGTCAGAGGTGGAGGAATAACAACAGAGTGCACAAAAAAATAGAAAGTAAGTACATATTTTTCACTATTTTTAATACACTGTGTTAATTACCAGTGCAACTAACCTGAGGCTTATGTACACCAAAATATATTTAAAAAGAATTTCCCCTGTCTCCCTGTCTGTCCAATTCCTCACACTACCTAACCATATTAAATACTGGTAACATAATTTTATTACACCTATTCCTAATCTGTAAGGCACTTAACATTTTAACATGTACTTGGGCAGACAAACACAAACACAATATACCTAACCGGTCTATATATACATATATAGACATATATATATATATATACATGTATAACTAAAGTACATGTAGACTTTTAATTAGTCTAAGCAGAAAGAAGTAGTATGATTAAAAGCACACCTAATATACTTCTACCCTTGGTCCCTTTCTATGCAATTACCTCTCATTATACAACCATATGAAACAACCATGTATCCCAATCAGATATTACCACAGCCCACTCACTAATAGGTTACATTTTTTAACATTGCACAAAATATCAAGGGCAGGATGCACATCCGCATACCAGAAATTCCATTAAGATAGGCTTCCTCTGTTTGCACATACTTAATATATGGCATGCACTCTATGTAGACCCCAGGACCTGAAGGTTTACCTACATTTTGTAACCGAAGAAATAACATAACGCATTGCCATACACACATCCACTGGCCCCACACACCAGCACTGCCAGTCCAATTAACACATATGAGAAAGGGAACAAACTACATCTCTCACAATGTATTACCTAGGAAATCACAAGAGCTGAACACTGAATAATAAACTCCTTAACTTAAGCAACATATTGAAATACACACTCACATATAGAAGAAATTAACTTTTTCATCAACAACCAACACCTCAAAAAAATAAACACAAATGGATGTAACGTATTTTGTTTTATATAGATATTAAAATGGTAATCTAAATCACATCCTCTGGTAAACGTTGTAAAGAGAAATACAGAATTCCCCAAAATCATTACAAATAAGAGTGCACGGGGGAGGGGACATACTGAACTACCACAGTTCATTCAGTTTCTTTGCTCTGCCCGCTATACCACTCTCTGTACCTCCTCATGGGATGCTCCATCCTTGCAGAGCAGATAGTAATCGGGCCCCAATTTTGGGGGATGGGTTGGGGTTTTAAGGATTATAGTGGGAAGGACAAGGCCCAGGTGTTATGGAGAGGAAGGTATTGGGGCACAGTGAGGTGTTGGGGCCTAGTGACATTTTGGGCCATGGTGAAGTCTTGGGACAGGTGGAATATGGAAAGAGGTGGGGTAATTGTGTCTGCTGGTGAAATTGTGGCAGATCATGGAATTAAGGACGATAGGGAAGGGGATATGAGCAGGTGGTGGAACTTGGGCAGAAGGAGGAATTTGTGCAGGTTGAAGAATAGGCCTAGGTGTCCTGGTCATACTTGTGCCCGAGGAACCATTAGCACAGGCAGGACCTCTCTGTGTGGAAGACATGGGAGAGCATGAGTTTCCCAGGATGTCAATACCTTTGGCCAATTGCTGACTTACACCTTGGATGGCATCTAGCATACCATCTGCCACACAGAGAGGTTCTTAAGTGCTGCTTCTGATATCAGTGTTGGTATGATGGAAGCTGGGGGAGAGTTGCAAGCAATGAAGGAGACCTTAGTCCGTTTTCAGACTAGAGGTGGTGGCAGGGAGAAGAGCAGATGTTTCTACTGCCACCACAAGGGAAAGGTCAGAGTTGCAGTCCTCAGAATCTGATGGAGTTTTGGCTTTCTGGCCAGCCCGCACCCTCAGTACCACTGTGTCTTTTATTGTCAGTGGCTTGACCTTCTGACTCGCAGTGGCTCTCATGATGTTGCTTCCAAAATGTGGGCAGCATCTCCTTTACTTGCTCTGGATGAAGGTGAAAGCAGACATTTGCATAGATCAATTACACAGGACAAAGTAAAATATAAAAATTTACAAACAATGCAGTCCTGAATCATTTCAATAAAAAGTAATAGTTTGAATAAATGCCAACTAATGTGTCATCACAAAATCTGTTAAATCACAGATTTAAAGTCAACCTAACATTGACAATATGAGCCAACACGAAGGACACAAAGCACTGTGGCTCATCTTTAGAGTTTGACAGACTTCACAAATGTGGAATTTATGTCTGCCATATTACAAGTGCCATAGGGTATAATAAACTTGTAAAACGGCCTACTTTGTGACAATATTGTGGTCATGCACTATGTAAACTATAAAACAAACTAATGCACTCACTGGATGATGTCATCAGTGATGTCACAAATGTTGTCATTTGAGATGTCATCAGTGATGTCATAGAACATGTCATGAGTGATGTAATATGTGAGATATTAAGCAGTGCATGGCAGGGGCACCAGTTTTCCTTAGCCATGTGACTATACCTGGTGAATTTCCATGTCTTTTTAGTTCATACATTAATGTTGTCACTGACATATTCATCTAACTATGACATTTTTAAGCTTTGTTTTTTTCAGGGAAAGTAATATTTCATTTCCATATGTAAAGCTAACCCCCGAGCAAGGATATCGGCTATGTGCAGCGGAGAGTTAGCCACAGGGCCTTATGTTTTTTTAAAGGGAAGGGGGGCCAGGCAGCTCCCCTCCCCAAGCCTCTAAAAGGCTCTGGAGACCCCATTCTCCAGGGTCATACGTTTGTTAAAGGGGAGGGGCTGTGTGCCCCAGCCTCCTTAGGTACTGGCATTGGTGCAGGCAGGGAAAGCGCTTTGTCCTGGGGTAGACTCCTCGTGACATAGCTAGTGAGCCGGGCCTGGGGAATGGGGTCCCCAGGGTCATTAATGGTTCAGGGAGGGGGCCACATGGCTCCCCTCCCCTTTTTAAGAAACTTTGGCCCCAGAGTGGGCTCCCCGGGACTTTTAATGGCTCAGGAGGGGGACATGTGGCCCTCCTCTGCTTTATTCTTGAAACTATCTCTGAGAGATGAGCTCCCCAGGGCCTCTAGAGGATCTGGGATGGGGGCTACGTGGCCATCCTCCCCTTCCATGCAAATTTCAGCCCCATGAGTGAGCCATCCTGGGCCTTTAATGGATTGGGGAGGAGGCCCAGGCTCCCCTTTTTCCTTGATTTCACCCTCGGGTGTGCTCATGGGGCCTTTAATCGCTCAGGGATGGGGGCCGTGTGGCTCCCATCCCCTTATTGAATACGGCCCTGGGGATGGGTTCCCTGAGTCCACTTATAGTTAATGAATGCGGCCCAGCCACCATTTTTCCCCAATCCTGCTGGAGTCCTGCAGGATTGAGGCATTTTTTGCTTTTATTTTTATTTTTGGTTTTTCACCCCAGGGTTGTCCCTCTGGGTTCCACACATGGGGCCTATGGGTTCAGGGTTTCCCTACCATGCCCCCTTATAATATTATCATTATTTCTTTACTTCAGGAAAGGGGACTAAGTCCCTAAGTCCTGTAATGGCTGTCAGCAACGTTTTTCTCATGTTGCTGGTAGCCAATCAGAGAGCTTGCTCCCACAGGAGTCCGACTCCCAATGGAAGCCAGATAGCCCAAGGGAAATAAAGTTCCCTCAGCAAATCAAACACTCCTTTTTTAAACTGGCGCTCCCCCAAGTGTCTCTCAAGCCAGCACGGACAGGAAAACATTTGTTTGCTCCCACCTGGTGGGAGCATTTTTCAATCTTTCCCAAAATGGGGGCAAATATGCAATTCTGATCCCAGCCGGCTGGAAATGTAAACATGTTCCTGTCAACTGGGAGCAGACTTCTGTTCTGTTTCCCAGCCCGCACTCATGCGGGCAGGGAAACAGAGCACATACTGATCTAGCCCAGAAGGAGCAAGCAAAAATAGCTGCTTCCTCTGGAAGCGAGCAATACTGGCTCCCAAACCATGAAGCAAGCCAGCTGGGGCTGCGGGACCGTAGCTTTTGAATCAGACCCAATCTGAGAGGACTGCCCTGCTGCCTGTGGCCTACTGTGTACTTCAGAGGACTGCCCTGCTTCCTGAAGCCTACCCTGTACCCTCATGGAACTGCCCTGCTGTTTAAGATGTGCTCTTCTGCAGGAACCCAGAACCACCAGAGTGTCTCAAAGGGCAGGTTTCTGGCATCCTGTTCAGCAGTGCAGCGAGTGCCGTCACCTCGGGTGCTCCGAAGTCCAGGTCCTGTATGGCGAAGTTGGGTTGCTCGCGATGATGGACCAGCACCTGGGGGCGCAGGCTCTTCCTGTCGGCAGTTCTGCCATATGTTTCCATTGACCGGCGTTGCTTCCCCTAGGCAGATACAAAAGGTGAGTTGCTCTTCCCCCCAAAAAAGGGGAGGGGGAATTCTCTAGCTCCTGACTGGACCTCTCGCGAGGAGCGTGACATCCTCAGTGGCATCTTGCATCCCTCAATCCTTAGGAAAACAGTCAGATGCAGATGCTGGGTCAGTGATCATTATCATTATCATGAACATAAATCTTTATTTGGTTATAAATATAACCATAAAAAGAGCATAATAACATGATACATACAGCTCAAGAAAATAAAAAACAGCATTCACTCAACAGAAATAAAAGCCATAAAAAATTATAAAACAATGCGTCAAATACCCCATACATAAACGCCAATTCTGATCTCAAAATCCCCCCATAGCGGCAACAATTTTTTTTATTTTTTTAAATATTTTATTGAAATTTGTATGAACTGAGTGCAGAAGTCCACATTCAAAAGAAATGTAAAATAAACTGAGGAGGTAGAAACATACGTCATTGTTCTAAAAAAGCAATAATTTGGCAACCAGAGTAAGTGTCAAGACAAATCACTCACAGTAAGAGATAAGTATGACATCACAGCATACACCAAGGAGGAGGATCATATTGAGGAGATCGGTATGGACACCATGGGGCAAGGATTGTAGCCCTTAAATAACCCCCCCAAGCTTAAAGAATTTACAAGGGCATCCCCTACTTTTGTACATGACCTTTTCGGCAGCCATATAGAGATCCATCCCCGATTTTCACTTGATTATGGTGGGGAGCTCCGGTGCATCCCAGTGGCGCACCACATCCCATTTAGCTACTACCAACCCCAAGATGCACAAAAGAAGCCGCATTCTAGGAACATCCATGTCTTCCAGAACCCCCAGCAGAACGTACTTAGAGTCAAGAGGGATGATTGTGCCAGCACATGACCAAGCTCTTGTACCACCTGTGACCAGTATGTCAAAATTGCAGAGCAGGCCAAATAATGTGTAGAAAGGTACCTCTAGAATCTCCACATCACAAACAGTCCAGGGAGGCTGCCCTCCCATGAGATGGAGGTGGTCTAGGTCGTATTAGACTTAGTGCAGTGCCTTAAACTGGAACAGGTGCAGACACAACTTTATAGCTACTTCCCTGGGGTGAATCAGGGCCACCTCTTAGTTGACATCTTCCAATTCGCCCACATCTACCTCCAACCTGGGCGCATGGAATAGTCCCTCTGCAGGGACAAAAAGAGTAGCAAAGAACCCTCTTCCAGTAGGACTCCTATTTGAGAGATTCCCAGCAAGCCCCATGCTGCAAAGCCCTGGGGCTTGCCCAGTTCACTCATCCACACACCCTCCCAAATCGGCGTTGCCTGTATAATTCTTCCTTTCCATCCAATACATTAAGTGGCCTTGTGTCAGGCATCCCAGGCCACTTGTTACATTGGTAGCAACAATCAAATCTTCTTCCAACCATACAGGTAGTCGAGACAGGGCTGACTAGTAAACTGCTCTAGCTGCAGGGTATAGGTAGAGTGAGCCTGAGGTGCAAGAATCCAGTCATTTATGGCCAGCATATGGGCCATCCAGTAATAGGCCCTCACGTCTGGGAGGGTGATTCCACCATTATAAGGGTTATGCTTAAGAGTTGCAAGCCCTATTCTGGAGTGCCTGCCACACCACAGCATCCAACAGAGCAAAGGCTACCTCCGGGATCGGGTAGTAGGTGTTCTGTGAAGGTGTATAATAGCTGCTTGGGGAGTGTAATAATTTTGAAAAACCCACCCTTCTTATCAATACAAAAGGCAGAATGTGCCATCTCTTGGTGTCCGCACTGAAGTTCTGCATCACCTGGCCCAGATTCTTTGCCAGGCACATTTTGCTGTTGGAATTGAAGTAGATGCCTAAGTAGCAGAAGTGATCACTTGAAGAGTCTGGGGAAGAGCTGTCAAAGTCAGTGGGCTATATGAGTTACAAACAATTACAAGACAGCAAGGATCTTGGCGGCCTGCTTGGTGTTATAGAGGAGTATGTTGTCTGCATATAGTGACATTTCTTCAGCATCCTGTTGTTGTCAGAGATTTTGGAATCCATGAATGTCAGGACAGGCATTAACCATGACAGCCAAGGTCTCTATGGTAAGGGCAAAAAGTAAATAAAACAGTGAGCAACCCTGTCAGGCACCCGTCTAATCGGAAAGGCAGATGATAGGATGCAATTTATCCTCACTGTTGCAGTAGGGGCCTAGTAAAGCAAGGAAATCCACCGCCTGAAGTTGGGGCCAAAGCCAAACTTCTGCATGGTCTGGTTGAGGAAGGGCCAGTGAATAGTGTCAAATTCCTTTGCGGCATCTAATGCCAAAAAGACATGGGGGTCCATCGTACGATGAATCTCTGGCATCCAGATGTGTAGACGACAAAGATTAAGGCCCTCATTTTGTACTTTGCGGGATATCCCGCAGCCAACCATGCTGACGGTCAACAGAAGACCGCCAGTGGCGGTGGCAGGCATCCTGCCAGGTAATGAATCCTGGAGCCTCACCGCATTAGTGGCGGTGAGTACCGCCTGGTGCCATGCTGGGGGTCAGCGGCGGGGGTGGATGATGCTCCACCCTCACTGCCACCTCAGTCCAGATATCTCCACGCCTATAATGATGCAATCATAGGTGTGGCGGTGTATGGAGATGCAGCGATGCTGGCGGAGCAACATCCTAGGAGCCCGTTCCCTGCCGGAACACCGCCACAGAACAGGTAAGTGCTGCCCGAGACAGAAGGGGGGTGGAGGGGTGTGTGTGTTGAGTGAGTGAGTGCATGCATGGGGGTGTGCGTGTGTTTTGTGAAGGGGATGTGTGTCTGTGTGTATGAATGCGTGTCTGTATGTCAGTATATGGGTGCATGTGTATGTGGGGGTTGGGGGTTGTGGGAGACCTGAACGGAGGTGGGGTGGGTGGGGTATGGTGAGGGGGGTTGTGGAGGGCCAACAGGGAGATTGGAGGGAGGAGGGATGGGGTGTCGATTTTCAGGATTCGGGTGGGGGTTTGGGGTGGGTCTAGGGGCTTGGGGAGGTGGGTGAGGGTTGTGGCAAGTGGGTGGCCTGGCATGTCACATACAGGTGACAGGAATGAGAATTCCTGTCATCCGTATGCTTTCCCCCAAGGATTACCAGGAGAGGTATCCCGCCAGGAAATCCCTGGTGGAAATGGGAACATTATCCCACCGCTGATCTGGCCTCCGCCACAGCCGTCGGTGCGGTCTGCACCGCCACATACAAAATGAAGGCTTAAGTCTGGTGAGGCTGGGGTGAGGCTCCAGTGGCCGGGGGGGCACAATCCAACATAATCGGCTGCATCAAATGTACTAACCAAGACAATTATAGAGTACTGAGACCTGCTAAGAACTTGCTAACAGAAATGAAGAGTTAGGGGACGTCTGATTGCTGGTGGGCCTGAAAATCACAGAGGCGGGAAATGCGTTAGTGATATAACATGGCAGCCGAGCGGAGTTGGGACTACTCCACATAGTGAAAGGAGGAGTCGCAAGCAGACGCTGGCCTACGGGAGGCTTGAGTGGTGGGCTGGTGTGACTGCACTCATAACAGGAATGAGTGGGGGCTCGCTGAGCTTGGGGGCTTGTGGCCCTGGGGATCCGGAGGTACGGAATGGCGTGGGCAAAGCCGGAGGGCCGAGCTGAGCTTGCCGCATGTGCTGGGCCGCCCTGGGGTTGAGACAACAACGTGACAGCCGACACCTGTGGAGTCCGGATGGCAGCCCGGATTGAGGTATAGTAGCAGGGGCCCGGTGGGCGTGACAGCGCTGGGTTATGCGCTGTGCATTGGAGTGGCTTGACTGCCGGGCCTCACGGTGACCGAGACAGGGCCTTGATCGACAGAAATTCTGGGCCCCTGCTACGACCGGGAGGAGTGAGGTTGGGGGGGCAGCCACCGCCTGAAGCGCCAGCCCAAATGCCCACTGAGTGGCCACAGGACATGTGGCTGTCGACTCATGCCCCTGTGTGGGCTTCCTCTCTTCTCCACCTGCAGCACTACTTGCCTGTGACATAGGAGAGAGGGGCATGGGCCACTTGGGCCCCATAGAACAGACCAGAGCTCACTAACCGTTGGACGTTGCTAATAGAGCCACCACAAGAAATTGCTTAATATATTGAGAACTGTGCCTACGCCAATTATTGGAGACGAGTAATGGAACCCATCCTGCACTAACTGTGGTGACAGACAAAGCGCCTTCAGCTACTCTGGTCACCTGGCTGGGGAAACATGTGAGGAGGAAGCTGAAGACACCGGGTGCGTGTAGCGGTTGGGAGACCCATGCTAACATGTTGGATCCTAAATGCATTGTAACCATGGGCAAAACAGACAGCAAGCAATCCAAATTACAGTTTGACGTGAGGAGGTCCACCAAGCTAACTGCTGACACTGCAGGCCCTCCTGAAGCAGCAAAACAACTGCTGGAAGAGCTGCGAGATGACATGGACATGAAAATGTTATTAATAGCTATGAAAGCCAATTTAACGTCCATAGAAGCAAAAATGGGCACTATGTGTACGAGGATCAACAAAATGGCGCATAAATTGGAAAGTCAGGATGGACTGATCCAAGAAGTGGAACGATAGCTATCTACAGTAGAGGAGGACTCGGCTTCATGTGGGCAGCAACTCTCAAACATGGACAAAGTCCTGCGCTTCATAGCAGCAAAGAACAAAGATTTAGAGGAGCGATCACAGTGCATTAACCTGCACATTTTAGGTGTGCCCAAAACAACATACACTGGGAAGATGGAAACTGCTACTCACTCTATTTGGAGCTGACTCCTTGTCCGAAGTCTTCATTGTTGAAAGAGCCCACAGATCTCTAATAACTCACCCCCCACCAGGCACCCCTGCACACCCAATTATTGCCCAGCTCCTAAACTACAAAGACTGAGGCACTATACTCAGACTGGCGAGGGAACAGCAACAGCTGAATTTTGAAGGGGACACGGTATCAATGTATCCAGATGTCACTATCATGTTACAGGAGGCCCGGAAAAAAATATCTCGCTGTAAAACAAAAACTTTGTCAAGTGCAGATCCCCTATGCAATGCTCTATCCCACTTGCCTAACTATCATCTTTAAGGGGAAGGAGAAGGTAGTTATGAATCCCCAGCAGGTCCAGGAGGTTCTGAGCAAAAAACAGTATTGACCTGCCCGTCCTGACTCGATCTCACACACTCTGGACATAGACTAGCTAATTGATACTCCGTTCCCCCTGCACTGATAGACTGGGCCACCGAGACAACAGCTAATCTAATGGCCCTCCAAACTGATTCCAAACTCAACTCTATATTCCAGCTAGATTGAGACTATACCCACAAGGGCCCTCATGGAATGCTTTCAATATTTCTTCGCCCCAGGCACTAATGACTTTGAGGACGGGATCCCGCCTGGCTCCTGGAGAGACCCCCAACTGGTTAAACCTATTGTGTTGAGCCTTGTAAACGTTTTATAGATTGATGTAGAGCAAAGTTAATGAATGTGGGATGGGAGGTGCATGCATGATGGGTTTGGGCCTTCAGTGTGGGAGGGGGTGGCATCTGGAGAAGTTATTAGGCATTGTTCTTTTTATCATGATTTGCAAAGATCACACCAGGAACAACCTGTCATTGCAGGGGGATATACAAGTTATTCTACTGTAGCATATTACACCCATGCCTACCAAAAGCAGACAGCACAATACAGCATCACATAAGATCACCACACACGAGTCCCTGAGATGTCTCACATGGAACGTATGGGGTTTGGGAGATTTGCCTAGGGCAGGCACATCTTGGCCTAGCTTGACAGACACAACATCTACATCACCTTAATACAGGAAACGTGATTTGCACCTAAGGCAGGAGCGATGTTTGCGGCAAGATGGGCCACCTGTAGACAGTTTTCCACATATTCCTCATATGTTATTATTGTCTGTAGGGGGGTACCTTTTTGAATGCAGGGTTCGAAAAATGATAAGCAGGGGTGCTACACCATAATGTGGGGTAGACTGAGAACTCACTTTGTGCTAATAGCCAATTGGTTCGGCCCAAATACAGATGGCCATACCTTCTATGAAAGGCTGTGGGGCCTGTAGCAGATGTCGGTCCCTGCCTCATACTATGGGGAGAGGATTTCAATTTGAGTGTAAGTGCAGCCACTGACAAATCAAGGCCGGCCCAGTTCCAGCGCAGCGTGGCTGCAAAGCATATCACTGACATCATGGAAGAAAACCACCTGCTGGATGCGTGGAGGCAGGCCAATCTTGACACCCGAAAGGGTACATACTATTCAAGTGTGCACAACAGTTGGTTCTGCAAACTCCCCAGCTAGTTTCAAAGGCCTTAGTACAGTTCAGGCCATCAGAGTACCACACCGAATCTGAAGTGTGGGCATGTAAATCTGATAAAAGAAAAACAATATCTGCATCCACCCCAACCACAAGGAGCAGGCCCCACAGCTTCCTGCGAATGACCCTGTGAAAAACGGGCATGAGGTCCATAAAAGCCAAATGAAATGATTCAGGCATACAACAGTGTACTTATTTATAATTAAGTACATATTCATACATTGATTTGTTGTCAATCTGCTCGTCTTGAAGCCATATTGCACCTCAGAGAATATGTCATTGTCCTCTGCCCAAGACATCAGCTTATTCAAAATAACTCTCCCCAAGACCTTTAACGCTGCATCAATCTCAAAAACTGATCAATAACACTGGAGGTTACCCTTGTCCCCCTTCTTAAAAACCGGCACTATTACAGTGGTGGACCAAGAGGGGGGGGTGCCCTGCCTTACAGAGGCATTAAGAACAGCATCAAGGCAGGCCCCCAGATATCAATATCATGCATAAACAGATCAGTATCCCATCGGGACCTGGAGCTTTGTTCCAGGATAACGCCCTGATACCCTGGGTAACTTCATCCAACGTGAAGACCAGATTAGCTCTACCCCCCTCTAGACCAGCCTAATCCGCTTTGCCTCCACTGAGCCCAAAAGTATAGCTGGGCCAGCTGCAACAGTAAAAAAACACTGCTTCCTTACTGCCCTCCAGAACAAACAGTTATCGTTGATTTCACAGGGTTGTGCTAATTTGTCCCATACAATTTTGCGTGTGATCCATTTACAATTTGCAAGATCCTTCTTATATCACCTCCAACAGGAGGCAACATAATCCCTATCTCTGGGTACCTGCTTTAGTGTGGCCTTCAATTGACAGAGGGCCTTACAGCAGTGGTGATCAAACCATTTCAATTCCTGCGAATAAATATTTGTTAAAGGAACATTGAGTACTGCAGACACCTTTCAACAATACCAGAAAATATTGACAAAATAGACCTTCTAGAGGAGCATAAATCTAGACATGTGGCAATCTCTTGCCTACAGCCTGCAAAAAGAGACACTCTAAACTGTGTAGGGTCCACCTGAGCCCATCTGAGCCTCTTAACCTTAAAGAGAGAGAGAGAGCACACCTTGTGCCTCCGTCTGAGTGCTAACGCCATCATTTTGTCTCCCTATAGCTAAGGAAAGGGGGCTGTGATTGCTGAAAGGGCTGTAAACTATACTAAAGCTAGAGATAAAAAGAAACAAAGGAGCTGACACTAAAATAAAATCAGTTATAAGCACACAGCCCCTCCCTCTAAATGTTGGTAAAATACAAGGGTTGGCAGACTTCACTAATGTTTCCATATCAAAGAGAATGTTATGAGTGCTTAACACTGTATTTAACTCAAGGCCCACCCTGGTATGAGCCATGTGAAGCCCTTCTACCAGCATACATTTAGGCTTGCTATTAGATTAATCTAACAGGCAGTCACAGAGGTGGCAATTAAAGTCACCCATTAATACAACTTTTTCCAACCCATACCTGTACCGTACCAAGGTGTCCATGGTGGAGCTTAAGTTAGAGAGGTTTTATTCCTCCTCCGCCGAGGCCTTCGCATTATAAAAAATAATTAATGCCAGAGGAGTGGAACCAGGGAAAGATAAATTCAGCATGTGCAACAAATGTGAGTCCCATGCAAAATCCCTGATGTGCCCACATAAATCCACAGACACAAAGTCTATAAGTTCACCTTTAGCCCCCTCTGTCACTGAAGCCACCGCATGGGAAAATAGGTTTTATATCTCTCTAGAAAAAAGATGATTTTTTTCTTCCCAAGTTTAATGCAAGCAAATAACCTGATATGTTCTGACAAACTGCACCCAGTTAGAATCATTACGTTTGGTGGACAGACCTGCAATGTTCCAAGATAGCAACCTCAAATCCTGGGGATATTTTTGGGGATATCCATTTGGTAGTTGTACACAAAGTAGCATATGGGGGGGGGGGAAATCAGGAGAGGTTAGTCAATCACAGGTGTCAAGGTTGCCTAAGAGAATGAATCTATTTGTTAAGCACAAAGCTGGGAGACAAAGGAAACTGGTGTAAGTCTTCCCTGAGAGACCTGCCCCTTCCAAACCTGCTTCCACAAAGGTTGAGGAATGTTTCTGGCTTAAAGAAAAAACAAGCAGAAGCACCTGAATGTTAGACTGTCTGGAAAATCTATATGTGCCTAAAATAGTCAAAACTGGTACAGCAGTGGTGGGTTTATTAAAGATTACCACAACACAGTCCCCTGTCCATCTCTTGACATCAGGACCAAGCCAATTTACTCCAGGACCTCAGTCCGAACCACAGGGGTAACACGGATGGACCCACCCTTGGCCCGGGCTTGAACTGTGCGCGGCCCACGTGCCTCCCGTGCAGCACGATTGCTGAATGCACTATAAGCCGCAGCACCTTCAGCAGTAAATATCCCTGTGGCCCCAAAGGCTTGGTTTCAATCTTACCTGTGCGGGCAGTACGGCAGTGTTCAGCAGTGCAGTGAGTGCCCTCTCCTCAGGTGCTCCCAAGTCCAGATCCTGTAGGGTGAAGTTGGGTTGCTTGCAATGAATGCAGCACACCCAGGTGTTCAGGCTTTTCTTGTGTAGCAGTGCTGTCATTGGTTACCATTGATCGGAGCTTCTCCCATCAGCAGATACAAAAGGCAAGTTGCTCTTCCCTTAATAAATGGGAGATGGGCATTCTTCAGCTCCTGCCTGGAGCTCTGGTGAGGACTGCGGCATCCTCAGTGGCGTCCTGCAATCCTCGGGGAAACAGTCAGATGCAGTTGTTGGGCTAGACCCACTGATCACTTCAGTAATCCTCTCTTGCATGTCACGATCTGAACATTTGGCCACAGTGATACTGGCAACCCCTTATGGGATAGGGATTACTGTGGTGCTCATAACTGGGCACAGACTCTTTGGTGCAATCAACCTCAATAAGGAGGACAAAAGTCTCACACTCAAGGGCCAATTAAGTTCAGCAGCCCCCTCTTCTGGCATATGGGGTCACTGGAGTGTGGTAGTGCGGGCCTGGGACGTCCCACACAGCGCACTTCACACAGCTAAGATCGCGGGTGGCCCTCTCCTGGCATACGGGGGTCGTCGGACTGTTCCTGCACACGGGCAGAGACTCAATCGGTGTGCAGCCCCTCTCCTCACACCTCACTCACGGATTCCTCTCAGCAGGATTCCCCACTGGACCTAGCTTCTGCCTACATTATCCTCTTCCTCAAAGGACACACTGGTTTTGGCAAGCAGACAGGCGATGGTGCTCTAGGCAGGTGATTTTGGCCTCCGGTGGGTGATGTCCCTTCACCCAGCAGGGAGACTGCTCACAAACAGATATGTTAAATCAGGTCTGTCAAATCAGGCATAACTCTGAATTTGATTGTCCACAACGTAAATCAAGGAAGTGACCAAAGTTTACACCTGGATGTCAGTCACAGTGATATGTGCATCAAAGTTCTAATCCCACACCCCCAGTTCTACTCTTTATGATTCTCTTATCAGCCCCATCCCCTTCCTGAGGTGCGTCTGGCGCTCGTCCTTGTGAGCTATCACTGAATCAAAGAGCGGTCCTTTGAAATGTAAAGGGAGTCTCTTCCTTTTCCCTCCAGTGTGTCCCCACACAGCTCACAGGAATGCAGCAACAGACATATCTGTTTGGACTTCTCTCTCATCCTTGTGTCTTTACCATGCAGGCCTGGGCTTCCCAAAATGGAACCCAGGATCCTCCATACAATATAACATAGCAGGCACATTTACTAAGCATACACTCTCAACACACCTACTGTCCAGCACTAATACCTCTATGCATTGTGCACTTGTAACACACTCAATCGGCATGCACTCTTCAGTACTGAAGCTTTCCTATATCCAACCAGGATGTGCTTATTTTAAAACACATGCACTCTCAGCACACAGACTCACTATGTGTGCTGCAGAACTCTTCACCCTTCATGTATTGTACTTCACGCCAGCACACATATACACGCAACACATGTGGTCCCTGTGCACACACTGCGCAGCACTGCATCTCTCATGTAATGTTTCCTCTCTGGCATACATGCACTCAACACACCAACTAACCCTACATGGACTGCACAGTATTGCTCCATCCTTCTACTGCACCCTTCCCAGGCACACATTCAATTACAAAAAGAGTGACTACTCCCACCCTATGCAGACCTCCACATCTGCCTAATGTAGGACAAGGCTGAGTTAAGCACACAGCAGCAGAGCATTTAAAAAGATGACTGAGCCTTAATACCTCACTCCAGTGACACAGGGTACAAAAGGTCCTGTTCACTAATACCAACTATCTCATGGTATGCTGCCATCACCATGCTTGTGCTGCTTATCTCCTGGTGAAGGTGGTAGCCTTCCACCATTATAAGAGTAGCACTTTGCGCGCACCACCGGGTCCAACAAGACTGCAATTCATGAGACAGGCCAATGTCATGGCGCACAAGCATGATCCATGTTCACCTTTTACAAAAAAGTCACTGTTAGAGATCCAGACAACATACAATTGGACACTCAGGCCAGGAGTACACATCTTTACCATGCAGAGAACATTTCCGTGCCAACACCCACAGTTAGTGCTTTGATCTTTTATGACCTAGATTGCACTAAAATCTTTAAAAATTCATAACTCTAGTTCCATTGATTGGAATTTTGTGCTTTTGGTGTCACATAATTTAGTACATTTTACTCTATTTTTTATAACTTAGTGTGGAATTTTTCTGGTGTTGTGTTTTCACTTTATTACTGCTTGATGGCTTCATAACTACTTTATAATTTGACTCTAGGTTAAGTCTGACTGCTTTTGTGCCTCGCTACTAAAGGGTTAAGCACAGGTTAATTTAGTGAAATTTTGTGGTTTACCATATCAAAGATTGTGTCTGTTCCTGGTGTGGCCTCCTGGAGCACCCTCCCACTCTCGGTGGCTGGTAGGATTGCAGGCCCATATTTATACTTTTTTAGCGCCGCATTTGCGTAATTTTTTTACGCAAAACCGGCGCAAACTTACAAAATACAATTGTATTTTGTACGTTTGCGCCGCTTTTGCGTCAAAAAGCGGCGCAAATGCGGCGCTAAAAAAGTATAAATATGGGCCGCAGTTTCTTAATTGATACTACTCCCACAATTGCTCTATTCCTTCACTACACTGCCTGTACTGATTCAACGCAGCACCTTCAGGGAGCTGGACTCAACACTGGTGGGGATGATTTGGGGTGGGGAACGAAGGGTGGCCCAGACTAAATGGTGCAGACCCACCTCAGATGTTGGTCTTGCAGCTTCTGACTTTGAGATATACCACTTGGCGACCCATCTCCACTGGCTCAAGAAATGGCTGTATGCTCGACTGCAAGTAGGAGGAAGGGAAACTGTGGACACACCTGCATTACATGTACTGCTTCAGATGATCATGTTCCAGAGGCGACTGGTGGTCGAAGGGGATCTGGTAATGCGGACTAACCAATGCTGCTGGCAATGCTGCCTACAGCATAGAAATGCCCCTAGATCCTACACACCAGAGTTACCGCTGCAATGCCTGGAGGTGTTAAACAAGGGTGGGGCACTGGCTTGACTAGCTACTTGGCCTGGGAAAGGTATCTCACAACTGAGGGACCTCTTTCGAGATGGAGAACTGCTGCCCTTCGAGGACCTATCGCAAACATTTGATTTACCCCCAGGTCAATTCCTCAGACACCACGCAACTGCACTAACATTGTGGAACCACTGGAGTGGTAGGCCAGTGGAACCCTTGGCACATAACAGCTGTCACATACTTTGCACAACATCAGGGACAACTAGAGATGTCACTATTCTATATCAAACCCTGAGAGCAAATTGTAATATGCCACTATACATACCTAAACACAGTTGGGAGGAGGATATGTCTACCCAGATTTCTGACTATCAGTGGTATTCCATCCTTACCAATATGTACACAGTCTCCCGCAATGCTGAGTTTAAGCTTATCAACTATTATTTCTTGCATAGAGCATATCTTAAAACTGGAAAAATCAAGCGAATATTTGGTGCGAGAGATGAATAGTGCCCCCAATGTGGGGAGAGACTGAGATGTTCCACATGGTGTGGGACTGTCCTGAGCTGTGGGATTACTTGAGGGACATAATTGTCTGTGTGAATGAAGTTACTGAGCGATCGATACCCTGTACACCCCTGGTGTGTTTGATGGGTGGATTTCCCCACCCGTCTAAGCATAATTTTCTACTTGATTTGTCGATTTAGCCTTGGTATTAGCCAAGACAGAGATTACTATGCCTTGGAAGGCAACCTCCGCTCCTCAACTACATAACTGGAGAACTGCGTTGCTACAATGGGCTGACTGTGAGGGCAGGGTGCTGTTTCAAGAAGTGAAGAGAGGGTGTTGCATGATTTACAAAGCCAGGGCTTGGGAAGCCCTGTTGGAATGCCTGAAAGCACCAGCTGATGACTTCCCCAACATTTTCATATTGCTTGCTGCAAATGCTGGGGATGCTTGAATGCTGCATCCCGGGCTGGGGGGAGTGTATGTCTAGTAAACCTAATGGAACTATGTTGCACTGTATATTACCACCTCTATGAGTTATCTGGTCAATTAAGGGAATCAGAGATGACTAGGAAGCAGGAGAATATGGGGTAGGAAGAAGGGTGGGTTGGGATATAGTTGGGGATCTCATGTTGTAAGTGAGGACGCTGCTGGACTTGTTTTGTATTGGAACTTGCCTTTAAGTCGGTTAACTCGATGAGTAGTAATTGTTTTGTATTCCTGTGGATAAATAAATGCAATAAAAATTCTGTTTAAAAAAATGGATTGTGGCTGTTGCTTGAGTAGGGTTTCACCCACTCAAACAACAACCCAATTTCTCACATTTTATAAAATCCAATAGGACCAAATCAGCCTCCAGACACATTTTGATTTCAACTTTTTCAGGAGAGCGCAAATTATATGTGTTTCATTGCCTTTGGTAATATGAAACGATTGCCTCACGTGTGCAGTGATCTCCTACCTGTCAATTATTAACATTTCAAGTACATCCTCGTGGTCCTGCCTTTTCTCCAACTCTTCTTCCATGGACCAAATGGATTTTGTTGGAAGCAGGTATTGACACCACAACCATTGGTGCTCACTCTATCAGAGGTGCAATGGCTTCTAAGATTTACAATGTTGGAGTTAGACTGGAGGACCTTATCCACACCGTAGATTGGTCTTCTGAGTCCATGTTGAAGGAATTCTATTACAAACCAGTAAGTAATCCATTTTCCATGATTGTTGGTAAACTTCAAACTTGTATAATCTGAGGCCTTCAGTTCTGTGATAGAATCGAACACTTTATAACATTCATGAACAAGAATTTTCAATTCTATTAAGGACACGGAGGCGAGGATTATCCCACTCAGGATGTTACAACTATTGTTGAGTGTATATATGATGCACTATTGGTTTTCTTGCCTGACCTCTTTTTCCGCGCAAACAATGTATTGACGATTGGACTTTCAGACTACTGCTTTTCTTCAGTTTTAGAACAGAAGCAAGAGTAATTTCCTTGGCTGATTCAGTTCATACTCTGGATGCTTTCCTCGCACCAATAAGAGGAAGTTCACATAAGCATAGTACTGTTTATATGGCTTGACCAGCCACCCATGATCTATCCTCGTGCACCAAGAATTAAAAGCAAAGCATAAATCTTTGATGTTAAAAAGGAAATAACAAGATAGCCAACTGGTAGCTGAATTGCATAATGTGAAACAAAGTCTACAGTTCCACAAATCTGTTATTGCTGTCAGCTAAAAGGCATAACAGACAAGTAGTTACAAACATACAAAACGTATTTATGCAGAACTATAAAGAGATTACAAATTAGAGAGAGAAAGCATTTTTGACCTGTCCTTGCCCACAGATATTTGAAATCCTGTGCAGTATTTCTCAGTTTAGATATGGAGGAGTACCTCATACAGATCATGGTCAACAGATCATAGTCAAAAGCACAGGCAAGCTTGGGCAAGATTGTGCCATACTTGGTGAGTATTCTATTTCATCAAGTTACAAAAAGTGTCCTACTAATTGTTTGTGGGGCCTAAGAACGAAAGATAGAAACTTCCAATCATATGCAGTTATAAATTCAATGTGGTATCTACCGAGACACATAAAAAGTCATTAGTCCTTCCAATTGCTTAAAAACAAAGTCAAACTTTAAGATAAGAAAATGCAAGTAAACGAGGCATCCAATAACCCTCTTGTTACAGTTTCATGAGATGCCATTCTGCTGAACTTGAGGTGCCACTGGGAGAAATATCTCTTCAGAATCTGCCTGACAACTGAAGACCAGTTCTACTTTGCACCGTTTGTTATTGTTTCTTTTAAGAAGGGGGTAAGGTATCTGCTTTCTGATATTAATGCTCTTCTTTCAAAAGAACAAGTAGTGCATTAAAGTCTCTGGACCAGCCAATTCACATTTCTTTGTCTGTATGCTCCTACTTCATCAATGCAAGCACCGGTAATGTGCCCAGAAACAAAAAAGATTATGGCTCCTTCTTCCTTCGGGGCATACAGTATTAAAGTATGGTTACAAACTGGCATTATGCTCATCCTCTAAATAGGTATACAGCACGCTGAACATACTAGCATTTTCCATGCTTTGTGAATGGATAAAGTCCCCTTAGTTTGCTATTACTACTGCCGCCCTAAATGTATTTATGTTGGTAGGATTAGACCAGTAACTCCCACACCCTATTGTTTGTAAGATTGTTTCATTATGGCGCAGCCACTTATTCTAGCAGAGATTTCAAAAGCTTTGAAACTAGTTAGGGATGCTCTATACATCTGTTTTGCTTCGCGTGACTATAGTTTCATCCTGAAGAAAGCAGATTTTAGTTGTATTAAATGCTCTAAGCTTTTATGACCTAGCTTATGCTGCAGAGCTTCCATGGGAGTTTCAAGCCTTGAAGCAGCAAAGATCTTAGGGCGCATTTTTTACAATCTTTTGAAGGTTTTTGACATTCCTATGGCCTCATAGTTCGGCACCACTTAAACATGAGGAGACTGCTTTCATTCGGTATACTTCCAGGATATTTGTTATAGAAGACCCACCAATTTCTGCTTCATAGCATAGTATAGCTTCCACGGTTTGGTTTATATTACTTTCTCTTCAAGTTGCTCTCTCTACGTTGAATAGTGGCCGAAGGATATGACCAAGTAGTCAAAATAACTCACTTGCTCCGAAAGAGTTTCAAAAAGCTGTTCCACACGTTTTTTTAAAATGTAATTGTATAAATCAAAAACAGGATACCTGGAAACCGTCCTGGCTTCCTGGCTTGATCAATTGGTAGTCCCCAAAGCAAAAAATGTATTTCACTTAGCCTCCTTTCTCTGCATTATCACATAGTAGAGCACCTTGAAATATATGAGTGAAAGATGTGCGAGGTACAAATGTAGGCTACAATGTTACTCTGTGTATAATAAGAATCAAGGTCCCATGTAGGGTACAGATAACAACAGCAGACTTGCCAACTCATTTTGTGCCACCTTATATCAAACGATATCTGTTTCCTTTACACGTTCACTGGTGATAAGCGAATATCACGCAGTGGCAGGGAAGACGAGCTGGAAACAACGGCAGAGAGGACTTTCTATATGGTTTTTGGAGACTTTGAGCTGCTGATGCCCATTATCCCTACACCCATTGTCCTTGTCCTAGTCATTACAAAAAGAGATGCCTCTATCTCCTGCAGGAGAAAGAAACAGGAAATAAGATATAGCTCCACCCACAATAAGGTATCTTATGAATAATGTGTGCCATGGTACTTCCTGTCTCTTTCTCCTACTTATGTTATGGACAGGAAGAGAGAGTTCAGGTCCCTGCTGGGGTTAGACCTGCTATGGCCACGCTCCATATCTGTCTGTGCCTGGAACAGAAAAGAAATAGGCTGAGCAAAGCGAGAAGTTTTACCGGGGGTTGGAGGCGTGGGGAGAAGTTGCCCCGGGTTGCAAGCTCAGGTTATCCTGCAGCAGACAACGCTACCCCTGGAGAATCAACCATGAACATAAGCATAATTTTCCCTGGTTCCTGAATGTTGGGTGAATGACAAAGATGTTGACAGTGGGTGCAGTATATTTGAGGCCATAAGAGCATCTTAATTAGTGTCCATTCTCTCACCATGCACTGTAGGAAACTTACTGACAATCATGCTCAAGCTTTCTTTTTGTATTTAAATAAGAAAGTAAGCAAGGAAGTTGCTTTGGTGCTTGAGCTAAGGTTCCTGGCCATTTTTATTTGTGATCTTCCTATTTTACTGCACAAAAGAAGAGCAGAAAGAGGATTCATTTGGAGGAGGCCTACTCTTCTTCATATTCTTCACCTTCTCCCTCCAAGAAAAAGTGCAAGGAAAAAAGGGGGATAAATCTAAGTATGACTTGGTGGTGAAAATTGGGAGGATTGTCCATGAAACCATGGCTGCAGTACAATTCTTCAATCCTGTTACTCCTCGGCATCCCTTTCTTCTTCTTTGGACTCTGATGAAGAGGGGGAAAAACATGTAGATATACTACCCAAAGATCAGAGGGGTAAATATACATAGATACGAGGAGCAGTTTCCTGAGATTCTGGCTAAAATAAAAAATAACATAGGGTTCCCAGTTGAGAAATCTCCTAATACTTTGATGGAGCCCGTGTTAAGGCAATTTCAACATGTTTCAGCCTTGGCTCTATCTATTTAACAACGGATCGCCAAGATCATCTTAGCAGAGTGGAAGGACATGGATCAGCTAAACGTAGCTTTAGTTATTTGAAGATTATATCCGATAGAAGAAGGGGAAAAGAGAGTTACGGAGCCAGTAAACTCCCTAGTGGCATGTTTGGCCAGAAGAATTTTCATAGCTGAAGAAAGCATTTTAATCAACCAAACTGAAAAAAGTAAACTCTTCACTCAAAAGATTTTCTCTGGTGGTGCACTTGGCTATGAGAATGGGTATATATGGAGCGTATGCCAAACATTTAGTGATCTCAGACTTTAAACCCCTCTACAAAGCAGTTCAGTGGGAGTGGGGGGTTGCCCCTCATTTGTGGTAGCTATGAGGAAACAAGTTGAATTTATTTCTGATATCTCCTTTGAAATTGTATGGGCGGCAACAATAGCTCAAGGAGCATCAATAGCAGCAAACGGAATCTATACTTACCCACTGAGGGCATAAAGCTCTTTGCCCCTGAGTTGGGAGACAAACTCCATCTTCTTTTTAAGAAAAAATAATTTCTCTTGATTTAGGAAGTCGTCTTTTCGGTCCTAGTTTAAACAGCCTTCAAGAACAGCACCAAACCAATCTAAGTTTAGCTTTTGAAAGAGTCAAAGAGGAAAAGGTGTCAAGTCTCAGGGAGACCAGAAAAGCATAGCTCCTTATCCACCAAAAAAACAACACTCTTGACTACGTTGACGATGGCAGAGAATGGCCATCAGGGAGCAGAATTTGTCATTTCAGGAAGGCTTGGAAGAATCTCACTTCTGACTTCTAGGTACTGAACATCATATGAATTGGGTATTAGATGGAGTTCTCATCAATATTTCCAGAGCCAGGGACCATTCATACACATAACCCACTAAATCCTACCAAGAAGAACGCAATGATGGAGCCAATCCACCAGTTTAGAACAAAAGGAGTGACTGTACCAGTCCGGAGAATGGAGAGAGTGAAAGGATGCTACTCCATCATAGTTCTGGTATCAAAACTCTCAGTAGAGTATTGAATAATTATAGATCTCAGGAATGTGAACACATTGATAAACAAACTCCATTCAGGATGGAGATAGAGCTAAGAATAAATCCTTTAATTTCAGAAGGTACATTTATGATAACTGTGGATCTTGCGGATGCTAACTTCTATATATCACAAGAAGTCATTAAAGATTTCTGAGGTTCTGTATCTCTGGGAAACTCTTTCAGTTATTGATTCTGGAATTTGACATCAGATCTACCCTGAGAGTGTTTACAAAGAAAACAGCACCTCTAGTGACTTGATTACAGCTTCAGGGTTGGACCCTCTACCCACAGTGGGACGACTGGCTCCTTCATGCTGCAACAACGGAAAAAGTATTACAAGTTTGTGAAGTGAAAAAACTTGTCTCTAGAAGTATGGGCTTTTAACCAACTTCTCAAAATGCAAATTAGATCCAGCCCAGAACATTGCTTTCTTAGGAGGTCAGTTTAGGACAGACATGGGAATGTTTTTTTTCTGCCTCTGGAAAGAGCAGCCAGGCTGAGAACAGCACAAGTTCAACTATTTTCAGAGACACGGGTACCTGCTTGCCTTTGGTTAAAAGCTCAGGACCACTTGGCATCCTGGGTATTTCTGGTACCCTCGGACAGTTGTACGTCGGACCTTTACTAGTTCACCTTCTCAATCAGTGGAAGCCTACCGGGGTGTCCTTAGAGAAGGATATTACTGTACCTCTACAGGTCAGGGCATTTCTAAGATAGTGGATGGACACCACCTCTTTTCCGCAAGGGTTTCCTCTTTGAGCAGGATCTCTGCAAATTGTGACAAGAGATGCCCCCTTGATGAGATGGGTGGCGGCATCATTGTCCATGTCAATCCAGAGGACATGGAAAATCAACTAGCAGATCCTCCATCTAGTGAGAATTAATGATGATACATCTAGTTCTGCTACACTTCAAACCGTATCTGATGCAACAGCATACCCTCGTCTGGGTGTCTAATTTGGTATCAATCTCGTAGATAAACAGAAAAGGAGGGACTCAATACCCTGCTCACAATTTGATAGCTCTGAACACTGGGGCATTGGAGAAACTCAATCATTAAAAGAGATATACATCTATGGAAAGGATAATGTGGTGGCACACAGTGGAGTCTTCCTGTCATCTCCTCTCCTTAACACCACAGATGTTTTCCCTTGTATGTTAGAAATCTGGGGATCCCTTGTAGATCTGTTTGCCTCTCCAGAAGACATTCAACTTTATTGTACCTTTCTGCACCAAGAGCATTAGGAGTGAACGCTCTGTCAATACCATGGTGTCCTCATTTGCTTTACTCTTTTCCTTCATTTCCTCTTATCCCTTAATTTCTTTCAATAATCCAGGGGAAAGAAAAAGGACAGCCCTAGCTCCTCCCTGAAAAAATACCTCTCTCAGTTTCCTCTTCATTCACTGGTGTATCTTCTACTTTCAAGACATTATACCTCAGAATGGAGGTTCAAAGGGCTCAGTTGAAGAGTGAAGGAATACAGGAGCTTTTAGCAATGGCTTTTAGGAGTATTGGGACCCTTCTACTCTTAGTTTATTCCAATAGGCTGTAATATCATTTTCATCCCTCAGATTCTTTGAGATGGATCCAAAGCACTGGCTATTTCCTCATAAAAAGCTTAGCCTGGCAGCAATTAAGAAATTGAGACATTCTTGGGGAGGACTAGACTAGGATGAGAATCTAGAATGGAAATTACTGAGGAGTTTTTCTCTCTTGAGATAAGTAGTTCTCCCTGTGGTCTCTTCTTGGTGGAAACAGTCTTTGCAATGTGTTTTTCACTGCACACTACCATTACCACGCATTTTCTACCACACATTTTTTTACAACACATATGCCTTTACCATGCATGCCTTTACCACGCATCTGAGGTAAGTATAAATGTCTGTGTTTGTGTATGTTTGTGTATGCAAGTGTATATATATATATATATATATATATATATATATATATATATATATATATATATATATATATACACATATTTTAGGGTTAGGTAGGTGGTTCTAGGTTTAGGGTTGAGTAGCATTTAGGGCTTGGTAGAGGTATACAGTAGTAAAGGTATTTTAGGGTTTATCGTGGGTAGAGGTACAGGGTGGTAAAGGTATTTTTAGGGTTTAAGGGTGGTTAGGGATTTTGGGTGGTACGGGTGTTTTTAGGGTTTATGGGTGGGTAAAGGTATTTGGTAGTAATAGTGTTTTAGGGTTTAGGGACGGGTAGGGGCATTGGGTTGTAATGGTAATTAAAAAAGAGGCGTTGGGGGTCTCCACCCAAACCTATATATTTAAACTTACCTTATTTACACTTAACTTAATTAGACTAGCCATTTAGTGGTAAAGGCACGTTTTGTGTTTTAATGCGTTGTAATGTCATACAAGCCTTTCTGGGATCTCCCTCTAGTACTGACATTTTTGAAGGGTGTTCCTTTTGAACCTCTGCTCTCTTTTTTTTTTTTATTATAAATATTCTTGTTGTGTTTCATGCAAAGCCAATGAGAAAGCAAACCCCCCCAACACAGAGGGCATGTGGACAAATGTGCATCTGTTTACAGAGAATATTACCACTGAAATAGGACTTAATCATTGTTTTAAAACCCTCACATCAGTTTTCCACTGTCTCTTGAGCCCGGAAGGTCATGTCCAGGGCCAAAGTCAGACCTAGCTTTTCAACTGGTATCATCATTCTCCTGGAATCCTACACCAACTCCTCTCATTTCCATCCATGGCCCCAAAGTCTTCTTGAATTTGCGGGGCATCCCCTGGCATGGTAAATCAATCTTTCTGTCCCCATACACCAGTCCATGCCCTCTACACATTCCTGCCTAGTCAGCAACATCCTCGCTCCCCAGTGTTTGACGAGATCTCTGTGGGCCACCATCATGGTCAGGTTAATCTCTTCCCTCTTTCATGGTCTCTGAAGGCGGCTATCTTAGTAGCTATCACATTTACCAGAATATTTAGAGAGTTTGAAGCTTTATTACACAAGTCCCCATTTTCGATCATGTTAAATTGATGATGTAATTCTAAAACTTATCCCTACTTTTCTACCACAAGTGGACCCCAGGACGAGAAAAGAAGAACAAGTAATAAGACTTTCCGTTTATTTCCTTCACTTTTGTCAAGAGAATAATGTTTTCATCGATTGGATGTGAAATATGCTGTGTCAATGTATCTAGAATGCTCACAGACTTTTAGAAAGTCTAATTGTTTGTTCATTACTTTTGGAGGGGCTATCATCGGACGGAAAGTGTCCATTATACGCAGGTGAATTTGCTCCATTGACATCAATGCCTACACTCTAGTGGACATCCATATTCCTGCAGGGATACAGGGAAGGTCTACATGAGATGGCAGCTTCCTGGGTGAAAGATCAAGGAGTTCCTCTGGATGAGATTTGTTGCGCTGCTAGATGGGCTTTTGTTGATACCCCCTGCAAAGCACTAAAGAATTGAGAATGTTAGTGCTAAAAATCTTTTGTTTGGTCATAACATCTTGAAATTGGTGCTTTCATGTCAAATGAAGAGGTTTATTCCTAAACTGAATAAAGGTGCTGCATTTGGTGAATATGTGACAGGTCTCACGGTTTACTACATTTACGAGGCAAGCTTGGCTTTGGCATGTCTCTTTTGAGAGCCAGCTTGTGGCATGGATGGGCTGGGCCTAGGCCAAGGGTGCCAGTCATCAGAGGGGTGCACAGACCTGTCTGTATTAAGGTCATGCAAACAGCAGCTTCCCTGTCACTTGTATCGAGTGACATCATTTAAACTGCTTTTGATAACTGTTTAACATGCTGCAGTCATTGTTTTTAAAACTCTATCAGCCCCTTCTTTGCCCTCTCATCTCCAGACCTCCCTGCCACCACACACCAGCCCCGATCTCCCAAACAAGCAACTTGGCACCAGACTGATGGAGCTCACCTGTGACTGAGGCCCTCATTACAACCCTGGTGGTCGGTGTTAAATCGGCGGTAATACCGCCAACAGGCCAGTGGTAAAAAAAATGGGATCACGAGCACAGCGGAAACCGCTAACACAGACAGCCACTTTAACACTCCGACCGCCACGGCGGTAGCAACAAACACCGCAGCGGTAACCGTCAACAGACAGGCGGAAGACAATGTACCACCCACCCTATTACAACCCGCCAATCTCCCAGCTTTTTCGGGGCGGTACCAACACCATCAAAAGCACGGCAGAAACAGAACACAGAAGGGAAACCACTCACCTGTCGACATTCAACGGAGAACCAGGACGCCATGGAGCCCAAGATACAGGTCCTGCCCTTGCTGGTCTACCTCCTCATCTACCAGGAATACCAAAGGCGGCGGCGAAAAAGAGAGTGACACACACATGCAACACCCCCACCCCCACCCTCACCCACAAAATCATACACACTAACACATGCAACAACATTAAATTTACACCCCGTAATCCCCTGGAAGAACGCAAGGGAATAGAGTCCAATCAGTGCTATATTAGAAATAGGCAGATATACGTAACAAATATAAAAACAGTATTTACAAAAATTTACAATATGTACATAAGGCCGTACATTGTCCTTTCCAAATGTCCGTGGGCCACTGGGCCAAAATTCATGGGCCAAGCCCACACTTGACTCCTGCCTCAATACGGAGAGAACACTGCAGGGGCTTCAGGTCGTAAACACACAGGCACCTCAGGGGGATGGGGAAGGGGGGGAACCTCAGCCGGAAGATGGTACTACGCCACTGCTCCCGGAGGAGGCTCCATGCCCACAGCAATGTCCTGGGGAGTGCAAAGCCACAGTCTATCAAGTGGGTGGTCTGCCCACTGCTTGGTCCTGGGGAGAGCAAAGCCACAGTCTCTCAAGTGGGTGGTCTGCCCACTGATTGGTACTGGGGAGTGCAACGCCACAGTCTCTCTAGTGGATGGCTTTTCCACTGGTTCTGGAGGGGGCTTTGGTCCCAGTGTGCTTCATCCTGCCAAGGAAAGGGTGAGTAGATGCATATCTCTACTGGTTCTGGAGGGGGCTTTGTGCCCAGTGATGCAGTTCACATTCCCTCACCTGGGTGTCTGAGGCATGAGATGTGCAGGGACCAAGTTGCATGATAGTCCATGGAGGCAGGGGTAGACTCCATCCTGCGGCGCCTAAGGCTGCAAACTGGTGGTAGTGCCGGTGCTGGTGGGGGTGCTGCCAGTGGTGGTGGTAGGCTCCAGCCCGTCTCCTGCAGCCTCGGATGGCTGCCCACTGGGGCTACTGCTGCTGGTAGTGGTCCTACTGTTAGCGGTGCAGGTGGCGGTGCAGCTGTGGTGCAGGTGCCGGTGCTGCCAGTGGTGGAGGGAGGATCCAGCACTTCTCCTGCAGCCTCGGACGGCTGCCCACTGGGGATGCTGCTGCTGACAGTAGTGGTGCCAGCAGCAGTGCAGGTGGCAGTGCTTGCGGCGGGGATGCTGGCGGTGCTGCCTGCGGTGCTGGTGGCGGGGCTGGCGGTTCTGCTGGTGGCACCAGGCCCTCACCTGCAGGCTCCGACGGCTGAAGTGCCTTGCCTTGGGCTTTCTGCCCCTTCGTCACCTTGGCAGATGCTGTTGTGACCTTGGCTCTGGCAGCTGAAGCTTTGGAGGAGGCCTTGCCCTTGCTGCATGCTGTCCCCTTCCTCACCTTGGCAGGTTGCAGAATGGTTTGGTCCTTTGCAGGGGTTGGTGGCACACTGGCTGGCCTGACGGGTGCCGCCTTTGAGCCTCTGGGAGTTGCAGGTACCACAGCGGACGCAGACTTGGTGGCTGAGGTGCTGGCCTGGGTTCTGGACACCCTGGCCCGACGGGAAGGACAAGGGGGTGGGGGGGAAGGGGTAGGGAACAGGTCAATGTTTGCCAAGAAAAGTTTTTTAGACACACTGGGGTGGGAAGAGGGAGAGGGTTTGGGAGTGGAGGAAGAGGGAGTGGTTGTAGGAGGTGTCTGTCCTCTGAGTTTGGGTGAAGGTGCATGTGGATGGCTGTTGGGTGGGTGGGTGCCTGCATTTGTGTACTTTGGGAGGAGGGGACACAGACACACTGGGAGAGGACACAGGGGACGTGTGCATGGATGTGGGGTTGGTGACTGCCAGTGAGGGGTGAGTAGTGATGGGCGTGCTGGTGATGGAGGAAGTGGATGAGGATGTAGTGCATGCAGGTGTGAGTGGAGATGCTACTGGGAGGGAGGTGAACGAGGAGGAGGAGAGGGACACAGTGGAGGCAGTGGATGTTGGTGTGTCTGCATGGGGATGGTGCTTGTGTGAGTGCCTGTGGGAGGGTGTGTGGTGCTTGTGTTTGCCTGAGCCACTTCTGGGTGTTGATTTGGGTGAATGCTTGTCTGAAGGTGTGCTTGAGATAGGCTGGGGTTTAGGGGATTGACACTGGGTAGATGAAGTTGGAGGGGGGAGGCTAGACACAGGGACAAGGACTGACATCAGGGAGTTGTCCAGAGCCTGAAATGCTCTCTGTTGGGCAGCCACGCCAGACTGAATGCCCTCCAGGTATGCATTTCTTTGTTGCAAATGCCTCTCAACACCCTGTATGGCATTCAGTATGGTTGACTGCCAAACAGTGAGGGATCTCAATAGCCTCCTCACTGAGGGCAGCAGGGCTGACTGGGGCAGAGCCTGAGGTCCCTGGGGCGAGGTTTCCTGGGTGAGCGGGCATAGGAAACATGCTGAGGGGCTGCTGGGAGGGCGGTGCTGGTGGGGGGTGTCGGCTGTACCTGTTGTTGGGGTGGGCACAGAGATGTCCACCACCGCTAGGGAGCTTCCATCGGAGGAGGAGTCGCTCACTGTTGTCCCTCCTCCTGTCCCCGTCGTGGTTCTCCCCTCGCCCTCCGTCCCACTGGTGCCCTCACACTCGGTGGATTTGGCCCCCAGGCCCATGTGGGATGCAGCTCCCTCTGTCGCCGGTGCCTCTGTTCCTCCGCCAGATGATGCTAATGCACATAAGGACAGGGTGACAAAACAAAAAGGGGGGGAGAGACATAGGATACACTTGGTCAATGGCAGCAACACCATTAATGTTGGCGTACACAACACACAGGGAGCAGCCCTATGCACTAGGCCAGGCCCAACCATTTACTTTGACAGTCTTAAGCCCATGGGGTACAATGCCTAACACCATCAGCTGCACACCAGAAACCCACAGGACCCTGCCCAGTAGTAGATGCCCACTAACACCACTGGGGTAGGAGTGCTTCAGAGCCTGCCCAACAAGGGACCTACCCTGCCATTTTCGCCCTGGCCTGGGGGCACCCATAGCCCACATCCCCCACCCAGGTACCTCCTAACGCGTGCAAAGTCAGGTTTCAGAATCAGTACTCACCCCCTTGTGGCTGCTGTGATGCCTTCAAGCGCCCATCCAACTCCGGATAGGCCACAGTCAGGATGCGGAACATCAGGGGGGTCATGGTGCTACCGGCACCCCTTCCTCATTGGGAGGCCAGCCCCAGCTGGGCCACCGTCGTCTTCTTTGCCCAGCGGCGCAGGTCCTCCCACCTCTTGCGGCAGTGGGTGCTCCTCCTGTCAAAGATGCCCAGGGTCCACATCTCCTTGGCGATGGCACGCCAAATACCCTTTTTCTGGTGGGCGCTGACCTGCAGGGAAAAGACAGGGAATTAGTCATCGGTCCGGACTGTCAGACTCATTGACCACCAGATCCCTCCCATCTCCTGACGCACATACATTGACCACCTTACATGCTGCACTCTGGCCAGGACACCTCTGCCTCCCTCACACGTGGCTTACATACACAGCACTCCATACATTCATGGCCCACGCATCATGCTCACAGTGTACTCACCTGTTTGTCTGGAGGTCCGGAGAGTAACGTGTACTGGGGTAGGACCCCATCCACCAGTTTCTCAAACTCCTCCGCAGTGTAGGCAGGGGCCCTTTCCCCAGATACTTGAGCCATGGTCGCTTCCAGACACAGGTCACAGCAGCACTTGCAGTGTAGGTCCTCTCCTGTTGAAGGTCAGGAAGCAAGTGAGTGAATAGATAGAAAATGGCGGTGACGTCTGCGGCGGTGCGTAGCGTCACCGCCGGCGTACATCTCCATTGGCTCCTGGAACCCACAGGGCCCAATGATAACCAATGCAATTTTGCGCGGCGGTCATCAACCGCCTACCGCGACGGCGCACAACGCCGGCGCAATTACCTCATTTCCACTTGTCCCTCCTCACAGGTCAGGCATCTGCCATTTCAGGGGGGCACAGGGCAGGGCACCTAACTGCGTCACAGCAGACATTGGCACGGCAACTGATTGTCGGATTCACATTTTGTTTCTGTAAAGTAAACAAATGGTCATTAGTGCAATAGATGTGGGAATATGACCCTCTGCTCACCGTTCTCTACCAAAGGCTTCAACCGCTGAGGCAGAATATGAGATGGCTGCATCCTCCGGTGTACAGACCCCTGGTGGACCATGCGACAATGGAGGACAGACACATTATCATAACATACAGACTTGATCGTGCCACAATCCAAGAACTGTGTGCCCAATTGGAGCCAGACCTGATGTCAGCTATCCGCCAGCCCACAGGTATCCCCCCTCTAGTGCAGGTCCTGTCATTGCTCCATTTCCTGGCAAGTGGTTCCTTCCAAACAAATGTGGCCATGGCATCCGGGATGTCTCAGCCAATGTTCTCCAATGTGTTGACCAGAGTGTTGTCTGCCCTGCTGAAACACATGCGCAGCTGCATCGTGTTCCCCCAGGTAGAGGATTTGGCCATAGTGAAGGCTGACTTTTATGCCCTGGGACATATCCCCAACATCATTGGAGCCATTGATGATACTCATGTGGCATTTATGTCCCCCCCGGAGAACTGAACAAGTTTACAGGAATAGAAAAAGCTATCACTATGAATGTACAGATGGTGTGTTTGGCGGAGCAGTACACCTCCCATGTGAATGCCAAATATCCTAGCTCTGTACATGACACCTTTATTTTGAGGAATGGCAGCATCCCATATATGATGGGCCAACTCCAGAGGCACCGGGTGTGGCTAATAGGTGAGCCAAAGGTCCCCACACACTATGAGTAGGTGTTTGGGTATTGGGTTGTTCCTAAAGGTTAGTGTGTTTCTAACAGTTTTCACCCCAGTGAGGAATGCCAGGACAAGGGCAGAGGAACATTACAATGAGGCACATGGGCGTACAAAGAGGATTATTGAAAGGACCTTCAGCCTCCTGAAGGCCAGGTTCTGGTGCCTCCATCTGACTGGTGGATCCCTGTACTACTCACCCAAGAAGTTGTGCCAAATCACTGTTGCATGTTGCACAACCTGGCCTTGAGACGCCAGGTGCCTTTTCTGCAGGAGGATGTGCCTGGAGATGGTCTTGTGGCAGCGGTGCAGCCTGTGGACAGTGAGGAAGAGGAGGCAGAGGAAGAAGATGTTGACAACAGAAGCAATATAATTCAGCATTACTTCCAGTGACACACAGGTAAGACACTGTAACTTCACCTTCCATTGCAGTTATCTGTTGGACATTGTACAAGGCAGCCTCTTTCCCTATGTCTATGGACACTGACTGTACCCTTTGGCATCTCTATTTTGAAATCTCTGTGCCCCACTCTGGCTCCTGCTATGTGTACTGCTGCCCACCAAAGGTCATCCCAAAGTATATTTCACTGTACATTTGAGGTGCAATGCTTTGATAATGTTGTACTAATACATTTGTGAATCGTTTGACAGACTTCAGATTGGTTTTTGTTCCAAGGGTGTTTATTTAGGTGCTCATAAGGAGAGGGGGATGTGCAATGGGCTGGGCTGATGGTGGAGGAAAGTCCAGGGTAGAGTCCAGTCTCTTGGTATCACAGGTGCATTGTCCAATGGGGCATAGGAAGGGGAGTAATGGCAGTTCAAGGTGGACAGGGTGACAGTGTGAGACAGAAGGGTTACAATCAGGACAGTCTTATTTCTTGGTGGGGTCTTGGTAATGTTCTCTGCTTTCTGCCTGGACCCCAGGGACCGCTTGCGGGGTGGTTCTCCTTCTGCAGGGGGTGGGGTGCTGGTGGCCTGTTGGTCCTGAGGCAGGGCCTCCTGTCCACTAGCGCCGGCGGAGGTGGAAGGCTGTTCCTCAGTTTGGCTAGTGTCAGGCACCCGTTGTTGTGCCACTGCCTTCCTCATGGTCTTGTCCATGTCAGCCAGCACCCCTGCAATGGTGACCAGGATGGTGTAGATTTTTTTAAGGTCATCCCTGATTGCCAGGTACTGTCATTCCTGCAGCTGCTGGATCTCCTACAACTTGGCCAGTATCTGGCCCATCGTCTCCTGGGAATGGTGGTATGCTCCCAAGATGTTGGAGAGTGCCTCGTGGAGAGTGGGTTCCCTGGGCCTGTCATCCCCCTGTCGCACAGCAGTCCTCCCAGCTTCCCTGTTGTCCTGTGCCTCTGTCCCCTGAACCGTGTGCCCACTACCAGTGACCCCATGTCCCTGATCGTTCTGTGCTTGTGGGGTTGCCTGGAGTGCCTGTAGTGGTGGACACACTGCTGATTGACATGTCCTGGGGACCGTGGCTTGGACCCGCTGGGTGGGTGCTGTGCTGGTGTTTCCTGAGGGGGGAGGCTCTGTGGTGGGTTGGGACTGTGGCAGGGGAACCGACTGTCCTGAGGTCCCTGATGGGCCAGGTTGGTCATCCTGATCCAGGCGTGCAGAGCTGCTGTCGTTACTGTGGGCCTCTTTTCTGTGGGGAGACTGGAAGTAGCTGGCACCTCCTCTCCGGTGACGTTGAGTATGGGTCCTGTGGGGATGCAAATGCAGTGATATTGTATCTGCATGTGCCATCTTGTGCATGGGTGTGTTTCCCTGTATGATTGTGATTTCCCTGTCAGCTTGGCCTTGTGTGAGTGGTGATTTTGTGGGCTGGGTGAGTGTGACCGGGCGGTCCCGGCACAGAGTACTACCGGTGACGTATCGGAGGGTTCCGATACGTCACTTCCGCGTCTCCCCGTTGTCGGGGAAACGCGACGAGAGCGAGTCTGGCGGGAGGACGTTGCCAGGGAAACCAGTGTGGTTTTCCGGCACGGCAGGATAGAAAAGAGAAACGCGCCGCAACAGGAGGAGAGACCTGTGGAGCGTGAGGAGAATAGGAGCCCGGAGGAGATACCCAAGGAGGAGGAGAACCCTAAAGAAGGACCGACGAGGACGGGAGGACGAGGAGATCCTGGAGATAACGAGGATCCCGAGCTGGATAACCCTGGAAGGAGAGATCAACAGGAGGACCGCCACAACGCCAGCCACGACCCTGGAGGGTCGTGGCTAAACAAGGTACGGTCCTTTTGGACACAGAAAAGGGCACAAATCTAAAGGGGACTGGGGAGGGGATAAAGGAGGGGTGAAAAGGGAGGAATAAAAAGGGGCACCGTGACCACCACATGTGAGACACTTTTTTCCCTCACCAATCTTAGACTATGGTCAGGTCATTCCCCAACTCCTCACTGGCACCAACCCCATCCTTTTGTTCTCACCTTTCCCTCAGTCAGTGAGAGTAGAGAGAGTGAAAACCCGGTTATAAACCCCATACTTACCCTAGCGTTTTCTGTCCTTCTGTTTCCGGTACCGTCCTGGATCCACCTGAGAGAACAAGCCAGTGATTCCACCTGAAAGAGAAAACAAGAGAAACAGAGGAAATCACCAATCCGGGAAAAGACGAACAAGGCCATAATTTCGGGAAAAACCATCCCCACCTTTGTTATAAATATATATTTTTTTCACCATTTAATTTGAATAAACCACATACCTAAGCAATACCACCACCTCTCCGTTGCATTTATACTGTTCGATCTGTCACAGTGGTGTCAGAAGTGGGATCAGGGGACCCCTCCCAGACAACCGAACAGTATACATAATGAGTGACACCCCCTCGTTGGAGGATATGATAAAACAACTGGCCGAAGGCCAGCGACATTTGCAGTTGGTGTGGGAGGCACACCAACGAGAAGCAAAAGAGGACAGGGAAGCCTTACAGTCGGCTTTGAAAAGCCAGGCAACAATCCACGCAAATAATCAACTGGTCCACGAGACGGCCATGAAGAAATTAACCGAGACTATTGCTGTCAGTAAGGTTCACCCCAATGTCCCAAGTTCTGTGTTGCAGAAATATCAAGAAGGTGAAGACCCCGAATCCTTTTTCACTAACTTTGAGAGAGTGGCTTCGTCAGCCCAGTGGCCTGAGGATAGATGGGGTCAGTATGTCGCACCCCTACTTACGGGGATATTACAAGCAGCATATCAAGCAGCAAACCCGGGGGGAACCACACCATACCAAGAGATAAAGACTAGTATCTTAGAACGTGTGGGACATGACACCGAATACTATAGGGTCAAATTCCAGAAAATCAAATGGGGACCGAATGAGTACCCCCGAACCTTTTATTATCGTGTAAAGGATTTGGCTTTGAAATGGTTGGGTCCTTCCGGGAATAGCAGGGAGGAAGTGATCCAGACGATCGTTCTCGAACAATATTTAGACGCCTTGCCTACGGCTACAAAACACTGGATCCGCCAACATCCAAAAGTGAATACTGACATGGCTATCGATTTAGCATGTGCCTATCATCGCTCGGTGGATATAAGGAGTGTACCACCCCGACCCAGCATAAAACCGGGGCTATCCAACCCCAAAAGCGCTCCCAGAGCCCTTCCAGACGAGCCAGTTCCCCGCAGACTAATCGACCATCCACAGGTACCAGGACCCCAATGTTACAACTGTGGGGAATGGGGACACATCGCCCGCATGTGTCCGAGGAAACAAGATAGTAGTGAGCCAATGGAGATCGGAGTAACTCGGCGAAGGGTACTGTGTACAGGAAGAGGTAACCTGAAGTTTAAACAGACCCTGAGCATCAATGGACGAGCGGTATGGGCTCTTATTGATTCAGGTTGTAGCCAATCCGTAGTGAGGAAAGATATAGTAAACCTAGCAGACCAGGAAGTAGAACGATGGGTGAATATTTGCTGTATTCACGGAGACAAAGAGCAATACCCCTTACATAAACTAACAGTAGAGTGGGGAAATTACCGGGATATCCTACCTATGGGAATAATGACAGAACTGATTGAGGAATGTATCATCGGGACTGATTATGAACATTTTCAAGAGATCCTGGATCATGTTAGAAAACCCAAACTGACACAGGACTGGTGGAGTGAAGCTCCCTTTTCTGACAGTGTTATTGAATGCCCTATAACCCGTAGGAAATTGTCACGTAGAGAAAAACGGGCAGAAAAAGCGAATCACCGGGGAAAAGAGGCACCAGGACAAAGCCCAGGCCTTATAGCCGAAACACATGAGGCACCTGTCAGTTTTCCCCAGCAACAGAGAGAAGATCCTTCTCTCGCGCAAGCTTGGAAGTCCGCAAAATCAGAAGAAACCGAGGAGGTGGGTCCCTACTTCCTAATTAAGAAAAACCTCTTATACAGGATAACCACTACTCGTGCAGGGGAACATAAACAACAACTATTGGTACCCGAGCATTATAGAGATCACGTCCTAACTCTGGCTCATAGTCAACCAGGTGGGGGTCATTATGGGAGGGAAAAAACCGAAGAGTACCTCCTTAGGCGGTTTTATTGGCCAGGGGTTTTCGCCCACATACGCAAATATTGTTCCCAATGTCCCAGGTGCCAACTTACTGAACCGGGTAGACCTAAGAAAGCCCCTCTAATGCCCTTACCCATCATAGACATCCCTTTTAGTAGGATGGGGATGGATCTGATTGGACCTGTAGTACCCTCAACGAAAGGTCATATGTATATCCTAGTTATGGTTGATCATGCCACCCGATACCCCGAGGCTGTTCCTCTGAAAAGTATGACAACCAAAACTGTTGCCCAAGCAATGATAAACGTCTTCTCTCGAGTTGGGTTTCCGCATGAAATACTAACCGACCAGGGGACCCCCTTTATGTCTACTCTCATGAAGCAGGTGTGTAAGACATTAGGTATTTCCCAAATCCGAACTTCGGTGTATCATCCACAGACGGATGGATTGGTGGAACGGTACAACTGAACAATAAAAACCCTATTGAGGAAAGTAGTACAGGACTCAGGGAGAGACTGGGATCAGAAATTACCATTAGTATTATACGCTATAAGAACCAATGAACAGGCCTCAACAGGCCATAGCCCTTTTGAGCTCGTGTTCGGAAGACAGCCTCGTTCCCTTTTAGACATGGCCATTGAAACATGGGAAGAAGAGGCGGAAGAAGGGGGGAGACCCTTATTAGAATATGCCCACAACTTACGGTCTCAGCTACAAAGTTTATGGGAAACGGTTAGGATAAATATGGAACGAGCTCAACAAACCCAAAAACAGTATTATGACAGAGGGAGTAAGTTAAGGGTTCTACAACCAGGAGATCAGGTTCTAATAATGCGTCCCACGTCTGAACAAAAACTGATTGCAAAATGGCAGGGTCACTATAGGGTCCTACGAGCCGTTTCTCCTATCACCTATCTGATTGAAATCTCGAACAATCCTCAAAAGACCCAGATTTATCATATAAATCTCTTTAAAAAATGGGAAGAACCAGACAACTCCGACACTTCCGGAGAAATGGGCCGATTCCTATGTCCTAGCAAAAACTTGCATATCGAGTTTTGTCCAACCGAACACAACGAGGGGGAGAGGGTACCCGCAGTAAATGAAACATTAACGATACCAGAAAAGGAACAGGTATATAGCCTACTAGAGCACTTCCGAAAGTTCTTTTCAGTAGTGCCAGGTAAAACCACCTTGATAACCCATACAATAAGGACTACACTGGGTAAAATTGTTAGGTTACAGCCGTATCGTATCCCCGAGGCACGGAAACAGATTATGGAGGACGAAATACAGAAAATGCTAGAACTAGGAGTGATAGAGCCTTCGACTAGTCCCTGGTGCTCACCAGTCGTCCTGGTGCCAAAACCTGACGGTACTATCAGATTCTGTATTGACTTCCGGAAGCTTAACGAAAATTCAATGTTTGACACATATCCAATACCTAGAGTGGATGACGTCCTGGAAAAACTGGGAAAGGCAAAATATATGTCCACATTAGATTTGACTAAAGGGTATTGGCAGATTCCCTTAGCCCCAGAGGATAAAGAGAAAACGGCTTTTGCCACTCAGTCCGGTCTTTATCATTTCACCGTGCTACCATTCGGACTTCATGGAGCACCAGCTAGGTTCCAACAGTTAATGGATAGACTCTTAAAACCATTTCAAACTTTTGCAGCAGCTTACCTAGATGACGTAGTTATCTTTAGTGAAACCTGGGATGATCATCTCATCCATTTACAACAGATATTCCATACTCTCGCAAACGCTGGTTTAACTGCCAACCCTAAAAAGTGCGTTATAGGAAAACCCGACATATCATACTTAGGATACAAAATCGGGCAAGGGACTCTACAACCTCAAACTAAGAAAGTAGACGCCATTCTGAATGCACCTGACCCTAAAACAAAAAAAGATTTACGCTCGTTCCTAGGATTAGTAGGCTACTATCGAAGGTTCATACCCGAATATTCCACCCTTGCCGCCCCCCTCACAGATCTTTTGTCTAAATCCCATCCTAATCGGTTAGCCCCTTTTTCGGATCACCAGAAGGCTAGCTTTGAGCAACTGAAGTCCTATCTGACCAGAGACCCAATACTGCAATGCCCGGATTTCTCGAAACCCTTCCATCTATACACAGATGCCTCTGATGTAGGGTTGGGGGGGTACTGGCCCAACCCGAAGGCAAAGGTAGGGATCACCCGGTAGTATATGTCAGTAGAAAGCTGTTTCCCCGGGAACATCACTATCCTACCATCGAAAGGGAATGTTTGGCCATTAAATGGGCCGTGGACACTTTACAGTATTACCTTTTAGGTCGACCTTTTATTCTTTTTACGGATCATGCTCCCCTCACCTGGTTGTCCGCTCATAAAGATACAAATTCCCGGATTTTGAGATGGTTCCTAGAACTACAACCATTTTCTTTTCAGGTCCGTCACATACCTGGACCCCAACAGGCACCGGCTGATTATTTGTCTTGGTTCCCGGTCTCTACTACGGTCCTCGAACAGGACCGTTCATGGGGAGAGGTGTGTGACCGGGCGGTCCCGGCACAGAGTACTACCGGTGACGTATCGGAGGGTTCCGATACGTCACTTCCGCGTCTCCCCGTTGTCGGGGAAACGCGACGAGAGCGAGGCTGGCGGGAGGACGTTGCCAGGGAAACCAGTGTGGTTTTCCGGCACGGCAGGATAGAAAAGAGAAACGCGCCGCAACAGGAGGAGAGACCTGTGGAGCGTGAGGAGAATAGGAGCCCGGAGGAGATACCCAAGGAGGAGGAGAACCCTAAAGAAGGACCGACGAGGACGGGAGGACGAGGAGATCCTGGAGATAACGAGGAACCCGAGCTGGATAACCCTGGAAGGAGAGATCAACAGGAGGACCGCCACAACGCCAGCCACGACCCTGGAGGGTCATGGCTAAACAAGGTACGGTCCTTTTGGACACAGAAAAGGGCACAAATCTAAAGGGGACTGGGGAGGGGATAAAGGAGGGGTGAAAAGGGAGGAATAAAAAGGGGCACCATGACCACCACATGTGAGACACTTTTTTCTCTCACCAATCTTAGACTATGGTCAGGTCATTCCCCAACTCCTCACTGGCACCAACCCCATCCTTTTGTTCTCACCTTTCCCCCAGTCAGTGAGAGTAGAGAGAGTGAAAACCCGGTTATAAACCCCATACTTACCCTAGCGTTTTCTGTCCTTCTGTTTCCGGTACCGTCCTGGATCCACCTGAGAGAACAAGCCAGTAATTCCACCTGAAAGAGAAAACAAGAGAAACAGAGGAAATCACCAATCCGGGAAAAGACGAACAAGGCCATAATTTCGGGAAAAACCATCCCCACCTTTGTTATAAACATTTATTTTTTTCACCATTTAATTTGAATAAACCACTTACCTAAGCAATACCACCACCTCTCCGTTGCATTTATACTGTTCGATCTGTCACAGTGAGTCTCTCTACTAAGCATGATGTGGTGATGGGTGTCCATGCAGGTCTGTGTTGGGTGCCCATGCACTGGTGTTGCATGCAGGGCTTTGTATTCGGATGGGTCTGTTGTGAAAGTGGGGTATATGTGAGGTGGTGGAGTGATGGGGTGAGTGTAGGGGTAGGAGTTTGTGATGGCATGCAGGTAGGGTGGGGGATAAAGTAATAAATATTTGACTTTCCAGAGTTCAGTCCTCCTGCTACTGCTGCAAGGCCGTCAGGATGCATCATCGCCAAGACTTGTTCCTCCCATGTTGTTAGTTGTGGGGGAGGAGGTGGGGGTCCACCGCCAGTCCTCTGTACTGCTACCTGGTGTCTTGCAAGCACAGGATGCACCTTTCCCCATAGGTCGTTCCACCTCCCTGTCCACGATTCTCTGCCATAGATCCATCTTCCTTGCAATGGATGTCTGCTACACCTGTGATCCGAATAGCTGTGGCTCTACCTGGATGATTTCCTCCACCATGACCCTTAGCTACTCCTCTGAAAACCTGGGGTGTCTTTGGGGTGCCATGGATGTGGTGCGAGTGATATGTGTGAGGATGTGTGGGGTGATGTGTTGGGGTGTATGCTGTGATGTGCGTGGATGATGTATGCATGATGGTGTTCTGTGCCTCTGATTGAGTGGGTGCTCCTGGCTTGTGTCTCTCTGTGTTGGCAATCTTTTTTCTCGTAAAGGATTGTGGGTAATGTGGGTGTGTGTTTTATAGTGGTGTGAGTGTGTGGGTGTGGTGTGTGTATGTGTGTCAGGTGTGTGTAGTTTGAATTGTCCAATCTGGTGGTGTTTTGTAAATGTGTGTGTATTTTGAGCGCAGCGGTGTGTACCGCCAGTGGTTTACCGCGCTTGAAATACCACTGCAGTGATTTGTGGGTCGTGATACTGTGGGAGTATTCCTGTTGGCGTAACGGTGTGGGTTTTGCTATCGCCAGTTTATCACTGACGTTTGGGCTGGCGGACATGTGTGGGTGTCTGTATTGTGGTGGAATTCTCAGTGTGGGTCATAATACCCGTGGTGGAATACTACTGCGGGCACGGTATGTTGGCAGTCGTCAGCACGGCGGTAGGTGGTATTTACCACCATGGTTGTAATGAGGGCCTGAGTTGGGTGAGCTGGTTGGGGTGAGATGTTTCTGTTCAGAGGTCAGTCTCTGCTCTAATGTAATGGGGCTGGCCTAGGAACACAAACAAGGCACTCTGTTGCCTCATTTAATTATCAGCAGCAGCCAAGACGCTAAATTTCTTTCTGCCCTGTATGCTGTCTGAACAAGAGTGGGTGCGATCTCTTTTTGTAATAATGACATGAACGAGGGCAAGGAGCATAAGGATGATGTCCCGTAACTTACCATTGAACTTAATTATCCTTGTTAATTCTTGTCACAGTCCTTACACCCAGTCTGCCATCACTGTATGCTGACCATATGGGCTTGGTATGACCAGATGTTCTATGGCAAATATTAGTACCCTAATGATGCCCAGAGAGTGGGCAGAGCTCTAACTTAGTTCCTGTTTCTTTCTCCTGCAAGAAACGGAGACATCTCTTTTTGTAATAACTGTTATGAGAACAAGAAGGACTAAGGATAATTATGTTTACTGGCAAGTATTTAAGCTTTAATGATTGTGAAAACACCCTAAGATATCGGTGGCCACCTCTACAAGCTTTTGTTTATTTGGAGGGACAATTGGTGGTTTGAAGTGGGAATGAAGTGCCACTTGATAGTTATGGTCATGAGGCACCGCTTCCTCCTCACAATGAAATCATTTTTTTAAGTTGGCACATAAACAACTAATGTTGTCTTAATTCTGTAATATATTGCTTTCCAAACTTTTTAGAACCATGGGCCCAATTTTTAGAATGATAAACTTCCATGAGCCACCTAGCTTTAATGGGCATGACAGGGGTGATTATTAAAGGTAACTAAAGCATCATATGGTAGCACACTGTAATTTACAGGCAGCACATTTTCTATTGAAATGGTCACTAAACTGAACAGACATGCAGGTTTACTGAAAAAAACTATGTTGCAACACAAATAAAAATGTGTGGAAATCAGGTTTCAGTAGGATGACCAGATTTTCAGCAGGAAAAACCGGGACAGGCACAGATATAGACATAGATATAGGACTAAGGGGGTCATTCGGACCCCGGCGGGCGGCGGGCGCCGCCCGCCGGGCGGAAACCGCCAAAACACCGCCCTGCGGTCAAATGACCACGGGGAGCATTCTAACTTTCCCGCTGGGCCGGCGGGCGATCTTCAAAAGATCGCCCGCCGGCCCAGCGGGAAAGCCCCAGCAAAGATGAAGCCGGCTCCGAATGGAGCCGGCGGATTTGCTGGGGTGCGACAGGTGCAGTTGCACCCGTCGCGATTTTCAGTGTCTGCTTTGCAGACACTGAAAATCTTAATGGGGCCCTGTTAGGGGGCACCTGCAGTGCCAGTGGCATGGGCACTGCAGGGGCCCCCAGGGGCCCCATGACACCCGTTCCCGCCAGCCTCTTCCTGGCGGTGTAAACCGCCAGGAACAGGCTGGCGGGAAGGGGGTCGGAATGCAGCGTCGCCATGGAGGATTCCCTGGGGCAGGGGAAAACCGGCGGGAAACCGCCGGTTTCCCTTTTCTGACCGCGGCTTTACTGCCGCAATCAGAATTGCCCCGGAAGCACCGCCAGCCTGTTGACGGTGCTGAATGAGGGCCTAAATGTCCTATTAGGTCACAAGGCATTTTTTTTTTCACATTCCATCCCTCTTCTATGTAGAGCTCCGGGGTCAGGCTGGTAGGCCTGGCCTGGAGGTATGCTGGCTCTGGTTTACACCTCATTAAATCCTGCTGTGGGAGTTTCAATCAGTGAACTTCTGTCCCTGATATCTGAGAGGGCCTGTTGAAACGTGAGCCTGCACAAAACTGTGATTAATGTGCAGGTTCACCTGAGCCTCCATTAAAAGGCAGGACTTTTTTTGGTTTTTAGAAGAAAGTGTCGGGACACTCCTTCAAAAACCGGGACTGCCTGGGCAAATCCGAAACCTCTGGTCACCCTAGGTTTCAGTGAATATTTATCATCTGTGCATCACCAGGTGGTGTCATGATTTGTTTTGAACCTATTCAAATATTTAGTTCAAGCACATTTCCGAATTACAAAAAATTTGCTTGATTTTTGCTTTTCTAAGTGCTGAATGTGTACAATTGATTTCCTGTTATTTGCATTTTGTTGTCTTACAAAAAACATGACATCCTACCTACATTCTTTCCTTTCATAATCCTTGTGCCCCAGTAAGATTGTCACATAATTTGCGCTACTTTTCTTTGTCTGACTGTAAAGTGAGATGAGTTTGTAAACACCAATCCCCATCTGTTGTAGGTTGTGCTAGCGCGCCTTGTCCTTAGTAAGTAAACTTACAAGGAGACGCATATAGGTCGATGAATCTTTTGGATCGCATACGGTATTCTAGTCAAGTATAGCGAGTAAAATAAACTTCAACAATCAATCTGATCGACTCAAAATACCATGAACTAATCTAATCAGAAAAACCACCATGACTCATATGTAAGTCAATTCTGTTTATTCCGTATTAGTTACAACTCTAATCATAAACCTTATTCAACCATATCATGATTTCCAATTTCTTTATTAGCAACATAAGCAATGAATTCTCATCACTTTATTAATATGCAATCAACGTTAAACAAAGCAATAGCAATTCATGAGATATCAAAAGATTCAGCAATATAAGTCTATCAGTCTAAGTCACCCTTGTCAGCCTACCTATCTCCAGATTAGCATCAGCATGTGGGTCTTCATGCTAAAAACAATTTAGTCAAAAATCATTCATTTGGAAAATCTATCTAGAAAAGAAAAACGTTTAAAACAGCGCAGGTGGTACCTAGAAAAAAAAGCATTCATTAATCAGTCAGGTTATAGCTACCTATCCAAGATAGATCAGCAACGAATCAGACTTCGTCTCCAGGTCATTAGTCATCAGCAAGGCTCAGGCTCACAGAAGCAAGCCCAAGTTTCAGCACTTCGGACCGCGTCTCCTGACGTCATCAACTTTCGCCCCTACGTTCTGATTGTTCCCTTCATGTCATGACTTTTTATTAGGGTCTCTCAGTCCGTCCCACAATTTGCCCATTGGTCAACCTTATCAGGGGTTATGACTCTAACCTATAATTTTTGTCTACCACTTGTCTACGTTATTTTGAGAGTCAAGTTACATTAAAATGATTGGTTCTTCTGTCGATGAGAACATCATCCGGCTCTTCAGGTAACAAAATTGTTGCTCCCAGCTCTTAGTCTGTAGCTCCATTGTTTAAGTCCTGGGAAAGTACATTTAGCCTACTCTACACATAATTGTATCAATTTGTTCTGATCGTCTCCTGTCCCCTGGTGACTTTGCAGTTTTCTCTTAGCAGAGCTCATCGTTGAACTCTGTACAGTTCAAGGTTCTTCCCTCCAGTTCCAGTCTGCGGCAGCTCATTGCGTTTCCATGTTTAAGCAGACAAGGTCCAGAGCTGACTAGGCCTTTGGCTAAACTAAGAACGTATGGCATTACAAAACATAGATTATATCGTTAATTATGATATATTAATACAAAACTTTAAAACATTTCACATTATTTAGTACTGTTAGCACAGATGGTGACCACTGCCTGCGGGCACATTTTGCACATTACACGTTATTTTCACTTATTAATATTGTTCCTCTTATTAGTATGTATACGCAAATCATTAACATATTCTCATATTAGCATATCTGCTGCAACAGTTGTTTTCATTGTAATGTTTATTAGAGCGCTCTCGTGTTTGTATGTGCTCGAAACTGCATTCTTGTGCAGTCGGTTCTTGTTGTTTTGTTTAAACATCTCTGTTGGACCTGGCTTTTTGACAGGGACATTCCCAAACTTTTTGCCTCCTTCCTCCTATTTTTTTCTGACCTGTTGTTATTGGCTTTTGACCTCTGGGCACTTTACCACTGCTAACCAGTGCTAAAGTGCATATGCTCTCTGTGTAAATTGTACTACTGATTGGTTTATCCATGATTGACTATTTAATTTACTTGTAAGTCCCTGGTAGAGTGCACTACATGTGCCTAGGGCAGGTAGATTAAATGCTACTAGTGGGCCTGCAGCACTGGTTGTGCCACCCACCTCAGTAGCCCCTTAACCCTGTCTCAGGCCTGCCATTGCAAGGCCTGTGTGTGCAGTTTCACTGCCACTTCGACTTGGCATTTAAAAGTACTTGCCAAGCCTAGAACTCCCCTTTTACTACATATAAGTCATCCCTAATGTGTGCCCTAGGTAACCCCTAGAGCAGGGTGCTGTGTAGGTAAAAGGCAGGACATGTACCTGGGTAGTTATATGTCCTAGTAGTGTAAAACTCCTAAATTTGTTTTAACACTACTGTGAGGCCTGCTCCCTTCATAGGCTAACATTGGGGCTGCCCTCATACACTGTTGAAGTGGCAGCTGCTGATCTGAAAGGAGCAGGAAGGTCATATTTAGTATGGCCAGAATGGTAATACAAAATCCTGCTGACTGGTGAAGTCGGATTTAATATTACTATTCTAGAAATGCCACTTTTAGAAAGTGAGCATTTCTTTGCACTAAAATCTTGTTGTGCCCTTCAATCCACGTCTGGCTAGATTTAGTTGACAGCTCCTTGTGCATTCACTCAGACACACCCCAAACACAGGGTACTCAGCCTCACTTGCATACATCTGCATTTTGAATGGGTCTTCCTGGGCTGGGAGGGTGGAGGGCCTGCCCTCACACAAAGGACTGCCACACCCCCTACTGGGACTCTGGCAGACAGGATTGAACTGAAAGGGGGCTTGGTGCATTTCTTAGAGACTCTTTGAAGTCACCCCCACTTCAAAGGCACAACTTAGTATAAAACAGGGCCTCTGCCCTACCTCATCAGACACTTGCTGGAGAAGAAACCTGAACCAGAAACTACATCCTGCCAAGAAGAACTGCCTGGCTGCTCAAAGGACTCACCTGTCTGCTTTTCTACAAAGGACTGCTGCCTTGTTGTTGGCCTGCTGCCTTGCTGAACTCTTGCCTGGCTGTAAAAGTGCTCTCCAAGGGCTTGGATAGAGCTTGCCTCCTGTTCCCTGAAGTCTCAGGACCAAAAAGACTTCACTCTTCCTCTTGGACGCTCCGTGCGCCGAACTTTTCGACGCACAGCTTGTTCCGCGGCAAGAAAAACGCCGCACACTGACGCTGATCAACGCGACGCCTTCGGGACGACCGAAACTTTGACGCACGGCCTCGCAAGGACAACGCCGCCCGACTTCCCGGGAGAAATCGACGCAACGCCTGCCGTGAGATCGAAACTTTGACGCACGGCCTCGCAAGGACAATGCCACCCGGCTTCCCAGGAGAAATCGACGCGACGCCTGCCGTGAGATCAAATCTTTGACGCACGGCCTCGCAAGGACAACGCCGCCCGACTCCGCAGGAGAAATCGACGCGACGCCTGCCGTGAGATCAAAACTTTGACGCACGGCCTCGCAAGGACAACGCCGCCCGACTCCGCAGGAGAAATCGACGCGACGCCTGCCGTGAGATCGAAACTTTGACGCACAGCCCCGCAGAACGACGCGCAGCCAGAAAACAAGCAGGAAAATCAACGCACAGACCCAGGACATCTGGTAATCCCCACGACCCACAGAAAGAGACTGTCCGCGCGCCGGAAAACGACACTCGACTTCCCCGTGTGGAAAATAACGACGCAAGTCCGTGTGTGCTGGGGAGAAATCGACGCACACACCCTTTTTCCACGCATCTCTTCCTTTGTGGCCCTCTGAGGAGATTTTCCACCAGAAACCAGGTACTTTGTGTTTGAAAGAGACTCTGTTTACTTTCTAAAGACTTAAGACACTTTATATCACTTTTCAGTGATATCTTTACAAATTCATATTGCAACTTTGATCGTTTTGACCTGAAGATACCCAGATAAATATTATATATTTTTCTAAACACTGTGTGGTGTATTTTGTGGTGTTATGCTATGGTGTTGTATGATTTATTGCACAAATGCTTTACACATTGCCTTCTAAGTTAAGCCTGACTGCTCGTGCCAAGCTACCGGAGGGTGAGCACAGGCTGATTTTGGATTGTGTGTGACTTACCCTGACTAGAGTGAGGGTTCTTGCTTGGACAGAGGGCAACCCGACTGCCAACCAAAAACCCCATTTCTAACAATCTTGTGTGTTGTTTATCTGTGAGTTACATTCCTATGTGCAAAGCCTGCGGCTGTGTCTTCAGTTAAGGCAGTTGATGCTCTCTTTTGAAGACTACAGTTGCACGGGTTGCAGGTTCATTGAACATGGAAACAATCAAGTGGATTTTATGACTACAGCGCTTTTATCCTTGGATTCATTTCCTCTACATGCTGGAGCGAGTGATTTCTTTTTTTATGTATTTACTATATATATGGTGACGAGTGAGACAATACTTTCAACGGCTTGAGCCCGCAACTAGGTTGGGAGTGTTTCAGCAGCACTTATATGCATTTTGATTTATACTGGATTACCTACAGAATCTTTTCCATGTGTGTCTGCTGGCGCCTTGGTTATTTCCGTGTGGCAGTGTTTTGAGGAACCTTAAGGGAGCGGCATTCAAAACTGGCATTTCATGGGGCGGTGTTCAAAGTAGTTTTCGTACAGGCATTTCCTGGTACTGTTCCCATAGCACATGTGCACGTTTTAGGCACTGCACTATTGACTGTTTGTGTATCATTGCCACTTCGCATTTTGGGTTGTCTAATAATTTACCAGATGAAGAGTTAAACGCTGCACATAGTTTACCAGGTGAAGTTGTAAATGTTGCTGCTGCATGTTTCGGTGACAGGCACACCTTTTCAATTCTCGATTGCTTGCCAGTGTTTACGCACTGCTCTCTGCTGTTACTTGATTTGGTGACAGGCACACCTCTTCAATTTGTCGATTGCCTGTTATCATTCAGGCTCTACTCGCTGCTGATTTGGTTACTGGCACAAGTTTTCCTGAATGACCTGTCATTTCATGTAGACATTGCCTGTCACTCTGTGTTGATATTTTTGTTTAATTTTCCTTTTAGGGGATGTTTTGAATTACTAACTATTTTCCTTCTTTTATCAGTTTAGTCTCTCTGTATTTATTATTATTAGCATGGCGAATTCAAATTTTGCAAATATTACTCCTTTCTTTCCTCATCCAGGCAAGCCAGCAGTTAAATGGTGCATTTTGTTACGTTCCTTCATGAAATATTTAATTGCTGTTGGTGCTGATAACTTTGAAGCTTTGAAGCTTTGAAAGCAGCCATTCTATACAGTCATTTGTGGCAAGAAGGGCAACAAGTTTTTGACAATTTACCCATATTACCTCAGGCTCCTGGATATTGGGATGAGTTTGTGGAAGCTATTGCACATCTGGAAAAGACGTTTTCAGAGCAACCCAGTATTATTTTGGAAAGGTTCAACTTCTTTAAAAGAAAACAGGCTGCAGATGAGTTTATTTCAGCTTTGAGACATTTAGGCCCTCATTTCAACCTCGCCGTGCTGAAGACCGCCAGTGCAGGCGGTTTTCCGCACAGCGTATCATGACTGCTGGCAGCCCTCCGCCTTTTTTCAGACAGAGAGCCGCCAGCAGCCATACTGGCGGTCGGCGGTGAAGTGGAGGCTGCTCCACCTTAACCGCCACGCCATCAGAACAACGCCCACCGAATCACGACCCATGATTCGGTGTGGCGGTGTTCTGGTGACGGGGAGCTGGCGGCGGAGCAGCCCCCATGGATCCCGTACCCTTCCGGAGGATCACCGGACCAGGTAAGGTGATCGTCCATTAGGGGTGGGGGGGTGGGGGAGTGTTGTGTGTTGTGTGTTGTGTGCGTGCATGGGGTTGTGCGTGTGAGTGTGTAGGGGGGTGTGCGTGTATGCATGCGGGGGTGTTGTGTGTATGGAAAATATCTGTGTGTATGTGTGCATGTATGTGTGCGTGTATGTGTGAGTGTGCGTGTAGGGGGGGTGTCAGTGTTGGGGGGGCGTGGGGAGGGGGAATCCTACCACCTTTGGACGGTGGTAGGGGGGTCGTGGGTTTGGGGGAGGACTCTGGGGAGGGGTAGACCCCTAACAGTGCCAGGGAACGTATTTCCTGGCACTGATAGTGCCTACCACCATGGATTTCGTGGCAGTACAGAACCCCACGAAATCCATGGCGTTATGCGGGGTCGTGATACTGCTGGTGGTGTAGTGACGACTGAAGTCTCCAGTCCAGCGGTCTTTACCACCCTGGCGGTCGGAGTGGAGAAGTGGTGGTGTTTTGCCTGGCAGTCACCGCCATGCTTGTAGTTCCAATTTTTTTACCGCCGCTCTGTTTGTGGTATTACGCCACTTCTCCACCAACCGCCAGGGTTGTAATGAGGGCTTTAGCTTCCACATGTAATTTGGTGCATCGTTAGATATTTCTTTATGTGAACAATTTGTTCACCCAAGCGGTCCTGACAGAGAGGTCGGTATAGGCGCACAGCGAGCGCCCACCTTTGATGCAAGTCTGACTATAAGGGGACGCTCCCTCTCCAGGATACCAGAGGCTAGTAGCCTTTTTTGTTAGGGTTCTCCCCAGGTATTCCCTTGGCTAAGGTAGGCCCTTCCTTCCCTTCCCACGTTTTTTCCTATTACGAATTTAACTGCAGCGCGCTATTAGCATCCGCAACAGGGATCCAACGCCCTGATGAATGCCCAGAGACCCTCCATAGCTCAATCACAAGGGCAGAAACATGTCGGCTAGATAGGTGACCTTGTGAGTCATTGTTCTCACACTGGTCTCCCATTCCTTTTAACCACACCACACAGAACCTTCTATTAAAACTTACCCTGGTATCTGAGTAGGTGTTTTTATTCCCATAGCATAGCTGGATCCCTATTTTTCCAGAAATCTAACTAAATTTACGCACTCCCTCCTGTTCCTTTAACAGCGAGGTTGAGTCCGCCCAGGTGGTATTGCCCTACCTGGGTGGGGCTAGGTGGTCATATGATGAAGCATGACACTATATAGTGTGTGAGACCACTTAGTCCGTAAAGGAAATCCCCCTCTACAGACCGTGAACCACCCCGCGTTGTATCTCTAGTTGAGATTTAGGACTGGCATGGTGACGCAATTAGCACACTTCCAGTCCATTTATATTTTTTAAAAAACCCCGTACTCTCTTTTGTGACTTAACAATTTGTTTACAGCTGCTATTAAAAAAAAGTGCAGAAGAGGTTATTAACATGTAGGGATCCAACTTTAATTGAGGTTCTAGACTTAGCCAAAAGTATAGAACGTTCAGTTGTATCTACTCATGCAAATATCTTCCCACACAATATCTCAGGATAATTCTGCTATGTCTTCTAGTGCTATTAACTTAGTTAACGGCCCTGAACAAGTTGATTTAGTTTGCGTAAAGCATAACAGTAATGCTAGAAATTACCCTATGAAAAATAACTCATTTTGTTACAAGTGTGGTTCTAAATCACATTTAGGAAATTTTCTACTTTGTCCAGCCATTGGTAAACATTGCACAAAGTGAAAAAACATATGTCATTTCCATGAAGGTTGTAGAATTAGCAGCAAATGGGTAATGAAAGTTCATAGTGTTGAAATGCCAGCTGAAGATGTGCCTTGTGATTTGGCCAATTTAGTAGTGACTTTACGAGTTGATGATAAATTTATTGGCAAAATCAAAGATCCCCTGTGTCATGTGAAGCTGGGAGATACTATGACCATTCAGACGATGAATGATTCTGGAGCACCAATAACAATAATATCTGATACCTTGTTTAATTCACATTGGAAAATATTGTAACGTTAAAAAAATCTGACGTTCAACCTAAGGCGTATGGTGATCAAGACATTAACATGGTTGGATATTTTGACCAACAAATTACATGTTTGGGGCACCAAACAATAACTAAAATTTATGTAGCTGCTAAAAGTTGTCATACCATAGGATGGAGCGATCTTGCATAGATGGGTCTTATGTTGGTTCCAGGGACAGATTTGCCTGTCCAAGTGTCTGATGTTACTATTTCTTCTGTACAAGCTGCAGATTTAAGTTCACATGAAAATATACTTAAAGCTTATCCTGACTTATTCAGTGACAACATTGGTTGCATCAAAATATATACGTTCATTTAATTACACTCAAGAGCAAAGCTGTTCCTATTGCTCATAAACTGAGACCAGTTCCACTAAGTATCAGAACAGAATTGAAAAATTTGTTAGACAGAATGTTGAAAGATGGAGTGATTAAATAAGCAGGCCCATCAGAGTGGGTTAGTCCCATTGTTATTGTTGGCGAAAAAGATAAAAGTATTATGCTTTGTGTCGATCTCCGCAGTCTTAACAAAAATATTGTCTTTGAGTCTCTCCCTATACCAAAAATACATGAACTGTAAGCTAATATTAGTACTGCTAAACATTTTTTGTTGTTAGATCTGAAATCTGCTTACCATCAAATACCTCTTGATGACAGTTCACAGGATTTCACAACATTTGTCACCCCTTTAGGATCTTTTAAGTTTACTAGGCTACCGTTTGGTTTAGCTTCAGCAGCTAGTGTTTTTCAGAGATTGATGGTGTAGTGATATTTGTGTGTTGACCACTGACTTTGTGTCGCATCACTTTGCACTTGGTTTTGCTTCCCACTGTCACTTTTGTGGTCACTAGTTATAGACTCCATTTTGTATTCAGCTTAGGCTCCATTTTGTGTTCAGCTTAGCCTCACTGCCACATTAGAGGTGCGAGTAGATTTCCGTACAAATATGTTATGCAACGTGTTTTCTATTTCTGCATGTTCTCTTTCTCACGGAAGAGCTAGGACATATTATCACTGAAGTGCTAGTACATAATATGGAGGAGTTAGTCAGTCAGCATGATAAGGATGTACCAGACTGATGTTTATGGTACAGCAGGGAATGGTTTGACTTTGGGAGGGACGCCTTAGGATTTTGGCCAATTCCCAACGTGTTTCTTTCAAAGCTTACCTAAACTAGCCAGCATTTTTTATATTTCTTCCTGATGGGGAGGGTTTTTCCAGAAAGCCCCTTCTCCAGTTCTTTAAGCAGTGGCCGCCCATCCTTTAGGGTGGAGGGGCCACACCCCCCCACCTTTTGCCCCTCATGAAGAGTGTCTGTCAGGCTGAACAAAGGTCAGCCTGACAGACACTCTTCCTTTTCAGCTCTGACAGCCAGGAGTGAGCCATGCACAATTTGCGCAGACTCCTGGCTGCCTGAGCTGAACTTTGCTGGGCTGAGGAGTTCACAGCTCCAATGGGCGTGACCTCCTTGGCTCAGCAAAGGTTCCTCGAGGCCCTCCCCTGGGTGACGAGGAAAGCGTCACCCATTGACACTTGCCCTGGGCACTTCAGGTTTGAGCCCTGAAGCGCCCAGGGCGAGTGTCAATCAGTGACACTTCGTCACAGAGTGGGGTGGGGTCAGCAGTCTCACTGACCCCATCCCACTCTGTGACGAGGCTGGGACTGCTGCCTTCCCTAGCCAATGAGGGAAGGCAGCAGTCCCAACCCTCCTGGGACCTGGAGGCTGAAGGTAAGTGTGTGTCTGTGTGTGATGTTTTAAATTGAATATTTGGTGCGCGTGTGCATGTTTGAATGATATGAGTGTTGTTAATGGATGTGCGTGCGTGTATGTGTGAAAGAATGAGTGTGTGTGATCTTTTAAAATGAATGTTTGGTGCATGCGTGCATGTTTGAATGTTATTAGTGTTAATGAATGTGCGTGCTTGTGTGAAAGAATGAGTGTGTGTGATGTTTTAAAATGAATGTTTGGTGCGTGTGTGCATGTTTGAATGGTATGAGTGTTGTTAATGGATTTCCATGTGTGCGTGCATGCGTGCATGTCTGTGTGTGAAAGAATGAGTGTGTGTGTGTGTGTGCTTCCTGCCCGCCCCCCTCCCTCCTAAAGCTGCCGACTGCCACTGTCTTTAAGATATAAAAGATGACCGTGGTCAGTGTCGTAGATTCCGAGACCTCAGTCAAGATTTTAGACATCGAATGCCTGATACCTTTCCCGTGAGGGTCGATATCTCTTTCTCGCAGTCGAACGGGGTCATCGTCTTGCTGGCATGAGAATGATGAAGCATCTGGCAGGCCCTACGGTGATGCATTTTTATTAATTATTTGCTTTGCATTGTGTATGAATATATATCCATATATCAATATAAGTGTTTGTATCCTGCATGTATATATTTGCTGTTTATAGACTGAAGATTCTTTATACATGGTCTTACTTCATTGTTGCACATTCTGAAATTACACTTTTTACTATTCAAACCTTCCTTCACGAACCTTGCAAAAAGCTATAATATATGTCTTCTTCAAATTAAGAAGTGCATTCCAGTAAATCTTTTCGACTCCTTTCAGTGTGTATATTTTGGCTCAGTCAAACGTAAAGCAAAACACTTTGGCATAGGTCACCAAGGGAAGGGTTTGTAGGTCAAAAGTGTACATTTAAAAGTGAAAATATGTTTGGCAGGAAGACTAAAGCATCTACTCTAAAAATGTGTGTGAAGAGTGTTTTTCAAATTCCTGGATGGTGCTGCACACCTTATGATGAGTTAGCTAGTGAATTTTCAAATTTGGCTGGTTTAGCAGAAAGCTGGGATGAATGTTTGAATGAAGCAGAACCAGCAGAAGTTTTGCTTGCTTAAGAAAAGTACTGGTTGAAGGGAATGATCTTTCAGTTCTTGGCAGACAGGGTGGATACTTTTGTCTGCCTCCAGAAAAATGCTTGACAAATATAAATAGTAGAAAGGGTAAATGAGCAACTGGAAAGCAGCTTGTGGATTCAAAGAATAGTGTTACTATGTTGTCTTGCCAAAATAAATTATTGCAATACAAGGCACACACGTATCAAACCATTGCAGAACGAGCTGCAACCAAAATAGCTCAAAACCGATATGTTAAACATAGAGGAAGGATAAATCAGAAAAAGGTTAATTTAGTCATTGCTAATGCTGGTTTGGATTGGTGCCCAGATTCGTCTTGGATGGATAGGGTTTGGACCAGCAGTGAGCCGTCAAACTCTAGTGAAGAGGAGAGTGAAAAAGGTGGGGTACAGCGGGACCTACAGGAGGACAATGTAGTACGTCCACAGCCAATTTTCAGATGCAAAATTGCAGCACACACCACAATATCCAGCAGGATTTGCATTATATGCTTTAGAAGATTACACTCAGCAAGAAGTAAATGCCATTCTGGATCGTTTTAAACAGAGAACAGGGGAGTCCCTACTTGCTTGGGTAGTGAGGTTGTTTGAAACTGGTGCTTCCGGTGTTGTGTTGGATGTTGGGGACTCTTGCAAGTTCTGTACTCTAAGTTCTGATCCAGTAATACAGGAACAATTCAGGGGTATTTAAGGAGACCACCAAACTACTTTGTTACAACTAGTTTTTGATGGGTGTAATTTGAAGTACCCCACTGATTCAGAGTGGCCTCCCAATGAGAAACCCTAGTATACTTTATGTGATGCAATGCAAAGAATTAAGGAAGAGGCAATGAAATCTGCAATTTTCTTGGGCAATGCACACCAATTGTTAGATGGACAGCTTACTGTGCCAATAAGAAACAAAATACTTTGCCTTGCTCCACCTGCCTATAAGCAAGTAATTATGACTTTGTTAATCAATCAGACAGGGCAGGCTTTGAAAGATGTACTAAAAGCCGTCAGAGAGTTAGGTGAATTAGGAAATTGGGATAAACCTGAGAGATCTTCAAGGTCTGAGGGTCGCACAGATAACAACAGTGTCCAGAAAATACATGTTTACGGCGCTACTAAAAGATGGTGTCAAAAAAGAACAGATTGATGGGAAAGATACCAAAAGCTTGTGGGAAATGTACCGTAAAAGGGGCTTAGAGCGAAAGGAAAGCAGCAAAAAGATAAACAAGCAAGATAACAAGCATGAAACGCAGAGCCAGTCACAGATATCAAGGGAAGGAAAGAAAAGGGAGAAACATATTTCCTCACGAGAGAATGAGGAAAACCTGGACAGTGACTGGTTAACTTTTGAGAACAGAGACGGGGCGAGCCTGCTTGCAAACATGAAAGCATATATCCAGACCTCACTTGGGCAAAAGTTGACAGGTTTAGATCAGACTAGGAAACCGGACAAGCTCCAGTACAACGTTGGGCTCGTCGAGATAACAGACATGTTGATTCAGAAATACATTGGAAACATAAAAATGTGCAAAAAGTTCGAGCCTTAGTTGACACCGGAGCGGAGGCCTCTTTGATTTATGGGAACCCTAAGAAGTTTAACGGACCGCATTACACCATTACAGGGCTGGGGGAAGGCAGACCCCCGCTTTTCAAACCACAGTACAAATGAAAAATAGGGAGAACAGCAAAAAGAGAATATACTGTCCTGATTGCGCCTCTTTTGGAATACATACTTGAAATTGACATTTTGAAAGGAATGACTTTGTATTTGGGGATGGTTGTTATCAGTTTGGAATAAAAAGATACATTTCAGTGGCTGCCATGAAAGTGGGTCATTTATAAATTCCCCCAGTGAAGGTGCCCCTGGCAACTAAAATAATTCATTTGAAACAGTACTGCATTCCTGGAGGGCATGATGAAGTAAGTGAAACTATAGAAGACATGATTGACGCTGGTGTAATAGCTCCAACGACTACTGAATGGACCAATCCCCTCTGGCCAGTTAAACGACCTGATGGGTGGTACAGAATTACAGTTGATTACCGCAAGCTGAATAAACATACACCTCCTTTGACAGCCGTGGTCCTGGACACCATCACTTTGATTGAATGGATACAGAAACATACGGGGACATGGTATGCCACTATCGACATAGCCGCGTCGTTTGCTCTATACCCTTGGCTCCAGAATGCCAAGAGCAATTTTCATTCTCCCACTGCGGCAGGCAATTTAAGATGTTATCTTTGCCAATGGGGTACATACATAGTCCCACTATCTGTCACAGGCTGCTGGCAGAGCACCTGGATGAAGTATCTCTCATTCCAGGTGTGCAATTGACCCATTACATTGATGATGTGATGATTCAGGGAGAGACAGAAGAACAGGTGCAGATTCGGTTGGAGAGGTTAGTGGAACTCTTGCAGAGTAAGGGTTGGATGATTTACACTGATAAGACACAAGGACCATCTCAAAATGTGAAGCTTCTAGGCATTCCGAGGAATCAGGGACACAGAGAGGTGTTTCCACAAGCAAAGCAAAAGATTCTCGAGTTTGCCACACCCCACACAAAGGAGGAGACACAGAAATGTATTGGATTATTTGTTTTTGGGAGACAGCACATTCCTCATTTGAGTCAGATCTTGGCCCCTCTGTACAAAGTGACAAGGAAGAAACATGAGTTTGAATGAGGTGAACAGCAGCAGCATGCTTTTGATTTGGCAAAGGAAGCTATTCAACAGGCCTTAGACCTGTGGCCTGTGCAGGAGGGAGACACTGAGTTACATGTAACTGTTCAGGGACAATATGCAAATTGGAGTATGTGTGTCAGAGTCACCAGATCCTCGGGGTCTGCGCACGTTCCCAACATGTCCACCACAAGACAGCTCCAATACTTAGAATGCCACAGAGTCTAAGAGAGTCCAAGTGGGGAAAAGAGGGCAGCCTTTGCCCCATGCCCGCTCACCCAGGAGGGTGGGCATCACCTTCGCCCCAGGCACCTAAGCCCCTGCCCCAGTCACCCCTGCTGCCCTCAGTGAGGAGGCCATTGACCTCCTCAGGTCCCTCACTGTTGGGCAGGCTACCATTTTGAATGCCATCCAGGGTGTAGAAAGGCAGTTGCAACAAACAAATGCATTCCTGGAGGGCATTCATTCTGGTAAGGCGGCCCTTCAGTGAGCTTTTCAGACTCTGGCCTCAGCACTGATGGCAGCCATGGTCCCTGTGTCTAGCCTTCCCCCTCCAACTTCCTCCACCCAGACCCAATCCCCTCTACCTCAGCCTATACCAAGCACACCTTCAGGCCAGCATGCACACACGTCAACACACAAGGGAAGCTCAGGCAAACATAAGCACCACACATCCCACAGGCACTCACGCAAGCGTCACACACATGCAGACACACCAACATCCACTGCCTTCACTGTGTCCCCCTCCTCGTCGTCTCCCTCCTCCCTCCCAGTCTCGTCTACACTCACACCTGCATGCACTACATCTACAGCCACTACTGCCATCACCAGCACACACACCACCACACCCCGCTCATGTGCAGTCACCAGCCCCACTGCCATTCACACGTCCCCTGTGTCCTCTACCAGTGTGTCTGTGACACCACCTCCCAAGATACACAAACACAGGCACACACCCACCCAACAGCCATCCACCTCACGACAACCTCCAGCGCATGCACCTTCACCTAAAGTCACCAAACGAACACCTCCTACAACCACAACCTCTTCCTCCACTCACAAACCCCCTCCAGCTACCCGTCCCAGTGTTTCCCAAAAACGTTTCCTGTCCAACCTTTCCCACACCTCCCCCACCCTGTCCGTCTCCTAGGGCCCAACCTAGAACCTCAGCCACAACATCTCCGGGACCAGTGGTGCCTGTAGTCACGGGAATCTGGAGTGCACCGGCCACCAGGGCAGCCAGTGTGACACGGAGCCACAGCACGGACAGTCCCCCACCTGTGAAGCATCAAAAGTTGGCCAGTACCCAGCAGGAGAGGGGGAAGACTCCAGCCACCAAATCCGCTCCCAGGGGTACAGGTGGGAGTGTGGAGTCAGCTGTGACACCTTCCAAGGTGGGGAAGGGACACAAGAAAGTCAGCAGGTCTGGGAAGAGCAGCACGGCGGAGAAGACCGCCATCATCCCCACTGCCCAGGAGGCCACCGCCATCATCCCCGCTGCCCAGGAGGCCACCGCCATCATCCCCGCTGCCCAGGAGGCCACCGGCAGCACCTGCCCTGCTGCCCAAGAGGCCACCGCCACCAGCCCCGCTGCCCAGGAGGCCACCGCCATCATCCCCGCTTCCCAGGAGGCCACCGCCATCATCCCCGCTGCCCAGGAGGCCACCGCCAGCACCTGTCCTGCTGCCCAAGAGGCCACCAGCCCCGCTGCCCAGGAAGCCACCGCCATCATCCCCGCTTCCCAGGAGGCCACCGCCATCATCCCTGTTGCCCAGGAGGCCAGCACCTGCCCTGCTGCCCAAGAGGCCACCAGCCCCGCTGCCCAGGAAGCCACCGCCATCATCCCTGCATCCCAGGAGGCCACCGCCATCATCACCGCTGCCCAGGAGGCCACCGCCACCAGCCCTGCTTCCTAGGACAGGACTGACAGCACCAGCCCCGCTGGGCCAGACAGGACCGCCAGCACCAGCCCCGCTGGGCCAGACAGGATCACCAGCCCTGCTGGCCCAGACAGGACCACCAGCACCAGCCCCTCTGGGCCAGAGAGGACCGCCAGCACCATCCCTGCTGGGCCATGAAGGACCACCAGCAGCTGAGTCACTGCAAAGGACCCCGCCGCAACAAGCACCGCTGAACAGGGCATCGCCGCCACAAGCACCGCTGAACAGGGCACCACTGCCACATGCAAAGCTGGCCCATGAGCGCCAAGGGCACTGACGCTACTGAGTCCGTCACAAGCAGGATGAAGCACTCTGGGCACCAAGCCCCCTCCAGAACCAGTGGAGAGATACATCCACTACCTCAGTCCTTGGCAGGAGGAAGCACTCTGGGCACCAAGCCCCCTCCAGAACCAGTGGAAAGATACATCCACTACCTCAGTCCTTGGCAGGATGAAGCACTCTGGGCACAAGGCCCCCTCCAGAACCAGTGGAGAGATACATCCACTACCTCAGTCATTGGCAGGATGAAGCACTCTGGGCACCAAGCCCCCTCCAGAACCAGTGGAGTATCACATCCACTTCCTCAGTCCTTAGCAGGATGAAGCACTCTGGGCACAAGGCCCCCTCCAGAACCAGTGGAGAGATACATCTACTACCTCAGTCCTTGGCAGGATGAAGCACTCTGGGCACAAGGCCCCCTCCAGAACCAGTGTAGAGATACATCCACTACCTCAGTCCTTGGCAGGATGAAGCACTCTGGGCACCAAGCCCCCTCCAGAACCAGTGGAGAGATACATCCACTACCTCAGTCCTTGGCAGGATGAAGCACTCTGGGCACAAGGCCCCCTCCAGAACCAGTGGAGAGATCCATCCACTACCTCAGCCCTTGGCAGGATGAAGCACTCTGGGCACCAAGCCCCCTCCAGAACCAGTGGAGTATCACATCCACTTCCTCAGTCCTTAGCAGGATGACGCACTCTGGGCACAAGGCCCCCTCCATAACCAGTGGAGAAAGACATCCACTACCTCAGTCATTGGCAGGATGAAGCACTCTGGGCACAAGGCCCTTCAGTCCTTGGCAGGAAGAAAGCACTCTGGGCACAAAGCCCCCTCCAGAACCAGTGGAGTATCACATCCACTTCCTCAGTCCTTAGCAGGATGAAGCACTCTGGGCACAAGCCCCCCTTCAGAACCAGTGGAGAGATATATCCACTACCTCAGTCCTTGGCAGGATGAAGCACTCTGTGCACAAGCCCCCTCCAGAACCAGTGGAGAGATCCATCCACTACCTCAGTCCTTGGCAGGATGAAGCACTCTGGGGCACAACGCCCCCTCCAGAACCAGTGGAGAGATACATCCACTACCTCAGTCCTTGGCAGGATGAAGCACTCTGTGCACAAGCCCCCTCCAGAACCAGTGGAGAGATCCATCCACTACCTCAGTCCATGGCAGGATGAAGCACTCTGGGCACCAAGCCCCCTCCAGAACCAGTGGAGACTGTCATCCACTTGAGAGACTGTGGCTTTTCACTCCCCAGGATTGAACAGTGGGCAACCCACCCACTGTAAAGACTTGAGAGACTGTGGCTTTGCACTCCCCAGGATTGAACAGTAGGCAAACCACCCACTGTAGAGACTTGAGAGACTGTGGCTTTGCACTCCCCAGGATGAAGCAGTGGGCAAACCACCCACTGTAGAGACTTGAGAGACTGTGGCTTTGCACTCCCCAGAATGAAGCAGTGGGCAAACCACCCACTGTAGAGACTTGAGAGACTGTGGCGTTGCACTCCCCAGGATTGAACAGTGGGCAAACCACCCACTGTAGAGACTTGAGAGACTATGGCTTTGCACTCCCCAGGATTGAAGAGTGTGCAAACCACCCACTGTAGAGACTTGAGAGACTGTGGCTTTGCACTCCCCAGGATGAAGCAGTGGGCAACCCACCCACTGTAGAGACTTGAGAGACTATAGCTTTGCACTCCCCAGGACTGAACAGTGGGCATGTGGCCCCCTCGTGGATTTGGCGTCGTGCACTCAACTGGCTGAGGTGCCCCCCCTTTCCCTCCCCCTGAGGTGCCTGTTTTATTGCTATCTGATGCCCCTGCAGTGTTCTCTCCGTTATGGTCGGGGATGTTGTGTGGGCCTCGCCCATACCGTGTGGGCCCAGTGTTCCACGGACTTCAATGGAGCACTACCTGGACTACTATTCTTGGTGTATATTTTGTTAATAGTGTATATATGTATATTTTTGTGTAATGCATTTTAATATATTACAATGGTTACACTCATTTTCTTTGGTCTTTGCATTCTTCTAGGGGGGGTTGGGGGGTGTAACTATAATGTATCATGATGTATTAGTGTGGGTGAGGGTGTGGGTGGGGGTGTTGCATGTGTGTGTCCCTGTTTTTTCCCTTCCCCCTCCCCTGTGTCGTAGGTGCAGTACTCACCATGGTCTTCACCGCCGGCGTTTGTGCTCCTGCCTGGTAGAGGAACAAGAAGATAAGGGCTGGCAAGATCTGCAGCTCTGGTTTCATGGCATCCTGGTTCCTCGTGGGGTGTGTAGAGGTGAACGTTTTCCCTTCGAGGTCCTGTTTCTGCCGTGTTTTTGTCTGCAGTGAATCTGCCCCGGAAAAGGTGGCGGATTGGTAGGTTGTGATACTGTGGGCGGTACTTTGTCCTCCGCCTGTCTGTTGGCGGTGACCGCCAAGCTGTTTGTTTGTACCACCGTGGCGGTCGGAGTGTTAAAGTGGCTGTCTTTGTTGGCGGTTTCCGCCACGGTCATAATTCCAAATTTTTTACCGCCGGCCTGTTGGCGGTCTTACCGCCGCTTTAACACCGTCCGCCAGGGTTGTAATGACCACCTTAGTTTTCAAATACAGAAACATGAATTGCGCACATTGCTGATTTCAACAAGAATATGCAAATGCCATGAAATGATTGCGCACACTGCAAATGATCTGTATCATCAAGTTCAATTGCGGGAAATGAATTGCGCGTCTTGCCGATTCGAATGCCACAATGTAAATGCCATGAAATGATCACGCACAATGAATATCATGAGTTAAGCACAAGAAATGAATCGCGTGTCTTGCCGATTCGAAAGCCACCATGTAAGTTCCATGAAATGGTAGCGCACAATGAATATCATGAGTTAAGCACAAGAAATGAATCGCACGTCTTGCCGATTCGAAAGCCACCATGGAAATGCCATGAAATGGTAGCGCACAATGAATATCATGAGTTAAGCACAAGAAATGAATCGCGCGTCTTGCCGATTCGAAAACCACCATGTAAATGCCATGAAATGGTAGCACACACTGAATATCACGAGTTCAACACAAGAAATGAATCGCGCGTCTTGCCGATTCGAATGCCACCATGTGAATGTTAAGAAATGGTAGCGCACAATGAATAGCATGAGTTAAGCACAAGAAATGAATCGCGCGTCTTGCCAATCTGAATGTCACCATGTGAATGCCAAGAAACGGTAACGCACAATGAATATCACGAGTTAAGCACCAGAAATGAATCGCGCGTCTTGCCGATTCGTATGCCACCATGTGAATGCCAAGGAATGGTAGCGCACAATGAATATCACGAGTTAAGCACAAGAAATGAATTGCGCGTCTTGCCGATTCGAATGTCAGCATGCAAATGCCTGAAAAAGCCAAGCGCACATTCACACGCACAAGGTAAAATCTTTTATCATGAAAATTAGGCCCAAGAACTCGAAATCGGAACAGGAGCTCAGGAAGTTGCTGCTGCTCTGCACCGGGACCTCTGAATAGTGAGCACGTGGAGCTGGGCTGGCTCCCTTATATAGAGTCTTGGCCCAGCCCACAAACCCCACCCAGTCATGCTGCAGAGAAAGCTTCTAGAAGGCCCTGGAAAGGGACCACACCCTGACACACTCTGAAAGCCTGCAGCAATACATTGCAAATTAACAGTATTTGTAAGCGCCTTGAATATAAGTTTTCAGGATTAAACTCTGCAATGCAAAAGGTTAAACAACAGCACATTAGCATAATGCATGAATTATGTTATCTTGGAAGTGCAGGGTTTTTGCATTCTAGTCGCCCGTAGAGCATGCACTGCCCTTATGTTGACAATGTGGCAAAAACAGGAAAGGATGAGGGTTCCCCTGGGGTTTTGGACCAGAAAACTACCTAACTCTGGGGAGCACTATACTCCTTTTGAAAAACAGCTTTTGGTCTCTTATTGGGCTCTAGTGGATACTGAACAAATAACATTGGGTCATATTGTAATTCTGAGACCTGAAATACCAATTAAGCAGTGGGTGATGAGTTCACCTAAATCTCACCGTATAGGACATGCACAAGAGGCTAGCATCATATGCTGAAATGGTACATACAAGATAGGGCTCGAGTAGGACCGGCAGGCACCGCAACCCTAGATGAACAGGTGTCACAAGCCCGTATACAGGATGAGGAGAGGGTGCAGGAGGTAACACAGGTAAAAGAGTCACCAGTAAGATGGGTGCGCCATTTGAATCCTTGTTCCCTAAGGATAGGAAACATGTATGGTTCACGGATGGTTCATCCAAATATGTGGGTACCAAAAGGCATTAGAAAGCAGTGTCATACAATCCAGTTACCAATATGCAGAGTTGCACGCAGTGTATCAGGCTCTAAAGCAAGAGCTGCCCTGGACTTGTCATATTTACACTGATTCTTGGTCCACTGCCAATGGGTTAGACACCCTGCTTCCCACATGGCATGGACATAACTGGTTTATCCACTCAAAGGAGGTGTGGGGCAAAGAGTTGTGGCAGGAAATTTGGGAAATGTTAGAACAAAGTAAAGTCACTGTTTATCACGTGGATGCTCATTGCCCCATTGACTCATTAGAACGATGGTTCAATTCCCTTGCAGACAATAAAGCCAAAATTTCAGAGACAGGAGTGGCAATACCGGATTCTGACTTGGTGGGGGTGGCTAAATGGGTGCACCAAAAATGTGGACACCTGGGAGAAAAAGCCACTTACAGGTGGGCAGAGATTGGAGGGATGCACATTCCCCTAGACTTGATAAAAACTGTAATTTTGCAATGTCCTATTTCTCAGCACACACAACAGAGATCTGTCCCGCAAACAGTTAAAGGTCAATTGAGGAGAGGAAAGTTACCAGGACAGATATGGCAAATTGATTACATTGGACCACTACCGATTAGTCGCGGGTGTCAATACGCCTGCACCGTAGCGGACACTTATTCTGGACACCTGATTGCTGTCCCTTGCAAACGTGCTACTCAGCACAATACTATCAGAACTTTGGACTTGTTAATGTTATACTATCGAGTACCACTCCAGGTCCAGAGGGACAATGGGTCACACTTCAAAGGCAAATTGGTGTAGGACTAATGTTCTCAGCACAATATTGAGTGGATATATCATATTCCTTATTATCCATGGCCTCAGGACTGATTGAGAGAATGAATGGTTTACTGAAAGCTCAATTGCGAAAATTATCTGATGGAACTTTGAAAAACTGGAGAGAGCATTTAAATGAAGCCCTCCAGATTCTAAACAATAGACCATTAACAAATGCTGAAACACCTTCGATGCGAATGTTAACTCCAGCTTTGCAAATACAACCACATGTGGCCACCACTACCATCACATACTGGGAAATAAAACCTGGAGCCTTAGCTCGTTACAGAGACACACCCGAATCTGCAGGTTTTGACTTACATGCTTTACAAGCTTACAGACTGAAACCCCAAGACATAGCACTATGTGAAACAGGTGTTGGAGTACAGATTACCCCCTAGCATTTTGGATTGATTGCTCCCAGATCTGGGTTGGCCCTCAAAAGTATTCAGATTTTAGGGGGAGAAATTGATGCAGATTACCAAGAAGAAATCAAAGTTATTCTGTTAAATAGTGAAGAAGTTGATTTATTCCTTCAAATTGGAGACAGAATTGCTCAACTTGTCATAATTCCAGTGTATGGAGGATTGGTGAGGAAGGGGACTGCCAAAAGCCCTTCTTACTATACGTGGGGAGGGAGGCTTCGGTTCCACTGATAAAAACCCTGGTGCTAAAGTATGGGTTGAATCCACAAATGCCCCTCCAGAACCTGCAGAAATTATAGCAAAGGGCCCCAATAATGTCCTGTTGATTATGAAACCAGGAAAAGAAAAATGGGAACATATTCCAGATGATAAATGTTATTTGCGAGAATGATCATACTTGTTTCTTTTACAGATCATAGTACAGCTTGTTTTTTGCATGAGTGTTTCGTGTGGTCTCCTTTTGGGCATGTGCGTGTGGGGTCGGGAGAGACTTAACACCCCCAATCTCAACTTGATTGATTGACCACGTCGTGCAACACCTTTACTGCATCTGAATGACAATATTTGGATTCATTTGGCACAAACCGTGCTCAACAGATCTGACTTCTGCATGGGCGCCATGAGAAGCACTGTGGATGTTTTGTCAATGTGTTTGATCGCCATGCCAACGCCAACAAGCATCTTGTTAGAAATGTTCAATGCTACTAACCAGACTAAAGATGTGCAAGAACATGATGTTGAAACCCACTTCAGTCCCTATTAGTATTGCAGGGACTGTCAGGAAACAACTGATGAAAATTGGGACAATCTCACTCAGATAATTACCTACAACATTAGTATCGGTGACGTGTGTTACTACAGGTCCTGCAATTCTCGTGACACTGGAAAATGCATTCAATTGCGGTTAGAAAAGAAAACATCAACCTCTCAAAACTTACTTTGGGAACACAGAGTTTTGTGCTTTTACCAAACGAACAGACATTACAAAAATATGTTGAATCGTATGGTTTGTCGTCATTTAGTGACTGCTGGAGTCACATTAAACATGTCAAGTTGCCAGTTGGCTGGCTGTTTTCGGGTGGAAAGCTGACCTTCACTTACATTCCAGTTAACATACCGGGTGGGCTGTGTACTTTTACACGCCTGGGACTCATGATGTTTTCATCTAACTCTATACATACTCGTTATACTAGACACTATGCAACTAGATGAAAATTGTGATTCAGATATTCAATTACTATCCCAATCAGAGTATCTAAGCTTAAGTCTTTCCATTGTAGGAGTGCCTGGTTTAGCTATATACAATACTAGGGTGATAAACAAATTAGCTTGTCTAACAGTTAAAAATATTAACCATACTTCTATTGCTTTACCTGAATTTTTATGAGATGTGTGTGGTCCCAGGAAAGCTGCATTACGAAACAGAGCTGCTAAAAACTATCTTGTGTTAAAACGTAATCATGGTTGCGATGAATTTGAAGGCATGTGTTGTTTTAATCTTTCTGACCACTCTAAATCTATTCAGGCCCACATTGATATCCTACATACATTAGTGAAAGGGGCAAAGCAGGATATAGATCAGGGATGGTGGGACTGGCTATTTCAATGGTTACCTGATTTTGGACAATTACGCAAAGTTTTTGGTGGAATTTTTGTAGCATTAGTTCTTATTATATCACTATGTTGCTGCGTACAATTTATTCCTAATTTGCTTGCAATGTTTAGACCGAACAAAAGTTGATTTTAAACCTATAAGCTACAAAACTCACTGGTCAATGGGTGGAATGTAGTGACATTTGTGTGTTGATCACTGTTCGTGTCGCATCACTTTGCACTTAGCTTAGCTGCCCACTGTCACTTTAGTGGTCACTAGTTAAAGACTCCATTTTGTGTTCAGCTTAGCCTCACTGCCACGTTAGAGGTGCGAGTAGTTTTCTGTACAAATATGTTATGCAACGTGTTTTCTATTTCTGAGTGTTCTCTTTCTCACCGAAGAGCTGGGACACATTACCACCGAAGAGCTAGTACATAATATGGAGGAGTTAGTCAGTCAGCATGATAAGGATATACCAGACTGATGTTTATTGTACAGCAGGGAACGGTTTGACTTTGGGAGGGACGCCTTAGGATTTTGGCCAATTCCCAACGTGTTTCTTTCAAAGCTTACCTAAACTAGCCAGCATTTATTAATATTTCTTCTTGATGGGAGGGGTTTTTCCAGAAAGCCCCTTCTCCGGTTCTTTAAGATATAAAAGTTGACCCTGGTCGGTGTCGTAGATTCCGAGACCTCAGTCAGGATTTTAGAAGTCTAATGCCTGACACCTTTCCTGTGAGGGTGGAGATCTCTTTCCCACAGTCAAACGGGGTCATCCTCTTGCTGGCATGAGAAAGATGAAGCATCTGGCAGGCCCTACGGAGATGCATTTTTATGAATTATTTGCTTTGCATTGTGTATGAATATGTATCCATATATATCAATATAAGTGTGTGTATCCTTGCATGTATATATTTGCTGTTTATAGATCGAAGATTCTTTCTACATGGTCTTACTTCATTGTTACACATTCTGAAAGTACAGTTTTTACTATTCAAAACTTCCTTCATGAACCTTGCAAAAAGCTATAATAAATGTCTTCTTCAGATTATGAAGTGCATTCCAGAGAATCTTTCCGACCCCTTTCAGTGTGTATATTCTGGCTTAGTCAAAAGTAAAGCAAAACAGATGGACACAGTGTTGGATGGCATATTCGGTGCAGAGGCTTTTCAGAATGACATTCTTGTGTTTGCCAATAATTGGTCTGAACACAATAAAATTCTAGCTCAAGTTTTCGACAGGTTTAGGGACTTTGGTATTACGCTTCGTTTTGATAAATGTAAAATTAACGTACAGAATTTTGATTACTTCTGACATAGCATTAGTCCTGAAGGCATTTCTCTGAAGTTTTCTATGATCAATGCTATTTAGAAGGCACAGTCTCTTAGAGAGAAGGACGCTCTTAGATCACTTTTAGGTTTAAGTGAAAATTACTGGCTTGTAAAAGGTTATGCTTACATTGCTCAGCCCCTAACTATCTTCCTCAAAAAAGGTACAAAGTACATTTCAACTAAAGAGATGCATGAGGTGTCTACAACGCTGAAGAATATGATTGTATCTGCTCCAGGGCTGTTACCTTTTGTGGCTGAAAATAATTGTGTGATCATGGTGGATGCGAGTCAGATAGGTTTAGGAGCAGTTCTGCCTCAGACTAAGCAGGGTGTGGAGACCACTGTTGCTTTTGCTTCAGGTTCCCTGACTAGTGCTGAATCACATTATAGCACCATAGAACGTGAAGCATTGGCGGGTTTGTGGGCAGTAAAAAGATTTCAACATTTTATTTGGGGTTTAAGATTCGATATGTTTCTTGATCACAAGCCCTTACTTTATTTCATGAATGGTAACAGTTCTGGTAGAGCGTCTTCTTGGTTGGTAAGGTTACTTCCAAAGTTGCAAGAGTATGATTTTGTGCTCAAGTACATTCCTGGTGGTAAGAACGTTCATGCTGACTGTCTTTCCAGGTTTCCAGTTCCTTATGATGCAGATACAGAGGATTCAGATGTAGGTGATTGTGTTATTGAGCTAGTGCAGAGCATTGTACAAAGTTCTGTTTCGCTGTCACATACTGAATGGAGTACAGCTATGCAGCAGGATCAAACATTGGTAGAGGTTAAATCATTTTTATAAAAAGGATGGCCAGAGGAAAGGAATGCTAATGCATCTTTGCGCCCATATGTGCAAGTCTCTGATGAAATAGCTTTGGTTTATGGTGTGTTAGTGCGTGGTGATCGCTGCATTCCTCCAGTTTCTCTAACAGACTCTCTCATTAAAGAGGCACTTAAAGGGCATTTAGGAGTTAGCAGCACCTGCACAGCTCTCAAGCAATTTTATTGGTGGCCTGGCTTGGAGCATCAAGTAGCTACATGTGTCAATGAATGCACCACATGCTTACTCTCTGATACACATTGGAAGCCTGTCAATACTCCATTTAACAATGCTCAGTTACCACAGGAAGCATGGCATAAAGTAGCTTTAGATTTTGCTGGACCTTCTGAACAAGTTCCTGAGTCACAAAGATACATGATGGTTTTGGTTGATTATTTTTCGAAATGGCTGTATGTGGGTTTTTCCATCCATTGCTAACACTGATTCCATTTTAAAAATGTTAACTAATATTTTCTCCATTGAAGAAGCACCTAAGAAAATGGTTACTGACAATGGCACATATTTAGTTTCACATAAAATGAAGGAATTTATTGAGAAACACCAGGTAAACATATTAGAGTGGCGTTAAATTCCCCTTCCGTGAATGGTTTGGTAGAGCGTTTGAAACGTGTTTCTTAGAGAAGGAGTACACACAGCATTAGCAACTGGTGTTGATGTCAAAAAAATTGCCAGCAGAAAATGTGGTCATATTTAATCACTCAACATTGTACCACAGACGTTTGCCCTTTTGTATTTTTACGGAAACGTTTCCCAGGTGTGCCATTTGTCCAGATTGGATGAGGAAGTTTAACAAGAAGAGAGTAGAAGATATTTCTAAACTTGAAGCTACAGTCCGATGCAAACAGAGCTGATCACAAGAACTGTTCAATAGGAAACACAGAATTAAGGTTGTTTACTTCATGACTGGAGATTGGGTACTGGTGAAAGTTCTTACCAGAGTTAAGAAAAGGCAGTCTAAATTCATGTCACCTGTTTAAGTTGAAAAGGTTTCAAAGGGTTCAGTTCTGTTGAAAAACAAAGGGTGGAGGAGCAAAAGAGACCTTATCAAAGTAACACCTACTCAAGCAGGTAAAATGATAGCAGCCAAATACACTGATTTGTTGTCTAGTTTTGAGTTTTTGGACGACCAACAAACTGGCAGGGTCTGTCACCATGATATGGCTCTGGTGTCTGACCTAGAAGGTTTTTCTGGAAGAGAAGCGATATCTTCACCATGTGCAAATGGTTTTCAGGCACAACTTCAAACTACATCCGTAATGAGCTGCCCACCTCTATTAATGAGAAACGCATTGTGGGCATGCCTATCAAGTTCAAAGATTATTATGTTTCTTAAGTTTGTTTTCATTTTTTTTTGGTATGCACTTTTATTTTATTTTTAAAGGGGGAAGGTGTTGTTGGTTGCTTTCGTTGTAATGTTTGTTACAGTGCTCTCATGTTTGTATGTGCTCAAGAGCTCTCGCGCTTGTATGTGCTTGAGACTGCATTCTAGTGCAGTCGGTTCTTACTGTTTTTTAAAAATGTCTCGTGTGTTGTTTATCTTTGAGTAACATTCTTATGTGCAATGCCTACGGCCGTCTTCGGTTAAGACAGTTGATGCTTTCTCTAGAAGACTACAGTTGCACGGTTTGCAGGCTCATTGAACATGCAAACGATAAAGCGGATTTTATGACTACTGCGTTTTTATTGCCTCTACATGCTGGTGCGAGTGGTTTCTTTTTCTACGTATTTACTACGGTATCTTAAGCGGCGACTTGTCAGAAGAGGAGCCGGACACCTGACTTCTGTCTTTGAAGCACAGCAAATATGACTCGATAAAATACAGATTTTTACGTACTGTTTGTTTCTGATGGGTACAACTACCTGTGGATTCCTCACCTCATGAATACTCCCATGGCGCCAGCATTCTACGGAAATCTTCTTACTAGTCTCTGCACGTCGACGAGGACGTCACTGTCTCGCACGCGACGCCGTCTGACGTCATACAGGCAATAAGAGGTCCTCGACGACGTGCGGACGTCAGTTCCCTTTTTTCCGTGCATTCGAAACGGTTATCTTCGAGGGAGCAACTGTTACTCTTGCGGTTACAGTGTATATCTTGCTGCGTACTCTTTCTCTGTGGAAATAATGTCGCAGAGAAAGTCTGGATTTAAGCCTTGTCGTGAGTGTGGAGGCAAGATGTCGGTGACGGATCCTCATTCCGATTGCCTTTGGTGTTTGAGCTCCGACCACGACGTCTCGACTTGTGATTCGTGTCAGCACATGAATCCGAAGGCCATTAAAGAACGCGAGGCGAAGCTGTTTATGGCCAAGTCAAAGGAGAAGCATCACAAGAAAAAGTCTTCTCCAAGACATCGGCGTCATCGAGACTCCCGGCGCCGTAGAGAATCTCGGCGTCATTCAAGGGAGGCTCGTTCCAGGTCTCCGGATCGGCGCCGGAGGACATGGGAGGTCAGCCCCACGGTGACGCCGCACCCTTCGACGCCGTTGCTCTCTCCGACGTCTCCAACTTCGCCTGGACAGGCGTCGGTGATTGAGGTATTGGAGCCTCAGGTGTTTTCTCCGGCGCAGACGCCGAGGCCGGCGTCGGGGTCGCCTCCGAGTCAGGCACCCCAGTATCCGGCTTTTCCCACCCCTGGAGCCGATAGTTCCGCATTCTTGAATGCGATGTATGCCATCTTCCAACAGATGGCTCCAGGGGGTGCTCCGGCTGGGCCTTTGGCCTTTTCTTTGGGTGATCCTGCGCCTCTTCGGCCGGCACCCTTTATGCCCTTTCTCCCGTTTGGGAACGTGGGCTCGGCGCCAGTGTCGGCGCCGGTGGCCGCTCCGATGACTTCGGAGGGATTGGCCCCAGGGATTTCCATCCCGTCGACGTCGAGATTTCGGCCTGTGACTCCGGTGGGTCCATCCGTTTCATCTGCTCTTCAGTCGGCGCCGAAGTTACCTGTGGCGCCGGATGCGGCGTCGGTGGCTTCGGAAGATCGGCGCCGATCTCCGACTTCGGCGGAGGTGTTGTCGACTCCGCGGATTGAGCAACGACTGCATTCAAGGAGGCGTGCTCTCCGGGTACTAGAGGAGCAGGAGTACCAACGAGCCCTAGAGGAAGGAGAGCTAGAGGACTCGGGTGATGGGCTGCGTGGACTGGAGTCGGCCAGTGGGCTGGACACTTCCCCTGAGTGGGACCTTTCGTCCCCGGGGGAATATACCGAGGAAGCTGCTTCCTTTCATACAGTGGTACGGAAGGCAGCTAGTTTTTTGGACCTGCCTTTGCCGGTGGTGGAGGCGAAACAAAACCTTTTGACAGAGGTGTTGCATCCGGCCTCAGCCGCGGCGGAGCCTCTATTACCTTTTAATGACGCTCTGCTGGATCCGGTTTTAGAGGTGTGGAAGAAGCCGGCATCTTCCCCAGCAGTTCACAGAGCCGTGGCCAGGAGGTATCGGACGGCTCCAACTGATCCTGGTTTCCTATCTAGGCACCCTACGCCGGAGAGCTTGGTTGTGCAGGCCTCCTGTTCATCCAAATCAGCGCCTGGTTCTTTCCCGACGGTGCCTGGGGACAGAGACTCAAAAAAGCTAGAGGCGCAGTCGAAGAAGATTTTTTCGTCCTGCAGTCTGGCGTTAAAAGCCACTAATGCGACCTGTATCCTGGGGAGGTATATTCATGCTCTGATGGATGACATCTCCTCTTCGTTTACAGAGCTTCCCCAGGGTCTTTTGGATCTTGTCTCTGATGCCCAGGCTGCTGCGACCCAAATTATCCAGACGGGACTGGATACCACCGACTCGGTAGCCAGAGCAATGGGCACAACTGTGGTGGAAAGGAGACAGGCCTGGCTACGTAACTCGGGCTTTTCGGCAGATGTACAGTCCACATTGTTGGATCTCCCGTTTGATGGGGACAAACTGTTTGGGGCTAAGGCTGATTCGGCCTTGGAACGTTTTAAGGAGAGCAGGGCCACGGCTAAGTCGTTGGGACTCCAAGCTCCTTCTTCCACGGCCTCTTCCAGATTCTTCAGGAGGTTTCGTGGATTTGGGCGTGGCTCTTCCTCCTCTTCCTTTCGGGGAAGATATCAGCAACCTGCCTCTTCCCACCCCTATAGATCTTTTAGGGGGAGGGGTAGGGTCCGCACCAGGGGAGCCTCTCAGCAGCACTCTGCCTCTTCCTCATCCTCTGGCGGGGTGCAGCAGGGGAAGCAGCCTTAGGCTTCCACCATTTCCCACTCACTCCTCTCCTGTAGGGGGAAGATTACAGCATTTTCTCACCAAATGGGAGACTGTTACGTCGGACACTTGGGTTCTCAGTGTTGTGGGAAAAGGCTACACCCTTCCCTTTCGGGAGTTTCCGCCCCTCATCCCGCCCCGCCCTTCGTATTGTTCACAAGAACACCTCCTGTTGCTAGAACAGGAGGTGGAAGTCCTCCTTTTAAAGGGCGCGGTGGAGTTGGTCCCGGAGCAGGAAAGGGGTCAAGGAGTTTACTCAAGGTATTTCCTGATTCCCAAGAAGGATGGTCGTTTGAGACCAATTCTGGACCTGAGGATCTTGAATTGGTTCCTCAAGCAGGAAAAGTTCAAGATGCTGACCCTAGCACAGGTGCTTTTGGCGTTGAACATGGAAGACTGGATGGTGTCTGTCGACTTGCAGGATGCTTACTTTCATATCCCGATACTCAAGTCACACAGGAAGTATCTCCGGTTTGTGGTGGGATCGCAACACTACCAGTTTGCGGTCCTTCCGTTTGGTCTTACTTCAGCACCTCGAGTCTTCACGAAGGTGATGTCGGTGGTTGCGGCAGAGCTCAGAAGGAAGGGGATAGCAGTATTCCCTTACTTGGACGATTGGTTGATCAAAGCCAAGTCCCCGGAGCTTGTGTTGCGTCATCTGCAGTCAACAACCCAGTTGTTGTTCGACCTGGGCTTTTCGGTGAACGAGCCCAAATCTCACCTGGAGCCCTCTCAGCGCCTCCTGTTCATAGGGGCAGTACTGGATACGACATTGGGTCGGGCCTTTCCTCCGCCTCAGCGGATTCAAGATATTCAGGATTTGGTTCCAATGTTTCGAAACGGAGCGGTAGTTCCAGTCCTCAAGGTCCTTCGTCTGCTCGGTCTTTTTGCCTCCTGCATTCTGTTGGTCACGCATGCTCGCTGGCACATGAGGGCTCTTCAGTGGTGCCTCCGAAGTCAGTGGTCTCAACACAGAGGGGATCTAGAGGGTACTGTCAAGATCTCCAGAGATGCTGCTGTGGATTTGAAGTGGTGGATTGCAAGCAACAATCTTTCACAAGGAAAACCGTTCCAGCAGTCGCCACCAGTGGCCACAGTCATAACGGATGCTTCCACTCTAGGGTGGGGAGCTCATCTGGGGGATCTGGAGATCAAAGGTCTTTGGTCTCCAGAGGAACAGATTTTTCACATCAATCTGTTAGAGTTACGGGCTGTACGTCTGGCTCTCAAGGCCTTCCTCCCTTCCCTTCGTGGTCAGTCGGTACAGGTCCTAACGGACAATACTACCACGATGTGGTACATAAACAAGCAGGGAGGAGTGGGGTCGTACCTTCTCTGCAGAGAAGCACTTCGACTATGGTCCTGGGCAAAGGACTATCGGATTTGCTTGATAGCAAACCATCTGGCCGGAGTCTTGAACGTGCGTGCGGACAGTCTCAGTCGCCACTTCTCGGCAGACCACGAGTGGCGTCTCCATCCAGATCAAGTCCGTTTAATCTTCCAGAAGTGGGGGTTTCCTCGGGTAGATCTGTTCGCCACTCGAGAGAACGCGCATTGTCCGTTGTTCTGCAGCCTTCAGTATCCGATGCAGGAAGCATTGGGGGACGCGTTTCAAATGACCTGGTGCGGCCAGTTGCTTTACGCGTTTCCTCCCATACCCTTGATTCCTCGAGTATTGAGGAAGATTCGCCAAGACCGGGCTCTAGTAATCGTAATAGCTCCGGATTGGCCAAGGAGGGTGTGGTACTCCGACCTTCTCCAACTCTCAACGTGCCCGCCGCTCCGTCTCCCTTTCAGGGCAGACCTCCTCTCGCAGTCGCAGGGGCAGGTTCTACACCCCAACCTCCAGAGTCTGCACCTACATGCCTGGAGATTGAACGGGGCAACCTGAGTTCCTTCTCTCTCCCGCCTGAGGTAGTGGATGTTATATTAGCGGCCAGGCGACACTCCACTAAATCTATCTACGCTAATAGGTGGTCTAAATTTGTTGCGTGGTGTGGAGAGAGGCAGATTGATCCTTTACAAGCTCATCTATCGGACGTTTTGTCTTTTGCTCTATCTCTGGCGCAGAAAGGTTGTGCAGTGGCTACCATTAAAGGTTATTTATCGGCCTTGTCAGCCTTCATATGTCTTCCAGACCAACCATCTTTATTTAAATCCCCTATTGTTATCAGATTCTTGAAAGGTCTTCTAAATCAATATCCTCCAAAGCCATTCGTTATGCCGCAATGGGATTTGTCCTTAGTCCTGACTTTCCTTATGGGGTCCCCTTTTGAACCTATGCATTCTTGCCCCTTAAGGTATTTGTTTTTAAAAACAGTCTTCCTGATAGCTATAACATCAGCAAGGAGAGTGAGTGAGTTGCAGGCCTTATCAGTAAAACCCCCTTATACAACTTTTTATGGGGATAAGGTGGTGTTGAGGACCAAGGCTGCTTTCCTCCCGAAGGTTGTTTCACCCTTCCATTTGGCTCAGGCAATTACTTTGTCCACGTTCTATCCTCCGCCTCATCCTTCCAAAGAGGAAGAAAGACTGCACCGTCTGGATCCAAAGAGAGCGTTGAGCTTCTTTATCAATAGAACAAAGGATTTCAGGCTGGAGGATCAGCTGTTTATTGGATACGTGGGCAAGAGGAGAGGAAAGGCAGTCCACAAGAGAACACTATCCAGGTGGGTTGTTCTTTGCATTAAAATATGTTACTCTTTGGCAAAGAAGGATCCTCCTGAGGGCATTAGAGCTCATTCCACCAGAGCTAAGTCGGCCACTTCGGCCTTAGCCAGAGGTGTTCCTGTGGTCGACATCTGCAAGGCCGCAACTTGGTCGTCCCTTCACACTTTTGCAAAACATTACTGTTTAGATTCTGAGGTTAGAAGGGACGGCCATTTTGCACGGTCAGTGCTGCAGGATTTCTTGGTTTGACCATTTAGGCACCCACCGCCGGGCGTGGTACTGCTTTGGGACTCTATTCATGAGGTGAGGAATCCACAGGTAGTTGTATCCATCAGAAGAACGAGTTACTTACCTTCGGTAACGACTTTTCTGGTGGATACATTAGCTACCTGTGGATTCCTCACGGTCCCACCCGCCTCCCCGTTGCCTTTATGGTCTTGCCAAGTAATCCTTGAGTGCGCTCCTCTTGATCTTTGAGGGTGCAATAGATGTATATATATAATATATTTATATATATATATATGGGTATATGTGTATATATCTTTATGTATATACTTGGTGTGTGTATATATTTTTAAAAGAAAGAGTTTTATATATATATATATATATATATATATATATATATATATACATAAAAAAGATTTACAGTTATTCATACAATGTGGTGTATTTTTACAATATAATGGATGTTGCTTTGTTCTTTCATTGCATTGCCTGGTTGTTCTCATGCACGTAAAAAATGATTGGTACTGACGTCCGCACGTCGTCGAGGACCTCTTATTGCCTGTATGACGTCAGACGGCGTCGCGTGCGAGACAGTGACGTCCTCGTTGACGTGCAGAGACTAGTAAGAAGATTTCCGTAGTATGCTGGCGCCATGGGAGTATTCATGAGGTGAGGAATCCACAGGTAGCTAATGTATCCACCAGAAAAGTCGTTACCGAAGGTAAGTAACTCGTTCTTCAGGGCTCTTCGAGACAACCCACGCCCTTAGCTGGGCTCTGGGCCGCTCTGCTGATGCGTGTTCTGAGTGGGAGAGAAAAGCGACAAGAATAAATGCTGAAAGCCTGACGCGTGCGCCTGGTAATACACTAGATTGATAACAATTATCGCGGTAAAGATATCAGGAGTCCTAGACTCTTCGAAGATTTTGGGTTATATCATGTTTTTGAAACAATAAGATGGTGTTTTGTATCTTGCACTGTATGCGCCCTGGTTCGTTTACTTTTACTTCGTTCTCTCGATGCTCGAGCAGTGCTGTTGATCAGCTGTCTCGCGGTGTGACTTGCCTAATGTCTCACCGTTCCATATGCCACAACTGACGGTTATGTTCCTTTGAACCTGGCTGGAGTTCTTCTTCCACCTCCATCACAATACTCAAGCACAGACGTCATCGAGTATACAGTGAGGTGTGTAACGTAATCTGGTTTTAACACAAAGCATACGGCCTGCGTGTGTAGGAATTTCACCAATAACCAGTTAGGGGAAGGAATTGCAATGACCCCGCCTTCGCAGGCTACATCCACCTAACATGGCCGCTTTTGGGAAGTTGTCACGCCCATATTGAGCTTGTCACTTTGGTTGAGGCACGTGAGGCATGTAAACAAAAGAAGGACTAAACTGGAGAAGGGCTGCCTCGGAACAAGGGCGTGAGTGACCATTTTAGAATGGTAATTATTAGGCAGCACAGAATGAAAAGATCCCCTTTAAAATAATAAAAGGATTTTGATTTCTAAATTAGTGGCAATTACGGTTTATCCGCTTTTCAAAGTAGTTACAATTATTGCAGCAAAATATTTCTTCAAAACAATGTCTGTCACCACATATTTTTTTTGCTTTGTGCGCCTATGTTCATAGTTACCCTTTTTGTTTGAAATGCAATGTTTTTGCTACTTGCATTATTCTCCTGACAAGCTACGCAGCTGTTTAAAGTGAGCTGCTCTGGTGACATCACACCAGTGGCTAGCACTGCGATCTTGTCCGAAGGATGGCCTACTATGTCGACGTCAGAAGACCTTTTGGCGGATGGTAAACAGCCCAACTCGGAGTCACGTTTTTATGCAAAGGCACCGTCCCGCCCCTTTATGACGCCGGGTATGAATATGTAGTAGCACCGTAGAAAGAGTGTCTAGTTTGTTATTTTTATTTTAATTCTCCTGATTAAATATTCATGAGGCCGTCGCGCGGCGGGCAGGGGGCGGAGCTGTGCGTGGATGGCGCTGGAGACAGCAGCTGTAGTGGCTTCGGGTCGGGCAGGGGACGAGGGGGATGCCTGGGACGCAGACGTAGACCCCGGCGACCAAAGCTGCGCTTGCGGGGAGTCCATGGAGCGTGAATCAGGGGGGCGCGAGGGCGGGCGCGAGCCGGGCAGCCCGCTCCGGCCGCTGTTACTGCTGCAGCCCGACGGCGGCTCTTCCTTGCTGCGGAGGCGGCGGCGGCTGCGGCGAGAGCCGGGCACGCCTTCCGAAGGCTCCCGCGGCCGCAGCCTGCCCTCCACCCTAGGCTCCGCGGGTCTGCAGCCGGCAGATCGGGAGTGGGTGCGGGCGGAGCGGGGCCGCGGGTGCCTGCACGTGTCCACCTGGCCCCCGGCCTCCGCGCCCCCGCGACCCGTGCTCTGCACGCTCAGCACCACGGCCGGGGAGCTGGCGCGGCGCCTGCTGCCGCCGGCGGGCCGCTCGGGGGCCCAGGGGGCTCTGCGTGTGCCCGGACCCGGCGGGGGCAGCGCCTCCTCGTCCTCCGAAGAGCTGTGCTCGGATCCCGCCCCCGGAGGAGAGCCGCCCGCGCTATATGTGCAGCTTCACGGGGAGCCGGCCCGCCGCCTGCGGCCGCACGAGAGGCCCCTGCACCTGCAGAGCCGCTACCTGCAGCGCCTGGGCTTCCGCCAGCAGAGCCGGCTGCAGGACGAGGGGCTGGAGCCCGACATCGCCTGTCTCATCCGCTTCTACGCAGGTAGGTGCTGGGGGTCGCCGGAGGGAGGTGGCACTTCTGGGGCACGGAGTGACGCTACTGCGAGAAGGGGTTACAGGCACTGCAGATGGTTGTGCATTTGCAGCGTAGCGAACGAGTACACTGTTGAAGGTGGTGGATAGTGTACGGAAATAAGATCTGTGTATATGCTGGAAATACTTGAGGTGATGCACTGGTGGCATGTTATTTATGGGGTGGTTTCGACATTAGACTCGACGTGTGTGTAGTCAAAAATAAAGGGCACTGCCCCCTAGTAGCGTGTGCCGAAGGTCATTGGTTCTGGGTATGGAGGAGTGGCGAGGCGAATATAGAAGGAACAGCGAGGGGTCTACTGGGTTGCACGCTCTGTACACTGGGGTGTAGGGTGCTGAGGGGAACCTGTATTGGGCTCGGTGGTGTCCCGGACTCTTCCTTGTAGGAGGCTACATGTATTTAGTATATTGAGGGAGCCTATACACTGGTCAAATGAAGCTGTGTTTATTATCTGGTAGAGTACTTTATAAGCAGAACGTGAGCTCATTACATTAAACTATACCCATAAAAATATGCATTAACCAAGCCCCACGTACACTCTCACGCAGTCTAGATATCCTAGGTATATACTGTGTCACTGGCGTGACTATGGTATTTTTTCACTGGTTGGTTAGTCTCGTAACATTGGCGACTTGTCATAGTGTTAGTCGTGGTAATGTTCAGGGGAGTCTGAATGTAAACACCCCTGCGTGTGTTGCATATTAGAGCATACCGAGCTCTTAGATTGTCATTTAAAGACATTAGACAAGTGCAGCAGTGCATACTTTCGTGGGCTTTTTTGTATAGAACTTGAAGTAGACTTTTTGATGTGGTAAGCAATTTGTTTGAATGTGTATGCAGCCTTCTTCAAAGAGCTGACGGACGCCGTGTCATGCAGAGGAAGAGTTCTGATTGCTGTGAAGGTGTGTCTGGAGGTCACTGATGGGTGAGATGCGGTTGAAATGGCTTTTGACATATCACAACTCTGGTCATAGGTCCTTTGGCCAAGCAGGAGTTACTGGCCCCAATCATGGGGGTTAAGGCCTTTTATTCCTGATGTCTTGGGCCCGGTCTAATATGGATCCCGAGCAGCTGAGCCAAGTGCCCCTTCAGAACTTGACTCTCAGTGGTAGCGTGGGTCAAGCATTGTAAGGCTTCTCTGGGAAGAGCAGATATAGCTAGGTGATAACAGGCTCACAACTCAAATACGCACAGCAGCAATAAATAGTTGTCCAGTCAAATATTTGCTTTTATAAAAATAAAAAAAGGAGTATTTGTGTACAATCACAATGTTAAATACTACATTCCCAAACGATACACACATTCCCCTGAGTCAGGGCCGTAGTGTTTCAAAGGCAGGTCCCTGAGTTCCACTCCCCTCCAGCTAGCTGTCGTGGTTATTCCCCATACACTGAGACATTCAGGTTAAGCCCAACTAGTGGTCTGAGCCTCATTAGTCCCTCTGTGAGTTTCCATTAAAGTCAAAAGTGTTCAGCGCAGTCCTCTGATGCTTGATAAGTTCCTTGGGTACCTCCCTACGGATTTGGGGAGTGTGTGCCAGTCTTGGTCCTTATCACAACCTGGGTCTGCTTGGGTCACCAGAACTCCTCCTTCTGCTGTCAACTGTTGCTTCAACCAGACCACACTTCTTGCTTTGTCCTGGTGCCATTAAGGGGTCACTGTTTCTCCTCCTCTGTGCAGGGGCTACCACCAGAACAGCACAGCAGCAATCCTCCAGGCACCTCCACCAGCCATATATATCTTCACAGTGGTTCCACCTGGGATACTGGGTCATCTACTTGGGACTGCACATGGGCAGCAGAGGCCACAGCTCACTTCATGGAGTCCCTCCTCTGGAATATGGGGGTGTTGCTGACTTTTTGCCTGCTCACAGGCAATGACCTGATTGGTGCATCACCCATCTCCTCACACCTCGCTACACATATGTACTCGCTGGGGTCCCTCCACTGGACCTTGCACACTCCAGCGCTCTCCACACCCTCACAGGACACACTTGTCTTGGTAAGCAGGCAGGTGCTAGTACTCTAGGTTCCAGGCTCCAAGGACAGGTGGTCTTGGAATCCCTGGGTGATGTCCCCTCACCATGCTGGGATATTAGCAATCCTTGACCCTCAGTCCTGGTCACAGGCAGAAGTCTTGCAGACCTTCTCCTCTCACAGACGACTGGCTATTTGACAGTTTTTGGGGTCTCAAGCTCACCTTCTAATAGTGCATTTCCAGAAGCCAAATGTGATTTAGTTTCTATTTTAGGTTTATGTTTGGAGGGGGGGGGGGTTGCTTTGTTTTTGACGTGCTCTCTCTTTTGTTCTTTCTTTCCCCAGAAACAGTTCTGTCACAGCAGAAGTGACTCCAAATCTGATAGCTCTACATCACAGTCCATGGGAGTGACTGGAGGGTCACACCCGGATGTCAATCACAGTGATATGTGTATTAAAAGGTTATCTCAGGTCCCCAGCCCTACTCCTTATGATTTCCTTGTCCTCCCCATCTCCGTCCTGAAATGTTCCTAAGCCCCTTCCCAGTTACAGATCCCTGAATCAAAGAGCACCCCTTGTAGGGTACAGAGAGCCTGGCTCTACCTTGCTCCATTGTATCCTACCCAGCTTACAAAACTGTAGCAGTATACAAATCTGTCTGACGGGGTTCTGCTATTTTCTCTCTTCAAGTTCCTCCAGTCATTCCTGGGTCTGTCAAAATGGAAAGCACTCATTGATGTACTTTACCATTATCAAGCATGCACATGTATATAACACACACATACTGCACTTCACAGTACTGCATTATCCCTGCAGTGTACCATTCATGGACACACATACAGTGAGCAAATGTATACCACACAAGCACTGTGCAGCGCTACATACCAACCCAATGAAGGCCATGGGTGAGTTACGTGCACTTCAGCAGAGCTTTAAACTAGTGATCCTTAGGCCTCAATCCAGTGACGCCAGTAAAAAGGACCTGTTCACTTGGGATGATCAGTGAGAGTAGCACTTTGGGTGCCTTTTACAGTCCAGAAAGACTACAGTCCCCGAAATATGCCTATGTCATGGCTCACTCACATTATATGTTAGCCCATGGCAGCAAAAATCACCGTATGCGATCCAGACATCATTACGATTGGAGCTGTCAGGGCGGGGATGCACGTCCATCGCCATTTAAATTACTTATCTGTCCCAACAGCATCTGTGATCTGTTTTGCTGTGCCAAGAGAGTGGTTAGGGATTGGAGCAGGAAGTGATAGGAAATTGATGTGCCCTGAGCAGGGTATGGGTAATAATATCACCAAGAATGTGTATATTGTCAGAGCTTTCAGCTGCTTGCAACAGCAGCTCTGACCTTCTTATACCATTTTTCCCTGTAGTGGACTAAACCAAACTTCAACAAGAGTACCCAATATTGAAGTCTAGCTGTTGTTGCCACAAAAGCTTAATAGAACCTATGAGGTGCCAGGGGAGCCAGTTGTGTCTGCCTGGTAGCAATGTAAGTGTGGTGAGAATCAAGGGTTGGCTGACAAACTACAAATTGCTTATGTAGCAATAATTGTTCACAATATCTGTTTAACAGAGACTAGGTACATAAATTACATGAGTCTCTTTCTCGGCCAGAAAGCAGTCAGACCCATATGCTTTATAATTTTGCTGGGTCCTTCTATTCACCTTTTGTGTTCAGACGCTGTCCAGGTCAGTCTTCTGTTTTAATTAATATGGATCACCTAATTCAGGATCACTTGGAAGGAATGCCCAGAAATTCACTATACTAGTCTTACCTGTTTGCACAGTACTAGGGACGTAGAAACACCTTGTACAGTGGATAAGGAGACTGAACCTTCTCCAGGCCCTCTGCCCCCCTCCTGTAGTGATTCGCAAAGAACCTGAACATTTTTAAGCTTCAAAGCAGGAATCTGCTTAGTCTCCAGACTTTCCTCTTTATTTGGTGGTAAGCCTTGTTTGTATGCCTTCTTCTTTGTAGTAAGTGTATTCATCCAGTGTTATAGTAAAAGTTACTAGCCCAGGGAAGGATTTCCTGCTGCAGTACATTATTCTTACAGGTTTGCATCCACCAAACAGAATGGTGTTAAACTGGTGCATTTGCATTATTCTCCTTATATAACTGAGATAACCTAAAACCCTGATTTGAGCCTCTGTGTTATGATTGTCTATTGAAAGTCCGTTCCTCCCAGATGTGCACTGGCATGATTTTAGCACTATAATTCAATAAAGAAGAACAGTATTCGCTACGTAGTAAAGCACTGCTGTTCAAGGTTCTCTCGCGGCCTGCTATGTTGTCCTCTCTTTTTGAAGTAAGTGGTGTAAATCTAATGTGAGTGACCGAAGGTTGGATCCAGTTAATAATTCAGTCATTAGTTTTTTGAATTTCCCTAGCACAACCTTGCCACTTGTGCAGTGGAGTACTTTTAAAGTTAATTTAAAGATTATATGGTTGGAAAGTTCTAGAAGAGATTTAAGTTTTGTGTTAGTCTTGGGTGTTATTTGAAGAAGTAAGTGTTTAATTAAATGAAAATGTATCTGTCTACAATGCTTACTATTTTTCTTTTTATATTCCCTATCATGCAAAGGCAATCATCGTTCAGTGTGTAATCCCAGTGAACAGCATAAAAAGTGTATCTCTCTATAGTTACAAATGTTATGGTTACAGCTCGTGTGTTTGAGATATATATATATATATATATCTATCTCAATCACATAAAGCATTATATTTCTTAATAATGCAAGCATATTTTCATTACTTGACTGAAGCTTTCTTTAGATACAGTTGTTTTGGAAGAATTTTTAAAACTTCATATTGGCTTGTAATTATGGTGCTGCCTACTTCGGGCATTGGGACTCCCAGGGTCTGCTGATGTTAGTGTAAGATGGTCAGTTGAGGAGGGTTTGAGTATTACAAACAGGCCTTTACTTTTGCCTCTTTTACAGATAATTATTTTCTTGGAACACTTGATGAATGTAAGTTTGATTGTATGACAATACTGAAATTGTTACTGTTACTATTGACCCACAATAATATCACATCTTTTTGCGTATTGATCTTTAATAAGTAAACTTACAAGGGGGCGCGTATAGGTCGATGAACCTTTTGACTGGTTTAAGATGTTGTTACCATGTTTCCAGAACAGAAACAATAATTCAAATCACAATCAATAATCATTAGTCACTTCAACAATCAATAGTCAGTAATTGTCACGCACCATGACTTTTCAGCCATGAATAACCACCCCTTTAATAAAGTTTTTAGTACGTTTATTTCCCTTACATTAACAATGCTAAAGTCATGTAGATTAATCTCAAAATCGAATGAAATGCATATAAAAACAATACTAATTGACCCAAGCGACGGAAGAAATGCAATCTAATCAAGGCTTGCATCACAACACATTCTAAAGCAACGGTGCAGATTAATACCAGTTAGTTGCGAAGAAGTAATCACATACATCGCAATCAGCAAGATAGCTGGTCAAACATTTGTCCCTGCAATCTGTCAGTCATGTGAATAGCATCAACATGTGGAGCTTCATGCATAACAATTTAGAACACCAAATTTAGGAAAACATCTTGCTAGAAAACTATTAAAACAGGGCAGTTGGTACCTAGAAAGAAAAGGCATAAAAATGCAATTCAGTCTTGTAGTCATATCTACCTATCCAGGGTATGGGTCAGCAATCAGTCCTCGTCCTCAGGTCATCAATCGATGAGCAAAACATCAGGCTCTCAGTCGGAGAGTATGAGCCCAATGACAGAATCTCAAACCTCTTCTAAAGCCTCTTCTCTCAAAATCTACATAAGTCTAATCTGAGTAAGGTCTGAAATCTTTTCCCTCTGTTATGTTGTTCTATCAAAGTCACCCAAACTATCCCCTAATTCCCTATTGGTTAGTTAATCGTACGTTATTACTCGACCCAGTAATCTTTCTATACCAAATTCAATTAATTCTAATATTTCTTTCTTCACACAACATTGATTGGTCCGCTTTACGATGTCCTCATCATCCAGCTCGTCAGGTATCGAATTTGTTGCACCTTCGTCTCCAGTCAGTGTCTTCATTGTTGGCATCCTGGAAAAGAACCTCTCGCACACATTACACATCGCTTGTTACAGTTCTAAGGACACTGTCTCCTGCTAGTGGGTTCTCATGGAAAGCTTCTGCTAAGCACTTTTAACAAGACAATGAACATTTCATAGTTAGTTCACTCTGTCAGCATCTTTATTTAACACTAAGAAATACAGCTTCTGCATGAGGCCTGGCAAAATAGGCCAAGACACTCACTAAGTTAAGGCCTACAATCAATAAGCTTGAACATACTTCATAACCCTCAATATGAAATATTACTACATTAATCTAATACGTTTTCAATATTTCATAAGTATTAACCATCAATTAGTACATTTCGTAAAGACTGGTGGCCATTCTTCGTGGTCACAATTTCAAAAGTGTGCATTGTTTTTCTCTGTTATTAATTTTCTGCATAAGTCATTATTCAAAATACGTAAACATTCATTAATAATTTCTAATTAAGACTCTTGCTTTAGCACATCCATGGCACTGTCTACTGCTGCATCATCATGGTTTAAGTATACACTTACACTTCTTACCTCTACTCAACTATTCTTTGTGTTGTAGTGTATTCAGTTTTATTGCTATGTGATATACTTAGGGAATACCTTTCACTTTCCCACACAGAACTTTATGGTCTTTGGTTATACATTGCCATAGCTCCGCCTGGGAAAAGCCAGCTACCATACCATCTTAGAAGGTGTGGGGGCCATGAGGCGGGGATTTCTTAAACCACATAGGGGCTTTAAATATTGAAAAAATGAGCATTTATGAAACGCTGACATGAACAAAATTGTAGGGCACGATTAGAATGTTTCATAATATGTTCAGTGTTATACTTATCCATGGGCTCAAATTCTACCAGGCGGTAAGCTTCTTCATCAAAGAATAGTAATTAAAATCGCCGTCCCCCCTATTATATATAAGGTGCACTACCCCGGGCAGCGCCTTGGCACACATTCTGCCCTGATTGCACCAGGAGCAGACTTCGCACACATTATTGAAAGGTGGATTCTGTTTTTGATGTTGCTGGTCTGCTTTTGTCTGTGTTGGCAGCGGCCTGACCTTCATTTGGAAGGGGACCTGGATTTCCCTATAGGTGGATGCAGTGAGTGACTGCACCTGCCTTTATGAGGATACCTGAGTGTTTCCTGCTATCCCCATACCCTTTTCGAGGGGCACACTAACTACGTGGCATCTCTGTTTGCACAGTCCGAGCACCTCCCAACAGCTTCTTTGCCTCGGGATCCACGTTTGTAATAGTGTCAGCGTAAGGGCCAAGTGTTAGTCATTTGCCTGAGGCCACACCCCTTGTGATCATGAAGGTGCAGAATCCGTGCTTGTTCAAACAGACAAGTGGCTCTTAGAAGGATCGCTTCTAATGCCCCAGAGGTTCAAGAAGCTAGCTTGAGCACCTGTTGCACCCCCTGACTCTTTACTGTAACATGACCTCTGTTGGGCAGCTAAACGTACGATTTCGGAAGTAGACCAGGGATTTAAGTCAGCCTGCGTGAATATGCTGCCTTACCAACGGCTGTCTTTTGAGCTGAATAAGTGGAATAGAAAAAAATCTTAGATTTATACTCGACTGTAACATTTTATGAGGCTCACCAAGTTATTCATAATCCATGTTAGTTGCCTTGTTTTAACATCGTTTCATCAATTGGAGACTCTTCTCTACTGTTGGACTCCTATTTTTATTCTCTTATCCATTCTTTTTGTAGGTGTTTCCTTTTCATGGTGTCTGCTTGCTAACATCGGTGTAGAAACAGCTGTTTTTCTGTCCATAGCAGATGATGCCCCTGAGGCAAGCTGAGCTTTCGTTAATGTTGAAGTCTAAATAGGAGCAACTCAGTTGTCGAACGTGCTTAGCAGTTTACAGTAGATCACACAGTGTGTAAACACAGATTGATTTACCTTATATCTGTCTCTCCCCCACGGGGGCTTTTCAGACAGTACTGTTGAAACCGACTATTTTAACATAAGTGGTATGCATGTAAATTGTATCGTTCATGGGTTTTCTTTTACAGTCTTTTTTTTGGAATGTCATGGTGAGACTAATGCACGCAGGTGTCTGACAGCATTCCAGGCGTGAGCATAGGGTACCTATGACCGACCTTTGGCCTTATCAGTAGAGCTGTAATTATCTGTTATGTTACTTATAAACAGTGCTTTAAATGGAAAAATAGAAGTGCAGGTACTCTGTACCAGAGTACCTGCTTGTTTCTGAGAAGTGCCTGTACTCTCCAATTAAAAGTATTACGTTTTTCTTGAGATATGCCGGTACTCTCCCTCTCAAAATAAAAAAGTGCCGGTACTGAGTACCGGAGAGTACCGGCCCATTTAAAGCACTGCTTATAAAGAGAGAATATCAGCTGTTTTGTTCAGTCAGCTGCTTTTTTTAGTGCATTGACCTTTTTGTAGCACTTCAGTCACTCCTCTCCATGCTGCCATTGCTACGCCTGTAGTGCTAAGAGATATGTGACCCTCGGAGGTGGCCACACAACTGGGTATGACATTTTCCAAAATGTCTGTGCAAATGCAATGCTTTTATGCTTGCTTTGTTTATTTGACCTTGTGCGACCCTATCCGGCCCATCAACTGCTAACAAGTTGTGTGTTCTTCCTCATTGAACTAGAAGTGGTCACTTGCCCTTGCTCCCAGTTTAACCCCTTTGCTGCCAGGCTTTTTCCCCCTCAGGTGCCAGGCCTTTTTTTGGCTATTTGGAGCAGTTCGCACTTAGGCCCTCATAACTTTTTGTCCACATAAACTACCCGCCCCAAATTTGCGTCCTTTTTTTCCAAACATTCTAAGGATTCTAGAGGTACCCAGAGTTTGGGGGTTACCCTGAAATAGACCAAGAAATTAGCCAAAATTCAGAAAAAAATTTGTTTACAAAAAAAAAGGGGGGGGGAATAAAGGGCTGCAGAAGAAGGCTTGTGTTTTTCCCCCCATGAAAATGGCATCAACAAAGGGTTTGCAGGGCTAAAATCACCAGCTTTCAGGAACAGGCAGACTTGAATCAGAAAACACAATTTTGGCATTTTACTGGGACATACCCCAACTTTACTATTTTTTGTGCTTTCAGGGTACTTCCAGTTAGTGACAGAAACGAGTGGGAAACCAATGCTGGATCCCAGAAAGCTAAACATTTCTGAAAAGAAAAAATTCTGAGTTCAGCAAGTGGTAACTTGTGTAGATCCTACAAGGTTTTCCTACAGAAAATAACAGCTGAAATAAATAAAAAATTGAAATTGAGGTGAAAAAAACAGCCATTTTTCTCTGTTTTACTCTGTACCTTTTCCCTGCGATGTCAAGATTTTTTAAAGCAATATATACAGTTACGTCTGCTTGACTCTATTGGTTGCTGGGATAAATATAGGGCTTGTAGGTTTATGAAGAACCCTATGTACCCAGAGCCAATAAATGAGCTGCACCTTTCACTGGTTTTTCACTCTACGCCGGGTATACAGCAATTCATTTGGTGAAATATAAAGACTGAAAAATAGGTATCAAGGAAACCTTTGTATTTCCAAAATGGGAACAATATAAGGTGCTGAGAATCAGTGGTTATTTGCACTTCTCTGATTTCTGGGGTCCCCATACTAGCATGTGAATTACAGGGCATTTCTCAAATAGACATATTTTTTACAAACTGTCTTACATATGGGGGGAAAAAATGCAGAGAAAGTCAAGGGGCGCAATAACCCTTGTTCTGTTATTCTGTGTTCCCCCAAGTCTCCCGATAAAAATGGTACCTCACTAGCGTGGGTAGGCCTAATGCCTACGACAGGAAACACAACGTGGACACATCACATTTTCCCAAAGAAAACAAAGCTGTTTTTTGGAAAGTGCCTAGCTGTGGATTTTGGCCTCTAGCTCAGCCGGCACCTAGGGAAACCTACCAAACCTGTGCATTTTTTTAAAACTAGGGAATCCAAGATGGGGTGACTTGTGGGGCTCTCGCCACATTCTGTTACCCAGAATCCTTTGCAAACATCACAATTTGGCTTTAAAAAACACCTTTTCCTCACATTTTGGTGACAGAGTTCTGGAATCTGAAAGGAGCCACAAATGTCCTTCCACCCACCGTTCCCCCCCCCAAGTCTCCAGATAAAAATGATACCTCACTTGTGTGGGTGACCGAGGTGCCTGCAACAGAAAAAGGCCAAAAACCTGTAGAGATTGAGGGGATTGCACAGTGAGTTGATAAGCACATAGTTTTCTTTTATACATCTTTAGGCTGACTCTGCTTTGGGGATCCACACAAGTGAGGTATAATTTTATTTAGGAGACTGAGGGGAACGCTGGGGGGTAGGAAATTTGTGCTGGGGCGGTGATCCTACAAAGAAAAGTGAGGAAAATACGCTTTTGTTAAGCAAATTGTGAGGTTTGCAGACGAGTCTGGGTAAGAAAACGTTGGGGGATCCACACAAGCCACACCTCCCTGGGCTCCTTAGGGTGTCTAGTTTTGAAAAATGTCTAGGTTTGGAAGGTTTCCCTAGATGAAGGCCGCACATGGGACCAAAAACATAGGTGCACCCTCCCCCCCAAACACAGGTAGTTTTGTAATAGATCATTTTGATGTGTCCACGTACTTCTGTGATGTTCCAAACACTAAAAATGTGACAAGAAACGCACTTGGGCTATGTTTAAGACTCCTCACCCACCAACCAAGTTGGTGGCATGCTTCATCATCGGGGTCCCACCTGAGACACCTAGAGTGTCACGGGTGTGCTGTGACGCCTAATTACAGTGGAGCAGGTTTTGTCATTTTTACCACACATAGTGGTTGGATTTGGCACAAGGGTGAGTGATGGTTCAGTAGATCAAATTTTATTAACAGGAGATTTCACAAAAATAAAACGCACTGTTAATAACTGAAAGGCCAAAAAACTGAACCAATGACTCACAACTCGTGAGCTGTAAAGCCACGACAAGGCACCAACCGCTTTACAGTCCATTCACATACCTTTCATACATGACGTGCACAAGACCATTCACGCTGCCAGCCATGGGCTCTGCACATTACAACACTCATCGACAGACGCGCCACTCAAGGGCCCATCACTTACATATACCTGATACAGCAATCACACTAGCTGATGGGAGTATGTGAACTGATGTTTGGCTGGCACCGCCAGCCAAGCTCCCCTCCATGCACACCGCCAGCCAAGCTCCACTCCATGCATACCGCCAGCCAAGCGCCACTCCACTCACACCGTCATCGCTTTTTTTGTTTTTAAACAATAAAGAAACCGCTAACTAATTATAAATAAGTACAAAACTACAAACACAAAAGCTCTAATTGAAAACATGACAGAAATGTGAAACTGAACATATGAAAATATAAAACAGACAGTTTATGCTCACGGTATTTACCAGAATTTTTTTGGGGTGTGGTAACTCCTGAAACAGCTGGCCGCACACAGCCCAGGCTTTGAAGGGCAATCGGGGCAGTACATCTGGCTCTCCCTCTGGATACCTCTTAGGGCACAGACTCTACACTTCTAAGTGGGCAAGTCTTTTTTGGGAGTGGAAGGAATGTGATCCGGAAAGTGTTGATCTTTCAATCTAGCCACATCCTCCACTACTGCTACTCTAGGAACTCTTGCCTGTTCCACCACAATAAGGCACTCTATCACTGACTCATGAAATATAAAAAATGTCATCCTTGACTCAGGTGAACAATCCTTGAACGCAATAAAAGCATTAAAAGTTGCCAAATGAAATAAATGTATGGCCAACTTTTTATACCTCACGTAAGACTTACGAAGAGCAGTGTAAGGTTCCAACCTCTGATCTACTCTAACAACACCACCCATGTGCTTATTGTAGTTCAAAATGCACGCAGGTTTGCGCACTTCGGCAGCCTGACCCCAAACAGTCACAGGGGAAGTACTCTCATCATGGATGGTAGTTAGCATGTACACATCTCTCCTGTCTGAAAATTTCAGAGCTAGCAGCTCATCGAGCCGCAAGGCACTGCACTGTCCCGCTGAAGTTTTTTTTTTTTTTACAGACAAGCTCCCTTAGATAGTCTTTCCAGGTAGAACGGATTGTGCCACAAGCAACAGTGTCCACTCTGAACAACTCCTTGAACAAGTGCACTCCAGTGTAGAAATTATCTACGTACAAATGGTGACATTTGTTAAACAGTCTACCAAGTTCCCACACAATGTTCTCGCTAACTCCAAAAGTGGGTGGACAACCAGGGGGGTGAATACTGGAATCTCTACCAGTGTAAACCCGGAAATTATACAAATATCCTGTACTACTTTCTGACAGCATATACAGTTCAATTCCATACTGTGCCCTCTTGCTAGGAATGTAATGCTTAAAAACCAAACACCCCTTGACTAGGACCAAAGACTTGTCCACACTTATTTCTTTCCCTGGAACATACACCTCTGAAAACCGATATACAAAATAATCAAGGACAGGCCTACCCTTAAAAAGACAGTCACAATCAGGGTGATCTTGTGGCAAGGCTAAAGCATTGTCAACAAAATGCAGCATCCGAAGAAGAAGCGAATAGCGATTACGAGCCATGGTTGCAGGAAATATAGCCATTGCCATCAAGGGACTAGTAGACCAATAAGAAACCAGTGACAGCTTCCTTATCAACTCCATCAAAAAAGTCAAACCTTCGAAATTTGTCATCTCTTCCAGATTTATGGGAACCCACTGGGTAGCTCTAGACTTAGGCCTAAATCTGGCAGTGTTGTCCCTCAAATACTGCTCCACATACAAATTAGTCTGCTCAACAATGTCTTCCAAAAATACATTGTCCATAAACAATTTGAAATTGACAGGCAGTTTTCTGTATTTACTCTACACCCTGGGAGACCGGTAAAGGCAAGCAACTGTGGATGTTCCATGTTTGGGTCAACCCAGGTGTCAGGCCTTCCAAAGGGAAACCTTTCAGCCCCAGCCTGCTGCACTATTGGTACATCAGTGTCCTCCTCCTCTAAAACAGGCCCTTCATCTGCACTCAGAGTGGCCTCCTCATCAGAAGATTCCTCTCAGACAGAAAACTCTCTGCCAGAATCTCTCACTTCATCCTCTGCCTCAGATGCAGAGTCAGTCTCATAATCATGGTCAGATAACGACTCAAAAAGCATGCCAACAACCTGCCGAGCGGTCACTCTGCGACTAGCCATGATCCTTTTTACAACAAATGGGTTGCCAACAACAACCAGCACTTTCTAGAACAAGTAATAAACAAAGTGTGGCTTTATCACAAAGAGTTATGTACTTAAATACTATACCAGTCACTTGCCTGAAAAAGTAGACTCCCCAGCAACTCCTCTGCACAGACACAGCAATCCCCAATGATATCCCACTAAAAAGAAAATTAGACATAAGACAACACAAATATCATTGTGCACAAATCTAAGGACAATTTCACTCGCAATCCTGCAATTAGTATACCACCTACAAACATGTCATTCATGCATGTCAACAATACTCCTCTGGAGTAAATTGCTTTTACTTACCTAAATCATGCAACTAAGCAAACCACAGGTCAACTACTGCTAAAACCGCAAGGATCCACAACAAAGGAAGCAAAAGCTTTGAACTAGAACAAAAAAAGAAATAAACTATTATAATTACAAATACTTCACAAGTTGATAAACACCCTGCCGCCAAGAATTTGCAGATTTTCTCTGGTGCCTAAGTGGCTTCTCCCCCCAAGGGGGCAGATGGGCCTAAAGAAAAATAGGCCGATCTGCCTCTGGGGGAGGGCTACAGAAATGGCTAACGCTAAGGGCGGCAACCCTTGCCCAAGGGGTGCCCCCAAGACACATCAAACACACAGAACACAATCCCTGGGACCTAGTGGGTTTGCCCCCCCCCCCACCCCCTCTGGGACGAGATCAGCCAAAAAAATGGTCGTTCTGCCCCCAGGGGGGTCTGAAGCATGTATATACGTTTGCCCCCAGGGGAGTGACCCATGCCCAAGGGGTTGCTCCCCAAAACAAACTGATAAGAACAGCCCTGGTGCCTAGTGGTGGATTCCTGCTCCATGATCGCAGGCCTCGCCCGCGATCGTGGAGCATGAATCCATTGAAAACAGGCACAGGGGGGAAATAAAACCTCTTTCCTTTCCCCCTGTGTCTGTTTTCCAACCCCAACCACCCCCCAGGAGAAGGACTCACCTGAAATGCTTCCTCTCTGCACTCACGCTGGAAGCAAATGCCTTTAAGTGCGTCCTCTGCAGCATTTGATGATATTGGCGCGCAGTGATCGCGCTAACATCAGATTGCCGAGGGGGGAGGGGGGTAGGAGTCAGGAGTGGAAGAGGATGCGAAAGAGGATGCGATTCCCCTTCCATCCCTGACTGGGGGGTGTGGGAGGGAGGATAGCGCTCCCCCCATGGGCCGGGTGCAGGACGAGCTGATCTAGTCCCCGTCACATAGGGAACCGTGTGCGAGGACGAGAACAGCTCGCTCCAGGCACCCAGGGGTTAATCCACTGTATACGTTTAACCTGAGTCATGGCATAATGCTTTACAGTTGGTTTGACGTTATGAGACGATGTATTGGATTCCATAGGTTTGAGTGAATATTCACAAAGATATCTTGCAAACGGACATAAAAAACTTTATTTTTATGTAAATACGCTGATTACAAGTATTTGACATTTGCAGAGGCGTTCCTGGGGAGGATTTTTTTTTCCTTTGAGGGGAAAGTCTTCAAATAATAAAGCTTTGCGTATATAGTGTGTGCACAGTAATGGTACAATGCTTAATGCTATTGAACACATTATCTACTGCTCTGGGCGTCGTAGTTTAATGTCAGTACCTTGTCCGTAGAAGTGATGCACTCTGTATGGTGCAGAATTTAATGTTCTGTAGTGAAGCCAGAGAACGCTTTAGACACGAAGGAGGACTTTGAGAACAGTTCACATGAGCCTATAGGTTGACAGCCCCTTCATTTGCTAGTGGGTTTCTGATTGAGGTCTGGGGCATAGTGTTCAAATTTGTTCAACCTTGTTCCCTTGGAGAGGCTGTGTTGCAGTTTTCTGGAAGCTATGCAGTTGGTTGTGCCAGGGCCTCTTAGACAGTCTGCAGTGCTACCAAGTTACTGGAGCTACCAAGAAAGTGTACTCTTCACTGGGGGTGTTGCATTTGTTAAAGCTGTCTTAGCACTTACAGCGGTGGGATACAATCAGAATGGTGATTAATAAATTATCATTTGCTTTTCATGTTTTTGTTATCCTATCTTCAGTCGCTGATCTTCAGATAGTTTCTCCCTTTGTCAAAAAATGTGGCTTTATATTCCATTTAGACCAGAGTGCTATTTTGCCTTTTTCACATGTCTCCACTAGCGTTTTGTTGGTTGAGAAAGTTTTCACAAAAAATAAGAAGCATTGGTAAAGTCAAGAGGTCTTTGCTTTGGGATCTAATGGCTGTGCCAATGGTTTTTATCCACACTGCATAACATTCCTCGTGCTTAACCAAAAAGAAAAAGTAGTGCTTGGAGCACGAGCAGTGAAAGGACGCATGTAATGCGTTCATGCTTCAGGTGAGGGTCAAAGAGAAGACGAAGGAATTCCACACAAGCCATCAAATTAGCAAGCAAAAGAGTGACAATTAAGCCTACCAGTGGTAAGTACTGGGTGAGTTCTAAGCCCACTCTAAGCTAAGACTACCTAGGTACTGTATTGAAGACGAGATCCTATGTTTACTTCTGGTCCAGAAGCAATCGAAAAGCAGGCTGAAATCTTATTGGTACCTGGATATGTGTGCCTCTTACTAATATTTAGGGTTAATACTTCCATTAAAAAATCTGCACCCACGCAAGCTATACCCTTCTAATTTTGCTCCCCGTTTTCATGGGGGAGCGCAAAGCGCTCAGTCCATTCAGTAATCTCTCTTTGGGCTTCAAACCACGCCCATGTCACTTCAGTCACTTACATTGGTTCGTGGGCTTGCCTTTTAAAATCCGCTTGCTTTCGTTTTCTGGTGTTTAGCCCACCTACACAGCACCGGTAAACTACTAGAAACATACGAGGCTCGATATTTTGAGCCTGGGGTCCAGACTACTTTATCTGTTTATTTTCCACGCAGCGCCATCGCGCTGCATTTTACATAGTGCGATTGCGCTGCGTTTTTTTTCTTTACAACGCTAATAGCTCTAACTCGAGCAAATGCGAGACCCGTTTCATTGAAAATGCTTGTTTGATGTCTGGCAGAGATAATGGGCTGATTCTTACTGTTGCAGTTTTTGCTGGACTGAGAACGCCTAACTAAACGGTTTACACTGTAGTAATATACTGATAACCCCACAATCTATACGTTTTTAGTTTTCAGATTTCTTTTCCTGCACGGGTTTTTATAGGCTTTCCAGCCATGTACAGCTTCCTATTTTTTGTTTGCACTTAGGAGCTGCAATGCCTTTCAGGCTTTGGGCAGCCAGGTATTTTATTTTATTTATTTATTGTTTGTCATGGGACGGAAGTGCATGTTGCCTCTAGGGTAAAGTTGTTCCACGTTTTCGGGGTTATATTATTTGGAAAGCGTGCAAGGTTCAAGCACAGAGTCTGTTTGCATCGCAAACATTTCTTAAACGGTTGAAAATAATTGTTTACAGTTGGAGAATATTTCTTCTCTCTGCATTTGAACGATAGTACGTCGTCTCGTTAGTGAGGCATCGGGCTTTGGGTTCAGTGCGTATGTTTTTTTTAGAATAGGTTGTACTTTGGTATACAGCAAAGAGTGTACTATGTGTAAAAGACTAATTGTATACCAGAACAGTACTTCTGTCCCATCTCTTACATGTGTTCTCATTATTTCTCCTTCTCTCTTTCTCTCATATTTGTGTCGTATATAGGTATCAAATTTTAGTTCTAAAGTCTAGCTAATCTGCTTCACCATTTTTTTTTTTTTTTTGCTTCGCTAATTCTTGTGAACGGAACCCTCTTTGCATGGTAATTGAATTCCCAGCATGCTACTTAGTATTGAGTGGTTAATGCCGGTATGTAATGCTTTCTAAGCTATGGATGAATCGTGGAGGCTTTCTTTTTTAACTAGCGAGCTGCTGCCTAAATTGCTTCCTGTTTATCGTGGGCCTTTTGAGGAAAGCCTGCATCCTACAGTTCAGCCCACATGTAGAAATGCTTCCTGTGCAGTTCCGCCCCGCCCACTCTAGCACATACGCGCCCTTCCAATGCGCTGGAGAGGTTTCTTGCGGCTGTTGTCATACCACACCCAGAATCAGTAGCTTCCTCTAACCAAACATGTTTTGGAGCGCAGTCCTGCGGTGTTGGGTGGGAAGTTTGCAGTCTTCCCTTTCAGGTTTTTCCACTCTACACTTCGGAGAGGTATTAGTACAATCTTGCAGCAAAACACTGATTTGGGCGTTTGTTTAGGACTACGCTTTCCATTCACACTGGATATGAAAGTAATGCGTACCTGCTTATGACTTGCAACCCTTGATACTGCATATGAAGGAAAACATTTGACTACCCCAGAAAGAGCCATTGTAGTGGACTTCATGTGGCACCCTCATTTCATTATGACTGTTTGGGTTTTAGGAGCTGATATTTTTATATTTGGTGGGGCGGAAGGGTATGGACAGAGTATAGTGGTTTTGGGGACCATTTGATCTTATGCTCCATCCTCTGGATTCCTATACCCAGGTGCACATTAAAGAAAGACCAGTCTCTGGCCCAGTCTAAAAAACGCAAGCTAAACTTCTGTGCTATATCCAATCGTGAACATTATAAAAAGCTTCAAATGTTGGGAGTGGCTGTATTTGTTTATGATGGTCTGTGCAGCTGCACAGTGACGTCAGTACATCAATGAACCACCCAACTGAGACAGGTATGCAGGGTGATTGCTTTGAATATTCACGCTTTTGGTATGAATGTTAAGCATGATTAGTAGCCCATCTAGGACTGAACAATTGATTCTTCTGGTGTTTTTGATGTTTGGAGGGCGGAGGCTCAGTTTATTTTGGACAGTTTGCAGCGCTAAGACTTACCTGTTGTGTAAATCTCTTCTCCCTGGACTTGACGAATAGGTTGGTTTACTGACCACCCACCACTGCCTGTGCCTAGTTTTTCAGCAGTCTTTAGACTGCATGGTGCTGTATTGTTTTGTTGCGCATCAGAATAGCAGATGGACCAGGTGCCTGTATCATGGCGACCATGCCTCTTTACACAGCTTTCTGGGACTTGTTTGAGATATTTTCTTTTCTCTGGCATTTTCCCAAAGGAGCCTGCTTTATAGCAGAGCCTCTGGCGGGTTAAAGACATTGTACTACCTCAAGAGATTTCTGCAGTGATCGAATGAGTCCCTTCCATCCACTTCTATAGTTTTCTCCTTTTGGTATTTACGCAAAGTTGGTATATAGACAACTTATGTGCCCTTCATTCCCTGGCGACAGTTCATTTTGGCTGCCTACCTGCGTGTGTGAACTAACTGCTTTACGTTTTATTCCTGATGTTGAGGAAGGGATCGCTGCAGACTGTGTTGCTTACTTCCCCAGGGCATTGACTGGTTAGACTCATTAACGCCAAGCCACACAGTAGTCATACGACATGTTCTCACTGGATCTGACGTCGCACACTCGAGCTGGGACAGTGTATCAACATGTTGTAATGTAATGCTTAGAGCTAGACTTGGCCGTCCTAGCAGTGCAGTTTTGAACTACCTTTCACAAAATGTAAGATGTGGGCTTGCCAGCATTTTGTGGGCGTTTTCGTCCATTGCACAGAATGCTTGTGGCCTTGGGTGAACTAGAATAATTTCATCAGACGAATTAAGTCGTTTTGCCTTTTGCACATGCTAAATTGTGGGCAATTTCTAGGCATGTTAACGAGATGCAGTCTTTCCTAAAACCCACTTGTGTAATACAGTAAACTTGTGCCTTGAAACTCTTTAACGGTAGCACATTGTTGATCCAAAATATGAAGAGTGAAGGCAATGTGTTAGTTACTTGCCTTTTGTGGTGTAAATAGGACTCCTCTCTGGAATAAGGGAATAGCAGAACATAGAATTTAGATTTGGGAGCAAGTTTGTGTTTTCTTCTTACAGCAATTAAGCTCTTTGCATTTTTTATCTCTTTGTAGACTGACTTGGGTAGAAAATATCTTGTGGAACTGCGAAACTGAGCCACGGCCTTGAGACATTTTCTCCCGAATTTAGCTGGTATCTCTAATCACTTTATTTTGTATGAAAGTTATGCCCTCGCTTTAAGTTTTCATGCAAGATATTGACCATTTGCTTTTTGCATAAAAAAATAAAAATGTTTCGCAATTTTATTTGTGAAGATTTTGGTGAGTCAAAATTTTCAACCAACCCAAATGTAAATTTGCCCCATGGATCTTGAATTTCATACCTGCATTGTAGACGCCAGCGTTTTCTTGTAACCATTCGGCTCAGGCCAAAGGCGAATGCTGTCTCACCTTACCATACAGCATTAGCGTCCTAGAGGCAGCAAAGGTTGTTAGTCCAAGTATTTTCATATTCGTCTCTTGTGAAAATTCTGTAGGTGATGGATAACCGTGGGCTAGGGGTGGGCCGTGTTTACATGATTTCTAGGTGTTCGGTTAGTGTTTCCGGGCAAGTACACTTTTGTCGGGCTTCCTAGATTGTCCTATAAATACTCTGCTCACAAATGCGTTGTTTATCGGCTGCATCGTTGGGGGTGGAGTTTCACTCGCACGATTGGCCAGCTTGCCATTAAACGTCACTAATGTTAGTTACCAACTGAAGAATGAAATTTATGTCAGATACTGCTGTCTACCACGAGGAACTTGCTCTCGTTTGTGCTTCAAAGTTTCCATTAATAGAAGTGTGTGCGTTGTCAGACGAGGCCCCGCTTTTTTGTGATTGAGACGTGTTGTAAAGCTGAACTACGTGAGAACCTCCGGCTTTCGTGCTAGTTCAAGAATTGTCTAGTGTAATACTGTACTAAAGTGGGCTGGGTTGAGATAAGAGCCCGTGGCCGCCTTTGCAGTATTGCTTGTGGTAACTATTTGGCTGAAAACTGGAGTTTCTGTGTGAATTAGCACTACCATAAATGGGATAGTAATGCACGCGATGGGTTTTCCATGGACACATTTCGCCAAATAAAACATGCTGTATTGTATCAATAGATAACATAGCAACATGAAGCAAAACACAGATTTCTGCAGTAATCCCCGTACCTCAGAGGAAAAGTTGTAATAGTGCAGAATTACTCGTGTATTTTCCTTGTAATAGGTCCCTTGTACTTTTCTACTGGTCATCGGTGGTGGTAGGACGGAAAGAGTATTTATGATCAGAAATGAAAGGGTTTCCTATTGATGTGAAGAAGCGAGTAGTTTGAAAATGGGGATGGTCTTGGGTAAAAAACAGAAGCTGGCAGACATAGAAAAATGTAGCAAAGGCCCAGGAATCTGAAGGGTGCCTTTTATAGCCAGTTCAGCACATAAAATAACTAAGTGCCTAAGTGGCCTAAAGTGCAAGAGAAAATGGGTGGAGCAGATAATAGCTTGTAGATTCTTGATAACTAAGGCTTTTAGCCACATTTTCGAGTCCGTTTTCAGGTTTGGCTTGGCAGTGCAGCTGCCTTTATTATTAGCAATTCTTTAAGATGGGCATTGAGTTGGGCATTGGCTTCGCCCAGAGGTGTAGTAATCTCTCACCTTATGCCTTTGGCATATCACTCGATATGTTATATCAAATAAGCACACTTCATCACACTTATAATTCCTTATGTACTGTAAATAAGGGATAGAGAAATTTGTGTAGGTAGGTTACCTGGGACTTCCTCACCTGCAACATGGAAGATTCAAACCAATTCTATGATGACCTTTTTACCCCTATTTCCAGGTGTACAAACAGAATAGTATCCTTTTTTGTTGTTGTTTTTTGTTGTTTTTTTTGTTAAGGACTCACCCCCACGATTCCTTGTGATGCATTGCTTTAAATGGGCACGTATTGTCCCATGCTGAGAACCGGCACTTCTTTAATTTGAAGGGGAGAGTACCTGAACTTCTCAGCACTGTTGCAAAACATTACAATGGATGAGTACTGGCACTTCTTAGGAGTAATCAGGAACTGTAAATATAGAGTACCTGCATTTCTATATTTCCATTTAAAGCACTAGTCTGACGTGCTTCTTCATTGAGTCCTCACCCGAAGCGCTTGACCCCACTCTTGGAGGGCACACTTTGATGTAACTTTCGTGCAGTTTGTTAGCATTCTGGTAATTTGTTAAAATGCCTGTGGGTGACACCCTTGTGTGTGCTCCATTCTAAGGGCACCCTTGGCAGATTAAAAACAGTGGGAATGTACTTGGCGTGTATGTGTACTCCTATATGTTTCAATCAGTTTTGAGCTGCCAGGTGGGTCATTAGTCAGGGCTTGCAAGATCCCCGATGAATGTCTTAAAAGATGGTGCCAACTACAAATGTTAGTGTCTTTTGTCAGACACACATGTTGGGAATGCAGTAGCTCCATGCACACATTTACTTCACAGGAATTACTCTTTAGTCTTTATGCTAGATGCTCAGGTTTTACCTCCCATTTTAAGTCTGCGGAAACACGGAACAATTTACATTTCATGTGTTAATATGTGATGCATGCAGAATAATGTTTGTGGCTATTTCATTGTGCCAAACTACTTGTTTAAGATATCCCTGTTGCTCTGGATTATAGAAGAATTCAACAGTATACTTCTTATTCCTATTGTCACGTCACGCAGGGTAGTAAAATGAAATCTAATGCCATGCAATGTAGGGTCCATTAGCATATTGCTTTGTGACACCGTGAAGCTCTGAGAGTTGGGCGAACCTGTTTCGTCATTTGCCAACAATAAAATCTTAGAGGAAACACAATGATCCTTTAATAATCAACACTCCTAGTGGAAATTATCCAGTATCAAGGGCTATCCTATACATAGCTCATGCAGTAATACATGATGCTGTCAAAGTTACCTATGTTGTATATGAATACGTTTAGCCCCATAGGATGTTACAGGTGGGCAGGACCTTAGCGTCTCACACTAGGTTTCAGAGGAAGGAGGCGAATGCATTAAGGTGGTCATGTCACCCCTGGTAAACTTCTTATAAGTTGGTAAGTTGTGGGCAAATGTCCTACTCACTGCTTTAAGCGGTCTTCCCTGCAACTGCATCTGTTTTTTGGCCCATAACTCCTGAATATTGGAGTTTCCTAGTTGGTTATAGACTCTTGTGTGTATTGCAGCATGAGGTGTCTACTGAAATCTAGTGATGGTGTGAATGCCCTTTTAATGTGATGTTCCCCATTGTGTTACCATTTCACTTCATAGTGCGCTTACTGCATCATTTGGTAACGCTATGTGGTATTATTACTGTACGCAATCTTGCTATCATTACCATAATGTCTCATATGAATGTGCCGCTACAACCTCAGGTAAAGGGAACAGATGGCATGTCATTTGTATACAATGTGTAGTGTAAAACATATTGTGTTTGCCACTGATAGTTTAGTTTGTGGGTGGGCATTATATCATTCGCTTAGGTTTGCCTGTTCCCTGGAGCATGTCTGCTTACTTGTGCCCCTCACTTTTGAACAACATTTTTTTTTTTCTTGTTGGTTAAGCACTCCTTGAGATTGCATGTTTTTTTTTTTTTTTCCCTAGCTGTCCTCCTTGTATGCTTCTCTTCCTCGCCATGCTGTATTTTACTGTCTTAGCAGGGTGCTTCTACTCCACCCTTCTGTGATGCGCTCGCACTTGTATGCTGCCCCCCGTGTTAGCGATACTGTACAACATCCAAAAAACATTGGCAAAACCAGTAAGTTCCAAAAGCAAGACTTGTTGGCTTTCCCAATGCTTGATTGCTGCTGTTTTCCCAGCATTAATAAAGTTAAAAGGGAAGGCTTTATTGTAGAGGTTGCATTGTAGAGGAAAGCACTTGTGGTTGCAAAAAGCATTTGGAAGTGCATTTTTAAGGCTGAGCGTATGACCTCTTGTATACTTCTTCTTTATGTCGAGCGTAAGTGTACGACCTCTTTTTATACTTTTAAGTATACTACTGCTGTGGGTTTCCAGCTATTACATTTATTAGTTTCTGTTTTAAAAATCCTTGCTTGCTAGTGGTCAGTCATGCCTCTTTGTCTCTTCTCCTTCTGTATGGGAGCAGGGACCAACTACTGTATAATTACACTTTGTCCTGTTTATCTGGTCTATAGGGGACTTAAAAAAAATATAAATATATATATATTTTACATTGTTTCCTGCCCAGGGAAGCCTCCCTTTTTATGTGCAGAGCATTCTTCCTCTGAGCTTAGCTGTAAACAAGGTTATAAATCAGGCTTTTATCTATGTCACATTTGGTCTTTGTGGGCTCTCCACACCCTCTCTCAGCTGCCTGGCTCCCGCCCTTCCTTGGCTTGGATTTTCTTTACCAAGTGGGACTGCCTGTGTGCTGAGAGCAATGGCAGAAGATTGCTTGTAATTATTTGCACCACACGTGCTGTCTGCGAGAGCAACTCAGTTCTTGCAATCAGTACAGTCTGCTGCTCCAGTACTGGGACCTCGGGCGCAGCTCTATCAGTGCACCTCAGTTCTACCCCGTCGAGGTCACTTCCTTTCCTATACTTGGAATCCGCTCACATACAATTCCATTACAGTAGCCCAATTCTTATATTCAGTTCCACTGCCAAGCCAATACTGGACCCAAAAGAGCAAAACATAGCTCAGCCAGTGCACCTCAAGTCTAACATCCAACACCACTGTTGATGGGAACCACCACAGCTCTGCCAGAATCCACCAGTTCAATCATTCAGTGCACATTTCTTCCAGTACTAAGGCTCACACACACCCTTCAGGATACCTCACTTCTGTGGTTCAGAGGCAATGCCACTCCCATACTGGGCCCCACTCACACCTTCACAAGGGCACCTCCAGGCTAACACTCTGCAACACTGGCACACCAATACTACATACCACACATAGCTCCATTAACAACCCTCACTTCTGATCTTGTGTGTCTGTTACTATTCCAGTACTGCAGCCCACATACAACTGTCAATGCACCTCAACCCTAACCTGTGGTGCCCCATTATTCCAAAATCCAGGAATTACACATTGGCCCGTTCGTTTCTCATTCCTGAACCGTTGCCTTTCTGCTATTACAGCTCTGGGCTGGGACACAGCTCTGTCTATACCCCCAATCCTGATGTGAAGCGCCCCAACATTGCTGTATTGGGGTTCACATACAACTCCGCTAATTAATCTCTGCAGTGCCCCTTGCTGTTCCATGCTCTGACTTCTGTTTGAGGATGTAGGGGAGCCAATCACATTTATTCTTAGCTGTCATCTTCATTTGGGAGTGTCTGTTTCATCTATCTCACTCCATTCTTTCCTTTACTCTGTGTTTTCTTTCTCTCCCACTTCTCTTTCCAGCTCTTAAAATCCACATGTTAACAGTTTAGCTCTTCTTTTTTTTTTCAGCTGTTTATTTCTGTTCCTCTATTTTTTTAATTTATTTCCCTCTTCCTTTCGCTACCTCCTTGTTTCGTTCCTCTTTTTTTTTTCTTCATCAGGCGTTCATTCTATAACAATTTTTTCTCTTCTCTTTATTCTTTCTTTTTTATTTGCCTTTTCCTTTGACTCTGTATGCATCCTTTCATTTTTTTTTTTTTTTAAGATCTTCTTTTCTCTGGTGTTTTTCTTATCTTTATCAGTCAATCCACATTTTACTAAAAATCCCCCTTTTTGCCGGCTGTGTGTGGAAGCGACAAGTTAATTATCAGGACCGAAGTGTCAAAGTGGTTTTCCCATTCTGTGTCTGTGGGAAATGGGTAAATGTCATACTCTGGTTCTTTCGCTGCTTGTTTCTCCAACTAGCCCTCCTTCCTTTTTTTTTTTTTTTTTTTTTTTTTCATTTTTCTTTCTTTACACACTTCATTATTTTTTCCTCTTCATCTTTCACTCGCTAGCTTCCTTCCCTTTTTTCTTTTGTCTCACGTTTGCTGTATTTCTTATGTTTTCATTTTCTCTTTTTTTTCTTTTCCTTCTTACTTTTATTTCTTTGCGACCCCCCTTCTCTTTCTTCTTTTTGTCTGTTGTATTCCTTTTGCTTCTCTTTTTCTGTCCCATCCACTTTCTCTCCAGATGCCTAGTTATCAATGGAGCAACAGGTGCAGTGGCACTGGGGCCTAGAGACCTATAGAGCGCACAGAACTCTAATTACTGCTGTATTTTCCCTCTGAAATTGCAGTCAACCATTCTCCTTTCTTAATCCAGGGCCCATGACACTGTTACTATGCCACTTGTCCTCTCCATCCTTACTCCCTACTCTCTCTTTCCTTTCACCCTCCAATCCGCCCCAAATTATTATTCTGTTTTGAGCATTACACTCTAATGCCAAGTTTTTCTACATTACGCCTAAGCCTAAGGTAACCATCCTATGCATGCTGCAGTAGCCATAGGTGTGCGCTGGCCACAATTTGATATCCTAGTAATGTCTTTGCTCATTACCAAGAATTCTTCCATTTGTAGAACCACCGAGAAAAATCTGAGCATCTCAACACCTTAATTAGCGTTCCCCTAACGTTAGAGTAGTGGTCGATGTACAGTCAGCATCTCTGCCCACATTCCTCAGCAATAAAACCCAAGACATTTCTGTAAGAAACAATGATTACGGAACTTAACACAGGGCGTTGTTCACCTTCAAGCTTTACTTTTGTTTTAAAAAATGAATGCAGTATAAGAATTGACTTATCATCGATTTTACTTCAGACCTCCCATCGAACTGATCTTAGTTTTACGTGTGGAAGCTCTTTAGTATTTTAAGAGCGTTTGAAGCCAGAGTTAGAATTCACTTTATTCATGAAAGGTAGGTGGTTGTGTACCTGCGTGGCAAATCTTATGCTATAATAATTTCCTTGTGAAGTGAGTTAAATGCCAGAGAGGCAATTTTGTCTCTGTAAAACACCTCTAAACTTTTGAGGGAGTAGGGGCTCCCTCAAATTTGTAATGGGGAAACTCCTGCTCACAGCTGCCTCCTAATTTGAGGCCTGCACACCCCTGGCTGCATCTTATGCCCACCATGGTGTGTTTTCCCTGACATCTGGTGATTGCTACTCCTGCTTCATTAGAGGAATGCGAACAGGTGCTTATAGGTATCAAGTTCTTCAAACTCTTTTTTTTTTTTCTCCCCCTTCCAAGCGCTGCTTCAGTGCACCAGTTTAGCTGCTAAATGATTGATGCGGGGGTGTATAACTCACGGGAGCAAAGCATACTTCTTAGTGAATCTGACATTTTCTTCTGACTCAGCACGATCCTTCACGTTGTTCCCAGACTACGTTTTTCTCCAGGCGTCTTCACTCAAATAAACCAAGCAACCATTGGAATGTGTGAGTGTTAATAGCTAAGAAAATAGTGCATGACTTTTCTTAGGGGCACTCGCAGCTAAATGACTAGTTTCTCTTCTTCTCCTTCTGCTTGGTATGACAAAGAATGCTCAGTGGGGAGTGGCCCTTTCCTTGCGCTGCTGTGTGCCAAGCAGTGGAAGAAGAAGAAGAAAGTTAAAGGAAATGACCCAAGTGTTGTAGTTATTGACATCTGCTCAAAAGTCTGATTCCTTTCAACTGTAAGCAATTGTACACATGTACCAGGGAGGTCTTACAATAAAAATATTAGCTAAAGAACCGATGCTGTACAGGTGTACGTCACACCTGCTTGGTGTACTGATGTTATGCACTTGCAACTTCTTGAATCTTTCCAGCTGGCTCCAGTTGCCATCATTCCTTTCGAGCTGATGGCACAGGTCTAATTTGTTAGAAGTTGAGGAGTTTAAGCAGATTGAAATGTATGAACCATTCACCCTGCTGTTTTATATTGAATTGATAGCATCCATATAACTCACCAAGCACTTGAAATGTTTTACATTATTAGGTCTTGTGTAAGACAGAGCATGCGCTGTCTATTGCAAGACATACTATTAGTTTACAGAGGGCTTAGAGCCAGCCCATTGCTTACTATTGGTTGGCTTCATTGTCACTCATTTGCTTCGTATTCAAGAGAGAGAGATTTCCTTAGCATAGACTAACTACTCTGTCCTTCCACTGCTCACCTCTTCAAGTGCTATATTTTTCCTTTTCTTTAAGTACTCTACTGCCACGCTTAATGTTCCTCTCTCTCGCTCATGTGCTTCTTCCTCGCTCCATCTGCATTGACTTCTTGCCCATGTGCGTTCTTTGTTGCGTCCACATTGTTGTCACTTTATTCCCCTCCCACCTGCCCCCCGTGTTGCTTCCATTCCTTTTTTTACCAGCGTTGCTATCCTCACTCACTTAAACAAAACAAAAACGCTTTTGCACTTTTTTTCCTTTTTTCCTGGTCCAAGTCTGACTCACAAAAGGAAACGGATGTCCGCTCGGAGTGAAATGTATCGGCAAAAGTGCAATTATCAATGTAACCTGCAAAAGTGCTAATATACATGTAAAGGGGACGATGTCGTGCAAAAGCACTTGACTACTGCCCAGCGAGATCGCGCTGCCTACAAAATAAAGAGAAAAATAGTCCACAAACCATACCGAAAACATGGAGCCTTTTAGGTTTTCAGTAGTTGGCCGGTGCGCCAGCTGGGCTCGAGGTGGGTTAAACACCAGAAAAGGCATGATGTATGCATGCTTTTTACTAATTAACTCAAGCAAATTTTAAAAGGCAAGCCCACGAACCAACCAAACTGATGGGCGTGACATGGGCATAGTTAAAAGCCCACAGAGATTACACCAGGGACAGAGCGCTTTGTGTGCTCAACCCTAAAAATATTGGTTAAAAAAAAGATTAATGAAAGTCTGGCATCCTAATCTCCACACATCCCTTTTGGATGGAGTATTTAGTGATGATGGCAGATTTTCACAGAGATCTGCTGAGTTAGGATTTACTCATTACGTGAGAGTGCAGAGCATGGAATGTTTCTACATACAGATAAAAAAAGGCAGGAATGAAAATGTATTTCCAGCTTGTGTTCGTAGTAAACCACTGGTGTCACCCTGACCTCCTTTAATTAAAAAGATGTTTATTCACAGGACATAATGCCTTAATAACCATATAGTCTCAGCTCAAGAAACATTTGTCAATAAAAGATGGCTCATATTAACTTTTTAACAGTAGTTTAGTACTTAAAGGCCATCATACGAGAAGCACCGTATATATTATTTGTCAACTAAATTGCCCATTTCGAACTGTAGTTTAACATTAAGTCACCGAGCCATACAGCAGTGATGCAGCAAATTTTGTCTTTTGTGTATTGTAGTATTTGTACACCATCTTGTACCCTTATCGGGGGTATGGGAGAATCAGTATGCTTTACGTTGGATAAGTAAGAGGCTTCTCGTTCTGTTGTGCTTCTTTAACAGTGTGAATTAACTGCATTGACTGCACGGGAAGAGGTTTGGTATCGTGGATAAGGGCCGGCGGAGTAACCAATCAATTCGACAGCATAAATTAATAGACATTGCACTTTTCTTTGCAAGAGATTTTGCTTGGTAAAAAATTACTTCATGCAACGTCAATTACCATCCAGACCTTTTGACTTTGCCAGTGCTTGCCTTTCCTTCCCTTCTTGGTGATTATCGCTCCTTTATCCCTTTATCTATCTCTACGTCTCTGTTCTCTTCACCTCACCTCTGTCCCCATCATTATGGTAACTGCCATCACACCCCTTTCTTCCCTACTCCTTTTTTTTTTTTGTTATATCTCCCACATTGTTCCATCGCCTAATAAGCTGACCCCCCCCCCCCTCCCCCCATTTAGGTCCCATTCCTCCTACTCCTCAAACTTTTTTCCCTCTTCGGTCTTCACTTTTTACATCTTCTCCCTCTCCATCCCTCGGTTGTTCTTTCATTGCGCCCCCACCTCACTCGGCGGGCGCACGCGCTGCGGTCGGTGAAGTGTACACTGTGGGCAGCTAGCTCATAAAGTGAGCCAATCTTTGCACCCCACAAAAGCTGCCGCCGCTCTCCAGTCTGCAGTGTACTCTTTATCGCCAATTTAATGGGATCTTTCATGTGGTTTAAACAGCTGCGTGGATCCAGGCAGAGCTCTTCTGGAGAGCACAGCCGAGGCGAGCGTGGGCTATGCCGAGAATGTGCGCAGTTGGCCTGCCAGGGAGGCGAAACCCGAGTAGGGGAGCGAGAGGAATGTGGAAACGGGACGTGTGTTTATCTTCAGAGCCAAGGCTTCTGAAAAGGAAGACAAAGCTATGAAGGGGCCCTCCCTAGCTTCCCATGGTCTGCGGCTCTGGGGCCAGCATTGGCGCGGGTATGGTTTAGATGGCCCGGGTGTGCCGTTCACACTGTGGCTGGGGGTAGTCCTGCGGGTCAGATGAGGCATACGCCTCAAACAAACATTTCTTGATGCAGCTGTTACTGTGCCTTGTTATGCGTAGAGAGATCCGTGTTGCGCTCCGAGCTTTCTAGGAGCGACCGTCTGAGGACCTTCGCATTAAACAAAAAAAGAAAAAAAAATGATTTAGAAATGTGGTAACCGCAAAGATTGTGCGCATATACCATTGTGGATGTTTCATGTATACGACTTCTTTCGGCAGTGGCCTCCAATGCTGGCAAATGGGAATATTTCAAATTCTCCGTGGATACATGTGACTTCACGGAATCGTATGTCTGCTCTGAAGTCAGGTCTCAGCTGCCTCGACCTGAGAATGTGGCTACGTGCCATATCACTTTCGAGTGCCGCACAACAGCCCTCTGAAGAAAGCACCATCCATAAAATCCTAATGCGCTATACCAGCTAAATGCGTAACATCTTCCGCCTCGAAGTCTGACCATGCGCGCAACACAGGAATCGTCACCTGACTTGAATGAGAGCCTGTATACCAACCACATGCTATTAAAGTAGCCTAGAACACTTGTCTGGGAAACTTTTCATGTCATGTGCCTGGACTTTGATGTGCAGCCCTCACTGTGTGGAGCCATCGATCTAGCCCTCAGTTTATGAAACGTTGACTTTGAGGCTACTGGGCCTCAGCAGTTGGAGCTGGTATTGTTTGCCTAGAATGTTCTCAGGTCCATCCTACTATGGGTCTGAAAACTGAGCCAGGTACAGCCCATTCAGCACTCAGACAGAAGTAACGCTGGTGAGTAGCCACAAGCTTCTCGGAGGTGGTGTGGAGGTGTGCAAGCATAACACTGTACAGTCACCCATTCATGCTTTAACTGATTGTCCAACGCAGCACTTATAAAAGAAAAGAACAAATTACATTAATTTAAAAATGAATATTACACCTTGCGATGGTGCCTATCCCTCCTTTTTATCCAGGTGTCCTTCATTTGATAAGGCTCGGCAAGTTCCCCCTTGGGCCAAAGTCTCTGTCCAGTGCAAATTAAGGCTCAGGAGCAAGTTATTTTTATTGAGGGTAGAATGTGCTCTGTTGAGTCCAGTCCTCCTTAAAGTCTCACCCACTGCAGGTTTTGTGTTCAGAGTTCAGCTAGAGGGACTGGCAACACATGATTTAAATTGCTCCTGCTTCTGGTACGAGGCGTACTGTTTGCAGGAGCAGCCTATGCCACTCCAGGCACAATGAGTCTATAGATAGGGACATTACAGGTATTCCGTCATGAACACAAGTATATAATCACAGGGGCCTCACAGAATGAGGCAGGTCCCTCTTTGCTCCTGACCTGCTTCTGGGTCATGTGATAATACTATGCAGGTGGAGCACACCACATGAAGGGAGTGTTCAATGCATCAGAATGGACAGCCATGTGTACCACTCATCTTGGGAACAGCAGCAAGGGCAGCTGCAGATCTACTTCTGTGTCTCGGTGGCGTAGTCAGCCACAGTCCAATTTCTTGGCATAGCAGCGGGGTTGGCTGCAATCTGCAATTCAGGCTCAGAACTGCAATAATGGAGAGAAGGGTGCTCACCCCTTCTGGATCTCAGATTACTTTTGCCGGTCTTTATCCACCTGGCAGACCACTAGTGGCACCAGGGTGAGTTTCCTCCTCGGCAGTCCCACCTCCAGCAGGGAAAGCATGCGCCTTCCCTCTCTCAGCAGGCAGATTGCTTCTAGGCTCTTCAGGTCAGGTGAACAATCTCTTTGAGCAAAGCATTTTACAATGGATGCCCCTCTCCTCTGGGCAGCAGGCTGTCGGACAGCTGCTCTTTTTGCACAGAATTCCCTGGAGTATGCTGTGAAGCCCTTTTCTTCCTTGATTAAAGAACTTGTAACTGGAACAGCAAATGGGTCAGTGGCTCCTACTTTTATTGCAATCAAAGTGGACAGTTGATGTGGATACACTTTCTGGGTTTTCAGAACCGGTTTTGGGTGGGTCTTCTTTCAAGTGCCCTTTTCAGGCTGTTTTCCAGACACAGCCTTTTAAAAAGTGAACCTCCTCACAACACGATAGTCTCTTTTTGTTAAAATCTGCAAATTATGCAGCAGATCGTGGATTACGTGGAAAACATTGCAAATCTGTAATTATCTGAAAACTTCCAGTGGCCCGGTTTATAATTTATGTAGATGTAGTCACACATTGTTTTATATATCTTATCTATTGTAGTGTTTTATTTTAAATTGGATCAAGATAAGCAGTTTGGAAGTGGTGTAGTAAGTTTGCACACATAATTTAACTATATTTCCTCTCCATTGATTGTGCAGTGAAAGCTAACCAAACCACAATATGCAGCCATAAATGGGAAGATAATGGCAATTTCATTAGTCACACAGCAACTCTAGCCCTTTCAAATCTCGCTCACCTAACACCGTTTTAAGCGATGAAAGATTATGCCTGCGTGGATATTGGGACCATGATTCCTGGCATTCGCTGGGTTTGTGGCGGCCGTGCAGAATAATTTTGCTACCTCGGACTCGCGCTCTATTTGGCTTGCAAAAGTGCAAGTCTAAGCATGTTGCGAATGACTCATTGGAAGTAGCTTATTGTGCACAAAGCTCTTAGTAAGCCGTCAGACCAAGTTAACGTTCCAGAGTTTGGACTCAAGTAGAGCGTGTCAGCTAGTTTTAAAAGTTCAAAAAACACAAACTGTATAGAGATGCATCTCTTTGCACTGTTGGCTAAGTAATAGGTTTGTCAGAAGCTGCTGAAGTAGCTCAAGTCTGAAAGTGGCAAATTAGAGGGGCCTCGCTGAGGCTTAAAGGGCAACTGCAAAGTGCTGATTTAGGCATTCGGCCTGTTTAGCTGCTGATAAGGAGAATGCCGCCTTTAACCTGATAGTTACACCCCTCGCCCCTTAAAAGCAGTTTCGTCTGGCTAAGGATGTAATAGTCCAAACTGGTGAGGGCTCACTTAGAAAGAGACTAGTAGCACTTGGGAGCCTGAAAGCACGAATATGAGCAGCACAACAGAAAGTGAGCTAGTCTATAACCACCTTCCTCTAGCATGACTTCTGCATTAATGGTTTTCCTACCTGTAGGTCTCATCCAAAAAAGAAATGAAAACTAGAAGCATGCCCGGTGATGACCCTATACATTTGTGGAGTCTTTACCCCTAGTCTTTTGTGTGAGGCCAGAGACACTAACTCACTATTTGTAGAGGGGAATATATGATGGAGGCTTTACATGACCACTATGTCTTATGTAAACGAATACTGTCAGTTGTGTCAAGGCCTTTGTGCTAGGAGGTGGCTGTAATTTCGCTTTTGGTAAAACAAAGTTTCTTAAGTAAATGAGTGTACTTTTGTTGTCTAATCCCTGTGTTCGTCCGTTCTCCGTGGATTTTCGATGTTGTGTGATAGGTGATATGATTGCAGCCAGGAGTACGATTCTGGGCTTTTCTACGGGATGCAGATATTGCTCTATAACATTTGCATGGGTGTGAACGGAGCAGAAAGCCTTGAAGAACCTTTCCTGAAAAACGTACAGGATTATTTTAATTTTGTGCAAGCCACTTTTTGCCTTGTAGCATTTTCAGAATTAATTTGGGGTTTCTCCCCCTTTCATACATGTTATCCAGTACATGTTGATTAGGATCATATGTTTTATTAATTGGTCAGTGTGTTGAATAGGTCTTAATGTTCGCACATATACTGTTTCAGAACAATGATTGGTAACATTTTCGACCGGTTATATTTTTCTCATCCTCACAAACTCCTCAACCCTTCAGCTTGTTTTCTGCATCAAAACACCTAATCATGAAAAATATTTTGTATACATATACATGTGTTCATTGTGGGATATTTACTCTGTCCTACAAATTTTTACTTTTTTGGTCAAGCCTACTAGATCAAACGTACGCTGTTACAAAACATATTATATCTTACCCGGAACTTAGAGGTCAGTGAAACCCACGGATTGTTTATCATTAGCTGGTTTTCCGTCACTCTCATTTGCCTGTTTCTTATTTGTGTCCCAGCTTATCAATCTATTCTTTGCCCCTCCTACGGAGCATTGGCTCTTTATCATCTATTTGATTGGCTCACATCTCTTCTTCCACTGCTTGCCTTTCAGGCACTATTTTTTTGTTTGTAAGTGCTCCGCGAGAGTGTATGTATTTTTGCTGTCTCCCTCGTACTTCTTTCCCCGGGCAGCAAATGTTTGTTTCTCTGGTCTGCGCGCACCTCCCCGCCCTTACTCCTTGTTGTGCTGGTCCATGTGCTTCTCTGCATCGCCTCCCTGCACCCTCATCTTGATTCCCATCCACCCGAGCCCTCTGTTTTCCCGTACAAAGAGCCTAGGCACCCTCACAGGTGATTAGTGTACTTTACAAATCGACAAAGCATATCAACCTCTAGCATCCCCCTGCAATCCCGTGTATTTTAGCCCGCCAAACACCCGCCAACCCCCCCTTGCTGTGGCACCCACGGTTGTCCTTAGTGTTTATGCGTTCCCGTTGCTTCCATTCCACCACCTCTGCTCGCTTTAAAATAATAAAAAAAAGTGGTGTGCATTTTATTTTCTGTCTAGTTACCGATCCAACTCAGGTCGGTTACTAAAGGGGAACAAAAAATAAGGTCGTGTTGTTTTGTAAGCACGCGCATGTGCGGTGCACATACCTACTAAATGACGCGATCGGCCACATAAAATACATTTTTTTTTTTTTTTTAACTTTAGCCAAACGGCGCAGCATTCGGGATGCTGTACACAGCTTTGTGACTTATTGGCTTTCCCAATAGTTTTAGCAAAGTCAAGGTCAGTTGGCTTTGCCAGTGCTTGTTTATTTGTTGTGTTAAACCACTTGACCCTGGGACCACCAAGCACAGATCAAATTAACGCGTTGACCCTGACTGGGTTACCGCTCCACTTGGATACCTATCTGCGTGCTCTGTCAACTTTGGTACAGTGGCTTTCGCTGTGTGACCTCTTACTACAGGGGGACTTTGACCCCCCTCCCCCCAGCATATATCTCAAAAGCATGACCTGCAGGAGCCTTCAGGGCAAGGTTCAGGAAAGGTGATGCACGCACTCATGAAGTAGTTTGTATTTAATGCAGCCTTGGTGCCAGAGAAGCCTGTGACCTCCCTATTCCTCTGCAGTTCACACATCAGCTGACATTCTCCAGGATATGCCGGTTTTTGCGCCGGAATTAGTTGTATCGCAGGGAGGGTCTGGGGATCATGTGAAGCAGAGCCCGAAGGGAGCTCCCGGGAAGAGATGAGGTGGGTTAGCGGAGGATGTGTGTTCAGAAAGCCTGCATTGCTGCTGTCGTGTTGTACCTACGCGGGATGTGAGCGGAGTTAGCATTGCCACTGCAGCCATCGCTGAAACTGATGGTGCCATTGAGGCGCTGGTTATCTGTACTGATGAAGCTTGCAAAAGAGAAATAGAGAAAAGCCGGCACGTACTAACTCTTTTCAGTACGTAAATATTTCATGAGATATGTTAAACCCAACTCGCTTTAGTCTAACCCCCTAAGTGAAAGCTAGTTTTTAAGTGTTGGCAAGGCTGTTTCATCTGTTTGTGAGTTGATTGTTGGCTGGGTTAGAGGTTTCATAGGTGCTAGGGGGCAAAAGGTGGGTTTAAGCGGACTCCTACGGATCGATGCATTTCTGCATAAGCATGTGGATGTGCAGTGCTCTTATCCGGGGGTCTGGAGGCTTCCCAGGTATCCTCCGAGTTTAAGTGGGAGGAAAAATACGCTTGCCCGTCTATGGCTGTTATTTTCAAGTCCACTGTGAAGTTATTTGGCCTCTAGATTGTCGTCGAGCCGCAGTTCTTTTCTCTCGGGAGTTAGTCTCCTGCCCCACTCCGATCACTCGCCTCTTTTGTCAGTTTCTTCCCTTCAGCCCTACTGCTCAGAGATTTCAACTTTGTCCGTGGCTCATGCTCCCAGGGCTACATTCACTACTTTTCATGGCTTTTAGTTGACACCTGCCTAGCACCGAGGTGACTTCTATTAAAAAGCGGCTTTCTTTTCAGCGTTTGAGCTTGAATGCAAAATTCAGTATTTTAGCGTTAAGTTTTGCGGACTTGGTTGAATCATGTTTTAACCGGAGGCATTAAACACATTTTAACCTAGGTGTATTTTTATCACCATACAGTGAGCAATTTACTATTAGTCACTGCACTAAGGTGATATGCCATATTGCTATTGGGTGAGTTGTCGTAAAAACCATCACAGAATTTTACTTCCAACAGACAATCTCCAGTGCATTGTGGTTACCAACTAGCAGACTCCTCTAGCACACAGAAGCGTGCCTGCTCCTCTTGTAAGGAGATCCCGGAGCGCAACAATATAAAGTGAAACGTGGCAGCAAGGTGGCGGGGAGGTGGATTTAAGGAGCACCATTCCTTGGTGCACGTCAGAAGCCCGGAAGTTGAAGAGTCAACGGGGGATCATTTTTTATTGATTCATATGTGGGCTGCTTTGTCGAGGGTACTTTGGGGCGTGCTTGACATTGGAGTGGAGTCCTAGACCACAGCTTTGCAATGATGCACCATCAGCTCTCTTGTGTCTGATGTTGAGTGAACCCGTCAGTGAACAAGTCCACCAGTGTATTAGTTATACCTTGTTTTTTGTATGGCTGCATACCGCACTTGGCCATATTTACATGTTGAACAGGTGCAATTTTAGTTAAATTCAAGTTATCAACTTCACCTGGATGGGGAGGCCAAATTGGCTTTGCCGGCATTTAATCTTGCAACATGCAGATTAATTTGAGCGTTTCTAACCAGTAATTCACCCTGCTGGCTTTGTTTACTATTGGTTGAAAATGAACCAGTTGGAATTACTTGTGGGCCACGATGTTTCAGCATCGGGGATACAGAGTTGTAAAATCTTGTATTCATCTCAGGGAGTTTTTAAGTTATAGACAGCGTATATTGGCTGAACATTGCCTCGTGGAAGGTAACTGCCCTGCAAAAGTCGTTCTTCAGAGTGAGTGGCAGTCTCGCATTTCTGTGCAACTTGCTTCATTTGACATTTCACCATGCAGATGGTGTTTCCTTTCCAGAGGTCAGAGGTGTAGGCATGAAGCGCTGGTAAGCAGAACTATAAGCCAATTGACAGTAGGGGTTGGGACAGCAAAGTAGTGTCCCGTTTTCATTTATTTTCCTGTATTCATATTATTCTATACAAGAGCCCTGCACTGTCTCGTATGTAACCGTTTTAGCCTAGATAGGGACATTTTGACCTTTAAAGAGTTATTATGTTCATGTCTGCTCTCGGAATACCCATTCTTTCTCACAAGGAACCTTGCGGACGAGGACCTAGATGGTGATTATTGCCCTCTGTCTGAAACCGAGATAATAACTCTTTATGTAACTCTTCACACCTCCGTTCTGCCAATTCGAAGTGCTGCAAATAACTTTTAGCAAATGTAATGGTTCTCCACTTATTGACCTCAAAGGAATGGAAGGTTGACTAGCCCTTGCCAGGATTTGAACTCATTACTTGCAAATCGCTGTATAGGTCCGCTGTAAGTATGAAAGTTGAGCAACCTTGCTCCCTGTTCGATGGGCCCAGACCATTCTATGTAAAAGGATACCTGCCTGCTTATTGGACGATTGACAACAGAAATACACCATCCTCCACCCAGAGCCTAGTGTCACAACTGAAGAGATTCTGGAGGTTCCCAAATAAACTATACCAGCCAAGACACTATGGCAAACAGACAATTAATGACAAGTGCACTTGTCAAAGTTTGCCTGAAATGCATGTTAACTTTCCACAAGTGTCTTTTATTCTGTCACCCCCTAAGTTAGACTGTTTGACACTTTATATTCCACTAAAGTACTCCCCTCTCTGCCTCTGATTTAGCTTACAGTACACTTGCTCTGATTATGCTCACATTAGTTGGGGGGCCTTGGAGTGTCCACCAATGAGTGTGTCCCAGAGATGGACTCATTCACTCCTTTACGTCCACTAGTTCTGTGGAGTTCCCACAACCAGTAGCCCTTGCACTGGGTCTTACGTCCATGAATTGTGGTGCTTGGCCATTACAAAATCCAAAGTCCAATCTCCGCACCAACGGCACACATAAAAATCCTTATTGTGACAGTCACAGTTGAAGAAATATGACATTTGGGCACCCCTACTGACTCATTGGTTGAGGGATGTCACCAAGTGGTCTCTTGCTGAGGAAATTGATATGAAGATCAATAGGACAGATGCGAAGTTACAGGAGGACATAGTGTGGGTGGTACTTTATGATTGTTTCTTAGCTCCTGAGAGTGTACTAAGTGGCAGTGAAGGAGACACAGATGGGTTAACAATGTATAGAATTTTACCTGATCGTTACAAATCTTTATTCATTTGTGAATTGTTTATCCCTGTTATTTCAATGTCATATCATGCGATGGAACAACTGATGGTGATTTTTCCCTGTGTTGGGAATTGCCCTATGTGATGTGTTCAGGTATGCCTGTTTCACAACCATATGGCCCTCTATTTGCTGACTACTATGTATACCTAATTTTGGATGTGTGATTCAATAAAAAAAAGAGTTGAAAAAATAATAATATAAATACATATATATATATATATATATATATATATACACACAGTTTCTGTTCTCCAGTGCCACTCCAATACCTGTGCGCTTTGGTATGGTCAGGATAGCCATCCTGTAATCTCTGCAGTTAACTATGATGTTCAGAGGAACTATTTGACCCCGTGCTACATTCAGAATAAGTAGGAGCCACCAGCCCATTCATTTCCATTATAACAACTACCGGAGCTACCCATAGACATAAGAAGGGTGTGTTACATATTAAACAAAAGCAACATATATCCTTCCAGGGTTCATTCATAGGATAAATTCAATAACACTTGTTGATTGTTTGTTTTTGTTCCAATCATAAACAGGTATATGTAGATATCAATGTTAGGAGACCTGAAATTCCTACATTCATATTTCATGTACAATAAAAACATTAGAAAAACTTGAACGCATATGGATCTATAATCATCAGTAGTGCTCTGTGAAAGGTGCGGTGAAAAACGACAGTAATGAGGTGATCATAAAAAGGTGATAGACTATGAAATGCTCAAATACGGGGCTAATGCAAAGAATAATAAAATAATAGTTGTGATTATTTGATTTGGCTCTGTTATGTGATATCTAGTACTAGCCTTCTTGTCGCCTGTGCTGGATTATGGCCTTGACGTCTTGATGACACCTACCACTGGAATGCTAAGGTAACTGCGAGTCCTGTCCATGCAATAGGAAGAACTAGCAAGATTGCGTTTGGAACTGCTGTGTGCTCCATCCACCAGATCCACCCCCCTGTTAAACTAATCCTGCGCGTCTCTTCAGAATGTGTCTGCCTCCAAGGAAGGAGAGTTGTTTGCAGCCGCTGCTCTGACTTTCATTGGCACGCCCTTCCTAGCACTGGCAGGAAGTGTTTGTGTCTGGTTTGTGGAGAGTGGATTTTTATTCCTTAACCAGGCTCACATTTTTCTTGCCTGTGATGGGCGTACTCAATTGAGGATGCCTTGTATTGCAAGCAGGTACAGATCACATATCCTTGAGCAGTATTGGATTTGATAGACAGGCCTTACTTAAATAAAAAGAGGAACAACATTGAAAGACTTTAAGGGAATTGCTTTGGTTCTCTGTAGTGTCTGTATATGTCTGTCATTTAGAAGGGCTAAAACTGTTCTTGTTGACCAAGTGATGATGCACATCTTTGGTTTTGAAAAATTTAAACAGAAAAAAATCGCAAGACTTTGTGGGGAGTTTTTTGCTGGCCTTGTCGGGTATTGAGCTACAAGAAGAGCAACAACTAATGCGGGTTGTGTTTAAGTTCAGGTATTATTGTTTTTTTTCTAAGTAGACTTGTTCCTACACACCACATTCTCATCCATGAATGTTGGCGTAGCTGTTTGTGGATTCATGTGGGCTGCTGCTGCACGTGTAGCACCGGATGTGCTGAAGGAGGCCATACACTGCCAAGTTATTTTTTTTTTCTTACTCCTGTGACTGGTGATCTTTGTGGTTTTTGAAGGTTTTTCCACCCTAAGACATGTCACTTATGGAATGCTAGAAAAGCTACCACGTGCGTCGTCGAACCGCTTCATTGAAATGCTTACACATTTGTTTGCACGAGGCTGGTTGCAGTGTGACACAATTATACTGCAACTTTCAAAGAGCAATTGTTAGATTGCTAGGCTAAGGATTATGTCAAGCAGATTATAAAATAGCTCTGATAGAAGAGGCCAGTATGTCTTCTGGGTAACTGCATGTGCTCTACCTGTTCTTTGTGGTAAGGAATCTTACACTATGTCAAACGTGTAGTATTAGGGCATCTTGGTCAAAACTGTTTCTCTCGCCTACAGTTAAGCAGATTGGTTTGACAATTGTTTTTTTTTTTAATTTTTTTTTTTATCCAAGTGAAGTGAAATGCAGCTCAAAACATGGGCAGGACCTATGGCTCACCATTTCATCCAGTGCATACCCAACTTGTTTATATTGCATTATCCCAGATGGACAATTCTAGCACCACAAATTAGAGGTTATTATACTACTCAGTCAGTCAGTAAATACTTTATTTTGCTTCAAAGAGCCACAAAAGTTAAATTCAATGTGAAAACAATAGAATTTACAGTGTATTAAAAAAAAAAGTTGCATTAAATTACAAATAAATAAAACAGTTTTTTAAAGTGCTAAGGATAAAATTAAATTCTGATTCGCCCACAGTTACGTTGCACAAACCCTGTAAATGACCAAATACAACAAAATGGAGTTTAAAACCGGCTTTCCTCAAAGCCCTAATAGTTAAATACAGTATAAATATCAGCCAGTAAAATTTGCCATTCAAAAAAAAGATGTTGCATTAAGTTACGGATAAACAGATCGAATTTTTAAAATGCTTAAAACTGAGTCCAATACTGTCTCGATCAGTCACATTGTCCATATCTTGTAAATAATCAAAAGCAACAATGTGGGATTTAAAACCAGGTTCCCTCAAATGTGGACGCAGAAAGCGTTTCATATGAGTAAAATGTACAAAACAAGGTTATGTGAAGGGTAGATTGAACTGATGGTGCTTCATAGTGGCAGGGCGGCAAGTCTGAACGCCACACCCCCCCTTCTAGGAAAGGCCACTAAGAAATGTAGTGTGTTAAGAGAAAATCTAGTTAAAAGAAACTTGTACCATTCCCTGTTAACTACTTGTAAATAAAAAGCTAGTCGTGCTGTCCCATTTCTGATTAAATTTCCTTGTCCCTTTCTGCCAGCACAGCTATGAGTATTACACATTGATTCTAACAGAAGCCATTTCAGGGAAACGTTCAGGAGACTATCCGGGCTATGATAAAATTCAGGGATACCCAGCCTCCCAAAACATTTCCGAACAAAGGCCAACCATGGGACGCCTGAGGTGTTGTCCAGCTTCATACATTCTGCCAAGATGCACTCACTTAACTGTGCCTCTGGGTCCTTCCAGACTTGTGCCCATAGCAAGAGGGGTTGCATTTGGACGAACTCAACTAGTTGTAACAAACCCACCTCCCGATGGCAGAAAGAAACTGCTGTAGACTGGGGGATTGACAGCAGCCTACGTATAAACTTATTTTGTGTGGTCTGCAGTGGAGTACAATGACTGTGTCCCCTTATACAAGCTCCAAATGAACCGATGGACACACATTTGTTCTTACATATAGACAGTAGCTCTTACAGGCTTGTGAACCATTTTTTTCAAGAACCTAAAGACTGCGTCTATAGACCTCTGAAGTTGCAAAGCCCTTATATTCATAAGAAACCTCCAGTTAAGGCCATTGTCGAACAGGATCTCTAAGTAAGTAAAATGACGGATTTTCTTAATTTCTTCCCCTGCGATCAAACTTTCTTGTCTTAGTCAAACTAGGACCACGTTTCATGATGAACAACTTAGTACGATGAACTGCCAGGCCTAGATCTTCCATATAAGAGTGAAAGGCATTTAACAGGATCTGTAAACCATTGGCTGTGCGCACCAGCAAGACCGCGTCATCGCATAAAGTAAAATTGGTATTTCCCGGTCATTGAGTTTGGGAATGTCTGCTCCAGCCCCAGTGAAATGATCCTCCAGACCGTTGGTATAAAGCAGGAGAAGAAATGGGTCCGGAACAGAGCCATGTCTCACTTCAGTGACTGTTGGGAAGATTTCCGTGAGCTCTCCCTGCCTGGTATACCATACTCTAGTTGTGGTGTGTGCATGTAGTATTTGGGGTAAAGCAATGAAAGCACTGTCGATCCCCCATCTATGACATTATCCCCCATAGTTTAGCACAGTCAACTGAGTCAAACGCTCAAGTCAGACCCATAAACGCTAAGTGTAGGATGCCTATCCTAGCCTTAATGAACAGATTTAGAGCATTTTGAACTGTGCCGAGACCTGGGTGGAAACCAAACTGCACATCGGATAACCCATGGTGATCTGCAGTTCAACTTCCCAATTACGCCAAAAGCACCCTTCCCGAGATCTTTACTGTGCTATCTGAGTGAAATTGGTCGCTAGCATTTAGGTTGCCTTTTATCCCTTAAAAAAAAAGAAAATTGGCAATATTGTGGCCTCCTCCCTTATTTGTACTAAGGGCCCACAAATTGCGCGTCTCAGCACTATTGTAACCACTGGTCCCCAGAATTCTTAGTTTGATTTGTAGAGATCAACCGGGATTTGATCAGGACCTGGAGCCTTCCCGGCGGGGCAGCTCTCGATCGTTGTTATGACTTCAGTTAAACTAATTGAGGAACATAGGTTCATAGTAGCTGAGGGGTCCAATGTGAATACAATTTTGTTATTTAGGTCATCCGCTAATACCTTTGGCCCAAAAATAGATGAAAAGTGGCTGACCCGGTCCTCCTTGGTGAACCAGACCATGGTTAAGTCATGTGAAAAGACATGATAGTTCACTCTTTGCCAGAACGCCCCTGAGTCTTAGCTCTCACTTGCAAGCCTTGGGTCCTTCCAGGTCTTTTCTCTAATCTCTGCTTTTCTTCTCAGTATCACTTCCCTATACTTTTTCCCAGCCTCCACAATAGCTGCCCTGTCTCGGGGGTGTTTCTTTACTGCCTGCTTTTGCACTTTATTAGCCTTTGTGCAAGCTCCATCAAACCACCTCGGGCTGGTCCTCTCATTTCTAGATGTTATAGTTAAGTTGGTTGCCATATACTTTTTTAAAGAGTTAAAGCCAGGATTACTTCGTGGGGACTGGCATCCACTTGGAGGATACAGTTGACCTCAGACTGTTTTTGGACAAATAAGCCTTTATAGAAAGCTTCTTTATCTACTTTACCCCAACAGATACATAGCCCCTTATTCTTATTGAGAATAATGGAGAGTTGCTGAATTTCCTCAGTGGCCTTAGCTGGAAGCAAATTGTGAAACACTAAAATTAGGGGGTTGTGGCCGCTTATGCAGGCTGCAAGCGTTTTACTTTCTAACAAAGCCGGCACCAATTCCCTTGAAATCAGAACATGATCTATAAAGGAACCTAGCCCTTTACCAGTGAATGAAGGGATCAAAGGCCCCTCCCTCTGCCCCAGGTGTTGCGGTGAAATACCAAATCTCTTGCGCAGAGTAGTCGATTTAATGCTTCTCCATAGGGGGTATTGTTAAAATGTGTCATTGGATTGTCCAAGTCATCACAAATACCACAAATGGTATTGGTGCAATTCTCACAGGATTCAATATTAAAGTCCCCAACCCAAATAATCAATGCCTCCCTCCTTAAATCACTCACATTCTTGCAAAGGGCGTCCTCCAACCCCTCTACTATTATTGTCACTGCCGGGTTGACGATGTTTTAATAATGATAATAATTAACCACCAAAAGGGCAAAAGACTTGTTAAGTGACAGTTGAAGATCTGGTAATATAGAGAAATTATCAATTTGGTAACTTTGCACTGTGCCATGCCAACGGCAGTAAACATCGCCACGCCTCCTCTAGCATGACCTGAAGTGGATGAAATTGCTGCCATGTGATAGGTAATAAATTCGTCCCGAAATGGATGCTTGAACAACCAAGTCTCCTGGCAGAAAATGACGTGACAGTATGTCACTAAACCTACTCAGTCTGGGTTCTCTAACTTAGTGCGCAGACCAGCTGCATTCCATGAGATTAATTAAAAAAACACCTCAGCCCTGAGAATCTCTTATCAAAGGGTAACTGGGTGGCACTTCATACGAACGGGGCCTTCAAACGAGGTATGTAAGGGAATGACTAATATTGCCCCCCTGTTGATCTCCTGCATAAAGTAGTCAATCTGGCTCCTCCAAGGGTACCAGGGATAAAAACCTATTGGAGGTATGGACAGCCACTGTCAAGCAATTACCTGTTGTGACCTGGCTGGACTCTCTCTTCGCAGATCTAGAAACACCAGGAGCACGACTCAAAACAGCAAGGGGGGGGGGGAGATATAAAAAAAGCCCAAGGTGAGTGCTCTAATCCCCCACCCCTCCTGTCAGAGGCATGTTGGTTTAAAATGTGTACTAGGGTGCAAACTAGACTGGGTATTTTAAATTTTACAGTTATGCAGTCTCCCCGAGAGGTTTTCGGTGCTGGGACGATCCAAGGTACCCTGTGCACGGAAATAATTTCTTGGGAGAGGTCAAATCCCCAAACTTAGTGCTTCCACAGCTAATAGCGAACCTTATTTAAAAGAGACGCATGAGATTTGGAAGTGGCGGTGGCAGAGGAGTAGCATTCTCTAAAATAATTGTATAAGGAGCCTGACAGCCGTGCCCCCTTGAGCCAGTGTGGGTGCCTTGGCCTCTCGGCCTGGAAGCTGGCACCACTGATATAGGGACAGGTATATCCCTCAATCAGGTGCCCCACAGCGTTGGCATTTGTGCTAGCACCGAGGGCGCCGCTTGGTGTATCAAAGAAAGTACTCCCACCCATCATTTGAGGCAGGGCACCTTGATGATCCGAAGGGGTCTCGCCCACCGGGGTCTGTATTATGTGGGGTATTGGCAATTACAGTAGTAGGGTGTCAATTGTCTGTGTAAGCCCCGCCCCCCCCCCAATGCGGTCCCTCTCACAATCAAGCAGGTTCTTAAGCTGTAGTAGTGTTGTATTCAAAAGCTCTACTAAAGGCTTTAATTTCGAGTTCAGGGCAGAGATCACCACCTCTTTCATCATCTCCCTCATGCTTTCTTGCATTGAGTCCAACCATTAGTCGTCTCCCTTATGGGGGATTTTCTGCTTTGGGATTTGGGTCACGTTAACCTTTGAGCGCTTGGAAGTCTTGACCGGCTCCTCCCGCAGGTTTTTCTCCGCTCTCAGAATCTCTGGGTCCGAATTCCTATCGCCCGACGCCCGGGACATCTTGTTTGGGGTCAAGGGCAACAAGTTTTTATGTTTACTTTGTCCTTGGGACAAGTAGGCCCAACCCCCTGCAGCACAAACCCTTTGGCTGCCTGTTTACAGAGAGTTTAACTCTCTGCAGTTGAGGTAATGTGTTTCCAAAAGATAATGCTGTTCAAACTTGTATTTATGGTTCATTATTTGAAAGCCTTCATTATTAGGGTGAGTGCTATAAATAAATGTTTTAAGGTCACACTTCACTACTGACGGTTCCAGTACAAAAAAAAAAAAAACGTGTATACACATGTTTGAAAAGTTTAGGCTATGAGGCTAAGTATAATGCTCCCAGAATGCTCTCTGATTAGATGCAAATGAAGTGTCATTTAGTAAAATGTGTTGGTGCATGCTAGTATTTCCCAAAAATATTTCTAATGGAAAATCAGTGTAACCATTTTCAACACGATTATGGGAAGCATGAAAATAAACAAACACTGACAAAGCCAACTGATCTGACATATTTTTATAAGTCTTTTAGTTTCATCAATGCGTGTCTTGTTTTGACATGGCTTTTGTAACACTTTATTGTTGTGGGAGATATCAGGCCCTCAACACTGTAACAAACACTGGCAAAAAAAAAAAAAAAAGTTTTTGAACTCTAAAAGCACATGTTGCCACCAGTGGCATAACAAAGGCCCGCAGCTGCCTTCCAGGGGGCCCCTTCAGCACAGCACCTGGCCTGAGTGAGTCTGGAGAGGGGGCTCCTCCATGTTCTTTGCAAAGGGGCGCCCTCCAGTTTCGTTACATCACTGATTGCCACTGTAGTTCCTGACACTGAACAAAACTACTTTGTGTGCCAATATGCTCCTTGTGGAAGAGCAGAATGCGATCGCTCACAGTAAAGCCAGCCGAAAGAGAGAGAAATAGAAGTTTAATAAAAACAAAATGTCTTTGTTAACACCAGACCTAATTAGGGACCAAGACCCACATGTAGGTAGCTTTTTGCATGTCGCAAACAGCGACTTTCGCTGTTTGCGGCGTGCAAAAAGCACATTGCGATGCACAAACCCAGTTTTGTGATTCGGTAACCTGGTTACTGAATCGCAAAACGGGTTTGCGACTCGCAATTAGGAAGGGGTGTTCCTAATTGCGACTCGCAGTGCAATTTAGGATTGTTTTGTGACCGCGGGCGCAAACCAATCACAGTTTGCACCCATTTCAAATGGGTGCTAACACTGTCGCTAAAGGGAATGTCGCTAAAGGGAATGTCACTGTAAAAAAAATTTCAGAGCAGGCAGTGGTCCTGCGGACCACTGCCTGCTCTGAAAAAATGAAACGAAAACTTTTAATTTTTCGTTTTTGTAATGCATCTCGTTTTCCTTTAAGGAAAACGGACTGCATTACAAAAAAAAAAAAAAAACTGCTTTATTGAAAAGCAGTCACAGACATGGTGGTCTGCTGTCTCCAGCAGGCCACCATCCCTGTGAGGGCCGCCATTCGCAAGGGGGTCGTAAATTGCGACCTACCTCATGATTATTCATGAGGTGGGCATTTGCGAAGCCCTTGCGAATCACAGATGGTGTCAGGGACACCATCCTACATTCGAATTTGCGACTCGCAAATTGGAGTCTCTCTGACTCGCAATTTGCGGGTCGCAAATCTAAACCTACCGACATGTGGCCCCAAATTCTTAAAGAAAATCACAAAAGTGCACCCATGGTATATGTCGTACCCCTATAAAATATTTGTGAACTGTATTTTAGCATGGGTAAATACGATGTGTAGATTTGCTCATGTGAAAATCTATTGAGCATTTGGAAGTTCATTTTCCCTCCAGCCACTTTCTTCCCAACCCTGGAAGAAGTTCTAATTCTGCCATTGTCAGGAGTAAATGTCCAACCTTTCTTATTATGGGAAAATATTAGAGAGAAGCTGGTGAAAATCTTTAAAACATGCAGGTTAGTAGGTTTGCAGACTCGAAGGCATTCCAGCCCTGGAACTATTGCTTACTGATTCCTCCAGCCTCAGTATGCAGATCTGCAGAAAGGTGGCAAAATAAGGAAATTGCTGCAGTAGGGATTGAAACTGCAAGTATTCATGCCCTATTATGGTAGTAGCCCTGGCATAATCAGAGAGGCTATTATCAGAGCTCTTACATAATGAGATTGCTGCCATAATTTGTCGCCACACTACATTGCACCAAAGGGACAAGTAGATTTGAGAAGCAACCTGTCCCCTGGACAAGTAGATATTTTAATAAATTCCACACCCCTGGTATAGAAGACTGGCTGACTTGTGGGTGGCTAGAATTCTTTCCATTGGTATGCTGTTGGCTTTGTGCTCCTTGGGGAGAATATGAGGACAAGGAGGCGGACAGAGCTAATATGCCCTTATAAGAGATGGCTGGTATATCATCAGTTAGTCTTTTTGGGGCGGGGAGGGGGGAGCAAGGGGGGGGTGCAGGGGGGTGGAGTTAAAGGGGGGAGCTGATTTGAGAGGCGGCGTTCAGCCAACTCAATTTCCTTATCTATTATGCCCACCACATGAGATAACAAGTTATCCATACTCGTTCTCTGGAGGGCTGGTGAGGTGGGCCTCCTGGTTGGGTTGTGGTCTGGAGCCCATAGTCTGCCCGATCTCATGCTCATCTAACCCCCCCCTCCCCCGCCCCCAACCAAAGTCCTTGTTTTCAAAACTACCCCGTGCAGCGGGAGTCGTGCTGGATTACTCCTCAGATCACAGGTGTGTCTTTTTTTTCCCACATATCCAACTATGCATTAGACCACCAGAATGATATATCATTCTTAGCATTTGTCCCTGTGAAGCGCTGGCCTATGATTTCTACCTATTTTTTGCAGATTAACCCTCTTAAAAGAAGTGCATTGCAGTATTTGTAAACTACGTGATTTTTTTTTTTCTTAAACTGTTTTGTACTTCCAGGAGTCTGGTCGTGTGTAAGTATTTGGAAAATGCAGCGTGTAGCTGGCCATTTACAAGATGAAGTCTCTACTGAAGGGAAAATAATTATTGGGTTCAGTTTTCATGGTGTTAACTTCACCTTTAGGTGCCAGTAAGAGGCGCGATTTGTTAAGCAGAAAATACCTTTCTTCTGTCTCCTAACATTTTTTCTGTTAGTTAATAATTATGTGTCTTGCAGGATATATTTAGTTTTCCCTGTACTTGAAAGCTTGGAGACCTCATAGACTTCTGTTTTCGAGTAATCCTCTTACCCTTCTTTATTCAAACATTTCACAGAGTGACTCCAAGGAGAGAGATAGGATTGGGGCCAGGCACCTTCTAAAGCAACTTTATTTTGTCTAGTGGGATGGAAATGTGTACTTTTATACGAGTTATCAGTTGTTCATCTAATTTCTGAAATTAAGGGTTGCTAAAAGGTATTACGAGTGATGTTTACTAGAAAAAAGACACTTTCCTTCCTACCCACATGCACTATATTTTAGCCCTTGCATTGAAGGAAGGAAAAGGCGCCCCTGAAGCTCCGGTCCAAATAACTTCTGTTAGTGGGAGCAGTCACTCCCTCCTTGCCTTGGCCTTTGCAACGTAGCGTTGTGGCAGTATAAACGTCACCCGTTTTACAATCCTTTTCTGTTAACCCGTATTAAAAACAATCTTTTCAGTGAGTCTTTGGTGCCACAACCTCTATGAAAAGGACAGGGCCTCCTGTGCGCCGAAAGTGATGAAAATCTGCCTTTTATGTATGTGCATTGTCAACCCCTGGAAAGTACATTTTAGGGAGAGATTACTCTAGTGGAAGCTTTGGGGGATCCTTACCATTGCTCTTGTGAGTTGATCCTTGTGGGAACATTGTTTGCCTAGAGTTTGGATGCAGCGAAGCAGAGTTGCTGCACTTCATAGAAAGGCCTTGCAGTAGTTGTCACTCACCTTCTTATATATTTCAACAGGTAGGTGATTTTTACCTCTCAATCGTAACAAAATACTTTACTTAGCAATGTTTTCTCCTCAGTGTGATCTCCTGGAGACTAGTTTGTGAGAATTTGAAATAGAAATAGTTAAGTGCCTGAAATGCGGAGAAAGACATAATAATCACTACCAACATTGTGAAAAGAGGCTGGACTCTGCCCCCTCCACCCCGCATATCTCAAGCTTGATCTAAATATTTGAAGTAGAGCTTCCTTGTTTTAACCAACAATTTGAATTTTCAGAAATCTAACAACTGCAAGGCTACTGCACCACTGTTCCATAGAGCTATAGAGGCATTTCAGTTATTAACCCACCCTCCTTTTAGAGAACTTGTGAAAAAGGTACACGTCAATAAAAATGCCTGTGCTCTTCTTGCAGTATGTGCCAGCCATGTTAAATATGTCTTCATCTTTCGAGGGGAGATGTAAAAGTCTCCTTTAACCTCCTCTCTCCTCTGCCAACTTGATGTAGTAAGCACCCAATCTCCGCAAAGATGCATTCCTTAGACCATACTCTTTCCCCAGGCTCATGTGGGTAACAGCAGACCATGTCAGCCCCTGGAAAAAACTTGGTTAGCTGTGCGATATTTGTTTAACCCCTTCGCTACAAGGCCTTTTTGCCCTCAGGTGCCAAGCCTTTGTTTGGCTGTTTGGGGCAGTTCGCGCCTAGGCGTTCATAACTTTTTGTCCACATAAGCTACCTATGCCAAAGTTACGTCCTTTTTTCTCAACATCCTAGGGCTTCTAGAGCTACACAGACTTTGTGGGTTCCCCTGAAGGAGACCAATAAATTAGCCAAAATACAGCAAAAATGTCTTTTTTTTTTTTTTTTCAAAAACAAATGGGAAAAAGGGGCTGCAGAAGAAGGCTTGTGGTTTTTTTTCCCATGAAAAATGGCATCAACAAAGGGTTTGCGGTGCTAAAATCACCAGCTTCCCAGCTTTCAGAAACAGGCAGACTTGAATCAGAAAACATAATTTTTCAACACAAGTTTTGCATTTTACTGGGCCATAACCCATTTTTATTATTTTTTGTGCTTTCAGCCTCCACCTAGTTAGTGACAGAAATGGGTGTGAAACCAATGCTGGATCCCAGAAAGCCAAACATTTCTGAAATGTAGACAACATTCTGAATTTAGCAAGGAGTCATTTGTGTAGATCCTACAAGGGTTTCCTACATAAAATAACAGCTTAAATAAAAAAAATATATATTGAAATTGAGGTGAAAAAAACAGCCATTTTTCTCCACGTAATGTTTTCCTGAGATGTCAGATTTTTTAAGGCAATATACCGTTATGTCTGCTGTACTCTTCTGGTTGTGGGATATATAGGGCTTGTAGGTTCAGCAAGAACCCTTGATATCCAGAGCCAATAAATGAGTTGCACCTTGCAATGGGCTTTCATTCTGTATCGGGTATACAGTAATTCATTTGCTGATATATAAAGAGTGAAACATAGATATCAAGGAAACCTTTGTATTTCCAAAATGGGCACAAAATAAGGTGTTGAGAAGCAATTGTTATTTGCACATCACTGAATTCCGGGGTGCCCATACTAGCATGTGAATTACAAGGCATTTCTCAAATGGACGTCTTTTTTTACACTCTCTTACATTTGGAAGAAACAAATGTAGAGAAAGACAAGGGGCAATAACACTTGTTTTGCTATTCTGTGTTTCCCCCAAGTCTCCAGATAAAAATGGTACCTCACTTGCGTGGGTAGGCCTAATGCTTGCGACAGGAAACGCAACATGGACACATCACATTTTTACATTGAAATCTGACGTGTTTTTTTTTTTTTAAAGTGCCTAGCTGTAGATTTTGGCCTCTAGGTCAGCCGGCATCTAGGGGAACCTACCAAACCTGCGCATTTTTAAAAACTAGACACCTAGGGGAATCCAAGATGGGGTGACTTGTGGGGCTCTCACCAGGTTCTCTTACCCAGAATCCTTTGCAAACCTCAAAATTTGGCCAAAAGAAAACACCTTTTCCTCACATTTTGATGACAGAAAGTTCTGGAATCTGAGAGGAGTCACACATTTCTTTCCACCCAGCATTTCACCCAAGTCTCCCGATAAAAATGGTACCTCACTTGTGTGGGTAGGCCTAGTGCTTGTGACAGGAAATGCCCCAAAACACTATCTGGACACATCAAAATGATCAAATACAAAACTACCTGTTTTTGCACATTTCTGAAAACTAGCCACCTGAGGGAATCCAGGGAGGTGTGACTTAAGTGGATCCCCCAATGTTTTCTTACCCAGAATCCTCAGCAAACCTCAAAGTTAGCTTAAAAAAAATCACGTTTTTCTGACATTTCTGTGTGGGATCACCACACCAGGACAAATTTCCTCCCACCCAATGTTCCCCTCAGTCTTCCGGTAAAAATGATACCTCACTTGTGTAGGTGGGCCGACAGGGAAGAGCCAAAAACATGTCGAAATTGAGGGGGAACCAAAGCGGGTCCAAAAGGGCAGTTTGGAAAAAAACATTTTCAGGCTGTCAAGTGCAGCAGGATATTTATTGATATAGATGAGACAATGCTGGGTGGTAGGAATTTTGTGAATCCATGCAGATCCCGGAAGGTTTCATCACAAAAATGTGTGATTTCCAGCAAAGTTGGAGGTTTGCAGGGCATTGTGAGTAAGAAAATGGTGCAGGGTGCATGTGAATCACACCACCCTGGACTCCCACAAATGTTTAGTTTTCAGATGTGTCTAGGTCTTGTGGATTTTCTCTACTGGGCAGCATCCCAAAGTCCAAAAAGTGCAGCCCTCACCATTCCAAGTGGGACGATTTTGAGAGTTAGCCAAGCTCTTATGGCCCAACTGTAAAACCAAAATCCAAAATAATCAAATGTCCTCCTGCTTGGTGTGGGATAAGATGTTTTAGTGTGCGGGGGAGAGCTGAAAGACTGTTACCCCCTTCAGTTGGGGTGGAGGCATAACCAGGCCTATACTGATTGGTAGCCACCACCCCACTACTTTTTTTTTTTTTTTTTTTTACCTTGCATCTAGTAGACTTTCTACCCCCCCAATCCGGGGTGTGGATCTGGGATAATAGCCCCATGTGCCCACTGGTGGGCAGAACAACTTGGCCCCTTTTATTTGGGGTGGGAGTATGGCCATACCCCCACCCTCTTATTTTGGTGAAACAAAATATCTTCCCTGGTTTCTGGTGGGCTTTCTGCCCCCCCTTGGGGGCATATGGGCCTTCTTAAAATAGGCTGATTTGCCCCTAGGGGGGTAGATATGGCCAACATTAATGTGCCCCCAAGGGGAGCGACCCTTGCCCAAGGGGCTGCCCTCCCCCATAACCCCCCAAAACAAAACACACATGCCAATTCCTGGTGCCCAAGTGGTTTCCGTCCCCGAGGGGTGCGACCCTTGCCTAAGGGGTTGCACTAGTAACATAAAAGGATGATGGACGGAGTGCTGACAATGCAAACACTCACCCCCAGTCACAGATCTGGGTTTAATCCATTGTTCTTTTGCTCACCATGCCACCCCAGTTCGGACCCAGCCATATACAAATCAGTCTTGACCCTGTTCCTCATGGGAACAGTCCAGCCCGAACTGCCAGGCCGGGTCCTCCCTGGACTGGAAACAAGCATCCTGGGACCGGTTTCAGGGTATCACCCTTCTTCAGCCAGGCTAGATTGATTCCAGTGGCACAGTGAGCAAGGGACCCACGTCTGGGCATACCCTTCCCACTTAGGGCAACATTAGTAACACAAAAGGATGATGGACGGAGTGCTGACAATGCAAACACTCACCCCCAGTCACAGATCTGGGTTTAATCCATCGTTCTTTTGCTCACCATGCCACCCCAGTTCGAACCCAGCCATATACAAATCAGTCTTGACCCTGTTCCTCATGGGAACAGTCCAGCCCGAACTGCCAGGCACTTGTTGTCTTTGCATTTTTCGCCCTAAGTGGGAAGGGTATGCCCAGACGTGGGTCCTGTGCTTCCCATGCCACTGGATTCAAGCTAGCCTGGCTGATGAGGGGTGAAACCCCGAAACCGGTCCCAGGATGCTTGTTTCCAGTCCAGGGAAGACCTGGCCTAGCAGTTCGGGCTGGACTGTTCCCATGGGGAACAGGGTCAAGACTGATTTGCATATGGCTGGGTCCAAACTGGAATGGCATGGGCAGCAAAAAAACGATGGATTAAACCCAGATCTGTGACTGGGGGTGAATGTTTGACAATGTTCAGCATTCGGTCCATCACTTGTTGTGTTTGCATTTTTCGCCCTAAGGGGTTGCACCCCACATATAAAAAATAAACATTAAAAAAAATGATCCCTGGTGTTTAGGGTGTTTCTGCCCCCACTGCATGCAGATCGTCCTAATTTATATTAGGCCTATCTGTACCCGGGGGGCAGAAATGGCCTAAAAATAATTTGGCCCTCTTGGGATCAGCCCTTGCCCAAGAGACCGCCCCCCTCATGTCAGTTGCTAAAAAAAAAATCCCTGGTGGCAGCAGAAATGCTGAGAGAGACGAGAAAGGAGAGGAAAGGCCTTTCCTCTCCTTTCATGCCTTTCTTTGCCCCTCCAGTGATCGGAGGAGAAATGCAAAAGCATTTCTCTTCTGATCCCGCGAAGGGCAGGCCTCTGATCAGGTCAGCGCACGATTGTGTCATCAGACACGGTGGGGGTGGAAGGGGAAGCTATTCCCCTTCCATCCCTGCAGTGGGGGCACTGAGACAAGGCTCCTCTCCCCATGAGCCGGTACTAGGACGTAACTGTTAGGTCCTTGGCGCCTCAGTGCGGCAGCCAAAGACTTAACCCTTACGTCCTTGGCTGTCATGGGGTTAACAACTTGACCAAACTGCTTTCAATCCTTGGTGACAACATAATGTAATCTAGATGCAGGATAAGAAGATTGAGTGGCTAGAAAATGTTACTGTTCAGTGCCTTATCGACTTTCAGCTACAGTCGACACACTGACAGTCTAGGTTTGCATTCTTACCTGGAGCTGGCATTATAGCGGTTGAGGTACATCTTTTCTGAAGGAATGTCTAGTAAAGAGCTGCGTTTATCCCGATTTCCTAAGATCTGGATTGTAATCCTGATTCAATTAAATTTGTACAATTTGCAGCTCAAATTCGTGGATGAAGGAAAACAGACATGGAGGCTGTTGGGCAGCTTAAGTAATCAGGGGCTATCTGTGTGGACTTTACTTAAGTCCACTTGATGAATGAACTACCACCCGCCACTAGCTTTTTTAATGATGCGTGCCTTATAGAATGCTGGAAAACACTGTCTATAACAGTGCTTCAAATTGGGAGGTGTACCATAATTACAAGGTCAGCTTATCTGTCAGTCCTCTGTTGGCAGTTGTTTCTCTAACCACTCAGAATGAGAGCAGCTGTTGGGGAGATCTCAGTGCGACCCTCTGCTTTGTAAGCATTAGCGACTGACATAAGGCCAATCCATGAATAGAGTTTTACAATTTTGTGCTTATTCCGGCCTTCGGAGGAAGTCTAGTAGTTCTCACTCGTGATACGAAAGTAATCCATGACACCTTGAAATTGACCACTATCTTGGCCAAGTCTGTAGCTTACTCCGCATCTGGAAAACTCACCACCATGCCAGGTGTGTTAAAATGTTGCCATTTGGCTAGGAGTGACTTTTCTGCCCTGACTTTCACACTTACTTTAGTAATAACAAATAATAATCTATGTGAACTTGGGTGACAATGTGGTATTTGAAGTGCGTGAAGCTTGCCAAAAGATGTGACATTTTGCAGTTGCTTGTGCTTATTGTTTGAGTGCTCCTTCAGTTGTTTCCTTCTTCATGGTTCCAGAGCTACTCATCACCTGGCACGGCTGAGCTTTATTGCATTAGAGCGCTGCATTAGCTCGATCTGACCTGCTCACAGGCTTTCTAAGCAAAAACACACACTTGGTAAATAATTGACAAACTTATATCTGGTGTGAATTGCTCACGAATTAACCTCTGGAGAGGGATGGAAACTGACAAATGTGCAGCCTAAGTATTGGCCCCGACCCATATTAGAAATTTCTTTAACTTGAAGGTTACTTAATAATGCCGCTGGACTATACGCTTCTAGTGAATCATTGTAATAAATCCTGGGGAGGTGTTACTGTTGTGCCTGTGTAGTTATCTTAACGCAGAAGAGTCATAAACATCAGCGTTTAGTCCATTGTTAATGCTTTCTCTTATCCGGAATGTGATGGCACATTTCAGTTTCGTAGGTAGGACTCTTACTTTACACAATGACGTGACTGGTACATTTAGTAAAAATGTCAAGTCTTCGTACATTCAGGTTGGTATAGATGTGAAGAATATATAAATGTGCTCACCCTTATGTGGAATAGATTTACCATACATTGAAGAGAATTGATTTCCCTGCTAGGACTTTCTTCAACTATTAAAGACATTTCTTATTTTGCTTTTCTGCTCATCGAGATGCTGAGGTTTAAGCGGCAAGAGATTCATGTAAAGTGTAAAAAAAAAAAAAAAAAAGTGATAATTTTTTAGTTATATTGATAATACATATTAATATAGCAAGGACATAAGTCTGAGTGAGTACGGCCTTGAATGTGCCAGACGCCGCCCACTTTGCAACATGCTCACAACACCTCACTGCCTAATCTCGAGCTATGTGACCTATGCATGTGCAGCCCCTTTACTGTATGCCACCTCGCTACTGCTGCACCTACTATAGTGCCAAAGGGTAATCCACTGGCAACAGAAAAAACTACATTTTCTCCTCCTCTTATACTACAGCTTCTTCTTTACACTATACTCCCCCTTTAAATAACTTTTGTGACTGAATTAGTTGCAGGGCCAACCACGCGGCAACCTTGCTTTCAGTAACTATGTAATGGTTGCTTTTCTTGGGTATTCTGCCTCCTTTCCCTGCCCTTCACTAGCCTCCTCTTGTTTTGCAACGCTTATCAGCCTGGGCACCTAATTCATGTGGTGTTTTATTGTTTACCACAGGTATGTGGCTTTGCATACTAATTCAGCCTGAACCGTGTGATAACCCATCCCACACCACTTAATACAGTGCTGCTAAGCAGAAGTTATACTGAATTTAAGACGAGGCTTGGTACAGCCATCAGTTTTTCTTCTCAGATAAGGGTGGGTGCATTCAGATGATCAACTTTGCAGTCAGTAATTAAGGTTGCAAAAGATGTAGACTGTGGCCATAGCGTTGTGCTAAGAGCAGGAGCTGACCTGAGGGAAAGAGTTGTTAGTGTAGCAACTTTTAGCACATGGCAGGGGTGGGTAGTATGTTGTTTTGTACATAGTTGAAGATGCAGTTATTGGCACATAAATAGTTTTAATACCCTTGCGCTTGGAAAGTCGATCCTTTTGTGTGCTTCAGTCTGGTACAGTAGCAGAGCTGTGTGATTACAAGGACCTCCTGCTGAAGTTGATGATGGTGATGCTTTGGGCTTGGAAAGTGATTACTAGATAAGAGTGATTATGACATCCCCTGGGAATGGGGGGGGGGGGTGGAGGATTAGGTCAACGAGCACTGAGGCAGCAGGAGCAACCATGGGAGCTCTCCATCCTCTGCCAATAGGAAGAGGCTTTTCTTCCATATGTTGCTTAATGATATTGTGTGGTGAAAGGCTGAATCCATTAAATGGCCGGGGCTTTGTGTGCGCCAACATTCCTCTGCTTAGAGTCGGCTCGGGGCTGAATTCAGCGCATTCATCTGGTTGTAAGCTCTCTGCCTGGCTGCCAGCCCTATTCATGCTCTTGTGGCTTCAGGAAGTTCTCACATCCATTCGGGGGTGAACAGAGGGAGGCCGAGAGCGCTTTTGTTGTTGTCATTGTAGCGTGGGCATCTTTCTTTGTGTTTTCTGGGACTGAAATGCCAACTTTTCCTTTGTCGCTATAAAAAGCACTTGGTATTCGTGGTGTCCACGAGCGTAGGTCGATGGTTGTATTGTGGTTTTCCCATCTATATATAAATATGTCCAAGTTTGAGCAATGCGAACATACCCCACCACTTGTCCGCCTCTTCCAGCGGCAGCTGGGTGGGGGGACAGGTGTACTTTTTGATGAAGGCCTAAATGTAAGACTACATGATATCTTGGTACAACATGGCTAGGCAACAGCAGTTGCAGCTAGAAATGGGAAGCCGTGACTGTAATATTTGTTTCTGCAGGGTAATGCACGTAATTTAATATGCATTATATACATCCGCCAAGTACCACTGTCCTTAGGAGGCAGAATGAAGGAGTAATTGGTTGTCTTGTTTGACCTAACACTGCCTCTCCCCCCCACCTCCCTCCTTCTACACCTGGCCTGGCCTTTGTGCTCTAATTGCCTATGTAAGGCGGTTTACAGGGTTACTAACTTCACTTTGTGTCAATCGAGCCTAGTTATTTTGAGGATCTCTTAGGTGGAGGCACATTTTCAATATGACTATATTTTTTAATTCAAGGTGTTCTGTTTCAAAAGCATGAAACCATAATTAAAGGTATCGACAAGAGGCTGCTGTTTAGCAAAACGGTTATCAATGTAGTGTTTACATTTGTATTACATAAGTTCATTTAGCACTGAATAAACACAAGAAACGAAAGGGTATAACAGCTATTAATACTACTACTAAAAGTGTGGAATAAGGCTAAGCACATAAATACATACATGTAGTAAATATATAATAGTTAAGTTAGTGAAATGCATTAATAAAGATGGTATATGTTAGACATTTTAGAAGTTGGGGAGACAAATGGTCACATGACTACCATAGACTGAACCTTCCCAAGTAACTGCTTACCAAGCATAAACCTTTCTTGATGTTTCTGAAATGTACACAGTCTATCCTTAATCAAATAAGATGCCACTCTGGGCAGAAATGGTGGCTATTCGACTTAATCATTGACCCACACAAGTGTATCTTGACTCCCACTTCCTTAGGCTCAAGTCATTTTAACGCAATTAGAGTTTACGTGAAACGTATAGGTTTTGTATCCTTAAAAATATATTCTGAACTTTTCTATTGGATGTTAGTGATGTATTAATGGCATGATTATTTTTCTTTTTTTTAAACTGGTTACCACATTAAAGAAATTAACACATTTATAAAGCAAAAACTGACGTAACCTGCTCCAGCAAAATTGCATTGCTGAAGTTATTACGGGGGCTGGTATAACTTTCTGTATGTTTTCTGTTATGATTAATTGTGGGTCACAGCTGAGCTTTACACTTAAATAGTAAAGAATTATCAGTATCCAGATCGTTCTCCTGACCACTGCTGTGATAGTCCTCTGTTGTCATCAGCGTGCCACTGAGTTTGATTTTTGGAAGTTGAATTCTCCATTATACGTGGAGATTACTATTGTTGCATCAGGTCATGTTAGGAGTTGCTGTAACAAACATAAATAAATAGCAATAAGCCATCTCTGCACTTTAAAGTCTTAGGCTTATTTAGGCAAATCCTGACTGTTATTCTAGAATCCCGGATTAATTGCTAAAGTCTACCTGAGGAGTGGATGAAGGGACACAGGGCGTTCCAGCTGCACTCACTTAAAGCAGCCTATGTGTTATCATTAATTTACACAGTTTACAACTGTTCCTGGTGGGGCATTGTGACGATGTTACATTGTTGGAGTGATTTCAAGTTCATACCTGCATGTGCTTGCAAACATGGCTCATGATGTACGTGGGAAGAGTTTGGTGAGGGGCTTAAGAGCAAAAGATGTGCTCACGTTTCAGTGAACTTGTTGGTGTGGTTAGGGATACATGTATTGCAGAGATGTGTATTACATGGGTTTGGCTCATTTCGTAAATACTCAGAGTTGTACAAAGGCCATGGAACTGATTAAGGCCCTTATGTACGAACACAATTTTCCCACAGACACAGAATGGCTAAAACCCTTTGATACATCTGGCCCAATAGTCATCCTCTGTCATTGTATGCCAAAAGCTGAGTAGGTCATTGATTGAAGAACAGATGAGCAAAGGTCATGAATTTTCCAGAAAGGAACCGGAATTCCCCAATTGATAAAGTAGGGAATCAAACAAGTTTTTGAACACTCTAGAAGGAGAGGTAGTCATATTTTTCTAGACTCCAACTTTTAAGGAATTGTGTAAGTTTACACTCTCTACCTGAAAAAGGGGCACTTCCCTAGTGACATACTGTTGAGAAACTTCAATCCGGAGCAGAGTCTTTGAGAATAGACTTCTCTTGTAGTGGTAAGTGTGCAGAGGGCTTTAAATGTGCCTGGCTTTCAATAGAGTGCTTCTTCGCCTGGAGAGAGATGGATGCACTGGTGGAGATGCAAGCAGAGTTTTGCAGCTGTTTTTGAATCTGTTGAAGTTTGGAGTAAGTTTTGAGTTGTGAGCAAGTAGGGTGGTGTTGGAGACCCAGTGAGTCCAGCGCTTTCACTGTCTGATGAATTGAGAGTTAATCTTTTGTGCAGAGTTGCGGTATGAGACCCCAGATGACACCCAGGTTCTCGGAGTATCTGTGGGGTCGGTGAAAGAAATCCTTATTGGCCATTGGGGTTTGGGAGTTCGTTCAGTGTGGGGCTAGTTGAAATTCAGTCTTTCTGTCATTTGTTTACAGATGTACCTTGATCATCCAGTCATCAGCTGCAGGGAGGATAGGTTTGTAGCAGGCTGATATCTTTAGGGTGAATGTTGGTTTCAGGGGCGCATCTGACTGTCCTCTATGGATCTAACACTCAAGTGGCAGCGCAGTTCTTTAAATGAGTGGCACCAATAACATGCCCAGGAGGGATGCCAGATTTAGTTGGACGAGGGGAGAAAAGGTAAGACAGGATAGGTTGAACGAGGAGCTCTATCCACTGGCCTTATTTTTTTTGCCAGTGTGATAGGTGATGCAGGGTTTAAGCCATGGACTCCTTAAGGTTGATAACAGGCCTAGCGATATTCGTTGGCACTCCATTTCTGTCTCAGTTCATCCCATTGGGCACAGAATGAACGCTGGTTGTCAGGCAGCTGGGCTTATCCTATGCCTTAATAGTGAGAATGGTTCTTGGGTAAGTCAGGAACAGGTGTTGCCTTCCAGCCACTAGGTGTGTTGGAGGCTGAGTTTTCTAATAATTTCCACTGGATCTGAGCTGCAGTGGTTAACAGAATGGCATGTGTGTCATCCAATAGAAATATGGAGCAGTACTAAAACTCTTTCTTAACCATGTGGCTGGTCGCCTTTGTTTATGGCCCAGACAAGCTACCAAAAAAAAAACTGGCACGGAATCCGTTCAGAGTAATTGCCGGTAGTGCCGATTAACGCAAGAAATTCCATCACTTTTTGCTTTCTGGCCCACACGTTTGGATAATGTATTCAGATTATACAGTTCCTATGACCTGGTAACATACTGTATTGCGCAATGTTGCATTAGCTATTTCTGCTGTAACCACATTTTTGTCCATTCGCTGCTGTGCAGCAATCATGTTTTTCATGAATTTGAGGAGATTTTATAATAGAGGTATATTTTAGATGTGCACATAAATGTCGCCAAGAAATAACTAGTTTCATAAAGATAAAGTCAATGACACCCACACATACAAAGTTTTTTTTTTTTTTTTTTTTTTTTTTACTATTAAGAATATTACCCATTTGAAGAACTTTGGGAGTGAACTCTCATTTGAGGAATGTCTCTAGAATTAATCCTTTTATTTTTGTGTACACACTTGCTGGCAAAGAAATGCTTTAAAAATGCATATTTGACTTAACAAAATAATCCACACCCAATCGCTTTCCATCATCGCCATCTAGGTTCAGCGTGCTTTAGAACACACTTTTCTCCTTTTGATGGCTTCAGTGTGTAGTTTACCCAAGTTCTATCAAACTCTTTGTAGCGGGTAGAACTAGATAAAGGTTTTCCAGGAGTGATGCCGCAGCACACGAGAACGGCAATAAAGTAACACTTCGCCCTAGTTAGTTGCTCTGGTAGAACCAATATCACTGGATCTCCACCCTGGAATTAAAGAAATCCCCTTGCATAAAACTCGCCACTTAACTAGAGTGGTCTTCTAAGCTCGGATGTGAAACTGTTAAAAAGCTGCCAGAAAATGAATGTGTTGATATGGATGCACAGGTTCACCTACTCTTAATGGTGTCATAACAACAGAGCCATAAGGGCACAACGATAGGTCCTGCTCCAGGTTGGATTTTCACTAGAAACTTTTTATCAAGTCGAAAGTGAAGGTTTTTTTTTTTTGGTATGCACGCTCACATTCGAGCAACTTTCAGGTATCGGACACAAAGTAATGTGAGGTGATGTACGATGTTTAAATGGCCTTCTTTAACGCTAATCTGTGTCAATAAATTACGCCTGTGCACCATTTTTCTCCCGTCATTTTGATCCTGCCCCTTGCAGTCATCTATTGACGAGTTGAGAGAGACTGGTTCCATGTCAGTAGACTTTAAGTGGAGTGGATTCTTACATCAAAATGACTAGGGATTTTGCCTGGCCACTTGTCTGATGGATCAGGTTGCCATTATAACTCCAGATGGCACACAACCTCAAAGGGCTAAAAAAGACTGGGCAGCTACTCAAGGTAGGATAACGCCAGAAATTGCTGCTGCACTACTACCCTGTGCAAGTCAAGCAAGGAAAGCACATCTCTTTACTCAAAATCCCTACCTTAAACAGAAATGAAGAGTTTTCAAATGATCCCTCTTAACGTCTTAATACACCAATCAGGAAGTTGTTATTATGTACCCAGGGTTTAGGATCACAGTGTGAAGTTGGGGGTTTGTAGTCTACTTTTGAAAATTGGAAACACTATTATTTCTTGGAAATTAAAGTTTTGTAATTCGTGGAGCAGTATTTTAAGCAGGTATCATTTCTTTACTTTAAACCATGATATTTATTTTATACAATGCATGCATTATTTCCAGTTGACAATGTATATCTATATTTCACTCGAAGGTCCCCTGATCTGGACATAATACCGGGGAATATTCAGTAATGTGTTGTGTAAGATCGGTCGGTATGAAGTTTATCTTGTGGGCTCGCTTACTACTGCTTACTTAGTTATCCATGATTGCTCCTTGGTTTTCTGCTCCCATAAAAAAAAAGTAGGCTTAGTTTACTGTTTGGGTTTTTTAGGTCTCTTCTACAGATACCTAATGACTATTGTTGAAAGCCTGTTGAGGACAATACAAATACTTAGCGTGCTTTGCGCCAGCCTGTTGCTTATTATTGGTTAATTTTCTTATCACTCTTAATTGCTTGCTTCCTTATTCTATGTCTTTTCTATCTCATCTTGTCTTTACCCTGGAGCATAGCTCCTCTACCTTCTTTTTGACTGGATGACTTGCATTATTCCACAGCCAACATCAGTAAAATTATTTTTCTTTTTCGTTTCAGCGCTCCATGGGAGTGCATGTGTTGTTGTGCTCTTTCTCTTGCATGCTGCTTTCCCACTCAAAGCTCTGCCCCATGCTCTGTGTGGCTTTGCTCACACCTAGCTCCTGTGTTGCTTGCATCACCCCAACCTGACAAGCTCTTAAAGTATAAGTAGCTTCTCTATTGCTCTCCTGCTTCTTGTTATCACTTAATTCCTCTGCCTACTCCACCTTTGCTTTTTTAGAGACCAACATCTGCGGTTTGCTGATGGACTGCAATGTGGTGTGGTGTGTCTGTGTTTGTGTCTGTTCTGAGAACACGTGCATCGTTATGCTAAGGCCACAGTCTTGTCATGACTCATGGACGTGTGGTGATCAGTGCACATTTATATTTCATGACTTTACTGCTGATGCTGACCAGCATCTTAGAAAAAGAATCATTTTTATTTTGAAAAGTCAATTGAGACCTATTGGCTGTGCCAGTGCTTGTTGCTGTAGAAGTCAGTGAATTCCCGTTCATCAGACCGTCCTCGCCAGTATTAAGAAAAAGATCACTTGTATTTTTCCCATTTTTGTTTTGTAAACAGTGGCTCTCTGTCGGTGTAGATTCTGACTAGTTCATTTGGAAATTTCCGTGAGGGCATTACCCTTTTCACTAGCACTATCTAGCTTGGTGGAAGAGACCAGAAGTTTTCGTGTTGGACATTAATGTCGCCTGAAACTTGACCCTCGTGTTGAAGACCACACAAAGTTATTTTCTATTTGCAGTTGTATTTTTCCTCTTCTGTCAGGCTTCTTGTTATTGTATTTTTTCCTTCAATTTTGATAACACTCCAGGACCTGGCCACTGTTTCGTCTGTGTGTACATAGTGCACATCGTTATTTGTGTATCCTCATGTGACGCTGGTTTATTGTTTGTGTAGCAGCAGGACATGGAACCTGTTATTAGACTTTATGGTTTTGATCATCGCTGATAATTGTGGAAATCTTTGGAAACTGAAATATAAAATGGTGGCTAGCTTCGGAACGCTTTAGAGCTAGCTCTACCTGAACAATGCTTTTTTTTTTGGCATCCAGGACCCTTATAAATCACGAAGGCAGGGAACTAAGGTGCTCAAATCAAATAGGCAAAGGGCTGAAAGGCCCCATATCCCTTTCTTATTATTTCCCTCGTTATACACTCTCTTCCTCTCACCCTCCTGCATCTCTTTCCTATGGATGAATCTGCTCTCAGTACCACGACTCACCGTTATTCTCATTCCGCCTCACTTTCACCTCGTAGCCATCTCACCTTCCCTCTTACTTCGGTATTCACTGTTTCCTCCAACCTTCTCCTTGTACCCTCTCTCGCCATGTTCTTTAGCTGTGCACTCTCCAGTCTATTAACCATTACCCATTCACTCTTGACTACTCACTGATCCTTGTTCCAGTCTTCCCACCTCTCTTCCTCTTACCCTCGCAGCCCCGCATCAGAGCACACAGCTGTGGTGTAGAAATGGCTGTGCATAGTATTAGAGAACACTTGGTCTCACTCGCTTGGCTGTTTTCTCTCCAGCAGTATTTGCAGACCTTTGTGTCCTCTGGCCATGCCTGTGCTGTCTGCTGTGCTTCTATAGGCCCTATGAACCGAAACCAGACCCCTCCGCTAATTGTTCGTGTTTGCTTGTTAATGCTGTATTCAGTTTGGAAAGTGTCGATGATTCCACGCTTCTGACAGCAAGATGTGACTGCTGTGGCTCAAAGGTGGTTCATTGAGAAAGTGAAAAGCGCTAACTTGGACGTTGGCATCAGGGTACTGACGTCATACTTTCCACGTAGTGTGCGGTATGCATGATAGTAAAAAAGTGTCCTACTTTTGAGTTTCTCCCAGCTTTAATGCATCCCATTTCTTCCCATGCTTGAGATTCAGTGGACGATCGTAACATAGGAGGGCAGGCTACTTAAACTTACAAATCGTATATTGGAGGGTTTTTTAAATTTTATTTTTTAAACCCCTCTCTACCAACTCTCCCCCACAAGTGTCGTACTTTTGAAAGGTCCGGGGTTGCTGTTTTGTGAGTCCTGCTTCAGATTTCTAGATGTGTGTGTAGACTGCGTGGCACTTTGGAAAAGGCAACTAGTGAACTATCAACATTCAACGCTGCATAAGGTCTCACATAAGATGCCGGTGGGTGTGACTGGTGTTTGTTTCCCTACCTCCTCTAGAGATCAGTGCGACCCCCTCCCCCAATGTCGCTGTCTTACATAAAACGCAGTCCTCGCCCATTTTAAGCAGGGCTCCAAGCCTGTGAAGCAGCTCTGCCCTCGCCACTTATCACGGAGTCTCCCTGCAGCCCTGGCCAGCTCGCAATGTCATTCATTTGTGTCTCGCGCGTTTCTCGTTTTAACGTTTGCCTAATTGATTCCCCTTTTCATCGTACAGCAAAGAACTCAATTATGTCGGGAAGAGCCGGTACCACGGTCTCCAAAGGCAGTTGCTGGAGTCTGTTAATGTGAGGGTTTTGGCCATTATCCAGCGCCTGATGCCTCGAATACCCCAGAGGCCCTGCCTAGAGTACAGCTTCTGCGGTATGGCACACCATTCCTTCATACTGTCTGTTTGGTGATGGCATTTTCTGTCGGGCCTCGTGCTACTCTGTGGTCCCATTTTATGGGGCAGTATCCTATAATAATAAGCAGTCGGTCTAACGCCTAGACGTATTCGCTTTAGAGCCCTAATATCAGCCTGTAAAGGCTAGACCGTGGCCTCTCGCATTTGCTGCAGCTCAGTTTCTAGTCTGCGTTTTCCTTTCTTCTCCATGCGTGGGCGATTTATCTTTCTTTTTTTAAATTATTATTATTATTTTTTTTTTTAGAGAGAGGATCAAGGGGGAGAACGCCCACCCACTGGAGGCACATTTAAAAGACCCCTTTGAAGGCACATACACTCTTTCCTTTATTCATTTTGGGGGTCGTCTTGTCTAATCTTGCATATTCGGCTCTGCACGGGTCTTTTGTCAGTCCCTGGATTCCTTTACTCAAAGTGTGTGTGTATGTGTGTGTGTATTTAAGGAGACCAGCATCAGGCATATTTTACGGGTTTCCACTTTTCTGCTTGGAGACAAGGTGACTAATAGACCCCGGCTTCCACTTTTCCTCTTAGCCTCGTTTTTGTTAAAATTTAAGTGGTGATTTTGTGTGCTCGATTGTCCTTTTCTGGCATGGCCTTTAGAGGTCACTCCCTAGCTTCTTTCACCAGTTGCTCTCCTAGCCGCCCTAGCCCCCTCCTAAACTGACTTGCTCCTGTATATATCTGCCCCTGTATTCTGATATCAAAAATAGAAGAAGTGGGATTGAACACTAAAGCATGTTTGTATTTACAAATCTATACTTTATTTTGACCTTGCAGTGAAAGCATATCATGTTAGATAGAATGGCATGTAAATTGTGCTTGGCAGTCTCCACACTTTCTTCCTGAGTTTGGTTGGCCCACGCTGGCCCTTTTTGCGATGCACGGCAATAAAGGAAGGTGTTTGCTTATGGGATAGATTTGTAGTCCGGTGTGTCTGAGGGGTCGTTACGGTGGACCTTATGATTAAAATGAGTGATGTCTTTATAATAAATGGAAGCATAGTCTTTTAGATTTGTTAAATGCATTTAAGTTGTCACTTTGGATTACATGGATTTCAGCTAAAATTTACCTTAAGACTTTTTTTTTCATCTTATGGGCATGATGTGTACTTCCTTGGTTGTACACGGCGTAAGCAGGATTTTCCAGATAGCCCTTTGGTGACTTGCTCTTGCCAGTGGTGTCTTTACTATTTAGTGCAGATATAATTTGCCTCTGTCCTGGTGACTCTGTTGAAGTGAACATGGCAACTTAAAATGTAGTGGCCACCTGCTTGGTCTCCGCTCTTTCTCTGTGATTCTATGAGAACAAAGAAACTAAGACGGGAACACAGAATGATTTGCATGAATCAAATGTTCTAATTGCCCGATTAATAGACTATTTTTACTAGCTTAAGGGTTAACCATAAGGAAGTATAGAGGAATGGTAACTTAATCGCAGCAGTCAAGTGTGCCTGCTCATTGTGTAAGGCTCACTCATCGTCTATGGTTATCAGTTCAGATGTAGTCCCGTGAGGTGATATTTTGTGGCTCTGGGAGTTGTTGGTAGAAGATGGTTGTGCTGGCAGTCTTACAGCAGCTGACGGGGGGGTAGGCGGGGGGGGCACAGGCGAGGTGGTCAACAAACTGCAAAGTAGAAAAGATGGAGGTGCTCCTCTACTAACAGCTTCTGTGCAGTGCATTTCAAACAAGACCGCAGAAACTGAAGTGAGGGCAACGTGTCATTGAAGATATCACTATGTTCAGAGTTACTGATGCAAATCCTCCACACTGTTCCAGTGCTTAATCTCGCAATCCATAAATATGTTTTGCATGATTGCATTTTTATTATTTTTCTAAACTGTTAAATAAATATAACCCCTGCCACTCCAGTCAAAACAAATATTTGCAATGGGTCTTGCGTTTGCTAGAGTTAGAGCTATTAGCGTTGCTGGACTTTCCTTGCCACAGAAACTGAAAATAAAAAGTAAAACAGTTGTACATAAGCGAGCCAACAGCTGCCATGAGCGCGAAGCAGACACACAAAAGGAAACAGAAGTTTGCTTGCAGTGAAATGTATTGGCAAAAGTGCAGTTATCCATTTAACCGGCAAAAATGCAATTATCAATGTAACATGGTTGTTATGCAAAGCACTCAACTACTGCCCAGCGAGATTGTGCTGCTTTCGAACTAAAAACGACAAAGTAGTCCAGAAACCATATGGAAAACTTGGAGCAGCGTATGTTTTCAGTAGTTGGCCGGTACACTCGAGGAGGGCTAAACACCGGAAAAAGCAAGACATATGCATGCCTTCCACTAATGAAATCAAGCAAATTTTAAAAGGCAATCCCACGAACCAACCAAACTCATGGACTTGACGTTGGCGTGGTTAATCAGGGGCCAAAGTGCTTGCGCGTGCTCGACCCCTAAAAACACAGGATAAGACCAGGCATGTTGGGGGTTTTACTAGGACAGTACTGGAGCATATACCTAGTCTGGTGGGTGGGTGGTTGGATGTACAAGGACAGTACTGGTGCATATACCTATTCGAGTGGTCGGTTGTACTAGGACAGTACTGGTGCATATTCCTAGTCTTGTGAGTGATGGGTTGAACTACGACTGTACTGGTGCATATATCTAGTCATGTGGGTGTGTTTTTTTTTTTTGTGTGTGTCCTAGGACAGTACTGGTGCGTATACCCAGTCTTGTGGGTGGTTTGTTGTACTAAGACAGTACTGGTGCATATTCCTTGTTTTGTGGGGGTGTTGGTTGTTTTGGGACAGTACTGGAGTGTATACCTAGCCTGGTGGGTGGTTGGTTGTCTAAGACAGTACTGGTGCATGTACCTAGTCTTGTGGGTGGTCGGTTGTACTAGGACAGCACTGGGGCATATACCTAGCCTGGTGGGTGGTCGGTTGTACTAGGACAGTACTGGTCCCTTTACCTAGTCTGGTGGGTGTTGTGTTTGTACAGGGACAGTACTGGTGCATATGCCTAATCTGCTGGGTGGTTGGTTGCACTAAGACTACTGGTGCATATACCTAGTCTTGTGGGTGGTTGCTTGTACTTGGATAGTACCAGCGCATATATCTAGTCTTGTGGGTGGTTTGCTGTACTAGGGTAGTACTGGTGTGTATACCTAGCCTTGTGGGAGGTAGTTAGGACAGTACTGGGGCATATAACTAGTATATATGTGGGTGGTTGGTTGTACTAGGACAGTACTGATGCATATAACTAGTGTAGTGGTTTGTTGTACTAGGCCAGTACTGGTGCGTATACCTCATCTTGTGGGTGGTTGATTGTATTAGGACAGTACTGGATCGTATACCTAGCCGGTGGGTGGTTGGTTGTACTAGGAGAATACTGGTGTGTATATTTCTTCTGGTGGGGGGTCTGGTTGTACTGGGGCACCGCTGGTGCATATAACTAGTCTTGTGTGTGGTTGGTTGTACTAAGATGGTACTGGAGCAGATACCTTGGCTTATGGGTGGTTAGTAGTACCAGGACAGTACTCCTGCATATATCTAGTCTGGTGGTTGGCTGATTGCACAAGGGGAGTACTGGTGCATATGCCTAGTCTGGTAGGTGGTTGGTTGTGCTAGGACAGTAATAGAGCATATACTGAGCCAGGTGGTTGGTTGTAATAGGACAGTGCTGGTGAATACACCTAGTCGGATGGGTTGGTGGTTGTTTGTACTAGGCCAGTACTGGTACATATACCCAGTCGTGTGGGTGGTCGGTTGTACTAAGACAATACTGGAGCATATACCTAGTCTTGTGGGTTGCTGGTTGTACTAGGACAGTAATGGTGCATAACCTGGTGGGTGGGTGGTTGGTTGTACCAGGACAGTACTGGTGCATATACTTAGTCTTGTAGGTGGATGAGTGGTTGGTTGTAGTAGGACAGTACTGGTGCATATACCTAGTCTGGTAGGTGGTGGTTGTACTAGGACAGTACTGGTACACATACCTAATCTTGTGGGTGTTTGCTTGTACTAGGACAGCACTGGTGCATATACCTAGGCTGATTGGTGGTTGGTTGTACCAGGACTGTACTGGTGCATATACCTAGCGTTATTGGATGTACTAGGACAGTACTAGTGCATATACCTACTCTTCTGAGCCTTCTATTAACATCTGGTTTACTCCTCGTGTTCCTTACTTGTCCCTAAAGATACTTGTAAAAGCTGTAGCACGCATGAAATCCTAGGTTTGTGTGTCTTTCCCGTTGATGTTAGTGTCGTCTTCTCAGTAGGCCTGTGGGGAACAAGGAGCCTGTTCAGTGTTGGAGACATATGTGTCCGGCTCCTCCCGCTCCCCTTTTCTGTTGGTGTTTCTCTTTCATTGGTGGTGTAGTTGAACTGTTGATGCTGAATCGTTTGCACTGATGGCTCAAGAGCAGGACACAATAATCAAATCTCTGGCATATGGGGAAGGGTAGCCGGTGAAAGGTAAAACGGGAGGGTGGGCATCCTGTGAGTGAGTGATAGCACGTGAGGCGCTGCAGAATGTTCACAAAGTTTATGGTTGCATTGAAAGTAGCAAAGCTGCTTTTCCTCAGTTGTCATAATATAGTGTTGGGTTCAGCCTTCGGTAACCATTGATCAAATGTTACCGAAGACTGGCACCTGAAATGACTCATTTGTGTACATCTGCACCAGAGTCAGCCAAACCCAACCTAGGCTGCCAGTTTTTCATCCTGTTTAGTCGTCGATTGCTCTTCTTTCTTTGTTCTTTTTTTAAAAGATTTCTCTTACGTTTTCTCGCGTTAAAGTGTTTGCCTTAGTCTTAAGCTTTGCTTTGCATTTGAACACCGATTGCTTGTGCCGGTTTCAGGCCCGTGTGAATGTGTGCTTTGGAAGATGGTGCATTCATTCACTGTCCAGTCTTTGAAGAATGTTTAGTAGCTGTGCCCCAATTACTTCAGCGGCTTCTGGTTCCCTGGTCTGTTGGGGATGGCTATTCCTACTTTAGAATGTGATTAGGTGCTCTAATAACTAAAGAGGGGTAAGGAAGGTGAACTAAAATTGGTAACTTGGCACCTTTAAAGTTCTCCCTTTGGAGCATTACTAGGTTCCACCAGTGCAAAATCTGGAATGCAGTCTGTAGCCAGATGTTGGGAGAAATGTCTTAAGCCTCAAATTCATAAGTGGAGTAAGTTAGGTGAATCTATGAAAAAGCTACAAACTCAGATTCGGTCTGGTACATTAATGGACCAACTTGATGGGCCTACCTGCCACCGGTTTTCTCTTATTTGTGCTTAAAAAAAACACACAAAACAAAATCGAAGCATTTTCTCCTAGAAGAAGACTTCAAAACTAAGAGGCAAAGCCTGGCCCTCTCCCACGGAGACCTGCTCAAAGGCATCACAGAGACTAACCATTGCTCCTCTGAAAGACATCCTTATTGCAGATCATAGTGCTGAAAAAATGTGACTACATGTGGTAAACGATCTACCCCAGACCACCCTTTCTCCCAGCCCTGGATCATCTTCGAGATCAGTTGCATCACATACAATGCTTTTTGCACCAACACCCCATTCCACCTAGATAGAAAACTAACAATATCCGGGGGTCAGCACCAAATGAGGAGCACCATCATTGCCAGAGTAGAGACTAAACTCTGCAGGAAGTTAAAACAAGAATTTGCAATGCAAAAGGTCTCTCATTTACTTGAGTTGAGCTATTGGCATTGTAAATGCATAACTTACGTTTTGACACCTTAATTGGTCAACCGTGCCACATATTTTGGTCCTTTCTGCCACTTAATTCCAGTGGTCCTGCATATAACTAAAGGACTAGTAGACCTTCTGGAATAATTTTTTTAACAAGGCCCTTAAAGAAACTACTCCCAGGTGCAAAACATATGTACTTGGCAGTTCGTTTAGGCGATATTGCACACAGACAATGAATAAATAATTGTACTCCAGGAAAGCATGCATACTGGGTCACTGTCCCTTACTGCAGTCTGGGGAGTCAAACTAAGCACCCATGATTTTTCACACGCTTGAGGAGAGCCACCTCACATGGTATGAGCCTCAGTCAGGCTTGAACTGAAATATTAGTTATAAAATATTGACCATTGTAAAGCATAATCAACTGTAAGGTCTCCTCTAGGTTAGTTTTATACATAAACGCACACAGAGCTCAAGTTTCAAAGACTCAAACGTGTGTAGTTAATCTAGTCCGGTTTCTGCTTTTGTATTTGCAGCGTGTATCACGTCATAAAACTACAAGTCCCAGAATGCAAAGCTGAAACATAAACTAAATGAGCAAATCATACATCGAACTAGGGAGCTGGACAACTCTACGAATACTATTCCAATGGCTGGTTTCTAGCTCTTATCACGTTATAAAAATAAAACTACAAGTCCCAGAATGGAATGTGTGTGCTGCAAAAAACGTATACTAAGCAGATCAGAGTGCAGATAATGTAAAAATGTTAAAATAACTCTGGTGATTAATGTTGTTTCTGGAGAGAGAACATACTTTTGTCTATTGGAAGCTTAGACTCATTATAAGGTGGCGCAGAGAGTTAATGTACCTGCTGCAATGAACGTGTGCTAAGCAAATCACAAAGTGCATATAATGTAAAAATGTCAGAACTCTGGCGATTAATGTTCTTTCTGATAGAAAACATACTTTTGTCTAATGGAAGCCTGTACTTATTACAAGGTAGCGCAGAGGGTTAATGTTCTTTCTAAAGAGAGAAAATACTTTTGTCTAGTGAAGCTTGAACTCATCATAAGGTAGTGCAGAGGGTTAATGTGCCTGCTGCAAGAACGTGTACTAAGCAGATCAGAGTTCATATAATGTAAAACAATGCAGCTGATTGAGTTTGTGCTGTAAGCGCCATGGCAGCCAAGAAGCAGCACTAACAAAAGAGAAGTAGTTTACCCATTCTGAAGTATATTGGCATTCATGCAGTTATCCCTGTAAAGGGGTTGGTGTCCAAGGCGGTAACGAAACTGCCTCAAGGCGGGACAAACGTAAAATATTTACCAGTGACATTGAGTGATTTTTCTTCAAAGGCAAGCCCAATAAAGAATGAAAGTGGTGGGTTTGGTTAAACGTCCCCAGTACATACAACAGGTCAATAGCACTTGCGCACTCGACATACAAAACAAACCTTCGCAGCGTGCGCCTTCAGTATCTGGAACAATATCTCCTCTGTCATCAGAACAGCATCAACACTCCTACAATTCAGGAAGAAATTGAAAACTCTCCTCATCATGGAACACTACCACAGATAGGGTTAGTTCTCACTGCTTCTGCTAGTGGTACCTCCTCCTCCTCTCTCCCGCAACGTATCCTTATTGGGGCTTTCCTCTGTACAGTTCTGTTGTAACCCCTGTTTTAAATGAACTGGTACTGACAAGATCTGTGTACCTGTACATCTTCATAGCGCTGTAATACTTTTTATTGGAGAGTATTGGCACTTAAAAAAGCAGGTATTCTGGTACACGGTACCCACACTTCTATTTTTCCATTTCAAACACTGGTTGTAACCCATCTATGTTCACACTTTATAAATACCAACACATAGAAAAACATACATCAGATGTCATGGGGACCTATAGTTGCTGATTCTCGTGCTAAGAGGCTCCTCGTCGCCATGCAAACTATGCCCACCTTCTATGTGTGATAAAATGTGTATAGTTGCCATAGAAGGCTTGCTTTTCACATTAGTTTAGAGGGAGGATTTCTAATATTCTTTGGGGGACTGAAGAAGCACCCGTTATGATTGGTCTTTTACTCAATGTTTCACAAACCATTGCAAGTTTATCACCTTCCTGGCACATTTTACCTGGCTCTTTGTTTAGATGCTGATGACAATCAAGCCAGTCCTGTAAAAAAAAAAAAAATAATAATAATAAAAAACAGAAATCTTACTGGTTTAATTTTGCTTCCGTCTGTTGAGCAAACTGTCAGAAACGTTGGCCAGGTCCCCATTTAAATCTACCAAGAGCTACCTTGATAACCTGGACAGTTCTCGTGCATATCACTTCGGAGGTTGCTTCTGAACTACAGGACTCTTCTATGGTACAAACATGCAAAAGCTAACGACTAAATGTAGAATCTTATTAAGAAAAGCATGCCACTAGCCAAACCTCAATGAAAAGGTTCAGTGAAATCATGTGAAACACCAAAATATGTCAGCACAGTTTGTTACTCCACTGAACAAATTACCCACATCTCTTCAGTTGGTTGTGGGCTCGAGAGACACTCTCCTCTGGTCTACATCTGTAAGCAGAGCTTCATCCCTGGGCTCTATCCCTAGACAAGGAACAAATTGGCTTTCTGCTGGGTCCCCCTTTGCTTTTCAAAAGTTGGAACTAGAAGAAAGGAACTAATTCTAAACCTCTTTTTGTATGCAAATTTTCTGTGTGCGGGTTGGAGGGGTGGGGGCGGTGGGGAAAGTTTCCCATGCATTCTGCTGCTGGGTAAAAAAAAAAAAAGTGTATGTCTGCAAAATAAAGTTCTGATGTATGCTTTAAACAACAACAAAAAAAGCTGTTGAAATTGTGATGATTTCATGATGATGTAACATTATGCACATTCCCTGAAGGCACAGAGCGCACCCAACCCTCAAGGACAGCTCGTTTTTCAAAGATAGTAAACTTCTTCTAAAGTCAGCTCTTGGACCACCATTTAAGAAGAACGTTAGCAAACTCATTAATCAGAACCTTTGCGATCGTCCTCGTGCTTCAAGCCATGGTGCCTGGAGTCTAATGTTATGATGTAACCTTCACCTAAAATATGCTTTTGAACTGAAATAGGTTTCTGAAGTTGTCATAAACCAACATCGTAGTGTTTAACAGAATATTATAAAGTGCAAAGGTAATCTGTTCTAGAATCCATATTAATTTTTTCAGTTTTTGTTATTCAGTATGATGGACCTCCCTTGTGTGTGTGTTAATTGATGTACTGCAATTCGTGTTGTGTTTGCCTAGCAAAGATAGACAAACCTTGCACATGTGAGTTTACACAATTTTGATCGTTTTGTTACATTCCGATGTTGCAGATTCTTCTAAGAAGACTGATTTCTAATCTTGTGGAAAGTTATGAAACCGTTTGAAGTTATCTTGGTTTTATATCACATTCCAGCCAGATAAAGTCTGTTCTTCTGTTAGTTAGGCATACCTAGTCAGGAAATTGGGGCGATTCACTGCCTGAAGTGGAAGTGTAAAGGTGACTGTATATTGTGGAGAAAAGTCGGTTTTCCTTAAAACAGAGCTTTAGTGCAGATTATTAGGTGCGCGATTTTCTTGCCATCGGAGTTCAACCTTATCCCACAGTGCTAATTTGAAACGGTTATTGGCCTAGAAGTATTTCAAATGATACATAGACTACCTTCTCTCCATCCTCTATTATCAAACTCCCAATCGGACCTTCCATCTGCAGTAGTTTAGTCGTCTAAAGGCTCCACCACCTGCATTGGCTTCCCCTTGGCCAATGGCAAGCTTCACTATAACATCCGTGCTTGCTCAGCATGTCTGCTAGCCTTCCTGTTAGAGATCACTGCCCTATTTTCTCGAACGGCCCTGCCTGGAGTTAATTTATTTAAGTGCAGAGATTGTTTAGTGCCACAAGGTGGTAAACAGTTGCAGTAATATAGAAAACAAGTTGTCGTGCAGGAAGGAGGATGTTGTCTGACATATCCTTCTGTCAGCTAACTGGTGCACTGCATTTCCCATTACTCTAAATGATCATCTTTTTTGCAAATTGAGCCCCCGCCATAATATTAGTACATCCACTTAGGAAATGGAACCCGAGACCATTATATGTCGTCTTGTAATTACCCAAGCCTGTGGCCAACTCAAACATAGTAGTGGTTTGCTGTGAGTGTGATCATAGTTAAGGCAAGAAGTCGCCCTGGACTCCATGGTAGGTTCTGCTGCACAACCTGTAAAGAGTTCATGAGCGCATATTCACCGGCTTCTTCCCCAACATTGCTCCCAGATGGGACGCCTCACCCACTTTGGCCTACGTTCCCTCCCCCCACTGTGCTGCGTGGCCCGGGCCTTTGTGAGTGCTTCTGTGCAAGCAGACAGTTCTCGGCCTCGCCTACCCAGTGCAAGACTGTCGCCTGCTCCACCCTGCGCTACTGCTTGCCAAAGACGCTGCGGGTGCTCCTGGCACCAGCTGGCCTCATCTGCTTCCAGGCTGCACGATACTTATGCTATCTTTTCATCATGGCCACGTGCAAATTGGGATGTGGTATAGCTGGTGGTTTTATAATATTATCAGTCTAGCAACAACCATAGCACTAAACTTAAAGGTCAAGCATGGTGCACAATTTATTGCTATTTTTTTATATTCTGAAACATTGCACTGCTGCAGCTCCCTTTGCACTACCCTGTTGTCTGAAGGACGCATACACTGCTTCGAAGTTAGCGCATGTTTGGGGTTGTCTTGATGAGTACAGTGGCGCTGTTCCGAATTGCCATAGGCTGCCCTTAACTGAAACTGTCACTGGGAGTTTTTTTCATTTCTCCATCAAAGGCTTTTTTTTATCCACTATTAAATCCAGTTTACCCTTTTCCATTTTGCAAACGAAGGCAAAAGTATAATGTGCGCTGGCCAGACAATCCATTCGCTTGGGTACTGTACTTTATTTACTGCAGTCAGTGCTTTGCAGAGTGTTGGGAAGCACCATAGGCTATTACAGTAAAATACGTTTTCTATTTTCTAGTCTATGTTAAGTTAACGAGGACAGAGCTAAGAGGCATGTTTTCTGCCCTTACAAAAAGTACATCTACTATTGCGGACTAGAAATAAGACTGCGAGTTCCGCCTACCCCTAATTCCAGCATCTCCGTGATGCACAGGTCTGGTGGAGGCAGGCGGGTGCTTCTGGAGTCTAGCTGACCAAGGGGCCTGCTTTTCAGCTTTGGTCGGTAGCCTACGATCCTGGGAGAAGAGTTGCATCCTTTCCTGGCTTATAAAGTAGTGGGAATATGTCACAGCTGACAGTCTGTACCCAGGTAAACCTGGTGCCTCACAACATTAGCTAACACAATTTGTACGCATTCGATTGGTGCTGTAGGAGGGATTAGTAGTTTTCTCTCTTCACATGGACAGGACTCTCAAGCATCTGGTATTGTTGGGAGCATCCATTCCGAGGATCGCAACAGAGAAACTCCTGCTGCACCTTTCCAATAAAATAAAGCCGCAAAAACTTGGGAGAGAAGCCTTTGCCTTTTAAGCAGTCTTGTGTGCAGTCGCAAAGGGCACACTGTAGAATGCGTTTTTTGTCACAAGTTCATTCATACCAAGGGCGCAAGTAGCATAATTTACTACCTGGCATGTGTACAATGCGGCAAGCTGGACTGAGGCACCCAGCAGTGCCATTCTTCCCTTGTTGTGAGCCCTGTAGCCCTGTAGTGCGTGTTCATTCACACTAACCCTTCGATGCGCATACTGGTGGATTCGTTGACTGAAGTTGGCAAGGGAATGCTTTGCTTTGCTGTTTGCTGTGTGCAGGCACCCAGTGAAGGTAGGATTTGCATGCATTGACCGTGGTAAGGGTAGAGCTGCTTCTTTGGCTGACAGGGTAGTAGCCAAGTAGACCCTTGGCTTGCCTCTCTTTTCCAACGACTGACGGTGACATTAAATCACTTGGAATGAAAACATTGTGTTCTGGCTTCGAAGAACAGTGGTTCTTTTCTTTCTTTGTGTTTCTGGCCACACTGGTCATGAAAGGGAGCCCCTGTCTGATGCTGGCTTCTTCTTCAACACGGAGAAGCTGTTCTTGGTCAGTGTTTTTGTGAAATAATTTTCCTCTACATGTGCATATTTCAATAGATTTGGATTAACCAGAGTCCATAGAAAAATCCAACAAAGTACTGGGATTGATGAGTTTTAACTGACATCATGGTTGCTGGTTTGTGGCCGTATGAAAATATTTCTCTTATGCGAATAATCTGTAAAATAATTCCTCGGGCACCTGGTCAGGGTCAATCCTTAAATTAACTTTTAAAAGCTGTTATTTGTCGTCAGTGTTTTTGTCAAGTGTTTCCCCACCTGACTTGTTTTTTGGAAACTTGCAAGAATTTGGAAATGTGCAGCGGAAAAGCATCTCTTCAGAATATCTCAGTGTTTTTTTCCAATATCAGTATTTTCAAATTCAGTTGTACAATTACATACAGGCGAACTATAATTCCTTATCTATGGCTGAAGTCTTTATCTCACACTATGACATTGCTGTGAGTTTTATTTCCTGCTTGTTCCTAGTCCTAAACGTAGAACATTTGGTTTCTCACAGCATTTGTAGACATGTTACCCCCATTCTTTCATTTTACCTAAAAACTTCATATTTACAGCACCTTCATGGACTTTACTTCTATGTGATTCTAATAAAATGTAATCCAAAGAATGAGTTGCAACTTTTGTAACACTGCCCTAAATACCATTCACATTATGTTTCTCTTCAGACAACGTACACGTTTAATTCCCAAAACGATAATTTAAAAACGTGGATGCTGGTGATCTGTTAGTTTACTTTCAACTGGCATAGTTCTATGGGATGTTTGTGGCCAGAAAATAAACAGCAGTGGCCATAAAACATTCAACAGTAAGTGATGAAGCAGTATTTTTAGAAATTCAATACTCAAATGTGGTATGTTTTTTAAAATAGTGACCAGTTGCCTCCCAGTCTCACAATTAAAGAATGACTCCATTCTAAGGCGGTAACAAAACATTGTCAAGAATGGTTGCATGATCATTTGTCAGATGACGGTGTGTGCATTTTCCCTGGCTTTCAGGCAAGTACCGCAGACAGCAAGAAGGGCGTCTCCAGCGCCACATCATCTGGTGAGTGATTACATTTTAGACGCTGGAGAAAATCTTGATTTTGATTAACACAGCCAATAGTTCAATTTCAAAGAATCCCTTTGAGATGGCCATTCTATTCTGACCTCCACTAACATCCAGTGTTTTTCTTTTTCTGTACAAGTTCCTCTGTTACTTAAGAGTTGCACAAATATGTCATTATTATATCAACCTGTAAATTGTTGCCGAGACCAGTTTGGAACCTTCCATGTTGGCAATGTCAGGTTATTAGTACACTCTATCTCCACATAGGAACAATACTTAATGTTGTCACCTTTAGAAGAAATTGGCCTGTGCTCTTAACACCAGATAATGGTGTATCTAGAGGCATAAACATAATCATTTGCCGTTCTTCTTCCTCTGTGTTGGAGACAATAGGGCATTTGAGAGGTAGTGTCTTTGATTCTCTGATTATGGGATTATGTTTGGGGACCACACTTGGGTACTTAATCATTATTGTGAGCTTCCTTTATAGGACACCAGACCAAGCATGAGAAACAAATTGAGCAAGTTAAGGAAAAACCAGTAGGGCTCCCTGATGCTGTGCAATGTGTCTAAATAAGGAAAAAAAACGCTTTTGATGTGACCTTGACAATCTTTTGTTTGCCTTCACTGTTTTTGTTGGTCCCCCTTCAAACACGATGAAACTGGCAACATCCCTGTAGGGATCTTTAACCTCCTTGTAAGTCCCTAGTACGATACCAAGGTGTATCCAGGGCCTGTTAGTTAAATGTCATACATGGACTGCAGCACCCTTTGTGCTGTCCACTTTAGTGATAAGGTAAACATGGATGTAGGCCATATCTACCTGCCTCTAGTGATCTAGCTGTGGAGGTTTTAACTGCAAATTCGACCTGTCGAAATAACCCCTTTTGACAGGCCTTACCCTTTCTTTTAAATATTTATAAGTCACCCCTAAGTAGGCCTTATACATCGGTGCATAGTATTTAAAAGTAGAACATGTAGAAGTATAATGTTAAACATAACCCTATACTGACTAGCCCCTCAAAGCTATTTTCACTGTAGCAAGGTTGACTGTTCCACAGTAAAACAATGGGATGCACTACTAAATGCTAATCCTGTGGCTTGGGAAAAGGACTAGCTACAAAATGAAATAACCAACTTTTTAAAATAGTTATTAAAAATCCTATTCAGTGGTTAAATTGGATGTCTTAAATATTACCAAAATAACGTTTACACTTGTCTGGCCTGATGCTCCTTGTAGCAAACATCTGTTTTTTGCTCTTCCTTTTCGTCCACCCAGTAAATAGCATTTGAATATGTGTGAATGAGGTGTGCAATTGCTTCCAAGATCAAATAGGCTGTCATGGGTAGGCAGCGATGACCCATCTGAATCTGGCATTTGGGATGCACTTCAGAGGGCCTCCCCTGTGACAGGCAAATGTGAGCTGACACTTGGGCAGGATCCTTCCTTTGTCCCCTCCCACAACCAGCCAAGCCCCAGTCACAGTGGGCCTCTTTTTGTTTAACAGATATGCTGGGTTCACATATAACATTTGTGGTCACTTTAAAAGGTGAGGGCAAGATCCCAAAACAATTCTTGTGTATCCCATCTCTAGTTGCTTAAAACTCAGCTTTGTTTGATCTGTCTCTGAGGTTGTTGGTGGTACAGGGACTGCTTTAACTGGATTTTGGTGTTGGATGTGGGAAGACATTAATATCATGATATGACACTCCTCGCACACCTCTCCCCAAGCTGTCGGATCCAAGTTCAGTGGGGCTGAATATTTTGACCATCTTGAAAATGCCCAAAAAGTGGTTAGGTTTAGACCTGAAACCCTTACCCGATTGGTTAAGGCAACCTAAAGGTCATTCCCACCCGCTAGCTCATGCCAGGCATAAATGTGGCATCTCCAGGTACCCACTACAGAACACTCTTGTGTCCATGGAAGGTCAGAAGGAGACTGGATCTGCTGCCTGAGACCTATAAAGAGCATATAACAGGGGATCTGCTCTCTGCCTTGAACCCAGGACAAAGAAGTGGACTCCAAGGGTCCCAAGACTGACTTCCTGTTCATGCTACAGGTATATAGCAAGCTACAAGAGTCATTTTCAGGCAATTGACCAGTAGCAACTGAACCTGGATTGGATGCTTTTGGTGGCTTCAGTTTGTCACCATGTGATTCTCTAGGTGTTCCCCTTAGGTACAGATGGGCTTTAGATGTGTATTTCCATAGTGGATTAGTAGCTAAAGGGCTAAAGTCAGACTATAAAATCTTTGACCTTGACAAGCTTGGTTAGTGTATCCAAATTGCACTCAATCATGCTCAGCATCAAATTGCTCCTAGCTCCTGTTCTACCTCAAACATTGACTGTCATTGGCAGTGGTTATTGGTAATATTTCTACTGATTCCTTTTATTGGGTTTTTGTCATTTGGTGATATGCTATTTTCTAAATTTGACTCTATTTCTCAAAATGTATTTTGGGAATTGTATTGTTTTACATTTCTACTTTTTTACTGTTTTAGTACTACATAAGCACTTTACACATTGCCTCTAAGGTAATCCTGTCTGGTCTGTGCAAAAGCTACTAAGGGATTGATCTCCAGTTTATTTAAAATGGTTCACTGTGAGAAGGACTGCACTTATTACTTGAGAGGTGGGTACTTAGTGCAACATGGAGGGTGTGAAGATAAGTGCACTGGTTACAGTGAGCGACACAGAAGCAGGTAGAGGTAAGTATACATGGGAGACAGCTGGAAAGCACATGATCTGTTGTGGAGTGCTTAACCAAAAGGGGAAAGTATTAACAGAAAAGCAGGAAGAGGAATCATGGAAGCCAGCTAGTCAGGAGAAGAAGTTACACTCCATGGGTGGGACAAACACAAAATTGACAAGCTGTGACACGAATTAGAGACGGGCAAATGAGTGACAGTAAAGACAACCAGTGGTAAGTAATGGGCGGGCTCTAAGACCTTTTATGGTCTTGGTAAGCCCCCAATATATTTTTCACATACAATGGCCTTGACCTAGAAAATCGCATAGCCACATTTTCTTTCTCTATTTTTCTTTCTTTTTTCTTTTTTAAAACACTTTGTGTACTAAGAGGATTTTTTATTCATTATTTTAATGTTGGCCATTTGCTACACTCTCCATTTAAATGTGCAGTTTATACCACATTAAAATTGAACAGTGCTTTGAGACATTGAAATAGGGACACTGGATGGGGACTGGCTGTAAAATAATAGCCATGTTGGCCATCTGAATGCAAAAGTGTATGCCATTACTTAAGTATTACATGTCTATTGCAGTGTTAAGCTATATTTGTTTACAAGTATATATTAAAAAAAGTTAATAAAATTAAATATTTAAAATATTTTTGAGCTCATTGAGAACATAGCAGCACATCAATGGGAAGAAATCATAAATCAAAAAAAGAAGCTAACAAACATTTGTATCTTTATATTGTTTACTATTGATGTAATATTTTTAAAACAATTATGTAGTCTCCATTATAGAGTCAACTACAAAAATGGATATGTTTTGCATTTACAACGTTTCTGGATGTTGATGTTATTTCAGATGGTGAGTGAATGGTATTGCTGTCGTAGTTCTGTAATTGATGTTTCTGACTCATACTCCGGACAAGAAACATGTCTGGCTCTGTCACTGTTGATCTAAAGATAGGTTAAAAATGCATAATTTTCTGTGCATGAATTTAAAACTATAAAGTAAGCAAGGTTTACAACAATGCATACACTCGATTAAAAATAATTACAATTTAACAACTTCAAAAACTAGTAAAAGAGTTCAACTTCAAAAGCATATAAGAGCTGTGAAAACTTATTGTATTCCAAATGGAACAAATGGGTATTTGCTGCTAGTGTTTTTAATCAGACCTATATTTTTTCGCTACTTAAGAGCTCCATGGTTACAAGTAAATTTAATATGAATCATAGCTCATATAGTTGCGTATCTGTATCCTCCTATTCCAATAATGATTCAGTGGGGGTCCCTGGGTTCCAGTAATGATAAATTGGGGGTCCACGGAAGTCAAAAGGTTGGGAACCACTGGTTTAGATCATTCAAACACGCTGGTCTGTGCAAGACAAAATGCTCAATGTGCACTTTTTGCTGTCCTGTCAAACCAGTGCCATAGCCAAATTAGCCATGACTTCCTGGACCCCCCTTGTTTGACCTTCTGCCTGAATAACCTCACCCTTGGACCTCAAAGTTTATTCTTCTACTGCAGCTGTGATTAGCAACAGCTCTTCTCCTACAAAGCCCACTGTATTGTCCCTGTGTTAGTCTATCTTATGTGCAGAATTAACTGACATGAAACCGCGTCTGCAGAGGCATAAATGAGACCAACCATTTCAGCTAAAGCTTTCACTTAGGATATCACTGCCTACCTCACCTCTCATGTTTAGGTGATTATATAATCCTTCTCCAGCATCAGTTAAATTTGCTTTACTTATAACCTGCCTATCTTCTGGCAGACTGTGTGTGGCTGATCGCAACTAGGAAGCTAGAATGACCTGCATATCTCCAAAAAGAAGTGGCCATCTTATACCCCACCGGCTCTGGACTCTATCATTTCCATTTTGCATGTGGAGGAATTCTAACTACCATTTCCTTGCAGTCCGTTGATAACACTCGTTCCTGTCACCTTAGTTGACTTTGCTGTCAGATGAAATTTTCTTTGCATTTATCTCTTAACAGTTTTAAACATCAATACTGTAGCATGTGTGCAAAAACATCCCGCTTGATAGAGGCTAGCTATAAAGAAGGTAGGTTATTTTGTTTCTGAAACTAGTACTTGTTTTACATTTGTACCTTTAGCCCAAAACATTTCCACAGTTTGTCAAGTTTTTAAGGCAAGTTACCGTGTCATCTTTGCCAGGAGGGATATTTGTGTAGTCATCCTTTGGAACCATTACTTTCTCTTGATTTGCTGTGGCAGCAACGTGTGACAGTCCCTAGGGTAGCAGTGATCCATCTGTAGAGAGGAGCTCTGTATAATATTTCTCTCAAGGAATTAGATATTGATCTGATAAATATTGATTGTTTTAGATTGATTGCACTATTTGTCACGTCCTGCTAGGACATGATCTTTCTAGAGCATATTTCTGCTGTGACCATACATAGTCTTGGCCCATTAGACTAACTATTTTCAAGCATCATGAGCAATATCTCCAGAGAAATTACCAAAATATGTACAGCTAGATTTTTAAATGTCTGTGAGCCTGTTTTTACGTCTGTATTCTTTTCTTGTATGTATTGACATCATTTTGTGGTCTAGCTTATATTTGAGACCTAACGTTGAACTTCTGATCACTTAAGGAAACTAATGAGTAGTGTGAGGCTGCAAGAAGCTGTTAATTCTGATTTCGTTTGTAGCCTGCCCTCCTCCTTCTGTCCAGTCTCGGGCATATCTTCTGAATGCCAAGACTCATAACATTCTGGTAACTGAGACCCGCTGTACTGCTCTGCCTAATTTGGGTGTCGCACATAGGTTGTCGAGTTGTGGTTTCCCCACACAGTATGAATGACACCTTAACTTTATAGTTCAGGAAAACATTGGGCTGTATTTATTGCACGGATCAAATTAATATTTATGGGGAAAATAACATTATTTCAAGTTAATATTCTCAGAAACACATATTGCCAAGGAAAGCCAAGATATTTTGCTGCAACAGATGTTCATATCTAGTATGTGGAATATAAACTCCTCTGGTTTAGTGAAATAAATCGAAACTCTTCAGCTTACAACTTCTACTTGCTGTCAGGAATTGACCTCCCAGACGAGTGTCTCGTAACTTAGATCGGTGGTGGGCACTGTAAATGAATTTGTCAGTGTTTGTCCTTGATTTCTTTCAGTAAAACACTACCCTTGATAGCTTCTTCGGCTGCACTGGTGAGCCCTGAGGAGGCACATGCACAGTGGAGACACAAGAAGAGTAAGAGTAGCTCCCGAGCAGGAATGGGCAGCTCCTTCGCAATAGTAGCTGAGGTGGCGTGTTGTATTTGGGACACCCCAAGATAATGGGGAGAAGAAAAAAAAACTGTGTAGATAGTGGGAATAACAAGTAATTTATCCATGGCCAGGCAGGAAAGTGAGACCTAGCCACCTCCTGATCAGTTTTGGAATACTTGGAGTCGTCCACAAGAGCATTTGATTTGTGGTTTCAACAGTTCGTGACTTTAGAACTAGCCTGGTACATTTGCATCAGCCATACTTGGCCCAAATTCTGCACAGCCTTAAATCCAACCTTTGCCTGGCTTAAGGCTCCTGCTCCACATTTGGGGTGCAGGATCTTGGGCACTCTGTGTCAAGTCACAGAGAAGAGAAGTAGAGTCCCCTGAAGCCAGGCCCAGGAAGCAGGCTCTAAGTTCACATGGTCGTCATGGTTCTTGCCTTCTATCCCAGAGGCATGCAAGGGTTTACCCAGACTCTGTCCAACATATCCAGATCCACTCAGTAAATAAAGCTGTGAATTATTTCTTCCTGTCGTCCTGGAGAGCTTCCGAATGTGAAGGTTGTGTGAACTAAGTGTCCCGAATATATGGCTGTCTCGTTTCCAAATATTCCCTGTTAATTTTAGCTTTTCAAGCTTGTTTTCAGCATAGCCCCAAAGCATTTTTATTGGTGTGGTTTTTCATATTAGAGACACTTTTCACCTTTTGTTTCTGGTGTATAGTTTCCAACCGAAGGAAAGACAAAAAGCCTCCCGTGGTGAAACGCTTTGTGAAAGTTGTACATTGTAGTGGCGCAGAAGCAAGCTGCACGTTAAATAAGCACAGGTGGGGACCGTAGTTCTGTCACCCCCTGCACGTCTTCATTTCCCAGCTACGCACACTCCCTTTGCCCCATTTGTTATCTCATCTTGAACTCTAATAGGGTTTTGCTTTCAGTAGGAATAAAGGATAACCATCATACCATTTAATAAACCCAAAGTATGCCGTTTTAGCTTCTTTCCACGTTTTTACTTGATATTCAAAGCTATGCATTCCTTAACAACTTGCTGCACATCACTCGTTTGGTACTCTTTGTTGTCGACTTTTACAGTAAGTAACAGTGGTTCAATATTACTCGCACGTCCCATTATAGTAAAGGGCTAGAATGACTCTCCAGCACAAGTAAATAGATGGAAAACCGTAATTGTGGAAGAACGGTGCTACAGCAACATCTAACATGCACCTTCAGGTATTGCGTTCGACCCCAGGACACCGCTATTAATTAGAATTAAACGAATATATTGGACCCTGCAGCCAGAGACATTTATAAGTCAAAGTAATGTTTCTGAAGTATGCGTGCAAGTAAAAAAAGAATATGTTGCATCTTATCATCGGCAAGTCTAAAAATAGCAGTATGTTCACGTTTCTTGAATCCTAAATGATATCCAGTAGTCAAAACATATTTCAACCCCAGGTCTTAAAGATTCTTGCTCCCAATCACTGGACAGGGGAAATAAGAAATTGAAATCGTGCTTATATGTTATTAGGGCACTGTTATAAATAGTCACAGTAAATCAGTCAATGGGCAAGCTGACATCGTAAGTTATAGTTTTATTGTACAACGGCGTAAATTACTACAATATGTAATTATAAGGGAGCACAGTAGCACTATGGACTCAATAAGCGTTCGAGTGCCCGAACTTTTTTTATTTACAGCGATGGTAAGCCAGAACTGTGAGGTAGAAGAATAACCGTAGGTCATGGCTTCAGTCAGGGTGCTACAATCCGACTGAAGCCACGACTTCTTCAGTAATTATATTTTACAGTCTCACATAACACATATTGGGCACTCGGGTACTTGGTATTGATTTGTCTTTTTCTGGAATGGAATGGCTTTGTGCAAGATCAGACTTTTCTTATACAATGATCTTGATGATACTTCTCCCAGCCCTCCCCATGTGCTCCTCCTCATTTGCTTCTCTCCCGTGTTGCTCTCTCGCCCACGTGCTTCTCCACCCCAGCTCCACATTCCTCTCTTGCTTGTTTGCTTACCCCTACACGCCACTTTGCCTTCTTTCGCCTGTTTGCTTTTATCTTTTCACCACCTGCACCCTCTGTGTTTCTTCACCACCCATGCTTTGTGGTGTTTCCTCACCCTGCGTCCCTTTGTTGCTTGTGTTGCTTCCTGCCTGCCGCTTTAAAATAAAAATCACTTTTTTTCCCTTTATTATCTACCGGTCCAACTCATATCTGCAACAAAAAAAAAGTGCTGGCATCATTTTGCAGGCACAGGGTGCATTGGTGTACGTGTCTACAAAATTCACGTGGGCAACTGTATCATAGTCCTTTTTTTTTTTTTTTTAATATACTTTTTTTAGCCATACTGTACAGAATCAGGGATGCTGTACAGAAGCGCTAAAAACCATTGGCAAAATCAATAGGTGCCAAATGCGAGACCTATTAGCTTTGGCAATGCTTGTTGTATTACTAAAGGGCACTGTGACAGAAGTTATATTCTGAATGCTATTGGGCCATGGGTCCCAGCTATTGGAATATTTTAGATTGTTAACAGCGTGACTAAATGCATTCTATTTCCTTCTTTGAGAGCCCTGGGAATTAACTGAGAATGTTACGGGCTGTTATCTCTATTGTGGTGGTTTGTGTAACGGATTACATTTACTTGTATTTTTTCTTTGTCTTCATTGGTAACTTACTGTGTAGTCGTTAAAATGTACTTTTCTCTCACCGAACCAGGCTATTTGGAGCATTCTTACAAAAGATAAAAAATTGTTAACGAATTGAATTGTTGAGTTGCTTTTTTGGTTCTAGCAGAAAGATTGGTGCTGCATGTTGTGAGCACACAGTCACTAAGCAACTTTGGTTGTGGTGCTCTGTATTGGGTGGTGTTTTTTTTTTTTTTAAATGGTACTATGGTGCTCTTTCGAGACAGACAATCTCTTGGCGAAGCCCCTCGTCCATCTCTGCATTAAAAATAGAGCTGCTCAGTTTCCTTTCCTTGATTCTCCTTTCCTGTTGGAAACGACACCACGTCCGGCAGCCCTAGCCAAAGATTCCCTCTTGCCATTATTATCCCTCGCGTGCTGACCTACCACTCCCATTGCGTGCCGATTTGGATTCACTTCCATCAGCATGACGAGAATAGCTTTCAAGACAATATAAGTAGTGCTGGAGTTGTTAGTCCCACTGGCAGGATGGAACATACGTGTGGTGCTTTTAAAAGAACATTTCAACTAGACTCTTATACTCTTATACTGAACTTGTAGACCTAGCTGATTTGAAGTCTATTAAAAACATTAGAATGCGGCAACCGTATTCTTACATTTAGTTTCTTGTCCGTTTTCAGCTTGGAGTGTTTTGCGCCTCAATGTAGTGGAAACCAACAATATTGATACCATATAACTGTGGAATGCCAAAAACCTGCACCTTCTGGTAGGTTAAAAATAGTATCTGTCAATTTTTTACCGTCGTGCCATCTTTCAAGCACCCGTAGCACTTCCATAGATAACAAGGGTGCTAATCCACCTTGATACAGGCATAACTGTTAAACACGAGGCAAGCAAGAGGGCACCTCCATATTCCCTAGCGCACAGACTCTTTCGATTGACAACCAATATTCGTTAATGCAAACGAAGAAGTCTCAAAAATCTCCTCACATGCCCGTCGTGAATGTGAGATGTGAACACATTTTCCAGTTGGGCCCCTAATCCATCCCTAATTGCTCCCACGGGGCACTTGTAAAGATAGCTAGGTAGTGGAATACTGTGAGGTGTGGAGGGCAGTAGCACAGGGGGTATAATACCTGCAGCTCACAACTGTGACTTTTTTTTTTTGCTGTACAGTGCAAAAGTAGATTGTTGGATATATCTGCTGTTATGCATTTATTTTGTCTGTTAGTTCAATCTTACGTTTGTTCATTGTCATTACTAGTACTGCAAAGTAGCTGATTACTATTGGTTTTTGTGTGCTTATGTATGTAGCACACAGTCTACTGTTACGGCAGTGCAGCGAATTCACTAGTCTAGAACAGCTTTCAGAAAAATCTGAAGTATCCATGGCTGATTGAGTTTGTGGAGATTGGGCAGTGGTAGAGATAAGGGGTACCCCTCACCCCAGGTTGGCCTTTGAGCTTACATGAGTTGTGGGTTTGAATGAGAAACCGAGAGAGCTGTGCCAGTTCACTTACAGCACGTTTCCTTATGTAATGTAAACTACTCATGCCCATTGCCCGAAAGATTTCTGATGGATACAACTACCTGTGGATTCCTCACCTAATGAATACTCCCATGGCGCCAGCATTCGACGGAAATCTTCTTACTAGTCTCTGCACGTCGACGAGGACGTCACTCTAGCCCACGCGACGCTGTCTGACGTCATACAGGCAATAAGAGGTCCTCGACGACGTGCGGACGTCAGTTCCCTTTTTTCCGTGCATTCGAAACGGTTATCTTCGAGGGAGCAACTGTTACTTTTTTGGTTACAGTGTATTTTTGCTGCGTAGTCTTTCGCTGTGGTAATAATGTCGCAGAGAAAGTCTGGATTTAAGCCTTGTCGTGAGTGTGGAGGCAAGATGTCGGTGACGGATCCTCATTCCGATTGCCTTTGGTGTTTGAGCTCCGACCACGACGTCTCGACTTGTGATTCATGCCAGCACATGAATCCAAAGGCCCTCAAGGAACGTGAGGCGAAGCCGTTTATGGCTAAATCGAAGGAGAAGCATCACAAGAAGTCTTCTTCTCCAAGACATCGGCGTCATCGAGACTCCCGGCGCCGTAGAGAATCTCGGCGTCATTCGAAGGAGACTCGTTCCAGGTCTTCGGATCGGCGCCGAAGGACATGGGAGATCAGTCCTATGGTTACGCCGCATCCTTCGACGCCGTTGCCCTCTCCGGCGTCTCCGACTTCACCTGGACAGGCGTCGGTGATTGAGGTATTGGAGCCTCAGGTGTTTTCTCCGGCGCAGACGCCGAGGCCGGCGTCGGGGTCGCCTCCGAGACAGGCACCTCAGTATCCGGCTTTTCCCACCCCTGGAGCCGATAGTTCCGCATTCTTGAATGCGATGTATGCCATCTTCCAACAGATGGCTCCAGGGGGTGCTCCGGCTGGGCCTTTGGCCTTTTCTTTGGGTGATCCTGCGCCTCTTCGGCCGGCACCCTTTATGCCCTTTCTCCCTTTTGGGAACGTGGGCTCGGCGCCAGTGTCGGCGCCGGTGGCCGCTCCGGTGGCTTTAGAAGGATTGGCCCCGGGGATTTCCATCCCGTCGACGTCGAAGTCGGGATTTCGGCCTGTGACTCCGGTGGGTCCATCTGCTTCAGCTGCTCTTTTGTCGGCGCCGAAGTTACCTGTGGCGCCGGATGCGGCGTCGGTGGCTTCTGAAGATCGGCGCCGATCTTCGACTTCGGCGGAGGCATTGTCGACTCCGCGTATTGAACAGCGACTTCATTCCAGGAGACGTGCTCTCCGTGTATTAGAAGAGCAGGAGTACCAACGAGCCCTGGAGGAAGGAGAGCTAGAGGACTCGGGTGATGGGCTGCGTGGACTGGAGTCGGCCAGTGGGCTGGACACTTCCCCTGAGTGGGATCTTTCGTCCCCGGGGGAGTATACTGAGGAGGCTGCTTCCTTTCATGCAGTGGTACGGAAGGCAGCTAGTTTTTTGGACCTGCCTTTGCCGGTGGTGGAGGCTAAACAAAACCTTTTAACAGAGGTGCTACATCCGGCCTCAGCTGCGGCGGATCCTCTGTTGCCATTTAATGACGCTCTGCTGGATCCGGTGATAGAGGTGTGGAAGAGGCCGGCATCTTCCCCAGCAGTTCACAGAGCCGTGGCCAGGAGGTATCGGGCGGCTCCGACTGACCCTGGGTTTCTATCTAGGCACCCTACGCCGGAGAGCTTGGTGGTGCAGGCCTCCTGTTCAGCCAAGTCAGCGCCTGGTTCTTTCCCGACGGTGCCTGGGGACAGAGATTCAAAGAAGCTAGAGGCGCAGGCGAAGAATTTTTTTTCATCCTGCAGTCTGGCGTTAAAAGCCACCAATGCAACCTGTATCCTGGGGAGGTATATTCATGCTCTGATGGATGACATTTCCTCATCGTTTACAGAGCTTCCCCAGGGTCTTTTGGATCTTGTCTCAAATGCCCAGGCTGCTGCAACCCAGATTATCCAGACGGGACTGGATACCACCGACTCGGTAGCCAGAGCAATGGGCACAACTGTGGTGGCAAGGAGACAGGCCTGGCTCCGTAACTCGGGCTTTTCTGCAGATGTACAGTCCACATTGTTGGATCTCCCGTTTGATGGGGACAAACTGTTTGGAGCCAAGGCTGATTCGGCCTTGGAACGTTTTAAGGAAAGCAGGGCCACGGCTAAGTCGTTAGGGCTCCAAGCTCATTCTTCCACGGCCTCTTCCAGATTTTTCAGGAGGTTTCGTGGATTTGGGCGTGGCTCTTCCTCCTCTTCCTTTCGGGGAAGATATCAGCAACCTGCCTCTTCCCATCCCTATAGATCTTTCAGGGGGAGAGGTAGGGTCCGCACCAGAGGAGCCTCTCAGCAGCACTCTGCCTCTTCCTCATCCTCTGGCGGGGTGCAGCAGGGGAAGCAGCCTTAGGCTTCCACCATTTCCCACTCACTCCTCTCCTGTAGGGGGAAGATTACAGCATTTTCTCACCAAATGGAAGACTGTTACAACGGACACTTGGGTTCTCAGTATTGTGGGAAAAGGCTACACCCTTCCCTTTCGGGAGTTCCCGCCCCTCATCCCGCCTCGCCCTTCTTATTGTTCAGAAGAACACCTCCTGTTGCTAGAACAGGAGGTACAAGCCCTCCTTTCCAAGGGCGCGGTGGAGTTGGTCCCAGAGCAGGAAAGGGGTTGAGGATGTTACTCAAGGTATTTCCTGATTCCCAAGAAGGATGGTCGTTTGAGACCAATTCTGGACCTGAGGATCTTGAATTGGTTCCTCAAGCAGGAAAAATTCAAGATGCTGACCCTAGCACAGTTGCTTTTGGCGTTGAACAAGGAAGACTGGATGCTGTCTGTCGACTTGCAGGATGCTTACTTTCATATCCCGATACTCAAGTCACACAGGAAGTATCTCCGGTTTGTGGTGGGATCGCAACACTATCAGTTTGCGGTCCTTCCGTTTGGTCTTACTTCAGCACCTCGAGTCTTCACGAAGGTGATGTCGGTGGTTGCGGCAGATCTCAGAAGGAAGGGGATAGCAGTATTCCCTTACTTGGACGACTGGTTGATCAAAGCCAAGTCCCCGGAGCTTGTGTCGCATCATCTGCAGTCAACAACCCAGTTGTTGTTCGACCTGGGTTTTTCGGTGAACGAGCCCAAATCTCACCTAGAGCCCTCTCAGCGCCTCCTGTTCATAGGGGCAGTACTGGATACAACATTGGGTCGGGCCTTTCCTCCGCCTCAGCGGATTCAAGATATTCAGGATTTGGTTCCAATGTTTCGAAATGGAGCGGTAGTTCCAGTCCTCAAGGTCCTTCGTCTGCTCGGTCTGTTTGCCTCCTGCATTCTGTTGGTCACGCATGCTCGCTGGCACATGAGGGCTCTTCAGTGGTGCCTCCGAAGGCAGTGGTCTCAACACAAAGGGGATCTAGAGAGTACTGTCAGGATCTCCAGAGATGCTGCTGTGGATTTGAAGTGGTGGATTGCAAGCAACAATCTTTCACAAGAAAAGCCGTTTCAGCAGTCGCCACCAGTGGCCACAGTCATAACGGATGCTTCCACTCTAGGGTGGGGAGCTCATCTGGGGGATCTGGAGATCAAAGGTCTTTGGTCTCCAGAGGAACAGATGTTTCACATCAATCTGTTAGAGTTACGGGCTGTACGTCTGGCTCTCAAGGCCTTCCTCCCTTCCCTTCGTGGTCAGTCGGTACAGGTCCTAACAGACAATACTACCACGATGTGGTACATAAACAAGCAGGGAGGAGTGGGGTCGTACCTTCTCTGCAGAGAAGCTCTTCGACTATGGTCCTGGGCAAAGGACCATCAGATTTGCTTGATAGCAAACTATCTGGCCGGAGTCTTGAACGTGCGTGCGGACAGTCTCAGTCGCCAATTCTCGGCAGACCACGAGTGGCGTCTCCATCCAGATCAAGTCCGTTTAATCTTCCAGAGGTGGGGGTTTCCTCGGGTAGATCTGTTTGCCACTCGAGAGAACGCGCATTGTCCGTTATTCTGCAGCCTCCAGTATCCGATGCAGGGAGCGTTGGGGGACGCGTTTCAAATAACCTGGTGCGGCCAGTTGCTTTACGCGTTTCCTCCCATACCCTTGATTCCTCGAGTATTGAGGAAGATTCGCTAGGACCGGGCTCTAGTCATCCTAATAGCTCCGGATTGGCCAAGGAGGGTATGGTACTCCGACCATCTCCAACTCTCAATGTACCCTCCGCTCCGTCTCCCTTTCAGGGCAGACCTCCTCTCGCAGTCGCAGGGGCAGGTTCTACACCCCAACCTCCAGAGTCTGCACCTACATGCCTGGAGATTGAACGGGGCAACCTGAGTTCCTTCTCTCTCCCGCCTGAGGTAGTGGATGTTATATTAGGGGCCAGGCGACACTCCACTAAATCTATCTACGCTAATAGATGGTCTAAATTTGTTGCGTGGTGTGGAGAGAGGCAGATTGATCCTTTGCATGCTCATCTATCGGACGTTTTGTCTTTTGCTCTGTCTCTAGCGCAGAAAGGTTGTGCAGTGGCTACCATTAAGGGTTATTTATCGGCCTTGTCAGCCTTCATATGTCTTCCAGACCAACCATCTTTATTTAAATCCCCTATTGTTATCAGATTCCTGAAAGGTCTTCTAAATAAATATCCTCCAAAACCATTCGTTATGCCGCAATGGGATTTGTCCTTGGTCCTGACTTTCCTTATGGGGTCCCCTTTTGAACCTATGCATTCTTGCCCCTTAAGGTATTTGGTTTTAAAAACAGTCTTCCTGATAGCTATAACATCAGCAAGGAGAGTGAGTGAGTTGCAGGCCTTATCAGTAAAGCCCTCTTATACAACTTTTTATGGGGATAAGGTGGTGTTGAGGACCAAGGCTGCTTTCCTCCCGAAGGTTGTTTCACCCTTCCATTTGGCTCAGGCAATTACTTTGTCCACGTTCTATCCTCCGCCTCATCCTTCCAAAGAGGAAGAAAGACTGCATCGTCTGGACCCAAAGAGAGCGTTGAGCTTCTTTATTGATAGAACAAAGGATTTCAGGCTGGAGGATCAGCTGTTTATTGGATACGTGGGCAAGAGGAGAGGAAAGGCAGTCCACAAGAGAACACTATCCAGGTGGGTTGTTCTTTGCATTAAAATCTGTTACTCTTTGGCAAAGAAGGATCCTCCTGAGGGCATTAGAGCTCATTCCACCAGAGCTAAGTCGGCCACTTCGGCCTTGGCCAGGGGTGTTCCTGTGGTTGACATCTGCAAGGCCGCAACTTGGTCGTCCCTTCACACTTTTGCAAAACATTACTGTTTGGATTCTGAGGTTAGAAGAGACGGCCATTTTGCACGGTCAGTGCTGCAGGATTTCTTGGTTTGACCATTTAGGCACCCACCGCCGGGCGTGGTACTGCTTTGGGACTCTATTCATTAGGTGAGGAATCCACAGGTAGTTGTATCCATCAGAGGAACGAGTTACTTACCTTCGGTAACGACTTTTCTGGTGGATACATTAGCTACCTGTGGATTCCTCACGTGCAGAGACTAGTAAGAAGATTTCCGTCGAATGCTGGCGCCATGGGAGTATTCATTAGGTGAGGAATCCACAGGTAGCTAATGTATCCACCAGAAAAGTCGTTACCGAAGGTAAGTAACTCGTTCGTTGGTGATATATTGCATTTAATGTTTAAAACAAATGGGTAAAATAATGCTGACACCAAAGATGTACGTGAGTGCACCGCAACAATAGAAGCAAACAAGCAATTTGTTTTGTGCAAATCAAATTTATAGTAATGTAGAAACACATTGCTCGGGTCACATGAGAAGGAGGGGCTAATCTTAAGGCACTGGGAATATTGTATTGTATTTAAGTATTTCTAAAGCACATTCTGGCCTTAGCATCGAAGCGCTAAAAAGAGTACAGTATGAGTCCGAAGAGAGACCCAGATCCAGAGCCAGACCAATTAGTGAGTAAACAGCCAGGTTTTCACCAACCTCCTGAAAGTCAGGAAGTTATCCTCCTTCCTAATGTCCCAAGGGAGTGAATTCCAGTGCTTAGCCGCCGCCACTGTGAAAGCTTTGTCTCCCAGTCTTGCCCTACGAGTGCGACAGACAAGTGAGCATTTTTAGATCTAAGTTCCCGACAAGGGCTGTACCACCGTAGTCTAGCCGCTAAGTAATCTGCTCCTCCTCCATGTGCCGCCTTGAACGTTAAGCATAGAGTTTTAGATATGATCCGCTTTGCGACTGGAAGCCAATAAAGTCGTTTTAGGCTGTTGCTGCCAGAGGCCGAGCGAGGGAGATGTAAAATCAATCGGTCCGCATTATTTTGGATCAATTGGAGCTTATTCAATGACATTTTATCCAGGTCCAGCAGCAGAGAGTTACAATAATCCAGTCTGGACATAACCAAAGCCAGAATGACCATCACTCTCTCCTGCTGCAGAAAAGGCAGGATTTTCCTTAATGTTTTTAAGGTCCAATAGCTAGTTTTGGCTATGGCGTTTACTTGAGGCCTAAAACATAGACAATTATCGAAGATGACTCCCAAATTTTTGGTGGCAGTGATAAACCTGTTACCTTAATGTCCTAAAGTGATGGGTACTTGGGATTGATAGTAGAGACACTGTAAGGTTCTGGGGTACCCCAGAGACCTGAGCAATTCCTCCAGGGTTGCATATGAACGAGTCTACGACCCCTGAAAAATCTGTATAAGGGATAAGGCCACCCTAGGAAGTGAAGTTTGAGATAGGTGGATTGGGTTAAGAAGGACTGCTTTACCATGCACCTCTGAGGTGAGGTACGTATGTAATGTGGGATAGGGCCCAGGTTGGTTGGAAAACTGTGGTGAAGTTTGGAACTCAAAATGTCGCTGTAAGGCATACACTGCCCTTGTAGGAGATCCTTAATAGTTTGCAGTTGCTGATGTGTTTGATTTAATCCTGCGGGGCTGATAAACTGCCTCAATTAAGTAATTCATGTTTTGTTGAGGGTTTTTGTTCTATTTTCTGGTTCTGTTCTTTGCGAGGCTGGCTCAGCCTCCCATTCTTCATTCTTCCGAAAGTCATAAATTGAATGCCATTTATGGTTGGTTCATAAAAGTCGTGTAGATAAATGTTCTGTTGAAAGCACTTGGACAAAAGTGCTGTGCAGTTAATAAATGATTGTTTTTGGTTTTTATCAGACTTTAATATCAGAAAACTGCTATTCTTTCATTCTTCCTCCGCTTCAAAAAATTAAAGCCGAAGATGTGAATAAAATAGCAGGCAGACTAGGAGTTCAGAGCATCATCATACTTTATATTTCATTACTGCAAACAGAGCAAATATACTACAACAGAAAGTACTAACTGACCTCCTGTCCAAGGCTTTGTGTTATGGCTCTTCCAGGTGACGTGAGTTTTGCTTCGAGTTACAATTGTTGGCTCTGGAACGTCATAGTTCTGCTTTTTTTGTTCACACGAGCCAACTTAAAAGTGACTGAACAAAGTTGATGGTGAGCCCCATGGCATAGACAGGGGTGTGGAGTGTAATAAAATATCTACTTGTCTATGAGACCGGTTACTTCATAAATCTACTTGTCCTGTAAAAAAAATCTTCTTGATGGCAGCAATCTCAATATACAAGACCTCTGATAATAGCCCCTGATTATGCCAGAGCTAATAAAGTAGTGCTTGAATACTGGCAGTTTCCTTATTTTGCCACCTTTCCGCAGATCTACATACTGGGGTTGGAGGTAGAAGTAAGCAATAGTTACAGGGTTGAAATGCCCTTTTGAGTCTGTGCAAACCTACTAACTTGCATGTTTTAAGGGTTTTCATCAGCTGTTCGCTGATCTTTCGCCATACTGAGAAAGGTTGGAAATTTACTCCCGACAAGGACAGAAGTAAAACTTCTTATAGGGTTGTGGAAAAAAAGAGGGTAGAAGGGAAAGTGACTTAAAAACTCTCAACAGATTTTCAAATTACTAAATCTACACATGCAAATTTGCTCGTGCTAAAATACAGTTCCCAAATATTTTCTAGGAGAACGAATTACTGATCTATGTGTGTCAATTCTTATGAATTTATCAAATACGTAAATCTGCAATAATGCTTTCTTCAAGACATGAGCCCCTAATTCACTCTTGTGTTAGCCAAGACCCTTGTTTTTGTTAAAATTATATCTGTCTCTAACCACCTCTCCGCTTGATTGAACTGTGAGTGATAGCAATCTTCTCTTTAACAAGGAGCATATCTGCACACAAAGTAGTTTTGTTTGGTGCCAGGAACTACTGTGGCAGTGTGTGATTTTTGAGACCAAAAATATTTATACTTTTTGCCAATGTTTGTTACAATGCTTAGGGCCTGGCAGCTCCCACAACAAAGTTTTACAAAAGCCATGTTAAACTTTACAAATGCGTACACTCAAACTTTGCAAACATGTGTACACATTTTTGTACTGGAACAATTGTCAGTAGTGCAGTCCGAGCTTACAACTTTTATGTAGGGCGCTAACCCTAATAGAGGGCTTTTCATTAATGAACCAGGTATACAATTTTGAACAGAATTAATATAGGGGCCAAATCTTACCTCAACTGCAGGCACTTCCCTTCTCTCCTCCGTATTGTGGTGCTGTAAACTGGCAGCCAAGGGGTTTGTGCTGCAGGGGGTCGGGCCTACTTGTCCCAAGAGCAAAATAACAAAAAATTGATGTCCTTGACCTCAAACAATATGTCCTGGGCATCGGGCTATAGGTATTCCACACCCCTGCATAGTGCCATTAGGCAGCTATGTTTAGATATGAGTGAAATAGAGGCATTGTTAACCTTCGTAGTGCAGCAAGATCTATGATGTGAGTTCAGTTCTTCGTTACTTGATCTGCAGGGAGAGTACATGGTCAGTGCTGACTGTGGTTACCTCGTGCTGCTGTGACTTTTCTTTGTGTTCAGAAACAACTGAAATACAGTACTCTGCAAGTGCAAGTACTCTGATTTGGAACACCGGTGACCTGATTCTCCAGAAACAAATTTATTATGTCAGCTTTGTTATGTGTTTGTGTCATAATTTACACGTTTGGCTGATCGATACAACCTTGGGGCATGCCAAAATTACCAGGCATACTTAATGAAATTAAAGAAAATAACTGACTTGCCTCTGTTTATCCTTACCCATCTATGTACATGCCATAGGATGTGCTTACTGTAAGCATTGCGTAGACTACACATGAATAGGATGAGAAAATCCTTACATTATTTTTGTATTTTTCATGTCTTTGTTTTACTTGGAACTGCAACAATTTTGAATTACTTGTTTGTTCTTTATACAACACCCCTTGTGAGAACTGACTTTAGGTTTCATGCATTTATCTTCAGAATTGCCAGTAAATCCTATAGATTTGTAGTTAACATACTTGGAAAATTAGGGTAGAAAATGTATTGATTTGGCCCATTTTTTCAACTGCTTATTTGTTAGTAAAAGACTCTCAATATCCTCGATGAGGGTGGGACTTGCACTGGTGGGATATTGGAACACTGTAAAAATATTTTTCATGGGTAACTGCCTTATTCCTTTTACTTGCCCATGCAGTTGGGTCCTGTGTTGTAGTTTTATTTATATAACACTTCATGCTCTCTCAAAAAGACTGAAGTTATTTATGGATGGATAGAACCCTGCAGGTTGTGCTTGGTCAAGGAAGAATACTGCCAAAACAACAAGGTGATGAAAGAAATGCTTGAATTAATGTCAGCCATTGGCGATCGCTCTGGGCTGCATTCCAGACCGTAGTTTTGCAGTCACTGGACCAAGACTATGAAAATCAGTCTTGGTCTTGCTCCAATAGCAACAGTGTTGCACGAACTGCAAGCACAGGTCTTCTCCAGATGTGAACTCAAGCATTCACAAACTGGTTTCACCCTACTTTGTCGTCGTCATTAAGGTATAGGTCCAGGCCTATGGCACATTGAGCAAGGGTATGCTCAGACGTGGGTCCTGTGCTCACTGTAACAAAGTTATGACCAACTTAAGAGCCTGAATTGGGGAAAAACTGGTCTTGGGGTGCTTGTGTTCTGGTACAGGGAGGGCCTAGCCTGACAGCTCAGGTAAGGCTGTTGTGGGGTCAACCTGATTCGCATATTGCTGGGTCCAAACTGAGGTGGCATGGTGGGCAAAAGAATGATGGATTTAGAATACTACCCCGAGCGACACAGTGGTTTGGACTTATGACAAGCATTCCTCACATTACTTTTGTGTGTTTGGTTGAAGATGGATAATGTCTTTTCTGTAGGTTGTGCTTCGTTCTGTATGCTGTATGTTCTTTGATGTGCTGTAAGTGGGAAGTGCTTTGTGTAATGTGTTGGGGGCAGATTTGTGCTCTTAGGTTGTTCAACTCAACATGTAGTGGAACAAAATGAGTGAAATACAATACTTAAGCCTGTAAGGTACTACTGTAAGTTTATCAGGATGCGTGAATGCACGGTGTGTTGGGGTTGTCTTGGTGGCATGCCTGTGTAACACACTCTTCTTCCACACCTCAGTGCAATATTAATACCACTATTCCTAGCACAGTGTTCTGGCTGTGCTGCTCCTAAGCCGCAGCTTCTTTCCCTGTACAGTTACTGGCAAGCTAAACATAAAGCCAGCTTGAGACATGAGAGCATTTCCCTTTTTACGGGCGAGCGCAAAACGCTCCGTCCTGTGTTATCTCTTTTTGTGCTTCAAACCACGCCCATGTCACGTCAGTGACTTTCATTGGTTTGTGGTCTTGCCTTTTAAAATCTGCTTGCTTTTATTAGTGGAAGGCATGCATACGTCATGCCTTTTCCGGTGGTTAGCCCTTCTCAAGCCCAGCGACCAAGTACTGAAAACATACAAGGCTCGCTGTTTTCTGTCCGGTTTGTGGACTACTTTTTCACTTTTTTTTGCAGTGCGATCTCGCTTGGCAGAAGTCGAGCGCTTTGCATGACATCGACCCTGTTACATAGTTATTTGCACTTTTGCCGGTTACGTAGATAATTGCACTTTTGCTGATAGGTTTCACTACGAGTGAACTTTTATTTCTGTTTGTGTGTCTGCTTTGCACTGATGGCGGCCGTCAGCTCGCTTATGTGAAACTTTTACTTTTCAGTTTATATGGCAAGGAAAGTCCAGTTAGTTATGCAAAACTGTTTTATTTTCATTTTCAATTTATGTGGCAAGAAAAGTCCGGTTAGAAGTTTACAATACTAATTGCTCGAGCTCAAGCAAACGCGAGACCGGTTGCATTGCAAATGTTTGTTGTACATATTGGTATTATGTTGTAATGACGAGAGAGGAGGGTGTCTTTCACTCAGTAAAACTGAGCTTAAATCGACTTAAGTCTTGAAAACCATGCACACTTGCATCTAATTGTGAACATACTTTCTTATCAACATATACATTGATTGAGCGTGTCCTTAACTTCGCCTATTTGAAATTTTATTTTCAGATTTCTTCAGTGTGCAAGACTGGTAAATACATTCAGATTGAAATCAAATACACAGAGGTCATTTACATCATAATAAAACAATGTCTACTACGTCAGGTGAATGTATATCATTGTTTAGTTTATTTCTTTACTTCTTAATTTCATAACGGGCAACTGAAGTACATAGTCCATACAAACTTCTTAACCTGTGTACATTCTTCTCCCTTGTTACAAACCTGTTAACTCTGAGCTTTCTGCAAGGTTATGATTCTTAATGTGGGGTGGGAGGCATGAATTCCTACAAACACCTTGTATGCAGAGGATTTGGTTTAGAAAAGTGCAGTTCATTAAAAGCTATCCCATGAATTATTAGTGACAATAACTCAATTCGCATTTGAAAAAATTCCCATGCTGACTGTAGTGAATACTTTGTTGTGACTGCAAAACATTTCTGTATGGGAGCTGTAGTTTTTTTTTCCAGAAAAAAAACACGGTCTGTCCCCTCCCTCCTCCTTTCTGTCATAGGATTGAGGCAGGCATCTTATTCCGAACGGTCATCCTTCACTTGCTTACTATCTTACATTAATCCTGGGAATACTCAGTTATCGTAATGCTGTTTATCTTTAGAATAGAGGCACTTTTTTCTCGGGGTTCCAACTTTAATACACCAGTGTCAAAATGGAGTCAGTGAGTTTAACTCTTGGAAACAGTCTATGATGTCAAGTACCTGGGACTTCTCTCAGAATAAACCCAGGAACGGCCCTGGGTAACTCTAAATTATGAGTTGCCCTAGTGCTACCTGTATGCATGTTTTCTTAGATTTACCGAGCCTTCCATCCCCTTTTTAGTCGTAAATGCTACTGGTTGGGAGATCCTTGATATGTTATCGGATGTTTCAGCTGTTTATTGCTTTCCTGAATTCGAGCGGTTTTTGCCTTTGAGGGATGCGGTTTAATAGATTTGATTTTTGTATGGCGCATAGTATGATGCCTTCTTATTGTGGTGAAGACTGGTGGGTACATCAAGGTGCCAGATTGGTTCGTAAGGTTCTGTCCACATTTTTTTTTCAAGACCTGAATTACACTCAGTCAGCATTTTTGGGAAGTTACTACGTTTAGATCCTGGTCTCGACCCTATTTGAAGAATGGAAAGGTTTAGTGTTTGAAATACTCCAATCGGATAGAGACTTTTAATTGCAGATTTCTTACCTTAGAATCCCCCTCCCCCACCTTTTCAAAACAATACCCTTGCACGTCGTTAGGTGGCGTCAGTTGACTCCGTGGGCATCATAGTCGCCGTGATGATGTCGGGAGTACTACTGAGATGCCACCTCAGCGCAGTGATGTCAGTTCTTTTCTTTTCACGCCACGCACTGATCCGGTGAAAGCTACCCTAGTCATTTTTTGACTGCTTCGACCTTTTTGTTGTATTTTTGGTTAAGTTTTGGTGTGTTGAGATGTCCCTGAAGACTGGATTCAAACCTTGCGATGACTGTCACCGCATGATGTCGGTGACGGATCCTCATAGGGTCTATTTTTGGTGCCTAGAGTGTGACCACGACCCGAAGTCGTGCTCCGAATGCCGGCCCATGCACCCGAAGGCCTTGAGGGAGTGGTCCCTCAAGCTTATGGCGGCCCGGGCTCTTGACTCCGCCTTGATCCTGGTCTCGCTCGAGAGGAAAGTCTCGAGTCCTTTCGCAGAGCCACCACCACTTGACCCGAAGACTTAGAGGACGACAAGATAAGAAGAAAAAAATCGAAGAAGTGTCGTCATTCTTAGACTTCATCCTGTCCTCGGTTGATGCAATACAGGAGGAGCGTCTATTTTCAAGGCCTCTGTCCTCGGAACCTACTTTTGGGCCTGCTCTGCACGTTCAGAGTTTCCGGGAGCCGGAGCGAACCCTGCCCAATTAAGAGAATTCTATGAGGCCATGCACCTCATTTTTGGGCAGTCCGATCCTGCTACCGTGCCATCGGGCCCAGGGGTTTCAATTGGAGGGCCTTCGGGTTCCACGCCGGCAGTTCTGGCCAATGAGGTCCCCTCCAAATCTGCTCCCAAAAACATACCGACGCCAGTCGTACCATCGAGACCTTCCCCCAGTGCCAGTTTAACTGTCTATGCTCCCGACGTTGGTGGTGCCCACTATCGATGGCGACTCAATCCTGATTCCCGACGGCTTGGAGTCAGAACAGCGTCAGCCGCCACCGCCTCCTTCTTTGATGGGGTCTATTCACCCCAGGTTGGTTACTGACCCTTATTCTTATAGGTACGAATACATGGAAGGATTGGAGTGGTCCCTGGATCCTTATGAATACCAGGTTGATCCTAACTTGGACTGGGCACAGGAGTTGGGCAACGCCAGTGATCTGGATAACTCTCCAAATGCTGGCATGCTGTATCCTCCTACCGTGGCTATGGCAAAGGGAGCTACTTACTCCTGTGGTGGTCAGTAGGGCGGCTGAGGTCCTTGGCCTTGAGCTGTTACTCTTCAGGTCAGGTCTAATCTACTGACAGAGGTACTTCAACCAGGGGCTTTCACCTCTGAGCTTCTTCTTCCGTTCAATGAAGCACTCACCAATGTCCTTCTGGGTACTTGGTCCAGACCCAACACAGGGGCGCCTGTGAACAGGACAATCGCATGCTGCCATCTGCCTGCCCGAATGACCCTAAATGCCTGCCCCCACGTCTGAGAGCCTTGTTATCCAGGCATCATCATCCTCTGGCACATTCCCTTCTGCACCTCCGGATAGGGAATCAAAAAGACTGGACCAATTTGGGAGGCAAGGCTGACTTGGTGCTTTAGAGGTTCAAGTATTCCTGGACTATGGCTCGGTCCCTCAGGCTTTCAACTGCACGTCGTCCCCAGCAATCTGCCTTTCACACCTTTCTTGGCCATGGATGGGGCTCCCTGTTGTGTCCCTTTCCCAGCCACCGTACCACACATGCGATTCTGCCCGTGAGTGGCTGGGGACGTGGAATCCCAAGTGGCCGTGGTACAGGGAACCAGAGGTCTGTCCAGTCTACCCCTGCTGCTGCCCCCAAACCCTCATAGTCTGTCCCCCCACCCTGGACCAGTTGACGGCAGGATTTGCCATCACCTGCCTCACTGGGAATCCATCACTACGGACAAGTGGGTTTTGCAGATCGTTTGGAATTGCTACTCTTCCCCTTTGAGACTGCCTAACCAGCCATGCCTCCACCATGCAGTCGTATTCCGGGGGATCATTTGGCACTTCCCCTCCAGGAAATCGTGGCTCTCTCGGCCAAAGGAGCCATAGAGAGGGTCCCTGCACCAGAAGTAGGTTGCTATTCTCGCTACTTTCTGGTGCCCAAAAAAGACAAAGGCTTACGTCCTATCCTAGACCTTCGGGCCCTCAATCTCTTCCTCATGAAGGAGAAATTCAAAACGCTTATCTTGGCTCGGGTCTTGTCAGTCTTGGACCCAGGAGACTGGATGGTAACATTGGACTTGCAGGACGCTTATTTCCTTATCCCCGTCTTGTCTGCTCACAGACATTACCTACGATACATGGTAGGTCACAAGCAATTTCAATTTACTGTGCTCCCCATCTGCCTTACCAGCGCCCCTTGGGTGTTCACAAAAGTGATGGAGGTGGTTTTAGCTCATCTGTGCAGGTTAGGGGTGTCAGTCTTCTCCTATCTCAACGACTGGCCTTTGAAGGTGGACTCGTCCCAGAAAGTCATCTCCCATCTTCAGACTATGGCGAACCTCATGCACACGCTGGGGTTCACAATAAATGTGCCAAAGTCGCACCTGACTCCCTCTCAGACGCTCCCTTTTATTGGAGCTGTTTTGGACACAGTGCAGTTTCGGGCCTTTCCTCCCGAAAAGCGAGTCCAGGATATTCAGGCTATTATTCCAATCTTTCTGCCTCCATCTTTGGTTTTGGTGAGAATGACTCTCAGGCTGCTGGGCCTCATGGCCTCTTGCATCCTGCTAGTGACACATGCCAGATGGCATATGCGTGCTCTGCAGCGGTTCTTGAAGTTCCAGTGGGCGCAGGATCAGGGAAATCTCTCCTATATCGTCCAGATCTCGGAGGGGACTGTGATAGACCTGCAGTGGTGGCTTTTGAATTGGCATTGGGTCAACAGCAGATCCCTCTCTCTTCCCCAACCATATCTATACACAGCGACAGACGTGCCACTTCTGGGATGTGGCGGCCACATGGGAGAGGACAGAGATCAGAGGCCTCTGGTCTCCAGCAGAGTCTGGACTCCATGTCAATCTTTTGGAGCCCCAGACGATCAGACTAGCATTGAAAGCATTTCTTTCCTCAAAGGGAAAGTGCTGTAAGTGTTCATAGACAACACTCCCGCCATGTGGTGCTGCAACAAACAGGGCAGAGTAGGGCCCTGGACCCTTTGTCAGGAGGCGCTGTGCTTCTGGACATGGCTGGCACATTAGGACATCACCCTGGTGCTTCAGCATCTGGCGGGCTCTCTGAATGCCGGAGCAGACAAACTCAGGGGTCAGTTCCTATCCGATCATGAATGGTGTCTCCACCCGGGGTGGCGCAAGGTATCTTTCAGCAGTGGGGAGAGCCTTGGTTAGATCTGTTAGCCTTCATAGAGGAGCCGGGTGTACAGGCTTCGGATTCGGTCCAAGCACCTCAGGTGGCGCAAATGTTTCCTGCCTTCCCGACTCCGAGAGTGGATCCATCGGCGTTCCTCAATGCTATGTTTCGCATTTTCAACAGAGCTATGACCCCTGCTGGTGCACCACCTGGTCCCACAGGTCCATTGGCTTTCACGCTGGGTTCGCCGGCGCCATACAGATTGGGCCCGTTTGCACCCTTCTTTCTGGGTGAAGATGCTGGTTCGGTGCCAATGATGTCGCCATCCCAGATGAGATTGACGACGGCGCCGATGGAGTTTGAACTGGTGCTGGATGAATCCCGATCAACGCACAGTGTCTTTCCACCCTCTCCTCCGCAGGAGCGAACATCTGCTCCGAAACCAGCGTCATTGACGGCAAATTCTCTGTCTACGCCGTGCTTGGAGTCCAGACTGAGGTCCAGAAGGATGGTATTGAGGCTCTTGGAGGAGCAGGAGTATCGGCAACAGTTGTTGGAGGAAGGGGAAATTCCTGAGCCTATGGGTGAATTTTAGGGCCTGGACTCTGCAAGTGGCCTGGATACATCTCCTGAGTAGGATTTTTCATCCCCTGGTGAGCTCAAAGTGGAGGCAGCATCTTACCACGGCGTGATAAGAAAGGCTGAGTTTTTGGACCTTCCTCTACCAGCTCCGGAGGTGAAGACGAACATTCTAACTGAGGTGTTGCATCCTTCTGCTACGTTTTCTGAGCCTCTCCTCCCTTTTAATGATACCCTTACTGAGCCCATTCTGGACATTTGGAGGAAGCCTGTCACGACTCCAGCGGTTTCCAGAATTGTGGCTAGGAGGTACAGAGTTGCTCCAGGAGATCTGCAATTTCTTTCTCGGCATCCAACGCCTGAGAGCTTGGTGGTGCAAGCCTCTTGTTCTGCCCAGTCTGCACCCGATTCGTTCCCTGCTACTCCATCAGATAGGGAGTCTAAGCGAATGGAGCAAACAGCGAAGAAGGGCTTCTCCTCATGTAGTATGGCGTTGAAGTCTGTCAATGCTCCCGGTGTGCTGGGGAGGTATATTCATGCCCTGATGGACACTTGTGCCAAGTTTGCCTCAGGATGTAAACGGGTAGTTTGATGAACTCCTGTAGGACACTCAGGTGGCGGCCATGCAGATTATTCAGTCTGGTTTGGATACGGCGGATTCGGTTGCCAGGGCAATGGGCACTTCATTGGCGACCAGAAGGCATGCATGGCTCAGGTCTTCTGGCTTTTCCACAGATGTTCAGACAACTCTGTTGGACCATCCATTTGCTGGAGAAAAGCTGTTTGGGTGCTTTGGAATGTTTTAAAGACAGCAGGGCTACTGCAATTCTTTGGGACTCCAGGCTTCCGCGCCCACACCCTTTAAACCTTTTCAGAAGTTTTGGCTGTGGGTCCTCTATTCATGGGAAGTCCCAGCAGAGCGTGCAACAGCCTGCCAACCCTCTCTATAGGTCTTATAGAGGGCGGGGGAGGGTTAGAATGCGAGGAACCACTCAAAAGCCTCCCGCCTCATCCTCTTCCTCTGGGGGAACTCATCAAGGAAAGCAGCCCTAGTTTTCTCTCTGTCTTGCATCATGTTTCTCCCGTAGGGGGAAGTCTATTTCATTTTCTCCATGAGTGGGAGTCAATCACATTGGACTCTTGGGTACTGAATATTGTGGGGAAAGGTTATGCTCTTCCTTTTCTGGAGTTTCCCCCTTCCATCCCTCCCCGCATTCATTTTGCACGGAAGATCATCTCCTGTTCTTCAGCAGGAGGTGCAGGTCCTTTTCTTAAAGGGTGCAGTGGAGTTGGTTCCAGAGCAGGAAAAGGGTCAGGGATGCTATTGAAGGTATTTCCTGATTCCCAAGAAGGATGGTCGATTGAGGCCTATCCTGGATCTGAGGATTTTGAATTGTTTCCTCAAACAGGAGAAGTTTAAAATGCTGACCCTGGAACAGGTCCTTCTTGCGTTCATCAAGGAAGATTGGATGGTGTCTATCGACTTGCAGGATGCTTATTTTCATATCCCTATCCTGAAGTCACACAGGAAGTAACTCTGGTTTTTGGTAGGGTCGCAACACTAGAAGTTTGCGGTCCTTCCTTTTGGACTTATTTCCGCGCCTCGAGTCTTCACGAAGGTGATGGCAGTGGTTACAGCGGCTCTCAGAAGAAAAATTATATCTGTATTCCCTTACCTGGACGATTGGCCGATCAAAGTCGGGTCTCCAGAGCTTGTGGTGCGTCACTTGCAAATGACAACCCAGTTGTTCAACCTGGGATTTTTGGTAAATGTGCCCAAATCTTACCTGGAGCCCTCTCAGCGCCTCCTGTTCACAGGGGCAGTACTGGACACAACATTGGATCGGGCCTTTCCTCCTCCTCAGAGGGCACAGGACATTCAGACGTTGATTCCAATGTTTCAAGAGGGAGCGGTTGACCCAGTCCTCAAGGTCCTATATCTGTCCTGTCTGTTTGCTTCCTGCATTCTGTTGGTCACTCATGCACGTTGGCACATGAGGGCTCTCAAGTGGTGCCTCCGCAGGCAGTGGTTTCAACACAGAGCGGAATCTGAGTCAATAAGGATCTCCAGAGACGCTGCAGCTGATCTACAATGGTGGGCCGTGGACAGCAACCTTTCCCAAGGAAGGCCGTTTTCTCTATCACCACCGGTGGCCACAGTCATAACGGATGCTTCCACTCTAAGGTGTGGGGAGCTCACCTGGGGGGATCTGGAGGTCAAGGGTCATTGGTCTCCAGTGGAACAGATGTTTCACATCAATCTGTTAGAGTTGCTGGCAATACGTCTAGATCTCAAGGCCTTCCTCCTGTCCCTTCGCGGTCCGTCAGTTCAGGTCTTGACGGACAACACTACCGCGATGTGGTACATCAACAAGCCGGGAGGAGTAGGGTTGTATCTTCTCTGCAGAGAGGCTCTCCGACTCTGTTCCAGGGCACAGGACCATTGGATTTGCATAGTAGCAAACCATCTGGCCGGGGTTCTCAACGTACGTGCGGACAGTCTCAGTCGGCATTTCTCAGCTGATCACGAGTGGCGTCTTCATCCGGACCTGGTTCTTGACATCTTCCGGATGTGGGGATTTCCTCAGATAGACCTGTTTGCCACTCAGGAGAACGCACACTGCCCGTCATTCTACAGTCTCCAGTATCTGGTGCAAGGAGTACTAGAGGATGCATTTCAGATGTCTTGGTGCGACCAGTTGCTTTACGTGTCCCCTCCTCCCCACCCTCCCTCCCCCACCCCCAATACCCTTGATTCCTCGGGTTCTGAGGAAGATTCACCAAGATCGGGCTTAAGTCATTTTAATAGCCCCGGATTGACCAAGAAGGTTGTGGTACACAGACCTTGTCCAACTCTAACTGTGCCTTCCGCTCCGTCTCCCTTACAGGGTAGACCTCCTCTCACAGTTGCAGGGGCAAGTTCTACACCCCCACCTCCAGAGCCTGCACCTACATGCGTGGAGATGGAACTGGGCAATCAGAGTTCCTTTTCTCACCCTCCAGAAGTGGTGAATGTTATCTTATCGGCCAGGCAACACTCCACCAAGACTGTCTATGCCGGCAGATGGGCAACATTTGTTGCTTGGTGTGGAGAGAGATAAATTGATCCCTTGAAAGCCCATTTGTCTGATACTTTGCTTTTTGCTCTTTCCTTGGCACATAAGGGTAGTGTGGTGGTGACAGTGAAGGGCTATTTGTTGGCGCCGTCTGCCTTTCTTTGCCTTCCTGATCAGCCTTCCTTGTTTAAGTCCCCTCTAGTTATTAGGGTCTTGAAAGGCTTGCCTAACAAGTTTCCTCCCACTCCGTTTCTCATGCCTCAGTGGGATTTGAATTTCGTTCTTACTTTTTTAATGGGTTCCCCGTTTGAGCCTATGCGTTCTTGCCCGTTAAGGCTTTTAGTTTTAAAAACAGTTTGCATCACAGCTATCACTCTGCTAGGCGTGGGAGTGAGCTCCAGGCTCTTAGTGTGAAACGTCCTTTTACATCCTTCCATGCTGACAAGGTGGTGCTGAGAACCAGGACGGCTTTCCTTCCTAAAGTTGTCACTCCCTTTCATATGGGGAAATCCATAACACTCTTGTCCTTTTACCCTCCTTCCCATCCTTCAAAAGAGGAGGAAAGACTTCATCGCCTGGACCCAAGAAGGGCTCTGAGTTTTTACATTGAAAGGACAAGAGATTTTCGTGTTGATGATCAACTTCATTGGATATGTGGGCAAGATGAAGGGCAAAGCTGTCCACAAGAGACCCCTTTCCAGGTGGGTCATTCTTTGCATAAAGATTTATTTGCTGGCAAAGAAGGTTCATCCTGAAGGTAATAGGGCCCATTCCACCAGGGCTATGTCTGTCACTTCAGCCTTGGCTATGGGTGTCCCGGTTGCTGAGATCTGTAAGGCCGAAACTTGGGCTTCCCTTCACACTTTCGCTAAGCATTATTGCTTTGACTCGGAAGTTAGGAGGGACGGCCATTTTGCACGATCTGTTTTGCAGGATTTCTTTGTTTGACCAGTCGGGTACTGACCTCTGAGTGCGGGACTCCTTTGGGACTCCTTTGGGACTCCTTTGGGACTCCTTTGGGATTCTATTCATAGGGTGAGGAATCCACAGGTAGTTGTATCCATCAGAAGAACAAGTTACTTACCTTCGGTAATGCTTTTTCTGGTGGATACAGTAGATACCTGTGGATTCCTCAGTGTCACCCGCCACCCTTTTGCCTGTCTGATTTTGTTTATTGTGAAGTGTGTGTGTGTGTGTGTGTGTGTGTGTGTGTGTGTGTGTGTGTGTGTGTGTGTGTGTGTGTGTGTGTGTGTGTGTGTGTGTGTGTGTGTGTGTGTGTATATGTATATATATATATATATATATATATGTGTGTGTTCGATGGCGTGTAGCTGCAGATACACATGCTGTGCACATCCCGCTATCTGGTGTTGGGCTCGGAGTGTTACAAGTTGTTTTTCTTCGAAGAAGTCTTTTAGAGTCACAAGACCGAGGGACTCCTCCCATTTCGACTCCATTGCGCATGGGCGTCGACTCCATCTTAGATTGGTTTTTTTCCGCCATCGGGTTCGGACGTGTTCCTTTTCGCTCCGTGTTTCGGGTCGGAAAGTTAGTTAGAATCTCAGAAAAAACGTCGGTATTGTTTGCGTTCGGTATCGGGTTAGTTACAACAGATCGACACCGAATTTAGAAGAGTTCCGGTGGCCCTTCGGGTTTTTTTTCGATCCTCCGTCGGGGCCTGGTCGGCCCGGCCACGTGTGAATTCAAGGCTGATGGAACGGACCCCATTCCGCTTCTGTCCAAAATGCCATAACAAGTATCCGTATACGGATCAGCATCTGGTCTGTAACTTGTGCTTGTCCCCAGAGCACAAGGAAGATACTTGTGAGGCCTGTCGAGCGTTTCGGTCCAGAAAGACGTTAAGAGACCGAAGAGCCAGAAGACTGCAGATGGCGTCGACGCCGACAGAACAAGAGCGTTTCGAGGAAGAAGAGGAAGCTTTCTCTATCCACGAATCGGACTCGGAAGAGCTCGAGGCCGAAGAAACGCCGAAAACCGTGAGTAAGACGTCGAAACATAAGACTCACAAGAAGTCAACAAAAGCCCAGGGGACGCCACCGCCAACAGGCCATGGCTTAACCCAAACAAGCGGTGACCGAGCCAAGGCACCGAAAAAGGGCACGCTGGTGTCGAAGTCATCCGACTCCGGTCGAGATACTGCCACACAGCAATCTCGGACCCGAGACATCGGCTATGAGAAATTTCAGCACCGTCACAGCGGCACCGAACAAATTCGGCACCGAGACACCACCACGCCGAAAATTACAAAGGTTTCTTCAGAGCCTAAAAAGACCTCCGAAAAAGTTTCGGTTCCGAAACATCCAGCCTCGGAGCTGAAAACAGGTTCCTTTACAGAGGAACAAGGATTGACCTCCCAAATGAAAAAACATAGATTTGGAGAGGAACTTCAAGCCAGACTATACTCAAAGGAGGCTCCGCATTCATCAAGACACAGGGAAGATAACCACTCTTCCTCCAATTAAAATAAAAAGAAAACTTGCCTTTCACGAAAAGGACAAGGAGCCACAGGCAATGGTGGCAAAGAAAACAACTCCTCCACCTTCTCCACCACCATCAGTGCACACATCACCAGTAGCAACTCCTCCACTGATGCACTCCCCGACTCGTACTGCCATGAGTCAAGATGATCCCGATGCATGGGACCTTTACGATGCTCCAGTATCGGACAACAGCCCAGACTCGTACCCTACCAGGCCGTCCCCTCCTGAGGACAGTACATCTTACACACAGGTGATCGCAAGGGCAGCTGCTTTCCATAACGTCACCTTGCATTCAGAACCAATTGAGGATGACTTCTTATTTAACACGCTAACCTCCACTCATAGCCAGTACCAAAGACTACCTATGCTCCCAGGAATGCTAAAACATTCAAAACAAATCTTTCAGGATCCTGTTAAAGGCCGAGCCATAACTCCAAGGGTAGAGAAAAAGTACAAGCCAACCCCAACAGATCCTGTTTATATTACAACGCAGTTAACTCCAGACTCAGTAGTTGTCGGGGCAGCTCGTAAGAGAGCAAACTCTCATACCTCGGGAGACGCACCACCTCCAGACAAAGAGAGTCGCAAATTTGATGCTGCGGGTAAAAGGGTTGCAGCACAAGCAGCAAACCAATGGCGCATTGCCAATTCACAAGCGCTTTTGGCAAGATATGACAGAGCTCACTGGGATGAGATGCAACATTTGATAGAACACTTACCCAAGGAGTTCCAAAAAAGAGCACAACAAGTGGTGGAAGAAGGACAAGTATCTCTAATAATCAGATACGGTCTTCAATGGATGCAGCAGATACGGCTGCAAGGACAGTAAATACTGCAATAACAATAAGAAGGCACGCATGGCTCCGCACGTCAGGTTTCAAGACGGAAATTCAACAAGCCGTGCTAAATATGCCATTTAATGAACAGCAGTTGTTTGGGCCGGAAGTCGACACTGCTATTGAGAAACTCAAGAAGGACACTGATACGGCAAAAGCCATGGGCGCACTCTACTCCCCGCAGAGCAGAGGCACCTTTCGCAAAACACCTTTTAGGGGAGGGTTTCGAGGACAACCTACAGAAACCACAACATCACAAACAAGGCCCACTTACCAAAGCCAATATCAGCGGGGAAGTTTTCGGGGGCAATATAGAGGGGGACAATTCCAAAGAGGTAGAGGAAAATTCCAAAGCCCCAAAAGTCCTCAAATAAGCAGTGACTCACAAGTCACCCATCCCCATCACATAACACCTGTGGGGGGAAGATTAAGCCAATTTTACAAACATTGGGAGGAGATAACAACAGATACTTGGGTACTAGCAATTATCCAGTATGGTTATTGCATAGAATTTCGAGAATTCCCTCCAACAGTCCCACCGAAAACACACAGTATGTCGAAACAACACATAAATCTTCTAGGATTAGAAGTTCAAGCATTGCTCCAAAAAGAGGCAATAGAATTAGTACCAAAACAAGAACTAAACACAGGAGTTTACTCCCTGTACTTTCTAATACCCAAAAAAGACAAAACTCTAAGACCTATACTAGATCTCAGAAATTTAAATACATACATCAAATCAGACCACTTTCACATGGTTACATTACAAGAAGTAATCCCACTGCTCAAACAACAAGACTACATGACAACACTGGATCTAAAGGATGCATATTTCCATATACCAATACATCCTTCACACAGAAAGTACCTAAGGTTTGTATTCCAAGGGATACATTACCAATTCAAAGTGTTGCCATTCGGAATAACAACTGCGCCAAGAGTTTTTACAAAATGTCTAGCAGTAGTAGCTGCACATATCAGAAGGCAGCAAATACATGTGTTCCCGTACCTAGACGATTGGTTAATCAAAACCAACACGCAAAAACAGTGTTCACAACACACAAATTACGTCATAGAAACCCTACACAAACTAGGTTTCTCAATCAATTACTCAAAATCACACCTTCTGCCGTGTCAAACACAGCAATACCTAGGAGGAACAATCAACACAGTAAAAGGAATTGCCACTCCAAGTCCACAAAGAGTCCAAACATGTAATACAAGCCATGTATCCAAACCAAAAGATACAGGTCAAATTAGTAATGAAACTCCTAGGCATGATGTCCTCATGCATAGCCATTGTCCCAAACGCAAGGTTGCACATGTGGCCCTTACAACAGTGCCTAGCATCACAGTGGTCACAAGCACAGGGTCAACTTCTAGATCTGGTGTTGATAGACTGCCAAACATACATCTCGCTTCAATCGTGGAACAGTATAAATTTAAACCAAGGGGGGCCTTTTCAAGACCCAGTGCCACAATGCGTAAACAGCAAAAACAGTTTCATATAAACCACTTAGAACTGTTAGCGGTGTTTCTAGCTCTGAAAGCATTTCAACCCATAATAACCCACAAATACACTCTTGTCAAAACAGACAACATGACAACAATGTATTACCTAAACAAACAGGGAGGAACACACTCGACACAGTTGTGTCTCCTAACACAAAAAATATGGCATTGGGCGATTCACAACCACATTTGCCTAATAGCACAATTTATTCCAGGGATTCAGAATCAGTTAGCAGACAATCTCTCTCGGATCACCAACAAATCCACGAATGGGAAATTCACCCCCAAATACTGAACACTTACTTCAGAATGTGGGGAACGCCACAAATAGATCTATTTGCAACAAAAGAAAACTCAAAATGCCAAAACTTCGCATCCAGGTACCCACAACATCAGTCTCAGGGCAATGCACTATGGATGAACTGGTCAGGGATATATGCTTTTCCCCCTCTCCCACTTCTTCCATATCTAGTAAACAAGTTGAGTCAAAACAAACTCAAACTCATACTAATAGCACCAACATGGGCAAGGCAACCTTGGTACACAACACCACTAGACCTTTCAGTAGTACCTCATATCAAACTGCCAAACAGACCAGATCTGTTAACACAACACAAACAACAGATCAGACATCCAAATCCAGCATCGCTGAATCTAGCAATTTGGCTCCTGAAATCCTAGAATTCGGGCACTTAGACCTCACACAGGAATGTATGGAGGTCATAAAACAGGCTAGAAAACCTACCACTAGACACTGTTATGCAAATAAGTGGAAAAGATTTGTTTATTACTGCCATAATAATCAAATTCAACCTTTACACGCATCTGCAAAAGAGATAGTAGGATACTTACTACATTTGCAGAAATCTAAACTAGCTTTCTCTTCCATTAAAATAGATCTTACGGCAATTTCAGCTTACCTGCAAATTACGCACTCAACTTCATTATTTAGGATACCAGTCATAAAAGCGTTTATGGAAGGCCTAAAGAGAATTATACCACCAAGAACACCACCAGTTCCTTCATGGAACCTCAACATTGTCTTAACACGACTCATGGGTCCACCTTTTGAGCCCATGCACTCTTGTGAAATGCAATACTTAACGTGGAAAGTTGCATTTTTAATTGCCATCACATCTCTAAGAAGAGTGAGTGAGATTCAAGCATTTACCATTCAAGAACCATTTATTCAAATACACAAAAATAAAGATGTTCTACGGACCAATCCTAAATTTTTACCAAAAGTAATCTCACCGTTCCACTTGAATCAAACAGTAGAATTACCAGTGTTCTTCCCACAGCCAGATTCTGTAGCTGAAAGAGCACTACATACATTAGACATCAAAAGAGCACTAATGTACTACATTGACAGAACAAAACTAATTCGAAAGACAAAACAACTATTTATCGCCTTTCAAAAACCTCATACAGGGAATCCTATTTCAAAACAAGGCATTGCTAGATGGATAGTTAAGTGCATTCAAACCTGCTATCTTAAAGCTAAAAGAGAACTGCCTATTACAACAAAGGCGCACTCAACCAGAAAGAAAGGTGCTACCATGGCCTTTCTGGGAAATATTCCAATGAACGAAATATGTAAGGCAGCAACATGGTCTACGCCTCATACATTTACCAAGCACTACTGTGTAGATGTGTTAACTGCACAACAGGCAACAGTAGGTCAAGCTGTACTAAGAACATTATTTCAAACTACTTCAACTCCTACAGGCTGAACCACCGCTTTTTGGGGAGATAACTGCTTATTAGTCTATGCACAGCATGTGTATCTGCAGCTACACATGCCATCGACCGGAAAATGTCACTTACCCAGGGTACATCTGTTCGTGGCATTAGTCGCTGCAGATTCACATGCGCCCACCCGCCTCCCCGGGAGCCTGTAGCCGTTTAGAAGTAGATCTTAAACATTTGTACATTTGTAAATATATTACTTGAAACTTCATTATGTACATACGCATTCACTCCATTGCATGGGCACTATTACTAGCATACACAACTCCTACCTCACCGTCTGCGGGGAAAACAATCTAAGATGGAGTCGACGCCCATGCGCAATGGAGTCGAAATGGGAGGAGTCCCTCGGTCTCGTGACTCGAAAAGACTTCTTCGAAGAAAAACAACTTGTAACACTCTGAGCCCAACACCAGATGGCGGGATGTGCACAGCATATGAATCTGCAGCGCCTAATGCCACGAACAGATGTACACTGGGTAAGTGACATTTTCCTTTTGTTTGATTGGCACATGTTGTGCTTCTGTAGTCTGTATTAACCTGTTAGCCTCAAAGGCAGGTAAAAAATGGTGAAACTGACGTCAGCACGCCGGTGAGGACTTCTTATGGCTCCAATGACGTCAGACGGAGTCGCATGCAGAGAAGTGCAATTGTGATGTCCTTGTTGACATGGGAGCTAGGAAGAAAATTTCTGTTGAATGCTGGCGCATTGGGAGAATTCATAAGGTGAGGAATCCACAAGTAGCTACTGTATCCACCAGAAAAAGCGTTACCAAAGATAAGTAACTTGTTCTTTCCTCCCACTCTGTTTATCATGCCTCAGTCGGACCTCAGTCTTGTCCTTACTTAATGTGTGATCCCTTTGAGTTGTGCACAATTGTCCCTTACAGCTCTTTACTTCCAAAACAGTTTTTCTTGTTGCTATCACTTCTGCTCTGAGTGAGTGAGCTTCAGGCTTTTTCTTCAAAGCCCCCATTTTTGTCTGTGCACCCTGACAAAGTGGTGTTACGCCCCTGGGCCTCATTCCTTCCCAAAGTCGTTACACCTTTTCATGTATGCCAGTCCATCACTTTGCTTACTTTTTACGCACCCTCACATCCTTCCCAGGAGGAGGAGGAACTCCACCGCCTGGGTCCAAAAAGAGTGTTTGTGTTCTATCTCTCTCACGCTAAAGATTCCCGGGTGGACTATCACCTCTTTGTTAGATATGTGGTTGCCAAGAAAGGGAAGGCGGTGCAAAAACGTACCATTTCACGATAGCTACTTCTTTGAATCAAAATGTGCTACGCTTTGGCACAGAAGCAACCCCCGAGGGCTTGTGCGCTCATTCCACCAGAGCAACTGCTGCTTCCACTGCATTCGCATGTGGAGTTCCTGCCCTGAATATCTGCCAGGCAGCTACGTGGGCATCCCTGCACACGTTTGCTAAACATTACTGTCTAGACAGTCGGGTCCGCATGGACGACTACTTTGGTCATTCGGTCCTGCAGGACTTTCTAGTATGATCTTGGTTTACAGCCCACCTCCGAGGATGGCATTGCTTGGGTATCTATTCTAAAGTAAGGCATCTACAACTTTTTACTTAATTTCGGTAGCGATATATCTGGTAGAGACATATTCTAGTTGCAGAGTCCTTACCGACCCACCCATCCTCCCTGCGTGCAAACTGATTTCTTGGGGCAGGGCTTCCCCCCCTTAGCTATGGCACACCGGTTTCAGTGTTCTTCGCCGCTGTGCGCTTTGGCGTGGAAAGTCGTGAAAAAAAACTGATGTCACTGTGCTGAGAATGGCATCACGGCAACAATGATGTCTGCAGAGTCGACCGATGACACCCAACGACACACAAGGGTATTGCTCGAAGAAATATCTCTGGAGCCAGTCGGACGCCTGGGGGTAAATTCTAAGGTAAGGAATCTGCAACTAGAACATGCCACTACCAGATATATTGTTACTGAAGGTAAGTAACTTGTACTTCACAACACATCACAAGCCTTGCACTCAAATTTGCGTGCCATGCTTTTTTTTATATGAACAGTACTTTGACAAGAACTAAAAGGTTCTCTTGTACGTACGTGAGTATGTACTGTTGCTGCCTACATCCCGAGGCATTCATCAAAGTGGAAAATAAGGGGGGCAGTCCCCAGTAAGACCTGGCTAGGCTCTGCAAGGGTACAAGCATGGAGGAAAACCAGCATTGGCAAAACCAACTCAATTTTTTTTTGAGGGGGGCAGCTGCTAGGCCCTCCATTTATAAAAAGAAAAAAAAAAAAATATATATATATATATATATATATATATATATATATATATATATATACATCTTTTTTTTTTTTAAAGTGTCCGAGAGCAAGAATATTTTTTGGGGTATGAACTGTTTGTGGAGAAATGCTGATAGAATTGCTATAAAAGACCCTGTATAATGTGTTGTTTTTTTAGTTTTAGAAAGCATTCTGAAGGAAATTACTTTGTACGTGGATGTTTTCATTGTGAAAGAGCCGAATGTAGTATGTCACAGTGAAGTCAGCCAAAGGCTGAAGTGGGCTGACCCTGTGTCTCATTCCAAATGTTGTAGAGGGTGGAATAAAAATGTGAATGACACTGTAGCAGAGCAATAGATGTCGAAGGCTTGATGACAGTCCCCTATAAGTAAGCGTAATCAGCATACTCTCTTGGCACTGAAGATGAAGGCAGAATTGTGTGGGTTTTTTTGTGTGTTTTTTTTTTTTAAATAAACACTCCTGCGAGTTGGTCCATGCTGCCACGATGGCAGACTAGAGAAGAAACCAATAGCTCATGTTTCATGGGCTTGGAGGTACAGTACGATAGGTTTGAATGAAACTGACATTCCAGCAAAAACAGTTGGCCATACAGCTTGAAACTGCTTGGGATTGGGTGAAATTATTGAAGCTGGCCAGCTGTAAAATTAAGCTGAAAGACTGTTCATGGATCCACTGCATGTTCTAGTTGAAGTACTGCATGTTGCGGTTTAAACATAATTGCCTTTCCTGACCCTTGTAGAAGTGTGCGTAAGAGTATGTTGGAAAAAATGTCAGCATTATTTTGAGTGTTGTATTAATGACAAGGAATGGTTAACTTAACGAGAACAGTTTTTCATAAACTGAGATACTCGATCTCTAGTGCAATGTGTATGACTGAATTTTATTCAATCAAAGCCGCGGAGTCATTCACACATGTAGTTTTCATGTCCTAGGAAATTGAATTTGGGACCAGAGAACCCGCATGTTGCTGTTCTAGCCTGAAAACTGATTTAACGAGTGAGTCAAGCCAGAAAATCCGTCCATTGCGGTTTCCTTGGACGTGGTTCTGCAAATTGTCACAGGTACTATCGCCCATTTAATTCAAACGAGTGTAATTGATTACATTCCTTAGCAACTTGGCACCTTTCTTGTATCAACCTTAATGCGTTTAAACATCTTGCAGGGTAGCTGTCTTTTGAAACTGGACTGGTAAACTCTAGACCTAAGATCAAGGTGGTATTCATGGCTGTAAAGAGCCTGATGGACTTGTGTTGGGTCACCCAGTTTAATGTAGCAGCAGTGATGCTGTAGGTGCACACAGGGGTAACTATTACCAGGCCCACTATTTGCCATTCGCCCTCCCAACTGCAAAACTCGGTTTACAATCTCATATTGACGTCATCGTAAGTGCCATGGAATCTGGTGTAGGTTAAGATTATTTTTTTTTTGTTTTTTTTTTTGGTTAATGTGCCTGCCTTCCAGAGTCTCATTATCTTGGTAAATGCTGAAGGTCTTCGGGGGTTGGGGTGTTGGGTATTATTTCATGTATTATTGATTTTCATTTCCGTCTTGCTTTGTTTACTGTGGGTATAGCACAAACGTCTACTTTATCAGCATCTCTTGGCTTGGTGCCTTGTCACTTCATCCGCATTTTAATAGTGTTGTTGTCTACCTTCCTGCTCACCATATCCATGTGTGGATCTTTTTACTTCAGTATTTTTTCACATTGCGTGTAATGATAATTCAATCTATCTTGGCCATTGCCCCTCCTCCTGTACTGTTCTAGCCCCACTCTTGCATTATAGATCTATCCAAAACATGCAGAATGAAGATAGACAATATAGTCATTGGATGTGTGAATGCCCCACCTCCTTCTCCACGTCTATGCATTTCCAACATGGTTGCCACTGCCTTGCCCCTACAAAAAGATTTTCCTGTCCCAATACTCCAAGTTCCTCTCTTGTGTTGCTAAATCTCCTGGACTGGAAGTTTTGACAAAACAAAATGACAGATGCAGAGTTAAGGTCCGGAAAACCCTCTTGGCCCTCTGTTGTAGAACAGACTCAACCTAGTAAAAATACTTTCCAGCAGAGACCACATGTGAGACTCCGTGACCAAACTGCTCATCTAATATCATTGGAATCGGTTGGAAAGGATTCCGAAGGAAAATGGTGCAGCACTCAGACCATTGGATATATGGAATTTGTGCATCTTGACCTGGCTACAAAGCAGTGGAGTGCTCTGCAAGAAATGTAAGCTTACAAAAAGAGTAGCTTATAACAAAATGCAGTTTGTGAAGGTTTATGGGATATTACACAGGCTGAGCGGAATCTTTAGTTTGTGTGGTTGGAACAGCATATCATGTAATTCAATGGGATGATAGGGTGCAGCAGTGCCTTGATTTGCAATAGTGCTGCTTCAGGAGGTGCTAGTGCAACCTGAGATGCTGGTTATGAAGGCTACGTAAGGAGGTGAGGTATCCTTATGTGTTGGGAGGCGGTAGTAGGGGTCTCTGACAGCAGGTGAGATACTGTTAAATTGCCAGAGACCCCAGATCGTGCAACCTGTGGCATGGAGTACAGTTTAACAGAGGTGAGGTTGGGTTCTGAAACTCGTTAGCAGAGTGATGTGGCCGTTAAAGTCGCAGAGGATCAAAGCTTGTACAGTAGTTCTGAAGGCCTGTTCTGGAATGAAAGAGTTTACCTTCCAAAGCAGCAGTGGTTGGTGTTAAGCAGTTTTTTATCTTATGAATGATTTTAGGTTGACCATTTTGCTGAGCCACTGTTCTAGGCAAATGATGACTGGAAATCGATCCACATCTACAATTTTTAAACAGATGAGTGCATATACGGAAGTCAATAGGTTACCAGTAAGGCTTATTCCTCAAAGTTCTTTTTTTTTCCCTTCAGTTAAGACCTTGTGAAACCTGGTGTATTAATTGAAAGTTCACGAGGCTAATGACTTAGTGGTTGGAAATGAGTTGTGGTAAATGCAATAATTATATTCTACCTGGATGTTATTTTGATTTCACAACTTGATAGTGCAAAAGATACAGGCAAGCAGACCAAATGCTTATCGTACTCTGGCTGGAATAGTCATAAGCTAATTAACCATTTCAATAATTTTTGGAGTGCTAAATTTCTCAATGCGACCTTGTGGTTCACCCTATAAACGTTTTAGAATGGTGGACATTTTATTGCTTTGCAAGAGGTTGTTGAACCAATGCTGAAGATGCTTTGTAGGATACAAAGAAATGCTAGATTACTGGTGAATCTGTGTTAAATAGTTAATTCTAAATGGAATAGCCCAGTGGTTCCCAACCTGTGGTCTGGGGACTTCTGGGGGTCCGCAAAGCCTCCTCAGGGGGTCCGTGACTGCTTAGAAAATGTAATATTTTTAACAGATTAGGTCCCCATCTTTCAGTAATAACTCAGTGGGGGGGTCCCTGGATTCCGATTAGGATTTAGTAGGGGTCCTGGGTTCCAGTATTGATAAAGTGGGGGTCCACAGAAGTCAAAAGGTTGGGAACACTGGAATAGCCCATATCTTGAGATACCTTGCGAAACTGGGTAACCTAAAAATGGAAAAATAAAATCTCTTCACCTGTTGGATTTCGACTAGTGATTAGTGAAAACAAGATCCCTAGTTATTCGGAAAGAGGTTTAAAAAGTTATAAATCACATTAGAGTAGTAAGACTGCTAAGTATGCCAAGACAAAATAAGCAGTAACATTTCTGCCTGGAAGAGGCATCCTACTTATCAGCCCCGAAATGACAGAATACTCTCAGTATAGGGGTTTGATTAAATGATAAAGATTTCTAAATGGTAACTGTATTTAATGCTTTGAAAGAGGAGAGCCGCACAATTAGCTGAGCAGAGGCCTTGGTTAAGATGGATCCAAACTAGGTGGTGTGGATCAACTGCAACTCCCAGCATCTCTGCAGAAGAAATCACTGCTGCGTGAGTGAACAAGACTTAAGAACATCGAGGTTGCAGTCTGGGTAGTTAGGCTTGAGTATAGGCTCTGTCAAAGCTTTTGATGAGTGTGGCAGTGTAAAAGGGTGGCATATAACATAGGAGAGAAGCAGGGAAAACCCAGAGTACATCCTCACAAAACTGCAACTATTCACCAATTAGTACTTGTTGTGTAACTGAAAAGGTGGAAATACCCATCCCCAAGTGTGAAGGAAGTGTTCTTTTTTTCTTCCTAAGAAAATAACATTTTCTTAACATTTGAAGAGCTAGGTATTTCCTTCTTTTCAGTTCAGTACTAGTTGTTGTATAATACAATAAGGCGACCCAAAACACATTTTTGCAGTGAGGTTTCTTATCCTGCAAGTGGGCTTCAAAGGATACAAAGCCTACGAAAGTGCCGAATCATAGGTCTGCTATTGGCACCACAAAAAAGAACAGCCGGACTTCTGCATTATATCGGGTTTGCAACTTATTGGAAGGTATCACTGACATCCTGCAGGAGAAACTTTACTTCTGTATCTAATTGTCGTCTGCATCACTCCCATCGTCCTGTTTTGCCTTGGGGAGGGTTACTTTCTCTGACGTTTAATTGCCCTGCTGTTAGGATAGGTGGGTAAAAGACACGGTCCGTGGAATTTTTTTAAAAAAAAAATCGAATTGCTGGACAGGGCATGGTTTCTTTCATAAATAAAGGGGCGCAGACTGGCATATCCAAACTCGAACATACCCTCTTTTGGTAGCTGTTAGAAATTCCAAGTTCAGTAGAGCTTTGAACAGGCACAAGAGCAAAAACGTTGTCAAATTAGCCATAAGCCATTTGTCTGCGTACCAGCGTATCGTGGGATCTTTGTATTTGGAATGGCCTAATTATGTGCCAGCGTTAAGCACCACTTCTGTTTGGTTATGCCCAGCCGTTACACCCAACTCCAGGGATTTCTTTCTGTGTTCATGAACACTCTCCCTTGGTGATTCTGCCTTTTGTTTTCCTAGTCTCTGGCTTCTTTGCTGAACGCTGTCCCTTAGTCGAATGGCATTCCTAGTTAAGGTTCCGTTTATGATATGGGTTTTGCATTTTAAGGAGAACTTCTGCTTCTCTTCATATCTGGTTGATCAGTGCATCCTTCAATCATTCTTCATGTGATGAGGATACAAGGGCATCATGGATGAAAGCCAGCATGGCCTACAGAGGATGTTGCCCAAACACATTGGGCTATTGTTTTTCTATGGCACTGAAGTTAAAGTGCCTACAAACATTTCAGTTCAGTGTGCACTATATCAACACTGTCTGTCGAAGTTTTTGTAATATTTTGTGATCTGCAGCACAGGAACTACAGTAAATAATAAAAATTATTTAATTTTATGTAGGTTCCAGGAAATGCCCCAGGTCTGTTTAGCATGAGGCACTGATCTTGTCCCTCCCTTGGGAGTAGTGCGGTAATGTGCTGTATGCCGCCTGTGCTACTAAATATGATGGTGCCCCTGGTAGCAATCTGCACTATCCTTTTTCTTTTTTACGTGCTATTGTTGTGGTTACAGCCCAGGATACTTTATGGCATTTTTAACTGCATCCAGTCACAATTCTATTGTATTTTTAATGTAAATGCATCAAACTTTTGAGGGACAGGTGGATCATTGTTGTAGACCGCAGCCAAATATCTTCCACGTAGTCAGCTGCATTAGGTACATCTTGGCTGAACCATGAAAGTATATAAAACAATTCGTCTACTTCTGTTAAATTCTGATCAGGACTTCCCTTCCTCATGGAGAAGGGATATGCTAAAGATTTGGTGCCTGTGTGATTATGGTTTCCGTGGTAGTACCCGAGAAGGTCATTGGTATTGGTGCACAGGCTTCCAATCTATTTTTAGGCGTTTTGGAGTGTTTACCCATTTAAATTTTTTAAGTTAGGACGGTTAGCCTTACATTGATATGTATGTAGAGATGATTATATAGCGCACACCTTGCTTCAAAGTCGGCATACGTTTTATAGCTCCAAGGGGTACAAGATGAGGAATTGGCATTTTGTGGTTTAATTACTGCATCATTGAGAACTGATCACATACAAGTGTTGGTTGGGTGAATTTTGTTCATTGCGTTTGAGTAAACTGTAGGGAAGCTCAGTGTCAGTGTGAACCACGTTTTTTTTCACTTGAACGCTTAAGTTTGCCTCTAAATATATTGCTTTTCATCAGGTCCTGGTCCCCTCTGCAGTGTTTGTGTGTGTTCGGACACCTGTAACAGGGTTAGTATATCACTACACACTTGTTTATTTAGCCAACCATGTAATTTGACTCTTTGGCAGCAACCAATTCCATCATCTGTGTTTTTGCTTAAACAGAACAGGGAAGGCCCGCCTCATGTGCTCTTTGTTCAAGGTGACTGTTGATGTTTTATGATTTGTTAAGGTCATGTTGTTTCCCACCTATCCTGAAAGGATGAGCCTAAGTTGTCAGTATAACACATTTCAGGTGATGTAGTCTTTGGGTGAATTGGTTCTTGAGACACATTGCTTGAAATTAGCATTTGGCGTTTCTGTGCTACTAAAAGTGATGTTCTCTGGGTTTGCTCCTATGATATCTGTGCTCGCTTTGGGATTTGTATCTGTTATGGTGGCTACTTGATTTAAGCACTCCTATCTAAATAAATATCCCACAGGTCCCAACTTTGAAGCATGATACTGCCGAATTATCATTTGTTCCTTTCGGCACCTACAAGTTGACCCTTATTCAAAATGTCTAACTAATCTACACTAGGATTCACTATAATTATGGTTTAATTTAGTTAATCATGCTATTCAGAATGTCCTTTCTCAGTAAAGGGAGGGTCTCTTATTTATAGAACGCTGGACTCTTGGCGACAGTTGTGGGACTTGCCTCATCTTCGAGTCTGCTCATATCCAAGGACACGTTGTCCTAAGAGTTTTTCTATCCTGTTTTAAAGCAGTTGTAGATGTGTGAAAATGTTTCACTCTGAGGCGGCCTGTTAAAATTGTGTGTTGCAAGTGTATTTATTATATTATTTGCTATCTTGCTATCGAGAGATTAAAAAATATTTTTGAAATACCTATCGTGGTACATTCGAAATCTATGTAGGATATTTTAAAAAGTTGACTTGTCTCTGCACTCTGACCGTAAACCAAACAAAGGTCTTGAGCATTTGTCAGGACAAAAAAATGGACTCGTGCATGGTCAATGCAGAGCCCTCATCACTGTTTGTACTCACATAATTACAACTGTTAGCTCTAGTATATTGACATGTAATGAAAGACAAAATATAGACGTCACACCATTGAAAAATGTCCTTTCGTTAATTCATAATCAAATGAAAAAAGATCATGTCAGCTGTCTAGTGAAGCTTTCCGTATTCATTCATTAGCCACTTGATACAAACCTCTAAAGATGTTCACCAATACAGTTGCAAGGCAGAAAGCCACAATCATCCAAACGATGACATTTGTGGGCTAGCAGTTATGGAAATAGTAGTTCCTCCCAGTCTTGTTATCACAGGCAGTGATGAATGATAAGATCTTATTCACTGCAGGCTGTTGCATTTTAAAATATATGAAAAATGACTTTTGACAACAATTGGACCATAACATCCAGTGTAGGGGGCCCTAGTATTGTATCCCTTCTATTCGATAGACTTTCCATATATTTTTTGTGTGGTAAGCTTACTCCTTATATGGCACGAGCCATTCATTGAGAAATGAGGAAAGTGTAACATCTAATTTGTAGCATAGTTATAAAATAAAGACCATTCCACATCATCATGTTAGTCCTAAAATAATATGTATGAACCATTCAGAATTACCTCTTGTACTAAGTTTAAAGCCCCATATACCCATATACAAGCGGTGTGATCTGGTATTTAATTGAGTTAATTCTACCTTATTGTTTGTGTTGACAGTCTAAAAATCGAGGGTTGTTGTTTCTTTAGCAATATCTGGGCTGTTGATTTGTTCTTTTTGTGGGTTATCTCTCAAAAATGAGGTCAACATTTAAAAAAAAATACAATCTTTATTGCATTTATAGAATGCAACAGTAACACCAGTACATTACAATCACACATCATTCGGGGGTGGGGGTAATAGAACTAGTAGGCAAAATAGGTTATAAACCAACTTGAAGACGGTGAAGAAGTAGGTAGAATTGGAAAAGAGTGGGAGACCAGACTTCAGCAGGTCAATCCACTAAAAGCCTAGTCATGAACGGGAGGGAAATGAATGAGGTGGGTTCAGACTGGAAAGACATGGCGACAGTGTCCAGATGAAGCCAACATAACACTGATTTAGTATGTCATTGTAGGAAGTTGGCACAGAGTCCAAGGGTTCCCCTTAGAGGTAAGATAGTGGCAAAAAGAGATAATTCTAATGCTCTATTTTGTGGTAGTGTGGTCGAGCATTAGGCTTATCAGAGGGTAGTGTTAAGCATTTGTTGTACACACACAGGCAATAAATGGGGAACACACACTCAAAGACAATTCCAGGCAAATAGGTTTTTATATAGAAAAAATATATTTTCTTAGTTTATTTTAAGAACCACAGGTTCAAGATTTACAAACAATACTTTAAATGAAAGGTATTTCACTTAGGAACTTTAGGAACTTTGAATTAGCAAAATAGCATATACAGTTTTCACACAAATGGCAATAAGCTATTTTAAAACTGGACACAGTGCAATTTTCAACAGTTCCTGGGGGAGGTAAGTGTTTGTTAGTTTTGCAGGTAAGTAAACCACCTACAGGGTTCAAAGTTGGGTCCAAGGTAGCCCACCGTTGGGGGTTCAGAGCAACCCCAAAGTTACTACACCAGCAGCTCAGGGCTGGTCAGGTGCAGAGGTCAAAGTGGTGCCCAAAACACATAGGCTTCAATGGAGAAGGGGGTGCCCCGGTTCCAGTCTGCCAGCAGGTAAGTACCCGCGTCTTCGGAGGGCAGACCAGAGGGTGTTTTGTAGGGCACCGGCAGACACACAAGTCAGCACAAAAAGTACACCCTCAGCGGCGCGGGGGCGGCCGGGTGCAGTGTGCAAACAGGCGTCAGGTTTGCAATGGAGTTCAGTGGGACGCAGGGGTCTCTTCAGCGAAGCAGGCAGGCAAGGGGGGGGGATCCTCGGGGTAGCCACCCCCTGGACAAGGGAGAGGGCCACCTGGGGGTCGCTCCTGCCCTGGAGGTCGGATCCTTCAGGTCCTGGGGGCTGCGGGTACAGTGTCCTTACCAGGCGTCGGGTTCTTAGAAACAGGCAGTCGCTGTCAGGGGGAGCCTCTGGATTCCCTCTGCAGGCGTCGCTGTGGGGGCTTCGGGGGGGTCCACTCTGGCTACTCACGGGCTCGCAGTCGCCGGGGAGTCCTCCCTGTAGCGTTGGTTCTCCACAAGTCGAGCCGGGGGCGTCGGGTGCAGAGTGCAAAGTCTCACGCTTCCAGCGGGAAACGTGTGTGCTTTCAAAGTTGCTTCTTTGTTGCAAAGATGCTTCTTTCTAGGAGGAGAGCCGCTGTCCTCAGGAGTTCTTGGTCCTTTTAGATGCATGGTAGTCCTCTGAGGATTCAGAGGTTGATGGACCCTGTGGAACGTGTTGCTGGAGCAGTTCTTTTGAAGTGGGGAGACAGGCCGGTAGAGCTGGGGCCAAAGCAGTTGGTGTCTCCGTCATCTCTGCAGGGTTTTCAGCTCAGCAGTCCTTCTTCGTCTTAGGTTGCAGGACTCTAGTTACCTAGGTTCTGGGAGCCCCTAAATACTCGATTTAGGGGTGTGTTTAGGTCTTGGGGGTTAGTAGCCAATGGCTACTAGCCCTGAGGGTGGCTACACTCTCTTTGTGCCTCCTCCCTGAGGGGAGGGGGGCACATCCATAATCCTATTGGGGGAATCCTCCATCTGCAAGATGGAGGATTTCTAAAAGTCAGTCACCTCAGCTCAGGACACCTTAGGGGCTGTCCTGATAGGCCAGTGACTCCTCCTTGTTTTTCTCATTATCTCCTCCGGCCTTGCCGCCAAAAGTGGGGCCGTGGCCGGAGGGGGTGGGCATCTCCACTAGCTGGAGTGCCCTGGGGCGCTGTAACACTGGTAGTCGATTATGGTTTCAGGGGGCGTCTCTAAGATGCCCTCCGGGGTGTATTTTACAATAAAATGTACACTGGCATCAGTGTGCATTTATTGTGCTGAGAAGTTTGATACCAAACTTCCCAGGTTTCAGTGTAGCCATTATGGTGCTGTTGAGTTCGTGCATGACAGACTCCCAGACCATATACTCTTATGGCTACCCTGCACTTACAATGTCTAAGGTTTTGCTTAGACACTGTAGGGGCATAGTGCTCATGCACTTATGCCCTCACCTATTATATAGTGCACCCTGCCTTAGGGCTGTAAGGCCTGCTAGAGGGGTGACTTATCTATACCTATAGGCAGTGTGAGGTTGGCATGGCACCCTGAGGGGAGTGCCATGTTGACTTAGTCATTTTATCCCCACCAGCACACACAAGCTGGCTAGCAGTGTGTCTGTGCTGAGTGAGGGGTCTCCAGGGTGGCATAAGACATGCTGCAGCCTTTAGAGACCTTCCCTGGCATCAGGGCCCTTGGTACCAGGGGTACCAGTTACAAGGGACTTACCTGGATGCCAGGGTGTGCCAATTGTGGAAACAAAGGTACAGGTTAGGGAAAGAACACTGGTGCTGTGGCCTGGTTAGCAGGCCTCAGCACACTTTCAAATCATAACTTGGCATCAGCAAAGGCAAAAAGTCAAGGGGTAACCATGCCAAGGAGGCATTTCCTTACAGTCATTTATTATTTATTTGTATGGTGGATCGGTTATCTTTTGAATATTGGAGATGTAACTTGCCATCTTGGTCTGTTGCGTCATATAAATGTTGTGTGTTAAAACAGCCATGAGAAGGACCATGGCGTAAAAAGGCCAGAGATCAACACTTTGGTATCTATGCAAAGTACTTTTCATGTAATACTTGGAATAAATGTCATTACACAAACGCATAAAAAGAGGCTTTGGAAATTTACCTCCGAATGAAGTGATTTAGGGATCAGGTTTTAAATCACCCTATCTTTTTGTAAATGTGGCTGCCTTTCTATAAAAAATTATGGGAACTGTATCTGCAGGTGAAACCTACTGAAACTACAGATATTCAAACAACGTCATGACTGACGTGTCCTGAAACATATTTAAAAAGTTCTAAATCTTGCAAAGTCTTCTAAAAAGTATTTTCCCTATATTGATGCACGTTAACTAATAACAAAAGGAAAGGGTTTCTTGACCAGTTCAGAGCCTTGAACAGATCATTGTTTTAACTAAAATAATTATAATTTCTAAAGTACACCGTAAAAAAAATAATGCTTAGTTTTCGTTCAGTATAGTAAAACCTGCTACAACATGCATGAGTGGATAATTCATTCATTTTGAGCTTCTTATTTTTACTTAATCATACAAATAACGTACTGCATGGTAACTGAAAGGATTGCGAAACTAGGTCTTACCGACAAGAGCTATTGGCTTTGGCATTGTTTTGTAGCCATGCTGTACAGCAGGGCAGATGCTTTGTGGTATGGATAAATCTAATTTTAAAAAATCGCCATGGCACACCCATGCTGATGCATTTGTTTCTTTTTTGTTTTTTCATGTGCATTAGCGCTGGATGCATCACAGTCCTTCCTTTTTTTATTTTTTTATTTACTATTTTTAGCCATTGCTCCACAGAAGTTACACTGCTATACAGCATGGCTTCAAATAATTGGAAAAATTGGTAGTGCCTATGCTCTACAGCAGAAACAATAGGCTATGGCAAAGCCAGTAGTCTCAAAGTCTACACCTATTGGATTTGCCAATGCTTGTTTGGCATCGGCACAACACCCCTGTGATTCTGGGCAAATCAGTTAATCCTTCCGTGTATGGTAAAATAAAAATAATTGCAAAGAATTCTATCACATAAAGAAATTGCACCCAGGTCCATCTCTTAGTAAAAATACATTTGAAAACAGGTAACTATTATCACAATAAACAGCCATTTCAAAGAAGAAATGGGCCTCTTTGAAAAGTGTGTGGCACAATAAAACATAGCTGCAAATGGCAAGATGTACAAGAACAATGACGGGAGAAGAAAAATTGAAAGTAGTACCTCGATCACAGCACGTTCAGGTTAAGGACAGCAATCAAGCTGAAGCATTCACTACTTGGTCCATGCTCCAGCAGAAAGAGGAGGAAGTGAAGCCAGCATGCATTGGCCAATAAGAAGGTAGCAAATAAGTGACAATGAAGTCAACAAATGGTAAGCAATGGGTGGGCTACAAGCCCTTTGTTGCATACAATATGTCACGCAAGGGGGTCTCATACAGTGTTGCAGGCGTGACCTAAATTGCCTGGTCTACGGGTCCTGAATTTAGCACTTCTCAATATAGGAGCCAGAAACCTTGAGCAAGTGTTTTTGTAATGACAAAAGTATATAGTATGGATCAGTGGTCTCCAAACCTTTTAATGCTGTGCCGCCCCCCCAGTTGAAAAATAAAAATCACTGGGCCCCCCACCAGAATTTTTCACAAATATTTTATAAAGATTGCAATGTTTAAATATGTCTAGATGTATTTAAACATTGCAGTTAAATACTTTTACCTTTAAAAAAATGCATTAACATGTTTCTGCTTAAAACAAAAGACGCTATCTGTGTTTTGCTTCTTTTGACTAGAGCCTGGCGTCCCTCCTGGGATCACTTGAGGCCCCCATAGGGGGGCTCGCCCCCCAGTTTGAAGACCCCTGGTACAGTCATTTGAGAAAATTTCCATCCCAAGGATGTAAAGTGGGCGTTTTCTAGTTCCCATTCTGCATCTCAACGTAATGGTTCAGTTTGTAGCTGGAAGAGACCCTGCATAAGTACAGTTCTATCAAAGGAGGCGTTTTTGAGGACTGAAGAAACGCGTTCCTGGATGTTTATTTGCACTTCGGAGTTCCTAAACCTCAATGGTGATTTAATAAGAATATCTGATGTCATCTAGCTGGGAGTTGAAACTAACTGCCATAAAAGGGGCATACTGAAACCCAGTAATAATCTTGTTGTACTTAATTACAGTTTATGCTGTTCTGTAAGTGCTGTTACTGTTGCCTAGTTTAAAGGTACTGAATATTCAATTCCTGGAAGGATGAACGGCTGGGATGGCAGTTTGAGAATTATGTTTGTACCCTGCTTTGGTTTCAGGTGGATTTCAGAGCTGTAGCTGGCACCAGGTATCAATCTATTTTTAACTTACTAAGCCATCTGCCATCATGAATAGTCCCTTTTTTATTAAAAGGTGGTCTCTAAATTAAATCATCATATATAAATTAGACATGTAAGTAAAATAGAAGTGTCTTTTCGAGCTGCAGGTAAGTGTTTGTTTTCAGGTGAAATGAAGGACAGTTTGTAGTATGCATGAGAGAATAGTAAGAGAATCCTTAGGAGTAGTGTAGAACTGGGTGAGGTCATAGAACTGTGGGATGCGATGTAAGAGGCTGGACAGTGAAGCTGGCAGTTGGATGCTGTTTGGATGGGACCTCTGTCATTGGAATAAACTTACATTGGATTACATCTTTGGCATCTTCCTTTCATCTTGGAGCAACTTACTCAATATTACACTGGCGACTGAGGATGGGATGAGAGTTTTTTTTAACCCAATGCCATTATTTCATTGCACACGGGGGAACAGAGGTCTCAACAAGGAACTTTAAGGACACGAAGCACAAAAAAGGTGAGCGCTTTTTCCGTATTGAGGAAGTTTGACATTTTCTTCTCTAAGTGCGTTCATTTAAAAAAAAAAAAAACAATTTCGCCGCTTTCAGCTGAGGCCGGCAGTTGAACGCGTGCCAGCTGTCTCGCGTGCATTTCCATGGAAACTGCATAGCTTCAGCCGCGCGCCAGCTACATTGTGTTTGGGACGTGCCGCGCGTCAGCTGTGCCGCGTGCGTTCCCATGGATATTTAACACGAGTGCCAGCTGCATCATCTGTATTCTGAATTTGCCACGTGCAACAGATAGTATAAGACTTCATCTGAGCTGTCGCCAGCTGCATCGTCTGTGTTCTTATAGCTGTAAGCTATAAGCGGAGCAACAAATTTGAAATTCAAGCACCTCTACATTGATCTACAGTGATCTAAGGAGTAACTAGGGATCAAATAGCAGTACTGGGCAGTAAATGCCACAACCAAAGCAGATGGACAGCCTGTAAGGGATAATAATTCACAATTTGAACTGTGAATTTGTAAACACACAGGAATGAAGATTGGAAACCACATTTCTAAATTCTGAGTTTTGTTTTCAACAGTGTCGTGCCATTAAAAGACTTGCACTCTGGGAAGCTGTGATTTCATTCAAACGGAAGTTCTTCATGATGCAGAATGTCACTGCACCTTCTTTCTTTTTGGCCATGCCAGGAGAACCACCTATTAAATGGCAAAAGTGGAAGAAGGTTTTTTCCTTTCATCTTGGAGCAACTTACTCAATATTACACAGTTTATCATGATAAACGAAATATATTTTTCGTTCTTCCACAGAAAAGCGTTTGTCTGAATCAAAAGCCGCAAATTGGCCCGAACGGAGTAATTGTCAACTTTTGAAAAGTTCAATGACTTCCCGTACATAAGATGGCAGAAACGTTGTTGATCGACAGAATGCACGTGATAAGCCGTGCAAGGCAGCTGACGTGAAAGCACATCTTGGCAGAATGCCACATGTCCAGAGTCTGTCGCAATGTGCAGTTTAGCTGAGGCCCTGCCCTTCTAGTTTCTGTGAAAGGATGCGACTGTTGACCAGGTTTAGGATACATTGAGCAGGTAGGGAGCTCTGTCTCCCAGCAAGCAGGCAGATAAATTGTCCCAGCAAAGAAAGTAATTGGATTCACGTGGCTTGGATGGTAAACGTGACTGTAAAGACTTGGGAACTCCTAAGGCAATCGTTGACGCCTGTGCGAATCTGCTTTGGGCTGCAGCAAGGAAGCTGGGGTGTTCTGTCCATAAACTTGGTGGAAATTTTCGCGCACGATGATCCCAAAGTGTTCAACATTTTCATTCCAAGTCTATTTTTTTCCGAATGGGGCTTTGTGAATCGTTTTGTGTAGTGGGGAAGTGTGTATAAAGGCTTTTACCTTGAGAACAGTTTTGCTAAAGTGCATGAGCTATGTGTCTAAAACATAACATTGACTTCTCCAAGACTTGCGTATTTGATTTACTAGTAAGTCCCTAGTAAAGTGCACCGTGGGTGCTCAGGCCTGTAAGTCAAATGCTACTAGTGGGCCTGCATCACTGGTTTTGCCACCTACTACGGTAGCCTTTCAAACATGCCTTAGGCCTGCCATTGTATTTGCAGTTTACACTGCCATTTTGACCAGGCAAGTGTACCCACTTGTCAGGCCCAAACCTTCCTTTTTATGTTTCGCCTGCACAGCGCTTGAGCAGTAGAGAGATTTTTTTGTCTTTGGAAAAAGAACAAAAAATGAAATGGTACTTTCAGCCCACCCACAGACATTACATTACTTACCATTGGTTGGTTTCTGTGGCCACTCTCCTTTCCTTGCTTCATATTGGGCAGCAGAAAGCCTCACATCACAGGTTGTACTGCCTGTCTTCTCTTTCAAGCTTCAGCTGTTCTCTGGAGCTTTGACAAAGTACTCCCTTCGGTTGGCGGCGCTGTGGACTTGTCCGTATTGTATGCAGCTGGAGCTGAAGGCCAGAACGAATGTATAGCTTTGGTGTAGGGGTGTGAGGAGAGACTGGATGTGCGCGTGTCACCATGTTGTGAAGCTTGGAGTATTGAGAGTGTTCATTTTATTTTCTCTCAATTTTTTGTCTTGTTATAGGGGTGGCGAATGCAATGCTTAGGGGATAGCAAGCACAGTTAGTAGCTGGATGTAGTGTTAGGCTTCTTACTTGGTGTGCCAGGAAGGTTAACCCCCAGCTACTTGGCCACCATTCAACTAGCACTCTGGCAGCGGGAGCGTCTGCATGCAGGAACATATATTTCATACATTTACCGTAGAGTGCATGCAGTCGCTTGTCTGGTTTGTTGACGTTGCTCACACCAATCCAACCACTCCAGTGCACCCCACTCCAGTCCAGTCTAATCCACCCCACTCTAGCCCTGTCCACCCCACCTCAGTCCTATCACTCCAGTCCAAACCACCCACCCTAATCCATTATTATCTACTCCACTCCATTGCACCCTAATCCACCCACCCCAATCGAATTTACCCCACTCCAGTCCAATATACCCCACCCTAATCCACCTACTCCAAAACAATCTTTTCCACTCCAATCCAAAATAATCTGCCCCACTCCAATCCAAAACAACCTGCCTCACTGCAACCTGCCCCACTTCAGTCTGCCCCACTCCAGTGTATCTCACTCCAGTCTGCCCCTCTCCAATCCCAAACAACTCACTCCACAACATTCTGCCCCACTCCAATTTACCCAACTCTAATCCAGTCCATCTCAATTTAATACAATACAATCCGCTCCACTCCATCCCAGTTTACCCCACCCCACTCCAATCCACCACAGACCACCCTGCCCTACATCAGTCCCATCCAACCCAGTCCAGTCTACTCGACTCCAATCAATACACCTTACCCCAATTCAATCCAACCCACCCCACCCCAATCCACTGCAATCCAATCCATCCCTCTCCAGCCCAGTCTACCCCAGCTCAGCCCAATCTACCCCAGTCCAGCCGAATCCACCTGATTTCAACCTACCCACCCCACCCCACTCCAACCTACCCCATTCCACTCCACTCCACTCCAATCCAACCCACTCAAATCAGTTCCACCCACTCCAATCAAATCCACCCCGTTCCATTCAACTCCACAGCAACCCAGTCCACCTTCATCCAATCCATTCCATCTAACCCACCCCAATCCTTCCTACTCCAATACAATCCAACGTAATCCACCCCAGTCCACATTAACCCACACTACTTCAGTCCAACCCACCCCACCCCAAAGTACCCTAATCCATTCTACCCCAATCCATCCCACTCCAATCCAGTCCACCCCAATCTAAACCACCGGCTCAATCCAATCCACCACACCCCAGTCAATTTCACCCCAGTCCACTAATTTTATCTAATCCAGCCCACTTAACCCTGTCACCCCCCCACTCAACCCAGTCGCCCCCCCACTCAGTTCAGTCCAGCTGACTCCATTCCACCCCACTCAGTCTCATATAGCTCACTCGATCCAATCCACCTCATCATACCCCAGTCCGACCCACCCCACTCAGTCCTCCTCACCTAGGTCAATCCAGGCCACCTCACCTCAGTGCAATCCACCACATTCCTGTCCAGCCCCCCAACCCAGTTAACCCCACCCCAGTTCAATCCACTCCAATCTACCCCACCACAGTTCAGTCCAGCGCACTGCAATCCAATCCAATCAGCCCTTGTCGCTCAAATTATCTTCACTCAAATGCAGTCCACCCCACTTCAATGCAATCCACTCCCTGTTATGTTCACCCCTCTCTAATCCAACCTATCAAGCCCATCCTACTTAATCCAATCCATTCTACTTAATCCAGTCCATCCCACTTAATCCAATCCACCCAATGCCAATTCATTCCACCCCACCTCACCCCAGTCCACTCCACCTCAATGCAATCCACCCCACTCCAATCCACTCCACGCCAATCTACCCCACCCTAACCCACCCCACCCCAATCCAATCATCCCCAATCCAATTCACCCCACGTCAGTCCAGTAAGAATCCATCCCATTCAAGCCCACCACCCCCCAATCCAATCTATCCCACCCCATTTCAATCCACTCCACTTCAATCCACTACTCTCTTCTTCAGTCTGCCCCACTCTACCCTCTGTCTTCCCCACTCCAATCCACCCTACTACATTCTAAAACACCGTAATCCAGTCCATTCCACCCTGTCCTCCCGGCTCATTCCAGCCCCCCTCCTATCCAATCCACCCACCCCATCCAGTCCACCCCAACCAACTCCAATCCATCCAAACCACTCAGTTCCACCCCTATCAGTCACACCACCCCACTCCAATCTATCCCACTTCACCCCACCCCAATTCAATCCACTCACGCCACCCCACCCCAGTTCACTGCACTCCAATCCATCCAGCCTGCTCCACTCCAATCCACCCTGTGCCAATCCAATTCACCCCACCTTAATGCAGTCCACTCCCGTCCACCCCGCTCCAATCCAGTGAATCCAATCCACACCAATCTAATGAATCCAATCCACTCCAATCCAAACTAATCCACCTCACTCCACCCCAGTCCCATTACTCAAATCCAAACCATCCACCCCAACATAATCTAATCCACCCCACTCAAGCTACCCCAAGCCAGTCCACCCCACTCAATACATTCCACACCTGTGTCACCCCATTCTCTGCCACTGAACAACTGAATTCTATTACCCTCCACTCAACTCTGACATTCTACCCCCCTACTCTTCTCTGGCATTCTAGCAAATCCACTTTGGGTCACTGTAGTCACCTCACTCAACTCTACTCTAACACTCCATGTCACGATCTTTTAGCCATGCTGAACAGCAGACGCACAGGTCTACAACATGGCAAAAACACGTTGCCAAAGCCAATAGCTATTAAATAGGCAAGACCTATTGGCTTTGCCAATGCTTATTTTCATCTTTGATGGTGACTTCATGCTTGTGGGAAATGTGTAAGGCAGTTTCTGGTGTTACTGCATTTAAGAAGGTCAGCTTATAGAGAGGTGTCGGTCTTCAGTCTATGTGGGTTACTGAGGCCCTTTGCAGCCACTTTGTGGGAGTGTTAGAAGCCATGCAGTGTGACTACTGCTTTCCTTGCCATGTAGGTACTGTGGTGTTGGCTGGGCCCTCTAGGCATGTGTAAGAAAATGCCTCCTTGGCATGGTTACAGCCTGACTTTTTGCCTTTGCTGATGCCAAGTTACGATTTGAAAGTGTGCTGAGGCCTGCTAACCAGGCCCCAGCACCAGTGTTCTTTCCCTAACCTGTACCTTTGTTTCCACAATTGGCACACCCTGGCATCCAAGTAAATCCCTTGTAACTGGTACCCCTGGTACCAAGGGCCCTGATGCCAGGGAAGGTCTCTAAGCGCTGCAGCATGTCTTATGCCACCCTGGGGACCCCCACTCAGCACAGACACACTGCTTGCCAGCTTGTGTGTGCTGGTGGGGAGAAAATGACTAAGTCGACATGGCACTCCCCTCAGGGTGCCATGCCAACATCACACTGCCTATGGCATAGATAAGTCACCCCTCTAGCAGGCCTTACAGCCCTAAGGCAGGGTGCACTATACCATGGGTGAGGGCATAGGTGCATGAGCACTATGCCCCTACAGTGTCTAAGCAAAACCTTAGACGTAAGTGCAGGGTAGCCATAAGAGTATATGGTCTGGGAGTCTGTCAAACACGAACTCCACAGCACCATAATGGCTACACTGAAAACTGGGAAGTTTGGTATCAAACTTCTCAGCACAATAAATGCACACTGATGCCAGTGTACATTTTATTGTAAAATACACCCCAGAGGGCATCTTAGAGATGCCCCCTGAAAACATACCCGACTTCCAGTGTGGGCTGACTAATTTTACCAGCCTGCCACACACCAGACATGTTGCTGGCCACATGGGGAGAGTACCTTTGTCACTCTGTGGCTAGTAACAAAGCCTGTACTGGGTGGAGGTGCTTCTCACCTCCCCCTGCAGGAACTGTAACACCTGGCGGTGAACCTCAAAGGCTCACCCCCTTTGTTACAGCGCCCCAGGGCACTCCAGCTAGTGGAGATGCCCGCCCCCTCCGGCCACGGCCCCACTTTTGGCGGCAAGGCCGGAAGAGATAATGAGAAAAACAAGGAGGAGTCACTGGCCAGTCAGGACAGCCCCTAAGGTGTCCTGAGCTGAGGTGACTCTGACTTTTAGAAATCCTCCACCTTGCAGATGGAGGATTCCCCTGATAGGATTAGGGATGTGCCCCCCTCCCCTCAGGGAGGAGGCACAAAGAGGGTGTAGCCACCCTCAGGGCTAGTAGCCATTGGCTACTAACCCCCCAGACCTAAACACACCCCTAAATTGAGTATTTAGGGGCTCCCAGAACCTAGCAAGATAGATTCCTGCAACCTAAGACGAAGAAGGACTGCTGACCTGAAAGCCCTGCAGAGAAGACGGAGACACCAACTGCTTTGGCCCCAGCCCTACCGGCCTGTCTCCCCACTTCGAGAAAAACTGCAACAGCGACGCGTTCCACAGGGTCCAGCGACCTCTGAAGCCTAAGAGGACTACCCTGCATCTAAAAGGACCAAGAACTCCCGAGGACAGCGGCTCTGCTCCAAATAAGAAACATCTTTGCAACAAAGAAGCAACTTTTAAAGACAACACGTTTCCCGATGGCAGCGTGAGACTTTGCACTCTGCACCCGACGCCCCCGGCTCGACCTGCGGAGAAACACTACAGGGAGGACTCCCCGGCGACTGCGACCCTGTGAGTAGCCAGAGTTGAGCCCCCCCAGCGACGCCTACAGAGGCCCCCCCTGACCACGACTGACTGCTTCTAAGAACCCGACGCCTGGTAAAGACGCTGCACTCGCAGCCCCCAGGACCTTAAGGATCCGACCTCCAGTGCAGAAGCGACCCTCAGATGGCCCCCCCCCTTGCCTGCCTGCTTCGCTGAAGAGACGCCTGGGTCTCCCATTGAACTCCATTGTAAACCCGACACCTGTTTGCACTCTGCACCCGGCCGCCCCCCTGCCGCTGAGGGTGTACTTTTTGTGCTAACTTGTGTCCCCTCTGGTGCCCTACAAAACCCCCCTGGTCTGCCCTCCGAAGACGCGGGTACTTACCTGCTAGCAGACTGGAACCGGGGCACCCACTTCTCCATTGAAGCCTATGTGTTTTGGGCACCACTTTGATCTCTGCACCTGACCGGCCCTGAGCTGCTGGTGTGGTAACTTTGGGGTTGCTCTGAACCCCCAACGGTGGGCTACCTTGGACCCAAACTTGAACCCCGTAGGTGGTTTACTTACCTGCAAAAACTAACAAACACTTACTTCCCCCAGGAACTGTTGAAAATTGCACTGTGTCCAGTTTTAAAATAGCTTATTGCCCTTTTTGTGAAAACTGTACATGCTATTTTGCTTATTCAAAGTTCCTAAGTTACCTAAGTGAAATACCTTTCATTTGAAGTATTACTTGTAAGTCTTGAACCTGTGGTTCTTAAAATAGACTAAGAAAATATATTTTTCTATACAAAAACCTATTGGCTTGGAATTGTGTGTGTGTGTGTTCCTCATTTATTGCCTGAGTGTACAACAAATGCTTAACACTACCCTCTGATAAGCCTACTGCTCGACCACACTACCACAAAATAGAGCATTAGTATGATCTCTTTTTGCCACTATCTTACCTCTAAAGGGAACCCTTGGACTCTGTGCATGCTATTTCTTACTTTGAAATAGTACATACAGAGCCAACTTCCTACAGCATGTGACAAATTGCACCATTCCAGTGCAGAAGCAGATGCATGGCTCTAGGGAGAAGAGTACCTTGCTGGATTGATGAGATGAGTAACATGTCTTGCAAGGTGAGAATTGGTTGGAATTGTGGCCATGTTTGGAGGTAAGCAGAGAAATCTTGGTGCATTTTTAACTCCCAGTGTGGTATCTAAATAGCAAAAATCTTGGCCCTTTGATTTATAACATGATATTTTAATGATTTTCCGTCATAATTTCTGTTCAAAAACTTAAACTATTGTCTGTGTACTGTTGTTATTCATTTTTCTCACGTAATTCACATGCACCATTCACAGGCACTTCTTCAGCAGAACTGTGTGGTCACATTTTATTTGTCGCACTTGATCAAAACAATTGTGGATGGTGTATATTTCTTCTTTCTGCTTTTGTAAATATAATCACGGTAACTTGAGTGGTGTTTCCCTTGATTTCTAATTTATTTATTTATTTGATAATTTGTATTGATTGATACCTGGTGAGACATTGTTGTATGTTCTTATATTATTATTAAGGCTTCCGGTTTTCAGTTTTTACTCATTTTACAGATAAATACAGACAGAAAACTATCTGTTTCCTGTGTATTTATCTGTTAAAATGGATAAATACTGAAAATTGTGCTTCTGTTCAATGACTTTCCATGCTGTCTTTTGTGAATTCCAGGACAACAGTTGAGCAAATAGGCAGCATGGGGAGTGTTAAAAAACAGGTTAAGGTGAATTTAAATATAGGCATAGGTTAAAATATATTTGTAGTAAAGTGCTAATATTTACCTGTAGGTGTAGTGTTTTGCTATATTTGGCTGCTGAATTTGCTAAAACACGACAGGCACCAAAGTATGAGTGCATGTCTGTCAGTTAAATAAATGTGAAAATGTACCATTTTTGACTCCACTTATTTGAAAGCCAGAAAATAAATATGGATAAACACTACTAAGATGGCCCAAAAATATATATGGAAAAATATAGACAGAAATGTTAAAAACAAAAAAAAAAACATAAAACCGGAAGCCCTAATTATTATCCTTGTAATCAAGAATTCAATCTGATCCACTAACAGTGTTCGGTAGTTGTTGAATAGACGAGGGAAGGTGATATGATTGATACCTGTGCAACGTGTCAGCTTGGTCTGTGATGGGGGTGCGCCGATAGACATGGTTTCAAGGCATTGCATATCTCTTCTAGGTAAGAGATGATACATTTCAGTACGTTTCTGCAAATCCCTAGACATTCCACTCTGAGTAGTAATATTTGGTGTACTGTGAAGAAAGCTTCAGATGAGCCCAGAAGCAAAAGAGCTACTGCAACATTTTGAAGAAAGTGAATTTCCGCCTTTTTGACCTCTGACTGACCTTGACCTACACCAGACCTCGTCGTAAACACTCCCCTTAACAGATTTCTCAGAAGGCGTTCAGGAATACCTGAACAAATCGCCTGAATTAGCGTTACTGGTTATCTGCGTTGGTCCGTTTCCACCTCTAAGAAATAGCTATCGCGTTCACCACTAGATTTTCAGCATGTTGTCTAATGATGTCCTTCCTGCTGTCGCCACTTCTGGCATTAGGCTATCGCATTGTTGGCATTTTCTAGTTGGCTAGAAGTTAGTCGTCCTCAGAGCATTTTTGGCATTATAGTACCGTCGTGAGTCCATAAAATGCAAACATATAATTTGATATTTGGCTCCTGCCACAAGTAACCGACTCCTCGGGCATTAAAACAAACAAAAATATCTAATATTCTACATTTCTTATTTCTCCTTGCAAATTCTCATTTTGCCGAACAAGGTGGTCTGCCTGCAGTCAAAACTGACAATTGAAGGTAGGGTCAGCATGCAAATAAGTCATGCAGAAGAGAAAGTAATCATTCCGGCACTACCTTTTGCCCGACGTTCTGCCTTTCATCGAGCGGAAAACTGATTTTAAATACGTGTTGGATTTTGGGGGGTCGTGTGTTAAGGGTTCGTCCGATGCCAACGGGGGGCAGTCCACCATTACCATAATACGGACCCAGGTCTTTTCTTTAATCGGGTGTCCCTGCCTGTGTGAGAGCTAACCTTCCATGTGTTTAAAAGCAGTACTGTGCTCGATCGGTTGCGAAAGCCTGGCCCTTAAAGGGAGTTTCCTGTCACTCTAGATCGTGGACACGACAGGTACCAGACCTGATCGAGGGAACTGTTGTATATTCCACTGGTCTAATTTGATTTTCCATCCAAAGGAATGTCTTTGGAGTCTGCAGGTGTTATGGAAACCAGCGGGTGCCAAGCTCAGGGTCATTTTACATGTGTAATATGCCCCCTGGATGTAACAAAAAGTGGGATATTTAAATAAGCATTTCGAGGAGGCGTTGATGGGCTGCAGCTGGTAATGTTGCATGTCCATCTAAATCATACTAGGCAGGGTAGGTAGTTCGTGCAGCGATGCTTGATCGTTAGAGGCAGCACTCGTTAACTATATTTTGCAGCTCTGTCTAGCCTGTGAATTCCTGCTGCTTTCGCTGAAGAAGAAATATGAAGTTCTTGGAAATGGAATTGCAAAACAAACACGTTTTTGGCAGCGCTTGGTTGCTTAAGGGAATGGCATGTTTAATTTGAAATCGGCGTGTTATCTCCCTCTACAATTCTGTCAGACACACTGTGCCAGAGCGCTTACTATGAGGTGTCATGCGTGAAGCCTTGCTCAATCGCTTCTGAATTCTTCATTTGCCCCTTTCGCTGTTTACGGCCCCAGTGCTTAAGAGTTCGCCCACCCCTGCAGCATTTGGTAGTCTTGTTCCCTTACACAGGGGCACTCTGGGATTCTTTTATTTAATGCTCTTGGATAGTTTTAGCAACGGACACTTTGGTGTGTTTTGCTTTTACAGTAGGCGAAGGAGTACTTTCTACGGACTTGATTTATCCATGTTATTTATCCGTTTTCAGAAACGGAATGCAGTGCAGTATAGAGGACTTGAGAAACTTAATCTAATATAGTAAAATTCATTTATTTGTTGCTTTCTTTCGACACGTATGATTTGACGGTGTCTCTGTGGCCTTAGACATATGCCTTGGAGATATGTGAAGTCGGCTAGCAGCATACATTTTTTGGGTGATTTTGGGTAGTTAATCGGGTTGCAGTTCTGATCCCCATTGCTAGTAATGTGCATGTTAACCTATGTTACCTTAAATAACAATGCAAACCTTGAAGGTCACTGGGTTATACATTGAAACTACCCCTGCATGCTAGTTTGATGAACTCTGGTATGCCAGTTTAACCAGAAGGATGCCTCATAAATTTATGCTCTTCATTTGCCATCCTAAACAGGTTCTTCCACACTCTCTGGTGCGGTTTCATTCCTTTGTCATGGATCTTTTATTACATTTCAAGCATGCAGTGTGTTGATTTCGCGTTGCAATGAAGACAGAGCACCACGTTTTTGTCTAAAGCTTTGAATTAAAGGTTATTTCAAATAGTTGCCTGGTGGTAAAAATGTAGAAGGTTAAGGAATGTATTTTTAGAATCTTGATGATCATGTCAATTTGGGAACTCCCAGGAAAAGTCTTCAGTGACTGAACGATGCACTTTTTTTTACATGGTCTATGACCTCTATCTTGGACTAGATTCGGCCCAAGCCAGGGGTCCTTATACAGTTACATTCTGTGTGTTGTCCTCAAACACATACTGCTGCTGCACTTAGATCTAGGAGGGTTGCATAGTCCCAACAAAGTTAATGATGTCTAACAATTCCAGATACTTTTTTCTTATTGTGTTCTTTTTTCAATACAGAAATGCAGATTTCTGCAGAGATTCGACATCAGTCAGTTTTGTGTGAAACTAAAGACAGTGACCAAACGACAAGAAGCTTCTAAATAATTGTATTGCCCTTTTTCATCATTGATCTAATTTGTCTCTGATAATGTATTTGCTTCCAAGATGTTTTTCTGATTTTGAGACTGTCATGATTTTGAATTTAGTATTGTTAAAGTAGTTAATAAATTTAATTGACAGACAAATTTAGTTGCAGTTTGAATTTCCAAGACTGTTTTTTTCCCCTTATGCTTGACATATTGACTGTATAGTCAGAGTGGACAGGTGTGTATTTGGAAAGTGCAGAGAATAACTTGTGTATACATTGGTGGTATGTGGAATGGAGAAGTGGTATTGTTTTCAGCTGCATTGTCCCGATTATAATTCAGTTATCCACATCTAAGTTTATACTTGATCAACATTCATATAAAGCACCAGTTAAAAAATGTAACCCTGAGAGTGAAAGGCTACATAAATTGGCCAGATGATCCGAAGAAGGTTTTCGTTGGAAAGATGTCTTGGTCATTGAAATTCTTTGTGCAGTCTTATTAGTTGCTGGTGCTTCACACTGAGTGTGTGCAACTGTGTTGAAGTTTACATTTTGAACAGTTCCTCTCCACCTAATTTCTGATAGTTGTGCCTTTCTCTGTGACTTTATGTGCTTCTTATGATCCGTGAGCACCCAAGCATTAAACAGTGCACACTTTCTCCAGAGGTTCTCAACAGACTTACCTATCTTTTCAGTCATTACCTCATAATCCGCACGGCCACCAATTTTTCAAATCTGCAGTGGTACCAGTAATTCGTCTTCAAAAACCCATTCACTTACTCAAGCTCTCTCGCCTTCTGTCATCTAGTACCAGTGCCCCCTTTCTTCTCTGAAACAACTGAATGTCTTCTCTTTATCATGTTTACACATCTCTCCTCCAGTGACCTGCTCTACCCCTCCAATCAACTTTCTGCAGCATACACGCCACTGAAATGTCTGCTGTGCATCTAAAGTTCATACAATCTCATCACATTGGCTGATGATAATTTATCCTTCCACACCTTGCACACTTGTCATGTTTGATGACCCCAGTGGCCTACCCTTCCTCGACTCTCTAAGCATCACTAGTTTGCCCTGGAAAAGGTACCCCTATTAGTTCTCTGACCAGTCGTTCTTAGTCTCCTGAGACTCTAAACTGTGCAAACGCACTGCTGTACCAATTGGCAGTCCAGAAGGTTTACTCCTGGGTCCACTGTTACATCTCCATACCTCACTTGATGTCTTCATTTATTTTTGCTTTCTCCTACAATCTGTACATTGATCCACATATCTTTTGCCCCTTTCTTAAATTCTCACATCCTTTTCCATCAAATCTATTTGCCTCACAGTGATCTGCCATCGATTGAAGTTACACTCTCTCGTGCTGCACACATCAAAGACCGACGTTTCATGGTTTCCTTGTTCTCCTGCATCTGTCTCTACATATCCAAACCATTGACAACTTTATTTCCCTTCCTGCAAAACATTTTCTCCCTGGATACCTAGTTTAGGCATCCAGGTGACAGGCAGCGAGGTAAGAGGCATTGGCCTACCTCTAATAGTTTCCTTTTAAACTTTCTTAGAGCTGGGTCCTGCGTAGTGCCAGAGCCCCTTTCTATTTGCCCTGACCATTGTCTTTTTATTTTATGTATTATTTTTGTCTTTTTTGTTCCGCTTCCATTTCATACTTAACCTTCCACAGGTGCGCTCGTCTTGGCTACAAAGGTGTGTTGTGCTTCGTAATTATATGAACCCATAGTTGGCTAGAAGCTAAGGACTACGCTAAAGTATGTATTTCCAACTTCCATTTCATGATTTACCTTCCATAAATACCTCGTCTTAGGTATAAAGGTGGTGTGTTTGTAGTTATGTGAACCCGTAGTTGGCTAGAAGCTAACGACTATGCTAAAATATGTACTTAAAAAGGTATTGGTGGCTTAACTGGGTCTCCAGTGGTTTGGCATACGTTGGTTCAGAAGGGCATAACACATCATCTAGCAATTACCTTGTGTTGTTCTGGGGAGGACCACAAATATGACTTTTGGGTTGCTTACCAGTACATCAACAAAAGTCTATTTTCACCCCTGTGTGTGCTTTCACAAAAACCTGCATTGGTGGAAACTCCTCCTCGTGTTAGACATGCAGGCCTTGAAACACTCTCCCAAAGAGTAAGAAATATCTACAGCTGTTTAGAATTTAGGAATACAGTTCACACCTGACTCTGCTGTCAACCAATTCTACGACTACAAGTCCTAGTAGTTTCTATGCACAGCCTGCAAAACTGTCTCACCCTGCCTTTGCATATTGTACTATTTATATATTGCTGGCACACCAAGTCTAGAGCGCATTTCCAAGCAAAAAACTCTATACTTAGAGCGAAGGGGTTAACTCTCCCAACACATTACCTTCAAACATGCATAGCAAATGGAGTAGCTACTGACTGTTCCAACCTTAAAGTGTTTATGGGCATCATCAAGGAGTAGTAAAGGGCTAAAGAATTACTCTAGTACACTACTTTACTCGTGACACTCTCACCTTTGCCTCCCTAGACAGCAATCTGTTCTTTCCAATCCTTCTATACAAATAGGATAGTTCATCACTGCGAATCCAACTTTGTCTCTATTTTTAAGATGTATAGTGAAGACACTTTCATTCCATTTCATTAAGTTAACACTGTCATTTCCTTGGTACTCAAAAATCGTTGTTACAGTTACACCCAGCTGGTCAACTTCACACAACGCTCCTTCGCATCCTTGAACAAAGTCAGAAACGTTGTAGTAAGAATGCTTTATGATCTCTCTGGGCATGTGTCCACCGCAAAAAACGGGTACTTTACAAATTATTGATGCTCTTTTTCAAAGCTGTCCATGGCTGATTTCCAGAATCTTTTGAGTACCACTGACCTGCTGTGTTACCAGCCCCCCATGCCCCCCAATCCAACCCATCATCGAGTGACGGCCTGAACAATCTGGTTTGCCCCACATCTCCCTGTGCTAAACTCAGATTCCGGTCCAACTAACTTCAGAGCTCCTATCACTTATACACCATTCTTCCAGCAACCCGGGCAAGCCCCTCGATTCACGATTTTAAATTGGCCCCAAAGTATGACCTTCTGGCCCCAGAAGGAAACTGAGATCTGTCTCACATATCCCACATACAACATGTGTGTGCATCTTGGCAATGGTTTGTCTCCCAGGTTTTATTTTTTATGTTCACATCACTGTTTATTTCAAATTCTCAACTTGGAATAAGTTAACCAGACATCCTTCAGAGTTACTAAGTATATCTTGATGATATCTTGTAAAATGTTGGTTTGAAATGTAGTGCTGCCAAATAAAACGACAAATAAAATAATTGTTGTGTTGCAATATTGGTTCTTTCATTTAAGTATAGATAGCCTTAGGTAATTTCAATATTTAACATTTCCTTTATAGTTCTGCTAGTCCATGCATACATCGTACTGTATTGCTTGATCAACAAGGAGTTAAAACCTGATAAAAGCCTTTCTCTGATGGCCAGACGTGTTTGATTGCCAAGCAAGCAGGAGTTCATACACACGCCTAGCCAAAAAGTGTTTTTTTATTAGGATGTAGAAAAAGAGGGTTGATAACATGGATTAAGTACCGCCTTTGGTGCAAAGACAGATGTGTGATCTGTGAAATTTAAAACGTTTGTGTAAATTGTATTGGTGTTTTAGTGATGCCTGTTAAATAGCCTGCACAGGCAACCCGGTTCAGATCTTTGTGGCAGGAAAGGTTGGACACAATCTCTGGATGGACATTGTAGTTGTGAGAGATCATTGTATCCATTTACACTGTTTTTCCGGTAAACGTCCTTGTGTGTCATGGTGTCATGATTGCTCCTAATGTGAAGTAGTTGTTGGCTAACGGTGTCGGATTTCTAAAGCAGAGAAGTCTTGGCAAGGTTTTTTTTTGTAAGAAGACTGTCTAGAGTTTAGGAAGGAAATACTCGGCATGTGCTTTTGTTCAGATAATATTGTGGAAATGTGTGCAAGGTGTTTATTTCTGAGCAGATCAGTGATCCAAGCAGAGCTTACCATTCATTACACAGGACATAATTTGAGAATCAATCCCCTCCCCCCCCTTTTCCGTACTACCGAAAGGTATTTTCCAATGAGTCTTAATTACAACGTTATTTTGGTGCAAGGCAACTGAATACCTTGCAGTCGTGCAGAGGTCAAGGATGCACATTCCTCACTTCCCTCGACATAAACTGCCTCGCGTTTATATGCCTTTCACGAAGATGTGTATTGCTTCTGTATCCATTAGTGACCAGGCTTCTCTACATTCTGAAGGGGTGCTTTGGCGGGGCAGGTGGATTTGGACATCAGCCGGTGTGGAGTTCAACATTAACGCAAAAACAACAAGTAATGGACGGAATGCTGAACAATGTCGAACACTCACCCCCAGTCATAGATTTGGGTTTAATCCATTGTTCTTTTGCTCACCATGCCACCCCAGTTTGGACCCAGCCATATGCAAATCAGTCTTGACCCTGTTCCTCATGGGAACAGTCCAAACCGAACTGCCAAGCCAGGTCCTCACTGGACCGGAAACAAGCATCCTGGGACAATGTTCAGCATTCCGTCCATCACTTGTTGTTTTTGCATTTGTCGCCCTAAGTGGGAAGGGTATGCCCAGACGTGGGTCCCGTGCTTCCCATGCCACTGGATTCAAGCTAGCCTGGCTGATGAGGGGTGAAACCCCGAAACCGGTCCCAGGATGCTTGTTTCCAGTCCAGGGAAGACCTGGCCTAGCAGTTCGGGCTGGACTGTTCCCATGGGGAACAGGGTCAAGACTGATTTGCATATGGCTGGGTCCAAACTGGAATGGCATGGGCAGCAAAAAAACGATGGATTAAACCCAGATCTGTGACTGGGGGTGAATGTTTGACAATGTTCAGCATTCCGTCCATCACTTGTTGTTTTTGCGTTCAACATTAACGGCCTGTATTAGACACAGCCTAAAATGCATTCAAGGGTTTAAGTCATCCTTGAGCCCTTTATCGCCGCCTAAAGCTTCCAGTGTTCAAGCGATGACAGAAGCAAGTTCTTTCAGAAAAGCGAGGTGCACAAACTGTAAACCGTTCACGAAGCTTACATCGTGGGAAGCCGCAAGCCCTCCTCCCATATCTGCCCCTGGCATGAGACCAGATAGTTACCTGTCCTCCTTTGGGGTAGAATGAGGTGCCTCGGCCTGTAGAAATTATGCCCACAGGCAAGACAGTACCTCTTGCCCGAGCTGAGGTGAATGTCAGCTCGATGTGAAGCAAAGGTGCCTGTTCCACGTGTGCCCGTCAGTACTCTCAATGAGAGCACAGAGGCTCCCAGTAGTCACTGCGCAGTTGATTGATGCGTTCATTGGTGGTGTCAGCCACGCAGCAGCCTCAAAACAGTCTGGCAATACTTTATCATTAGATGGTGCCTGCTGCCACGCGCGGAGCAAAGTACAAGTACGTAAAGAAGTCTGCATGCGTGGCGGCGGCAGCAGGTCCCTACGCACCCAGTGCTGCAGAGCCTACGCCAAATGCTAGTTGTTGCTGCCTCTGTGGGCATGGGGTGGCAAAGAATCATTCTGAATCATTATAACTTGGCACATGACAGACTAGAAATGTCTCCCTGACATCACTGTTCTCTTTAATGAGAAGATTAATAATTTCAGAAAACCGTCTTCTGTGTGCCTGTTATCTAAGCATCAAGGTTTCTGGGGGTAATCATCCCACTAAATGTCGTTTTGGAGCGATATGATCTACTGATTGTCACAGCAGAGGTCAGATGTTCGGTGTGATTTGGTTGCTCTTTGACGACAGGGATTCACCTAAGGACAGTGGCTGCTGTGCCACATACTTGTTTTTGTTTTTAAATCATTGGTGTAGGAAAGTAGCCTCTTGCTAGCATGGTTACCCCCACTTTTTGGCCTGTTTATCAGTATGTTTGACTGTGTTCACTGGGATCCTACTAACCAGGACCCCAGTGATTTTGCTCTCTCCTTTAAACTTGGTTGCTGGAATCTTTTTCACCCCACATTTGGCATACTGGTACCCCCATTTAAGTCCCTAGTATATGGTATTTAGATACCCAGGACATTGGAGTACCAGGGTATCCCTGTGGGCTGCTGCATGTATTATGCCACCCATATGGAGCCCATGCAATGTGTTCTGCAGGCCTGCCATTGTAGCCTGCATGAAAGGGTGCATGTATCCTTTCACTACCAAGTCACTGCAAGTCACCCCTATGGCAGGCCCTCCTAGCCCAGGGGGCAGGGTGCTAGTACCTGTGTGTGAGGGCACACCTGCACTAGCAGAGGTGCCCCCACAAACTCCAGCTCCGTAATCTTGGACTTTGTGAGTGCAGGGACACCATTTTACGCGTGTACTTGTACATAGGTTACTACCTATGTCCAGCTACATGGTGGTAACTGCGAACCTAGGCATGTCGGGTATCAAACATGTTGGAATCATACCCCAGTACTTCTGCAAACATTGGTTGTATGATTCCATGCACTCTGGGGACTTCTTAGAGGACCCCCAGCATTGCTCCTACAGCCTTTCGAGATTTTCCAGGCAGCCCAAGCTGCTGCCACTTCACAGACCAGTTTCTGCCCTCCTGTTGCTTGAGCAGCTCAAGCCCAAGAAGACAGAACAAAGGATTTCCTTTGTGAGAGGGGTGCTACATCCTCTCCTTTTGGACATAGGTGTTACAGGCTTGGGAGGGGTAGCCTCCCCAGGCCACTGTATGCTTTGAAGGGCATATTTGGTGCCCTCCGTGCATTAACCAGTCTGCTCTGGCGTGAAACTGCACAATAGAACGGAGAGTAACAACTCCCCGGTCTATCACCACCCCAGGGCTGGTGCCCAGGGCTCCTCCAGAGGGTCCCTGGGTTTTGCCATCTTGAATCCAAGGTTGGCCGGGAACTCTGGGAGAATCTGAGTGGCCAGGTCAGGCAGGTGACGTCCGAGCCCCCCTCCTGATAAGTGGGCACCCAATAAGGTGGCCAATCCCCCTTTCAGGACTATTTAGGGTCTCTCTTTTGGGTGGTTCCTCAGATTTGGCTTGCAAGATCCCAGCAGGATTCCTCTGCAACCTCCACTTCGACTTCTGACCGAAGAAACTGCATTTGGACTCTCTAGGACCCGACAACCTGCAACAAAGACGAAGACTTGGCCTGCAACATTGTTTCCACGGCTCCTTCCAGCTTCTGCACCATTTCCCTGGAAGTGCATCTTCTGAGGAAAGTCCGTCTTCAGTCTGCATGGGAAAGAGGAAGGAATCTCCCTTGGAGTGAAGGAGTCACTCCCATGCATCTGCGGGCAGCAACAACGACTGGCTGTGTGGATCCCCTCTCTAGCTGAGCTGCGTGGGTCCTGCATCATGGGTGGTGGTTGGAAATGGTCCTGTTGGTCCGCTCTATCAACTGTCCCACTTGGGTGGAGGTAACTCCTTGCCTTCTCACGCAGGACAGTACCCCAGTGGACTGTCTTTTGCAGCTGCCAAGGCTTGTTGACACTTCTTCCAGGGGGTCATAAGGTATTGTGTAGCTCTAGCCCCAGCACTCCTTCCTGTTATGCACAGCTGTGTGAGTGGCTTTCCTGCAGTGTGGACTCCTTTTCGTAGTGCTGCGTGGACTCTTTGCAGCTTCTGTGTCCCCGTCCTGTGGGACTCCTGTGCGTGCTGCCTCTGCTTCTTTGGGCTCTTTGTGATTCTGAGGGCCCCCTCTGACTCTCCTTCTTGGGTTGAGTCCTCCTGGACCTTGCTGGCCCTTGGCAGCACCACTTTACACCAACCGCAAGTTTTGCCTGTGCTAAGACTTGTTGATGGAATCCGCACGCGCAAATCTGACTGCAATCTTCCTTCCGGCTTGGTATATCACCTGCATCCTCCAGAAACTCTATTCCGGCTCCAGGGCTGCAGTGCTGACTCTCCTTCCTCACTGTTGACCAACTCCTGCATCCTGAGGTTGGTAGGTAGGGGCTCCTGCCCCTTCTGGACTCTGCTGTGTCTTCTGGACTTGGTCCCCTCTTTCCACAGGTCTTCCTCTTCAGGAATCCACCATTAATTTCTTGCCGTCATCTTTGGGTTTTGCAGTTCTCTTCTTTTCTTCTAAGTGGGTGTTTTGGGGAATTCTGGTGAGTTACTCTTGCTTTCCTGGTCGCTGGGGGGTGTTGTGGTACTTACCTTTCTGCTTTTCTGGTACACCCTGTACCCCTCTACACACTTCACTCACTTATTTGGGGGTCCAACTCTTGCATTCCATTTTTTTTTTTTTATTATATTGTTTGTGCTCCCCCTAGGGTCACTATTCTCTGTTGTGTTTTACACTGTTTTGCACTGTTGTCTAACTATTCTTATGCCCACTTCTGACTACTAGTGTATATAACTTGTGTGTTACTTACCTCCTAAGGGAGTATTGCCTTTATAGTATTTTTGGTGCTATGTAACCATAATAAAGTACCTTTATTGTTGTAACACTGAGTGTTTTCTTTCACATGTGTAAGTGCTGTGTGATTACAGTGCTATTGCATCAGCTTTGCAGGTCTCGTAGATAAGCCTTGGCTGCTCATCCACAGCTACCTCCAGAGAACATGGCTTCTAAACACTGGCTACACTACATTAATAGGGGATACCTGGACGTGGTATTAGGTGTAAGTACCTTAGGTAACCACCACCACCAGGCCAGCTTCCTACAATTGGGAGGTCCTTGGTTCTAAGAACAGAGGACCTCCTGTTGATCAGAGGAAGTGGCGAGGTACTGGCGGGGCCCAGACTTGGAGAGGATGAATCTACAAAAGCCTGCAGTAAAAGATGTTCCTTTAAATTATAAGTATAGGCTTTTGGCTTCCGGTTTGGCTACCTGAGAGGTGAGTACAAGTTGCTAACTAATTGTGTATATGAGAAAATATTAACCAACGGTGAATGACCACCCGCAGGCCCCAAAATTTGCCCCAAGAAAAATGCGTGTGTTAAGCCCAATGGATTTAAGCAGCACGGACTTCGAAACTGATGGTCTAGCCCTCGAATTCGAGTGGCTCGGCATGGGTGCCCCGTGAGTGACCATGTACACTCGTGCATTCCCAGTCTCGATTTAAGACAAGAAGCTTTTTTAAGCGGGCAGATGAGTAACCCGCAGTTTTGAAAATAACCCGGCCTCCGTAGCCAGATTGAGTCAGTGGTCAGTCAGCCCCTGTTTGGTATTCACATCTCTGCTTCTTGGATGTCTGCAACTTTTTTTGAGTAGTAAATTGTAGGTGTGGAGAAAGACAATGAGGATGGTTCCGAGAAGAGGGTGCTGTTAAAATATTTTGAGGGCAGTTGCAGTGAAGCAGTAAAACGTTATGTATTTTATTTAAGGCTTTTGCTATGATGTGATATAGGAAAACAAATGATATACTTTTAGTTAATGTGAAGGTCCATTGTTACCAATGTTAACTACCGTTTAGCATTCTGCTATTGTCTTAAATATTGTCTAACAGCAACATCATCACGGCTCAGCGAGGTGCAGCCGAGCACCATGCATAAGCTGGTGATAAGCCCCAGCTCTTCAAAGAATGGAAGACCACGCTCTGGCGACACTCAGTATAAAGAATTAGTAATCCGTTTATAAAAATACAGTTACTGCAATTACCACGTGTCAATAGGTGCTACATTTTGGCCCGCCGGTAGCAAGGCATCTTGGAGGCAGAGGGAGGTCCAGACAGGGAGACAGCGTTCAGCTTTTGGGGGCCACAAACGAGGATAAGTCTTTTTCTAGCTCTCAAATGTGCATAAATTACTCAGTATCTTAATTCGAGGACCTTCTCAAACGACTACCCGGACCCACTCGGGTACCTTTCTTTACCTTTTGGGTGGCCCACCTGCGTCATTCTTGCTCCCCGAGTCTGCTGTTGTCTTAGCTAGGCGAGCGCTGCCCCAGTTGTTAGCATTTTGAAATTGCTGTCATGACCTCCAACCCCTCTCCTTGTGCCTTCGCACAGTGTGTCCAAACAGCTCAGTCTGTGGAGTCCTCCCCTGAGGGCCAAGCTTTAGTGCTGCGGTCAGCTGTGGTGACCCCGCTTCCCATTTCTCATTGCGAGCCTTTGTTTAAAGGCGTCGGCAGCTTGTGCCTGTTGGCCTGTGTCGACCTGCAGTTGTTTCTATGCTGGTACCCTATTCAACAAGCAGGCTGAGCAAGGGCATCAGAAAATGTTTCCATCTTAGTGACATTTCAGTTAGTGTTTCGCTCGAGATTCCTCATGGTCTGAGCCACATCATTCCTTGAAGAGCCATTAATCTCAATGCCCTCAAAATTAAATGCACTGGCATTGTTCGACCCGTGGTCCAGAAACCTACTTGACATGCATACCTTATAAGGTGCTCTTTTGGAATTGTTGCTTTTTCAAGTAGCCTAATGGCACTGTCAAAAATGTGGCAATTGGTCCATAGAGCATGCGATTCGTTATATATATCAACTTGCCACGTCACAAGAAGTCTGTAAGAAAGGGAATTATTTTCAGATTGCAGTTTGTGGGTGGCTAGCACGGTCAGTCTTTTATTTCGTCTTTCCAGTACTAGTACTGTGCTGAAACACCCACGTGTACCTGTTTAATTATCCTGACGAGATGCGGTTATCAAGGAATGGTTGAGAACTAGCCGTAGTGAGGGGCAATCATTTGTATGAAGTAATGCTATGACCCGAAAACGGGGTCTCTGTTTCGTTAATGTTACTTTACAGTTGAGGTGTTTGACCCATCCATAACTGTTGGTCAGAAAAGTACAGAAGGCTACAGATGACCCTTTTACACCTACAGTCGAATGTGAAAGATAGGGCAGTACATTCATTCCTTTGGAGACGCAGAAACAAAGAAGATTTGAGTTGACTTCCACAATGTCATGTTCATCATTATTAAAATGCCATTGTAACTGAAATCCGGATTGGAGAGGAGGAGGTGGACATCTCTTGCATCATCGTCAACCACGTCAGCAGCTTTTTCTCACTGCAATGCCTAGGAGACTGGGGGCAGGACATTGAGGGTGGGAGTACAAACGCAGCAATAATATCAACCCACTGTTGCACGCTCACAATTACGTTGGGGGAGATTGTGCTGGTGTCCCAGGGACTGCTGGAACACCAGCACCATTGGAAGAGGAGCGCGAGGTGAATGGCGACGGCAGGAACAGGTATGTTTATTTAACTTATTAATTTGTTTTATTTTCCCCCCTCTACCCCTCCTGCCCCCCCGCCTTGAGGTTTGCGGTGGCTGCCATAGGCCATCCATGGTAATATAATCAATTCCAATGCAAAGAATTACAAGGGTGGTGCGCAAAAATCTGTGATGTGCGGACTACGTTAATAGGAGTGCTCATAAATTAGTTCACACCGTCACTGGTTTTTACATGTCTTTTTTGCTCTAGAACTGATTTTAATATAATGAAGGAGGTCATACTTAATTTTTGCCGGGGTAGCAGTTAGCGGGCACCGGTACTCGTTTTTGTGACAAGGACTTGTTTTTCGCTATCACCCTTGGTCTCAGAGAAAGAGAGAGAAAGGCAGAAGTGTTGAGAAAGACAAAAAAACGATCACTAAAGTAGAAAGCAAGGATGAAAAAGAACATTCTATAATGAGGTAAAGGGGCGAGAAGTGGTGGTGGGGTGGAAAAAAGAGGCTTAAGGTAGAATCAAGACCAGGCTGCCTTTGTGTTTGGCAGCCCCAGCTTTCAGCACTCCCAGCAGCAGGCTCTTTAGAAAAACTTAAAGCATATGCACATGTTTATTTATTAACAAATTAAGCACTAGATGGATTCCCTTTATTCCGCTATTTCATAGGTTCAACCTGTCTGAAATTATGAGGGCTCTGGCTTTATGCAGAGAGACTTTAAAAGCCAGAGGTAGCTTTAGTATGTTTGTTTAAGGATAAAGACCAGCAACTGAGGAGGTTGCATCGTGCCCAAAAGATTGCCTTGGTAACAATCCGTAGGATGAACGATTGAATTAGCATTTTGAAATAAGCTTAAGCTTTGCACTGTGAAATATGCCTCCTTGAAGTGTGTGGGCTTTGTGGCAACAATGGATTTGTACAATCTCAGCTGACATTTCTATTAAAGATGAGAAGTGTGGTCCATGCTGTAAATGTACCTCTTTTTCATGTACTTTAAAATGTTAGTTTTTATACTTTTGTATCTAAAGCTACAGTCTTATAGAAGAAAACAAAATAGCACGTTTCCTGGAATCTGTTTATGCTTCACTCTCATTAATACAGCTCCATGCAAACGCTCAATTGGCGATTGAGACCTTATCCCAGCCCAAAGATCGTCCACTTGAGATGTTCGATTTGGTGGTTACTGCAAAATACTTACGTCTTCCCAGGCAGACCTCGATTGTACCAACTCTTTCCCTGCCACTGTGTGTGGAATGGATTTGAAATCTTCAAAAAATCAAAAGTACCACAAAATGTGGTTTCTGCACATCTCCCGTAGAGGAACTTTTTTTTTGTATAGCACAGCTATGTGCCCTTGTAAAAGGTGGACGCACTAGTATATTGCACTTCCAGCCGCTGTGACGGCATGCCTAGTTCCATGGATGTCATTTAGGGATATACAGGGGCTGCTGCTGACTTGACTTCTCCTTTTCGATCTCTTCGCTGCTCTTTGGATCTCAGTTTTCAGTGGTTAGGAAGACACCCCCAGAACAGAGAAGTAAACGAGGTACTTGGAAAACGGTTCTGTGGTTTCCATTCGACCCCTCTACTGCTTTGTCAGCAACCAAAAAGGACACTATTAGTGAATAAAGGATTAATTTTGTCATCCAATTGAATGTCAAAAGGCTTATGATGTCACTTCCACTGCCTCTAAAGTTTGGGGAACTTGCGTCCATCGAGAATACACAAAAAAAAAAAACGACATTAATTTAAGCATTAATGCCTTTCTTGTTTTTGCAGAATCTGTATCCTTGTTTAATGTTTGTGTGTGGGGCACACTTCCAGGCAAGTAGGAATCTTTTGGGGGAAGATCTGCCATTCGTCAAATTTATGTTATGCACATGAAGGCCAGACTTATTTTTTTTCGATGTGTAGAAGCTGAAAATAATATATCATCTTAGACTCCAAAACAAATTAATCCTGGGCAAAAGATACGGCTGCCAACCTTTTCAGGCCCGCATACCTGGGACTGGTTTTAGCAATGAAGCAGGCAGCTGATTTGTGATGCAGTTTGATAGTGAACTTGCAAGTAATTCGGGTATGCACATAGTATTGCCTCCCTGTTGTAAAGAGTCATACATCTTTGATTGCTTCGGACACAAACCGTGTGCGGTAGGAAAAGCTGCAATACAGTTTAATGGCGCATGGCAATGTTGCCTTCCAGTTTGAAAAGCTGTGTAGTGTTGGCGATTACACTTAGGCCTCACCTTCAACCTTCCGTTCCAAGGTCATGTCTCCTTCTGGCTCAGGTGATTGATGCCCGCGAGCTGAGGGCGGGCCTACGATTGTTTCAATGTTCCAGGTGGCATTTTTTGAGCTTGTACTATTCAAGCTAAACTATGAGTAATGGCCACTGAGTATTTTCTTACCTTCGGCTTCACCATGTGTCTTTGAGCAAGAATTGCTGCATGGGGTGTAGCTTATTATGGGGCATAATTATTGTTTTCAGACTGCTACGTGAATGCTATTGTGTTATCTTTTGTCATCCTAATATTTCAGGTCCCTTTTTTGCAAGTCCAACAGGGCATTTGCCTCTTAAAACGTTGACTGGCTGGTACTGGGATTGTGAGCCTGTTCGGTCCAAAGTCACTTAATGCATGTGATTTTGTAGCTCCTCGGGACATATTTGGTTTCTTTTTAAGAAAAAAATAGTGCACTAAGCACTCATGCATACAGGTAAAAATTTGAATGATCGTTTGACAGATCAGTGATCAGGGCCATTGGATGACTGAAAGTGTCGAAAAGAAGATACTTAGAACTCTTTTGGTAACTCAATATGTCTGCTGCAGGGAACTTGGGTAACGTGCATTTGGTAGCGATGAACTGCTTTTCCTCGCCAGTGGAGCTGTTGAACTTTAAGGGTTTGATATAATGAGGGCTGTGGTGCAACAGGAATTCGTCTATGGTCCCATATGACCCATTAGGTTTGTTATTTGTGTTATAAATTATTGGCGTGTGCAATGGTGACACATTAATTTTGAAGCCATACCAGCTAGCAGCACTGCCCATTGGGGTGTACACCTCGCACTCGTTCAACTTGACCACACCACGTAGTTTCACATTTGGTTTTGTCAATGTTTTTAAATGTATATCACTGTGCGCGGTTTCCAACAAATCCACCGTTTTCCATTTTCTCCAAGTTGCCTCACTGTCACATGAATCAATACGGCATGACCACCGCAGTTTGTCTTCTCTTCACCTTCTCCATCTGCCTCCCTTTACCTTTATTTTTCCATTGCTTCTCTCCTTTATACATTATTTCTCCCTCTGCATTCCTTGTCTCTCCTTATTCTTTGGTTCCTTTATTCCCTTACCCCTTCTGGTCATTCTTTCCTTTCTCCAGTCTTTCCTGATTTCTTCTCCTGTCTGTCCCCGCCATAGTTATTCTTCCCTTTCTTCCTCTTTTTCCTTCTCCATCAGAAACAGTTATGATTGAGTACGCAGCCTCAAAAAGTGTAAGCGAATAACCAGTCAACAGATCCCAAGCTCTTTTTTTAAAATATCTTTTCCTGCGCATACAACTTTTTTTTTCATTGCTTCACCTTTTCCTGCTCGAGTGGTGTATAATTAGAAATGTCAAGGCCGGGCATGTATGCTGGGTGTGAGGCGAATCCGCTCTGACGAGTGTCAGTAACCTGAGCTTTGATATGAGCGGCTCCAGGGTCGTTTTTTGTGGACAAGGGGCATGGTATACTTGCCATCGGTGCTCGACGGAAACTACCACTCAGTGTTGTAGGAACTGCGAAGCTCAATGGCTGTCTGAGGTAGAAAGCCCGCTCCAGTACATAAAGTAACCTGCTATTTTGGGCGCCCTGGATCCCACCGATAGCGCTGTTGGCACGTTTCTTGCCAGCGCCAGGTCTATAAATAGAGCACGTACCGCGTGGTCGCGTGCTTCTGTGCACTCCCACTCAGCCACTTGCCGTTCATCGTAGCACTTGAGGAGGATAACATACACGCTGCTCCTCGTTGCCCAGTCCTTTACGCAATGGCATATCGAAACTTATTTGAGGGACTGGGGGGCGGTTGTGAAGTCACAAAGTACCTGTAGGGGGCCCCCCTCCTCCCTGGACCCAGTCAGGGACCTACCGTTCCTGCACTGTCTGTATACTGTGTTGAGGGGGCCTGCGGGGGCCCTTGTTACGCCAGTGGCTTTGCGGGGACGCAGGCGGGTCAGTAGCACCAGGGTCCAGTTGTCTGAAGGGTCTATTTCACCCTCATTATGACTCTTTTGCTATCTAGCCACGGTGGTCCCATATTCGAAAGCTGCATTATGGCCCAGGGCTCCCTTGCTCCACCACTGCGCTTGCGTGAAGAGCCAGTCTTTATCTTTATCGTTTCCACATTCTCCACTAAAGGTCACAGTAGAGGCTTCTGGCCATTGTTACCGGGATGGTATCACAATAGGGTCAATAAATGCACGCTTTTAGGCGTTTGCTTTTAGACCGGAAGAGAGCGAGCGTGCTTACAAGATCACTTAAAGAGAGTGATAACAGTCCAAGCAGCTATAACGATGTACTCTGGGGACAATGCTTAATTAGATTTTTTACATCTGCTGCATTGTCTGCTTTCAAGTAGGCAGTCCAAGACCACAGCCTCGTGTTTCATGTTAACCAAGGCTCCCGGGAACACCTTTGCATCTCCAAGCCTTTGTAGGTCGTCGGGGGGAGGGGAGGGGCGATAATTTTGATGTGGAACATTTATTGCGTGGCTGTTCCACAGCCACAAAGGCCTTTAAAACTAGGACACTGTCTGCGCCATGTTAATCATCCAGAATGTTGCCTCTTAATGCCATTACATATAATTCTGGTAGTGTGACAAAACAATATCGGTTCCTAATATTTTGTAAAGAATGGGTACTGACGGTTTTATAGCGTAATTGTCTTTTGTCCTGCAGTATTGCAAATCATTCAGCGCTACCTCATATTTCATTGTTGCTCCTCTGCGAAATATATGATGCGCTTGATGTGGCCGGTAGATTCTAGACAGAACCACATCACAGCACCAACTGCCGAGCTGTTCACTGCCATCACAACTCCTCATTCAGTTCTCTCCTCCTCCTGTCCATACATTCTCCAACCGCCCCCTTTTTAAAAAAAAATCTAAACAAAATCTTTTGCAGTTGACTGAGGCCAGTGCCTGCCTCAGTCTTTAGTTTGCTTGGATTGTTAAAATAGATCCAAGATTTGAATTTCTCAAACCACAGCATCTTGGCGAACCCCCGACTTTGCTTATTTAGTTGATGTGCCAAAACTGGGGGACCGCACACACTGCCTGACATGGCAGCACACACTCCTCTGTGTGTTTGTGTTCTCCTTCATCCATTACATGCATGTGTATTTTTCAGTGTCTCTATGGAAGGCTGTGACCTAAACCTTTTGCAGGACTACTTCATGAAGAGAAATTGCAACCTTCTACAGTTCAGAGCTTACGTAGTGGAATGAGAAAACTTTACTAGCTTTTGTTCGTGCTGCATTCAAATGTATTTTGTTAGCATGTGGTGTATTTAATTTAAAGGCATAGTGTGCTTCCTGGCTTGCACTATAGCAGTGGTTCTTAACCTGTGGTCTGGAGAGCTATGGGGGTTCATTGAGCCTGCTCAGGGGCTCCGTGACTGCTTAGAAAATGAAATAATGGTCACAGATCAAGTATGTACAAATAAAGAAACAAAATGTTAGATTGTAAATTTTAAAGCATTCTAAGAATGTGTCTAAAAGAAGTTATTATTTTCAGATTGATTGGTGGGAGCAGTGCTAGAGCATCAAACAGATTATAGTATGGACGATAAGTGGCCTCAATTCGATTAAGAAAAGCTCCAACTCTTCCAATAAGATTAAAGTCTTTTTTTTTGTTTTGCTTATAATTTAAAATATTAGATTTATTTGATTGATGAATGCTTGTTTCAGTTTTGTTTTGCGTATTTTTTTGTGGTTCAAATCATAGAAAACTACTGGAGCAAGGGTCACTGTCTTCCAGTAATGACTCATTGTGGTCCCCGAATACCAATAACGATTCAGTGCGGGTCCTCAAATTACAATAAAGATTAAGTGAGGGTCCCACGAAGTCAAAACGTTAAGAGCTACTGCCCTAGAGCACTGTTGGGCTGCAATTTGTTAAGAAGGTGAGACTTTTCCTTTCCATGAAAATTATTACTGTAGAAAGAAGCTTACAGTAGTGGAATGGAACCTTCGAAAAGACGGTGAAGTTACCTAGTTTAACGTTTAAGCATTTTTCTGCTTTGTAAAATAACGTTAACTTTAATTAAATCCAGCCAAACTGGCAATTGTGTACACAATATTTTGCCCACACGATAACCTTTTTTGAAACTTGTCATTGTGCACTGAAGAGCAGCAAGTATTTAATGTTAAGTTTGCTTTGCGTAGAACCATGTGCTTAGTTTTACATAAGAAATGCAAAAATGTGTTGCTATGGTCCTGATCCTCCCATATAAGTGAGGAAGAGCGGCAGAGTTAGTTTTCCATAAAAATTGTATAGCTTGCCAAGACGTTGCTTCTTCGAACAACCCATCCATAAAATGTATTGTTTGTATTAATTGGATATTAGTTTTAGATTCACTATTTTTTGTAAAAAACAAAAACAAAAATTGCGACACCAGCTGTCGGCCACATCCATATAGGTTGCTCTTAGTGTAGAGCTGCATTTGTAGGGTCATGCCAGTGTAAAGCTTGTGCCCAGCAGCCTTGTGCTCCTCTTTTGCACACTGATGAGAAGGGCAGAATTAGCATCATGAAGGCTCACTTTATTAGGTGTTTTTGATGAAGGGGTTCTGAACCCCATTCTCACCGAAATATTATTACTTGCAAACAGCAAGTCACATAGCGAAAATAACATGAAAAACAAATAACCCTCCAATTTCTTCTGCTACAAGGTGCAGTAGCTTGTGTTGCACAGGCCGATCTTCCGTACTTGTAAGAAAATCTTGTTCTGTACGACAGTGGGGAATGCTTTCTCTCTAGAATGGGACAGAGAGGTGTTGCAGGACTAAATTACATCTCGCAATATCGACTGCTACTTCCTGTTTTTGTAGATAAAATACTTTTCTTCATTTGGGGATGTAGACTGTCCTCCTGTACTGTGGTTTACACACTATTAAATTATCTTTCCATGAAGGCCAACCTGAGCCTTGACTAAGACGGACCAGATACTGTGTCATACTAGCCATGATAATTCATTCCGGACGTTCACATGGTTAATATGTGGGCCCCTTCTGTATTTTGGCGTTAGGTGTTGAGCTTCGCATATAGTGTGCCAAATGGGAGTGAGAGCATACAATGGCAGAGGGGTGAGAGGCATGTGGGAGCCTCCCAGGCCACCCATCACCTTCCTAAGCCGCATTGTGTTTGTAGTAAAATGCAGGTCAATGATCAAGTCAACAATGTAGTTACATTTTAGTACCACAACCCAGTTATTCGTCCTGATTAGTTACAGTGGTTGTCTTAGTAACAGATTTCTAATCATCCCAGACTTTGTGGGGAAGGGTCCACAGGCTCAATCAGTCTTAACGTTCTGCTGCCGATTGTGAGCTTGTGAATTCGTTTTTTTCCCTAGCACACGGTTGATGAGTGTTGGTAGTTTTTTGATGAAATGACTCTCGATTAGTACATTAATTTTAGGTCCACACGAGTCCCTTAATCGAGTTACTGACAGTTCCTAGAGGTGTATATATACCTATTCCTGTCTCCATAGAGTCAATTTTCCTCTCTGTCCTTCAGTAGTGTGCTGGGAAGATTGCAGTTACAGTCAGCAGAGAAATGTGTGGATTACAGGTTTGCAGCAGATTTTTGGGAAGTAGCAAGTTATTTTGTAGAATTTGATTGAAAGCTAACGAAGCACAACCCACTGTCGCCATTTACAGATCGCTGGCGCTCTGGCACCCAGCATGATTAATTCAGTTGGACAAGTAGCGCTGAACTTGTGAATGGCTCATTACGGGACGCATGAGTAAGTCGCTTGGGTAGAAACAACATCCTTTGTTGCGGCTTAACATAGAGCTCCACATACTGCAGTGAGTGCCCAGATTTCGCTCAAGTGCACATTGTTTTGTAAGAGGACGGTCACGAATGGTACCCAGGGGAGACTGAGAGCTGGGGAGGGTGACGCGAGAGGAGGCGAGAACAATAGTGCTGTGTCTCTGAGCATCTTTGCATTAAATAGGATGTGTTGTAGGGTTATGGGGAGAGGGATTTATACTTGCTGCACTGTAAGCAAGAGAGATGCTCCACTACTGGGGCAGGGAATTGTTCAGATACACAGCAGTCACCAAAATATTTTTGGAAACCGCATTAGGTGAGTATCTTTTGGGATCTTGTTTGCTGTATTTTTTTGGCAGTGGTTATGATGAACTAAAATAAGGCCCTTTCGAATGAACTTGCACTGTTTCCGGTCTACTGCAGATTTCCACCTGAGTTCCTTCATGGCCTGGACATATCACCTTAACAAGTTCTCTTTGTATACTGATACAAGTGACTTGGACTTAATTTTTCAAGAAAAAATACTGGGGTCCGAGTGCAGTTCATCTCATGTTACGAGGGTCCTTTCTTTCATGTTCGGGTCAAGTTGTAAGAACTGCATGTTTAGAACATTGTGGGAGCAGGCACATCTGCCACCTTTAGAGTTTAGTTCTTTCCATACATTTGTATGTCAGTAAGGTTAGACAAACATTCAGGAGTTCTTTTATGCAGTGGATTATTTCACTTTAGTGGTAGGAATCTAGAGAATGTATTGTTGGGTGGCGTATCTTGTTTTTTTTCATCTGCCTTCTCTAACTTTTATACCTGGAGTTGGCAATCTGCCATGCTCTGTGGTGCAAAGGCAACCTGCAGCATTCTGTGCCAAGTTAAACTAAAGGCTCCGTAAAAGCTTCAAGAAATGCCATTCTAACTAGCTTTCTGCTAATATTTTTTTAGGTTTTGAGAAATTATTGTTTTTTTAAGCAAAAAATACTATTCCTGTTGCCTTTTTAGGTCGAGCATAAGCGTAAGGCCTCTTGTATACTTTTAGTATACTTACTTCTGTGGGCTTAAAGCCATTTCAGTTGTTTGTTTCAGTGTCATTTAAAAATTCTTGCTTGCTAGTGGTAAGTCATGCCTCTTTGTACCTCCTTTTTCTCTTTGGTAGTAGGGACTAAATACTGTATATTTATGCTTTGTCTTGTTTATCTGTTCTTTGGGTGGCTTTTTTCCCTTGTTTTCCTGCTCCTATGAGTCAGTGCTTACAATGCTGAGCTCGGGGCACTGTATAAGCACCCTACTGCTTTTTCCATAGCCTTTAAAATGAACTCCCCTACACCTTATTGTTGCTAGTCCCACCATCCAGTCACCCTACTCCCACTTGTTAACTCCTGTGCCACTGTGGCTGCTTGCCCAATACCCTCTTGTATTCTTTTGCCTTGCGATCATGGCAGTATGATTCTCTTCCTTGTTTTTGGGTATCTTGCTGTTTCTTTGGGATGTCTGTGGGGGCTTTTTTATTTATTTAATTTTTGCAGTTTTATGTAGTGCAAACTCGACACGAAGGTATTGGAGCGCTTTATTTTTGCAGTTTTATACAGCGCAAACTCGATACAAAGGTATTACCGTACTTTACATTACACAAAAACACATTCATTTTTGGTAGAAAGGGAAGATTAAGTGATTTGCTCAAAATCACAAGATGCTGAGCCAGGGCCGAGAATCAAACAGTGTTCCCCAGCTCCAAATTCAGCTGCTCTGGCCCTTGTGCCCCATCATCTACCCTAGGTTTCTTTATCTGGTGCATGTTGGGGTAGTCTGGGAATAATGTTTTTTTTTTTTTTAATACAGCGCTTGGTAATGGATTCTCCCATTTCATGGAGCTGAAAAGCAGGTGCCATTCTTCACAAAATTGTTAATTCATTTGCATCGACCTTGCAGAGATGAAGAGGTGAAAAAGCTATATCAGGATTGTAATCTGCTACTTTCTTGTTGTTCTTTCAAGACCTCTGCAGTGGGTGCAGTAACCAACTGACTTGAGTAGAGCCTACCAGGAGGTGATAGCACATGCTCTTGATAACCTCTGGAGGGTTACCAACCAAGCACATAGGCTTGTTCTAGGCAAGAAGATGGTGAAAGGTGTTGTGTCCAAAATGGTAGAAAAAGAGTTGTGACTCCAGACCCAAACACTTCACGGCCTCAAGCAAAAAAACAACTAGCCTTTGGATGTAAATTGGGCCTCTTCAAATAGAGTTCAGTTAGTAGACGTGTCCGTTTTCCTAACCCTGTAGCGCATAGAAGCTAACACAAGGGTGCCACAGTGAGATGAGCAGCGTATCATAGGGCACAAAAGTGGAGCAAACGCCATCACTTCCTTTTTTCAATTCACTGGTGTCATGGCTTTAATGATAGTCTCTTCACAGCTACTGCAACCCTGCAGATGTCATTTCCGGAAGCGATCTCTAAAACTGCGCTTAAATAGCACTGCTTCCTGTTTGAAGAGGAACCACCTTGAATACCCCTCACACCCACTGTTACAGTTGCAGAGCGTATTTTCATTTAAAACACTGACCCAAGGTCACAGATACTGCATCCCTGGAACCTATCCTGTCCTATCCTGTCAGCCCATCTACCACTGAAGGTCTTTTTCGCACACTTGAAACCTTCTGTTCAGTTAAACTGCCTCTTCTGTTATTCTCTTTGTATACAGTCACTGTTTTTAAAAGTTAGACTGGTATTGCCAATGTAGAGGAATAATTCCTTTAAAAGTTTAACACACAAAAATATACTGCTGTCCCCTTCGCTCCTAACTCTTTTGACCCCCCTCATTCTCTGGGTTAAATGCCTCAAAGGTACCTCTTTGAGGTTTGTTTGGTGCTATAAAAGTTTAGGTAAGCACACTAGAAAAGGTTGCATCTCAAGGGTATCAGAGCCAGTTCGTAGGAATGAGGCAAAAACACTCCAAAGATGGCAGCCTCGTTGTGTCCTCCCTCCTGCAGCGCAGGCCTGGGCGGGTTGCTCCACTACACTCCAAACTAAAACACATAGGTTAGACAATGTCATTCACACCAATAACCTAACTCACAAATGCGAGACTGATTGCATTGCAAATGCTTGTTTCTTGAGGTTTGGGCAGGGATACAAATAGCTGTATTTGTACTAAGGTATGAAAAGTTACAGATATTGGATGCTGTCAGAAACTCGATCCTATACATTTGGTTGCTATCTTGTGAAACTCTGTCTACCTGTTGCTGCTTACCACTGAGAGAACTTTTTGGGATGCACGTTTTGACATATACACTACAGTCCGAAAGTCCATGTAATGTGGATTGTTGGAACACCTGTTAATAGAAACTAGTTGAAGGTTAAATCCTTCGTTTATGCTGGAAGACCCAAGAAGTAGTCTGCCAGTCAGAGTTGAATAAGCAATTGCAAATATGTGTGCTGTAGATGAGCTGTCTGTTCATTGTTGCATCATGCTAAGACAACTCTTCTACAGAACCCTCATCTAGTACGGACGCACCTCAGCAACGGAAATGCATCCTAGCTAGTTTGATTATATTTACTTCCTGATAAATTTTATTTTATGGCATTTGTGAGCCACTAGTGTAAGCATGGGAGGCAGCAAAGTTCTGTACATAAGTGGAGTGGTAGGCTTAGAATAGAATGGATTAACATGTTTTGACCATAAGAGCTACAATGTTGAACAGGTATGGTGGGGAGGTGCAGGTATGTCATGGGCTTGTTTATAAGTTTTGCAGTGTTGACGTCTCCTTTGGGTTGATTGTTTCTTTTAAGCTGTGGCTGTTTTTCCCTGTCAATGCACCTTGGACAGAAATATTTACAGGTCTTGTGAGTTCCAGGAAAGACTCCGGCCCTTCTGAATGTGATGAGCAGTGTGTTTGAGTCTGTGGGTTACAGCTGAAAAGGTCTGCAATGAACGAACCATCTTTGTGATGTAGTGAATCCTAGTTTGTTTTAATGGGATAACAGGAGTTAGCTCAGCCTTTGGCTTGCAGACTTGTGCCCCCGTCACATAGTGACTTTTAATCTACATAGCTTGTTCTCTTAGCCCATTTATTTAATTGATTCTTTTAAGACGGCTGCCTTGTTTAGAGTTAGGCTATTTGTTTAAGTTTGTTATCCGTGCCACCACGCTAAGGTGTCAAATCAAGCGACAAAGACAAACAAACTGTAGGTGTTCACATTAGGTACTTTCCCACTTCACGCCTTTGAGGGAATGGTTTATATTAATTGCCGTCCCAAGCAAGTCAGGGGTCGAAGTAGATCTGTATAAATACACATCACTTTAAACAGATAATCAGAGGGATACCGACCAGATACCATCGCTGCTGTCGATGCTGCACGCTGCCTTGACGCTAACCCGGACTTCGTGTTCCTACAGAGTCTGAGCTAGAGACCTCATTCCAAGATAACACGGGTTGGGGGCTCTTCTCAGGGACATGGCCTTGGCAGATTAGGTTTAACATACCCAGCTCTCCTTTCAGTATAAGGTTAAGTCTATCAGAATAGGGTAATATGACACATTATGCACTCTGTCTTTCCATGTTACAGCAAGATGGTGGGGGTCTTTATAATCATGACTCTTGATTTTACAATTCTGTCTCTTGCACTGTTCATTATCATTGCAGCCCATGCAATTTACCGCAGATTGTTCTGAAAAAAAACTAATGAAACCTTACTGCGTTTTTGTTATTGCCTGTGTTTGGTTGAGACATAATGTGTCTGTGAGAAAGGGGTAATTTCCGTTTAACCACGACACTCCCTGAGATGTCATATTCTTGAGTCCATGCGTAAAGGCTGCCACAAATCACCTTTAACTGTTTGGGTTTTTGGTGAGGTACTGCTTGTGAGCCGGAAGGGTTGGGACTACAGTTGTGACTTGTTGTAGGATAGGCTTAGTCACCTACAAACATAAGTACTGTCATCCTTAAACCAGTAGTCTTGCCCAGAGCAAGTGTCCAACTACGACAGTGGGCAAAAGCAGTTAAGTTGTGTCATTGCTTGGTTACTTGTATGGCAGGCAATCTGTCGAGTTAATGTGCCTGTGGAGAATTGCTGTTTTAAGTGTGTCTTGACAGCACAACTTTCACCATACCTATTGTTGCCAATTCTTTAAAATATGTAGTGTGTGTTTTCGATCCGCCCACAGGTGTTTATTTTCTCTCTCTGCGTGCTGGGCTGTTTGGTGTATTATTCTAGTTTCTATGCAGTGGTTAGGTTACAATCCATAAGGGACACATTTCTATCACCAAGGATCTCTGAATCATGTTGCATTCAACTAATTGTCAGAGATTAGCTTTGTACAGAAAAAAATATATATATTTTTTAATTTGTTTTTTTTAATTTTTATTTTTTTATTTTTTTCATGGCAACAAGTGTTTTTATTGTTCAGGCAAAACTCAAAATGCAAGCCAGACCTGTTGACTTTGCTAGTGCTTTATTTTTATTGTCTGTTTTGTCCAATGCTTTGAAGGAAGGAAATAGGAGTCAAAGAATTGATGTTGTTTTTGATACGTACAGTGAAACATCTATTAAGAACAGCAAAAGGGCAATCAGAGGGGAAGAACTCTGGTGCCAATTACAGGGCATCTTACCTTCTCAGGTTGTCAATAGTGGGGGAAAATTCCTAAGCCACGTGAGGAATAAAACAACTTATCGCATTTCTTCGTAACGAATGGAGGAAACCAGAGTATTTGCTAAAACTTCATAATAAAACACTGTTCTCGAAACGTGAGGATAAATGTTACAAAATGACATCTGAAGGGAGCCTCGAAGTACCCGATCTCAATAGTACACACGAAGAAACAGATGGCCATTTGTTACTGCATGCTGCACATGCTCCTAATGAGGGTTATGAGGCAGTAATGATAAGCTCAGATGACACTGATGTATTTATTATGTGTTTGGGATTCCATGACAGTTTCATGGCTAAATTGTTTCTGAAATGTGGTATTAAAATTTAGGATGGGAGTCTGTGACATTGGGAAAAAAGCTTCAACTCTTGGTGAAAATGTTTGTCGAGCTATGATAGGTCTCTATACGTTTACCGGTTGTGACACAGTAAGCACATTTGCGGGAAAAAGAAAAGTACGTTAATTTGAAAACCTTTCTGCCAACAGACATACACAGGAAACATTTTTGCAGGTCAGAGACAAATGGGATCTCCCTCAAGAACTAATGGGCAAATTGGAGCAGTTCTTGTGCTTGCTGCGTGCACAAAAATCTTCGGTTCATCGCGTAAATAACTTGAGATATCACCTATTCTACGCAAAGAAGGGTGAGATAAATCGCCATCAACTTCGACTTTTCAGGGACTATCTGAAGAAACATGCTGAACGTGTGAATTATCAAGCCTGTTATAAGCAAGAGCTGTCTTCTACATGATCAGCAGACACCTAGACCAATTACAAGAGGGTAGAAGTTGGAAAAACACAAGGGAGCAGATCAACTAGTAGTGGACTGGATGGAGGGGCAACCAGCACATCAGGCTGCGTTGGATCTACTAGCTTGCAACTGCATTAAGGAACTGCAAACCGCCACCATGTGTTTGCTGTCTCAGTGACTTCAGGTGCACTGATGTGCAGACTTCCTGCCTGTGAAAATCAAACTGACGCAGAGAATAACACCTGTTCAGAAGATGATGACAAATGTGAATGATAAAATTTTGTTTATTTTCAGTCATGACATACATTGCCTATGTAAGATGGGACAGCTATTATTATTTGAAATTGTAAGTGAATAATATGCATATAACCTATACCGATATGAGGAATACAATGAAGTTTTATTATTATTATAAGTACTATATTTTTATTACAATTAATAATCCTAATTATTTTTAAATAATAAATTTAACTAATTTGGTGGAATTAGATTTATTTTTCCACATATTTTGATGAATTTGTATGCTATTTATCAAAAATATGAAAACCGTTATTTTCAGTTATGGTTGCTAATCCAATAATATCAGTCAAAAGTCAGAGTGATGACTTGCTATTGCAGTTTCCTTCTCTAGGCATCCATACCTTGTAAAAAGATCATGTGAGAGTACCAATGGCCTAAATTTGGGGCACTGGCTCATGGCCCAATACACCTTATTAAATTAATCAATGTCCACTTCTCCAGTGTTGAGAACCAAAAAAGTCTGAAGGCTTCCCAGCTACTCTCTAAAACCTTTGTGTGTTTATAGTATCTAAAGAGCAGGATATGTTTGCAGATAACTGGACACAATGACAAATATTCTAGCTCACAGTCTCTAATGAAGTATTCTACAGCATCCACAACTTGGGTCTGGGTATCAGAAGATAGAAGCTAATAGCATCAGTCAGCATATTGGGGATCCCTGTGGTAGCCATTTAACCAGCATGTTACAGTCCATTAGGTCTAATGCAGTGGAACAGTCCCTGAACTTGGCTTATGCTTCCACAGACACAATGCACTTTTTTTCCAGATAAATCATGGCTGTTCGATGGGACAGGACTTAACCGTTGAATGCAACAAGTGCAGCCTCTATATCACTTATGATTTTGCTTGGGTCAACAGTGTCAGGCTAGCCTCTTTTCATTTTTCCTTTTTGAAATAAAGGAAATGGGTTACAGAAGACAAAGTTGTCCACTGTAATGCTTTTGAAATGTCTTAGATATGTAGATCGTTTATAGTGCTAGCTTTTTCTGGCAGCAGTTCAGTTGGGAGGAGGGCAGTTACGATGAATGTATTGCAGTCCCAGCACTATTTCCTTTCATCGTTAATTTCAGTCTTCAGAGTACAGTTCTGTGTTTTTATAGCAGCATGGGCTGTCCAGGGCTACATTAATCACTTGGAGTTTTAGGGTTTTAGGTCTGGCTTGACAGTGCAACTGTCACTTGAGCGTCTGTGAGCAACAAAAAATACCGTTTGGAGTACTACTGAGACAGATGATTAGGCTCCACCCACATGTTGGTTCCCCTGAGTAGAGGATCTGATTGTACTTAGTTTGTGTGCTTTCCCTAAAATGACTGCTTGTATTGCACTTTTGACTGCTGGCAAAGCTTATACTGGATACAACAGGACAGAGTTGTTTATGGTGGCAAGCCAGTGATCATGGCTATAGGTGTGATCTATCTAAAATGAAATTTTATGATAAAGGCATTAGGCCTAACATTTGTGAAGAGTACATGGTAAAGTCAATGGCCATCTAAGTGTGGATTGTTATAAATCACTGATATTGCTTACAGATATTTTGTTACATATAATCTCAGAGATTACAGTAGTAGGTAAGAATTGCAGCTTTAGCCACTCACTCTGATAAACCGTGGTCATTTTCACTGTGATGAATCTTGTTAGGCTATTTTTAGAAGGGTTGTATATATTGTTCTGCAAGGTTTATTTTTCTATGTATGTCGTAATTTTAGAACTGAGTGCACAGTGGTTGCCAGTTTGTGTACTTGAATAAACCAGTGTTTGGTACTGTGTAAAGCCAATGGTGAATTCTTGATCTGTTCATTATGAAGTGTTACTAGAAAGCCAGTAGGTCTGACCTAGTTATTGCGAATAACATGTTAAAGACAATAGGTTTTTAAGGATCGATTGTTATTATGCTGTGCTAAAGCCTGTAGACAGCTATTGTGGTGCATGCCTTTTCACAGATTACCTACCATAATAGGTAGGGCTTTTAGTGTTGGTGATCCATCTAAACAAACCATGAGAGTAGAAGATGTACACTAGGATTATCCTGGTTAGGCTCTCTCAGAAGAGGCAGCCTGTTTCTTTTGACAACTGTAACTTTGTATACTTTTGTACTTTTAATACAGTATGCTGGGTGACCTGTGGAAAGCTTTCCCTCTATACAACAGGCTTTTGTTGGTTATAGTGACAAGCCACTGGTAAAGGGTATAGGCCTGATTGTAAATCACAAAGCTACAATGCAGGCAGTAGGTAGGCCTGGTTTATTGATTGTGAAAAGCATAAGTTAGTAAAAAGTTATTTAAGGTAGATTGTTATTACTCTGAATTTAAATATACAGATTTTTTGTTGTTGCATGGAACTTCAGCAGGCAAACCTTTTGGTGCTGGTTACCCTGCCCCTCAAACAAACCATGGGTATTTAACGATTTGCACTGTGAGGAGAAATAGTATTTTACTTTACCAAATGTAATGGTTTTTTTTCATTTGCCATTGTAGTACTGTAGGCCTGATAATTGCCTTGTTGGTCTGACGGGGTTGTGGTTACAAGCCAACGATGATAACTGTAGGCTCGATTGGTATGCAGGGAAATGTTATGCCAGATGGCATAGGTTTGGCCTGTTCGTTATCTAAAGTTATGTTGTAACAAAGGGAGTAGTCTTTGTTTATTGTGAAAATCATAAGGTATAGCCATAGGGCCTCTTAAAGTGGATTATCATATTATGCTAAAGACCATAGAAAGGTATTGGATAACATGTATTCTCATGGATTACCATAGTATGCAAATGGATTTGGTGTTGGTCACCCACCCCGAATAAACCTGAGAGTAAAATTTCACTGTGATTAAATAGATTGTATATTGTTTTGTCAGCCATGTTTTGGCACATAATTGTAATTTTATAAATGTATGCTTGATGTTTGCCAGTTTATGCACACTTCAGAAGGCCTGTTTTGTATATAGTTAGGCCGTTGGTAAAGTCTATAGGTCTTATCATTTTACGGGGAAAGGTATGTCAGATTCCTTAGATGCGATCTGTCTTATAATGAAAAGTTTTCACAAAGTTAGTAGGCCTCACTAACTTATTGTAAATACCTGTGCTACAGGAAATAGATGTTTACAAGTGTATTGTTAATACACTGTCCTTAAGCCTGTGGAAAAGGTATGTTGGTAAGCAGAATTTCACAGAGTAATAGAAGGAGGTGTTTTGGTGCTGGTTAGCCAACTGAACAAACCATGAGGATAATGTTCTCTATGATACATCTTATTAAAATTGTACTAGGAGTTTTAATTTGACAACTGCATTTTAACATTTGCAGTTTTATTACTGTGTGCCTAGTGATTGCCTTGTGGGAAGGCATACGATCAACACAGCAGGTCTGGGTTGGTTATTTCGACAAGCCAATGGTAAAGGTTATAGGCCTGAATGAAAACTTACGATAAGGGCAGTAGGTCTGACATTGATTTCGAACAGCATATGTTAGTGAAAGGGCGTTTAGATTATTGTTATGCTGTGTTAAAGCCTACAGAGAGGTATTTTTTGACATGGGGTCCCAAAGATTACAATAGTAGGCAAGGGTTTTGATGCTGGTTACCCCTTCTGACAAACCGTGGGTATAGATTTGCCTTGTCAGAATTCTTGTTAGGCCCTCGTAGAAGAGATAGTATTTTGCTTTTCCAACTGTAATTTTATATAATATATAATTAGTAAATTATGACTATATGCTGATGGTTACATTGTAGGAAAGTTTAAGTTCAGTCCAGGAGTCCCTAGTTGCTGAAGGTTGGCTAACAGCTGTTTAGCTTGATGTCTGATTGGTTCACTTGACAAAAATATTTCTGATGTCTTAGGCTTAACCTACTGCTTAAGAAAAATTATGATTAATGTAGTACGTCCAACATATTAATTGTGTAAAACATATCAGTCAATAGACATTCAAAGGGTTGATTTGTTATTTCTATGTATTATTAAAGCTTATGGATAGGTATTTTGTTACAGGACAGGGGTGTGGAATGAAACATGTCTTAGCTATTGTAACTAAAAGTTTCAATTCTATTACGGACACTGAGGCGAGGATTAGGCTGGCTCTATTTTCACTTTATTTTTAATCAGCAGCCTTTGATAAGCGTTAAAAGAAATAACAAACCAAAAGTCCCATGAGTCTTCACACAGTCAACCAATCCCGGAACAGCGTCCTCTTGAAGCGCCTCTCCCGACTTTCCCTGATCCTCTTTTTTCCTGTGACGTAAGCTGAACCCCCTTAAAATTAGTCCTGTTTGCCAGATTCCGATGATGGAATTGAAAAGAGGTTAATTTTTCCAATCCTGAGATCGGAAAACATAAATAATTATGAACTTTTCAATACATCCTATGGTTGACAAATCATTAAGTAAAACGATCATTCTAGACAAACAGCCCAAATTTAACATTCCTTTCCTAAGGTTCAAAAGTATACAAGTATGCCAACCAGAGGAATCTGTGTTATCGAAATTACTTACAAGTGTACAATTGATCAGAACAATGAGTGTTAACCAAATTACTTACACGTAACTCAAAACCCATGTCAGGAAAATCTAATCCTTGTTGGGCGGGTTAAATATATGTTGGGAAAAGCTTTTGAGGCCATAGTCCCACTTACCGAATGAGCCCCAACAACATAGACATCAATTCCAGCATCCTGTAATACCCAGCTGACCCATCTTGCAATGATGGGAGAAGACACTGCTTTGTGCGGTTTAGTGAGAGTTAACAAAAGTAGTTGTTCCCCCCCCTGGGAACGGATCTCCGCCGTCAAGGATTCATAAACTTTCAGAGCCCGGACAACACACAACTTCGGAGTCGTTGGGAAAGTGGAATATGAAACAGTTCGGGAATTACACTTTGTCCTCCTGGAAATAATAAGTCACTCCAACCAGGATAAAAATTCTCCCAGTAATATCCAAAGCTCGAATGTCGGAAACCCTGCGACATGAAACCAAACAAAGTAAGGTAGCCAGTTTTGCTGACATCTGCTTCCTTGACAGATACTTATTAGATGGCCATGATTTGATTAATCGAAATACCTTGTTAACATCCCAAAGTACGGAATATCTTGGGCCAGGAAGAAGAGATAACTTGATGCCTCTGAGGAGTCTGCAGACAAGGGGATGTTCGCCTACTTGTCATCCTTCCACGGGAGCTTGACCCGCTGAAGTGGCGGAACAGAAGGTATTGATCGACCTATAGGCTAACCCATCCGAAGCCAGGGATGCCAGAAAATTTAAGACCTGGACAATGTTTGTCCCCATGGGATCAAGATGATACCAACCGAGCCATTGTGTCCAGGCCCATCTGTACCTTTTATTGGTACTATCCGCCCACAATTTTGCAAGTAGGGATGCAGCTTGTCGCAAAATGCCCTGGATTTTTCATCTTCCCCGGAAATCCTCCAGGCCATGAGATGGAGACATCCTTCCATCACCAGATGATGACGATTCCCCTGTGGATCGAGTATGAAATTCGTAAAGAGGGGTAGACTGATTGGAAAATCCCACGAAAGTTCCATAAGAACTTCAAACCAAACTTGAGATCTCCAAACAGGGTCAACCACTACCAGGTCCGCCGTCTGTCTCAGAGTTTGGGTTGTTAGTCTAATGATCATTGCGAACGAGGGAAAGGCGTATCCCTTCTACTGCCTCCAGTCTTGAAGGATTGCGTCTGTCGTCGTGGCTAAGGGGTCCGGTTTCCAGCTGCAGTATCTGGCCAGCTAGTGATCAAGGCTCGAGGCAAACCGATCCATCGAGAAAGGATCCTAACGGGTTTCTATCCCCTGGGACACCTGTGGGTGAAGTTGCAGAAGGCTGACATTTCTCCAGTTACGAGAAATCCAATCTGCCACTTGGTCCGATTTCCCCGTAAGGTGTGCCACCATCAATGAAATCTGCTTACCTAGGCAATAGGCCCAGAAGTCACGTGCCAGGTTTGAAAAGTTTCCGATTTGGTCCCCCCCGGATGGTTTATGTAGCGTACCGCTGCCATGTTGTCCATCTTCCAACAGCATGCAACACTGGGCCTTGTCCTTGGTCCAGCATTTCACTGCAAAGGACCCCGCCATGAGTTCGAGGCAGCTGATGTGAAGGTCTTTTTTTCCTGGATATCCAGTTTCCTCCTGTAGAGTAGTCGCCGCATCAGGCTCCCCAGCCTGAACCATTGGCATCCGATTCTATCACCAGATCTGGTTGGGATCCGAAAATGGCGCGTCCATTCCAGGCCTCCATGTGCGCGATCTACCACCTCAGTTCCTCTTTGGCTTCCCCCGACAGAGGAACCAGCTGTGAATAAGTGAGACCCTTTTGCAGGTGATAGATCTTGAGTCTGTGGAGGGTGCAATAATGAAGAGGTCCCGGAAAAATAGCCTGTATTGAGGATCATAGAAGGCCTACAATTCGAGTGATCTGTCTCAGCGATGTCAGGGGTCTGGGTAGAGTCATTTTCAATTTGTGTTTTATTTTGGTCAATTTGTGAGATGGAAGGTTTAGGGTGGCATGGACCAAATCCACCACAAACCCCAGAAACTGTACAAACTGAACTGGAGAAACGGCCGATTTAGACTTGTTGACCACGAATCCGAGGTACTCCAGCAGGGAGATGGCCTGTTGCAGATATCCCACCAGCCTCCTGGGACATAGATCGAACAGCAGAATATCATCCTGGGAAACGAGCATCCTGATCCCTTGGGATCGGAGGTTCGCCACCACCATTTTCCACACTTTGGAGAAATACCACAGAGCGGAGGATAGCCCAAAAGGAAGGGAGGTGATTGACCCTTCCACAGGAATTCGAAGGGACTGCCTGTGGGGAGGAAAAATAGGAATTGTCAAGTAGGCTTTCTTTAAATCCAGTCGCACCATCCAGGCGTTCACTTGCAAGAGATCCCTGAGAATGTGGATCCCTTCCATTTTTTAGTGGCAAAAGACTAGCCACTTGTTGCATTCTTTGAGGTTTATTACTGGGCGTTGACCCCAGTCTCTCTTCTCCATGAGAAAGAGGTTGCTGAGGAATCCGCAGGGGTGTAGTTGGGTAGGAACAATCGCCCTTTTTCTCAGAAGTTGGGATACTTCAGTCTCCACCAAGGTCTCCTGCAAGGAAACAAAATGTATAGGACGTGGTCTCGACAACTGAATTTGGGAACCGTAAAAATCTATCCTGTACTGTCTGCAAAACCCACGCATCTGACGTCAGTTGTTCCCAATTGTGGTAAAACCATGCCAATCTGCCCCCCCCCTGCCCCCCCCCACACACACACAACAGCCTGAGTCCCGGAAGAGTTGTTTCTGGCCCCATTCTTGCAGCCTCTCTGGTGGGGGTATCCCCTGGTGGGGTAGAATGTCCCAAAACTGGTGGAGTCTTGCCAATGTCCTCAGCAAATTTCTTGATTGGAGGCAGGGAAGGTGCATCTACCGGTTGATCAGCACCTACCACGACCGGCAGAGGCAAAAACATGCAAAGTGAAAACACTTGTTTACGAACTTCCCTAGTTCTCGAATAAAGGCTTTTCCGAACAACCCACCTTGGGCAATTGGTCCAGCCTCTGAATTCGTCAGATCCCCCAATTTAGAGTCAATTTTGATTAAGAGGGATCGCCGTCTTTCTGTAGATATAGTGCAATTTGCATCCCTAAACAAAAACAGCCCGTTGTGCCCAACCGGACAGAACCTCGGGAGATATGAGGGAGCCGGAGGCTTTGGCATCCTCTGCCATAGCTAGGATTTTTATGAGGGGCACAGCAGCATCCAACAATTTGTCCTGACATGAATGCCAGGACCAGTTGATCCCCTTTTTGTGATCCCTCAATAATTTTGCCATAAAAGTGGCCATCTTTGGGTCAATGTCCGTCGTAATGGCGACCTTACCCTCCAAAGAGGGCCGAGGGCATTCCGCTCTCAAACAGTTCTGGACTTCCTTATCTAGGGCCCTCCGAGGACAGCCTGCCTCATACGATTCAACTTTTGGGGCTGGCGACCATTGGGTAGATCAGGGTGTTGGAGCTCGTCCAGATCTAGCATATCCGAGAGCGATGGAGATTGGTCTGAATCTTGTTTTGGGTCTTCCGAACTGGAGGAAGTGGTAGCAGATAGTCACTAAGACCTAGAAAACTCCCCATCACTCTCCCCGTCAGTGGCTGAAGGAGAGTCTGGCCCATCCTCCAGCGGGAGAGGAGCCTTAGAGGTACTTGGAAGGAGGGAGGGTAATCTAGGGGGAGAGTGAGACTCCAGAAAGTCTTTCTTGAGCCGTGAAAATGCATCCAGGTCTATATCTGGTTCATGAGGGTGTTTGCGTGCCACTTCGGAAGATGCCTGGGGACACTCTCACCCCGTTTGGAGTTGCAGGGGTTAATATATGCATTTGCCTGGGTCATGTCCCTAAATAATGCAATCAATCTTACCCGTTTACAGCGGGTTTTCAGACTCCAGGCGGGCTCTGTGTAAAAGAGAAATCTCACTTAGAATTGATGATGTAGAGCGAGCTAGACGCGGACAGCGGTGCGCAGCCCTCTAGCGGTCGGCTGACCACGTCACACCCGAGAGCACAAGATAATCAAATGTAACGGCCGCAAAGGAGCGACAAGCGTTCCCGCGGCCTGGCTGTAGAGAAAAAAGCAGTTGTGAAAGCACAAACTTTAAATTACAAGTGAAACACACGCGATCAGTACTTATCTGATCGACTGCTGGTGCAGCAAAGTAAGAGGATCAGCGAACGTCTGGAGAGGCTCTTCCAGGGGGAAACTGTTCCCGGATTGGTTGACCCTGTGTTAAGACTCATGGGACTTGTAGTTTATTTCATTTTCTTTTAACGTTTATTAAAGGCTGCTGGTTAAAAATAAAGTAAAGAGAGAGCAGCCTAATCCTTGACACCGGTCCTGATTTAGAATTCCTTTAGCCCGATGCCCAGAACATGTTTGGGTTGAAGGACAAAAAGTTTTCACGTTTATTTTGTCCTTGGAAACAAGTAGGCCCAGCCCCCCGCAGCACAAACCCTTGGGTGCCATTTTGCAGGGAAGAGAACTGTCTGCAGTTGAAGTAATGTTTGTGTCTAAAAGTTAATGTTGTTCAAACTTATATTTTTATGGTTCATTAATGCAAAGCCTTTATTATTGGGTGAGCGCTCTAAATAAACATTTTAAGGTCACACTGCACTGTCAGTGATTCTAGTAAAAAAAAAAAAAAAATGATGTACACACGTTTGAAAAGTTAAACAATATGAGGCTATGCATAATTCTTCCAGAATGCTATCTGATTAGATGCAACTGTTTGCAGAAGCTTGTAAGCAAGATAGACGATTCTTTGCTTTCAAAATAAAATGGTGCTATTTCTTTGAAGCAGCATTCAGTAAAATGTGTTGATGCGTGCTAGTATTTTAAAAAAATATTCATAATGGAAAATCAGTGTCACCATTTTCAACAAGATTATGGGAAACCTGAAAATAAACCAGCACTGGCAAAGCCAACCAATCTGACATTGGTTGTCAGTCATATGGTTTTGTCAATGTGTCTTGTTTGACATGGATTTTGTAGCACTTTATGGGAGCTGCCGGGCCCCCACCATTGTAACAAACATTGGCAAAAAGCGCACACACAAACAAATTGGGGGTTCAAAAAGCACGCCTTGCCACAGTAGTACCTTTTCACTGAACAGAACTACTTTGTGTGCCAATATGCTCCTTGTGGTGAAGCAGAATGATATCCCTCACAGTGAAACCAATCAATGAATAGAGAGAGAGAGAGAGAGAGAGAGAGAGAGAGAGAAATAGAATCTGAATAGAAACAAAATGTTTTGGTTAATGCCTGACCTAATTTGGGGGGGGGGCATTCTTAAAGAAAGTCACAAATGTGCACCCATGGTATATGTCTTTGCATTAGTGGCTTTCATGAATTTATAGGAATTTACAGAAGTAGACAAGGAAATCGTACCCTTGGAAAATATTTGTGAACTGTATTTTAACACACATATATGCATGTATAGATTTGCTCATGCAAAAATCTATTGAGAGTTTACAAGTTAAATTTTCCCTCCGACCACTTTTGCCGCAACCCTGGAAGAACTTCTGCTTCTGCCCTTGTCAGGAGTACATTTTCAACCTTTCTCAGTAGGGGAAAAGATTAGAGAAGAGCTGGTAAAAATCATTAAAACCTTCAAGTTAGTAGGTTTGCACAGATGCAAAGCCATTCCAGCACTGGAACTCTAACTGCGTCCTCCAGCATGTAGATCTGCAGAAAGGTGGCAAAATAAGGAAATTGCTATAGGAGGACTTGAAACCGCGAGCCTTGACGTAATCAGAGAGGCTATTATATATATTTTTTTTATATACATGACAAGTAGATTTAAGAAGCAACTTGTCCCATGGACAAGTAAATATGTTATTACATTCCATACCCATGCATGAAATGTCACCATTTTTCTTTGTAGGGATGGATTTGGGTGTTGGTTTACCATTTCCAACAAACTTTAAGGGGAAAAGATTTTCCCTATAATAATTCTTGCTAGAATCTCTTCTTGGCAGTGTGCCAGGTTCTTGTAATTAAAAAGAAATGAAATAATATCCATCTTGATACATAGAAGCCTTTGAATCAGCTCTTGACTGTCACTGATCTATTTTGAATGCTTTTTACACTTTTTCCATCCATTATAGCTTACTGCATGGGGTAATGGTTTAGTCCACATCAGTCTTTGGCTCTCTTTCCCTGTGAATGATGGCATTTTCAGATCACGTGTACAGCCACCTGAAAATGTGTGCTTCAGTGTCAGGGCTGATTGGTCAGTCCTTTTGTTTTCAGTTTTCTCCTTTTGTAGTTGTTCTTTCGTTTCGTTAATCCTCTTCAAATTTTGAACATCTGCAGGCAGAGCCAATGGGTCGCTTGATTGCTGCTCATTTAACCTGCAGTACTCCGCATCCCACGTGGCCACTTCCTCTAAATTGTGAGACTGTTATGGAATTCTGTTGTGCATTTTCTATCGTTGCTTTGTTATTGCAACAGAGCCAGTACGTTAGTCATGTGGCAGCAATGCTGTAAGTTTAAATCACAATCTACTATTTACAATACCTCTGAAACGTACACACCCTCTGCAATGTTTAGTTTCATTCTTGCTAGTGTATGCCCGCCTTACCCAGATAGCATGTTTTCTTTTTTCCCCACTTGTATTCTTTTAATTTGTCTTGCATGTGTTGAATTTGTGTTTTATTGCAGTTGTGTCAGAGGGTCAGTGTAAGAATGAACCATCCTGATGGATTGAAGAATGAATGCATCAGTATAAAAAGAGTGCATATACGACTTACTGAATGTCTAAACCCATCAATGACACAAAAGGAACATACATTTATATCCCAGACCTTCTGGTTTAGTCAGTGCTTCTTTTGCCGTATATTTTTCTCATATATGGTTTTATTCCCAGTTTTCAAAATATAGTAATTAATTGCTGTAACTTGGCAGTAAAAAACAAAGGGTTTTCATTGTTTATTTGCTTGTGGCCTACTTTTTTGAAGTGTATAAGCCAAATTATTAACATCTCACCAAGACCAGATCAGTTTGCTGAATTAGAGGAACTCTCACTGTTGAAAAAGCTCCATCTATCAATTTTCTTTTTTTAATGTGTTCACGCAAATTAGCATACTGCTTGTTTATTGGTATTTTGCTCTTTTATTGAGATTTAGCACACCAATTGTTGGAAATGTTATTGTAGGCAAACATAGCTAAATGTTATACTGTAACACACCTTTCAAATTGTGAGTTTTTTCTGCTGTGTGGAGGGGAGGGGCCATAAAGGGGGCAAGGCTTAGTGTCGAGCAGGAGACTTCCAAATTCACAGCCTTCCGACAACACACCGCCACCCCTCCCATAATTCCTCCTTTCCCCCTTTCTCTCTGACAAAACCCAAAGTCAAAGCTTTGGAGGCTACTGCTGATGTCCTGGGGAGGTTGTGCACCTCATAATGAACATTGGCTGTGCTAAACCTCCAAACAGTTAGCTGGAGTCCTGCTGTCTGCAGTGGTTTCCAGTGAAATGGGTGCCCACTGTGTTATAGTGGCTCCTCATCGTGTGACCATAAGAGGAGCTGATATCATGTGACACACAGCGGCACCGTGCGAGTTGGCAGGTCTGTTGTAAGAACTTGTCATCTGTATACCTAAGTCTGGTTTCACAGCACAGCTGTCAAACAGATGTTTCTGATGGATACAACTACCTGTGGATTCCTCACCTCATGAATACTCCCATGGCGCCAGCATTCGACGGAAATCTTCTTACTAGTCTCTGCACGTCGACGAGGACGTCACTGTCTCGCACGCGACGCCGTCTGACGTCATACAGGCAATAAGAGGTCCTCGACGACGTGCGGACGTCAGTTCCCTTTTTTCCGTGCATTCGAAACGGTTATCTTCGAGGGAGCAACTGTTACTCTTGCGGTTACAGTGTATATCTTGCTGCGTACTCTTTCTCTGTGGAAATAATGTCGCAGAGAAAGTCTGGATTTAAGCCTTGTCGTGAGTGTGGAGGCAAGATGTCGGTGACGGATCCTCATTCCGATTGCCTTTGGTGTTTGAGCTCCGACCACGACGTCTCGACTTGTGATTCATGTCAGCACATGAATCCGAAGGCCCTTAAAGAACGTGAGGCGAAGCTGTTTATGGCCAAGTCAAAGGAGAAGCATCACAAGAAGTCTTCTCCAAAACATCGGCGTCATCGAGACTCCCGGCGCCGTAGAGAATCTCGGCGTCATTCAAGGGAGGCTCGTTCCAGGTCTCCGGATCGGCGCCGAAAGACATGGGAGGTCAGCCCCACGGTGACGCCGCATCCTTCGACGCCGTTGCCCTCTCCGGCGTCACCAACTTCGCCTGGACAGGCGTCGGTGATTGAGGTATTGGAGCCTCAAGTGTTTTCTCCGGCGCAGACGCCGAGGCCGGCGTCGGGGTCGCCTCCGAGACAGGCACCCCAGTATCCGGCTTTTCCCACCCCTGGAGCCGATAGTTCCGCATTCTTGAATGCGATGTATGCCATCTTCCAACAGATGGCTCCAGGGGGTGCTCCGGCTGGGCCTTTGGCCTTTTCTTTGGGTGATCCTGCGCCTCTTCGGCCGGCACCCTTTATGCCCTTTCTCCCGTTTGGGAACGTGGGCTCGGCGCCAGTGTCGGCGCCGGTGGCCGCTCCGGTGGCTTCGGAGGGATTGGCCCCAGGGATTTCCATCCCGTCGACGTCGAGATTTCGGCCTGTGACTCCGGTGGGTCCATCTGTTTCAGCTGCTCTTCAGTCGGCGCCGAAGTTACCCGTGGCGCCGGATGCGGCGTCGGTGGCTTCGGAAGATCGGCGCCGATCTCCGACTTCGGCGGAGGCATTGTCGACTCCGCGGATTGAGCAACGACTGCATTCAAGGAGGCGTGCTCTCCGGGTACTAGAAGAGCAGGAGTACCAACGAGCCCTAGAGGAAGGAGAGCTAGAGGACTCGGGTGATGGGCTGCGTGGACTGGAGTCGGCCAGTGGGCTGGACACTTCCCCTGAGTGGGACCTTTCGTCCCCGGGGGAATATACTGAGGAAGCTGCTTCCTTTCATACAGTGGTACGGAAGGCAGCTAGTTTTTTGGACCTGCCTTTGCCGGTGGTGGAGGCAAAACAAAACCTTTTGACGGAGGTGTTGCATCCGGCCTCAGCCGCGGCGGAGCCTCTGTTACCTTTTAATGACGCTCTGCTGGATCCGGTTTTAGAGGTGTGGAAGAGGCCGGCATCTTCCCCAGCAGTTCACAGAGCCGTGGCCAGGAGGTATCGGACGGCTCCAACTGATCCTGGTTTCCTATCTAGGCACCCTACGCCGGAGAGCTTGGTAGTGCAGGCCTCCTGTTCGTCCAAGTCAGCGCCTGGTTCTTTCCCGACGGTGCCTGGGGACAGAGACTCAAAAAAGCTAGAGGCGCAGTCGAAGAAGATTTTTTCGTCCTGCAGTCTGGCGTTAAAAGCCACTAATGCGACCTGTATCCTGGGGAGGTATATTCATGCTCTGATGGATGACATCTCCTCTTCGTTTACAGAGCTTCCCCAGGGTCTTTTGGATCTTGTCTCTGATGCCCAGGCTGCTGCGACCCAAATTATCCAGACGGGACTGGATACCACTGACTCGGTAGCCAGAGCAATGGGCACAACTGTGGTGGAAAGGAGACAGGCCTGGCTCCGTAACTCGGGCTTTTCGGCAGATGTACAGTCCACATTGTTGGATCTCCCGTTTGATGGGGACAAACTGTTTGGGGCTAAGGCTGATTCGGCCTTGGAACGTTTTAAGGAGAGCAGGGCCACGGCTAAGTCGTTGGGACTCCAAGCTCCTTCTTCCACGGCCTCTTCCAGATTCTTCAGGAGGTTTCGTGGATTTGGGCGTGGCTCTTCCTCCTCTTCCTTTCGGGGAAGATATCAGCAACCTGCCTCTTCCCACCCCTATAGATCTTTTAGGGGGAGGGGTAGGGTCCGCACCAGGGGAGCCTCTCAGCAGCACTCTGCCTCTTCCTCATCCTCTGGCGGGGTGCAGCAGGGGAAGCAGCCTTAGGCTTCCACCATTTCCCACTCACTCCTCTCCTGTAGGGGGAAGATTACAGCATTTTCTCACCAAATGGGAGACTGTTACGTCGGACACTTGGGTTCTCAGTGTTGTGGGAAAAGGCTACACCCTTCCCTTTCGGGAGTTTCCGCCCCTCATCCCGCCCCGCCCTTCGTATTGTTCACAAGAACACCTCCTGTTGCTAGAACAGGAGGTAGAAGTCCTCCTTTTAAAGGGCGCGGTGGAGTTGGTCCCGGAGCAGGAAAGGGGTCAAGGAGTTTACTCAAGGTATTTCCTGATTCCCAAGAAGGATGGTCGTTTGAGACCAATTCTGGACCTGAGGATCTTGAATTGGTTCCTCAAGCAGGAAAAGTTCAAGATGCTGACCCTAGCACAGGTGCTTTTGGCGTTGAACATGGAAGACTGGATGGTGTCTGTCGACTTGCAGGATGCTTACTTTCATATCCCGATACTCAAGTCACACAGGAAGTATCTCCGGTTTGTGGTGGGATCGCAACACTACCAGTTTGCGGTCCTTCCGTTTGGTCTTACTTCAGCACCTCGAGTCTTCACGAAGGTGATGTCGGTGGTTGCGGCAGAGCTCAGAAGGAAGGGGATAGCAGTATTCCCTTACTTGGACGATTGGTTGATCAAAGCCAAGTCCCCGGAGCTTGTGTTGCGTCATCTGCAGTCAACAACCCAGTTGTTGTTCGACCTAGGCTTTTCGGTGAACGAGCCCAAATCTCACCTGGAGCCCTCTCAGCGCCTCCTGTTCATAGAGGCAGTACTGGATACAACATTGGGTCGGGCCTTTCCTCCGCCTCAGCGGATTCAAGATATTCAGGATTTGGTTCCAATGTTTCGAAATGGAGCGGTAGTTCCAGTCCTCAAGGTCCTTCGTCTGCTCGGTCTTTTTGCCTCCTGCATTCTGTTGGTCACGCATGCTCGCTGGCACATGAGGGCTCTTCAGTGGTGCCTCCGAAGGCAGTGGTCTCAACACAGAGGGGATCTAGAGGGTACTGTCAAGATCTCCAGAGATGCTGCTGTGGATTTGAAGTGGTGGATTGCAAGCAACAATCTTTCACAAGGAAAGCCGTTCCAGCAGTCGCCACCAGTGGCCACAGTCATAACGGATGCTTCCACTCTAGGGTGGGGAGCTCATCTGGGGGATCTGGAGATCAAAGGTCTTTGGTCTCCAGAGGAACAGATTTTTCACATCAATCTGTTAGAGTTACGGGCTGTACGTCTGGCTCTCAAGGCCTTCCTCCCTTCCCTTCGTGGTCAGTCGGTACAGGTCCTAACGGACAATACTACCACGATGTGGTACATAAACAAGCAGGGAGGAGTGGGGTCGTACCTTCTCTGCAGAGAAGCTCTTCGACTATGGTCCTGGGCAAAGGACCATCGGATTTGCTTGATAGCAAACCATCTGGCCGGAGTCTTGAACGTGCGTGCGGACAGTCTCAGTCGCCACTTCTCGGCAGACCACGAGTGGCGTCTCCATCCAGATCAAGTCCGTTTAATCTTCCAGAAGTGGGGGTTTCCTCGGGTAGATCTGTTCGCCACTCGAGAGAACGCGCATTGTCCGTTGTTCTGCAGCCTTCAGTATCCGATGCAGGAAGCGTTGGGGGACGCGTTTCAAATGACCTGGTGCGGCCAGTTGCTTTACGCGTTTCCTCCCATACCCTTGATTCCTCGAGTATTGAGGAAGATTCGCCAAGACCGGGCTCTAGTAATCTTAATAGCTCCGGATTGGCCAAGGAGGGTGTGGTACTCCGACCTTCTCCAACTCTCAACGTGCCCGCCGCTCCGTCTCCCTTTCAGGGCAGACCTCCTCTCACAGTCGCAGGGGCAGGTTCTACACCACAACCTCCAGAGTCTGCACCTACATGCCTGGAGATTGAACGGGGCAACCTGAGTTCCTTCTCTCTCCTGCCTGAGGTAGTGGATGTTATATTAGCGGCCAGGCGACACTCCACTAAATCTATCTACGCTAATAGGTGGTCTAAATTTGTTGCGTGGTGTGGAGAGAGGCAGATTGATCCTTTACATGCTCATCTATCGGACGTTTTGTCTTTTGCTCTATCTCTGGCGCAGAAAGGTTGTGCAGTGGCTACCATTAAAGGTTATTTATCGGCCTTGTCAGCCTTCATATGTCTTCCAGACCAACCATCTTTATTTAAATCCCCTATTGTTATCAGATTCTTGAAAGGTCTTCTAAATCAATATCCTCCAAAGCCATTCGTTATGCCGCAATGGGATTTGTCCTTAGTCCTGACTTTCCTTATGGGGTCCCCTTTTGAACCGATGCATTCTTGCCCCTTGAGGTATTTGGTTTTAAAAACAGTCTTCCTGATAGCTATAACATCAGCAAGGAGAGTGAGTGAGTTGCAGGCCTTATCAGTAAAACCCCCTTATGCAACTTTTTATGGGGATAAGGTGGTGTTGAGGACCAAGGCTGCTTTCCTCCCGAAGGTTGTTTCACCCTTCCATTTGGCTCAGGCAATTACTTTGTCCACGTTCTATCCTCCGCCTCATCCTTCCAAAGAGGAAGAAAGACTGCACCGTCTGGACCCAAAGAGAGCGTTGAGCTTCTTTATCGATAGAACAAAGGATTTCAGGCTGGAGGATCAGCTGTTTATTGGATACGTGGGCAAGAGGAGAGGAAAGGCAGTCCACAAGAGAACACTATCCAGGTGGGTTGTTCTTTGCATTAAAATATGTTACTCTTTGGCAAAGAAGGATCCTCCTGAGGGCATTAGAGCTCATTCCACCAGAGCTAAGTCGGCCACTTCGGCCTTAGCCAGAGGTGTTCCTGTGGTCGACATCTGCAAGGCCGCAACTTGGTCGTCCCTTCACACTTTTGCAAAACATTACTGTTTAGATTCTGAGGTTAGAAGGGACGGCCATTTTGCACGGTCAGTGCTGCAGGATTTCTTGGTTTGACCATTTAGGCACCCACCGCCGGGCGTGGTACTGCTTTGGGACTCTATTCATGAGGTGAGGAATCCACAGGTAGTTGTATCCATCAGAAGAACGAGTTACTTACCTTCGGTAACGACTTTTCTGGTGGATACATTAGCTACCTGTGGATTCCTCACGGTCCCACCCGCCTCCCCGTTGCCTTTATGGTCTTGCCAAGTAATCCTTGAGTGTGCTCCTCTTGGTCTTTGAGGGTGCAATAGATGTATATATATAATATATTTATATATATATATAGGTATATGTGTATATATCTTTATGTATATACTTGGTGTGTGTATATATTTTAAAAGAGAGAGTTTTATATATATATATATATATATATATATATATATATATATATATGTACATAAAAAGATTTACAGTTATTCATACAATGTGGTGTATTTTTACAATATAATGGATGTTGCTTTGTTCTTTCATTGCATTGCCTGGTTGTTCTCATGCACGTAAAAAATGATTGGTACTGACGTCCGCACGTCGTCGAGGACCTCTTATTGCCTGTATGACGTCAGACGGCGTCGCGTGCGAGACAGTGACGTCCTCGTCGACGTGCAGAGACTAGTAAGAAGATTTCCGTCGAATGCTGGCGCCATGGGAGTATTCATGAGGTGAGGAATCCACAGGTAGCTAATGTATCCACCAGAAATGTCGTTACCGAAGGTAAGTAACTCGTTCTTCGCTTACAAATGTATTTGGATTGGGCTTTGGCACTTCCAATTTAAAATACTTTTTTTTTGGCCAGTTCCAATCCAGCCTTTGTCTTGAGACTGTCAGTAACACCTTGGGTCACCTTCAGTAGCCTTTCTTTCACCCATGCCTTTTTCTAGTTACAGTGCATCCTTCCACTGCCATTTTCATGCTAGCATTGAACTTCACAAGGTACTACTTTAAAACTACAAGCTTCTGTCTCGCTCTTACTAGCACTCCACATCCCCTCTTTCCTGTGTGCTTCACTCTTTTATCTTTCTCTCAATTCCTTATTCTTTCTCATTAGTGCTCCTCAACTTAGACCCTCCTTTTCCCTGATGTGTCCTCCAGCGCTGCCAGCCGTTCTTCGCTCCCTGCGTCTTCTGTCTTTTTTTTGTTTCTGCACTGTCTGGTAGGCTTCAACCTGAAAATGGCTCCTCATGTTCTATAATGGACTCAGTAAGAGAATGAAGGCCACCCTTAGCTGATGGAGGGGAGATAACCAGTCACATGTGGTCTGATCTAGCATGTGATGGTCTGTTTCAAGTCTGTGACTGTAAAGGAAGAACCTAAAAAGGAAATGGTTTGAAGTCGGCTGGCACAAAACATGCTCCAAGTTTGAGCTAAAGTTTTAGATACAATAGATCTGTCAATGATGGGCAGCTGTCTGTGCGCAAGACCTAAAAGGCTCTGCACATGCTTACATTGGGTTGGATTTTTCATGGTCATAAGATGTTCCTAGAAATAGAATAGACACATTTATAAATCATAACAAAATGTTGTGTAATGTGTAGTTTATTCTAATTAACAAACAATTGAAGTTAGCACAGCTTATATTTCGGATTACTTGTAAAAATATGTGCCTTCCGTTTTCAGACCGTGTATGTGCTCCCTACTTCTAGGAAAGAATAAACATTGATTCTTATTTGAGCCACACTAAACTCACACTTATTATGCACCAGTGGCGGCACGTCCTTTAGGGCGGAGGGGCCACCCCCTCACCCCCCCCGCCTTTTGCCCCTCATGAAGAGTGTCTGTCAGGCTGAACAAAGGCCAGCCTGACAGACACTCTTCATTTTCAGCTCAGACAGCCAGGAGTGAGCCATGCGATTTGCGCAGTCTCCTGGCTGTCTGAGCTGAACTTTGCTGGGCTGAGGAGGTTACAGCTCCTATGGACGTGACCTCCTCGGTTCAGCAAAGGTGCCTCAAGGCCCTCCCCTGGGTGACGAGAAAAGCGTCACCCATTGACACTCGCCCTGGGTGCTTCAGGTATAAGCCCTGAAGCGCCCAGGGCGAGTGTCAATCAGTGACACTTCGTCACAGAGTGGGGTGGGGTCAGCAGTCTCACTGACCCCATCCCACTCTGTGACGAGGCTGGGACTGCTGCCTTCCCTCATTGGCTGACCTAAGGCCAGCCAGTGAGGGAAGGCAGCAGTCCCAACCCTCCTGGGACCTGGAGGCTGAAGGTAAGTAAATGTGTGTGTTTGTGTGATGTTTGAAATTGAATGTTTGGTGCGCGCATGCATGTTGGAGTGTTATGAGTGTTGTTAATGGATGTGTGTGCGTGTGTGAAAGAATGTGTGTGTGATGTTTTAAAATGAATGTTTGGTGCGTGCATGTATGGTATGAGTGTTAATGGATGTGCCTGCGTGTCTGTGTGAAAGAATGAGTGTGTGTGTGTGTGTGTGTGCTTTCTGCCTGCCCCCCTCCTTCCTAAAGCTGCTGGCTGCCACTGGTGTGCACCACTTAAATATGCACCACCTAAAAGATTTATATAGCTCATGGAGAACAGCCTTTGCCCCTAACATAAATGTATGGAAGAAAATATTTGTAATCTGTATTGACGATTGTACTTACAGTACATAAAAGCCCATGTTATACCGAGGTCATAGACAGCCGTCCGAGTAAAAGGTAAAACTTTTTACCAAAATGAATGCAAGCTCGTCAAATCCTAGATTAATTAACTGTATAATTTAATATAGTTCTAGCCTTGGGGAAGTTTGAAAACATGTTTTTCTTTCTTAATGACATTAACGGCTATATTTCTAGAAGGGATGCTTCCCTGTGTACTGTATTTGAGTGTTTAATGTGATACATGTGAGCCATGTACTTGAGTGAATTATGATTTGAGCTCCCAATTATCCTGTTTTCATGGGTTTTTACAGATTAATGAAGGCAGAAAACTGAATATTCACCATCCTTGTTTATTTTTAAGCATGTGGAAATTAGGTCTTTTGATTGATTCCCAAAGCTGTCAATCATTTCTACCATTTCAGCATATAGTAAGAGAGTAAAAATGGGTCACTTTCTCCTGATAAAGCAGAAATAGCAGCAGATGTGTACATAGTTTTAAAGCAATGGCAATCTTTGTAGATGATAGTATTTTGTGTTATATATGGCTGCTTAAAGTAAAATACTATGATGGTTTTAGCACTATGCATTTAAATGCATTACTTAAACGTCGAAACATACTTTTTTTTTTCCCCCCACAAATATGGCTATATACATGTAAAATGAGCAAAATGAAAACTGATAAACTGAAAACTCAAAGTAAAAACGATGTGACCTAGCACCCTAATTATAAATCTGTTTTCAAAATTCCAGCCAAACATGCAATAAGTGCCCTTACAGAAAACTCATCTTTATTAGCCAGTGTTATAGTGTTCGTGTTTTGAGACATTGATGTATTTGTAAGAAATAAGTCAAAATAAGCATAAACAATTACAGCTCCATATAAATGCTATTGTTGTCCTGGTTATTCCTTTTTTGAACCATACATCGTCTCTCCATTTCTACAGTTATAGTTTGACTACCCCAGCCCAACCAGATCATGCACTAATCAGCCTCACTTATTTCAGTAAACAAAGTGATGTTCTCATTCATTTAGCCTTAATAATGACCATGTGAGGCGTAAGAGTATTTTCTGATGGATACAACTACCTGTGGATTCCTCACCTTATGAATTCGATCCTTGCGCCAGCATCCGACGGAAAGTCTTCTTCCTAGCTGTCTACGTCGACGAGGACGTCATAATGGCACGGCTCCACGTGACTCCGTCTGACGTCAGCGTGCCAGTAAGAGGTCCCCGTCGGCGTACTAACATCAGTTTTCCTTTTTCCGTGCATTCGACTTCAACGGTTTTCTTCCTGGCCCGTTGGTTACTGTAGTGATCTTGTGAAGTTACAATGTCGCCTACGAAGAAGTCCGGTTTTAAGCCGTGTAGGGAATGCGGGGGTCGGATGTCAGTGACCGACCCCCATTCGGATTGTATTTGGTTTTTTAGCTCTGAGCATGATGTGGAAGGCTGTTCTTCGTGCCAGAGCATGAATCCGAAAGCTCTGAAGGAACGAGAAGCGAAGCTCTTCTTGGCCAAGGCAAAGAAGAAGGAACACAAGAAGGTTTCTTCCCATGCTTCTCCCAAAAAACATAAGAAGCGGCGGCATCATGACTCTCGGCGCCGTCATGACTCTCGGCGCCGTTCGGAGCGGAGCCGATCGAGGAGTCGGTCGAGGTCTCGTTCGTCACGGCGCCAGAAGACGTGGGAGATGAGTCCTAAGGTCACGCCTCAGCCGGAGAGTCCGAGGTGGTCACTGGCGCCTTCAGTCTATGAGGTCACTCAAGATAGTCCTCGTTTCTCACCGGCGCTGAAGGATCCTGATGTTCCCCAGACGTCTTCACAGCAGTACCCAGCGTTCCCGACTCCAGGGACGGATCCGGCCGCATTTTTTAATGCGATGTATGCTGTGTTTCAAGCCATGGCCCCTGCTGGTTCACCGGCGGGTCCCACGGGGCCATTGGCATTCAATTTGGGCTCGCCGGCGTCGTACAGGGCTGCTCCATTTCATGCCCTTCTGCCCTTCAGAGCCTGGTGGTCCGGCGCCGGGGGTTTCCCCTGGCAGGAGTCCTTCGCCTGGGACTGTGGATCCGTCGGCTTCTCGTCCGACTCCTTCTCCGCGCCATCCGACATCTTTGGTGGCCTCATCCAGACCGGCTCCATCTCCTTCTGCGCATTCGAGGAGGTCATCGGCCGACTTCGAGTCGGCGCCGACGCCGGTTGAATCCGGGGGTGTTCCGGAACCAACTCAAGGTTTGAGGTCATCGGCGTCGATGGAGTCCTTGTCGACGCTGGCTCTGGAGACCCATTTAAGATCTCGGAGGAAGGCGCTGAGGCTTTTGGAGGAAGAGGAGTACAGAAGGCTTGAGGAAGGTGAGATAGAGCCTTCTGATGATTTTCAAGGACTTGCCACTGCAAGTGGCTTGGATACTTCCCCGGAGTGGGACATTGCTTCTCGGGGGGAGTTTACTGAGGAGGCCTCCTCTTTCCATGCTGTGGTGAGGAAGGCGGCTGACTATCTAGATTTGCCTTTGTCCTCGGCAGAAGTCAAGACTAACTTGCTCACGGAGGTTCTTCATCCTTCTTCCTCCAGTGCTGACCCCTTGTTGCCTTTTAATGAGGCGCTAACTGAGCCTATTATGGACCTGTGGAGAAAGCCGGTGACATCTCCTGCGGTGAACAGGGCAGTGGCGAGAAGGCATAGGAGTGCCCCAGGAGATCCATCATTCCTATCTCGTCACCCGACTCCGGAGAGTTTGGTGGTTCAGGCATCATGTTCTGCGAAATCTGCCCCTGGTACATTCCCTGGTGTTCCAACAGACAGAGAATCCAAGAGGATGAAGCAATCCTCGAAGAAAATGTTCTCTTCTTGTAGCATGGCCCTGAAAGCTACCAATTCCACTTGTGTGCTAGGCAGATACATTCATGCCCTGATGGACTCTGCGAAGGAGATGGCAAAAGATCTGCCACAGGAAGTGCGAAAATCTTTTGGGGCCCTTTTCTTGGATGCGCAAGTGGCTGCACAGCAGATTATTCAATCTGGCCTGGATACTACGGATTCTATAGCCAGGGTCATGGGAACATCGGTGGCTACGAGAAGGCATGCCTGGCTAAGGTCTTCGGGTTTCTCGACGGATGTACAGTCCACGTTAATGGACCTTCCATTTGATGGGGAAAAGCTGTTTGGGGACAAGGCAGATTCTGCCCTTGAACGGTTTAAGGACTGTCGGGCTACAGCTAAGTCCCTGGGTTTGCACAACCCTTCTGCTACTATGTACAGGCCTTTTCGTAGGTTTCGAGGGTTTGTTAGAGGCTCTGCTTTTCGTAGGTCTCGATCGTATGCCCAACAACCTGCCAACCCGCCCTATCGTGCCTTCAGGGGGCGAGGTAGGGGCAGGGCTAGAGGTCCAGCCCAGCAGCTCTCTTCTTCATCCTCCTCGGGTGGACAGCAGCAGAAGCAGCCCTAGTTTTCCCCACTTTATAAGTCACACTTCTCCTGTAGGAGGAAGATTGAGTCTTTTTCTGCAGCAATGGAGGTCAATTACAACAGACTTGTGGGTGCTAGGAATTGTGGAAAAGGGCTATGCTCTCCCCTTTCAGGAGTTTCCTCCTCCCTTCCCTCCCCGTCCCTCCTTTTGTTCAGAAGAACAGGAGGTTGTAGTCATGTTGGCAAAGGGCGCTATAGAGTTGGTACCGTTGCAGGAAACGGGTCAGGGGTGTTATTCAAGGTATTTCCTGATTCCCAAGGTGGACGGTCGTCTAAGGCCGATCCTAGACTTGAGGATTTTGAATTTGTTCCTCAAGCAGGAAAAATTCAAAATGCTGACCCTAGCGCAGGTGCTATTAGGGTTGAAAGAGGGAGACTGGATGGTGTCTGTCGATTTGCAGGACGCGTACTTTCATGTTCCCATAGTCAAGTCGCACAGGAAGTATCTCCGTTTTGTGGTCGGATCGCAGCATTACCAGTTCGCGGTCCTCCCGTTTGGTCTTACTTCAGCACCCCGGGTCTTCACAAAGGTGATGGCAGTTGTTGCAGCACATCTCAGAAAGTGGGAGGTAGCGGTTTTTCCCTACCTGGACGATTGGTTGATCAAAGCCAAGTCTCCAGAGACTGTGTTGTCTCATCTGCGAATGACAACGCAGTTGTTGTTCGATCTGGGTTTTTCAGTGAACGTACCCAAATCTCACCTGGAGCCCTCTCAACGCCTCCTGTTCATAGGGGCAGTATTGGACATGACGAGGTTTCGGGCCTACCCCCCGCCTCAGCGGGTGCGGGACATTCAGGCACTGATTCCTTTGTTTCAAAGAGGAGTGGCAGTTCCAGTCCTCAAAGTCTTACGCTTGCTAGGTCTGTTTGCTTCTTGCATTCTGTTGGTCACTCATGCTCGCTGGTGTATGAGGGCTCTTCAGTGGTGTCTCCGCAGACAGCGGTTCCAGCACAAGGGGATCTCAGGGATTCAATAAAGATCTCCAGGGACGCTGTAGCGGATCTTCATTGGTGGTCAGTGGACGGTAACCTTTCCCAAGGGAAACCGTTTTCACTACCACCTCCGGTGGCCACAGTGATATCGGATGCTTCCACTCTAGGTTGGGGAGCTCATCTGGGGGACCTGGAGATCAAGGGTCGTTGGTCTCCAGTGGAACAGATGTTGCATATCAATCTGTTGGAATTGCGGGCTGTACGTTTGGCGCTTAAGGCCTTCCTCCCTTCCCTTCGCGGTCAGTCATTTCAGATCCTGACGGACAACACTACCGCAATGTGGTATATAAACAAGCAAGGAGGAGTGGGGTCGTATCTTCTTTGCCGAGAAGCCCTACTACTCTGGTCCTGGGCTCAGGACCATCAGATTTGCTTGATAGCAAATCATTTGGCCGGAGTGTTGAATGTACGTGCGGACGTTCTCAGTCACTTCTCATTAGACCACGAGTGGCGTCTCCATCCGGATGTAGTTCTCCACATCTTCAAGATGTGGGGTACTCCTCAGGTGGATTTATTTGCCACTCTGGAGAGCGCGCATTGCCCGTTATTCGGCAGCTTCCAGTATCCGATGCAAGGGGCGTTGGGGGATGTGTTTCAGATGTCCTGGAACGGCCAGTTGCTTTACGCGTTTCCCTCCATACCCTTGATTCCTTGGGTTTTGAGGAAGGTTCGTCAAGACCGGGCCCAAATCATATTGGTGGCTTCGGACTGGCCGAGAAGGGTATGGTATACAGACCTACTTCAACTCTCTCAGTGCCCTCCGCTCCGTCTCCCGCTCAGGGCAGATCTCCTCTCTCAATCGCAGGGGCAGGTTCTACACCCCCACCTCCAGAGCCTGCACCTTCATGCCTGGAGATTGAACGGGGCAACCTGAGTTTTTTCTCTCCCACCGGATGTAGTGGATGTTATACTATCGTCCAGGCGACACTCCACTAAGTCTATTTATGCTGGAAGGTGGGCAAAATTTGTTTTGTGGTGTGGAGAGAACCAAAAAGATCCTTTAAAGGCCCATCTTTCAGATGTTCTTTTGTTTGTTCTCAGTTTGGCGAAGAAAGGCTGTGCTATAGCTACAGTTAAGGGTTATTTGGCAGCTCTGTCGGCGTTTCTTTGCCTTCCGGATCAGCCATCTTTATTCAAGTCTCCCATTGTACATAGGTTCCTTAAGGGTTTGGTGAATAGATTTCCTTCTACTCCTTTTCACATGCCTCAGTGGGACTTAAATCTTGTTTTAATATTTTTAATGGGTTCGCCTTTCGAGCCCATGCATTCATGTTCATTGAGATATTTAGCCTTCAAGACTGTTTTCTTGATCGCGATTACTTCTGCTAGAAGGATTGGTGAGCTTCAGGCGCTCTCCGTTAAGCCTCCTTTCACTGTGTTTTTCCATGATAAAGTGGTTCTAAAAACCAGGGCTGCTTTTCTGCCGAAAGTTGTCATCCCTTTTCATTTAGGGCAGAATATCACTCTTCCTGCTTTTTACCCTCCTCCCCACCCGTCGAAGAAGAAGAGAGACTCCATAGGTTGGATCCTAGGAGGGCCCTGAGTTTTTATCTCGAAAGAACTAAAGACTTTCATTTGGATGAGCAACTATTTGTTGGGTATGCTGGTCAACAGAAAGGCAGAGCTGTACAGAAAAGGACACTCTCCAGGTGGGTCATTTTGTGTATCAAGATCTGTTACTCTTTGGCAAAAAAGGCCCCTCCTGAAGGTATCAGGGCCCACTCTACTAGAGCTAAATCTGCATCCTCGGCTCTGGCGAGGGGAGTTCCATTGGTAGACATATGTAAAGCGGCAACTTGGGCGTCCCTCCATACTTTCGTGAAACATTACTGTTTAGACTCCGAGATGAGGAGGGACGGTCACTTTGCTCGCTCGGTATTGCAGGATTTCTTAGTGTAATCAGGTGGGCACCCACCACCGAGTGCGGTACTGCTTGGGACTCTATTCATAAGGTGAGGAATCCACAGGTAGTTGTATCCATCAGAAGAACAAGTTACTTACCTTTGGTAACGCTTTTTCTGGTGGATACACTGACTACCTGTGGATTCCTCACGGTCCCTCCCGCCTCCCCGTTGCCTACCTGGTTACACTCTTATCTTGCAGTATTTAGCTTTATATTTATATAAATGGAAGCGTGTGTGCATATATATATATATATATATATATATATATATAAATAAACAAAATAAATAGGGAAATATCACTATATACATATATATATATATATATATATATATATGTGTGTGTATATATATGTATATAGTGATATTTCTCTATTTATTTTGTATATTTATGTATCCCAGCTTTCAATAAGAATGGATTATTTAAATGATCAAGGTTTTTGTGTGTGTATATCTTTCTATATTATTTATAAATTTTCATGGTCGGTTTACTCCTATTTGCTTTAAAGGCACAAAAAAAGTGAGGTGAAACTGACGTTAGTACGCCGACGGGGACCTCTTATTGGCACGCTGACGTCAGACGGAGTCACGTGGAGCCGTGCCATTATGACGTCCTCGTCGACGTAGACAGCTAGGAAGAAGACTTTCCGTCGGATTCTGGCGCAAGGATCGAATTCATAAGGTGAGGAATCCACAGGTAGTCAGTGTATCCACCAGAAAAAGCGTTACCAAAGGTAAGTAACTTGTTCTTTTGGCTGAGTCTGTGTAAAAGGATGAGTATGCATTTTTTTTTAAGGAAGAATTGTGGCTTCTTTCCTGTCACTTAACACACTTTCCTAAAATGCTCCGAGCCACTCTGCTCGCCCTGCGCATTCACACAGCACTGGTCCTACACTTACATACCACACAGACACAGCATGATCTCACCCCACAACTCACTCCCAGTTAGTTCCCACATTGGCCTCACTAATGTGTTCCCATGATGGCTTGCAACATCGCTGTCAAACCAGACTTAAAAAGGATGAAACAAAACTCAACCAGCAAGCAGGAAGTAATAAGATGCAACACTGTGTCAATGATGCTCAGTAAATAGAACAGCAAGACTTAAATGCAAGTAAACGAGAGTAGCGAGTTATTGCTCTCTGTCTCCTTTCTTAGAACCTCTCAGCAGAGAGATATTGCTTTTCTTCTATTAACAGTACACACCCTGACAGACATTATCTCTGGTCCCATCGTCCTCATCCCAGTCATTACTTTTGAGGTGCTTCCGACCTCAAGACAGACAAGTTATCAGGAAGTTAGACTGCTGAAAGTCTGCCCATTCGTTGGGTGGCATAAAGGCACAGTCTTAGAGGTTTTCCATTTATTTTATTTTTTATTTTTTTTATTTAATTTTTTTAAAATATTTTGTTTCCCTGTGCGTGTCTGGATTGAGGATTATTAGGATGGCATCTCTCATGGTCTTGGATCTCTGACCACATACTAGTTATCAATCAATCAAATTAACCTTATTTGGTTTTGAAACTACAGACCATATAAGCAGATACAAACGAAAAATACAATCAATAATAAATACAGATAAAGTTACATGAAACATCAGCAGGCCTAAAACAGATGTAAATGTACAAAAACAATTTTACAATACTTCATAACACATGATTAACACCTAAAACTCATCAGGGTCATCTCTTCTGATCCTCAACCTTACAGTGACTTTCAGGAAACTAAGTACACTAAGGATAATGTCCCCTAAAGCATCAGTAAATACATAGGAGCTGGCCAGACTTGAGAGAAATTCGCCCTTTTCAATATAGTTTCGAGATCTGCCTTCTGAGGCATCACATAAAAGTTACTGAATATGGTAAAGTTCAGGTTATCCTGCGGAGACCTATTGTCACAGTCGCAGGATGAAAGTTTATTACCCCCCCCCCACCACCAATCTTCGTACCCCAAGGATAAGCTAGCAAATAGGGCAATAGGTCCAGTTGGAACTTGGTTAATAGGAATCAATCATACCTGTTCCTAACAAAAAGGAGAAAATGTTCTGTAGTTGGCACTGGCTTCAACATAATATGTTGTCTGGCAAAGGGCTTTGCAAGTGCAGTCTCTTTCCTCTCCATAGGCCTTTGTCTAAAAAAAGGAAAAAGATCTTTGACCCAGATGTGATCGGCCTTACAAATCCCATCCTGTGAACTAAAAAGGTAATCCCTGCCTAATTTCTAAAAGGAGGCTCTGATATACTTAGGCCAGGGAATATAAAGTGTGTGGTCCAGGGACAGATAATCTTGCAAAGTCTCCTTGCTTAATTTCATACCAGGCCTTGACCAAATATTCATCGAAAGTGCAAGTGGACGAAAGGCCTTAAGATCGGATATATAGCGATCGCCTAGTTCCTCATGCACTGGAAAAGAGGCAGTACTTTGCGGGAGGCACAAGAACCTCCTTAAAAATTTATTTTCCACTATTTGCAGCCCGGTCTGTTTAACATATCCCCATATTTCACTTCTCTAAGTCACTTTGGAGATAAATTAAGCACTATAAATCTGCAAGAGTAGCCTAATAGGTCTACTACCTAATCTTGAAGCAAAAATAAAACCTGCAGGATTTGTGCATAAAAAGGTTCTATTTTTTTATTTTAAAGGATCCCTGCTTATTGATGAATCAAACAGTAGGCCCTGGTATGTAAATACTGTGGTCTTGGGAAGGACACAGGATCCTAGGTTAAACCTAGTGGATTCGGTGGATCGTGAGCCAACTGCTATCACAAAGGATTTTTTCTCGTTAATCCTCATATCCAACTCTTCCATAGACTTAGCAAAAGAGTTCAACAAAAACTGCAGACCTCTAGCGGTTTTAGCGATGATGACCGCACCATCTGCATATAATAAAAGTGATAGGCAATGGGATCCTTCATGCAGGCAATTTGTTTTCACATCAACCAAGGCCTGCTCTAATCTGTTGATATATAAATTAAACAAAAAGGGGGCCAAGATACAACCCAGTCACACCCCTCTGTTAATACTGAAACTACGTGAGCACTGTAGATCATTAGAGAAAAAGACTGAAGCCTTGGTATCCCTGTGAAGGTCTCTTAGGAACAAAAGAATGTCCGGTCCACCCCCGGAGACAACATAATCTGTCACAATTTAGATCAGTTAACCCGATCAAATGCAGATGAAAGGTCCATAAAACCTAAGTGTATGGAACCAGAATGAGCAACTGTGTATTTACCTAAAATCAGATACAGGTTCAAACACTAATCTATGATGGACCTCCGTACATGGAACCCATACTGGGCTTCTGACAGCACATTGTTTTCCTCAGCCCACACCAAATGGCTCTTCAGGAGGATGCGGCCTACAATCTTGACAACTGAATCGAGTAGGGAGTTGGGCCTATAGCAAAGAGGACTGTTTCCATCTCCCTTTTTAAAAATTGGCTCAATAATGGACATAGCCCGCGACTGGAGGAGGGGGGGTGCCTGCCAACATCGCCACCATGATGAGTGCTGTCAAAATAGGCACCCAGACAACCACATCATTTACACAAATATCAGGAGGGTTACCGCCCGGGCCCATAGCCTGGTTGGAAGAAAAGCTTATGATGCCCTTTTTTACTTTGTCACAAGAGAAGATCACCCAGCTGACATGGTCAATTCATAATCCTTCTCCCGTGGTTTCAGTGGGGCTGAGCTATTAATGTCCTCAAAGTGAGCCACCCATGAATCTTCAGTAATATGGGCCTTAAAGATGCTGCCAACTCCAGGGCAAATAAGGGTCCAGTAATAATGCCCCCAGAATTTTGAGCTACAATTCAATGTACTCCTCAATTAAGTCCTCCCAAGCCGTCCCCCTTATCGCCTGTTCCCTTTTGTACAAACAGTGGCACCTCTTAACCAGGGCTGGATCCTTGGGCTTATAGCTCAAAGCATGCTTGAGCTCTCCTAGCGCCTCTGAGCAACCCAAATCAAACCATCTAAGAAGACAATTACACTTTCAGGACATGGGCACCTACAGTAGACTAGACACTACTTTAGAGAGGGGAATCACATCAAAATCTCTAATAAAGGCCAGCCATTTTGAATCTTCTAATTTCCCTGCAGTATCCGCAACATTCCAGCTTACAAAGTTACATACATTCCTAGGGCTAGGGTCCATTTGAGCCTCTATATGCTGCGGTGGAGAGGCCAACTCCTCACCACTTGAGTGTTCCATTCAGCATCCCCTTACAGTCTATCACAACCATCCAGACAGGACAAAGGGGCAAACCTGTTAGAAAGAACTATCTCTGGTAGAGGTGGAGACACACCAACCGTTCCCTGTGCCTGCCATCTCGATGTTTGCCAGTGGGTTGTGTAAATGAACACCAGTCAGTTATTTATAGACATTGCCCAAAATAACAACATAGGACATTGCTTCAGGGGGTAAAGTAAGGGTCACAGATTTTGGCAGAGAGGATCCTCATATTGCGGCATTTAGGGACGACTATACCACCCCTAAACATAACATCTGACTGTAAACTTTGTGGCCATGCGTGGTCCCCCCCCCCTCCCCACAATTCCACACAATCCCTAGACATGGAGGCTAAGGTTCTAACACACTATTAGCCGACCCATCGGCCCTCGCCAGCACGACAGCCATTAGCCCATTTTTCTTCCCTGTAACAGGCTGTATAGGGCACAGCTTAGCAGCGTTTTGGCGGCAAGCACGTACAGGGGTCCGGGTGGTTACAAGGACTCCCACATGCTGTGTAACATAATTATGTTTAGATGTTTAGAAAGTTCCAACTCCATGGCTGTCAAACAGTAACAGATAGGCTCTAACCTAGCATGGAGGGTAGCAAATGTTATAGATTGAAAATAGTCCATTAAGGTTTCCATATTAACTTGCTCCATAACCTCAGGAATGTCAGCCCTCAGTGGCTGACCCGAATTTGCCCTATGGCGCTCCGGATTTTCCACTTGGCTCCAGTTTTTCTCTTTCCATCTGCTCTGGAGGCCCTCTCCGAAACTTCTGTAGCAGCTGCTCCCACACAACTGCCAGAAGTGCAAGGCCCTACAAGTAATGGATCACCCTATACTGGGTTACAGATGGATAGCCCTCCCTTATGCAAATCATTGGAGGTGACAAAGAAATCAGTGCTGAACCCGCATCAGTGGGGGCAGACGAGGATGAAGATGTACCCGGCAACTCAAAGGGCTAAATCAATAAAGGTGAGCAAGAAAGCCGGCGAGTGGTCACTTCCTTTTCTTTATCTAGGAGGCCCGCTGCCCTCTTCAAAAAGGCACCCTTAATCGTGACAGGATTATTTGGGACCTTACTGTGAGAAGGTAGCCTCTTTCTAGCCTTGTTACCCCCACTTTTGGCCTGTTTGTGAGTGTATGTCAGGGTGTTTGTCACTGTTTTCACTGTCTCACTGGGATCCTGATAGCCAGGCCTCAGTGCTCATAGTGAAAACACTATGTTTTCAGTATGGTTGTTATGTGTCACTGGGATCCTGCTGGTCAGGACCCCAGTGCTCATAGGTTTGTGGCCTATATGTATGTGTCACTGGGACCCTGTCACACAGGGCCCCAGTGCTCATAGGTGTGCATGTATATGTTCCCTGTGTGGTGCCTAACTGTCTCACTGAGGCTCTGCTAACCAGAACCTCAGTGGTTATGCTCTCTCATTACTTTCAAATTGTCACTGACAGGCTAGTGACCATTTTTACCAATTCACATTGGCTTACTGGAACACCCTTATAATTCCCTAGTATATGGTACTGAGGTACCCAGGGTATTGGGGTTCCAGGAGATCCCTATGGGCTGCAGCATTTCTTTTGCCACCCATAGGGAGCTCTGACAATTCTTACACAGGCCTGCCACTGCAGCCTGAGTGAAATAACGTCCACGTTATTTCACAGCCATTTTACACTGCACTTAAGTAACTTATAAGTCACCTATATGTCTAACCTTTACCTGGTAAAGGTTGGGTGCAAAGTTACTTAGTGTGAGGGCACCCTGGCACTAGCCAAGGTGCCCCCACATTGTTCAGAGCCAATTCCCTGAACTTTGTGAGTGCGGGGACACCATTACACGCGTGCACTACATATAGGTCACTACCTATATGTAGCTTCACCATGGTAACTCCGAATATGGCCATGTAACATGTCTATGATCATGGAATTGCCCCCTCTATGCCATCCTGGCATTGTTGGTACAATTCCATGATCCCAGTGGTCTGTAGCACAGACCCTGGTACTGCCAAACTGCCCTTCCTGGGGTTTCACTGCAGCTGCTGCTGCTGCCAACCCCTCAGACAGGCAGCTGCCCTCCTGGGGTCCAGCCAGGCCTGGCCCAGGATGGCAGAACAAAGAACTTCCTCTGAGAGAGGGTGTGACACCCTCTCCCTTTGGAAAATGGTGTGAAGGCAGGGGAGGAGTAGCCTCCCCCAGCCTCTGGAAATGCTTTGTTGGGCACAGAGGTGCCCAATTCTGCATAAGCCAGTCTACACCGGTTCAGGGACCCCTTAGCCCCTGCTCTGGCGCGAAACTGGACAAAGGAAAGGGGAGTGACCACTCCCCTGACCTGCACCTCCCCTGGGAGGTGTCCAGAGCTCCTCCAGTGTGCTCCAGACCTCTGCCATCTTGGAAACAGAGGTGCTGCTGGCACACTGGACTGCTCTGAGTGGCCAGTGCCACCAGGTGACGTCAGAGACTCCTGCTGATAGGCTCCTTCAGGTGTTAGTAGCCTTTCCTCTCTCCTAGGTAGCCAAACCCTCTTTTCTGGCTATTTAGGGTCTCTGTCTCTGGGGAAACTTTAGATAACAAATGCATGAGCTCAGCCGAGTTCCTCTGCATCTCTCTCTTCACCTTCTGATAAGGAAACGACCGCTGACCGCGCTGGAAGCCTGCAAACCTGCAACATAGTAGCAAAGACGACTACTGCAACTCTGTAACGCTGATCCTGCCGCCTTCTCGACTGTTTTCCTGCTTGTGCATGCTGTGGGGGTAGCCTGCCTCCTCTCTGCACCAGAAGCTCCGAAGAAATCTCCCGTGGGTCGACGGAATCTTCCCCCTGCAACCGCAGGCACCAAAAAGCTGCATTACCGGTCCCTTGGGTCTCCTCTCAGCACGACGAGCGAGGTCCCTCGAATCCAGCGACGCTGTCCAAGTGACCCCCACAGTCCAGTGACTCTTCAGCCCAAGTTTGGTGGAGGTAAGTCCTTGCCTCACCTCGCTGGGCTGCATTGCTGGGAACCGCGACTTTGCAAGCTACTCCGGCCCCTGTGCACTTCCGGCGGAAATCCTTCGTGCACAGCCAAGCCTGGGTCCACGGCACTCTAACCTGCATTGCACGACTTTCTAAGTTGGTCTCCGGCGACGTGGGACTCCTTTGTGCAACTTCGGCGAGCACCGTTTCACGCATCCTCGTAGTGCCTGTTTCTGGCACTTCTCCGGGTGCTACCTGCTTCAGTGAGGGCTCTTTGTCTTGCTCGACGTCCCCTCTCTCTGCAGGTCCAATTTGCGACCTCCTGGTCCCTCCTGGGCCCCAGCAGCATCCAAAAACGCCAAACGCACGATTTGCGTGTAGCAAGGCTTGTTGGCGTCCATCCGGCGGGAAAACACTTCTGCACGACTCTCCAAGGCGTGGGGGATCCATCCTCCAAAGGGGAAGTCTCTAGCCCTTGTCGTTCCTGCAGTATTCACAGTTCTTCAGCCTAGTAAGAGCTTCTTTGCACCAACCGCTGGCATTTCTTGGGCATCTGCCCATCTCCGAGTTGCTTGTGACTTTTGGACTTGGTCCCCTTGTTCCACAGGTACCCTCAGTCAGGAATCCATCGTTGTTGCATTGCTGATTTGTGTTTTCCTTGCATTTTCCCTCTAACACGACTATTTTGTCCTTAGGAGAACTTTGGTGCACTTTGCACTCACTTTTCAGGGTCTTGGGGAGGGTTATTTTGCTAACTCTCACTATTTTCTAATAGTCCCAGCGACCCTCTACAGGGTCACATAGGTTTGGGGTCCATTCGTGGTTCGCATTCCACTTCTGGAGTATATGGTTTGTGTTGCCCCTATCCCTATGTTTCCCCATTGCATCCTATTGTAACTATACATTGTTTGCACTGTTTTCTAAGACTATACTGCATATTTTTGCTATTGTGTATATATATCTTGTGTATATTTCCTATCCTCTCACTGAGGGTACACTCTAAGATACTTTGGCATATTGTCATAAAAATAAAGTACCTTTATTTTTAGTATAACTGTGTATTGTGTTTTCTTATGATATGGTGCATATGACACTAAGTGGTACTGTAGTAGCTTCACACGTCTCCTAGTTCAGCCTAAGCTGCTCTGCTAAGCTACCATTATCTATCAGCCTAAGCTGCTAGACACCCTATACACTAATAAGGGATAACTGGGCCTGGTGCAAGGTGCAAGTACCCCTTGGTACTCACTACAAGCCAGTCCAGCCTCCTACATTGGTTGTGCAGTGGTGGGATAAGTGCTTGAGACTACTTACCACTCTTGTCATTGTACTTTTCATAAGAGAAAAATATACAAAACAAGGTCAGTGTATATACACATAGCCAAAAAGTTTTGCATTTCCTCTTTTCACTCTTTTCTAAGTGCTGAAAAGTACTTCTAAACTTTCAAAAAGTTCTTAAAAGTTTAAAAAGTTTTTTTCTGTCTTTCCAAAAAGTTCTGAAAACTTTTTTCTCTTTTTCTATCACTTCAACTCTCTCTAAAAAATGTCTGGCACAGGAAAAAATGTTGAACTGTCCAAACTTGCATATGATCACCTTAGCTGGAAAGGAGCAAGGAGTCTCTGCATAGAGAGAGGTTTGAGTGTAGGGAAGAATCCTTCCTTAGAACTGTTAATTAATATGCTTAGAGTACAGGATAAGGCCATAAGTGACCAATCTGTAGAAAAAGTAGCTAATGGTTCTCAATCTGATCCAGGGACTCCCCCAGGAAAAGGTTCAGGAAAGAAACTTCTCAGCCTGCCCATTACTAGACAGTCTAGCATAGTTGGTACAGAGGTTGAATCACACCATACTAATGGTGTGCTCTCACATTATACTGGTAGCCAAGCTGTTAGGGTGCCCTCTGTAAGGGACAGGTCTCCTTCTGTTCATTCCCATCATACCTCTGTATCTAGAAATGTCCCTCCCACCCACCCTGATGACAGATTGTTAGAAAGGGAGCTCAATAGATTGAGAGTGGAACAAACCAGACTGAAGCTCAAGAAGCAACAGCTGGATTTGGATAGACAGTCTTTAGAAGTAGAGAGGGAAAGACAGAAGTTGGGTTTAGAAACCCATGGTGGCAGCAGCAGTATTCCCCATAGTCATCCTGCAAAAGAGCATGATTCTAGGAATCTGCACAAGATAGTTCCCCCTTATAAGGAGGGGGAGGACATTAACAAGTGGTTTGCTGCACTTGCGAGGGCCTGTGCTGTACAGGATGTCCCTCAAAAGCAGTGGGCTGCTATCCTATGGCTATCATTTACTGGAAAAGGTAGGGATAGGCTCCTTACTGTAAAAGAAAATGATGCTAATAATTTCCAAGTTCTTAAGAATGCACTCCTGGATGGTTATGGCTTAACCACTGAACAGTACAGGATAAAGTTCAGAGAGACCAAAAAGGAGTCTTCACAAGACTGGGTTGATTTCATTGACCATTCAGTGAAGGCCTTGGAGGGGTGGTTACATGGCAGTAAAGTTACTGATTATGAAAGCCTGTATAACACAATCCTGAGAGAGCATATACTTAATAATTGTGTGTCTGATTTGTTGCACCAGTACCTGGTAGACTCTGATCTGACCTCTCCCCAAGAATTGGGAAAGAAGGCAGACAAATGGGTCAGAACAAGGGTGAACAGAAAAGTTCATACAGGGGGTGACAAAGATGGCAATAAGAAGAAAGATGGTGAAAAATCTCAAGATAAGCATGGGGATAAGGGTAAAACCAAAGATCCCACTTCAAATCTTAAACACTCTTCAGAGGGTGGGGATAAAACAAATTCTTCCTCTTCTTCCCAACCTGCACACATTAAAAAGCCTTGGTGCTTTGTGTGTAAGAACAGAGGCCATAGGCCAGGGGATAAGTCCTGTCCAGGTAAACCCCCTGAGCCTACCACCACTAATACATCAAGCTCTAGTGCCCCTAGCAGTAGTGATACTAGTGGTGGGACTGCTGGCAACAGTCAAGCAAAGGGTGTAGTTGGGTTCACTTATGGGTCCATAGTGGAAACTGATGTAATCAGTCCCAAGACAGTTTCTGTCACACCTAGTGGCATTGGCCTTGCCACACTGGCTGCTTGTCCCCTTACAATGGATAAGTACAGGCAGACAGTTTCAATAAATGGTGTTGAGGCCTTGGCCTACAGGGACACAGGTGCCAGTTTCACTTTGGTGACTGAAAACCTAGTGCCTCCTGAACAACACATCATTGGACAACAGTATAAGATTATTGATGTCCATAACTCCACTAAGTTTCTTCCCTTAGCTATAATTCAGTTTAGTTGGGGTGGAGTTACTGGCCCTAAGCAGGTGGTGGTATCACCTAGCTTACCTGTAGACTGTCTCTTAGGTAATGACCTAGAGGCCTCAGGTTGGGCTGATGTAGAGTTTTATGCCCATGCAGCCATGCTGGGCATCCCTGAGGAATTGTTCCCTCTCATTTCAAGTGAAATGAAAAAGCAAAGGAGAGAAGGCCTGAAAACTCAGGATCCCTCTCCATCAACAGGTAAAAAGGGTATCACAGTATCCCCTAACCACCCTACCATTCAGGATACTATTCCTGTGGTGGGAGAAACCTCTCCTGGGGTGGCACCTGTTCCAAGGGAATCATCAGCTGGCATAGCTGGACTCCCTGAGGTAGAAGTACCTCTCTGTGGGATAACTAACATTGGTGAGAAAAACAGCACCATTTTAGTTAACATGGAGCATCCCTCCAACCCTCCCAGAGAAACTTTAGTGCAGAAACCCTGCACTACCTCACAACACTTAGGACAGCATCCCTGCCCTAGTGTGGAGCTCATAGGACAGCATCCCTGCCCTGCTCCAACTCAAGAGAAACAGCATCCCTGTTCTCTCTTCCAGCCAGATGGACAAAGTTTTTGCCCAGCTATGGCTTTTCTGAGACAGCATCCCTGTCTGGCATTTCCCTCACTACAAATAGGTTCAGTGGACAATTCCCACTGCTCTAAACTAAAACTTACTGATAGAAACTCTGAAAATACATCTTCACATTGTTGCTTAGCTAAAAAACTTCAAACAGGGTGGTTTACATCCCCACAGGGAAGTAACCATATAGTGGATGATAAAGGGAGTAACCAGTCTATTGCAGAGCTACTCTCTACTTATCACCACTTAGACAATAAAGTCTCAACTGGCCAAGGTTAGCCTTATTGTCCTTCGTTTGGGGGGGGGTTGTGTGAGAAGGTAGCCTCTTTCTAGCCTTGTTACCCCCACTTTTGGCCTGTTTGTGAGTGTATGTCAGGGTGTTTGTCACTGTTTTCACTGTCTCACTGGGATCCTGATAGCCAGGCCTCAGTGCTCATAGTGAAAACACTATGTTTTCAGTATGGTTGTTATGTGTCACTGGGATCCTGCTGGTCAGGACCCCAGTGCTCATAGGTTTGTGGCCTATATGTATGTGTCACTGGGACCCTGTCACACAGGGCCCCAGTGCTCATAGGTGTGCATGTATATGTTCCCTGTGTGGTGCCTAACTGTCTCACTGAGGCTCTGCTAACCAGAACCTCAGTGGTTATGCTCTCTCATTACTTTCAAATTGTCACTGACAGGCTAGTGACCATTTTTACCAATTCACATTGGCTTACTGGAACACCCTTATAATTCCCTAGTATATGGTACTGAGGTACCCAGGGTATTGGGGTTCCAAGAGATCCCTATGGGCTGCAGCATTTCTTTTGCCACCCATAGGGAGCTCTGACAATTCTTACACAGGCCTGCCACTGCAGCCTGAGTGAAATAACGTCCACGTTATTTCACAGCCATTTTACACTGCACTTAAGTAACTTATAAGTCACCTATATGTCTAACCTTTACCTGGTAAAGGTTGGGTGCAAAGTTACTTAGTGTGAGGGCACCCTGGCACTAGCCAAGGTGCCCCCACATTGTTCAGAGCCAATTCCCTGAACTTTGTGAGTGCGGGGACACCATTACACGCGTGCACTACATATAGGTCACTACCTATATGTAGCTTCACCATGGTAACTCCGAATATGGCCATGTAACATGTCTATGATCATGGAATTGCCCCCTCTATGCCATCCTGGCATTGTTGGTACAATTCCATGATCCCAGTGGTCTGTAGCACAGACCCTGGTACTGCCAAACTGCCCTTCCTGGGGTTTCACTGCAGCTGCTGCTGCTGCCAACCCCTCAGACAGGCAGCTGCCCTCCTGGGGTCCAGCCAGGCCTGGCCCAGGATGGCAGAACAAAGAACTTCCTCTGAGAGAGGGTGTGACACCCTCTCCCTTTGGAAAATGGTGTGAAGGCAGGGGAGGAGTAGCCTCCCCCAGCCTCTGGAAATGCTTTGTTGGGCACAGAGGTGCCCAATTCTGCATAAGCCAGTCTACACCGGTTCAGGGACCCCTTAGCCCCTGCTCTGGCGCGAAACTGGACAAAGGAAAGGGGAGTGACCACTCCCCTGACCTGCACCTCCCCTGGGAGGTGTCCAGAGCTCCTCCAGTGTGCTCCAGACCTCTGCCATCTTGCAAACAGAGGTGCTGCTGGCACACTGGACTGCTCTGAGTGGCCAGTGCCACCAGGTGACGTCAGAGACTCCTGCTGATAGGCTCCTTCAGGTGTTAGTAGCCTTTCCTCTCTCCTAGGTAGCCAAACCCTCTTTTCTGGCTATTTAGGGTCTCTGTCTCTGGGGAAACTTTAGATAACGAATGCATGAGCTCAGCCGAGTTCCTCTGCATCTCTCTCTTCACCTTCTGATAAGGAAACAACCGCTGACCGCGCTGGAAGCCTGCAAACCTGCAACATAGTAGCAAAGACGACTACTGCAACTCTGTAACGCTGATCCTGCCGCCTTCTCGACTGTTTTACTGCTTGTGCATGCTGTGGGGGTAGCCTGCCTCCTCTCTGCACCAGAAGCTCCGAAGAAATCTCCCGTGGGTCGACAGAATCTTCCCCCTGCAACCGCAGGCACCAAAAAGCTGCATTACCGGTCCCTTGGGTCTCCTCTCAGCACGACGAGCGAGGTCCCTCGAATCCAGCGACGCTGTCCAAGTGACCCCCACAGTCCAGTGACTATTTGAAGGTGCCATAACGGGAGGACAGGAGTTTGATAGATGTGCTTGAGAGTAAGCGGATAAGAAGCGATATGAGAGGGAACTACGATCTAATCTCAAATATTCTCTTTGATGTGCAAGCTAAAAGCATGGTCTTTGGAGACCTGCTGTAGGAAAAGAAAGGAAGAAAGCTTTGAAACCTGATGAGGCCTTCAGGATGGCGTGTTCCTTCTTTAAAAAATCTAATACTGTGGCTAGAACTAGAAAAGGGTGAGAGGTGAAATAGCCAGAGGTGGTATATTGTGTGCACCTCAAGTCTAAATTCTTATGCAAGAACAGAATCGTTGGTACTAGTAGTTCAGTTTTCACCTCGTTTGTTAGCTCATTATTGCCCCCATGTTTGTAGGAGCCGTTTCCGGAATGTGCACTAACAGTAGGATTTTTTTGTTTTATTATCAGCACTTGTTCTTAATAGATAAATATGTATTTCAGAAATGGGAAAAACAAATCTTAGTATACCCTGACACAGCTGTCTGTTGTCACATCTGTGTCGGACGTCAAATATTTATTGCAGCATATGAACGCCACTTTTAGGCAGTGGCGTCTTTTCTTTATTAATTTTATTTCTGTGGCATTTGCCTACTGTAAAAATATCTTACATCTGCTTTCCAGGACCAGACCTTTGGCTTTGCAAGTGCTTGCTTTTTTGTCCACTCCTTAGCATATGTACAGCCCTATTTAGTTTCCGTTTCGAAGACCTGAGAAAACGTCAGATTTATCTAATACGCATGTAAAGTAATGTATTTGGGCATGGTCGCTCGATTGCCGCTCCTAGCCCATGCTGCCACGGCAGGCTCTGGGTGTAGCCTCTGTGCCCTTGTGACAGGGCAAGCCACTAGCACCATGAAGGTACGCCCTGGGTACTTAAGACTTTATGAGTTTGTCGACTTTCTCTGCCATTGGTTCCGCTAGGCTTGGCATTGCTTCTTTGCCATTGCAGAACCGGTCTGTCCCAGTAGAGAAAAGCGAATAAACCTGTAGGGAATGGAAAAGCCTTTCTGTGTGCGCAAGTGAAAGGGATTCTGTCCTGGCAAGCGCTGATCACTCAGCTTGGATAATGTTTATCAGAGCAAGACTCGAACACCAGAACTGGTGCCAAATTTTGGTTTCTTAAAGTTGGTACAAATGTGCCGGTTATTGTGTGCTCCTGAAATGGGCCTTTGCGAGAGATAAGTATCGCACCATCACACCATTTTTGTGTGTAAAAGGCCGCTTTATTGGAAACAGGTGCACTCACAATATTCGATCCCTTGGCCTTGTGCCTTACAAAACTAAAACCTCACTATACATAAATTCTCCTATCAAGTACCCCCCCTCCCCTATCCACCCTCCTCCCTCCCTCCCCTTTTGCACTTGCCGCTCCATAGTCCAGTCCTCCTTACTTCGTGGTCCTATCTACTCTGCCAAGTACCTTAATAGTCGTTTGCTAGCGTCTTGAGCGTGCAAGTCTCCAGCCCTTCACCTTCGATATTAACTATGTCTCCCTGCTACTGTCCACCCTTATCCAATCAGCATTTGTCTTGTCTTGTCTTGTTTTCTTCCCGTCCGTTCACGTCTGTCATGTGCCCGTTCTCTGTCTCCGCCTGCACCTGCTCCAAGCGACAATACATAAATATCCCCCTTTGCACACCTGTTCCCAATGGACCCTCCACGAGCAATGAGCCAAATTATAGTAAAATCAAAACCCTTAAACCCATCTTCTACTGGGCGGGAGGGAGGGGAAAAAGTTCGACCACTGTCGAGCCCTGTCACTACAAAATGGTGGCGACCTAAAATGTCGCCCCCCTTTTATACTGTAGCCCTGGGCTGTCCCTTCAAAACTAAGTGTAGCCCAAAAAAGCACCCAAAATTGGCGCGCGTGGGCTATCCCACTCTCGCAAATTTCCCGGGGGGGAGATAGCCGGTTCCGGCTCTCCCCCCCAAAACCCCCTTGCGAGAGATAAGTATCGCACCATCACACCATTTTTGTGTGTAAAAGGCCGCTTTATTGGAAACAGGTGCACTCACAATATTCGATCCCTTGGCCTTGTGCCTTACAAAACTAAAACCTCACTATACATAAATTCTCCTATCAAGTACCCCCCCCTCCCCTATCCACCCTCCCTCCCCTTTTGCACTTGCCGCTCCATAGTCCAGTCCTCCTTACTTCGTGGTCCTATCTACTCTGCAAAGTACCTTAATAGTCGTTTGCTAGCGTCTTGAGCGTGCAAGTCTCTAGCCCTTCACCTTCGATATTAACTATGTCTCCCTGCTACTGTCCACCCTTATCCAATCAGCATTTGTCTTGTCTTGTCTTGTTTTCTTCCTGTCCGTTCACGTCTGTCATGTGCCCGTTCTCTGTCTCCGCCACCAGAAAAGGACGAGGAACGGCCCTCTAGCCGACCTCTCCTTTTCTGCCCCCCATCCCAAACCATTTTCCTGACACAACTTTAGCTTATCCTTCTTTAAAAACCCGCGACAGCACTTCTTTCAATTGGAGCAAGTACAGCTCCATGCCCAAAAATGAGAGGTGTACCCCGTCGCCCCTAAAGAATTCTTTATCTTCAAAACGGATATCTACATGTTCCACGTATGTGAAACCCTGCTCGTCACAAAAATTCTTCATTTCCTTATTAATTTTCTTCCTGGCCTTTTCAATGGCACCCGGTCTACGAGCACCCCGCCAAATGAGGCGAGGCACGAAAGCCGTCCACATCAGATGACACCCGTACCACTGCTGTCTAACTAAAGCCAAATCCGTCTTCATATCTCTCATTATGTCCAGACCCGTCCTTTTTACCATGTCATTCTCTCCCAGGTGTATCAGCAATACGTCCGGACAATATCCCCTCCCTTTGAGCCTCTGCAATGTCCCTACTAATTCCTGCCAACACATGCCCCCCCGCCCCTCCCAGCGAACACAATAACGATTTGCATCCAAACCCAAATTTGGCCCCAATCTTGTTGACTGAGCTTGTCTCGCCGCCCACTTAATGAAGGAATGTCCCACGACCCAAATGTACAACTTCTGCATCAATGGTCCTGGCACCAAACCTGCAGCAAAGAAATAAGCATTAGCCACCTAATACATAGCCATGTTTACCTCACGTATTTCTTATAAGCGTCTGACTTCCACCTACCCAAATCCTGCAACGCTTCCCTCTGCCATCCCCGCCGCCCCGCCTCAGTCGCCATGCCAATCCGAAATGAATGTGTCCCAAACCGCGACGCATCAACACCTGCATCCGTCAAACAAGATCTCATCACCGCCAACAGCTGATAGGCTGACACTGCTTCACCGTTCGCATGACAAAAAACCAAACCTGCCAAAACGCCTCTTCCCCCCCGTAAACGGCGAGCCAAATGCCTAGGGCACATTTCCTGCACAGGGTAAGTCCGCATAAAAACCTGCCTCCCGCTCCCCTTCTGATCCGTCTTGGAACGTCTCAAAAATATGCCGACTCCTTTCTTAGAGATAGATACATCGCCCCACTGAGCCCCTTCCCAAAACTTAGATCCCAATAATTCTGATACGCGAAACGCCCCAAAAAACATCCAGGACATCAATGTCCTGAATAACAACGCTTCCTCCTGACTACGACAAACATTCGCCGCCGATATCAACATCGCCCTCAACATATCCAACAAAATCGGCCGTCGCTGCCCCGTTTCCCTACCCCGCTCCCTCGCCCAACCTTCCAAAAGCCTTTGCCCGAACTCCCCCGCCGACGGAGCATAACCCCACAACAACTTACCCATAAAAGCTACCCCTGCTAATTTTCCTGCAATGGACACTTTGGATAAACGCTTGTCAATCATATTCATCACAAAAGTAATCACATCCTCTGCCCGATCCTGTGTTCGCCGCCATCTACGCGCTCTCGACTGCAGAAATTCCTGCCACGCCTTAACATACTTGCACTGGGTCGAAGGGGCCAACGAATTCACGACCAACCGGAGAATCCTTTCTCTCCTACTCTCCACAAGGCTGCTGGCATCTGCATCCTGTGCACCTGTGCGTCCGCGACCAACCCACGGAACCTCTGCCACTGCGAACGAGATAAGGCATCCGCAATGTCATTATCCACTCCCGCTACGTGTCTCGCCCGAAAATAAATGTCGCGCCGCAAGCACTCCAATACAAAAACCCGAAGCAACTGCCATACCTGTGCCTCCCTCGCTGACTGCCTGTTTACCACCTGTACTACCGCCAAATTGTCCACTCGAAATAGCACTCGCTTGTGCTCTAAACAATGCCCCCATAAATGCACTGCCACCACCAGTGGAAATAATTCCAGAAACGCAATACTCCGACCTCCCGCACGCCAACTTTCCGGCCACGGTTCCGCACAGAAATTCCCCTGCCAATACACGCCGAACCCTGATGCCCCCGCCGCGTCCGAAAAAATTTGCACATCCCACGCAGAGTGGCCATGTCTGGATCGGAATGCCATTAAACGATTCCAAGAATGTGCACCACATCCTCAAATCCTCCTTCACCCCAGCGCTGAGCCGCACGTGATGATGCGGCGCCGTGCCCCCCGACAGCGCCATCCCGAGCCGTCTGCAGAAAGTCCTACCCGCGCGCACCACCCTGCACGCGAAGTTCAAGTGACCCAACAGCACCTGTATATCCTTGACAGTCACCTTCTTCCGCCGTAACACCAGACGCACTGTTTCCAGCATGTGAACCCGCTTCTCATTAGGCAAACGCGCCATCATGACCTGGGTATCCAGTTCTATACCCAAAAATGATAAGGCCATACTGGGCCCCACCGTCTTTTCAGGGGCCAGGGGCACACCCAGGTCCCCCATAATTGCTTGGAATCTCTGCAGCGCCACTTTGCAGGATTCCGAATTTCCAGGCCCTGCAATGAAAAAATCGTCTAAATAATGCGTGACCGACTTGTGACCCGTCTCTGTCACAAAAATCCATTGCAAAAAGGTGCTGAAGCATTCAAATAAAAAACACGAGCTCGAACAACCCATGGGCAGGGCTTTGTCCACATACCAGCTGCCCTGGAATTGAATGCCAAGCAATTCATAGTCATTTGGATGCACCGGCAGCAAACGAAAAGCCGATTTTATGTCTGTTTTTGCCATCAGTGTGCCCCGACCCAATTCCTCCACTAATGCCATTGCCACATCAACCGAGGCATATGACACCTTTGTGGCTTCCTCCGGAATGAAATCGTTAACCGACGCCCCTTCCGGCCACGACTAATGATGTATTACCCGATATTGCCCAGGCTCCTTCTTGGGCACCACACCGATAGGGGACACCATCAAATTATCCAAAGGCCAGTCCGTAAAAGGGCCTTCCATCCTTCCCTCCGCAACCTCTTTGTCCAATTTGAGCCGCACAAGCTCCTCCTTCCCCCAAACCGAACGCAAGTTCTCCGCCCACCGACGTTTCCGCGGCCCCGTGTAGCCCAGTTCGAAACCTTCCGAGAAACCCTGCATGATCAATCGCGCGTTTTCCCTCACCGGGTACCGCCTCGCCCAGAACCGTAAGCGCACCAAATTAACCGGTGTAGAAGCTTTTTCCCAGAGACCCCTGCCCCTTGGGCTGACTTGCATTCCCCCCGACGTTCCCTCCCGACGCCGCGAACTGGTGCCCGCCGCCGGCTCCCCCGAAACAATTGGTGAGAGCGTGTTTTCCCCCGCATTTGGAGCACTCGTGTTTAAATCTGCAGTACTCCCTCGTGCATAAGCCCTTGTTAAAGTCCCAGCCCGCGCCTGATTTTCGTCCCCCGTAGCTTGCGGAACCCGCTGCCCCTTTGTCACCTGAATTGGTAGCGTTCGCCCCACTCTGGGTGGGGCGATCCCGGAAGGGCCTATAAATAATTGGCAGCCCACTAGCCGTAAATAATGTTTTCCCAAACTTGGCTGGGCCCATTGTGTGCTGCCACAAGTCAGAATCAATTTCGCCCCATTGCGCATCCTCATCCGCCGCCATACGCGCCCTGAATTCCTCGTCGTACTGCGCCCACGCATACCCCCCAAAATTCAGATATGCCTTCCTAATTATGTCCATGTATTTGAATAGCGCCACAGACCTATCTGGGTGCCGCTCGCAATATACGAGGCGTAAATCAAGAATGCCGCCTTCCAATTCTCTATCGTCACCGGAACTCTGGGACGCTTTGCCAGCTCATATTCCTCCTCCTTAGACCCTTCTTTGGCCCGTACCTCCCTGTGCAACAATTTTAGCATGTCCACATACTCCCCTTTGCAGATCTTCTCCTTCGTCGCCGGCATAAGATGCGCGCCCAGAGGTTTAGCAGTTCCCATATATGGCAGACGCTTGTGCTTACCTCCAATTTTCCCCACTCCAAATTCCTCGCCGCTTTTCTTTGACCCCTTATCCGTACCTTTCCCTTTTTCTTCCTGAGCCCCCTCCCCTTTAACCTCGTCGGGACCCACACCCACATCGACTACATACACCCCTTTTCAGAGCCTCCTCACTTCAGACCCTTCTAAATCATCCGTCCCTACCGCCACCCCAACCTGTGTCACCGCTTTCCGTTTCTCACCTTTTTCCAGCAACGGGGGCCGCTCCATAACCGTCCGCTTTGCTGCACTCTTCCCTCTTTCTGCGCTCTCCGTCACCTGCAACGACTTATGCACAACGTTAGATCCCCCCCCCCCCATCGACCACCAAGCTTCCTCCTCCCGGATCTCCCCTTCTTCAAAACTGTCCTCGTCAAAGTCCAACCCATCCCCGCCGTCCTCCTCATCCATATCCAAACCCCCTGTTTGCTGTCCAAAACACGCCTCCTTTAATAAATCCACCAGCTGCGCCGCTGGAACACGCGGTCGCCGCAGGGGCGTTACCTGCCCCTTCCCTTGTGATGCGTAGCCAGGCCGCCTTCCTTCACTCACCCTGCCACTGGGGGGCGCAGAACCCAGTCCCGTGGCGCGGTGCTGAACTAAATCCTTGGCTTGCACCGCCTTACCACCACGACGGTATCCTGTCCAGCTAGCCGTAGTGGGCCCCGCCAGCACTTCTTCCTCTTCCCAGGGTTCCAAGCCCGTCAGAAGCTCGCCTGGGTCCCCAATCGCTCTCTTAGTCTCTGTTCCCTGCAAAAACCCCATATCACGGTCATTTATGCTGCTTGCTCCTACCCCTAATTTTGCCTGCTTACCCTCCCTCTCCTCATACCTGCCGAGGTCCTCCCGCCCCGCTTCTACCTGCAACACCATATGTCCGAATGGGGGGGCGCACCTTAAACTCTAAAACCTCTTCGTCCATGGAGGCCCCCCCCCCTTGCTCAGAATCGTCACTCCACTCCAGGATGTGACTTACTTCTACTCCTGTCTCCCCCGTGGCCCCATACCATTCACCCAAGGTGCACTCAGATCCTTCCTCACTGCTGTTGGATACTATCTCCTGTGTTAAAGCGTGCCCCTCCTCTCCTCCCGTCGGCCCCACTCCCCAGGCACCCCTCGTCCCCGAGGGCTTAGTCATCAGCCCTTCCGACACTTTATTTCCCTCATTCCTGGTCTCCCGGTGCTCCTCTGGCCCTCGAATTTCCCCCCTGGCCTCCGATCGGGGCCTTTCCACCCTCCCCCCCTCCCCCTGCGCCACTGACGAACCAGAAGGGGCCCCCCGCTGCCCCCGGCTGCCCCCGGCGCTTCGCCACCGAGGAAACCCCTGCCCCTCCTCCGGCCGCTCCTCCGGCCCTCCCCAGAGGCTGCCGCGCCCCCAAGGGGCGAGGCCGCCCCCTCGGGCCGCCTTAACACGCCCTCTTGAAGCAAGGGCCAGCCTCCCACTCTGCCTCCTATACGCCCTGCTCACCTGCGTGCGCTCGCGAGGCGGCGAGCACGCCACCACCGCGGCCGCCACGCCGCTCGCTGCTTTCCGGACCGGCCGCTCCCTCGGCGCAAAGGGGGCCACCAGGAGATCGAGGCGCCCCGCCTCTTTAAGCAGCGCCAGGGCTTGTCTCACCCGTCGATCCATGACGACGTCCGAACGCCTCTCTATAACGTGAGTAACCTTCCTTCCGGCCTACTCTAAATGCTTGAGACGCAGACAATTTACTGTGCACTATCCGTTAGATTCTATAAGCACCTGACGCCTCCCGCTTCCAACTATGCTACACCAACTCTCCCTGCCACAAAAAACCGCACCGCAGCGAAAAAGTTCGACCACTGTCGAGCCCTGTCACTACAAAATGGTGGCGACCTAAAATGTCGCCCCCCTTTTATACTGTAGCCCTGGGCTGTCCCTTCAAAACTAAGTGTAGCCCAAAAAAGCGCCCAAAATTGGCGCGCGTGGGCTATCCCACTCTCGCAAATTTCCCGGGGGGGAGATAGCCGGTTCCGGCTCTCCCCCCCAAAACCCCCTTTCCTATTATCGTGGGTTGGGAGGGGAGCAGGGGGTGTTGAGTGGTGCTTGAATTGTCAGTATTTCACCTCATGTTTCAATGTTAAGTTGCACGACTTAAATTGACATGATTTCTGCACTTGTTCCGGAGGTGGTTAAGGGGTCTCCGTTCCTTGTATGTGCTGATTTGGAACAAAATGTAAATGCCTGTAAATGAACTTTCAACATTCAGCAGTTAGAAAAGCAAAAATTAAGCACTTTTTTGTAATTCTAAAGCGATGAAAACAAATATTTTAATAAGATCAGGACAAAGCGAGACACTTTACTTTGCGATGCACAAATAATAAATATTCTTTTAAACCCCCTTTCCAGAAATTATCATTTGTGTGCAGTATAGTTTTATCAGTACGTCTGGGGAAACCTAGCCGCCATTTGAATGGAAAATGTGCTGTGTGTAAATGACAGTGTGCTCCCATATGATGCTTTAGTTGCATTAAAAAATTGCCTACCCCACGTTCATTAAAGCTAAAGGGTTGTAAAAGTTAATTGTACTAAAAAGTGGACTGTGATTCTAATTTATTTTGGAAGAACTGCTTTAGTAATTCTGGAAATGTAGAACCCTCTGAGAGCATAAGCATTGGCTGGCTCTAGTGCCGTAACGACATAACATTATTTGAATTGTTAAGTAAACATCACTATATTTATCCACTCTTAAAACTTGATTATGACATTATTACCGGAATACAGATTCTTCCCTATATTTGTGTTACCCTTCTTTCTGAACTAGTCTACACGCTTTCACGCTGCTCCTTATAGTTTTACCGTTGGAGTGATCCCTGCTCAAACCAACCCTCCCAATGACACCACACCCAGAAATTACTTTGGGAAAGTAGCAGCAACAATACCTACACAGTTACACATCGTCAAACACTAATGCTCCGTACTGACTAGCCAGAGGCTCTATGTGGGCATGGTCTTCAGACCTTATCTCCAAGCTACCTGTTTTTCTGAAGTATGGATCTCTAGCCCACATAGCAGATACCCGTGTGCTAGGTGAGAAAGAAATAGGGACGGCACAGACGAAGGGTGGGAAAATGTGCTAAAGTGGCTCAACTGAAGCATTGTACTAATCGTCTTAGCCAAGATAAGGGTGAATGCATTCAATGAAAGCCCTAACGGTTAATCTGTGTTCTAAAGTCTGTAGGTCGATCTGTCCCCACTCATTTACCCATTGTTTGGTTGAGCGAGCAGGTCAAAGAAAATAGTGGTAGATATCTTACCACAACACCTGTTAACCTACATACCTGGCATAATGTGCCTCTCACCTCCGTTGTCTACCTCACCCCCTGCAAGACTATCCTTCTCTCTGATGGTCCAGTACACGTGCTCACCACACCACTCCACTTCAATGTGCGTCGATCTCATTCCTGCAAATTTTGAGACCTTGTTCTCCGTTATTTCCTTCTCATTTCTGTGGTAGACATTAAAACAAATACAGAAAATCATGATGGGACCTTTTCAGCATCTGCATATCTGTAAATAGCGTAGAGTTGTCAACATAAACCCGCATGATGTGAAAGATGCCTTAAAAAATGATTGGGAGTGTTTCACTAAAAAGACCATTAAACGCAGAGGTCAGATACACAAGTCTCAATTGCTCAATCTGAGGGCCAAGTCTACACTAGCACTGGTAAATCCTATCGATCTTGCCATTATTAGCCAAGTGCAGAGCTGGTGGCATTGCAGTGTTTATTCTAAATTTACTGTCCCAAGGTGTCTGACAGCATTTTAGAACAGTTAATTGATATTGGATGAGAAAATAAAATTCCAGTATGGCCATCTGTGAGTTGGTGTGCATACTTGTGCATCAACAGCCATCTTGAACTTGATATTCACCTAAAGAAGAAGCTGTCCAAGACTTAGTCAGTATTTATGCTTGCACGCTGATGAAGTAGTCGCCATTTTTAGCTGTTGGTAAATTAAGAAATAATGTTTGCATAGAGTGCCATACGGATTTATGGAAGCAAGTACCCTGAGACCAGTTTTCAGCTGTCGTCATTCGTTAAAAAATAAATAGGAAGAAAAAGGAATGGAGTGCTGGTAGATCATCCAACGAACAGGTGCTCGAGAATGGGAAGTGAGCAAAATAGGAACGGAGGGGTGATGAGGGCAGAGAGAGCATCAGTAATCTGTCTGAGGGAGAGGCAGGAAACAAAATAGTCCCTCATGCGGCGGAACGCTAGGACTCTGTTGGATGCAGAAGGACACAGAAACAGTCGATGGAATGAAGTGAGAGAGCCAATCGCTTCTGTGTTGGTTTTGTTATTGACAGTGTCTTCAGCCAGTGTCTAGAACATTATACAGTCAATAGTTTAAAGTGGGCTTACCCACTACCCACTCTTATGCATATGCTAAACTAAAGTACTAGATTCAGCAGGTCTGTTGATGTGCTTCCTGTTTCCGAGACCTAAGAATGTTTGAAATTCTCTACACTATACTTTTATTTTTTATTTAAAACTTTGTTTATTGGTATTTCTGTAATTGAGAAACAAACAGTGCATGGGTAGGCCCCACATCGCAGGGTATTCATCCGGGTCTATACATTCATATAGCAGTGTATACTGTTCATTTACATAACCACTTCACCCATCTCGCAAACAGTTTACAGTCCAGTGGTTTGATCCTTGCCTTATCCAAGTCCTGCCCAAGTACAGTTATCAGTCTACATTGAGGTCCGACGGCTTCCGCTTCTTTCCAAACAATACCATATAAACTATAACTCATTCAATAATGGAAAAAAAAAAATAGAACGGCAAGTAGAACAACAGAATGTGTGCTGTCTTAATAAGCAGTTGTCAGTGGGATTAGTAATATAGGTCAATTGAAGATAGGTGTCAGGGAGACTGTTCGGTTCCCACCCTCCCCTCCTCCCACTGGAGTGGTATGATCCAAACCTATTTACATTCAGACAGTCATAGTCTCCTGTCATATCATCCTTTTCCTAGGCCGCATCTCATTCAGCCCCAAGGGGCGCCCCTTCCACTTCAGTCCCACATGTCCCCTCCATCTTCCTCCTTCGATCTTCCCATTCTTCCAGTATCTCACGCCAGAGTGGCGCCAGAGGTCGTGCCCTGATTCCCCAGTCCTCTTCCCTATGCAGCGCCTGTAATTCGGCCTGGGCCCACACTGACACATCTCGCCTCCAGTCTGCCAACTGTGGGGCCCGTTGGGGACTTCCAGGCCATGGCGATCCGCCACCTGAACAAGACCAGGGTGAGATCCAGAAACCTTGTGCCCACCCTTTTAGAGGATGGCCTCTTGTGTAAACCCAGCAGACATAAGTAGGGATCTAAGTTCAATTGTGTATCAAGTGTTTCCCCCAGGTCTGCAAGTACTCCCTTCCAACCTCTCTGTATGATATGACAATCCCAAACCATATGGTAGAAGCCCGGGTCCATCGTATCACATCTAGGGCAACGTCTAGGCTCTCCGCTATATATCACTCTAAGCTTATGTGGAGTGCGGTATGTCTGATGTACAAAATTAAATTGGACATATCAAAACAGTGTACTCCTGGAAACACTCCAAGCGTACGCTAATACTTTCAGCCATTCCATGTCCGTCAAGTCTTTGGCCACTGCCTCCTTCCACATCGTCTGCAGTCTCCGCAGCGAAGGCAGTGTAGCTGCAGTGAGAGCACCATACAATCTATCAAGCGTGTATCCTCTCCTGCCATCAATAGAAGGTGCAATATGAGTTTCTGGCTCCACATTCACAGTAGGCCATAGTCTACGTATGGCCAGTGTCAACATCCTATATGTCAAAAACTGCCCATTCGGAACCTCACTCTCCCCCACGAGCTCCGGGAAAGGGCGCAAGATACCTTCGCTAAAGAGATCCCCCTAAAGTCTGCACTCCTGCCCGGCTCTAGGTTTCCAACTGCCCCCGCGACACGGTGTGTCCCTGCACCCCTAGAGGAACACTAGACAATGGCATCCCAGGTGAATGGGGCACCTGCGTACCTGTGCGCTTCAGTCATCGCTTCCAACAAGAGAGAGCCACCTGCAATAAAACAGTCCTTTTAGGCATAACCTCACGAGCGCCCAACAATCCAGCCATGAGATGATCTGGTCGCATCACTCCACTGGATGTGGTCAGTTCCATCCACTGCCTTCCTGCTAACCATCTAGCCACCCATTGAAGTTGACACAACAAATAGTAAAGCTCAAAGTCTGGTACAGCTAGTCCGCCCCTCCGAGGTGTATCGGCGGAGGATGGAGAGGGACGACCTCTGGCGACCCCTATCCCATACTAGGTCCCTAAGGAGCATGTTCAGGTCTCTAAACCAGGCCACTGGTATGCTCACCAGGATATTGGCAAAGTAATACAGCAGGCGGGGTAACATAATCATCTTAGACAGCGCCACCCAGGCCATCATTGAAAGCTTTAGGGAGCGCCAGAATGCCACACAGGATTGTAGGGCTCGGAGTGCTGCACCAAGATTACCGTCACAGAGGTCACTTAGGTCGTGAAATACCTGTACACCCAAATATTTGAAGGAGCGAGGAGCCCAAGAAATATCTGTTGGACAGGAAGGAGGCGGGACATTTCGCACCCTCGGTCATTGGGAAAACATATGTCTTCCTCCTATTTACCTGGAGACCAGACGAGCCACCAAACCGCTCAAGGAGAGTGAGGACCCACGGGATCCCGGACACACCAGCCTGTAGTTAAATCAACAGGTCATCTGCGTAGAGTGATATAATATGTTCTTCGTGGCCCCATGGTATCCCTTGGCTGTTCCCCTCCTTTCGGAACTGCGCCACCAGAGGCTCAATGGCTAGCGCAAACAATAAAGGCGAAAGAGGGTAGCCCTGTCCGGTGTCTCGAAATATTGGTTAGGATGTTGATATCGCCCCCACCTACCCGCACCCTCGCCACTTGGAGACAATACAAGAGTTCGACCCATCTTATCCAGTTCTCGCCCAACCCCACTCTTCACTATACTCTTCTAGTGCATTGTTCGGTAGATTTAGCAATTGTATTTTCGCTAGCCAAATTTTAAGACTCAGCTACAAATAAATATTATACTTGTCTTCAATGAAAAAATGAAATACAAATGTTTTGGAATTGTTGCAATAGAAACAATGCAAGCTACAATACCTGGATGTGTGAGGGAAAACTTGCAAGACCTCTTTTGTACTGAACAGGCTCTTCTGTAAAGCTGCAATTGTTTTAGTGCATTTAATGTTTATTTCACTGGGTCTCATCATGGATATTGTCAAATTGATGTGCAAATTTAGAATATGAAGAGATAATAGTATAAGATGAAGCTCACTTGCCTCTGCTGTTCCCTTTACAGGAAAGCCTCATGGGATTGGCAACTCCGAGCGCATCCAGCTTTCGGGAATGTACAATGTTCGGAAAGGGAAGATGCAGCTGCCCGTCAACCGGTGGACGAGGCGCCAAGTCATCCTGTGTGGAACGTGCCTAATTGTGTCTTCGGTAAAAGAAAGCCAGTCGGGGAAGATGCACGTTCTGCCACTCATCGGCGGAAAAGTAAGCATCACTAACTACTTTCTGACTAAAAACAAGCAGTTTTGATTCTTGAAGAGTACTGGTGCAGCAAATCTGAAGTGTTGGGTTACTCATCCTGTAACCTAAATAGTATCTGCGCCAGGCAGCTGGATTGTGCACTAAAGTCCCTCTTTCGATTCACTATCACTCAGTTGGTGGCTTAGCGAAACCCAAGGGTCTCCTGCTGTTCCCCACAAGTAGCAACAAGACTGTGTGTCTGCATATATATAGTTACTCCATTTACTTTTATAAACAAGCTACAAAGCAACTCATCAGTGGGTCATGGATCACTGATCTCTAGCACAGGATTTTAGAGCTACCCAACCAAGCATTGCACAGATGTCGATGACGTCATATAGTGCCTCACCGCACAGATGCATTGCACATGTTTCAAGACCGTCCGTAATCCTAGAGGATATGTGTTTGTAGGGTTGGCTGGATTTGCATGAGGAGAATTTTGGATTTGTACAGGACTTTCAATCCAAATAGTTTTCAAAGGGTGGTTTATATTGTTGTTGCCCAAATTTACATAGTCATTTAACCTTGGTGGGATGCATTTCAACATTGGTGTTGCAGAGTACTTTTATTTGTGAGGTACCCTACAGCTTTACCTGTAACCAGCTTAAATGTCTTAGTTTAGAAGTAAAGCGACAAGTTTGTTTTGCAGATCCTATACACATAAGAAATTAAAAGGCACATATACTTTTCTTCGAACAAAGATTAAATAAAGGGGCTTTTCAGCTGTATGTAAGCTGATCGATTTGGGGACTTTTGAGCACATTGATTTTTATTAATTCATTAATTTATTATAATGGTTATTTTTAGGGTTGAGCGCACAAGCGCTCTGGTCTATTGTAATCTCTCTTTGGGCTTTTAACGACGCCCACTCTTGCTATTCGTTGTCTGTTTTGCTTGTTTTAATTGGTGCATTTTGTGAAATGTCCCTCCTTTGTGTGCTGAGTTCCCTCCCACATGCGATTTAACTAAGTGAACATTTTTGTTGGCCATCACACTGTCATGCTTCCTCCTGTTACAGCTGTGATGGCCCTTTCTCCGGTTTCGGTTTGCCTTTCATCTCAGCTGTGATTCTTTCTAGACATTCACAAAGGGAGCCAGTAACTCTCACGCTCATGGCGGCAGTGACGCTTTGAATTGGCTTGCTTCTGTCAACTGATTTACCTTTCATTTTCAATTTATGTGGCAAGAAAAGTCCAGTTAGAAATGTACAATGCTAATAGCTCTAACTCGAGCGAACGCAAGACCCATTGTATTGCAAATGCTTGTTAAACTTGGATTTGTGTCTTTTGATGATCAGATGTAATTTTAAGCATTTCATATAACTCTGTAAACCTGGTTGTGATCGTGTGGTATTTTAATTTCCTAGGATTCCTCTCTTGCTCAATTTTTACTCCTAACTGATTTATAGTGATTTTGGATAACTTTAAACCAGCCAGAAACGTAGCAAAAATGTCCATTAACATGTCGGGGCTTGAACTCCCATGTGTCGTCAGAGGTTTTAACAGCTTTTATCACGAATCGAATCATGCAGTTGTAGAATGTACTTCAAATCTTTTTTTTTTTTTAAAACAAAAAAGATGGAGAAATGAGCTACCAGACGCCATGAGACCCAAACTGACTTTCCATACAACAAAAGTGAGCATAACAGTGAAAAGCTAAATCCAATATCCGCTCGCACAGCAACATTTAAGCTTGCAAAATAGTGTCTTAAGCATGACTATTACAAATCCAGGCATAAGGTCAACCTGTTTTGTTAAAGTGGTTGGAAAGTAGGACACAGGAAAGAGCAGGTTAGAATAGTCTTCTGAAAACACTTGGAATATTTACTAATAAATAAATAAATAACATTCTCAAAGCCAAGCAGGAAGAGAGAAGGATGTGGGTCCCACCCTCAGTATCTTTAGGGTGTGCTCCTTTTAATTCTCTATAGAAATATCTGGGGTGCAAAAGAGACCATGAACACAGTGGTTCTACCATTAAGTTCCACTTTGGAATGGACCACATGCCATTTTGAGAACTTAGTCCTGGATTTCAAAAAGATTCTCTTTATAGATAACCTCTCCAACTTCTTCAGTTGTGAAACCGTAGAATCCTTGGCTCCTTGTGGAACATCACCTTTTTTGTCACCACATTGTCAAGTACAACAGCTAGGAGACACACCTAAATTCCACCAGCAGGGTGGTGTCTTTTAGGTCTACGGTTTGGAAGGGGGGGAGGGAAGAGCTCTTGTTGGTAACCTCTTTATAATCTGTGAACTTATTTGAGGGGAGAGGGAGCAAGAAATAACTGTTAGGTTTGCTTGTCAAAACCTCTAGTCTTTCTAGTGTCATTGCTTCATTGCATCATGGAAGAGAAGGCCTATTTCTGGAAGTTTCCAAAATGGTCTTGCCTCCTGTCCAACTCTGTTACCTTGAAAGTTACTTCACTTGTGTAGGAGGCTGGCCTGGCTTGTAGTGGGTACCAGAGGTACTTACACCTTGTACCAGGTCCAGTTATCCCTTATTAGTGTAGAAGACGTGTTTCTAGCAGCTAAGGCTGATAGAAGGTAGCTATGGCAAAGCAGCTTAGGCTGAACTAGAAGACATGCAAAGCTCCTACTATACCACTGGTGTCATATGCACAATATCATAAGAAAACACAATACACAGATATACTAAAAATAAAGGTACTTTATTTTTATGACCATATGCCAAAAGTATCTCAGTGAGTACCCTCAGTATGAGGATGAGAAATATACACAAGATATATGTACACAAACCAAAATTATGCAGGTAATAGCAAAAGGAAGTAATACAAGCAAAGTAAAATTACAGTACATTGCAATAGGAGCACATAGGTATAGGGGCAACACAAACCATATACTGCAAAAGTGGAATGCGAACCACGAATGGACCCCAAACCTATGTGAGCTTGTAGAGGGTCGCTGGGACTGTAAGAAAACAGTGAGGGTTAGAAAAATAGCCCACCCCAAGACCCTGAAAGGTAGGTGTAAAGTGCACCTACTACCCCCAGAGAGCACAGAAGTCGTGATAGGGGTATTCTGCAAGGAGAACAAACACCAGCAATGCAACAACAGTGGATTTCTGATGGATACAATACCTGTGGATTCCTCACCTAATGAATACTCCCATTGCGCCAGCATTCAACGGAAATTTTCTTCCTAGCTTCTGCACGTTGACGAGGACGTCACAACTGCCCACGTGACTCCGTCTGACATCATACAGGCAATAAGAGGTCCTCGCCGACGTCCGTTCCCTTTTTTCCGTGCCATTCGAAACGGTTATCTTCGAGGGAGCTACGGTTGCTGCTCGACAGTTAGTGTGTTTTTGGCTATTTTACTTTTGGACATGACAATGTCGCAAAGAAAGTCAGGATTCAAGCCCTGTTGTGAGTGTGGTGGCAAAATGTCGGTAACGGACCCACATTCTGACTGCTTGTGGTGTCTTAGTTCCGACCACGATGTTGATGAATGTGATTCTTGTCAGCATATGAATCCTAAGGCCCTGAAAGAGCGTGAGGCCAAGCTTTTTCTTGCAAAATCGAAAAAGAAGGAGAAGAGACATCACGAAAGTCGTCGTCACCGAAGTCTCATCGGCGTCATCGGGACTCCCGGCGTCGTCGAGAATCACGGCGCCGGTCGATTAGGGAAAGGTCTCGATCGAGGTCTCCATCAACTCGACGTCGGAAGACTTGGGAAGTCAGTCCCACTATCACTCCCTAGCCGACGACGCCGTTACCCTCTCCGGCTTCACCGACTTCACCCATGTCATCGGGCCAGCCTCCTTTAGTGTTCGAGGTTCCGCAGCCTCAGATGTTTTCTCCATCTTTGCAGACGTCGAGACCGGCTTCGGTGTCGCCTTCGAACCAGGCACCCCAGTACCCGGCTTTCCTGGCCCCTGGAGCTGATAGCACCGCATTTCTCAATGCAATGTTTTCCATCTTCCAACAGATGGCTCCAGGTGGTGGACCGGCTGGTCCTTCGGGCCCTTTGGCCTTCAACATGGGTGCTCCGGCTCCACTTCGACCGGCACCCTTTATGCGCTTTCTCCCCCTGGGGAACGTGGGCTTGGTGCCGGTATAGGCTCCGGTGGCTTCGGCTCCTATGACTTCGATGTCTCAGCCAGTGACGCCGACTACACCTCCTCCGACTCCGGGACAGTCTTCACACCGTCCGGCTCCGCGTTTGGTGCCGAAGAGAACTATGGTGCCTGTAGACCTGGCGTCGGACGGATCCGAGGATCGGCGTCATTCTTCGATGTCCGCTGACGCCATGTCGATGCCGAGGATAGAGGAGAGGCTGCACTCAAGGAGGCTTGCACTCCGCCTCCTTGAAGAGCAGGAATACGAGAGGCAAGCCTTGGATGAAGGTGAGATCGAGGACTCTTGTGAGGGTCTCCATGGACTTGACACTGCAAGTGGTCTGGATACCTCCCCTGAATGGGACTGGTCATCACCTGGGGAGTACACAGAGGAGGCGGCCACTTTTCATTCTGTCATCAGAAAGGTAGCTGACTTTCTGGACCTCCCTTTGCCAGTGACTGAGGCCAAGCAGAACATCTTGACGGAGGTGTTGCACCCTGCCTCTACATCTGCAGAGCCGCTTTTGCCCTTCAATGAAGTGCTACTGGACCCCATTATGGAAGTCTGGAAGAAGCCAGTGTCTTCTTCAGCCGTCAATAGATCTGTGGCTAGGAGGTATCGGGTTGCACCGGCTGACCCAGGTTTTCTTTCCAGGCACCCAACACCTGAAAGCCTGGTGGTCCAGGCTTCGTGCTTAGCAAGATCTGCTCCTGGGTCCTTTCCAGCTGTACCTTCGGATAGAGACTCCAAGAAGATGGACATGTCATCCAAAAAGGTGTTCTCGTCATGTAGCATGGCGTTGAAGTCCACCAATGCTACATGCATTTTAGGAAGATACATTTATGCCCTGATGGACGAAATTAAATCCACGCACACAGAGGTTCCTCAGGAATTATTGAGCCTGGTCTCTGACGCTCAGGCAGCTGCAACCCAGGTTATTCAATCTGGGTTGGATACATCTGACTCGGTTGCTAGAGCAATGGGCACTGCTGTGGTTACGAGGAGGCAGACCTGGCTTCGTAACTCTGGATTTTCCTCTGATGTGCAATCGACCCTATTGGACCTTCCTTTTGATGGTGACAAGCTGTTTGGTGCCAAGGCAGATTCGGCCTTAGAAAGGTTCAAAGAGAGTAGGGCCACAGCCAAGTTGCTGGGCTTGCAAGCCACTTCTTCTACTTCCTCCAGATTTTTTAGGAGGTTTCGAGGATTTGGTCGTGGTTCCTCCTCCTCCTCCTTTCGAGGGAAATTCCAGCAACCCACCTCTGCTCTCTCCTTTAGATCTTTCAGAGGGAGGGGTAGGGTCCGTACCAGAGGAGCCTCTCAGCAGCACTCTGCCTCTTCCTCATCCTCTGGAGGGGTGCAGCAGGGGAAGCAGCCTTAGGCTTCCACCAATTCTCTCTCACTCCACTCCTGTAGGGGGGAAGTTACTGAATTTTCTCCACAAGTGGGAGGTCATAACATCAGACTCCTGGATTACCAGCATTGTGAGAAAAGGCTACACCCTTCCCTTTTGGGAGTTTCCGCCCCCCCCCATCCCGCCCCGCCCATCTTATTGTTCAGAAGAACACCTCCTGTTGTTAGAACAGGAGGTTCAAGTCCTCCTTTCAAAGGGCGCGGTGGAGTTGGTCCCAGAGCAGGAAAGGGGTCAAGGATGTTACTCGAGATACTTCCTAATTCCCAAGAAGGATGGTCGGTTGAGACCAATCCTGGACCTAAGGATCTTTAATTGGTTCCTCAAACAGGAAAAGTTCAAGATGCTGACCCTAGCTCAGGTGCTTTTGGCGCTGAACAGTGGAGATTGGATGGTGTCTGTCGACTTGCAGGATGCTTACTTTCATATTCCGATACTCAAGTCGCACAGGAAGTATCTCCGGTTTGTGGTGGGGTTGCAGCACTATCAGTTTGCGGTCCTCCTGTTTGGTCTTACTTCAGCACCTCGAGTCTTCACGAAGCTGATGTCGGTTGTTGCAGCGGACCTCAGAAGGAAGGGGATAGCATTATTTCCTTATCTGGACGACTGGTTGATCAAAGCCAAGTCTCCGGAGCTCGTGTTGCATCACCTGCAGTCGACAACCCAGTTGTTGTTCGACCTGGGTTTTACGGTGAACGTGCCCAAATCTCACCTAGAGCCCTCTCAGCGCCTCCTGTTCGTAGGGGCAGTACTGGATACAACATTGAATCGAGCCTTTCCTCCGCCTCAGCGGATTCAGGAAATTCAGGCGTTGGTTCCAATGTTTCGAATTGGAGCGGTTATTCCGGTCCTCAAGGCCCTACGTCTGCTCGGTCTGTTTGCTTCTTGCATACTTGCATACTTGCATACTCAAGGCCCTACGCATGCTCGCTGGCACATGAGGGCTCTTCAGTGGTGCCTCCGAAGGCAGTGGTCTCAACACAAAGGAGATCTCGAAGGCTTGGTGAGGATCTCCAGAGATGCTGCCACGGATTTGAAGTGGTGGATTGCGGACGGCAATCTTTCCCGAGGAAGGCCGTTCTCGCAAGCTCCACCAGTGGCCACAGTAATAACGGATGCTTCCACTCTAGGGTGGGGAGCTCATCTGGGGGACCTGGAAATCAAAGGTCTTTGGTCTCCGGTAGAACAGATGTTTCATATCAATCCGTTGGAGTTACGGGATGTACGTCTGGCTCTCAAGGCATTCCTCCCATCCCTTCGCGGTCAGTCGGTTCAGGACCTGACGGACAATACTACAGCGATGTGGTATATAAACAAACAGGGAGGGGTAGGGTCGTACCTTCTCTGCAGAGAAGCTCTTTGGCTATGGTCCTGGGCAAAGGACCATCAGATTTGCTTGGTAGCAAATCATCTAGCCGGAGTCTTGAACGTACGTGCGGACAGTCTCAGTCGCCATTTCTCGGCCGATCACGAGTGGCGCCTCCTTCCAGATCAAGTCCGTCTAATCTTCTAGATGTGGGGGGTTTCCTCGGATAGATCTGTTTGCCACCCGGGAGAACTCGCACTGCCCGTTATTCTGCAGCCTCCAGTATCCGGTACAAGGAGCGTTGGGGGATGCGTTTCATATGACCTGGTGCGACCAGTTGCTTTACGCATTTCCCCCCATACCCTTGATTCCTCGAGTATTGAGGAAAATACGCCAAGACCGGGCCCAAGTTATCTTAATAGCTCCGGATTGGCCAAGGAGGGTATGGTACTCGGACCTTCTCCAACTCTCACTGTGCCCTCCACTCCGTCTCCCTCTCAGGGCAGACCTCCTCTCCCAGTCGCAGGGGCAGGTTTTACACCCCCACCTCCAGAGCCTGCACCCTCATGCCTGGAGATTGAATGGGGCAACCTGAGTTCTTTCTCTCTCCCGCCTGATGTAGCGGATGTTATCTTAGCGGCCAGGCGACACTCCACTAAATCTATCTACGCTAATAGGTGGTCTAAATTTGTGGTTTGGTGTGGAGAGAGGCAGATTGATCCCTTACGTGCTCACTTGTCGGATATTTTATCTTTTGCATTGTCTCTGGCACAGAGGGGTTGTGCAGTGGCTACGGTTAAGGGATACTTGTCTGCTCTTTCAACCTTTCTTTGTCTTCCAGACCAGCCTTCTTTGTTTAAATCCCCCATAGTACTTAGGTTCTTTAAGGGTCTTAAGAATAAATTCCCTCCTACTCCTTTCGTTATGCCTCAGTGGGATTTGAACTTGGTTCTAACTTTCCTTATGGGGTCCCCTTTTGAGCCTATGCACTCTTGCCCCATCAGATTATTGGTCCTAAAGACGGTCTTTCTGGTTGCAATTACTTCTGCAAGGAGAGTGAGTGAGTTGCAAGCTCTATCTGTAAAACCCCCTTATACATCTTTTTATGGGGATAAGGTGGTGTTGAGGACCAAGGCTGCTTTCCTTCCGAAGGTTGTTTCACCCTTTCATATGTCCCAGACGATTACTCTTTCCACGTTTTATCCTCTGCCTCATCCTTCAAAGGAAGAAGAGAGACTTCACCGCTTAGATCCAAGGAGGGCGCTAAGCTTTTATATAGACAGAACGAAGAATTTCAGGCTGGAGGATCATCTCTTCATCGGGTACGTGGGACAGAGGAGAGTAAAGGCAGTCCACAAGAGAACACTCTCCAGGTGGGTTGTTCTTTGCATTAAAATGTGTTACTCTTTAGCAAAGAAAGAACCCCCTGATGGTATAAGAGCTTATTCCACCAGAGCTAAGTCGGCCACTTCGGCCTTGGCTAGGGGTGTTCCTGTGGTTGACATCTGCAAGGCCGCAACTTGGTCATCCCTTCACACTTTTGCGAAGCATTACTGCTTGGACTCTGAGGTCAGAAGGGATGGCCATTTTGCACGGTCAGTGCTGCAGGATTTCTTGGTTTGACCATTCAGGCACCCTCCACCGAGTGCGGTACTGCTTTGGGACTCTATTCATTAGGTGAGGAATCCACAGGCAGTTGTATCCATCAGAAGAACGAGTTACTTACCTTCGGTAACGACTTTTCTGGTGGATACACTAGCTACCTGTGGATTCCTCACGGTCCCACCCGCCTCCCCGTTGCCTGTATGGTCTAGCCAAGTAATTCTTGAGTGTGCTCCTCTTGGTTTTGAGGACTTGTATATATTCTGTATATATATTCATATTGATATATATTGTTCATATATTTATTGATTTGTAAAAAAAAAAAAAAAAAAAAGAAGGATTGAGTTATTAGAATGATGTATTTATTGGGAATATCATTACATTTTGCTATTGTTCTTTCATCTCAATGGCCTATTATTCTCAGGCACGTAAAAAATGTTGGTACTGACGTCGGCACGTCGGCGAGGACCTCTTATTGCCTGTATGACGCCAGACGTCGTCGCGTGGGCAGTTGGGACGTCCTCGTCGACGTGCAGAAGCTAGGAAGAAGATTTCTGTCGAATGCTGGCGCAATGGGAGTATTCATTAAGTGAGGAATCTACAGGTAGCTAATGTATCCACCAGAAAAGTCGTTACCGAAGGTAAGTAACTCGTTCTTCTGGACCTGAGTACCTGTAAGACAAGGGGACCAAGTCCAAGAGTCGCGACAGTGTTGAAAGTGGGCAGGAGCCCAAGAAATGCCAGCTGAGGGTGCAAGGAAGCTGCCACCTGTTGGAAGAAGCTTGGAGTTCTGCAAGAAAGAAGAGGACTAGGAACTTCTCCTTTGGAGGATGGATGTCCCACGTCGTGAAGAAGCTTGCAGAGGTGTTCCCACACAGAAAGACCACAAACAAGCCTTGCTAGCTGCAAGGGTCGCGGTTAGGGTTTTTGGGTGCTGCTGTGGGCCAGGAGGGACCAGGATGTCGCCACATGGATGAGGAGACAGAGGGGGCGCCCAGCAAGTCAGGGAGCCCTCACAGAAGCAGGCAGCACCCGCAGAAGTACCTGAACAGGCACTTAAAAGAAAAGTGAACCGGAGTCCACCCGAAGTCACAAAAGGGAGTCCCACGACGCCGGAGGACAACTCAGAAGGTTGTGCACTGCAGGTTAGAGTGTCGGGGACCCAGGCTTGGCTGTGCACGAAGGAAATCCTGGAAGAGTGCACAGGAGCCGGAACAGCTGCAAATCACGCGATACCCAGCAATGCAGTCTAGCGTGGGGAGGCAAGGACTTACCTCCACCAAACGTGGACTGAAGAGTCACTGGACTGTGGGAGTCACTTGGACAGAGTTGCTGAGTTCCAGGGACCACACTCGTCGTGCTGAGAGGGGACCCAGAGGACCGGTGATGCAGTCTTTTGTTGCCTGCGATTGCAGGGGGAAGATTCCGTCGACCCACGGGAGATTTCTTCAGAGCTCCTGGTGCAGAGAGGAGGCAGGCTACCCCCAGAGCATGCACCACCTGGAAATAGTCGAGAAAGCCGGCAGGATGAAGCGATACAAGGTTGCTAGTAGTCGTCTTGCTACTTTGTTGCGGTTTTGCAGGCTTCCTGAGCAGTCAGCAGTCGATCCTTTGGCAGAAGGTGAAGAGGGAGATGTAGAGGAACTCTGATGAGCTCTTACATTCGTTATCTGGTGAGATCCCCAAAGCAGAGACCCTAAATAGCCAGAAAAGGAGGTTTGGCTACCTAGGAAGGAGGATTGGCTACCAAGAGAGGTAAGAGCCTATCAGAAGGAGCCTCTGATGCCACCTGCTGGCACTGGCCACTCAGAGCAGTCCAGTGTGCCACAGACACCTCTGTTTCCAAGATGACAGAGGTCTGAGACACACTGGAGGAGCTCTGGGCACATCCCCTGGGAGGTGCAGGTCGGGAGTGGTCACTCCCCTTTCCTTTGTCCAGTTGCGCGCCAGAGCAGGGCTGGGGGATCCCTGAACCGGTGTAGACTGGCTTATGCAGAGATGGGCACCATCTGTGCCCATCAAAGCATTTCCAGAGGTTGGGGGAGGCTACTGCTCCCCAGCCTTCACACCTATTTCCAAAGGGAGAGGGTGTTACACCCTCTCACAGAGGAAGTCCTTTGTTCTGCCTTCCTGGGCCAGGGCTGCCTGGACCCCAGGAGGGCAGAAACCTGTCTGAGGGGTTGGCAGCAGCAGCAGCTGCAGTGGAAACCCCGGAAAGGCAGTTTGGCAGTACCCGGGTTCTGTGCTAGAGACCCGGGGGATCATGGAATTGTCTCCCCAATGCCAGAATGGCATTGGGGTGACAATTCCATGATCTTAGACATGTTACATGGCCATGTTCGGAATTACCATTGAGACGCTATACATAGGTAGTGACCTATGTATAGTGCACGCATGTAATGGTGTCCCCGCACTCACAAAGTCTGGGGAATTTGCCCTGAACGATGTGGGGGCACCTTGGCTAGTGCCAGGGTGCCCACACACTAAGTAACTTTGCACCCAACCTTCACCAGGTGAAGGTTAGACATATAGGTGACTTATACGTTACTTAAGTGCAGTGGTAAATGGCTGTGAAATAACGTGGACGTTATTTCACTCAGGCTGCACTGACAGGCCTGGGTAAGAATTGTCAGAGCTCCCTATGGATGGCAAAAGAAATTCTGCAGCCCATAGGGATCTCCTGGAACCCCAATACCCTGGGTTCCTCAGTACCATATACTAGGGAATTATATGGCTGTACCAGTATGCCAATGTAAATTGGTGAAATTGGTCACTAGCCTGTTAGTGACAAATTTGGAAAGCAGAGACAGCATAACCACTGAGGTTCTGGTTAGCAGAGCCTCAGTGAGACAGTTAGTCATCACACAGGGAACACATACAGGGCCCATACTTATGAGCACTGGGGCCCTGCCTGGCAGGGTCCCAGTGGCACATAGACTAAAACAACATATATACAGTGAAATATGGGGGTAACATACCAGGCAAGATGGTAGTTTCCTACAACTTGCCAAAGTACTCTGCTCTTGTAACCTCTCACATGCATCCAACCACGTACGTCACTTTCGTTTTGATACTGAGCAGTTATACTCCGTGTGGCAATGTGTGTTGCCCATGCCAGATGCTCCTTCACTGTATCAGTGGCCTCGGCTTTAATTAAAATGTCTAGTGGGAAAGAAAGTCACCTTTCTGGCATTATCACTGTTCACCAAACTTAATGTAGCTATCAAGTCGGAATTTTAAACTCAACCAGCCACATCCTGCTCCATTCCCACGTCCTGCTCATGTATAAGTTGGGCTTTTCCACAGTACATATTCCAGTGTAACTGCCCTACACCCCCTCTGCATCCCTCTTTGGCAGCCGTAGACCGCTCCTGTCCCGAGGAACATTAATGTTCTTAGCCTCCGGCTCAGCTGAGGCTCACCACATAAGATCAGGAAATATTCATCCCATGCTTCAAGCACAGGTGCTGTGCTTTCACCTGCAGGTTCCTGCCCCCCGAGGTGCCAGGCAGATGTTTCTAGCTTTATGGGAGGGCGCGAGCACTCTATCACAATTCAGTGCTTCAGACCATTTTATAGGTCCTCAGTGTGCCCACAGAAAGATAAAATGATGCCCTCAGGGGATCATGTCTCTTGGCGCCATGCTGCACAATACCTGTTCTGGACAGGCAGAAAGATGAGACGGTGGCAGTGCTTCACACTCAGACATTTGATTTGGAGCCCACGTAGCTCGTCCCCAGGCACTGGGATTTATTCAAAGACTAGGCTTAGTGCAGCTGTGGGAGCCATCCTCCCAACGTAATACTTGAAGAATGTGACATTTCTGATTCTTCTGCTAGTTTTTTTCACTGCGGGATAGTTCTGATACAAGAAGTTGTAATGTCCGGTGTAATTCTGGGATAGTCAAATCCACACTATATTTTCAGTATAACCACCGCATAAATGAGTTCTATTTTTATCTTTTGCCAGTAGGTTTATCTTGTAGAAATAATATTGAAAACTCGGATGAAACTGGCCCCCTCAGATTATGTTGCTCACCCATGTTTTAAAGATACCTCAGTGGTCAGAGTACACCATTGTGAACCATCTTTGTAGTAAACCTGGTTATGATTTGTAGCTTTTCACTGCGAACTATAGGCAGTTAGAACACTTGCCATTCTGCCGTTCTGTGTAAAGCTGCATTTGAAACAGACGGAGATTAATAATTTACGTTTTTCTTATAAACTCCTAGGTCCATCAGTGCCCCTCTCCCTGACCCGACTCTCTCTCTAATGACCTTCCTGTCTAACCACTCCTGGAAAAAATATCTTGATGGAGGGTGATCCTTGTGGCATTGCCGTCATTTAACACCTGCTCAAGATTGACAGCTCTCCAAGACGCTTGATGCAATGTATGCAAGTTAGCTGTATTTGACTAGTTTTGTTGGGGTTGCAGCTGCTGGGAACAAAAAAGAGACCTCCGGTCGATTATGATATTTTGGGGAAAAAATAGTTTTTTTCTTTTCACATTTCCTGCAAGGATTCCCATTCAAATTTGTAATAGAACCTTAAGTGCAAGATTGAGAAGCTCGTCTTAATTGTTCTACATGACCCGCACATTGAAGACTGCAGTGAGGAAGTTGTTTATTTGGCAACTTATTTTAAAGTTACATGTAACTGATTTGTATTGGCTGTTGTGACTCTCATAATAACCCACCGCAGCACATGATGCTGTCACCCACCTCAGAGTTTGTCCTTTTTTGCTTATCCAATTTTTATTGGGTTTCCAAAACACAAACCATTCATCATTATTGACAGCATCCTGTGACCGCACGGAACAAATTATGGCTAAAGGTTCCAAAAGCGAGTTCAACAAGACAACCTTCACTCAAGCCACAGCCAGTATCATTAGAAAGAGAACAAGAAGAGTCACTGTCCAATTGTACCTTACTCAACAGTGCATAGTAGTAATAACAAATTCTGGAAACCCATAAATGCAGAACCGAGCATTACAAGAGGTGACACACACGCTCATCGAGGAATGGTTGAGAGCACCAGTGATGCTAACCTCCGAGGTGTGAGCAGAAGCATCGGCACAGACATAGTAGGGGGTTACAGGTATCTCTGAGCTTGCTATAGATTATACAGTTCCTTTATTCACAGCAAGACAGTGTATGCTGGTGAGCTGAGTAACAGATGCGTGGTGAGTGACAGGTGGCAGTGTTCTCTATAATCTAGGGCTTAGACAGGAGAAACTTTGGGAAGCCCAGGTACATCTCGTTATTGGAGTCCACCCTTGATGCGATTGCTCCCTCAATAATAATGCACTTGCCTTCCATATTGAAGAATGGCAGGAGACTTGTCAGTAAACTTCCGGAAGCCACTTGATGCAACTGTGGCTTAACAGACTGGTCTTAATCATGCAGCACCCATAAATTACAAACTTAATGGCCTAATTAAAAGGTGATCCCAATATAAATGGCCACGTGGCGGATGACTTGATGAAATGAGGGCCACATAAGATACAAACCTATTTTATCAGAGTTAAGGCTCAAATGTGTTTTCCGACATCTGTGTTGCCACCAGTGTCAAACAATTCTGAAATATGGTTATAGAATCTGCTATACTGCCTTCACGAGGTTGGCAAGTTTGGTGTTTGTTTTCTTAAATAACATGTTACTGTTGCGTCCGAAAAGGTCTGTCAAAGGAGCAGCATACCATCCAAGAGTGTTTGACTGAGTGATGATCTTTAGGAGACTTTACAGCCCAGGTTCCAGAATGGGGAATGGAAAGGGGTAAAAATACTGCACAGACATTTTCTGATAAGTCCTGGGTTCAGCCTAACGCTAAGGATTTGGCTCCCTCGTCATGAAATCTTTAAGCAAGCCTTGGATTTAGCAGGTAAAAAATAACGCATCTTCAGGACATTTTGAATGTAAATGTTGTACTTTTGGGACCATGTTCCACCAGCTTGTCCCTGGAGTCATTGTTTTAAGGGATGTTTGAATTATTTGATAAATATAGCACACCCTATGTTTTTGAAGTGCTGTGCCTTGAGGCCAGAAACAGTTTCGCCACTGTTACCTATAAAACAGTCATGCCAATTTATAGCAACAAGATCGGAGTACATCTCAGGCCCTCATTCATAACACCCAACTCTTTGCATTAAAATGTAATACGGCAGTACATCTTTTAAACGTAGAAGCTCTAGTCTGCAATCCTTGGATAAGATAATGGCACAAAGAGGCCACTTCTCAGGTGTAAGTGCATTATACAAATAACAGTGACACCTATTTAATGTTAAATGAGTGGGGAATGTAAAATGAGTGGGGCATGTAATATGTGTAATAGGCCTCCCCCACTCTAGTCCCACTTGTTCTAAATGGTGCGAATCCTGTGAGGGTGTGAGGGTGTTCACTTGTCTGCCTTATTTTGGGTGTCGTCTTAAAGAATGTTGTTTGCTTGTTGTTTTCCAATCTCCTAAAATGTAAGAATTACCCATTAAATATGAAAGTTACTCAGTAGTGGTAATCAAGCTAAGCTTGTGAGATGTTAGGGTCAATTCATGTTTGAATGCCTTGTATGTTTATATTTCTTTACTGAACCTTCAAAAAATCAACCACATCCCGATAGTCAGATTGCATACTTGTTGCTGTAAATTGAACCTTCTCCCTTGAACGGCTAACTTAATTAGATAGCACCTAATGTTAGCAGCCACACTGCATTTTTCCCAGTCAATTAGATGGCACCTTATAAGCCATCACATGCTTCTTTCTCCAACATCCTTTTAGAATAATCAATTCTGTTTGCACAGGTGCTTGTTCCTGAAGACCCCGGTATGTGGTTAGTGTATCCAATATATTGATCAACAATTTTATAGGTCTGTAATGAAGACCCTAGGCTTTCCAAGTTGAATGCATTGTCTCATTCACACTCGTCTTCGTCGATTCTGGCAGTGTCTTGTGCAGTTATGGGTGGGATGCTTGAAACCTATAATCTTGGTTCTGGTTTTCCTCATTCCATTGTTTTTTAGGTATGAGATGGCTATCCTGCTAGAATGTAGCATTGGAGCATCCAAAGAATACTGCTTCTGTGGCTGTAAACTGGCAATCTCGGTTGTTGACATTACTAGGGCCCTACATTCCTATTTCATAGTAGGGGGCCTTGGTTTACTTGTCACGTGGTCGTGAGTGATTTCCCCCTCCGTCATGATTTAGATTTGCTGCACAGTGCCAGGGCATGTATGATGCTACAGAACCGTCATATCACCTCCCGATGAGGTCTAAGATGGGCAGGATGAGCTCAGTCACTTGGTTATCTGTGTGCCCTTTGATGTCTTCAGGTCAAAGGCTCTCCGGGTCTTAAAAGATCCAGTGACCTCACTGAATGAATAGGTATACTGGCAATGAAATTAAAGACTGGCACATTAAACTCAAGTAACACAAAATCCTTAAACTGTGTTCTTGGTCACCTGGATGCTGTAGGGAATAATAGAGAAATCTTATGGCTTGTATAGGTTGTGTTTGGTGTGAACATTCTAGCTGTTCCTGTGTAAGCTGACGATTCACACCTCAAACTGACAACCTCCCTCAGTACCCCCTTAACATGTGATCTGAGTGTAAGTACTCAAATTTTACTCTGATTGAATATCAAAGTGCAGTGTCTTTGGTTTAGCCACCAGACTTCTCTCTTCCTTTTTTTGGTTTCCTATTACCATCCCTAGTAGCCACACAAACCACTTGTTTCCTGCGGTCTGTGTGAGAGCTATAGTCACTGGTTTGGATACTGATGGCTCAAGCCAGTCTTCCAGCCTTTTAAAGACTAAATGTTTGTACTTAATGTTTTTAACATTTATTTACAGGGTTTTATTACGAGATTGCACTCACTCATGTGAACACGCTCTTTCTACTGAGGTACAAAGTTACATTTTTTTTTTGTCCTATAGGTAGAGGAAGTGAAAAAGCACCAGCACTGTTTAGCTTTCAGCTCTTCGGGACCTCAGAGCCAGACGTATTACATTTGCTTTGACAACTTCACGGAGTATTTGAGGTGGCTCCGACAAACGTCAAAGGTAAGGGCTTGAAGTGATGATAAAACTCAAATTAACAGAATAAAATGATAAACATAGAGTTTTAAAGCAGACAGGAAAAAAAACTTTAAAAGTGTGGATTAATCTTTCCTTCAGGGCAAGCAACAATGTATCTATCTTGTTTAAAGTATCTTTAAAGTAATGGAACATGTTAATTTTCTAATCTGGCAGGAGTTGGTTGGATTTGCCTGAGTGGTCATTGATGAGAGCCACTCAAACATGTCTCATCCCCTCAGTGGTCTTAGAAATTTCACCACCCGGGTTCATTTGTCTAACCTCTTTATGAGCAAAAATTCGAGTGACCGCACTGTCATTCACAGCAGTTGTTGCCCCTGGAGCAGTGTGTCAACCTATCAGATTTTCAAACCTAATGTTTGCTATCATTTGTAATTTAATAGCTAATCTGCAGTATTTCAGTACAGTCACATTTCAAACTATAGTAGGTAAAATCAACTCCTTGTCCTTTGCCCTTTTTGTAAAATTTAAAATATGAAAAAGCCTTGAGCAAATAACTGTTTGCACCCCGGGGCACATTTGCATTCTTGCTGTGGACTTGGATGCTTGTGTGACACCTTCTGTAACACCGTTCTCTCAGAGGGGTATTTTTGTGTCTCTCCATTTCAAAGGGCGTTGCCCCATGCAAATTATAGACAACTTTAGCCCCTGCACCAGTCAATTATTGCTGGTGCAGGCACAGGGGAAAACCTGCTCTTCATTTGCATACTAGCCAATCCCCGTTACATGAAACATCACCAGTAGTGAGTAGACCTTGGGTTGAGCAGAGGTTGTGGCAGATTGATAGCTAGTCAGAAGTTACTAGTCAACCACTTGTTCTCTTTTCACAACTACAATGCTCAGGCTACCAGCAGCTGTTGAGCTATTCTTTGAAACAAGCCTGAATTCAGGGAGCATTATTAGAAGTGCTGTACCTTGAGGTCCTTAGTGAAAACGCCTTGTGTCTAAATGAGTCAAAGGATACAAATGAAAGGCTCTGTTTTGGATTTGAATCTGAAATATATTAACTATAATTCAGTTAACCATTGCCTGTCGTCATTATCATCGCCTTAATTACTAGCAGCGACTGACAGATTTTTGTCTTGTGTGATGGTTGCTGCATTCATGTTGAGTAACAACATTGACCCAACAGCTGCACCAGAATGGGATACTGTACTGATTTGTTTGCACACCATATACCGCTAGACATGCAGGTCCTGCACAGTTGGGTGCTTGCAACGAGATGTACTTCAGGTGTTATTCTGGTGAGTGGTTAATATCTGTAGCATAGGTAAAAGTGTATTTCTGATGGATACAACTACCTGTGGATTCCTCACCTAATGAATACTCCCATGGCGCCAGCATTCGACGGAAATCTTCTTACTAGTCTCTGCACGTCGACGAGGACGTCACTCTAGCCCACGCGACGCCGTCTGACATCATACAGGCAATAAGAGGTCCTCGACGACGTGCGGACGTCAGTTCCCTTTTTTCCGTGCATTCGAAACGGTTATCTTCGAGGGAGCAACTGTTACTTTTGTGGTTACAGTGTATTTTTGCTGCGTAGTCTTTCGCTGTGGTAATAATGTCGCAGAGAAAGTCTGGATTCAAGCCTTGTCGTGAGTGTGGAGGCAAGATGTCGGTGACGGATCCTCATTCCGATTGCCTTTGGTGTTTGAGCTCCGACCACGACGTCTCGACTTGTGATTCATGCCAGCACATGAATCCGAAGGCCCTCAAAGAACGTGAGGCGAAGCTGTTTATGGCAAAATCGAAGGAGAAGCATCACAAGAAGTCTTCTTCTCCAAGACATCGGCGTCATCGAGACTCCCGGCGCCGTAGAGAATCTCGGCGTCATTCGAAATAGACTCGTTCCAGGTCTTCGGATCGGCGCCGAAGGACAAGGGAGATTAGTCCCACGGTTACGCCGCATCCTTCGACGCCGTTGCCCTCTCCGGCGTCTCCAACTTCACCTGGACAGGCGTCGGTGATTGAGGTATTGGAGCCTCAGGTGTTTTCTCCGGCGCAGACGTCGAGGCCGGCGTCGGGGTCGCCTCCGAGACAGGCACCTCAGTATCCGGCTTTTCCCACCCCTGGAGCCGATAGTTCCGCATTCTTGAATGCGATGTATGCCATCTTCCAACAGATGGCTCCAGGGGGTGCTCCGGCTGGGCCTTTGGCCTTTTCTTTGGGTGATCCTGCGCCTCTTCGGCCGGCACCCTTTATGCCCTTTCTCCCTTTTGGGAACGTGGGCTCGGCGCCAGTGTCAGCGCCGGTGGCCGCTCCGGTGGCTTCAGAAGGATTGGCCCCGGGGATTTCCATCCCGTCGACGTCGGGATTTCGGCCTGTGACTCCGGTGGGTCCATCTGCTTCAGCTGCTCTTTCGTCGGCGCCGAAGTTACCTGTGGCGCCGGACGCGGCGTCGGTGGCTTCTGAAGATCGTCGCCGATCTTCGACTTCGGCAGAGGCATTGTCGACTCCGCGTATTGAACAACGACTTCATTCGAGGAGACGTGCTCTCCGTGTATTAGAGGAGCAGGAGTACCAACGAGCCCTGGAGGAAGGAGAGCTAGAGGACTCGGGTGATGGGCTGCGTGGTCTGGAGTCGGCCAGTGGGCTGGACACTTCCCCTGAGTGGGATCTTTCGTCCCCGGGAGAATATACTGAGGAGGCTGCTTCCTTTCATGCAGTGGTACGGAAGGCAGCTAGTTTTTTGGACCTGCCTTTGCCGGTGGTGGAGGCTAAACAAAACCTTTTAACAGAGGTGTTACATCCGGCCTCAGCTGCGGCGGAGCCTCTTTTGCCATTTAATGACGCTCTGCTGGATCCGGTGTTAGAGGTGTGGAAGAGGCCGGCATCTTCCCCAGCAGTTCACAGAGCCGTGGCCAGGTGGTATCGGGCGGCTCCGACTGACCCTGGTTTTCTATCTAGGCACCCTACGCCGGAGAGCTTGGTGGTGCAGGCCTCCTGTTCATCCAAGTCAGCGCCTGGTTCTTTCCCGACGGTGCCTGGGGACAGAGATTCTAAGAAACTATAGGCGCAGTCCAAGAAGATTTTTTCGTCCTGCAGTCTGGCGTTAAAAGCCACTAATGCAACCTGTATCCTGGGGAGGTATATTCATGCTCTGATGGATGACATTTCCTCATCGTTTACAGAGCTTCCCCAGGGTCTTTTGGATCTTGCTTCAAATGCCCAGGCTGCTGCGACCCAGATTATCCAGACGGGACTGGATACCACCGACTCGGTAGCCAGAGCAATGGGCACAACTGTGGTGGCAAGGAGACAGGCCTGGCTCCGTAACTCGGGCTTTTCTGCGGATGTACAGTCCACATGGTTGGATCTCCCGTTTGATGGGGACAAACTGTTTGGGGCCAAGGCTGATTCGGCCTTGGAACGTTTTAAGGAAAGCAGGGCCACGGCTAAGTCGTTAGGGCTCCAAGCTCCTTCTGCCACGGCCTCTTCCAGATTTTTCAGGAGGTTTTGTGGATTTGGGCGTGGCTCTTCCTCCTCTTCCTTTCGGGGAAGATATCAGCAACCTGCCTCTTCCCATCCCTATAGATCTTTTAGGGGGAGAGGTAGGGTCCGCACCAGAGGAGCCTCTCAGCAGCACTCTGCCTCTTCCTCATCCTCTGGCGGGGTGCAGCAGGGGAAGCAGCCTTAGGCTTCCGCCATTTCCCACTCACTCCTCTCCTGTAGGGGGAAGATTACAGCATTTTCTCACGAAATGGAAGACTGTTACAACGGACACGTGGGTTCTCAGTATTGTGGGAAAAGGCTACACCCTTCCCTTTCGGGAGTTCCCGCCCCGCCCTTCTTATTGTTCAGAAGAACACCTCCTGTTGCTAGAACAGGAGGTACAAGTCCTCCTTTCAAAGGGCGCGGTGGAGTTGGTCCCAGAGCAGGAAAGGGGTCGAGGATGTTACTCAAGGTATTTCCTGATTCCCAAGAAGGATGGTCGTTTGAGACCAATTCTGGACCTGAGGATCTTGAATTGGTTCCTCAAGCAGGAAAAGTTCAAGATGCTGACCCTAGCACAGGTGCTTTTGGCGTTGAACAAGGAAGACTGGATGGTGTCTGTCGACTTGCAGGATGCTTACTTTCATATCCCGATACTCAAGTCACACAGGAAGTATCTCCGGTTTGTGGTGGGATCGCAGCACTATCAGTTTGCGGTCCTTCCGTTTGGTCTTACTTCAGCACCTCGAGTCTTCACGAAGGTGATGTCGGTGGTTGCGGCAGAACTCAGAAGGAAGGGGATAGCAGTATTCCCTTACTTGGACGACTGGTTGATCAAAGCCAAGTCCCCGGAGCTTGTGTCGCATCATCTGCAGTCAACAACCCAGTTGTTGTTCGACCTGGGTTTTTCGGTGAACGAGCCCAAATCTCACCTAGAGCCCTCTCAGCGCCTCCTGTTCATAGGGGCAGTACTGGATACAACATTGGGTCGGGCCTTTCCTCCGCCTCAGCGGATTCAAGATATTCAGGATTTGGTTCCAATGTTTCGAAATGGAGCGGTAGTTCCAGTCCTCAAGGTCCTTCGTCTGCTCGGTCTGTTTGCCTCCTGCATTCTGTTGGTCACGCATGCTCGCTGGCACATGAGGGCTCTTCAGTGGTGCCTCCGAAGGCAGTGGTCTCAGCACAAAGGGGATCTAGAGGGTACTGTCAAGATCTCCAGAGATGCTGCTGTGGATTTGAAGTGGTGGATTGCAAGCAACAATCTTTCACAAGGAAAGCCGTTCCAGCAGTCGCCACCAGTGGCCACAGTCATAACGGATGCTTCCACTCTAGGGTGGGGAGCTCATCTGGGGGATCTGGAGATCAAAGGTCTTTGGTCTCCAGAGGAACAGATGTTTCACATCAATCTGTTAGAGTTACGGGCTGTACGTCTGGCTCTCAAGGCCTTCCTCCCTTCCCTTCGTGGTCAGTCGGTACAGGTCCTAACGGACAATACTACCACGATGTGGTACATAAACAAGCAGGGAGGAGTGGGGTCGTACCTTCTCTGCAGAGAAGCTCTTCGACTATGGTCCTGGGCAAAGGACCATCAGATTTGCTTGATAGCAAACCATCTGGCCGGAGTCTTGAACGTGCGTGCGGACAGTCTCAGTCGCCATTTCTCGGCAGACCACGAGTGGCGTCTCCATCCAGATCAAGTCCGTTTAATCTTCCAGAGGTGGGGGTTTCCTCGGGTAGATCTGTTTGCCACTCGAGAGAACGCGCATTGTCCGTTATTCTGCAGCCTCCAGTATCCGATGCAGGGAGCGTTGGGGGACGCGTTTCAAATAACCTGGTGCGGCCAGTTGCTTTACGCGTTTCCTCCCATACCCTTGATTCCTCGAGTATTGAGGAAGATTTGCCAGGACCGGGCTCTAGTCATCCTAATAGCTCCGGATTGGCCAAGGAGAGTATGGTACTCCGACCTTCTCCAACTCTCAATGTGCCCTCCGCTCCGTCTCCCTTTCAGGGCAGACCTCCTCTCGCAGTCGCAGGGGCAGGTTCTACACCCCAACCTCCAGAGTCTGCACCTACATGCCTGGAGATTGAACGGGGCAACCTGAGTTCCTTCTCTCTCCCACCGGAGGTAGTGGATGTTATATTAGCGGCCAGGCGACACTCCACTAAATCTATCTACGCTAATAGATGGTCTAAATTTGTTGCGTGGTGTGGAGAGAGGCAGATTGATCCTTTGCATGCTCATCTATCGGACGTGTTGTCTTTTGCTCTGTCTCTAGCGCAGAAAGGTTGTGCAGTGGCTACCATTAAGGGTTATTTATCGGCCTTGTCAGCCTTCATATGTCTTCCAGACCAACCATCTTTATTTAAATCCCCTATTGTTATTAGATTCTTGAAAGGTCTTCTAAATAAATATCCTCCAAAGCCATTCATTATGCCGCAATGGGATTTGTCCTTGGTCCTGACTTTCCTTATGGGGTCCCCTTTTGAACCTATGCATTCTTGCCCCTTAAGGTATTTGGTTTTAAAAACAGTCTTCCTGATAGCTATAACATCAGCAAGGAGAGTGAGTGAGTTGCAGGCCTTATCAGTAAAGCCCCCTTATACAACTTTTTATGGGGATAAGGTGGTGTTGAGGACCAAGGCTGCTTTCCTCCCGAAGGTTGTTTCACCCTTCCATTTGGCTCAGGCAATTACTTTGTCCACGTTCTATCCTCCGCCTCATCCTTCCAAAGAGGAAGAAAGACTGCACCGTCTGGACCCAAAGAGAGCGTTGAGCTTCTTTATTGATAGAACAAAGGATTTCAGGCTGGAGGATCAGCTGTTTATTGGATACGTGGGCAAGAGGAGAGGAAAGGCAGTCCACAAGAGAACACTATCCAGGTGGGTTGTTCTTTGCATTAAAATCTGTTACTCTTTGGCAAAGAAGGATCCTCCTGAGGGCATTAGAGCTCATTCCACCAGAGCTAAGTCGGCCACTTCGGCCTTGGCCAGAGGTGTTCCTGTGGTCGACATCTGCAAGGCCGCAACTTGGTCGTCCCTTCACACTTTTGCAAAACATTACTGTTTGGATTCTGAGGTTAGAAGGGACGGCCATTTTGCACGGTCAGTGCTGCAGGATTTCTTGGTTTGACCATTTAGGCACCCACCGCCAGGCGTGGTACTGCTTTGGGACTCTATTCATTAGGTGAGGAATCCACAGGTAGTTGTATCCATCAGAAGAACGAGTTACTTACCTTCGGTAACGACTTTTCTGGTGGATACATTAGCTACCTGTGGATTCCTCACGGTCCCACCCGCCTCCCCGTTGCCTTTATGGTCTTGCCAAGTAATCCTTGAGTGCGCTCCTCTTGATCTTTGAGGGTGCAATAGATGTTGTATATATATTATATTTATATATGTATATATGTATATATCTTTGTGTATATACTTGATGTGTATATATATTTTAAAAAAGAGAGAGTTATATATATATATATATATATATATATATATATATATATATATATATATATATATATATATATATATATATATATATATATATATATATATAAAAGATTTACAGTTATTCATGCAATGTTGTGTATTTTTACAATGTAATGGGATGTTGCCTTGCTCTTTCATTGCATTGCCTGGTTGTTCTCATGCACTTAAAAAATGATTGGTACTGACGTCCGCACGTCGTCGAGGACCTCTTATTGCCTGTATGACGTCAGACGGCGTCGCGTGGGCTAGAGTGACGTCCTCGTCGACGTGCAGAGACTAGTAAGAAGATTTCCGTCGAATGCTGGCGCCATGGGAGTATTCATTAGGTGAGGAATCCACAAGTAGCTAATGTATCCACCAGAAAAGTCGTTACCGAAGGTAAGTAACTCGTTCTTCATGTTGGTGGCACCTGGGTTCCATTTTGGGTAAGCTGTTATTTCTGATGGATACAACTACCTGTGGATTCCTCACCTAATGAATACTCCCATTGCGCCAGCACTCGACGGAAATCTTCTTCCTAGCTTCTGCACGTCGACGAGGACGTCACATTTGCCCAAGCGACGCCGTCTGACATCATACAGGCAATAAGAGGTCCTCGCCGACGTGCCGACGTCAGTTCCCTTTTTTCCGTGCCATTCGAAACGGTTATCTTCGAGGGAGCTACTGTTGCTGTTCGACAGTTACAGTGTGTTTTTTGGCTGTGTTTTTTCTCTTAGATTACAATGTCGCAGAGGAAGTCAGGTTTTAAGCCCTGTCGTGAGTATCATGATGTTGGCAGGTGTGATTCATGTCAGCATATGAATCCGAAGGCCCTGAAAGAGCGCAAGGCCAAGCTTTTTATGGCGAAGTCGAAAAAGAAGGAGAAGAGACACCATCGAAAATCCTAGTCACCGAAGTCTCATCGGCGTCATCGAGAATCACGGTGCCGGTGGAGTAAAGAGAGGTCTTGGTCGAGGTCGCCATCGACTCGCCGTCGGAAGACTTGGGAGGTCAGTACCACAGTCACTCCCCATCCGTCGACGCCGTTGCCTTCTCCAGCCTCACCGACTTCGCCCTGGTCTTCGGGCCAACCGCCTTTAGTGTTTGAGGTTCCACAGCCTCAACTGTTTTCTCCGACGTTACAGACGTCGAGGCCGGCGTCGGTGTCGCCTTCAATCCAGGCACCCCAGTACCCGGCTTTTCCGGCCCCTGGAGCCGATAATACCGCATTTTTAAATGCAATGTTCTCCATCTTTCAGCAGATGGCTCCAGGTGGTGCACCGGCTGGGCCTTCGGGCCCTTTGGCTTTTAACATGGGTGCTCCGGCTCTGCTTCAACCAGCACCCTTTATGCCCTTTCTCCCCCTGGGGAACGTGGGCTCGGCGCCGGTGTCGGCTCCGGTGGCTCCAGAGACTTCGGCTCCGAGAGTTTTGGCTCCAGCGGCCTCGGTGTTTCGGCCAGTGACGCCGTCTAGGCCTTCTACGACTCCGAAGCAGTCTTCTCTCCATCCGACTCCTGGTTCGGCGCCGAAGGTACCTGCGGCGCCTGTAGACCCGACGTCGGACGGATCCGGAGATCGGCGTCGCTCTTCGACATCTGCTGACGCCATGTCGATGCCGAGGATTGAGGAGAGGCTGCACTCGAGGAGGCTTGCTCTCCGTCTCCTGGAAGAACAGGAGTACCAGCAGAACCTGGAGGAAGGAGAGATTGAGGACTCTCGTGAGGGTCTCCATGGGCTGGACACGGCTAGTGGCCTAGATACTTCCCCTGAGTGGGACTTGTCATCTCCTGGGGAGTATACAGAAGAGGCAGCCACTTTTCATGCTGTTATCAGGAAGGCAGCTAACTTTTTGGATCTGCCTTTGCCGGTGACTGAAGCAAAGGAGAATCTGTTGACAGAGGTGTTGCACCCGGCCTCTACATCAGCAGAACCACTTTTGCCGTTCAATGAGGCGCTGCTGGAACCTGTTTTGGAGGTCTGGAAGAAGCCGGAGTCGTCTTCGGCTGTCAATAGGTCTGTGGCTAGGAGGTATCGGGCTGCACCGGCTGACCCTGTCTTTCTTACCAGACATCCAACACCTGAAAGCTTGGTGGTCCAGGCTTCCTGCTCGGCAAGGTCTGCGCCTGGGTCTTTTCCATCTGTGCCATCGGATAGAGACTCCAAGAAGATGGACATGGCATCCAAAAAGGTGTTCTCGTCATGTAGCATGGCATTAAAGTCCACCAATGCTACATGTATTTTAGGGAGGTACATTTATGCTCTGATGAACGAAATTACATCTACGCATACGGAGATCCCTCAAGGGCTATTGAATCTGGTATCGGACGCTCAAGCTGCTGCAACTCAGGTTATCCAATTTGGGTTGGATACAACTGACTTTGTGGCTAGAGCAATGGGCACTGCTGTAGTTACGAGGAGGCAGGCTTGGCTTCGTAACTCAGGGTTTTCATCGGATGTACAGTCGACCCTGCTGGACCTCCCTTTTGATGGGGACAAGCTCTTTGGTGCCAAGGCTGATTCGGCCTTAGAGAGGTTTAAGGAGAGCAGGGCCACGGCCAAGTCGCTAGGCTTGCAAGCCACTTCTTCTGCCTCCTCCAGATTTTTTAGGAGGTTTCGAGGATTTGGTCGTGGCTCCTCCTCCTCCTCCTTTCGGGGGAAATTCCAGCAGCCTACCTCTGCTCTCTCCTATAGATCTTTCAGAGGGAGGGGTAGGGTCCGTACCAGGGGAGTCTCTCAGCAGCACTCTGCCTCTTCCTCTGGAGGGGTGCAGCAGGGGAAGCAGCCTTAGGCTTCCACCAATTCCCACTCACTCTTCTCCTGTAGGGGGGAGGTTACTGTATTTTCTCCACAAGTGGGAGGTCATCACTTCAGACTCCTGGTTTACCAGCATTGTGAGAAAAGGCTACACCCTTCCCTTTCGGGAGTTTCCGCCCCCCATCCCGCCCCACCCATCTTATTGTTCAGAAGAACACCTCCTGTTGTTAGAACAGGAGGTTCAAGTCCTCCTTTCAAAGGACGGGGTGGACTTGGTTCCAGAGCAGGAAAGCGGTCAAGGTTGTTACTCGAGGTACTTCCTGATTCCCAAGAAGGATGGTCGGTTGAGACCAATCCTGGACCTGAGGATTTTGAATTGGTTCCTCAAACAGGAAAAGTTCAAGATGCTGACCCTAGCTCAGGTGCTTTTGGCATTGAACAAGGGAGATTGGATGGTGTCTGTCGACTTGCAGGATGCTTACTTTCATATCCCGATACTCAAGTCGCACAGGAAGTATCTCCGGTTTGTGGTGGGGTCGCAGCACTATCAGTTTGCGGTCCTCCCGTTTGGTCTTACTTCAGCACCTCGAGTCTTCACGAAGGTGATGTCGGTGGTTGCGGCAGAGCTCAGAAGGAAGGGGATAGCAGTATTCCCTTACCTGGACGATTGGTTGATCAAAGCCAAGTCCCCGGAGCTCGTGTTGCATTATCTGCAGTCGACAACCCAGTTGTTGTTCGACCTGGGTTTTTCGGTGAACGTGCCCAAATCTCACCTTTAGCCCTCTCAGCGCCTCCTGTTCATAGGGGCAGTACTGGATACAACATTGAATCGAGCCTTTCCTCCGCCTCAGCGGATTCAAGACATTCAGGCCTTGGTTCCAATGTTTCAAAGTGGAGCGGTCATTCCAGTCCTCAAGGTTCTACGTCTGCTCGGTCTGTTTGCCTCCTGCATACTGTTGGTCACGCATGCTCGCTGGCACATGAGGGCTCTTCAGTGGTGCCTCCGAAGGCAGTGGTCTCAACACAAAGGAGATCTCGAAGGTTCTGTAAAGATCTCCAGAGATGCTGCCTCGGATTTGAAGTGGTGGATTGCGGGCGACAATCTTTCCCGGGGAAGGCCGTTCACGCAGCCTCCAACAGTGACCACGGTCATAACGGATGCTTCCACTCTAGGGTGGGGAGCTCATCTGGGGGACCTGGAGATCAAAGGGATTTGGTCTCCAGTGGAACAGATGTTTCATATCAATCTGTTAGAGTTACGGGCTGTACGTCTGGCTCTCAAGGCCTTCCTCCCATCCCTTCGCTGTCAGTCGGTTCAGGTCCTGACGGACAATACTACTGCGATGTGGTATATAAACAAACAGGGAGGGGTGGGGTTGTACCTTCTCTGCAGAGAAGCTCTTCGGCTATGGTCCTGGGCAAAGGACCATCAGATTTGCTTGGTAGCAAATCATCTGGCCGGAGTCTTGAATGTACGTGCGGACAGTCTCAGTCGCCATTTCTCGGCCGTCCACGAGTGGCGTCTCCATCCAGATCAAGTCCTTCTAATCTTCCAGATGTGGGGGTTTCCTCGGATAGATCTGTTTGCCACCTGGCAGAACTCGCACTGCCCGTTATTCTGCAGCCTCCAGTATCCGGTGCAAGGAGCGTTGGGGGACGCGTTTCAAAGAACCTGGTGCGACCAGTTGCTTTACGCGTTTCCCCCATACCCTTGATTCCTCGAGTGTTGAGGAAAATACGCCAAGACCGGGCCCAAGTAATCTTAATTGCTCCGGATTGGCCAAGGAGGGTGTGGTATTCCGACCTTCTTCAACTCTCAATGTGCCCTCCGCTCCGTCTCCCTCTCAGGGCAGACCTCCTCTCGCAGTCGCAGGGGCAGGTTTTACACCCCAACCTCCAGAGCCTGCACCTTCATGCCTGGAGATTGAACGGGGCAACCTGAGTTCCTTTTCTCTCCCGCCTGATGTAGTGGATGTTATCTTAGCGGCCAGGCGACACTCCACTAAATCTATCTACGCTAATAGGTGGTCTAAATTTGTGGTATGGTGTGGAGAGAGGCATATTGATCCCTTACGTGCTCATATGTCAGATGTTTTATCTTTTGCTTTGTCTTTAGCACAGAGGGGTTGTGCAGTGGCTACTGTTAAGGGTTACTTGTCTGCCTTGTCAGCCTTTATTTGTCTTCCAGACCAGCCTTCGTTATTTAAATCTCCTATAGTACTTAGATTCTTGAAGGTCCTTATGAATAAATTTCCTCCAAATCCTTTCGTTTTGCCTCACTGGGATTTGTCCTTGGTTCTAACTTTCCTTATGGGGTCCCCTTTTGAGCCTATGCATTCTTGCCTCATAAGATTGTTAGTTCTTAAAACAGTTCTCCTGGTTCCTATAACATCTGCAAGGAGAGTGAGTGAGTTGCAGGCTCTATCGGTAAAACCCCCTTATACAACTTTTTATGGGGATAAGGTGGTGTTGAGGACCAAGGCTGCTTTCCTTCCGAAGGTTGTTTCACCCTTTCATTTGGCCCAGACAATTACTCTTTCCACGTTTTATCCTCCGCCTCATCCTTCAAAGGAAGAAGAGAGACTACACCGGTTGGATCCAAAGAGGGCGTTAAGCTTTTACATAGACAGGACAAAGGATTTCAGGCTGGAGGATCAGCTTTTCATCGGTTACGTGGGAAAGAGGAAAGGAAAGGCAGTCCACAAGAGAACACTCTCCAGGTGGGTTGTTCTTTGCATTAAAATGTGTTACTCTTTAGCAAAGAAAGAACCCCCTGATGGTATAAGAGCTCATTCCACCAGAGCTAAGTCGGCCTCCTCGGCCTTGGCTAGAGGTGTTCCTGTGGTCGACATCTGCAAGGCCGCAACTTGGTCGTCCTTTCACACTTTTGCTAAGCATTACTGTTTGGACTCTGAGGTCAGAAGGGACGGCCATTTTGCACGGTCAGTGCTGCAGGATTTCTTGGTTTGACCATTCAGGCACCCACCATCGAGTGCGGTACTGCTTTGGGACTCTATTCATTAGGTGAGGAATCCACAGGTAGTTGTATCCATCAGAAGAACGAGTTACTTACCTTCGGTAACGACTTTTCTGGTGGATACATTAGCTACCTGTGGATTCCTCACGGTCCCACCCGCCTCCCTGTTGCCTGTTTGGTCTAACCAAGTAATTCTTAAGTGTGCTCCTCTTGGTTTTGAGGATTGGTATATATCATGTATATATGTTTATGTGTGTGTCTCCCTATATACATCTATAAACCATGAAGTAGGACTAAAGGCAGTTGAATATTTTTTAAAGCAACGTAATATTAAAGAATTGGAACATTCTAACATGCTGTTAGCCATGATTGACATGTGCTTATAGAATAATATCTTTATGTTTAATCATGAGATTTTTCATCAATTGTGTGGAACTGCCATGGGCATTTCTCTTTCCCCAAACTATGCCAACTTGGTGATGGGTTGGTGGGAAAGAGAAATTGCATGGGATAAAAGTAATGATTATTGTGTTGAGAAAGTTTTACTGTGGGTCCGTTTCATTGATGATCTTTTTATTATATGGAATGGTTCTAGAGATGAATTTATGCAATACTTCACTATTCTCAATAATAATCAAGTAGGTCTTAAATTTACATGTGAAACCAGCACAACATCCATCAATTTTCTAGACATTACTATTTACATTGAGAATAACAAAATAGAAACAACAGTATATCGGAAAGATACAGCTTGTAACAGTGTGTTACATGGGCATAGTTTCCACCCAAAAGCGTTGATGAGGAGTATACCCATGGGGGAAAGAGAAATTGCATGGGATAAAAGTAATGATTATTGTGTTGAGAAAGTTTTACTGTGGGTCCGTTTCATTGATGATCTTTTTATTATATGGAATGGTTCTAGAGATGAATTTATGCAATACTTCACTATTCCCAATAATAATCAAGTTGGTCTTAAATTTACATGTGAAACCAGCCCAACATCCATCAATTTTCTAGACATTACTATTTACATTGAGAATAACAAAATAGAAACAACAGTATATCGGAAAGATACAGCTTGTAACAGTGTGTTACATGGGCATAGTTTCCACCCAAAAGTGTTGATGAGGAGTATACCCATGGGGGAATTTATCAGAATGAGAAGAATTTGCTCTAATAATAAGGAGTTACATTTAAAATGCTCAGAAACTTATGAAAGATTCAGAAGTCAAGGATACAATGAAAATTTGTTAAAGAAAAATATGAATTTGATTACATTAAGGAAACAAGAAGATATCCTTTTTAAGAAAAAAGAATTAAATGTGAATGAACCACTTAGAATGATTATGAGATATACAAAAGAAAGTGGATGTATAAGGAACATAATTGAGAAACATTGGAAAATAATTGAGAAAGATTCAGATCTGGGGCCGCTAGTTGGTTCCAAACCTAATGTTTCATACAGAAAAGCACAGAGTATTAAAGATATGGTGGTGAGAAGTCACTTTACCTTAAGAAAAGATTCTAATTGGTTGGAACAAGAACAAAAGGGTTTCTCTAAGTGCAATAGTTGCAAAGCATGCAAAATAGGAAAGTCAATAAAGACGGTATCACTCCCGAATGGACAGAGGTTGGTGATCAAACATAAAATCACTTGTAACACCAAATTTGTAATCTATATCATAGAATGCCATTGTGGTCTCAAATATATAGGAAGTACCATTTGCATGTTAAAGAAAAGGATACTAGAGCACATTAGAGCAATAACCAATAAAGATATCACATATGCAACTGCTAAACATTTTCAAACACACACATCAAGTGATTGGAAAAGCTTAAGGTACTACAGGATAGATCGCATACCAGATCAGGAAAGAGGGGGTAATCGAATTAAGAAACTACGTCAACTAGAATCTAGATATATAATTCAAATGCGAACGAGGGCCCCTTATGGGATGTATTATGATGAGGAACTTTATGTCCATTTATACATAGTATACATGAATTAATTCCTGTATCTGATGTATTAGTGTTCTCATATTATTTATCACAGACACTTGAGAATATTTAAGGATGCTAAAATCAATTGGTTAAGAAGTGTATCTAACTCCATTTAGCACACATTTATTTAAATTGGTGTTTTAGTATGAAAGATGAATAAATCTGGAATTTAAGTGATAAAACACGCATCTGAAACTTTAACTTTGGACAATGCAATGATTAATTAAATTGTATATGCTTCTCTTGTTTAATTTAACTGAATAATAATTTTTCATTAGTGTTTTAGAATTGTTAGAAATTTAATTTATAAATGTAAATAATTATACTATATTTGTTAGCATAATTATTCAAATTAAGTTGAAATGATGGGTTGTAGTATTTTTATTATTTCTATCACTTTGCATGTAGTACTACCAGTTCCAGCATGCATTATTCTGGTCAATAGTGCAAGTAGCTATAAATAAGACACAAATGGATTAATGAATTTTAGAACTCAATAAAGACAGTGTTGGTCGAAACGCGTTGTTCTTTGTTTGTCACAGTTATTTGAATAAATTTCAAAAATATAAATATCCTTGGTGGCGTGCTCGACCGACTTTGTTTTTTCATTGATTTATCGAGGGGATGGCTTGCCCTTGGTCGGAGCACCGGTTCTTAGGAGCGCGGCGCCACTATTCAAGCCGCATCTTCAATATATATATATATATATATATGTGTATATATATATATATATATATATATATATATATATATATATATATATATATATATAGTTCATATATTTATTTACTTGTTTAAAAAAAAAAAAAAAATTAATAGACCGACTTCTCAGAATGATGTGTTTGTTTGAAATGTCATTAAATATTGCTATTGTTCTTTCATCTCAATGGATTATTATTCTCAGGCACGTAAAAAATGTTGGTACTGACGTCGGCACGTCGGCGAGGACCTCTTATTGCCTGTATGACGTCAGACGGCGTCGCGCGGGCAAATGTGACGTCCTCGTCGACGTGCAGAAGCTAGGAAGAAGATTTCCGTTGAGTGCTGGCGCAATGGGAGTATTCATTAGGTGAGGAATCCACAGGTAGCTAATGTATCCACCAGAAAAGTCGTTACCAAAGGTAAATAACTCGTTCACCTGAACTATAACATAACATGAATGGCTGCTTGAGAATGACTCTGTAATCTGATTTTAGTTAACGGGCACTCCACCTGCAATTCCTGGTTGTGCATGCCACTAAAGTGTCAAGACACTGAACTGAGTTTTGTTTTTCACACTTATTTGTCGGAGTGTGGATTTAATTCCACTTAGGCTGCACAGTGTTGAGTTGATGTAATAAGAAAATACTGCTGTATGATGTGGCACTTTGGCGTTTGCTGCTCATTAGGGTAAGAGGTTAGTGAGGCAGCTGGTCAGCAGTTCCAGTCTTGAAACCTGTTTGTGTTTGAGATGATCATAAATCTCTGCTGTTACAAAGTCTAATTATTTTTACATGTTGATTAACAGTTAACTACCATACACTAATCTCTACCACGGTATGCAGCGGTGACTTAAAAGCATAATATCACAAATTCCAACTCTGTGGTCAAAGTGGAACACAGTTTCTGCAGTGTCCACAACAAATACTTTACTGCCTGGAACAGCTTCTGGAATGGCTAGAGAAGCAAGGAAACCTAGGAAACTGTTGTAATCTTCACATGAAGGAATGTGTGTACGACTTCTGTTCACCTGTGATCGAGAGTTACTGCAAGGTGTCATTTCTACATCAGATGGGTGTAACCTGCATGCTAAAAAGGGATTTTTGATTTCCTTCCATTTCGAGCCTTGAGGCCTTTGTTGAGATTGCTAATAAGTGGTAGTACTCCTACTGCTTGTAAAGCAAACCATCTGGGAAGTTGCCTTTTCACACTTAAAGTAATACAGTGCTGGTCACGTTTAAGACGTTGCACTTGTGCTTATCATACCTGCTCAGAAGGTACAGTGCGCCGGCGGGTGAGCTATTCATTGGGCAGCCTCCTCTGCACAGGCTTGTTCGCTGGTTGAACTTTGAATCTTTAAATGCATTAAGTAACACAAGACCCCGTTTTGCTGTTAATTCAGTATTAGTGGAAATAGGGAGATGGACTGGCTGTTTCTTGGCAGTGTAGGTGCGGAGAGAACATGGGCAGGGGAGAGACCTTAATTCCAGTGTAGCTATATTTGTCCTTTCTAGCAGCAGTAGGCATTCAGTAAGTTTGCATCAATTCGTTTTTGATGAAGAAAGAACGTCTGAAAGATTTTTTGATAGCCATACATCGTAAAATAAAACATCAAAATTACATCAAGAGCTGAAGCTCCATCTTGTGTGAAGGAAGTCCATGGACGCAGCTCGAGTCCACGCAGCCAAACCCGTCCTTTGCATCTCAGTCCTTATGTGGCGCAATGTTTTTTAGTGAGAGAGCCAGTGAAACCACCTTTAATGTCTTGTCTTAAATTCCAGGATCAGGGTTCAGATATTGTAAAGTTTAAACGGTTGGCAACGTTTTTACAGCAGTTTAAAAAAAAAAAAAAAAAAGCGAATGAATAAACAAAAAAGATTGCTTAACGCCATTCCAAAAGACATGAAACCTCTTGACATGGACCTAAGTTCCCTTATAATGAGCTGTATACTCATGTTCAGAAAGTGTACGTTTTATACGTGATGCTTAGCCTCATAAAGTGCAAACAGTGTGGGAGTAAGTCTTGACCTAGATAATGCAGTGGAAACATTGGGTGCGTGTGTTGGTAACTAAACGTTATGTTTGTGACACCTGTGTATCCTAGTAAATCTTGTTTTTTGGTACAACTACTCTTTTTTTATTTTAAAACATTATTTTACTTGTTGTACAGTCAATAGAAGGCACGCAGACTCGCACCAACAACTTTAAAATAACTAGAGCGGGAGAGCAGCAACACAGTGTCAACATACACAAGTTTTGCAGATGGTGAAGATATCAGCCGGGCAGGCAACAAGAAATCATGCAAACACAATTAAATACAAAGCACAGAGCATTATGGCGGGCCAGATGGGGTTGCACTTCCATCATTCATCGAGTCAAGGTCATAATACTTTATCCAGCTGCCCTGTTTCTTACAAAACGTACGCGGGCACACTCTGCTTTTATAAGTGACCTTCTTAGCTACCATAAATAAATCCATTCCAACTCTCCACTCCTGTAGGGACTGTATCTCGGAGAGTTCCAGTATTTGGCTGTATCCCTCTTTGCCACCACCAGGCCCAGGCCCAGGCTGCAGAAAAGGAATTTAGCATGTGAGACATCTACATCTGTGGGTATTCCAAGGAGAACACACTCTGGCTCAACTGGAAAGGACGGCCCCATAATCTTGCCCAATTTGTTCATTATCACTCACCAATATAGTTGTATAGTAGGGCAGTCCCAAAGGGTATGCAGAAATGACCCCCTGTATCCCCTGCATTGCAAATAGTCAGGGGACTCTGCTCTCCCAACCCTGTACAGGCAGATACAGTCATAATAGAACCAGTGGAGAATTTTGAACTGATTAAGCCTCAGCCTTGATTTAATAGCTACCTCTTTAAAGTGCATTAACGCTGCCTTCCAATCCGTATCATTAAATCCCCCCACTTAATTTTCCCATGTTTCCCTCAGTGTCTTCAGGGAGTCTGGCATGTTATTATTACACGTTTTATAGGTGCCAGAGATCACTTTTACTTCAATCTCCCCCATAAATATCCTACCCACTAGAGGTTCTAACTCTGGCATGTCAGAAACTTCTAGACCTTCTGCACTCAAAGCATGACTGAACTGCATGTAGTAAAAAAAATTGTGTTTCATGGATGTGGTTGTTGAAGGGAATGGAAGGGTACAAGGCCACCATCCTTTAAGACGTCACCAATATTAGATATGCCAATGAGATCCCATGTCCCCAAACCCTCAGCTTGCCAGGTTCCTTAAATCATGCTCCCAATTACAGCGGGGTCTCTTCAGCGATTTTAGTCGTCCACCCCATCCATCTATTTGCCTTGATCCACGCCTCAGTCATCACTTGTGTCACCGATAGCAATCGTCCTGCCCCCTTCACTCCAGAGAGGTAATGCAAATAAGACCGGGATTGAAGCAGAGTCCTCCCCAACCCATATGTGAAATGGTCGCTGGGCGCTTATCCCCCACTTGTTAATGAGTCAGATGAGCCTCCCAGTGGTACGCTCAGATATGTGGGAGGGTAATGCCATAATTGTATTGGTTTCGATGGAGTGTCCATAAGATTTTCTGACTTCATCAGTCCTGATGAAAATCTCATCTGGAATCTTAGTGTTTTGCAGAACATAACAGAAATTTGGGCTGGGTAACCATTATGAAAATGGCAGCTCTGCCGATTATTGTTAATGGTAACCCCTTTCAGTGGCCCACATCTATGTGGAAATCCGCTAGTATCCTCCTTAGGTTCCATTCTGGGCATCTCTCTCTCGGTGTGAGGTTATATAAATTCCAAGATGTTGGAATCCCTCCCTGTCTGCCTGTATTCTCCCAGGGAGGGTGGACAGATCCAGCTATCCTCCTGGAGGTGTAAGACTAATTTATCCTAGTTTTTGGTGTATCCTGAGTGGGAACCACATCTTCAGAAAATCTTGAACACTTTAGGGATAGTCTCTTTCAGCCAGGTAACATGCGAAAGGATGATATTTGTGTAGAGTGATATCCTTTTATCCTTAGTGACAGTCTCTGTGGCTTGGAAGCCTGTAATGTCGGGATGATCCCGGACCGTACAGGCCAGTGGCTCTAGGGTTAGAGCAATTAGGAGGGGGGACACCGGGCAGCCCTTCTGACTCCCCCTTTCTTTGGAAAACTCCGAAGAGAGGACCCCATTAGCTGACACCGCCGCTATAGATGGTTGATGTAGCCATGCAATCCACTCCTAGAGTTTGGGTCCGAAACAGAATCTCATCAGGGCTTGCATCAGGAGTGACCAGTGTACGTCGTCAAAAGCCTTTCCGGCCTCTAGTGTAATTTCTGAAATGATGCTTAAAATTGTAATTTTGCGGTACACTCCAGTCCACCCCTTTCCAATCCGCCCCACCTACCCCACACCAAACCTCCCACCTCAGTCCAGTCCAACCCATTCCAATCCACCCCACCCCATTCCATACCACTCACCCCAATCCAATCCCTCCCCACTCCACCCAGTCCTCCCAACCCACCCTAAACTAAACTTCCCCACTCCAATCCAGAGCAATCTGCTCCACTCCAGTCCAAAACAATATGCCCCATTCCAATCCAAAACAACCAAGCAAAATCTAAACCAGGCCCCTTGGGTCCTGGAGAAGTAGGAGTATCCTCTGTCTGGCGGATGATGGCAGCTCCAGAGATGCGAGAGCTCCAGCGTATTTGCAAAGCAGGCCAATAGTGTCTCCCTGGACAAGTCTGGGTTGGAGCAGGAACGGTCCATTCCAGTGTCTGATATCATTAAAATGCCTGCTCCTCCACCACGTGGAGGAAGGAGGCCGTTTAACAGAATTGCCATTACTTTGTCAAGGGTGGCCTGCTGCAGGCCTGGGGGTGCTTCAACACTAATTAGCATGACTTCTGTCCTCCTCAGAGGCCCTGCCCCAAGGTGTATATCCAATTGGGATCTATCCAGGTCTTCTGGACCTGGAGGGAGAGGGTCTTCTAGTTCAAGATTGCTACTCCCCGAGAGCTCAAGGTAAATCCAATGAGGTGTGTGCACCTCGACCTAGGAAACAGCACTGGTTCCCCAAAGAGTACTTCTCCTGTAGGAAGAAGTACTCTTTGGGGAAACACCTAATAAAAGTTGTAACCAAACCTTGCTTTACCTTGTTGCAGAGCACATTAACATTCCAGGTAATAATGGAGCTGCCAGCGGCCCCAACATATAAGCCTGTGTCATATCTGTACTTTATGATTTCTAACCACACTCCCAACAGCATGTGCACTCACAGCACTACAATACAATGACCTCTACTGAACAATACTCAACAGATCCCTCAATAAAGCCCACCCCCCACCAAACCACTCTCTTCTCCTGTGAGTATAAACCCTCATGTCAAAAGCGACAACTACTTCGCAGGTAGGGCCTGAGAGGTCGGTAGGGCCTGAGAGGTCTGTAGCCCACCCACCCCATACAGTCCCAATAATTAACACAACATTTCAAATAAGGAGAGGGGGGGCACCACTCATTCCCACACTCAGACAAGCTTCACAAAACAGGGAATGAACAGTTAAGGTCACCCACACCAAACACACATTCCACAATCTCACCCAGCCCTCCTGACGCACACCACACCCACCCAACTCGCACTGGAGCACAAGGGGAAAGAGGGGAGAAGTCACCTCACACTGGCCACTTCCGCACCCCTAACAGCATCGTTGTGGGGGCAAACCAAAACGCCTCCCAGAGTCCCATCCACAACCACCTTAACATTAGGAGTTTACAGGACTGCCATATTCAACTTGCATCAGTTCAAGATTGGATGCCAATATGTCGGAGCCGCAGCGCAGCTCATCTTACATTGTCGACTGAGTCATCACCATCGCTGCCAGTCAGGGGTGGCTGGCTCCCCCTCCTCTGCAGCCCCTACCCCCCTTCCAAGTCTGACAAATTCACTGCCACCACTGGACCCCCAGCTGCCCCCCCACCCCACCTCTGGATCTGACTCCACCTCCTCCAGCTTGGTCCCAGTGCATATGCTTCAAGTACCAAAGTTTAGGTCTGACCCCCAGGTCTCTCCTTTCAGCTGATTCTTTGGTGACCTCTGTGAAGACCAGAGTTGGGGCTGTTCCTCAAGCCAGTTCCAAGCCTCCTACAGTGTATCAAAAAAGTCGGTTTTGTCCTTGGAGGTGGCCGGGCAGCAAGCGCTTTATGGGCTTGTTCAATAACAAAGCAATTGGAAAAGCTAGCAGCTGTGAGGGTGGATCGGAGTAGATGCCACAGGAATTCTACCATGTTAGACCCCTCGGCTTCCTCTGGGAAGCCCACCAGTCTCAGGTTATTGTGCCTTGCCTAGTTCTTCGCATCATCAACCCTCCACAGCAAGCCTTTAGTGGTGGCTTGGCTTCTTTCAGATCTCTTCGCAGTGAGTGCACAGTGCCTTCCAGCTTGGACATTCTGTCCTCTGCAGCTGCTACATGTTCTGCCAAGTTCCGAAGGTCTTGCCTCAAAAGCGACACCTCCGAGCGAAGTTCACCAATCCTGGATTCCAGGGCTGTTCTGGACTGCTAAATCACAATTAGGAACCCTGCATTATCTGGGTTTTGTGTGGTGGGAAAAGGGGGGGGGGGACGCATTCTCCCCAGGACGGGGCTCGACTGTCTTGGTATACTTAATGGCTTTACCCTGACAGTGTGGTTTTGGATCATTATCCTTAGCCTTTTCAAGGAGCGCTCAGACACCGTATACACAGTCGCACCCATGAGGGCAAAGCAGAACAGACAAGTATTTGGTAGAGAGCAGCAGAAGGGCAGTGGTAGTCCTTATCTGCTCACCAGAGCGGTTACAGGATGGTTTAGAGGAGCAGAGGCCAGCAAGTATTTGTGCCCCCGCTCACCACCACCACCATCCGCAGTCAAAAGTATTCACAGGCAGTCTAGCTACTGCAAGGCACAAGACATCCTACCGTCCCCAGTCGAGGCCCCCTGCCAATCAGGAGCTCCAAGGGTTTGGGTGGGGGGGTGGGGTGGAGGCCAGGTAGGTTCTGTTTATCACCAAAGAACAGTTTTGTCCCTTTACAAATTATTTATGAGAAGTGGCTCCCTGATATTTGTGGCCACTGTCATAGAAAGCATGGGATGACACTGCTTACATTATGAGAGGAAGGTCCAGAAACATCCATTATCGGGCATATTGCTCTGAAACCCATTGATTGAAGCCCAGAAACTAGAATTACTTTTAATTTAAGATTAAGAAATATTTATATGCAGACTTCACAGAGCTCTAAAACTAAATGTATCTTTGTCTCAAGTCCCTTGCCCATTAGTATATCTCTGAGGTTGAGGTGACACATTAATAATCGAAAAGATTGCTTTAGGGAGGTTAAGTACTTCTAAATAAACAATGAAAGAAGCTGAAGAAAAAGAGAGGACTGATGATAGAAAGAATAAGAAAGGGAAAAAGGCAAAATTGAGTGAAATAAAGAGTAAAAGAAAAGGAGAACATGAGAAGATAAAAAGAAAGGAAAAAGGAACAAACAGAAAGGAGGGAGTACAAAACAGAATGGAGGTGCAGGAAAGTTCACCAGAGACCAGGGAAGTTTTTTTTTTTTCTTAAAAAAAAAAAAGAGGGTGGGGGTGGCCACACCCCAACCCCAAATAAATGGGATAAATGGGGACAAATGGTTCTGCCCACCGGTGGGCAGATGAGGCTATTACCCCCGATCCACTTCCCAGGGGGGCAGAAAGCCTACTAGATGTCAGGGAATTAAAAAAAAAAAAATAGTGGGGTGGTGGCTACCAACAAGTATGGGCACAGTTATGCCCCAACCCCAACTGAAGGGGGTAACAGTCTTTCAGCTCTCCCCCAAAACATCTTATCCCACGACAAGCCAGAGGACATTTAATTATTTGGGGTTTTGGTTTTACATTTGGGCCATGAGAGTTTGTCTAACTCTCAAAATTGCCCAACTTGGAATGGTGAGGACTGCACTTTTTGGACTTTGGGATGCTGCCATATAGAATAATCCACGAACCCTAGACACATCTGAAAACTAAACATCTGGGGGGAGTCCAGGGTGGTGTGCTTCACATGCACCTGCAACGTTTTCTTACCCAAAATGTCCTGCAAACCTCTAACTTTGCTGGAAATCACACATTTTTCCCATATTTTTGTGATGGAACCTTCTGGAATCTGCAGGAATCCACAAAATTCCTACCACCCAGCATTGTCACATCTATACTGATAAAAATTCTTCCCCACTTGTCAGCGAGCCTAAAAACTTTTTTTTTCAAACTGCCCTTTTGGACCCACTTAGGTTCCCCCTTACTGCGATATGTTTTTGGCTCTTCCCTGTCACAGGCACTTGGCCCACCTACACAGGTGATGGTATCATTTTTACCGGGAGATTGGAAGGAAACGTTGGGTGTAGCAAATTTGTGCTGGTGCAGTGATCCCACACAGAAATGTGGGAAAGATGTGAAAAAGGCTCCATTGGAGGATAGTGGCTTGGCAGATCCCCATTTTGCAGCCACATAGAATCTCCAGGCGGTTTACTTTGACTGCGACGCATAGTGCCGGCCCACCTCAGAGTGCTGACCCCTGGGATCCCTTTGCAGCTCCCTTATATTTTCCTCCGTGGCTCAGTGGCTCCTCCCTCTTTCCCACCTCTCGTTTTTAGCTCCTATCCCCCCTCTCATTTTGTTACTCTTTTAGCACTGTAAACAGTGTTGCAGTGACTGCAGAAATGATTTGGTGGAATTGTTAAATAGTAAAATTTTGTGACAATACTAGCTTGTACGTTGTTTACCTCTAGGTTGATTGAAATCAATCGCTGTTGGTGGCTCTCTGTCGGAAAAACGACGGAGGGCAGCCAACGGTCATAATCTGCCGAGCGGCAAACCAAATTACAAAAAAAAAGTTATTTGAGAGCATAGGTTCAAACCCCTTTGCCTTAAGCATGTACTCCTGTTTAGAGTCAAACATGAGTAGTGGCTTATGGTATTATATATTTTCTGCTACAACACTCTCCTCTTGCCAGGATTGGATTCAGTCTGCCTTGTAACTTGAATCTAACCTAAATCTGATGCAGGGAAATACAAGTAGTCTTCTGATGAGCAGTGCAGTCAGGGGTCTAGAAGAACCACTGCCACTTGGCCCACACTTAACCATGCTGTGAATGACACGCACCACAAGGGATCAGGACTGGGCCTGACCTTCTGACTTGGATCTGGTTCTATCTCACCTTCTTTGCTCTGCAACCGAAGAGATTGGCTTCCCACTTCCTGAAGTATCTGGGTTATATCAAGAAGCATTACATAAGATTTGGAGGCACTTTGGATGCCAGTTCACTCGAGGCAAGGTGTTACGCAGAGTCATAACTGACATGTACTTCTACAGCATGCAGCACTGCTTGACACCGGTCTTATGAACTGGTAAAAATGACAACAAGCTTTAGTAAAGCCATTATGTCTGAAGTTGGTCCACTTGCTAAAAGCAAAGATTTATTTTGGCCGCACAAAGCACACTGTCAAAGAGACCCACATTAGTGAAGCTAAGTAGTATGTGTGTATGTGCTCTTTGCGAACAAGTAGATTGCAGTGATGCACGGCAAAGTTAACCAATGGCTGAAGTGGGCTGGTTTGTGCTGCATGTTTCAATGCAGGAATCTTCAACAGGTCGATAACAAGCTGCCAGTAGCTCACAGCCTGTCTCGAAGTAGCTTTCCACCTGTCATTCTAGATTGTGAATAAGCAGGTCCAAGGCCAGGAAATGGGACTGTGCAGAATATGCTACTCACACTTTTCTTTAATGTCCTCAAACAACAGAAATTAAACAGGAACCTGCAAGCTCATGCACAACATCCTAGTTTTCCACAGAGTTTTTTTAGCGCTAGATAGAAATATCTGTAGCATAATATCAGCCTAACGCTGATAGGTATATTTTCTCGGTGTTCAGAGCACAGTTAGGTGTACTATAAATTGTTTGATTTCGTGGGTCAACCTTTTTCTAAATGATTGCACTGGTTGACATGTTTTGACTTTGAACATCAGTCGTTTACTTGAAGCCAAGTGACATGACTACATACTCTAACGTTTCACTGTCAAACAGAAATCCAATGTCGCTTGATATTCCAGCGAATGCATTATCCAAACACTAGAAAAGAGCTGGCACCTTGCCTCTACTAACTCCTTAGCACCCCCCTCCTTTGTCCAGAACCTCTATTATTCAAAACTGCATGCACTGCCTGTAAACTACATTGCAAAACTAAATCCAAATGCTAAGCAAGAACATCTTATAGGGTGACAGGTGATTACATTTTATTCAAGACAATTATACACTTTAAGACATCCACCACCCATCTATCTACTCCACTGGAAAAAAACAACCATGATTAACTAGTCTTTTTACAACAGGATTAATAGTACTACAATATTTATTTTTATGTATTAATTAGAATCTTTTTTTTTTTTTTTTTTTTAATACGATCCATTGACCAACAAAGGAAATGGGTTGCTTATATTTAAACCAGGTAACGAATATCTTAGTTACATCAATGTAGGTTAAATAACTAGCATGACAATAAAATCATGCGATGAACTGCTGTAGGGGAGTAGAGCTCCCATGGGTGGATTAACATCCATGAAGTAGACTCCGGTTGAGGGATTGTTTCAAGACGTATGCCTTGAGGTGTTTCATAAAAATCTTGAAAGTGGTTAATATCTGGAGAGTATGGCTAAAAGTGTCAACATTACTGGGATGCTCCTGAGAAGAAATGTGACCTCTGCAAGCATTCACAACACCTTGCTCATTTCCCCATACAATAATTAGCCATACCATGGCATTTCTCCCAACCACTTTCTATTATCTGTGTGGTCAACTTCTGTCAGTCACTGAAAATCCCATAATACAATTATGACCTATTCTCTCCTTCCCTCTCAATCCTTTTCCCCGCTTCCCTCACTTCCTCCTCATAAACAGTTCCCTCCACACTGGCATAGTTTTGTAAAATTGGTGAAAAAACCTTCCACAGATAAAACAAATTAGATCCAGGCAGCTTATCCAGACACTGCCCATCAAGAACTTCTAACTCTTCTGTAGCAGTGCCATTGAGAGACCTGTGACAGTACAGCTCTAACATTACATTAATCAGACCACAACCTCCTGCAGACGGACCATTAAGGCTTCTGCAGCACATGAACTCTCCAGTCACATGATGTCAGATGAATATGTCCCCCCTACCTCCTGTTAGCCTTGACCTGTCAACTGCATGTGACGGTCAGTCGTTGAACGCTTTTCCATGCCTGCTATGCCAGCATAGGATTCATAAAAGCAATCCTTAACTGTGTTAGTGCTTTACTAGCCAAAACAAAAGTATTTTCAGATTAATTCTTTCAAATATCCGTTTCTCTTGTCAACTAGAGCCCACTAGGATTCCATTCCTGCCCTCATGATAATCATTCTAAATAGGCAACCTCTGTTTGTCCTGCTGTTTGATCAAAACAGTATGGTGGTGACATGCATACCTCATGGTGCAGTTCAGGACTTCGGTCCTGCATCTAAGACGCTGCTTTGAGTACATCTACTTACAGCTTTTTGCTTTTTTGTGTTGAATGTGTGCACATTAAAACCTTAGAGTGGTCTAATTTACTTTTATCACTCTCCCACTATTTCATGGTTTGTGCAGAGTTTAATTTTCCCTTTATCAAATTATTCTTTGATTTTCAAATGTTTCTGGATTGACAAAATATCTTATGCCAGTTGTTGTTCAACATTAAGGCATTGCATGTGATACTTATCTTAGTAGTTTTCTTTGGACACCAACCGTCCATTTTACTGGCTTCCTCACAATTTGCATTATGATCTACAGCTTTTTATTCCACTTTCCTCTGTTGACTTGTCTACTCGGTTTTGGAACTGGCACCCGAGCTAGTCACTTGGCACATTGTTCCGATTCTGTGTGTGCAGTTGCCGACTTCAACATTGTCCCCCATAGTCTTGAGCACTTTTCAGTGCTTTTTAATTCTTCTGTCTTGCATACAGCTAGATGTCTGGCTGTGGACTGACTGCAAGCAAGATAATCCTCCTTATGGTATTTGTCATGTAATAGTGTTGGCTCCTGACCAAAACCCTCATCTAGATTGCAAATATTGCATGAGATAAAGGCATCATGATAGACCAGAGTAAACCAAGACAGGATTCCATATTGTAAATGTACTGCTCTTTGAGGTATCATTTTTGGTGCTCCATAATACGATGGATGGAATTTATTAGTCAATTGTAATCTATTCTAGCCAGGCAGGACGTGGGCGGCTACCATTGTTTTGAGGGCTATAAAGTGTGTAAAGTAGCATGCATGTTTTCATAGCACTTAAAACCAGCAGTTGCATTACTCTAAAAGAGTCATTTGAAACTTGCCTAAAATGACTGTGCACTATATATATATATATATTTCTTTTTAATGTGAAAAGTGTTACTGGATTCTGCAAATGATCTTCGGATAAAGGTACTGAGGAAGATGGAAGGGTCAAATGTTGAGCAGTTAAGGAGATGGAGTGTGTGTGTGTGTGTGTGTGTGTGTGTAGGGCGGTTAAGAGGATTTACTTTGAATTTGGTGCTCATCATAGCAAGCAATTGCCCATTTCATAAAAAGGGTTATAGGCCGGTAGGTCAATTTTGACCCATAGGGGGCAGTTTCCTCGAATTCTTGCACCCCCCCCTCTTTCAGCTTGTATTTTAGCCCAGTTAGCCAGGCACCCCCAGAACCTTTGCCAGTCTACTTGGGACCTTTTTCAAGCCGCCAATTCTAAGGATTTTTTTTCCGGCTCAAAAACGTGGTAGTGCCCTAATAAGTTTGTGTACTAGGGAAAAATGGTTAATGTCAATTGCCACCTATAAAGAGGCCCTCTTACCTGGCCGTGGAATTCCGCAGAGCTCCAAATGTGCGATAACTCTCTTGACCCAGACTCCCTGGTGATGTCTTCAGAACCCTTATGTTATGTATTTGTGGCAGCGAGGGGCGGGAAGGGTGAGGCAGTAGTAGTGCAGAAGCACGATTGTTATCCACAGGCTTATTGGCGCTTACATTACTGGGCCAGCCAGATGAGGCTTGGTGGTTAGAAGCCATTACTGTGCCTGCTTTTCGCGTACGGAGTCTCAAAGTCAAAACGTACTGGGTAGGTGAAGTGCTTCTTAGTTGGTAATAAGTCTTTCACCCGCTATATTTTTGTAAATCTCAAATTCGTAACAAAAAAAAACTAAAAATAGTCAGTAGGCTATGATTTAACAAGCTGAACATCTGCCCTAAAACTTGTAATAAAAACAACTGTCAAACTCCTGCCGGTGCTCTATTGTAGAGATTGCGAAATAGTGTTGCTTTGCTTATGTAACGCATGTTTTTAGTACATCCATGCACTACATGACTTTGCATTTCTTTCAACATAAGAGCTCTGATGTTTTGGTGAGCGCTCAGTGCTAGAAAAGGGTAGAGAGATTTACTTAGCAGGCCTGCATAGCTTAAGCAGAACAATTGTGGTGCCTTGGTCATGAAACGTCACTTATTTGCAGCCAAGTCATATTTTCATGTTTCATTTTAAAGTTACTGTTTTGCTATCGGTTGAACATTTTTTACGGGGAAATGTTGATTATGGTTCATTGTGGTTAGTGCATTAGTCTGATTTATTGAATAGTGGAATTCACTGCAAATGACTGTTGAATCACTAAGTTGGGGAAAAGGAGGTCATAGGTGCACACTAGGCTAACAGATGAGATTAGCCGAGGCCAGTGAGAGTCTTCTCGGACTTAGTTGAGCAGTTTCCGTAGTGGGGAAGCAGCCTAAACAACGACGGCTGAACAACGACAGGCTTCGTCCACAAAAGCAGAACAACGCTTTCCTGAACAACGACCCTGTTTTCCTCTGCCTTCCTCTGCCTTAACCACGGATGTCTGAACAACGAACATGCGTGGTTAACGCAGAGGTAAACAGACTCCGGTTCGGAGACGACACGGTCAGGTGAGTTGGCCTGGGGTAGGGTTGGGGGTAGTTTTAGTGGTGGGATGGGGTTAGTTTTAGTTTAAAGACTGGGTGGGCGGGTCAGGGTAATTTTAGGTTTTAATGGCAGGTGTGTGGGTAATTTTAGTTTTTGGGGTGGGGAGCCGGGGTAGTCTTAGGTTTTAGGGTCAGGGTGGGGGGGGTCAGGGTAGTTTTAGGGGCGAGGTTTGGGGGTGGAGTAGTTTTAGTTTTATGGGGTTGCGGGGCCAGGGATAGTGTCAGGTTTTTGGGGTGGGGTGCCGGGGATAGTGATAGGTTTTTAGGGGTGGGGTGGGGAGATTCGGGCTGGTTTTAGGTTTTTAGGGGCTAGGTAGTTTTAGGGGCAGGGGTGGGGGGGGGTCAGGCTAATTTGAGCTTTTAGGGGCAAGGGTGTTGTGGTAGTTTTAGGGGCGCAAGTCAGGGGGTGGTCGCATGCTGGAACCATGCATGCCATTCCACACACACCTTTACCAGGAATGCCTTCACAACAAAAAATCGTTATGGCATTTGTGGTAAAGGCATTAGTGGTAACAGAGTGGTCGTTGTTCTGACCGTGTTGTTCAGGCATGCTTGGTTCCAGCATGCGCTGTTCCGACGTATATTCTCCATAGTGTTGTGGAGAGGAAATATTGAATTTCGGGCGTTGTACCCTTGAACAAAGCAGAGTGTTGACATTGAACTTAAGGATATGTTTTTATTTTCTCTGTAGTCACAACTTCGAACTTGGTAGTAGTTATACATCTCAAACTTTCTTTGAGTTCTGATGTTAGCAGGGATGTTTTATGAAAAAAATAATAATAATTAAAGCCTCTGTAGGTATGTATTTTTGTCTGCCTTCTTCATTCATTGGTCTGTTTTAATGTCCAAATTTGACTTCCACCCACCACAGCATAGGGCAGCCCACTTAAGCTGCTATTTTAGTTGTGAGAATCCGCTTCGAAAGTAGACTCCCTTGGTGCGAGCGAGTGGCGGGCCAATGTATCTTTTTTCAAAACATTATTTTTCCCTTTTTTTAAACAATTTTTACTTTGCGAGTGCTGGACATCTCCCGGGGTATTGCCTCGTGCTGCATCTTGCAGTGTGTCACATCCTACATGATCACTGCAAGCCATACCCATTATGGGCACTTTAAAACCATTCAGAGGTAGCTCTCTGTGCGCACTCATGTGCACACCTGGGATGCAGTCTTTGAATAGTTTTACTTCAGTTAAAAAAACATAAAAAATGGCTGCTATACATGCATGCCAGGGCAACCGTTTTTAATGCTTTTTTGTTAGTTTACCACAGGTCTTTCAGAGGAAACAAACATTAGCAAAGCCAGTAGCTCAGCAACCAGTGACAGGTCTGTTGGTTTGCTGTTGCTTGTTTGTTTTGCAGCATAAGCCAGATGTCGTATTTCTTTGATAGTTGAAGCAACAATCACTACTCAAGCAAAACCTTTTATTCAGTGATGAAGTGCCAAATAAACTTTTAGGGTTGAATGATTCAATGAATGAAAGTATCCACTGTAATGTGCAGTAGAAACACATTTTTAATTTGTAACTTTCAAACATTTCTGTTAAGCCCTTGTTTAGTGGACTTTGTCCCTTAAATTGGAGTTTGTTTCTCAGGTGATTTTGATCTCAGCAAGCTGGATAGCAACGTGCAGCAATCAGCTCAACTTATTCAGATATTGTTTCCAGTGATTTTTAGGTTTTGCCTGATTCAGTGCATGTGCTGTTGCTTGATAGACATTTTGTTTACTTGGCTTAAAGCCCACCTATTTCTTACCATTGGGTTTCTTCATAGTCACTAATTTTCCTGATATTCTTTGGTCAGCATATACAGGCTTGACTTCCTCTTCTTGTGTTTGGCCCCTCCCATACTGATTTTTTGCTCCATGCCCTTCCACTGGTTGCGCTTTCAGAGCTACTTTATTCTTATTGTAGAAGCAGTCAATAAGAGTGCATGAATTGTTGCCTCCTGCCCTCCACACACTATCCTTGGTGTTGCTTGTCCTTTTCCTCCCGCTGTCCCATGCATTGTTTGCCCTCTTCCAGCTGTCTGTTGGCCCTGCACGCTCCTGCACTGTTGCATGCTTCTCCCTTACATTTTTTCCTTCTGCCTCAAACCATCACTTTCTAACGTTGCCTTTCCTGTCCTCCCGCTTTATGTTCCTTGCCTCATTACCCAGGCCCTTTGTTTTCCTTGCACTGTCCCTCCTGCATTGGTCCTTGCTCCGCCCCCTGACATTCAATTGCTTGCATCGCTTCTCCAGCCAGAAAAAAGTATGGTGGCGCGTCCAGCATGGGCCATGTCATAGCACGTTTTCTTTTAATGTTCAACCATGTTGCACAGCATCTGTGCTGTTATACAAAATGGCTACAAGACAGACAAAAAAACAATAACTGTCGCATTGGCAAGACCTATTAGCTTTGCCCATGCTTGTTTATTTTTGATGCTGACAGTATTTCCATTTGCACAATGAGAACACTTTGGCTGAAAATGTCAGCACAGGCTCATCTGCTGTGTGATGGACGCCTGGCTGACTTATTTTTTTTGTTTTCTGATGACCGAGTCTCTGTTGACAGAATGGAAGTCGATCCCCTGGCTGTAAATTAAGCTGATGAGCCATGAGGTGGATGGAACCAACCGTTAACTTTAAATCAGCAGCTATCCTTTCCCACCCATCTCTAAATAATCAGTCTAATTTTGAACATGAGTAGTGTTCCATTAGATTTTCCTTTGCTTTATTTTTGATAGATATTTAGAATGTCTGAGTCTGTTCATTCTTGTTCCTTGTTGAATCCCCTAACACAGTGCAATGTCTAATTCCCCTCTATCAGCTGCTTGCAGGAGTCTTAGGCCATCGTTAACCTTTTCTCAGTGGCTTCTTAGAAGGATGATAAAAGGCTCCTCCTTCATTGCCCTCATGTGCAGGTCCTTCTTAGTTACATTATTGATCAGCGAGTCTACCTGAAAATAGTAACTGCAACAAGAACAAGTTGATGGATTGAATGCTTGATTTCACCTCAACCACTGCCAGTCACTCGAGCCGCATTCCAGTTTGTTTTTTGCCCACCATACCACCCTCTGTTTGGACCCAGCCATATGCATGTGAGTCTTGACCCAGCTCCAGTAGGAACAGTCCAGACTGAACTGCCAAGCAAGCTCCACTATGATCTGTAACATGAGCAAACTACGACTGGGTTTGCCTTAATTAGGGCTCATCAGTTGGGTATAGCTTGGTTCCAGTGGCACATGAGCACAAGACCCACGTCTCAGCGTATCCATTGCACTTAAAGGATCAACTGCAACAACTACAAGGTAATGGATGGAATGCTTTTAATTAATCTCAGACACTGGCAATTGCTTGGTGATGCATCCCAGTCCTTAGTTTACCTGAAAGCAGTTAAGACACAGGTCTGAGTAACCACTACTCTTCCTGGTTGTGCGCTGCTGAATTCTGCCATCCATTTGTGGTCTGCCCCCATGGCACTGGGCTTTTGTCACTCAGTCAACTCTACACCTTCTCACTCAGAATCTATTTTGACAACTCTGCACTTCATATTGTAGCAGTAGTGCTCTGTCTGCAAGTAATGGTAGGCTTCTGAGGTACCACTGTTGCCTGTTTGCCCTGCCCATCCCTGGAACCATTTCACATATTCTATTTGATTGTGCAATGGACTTCCTCTTTATTACCAATGTCTTTTGAAATCAGATGAGATCATTGGGATGACTTAATTATATAGTGGGCTGGGTTAAGGGTTTGCTGTACTAATCCTAACATCTAGAGCTGGCTACTTTAGACCTGGGAACTACGTTTGAGTCAGGCATTGTCTGAACTTCATGTGATTCTGGGCAAATATCCCTTAATTTCCCAGCACCTAATAGAAATCTGACCTTGTGTAATGTAATGTGGTGCTTATGTTAAGCACCCTAATAATCTTGGGCCAAGTTAGTGCTATATAAAATGGTAAAAAATATATATATCCTCGGCCTGCTGATCAAGCCATTAATAAACAATTACTGGTGGTAATCCTTGTGAAGTCTTGGGGTCAAGAACATTCTTGCAGCTTGTCCTTTAGAGGTTCTCTGTTTCCTGTTCAGTTGGCACTGATGAACTCTATGAATATCTTCCCTAATGCATCAAGCTTAAACCCTTCACTGTTTGAGTTGAAGCCACTATTATTGTAACATCAGAACCTATGCCGCTTCCTCGCCTTTTTTCAATACTTAATGTAACAGTTGTAAACAAATAACTGAGACTGCATCTGTATATGTTGGAGTACAACAATTGCAGATGTATTAAATCACAGTTAACTTAATATCCCAGCAGCACTACATTGGGGGGGGTGGGGTTAGGTGGGAATTTGGGGAAGGGGGAGCAATTGTCAGCCTATTTATGTGATATACAGTCCTAAGCTTAACTGAAGTTTAACTCCACAGTCTTTTCCTTTTTTAATTATTATCATTAGACCATGAAGCTGTCTCATTGCTAAACCATGGGGTGGAGTTAGGCGTGCTTTGTAATGTGGTGAAGGGCAGCCTTTTCTTTTTCCTGGCACCCTAAAGCCCTTTAGGTGTATGGAGGCCACCCTTTAGCAGCTGGTGAGTGTGCTCTGTCTCACAAATAGCTTGGTTGATTACACATCCACATCAGTGACTCTGATTTTTTTGGGGATGCCCTTTTAGGTCTTGCCTGCTAAACAGCACATGTGCCTTTTGTTGTAAAAAAAAAAAACAGGGGCGCCCGTCCTTTAGGGCGGAGGCCCCCCACCCCCACAAACCTTTTGCCCCTCATGAAGAGTGTCTGTCAGGCTGAACAAAGGTCAGCCTGACAGACCTCTTAATTTTCAGCTCAGACAGCCACGAGTGAGACATGCGTGATTTGCAGAGACTCCTTGCTGCCTGAGCTGAACTTTGCTGGGCTGAGGAGGTCACAGCTCCTATGGGCGTGACCTCCTCGGCTCAGCAAAGGTGCCTCAAGGCCCTCCCCTGGGTGACGAGGAAAGCGTCACCCATTGACTTCGACCTGGGCACTTCAGGTTTAAGCCCTGAAGTGCCCAGGGCGAGTATCAATCATTGACACTTCGTCACAGAGTGGGGTGGGGTCAGCAGCATCACTGACCCCATCCCACTCTGTGACGAGGCTGGGACTGCTGCCATCCCTCATTGGCTGACCTAAGGTCGGCCAATGAGGGAAGGCAGCAGTCCCAATCCTTCTGGGACCTCGAGGCTGAAGGTAAGTGTGTGTGTATGTGTGTGTGTGTTTGTGTGTGTGATGTTTTAAAGTGATTGTTTGGTGCATGCGTGCATGTTTGAATGTTATGAGTTTTAATGGATGTGCGTGCGTGTGTGAAAGAATGAGTGTGTGTGAACTTTTAAAATAAATGTTTGGTGTGTGCATGTTTGAATGTTATGAGTGTAGTTAATGTGCGTGTGTGTCTGTGTGTGAAAATGTGTGTGCGTGCTTCCTGCCAGCCCCCCCCCCTCTCTCCCAAAGCTGCCGGCTACCACTGAAAAAAACATTGTGGGCTTAACCAATACCATACAATGGCTTTGAGCTCCCAGTTGCTTACTTTCCTGTCAATCATTTGCTTGCTTCTTTTTTAGTGTCTCAGCTTATCAGTCTTGGGTTTCTTCCTTCCATGGAGCATAGACTCTTTGCCATCTTTGATTGGCTGGCTTCTGTGCTTCCACTGCTTGCTTTTCAAGCACTACTTTTTTGGGGTTGAGAACTCCATAGTTATGTGTGCGTTTTCCAGCTGTCTCCCTTCTGTACTTCTCCCGTCCTGAACCCAGTGTTGTTCTCTGTTGCCTGTATACATCTCCCCCCCCTCCCCTCAATGTGCGCTCACCATCATGTATTTCCCATGTGGCTTTCCTGCCGGTGTGCTTTCCCCCTGCCCTCGCCACATTGCTCTTTCAGCAATTTGTTCTCCCCAGCATTCCATTTTTCTGCCATCTAATCCCCTCCCCCGTGTTTCGTCCTCTTTCCAGTTGTGCCACCTTTTTTGTCCTCCCTCTGTGTTGCTTCCCATGGTTTCAAAAACATTTTTTGTATTTTGTTTCTTTTGTTACTGATCCAACTCCGTTTAATGGCTACAAAGGAAACAAATAAGCAGCTGTGTTATTTTGTAGGCGAGCACATGTGGTGTGTGCATACACAAAATGATGCAACAAGTCACTTCAAAGGCTTTTTTTGTTTCAAGTTCTGCATGCTGTGCAGCATGGTGAAAAACCATTGGCAAGGGCAATGGGTCACAAAGGCAAGACCAGTTCTTGTTGGTTCAACTTGCTAACTCTTCTGGGTTAATTTGCATTTATTAGGATCCTTAACTGCATTGCTGTTGTGTACACAGGATTGCCCACCAGTTTGGCATACTGCCCTGGTTTTGTGCAAATGCTGCTGTAGCGAACATGCACTTCTTAAAATTGAGACATCCATTTGCTGGCGCCTTGTACTACAAAACCTACTGCTGGCAGTCTTACTGAGCTTGCATTCACATTTTACAATTACCTTGATTTTGAGGTGTACGCAGTGTACAGGTGCTGTTACCCTAGCCCTTTGTGAATCCTGCTATCTACCAGCTCAACCCCCACCATGTCTTGCTTTCGAAGTCCTAGCTAATACTGTTTCAGTCAGGCTTTGAGTAGACCTCTTTGGCGTTGTTTGGCTGATATGAATTGCAGAAACCTATTGATTGCCTGAAATGTCATAGTCAAACGAGTGCTTTCCTTACCCAAAAAACAAAAACACACCTCTGTGGCATTTTGGCGTTTGGTATTTGCTACTGTGGTTTTGCTGTTGTTTTTCATTCAAGATAATAAGTAGTATGAAGTTCAACGTATTTAACCCCAGTGCTTTTTTATATTGTAAATTTGAGACTGAACCGCCTTGCACTGGGCAGCATGCACCAGTAGGTCAGTTCTGTTACAGAGGGCTTACACAGTTTGGCTAAATAAATTGGCCTTAAGTAAAACTGTACTTTTAACTTGCCATTTGTTTTTTTCATTCAGTTAATATCTGCCTTTCAACTTCTGACCTTCCTGTCCAACCCAGTCAGTGTCACTTACAGGTCACCTATGTATTCTTATAAATGTGTTGCAGTCTAGCACCAATGACCAAGTTCAGAGGCTTCAGGAGCATCTTTAGTTTTACCACATGAAATTAGTCAAAACCCGAGCCAGGCTGCAGTCTCCAGATGCATATGATGCATAGAGTGCCAATTTATTTAAAAACAAATTGCCCTGCTTAAATCTCGGGCTCGCATCGTTGTTCTAGTTAAAATTCATTTTGACTGATACTGAGCTACCAAGTGATTTGGGGTGAAGACACTGTTTAAAAAAATCCTTCTAGAGCCTTGTACCTCCGTTTCAAAAAGTGGGTCCCTTGACTTGAGCCTTGTTTACTGCTGAGGTGTGAGTCTTGCACCATCGTTCAGTGACCTCCTGAATGATGACAGGTAGAAACTATTTCACTGCTATTATATGTTACATCCAGATCTCATTGGTGTGCGTCCTGTTCCCTCTGAAACTATGCTTGCATAACCCAAACCTTACTGGGCTTCCATGTTGGATGAAACCATAGAGCTGACATAAGCTACACAGATGCTTAAAACTGCTGCAATCATGGTCTCTTATTTCTCCAGGATGAGACCGTGTTCCGGTGGCCTCAGGATCTTCATGGCTGTTAGCCACAACACTATCTGACGTGTCTGTCCTTGGCACCATTCACACAAATCAATTAAACCTATCTCTTTGGCAGTTGGCAAGCTCTTCCCTAAAGTAAGGGTTGTGCTCAACTTCTCGCCAAGATTTATTCTGCTGGCTGTTGGTTGGTCAGTGGTGACTGCGTGACAACTTCAACTCTTGTAGAACAATCAGCGACTTGCCCTTTCACAGGGAGCAAGTAGTGCAGCCTCTTGTGCAACATTGCCGCCTTGGAAGAAGGACCGTGACCTTTGTTCAGGCCACTCTGCCTTGTCAGCCCTTCTGTCACTGTCCTCTTTGGAGTCTGGACCCTCGCTCAAGATTAAGGGGAATACATCTGTGCAGTTTTCCACACCATTGTATCGCTCATGTTTGAAGTCCCCCAAAACCAGTGTTATTTGAGTATGTACGAGAGATGTTTTTTTTCCAGTGGAATGACACATCTTAGGTTAAACATATTTACAGAATAGCAGTCACATTCTGATGTGCTCAGTTTATTGCACCCTCAAGTTATGAAAAGCATGAAGTAGAAACGATCTGTACTTGACAAAGAATGCACGTTCTGTGTTGAATATAGAAGGCTCTCACAGAAGAATCGTCAACTAAAGACGCATTGTATCCGTCCGAGTACACAGAACACAAAATGGCTTAAAAGGAAAACAAATCTGATGGTCACTGAAAGGAGCTGCAGTTTACATTTTAGTGAAGAGCCCTTTTTAGAAATCTAGAAGCTTAGATCGTCCCGCTTTGCTCCCTGTGCGGTAATCGCTCAACCCTCAATTCAGAGTTCACTAATTTTGTTTCCAGCAATTAGCAACCGATGTGAGTCGCGAAATGCTCATGATGTTTGTTGTATTTCAATGTATGGAATATTTTCCTTCCTTGACAATAAAGATTAAAATAAAAAATTGATGAGCATGAGCTAAAAGTAGCTAGTGTAGGCTGAGTAGAATTTGCTGACTGGACGCCACCTGCATGGAAAGAGAAGGCAGAGTAACACATTGATGCTAGCAGGGTTTAATGTTTCTGTCTTGCTGTGTAAACAACACTTGGCACAGCAGCTTTTGAAACCTTTGACTACACATGATAGTTTCTCAAGTCAAAGGGTAGATTATACCAATCGGTCCTGAAAGCTAAGCACTGAAGGATCAAAATGGATTAATCGATGAATGTTTGTCTTCTGTGCATACTCTTAGAACTCTGAAGACCTTAAGCAGAAAACACCTTCTATATTCTGACACAATAAATGTGTTCCACAGCCATTTGCACGTTATTGTTGTGCTACCCTTCTTGTAGCATTTTTTTTACCATCACTAGGATGTAGCCTATAAACAGGAGCAGATTTGTGCCCAAACTCTGTTCAATAAATTGTGTATCTGCACCAACCAAATGCAGCTCTGTGTCTTGAATGTGGAATAAATGGGCAACCGTGCTACGTACTGAGTATCTGTAAATCACCAATTCTGCATTGGTATGGCCTTGTGGCACTTTGGGCAGTACTCTCTAAGTCATGGGTACTCACAAACATTTTCCTAGGGGCCAAAACATTTGTTCTATGATGTGACCAAGGGCCGCATTGATACCAGCACAGTGATGGTCGGGGTGGCAGTCAGGTGGGTCTATGGGAATCTACAAATGTACCTATAGTGGCTGAATTGCAGATTGTGAAACCAGAAAACCTGAGAGTACCCCCAACTTCCCCACTTAACCCGCCAGTTGTTTTATTTCACTTTCCCTCTCTTTTCTTCATTATCCTTATAATTGGACCTTGAACTATATAACTACATAACTACAGGCTGTGTACTGTAAAAACCTTATCCTGATTGATTTAATAAACTATATTTTTCAAGTATAAGAGTAACACAGGCCACACAAAGAGTGCACATAACAACTTAATTGCCTCTTAGTTCATTATTGACACTGTTGTCATTGTGGGGAAGGGGTGAGGGGGAAGGAGAATTAATGTTTCTAAATCTATATTTTAAAACTATC